>NC_141755.1:107082593-112640093 GCF_982258835.1 Parasteatoda tepidariorum
CCCTTCACAAAATATATTTAACTTAAAAACGGACCCTTCACAAAATATTTTAACTCAAAACGGACCCTTCACAAATTTGTTTATCTTTTAATCGGACCCTTCACAAATTTGTTTATCTGCATTATTGTTTCGTTAATCTTCCAGGAAGGGGGGGGGGAGAAAGACAAATGCAAAAGAACTGAGTTTTGTCTTCCGCAGAAGCTTCTTCCTTTATTCGTCCGAAATGAATATTCTGCGTTCAGCAGTATAGGCTAAATACCACAGGGTGCATAGCCAAATCTTTGAATCAAAAATAAGCACTTTTTAAAAACTTTTCAAGCACTTTACAAAAATTTTCAAGCACTCAAAAAATTCATATTCAATCAATGATATTATGAAAAACAAAAACTTTTTATTAACAGTTTTAGCGTTAAAAAAACCCAAAAAGAAACGGGCGTAAATTGAAACAATCAGTACTTTCCCACATCACTGAGTGACTTCAACTCGACCCTGAACTCAGAACAAAAGTACCCTTACCCCCTACGTCAAAAAAAGTGTTAGAAGTAAATTAAATAAACAAGAACAAAATTAAAATAAATTGAAAAGAAAAAGATTTCATAAGGATCTGACATTCTCTATCCGAATTGAAGCACTCGGGTTTCGGTTTCAAGTATGCGCGCATGCGCAAGTCATACGTGGGTACGACATGAAGTCTGCGTGAATGATTACGTAGCAACCTCCCTATTTTTCGTGAAATGCATGCGATCCACCAGATATCACTGAAGGGGAAAAAATTATTCGGAAAAAAGCACCTTTAAAAGCTTTTAAAAACGAAATCCCCAAAAAAGCACCTTTAAGTACTATTTATAAACGCTACGCACCCTGTACCAAATATTTACATGTTGCATCTCTAATTCAGAAGCAGCAATTGCTGTTAATTTTTGAAAATTTAATTTTTTTAATTATAATTTTACAGTGTTACGAAATCTTGTATGTCTTTACAATTTAAAAACTCCTTGAAAAATGTTTTTGCAATACGGACCCTAATTGCACAAATTCAAAAAAGCGGACCCTAGTTGAAAGAATGTGACTTAACGTTTATTTTATATTCACAAATTACAAGTCATTCTTTTACTATTTACAAGAACGGACCTTTCACAAAATGTCTGGACAGACCCCTGCCAAAGTTATGACTTTTGCGTACCCTTTCAAAATTTTCCGTAACGCTGTGTATCACTCATAAAAAATGAATGCATTTTTTAATATGAAAAAATTCTACCTAAGTTAAAAATCACAACTGGCTGTTGACACCACTCATTGTTAATTGTTAACTCTGCAAAAAATAACCAATAGAAAAATACGTACTCGTACGTTTTCATGGCTAGCTTTGTTTTTCAATAAAATTTTTTGAAATTTCCGTTTGTTGCAAGATATTGCGCATATAAAAATTTACACCCCGCTAAACTGTTCCCGTACCCCTGGGGGGAACGCGTACCACATTTTGGGAGACACTGATCTAGAGAGTATGTCAAAAATGTTTCACATAATAGTCATCAAAATGATAGCGCATGGAACTATTCCATTTAGATGCGAAACTTTTGTTTCGAGAAACACAGCACAAGACACTCACAATAGACAAGTTTTTGTAATAAGAAAGCTCTAAATTTTTCAAATCTTATGATTTTAATAATTAATATGCTTTTTTTGTATCATTTAATTAATGTAAAATGTTCAAAATTAGAACATCGATTTTTCGAGAGATTTTCTAGATTTTGGGAGTCTACTGTAGCTTTAAAAAAAAATTTATTTTTTCCAATGCCCACCTGTGTTAACATCCGTCAATTCAGGCATATACAGGGCGATTTTGTTCGCCTTTCTTGCAGGGGCAAAATATTATGTGGGCCAACGTCGCTCCCACAGTGAGGACAGATAGTACAGAGAATGAAAGTACATTCATGCCTTGTCCGGGATTCGAACCCAGAACCTTTCAGATGCACGGACAGTTCTCTGCCCCCTACACAGGCCGGTCGGCGTAGTTTTAAAGTATGAAATTATAATTTGATACAAATTGATAGTGGTAAAAAAACAACAACATACCTTTTTAGTCTTTTTAGCAACTGATCGGTTGCGGGGTTCTATCGGTGCATCGGAGTCTAGCGAACAACTCATATTGAAGTTTCCTAAGAACATAACAATATTAACAATTACAATTTTCTCCTAATTTCGAATATTAATATTTATTTAATTCATCAAAAATAGTTAAAAGATTTTTTTTATAATTTTTTTAAAAAGAGAGTTTTGAATAAAAATAAGCTTCATTTCTTTTTGTTATAAAATGAAAATATCCAGCAGTGGACTGATCATTAATACAACAGATCACCATAGTCAAGCATCATTGGCTGTGCTCAGTATGAGGGTGGATGACCACTTGGATGTTCGTGACTTTTTTCTAAAAAATCAGATTTTTGTGATTTAATTTTTTATTTTATTTAAATCGGATTTTTTTTATTTTTATTTTAATACACAGTAGGAACTTTGATTTATGATTAAAAGAACTTTATAAATGTTTAATCAAAATTAAATTTATATTAAAACTATATTATAACACTATTTCAGAAGCTCTAACTACGTAAAACAATTTTTCATTATAATACACAGCTTTGAATACATAGCAACCATTTTGAAACAAATACATAATTGAAATTTGAAGACTAGATGAAATAGAGAACCCTATTTTCGGCATATTAGGGTAACTTATTTTTAAGATAACCTCATGCTTTAAAAATATACATTTTCCACCAATAAAATATGATGTAGATTTTAATTCCATGCTTTTTCAATCAAGAGGGTGAATTTTAACTAACATTATTTATTTTTTTTTGTGAAAAAAAATCATGTTTATTAATTTCTTTCTACAGCTATGCAAGTCTATAAAAAGACAAAATTAAATGTTTACTTTAGTCTGCACTTTCAATCTCAAGATTTTTAAAAATGTAATTTCAAATGTGTTGGAATTTAACAAACAACAAGAAAGTAATTTCATTAACTAAAATTAATTAATGCAGCAATTCCTTTAAAATAAATTTTTAAACTAAGAAAAGAAAATAATAAAAGTATCAATAATTTAAAACACAGTTTTTTTTTACTTTTTAAATCAATATCAGGGTGGACACTCAAATCAGATTTCAAATTTATCTGATTTTTCCAGGTTTTTTTCCAGTATAAAAAAATTCCCTGATAATTCCAGGTTTTCCAGGTGGGTGGCCATCCTGAATATATATGTATAAAAAAGCAGTTGATTTAATTCAATGAGTTTTTTTATAAAAACAGTTGATTTAAATCAACAAACCCTGATCAGTATGCGTAGGGACCGAGGGTGTGCGGTATGGGTCCTCGTGTAACTGTTCTACCGTAAAGTGCTTGACTTCGCGTGCAGGCCGTTGGGCAGAGGGGCTGCCATCCCCTCTGCAGAGGATCAAAATTGTGATGGCATGATGTGTTCGGATCATCCTCAAGGATGTTTCTCAGACCGTCGCCAATAGCCCATTGTGCATTAGTAATACTCATGCAAATGCATTAGTAATACTCATTTTAATATTCAAGCAATACAGTTGTACAGAAATCCTATTTCAATAGGGATTCTTTTTTTTTTTCAGAAAACTTTTTCTGAATTTTAAGTAATTTTCTAAAATGTTCAAAAACCAGGAGAATTTTAATTAAACCAGTAGATCAGGCGAAACTGGCAAAATCCAGTAGAGTTGGCAGATATGTTGGATATAATTTTTAAATATAATTTCGAGAGTCACATTTTTGTGATTTAGAAAAAGTCAATCCCATGACGGAAGATAAGAAATTATTTAAAAATTTTTATGAGCTTTTCGGAGAAAACAGGAAATTTAAAAAGATTACTTCAGTTCAGTGGCCTAATGAATGCAAAGTACATAAAAAATCTTCTGAATAAAAACCCATTACATTCATGTTTAAATATGAAAGTGCCCATAAACTCGTGCAAAACATGCCATAATTAAAATATTACAGTGCGTGTAATAATTTAATCTAATTATTAAAATATACTAATATAATACCCGATATAATAAATATTCTATATTTATATAATATATTGTTTAATTTATCAAATTGATACACGAACGTAAGCAAGAGAAAACCGATTTCAGTCAGCTAAAAACAATAAAGCTGTATAGTATCACTTGAGAATTAAGATATTATCTAGACCAGGCGTTGCCAAACTTTTTTGATCATCGACCCCTGTATAATTTTTCGAAATCTCCATCGACCCCTACAAACGTAATTTTCTGTTAATTAAAATAAAACTATATTAGATACAGTGTTTGTACATTTATTTTATGATTTTAAACATTTATTAAAGTAATAGTACATTGTGTAACAATAGTTTTATGAAAAATATATTAATATTGAAATTTACAAAAATTGGTCAATTTTGTAGTTTTCGTAAAAAAATACAAAGTGTGCTATAGTTTTGTCGCGGGCTGTACTAATCCATATTATTAAAGCTTACCTTCTTTTTTGTGCATTGATAATTAAAATTGATATCTTAACCAAACGAATGGTTTTATCGAAACAATAACTAATTATCCAAAACTATAAAAGTTTTAATAATGACACTGCAAATATTCAACACAGTTTGCAATGATAGCTGAAACTGCGTATGATATTTGCATTTGTAACGTCAATGCTCGTCACACGTGACATTTGGACAAGCGCACATATGCATATGACTTATAAACTGCGCTGAGTTCGTGCCACTGCGCGGTGGAACGTAAATACTTGTTTCACCCCAATAAATATACGTTTGTTAATTTATGTTTTATAAAGAAACTGATATTGAGTCAATTATAAAGAAAATTCACAAATTTTACATACTTAATTAGGTATGTGTGATTTGCGTATTGAGAACTGTTTTTTTTTAAACCCACAATCGACCCTTCCGATTCGGATCGACCCCCATTCGCCCCCCTGTCTCAGATCGACCCCCGCTTTCGTTAAATAGACCCCTGGGGGTCTATATAGACCACTTTGGCGACCTCTGATCTAGACTCTTATAGTGAGTCTAATAATTTAAACAGAGACTGTATGCTATATTTTTTTTAAATCTATTTTTCTATAATTTCAGCTAAATGTTTCGTCTAAAAAAAAAAAAAAAAAAAAAAAAAAAAAAAAAAAAAAAAAAACAGGTTGTTCTATATATTATTTGCTGAATATCCGCTCTGGTTGAATAATGAATTAATCATAATTGATACAAAACTGAAAGGAATCTGTTTTAACAACCGTTGAGAAAAGAATTTTTTCAAACAAAGGAGAAAAGATTTTCCCATGGATTAAGTCGATTCAACGTTTATTATCATCAGATTTTATTTCAAATTAAATAAAGTAGAAGTTCAAAACAAAAGTAAATTATGGTTCATCTGAAACTGGAAATTGTTGATAGGGTGTGGCATATGTTCTGGAAAATTGCTGATCAGGAAATAAAAAAGGAAGATGTGTGCTTCATTAATTCATATTTTGGCTCTATCTTGGCATATTAATTAGATAACGGATCAAAGTTGCTCGACTGTACTCTTTTTGTATTTTAATAGACCTTGAGTTTATTTTAGGAAAGAGTTTTCGAATGAAAAAAATAAAGGCGTCTTTCTGAAAATGAACTTTAGTAAAATTGTAAAAAAACAACTCATAGTTTGTGAACATATAATAAGCGTTAAGTCACATTTTTCAACCAGGGTCCTGCTTTTGAGAATTTGTGCAAATAGGGTCCTGTTATTGCAAAAATTGCTGAAAACCTTTTCAAAAAGTTTTTAAATTGTAAATAGGTACAAGATTCTGCTCAACAATTGCTGCTACTAAATTAGAGATGCAAAAATTTGGTATTTAGCCTATACTGCTCAACACAGAATATTCATTTCGGACGAATAATGGAAACACAATCACTCACATTTTTAATAATTTCAATTGACATATTTTAAATTACACGACTTAGTTATGTATCACTTCTAATGCGTTACGCATTAAGTAAGCTTAAACAATTCTTAAGTTTATAATATTTTATTTAAAAAATTTACAGAAATTCATTTATATTTACATAATATTCTAGTAATTAATTTTATGAATAAATATAAATTCATCAGTCATTTATTTGCAAAAATAATTATCATATAATATCAATAAGAATGTGCACACGATGTATGTAAAAGTAGAAATATTTTCTTAAAATACTACATTTGGAATTTAAATTTAGGGAAACTTGGAATTTCTTCTTCAAAGACCCCTGATAAAAATTAATTGATAAAGAAATTTCGAGAAATCTTTGTGGGGAGAATTAATATTGTGGAAGGAAAAATGTGAACTCTAATTATGAAGTTGCAAAATGGCACTTTTTTACCAAACAAAATAAATTACATAAAAATACCGAAAATTTTAGATCAGTATAAACAAATTATTTGGGAACAGATAAAATCTAACATTTTATATTATATTATAACAGGATGCATAGCCAAATCTTTTAACAAAAAAATAAGTACCTTTTTAGTACATTTTAAGCACTCAAAAAATTTCTCTTAAGTTCATATTTTATAAACATAAAATTCATAACATTTTCAAAAACTTTACATAATCATGAAAAAATAACTAGCTTCTGATAAATATTGCAGAAAAAATTGGGAAAATCTTGCATTTTTTTTTTGTAATTTAGAATGACAATCGACACAGCAAAGAAAAAATATCTTTCTAAAAGATAGAAAATTAAGTACTTTTTACAAACCCCGAATGAAAAAAGCACCTTTAAGGGCTTTTGAGAAAAGTATATAAAAAAATAAGCACCTTTAAGCACTTTTTAAAAACGCTACGCACCCTGAATATATACATTATCAAAATGCAAAATAATTTTCAAAACTATTCTTGATCATGATGAAATAACTAGTTTCTGAGCAAGAACTACTCTTTACTGGATTATATTACCCATTATAAAAAGATTAAGAGATTTATCGGTTCGATATCAGAGGGTGGAACCTGACAGTAATGTCACCGAACTCTCATCAAACATAATACATAAATGATTGGCACTTTCATACACTATTGGACTGACGGTGTGCCGAAATGGATTGTGGTTGAATGAAGTGTGAAAACATTGAATAGAACAATGTGAAAAACACGCTTTTGTATAATACGTGGCAAAGATCGGCATGTTGAAGAGAAAAAAAATCAAAAAGGGAAAATTAAGCACTTTTTATAAACACCCAATGAAAAAAAAAAACACTTCTGAAGTCTGTTAAAAAACGTAAATCAAAAATAAGCACCATTTAAAACACGCTACGCACCATGTATAACCCTCATTGAACAGCTGACCCATTTAAGTTGCATTAAGTAGTTTTGAATTCAATTCAGAAGACTAAGGAACTCTTGTATTAATTATTGGGGGAAATCTGCCTTCGCGGAGGACTTTTGGATGGAGCTCTCACGCATTTAAAGTTATATGGAGAGGGAAACCTCCCACGGTTAGCTTGACGGATGACCACTAAGGATATTTTTTGTGTCAGCACTGTCCTCTATGCGGGCCGGGAGCTAAATTCGTTTCGAGCATGTTTTTGTTAGATTGCGAAAAAACTATTTATAATTTGTGAACATAAAATAAGCGTTAAGTCACATTCTTTCAACCAGGGTTCTGCTCTTGTGAATTGGTGCAAACTATTATTGCAAAAATTGCTGAAAACCTTTTCAAGAAGTTTTTAAATTGTAAATAGATGCAAGATTCTGCTCAACAATTGCTGCTACTGAATTAGCGATGCAATATACAAATATTTGGTATTTAGTAGAGGTGCACAACCTGCCGCCCGCGAGAGCTTCTAAACTCAATGAAAAATAAACAAAAATTTCTTAATCGCACTTATGAATGCTTCTGAATTCAATAAAAAATAAACAAAAATTTCAAAAAGAAAAAATGTCGAAAATTTTTTTATTGCACTTTTGAGTCATCACGTTTTGAAGATCTCAATTTTCATAGATTCTATAGTAAATGTATGTTTACTGCGCTTTCCTTAAGCCGATTTTATCATAAATCGAAATGATTTTTTAAGCTCTTATTTCCGCTTTTCAACGTAATTTCGAAAATCGCGAATTTTTATAACGGTATTATTACGACACGAGAGTTTCAGATCGCCCGTTTAAATAAACACTTTTTGGCGCACTTTTGGCAGCTCTTTCCTTCTTTTTTTCAACTATTTTTTTTAGTCAGTTATTGCTATGCATTCCCACGTAGTTTAAAAAATTCCGATAATTTTATTAGGAATTTTAAATCGCTCATTTGACACGCTTCATTCGTGCTGAGTTCAGCTTTAATTTGAGTGATTTTTTTTCAATTGTTATACTTTTCCACGTGATCATTATTAACTACAATGTTATTTCTATTTGCGCATTTAAATAAACACTTTTTGATACGGTATTTCGGTTACGAACGGTATTCGGTTTGGTATTTCGGTACAGCAACGAATGTGGCAATGAATTGCGATTTGGTCTAGTACCGAATGTGCAGCAAAAAAAAAAAAAAGATCGTGCCGAATGCCGTATATTCAGGGCCAAATAAAATTTTTCAACAGAGCATAGCAGCACTGAAACCAAAAGTTCAATGCTAAGAATAATATTTTCCGGAAAAACGTGTTCATAAAACAACGCTAAAAAATAAGGCCTATCAGAAACCCATTGGAAAATAGAGCTCTATAAGAACTAAAGATTATATACTAAAGCGAAACAGAGAAAACAAAAATCGATCTTAATTTTCGAGGGAAAATTTTAAAGCTGAACATCTCAGTTTTCCAATTACCAGAGAAGGTCAAGAATATAGTCTAACAGAAATGTTCTAAATTAATTCCTGCGTTATAATGAAAACGTCTGTAAAAAGAGAAGTTTTTTTCTTCTTCCTTTTTTGAAGAAAAAAAAAACTAAACAAAAACAAAAAACATTCTTAATTTTTAAATGAAAATCTAAATTCAGCATACTGAATTTAAATTTTTCACATTGTCATATTTTTAGAAGAATTGCTACAAAATGAAGCTTATTAGTAACGTTCATTATGAAAAATGCTGTGTCATAATAAAAATGCCAATATATATAGAAGAGTTACAAATAAAAGCAGAAAAAAAAAACAAATTGTTCTGAATTCCTAAAACAAAACTTAAACACTGAAAATCTCAGTTTTATATATTACGGTACGTAGAAAAAAGTGATAATTAATCAGCAGTATGGGACGCTCCGTTAAAATGATGAGTTGAAATAAAAACAACAATAAAAAAAAATCCTTCTCAAATCTTAGATCTAAAAATATCGTAAATGTTAAGAAATTGACTTGTTTGAATATTATTCTTTTTTTAAAAAAAACAGAAGTGCAAAATAGTTAAAGCAGAAATGCAAAGAAGTCAGTATAAAGTAATCTAGTTTCAATTCCTCAAACTTCGTTTTTTTCATTTGTCTTCTAGAACAGGGGTTTCCAACTGGCAGCTCGCGGGCTGCATCCGGCCCGCGAACTAAAATATATTAGTTGTCACTTTTTGCAGAAAATTTTAGTAAAAAAATCTATATGGATTTAAAATACTTTTATTTCGTTTAAAAAACCTAATCTCTTCGTTTCTGTGAAATTTAACATACCAACGGTGCAAAAAAAAATATTTCTCAGGTTTTGCATCCAAGAAAATATGTATTTAAATACAAAAATAATCGTGTATGCAGCTTTTTTATTCCCCCCTTTTTTTTGTGAGTATAATTTAGCATGTGCGTATCAGAAATTTTCTCGAAGAAATTCTCATATTTAACTTTTAGAAACGAAATTATTGGACGAAATTATTTACATTTGTTACGTATTAAGTAAACTTAAACAATTGTCAAATTTATAATATTTTATTTAAAAAACTGACAGAAATTCATTTATATTTGCATAATATTTTATTAATTGATTTTATGAATAAATATAAATTGTTCAATTATTTATTTACAAAAAAAAATATTATTTAATATTAATAAAAACCGTCTTTCTCCCCCCTCCGGGAAGGGTTTATTCGATTAACAGAACTATGAAGATAAACAAATTTGTGATGGGTCTGTTTTTATGAAAAAGATATTTTGTGCAAGGTTCATTAACAGATCCAAATGTCTTCCAAACAGGCCTCTGATGAGGAATTAGCAAAATTGAGTGCCAACATGGATAGGAAAAAATCCAGATCTTACGAAGTAATAACATTTCATAATAATTGTTGCACAATGTTCTAAATATTTTACGCATATTGAATTTTATGGATTTTATAGTTATCGAAATAGAAAGACAGCAATATTTTCCAGTTATGATAGACATTATACATAACAATATAAACAATTACGATTTTCTCACGATTTCGAATTTTAATTTGATTCATCAAAGATTGCTAAAATATTATTTTTAATTAATTTAAAAAAGAGAGAACATGTATAAACATAAACTGAGAGAACATAAATTAACATAAACTGAGGGAACATAAATATACATAATTAAATAAACATAAACTGAACATTTTAGAACAAAAAAGTTTTGAATTGATATCAATAAATGGGGATCGCTTTATTTTGTGTTAGTAATACTACATTTAAATATTGAAGCCAGCAATAATCAATACATAAATCCTATCTCAATAGGGATTTTTTTAGAAAACTTATTCAATTTCAGGTAATTTAAAAAATGTCCAAAAACCAGGAGAAACTGGCAAAATCCAGTAGAGTTACCTTCTATGTGGTTGTGGATTAATTTTCAAAATTTCGAGAGAATCACTCTGGACAATCAATAATTAAAATTAAATGAAGTGGTTTAATTACCTGTTTTATCTTTTATTAGAAATGAAGAAAGATATCAACAACTATCACCAAAATTATTGGACCGTAAGTATCAAGAAAACTGGATTATAACGAGAAATACTCTAGCTAATCGAAAAAACTATAAAATAGTGAAGAAAAATCGAATAAAATATTGTTATATGGCGGCCGTTTGGCGACGAATTAATTATCAGTTCTTTTTCTAACCAATCAAAAGATAAAATGACTTGAAGGCGCGAAATTAAACAAATCGGGCTGTCTTTAATGTAGATGTAACCTGATTAGTTGATTATTGAAACAGTAAAACACAAGACTTAAATTACACCTGCAAAGAAATTTCATCTGCTGTGAGAGAAAAAAAAATATGCATAGCTAAAAACGAATATAAAATTTTATTTTATTTTTTTAGAGTTAATACTGGAAGGTTTAGTTCGATGATTTTAAAGCAGATGTTACAAAAATGGTAGCGATCTTTTCAAGGCCTATAAAAAATGAATAATTTAATAAAAAAGCTAAAAAAAAAAATTTTGCACAAAATTTTTTTTTCTTTATACATAATATTATGCTCACGAGCTAAACTAATATAGATTAAAAATCAGCAAATAGCCAAATTTTCGAAACCTTATTTGTTTTTAAAATTAACAAATTGAACTAATTTAGATGTTTAACTTGTCTAAAATATTGCAGGAAAAAAAAAAACAGATCTCGCTGCATACAACATGTATTTCTGTTATATATTAATATGACAGTTTTAAATAAACAGAACAATTTTCTCATTGCTGTATATTTTATAAAACATTTTGATTCTAAAATTTGATTCTTGTATTTCTATCGTTTATGCAATTACGAATTCAACAGATTTTTTTAAAATCAGTAACAGATATAAATAACCGTTATGGTAAAAATATAACTTATTGTCTTATATATTATGGAGTGGTACCAACAAAACGTTTCATCGATTGAAATTGAAGTTGACTATCTTTTATACAGCGAAATTTAAGATCTAAAAAAATGTATTTCAAAATGAACCCATGTTTAGCAAGGTCAATCAATGTTCAGCTCTTAGTTTTATGATGTCGAACCCAGCTCGGAAGACTAGGAAACTCCCAGATCGGGGTAAACTAGACGAAATTTTTGATGGAGAAAGTTAGCGTTTGCGTTATATGGAGAGGGAAACCACGAATATACCCCACGGAGCCAAAGGAATACTAACTATATATCTAACTATATACATAATTTATATATATATATATTGTTCGTATATATATATTGTTCGAAATTGGGTCGTTGAACAGCCGACCCAATTTCGGGTTTATGACAAAACTCCGATGTTCAACTCCGTAGCCTTGTAGTTTTGAACCCAATCCAGAAGATAATGGAACTCAGGTAGTGGGAGAAATTTGTATTCGTGGCGGTCTCTTTGATGGATCTAATCCGCCTTTGCGTTGCATGGAGAGGAAGACCACGAGAAACCTCCACGGTTAGCTTGGCGGCAAGGGGACTCCAACCAATACCTCTAGGAGGTACTGCTCCAACCCATGATGTCATCCAAACCATGTTTACCACTGACGGTATTTCCCGTCAGCACTGTAATCGGTGCAAGCTTGATGCGAAATTCGTATCGACCAGCCATCGCTACTCAAAATGATAATATTTGATTAATTTATAATTATTTATTATGATCGTATCTTAAACTAGCCAGAAAGTCAGGTTGGTCAAGACTTGTGCAACCCAAGAAGCCGCTCTAGAGACGAAAAAAATGTGCTTCTTTTTTTTTTTTTTTTATTAAAACTTTTTTTACTCCATCTACTGCATAGAATTAACAATTGATATTCCAAAATATGGAGTTAATACTTTTCAAAGAAGGAAAATAATTGCAGTATTCTTAAAAAGAAACTATTATAAGTTTCCTTTCTCGGTATTTGCATTATATAAACAAAATAACGCTGAGTTCTCATCTTTCTTTGAGGCGTGAGACAAGGGAAAAAAGAAAAAAAAAGCAGAACACTAAAAGGAAGAGCTTAAAGGAAATTTAAATTTATTATTATTATTATTATTATTATTTTTTTTTTTGCCGCAACAGACGTGTGATATTAAATTATTCGAGGAATTTAATTCAAAAATATTATTGTAATTCTTTTTAAAAACTTTTGATAACGAACTCATAAATTCAAACGCATTTTTTCCACATGAAGATAAAAGAAATTTTTAAACAATCAGACATAGTTTAACATCGATGGCGTTTTCATTTTCATTTTAACGATTAAAAAGTGGCAAAATATAAATGCCTTATTTTAATTGCTAACACTTATTACAAAGCAATTTTAAAAACATTCTTACACTTAACCTATGAAGCTCATTAAATTGAAGATAATTAATAAGAAAAAGATAGAATAAGAAGAATAAAAAATATACTTTTCAATGATTATTTGTTATTTTCTATTATTTACTACTTTCATTATTATTTATCTCATAGTTGTTTATTATTTTCTATTATTTATTGCAAAATTTGAATTTCAAAATAAATTACTTTAAAAGACAAAATGCGATATTAGAGTGAAATCTGCAGAGTAGTTCACAAATCAAATTTTAAATTTACGGCTTTCTTAGCTTGGATAACTCAGAAACTGCTTAAACGATTTCGTTCAAATTTTATCATTTAAAGTTACATGCTTTAAAAGGATGCAAAAATTTACACACCCTAAAATTAAAAATATTTTTGGCAATTACTAAACGAAATAATCATAAAAAAATAATATTAAAGAAATTATTTTTTCCGTGAAACAATTGTGTACAAAAATGTTTTGGTTTGCTTGAAAAGTCCACGAAATAGCAAAATACACAAAAAGTAAAATCGTTATTAAGGGACCCTATTTTCGACAATTTCGGCCACTTAGGTAGTCAAAAAGAAGTTTCATTTATTCGAGGAAAGTTTCTTTTGTTGTCTGATTTCGTAACTTAATAGTTAACACTAATTAATTAGCATATTTAAGTTTACTCGTTTACACCATTAAGTTCATTCGAACAAAACTTACTCAAAGTGATACTTTTTTGTTGCTGTACTTTATCATAGATGTTAGGTAGATAAATGCTTTTGTTACTTTTACTTTCGACTAAGAATTAATACTTAAAGTATGTATAAATCAATCATTAATTTGTAATTTAAAGAGTCAAAATTTCAACAGCGTGTTTGTAAAGAGATGGCCCCAGAAGAGAAATAATCCATTGCTCTCAAAAGTGTCGATTCGTTTCTGATTTAGTGTACCCACCTTAATTTTCAGATTAACAATCAATTTAATATGATACAACTCTTAGGTAATCATTAAAAATAAAAAATTTTAAAGAACGTATATTTCTTCCAAAATAACTTCGAGAAATCAGCGTTTTCCAAGTATTCATTCCAAATTCGAATTTTTGATAATTCGAAGATTTTTTATCTTCCCCTCTGATTTCGAAGTTCCAAGAGTATATGTTATGAAATCTTTCAATAAATGTAATTATACATTAATACTTTAAAAGTGAGGAATATCATTACTATTTGTGTTCTTTTTTAATTACGTTTAATTGTTTACGTTTAATTTAATTTACGTTTAACTCTCTTTTTAAGCAAGCACTTTAAAAAACTGTGATTTAAATATAATTATATTTAAATGTAATGTCAAAGAAAAGTATATGTTCCTTAGAGTTGTAAAATCGTTTTCAAACTGTTTCATAGAAAAGAAAAAAATTTGTTTGAGAATGAAAACGATATTCTTAACATCTTTCTATAGACTCCTGACTACAGCTTTAAAATTCGAAGTAAAACATCTGCTAACAAAAGAGGCACGTGTAATTATCCTTTTATAAAGAAATGTAGACCCCGTTTTGAAATGGATCGAGCTTAAATAAAAATGTCGCCAAGGACGTGGTTTCACAAAAAAAGAGAAGACTGATTAGCGAATAATTATTTTTTCTTTGTCAAGATAATATCTTACCATCCAATTCCCACGGAATTTCTAAAGTAAAACTTCTCAAAATGTGTTTCAGTTGTACCACAAATAATGCTTTGAATTAGATTTAAAATAATTTTCGCAATGTTCTATAAATTCTTTTTTGCCGTAAGCTTCTATCACCGCAAGCATCATTTCATCGTCGTTTTATTTTAAATGTGATACACTTACCGTTTTTTATTTAATGTACTATACAAATTTAAAACTTTCACCTTTTTAGTCTACCTAAATAAAGTGGTTTTTAAAAACATTTATTTTATTATTATTTGTTAACAGGAACTGATTTACAGGAGGGTATTTGTTCCCAGAACCCCAACTCGAGCTTGTAAGGACTTCCAAATGTTTCTTATTTTTTAATAGTATTTTCAGTAAAAAATATTGTCAATTATACAGAACAGTGCTGACGTAAAATATCCCCAGTGGTAGATGGATCATGGTTTAGAATTCCCTTGCCGTCAGGCTAAGTGTAGAGGTTCTCGTCGTCTTCCTCTCCAAGTAACGCAAATGCGGATTAGTTCCATCAAAAAGTCCTCCACGAAGGCAAATTCCTCACTATACTTGATCCCGGAGTTCTCTTGTCTTCTGGATTGGATTCAAAATGACAAGGTGACAGAGTTGAACATTTGTAGTCGTAAACACAAAAGTTTGGGTTCAACGACGGTTATAACATAAAAAATAATGATTATAACATAATGGTTAAAAATAATGGTTATAACATAAAAAAAAATTATTTTATCTTACAACCGTCATTGAACAGCTGACTAAATTTTGAATTCATTACTACCAATGTTCAACTCCGTAGATTTTTGAACCCAATCCAGAAGACAAGGGAACTCCTGGATCAAGTATAGTGAGAAATTTGCCTTCGTGGAGGACTTTTTGATGGAACTAATCCGCATTTGCGTTACATGGAGAGAAAAACCACGAAACGGTTATTCTGGCGACAAAGAGATTCTTACCCATGATCAGTCGTCTACCACCGAGGATTTCTCACAGCAACGATTGCTCCAAATTCCGGATTTTGTGGCTGTTTGATAATGAATCCCTGGAACAACCTTTCTTCAGAAAGTTTTCTAAAGACAGATTTTGGTCAAATCCAGGCCAATTTTTTTTTTTTTTTTTTTTTTTTAGCTTAGATCTTATTTTGATAAATGTTGAATAATTTCTTCGATTTTGAGTTCAAGGTAAAAAAGAAAAAAATTCAGTTCTTATATCATTTTGAATGTGATTTTGGTATCTCTTATCATAAAAATCATTTATTTCAAGGTTATCAAAGCGAAACAAATCCGAAAGTGATGTGTTTTTATTTTTATTTTTTAATGAATTGCATCGAGAAATTTTTTTCTTTTTTATATATAGGCTGTTTTTATGAAGGAAAAACAAAATGTAGAGATGTAGGTAATGTGAAATACACGCATTTTAGGGAGTTATTGTGACTTGTGGCAGGAAAAACTTCATTTCAGAGGCCTTTTTCTTTTGGAATTTTTTTTTCTTAACTAATAACCCGATTTTCACACACATATAGTCTAAAATCAATGTTTCCCAAACTTATGACTTTTGTGAACCCTTTCTAAATTTTTCGTAACGCTGTGTACCACTCATAAAAAAATTTATGCATCTTTCACTCTAAAAAATTTGCGCAAAAGTTAAAAATCGCAACTGGCTGTTGGCACCTGTAATTATTAACTCTGCAAAATATAGCCAATAGAAAAATACGTAATAGAAAATTTTCATGTCTAGCTTTATTTTTAAATAAATTTTTTTGAAATTTTCGTTTGTTGCAAGATATTTCGCATAATAACGCGTACCCCTGCTAAACTGTTCCCGTATCCCTGGAGGTACGCGTACCACACTTTAGGAAACACTGGGCTAAATGAAAAATTTTTGAAACAGTACTTACTTTATTTTTGGACAACATTTAAGGGTGATTATTACGGAACACTTTGTACATAAATTAGCGTGTACCACACTGGACTGATAGTAAGACATAGTTTCACAATCAGCGGTAAATGTGTGGAAGGGGGAAAACTTTGATCAGTCTGCGAAGCGACCGAGGTTACGCGGTTCTCGTTTAACTGTTCGACCTTAAAGTACTCCACTTCACTGTCACGTTACCGGGCACCCTCTGCAGACCTCTTGGGATCATTCTCAGGAATATTTTACATATTGTCACTGATTGTGGGAACCGTAGTGACAGAGGGAATAAAGTACTCCCAATGAAGTCACTTAAAACCAAGTAACATGGGTTCGAATCCCAATCATAGCTTTTCGATTCAAATTCACACCCGGTAAAAATATCCTCACTGGTAGACGGATGATGGGTTAGAGTCCCCTTGCCGTCGGAGGTTTTCCTCTCCATGTAACGCAAATGCTAGTTAGTTCCACCAAAATGTTTTCCACGAAGGCAAAATTTGTCCCAATACTTGATCCTGGAGTTCCCTTGTCTTCTGGATTGGGTTTAAAATGACAAGGCTACAGAGGTCGTAAACTCATGGCTGTTCCACGACGGTCATGAAATAGCCTATTTTAAAGATATAGCGCGATGAAAATAAACTACTACATCTACATTAAGTAATCATTTGTTGAATTATTTCTTGGAAGATAAAGCACTTTTTTGTATCCTCTGCAGATTGTCCAGAATCGCACGATGATTGGATGACACAAACTTGTGTTCCGGTGGTGATCGATCGGACAACATGAGAAAGAAACACTGTTGTTGTAGTTCATTTAAGTCTCACTAGAGCTGCACAATGGGCTATTGGCGACGGTCTGGGAAACATCCCTGAGGATGATCCGAAGACATGCCATCACAATTTTGATCCTCTGTAGAGGGGATCCCCTAGAGACGGCACCCCCGCTTCGGTAGCCCGACTACCAGCACACGAAGTCGAGCACTTTACGGTAGAACAGTTTATATAGGTGAACAGCTATATATTAGAACAGTTATAACGCCCTACCGATCAGGCTATTCCGGCCCAACAATTCTACTATTTTGTTAATATTTAGTTTCGTAAGGGCCGGGATAGCCTGGTCGGTAGGGCGCTGGGCCCATATCCAAGAGGTCGTGGGTTCGATCCTCGCCGGCCGAAGACTCCCCGTGTAGTAAATGGTGACTGATGCACGTTAAATCTGTCGAGTCTCAAAGTCCTCCATGTTCCCACAACAAATCAATACCTCTGGGGGTACTGATCCAGGAGTTTCCTTGTCTTCTGGATTGGTTCAAAATTACAAGGCTACGGAGTTGAACGTAAGTAGTCGTAAACCCATGAACTTGGGTCGGCTGTTCAACGACGGTTATAAAATAAAATATTTAGTTTCTGAGTTGTGATGGCTCAGGGGATAGAGCGTTCGCCTTCCAATAAGGCGAACCGGATTGGAATCCCTGTCGATACGAATTCCGCATCTGGCTTGCACCGACCACAGTGCTAACGTGAAATATCCTCAGTGGTAGACGGATCATGGGTTAGAGTCCCCTTGTCGTCAGGCTAACCGTGGGAGGTTCTCGTGGTCTTCCTCTCCAAGTAACGCATATGCGGGTTAGCTCCATCAAAAAGTCCTCCACAAAGCCAAATTTCTCTCATTACTCGCTCCAGGAGTTCCCTTCTCTTCTAAATTAGGTTCAAAATTACAATTCTACGGAGTTGAACATTAGTAGTCGTAAATCCATAAAATTGGGTCGGCAGCTCAACGACGTTTACAATAAAAAAAAAATATTCAGTCTCTGAAATTTTATTATGTTTTAATCCTTTAGTTTTATCAATACTGGTCTTTTTTAATTTTATGTCATATAGTTAGTTGAATTTACGAGTTTGGAACTGGCATGTTTTGAACTTCGATTGGTGAACCACTTCAGTAATGCTTCTTCAACATCCTTGTGATCTGCTTTTCTTAGCTTTTTTCTGCCATCTAAATTTTTTTCATGAGCAGAAATTATTAATTGCCTATTTTTCCATATGTTATAAACTGCAGATTTGGATAGTTTATATTCCCTGCAAATATCAGCTTGATTGCATCCATTTCCAATTTTTATGATTATACCCATTTTATCATCAATGGAAAACGTTTTACGTTTACTGCTCGCCATAGTTAAATTTGAGACACTTGTTTGCAGGATTTTTTCAACTGAACTGAGAGCAAAAAGGAGTTGAAGTGAGGGCCTTATCAACACAGATTAGTGTCCAATCCTTTGACCAATAATGAATAATTGCTCATTCCCTCTGACAGAAAATGCATATTGATACCACTGACACCTTACAGGGGGCATCGTCTGCCTGTGTTGGAAACATCTGCTTTGTTTGTTTAGGGATGGGAAAGTGAGATAAAAGAAGCAAACAAGAAAAAAAAAAAAATGCTTATCGCTACTTTCCCCTCTATAGATGGTTTTGAAAATCGATATATGTATTTTTTTTTGAAGTCGAAATTTCAAAATTATTACAAAAAAAAACCAGTTGAAGACAGAAAAAAATTAATAAAAAACATCATTTTTTTTGGTGCACTATATCCACAAAAAATAACATTATCCGTGTATAGCAAGGCACGGGACCGAACATTTCGTTCACTATATCTGGGAGTTCACTATAAACCGTGTTCACTATACTGGGGTTTGACTGTATTAAGTTTCATAAATTAATGTTTTTCCATTTGTTTTTAATATTAAAATTTTTGTTTTTGATGAAAAAGTAACAAATTTTTCCCGTTTAAGTAAAAATTACATTTTAAAGTTAACATTGTTAATTGTAATTATTGCAAAACGATCAAGTAATGATGTAGCTCAGTAATAAAAATGAGATTGAAATTCAATACCTGCTTGCTTAAACAATATTCGTACTTACTGAAATGCTGGCCAAAGTCAAATTTAGATTATTATTATTATTTTTTTTTGATAAAAAGAAATTTATAGAGATAGGGCAGAAAATTAATAATGATGATGCGAAAAATAAATAGAGATAAGTGAAGAAAAAATTTGTAGTTTATTATTCAGTGATTGATATAAAAAGATGTACATGGTTAGCTGTTATGTTTATCTTGTTTGCTGTAAAAAATAAATTAATAAAATGAAGGGGTAAACTAGATAATTGATTTAATATACGAACCCTTATAGAAAGTACATTTTGGAGTCAATGAGCTGTAAATTTCTAATAATGTGTTAATTGATCAAGTAAATAAATTCAGTCTTAAAATACTTTTAGAGTGACACCCATGCTCTTACATGGTGTGTAGCGCTTTTAAAAAATGCTTAAAGGTGCTTATTTTCGACGTTCATTTTTTTTAAAAGCCCTTAAAGGTAGGGGAGAGTGGGGTCAATTGTAACATTTTTTACTTAACTATTTTTAACTAACAAAAAATCCAATATATTATTAGTATTAATTGACAGACGAGTAAAGTAGACTATACTCTATTAGAAAAAAAAATAAATACCTTATTTTAAATGTTATTATATTAGTTATTAACAATTTTTGACAGTCGTGCACTTGTTACAATTGTCCCCACTTACGGGGTCAATTGTAACAGTTCATAAATTCAACTAAAACATAGTTAATTATACATATTATCATAGTTGTGATATATTTTTTTATTGATCAAAATAGTAGTGATATTTTAGGAGTAAAAATAATAATGAGCAGAAACCTAAAGGGTTAAACTTTTAACTTTAAGGGGTTAAAAATTTTAATTTATGCTGTAAAAGGTGACAAATAAAATAATGCACATGCAACATAATATAAATGATATAGGAAACTGTTGGTGGTTCTTAAAGAGTTAAGTAATGGTTTGCAAATATAAGATTATTTATTTTCAGCTGTTACAATCGTCCCTTTACTTATTGTTACAATCGTCCCCAAGACGCCATTTCAGCTTCATTTGTTAAAAACAATGCTAGTTAATTAACAAAACTAATCTTTTTTTTTATTGAAATGTTAATTAAGGTGTCCACTTACATATTCGGTTACTAATTTTTATTTGTTTAAACAAAATTACTTTGTTACAATATAATATTCTAATACCAAAAAAAGTACTTGCGTGGCGTGAAAATATCTTTTGTGATGTAACTCTTTCAAAAGTACATAAAAATGGTTGCCATCAGGGGTGTACATGTAGATTTATTAAATACACCTTGTGCGCCACCTAGGAACCAAATCTAGAATCCGACACTCGAACAAGTTACCTAGGAACAAGTTACATTTGACCCCACTCTCCCCTACTATTTTAATTGGGAGTTTTTAAAGGGTGCTTAGTTTTCTCTTTTTGAAAATTATATTTTTTTTGTATACCGTGTCGATTTTAGCCACGTTTATGCAAAAGCGTGCTTTTCGTATTGCTCTATTCAACGTTTTCACAATTCATTCAACCACAATCCCCGTGGCAGAATCGCAGCAAAACGGTGACATTGTCACAGAACGTTACAAAGTTCTTACAGAAAGATTTTTCCATTAAAAAGCTAAAAAATTTTACTTTTCTTTTCTACAGAATAATTTACAGGTAATATTTAAGTCTGTATTTCCGGCAATTATTAATTTCCAATTTTTTTTTTTTTTTTTTTTTTTTTTTTAATATTTCGATATATTTCAAACAGTATGAAGAATTCGAATCCTGCATTTGAGTATTTACTTTTTAAGGCAATAATTATATCGAATTTTCGGAAGTCATTGCTATTGATTTCTTCATAGTTTTTTAATCCGATATTTTTTATACGATCTATATATATATTTCTCTTACACGGTACCAAAAAAAAAGCCTCATTACAACTCCCCGAATGGCAACGTTAGAAAATCGACCAATGATTGCTGCTGAAAATGTCACATGGCAAATCTAGAAGAGGTGGCTCAACATATAGCGCTTTTAAAAACGGAAACAATAACCAGAGTGAGCATTATCAGGTTGTTCAATTCAGATTCATGCCCTAAAAACATGATAATATTTAATTTAAACTCAATTAGGAATTAATTAATTAATTGAAGTGAGAATGCTCTAAAAGGCCGCTGTTGAATTGATATTTTTCTACTGGGAGCCTCCTAAACGTCTAAAAAACGTCCAAGTGTTTGTATTGAATGCATTGAATTTTTTTATATTTCGCGTTTATTTATGCATTGAATTTCCACGCTTTAAAATGCAGAATATTAGTGAAGCTGCTAGGACTTTTAAACGTAATGAAAGAAAACGTGTTCGAAGAGCCCAAGAAAGTGTTGAGGAATGTTATGGAAAACGTAGATTGCAGAGATCAAGTGCAATAATAATTGCTCAAGATGTAACAGTAGATGTCGAAGAGCATAATATCTGCCAAAATCAAAACTCCCCGATTAGAAATGCAGCATGGCGACCTCCACATGGTATTTCTCGGGTAATGCTAACAGCCATGCATTTTAATTTATTGTATGTAAAACCTCCTTATTTTGTTCTAAAATGTTATGTACTTTATCACAAATGTTAATTAATGTAGAAATTGATTTCAATAATACTGATCACCAAAAAATATTTCATTTGGCGATAAAACAAATTTTTGTGTTCTTGAAAATGAAAGACTTTCTGAGGGTTATTATCTCACAAGGAAAAGTTAGGGTTTGAAGTTTATATTTTTAAATAATAAATTTTCTTTCTAAAACTTTCAGAATTTCTAGCATTAACTAATTTATTATACACATTTAGTTGAATTTAGGTGAGTAACTGCAATATTAGATAATTTATTTTGCTAATATGTTATGTTCCTCATTTAGCTAATGTTTTGATTTTTTCACCATGTACAATCTAAATAGCTAATATACTTTTTTAAAAGCCAATAGGAACATTGATAGAATTCTTCTACATAAGTACAATACTATGTCTTTGATGATAAAATACTATGTCTTTGATGATAATATACTATGTCTTTGTGCTAGAACATTGTGTTCATTGGCGAGCGAGCGCAGCGAGCCATGGTTCACTGCGTGAACCACATAGGATTGCGTAGTGATTCTCGGGGGTTGGCGAGCATTAGCGGGCAGCATTAGCAACCGCCATGGGTGAAAAATGTAGTATTATTGATAACTAAATAGTACCAGCAATTATTCAAAATAATGCAAAGAAAATATACTTTTTACATTTCTATAAATTTTAATTATTTAAATGGTAACAAAATATTAAAGAAAAAAAAACTATTTTTAAATAAACTGAAACTTATTCAATTAAAATAAGTTTTCAGTAACATTAAGCAATAATTATTTGTGGAAATAATTTTAAAAAATAAAGTTGTAAATTTAAATGTTTTTCAACGCAACTTTGAAATACTTTTTACTTTATATTTAAATATTTTTTTGAAAAATCACTTGGCAATTAAAATATATCTTTCGTTTCATTTAAACGTTGTTACCATAAGCTAATTACAGCAACTGTTTGAAGATGAGAAAGTAAGTCATAATCAGCAAATACAAACTTCTATAAGATATTGATTCAAAACAAAATTTATTCAAAAGTAAATTGACCCTTCATTTTTAAAAAATAAGAAGAAAAAAAATGTAGAAAAACATTGAAAATATTTGCCATTTAAATTATAAATGAAGAAATTCACGTAAAAATGATGAAAAATTAAGATATTAGTAAAATTACGTTATATTATATTAGCTACATAAATTTACTTCGATGTTGTTTTAAAAGCAAAAAATATTCGGCCAACTTATCATGCTTAATATTGTCAACAATATCTTCTTCTGCTTTGAGTAAAAGCAGTGAATTTAGGCGTTTAGTGGTCATTGTTGTTCGAAGATAGGATAGTTTTTAATCAATTTCATCTTGCTGAAAATTCTTTCATTTGTCGCAACTGTCATTGGTGCAGTTAACGCTAATAGATTTAACAATAAAAACTTATGAAAGCATTTATGCTAAAATGTATGATTCTGCATTTTTAATACAAACTGTGAATTGAATTTTTACAAAGTTTTTTTTTACTAATAATTAACTTAAAGGAAAAACTGTTAACTTTAGTCAAAAAGATAATATAGAAACATTAAATAATTAAATACATAAGAAATACGTCAACCCCGCTCAAAGGAATACCATCGGTTCCAGCCAAATCTATGCAATTAAGCGGGTTATTCGATCAAAAGGGGAGTGCAATATTCAATCCAAAATTCTGAATTTTTACGAAATTTTACTTTTTAATGGTATTTAATGCATAGTATAGCATTTTGATTAAATAAGCTCAGTTTTATGATCAATAAACAATTATAATTAAAACTGTATGCGTTAGTATCATAAAATATAAATGTCATTTAAAATTACATAAAAATAAATCAATATTAGTAAAAACTATAATGTAGGTACTAAAATATTAATTGATCCCTTCCGAAAAAATCTATAATTGAAGACTGTTTTTTATACCCGTTGAATTCATCAAAATTAGATATTCCCTTTTAGTTTCTACTAAAAATTTCATGACTTGCGTGTATTCCTTCCAAACACATTCAGAATTTTTTTTACTTATTTATTTTTTTTAATCTTCGAAACTTGAGAAATTTTAATTAATGCTCTATTTAAATTAATGCGCTATTTTAGTTAAGGGTTTTCTGAAATTTATTACTTCTAAGATTCATTGTTTTACTTTTTTCCGATTAATTTAAATCATTCCTTTTCGCTCTCAACTTGCACCCAACTCAAAGTCATTAACTGGGTTAAGCAATTATTCTATTTAAGAGAAAGACTCTCTGTACACTAGTGTGTTAGGTTTTTGAAACTTTTTCTTATCAAAGTTAATAGTGCATCAACATGGGATCACAATACAAATCACTCTATCCCATTTTTACATTCTAAATGATGTGTGTGTGAAGTAAGTCAAAGAGGGGTAAAAACCCCTTCGTTTACTTCAATATATAAAACTGGCAGCAAGATTTGATTAATTTTTCAACTTTACCCCAAACACCTACTAATGAATAAGAAATCTCAATTGAAGTGACCACATATTGTATCTTTATCTTAACTGAAAAAGGGAAATTCCATTTTAGCTGGTGAAACTTTTTTCAAAAATAAACAATATATTTTTCATTTGAGTACCACTTCTTTATGCAATTAGGCGGGGGCAAAAAGCAACAAATAACCGTTTAAACGGGAAAGTTTAACATTAGTTTCTTCTAAAATGATTTGGTTCCATTAAATTTTATTCGTATAAGCGGGTAATTCGATTATGCGATTAAGTGGGGACGACAGTACAAAATAACTAAAAAGAATTATTTATAAAAAAAAAACTGAATTTTCTATTTTTAAACACGTTACATTTTCAATAAAATTAACATTAGTACATATTTCTTCATAAAGGATTGCAGTTTGGACTTATAAAAACAAAGCCTACGAAGAAATATAGAATTTGAAATTTCAATTAAATAAGATATATGAAAAATAATTTCAGCTGAAAAAATCTAAAAAGGAAAAAAAAAAATACTATTTCAAGCACAAAATAAAAGCTTAGTAAAAAGTAAAAAACGGAAAAAGTATCCAATTTTCAGAATTCAAATGTGATTTATCTTTTTCTATCCCTAGCTCCTACTAATGAATATAAATAACATAGCATTTTTAATTGCTCTTTTTTCTTTCTTTTAATTATTTTACTGCACAAAAAAGATTAAAAAAATAATTTTATCTGCTTCATAAAAATCAATTTTTACCCGAAATAATTTAATTGGAAAGTAATAACACATTTAATGCAGTTTAATTAAACTTAATATTTAAACAATAAGACTGCAAATAATAAATATGTATTCATAAAAAAATTATACTTACATTCAAAATTTAGACTGCGGTAGATAGGATGATCGTTGGCATGTGAGCAGATTTTCTATTTTATTCAATAATAATATGAATTTATAAAATACGCTTAAGTATCCGTACATGACAGTTAAAGACAGGTCAGTGAAGTAATTGGTACCACAGCTGCCTGTGCTTTGAGCCCCTTCCTTCCCCTTCTTAACCACATGGACAAAGATATTGTCTTTATTCTCAGAAAGAGTAAGAGAAAACATGAGAAAATATAGCTTAGGGCATTTCTAGCTAACCACTTTTAAAAGACCCTCGATTTTTCAAATTGACAGAAATATCCGGGGTTTTGTCTGCTGCTTCACAAAATCGAGTCGCAGCTCCATTCTTTTTTGCGCCTTTTCATAGTGCCCGTAAGCGGCTTGATCAAACAGAATTGCCACTTCTCCGTGAATATTCGGAATTCTCTATTTTCACCATATTTTTATTGAAATAATTAATGAATCCGAAATTACAACATTTAACACTTTGAACTCGGCAACCATTCTCAAATTGTGTGAAATGATCGAAGTGTTGATTCGATTGAGTGTAACTCAATTTAATGTTTCAGAATTCTTAGGATTCTTGAAAAAAAAATATTAAAAGCAAACAACAATATTTTATTTTCAAAACGGAAACTTTTATAAAGGTGAATTGAGGATCACATATATGTTAATTATTTTCCATAGAGAATATCAAATTTTGTTGTCATGATTAATTGTTCTAAAGATATGAATTAGTCCCTGAACACTTTATTTTAGGTTAAAAAATTTTGAACTCAAGTAATAATTCAATCATCATAGAATTTTAAAAGTTATGAACTGAATGGTAGTTAACAAATTAAATGTTTTTCTTTTCTTTTTTGGAGTTAGGAGTCCTTTGGAGTTAGTAAAATTCTTCATAATAGATAAATATGGTTTACTAATTGAAAATATAAATTATTTAATAATTTGTGTTATTTAAACAGAATTTAACAATTTAAATAAGATATTTTGAATAATAAAGTATCCTATTTAATAGGTACTCTTATTTGTAATTTTTTCCCTATATTTTGAAAGTAAAAAAAAAAATTGGTTGCATCACCGGCACGATTATTTCATATAAAATTTATAATTCTTTTAAAAAAAAATCATGTAAGTTCATCAGTTCCTTTAAAAAAATTACTTAAACCTCTAATAAAGATTTAATATAATTCAGATAAATAATATCTGAATTTTATGATACATTATTAGCTAACTAAAAATTAAGGTCACTACAAAATTTTTTTAAATTTAAGAATGTGTCGTTTAAATAATAATACAAGAGAAACGGTTTTCGAGATTTTGGCATGTAATGTCGGTCATCTCGCTTTGAATTATCATAAATGGTTACTCTTGGAGGAGAAAAGAAAAAAACTAAATTTAAAAACACATTTCACAACAAGATTTGCCGAGTCGGGTCTGGGATCCCGAAACGAAATTCAGATAACATTGAAATTCGTTTAAATCTCATCACCGATGAAATATCCGAAAACGAAAGAATTTCGGCAAAGTCGGGATTTTGGCCTGAATTATTGATCATCTTGCTTTGAATTATCATAAATGGTTACTCTTGGAGGAGAAAAGAAAAAAAAACTAAATTTAAAAACACATTTCACAACAAGATTTGCCGAGTCGGGTCTGGGATCCCGAAACGAAATTCAGATAACATTGAAATCCGTTTAAATCTCATCACCGATGAAATATCCGACAATGAAAGAATTTCGGCAAAGTCGGGATTTTGGAATGTAAAAAAAAAAAAAAAAAAAAAAATGCCGACTCAACCTGAATTTGCCGACTGGATGATATCGCTGGGGGTGTGAGACCCCCCCCCCCGTTAGGGACGGGCCTGCCTAGAATAAAGCTAGTCTTAAGGTGAAAATAATCTTAAATCTAGATAATTATAAGATTTCTTTTCGCCACGCTATTCTTTTTTTTAATCGTAACAAAAAACCTGGAATAAAGCTAGTCTTAAGGTGAAAATAATCTTAAATCTAGATAATTATAAGGTTTCTTTTCGCCACGGTCTGAATGCTACTCTAATTTTACATGACTTGCCCATCTGGCCAAGATGATTTTTGTGTGTTCTATATAGCATTAATTTCTTCAAACCATTTTAGTAACGATAATAATATAAAAATATTAAAAGCATTTAAAATTTACTCGAATTATGCGTTTCTAATAATCTTGACCTCGCCGGTCACCGGTGACCCCCCATGGCATTCAATGTGTTAAGTAGAATAATCATTGCTTAATCCAGTGAATAACTCTGAGTTGGTTGCTAGTTGAGCGCCAATAGGAATGATTTTAATTAATCGAGAAAAAAAATGAATCTTGTAAACAATAAATTAAAAAAAATCGCTAACTAAAATAGCGCGTTAATTTGGAATTTCTCAAGTTTCGAGAATTGGGGGAAAAAAATCATGTACCAAGTATGAAATGATCATGTATAAAATATATTTCCTTCAATCGTAAAAGAGTATTGTGTGTTTTATTTTCATTTTTGTACAAATACTTTTCGAGTACAGTTTTAGTCTTCTAAGAATTCTTCCATGGTGACACACTTCCAGTGACTTCTGTGACATGCAAGTCCTTCGTCACATTCGGATGCTGATATTGACCCGAGGATGTGATCGGGCATGCATCTCTCTCCTTCGCCTGTAAAAAGAACAAAACGATTTCACTGTGAGAACTTAGATAAAATATAATTGTAATCAGTTTAAACTTTAACTCCATAATTTTCCAAATTAAATCGAGAAGTTCTTATAGTACTATGGATGGTGTTTTCTATACACTAGGAAGCATTGTTCTTTTTTTTTTTTTTTTTTTTTTTTAAATGTGGAGTCTTGTATTATAGAATCACATAGAGATTTTACGAAAAAAGTTTTATTTTTTTATTTTATATCCGTCGTTGAACAGCAGACCCAATTTTGGGTTTAGTCACTGTTCTACTCCGTAGAATTGTAATTTTGAACCCAATCCAGAAGACAAGCAAATTCCTGGATCGGTATCCCCAGAGGTATTGATTTGTTATGGGAACATGGAAGACTTTGCGACTCGACAGATTTAACGTGCATCAGTCACCATTTACTAGAGAGGGAGTCTTCGGCCGGCGAGGATCGAACCCACGAACTCTTGAACATGATCCCAGTGCCCTACCAACCAGGCCCTGTGAAAAAAATTGTATTTCATGTTTGAATACATTTCCAAGGCAAGCATTCAAAGTGTACGAACACTTTTGAGAGCCATTGTATTCGGTTTGATAAGGGTAGTAAATTAAACGCTTCTGATATATTTTTTTTAAAAATTCCTTTTCTAATATGCCTAGTAAAGATTAGGAACTAAATACTTTTTTTAATTGTCATACAGACAAGTATGACAAGATTTTTTCTAATCACCGCAGAATGCTCCTTTGTTAAACTAATATGCTTTTTCGAAATAAAATCATGACATGATCTACTTTTTTTAAAACTATTATAGGCTGTAACTACTTTATGCTGGGATAAGCGTGCTATTTTATGTTGCACACAGCTAAACACAACTATATTATATTGAACTCTAATGTTAGGAAGTAGGTAGTAATCGACACTCCATTAAAACTCGAAGTATCTCTTACCAATCACGCATTTTTTAATTTATTTACTTAGACATAGTGATCCAGTACAACGATTACGAATCTAGAAGGAAAGTAAGAGACATTGTAGAGGTAGAAAATATTGCAGGCATAGCTTGCCATGTTCGGAAATACTATCGCGCAGCCTCTTCTTAATGAGGTGATCCATCAGGTTTGAATCCCAGCGATGGCTGGTCGATATGAATTCTGCACTAGACTCGCACCAATCACAGTGCTGACGTAAAGTATCCCCAATGTAGGGAGGATCATAGTTTAAAATGCCCTCGCTGAACCATTGGAAGTCTTCGTAATTTTTCTTTCTATGTAACACAAATGCGAATTAGTTTCATCAAGAAGTCTTTCGCGAAGGCTAGTTTCTACCAATGCTTGATTCAGAAGTTCTCTTGTCTTCTGGGTTTGGTACAAAATTACAAGGCTACGGAGTTGAACATGGGGAGTTGTAAGGCCAGAATTGGGACGGTTGTTCAACGCCGGTTATAAAATAAAATATTGCATTCAAATATCGCTAGATCTAGCTGTTTTACATCATTAAGGATTTTCGGCCAAACATGCTAAAATCGCCAAGTTTGTAACTAAATCATTAAATGGCGATAAAGTGCAATGCGATTTTCGGTACTAATTACTAGGAAACGTAATTCAGATAAATAAAAGTATACAGTAACTGGCTCATAGGTTATGCAATTTTCATTTCTTGTTATGTGCCCTTCCAAATTCATAACAACCGTACATGAATGAACCAGCCTATTTCCTCATGAGTTTGTGACTATCATTGTTAAACTTACCTAATACTTTGACGCAGATATCGCAGCACTTGCAGAAGCTTCCTTTTTCTCTGATTTTCTGTCCATTCTCTCTCAAGCAGTTAGACAGATCATCACATTTCACTCCACTGCAGAAGTTGGGTGGGCAAACGAAGGCACTTGCAACAGCCACCACCACGGCAAATAGAACAATGTATTTCATCATTTTTTTTTCTTTTTGCCCTCTTCTCTAGATTCAAGTGCTGAAACATGAAAAGATTTATTGTCATATCTCACGTTTCCACGCCCGTTGGTTAGTATCTATCACGTTATTTTTTTTCCACAACTAATAGATTTCACGTTTCACGGTTTTTTCCCCACAACTATTAGTCAGCAAATTCAACTAACGATAGTTACACGGGTTTTGGAGGTGTTTTTATGAAGAGAATTACTTTCGTCACTGTAGAGAGCTGTAATGAATAAATAACTAAATCAATTATTTATTTATTAATCTGTTTTTCTTCGGTTTTAAAACCTTATATTTTATAGGCTCAACATACATCTTTATACATCATAAAATCGCTTCACATACTCTTTCTAGACCAAAGAAAAAAAAATATTGTGATAACTAACAAAAAAAAGAAGATCCAGATATTTTTGCCCGTTATCTGCAAAAAAATAATAACAGTTACAATAAAATTTGTAAATTTTTGTATTTATCCATCATTTAATGATTTTACCAGCAATATTTATTTAGGATCCCTTCTTAATACTATTCTTTCCTTTTTTAATAGCCTTTGACAAAATGGGTGTTGTTTTGGGTTTGATGGCGTGCTCACCTTGGTGACGCACGTCATCACACTTTTCAACTGTGTTCAAGAGTAATAAATAGTAAATAGTGCGCATGCGTTGCTATGGCGACCGCTGCTGTTTGTTAATTTTTTTAGAATTCCTTTTTTCACTTTTAATTTTGTGATGCATTAAGTGGGTTAGTTTATTTTTGAGATATGAAACCAGAGAGATCCCATAAATTCTTCTTGAGTTGTGAATAAAAGAAAATTTCATCATTTGAACGATATATTTTTTTATAGTTTTAATTAGGAATCAGAAATTGTAACCTGCAGTTCAAACTGGATCGTTTTTATTACTAATTCAGGTAAATATCACCAATAAAAAGGGCCCTAAAGGTTAGAGTTGAAGCAAGACGTAAAAAAAAAAAAAACGATGCCAAGGCCTAAGCTTACCGAGGCTGAAAAAGCACAACCAATGCAAGCAATTTTGCCAATGGGTTTTGCGATTACAATTTTTTTAAAAATTGATTTTGAAAATTTTGTTTTTTTCTATCACTTTTTTTGGGTCGTTATTTAAACCAAAGGTTTAAACTCAAAATATTGTTCCGTTATTAGAATAAAAAATTTATTGCATTATCTATGCAAAATAAATGCATAATACAACCCATGTTATTATATGCAACTTTTATAACAAAAGTGCAGTTACCGTTTAGTAATTATTAAACGGTAAATAAATTGTATTTACTTTTAAATAAACAATATTCACTTTCAAACCAAATTTTATACAAAAGTGTGCTCATAATATGCAATATATAACATACAATACATAATATACAATAGTTGTTTGAAATTTGAAACAATATAAGAAATTAAACTTTTTACTTCATTGCCAAATACTGTCACCTTTGGCGAAAGATATTTAAACAGTTTTTATAATAAACAAAAATTATGTAATAATTGAAAAAAATCGTGGATTTAATACCAATTGCAAAGAAACAAAATGGTTTGAGGTAAATTAAGATACAAAAGTAATAGTGAAGCAATCGTGAGTGAAGCGAACAGGTGCAAAGCCCCAAGAAGATATGTTTAATACATTCTGACACGAAAAAAAATATTTGGGTAATTGGAATAGTTCGATTTTTTAGTGTTATTTGCGTTAAAACAATTTATTATAGATTTTTCGTCATAAATTTTCTTTTTAGCTATAAATAAAATGTACACATCATTGAAAATAATCAAAAGAATACTAGAAGATCGTCATTCATTTTTAGATTTTTTAGAAATAAATGTTTCTTGAAAGAAATTTAACAAACTGAAATCAATATGTTGATGGGAAAAGCAGTTCATAAAATAAAATAATAAAAAAACTATAATAAAACGAGAGGCAAAATACAGTATCATTTAAATTGATGATAGGGAATAAAATGAATATTTAAATCAAGGAAATTATATTTATAGGAAGAAAGATAACTAATTGCATTGAATAGTTAACCTTATAGTTGAGTGAAACCTATAGTTAGAACAGAATATTAAAATTCAATAAAATATTATCCATAACAAAAATATAACTCACCGCTTTAAAATGAGCCAAAGTAAGGTAAAAATTAAATTTAAAATATCCTCTGTTTTTATCACAAAACTGTTATCAGTTATTTTTACTGTTATCCAGGGAAAATAAACAGACTTTTATTTATCTCTTTAAAACATCTGTGGATTTAACCATTAAATTCTCACATAAACTCATATCGTTTGATTTCAAAAATGCTTCGTCTCAAAAGATTAAATATATTTGGATTGTAGAACAAACAAAAGAAAAAGAAAACATACCGTTTTCAATTTTTAATGCTTCACTTTTAGAAATTTCTCAGAAAAAAATGATTAAATGACCATTTCTTTCATTGTTATTTTACCATATTTAATGAAAATAGTCAAACAACTATAAATACGATAGTATTCAAATTGTTAACTGTGAAAAAAAAATTCATTCATTAACTGCTTTCACCTAATACGGTTAAACAACCAGAATTTTATCGCACCAACTAGATCCACCTAATGAAGCCACTTAGTTACGGATAGGCACATATTATGACCAAGAGGGCTAGTCAGTCAATCTCATGGGAGTTCGAGTCCCGATGATGGCACTGTAATATTTCGTCCGTTCCGTACAACACAGGAAGATTTTCCAGTGTTCTGCACTCTCCAATTAGTGACCCTGGCGTATTAGAATACGATGCTCTTATTCACCCATAGATGACAACACCATAAAACTGCTAAAACTATCCCCTATGTTCAGTTAAATCACTCTTTCAATGTTTTGAAAACATGCTAGTTGTAAATGGTTAAGAAACCATACAGTTTTGTATTCATGGTTTATTAACCATACTAATTATAAACAGTTTCAAAACCGTAAAGATGAAGAATATTCTTTACCGTAAACTTTACTGTTTATCGGATGGACAGACTGCTGCCGGTAATAAAATATTTTTTATAATATTTAAGCAATTTCATATTCATAAAAAAAAATGTATTAAGAAGCCGGAAAATTAAACAAAGAAAAGATATAATCTCTTCATCAGCTCACACGATTATATCCGCAAAAAGGAGTGCTTTCTTATATTGCATCAATAAAGCCAAAGCAAAATATATCGATACAATATTAGAAAGCACTCCTTTTTATGGATATAATCGAATGAGCTGATTATATCTTTTATTCTTTATTTTGTTTTCCGGATTTTTAATAAGTTTTTTTTAATAAATTAAAAATTGTTTAACTATTTTTAAAAATAATTTTATTTCAATAATTTTTTTTCTTCTCTTTTCTTTAATCTTTTTTATTTTCCATGTGTTCTCTATATTCTAACTCATTTTATGAGTTCTATATAGTTACAGCTTTTACGCAGTTAATAAAACTTACTAAGTTTCTTAATTTTCTTCGCGTTTCTCTCTTTACTTTTTATCCTTTTTGCAATAAAAAGAAAAGCGTTTCTTTAAATTTAAAAGTTTCTTTACAGCCGAAGCTCATTTTTTTTTCGCATGCTTAGAATTTTGGAGACACATTTGATGTAAAAAATTACGTTTTTAAGAAATTATAATACCTGACCGAGATAGGTTAATAAGGGAGGATATGAGGCCATATATATACAGTTTATAAGCAATGATTTCTCACTTTAAACGCTTTTAAGCAAAAAGAAAGATATACCCTTCTGGGGCCCCTAATTTTTCTACAATTATTTCCTTTAATATGGTAGTATAGTATGTTATAACATAATACTTGACCGAGGTTAATATTAAGAGGAGATATGGGTCCATATGTAAGCAGTTTGTAAGCAACAATTTCTTACTTTTAACTTTATTCTACACAATTAGAAACATATACATGCATGCTTAAATATTGTGGAAACATGTGTGTCTTTTATTATTAACTTTGATATGGTAGTATAGTATGTTATAATATAATACCTGACCCAGTTTTGACATGATAGGTGAACAATAAGGTAAAGAAAATAGTTCAGAGATTACACCAATCTTGTCAAGTAAGGTGGTCTTTCTACACTTAGGGCGGGTGATAGACTGATTAGGATTAACTTCCTGGAAGTCAGTAAGAATCATATATGGCAACGTTACTTTTAAAAAGTAACGAGTAAAAAGTACAAGTACTAAACCAAAAAAGTAACGATTTAAAAGTACATTTCTGGGAAATCAAAAATTCAAAGTAACCTAAAATTTTATTGCATAATATTCTTATGTTCTTGAATGTTTTTGCAAAATTGTTGTTATTTATTTAATTATTTTTAATTTTGAAAGTTATGGACACTAATTTATTTTTAAATTCGGAAGAAAATTATAATATAATTTTATAATATAATCGTATAATATAATTTAAAATCAAATATAATTTTAATATCAAACTTTTAATGGAATTGCACGAAAAAGAAATTTTATCTATTGATTTAAATTTTTAGTTTATTATTCTTATTTATTTAAATTACCATTGATTTAAAATTGCTTTACTCTATAGAAACGCGTTTTAAAAGCACAAACATAAACAAAGCAAACACGGGGTATCAGAGAGCTTTGTGATCTTTGAGCTAGTAAAAAATAATTGAATGTGCAGTATAAGTTGAAACAGAACAGTCTTAAGTTTTATTTGTAACAATGGCTAATGCTGAACTCGTGCGAGAAAATCATTTTCCGAACATTTCTGCCTAACGGAATAATTAAAATTTGTAAACGAATTTTAGTATCAGCGGCTAAACTAATACCTTTGAGCTTTCAAGAGTTAAAATAGTAATTATAATAGTTTTCAATAGCATAAATAGTACTGAAGTTCTTAGAGATCTGACTGGGCGTTGTTTGACAAGGTCGGGCATAAACATAATTTTAGTAAAAAATGTACTAGGTAAAAATGTATTTAGTAAAAAATGTATTATTAGTGAGTTCAAAAAGAAAACTGATAAACGTAATAACAAAATCCAACCTTTTTTTATTTAAAATGTATTAAATATATGCATAAAACTCAAAAATGAATGAAAATAACTTGTAGCAATGAAAGAAACGAAGGAAATAAAAATAAAAATATGACCACCGAAGCCGACGTCTTCAGGGGGGACCCGTCCCCGGTAGCCATAAAACAAAAACCTTTTCTATTGAGGGGGAGGCAATTGTCTAAAGTAACACCCTCAGTACCCCGAAGGTTTTGTATAGAAGTCCAGGATAAAACATGAAATACAAAGAACCAATTAATTTTGAAAATAAACTCAAACAAATTCATCAGAAAATAAAATTATTGACAATCCAAAAAAAATTCACCATAAATACTAAAAATTAATTATTTAAAATTAAATAATGAACTTATATTTGGAAAAGATCTATTAACATCAATTGTCATCCACTACAAATTAAATAAAATGTATTTGAACTTGATTGGATCAATAGAAAAAATTATTATCTGTCACAATGAACCAGAAGGGAAAGTAATAATTTTATTTAAAAGAATGCTTCGATTTTAAATGCTTAATTTATTTTAAATGGTATTTTTTTTCTAAGCATAATACAACTGTATTATTTATAAATTGAAGTCGAATAAATTTTTTTAAATTTCTACTTTTGATACATTTGTTTTGTTTTTCGTTAGAGGAACTTAGAAAAAATATCTTTCTTTTTTTTAACGTTAAATTTCAACAAAAGAAAAAAAAAATAAGTTTTATCTTTAGTCAGTGTTACACTCATGTTATTTAAAAATCTTTTTCAATTCTAGTGCATAAATTTTCAATGCCAGTTTGATGAAAATCAATTTATTTTAAAACAAAATTTCTTGAGATGACATATTGGACATCTCCCATATTTTCTATTCTATATGGAATAAAGTAAAGTAAGGTGGAAATCCTATAGCGCAATATCGGTTGAGTATGGAGGCTAGTACAATACCTCCATCCCAAATCCATTGATTTTTTACAAGGTTCATCTTCCCCATCAATGCTAATCAGAAAGTTTAAAATTACTGAATCTAAAATTTGAAAAGTGCTTCAAAGAAAAGAAATGAACTGATTAAATATTTACAAGCAAGCAAGTCCCTCTAACTTTAAAATATCGTTGGCACGACTCAGGCCCGGACTGGGATCTAAAATCGGCCCGGGCATTTTAAAGATATCGGCCCTCTACTTCACATAAACAAAGCGTGCGCGAAGCGTACGCGGCTCCTAATGTATCATTTTTAGGCATTTTTTGCTTATAAATTCTCATGAATGTAAGTTAATTTATCGAAGTAAGAAAGAAGATTAAAATTGCTTAATAATCCTTTATAGAATAATATATTTCAGTTTAAAATACATGGTTCTTATGAGGTAATAGGTTGATAAAATCAAAAAGAAGGTGAAAGATGAAGAGCAAATAAAAATATTTATTATACTACACATACATAAATGATTTACATAAAAAAAATTTTAAAATTGATTTAATGCTTCTTCAAAAGTCATTAAATTAAAATTAAATTTAACTTTTGAAGAGGCTCACTATTTTCTGCCACTTGATCGATTATGTCGTCGCTATCTAATTTCATTAATAGATCTTTTTCTATTGCCATTACCATGAGAGCATTTAAATTATCAGAAGATAAAGTACTCCTTATTCGATTTTTAATTTCTTTTAATGTGGAGAATGATCTTTCACAAGCCACCTAACTTTTTGACAATGTTAGTAAAAATTTTAATGCTAGACTAATTAAATTGTAAGAATTGGTCAATAAATTGAATCTCTGTAACATCTTGTGGCAACAAATAACGCAATTTTTGAACGCACTGCGTGTCTCAAATTTTAGACTTACTTCTGTTTTCATAGTAAAGTCGTTATTATCTTCATTTGAATGATCTTCTGTTATTATTTTATATTCTTCTAAGTCTGAATTTTTCAGTTTTTCCCAATGTAAAGCTAATTTTCTTAGTTCAATCCGAAAATGTTCCCCTATAGCTGTTTCGTCAAATTTTAGCAAGAGTTTGCTTAACTCATTTAGTTCGCCAGATTGAAGCTTGTTAAGACGTTTTTCAGACGTTCGGATCTAGATAGGAAAAATCGGCGTACAATTTTCCATTTGCGGGAAACCGGACTTCCATTGACGCTACAACTGTGCTGAAAATGTTATGAACGTTTATCTTAAATGCAGTGGTTTCATCATCAAAAACTGTTTCATTCGACGCTGTCTCACCCGGCATCAATTTTCTTTTCTTCAATCTTTTTTATGGAAACTTCGTTTGAATTTCAGTTTCTTCAAGTTTCTTATTTGCGCGAATAATGAAATCAACTGTAACTTTTTGTACATCTTCAAAATCTCTCACTGTTTTTTTAAGTTCTGAACACGTTTGTGATACCATTCCAAAAGTTTTTAAGAAGTCTAAACCAGAGGTTTGCAAATATTGGGAGAGCGGTGTAGTTAATTCAAATATTCTTGAGAATATTTTGACGGTGATTGCTGTTTCATATTTTCAAAATAATTCTAAAATTATTTTTGCCTTTGCACGGATATCTGGCTTGAAATGTGAATTTTGTTGTATAGTTTCTAAACTTGTAATCAAAGTGACATATAACGGCTTAATAGTTGAATCTGAGTTTGAAAATTAACCAAAAAGTTTCTTTAATGCAGAATCTTTGGACCACCAACGTGTTTCTCCAATAGTTGCGAGTCTTTTTTTATTTCCGTGCTCGTTATTTTGTTCCCAGATGTTCGTGCGTTGGTATGATTCATGGAAAAATACTGCGACGCTATTTTGTAAGCTGAAAAACTATGCACTTTCAATAAGTGCTTTCGTGGTAGCTCCTAAAACTAAATTTAAGACATGTGCATAACACCAAACATGAATTTGACCAGGGGACTCTTTTGAAAGCCATGAAGAAAATCCTTTATATTCACCTTGCATATTTGCAGCCCCGTCAGTTGAATTACTGATGCACTTTGTTATATCTATATTACTAGACTTTAAAACTGAATCCACTAAAGAAAACACATTCTGTCCAGTTGAAGATTTACATGCACTCTACAACAGCGAGAAGTCTTTCATATACACGATATTTCATGTATTTTTTAAATAGTAACCTATATCTTATTTGGCATCATTGAAGAAAGTTTTTGAAAAGAAGTAACTTTTACTTAAAATATTTTTTAATACCTCCTACTATTTTCAAGATAATAGATAAGAAAAAATACATATTAAATAAATTTTGACATATTCATTAAAAAAAAAATTTTTTTCGTCATGTCTTTTACCTTCATTAAAACACATGTGCTTTTCTTCCCATGTTTTATAAAAATTGAAGCGATTTTGATAATTTAAGTGAATTATTTTTGATAAAAATGATAAATTGAAGTAAATAATCAGAATTTTTTCGTATCTTTTATCTTGAGAGCAGTAAGAGATATAAAAAAAATTTCAAGTAAAAGTTACTTTTTTTCGAAAACCCTCTCCAATGATGCCAAATATGATATAGGTTTCCATTTAAAAAATCAAAACTGTTTTCAAATTCCGGTACTTCCGGGAATTAGCAATATCACTATTGAATTCCTTGGGGTCGATTTAGTTATTAGATTTTTTATTTCAAATCGATTATTTGCTCCATTCTCGAAAAAAATGGGTGGCACGCATGATCTGAATCACCCTGTATATTAAAACAATATTATTACTACATATATCATATATATGTTATTTAATATTATTATTATTTGCGCAATATTATTTGAAATTCATGCAATGTATTAAAAAAAAAATTTGCGCTGCTGGCTCGGTCCAACCGGCCCTCAGGCCAGACCGGCCCACCGGGCATTTGCCCGGTCTGCCTACTGGCCAGTCCGGGCCTGGCACGACTTATAGTACACAATTATAATTAATAAACCTCAATAATGTTGATTAATGAGAAGCGAATACCAAAATTTACGGAAACGACAGTTCTTTATTCTTTCCCTAGTCTTATTAACTATGCCCTAGGGCCTAGTTAACTTAAAGAGAGTCTTTTTTTTTATTTAAATAAAAATTTATATTTGCTAATTCAAAATAAATATTTGTTAATTTATTTAAATAAAAAAAAGATAAAAGTGGTAGAAATCATATTATTACGGAATAAAATCTAATTCGGATGTTACAAAGCTCCTTCAATAGTGAACATTTAAAATACCCAGAAGCCAAACCAGAAATCAAAATTATCTGTTTACATATAAAAAGGAGTCTTTTTGATGTCAGCAACAAAGGCAAATTGATGTTTTCTAAACCTAAGCATGATGCACAATAAATCATCCTGAATTATACATCCGTTGTACTGTAAACAATTTAATGATTTTCCAGTAGAAGTTAATGCACTTGCGTTAAACACAAATCTCAAAGGGGTACTTTTGGATTCAGGTCTAAACACACAATGATGTGGAATATAATACTGCACATCTGGTTCTTCAGACTCTTGTACTTCCTCCATATGACCCATATTTAAATACTCGAGCATAAATGCTTTGTGAAGTTCACAAAATTGAGGTTCTCTAGCAAAGGCGATTCCATAACGAATTCAAACACTTTACAGCTTTTTTCTTAGATTCACCCAGACACGACGGATCTTCTCTAAAGGGCATTTTAACAACACTAGTGGGCTGCGCCCCCTGCTCGCTAACGCTCGCCAACCCCCGAAAATTGCTACGCAATCTTATATGGTTTGCTTCGCGTACCAAGATCGCTTCGCTCGCTACTAACTTAGGTACATTGCAAATGCACACAATTCTAAGATTCAAAACAATCATTCAAATCCATATAAAAAAAATACATCTTTTTAGTAAATACTAAGTCATTAAAATAAATTTGAATTCAAATAAATGACATGTAATTCGTTAAACCTATTAGAAATGTGCTATAGTATAATTCGTGATATAAATCAAAAATCGTCAAATAAATTCGTAATGTATAAATTCGTGAAAAAAAGCGCTTTCGACAAAATACTAAAATAGAGATCTTCGACAAAGACTACTCACTTCTGCCTAGCTTAATAGTATGAGATTGCAGCAGCTGATGCTCTCTGGTTATTTCAGTTTCCGTTTTTAAAAGCGCTATATGTTGAGTCACCTCAGATAGATTTGGCATGTGACATTTTTAGCGGCAATCATGGGTCGATTCGCCGTGTAAGAGAAATAGTAGCGTAAGCAAAACAAAGCAAACGTTGCCACCGGCGGAAAAGAAATACAGCCAAAATTTGGGAGCCACGTAAGAGAATTATATATATTAGATTAGATATTTAGATCTATTGGTAAACAGAAGTGATTTTTCTAAGTAATAATTTTTTTAAATAACATTTATGTTGTTATAACGTTATATTGTTGAAACAAATTTGATGAGTTCACATCCTTAATTTAATATTTTCGCTTACCAAACGGTAGGATATATTAAATACTTTTTTTTTTGCCTGCATCTCATTGGGCATGAAGCTGATCCTTAAGTTCTGAATCATTTAACAGATCTCTTTAACTGTAATTTATAACAGTATATTAATGTTATTTGGTCAAAAATAATAATTGTTAGACCATCTTTCTAAATAACTTTATCTTAAAATGTAAGGCAGATTTACATTATAATACTAATAAAAAAACAGCAATTCTCTGTTTTAAACTCTTGAATTAAAAGCGTAATAATAGCAGTACAGGAAAATAACTTTAAGTTAGGGATTCAAAAATATTTATAGAAAAGCATGACTTTTATTAATTTTATGCTGACTACAACCAAAACAATAAGGAGACGAATGAGGAAAAACTGGATCACACCATGTGATTTTCTGGCCAATAAAAATGCACCGACAACAATGGAAAACTGCGACACCATCATTAGAATTTTATATATAGTAAGATATTTTCCACTCTCAGTTCTTGAATAATTTTCAAGAAAATGCTCTTCACAAATTTCAGCTTCTTTAGTTTTAGAAATTTTAGACTATCTCTCTCTACATTTTCTATTTTCCAAAAAGTTTTTAATGTTTTTTCTAACTCAAAATTATCTGTAACGAGCCCACAATATATTTTATTTTCGTTTTTGGTCGGAAGACTCCCACTGACAATATACCCGAAAACGCTATTTTGCAATCTTAAATTTGTATCCTGAAGACCCGATGTGACCCGATTTTCAGATTTCATAAAAGTGTTCTGCTCCTTACAACAAATCAATAGGACTCGGAATAAATATTATTTAGCGATAGAATATTTACATTAAGATGATTAGCTGGTGTAAGTTCTGTAATTTTAGGAATTACTACAAAATTTAAGTTTAAATCAAAACTCTTATCTCTATTTAAAATAGTAGCATTAACTTTCGATTTTATGCTCAGAAACATATTATTTATTCCCGATACAGTTATATTTGAGCTTGACCTATTTAAATTAAGAGAATCTGCTAACCTTTTATTCTTAAAATTAGAATTCGCTCCCACGTCTAATAATCCTCGAACTTCAAAACACTTATTTGATTCATCTTTAATTAAACAAATAAAAGTGCTGAGTAAGATTGTTGTTAATTCTTTTCCCATTGTAGTAGTAGAAGAAATATATTTTCCCCACCCTCACATACGACAAGCGTCTCGTAATACACAGGCATTTGGAAAATTGGTGCCGAAGAATTCAAGGACGATTGAATGTTCCTATTTTCATTATTCATTTGATTTCAAATTATTTATTTTTTGCTCTCTCGGAAAGTGAAGAGAAATATGATGCCTTTTTCTGCAAATACTACAAAAGATTTTGTTTCTACACTCACTTATGTTATGATTATTTAAACAGTTAAAGCATAAATATTTTGATTTAACGAACTCAACTCAATCACTTACGAACATATTTTTATAAATAGTACATTTATACAAAGGATGAATTTCATCACATAAAATACATTTACTATTTTTTACATCCGTTAGAAAAGCTTTTGACATAGTTTTCCAGTTATTTTTATAACTCATTCTAGCGTTATCAACTACGGGTTTTCTCCTAGAAGTATAAAATAAATAAATCTCCCTAGCTAATTCTACAGGTTTAAACCAAGAATTCTACAGGTTAAATTTATAAAGCACATAACCTCTCTATCAAGTGTTTGAATAATTTTATCAGATACTATTAATTGCTTTAAAGTTTCGAAGTCAGTTAAATTTTTTAACTTTAAATAATATTCCCAACTCGTTATTAATCTAGACGCGAATTGCACGTACGTTTCACTCGTCATTTTTTACGCTTTCCTAAAATTCTCTAAACAGATTTTGGGGCATGGCTCGAATTCTCTCAAAACTATAGTTTTAACTTTAGAATAATCTCCTAATTCGTCATCTTTATTGTATGTAATTATATTTGTGGCCTTTTCCCCTAACAGATCTAGAAGAATTTCAGCCTTACATTTCTCAGGGACATTTTTTGAAATAAAAGCTCTTTCTAATGACGAAAAGAAATATCCCCATCCTTCTGGTCTATTAGGGATTTTAAGAGTTAAAGTCCTCACACTTTTAATGAGAGAGTCTAAAGATTCTCCACTTTCGTTTTTCACACTATCAACAGGTAGTTCACTTTTAGATTCGATTCACAATTTAGCGAGCTCAAGTTCCGATTTCACTCTTTCAGCTTTTAATTTTTCAATTAATCGGATTTCATCACTTTTTCTTTCTTCGATTATTTTATTTGCTAACTCTTCAACTAACTCAATGTTATTTTTATACGTATCACAACTCTGAATTGCTGTAATTAGATCAACAATAGTTTTCATATTAGAAATGTCTACATTAAGCTCGACAGCAAGCCGAACATAGTCCTCTTTTTTAGCACTTTTAAACATATTGAACTTCAATAACTAAATAATAAATCACGTACCTTTTATTAGGTATATTATCCACTCATTTCACTACTGATAGCTGATAGACAGGACCAACAATGGGTCTGACGATAGCTCAGTTTACATAAATTCTCGATAAAATAAAAGTTCTCAAAACTCAGAAAATGGACTGTAATTGTTAGTCACAATACTTTATTCACATAACTCATTTCTCCCATCCGAGCTCTTCGGATTCATAACACACACTAAAATTTCATAGATGGTGCTTCTGGCATCAACAAGGAGCTTAGATTTATGTTAATTTTAGAACTATAGAATTTTTTTTAACATTTTGTTTTTATTTTCGGAAACTTTATTATATACCTTGTTCGACAAATATGATAAACATTATAACTTATGTTAGAAAATAAATTTAAAAAAAAATACTTTCATATACAGGAAACCCCTATAAATCCAACAAACTACAAATTATATTTTGTTTTTAAATACAATTTTTTTTAATTTTAAAATATTTCATAATGGCAATTTTCGGATTTGTAATAACGATGTGCAAGACTAAATTCACTCATAATCAAAAATTATGAACAAAAGTTTGATTTTAAAATTTTATGATATGAATAACTAATACGTTTATGTAATAGTTTATATGTTCCGTTTAATATTATTCAAAAAAAATATTTTGTTGCAAAATACAAAAAATTATAATATTTTAGATTTTTTTTAATGCATACTACATTTCCATTAAATAAAGCATTGTTTTTATAATTAATTACTTTAACGTTAAAAAATGTAAAACTTGTGCCAAAATTTTTTGCAATAGTAATATGAAATTAGTTATTTAAATTATTTAAAAAAGCATCCAATGCGCACACAATGTTAACAAAATTTTTAATTAACATATTTAAATGAATGAAAAATGATTCAAATTATTATTAAATGTTATTTTATAAATAGAGAATAATTAGATATTAAAATATTACTTACTTTTTTCAAAAAAGATTGAAGTTTTCTTAAAGCAAAGTTTCATAAATAAGGATTCTCAATCTATGTGTAGAAATACTTGCTGAACCACCGATAGATGGCAGCGTTTATTGTAAATTAAATTGTAACCCATGGGTGCAAGTTGGAAAAAAGGCCAAGACTGAAAATTTTTTGACTGAAATACCTAACATACACAATACCCCCTCGACATATGCAAACTATCTAAGAAAGCTTTACCATAATACATCAAGTTTAAATTCTGTACAAAAAATATTTATTCATCTTTCTTTTGATAAAATAACAACAGGACATAAGAAAGTAGACCAATAACGTAGACCTAAAAAATATTTTTAAGGACAGAATAAAAAAAATTCCGATTTCCATCTTCGAGTCAGTCTTGTTTCCGTCTTACTTCCGTCCGCGGACATTTTCGAAAGACGGAAATCCGTCCTGGGGACGGAAGACTTACACCCATGTTGTAACCGCAACTGTAAAAAGATATTGTTAAAAAAAGAGATATCTACGCCTTTTGAATGTAGTTGTAGTTGTAGCTGTAGTAGCCTTTTGTCCTGTATGTCACATGTTATAATATATTTTTGCTGTTACTTACCCTTTTGTGGTTATTGAGTAGTTTTCCTGTTTCTCAAGAAAACGAGAAAAATGATAAATTCACTAATAGTTTAGATAAATCTTCGGTGTATTTCATAACCCATTAGAATTAATTAAACTCGAAAAGAGAAACTATGCATATTAGTATAGGTCTCCGCGAATAAAAAAAAGAAACGTTTTTTTCTTTTCTTCTTTATGGTTACTTTTTGGAGGAGTAGCAAACCCCCCCCCCCAAAAGAAAAATATCCTCTCTGTGTCAATAAGACATCAAAGATACAGTTCATTTGTTATTTAGACAAAACTATTTTCTAAGAGGAAAAAAAGCATTCCATCCCATGCGGTGATAACAGTATTCCATAGATATAAATTCCCTATATTAGTTATTCCCTATATTCCCGGCACGAGCGGTGGCCTACCGGGACGGCCGGGTCGTCGTTTTAACAGAGTATCACTTTTTCGATTTTGTATATAATGTAAATAAGTTATCTATTATTTCCTATTAATGTCATATATATTCATTATGCTGTACAAAATTTTTTAATGTAAATAATCATATCCTATTAATGCTAACTATATATATCAATATGCTGTACATATTTTTAGACTAATGGGACCTTCCCAGCTCAAAACCCATGCTCAGCCCTTAAAAATTCAATTATCAGATATGACTGTAAGTTCTTACAGAGGCTGCATTGCCACCACTCTAACCACATCACAACCCATGCCAATAGTCACAACTTCTACCTAATGATCAGATGAAGAAGTGAGATGCCCGCTCCGCGGGCAGGTACTTCGCTCCAATTCCTATCAAGTCAAGTCAGTCCCTGCAGTATTCATATGGGCATTTGTTCATTCCAACCCCCCTTGAGACGATAACCACTGGTATTCAAAACTTCTGCTATTCATGTCATCCTTTATCACAGGCAATTTTCAGAATATGAATATTCTGGACACACAATTCTGGAGAACACAGTCCACTCACAATGATAGTTGCAGTCAAAAAAAAGATCAAAAGAGCCGTCTTTTCCCTTTCAGGAATGACAATTTTAAAAGGTCAAGGTATTTAAACACGAAGTTAGCTGTGAATGCATATATATTGTACATTAATTTTATAAATTAAAAAAACATAAGCATTTTTTTTTTTAAATAAATTTTTTTTTTTAGTAAGCTTACCGAGTTTTAGAAAAAGTAACGATTTTATTCGACATTTCCGTTACAAATACTTGTACTTTTTCCCTAAAAAAAGTAACGAAAGTACAAGTAAAAGTATTAAATTTAAAAAGCAACGAAGTACAAGTAAAAGTACGTACTTTTTACTTGTTCCAGCGGTACAAGTAACGAAAGTAAAAGTACTGCCATATATGGTAAGAATACAAAAGAAATAGGAATCACAAAAGAAGAAAAATGCTAAAAATCAAATTTTTGACAGAAAAATTGTGACACAGGTTATTGCAGGGGGCAATGAAATTTCTACTCCCTTTGTATGTATCCAGACAATTTTTCCTGGGAGGCTTATTGTTATTTCTTAAACAGGGGTCAGCTTCTTAGGTGAGGGGGAGTTGAGGCTTTTGTAACTGGTAGTTTGAATGTAGAATGTTTGAGTTCTCCAAGCACAGCAGGTTTTTTTTTTTAATGTTTTGTAAACAAGATATTCTTTGTGTTGAGAAACAGGAGATTTCGTCACAAAACGAATTTTTCTTACCTTTCTTATTCATTAGTCTGATAACAGGAAAAATAGAGAGAACGCTTTCTAGTATAAGCATAATTTTTATTTTTAAAGCTAGTTCCATTTTTTTTTTCAAACTCTGATGAAAGCTTGCTAGTTAAAAATATGAGCCATACTAGTAACGTAACTGCCTTTGATAAATATGAGCCATACGAGTAAGGCAACTGCCTTTGTAAACGATTCAAGAAAGGAACTTTTGAAGTTTGGAGAAAGCCTTTTATTTTGTTGCACATGCAATGTTCCTGTTGATTTTCTCACGAAAGAAATAACTGCAATAAATACTTGAAAAGTAAGATTCACCAAAAGAAGATTGCTGGTGAACCGAGAATAATTAAAGCAAGTATTACTTCCTTATTCGGAAAGGGAAAAAAAACTAACATTTATGAAGTATATAAGCTAATAAATATTTATAAAACATTTTTTAAAAGAAATAAAAGCTGTGATAGCCTTATTACGATAACTGTTTACCCATTCGTTAAATGCTTTTTCTTTCTGGATTGACTCCTTTAAAAAAAATCTATACCATTACAATTAAAGAGCTTAACGCAAGAACTTGGTAAGTGAAATTTTTAGGGGAATTAATGAATCAGAAAAAAAAAGTGGTTGAATCAATATGGCTTTGTTTAACAGAACTGTTTTTGCCATCAATTTAATCGTAACATAAATAATCCACATCAATTTCATACTTTCAAACTATGTATACTTGATATATAAAATTAGTCAGTGGTAAATAAAATAAAGCAATTAATCATTAATAAATAAATTGGTAAAAAATAAATTCTTCTAATAAATTGGTAAAAAAATAGTTCGGATGCAACTTTTTTCCGTTCTGAAAAAGCCACTTACCTGATTTTTCCACTAAGTCTTTCAATTAAGCTAAAATAATTTAATTTTTATTATTTAATATTATTAGTTGCCCTTTTCGGGTGGCTTTACGTTATTTAAATAAACCAGGGCTCGAAAAAACTCAGAAATTTTACCCGTCCCAGAGGACGGCTTGTTCAACAACGTACCCATCCTCCTTTGAAACTAACACGTAGCTTCTAAATAAATAAAAATATAATTTTCTCTTATTTATTACTAACATTTATATAGATTGCACAATGAATTCGTAGTTACAAGGATTACAAATACTAGGATTGGATTACATTATACAGTATTAAATGAAATACTAAGTTACTAATAGTAACTCCTGCATTAGAGGGGGTCATTTGGTGGACACTTTAATGATTTTTTATGTTTTTTTTGGTTCACAAGAGAATTTTGGTATTAATTTTAAGTCATTGCATAGGTGTCAAAATTTCTAAAAATATATACATATGATGAAATCTATTTTTTAAACATCTTTAAAAATCTTTTAATATTGGCCGTGACACCCTAGATTATTTGCACAGATGTCGCTCAAATCGATAGCGACGCAAATATGATCTGAAAAGTGTTAAGAATATTCTTTTTGGTCTACTCTTTAAGCACACTATTGTTCATGTCAGTTATAGACATTGTTTTCCTTTGCTATCGAATTAATACTAAATCCTGCATTTGATGGGGTCATTTGGTGGACACTTTAATGATTTTTTTATATTTTTTTGGCTCGCAAGAGAACTTTGGTATTAATTTTAGGTTATTGCATAGGTGTCAAAATTTCTAAAAATATATACATATGATGAAAAATATTTATTAAACTTTTTCAAAAAATTCTTTATTTTGTGCGTGTCATCATAAATTATTAGCACAAGTGTCGCTCAAATCGATACTGACGCAAGTATGATCTGAGAAGGGTTAGGAGTATTCTTTTTGGCCTACTTTTTAAGTACACTATTGTCTATTTCAGTTACAGACATTGTTCTCCTTTGCTATCGAATTAATACTAACTCCTGCATTTGAGGGGGTCATTTGGTGGACACTTTAATGATTTTTTATGTTTTTTTGGTTCACAAGAGAACTTTGGTATTAATTTTAGGTTATTGCTTAGGTGTCGAAATTTCTAAAAATATATAAATATGATGAAAAATATTTATTAAAAATTGTTAAAAAAATTTCTATTTTGTCCGTGTCACCCTTCTAGAACGATTTGTCGTATAATGTTCTAATGTAGACAGTGACCTTCCTCGTATTTTGAAATGTGAAAACTTTAAAAGTCTAAAAAGACACAACCCCACAGACACACATCCACAGATATTCATCTTTATATATGTAAATTATATTCATTGAACGTGAAAATTGGATCATTAAGCGAAAAGTTCGTCAGGATGTTTTTTTTATTTTTTAAATGCGCACTTTATTTAACATTCAAACGTCACAGAATTAATGACATTTCCAAGCATTTATTGAATAATTTTACAGTAAAGAAAACTTTACACCAAGTTCTTTTTATAAAATATTTTTTTTATAACCACATATTTGAAGTTATTCTACCCTGCAGGTCAGCGTGGTCTCGTCACATTGCAATCCTTCTGCACATTCAGCGGTGATGATCATGTTTGGAATGTCAGGTAAACAATCCTCTCCTTCACCTGAAAAAAAAACATTTTTTATTATTCGTTTAATTCGAATTTAAAATTATTTTATTATATGCCGCCACCTCTAATTCGTTAAAAGAATTATTCGTCAAAACAAATCGGTCGAAAGTTTTTGAGAAGATTAAATTTAATAAAAAAGCTTTTTTTTAATTACGATAATGTTTTTTGCTCATTTTATTTTTATGGTTGCACAATTGGGTACTTGCACTTCAAGAAGACCTCCCATACCCGCACATGTGACCTATGACGTCAGCTCCAGCTAATCTTTATAAGTTAAAAGTTGAACTACGTTTCTCTACATAAGTCAGAATGCTAATGAACGATAAGTTGATTAAATACAAAGCCCTATCCAACATCCAATTCGTTGAAATATAAATCTTCTTCTTCTACTTCTTTTACTTAACTTAAATTTATTATTTGTTTATGTAGTTTATTGTAACCGTGATATATTTTTGTTTTGTGTACCTGGCAACTTCGATGCATATTTAGTTTGTTTATGCTCCACATGCCTTCGGGCCTGGCTTTGTGTTAAGTCTCTGTGTAAATATATAGTGAAAGAACTGAAATCTTTGAGAAAGAATGTTTATGAAAGAATTTAGAATGTGTCACTTAAGAGAAGTGATACTTGATGGGCTTGGTTTACTTGAAATAGAATGGAGAGAACGGTTGCTAGGGAAAACAAATACCACGCTTCAATAGCCAATCAGGATCAAGATACCTACACTACGTCACTTGGTATCTCATAGGTAGCCAAAGGGTTGAATATTGTGCACCACTCGTATTTACTTTGCAAACCAACTGGCACGCAATGATCTGAAACTTTGGAGACACAGCCGGAGATGGAATCATTAACATAACATCTCAAGGCATTGATTCAGATGGGACACAGGTGTCCCATTAATGTATTTTTTTCTGACTCCCTAATTAAAAGTAAAAATATATTTTGATATTTTTTTAATTGTGAAAAAACAGTCTAATAGTTACTAAAAAAAAACCCGATAGATTATCGGAATTACGTTTGTAATAAAATTTGAAATCCAATTAAAGTAGCTCGAAATTTTTTTTTCCGTTCATATTCAAAAATGCATAAAAAATTGATTTTGTAAATTAAAGAAATTTCAATGATGAATAACTGTTTCCCTTCGATATAAATAAGTGTAAATTTGAAAATTTAATTGTTTGGAAGATTTTACCTCTAAAGCAGAAAAAGACAACGGTGTTTCATGCTGCCTTTCACAATGATAAATAATTAAAGTACTAAATATAAAATATTTTACTTATTTTGACCTAAAATAATACAAATTAATGAAAAATGTATAAAATATGCATTTATTAAAAATTTTGCGTCAAATGGTTAATAAAAATAGTTTTTATTTCATCTTTAATAGTTTTATTTTAATTTTTTAAGTTATCTATTTTGATTGTAATATTATTGAATTCGATAATTATTGCATTCTATAATGATCACGATATTTTCGAATTCAGTGTGTATTAGTATCATAAAATTATTTCGATGCTGTGTATATTGTGCACCAATGTGTACTGTAACCCAATGTGTATCTGTTGTTGGAGATCTGTGTAAACCATAATCCGGCGTTGTTCGAGCCGGTATATATTGTATACCAATGTGTAATGTAAACCAATGCGTATTGTAAACCAATGTGTTTAGCAATGTTTATCGGTGGTTTGTGTTCTGTTTAAACAAGAATACGGTGTTGTTCGAACGTGTTTGTGTTACTGAACCTTGCTATTCCATAAATACCTTAAATACTTAATGCCCATAATTATATGAAAGAAAGTACATATGAAATTAGACATTTCGAATCATTATAGAAAGGTGAAACACTTAAAAGTTTCTTACGTAAAATGTTGACGCAAGTGTCACAGCATTGACAGAAGCTTCCTTTCACCCGAATCTTTTGTCCGTTGCTCTCGTGACAGTCCGTGAGCTTTTCGCACTGCACTTTGTCGCAGTAATCGTCCGGACACAGCTTGGCCTGTGCCACAACCACAATGAGTGCGAAGACAACTACGAACTTGATCATGGTACCTTTGGAGAAAACCACTCTAAAAAGTAATTTGCATACGTCACAATAAAGGAGGAAGAGTCATATTTCATATGTTATTGACCACATTTTCACCTGTTAACAACGCAATTTTTCACGGTTTTTTTCTATAAATCGAACAAATTTCCTCCTGTTAACACCCAAGTCAAAATTTTTGATGGTTTTAGAATGATGGTTCAAAATAATCTTGATGGTAATCATCAATAATTCCATCATGAACCATTATATTTTTGATGGTAACCAACATAAGTAGCCATCAACCCATCTAGAGGAAAACATTGCCATCAGAGGGAAACATTGGCATCCAGAGGAAAATCGTCAAAACTAATTTACAATTCTCAGTTTTCACAAAATTTCTTTGTTTCATTTGACGCTATTTTCATTATGAAAATGACTAAAGGTCATAACCTAATTTAGCATCAGCGACGAATAACTGTCACAAACTTTGTAGAGGTAACATACTATTCATTAAAACAGTTTAATCAAATTATGGAGTACGTGATTTAAAATTATATAATTCTAGAGAGTGTGAAAAATTGTATAAATTTACAGTTAAAAGAACTCTATTTAGTTAATTATTTTAAAATAATAAATAATGATTATAAATTAGTTTTTTGGATAGAATTACCTTTAGATTAATATGTATTAAAACCATACTCAAAGCTTTTAGCTCAAATAGTTCTACAAATATGGCGAAATGTACAAGAAGTGAAATGAATATTAAGAGGTTCTGTCTTTTAGCCATTCAGGTATTGGAGCCCTATTTTCCAGTCGACGCCTATCTCTCGTTTCTCAGGGGATTGAGCGCTCACCTCCCAATGAGGCGAATCGGGTTCGAACACCGGTAATGACTGGTGGGTTCGGATTCAGCACCTGCCTTAAACCGAAAACAGTTCTGACGTAAAATGTCCTCAGTAGTGGACGGATCACGGATTAGAGTCCCCTTGCCGTCAGGCTAACCGAGAGAGGTTTTCGCGGGTTTCCTCTCCATGTAAAGCAAATGAGGGTTAGCTCCATGAATAAGTCCTCCACGAAGGTAAATTTCTCCAAATACTTGATCCAGGAGTTTCCTTGTTTACTGGATTGGGTTCAAAATTATAAGGATACGGAGTTGAAAACTGGTAGTAGTAAACTAAAAATTCAGTCGGCTGTTCAACGACGGTTACAAAGTTTCTCTAGGTCGAAAATCCTAACCCGCCAATAAAATAAATATACTTGTTTAGAGAAAATATGCTTTTACTTTTGATTTCGTCATTTAAAATATCATCTGAATTAATTAGCTTATTTAAAATCTGTCTTTTAATATTCACACGCAAAAATTAGATCATTAGTTTTAAAGTTACTACACTCAAAATGTTTTGTTATTTTAACTTGCTCATAGTTTATATTCTAGGTAAATAAAGGCTAAAGATTTAACTATAAATAAATTGTTTAAAATTTTAAACGAGATGAAAAGCATTAAAATTACATTCGTTAAAGGAACCAACAAACAATTTAGATGATTAATTACAGAACTTATCTACCAGGCAAAAGCATAATTTCAATCTTACTATAGCAACATTTTCAATTGTGTTAATATTGCTATATTATTCAGAAAATTTCTAAAAAGAAATGATGCCTAAAATCTTTGTCTTTTATTTGAAAAAAAAAAATAAATAAAAATAAAGTGTAAGATTTAGAAACCTAAAGCGAAATGATTAATATCTAAATTTATGTGAGATTCTGGGTACAATTTCGGAATTAATGGAATATTTGGAATGGAATTATTTGCGAAATGGAATTAATTGATGAATAATTTTAAAAAGTACCTTTCTTTCGTGACTTACTAAGGAACTACTTTCAGGTCTGATTTTAAAATAAAAAAAATTTAAAAAGAGACAAAGAATACGATATTAACTAAAAGTGTTGATAAAATTTATAATAATCTTAGAATTATGTTGCGAATTTATCACGAATAAATAATTTCTATGATGCATTTTTTGAATTGCCTCTAAAAATATACGGTAGACACTGATAATGTTTGTTAAATATATCTAAATAATGAATGTATTAATTACATGCATATTTCTTTCCTCAAAACATATCGGATGAAACGAGTATTATTATAGCTTAAAGTTACGTAAAAAATATGAGAAAATTTATCGGTAAAAATATATATGCATCATAGATTTGGATTTTTTAATCTGTTTTGATATCCTCTAGTTGTCGGGCTAACCAGGATAATGTTTTTCTTTCTTTCTAATGCTAGTGCATATTAGTTCCATCAAAAAGTCCTTCGTGATGTTCTAATTCTTGATTTAGGAGTTATCTTGTGTTCTGGGTTAGGCTCAAAAATACAAGGCCACTGAGACGAACATTAATAGCAGCAAGCGAAAAACTGGGGTGGTTATTCAATGCTGGTAATTATATAAGACAAAATCTGCCTACATTACATTAATTATTAATTTATAAATTATCGGATATTTTTAACTCCAATATCAAATTTTTTTATAAACTGTTAGAACTACTTTTGTACAGTTTTATATCATAAGAAGAGAAGTTTGAAAACCTATTCCAAATAAATTGTTGCTCAAATTAAACGCATGAAAATTTCTTAAAAAAATCTAAGGTTAATTCTATAAATAATCGATTGTTAGAGTAATCGGAATACAACGAAATCATCTCAAAATGTAGCCTTCTTAATACGTTTAATGAAAAAAATTTACTTACGAAGAAATGCTGCGATGAATAAATTTCAATCAGCAAAAAAGTTGACAATTTATGCTTGATGAACTACTCGAAAATTCTATATCTTCAGAGATAAGAGTTGTTATTCTTTTTTAAATCCCAAACAGCTGTTTTACAAATTAATTGAACTTTGAATGCAATTGATAACACATGTCACATTCAATTATCACTTTATTAAATGCAGAAGTAAGAAATTGACATTGAAAAAGTAATGATTTAAGGAGTTTGCTGTTGTCTAGGTCTATTATCTTAGATATTTGTGGGCTGATTTTAATGTGATTATTTAACAAATTTTTTAATTAAATTCACAATCTTAAAAGTCAAAAATGATTAAATAAAAAAAAAATTTAAAAATTTCCTTTTTTTCCCCACGTAAAATAAGAAAAAATAGAAAATTCCAGTTTCGTCACACCTCAAATAAAAAATTTAATTCATTATTTTCGTAATAAAATTTAATTAACAACGAAAATTTACTAACTATGTACCTTCAAAAGTGATAAGCTCTACGTTTTTTTTTTTTTTCGCTTTCAAAAAATATAATTATTTTCTACTCTTTAGTTCATTTAAAAAACGCAGTTTTTAAAAAATATGTAATTTTACTATTAATTATTTTTTTTTCTGTATATTTTAAAGGTGCTCGTTAATTCTACAAAATAGTGTTATAACTATTATGTAAATATATTTTTTTTATATTTATGTTTTCTAAATGAATATTGGCAGGATTTTCTTCTTGCCATCTTGAAGTAATCTTGCCATAATTTGCTTTCATTTTGATACTTTGAGAAATATTTTTTGAAACTTCATGGTTTATTTGATTTAACTTTTTTCTATAGTTTAAATTTAAAGTTAATTTAAAGTAAAGTTGTTGGAAAAACAGAATTTACTATAAAGATTTTAGTGTCCTATTAAGTCAAAATCTCACTTCAAAATAAATATAAACAAAATTCAACATATTTAAAAAAAAAAAAATCAAATTTTTGTTATTTTTTTTTCATTTCTAAGAATGACTGATGAATGTTTTGTATGAAACTGGACACTAGATGGCGCAGAAATCGTTTTTCCTCCTGAAGAATTGAGAGAGTTAAAAAGAGAATGGTGGTTATGGTTTTAAAGTATTGTGTCTGCTAATATTGTTTTCTGTCTGTGTTGTGCATCTGTAGCATTATGATTATTAATAAATAATTTTTAAGATGCTAGTTGATTGTAATTGTGCCAAGAATTCATACGTCTTTACAGTTTCATTTCATGACGCCTGTACTTAAGGAGTACACTTGTCAACGAGAGTTTGATTAAAAGTACTTAAAGAAAAAGACATACAACAATTATTCTTTTCTAATTTTGGGTATGGGCGTTTCCCTACTTTCCGAGCCAACTATTCCAAAATAGAAAGAAAAGTAATTTTTTTTTTGTAAATAGAAATTACGCGTTAATTAGAAAATAAAGAAAACATATTTTATTCGTAGATTCAAGGGGTTTTAATAAATTAACGGAAGAATTTCCTTTTCTCGTCATTCAACGCAAGGTAAAAGACGCAATAGCTGCTTACACTGTAACAGAGACACTAAGGCTTGAAATAAATCGATGCGGCTGTGCTAAAACATGCCAAGAATTTTTAAGATAAGATTTGTGATAACCTACTACTTAGAGGTTAAAACCGTAGTGAGATTTTGCAATGCCCCTCGGAAAGTTACTCCTTTTATTTTTGTAAAAATATGATTTTTTTTTTCAGTAACGCCTAATTATTCATGGTAATATTATAAATATAACCGTCGTTGAACCAATTTTGGTTTTACGGCAACTAATGTTCAACCCCGTAGCCTTGTAATTTTGAACCCAATCCAGAAGACAAGGGAAGTTCTGGATCAAGTATTAGAAAAAATTTGCCTTCGTGGAGGACTTTTTGATGGAACTAACCCGCATTTGCGTTACATGTAGAGGAAAACCTCTTACGGTTAGTCTGACAGCAAGGGGACTCGGACCCATGATCCGTCTACCACTGAGGATATTTTATGTCAGCACTGTTGACGGTGCAAGCTGGATGCGGAATTCGTATCGACCAGAAATAGCTGGGATTCGAACACTGTTCACCTCATTGGAAGGCGAACGCTCTATCCTCTAAACCACCAGGGCTCCTATTCATGGTAATAGGTACTACTGATATTTTAGTAAATGATTCTTCTTTAATTAATTAAACATTGCGGCGTCAATATGAGTTTAGCAATTTTCCCGACTTTTCATCATAAAACGCATAAAATAATAGTGTTATTACTATTGCGAAAAACTTTTCGTTTAAAATTTTTATGTCAGCAATAGTTTTAACACGTGACTTAAATGAACAGTTAATTAAGAACGTTTGTAAAATTTGTGGCCAGTATGTATTTTTTTAAAAAATAAATAAAATCAATTAAAAGAAAATTAAATGTATCAACCCTAAATATTATAAGTGCTTATTGGATTGTTGGCGATTGTTCAGCGCGCGTCTAAGTTTCAACTTAAAGAAATTTTAAAACCAATAGACGCGTAATCTTTAAATCTTTACCACGCGCATGTTAATAGAACTATAATTAACGATTTTCAATAATTATAAAAGTCATTAAATACGGAAATCATAATTGATATTGTCTTGGTGTTTATTGGGCCTGCTGTTTATTGAGTCCTGAATTGTAAAGAACCAAAATAATATTATGTGTCTAAATTTATACTCTCAAAATTTCTACTAGAACGAGTTAAAATATTTGGAATCATTTTACCGATTTTATGTAAAGTCAGCAAAGATAATTTTACACTGTATATAATGCAAGGTAGAAAATGTCAATTAGTTTAAAGTAGTAAGTATTTTAGTACAAAAGCATTTTTGTTTATTTATTTAAGAGGGATATTTGTAATAATTTCAAGTCAGACAAGATCAAATCCACAGCGTGAACAAAACAGTTTCCTTATTGTGTTACTAGAGAGCGCTGCATAAGCAGAAAGAGAGCGCTGCGTAGCAGAAAAGAAACTGAAAAAATTGGTTTTTAATTGCAGCGCATGCAAAAAAAGAAATTTTTTATTATTTTTTTTAATTTTTTTTTTTTTACAAAACTAAACACGAGGAAAGAGTTCAACTCAGTATTGGTTAGGCGTTAAGTCAATCGTTTTCATTTATTATTTTTTTATGGAATTTATGAAGTTTGCAAAAATTGTTTGAATATTTGTTTGAACTTAATTTTAGAAAAAGTTTGGAGGTTTTTTCTTTAAGAATGTAGAGAGTTGAGAAGAAAAAATTAATTTTGTCCTAGCTCCTGAAGTCAGTATCAATTCGCGATCGCAACGCTCGAGTACGCCCTCTAGCTGGAGCCTGTAAATATCAGACATTAATTTATCACGTTTTCATTTAGTTCCATCAAAATCATTGGCAGAATCAGATGCCATTTTCTTAGCAGCAAATAAAAATAAAAATTTCCATAAGGAAAAGCCAAAGAATTTGAAAAAACTCTCCAGAATATTGTGATATCTTTCAAACCCAGAACACGCCGAACATTTGAAGAAAAATTTCGCAATAATTTTTAACTTATATTATCAACAAACTTGCAACTCATAACTTCCGATTTCGCTATCGCATACTGTTACAGATGTGTGTATTAAGGTAAAATGCATTTCTTCTGTCTTCAATTCATTACAAATTAAAGTGAAGTCAACATTGCTTTCGTCATTCCAATAAATAAATGTGAATTCAGAAAGTACAGAACTGTAATAGTTATAGAATATTCTTCTTCGTTATAGAATAGTATATATTTCTGTATCCATATAATTCGGAAAACAACAATAAAAAATTATCCAAATTATTTGAAATAGTGCCATTTGTGCTGATTCTTAATTAATTTTTATCGTTTTCTTGGTAAGTACTTTTTAGTTTTGAAAGAATAATTTCAACTAGAATTCAGCTATTCTGTTTTTAGCTGCATATTCAAATTCATACCAAGATCTTACAATTATAAAATTTTGCTGTGTAGTATGTTAAAAGTAATGAAGGGATAAACTATGTATCTATTATTTGAGAATAAAGTTCTCAAACAAAGAACATAACATTTTGGAATTTTCTGGAGTTATGAATCAGGTAAGTGTTATGATTTTTACAATAAACAATTTGCTTGTAAATATTTTTTTTTCTCATTTGATGATCGTTCTCTACATAATGGTTTTTTACGTCTGATTAAGAACTACAAGAATAAAAAAAAAGAAATATGAAAGTTTTTATGAAGAATTTTTAAAATCGTTTTTTATAACAAGAATTCTTTATTTTACGTTTTTTAGTTTATAAATTTTTGATGAAAATTGTTGACAAAATACTTTTGCTTGAAAAATTAAATGGTATAACATTATGTGTTTATGCATACTTCTTGCATATTCTAATGTTTGAAGTAATATGATTTAAAAAAGTATGGAATAAAAAATTCGGTACTTACGTAATAACGCCACTTGGCGGCTTTTAAGTGCCACCAATCTACACCAAAATTTTTGCGACAAACCATAAAATAAAACACTTTATTTAAAATCAAAGTAAAATCTCTTTCACCTGCGTAAGTAATTTAAAATTAAAGGCATCAAAGAAAGGCATCAAAGTGAGTTTAGGTTAGACCTAGAGTAAGACATGAAGTTTTAAGTGCTGAAAAATCATTTTCAAAATATCAAAATCTAAAGAAATTATGGCAGGATTTCTCAGGATAAAGCAATGGAGAAGTAATCCTGTAATATTTTGGTTTTCTATGTTGATATTTTGAAAACTTTTTTTCAGAATTTAAACCTTCACTACTCTACGCTTAAGGCCGGCGGAGTGGTTAGCGGCCAGACTGTGGGCTCGAATCCTGATATCGGAATGAATGTTTCTCTCTGTGCGTTGTCTTCTATTGTGTATGAAAATTGAGCCGTGATGGTTAAGGGGACAGAGCTTTCTCCTTCCAATGAGATGAACCGGTTCGAATCCAGCGATGGCTGGTAGATACGAATTCCGCATCCGGCTTGCACAGATCACAGTGCTGACGTAAAATATCCTCAGCAGTGGACGAATCATGGGTTAGAGTTCCCTTGCCGTCAGATTAACCGTGGGAGGTTCTCGTGGTTCGGTTTAATTTTTAGGGTATAATTTATCATTTGTATTACACGCCTACCCAAGTCATAATTTTTGATGGTTTTTCAATGATGGTCCACCATAATCTGGATGGTAAACATTAATAATTCCATCACGAGCCATTATATTTTTAATGGTAGCCAACATAAGTAACCATCCCCCCAATGTAGAAATTCGGACCTATTTATGATGGTCCAACATAAGAATAGCAACTTGTTAGGATGGCTTGGTCATGTTAAACCATCAGAAATTTCCATCATAATTTCTTGGGAATTAAATGTTGGAATGATTCTGAGCAACCATCATCCTACTATAGGAATTGGGACTGATTCGTGATGGGTTCAACCGTTAACATAAAAAACAAAATTGTTTTTATGGTATTTTCCAGAGAACCAAGGAGAATTCCCATTAAACCATCATGGAAATGCATAATTGGAACCATCATGGACCAATGGTCCATGAGAATAAAACTTGTCTTGATGGTTAGCCATTATAGTATTGAAGTACTTTCCATCAGTTGAATGATGGAAGTTTGCTGGCATATCAAAAAGCATGAATGCATAATGAAAAATGTTGGACCATCATGAATCGCACTGAAACCAACATAAACCATCAAAATGTTTTGATGGGATCATCAAGAATTTTGATTTCCTAATCCATGTAAAAAATTTTATAAATTATTGCATCCGACTAACCTGATAAAATTTCTTTTGCAGATACATTGGTCTAGACTTGGGGGAATGATTCTCAGTATTGTGATCTGCTTTCTGACTACCGTGTACTGCCAGGATCAAAATTGGAATGGGCATTACTATCAGCATTATTCACCCAGTTCAATATGGGTTGCACAGAACCACAACAATCGAGGCGGAGATCTGGAGTTGCAAAGTTCAATTAATAGACCATCTTCCAGGTTTGGAAAAATGCCTTGGAAAAACCACAGTGGCAATCTCCAATGTACAAGCTGAAATGGCAAGATTCGCTTTCAAAACCGCAATGGCAACTATCGAAAGCACACCACATGAAACCGTTTATGAAGCGACCATTTAAGAATTCGAACTCTTTAAACAAACAGCCGCATGACCAATAAAGAGCAGGATCTAAAGAGTGGCAAGGAAGATTTCGTACTAAGCCTAATGGCATATTTTTCCGACAAACTACACCCCAACCCAGAAATTGGCCAGATTACATTCCTCCACTTTCTATTATAAAACCTTCTATGGATGATCCACATGCACTCTACAACTTCAAATAATAATTATTCATCAAAAATGAGGCAAAACATTTATATGGTATAAACAAATTCTCATTTGTTAGTGTATGATAAATATATCTGCAAGAAAGTATCTTATAACAAAATCGAAGCTTTTTAGTACATATATGAATATCTACGATCTGTCTAACTAAAGAACTTCCCTCCCCACAGCTTGAGCACAGTCTATGACCATGGTTACGAGTTAAAACTATTACAAGTAAAGCAGGTTTTGACTGGAGTCAGTGAGGGAATTAATCAAGAGCCGAACCTCTTTCAAAAAGCGTTTTTCTTGTTTCCACAGCAACAGACAGCTCCAAGCGCTTTGGCAAGAAAGTTTTTAGATTGGGCAGACAGATGCTATTTGGAGAGTGTTTTTTTCCCCATATATTGAGGTGAAATTAATGTTCCTATTTTGAGCTGTAGAAATTCCATATTTTTAAACTCAACATATGAAAAAGAGTTCTACTTAGGGATTTTTAAGATATCACGGTACCGGAAAGTGTCTAAATCGATGAAAATTTTTTTTATTGCTCTCATTTAAGTTTTAACTCACTAAAAAAAAGTCCATGGCTTTACCTGAATTTTTAATGTTATGACGAATTTTGAACTAAAAAAAAAAGCAACCAGCAAAAAAGAAGTTTTGAAATTAAGCTGCAAAAAATTTAGAAAATTGAGTAAAGTGATGCTTTATCAGAGTAATTTCAAATTTTTCTGTCTAAAGAAGTAGTCTGTTTTTTTCGTTATATAGTTTGAATCCAGGAATGTTTTTAAAATTATTCTTTTAATTATTTACCTTTTTAAGTTTTTTTAGGTGTTTTGTTATGTATTTCAAATAAATGAAAGTTTTGTTTTTAAGATTTTATAAGTCTCTCTTTAATTGAACTAGGCTAATAATGATTATATTGTTCATTATAGGGGGAAATTTGATGAATCAACTGTACAATGATTTGAGAATTTAGGTAAAAAAAAGTACAACAGAACACCTTATTCACAAGAAAGTTTAACTGACAGTGCTTTATACGTAATGATTTCAATTGTTCTTCAAGTGACAGTTTTTTAGGCATTATGATTTTATTTTTATTTTATAACCGTCGTTGAACAGCCGACCTAATTTTCGGTAATTCGTACTGAGACTCCATAGCCTTGTAATTTTGAACCCAATCCAGAAGACAGGGGAATTCCTGGATCGAGTATTGGGAAAAATTTGCCTTCGTGGAGAAGTTTTAAATGGAACTGACCCGCATTTGCGTTACATAGAGAGGAAGACCACGAGAACCTCCCACGTTTAGCCTGACGGCAAGGGGACTCTAACTCTTGATCTACCACTGAGGATATTTCACGTTAGCACTCTGGTCGGTGCAAGCCGGATGGGGAATTCGTATCAATTGGGATTCGAGCCCGGTTCAACTCATTGTGAGGCGAACGCTCTTTCCCCTGAGCCATTACGGCTCAGTATATTGTAATTATCATCGAGAGATGCAGAAAGTTTTCCACTATTAACTCATGTGTTGCCACAGAGATGACCAAATGCTCACTTTTCGATGGCATAGATTCACAAATTTTATTTTTCAACCAGAGATTATTTAAAGCACTCTTAATGTGCATATTTAAGAACTGTCAAAGTTGAGGCCATAAAAATGCATTGGCTAGGAATCTTAAAAATATATTGGACTTAAGAAAAAGCAAAACATTTAAAATCTAATGAATCCTTTCTGAGAAAGGTGACCAGAAAAGATCAAAACCCGTCTGTTTGCCAGAAAGGAATTGGAATGTGATTATTAAATATATTTTTAATTTAATATGCAAACAAAACTTATCACGATTGCTGATAACTCAGTTTCATCTGATGAAATAAAAGTGAAATTCTTTTCATTTTTGACTTAATTTCTGGATCGGAAGCAAGCTATATCTAAAAAGTTATATCAAAAAAGTTATATAATTATTATTTTTTGATATATTTAAATAATTTCCAACCAAACTAATGTACAACCCAAATAATGATATGAAAGCGCATTAATTGTTCCGAAAATTAACTAGTGTTCGAAGTAAAGCATCAACTTTGTAAATTTATGAGAAAAACAATATAGTATTTTTCAATATAAAAAGAACGGAAGAATTCATTTTTAGACGACAACTTCCGAATTGGAAAGAGCTAATCAGAAGATGTAAATAAAGTTTAATCAAATAGTTTAGATCTTAAAGTGTAAAGACGGCACTTTCAGAAAAATGTATTTCATTTGATTTTAACAACCAAAGGAAAATTTTAATTAAGCAAATAACGAGATAGAATTTTATACAAACTATGCAAACAAAATAATGGAAAAAAAGTATTTATTGATTGAAAAACTAACTCTTATTTGAAATAAAGCATCGAAGCTTGCAAAAGGGACAAATTGCCTAAGACTGAGTTTAGAAAGCTCAGTATGGAAGAAATAATCCTAACATCGTTTTTTATTTTACAGTGCAGGTAAATGTACATTGTAGGCACATATTTCACACATTTATGCATTTTTAAAGAGCTTTTATGTTAATATTGAATGAACGCACAAATTGCTAATTTTTATACCTTAATTTTTTAAAGGAGAGGTTAAAAATAATAAACTAACGTAGTTTAAAGAGAAAATTAAATTTCATTAAAACATAGATTTGATAAAATCTGCAGTTTTTGAAGATATTAAAATTTTTCAGAAACAACTCAACTACTCAAAACTGATAAAAGTTCTCTCTTAACCGACCTTTAGTTAAGTTTGAAAATCTGTTTACAAATTTGAATTTATGTTGAACTATGTAAGAAATTAAATCTGAAATGTTTGCTGAAAATTTAACTTAGAACTTCACAAGAAATAATTTATAAAAAAGATTAAACAAGAAGAAATTTTTAAACAAATTTTTGACCTTGTATTTAAAAATCAAAGATAATTTAATTGGACTTACGTACAAATGACAAGTTTTAACCGAGAAAAAATTAAAATTCATAAGAGAATTTAGAAGCTTGCATTCTATTGAAAAAAATCAAAAAGTTATTAGCTAAAGAGATTACAAGTGCCAAAACTTTTGATTGGACTCTTCGTTATGCAAACACTTTTTCTGGTTTGACAAAGAGTATGCTTAGATTAATTTCGATGGAATCTAAAATGTTCATTTTATGAAAAATCTAAACTTTTTGAACAGTTTGAAACTAGAATTAAACACATTTAGTTGTTCTCTTATACCATTGAAGCAATGGGGGTGCGCTTGTTTTCCAGCGCCGTCATCCATTGCCAAGAATATTACTATTGCCACACATATTAGTCTACCAGTTTAGAGGGCGGACCCATTCACACATCCACAAATCGTAAATTTGACCTGAACTAGAGAACGATCAATTTCCAATCAGTACCCCCAGAAGTAAGATTTGTTATGGAAATATGGGACTAGTTCGGGAGACATTGGTGACCAGACAGATTTAACGTGCACCAGTCACCATTTAATAATTTCTTCGGTAGGCGGCGATCCAACTCACGATCTTTGGACATGGGCCGAACGCCCTTCCGACCAAGCTACCCCTGCCCCCATATGCTTCGTTGTAAATCAGTTAATCTAAGGTTGTATGTCAAAAACTAGTGTTCAAATATATTCCTAAGATGCCCTCGTAATCTTTAGTCCACCAACATCCTGAGCCACACAGCAAGAGTGACACTTAACTTCAAATTTTGCCCAAACTATATATTAGAAAAAACTTTCTAGTAGAACCGTAAAAATTCCATTTTGTGCGAGAGTATTAAATACTGGAATTTTTCTAATCCCGATCCTTAATCTGCAAATTAAAACCACACTAAAAACATCAAAAAACTTTAACCAAAAATTTAATTTATTTTCAATATAAAATACACAGTACAGATACGTTTACACTTTCTTTTAGTATAGTCTAGCATTACAAAAAACTAAAAATCTGTAATCACAATACTTTTATGATATATAGTATAAATATCAGGGTAAAATTTCTTTCAATTACTGTAAAAAGTTTCAAACACTAGTTCAATACAATTATACAATGTAAACATTTACCACTAATTTGTTTCGTTAAACATTTACTACTAATTTGTCCCGGAAAAAATTCAGTATTAAAAATGACAACGTTTTCATTTCGTTTATGATAAATTTTCCACATTACTAAAAGCAGGTGATTAATAAATGGCATAATATTGTATATTGCAACTAGATCTAATAATCCTGGTATTGCAACTAAATCTGATAATTTTTAAATTAAACATTTTAGATCTTTGTAAAAGGACTGTTTTGTTGACTAGAGTTTTACAGCATGTTATAAAAAAAAAATCAAACTTCAGAAATTTTACTAGCAGAGGGGAAGGAATTTCCAAGCAGTTCAAGTTATTAAATTTTAATCCACTAGAATTTAATTTTGTTTAGTATAAACTAAACTTTGAAAAAGAGATTTCTTCGATTCATCCAAAGTGAAAAGCCTCCTTTCCAAAATGATAGATTAAGTTTCATTAAATTTTAAATCCAAATAAAACGTAGTCTTCTTGCTAATGTAATTGATAGAGTTTACAACGATTCCTTTTCATGTGAATTTGTTCTGTTACTAATTCTATTAAAATAGAAATGTTCGCAATCTAGATATATAAATAAAACCAACTCTGCGATTATGAAAACACTTTAAAATTAAGTAAAGTGTCAGAAATTCAGAAAAATTTTACATGTTGGTTGCTGATTATTCAAACTTTGGCATCTTTAATATTTCTTTAAAATTTGCAAAACTGATTTGGATTTATCATAGTAAATATACTAAAGCAATATAGTTCTATATTCAAATTTATACTTTATAGTTTGGTATAAGTTAGGACAGGATTTTTATACCAATATTGTTCTTATATACGTATTAGATTAATTTATTGTCCAACGCTTACAAATTAATGAGATTCAAAAATAAAAATACATAAATTTCTTATCTAACTCAGAGTAGCATCAATATACATCAATGACATTTACATTATGAAAAATTATAATTTATGAATTCCGTTAGGTACATATTTTATAATATAAGTTTCATTTTATACTATACACATAGATTACACATTCGATATCTAAGACAAGACTGATTACATAAAGCCTAAAAAGCAGTGGAATATACAGTTTAAGTCGATGTTAATTTAGCTGATACAAAATATTTAGGAAAAACAAAAAGTTTAAAATTTGAATAATTGTCTTAAAGTAGAATTTAATTAAAAATAGTATTAAAAGTAAATGAAATAAAATGTACACTTTACAAGTTAATGCACTGCATAACCTTCTCTTGTTTGTAAAAAAAATTCAGGTTTCCCAAACACAATTTTAAAATATACTGATCCAAAAATATTAAAATTGACCTAAAAATAAAAAATTATTTATCTAATAATAAATCGTTAATTTAAAGAAATTTTCTAAGTGCTTAGAATTTTGAATAAACAAAACTGTTAAATGCAATTTAATGAAACTCACTCAGGTCGGTAATTGAATTTGTTTTCACAAGACTTTAATAAAAGTACGAGTTAATTGTTAAAGTTTTAGTTTTCACAGACACTTTGCTAAAATTTCAAAATCTACAAAAAGTTTTACTACCATTTTAAGCCGATTATAAGGTTATATAGAGAAAGTACGATAACTTTAATAGTTACGCACGTTTAGCATACACATCTTAGTTTACCGTTATCTCGAGTCGTTTAAAACCAATTTTCGTACAACTTAAAAATTAAATATTATTAAATACTTAAATATTATTTTGAATACTAAACATTTTTTTTATCCAGCTCTCACTTCCTTAATTTCTAAGTTACAATATATCACTTTGACGTCTTAAATTTCTTCACAAAAAGAGAGTTCTAAATTAAAGTATAACTGCTGAGAGTTTTTACGTACGGCAACGTACACTGAAACTTTCGAAACTGCTGAACGAGTGTGGGGGACGAAGAGGGCCGTCTGCCGCTACCATTTCTCACTCCACACTTTTGTAGGACGGAAAATTTCGAAATTTTCAACAAGTGTTTTTGTTAACGCTATATCAATCTCCAAATCAAACAGAAAGATTTCAAAGAATTAATAGTAAAGCGTTAATAGCGTTTAGAAGTCTACGAATCTCAATAAAGTTTAAAACTATTTGATTTCAGTAGCGCAGAAAATTTTTGATTACTCTTTCTAAAAATGTCAAATTGCGATTGTACGATTGAGTAATGCACCGATGATTAATTTATTCAGTATTCCTGCTACCAAATTAACAGTTAATATTCTGCGTGCGTGCGCGTATGATACTACTTTCGCTCTATAAGATAGAACTGCATTTTTTTCGTAAAACTTTAGGATGCTTTAAACGTTTTAAATACTGTAAATATTACATCAGGCAAGGTATTACGAAGGTGCAATTTGAAGGGAAAAAAAATCAAACAATTTGGAAAGGTACAAAATGCAGTACTGCACCTTTTACGGTAATTTGTAAACTTTAAGTAATTGTTTCTTTATAGATAAGCATTTCATTACATTAAAAAAATACGATTTCTTAACAAACTTTAAAAAGATTTTAAGCTCTGTTTAGTACTTTATGAAGGAATTCACGATTTGTTTTCGCTAAGAAAAATACTGTTCTACATACCAATATTTTACTTTAAAAAGAAAAACTTAAAATTTAGGCAAAACTGAAATTTTAGTATTCCAAATCAAAATTTTCGAAAAATTGAACTTTATAAATTTTTTTTTACGAAATTTTCTCTACAACGTTAATTTAAAATTTTTTTTTTTACTCAATTCTGCATAATGTTTGGTGCTTTATAGGAATTTAAGGAAACTAATTCCACCACTGAAGCAACAAGTTAGTGTTAGATGTTAAGATAAGTTAAGTGATTAGTAAATTAGGAATTATTTTGTTACTTCAGCAGCAAAATTAAGTTTCATTAAACGTCCTAAAAATTATGAAAATTTGCTAAACAAAAATATTGTAATTTTATTTGTCTTTAAATATAAAAATGCTATAGCCTTCAAGTACTTTACCAAAAAAAAAAAAAAAAAAAATGCTAAAAATAGTTTTAGTTAATTTGTTGAAATTGTTTCCCCTCATAACACGTTAATGTCTACAACTGGATACATTATCCGGATAATGTATCCAGACTTTTAAATAAAAATTATCAAAGTAACTGCTTGTTTTTACATTAATTTTTTAAATTTTATATTTTGCGTTAACTACACTAAGTCATATAAACCTTGGCATGAGAGTTCGTATATTAATTACTTTAAATGAAAGTTAAAGTATGTAGAACAGTAAAAACATGCGAAATTAAATTTAGAAAACCTAGAATTTGAATTTTTTCCCTTTCAGTAAGCACCTTTATAATACCTGCGTTTCACGAGTAAAACCTCCCCCTATTATGCTCTGTATGAATACCTTCCTTTGTTTTTCAAAAATTACCAAGCTTTTATTCTAGCTTTGCACACGAGAGTTTTAATTTTATGTTACAGTATACAAATGATATATTTCTTCAAATGTATTCAAAAAATTCAAATATATCAAATTACTTAAATTTGGATTTAAAGTAATATCGAACATTATAATTTGCGTGTGTTCACTGTCCATGTTTAAGTTTATTTCAGTCTAGCCTTTGATTCAAAGTTATGAATCCGTGAAAAGTGCAGAGGATATTTCGAAATTTTATTTCTCGCAATTTTGGTGTATAGAATTTTGTGTGGATCCGTTTCAGTTTCGTTAAAGGAATTTTTATTCACAAAACTTAATACATCAATAAGGAAGAAATGAGATATGTCTGCGAACTTGTTTAGAAATTTTATTTTTGAATGTTCTAGCATGAATACTAAAAGCTAATTTAAATAGTTTGGTAACTACTGCAAAACAAAGTTCATAAATTATGCAATTGGAAACGGTAATAACTGTTTAATTTAAGAGTTTTTGTATTTAAGTCACTTTTTCGAAGTTTGAATGTCGGATTTAAGTTAAAATTAAATTGTGCCAAAATTTACCCTCCAAATAAATATAAATTTAGAAAATTTAAGCTTAGATCATTCTAAAGCACTTTAGCATTGTAGTACCGAAACTATAGTACGACCTTTTCTACCTACTTTTATTTACGATTTATTCACTTTAGTTCACATTGTCTAAATTACCAAAAAGAATAGAATTTGCTTATCATAAAACTTAATTAAAATTTAGTTTATTTTGAATACTGAACATTGTTTTTTATCCAGCTCTCACTTCAACTTCTAAGTTACAATATCTCACTTTGAAGAACGTTCTAAATTAAAGTACGTCAGAGCGGAGAGTTTTTACGTACAGCAACGTACAAGTGGGGAAGAGGGAGCAGACCTGCCGCCTACAGCTACCAATTCAAACTCCACACTTGCTCAGAAATTTCAAAATTTTCCGTCTTACACAAGCTTTTATGTTAGCGCTATATCAATCTCCAAATCAAACAGAAAAATTTCGAAAAATTAATAGTAATTAAATTAATAGTGTTTAGAAGTCTACGAATTTCAATTAAGTTTTAACCTCGAATTTAGTAGCGTAGAGAATTTTTGGTTACTCTTTTTAAAAATGTCAAATTGCGATTGTAGATTTGAGTAATGCACCGATGATTAATTTGAACTAACAGTTAATATTTGGAGCGCGAACGGTACTACTTTCGCTCTAAACCCCCTTCAAGAAGGTCTAAACAACTGTGTGCAATCCTGGTGTTTCGATTTAAATTAAGAACCGTAATCGTCCTGTAATTTGGCTGTTTATTTTATAGAATTTAAGCTTATCTGTCAAAACTAACTACGTTTGCGTAAAAAGTACTTAAACGTTAAACTTAAATTTCACTGTAATTAAAATTTCGGTCAAATTTTATTTTAATATATATATATAACTCATACCTTTATTAAAAAACATTGCCTACCTATTCTAGTAGTACACAATTTCAACTTAACATCTCAGGCACACAGATTTCCAGAACAGGTAGAATTTCTATAAAATTCTTAAAACATTACTACAGTATGAAACGACATAAAATTCTATCATTCGTCAACTGATCTCATGCTGGCATTGAGCTACGAAACTGGAATAGAAAAAGAGCAGTAATTTCCTAAATATAGCCTAACGGCCTTAACTCGATCAAATTTTCAATGTTTAAAGAGAGCAGGCACATTTTAAAAATCAATTTAACTGTTATGAAATTTTATATAACCAGAGCTTATTCTACTTCCCATTACATAATATACTAGCTCATAATAACTTTGTTCGGTCTCTTAGAAATTTTGAAAACTTTGGGAAAACTTTAATAAAAGCATTTTCATAACTTTTCATATTAAAACGCAGCAATCTGTTTTAATACAAATCCTTATTTTTTTAAAAAAATTTATAGAGATTTAAGACACAAGACAGTATAATTCCTTGATAGCTAATGATGCTTTAAATTTTAGACTGGATTCTTTCTGTAGAGTTGAAAATAGTAAAAATCTATATTAGAGGAAAATATGGTATCGGACGAGGGGTGCAGGCGATTAAGAAAATGTGTACAGTCCTTGTAGACAGCTATATTTGCATTTTGTTTTATATGTGCTTCTTATAATTGTTTAATATTTTGTTTTTACCTTTTCTTTTTAAGAATTTTAAAGCTTTTATTAGTGAAAATTCCGTACTACAGTTAAAATTAACTAATAAAACTTTAAGATAGAACTGCATTTTTATCTTGAAACTGTTTTCAACGCTTAAAAATACTCAAAATATTACATCCGGCAAGATATTACGAAGATGCAATTTGAAAAAATCACAAACAATTAGGAAAGGTACAAAATGTACTACACCTTCACGATAATAAATTTGTAAACTTTCAAGTATTAGTTTCTTTAAAGAGAATCATTTCATTTAATTATATTTAAAAATTTACGATTTCTTATTAAGCCTTAAAGGTTTTTAAACTGCTGTTTAGTATTTTATGAAGGAATTCACTATTTTGTGTACGTAAAAAAAATAAAAACTGTTCTACATGCTACTATTTTACATTTTTAGAAAGAAAAACTTAAAATTAACGGCATAAAGAAAATTTTGCAAAAAATCTATAAAATGTAATTTTTCCAGAAACTTTTGGTTTAATAATATTCCCGTTTTGCCTAAATTTTAAGTCTTTTTACTCAATTCTGCATAATATTTGCTGTTTTAGGGGAATTTAAAGAAACTTATTCCACTACTGAAGCAGCAAGTTAGTGTTAGATGTAAAATGTTAAGGTAAGTTAAGTGATTAATAAATTACGGATTATTTTTCTACTTCAGCAGCAAAAATAAGTGACATTAAACTTCCCTGAAAATTTGCCAAACAAAAATATTGAATTTTATTTTTTTTTAAATATATAAACGTTACAGCCTTTGAGTACTTTAACAAAAAAATACTCATTCATAAAAAAAAATCAGTTTAGTAAGTTGAAAATTTTTCCTCCTTCTAACTCGTAAATGACTACAACTTTTTTAAATTATCCAGATAATATATCCAGACTTTAACTATTGATGTAAAAGCAGTTACTTCGATTACAATTTTTATTTAAATTTTATAATCGGTCTTAACTACACTAAGTCTATATAAACCTTTGCATGAGAGTTTGTATATTAATTATTTCAACTGCAAGTTAAAGCATGTAGAACAGTAAAAATATGCTCAATTATACAATTAATTTAGGAAACCTAAAATTTTCAGTCCTGCTTTCCTTTTAATGAGCACCTTTATAATATCTCCCTCTGCTTAGAGAGTAAAACATTCCTCTATTAAGTTAAGACTGAATTCCTTCCTTTGTTTTTCAAAAATTTACTTAGCTATAAATCTAGTTTTGCACACGAGAAGTAAATTTATATTACAGTATACAAATAATATATTTTTTCAATGTATTTAAAAATTTAAATTAAATTTATTAAATTTGTATTTAGAATAGTATAGCTTATTATGATTTGTGTGTGTTCAATGTCAAGTTTATGATTCCAAGTTATGAATCCGTGAAAAGTGCAGGGGTGGAGGATATTTAGAAATTTTATTTCTCACAATTTTGGTGTATAGAGTTTGTGTGCATCCGTCTAAATTCAGTTAAAGGGATTTATTACAAAACCATTAATGCATCAATAAAGAAGAAACGAGACATGTCTGCGAATTTGTTTAGAGATTTTATTTTTGAATGTTCTAGCATGAATAATAAAAGTTAATTTAAATAGTTTGCGAACTACTGTAAAACAACGTTCATAAATTAGGCAATTATATATAGCAATAACTCTTTAATTTAAAAAATTGTATTTAAATCACTTTTTTGAAGTTTGAACGTCAGGTTTTTGTTAAAATTAAATTGTGCCAAAATTTACGCTCCAAATAAATACAAATTTAGAAAATTTAAGCTTAGATCATTCTAAAGCACTCTAGCATTGTAGTACCGATACTATAATACGACTATTTGGTATAGGAGTTCCTGATTGAAAAGCCCCATTCTACTTCACGCTAATATGAACCAAATTACCCCTCGTAAAAGAATAAACTAAAAACTAAAGTTCGAATTAAAACTTTTTTTATAACGGAATTTTTAAGCATTCCAAAAAAATATGGTTCACAAGTTTTCTTGGTACAAGGTGAATGTCTAGTACAAATGTTTTAAATTACTGGTATCATGGCAGCGACAGTTTTTTAAAAAAATGGATTGATACAATAAAGTTAAACGACGAGAACAGTTTAGAGTTTAGGAAAACTGAGTGCTTGGGGAAGATAGAAATATGGCAGATTAAATTGCATTTAACAGAAATGTACCTAAAACATTTTGCTAGAAATTTTGAAATTTTGCGCAGAGGGCTTAAAAAGTAAATCTTCGTAAGAAAATTAAGACTAAAACTTTCTCGAATACCTTAAATTCCAGCAAAAGTTTTTTTAAATATTAAAGCCAAAATCTAATTTTTTTAAGCTAGTATTTATATCAATCATAAACTTTTACATAGTTAATTTACTTTTCAAAAACAAGAGAAATTATTATAGATGAAATCTGTATTAGTATCAATCTGTACATCTTACAGATAACAAGGAAATTTGCAATGAAAAGCACCGAAGATACGAGACCAGTCAATAGAACATAAATAAATGTTGAAGACCTGAACGCTGCAATTATGACAGCCATGTAGCAGATAAATCGCCATGTAGTTTATCGTAGAAGAAATACATGAAACCAGTAGTTCCTATCTGCCATTCTGAAAACAAAAATATTTGTTACTTCCTAAGCAAGGAAAAAATGCTAAATCCTTAAAATTAGTGATCTAAACTCAAAAAATTGCGGCTACGACATTATATTTAGGTGTAGTGAAGCGCCATACATACTTCTATTGATCTAGATGTTTCCGTACATCAATAATACTCTTTTACACCACTTTCAGTAAAGTTTGTCATTTGTAGCTGTTTTACTAAAATTTGTAATTTCCATAAGAGGACGCCATGTCGCGGAATAAAATTTTACTTATTACGATACAGCAATAGTCATTCATTTAGGATGTACGTATTCAATATTTCTTAAAATTCGTTAAGGAAACACAACATTCAGAAGGCTTGAATCCAAAGCAAATAGAAATAGAATTATTTCTTTTACAGATTTATCTAAATTTTCTGAGAAAATTTAGATATAACTAGAAACAAACTTGTTTTTGTGGAATGTTTAACAAAGTGGAAATCGAACTTCTTTTAAACAAAAAATGTCAATTATTTGAGAATTTAAAAACTTACGACAAGATTTGTGAAAATATTCCTGAAAATATTCCTGACTGGAATGAGTTTGGTGACATCATTTATTTATTTCAAATTACATCTTTTAACATTTATGTGAAATCGCGATTTGGTATTAACTAGAAATAACACAATTTTAAGAATTTTTCATCATATTCGGGTAGATATTACACGAGTGTTTACAGTAAAAGAAAGGATTTTGCACATAAAACAAATCTTGAAAAATAGAAATAGATGTGGAAATTCTAATTGAAAATTTCTTAAAATTTAATTCAACACTCCGTGTTATATGTTAACAAATTTACTGATTTTTGCACCATTTATATTTAATAATTAAAAATATTTAGATCAGGGTTGACAAGATTTCACACAGAATTACACAAGGTAAAAGGAGTTTTTTCTCGTCCAAAACACTTCCGTCTAAAACTAAATTACAAAATATCAATTAAGCATTATGTTCCGTATTTGTAAGTTACGCTCTTGGCGTTCGAGCATCTCCCCATGGCACACTGTAAATACGCCAACTTGGCAAGCTGTCTATGTTTGTACGCCACAGTCTACCTACACCCGAAAGGAAAACTCAAATAAACTCCTTTTATACAAACGCTTTCTCTTTATTTTTATGCCACCCCTCCGCACATTTTGGTCCTAAGCGACCCGGAGGTGATCCAGAACCTATGGAATACTGAAGAAACGCTTTAGATTGAATTTAATAAAATCCCGCTAAAATATGGCAAATATCATGGCCTTAAACCGCAAGCGTGGCAGCATAAAAAGCCAGCTTACGAAACTAAATGTCCTCACAGAAGGACAAGACAATATGGACATTTCTGAGCTCCAGGCTCAATTGGATATTGTGCTTAGTATCCAACAGAAATTCGAAACGCTGAAAAGATGACTACTACAAAATCGCAGAGGAAGATTTCCAGAATGTCGAGGCCTCTCTCTTCGAAATGGATGACAACATTCAAAAATTAGAGGTAAGCCTCAAAACCTCTATTAGTAAATCAAAAACTATAAACATTGTGCAAAATCAAAGTGTTGATAATTCTATTATCAGTGATCAGCCTAAAAAGGCGTTAATTAAACTCCCGAAAATCCCACTTCCTTTTTTCAACGGAAAATTAGAGGAATGGAACTTGTTCAAAACGCAATTCAATAGCCTAATTAGTGAGAATCCGGAAATTTCGGAAAACGAAAAACTGTATTACCTACGAGGATCCTTAAGGGGTGAAGCGAAGGTAGTAGAAACGTCAGACGATAATTTTGGATCATTATATAAAGCCTTAGAACAACGATATGAAAATAAAAGACTTGTAGTTGATTGCCACATCAAAAACATACTTAAAATCCAACCTATTAAACAAGAATCTGCCAGAGAACTTCGTAATATTTTGGACAATATCAAGAAAAATCTTAGATCATTAAAAATACTAGATTTCAATAGAGACAAACTTTCTAATGTTTTTTTTTTATTAAATATCATTCTAGATAAATTAGATCGCGAAACTCGTAAACAATTTGAATTGTCTCTTAAAGATAATGAAGTTCCTGATTTTGACACATTTTTAGAAAGAAGATACCAAATATTAAATAGTATTAATGCGAACACATTATAAGCGAGATTTCTGTCTTAAGCTTTAAAATGGCTCTGGGTATAAAGCGTTAGCCTATAAATATGATTCCAACTTTATATCGTATAGCAGGGGTGGCCAACCTGCGGCTCGCGAGCCACATGCGGCTCTTTGAAGGATTATTTGTTGCTCTCGATAAATGTACCGTAGTACCCTTCTCATTTTTGTGCTATTATATTTTAATATTTTTCTGAATATTTTCATTTGTATAGGTGAGTTCTCCATTTCCAATATAATTATGAACCCAAAAGCATCTGAAGAATTAGAACTAATAAAGATGCAAGATGATAGAGCTCTACAATTAAAATATAAAACGACCAGAATCGAAGTATCCAGAATTTAAAAAAAAAGACTGTCTAATTATTTCAATATTCGGAACAATGTACTTAAGTTAATCAATTTATTCCACTTTAAAATTCGTGAAATCCAAACACCGAACAGTATTAATTAACCAGCATCTCGAAGAATTACTGAGAAGTGCTGTCACCAATTATTCACCAAATTTTGAAGAATTATCAAAAGTAGTAAAATAAATGTGTTTATAATTTTTAAATTCAACACGTATATTTTGTACTTTTATACATATGTTTTCAATAAGTATAATTTCAGCAGAAAAAATTTTTAATACCTTTTTTTGCATACCTTTTAAATACGTATTTAATCGCAGCTCGCGAAAAATTTTAAATTTTGAAAAATGGCTCTACTATCAAGGAGCTTGGCCACCTCTGTTGTATAGTGTAAAGTTAACTATGCTGACTCTTGTGTACCTTATGGACTGTAATTATAAGTTATGTTGTTACTACATTTTTAAAAAATATGGCGTCTACTTTACACCAAGTTCTTGGTTCTCAGCCGTGGGGGTTTAAGGGCTAGCCTTCCAATGTGGTGAACCGGACCCGAATCCATTAATGGCTGGTTGACAGTAATTTCGTTCCAAATATGCCCCAACCACAGCGCTGATGCAAAATATCCTCAGTGGTAGACAGATCATGTGTTACAGTCACCTTGCCCTCAGGCTAACCGTGGAAGGTTATTTTGGTCTTCCTCTCCATGTAACGCAAATGCGGGTTAGTTCCATCAAAAAGTCCTCTACGAAGGCAAATACCCCCCCCCCCAATACTTGATCCAAAAGTTCCCTTGTCTTCTAGATTCGATCCAAAATTAAAAGGCTGCGTAGTTGAACATTACTAGTAGTAAACCCAAAAATTGGGTCTGCTGTTCAATGACAGTTACAGTATAAAATTAAAATAAGCTTTAAAATTTTTCATGAACTACTAAATGTGGGAGTCTTAAGCATATTCAATAGAAACTAATTCAAAAAGAGTTTTATTATTTGTTCACCTTAACTAGATTCTTATCCTCAAGGTGAAGCATTCGTGTGAATATTTCGTAAATATTTAATATTTCAATATAATATTCTTTTATGTAATAAATTTTATATATATTTGTCACTGGTCAATATTTTAATATCACAGAACCAAATATGAACACATAAAATTTTATAAACTTAACTTTAAAAGAACGTCTAACTGTGGAATCACCCTTTCGAAACTAATTTAGTTTTAATTTCCAAAAACCTTTCGGGCACGTTAAAAACTATTTCCTGACCAATTAGTAAACAAATCTTAAAATTGAATAAGTGAATTATTCAACGTTTGTGATTCAATAATCACCCAAACTGTGTTTAAATAATTACTAACCATTTGATATACAAACATAAATCATTATTTTCGTATAAACTAATACACAAGTCAATCTATCAATGGCAAATTTTAAAAGCCAAACTGAAAAAAAAAAACTTTAAACTTATTTTTAAAAAATTTTAAAATTCTAATAATTTAGACATAATGAAAAAGAAATAAACTATGCTGCCAGTTCATAGAAAGTTGAACAATTCGTCAAATTATAGACTTCTCAACTTAGCAAAAATATTTTAAAGTTTGGGTTGAGACTGAAATTTACCAGTACTATTTGCAAATTAAAGGAGAATGCAGATTAATTGTCTGGAGTTTAAATTTATGAATGTTTATAAGCTAGATAGAGGATTTTGAAAATTTTTTCAAAAGGATTCCTTTAAATAATTTTAAATTTAGAACGAATAACTAAGTTCTAGATGCGACTATCAGCACCTTATTTCTATGCCTCCTAAATTATCAAGATGAAACTTTATAAATTTAATTTATACGAATTTCTTCACTATTTCGAGTAATAGAATCTATGTACTATTCACAAACAATTAAATTTAACGATCTCAAATATTTATGGGCCAATAATTTATAATCTTTATAAAAGTATTTTCAGATAATACTTAACGTTATTTAACTTTTTATAACTGATAAGAAAATTTGTCATTTCAATTTTAATCACTTAAAATTTAAAGGCAGCTGATTTGCATAATTTTTTTATTTTTAGGAGTTTAAGAAAAAAAGATAACATTTATTTAAAAATAAGTATGACAGATCAGTTTTGCAAAATTTTAGGTTTTCGAAATAAATTTTTGGACGTTGTGGAACCTCTAAAAATTACGAACTACGCCCTAAAAATATTTTATGTAATTTATTATGAGTTAACAGTCACCTGAGCGAATTGTACAGTTTTTACTTTACGCAATTGAAGCAAATTACATTACTTTCCCCAAAGCAGAAAACTTTAAAATTAAAATACTCAAAATAAAATACTCAATTCCACTGCATCAGAAAATTAGATAAGGAAATCGGGTTTAAAAACATAGCAATCTTAATGTTAAATAAATTTGAAGTTAATATTCGGTATACCTCGTGTTAGATCTGAAGAGGCTTAAAAAGTAGACTCACTTCTCTATTATTTTTATATTTTGTCAAACAAGTCAGTCCAGATTGGTTAAAATTTAGATAAATTATAATTTAAAATGAATATAACGATTATAAACAGCTATAACTAATTAAAAATTACTTATCTATAAGATTAACATAGAATGTAGATCAGTGGTTACCAACTGGCGGCCCGCCAAGCGTTTTTGTGGCCCTTTAACTAAAATATTATTTGTCATTTTTGCCTACAATTTTCGTAAGAAATTTGTATGGGTTTACAGTACTTTTCTTTGTTAAAAAACCTAGTTTCTTCGTTTCTGTGAAATTTAACATGCCAACGGTGCAAAAAAAGATTTTTTAAATCAAAATCTACTTATTTTAATTTGTAATTAAATACTTTCGTTTTGTACAACTTGATAAAAATATGACAGTAATATTTAGTGTTCCTTTAAACATAAAATGAGTCCTATATAAAATTTTGATAAAGTTGCGGCCAGTCATTTGACTGATGTTTTTAATTACGGCCTTCGGCCTCATGTAAGGTGGAAACCCCTGATGTAGATGGGTGTAGATGGAATTTTTTTCACGTTTGAAAACGCAACGTCAACCTAGCTTTAAGGTTTTAATATAGAAGGCTGTTTTCCAAGGTTTTGGATTAGGGTAAATGAGCATAGAATAGAGTAGATTGTCTCAGATCTAGTTTTGAGGTTAGAAGGTTTACACGTAAACCGCATAACAAACCTTTTCAGGTTTACATTAAAAGGTTTTTGATGAGTGAAAAAAAACATTAATTTGATATTTCGGCTTAATTTTGAGTTACCCTGTATTTAACGTTTGCACTCTCTGAAAATTTTTAAGTGTTATAGTGACAGCCCTAATTCCTCAAACTGGAGAAAGAAGTTTATCATAAGAACGTAAAAAGGTATCCAGGGTAAAAATATAAGTTATGTAGGGAAAAAACTCACCCTTTTCTTTAAAAGCACTTTAGATGCATTTCCAGTCAAATATTTTCATTGTCTCGTCTCCAGATAAACCCAAACATCTAGCCGAATATTTTCACCATCATTATTGAAGTCGCATCTCCAGATATATTCTCCATAAAACCACTTCCATTTTCTATGTAACCTGGATGAAAATCTGTAAGAGATTGTGATATTACTTTAAAAAACTAAAATTAAAAATACTTAAGAACGTCTTAAAGAGAGATCAACATTTTTAACTGGTCAAAAGTTCGAGTCTTCTAAATCTATGTAATTAGTATAAAAATACAAAAATCAGAACTTTTCGAACATTTGAAAAACTAAATAAAAATTTGCACTAATATTAATCCTCAATAAAGTTTATTTTATATATGTATATATATTTTTTTAAGAAGTCCCAGCATTACCACCACAATTATTGCCAAAAAATTTTCAAATTGTTTCTTATTGTTGGCTTGCGTCGCACTAGAGCTGCACAATTTGCTATTGGCGACGGTCTGGGGAACATACCCGATTAGGATCCAAAGACATGCCATCTCCAATTTTTGGATGGCTCTGCTTCGGTAGCCAGGCGACCAGACGATTTAGAAGCTCCGTATGTGCTGTATACGAAACTAATGGTTGTTGGTTATTAATACTACTAAAACTTAGATTTAGGAATACTATTTTCTAACTATACTGCGATCACAGCAACAAGAGAAAATTTTTTAAAAAGTGAAATGAATTTTCCTTTCATAAAAAAAGCATTGAAGTAAATAAAATAAGACTAAAAATTTATATAAAATATTGATTCAGAGTAACAGATTAAAATATTTGGATATAAACAGTTTTAAGAAAAAAGTATTTTGCAAATAAATCATTTAACCTTACGTTTAAAAAAAAAAATCAAAAGTTAGAAAATAAGAAATTAATATCGATTTTCTCTTTAGAATTTTTGCAAAAACATTTTCGTATGGAATGATAAAATTTGAAAAAAAATTATCAATTTACTGAATTTTATGTTACAGTTTTGTAACTTATCTCAAACGCTTTCAAGGATTCTAAACATTAAGTATTACAGCTACTTCATATTATTAAATCCTGAAATACGATGTACATTTCAACGCTAGCAATTAATATTAGGATTAAATATTTCAAGCATAACAAAGCGTTTAGGTGAGTTCACCCTGGAAAACTAATAACAATAAAGTGCTACGTGTAACTATTTATTGACTACTTATTTTACACTTGAATTATTAGAAAACTAAACGGGAATACATTAAACCACTTTATAAGTATAAGCAAGCAAAATTTGGTAATACAAACTCCGTCTGGTTAATTTAAAAATTACAAGGCGCAATTATTGATACATTAAAATAAATAAGTAAACTTACTTAATAGAATCAAACTTCACAATTTCAGGGCCCACAAACTTCAACTCATAGACAAATTAATTAGTTACGTTTGTAACACCGAAAAATCGACACGAGGGCAATGAAAAAGTAAATAATGCACTCTTATATAGGTTAAAAAAACTGTGCGTGAAATTACTTCCGGCTGCTGGGTTTTGCTTAATTAGTGAAATTTCACGTCTACAGAGTCTCTTTATATAATAAATGTTATACATTTTTCAATGGTCAATATATTTTGAAAATATCGCAGAAACAAATATGAAAGCATAAAACTTTATAAATTTAAAAATGTAAGTATAGCTGCTGAATCACCCTTTCAAACCTAGCGTAGTTTTAATTTCCAAGAACCCTTCTGACACGTTAAGAAACTATTTACTGATCAATTAATCAACAAATTATAGAAATTGAATAAGTGAATTACTCACTTAACGTTAATCACCCTAACGGAATTTAAATAATTTTTTACTAACCATTTAATATACAAACATTAGAATTCATTATTTTGGTATAAACTAATACACAAGTAAATTTATCAATAGCAAATTTTACAAGTCAAACCGAAAAAAAGGGAACTTTAAACCTATTTAAGAAATTTTAAAATTCTAATAATTTAAGCATAATGTAAAAGAAACAAACTTTGCTGCCAGTTCTTAGAAAGTTAAACAAGTTATCAAATTAAAGACTTCTCAACTGAGCAAAAATATTTTAAAGTTTGGGTTGAGACTAAAATTTACCAGTGTTTGAAACTGTAGAAAAATGCCGATTAATTGTTTGAACTTTGAAATTTCTTTTAATTGTATGGAATTTATGAATGTTTATAAGCTAGATAAAGAGGATTTTGAAAATTGAAAATTTTGCTCAAGGATTTCTTCAAATAATTTAAAATTTAGTACGAATAATTAAGTTCTAGATGTGACTATTAGCACTTATGCCTCCTAAATTATTAAAATGAAACTTCATATAAATCTAATTTATAAGAGATTTTTCATACTATTTAGAGTAATAGAAGCTGCGTAATATCCAACAACAATTAAAATTAATGAACTGAAATATTTATTGGCCAATAATTCAGAATTTTTATAAAAGTATTTTCAGGTAGTAGACTAGTAGGGGAGAGTGGGGTCAATTGTAACAGGGTACGATTGTAACAGAGCAAAAATTTCGAGTGTCGGGTTCTAGATTTGGTTCCTAGGTGGTGGGCAAGGTGTATTTAACAAATCTACATGTACACCCCTGATGGCAACCATTTTTATGTACTTTTGAAAGAGTTACATCACAAAAGATATTTTCACGTCACGCAAGTATTTTTTTTGGTATTAGAATATTTTATTGTAACAAAGTAATTTTGTTTAAACAAATAAAAATTAGTAACCGAATATGTAAGTGGACACCTTAATTAACATTTCAATAAAAAAAAAGATTAGTTTTGCTAATTAACTAGCATTGTTTTTAACAAATGAAGCTGAAATGGCGTCTTGGGGACAATTGTAACAATAAATAAAGGGACGATTGTAACAGCTGAAAATAAATAATCTTATGTTTACAAACCATTACTTAACTCTTTAAGAACCACCAATAGTTTCCTATATCATTTATATTATGTTGCATGTGCATTATTTTATTTGTCACCTTTCACAGCATAAATTAAAATTTTTAACCCCTTAAAGTTAAAAGATTAGCCCTTTAGGTCTCTGCTCATTATTTTTACTCCTAAAATATCACTACCATTTTGATCAATAAAAAAAAAACACAACTATGATAATATGTATAATTAACTATGTTTTAGTTGAATTTATGAACTGTTACAATTGACCCCGTAAGTGGGGACAATTGTAACAAGTGCACGACTGTCAAAAATTGTTAATAACTAATATAATAATATTTAAAATCAGGTATTTAATTTTTTTTGTAGTAGAGGATAGTCTACTTTACTCGTCTGTCAATTAATACTAATAATATATTGGATTTTTTGTTAGTTAAAAATAGTTAAGTAAAAAATGTTACAATTGACCCCACTCTCCCCTACTTATCAGTTTTAAAAAGTCAAATAACGTTAAGAAAATTCGTTCATTTTAATCTTTTGCTTAAAATTTAAAGGTTACTGATGTGCATAATTCTCTTATTCTTAGGCGTTAGAAAAATAAAACAGATTTTTGAAAAATGTATGACAACTCAGTTTTGCAAAATTTTAGGTTTTTGAAATAAATTTTAGGACGCTGTGGAACCTCTAAAAATTAAGACTTAGGCCCCAAATATTTTAAATTTATTATGAGTTCACAGTCACCCGACCGAATTATGCAGTTTTTACTTTACGCAATTGAAACAAATTACATTAGTTCCTAAAGCAAAAAACTAAAGTTTATGATAAAAACAATACTCAAAATAAGATTCCACTGAATCAGAAAAAAACAATTGTACAAAGAAATCAGTTTCAAAAACATATTGCAATTATTAAATTAAATAAGTTGGAAGATTCACTACTTGCTTATTTTTATAATTTATTTTTTGTCAAACAAGTCAGCGTTGAGTGATTAAAATTTAGATATCTTATAGGATAATTCAAAGTAAATATAGTGATTACAAACAACTATAACTATTTAATCAAAAATAATTTATCGATATGGTTAACATAGAATGTGAAGTGACGCATAATCCTGTGCATGCGCGAGTTCATAAGTAAAAATAGAGTCCCGTGCAGAAAGTATTCTGGGTGTTAGAATTTGCCATTTAGATTTCACAGTGTAGAGGATATTTCGCCAGCATTACAATCAAGAACCTCCAAATGAAAATATACGCAGATGGCATAAGATGTTCGAAGAAACGGGAAGTTTGTGCAAAGGGAAAAATAGCGGAAGGCCACCTACCTCAGAATGTTTGACAAGAAAGGACTACCGCCTAGATGGGGTCTAGGTGACCAAGGGAAGTTGCATAGAAAAATCTGATGCATTTATGCAAAATGTTGAAATTCCTTCTAGATTTTGTGTAAATTTTATCTATACTTTTTCATTAAATAGTTATAGCCGTTTGTAATAGCTTATATTAATTTTGAACTACCCTATATTTAACGTTTGAAACCAGAAGATTATTAAGTGTTATAGTAACAACCCTAAATTCCTCAAACTGGGGAAATTTTATCATAAAAACGTAAAGATATCCACGGTTAAAATATAAGTTATGTAGGAAAAAAACTCACCCTTTTCTTCATATACACTTTAGATGTATATCCAGCCAAATATTTTTATTGTCTCGTCTCCAGATAAACCTATACATCTAGCCGAATATTTCCAGTCATTATTGTAGTCGCATCTCCAAATAGAGTAGGTCTTTCCATGCATTTAGGCAAACTATTCCACCATCATTATTGTAGTCGCATCTCCAAATAGAGTAGGTCTTTCCATGCATTTAGGCAAATATTTCAGCCATCATCATTGTAGTCGCATATCTAGATATATCCTCCATAAAATCAAATATTTTCCATGTAATCTGAATTAATATCTGTAAGAGATTGTGATATTACTTTAAAAAACTAAAATTTAAAATACTTAAAAACGTCTTAAAAGAGAGATTAACATTTTTAACTGGTCAACATTTTTAACTTCTAAATCTATGTAATTACTATAAAAAAACAAAAATCAGAACCTTTCGAACATTTGAAATAAACTAAATAAAAATTTGCACTGATATTAAACTTTAATAAAGTTTTTAAAAAAATTTTAGTTCTTCCAGCATTACCCCCACAATTATTGACAAAACGTTTAATTAAGATTTCCAACCAACGAAAGTAAATACAAAAGCAAGTTTACATAAATAAATGCTTTGTACAGACATACAAAGAAATCAAAATCCTAAAATTTTCAGCAATAAAACTGTTCCTAAAGTTTTTCAATATAGTAGAACTGGGTTTTAAGAGGCTTTTAAAGTTGTGTAATACTTTGTGTTTTTTTCATAGAGACTAAACCCTAGATTCCTTTTTGTGTTTATAATCAATACTAAGTAGCAAACCTGTTCATTTATATTAAAAAATTAATTTCAAACTATGCACTTATAAAATCCATTAAGGTATCAAAATACACTGAGTGGTTAAAATTTGTATACCATACTCAGATTCTAATATCCAGGATTGGCTAGGAGCCTGCAAATTTAATTGTACGCAAAGTAGTACAGTTTGATAAATAATTAAACTTTAAAAATAACTTGAAGATAAAAATTTGAAAGGAGTCTTGAAGGCTTTGTAGAAATAGTGTAAAATCCTAAATGCAAAGTAGACTAGTAAACAAGGACATTACCTACTTTCTCATAAACAAAATTAAAGCTAACAAGAGTGGTAGATAAATTGTAAATCTTATCGACTTGTGGAAAAAATAAAACTATTTAATTTCGTTGCTCCGTATGCGCTGTATGCGAAACTGGTGGTTGCCGGTCACCAATCCTTAAGAAAATTAGATTTAAAAAAATATTTCTAACTATATTGCTATCATAGCAGCAAGAGAAAATCTTTTTAAATTTCAATGAATTTCCTTTCATTAAAAAGCATCTAAGAACGTAAATAAAATAAGACTAAAAATACTCAGTTATGGAAAATATTAAAATCCTAATATTATAATCTATTGTTCTGAATAAACAGCTCTTAGAACATACTTTTAATAACTAGTTTGACCGTACTATAAAAGAAAGCAAAATTTTGAAAATAAGAAATTTGTATAAATTTACTTTTGAATGTTTGCAAAATAAAATTTTCGTATAAATTACAGGATGTTAAAATTTGAAATATTTATAAAATTGTAACATAAAATTCAGTAAATTGATAACGTATCTCAAACGCATTCAAGGATTCTAAAATTAAGGATTATAGCTATTTCATATTATTATATTCTGAAATACGATGCACATATGAACATATAGGATTAAATATTTCAAGCGCAACAAAACGTGTAGGTGCGTTTACATTGGGAAACCTAGAACAACAAGTACTACGTGTTACTTTTTATTGACTACTTATTTTACGCTAGTTGAACTGCTACAAAATATAAACTAGAATACATTAAACCACTTTATAAGTATAATCAAGCAAAACTTGGTAACCCAAACTCAGTCTTGTTAATTTGAATTTACTAGGCGCAATTATTCATACATTAAAATAAAGAAAGTTAACTTACCTGATCGAATCAAACTTCACAATTGCAGGGCACACAAACTTCAAATCATAGACAGATTATTTACTTTTGTTCTTAACACCGAAAAACTTGACTCGTTCGTTGTAATAGAACTGGACAACTGAGGCCTTAAAAAAATCGACTCGTAGGCGACGAAAAACTAAATATCGCACTCTTATATAGGTTAAAAAAAACTGTGCGTGAAATTACTTCCGGTTGCTGGTTTTTGCTTTAATAAGTGAAATTTCATATGTATAGAGTCTCTTTGTCCTAATGGTATTTTCCTGCCACCAAACGTTGTGAATGATAGAGATGGTGGGTTCGAATCCAGCCGTAACCTGGTTGTATTTTTGGACTGAACTTTCTTATTTTGTGATATTTGATTTTCCACTTTACAAGAATTTATAAGTCATTTCTTTGTATATATAAGCTCATAACCCTGATTATGTATGAACTGGGGCCTCCCTTGCAGAGCGGTATCACTCGCCAAAAGCTGTGCAAAGCGTGGAGGTAGCGGGTTCGAATCCCGCTGTTACACTGGATGTATCTTTTTGCTCTCCTTCTATTTGACAAAGGTTTATAAGTCTAAATTGAGAACACATGCCTGCAAATGTATGTAAATCCAATAAACCAAATAAATAATATGCATGTACTATGAACAAATGGTTGAGGTCCTCATGGCCACTGAGTATTGTCAATCCGCTAAACATTCTAAAGCGTAAAGGTCGTGGGTTGAGTTCCCACTTTAATCCAGAATGTATCTTTCATTCTTACTATACGATTTTAATTAGTAACTTGTTGTGCCCTGTCCTTTCTTTTGAATTAAGCACATAGGTCTGTATTTATTCACTTATCTGAATGCATATCCAGGCTTGTATGCTCATCACAAAGTACGACTTATAAGAGCATGTCAACTTGAAGAACAGATAGTACAAGTAAGAGAAAGATATCATAAAGATACAGGATTGATATCAAACGGATATCATCCAGGTTTATGACGGAATTCGAACCCGCCACGTCCAAGTTGAGTCCGGGACCACTCAATCAGGGAGGCCCTCTCTCAAACCTGTAAATTTGTGAATTTCGTGTCGATATTTACTCGTTTCAATTGAAAGAGTGGATGAAAGTTAATAAACTTGTGCTTTAGCAGAAAAAGTTATGCTATGAAAATAAAAAAGCTACAGTTTATGTGCCTTATACTTGAAGCAAAACGATGATTTTAAACTATATATATGGATCATCTTAGGGCCCGGATTGCCTGGTTGGTAGGGCACGTTGCCCATGTCCGAGAATTCGTGGGTTCGATCCCAGGCTGGCTAAAGACTCCCCGAGTAGTAAATGGTGACCGATGCATGTTAAATCTGTTGAGTCGAAAAGTCCTCCATGTTCTCACAACAAATCAAGACCTCTGGGGATACTGATCCAGGAGTTTCCTTGTCTTCTGTATTGGTTCAAAATTACAAGGCTACGGAATTGAACATTAGTAATCGTAAAGCCAATATTGGGTCGGCTGTTCAAACGGATATAATATATATATCGTCATGCTGTGAAGAATTATCTGGGCCTTAGAACGAACAAATAGTTTAAATATTTTGAAAATTATTAAACTTACTTAAAAATCGCCAATTTGATAGACAATTGATGAAAATTATCAAAATCACTGCCTTATTCGCAGTTTTTTTTAAAAACTTTTATGACCCCAGATAATGCAGCATTGGAGGAAGTTTTTAAATATTAAAAAAGAAATTAAACCACAAACGCATTTCATTTTGGCAAAACTGAAGCTTTTCTCTGTATTGACGTTTTGCTAAAGCCTTAGGAAGTTTAAAATTTTGATATAGAACGTTCTAAACTTGTCCTGGCAGTTATTAGTGACTGTTACAAACTCACGGCAGTTATAAAAATAGCATATTATTTGATGAAAAAAGCATAATTTCATATGATGACGAAGCCTTTGAAAAATAACCTTCAAATCCCATTTTGCGAAAAAAGTGCATAAATTTATACTGCAAAATTACCAACTAAGTTACAAATCGAAACAAATATCAAAGTTTTTAACTGTAGGACTAAAGATGATCTTTATTTTGCCATGATGCAAATTGTAACAACTGGATTTTATTACTCGTTAAAACTTCGTTTAGAAAAAAAGAAATAAAAGGAGAACGATGCCATACAAAAAATAATTTATTTATTTTGTTTACAATATTTACAATGAAAGCAATAAAAAAAATGATGTTTGTTTGGCTCTTTCGTTAAAAATCTTGCTTCTGTTTACCTGCAAGTAGAAAAAGAAGGATGTTAAAGAAGTTGGTCTCAATCAGTAAGTTAGTTATTTTCAATAATCGGTTTAAAAATTCATAATATTGATGCTTAAATTTTTTGTTTCGATTATATAATAACAAAATCGAAGTTTCAAACTAATATTATCCACCATACAGAATTAAACAGAGCAATAACGTTTTCAATATTTATTATTAAATTTGCTTTTATTATTTTTGCTTAAAAATATGAAAACACAAAAAGTGTTTGTATATTTAAATAGCTACACTCCAAGCGGGGAAAAATTTCAATTATTGCGTCTGCAAATATTTTTTATTCTATCAAAATGTTAATATTTTAGTCATAAAATTGCAGAAACAATTTTGAGAGTTATTCGAAAGAAACCCGACAATTAAAAGCTGAATTAAAGAAAAAGGGAAGGTGGGAGAGATGTAAAAGTTAGAAATATGAGAAGTTATTTACCATTTTAAAATTCATTGCGTTGTACCACTCATCAAAGCATCATTTAACTAATAGGGGATCGAATGTTAAATCTTTACCACAGACTGCATTATTTTCGGTTGGAATTAAACGTGTCAGATATAACAGAAAATTCAATTTCCATTTAATTTGAAATCTGAAGCTTAATTTTAAAACTAAAAGTATAAAATTATTGTAAAATTTATATTTTACAAACATTTATTAAAACATAGTAAAACTATTATGCGTTAAAGTATTAAATCTTTACCACAGACTTTATTATTTTCGGTTGGAATCAAACGTGTCAGATATAACTTCAATTTCCATTTAAACCAAACTTTACAATTTAACTTTAAAGTTGGAAATATAAGAAGTTATTTACCATTTTAAAATTCATTGCGTTGTACCACTCATCAAAGCATCATTTAACTAATAGGGGATCGAATGTTAAATCTTTACCACAGACTGCATTATTTTCGGTTGGAATTAAACGTGTCAGATATAACAGAAAATTCAATTTCCATTTAATTTGAAATCTGAAGCTTAATTTTAAAACTAAAAGTATAAAATTATTGTAAAATTTATATTTTACAAACATTTATTAAAACATAGTAAAACTATTATGCGTTAAAGTATTAAATCTTTACCACAGACTTTATTATTTTCGGTTGGAATCAAACGTGTCAGATATAACTTCAATTTCCATTTAAACCAAACTTTACAATTTAACTTTAAAGTTGGAAATATAAGAAGTTATTTACCATTTTAAAATTCATTGCGTTGTACCACTCATCAAAGCATCATTTAACTAATAGGGGATCGAATGTTAAATCTTTACCACAGACTGCATTATTTTCGGTTGGAATTAAACGTGTCAGATATAACAGAAAATTCAATTTCCATTTAATTTGAAATCTGAAGCTTAATTTTAAAACTAAAAGTATAAAATTATTGTAAAATTTATATTTTACAAACATTTATTAAAACATAGTAAAACTATTATGCGTTAAAGTATTAAATCTTTACCACAGACTTTATTATTTTCGGTTGGAATCAAACGTGTCAGATATAACTTCAATTTCCATTTAAACCAAACTTTACAATTTAACTTTAAAGTTGGAAATATAAGAAGTTATTTACCATTTTAAAATTCATTGCGTTGTACCACTCATCAAAGCATCATTTAACTAATAGGAGATCGAATGTTAAATCTTTACCACAGACTGCATTATTTTCGGTTGGAATTAAACGTGTCAGATATAACAGAAAATTCAATTTCTATTTAAATTAAAATCTGAAAAGTTATTTTAAAACTAAACATATAAAATTATTACAAAATTTATATTACACTAACACTTAAAATTTAAATACCATTTAAATCAAATTTTGCAATTTAACTTTAAAATTAAAAATGTAAAAAGTTATTTAACATTTTAAATTCATAGCGTTCTAGCACTCATCAAAACATATAATAGAATGTTAAATATTAACCACAGACTGCATTATTTTCGGTTGGAATTAAACGTGTCAGATATAACAGAAAATTCAATTTCTATTTAAATGAAAATCTGAAGCGTTATTTTAAAACTAAACATATAAAATTATTACAAAATTTATATTACACTAACACTTAAAATTTAAATACCATTTAAATCAAATTTTGCAATTTAACTTTAAAATTAAAAATGTAAAAAGTTATTTAACATTTTAAATTCATAGCGTTCTAGCACTCATCAAAACATATAATAGAATGTTAAATATTAACCACAGACTGCATTATTTTCGGTTGGAATTAAACATATCAGATATTACAGAGAATTCAATTTACATTTAAATTGAAATTTGAAGCTTAATTTTAAAACTAAACAAATAAAATATAAAATTATCCTTTTTACTTATATTACACTAACACTTATAAAACTATTATGTGTTAAAATATTAAATCTTCACCACACACTGTATTATTTTCGGTTGGAATTCAACGTATCAGATATAATAAAAAATTTAATTATCATTTAAATTAAATTTTACAATTTAACTTTAAAATTAAAAATATAAAATGGTTATTTAACATTTTAAAATTCAAAGCGTGCTAGCACTCATCAAATCATAATATGGGAAAATAGAATGTTAAATCTTTACCATAGACTGCATGGTGTTTCCTTGGTTCCAAAAGGATCAGATGTAACAACGATAAAAGTTTGCGGAAATCGTTTTCCTTCCGAAGCTTCTATAGGGGTGGTTGTATCGTTGTCCTTATCTTCTAAACAATCTGGGTTAAGAAATTCTCGTACTTGAAAATACTATGTTAAAAATTCATTCAACATATTGCACTACTTTCACTAACAAACACACTATGTGATGAACTATGTGATGAATACTTATATGCTTGAAATCAATCAATAATTCTTTTAAATTAACAGAAGAATAAATACGAACAAATGTTACTGTTTAAAATTACACTCATTTTGAAATTTTGAAAATGTATGAAAATATTAATTTAAAGAAGTAAAAAACCGTTTTCTATTTGAGCAGTTAAAATAATATAATTACTTTTTTTAATTCTTCTTCTATTTATTATTTCTATTTACTTCTTCTAATTGCGTCACACATTTTGTATGCTTAGATAAATTTTTCAAGTTCAGTATGTTTTATTTAAATCCAAGTAATTGTTTATTTTGCTGTGATTTCCAAATTAAAAAAATGTTCTTTATTTTTGTAAAAAATATAAACTTTTAGAAACAATGATGAAGGCGAAGCTATCACGAGGGTTGGTCCTAGTTTTGCATTAAGGAAAAATTTAATGATTAAAATGCTTGTTTTATGATATTGTTCAAATAAATTGCACAAACTCAAATAAAAAACTATTTTATTAGTTTGAATAACATGGTGAGATAAATAATTGATAGTTCATAAATAGCTCCTAATTAATGTTGATAATTTCATTGCAATAATTTTGGATACCCAGAGCAAGTATAAATTGGTGAATGAATTAGAAATTACAAGAATCAATTCACTGTTTCAGAAAGGGAATTTTATATCAGGATAGTACGTAGATTGTTGAATGTCCGATCCCGTGTAAAATCAGCATTATTTGAGAGATTCTAGTGATTCCTAATTTTTTTTTTGGGGGGGGGGGTTTACGAGCACTAAATGACCAAACTTCATTGAGTTGCCAATTTCAAATTCTTATATAAAATGTATAATTCCGATTTCCAAAAAAATCTGTGAGATCTTTAAATTTTTTATTTATTTTTGAATGAGAAAAAATTTGTTCCGTCACATTAAAAAATTTGTCTAAAAGGTGTAGATAAGAATAAAAGATTTCCATTAGAATATTCTGGCGCATGTTTTGGATTTACGTTCGCAGAACAAATTCAATCCACATTCAGGATCACTATTTGTCATGCCGTGTTCGTTCGGCAGTCCTCCGGGTGAATCGCTTGGATTGCATGCTTCTCCTTCCACTGTAAAAGAATAAAAATTACTTAAGAACGCCCAAAAAATAATTTTCCCTAACCTATAGTTTGCCTACGGTAAAAATTTCTCCCGCCACAAAGTCTGAGGCAGTCTGCTGCTATGGAAACAAGAATAGCGCATTTCAGGGAGGGTAGCTTCTCTTCTCTCTAGGGCTAACATAATAGACAGAAGAAAAAGATTCCTTTTCTCTCGCTGATCCGACCATAGTCAGCCCCACGGGTCCAGACAAATGGTTAGGGGAGTTTTTACTTTAGACAAACTATATTTACGCCCATCCTTAAAAAGTGCTCTATATATGAAAAACAACCCGTATATTTGTAAAGTGTGTTCTAATGATTGGAAAAACATGTATTGCGTGTTAAACTTAAACTAATTGGCACATAGATTGTGGTAAATAATTGATAATTAATTAGATAAAATCAAATATGTTAGCTAAAAAGGGTTAATTATTTAACTAACGGAATCAGATACAAAGCGTTGTTTCTCTGAATGAACATACCTTTTCTTTGAATTCCGGACCTACTTCCTAAATCTTTTAAAATTAACGTACTGATAAGCACAGTCTAAACTTGAAAAAGATTTATGATAATCAGGCCCACAGTCAAATATGAGTTTGGAGCTTATGTTATTAATTTATTATGTTATACATAATTAGGTTATTTTTTGCAAAATTAGTCATAAAAATAGGATACTTGTGTTATCATTTATTTTCTCTTTGGTAAAAAGGAACTGTCCATTTAAACAGCACGAATGTCAAAAAATAAAGGGCACGAATTATTTTCAGATAGTTTTTATCGTGAAAACCGAATTCAATTAATATTTTAAGATAGTTTTCGTAGTGAAAACCGAGTTAATTTATTAATTTAAGTTAGTTTCATGAAGAGTAAAATTGTTTTTTTTTTAACCCTTTAATAGGCCATTTATTTCTAGTAAGGTTAGGGTAAACCAACCAGTGAAGGAACATTTCATATATATTGATTAAAAATAAGAATTTGAAAGTTTTTCTTTAGATTGATTGGTTACAATACCATACTGCCAAACAATGGGAAGTCATCTAGCAATGTTTTGGATTACCTGGTCAAATCGACTTCTCTGGAAAATTTTTTGAATTAGTTATTATCTCTGCAACACCTTGTTTCTTTGAGAAAATTATAAGGTGAGTGTTTGAATTTATATGTTTGAAGTGGAATTAATTGCATGTAATAGCTTTATTTTTCTCACTGGAAAAAGAGAATTCAAAATATAGTTATTGAAATTACGTTTTATTACTTTTTAAGCATCATAGCATAATAAAGTACTGAGATAAGGGGGTGTTTATTCAACGGATCACCAAACGATGAAAGTTCCAGTGAAGGAACAAGTGTTCCATTACTACAATGAAAATAAAAGATAAAATTTAATTTTCTTGTACCTTCAGTGATGTTCCGCATCAAAAGTATGTTAAAAATACGAAAAACAACTTCTGACCAGTAAGGGAACAGGCATGTTCCTTTACTGGGCATAGATTTCCCAGTGAATGAACAGTATGTGTTAATATGTTGACACTTTAATTTTCAATTCATGATTACAAAAAAAAAAAGTTAACGTTTCCCAAGTATTAATATGTTATAATTTCAAGAATAGGCTTGTTTTTAAATATTTGTATCCCTTATAAAATCATAAAGAGCATTAAAAAATAACCAAAATTAAGTGTTCCTTTACTGGGTGTTCATTCACTGGTAAGAGCTGTCCCTTCACTTGGTCTTCTTCATGGTTAGTGTTCCTTCACTGGTTAGTTTACCCTACATTAAAATACTTTTTGAATTTAGACAAAAAAGTTCATTTATATTAGTTGATAAAATTTAATTTGAATTTTTATAACATTTTTTATGGTAAGTGTGTTTACTACTATCCAACAGGTGTTATAAAAAAGTAAGAAACTTAATGAATTTCATTTCTTTTCATTTGTAAAACAAATTTTACAATTCCTCCAAACTGAGAAAGGATCATTGTGTTATAATTTATTTTAAATTTCCTAAAACAGGCATATTGTAACCAATTTTATTCAATATTACTTCATTAGAGCAGAAGTTGATAACAAATAGCATACCAAAGTTGAAGTGTTGGTAAATATACTTACCACGGCCTTAGAAAGGATTAATATAGGTCTGATTGCGCAGACCGAGGTTAATTACTATTTTAAGATAATTTTCATCTATAAAACCAAGGTACATGACTATTTCAAATTAGTTTCCATCTTCAAACACGAACCATTTTTTGAGAGCAGAATAATGAATTATTCTGGATCAAGCTGATTTTGGATAGTACTTGAAATATGAAGGCATGATGGTAAAAACAACTTACTAAGGACTCTAACACAGTTGTCACAGCATCCACAAAAGCCACCATTCCTCTTTAACTTGAATCCCATGGGGCACTCGGGTTGCCCACACACTATCCTCCGGCAGACCATTTCGTCACAGACAGCCGCATTAGCAACAGCAACGCAGACAGCGATTATTAGAAGAATTGCCAGTTTCATATTCCTCACCTTATGAGGAAAAAAACAGATGAACAGGGTGATTCTAAAATTGTGTTGCTAACACATGATTTCTAGCGAGCATTATTTTGTATACAGGAATTCGCTTAAGAATATACACTGTGTAAAACAGAATTTGCAGATTTGGTCGATTATCTCCAGAACTACTGGACCGAATTTAACACTAGAAGGACTGAAACTTAGTATATACCTATATTGCCCAAAAGCAGTCAAAATGGCTAGATTGTGAAAGAATAACTAATGTGTAAAGAAATTTGTTTAAAATTAATTTTTAATATTTTTTAACATTATTTACAGTTATATAACAGGTTATTAGTAAATATTAATAAAAAAAATTATGTGTCGTACCAAAAGTCACAAAATTCTAAGAAATTGTGTCATTATATTATACATCATTGTTTTTCTAAATTTGATCTGTACATACATTGATACAATACAAAACAAATAACCATTCAACAATTGTAATATATACACTCATGATCGTGCGCTCATTGGAGTCGGAATTTATGAAATTGCGATAGAACAATTCAGGTCACAGGAAATGATGAACTGCCTTATTTCAAGTATTAGGGGAGAGTCGGGTAACCCCACCCACTTAAAGAGTATTGCTTATATTTCTGTATAATATTGAGTAATAATCAATATTTTTGTATGTTTCTATTGTTTTAACATCTAATTAAATAATGCAAAAAGAATAAACCAAAAATAGAATAGTTTAACTTAAAAAAATAGAAATTTAAAAAAAAACATATTTTTCAGCTCTTTTCAAAATGTGTCAGGTAGCCCCGCCCAGTTACAAAAATTATGTTTTTTGACTGTTTTTTCAGGTATAAATGAAAGTGATCAATGTATTGACAATAGATAAACCTCATTTATCATTTTTATCACAAAATTATTTTATTTATTACATATTTATATACTTTTAGTGAATTCTATCATTTAATAACAATCTTTTAATAACAACAATATTTGTTGCTAAAAATGCATATAACATTCTAATTTGAAGCAATAAAATAATAATGTTTGCAACCGTACATTTATCGACGAAATAAAATTGGGCGGTGATACCCGATATTCATGTGAGCGGGGCTACCCGAAATCCAATTTTTTTGTAAATTTGTAATTACTCGAACAATTTTTCACCTATAAACTTCTTTCTTCGTGCAAATTAAACTTAAGACTACATACTTTAATGCTGTATGTATAGAAAAAATTATTATTTTAGTGTTAAAATGAAGTTTAATCGAAACATTCAACCAATTTTTCTTAATTTCACGACTACTGTATTCAACATATTTTCAAAACTATTGTTTACCATGTTAACAGCTGCATAAATACTTGAAACTTTGAAAATAATCTTTTTTTAATATAACAATTAATATCGGATGGCCTATTGATTTGAAAAAATATTCTATACATATGAAATTGACTGTGGGCGGGGGTACCCGCTGGGGCGGGGCTACCCGACTCTCCCCTAAATCACGCTGCAAGTCCTGTATATCTGTAAGAGGGGACCATACCCCCTACTAACTCATTTTCTTTTGTTGATTCTGCAACCGCTATTTCATACCTTCCGACTCCGAGTGTAACGCACGACCATGCATGTGTATTACAATTTTTCAGTTTGTTATTTTTTTTAATCGTATCAATGTATGAACATATCAAATTTCATTTCCAGTAGTTCTAGAGATAATCGACCAGATCTGCAAATTCTCTTAATTACTTACACCAGTGTAGTTAAAAACAATTATCCGGTTCTCATAATTACAGTCACAGTGATAAAACTTAATTTTCTTAAATAGTAAAAAAATTTTCTACCTCAAAGCGTGGTTCCTATATAGTTAAAAATCTAAAAATGAGTTTAAGCTGGGGCTAAACTGCGATGTAGAAAAAGGTAGTTTATAAATTGTAAACGAATTAGCGATTCAGCTATAATTAACGTGTTCTGACGGCAACGGGAAGAAAAAAGAAAATGTGATTAGTATAGCCTTCTTTATGCCTCTAGCCCTCACCGCTTCTATTCGCGTTGAACAATATTGTAATAATGGAATAATGATATTTTTAAAGTAAATATTCTAAAATTTTTTGATGCGATATTTTTTGTTTTTCACTGTTAAAAGAAGAAAAAATTGATGTTATCGTTTGAAAAATTTTAACCTGTGTCACTGTAACCCCAATCATATATAAACTTGGTAATTGGTCAGTTCCCTGATTTAAAGATTTCGGAGGTCACTTTATAAAGTTCTGACGATAACATTCGTAAACAGACAAAAAATTTTAACTGGTTTTAATATTAAGAGTGGAGAGAATATATTTTATCCTTCCCTTTTTCGTTATAAACAAACGATTTTGTATTAAATTAAAATATTTTGAAACAAACTTCTTATTTTTAATAAAAAAAGAATTTCTAGCGCTTTACCAACAGTTTTTAACTGTAACTATGAACTCCTATGACCGCCGTTTTATGATCTATGATCATATGAAAAACTATGAACTCGGTCGTTCGGAAAGTTGACAGCAATCAAACGACTTGTAACATTTCAAAAGTTGAATGAATTTGGAAAAAAGCTCCAAAAGCTGAACTGACCCTTTGGTGTTTAACAGTGTTTTAAAAAAGCGTCTTTTTTATGATACTTCTCTATACAAACAGAAAGTTTACAAATATTCCTTTCTAAATGCAAGATTTGTTCGTAATAAACGGGTTCTGTCTCTGCTCTCTCTCAAATCGAACTAACCAATCAATAAAAATTTTCTCGTTAAATCAAGTCTGGTAATAAACGAATTCAACGGTCATGTGCTGAAATATTCAAACTTAATCTTTAATTAATTTTTGTCTTTTTACTATTAAACTCGGGTATTTAGTTCGGAGTTTCTATTACTTCACCCTAGTGAACCGTGTCAGAGAAGTTGCAGAGAGAAAAAAAGAGTACTTGCTAAAATGACATCTACTTTAGGTTATTAATAAATATTAAAGTCTGCATAATTTGTTTTAAAAAAAACCCCGAAAATTTTTATTATTAGTTTGCAAAAACTAATGTGCTAATACAGTGTAAATAATCGTTGTTGTTATTCTTAACTTGTCTAGCCATTGTAAATTTTCCCAGCTGGTTCGCCTTTAAATGCACATTAGATTTAGGACTGCAGAACGATCGAAATTACGGCTGAGACCTATCGAAATAAAATTTCTTTTCACTTTTTTCCTTTTATTTGATAAAGAACATGGTCAAATTTTGAGACTTGCATCTTTGTGGAAAACTTAAACATAATTTTCAATATACGTAATTTTCCCGTAATTACCCGGATGAATATAAAAACATTGTTAAAATTTATTTTTCTCAATATAAAAAATAGTGTTTTAATTTCTCCTTCTACAAAAAGGTTACATAATCTGATTTTTTGATCAACAAAGATTATCCAGATATCTTTGGCTGTCATCAGTTAAAAATGAGTGAAAGTTACAACGGTATTTGTCTGCAAAATATTATGATACTATATGATATATATGAATATATATGATACCTATCTGCTTTGAGAAGCCGAAAAAATCTCCAAAATTTGACCCCCAGTCAATATTGCTAATGCCAATGATGCTCATTAAATCGTGGTAATGTACGGATAGTGTGGTAACAAGTAAATGCATGCTACGGTTCGAATTTAATATATTAATGTAGGTAAAGTGATTATAGCTTTTTCCTAAATAATGAAAAAAGTGCCTAATTTACTTTTTATTTAACAAATTTAATATATTAATGTAACGTATTTAATATATTAATGTAGGTAAAGTGGTTATAGTTTTTTCCTAAATAATGAAAAAAGTGCCTAATTTACTTTTTATTTAACAAATTTAATATATTAATGTAACGTATTTAATATATTAATGTAGGTAAAGTGGTTATAGTTTTTTCCTAAATAATGAAAAAAGTGCCTAATTTACTTTTTATTTAACAAGTTTCACCTGCAATATTTATTTAACATCCCTTTTTATTGTTATTTTTATTGGGGTTTTCATTATTATTCAAAATTGAAATAGCTATAAAATTAAAAGTGGTTATTTTTTAATTATAGCATAAAGTAATTGCGTAATTTTATGGTAACTCTGTGTTTCCTTATTATGCAACATTTTATTGGTAAAGATATTTAGATAAACATTTAAAAAAAATTTGAATTCTAAATAAGTTTTCTTTATTAGTAAATTTTATGTAAAAGTGAATATTTTTTTTTAAATTCCTAGTAAATTATACAATCAAAAACGACTTCTTAAATATATTTTTATCTTTGGTGCATGAAAGGAATTCTTGATGTGCTTCATTAGTTACGGAGATATAGAAAAACATGCAAGAAAAGAAAAAAATGAAATTGAACTTTAGGGACTAAACGTTTAATCCCTCTCCTGCCTAAACAATTGGAGTGATTTTCTTAAAGATAGTAACTTTACTAGTCCACATTTTAAAAGTCAAGAATCCAAATCCAACCAAAAAAAATTTATGTTTATTCAGAGTACACATTGTATATGATTTCGTCATTTAAAATATTGACTACATAAATTAATTAGCATATTTTAGGTCAAACTCTAGAACTATACATTTATATTAAAAGTGGACAACAATTCAATAACCAATAAATAATAAGAAATAAATACAATAAGGAAAATATACAATAGTAGGAAAATTGGGAATTAAAAAGTATCATTCTTCTCCTTTTCCGCTTCCCACAACTAAATGTCCCTGAACCAGATTTTTCGCAGTTCATGAGTTGAATCTTAATCACTTAACGTATTTCTTATCTAAAACATTCAATTAAAAACTTCCACATGTCCTGGCTTTGCTCCAGAAAAAGCACAGTAAAAAAAAAAGACCCTGCACAAATATGAAAAGCGGCCTTTCACAGAATGAGTTCACGCGACGACTAAGAAATAAATAATAGAAAAATAAACAATACTAAGAACTATAAATTGCATGAGAAAGGTGGTCGGGGATGTTTGCTGATCAATCGAATAATCGAATGCAGAGAACATTTAGTGGAGATATCGTTCCTTTTCCCCTTCCCCAATCGATTCTCAAGCAGTTTCCTTGGAGACAAAAAAGCCTCAACACACACAAATTTATTAAGATTCCTTTTTAAGTTCTAAGAGAGGTGGACATTCATTGAAAGAGGTGTCGTCCTAAGATATTTCAGCTGACGATGGGGAGTCGTCAGAAGAAACAATTCAACTCCACGCGCGATAAGATGCCGGATGTGGAGAATGTCAAGGTGGCTGTCCGGGTCCGGCCTTTTGTATCCTTTGAGATTTTATTTATATAGGTATTTTGTCTTTCATATGTTAATCGAAAAGTAACTAACTCTGATAATGAAATGAATTGAAAAAAAATATAGAAAATTAAAAAAGTTTTTATAGTTCTTTGCAATATCGTGATAAGCAACAAATAGATATAGGTGTCTTTAATATATATCTATGAAGTCCATAAATGTTTCTATTACTGTTTTATATTTAGATATTTTTTTACTATAGAATAGTATTTAACAAACTTAACATAAAGCAAAGGAATAATTCTCGTATTTTTTAATTAATGAATTGTTATAAGATTTTATTTATATATTTTTTATTATTTAATTGCTATTTTGCTCAAAAAACAGAGGAACTCTTAAATTTAGGTGTGTGGAGCACTAATTAAGTAAAACAGAAAAAAATGCAAAATCTTACAAAGGATTACACTTACTGAGAATATGGATACTTCATATTAGCCTGTGGTCCGGTGCGAGTAGTATATATGTTACCATGAATGATCGAAATCAAGAGAATGTCGACTTTCCCCGGTGAATGTCAACAATCACTTAATCGCTTTGGTGAATGTCCGAAATATTTGTAATATCCGATTTGATATTAATTTATTTGATATTTTAATATCTGCTGAGGATAGATTAGGAGAAACATGAGTGTTCGGAGTACCGGTTAAATGTATACCGGGTAGTGGAACTTGACCTTAAAAAATATTTATGTAAGGCATACCGGGCAGTGGCACTTAATTAGACCTAGTATGCGTTTCAGACATTGACCAAAGCGACTATATGATTGTCAACATTCTCTGGAGGAAGTCAACAATCACCCATTTCAGTTATTCACAGTAAAATATGTACCGGCGTCGCTAATTTAGTGACAATCGGTCTACCTTCTGTGTCATATTTCTTCCATTTTTCATTCTACGAAGAAGCCTGCAGTTATTGTATAGTAATTAATGACGGTTTTTTATCGATCAAAATAGCGAGACTATTTCCCATAACCTACTAAAACGTTCGATTAGCTCAGTTGAAATTGTCTTTTCTTTAACCTTTTAATTCAGAGCCAAAGGGAGCGCCAGAGGAATGCCAAAAACATAATCTCAATGTACGACAAGATGACGTTTTTGAACAATCCTGACGCACCTTCCGAAGAATCGAAGAAATTCACCTTTGATCACAGTTATTGGTCCCACGACGGATTTCGAGAACTTGAAAATGGGCTCATCGTAAAAGACCCTGCGCAACCCAATGGGGACAAATACTGCGACCAGGTTATAACCTCTTTCTTTTCTTTTTCTTTTTTTTTTTCATATACTAACATATCATTCCTCTTGTTCTTATCGTTTAAAAAATATCTCTAATGTTACTTTTTTTTTTTGAAAAGTACCTTATGATTTTTCACTTATTAAACCCATCAAGAAATATAACTAAAACTATGGAAAATTGTCTTATCCTGCAAATATCGTATTATTTCACTTGTTTTGATCTTTTTAAAAATCATCATAACCTTTTTTTAAAAATATCCTTGAAGTTATCTTTGCTTCGTTCTTTTTTTTCTTTTTTTGTCACGTAGCTTATGATTTCTCCCTTTTTAAACTCACCAAAAAATGTAAGAATATAGAAAACTGTCTTATCCTATAACTATCCTATAATTTCTTCTGCTGTTATGTACATCATTTTTCTTTTTTTAAACAAAATTCCTTGCATAAATTTTTCTTTTAGTTCATTTATTATTTTTTATTTTTATTTCTATAACCTTTTTAAAAAACCTTTTAGAATATTTTTTTTCTTTTTTGTGAAGTATCATATATTTTTTTTTATGTCCGTTATAATTTTTAAAACCCCTTCAGTAGTTTTTCTTAATGTAAACTAAGCTAATTATCTGTCTTGTTTGTACGTCCGTTATCCTTTAAAAACATTTACAATATTCTTTCTTTAAGTAAATTAAATTGTTACATTAATACGAGTACTTTATTTAACGTTTATTTCATGTTTAATTTAAATAATAAAGGCTGCACTTTGTTGAAATGCAACATAAATATCAGAAATTTTTTTATAACATTTGGAAAATAACATTGATTGATATGGGTGTATATTTCAGCTTTCATTCCAAATTTGCAGCCGCACTAACACTTTAAACGATTTAAAGGTTTCCAATCATTTCCAGTCCTGACCCAAAATCAACAGCTTTATGACTCAATGATCTTATTTTAAAGTTAACATTTAAAAATAACATATATTTTCCATTACGTAAAACGTTTTATTTGTTTTCGAAAAAATAGAAAAAAACCGACTTGGTTTGGATAACAAATGGCTAATTACTAAGTTTATTTATAAAATAGAACTATGTGAGTAACAAGAGTCATGAGTAAAAATTGGATCAATAAACTAAATCTATAGGGTGTTCTGTATAGACTGACCTTAATATGTATTTTGTAGAATCTTTATCAAAAATATAAACAAAATGCCTACTCATTGGAGATCGCAAATTAATATTTAAGTTAAGGAAAAGAAAAACGTTATCGAAAACTGACCAATTTTAGTAGAGGAAGGTGGATGTAATAAATATCAAAACAAGTTTTATTGGAAGTTGAAACTTGAAGATGTTTCGTTTTTCAACTCTTCTGTTTCCTCCAGCAAACATGTCTTGTTGTTTCATACTCTTGCCTGATTTGTAAAATTTCGAAACAGTTTATGTTTTTTAACTGGTTAAATATTACTTTGTATTTTTTTGATTTCAGTTTTAGTGCGGATTTCAAAAATACATATTAAGATTTTTTTATCGAACATCCTATACACAACCTTGCTTTACCACGTGTATAGTATGAAAAAAAGTGTTTCTTTATTTTCCAAAGAAAGTTGGCTACACCACTCGGAATGTCTTCCTATCCAAGTTTGTAACACGATTTATAGTTTAAAATTACAAGGAAAGTTTAAGGGGAGTTTTTTTTTCAAATTGCTTTACAACCATGCTTAACATTATAGATAGTCCAATACTTGACAAACACGGGACACAATTATGTAATTTTGTCAATTCCTTTACAAATCACTTTGTACAGGAAAAAAAGATAAAATTTCCTTTCCTGAATTTTATCCAACAGCAACATGGTTAGTCAAAATTCTCCTAAAATTCAAAGAGCATCAACAAAATGATATTGCAATTAAATACTATAATAATATTCCTTCACGATAATTAACTCAAAATATATTGTTTGTTCTTAACCCGATTTCATTAATGGAGAATTTCACCTTTCATCTCTTAAATAGACCACTGCAGAAAGTCTAAGTAAAAAAGTTTGCTGAGACAAAATCTACCGTCAAAATTTTAAACTATAAATAACTAACCAGGATAAAACCTGGCATGAGCAAATTATCACGTGAATCAAAATGGTGCGATGCTTTTATTTACAAATAAATATTTGATATTTCGGGATATTTGACTTTGCGACAAATCGTTTAATTTACTTTGCACCAGCATAAAATAAAGCATTTGCGTAAAGTCACGGTGCACATTTGACAAGTCAACGAGCAAAAATCCGAAGTTTTACGGACGGATTTTTTTTTTAACAGTGAAAGTTTGATCGTATTTAAACTATCTACTATATTTCTTGTAGATGACAGTGTTTAACGACCTAGGCAAAGGTATTCTGAACAATGCTTGGGAAGGATACAACTCAACACTGTTTGCGTATGGACAGACAAGCTCCGGAAAATCATGGTCCATTGTGGGATACGGCGTCAACAAAGGTAATACGACTAAACTTGATTATTTTTTTTAGAAATATTAGATTAAACTCTATGTTTCTGTCCGGGATGAGATGAAACATGACTTCCTTTATTTCACAGCAGCCAAACTTGAAGTCCCAGAATAATTATAACAGTTTACAAATAACAATTTAAGGTAAACTTAATTTGTTTAATTGTTCTCGGATCTAAAAACACTTCTCTGTCCAATTAATAGGTTTTGTATGAATGTTTTAGTTGTTTGCATGTAGTGGAGGACAAAATCATTCTAAATTAAATTATATTATTGAATTAATAAAATGCTAAATCATTAAAGTTTCTACCACTCTAGATATTCAAATGAAATGTTTGATTTTTCAGTATTTAAATAGATATCCCCTCATCACATCATTTTGAATAAAATACGAAACTATTTTGGCATTTAATAATTTTCCTCTAGTTAGAAAATTTTTGTTAAATTGTCTATTTTTTCAAAAGCTATCATCTTTGATATTTAAAATATTGTCCCGTTTCCTAGTCTAGACAATTTTTTTCAGTGCGATAGTTCATATGGTATGAAATCAAAGATTTATTGCAGGTGTAAAATACTGTAACTGAGGTTTTTATTTTGCTTGGCGGAAGAGGTTCGAATAGTTCTATTATTGGCTGTTTTTCAAAGGCTCAAGCACCTCATAATTTTTTTTTACAAATAATATGCTTTTTTTATTACTGCTGTGAGGTCGAAGCACCTATTTATGGTTATTTTATTTAATAACTGTCGTTGAACAGCCGACCTAATTTTTAGAGTTTAGGTCTCCTGGATCAAGTATTGAGAGAAATTTGCCTTTGTAGAGGACTTTTTGATGGAACTAATCCGCATTTGCGCTACAGGGAGTGGAAAACCATGAAAAGCTCCCACTGTTAACCTAACGCCAAGGGGACTCTAACTCGTTATCCGTCTACCACTGAGGATATTTTACGTCAGCACTGAGGTCGGTGTGAAGTGGGTGTGCAATTCGTATCGACCAGCCATCGCTGGGATTTCGAACCGGGTTCATCTCCTTTGAAAGCGAACGTTCTATCCCATGAGCCATTACGGCTCTATTTATGACTATTAAGCCAAGTTTAGCTTTTCTTTAGCCAGTGCCCTCTATGCTGGTTCTGAAAATGGGGAATTGAAATACCGTCAATATAAAGCCACAAGTGCTTTATAAAATGAAAAGGATTAGTGATTTAGTTCTTTGATATTTAAAATATTCACTCAAACACTGTATTTTCTGGGCTCATAAAGTTTTTTGAAAATTGAGAATTATTCATTGATTTTGATAATTTTCAACTATTTGCAAAAATATCGCCAAATAGTCAAATTTCAAGAAAGCGTAGCAATTTCTAAAAAATTTAATTTATTTGTCCGTTCTAAAGCTGAGATAATTCTTTACAGCACTATTATGAAGTTCAAAACTATAACTTTGCCATAAACTCTGTCCTTATTTTTTTTTTTTTTTTCTGGTGAAAGAACTTCAAAAAACATTGTTAAGATTCTCATCCAAATGCAATGTATCTCTTTTGTCCGTTCTTGAAATATCAGTTCGCGCAAAATGTATATTTTATTCACTCAATATTTTTCGGCATGATAATATATTTCTCTATTTACATGAAAATATGCTTTTATAAATTAAAAATGCAGTTTTTCTTTTAGTTTCATAATTAAAAATGAAACTTTTCTTTAGTTGGCGAGTGTTACTGAGCAGAGCCTGCTAGTTTTAATTCATTTTTGTCTTATGCAAATTTTAATACATTTAATATGTCACGGTAGATGAATGAGAATTAAATCAGTAAAACACAGATATTGGACAATTACTTTCATTTTAATTAATTTTTATCCTGTGTACCATGATTTATTGAATGCATAATTTAGCGCCGCAAGAACTACACTGGTTATCATAAATTAAGGAAAATTCACAAAAATCGCGATAACTCAAGAAATTACACATGGAATTTTATGAAACTTACCCACAATATACAACACATAGTAAGGTATTAAACAACATAAAAAGAAATTATCAGACATTAATAGTAGTATAGAAATTAGCACATGTATAAAATAAACAAATTGGAAGTATCGGTTTGCAATAGAAAAAGTACCTTTAATATGGAATATGATTGCCTCTAGAAGCAATACAGCACAAACAGCGATGTGTGATGCTTTCAATTATGCGGTCTATCAGTTCAATAGGAAGTGAGAGCCATTGCTCTTGTAAAGCAGTTGCAAGCGTGGCAAGGGTCTGAGGGGGCGGATTGATGGCAGATACACGCCTCCCTAGAGCATCCCAAACGTGCTCGATAGGATTCAAGTCCGGGGATCGAGCTGGCCACTCCATGCGAGTAATTGTTTCCTGTTGAAGATAATCATCAACAATGCGAGCTCTGTGTGGTCTTGCATTATCGTCCTGTAACAGGAAGCAATCACCAATTGCCCCGGCATATGGGCGCACATAAGCATCAAGGATGTTGTCTCGATAAACCTGAGCATTCACGGTTCCCCTTGGAAAGACATGGAGGTATGTGCGCCCTCCTAAGGATATGCCTCCCCAAACACAGACACTGCCTCTTCCGTATGCATCTCTTTCACGGATGTTTGATGGATGATAACGGGTCCCAGGTTCTCTCCATATCAAATAACGTCTACTGTCACTTTCTAGACTAAACCTGGACTCATCCGTAAAGAGAACAGGCCTCCATTGATCTGACGTCCAGTGGACATGTTGTCGGGCCCACTGCAAACGGTCTCTCCTATGGCGTGATGTGAGCGGCACGCAAATGGCTGGTCGTCTCGCATACAGACCACCTTCGTGGAGCCTTCTGCGCACAGTTGACGTTGACACCAACCTTCCGGTGGCTGCAGCAAGAGAGGATCTAAGATGTGTCGGAGTAGCGGTTCTATTCCTGCGTGCACTTAATGTCAAATATCGGTCATCGGCACTGGTCGTAACAGTTGGCCGTCCTTGACTGAACCTCCTAGATGCCGAATCTGTGGTTTGAAATTGCCTCCAAAGTCTATGAACCACAGATGGACTCACATTTAGCCATCTGGCCACTTCTGATTGACTCTGCCCTGCCTCTAGTCTCCCGATGGCTCTCCATCGTAGTTCTTCAGGCAAATGATGCCTAGAGGTCATTATTACGAATTGGCTATCTCAGATTTTCAATGTCGCAATCACAGTAAAATTTGTGTGCTTTCTCTCAAACTTGGACTTTTATGCTCCAGGCAGATGACGTAAGCCGAGTGCAGCGCCACTAATTTGCATATTGCAATTTTACTCAGCTACTCTTAGTGGACAACATATGCAAATTTTGCACGGTTTGGCTTACTTTTGAAAGAGTTATCGCTATTTTTGTGATTTTTCCTTAATTTATGATAACCAGTGTATGTTGCGTGGAACGAGTTGGAGTTCTCTATATAAGTTGATCAAATGTTGTTAACTAAGTCTGACGTCAAAAACAGAGGAAAGATGACTGGGGTATCTGGGATTACCTACTACAATTCTTTACAGAGCAATGCTATTCTTCTTTATTTACCCACAAATTAAGGCTAAACATTTTAAGAGAAGAATTGTAAAAATGGATCATATGATTCCAAAGTAGCAAGAAACCAAATATGAAGTTAAAAAATTTCTTTAAGAAAAATATCGCATGTGTTCCTGAATTAGAATTATAGCCGGCAATTCCTTTTTTATTGGGAATTTCAGAATGTTTTTTTTTTAATTTTTTTTTTTAAAATGAACTATTTTTTATTCTGTTCACTTCTGTCACTTCACTTTTATTCATTGATCGCTCTGACAAACAACAGTATCTAATAAACAACTATAATAAACAAGGATATTTCACTGTTTTGTGTGAAATAAAAGGACTACGATAACACGCAACATATTCGAAATATTAAATCAATATATCTGTGGTTATACTATATCTATGGCTATTCTGCAGTTTAAAAGAATCTTACAGAAACAAAATTTTTTTTCCCCTTTTTTTAAAATATTGTTAAGATGAAATGTTGCAGTGAGTTATTGTTTGTTCTTTGCACGCGATTTTCTTGCATCAATTTAAAAAAATCTCACAAGTTTCACACATCAATATTTACTTAGGTTGCTTGAATTTTTTTTTTTCAGCTGTTATTATGAAATACCGAAGTTATTGATGTTATTATTATATTGTTTCGAAAATGTTTTATGATACGAAACTTCAGATGATTCGACTTGTAATTCTCTAAATATCCTAAAAATGACTTTAAACTATAAAATATATGTAACTTTTCAAATAAATTAACTAAATATTCGAAATCATTGAAATATTCAATTTTAGGTATCGTGCCAATGTTTTGCGAAGACCTATTTAAAGGAATAGTCGACAGCAAGCATTCTGGGGAAAAAATTGAATTTGAAGTAAGATAATAAAATTTCATTCATAGAATGAAGCTTTTTTTAAATTTTAATAACACAAACATCAGATGAAAGGGGTCATGCATTCTCATTGGAAATATGAATCACATGGTATGATCTAGTTTTCTCATGAGAAGATACAGATTTTTTAGGTTGTCATCAGTATGAAATTAATAAAAGTTATTATGATACTGTTTAGCTAAAAATATTTCTTAAGTCCTACTTTAAATGTAATTACGTGTAATATTTATGTACTATCTTTTCTTAATATTTTCTCCTCTTATTGCGTTGTTTATTTTGATTATTATTTCAAAATAATGACTTTAAAATTAAAAGTGGATTTCATGCCAAAGCTATCATTTACTATATCATTACACAACAGTTTATGACAAAAATATTTAAACCGGTTTCTAAACTTTTTAACCATTTTACAATTATTTAACAGTAAATAAGTTTTCGCAATACAGTAGGGGATTTTGTATGTAAAATATTATATATTACGCTTAGCGTGAGCTTCCTATACCCTAATTCGTTTTTCGATTGTGAAATTGTAAGGAACTCCGTTTAGATTTTTAAATTTTAATTTTCGATAATTGTCAAAATTACAAAAGCAATAATTACAGATAATAACATTACAAGGGGAAAAATACACATTATTGGTAAATACCTTTAAGTTATTGATGAATAAATATTTTACAGGTAATTACCGTAACAAATTTCATTAATTTATTAATTTTATGCTGATGATCGTTAAAGAGATCTGTTTTTTTTTTACAATAAAAAAACATACAATTTTTTTTTCTTTTTTCTAATAAAGCACGAAGTGGTGAAACGGGAATTATATTTTTTATGTTATCTAGATATAAAAATATTTATGAAAGAACTACTATTGTTTATGCATGAAACTCCTTTCCAATATAGGTTCGATTCAGTATGCTGGAAATTTACAACGAAATTGTTCGAGATTTGTTAAATCCAGGCCTAAGTAAGAAAAAAGGATTAAAAGTCAGAGAACATCCAACAAAAGGATTTTTCGGTTAGGAGTTGTCTTTATTCACTAAATATAAAAGTTAAGTTAGTTTTTTTTTCCTTCATCATAACACTATTTATAGGACGATAAAAAATATACAGGAGTTGGACAGAAACTTTTTTATACTAACTCTATGTAAACAATCCTTCTTTTCGAAGTAAATGTTTTGAAAGATTTTACATAGCTAAAATGTTGGTACAATTTGAAAGAAAATGCTTGAACCTTTTTAGAAATGGCGTCCTTTTTATTCATATAAATTCGAATAGACTGAAATGTGAAAAAGGAAGTTAATAACCTCTGTCAAGTTTTAAATGTAATAAATAAAATATTTGTAGACTGATCGTAAGGACACGGTTCCCAGTAGAACACTGAAGTCAAGCGTCACTGGCTGCGGTCAATAAGCTGGTGGGTGACCACTTTGATCAACCTACATAGGGACCGAGGGAGCGGTCCCTATGCTAACTGTTAACTATGCCCTAGTTAAACTGGTCTTCAGCAAAGTGCTGACTTCACACTCAAGTCGTCGGGCTACCAAAGCAGAGAGCCATCCCTTCTGCAGAGGATTAAAATTGTGTAGGCGTGTCTTCGAATCATCCTCAGGGATGTTTCCCAGACCGTCGCCAATAGTCCATTGTGCAGCTATAGTACGACGCATAGAACGAACCTACCTACCTATTTCGTCCAAATCTCGTACTTGTTGAGTGCAATCGAAACAGCTCGGGATTCGTAAAAAAGAGATTATGATAAACTAACAAGAACAAACTTTTAATTATAACATGCAACAAGTATATAGATCTTTAAGATCATCCTAAAAATCAAATTTACTTAATGCTTGCGCATTCTAATCGAATTATATTCATATCAAGAATAAATAGTTATCTAAACATGTCGACTGCCAAAAGAGGTCCAAAACCTAAGAACTGGTGGGGAGTCCACTTACTTTCCAAAATGACCGTCAGCGCCATCTATCAAAAACCTTTTCTACATTTAATATCAGCAATTTTGAAATCATTTGAAAGGATTACAACCTTTATTTAAGACTGCTGTTTTAATTATAGTGGTATTTGGAAAAGAAAAAAAAGCTTTCAACGTTTCATTTTGGTCTGTGTAAATTGTACCAACAGTTTTGTCATGTTCCAAAGCATTTGTTGTTAAAAGAAAGATTGTTTACATAAAGTTAGAACAGAAATATTTCCATATTTTTATCGAACTCCCGAGCAAGTTGTTCTAAATTAGACTGCCGGTTTTAAAAAAATTAGTACAGAAAAGCAGTTGAAGCTAAAAAACGCTTGCAACAAATTAATGCGATAGTGTATAAGTATTACTTGCTAGAATTTCTGTTTTAGATAAAAAAAATTTCCACAGATGGCGTTGTAAGTAGTAAACATATAGGTTAAAGAGAAACAATTGAATATTTCATCAACATTAATGCTCAGAATCTTTCAATGCATGAAAGTGACAATAAAATATTTTAGAAATGTCCCCCATCAGGCGAAATCACACATTAAATTTGGAAAATGAAATATTCATACATAAAGACGCAATGAAAAAACGATGGATAGAACCTAAGCGAACTCTGTCGAAATATTTTTGATCTAAAAAGTAAAACTTTTATTTTATCATTTATTTTATTACAGTCGTTGAACAGCCGACAGACCCAATTTTTTGAGTTTACAACTACTAATGTTTCATAGCCTTGTAATTTTGAAACCAATCCAGAAGACAAGGGAACTCCTATATCAAGTATTGGGAGAAATTTGCTTTCGTGGAGGACTTCTTAATGGAACTAACTCGCATTTGCGTTATATGGAGAGGAAAACAGTGAAACCCTTCCACGGTTAGCCCGACGGCAAGAGGACTCTAACCCGATCTGTCTACCACTGAGATATTTTACGTCAGCACTTTGGTCAGTGCGAGCTAGAGGCGGAATTCGTATCGACTAACTATCGTTCGGATTCGAACCCCGTTCACCTCATTGGAGGACGAACGCTCTATACCCTAAGCAGTCGCCTTCAGAGTAAAAATTTGTGCCTTTTCATCTGAAGTCGTTGCTAGAATTTTATTTTAACTCAATCGTTATAAATTTTTGAAAGCCGTCAGTCTAGTTTAGGTCATCTAAAATATTTCTTTGCTATAAAAATATTAAAGTGCCTTCCTCAAAGTTCACTAATTTTTCTCCTTCGTAGCTGAAGGATTGAGCTCTGCCTTAGTCACAACTTACAAAGATATCGAAACACAACTGGATCTGGGGACCACAAATCGAAGCATAGCATCTACCAACATGAATGCCACAAGCAGGTAAACTCAGATATTTAAAGTGGTCATTTATTTAACTATATATAAAATTTTACCAGGGAAGGATTTTCCTATTATTGCTGTCAAAATTTGCGAACAGACGCTACGATCAAAGTATTATGCAACGATCTAAGTAAATGGAGTCTTTAGAAATCAATAAAATGTTTACTTTTCTAGAGCGTCATTCTATTTATTAGCTACATCGCTAAATAAAAAGAAATTTGACTTTAAATTGGCACACATTATACTTGTCAAATCCGCGTACACTGACAGAAAGTTTAATTAATTTGAAGTTAGTTCTACTACTAGCTTTTGAAATAATTCTACAATAATTGCTTGTAACCTTGTTGAGTACATTGATTTGACATTGATTTAGTTTGTTCAGATGTCTCTTCTGTATTTCTATACTTTTACTATGACAGATTTAAAAATTTTTTTTTCATGCTTCATGATTCTTCTTTCGAGTAAATTCCATAAAAGTAAATTCCATTTAGTTTAAGGTCGGTCTTCGTAAAGAAAGATTTGAGTTAACGTCTGGAGACTGATATAGCTTAAAGAAATGATTCAGCAGGTTTGAAGGCTAAAATGGCATCACAATATACGACACCTACGTAGATTCGCTACCCTGCTGAAAATAAAAATCCATACTCACTTCGAGCTTCTTGGTTCACGTGCTGAGATATTTTTTCAGTATGTTTACATAACCAATATTGTTCATTTTTAAATCAATAAATTCCAGATAACTAAGAACGATTCATTGACTATTAATGAGGAATATCAATCACTTTAAGGTGAAGATATCTTTCAACAAGGAAAAAAAAAAGAAGAAAACAAAAAGTAGCTTTATCCTTACAGTAGCTTTAATGTCAATTTTACGTATTTTCCTATATTTCTATAAATATTTACCATCTAAAGACGGCTGGTCCAGCAGTTGTACCCTAAGTTGTTTTTTGAAAAGTGTTTGATACATGGGATATCTATGGGATGTATACATGGGTTATGGTATCACATAAATCATATCTATATAATTTATGTGATACCATATTTCGTTTGCCTTCAATGTAACATATTTGTCTCAACATGACATAATATAACAAATCAAGTACTTTTATAACAAAAAACAACAACTTAGGATACAACTGTTGTACCAGTAGTTAAAGCAAATTAAAAGATGTTTGAAAGAAAGAATACCTTTCTATGTCTAGCTTTATGCTTAAATTTATACGACACCTTTTTCAAAAAAGTTGGATTCACTAATTATTATATTTATTGATATTTTTATTATTTCCGATAGCCGAGCACATACCATAGTCGGCATAACACTTGTTCAGAAATCAAGGAATATGAAAGGACAGGAAACAGCAAAGACGTCGATGGTGAATCTAGTAGATTTAGCTGGCAGGTAAGTAGATGGAGAACTTTGAATTGTAGATATAGAATAACGTGTAGATATAGAACTGATAAGTAGATGTATGTGTATATATCGAACTTATATAGAATGTAGACATAGAACTTAAATGTAGATATCGAAACACCCAGAAACAGAGAGAGAGAGAGAGGTCTAACCTTGCATATTTTTGTGTTTTTTTCTTCCTTTTTTTCTTCTTATTTGCTTTTGATTTAAAAGAAATAAAAATTTTGAAGAAAAATACTTAGAAAGTCTATACAATACTATAGCTCTTTTTTTTAAATACTAATTTACGCTTTTTTTTCGTAAGATTCAAGAATGAAAACGCTATGTAACAAAAGTTCTTGTAGAAAAAAATGCACGATACATATTAGTTTTAAGCAGAGCTAATGACGATGTAAAAATATGACGATGTATCGAAATAATCGCTGTACATATGCTTTCTTTTACTGAATAATAATATAATAAGTATGGTGTGACATTAGGTCACAGCCTAATTTATAAATATCCTGTTTTTTTTCTTAATCAATAATACTAATTCTTTTTAATTTTGTAATACATTCTTTTATTTTTCATCATCTTTCTTTAGCCCCTTAAGCGATAGCGCAATTTGGACATTCTCCCCCTAAAATTCCTTACCAGCTCCTTAAAAGAGCCCCTTTATTTCGAGAAGTTTCCACCCTTTTTTTTCTGAGAATTCCACTGGTCGTCGGCTTCTTTCATCTCCGCGTGTTTGTTGTGTTTCTCAACCGTAACTTTTAACGCTTAATCAATTTTTCGTCTCAACTCGTGATTTTTAGGTAATTTAACTTTAACTTGCACAACATGCACTACAACTTCAATTTTAAGTTTTTGTATCTTATAAAAAGGATGAGCGCGAAAGACGGATAGCTTTCGATAATTTGATGTCATATAATTTGCTGCCCTCCGCTTAACGGAGTTTTAACATTTTTTGCTCCCACCTCCCTAAGGTGGAGAAGCTTTTTTTTCTCGAAGATGGCTTCTCTGCGCCATCTTCATTTTGATGGTGGGCTTTGTTCGCTGAAAATATCTCAGCTATCGCCATGCTGTACTTTTCATTATCTCTGATGAATTGCTTACTGAAGAATTTTCCTTTTCCTGACAAATTGGATTAATACCTACTAAAGAATTTTCCTGATAAATCGGTTTTTAAATGCCTACTAAAGAACTCTCCTGATAAAATCTCCAGTTTTTTTTAAAGGATGATCCGCTGACCAACTACCGTCAGGGATGGAAATCCCCCACGGTCATTTTTCACTCCTGTTCCAGTCATCACTAGTTCCACATCCTTGGCATGGGCCATTCCTAAAATGATGTCGTGCCTCAACATGGTGATTTGTCTAGTTTGTTTTTCCTCCAATAAAACAATAGTGAATTTTTTTTCAAAAAAGAATTGGACTGATTCCTTTTTCACTAGCCAAAAAGTTTTTGTTTGTTTCATCCTAAACTCATCTCCGATCCAGGACTGGATATCTTTTTATGGATAAAAAGGTACGTGCTTTAAATATACTTGGTATCTTCTAGAACTGTTTTTGAAGAAGAAGAATTACTATTTTTCTGGGTTAGCCAAACTTCGTAAAATGTACAACTAACTATGTTTCACCCGGCCATTATTTTTTTAGTTTTTCTCTTTTCTAAATTGTTATTTTTTTGCAACTTTTTCATTCTTTCTATACCCAACCTTAACAGGGCATCTGGTGCCGTTCCGCTTTTCGGTTGGTGTATATAGTTTTTAACTATATTTATTTTGACCAGGGAACGTGTATTATTTCAAATTAAAATTTTTACTATGAGTAATGTAAGATATTATTATTCAATGTTTAATACATTTAATTTCAATAAATTTCTTTAAGTTTGGAGTAGGAAATGAATTGTTTATTTCAATAGTTTTTGATATTAGCCAAATAAACAATAATAAATTATGCAATGTAATCAAATTTTTTTAATACACTTCATGTTTTGATTAGTTCATTAATATCTTGTTTTGGTTATTTACTAATTTGTTTCATACAATAACCAAATAGATAATTTTTAAGTTGAGATAATAATAATTATTTGTCATAATTTCTGTAATTGAATATTACAATTGTTTTATAATAGTGATTAAAAATAACGATTTTGATTAGGATGATTAATATAAATATTTTTGATTAAATAATAAGTAGTAATTGAATAAGATTTGGTAAATAATTTTTCATATAACAATTTAAAAATAAGATTCCTTTTATTCTATAAAATTGATGTTTACATAAATTATTTGAAAAATAAAATTTTTTTCACAGCAATTGGTTAAAATGAATAATCATTATTTAATATTTGGTAAATTCTATGTGTACTAAAAATTTTGCTTCGTATGCTTTTGAAATAGGTCATGTTTAATAATTTAATTGATTATTTTGTTGAAAGGTTATTGAATTGATTTTTAATATGTATTGCCAATGTCTTACTCTCCTATATTGCTAAATTATTAGTGTTCTAATATATTATACTACAATTGATTGGTTTTTTAAAATGTTTGGGTATTTATTTGCACTTTGAAATAATTAATGACAATATTTTTTTCTAATGGTTGATATTTCTTGTTTATGCAAGTATATCGTTATATGATTAATTTGAAGGGTTACCTAATTTTTAATTGTGTTTTTCTTGATACTAAAATTTATTATATTTCAATATATTATTTTCATGAGGTTATCAAAAGGTTACAATTAGTAATAATACCTGTGTAATTGATACTTTTATTATTTAAATTTTTTTTCTCATTAGATGACCCCAATTCAAACCCGTAATAGGACGTATTCTAATCCAATAATTATGCCTGACAACGTAAATAACATAGAGGCCAATAGGCAAACCCCTAAATTCAATTTCAATAGTCCAGAATTTTCTGGAAATTCTCAGAATGTAGAGTGGTTCCTGAACCAAATTAAAGATCTAGTAAAATTAAATCAATTTGATAATCCAGCTGCATTATACTTATTAAAATCAAAATTGTCTGGGGCTGCTCTCACTTTTTTTCAGAATTCACCTGAATGTAGGGTGGTCACAAAGTTCGAGGATGCATGTCAGCTGCTTCAAAATTTTTTCAAACAAGAAGATTCTTCCTCGGCTGACTTGGCAAAATTTCAGGCAATCAGCCTTTTGCCCTCTGAAACTATCAAAAATTTAGAATATAGGATAGATTCTCTTGCCCATAAGGCATATAACTTTATAAATGACCAAACTGCTTTGTCTCGGATAAAAGCCATGCAGTTCTTATCTGCAATCCCTTTGCACCTTAAGGAGACTATTCTCATTGAGGGAATACAAGATTACCGCGAGATGGTCAAAAGGGCCAATCATATTGTGACAATTCAACAATCATTAGCTGGATCGGCTACTCCTTTAGTCGCAGCTCATGCGGTGACTCAGTGTGCTTCTGCTGCACCTGATCAGCTCACCTTAATTTCAAAACAACTTGAAATGTTGACAACAAAAATTGAGACTATGCAGTCTAATTGTAATTTATGTTCGAAACCCCACAGCACTAAATTATGTCCCCTTTTACTTCACCCTGTACAGAAACAGGATCGGGTTGGACATGAACAACCTCGCCCAACTCCAAACCTTCACTGTGTCTTCTGTAATAGGTCTGGGCATATCATGAGTGTGTGTCGAACGTATCTCAGACATTTAAGACAAAATTCATTCGGGCCATTGGCGATGCATTCTTTTCCGCCACAGTTCCCCATGGTTTCTCCCAGGTTCACTGCACCGCAGTATCCACCACCACCGATTCCTAGTCAAAATGAACAATTTAGACCGAGGGTTAATAATAATACTAATTATAGAGGTAACAATCCTTTAAACTCTCGCAGGAGGCAGTAGGGGATGGCCCTGTCTTCTCATCCACCAAACCATCCAAAATCTTTGATATAAATGAGTTTATGTCAAAATCGATGCATAATTCAAATGTTACTATTAGGGAATTTTTGACTAACTGTAACTATAAAGAAAACATTGAACACATAAATATTGTTTCACATGAAATTAATCTTCCTACAATTGCTTCTAACTTTAAAAATGTTAATGTAAATTTTCTACTCGATAGTGGGTCGTCAGTCTCATTATTGACATTAGATACTTTCAATGCAATTAGGGCTCATAATAAAGTAAAATTCTTATCAAGAAAAGTCCAAATAAGAACAGTTAATTCTCAGCTTCAATTTTCGGCGTGTGCTGAAATTTCCTTTAAAATCCATAATAATTTTTTTCGACATCAATTTTTTATTGCAGATATTAAGAGTGATACTTTTCAGGGAATTCTAGGTTTTGATTTTCTAAGAACACATAATGTTCTTATTAAATTCCAAGACGAGTTGGTGCAATTTAGTAATTTTTGTATTCCTTTAAATAATTTTGATAAGTTAGCTTCTAATCATACCAATAATGAACAGATTGATGTAGTTTTAAAAAATAAACTCACAATTGAGCCAGGCGAGACTGCCATTGCCCATTTAAGGATTAATTCTTTTGCTAATCAAACAAATAAAGAAGTGTATTTCACACCTACTTATAATTCAAAAATTAATATTCATCCTTCTCTTAATGTTGTTGACAATAATGTGTTTAATACAATAATCCAAAATAATTCTGATAACACTGTTCATTTAAATAAAGGCTTGAATATAGGTTATATTATTTGTAATTTTGTTGTCCAAAATAGTAATGATGGTAATAATGTAGATTTAAATGATTGTACTAATCTAGAACAGTGTAATTTAATTACTGCTTCTCAGGATATTTTAAATTTAAGAAAAGATGAACTAAAATCTACTGATTTTGATTTAGAACATTTAGACACTGATCAAAAATTAATTCTTCAAAACATTTTATTGGAAAATTTTGCTGCATTTTCTAAAACCATAAAAACTTTAGGATGTACTGATCGTGTGGTTCCCTCTTTAACATTGAAAAATGACAATGCAATAAAAACCTTACCATTTGAAATTCCATATGCTTTAAGGGATGACATTAAACAAGAATTAGATGAATTAGTGGAAGCCGGGATTATTCATAGGCATGTTAGCCATTGGGCTGCTCCACTAGTTTTAGTCAAAAAGAAAAACTCAGAGAATAGTCAAGGAAAACCTAAGTATCGGTTAGCTTTGGACTTAAGACTACTTAATGCAGTGGTAGAAAGCTCCACTTACCCTTTGCCTAAAATAAGCACGATAATTAATGAAATTTCTTCATATAAATTTTTCACAAAGTGTGATATTCGAGAAGCCTATAGGCAGGTTATGCTTCCTGAACACCTACAGGACATACTAACATTCACTACTCCTTTTGGATCCTTCGCTAATAGACGACTCGTTTTTGGCCTCAAAACGGCAGCGAGTACTTTCCAGGCTTTAGTAGACCTAATTATTGAGGAATTAAATACTGAGGGTATTAAAGGTATACATGCTTATCAAGACGATTTCCTAATCGGAGCAAATTCCTTTGAAGAAATGACTAATAGAATATCAGCGTTACTTAAAATTTTAACTAAATATAACTTAACTTTAGCTCCTAATAAATGTTCTTTCTTTAAAGATTCTGTTGAATATCTCGGGTTTGTAATTTCCCATAAGTGTATAACCCCTACTTCATCCAATATAGCCAAAATTACTTCATTTGCTACCCCTCGTAATGCCAAACAGGTTAAGAAGTTTATAGGTGTGTGTGGCTTTTATCGCCATTTAATTCCAAATTTCGCCCAATTAATTGCTGTGTTGACTAAAGTTGCTACAAAGCAATCTAAATTTAAATGGACTGGCGAACAACAGCGGGCATTTGATGCATTACAGAATGAATTTTTTTCGAAACCTTTTGTTCAATTACCAGATTTCAGTAAACCGTTTTTCCTAAATACTGATGCGAGCAAATTAGGCATTTCAGCAGTTTTGATGCAGGAGCATGAAGGATCTCTTCGCCCTGTCTCTTTTTTTAGTAAGGCTTTGTCCAAATCTGAGAAAAACTATCCCGCCATCAAATTGGAGCTTTATGCAATTTTTAAGGGTGTTACAGCATTTAAATCTTACCTCTATAATAGAAATTTTACAATTCTGAGTGATAGTAAACCCCTAAAACATTATCGCAAGGTTACATCACCTGCTGATATTATCACACGTTGGTTACTTGCTTTAAGTGAATATACTTTTGAGTTTGTACATATACCTGGTCATGAGAATGTGTTAGCCGACTGGTTTAGTCGTTCTCCTGATCCAAACTTTTGTCAACCTGCTTTAAATAGTAATGATTCTGAACTAATTTTACCTTTCACTGATATAAATGAAGACCATGTAATTCATGCTTTAACTAATAATGACTCCCCTCTTGAAATTTCTTTAGACACATTTAAATCGGAACAATATAAAGATCAAAATATTCAGGAAGTTATTTCTTTTTTAAACAATCCCACTTTAATTAATCAATCTAAGACTGAACATTTCTTTTTAAATGATGGTATATTAATGTATGCTACTGAGGTTTTTCCTCATAAACACAGAATTGTAGTTCCAAATTCATTAAAATCTAAAGTGTTAAATATTTGTCATGTTTCCCATTCTGGTATTCAAAAGACGTATGAGCTTGTGTCTAAAAGATATTTTTGGAAAAGTTGTTACAGTGATACCTGTAATTATGTTAAGTCTTGTGAATTATGTATTAAACATAAACAGTCTGCGAGCAAGCCTGCTCCTTTAAAATCAATGTGGCTACCTCAGAGGCCTGGACAATTTGTCTCAATGGACATTGTAGGACCCATTAAGAATTGTGGATATATTTTAACTTTCATAGATCATTTCTCTAGACATTTAATTTTAAACCAACTAGTCAATTTAACCACTGAGACTGTTTCTAAACATTTAATGAATTATATTACTCATTATGGTAGAATGTTATACCTATTAACAGATCTAGGCACTCAGTTTAAAGCTGAGGTTTTTGAATTAATCAATAAGAAGTTAGGCATAAAATTAGCCCATAGCAGTGCTGCTCATCCTCAAAGTAATGGAATGAGTGAACGCATTAATCAAGCTATTAAGTCTTCTGTTTTAACTTTACATGAGAAAGGTGTGTCATTTGCAACCAGCTTATTAATTCACCAAAATATATACAATGGTTCAATTCACTCTTCAACCAAATTCACCCCTAACTTACTTCATTTTGGTCGTAATTTGGCCTTAATTTTTGATTGTTTTGAAACTAGTGTTGAACCAATACATTTGGATAAATCTCACTATTTATTGGAGACCTTAAATGAGCTCAATATTGCATATGAAAATGCTTACCATAATTCTGAACGAGCACAAGTCAAACAAAATTCGAGACAAGGTGCGAAAGCAAAATTAAGATCACTAAATATTGGTGATATTGTCTACTTAAAACATACTAATGTGTTTAAACCTAAATTTGATGGTCCGTTTACTATTTTGTCAAAATTTAATGATGTGGATTATGTAATCCAACTGTTGGACAATACAAGGGCACCTAAACTAACTGTTCATATAGACCGTTTACGTCTATGTCCTCATAGGAGGCAAAATTTGCTTTTTCATCCCTCTTTGGATACCTCCCCTAGTGTAATTGATAGTGATATGACTCTCCCTAAGGCTTGTCCTTACAATTTAAGAAGTAAATAATTTTTCTAAATAAATTTTTGTTAAATGTAACATTGATATGTGTGATGGGTGTTATTTGGGTATCGGTGTATATGATGCTGGCCGTCATATCCGCGGAACATCGGGATCCTGTAGTACTTGTCAGGCAATACCAGTGATTTTTTTGGTTAAATTTTTTTGATATACAGTTCTTGTAACTAATTTTGTCAATAATTCTAACATTTTTAATTGAATGAGGTATTCAAATTGTGATATGGTTTGTATGGTGGATGATGGGCAGTGTCCTCCTTTTTGCGACTCTACAAACTTATAAGTATGGGTTCGTGTTTGTGGTTGTTCATGTCTAACTGATTGCAATTTTTTTAACAAATATTTCATGTTAATATTTGTATTTTTTTTAAATTACGTAAACACATAATTGTAATTAATTAATGACGTCTGATTATCGAATGCCAATTTTTTTTGTTTTTCGACCCTGTAGTTCTGTACAGTATTTTTTTTTCCTTTTCTAGTATGTCATAAGTCACTATTATTACATACAAAATTTTTTTGGATTTTTGCAGAGTGTGAATTCTCTTTGCATTAGTAATGTATACAAGTACACCTCATTGTACATCTCAAGGTGTCACAACGGTTGTTATGATTTTTTTATTGTTTTGTGTTATGTTGTTTTATACAAAATTGTTGATGCTGAGTTTGTTAATTGTATATTGTTCAGCAATTTTTGTTAGGTAATGCTTTTTGTAAGCAATGTGTCAAGGCCTTGTTTTGTGTTTGTTTTGTTTTTAGCAGTTTTTTTTGGTCAAAGTTCTGTGAGTCAATTTGTTGTTTTTTTAAGTGTTAATATTCCTTGCAGTTTTTGTTAAGTTTAATGTTTTGCCTAGGCTTTTCCTGTTACAACTAGTAAATTTAATTGCAATTTTTTTAAACTTTTTTTCAAGTCTAAAATTAATAATTTTTATGCACTTATTGCTCACTAATGACTTTGATTTGTTTCAGGTATACATTTTGATGTGTACTAATTTTTTTGTCGTTTTAACTCGGATTACTACTTATCAATCTTGTTTGATTGGTTTCAATTTTTTTTCTCAAAATTCACTTAATGGATTGATGTACAAAATGTTGTACAAAGTTTTTTTTCGTTTAAGCTCGGAGTATTGTCAGTCTACAATGGTAGCCTGATTTTTTTTCGTTTGTTTGCAATTTCTCAATTTTTTTTGTTCATACTAATTTCCAGCAAACAAATCAATTTCTTTTCAATTCCTTCTTACAAGGAATAATTTGAGTTAATGTCCTTTACCTCAAAACATTTGCTTTTCCACTATTACTAAGTGAGATTTTCTTTTTTGAATAATCAATTATCCATTTTACCTCCTTAATGTTATTTTCTTTGGAGAAGATTTTCTCAGTCTACTTCATGTAGCCTGAATTTTTTTATACGGGTGTTATTGCGCTTATAGGCATTCACATGCATCAAGGCATATGTTGTTTAAGTTTAATTTATAGTACATGTGTTGACGATTCTGTGTCAAAATGTTTGTTTTCATTTAGCAAACAATTAAGATTGTTTTGTGTTTTTTTTTTCGTCCATTTATCAAACAATTAACATTGTTTGGCCATCTCACTATTCAAGATGCAGCCATGTAAAGCTGCTTATATGTATGTGTTGTTATGTGTTACTAATTCTTTGTATGTCTTATGTTTGAGGCACAGCTTTTCTCATTTCAGACTCTTACTATCAAAAGTTTTGATATAGATTGTTATGTAAACATCTGACTATTTGTAAGTGGAATAGTGGTGAACTGGAGTTGCAGGCTGTTAGAACTTAATTTCATTTATAAATTTTTTTGGATTAATATTTTTTTGGCAAAAACAAAAAAAAAAAAAAAATTTTCTTCAAAAATTTTTTTTCTGCAGTGGGGGGTATAATGTGACATTAGGTCACAGCCTAATTCATAAATATCCTGTTTTTTTTCTTAATCAATAATACTAATTCTTTTTAATTTTGTAATACATTCTTTTATTTTTCATCATCTTTCTTTAGCCCCTTAAGCGATAGCGCAATTTGGACATTCTCCCCCTAAAATTCCTTACCAGCTCCTTAAAAGAGCCCCTTTATTTCGAGAAGTTTCCACCCTTTTTTTTCTGAGAATTCCACTGGTCGTCGGCTTCTTTCATCTTCGCGTGTTTGTTGTGTTTCTCAACCGTAACTTTTAACGCTTAATCAATTTTTCGTCTCAACTCGTGATTTTTAGGTAATTTAACTTTAACTTGCACAACATGCACTACAACTTCAATTTTAAGTTTTTGTATCTTATAAAAAGGATGAGCGCGAAAGACGGATAGCTTTCGATAATTTGATGTCATATAATTTGCTGCCCTCCGCTTAACGGAGTTTTAACATTTTTTGCTCCCACCTCCCTAAGGTGGAGAAGCTTTTTTTTCTCGAAGATGGCTTCTCTGCGCCATCTTCATTTTGATGGTGGGCTTTGTTCGCTGAAAATATCTCAGCTATCGCCATGCTGTACTTTTCATTATCTCTGATGAATTGCTTACTGAAGAATTTTCCTTTTCCTGACAAATTGGATTAATACCTACTAAAGAATTTTCCTGATAAATCGGTTTTTAAATGCCTACTAAAGAACTCTCCTGATAAAATCTCCAGTTTTTTTTAAAGGATGATCCGCTGACCAACTACCGTCAGGGATGGAAATCCCCCACGGTCATTTTTCACTCCTGTTCCAGTCATCACTAGTTCCACATCCTTGGCATGGGCCATTCCTAAAATGATGTCGTGCCTCAACATGGTGATTTGTCTAGTTTGTTTTTCCTCCAATAAAACAATAGTGAATTTTTTTTCAAAAAAGAATTGGACTGATTCCTTTTTCACTAGCCAAAAAGTTTTTGTTTGTTTCATCCTAAACTCATCTCCGATCCAGGACTGGATATCTTTTTATGGATAAAAAGGTACGTGCTTTAAATATACTTGGTATCTTCTAGAACTGTTTTTGAAGAAGAAGAATTACTATTTTTCTGGGTTAGCCAAACTTCGTAAAATGTACAACTAACTATGTTTCACCCGGCCATTATTTTTTTAGTTTTTCTCTTTTCTAAATTGTTATTTTTTTGCAACTTTTTCATTCTTTCTATACCCAACCTTAACAGGGCATATGGCATAAGTATTTCTTTCTGATTGTATTTGTAGGTATCAATATTTTTATTCGATAATAAAACTCAATTTTTTAAAATAAAAATTTAAGAGTATAAATAAACTGTAGTGAGCTATTTATTGCTTCTCTTGGCAACAATTTGTCAGACTTTTCGAAGCAAAAATTCGGCAAAAATTTATTTTATCCATAAATAAACTTAAGGCCGATATTGATCAAATAAAGAAAGGACATTTTTAACTGATATCCAATGTCATATCCTACCTAAAACGTGACTTAAAATGTGAGTTGGACACGACTTTTCCAGAAAAGCATATCTCCTTTGTAGTCAAATAGATATGCAATAGATATGTAGTCAAATATGTAGTCAAATAGATATTTCTAGACAAAATAGATAGTTCATAGGGTAAAGAAGTAAGCGCAAACAATGCATAATTGCATCATTATATTAATAATCTAAACTATCGAAATAATATTTTATTTACGCATTTAACGGAAAAAGTTTAAATTTTATTTTAAATAGTTTTTGAAATTTTGCAAATACATATCTTTTTTAATTTTGCAACTAAGAAATATCATAAATTTGACAGTTTTTAAAAATTTGCATCACATGAGAAGACATAAGTTTTTTCTCTCGGAGTTTTTAGTTTTTGTTTACACATTTAACGATAGGTGGAGTTTCGAGGATTGAACGGGTAAATCAATGAATCAATTAAAAATACCATCACAATTTTTCGAAATTTCATAATGAATAAAATCACATTAAATTGTTCAAGAAACTACCAACTGCAAGCAATAAAGAATAATTAAAAATCACCATTTTTCGAAATTTTTTATTGGGCGAAACCACATTAAAATATTTAGCAATATTGATTATCGGCTTCACTCACATGTCGCAATGCGGCATGTTTTGATGTGATTTATAATTATTTTTAATTTTTCATTGTTCATTGATTTACACGTTAACTTTCCAACACAACATCTGCCGTAAATGTTTGTTAATTAAAAACAAAAGCTCCTATAAAAAAAATTATGTACTGTTTCTTGAATTTTCTTAAAGGAAAAGGGAAATTTAAAAGAAAACTAATTTATTTGTTCTATTACGTGCAAAAAATAATAAAACTAGCAAAAAAAATATGCGTATCATTATTATCTTTTTAAATGACCATTTTTTGGTAAAAATAAAGCATTATATACTGCAAAAAAATTTCCTCCGCTTGAAACAAAAAATTCTTTGAGTGTTTTATTTAAAAGGATATCACTATGTTTTGAACTATTATATTAAATACGAATGCATATACTAATAAGCTAGCAAATTTTAAAAAACTTTCGTACTTGTTTTAGCGAAAAAAACATACATAAGAAATAGAATTCTACTTTTTCTCTTAGTTTGTTGTTCAAAACATGCGTGATATAATCATAAACATTCACGAAAAATTGTAAACAATTATTTTAAATATAACATGAGACATCGTGTTTAAAGTGGTACAAAATGTAAAATAAATCTGATTTTGAGTTAAGCGCATTTAAAGACTTAAAATAATCTGTTATCTCCTTGTACAAAAGTAGCTATGGCTTTGTTAGTAATTGAAGTACAAATGAAAATAAAATATTTTTAGAAATCTATGAGTAACCTTAACCTTTTTCCTGTTAGAAATATTAGAAAACCATTTGTTGAAGCTGTATGTAATATATGTCAAAGGACTAGAAATGAAAATATGACGTTTTTTTAAAATTTATAACAGTCGTTGAACAGCCGACCCAATTTTTTGGGTTACGGCTACTAATATTCAACTCTTCAGCCTAGTTATTTTGAACCCAATCTAGATGACAAGGGAACTCCTGGATCAAGTATTGGGAGAAATTTGCCTTTGTGGTGGATTTTTTTCAATGGCACTAACCCGTATTTGGCAGGCAGTCAGTCAACACAAGCTGTTGTCCGTGAGGCTAATAAAAAAAAAAAGAAAAAAAAAAACCTCAAGCTCGATCCACACAAACAAGAGAAGGCTTAACTGTCTATAAACGCACACACAATAAAAAACAGTAATCTATATCATGATCCGCCAAAACACTGCCTCAACTACTACTCATAAGAAAAATAGGTAAAACACGCAACACAACATAAACAAAACATACATACCACACAAGCCTCACCACTGACCCTGCTCCCAGTCCCTGGGGACAGACAGTGAGTCCGGAGCTTTTCAGCTACCCGTGATGGCCATTTATGTTAAATGTTAAAAAAAAAAAAATTATAATAATAAATAATAATAAAAAAAAATAAATAAATAAAAAAAATATTAAAAAAAAAAAAAATAATAATAATAATTTTTCCTGTGACGTGGCTAGCTATTTTATATTGTACTGTTATTGTCGATGTCCATTCTTTGTGGCTGTAATGTAACGCTGCTAGTTAATCTATGTAAAATTAAATTGTCGCTACTAGGCCGGGATAGCCTGGTCAGTGGGGTGCCGGGCCCATGTCCAAGAGTTCGTGGGTTCGGTCCCTGCTGGTCGAAGACTCCCCGTGTAGTAAATTGTGACTGATGCACGTTAAATCTGTCGAGTCTCAAAGTCCTCCATGTTCCCATAACAAATCAATACCTCTGGGGGTACCGATCCAGGAGTTTCCTTGTCTTCTGGATTGGTTCAAAATTACAGGGCTACGGCGTTGAACATTTGTAGTCGTAAACCCAAAAATTGGGTCGACTGTTCAACGGCGGTCATAAAATAAAATAAAATGGCACTAACCCGCATTTGCTGTACGTAGAGAGGGAAACCACGAGAACCTCCCACAGTTAACCTGACGGCAAGGGGACGCCAGCCCATTGTTCATCTACCACTGAGGATATTTTACGTCAGCACTGTGGTCGGTGCAAGCTGGATGCGGAATTCGCCGCTGGGATTGGAAACCCAATTCATCTCATTGGAAGGCGAACGCTTTATCCCCTGAGCCACCAAGGCTCGCAAACGTGACATTAATATATATATATTTTTTTGAATTTCGTGTTAAGTATATTTTCTTCTATTTGCAGTGAGAGAGCATCAGCAACAGGTGCCACAGGCGACAGGCTGAAAGAGAGTGCTGCCATCAACCAGTCCCTATCTTGTCTAGGAAACTGCATACATTCTTTGGCAGAGAGAGCAACGGGTCGAAACATAAGAGGTGAGAGAATTACCATTTCGTAATTAAACTACTTAACTGCTAGACTCCTGTTCGTTAGAACGGGAGGTCGAATCCAGCCGACGGAGGACTCCCAGTGTAGTAAATTGTGACTGGTGCACGTTAAATATTTTGTGTCACAAAGTCCTCCATAATCCCATAACAAATTATACCTCTGGGGGTACTGATAGTTCTCTAGTTTAGGCCAAACTGTGGATGAATTAATGGCCCTATAAACGGGTGTGACGTATGGATGTGTCAGAAGTCAAATTCGTGGCCATAGATGGCGCCACTGGAAAACAAGAACAATCGCAACTCCTCTGCCTTACTCGCCTACGACAACAACAACTACTTCAAAATAAAATGCACTTTTTAAAATATTCGATTTTCATTACATTTATTTTTTCGTTTTAAATTTTTTTAGGTATCTTTTGGGCTAAAAAAAGAAAGCGAAAATGTTTCTATTTTTGAAACTCTTAATAATGTAGAAATTATATATTCGTAAAAAATGTGAGGAATTTTCGGTGAATACTTTACTAAAGAAAATTTCACATATCTCTCTCTATACCTGCAAAAGTTCCGAATCAGGGGAGAGCCTTGCAGTTGTTACAAGTCTTGAAACCCACGCTGTGTTTTTAAAGCCAGCGACTACTACAAATTTAAAATTAATTTCAATCCATATAATGAAAAAGAGATTACTTGAAACGTATACTTACACTTGTAGTGGCAGATTACTCTAAACTTCCAGTATTCGGACAAAATTTTTCGATTCCAAAAAATCCTTCTTCCTCAACACCAGAAATTCAGAGACTGCGCGTCATATTCTGCGATAAACATCTGCTTTTTCAATCACTGTAAAATCTTAGATTTCACGATCTGAATCAATATTGACAACACACATTTTATTTTTCTATTAATTGATCCTCACTTATACGGTACTTTATACTTCAACACCGATATCTCTTTCTGTTGACATTGAATCAGTATACATTTTTTATTTTTACCTATTGTTATTTTATGTATACCAAAGCATATTTTGCGAGTCAGGGCTGCCCCATCCTGTTCAAGGCTGATGGGGACATTCCCTTTATTTAAATCTACCTGTCAGAAGACAACACAAATACGTATAAAATATAACTTTCTTTATTAAAATAACGATTTTTCCGTTGTTTCTGACACAATGAAAATTTGTTACATATTTCTTAGTAAGTAATATTATGTAAAACTTCGTTTTCGGAATATAAAATTAACGTTAGCAATCGTCAGAAGTGGCATGACATTTAGGCTTCGTATGACATCACCAAACGAGATTTTTAAAAAATATATTTACTTAAAATATCCTTTTTCCATCTTTCTAGTTATACAATGTGCTTTTCATATTTGTTATTTTGTGTTTGTGATGTTGTGAATTGAAGATTGTTTTTTTTATAACCTTCGTTGAACCGAATTTTCAGTTTACGACTACTAATTGTCAACTCCGTAATCTTGTAATTTTGAACCCAATATAGAAGACAAGGAAACTCCTGGATCAAGTATTGGGAGAAAATTGCCTTCCTGGAGGACTTTTTGATGGAACTAACTCGCATTTTTGTTACATAGAGAGGAAAACCACGAAACCCTTCCACAGTTAGCCTGACGGCAAGATGACTCTAACCCGATCTGTCTACCACTGAGATATTTTACGTCAGCACTTTGGTCAGTGCGAACTGGATGCGGAATCCGTATCGACCAGCCATCGCTGGAATTCGAACCCTGTTCACCTCATTGGAAGGTGAATGCTCGATCCCCTCACGGCTCTGAATTGAAGATTTTATAAATTTGGGGAAAAAACTTCACGAAAAACATTTTAGAAATATACCTCCCAATATTAAAAACTATGCACGATAAATAATATCAAACATTCAAAAAACTACTTTTCATTTATAAAAACAGAATAAATTTTTTTTGAAACATGAAAAACAGTTGACCCCCTCACTCAAATGGTTATGACAACTTGACACCTTGAAAAACTTTAGTGGGCAGCATCTAAGTGTAAAAATATAAATTTGTTTCATTCCTTATCGTTTTTTTTTATTTAACCAATACACCTTTCTAATCGAACAAAATATTTGTGAATTTTCCAGATTTGTTTTGAAGGTTGTGAACAAATAAGGTCATAAAGACAGTTGTTTTATTGTTTGCACAAACTTTGTTATTTTTTAAGAAATTTACACCAAAAAATATTAAATACTTCTACACGCATTCTAGTTTTTTTGGAACGCTTTTATAAACTCACTTTCTTGCGTCTGTGACAAAAAAAAATTTTTAAAATCAAAATTTCCTCCAGAATGGTTATCCGACTATCTAATTCATCTAGATTGGCTAATGTCCGTGCAAGTTTCAATCATTTCCTCAGAATTTATCATGATTCAAAATTTCGAAAAGTTTCTGACAAGCTAGCGTGCTCAAACCTTACAATCATAATTATCATTACAATCATAATTTATCCCAATATTACGTTCGTTTATCTTCACTCATAACTCTAACCATTTTCAAACCAACTAAAAGTCCCAAAGTGGACTGATCGTAAGAGACGGTTCCCACTAGATCACCGAAAACGAGCACCGATGACAGTGGTCTGTGAACGGGCAGGTGACCACTTTGATCAGTCTGCGAATGGACCGAAGGTGAGCCATATCAGTCATCATTAAACTGTTCTACCAGAAAATGCTCGATTTCGCGCTCAGGACGTCGAACTATCAAAGCGGGAGAGCAATCTCCTCTGCAGAGGATCGAAATTGTGTGGGCATGTCTATAAAAATGTTTCCTAAGCAGTCACCAACAGCCCATAGCAGCGGTAGTGCGTTGCATAATAAATAGTTTCTACTACTGACTAGCTAGTGTGCTTATATTCTAACTACGGCTCTATTCCGGATGATAATACAAGTTTGACTTAATGGTGCTATCAAATTTCATCGCTATTTTTTAGCCAGTTGAAATATCGGCTCTTCTTTTTTTCTTCAAAGAAACCTAAATGATAGACACAAAGTTTAACATAAAGAACATTAAATTAATATTAAAAAAATAATACTGAGTTTTTCGAGTAACCTAAAAAAGGGAAAATAATTTTATTTTTACCAAACCAGAAAATATTCGTCTCATCACATTTATCGCCACTGAAAATTCTCAAGAGACGTGCCCTATCTTTTTTCGTTTTTGGTACTAGACATTTATTTCCTTTTAATAAAGTAGGGAAATTTGTTAAAAAAATCAGGTTTTTCAAAATGCTTCGATATGACTCCTGCATGAACAGTTTCATGTTTTATTACAGTGCCATACAGGGATTCTGTACTAACGAGACTTTTGATGAATGCTCTTGGTGGCAACAGCAAAACAATAATGGTGAGTCTTAATTTTATGCCCCCTTTCTTTCTGTAAAAATACATCAGGCAATTTTTGAAAGAATTTTTAAGAGCTTTGCTGTCTTCTTCCTTTACTTTGTTAAATAGTTATATATTAGGTCACATGGCATTTTTATTTAATTTCACTGGGCATATTATTTTGAACCAAAATTTTAGTTAGAAATACTTTGTAAAATTGTGGTCACTTTTACTTTTCCTTATTGAAGCGATGCGCCTTACCTTTTATATTATTCAAAATATAAAGTGCTTGATTTAAAACCCGTGACGTAACCCTATTACAATTTGAATGGTTTATAGTTTTGTCAATAATAAGTGGGAACTTTTTATTTCATGACTCCTGGAGGTTTAAAAACTGAATCATTTATTTTATATGAAATTCTTTTAGTTTTAAGTTAATGAATTCCTTAAAATGAGTGGGTCCTAATATGTGTATAGTTAAAAAACTAGATATTTCACTAAGAATAAAGAATACAAAATCACAGTTTTCGAAGTGTTCTTTCAGAAACTTATTTTTAGTCTGTTGTATGATAAAAGCGGTCTTTGGCAAAGAATTTTTAATCACGAAATTTCTACAATTTTCAAAGAGCTCGAAATTATGAAAAGTATATAAATTTAAAAAAAAATGAACTCGACTTAAAATGGATGAAAAAAATCAGTTGAGAAGATTTTTGTTGCCAACTCCTTCACTAGTCAGAAAAGGCCAAAATTACGATGCCTCGATTGTGTTGAAATAGATTTCAGAGCGATTAAGTTGAGGGACTAGCAGACTACAAGTAAATAAATAATATATCATGAAGGAGTATTTTTTATTGGGATGTTTTAGCCCACCCTGGGTTGCCATATGGCAAAGAAAAGGTACACGCAGTTTAAATACTTCTAAAATAGCTGTTATTTGTAGAAAAAAGGTTACTATTTACAAACGATGTTATTTTTTGAAACGCTAAAGAACTGTTTTATTCATTCTCTAAGCTTATTTATTTTTTATTTTAACTTCTCATTGTTCATAAAACTTTACTCCTATATTTCTTCCGTCTGCCGGCCAGTTGGTCGATTGGACAGCGTGCCTGATTGTGAAGCCAATGGTTGCGGGTTCGAATCCCGCTCAGGACATGGATGTTTCTCTCTGGATGTTGTTCTCTGTTGTGTGAATGTGTCCCACCCAACAAACGGGTATTTGTGGAAGTGTGGCGTGGGTAATGTAGCTCGCCTCCGTGACTTAGGTTCACAGGTGCCCACTGGGTAACGTTAAATGAGCAACACTTCCGGTAGCTTCCGAGGGAAGAACGAACGATCAGTTCCTGTCGTTAGAAACTTTATTTTCTTTCCTCTATGCTTCCTCACAATGGTAAAACAGAGCAGATAATTTTATGCATCCATTATAATTACTTAAATAGTAATTATTTCCTCATTAACAGTCCACCTTTTTCAGTATAATAATTTTTAATAACTATTTAAGAACAGCAACATCGCTCAACAAGCCAAGAACCATATCGGGCTGTGCGCCATAAATGAAGAAGAATTTAAGTTCGATGGTATTAAGTGGTTGGATGGGTGTTACATACAATTAGATCTTTGACAAAATTTCATTATGATTTTCCATGAAAATATTTTCAAATAATATTTTCAAGAAGAAAAAGAATCCAATGACTCGTCAACAATTTAAACAATATATTTTCATGTTTTTTTAATTGTCTCTGCACAATAATCATTGTCTTCAAAGATTTGTTATATATTATCAGGTTAAAGTGATTTCAAAATGCCGTTAATGTGCGCTTTACCTAAATCTTGCTGATTAACTAGAATAATCCGTTGTAGAGCAGAATCAAAGGTTTTCCGTAATTTTCCTTCGTAATATCTGCCCATTAACGGTTTCCGCATCTTTAAGGTTCAAAAATTTGTTTTTCTCATTCTTTCAACTAATGTGTTGATTGGTTGATTATTATATATTATTTGGTTACAGTAATTTCAAAAAGCCGTTAATGTGCGCATTACTTAGATGTGCAGATTACCTAGAATAATCAGCTGAAGTGCGAAATTAAGAGTTTTCTGTAATTTACATTCGTAACTTACCTTTTCCGTAATTTACCTACGTGCATTAACGGTTTCCGTATCGTTGAAGTTCAAATATTTGTTTTTTTCCTTCTCTCAGTTAATGTATTGATTGGTTTATTGCATTCACTAACTTGATTCATTAGATAGTGCAAAATAAATAAAAGACATTTTGTTGATTTCGTTGTTTGTAATAATATTTCAAATCATTTGATTTTTTTTTTAAATTATAGTCTTTAAAGTGATTGATGATCAATTCTATCTTAATTTTTAAAGTGAATTGATGATCGATTCTATCTTCAAATGAGTTGATTGTTTGATAGTAGTAAGTTCATTATTTAGATTGTGTGAAATGAATAAATAAAAGTATGTTAACCTGAGCGTACCGAAGCGTTGTAGTTGTTACAGCAAAGACCTTATTTTTATTTTATACATTTTATAGAGTGCTTAATAGACTACGTGCAAATTATCTAGGTAGTTGGCGAATTACTTAAATAAATTAAGAAATTGAAACATTTTAATAAATTAAGAATCAGAAGCATTTTTGGCACTGTAACGGGTCCTGAAGCAAATCTGCCTGTCATTTAAATAATTTGTAGAATAACTTATTCCTGTATCGTGTATGTAACGCAATAAATATTTTGTTTACACTAATTATCTCTAATTTTAGATAGCTTGCATTAGTCCAGCTGATATAAACTACGAAGAGACACTTTCAACATTGCGTTACGGTAATTTTATTTATTTACTTATTTTGTTTTTAAATTTTTTCTGTACTTCATATTTTATTCTATATTTTTTAATTGCTTCAGTACTCTTACGATGAACTTTTGTACAGTTCATCGACTATCAGGCTTCTATAACACAGTAATGGAATTTTATCTCTACAGACCTCTTTATAGATGGACTTTAGCAAGATGGACTTTAGAAAAGATGGCAATTAAAAAGGTTTTTTTCCGACCTTCTGAAAGTAAATAATATATAAAAATAAATATATAAATTTAAAGCTTTGGGATTTTGAAAAGAACATTTTAAATTATACAGATTTAACTCTACGGTATGGGTAAGCTGAAAACATATTTTATTCTTCATTTGTAACAAGGAGACAGTATTTTTAAGAGTCTGACATTGGATATTTGAAATTTGTGATTTTATGAAACTTTCAGGATATTTTTTTACGTTACACTAGACACTTGTTTATTTTTTTTTTTATGTTTCAATTTTTATGAATCTTTTTAAAAGCTTTAGGTCAAAACTGAAGATTCACTGGAATTTTGAGAAAGTATTAATTTGAAGTATAATTAAATTTAGGAAAAGCATTAATGTTTACCTAATTATTGTTTTAAAAATGCTTCTGAATTAATGCCTAACTTGTCTGGATAGCATTGACAGAGGCATAAATATGTGAGTCAGAATTTGCTCGGTTTCTATAAGAAACTTAAATTACTTCTTAGCTATTAGGTATATTGACTAGAGTGGTTTTACTCAATTTAGCGTTAAATAAAAGTTACATCGAAACATTATATCATTTGTCTAGATAGCTAAGAGTGTATTTTGCCACGTTTTCTCCCTCAGTAAATTCTAAATAGAGACTAAATCTTTAGAGGGTGCTAACTTCAAACAATCATATTGCGCCTGAATCATATTTTTAAAAACAAAAAATTTACATTCTTCCGATAACTATTTCTATATTCTATTACTCAGTTTCGAGTCGCATAGTTTAGGGTCATATTGTATAAAAGTTGAATTAGTATAAATGGATACGGGAATTGATTGTGTTTCTGCTATATTTAAGACTTCTTTTCCAGCAAATTTCATACGCGTAGAGAAGGCCGTTAATAACCATAACAGTTGAGCAAAATTTCAGTTTCTTGTTTCTTCATGATTAATTTTTATGTCCCACACCACATAAATTTTATGGTGCACCAAACATATTTTCATTTTTTTGGTACTTCTCATTAATGCGTTTTCGCAGAAATATAAACATTTGTAGTTCACTCTTTGCACAGGTAGATTTTAAAAGCTTAATTTCAAAGATATTTGAATGAACTTTGACATTCAATGCAAAGGGACACTGAAGGAATTTCTATTTTAATAGTTAGTGGGGAAGTAGTAAAACACAAACAAATAGTCAATGCGGTGGTTCACTTTTACATTTTTTTGTAAATAGATGAGTTTCTCTCGCATTTCCAGAGGATCTTCTGTTTCAGCCCTCCAAAACCATGACAAAAAAAAATTTTCTCTCGAAAATGAAAAAAAGCTTGTTAATAGTTATTCAAAAAGGACATAAAACAGAAAATTTCCACATAATTCAAAATGACAAGTATCTAGTTAAATAACTCTTTAAACTCTTTCTCCCCCTCAACTTAGACCAGGTAACAAATACACGCGAAATTTAGGCTTAGAGTTCTTTTTGCGTGAAAAAAATCAATTTCCTGGTGTAAAATGTGATACTTTTTAACCCTAAATAACAAAATCTATTTTAAGGTAATGCACTTTTTCGTTCACTGTGTCTACTGAATAAAACAAACACTTTATCAATCATATGTGGGACATTCCACAATTCCACCTAGAAATTCAGAGGGGTCACATAGGGCCCTGAATCTTTGGTAGACATCAAAAACTCACCTGGCATCTCTGAGTTCGACCAGGAATCGTTTTTACGTCGTTGTAAAATGTGCAATGACATCAGTAGATGCAATTTCTTACTATAGATCAATAGTAAGATAAATCAATTTATTTACAAATAAATAACATTATTTAATTCCCATGTTTAACTGTTCTAAGCAACTACCTTGTTATTACACCACGGCCGCTATGCAAGATCGTACTCAAATAGGAAGAAAGACAGGGACAATTGCCCAGGGATTGTTGAGGGCCCAGCTGGAATTCCATACAAAAAGTGAAATACTTAAATTTTATTTTTATTTAGAGATAGATTTTTTTATACATATTTATGTATGTTTGCAGTGTTTTACAATTGTAGGGAAAAACGTCTTCCCATTTAGTACAGATTAATAAAAATATAAACCATCAAACATTTAGTTTTAATCAAAATGTGTACAAAATTGAAAATAATATTTTAGCATATTTATGATAAATCAAGAATCAAAGATAAGTCATTTCTCAAAAGTCTTTTTCTGTTTTGAGGAATGGGCCCATCAAAGAATTTTGTCTCAGGCATGTAAATCCAGCCTTGCTGTTATAAAAGAAATTTTTTTTTTGCTGAAGCACAAAAAAGGTAAATTGATCATGAGATGTGTCTGTTTGCAGCGGATCGTGCAAAGCAGATCAAAACTCTTGCTACTGTAAATGAGGATCCGACAGAAATTTTGATTCGGGAGCTGAGAGCAGAGAACGAGAAATTGAGAAAAATGATTGAAAAAGGCGTCATGAATGTTCCCATCAAGCCAGGAATGACAGATGACGGTATGCGATCTCATTTCTTCCAGTCTTTTAAAAAGAATTTATGTTTTAATTATTTATTCTTCTAATGGCAGAGGTGATACGCCAACGAAATAAGTGGGAAGAGGAAATGAAAGCAGCTATGGCGGAAAATGAAAGAGAACTTCAACAGATTAGACAGTCATACGAAGAAAAGCTGAAACTGGCTCGTCTGGCACAAAAAGCTGTAAGTTACTGCATAGATGATACCAATACATATCCTTTTAACAAGGTAGTTTAATAGCTTTCTGAGATAGCAAAATGTTGGTATCGTTACCAACTTACAAAACAGGGACGGATATACCCAAGTCTAAATTCTTGATGATCCCATCTAAAAATTTTGATGGTTTATGTTGGTTTCAGTACGATTCATGATGGTCCAACATCACTTGAAGGTTACCATCCTTCTACATTTTTCATTCCATGATGGAAAATGATACTTTATTACTAGGATGGTTAACCATCAAACGAAGTTTGATTCTCATTGACCGACAATCCATGATGGTTTCATCTATACATTTCCATGATTCTGTAATGAGAATTCTTGTTGGTTCTGATGAATATACCATGAAAGAAATTTTTTTTTAATGTTAGACCATCATAAATGAGTCCGAATTCCTACATTGATCGTTCATACATTTGATTTCCAAGATACTATGATGGAAATTTGTGATGGTCTATAAGGGTACAACAATGCATTTTCATAATGGTTTAATAATAATTCTTGTTGAGTTGATTCAGCAGGAATATACCATTAAAACCTTTTTCTAAGGTTGGCATATCATAAATCAGTCCGAATTTCTACATTGGGATGATGATGGCTCATGATTATTCCAACATTTGACTTCTAGGAAACTATGATGAAAATTTCTGATGATTCAACATGAATGAACCATCAAAATAAGTTGCTATTCTTATGTTGGACCATCAAAAATCAGTGCGAATTCCTACATTGAAGTGATGGTTACTTATGTTGGTTACCATCAAAAAATTTAACGGTTTACGATGGTTGCCACCAAGATTATGTTGGTCCATCAATGGAAAACCATCAGAAATTTTGAATTGGGTAGTCACGATCTTTATCAGACAACTGAAAACTCTTTGAGTTCAAAAATAAAAAAAGTTTAATTACGAGGAAGAAATTTTTTTTTTACCGTTAGTAGAAAGTTTAGAAATTAAGAATCTAAAATAAAGATAACTTTTAATGAGAATAATTGTTCATTGTTAAATACGTTTTTTCTTTTTTGAAAAATATTTCCTAACTTAAAAACACTTTTATTCACTATCACTTCAGCAAAATTACTTTGAATAAACCACTACACAGTTTGAAAAACTTTCTGAGCTTAACTGAAATTTTTGCGGAAAATAAATTTGAATTCCATCTTCACAAATTACATTCGCAGATATAATAACAACTTTTAATGATTCCCTCATTATTTACCTATCTTAATTTTAATAATTATTTATTGTTTTAATATAACTTGTTAAACATATAAACTATTAATAATAAATATGAGTAAGCAAAGACTTCTTCTGGATCAACTTTTCTGAGATTAAAAAATGAACGAAGATAATTATAATCAAAGTAACGAGTTTGAAAGGTGTTATACACTGTTTCTTGCTTGTTTCCTCAACCCTGTTTAAACTTATTCTTTCAAAAAAGGACATGGAACGCACGAGGTTGGAAGATTTGAAGAGACAACACCCGCACTTGTCAAATTTGAACTTTGACCTTCAATTGTCTGGAAAGATAGTTCACATACTGTACAAAGGAGCCAACACCATCGGCAAAGAAGACAACGCTAACATACTCATTTTAGGACCAAGGTAATTAACATAATTACTTTAATTGAAAACATGTTATATACGTAGATATCATATCGCTCATGGGCTGCAATAGCGACACAACTCAAAAAATCAAGTTTTGAGATAGTGGGTTTAAAGTTTTCATTGCTAAGCAAAATGTATAGGAAATGCTTTAGTTTGCTTAAACGAAGATTACCTTCAAGTTAAATTATGAGTTGTGCTAGTATTGCTGTTGAAAGAATGTGAATTTTCATATTTACACTTGTTCTTAGTCCAAAACGCGTGTTTTTTAAGTTGTGCCACTATTGCAGCCCATGAGCAATGTATGCGCATATTATGTACGCATTATATTATCTCTATAAACAATTTTTTTTCCATTTTTATTCTTTGCTGTTTAGATTGATAGGCTTTTTTAAATACTCTTTAAAATGTAAAATGACAGCATTAAAAAAAACAAAAAAAAACAAGGGGGATAAGGAATGATTTGTTTTTTTTTATCTGGTATCAGTCAAAGAGCTTTTCATAACTCTTGTGGAAAGTATATCTGTTTAAAAAAAAGTTCAAGTTTTTGCGAATCAAATTTGCGTATTTAATTTTTAAAATATTCGTCTTCAATCAACAATTCCACCTCTAACTTGATATTTCGACTACCATTGTCAGTAGAAAGTACAGCTCAACTCCAAAATGCATAGAACTACTTTAAATAAATATACTCTTGCAGAAAATATTCATGTGTAAATAATATTGTGAAGAAAATTAGTTTCTAATTCAGTTTTTCGATTGCTATCTTATAAATAAAGTAACAGCTCTATAATTCCAGAATCAAATTGCAAACTTTTAATGATGTTTGAAATAACGCATATCTAATAAAAAAAATATGTTGTTTTTTGTGTGATTGTTTAGTATTCAGGAGTACCATGCAATCATCCATGTGCAAGACGAGGGTCAGATCATAATTGAGAAAGGATGTCCCGAAGCTAGAATATTGCTCAACGGGGAACCTGTCACTAGTCAATCAGTTCTCAATCACAATGACAGGTAGGGTGAGACTTATTTTTTCATTATTTCAGAACTGTAAAGCATGGAATTTATTATTCAGAAATTCTCGTGTTTTTTTTAAATAAAAACTGATATTTTTAAAAGGATTTTGTTTGGAACGACCCAGTTGTTTGTTTTCCAAGAATCAGATATCAGAGTCAAAGGGAGGAAATACCCTGAAATCACATATGAGATGGCACAGGAAGAAATTGCAGCAAGAGCAGGAATCAACCTGTCGGACGACAGCTCAAGAGGTAATTTTACACTATGAGTAAAAAAAAAATTATATGAAGAATCATGCATGGAAATTACTAAAAAATAAGTGTTGTCTGAATCAAAAGTGGGCATGTGAAGTAGATTTAGGAATCAATTCACATGAGAGCATTTAAAGTGAATGTAAATTTAAATCAAAGCGTGATGCGTTCGTTACAGTCTAATGTTTAGTTGCATAAACTTAGTGGTATGATTGAAGGAACAATTACGTTTTGCATTGTTCCCCCAATAATCGCAATATAAGGGAAGGTTACTATCATTTGACCGGTTCATCATTTTGCAGATATTAACATCAAGCTTTATTTGTTGACTGCTTCCTTTCAGGACTAGTTTCAAACACTTTAATGAAGTTTGAAAATTGCCCTCTGGATGGATCGTCAGTTAATTCGTGATCGAGTGAATTTCGTGTACAAGACAGTACGAATTGTGAACTTCTGTTCAATTTTTCAATGTAAACAAACTATGTACAAACGAGACGATTATAGTGTTTTAAATGTTACTGATACTGTTTAGAACTGTGTTTAAATAAGTGTTTAAGTTAACCGACTGCTAGTTGTCGTAAGTGATCCAGCGACAATTACTATGAATGGGCTGGTGATTCTACCCTAGAAAAATAATCCAGGTTAACATTTTGTGAGTTGAACAAAAAATTTTATTGTTTCTGATTCAGTAAAAGCATATCAAGAGGGATTAAATCGAAATGATATTAATAATTAAATATTAAATTTATTCCTTCTAGATCAATGTACACGCACCAAAAAACATCGAAGTATTAGAAATCGTTCGAAAAAATGGTTTAATTATGCTCTCCCTTCCAATTCACTGAGGCTCATAGCATTTTTAAACATTTTACTGACTTGTATTAAGTTGAGATTTTATTGAGAATAGAATGGCTACCTGCTTATTCATAGAAAGTGCATAGATTATTGGACAGTTTTCGTTGATTAGGCCAATGGTTTTCCTTTATTGGTTACTTTTTGTTTTATAGCATTTACTTAACATTTTGTAATTAGAACGTCTACGCTTAAAGATACACATAAGGTAAAGTTAGGTATGCAAGTATTCCCGCATCAGCCCATTGGGGGCCAAGGAATCATGGACTTTAATCATCCAGAATTAGCGACCAATGGCATGACCAGACAAACTGATTACTATCAATATGAAACTGGATGGTCTTCCTGTCACCGCTGGGAAACGAACCCCAGTCCTTCACAATGACAACTCTGTGTGTTTAACCAATGAGCTATCGCGGATCTGCTATGCCTAGCGTGGAAGACAATAATTGCATAAATAAATTTTCAAAAGTATAAAATTGTCATATTCGCCACTAAAATTCGACTGCCAAATATAAGTCGCCTAATGATGGCAACCTTTCTATAAGAACTTATCTTTGTTTGACGAGAAATTTTTCTGGGAGATTTCCGAAACGGAAATTGAGTCAGAATAATCGCCAAATATGAGGACTTCAAGGAAGGAGTCCGAAACTGAAAGAGAAGGAAGGAAAAAATATTACAGAAGGAGACTAACTCGAAGAGTCGTATTACTCGTAGCTATCTCGGGCAAACCTATACATATTACACTGGTGTAAAAAATTAAGAGAATTTGCAGACCTGGTCGATTAGTACTGGTAGAGATAATCGACCAGGTCTGGAAATTCTCTTAATTTTTCTACACCATTATATTTTAAAGAAACTGTAAGTTTAAAGTATCTTTGGCGATTGTAGCGGAATTATTTTCAACTTTTCTTATGAAAATGAATGTTGCAGAGAGTGTCCTCCTCAATAAAGATCTGTTGGAAGTTCTACCGGGTGTTGATGTCGCAAATTCAATCAGCGAAGAATTGGATAAGAGGGTCCGCTTCGAAATTATCCTCGTCTCACCACAGATGATTGGCAAGACAATGGGTCGAACCGAGGTACCTTCTTAACATTCCCTCTATTGTTTACGTTATTTCAAAGTTAAGTGGTCATTAAACTACGCTTTAATAATGGAGGTACTGTCCGATTATCACGCGAACAGTTCTTTGCTAAATTACTTTTAGTAAGCATGCGGGCTTTTTACCTAATAGCCAGACAGTAGTTCCATAACTCTTACTAACTGTATTTAAAATGCCGCAATTAAAATGCCATGTAACCTACTATTTATAAAATTCCACATTTAAATTATCATGTTACTGTTAATTAAAATATCCTGTTAATATCATGCTTTAAAACTCCACAAACTGCATCCAACTGGAATCAACTTACGGAATAGATTCAGGTATTTTGAAAGTTTAAAAATAGAGCAACCTTCTTTAGAATAAAACACAACAAAAATGTCGCCATGCAGTGGGTACCAGTGCACGGTGGACTTCAAGGTAACGAAACTGCAGATTTCTTGGCCAAAAAAGCCGCCAAGATTCTTAAGCCAGTTCCTTTCTACACCAGAAAAAGGGTAATAAAAATCTCTCTTCGAACAATATTTGAGGCAAAACTCTAAGAAAATAATAAAGATAAGGACTGGCTGGAAGGAATTAAATATATAAAAAAAAAAATCTTTAGAATAAAATCGTTCAACTATGCAGGGGGTGGACGAATCATCTTATAACTTAGAAAATTTTATAAATAATCATTTTATAACTTAGCAGTATTTAGATCACGCGATTTCTCCTACTTATCAATGAAGTTTAATGCTTTTAGAAGTTTGAGGGACCGACAATAAATTACAAACGGAAAATAGTTTTTTTGAACACCCTGCGCCAAAAACTGTAGCAATAAACTTGTAACTTATAACAATTATTTTGGTTATTATATGCAATAATTGTACAAAATTTCGTAAGACTAGCCTAAATATTTATAAAGATAGACATTTTTATAAAAAAAAACAAATTTTTTTTGTCTTACGTTTTTTTTATATATAACTTTAAAAACGGTCAATAAAATTAAACAAAATTTTTAGAGCAATTTAAAATTAATTAATTTTTATTCTTCTTAAAAATTTGAAAGACATTCATTGAAAACTATAAAGTTGTACTTTTATAAGAGGAAAAATTTAATATTTTTCGTATCGTATTTGGTAGTTAATGGAAAAAGTGCGAGTTGAATATCTTAATAATTCAAAAAGTTTCAAGCAATTTTCCAAGTCGTTTTCGTACTTTTTAAAAGAAACTTAAAATGATAAGGGGCCTTCTAGAAATATTATTTTGTGTCTTAAGACAAAATTAAATAACAAATGATAATACCTTACAATAAACGTTCATACAGCGAAATATGATTGTACAAGGAAAGAAAATATGCGAAAGAAAATACGCTTATGGGGGTGATCTCCAACAATGTCGGTGTCATTTGTAAAGCATCTTGTTTAAATAAGAAAGAAAATTGTTAGAAACTTGTTAAATTTTTATGGTATTTAAATCAAACTATTATTATTAGTTGCTAAATACGATTTACTTTGACATTAAGTAAAAAAAATTTCCCTGCCATGCGGAGTATGAAAGAACCGTAGTTGCTTGAAAATGAACAGGGTGGTTGTGGTTACAGACCTTAGTGGACGACCTGTATGATAAAAAAATAAAATGGCAGAGTTAATAACCTGCTTCAATAATTTTTAAAATTTCGCCTGCTACTTTATTTTAAATTGGAGAATACAATCATACTTATATTTAGTCTTCCTGCCTCCAATATATCGGACAATATTTGGTACAATTTTATCATTTAATAATATTTAAAGTTTTTTTTTCTATTCATATGCTGTTTCAAAGCAATTGTCTATCTAAATGTATCTACGTTTATCTTCGTTGATCTGACTTTTTAATTGTAATAACAAATTATAAGAAAGGTAAGAAATTCTATTTAAGGTACCGTTTGGATAGTTTTATGTCAGATCAATATCTTATTATTTGAAAATAATGGATTTTGTTTTAAGATCAAAATCTGAGGAAATTTATATTATTAACTAAAAAAGTTAATTAAATTCCATTAATTGACATTAAAAAATATTTCATACCAGTTATGAGACTACTTTCTTCTAAGTTACGAATTTATAATTGAAAAACATATTTTCTGCCAGTATTTAAATCACGGGTCTTAGAAGAAGTAATAATAATGAAATATGATTTAAAATCTTTTAAAATGGGACTTTTATTTTTGTAGGTGTATGTGAAAATGAAGAACTTGGACACACGACAAGAATATGAGTGGCCTAAACAGAAATTTCTGAATCGTCTGTATGTCATGAAAGAGATGTACCAGAACTACGAGGCAGATGAAGATTGGGATCTTCCACCTGTGAGTTTCGTTTTTTCAAAGTCATTACAAGATTTCGGAACTACGAAACTAAATTCTTTGACATCATATTTCTTGGGGATGGGTGATTGTTCCTGTTTTCCAGAGGCGCCACATATAGCCAAGAATTCGATTTCTGCCACACCGATACGCTTCACTCGTTTATAGGGTGGACTCATTCATACTTCCATTCATTCATCCACCGATCGTAATTTTGACCTGTAGCAAAGAACGATCAACCTCCAATTCAGTACCCCCAAATGTATTAACTGTAATGGGAACATGGAGGACTTTGTGACCCGACAGATTTAGTGTGCATCACTCACCATATACGGTCTTCGGCCGGCTGGATTCGAACTCCCATTCTGACGAACGTGAGTTCAGCATCCTGACAACCTGGCTATCCCAACCCCTTATAAAATATTAAAATTTAAGTTATTACTTCTTATAAAATGTGAAAAATGCTGAAAATATTAATAATTATAAGAGAAAAGCAAGATTAAAATACTTATTGTATACATTTTTTTTAAAAGACTAAATTATTAACCCACGATAAAATATGCTGCAAAAAATTTTAATGTCATTGACACCAAAAATCATGACAACTACTTTGCACCAAAAGTGTTGTAGTGGAATAGTAGAGATAATTCCTTGTGTAATCAAACACCGAACACAGTTGTTGGAGTAGAAGATTGTTTCTCTACACTTCTTTTGGTGAAAAGTAGTTGCCGCCGTTTTTGGAGTTCAGTAACCCTAAGACAGAAAATTTACATTTACGATACAGTTTGAAGCAAGAACAGGTAGTTTAGGGAAAGCAAAAGCACACTAATTCTTAAAATATAATTAATATCTAAATCAAGCATGCACGCAGCACAAAGGGAATATTTAAACGAATTAGAATTAGGTTAAACAAAATTAAAGGAGATAAAAATGAAAAATTATAAAACTATTCATTGCGAGTGGTAAATTTTTACAAATTAAAATAAAATTATATTTATCAGACAACTGAAAACGTACATATATTTTGTAACGACCGACTTTTGTTTCGAGTATAGCAGAATGCAAGATAACAATAAACTAGTTCCATCTCAGACTTAATTCATTAAAATTAATCTACTGTTAGCATCTGACGATATACGCCGAAGTTTGTATTTTCGGAAATAATTCTGGAATGCGTGCAAACTTGATGTACGCATTCTCTGTTATTGATTGTAATTTCAACTACACCTTTTTAACTGTATATGAACAATTGATTTGGTGCTAACTTAAAGGAAAGTATTACTTCACGCAATCTTTTGAGTTGCTTACCACCAAATTCGGAGACTTATTACCTTGTAGAAAAAATGTTTAAACTTGCTAATTTTAGAATATAAGCTAAAAAATAAGTTAAAAGTATAGAGAAAGCATGGAAAATAATATAATAAAGATTAATGAAAGGAGAAGAAGAAAAATTATAAGAATAAAATATTTTCTAAAAATATTTTTTAAAACATATGAAAAAGCCGGAAAACAAAATAATGAAGAAAAGATTTAATCATGTCATCAGCTCAAACGATTATAATCGCAAAATGGAGTGATTTCAAATGTTGTATTAATATAGTCCAAAGCAAAATATATCAATGCAATAGTGTGAGGAGCACTTGATATATATATATATATATATATATATATATATATATATATATATATATATATATATATATATATATATATATATATATATATATATATATATATATATATATATATATATATATATATATATATATGATAGTTTTAGAATGATCATACAATTAACAATGTATTGTCATTTAAAGGAGCGCGATCCTTTTCTTGAAGATCCTGACACAGAAGTTAGAATTGGAACTGTACAAGTTTATTTACAGCCTTTGTCATACAAGGTAAGCGACTTATATCTCGTCTAAATAGAAATAAAAATGTATGCAAGTAAAATGGGTCGCATTTTTCTTCGCTTATAAAATAATTTGCGACCCCTTATGTTTGTATTTCTTTTCATTTCCCATTCGGCAAATATTCTAAAAATGTGCATTTAAAGTGATCATTACGGAACGCTATGGGTATTTATTAAATCCTTGTCAAAATTAAAAACATTAAAATTATTCTGTTATTGATGCCAAACAAGCATTAAATTGATACAGTGAGAAACGTTATTAAAACTTGTGAAATAATTTTCGAATACAATTATTAGAAGAATTTAATTGAAACCATTAAAACCTGGATGTATTGTGAACCGGAAACGTTTTTAAAACTTGTGGAATCATTATGAAGAGCCATCTTTAAAAGTATGTAACTAAAATCATCAAACCAGTTTTGTCCGTTGAATGAAAAGTAAGGCGTTACTGATAATTTATCGCTGATAGAATACTTAAAAGGTTAGACGTAGATTTTCGTTCGCAGGCTTAGACCTACACACGCTTAAATCTAATATTCAGAGATGCAAGGTGGGTTAAGAACATAAAAAGTGGTATTATTTTATCATAAAATACGGTGAAAAATCAAATTTTAGAACACAATTTATTTTTAGAACCACAGATGTCTTGATTTTGAGCTAAAACAAAACATTCTGAACCATTCGAAATGTGTTCCGGTAACTAAGAACATGTTATTTAAGTCGAAACGAAAAAAGATTAAATCTTGTAGTTTTACAACCACTCTTTATATTTTTGAACATAAATGAATAGCACTGAACATAATTTCAAATATATTTTATGCGTAAATTTTATTTCATGAAAACAAATTTTGACAAGGGTTTAAAAATATAAGACAAGAGGACACCTAAAAAATGAACCTTAATACATCTAATGATATTTTTAGGTTGAACTGAAGGAACAATTAGAGATAATCAACTACAAAGGCACAGATGTTGGAATAATTAACGTAAGTAGTGAATGTCTTTTATTTCATTTTATTAGCATATTGGTCTCTCTTTACAGTGAATAAAAAAGATCATTGTGTTGTGAATTATAACTTAACTTATACATTATCAAAGCAACCAATAAATTTCAGTAATTTCAAAGTAACTAATAAATTCAGATGCTACAAATTCAAATAAACACCTCCAATAACCCATTTGTACCCAATTTTATGGCTGAAATAAGTTAAGCTCTAGAGCAGAGGTCGCCAAAGTGGTCTATATAGACCCCCAGGGGTCTATTTAACAAAAGCGGGGGTCGATGTGAGACAGGGGGGCGAATGGGGGTCGATCCGAATCGGAAGGGTCGATTGTGGGCCGGAAAAAAAAAACAGTTCTCAATACGCAAATCACACGTACCTAATTAAGTATGTAAAATTTGTGAATTTTTTATATAATTGACTCTATATCAGTTTCTTTGTAAAACATAAATTAATAAACGTATATTTATTGGGGTGAAACAAGTATTTACGTACCACCGCGCAGTGGCACGAACTCAGCGCAGTTTATAAGTCATATGCATATGTGCGCTTGTCCAAATGTCACGTGTGACGAGCATTGACGTTATGCAAATATCATACGCAGTTTCAGCTATCTTTGCAAACTGTGTTGAATATTTGCAGTGTCATTATTAAAACTTTTATAGTTTTGGATAATTAGTTATTGTTTCGATAAAACCATTCGTTTAGTTTAGATATCAATTTCAATTATCAATGCACAAAAAAGAAGGTAAGCATTAATATTATGGATTAGTACAGCCCGCGACAAAACTATAGCACACTTTGTATTTTTTTGCGAAAATTACAAAATTGACCAATTTTGACGAAAATTAAAATTGACCAATTTTGACGAAAATTAAAATTGACCAATTTTGACGAAAATTAAAATTTACCAATTTTGAACCCACTGTAGCGAACCTTGCAAAAAAACACCAGGCACACCCATCTCATTGATCAAGAAGCAGTAAATCTTTAGTTACTTTACTTATTATATCTACTTATGCATAGTTACTTATTATTTAATAATAAGGTATTTAAATTTCAATATTAATATATTTTTCATAAAACTATTGTTACACAATGTACTATTACTTTAATAAATGTTTAAAATCATAAAATAAATGTACAAACATAGTATCTAATAGTTTTATTTTAATTAACAGAAAATTACTTTTTTGGGGGTCGATGGAGATTTCGAAAAATTATATAGGGGTCGATGATCAAAAAAGTTTGGCGATCCCTGCGCTAGAGCGTCACAACATTTATTGGCTGCTACAACACAAACCTATTTAAGAGCAATATGTAAAGATTCAGCAATTACCAATACGTTGAACCTGTTTATCTCGAACCTCTTTATCTCGAAAACCTCTATATCTCGAAATTTTTAAAATTCCCCTACATTTACCGTCTAAAATCAATGTATTTTCCATGTTTATGTCGAAATTTTTTTTTTTTCAAAGCCTTCGTTTCTCGAATTTCTAATAATAGAGCACAAATGTCAAAACATTCTTTATCAGCAGAACTCGTAGACAGAGATGAATTTCGTGAATCCACAGGAGGTAGGGATGAACAGGTTGGGGGTGTTTCTTGGAATTTCAATCACTACCCCTGCACTTCCTTAACTAGAAAGGAATACAATGATTCTGGCAATAAGTGAGGGGTTAATGAATGAGTAGTGACCATCAGGGGTTAGCTTTTTAACATAGATAAGAAAGCTAAAAATAGAAAATCATTTTTGACCTCGAAATTGCAACCAATGGATCAAAGGATAATTAAGAGTTTTAAAGTGAACTATAGAAAACGATCTACGAGGAATTTGCGATCTTTCTAACCTCAAGGAATAATCGAAGCAAATAAGGTTATCAGTAAAAATATTGGAAAATTATTTTCAGTGTTAAATGTATGTTAAGAAACTGTTATGTAATTAGGCGTAATGTGGTATAATTAATTTAAAGAAATGTCTATATTTTTCAACTAAAAACAAAGCACTTTTAATAGAATTTCTTAATTAAATTTAATTTTTTATAGTACCTGTATAACTCGAACCTCTTTTTCTCGAATTTTTCGCCTTTTCCGTGAGATTCGAACTAAACAGGTTCGACGTATTAGAAACACGAACTCTTGGACATGGGTCCAGTATCCTACCAACCAGGCTATCCCTACCTCTCATTTCTTGATTGACTTGATCCCTCAAAAATTTTGAATTTTAAGTTGTTTCTCTTCGGTTTATAATTTCTGAAAATGTGTTCTACTTTTCCAAAAGACCAGCATTCTACTAGATTTTGTGCCTCAGTGACTTACTCCTTTAAACCATAGGATTGAATCCTAGCACGTGAAGATCCAATCACTAGCTCAAAAGTTATTTAAAGTGCTCTTTTTTTTTTTTTTTTTTAAATTTTTTTTTTGCGTGTGTGCGTGCACTGTACATAAACACCCTTATCAATTAAACATTGTAAGGAGCGAGTCGGATGTTATTAGATAATTTCTTGAAAGAAATAGAAAACAGAAACATTTAAGCATGTTTTTTTTTTTTCAACCTGTAGTCTCGAAATATCGTCTTTTTAAATAGTTTTTCCTCATTATTATTTTCTTCTAGTTACAGCGCCATCTGTAGAAAAATGCATAAACCTATAAGCCATATTGAGTTGCATGTTTTAGCAAATCTCAATCTGTAGTAAAAAAAATGGAGATTCTTATTTAATATTTCAAAGGGGGAGGTTAAATTAGATACCATTGAATATATCTTAAAAACTTTTGAATAAGACTGATTCAATTTTTTTCGCCGTAGCCAAGGCTGTAGCCAGGATATTTTTTCGGGGGGGGGGGGGATATGGTAAGAAGCAAGGACGGTTTCAGACATGCAAAGTAGGGGAAAAACATTGTAACAAATATTGTTTATTCTGTTGTTTGTAAAAGTTAAACTAGTAATTAAAAAATATTGCATAATAATTATTTTTCAATTAATATTAAATAATGATTATAATCAATTTGTAAACAAAGTTTACAAAGACATGTGACGGGGATTTGAAGAAAATTTTTCGATTACTTTTTTAGGACAAACCGGAATATTTCGAAATATGCTTAATAAAGTTAGTTAATAAAAGGTTTGATTCGACAGTTTTTGTTTTTCTTTTTACCGAGAGGCTCAAAGAAAGTCTAAAAAGTTTGAATCCCAGAATTTCGGGGGGGGGGTGTTTTGTCCTGACGGTCCCCCCCTCCTGGCTAAAGGCCTGGATCTGACGTATACGTTCCTAAATATTTGACCGCTTCCAAACTTTTTTTAATACTCACTATATAACAACAATAACGCTAAATAATAAATTCGCTGAATGATGGAAGTTATAAAATGACTCATACAGTATTTTAATCTGATTTATAATAAAAACTGCGTTTACACAGGTTGAATTAGTTCCTTGCTCAGATGAGGGTGCAGAATATACAGAACAAGACGATCAATTTGTCGAAAAGCAAACAGAGCTCCTGGGCAGAAACTTATACTTTTTTGTGAAAATTAATGGATGTAGAGGCATTCCTAGCAGATTTACGGTAAGAGTTACTTTTTATACTTTTGATACTTTGTATCATTAGGTGAATGACAAAGACTGTTATGAAGACATTATTTCCGTAACAACCCCGAAATATAAAACTGTTTCTACATTTTCAAAAAAAAATTTTTTGTAACCGTCGTTGAATAGCAGACCCGATTTTTTTTTTTGGTGTACGACTACTATTGTTCAACTCCGTAGCCTTGCAATTTTGAACCCAATCCAGAAGACAAAGGCACTCCTGGATCAAGTATTGGAAGAAAATTGCCTTCGAGGATGACTTCTTGATGGAACTAACCCTAATTTGCGTTACAGGGACAGAAAAACCACGAAAACCTCCCTCGGTTATCCTGACGGAAAGGGGACTCTATCCCATGATCCATCTACCACTGAAGTTATTTTACGTCAGCACTGTCTTCGGTGCAAGTCGGATGCGGAATTCGTATCGCCCAGCCATCGTTGGGATTCGAACCCGGTGCGAACGTTGTATCTCCTGAGTCATCAGGGCTCTGTTTCCACATTTTGTGACACAGTTTATGCAAATATTACCCTCGACAAAAACAAATCCATCTCTTTTTCTACGCCAAATGGAAAAAATAAAGATTATCACACATATTGTGTATACAGTTTGTGAATTCAAAATGCACAGCATTCAGAAGAAAAGAAAAAGGTTTATAGAGAATCAGCCAAAAGAGGAAAAACTAAAATTAAAATAAAATAGTTTTTCATTAAATAGTGAAAATGTTATGATGTTATTGAATCGTATGGTAGTGCGCGAAAAATTGTATTTTTAAATTCGATTTCACAGGAATTATTCGATTAATTTTGCCTCTTTGCTCAATGATATTACTTTAATAAAAATGATGGAAAAATTGTATACCTTATAATTCAAAATTTTGTCCACTATTATTAAATAAAATAATAAATATTTGCTAAGTGTCAGTTTTTGCATGGAATTATCTTTGGTTAAACGAATTTTATAATTGTGTGCAAAAAATTTTGGATTTGCTCAAAAAGTTCTTCAGATATTGCGAAATAGTCATAAGGAAAAATTAATATTAAGGGATCCAAAATTTGGATCGCTCTCCTGACCAAACAATTGGGACCATATTTTCCAGATTGCGGCTAACCTCTACCTCTATATTTTAGGAGTCAAAATTCCGAATCCATCGAAAAAAAGTATGTTTGTTTCAGAAGTACGTTTTTGTGACTGATGTCGCAACTTGAAATACTGTCTGCAACTAAGTAATTAGCATCTCTGAAATCACCCTTTCGAACCATTAAGATTGAGTGCTAGAACGTGAAAATCTTATTATTAGATCAAAAGTTATTCAGAATGGTCTGTTTTTTTTTGTTCATTGATATATTAGCTAAAAATATATTTTTTATATTGTATTTATTTACTAATAAAGACAAGTTTTTCAAATATATTAATAAAGTATGTAATGTATTTATATAAGTATATGATAGTGAAAAACCACTGTCATCATGTTCGTATGAATATTCGTACCAAAAACAAAAGATTTTCAAACAATGCAGTCATTCGAAAAAAAATAAATATTAATGTACACTTTATATGGATTGTATTAGCAATGTTGTATTTCTTAAAACTTCTATAATTATCTTTTCAATCTCGCAAAAAAATATTTTAATGAAAAGTTTTTCGAGGTTACTGTTTAGCGTAGAAATAATGCTTTCTTGGCAGTTGTACAAACGAGCCAATTAAAGTTACTCTTGATGCAAGAATCAAGTTTATTTATAAGATTTTCAACCCTGTTACTTGTCTACTTTCACGTAATCTTCTTTCCTATCTGTAATGGTGCAAGGCAGCACTTTGACAAAGCACAAGCCTGCGGAAGCTTTGAAAGAGTTCTTACAGCTTGGTCGTGTCTTATGATTTCAAGCAAATTCAGTGTAGTTCGAAACGAATGATGTCACAGATTTGGAACATCAGAACATGCCTGAAAAGTCCTGATAAGCAAAATATTCTTGCTTGAAATTACTGGACTCGTAGAAATTCATGGGGGGTCCAGTGATTTTATGCATTGACCTATTCACTTTACCTAACCCTTTATTGATCATTTCAAAGCTGAACTCGATTGTAACCGTCTATATACAGGATTGTTCCTTGCCTGAATTTAATTTGTTGTAACATCTTAAATCTAGTGATCCAGAGGACGCTACCAACATCTAATCTTTTACGTTACTTATTAAATTTCAACATTAAGAAACTGGTTCTAGTTGCCTTGTCAAAACATTAAGAGTTATCTTATTAAGAATTTAAATTAACTGATATTTTAACGTTGCGAAGGGTGTTGCTTTTAACTATATTTTCGATATAACCTTTTTCTGTCTTTTTTTTTTTTTTTTGGTATTTTTTTGTACGTACAATGTGCTGGAACATATTAATATTATTAAGCATTAGCAATATTCTATGACAAATTTGATTTTGATGTTGTGAAAAACGGTATCGTGTCTTTGAAATTATTTAATTCAATAGCTACTTTTTTTTTTAAATAAAACAATATTTGTTTTAAATTCTCTCCCTTACATAAAACGTTTTTAATGCTTTTTTATTATTGTAACCGAGAAGTAAAGATGCCCAAATAACTATTAGGCAACTAATAAAAATATTAATAGTTTTGATTTGAAATTTCTTGCAATTTTTTAAAGTTGAATTGAAAGACACTAAAAATGTTTATACATGATAGGTCATATTTCATATTTTAAAGCAAAAATATCATTTCATAAATTTGCTGTAAGGGCGTTACTCGCCCAACAGAAGCTAAGTATATTTTGTTACAGCCTATTTTTAATAAAATGTTATGGTTAGCAATGAAAATATATGCAACAGTCAAGTTACTGATCTAGTTCTGTCTTGATCATTTTAAAACAAATTCACAGTGCGAGACCAAATGACATTAACATACGTTGTCTTACAAAAAAATAAACTTTTTAATTTGTAAAATAAGGACGTTATTATTTCAGGATGTCAACTGTAAATACCGCGTCTATTTTGACGAAGCTGACACTGTAACCGAAACAGTCTCTGATACATCGAACCCCGATTTTCATCACAGTAAAATGTTCTCATTCACTCCAGTCACGCAACAGGTATTTATTCACTTTTAGTATTATGAAATTAAGGTAACAAACATATAAAACGTGTTAGTGTTTGTTCCTGCTTGTAATAGAGTGGATGTCATAAGTTTATAATTATGATTTGGGAATTTAAGAAGTTTCAATTTTACCAAAAGAAACAAAAGCATTGTTTCTTAAAACGTATAAAATAAAATGGAAATAAGATTTTACTAATTTGTGTAAGAGGTCTACAGACCATTAAAATTTAACCGAATTGAAATAACCCGAAATTGTTTATAAATACAAACTTTTTCAACTGGTATTTTTTATTTATTTAAAGAATGGTTTTGAAACAATTTTCGAATAAAATTTTTTTTTTAAAAATTAAAATCACAATAATTATTTATTTATAAAATAAAATATCTTATCGACCTTTTTATATACTAAAGATTGAACTAGAAATCGTTTAAAAAGTTTTGTTTTCAACAAGAACTAAATAGTTGTTCTTCAGAAAGCATTAATTATTCGAACAAAAAACTACAAATCTGAATTGGATACCTGCAGGCGACGTCATTGTGGGTATCGATGCTGCTTGTTTGTTGAAACGAGGCATTTGTTTGTGTTAGCAACTGTTCTTCCCATTCTATTTCGAGTAAGCCTAGCATATCAAATGTTAATACGCTATACGATCGATTCATAATCGATTGTCATCTGCAATAATCTCTTAACTAAGGAATTCCTTTGAATTATGTAATTAGTACTTAACTAAATAAAAGCAACGATCTATAAATTTTTCGTTAATTATGAAAAGAAGTCGACAGCAAAATAGGCCCAACAGTTGCGACGTTCGCACACCATCTTGTTTATAAGCAGCCAGCCAGTGCTAAGGCTACAATTTAAGTGGCTGTGTATCAGCGGTCTTCTTTTCGAGTTGAGAATATCCCATTGTGATTGTATCTAGCTAGAATTAAGAACAATAGGTTGAAGAGTGCTTTTAAGATTGCATGCATAACAATTACTAATATCAAATAACACATGCACTGATAATCAGAACAGTAAGCTAATTTTCAGTTAAACATACTCCAATTTATTATTTTAAGATACTGAGCTACTTGAAAGATGGCTACATAGTGATTCAAGTTTGGGGCAAGCAGAAACCTCGAAAGTCGGCTATCGCCAAATCTAAAGGCAGGAGCACGAAACAGATGATGCAAGATGATCTTCTCAATCAAACATCCCGGCTTATGAATGGATTTCGCATTAATGGAAGGGTAGGCAAGCTTATTCTTCTCTCCGTTTTTCTCTCAGTAACCTTTCTTGAACTGTTTATTTTAAGTTCCTTGAACTGTTGTTTGAACTCTTTATTATTATTAATTTCAGAATGTCGATCCAAATAAGCAAAGCATGATTGTCGAATTGTTACTGATGAAAAAGAACCAACAACGGCAGCAACAAAAATTAGTAAGAGAAAATTTAATATTTCATGACTGATTCTTTTGTCACTTTGTGATAGATATTAATTAGGCTGATTATTTATTTTATCTTCAGGCTATTTCTTCTTTTTTTTATTCTTCAATTATCTATAAGTGTAGTGGAAAATTTTCCTACCTTAAGTTCCTACTTTTTTCCAACTTTAGCAATTTTCATGCAAAAAATTTTAATTTTCTTTTAAAATAGCATAAAAATTTGTTAAATAAATTAAGTATTAAGAATAAAATAATTTTACCTGATTTTGTAGCTTGATGTGATAAAAATTAACAACATAATTATTTCTTTGAATTAGCAACAAATATGAATTAAAATAAAAAGAAAGTGCGAAAGCAAAAGAAAATAATAAATCGGAAAAAGAAAAAGAAAGTGTGAGAAAACCAAAAATTAAAGTAATTCAACATTTAATCTTTATCAGCTATCAAGAATGTACAATTTGAAACATTCGAAACGAATGTTTCAAATTTCCCTCTTCATTCAACTACTTCAAAAAAAAAAAAAAAAAAAAAAAAAAAAAAAAAAAAAATTGTAATTTTAGTTAAACACTGTCCTATTTATGCTTACAGTGAACCAAAAAAAAATTACCTTGCGAAACTTTTGTTTTAACTATCGAATTTCCAATCACTAAGTGCCAAACTTAATAAGGTTTAAATGTATAAATTATCTGTGAAATCAGATGTAAAAGCCTGCTTTCTTCGATTTTAAATCTTCACCCACACAATATCAGGAAGTTGTGGTTCTCATTGCGCAGTCAGAATTAGTGAGGAGACTTTTTTGTGTCTGTTTCCGTAACTTAATTAAAAGTCAGCACCATTTTGAAATCAACGCTTTGAATCAGCAAGATAGGGACTTAATTCATGAAAATTCGATCCTTAGAATAAATTTTATTCAGGTTGATTTCCTTCTTTTTTTTTTTTGGTTCACTTTGCACGGAAGGTATATCCTGGTAATTGAGTGTTGTTTTTTCCCAATAATAGGAGAACATCGGTCAGTTGGTGGACATAGCCGAAAAAAGTAAAGTGAGAGATCTTCCACTTCCCATGGTCAAAGAGCTTCTTCTAGCCAATTCGAATGAAGAAGCCGCAAGAGTTTTCCATCGTTACCTGCCAAAAGGTATTTGCATATATAACATACAATTAAAAGATTAAACGCCTAACATATCGGCAAATGCTCACAGTTAACCGCTTAACTATTTAAAAATAACCATTCCCACTAAGAGATTCAAGCGAAGATTTGGGGTGAATCTTTACGCTTTTTGTAGAAAGAGAATTTTTTTCTTCTTTCAGGGATTTTTACTTTAAAAAATTTGTTTATTTAATGTGTCACTTACAGACTTTGCAGCTTCAAAAATATAAAGTAAAAGTTAGCAAAATTTGTTTCGTGCCACCCTGTGGTCTCATAAAGTGTCTATGACTTGATTTGGTTATTATTTTTATATGAAGTTTCTCGACAGAAGAAATCATGAATATATAAAAACAAAAACTATGGGCCGGGATAGCCTGATTTGTAGGGCGTTGGACTCACGCGCGTGAGAACAGAAGTTCTAATCCAGCCGGCTGAAGACTCCCCGTGTAGTAAATGGTGACTGGTGCACGTTAGATCTGTCGAGTCACAAAGGCCTCCATGTTCCCATGACAAGTTATACCTCTGGGGCTACTGAATTGGAGATTGATAGTTCTCTGGTTTAGGTCAAAATTACGATCTGTGGATGAATTAATGTATGTATGAATGGGTTCGCCCTATAAACGGGTGGACGTATGGGTGTAGCAGAAGTCGAATTCTTGGTCATTGATGGCACCATTTGAAAACCATAATAATCACACCCCTTGCCTTAATGACCTCGACAACAACAACAATTATTTCCAGATACAGCAATCAAAACTTCGATTGTCAGTTTTAATTTTATTAGTTTAGAACGAATTCTAAAAGGAATTTTCACTAAAAAATAGTTTTTGCCCTTACCGCCATTATAATGATGTGCAGATTGCTGGTTCGGTTTCAGTTTGCTATCTCATCTTACGAAAATATTTTAATACTGAAATAAAAGAAGTTACTTTTACAAATTGTTCTATTTTATCAATGAAAAATTCCGATTATCCTCTACATTTCTTTTTTCGACATGTTTATTTAGAATTGTAAACGTACTCACAGAGAATTGAAACGACATAAAATGCTAACAACCGAATTGGTCAAAGTGTGAGTTGCTCTAAATTAACGGTATTTTTTTCCAGCTCAAAGAAACAGTTGCATATATTTTCGAGCAATTTGCGATTGTTATATCACAAGTATTTTTGAGCAATTTTTGGTGAAAGTTGATGATACGATTGCACATACGGTTAACTTGCCAGTTTCGTAATCAATAATTTTCATCGTGTGATATATATATTATAACCTTAGTTCTTACAATCTGATAGAATAACTGATAATATCTGTAGAATACTTGATTTTCATACTTGAAAGGTAAGTTATATAATGAGTATTATACGAGGGCTTTTTTTGAAGTAAGGACCATTTGAAATTTAAAACCAAACAAAAGATCATTTTCATGAAACAATTTTTTTAAATTCTATAAACGCTTCTCTTTTTTAAAAATAGTTGCCAACTTTTCTTAAATACTTATCATACCTTACATCTAGATTTAGAATACCCTCTTTATGGTAACTTGCCGCCTGCTCCGATTTCCAAGAGGTCACGACCGTTTTCACGTCTTCGTCATCGTTCTACTGGTTGCCTCCAAACTGATGTTTGAAACATCGGAAAAGATGAAAATTCCTTAGCGCAATGTCTGGGCGAGTCCCAATGAGGGGCGAGTCACCCCTGGGACAATGAGGGGTGGTCCAAAACTTCCCAGCCAAAAGAGTCCAATAAAGCTCGGGACTGAGCTGTGAAAATTGAGAGTCATTGTCATGGAGTAGTAAATTTCCCTGTCAGCATGCTTCACAAATCTGTCGGTGAAGGTATGCAGCAGGCGAGTTTTTTGCAGACGAAAAATGCAGCACTGATCGTACCTTATACGGGGTGGGCGATTTGTTAAACTTGTACATTTTAAGGACACGCAGCTGATCATACAGATTACCCACAAAGCTGTAACCGGGCAGAGTTGTTCCCAAGAAATGCCAAGACACGACACAAGCACACTTTGCGACGCACGCGTCGTCTATTAGTGTACGCAACAAAACGGCCCTTACTTAAATACAGCTCTTGTATATTGGACATATATTATATGACTGGGGTGCCTTGATACGATAGTGAGCAAGGGTGCCCCACTTTTGAAAAATTATGGAACCTCTACATTTACTGAACTTATTTTTTTTCCTTTGAAGGACATGCGCTACCAAAAACTCCCGTAAGCGTTGCGGAGGAAGAAGAGATTGAGGAAGAGGAAGAGGAAGAAGAGGAAGATGAGGAGGAGGAAGAGGACGAAGATGAAGACGAGGACGATGAAGAAAAAGAAAAGAGGAGAGAAAGAAGACGCCGTCGTAGAGGAAGTGGGGAGTCGGACGATGAGGACAATAATTCTTATAAAGGCTCGTCAACTTGTATAGTAGTGTAAACATTTTTCAACAGTCACTTTTCCTTAGCATATATGACTAAACAAAGTATGAGAGATTAATTTATTCAAGAGAAATAAGATTTTTCCAGAAAACACTATTTTTATATTAATTTTTAAATATTCTTTACGTACCAAAAAAAGTGAAACAGTGTTGTTATTCCCAGGAAGGAGAAACAGCTTAGAAGAGTTCCATATTTGAACTATACGAACAATCAAACATATTTTTATAGAACTTGAGTTGTAAAAATATGTAATAAAATAACGCACATCCATTGATGTTTTAAGTATACTTTCAGAAATTTTTAACGCAATATATTTTTTAAAGTTGATTTTAATCTTTCATCTGCCATTTAAAATCAAATCGAATATCACTTAACTGTACTTAAAACACGACGATCTTCAATTAAACTTGAGGTATTTTTCTTACATTTGTTTTTATCAGTTTCAACTTTTAAAACATTTTCTCGTAAATCATATCAGTACGTGCACAATTTTTTTAAAAATGTTTTTTTGTTATACGCTCATTTGAAAATACAGACTGAGAAAATGAAAAGTTGCGAAACTGCGTTTTCAGAACCTTTTTAAGTATTTCTTATCATAAATTATACCATGAGTTAAGATTTTATACGCAACATAGGGATACGATCAGAAACAAAAAGAAAAAACAACCTACATAAAGCACAAATAGTGCTTAAATTATTTATATTTCAAAACTATTATTTTTAATTTTAAATTTCTGCTTTTAACATTAGAGAAAATCGTTTGGTAAAATCGTGAAACATGCGTTGCCAGATGTCAAATGAGTTATCTTTTTATGGTGCATTAAATTTGAAGATATTTTTAAAATTGGATATTTAGATAAGACTTATCTTTAAAGATTAGTCAATTAAAACTAAACTTATTCATGTAACTCTTTACGATAAGATTAATCTAATAAGACGAATCTTATCGTAAAGAATTGCATGGGATTTAAGCAGCAAAACAACATACTTTCCTCAACTCATTTGGGTCTAGTATCCTTTTCAAAAGAAATAAAAAGTGGTGACTGAAATGTTTTATTATTGACAATTATTTTGTAAACATGAGAAGGTTTTATCTTATGAAATATATTATTTGTGCAACTATTTTTATTTCAATTCTAAACTAGAACACAATTCCTTTTTAAAGGTAAAGCGGTAGGTAATTCAAGAAAATACTTGGTTAAAATATTAATAATTGATCAATGGACCTATTTTTTGTACATTTTTTACCTCATTGGCCACATTTGCGTGTCGGGCATTATTATTAGGTTAAATCCTTTTTAGAGTAAGAGTAATACTTGAATCTAACTTAAAACATATAAAAGGAGAATATTGGAACAATGTTTTGTAAAATTTTCTTCAAAATATTTACAAAATTTTGTCTTTGAGAATTATTTTTTGGGAACTCCGTGGAAAAAGTATTTTTGTCCTGGTCATGGTTTCTTAAAAACGAATGCAACAATTTCGCTGAAATTTTGCACATCTTTCAGATCGATTTTTCAGTAACTAAACGATGGATTGAAAAATTGAAACTAGAATTTCTTGCAAAGTTATACGATTTTAGATCATATTTTGTTTTGCAAAATAAGTTTCATTCTATGCTAAAAACATTCTTTCCTTCAATATCTGGTCTATCTAGAAGAAGTGTGGGCAAAATCGACCCCCGACTTCAAAAATAGAATTTTGGGAAAACTCAATTTTTTCTATTTTCAGTCAAACCTAATGCTCCAAAAGCAGTTATTGACTTTAAGAAGTTAATGAAAAGGAGTTAATAAAAAATAATTGTAAAATATTGCTCTATTCGGTAATTTAAAAAAAAGAAAAGAGTTTTTGATATTTGGAAACTCATTTAACTCCGAATTGTTTTAAAAGAATTTTATATTCGAAACACAAAAGAGACTTTTTCGTTAACAAATACGTTTTTTTAAAGAGTAAAATGAATGCCTAAACGAATGCAATAATGCTAGAGTCTAAGTATTATTGAACTCTGAGCATTATTGTATTAATTTATAATGCATTGATGCAATGATACTCAGACAAACTATTGCGAGTTTCCCGTTCATCAAGTGTAACGTCGATTTTTTTCTCCTTTCGTTTTGTGAATTACTTGTCAAGATTTTTATGCAAATAAAAATGCTAAATTCCTGTATAAAGTATTTGTAAAAATAAAATAATTATGGTTTTAAATTGTTTTTATTAAAATTCAATATTGTGTTAAAACAAACCCATCTTGTAACACCATAAAAAATAGTGCGTGGAGTCCCTCCGCGCTGAAGAAGTTACACTTCGCAACCTGCGACGTTAATTGTAGAAGAATCAGCAGTCTTAGAAGGATCACTAGCTCTATTCAACGACTCTTTTTCCTGCTCCGCTCGCTTCCGTGCTCTGTAATCACGATAATATTGAGCATTTCTCCCTCGTGGACCTCTTGTGGTTGCCTCATCGTCTCGCCCTGGAAAATGTATTTGTAATTATAATGTATGTGAATGCGTCATAAAGTAATTTCAAAAGAGAAAACCTAACAATCAATTGATATTCACAAGAGACGTACCTTGACATAACCTTAAATCCGTTGTATTGTCCGTGGGATTGTTTTCACTAATTTTTTACAATTGTTATCCACTAAATTTTAAAAAAAATATACTACCCTATTAAATTATATGTGTATCAAAGCAAACTAAAAAAATATTTATAGAAAAACGATACTTTTATGACTTTTATTATTTTTATGCTAGTGAGAACCAAAACAATATGGAAATGAATGAGGGAAAACTGGATCCTACCACGTGATTTCCCGGCTATTAAAAATGTAGCGTTAAACGTTTAACGCAACCTTGTTGGAAGTCGCATAAGAAGTATAACTTCAAAAATTAAAATTAAAAAAAAACATTCCTCTCTGTAACAATCAGCAAAAATATCTGAGAAAATCAATTAATTAAAACCATAAACTCGTGTTTGTTATTTGCATCGTTGTTTTTGTTCAATAACATACCATAAATGTGGCAAAATGCACAATGCAGGGGAAATAAATGTAAAATGTTGAAGAACTTGTAATCTAATCATCGGATTTCCACGTACTATTGGTTGGTGTTGTGTACCTTAATTATGATGATTAATTAATGCTGACGATATTTAAAGTTATGAAATCAGACATAAAAACGTATTTTTTGTCTGAATAAGCATATGCTTGATCGACAGAATTGGATTTTTGATCCTTAAAATAAGAGGTGAGTGGCTGAAATTTTGAGTTCCTTAATATTTTTTTTTGTTCCACATAATAATTGTTATTTTGGCATTTCCCCATATATCTGAAACTAATTCACAAAATAAAAAGAGTGTTTGCTAAAATTTCACAAATAAAAGTTAAAAAAGCCGCATTTTTTATTTCTGTGGAATCTTCAACAAATTTCGTTCATATTCTAGATTTTGCCACTAAAAGTAGCAATTTTTAAGAAGTTTATTCTGAGAAAATACGTATGGCATATTTCGTAACTTAGTATCATTTGCACTAATAATGTAACACATTCAAGGTATCCCCCTTGAAATTTAACCTCATAATTAAATCATCAGTTATTAAAAGTGGAATTTTTTTTTGTTCGCAGTATTATATTTGTTCAAAATTTCCTATAAAAAGAAGTTATTTTTTGTCTGAAAATACGTCTATCTTAATTTTATATTAATTGCAAAACTTAAACACTAACATTTAAACTTGGAGTTGTGTTCTCCGATTAAGAAAAATGTAATAAAAAGAACACAGCAATTTTATTTTTTTACTAAAATTTTTAAAGACAGAAATTAGCCTACAATTTTCTGAAATAATGTTAAAAATTGGTACATTCTAACGCATTAATTTTTGTTAGAAAATGTTTCCCAAAAAGGAAATTAAATAACAATGATATTTTTAAATTAATTTAAAATTTTCATAGATAGATAATGTTAGACTTATTGAAAATACAAAACCGGACACCTCCAATTTCCACCCGCCCCCCTCCATTTCAAGTTTTCAAAATTTAAACTAACACTGGACTTCGGATTAAAACCAACACTCATCTCTCTTTTGTCGCATTGCTATGATAGATACCTTGGTAAGATATTTTGTCATTCAACTAGCTTCAACAATTTAAATCATTCTGAAAAGACAATGGTGGCTTCATATGGTAATAAGCAAGGACAGTTTCAGACATGCAAAGTAGGGGGAAAACATTGTAACAAATATTGTTTATTCTGTTGTTTGCAAAAGTTAAATTAGTAATTACAAATATTACATAATACTTATTTTTCAATTAATATTATATAATAATTATAATCAATTTGTAAACAAAGTTTACGAAGACATGCGACGGAGATTTGAAGAAAATTTTTCGATTACTTTTTTAGGACAAACCAGAATATCCCGAAATATGTTTAATGAAGTTAGCCTTTCTTCTTTAGTAGCATTTTTTGTTTCTGTTTTTTTTTACTCGTTTAAGAGTAGAAAAAGTTCTTTCTGCATTTGCTGTGGTGATTGACAACGTAGCCAATATTGATAACAAGCAATAAATGTAACGGCCGAAGGAAAAATGAGCCACAAGGCCAAGTGAAGGTGGTGTACTGGGAAAAGGTTTGATTCGACAGTTTTTGTTTTTCTTTTTACTGAGAAGCTCAAAGAAAGACTAAAAAGTTTGAATCCCAGAATTTCGGGGGGGGGATTTGTCTCGACGGTCCCCCCCCCTGGCTACGGGCCTGATTGCTGCATAGTATTACCAGTTACAATCAAAATCGTCTCTAAGAATTTGTGAGCAGAAAGAAAAAAGAGAGGTACACATTTTTCAATTTTTTAAAATTAATTTTAGTAGATTAACAGTATGAAATTGTATAATATTTTGATATTTTCTAATCATAGGGCAATTAACCTAATGCTAAATAATATCTTGTTCTCAAGATTGAAGAGTTTTTATAAGTGTCAATGTTGGACAATGTGCTCCTTATCAGATTATAAGGAAAAAGTGGAAAAACTAATGCAGGTGGTTCATTTTGATTTGTTTCTATATAATTATTGGAGTAATTAGAGGTAATTACCCTAGTTCACAGTAATGCGTTCCAACCTATATAGATGTCTCACATTTGAACCATATCCCACCCCGGCAAGAACAGTGTCGTAACTATGAAATGCAGCATTTGAGAAAAATCAACTTAAAGAATACTTACTATAAGACGCATTCTGAATTAGGCACAAAACTGACGCAACTGCCCCCAGCTGGATAAATTGCGAGTTAGAGATGTGACACTTTTTGAGATTGGTGGGGCACTTCATACATATTTTTTATTGACATAACCTCAAAATTGATGTTTTTTGACTCGTGCCACTTTTCTTGCCGGGGTACGATAGGTTCCTTGTCAAATTATAAGAATCAGCAAAACTATTTTAATTAGATATTGAGTAATTATCATCGTAATTAGCCTAACCAAGACAGTAATGCTAAATAGCATACTCCCACCAATAACCACCATGTATTTGACACACCATAGCCAATTCAGGCTCTTGTGTCATTAAACCGTAACAATATGGGTTTGCGTAGATGGACGACCATGTGGCAAACACATAGTGGTTGCAAGCGGATCAACCGGCAACAGAATTCTCTCGCTTTAATGTTGCTGAAGGAAGCAAATACAAGCATAGGGAAAGCCGTGAGTTCGTGCAAGTTGAGGACACTGTAAAGCCGTGAAGCAGTTCATATCTGCTAGACCAGCTGTTAGTACTGTAGTTAGAGTAGTCATTACTATAGTTTTGAGCCGTGATAGCTCAGAGGATAGAGCGTTCGCCATCCAATGATATGAACCGGGTTCGAATCCCAGCGATGGCTGATCGATACGAATTCTGAAACTGGATTGCACCGAGCACAATGCTGTCATAAAGTATCCTCAGTGGTAGACGGATCATGGGTTAGAGTCCCCTTGCCGTCAGGCTAACCGTGGGAGGTTTTCGTGGTTTTCCTCTCCATGTAACGCAAATGCTGTTCAGTTCCATCAAAAAGTCTTCCACGAAAGCAAATTTCTTCCCATAATTGATCCATGAGTTCCATTGTCTTCTGAGTTGTGTTTAAAATTACATTGGCTCGATTGTTCAACGACTGTTTAAAAAAAATAGTCGAGGAAATCTCGAGGACTGTTCAACAGATTTTGCTCAAATATTGTTTTTTGTCATTTTAAATTATGTAAAATTCTGAATACCTTTCAGGACAATTATAAAAAAAAATGAAAAATTATTAAATATAAATTTTTTTACAATGAATTATCTTTGGATAAACAAATTCAATATAATGCTGTGCAAAAATCTTTCGATTACGCTTGAAGGGATCTCGAGACACAACGAAATACACAAAAAGTAAAATTCCCTTCAAGGGGTCGAACGTTCTCCAGCTTAAATTATTAAAATCGGATTGCGTCTATCCCCCCCCCCCATATTTCAATAGTAAAAAATACCAAATTTGTCAACAAAAAAAATTATATACAGTGAATTCGCGATAACTCGAATCTGATAGGACTGACGAAAAACTTCGACATATCGGAAGTTCCACTTACCGTTAGTTTCGGTTTTGGACTTTTAAGATATTGTCGGATTATTTAATTAATGCTTATTAATTACAAATCTTCTAAATGCTTACAGTATTTAAGATCATTTTTCTGACAAGCCTTTTACGATAAGACTGTTTGAAGCACTTTATGATATCCTGGTCCATCGGCTGCAACTTTGCAGTTGTGTTTGGCGGGACAAGTTTACTGCTTACAAATTAGATAGATAACTATGCGTTGTGCATTTATCCATAAAAAGTATCACTTTTCTTTTTTTAGCGAAGAATTTCCGATCCAATTTTCTTACATAGTTTTCAAATAAAACTGATTTCATCCAAAACTTTGTTAGACTTCTAATCCAAAGAATACGTTTTTACATTCTTGAAACATCGGGGATTTCGGTATTTTCCTCCAACTAGGACAGTCAAACGATCCTTGCTCATTTTACCCCCCGAGCAGTTTTCATCCTTAAACATAGTCTTATTTGGAAGAAAAATAAACCCATTTCATCAATATTGAAAACATCATTTTATCTGTATCCTTGAAGTAAATTTGGTAACGTTTCATTTAACCACTGTTCACATACTTCAAGAGGGACAGCTTTAGCTTCTCCATGAAGAGTGCGAAAGACATTGTGTGCGTGTTGCAAAGGAAGGGGCAAGATATCAGCTCCTAGGTTTTTCTTTTTGCTTTAAAAGATCAAAAAAAATCGAGTTAAAGGGAGTAAAATTCGAGTAATCGAGAATAATTAACATGAAATTGAAGATAAAAGGGTCGGGACTTCATAAAAAAATCGAGTTATAGTAATATTCGAGTTATCGTACTTCGAGTTATAGCGAATTGACTGTATTTATTCTGAGAAGGTACGTTTTTTTCAGACGATATCGTAATTTGAGATACATTCTATCATCTTCACTAATTAATTAGCTTATTTAAGGCTAGGTCTTCGAAGATTGAGTCTTGGAACGGGAAAAACTGAGCTTTAGATCAAAATTTATTCAGGGAGTTTGCTTTTTATCTTGCGCACTATACGTACTATGAGGTCGTGGTAGCCTGGTAGGTAGGGCGCTGGACTCATATCCGAGAGTTCGTGGGTTCGAACCCCACCGGCCGAAGACTCACCGTGTAGTAAATGGTGACTGATGCACGCTAAATCTGTCGAATCGCAAAGTCCTCCATGTTCCTATAACAAAAATCAATACCTCTGGGGGTACTGGATTGGCGATCGATCGTTCTCCGATTCAGGTCAAACATTACGATCTGTGGATGTATGAATGGGTTCGCCTTATAAACAGGTGTAATGTGTGTGTGGCTGAAGACGAATTCTTGGCCATAGATGGCTGCACTGAAAAACAAGAAACGCACCCTTTGCCTTAAATTTGCTCGGGTTCACCAAGCAGACTCGCTAGTGTGGCAAGTTGCATTAGTTGCAAACAACAACAAGTTGCATTAGTTGCAAACAACAACAAGTTGCATTAGTTGCAAACAACAACAACATACTATACAGGTATCTGCGCACTGATACTTGTTTTATTCTCTTCTTAGTGGACGTAAACTACACAAAATTTAAAGTTTTTGATAGAGCTTTTGGTAAATAATAAAGGATCCAAAAATTCGGAAATCCTAAGTTCCCATAACCAGTTCGTTCCAAAATCTAGTGAAATCACTATTATTTGATTTAAATCCCTTTTCACTTTTATTTGGTTTAATATCTTACTTTTATCTCAAACTTAGTATAGTAGAGCGTTTGAATTAAAGCGATTTTGATTTGACTAAATGTAGGGTTTTGTAAGACGAGATTCAGAAATTTTAGTTTCATATCAATCAAAAAGTAGCTTTCACAACTAAATTGACTTATAAAATTCAGAAGAAAGACACAAAATTCAACTACACGCACGAAAAATTGCATTTTTAAGGTCTTATATTGACTTGGAATTTAGGTGTAAACATGCATAGATGCATGTAAGTATAAAAATTGAAAAACAATTTTTATGTCATTAATGAAACTATCAAAGTAAACAAGTATGTAAGTTAGAATTAACAATTTGACAGTAAAAGATAATCTATGTTGATTTGGTAAAGATTTTTTTAAAATAAAGAAAAATAATTACAGCAAGTGGTAAAAAAAATCACGAGTAATAGCTTAATGCATATTTTATATTTATTTCAAAAACAAACTGTCACTGCCAGAAATATTAATTTGTTGTCCATATATTTCTTATTGTAGATTAAAAACTTTTTAAACTGATATTGTTTACAGAACCTGTGTGTTAAAAATATTTCACAGTCATCTTTTTTTTTAATAGTATTAGTTGATGCAATTTTTTCATGCATAATGTTTACGGGGCGTAAGTTTTAAGATTTTTTGAATGATCTATGCACATAATTACACAAAGAAAAAAGAAAAATCTACGGTTCAGGTCTGCTATAAATCCATGTAGGAGATCCGCGTAGGCTCAGGAGATAGAGCGTCCACCTTCCAATGAGGCAAACCGGGTTCGAATCCCAGTCGATACGAATTCCGCATCCTGCTTGCACCGACCACATTGCTGGCGTGAAATATCCTCAGAAAGCCCTCCACCAATCAGACAATCAGAAAACCCTCCACGAAGGCAAATTTAGCCCAATACTTGATCCAGACGTTCCCTTGTGTTCTGAATTGGGTTCAAAATTACAGCGCTATGGAGTTGAACATTAGCAGTCGTAAACCCATAAAATTGGGTCGGCTATTCAACGACGGTTATAAAATAAAATAAAATTCGTATAGGAGAGCCGTGGTGGCTCAGGGGAAAGAGCACTTGCCTTCCAAAGAGGTGACCCGGATTCGAATCCCAGCAATGGCTTGTCGATACGAATTCCGCAACTGACTTGCACCGAGCACAATGCTGTCATAAAGTATCCTCAGTGGTAGACGAATTATGGGATAGGAGTCCCCTTGCCGTCAGACTAACAGTGGGAGGTTTTCCTCACTATGTAACGTAAATACGGGGCCAGTTCCATCAAAAAGTTCTCCACGACTGCAAATTACTCTAAATACTTGATAAAAAAAATTAAGTCGGCTGTTCAACGACTGTTATGGAATATGGAAGAGGTAAATGGTAGGGACTGATTCAATTCATTCTTTAAATTTTACTCTTTTCTTTCTTTTTTTAGTCTTTTTTTTTTGAATGTGCGATTTCAGTCATTGTTTTGATATTTTAAAAACAAGTAATATCGAAAAAAAAATTTATTTTAGTTACTTTTTCTTAAATAATTAAATTTTTTTTTTCCTATAGAAAACTAAAATTATATTTAATTGATGAATCGATATTGGAAAAAAAACTGTTTTAACATAGAATGTCATCCACTACAAGTTTAAAAAAAAAATTTTGGAACATTAGTGGATGAATAAAAAGTATTTCATTAAAGGTTGAAAATTTGAACGAGATATGTAAATATATATATAGGGAGAGCGTGAACTATAATTATGACAAATGGAAATATTGTAATTAAAATGGAAATATAATTAGTATGGCTGTGTTCTAATGACTCAGTGAAAGATTCGATAAAATCTGGTTGTGAAAAACTGTAACGTGAACTTGTGAGAGGCGTCAGCAAGCAAAGGACGACCCCCCGTTGCGACATGAATGGAGAGTTAGTTTAAATAATTGTTTTAACACGGCTGGCAACACTTGCAATTGTAATATATATTCTAACTCTGGCTGGTTGCTAGGCAACCAAACGACCTTGTTATAAATGTTTTGTATATCGTCTGCGTATGTCAGTGGAAATAAAAGAATACGATCGCTGTAAAAGCTAACATTATGGTGCCGAAATACTCAAGTTTTCTACGAACCAGGATTTGAGAAAGAAAAAATTACGTTCCTGCTTTTAAGGAGGTGAGAATTTATTTTTCAACGGCAATAGTATTCATTAAATTTATTCATTTGTGCAAGATTGTAGCAATTCTAAATTTTCCAGATTCCATGACTAGATTTTTTTTCTTCCGCTTTCTGTTTTACAGGTTAGATAAGAAAATTTTTTGTTGCTGAACGATATCCTTTTTTAGAGAGGCCGAGTTGGGTGATAGCAATATCTGGCCTTTATCCGACTTACGGAGCGTAAAATTGTGCACCCCTAGAGAATTTGCACTTAAAAAATGCAGTTTTATAAAATTCGATTTATCAGACCGATTTCAATCAAATTTTGTATTTTTGCCATGTGATGCATTATATTCTTTAAGGTAATGTTAAAAATTGTACACCTTACAATTGGGTATACTATAGCCTACGTCACAGGTTGTGTTATTCCTACTAAATTTAACCCATGAACGGCATTTTCTGCGAGCCTAACTTCAAGTCACAAATAAACAAACGAAGTGTTTGATCGTTTAAATAGCTGCTCGCCAGATTTTATTGCATTATAAGGAAAAGTAATTGATATTCGATTTTTGATTAATAATTGATTTATAGTGAATAATATAATGATAGTGGCATTTATGTGGATAGTGGCATAGAATTTAGCATTGCGTCATGGTAAATGTTATTCCTACTAAGTGGAAGTAGTTGTGTTTTTTTCATATTATACCCAATTAAAAAATGTTTCGATTATTTTTAAATGAAGTAATACAAAATAATAAATATTTACATAAAAGTCGTTATTTTTGAATTTTCGAATTCCAAAAATAGAACTTACATTTTTGTATCAACATAATATATTCATGTAGAACTATATATATTGTCTTGTTCGATAGAAAAAAAAACAAATATAAATATATTATAAAAACAAATAGAATTTTACACTTTTCTAGATCCTTTAAACTATGTTTAAAAATTGACGAAAGATCCAATCCACACGCTCAAAATTCTTTCTGCACATTTGTAGAGCGTCGGTTAAATGCTACCGGGCAGCCCAAATTCCGAATCATTTCCATTTTATTTACGTTGGTGTATTTCTCTAAGGTTTGTGCTGCTTTCCATGGGTGAGAGATTAACCGGAAGCTTTAAATACAATTAAATCAAAATCATACAAGCATATCTTCAGGGCGCCGCGGAAAAATCAAGAAACATTAACCGGGCCAGGGCGATAAAAAGGTTGGGGAGCACTGATTTAAAATAAAAGGATTATACATTAGAGTTAATATGAGTTCCCGGGTCTGTTCTTTTAAATTAAACAAATGTGCAAAAATTTATTTATTTCAGTTATGAAAGATATACAGAAAAAAAAATTGAAAATAAGAAGTTTATCTATCAGTAAACTAGCAATCTCAATAATATATTTTATTATATTATTGTTTTATGTAAAATAATATATTCAAAATAATAAATACTTTTTTTTACCTCGAAATATAGCCTTTAAACTGTTCTTCCAATATACCGTAAACCGGGGCGAGTCTACCCACATTTTTTCAGTTTGTCAACTTTCAAGTGGTCAAACTTTTGTAAATATTAAAGAAAAAAGGCTTTTAATAGGTGTTTCGGAATCGCTATTTATCCCTCTTTAAAGCTGTGAAATCGATTTTAGAAAATATTAACAGTTACGCTGTTACTGTATATTTTTATAGAACTGCTGACAAATCTCTCGTATGGGGCGAGTCTACCCATTCTACTAAAATGAATGTTAACATAGTAAATAATCAAATTTTACTATTAAATTGTTATTTTAGTTACCACATGGGATATGTATGAAGTAAAATTCATAACTTTATTATATATTCCATTTTTTTATTCATAAAATAACACAAATTGAGTATTTGATCGATTATCACATTTTGATCACAGTTTTGTTTTTATAATCATTAACATTATAAAATAACATTTTTTTCTGATTATTGTTGATAAAAATAAATTAAAATTAATATAAATTTACAATTAAATAATTAATAAATAATAATAATTAAAGATTATTAACAAAATCGAAATTCAAACATTGGGAATCATAAAAAAACCTTTTCCCATTCTTTTGGGAGGTAATAATACTTTATAAATAATAATTTATTTAACTTGCATTAAATATAAAAAGTTAATTTTGTAATATAAAAATTGAAAAAATAGGTAAAATAAACATATTTTATATTTACATTTATATTTAACCTATAAATTTTCTTATTAATGATAAATTTATCAATGCAGAATTAAAATAATATACTTAAATTCATTTAAAATGACTTAATTTTAATATAAATAAAGTTCTAAATTATATTATTATGCTTTATTAAAACTAAATACGAATCGGTAGACTCGCCCCGCGAATTCTGGCTTTTTGTTTACAACAGCAAAACTTACATTCTTTTTGCTTTTTTTCATATAAAATTAATGTAATCTTAGTCTTAGATAAGTTTATCACTTAACCAAAGTGAAAATAGTAATAATAATAATATACTTACGGAACACCTACTAAAAGTTTGCTGATTTTCAATACAAATCTCTCAAAAGACGTTTGAACAGGTCGGTTGAAAAGACACCAAATAAATAAAAACGGATCAAACTACTACAGCGCCATCTTCCTTAGAGTCTGAACTAAGTCCTCCGTTGGTAATAAATTTTTTATTTGCAATTTAAAATAGTGAAAATTAAATAAAACTAAAATGTGTAGACTCGCCCCTGGATGGGTAGACTCACCCCGGTTTACGGTATTTCAATAAATTTATTGTTTTCATTTCTGTACCATACTTCCATCGATATTTAACATTTATCCAACAGTGCGCACTAAGCATTGGTTTTCTCAATTTTCTATGAAATTAAGATTGTTTCAGATTAATCACTCTTCGAGTTTGGTTTGCATAAACGCGATTTTAGTCCATATGAAAGTTAACTTTAGACTAGAAATAATTAGAAAAACTTAAAAGTAGGGCAGAAATAATTAACTTGAAAGTCGAAGCCCTTGAAAAAAAAATTTAGATAGCATAATAAGAACTTGATCTTGAAAAGCGAGATTAACTAGCGTAAATGGCGAAAAATAACATTGACATAAATTCAGTAGCTTTAATTCTAAAGCCAACAAAAATAAACTGACCTTGTGTCTCAAATAAGTTTTTAAAAAAAATAAACAGACTTTTAAATGTACAGATGCAAAGTTATTTCCCATAATTTAGTTTATAAGCACTTCCGTTAAGAGGAATTACCCTACTGCATGATCTTTATTTTATTCATGTATTGAAGATAATAGCTCTACTTTTAAGCGGAATTAGTTTTATTCCCGTAAAGCAAAAGTTTCAAAGGTTTATACATTTGTTTAAACGATCTCTGAAAAAAAAAATACTAGAAAAATTGTGTGATGAAATTTATTTAATGGCTTTAAGAAAAAATTATAGTTCCTGCAAATACTGAAAAGGAAGAAAAATGGAGACTAACGGTATCTGGGAAAAATGGATACAGATGTTATAGGCACTACATATTTAACCAGCAGCTCCTTTGAAATAAGTATTGGCTAACAAATTTAATCACTTAGCACATAAAATTAACACTGTTATTAGTACAATTAGCTGCTTCATACATAAAGAATTTTAAGATTTCATTCATGCCAGTTTAAATAATTGCCAATTGTTTAGTGTTAATTGCTTTTTTCTTCAATTCATTGCCGATACCCTTTTCAGTAAAGATTTATTACAACTTAAGACAGATTCAAACAGATTTAATGCATTTAAATGGCTCGTCTAACAATTTAAAGATAGTTAGCAATCTTTCCAGTTATAAGTCAACCGAGCTGCTAAATTTTACTTACATGTAGCATTGGTAAACGACGAAACATAACTCTAAAATGGTGGTGACTACATTAAAAATGTTTCAGCTACAACAAAAATTCTTATTAGGTTCTTGGATTGTTTTAATAACACTAAATTTATCAAATGTCTACTTTTTCACATAACCTCTTAGCCATTGCGATACAAAGGAATTTTGCTTATAATCCCTTTATTGTACCACAATGTTGCCCAGGGAACGCCAAACGAGGAGGCGAGGTTATTTTATTCTAACTGCTTAAACACCAGAAACAGTATTTGATGATGTACAAAAGGTCAATTATTTTCTATCTCATGAGCATCGAACATTATCGGCAAAGTCTACCACTTTTGAAGTTTTATCATAGTCACTGGGTCTTAGAATAGTTGTTATTTTAGTGTTTAGCAATCAAAATAGTTCCCCAAGAGGGCTGTCAGACACATTTATAAGTAGCCAGAACATGGACAACAGCCCCCCGAGGAGTAAAAGAATCATTGATTCCGTACATTCCATGCAAATATATTCTTACAGGGTAGATCTATGAATTCTGCCACATTCAAATAACAATGTAAATAAAAATAACAAAATAAATACAGTAGCATAAATAACTACTGTACACATAATTTTGATAAGCAGAATGCCAAATGAAACTTAGATATTTCAATGCAAAACAATATGAAACAAAAGCCCAAAATGATGTCAGGGTAAATTTTGCTTGGATACTAAATTTATAATGATAAACTTATCTAGTACTTAAAAATACACATGCACACAGGCAAGTTGTTCTTTACAAGAATTTTGAATTTAAGGGTGCCAAAGGAAGAATTTCATAAATAAACTCTGAAGAGACATAAAGACATGGAAATGTCAGAATCGCCAATTTTTTCCCATACTCCTCTAAATAATTTTGAAAAGGTGGAATAGTAAAGCAATTGACTTAAATATTTATTTAATATCTACTTATTTAAATATTTGTGCCATCTAAACTTATTCATTTATTTTTCAGAATGTACATTTGATCTACAAAGAATTAAATCTCTAACTTCATTTTCATTAAATTAAAAATCATGTAAATTTTTTGTAGAATATGTGTAAAAAACACAAACATTTAATTCATTTACAAATGCGAAGTTAACATCCAATACAAGTCACTTTAAAATTATCGGGGCATTATATTTCATTCAGCTCTTAATAAGGCGTTGATAGTTAAAAATACAAAATGTACAATTAATAATTTTAAATCAAAATAATATGGTGCTACAAAAGTATATAATACTCTTAGAAAGTTTAGCTAAAATATGAATTTTTTGGTTGCTAAGTAGTCTTACCAAAAAATGTACAAGCAACAAAAGCCGATATTTTTTATTGAAAATAATGTTGTACTACTCTGGAATACAAACGTTATGGCGAGTTTGGTGATATATGAACAATTGGTATCAAAACAAATAATATGAATATAATATGAACAATTTGGTATCAAAAACGCTTGACGTAAAGTGTGCTGACAATGATTTTAATTAAAAATATATGGTACTAATGTGATACACAATATTTTTGGCAAGTATAACTTCGATGTGAAATATTTAGATACTAAATCAGATTGCCGTAAAAGGTACTACAGTCAATTCGCTATAACTCGAAGTACGATAACTCGAATATTACTATAACTCGATTTTTTTAAGGGGTCCCGACCCTTTTATTTTCAATTTCATGTTAATTATTCTCGATTACTCGAACTTTACTCCCTTTAACTCGATTTTTTGTGTGGATCTTTTAAAGCAAGAAAAAAAAAAACTAGGAGCTGATATCTTGCCCCTTCCTTTGCAACACACGCAATGTCTTTCGCACTCTTCATGGAGGAGCTAAAGCTGTCCCTCTTGAAGTATGTGAGCAGTGGTTAAATGAAACGTTACCAAATTTACTTCAAGGATACAGTTAAAATGATGTTTTCAATATTGATGATGTGGGTTTATTTTTTAAATGTCTTCCAAATAAGACTATGATGTTTAAGGATGAAAAATGCTCAGGGGATAAAATGAGCAACGAACGTTAGACTGTCCTAGTTGAAGGAAATGCGTCTGGGACAGAGAAATTGCCCTTACTTGTTATCGGAAAATACCGAAATCCCCGATGTTTCAAGAATGTAAAAACGTATCCTTTGGATTACAAGTTTAGCAAAAAGTTTTGGATGACATCATTTTTATTTGAAGACTATGTAAGAAAATTGGATCGTAAATTCTTCGCTAAAAAAAGAAAAGTGATACTTTTTATGGATAAATACACAGCGCATAGTGATCTACCTAATTTGAAAGCAGCAAACCTGCAGTTTCTCCCGCCAAACACAACAGCAAAGTTGCAGCCGATGGACCAGGATATCATAAAGTGCTTCAAACAGTCTTATCGTAAATAGCTTGTCAAAAAAATGATCTTAAATATTGTAAGCATTTAGAAGATTTGTAATTAATAAGCATTAATTAAATAATCCGACAATATTTTGAAAGACCAAAACCGAAACTAACGGTAAGTCGAACTTCCGATAAGTCGAAGTTTTTCGTCAGTCCTATCAGATTCGAGTTATCGCGAATTCACTGTATTAATAACTGTAATTTGATGTGGTACTACTATGATATAAAATGCTCTTTGACAAATTTAAATACGATGAATGTTTAGGTTATTAAATAAGCTTGCCGTGAATTGCGCTATTAGTACTTTTAATGTGGTACGACTACTTTAATACATAATGCTTTTAATAAGTTTTGAAACAATAATTGTTTCTTGCTAAGAAATTTTTGATAAATAAATTGGCTTACCATAAGTTTTTTAACAAAGAGGAATATAAATAAAAGTATTAAGTTTAAAAAATGGATAGTAAAAATTTAAAAATGTACAATATTAAACTATAACAAGAAAAACGCTATCAAAATTAATCTAATTGCTATTTAGCTGTTTTAAATATATGAAATCATGTTTAGAGTGAGATTAAGCTCGAGACACTGAGATTTAATCTTTCTTTTAAGTTCATTGTAAAAACTAGTTTTTTAATATTAACCTAAGTATGAAAATCTATCGTATTTTATCTACTGTAGTTTCGATTAAAATTGCTTACAAATACTATTTATTTTTTCTGAGTTTGTTTGTTTTTTAGTTACATGATGCGATTAGTGAAAAGTTTTAAAGGTACATACCAATTTATAAATAACATTTTTACTATATGAGTGACTTTACTATTCCAGTTCGTGATAATTCTCATTTTAGTTTATTACCTAGAAAGAAAATACTTATTAAGCAGACATAATCAGCAGAAATACTAGTTTTCAAAATCTTGAATAAGAAACTGTTGGAAAATTGCGAAAACAAAAAATGCAAGACTCATTCAATTGCTGGAAAGCTTATAAACGTTAAAATTAGCTAGTCTAATTAATTGGCAACGACTAATGAACAATTCCAAATAATTTAGAATTTAATCAAAATGAAATTCAGTCACCGAAAAATGAGCTAAGGATTTAAAAGAATCCAAATTGGATCTATGATTTGTGAATAGATTTTGCACTAACTGGAAGAAAAAAATTATTCTGAAGGCGAAATTAGGATAATGAAAATTTAAGATTCATTTCATTGTTTAAAAGTTTGCCAACTTTCAAATAAGGAAATCTAACAGATCGGCAAAAGCCAATAGACGATTCTAAATATTTCAAGAATTAATAGGAATGATATTGAGCCATCGAAAAACGAATTGATTATAATAAATACACATTGAACAAATGGTGCAACAAAACATTGAACAAAAATATCTAAGGAACAAAGTAGGAACAGAAATCCAGAGCAGTGTAGAGTTCATAAAAGGACATTAAAATGTCCCAAAAACAGGATACTGAGTGGACTTTGTAAACAAGGTGAAGAAACCAGTAAAAAACCTTCAACTGGTAAAAGATCAAATTCAACCTTTGAAATAAGTCCATCTCAGGCTTAAAACCATTCAACTTCCAAGAGTACCTAGTAAAAACGTAAATCCAGAAGAAGAGATTATAAAAGCATTGTAGCTGAAAGACTAAATCGTCGTCACAAAAAGATGAATACTTTAAACTGAGGAGAGAGTAAGAAAGCATGAAAACAAAGTACAGAGTGTTGAAAACCATCGTGGAAAAAGCAATTTTTAAACAACTTTGAGTCACAATAAAACTTGTAAAGTTTCAATGGCAGTGTCTCAAGTTAAAAAGAAAGAATCTATAATATTAGAATTTAATCATGTGATCAGTTTCCGACATTTTCATTCGTCAAGACACATGAGATGACTTTCCAATATTCTGATTGGTCAAACCAAATGGTGGGATTTTACAATTTTTTTCATTGGTCAAATGAATCATATGATTTCTTTAAAATCGGGCTACCATAAGCACAAAATTATTATATGTTATAAAATTACTATGCTTCAATAACTATAAATATTTCATTGTGATTTTCGATTATAGGGTAAGAAATAGCTTATCGTACATTCAGACAAGATTTTTTTTTTTTTGCAATGTATTTAAAACAAATATATTTTATTATTTATCATAATATTTATTTGAAATTATACTCATTTATTAACCATATATTGAGTTAGATGAGGTTATGAAATTTAAAACAGTGTAGGATAAGTGCAATGATTCATTGCATCTAGTCATTATGAGTCAATTTTAATAATAAAAATATTTCTATTCGTTTTTTTTTATTTTGTATTTCATGACATTTATTTTAAAAAAATGTAGTAATAGCAAAGGAATGTTTCATTAATAAAATGAATTTAAAAAATCAGTTTGAGAGGCATAGCAAAATTGCATGGATAAATTTCATTCCAAGTTTGTAGATAAAACATTGTGTCGTTTTTAATATACAGAGAGGAAATTGTCCCACACTTTTTATCTCACCATGTAACCTTTCCAAGTCTCTAGGTAAAAAGTTTGAATAACTATTTACCTTAACTAAGATACTAATTACTAATTAGTTTCAGTAATTAATAATTTTATATTTAAAAATAACTAATAATAATGAATTTGAATATATAAAATTGTTATAAATTTTTATATTAATTATTACTTAAGTTATTGAATTGTACTTTATTTTTATTTTTTTTCCAATGATGTTGAAAAAGAGCAAAGTCTCACAGAATGACAAGGAACATGAATTATAAAATTTCTTCAACATATGTCTAGCACTCCAATATATTAAAAAAATCTACAATAAAAAAAGCAGCATGAATACTATTTTATTTAATTTTTGCATTCCTGGGTAGTTGCACATATTAATATATAAGATATTGGGATTAAAAGCGAAAAAAAAAATAATTGGAATATTGCAATAAAAAGACAAAAACATAACAATTTCTGAGATATTTAATTTTATAACCGTTGTTGAACAGCCGAGACAATTTCGGATTTACGACTAGTAATAATCAACTCCGTAGCCTTGTAATTTTGAACCCGATTCAGTAGACAAGGGAACTCCTAGATCAATAAGTGAGAAAAATTTGCCTTCGTAGAGGAGTTTTTGATGGAACTAACACGTATTTGTGTTACATGGGGAGGAAAACCTTCTTCGGTTAGTTTGACTACAAGGGAACTCTAACCCATGATCCGTCAATTACTGGGGATATTTTACATCAGCACTGTGGTCAGTATTAGCTGGGTGTAGAATTCGTATCGACCAGCCATCACTGGGATTCGAACCCGGTTCCACCCAGTGGATGGCGGACGCTCTATGCATTCCCTCCTGAAATATTGTGATAAAAACTGAAAAACTTAAATATTTTGGAAATATTGCGACAAAAGGGGGAAAAAGTTCTCCACAAAGGCAAATTTAGCCCAATACTTGATCCAGGAATTCCCTTGTCATCTGGATTGGGTTCAAAGTTACAAGGCTATGGATTTGAATATTAGTAGCCATAAACCCGAAATCGGTTCGGCTGTTCAACGACGGTTATAAAATAAAAAATTGGAAAAAATCATAGTACTTTTTGGTTAGTAGTGCGTAAGAAAATTTAGCTATTTTTTTACATTATATTAAATTATTTTATGATTAAAAATTAAAATAATAAAAAGATGGTGGTATAATAAGTATTAAAAAAAGATGGTGGAAGTCTGCATTCTTTTGGCGGTTTTCCGCTTACGCCCGGTTAACCAAAACGTACTAAAAACATACAGTGGTTATAGAAACCATGAAGCCACGTTTACCAACAAAGAAAAAAACGCCGAATTCTGGTTGTTTAAACACCTGATGCTGATAATACACGTAGGTATATAAAATGTGAAAACGTCTCAATCACTCACGCCAGTGTTTCCTAAAGTCTGGTACACGTAACCCCAGGTATAGGAACAGTTTAGCGGGGGTACGAGTTCTTATGCGAAATATCTTGAAACAAACGAAAATTTCACATAATTTTATTTAAAAACAAAGCTAGCCATGAAAATGTACGATTACGTATTTTTCTATTGGTTATTTTTTGCAGAGGTAACAATTAATAATTAGTGGTGTCAACAGTCAGTCGAGATTTTTTAACTTTTGTGCAATTTCTTTATAGTAAAAAATATATTCACTTTTTTTATTAGTGGTACACTGCGTTACGAAAAATTTAGAAAGGGTATACAAAAGTCATAAGGTTGGGAAACACTGACATACGTTAACAATACATGTTGAAATATGATAACATCGCAGCCCTTTTTAATTACTATATCGAATTCAATAATATTACCATCATTATCGATATCATATCAAAAAGATAATTTTGTGAACAATATATATTACGATAATCATATCAGGAATCGTGAAAAATTTTATTTAGATATCGAAAACATTGGAAAAGTTGGAAAATATATGCTATAAATTGTAGGAAAAAAATGGGATGTACTGTTAAATAACATTATTTTCTGACAATACATCGTGATCTTAAAATTCGTACTTAAAGGTTATAAGAACCTATGTTCGTGTTAGCAAAAGCTCGGAAAAGCAGTCGCAACCATTTGATCCCTATAACAGCTAATTACCAAATATAACATTCAGTAAGAATGAATAGAATAAGTAATCTACTGGAAGGAGTCTAAAATGCATAAATATAATAAGAATAAGTAATTTTATATACATTTATTGCAAATATGAAGAAAAAAATAATTTATTAGTTCTCGAGAAATAACACTGTAGCGCTGTTTGTCGAAGTTCTGTCGCCAAGTGAAATAAAAATTAAAAAAAGCCATAGTTTAAGTATCTTTCACTTGAAGCAATGAGATTATTCTAATGAAGAATTATCTGAGCTTTAGAACAGACAAATAACTTAAATATATAAAACTTTTTTAAAAATCGCCAATTTGGTGACATTTTCCCACCTAGATGAAAATTATTAAAATCACTGGCCTTGTTGTCAATTTTTGCAAATTTTTATGAACTCAGTTAATGCAGCTTTGGACAAGTTTTTAAATATTAAGAAATTAGACCTACAAACGCTTTACATTTTCACAAAACTGAGGCTTTTCTCCATATTGACATTTTGCAGCGTTTTCAAAATAAACGTAGACGCTTTAGATAGGCTAAACTTACAGTCACGAGTAACAGTTGCAAATTCACAGCAGTTATAGAAATAGCATTATTATTCGCAAACAGGCGTCATTTCATGTTACGACAGAGCCTTCAAAAAACAGCCTTAAAAAAGCCCCTCAAGGGATCAGCAGATTTTAATATTTTTTTTCTTCCTTTCACTATCCCATACACGAACACAAAACCGTTTGATCCGCTTACATGGAATACTAAAAGTAGTGTGTGTTGTGCTCCATTTAGCCGCTTCTGGCTTTTGCGATATTGTTCAACACATTTCCTAAGCTTAAAATCTATTACCTATTTAATAAAGTAGAAATAGGAGAGAGCAGCCTTGTGATAGTGCAAATTTGACAAGTATACTGAAGTGTTGTTGTTACATATTCCACTTGGCCCAGAACAAGGCTAGATCAAGTCCGGAAGACAGTTCACCGACAAAAAATCATACTAAAATTGTAATACTAAGTATCTATTATTTTAAACTTGTATTTTTCAGAAGTTATAGTACTTATTAAACCGCAACCCTGAATTACAAACTTTATAGTACTTATTGTGTAGCAGCCATGTATCATTACAGAAGTTATTGTAATTATATTTTAACTTAGTATTATTGCAGAAGTGAAGGTTATTATTCTATTATAACCTCGTATTATTACATCATATCAACTTCTACATATGTGTATCATAAACCCTGCATACTTGTAACTCTGTATGATAAAGGATGTAAGCTTTTATAACTAAAGAAAACAATTCTTTCCTGTCAAGGAAATTATAATACAACCTCTATGATTACATTCATAGAAAATAGCACATAACATAAAGAAAAATAAAATTGTTTAGCTAAGATTCGTAACCCAGAGTTGGCCGTTGATTACAGTAATCGATTACAACTGTAATTGATTACAGATAATTACAGCTATGTAATCAATTACTTGTAATCACGATTACAAGTAATCAATTACTTGTAATCGTGATTACAACTTTCAAAAAATTTTGATTACAGCTGTAATCATGATTACAATTTTGATTACAGTAATCAATTACTTGTAATCACGATTACAAGTAATCAATTACTTGTAATCGTGATTACAACTTTCAAAAAATTTTGATTACAGCTGTAATCATGATTACAATTTTGATTACAGTAATCAATTACTTGTAATCATGATTACAAGTAATTGCGATTACAAGTAATCACAACAAAAACGATTACAAGTAATTATGATTACAAGTAATCAAAATATATGATTACATGTAATCACGATTACATGTAATTTGATTACATGTAATTGTGATTACTTGTAATCAAACTATACGATTACAATTTATTACGATTGTATACTATAGTCAAATTTTTTATGTAAGTATTCATGTGTTTACATATTTTTATGTACATAGAATGTACGCACGCATGAACGTACAATTTGCGATTCCTATACATACAATGTATGCACAAACGTTTTTTGTACGTACAATATTCATAATTATATTGTAATATACTTAATGCAATGCGCATATGCTTAGTACATATAATTATGCATTTATGATACATGTACGCATGCATGTTAGTTTGTACAAAAAGGCAATGTTTTGTATCTTTGTATACATAGACAATGTATGTATGAACGTATATGAAAATAATGTTTATGCATTTGCATGCTTTTATGTACTTAAGTGCATATATTGTATAAATTAACGATAATAGCACGTATATGCAATGTACGTTTGTATATAAAATTGTACGTATTTGCGTACAATATGTAAAAATGTTATTTAAAGGTACAATATATGCACATAGTTGCGTAAATAAAATGCGTACATGTGTACATGCATATTTATATGTACATCGATATATGTGCACGCTAAGTATGTACTTATGTACAACTTACGTATGTACTTGTATAACTACATACTTTGTTAATACTTATGCGCATGTAATGCATGGATGTACAAAAAAATAGTTATATGCACAATGTATGCATGTGCATACAACGTATACATGTACATAATTACAAGTAATGTACAAATACGTGCGTACATTTAAATATATGTAATTACAATATACACATACATTGTGCATACATTAAAAAAATTTATATGAGTAAAGTTATTAAAATTTGTTTTAAAATTATTCTAAGGTATATGAAACTCGACCTCATATTTTTTATAAAGCAAACGATAATTTTATTTGGAATTTCTAAATATTAATTCCACACATAAAATTTACCGTTTTTCTTACCATTTAAAAAATTTCTATGAATCATGCATTATGTTATAAAAAAAATAAATCTGTATTGTCAAACATTTCATGAAAATACCTGAAAATAATTTTTTATTCAGAGAATTTCAAAATGATATAGAACAATTAAAGCTGAAAACTAAATTTAAATATCGTTTGATTTTGTCATTTAACTTGCTTGAGTCATTAAAAGTTAACTAACATGCATTTTATTTATTGCATTGTACACATATTTAGACATAAATGTAATGTACATATGTATACGTGTAATGTATGTACGCATGTACAATGTATGTACATACATTCATGTATTGTACGTGCATATATAGTACATATGGATATGCATACATGGAACATACGTGTATTGTACATGTGTGGATACATTCATTGTACATATATACATTGCACCATATGCATAGATAGGGATAGCATGCATGTACACATGTAAAATTTGTACGAAAGAATTATGCCCAATATATTTATGCACATACGTACTGTATATGTACACACATATGTACATTATATGAACATTACATGTTCATTTCATCATATGTACATTATATGAATATACATCTGTACGCTATATGTATATGCATCTGTACGCTATATGTACATACATCTGTACAATATATGCATCTCAAATGTGTGTATGTACGTACGTTGTGCATGTCGAATGCATGTATGAATATATGTGAAATATAAATACGCCCAATGTACGTACAATAGTTCACAAATGTATTATGCATATTTGGATACTTACATTGAGCATGAACATATTATGTACATGTACATAAATACACTGGACATGCAAATCATATACATACATATATTGTCATATATGTATGTATATACATATACAATCATATATATAATCAATCATACATATATTGTACATCCTACAGATATACCTATATTGTACATGCATACATATATTGTACTGTTCATAAATAAATTGCACATACATGCATGGGACATACATTGTATAGACAATGTATGTATGTTCGTATAAACACAAGTACTTGTATATACATGCGTGCATGAACATATACATTTTACATACACAAATATTTGCATAAAATGCATATATTCATTGTGTATAAATGCACATGCCTACATTGTTTGCACATACATACGTAATTATTATCTATATACATACGTACATATATTTTATACCTACAATATAAGTGTATGCACATGTGTGTGAAACTAAAATGTCTGAACATATGCACTAGATAAAATCATATGTACATACATTTCAGTTACATTCATTTGTACGTATACAAATACGTACAAAATGCAGTACATGTTAATACGTGCAAAATGTATCATTATAAAATACATTCTACTATCTACTGTAAAATATAATCATTTATAAGAATACAATAGTCTTGTAATCGTGTAATTAGATTACATGTAATCATAATTACATGTAATCAAATTACATGTAATCAAATTACATGTAATCATATATTTTGATTACTTGTAATCATAATTACTTGTAATCGTTTTTGTTGTGATTACTTGTAATCGCAATTACTTGGAATCATGATTACAAGTAATTGATTACTGTAATCAAAATTGTAATCATGATTACAGCTGTAATCAAAATTTTTTGAAAATTGTAATCATGATTACAAGTAATTGATTACTGTAATCGACTATGTAATCATGATTACAGCTGTAATCAAACTTTGTAATCACGATTACAAGTAATTGATTACTGTATTCAATATTGTAATCATGATTACAGCTGTAATCAAAATTTTTGAAAATTGTAATCATGATTACAAGTAATTGATTACTGTAATCAAAAAATGTAATCGATTACATTTTTGGCCAACTCTGTCGTAACCTTATTAATAAAAATAGCTTTTAATTAAAAAATGAAAAAAAACATTACTTTCAGTAAAAAGATTAGACTAGAAATAATTAAATAACTTAAATATAGGGCAGAAATTGTTAATTTGAACTTCGAAAACCATGAAAAAAAATTTAAATGGCAAGGTAAAAAATTGATTTGTTAACTTGATCTTGAAAATCGAAATAAACTAGCGTAAATGGCGAAAAATAATAATGACATAAATTCAGCAGCTTTAAATCTAAAGCCAACAAAAATACACTGATCTTGTGTCTGAAATGAGTTTTTTTTTTTTAATAGAAAAAACCATATTAAAATTCCTTGATGTAAAGCTATTTACCAATAATTTAATTCATAAGCACCTTATTGAAGAGGAATTATCCTACTGTATGAGCTTTATTTTATTCATGTATAGAAAATAATAGCTCTAAACAAAATGGAATCAGTTTTATTCCCATAAGATAAAAGTTTCAAAGAACTCTGAAAAAAAAAAGCTGCTTGAAAAATATTGCGTGATAAAACTGATCTATTGGCTTTAAGAAAAAATTAGATTTACTGCAAATACTGAAAAAGAGGAAAAATAGAGTCAAATGCATACAGATGCTTATGGCACTACATATTAGCCATCCGCTCAATTGAAATAAGCTTACAAATTTAATTACTAACAAATTTAATTTGAATGCTTACAAATTTAATTACTAAGCACGTAAAATTAACACTGTTATCAGTACAATTAGATGCTTCATAAATTTAAAGACTCTTATTAGCAGTCTTTTCAGTTATAAGTCAGCCGATATGCAAATTTTACTAACAGATAGATGACATGGAAAAAAGAAGTAACATAACTCTAAAAGGGGAGTGACTCTATTAAAATGTTTCAACAAAAATTCTTATTTATTAGGCTGTTGGATTTCTTTATTAGTACTAAATTTATCAAACTTCCACTCTTTCTTATAACCTCTTAGCCATTGCGGTACAAAGAATCATTGCTTACAAACCCTGTATTGTACCATAATGTTGCCCAGGGAACGCCAAACGTGGAGGCGAGGTTATTTTATTCTAACTGCTTAAACACCATGAAACAGTATTTGATGATGTACAAAAGGTCGATTTTTTTCTACATCATAAGCATCGACCATTATCTATAAAATCTATCACTTTTGAAGTTTTGTCATAGTCAATGGGTTTCAGAATAGTTGTTATTTTGGTGTTTAGCAATCAAAATAGTTCCCCAAGAGGGCTGTCAGACACATTTATAAGTAGCCAGAACAAGGACAACAGCCCCCCGAGGATTAAAAGAATCGTTGATTCCGTACATTCCATGAAAATATATTCTTACAGGGTAGATCTATGAATTCTGCCACATTCAAATAACAATGTAAATAAAAATAACAAAATAAATACAGTAGCATAAATAACTACTGAACACATAATTTTGATAACCAGAATGCCAAATGAAACTTAGATATTTTAATGCAAAACAATATGAAACAAAAGCCAAAATGATGTCAGGGTAAATTTTGCTTAAATACTAAACTTATAATGATACACTTATCTAGTACTCAAAACTACACATGCATATATGCAAGTTGTTCTTTCAAAGAATTTTGAATTCAAGAGTGCCAAAGGAAGAATTGCATAAATAAACTCCGAAGAAACATAAAGACATGGAAATGGCAGAATCAACAATTTTTTCCCACACTCCTCTAAATATTTTTGAAAAAGTGGAATAGTAAAGCAATTGACTTAAATACTAATTTAATATCTATTAATTTAAATATTTGTTCAATCAAAACTTATTTATTTATTTTTCAGAATGTAAGTTTAATCTACGAATTAAATCTCTTACTTCATTTTAATTTAAATAAAAATCATGTACATTTTTTGTAGAATTTGATTTTGATTTGAACTTCTTATTCATTAACAAATGCGATAAATTCATCGCTAAACAGGTTTAGGGTGTAAATTAAAAAGATGACGAAAATTTTTTACTTATAATTTAATTTTTGAGCAACGGTATAAGTTTGTGAACTAAACATCTAGTATAAGGCACTTTAAAATTAAAATGAGGTATTACATTTTATTCAGCTTTTAATAAACCTTTCATAGCAAGAAATATAAAATGTGCCAATAATAATTTTAATTGAAAATAAAGCTTTACTAGAGAAGTACTTAATACTCTCGGCAAGTTTAGCTGCGAAATGTATTTTTCGGTTACTAAATAAATTTACCATAAAATGTACTAGCAATTATTTTAATAGAAAATAATGTTATACTACTGTGGTATACAATCCTTTTGGCAAGTTTAGCTAAGATATGAACCATTTGGTTACTAAATAGGCATACTAAAAAGTGTACAAGCACTAAAGCCAATAATTTTTATTGAAAATAATGTTGTACAACTGTGGAAAAGAAACTTTTTGGCGAGTTTAGTGATAATATGAACAATTTGGTCCCGAAACGTTTGACGTAAAGTGTACTAGCAATAATTTTAATTGAAAATATGTGGTACTAATGTGATATACAGTATTTTTGGCAAATTTAACTACGATGTGAAATATTTGGGTACTAAATCAGATTGCCGTAAAAGGTACCATTAATAATAGTTACTTAATGTGGTACTACTATGATATAAAATCCTTTTTAACAAATTTAAATATGACGAATTTTTCGGTTATTAAATAAACTTACCTTAAACTGCACTATTAATAATATTAATCTGATAACGACTACTTTAGTACATAATAATTTCAGTAAGTTTTTAAACGATAATTGTTTTTGGTGATGAAATTTTTGATAACTAAATTGGCTTACCACACGTTTTTCAACGAAGAGAAATATAAAATAAAGTATAAAAAACGTATAGTAAAAATTTAAAAATGTACATTTAGCTGTTTTAAGTATATGAAATCATGTTTAGAGTAAAATTAATCTCGAGACACTGAGATTTGATCTTTCTAATCAGTTCATTATAAGAATTAATTTTTTAATATTAACATAAGTATGAAAATCTGAAGGAAATTGCATTTTATCTACTGCAGTTTAGATTAAAGTTGTTTACAAATACTATTAATTTTTTCTGAACTTGTTTGTTTTTAATATCGTTACTCGCTTATTGAAAAGTTTTAAAGGTACATACCAGTTTATAAACAAAATGTTTACAATATATGAGTGACTTTACTATTCCAATTCATGATATTTCTCATTTTAGTTTATTACCTAAAAAGAAAGTACTTATTAAGCATACATAATCAGCAAAAACACTAGTTTTCAAAATCTTAGGAAAGAAAAAATCTGTTCTGTTTGGAAAATTGCAAAAAACGAAAAATACAAGATTCATTTAATTGCTTGATAGCTTATAAACGTTAAAATGAACTAATCCAATTTATTGGCAACGACTAATGAAGGATTCAAAATAGTTTAGAATTTAGTCGAAATGAAATTCGGTTACAGAATGATTTTAAAGAATCCAAATTGGACCTATGATTTGTGAATAGATTTTGTACTAGCTGGAAGAAAAAAATTATTCTGAAGGAGAAATTAGGAAAATGAAAATTCAAGATTAATTTAATTGCTTATAAGTTTACCAACTTTCAAATAAAGAAATCTAATAGATCGGCAAAAGCCAATATACGATTCAAAATATTTTTATAGGAAGGAAATATTTTTAAGAATTTGATAGGAATGATATTGAACCATCGAAAAACGAATTGATTATAATAAATACACTTTGAACAAGAATATCTAAGGAACAAAGTAGGAACAGAAATCCAGAGCAGTGTAGAGTTCATAAAAGGACATTAAAATGTCCCAAAAACAGGAAACTGAGTAGACTTTGTAAACAAGGTGAAGAAACCAGTAAAAAACCTTCAACTGGTAAAAGATCAAATTCAACCTTTGAAATAAGTCCATCTCAGGCTTAAAACCATTCAACTTCCAAGAGTACCTAGTAAAAACGTAAATCCAGAAGAAGAGATTATAAAAGCATTGTAGCTGAAAGACCAAATCGTCGTCACAAAAAGATGAATACTTTAAACTGAGGAGAGAGTAAGAAAGCATGAAAACAAAGTACAGAGTGTTGAAAACCATCGTGGAAAAAGCAATTTTTTTAATAACTGTGAGTCACAATAAAACTTGTAAAGTTTCAATGGCAGTGTCTCAAGTTGAAAAGAACGATATTTCAGAAAATTATATCGAAAAGAATTTAATCATGTGATTGGTTTTCAATATTTTCATTGGTCTAGGTAAATGATGTGATTTTACAATATTCTCATTAGTCAAAAAGAATCAGGTGATATTTTAAAATAGACGAAAGAAATATTTAATTACAACTGGCTAGCATGAGCACAAAATTGTTAATTCTCTATAAACTAAGTTTTTACCCCATTTGTAATGTTAGATGTAATGTTAGATGATAGGGAAAAAACTCGAATTTTTCTTATATCTATATTTTTTTTTAGTTTTAGTTAAAACTGAAGTTTTATAATGCTGCAATGTGGATAAAATAAATGTATTATAATTGCCTCCTACAATAATTTGCGTAAAATCATACCCAGTTTTTAGTCATCATTAGTGTTAGATAATGTCCTAAAATCCTAATTGGGTAAGATTTGTGAAATGGTTAATTGCATTTAGTTGTATGAAATATTTTTGAAAAAGTGGAATAGTAAAGCTTTTAATAGATATTAAATTAGTAATTGACTTAAATACTAATTTAATATCTATTAATTTAAATATTTGTTCAATCTAAATATATTTATATATTTTTCCGAATGACATTTGATCTACGAATTAAATCTCTTACTTCATTTTAATTTAAATAAAAATCATGTACATTTTTTAGTAAAATTTGATTAAAAGACATAAACATCTAATTCATTAAGAAATGCGATAAATTCATCACCAAACAGGATAAGGTATAAAATAAAAAGATGACGAAATTTTTTGTCTTATAATTTAATTTTTGAGCCACGGCATACGCTTCTGAAGCAAACATCTAAAACAAGCCACTTTAAAATTAAAATCAGGCATATTTTATTCAGCTTTTAATAAGGCTGTTATAGCTGATGATACAAAATGTACTAGTAATTATTTTATGTGAAAATAATGTAGTATTACTATGGCATACAATCCTTTTGGCAAGTTCAGCTAAGATATGAACTTTTTGGTTACTAAGTAGGCTTACTAAAAAGTCTACAAGCAGCAAAAGCCAATATTTTTTATTAAAAATAATGTTGTATTACTGTTGAATACAAACTTTTTGGTGAGTTTAGTGATAAAATGAACAATTTGGTATCAAAAACGCTTGATACCAAATTGCAATTTTTATGTGGTACGACTATTTTGGTACATAATATTTTCAATAAGTTTTGAAACTAAAATTGTTTTTGATTATGAAATTTTTGACAACTATATTGGCTTACCATACGTTTTTCAACAAAGAGAGATATAAAATAAAAGCATAAAGTTTAAAAAATGGATAGAAAAAATTTAAAAATATACAATATTAAACTACAACAAGAAAAACACTATCAAAATTAATTTAATTGCTATTTAGCTGTTTTGAATATATGAAATCATGTTTAGAGTAAGATTAAGACACTGAGATTTAATCTTTGCAATAAGTTCATTCTGAGAACTAATTCCTTAATATTAACCTAAGTATGAAAATCTCAAGGAATTGTATTTTATCAACTGCAGTTTAGATTAAAATTGCTTACAAATACTATTTATTTTGTCTGAGTTCGTTTGTTTTTTAGTTTCATGATTCGATTACTGAAAAGTTTTAAAGGTACATACCAGTTTATAAATAAAATTTTTACTATATGAGTGACATTACTATTTCAGTTCGTGATAATTCTCAAAAATTGCAAAAAACGAAAAATACAAGAATCATTTAATTGCTTTATATGCATATATATACATATATATACACATATATACACACATATACACATATATATATATACTCAGGCGTAGCTAAGCTCCTTCCGGTGTTAAATAAAACCGAACCCAAATATTTGACACTCTTCATTTTTTCTTCATTTCATGCAACTTTTAGAAAATGAGAGTACAAAAACAATACGAAAATTATTTCAGTTTTTCTAAATACTACGACTAAACATTATCACATTTTTTTTCTTTTTAAATTCATAAGTCAAAATAATGTAAAAGACGGATTCACATAATATCGTTTATTCTCTTAAACGCTTATCGTGAGCTATGTCTATTTTTTCAATCACGCACATGTTCATGCTTCGAACGCACATTTTGAGCTAAATTCATTTCCAAAAGCGCGTAACTCGAGCTGTATGCAAAATTGTAAGCTTATTGACTATGTAAGAACTGAAGGAATACTAACGCATAACCCTTCCAAATATAATTCCAAAAACCTTTTAATTTTCTAAAATCTGGGTGCTTGAGGGAAAAAAAAAAGGCGTGTGGTAACAGGCAATTATAAAAGTATAAATTTGGTGACTGAGACCACACGTGCTACCACGTAATGTTCTTTATAAGACACAGCTAATATAAAATAAATATTTAAATCCGCTCAAAAAATCATATTTTGTTCGAATAGAACTATAAGTTAGAAATCATCACTGATGTTATCCTTAAAATATGGGAAAACTGAATAGTTTATAGTAAAATTTAAAACAATGACTAACGCTTAACCGATCAGAAAATTTCATATCGTTCTTCGTTCATCCCTAATCAATTAATGAATTAATCTCTAAAAAACTGTATTAACATCAAATGTCATCCACTACAAATTTAAAAAAATGTATTTGATATTGAGAGGATGAATAAAAAGTATTTTATTAACGATTGAAAATTTGAACCAAGATATTGGGAAAGTGTGAACTAATAGTTGGGTATTGAATGATGTGGCCAACTTGAGAGTTAACATCATTTTCAGGCGCATAACGAAAGTAGTACTTTCGATGTATCTTTTCAAAATTTGTCATTATCGTAAGGAAATATTGCTACATGAGAAATATATTAATGATGCTAAAGAACAGATATTCTAACTCTCGAAACACACATTAAATAACTATTTTTGTGCTGTAAAAAAATTATACCGTACTTTGACTAACTCCGGAGATACGGATAGCACAAAAAATTGGCAACTTAGAATTAAAAGCTGCCATTTTGAAATTTTTTTAAATTTGAAAAATGCTTTCAATAAATTGACTTAAACGTACAGTGCTGAAAAAGTAATCACCTTAACAACTTTATCCAAGGATCGCATTTTCACGTACTAAAACTCAGCTTTAATGGTTCCAATTATCTGACCTAAATATATTAACTAATCAGTGCAAACGATAATTTAAGTTACGGAATCAGAAAAACTCACTTACTCTGAATAAATTTCTTGACATTTTTGGTTTTTAGATCCTCAAAAATGCATTTTAGTAAACTACTCTTAACATTATACTAGGATTTTATATCGTATAATTGTATGGTATAAAATATAAAATTTTCAGAACAGAATAAGAAATTTTAAAACAAAAATATCAACTTTTCACATTTTAATTAAATTTTGGAATCTGTACAATTTGGTGTTACTAGATGTTTTAAAAATCTTTTCAATCTGAATAAATTTGATGCATTTTAAAATTTTTACATTTTATAAATATTTTAAAAAACGGCGTATTTTGTGCAATGAAAAAAAATCAAAATTCACATATTATTGAGAACCAAAAAAAAATGTGACACGATTAGTTTACGCCGTTCTGCCCCACACATGACTAAATTAATATGACTAAATTTACATTCATGCTAGCTTTTTATTCTTATTGAAGCAGCTGTTTTTTCTTCCACCCGAAATGTAATGAAATTAAATAAAATAAAAATAAGAAATCAGACTTAAAATTTAGTGCAGTTACAAGGCTACTTATTTCGATAAGAATTTAACTTTACTTCTGAATTTAAAAAATATCGACAAACAAGATATTAAGACTAAGTTCTTGAGATATTTTGAGTCATCTTGTTAAATATGCGATACTAAAACTACGTCCCAGGGTGGTTAGTCAATCCTACAAAACATATATTCATTCAGTTTTAAAATAAGATTATTATGCAGAAACTGACATGTTCTAAACTTTTATTACTGAAACTAAAGAATTCAGTTTGAGGAAGTAATTACAAGAATTTTACAGATTCCAGTAAGAGCAATAATGTAAACTTTTTAAACAATGTTTAACATCAAGGAATCAGAAGGGCTATAGCATTTAGAGTCTGAAAGACTGATTAGCCACAAAATAGATATCTTAAACTAAGCAGACAAATCACATCGTGCAATCTGGATAGATTAAGGAACAGTTTGATGACGATGTACCTCTGACAACAGCAATTGCGTAATCATCCATTCCTGGATAATTATCCCTGAAAAAAAACAAATATGGTCATTTTAATTGGGCACAAAAGGAAAGAAAATGCCTAGTTTCTGAAACCTTAACATACTTTCTAATGTTAGCATTTGAAGTTTGTACAAAATGTTATTTCAGTAATCAGATCATGATGTTCTGATATCTAAAATTAAAATGACCACTCTAAACTCCATGCGTAATTTTTGTTACGTTTTTATTTCGGTTTAAGAAAATTTTGCAAATAAGAATTTAATGTTTTGTGTATGCATTAAACATACCACTTCTTCCCTAGTATCAGCTAAAATAAACAAATCACAAAGCCTCTCGTGCTTACGTAATCATTAGGTGCTTACGTAATATTTGAACTGTCCCTTTTGCGAAACGTGAACGTTACAATTAAGATTAAAATCAAAAATTTTACGCAGCATTTATTCTTTTAATTTGATAACGCTTTGAATTAGATTATCTGAAATAATTTCTTAATTCCAAAGCAAGCAAACATTTCATATCAATTGCTAGTTCTATATAGCAAAAAAAGCAAGTTCTTTGCTTTAACATTAGGTTTTAAATATTTCCTGAAACATTTGAATTTAACCTATTTGTAAGATTTTATTTAGAGTAAAAACTTTAAATAAATTACATAGCATTACTATCTTAAATTTAAATTTTTAAATTTAATTTTTTAAAAAAATTTTTAATTAAATTTTTTAATTTAATTTTTCAAATCCGTCAAATATTATGCATTTTATTCATAGTACTAAAATATTTCGTCAACATCTGGACATTGAATGCATATGCCTCTTAAAAATAAATCTCGCTGCGATTATTTAAACTTTGTCAGACACTGTGAACGTTAAGATTTAAAATTAATATAGAAGATTGATTGCAAACAATTCATACAAACTGAATGCTAAAAAGTAATTAAGTTTTGTCATCCAACAAGCAGGAATTAAGATCTCATCTGCGCTGAAATCCATTTGAAATTCACAGCAAAGATTTGAAAAAGAAATCTTTTCAAAATCTTAGTTCTAAATCCTAATTCTCAAAATATTTATTTCTAAATCTAAGATCCTGCAAAAGCACGCTATTAAATTTAGTACTAACAATGTTTCTTTTTAAGTTATAAAAAATATTAACGGTTAGATTTGTTTAGAAACTAAAGAATTGAAAAATTAGCTATGAGACTGATTAATTTTAAGAGTACGAAATACATATGAACCATTAGAAAATACCTGTGCAAAATTTCCCTAATGATAATTCATCTATTTGCCAAAGAAAATTAAGCTCTATGTTTGAAATTAGCTTTAAAAGTTTCAGAAATGGCACAATTTTAAAAATTTTTAAGAAGACTCGATACTGCGGGGAAAAACTTCCATGGTACTTTTAAACTCTCAATTCTTTAAATTGCATTTATAATTTAAAATGCATTTAACTGATTAAAACCAAGAGTAAGCTAAGAAGTGTCAAATGCTGAAAACATTTTTTTCAAATTTTCGAATAGCTCAGCAAATTACAGGATTGCTTAACTTCTCTATAACAGCAGCTGATTATGAAATAATTTGTTTGAGATTTGAGATTTTGAAGAAAAAAATCAGCATTTGAAACCTCGTAATTTATTGTTACTTTATCCAAGTATTTTTTCTACACTTTAAATTTTTAATTACGAATATAGTATAAGGAGAGAATTTGACAGGAAGAGACTTTTCCGTTGTACAACATCTCAGTAAACGAACCAAAGTTTAGGCAACAGAATTCCATGCAGCACTAATTTGCTTTACAGCACAAAAAGAGATAGTTTGGCTTCATATTTAAGCATTTAAATTCATTTAAAAATAATTTAAAATTGATTATTTTTAAATGTTATGAAGAAAGCTATATGTTGCACAATATTCTGTCAACACATTTGGCGTATCCCTAAATAAAAAATTTAAATTCATCGAAGAAATATAAAAATTTTAATTTAAACTAATTAAAGCACAGTTATTTAAAATCTACTCTTTATATATAAATAGTAGTAAATTTGTCAAATTCTCAGATTAGCTATTTTTATATTAGTTAAACTTTGAATTTTAATTCTTATGTCTAATTTTGACAATGTTGCACACCATGAAACTTTCATTTTTCAGAACATTCCCAAAATAATTTTAATTATTAAATTGCAATAAACTTTGTTTACTAAAATTAAATTTATTTGCATAAGCAGTTAAAACGTTAAATAAAAAGCACCGTCATTTCTTTAATTATGAAAATGGCATTTAATTAAAAAATTTGAAAATGGCATTTAATTAAAAAATTTGAAAATTACATTTGTTAAGAAATGTTTGCTTGGTAACTAATAGTTCTTCAGCTTAGTTCTTCAAACAAACTGCTCAATCACATAATATTTAATTTCAAATTTGATAGTATGAAAATTAACTCTATATTTAATACATATTTACTCTAAGGAATAGCAAAGTATGTTTTACTTACGCTAAAGTTCTTAAAAGGGAAGAGGCTGTTGGAAAATTAGTTTCCGTAAACTGGCCCACCCTACAGAGGAATCTAGAGACGCATTCGTTACTTAGAGATCTTGAAAACCAGACCATATTCCGCTGGAACAAAGACAGTTGCTGGACCAACATACGACTGAACATCCGGATTCTCCCCATGGTATCCGTAATTACGTTAACAGACACATTCGTTACGATGGTTTTTACGGGACTGATTTTGATACTTCTGAGGAGGGTTTCCGCCATCAAACCATCAAAAAGTTTGCTCGAAGATTCACCGCCATCCACTGACCTCCCCATCATTTTCTTGTTCTGGACGTCCATCGTCGGCAGACCCATTTTCGCCAAGGGTGCTGGAATCAAAATTGCAGTTGCAACGTATATCAAGTAAGACAGGGCTGTTGCAATGAGAAAGGGCTTGAATCTCGTCACTAGAGAGGCCAGCATTGTGGTAATTGCAAGCAATGCACCATCCACAGTGGTCAGAACGTTAGTTTGTTGCAAGAGAGTGTTTATCAATGATATATATTCCATTTGCCTTGCTTGTGCCGTTTTCTCTTTCTTTGGTTCCTCGGCATGGATGAATGTTAAAAAGAGTGTTAAAACAACAAAAATGTATAAACACTTCATTTTGAGATAAGTGATAAAATATCCAAGATTAAAATCAAAACACTTTAAAGACGTTTCTTAATAAAAAGTTAAAGCCTCCGCCTGAACTCAGTATTATACCTTTTGACAATACCGATAACGATTATTTTACAACACAAGACAATATTTTAGATGGGAGTCGGGGCCTCCGTGGCCGAGCGGTATCTCCCACAAAATGCTATGCAAAGTGTGGAGGTAACAGGTTCGATTCCCACTGTTACCCTCACTGTATTCTTCGTGATGTCCTTCGCTCATTTGTTATATCCGTCCTCCTACTTGACAAAAGTTTATAAGCCTAAATTGAGCACACAAGCCTGCTAATGTATGTATTTTCAATAAAGTTAATAAATGGAAGCGGTCCCACCCTGGTCAAGTGGTATCGCCAGCCAAACGCCATGCAAAGCGTGGAGGTAGCGGGTTCGAATCCCGTTGTTACCATATATGTATCTTCGTGCTGTACTTCTCCGAATTTCGCTATCTGTTCTTTTATTTGACAAAGGTTTATAAACCTTAATTGAGCACACAAGCCTGCAAATGCATGTTGTAACAATAAATTGAAAATAAATGGAAGTAAAAAAAAAATATTGCAATAAAAATCGAATGGGAGAGAGTGCTTGCACTTTTGCCAAACGTTCTGAAGAGTGGAGAGGTTTGAATCCTACCGTAATCGTGGATGTATCATTGTGCTTTCTGTTTTTCGACTTCAGATAGGTTAATAATTCGTTAATGAAAAGAAGATAGCATTATGATACAACCAAAGTTACGGTGCGATTCGAACCCATTCTCTTCCATATTCACGGCATTTGGCGGAAGTATTGGCAAAACAATAAAATGTTCAGAAGAAGTATTTTTGTAAAATTAATATTATTTTGTTTCAATAATATTTTATTTCTGATACTCAATGGATAAATCAATTCTTAAAAAATCCTCGTCATCGGGCTAATTTGAAAATGAAATTCTTGCAACTCGAATATGGTTCAGCTTTAAGTTAAATTAAAAAACAAAAAAGAAAACATTAGTAGTAGTAGTACTTTATTTACGCCTCACTAGAATTGCACAATGGACTATTTGGTGACAGTTTGAGAGACATATATGAATATAGTCCGAAAGCATGCCATTACAATTTCTGAACCTCTGCAAAGGGGATAGCTTCTCCTCTTAAATAGCTCGACGACTTGCGCACGAAGTCTAGCACTTTACGATATAACAATTTAAAGTGGACCGATACCGTGGACCTTCGATCCCTTCACAGGCTGATCAAAATGATCATCCACCCTCTCACTGACAGCTACTAGTGATGTTTGACTTCGGTGTTTTACTGGTAGCCGAGTCTTTAAGATTAGTCTACTGCAAAACAAAGAAAACTCTCATTGGTCATATTTCTCGTCACATTTTAGATAAAATCTACAGTTTAAAACAACCCATGACTTAATAATTGTAGAGCAAAAATTCTTTGAAACAAGTAAAGAATTCTCGACATAATATTTTTTTCTTAAAATCTATTTATTCATACATTTTAAATTCGATCTTTAAACTTATGGTACCATATTCAACTTCGGTTCATGAATTTGTTAAAATTTCTTTAGCATTCTAAGATGTTAAAGTATCCCAGAATTCATCGATAGTTGTTGTTGTAGTTCATTTATGTCGCACTAGAACTGCACAATGGGCTATTGGCGACGATCTGGGAAACATCCTTGAGGATGATCCGCAGACATGCCATCACAATTTTGATCCTCTGCAGAGGGGATGACACCCCCGCTTCGGTAGCCCGACGACCTACACGCGAAGTCGAGCACTTTACGTTAGAACAGTTTAACGATGACCAATACCACGCACCCTCGTGCCTTGCGCAGACTGATCCAAGTGGTCACCCACCCGCACACTGACCGCAGCCAGTGATGCTTGACTTCAGCGATCTGTTGGGAACCGTGGCTTAACGATCAGTTCACTGCGGGACCGACAGTTTTTCTAACTCTACAATTAATAGCTACTTGCATCAGAAAGGTTCTGGGTTCGAATATCGGGCAAGGCGTGGATGTTCTTTCATTTTCTGCACTGCCCTTCCTTACTGTGGGAGCAACGTATGCCCACCTAATATGGTGTCCCTGAAAGAGTGGCGAACAAATCAGATGCCTGTATAACTTAGGTCATTCTCCAGGCTGGCATTGGAGAAAAAAAACCAATTAATTGTTAACGTCCTTAAAGAATTTTGGGCACGAACTGGTGACCTTCTGAATCTCAACCTAGAAATATATTCTGTAGGCCACCTCCGTCATTCAACATAATATACATCATAACTGTGATCATGTATTTCATCATAATCGTTATTTTCTAATGCATTGCTGTGGTGTCGTGGCGTACAGTTTAATGAAACGTCTTTGTCATGAAAATTTAGAATTTTAAAACAAAACTTTGTCAAAAAAAAGCTCCACTCAGTTAAAGAGGAATCATTTTACCATTAAAGCTTTTTTTTTTTAGCAATTTTTAATCATGGATGTTTACCGTGTAATTTATATTCTATTTTTTGTAAGTGGAGTTTTAGCGAGACCGTGGAGTGCTGAAGATTTGGAAAAATCCGTGAATGTAGTTGAGCAAATGGCTCCATCTCCGCTGATGACCACGATTGATTCAGTGTCCACAAGCTTAGCCAGGACATTGAAGAGTGTATCCCCCAGCTTGACTCCGCTGTTAAGTGTAGCCACTTTGGGGTACTTGGGCTACATAGCGTCCGTCATGTTCTTTCCCTCTCAGTTGTCAGAGGCGGGAATTCCCCTTCTGAGAGATTTCCAATTCGAAACCAAAGCCAGCAGAACTTCTGAGTCTGGATTCATCGATTCCTTGGCGACGGGCATATTGAAAGATATGATCGGCCGTACGGAAGCGGCTGATGTCTTGAAGAACACAAGTATGGAAGCCGTGAAAGATGGAATGAAAACTTTTAAGAGATCGGCAAGAATTGTGAATTCCGGTCTGGTGTCCCTGCAGGGGATGGTAGGAAGAGTCCTGACAGCTTTAACTCCAGATTGTATGTCCAGATACATGTGCCAGGTGGGGCAATTCACAAGCATTCACATGCCGGCTCTCGGTCCTGTGCTTCGTACCATAAAGTAAGTTTGATTTTTCTCATTTCATGTGAAAATTTTTGGGGAACCATGTTTTGTTTCTGGCCATTGACCTGTTTCTGTGAACAGGCACTGACGCAAATTTTTTGACTGAGTTCTTCGAAATTTGTAAATTTATAAACGATAAAGAAAACTGTTGATATTAATTATGTAAAACATTTCTTTTGAAACATTTTTGAAAGTACAATAAACATCAGGGTAAGCAAAAATCATGATTTTTTAAGGAAAAAAATCGGATTAATTTTATTTAAGACTGATTTTTTTAAATTAAAATCGTATTTTTTATTTTTCACATTAGCCGACCAAAAACAGTTGACTTATTATAATTTAAATAAAAATGTAACTAAAGAAGTTCATATTACTTACTAAAGTTGTTAAAATTATTTAATTATTACAAATTTGTCACTGAATAATAAAATCATAGCTAGTTATTTTTGTCGTGCTTAGCAATCTGAAGAGTTTTTAAAAGTAATTTTAAGAGTTTCAATTAAAATGCAATTTGTCTATTAGAAATCCAATGAGGACTAAATTTGTTTAAATCAGGAAATGTTATTGATAAAATTAATTACTTTAAGAAGTTCGGGGTTTTGAGTTCTTTTCTTTTTCATTATTGATTTACACTTCCACGTATTTAATTTTAAAAGTGCTTGTATTTAAATAAGTGCAAACTTAAATGTATATAATTGAAATATATTTGGTACCAGCAAGTTATTTTACATAAAGCAAATTATTTTACATCTTCAACGCAAAATTTATAATTTAAAGGTTTCATGCCACTTCTATTTACTTTTAATCATTTTTAATTTTTTTTAGTCTGTTTTGAAATATAATTTATCCTTTTATTATTTATTTGTAACAAACTTTCATTATCAATCAGATGATTAAAAAACATCACACCTTGTAGAATATATTAAGTTTGTGTAAAGAAATATTTTAAACTTAATTCTTTACGCAAAATTTCAGTTGATTAAAATTAAATGTGCTTTTAAAAATCTTAATTGATTTAAATCTGGAGTTTTCAACATGATTTATATCATGCAAACTCTAACTAAACATTAAAAGGTTCGTTTTTAAAATGAAGAAAAATTTTAATAAACATACGTGAAATGAAGTAATTTTATAAAACTTTCCTAATTCCATAACAAATAATAAAACTCTCAATGGGTTGCATTTTAGTCAAATTGTAGAAATAATTAGATGGTTTTATGATAGATTAAATATATTTGAAAAAGTCATTAAATGTGTTGATTTATGTAGTAATTCTTCTTTGGAATATAAAAGTGAGCCATTAAAAACTACATCACTATGTAGTAAAATTGTTAAAAAACAAATTTGTAGAAATTGACTTCTTGAAATTAAAAAAAAAAAGTTATGTTTGTATACCAATATAAATTCATTCTATTTATATGAGGGTGAATTATTGTTCCTCGCCTTCATTTGTTTAGAACTCAATTTCTGTTTGCTGTGAAGAATATTATAATGGTGTACTTATATAAATCTCACTACGTTTACTATCCAATGGGGAAAAATCTAACTCTGAGTATGAAAACTAATTGTGAGAGTTTTTACTGCCCTAAATTTGAAGTGTTAAACCCAGTAATCCATCATTTTAACTATAAATTTAATTTAAAAAAATTTTGAACAAAAATTAGAATTTTTTAAATATTTTATTTATATTATATTTACAAAATGAAAAATTTAAACACTGCCATTAACGTGTTTTAGATTTTGAGATTCAATTATAATGAATAATTCTAATATATTTTTGTCACACTTGTAACTCTTAGATTATATTTTATAAAACTTTTATTTTTCGAGTCTATAAAGCATGAGAAATCAATTTCTTTAAACGAATTTATCAATCACAAGTTAGATTGAATCATCAAAAAAAATTGAAGGTTTAGTTTAAATGAAGTAGAATTGAAAAATTAAATTTATGAAAGATACATAGATATACCCCCATACACAGGCACACCTTGGTAATTTTGATAATTAAAATAACGTAAGTTTGCACCAGTATTACATTTGATTGAGTCCCGCAGTGGACTGATCGTTAAGACACGGTTCCCAGCAGATCACCGAAGTTAAGCACCACTGGCTACGGTCAGTGTGCGGGTGGGTGACCACTTGGATCAGTCTGCGTAGGGATCGAGGGTGTGCGGTATGGGTCCTCGTTAAACTGTTGTACCGTAAAGTGCTCGACTTCACGTGCTGGTCGTCGGGCTACCGAAGCGGGGGTGCCATTCCCTCTGCAGAGGATCAAAATTGTGATGGCATCTTTTCGGATCATCCTCATGGGAGGTTTCCCAGACCGTCACCAATAGAGCCCATTGTGCAGCTCTAGTGCGACGTAAATGAACTACAACAACTACTACTTCATTTTATTGATGTGATATACAAATGCTTTATTTAAAATTGATTCGCATTGAACAAGTCAAAAATTAGTAAAAAACTTACTTTTAAATGATATTGAACAACAAGAAAACTGCAAAAATATTAGTTTCATAAAAAATTATTTAAGACTTAATCATTTAATTATGTTTTTTTTTGGCTAAAAATATCAATTTGAAAAATATTTGTAGAGGGGTTTTCTTTGTGAAACTTTTCTGAAAGTTTTCGTTATTTTTTTTAAAAATGAAATAGCAGTTTATGGATTATAAATTGTTAGAAAACTGTATATCGAGAAGTTGTGTCAAGTTCCTTCGTAATAAAGTAGGAACAAACACAACGATTATCATGAAGAATTTTGTTTAGCTTATTTTTTAATCCTTCGGGAATTTTGTTTCTAAATAAATATGGGCTCAACTTCCTAAATATGCCAGCTTCCTAAAAGTATCCGACTTATATGTTATAATTTTTCATAAATTCATGCGATTTTCATAATTGTTTGCAGCACATTTGATCTTGATGATTTCTCGCAAGCTCTGATAGATGGCACTACCATCGGAGACTGCAGCGCCGTCTTTTTTCAGTGCCCCTTATAGCGGAACTGCATCACATCAAAGAAACGAAGTTTGCCTTTACCACAACTGATTTAGAACACGCTGGACGGTTGTTCTCAGGAATCAATGTGATGGTTTTACAACTTTTACCCTTTGTGTATTTTTAATTGTTTTTAATTAATGCCCAAATCTGTAGTAAACTATAAAAAAAGTAATAAAGTGTTTCGAACCTTGCTTCATTAATGTCATATAACTAATACTTGTCAAATTACATTATATTAATGTCAAATATAGTTCAAACCTTTTGTTTAAAGTTTAAAGTCTGAATCGAGTGACACGTTATTTTATGATTGATGTAAACTTTTAAATTATTCGTATTCTATTTTCAAATTCAACAAATATTTATTTTCAGATTCAACAAAAGGCAAGTTAATTTTTCCCCATTTGATTCATTTTTGAGAATGATCAATACTGCTGAAAATTTAATCTTGACACACAATATTAACCACTTTTAATTTAACTTTCAATAAAAATTCATAAGAATTTTTTAAGCAAAAAGCTTTTTCCAACTAGACTAAGCATAAAGATATAGCTTACTCTAATCTGTTTTATTAAAATTCGATGAGAACTAGTACTTTTTATTTTTATATGGCACTTACATCACTATGAAGCCTGTTACTTATTGAACCAGTCTTAAGCGCAAAAGGTAAACTCTGTTAATGAACGCTTTAACTTCACTATATTAAGTTAAACCCTTCAAAAACTGGAGAATAATATCTCTTCAGCCACACTTTCAGGTTTTTAGTCCAAGAATTTATTGGGATCACCTTGTGAGTTTTTTGGGATTTATCCTATTATGAGGATTGTTTCCAAGAATACTATTGAAGAATGCATTTATCCAATAATATACAGTGGTGGCCAAAAGTGTGGACACTTTTTGAAAGTTTCATGTTTTTCAACTTTATGTGCTTGTAGAATATATTAATTTTCACTTAAATACAAACGTTTAGATATCAAATTGAAGGTCATTTAATGTAGAATTTAATAATAAATACAGTATTACAATATCTGTATTACAAAAAAAATTATGCAACGAATAGTCAGATCTATCTTAGATTTGCATTTTCTTAAAGTGATACTTACACAATTAATACTTAGTAGGATAACCCTTATTTTTTAAGACAGCTTCACAGCGTCTTTTCATCGAGTGAACGAGTGTTTGAAGTTCATCTTTCGTAATCACATGGTGTCAAGAATCAATTATAGCTTCAATAAGTTGTCTTTTATTGGATGGACGTTTTTTTCGTACAAGAATTTTCAAACATCGCCACAAATTTTCAATTGGATTGAGATCAGGGCTGTTTCCTGGCCATGGTAATATATCTATGCCTTTATTTTGAAAGCATGCTTTGCATACTTTTGCTGAGTGGCATGGAGCTGAATCCTGCTGAAAAATAAATGGTGCGTTGTTGGAGAAGAGATCCCTGATTGAAGGTATCAATTTTGGTTTCAGGGCAGTTTCGATGCATTTTTTGGCATTCAGGATGCCATCAATCACTTGAATTCGGCCCACACCATCTGAAGATATACATGCCAAAATCATGACATTTGTTGGATTTTTTGCAGTTGCTTCAATGCAATCAGGATGAAGCGCTTCGCCTACTCTACGTCTCACGTATTTCCTACCATCACTTCCAAAGAGAGATATTTTACTCTCATCACTCCATATTACTTGCTTCCACTGATTTTCTGACCATTTAATGTGTTCTTTTGCCGACTTAACTCGTTTTTCGCGTTGCTTTTGATTTAAATATGGTTTTTTCCTTGGAATTTTAGCTTGTAATCCAAATCCTGATAACCTTCTTCTTATTGTTTTTGAACTTACTACAATACCAGCTGCATTCATTTCACATCTAATGACATCTGATGAAATTTTTCTATCTTGAAGGCATAGCCATTTAATTTTTCTATCGGTAGTAGCACTTGAGCATTTTTTTCGGTCTGATTTGGCATCCTGAATTTCAAAAAATACATCGAAACTGTCCTGAAACCAAAATTGATAACTTCAATCTGGGATCTCTTCCCCAACAACGCACCATTTATTTTTCAGCAGGATTCAGCTCCATGCCACTCAGCAAAAGTATGCAAAGCATGCTTTCAAAATAAAGGCATAGATATATTACCATGGCCAGGAAACAGCCCTGATCTCAATCCAATTGAAAATTTGTGGCGACGTTTGAAAATTCTTGTACGAAAAAAACGTCCATCCAATAAAAGACGACTAAGTGAAGCTATAATTGATTCTTTGTACCATGTGATTACGAAAGATGAACTCCAAACACTCGTTCACTCGATGAAAAGACCCTGTGAAGCTGTCTTGTGTTTTTGCATCTCCGCAGCGCTACCAGCGCACCCGCAAAATAAATTTTATACAGTCCACATTGTCCAAGTTTGATTTTATAAACCCGCAAACTATCGCAAAACAGACAGAACAAATTTGAACTGTTTCAATATCCAAACCAAATTTATTTAAGATTGAAGTTGAGTGTTTTTCCTTACTTACATAAACACTGGGCGTAATTATTATGAGAGAAGTCCTTGATTTCAAAGTTTATAGCTTATGGTAAAATTTGCGACAAAACGTAACGAATTTTTCTGTCTTCATTAATTTATTCTTAAAAAAAAAAACTACTTCTGCGAGAAGTTTAAAATATGGAATCAAATGCTATATCTATTTTTTTAAATACACATTTCCAGCTGTCTTTTATCTTTCTTAAACTTGCATTATAAGTTAGGTCCGGCATTAAAAGCTCTCAGATAAGAAATCATTTTTATTTCCATCTTCATTTTTAACTTTTGTGGAGAGGAGGTTCGCTTTCACACGGAGCTGAATTTACACAGTGCGTAAAAGGAATAAAAAACGGATCACCCTGAATAACTTTTGATCTAATGATTATATCTTCACGTTCTAGGACTCAATCTTAATGATTCGAGGGGGTGAACTCGAATATGCTACTTAAAAAGTGCAGACGATATTTCAAGTACGAAATCAGATACGAAAACGTATTTTCTCTGAATAAAAATTTTTTGTTGACTAATTTGGATTTCTGAGCCCCAAAATCTATTGGGGGTAGCCACAATCTGGGAAATATGGTCTTCATAGTTTGGTCAGGCAAACGCTCCAAAGTTTGGACCCCTTAATGTTAATTTTACTTTTTGCGTATTTCGCCATATCTCGAGAAACTTTTAAAGCTAATTGAAAGAATTTTGCAAACAATTATATAATACGGTTGTTTAAAGGTAATTCCAAGCAAAAAATAATTTTTAATGTTTTTTTATTTTATTTAACGATAGTCGAAAGAAAATTTTGAATTGTAAAAGGTATAAATATTTTGCATCATTTTAAAGATTTCACATGGCAAAATACAACATTTTAACAAAATCGTTTGATTAGTTCCTGAGAAACTAAATTTCAAATAAGTCAGATGTTTAAAATTCGATTTCTAAGCAAATACGAGTATTAGATGTAAGGAATGTAAGGAATAGGTATCGGATGAGCAACTTACAGCAGAACTCCTAACCTAAACCTTGCAGCCCAGGAGCAGTCTTTTATTTTATTTGTACTCTAATAGATTTAATTTACCATAATCAATGGGTCAATAAATTTAAATCAAAATGTTTCACATAATTCTAGCTTTCAGTTACAAATACTGAATATCAAATACTATGGGTAAAATTTCCCCTGTATCACAACGGCAAAATTCTGAAGATATCAAAAAAAAAAAAAGTTTCTTTTAGATATTGATCAATCTAATTGGTTTTAAATACTCTATTATGTCTTGTCTCTATTATGTCCAAAATGTTTCGGGATTGTCAAAAATAAGATTTGCTTGGGAAGTGATTTTTCCTCTCATCTTCAATTATTATTTTTCTTACATCTGAGTTGCACGTATTCTTTGATAGTATTACAAGTATTGCATAGGTTGGGTTTGTTAAATAATCTGTCTTGAAGGAGATGCGTGCGAGGCATGGTTTGTCAGAAATTGGCTCATTTAAAAGTTACCATAAGTTTTTGTTTTAAGGTTGATCTTTGGTATTAGCTGTGAGATGGATGGCTTTTTATTTCAGGATTGTGCCAATTATTTTGCCTCGTGTATTTTTCTCGGTCTAGTATAGTTTTTTTTATTGTTTTCTCAATTAGAATTTCATTGATCTATTATCGATATTTGACAGGCGAGTTTTGCAAGTCGGTCGGTAGCCTCGTTGTCTCTAGTACCACAGTGTGCTTTTATCCAGTTTAATTTTAAGTTTTCTATCCGTAGAGCATCATCATCTAATTTCGGTTCAAAAACTGTTCGACCGTAAAGGGTTCGACATCGCTCGCAAGTCGTCGGGCTACCAAAACAGGCGAGCCATCCCTTCTGCGGAGGATCAAAATTGCGATGGCATGTCCTCGGATCATCCTCAGGGATGTTTCCCAGACCATCATCAATAGACCATTGTGCCGCTCTAGTGCGACGTAAATAAAGTACAGTATAGTACAGTTTTTAGTTTAAAGGCCGTGGTGGCTCAGTGGTTATAGAATCGGACTCCAGTCCGGAGGGGCAGAGGTTCGATCCTCGACTCCGCTAAGACCCACCGAGTAAATGCGATTTACGCGCTTGTAAAATCTCTGTAATCGAAAGTCCTGTGGTCGGTTGATGAGCCCCACCATAGGTACAGGAGTCTGTGGAAAATTTCCTTCCCTGTCACATCTATGTCTAAATTGTGCAGAGGATCAAAATTGCGATGTCATGTCTTCGGATTGTTCTCAGGGATGTTTCCCAGGCCGTTGCTAATATCCCATTGTGCAATTCTAATGCGACGTAAATAAAGTACCAATTACCAAGTTTTTGGTACAAACATTTTTTAGAGGCCGAGTGATGTCGCCCTCTAAACGCTTTTGTAGCGTGGAGGTTCTAATCCCAACGAGACCCTAGATGTATCTTCGTGCTGTCTTTCTCTGAATTGTGCTATCTTTCTTTCTACATGACAAAGTCTTATAAGCCGTACTTATGTAACTGACTACTCCAGCCCGCATGTATGTGTACCAATAAAATAAAGTAAAATAAGGAATTATAGAGCTATAAGTTAACACAAAGAGCGCGTCGCACTCTTCTATAATCAAAATAAAGTAGATAAATTTCTTTTGTGTGTGGATTTTTGTGTATGAGTGCTGATGTATGTTTTGCTACGAATGAGTAATATTCAAGAATGTCAAAAAGTAATTTTCAAGAGTGTTCCTGGTGGTATCCATAATTTTTATGTAAGATTTATATTATTCTGTTTTTAACAAAACTAAGAGGAAATACAACATATATGCGATAACATGTCAGGAGACAATCAGAACGCATGATTTTTATTTTGCATGTTATGAATATGAATAAAACTAAGTTTATGTATTTACATTTGCCACAAAAATATATGAGGCATAGATATATATTTGCAAAAACTTTTTTTTTGCGACAAATATATTAATTGGGTATAATATGAAAAAAGCACAACTACTTCCACTTACTAGGAATAACATTTACCTTTTAGTTTAATTAATAAACTGAGTTTTAAATATGCTTACTAAATTCATAAACTTCGGTAAAACAACAATATAAATTATTTCCAAAGGAACTAGACTAATACAATTTCAACCTGGCGAGTAGCGACTTATAACAAGACACTTCGTTTGATGCTTTTACTTGTTGCTAGAAATCAGGTTCGCAGAAAATGCTGTTTACTAGTTAAATTTAGTAGGAATAACACGATCTGTGACGTAGGCTATAGTATACCCAATTGGGTATAATATGAAAAAAACACCAACTACTTCGATTTAGTAGGAACAACATATGACGCAATGCTAAACGAATGGAATTTAGTTGTTGTTTATTTAGTTATTGTTATTAGTAGTTGTTGTTATTTGTTTTAGTTGTTGTTGTTTATTTAGTTGTATTTAGTTTCAATAACTTTTCTTTATAATGCAACAAAATCTGGCGAGCAGCTATTTAAACGATCGAACACTTCGTTTGTTTATTTGTGGCTTGAAGTTAGGCTCGCAGAAAATGCCGTTCATGGGTTAAATTTAGTAGGAACAACACAACCTGTGACGTAGGCTATATTATACCCAATTGTTTGAATCACGTGCAAAACAAAACCGTGATATCGCTCATATGCTGTTATGTATAATGAAAAGCCTGTCAAATTCAATATAATTTTCTTGTTCTCAAATAATGCACCAAGTTCTCTTTATCATCAAATACATTTTATACATATTATTGGTACTATAATATATTGATTTGATTTATTGAAATTACATACATTTGCTGACTTGTGTGCTCAATATAGGCTTATAAGTCATTGTCAAGTAGAAAATACAGATAGAACAATTCAGAGAAAGACATCACAAAGAATATATCCAGGGTTACGGCGGGATTCGAACCCGCTACCTCCACGCTTAACAGAGCGTTTGGACCGGCGATACCGCTCGGCCAGGGAGGCCCCGACTATAATATACTACTGAGTGGTCGATTCATGATCAGTTTTTTTCTTCTTCTTTTTCTTTTTAACTTTCATCTTTTCTAAATTAAACATGAAGAAAGAGAAAACCAAGGCTGATGCTATTTTTTATTAATGCTAAAAAGAATTTAAATCAATCTAAGATTATAATTGCTAAAGTAATGTTTTACTTGCTAGTGCCAGAATTATTTAACTCGTATCTCGAACTGTAATCTGTGCCAAGGAGAAAGAATTAAAATAGCGAAATAACTGATATGATCCTTCTCCGGTAATAACGTATAAGAATTTATAAAATAAAATTATATTCATATTTAAAAAGATTGAATAATAGTATTTTTGTCAGAGCTTCATTTGGGTTGTGATTCCTATAAAAATTGTTTTGTCATAGTAACTATTATTTTTTAGTACTTTATGTCGAAAAAAGTTTATTATTTTTCTTTTTTCCAACTATAGAATACTTTCATTTTTATTAAACAGGCTAAAGATTTTGATGTTATTTTTGTAATGTATTTTGAAAATTGTTTAATATGTTTGTCAAGTAGTTCTTTTGTTTTTCAATGAAAAGAAAAATTGAAATTCTTGTTGACAACCGTAGCGTTATTTGAAATTAGAAAATCATCTAAGTTAGGATTTCATAATGACATCTTGCTGATAAACCTGGTAAGTTAGTTAGTTGTACGGACTGAATTTTTGAGTTATTTTTAAAGATTTTTAATGAATAAAATTTGTTTCAATCTATAACGGCTTTAAAAAACTCTTTTTCATTAAATAATTTTTGGTATTCTACATAAAAAGTAATCAAACAATAATCAATAGAGATACAAATCAATTGAATATGTCAAGTTATTGGAAAATTTATCTTCACACGTGTATTCATATATAATACAGATTTAACCTAAATAATCCATCGAGTTTCAAAAGACTGTTTATTTACAAACAGACAACGTATAAAATTCGTAAAAATTTTTACAAAGCGTAAAATTTTTTTCTCACCACAGTACGTTTCAGTACGAGGTTAAATTTAAATTTGGGGGGGGGGAGCAAGATTATCCGAAATCAAGGTAACGGAGGGAAGAAAAATGCGAAAATCATGTTACCTTGGTTCGTCCATTCTATTTACAAAGAGTACGCTAAAGTTCGGCAAATGCTTCTTTGGTCATCCTGCAATTAAGTTATGTCCATATGGTATGTGATCTGGTGAACTTGGGGGCCACGACAACATTAGAAGAGTGCCGCTTAAGTCCTGTCAACCATCGTGCATGCTAGTCGGGCTTTTTAACTATCTGAGTTATGTATTTTAGCAATTATCACTCGATTTTTAAAGGTCGTATACCCTTCAGCATAAAATATTTTAAGGAAACCCAATCATAATTTTAGGCTAGACTTTTATTATATGTTTCCACACTTTTATTCTTATAATCCTTGAATATTTTAAGCTATCGTAAACCTCCATTAGTGCAATGTCATTTTTTAAAAATTAGTTTAACACTTCATAATCTACGACGACACCTATTTGACTAATTTTGGCACTTTCTACTTCGGGTTAGTTTGAAAAACCATCTGTCTACGTCGTTTATTCATTTGAATTAATATCTATGGCCATCCTTAATAAATTTAAAATTACGACTCTTATTAGATCTTAAATTCACAGGGATAAGTTTTCGAATAAATCTTAAATAACCAGCTCTAAAATTGTTAAATCCACATGCTTGCATTTTTGGATGTCTTAAAAAAAATTCTTAAATCTGCTTTAACCATGCGAAGAAAATAAGTACTGAATTAAATAATTAAAACTAGTTAACAAGGAAAAAGTAAATTCATCGTCTTTTAACAATATAATTCACACAAAGAAAAAGAGTCATTTGTTTTTAAGAATCTTTTTCTTTTTCAAGTTATTTCTGTACAGAAATATCTTCAATTATAAATCTTTGATTCGGCGACATTTTTTATCGATCCCACTACATTCTAATTTCTTGCCACACATTTCTTGATCCATAAGGGGCACCAAAGGATCGCAATCATCTCCCTCCTCTGAAAGGAAATATATATAAGATTACGTTTTAATCTACATTGATAGAAATGTTAATATTGTCGTTGAACCATAGTTATTGTGCTGAAATCTTAATACGATACCAATTTAAACTGTGTTTCCGTGTTTCTTGAATCGGATTGCATGATACTATCATTCAACTTGAACTATGTTACCTTGCTTCTTATGCCGGATTGCAGGATACTACAGTTCAACTTAAATTACATTACCGTGCTTCTTGAACCGGATAACATGATACTATAAGTTTTACTTAAACTATGATACCTTGCTTCTTGAATAGGATATATACATGATAGTATAGTTCAACTTTAGCTAGGTTATCGTGTTTCTTGAACAGGATTACATGATACTATAGTACTGCGTTTGAGCTACGTTACCGTGCTTCTTGAACTGGGTTGTATGATAATATGTTCGACTTGAACTACGCTACAGAGCGTCTTAAACCGGATATATACATGATATCATAGTTCAACTTTCCGTTATCGTGCTTCTTGAATCGGATTGCATGATACTATCATTCAACTTGAACTATGTTACCTTGCTTCTTATGCCGGATTGCAGGATACTACAGTTCAACTTAAATTACATTACCGTGCTTCTTGAACCAGATTACATGATACTATAGTTCAACTTAAACTATGATATCTTGCTTCTTGAATAGGATATATACATGATAGTATAGTTCAACTTTAACTAGGTTATCGTGTTTCTTGAACAGGATTACATGATACTATAGTACTGCGTTTGAGCTACGTTACCGTGCTTCTTGAACTGGGTTGTATGATAATATGTTCGACTTGAACTACGCTACAGAGTGTCTTAAACCGGATATATACATGATATCATAGTTCAACTTTCCGTTATCGTGCTTCTTGAATCGGATTGCATGATACTATCATTCAACTTGAACTATGTTACCTTGCTTCTTAAACCGGATTTCAGGATACTATAGTTCAACTTAAATTACATTACCGTGCTTCTTGAACCGGATTACATGATACTATAAGTTCTACTTAAACTATGATACCTTGCTTCTTGAATAGGATATATACATGATAGTATAGTTCAACTTTAACTAGGTTATCGTGTTTCTTGAACAGGATTACATGATACTATAGTACTGCGTTTGAGCTACGTTACCGTGCTTCTTGAACTGGGTTGTATGATAATATGTTCGACTTGAACTACGCTACAGAGCGTCTTAAACCGGATATATACATGATATCATAGTTCAACTTTCCGTTATCGTGCTTCTTGAATCGGATTGCATGATACTATCATTCAACTTGAACTATGTTACCTTGCTTCTTAAACCGGATTTCAGGATACTATAGTTCAACTTAAATTACATTACCGTGCTTCTTGAACCGGATAACATGATACTATAAGTTCTACTTAAACTATGATACCTTGCTTCTTGAATAGGATATATACATGATAGTATAGTTCAACTTTAACTAGATCATCGTGCTTCTTGAACCGGATTACATGATACTATGTTCGACTTGAACTATGTTATCGTGCTTCTTGAACCAGATTACATGATACTATAGTACTACGTTACCATGCTATAGTACTGCGTTCGAGCTACGTTACCGTGCTTCTTGAACTGGGTTGTATGATATATGGGGTTCGACTTGAACTACGTTACAGTGCTTCTTAAACCGGATATATACATGATATCATAGTTCAACTTTACGTTACCGTGCTTCTTGAACCGGATTGCTGGATACTATAGTTCAACTTGAACTATGTTTCCATGTTTCTTGAACCGGATTGCATGATACTACAGTTCAACTTAAACTAAAATGTGTTTTCAGTTAACACGTTATTAAAGTTACAGAAAATTTTCACTATATAATCGCTCAATGTATCTATTTCAAGAAAATAAATAGATAAAATAAAAATTTAAACTATGCCGATAAACTATACGCGTTAAGCTATTCTACATAAAAAGGCTCAAAGTCTACTTGATTTTCATAAAAATTCTAATTATAAAAAATAATAAAATTAAAAAATATAATTTTAATATAAAAGTTTTTCTTCATAATTGAACTATAAAATTTTTTATAGTAAAAAATTTAAACATATAAGTTTTTAGAATTCATTTTTTAGTAAAAATAAGTTAAGTCTGCTTAATTAAAAAATTATTAAATCATTGTTTTCGTTGTTCACTTTATTTCCAGATGTTTAATTGGAGTATTTTTAACTAGCTTTAGTATATGTGAAATCTCGCAATCAATTTCGACCACTTTTTGACAAAGAACTTAAATCTCTACTAGAGAGAGCTGTATTCCTGATAACTATTCAAATTTGAATAGGTCTCAGTTATTGAAATTCTCACCACTCTCCGACTCGCTAGAGTGATCAAATTTCAATGTCTGGTGACAATTCAGGTAAATTTTCTAAAAGGGTGCAAGCAGCTTTTTCCCATTTATCTCCTCGGTCATAAGCAACTTAACAAATGCAAAATTAAGAAGGAGAAAAATTAAGTATGTAAAGTAAAAATATTAAAGTTAATTAAATAAAGTTAATTTATTTTATAACCGACCCAATTTTGAGTTTACGACTACCAATGTTCAACTAAGTAGCCTTATCATTTTGAACCCAATTCAGAAGACAAGGAAACTTTTGAATTAAGTATTGAGAGAAATTTCGCCTTGGTGGAGGACTTTTTTGATGAAACAAACAATCATCAGTGTTTCATGGAGAAGAAAACCACGAGAACCTCCCACGGTTAGCCTGGCAAAAAGGGGGCTCTAACCCATGACCCTTCTACCACTGAGGATATTTTACGTTAGTATTATGGTCAGTGGGAGCCGTCATTTCGACCAGCTATCTCTAAAAATCGAGATCGGGGCACCTCATTGGGAGGCGAGAGCTCTACTCCTTGAGCCACCACGGCTCAAATAAAGCTCTTAAAAGTTAGTTATGTTCTAAATAATGTTCATTAAAGTTTAAAATGTCGTTTTGCAAATAGACGGGATAAAATAATTCTAATTTTGTGGCATCTAAAATGAAACTGTCTCACTTTTGTGATAAACTTCTATCACCACTGAAATTTCCCCAACCGAAAAATGCCCAATCGTTAAATTCAAAACTATTCAGAGTGTATTTTTTTTTTCATAAACTGTACAAAAACACATTTTTTAAACTCTTTGTAAATGGAATAGGCGTCCTAAGGATACACGATTTTTACACTTTATTCTTCTCCGTTGCAATGGTTTCAGAGAATCTCGCCGTTTCCCCACGTTTATTTTATTTTATACCCGTCGTTGAACAGCCGACCTAATTTATTGTTTAAAGACTACCAATGTTCAACTCCGTAGCCTTGTCATTTTGAACCCGATCCAGAAGACAAGGGTACTCCTGGATCAAGTATTGGGGGGAAATTTGCCTTCGGGGAGGGCTTTTTGAGTTAACTAACCCGCTTTTGCGTTACACGGAGGGGAGAACCACCAGAACCTCCGACGGCTAGCCTGACGGCAAATGCACTCTAAACCATGATCCGTCTACCACTGAGGATATTTTAGGTCAGCACTGTGGTTGGTGCAAGCCGGATGCGGAATTCGTTTTACAAGGTTAACAATGATCAATGCCGCACAACCTCGATTCCTTTGCAAGCTGATCGAAGTGGTTGCCCACCTGCACACTGACTGCAGCCAGTGAAGCTTGACTTTGTTTATCTGTTGGGAGCCGCATCTTATCAGTCCACTGCGGAACGCTTAATTTTCAGCTTTGAGGGAAATGAAAATACAAATGGCGAACAGAAGAAAAAAAAGCAAATTTATTTTATTTTATAACCGTCGTTGAGCAAGCGACCTAATTATTTGGGTTTACGATTACTACCGCTCAACTATATAGCCTTGTAATTTTGAACACAATCCAGAAGACAAGAGAACTCCTGGATCAAGTATTGGGGGAAATTTGCCTTCGTGGAGGACTTCTTGATAGAACTAACCCGCATTTATGTTTCATGGAGAGGAAAACCACGAAAACCTTCCACGGTTATCCTGTCGGCAAGAGAACTCTAACCCATGATCCTTCTACCACCGAGGATATTTTAAGTCAACACATAGGTCGGTGCGAGCGGGGAGCGAGAAAATACTCTTAGTTCTCAAATTATTACATTTTTTTAAATGTACAATCTGGTTTACTGTTACTAAAATTCAAAATAGAATTCTATGCCCAAATTCTTTCAACTGTTACGGTTCCTATATAAATACTTGACTCTTAACAGTTAACCTTGCTAGGACAAAATTGAACTCCCTTGTATTATCCATTGCTATAAGGAGCTAAGCAACACTATATGTTAAAGTGTAATTGATTATTCTATTTGCCTACATTCTATTAATCAAGAGTAAAATAAAGTATTGGTGATAGGTATGAACTTACCCAATATAGTCATACAAATGTCGCAACATCCACAAATCGTTCCTTTGGGCACTACAGATTGCGTTTCAGTACAGTTTGGTTCCTCACATGTTACGTACTGGCATATGTTTGGCGTACATGGTATTGAGGAAGACAGTGTGATGATTAAAGCAATCACAGCGATTACTTTAAACATGGTTTTACGAACTGCAACTATCAGAAATGTTGAAGATTAATTAATATAAGTGTAAATATGTACAAAGAGAAAAAAAACTACCTCCTAATATAGGGCAAAATTAACTGCCGCCAATGAGGCGACTAAATATAACAAATGGCGATTAAAAAATTGTTTGACAGTCGTCATCTGATCAGCAATTTTTTCACCGAAAATGCATATCACGTATATTATATTATTTATTTTAGTAAAATAAAATCAAGAATTATTTTGAATATTTTATAATGTTTCTAAAATTACTTTGAAATTTTTCTTCGTGTCACAAATGAACCTCGTAATGTTTATCTTATTTTGAAAAATGATTTTAAAAGAAATACCTTACATTATTAATATCAGCAATTTTTTTAATTGGTTAAAATTTTCAATTTTGAAAAAGTAGCCACTGCTAAAAATGCTATCAATGAGGAGCAGCAAAATTTCCTAACTTAGCCCTATACCTCCTGAAAATACTTTTGATCGAACGATAGAATTTTTGACATACTATGTTACATTTAGTACGAGTGACACACCTCAGCTGATTCATAAATACAGATCATAGGAAATCAGGAACTAAATTCACTTTTCTGTGAATTAGAGTGCCTTTATTTTATTTCTTATTTTTTTACTAATTTGGAATTTTGATTGTCAAAATAATCAGGAAAGGGTAACTGTAGTTTAATCATAAGTGGTATCTTAAGAGGACGCCATGCTACGGGAGAAACTTTTCATTGCAAATTCTTATTAACTTCCACAACTAATTTAAAATCAAATGTGTAGAAAAAGTGAGTTCAGACAAACGTAGAGTAAGTCATCAAGTTTGGAATACTAAAAATAAATTTAAAAACATCATAATGAAAATAATTTTATGAGACGATAACTTCGGACTGCGCTATGGAGAATTTCTCTTCCTGTAATTTCTTTGCATTATGAGATTTTGAATTTTTTTTCAGCAACAGTAGGGGAGAGTGGGGTCAATTGTAACAGGGTACGATTGTAACAGAGCAAAAATTTCGAGTGTCGGGTTCTAGATTTGGTTCCTAGGTGGCGCACAAGGTGTATTTAATAAATCTACATGTACACCCCTGATGGCAACCATTTTTATGTACTTTTGAAAGAGTTACATCACAAAAGATATTTTCACGCTACGTAAGTACTTTTTCTGGTATTAGAGTATTATATTGTTGCAAAGTAATTTTGTTTAAACAAATAAAAATTATTAACCGAATATGTAAGTGGGTGCCTTAATTAACATTTCAAGAGAAAAAAGATTAGTTTTGTTAATTAACTAGCATAGTTTTTAACAAATGAAGCTGAAATGGCGTCTTGGGGACGATTGTAACAATAAGTAAAGGGACGATTGTAACAGCTGAAAATAAAATTCATAATTTCAATTGCAATTGTTTAACCCCTTAGGTCCCATTTCTTATGTTTACAAACCATTACTTAACTCTTTAAGAACCACCAATAGTTTCCTATATCATCTATATTATGTTGCACGTGCATTATTTTATTTGTCACCTTTCACAGCATAAATTAAAATTTTTAACCCCTTAAAGTTAAAAGTTTAACCCTTTAGGACTCTGCTTATTATTATTTTTATTCCTAAAATATCACTACTGTTTTGATCAATAAAAAAATATATCACAACTACGATAATATGCATAATTAACTATGTTTTAGTAGAATTTATGAGCTGTTACAATTGACCCCGTAAGTGGGGACAATTGTAACAAGTGCACGACTGTCAAAAATTGTTAATAACTAAAATAATAACTTTTAAAATAAGGTATATATATTTTTTTCTAGTAGAGGATAGTCTACTTTACTCGTCTTTCAATTAATACTAATAATATATTGGAATTTTTGTTAGTTAAAAATAGTTAAGTAAAAAATGTTACAATTGACCCCACTCTCCCCTACTCACTTGTTTCTTTTTTTTTCTTCTTTTAAATTAGTAATGGAGGTGAACGAGAATTAGCGACGAAAAATTTCTCCCGTGATATGGCGTTCTCTTAAGGTTCAGACTCTAAGCGTTTATTCTACTTTTATTATTCTTTTTATTATGCTTTTATTATATTTTTGTAGTGTGTCTACCACTACGAAAATACAATTCCAAATCATTTGTATAAGAGACATGTTAACTCGATTCCATGATGGGGTACCTTTTCATAGACGGCACCTTTTCACGGGTTACCTTTTCATAGGTTGACATTAACGATAAATACTATCGGCACATTGGTGACTTCGGACGTGGTGTAAACACGCCTGCCTTGATAGTAACGCCTACTTCGATCTGAACACGCCTACTTCAATGGATGGTCCACATTGAACAGTTGACTCGATACTTGTGACTGCGACATTATCCACCTCCTCACGCTGTTGCTTCTCAGTCTCGATCACACACAACGTATACACTCGACTACCAAAGGCAACAGAAGAGCGACCACGGCTCAAAAAGTACTGTGATCTTAATACAGCTCTCTCAGCTTCTCACAAAACTGCAATAAATCAACTAGTGGTATTCGTTCATCGAATTCTATCACAGATATAGTTCTGGTGGGGGAGTACTGTAGTGTGTCTACCACTACGAAAATACAGTTACAAATCACTTGCATATAAGACATGTAAACTCGATTCTATATTGGGGTACCTTTTGGCAGACGAAGGTTGACATTAATGATAAATACTATCCCCACACTTTTATTATAATTTTTTGTTTACTTATTATTTCTTGTGTAAATAGTTTTAGAAACAATTTTCGCGTAAATAGTCTCAGATTTGAAACTTGTTCTGGTCGCATGTTAATTCAGAGATAAATTTCGAGAAAAAAATACTTAAAATGGTGAAGCAAGTTTCCTTTGTATAGTTTTAAAAATGTCTCATTTCAACAAAGGTTTTTTTTAAAATTTCAAAGTACAAAATTCGAATAAAATCGGTAGAAGTGCAGCGATTTAAAATTATAAAAATACATTTTTGAATTTTTTTTTATTTATTGTTAAGGGATAATTTAACTGATATTTTTAGTCTGGATTTTGTCAGACGTAAAATATTTGATTCAGAACATGCCATTTAAAGTTTTTCTATGTTATAACATAGAAAAAATGAAAAATAACTTATTAAAAATAATATTTTTGCATGTGTCTACATTTAGGCAAACTCTTTTATCTGGAAAATTATTACATTTGATTCAATTGTTCCAGACATGCATAAAAAGTAAAGTAAACATTAAGAGTTGCAAACTTTCAACCACACTTTTTTTTTTTTTTTTTTTTTTTTGGTAACTCATTTATTTTATACTTTCCAAATTTTTAAAAAATGCATTTTTCATTTAATACTAGGGAAAATAATGTAATTGTTAGAAATGAATAACCTTATTTATCGTTAAATATTATTTCTGAAAGTATAAATGGGTGATTCTACAAACAAAATCATGTCCAAACAAAATATCACAAGATTAGCTTCAGATAAAAAGTTTCAGGCATAATTAATTTTTCGCATGTATTTCCATACATGCAAAATTTTTTTCATTAATAATTACCTAAAATTTTTTAAAAGTTCTAAATGTGACTCTCCTGGGCCTGTTAGAACTTTATCTTGAATTTATTTAATTTATTTAAAATTTTTACACCGAGCTTTTTAAACTCAAAGATTTACATCTTTATTAAATTAATATTTTTTAATAATATTAATAATATTTTAAATAATATTTTTTGTCATATATAATAATATATAATAGTATATAGTAAATATAATATTATATATAATAGTATATATATAATAATATATAGTAAAATAATATTTTTTGAAACTGCTGAATTATTTATCTCACCAAGTTGTATTGTTAAAAAGTTTTTTTAGGGTTTTCGTGTCAGGGTTTCAAAATTTTAAATAATTTTATGAAAAAAGCAAAATTTTAAGCGCATGTCAACCCTATATATTTCTCCATTTTTTTTCTTCTTTTTTATGACGTCACTGAGCTAGTATTTTTATAACTTGTACTAGGTTGTTGTGAATCGCTTTATCGACTATATACGTAAATAGACTAATTAAACTGACGGTTTTGAAAAATTCTTAATAAGAAAACAGTTAAAAAAATAAATATTACAGCAAATTCATGTGAAAAAGCATAAAGTTCCTCCAAGAGTTCTTGTTTTTAGTTCAAAAAGTTTTCAACAGGTGACGCTGTAAATCGGAGGAGAAAAAAACTGAAAATCTCTTCGGTCTTGAAAATCGTTCAATGAATGAAAAACCAGTAAAATAATTTTAGAAAAAACCAGTAAAAAAATTTTTAGAATTCTCCAACGTCAACCACGATCACATTTCGTATGACGTGATAAATTATTCATACATAAAAAATAAATAAATAAATAAAACTGTGGATAAAATTTACAGCTTCCCTTGCGGAAAGATTTTGAACTAAAAGCTGTGACTCTGGGAGCAAACAAATGTACTTTGTCGAATAAATTTGTTTCAAGAAAATAATGCTCAAGGTTTTATTAACTGCTTTCTTATTTGTATTAGAAATGTTCTGAAACGTGTTCAGACAGACGTGTTCTGAAAAGAACAGCAATCTTAAAATATATTTTTGGAATCTTAGTTCAGGATTATATTCAACAATAATCACATTCAAATAAAAAATAACCAATTAAAGGGGGAAAAAATTGATCATCAAACTCTGTCAGATCATTATCAATGTCGATCAAAATGAATAATTGATGAGATAATTCAAACCCTGTTTATCCGCCACATGAAACTAAAGAATAATTCTTAACGGAACACAAACGTCGTTTTAAGTTAACTGAGATATAGGGTAAATTGAGTTTCTTATTTACTTTGTTTTAATCCCTTCTTTACTATAATCGAATTCTGTTAAAAATACATTAGATTTTGACAGAATATTTATTCACTGAAACATTAGTTTGCCATGATTTTTTTTTTTATCTAGTTTACTCTTAACTTGGATTCTAAATGTACATATAAATTACCATGATGACTGATAGATTATAAAAAATATTTAATTGCATGAATTATTTAAGCGAGTTAGTATAATTAGGTAGCTAAATTTACAACAACAAAAAATTACTTTTCAAAATAATATGAGGCTTTTCATTTTTTCTAGATCAGCTTTTCAAATGTATAAAGCAATATTTTCGATAAAATAAGATGTTGACACTAGTTTAATCTAAATTTTTAACAATTAAAGTTAAAAAATTCATACTGACCTTAAATGTTAGAGAATCTTTTCTGAGGTGTTTTTAAAAAAACATCTGGTATTTATTAGAGGAGAGCTTTTTCACATATTAAACACTTTACTAAATGTCTTCAGCTGCGTCTATTCCAGATAGTGATCAGATTATTTAGCGAAACATATATAGCACTATTTCCATAGCCCTTTTATTTGTACAGTCAATCACCATAATATAATTGAAAGCACATATCATAAATTCAATAAATTGATACTTTTATTTATTGCGCATTATTTTTCAACGGATTAGAGAACGTGTGTTTATTTTTTTGTGAATTATTTATTTAAATGGAGAATTATTTGATTGTAGAACAGAAAAATTCGTTTATTGAATGAAGTTAATTATTTTTTGTGCATTGTTTACTTCACTATACATACTTGGTAACACAATCGGAGTACGATGTTACGTTACAAATAGATTACAATATAGTTTTATGGTTGAAGATAAGCCTTTGCTAAAATAAATAGCATTACTACTAACATAAACTACGTTTTTTAATAACTATTCAGTGAACTTAGCGTTGAAAGGAACTGGCTTTTGGAAATCAACTTACTTTTATTGCAACGTGCTCTTTCATTTATTATTTTTTTTCTTCACAATTTTGTTTTAAAATTAATCTTTATTTTAACATTTACAAGTCTGTTAGTAAATTTCTGCGAATATAATAAAACTATTTTACACATGTTTGTGTAAATATAGCAAAATTAGGTTCTGTGTAGCAATTTAAAAAATTAAAATCTCATATAAATTTCTTCTGTTTTGTTTTATTTATGTTGTATAGCTTTATTCTAAACTGGGTATAGTCCCGCAGAGGACTGATTCCCAGTAGAACATCAAAGTCAAGCATCACTGGCTGCGGTCAGTATGCGGGTGGGTGACCACTTGGGTCAGTCTACGAAGGGACCAAGAGTGTGCGGTATGGGTCCTCGTTAAACTGTTCTACCGTAAAGTGCTTGACTTCGCGTGCAGGTCGTCGGGCTACCGAAGCAGGGATGCCATCCCCTCTGCAGAGGATCAAAATTGTGATGGCATGTCTGCGGATCATCCTCAGGGATGTTTCCCAGACCGTCGCCAATAGCCCATTGTGCAGCTCTAATACGACGTAAATAAAACTATAACTAATATGGGTATATAAAATTTAGTGAAAAAAAGCATGTATATTTTTTAAACAACGGTTACATTTTAATATATTTCTCAAAGTTGGACTATTCCTGTCATTTAAAAAAAAAAAAATCAGGTGACTCGTCTGCCCCATCTTAAATATTATAAGTTTCAATACTAAAATTTATACTTTGAAAGAGGCAATTTTAATAACATTTCTGAAGTAAAAACTAAAATTGAAGACTATTCTGACTTTTTATATCTCAGGCACTATTCAATCAATTTTTTTTTTTAAAAAATTTCATTCGAGACTAGATATTAAAAGAATGTAAAAATTTTAAACTTTTCAATTTAGAACAAATTATCATGTATAAATTAAAAATTAATAAATTAAAATAAGTTAAAATTTTTGAGTTAAATTATATTGAAATAATATTTTGCGTGAATGGGTTTAAATGTATTTTGATTTGCACCATTAGTTCCATGGATATATCAAAATGTGCTATAGATAACAAAATCTCCTGAGGCCCAAGCTTTAAATAATGATAGAATATGCAATTTTTACTTAAAAAATATGTAAATTATAAGAATTTTAACTCACAAATACGATAAAATCAAAAAATAAATAAAAAAATTTTTTTTATATAATTTTAATTATAGCATGAAAATAATAAATTTTAGTTTTTAGTAATTTTGGTATAGTTTAGGAAATTTCTATAGTGTATTTCCTTACCTGTTGGTCATAAAACAAAATCCACTAGATTCAGACGTAAGATAAGGTTACCTGAACCTACTATTAGTTCATCCTCTCCCTATATCTTGTTCAAATTTTCAATCGTTATAAAAAACTTTTTAGTCGTCCATTCAAATACATTTTTTTAAGCTTGTAGTGGAATACAGTTTTTTTCAAATATTAATTCATTAATTAAATTTTATTAATTTTAGCTTTATATGAGAGAAAAAATTTTAATTATTTAATAAAAAATTTCTTTGTTGAAAGTAGGAAGCGACTTTAAAAATTGTTTTTTATGTTACTTGCTTTCTATTGAAATTAAAAACGCCGATCAACGAGGGTAAATCCATTTGTATTTTTACATATGCAAACAGAAAAAAAGATTTTAAAATATTATTTTAAAAAGCTAAAACTGTACCAAGTGTTGTCCAATATATTGAGACCTGAAGTGTGCAAATGTTTCAGGTCAGTAAGATCCGACTATTAAGTTTTAAGTAATTCAAGATGTGTGGTTTTAGTTTGACACACAGTGTGCATGTGTGAAATTTATTTCAATATCAAAACAACTTTTTCTAACATAATATATTTTATTATTAAATAGTAAAATAATATATTTTTACAATTTGAGAATTTCATTGAACAATAATAGTACATTGCAACAATGCAAAAAATAAAACTACACTTTATTACTAAGAGTACTTAAAACTATCAGAAGTTGTTACAGCAAAATGAATTATTTACGAAAAAAAAATTGCAATTTCACTTCTAAGATATTATTTGTTTTTTTAATATCTAGCTGGTTTCTCATAACTGTCACCGTGGATATCCGAAATTAAAGGAATGTCGACTTTCACCAGTGAATGTCAACAATCGCATCCGAAATATTTGTTATATCCGATTTGATATTAATTTATTCGTTGATATTGTTACATTTATTCAATATTTTAAAATCGGCTGAGGATAGATTAGGATCAGTGTTTGGAGTACCGGTTAAATGCCTACTAGGCAGTGGAACTTATCCTTAAAAAAACATTTATGTAGGGCATACCGGGCAGTGGCACTTAACTAGACCTAGTATATAATTCGGACATTTACCAAAGCGACTATGTGATTGTCAACAACCACTAATAATTTCTGTTATACACAGTAACATAATATTAATAAAACTATGTTTTACTTTAGTTATTAATTTTCGAAAACAAGTAGAATATAGGTTACTTAATGATCTCGTTTTAGTTGACTACTTTATTTTACTGAATTCTTACTTTAGTTGACCAAGACTTAGTCGAATATTGCTTATTTTCTATTATGGAAATTCTCAATTTTATTGCGAAAAATAATATACGCTTCTCATTTTTATTTTTCCATAAATGCAAGCATTTCTTTCTTCTCTCTCAACTAAACGATTAAAAATTAAACTGCATCAATTTTACCATTATGTGAAGATCATTTCAACACACCAAATTTCATAAAAAAAATTTACTTTTAATTAACTGAAATAGCTGTCCCATACCATTAATATTCTTTAAACAAACCATTAATATTATTTAATCCCTTCTAAGGCTGCGGTGAAGTATACTTTCTATCGACTCCATTCATTTTTAAATGTCGGTTGGAAGCTTTTTTTTTCACCTATGATTTGTGCTGCCGTCTGATAGAAACTTTATAAAAAATAAAAAAAAGGCTTTGTTTACATGAATGTGGGAAATAGTAAAGGTTAGTGTGGGGCCAAGAAGCGAGGTAAAAAAATGTAGCACCAGTTTATAATGTGCTTGAAGCATTCATTGCGTATCGTGCGTTAAGCATAAAATATTGTTGTTTACTTTGCTGCATTTGATTGAACAAAAAAATTATAACGTATGACCTTATATATTTCATTGGTTAAATTATCACTTTTTGGAATTAATTGTTTTACATGCAATATAAATGGTTTTTTAAAGTTTGAACATAATATTAATCCTGATAACTCCGTTTCATACATTCTAAAATCCAAATTTATACTTTTAAAACTATCTTTCAAGTAGACGTAAGCGAAAAAGAACACAACCATTAAGTAATGATTATGTAGAATTATTCATTTTTTAATACATCATTTGTTTTTTTTTAATGTAGTAGACGAAGTCTTAGCAACATTGTAGTTTCATTCCTTCTTCGTTTATTGACCTTGTATTTTTTTTTTTTTTTACTCTCTATAATGCTTTTGAAATAATAAATTCTTTAATATTTTCGTTTAATTTCAGCAGCTTGAGTTGAAATAATTTAGTTCATGAAATACATTTACTCAGAGAGTTTGTTACAGAAGTATTAGATAAATAGGGCAAAGCATTTTTAAACATTCATAATTTATTTGATGAAATCGTCAGATATTTTTGAATATAAATCGACAGCTTTTTTTAAATTGCAATAATACACGAAAAAAATTAGAGAACTAGCAGTAATATTAAAGCTGATTAACCTTATCAAATGCAGATGTAAAATGTAAATGAAATCGGAAAATTTCAAGGAATTAAGAGGAACTTAAAATTTTGAAGTGATGCAGCTCTTTTTATTCCCATTTTTTTTTACTCTCTAACATAATCGTCCCGCAGTGGACTAATTGTAAAGTGAAATACCAAAGCCAAGCATCACTGCCTGCGGTCAGTAGGCGGGTGTGCGACCACTTTCATCAGCCAGCGTACGGACCAAGGGTGTGCGGAATCGGTCCTTGTTAAACTGTTCGACCGTAAAGTGCTCGACTTCGCGCGCAGGTCGTCGGGCTACCAAAGCAAGGGATCCATCTCCTCTGAAGAGGATCAAAATTGCGATGGCATGTCTGCGGATCATCGTCGCCAATAGCCCATTGTGCAGCTCTAGTGCGACGTAACAAAATGTACCTATCTACCTTTGACATAATCACTTCTTCAAATGTTTTCAAAATCTAATCATTTCTTTCAAATGTTTTCAAAAATTCCAAATACCCGAAAATTGATTACTCAAATTTCGATTAAAAGATTTCCATGAAACAAGCAACTGCTCCCAAGTCTTATGAAAAAAATTTCTGCTCTGCAGTGGGACAAAATCAGAAAAATGCGGCCAAAATTAGAAAATTAACTTCAATGTTCTAAAAATTGATCTATCTATAGATTTTATTGGGTCGCTGATTTCAAATATGAAGTCAAAATTTCAAAAAAACAAAATGGCGGGTCCAAAATGGCGGCTGATTATTGAAAAAAATTGCAAATAAATAAATAAAAATTATTTACTAGTAGTTTTTGAGATCTTTGATTACAAATTTGTGGTTAATAATTTTAATAAATAAAGTAATGGATGTAAAATCGCAAATATTTATCAAAACAAATTTAAACTAAATAAATTGAATCAAAATATTTAAGATTGTTAATTACAAATTCGATTATCGAATTTAAAAAAACAATGAATCTATTCTGCAAGATATAAAAAATTTTGAAAATGTTATAACAAAAATAATAATCACATGTTTATTTTTATAATTTTTTTCATTAATTTTATCATTATTATAAAAATGACACGAACTATAAAAATCGATTCATCAGCCAAATTCGCAAATATTCGCAGCTAATTTTTTTAGTTCTTGAGTATATATACCAAACAAATGTACACATTTTTTTTACATCGGCAACGTAAGGCTTTTTTTACAGAGCACCCTAAAGTTGCAATTTCATTGTACAGGGCAGAAATAGGGAAATGGCTCTGCTGGTTTTAATAGTATTTATATGAAATAATAAATTCATATCTATCTTAGAAATACATTTATGTATAAATCATGCATAGTTTTAATATTTTTATAAACCAAAAAAATCATGCATAGTATTAATATAAACCAAAAGAACAAAATACACCGTCATATTCCTTGGACATTTTACTACAAAAAACCATATTGAGATTTTTTTTTTCTTATAACTTCATTTTTTTTTAATTTTTGACCGCAAAAAATGATTTTTGTTCCCCAGTGCTCTGGAGCAATAATAATTAAAATTCAACCGAAGAGGCATTCTCATCGCATTCAGATTTGCATGAATCAGATAAGAAAAATTAATTGCGTTTGAACCTAGTTTCTTTAGGAAACTAGCATTAAAATCAGTTGTTAGGAATATCGCTGCAAACAACCAAAGCACTACCTACTACACTACATTTTAAGTAGCACACAAACTACGGAAAAAGTAGCGATTACAGCACTTTCGCTATTTCCGACAACCGGTGTCAGACTATGATCGAAATTATACAGAACAAATTTTGCAAACAGAAGTTGATTAAATTTCATATCATTACAAATGATTATAATTTGTATATGTTATCTATAAAGCTGCATTGGCTATCAAAATGGGCTACAGGTGACGTAGAGTAGAACTCTCTTCCTATGGCAAAAATTCGCATGCTTTCCTCAATAGCGTGTGGAGAGTCGTAGGAGAAGGAAGTACGTTAGTTTCTCTCTTGATATTGAAATAGATTTAAAAATTTAAGTTAGGAAACTATATGGAACTTAAAACTACATTGAACATAGTTCTAAAAGAAAACGCCGTGGAAATTTCGAAAAAATAATTTTGACACCTAATTACGTAAAATATTAAGAGGGAATAGGGCGGGTCAAGACATGGAACTGGTCTTCTCCCCAGATGGTCTATTTGAGCGTTGCGATCGCGAATAATACGCCACTCTGTAGTAGTTTTTGGAACTAAATCATTTTGCTTGATAGTTTTTCGTCATTCAATTTACCCCTGCCTAATTTTCACAAATGTATGCTGCTATTTTATGTAAACTGCTTACAAGCTTTAATTAAATGCAGACTTTAATTAAAGATTTAAACGAGACTGACCTTTCAAGGTATTTGTTTGCGATTTTAATAGAATTAAAATATTTTTATGCAGATGGTCTTGGCAGGTGAATTTCACCACTCCTAAGGGCTTAAACCAATGAAATGTGAATATTTACTTTCGTGAATTTTATTTTCGAGTGACACGTCACGCTGTTGAGAGAAACAAGAGGTGTCATCTTTCAACGAAAGATATTTTCGTAGTGGCTATTGCTTGCCGGCATGGCAACATACTGTTGCCATGCCGGCCAGGTGGCCGAGCAGTTAGCGTGCCTGGCTGTGAAGCCAATAGCTGCGGGTTCGAATCTTGCTCAGGGCATGGATGTTTCTCTCTGTGTGTAGCCCTCTGTTGTGCGTGACGTGTGAATGTCCCCCACCCTATAGGCCTGCTTAATATGAACCAAGTTTTTGGACTGATTTAAATTGATGGAAACTTGTTTTGTTTGTAGCTTTGATCGTGTAAACGATCATCCAAGTTCTTGGTCTAAGTCCTTGGATGATAGTTTCGTCGTCCAAGTTTTTCCTTTCTTAACCAACAATCAGCTTTTCAAGCTTTCTGACGTCAACAAGCAGGTATCAGATAATGTCATTTTGTAGTCCGTTTTCATATATTTTAATCAAAATAAATTAATCTTTTATGGTCTATTTGTGTTATTATGATTTTATTTTAATTTATCTAGTAATTTTGAATTCATGTAAGTATGATTTTGCAATGTTGAATATGAACAATGCGCTTGAGCAGGTTTTTCATCCGACCAATGAGAGACATTCAAGAACTTGAATAGTGCCGACGAATCATCCAATTTCTAGGAGAGAGAAATTCCTTCAAGTTCTCGGATTCAAAAACTTGGACCGTGTAAACAAGCCTTAAGAACAGGCATCTGTGACAGTGTGGCGTGGGTAATGTTGCTCGCCTCCGTGACTTGGTGCTCACAAGGCAACGTAAAATGAGCAACACTTCCGACACCTTCCATAGCGAAGAACGCTCAGTGCCTGCCATTAAAAAAAAATACTGTTGCCATACCAAGAAAATAAAAAACGTTATCAAAGTAAAAAAATCATGTCTTGTCAGTATCTCACAATAAGTCCTTGATCCTGATCTTTCTTCCACTCAACTATTTACAAAAATGCATACATGAGCGCATTAATCACTGAAGACGTCATGTTTCGGGCCTCTTCTTATCTTCAGGTCCATGCGTGCATCGAAGAAAAAGAGGCTCAAGTATCCATAGCAGACCAACACACCCTCCAATCAGTCCGTTTATATAAAATATATAGTCATATGATCCAATTGTATCTCTGAAAAAACCTGGAAAGAAAATTGTTAATTGTCAAAGATTGATAAAATGTCAGAATCCGAGATAGCATTATAATTTTAGTCTTCGTATAATATTTATTATACACACACATATAGAGTGTTTCGTAAGTGTAGCACTATGAAACATAAATTGTGGATGTAAGCAGAGATGGACATTTGTCATTCAGAATAATGACTAAGGAATGATGAATAATTATTCAAAATCTTTCTGAATAATGAATAAAGCTTTGATTGGTTCCTATAACAATAAATGTTTTTGCTACTTTTCGGGTAGCGAAAAACAGCCAAAAAATGTAGACCTCCACCAACTTTTATTTATTTATTTTTATTTTATTTATTTTTAAACACATGAAAATTAAATAAAATACCAAAAAAAATCGTTGAATTTTCTTGCGCCTGAGTGACCAAAACGTACTATGTTTTTTCTCCACTATTTATCACAATATTTCCAAAAATTTTATGTTTTTCTCTTTTATCACAATATCGTTTATTTATTAATAGTATTCATGCAGTTTTTTTTTCTTCCTTTCCTGACCGTAGATTTTTGAAATATATTGGGGTGCTAGACAACTGCTGATCAAACTTTATTATTCATTCCACTTGTTATTTCGTAAGAAGTTTGATCTTTTCCTACGCCATTGGAAATATAAAAAAAATTAAAGCGCAATTCGATAACTTTATAGTAATTAATTAAAATTTTTAGTAACTTTATATATTCAAATTCATCATTATTAGTTATTTTAATTAAAAGCTATAAAATTATTAATTACTTAAGCCAGCTGCATGCTGTTTTTTTGTATTGTATATTTTTAAAATATTTTCGAGTGCTAGACATCTGCTTAAGAAATTTTATAAATCATGTTCCTTCTTATTTTGTAAGATTTTGTTCTTTTCCTACTCCATTGGAAATATAAAAAAAAATTAAAAAGCAATTCGATAACTTAAGTAATAATTAATTCAAATTTTTAGTAAATTTATACATTCGAATTCAATATTATTTGTTATTTTTGAATAAAAGTCATTAATTACTTGAACCAATTAATGATTAGTATCCCAGTTAAGGCATATAGTTATTCAAACTTTTTACTTAGAGTGTTAAAAAAGTTATATGATGAGATAAAAATGTGACATAATTTCCTCCCTGTATACTAACAACGACACGATGTTTATATACAAACTTGGAATGAAATTTATCCATGTAATTTCGCTACGCTTCTCAAACTGATTTTTTTAATTCATTTTATCAATAAAACATTCCTTTACAATAACTAAATTTTTTTAAATAAATTTTATGAAAATAAAAAAATCAAACGAATATAAATATTTTTTTACTAAAAGTGACTTATAATGACTAGATGCAATGAGTCATTGCATTTATCCTACACTGTTTTAAATTTCATAACCTCATCTAACTCAATATATGGTTAATAAATGAGTATAATTTCAAATAAATATTTTGATGAATAATATAATAGATTTGTTTTAAATACATTGCAAACAAATATTCTCCAGATGTACGATAAAATGGATGTACGATAAGCTGTTTCTTACCCTATAATCGTAAATCACAATAAAATATTTATAGTTATTGAAGCACTGTAATTTTATTACATATAATAATTTTGTGCTTATGGTAGCCTGATTTTTAAAAAATCATATGATTCGTTTCACCAATGAAAAAAATTGCTAAGTCGAACCAATTGCTTTGACCAATCAAAATATCGGAAAGTCACCTCATGTGTCTCGACGAATGAAAATGTTGGAAACTGATCACATGATTGAATTCTAATATTATAGATTCTTTCTTTTTAACTTGAGACACTGCCATTGAAACTTTACAAGTTTTATTGTGACTCAAAGTTGTTTAAAAATTGCTTTTTCAACGATGGTTTTCAACACTCTGTACTTTGTTTTCATGCTTTCTTACTCTCTCCTCAGTTTAAAGTATTCATCTTTTTGTGACGACGATTTAGTCTTTCAGCTACAATGCTTTTATAATCTCTTCTTCTGGATTTACCTTTTTACTAGGTACTCTTGGAAGTTGAATGGTTTTAAGCCTGAGATGGACTTATTTCAAAGGTTGAATTTGATCTTTTACCAGTTGAAGGTTTTTTACTGGTTTCTTCACCTTGTTTACAAAGTCCACTCAGTATCCTGTTTTTGGGACATTTTAATGTCCTTTTATGAACTCTACACTGCTCTGGATTTCTGTTCCTACTTTGTTCCTTAGATATTTTTGTTCAATGTTTTGTTGCACCATTTGTTCAATGTGTATTTATTATAATCAATTCGTTTTTCGATGGCTCAATACCATTCATATTAATTCTTAAAATATTTAGAATCGTATATTGGCTTTTGCCGATTTATTAGATTGCCTTATTTGAAAGTTGGCAAACTTTTAAGCAATTAAATGAATCTTAAATTTTCATTTTCTTAATTTCTCCTTCAGAATAATTTTTTTCTTCCAGTTAGTACAAAATCTATTCACAAATCATAGATCCAATTTGGATTCTTTTAAATCCTTAGTTCATTTTTCGGTGACTGAATTTCATTTTGATTAAATTCTAAATTATTTGGAATTGTTCAATAGTCATTGCCAATCAATTGGATTAGCTAATTTTAACGTTGATAAGCTTTCCAGCAATTAAATGAGTCTTGCATTTTTTGCTTTCGCAATTTCTCAACAGTTTCTTATTCAAGATTTTGAAAACTAATGTTTCTGCTGATTATGTATATTTAATAAGTATTTTCTTTCTAGGTAATAAACTAAAATGAGAATTATCACGAACTGGAATAGTAAAGTCACTCATATAGTAAAATTTTTATTTATAAATTGGTATGTACCTTTAAAACTTTTCACTAATCGAATCATGAAACTAAAAAACAAACTCAGAAAAAATAAATAGTATTTGTAAGCAATTTTAATCGAAACTACAGTAGATAAAATACGATAGATTTTCATACTTAGGTTAATATTAAAAAATTAGTTCTTACAATGAACTTAAAAGAAAGATTAAATCTCAGTGTCTCGAGCTTAATCTCACTCTAAACATGATTTCATATATTTGAAACAGCTAAATAGCAATTAGATTAATTTTGATAATGTTTTTCTTGTCGTAGTTTAATATTGTACACTTTTTAAACTTTATACTTTATTTTATGTTCCTCTTTGTTGAAAAACTTATGGTAAGCCAATTTAGTTACCAAAAATTTCTTAGCAAGAAACAATTATCGTTTCAAAACTTATTGAAAGTATTATGCACCAAAGTAGTCGTACCACATTAAAATTACTAATAGTGCAATTCACGACAAGCTTATTTAATAACCGAAAAATTCATCCTATTTAAATTTGTCAAAAAGGATTTTATATCATAGTAGTACCACATTAAATTACAATTATAATTAGTACCTTTCACGGCAATCTGATTTAGTCCCTAAATATTTCACATCGAAGTCAAACTTGCCAAAAATATTGTGTATCACATTAGTACCACATATTTTTAATTAAAATCATTGCCAGCACACTTTACGTCAAGCGTTTTTGATGCCAAATTGTTCATATTATCACCAAACTCACCATAACGTTTGTATTCCAGAGTAGTACAACATTATTTTCAATAAAAAATATCGGCTTTTGTTGCTTGTACATTTTTCGGTAAGCCTACTTAGCAACCGAAAAGTTCATATCTTAGCTAAACTTTCTAAGAGTATTAAGTACTTCTGTACCATATTAATTTGATTTAAAATTATTAATGGTACATTTTGTATTTTTAGCTATCAACGCCTTATTAAAAGCTGAATAAAATATATTGCCCCGATAATTTTAAAGTGGCCTGTATTAGATGTTTACTTCACAAGCTTATGCCATTTTTTAAAAATTATAAGACAAATAATTTCGTCATCTTTTTATTTAATACCTTCATTCCATTTTATGATGAATTTATCGTATTTGTAAATCAATTAAATGTTTATGTTTTTTACACAAATTCTACAAAAAATTTACATGATTTTTAATTTAATGAAAATGAAGTTAGAGATTTAATTCTTTGTAGATCAAATGTACATTCTGAAAAATAAATAAATAAGTTTAGATGGAACAAATATTTAAATAAGTAGATATTAAATAAATATTTAAGTCAATTGCTTTACTATTCCACCTTTTCAAAATTATTTAGAGGAGTATGGGAAAAAATTGGCGATTCTGTCATTTCCATGTCTTTATGTCTCTTCAGAGTTTATTTATGAAATTCTTCCTTTGGCACTCTTGAATTCAAAATTCTTGTAAGGAACAACTTGCATATGCGCATGTGTAGTTTTAAGTACTAGACAAGTTTATCATTATAAATTTAGTATTTAAGCAAAATTTACCCTGACATCATTTTGGCTTTTGTTTCATATTGTTTTGCATTAAAATATCTAAGTTTCATTTGGCATTCTGCTTATCAAAATTATGTGTCCAGTAGTTATTTATGCTACTGTATTTATTTTGTTATTTTTATTTACATTGTTATTTGAATGTGGCAGAATTCATAGATCTACCCTGTAAGAATATATTTGCATGGAATGTACGGAATCAACGATTCTTTTACTCCTCGGGGGGCTGTTGTCCATGTTCTGGCTACTTATAAATGTGTCTGACAGCCCTCTTGGGGAACTATTTTGATTGCTAAACACTAAAATAACAACTATTCTAAGACCCAGTGACTATGATAAAACTTCAAAAGTGGTAGACTTTGCCGATAATGGTCGATGCTCATGAGATAGAAAAGATTTGACCTTTTGTACATCATCAAATACTGTTTCTGGTGTTTAAGCAATTAGAATAAAATAACCTCGCCTCCTCGTTTGGCGTTCCCTGGGCAACATTGTGGTACAATAAAGTGATTATAAGCAAAGATTCTTTTGTATCGCAATGGCTAAGAGGTTATGCGAAAAAGTGGACATTTGATAAATTTAGTATTATTAAAACAATCCAAGAACCTAATAAGAATTTTTGTTGTAGCTGAAACATTTTTAATAGAGTCACCACCATTTTAGAGTTATGTTTCCTCGTTTCCCAATGCCATCTATATGTAAGTAAAATTAGCATATCGGCTGACTTATAATTGAAAAGACTGCTAACTATCTTTAAATTGTTAGAAGAGCCATTTAAATGTATTAAATCTGTTTAAAAGTACTGAAAAGAGTATCGGCAATGTATTAAAGAAAAAAGCAATTAGCACTAAACAATTGGCGATTATTTGAACTGGCATGAATGAAATATTAAAATTCTTTATTTATGAAGCATCTAATTGTACAAAAAAGTCTTAATTTTATGTGCTAAATGATTAAATTTGTTAGCCAATACTCATTCCTGGCTGGTTAAATATGTAGTGCCAATAACATCTGTATCCATTTGGCTCCATTTTCCCCAGCCCCCGCTTAACTCAATTTTTCATCCTTTTCAGCATTTGCAGGAAATCTAATTTTTTCTTAAGGACATTACAACAATTTTATCACGCAATGTTTTAATCAGTTTTGTTTTCAGAGTTAATTGAAATAAATATACAAACCTTTGAAACTTTTGCCCCATGGGAATAAAACTAATTCCATTTTGTTTACAGCTATTATTGTCAATACATTAATTAAATAAAGCTCATTGCAGTAGGATTAAGAAGGCTTATGAAGTAAATTATTGATAAATTTGTAAAAAAATTGGTAATTAATTCAACACATTTCAATGTTTTTATGTTATGTTTCAGCTTTTTATTAATTTTTCTTAAATTGTATTGTCATGCTCTAGAGTTAACAACGTTTTCCTCAATTTAGTATATTTTGTAGTGAAAATTTAAAATGCCATTTTATGGCAAACACAATAATTTTTTTTTAAAAAATAGTCAGTAATAAAGTCCTAAATCATAATATAAATAAAGTTTAAAAAATAATCAAAACTCCCTGCCACGAAATAATTACCTTGTCGTGGATAATTTTACTGTAGAGAAAACTGATTCTTCATTTATATGTTAAATTCTAAGCCTTTAACCTAACAATTTTTTTTTCGATTCAATTAATTTCCCAATGTAAATTTAATCGAAATTACTTTGCTTTTTACTATTTTGTAAGAAATTGAAATTAAAAGCTAATGCAATTCCGTTACCATAAAAATTTTAAAATCTTCATTAGGAGTTTAATAATTTCATTTTCTAAATAAGCTTGCTTTAAGCTAAATCGGCTAAATTCTTTATGATTTTATTTATTTATTTATTTTTAATTAGGATATTAAGTGTTTTATGACTGCTAAAAAATTCAAAAACATATTTGCCATCTTTCCTCCTAAATTCTTTATCAATGGCAAAATCTACGATAGTAATCATGATAGCAACAAAGTTAATTAAATGGACAGATCGGCAAATGCAGACACTGAATAAATCAATCAATACTTACCGATATACATCGGAAGTCCAAATCCTAGTAATCCAGAGAAAAAATTGACACATCCCATAGCTATAGACTGTTCATTTTTCTTCATGTATTTTGAAACCAATACAGGATGGCGAACAAAAAGTGACCCTTGCAACATACCGAACAACGCCAAATTCAAGAATAGTGTTATTCGTGTATGCATCAACGGCAGAGAAGCCGTACTGATGGCCTGCAGAACCATCACTATCATCATATACTTCGGAAGAGGCAAGAACCCGCGGTCAGTTATCCATCCAAGGCACAGGCGTCCGAGAAGATCGCCCAGGGATATGGCAGCAATAACATATTTACCATCTTCCTCCCTCAAACCTTTATCCATGGCGAAATCGACAACTGTCGTGATGGCCGGAACAAAGGTAATGAAGTGGACAGATCGGCAAATGCAAATCATCAAGAATAGAGGATTGGCATACAGTTTGAATGCAGTTTTTATGTGCTCAGCAAATGAATTCGAATTCGGCTGTTCTGAGTCATTCTTAACTGAGTTGCTCACTAGCATTTCTTTTTGCTGGAGTTTTTCTTTATCGTACGGTATTCTTATCTTACGTAGTTCCGTAACCACTCGAACAATTTTTACCCTCGCTTCTGGGAAGTAGGCAAGAATTTGCTGTTCGTTTACGTTTCGAAGAATCAGTAATTTTCGCAAAACAAAGCTTCTCGATTCTTCGTCGTTCATTACAAGTATATCAGGCACGGAATGTACTCTGGGGAGCATAGCTTCGTTTGAAGGCTTCCTTTGCAAGTGGAAGCTTCTGTATTGCTGGTCCGCAATAAGTTTCAAGTGTTCCTTGTCCTCGCCAATGTAGAAAAGTCTCTGTGTCGGTGGTTCAGCACTTTCGTGGATTTGTTTTGAATAGGTTTGTGACTGGCACAGGCTCTGAATTACAGCCATGACACTAAATTCATGGAAATCAATTTCTAAAATATCTGCGCTTAAAATCGGCAATGAAAACAATTTAACCACCAATTCACTATTCCGTTTTAGGAACGCAACATCTGGGAAAAACTCATCAGACATACAAGGATTTTCAATTCCATTTTTAAATGGTCGCTGTTGCACGGAAAAGATGACAGTATCGTGGAAATTATTCAGATCATTGTGCAGTCGGTGCTTTTCGAGTCTAGCGTTGTTCTTGTTGCAATCAGAACGGTTGTCTGACGAAACTTGTGTCACACATAAACTTTTAAAATCTCTTGGCGACTTCTTGTTAAGCCAAGATGGCTTTCTCAAAATTAGCGCCGCCGGAATGGTGTGCATTACGAGTGCGGCAATCATCAAGAATGTTCCTTCGAGTCCAAAATTTTGTAGAAGATATTCTATCAGCACTGGAAACAAGAATGAGCCGACGCAACCACCAGAGAACCCCATGCCTGCAGCTGTAGTGCGATACTTGACGAAGTACTGACCAATAACAACCTGTGGCAGAGTGACAGTAAGAGCCGTACCAAGACCTAAACATTTTAAACATTCAATAAGATATTTAAATTTTAAAAAAGTTTGAAAGATTTGCAAAAAAAATCATTTAATCATTAACTGTTATTAAATTCAAAATACCTTTTTATAGTAGGCTAATTGAATAACAAGGGTCTTTACAAACGAGCGTCGTCATTTTGCAATGCACCAGGCAATCTGGTAGATGTATCCAAATTTTTTAATCACCCTGATAGAGAAGCGATGGCTCAGGGGATAAAGCGTTTGCCTTCCAATGAGGTGAACCGGGTTCGAATTCAGCAATGATACGAATTGAATTGTCGGCTAGCACCGACCACAGTGCTGACGTAGAATATCCTCAGTGGTAGGCGGTTAGAGTCCCCTTGCCGTCAGGCTACCCGTAGGAGGTTCTAGTTGTTTTCCCCTCCATGTAACGCAAAAGCGGGTTAGTTAACCTCAAAAAGACCTTCTCGCAAGCAAATTTCTCCCAATACTTGATCCCGAAGTTCCCTTGTCTTCTGGATTGGGTTCAAAATTACAAGGCTACGTAGTTGAACATTAGTAGTCGTAAACCAAAGAATTGGATCTACTGTTCAACGACGGTTATAAAATAAAATGAAATAAAAATCAGCCTGATACCTTTTTAAGCTTATTGTAAACAATAAAATATGTTCGTGGCTTAATTAACTTGAGTCATTTCAAGCTGTTTGCAATAATCCCAAATAAGTGCTAAGCTTTATTAAAATTTCAATGCACTACGCTTAACCAGATTGGGTCTGATTAAATAATTGTCCGTTCATTTTTAAATTAGCCTAAAAGCATAGATGTTGCTTCTAAAAAGTCTACAAAAATATAGGACAATTTATAAAATAAAAAGAAATTTTAGAATCGAAATTTACCAATGAGTCTGGCAGATTGTAAAATGTTGTTGACATTAACAAAAGGCAGGATTTTTTAATTAGCCTGCGACACATGCAGTGAAAAGAAAAAAGTAAATTTCACCGTTTTTCAATATGTTCTTTCTGGACTCTTGATCTAATTTAGATTGATCATAAACAAGAGTCATCATCCAGCGTTCTTTAATTACTATTCCATGGGCATCGCAGTTATCCAATTTTTGATGGGGGCGTAATAAAAATACACATAAATCTTATAAATTTCACATTAAAAACTTAAATCCGCTAAGGATCTGCAAAAACATTAACCTCTTTCCTGATTCTACCTTTCATAAGTTTAAATCGATGAGGGTTTATAAAAATGTTATTAGATCTATATGTGCCCTTAATATTTAAAGATCTCTAAAAATTCCCCTCAATATTCTGGCACATTGAGTTTCCTAAAAAATATTAAAGGATCATATATCCACCGTCCTCCCCGTCAACGACGCCCATGTATTATTCCAAAACTATTCCTCTGCATCCGTTTTCATACAGGAAATCTTGACTCAATTCTATATGTTATGACATTATTGTGCACCGAATTCAATAAATAATGTTAATGATTTTAACGTTTTAAACAGCAACAACTCTTATACATTGTTTCAAATGGGAGGACGGAGGGTTGTATACGAATACGAGAGATACACTGAATGCCAATGTTTATTACGTATGTGTACTAGAGAAACTAGATTAGCAATTTTAAACTAGCTAGAATGCTCAAATTTCGACTGGAGTTCTGCATCTGATAGCAATACAAGTTGCAGTTATTTCCTAACCATTATTCCTGAGAGCAGTTTCAGACTAATGCTCAAACGTCAACTAGAACCTTTGCGTCTGAAACTGTACAAGTTGCGACTGGAAGAGTTAGAAGCACAATTTATAGCCAAATAGAATCAATATGTAGGTGTAAAAGTAGACGATGCTTACCATTTATGACACCCCACAGAATGGTTATCCATACGATGTCGGTCGTAAAGAAACAGAGGATGCAGCTAATACTACCGATCAGGCTTCCAGATACGATCACTTTCCTGGCGCCATATTTTTGACCCAAGATTCCTACAACTGGACCTGTGGGGATAAAAATTGTTCTTAGCTGCCAAACTGATGTAACATACTACAGTCAAAAGGTATGATGATATAATAAATACACCAGAACATGTAAACACAAGTGGAATAATTCACATAATTCTCTTATTTAACATTGAAGATAATGGCCTAAATCCATTTCACTGCGTTATTAGTGCATTTTTATTGGATGAAAAAAATCACATGATCCTTCAATAAAAAAAAATTGGAAATTTTTTGCTGAGATCATGGAATTAACAGAATTTATAAAAGTATACTGTTAATTATTGTTGTAATAAAAATTATTCTTTAGAAAGTATATTGCTTGTAAAACATTACTTTATCCCTTGTTTAACGGCATATAATCTTATACTTCTAGTATTTATTTATCATCCATTCTTACTATTATTTTCGTCTTGATTATTCTAAATCATGGGCTTATATCTAAAAGCGATGTTCCTTTATCATAGACTAATCCTATGATATTACCTTTTTGCGCAACATTTTATAATAAACATTTTTAAACGTGCGTAATTAATTATGATAATAGTGAATGATGAAGAATAATGAATACGAAATTTTAAAAATACTAGTGGGCTGCGCCCCCTGCTCGCTAACCCCTGAAAATTGCTACGCAATCTTATATGGTTTGCTTCACAAAACAAGCTCGCTTCGCTCGCTACTAACTCAGGTACATTGCAAACGCACAAATTCTAAGAATTCAAAACTATCATTCAAATCCATATAACAACTTTAAAAAAAAATACATCTTTTTAGTAAATACTAAGTCATTAAAATAAATTTGAATTCAAATATATGACATGTAATTCGTTAAACCTATTAGAAATGTGCTATAGTATAGAATCTTAAGATCAAATTTCTAAAACTCATATCTCTTTAAAAACGTTAAAATTTTGGCTACAATTAAGTCTATTAAAAATTGAAATAAGTGAATTGCAATGGAAAAACCTGCATGAACAAAACATTATGTTCTTAAAAAATAATAACCATGATTCACAACTTTGTTAAAAACATAAGTATAAATCTTAGAAGTTTGACTTACAAACAAAAAAAAACTTGCAGAAACTAAACATTAATTTGCAATAAATACTAAATGCGAACAAATACTGAGAAAGATTAAGGGTTTTTTTAATAACAAAAAAATAATTACTATTAAAGATTAAGAATTTCCTTAAACACACAATTATAAATTTCTGGACTTCTTTCGACAGCTTAGCTTAATAGTATGAGATTGCAGCAGCTGAATTGAACAACTGCTAATGCTCTCTCTGGTTATTTCAGTTTCTGTTTTTAAAAGCGCTATATGTTGAGCCACCTCAGCAAGATTTGGCATGTGACATTTTTAGCGACAATCATTGGTCGATTTTGTAGCGTTGCCATTCGGGGAGTTGTAATGAGGCTTTTTTTGTCGCCGTGTAAGAGAAATATATATAGAGAGTAGTGACAATGAAAAAAATTACTTCCTAATAAATTATCACTTGGACAGAAAAAATATTCAACGAGCCTTAATAGTAACTTAAAACAAAACAAACAATCATTAAAAAACAATCTGTGTTTACGCAATAAAAACGTTGAGTTCTTTAAACCATATAATTTGTAATTTTGATGTAATCTGTTTATCATTAAAAATTAATATTTTGATCTGTTTATCATTAATAATTAATATTGATAACTGAGCAATCTCATTGATTAACGAGCAAGGAGAGGCAGAGCTCCGTAGTACATCTTAAAATGTGAAGAGAACTTTCCTCTAACAGGTAGATAGGTACTTTATTTCGTCACACTAGAGCTGCACAATGGGCTATTGGCGACGGTCTGGGAAACATCCCTGAGGATGATCCGAAGACATGCCATCATAATTTTGATCCTCTGCAGAGAGGATGGCTCCTCTGCTTTTGTTGAAAGGGGAGCGAAGTCGAGCACTTAACCGTAGAACAGTTTAACGAAGACTGGTACCGTACACCCTCGGTCCCTACGCAGACTGGTCAAAGTGGTAAACCACCCGCTTACTGACCGCAGCCAGTGTTGCTTGACTTTGGTGTTCTACGGGGAACCGGGTCCTTGCGATTAATCCACTGCGGGACTTTCTTGAACTGAAGTAGGTTATTGATATTCCAGATTGAACTTAGGAAATGGTTCAGTGGGGGGGGGGGGGAAATTCTGATAGAACTTGCAAATAATTTTGATGGAACTAAGTAATTCAGAAATTCTTTTGATTGCCTTTTGAACAATATGAGTCATTCACTAGTAAAAAAAAAAGTTTCATTAGAAATCTAACGTGATCTATCTGTTATTATGAAGTAACTATAACCCTTCAAAATAATTATTACGTCAAAATTCAAAATAATTATTACGCTTTACTGCAATGTTAATGCTTAAATATGCCGTAGAAAGGAACTGATGATACAAAATAGGATATTTCGATATGAGCTCCGCAATAATCTTTTATCCTGGTAATAAATTAATCATGTTATATGTGACATGATAACGAACAATTTATCATTAATCCACTGGATTTTGTATTGTTGGGGGATATATGGATGGTTGTCAGAATGTAAACAATAAAAAACTTCTTAAAACCGGAAAAAAATTTACAAAATTTCCGGTGTATCCCTCCGCTTAATGTATGCTTACGAGGCGATGTGTCAACAGGCTAAATATTCTGGGAAGCTTTATTAATGTGATTTATGTTTAAATTTGAACGTTATTTTACCATTCATAAGAATTTCCTACAATTTATAAATTCTCATTGGTTGCGAGACTAAAACAAATTTAAGAAAATTAATATCACAATATAAATGTAAGGTTTGTCTTGTTTTGAATGTTATCTCTCATTTGTGCAAAATATCACCATTGGTTATTTTTTGGGTTGCTTAACATGCTTCCGGAGTCTTCCAAATTTCTATGTTGTTTGTTTCCTGGAAATTGAAATTTAAAAAAAACGCGATACACGGTCAACCATCCATATTCTTTGTAATTTACAAGACTACTTACCAAACAAATTTCTAGCTGAAGATCTTGCGCTGAAAGGTATAGAGGCCCTCTTCCTGTCTACTTGAAAGAATTCTATGAAGGCCACAAATAGGATACCAGACATCCTCCCTAGACCAGCCATGATGAAATTCATGAAACAGGCAGCCGAGGCAACTGCCCATGCAAATCCAACATCGGGACCTTCCATTTTTCTCCTACAAGAGAACACCCTTTGCCTGCATAAAATAAGTTATTGTATAACAGTAGTGGCTTTGCAAGAGTGAACCGAAATAATGATAAGCAAATGCGAATATTTAGCAACAAAATTGCGAACAGATTATTGTATATGTTCATTTGTTGAACACGAGATTTAAGCTAATAAGTAAATATTCTCTAATTTTAAACATATTAACGTTATTCAGTGATTTACTCCAAACAACTTCACAACTCACCCTGGTCCAATGTGTACACATTCTTCCATGGTGAAAGAAGTTCCTGGTATGATACCTGCCGGTGACTAAGGAACATTTCTTCTGCACTCCCCAACATTGCTGACCAAGGATAACGGACTCTCTTAACGACATGTAGCAGCATAATACTTGTCCACCTCATTCCACGGTTTGCTCCGATACCCAAATAAATCACCACGGTCTCAACCAATGTCAGAGCCTGAAATGTACCGCAATGGTACAATTACAATACAGCCACGCGGCCGCTGAACCACGCGAAATGCTTGTGGCTGATTTCTATGATTCAGTCTATTTTTTCGCCAATTTTGGTGAAACACGCATACGCCCGCGAAAAATATCAAACTTACGTGAATGAAAGAAAGAAACTTTGCACAATCCGTGAGTTAAAATCGTAAAAGTAGTGGAATATCATCTTAAATTTGACCAAATATTTGCAAATATTATATAAATATTTGCAAATATAAGTCCAAGCAAATATTTGTTTCGGAAGTGGATATCATGGAGGTTAAACTCCATGATATCCACCATGGTCCAACGAAATTGTACAATTAAAAAATATATAGAATTTCAAGTAACGAAAAAATATTTAGTTACCTAAGACTTGTACATATTGGCGATCGAAATAGGCTACAGGTAGCGCAGAGCAAAATTCTCTACCTATGGCAACGCTTCGCATGCTTTCACCAATAGCGCGTGGAGAGTTATAGGAGAAGGAAGTACGTTAGTTTCTGTTTTGATTTCCAGACAGATTAAATTTTTTTTTTAAAGTTAGAATACAGCATGGAACTAAAAACTGTATGAAGCATAGTTCTAAAAGAAAGCGTCGTGGAAATTTCAGAAAATACTTTTGACAATTAAATGTGAAAAATATTGTGGAAGAGGAAAGTTTTGTGGCACATTCGCATACAACTCAGCTGAGGAGAAGAGGGAAATGGTAAAGACATGGAACCTGTCTTCTGCCTAGATGGCGTGGCATATTCTAGTGCTGTTTGTAACCGAGAATCGACAGGCATAATTTCATTCTAAAACCAATATATATAAACAAAACTATTGAATCAACCAATTTTCCTGTAATCACACACTGACTTTAAATAGGAATCTAAAACTAAATTATTCTAACCTAAATACCTAGTGTAATGTAAGTAACTAAACTAAATGTAAGTAACAGATTTTAATCTCATATGCTAGTAAAAAAACTTAACTAATTTAGCAATAACTAATTTTGCTTCGTAAAAAACTCGTTGATCTCATTAAAACCATGAGTAAACAAAAGCTGGATTTTACTTTTAGCGGTAAAGGAATCCCATTAGGCTTCGGCAAAAAACAACATTCAGCAGCTATGAACATCGTGCTGAGAAAAACCTCGCTAACAAAACATAAAGATACATAGGATCTAAAGGAGGAAAAAAAAAAAAAAAAGAAACAAGCATGCGCTGTTGTTTTAAATCTTATGCGTACGGAATATAAGGTAAATTTCCCTATGAATTCATTCCTTTACCTTGATTGTTTTCCCCTTTTTAATCTGTAATCCGTCATTGAACAGGTGAAATGAGCGAGCGAAGCTAGCTTATATAACGAGAGAAAAAAAATTATAACTTGATTCTTTAAAATATTTTACAGGCTCAGATCGAAAAAGAATATAACACATATTTCTGTCAAATTCATCAAGTAAAATCACGGCCAATTATTGAAACATTTTAACTTTAAACTTACTGATATTAAATTAAGTTAGCAGAAACATCTTTATAAACACTACGGTGTAGATTTTAATACAGAAAAAAAAATATCACATTAACTCTCAGTGTTAGGCATTTATCCCCTTTAATACTCAAATAATGGACCCAGCGGCTAACAATAAATATTGTAATATATATATCTATACACATTACCTTCAGATGTAGAAAAGGAAACAACACACTGAAGCTTTCTGGGTGTGTGAGAATCTTTAAAAAGTGAAATTTGACGCAATTATGAAAACATGTTTCGTGAAACAGAAGGGATTAGTCTACTTAATCCACAGATAAGTGTGATACTAAATACAAAGTGTGGTAAATCTTAAAGATAAAAACCAAGGAATATTTTCATCGCTCAAACAGGGAAGTTGCACAAGCTGTAATAGCTGCTGTCGTAGATTTCCTCAAATTTACTTTTAATTTCCAGCAATAAATAAGTACTAAAAGAAATACATTTTTTACTATTTAATTTTCTGTATCGTTATCCTGATTCTTGACGCAATGTATCAAAATTCTTTCTTCAGAAATCATGATACAGTAAAAATAGTCATAAATATTTAGTATAATTTTATCAAGATAAATACCTGATAGAACTATCCTGAACAATGAAATACTTTTTACTAACTATTTCATAGTTCAGGTAGTATTTCTATTTCAATTTTCATAGTGCAATTTACTAATTATGAAATACTTTTTCTTCCAGTATTTCTTACTATAAGACATTTACAAAAATCTTTAATAATCTTACAGATTTTCAGAAAATTAAAAAAAACTGAGAGAGCTATTTTTAATTGCTGCCTTGCTCAAAAACTGTTTTTTTTTTCTTGATTTTTTTCCATAAGTATATGTAATTAATTGTCATTTTTTCTTATAACTTTGTTCATATTCACTAAAGATTTCATTAACATATGGGCACGAATAAAATTTTTTTTAATCAAACAAAAAGAACATTCTTTTCATTTTCATATTTGTTTTCTTTATACAAACAATCATAGGGAAATTAATTTTTTTAAATAATTAAGGAAAATTCAATTTCTAAGAAATATGTTTTTTATGGGCCAAAAGTAGAAAAGAGCAAAACTAGAAAAATAAATTGAAAGAACAAAATATACGTTCTTACCTGCAGTTTTTGAGTTAGTTCATAAACTAACTTAAAACATTCCACATCCATGGAACAATGGAATTAGTATTTTTATCAACATTATTACTACTGGTTACAATTCTTGGCCTTTTAATTAGCCAACGATCCATAACTATAATCATAACAATCAACCACTTTCACTGCTAAGACTTAAAAAAAAATAATGAAAGAAAGAAATTTGAATTGAACCAAAAATAAATTTGCTTTTTTTCTAAACTTCGCCAATTGTATTTTTATTCCTCAAAATTTAAGATTGATAAAGTCAGCATTCTGCTGTGGGCTGATAAGATACGGTTCCCCGCAAATAAACGAAGTCCAGCATCACTGGCTGTAGTCAGTATGCAGGTGGGTGATCACTTCAATCAGATTGCAAAGGAACCGAGAGTGTGAGGTATTGGTCCTCGTTAAATTGCTCTACCCTAAAGTGCTCGACTTCACGAGCAGATCAACAGGTTTCGGGAGCAGGGGTGCCATCTCCTCTGCAGAGGAACAGAATTGTGGCGGCATGTCTTCAGATTGTCCTCATCACCGAAATCAAGCATCACTGGCTGCGGTCAGTGTGACCACTTGGTTCAGCCTGCATAGGGACCATGGGTGCGCGGTATCGGTCCTCGTTAAACTGTTCTACCGTTAAGTGCTTGACTTCGCGTGCAGGTCGTCGGGCTTCCGAAGCGGGGGTGCCATCCCCTCTGTAGAGGATCAAAATTATGATGGCATGTTTTCAGATCATCCGCAGGGATGTTTTCCAGATCATCGCAAATGGCCCATCGAGCAGCTTTAGAGCGAAGTAAATAAACTACTAATGGTAGAGTCAGCAATGCTCCTCGATTGATCACGTGTGAAGAGAAAAGAAGAAGAAAAATGTTCCCTGAATAGATGTAGACAGGTACTTTATTTATGTCGCACTAGAGCTGCACAGTGGGCTATTGGCGACGGTCTGGCAAACATCCCTCAGGATGATCCAAAGACATGCCATCGCAAGTTTGATCCTCTGCAGAGGGGATGGCTCCCTTGCTTTGGTATCCCGACGACTTGCGCGCGAAGTCGAACACTTTACGGTAGAACAGTTTAACGAGGACCGATTCCGGTTCCTACGCAGGCTGATCAAAGTGGTACCCACTCGCTTACTGACCGCAGCCACTGATGCTTGATTTCGGTGTTCTACCGGGAACCGTGTCTTTACGATCAGTCCGCTGCGGAACGCATAGTTGGAGAACATTTAATTCTATAAAATCGTTATTTTGTTTATTTCTTGAATAACGCTTAAAAGTTTAAAATAATCATGCATAGAGATTTCATTAACGTAGAAATGCATTATTTCGGAGAGGGTATTGTCTCCTCCCGAAATACGTCACTGTATTTTATCATCTTTTTCGATTGTACTAATAGGGATTAAAATCAGAACTGAATTTTTTACATAGCGTCTATATACCATTCAAATTGAATAATCAATTACACATGAACATTTTTTAATCTAAACTTGATTGAAAAAAATACTGAAACTATTTTTGTTATCGTAGGCTATTAAGGCACTAGAGGTGCGATTGTTCTTGTTTTCCAGTGGCGCCATCTACGGCCCAGAATGTGACTTCTGCTGGACCCATCACACTCGTTTATAAGGCGGACCCATCATAGATCGTAATTTTTGATCTGAACCACAGAACAGGCAATCTCCAATCCATTACTAAAGAGGTGATTTGTTATGGGATTATGGAGGACTTTGTGACCGGATAGATTTAATGTGCACCAGTCACCATTTACTACACAGGGAGTCTTCAAACTCCCGTTATCACGAACATGAGTCCAGCACCCTACCAACCAGACTATCGCGGTTCACTGAAACTATTAAAATATCGATATTATTAAATCAAACTTTTAAGTCATAAATTCCAAAACCAAATTTATTAAACTAAGATGTAAACTTAATTAACTAGAGATTGCAATTTAATTTACGGCATCATTTGTAACAGTTTCCCAGTTCATGAATATTTACTAGGAAAACAATTCTTGTCATTATATGCTCTATATGTGTGAAAGATAACAATATCTAAGATTATTGTTAAAAATGATATACTGTTTTGATACCTATAATCAACATATGTACCCATTTTTCCACTCAATTTCTAAACAATAAAAATTCCCTAGGTTTTATTTTCTCATTAGGTAAATATGGACCCTTGTGATTCTCAAGTGGTAGTTCCTACCTTTTTTTAATATTTTTACGTCAGATTTAGTTTACAACACCGTTGTTTGATCACCTTATTTAGAACATACAGCAAACTCTGGAATTAATAATCCGACTCATCTTGACTCAAATGATCATCGAGCTTTTTAAGCCACCTTCACATTCATTAATAAGATTTGTTCGTTATGTAAATAAAGTCATACCAAATAAATTCCGTATAATGCAATCAAAGATTTAAATTATTTTGCAATAAAGGAGAGTACCTCGAAAGCATAAGTATTAGAAGAAATCATTTGATTATGGTAAAACAGCATTATATCAAATGATACGGAATAGAAGTTAATCTTATTCTAATGGGAAGAGAGTTAATTTTGATGGGATGATCTACTAAAAACATGTAAAGAGTATTAGCGTAAAGCCAACAGCAAAGAATAATAATAAAGAAAAATGGAATTATTTAAGCTGTATTGGTAAAAGGGAATTTAATTATAGACTATATCTACCTTCATCTGTCAAAAGGTACTTTAAAATAGAATAAAGTTAACGTTTTATATACTAGTGAATTGGTATTTAATATTTATTGTGGTAGTTACGCCACAGGTATACGTCTTTTAGTTTAGTGTATGACTTCCTAGCGTTTTTCCGCACTGATTTATAGATAATTTACTTTTGTTATCTCGAACAAAGTATGGATATTCAGCTAGTAAAATATTAAAATGAGTTTAAAAAAATTTAAAACATTTTCAAAAATTTTATTTTTTGTCCAGCTTGAAAATGTTGAAAAACTGCTATCGCATTTATTGAAGCTTTTTCCTACGTCCGAGTGCAATCAGAATGTTCTGATTGGACGTTGAGTTACAGCTCAAGAAGGCTATAAATACAAGTAAATTTGTTACTCTGATGTTCTTTTCAACTGTGTTACACTCTGATGTAATTAAGTAACAGAAACAAAAAAATATAAGGCTCATTATTTTGGAAAGTGGGGATAATTTTTTGTGGTGAAAAAAGTTAACTATGAGAATAATTTAACTTACTTTTTTTGTTTTAATTCTCACAAATATAAATATATATATTCTCATTGAAAAAAAATTTTTTTTGAGCCCGATATTTTATGCAGTAAAGAGATCGACATTTTTATTCTACTTGGCGATGAATTTTATTTGCAAGTGGTCAGAAAAAAAAAGATTAAAATTGTATATGGTCATCGGGCATGGAGCACTAATCGAGCTTTGAATGCTTTAAATAGTCAGAAAGTGGTCAAAATTTCATTAGCTAGATTCCAATAGTGCGGGAAAAATTCCATTTACATTGATTAAAAAAACAACATATATTTCATACTAAATAACATTTTACCTACTAAGTGCCGATCTTAATGATTCAAAGGACTGACCTCAAATATGAATAATACTTATTAGGTTACAAAATAAGACTCAAAAACGTATTTTCGCTACAGAAGCAGGACTTATTTTAGTCATGCATTTGGATTCTTGTCAATTAAAATATAACACGTAGCTGTAATTAGGAATATATATGATCTCAATAATTTATCAAGAAAAATAGTCCAAGAGGAATGAATGTACCCTGTCCTTGAATTTTTTATCATGCTAGTTCCGGGTATCAAACTAAAATTTTATCAGTTACCCGGCCAGTTTCGTGTACTTGATAAAATTCGGATTAATTACCCGTCCAGTTACAGTTGTTATGACAATTATATAAAACAATATAAAAATTGTGTAATTTTACATCTAACAAGTATTTCACAAGATATAGTTCCCCTATATGAATAAAAGCATGTTTTGTTTTAAGAATTTTTTTTAAGCTAAATTTTTAAAAAAGTTAAGCTTTTTCTGCTAATTTAATGTGCATTTATTTGTGAAACAGATTAACTTGAATGCCCACAGATGGCGCTCGAACTGAACGAACATTAATGTTTTTTTTCTTTTCTGTTTTAGTTTTTGATTTCTATAGCTTCGATGAAAGAAGATCGTTTTTATGTAATGTCCGTCCTCTCATTAAAATTGTTTAATTATTAGAATTCGTTTTCTTTTGAACACAAGTGAAGCAGTAGCGAAGTTATGGTAAATAGATAAGATCCAGGTAAGAGAGAAAATTAGATTTATTTCTACTATACCTTTTTCAATTTGAAGTGGAACTAAAAAAAATAAATCTCTAATTGAAATTTTATTCTCTTAACATTAATACGGCAAATTTAAAAAAAAAAAAAAATTTAAATTAGTAAAAACCAAGGATAATTTTACCTAAAAAAATTGTTAGTAGTTATTATTGGAAAGTTAAATTATAAAATTTGCATCATTCCAAATTGTGTAATTTTAAATAAAAAATTTTTTTAAAAAAAAAGTCTTGTACAAAATCGATCAAATAGTTTCCAAGTAATAAAATTTCAAGAACTATTTGACTGATTTTGTTAGCTTTTATATGCTGACATTTAGAATTACAAATGGCATTTAATATTACAAATTTGTATTGCTATTTAAAATGTTTTGGCCATAATTTAATAAAATATAATAATTTTTTATAGGATTGCTTTTTGGATAATCTAGCTTAGTTGGGTGCAAAAATAAGCAAAATACGAACTAACGTTTAAGGGCTTCAAACTTTCTACAGTTCTCCTTAATTAATAATTATTATTAATTAATTAGCATATAAGGGGCCGTTCAAAAAGTACGTAAACTAAAATGGAGAAATTTTAACCCCCTCCCCACCTTTCGTACATTACCGTACATAAAGTCTTACTCCCCCCCCTTTAGAGTACGCACATTTTATTAGTCAACCCCCCTTTTTCATAAAAATTAATATAATTATGTTTTAAATAAAATTAAAGTTATTTAAGGAGTGTGTAGGAAAAAGTCAAATTTAAATTTGGTGCATGATTATAATGTACGTACTTTGCATAATACCTCCCCCCCTCCCCATCGTACAAAATAGCAAATACCCCCCTTCGGTATGTACGTACTTTTTGAACGGCCCCTAAGGTCAATTCTTTGAACTAATCATTAGAGAAAAAGTTATTCAGAGGGATTTTTTTGTGACATGAGGGTAAGATAATTTGTAATTTTCTAATTCAAAATGCTGTTTTCTCATTTTTTTAAATAAAACTTAACACATTGTTTTTTTATGAAATAGAAATTTACTACAGATAATCAACTTTTGGAAAAAAAGAAACGATTTATTTCTTTACTCATTAATATGTTAAAAAAAAACTCAATTTAAAAAAAATTATCACAAAGACCTTTAACTCCTTTAAATCAGCAACCTCACAATTCAGTATTACTAAAATGTGTAAGAATATCTTGCTTAAATCTAATAAAACAATTGTATTTACAATAAAAACAATCGTAATTGTATTTTACACATTAGTAGGTGAACAAAACTAAGTTTTAGCTATCACAAATGCCATTGTACTGTATACAAGAAAAAATTCTACTAACAGTAGAAGACTACACTTTTAAATAGTCATTTCTAGAAAATAACATAAAATGAAAAAAAAAAAGCTACAAGTAATGGAAACAAGATAACAAATTGAAAATTTAACAAAACAACATGTTTTATTTATCATTCATACAAAAACACAACACATAGTTGCAAAATATCCTACTTTTGATTAATTAATCATCAAAATATTATTTGCCGCAAAAAATAACAATTTCAGATCCAGATCTCCTTTGAGAAATAATTTTAAGCAATATTTTTGTCTGACCAGGAGTTTTAAATCATCCTATGTTCTAAGGCTCTAGCAATTTTATCGTATCCTACAGATATTCAAGAAGTCTCATGCATTGTAATGGCATTGGCCAACTTGCAATAGAAAGATTATTCTGAGCATTAAAATATATTTATATTTATTTAAGATAAAATATGGAGGAAGATTTATTAGATTAAATTTTTTTTCTTGAGAATGAAAGAATAACTCAACTGTGAATTAAATTTGTATTTTCAGCATGAGCAGATGCTTAAATTTAATTTATTTTTATTATTAAAAGAAACATTAGAAAAATAACCAACTTTAGACCTTGCATATATATATATTATATATACAGCACAATAAATAAATACAAAAAGAAAAAAAAAAACATTTTTTTAAAAATAATTAAAATATCCGAAAAAAAAAGGATATCTTCATCAGCTCACACGATTATATCCTCAAAAAGGAGTGCTTTCTAATATTGTATGAATATAGACAAAGTAAAATATATCAACACAGTAGTGTGAGGAGTACTCACTTTTTTTTAGTGCTTTTCAGTACTGTTGTATTGATATATTTTGCTTTGGAAATATCAATACAATATTTTACTCAGAAGGGACCAACTCAGAAGGGTATAAACTTGTAACCATTGAGGCAAACAAGTTACAAAATAGTTTGGAGCTTTGGCGGATGTAGCTAGCTAAAACAGGTACAGATACAGAAATGTCCATTATCCATTAATTCTACTTTACTATGTGTAATGACATTTCTCAAAATAATAAAATTTACAGGTGAAAATTTTAAGAGGAAATATGGATAGAAAATTGAAGTGAAATTCATAACAGACAACAGGGGTTTTGAAAAGAATGATTTTAGTATCTGTTTACATAATAATGTAAATCCATATTTAAGGGGAAAATTGTGTCTCAAATATTGATTTATTTCAATATTTTGGTAAAAAGGCCTGCAATATTTTAATATAAAAAATAAATAAAAATGGGGGTACATTTTTGTCCTCAATTCACCATTCACATTAGGTAAAGGAGCTTCGTAGTGAAAAGCCTTACTTTAATTTTAAGTATAGGGTTTATTGTAGTATTCATACGAAACTTGTTAAAATGTATAATAAAATATTAACAGATGTTTTAATATGAACTAAAACCTATTTAAAGCTATTACAGAATAGTGTGTTTTAATTTCAATTCAGCTTTTATTAGCAGATTGCTAAATACTTTGTTCTTTCCGCCTAAATAAATTACAAATGATTATTTTAAAGTAATTTTCCACGAAAACAAATATTGATTGCCAATAGTAAAAAAAAAAATTAGAGTAATGAAAAGTGAAAGAGTGTGGTAGGAAAAGGAGACAAAAAAAGTAACTGCTTCAAGTTATTTTCTGTGAATAAGCCATAATGTTTACAACAGATTCAAATGCAAGCATCTTAAAAGAAACTTTTTAAGGATTTCTCCAAAAGTTTAAGAACTAAAATATTTATAACAAAAGTGGAGGAAGGTGTTGACTTATCGTAGAAAAAACAAAACAAGAATTTGAACTTCAGAATTAAATCCAATTTTTCCCAACCAAAGTTGTAACAAACAGAAAATATTGATTAACAGCAATTTTTTCTCTCAACACAAATAATGTAGATGCAGTACTAATTTACGATTTATTTTTAAATTGTGTAGGTACACAGTAACATAGAAATTTAAAAAGTAAAATCAGAAATTTCGTAACAAACTTTCTTTTCACTCTTCATTTACACAGACAAATAGATTTACAAATACTGTGCCATGATTATAGCATAAACAGATGTTGTATAACATTCACAAAATCAACTCCTTGTATTTTTAAGACCCAAAGCATCTCTTAACAGCTTTGCAACATTGGCTGAATCATTCTCCTCAGCGTCTGCAAAAAAAGAAATAGATATACATTAAAAATCAGACACAAAAACATATATACTCTGAATAAACATACCTTTTTAATGGATTCGACTTTCTGACATCCAGATATTTCAAAAATCTGGGAAATATGATCCATATGCAATTATAAAATTTGCTTATCCAAAGATATTTCCATGCAAAAAAAAATTGAATTTTAAGGTATACAACTTTTTACCTAATTGAAAATAATGTAATTTTACCCAGCAAAATACAAATTTTGAAAGAGTTATATAGTTAAAATTTGATTTCTCAGTAACTATTCAACCGCTTTTGCTCAAATTTTTTATTTTCAATTCGGTACTTACCTGACCAAGTAATTGGAACTATAATTCCCAGATAGCGAGTACCCCCTATATTTTAGATTTCAGAAATCTATATCCGTTGAGAGAAGGTATGCTTAGTCATAGAAAGTATGTTTTTGTGTCTAATTTTGTCTTTCAAAATAATAGAAATTAAGTACCATATTTGAGGTCATCCCCTGTAACCTTTAAGATTGAGTCCTAGTATGTGAAGATCTGATGATTAGATCAAAAGTTATTCAGGGTGGTCCATTTTTTATTTTGCGCACTGTACATAAGAATAGAAAAGAGTGAGTCTGCTTAAAAATTTAAGTTCTAATTATCATTTTGAAACTACCCCATTTTTTAAAAATAAATATCAAAGCTTTTTCTGTAGTAGTGAACGGATCTGACTCTTGTACTTAAAACTATTTACAGCCAATTACCATTGTAGCTGTAGCTATACCACCAGTCCTGTGGTGCAAAAGGGCATCACAAAATATTTTTTTAATGCTTTACAGCCAGTATTTAATTAAAATTATTTAGTCTTAACTCCCATGGAAACAGGATTTCTACAAAAGGGAACTTTTCTGGTAAATGTTATAAACCAATAATTAGGTAGCATATTTTGATATTTTATGATCAAACCTTTTAAAAATCGTGTTGCCAGCATACACATAAAAACTTTAACCAGTTATAGCAATCTAAAAATTTTTGAAGCATTGTTCCTTGGAATAATTTTGGGAAACTCAAATTTTGATGTTAATAATCATTTTTATTTCAATAAACAAACTTATCTAACTTCTGTATGAGAAGAGAAAAAAAAGAAGTTTAATTGTTTACTTCAGAAAGAAAATAAAATCCAAATTATTGTTATTCAAAAAATAAACCTTTTAACTTTTTAAGCTTACAATTATCAGTAGAAATTTTGAACGTAGAATATCTCTTCCTAAAGCTTAGATCATTTCATTTCAAAATGTGTCATTTCAAAATGTATTGATTAATAAAATTTTCAGAATACTTGAATTTAGTTAAAATGTTATTTAATTTTTTTTTAGGATTACAACAATTTTAAATAAATACTGTACGTATAACATTAAAAAATTTAAACTCCCCTCATTAGCACCTGGATACATTGCTTTATCTCAACTTTCAGTCCATTATTATTGCAGAGTTTAAAAACATAAAAGTTATAACTGTGCTACTCTATGCCTATAAAGAAACATTAAATGTATCATGAGTTTGAGGAGAAAATTGTACGGGTTTGAAGAGCTCACATCTACTCAAAAGGAAGACTTCATTTTTCCTGATTAGTAATATTAAATGAAAAATTTCTGAATGATGCTGTGTATTTCTGTACAGCAAGAACACTTAAAAAAGAACAATAAACCACTAAATTTTATGATTTTAAATATTAAAGACAATTAAAAAGATGCATGCATCTGAATTACAAACAGGGTTGGCATTTTGACATGGCAAAAATTATTCAAATTAAAGCAAAGACAAAAAAATCATAACAGAATTTAAGATATATTGTATGCAGCTTTAGAGCATAAAACATAATACAGATTTTAAGTTAAACTTGCTAAATATTTTGTTAAACACCTTTATCTCTATTGGCGTATGAAATAACATAGAATAGAAAGTTTAATATTTGCTATTTTATTCTAATATATATATTATATACATATTTTATTAGGATATAGCTGTTTTCAATTCCTGTTCGGGCAATATTAGAACAATGTAAAATATTAGTGTAATTTTTTTTTATTACATTGAATCAGATAGAAAAATTGTTTCAATATAATAGTAGTAGACTTCCATAAGTTATTACAGTACTGAACTATTTTAAACATGATCAAAAATGCACTAAATCTATGCACACTTCCTATTTTTATGCAACACAATAATATAAAGTTATAACCAAGGCAGAGGAATTGGAGTCTGAAAGATTTGCTGTACTCTTACTAATTAAAGTTAGTTTTATATGTTGTAAAAGAAGTCTTGAATCTTACAATAATAATGTAGTTAAAAATTTTATCACGAAATTCATAAAACTTTTGAAAGATAAACAAAAAATTTATCTTCTGATTCATAAATTCAAAGAGACATTTAGACTATTTTCGAAGTTATTTAAAAAGGTATTTGAAAACTATTATAGATACATTAAATTTATTTACAACTCTTGAATATTCACTAAAAATCTTCTTTAAATTATATATGTTATATGAGATATGGATATCTAGCAGTATTCTTAAAATGGTTTTACACTATTTCAATATTTTGTGAAAATATATTTTTCAGTTGCTGTTTTACGTAAAAACTACTTTTTATATTAGAGCATACATTTAGTTCAAATTGAAAAAATAAATAAATATATAATTTAAAATTAACATTTACTTAGTAATGACATTGAAATTTACTCAAAATACTAAGAAAGTATTAAAGAGTATGAATCACAATCAGGTTTTAAGAAAAGTTAAGAGAATCAAATATTTTAACTTCCAATTCCACACCACAGCTCTATTAAAACAAGTAGTGCAATTTTAAGGTATCAATTATAATGTTTAAGCTTTTGGTGGCGAAGAAAAAATATAATTTGCGGGATAATTCATAGAGAAAGCCGTCAAAAAATCACCAACCCGACAGATAAATGACAAAGAATGCATGCTTAAAAAAATGTTACTATATTAGCACATTCAATATTACTTACCAGGATCTACATGAATATTCCAAATTAGGGATTAAAATAGAAAGAAAAAATATATAAACATTGTAATAAACCAAGTTTTAAAATAACAAATTAATACTATAAGTAATAGAACACACTATTTTTGAAAAAAAGTTTAGATAATAAATATTAATCTAACTGTGATTTGAACTCTCTCTAAATCTATGAAGTAGATCTTCTAGCGTCAGAAATGGAAAAATTTTACAAATCTTCTATGAAATTTTGGTTGAGAAAAAATCTACTTAATTTTGTAAATTTTCAAAATTATTCTATTTTTATCATTTTGGAGGGTTTCAAGACCTCATAAACTATTTTAGAGCATTTGTGGAACATAGAGAATTTTATTTTGGAGATCAAATTATGCATCGGCTAAAAAAAAATATTTTATTTGGGAGAATCATATCCTTCTTTCGAAAATTATATACATATTAGCAGCATTGCAGCAAAAATTTTCTTGCTTTATGATGAAATACTGTAGAAGTGAATAAAACAGGGATTAGTGATTCTTAAAATTGTGTGAATATGGTTACAGTGGGTGATTTTGAAGTCACATGAATTTGAACATCAATGTGTGACTGTTAAATTGCATGAATGTAGATCTGTGTTATTCGTAAATCAAACTAATTTCAAGAGCAACATGTGATTTTTAAATTTTATAAATACACATTGCAATGAGCGATTTTAAAATCAAGAGATCATGCGGCGTGACTCTTAAATTTGCATTCAAAATTTTAATTAATATATATTACAAATATAAATGGATTTTCTTTTGCATTTCTTAAAAAATAAGACAAGACCATAGCCCTCATGCATGGCATGAAGCATGAACAGGACTAAAATTTAAGTAATTTTTTAGATCTTATTCAGTTATCACAGAAAAGAAATACTACTTATATGAAATTGAATGTTTGTTTTGCCAAAGAACAAAAAATCATACATAAAAATGAAATGGTGCACATTAAGAAATTTAAAAAAAATTTATGATTTTTATTTACTTATTATTTTTATTTTAACAAATTGAATAATTTCAAAATAAAGAAAGTTTCTATCAGATATATATTTCTTTTAAGAAATATTATAGCCTAACTTAATAAATGTATGAAGAAGTGATATGAAGGTATTGAGTTTTTCATATGATTAGTTTTTAAAATTAGAGAGAAAAATAAGAACTATCAGGATTTTAAGAACAGCAAATAATAAATCTGCGAGACAAGAAATAAAAAACATTTCAAATACCGGAACTCCTATAAAAAATGTAAGAGCTTATACAATATTCTAAATTTCATCCTATAGTACATACAAAAGTATTCCTAACTGGACTGAAAATTTTAAATTAAATAAAAAAAAACTTTTTTGTTAATACAAAAACTTAACCAAGAATAATTTAGAGCAAGATTGCAGGGCTACTAAATAACATAAAAAAAAAAAAAAAAAAATACTGCGATATTGGGTAATACAAATCTACTGTATAAACAAAAAAAAATTGAATAATATGCAATAAAATTAAAAGCAAGTATTGAAAGAACAATAATAAACATACCTGTTTCATCATGTATATCTCTTTCAAGCTTTAGTTTTTCTTTAGCACTTTGCAAAATACCTTCCTCAATGGTATTTTTACTGATGAATCTTATGACACGAACATCCCTAAAATGAAATGTTTTCGAATAAGCATTAAAGAAATTAACAAAATTAGAAAATTAATGACTATCAAAACATATTAATTAGAACAAAGATTCAAACTAACTGAGTTCTGAATAAATGTAGAATCACCCACATTGAAACTTTATATTCAGTATATTTGCAACAATTCAAATATTATTATGTTTTGTCATAAAATCCGGCCCTTAAATCTTCAATTTTACAATAAAAATTTGAGAATACTCTATTTTAACACTCATCACTAATGGCTTGATCTTTTACAATTTCAAAAAGTAAAAAAATAAGAATTACCTTGCTCTTTCACTGTTATCTAAGCAGAATAAACTGTCAGTCAAAATAACAAATTTAATTGAAGTATGAAAGAGAGTTGTAAGGAATTGGGTAAACTTTGGGTGAAAAAAAAAAACCTACAATGTCAGGATCAACATTCCATTGCAATGAAATTTGGAAACAAAAGAATTCAACGTAGATGTATGCACCCATCAAAATCTTGATGAACTTAGTGCTTTAATCATTTTCTGTTAAGGTTTGCAAGGAAGATGTGTTCATTACTTAGAATGGCTTAATAATAGTTAAAATTTCTTTATTTTGGGGAATAAAATTGATTTTATTAATATTGTTGCTATCTTGTCTGTTTCAGCACTAAATATTTTCAAAAGTAATTTTATTATGTGGCCATAAAATTTACTTTTATAAAAATTATGCGAAATATTTATATTATAAAGAGAATAAAAATTTAAGAGAATGTTTAACATGTGGATTTTATAATAACCTTCCATATAAATTATGAATAAAAAAACACTTTTCACAAGCTCTCATTGTGTAAAATAATTTATTAATAGTCATATCACTCATGTAACTATCATATATTTTATATGATTGAACAGCATTGTTATGTTGTAAATATAAAATTTATAATAGAATTTTTACAAGAAATAATCGTAAGTGGCATTAGGTTTATTTAGAACCTCACCAACTATTTTTTGCTACCAGGAATTTCAAGATAAGTTTCTTTTTTTTAGGTTTATAAAAAGGATTTTTTTAAGCTTTGTGTAATAAATACAATTTAGCATTTTCCCTCACTTTTTTTTCTACAATCAAATTGTTTGAGAATTTCAAGTTTTCCTGAATTCCCTGACAATTTCAGGTTTCAATTACCGCCAGAAATTGTCAAAAATGAATTAGTTATGAAATTAAAGGAAAGTAATCTTAAATTATATCTTGCTTTCAAAAGGAAAAATTTTAAACCAAACTAAAGGTAATTCAAACTTACAAAAGATTATTATTATTTTGTTGTTGTTGATTCTATTATATTACAGTACATTAAAAATAAAAAATTCCTAATTTTCTCAAAACTTAGATGAAAAAAAAATAATAATCTAGTAACTTAACTTTTTTTCAACACAATGCTATTTAAAATACATTTTCTTTATTTTATTTAGTTAAGGGGGTGGACATGTAATTAGTACTAACATTAAACATTTTATTGGTCATAGTTATGATAGTTTTTAAAAGAATTATGACATTTTTGTTCTTCTAACTAAACAATAGATTCAGTATGAGAAAAATAAAAAAATTTATACCTGACTTGACCTACTCTGTGGCACCTGTCCTCAGCTTGTTTATCATTGTACGGATTAAAATCAATGTCATGTATAATGACAGTATCCGCTGCAGTTAAGTTAATACCAAGACCACCTGCTTTAGTGGATAACAGAAATAGAGAAATGGATTCATCATTGTTGAATTTATCAATCATTTCTTGCCTGCAACATACATCAACTTTTAAATGTCAAGCAACGGAAGTGGTTAGATATTATTTCATTACAAACTTTATTTGCCTGAAAAATATATAAATATGAAATAGCAGTCAACATGTTTCAAGTGCTCAAAAAACAGGCATCCATTTTCAAGACATGCCGAACGTGAAATCATATTTGGCAAGCTAGGTCGCGTTTTTTGAGCACTTAACACATGTTGATTGCTATTTCCTATTAATACATTCAGGGGTAGCAGCAAAGTTTTTTAAAATTTTAGGGTAATTTTAGGAACTTTTTTCAAAAAATTTTAGGTAAATTTTAGGGGTAATATATGATTTTGCTTGGATAAAAACAGATCACACGGTAGTTTATTACATACCAGAAGATTATTACAATTCATCCACACATATCATAAATAATTGCAAGCCATAAAATAAAGCTCTGAAATTTATTAAGTCAAGAATGAAATCTCCAAAGTGTAAAAATGAAATTTCAACTTTACATATTACCTATCAGAAATTAAGTGCATAATTCAGGAACAGGCAAAAGTGAGAATAAATCAAGAGAAAAATAAATTAACACCAACTTGGATTTATTTAATTTTTACCTTCTTAATCAAAACTTTATTATTACCCTTTACCTTACTTTATTAAGAAAAACTATTGTGTGATATTATTAGATTTCAAATCAGCAATTTATATTAGAAGTTAGAGAAAAACAAATTAATCATGATCATTTTTCTAATATATTCTTGATATGATTTGTGAGATTCTTTTACTGCCTGCCCTCAATAGTGTTGTGGTGATCTTCAACACTCCTCCATAATTTCGAATGGTATCTTTGATTAGTCTAAGAGACATAATAGTATTCTCATGGTGACTCACATTAAGCATTGCTTTATTTATCGAAAAACCTCTCTCAGGATCAGAATTCCCATGTGGCAAAATTAAAACAGTTTTAATTAATGTAGTTGAATTCTTATATTTTAGATTATTGCTTTTTTATTAATATTCTAATTTTTTAGGAACACCAACAAAATTTTATCAGATTTTTAGGAATTTTAGGGTTTGCACATAGTTTTAGGAATTTTATGAATTTTAGGGGGAATGCGACCCCTGTACATTTTTAAAGCAAATTTGTACTTATGTCATACATGAACTATGTTAAGACAATGCAACATAAAGCTATTCCCAATCTGAAATAGATACGTGGAAAGAGCTAGGACCAATACGATAAAAAAAACATTTTGCAAACACTTTTAGAAAATTTTGATTGAATAGATATTTAAAGAACAAAACAGATAAGAAGATTGTTTTGAAATATAAAAAAAAAATTTGCACATGAGAAATTTATTGAAAAACTTATAAATTCTAAAATAAGTAATTTTTAATTTAAATTTTCATTTTTAATAATTTATTATTTATATTTTGTAAAAAATGCCATTGCAATAATTATGCATAGGCAATATTAATGGAATGAGTTAATCATTGCAATAAAAATAAATAATTTAACAAGCTATAGAATGCAAAAAAAAAATTTTTTGTCACAAGAGAAACTTTGATTATATTAAAAATCCTTCAATATTTAAATCACTGGATAAATTAATATTTCTAGATTAATTTTCCATATCAACTAATTGGAAAAAAATATATACTTGAATAGAATAAAAATTAAAATAATATTAACATTAAATATAATCAAGATAATATTAAATATAATCAAAAGAATATTAAATATTAGTTATGTGAAATATGCATTATATGTAAACAAAATTATTTTTATGGGTTGATTCTTCTTAAAATTTTTTAAAGCATAAAAATTTGAAAGGTACCTGAACATTATTGAAATATTGTTACTTTAAAATTTTATTTTATTCAAACTGTATAAAAATAAATAATTTTAAAACAAAAAAGCTTATTGGTGTATAAGTATGTTAACAACAGTTTAAATTAAGTAGAATTTTAAGAAATCTAATTGTGAAAGTAATCATGAAAAAGTAACAATATAATCCGTAAGTTGACGTGTAAAACATAGATTTCTATGAATATATTTGATACATGTTTATTACTAGAAATAAATGCAAACAATTAAGACAACATATTAAGAGCTTATTCTTATAGAGCAGTGATTCTACTAGTCTTTAGTATTCACAAAGATAAATAAAGAGGAAAAAAATATATATACAGCCAGACTTCTATTTAGCAAACTTCCATTTTGTGAATTTCTCTATTTTGAGATTTTTTTAAGGAACCAAGAACATTTTGGAAATTTCTTCGCAAGATAACTTCCAAATAGTGAAGTGAATTTCTATTTAACATGCTTTTCTTTGAGATCCACTTTCCCAAAATATTCCAGAATATTTCAAACGTGCTAACGCATTTTATGGGCGAAATAACCTAGAATTGATTTTCAAAGCCACTTTAACTTCTAGAGAAAGCAGTAACATCCCTTTCCATTTTCGTTTGCATTTTAAACGAAAAACTCAAGACAAAATTAACAAATTTCATCAGTAGCAATTTAACTTAAGAACATATGTGGCAAAGCATGTTTAAAATTACTTTTGTGTCCCAAGTAATTTTCTTGCATTCCTTCAACAATTTTTTATTTATTAGCCACTAGGTCTAATCTCTGGAACTTTAAACTAGAAATTTAGTCTCTGGTTAGGAGTGGAGGAAACCCAAAGAAATGGCACCTTAAATAAAAGTGAGGGACTTGTTGCAATAACGAGGTTATTCCAATATTTTATTAAACTTTTAACTTTGGACAGTATAGCTGTTTCAATTAGGCAACCAGGTACAAATATAAATAGCGTGGAAGAAAATTATATATGACTAATAACTCACAACAATAGTGGATATATAAGACTTTAAGTAGACATAAGACATACTCGATTGTGCACTGAGCCCCTTATTGTACTCAGTTTATAAATAGATCATTTTTATTAGTAATACTATAAATAACAGGAATTTCAAATTAACATACCTTTCTGAAACAGGAGTTTGACCATCTAGCCTCAAAAATTTATATTTCTTAATGTTCATGTATTCTTCAACAATATCTAATACCATTGTAAATTGACTAAATAGTAAAATGCGATGATCCTAAAAATGAAACAAGCCATACATAAAAATCATCTTAGTAAAATACATCGATACAAAAAAAAAAAGAAGAAAAAGATAAAGACATACTTCTTCCAACATGGAAGGAATAAGTTCGTCTAATACTTGAAATTTCCCAGAAGTAAGAACAAGTTCATCTGGTAGAATATACTTGTGAAGAGACTGGAAAAGAAAGATTTTATTACGACTCAAACTAAGTTGGCACACCACTTCTCTGCTCTCACATAACAATTCTTTTCTCCTTAAAATTTTAAATTGAAAGCTACATATTTAGGAAAATTCTACTGGAATTACAGTTCTAACTTTCAAAGTATGAGGCATGTTATTCCACTCAACATTTATTTTCAACAAATTAGTACAAAGACAATAAAAACAATTAAGAGCTCAAAATATTTAATCGCTTTTTCAATTATGCTATAATGGCTGACAATCCCAGATCAATATTAATATTTTAGGATTACAAGTTTGTTAAAAGAAGGTATACATAAAACTTTTTCTTTGCATGTTTGCATTAATATAACAGTCAGCTCTAATTAATTAGACAATTTAAGATCTTTACTTCAAACTATTAAAAATCAATTTTTAAAGTGGTCATCATAATGTCACCATTAATTTCTTCCAAGCAAAAGATTACCCCAAGTCAAAATTATTGATGATCCAACATCATTTTATAGTCACCATCATCCAACATTTTCCATTATTCGTTCATGGTTTTAGATATGCCAACAAACTTCCATCATTCCATGATGGAAAATGCTACTTTAATACTATGATGGTTAAACATCAAGTTTGAATCTCATTGACCAACAGTCCATGAGGATCCGTGATGGTTTCAACTAGACATTTCCATGATGGTTTAATGGGAATTCTTGTTGGTTCTCAGGTATATACACCTTAAAAACAATTTTTTTTAACTTGTTAGACCACCATAAATCAGTCCAAGATTTGATTCCTAAGATACTATGATGGAAATTTGTGATGGTTCATTACCAGGGTCCCCACTCTTTCAACAAAGCAAAAATTAAGCACTTTAAAAAAATACTTTTTCGAAAAATTAAGTACTTTAAAAATAATATGAAAGTTTATCATCAAACATACACACACCACAAGTGAAAGTGCAAAACCTTCCTAAAAAAATCAATAAATACAAAAAATAATAACAAACAATTTTATTATAATTTAAGCAACTGTTGGATTATCAATGTAAGATTCTGTTGGTTTATCAATGGAAAACCATCAAAAACTTTGGCTTTGGTAATAAACAGTATATGCAGAAAGATGTAATAGTCAACTTAGAAAAGAAAAATTATATAAAAAAATTAATAAAATAAGTAACATATTGGAAGAGCATGATGCAGTATATGATAATCCACAATTTTTCCAAACTGATCCTTTTAATTGTTTCCACGTAAACTCTTTAGGAGTTTCTGGAATTACCACGAGATACACAATGCGGTTTATCACTGTATTGCATTGCCCTAAGCCATTTATATATTTTTTTTCTAGCATTACCTTGAAATTTTTACATGTCTTATGAAGCTCAAAATCTGACATCAATGTCATATCTTCAAACACTAAGTTCGGATCTGCTTGGGTGTGTGTTGGTTCCTGTAAAATTTTAAAAACTATTATTTTTCAATTAGACAAAAAAATATTTTTTTCAAAATAATGCAAAATATATTTTTCAGGTGGCAAATTAGCAACTAACTCAAATAGTAAAAGTACGAGCCTCTTATTTTAAAGAAAAAAAACTTAAAAAATAATACACGCTAACATTGTGAAATATTAACGATTTAAACTGTTGCACCTTACAATTGCTCTTACAGTGTAATGAATAACAGGGTGGCTTCTCAAACAAATAGAAAAATAAAATTCTCTGACTTTCCCAGGTTTATTTTAACTATTAATTGATGGATGTAGCAGCATGCCGAATAAGGTACAGATAGATTGTTATCGGGTACTATGCATTATGTTCAATTTTAAAAAGAAAAATCAAAAAATGAAGCAAATATCAAAAACAAAGAACTTTAAAATTCCCTGATGTTCAAAATTAATCAAGTTAACTTAAGATCTGAATTTAAGTTCCAAAAATCAATCCAATTTATAATACATTTGCATGTTTAAAAAAAAAAATTCAAATGATAAATAGAACATTGAATGAAAAAGAGCGATTAAATAATATAGCTTACTTTAAGAATGTCTTTGGACATAGATACAAGTTTATCGTTATTGTAAAAATGTCTCAATAACAGTGGGTGGTTAGCAGCCCTGCGCAGCTGCATCATCATACCAGAACCACTAGAAGAAATTTTCTGAGTATCATCCTCTTTATTTTTTTGAACCTGGAAAAAAAAATTATTCACCAAAAACTAAAAATAAAGATGTTTATTCCATAATTGAGGACAATTCATTTGTAAAAGCAACATATCAGTTTTTGATTCTAACTTTTGATAAACACTCATTGATCAGAAAGAAAATTTTTTAATTTTTTGCAATTAAACCTTTTTGAGAGGTTAGAATTTCTGGAACTGGATTATCAAAACTCATTTTCTTGATACGATTTTCCCCAGCTATACTTAAAGTTTCATTAGTAAGAGGAAAGTGCATTGAAATATAGAGTTTAAAGGGCACAAGAGTCAGAATCAGTTACAACCATGTCAAACATAAATAATGTTACTCGAGTTGATAGAAAGAAAGGCAGATGGAAAGATTATAGAGGCATCTTGGTCCACTCAAACTTACTAAAAAAGGCAAATTACCTGGATAGGAAGTAGATATGAGATAAAACCAATGGTACAATAAAAATCTTATAAAATGATTTACGGCTAAAACTTTTTTTAACGTTCAAGTAGTTCATTCTATTTACTAAAACAAACTAATTAGTTAGTCAGCAGAATTGGCTAGTAGATTATAAAAAGGAAAACCAGTACAATTTCTTTTTTATTAATGATAAATGCATTAATTATGAATCAAGTTGACACAAGTATGTAAGAATATTTTCACTATTTTTAATGAAAGAAAAATTTATTCATATAAAAAGAAAAATGAAATTTGGCATAAGTAAATTTTGAAAATTTGATTGCACAAGAACATAAGTATACTTTCATAAGCTACTTTAGGGTTCCTACACTATTTTGAGAAAACAATATCCTGACTTTTGCAGGTTTTTCCTGACCTTTTACAATAAAATTCCTGACCCGCCGTTTCCCACTCCAACAAAACTTTTAACATTGCAGTTTCAATTAGTATCATAGATTGAATAGGATAAACACTTATATATTAAAGTGGAATTGTGTAATAGCACTTTATATCCCAAATTATATTTTCAGAAAACTTGTGAAACATATTTTTAATTATCATGATTAGATTAAACTTTTAGTGTGTTTTTTGTAGTTAGATACGAAAACTATTTAAATAAAAAGATCAAAAAATTATGCAACTTGTGAAAAAAATAAAATCAAATATATCTTTTTTTTTAGTATTTTTAAATTTATTTCTGTAATACTGTAAGCTTCCGGAGAAACTCAGGGGCTCCTATGTTATATAATATTTCTCAACATATTTTGTTGTTTGACAATTTCTGAATCAAGAACATCCAGTTCTGTTGCAGCAGTTTTCGTCAATTTAGATTTTCTTAATTTCAAATCATCTATCTTTTCTTTTACTCGTTTTCTAGAAATTTCAGCCTTTTTATTCCTTCGTTTTTTTTTTTTGGGGGGGGGGGGCTCAACCAATAAGCCTTCATTGATAGAAAACCCCCTTCGACTGTTGCGTTACCATGAGAGAGGATAAGAACAATTTTTATAACCTCCCACAAATTTTCATATTTTTTTTCTCCATGCAAATATTAAAAAAAAAAAAATCTTATCTCTATTGCTGTGGATTAAACTCTAAGAAACTCTTTTGCTCTTCTTTTTTTTTTTGGCAGCATCACAAAACAGTAAAAATTCCTTTTTTGATTTTTCTGCTGTTGTTTCAGCTACTGTTGTCTGTAAACCAGTTATTCACACAAAGGGCAATAAACCTTGCAACCCTATCAAAAATTCCTTATCATTGGATAAACAGGAGAAAAATTGCTAACAGGACAGGTTCTACCAGGGAAAGAGGAATGTTATTATGAGGAAAATATTTTGAATTACAGAATTTTTCCTTGAAACTTTATTTTTGCCTCTCAGTCCTTGAATGAACATAGTTTTTTTTATTTTTCTAACTTTATGAATATGTAAGAAAAATCCTGACTTTATGAATATGTAAGAAAAATCCAGACTTTTTACCTTAATTTTAGAATAGCCTGACTTTTGCAGGTTTTCCTGACCGTGTAGGAACTCTGTACTTACATAAGAAAATTCAGTAATAATATTGAAATTATGTTAAATAAAAAATTTAATAAAAACTTTCATTTTCACTTTTCATTTTATTTACAGGATGTTATTTTTAGAACAATATCTATTAACTGACTTAATATTGAGTTACGGTAGTTCAAAGACTGTTAATCAACAAAAATACATAAAATTTTTTTTAGGACTAATTTTAACACAAACATAAAAACAAATCTTGATTAATGAAAAAAAAAAAGAAAGCAGAATCACTTTAACCTCTTGACTGCTAACGACATCACTGTATGCTTTAACAGGACCATTTATTTGAAATGTATTTATGAGTTTTATTTCTCTTTTTTTTCTTCAGAATTTAAATGATCAATAAATTATTTTAATGTCAGTTATTTTAATATAAATTTTGCAATTTATTTTTTCTCTCAATAAATTTTTGTATAACATTGAAAAAGAATCCAGGCATTTATAGTAGGCTCATTTAAAGTGAATTAATCAAAATTAAAAAAAATCATAGCTGTCATGTTGCAGATTTCCATTAAAATTTTTTCAAAATTATGGACTAAAACTACAATTAGGGGGCCATTTTGAAATTTGATTCGATTTTTTTAAAAATAACGGAGAAACCGTTAGTCTATAACTTAAAAATATATAAAAAAAAGTCTATACCTTATTCATTTATAAGCCGATTTTTTTTCATTTTGGTGTCATCAGAATGAAAAAGTATATTATATCAATAGTTCAGAATTTTGATAAGTTAATTACATAGTGCTGACTTTTTCCTCTCTAATGCAGACACCAAAATTAAGAAAATTGGCTCATAAATAAAAAGATAGCACATTTTTAACATATGAGCCACCATCTAGAATTATGCCATTTTTCGTAAATTGCGTCAAATTTTCAAAATAGTTTTAATGCAAAAAGTTTTTTAAAAAATTATTTTGTGTTTTTCATAGAGACAAAAAAAATTTCATGAACATTTGTCACATGACTACAGCAGCCATTTGGAATGAGGCCATAATTTTTAAATAGACTTAGAATACACTACTTACTTCAGCTGAAAATTTCTTAATGAGATCATTGTATTTCTTTTCTTGATCATCAACCATTATACAAAAACGAATTTCATCATGCTTTGCTGGGAGATCTTTAAGGACCTACATGATAAATTCATCATTTAAAACAATTGAATAGACAATATAACAAGCATTGTCTAAATCAGGTCTGTACAACCAATGGCCACAGATCTAAAAATGGCAATCAAGGACTTTTCACTCGGCCTCTGCCTTATCTTAAAAATTTATAAAGATATGAAAGAGAGAATGTATCAGAAATGTTTTACTCTTCCAGTGGTTTACTATTTTAACTAAAGTTTTCTCATAATATGGGAATGTTACCACTTCATTTTGCAAGTTTTGCTTATGGTGAAAACATGGTTATGGTTAACAATGTGAAAAGCACTCTTTTGCATAATATGTGTTTTGCAAAAATCAACGTGGTACAAAAAAAGTCATTTTCAAAAAGGAAAAATTAAGCCCTTTTTTAAAAACACCCATGAAAAAAGCACCTTTAATGGCTTCTAAAAAGGAAAATAGAAAATAAACACCTTTAAGCTCTTTTTAAGAATGCTATGCACCATGTAAGAGAAATACTTAAAGGAGAAGAAAGTTATTTTGAATATGGCTAATCGAAAAGATTAGCAAAAGCTGTCATTGATATATGTCCCACTTTGCCTTAACAACTACAAAAAAGGAAAAATTTCAGAAGAAATACCTCCACATAAACTAGAATATTCTCTTCACTATAAAACAATACTAGTTTAATTTGCACCCAGTAACACAGATATTGATTTCAAACCACAGAAAATAAAATGCAATATTACTTGCTGATTTTGAGTCATTTTTAAGCAAAAAACTAAATTTGTGATCTAGAGCAGTCGTGCGCAAACTTTTTTCGACTGCGACCCCTTTTGTAGAGAGAAAATTTTTGGCGACCCCTAGAGATAAATGTACACAAATACGATGTATATTTCGCGCATTTCTTTCGTTTCCTCGAATAAAAACATCATCATATTTTACTCATATTAGTTTATTTATAATTTTAAGAAAATACTTTTTGTATAACACAAAAATCAGTAAATTGCCCTTTAATGAGATGTATGTGGCTGCAAGTTTCTAATTATCTCATCGATGTTTGAATGTATGTTGCTAATTACAATTCGCATATCATCTTCAGGGTTTAAACGTGAGCGGTATTTAGTTTTTATTGAAACTAGTTTACTAAATCCAGTTTCATATAAATACGTTGATGCAAATTGTATTAACACTCTGATGGCATTCTTGCATAAAACGGGATATTGTTTTTCCACGGATAGCCAAAATTTTTGGCAAGGCTGAGTCTTAAATTTATTTCGAAGAGTATGATCACTAATTAGATCTATCAATCGCTCTTTCTCAAGAAGATCATTAGATCTATCAATTGCGTTGAACTGCATATGTCAAAGGATCACAAATCCAACCAAGATCGTTTTCAGGAAAATCCTCGAATCTTCTCGAAAAATTTTTCTTTAACTTTTCAATGTGATTGGAAATGTTGTTTTTAAATGTAAATATATCTATATTATTTTCCTTGATAAAATCGTTAAAGCAAGGGAACATGTCGGTGTTGTTTTTATTCAGTTCAGTTTGCCAGAGACTAAACTTATTCTTAAAAGCTTGAATTTTACTGGCTGTAGTTATGATAGTTGAATTCTCACTCTGCAAGATCAAATTTAAGTCGTTAAGTTTTTCGAAAATATCAACTAAATAGCTCAGCTTCCCTATCCAAACTTCATTGATATAATAACTTTCCCATCTATGTTTCTTTTCGATTTAGAACATGTACACTTCATTTCTCAAATCAAATATCCGTCGTAGTATTTTCCCACGTGAAAGCCATCTGACTTCGGTGTGTAACAGTAATTTCTCATACGTTGAGCCCATCTCATTGCAAAGTATTGAAAAGAGACGGCTGTTGCATTTAATGTAGTTAATTGAACTAACAGCGTCTTGTAATACGTTGTGCAACTCTGCATCCATATCTTTTGCAACAAGAGCTTGCCGATGAATCATACAGTGATTAAATACCATATGAGGCGCCACCTTCTGAATTAAGCCTCTGAGCCCTTTATTCGAACCTGTTAATGCTGCCAGCACCATCAGTACAAACCGCAACACAGTTTGCCCAGGTAAGGGACTTTGTTTCAAAATATTCATTTATTACTTCGAATATTTTTTCTCCAGTTGTTTTTCCTTCCAAACTTTTGCAACATAAAAACGTTATGTTCATTAAAAATAAACCTAACGTAAATAATTAGTTGTGACATTTTAGTAATATCGGTAGTCTCGTCCAGTTGTAAAGCAAATACAGATGAATTTTGTATGCGTTTTATGACTTCTGACTCGATATTTCGTGACATTTCGGAAATCCAATTGCAATTAAACAGTGAGTGACGGCGCTTCACTCTTTATATGTACACTGTATGGTATGCAGCATGCAGGGATAATGCATTTCATAAAAATTTGGCGACCCCCAAAAAACTTCTGGCGACCCCCACAGGGGTCGCGACCCCTAGTTTGCGCACCACTGATCTAGAGGATACAATCAAAATTAAAAAAAAAAAAAAAAAAAAAAAGCCTTTGATCTGAACCAATATACACAAAAAAATTAACATTTAATAAACAATGATTTAACAATAAAACACACCTCTTTTTTTAAACGACGAAGAACAAAAGGTTTCATAATTCGTTTAGCATGATCAATTCGTTCTTTCTCATAAGAATTTTTGCTACCTTCTGTTTTCTGAAAATGAAAGGAAACACATATTGATTATAAAACATAAAGCATTCAAAATTAATATAATTCTATAAATTCAGAGTAACTTACTGAAACAGCAGAGAACATTTGCTTTATTTGTTCGGTTTTCCCAGAAAACATATGTGGCATAGCAAATATTAAAAGAGACATCAATTCAACTAAGTTGTTTTGCAATGGAGTTCCAGTCAACAGTAGACGTCTGGGAGCCTGTATACAAATTAAAACAATTAATACCTTTTAAAAATGAAGAAAAACTTAACTTGCTATTAAAGCAAGAACTAGAAACAAACCATGTCTCAAATGGTTTGAAAATACAGAAGAAAACAAAGTTAATACACATGAGGTGTGTAAAAATATAGAAAATGTTTAAAAAAAAGTAAAAAATTGATACAAACTCTTATACGCATTAGATGTTGGTATCGCTGAGAAGACATGTTTTTCAGCATGTGAGCTTCATCAAATACTACATAGAGAAATTCTAATCTTTTAAAGAAACTCCTGTCCTCTGCATTACTGGTAACCATGCTATAACTGTAATAGAAAGATCAAATGTGGCTTACTTAGTCATGAAGTAATACCAAAGACATTGAATATACTGCACATTCACAGGGTTTTAATAACCAATAGACAGAAACAAAATACAATGCCATATTTTTTGTTTGTAACTGACATTAATACACCTTATTATTCATTATTATTTAATTCCTAATTTTGAATTATAAAAGATATTAAATTCCTGTTTTTATAGTTGTCTCAATTAAGGTACTGGAAAGGCAGATCAGCTCAGAATAATTCAGAGCATACTGCCAGGTTTCAGCTTCACCAGATAAAATATAGCTTATAGCTTAGATAAAATATAGCTTAAATATAAACAGGACACACCACTGTTTTTGATCCTTAATACTTTCATTAATTAAAGCTGATAACTATTATATCTATCCTTTCATAGATGATTTGAAGCAGCTAGAAGCTCTGTAATCTCTTACTCATAAAAGTCCCATAAAACAACTCATTTTACAAATTATTTTATTTCTTATCCTATTACATATTCTATGATGTCAGAAAATAGGCAATTTTATCTGAGCATAAGAAAAGCACAGATACTCTAGCAGGGTGCATAGCCACACTTTTCAAAAAAAAAAAAAATAAGCACCTTTTAAGCACTCAAAAAATATTTTTAATCACTTTCCAACAAAAAAATATACATCATAATTAGGATCTGTGCAGTTCTAAAATTTTTTTTTTCCTATCGTTTAAAGTTCTTCATTTATGAACATAAAATCAATAAAATTCAAAAACATTTTCACAAATGTCACATAATCATGATAAAATAACTAGTTTATAATAAATATTACCGACAAAATTGTGAAAATCATGCATTTTTGCAATTTAGAATGACAATCAACATGGCAAAGAAAAAAAAATTACTTTTTAAAGAGATAGAAAATTAAGCACTTTTTACAAACCCTGAATAAAAAAAAAAGCATTCTTAAGGGCTATTAAAAAAATAATGTAAATAAAAAATAAGCACTTTTTAAAAATGCTACGCACCCTGTCAAGCCAAACAGCATAAAACAAATGGTCAGTAATGCTAATTGAAATATTCAAGAAAGTATGTTTCGTGAATTAATCATAAAAACAAATTCAAAATCTTCCATAATTAGAAGGGCAAAAGTTGTAGTAAACGAAATTCCACATTGTAGTAAATAAATTTGCTGGAATATACTTACGTAGTTATCATGACGTCAAATTCTTCAACTTCATCATTGAGGATTTGTATGCGCAATTCACGCCTACTCTCCTGACTACCATGATAACAAATGACTGAAACAGTGGGCCACCAAGTCTTCAATTCTTGCTTCCAATTATCTGAAAAAAAGTTTTTCAAACTGCATCATTTACTCAAAAATGATGAAGAGTGTAGAGTGTATCAAAAAAAAAAATTATCAATCACTCAAAATTGTAATTCACAAATCTAGGCCTGAATATTTTTTTATAATTATTTTTCTATTAACAAAATTTATAGCTCTCAAAAAACATCAAAGAGTTTCCAATTGCTATAAAGAAACCAGGGCTCGTACTAAGGACTCCAAATTATAAGCCGTAAAGTATCCAAATATCAAAAGTGTTAGTCAAATTTCAAAAGTCATAGCCAAAGGCCAACTTTAACAAATTTTAGTGATTAATTTTTTTCCCCATAGAAAACTTCAAACACAAATTTACTATAAATCGAACTATTTAAAAAATGCAAATTGAAATCAAAACTCATTTTACAGTTGAGGAGAAGTAAATGAAAAGAGTATGTAGATGTTTTACAGTCTTTGAGGAAGAGAAATAATAGATTGAGGTTAAATTTTGATAACTACTTAGACTAGAGCAAGATAAACCTGAAGCAACATTTGAAGTTTTTTTAAGATTCCAAGTATCTTTTAAATAAACATATTTTATTTTAAATAATAAGTTTCATTCTTTGAGTCTTTTACTTTTAATATAAGAATTTTTACTGTCTCGCTAATTATTCAGAAAAAAGGAAGATAAGTTATTTGAATAATTTAATTCAGCTTTATTGGTTTTTATACTACGCATTGAGATTGTTAACAATATTTGGACGGGGGTTTAACACCCTCATTGCCAGTTGAGTGCATGTGCTTCTCAAAATTTTACTCCAAATTAGTAAAGTCCTTTTGACTTTTTTTTTGTTCTTTTAGATTTTTATGACAATCAAATAATTAATTATTTAACAAGAACAGGCTAAATATCATTAAAAGCAAATATCAATGGATTTTTACTAAGAAATAACTTTAAAAATATTTTAAAGAGACATGGATTGTTTTTATTCAAACAATAATTTCTAATTTTCTTTATTATTTTTCAAGATTTTTTAAGAAGACTTTATTTTCTCACCTACAGGTGATATTAAGTATTCCATTCACTATGAGTTTAACTTCTAAAATGTTTTATGTGATAAGTGTCTGACAATGAAAAAACTAATATAGCTTCACTTGAAAATCATTAGTTTTACATTCCGATAGATAATGATACATTATTAACATATTACTTAACTTCAGATCATTGAAAAAAAATTGGTTAACTTTATTAGAACATGTTTAAGCTAGGGTAGGGGTGCACTATGTTTTTTAGTGAAGGGCCACTTGCATAGCAGGTTGAGAAGAGCCGCACACATATTTAGTCATGTTGGTCACAAATACGATAATTTTTATCTTAAAATTGGTGTTCTGAACAACAAATACATTTATCAGTAAACATAGTAACATAAACTCCAAAAATTAAATACTTTTAATTATTAATATATACATTCAATATTTTTTTTTTTTGCCTTGTAATTGATAATAGATTTATTTATCCATCTATCTACGTAAACATACATATATTTGAGGAAAAGAGATACTAAAAACTTAAACAAACAAAAAAAAAAAAAAACTATAATGCTTGTAGAATAAATGAGTAAGAAAAAAAATACAAACATATTTTAATTAGTAATTTAAATTATATACCTGGCAACTTTTACGCATTTGGCGTAAAATTTTATTTTTATATTAAAAGTGGTAGTAAATATATACTATATTTTCATTTATAAACTTTATTTTTAAATGATTTTGATCACCACTATTCTTAAAAAAATTAAGCATATATATTAATATGCATTGATATCATGGTTGTCAGCTGATGTTTCTTCAAATACAGCTTATTTTTCTGCTTACAATCGAAATTTTAATTCCATGTTACTAACACAGGGAAAAATCATAATGGAAGGGATTAAAGGTTGGCAGGTATGAAATTAGAACTGAATACTTTAATTTAAGAAAATTTATAGGGTTTAAACAAAAACCAAAAATTAAAACTAAACTATTATAGTACATATTAATTTTAATATTCAATATTTTGTGAAGAGAAATTCAAAATAATCACTTTTTTTTCCATAAATATTTAATAATTTTCAATAATTTTAATACTTTTTTTCAATAAATATTTATCTTCTTCAATAAAAATATAAAATATATATATATATATATGTTCAAAAAAAATATATTTATTGTACTTAGAATCTCTTGTGGGTTGCACATCAACAGCAGACGGGACCCAAGATGTGCATTACACTTATATTTTAAAATTTCATCAATTTAATGAAATATCAAGTAATAGATTCAAAACTTTTATAAATAAAACAATGATTACCAAGAGTTGAAGAGGGAACAACAATCAAGTGGGGTCCAGACATGCCAATTTGTTTCAAATAAGCCAAAAAAGAGATAGCTTGCACAGTCTTTCCCAAACCCATCTCATCAGCCAGGATGCCATTCACCTCTTGATTATGTAGAAGCAGCAACCAGTTCAGGCCCAGCATTTGATAGGGAGCTAGGTGCATGCTTAAAATATAGATATAAATTATGTATACTTTGTGTAAGTTTATACACAATTTGAAGTTTTAAAATAAAGAAAAAATCTGGTAAATAAATCCTTATCCATAGTTGCCAACTTGTCAAAAACAAAAAATAGGAACACAAAACGTGATCAGCCATTTGACACCAAGTGAAAAACAAAATATCCGTATAGTTATAAACCATACACATTTCATATTTAACATAATTTTGTGAGCTAACAGTTTTAATTAAATTACTTACTAATGAAGAATATCACATCTTAAAAGTAACTGATTTTAAAAAAAACATAATTCTTTCAAGAATTCGATGTCGGATTTTAAAAGCGTGTGAATATGAATCGCGATATTGGGTTTTAAAATAGCTTAAATACAAATTGCGATACTGGATTTTTAAAATGCGTGAATGAGAACTGAGCTATTAATTTTTGATGAGTGCTATTAATTTTTAAATCACATAAAAATTAATAGCAACACATAACTTTTAAATCAGTTAAATACAAAAATCGATGATTGATATTAAAATTGTCTGCATAAGAACCGCGATATTAGCAGATTCTGGTGCAGTTCCTAATATTTAAAATTCCAAAAACCAGCTAAACCAAAGAAATCAAATTGGCGGTAGAATCACATCTATGTAAATGTTCAGTTAAAGAGATTTAGCATAAGTTTCAAAATTTTGGCAGATTATAAGCTTTCGATTCGTGGAAATCAGCAAACTCTGCAATACTTGAGGAAAAATCACGTGCCTAGCTTCTAGTTTTTAAGACTCGAATTAAGGAGTGAAGAGATACTGGAATGTGAAAAAATCGCAACATTTTGACCTAAAATCGTAATTTCGGAACAATGTTAAAAAATTGGAAGAAATACAATTTAATCAGAACAGTTGGCAACTATGCCTTATCATTCAATCATCAACTACTAACTATAAATTCACAATAAACCAAACCACACATTACAAAAAAAAAGGTAAACAAAGCTTACTTGTCATTCAACAAATCAGGCTGCTTGTCGACATAATCTGTTGAACTTTCTCTATTTTCTTTCAAACTTTCCACAAGATCTTCCATGTCCAATGATATTTGTTGACATTTTGCCATCAATTTACTTATGGCATTCCTCATATCTAAAACTTTCTTCGCTCCATTCAGCAAATCAGGAGATAGCGCTTTATCATTACTAAGTTTCTGAACCTGAAATTTCACAGATTAAATGAATTATTAATTCCTTATTCTCCAATATCGGATTCATTGGAGAAATTGTAACTTAAAAATTCTTAAAAAGAAACATCAGATTTGAAATAAAAGACACAAACATTTTCGTGACCAGTAGACATCCTTGCTACACCCTGTTATTCAGGTTTGTTTCTACAAGTCATAAACAAAAGGTTAATCACTAATGTTATAAATCATTGTATGGGTAGAAGAGTTTATTAGAAAATTAAATTCATATACCAGGGATGAGATTGGCCAAAAGGCAAAAAAGCTGAATTTCCATGCAAGTAAATTTTACGCGTGTGCAATCGTTTAATAATAAATTGCAGGCTATTTAAGATAATAAATAACTATGTGGTGACATAAAATTGTGTACTAATTTAATAATAAATGAATGATTACATCGATACTTAACATTTAGTAAAAAGTAAAATTACCAATTGAAAAAAATAAAGCTAGAAATTATATTTTTCTTCAGTTTACATAAACGAAACAATTATTACTTGAAGAACTTCCTGATTTAGCAAATAAAAACTTCTGAGAACATACATTGACAGTCCCTTTCTTTTAATAAATACTGTTACGTGATTTATAACAAATAAATCAGAACCATGATTTTCTAAATTATTTAGAAAAGAAAATAAACTTTCACAATTAGAATCACTATGTTCATAGTATAATCGAATCTAGCTAGAGCCCTGTGAAACATGTCAATAACTGTGAAGTAGAAACATATAGTAACTCCTTAACATACAAAAATTGCTATTTTAGTTTGAAAAAATTACATGATAATCAGAAACTGTTTAGATAATTATTTTTCATATGATAAAAATTTCGCATTTTATACCATAAATAACAGCAGCATTATTTTATTAATGTTGGATTTTGGTGCTGAGTTAATAAACTTTTTTTCCACAAAAAATTGAATAACTTTTTAAGTGATTGCTTCTGTTTGCTATATCTTTTTTTTAAAATTTTTGTTTAATTTGCTGTAAATGCTTAATGTTTTACAAAACAAGCAAAAAAAAATCCTTACGAAGGTGAAATTGCTCGTAATGCAGCTTATGAATGAGGGGAAACAGATTGGTGATTAATTTAGTCATTAGCCCATTTTCAAACATTTTTTGACAAATCCTATTTTTTCTTTCTTTACCTGCCTTTGTCACATTCTTCTTAGCCAGCACAGAATGTAAGTTTTGAATATGCCTACATACCATAATAATTGTTGATAGAAAAACAGTCACATTTATAGTGACTAATTAAAGAAAAACTTACTTCTTACAAGAATCGTGACAATTGATTTTATTCGCGATAATCGCTTGACTACAAATAGCGATCTTGGATTTTAAAATTGTATGAATATGAATCACGATAATGGATTTAAAAACCACTTGAATATGGAACTCGATTTCAAAAATGAAAAAATGTAAACTGCGCTAATCGCGCTTTTAAATTGAGTAGATACAAATCACATGCATAATTTTTAGACCGTGTCAATGCGAATCCCAATGTCTTATTTTAAAATCACGCATAAATGCGAAAATCAATGTTTGATATTATAACCGCATGAACAAATCATGACATTGAATTTTAAACTCGCGTGAATATGAATCACTACATAGATTTTTTTAAAACGTGCAAATACAAATTGTAGTATTGGATTTTTAAATCTCCTAAATAAGAATCGAAATGTTAACTAATTCAGAACTTGTAAAAGACTCAGTTGAAGCAGAGATGTCTGATTTACGAAAATACGAACTATCTGGCGGGTGGGTAAAAATGCGGAAAATCTTATCTTCTCCATGTAAAAGCGGAGAAAATAGCTAAAATAAGGAAACATGTGGAAGGATTGGCAGCTATGTAGTTTGAATTTTCTGTTTATATTTAAAAATCGGAAATAAATATAATTATATTATTTCAACGGCTGAATTTTTCGAAAAAGAATTTTTTTAATGTTTATAAAAAAAGAAACAACTGAAACTTAGAGATAATCGAAGTTTTTGATAAAAAGGCTGAAATTCGAGGGAAAAAAGTAAAAAAAGCGGAAATCCGCTAAAAAGCAGAAAAATCTCATCCCTGATATATGTATACTTTTCCTCTTTTGGTGTACATAGTACCTTACAAAAAAAAATATTATGGGACATATTCTTGAATTTTGCATGGGCGGGGGGGGGGGATGCACAAATTATTTCCCTCTTTGCATTTTGTAAACAATCACAATAAAAAAATAATTAACAATTATGAAATCTGCAGTAGTAATTGCTCAAAAATGATCGGCGACGAAATCCTGCGAATGGAACTCTTCAAATGCGTGTTTCGCTTCGAGATTAGGTTTTTGTAATAAAAATATCAGATTAAAAATGTCGCATTAAAAATATCAGATTTAAAAACTATGGAGAAATCAATAGCAATAGCCAAAAATTGGATAGAATTATTGCTTTTAAAGGTAAATAGTCAAATGCATGATTTAAATTTTCTATATTGTTTGAAATATATCGGAATATTTAAAAACCATCTGAAAATGAATATCGATTAACTGTTGAAAATACAAGAGCAACATTACATCAACCTACCATACTATCAGCGTAAATTTAGCATGTCAAAAAGTGACTATCGAAATGCATGATTCGAATCTTACGTGTAAATTTCTGTAGAAAAGAGAAGTAAAAATTTTGTTTTTCAAAGGAAAAATCTTTCTGCAAGAACTCTAACGTTCTGTGACTATGACGACGTGATTCTGCCATGGGGTGCACAATTGGTGAATGGTCCCCAAGTTCAAAATATCAATTTTAAAATTGTTCAGTTTCTGATGGAAATCAAGCAATAAAAAAAGTTTAATTCCAAGGATCTGCAGAAATAGGTCATGTGTTTAAATAATAATTATTAATTTCATTAAATAATTGCTAATTTTATTTAACTTACCAAGTCTAACCAATTGGTGAAAGGTTTCAAATTCAAAATTGCATCCACTTTCTTTTTACTACAACCTGGAATAGAAGATAGCTCATCAAAAGAAGCCTCCTGAAAAAACCTCAAAACGGCAGCATGTGCTGCCGTAAGATTGCATTCTATGTCACTATCCTCGCTATCGTACACATCTTCATTGCCATAATCATCGTCCTCATCATCAGACACAACATATTTCTTGTGTCTCACTTTCGAATGCTTCGATTTCATACCTGATGAGCTTTTACCCTGCAAAGCCACCATTTTTACATCAGAAGAGCTTTTATTTAATGAAGAAGTGCTTTCTTTGTTAGTAGCAGGCAAAGAAACCACAGAACCGACTGGATGGACAGTATAACCGACACTGGGTTTAGCATTACTTGTACCATTACTGGGCGATTGAATTCTCACTAACTGTGCCGATTTATTTGGACTAACAGATGAATTAGACAAGCTATTGGATTTAATTGTAATAATCTCAGCTTTTGAATTTTTCATAGTAATGCTAGCAGAGTTTGTGTTTGTAGTAGAGGTATCGACATCAGAGACTAGCTTTGTAGTTGATGAACCTAACTGAGTGATTACAAGTCCTTTAGGGAGATTTGGTAAATTGTTTGCAGGTGAGGCCGGCTTAGTCTCTTCGGAATTGTTTGATGAATTAGATATGGGTTTAATAGTTAATGATGAAGAGCTAGAGAAAGTCTGTTCACCATTATTCACACTAGAAGAAACTCTTGAATTAACATGATCTGATAAAGACGAAGTCTGATTTGAACTACAAGAGCTCTCTTCATCACTCTCACTGGACGAAACGACTTTACGAACACGTTTAGCAGGTGGGGCTCCTTCTGCTTTAAGCTGTCTTTTATTGTTATTCATTTGCTTGATAGACTCGTTAAATTCTTCATCGCTGCTGTCGAGCACAATTTCTTCTGCTACATTAGATGCCATATCTGTATTCAAATTTGAAGGTTGAATGTTATTTGATTCAGAGTTTTGAGGCAAATCTACGCTTTCTATTGAGTTAGAGCTAGATTGTGAAAGAGCTTTCTTCTTAGAGCAACGAAGAGGTTGGGCATGTGCAATCTTTACTGCTTCGTCTAGATTCCAGTTGCACTTCACCAAAATGTCTTGTGCCTCCTAGAAAAGGAAAAAAAAGAACATTAGATGAGAAAATATTCATAGTTGACAAGGTTTACGACAGAATGGATTAATCCACGGTTTAAATCGTCCTGTCCAAAACCTATTCACTTAAATTATGCCATAATTTAAAAAAAATATTGTAAAAAAATAATAAAAAATTTAATTTTTGAACAAAAAACAAAATGAAGACAATTTTTTGTTTTATTAAAAAAGTTTATTATTATTTTTAATATTTCATTTATTTATCCTTATGCAAAAACATAAGTTATCAGAATTAAAAGCATATTTATTCATATTTAAGGGATAAGGTATTCACTTTTGTTGTTCAATGAATTGTGTAGCTCAAAAAGTTTAATCTTTTCCTATTATATTATTTTTCTTTAATAAATTAAAGCAAATTGTAAAAAAAAGTATAAAATATTTATTAATATTATTATGTGTAGAATGGTTACACACAGAGCCGGATTATACCTTTCGTAGGCCCTAGGCATAGCCGTTTTTGGGCATAGCCTTCCCCTCTTTTCAAAATATATGCTAAAATTTTCTTGCATATTTTTTTTTTTTTACATTTTTATTAATATGGATTTTAATTTACGAATTTGTTTATCGAACTTTATCTGCAATACCGACATACTGCCGATATTGCAGTTGATATCGATAATACCATTATGATTAGTTCGATCGATAACTATGTAAACACTTCAAGTCAAAAATACAACAACAAACCAGCAAAGAAAACAGTGAAATTGATAGTGAGATTAATTACAAGAAATATTTATTCAGTAGAGAACCAATTATCCGGGATGCTCGAGACCATCGCTATCCCGGATGTCTGAATTTCCCAGTTTTCTGGATCGACCAAAAAGTGTCGTTAATCGATGTTTTATCGAACCCGAATTACAAGGAAAAAGTGTAATGCATAAAGTAAGAGAAAAAAGAAAGGTACTCCTAACTTTAAAGAGAAAAAAAAAAGGTAGAAATATATCACTTAAAAGATAAACTTGTGAATACTTTTCCTCACATTGCATTAAGAATATATTTGTCGATTTTTGGTCAAATGCAGAAGGAGAAAGATCTTTCTCCAGATTAAAATTGATAAAAAATTATTTGCGTTCAACAATGAATCAAGATTGTTTGGCATAGCTCGCACTTGATGTCTATTGGATATGACATTTTGCGTAGTTTGGAATTCGACAGCATAATACAAGATTTCGTTGAATCCAAAAATCGCAAAAAGTAATATATTAGATCATAAGATTCTGCAAAATAATTTATTACCAAAAAATATTATATTTTTATTTGCATCTTCATAATTTTGAGCAAAATACACTTGTTGTTTTCAAAGTCAAATTATTTTTGTCAACAAATTTTTTTATCCCAAGTTTTTCGTATGCCCCTGAATTTCGTAGGCCCTAGGAACGTGCCTATAGGTTAATCCGGCCCTGGTTACACATAAAGAATTTTTACCTTTAACCAATGTTCAAGGTTTTGGACACTTTAGGAAAGTTTTAGTCAGTTTAGGACAGTTTAAAATTCAAATGCCCTGCTCCAAAACCAGTTTATGACATGCAAAACCTCAAAATGACTAAATTGAATAAAACTGACTGGGTGCAAAATTTAAAAAAAAAAAAATTGTTTTGCACTGAAAATCTTAATTCTATATTTAAATTTTTTTTTATTAACGATGCATATATAAATAAAATATAGCGTTTATATAGAGAATATAGTTCAAACTTGTTAACATTAATATGCTAAACAGGGTTTTACATTAATGTCTAGTAACTACCCTTAATTAAGTAACTACCCTAACCCTTAAACATCTAATAAATACATCAATTTTCCGTACTTATTATGGGAACACATTTAAAGAGAAATATCTTTCAAGATAATGTCAACTTTGATAACTCTTCGGAAAAATTTTTACTTTTACCATAACAAAAAATTTTATTGAGGTTTTAAAGTCATAGAAACTGGCAGCACAAAACTATTTTATATCATATCGTTATATTTTACGTAATTATATTTTTATATGATACTACTGCATTTTTAAAAGAGTTTTTGATAGTTATTATCTCTTTTAACGTTTAATGGATTAAAAGAAAAAAATTGATTTTTTTTATGGATAAATTTTTTTTAGAGTTAAGACAAAAAAAATTTCTATTCCTTTTTTTTAACTTTACAACCATTGTCTTTTTCTAATACCTGCTAGTCAGTTCTTTATATATCTTAAATATATCTAACTAACTTAATGTCTAATTATCTTAAAAAATTTTATAAAAACTTTTTCCCTTTGCCCAATACCAATAATAAGCTAAGTTTTAATAATTTTTTAATATTGACTATTAGTCATTTATACATAAAAAAAATAATATTTATGAATGATTATTTATTCTTTAGAGGAAATTTTTTTTGCTATTCGGCTGCCAAATATTTGGCCGTAAATTGGGCATTTACCTAAATCACTATTCGTTACACCCTTAATAAATACTTTAAACTATCTCTATCAAACACTACTTAAACTAGAAAATTATGCATCCAGATAACTTTTTTGCCTTTCAGATATTTATTTTGTTCTATTTGGTTATTGAAATCACTGCATTAATACTTTATCAAAAACGGATCATTCTTCTAAATAAATAATTTGCTTTTTCCCTTATTACCATTTATCCAAAAAGCGGAAAATCACGAATCTGTCATAGATCCCCCCTGCCCTGTTACTAAGTGCTTCATTACTAGCCTAAGGGAAAATTTGAGTATTATAGATTACAGTAATTTCAAGATTAATTTTATAATATCTAACGACAACAAAAAACTACATTTCCAACAAACATTAAAGTACTGGGTGCGAAGTAAAGAAACTTAGTTATTAACACTTGCTGCTTTTGCATTGAACTCTAATATAGAAATTCTATGACACAACAAACAATGATGTAAACGAGCCTCACTTTCTAATAAGGGTTGTCACTCAAATCTGGTGAAAAAAATTCCCTGTGTTTTCCCTATATATTATACACAAAATATTGAGAGGAAACACAATTACTGCACTCCTGTATGAGCTAAGTTAGAGTAACTATGCTTTTAATTGCTGGAAAAACTTAAGAGAAAAAAAGGAACAGCTGAACATACTTATATAATGGTATATTAAAGGAAAATGACACATTCAGTAGTCACAATTTTTTAAAAGACAAAAATAAGAAATAAAATTCCCTGTATTTTCCCAGTATTAATAAAATTCCCTGTATTTTCCAGTTTGTAAAGAAAAAAATCAAAATTCCCTGCATTTCCCCTGTTATTTTAGGTGATTTTTAAATTCCCTGTATTTTTCAGGTTTTCCCTATTCTTCCTGTGGAGAGGCAACCCTGCTAATGTACCCTCATAAAACTTAAATGGAATGAAAAAATGTTCTAAATACCATAATATCAGCTCCAGGAAATGCATCAAGTAACTTTCTTAGATTAAGTTCCTTTTCACAAAAAACTTCATATTCATCCATAATTCCTTTAGTCGGTGATACTCTATTTTCAATAATAGTGCTTGATACACTTTCTTGCACAGGTTCTGGAGTCTGGGGACAAGAAGCTTTAGAAGTTCTACTATAAGTCCTTAACGGTTTTGTATTATTTGTGTCGGGAGACGACGGCACAGTAGAGTTTACTGCACTTTCTGCAGTGTTGCAATTAATTACAACTCTGATATGTTTTGCCAATTCAGATATATAGCTCCGGTTTACTTTCAGCTCACGAAAACCACACGTAATGTAACTAGTCGTTTCTATTACATTCGATTTCCACTTTTCTCCCAGTGATCCTTCCTTCAAAACAAGCTCTTTTAATTTTGAATATTCTTCTTCTGTCAAATTAAGGGGTAAATCTATAACAGCAGCTTGGTTTTTCTTACAAGCTTGCTGTATTTTGGTAAGAACACAAGGCAAAATGAATTGTGAAGTGTGAGATATTTCATACTTTCGGTAACTTAGTGGGCTATAATTAACTGCAGTGGCAGCTGAATGCGAACTGTAACAAAAAAGCACAAAATTAATAATTTTTAACAGATAATAAACAGTCTAATAGCACCTATTATTTAAAATATAATTTTTTTTTACAGAAGAAATGTGTCAAAAATAGTAGCAGACTTTTAAAATTAGAAAATTAAGAAATTAATGTGTTTATGCCACTATATATTTTCTGGTGTAAAAGTCACTTGCCGATTATGGTCAAAAATGCTTTAATTACAATTCAAAACATCCAATTAAAAAAAAATTAAACATTTGGCTGTAAATATTTAACCTTGGGTAAAAATTATTGAGCTTTACAGAAAAACCATTAACAACTTCGGATTCATTACCGCTGTTCCTGCTTTGGAGAGAATGTCAAAATACAACATTTCTGAGCAAATATTTATTGTCAATCTTTATCTCAACCCCTCTTACTTGTGGAACAGTACTAAAGTTGATGAAAATAACCCCAAAACCATCATTATACTCAAAATTCACAAGACATGTTTTTTTCCCATCATTTCTCCCAGCTAAATAATTTTGTACATTTTTTACAATTTTTTAGCATATTTCCTATACTGTAACCCAAATAATAGACTATCATTATGAAATATAATAAAAATTTTGTAATTACGAAGAATAAAAGTGGATATTTGTAGCTAAATTTTAAGGATTTTTAATTTATCGTCTCAAATTTGCAACAAGGAATAAATATTGAAATTTTGCTGCTTTATTGATCATTTCTCTCACTGTGAATCAGAGAATAAAGAGAGAGAGAGAGAAAACTTGAAAAGAAGTATACATGTGTGGTTACAAAGGGTGACAAGCATTATAAGCAGGAAGGAGAACCCCAATGTTTTTAAAATAAGTTTAAAGGAAATTAAAATATGCTGGGTTATTAAATAAAATGTAGATAAAAGTTAGCAAGCTAAATTAGTGAGATGATCTAAAACCAGTGCAAGCATCAGGGATTAAAAGATAGAGCCCCGAGTTAATAAAATATATATTATTATATAATGAGCTTAATTGAACTTAAATTTTATATTACAAAATTGTCCAGATTGATGTTTCTTTCGTGAGTTTTCCTTTCCATAGCCTTTTTGATTTCTACAGTTTAATCTAATTGACAGTTTAAATCCTGATAAAAAGACAACTCTAAATCAAAATCAGTTATATAAAACTAAATATCTGATGCAAAAAATAAGAGACAAGATAAGGAAAGATCACTACGGTTTGTGAGACCTGCTTACCCGTACAACCATTACAACCGTTAACCATTTAAACAGTTTTTGATACTTCTCAAGTCAAAAACCCTCTTATGATAACCAGAAGACAATACTGAATACAAAGTCAAACAACAAATTTAGTCTGATGCAAAAATAAGAGACAAAAAAGGAATACTACAATGAGTTGAGAACCCATCAAAATACAAGATAATGTGCGCCCTAAGTGCTTTTAGAGAGGCAGTTCACACTGATTAAGGGTTGGGTTTTTGCCGTCAAAAACTGGTTTTTGACATGACAGAGGTAAAAACTGTCAAAAACCCTACTGTTTTCTTTAATTTATGGCATATATTGGACAATATATTATTTTCACATAATTGCCTTTATAAATGAATGTTGTAAATGATTGCTATTGATTTTGCAACTATATACATGTATTCTTATAGAAGGATATACATTCATATAGAAATATTGTAATATACTTATTGAAAATAGTGATACATACTTTTATCATTATAGCTTGAATTGCAAAGGATTCAAAATTTTGCACTTCTTAATTGTTAGAAATTAATAAACAAACAAAAAAGTTTGCAACTATTAATAAATTCAAGAACTAAAAAAAAGAATTTCAAATTTGCCATTTCTTAAATATTAGAAATAAGCTAAACAAAACTTGTAACTACTAACAAACTCTAAGTTAAGAATGACTTGACATTCTTCAGTAATGTTATATGGCAAACAAAATGATGCTTGGAAATGATGAAAATTTTGTTTAGTATCCTAATATTTTACTTCAAATAGTATGTTTTGATAAATTATGTTGGGAAAATGCAAGAATTTGTTCTTAAATATCTTTTGACAACTTTTTTTCTAATTTTATTGCCCAAAAATGAATTAATTTTAATTATAAGCAGTTAAACTCAAATAAAAATACAGTTTTACCAAAACTATGGGTTCTTGATAGAGGAGTTTTTTACACGACGGTAAAAACCGTCATGTGTCAAAAACTTGCCAACCATGCACTGATTGCTCTTGATCCCCATAAATGCACCCTCTTAGTCCTTTTTGCAAAAATAAGCCGCTCATCCCTTAAAAACACTGCTTTTATATTCATATGCTTTTTTTTTTTTAAATTCACTGTTAAATAATAATTACAAACTGATAAAATAGGTATAATTTTGATAACTATTACACACATTTACTTTGTTAGAATTATTCTCAACTCATAAAATTTTTTAAATGGTTTTCAAAAAAAATGAAACTTTAAATGTGTATTATCTCATAATTTTTAGTTTAAATGATATAAAAATCTTTCCAGTTGTTTATCAATCAATAATTTTCTTTAGTTTACTTTTTTTGAAAAAACATTTATGCCTAGAGATTATCTATTAACATGCCTATTATTTTTATAAACTACAAATTTTTCTCTTATTCTGATGAGTGAGAATCATTTTTTGAAATATACACATTAAAATAAGTATAAGAGGGTAATTTAAAAATTGTTGAAGTTAAAATTCAGTTATTGCATTATGTTACAGATTTTGATAAGTTTTTACAGTGTTGAGTAAGTGCTATTTTAAATCTTAGTGCCCTTTTATGAGAGCTAGCACCCTGCTCTTTTTTATTCCCAGGGAGAACTCTGTACAATATTTACATCATTATTTTCTTGGTTAAAAATATTTGTTGATTCCATTTTGTCCGGTTTTTATATTCATTCAGAATACAGCATTAACATTTTTTTTATAACTTTATTTACAGTTTTCTGTTAAGAAAAAAAGATATGAGCTGTTACATTTTTTATTACATTGATAAAGCAATCAAAAACCAGGATGCTGTATGCAACCCTTAATGAGTAAATTACCAGGAGTGATTGCGACACAAAGTGTAAAACCCTGAAAATTTTATGTGCAAAAATTCGATAACAAGATATTAATTTATGTATTTAAAATAATTTTTGAAACTAAAATTGATGATTAAATTACCTGCCAATAAAGAATATCGCACAAGAATCATGATATTGGATTTTAAGAGCGCAGAAATACAAATCACAATATTGGGTTTTAAAATCGCGTCAATGAAATCACTATGCACGATTTTGAGAGCCTTTGAACACGAATAGAGACAATGGACTTTAAACTCGCATGAATATGAATCACGTGATTCCAGTAGTTTCAAGTATTAAAAACGATAAGAATCTGTTTAATAAAAAAAAAAAAAAAAAAAAAAAAAAAAAAAAAATTGCCGGGGGGGGGGGGGGGGAATCACATGTATGAAAACTTCTTGTTAACGTGAAATAGCGAAGGTTTCATAATTTAAATTTTAGAACTTAATCCTTACTTTAAATTTTAGATTGTGTTGAAAATTTTGTCAGAATAAAAGTTTTCATTCGCGAAAGTCCGTGAATCAATGGTCGTGAGATCCCCTGGATTACAATCACTCCTAAATTACATTTTTATGGCTTTAATGTCATTTTTTTTTATAAACACAATAGAGAAGAACAAATACAAAATATTTAATACATGTGTAGCATGCAAGCCAAATAGAAAATATGATTTGTTATACAGCTTAAGGTTGTCCTTTAAAGGCTGCTTTATTATCAGAGATAAAACTTTTTAGCAAATAATATGTTTTTATAACTACTTGGAGCATGTAACAGTTAAGATTTAATCGTCTTCTGCTACACCGATTCAGCATTGTCTAAACCCATAACTGAAAAAAATAGTTTTCAAAAATTGAGAATTATTCTTTAAATTCTCATTTTAGTTGAGAAATTTCTTTACTTAGTGTTTATTTAGTTATTTAATAATAATTAGAGAAAGTCAGAAATTTAGCTTGATTACCTCAGATAGAGATAATATTTTTGATACTTCATTTGAGTAGTATATATATAAATATATATATATATTATCAATACAATAGTGTGATATATTTTGCTTTGGCTATATTGATACAATACAATATAAGAAAGCACTCATTTTTGCGGTTATAATCATGTGAGCTGATGAAGAGTTTTATTTTCTATATTGTAATTGAATTTTTTTCCATGTTTTCTCGACATTTTAAACTTATTTTATGAGTTCTATATACTTGCAGCTCAGGAGCAGTAAATAAAATTTATTGATTTTCTTAGTTTTTCACTTTATTTATTTATTATAATATATATATATATATATATATATATATATATATATATATATATATATACATATACACACACATATATATATATATATATATATATATATATATATATATATATATATATATATATATATATATATATATACATATATACATACATATACACACATATATATATATATATATATATATATATATATATATATATATATATATATATATATATATTATTGGTAACTATACTCCTCATTTGAAAAATCTTGGATGCCAAATGTTGTTAATATGTCAGCAGTACAAAAAAAAAAAACAAATTATAAGTATCAAACAAGATTAAAAAAAAAAAAAAAAAACTAAAATGACGATTTATGATATGGTATATTTGGCTCTTTTTTTTCTTTCTTCTGCAAATTCAGTTATCACTTTCTACATCTGGTTGACTTTTACGATAAAGTCAAAAAAGGCTGCCCATCTCTGATTTAGAGCACATAGTTTCGAAAAAAATGTTCAATAATTTAGAGATTAATTTTTAGTCAGTCTATTTATTTACAGAAAAGATATAAGAGTTAACTTTTCAATATGTAAAACAATTTTAACTTGTTGTAAATCCTATAATATTTGTTATTTTAAGCAATGAAATGCTATTGAGATGAATAAAAAATGCTCACCCAGGTTTGGAATCGCTTGTTTGAATATCAGATATCAACAAGTTTTGAGTCAAGTCTGAACTGGCATCTACAGAACTCCTAATATTAGTAGGTTGAGAATCTAAAGAGAGAGAAAATCTTACATTGTAACTATGTTAAGTAATCAGGTTTGGGGTTTTGGACATCCTAAACTGGTTTTGGACATGACACATGGGTTTTACTGTCTTAACTATCTTTAAAATGTCCAAAACCTAGAACATTGGTAAAAGGGTAAAAATTCTATTTGTGTAACCACTGTACACATAATAATTACATAGATTAATAAATATTTGACACTTTATATACAATTTGCTTTAACTTATTAAAGGAATAATATTAACTTATTAAAGGAATAATATAATAGAATAACTTTTATAACATTTATAACTTTTGAAGCTCTACAAGTCATTAAATAACAAAAGTGAATACCTTATCCTTTAAATATGAATAAAGAAGCGTTTAATACTAAATTTTGCCAGGCAAGTTATCATGGTTTTTTCCACCTTGGTAAAATGTCGCCAATCCTTTTATTTAATAAATAAAAGTTAGGTACAGTCGACCCCACTTAATTGCATATTGGATAACCCGCTTATTCGAATAAAATTTAATGGAACCAAATCGTTATAAATTAAAGTTACATTTCCTCGTTTAAACGAATACTTGTTTCTAGTCTCCGCTTAATTGCATAAAGAAGAGGTACTGAGAAGAAAAAAATTATTAAGCTATGTTTCACCAGTTAGAATGAAACTTCCATTTTTCAGTTAAGAAAATAAGAATACAATATGTGATTACTTTAATAGGGACTAATTTAACTTTGTCCCTATTACATTTTAGATTTTCAAATTCATGACAAATTCCAAGAATTTTTCATGACTTAACGAACAAATTAGACTTTCTCTGACAAAAACAAAACAATAAATTTAAAAAAGATAAAATAAAATTTAATATTTAATAAATTTAAATATTAATACAATAACATTAATTGAAATGATAGGCATAACCAAGACTGCTATACTCTGCATCTTCATATTTATAGATTTCAAATTTAAAAAACAGAGTAAAGGAAAGAGTTGAAGCAATAAAACAGCTGAAAAAAATACAAAAGCAAATAATTTTTTTCCTTTTTTTTTTGCAGAATTATATATTTCAAAGATACTTTTCTTGTTCATCGGAAAGGAAAGAAATACTCCAAATTTTTCTGTTCTCATTTCAGATTTCAGAATAAAAAAAATTCGACAATGACTGGCCTGCTTCAGCTAGAATTTTAAATTGATAAAATAAAAAAAATAAATAATGATAACAGTTCTGAAATCACAGAAGCTTAAAAAATAATTTGTTCTAGTAATGTTTTTCTTTCATTTTTTGAAAGAACATGATAAAAACATTTTATATTTTAATAAAATAAAACCGTGAGTGGGGATTTTGTTACCTACAAATTCAGATATTGGGATATAACATCATGAAATTGGGGGGGGGGGAATTCCATTTTAAAAATTAGATTTTTCGGCTTTAAATCAATGACTTTCCATGATTTTTTTTTGAAAAAATAGTTAAAGTCATGACAAATTTTGATCAATACCACCAAAATTCGTGACTTTCCAGGTGAGCAGGTAGACATTGAAGCAAATAAAGGAGGTTTTACCCTTCTTTGACTTACTTCACTCACATCCCTTTTAGAATGTAAAAAAGGTACAGAATGATTTCTTTTGAGGTCAAGACTTGCAGTGTGCACTATTAGTTTTGATAAAAAATGTTTAAAAAAACCTAACACACTAGTGATCAGTGTTTCTTTCTTTTAAGTAGAATAATCATTGCTTACTCCAGTGAACTTTAAATAACATTAGTATTTTATCATGCTAACATAGACAGTTTTAATATTAATTGCTAATTAATCATAAAGTAGAAAAATAAAAAATTACACTATGCATTAATTACTTAAAAATGTATAATTTAAGATTGAATAAAGCACTCCCCTTTTAATTGAATAACCTGCTTAATTGAATAGAGTTGGTGGAACAGATGATATTCCTTTAAGCGAAGTTGACTGTACTAAATGATTTTTTAAAAAATATGAATTTCATTCTGTAAACTAAACATGTACTCACTACTATTGGAATTAGAGCTGGAAGAATCAGCTTGAGATGACTTAGGTCTTGACAATCTATAACTTCGCAAACTAGAAATCAAGCTAGAGGGATTTTGATCATCATCGCAGCTGCCAGGCATCTTGTATCCACAAAGCAAGTATGCACTATAATAATAAAATTACAAACATTATAAAAACTAATCAATGACAAACAATTAAATTTATTCATTAACTAACAACATAATAAGTTCAAATACTTTGCAAACAAATTAAGGTTGAGATATATAGAAAACCCATTTCATTTTTATACTTTAAATCTCTATTTAGTCATAACTATATATTGTCGCGAACAGACATTGGATTTACCAATATTGAACAAAAATTATTCTACAAAGCAGCATTAGGTTAGTAAAAAAACAAAAAATTTAGAACTAAATAAATATCAGTAACATTAACACAAAAATCTATTCATAAGATAATTTGAGAATTGAAAAAATTTCAGGAAGTGAAATACTATAGGTCTATTATAGGAAGAAATTTTTTATGGATCAGTTTGACAACAGATTTGGAAAAAGACAATCACTTTGCTATGAAAATTTAACCATCCTCAGAGTTGAAACACATAATGAGTCATTCTGGCACTATAGCAGCATCTTTATTATAGAATATAAACTATAGAATGTGGCATATTTGGCACTGTTTTTACGATTTTTAGCTTTATTCAGATCAGAACCTTTATTTCGCGTATGTCTTATTACTTTAAGAAATATCTATCTCTAAGAAAAATTTTAATTCTGATTCACCAAGGTCATTTGCTTTAAATTAAAGAAAACAAAAAATTTTATCAAATGAGACTCACGACAGTTAATTAATTATTACATCAATAACAGCAGAATTTCTGGTAAATAAAATAAAATTTGAACTATTGAAATAGAAATGGTAACAAGTGACATTTCAGATTTATTCTTAAAAAGTCACTGATTATATGAAACAATGATTGATTACATTAAATAGTCACTGATTACATTACATCAAAGAGCACATTTAAGAGAATTAGACAGTTAAATTAGTAAATACACGACACAAAACATTAGATTCGGCAGCCTCCTACTTCTGCAGAAAAATAAGTAACTACTAAAGATTATGCACAGATAGAAAGACATTTTCTTTCATAAATTATTAATAAATCGATTATTAAAATGACAGGTTTTAATAAACAAATCATTCAAAGAGTTACGATTAGTCATGAACCGAAAAAATAATCCATTTTACAAATGAATAAAAAATAATCATATGCTCATACTTTCTAAAAATACAATAAATTTGTAAACTATAAACTGCGCTAAATTATCAAATTTCGAAACACATTTTAATTATAGTTTCCATAAACTGCAAATTTATAAAATTTTTCCACAACTCCAAGATCTGTCCAGGCAAAAAATTGAGCGGAACAAATCATATCGTTGCCGCTTTCCGAAATATATACTATTTCTATTTCCATAGAGTCGTTGTAAGCTAGAAGTAAACAATGGCATACTCATACCGGAGAACAAAGATTGAAATTTAGGGACGGTTCTCACTGCAATGAAATAATTTTCCGAGATGGAAAAAGTTTCGAAATGAAACAATTTCCGAATTCGATTCGGTTTTCGAAATCTATCCAATTTTTATTCGCATATGAAAAAATTACATTTTCTGATAATGGTCCAAAATCTAGTAAAAAACTCGCCAATCAGGATCTCGATCGCATCACCTTTCATATCCGCGTTTTTCGCATCGTGCAATCAAAATGTTAGCGATGTTTCTCAGTTTCCTTCACTTTCATTAACTGAAATGTTCCACTCACACTGAATGTGAAATATTTTTATTCAATTATTTATAAAAGAGAAACCAGTAAAAACCTAAAAGAAATTACATCAAAAGCTTAATTTATGCTATGCATATTTGTTGCAAATAAATGACTCATTGCTTCGTGGTTCTACGTTGAATCTACTGCCTCTGGAAACAATTCTCTTCAATTTAGTGTTGTTTTTACTCTTTTAAAGCTATCAGGCTGTCGAGTCAAAATTAAACAGATGACATTATTTATTTTAAGTGGAAACTGCATTCATAAAATAATTGCAAACTCGCTGTTTCGCGCTTTTACTTAACTCCGCCCTACCTTTCACAGCATATTGCTTTTGCTCAAGATGCTTCGCAATAACTGGTTTTATTTTTAATCCTTACCTCCAAATTAATTTGTATTAACATCTAAAATTAGTTTTTAAGCAATAAGAAAAGGAAACGAAAACACTACCGAATAAGAAAGGAATCGCTATTTGAGGAAAACAAGGCAAAACACATATAAACTTATTCACTGCTCGAGAAGACAGATATGAGTTAAAATATTTTTATTTGAAAAACTTTAATATTTCTGAAACTTCTATATTTCTTCCATTCCGAATTCCGTCTTCTTCACAATTGACGAATTTCAATAGCATCTTTCTTTTTTTCCTCCTTCACGTAATTTAAGACAATTCTTTGTATAATTTAAAACAATGCAATACTAAATGTTTACATATTTTTTACTTTTTTTAAGAAACGTAAAAATAAATAAAAAATGCAAAGTTATTTTTATATAAATAATTATGTATTTACCTAAGTAATAATTTATTTATATAAATATTTTTTTTAAATTTAATTGGCTTCATTTTTTTAAATAAAGTTTGGCCAAGAAATACAAAAATAATAAGTTCTTGCATATTTTAAATTTAAGGGATAATATTTTAACTCTGAAATACATATTTTATTTATGCATAAATTCTATTGACTTTTTCCTCCTCTATGTATGCTGCCATCTGGCGAGCTAAAAATTATTACGTTCTGTCAAACAAACAAACGGTAATGTTTAAATTTTATTCAAATGCTAACGAATGATAATGAACCTTTTTTAATGAACTTTTTTTAAACAAAATATCAGTATAGTGTAAAATCCGTCTGTTTTATGTAAATTTCTTCATTAACCTATCGTATGAACACAAGCAGTTTAACGAGAACCAATACCGCGCACCCTCGGTCCCTACGCAGACTGATCCAAGTGGTCACCCACCCGCACACTGACCGCAGCCGGTGATGCTTTACTTCGGTGATCTGCTGGGAACCGTGTCTTAACGATCAGTCCACTGCGGGACCACCTGGAATAGGAAACCATGAAAAACAGATTTTCGACGTCTTCCTGTTACTCAAAAGTTAAAAAATAAAAAAAGTTATTTTAATCATTTGTTTGCTTTTTATAAATTTTCTGAAATTTAATAAATAATTTAGAATTGAGTAAAATAACATTATGAGATAAGAAATTGCAATGATTCAAAAAAAAAAAAAAAAAAAAAACACATATTTTTTTTCTTTTTTTTTCTGCAAATTTTTATCAAAATAGTGTTCAATATATTACTTCAATGTAAATTTTAAAATTTAATGTTTGAACTTAAGAATTATATAGAAATTATTCATGCAGAACTAAACAAAGTAAAAATTATAAAAGATTAGGTTAGTTTAATTTTTGCAATATCATATGAATAATGTTCCGATGTCATGGCCATGTTACATCAGTGTACGGTATTTATTTATTTTTAAAACACTAAACCTTCTTTTTTTTAAGAAAAAAAAATCATTAGTGTCTTGTTTTTTAGATAAATGCATACCGCGGTGACACTTATCTTTTAAAAAAACATCATCATAAGGTATACCAGGCAGTGACACTTGATAATAAGGCAATTTATTTAGAATATGAGCTATTTAAATTCTAATTAAGCCACCTTGTGCCCCACAAATTATTGTCAATAATTTTGCGGTTTGGCCCCGTGTTTAGTTATAAGTTAATTATAAATAATTTTAATAAATAATTTAAATTTAATAATTAAGCCGAGTTACAGAATTATAGATTTTATTATTACCGTTGTTGAACAACCGACCCGAATTCCGAATTTGAGTTTATCAATGTTCAACTCCCTAGTCTTATAATTTTGAACCCAATCCAGATGGTAAGCGAAGTCCTGGATAAAGTATTGGGAGAAATATGCCTTCGTGGAAGATTTTTTGAGGGAACTAAGCTGCTTTTGTGTTGCGTGCAGAGGAAAACAACGAAAACCTCCAATGTTAGCCTGACGGCAAGGAGAATCTAATCATGGTCCGTCTACCTCTGATAATATTTTACGTCAGCACTGTGGTTAGTGCGAGCCGGGAACGAAATTCGTAATGACCAGCCATCGCTGGGATTCGAACGCGGGACACCTCATTGTCACGCGAACGAACACATTTTAGATTAACATAGTCCTTCGCGTATATGTAGAAAACATTAAAAAAAAAAAAAAAAAAAGATTGACTGGTTAATTTTGCATCCTAGGCTTAGGCGTCCCAACCAACTCGTCTATAACATATATAATAAATAATTATCGACAAACTCGTCGCTCTCATGTTTAAGTATATTGTTCAGTGTATTTCTAAAGTAATTAATAGCAATTTTATGAAATTGTTATTCATAACTATTTTTTCTATTATTATTTTTTGCTATTAATTGCTATTATTTTGCACTTATAAGATTTAAGTTTAATTTTTACAATAATAATCTTTATTTGACTGAGATGATATGCAGAAAAATTCGAATTTATAAATATATTGCAGCAGATTCATTCCTTAAATTCTGCTACAGGGGATTTGTAAGCTAGTTATCTTAATAATAACTTCTGCAGCAATTAATAGCATTCTTATGAAACTGTAGAAATAATTAAGCATTTAATATTAAGTTTAAAAATACCAATATTTTTATAGATTTTAAGTAAAATGTATATCTTTTTGAATTTTTATTATAGGAATTAATACATGAAAACGTATGTTACGTATGTAGTTTACGTTTTTTAATAAAACATTTGAGCATTTTGCTATGAAAACAGAGAGAGGCGTTACATATAACTCTCAACTACAGTACACTTAAGTCATCTTTCGCTGTATTCTTTTAAAAAAAAAAAAAAAAAAAAAGGTTACAGCAGGCAGCAAACGATTCGAACAATTTACACATTATGGAACATGTATTAATCCCTATTTCATGAATTGGATCATTTTAGTCTCCTTGGAAATATTGTTAGAACATCTAATATTCGTGATTACAATGAATTGGAAATAATAAGAACAAGCTAAGTTTTTCTAGAGACCTCGAAGGATATGTCCGTTGCTAGACGACGTCTCTCTGAACACAAAGCTTCATGCATACGGTTTTTGACAGTTACGGCACTGCTCTTTAAAAACACAGGTATATCCAGGGTTCAAATGCTGCTCACCGTGCCTTCGAACCATGCTTCAAATTTAGAATGATTATTTTGATATTTTCCAACTCAAAGTAAGCAGATTAAATAATACCGAAATCCACAAGTGAGTCTTATTACTTATGTTTCTACAATATAGTAGATATTAGAAATAGTTAAATTATTAAATAATAAGCAACCTGTGCAATAAGAATAGTTGAAAAATATAAGAAAACCTCCGTGAGGTATGAGGGATATAGTAAAATTGTTTAAAATAAGCCATAGCAATGGCAAAAAAAACATTAAAAAATTTTGTATTGCTTTTAAATAAATCGTTTGGTTTAGATATAATTTGTCCGATATACCTGTGTAATTTTTATCGATATATTTTGTTAGATGTAAGAACATTTTGTGACCTATATATTTTGGTAATTAAAATTATAGAAATTTCATGCCAATGAAATAAAAATAGGTTTCTGTTAAACTTCAAAATTTCACTAGAGTATGTATTCCTCGTCTACTAAGCGTAGGTTTTGCTTGCAATGTAGTTTGCATGTTAGCAACAGTCTGCAAATTTAAATAGTTTGCTTAGGTCTAATGAAATATGTTTATATTTTTACGATTAAAAGAAAAAGAAATTTGGATTCTGTAAATTTTTCTAGTTATGTTACTGCAGTAAAAAATCAATAAGCATTAGTAAGATTATGGAAAATAACGTAAATGTCGAGATTGGCTTCTTAAGCACACCCAAATCATTTTCAATTTAAATAATAACTTCATTTAGTAGTATTTAATGTTTTTTTTTAAAAAGAAAAAGAACACATTTTATCTCCCATAATCGAAATTCATCTATTTATTTTAAAACAATATACACGAATTTTCGATCAAAATGTTCTTTGATTATACAAAATATTCCTTAATTATACAAAATATTCCTTGATTATACAAAATATTCTTTGATTATGCAAAATATTCTTTGATTATACAAAATATCCCTTAATTTTACAAAATATTCTTTGATTATACCAAATATTCTTTGATTATGAAAAATATTCTTTGATTATACAAATACCTTGAAAAAAAAAAGCGGAAGTGGAAACTTATTAGTGTTTTTAATTCTAAAAGCGAATCTCATTGCCAAAACGTAGTTACGACCCATTTCTTACCTTCATTTTCTAAACTTTTTTTTCTGAGCCTTTTTTTTCCTTTAATATTTCACGAGTTTTAGGTTAAAATAAATGACCTTAAGCTGTAGTGTCTACAAGCACTGAAATTCATAATTGCGTATGCAAGAAAATTCTATGAATTATTCGTTTTAAATGTCATTTCCAAATGGCATTGGAATAAGCATTATGTATGTATTATCGTGATTGACCGAAATCAAGAGAATGTCAAATTTCACCGGCGAATGTCAATCACATAGTTGCTTTGGTGAATGTCTGAAATGTTTGTTGTATCCGATTTGATATTAATTTATTCGTTGATATTACTATATTTATTCGATGTTTTAATATCTACTGAGGATAAATTAGGAAAAACATCAGTGTTCGGAGTACTGGGCAGTGGCGCTTAACTAGACCTAGTGTATATTTCGGACATATACCAAAGCGACTATGTGATTGTCAAGATTCACTAATGGAAGTCAAGCAACTACCAATTTCGGTCATTCACAGTAACCTTTACGTAAATTGAATGAAATGTTTAAAAATTAAAGATTTCACAGAATGTAAATTTTTGCATACTTTTAGAACTTCATTTAGAAAAAAAATACCATCCTCACACAAAGTTATACAATGGACAAGTATTCAATGAGCAAACGAAGCGAATTCGAATTGCAAAACAATCCTAGAGGAACTGTGAACAGTATCGACGGTTGCGGAGCAAAAGCGAGCAGGGAATAGGTCCCCTTAGTATAAGTACAACATACAAATATGATTGCTAATGCTATGACAGTATAAAAATACATGTAAAATCTTAATTTATAAAAGGTATACTGTAAGGAGGGAAAGCAAATATTAACCTAATACCAAGTTTATGTATGATTGTAATATGATTGAATGTAATCAAAGTTATTTATATATTTAATGATTGATTATTACACAATTTTATTCTGTGTACATATCAGCAACAAAAACATTTTTGATTCTTTCTACAATGGATAAAAAGAATTAATTTAAGCAATTTATGGTCCATCTATCTAACATAAAGGCTTAAGTTTTTCCTTTATTTTTTTCTTGAGCAAATTTCAATAAACTACACTGCTGTCTGTAAGATATTAATAAATGTAACTAAATAAGTATACAAAATAAATTTAGATTATTTTGAAGAATTTAAATTTGAAGAAATTTTTTGGTCCGAATTGTCATGTTTCCAAAGAATCACCCATATATATATATATATATATATATATATATATATATATATATATATATACACTACCGGTCAAAAGTTTGCGAAAATTTTGAAATCTACAAAAAAAAGTTGTAAATTCAAATGTTCATAGAACTGCGAAAAATCATTCAAATGGCATGAAAATTTGATATGTTCTAATGTGAACTCTTTACAGTTAGTTACATATGATCAAATTGCAATACTTTGTTTTTTGCGAACTGAATCCACCTTTTCATCATGAGTTGTTTCTATAGTGAAAAAAGTTGTTAAGTTTGAACACTTGCCAAACTTGCAAAAAATTTTTTTTGTACTTTCTGTTAATAGAAAATAGTTATTTGAACAGTTCTATGTAAGTCCTCAAAATTTCAAATTGATTTGATTTTTTTTGACGAAGTTATAGAATTTTGAAAAACATGTGTACTTTTCTCGATTTTTAAGCATTCCACATTTGCGGTCCTTTGGTCTATACATCTTCGACCAAAGAACTTTTTAATTTTAATGTTTTCTATATTTTCAAATAATTAATATTGATTATAAAACAAATATTCTTATTTATTATTGTAATTATTGTTACTACAAGGAACTTATTATGAATATAATTAAAACAATATCTCATAGATGTCACATTTCATCTAAAATTTGTTTGTTCTTGCAAACGATGCTCTGATATTTGAATCGAAGTCAGTTATGGGTAGGACTGGGCTATAAATCGATATATCGCGACATATCGATTTAACGCCTATATCGGCAAACCGATACAGCAACTTTCATTCCAAGCGATGCATCAGAAATCTGATTTAAGAAATCTGTCGAGTGAAGAAGACGATATAACGATATAGCGATACACGCAAGGACTTTCTCTTACGTTCCGATGCCAACTCGCGCTGTGGAAGACGATATTGTTTCGTTATGTTGAGACGGCCTTGACTGATGGTAGAATCAGAATCACTTTTGAGACCTTATATCGTTATATCACATGTTCGTTTTCGCACCTTCGCGATTTGAAATCGTTTCTTGTAGATTATTTTCAATGGGATTAACTTCGTGATCGCCGTCGTAACCTTGTTCTGAACGCAATCTATTATTGAAAAGAATTTTTAAAGAAAAGTTTCTTCATTAATTAGGTAAGTTTCTTATTTATTTTCTGACAAAACTTTTTTTATATTTTTAAATGTGAAAATTATCGGAAATCTAATTTAAGGCACCCATAAGGAATTAAATTACAAAGTAAATAAATTTGTTAGGTTATTTTTTTACTTTCTTTTAATTTATTAAAAACCTTTCGGATAAAACTTCTAATAATTTAATGGGCTTCTATTACTGATTTTAAATTTATAAATCTTGAGTTGTTTTTATTTTTAGAAATAAAGTTAAAACAAAACTTATTTTTTGGACATAAGTCAATAAACTTTATTTGTTCAAAAGAATTTGAAAAGTTTGCGAATTTTATTCATTTCTTTTTTTTTTTTATCAATTACTACTTCGTTTTATTAGAGAGTAAAATCATTATTTTTTTTTAATTTTCGTTTTATATTATTAGTTAATTAGCTAAATATATTACCGAATATCACAATTCTTTTGTTTTTATTTTTAAGAATTTAATTAAGAAACTTTGCCTTACTTTGTTTTTCGTTCATAATTCGGTCATTATTTAATTTAATTTAATTATTTATATGAAATAATAATAAAAATAGTGTTTAAGAAGCATTTTTTTTCTAAAATTTATTTAGCTCTTTGTTTTAAGCATACAAATAATTTTTTAACGAACTTATTTTTTAAATTTTGTTCCTATGCTGTTAGGTAAATATATTGATAAATTTCACTTTTATTTACTTTTTTATTTTGAAACTAAGAAATCTTTTGTTATTTGCGTGATCATTTTTAGAAAATATAACAAAACTTGTGTTTACTTCTTCATTAAGAATTTGAACATTACGATCGAACTTAATAATTCTGTAATTATTTACGCATAATAGTACAAGCAAATATTAATTTGTTAAAAAAGTTTCTTTTTTAAAAAAAAAAATATTTTTAACACTTTGTTTTAAATGTATAATGAATTTCTTAACAAACTTTTTTTTTAATTTTTTAAATTTTCTTTCAATAATTTCAGCTAGATATCTTTATAAAATTCCCTTTTTATTTTTAAACTGAGAAATCTTTCAGAGAACAAAAATTTTAAGAAATTATTACAAATCTTATGTTTACTTTTTAGTTTAAAATTCGAACATTTTTAATTTTAAACTTCGGCTTTTAGTCAATCTAACTTTTATTTTAATTAAAATATATTTTGAAATTTTAAAATCAGCTTTTGTTTAATAACAATAGTTTTTTTCATTAAGGGTGTTTTAGGGGTTAACTTAAATTAAGACTGCTTATACCTTATAAACGATAAAGAAGTGCAAATATTTCATTCTGTGTCTACACACATTTTTTCAATAAATATTTTAAGTAAGATTTGTACATCTTAGTCAATTTATTTAATATCTTTCTTTAGCAAAACATATATATTTTCAAATTTATAAATTGATTTAAATCAATATGCGTATGAAGTCATGATAGAAATCTGACTTTCTGTGCCTTAAAGTAAATGAAATTCAAAAATACTATATCGCGATACATCGCTATATCGCGATGCAAAACTGACGATATATCACGATATATAATTTCTAATATCGCCCAGTCCTAGTTATGGGACATTTTACAACAAGAATGGAACTCTATATCACTTGAAGTGATTAATGGTTTATTAGAACGAATGCTATGCATATGTAAGGCTATAATAAAAGCAAAAGGTGGATGGTTCGAGGAATCTAAGATTTAAATGTTAATTTATTTAATTACAAAATACGAATAAGAATATGTTAAATATTTGGCCTGTTGTAAATAAAATAGTTTAATAAAAATGCAAATTTTTTATACTATTGTTATTATTTTTTTAGAATTATTTATGTAATTATTGTTATAACTTTTTAATTTAATTTAATATAAAGTAAAAATATCACAACAAAACTAATACAGGTAAGCAATAAATATAAACAATAAATATAAACAATAATAATTACAATAATGAATAAGAGTATTTGTTTTATGATAAATATTAATTATTTGAAAATATAGAAACATAAAAATTAAAAAGTTCTTTGATAGAAGATGTATAGACCAGAAGACTGCATATGTGGAATGCTCAAAAATCGAGAGAAGTACACATGTTTTTCAAAATTCTATAACTTCGTCAAAAAAAATCGAATCGATTTGAAATTTTGAGGGCTTACATAGAACTGTTCAAATAACTATTTTCTATTAACAGAAAGTACAAAAAATATTTTTTGCAAGTTTGGCAAGTGTTCAAACTTAACAACTTTTTTCACCATAAAAACAATCCGTGATGAAAAGCTGGATTCAGTTCGCAAAAAACAAAGTATTGCAATTTGATCATATGTAACTAACAGTAGAGGGTTCACTTCAGAACATATCAAATTTTCATGCCATTTGAATGATTTTTTGCAGTTCTATGAACATTTGAATTTAGGCCTTTTCTTTGCAGATTTAAAAATTTTCGCAAACTTTTGACCGGTAGTGTATATATACTCTCTGAATCGGGCAGACTCAAGAATAATATGTCACATGTTTTGCGTTTCATACACTATTTGCAAACTTTAAACTGACTCGTCCCATTGACTCGATTCAAAATTTTAGTTTCACTCAATTCATTGATTTTAGTTTCACTCAACTTAACATTAAAAAAAAATACGCAGAAAGCAATGTCTAGCTTGTTTAGATCGCTATTTTAGATACGCCAATAGGTACAATTCTGCTTTTAAACAATAGAAGTAAAACAATTTTACTTTTGGACACTTTTTACATTGCAGTTTAGTAAATAGAATTTTATTATAATTTTTTATGCTGAATTGAATGCACTAAACTAGAATCTTCAGGGAGAATCGTTAAAGGTTCTCTTTGCAGAAAGATACAATTTAAAAATATTACTTTTTACATAATACAAACATTTCCACTTTAGAAATATTATCTCGTGTGTTGTCTCATTCCATTAAGTAAGAAAAAAAGACATTCGAAATAATACCTCATTTGCTTGGACGTTTGCTGAAGGCTGGAGAGCGATGTGAAAGTTTGCATCCGAAATTATACTATTTGTACATAAAAACCTCATAACTTCTAAACTACTGTTACAACGACTATTGGCTTCTTTTTAGAATTGTATTGGAAAAAGCAATATCTCAAGCGTCTAATAAGCAGCATATAAATTTTTCCCTCCCTCCAAAATAGTGAAATTATTCTTCATATATTATTTGTTACTGTGCTGCCTGGTCCAAAGTTCATGTATATTCATTTCCAAAAACGATAGATTACTTTTCAAATTCAGATATAAGTTTATTTCATTACGATTAACATATTAACAAAATTTTCCTACATAAAATTATACTAAGTTTACGTTATATAAACTACACGATCTTTTGTATATATACCTTTATCAGAAAAAAAAACTAAACAACGATGAATAAGAAGCTACCATATGGGGGTTGGCGAGTGGAGTGAACAGGGGATAAAGCCTTCTAGTCATAGAATATATGCGTAGGGGTAGAAGGCTAGCTTCCGTAGGCACAATGTAAACCAGTCCTCCAAGGTTTGTTGTAGTATCTATGTATAAAGGGGAAAAAACACCATTTAGGGCAAACAACAGAAGTTCTTGTAACTGGTTTCCACCCTCCTCACCTCCTAACCACTACAGGGATTGAAGAGAAAAATAAAAGTTTTTTCCCTTTATTTATTATTGGTTTGTTAAGCATTGTACCCTATTAATAAATGGTACTGTACTGTTAATAAAGATATTCCTTTGAGAATACTTGAATATCATTCATGTTGATTAAATCTGCTAACACATTTTGACGAAGAAAGAAAGAATAAAATGGCGTTGCGAGTGGTAGCGTACCCAACCATACATGTAGAGTTGTCAAATAACCGCTTCACAGGTGGCGCATCTCCTAACAGTTACTCAGCTTCTTATGCGCATGCACTGGTTCTTAGAACACATGATGCTCTGTCAAATCTGAGTATGTGGGCTCACCCTGTAAGTTGTTGTAGCTCCCCGCGTAAGTTACGTATTCTAGGATCTGGACTTCTCCTTGCTATATTCTTTGCTCTAGTTACTTAAGGCATTCAACAGCCTCAATGAATGTTTGTCACCTTTCTTCAAATTTTTACAGACTGAGGCCGTTCTGAGATTATAATGAGTCCCGCAATGGACTGATCGTTAAGACACGGTTCCCAGTAGATCACCAAAGTCAAGCATCACTGGCTGCTGTCAGAGTGCGGGTGGGAGACCACTTTAATCAGTAGGGTGGTGAGTGGTATTGGTCCTCGTTAAACTGTTCTAACGTAAATTGCTCGATTTCGCGTGAAGTTCGTCGGGCTACTGAAGCGGGGGTGCCATCCTCTCTGCAGAGGATCAAAATTGTGATGACATGTCTTCGGATCATCCTCAGGACCCAGACCGTCGCGCAGACCATTGCCAAGAGCCCACTGTGGGGCTCTAGTGCGATGTAATCAAAGTAAGACTGTTACTAAGGCCTAGGTGACCCTTAAATCTCGAAATTTAAGCTACTTTTGGTAGAGGGGAGACCTCAATAAAGGCTACATCTACCGGAATGCCATTGCATTGCTCTAGTACGACGTAAAAGAACTACAACAACGACAAAGATTATAGTGAATCCATTTTTTTCTCTTGACACTCATGAGGTAATAAGGGGGTATATTGCAAGTGTCTATAGGTGGTTCCCTTTCTCCTACATCTTATCGATTATAATATCACTATCGATCACTCTTCATTTTTAAATTTTCTTTATACCATTTAAATCTAACAAAACTCCTTTTTTTCCTTCTTATATTTCAGTGACATAATATAATTGGATTTCACCATGACCAACAATCTCTTAAAGTCTTCGCCAGCATGGTTCCTAAGACCCAATCACCTGAGAAACAATTTGGAACAGAACTTCGTCACTTCTCATCCGCCTTCTCCTGAAACTCTTTCCTTCTTTCCTTCCGAAGAAGAATACTGCATAAGAAAATACTGCCCAGTTACTCTGGGATACTTGCTGCCCGATCTTCATTTCACCAGAATCGAAGCCGTCAAAGATGCAACACTCGACTTTGACTTCGACTTGCGACAAAAATTCGAGAAGCACCTGGACGACACGCACCCCCTGATTTCCGGATCTACTTCCCTGAGCGAGGATTCTTCGAATTCTGACAATAATAGCCAGTTGGGAGATCGTATCGAAAACGATCTTAGTTCTGGAACTAGAAAGCCTCTCAAGAGATTAGAAATGCAGCTTCCAAAAGTGAATTATCCTCAGAAAAACATGAAATTCCTCTTACCCGCAGCTGAGCTTAACAACCGTAAATCTTCTTCAGTACTGACAAAAAGTTTCTGTACTGGTTGCATCAATAAGAATGCCGTGACGGAGAAATCACCCAGTTATCGTAAATTTCACAAACGTAATAAAAATCGTATGCGGGAAAACTCGATCATCAATTTATCGTTACCTTCCATTGCTAATGAATTTTGCTTTAGCTTCAAGGAAATGGTACCCGAGGAAGAGTACTTGTGTGGCAACTATAAGAACATTCCTTTTGATGAATATATTAAAGATGAATGCCCGGTAGTTCCACCAACAGCCAGAAGCAAGCGAGATGCCTCAGCTCATAGGTTTGTTAAATGCAGTTTTTTTTCTTCTGGATATCATTAAAATAGTTATCTAATGTAGTTAGAGATTTACAGCTGATGAAGCCGTGATGGCTCATGGGAAAGAGCATTCGCCTTCGCAAGAGGTGAACCGAATTCAAATCTTGATGATGGCTGGTTGATACGAATTGAGCCTCCAGCTAGCACCTACTCACTTAAAATATCATCAGTGGTAGACGGACCATGGGTTAGAGTATCTTTGCTGTTAGACTAACCGTGGGAGGGTTTCGTCGTTTCCTCCCCATGTAATGCAAATGCAGTTCTGTCTCATCAAAAAGTTCTCTACAAAGATAAATTTTCTTCCAATACCTAATCTAGGAGTTCCCTTGTCTTCTGGATTGGGTTCAAAATTACAAGGTTGCGATGTCGTTGCTTAGTAATCGAAAACCAAAAGATTAATTCGACTGTTCAACGACAGTTATAAAATAAAATAAAAACAGGCATCTAGTTAGAATCTAATGTAGCAATCCTGTATCTAATGTAGTTAAAAATTTACAATAGGCTTAAAAATTGTCCAGATTGCGGTTACGATATAGTACGATATCGGAAGTGGCTACTAACATTTGGCGAAATTTCTCTCAAACTTCGCCTACTCTCTTTTTCAAAAATCATATAAACAGTATCGAGTTTTTGTTCGTTTGATCTTTTTTCTCCTATCAACAGAGTTGTGTAAAGTAATAATGAACTTTTTCAACTTATATAAATATATAAATATATAAAACTTCTTTATCAAAAAACTAAATGTTTATTTGGCACAGAATAGCATGAATAAACTCGATAAAAAATACCATGCTTAAACATCATTGATTTTAAAGATTAGTTACTTCACAAATTATTTGGTAAAGCAATATTATTCTTAGATGCACTGTGCAGTTAATATTAATTTAAAAATAATACATTCGAATAATTAAACAAAATAAAGATATCTTATCGCTTCTACTATGAGTTGTTGTTGTTCATTTACGTCGCACTAGAGCTGCACAATGGGCTATCGGCGACGGTCTGGGAAACATCCCTGAGGATGATCCGAAGACATGCCATCACAATTTTGATCCTCTGCAGAGGGGATGGCACCCCCGCTTCGGTAGCCCGACGACCTGCACGCGAAATCGAGCACTTTACGGTAGAACAGTTTAACGAGGACCCATACCGCACACCCTAGGTCCCTACGCAGGCTGATCCAAGTGGTCATCCACCCGCACACTGCCAGTGATGCGTGACTTCGGTGATCTGCTGGGAACCGTGTCTTAACGACCAGTCCACTGCGGGACTCCTACTATGAGGAAAACGTTTCTTGTGTTGTTTCTTTTCGTTAAATTATGTTTCGCAGTCAATCACGGATTATTTAACAGTTTTTTGTAAAGTTGTAACAGCAAAATAGTGAGTCCATAAGGAGTGTTCAGCATGGTGACTTGGTTTATATATGAAAAAAAATATTCACATTTTTTGTTATGACGTCAGACGGTGTTTCAGTGAATTTAGAAATAGATTAGTAAAACTCTGGTAGATAACTAACTTTTGCAAACGAAATTAGCACTGTTGCTTAATAAAATGTTTTATGCGGGACTGGTGATCGTTATATATTAATCGTATCTTATAGACGTGGCTTATCTGTTTTTAAATCACGGCATTTAATAGATGCATTTTCAAAGTTTTTAACAAAAATAAGCTAAGTTATAATTTTCGCTAGTTGGTTTGATTGTTGTTGTTGTTGTTCATTTACGTCGCACTAGAGCTGCACAATGGGTTATCGGCGACGGTCTGGGAAACATCCCTGAGGATGATCCGAAGACATGCCATCACAATTTTGATCCTCTGCGGAGGGGATGGCTCCCCTGCTTCGGTACCCCGACGACCTGCGTGTGAAGTCGAGCACTTTACGGTAGAACAGTTTAACGAGGACCCATACCGCACACCCTCGGTCCCTACGCAGACTGATCCAAGTGGTCACCCACCCGCACACTGCCAGTGATGCTTGACTTCGGTGATCTGCTGGGAAGCGTGTCCTAACGATCAGTCCACTGCGGGACGCTAGTTGGTTTGAAGTTTCAATGTCAGTGGAAATACATTTTTTTAATGTTGTAAGAATTCTTTCCTTATTCCACTAATTTGAAGTGGGATAATTTTATGAGCGTGCCTGTACACTGAACTTGCTATGAGTTGAAATTAATTTTATCTACTGTCCGTTCCAAATGAAAGTGCAACCTTTTGTTTTCTAGACCAAGAACTTACGACTTAAAGTATCCCAGTAAATTGCATTTTGTTTCACCTGTTTCTGAAGACGCTTTGAGGCCGGTGAAAGAGCTAAGCTTTGATCATTTGCCGCCGTCTCCCTACATGGTCGAGTTAGCCAGATTGCGAAAAGAAAAATTAAAGATAGAAGAAAAGCTGCTGCTGAAAAAAAGGCAACTTCAGGAAATTGAGAGGCTCAGATCACCTACCTATAAGTGGTAAGTTTTGCCTTCCTATGTTTAAATACAGTTCCAAAACTTTTTAGTGAGGTGGAACCTTTTTTGGGAACTCTAATTTTCAATTTAAAATATTGACTCTATTTATAAACAAATAATTTTAGTATTATCTGCTCATATTATAGCTTTGCTAATATGGTTAGTTGAAAAACAACTGTGCCATATTAAGACATTTGATAATTGGCGAAATTAGCCACTAACAACATTCCTAATTTTAAATTGCGATCATTTTTACCACGTTTATATAAACTTGCCTTCGTGTATGTCTGTCCGGGTGGAATTTTGTAATCGATTTTAAACTAACTTCCCGACTAGCTACAAACTTCAAATTTGGCACATAGTTCAGAATTGGATGACAATGCATGAAAATGAAGAGAAAAAAGACATACAAAGTAAAATAAAATTAAAATTTTAAAAATAAATTATTTTCGAGATTGTCTTTTGTTGTCGATTCCATTGTTTCAAATTAGTATTACATGTCAGGTGAAAAGATTTTCACTGTCGGAGTATTTTTATTGGCTGAAAAATCACGTGGTAGGATCCAGTTTTTGGCTGCCATCAGCATAAAACTAATGAAAGTCGTAAAGGTATTGTTTTTCTATAAAGATTTTTGTATCCCTAATTTAAAATGAAAGTTCTATTATTTGTAGTAGTCTTGACTACTCTTGACTAAGAAAAGTAATCTAAATAAAAATATATATTTTTAAAAACCATGTTTTTTGTAGTGAAGAATAATAATTGAAAAGTAATAATTTTTAAAAAATATAAAATAGAAATTAAAAAATTTATAATTTAAAATAAAAAAATTCAAAATAAAAAATGATATTTTTAAAAACCACGTTTTTGTAGTGGAGAATAATAATTAAAAAAAATTGAAAAACGAAAAACGTGGGGGGCATGAAATACATAACAGTACATATACACATTTTGTTACTCATACACATGCACAGCCACATATACACAAACATATTCCACATCAACATCCAGATACAATTACAATTACAGATATACGTACACATATTCTCAAGAGCACACATACACGCACTAATATAACATTACTGTTATGTATTTCATGCGCCCCACGTTTTTCGTTTTTCAAATTTTTTTTTAATTATTATTCTCCACTACAAAAACGTGGTTTTTAAAAATATCATTTTTTATTTTGAATTTTTTTTTCATTACTTTATCCCGTTTCTATGAATATGGTTAATAAAGAAGAAAACTGTAGCTCAATGTGGAAATTCTTAAAATTGATTGAAGCAGTTTGATGCACAAATTCCATTAATATTTCGGTAAACTCCTGCGTATAAAGTGAATTTTTTTTAAAAAGAAAAATCAGAAATAAATATGAAAATGAAAATATTTAAAATGCTTTTTCGGTAAATAGAGAGAAAAATAAAAGGGGTTGCAATAAAACAAAGCTAAATAAAAGCAACTAAATAAAAAAAAAACCTTGATAACTTCAGATGATTTGATAATTATTCATCAAAAACTATTCCTGATTGCTCTAGATTTCCTCTCCAAAATGCTGTGATTTTCGTTCCGGCAAAAAAACAGTTTTCAGCACTGCAACATTATTGTCCATACTCTCAAATTTGATGGATACATTATCTCCAAAAAAATCTCCTCCTATCAGAAAACAGCAATTTTGAATTTGCTATTCCTATTTTGTTAAACATTGGCATAAACATACCTTTCAAAAATACAATTTTCTGGTTACATTTGAATGTAATGCAAAAGTTTATTATTTCATTGATAATAATGTTTTGATAAGCATCTTTTTCAAAATAAAAAGCCAAGATTGAGGGATAACATTATAGTCTGTATAATTGCACAGGCATATTTTCATCCAATTAAACTACTGATTATAAATAAACTTTTACTATTTATTTATTTATTTTGGTGCCTGTAATGTTAGGAATTGAAAGGAAAAATATATTTAATCAAACATTTTCCACGATAAAATATTTTAAACTCCTTTCCCTCTCTGCATAGTTGAATAATGTCTTAGCAAGTTTTCAAAAAACTATAGAAAATCTTTTAAAAAAAGTATTTCACCCCAAAAATGACTATAAACTAGTTTCCTTAGCAGAACTCATGTGCCTTTCTATCTCCTTCCATTTTCTTACTGAACTTTTAATTCGTTTATCAGATTTGAAACATCGGTGTTTCATCTGCAATGATTTGGAATATAACGGGTTTCAAAGGTATTCTAAGCATATCCAATGCACACTCCTACAAAAAAAAATGAAGAAAAAAGAAAACTAGGAATTTAAATATATATTTTGTATAGTGATTTTTATTGTCTACCATGCATAGCATGTTTACATGCAACATTGTTTAACATGATTATGCGTTACAGCGATTGTTATTTATTTGTTTTATAGGTATGAAATGAAGGATGAGCGTTTTCATGAAGAGGCCCGAAGAAATAACGTGTATTTGAGAAATGAGAAAATTATCCCCTTCATTCGAGAAAGAAGAAGACTTATCTTAGAAAATATTAAAGCATAAATATTCACTTTTGCTCGTTTTGGGAATTATTTACACGCATCCAAGTTGCAATATTTACAAACCATTTCAAATGCGTTTTGAGAATTGTTTTTTCTTCTTCATAAATTGTCTATTTTCCGTCAAAAACATTTCTTTTCTTTAGGTTATAAAAGGTTTGAGAGTTGTATTGAGAACAAAACAATTTCCTTTTGCTTTGTTCTCCCAACTGGGAACTTGCACTTCAAGAAGAAGACCTCCCATACCCACACATGTGACCTATGACGTCAGCTCCAGCTAATCTTTATGAGCAAAATGGCGTATTAATGTTGAGCTAAGTTTCGTGACATAATTTAGAATGTTAATTAACGATAAGTTAATTAAATATCGCACATCAAATTAGTTGAAGTATAATTCTTTTTCGTCTACTTTTACTTAACTTAGGTTTATTATTTGTTTATGTATGTTTTAATTGTAACCGTGATATATTTTTGCTTTGTGTATCTGGTAACTGCAATGCATAATTAGTTTGTTTATGTTCCACATGACTTCATGCCTGTCTTTGTGTTAAGTCTCTGTGTAAATATATAGTGAAAGAATCTTTGTGAAAGAATTTAGAATGGGTTACTTAGGAGAATTGATACTTGACGGGCTTGGCTTACTCGAAATAGAATGAAAAGAACAGTCGCTAACTTGACAAATGACGCGTTTCAACAACCAATCAGGATAAAGATACCCACACTACGTCACTTGCAAGTATCCCATAATAACTTCACGCCTATAGGAAATATTTTCATTGGTTAAAGTCTAAAAGCTAGCTTATAGTTTTTAATATGCTTTAAGAATTATTATTATATTTAGTCACGGAACAAAGGAAGATTATATTAAGAACGAAAGAATTTTTATTTTGTTCCTCACATTATGGACTATGGATGATCACATTAAGAACTAAACCAAAGCATTTTGTTTTGTTTCGCTGGTTATAAGACAATGAATGATTATATTAAGATTTGAGCAAAAGCGTTTTGTTTTGCTTCTTTGGTTACGAAACGATGGACGATAATAATAAGAACTAAACTAAAGCATTTTGTTTGGTTTCTCTGGTTATGGAGAGATGGATGTTTATATTTAGAACTAAACAAAATTATTTTGTCTTGTTTCTCTGGCTATGAAGCGATAGACAGTCGTACTAAGAACACAATAAAAACTCTTCGTTTTGTTCTCAATGGATACAATGAATGATAATGCTAAAAAAACAAATAATTTTTATTTTATTCTTTAGGTAATGGAGATATGTTAAAGATGAATAGTAATGTTAAAGAACAAAACATAAAAATATACTTCATTATTACACATTATGCTACACTTCATATTTAGCCCGTGATTTTTTACCTATGTATTAAATATCACTTTTCCGATTTAACATTTTCTTAAATTTCATATTTTAATTTCGAAGTTCATTTTTTTAAAAAATCAATTCAGTAAACAGTCAGAAATACTATCTCAAAGTAGGCCATTTCAGCATGCAATAAACAGCAACGGCTGCTTTTTTAACAGAAAGACTTATAATATAAAGCATATTGAAACATACTATATGTAGCTTCCTTGTAAATTAAGGAAGCCACCTTTACAATTCTCTATTATTTCAAAGCGATCATACTTTTCTGATTAGTTCAATTCCATTTTAATCGAATTGAATCCTGTGGAGCTACATTATGATTTTTCGAGCATCGATTTCAGATAGATTATGAACGTATCGATCGAAAACAATAGCTATCTCTGTTTTTACATGAAAATTAATGTTTATTTAACATTTTCTTGCATATGTCCAATAAAATAGGTGAAGTCATGTTAAGAGGATTAGAAAAAAAAATTGTCTTTCTCCTTTATCTTGCTACAATTCGAAATAATCTTGTTCTTAATTTGACATGTTTTTTCTTCTATCAAAAAATGAAATTACATCAAAATATATTATAAATAAAATGACTGAACACGTAAGCTTGAACCCACGACCTTTAAAACCGCTCGCTTATTTTTTTCCTCAGCAAACACAATAGTTCTGTAGATAAAGGATAAAAAAAAACATGAAACGATTTTCATCTCCGTGTGACATATGCATGTTTTAAAAAAGGGTTTGTGGCCTATTTATTGAAATTAATAAGGAAGTTATCAGTATGTTTCCGATATTTGATAAAATAGCGTAAGCTAAACCGCGTGTTATCAATTTTGCTCATTCTATCTGCAATTTTCCTTAAAACAAATCATTTCTTATGAAGTGAATTAATTGAAAAATAATTTTTAGAAAGTTTTATTATTTTTTCTGTATTATTACGAGAGAAATGTCAGACGTGCAATATGATTGCTATGTTATTGGTTGTTCAATTCTTTGCAGAAGAAATGTTCAGAGCTATTATTCCAGCAGTTAGATGGAATAATTTTATTCTACAGTACTGTTATTTGTAACTATAATTTTTTTTAATATGGCATAGTGCTGGCATCACGCTAAAATCGCTAATCAGATACTTTGGCAATCGATAGATTTATGTTTTTGACGTGGTGTCAATTCTCTGTAGTTTTGATGCAAATTTAACTAAAATAATCAATGCCTTCCCCTTGGCAACAAAAATGAATTTTTGTGGAAAGAGTCAGTGCATCATGTAAAGAAAAAAAATGGAGAAAAAAATTCTGTCTTAGAGACAATGTAGGAATAATCGGTGAAGTTTTCTAAACAATGTCATTTTAGGAAACAAATTTGGGCTCATATAGAATTAAAATGCAAAGAAATAGTATTTATTTTTATCTAAATTATCCTAATTTTATGTTAATGTTGCAAATCTAGTGAAAAATTGCATTCAAGTTGATCCAAAAGTAGCTGTTTTAACGTAATTTAATGTTTTAACGATAAATTAGAACGCCAGACAATTTCAAAAATGTGTACCAGAAGTCATTAATAAGTTTCGTTCATAAGTAAGAATTCATTCGTACCAATCCATTAGTTAATCTCGCTAAATTAATTTCAGTATCAAAAAATATTTCGAATTAAAGCATATTATTTGATTAGATATATTTTATTTCTAATAATAAAACATTTAATTTAGCAAAAATTAAAAATAATTAAAAAAATTTTTTTTTAAAGCAAAGGGAACAATTTTGCCGCATGTTTCAAAAATTAATTTGCAATTCAAACTATGATCATAAATAAAATATCTGCCGGCGAGGTTTTTAATAGCTTTCTTTCGTCAGAGGATCTTTTTGTTATTGATTGACCTAGATGATGTTCCATTTTAATGTGTATATGTGAACTTTATTTCACCTCTTTCAAAATAGGAAGAAGAAAAAAAAAAGTCTCCTTCGAATATAATTGACGGAAAACATTTCTAACTCATCTTTAGCATAGAATTATGGACGGAAGGGGGAAAAAACTTCTACTTTCATTTTCATCCAATTCGTTTCGCGGAGTTCTTCAACTTTCACTTCTCTTCACGATCGTTTGCTTAATCGTTTGATAGGAAATTATCATATAAGCGGCATTAATATTTGAATGTCGTGCTATTCGAATATCGAATATCAATACTGAATGTCGTGCTTCATTTTACAGGTCATGGTAAAAAGTTAAAAATGGCACGACTGTATAATAATGTTGGATATCATTGAGAAAAATCGAGTTATCTGTATCATATGAAAAATATGGAGATGTAGCTGAGCTGGATTTAAATCAGTTGCAAATTATACAATTCAGCGATGAAAAATAACAAAATTGCTGCTTAATTTTTAACATGAATAAATTTTATATGCCCAATTTTTACAAATTGTACAACGACTTATTCTACAAATTGGAAATTATAATGGCATGATTCACGTATTTTTAAATATATCTTTAAAATATATTTACTTTCAACGGAAATCGTTGGTATCGTTTTCCACTAAGCGTTTAGCATATCTTCAAGGAACCCAAGCTTTAAATATTGCAGAAATGTGATTTTTACTTAGAAATGTGTAGCTTAGTAGAAAATAAACTCATAAATGCTATAATAGAATTATTTTATAAAAAATTTCAATTCATTATTATTGCAAGAAAAAAAAATTACCTACTTTATTTTTTTAGTACCGACGACAGGATAATTGCATAGTGTATTTCTTCAAATTTTAATTGTAAAACCAAGTGCACTGGATGCAATTTATGATATTTATATACCATGAAATTGCTTAAAAGGTTACTACTTATTTTTTTTAAAAATTTTTTATTGCAATAAAAAATTTTATCAACGAAAATATATCCAATTACATCGATAATGGGATACGTGCAAGTGACGCAGTCTGAGCATCTCGATCCTGATTGGTTGTTGAAACGTGGCATTTGTTTACGCGAACAGCTGTTTTTTCCATTCTATTTCGAGTAAGCCAATCCTGACCAACTACCAATTCTCTTACATAACACGGCCTATATTCCTTCACAAAGATTTCAATTCTACCACTATATATTAGCGATACCGGAAAGTAATGTCGTTTCGGCACATTAAATATTCGCTAGTCTTAAAAACCAATTCATTTATTTCGATTCATTTTCGATCGGGCATTGGAAGGCTGTTGCTAACGTGGGATTAAAAATAAAATCTTGACAACAAATATCAAATGCACCGAAACGACATTACTTTCCGGTCCCTCTAAACAAAGACTTAACAAAAAGAGAGGCATGGAGCCATGTAGAACATAAACAAACTTAATGTGCATCGAAGTTGCCAGGTACACAAAGCAAAAATATATGACGGTTACAATAAAATACATAAATAATAAATCTAAGTTAAGAAAAACAAGTTGACTAGACGGAATTATATTTCAACAAATTCGATGTGCTATACGGCTCTGTATTTAACTAACTTAACGTTAAATAACATTTTAAGTTATGTAGAGAAACTCAGCTCAACTTTAATACTCAGTATTGCTGATAAAGATTAGCTTGTGCTGACGTCATAGGTCACATGTCAAGATACATGTGACCTATGACGTCATAGGTCACATGTCATATTAGTTGTCTTCTTCTTCTTGGAGTGCAAGTACCCAATTGCTTTGAAGGATGAGGCAAACAAGGAAAACAAATCTTATTTATAATTTAAGGGATAAAATAAGATATTTTAAGTATTTTGAATGATAAAATAAGATTCGATGTATTTTAAGTGATAAAATTACACTACAAAATATTTTTTAAAGTGACAAAATTATACCAGATGTTTGCCCAATTTATTAGTCGCTGAGATCTCATGCAGGAAGATATAAGAATAGACTACAGCTACGCCCAATTCTTCCTCCGATCGAAAAAGCCATATTGTCCACAGTCAAAAATGCATTAAAAAGAAATAACGAAAATTTCTAACAAAGCAGTAGATGCAACCACTTAAAAGGGAACAACACAGAAGTCTGTAAAGAAGAAGGGATGAATTTTAGAATAATTGTGATAAACGTAATACATTTTTTCATTATATTGTACAGTGGGAGGGGAAAATAAATAAATAAAAGGACCATCCTGAATAACCTTTGATCTAATGTTCGGATCTTTATGTTCTGGGACTCAATCTTAATGGTTCGAGGGGGTGATCTCAATTATTTTAATTAATTAGTGAAGAAGATTTTTCAGTTACGAAATCAGACACAAAAACGTACTTTATCTGGATAAAAATATCTTTTTTATGATGGATTTGGATTTCTGACCCCAAAATTGTAGGGGATAACCACGATGTGGGAGAAAGGGAATTTTAAAAAAAGTCGTATTTTTGAAAAATACTTCCCAGGAACTATTCGACCGATTTCACTCAAAATATGTATTTTGCGTTAAAAAAAATTACCTTCTACTTAAGACCATGCGTAAGTTACAATTCAAAATTTTTCAACTATTATTAAATAAAATTATGAAAAATTATAAATATTTAATGAAAATTATATTTTGCATGGAATTATTTTGTGTGAAATTATCTAAATATTTTTCAAAACTCTTAAACATTTCTCAAGATGTGGTGAAATACGTAAAAAGTAAAACTGACATTAAGGGATCCAAACTTTGGATCGATGTCCTGCCCAAACTATAGGGACCCAATTTTCACACATTGTAGTGATTTCAGAGGTCAGAAATCGGAATCCATCATAAAAAAAGGTATGTTTATTCAGAGAAAGAACGTTTTTATGTCTGTTTTCCTAACTTTAAAAATCGTCTGCACTAATTATTTAACATATTTGAAGTCACCCCGTTAAAACATTAAGATGGAATCCTGAAAATCCAATCATTAGATCAAAAGTTTTTGAGGTTGGTCCTTTTTTGCGTACTGTACAAGTTTTAATCTTCTTTTTGTCATATGTTGCAAACAGAAAAATTTTAAAAATTAACGCTTATATCCCAGAAATCATGTAACTTTACTACAACCTTGTGTCGGAATTTTTTTTTTATTGTCACAAAAATGTTTGTGCTAAAAACCTTTTTTCAATAAGGCAAAAATATTGCAGTTTTAAACCTTTCATCCTTCAAAGGATTAAAAAAAAAATGTTTAAAGCTTTTTTAAAAAGTATCGTCACTTAGGTCCCTAATGATGCCTCAGCTGACGTCACACCAGCAATAGGATCAAATTGCCTTGTCCGTTAAAATTTCAAAACAAGGTGTATTTTAGCTGAGCATACAAAACTTTGCGAAAAGAAACCTTATAATTACCTAAATTTAAGATTATTTTACCCTTGAGACTAGCTTTATTAAAGGATTTTTCATGCTTGAAAATCCTGAGTCAACCTAGATTTAAGGTTTTTATATAGAAAGTTGTTTTCCAAGGCTTTGGATTAGGATAAGCAGATTGTCACAGGCAGATTGTACGTAGGATAAGCAGATTGTACGTAGAATAAAGCAGATTGTCACAGATCTCGTTTTAAGGTTTGAAGGTTTACACGTAAACCGCATAACAATAAACCTTTTTAGGTATACGTTTAAAGGCTTATGCTGAGTAAAAGGAAACCTTATTTTGCTATCTAGGATAATACAATTTTTTAAATTACCCATAACTTGCTGTAGCCATAAATTGAAAAAAAAAATAAATCGAATTTTCCGTTTTGATTGTTTTAGATAATATGAACGTAGTTTTCGTTGCATGTAGGTTTTGCTACACAGCTAAATAGTCCACCATTAGAACTTGCTACAGCTATTTCTACTATTTTATTGAAAAAGTACTCTTTCTGACTCAACTTAAACGAATTATTTCGACAAAACAGTTAGAATGATAGTATTTTACTAAAATATTTTGATAGGATTGAGTAAATTCATTAATCAACTGAGCGCACTAGTTAACATATTCATACATGTCACCTGCGTTGCACTCAAAATAATATGCTGTAACATTTGCATTTTTACAAAAATCAATTCCATAAAACAATTCCGAAAATAATTTTCATTCCATATTTTGGTACAATATGCTTAATAGAAAAGAACTATTGAAAAATGCATTTTTTAAATTTTTACTCAGTTATTCACCCTCGAAGTATAAAGTAGCAGTATCGAACGAGCTTTTAAACTACTCTTTAACTGTTTAAATCATAAAAAAGATGTGTAAATTCATTAGGATATTGAGTAATAATAATTAAGATCATTAAATTTATTGGTGATCATTAAAATATAATAAATTAAAATTTATTGCCCTTGCTGAAAGGGAAATGTGTAGGAATAATTGAAATTAAGGGTTAACGGGATATGAAATAAAGTGAAAAAAAAGTTATTTAAGTGGTACTAAAAGTGGTAATATATATATATGGATTGATCAGTATGTTATATAAATATAAAATTCCAACAATGTCAAACGGCTGTTAACATATAATTTAAATATAAGTTTTGCAATAATAAAAAAAATCTTGAATGATTGTTCAAGGCTATTGTTTAAAACGTATGTAATGAGTGTTTCAATAATGTCGGTATTAAAAAGTATTCTTAGAGGGAAATATAATTGTCAACAATACTATAAACGAAGTAAAAAGAAATTCTTAAAACACTCATTCTTATCTTTGAATTAGCATTGAAAGGTGAAGCTTTGAAAATGAATCGCCTAATGAATGCAATTTGCATATCAGGATGGTTTACGTTCTTTCTCAGAAAGAAAAAAACTATGCCTCAGCTGCTTCCGGCAGCAAGTATGATTGAAGAGACCCACGGGCTTCAATTACAGGAGATTGCCATAACATCTGGCCATGGTGACCAAAGGTCACTGAGTGATTTTGTGGTTAAAGACCCTCCGCGTATTGTCTCCACATTTGTAGAGTCACAAGAACCGGAGTGGTACAGGAATGACTGGGAAGAATCAGGAATCAGACGATCTTACAGTGGTGATACTAGTTTGATTCATCCCCCAATAATAGGTGGTTGCACTAATGCACCACTGAAAGCTGAAATCAAACTGAGCAGTGAGTAGTCATTATTTTTTTAAATAAATATTTTCATAACAGACATGGATTAAGAAATGACTTCCACTCGCTTTAACGTGCAGCGTAGAAAAAAAAAATCAGACCACCCAGAATAAGTTTTAATCTAATGAGTTCAAGTTCTAGAACTCAATCTTAATGGTTCACGGTGCTAATCTTAAATATTCAAATTAATAAGTGCAAAATGGTATTTCTACTTACGAAATTCAACACCAATCTTATTTTCTCTGGGCAAATATACCTTTTGTTTGATGGATATGGAGTGCAGTTGCAATCTGACCCTAATAATTTAGTCAAGAGGGTTAGGACCCCTTAATTTTATTTCTTGTGTAATTTGCCAGAATTGTTTTTGTGTAATCTTCAGAATTTTTAAAGATCATCGAAATAGTTTCGCACACAATTATAAATTTAATTATTATAATTTAAATATAAGTTTTTCAATAGTAAGTTATATAAAATAGATAAAACTAATAATATTTAGTTTATCCAAATATAATTCCATGCAAAAAATAATTATTAATAGCGTTTTATTACTTTCATGAAATTACTTAATAATGCAACTTTAAATTTCAAATTACAAAATGTGAGTGAACTTGGTCAAATAGTTCTTGAGAACTCAAAATTTTAAAAATGCGGCCTCTTTAAATTTCAAAACTCAAAAACTTTTCGACCGAATGAGCTCAAATTTTATATTTAGACCTTCAACCTTTCTATTCCTTTTCCTTTATTTCTCCTTTTGCTCCTTCCATAAAATTTTGTAAATTTTCTACATCTGACAATTCCTATTTTTTCGACCTTAATTCTGGTATATCGCCTTCTTATTAACTGTTGGTGACAACCAAATAGGGGGAATATAAAACAACTGGTACTTAATTCAAAAATGGCGACAGGTATGGATTTGAAGAGATTGGTGAGGGCGTGTCAGAACCAATCTCTAGAAACTTAAAATAAGATTTACTTGTTGTGATTGAAAGTAACATTGGAAACCAAGAAGAAAGAAATAAAGTGAAGTAAAGTTATCAAGGTGGTACTAAAGTTTTCGCGTATATCGCCTTCTTATGAACTGAAGAACAGTTGATAACAAGCTAATGGTGGAAAGATTAAACAAATGGTACTAAATTCGAAAATGGCGACAGGTACAGTTTTGAGGAAATTTGTGAGAACCAATCCCTAGAAACTTAAAATAAGATTTACTTGTTTTTGATTGAAAGTGGCATTGGAAACCACGAAAAAAGAAATAAAGTTATCAAGTTGGTTCTGAAGTTTTCGGGTATATTGCCTTCTTATGAACTGAAGAACTGTTGGTAACAACCTAATGGTGGAAAGATTAAACAAATGGTACTAAATTCGAAAATGGCGACAGGTACAGTTTTGAGGAAATTTGTGAGAACCAATCCCTAGAAACTTAAAATAAGATTTACTTGTTTTTGATTGAAAGTGGCATTGGAAACCACGAAAAAAGAAATAAAGTTATCAAGTTGGTTCTGAAGTTTTCGGGTATATTGCCTTCTTATGAACTGAAGAACTGTTGGTAACAACCTAATGGTGGAAAGATTAAACAAATGGTACTAAATTCGAAAATGGCGACAGGTACAGTTTTGAGGAAATTTGTGAGAACCAATCTCTAGAAACTTAAAATAAGATTTACTTGTTTTTGATTGAAAGTGGTATTGGAAACCACGAAAAAAGAAATAAAGTTATCAAGTTGGTTCTGAAGTTTTCGGGTATATTGCCTTCTTATGAACTGAAGAACTGTTGGTAACAACCTAATGGTGGAAAGATTAAACAAATGGTACTAAATTCGAAAATGGCGACAGGTACAGTTTTGAGGAAATTTGTGAGAACCAATTTCTAGAAACTTAAAATAAGACTTACTTGTTTTTGATTGAAAGTGGTATTGGAAACCACGAAAAAAGAAATAAAGTGAAATAAAGTTATCAAGTTGGTTCTGAAGTTTTCGGGTATATTGCCTTCTTATGAACTGAAGAACTGTTGGTAACAAGCTAATGGTGGAAAGATTAAACAAATGGTACTAAATTCGAAAATGGCGAGAGGTACAGTTTCGAGGAAATTGGTGAGAACGTGTCAAAACCAATCTCTAGAAACTTAAACTAAGACTTACTTGTTGTTGAAAGTGGCATTAGAAAACACGGAAAAGGAAATAAAGGGAAAAAAGTTATCTAAGTGGTACTAAAGTTTTTGGGGATTATCGCCTTTTTATGAATTATAGAACAGCTAGCAACAATTGGGAAGATAAAATAACGGGTACTAAATTCGAAAATGGCGACATGAATTGTTTGGAAGAAATCGGTGAGAGCGTGTCTAAGTAGTACTAAAGATTTTGGATCTATCGCCTTCTTATGAACTGATAAATTTTTAATATCTTACACTTCAATTTTTTTCCCGATCAATAATAAATATAATTAAAAAATATAATAAGAAACTGCCAAAAGAGTTTATTAAATGTTGTTTCTGAAACTTAGACAGCAGAACCCATAAGTGTTTTACATCAGGTTACTGTGATACACATGAATTTCAAATTAATTTTTTCAGGAGATCAGCCCTGAAAATAAATAGCCAAACTTACCTATCCTCTTTACATTTACAATCGTTTAGTTCTTCGAAGCATGGTGTTTTCCAAATTATTACACCAATAATTTATGACAAATATTTCATTTTAAACTAAACATAGAAATAGAATAAAAACAGTTTTTTGAGTATCATTTAACTTTTATTTAAAACGAAATACAGTGCAATGAATGTGATACTTGGTGATAAAATGTAACTTATTAGTCTACAATTACACACCAATTAACAACCGAAATAAATGAAAGCTCTCTTTTTAAATTTCGAATTGAGGTATTTTAATATTTAGGGGTAAAAATAAAAAAAAATATATTTTTTAAGATGTATTTCACGCAATTAATTACATCATTCTGAGCGGAACGTTGCACACAAAAACGTGAAGAGTAGCAATAAAACTATTTATTTATTACAGGGTGAAGTTGCTTTAATTTTAAAGTGTTTTGAATTCACTTTAATTTCAAGAAATGGGTTGGACAATTTTAAATGCATTACTTATAAATATCAAATGTAGTTTCGCAGATGGGAAAGAGTCAAACCGCTTTGTTTTTTACCGATTTTTACCGGTTGCGACAGCCTGTTTTATTTATATATTTATTTATCTCTGAAAACTTATTAGGACAAAATGTATTAGACAAAATGCATTCGAATTGTTCACTTTATATCTCTTTGTTTCAGTGAAATAAAACGTTCCACTTGGACAGGTTTGAACAACAAAATGCATGCGATAAAAAAGAGAGATAAATCTTGTTATTTATCCCCTAAAAAAGCATCTTGCTTTGTAAAATGTAATTAAAATATTTACAGGAAAAATGTTTTTATCAGAAAAAATGTCATGTTATTCGAATAATAACATTAAGAGATCCAACTTTTTCAACAAAGATAAGAGATCCCACATTCTGGTTTGAAATAAATCCAATCCCTTCAGATTTGTTACGTGCAACAAAACTTCTTATTTCATTCATTTTGTATTGCTCTTCAAAACTGGAGGCATTATTCGTAGACACCCTGTGTTAATATTAATAGTATTCAAGTACTGTATTTAGTATTTTAACTTTTTTACAGACGTCATTCCTGGTTCAAGTGTGAAACTCTACCGAAAAGGAAAGAGAGTGAAAAAGTTTGAAATTGCTGTCTCAAATGATACGGTCACCATCTCATTTAAAAAACATAAACTGAGTGACAGTGGAATATACCATCTAGCTTTATGCCACAACAACAACGAGGACAGCGTATTGTTGAATTTGTCTTTCCACAGTAAGTTTTCGATGTTAAAATTTCTTAATTAAAATTTTATTTGATTATTATTAATACTTCATTACTAATTTCGTAGTTTAATGTAATTTTATCTTCGCAGCTAATTCCTACAAAAACAATTGTGGCCATATCCTTCGTTTTTAAACTAGTTTGAGTTAGTATAAAACTATAATAGCTCATTTTAATGATTCTGGAATATTTTTACTGCCTTTTTATTTACTTGCTTTTGTAACCGTGGCGATGGAATCGTGCACCTAAGAGTATGACCTCTTCCCGATTAGCTGAAGCACTCAATTTCCTATAGATTAAATAAATTAACGCAATTGAGAATCATTCTCAGATCACTACAAATAAAATATATCGCAATATCATCGACAAAGGACATTTTTTTGCAATTCACATTTCCGAATTTCTCATCAGAGCTAAAGCAATAAAATTTGAGATGCAGCTATGTGCTGAAAGTCAATTTAAATTGCAATCATTTTCTTTTTTTAACCGCCATTAACAAAATTTATCACAATATTACGTACAATCAAGAATCCATCTGTTTTCTATGAACTAGAACACCCTAATTTGTATTGAAGCTCTGCACTAGGGGACAATACAAACTGCAATTATTTCCTGACCGCTACAAGGAAAGTGTATCGCGATATTATCGACAAAGAGAATGTATCTTCAATTGAAATTCTGATCAACTGACGAATATTAAGAGGGCACAAATGTCAACAGTAACTTTGTACCTTACAACAATACAGGTTAGCTGATATGTCAAATAAATTGTGCAAGTTAGCATATTAAGTTAGCTAAATGATTTCTAGGCAAGTTAGCTTAGTGATGCAATTTATATTTCTTTGATCACCAGTCGAAATTTACAAATTAACAAACACAAAACTAAAAATTATTCAATAAAAACAAATAAAATTTCTAGGAAATGGTTTTTTAAATCAATTTCGGTCGCACTAAAAATGAAAAACGTAGTACGCTTCACCATCTTAATATCTCCACAATAAATTCCCTTCACGTATTTCAAAAGTGATGCACTCTACGTTTTTCTTTCTCAGTCAGATTAAAAAAAATCATTTTAATATTTTCATTTCTCTTGAAAAACGTAGTTTTAAAATTTATTCTTTATTAGGTAAACAAATTTTTTTTTTGCATTTAAAGTATGCTAAAAGCGATGAACCAAAACTAGTAAACATGACGTTTTTGAACATAAATTATTAGCATAATTTATATCGTAAAAAGTGAAAACATCTTAGAAAGACATGTATAGTTTGATTTGTTTGTGCAATATCAAATTACATTGATTACACTCAACATTAAAGTTGCGTAATACCTTTTCATTTAAAGAAATGAATTGTAAATTCGAATTTATGATCGAAAAAGTATTTATCAGCTTTCACTTTGTCCAAACATTCCTAATAAGTTTTTAGTGATAAAAAAATTTTTGATTTTAAAATACAAATTTCAATTCACTCGATTTCGATTAAAATAAGTCCCTCATTAATGCGTTTATGATTTTCGCATATTTGTTAGAGATTATGATGTGATTTTCAGAGTTTAATTACTTTATAGCATGAAAGATATTTTTTTTCTGTTCTGATTAAACATTACTAAGCATTGCATATTGTATCGTACCTATAATAATACCCTGAAAAATTTTATTAAAAAAAAGAATAATTTTTTGCTTAGGTACTAAAATAACACTTAATGAACACGGAATAACACTTATTTTTGTAACATACAATTACTAATCACTTGATTTTTGAAATAATAAAGATGAATCACTAGAAATACCCTTGACCGTTTTTTGTTTTTCTTTTTTCTTAGGATTCATCAAAAAGAAGATCGATTTCTACTCACATTTGCCAAAACCTAAAGGACAAAAATATTGGAACTTCTTCGAGAATAAGAAGGGCAAATTTTACGGATATCAGAAGAGATTCAACCTTTAGGTTAAAAATGAGGAAATGCCAAAGACAGGTAAACTTGAAATATATTTAATTTCATGCAAGTTTAATCAGTCTTACTTTAATTTTAACCATAAGATAGATCATTCTTTTTTAGCTTCCTTTGAGATTGCATTTAATTAAGAGCAAAAGAAAACTATAATTAAAACTTTACCTAAGAAACTTTATACAACAATGAAACAGATTGGAAATTATAATTATCTTCTAACAGCAAACTTCTAAATCAAATAAACTTTTTTTACAGTATGGAAAAGTATTAGTGACTATAGGCAGACAAATTAATCAAATGCCCCTTCATATTGTTATCTGTTTTAACAAATTAAAATATCACATAGTTTTGTTTTTCGGGAATCGCTGATATCCTAAAATTGAGCTGTGATGGCTCAGGGGATAGAGCGTTCGCCTTCCAACGAGGTGAACCGGATTCGAATCCCAACGATATCTGGTCTATACGAATTCCGCTTCCGGCTTGCACCGACCACAGTGCTGACGTGAAATATCCTCAGTGGTAGACGGATAGTGGGTTAGAATTCCCTTGCCGTCAGGCTATCCATGGGAGGTTTTCGTGGTTTTCCTCTCCAGGTAAAGCAAATGCGGGTTAGTTCCATCAAAAACTCCTCCCCGAAGACAAATTTCTCCCAATACTTGATCCAGGAGTTCTCTTGTATTCTGTATTGGGTTCAAAATTACATTGCTACGGCATTAAACATTAGTAGTCGTAAACCTAAAATTAGGTCGACTGTTCAACGACGGTTATGGAATAAAATAAACTTTCCAAAAATTGTCTCCGTTAATAACAATTTTAATACAAAATGAGTTAATGCGGCAACTTCTTTCATAACAACAATATCGTTTAAACAGCACATTATGGTAATCATACCCATTTTTAATTAAAGATTGTACAATTCTTTTATCCAATGACTCATCATATAAATTACATCTTAAATGTTTGCATAACATATTTGACCAATTTAAATTGAATATCATTCCCTTTTTCTCGCGAAAAAGAAGCTGGCTTCTTTGATTCCTGGATCTGGATTTTTGATTTTAGTTTTCATTTCTGCTAAAACTGAATCACCTATTTTCATGATAAACAATAGATCTATTATGATCAAGGTGGAGAAAAAGGTGGTGATAATTGTCTAACTGATATCAGCACTTCTCTGATTCCTGATAGCACACTGGCTGATGGAATTATTCAAAATTCAAATATTAGGAGTGCTGATGAGCCATTAAAGGCTTTATAAGTTCGATCCCATGATACATTGGGGTCAAGATTTGATGGAGTTTTGAACAGGTTAGAACGTTCTAAACCATTCTTTGCTTTTTTGTTTATTTTTTACAAACCGCATAATAGAATATGCTGTCTAGAAAAAAGTATAGTTAATTATTATTGTAAATATTTCTTAAATTACTCTGTAATAATAAAAATTAATAATTAATTCTTCATTTTTTTACAGTCTAAAAAGGCATAGAGTCTGAGAAGACATTTGTATATACGTTGATGATTTATATTGTTATTATTTATTCTTATTTATTCATATATATCCTGAGTTGCACTGTGCGCCCAAAATTTTTTGTACATAATAAAACCCTTTCGGCCAATTGATTTTGTTTTTCTTAGAAGTTGTTGTGATTTTAGTTTTTACTACTTTTTTAATGGTTTATCAATAAAAGTAATTCATATTTCTTCCTCAAAGAGGGTTCGTATAATGTACCTGGAAAAAATTAAAAAGTGGCAGTAATATTCATATACTTTTTTTTAATATTATTATGTTTGCAGCTACCAGAATATTTCATTTTCTCTAAGTAAATATATTTAGGTCCGAAGGTGACTGATCTGCAATTTTGATTCGACAGTCAAAACTAATATCAAGAAATTTTTAGCTTTTTTGTAACGAAATTGATACCAGTTATTTATTTTTTCCAGGTGAGTACGAACCCTTTCAAATAGTATAACTTTCACAAATCCTAAAATAGATGGAATTGAAATATAATGAAATAAGATTTTACTAATTTTCATAACTCAGTAACTATATTTGTAATAATACATGTGTTACAGAAATACACACATTTTGAAGAAGATGATATGTAATTGTTACTGTGAATGGCCGAAATTTGTGGTTTTTGACTTCCACCGGTGAATTTTGAGAATCACGCAGTCACTTTGATTAATGTCTGAAATATATACTAGGTCTAATTATATACCACTGCCCGGTATATCCTACACTGATGTTTATTTGAAGGTTCAGTGCCACTACCCGGTGCACCGAGCACTGATGCTATATATAGCACTATATATTATGCGAGATCTCTAGCAACAAATTCAATCGCCACAAAAGTTCCTTTTTTAAGTTTATAGAATTTTCATAACTTCCAAATATCATGAATTTCGGGATTCTTAAATCAGTTTGAAAGTGTGTCTTTATTTCCAAAAACTTTTTTCGTCAGTCCTTTTTTTGAAGTCCTAGTCACTAGTTCTAGTCATAAAAGTAATTTCAAGTATAGTTCGCTTATATATTATTTTAATTTTTGTTTGACGCAGTTTAATCAAACGAACTTCTGCCTCTTTGCAGTCTTAAAAACCCAATATTTACATTAAGTTAAGCAAAATTTAAGTTTTGGCTCGTGGCGAAACCTGCCAAATACAAAATATAAAAAAACTAATTAATTAATAACCTTTACGTGCTTATGGTGATGGCTTTACCTTCTTTATGGCTTTACCTTCTGTGTCGTAAAACACAGTGTTATATCGTGTCTTTGGGTCCTATCTCAGTGTTGCAAAAAATCAGCTTTCTTGAAAACTTTATTAAATGTAAATCACTTTCATCATTTTTTTAAAATTAAATATCAAAATCTAAAGTACATTTTTCTGTACTAAAGATGGTTTTTCACATTCCAAATGAATGAAAAAAATATAAATTTTTATATACATAATGTTTTCAGATACATTAAAAGTGATGCCATTATTTTTTTTTTAATTTTAATTTCTCATGGACATTTTTTAAGCCTGTGTTCATTCCTAGTAAACTTCTTAAGTAATACAATAGCGAAAAATAAAAGAAAAAGAGCAAGAGAGAGACCCCAAACCTTTTAACCCTTGATAATAACTATAAAGGAGTCTAACAAACTTATGACATTTTTAAAAATTTGAGATGTTACCCAAACACAACTAACATCTTTGAAGATTGTAAGCATTAGATTTTTTTAACATTCATCTATATTTCAATAAAAAAATTTAAGAGTATAAGAGAAGTTTAGAATATTAAGAGTACATTTTCTTTTTGTTAAACAAAGTAGCATTACTTAATTACGTTACTTTATTTAACATAAAGCTTAAGGTTTATAAATAAAAGAAACTTTGTTTGCAAATAAAGAAAATGTAAAAATATCCGTGCTCTTAATTCTAAGTCTATAAACGGAATGTCTAGTTACAATGTAACGCGGATTTAAGTTTTGTTATCCAAAGTAGCAGTGCTGATATATAAATTACACAAAAGGCTCGATTAGTAACACTGTCCAAGAAAAAGATAACTTGAAATGTAATTAATAACACCTTATCTGTTAACTACAATGCAGAACTATGGGGACACAGGAAACACAAAAAAATCGTCCCCCTTCTTTTATATTCACTCAAATCAACTGTTTACTAAACACATTTTCGTGAAAATACCAACCCACGTTAAACAGGATTCTGCGAACAAGATTTATTTAAACGCGTTTGACTAAATTTAGTAAACCAAAGCGTTACGGTGAAATTTTAAAAATAGTAACTCTTAAAAGAAATTTGAAATGAAAAGTTCGAAATGATGGTTGAATAACCTTTTGGAGGTTGACAACAGAAAAGGGTGACATTATAGTTAACCCGTTTCTCCCGAATTCGGACGATTCTTCCTTTCACTTATGGCTTATAATAGCAGCAAAGGTCACCAAGACCATCTCTCTTAAACTGACCTTCTTTTGTTCTTTTCCTAACCTTTTCGTTTTCAAATAGCCATGGCTGGGAGCACAAATTCGAGTGACCCATAGACTTTTGAAACTAGTGTTTTTAGTCTACGAAATGTTTGACTTTCTATTCTTCCGTAAAACAGAAAGGGTTACGGAAGTTATCGAGTTATGCTACACGGTAGTTATCGAGAAAAGCTTCCTATCAAAGCTAAAACAGAATTTTTGAGAACTGTTAAAAAATTTATTTTTGAAGGACATTAGATTTGGAGGAGGGGTTGAAGAATTAGAGTATTTAAATACAGCAGTGCATTAATTATATAATTTAAGTTGAGATGTTATGCCTGATAATTTTTAATGGTTACCAAACTGTTTGCCGAAGGTGGCTGGTATAGTCTAATCGTTTAAAGAACTTTTCTGTGGTTCCGCACGAAAAGGTTAAGTAAAACGTTCGAATATACTCTTTGTTTGATTAAATGGAACTGTAAGTTAGCAACAATCAAAATATATTTTTGTTAATATTCGAAAAAGAAAGAATAGTCCGCAGTTTAATTTACAACAATGGTTAATTCTAAACCAATGAAAATTTTTTAATTCTTTACACATCTCGCATGGATTTATTGAAATTTGTAAAGAATTTTAGGGCCGAGGGAGTCAAATGCTCCCTGTAGTCTATGTCCGAATTTAGGACATTAACACTGAGTTGATTCTGGAGTTATAAGAAATTCGACGTAATTTTCCGCCTGAGAGTGAAGAAAACAAAAAATACTAAGTAAAAACAAATGAAAAATCATAATGCCCAACTATCTAAGCTAAAAGACTTTTTGGGCTACTTGCAATCGCAACCAAAGCGAAAGAGTCAAAATTTTATGCATGTTATTTTAATTCCAAAAAATTAAATGCGTAAAAAAAAATTCTATTTCAAAGTGTTGGAAAGCTTAATCTTTATAGCATCTGCATTAACAGCTTTTTTGTAAATTAAATTATTTTAGTTGTCATGCGGGCTTTGTTAAAATTAAAAAAAAATCTAATATTGGAAATTTAGGATGTATCGTAGCTTATTGATTTGTGAAGAAAAAGCAATTTCCGTATTATGGATTGACTAAAAAAAATACATCACCGTATTAGGTAATAAATAAAATTTCATAGATTTGAAAATTGAGTATTTGGCTGTAACTTATTATGTTTGAGGATTTCTTTGGATACCTTATTGAGTGCATAAATTTAAACATTTATTTCCATGGTGCTTTTAATATAAATTTTTAGAATCCGTATCAAAAACAATGTCGGGAAAGCCCAGTTAAAGATAGGGTCACTAATTTATATTTAAGCGAAGAAAAAATAATATTTAAAATAGAGGAAGGAGAAATTAAATACATCGAAGCTTTGTTTGGTGGAAAAAAGTTGGAATCGTATCGAAATATCGCTTTTCATAACATGTACGTATTATAGATTTTTATGGAGGATTTTTTTATTTCCTATAAATTTTCTCCGTCAATACAATAGGTTTTGATGCTATTAATCTCATTTCCCTCGTTGCTGTTTTGTCACACATTGATAATGATTAATATTGATTGATTGATATTGATAATATTAATTTTCCTTATTTCTTGCTAAAAAATTATTTGAAAACATGCTTATATTTTTGGCTTTAATTTAGATAAAGATGTGATTCGATGGTGTTGTCAGCTACTGATGAGTTACAACACTTTTTATTATATATATATATATATCTTTTCGTATTATTATATATTGCATATATTTTTAATAATTCCAGAATTTCAAATTTTTTGGAATTTTTTTTAATTAATCACTATATAGTTTACCACCCTATAATAAACTGCAATAGAATAAAACATTTTAGAATGTTTTCAAAAATCAAGATAGAGAAAGAGACTTTTTAAATTCGTCGAGTAACTAAGTTTGTTGATTTGGGAGAGTTCGCAAACTTCTCGTGCCACAATGCAAAGAGACAACAATTCTTTCTTAATTTTAATGATTTTAATGATGTAAAAAACTAAAATAACATTTCATGTTCACTTTAAGAATACAAAAATGAACTTCATTTGTGTCACACATGATAATGCTCTTGTTAACATTCTGCTTATAAGTCGCACTTGAGACTAGTAGCAGATTGTTACTAAAAATATTCATACACACTTCAAAGCTTCACTTTGAGGGGAATGACATTTTATTTTAATAATTTTTAATTTATGAGGGTTTCCAAAAGGTTACTAACATAATTTATTTGCATTTTATTGCTAATAAAGTTTTAGAACAATATAACTAAAACTAAAACACAAGACAAACTAAACACAAGACAAAAAAAGTACAAATATTTAAATTTAAAAAAAACTCAGAAATTTCGTAATAAATTCCGATTAACACAGAAAATTTCCCCTCTCCCGTTTCTAAAAGGTTCATTTCTCTACGTTTCTCGCCTTAGGTGTGATAAAAATGGATCAAAAGAGAATATTACTATTATTTTTATGCAAAATAAAAAGCATGAAAGCGAGATGTAAGAGTCTTGTCTGAGAGAAACGCATTGCAGGTGCACACTAACTTTTGTGTTAAGCTGTAATTTAATTAACTCTTGTTAGAAACTACTGTCTGCCAAAATGGATCAGATGATATTCCCTAACACTTATATGCAGTAGGCAAATTGAAAGATCCAGCGCTTTTCGAAGTTCGTCATCATTTTTCAATGCGTCAGGCTAATGGAAAAAGTCTAAATGGTTTTCTAATAAGCCTGATAATTATAAGGCTTATTAATTTTAACCCGTATGCATTTAGGCTTATAAAAAATATATGAAAATTAATTCAACTCAATAGGCTAAATTTGTTTAGACTAATTGCAATAAGCTTTACATTATGCCGGCGCTTTGAGTAGAGAAAAAAATAATATATCTGACTAATTTATAAATGAATAAAGCAATTTGAATCAGCTAAAAATTGTTTTTTATCAGCCTATTGCAAATAACCTGAAATAAATCCAGCTAATTGATCAATAAATAAATGAAGTTTTAGCCTAAAAGTAACTAGGGTAATTGCTATAAGCCTAAAAACTGTTTAGGCTGATTGGAAAATACTGGAGACTATTCCAATCAATCTGGCAAATAAGAAAATGACGATGATGCTTTGCAACGAACCGGATTTTCTAATTAGCCAACTATATATGCAACAAAAAAGAAATACAAGATTAGCTCAACCCTTAAACCAACTATTTTTAAACGATATTTCGTATTATTCTAATTTAAAATAATGCATAATGATACCACCCATTAGCAGTACTTTGTGATAAATGAATTCATTATTATTTCTTAAGTGATGTTTAAAAGTTATTCCAGAAAATAAAACACAACATAACAGCTGAAACATACAAACAAGTAAGAATACAAGGAACATTCAAAGAAAGATGGCTTTAAAATGACAGACATAAAAAATGTTCATATCACTGCAGTTATTGAGCTTGGCTCCAAATGTCATACACAGAGCCTGATGATATGTAGGCCAATTCTCGTGCTTTTGGCGATAAATAAATGGCGAGAACGAGGCGTAAAGGTGACAAGTTCATTAGCTCTGATGTTAAGCAAACTAAGATTTCCTTATCGAGTCGTTGGATAATTATGAATAATTATTATGAATTTCATGTGAAGATATATCTCAAGTTAAAATTTTTGATGGTCCCATCAAAAAATTTTGATGATTTATGCTAATTTCAATACGATTCATGATGGTCACCATCATCCAACATTTTCCATTATTCGATCACGGTTTTTGATATGCCAACAAGCTTCCATCATTCCATGAAGAAAAATGTTACTTTAATACTATGATGGTCAACCATCAAGAGAAGTTTGATTCTCATGGACCAACAATCCATGATGATCCGTGATGGTCCTTGATAATTTTAACTAGACATTTCCATGATGGCTTAATGGGGATTCTTGTTGGTTCTCAGGAATATATCATCAAAACAATTAAGTTTTTTTTTCATGTTGGCTCATCATAAATCAATCCGAATAAATAAATTGAGGTGATGGTGGTTCATGTTCGTTCCAAGATTTGATTTCTAAGAAACTATGATGGAAATTTCGGCTGGTTCAACATGAACAAACCATAAAAACAAGTTGCTATTCTTATGTTGGACCATTATAAATCAGTCCATACATTGGGGTGATGGTTACTTATATTGGTTACCATCAAGAAATATAATCGTTCATGATGGTTATTACGAAGATTATGTTGGTCCATCAATAGAAAACCATCAAAAATTTTGACTTGGGATGTCATTCTAACTTCACCTGTTACTGAAACTGTTTCTTAGACTATTTCTTGGTCAGAGAATTGGCCTGATAGATTATATTAAATTAATATTTCTTTAGGATTGGTCTCCACCCATTATAGCTCGATGAAGATCTTGTTGGAGTTTGGGAATTTTGGTTGTATAGAACTGTATCTTCTGGACCAATCATTTGCATATTTAGTCTTAAATTATTTAACCTGGGTTGCCTCGCCTCATTTTGTGCATTTGCTGAACCTTGCTGGGGTACTGATAGTTCATCTTGAACAACCTGTGCAATTTCTTGCAAGGAAGGCGTTTCGTTTAAAATGATTACTTGTTGCCCATTATTCATAGTTGGATGCAAGGAAGATTTATCCTGATTTTGAATCCGCATTCTGCTATCGGAAATGATGGTTGCTGGTTTTTCTCCTATGGGTCTTAGGTCATCATTTATTTGGACTTGTTGATCGTTAGTTTGAATGTTGGAATTTCTGTCAAATTCTCTTATATTCTGTTGTTGAACAACGTTTGGAAATTGAATCAATTCTCTTTGTTGTTCGATATTTTGAGCTAAGGGCCGGAATCTTAAATTTTGCTGGGGTACATTATTATTGAACTGAGGCTGGGAAGAATACTGCTGATTTTGAGTATTTTGCTGATGTCTTCCTTGTTGATATTGCTGCTGATGTCTCGTTTGTTGATATTGTTGCTGCTGTTCTCTTTGATTAAATTGTTGTTGATTATTTAGCTGCTGTCTTGTTTGTTGATATTGTTGTTGCGAATTTTGCTGCTGTCCGCCTTGATTAAATTGCTGTTGATTATTTAGCTGCTGTCTTGTTTGTTGATGTTCTTGCTGCGTATTTTGCTGTTGTCCTCCTAGTTGAAATTGTTGTTGATGATTCTGCTGCACCCTTGTTTGTTGGAATTGTTGCTCTTGATTTTGCTGCTGTCTCGCTGGTTGAAATTGTTGCTGATGGTTTTGCTGTTGTCTCATTTGCTGATGATGTAGCTGTTGATTCTGCTGATGATATTGAATGAGCTCTGGTTGTTTCGCAAAGAGGTGTTGTTCTTGCTCTTGATGACTCTGCTGTATGTTAAAAGGAGGGAAACTTTGCTGGTTTAAAAACTGTTGAGGAACATCGTGTTGAGACTGTTCATTTTGATGCTGAAATTGCTGTTGAGATAGAATTTGTGATTGAATTTGTGACTGGTGATTATTTTCCAAATTATGTTGCTGTGGTTCAAATTGTTGATTGTTATGAAATTGTAAATTAGGTTCTCTGAAAGTGTTTTCTGATTGTTTAGGCTGTTCGAACTGGATTGGAGTGTTTTGTTGTTGCACCCTTTGAATAAGTATTTCCTGTAGCTGAGATAATTGTTTACCAGATCCTTGTTCATTAGTGGGCTGGTTTGATTGAATGCTGTTGATTGTATGAAGTTGCTTTTCTTGCACAGGTTGAAAGTTTTCCTGATTTGATTGAAGGGGAATTCCATTCTGCTGCCTGTTTTGTTGATTACCTTTAAATTCTTCTAATTGTTGTTGTCCTAACTGAGCCTGAAATAATTGTTGATTGTCTTGACTTCCGGTTGGTTTTAATGCACTTTGTTGAGTAAATGTATTTACTGTGTCGTGATTTACTTTAACCTGCAATACTTCATTTAGATTGGAATTTTTATTTACGCTATCGGTTAGCACAAATTGCGAATCTTTGTTGTCTGAAATTTTCGGTGATTCGGGAAATGTTACTTTCTCCACTGGCTCTTGTGCAGTCGTGAAACTATTCGAGTGCTCTGAATTCTTTTGGCTATCGTCAAAGAGAGTGGCGCGATTATTAAACTCACTAAGCAATTCTTCTTCGGCAAAGTTAGGAGTGATAGCTGGTACATCAATAATTTTTTGTTGAGAAAAGGATTTTTCACTATTTCGAATTAAATTAGTATTTGATTGCTTGTTGTTAGTTATTTCAGAATTTACCAAAGTGTTTTCGTTTTGCGTTTGATGGACGTTTGCATTTGGTAAGCTATCAGCTACGCGCTGGCCAACATTGGCATCTAAAGTGCCAATCTGATTAGTTTCAACTCGATCATTGACTAATGCTTGTTGAAATATCTGACCATTATCGAAATCAGTATTTTGTTGTTGAATCGTCCTCTGTTCTTCTTGAGGTATTTCTACTTCATCAGTATCATGGGAGTTGTTTTGAACATTTTGAGTCAAACCAGAGTTATTTTCTTCAAATGCAACTCCTTGGTCAAAGTCTATTTGATCTTGAAAGGCATCTTGAACTTGACCATCCAAAACTTCTTGGCCATAATAAGTTTGGTCACTATCAACGGTGCCAGTTGATTTGGGCAGGGAGCCTACATCTGCACCAATATCGGAATCTGTATTGGTTGTATCGATATCCAAAACTTCTGTGGGAAAATCTATAGGATCAACTAATACTTGCTGATCTGCTTGCTGATTATAATTTTCATTAGAAAAGCTGAAAGACTCATCTTTTCTTTCGGTTAGCAATTGATCTTCGAAATTAGGTGCAGCTGTATTGGCATAATTTTGTGATACACCTGAAAAACTGCCTGTTTCAGAATTAGGTATAGGCTGTCCAATTTGCCGCACATCGTATGCATCGAAGTTTTCATTTTGATATTCACTTTCATCTCTAGAATTGAAGCTCGATACTCCAAACGTTTGACTTGAATCTCCAAAAGAAGAGCCACTGTGTTTTTGTATCTCCGAATTAAAACTGCTTATACTTGTGGATTGTCCACTAGTTTGTGAAGATTCAACTCTTCCACTTAAATCAAATGGTTGAGAGGAGATCTGATCAACTGAAAACAACTTTTCATCTGCAATACCTTGTCCGCTTAGAATCTGAGATGGGTTAATGTCGTCAAGGTTCGCGTAGAGTTCGGCATTTAGATTATAAAAGCTGGGAGTTTCCGCGCAGTTGTAGTTGTACCACCAGTCGCATACAAAGTACTGCTGGTTGAATACTGTACCATTCGGGCAAAGGAAAGAATGTTTGGCACCATTTTCTTCGCAGAAGTGAAACACCTGTAAATTATAAAAATGATAATTACCTTTTTATTCATCTATTTTTGCAAAACGGATAAGCAAAAATACTTTTTTTTTATTAAATACTGTTCAGTCTCCTTACTAAAGCAGGATTTTGAGTCTAAAGTGGGAAATAAAATTTTTTATGTAATTGACTCGAATTTTACACTTAAGATAATATTATTAAACGTTTGACTTTAAAAAAGAGATTTATTAAGTCACTTGGGAGTTCAAAAGTTTTTACTGAAACAAGTATTTACTACATGGCCGTAATAAAGTTTTTTCTTATTGTAAAGTATCATTTTGATTTAATGGAATAAAAGGAAAGAAGGAAATTTATGGACAACCTAATAAAATTAGTGCATATTAGACTTATAATATAATTTATAATAAAAAATACTATATTACTTCAAATAATTGGGAATTTCATCCATGAAAATTCGAACATTTTAACCAAAAATTTGTAAGTAGATAGGAGGTGACTTTAAAAAAGCAATGTAAATTGAATAGTTCCTAGTCTTGTCTTAAAAAGGCAAAGAATTTTAACAATAAATTTAGATCACGATCTCTTTCTCAGTCCAGAATCTTAATCTCTCTATCATCTCGGCAAATTTTTCAAGGTACTTAAAGGATGTTAGTAATTATTCGGCAATTTTCTAAATGTTTATTTTTTTGAAGAACTTCAGCTGCTTTGTTGAGAAAATTATCGGTAGAACCATCAATGAGATGACTAGATAGTGTCTCAAAAGAAACAAAACTTATAAAAATAAACTAGTGGAGAAATATTGCGTTAGATAAAGAAAGCTAAGACCAAATACCATGGCCTGTAGTAGGCTGTAACGCAGTAGAGGAAGAAAATAGAGTTTTAAATAAGAAATGGAACTCACCTGACAAGAAGCATCCATATCACCATATATTCCTGCTGAGTATGGCTGCTGATCACAACTAAAAGATGTAAATGGCACTTGATAAAATATGGGATAATCTTCACCAGGATTACCTGGCACTACTTCCCTAAGGGATTCGATTGGATCATCAGAGCCAATGAATACTGTTTGATCATCCGAGCCGAAGTCACTGGAACCCTCACTTTTCAATGAAAATGCTTGATCTGTTGATGATCTTGAAGGTGTCTGGCTCCACCTATCTGTTCGTTCAGACAGATCCTGGGACTGATATATATCTTGGATAGGAATAGCTTGTTGCGATTGGTCATTGAAAGAAAATACTTGTTGAAATGTATCAACTGCCTTATTGACATTTTCGTTATCCAAATTTGAGACTTCCTGCTGCTGAGGATTGTCAGCAAAATCATTCGGAAAGTCTTCGTCGAGTGCTTTCTGGAATTGGGAATTGTCTTCAAACGCTGTTTGACCGGGAGCGTATTCATAGTTAAAGTTTTCTTGATTAGTGAATCCTAGTGGATCATCATTAGCGAATTGAGATTGCTGTGGGAAGTTTTGTGAAAAATCTTGGGGGACATTGATGTCTTGTTGACTAGCATCAGCCCCACCGGATACGCTTTGTCCAACCGAATCTTCAAAGTGGTCATAAAAATCATCATTTACTTGATCTGCATTTTGTTCAAAATTAGATGGAGAATCCCCACCGATATTGGAGTTCGAAAAGTATGCATACTGATCAGGAGCTTTATCATCTTGGATGTCAGGAGCAACACCAAAGTTATCTATGTTCGGTAGTCTGTCACTTGTAGGATTAATAAATGCTTTTTCATTCAATGAAGGTGAATTTTCTTGTATGGCATCAGCAGGATTATTACTCGAGATTGCACTTTTCTTAGATCCAAACGAACTTTGTGATACCTGATGGTGACTATTGGATAGAATGCTATCGGATACCCTCTTATGCGTCGGTGTTGATTGAGAATTTTGCTGAGTATGATGCTGAATTTCGGTTTCTTGTTTTGCTGATGAGTTCTCTTGAAATGTTTTAACACTCGTGGATGAATCAGAGGATGTAGAGGACGATTTAAATCTTGAACCAAATTGCGCAGTTGAAGAGTGAGGAGAGTCTGCTGGCAATAAACCGTAGACTATTTCATCAGATGACACTGGAACATTTTGTGAAGATTGTGCATTTGATTGATGGGCAGTTTTAACTTGAGACCATGTATTGCTACTTGTACCTTTATCATTTGTTTCAGGTCTTTTTGTCTAAAAATAAATTAATAAAAAGAAAGTTAACAAACTAGGGACAAAACATTTGTTGATTAGTTTAGAAAGGGAATGGTAAATGATCAATTAATATTATTTGCTAAAGGGGAAATGGTATTGATCAAGTTATTTGAGAGAGAAAGGTAACTATATCAAAACAATTTCACTGAAAAGGGAAAAAAAGCTTCATTAGCTTTTTCTTATGTTGAAAAAATTAAAAATTTGAGGTGTTTTGTAATCATGACCTTTACTATATATTTTTGGGATTGATAGTAGGGAAATACATATTCAACCAAAATACATATTCAAACAATAACAGGGAAATACATATTCAACCTTAAGACCTTTTATAAAAAACTAATTAGTACCAGCGTCAAGCTACTCTTCTTAAAGAGTATTTAATTTGAATCCATTTTTCCCTCTCATAGTTTGTTAACTTGGTAAGAGTTCATCATTTAATTTTTTTAATTTGAAAAGTGTCTAAAAGCTGCATTTTCTGAGCTCAAAAAAATTTGCATAACTTCATTGATTCGTCTAAATTAAAAGTTTTTTTAAAAAAAAAAAAAAAAAAAAAAAATTTTTTTTTTAAATGCTTAGGCTATTGGTCCATTTTAAAGCCCAAACAATTCTTTAGGGCAAGGTGATAGATATAATTTATAATTATCGCTACACAGCAACAATCAAAACAATCACAAACTACTATACACAAGAAATTAAAGAAATGTTTTAAAGATTTGAAATATTTGACATAGTTCCTGATCACTTTATATTTGGGTATTCTTGTTGGTGCTTTGTGAGTTTTATCCATTAGAAATATATTGAACAAAAATATATCTAATAGTAATGATTATAATAAGAGTTGTGAGTGGTGTTTCTTATAACTATATAATTGTTTATCCTGGTTTATTCTGAAATTTTGATTGCTGGTGAAAAGTATCAATTCAATTTCATCCCTAAATCATATTATTGCAATTGCAAAATCATATTATTGCAATTTCATCTCTAAATCATAAAAACATTTCAAAAAATTTTACTTTTCTGTTTAGGAAAGACAAGGAAAAAAAAATTTCTCATCGGTTTATTGCTGTGCATTGTTGCAATTAAAGCTCAATACAATCCTTCTTTCTAAAAGATAATTGTTAGCTAACAACCCTGCATCTTTTTTTAGTCAAAAGCGAGTTTTATTAGGAATTCATTGCACTCTTTTTAGTAACTGTTAACGTTAGATTCTTTATGACAGGTAAGCATGAGTAATGATGATATGCTCGGACGAATCAGTGAATTAGCAGTTTGAAAACTTTTAAAAACCACGTATTTTTGCTTGTAGTTACGCTTTTAACCCTTTGACACCGATGTCCCTTTTGTATATTTTTTGATGCCATAATTACAAGCAAAAATATATTTTAGTCTTTTTTAGTTAGAGAAAAAACGGTCTAATAGTAAATAAAAGGTATGCTAAAGTATCGGAATTATATTTGTACTAAAATATAAAATTCAAATAGAGCAGTTTGAGTTTTTTTTCCATTCATATTCAAAAATTTATCAATAATTGTTTGTGTTCATTAAAGGAATTCCATTGATGAATAACTGTTTCTCTTAGATCTAAACAACTGCAAGTAAGTGAAAAGTTGAAAAATTATTGTTTAGAACATTTCATATTTAAAGCAGCAAAAGACTCTTGTGTTACTTGCTGTATTTCAAGATCATAAATTATTAAAATGCTATATATAACATTTTTCATTTATTTTGATATAAGCTAATCAAAATAGTAAAAAAAAAAGTTTGAAAAATATATTTAATAAAAATTCTGGGTCAAAGGATTAAAGCGTTTTTCTATTACTTAAATTAATGTACTCTATTACTCAAACTAATTAAAATCAATGATAATTGAAATTAAAAAATGAAGTTGTATACTAAAATGCCTATTCAACAGGAAAATTGCTTGTTTGCAGTAAAATCTGACTATCATGAGGTGGCTGCGATCAGCATTATTTTCGCTTTCAAATGATGCTGAGTATAGATAAAATTTATTTTAAAGACATATTTCGCTTAATCCAATAACGTTAAATGAACAAGAACAACAAATAATAGCAAATTAAAAAAAATTGGTATTATTTTAATCCTCAAAATATATGCCATTTAATTTTATGTGAAGTGTTAATTAAGAGTATTTCTTTGACATTAATGAATTTTGGTATTTATTTTGTAATAAATAAATAAACCTGAAGAAAAAAGTTGTTTTCAAAGCTTTTTTTTAATGTGTATTTTGCTACTACATTGCTGGTTAAATGAATTACGAAACTCAAAATAGAAATTTGTGTCTTGTTATTATTGCTGAACACAGAGCAATACAATTGCAATAAAATTCTACCTTTTCTCTTAATTGTCTTTCAAAAAACCAATCAAAGCACGCACTTAAGATAATTCAACTGATCAATGAAAGGAAATAAAAAAAACTCGGTCTTTTCCTTGATTGATTTTAGACACAAAGCCATTTAAAAGGTTTTTTGCATCATCAACTTCTGACCTTTTCGCATTAAATACTCGCGTTACTTTAAAATGGCATTGCAATTTACCTGTTTTCTCGCCGCTAGCCGAATGATAAAAATAAAAATGAGCTTTACTGTGGTAAGTTAAATAAAAAAAAAATCGGATAAAACTTTTCCTATTTTTTGTTCCTCAGTAACTGCCCCCGATTTCGTTTAAAATGTGGATTTTGTCATTAAAAATTGCTTTTAAAAAAAATTATTTTTTAAATTAATAATTTAAAAGTAATTTGGTCTTTACTGAGTTGGAATGAATTGCTATTTAAAACTGTTTTTAAATGACATTAAGTTTAAGAAAACGAGCTTTATAAATTAAAAAATAATTGTTTGATTTGAAACTTATCAAGGTATGGTTGAAAATGGTAAAACGTACGAATATAAATAATATTAAAGAATGCAAACTTCTGACCTCTCGCTTGTTATATTAAGACCACATTTTTCACCTGGTAACTTCCTCTTTTATTTGCTTTGATTTTGTTAATCAAAAATCTAATACTGCCAACAAAAAGTATCTTTAGTCAATCCAAAAATGTGCTTTTGTAAATGATTCCGATAATATTTGAATAGCTAATTAACCTATTAGAAATATACCTTTGAATTGAATTTTAGTTAGCATAAATCCAGATATTATATTGAAATCCATTTAGATAAAAAAAAAGTATGATTGCCAACTGTAATTGAGTCTGTTTGGTTGCTCTCAATATGCAGAATTATCAAAGTTTCTTCAGTGTATCTGGTTTTAATAGTTTTCATATCTCCTTCTTTTCTAGTGATTCGGCAGATTATAATAGTGTTTTGTTTCTTCCTCGCTTTAACATTAAATTACGACCCTAAATGTGCAAATTTTGTTTTTACTTCATTTTTGACAAAGATTCTCAAAGTAAATACTAAAGACACTAAAAAACTTATTTTAAGTGAATTTTAAAAAAATAAGAAGAAACGGATTGTATATCGGTAAAATGCTTCGAGCAAAACGTTCATAACTCATAAATTGCAGTTCTTTCTTGCTGATACTGGGTGTGGTCAAGTAAATAAAGAGCCAATAGCAATATTGTTAAAATCTTGTATATAAAATAATTTATTAAAAATTGAAACAAATACTCACTTTTATTGATGCACAAGTGGCCAGATAGAAAATGCTCCCTAAAAAAGTAAATTTATTGGAAATAGCAGTTTTCAAAAACAAATTCAAAATTGAATTAAAAGATAGCTGCTTAGTCAAATAAGTTTAATCATTACTTCACAAAATACACAATACAGGTAAATAAAAATTCAAGAAGTACTAGTTGAAGTAGTTGTAAAACCTACTTTATCGCATACTTTCGGAATTTTTATCAATATTATTATAGGATGACGATTCATTGTATTGATTAATGAATTCAACAGTAGACTCGTATTTTAGACTGGATTATGGGGTGGTTTTAATATAAACAATAGTAAGTAACAAAACAAAAAAGAATGAAAAAAATCTAATTAACGTCTAAATGGATGTCAATCGATCAAATGTAACGTCTTCAGTGACCAATTTATTTGTCAGATGAAATCAGAACATGTTAGACCCATTTGTTTTAGCTTTTTATAATTAAGAAAGTTTAGGGGAAAGTCTTAAATTAATAAAGATTTCACAATTGTACATTAATTTTAAGACATTTTAACTTATTCAAAGGTGGATAAATTTTAGAACTTGCTTAAGGGTAACAAGAAGAAGAATGGTTCATTAAATAACCTATAATTTTACTCAATTACTCCAATAATCATACTCACAAACACTTGCATATATTATATCTTATACAAAAGTGTTTTTGAGTAAATAAGTGCATTTATAGGTCATTTCCTGTTAATAATTTGACATATTTCAATTATTTTATTGGATTAAAAGCAGTGTTATAGTTTAAAATTTCTCTTTACTTAAAAAAAAATATTGCACATCTAAATAAATTTTTTCTAAGGAACACGCTTATATGAAAATGTTACTGATGCGGACATTATGAGTTTTGGCAGCCATTTTATGCTTTTTTATTTTCCTTTATTTATTTACATTTACTAGCTCTGCATAAATCAGTATACCGCAAACTATTACTTTTTACAACTAGTACTCTTACGTCTTTATAATGAGCAAGACTTTGTGCCACTTTGCTTAAATTTGGAATTCACTTCGTAGTAATTACATAATTAATTTTGGCGACTTTCGACGTAAAGGAAAAAATTAATCGCAGTCAGGAACGTATCTTTATGACTAAAGACTAAAAAAATTTTTTTTTAGAAATTGAAAAATTTTTTTTTACATTTTGAAATGATTTTTCTATTTTTTCGCCGTGTTATTAAATTTAGTGAAAACAATTAATACTAGAATTTTGATATTTTTCAAACACATGTTCTTATGTTTGAAGAGGATCAACATATCTTACTTTGTTTAAATTTCTAACCAGTTTTGGTGTAATTAAATAGTAACGTTGCATTTTTACCAAAGAATATCAATCTACTCCAATATTTGTATTTTTTTTTTTTTTTTGCGGTGTAATTGGTAATCTGTCATAATGCTTCGTTCGGAGAAACGAAAAATTAAGGAAATCAATTTATTCTAGAACTAAAGTTCTATTTCATTTACAATTTAAGGACATTTTATTAGTTGCAAATCAACTGAACAAGTTTAACATTTAGCCAGAATTTATTATTAATATAATAGAATGATCACACTCTCACGTCCTTAGTTCTTATGCTTGAATTATATTTATGTCGTAGTTATTAAGTATAAACCAAGTTTATTAAACCAAGTCTAAGCCAAGTTTATTACACCAAGTCTGAACTAAGTTTATTAAACCAGAAATTAAATCAGCCTTTGGAATGTTTTTTGCCTTAAATGGACTCGTTTGTAGCCGTGACAACGTTAGTTTTCGAGAATACTTTTTACTAATAAATATTTCATATTTTAATTTTTTTAGATAGAGCGCTTGCCTCTTTGCGAGGTGACCAAAGTTTGAGTCTAACGATGGCTGGTCAATGCAAATTCTGCTCCCTACTCTCTCTGACCGCAGTACTGAAGTAAAATATTCTCAATAGTAGAAGGATCATGAGCTTTCATGTTAACCGTGAGAGGTTTTCGAGGTTTTTCCCTCAGTGTAAGGCAAATGCAGGTTAGTTCTATCATAAAGTCCTCCACGAAGTCTAATATGTCTCAATACTTGATACAGGAATTCCTCGTCTTCTGGTTTGAGTTAAAATTACAAAGCTACGGAACTGAACATTAAAAGTTGTTTTACACAAAAATAATTCGGCTGTTCAACGTCGGTTACAAAATAAAATTAAAAAAATTAGCCCTATTTTTTCCTTTAAATGCAAAGAATATTTTATTGTAATGGTCTAAATCTATCTTATTAAACTTATTATATCTAAAAATTATACAATTTTATTCCTTTTTCTGTATCATATCAAATACTTATACGCTAAAATTTTTTATTTAATACTAAAATTGTAATAAATTTAAAATATTCGTGTCCATATTTGTCAACCGAATGTCCCCTTTGGATAGATGCTGGCTGCAGTACCCCTCTTAGCCCTACACCACTATCTTAAAACCAAAATTATGACCATTTTTAAAACTATATTACTAGTATCCTAAAAGAAAAAAAAAATATTCTAATTTATTTTGCAATTTCATAACAATTAGAGAACATTCTTACAAAATGATACCTTTTAAAATGAAATTAATTTGTCCTGATTTTCTTACTAGAGACAACAAACAATCTGTAGATTTAATATTCTACATCTTTCATATCGAAAAAAATATAAAGACAGGCACAAACACTCGATAAAAAATTATTTCCTCAACTGTTATTTGAAAATGAAAGTTAATTTCCGTAACATTTTTGAATAAATGCAACTGTTTATTCTTCGTCCGTGCTTTCAACTTTATTAATACATCCCACGTAAAAACTGTTTTAACAGTCAGTTTGAACAATGGGAAGCAAACATGTTTGATTAAACTAGGAATTGATGGTGTTTTCATAGAAAATAGCATTTTAAGAAACGCTTATAATGTTTTTAACTTAATAAATGTAGGATAGCAAAACCCACGCTGTGAAATTAGAAACCATTTTATCGAGTGCATTTTCTATTGATGATGTAGTTTCTGAATATATTGTAAATGCATGAATTATTTATTTATCTTTTATCGTAAGTATGTAAATTCGAATTCTATAAATACGATGAAATATTGAACCCCATTAAAGTTTTGTTTGCATACAATAATATTATTCTGAAACAGGAAATCTACCAGAATTAACCGTTATATAGAACTAATTTAAACTAAAATAAAACTCGATTTTCAAATACGATTTTTTTTTTCAATTTGTAATTTTCTTTCCGTGTTTTTTTAAAACCATTTCTCGCATGCAGCAAATGAGGAACGCAGAATTTTGAATTAAAGAATAAAGATTTTAAATTCATTTAGGTATCCGACTAGTTTCGACAATTTTTTTTTTAAAATAGCAATATAAAATTTTGAAAAACTAGTCTATTTGTTTTATTATGTATAAAAACTAATAAAACTAGCAAAAAAAATTAAATGGCCATTTTTAGGTGAAAATAAGGCATTTTTTGCACGTACGCTAAACGATTTTTAAAAAAATTCTATAACCCGAAAGAAACAATGCTTTGATGATTTTATTTATAAGGATATCAACTATATTTTGAATGTTTATCTTAAAAGCATGTGCATATACTACTGATTTAGGAATCAACGTAGTTAAAAGAGCAAATTTTAAAAATTTAGCACTTGTTTTTGCGAAAGGACATTCATAAAAAATGAAATTCAACTTTTTCTCTTAGTCTGTTGTTCAAAACATGTCTGCTATTATCGTAAATTGCACTCCTGTAAAATTGTAGACAATTACTTAAAAAACAATATGAGATTTAAGGAGGGGTAAAATGTGAAAAATAATAATTTTGAGATAAATGCATTTAAAGTCTTTAACTCATTAGTCTATCCACTGTTATCACCTTGCACAAAAATTGTTATAATTTCGTAAATAATTGCAGTACAAACAAAAGTGAAGTATTTATAGAAAGCTAAAAGGACAGAGATTTTAAATTCATAATAAACTTAAGATCTTTCCTGGAACAACAGCAATGCTTCTGTGTGCTTCAATCAATGTAATGTTATTTATTAACTTTACGGTATCTATGGAATGGTATAATGCAATAATGCAATGGTATAATGCAAATAAATAATTAACAAATTAGTTGTTAGAATTAATCCTCAATTAATTAAAAAACTAAAATACAACGAGTCAAAGGTTATAAAATTATATTTTGGGAAGAGTTTTAAATAATAGGTTTAAAATAATTATAGATTCATAATAATTGGTTTAAAATAATTTGAAAGGTTAAAAAAATCACTGAAGGTTGAATATTTAAGGGACTGAACACGGTTATGTGCATTTAATACTTGATATTCAAATAATCAAGTAAGTATAATCAAGCAATATTAATTAGCTGATAGCAATTAAGAAAGTATAATGCAAAATGAAACGGTATAATATACTACAGCAATTAATGAAATCGATACAATCATTGTACATACAATCCAACGCGCCTGAACATCAGGAAATCTGATTTATTATAACTGCGTATATAAGCCGGTGAACTATGAAATCTGAATTTAATCTAAAATAAATGTTTGAAACAAACAATGCTTTTCTAGTAGAAGGAGAAAATAATTCTTGGATTGAACATGGAAAACACGTTGCTCCAATTGAGATTTGATCACTCTAGCTCAGTGGTTACCAACTAGCTGCCCACGATGCCTTTTTTTGTAGTCCGCGAACTAATATATATTAGTCGTCGTTTTTTTTGCGGACAATTTTCGTAAAAAATCTATATTGGTTTAAAACACTTTTATTTCGTTTACTTAATTTCTTCGTTTCTGTTAAATTTAACATACCAACAGTGCAAAAAAATTTATTTTTCAGGTTTTGCATCCAAGGAAATATTTATTCAAATACAAAAATTATCGTGTATGTTGCTCTTCTTTATTACGTTTTTCGTATTTTGTGAATATAATTTAGTATGTGCGTATCAGAAATTTGTTATTCTCGAAGAAATTCTCAAATTTAACTTTTTGAAACCACTCATTTTGAACGAAATTACTCATTTTGTAAATTTTAAAACGCATAAAAGAGTGAACGAATATCATCTTTTTTTTTTTTAATTCCTTGAATTGAATATCGCATGAGAGGAAAAGAAAAAGAATTAATTTCAAATGCTCGAGAATTTTTTTGTTGTTGCCATAATTCTTAAAGAGTCGAAAAAATGTTAATTTATCGCAGAATTAAATTTAAAAGAAAAATAATCCTGTCACTAAGTTTCTGATTAAGAGAGGATTCAAAATGATACGTAACAAGCATTACTTGTAATGCTTTTTATTTTGCTTTTAATATTAAAAAAACTTTGATAAAACTCTAACAGTAATATTTAATGTTCCTACAAGCATAAAAGAGTCCTACATAAAATTTTGATAAAAAAGCGGCCAGCCATTTGATTGGTGTTTTTAATTGCGGCCCCCGGCCACATGTAAGTTGGAAACCCCTGCTCTAGCTAGTTGAGAAATGGTCGAAATTTCATTTTTTTAAACGCTGATTGAGAATTGAGAAACGCTGATTGTTGGAATTTATTTGTTATCAAGCATAAAGCTCTAGACTAGGTTTAAGTACAAAAGTTGGGAAGCAGTTGGAATATTTTAATTGATGATAAATTCTTTGTAACTATAATATGAAACTAAATTTTGATTTTAATATTGAGGAAACAATTCAGGCATAAAATTCTGGATACGATTTAAAAGAAAAGTTAAAAACTGGAAAGTGGTTAATATTTTGATTAAGGATAAATTATTCTATTTGGTGATCAAATTTCAATACATTTTGCTTTTAGGTGTCAGAAAAGGATTGAATCTTGCATTGTCATTAAGCATGAAGCTTCAGCAGAGATTTAAGAGCTCTAGCTAGTTGGAAAGTGGTCGAAATTTTGATTGGTTCCATGCAGACTCGAGAGTGAATGTTGTAGGTGATAAGTGGGTGAATAATGTTGTAGGTAGCTACTTTATATTCGTCGCACTAGAGTTGCACAATGGACTATCGGCGATGATCTGGGAAACATCCCTGAGGATGATCCGAAAACATGCCATCACAATTTTATTCTTCTGCAGAAGGGATTGCACCCCCGCTTCGGTAGCCGGACGATGTGAGCGCGAAGTCGAGAATTTTACGGTAGAACAGTTTAACGAGGACCAATACCCCACACCCTCGATCCTTACGCAGGTTGATCAAAGTGGTCACCCACCCGCTTATTGTACGCAGCCAGTGATGGTTGAATTCAGTGTTCTACTGTAAACCGTGTCCTTACGAACAGTCCACAACGGGACAAAAACTGTAGCAATAATAAAAGTTACAAACATTTTACTCAAATCATTATTTGCGAAATGCTTTTTCTATTGAGATTTTAGAATATTTATGATTCAAGCCGAATGTAAAGCTTGTGAATAAAAAATATTATTTTTGTGATAAGAAGTTAAGTAATAACGCAAAATCTTATATTTAAGAGGTATGCTATGTTAAATCATATATAAAAGTTATTTTTGATCTAAAGAAAATAAGTTTCTCCACTTTTACCACTTAAACTATTTATTTGTCTAATGATTAAAAATTATTTAAATTAAATTAACTTTTTCTTTCCACACGCTTAAGTTACATATTTATATAGTTGGCGACAAATGACAAATCTATTTCCCCGTGTCGTGTTTGCTTTCATTTGATTCAGCTTAAGAAAAAGTGCATCGTAAACAATACTCTGTTTTTGTCTAAACATAAATATTTAAATTTGTCATTTATCCTTTTATTACTACCCCACACATCCCAGGATTTCAAGGTCTTTTTTTAAAAACATCATCTCAGACCTTTAAATAAAAAATTCAAATAGGCTCTTATTCATAATGACCTTAAACCTTAATTTGATTGCATTAAAATAAGGAAGGATAAAATTATATTTTTATAAATGAAAAAAACTTACCTAAAATCAAAATATTCACTTCAAATCTGAGAATATTCATTGTTCACATGAGCCCTGCCACACAAAAAAAAGAATTGAAATAAATATAGAATTAGAATGGTTGATGAAGAAACTGAATTTCAATAGATTTATAGAATTAAAATGAAGAAAAATAATTAAAATAGTTAATTCAATATTTCACGGTTTCATTATTTTTAGTAGAAACAAAGATTGAAACAAGAATATATTAAAAATTTATTTTTTTACTATTGTTATTATTCATCATTAGTATTATTCACAGTTGTCACATGGCTAATTTTTATAAGTTGTATTATCAACCAATCATAATTTTGATTCTCTTGTATCTTCTCTCTTTCGATTTAACTTTATAATTAAGAAGTTTTAAAAACAATATAAAAGACGAGGGAAGGCATGTTTTCAATACACAACTACATTACATTAAAATTTCATTCGCGTAACTTAACAAGATAGCATAAACTTTGATTTTTTTTTTTCGCAATTGTTGCTGCATCTAGTGATATTTGTCAAAATCTTTTTGTAGCTCTGATACACACTGAGCAAGGTGTTTCGAAACTTTCCCCCTTAATACGCATTCTGAGAAACCGTGTCAAAAATTGAGCTAAAATTAAATTCACGTTATGGATAAATAAATAATAATAAATAAAAGAGATAGCAAGATCTAGATTAAAATTTGACGAACCACTATTGAGGAAGGCGAGCGTGGAGCCTCAAACCTTGTTTGATTGCCGGAGAACAAGAGTATGAGGTGTACGGCGATTATCAGAAACTTTTTCAAATTTCATCATTCCATCAAACTGTGTCAGATGTTTTTAATTTCGTCATTCTCAGTAGCGATTTATCAGATTTTAATAACGTTTTTATTTTCAACTTTGCTTAACTAATTATTGTGACTTCAAACGTCGGTCAATTTCAAATTTTTAACAAGAGTCTATAAATATATATTATGAGCAGTAATGACCGAACACCCAGTATTCTTTTTTTTTTTTTTTTTAAAATCTCGCTTTCACCTAGCCTCACCGACACGGTCACATACAAACAATAATTTATAAAAAGCTTTGAGCGTTCACACGATCTTAGCAATTTACAAGTAAAAAAACTTTAATCAGAGTGTATATTTTTCTTCCACAAAATACGCAGGTTTGTAAGCCTCTATTTTATATATTGGGTTAACAAGTAAGTAATTTTATTTTTTTCGTGTGAAACAAAACGCAATTTTCCTGTACAAAAGAATGAACCTGAATCGTCAGTCAACTTCTTGCCATCTTTCTGGTAACTGCATGATCCCTTGCTCATAGACATTCTGATAATTGTCAGCAAAAAACCAAACCAAATTCGATTTGAAGTCATGGTTATTACTGAAATTATTACCACTTTCTTGTAAACTTCGAAATAAATGATAATCTGATTGATTAAGTCAATATTTAGTAATTTAGCACCAGTTGCTAAAGATGTGTGATGCCACGTGTTGTCGCGATGGAACAGGATTTGCCAATTATGACCTTTTGGCTTTGATTACTTCCTCCAATTTCATAAGCTGTTGGCAATGAACTTTAGAGTAGATAGTTCGGTTTTGGAAGCAGCTCAAAATACACAATACATTTGTATTGAGCTGTAGTGGCTCAGGGAATCGAACCCAGTTCACCGTCCAATGAGGAGAACTGGGTTCGAATCTCCGCGATGGTTGGTCGATACAAATTCCGCGCCCAACTCGCACCGATCACAGTGAAGACGTAAAATATCCTCAGTGGTGGACAGATGGGTTAGAATCCCCTTGCCGCCAGGTTGACTGTGGAAGGTTTTCGCGGTTTTCCTCTCTATGTAACGCAAATGCGGTCTTCTGGATTGGAATCAAACTTACAAGGCTACGGCTTTGAACATTAGTAGTCGTAAACCCTAAAATTGGTTCGGCTATTCAACGACGGTTACAAAATAAAATAAAATACATTTGTATTCGCGCCAAATTAACTACATGATCTTTTACTGGTTTTTATGGTATTATACTTAAACCTTGATCTTTTTCGATTAAATTTATTGTAGACGTTCCATTTTTATCACTAGCTATAATTCGTTTAAAATAAAGGACAACTACATTACGCTTGAAATGTGTATTACAAATATTGATTTGCTGCCCTAAGTGAATTTCTCTCAATTCGTGCGGAAGCCATATATCAAGTTTTTTAACAAGTCTAATCTTTCACACAGTTTTATGACGATTCGATTGAATTATGGCTTTCATTTTGCCATCATCAACTTCAGAAGGTCGACCAGATTGATAGTCTTCTTTCCGTGAAAAACCTCCAGAACGAAACTTTTTAAACCAATTCTGACATGTGCATACTGTTAAACAATCAACACCATAAACTTTCTTGGTGGGTGCCAGCCACTTTCTGTTTTTATGAAAATAAGAAAGTAAAATGTGCCGAAAATGCTTACATTTGCACTCTGTGTGAAAACTGGCCATAAACTAATAACGGACCGGGATAACATGGCTCGTAAGGCAGTCGGCCTATGTCCAAGAGGTCGTGGGTTCGATCTCCGCCTGCGAAAGACTTCCCGTGTAGTAAATGGTAACAGATGCACGTTAAATTTGTCGAGTCACAAAGTCCTCCATGTTCTCATAACAAATCATACCTCAGGGAGTACTGACCCAATAGTTTCCTTGTCTTCTGGATTGGAATCAAAATTACAAGGCTTGGGAGTTGAAGATTAGTAGTCGTAAACCCAAAATTGGATCTGTTGTTCAACGACGGTTATAAAATAAAATAAACTAACAGCTGTTAGCAAAATGACAAGGAATAGCATCCTAAGGGATTCGAATCTCGAAAGAAAAAAGAACTAACAATGACAAAGAGATGGGGGGGGGGAGAAATAATACCCTTCACTGATGCATATCAAAATTATTTTTTGCAACCCCAATGCTTTAAAGTTCGGAAAATTAAACTTTTAATAGAAGTACAGTATGAAAAAAAACTAAATCTAAATCTAATCTAAGACTAACCAAATCTAAAACTTAATCTAATGATTGGACACGTAATAAGACTCAATCTAAATGGTCCGAGAGGGTGACCTTAAATATGCTAATTTGTTAGTGCAGACGATATTTTAAGTTACGAAAATAGACACTAAAACGTATGATTTCTGATCCTGAAAATATAGGGGGTAGCCGAAATGGGGGAAATATGGTCCCAAGTGATTGGCCAAGCGGGGCTGTTTGAAATTTGAACCTTTTAATCTTAATTTTACTTTTTAGGTATTTCGCCGTATCATTTAGAACTCTTTAAACGAAGTGAAAATTTTTTGCACATGCTTTAAAAATTTATTTAAAGATAATTCCATACAGAAATATTTTTTTTAATTATAATAATCTAACGAAATGGGTCGATTAGTCTCCGTGAAATCAAATTTTAAAAAATATCAGTTTTTTGAAACTCGATCTCTCAACGAACTGTTCCAACGATTCCGTTCAGATTTTGTATTTTTTAAAATAAAATTATTATTTATCTACCAACAATTCAAAAGTTTTTCGACCATTATTAAAGAAAGCAATAAAAAATGATGAATACTTATTGAAAATTATCATTTGCGTAGAATTATCTTTGGATAAGCGAGTTTCATAATTGTGTGCAAATTTTTTTTTTAATTTGCTTACTTTGAACAGCTCTCCTCACCAAACTATTGAGACCATATTTCCTAGACTGTGGCGACCAACTATATTTTGGGGATCTGATATCATATTCCGTCGACAGAAAAAAAGGTATGTTTGTTCCGAGAAAATACGTTTTTGTGCATAATTTCGTAAATTAAAATATCGTCTGTTCGAACTAATAAGCACATTTGAGGTCATCTGATTATGAGAAAAAAAGTTTTTCAGAGTGTTTCATTTTTGTTTATTACATACATAGTCATTTATCGTCATTATTGGTCATTTATAGTCATTTGCTGACATAGTCATTTATCATACATCTATAATATATCTATCAATAGGAATTTTAACCTCTACCCTGTAGTTGAAAACTTGAAAACAATGTGTCGCATAATTACAGCCCTAAAAATGTTTTGTTATAATTTAATTCATCCTTAACCCCTTCCCCCCGAAAAAAAGGAAGTATTTATAGCATAATTTCCACCTTAAAACTATGCAGGGCTTATCATAATTACCACCCTAAAATATACAGAGTGTTCCATAATGACCATGCTAAGATGCAAATGGTGCTCTATAATGAGTAATGACCACCCTAAGTATACACGATGTTCCGCAATGATAGCCCTTAATAAACAGAGTGTTACTTAGTGATGATCCTTCACGTCTATTTTTAAAATCCTTAACAAAGCTGAAGTAAAAAAAAAGTATTACCAATGAAAAGTATAAAATTAATATTCAAGCAAGGAAAATAACGTAGTAGAAATCTAACTAAACAATACCGTGAAAGGCCGAACTGAGAACATCAAAATCTGTTTTATCACCGTAGGAAACAGAGAGGAGTTGAAAGGTGGTACTCAGAAATACGTCTGAGTTTCAGCAGGCAATGAAACTGGTTTTGACGTTTTCGACACTGATTTAACAGACTTCGATATCGGTTTCTTTAAAATGGGAGAGGGGGGGATTATGCTTTCAGTCTCAATCAAAAAAACGAGATAAGGACAGTTTCGTTTTTTCCTGCCTTTAAATTTTGACTCATGCCGAAAGTTCTGAATGCTCTTTATATTACATAATGAGTTTAAGAGGAAACAAAAACTGCATGTATATGTATATATTTTAGATATTTTGCTTGAATTTGCCTTCACGAAAATTTTGCTTTCAATTTTAAAACATTTTTTTTTAATGTCGTAAAAAGATACGCAATTTTAAATATAGTCGAAATGTTTATAATTTTTTGAATAATAATGGCAAAAAAATTAAGACAAACTAAAATATAAATCATTTTATACTATATAAATTAAAAATACTTAAAACTAAGGCATAATATATTCAATTATATCAAAAACAAAATAAAGCTTTCAAAATTTAAAGCTTTTTTAAAATGTCTAAGAAGATTCATAAACAAATTTTGTATACTTATTAAATGGCACCCCAGAACAAACAAAATTCAAAAAGAATCTATCTTTTTTTTAAAAAACAAAATCATATGTCAGTCCCCGAATACTATTTTTTTCCATAATAAATTTTAGAAAGTATTTACTAACAGCTATTGAATAATTTATTTATGAAAATTTCTTTCGCTCTAAAGAAACTAAATATGCCCTGAAACATTATTCATCATTACAATAACACATATAAATCACAAATGATGTTTCATGTGACACCTTTCTTTAACATTTCTATTAGCAGTTTCACATTACATGAACATGCTTTGATCTGACGATGCTTTGATCGATACTTTGATCTGACGATTTTCTTATTCCGTATCAGATAAATATCTGATAATCAATCATTAAATGCAATAGTAAATAAATAATATAACAGCAATTATACTATAAATTTAATTATATTATTAATATAAAGATTAACTATACATTTAATAAGCAGATTAATTATATTATGAATAAAGTTTTTAATTATATCAGCAATAAACACTTTAATAATATGATGCCGAAGATTTGAATGATTTTTTTTCCTCCGTGATCAATTTTTTTCTGATTTTTTTTCAAATTTAAAACGAAAAAGCTCAATAAATAAATAAATAATTTAAAAAAAAACTCACTGAAATTTGAAATATAACATTTTGCTTGAATAAGAAAAAAGAAGATTTTGCTTTTAAGCTTAATGTAGAAATATTTAAAAATGTAGAAAAAGACATGAAATTTTAAAGTAGGTCAAAAAATTTTTTAAAAATTTATTGAATACTTAAGAAATGCTGAAAGCGAAATATGATATAGTATATTTTAAGAAATGATGTAATTTGTTAAAAAAAATCTCAGTTCAATATGATTTTTAATAATATTTGTTTACTTTTTAATTCGTTTCTGATTACGTAAAATCATACTATATTACCTGCACCATAAAATAAATTATAATAAGGCATATTTTGAAATTCACTGCTTCCGAAATAATGGATAATCATACCTCTTGGTTTACTTTTAAAAGAATAATCCACACTTTCCAACAAAGATGCGGGAGGGAAAAAAAGAATTCTGAAAACTTCCTCTAAAGATTCATCAAGTGGATGTATCGTCTGCGGCTTTTTATTTAAAAAGAATGATGAGAGGAAGATAGTTCTATTCCATTTTTATACCTGTCTTCGATCTTTATTTCTAGGACACTCTCGCTTTCTCTTCCAGAACGAGGGGGATTGGTCAACCTCAGCCGGTTGTCCAACAAAGTTACGCTTTTTTTCTTCCTTTTTTTTTAGAAAGGGGGAAGAGGAGGATTCTTTTTAAAAACAGCTTGTAACAGTCTTGCTTTCTCTTTCGCTTTTCGTGGGTGGAATTGTCGTGCAAAAGATCCAGTTTGTGCTTACTATAAGTAGAATGCATTCTGATATTCTGAAGATTAGATTCTGTTGGAAAGCAGTTTCTGTTTCAGAAAACCAGCGAGGAGTTTTTTAAAAAAAATTATTATTATTTTTATTTATTTATTTAGTTTTCCTATCAAAAGTTAATATACGTGTATAATACGTGCATAAAAAAAAACAATATTTCTTGTCCCCAGATTTCTCAGGATAAAGAACATTATCATTATTTTCATTGAATATAATAGACCGGCTATATCATCAAAATGGATAAAATTCGCCCAAAAATAAATAAATAAATAAAATAAAATATGAAATTTTTAAAAAAAATCACTGCCAGAACAAGCATTCGAATAAAATGCAAACCGAATTTGAGATGGTTAAATGCCTTGGAAAAAGATATATTAATACGATGACCAAAAATCTAGAGGCAGAGATAGCCTGCTTGGCTGGGCCCTGGACTGACGACAGTGAGGACGGGAGTTCGAATCCAGCAGGCGAAAAATTCCCCGTGTAGTAAATGGTGATTGGTGCGCGTTAAATCTGCCTGGTCACAAAGTCCTCCATGTTCCCATAACAAATTATACCGTACTGGATCAGAGATTGATCGTTCTCTGGTTCAGGTCAAAATAACGATCTGCGTATGAATGAATGGATGTAGGAATGGGTCAACCCTATAAGTAGGTGTGTGACGTATGTATGTGGGAGATTTCGAATTCTTGGCCATAGATGGTGCTACTAGAAAACAAGAACAATCGCCCCCCACCCCTCTGCCTTAATGGCCTACGACAACAACAACAAAAATCTAGACAACAATTTTAGGTAAAAGGCAAACGAGAAAAAAAAACATTTTCATGGGAAGACCAGGGACCACCCCGGGCTGTTGTGTCAACCAAATAGAAGACAATTCCATACACTTAATTATTGTTAAGACGCATTTCCAAAATAGCCCGTTATAGGGCTAAGAAAGTATTATTATTAAAGTATTAAAAGACTTAAAATAAGGTTTTTAGATATTGTATTATTATTTTTAATGGAAATTTTAACTTTCTGTAGAATCCGTTTGGTAGTTTTTAAAAAGAAGCAATTTTATAAGTACTTGTTTTACAGACGATTTTGCGATGAATAAGTTGCTTGGGGCTGATATTACACAAGCAAGATTCTAGCAGTTTTGGACCCCCTCCTCAAAATAAAAGAATAACAAATCCCTTCCCATGTTAACGTAAAAAAAGTCTCAACACTCCCTTCATCTTTTGCTTTAACTTTGACTGTAAAAGATATAATTTTGAAAAAAAAACAACAACAATATTTCATCAAATTTGAAGTATTACTGCGTTCAAAACTCTTGATTTCTGAAACTCTTTGGAGAATATTTTTTAACTTTGCATTTCTCCCGAATTCAATTCTTTTGTTTCAAAATTTTGGTAACATGTATTTACTTTTTTTTTTATCGAAAAAAAAAATCTAAGTTAGGAAGTTTTTGTATGCATTGTTCATACCCTTCTTACCCTCTGGTCAGCAAAAATATGCAAATCATAAAACTACTCTCCCTTTAGATGCTTTTAGATTCGAAACGGAAATTTAATACGGTAGGGTTCATCCTCGAAATGTGTTGAATCATTTGATTGAAATGGGATTGAGAAACAACAAAACTAAATCCATTGCTTGTTGAAGGTTGGAGGTATTCAATTAATCGCCTCTCAACTTCATTATGCTACCTTCGATAATGAAGCAGGCTCGGTCTCGCCTTCATTTGTAGTGATTCGTTAGATTTCGATTTATTATAACTTAAATAGCAATTTTTGATTTTTAAGGCAGATTTTTTTTTTCTTCATTTCCGACGATGATTATAAAATATATATAGTGAGACCTGCCGCTACAGAGCAGCCGGTATACACTTACAGGAATGCAAATATGCCTATTATCCGACAAACATTGAAATTTCCAATTTTTATTCTGTTTTTTTTTTTTAAAAGGTGCCAATGCTGCAAATGCTTCATCAAACTGTAGCCTGGATAAATTTTGCATTCAAACCGATTTTACAAGTTAAGAAAGTTTTGATCCGGACCATTTAAAAGTTTTTTTTTTTTGTAACTTTTTAGAACAAAGTTTCCTTACATAGTTGAAGATATTAAAAATTCTGTTTTCGTAAGCAAATCACTTATGTTTTTACATATTCGAAATATTCATAACTGAAAATATTTTTAGATCTGCTTATTTGGAAGCATTAGAAACTAAAAATATTTATATTTTTGCGCATTTAGAAACATTAGAAATTAAAAATATTCATGTTTTTGTACTTAGACGTATTTGGGAACAATTAAAACAAAAAACAATCTTACCTTTGCTCATTTATTACATAAACTTTGCCAACTAATAATATTACATAACTTGCAAACTATATTACATAAACTTAAAAAACTAATACTATTTTTACTCATGTGTCATTGGAACATTAAAATCATTATTAGTTCTGAGTATTGGAAAACATTGGAAACTTAAAAGTTTTATACTTTAGCGTTTTTGGAAATATTCTAAATGAAAAAATATATTCTCTGTAACTTATTTGGAAACATTGGAAGCTAAAAATATTTATTTATTTCCCGTATTTGGAAACATTGGAAATTTAAAATATTTATAGTTTTGCGAATTAGGAAGCATATTTTATATTTCTGAAACCTTCCAAGGTTTCTGAAATATAAAATAAGAAATAAAATAATAATTAAAATAAAAATTAAAACATAAATTTAATATATAAACTAAAATATAAATTAAAGTTAATTAAACTAAAAAATTAAAATATAAATAAAAATTAATTAAACTGAAAATTTGTATGCGTTTGCACTTTAATAAACTTTGAAATTAATAATATTTTTACTCTTGTGTTATTGGAAACATTGAATGTAAAAATATTTGTACTTTTAAGCAATTTGCAACATTGGAACAAAAGAATAATAATCTTTGAATAATTGAAAAAATTGTAACTACGAATATTATTACTTTTGAATATTTCAAAACAATGGAAATCAAAACTTTTTATACTTTTGCATATTTGGAGACATTGGAAACTAAAAATTTTTATTCTTTTATTCTTATGGCGTATCTAAAAATGTTTGAAACTAAGAAAACTTGTAATTTGAGTATATAGAAACATAAGACACAAAAACATTTTTTTCCTTTGTGTTTTTGGAAACAATTTAAATTATACTTTTGAATTGAAATTTATACTTTTGCGCATTTAGATACATTGGGAAATAAAAAATATTTATCATTTCTTTCACGTATTTGAAAGTACTGGAAAGGAAAAACATTTATTTTTTGCACAATTGGATACAGTGGAAGTTTAAAATATTTATACGTAGCGTATTTGAGGACATTTGAAACTAAAAATGTTTTATATTTTTACGCACTTGAAAACATTCTAAACAAAAAAGTTTAGCTTTTTTTTACGCATTTGAAAACTCTAAAAACAAGAAATAAAAATAATATCGGCAAGATTTGGGTAATAAATAAATATTGTAACATTAATGTCCGTAGTGCATTTTTCTTTCTTTTGTTATTTCGACTTCCATAAGTTCTATTTTGTTCTGTTTATGATAATCGTTTAAAAGAACAATGCTCTTTCACCTAAAGTTATGATTATCAATTTCGGAGCGTGTATCCATCCTTCCTTCCTCTTAAATATGTATCATCATCTTCCGAAGTTTTATTAGGTATCAAGAGAAAATCTCTTTCATTCTAAATAAAGGTTTCATTCTAGGTCATCTCTTTCCCGGATATTTTTGAAGATGAGCAGATGAAATAAAATGATGTTCTTTAATCGAATATTTTCCATTTTTTTTTTTTACATTTATGAAACAGGGTCTTTGTTCATATTTCGCCGCTCTAATCACAAATTCTGTAAAATAAAATTTTTTTATTCCAAATACCATATTTATTGAATAAAAATATGATGTATTTCGGAGCACTTCTGATTGATTTCCTGCCTTTGTTTTCCTCCAATACTGTTAAAATATAGGATGATACAAATATAGGATGATATAAATATATAAATGTGTGTGGTATAATAATATAAATGGGGAAATAAGTTAAAATTAGTTTTCATAATTTGTACCAATTGCGCACTATTCCTGTAAAATGCGTCAGAATAAAAAAAAATGACATGGTGCTTCTAATTTCTACAAAACGTGAAATTAAAAAAAAAAAATGCAAAATAACTTCTTTTTTTTCTTACAACAAACGATTCCAGAAATGACGACAGCTCAAAATCGTTTTTAACTGTTTAATTGAAAAACTTTTGTTTTCGGGACAATTGTCCATCCACTCTTTCGGGATATAAAATAAATAGAATTTTATAACAACACGTATTTTGTGTGCAGCAAAATTTTAAAAATTCTTACAACAATATTTGAAAGCTAATGTACAATAACTAGAAGAAGAAAAAGAGATATCATCCAGAATAACTTATAATCTAATGATTTGATTTTCATTCATTAAGATGCAACGATAATGGTTTAAAGGACGCACTTATACATTCAAAGGTGAAAATCTCCCCCCCCTCCCTTTTTCAGTTTTCCGACATAACGACATAAGCGTAACGTGAGGGGGCACACCTTTTGTTTTTAGAAAACTGTTTGTCTATTTCAAGTTTCATAAATATATTTATATATAAATTTATATATAATAATAAATAAAAAATAAATATGCATAGATACATAAAACTTTAAAAAAAAAAAACGAATCGTTTTCTAAAAACAAAATGCGTGACCCCTTCACTCTACGTCTATGGGGAACGATTTGGCATACATGAAAACATTGAAAACTAATAGTTATACTTTAACGCAATTGAAAACATTGGGAAATAAAAATATATATCCTTTTATTGTATTTGAAAGCATTGGAAAATAAAAATATTAATTTTTCTATTTATTTTATTTTTATTTATTTATTTATTTATTTATTTGCGCATTTAAATACACTGGATCTAAGTTTTTTCAGTTTTTTGAAAGAAAAATCTCTTCAAAAAACTGATAGGGACATTCCCCTAAATTTAAACAAGCCCCCTCCATTTCATCTAACAACAAAAATAAAATAAAATGTAAAATTTTTATTTAAACAAGCCCTAATGCAGTAAGTGCTAAAATCTGCAATGTACTACGTCACAGAACAATTCATGTCCAAGAAGCGATTAAAATTTTATTCGCTGTCAATATTTTTGTTTATAGTCAATAGTTGCTGTCAATAGTTTTTGTCAATAGTTGCAATAGTTGCGTATGAATGCCTTGTCTAGGCATTCATACGCAATTTTATTAAAAATTAATTAATGCTTATTTTTCTTTCATTTTGGTTTGCGAAACAATTTATTAGTGTTTTAAGAAATGGGAATAATTTAACTAGCCCGAGATGTGTGTTTATTTTTTAATAATACTCGCAGATCACTTGCGATTTTTTAATATTAAAATATATGGTCAAGTCGCAATGTAGATCCGATAGTTAGAGAATCGAAACAAGAAAAAGTCGCGAGAAATAATAAAGCAGTTGGAAAGTTTCCAAAAAAGTCGCATTTTTGAATTTTAATTTCTTAAGAATTATTCAAGCGATATCGTATTCATTTTGAATTTCGCCATTTATAATTAAATGGTTAAAATATGTGAGAAAAAAATTGTATACTTTACAATTCAGAATTTTTTCGACCATTATTAAATGAAATATAAAATAATTAATAATTATTAAAAAAATTATTTTTATATGGGATTATCATTAGATAAATGAATTTTATAATTGTGTTCAAAAAGTTTTCAATTCTCTTTAAAAAAAAAACTTCATTCAATATGACGAAATACGCCCAAATATTGACACTATGAGGTTCAAATTTTCGAATGTTCTCCTTGATTACTGAACAATTAGGACCATATTTTTCAAATTTACTTTATTTTATAACAGGCTTTGAATAGCCGAACAATCAATGTTCAACTCCGTAGCCTTGCATTTTGAACCCAAACCCAGAACAAAACAGAAGACAAGGAAACTCCTTGATCCTCCATTGGTACAAAAAGCCTTCCTGGGAGGACTTTTTAAGGGGAACTCACCCGCATTTGCTTTACGTGGAGAGGAAAACCACGAAAACCTCCCATGGTTAGCTCCACGGCAAAGGGAGCTCTAACTCATGATCCGTCTACCACTGAGGATATTTTACGTCAACACTGTGGTCAGTGCTAGTAGGGACAGCTAGTTTTTGTATTTTTGTCAAAGATCCAAATGCTACCAAAAAAAAAAATTAGTTTATGCTGAGAAAGTTCGTTTTGTTGTCGGTTGAAGTATTTTTGAATGATAAAATTTCAAAGATATTGATTTCTTATTTTTCTTATTTTAAGGACTATTCTAGCAATTTCGTTCAAGTTTAAAAATTTACCAGTTAAAAATTACACAGTCTGAAATTAAATAAATAATTCCACATCTGAAAAATCAAAACTTTATTAAATAAAATATTATAAAGTAATAAATATATATGAGAAATAATTTTTTAAGTGAAATTATCTTTGGATAAAAAAGAAATTCATAATTGTGTGCAAAATATTTTTTGATTTTCTTAAATAGTTCCAGAGATAAGGCAAAATAGACCAAAATCGAAATTAACATGAATTGACATGCCTCTACTCTCGACTAAATTACTTTTACCATATTTTCCCGAAATTATTTTGCCATATTTTCTTACATTTTTATTTCGTGTACCATTAATATAAATATGGCACCAGATTTATATTATGGGTACCATATTTGCTACTCCTTATATTTTCATTGACAAAAATCAGAAACCAAAAAAGGTAGTTTCTAAAAAGGAAGTGAACCTTGTTGTGTGTAACCTATAGTAAGCACATATTAATTAGCACATTTGAGGACAACGTTTTAAACCTATAAAATTAGTACTTAGGTTGTGAAAATCCGTTCATTAGAACAAACGTTAATCAGGGTGAAGATCCACTCTGTAACAAGCTTTTGTTCGCCAGAAATTAGATTAACGAAACATAATTGAACAGAGCTGTTTCACCTTCGCTGATCTTATTTATAGGATTGGCGATTAAAGGAAGCTGATCGTGGATGGGTGAAAGAATTAAGGTCGAATCGTGCTTTAATGGCTAATACAACTGATGGGTGAAATGATTACTGATTTACATAAAATAAACATCAGGAAATAAAAAAAAAAAACAATAATCTTTATACAGAAGAACTTACTATTTTAAAATCTAAACTTTTTAAACATCCAAGCACGTGCGGTTAGTTGTCTCAGCAATCACCATAAAGATTACTGTTTAAATAAAGGTTGGTTCAAAACAATTATTCGCGGTAAAGGGTGTAGTTTGTCTACAATGGGTCATTCCAGTTTTGGAAATGACAAGTAACAAATTCGATCTTTGATAAATGTTGCTATAAAAATCTGAAATCGGTATTTACGAGTTTATCAATTAGGAAGCATCCGTAATTTCGCGTTCTTACTACAGAGATTGAGAAATACACGGAATATAATTTTATTGCGGCTATTTACTGCCATTTTCAGTTAACCATCAATAGAGCTATTTTTTTCCTAGTGATGTTATGTTAAATTATTCTTGTGAATAAAATTGATTTATAAATAGAAATTCCTTTAACTTATTCGTTATCATAACGCTCGAATACCCCATCTGGGGAAAAGTCTCCATGTCTTGACCTTTCCGCTTCTCTCTCCTTTTCTTCTGTTATATATATATATATATATATATATATATATATATATATATATATATATATATATATATATATATATATATATATATATATATATATATATATATATATATATATATATATATATATATATATATATATATATATATATATATATATATATATATGAAACCGACGGGTAACAGCCCGACCCAATTTAAGGTTCACGATTACTAAAGTTCAACTCCATAGCCTTGTTGAAACTAATTCAAAAGACAAGGGAACTCCTGGATCAAGTATTAGGAGAAATTTGTCTTCGTGGAGGACTCTTTGATGGAACTAACCAGCATTTACGTTAAAGTTTGAGGAAAACCACGAAAGCCTCCCATGGTTAATCTGCAAATATACTCGATAAAAAAATGATCAAATGCACGAATACCTAACTCACAATACAGAAAATAGCTTCCCAGTGTTCCTCTCTTCTAAATGCCCGTTAACCTTAACTGTTATCCTCATTTTTAATAACAAAGCAAATACCTTCATTGTTACTTTTTTTTAATATATATATATATATTATAAGTCACCAGCATTAGGCCGCAAACACCATAGAATAAAAGATAGCTTTTCATAGCCTTATAAAAGGTTAAAACACGTACCTTCATCGATGTGTCAGCAAATGATCATATTATCGAACCAGCAGATAAATGAACAAATGTATAAGCTAATAGACGAATTAGCAAATCAATGAATGTTTAGGTCATGATACTAACGAAATAATTAATTAGTGAGTTAGCATTTTAGCAATTTTTTGTAAAAAACGAACCAGTATGTTAGCGAACCAGCAAGTCAATCAAAGAAACAATGAAGGTCTGGAATGATGAATCAATTAAATAATGAATGAGCTAATCAAAAAGAGCAAATTAACGAATCATTAATTAAATAGATTAGTGAACAAATGACGAAATTTATGAATCATCGAGTTTGAATAACCGTAAAACAATAAATGCTCAAATCAATGTGTTAATGAATCCACAAATGAACAAATAAGTACTTCAACAATTCACTATTCCAATAATACAATAACTAGCATAAATAATTGAATAGCTGAATCAGTGAATAAGCTAATCAGAAAAAAGTCAGCGAAAGAATGAATTCTTTAGTCAATGAATGAGTATATCAATGAACAAATCAAATAAACTGTAAATCAATGCCCGAAAGAATCAACTAATCAAAAAGCATAGGATGGAGGAATCTTTGAGTCAATAAATCAGGTAAAATGTGACTCACTGAAACAGGGAATCAAAAAATTATTTACTTTTCCATTCGCTGATACGCTTATGTATTAACTCTTCGTCTCAGTGATCGATTGATTCGCTGAATCACAGTTTCAATGATTGAATAATTGTTTCTCTCATTCAATGATTTTCTTATTCGTTGATTCGTTATTTCATGCTAATTAGTTTATTCACTTATTTGTTGATTCCATGATTATTAATTCGCTAATTAATCGATTCTTTAACACTCTGATTCATTGCCCCGCTTATTTATCACTTCAGTCATTCATTTATTGATTAATTTATTCACTGATTCATTGGTTTCCTGATTCATTAATTACATAAATGCGATGATTTCTTGATGTATTGATTATTTTAAATATTGATTCATTGATTTTGTAATTTATTGACTCATAGTTTTATCAATTTCCACATTTATTGATTTGTTTATATGTTCATTCAATAATAAGTTGATCCCTTGATTTACTAATTTTCTCCTTATTTAAATCATTCTCTTAAGTATGCGAAAAATTTTCCTACAGGGCAGATTTATTGCTTTGCTTATTTATTAGTTCACTTATTGATTTAGTCATGAATTTATTGATTAATTTATTCACTGATTAATTGATTTTATAGTTTATTGAATATTTCATTGACTAATACATTGATTATTGTACTAATAGAAATTTATTGATTATTGTAATAACTGATTCGTTGTTTTCATGATTTATTGATTCACTGATTAATCAATTCGCTCATCTCTTGATACGCTTATCAGTTGATTCATTCATAAGTTGACCCTCTGATTTGCTCCTTATTTGATTCGGTATGTCATATTTATAAAAACTTCAAAGCAGAATGACAACAAAAAAAGAAGAAGAAACTGTGGTTACAAAAGGAAAAAATTCTTATTTATGATCTCATGGTTAAAAAGTGATCTTGCATGAAGAAAGTGAGTCTAAAGATCAAAATCTGTGTCACAGAGGTGAAGACCCTTTTTGCAATGAACATTCTTCCAGAAAACCTCAGGTTTAAGCTCCTTTACCCCCTTTAAATATATGGGTTGAAAACACTCACTACAGATACGCATCCAAAGAGTGATGAAATTATTAATTGGACCTACTCTTTTTTTTTTTTTTTTTGGTCCCTCCACAACAGTGATGGACCTTCAGGGCAAAAACTGTCGCAATCACTTCTGTATGGGAAAATGAAGGTATTCGATGTAGCAATCTCGTTTAGGGTTTTCTTTCTCTCTCTTTTACTGAGGAAAGGTGCCCTTCAAGAATAAAGTAATATTTTCTATGAAAAAACTTTTGACACTAGCAGGTGCTTACAGATTGCTATTTTCTCTTTTTGATGAAGTAGATAACACTTACGTTATATGTGTATACTGCAAACAAGATATTGTATTTTATTTATAATTTATAACCGTCGTTGAGCAGCCGACCCAATTTTCGGGTTCATGACAACTAATGTTCAACTCTGTAACCTTGTAATTTTGAACCCAATCCAGAAGACAAAAGAACTCCAGGATAAAGTATTGGGAGAAATTTTGCCTTTCATGGAGGACTGCTTAATGGAACTAAACCCACATTTGCGTTACATGGAGATGAAAACCACGAAAACCTCCCACGGTTAGACTCACGGTAAAGGGAGTCTAACCCATGATCCGTCTACCACTGAGGAAACTCACGTCAGGACTTTCACGTCAGCACTGTGGTCGGTGCTAGCAGGATGCGGATTTGTATCGACCAGCCATCGCTGAGATTCGAACCCGGTTCACCTCATTGGAAGGCGAAAGCTCTATCCCCTGAGCCATCGCGGCTCAAAACATTGTATATATGTTAATGCTAAAATGTAGAAATCAGTTATTCTAAAGATTATCTAGGGTGATCAGTTGAAGTGCCAAAAAATTGTTTAATTTCTTAAATTATTTAGGTGCTCTGCAATGCAAACAACCTAGATAATCTGTACAATACCTACAAAGCACTCGTTAAAGACAAAATAAGATTTTTACCAGAGCTCGCCTTAATTAACATAATGTTATTTATTTAGTTTTCGCTACCTAAAAAATCAAGTGACTATAATCAAACAATCAACAGATGAGTTGATAAAATCAATCATAAATCACTGAATTCTGATACAAAGTATCAAATTATTTAAAATATTATTACAATTATGGAAATTAACATTGTTACATTTATTTATTTTACCATATCTTATGAATCATGTCAGTAAATACAATTAAATAATCAACAAATTAGTTAATAGAATGGGAGAAACAAACTTTTGAACATTAGCAAAAACCGTTAATGCGCACATTAACTAGATAAATTGTAGATGAGTCTTTATTCTGCACTTTAACGTATTATCCTATTTGTACTGCAGATTAAAATATTAATGTGCATATTAACTGCTTTCGAGCTATACATACAGTTAATACATATATACAGTTAATTCCCTATAACTCGAAATATAATATCTCGATTACTATTATAATTCGATTTTTTTATGATTTACCTATCATTTTATTTTCATGATAATTATCATCGATTAATAATTTTTTTTTTAAATTCTTAATTTCTCAAGAGGACTTTATTTTTTTCATTGCTGAAAACTTTTTAAAGTTTTTACTATAGAGATTCAAACAAATTCTGAGTTTTCACTAAACAAGCGATGAAAATACATTTGTTAAACCATGTTACGTTTAGGATTCTTGACATCGCATCACCAAGCGGAGGAAAACCCAATTTCAACAGAGAGATGTGCAAAGCATTCTTAATTTTCTAGTAATTTAAACTTAATTTCGTTATATTAAATAATAAGAACTGATTTACGGTAGATCTTTCTGATTTTTTATCATATGGTCAATTTAAGAACATAATTATTTTTTATGTGAAGGCTACCATTGTGAACCGGAAAATTGTTTACTTTACAAGGGTACTCAGCCCCCCCCCCCTCGGTGTCGCTCACCAACTCCCAGAACTGCTTACTCAGTTCATTTCCGATCGCTTTGCGATCTGAACTCTTACGCTACGCTCGCTCTTCACACATTCCTTGCATGAAGTCTCCGTCATTGCTAACTGTCGCATACATTGAAAAAGTACAATATTTTTATTTAAAACAACACCAGAAAAATTAATTTTATTTTTTGAATGAACTAATGAAAATAAAATAAAATAATGAAAACATCGTTTATAATATGATTTTATATTTCATTTTATCATTATCCATATAATTTTTTAAAAAAATATTTAATTAGAACATACTAACTTTTCTTTTAAACATAATGAATTCGAAATATGAATTTATTCTTTGCCTGGACCAAGTAACTCCATGCCTGTTTTTTATTGTTCGGCAAACCACGGAACTACTTATGCAGTTCATTTAAGATCGCTTTGTGATCCGAGTTCGCTTTACTCGGTATTTCCGCCTTGATCTTGTTAATGCGCTAGGTTTTTACACTTTAATGCCTTTAAAAAATAGTATTAATTAGATTAGACGTCATCCTGCTTGCTATCGCTCATCATTCGAAAACTTTCCGAAATAGCGATGGCGGCAGTAGTAACTATTTTTAATATTGAGATAATAGCCATTATACAATTCTAAACAATAGACTTTTTTCCACTCAAACAATAAAAAGATCTGAAAAACACCTTGTCAGATTTGCAAGCGATTTACATGATTACTCATGATTTACAAATCGATTGGTTCCTGTAGAATAACCCTGAATAAATTTTACTACATCAATTTCATTCATAATTTTTTTTTTTTTTAAATTAGTTGAAAGATATAAAACGTTTGCAAAAATGAGTCTGCAATTGTTTGCCAAAAAATTATTTATGTATTTCCCTCACTTTAAAATATGAGTATGTATTTTAAAATATAAAAAAAAAGAAAAGGAAAAATAAAATTTGGATAAAAACTACCGACAAACAAGTTAAAATTGACGTCCTATATCAAACGAAAAATAAAATATTTTTAAACATATTACAATGTATTAATGTCAGATGCATAAAAAAAAAGCTTGATTGGTGACTGACGCTTCGTTATTTTCCTCGTAAGAGCAATCGCTAAGTTCTAGAATCATACCAAAAATAATAAAATTTCATAAGATTGGTCCACTTATTTTTAGTCTTAGATTACAGCTCCTATTTAAAATAATAGAATAATTGAAAGTTTTAACATTAAAACGTTTCATACTTTATTTATTTTTTTAATAAAACTTTACGTGATCCAAAATATTAGAATATTTCAATCTAAACACTATAATTCATACAAAATGAAGGAAAAAAAGTTACCTGATATTTCGTAGCTTTGCTCTTAACTTTGATCACTGCATATAAACAATCTTGAATGAATAAAAAAGTTTTTGGCAGTCTTTTTCGTCCATTTTACCCCAAATAGACTTAATGTTTAATGCTCTCAACTAATTAAGCATCATTTGAAGGATTTTTTTCTTGTGGGTATTTTCTTTACTGCCCCCATAAATTTAAAATTGGATTAAGGTCCGTTGTAATGCTGAATTGATCCAGCCATATTATAGTTCATTTTAATATATAGCATGTTAAAACTTGTTGGAAAATAAAAACATCCTCAAACAAGTCTTATTCTGACGATAGAATCGTATAAGGCATCGTGTTATATTTCAGAATTAATTCCTTTTTTGATGATGCATATTCTTCCAAGAATATTAACCCTCATGCAGTTCCATCACACTAGCTTCAGATTTTACCGAACGCTTTATGGACTCTATATAAAATGCATCTTATTTCATTCTTCAAACTCGAACGCCTTGATTGCTGTAAAACACACTAAAAGTACTTTCATCACCAAAAAATATTGTTTTCTAATCCTCCAAATTCCATAACAATATTAATTTGCACCATCTTATTCTTAAAAACTTTGGTTTTTCTGGCATAAGTGAATTTGTTCTTGTAACACGAGATTGAAGCTGGAATATATATGAAGATGCCTTCTTTTTTCTTTCCATTTCTGACAAATTACAATTATTATACACACCTGAATCAATTTTCTGTCATCTTTGGCCGAAGTTTTCGGCTAGCATTGCAACGATTATTTCTAAAATTTCCATTCTTTCGGAGTAGTTAAAGATTCTGCAAACGCTTAATTGAGAACAACTCAAACAGTTGGCTATATGTTGTTAATTATTACCTTCATGATATAAGTCATTAACTCGTGGTTTTATTGATTCTGGAATAACACGTAAATGTCTCCTTTTATAACAAATTCCAAGCATAAAACTCAGAAAGAAATAAAAGCCTTTAAAATTATCGTCTGCAACTAATTTGAAATTTCATAAGCTTCTCTTCAATTATTAAAATCAAATATCTCTCATAAAATATTTTAATAATTTGAACCAATTAAAATAAATATTTTATAATTCTGAGATCTGACGATAATTTTTTTAATTATTATCTTTTTTTTTTTTTTAAAGTATGAGCAAGTGCGAAGCTAGTATCGTCGTTAGATTGGAAATGTATTACTCATAGAAATATCGTTTGCTTTTAAAAATGCTTACAAATTTTGTGTTTCATTTTGATTTTTGTATTTCATTTGAAGAAAAAAGATTACTTTAATATTTTGAATAAGATAGGGGACCCAATGTATTTGAGGGACGGAATGAAATTATAGTCACAATTTTCTAAATTTCACACGTAAAGAAAAAAAATCTTAAATGAGCTAAATACCTGCAAAAGATTAATTACTTTCATTTCATTCTTTTTTATAACTTTCAAGAATTTAAATGAATAATAATTCGGGAAAATGTTCTCGATTTGACTGAAACATTGAGGAGGACTTTTAGAGATTTCTAAATATGTGAATCAGAATTCTCGTCTAGAACAAATAATATGGATCCGAAGTTCATCAAGAATAATTTTACCTTCTGAGACCTATAGTCCAGTATATTGGATTACATTTAATACGATTTTTTCATGTAACAAAACTAATATTTTAATTTCTTTTTTCATTTGCATGCCATCACTAAGGGATTTTAAATGTGAAAATATAATTGTTCGGAAATTTTTTTTAATTACAATGAAAAACAATTAGAAGTAAAAAATTTGATTCAAATAACCTTTTTGACAATTTTATGAAACGTAAATATCTTATCATTCAAATCTAGGGGATTTTGCTTCCTGACCGAAATGTGAAGAAATACAGTCTAAAAATATCCTACGTTATGCAGATAAATATTGGAAATAAAAATTTATCACTTTTTATTTAATAAATAAAGTTAACTAAAAAATTCAATTAAATTTAACGAATAAATTTTTTTTTTAATATAAAATATTTTATCGCATTTAGGAGTTTACTATCTAAGCTAAATGGTTCTAAGTAAAAAGTGCCAATTCTGCAATTATTTCAAGTTCGGGTCTTAGGAGGTTAATACTTATTAAGTTTAATGCAAGCTTTCCGTTTAATGCAATAATTTTCGACAGTATATTATTTAATTTAATAATAATTAATATAAACTATAAGGTAGTCATCGAAGTTTGTTACTTTTACATCAAGCCAAATTACTTAATTCTATATCAATCTTGCAAATTAATAGAAAATAGCGATTTAAGAGCTAAGTTTTATTAAACTTGAAAGTAATTTTTTTAACATAATTATTATATATATGAATTCTTATAAATCTTTTATATAGAAAGATAGTTTCGTATTATTCAATTGCTTGTTTTAAGAGTTTTGATAAATACCTTTCTTTTAAGTTAACGATACCAAAAAATTGTAACATCCTCCAAATCAGCTTCCATTAGTTTTAAGAGTAATAAAATTAAATTTCAAAAAAAATCTGTAAACCGTCAAATGTGTTGTCTCAAATTACTTATTCAAAACCACAAATCGCATAACTACATTGTTTTACAGTGTTGAGGAAATAGATATTGAAGTTCCAAAAATTATCAAGTATTATTTCTGCTGTGCAATAAAAAATCACTGGAAGCTATAGAAAATTCAAAATTGAGGTTTTAATATATTAGGCATATTGACATATTGCAAAAAAAAAAGTATTAAAAATTGTCAAATTAATATTGAAAATTAGATATTTTGCAAACCTGAGCCACTCCATCCTTTTTATACAAATAAATAAATAAAAAATTTATTCTTTCCTCAATTTAAAATATTTTTTTAGAAAAAAGAACTATATTTTTTGTCCTTTGGGGGGAAAAGGGGATGAAGTCCGTTAACTTATCGTAAAAAAGAAAATACATAAATAAACAAAAAAAAATTAGGATCTAATTTTTAAAAGCTTTGCACTCTAAGTAAAAATTTAATACTCTAGCTAGCCAGATAGTGGTCAAAATTTCGATGAGAACATGGGGTTCAATTCTGTGAGAAACGGTGAGGAAAATAATGAAACTCCTGTTGAAGTTTCAGTTAACAAAGACACAGATGAGCACTATTTAAAATTTAAGCACAGTAGGTCAGAAAGTGGCCAAAATTTTTATTTGACTTCGTGACAATCGTGTTTTTTTAACAATCAAAATCGATTCGAACCAACACTCTTAAAGTAGTAGGAATTTTGATTTATAACTGATTCATTTTAGCGATAAAATAACGTCTAATTCTGCTAGCAACAATCAGAAAATGATTCACAATTATACTGTCATCGGACATTAGACGTCAATCAAAATCTGAGCATATATGCTCAGATTTTGATAGTACTATCTATACTATATTGATATACTATCTATGATAGTATTTGATTTGGATAGTACTATCCGAAAAGAGGCCGGAATCTCGATTGCAATATTTAAACATTAAAGCCAAGAAAGCAAGTTAATAAAAACGTAGTAATTAATAAAAGGAACATTTTGACGAAAAAGTTCGGGAGCAGACCTGCTTGGTTGGATGGTAGAGGGCATCATTAGATAGATGTTCGAGAAAAACCCGGTCATCATATTCGATTTCACTTTCCCGGTCCTATAAATTGGCCCCTTACCTGGCCTTCAAAACACCTTAAAGGCCCCAGCTCAATAGACGGTCTCTGAAATTCAAAATTAAAGCAGTAAAAAAGCTGTCCTAATCGAAAGCCACAAAACTAGGACACTTAGAAAGTACTCACGAAAAAAGAATATATCCACAGGGGTGCGGGGTCTAATTTTCGTTGCTGATCACGTAACGTCGCCAAATTTTTCAATAATGCTTATGCAACGGAGAAAGTTATCGGCCTCTCTGTACGGGAACAATACATAATGTTAATATAATAGAGCTTATGCAATAAAATGATTTGTCTTTCTATGTGTAGAAAAAAAAACTATGTAATTATCGTCCATAAAAAAAAGACTATAAATACAGTTGTAAAAAAATTAACTCAAGATAATAGTAGGTAAGCGTATGGGCCTCCTTTACACTCTACAAAATGTTAATGAGAACCCCCGCCCAAAAGAAACTGAGAATGCAAAATGAAACTATAATTTTGTGTTGATTAACTTGCGCGACAAAACGAAAACATCCTTAGTAGTAGAATGAGTTTAAATTATTTATTTTGGTTTAGTGAGTTTTAACAGAAGTTACACACTTTTTATTTGCGCACACTCTACGCCAAATAAACAAAAAGATCACCCTAAATAAATTTTGATCGGATCTTCATGTTCTAGGACTCCATCTTAATGGTTTGAGAGGACGACCTCAAATATGGTAACTAATTAGCGCAGACGATATTTTAAATTACGAAATCAGACACAACGTACTTTTTTTTCCTGACGAATTGGGATTTCTGACCCCCGAAATAAGCATCATCCAACTAGGAAATATGGTCGTCCAAAATAGTTTGGTCAGAGGAGAGGACGTTAAATCTGTCGGGTCACAAAATCCTCCATGTTCCCATAACTAATTATACCTCTGGGAGAACTGGATAGGATCGTTCTCTAGTTCAGGTCAAAATTGGTGCGCCGCAGAAGTCTTAATTGTTTGCCATAGATGGAATTGCATCCGTCAGTGCTTTAATAGCCTATGACAACAACATAAAGTACCTCAAATTTCCAAGCTCTCTCTCTTGACAAAAATATAGCAATCGTTTTTGCCGGATTGCGAGTACTCTTCAGATTTCGATGGTCGAATCAACCAATAAAAAAAAAATTAATTAGGGATGGTTCATGTTTGTGTTGGATTTCGTAACTCTACTAAGGGTTAGCAAAAACTAATTAGCTTATTTGGGGTCATCCCCGGAACCTTTAAGATTGGCTCTTCATTCGTAAAAATATAATTATTAGAACAAAAATTCAAGGTGCTGAATTTTTTCTTCAGTTCATTAAATCTCTTTCCAGACGGATATAATCGCTCTGCTACACAGAAGATTAATAATAGAAAAATTGTAGCTAAAGACATTCTTAGTACTGTTTTTAAGTTCCTTAGAACAGAAAACACTTTTTAAAAACCACCCCTTTAAAAAAGAAGCACCTTTAAGGGCTTTAAAAAAACGAAAATAAGCATTTTTAAAAACGCTGCGCACCATGTTATTTACACAATTTCTTTTGATGTACTGTTAATATTTCCTCTTAAAAATTGGCTATAAAGTTAAAGTTGTGTGCAGTAACAATTTATTCCGCTGTATGCTTATTTGAAACTAAATATCAAAGCTAAGTCAATAAGTATGGCAGTTAGAAGCATAGGTTTCTGTAATACTTCTACATGTTAGTTTCACTTAATTTTATTTTAGGTAATTTAAGCGCCGTAAATTTTTACCCATTTTCATTAAAAAATTTGCCATAATGCTTCTTGAGATTAAATAAGTTTATAGTAAAAATTTATTATAACCTATATTGTCTCGTGTAATTGAAAAAACTAAACAAGTGCTTCATGAAAAATTTTGAGAAAAATGGCAGAACAAGTAATTTCCTTCTATTGATACAAATACTAAAGTAGAATTTCAAAAAATTGATCAAACAATTTTTTTTTAATTGCAGAAATTGTAAAATTGAGATTTATTAACATACTATATATAAAATCTCAATTTTAAATTTTTTGTTCGTTACTTTGATTTTTCTATAGCACTGTATAGTTTGTCTAAAGTAAGAACTCCCCTAGCCATTCACCTGGACCCATGGAAGTGACTATAGTAACGAAGCATAATTATTTAAAGTAGGGGTGTGGGGTCATTGTTTAAGACAGGTTTGGGCTCGTGTCTGCGAGAAAGTGGGAACCTTTTTCTTTGGTCTATTGTGTTACCACTAGAGTGAAGAGAAGTTACCCTCTCTGAAATGCACTATTCTTGTTTCCATAGCAGCAGACAGCCTCAGACTTCGTGGCGGGGTAAGTTCTTGCCATAGACAAACTGTAGTATGTATGTATAGTGTCTAATTGGTACGCCTTCATCAGTAGAATGGCAATCAAAATAGGGGAATGCCAGTAGTCAATTCTTCAGAAGAAAGTTAAGTGTGTAGGGCTTCAGCTGTAAATATTGCATCCTACTTTCTTTATTAACAATTATATAATTTTTTTTTTCTGATTTAGACATTTCATTTTTAATTTATGAAATTGCATGAGCATAGGTAATTTTTATTCCCAACATATTAAACAGGTTTAAAACAAGTTTTTAAAACCTAAAAACCATGCCAAGAACTGCATGTGAAATAGGTTTTTTGCAAGTCAAATATGTTTTAAATATTGCAAATTTTAAAAATAAATACACAAAACTTTACTAATTTTAAAGACCAGTACTAAAGTAATTTTCATTAATGCATTAATATGCAATAGATTGGGTGTAATATTTTTTGCTACTAAAGAACCTTAATTGAATATGCTTTTTAAATTACCAATTTGAATAATAAATATTGTATTAATTTTTATATATTTGTAACAGAATTTAAATTTGATGATAATTCTTTTTAGAAATTTAAAGATTATTCATAGAATATACAAAAATTAAGAGAATTTTGGGGTACAATGCAATCATGTAATGCCTATAGTTGCCACAAACTCCCATGATAATAGCATTTAAAATTCATAAAATATAGTGCACTTGCTTTTCAAAAAAATTCAACAGTTTCATTACAATGAAATAGGTTCTAAATGCTGGAAAATAGCAATTAACAATTCTTTATTCAATAAATTTAATTTACAAGATTGCCATTTAATGATAACTACATGCAGAAAACATCAATGCAGTAACTTATATTAAAATTACTTAATCATAAAATTTATAATGCTCATTGAATACTTAATCATAAAATTTATAATGCTTAATTTATAATGTTTTGAACAGTGAATTAAATATCAAAAGAATTTATAACAATTTGATAAGCATATTAATAATGATATAAAGTAAATTTAGATGAAACTTGTAAAAGCAATTCAAATTAAAAAGTTCTGAAACAAACAATCCTCAAAGAACACTTCCTGTAGAAGATAAGATCACAAATATGACTTTTCTACTTTTATAAGAATTTTGACAAATAAATTCAGAAAATGAAACTTTGTATACAGAACTGCCATGCATAATTTTTTGTAACATACATAGTACAAAGAAAAAGCTATTTTTAAGCCAGTATTGAAGGAATTTATTTTGCATGGAATGAAATGTACGGTAGATTAAGTAGGAAAATACAGAAAAAATGTCGATTTTAAAAATAACTTGAATGACAATAATTTGTATTTTAAAGTAGATTTTTTTAAGCAATTTAAAAACAATATTAGTAAGACTAGTTTTGTCTGGCAGAGACTTTTTTTCAAATTTTTGCAAGATCTTTGGTATATCAAGTATTTTCTACCATACATGTCATAAAATTTGAAATATATATATTTTTTTAAAGAAAAGTTAATCTTGTATTATGAGTATTTCCATGTTGCATTAAAATACTTAACATTTAATTAAAAATAATAATTTAAAAGTTTGAGACTGCTGCAAAATTGCTGCCAAAACATCCAATTAAAATACAATTATAAACATGTCTTTATTATTTTTTCAGAACAAATTTTGAAATAATTTCATTGTTGAAGACAGGAAACAAATCTGTGCTTTTTAAAATACTTTGCCATTAGATAATATATATATATATTAAAAAAAAAATAAAAGAACTAAAAATTTATTGTCAAAGTTCTCCATAATTTTCAACCTAAGACAAACTCATCAATAAAACAATTATGTATTACATAACATATTAATTTCATTTATAAAACTAAGAGAAAAATATTAAGTACCTGTTGTAGAGTAATATAAATTAACTTAATAACATAAAAATGAAATAGCAAATAACTAAGTCATTATTTTTATGGAAAAGCAATTTATAACTGCTTTAATATTTTATATAACAATACAAACATATAAGCAACACTGATATATTAAAATTATTTAAAGTAGAAGAATAAATATTCAGTTACAATCTGACTGTTACTATCACTCCATTTTATTTTTTAAAAACATTGATTCAAATTATTAAAAAGTTAGAAATGAAAAAATTAGCTTTACTTTTCAAGAGAATAAGTGTAGTGAAAGTAAAAGTTATAAACCACTCTAAAGTACCTATTAAAAAAAATAAAAAGTTTTATAAACAAGTTTATATAACATTTTAAAATACAATAAATTGCATTACAAACAGAAAAACTTTTATTTACTATCAGAAAGAGATGTTTAAAGAATTTTTTTTCGAAAAAAGTAATATTGCCTAGTAGCTTAATTCATTACTTAACAGTTATCCATGCAAAAAAATTTGCAAAACATTTTAAAATAACATTACTGATTAATTGTAAGTGGTTTATATAATCTTTTAACTAATTGAATTGGTGCAAAACGTTCACTAACAGTGATTTAATTTTGTCCATTCCAGTAGCAAAGAAGCAACAACAATACAAATTTAGCTTCTCAGAAAGATTAATACTCATCAGGGGTCTGTCCAGGCCGAATTTACTACCGTTTAGCAGTACCTTCAAAAATTCAACTTTAGGAAAAACGGTAGTTTCACAAATTCAATTTTAGGAAAAAGGGTAGGTTTTACAAAATACTTTTTCTTAAAATGTTATTTTTGTATCCCTTAAACAACGATAAATCCATATTTTTGTGTTGATTTTTTTTAATATAATCTTTAATTTTTCACAAATTATGTCTAAATTTTCACAAAATAGGTACCTCTCAGAAAAACCTAGACACACCCCTGCTCATTCATTAGCAAGATAACAGACAAAAATATTAGAATACAAAATTGAGGTGTCCTTTAGATTAGAAACTGCATCTTGGAGTTTTTACTGTTCTTAAAAACTTCTATTTTCTATCGCTTTGACCTTGATTTCTTATTAAAAAATCACTCAAATAAGATGGACACACAAATATAAATTTTTAATGACAATTATAAATTTTTTTGCCTAAAAATGATCTTAAAGTGTTAAGAATGATGGTAGCATTTAATAAGATTAAGGAGTACTGCAAAATGATGTGCAGATTCAAAACAATATTAGTCTTATGAAACCGAATTTATGAAGTCACCATAAGAAAAACCTGATTTTAAAATTATAAAAGAAATGTAGAATATTACACACATTGCATATTTTTTCTTTCATCATTAAGATTTTTCTATGTTTCATTTCAAAAATAAAATTCACCAGGGTCAAATAAAAAACTAGCTAACACATTGTTGACACAGCTTGGCAATTGTCAGCAAGTTTTGCCTGATACCAGGCTAAAGAATAACTACGGGGAAACAAAACAAAGATGTAATTTTGGTTACAGTGAAGAACTGGATGCATCTTGATTTGGACACAGAATTGAATTGAAAATATAATTTTAGGTTATTCTTTATTAAACTATTAAAATTTCCTCTGAAAAAACTTAGTCGATAAAATAATTTTCCAAACACTAACTTCAGCCAACCGAGCATTTTGCAAAGGGCCCGAATATTCGTAACATCCTTAATTTTCATTTAATATCTTGACTAAAAAAAAAGAAAAAAAAAGAAGAGCTAATTTAAATCAAAAATTCGTGTTTATAAAGTAAGAATTTTTCTACACCCTGGTTAGAGTTGGGAGTCTTAAAATTTCACAAAAAAAAATTCTTCGTGGATAAAATAATTTTCCAAACATTACGAATATTTCGTAAAGAGGCCAAATGCCGAATATTCGTTACACCTTTAACTTTCATTCATTATCTCAGTTTTTTAAAAAAAGAGCTGATTTAAAGCAAAAATTCATACTTATAAAATAAATACAGGTTTTTTCTACACCCTGGTTAAAGTAGGGAGTTAACCATAAGAATTTGTGACAATATGACAAACATTAACTGATGTTATATAAATTATTTGAATGGAAACCATAGAGAAGCATCAAAATAAAAGTGCTCCAAAACCTAAAGTCCTCTTCATACTCTCCCAGTAAAACCTCTTCCAACCTTCACGGGTATTATCTAATTCAGTCTTTGGTACTCCTACTTGAGTGACAATCACCTCAGTACAGTCCAACTTCTGATTGATATCAATCACAACATCCGAGAAGTGTCCTTCAGGCCAGGATTTGAACCTCCATTTCTGTTGTATTGTTTTATTAGGAACCAGTTTCACAAAATGGCCATGGACATTTCCATCAAAAAACTCAAACTTGCCATCGACTTCGGGTTCGAGGACACAATTCCCTTGGGTGAATGCCTGAACCAACTCCTTAACCGTCAGAGCTCGGTAGAATTCATCGGCGGTGCATTTAAAAGTTTCGGTTGTTTGCAGCTCACCGGTTTCCATTGGTTTCGTCGTTTTTGGGGACTTCACAGAGATCGCTTCGTTGTTGTTAGATTTTTTCACAACTTTCTTTTCGTCAGACGCAGCGGAACTATCTTTGGTGGGTAAGATGAGACCCTGAGAAAATTCTTCCTTCAAGCAGTTGATGTACTTAGCCAATTTCTCCCTTATAATCTCAGCTCCGTTTGTTCGCATGACATCTTTCAAGATATCGGACTCGGAACCGGTGGTTTCAAGTTGCACAGTGATATCTACATCTTTAACATCGTGGTGTTCTTCGCTCAAATTGGGTACTTCAACGGTGCCTTTGACGGTAGATTCACCATTCACGAGACTACCAGACCACTTTAGAGTTAATACCCATTCATAGAAGAAAATGAGTTTAGCTTTGCGATTATTCACCACTGCATCACCCTCGCATTTTGACAATTCGGTTATCTCGCACTTGCCGAAATCGGTTTCAATCTTAATTCCTTCGAGAAGCTCTTTTAATTTATCTTTGGACCAGTGCGATGCATTTTTTTCCGTCCAGTGCCAATTATTTACATTTTTTGCATCAGGCCTTTCTTCAACCAACCATCGTGGGTCTCCTTCTCCCCATTTAGCCATACTCGATAGTTAAAAAAGTTAGCAAATTACTAAGTAAACGATTTAAATACCTCAGAATTTATATGAAGACACTCTTACGAAAGAAAAATTAACTTTTATCTTTCGAAAAACGCGATGAACAAGAAATAAATAACAAAACCCGGCTTAAGAGCAGAATTCTAGAGAAAATACGTTGCCATACCATTCTAGAAAGTTCTTTTTAATGTTTCAATTACGATTCTATCGATGAATGTATAGTAAAAGTAATGTATTTCTTTAAATTACATTTTCCATTAAAATAGTGAAATTACCAAGATTTGATTTGAAACTACAAAACTCAATTTTTAAAATTAATCTATGCATTGATAGCAGAATTGATTTTTCTTCTCATTCTGCCCTTTTCTTCTAAAGTATTCTTAATTTTATGAGGTTTTTTTGTTGGCAGCAGCGTAACTTTCCACTAGCAGAATCTTGAAATTTCGATCTGTTATTATTGGAGATTTTCGATATTTATGTTTATTTTGAATTTAATATAATAAATACATCTAGTAAACAGAACGTAAGTAGGCTAGCTGAATTTAAAGATTGTGTTTTTATAACCAAAAGTTGCACATAAACTATTTATCATGAGTGATGAAGATAAGTTTGACGGCATTTTGCTGGCTATGGCACAACAGCATGAAGGTGGTGTGCCTCAAGTAAGAAACTCAAGAAAATTAATTATTCTCTAAAAGATAAACTTATTATTAACTAAAAGCTTTTTTATCAAATTACTATATAGATTAATTAAGCATGATTTCCGTAAGCAAACTTATATCGACATCAATTTTGCGTTTTGAAGATTATCCTTTTCAGGCGGCATATAATATTTGATGTTATTACAATACTGATAAAATTATTAAAACCCATTTCATGTTGGAGCAATCTGTAAAATGAAATTAACATTCCAGTGTAAGATCTGGTCAACTGCAATAACCAATTTATTAGAACAATTCACAAAATTTTTATCTGCATCATTGAGGCCTTTCACAAAAAACTAACCCTTTTTCAAATCCCATTTTAATAAAATGTATTATTGATGCTTTATTTTTTTTTAATGTTTTATTGTTATGTTATGCGTTTTTAAAAAGTGCTTAGTTTTGGTTTACATTTTTTAAAACTCCTAAAGGTGCTTTTTTTTTTAATTTGGGGTTTGTAAAAAGTGCATAATTTTCTATCTTTTAAAAATAGATTTTTCCTTGATTGTCGTTCTAAATTACAAAAAAATCATGATTTTCCCAATTTTTTCTGAATTATTTTATTTCATCATGATTATGTGAAGTTTGTGAAAATGGTTTTTAATTTTATTGATTTTATGTTCATAAATAAAGAACTTGAAACGATAGAAATTTTTTTTATTACTACGCAGACCCTAATTATGTTTTTTTTTTTTGGAAAGTGATTAAAAATATTTCTTCAGTTGCTTTAAAGGTGCTTATTTTTCGTTGAAAAATCTGGCTACGCACCCTGCAAGACAAAAGATAATTTTCATTTGTATGAGGAAAGTTGCTTCTTTTGTGTATGATTTTTTGTACAATGTTATTCTTGGTGATTTCAGTTAGTGCGAACTAGGGCTAGAGAAAGATTAATGAATTTATTACGCATGCTAAATAATTGTTAAGTTTTGGCAACTTCGAGGCAATGGTACTCGTGAAAATTTAAACAAAAGAAGGAAAAAAAAAGATATCTTAGTACCAGGGTTGGCAGGTTTTTGACATATGACAGTTTTTGACAAGTTTAAACCATGGTTTAAACCGTCACGTCAAAAACCTCATTGTCGAAAATGTCAAAAACCTATATTCATATGTGAAATTTAATTAATACATAAAATTTATATATTTTTTAAAGGATAGTGTTTCTAAATGTGTTCTAGAAAAAATAAATTTAAAATTTTGAAGAAACACTTATATTTTGAATAGTAACCAAAATCTTGTACTTTTGAAAACTCACATCTTTTGTAATATTATGTATTCATTTTCATGTGTTATTGAAAATCTGCAGTGATATTATTAAGAAATTTATTTATAACCAAATTTAGTGTATAGTATAAAAATTAGACATTTTTAAAGATAAACATTAGCAGTTTTGTACATTAGACATCTTCTTTTAAAGAAAAATCTTTTTAATATTTTTTTAAATCTTCTTAATAATCTTTTTAACATAAGACAATACAAATTTAAGTGCTTTCTGTTAAATACACAGAGTAGTTAGTGTCGATTTACAGTATATTCAGCCTATTCATTTTGCTGAATATGATATAGTTTTGTTGAATATCTAAATATTCGGCTGTTGAATAATTACTTCTTGCTTTCAAGATATGCATTATTTGTATTCTTAATACGAGTGGAGAAAAAAAAATAAAGAGATAAAAATTGATTTAAAATGATAAGTGTAATAATTATAAATAAATATAATAAACAATATGAATTATATATAACATTATTCATAAATAATTACTTTTAAATTCAAATTAACATACTGGATAATAAAGATATTCGGTATAACATTAAAAATTTTTTTTTATACACTTGTATCTTGTATCAAGTTTGTATTTATACAACATAACTTGTAAGTTCCTTATAAATATTAGTTATATGTTCCTTATATGTCAAAAATGCATAGTAATAAACTTTTAATTTTCTTAAGTATCAAAAAGAAAAAAATTTTTTTTTTAATATAAATATTTAAACAATTTTTGTGCAAAATTTTTCTGCACATGCATTTGAATATAAATTTCTGAGATTTTAAATCTGTTATTTTACCTTAATTTTAATTAAAAAAATTTTAAAACCTGCTGATTACCTATAGTATAATTAAATTTCAATATAATGCATGGCAACTGTTGGTAGTTTTGAAGTTTATATATTTTCTTGGCAAACTTCAGTTTTTGACATTTTGACGGTTTAAACCAGTATTATACCCTTGTCATGTCAAAAACCACTTTTTGACGTCAAAAACCCAACCCTGCTTAGTACTCATATTTATTCGCCCTAGGCAAGCCATTTTATTTTATTTTCAATTTCTTCCAAGTTGAAGAGGCGGGGGTCTTCAGTTAGCGCAAGCAAGTAAGTACCAATATGCAGGGGTCTGTCTAGGTTTTTCTGAGAGGCCTATTTTGTGAAAATTTTGACATAATTTCTGAAAATTAAAAATCATCTTATTTTTAATTTTCATAAATTATCAATTTCAAAAAATCAACACAAAAATATTGTAAAAATATGGATTTATTGTCTCTTACTAGACACAAAAATAAAATTTTAAGAAAAAGTATTTTGTGCAACTACTGTTTTTTCTAAACTTGAATTTGTGAAGGTACCGCTAAACTGTAGTAAATTTGGCTTGGACAGACCCCTGATATGGCTTATAAATAATACTTATACAGACCCCTATTTTATAAATCAAGATTGCATTTTTTCAATAATATGTTAAGATATTTAATAAATAATAATTATTAATTTTGTAAGATCTAACATTTTAGTAGTTTAGTTATTCTAGCTTTAAATCACTAAAATATTTTTTTTTTTAACGTACGGTTCATATTTGAAATTCATCAAATCAAATGATTTAATTTTTCAATAAATAATTCTATTATTTCTCAATTGCAGTTATTGGAAACCATTTTCAGTTTTTTACTCCGAAAAACAGATTTCTTCACTGGTGGTGCACCAGGTGCTTGTAGAAAAGTAAGTTTATTTGGTGAATAAGTTATTCATTTTACTTATAAAATCTTTTTACTTTTTTCCTTAATATAGCTTTTGATATTAACTTGATTATTAATTCAAAGTTCTATATTATATTTATTAATAGTTTTAATTAAGATAACAGTATAGGAAACTGGTTGAAATTATTGTATTTTTATTTTATATTCAAGATAAATAAAATATTATATATATATTATTAATATTGGATTAAATATTGTAAGTATATCAAATTTGACTAAATATTCTATGCACATAATATTTAGACACGCCAAATAATTAGTATTGGGCTAGTTAAATGCTAACTGTTTGGTTTGTTGTTGGCTGAGCATCAAAGTAATTAGAGCAGATTTTATGCAAACACAATTTAAGTAGTAGATAAATGTATCGGTCTACGGTAAGAACCCCCATCACAAAGTCTGAGGTTGTCTGCTGAAATAAGAATAATGCATTTCAGGGAGCTTTTCTTTACCATAAGGCAAACACAATAGAAAAAATATTCTCTTTTTTTTCACCAAACCAAAACCTGTCCTAAACTACTATTTCTCAACAACCCCCACAACCCTATTTGGAGCCAGGTGAATGGCTTGAGGAGTTCTTACTTTAGACAGGACCCCACGTGTAGCATTCATTACCAGCTGGTGCAGTGGAATAAAAAACACAAATTATTATGTAAGAAGAGTTTACATGTATGTAGATGACGCAGTCAATTTGGGCGTGCATAGTGGCACAACCCTTTAACTAAGTAAATTAAAAAATATGATTTTTAAAAATGACCATTTCATTTCAATATGTATGTCTTTATATTAGTTCATAAAGTTTAATTTTCAAGATTGAATTTTGGCTAAAAGAATCTTATAGCTCAAAAATCAATTTCTGCTTATTAAAGTTAATGTTAACTCTTAGAAGTTTCTTAAATATGTTCTAAATTTCATATCAACTTTATTCAAAATGTGTTATATCAAATTTTGTTTAACAAATTTTTACTTTGACCATATTGATAATGAAATTATAATTAACTTGTCAATTGTTTTAAATTTGACCAATCTTCTTTCTTTTATTTATTTATTTTCATTCACTCAAGATTTCAAATAGTTTTAGCGTGTAATTGTTTAAATTTAAAAATATTTCAAAATTTTTTTTTTAAATACTGTGACTAGTATTTTAAATTTAAGACATTAATAACTATTAATTAATTAATAATTCTTAAATATAAATTAATTATTGTTTTAAAAATATGTTAATACATGGTCATTTATTATAATTTAAAAGTAATTAAATAAACATTAAGAATATTTTATATATTTTTCATGATTATTATTTTAGAAATAAAATTAAATCATTCCATTAGTTTTAAAAGAAGAAATTGAGTATTACTATTGATAATTTATTCAAAATATCACTTCTATTTTTTTTTTAATTAAAAGTTTTGCAAATTTCCTCTATCCCTTTAATCAACCCTGTAAAAAATTATATAAATCAACCCTTTAAAAAAATGATAGGCTTTGTCTAATTTTAATTTGGAATTTTTCACAATCTTCAAAAATAACCTGCCTAAGTGAACTACAAATAACTGTTTTAATCTATTGAATTTCTTTAGATGTGGATAATAATAAGTAATATGATAATTTTAATGGTTTCAACAATTTTATCTGGAAACTGTTACTAGTACCTGTGTAAAAGTAAAGTTTTTTTTTCTCTACTAGATGCTTTTAGAAAAATTTTCAAAATTTGAAAGTATGGCTTTAGAGGAATCTAGGAAAAAAGAAGCAGAGAAAGAAGAAGCCGAAAGGAAAAGGAAAGAGCGCCTCACTCGCAAAAAGGAAGAGGAAGAAAAAATGCAAGTGGATGACAATCGAGTGACAGAGTTAACAGACGAAGAAGCAGAAAAACTACAAAAAGAAATGGATGAAGTATTTATAAATGATTTATTTGTTTATAATTTCTATCTCAATATCATCCTTACAAAAGTAGTCTTTAAATTCAATAAACAAAATGTTTTTTTTTTTTTTCCCCTCATTCAATTTTTCTCCAAACAGTAACTTTTTTGTCCTTAAGCAATATTTCTCAATAAAATATAAATTTTTATTATTTAATGACATGTTTTGCCTAAAATACTCACAAAGAGTAGAAAATATTTGGATCAGACACATTTTGTATTTAAATTATATTTCTAAAAAGATATATAACTTCCAGGTTACAAAGAACACTCTTCTCTACAGAACAGTAAATTTTTATTTCATTACCTTTATTCATTTTTATTTCATACTTTGGGTCAAGCTTAATTAAACTTTAAAAATCTGTGTGTAACTTTATTGAATGTAATTAATGTTCTTCTAATTTTCTTCTCAGAAATTTCAGGCTGGTAAAAAAAATTAATTTGTACAAAATGTAATAATAATTATAAAATATGGATAGTTTAATTAAAGAAATTAAAATAATTTTTCATCTCTTAAGTACTGTTATGTATCTTTAATTACTGTTATTGTAATCACTGTCTCTTTCTGCAATATATTTAACGAGATAGTAATTACTATAGATACTTTATTTTCTAAAAACTTTTAATGTGTTTGGTTGTGTTATTATATATTTAGTTTGTCAGATTTCAAACAATAATAACAAGAAACATTTTTATATGACAATAACATTGTTTGTAAACATATGAATGCCAGTATAAAACTCAAGAGCAAAATTATGACTATTATATTATTGAGATAAAGTTAAAATTATCTACTTCTAAGTGTTATGATAGCTAAGAATGCATTCTGTTTTGAGTTCCAACTATAGTTTGATTTAGAAAATTAAAATATTAACATTGTAAAATAAAACTGATTATCTAAAAAAAGAAGAAAATTGAGACATAGCTTTATTTGTCTTAAATTTTTTAAATTATGAAATGGAAATTTTTGTTGATATATTTTATGTATTTTGATTGAATTTTTTTGATATATTGTAATTAATATTTTTAAGAATTGTATTGTTTTGAATATTTGCTCAATTATTTTAAACTTTTGCACTCCACTGACCCCTATGAGGTAACGTTCAAAATACACCACTTTGAAATTTAAAAGTTTTGTATTTTAATATTTCGTTATGACATTATTTTATGATTATTAGTTATTATATAGTAATATGGCATCATATATTTTAAATGCATTAGCGCTTACATTTAAATAATTTGTAAAAAGCAACAAAGCTCATATTTAAGTAGGTTTTGTTAAGAAATGAGAAAAAAGAAGTTGATTTACTAACCTTTTTTTTCTTTCTTCCTGTTATTACTACAATTATTATAACTTCGTACATTTTTAAAAAAAAATTTCTCAAATTCATTTGCCATTTTTAAGCAAATAATCTTGATTACATGCTAAAAAGTTAAGCAAAAATTTTTAATACATTTTTGAAATTTTCATTTTGTGGAAATATATTATATTTTAAAGAGCATACATATTTTAATGTACCAGAAATGGAGCCCTCTTTGTATTTTACCAAAATATTTTAATCTCAATGGTATCACAGAATATTAATTTTATAAGAAAATTCTGTAATTTAATTAATGATCTATCGGCAAAGTGAAAATAAAATGTATGCCATGTTTAGTTAAAAGTTACATAATAGTCTCTTCTGGTTCTGTTTCACTCATGAAATGTCTATAAACTTCAACAAGCTTTTTTGGGACCCAAACTATTTCGCAGTTTGGACTAAACAAGTCCACACGTAGAAAATCTGCATTCGACAGCTGCTGAGCTTGCTGGGCATCCAGCTAACTAAAACATAAAATGAACAAATTCTTTTGTATTCTCCACCACACATTTTTATTAAATAATAAGTGCGGATACACATTTGATCTTTTATTCTGAAACATAGAACTAGAATTAGCCATTCAGTATTTTTCTTATATACCCCATCCTCTGCCTCTTTCCTCATGTATTGGGAAAATCTTTTTAAAATTCAGTTTACTAGCTAAAAAATGGAAAGGTGTACGGGCTTGATCACACCTCTTTTAAATAATTTTTTCATATGGAGTAGTTAAAATTCACATTGGAGTTCAAATTCACATTGTCTGTTTGGTTTAAGTTCTGGTTCTGTGTTACTTTTCAAATTAAAAGTTTTGTGTGGTTGATAAATAACAATTAAATGCCTTATAATTTTTTGTTTGCTGATAGTGGTCAAACCTAAATTGTATATACTGAAGAGGGGGGGGGGGGTTGGGAAGCTATTGGGTTAAAAAGAATATTGGGTGTTTTTTCTAATAGGACTGTCTTTTAGTTATCACCAAACTATATTTTAAAATATTTATAGGACATAGTTTAAATAAAATTGATTGAAATTTAAAACATTTTTGGCTATATCTCATATAAATGAAAAAACAATAATAATTTGTTTGTTAAGCTTTTTAAAAAAAATATATGTATTTAACTTCCAATATTAACACCTTATGCTGTTAAAGATTTTCATAAAATTATATACTAATGATATTATATACCAAAAAAATTAAATCCCAATAAAACTTTTATGGGTTTCGCTTTTTTTTTTTTGAGGTGGTTTTTTTTCCAGCCCTAGCAACAACTACGGGTTGGTAACCTCTGTCTTAGATCGTTGTTTTGTTAAAAAAAAAAAAAAATTATGTTCAACGTGTACATTTTAGTTGTTTAAGACAATTATATTGCGAGTTTAAGTTAAAAATTTTATACTTAAATTTTCAACAAATGGGAAAAATTAAATTATATAGCGTTATAAAAATCTTCTTATTGTGGTTAAAAAAATTCATTAATTCTAATTTTTGGATAAGTAGCAATTAGGAAAAAGCTGCTGTTAGGTTTATATTGAGATCATGTGAAATTAAAAAAATAAAAGGCAATGCATTTGTTTTTATTGTAATTGTCATTTTCTTTAAAGAGAAATATTTATTATTCTTTAGTGAACTTGTTTTCTGAATTCTGACTAGTATTATTTATGACTAAAAAAATTATGAGTCTGTGAGTGTTTAATTAATTAATTAATTTATTTTTTAAGAAAAAAGCAAAAGCTCTTGCTAAGAATTCTGAAGTTGTAGAAAATGGTGAAAAAGAAAATTCCTCTGACAATAAGGTAAGCTTTTAATTATTTTAACCAATTTTTAGTTAAGAATATTCTAGGTACTGTTGGTTGGCTAATAGCATTTTTGGGTTTTTAGGTTTTTAAAAATTTGGTAATAAAATAAAACTTTTAAATTGTAAACGAATTTCCGATAGTATTTAGAATTGTATTTGTTATAAAATTGTTTATATATAATTTTTTAAATTAATCATTTGTTCTATTTACATTTTATTGGAATGGTCAGATTTAATTTTTAACATTTAAAATTTTGCACTAAAAAGACAAATGTATTCTCGTTCTCGTGAATAGTTTGATACCAATTGACCATGAATCATTCATTTTTTTTTATTGTAAGAACTATGGAGATTATAAAGCTTTTATGCACCACTATAAGTATACCAATTACTGTAATTTTTATAAATATTTTTTTTAAAAATTATTAACTGAAATCAGAATTTATAATACTTTCATCAAAGATTGATTAAAATCATGAGGCAGGAAATAACTATGATGATGTATGATGGCAGGAATAACTAATGATTATGTAATTTATCATTAAAGAGACTTTGAGTAAAATATATATATATATATATATATTTGCTTTTCTTAAATTTGGTTTATGCTTTTCAGTACTATTCCCATTATAGCAACCATTAAAACCGCTGATAAATAAAATTGTGTTTGTGAATCCATTGTTGCTTTGTAATTTAAACCTCCTATTAACCCCCAACTTAACTGTTCATTCCTATATAGTAACTGAATATTTAAGTTTCAAAGAAATTATTTAAAACAGTTTCTTCAATATTATTGTACATTAAATCTGGAGCATCTGAAATTCCCTCTACATAAAAAATGACAAGCCATCCTAAATTCACATCCAAGTATTTGTGATCGATGATCATAACACTAGTTAAATATAGATTAATTCACACTAGTTATAAAAGTGTATATTACACTGTTGTGTAGACATAACATAAAGTACCTTATGCAGTCAATTTGATTTTTAAAAAAAAATGGAATGGCATAATCTGTGCAAATTTCTTTTCAAATGGTACAAAAAAACTTAGCAATTTGAATTTTAATATTTGAAAATTTTATGTACTATTTTTGTAAAATGTTAGTTCTAGATTCTTGTATATTTTATTTCAAAATAATAGAACTACAATTTATACTTGGCATCTCTTACATATTATATTAATATTTTTTCTGGTAGAATAATAAATGTGATTAGAGATAAAAGTAAACTTATAAATAATTATGTCCCACTTCCAATCAGTTACAATGAAATCATATTGTTTTTAATAGTGATGTTTTAATGTATTTTTACCTTTAGTACTACAATGTTTTTCACTGACTTTTTTTTAAATTCTTTTTATTAAGGCCTCAGATGATGAAGAGGATGAAGCAGACAAAGGAAAAGTCAAACCTAATGCTGGAAATGGGTGTGATTTACCGAATTATAGATGGGTACAGACTCTCTCTGAAGTAGAGGTGTGTAATTTTGTTTTCTGTACTTGTGTTGGCATTTAAAGAAGAGGTAGAAACTTGTATACTATGTAGTACTTGTGTCTTGGTATTTGAAATAGAGGTTCAAAATGTAGAGAAAGCATAGAAAAAAATTACAGAATAATGAAAAAAAAAAAAAAAAGATTATTATTTATGTTTGAAAAAACATATAGTAAAGATCCTGGGGGGGGATATAATATATTTTTAATTTGTATATATTGAGTGCTCCTCACACTATTGTATTGATATATTTTGCTTTGGCTATGTTAATACAATATTAGAAAGCACTCCTTTCTGCAAAGATAATCGTGTGAGCTGATGAAGTGATTAAATATTTTTTTCTCTGGATTTTTATTAATTTTTTAAAAATATTTTTTTTTCATTATTCTCTAATTTTTTCCACGTTTTCTCTACATTTTTAACTTATTTTATGAGTTCTATATACTTGCCGCTTATGTGGAGTAAATAAAACTTTTTGGTTTTCTTCTTTTTGTATTTATTGTGCTATATATATGCATTAAAAAACCATTTATTCGGTTTCGAGAAAACCGGGAAAAGTTAGCTCGTTTTTAACTCCATTTTGTACTAGAATGATTGAGGGAGCAGTGGAAATTTTACTTATCCTTAAAGTTGAGTAAAGGGAGATATGGGGTGATATTTTTCTCCCCATTTTCATGTTCACAGAAGAAATGTTTCATTTTCTTCTGTGTGTCCGAAACAGTCAGTGGTTTTCTGGTAAGTTGTTGTCAATCATACTTACAGGCCCTGTGGCAAAATTTTTTCAGGCTTTCTGCGACATACCCCTCTAGTACTAATATCTTTCTACAAGATACTCTTAAAAGTAACAAATATACATGTTACTAATTTAAAGTAACAGAAGCATCAAAGAAAAAAAAACTTTTTTAATTGAATATGTAATATTTTTTTTATTTTAATATTATGTCAAAATTTTTGTATTTTGTAGGAGGAAAAGACACTAATCATTTTTTTCGTCTATTGTAAATCATCATCACATTAAAAAAAATCGGGAAATCCGTAGCAGTAACTACCGGGGAAAAAAAGATTGACGGCAAAATTACGCGAATCGGACTGTTCAGAAATAGATTACTAAATGCGTGTTTTCATTTTGAGATTCAGTTGTTGTAATAAATAATAAAGTATTAAAAATATTTGATTTTGAGCTATGTGGAAATCAATAATACTAATTGCATAAAAAAATAGAGCAAAAATTTCTGCAGAAAAGAAAACCAGAACTTTTTTACTTTATTACTCTTTATTTTTCATTATTCTCAAATTAAGAACAGAAAAATCACAAGCATTTTTTGCCCACTCTGATAACGAGAAAAGTATCTTTTGAAAATAATTTTGAAGAAAAGAAAAAATCCTTCGAAAATTACTGCAGAAAAGAAAAACTTTAGTTTTTTACTTCCCAAATGAATAATGATTCTGCAAGAACTCTGTAACGTTCTGCGACAATGTCGCTGTGTCGCCTCGATTCTGCCACCGGGCATACAGGAGTGATATGCTGATTTCGTTTTCTCTTTTGTTTACGAAGGGGTGGGGGAAATGCATTGCACATGCATATCAGAGAACAGAAGACGAAAGAGAAGTAAAACGAAAAATATATCCCTATACTTTACTAATAAAAGATTTTTAAAAAAAGTGAAATGGAAATATTAATTTTGAATACAAAAACAATTTAAATATGGTGATTTTTTTTTTCTAAAAGAAAGTAGGAATATAGTTTAGCTTAATTTAATCATTAAAAAAAAATAATCAGAAGAAACTTGAGGAGTTAAGGAACTTGAAACTTCTGCCTCAAAAGTATTGATGTATTAGAAATTTTTTTTAATCCACTTAGTTGCACAATTTTTGTTATCCTCGATTTATTATGACAAATTGTTTTATAAATGCGAATAATGCATTATTATTACAATTAATACTTTATATGCTTGTATTATTATATTACTTTTAATGCTTAGACTATCTGAAAAAAAAATTTGATTTTTGCTTTATTTACCTTAAACTAACTCTTTAATGTGCAAAGCATGCATTGTTTTGTTACAAGTGAATAATTCTGCTCTATAGGTCATTTCCATGGTGTAAAACGAAAAAAGTGCTGTTGCTATGTCATTTTCTCACAGTGAAAATGTTTTGTATTATTTCTCCATCTTTAAAGGATATTGTTTATAATAACTGTCTTTAAAATATTTTATTTATAATATGTTTTAACTGTTTTTAGTTGAAAGTTCCTGTACCTGCCAACTTCAAGATTAAAGCAAGAGATGTAGTTGTTGATATTGCAAAAAAAGTAATTGCTTTCCTCCATTCATTTAAAATCTTTTTCATTATCATTTATCTTAAAGAATCACAATCTGTGAATATCTTGTTTTTAATTAACATATTAGCAAGATTATGTTATCTCTCAAAATGATTATAATTCAATTTGTACTGTTAGGTTTTCAGCAGTTTTATTTTCTTTGTTAAATACAAATTGGTTAATTTCTTTCGCAGCGTTAAAAAGAAAAAACTGCATCTGTAAGTTCAGAAATAGCTTGGACTAATATCTAGATTGTTACAAATATTACTTTTAAGGCGTTTCTTTGCTTAGATCTAGTGTTAATAAGCTTTTACCAATTTTATTCAGATAAATATGAAATAAAATAGATTATATTTTGATGCATTTAAAAATTATATACACTGTTACATGTTTACAACTGCTACTTAATATTTAACATGAATTAACAGCATGCCCGTCATATTGACTAAACTTGTTACCTGTCTGGTACTGTGTTTTACAATGTGTGCTAATATTACTACAGTTATTTCAGACAAAATAAATTTTATTACTTCTAATTTTGTTAAAATTTCTAACAAAGTTATTTATATATATTTTGAATAAGCAATATTCAAATTTTTTTTAAAAATAAGCTAGATTTTATAATTATTTATTATTTCTTTTATGTTTTCCACCAATAAGTATTAAACAATCTCATCTTTTATAAATCATAACATTGTGGAAAAAGTATTATTGAATTTCTTTAAAAAAATTATGAGTTAATATAATTAGTATAAGGATATAATATATAATTAGCATAAAAAAGGCTAAATGTGAAATTGGATATGTGACTCATACAAAAATAAGAAATATAATGAAATTGTATTAAAAATTGAATTAACAATATATTTTTATGAATCATACAAGATTTTCAATGTTTTTTTAAATTTTTTCCCCTGTTAAAAGGGAATAAAATGGAAAGGAATATCTTAATTCTATAACATTTGCTTAAATTCACATTGAGTGTATTTACATCCTTACCATTCTAGCACCTAAAAGTTGGACTTAAAGGTCATCCTCCTATAATCGATGGGGAGTTATTTAATAACATAAAAGTAGAAGAGTGTTGCTGGATTATGGAAGATAGTAAGACTATTGCAATTACCTTAGAAAAAGTGAGTTCTATTCTCTCTTAGATTTTATCTTCAAAACAACAATTTTTAATTTAAGTATTTTAAAACTTAGTGACTTTGTTTAACTTGCAATCTTATTTATTGACAGGAAGTCACTATCATTACAATTTATAATTTTTTAAGCTTAAGTGAATGATGATTTAAAAGCTTGTAGCCATGAAATCTTTCATTGCTGAAGATAGTTATTTTTTAATTATCATCTTCATAATTAATCCTTGTAGCCTTCTTTCATAGTTGTTAAAGCATTGAGTTATCATTGTCAAGGGCTGATATTCTACATGTGGAGACAATTTAAAGACCACACTACTTCAGAATGTTTAGATACGAACCTATCTGAGAAGTGAAGGTGATTAGTGTGAAATTTTAACCATATTGCCATCAGCCTTCTTCACGATAACCAGCCTTGCCTGACACAGGCTATTACGAGATGTAAATATGCATGTACACGCATTGATGCATGTACATGTACCTGAAACACATTCCTCTCCTTCCTTTAATATATTTCATACCTATTGTATTGAAATAGGATTGTAGTAATTTAAATAAGCACATTTAGGTGTACTTTACTTGCTCAAATTTCGTCGCAAATCCGAATGGCTTTTGATAAATTTTTTTGGATCATTGCTACCTCGTGGTTTTTTAAACTTCAATATTTTTAGCATAAAATTATTACGGGTCACAAGTATTAAATCTCTGTGCTTTACTTGTGTTGATTTTATTGCAAGTCCAAATTATTTTTCCATTGTTATTTTGGTAGTTATTCCTAAACGTCTCTACATGGTTTTAAAAGCCCCGGTATTTTTACTACGCTGTTATTATGACGCTTAAATTTTGAATCTCGCATCACTTTTCTACATGCCTTATTTTTGTTGATCTTAGTTTAAATGCAAATAATGTTTTGATAGTTTTTTATTTAAAAAATTTCTGGTATTTTTGATATGCTTTGTTATTATGACTCACAAGTTTTGAATAGTGTAATAAAATAATCATTTTTTGACTTGATTTATGTAGATTTTAACATAAAAATAAGAGGTTTTCAATTTTGTTCTTTTTTTATTGATTTGTTGCTATGCTTATCCACATTTTTTCCAAATTCCTCATATTTTTAATATTAATATATTCGCAAGTTTTGAATCACATATTAAGATAATTATTTTTTGACATTTGTTCCAATTTTAATATAAATCTAACAGGTTTTCCAATCATTATTTTGGCAGTTGCAACTACAAATTTCCTTGTGGTGTTGAAAATCGCACAACATAATATTATTACAACTCAAGAAATCCGATTCTATTTCAAATTTTTTGTAGCTTAAAACGAGCTTTTTTTAAAAACGTATGTATATCTATTTAAGATTTGTCAAACCTCTTATAATTTATTTAAAATAAAAATTTTAAAATTGAAGTATATTCAATACTAAATATTTAATCTTATTTGCTCTGCAAATTTTTTTTTTTTAATTTAAATCATTTTAAACCCTATAAACTTTCTTTAAACTTAAATATTTGACTTACATTTATTTTACTCAATGAAATATTTTTTTTATTGTTAAGATTTATGTTGAAATGAACTTTTATATTATGTAATGTGATAAAAAAGTGTAAATATGTAAAATGATTTAAAATTGTATATTTTAAAAAAGTATGTTATGTAATGTGTGAACATAACTTTTTCCCTTCTGTTTTTATTTATTTCAATTAATCTGTTAGATAGAAAAACTTATCTTTTAAACAAACAGGTTAGTAAAACATATTTTTGCAAGAATTTTTTTTTTATTACAATTAATTTTTGAGAAAAAAGTATAGTATGCTTTAAGCTTGTTTTGGCTGTAGATTCAGGTCTGTATAGCTTTGAAAATTTTCTTCAGACCTGGTAGTGAAATATGGTAAGCACTTGGAAACATTTAAAATACAGTACAGAACCCGTTATCCGGAAATCAGAAAACCGGAAAACCAAAAAACCGGAACGAAATTCGATAAATTTTCCCGCAATTTTTAAAAAAAAAATTTTTTTTCATCATAAGATTTTAGGATTTTTCTTTCTTTTTTGAAAGATTTTTACCTTACCATCATTTCAGAAATAATCATTAGTGTATTACTTCATCGTTTTTTCTTATTTTCAAGATTATTTCCAAATATTTTTTTTTATTTTATTAGTTGGGTTTAACACTAAAAAAAGGGCTTTTTGTAGCTATTCAGAAAACCGGAAAAATCAGTTATCCGGAATAGCGATAGTCCCGATCGTTCCGGATAATCGGTTCTCTACTGTACTACTCTTTCTTTCGTCCATGCTTTGATTTTTTTTTTTAATAATAAAAATACCCTAACCTGAACCCTTGGTTCTGAACTGTTTGACATAAGGTATGCAAAGGTTTAAAATGTAATAACACTACTTTGTCAGGGTTACCACTCCACAGGGAAAACCTGGAAAATACAGGGAATTTACAAATCACCTAAAATAACAGAGAATTTTAAGTTTTATCTTTAGAAACTGGTTTAAGTTTTATCTTTAGAAATTCAGGGAATTTTGTTTCTTATTTTCATATTTTTAAAAATGGTAACTACTCAAAGTGCAATCTATCTATGCTATATTCCCTGTGGCGGAATCGCAGTGACATGGCAACATTGTCACAGAATGTTAAGAGTTCTTGCGGAGAGATTTTTCTTTTGAAATTTTTTTATTTAGTTTTCTTTTCTACAGAAATGTACACGTAATGTTTGAACCATGCATTTAGAGAATCACTTTTTGACGCACATAATTTACACCGGTAGTATCATAAATCAATGTAACGTTTCGATTGTATTTTGGGTAGTTATTGATATTGGTTTTCACATGGTTTTTAAATATCTCGATATAATTCACACTATATGGAAAATTCTAATTGTGCATTTGAGTATTTACTTTTTAAGGCAATGATTATATCTAATTTTTGGCAGCTATTGATTTGTTAATAGTTTTTAAATCAAGTATTTTTATGCGATATTACAATTACAGTACAGAACCCGTTATCCGGAAATCAGAAGACCGGAAAGCCAAAAAACCGGAGCGAAATTCGATACATTTTCCCGCCATTTTTTAAACAAAATTTTTTTTTCCTTATAAGATTTTAGGATTTTTCTTTCTTTTTTGAAAGATGTTCACCCTACCATCATTTTGGAAATAATCATTAGTGTATTACTTCATCGTTTTTTCTTCTTTTTAAGATTATTTCCCCTCCCCCCCCCCCAAAAAAAATTTTTTTTAGTTGGGTTTAACAATAAAAAAACGGCTTTTTGTAGCGATTCAGAAAACCGGAAAAATCAGTTATCCGGAATAGGGATGGTCCCGATCGTTCCGGATAATCGGTTCCCTACTGTAGTTATTATGCATTTGAGTAACCCCTTTTTGAGGAGTCCAATTCGTGTGATTTCTTCGTCAACCTTTTTTCTGATAACAGATTACATGATTCTTATTTTTTTTAAATTGTGATGATTATTTACAAAATGCGAAGAAGGAAATAATTTGTGCGACGCCCCCACCCCCCTAAAAAAATGCGAGAATATCACCCATAATATTGGAATAAAAAATTATTACTTGTTCAATTTTAAAAAAATTATATTTTTTTTTTGGAAACACAGTGTTTTTGTCATTTTAAATTAGTAACGTGTATGTTATTATTAAAAGTATCTTGCAGAAAGATAGTGTTAGAAAGTTTTGTCGCAGAAAGCTCAAAAAAATTCTGCCACAGGGGCTTTATTAAACTAGTTCATTTACTACAGCATTATTTGTTTTAAGTATATTGGGCTGTTCCTTTTTTCCATAAGTTTTTTCAGCAATTATTACTAGTACAGTTTTCCCAATGCAGTTCATATGAGAGCACAGTGATTGTTGTGTTTCCTCTTAATATATTGTGTATAATATGTACAGAGAATATTTGTTTCCAGATTTGAATGGCAACCCTGACTACCCTCTCTTACCCCCAGGCTTTGTTTTTTTTAAAGTAAAATAAATATCTTAATCTGAACCCTCAATTCCAAATCCTTTGACTTGAGCTATACAAATGTTTAAAATGTAGTAACACTATTGAAATAAATGTTGAGTAAACTTAATGACATATTGATTACTTTTCATGATTTCAGATCAATAAAATGGAATGGTGGAATAAACTAGTTTTAACTGATCCTGAAATCAACACCAAGAAAGTTAATCCTGAACCATCTAAGGTATTTATTACTTACTCTTATTTCTTTTGTGGCAGTAAGAGCGCATAATTGACCATTTTGATCAGCCTGTGTTGGTACCGAGGGTGTGCGGTATCGGTCCTTGTTAAACCATATTTTGAGAAATGCTTAACATCAATAATATCTATGGTTTATTTAATACTATAGACATATAAATTTTTGAAAAAGTAGCCTCTGTTAAAAAGCCTTTTACTGGCCACCGAATACTAACAAATTTGATTTTGCCCTACAGTTACTGAACTTAATAATGTAATTTTTTGTTTAACAAAATCTATTTAATTGCGCTTTTGGTTTTATGCATTTATGTCACACTTTTTACATTCCCATTACTTTTTCTTCCTTATGCCAATTTTTTTAAATATATATTTCATGGTGTGTAACATTTTTTAAAGGTGCTTATTTTTGTGTTTTAAAAGCCTTTAAGGGTGCTTTTTTTGCTAGGTGTTTTTAAAAAGTGCTCAATTTTCCCTTTGAAAATTTCATATTTTTCTTTACAATGTGAATTTACGTCATGTATTATGCAAAAGTGTGCTTTTCACATAGTTCTATTAAATTTTTCACACTTCATTCAACCACAATCTATTTCAGTGTGCCGTCGGTTCATAGCGCGTGAAAGTGCCAATAATTTTACAGGTTTGATGAAATGCTTGCGAGTCCGCATGTGCGTGTAGTGAGTTGAGTTCGGTGAAATTATTTCTTGCGAGACATTCTCAATTTCAAGCTTCCTTTTTCCAACCTCTGAAATCGAACCGAAAAATATGTTGATCATTTTTTTAATGGCTAATGTAACCAAGAAAAAAATTCTTTGTCAAAAACTAGTTATTTTATCATGATTATGTAAAGTCTTTCAAAATCATTTCGCATTTTGTTAACTGTATTGCAATAGATAGTGCTTAAAAATATTTTTGAGTGCTTAAAAGGTGCTAATTCAGGGAGAACGGGAAAAACCTGGAAAATACAGGGAATTTAAAAATCACCTAAAATAACAGGGAAAATGCAGGAAATTTGGATTTTTTCTTTACAAACTGGGAAAATACAGGGAATTTTGTTTCTTTTGTCTTTTAAAAAATGGTGACTACTCAAAGCGTAATCTATAGGATATTTCAGCTGTACTAAACTATTTCATTTACTATAGCATTATTTAAGAATGCTGTTTTCTAGCAAGTAAAACTAATATATATAGTTTGCCCAATATAGCTCACACAAGAGCTCAGTAATTGTTGTTTCCTCTTAAAATATCACATATAATATGTACAGTCCGCAAAAAAAAAAGATATCACCCTGAATAACTTTTGTTCTAATGATCGGATTTTCACGAACTAATTGTCAATCTTAATGGTTTCTGGGGGTGACCTCAAATATGCTAATTAATTACTGCTAACTATTAATTAAGTTACGAAATCAGACACAAAAACGTACTTTCTCTGAATAAACATATATTTTTTTTTACATATTTGGTTTCTTAATCTTCAAAATATAGGGGGTAGCCGCAATCTGGGAAATGTGGTCCCCATAGTTTGGGCAGGAGAGCGATTCAAAGTTTGGACCCCTTAATGTTAAATTCACTTTTTGCGTTTTTAGTCATATTTTAAAAGCTAATTAAGCAATTAAAAAAAAAATTACACCCACTCATAAAACTCATTTACCCAAAGATAATTTCTTGAAAAAAATAATTTTTAATAATTAATTATTATTTTTTATTAATTAATTAAATTGAGGAAGAAAAATTTTTGAATTATAAGGTATGAATTTTTTTATACCATATTAATTCTACATATGTTTCAATTGAAAAATCTAAATTTTCAACTGTTTTTATTTATTAGGAGCTGAGAAAAATTAAAATTAATTATTTTTAAAAAAATAATTTGGCGACAATGAAAAAATATTTAAATGGGGCGATTAATATTAAAATGTGATCAACTTTCGAGAAACTTGACTTCGCGTGCGTAGCGTAAAATTTCATTCATATTTTTTTTGCCAATAATCGTTTGCTAATCTTTTTATTTTTATATCTTTCAAACTATAAAATACAATGTTTCTTCATAATTTTTTTGCAATTTAGGGAAGAAATTTGAATAAAACATTTTGAATTAAAAACACTTTATTCAAGGAGTGTGTAGTTTCATAAAAGCATGCTTCTGATAGAATATGATTATACACCAAATTGTGCTTATTTAATGTGATTATTTTTTTATTTTGTTTTTCAATAACTGATACAATTTCAATAATATACACGCGTATGCATAGAATTCAAATAACATATTTATCAATTTCTTGAATATATATTTTATGAATATTAATAAAATTACGTTGTCAGCATTTTTAATTATCTTAAAACTTCTTTACATCTTATATATCGCCTTAATCTTAAAATAAATTTGTAAATTACCTATCTGCGCGTGTTTCACAGAATTATTTTTCTAACTTCTTAATTGAATTTGAATGCAAAATCTTATTTTTTATTCTACCATATACACCGAAGAGCCATTATATTATGACCACGCTCAATCTATAACAATGAGCTTGCCCAGGTTTTCATGGTTTCTCTCCCAGGAACAACGTTTACATGGGGCACATTGGGACCCCATGTAAATGTAAACATTACCATGTATGTAAACATTAATTTTTCCTGCGGGGGATGGTGTTTACCAACACGATAATGCACCTTGTCATAAGGATCGAATCGTCATGGATTGGTTCGAGGAACATTCCAGTGACTTTCAAATCATGTCTTGGCCCCCAAATTCACCCGACCTTAATCCAATAGACCATTTGTGGTCCTACTTGGAAAACCAAATTCGTGCTGCCACGCTACCCCCTCGCAATGTGAGGGAATTGCAGGACCAGTTGGTGAGCGCTTGGAACCAAATACCTCAAACTACCTATCAGCACATTGTGGAATCAATGCCACGGAGGGTGCTAGCAGTTTTGAGGGCTTAATGTGATCCTACATGTTATTAGCAGGGTGGTCATAATGTAATGGCTCTTCGGTGTATATTATTTTCCAGTAATATACTAATCAATAGTTTTAGTTCATTAGTTTATGTTTTCCTTTTAAATAAAATTACTTTTCAAATTATTGCTAAGTTCTTAGTGAAAGAAAACTTAGAATTGTTGCCAGCTATCTCAGAATTAAATCTTGTTAAGAAATTAAAAATATTCTACTGATCACACACAATAACATTTGATGCAGAACAGCTGACTATTTACTAAGAATACTATTGTTTACGAAAAATGAAGATAAATTATTAATTTTCTTTTTTTTTTTTATTGTTTCTTATTTATTCGAGTAATGAAAAGTAAATGCGTACGTGTGCACAACAGATTGTTTTTTTTTAAAAATGAACGAAGAACTATGGACATACAATTTTATTTCGACAGTGAAAGTTATTCTTGTGCGCTTACTTAAAGAAAGTTACCCTTTTGCTTTAAAGTGTTGAAAATATTTGCTTTAAAAGTTGTTTATATGATTTCTCAACTTTTGCACAGTTCAACGAAATATTGCTATATCAGAAAAATGTTCGATATGCCTTGTTTTGTTAAACAACCACTAAAATAAAAAATTGTCAAAAGATTCGAAAAACGTGCTATTTTTAAAATCATCATCTCAAAAATAGTTCTTTTCCTCCATTTGACTTTTTTCTTCTTAAATAACTTATAATCATAGTTTTAACACACGTTTTGAAGAAATTATGAATAAAAAATTTTCCTAATATTTTGTAAGAAAAAAAAACGAAAATAATTGTTTCATTGAACCAGAGTAGTTAATTGTTTTCGTAATATTCGGCCTTAACTATTTAACTTAGATTGTTTGGACTAGGGGTCACTTCATGCATGTCTTTCGAGATTGAAATTTCAGTGATAAAATGTAAAAATTACAAGAATGCGTAAGGTGGTTTCAACTAACAAAAAAAAAGGAGAAAATCGTTGGCAAACGAAGTTATCTCATGAAAAGAGTGTCAGAGTTAACAAAATATTGTAAAAACTGTAACAATCGTTACTCTTGTTTAATAAAGGGTATTCTAAACCTAATTTTCTTTTAATCATATTTTTTAAAGAACTAACGAAAGGAGTGTGCAAATAACATCAACTCTTTTTACTGCAAACTAAGTTTACTTAATATCATTTGCAAATCTTATGAAGTGTAAATTATTGTATTGATATATTTTGCTTTGGTTATATTGATGCTAGATACTATATATACTTTGGCTTTCTAGTACAGGCTTCCTAGTATATATATACTTTGGTTATATATATACTAGAAAGCACTCTTTTTTGCGGATATAATCGTGTGAGCTGATGAAAAGATTATAACATTTATTTTCCGGATATTTGTAGAATTTTGTTTTCCTTTTTTCGGAATTTTTTCCCCGGTTTCTTGTTATTTTATTTTATTATTATTTTTCTTTTTCTATTTTTTATTGTTCTGTAATTTTCCCCATGTTTTCTCTACATTTTGAACTTATTTTATGAGTTCTATTTACTTGCAGCTTATGCGCAATAAACAAAACTTTTTGTTTTTCTTAATTTTCATTGTGTTTTTTTATGTATTTATTTATTATGATATATATATATATATATATATATATATATATATATATATATATATATATATATATATATATATATATATATATATATATAAATGCTTTTAAAATGCCATATAACATTTACTAAGTTTTACAATTTTATCGAAAATAAATATCGTTAATTCTATAAAATTTTGTGATTATGCATCAGAATAGCTATATTTTTTCGGGTCCTCATTTGCTTGATCATTTTTTTTCTTCTTTCCCTTACCTAAGAAACTCGACGTGAGGTGCTAAAGCAACTAACCCTACAACTCTTCATAAATTTATAATAGCTTATGAAAATTTGGTTTTAATTCAAAACTGTCACACAAATGACGTTAAAACAGCTTTAAAAAAATAAATAATGTCAGAAAAAAAGTTCAACGTCAAGATTCTAAAATCTTGGAGAATCAAAAATAATTTATTAATTGATTTAAATTTCCTTTTTTAAAGGAGATTAAAAAAACAAAAACAATTTGTTTTCGTTGCCCAGAAAGCCATTCGAAAAATTCTTTTGGTTGCTTAGCAACGAGAAGCACTATGTTTTCCCGTCTTGTCAATCATTTAGTTTCTTTATGGTTGTTATAAGTAATTTCTCCTTCTATGGCGAGGTAATTTGGCATATTTTTAAATCTTCGCCAGATATATAAATCCTTATTGCGACCCAAGTTACAACCCATTTTTTTCGAAATTTTGTCTACCCCCCCCCCTATTTTAAGGGTCAGGATTCCAAATATGTAAAAAAAAATATATGTTTATTCAGAGAAAGTACGTTTTTGTGTCTGATTTCGTAACTTAATTAATAGTTAGCACTAATTAATTAGCATATTTGAGGTCACCCCCAGGAACCATTAAGATTGACACTTAGTTCGTGAAAATCCGATCATTAGAACGAAAGTTATTCAGGGTGATATCTTTTTTTTTTTTGCGGACTGTACTGGGAAAACACAGGGAATTTTTTTTTCAGATTTGAGTGGCAACCCTGTTATTTTTTGTTGAAAGATTTGGCTATGCATCTTGTATTTTGTTTCTGATCCTTAATTATTATTTTTTTCAGCTGTCAGATTTAGATTTAGAGACAAGAGGGATGGTTGAAAAAATGATGTATGATCAAAGGCAAAAGGAAATGGGATTACCTACTTCCGAAGAACAGAAAAAACAGGATGTTCTTAAAAAGTAAGCTCTTTTTTTTTTTTTTTAAAATCTTGTATCTCAAAAGTAGGTTTTTCATTCTAACCAAGGTTGGCAAGTTTTAGACAATTGATAGTTTTAACCATCTTGTCAAAAACCAGAAATTTTGGGGTCATGATAATTATTAGCTATTATAAATATTTACAATTATAAGTGATCAATCAATTATATTTAATTAATTTGGCATTATGGTCTTTTTGTTTTGACAATTGTCAAAAACCCAAATTTTGGTGCAGAAAATATTAAATAATTATTAATAAAAATGTATGAAATTGCAATTTTTCCAATTTATTAATTTATTTAATTCTTGAAAATAATTCAGAAACATTAATCTTATAAATAAATACTGAAACAATCATCTTATTCATTATATGTAAAATCAATTTTCATTTACTCCCATCTTAACTCCTCCTTTCCCTAAACATGCTGTAAAAAAATATAAATGAAAAAAATCTTCTTTTCTCCAAGCTCATTTTTAATGGTTTGGCAATTTTTTACAGTCTCCCTGACTGAATTAGTACCTTTACTCCACTAACTTTGTTTTTTAGCTCCAGTTACTTATTTTTATTTCAAGTAGAATTAGCTAAATTTATTATTGCTTATTATGAAAGGAAAAAACATCATTGGTACTAATAGCATGGAAATTTTTTATGCTCCTCCTAAGTACTCAGTACCATTAGATTACCATTTTACAAAAAATAAATAAAAAAATTAAGTAAAATAGTTTTGAAACCCCTCTTTACTCCAAGCTCATTTTTAACATCATTGGTATCAATAATGATGGTATGGCGATTTTTACAATCTAACTGACTGAATAAGTACCTTTACTTCATTAACTATGTTTTTTAGCACCAGTAACTTATTTTTTATTTCAGTTAGAATTACAAAAATTTATTACTACTTATTATTTATCAAAGTAAAAAACATCATTGGTACTAACTAATAATATGGAAATTTCTTATGCTCGTCCTAGGTAACTTAGTACCATTTTGCCGTTAGTTTTATTTTTTAGCATAAAGCTTCAGTTTTTTTTATTATTATATTATTTTTTATTTCAATTAATACTTATTACCGAAATAAGTCATTGGTGCCAGTAATAGTATGGCAACTTTTTACAATCTTGCAAATTAATTTCTTTTAAACAAATAAGTATTATTTCTCCATTAATTTTTCTTTTATGTGCATATTTTTTTTATTTCAAAAATATTTGATTTTAAATTCTTTATTTTTACAGAAATATATTTTTAATGTATATAACAAGAAGCAAAATAAACATGTGATTTTCATATAACTTTAGTAATAGTGACCTTACTAAATAGTGACAGTCTCCCTATGTTACTATCTTTATGTTGATCATTGAGATTAGATGACATAATGAGGAGAAAAAACAGTACAATTCATAATTTTAAGATTCATTTATTATTTCATTTTTAGGGGTAACAAAATTACTTAAATAAAGTTATTGTGCTTGTTTTGCTTATTGTGTTATGCTATGGTCATTAAAGTCTCAGGCTTTATGAATTTCTGAAGTTAGCAGGTTTGTCAATGTTTCTGAAATTATAAGTATGACTCACAGACAAACTATTCATTTTATTATTTTTGAACTATAAAAAAAGAATTACAACTTTCTGCAATATTAGTCATAGTATACATTTTTCTCATGAAGAGAATTTAAATTTGCATCTTCATGGTCTACTTTTGAAATATTTATTATTATTTTATTTATTTATTTTTTTTCTGTTTCTTTTTTATTTTTATTTTGCAGGTTTATGGAAGCTCATCCGGAAATGGACTTTTCAAAATGCAAGTTCTCGTGATTAAAGCTTGTTTATATATTTGCATTCAATTTTTGTACAGTTAGTTGGAACTTCAAGTTTTCACAAAATTGTGATTTATGTAATGTAGTCAACAAGAATGTTAGTCATAATTCTATGCACATATGTTTTCTTTTTGATAAATAAACTGATGCAACAGTATTAAGTTTGTTTGTAATTAATACAAATCATACATATATTCAATATGCATGTTTTGTTGGTTAATGATAAAAAAGAGAACAAAAATGCTACAAAGTGTTCACCCATTTAAAAATGTTTCGTTTACAGAATTTTATAAAATAATATTAAGTCATTCATATTAGATTCTTTTTAAACTAGCGCAGTAGGTCAAAAAATTTATAAACACTGAGGTTAAAAATAAATTATTTTAAATTAAAAATTAGGTTTTGACTAATCTTGAAAACATTTCTTTTTTTAAATTAAGATTTTGGCAAGTGATCTTAAAAACATTTATGTATTTTTGAAATCATGTTACACATTCTTAAACAGCACTGAAATAATTAAAAAAAAAACACTGTAAAAACCTCAGTTTCTATGAAAATACAAGTTTGAACAATGTTCTGCAACATTAAAATACCTTTTTCTCTTTAGCATTCAACTTTTGGCAGCCTTGAAATGTTATAGCTCGTTATAGTACAACACTAGTAAAATGCTAATAACAAGAGCGATTAATTCTGAATTACTTTTGATTGACTTATGAAATAACAGATAATTTTAAAATTATGTGGTAAATAAAACTGCTCTTTTACTTTACATCAATCTTGTAATTTTTTATGCTAACCTATCATTAAAATAAAATACTTCAAATGTATAAAAACATGACAAAATCTTTGTAATATATTAATAATTTAGCAGATAAAATATAAAACAGTAAATTTACTTTTAAATTGATATTTATTATGCTGTTTACAAATAAAAACTTTCAACTGAAATCTTTTCTTGCATGTTAAAAACAATTGCACAAAAAAATCACGAAAATTATTAAATATCAAATAGGATTAATCCCCTTTTTAACTCAAGGAAAATAAAGAGGAGTTTAATTTTATGCCTCTAATACTGAGACGCTAGATTGGACTTTAAACCTTTACAACGTAATTTTAAATGCAATGAATGAGATTATAAAGTACGTCACCTACTGAAGGCGAAAATTTAATTGTTGAGATTTTGTGCACATAAAAACCAACTGAGACAAAAAACACTACAAAATAACAGAAAATGTAAGCGATTACCAAGTATGTGTGCAAATCAAATCAATCAAAAATATTTTTTTTCTTTTCATCATGTGGTTTTCAAATCAAAGTATTAGCTTAAAAAAGAACATTTTTGGATTAGTGAGCCAGTTGAACTAAGGTTCATTATTGTGGCATCCATTCTTAGTGGATCGGTTTTATTTGCATTTCGTCTTTTGAAACACACAGAATGATGAGGATCTATCATATATACAGATTTATTTTATATTCTGGATTATTGTTCTCAATATTTAAATAAAATAAAAACTAAGTTCAGCTTTTATTTCTGGAGTCCGATTGCTTCCTTCATCCACACTCCATGGTTATTATGTATATATACAGTAGAGTTAAAATGAGGAAATTCGAAGTCAATATTCAGTATTACAACATGGCCCTATATCTCTCCTTAATATTGACCCATAGTATTCAAACTGAACCTCGTATTATATTACTGGACATTATTTTATCCTTCCAGAGGAAATAATTATAGGACTAATAGGGCCGTATAGTTTACTATGTATGTATATATATAATAGTGTGTTTAATAGCGTTAAAATGAGGAAATTCGTCTTCAAAAAACCTTTAAAACGAGGCGATTCGAAGTCATTTTTCAATATTAACGCAAGGCCCTATATCAGACCTTAATATTGACCCATAATATTTTGATTGGACTGCGTATTTTATTACCAGGTAATAGTGTACCCTACCAGAGGAAATATATATAGGCCTCATAGGGGTACACAATGTGGCCCTGTAGTTCACTATGTACGCATATCTAAGATAGTGCATTCAATTGTTTTAAAATGAGGAAATTCGTCTTTTAAAAACCTTTAAAACGAGGCGATTCAAAGTCAGTTTTCAATTCTAACGCAAGGCCCTATATCAGACCTTAATATTGACCCATAATATTTGAATTAGATCACGCATTTTATTACCGGGTAATAGTGTACCTTACTAGAGGAAATATAGGCCTCATAAGGGTACAGAATGTGGCCCTATTTCCCACATGCAAGACCCTCCAGAATATCGAAAAACACATAAAAAAATAATATAATTTAAAATAAGCAACAAAAAAAAAGAAAATTTTTTGAAATTTGTCCGTCCCTGGGATTCGAACCCAGGACCCCTCCCTCCAGCAGCGAACTTGCTTGTTTGGTGGCCTACCTTCCAGTTCACGGTGATACGTGAAGCCTACCACAGTTTCGCCTCAAAAGCTCTCTTCTCTCATCTTCGCAATATACCTTTAGGGGCCCACTGTGACCCCCCTAATTGGCCTATAAAAATTCTCTTCAGCAGGCTTGTTTAGACCATAGACCCCTAATTAGGGACCGAGTTTGAAAACTATACCTTGATATTAATGGGAACTAGGGGGTCTTGAAATTTGAACCTCTCTCCAGCCATTTTATTTTTTTATTCTTTTTTTATTATTATTCCATTACGCTTTCTTTGCTGGATTTCACACACAGACAACACTCCATGCATGCTAGAATATCCAAAATGTTACAAAAGAAGTCAAAAAAGAGCAAATAGACTGATTTCAATGGATTTTTCCAGTTTTTTCCAATTTTCCCAATAAAAAAAATTATTTCCTACATGCAGAACCCTCCAGAATATCGAAAAACACGTAAAAAAATAATATGATTTAAAATAAACAAAAAAAAGCAAATTTTTTGAAAATTTGTCCGTCCCTGGGATTCGAACCCAGGACCCCTCCCTCCAGCAGCGAACTTGCTTGTCTGGTGGCCTACCTTCCAGTCCACGGTGATACGTGAAGCCTTCCACAGTTTTGCTTCAAAAGCTCTCTCCTCTCATCTTCGCATCATACCTTTAGGGGCCCACTGTGACCTCCCTAATTGGCCTATAAAAATTCTCTTTGGCAGCCTTGTTTGGACCATTGATCCCTACTTAGGGTCCGAGTTAGAAAATTACACCTTGATATTAAAGGGAGCTAGGGGGTCTTGAAATTTGAACCTTTCTCGAGCCGTTTAATTTTTTTATTCTTTTTTTTTATTATTCCATTACGCTTTGTTTGCTGGATTTCACACACAGAAAACACCTCATGCATGCTAAAATATCCAAAATGTTACAAAAAAAGTCGAAAAAGAGCAAATAGACTGATTTCAATGGATTTTTCCAGTTTTTTTCCCATTTTCCCAATAAAAAAAATTATTACCTCAATGCAGGGCCTTCCAGAATATCGAAAAACACATAAAAAAAAAAAAATTTAAAATAAACAAAAAAAAAAAAAAAATTGTTGAAAAATTGCCGGTCACTGGGATTCGAACCTTTGACCCCTCCCTCCAGCTGCGAACTTGCCTGAAAATTGAATATTTAAAACCTAAACAGAGTGAAACAGTATTTAAACATGCGAACTTTTCATACGGCCTTATTTGTATTTTTTAAGTTGCTTTTAGCTTTTTTAAATCTGATGATTTTATACCAAATTGAGGTTTGCATTAATTATCTTAATTACATGCAGATTGTAGGGCAAATCACGAAAAAGATTCCTTAAAAAAGTTTAGAGTATCTAAAAGAGATTATAATGCACATGCACGAGGTTTTGTATATTTCTTTTTCCTAAGATTGATGTATGTTCAAGAATATTGTATGATTCACTTTTTAAAGAATTGCTTTCTTTGGATAAAGATAATTTGCAAATATCATCCCGATATTTCTATACATTCTGAAACAGATATTCGCCATAAAATGTCACTCAACATGCTGTTCCCTCACCTTTGCATCTGCTGTTGCATCACCTTTTTCCCTCATTCACGTCTGGCGAGTCTTGAAAATGAGAGCCTATTTTTGAGCACGCTAACTATTTGCTTCAAACGTCGCCAATCTCAGGGCTCGCCAAACGTGAATGACTCGTGACGTGAATTTTTGAACTCTCGAAACAGGTCGACTTTTATTTAGATCTTCATATTTTATTAAGTTATTGAAGTTTTATTTTCCGTTTCAGTTTCTTGGGATTGTTCAGTTTGTAACACCGTATATCGTAATAAATTAAAATACTTAATGAGATATTAAAATAATTTGCGGTTTAGATAATGGTTATGATTTTTACAAGGGGGTCTATATTTTGCAACGTTGCTGAGTTGAGTTGTTTTCATCCTGCTGCCAAGTTGAGTTGAGTTGTTTATCTTCTGCTGCCAAGTTGAGTTGAGTTGTTTCCATTCTGCTACTGAGTTGAGTTGTTTGCCTCCTGTTGCTGAGCTAAGTTGAGTTGTTTCCCTCCTGCTGCCAAGTTGAATTGAGTTGTTTGCCTCTTGTTGCTGAGTTGAGTTGTTTGCCTCCTGTTGCTGGATTGAGTTGATTTTCTTCTGCTGCTGAGTTGAGTTGTTTTCATCCTGCTGCTAAGTTGAGTTGAGTTGTTTGCCTCCTGTTTCTGAGTTGAATTGAGTTGTTTCTCACCTGCTGCTGAGTTGAGTTGTTTCTCTCCTGCTGCAAAGCTGAGTTGAGTTGTTTGCCCACTGTTGCTGAGTTGAGTTGTTTAACTCCTGTTGATAAGTTGAGTTGAGTTGTATCCATACTGCTGTGAAATTGAGGTGAGTTGTTTCGTTCCTGCTGCCAAGTTGAGTATAGTTGTTTGCCTCCTGTTGCTGAGTTGAGTTGAGATGTTTGCCTCCTGTTGCTGAGTTGAATGGGGCACGGGCATTGATTGTAAACAAACAATCAATTGCGGGTGTCTGGGTGGCGAGGTTGTCATAGACTTAACATAGCGAAGTTTAAAAATAAAGTGTTTTTAACTAATATTCTGAATTTATTTAGAATATTACATATATTTTTCGAAAGATAGTGTACTGAACTTTAAATAGTGATGCAGTTTTAATTGAAAATTTCCTTTTAAATGCAGCAATTTGAGGATATATATTTGGTCACTTTGTTTACGTATTTCGTGTGATTTGTAATGTTATGTCACAACTTGATTAGAAATAAATGTGTAGAATACCTGCATTAAAATGAATATTATTATTTAGGATTTAGTGCTTTATTTATGTGTGTATGTTTTTATTTATTTGAAAACTGATATATATTAAACACAGTTTTGAGTATATCATAGTCAATCAATCTTATTAATTCATGTTATTTTTCTTAATGGTATTTTTATTTTGAATGGTACTTCTAATTCTTATTTTATTAGAAAACTTGTCTTCTGAACATTGAATTGGGATAGATTTATGATTCACTTATTCCATTTTTATTTAGTAAATTGTGGATTCCACTAGGATCACCATGTTGTTGCATGTTGTTTACTTCTTACATGTTATTTATGTTGTGTTTGCTACTCTAATATACTTACTACACATGTATCAAAATACTGTACATACTAAAATTAATATTATTATTAAAGATCTTGTATTTTTTTGTGTTTTTTAATTCATTAAAGCAGATTAAATACAAAAAATGTTTTTTGTACATGAGTGTCTCAGAAAATAACATTTTAAATGAATAAAAAATCATGTTCTGATCCTATTTAAGAGTATTTACATTAGTGTTTAAAGCTTTTCTTAGTTAAACAATGGTTAATTGTATGAGAATAAGTTTTTATTCACATTAAAATGTGAATCATATATATAAATTTTAGAAAGTATATATAATGTTCTGTCACACATTTAATACTAAAAGTTATTGAATCACATATATTTATTTAGCAAATTTTATCTTAAATATAATACTGGGGAGTGATCTGCCTCCTCGCCGTGCACACTTGTAACATATTTCTATGGCTAAAAAATCTATTACTACTGGCATGTGTTCTTACGCTTGACATGGATGATCATCACATTTTCCATTGAAATACTCTTTGTGAGATTATTGTTTCCAAGTGGCACTAAAAACCAAAGGGACAAATCATTTATTTTGTGATTTTTTTTTGTGTGATAAATCATTTGCATTACAAGTTATTTAAAATTTGTTATTCTTTTTACCTCTCATTAAGCAACATAAACAATTTTGATTAAACCTTTCTTGAAACATGAAGGATATTTCTTTGTAAGTAAAACTAAACAGCATTTGAATTATTTAAGTAGAATATAACTAAAACTCTCAAAATAAAATATAAACAAATAACTAAAACTTTCAACTGTTTTTAATTTAAAACACTTGAAACTAAAAAAAAATACACTTATAATTAACATACTTATTAGACATATGAATGAAACTAAATATATTTTGCTTTATGTAATGGCAAAATTAAAATGGAAGTCGATTGTTAGCCTGACAGCAATGAGCAACTCAAAGGTGTTTGAACTAGACATCGCCGATTAATATTCACTATGATGACTACTAAGCTGTGTACATAGAAATTTCTTTTTTTAAATTTTCCATTCTTAGAAAGTCTTTAAGCGGCAATTTGATTAAATTTGTTTATATTTTCATTATTTATCTATTTCAATGAAACTATTTTTTTTTAAAGAAAGAAAGTGAGAGAAGCTATTATTTAATTGGAGTAATTATTATTAAATATAGATAGCTTTATCATGACATATTCTAATACAATAATTTTGATGTTTTCTAATTAAAAAATACAAAAATTTTGATATTTAAAAAGGGAGACAGTGTTGCTTTATAAGTATTTTATCAAAATGGTATTTTATAATGCTTTTACCCCTGTATGATTTTGCATAGCTACCTAAGTTATGTTATAACCTATGCTAACACTTTAATGTGTGAACCTTTTCGTTTAACAATTTCGTTGATGTATAAAGTAGCAAGAATAAAACAAATTGAATAAATTTTCAAAACATAGTAGTAAACTTGACATTTAGTGATAATCGATGCACTTTTATTTATTTTATATAATGCCCAGGTCAATTGCAATAGAAATCATCATGATTGATACAGGTTCAATTCTAACAAAATAATATATAAGTCATCTCTGATAGAGTTAGCTATATAGGAAAAAAATTCAGGTAAAGAAGAGTCAATTACTATATAGAATATATAATACAATAAGTTTTACATTATTTCACTGATATCAACAGGGTGCTCTACAAATGGGGAGCTAAAATTTGTAAGTAAAACAGACACTATATCCTTAGAAGAGCAAATAACAGGTATGCATTTAGCATGTGATTTGCACATGCACGAGGCGTGCCTCTTACATGTAGTTTTTAAACAGTCACTCGTATATGTAAAACATTTGAATATAATGTTGGTTAATGAACTCACCGCTAAGCCTCATGGTCCTGAGATAGAGAAGCGGATTCATAAATTATAGTTTTTAAAGAAATATTTATCACCCAATACAAACTATAAGAAAAACTGCAAGAAATATTAGATTTTCACATGCTTATGTCAAAGCTGAGATAAGTTTTTACCTGAAATTATATGCATTGAAATAAGATAAGTGGCAATGAATTAAAAAAAGAAAAAAATAACCTTAACATATTATTTAAAAACAAGAAGAAGAAAAAAATAAAGCATTTAAGCAGGATATTTATTATATATTTTTCTCAAACCTCTTCTTTATGTACTTCATGGATATTCAACTAATTATTTAAATAATAATTTTCAAAGAAAAATTATTATTTCAACATAATTGGGTTATAAAATATTATATAGCTTAAATTCTGAAAGCAAGAATAGAAATTATTTTACAATAAACCTTTAATTATTAAATAAATTTCTTTACATTTTTGTCTTTCCCTCCTTTATTTACAATTGATGCATTATACTGGCTGGAAAGCATACAAATCCTACACTAAATTCAATGTTGTTTAATAGACAGTTTAGGACAAACATGCATAATGACTAGTAAATTTTAAGAAAATTTAAGGAAAACAAATCAATATAAACATACGCACCTTCATACTATGCTATAACCGTGTTGTGGAGTACCTTAAAGTCAGACTTAATTTTGAAAGAAGTCTTCATGAGTGTCCTTAAGGATTTGATGCGGCTTAGAAGGGGCAATAGGCGGAAAGATACTTGATATTAAATAAGAAACAAGTTTCCTCACTAAAGCCCCACTGAGCCATTCTGCATCCTTTGAAGATCCAATAGAATAATATTTTTCATTTCATCATGTCTTGCTTTAAATAATTCCATCTGCTTCTTCACAATTTCTTTTGAATTGCTTTCTCCATACAAAGTTGCATCCTAAATTGAAAGGAAACAAGTATGAGGGAGAATTATGAAACAGGCATTATACGTAATCTACTAAATAATGTCTGAAGTAAAAAATGATCAACTATTTCTAATATGAATCATAACAAACATTATCTTTAAGGGGAGAGCCTACTAACTTAAAAATAAGAATTTTTTTTTTATAAATATCATCAAAATCTAACTAAAACATTTGATACATAGAATAAATTAATTCTACTCTTAATAGACAAAATAATTAAATAATAATGTGTATTCGTGAAAATATCAGCAAAATCCTTATTGGAAGCTCTGCCACCCAGAAGTTCATTAATAAAAACAAATAAATTTTAATGTATATTAAAAATTTTTTGTTTATTATTTTGCTCTGTTTATGAAACAAGCATTATATTTTATCTACTTATTTATCTACTTAATTAATCTACTTAAGTAAAAAATAGAAAACTATTTTTAATATGAATCATAACATATTATTGTTAGAGAGAGCATGCTCAACCACATAATAAAAGACTTCTTTCACAAATATTAACAAAACCTAATTAAAACATTTGAAAATATTTAGTATATATGTTTAGAATAAATTAATTCTACTCTTAATAAACAAAATAATTAAATAATAATGAGTATTTGTGAAAATAACATCTAAATCCTCTGCCACCCAGAAGCTCAACCACACAAATCAAGACTACTTTCACAAATTTTATCAAAACCTGATTAAAACATTTTAAGAAGCTTAGTACATTTAAAGAAAATAACTAAGTTAAAAAACAAAAGAATTAAATAATAATGTGTGTTACTAAAAATATCAAAAAATCCATTCACTCAAAGCTGCCACCTGGAAGTTTATTTACAAAAACAAAGCAATTTAAACACTGTAGCAAATTTTTTGATCCCTATTTTGCCTTATTTATTATACAGGCATTATGCTTAATTAATATCTAATGCAAAAAACCAGAACTGTTTCTTATATGAATCAAAACAAACATCTGTAAGGAGAGGGCACAAACTAAAAAAACTAAAAAAACTGAAAAAACTAAAAAAAACTGAAAAAACTAAATAAACTAAAAAAACTAAATATTATTTAGTTTATTTAGTTTTTTTAGTTTATAAAAAACTAAAGTTTATTTAGTTTTTCAGTTTTTTTAAGTGTTTTTTTTAGTGTTTTTTTAGTGTTTTTTTTTTTGTTTTTTTTCTTCAGATTTTTAAAGTTTTTTTTTAGTTTTTTTAAGTTTTTTTAAAGTTTTTTTTTAGTTTTTTTTTTAGTTTTTTTAAAATTTTTATTTTATTTTATAACCGTCACAGAGCAGCCGACCCAATTTTATGGATTTACGACTGCTAATGTTCAACTCCGTTGCCTTATAATTTTGATCTCAATCCAGAAGACAAGGAAACTCCTGAATCGAGTATTGGGAGAAATTTTGCTTTGGTGGAGGACTTTTTGATGGAATTAACTAAAACTAAAAACACTAAATAAACTAAATAAACTAAAAAAACTAAATAAACTAAAAAAACTAAAAAAAACTAAATAAACTAAAAAAACTAAATATAGTTTTTTTAGTTTATTTAGTTTATCAAAAATACTTAGTTTTTTTAAGTTTTTTTAGTTTATTTAGATTAGTTTATTTAGTTTATTTAGCCTATTTAGCTTATTTAGTTTATTAAGTTTATTTAGTTTTTTAGTTTATTTAGTTTATAAAAAACTGAAGTTTATTTAGTTTATTAGTGTTTTTTTTAGTGTTTTTTTATTTTTTTTTTAGTTTTTTTAAGTTTTTTTAAAGTTTTTTTTTTAGTTTTTTTTTTAGTATTTTTTGAGCTTTTTTTTAATTTTTTTTTTATTTTATAACCGTCACAGAGCAGCCGACCCAATTTTATGGATTTACGACTGCTAATGTTCAACTCCGTTGCCTTGTAATTTTGATCTCAATCCAGAAGACAAGGGAACTCCTGGATCGAGTATTGGGAGAAATTTTGCTTTGGTGGAGGACTTTTTGATGGAATTAATACGCATTTGCACCCGCATGGAGAGGAAATCCACGAAAGCCAATTACGGTTAGCCTGACGGCTAGGGGACTCTATCCGTCAGCATACCCAAGATCCGTCTACTACTGAGGATATTTCACGTCAGCACTGCGGTCGGTGCAAGCCGGATGCAGGTTCGTATCGACCAACCATTGCTGAGATTCGAACCCGGCACACTTCATCGGAAAGAGATCGCTGAGCATCGAGAGTCATCCTGAGCATCGAGACTCATAACAGAATGTTTTTTATTTTATTTTATTTTATTTTCATTTTTAATTTTTAGTTTTTTTTTAAGTTTTTTTTAGTTTTTTTAGTTTTTATAGTTTTTATAGTTTAAAAACTTAAAAAAAAACACTAAAAAAACACTAAAAAACACTAAAAAGACACTAAAAAAAACACTAAAAAAACACAAAAAAACACTAAAAACAACACTGAAGAAAACACTAAATAAACTATATAAACTAAATAAACTAAATAAACTAAAAAAAATAAAAAAACTAAATAAACTAAATAAACTTAATAAACTAAATAAACTAAAAAAACTAAATAAACTAAATAGACTAAATAAACTAAATATAGTTTTTTTATTTTTTTTTAGTTTTTTTAGTTTATTTAGTTTATTGAGTTTATTTAGTTTTTTCAGTTTATTTAGTTTATTTAGTTTAGCTTATTTAGTTTATTTAGTTTTTTTATTTTATTTAGTTTATAAAAAACTAAAGTTTATTTAGTTTATTTAGTTTTTCAGTGTTTTTTTTAGTGTTTTCTTAAGTGTTTTTTTAGTGTTTTTTTTAGTGTTTTTTCTTGTTTTTTTTTTTAGTTTTTTAAGAGATGCTCTCGATGCTCAGCGATCTCTTTCCGATGAAGTGAGCCGGGTTCGAATCTCAGCAATGGTTGGTCGATACGAATCTGCATCCGGCTTGCACCGACCGCAGTGCTGACGTGAAATATCCTCAGTAGTAGACGGATCTCGGGTATGCTGACGGATAGAGTCCCCTAGCCGTCAGGCTAACCGTAGGTGGCTTTCGTGGATTTCCTCTCCATGCTATATTTAGTTTATTTAGTTTTTCAGTGTTTTTTTAGTGTTAAACTGTAATGTATCAAAATAATTTTTTTTTCTTCATTAGAGTAATAAAACTAATAACATGTTTATCATTAATAGTCTATTAATACTAATATAGGAGGGAGGATAAATAGTGATTTTATGTCTCAGCTTGATTAAACAATTTTTAAAAAGCTTTTGAGCCAATCACTTGAATGCTCCTTAATTCTTAGAATTTAAATTCTTATTTGCCATTCAATTCAATTCAATGATCTTCATACAGTTGGTGCTAAAACATTAATTTCTAAATAAATAAATTTATCAATATATGGGAAACTAAACAGCCAATTGCATTTAATGTAAAAGAAAAAAAATTGGTAAAAAAGTGAAAAATGAAACCAAAAAATAGGAGGCAAATTTAAATATCTAGAAAATGGGGAGGGGTTTAAAAAGGTTCCTAAAATTCGGTAGTCAAAATTGAATTGAATGCTGGGCTTAACGGCACAATGACTTTAATTGTGGCATATATAATCGGCAAAATTATGAAAAATGAACTGTTATTTCTGAAACTGAAAAAATAAATTTCGAATTCCCCATACAATAACATTCTGAATATAGCATTTTACTATATTAAATTTAAACCTTACTTTAAGCTCTCCACTCAATTCTGGCAAAGCTTTCAATTTACTTTCATCCTCTATAAAAGAAAAGAAAAGAGAAAATTAAAGTTATGCAATATAAAAATCAATAGAAAAAGTGAATCAATGACATATAATTAAATAAAAAATAAAATAAGCTATAATTACAGGTTACTACAATAAATGCATAAAATATATTTGATCAAGGTTTTGCTTTAAAAAGAAATGTGGATTTGATTAAATTAAAAATGAGAAGTAAGAATATTTAAGTATGATTTTTGATCAGGTGCAGATAAATACTATGATTTATTTATAAGTATATAGTTATCTTTAAGTAAGTAAGATTTAAATAGATAAGTAAGATTTACTGATAAGAATATTACTTTGGTTATTTTATTTTTTGTGAATATCAATGTATGAGAATTGTAAACATTACCAACAAAGTAACATGAGCCATAAGTATATAGTTGTTCATTAGGTACATCCTTAGTACTAAATATAATATCTATGTAATCTCAAATAGTAAATTGCTATGAGAAATTTTCAAGTGAAAATAAATTCTGATTTTTCAATTCGCAATGACTAATTATTAAACTTACTTGCAACAGGATCTTAGAGCATTGATACATAAGAGCGGTAAGTATTCATAACAGCAACAGGATCATTAATGGATGCTGATACACTCATTACTGGTATCCTTGCCATGTTTAAGGACTCCGGAAAAAGCTATTCAATGATAAAACTCACCTCCAGTTTTAACAATTCTATAAAAAAAATTTAAATAATTTTAAGAATTTGCATAAATTGTAAGGACTGTAATTATTCACAGGCAAAATTAGTAAACATGCATTAGAAATTTTTAAAAAAAAACAGAGATTATTCTGTTTTATAAGAACAAGAAATGTTATATTAGCTTTCACTTAATGCCACTTAAAGCTTCAGTTTCTAGCTGAGTTATATTCTATAAAATAATATAAATACAGTTGAAGCTCAATATAATGACTCAGCTGGTCCAAACAAAAGCGAAAGAGATAACATGTGTTTGCTATATCGTGTTTATACCTATGTAGTGGACATATTTACTAATATTTTACACTAGATACCTTTTTAAAAAAGTAGAGTTTCAGTTATTTTGAGATTTCGAATCCAAAATCAAAACAATATATGACTACAAACTCATATTGCTTTAGGAACTGTAGATTTAATTTTTGCCTTTTACATGCTTACACTTTCAGATCTGGTCATTTTAAGATAATTTGATAAGAATAGGTAATCGTGGTGAGTTTGTTTTTATAATGTTTAGTACAACACATGCTGAAACTTTAGACAAAACAAATATGTTAATTAGTTCAATGGCACTTTTAATGGATAACAAAAAAAAATTGCAACTTTATTATCATTGTGTTACAAATTAAAACATTCTGATGCAAGCCAGTGAATTAAATTTGTAAGTTTTGTTATTCGCCAAAACGAAACGAACTTTAATTGTTTTAAATTTATTTTAAGTTAGAAGAATGAAGAGATCTCAAACAGTAAATAATGAATTTGAAGGCAAAAAGAAGACTTTAAAAAATAATTAGCTTAATGACACCGTTGGAGAGATAACCAAGTAAATAAATTTCTACAATAAAAAATTAAAATAAGTCTTTACATTCACATGGTCAAATCATCAAATTCGTTTTGGAAATTAAAATAGACTTTCGATTCATTCAATTTCATTAAACTTTCTTAAGCTTAGACAAAATATTTTTTTAAGCTAAAATTTTTTATTTTATAATATTTAGACACAGTATTTATTGTTTAGGCCTTTATTGTGAGTACACAAACATATAATTTTATTATGTTATTATGTTTATAATCTATGTATAAACATATATTGTGTAAATAATTTATGTATGCAGCTAACCACTGTAGGTGCATAATCCTTTACCCTTAAAAATTTTTTGATTATTTATATACATTTTTATTTAAAGCATAAAACACTAATGAAAATAATTACGAAACGAAATTACAAAATAACGAAAGAAACAGTTATTTTTTTTAAAAAGAAGAAGAAAATAAGCAACACCTATATGGAAATAAGATATCAGAAGATTGTTAAGATGTTCGCAGACCCCTCTTCCATGCAGTGATATTGCAATTCAGTGGAGCTGTGACTGAGTTCGTGCAGAGGTACCACATTTGCTGCCTGAAGCAAGTAGCGTAAAGACGTTTTAAAACATAAAGCTTAGCTCAATCCTTGTTTTTTTTCAACTCATTATTAGTATAGCCAGTTGTCATTGTCTAGATGATGCCACAAGATGTTCCATAGTTGGAAGACTCAAGGCAGGCCAATCAAAGGCTACTTGTTGTAGGGAACTCAAGAGTTTCGAGAATTGTGCATTCCTTCGACTGTGATTCACAAAAAAAGACCACCTCACATGGTGCTGAGAACATACTTAGGGGGTAGGTTCTCATTAGTGACAAGTCTAGATTTAGTCAACAACTTAGAAAAGCACATGTATAAATTAGTGACTTTTCACTTGCACCCAGTAAAGCGAAAAGTACCGTTAGTTATACTCCAACAGCCATCAATTTGGTTAAACTTAATTTGTTTACTCTCATATAAGATTTATCAATTATGTAATATTTTCACACAGATTAACTAAGAAAACAGAATTTTATTTATAATTATTAGTTAAGTTTCTATATAGTAATAATGAAGGGAATATTTCCATATCGTGATCTGTCATGCCGGCTATAATCACCAAGGTAGCAAATTTATTTTAAACTAAAAGAAATAAACAAGTAGAAGCTTGTCTGAGGATGGCTATGAGTAATATCCTTTTAGTAGGCCCCCTTTTATAAAATTTTTTAGTTTCGTGAGGGCCATTGCCTGAAAGCTGCCAAAGCTTGGAATTTGTTTGGCTATAGATCACGATACAGAAATCTTCCAACAATGAGCTTCTTGATACAGCAAGGTATAATAAACTTACTGCAATAAGTGATTAAGGTAATAAAAGTTTAATAGGGTTGAAAAAAAATAGCAGGGGTCTGTCTAGGTTTTTCTGAGAGGTACCTATTTTGTGAAGATTTAGATATAAATTGTGAAAATTAAAAATTATATTAAAAAATCAACACAAAAATATGGATTTATCGCTTCTTACGGGATACAAAAATAAAATTTTAAGAAAAAGTATGCCTAAAGTTGAATTTGTGAAGGTACCTCTAAACGGTACTTAGTAAATTTGGCCTGGACAGACCCCTGACTAAGGTTAACCAATTTTAAAAAGGAAGGGGAAAAAAGGAATTAAAAAGATTATAGAAAAACAGTCATTGCAGCAACTTAGACTCATTGAAATTGTATAATTATAAAGATAAAGCAACTGCATTTATACCAGCACAGGGTTTGATAAACTTCCACGGCCCAAATGTAAAAAAATGCTACACAAAATTAATTTCTTCGAAAAATATCATTAGCATTTAGAAGTAAAATGCAAAATTGCTGAGCTTTTAAATAAATAATTCTAAACATGATTATGTTGAAAAATTAAAAAAACGTTATTGCGCTTATTATTATGAGAAATAAAAATAAAAAAGAACTCACACCATTCTTTAATTAACATTGACTAATGCTGATGCACATACAGGAATATTTCAAACTATTTCATTAAATAATCAAGGGTATGCTAACGCGAAATGTTCAACCAAGTCTGTTGTTTGTTTACGAACAGATTTCATGATTATGTAAAGGATCCGGTTGCCCATTTCTGCAAATGTTATTGACCAGTTCAAATGGAAATACTAAATTTGTTGTTGTTGCTCATTTACGTCGCACTAGAGCTGCACAATGGGCTATTGGCGACGGTCAGGGAGACATCCCTGAGAATGATCCGAAGGCATGCCATCACAATTTTGATCCTCTGCAGAGGGGATGGCTCCCCCGCTTCGGTAGCCCGACGACCTGCCGCGAAGTCGAGCACTTTACGGTAGAACAGTTTAACGAGGACCAAATCCTCACACCCTCGGTCCCTACGCAGGCTGATCCAAATGCACACTGACCGTAGCCAGTGATGCTTGACTTCGATGATCTGCTGGGAACCGTGTCTTAACGATCAGTCCACTGCGGGACATAAATTTGTAGCAAGCCATTGTCACTACATGCAAAAATGAATCTCATAATTTTCACCAATATCATGCGAAAGAAAATCTGATTCGCACACAGTGTTGCGGCGGCGAACAACTGAATCACCTACACGAATTCCGAGCTTCGTGGTTCCACATTGTTCTTCACTCTTTATCTGCACGAACTTATTGCTTCTTGGCTCCTTGTTGGTTCGGGTTGCTTACGGCAGCATTGCTGTAAAATATTATTCACACTGAATACGAAAAATTCGAAAATGTGAATGGCTCAAATTTTAAAGTCATCTGCGGTGACCAGCTTTGCATCGTGGTTCAACGCTTCCTCTGATTTCTCAGCATTAGAATTTTATTGTTGTTGTTGTAGTTCATTTACGTCGCACTAGAGCTGCACAATGGGCTATTTATTTATTTATATTTATAACAGTCGTTGAAAAGCCGACCCAATTCTTTTGGGTTTACGACTACTAATGCTCAACTCCGTAACCTTGTAATTTTAAACCAATCCAGAAGACAAGGAAACTCCTGGATTAGTACTCCCAGAGGTACGATTTGTCGTGGGAACATGGAGGACTTTGAGACTCGACAGATTTAACGTGCAGCAGTCACCATTTACTACACCGGGAGTCTTCGGCCGGTGAGGATCGAACCTACGACGTCTTGGACATGGCTCCAGTGCCCTACCAAACAGGCTATCCCGGCCTACGGAATGGGCTATTGGCGACGGTCTGGGAAACATCCCTGAAGATGATCCGAAGACATGCCATCACAATTTTGATCATGGATATTGCTCGAAAAATTCATTCAGCGTTGTTTAAAAAATTATTAATAGCATTTCAAAGTAATTTGAAACATTAGGTAATTAATTTTTAATGAGATTTATTAATATAAAGTATTAAGTTTCCCGAGAGTTAGTTTTTGAGAAAAAGTGAAAATGACTTCTCCCATAGACTATCATAGATGTAGATTATTGCTTACAAAGATGCAAACAGTCTTAAATCTACTAATAGAGACAGCCTCATTGAAATGTATAGTTTGTCTGTGGTAAGAACTTCCCCCACCACATATTCTGAGGCTGTCTGCTGCTATGGAAACAAGAATAGAGCATTTCAGGGAGAGTACGAACGCACACAGTTCTAACACTGTAGAACGAAGAAAAAGATTCTTTTCTTTCTCAAATCCGAGCTAAAACCTGTCTTATATAATGACCCCACATTCCTACTTGAAATAATTATACCTCGTTACCATAGTCACCGTCACGGGTCCAGACAAATGGCTTGGGGAGTAGGGGAGAGTGGGGTCAATTGTAACATTTTTTACTTAACTATTTTTAACTAACAAAAATCCAATATATTATTAGTATTAATTGACAGACGAGTAAAGTAGTCTATCTCTACTAGAAAAAAAAACCTTATTTTAAATGTTATTACATTAGTTATTAACAATTTTTGACAGTCGTGCACTTGTTACAATTGTCCCCACTTACGGGGTCAATTGTAACAGTTCATAAATTCAACTAAAGCATAGTTAATTATACGTATTATCATAGTTGTAATATACTTTTTTATTGATCAAAATAGTAGTGATATTTTAGGACTAAAAATAATAATGAGCAGAGACCTAAAGGGTTAAACTTTTAACTTTAAAGGGTTAAAAATTTTAATTTATGCTGTGAAAGGTGACAAATAAAATAATGCACACGCAACATAATATAAATGATATAGGAGACTATTGGTGGTTCTTAAAGAGTTAAGTAATGGTTTGTAAACATAAGATTATTTATTTTCAGGTGTTACAATCGTCCCTTTACTTATTGTTACAATCGTCCTCAAGACATCATTTCAGCTTCATTTGTTATAAACAATGCTAGTTAATTAACAAAACTAATCTTTTATTTTATTTTTTTTGAAATGTAAATTAAGGTGTCCACTTACATATTCGGTTAATAGTTTTTATTTGTTTAAACAAAATTACTTTGTTACAATATAATATTCTAATACCAAAAAAAGTACTTACGTAGCATGAAAATATCTTTTCTGATGCAACTCTTTCAAAAGTACATAAAAATGGTTGCCAGGAAGGGATTTATTAAATACACATGTAGATTTATTAAATACACCTTGTGCGCCACCTAGGAACCAAATCTAGAACCCGACACTCGAAATATTTACTCTGTTACAATCGTACCCTGTTACAATTGACCCCACTCTCCCCTACTTACTTTAGACAAACTATAAAGAATTTGTTTTCCGGAAACTTTTGAAGTTTTTCGGAAGTTAAAGCCGTTCTTATAATTTATATATTTCAGTTAACGGGTCACAAAAAAAAAGGCTTCACGGGCCTGATGCAGCCCACGGGCCGCCAGTTAACCACTGCTCTAAGACATTCTGAATGGCATTTTCTTTTCAGCTGTCATTTTTAAATGTGTTTTTCGATATTTTGAATACATAAATTCCTTTTCGGGAAATGGTGAATAGTGCGTAAAAAAGGAAAAATCCCGGAAAATTAATGTATTTATATTATTTTATATTTTTGCAATATATTCGATAGTTTAGCATGCGAAAGGTGTTTCTTATATAAAAACAAGTGTATTTCTTTGTTAAAGAACAATCTACAGTTCAGATATAAAAGGTTTTGGGCCCATTGTGGGTCTCCTAATTGCTCTTTAAAAATTTCCATTGGTACGATTATTTGGCCAATGGTTCTTTATTTTCTGTTCGAGATTGAACTTTATAGCTTAATATTAAAGGCAATTACATGGTTTTCAAGTTTGCGAGCATACCCGGTCCGTTTGGGTCCCTTTTTCGGCAATTATATGCATTATTCGCATCTTTAACAAAGAAAGATACTTGTTTTATATGTAGAACGCATTTTATTCAAGCTAAAATATCGAATATATTGAAAAAATAATATAAAATAAAATAAATAAATAATCCGCGGTTTTTCCTTTCTTTTACACATCATTAGCTATTTCCCGAATAATAAAAAAAATATTTTTTATGTAGAGAACCCTTTAAAATATCGAAAAATACATTAAAAAATAACATAATTTTTTAAAAAAAATTAAAAATTCAGCGCTACACGAATTCGAACCCGTGACACTCCGCTCAACGAATTTTACTCCCTCAAAGCCCTACTGACCATGACCCACCATACACGGTGTTCCCACGGATAATTAGCTTAAAGAACCCTCTCCCGGCCACTTACATAAAAAGGTTTTGGGTTCATTGTGGATCCCCTAATTGCCCTATAAAAATTTCCATTAATACGATTATTCGGCCTATGGTTCTCTATTTTCGGTCCGAGATGGAACATTATAGCTTAATATTAAAGGAAGTTACATGGTTTTGAAGTTTGCGAGCAGACCGGTCCGTTTGGGTCCCTTTTTTTATTTCGGCCATTATATACATTATTCGCATCTTCAACAAAGAGACAGCATCTAGATAATTTATTTTATTTTAACTTCTTTTTCAATATATTCTATATTTTAGAGTGAATAAAATGCGTTTTACATATAAAAACGGTTATCTTTCTTTGTTAAAGATGCAAGTATTGTATATAAAATCCGAAAAGGGGACCGAAGTGTACTGGATTGGTATGCACACGTCAAAACCACGTAATTCCCTTTAATATTAAGCTAAAATTTTTAAACTCTGCTCGAAAGTTTGGTACCATGGGCCGAACAATCGTACCAAAGGAAATTTTTTATATAGCAATTAGGGGCCCACAATGGGGCAAAAACCTTATTAGTTGACTAACCGGGAGGCATGTAAACTCTATTTACACATATAGTATCCCCAAGAGATTTTGATCGCGCTGATTGGCTTTCTCGGCATTGGCTTCTGTGACGCCTTTTTGAGCTCCTCCCCAATAACATTTCTCCATAGTTTGTCCCCAAAATGTAAATCAATCATAAATCAGTTCCAGTATATTTCTCATACTAATTTTATGACAAATGTTAAAGTTTTGTCCAAAAAATTAAACAGAGTTATTAATTGTATTTTAATAATAACACATTTATTTAAATCTAATTTGCTTTAAATTTTATTCTAATATTTTTTAATATTAATGCTATGAATTTTAGGTGAATGCAAGGTGAACTATCATGTTTTGGTAAAACATCAAATTAGTATAATAATATTTATTAAACATAAATTAAAGTTTCATTAGTTAGCTTTTATGTAATATATATATATATATATATAAGAATTGATTAATATTCAAATTGAATAGCATTGTGAATATCCTTATGCACTTAGAAATTAAAATCTCTTACTTAAATTTATTAAGTATGATTGCAGAACCACTCAGTTAAGTTTGAAATTATTATATGAGATTTTAAAATGCATATGAATAAATTTTTAAAATTATGTTTGAAAAAGATCTCATCATATCTTAGAGGATGATATTCTAAAATGTTAAAAAAATGTAAAAATTGTAGAATTTTTTGAAGAACTCCTTTCACATTTCTCCTGCGCCACTTTCATAAACGCACTGCACTGTGGGGACAAACAAATAATTTCCTGCACTTAAATAATAAAAAAATATCTATACAATCCAATAGAAATGTACTAGAATTAAAAGAGGGAATATTTTGTAAATTTATTCTTTAATTACTCATGGTATTAATTTAATGGAGAATTCATAATCATTTACTTTTATTTTGATGGGAATTATGCAATCAAAAATTAATAAAATAAACATCTTAAAAGACAATTGCTTGATTTCTTAAATGTCAATTAATAGTTTTTCGGTATTATAAAACATTTAACAAAAAAGAAAAATAAGAAAAGAAACATTAAAAATAAGTTATAAATAGGTAGGCATAATGCATATCTATTAGTTTTAATTTATAATAATAGATGGCGCCACTAATAAATCTTAAATTAAACGTTCTATAATTTAATTTTAGTAATCCACAAGAAATAAATAAAATATTAACTTAATTCGATGAACATTAATTTAATTAAATAATTATCAAGTGAAAACTATTCTGTTTTCATTTTATAGTGAGTATAAGAATTAAGTAAGGCAATTAAATTCGATTTCTAAGTTATTCAATAAATTGGAGGGATATTAGCTTCATAAGAATTCATGTATGTAATAATCATAAACGTAACGAAAAAAGCATTTTCCATAAAAATTGAATAAAAATTTTTTCTTAAAATAATTAAACTAGTTGTTTACCTACAAACAAATCTTTGTCCACGAGGTTTGGAAGTTCTAGAATTCTATTTCGCCTTGGTAAGTTCCCCAAATTCCATTACCCACAATCCCAAATTCCATTACCCATGGTATTTGAGGAAATATTTTTTACTTCATTTTTAAATGAAGAAGGCAGTTTCTCTGTTGAAAAAACTGACATTTCAAGTTTGTACACAAAAGCTGGAGTATAGAAATCAATCTATGCTGAAAATAACAAGCATGGCAAAATGAAATAGTCATACGTCACAGATGGCGTTGCCGAGAAAGTCAATCAGCGAGCTCAAAATCTCTTGGGGGTTCTATGTGTGTAAAGAGAGTTTACATGCAACCGGCATAGTTCACCTTTAACTAAATATTTGTTTCAACACAACAGGTGATTTCTTTAAGCTTAATGTTAGTAGCAGCATCGTGTGAGGCATGGCGTGGTTTTGAGTGCAACGGGCTAGTAAGCAAAGAAATTTGTAGACGTAGGGGTCTGGGATTCGATACCGGTCAAGGTTTAATTTTTAATTTTTTTATTTATTTTATTCTATATTATTTTTTTTTTACATCTTTTTGAATATTATAACTTGAATAAAGTGTTCTATATATTAAAATTATTTTCTTTCATTGGGAAAGAGAAAATAATATCGAAATTGATTTTGACTCCCCAGAAGGTCAACATATATTGTTGACCTTTGATCTTAAATATCTTTAAACAAGAATTACGAAAGATTATATGTTCTTACTACAGCCCTGCACCAATTTTTTATCCTCTGAAAGGTTTTACAGATAGAATATAATATGATACAGCTAGGGTTGGGTTTTCGACGGTCAGGAACTGGTTTTACATAATGCGTCAAAAACCAGTCGAAAAGTGTTAAATTCGGTACCCTAAGCCACTGCGTCTCCTTATTGATGTATTTTACAATAAGAGAACATTTTTCATTTCAAACATTCAATAACGCCACACTTTATTGATGTAATTTATTTTTTATTTTATAACCGTTGTTGAATAGCCGAACAATAGTTTGACTCTATGACTACCAATGCTCAACTCCTTAGCCTTGTAATTTTCAACCCAATCCAAAAGACAAGATGACTCCTGGAGAAATTTAATTTCATGAAAGACTTTTTGATGGATCTAACCCGCATTTGCGTTACATGGAGTGAAAAAAAAATCCCGCAAGCCTCCCATGATTAGCCTGACGGCCAGGGGATTCTAGCGCATGATCCGTCTAACACTGAGGATTTTTTCAGTTAGCACTGCGGTTGAGGCGAGTCGGGTGCGGTATTCGTATCGGTCAGCCATCTCAAGGATTTAAATCCTCTTCGGGTGACAAGCGCTCTACAGCCACCACGGCTCTTTATTGACGCATTTTATTTTACAACCGTCAATTAACACCCGACCCATTTTGGAGTTTACGGCTACCAACTCCGTAGCCTTGTAATTTTGAACCCAACAGAAAACAAGTCAACTCCTGGATCCTGGAATTGGGAGAAATTTGCCTTGGTGAATGACTTTTTGTTTGAACTAACCCGCATTTGCGTTACATGGGAAGAAAAATCACGAAAATATACCCTGGTCAGTCTGACTTTAAGGGGACTCTAACCCATGGTCCGTCTACCACTGAGGATATATTAGGTCAGCACTGTGAACGGTGCAAGCCAGATGCGGAATTCGTATCGGCCAGTCATCGCTGGGATTCGAACCCGGTTCAACTCATATAGTTCGAATCCCGCCGTAACCCTGGATGTATTCTTTGTGATGTCTTTCTCTGAATTGTTCTATTTGTAGTTTCTACTTGACAATGACTTATAAGCCTATATATTGAGCACACAAGTCAGCAAATGTATGTAATTTCAATAAAATCAAATCAACTCATATAGAAATCTGATTTGAATGGTTTTTCTTTTGTTCACACTCAAGTTTATCCGATCTTTAGATAACGTCTTGTAACACTGAAATATCAAAATGATTAAGAAGAAAACTTTATTAATGAGAAATAGTTTTTTGTAATACTGATGAATCAGGTAGTAAATTAAAAGAAAAGCTATAACTAAAAGAAAAATTTAAAAAAATAAATAAATTGTAAGTGTTATATTTTATTCAATAATTTTAAGAATTGAAAATAACACTATTTCGAAAATAGGGATCTGTATAAAATCGTACCTTTTAATTGTATGCATTACGTTTTTAACTCTACGATTTCAATGCGTAGTAAAATATTTCGCTCTTGTGTTCTGATTTAAGTTAGTATTTTCTTAAAATAGTAAAGTATTTCGCCACTTATTTTAATACACTTCAGGATACTAGATGTAAAAATTCTATGTGAGACTTATTTCAAACTTTTTAAATTGGCGAATTTTCATTTGGCGACTTTAGTTCGGCAAATTCCAGAAAATCAATTAGGAGAAACAATATAACAACCTTAGAAAATCAAAGCAGTATTCTCTTTCCTCTGGTGAGTAAATTTTAAGTTGATTGTGTAATTTGTTGTTGAAAGGCAAGGGTTTAAGTCTTATTTTTTATAAAGACTCGCGATCTATCAAGTAAGTTTACTTTTTTGTTGCTACATTTATTATAGATTTTTAAAAATACGTATTTCTATTCTTTTACTTCATTTCGATTGTTTTTATCAATCGTTTTATTTTTAAGGATTTCGATAGTTTTTTTATTTATATTAAATTGTTCGAAGTTAAGAGAAAGACCTTATACTTTATAAAGGACTGTTTGTTGAATGGTTATCAAGTATTGAAGTTTATTAAGTAAAATTTTTATAATACTATTTTAAGAAAGATAGTCAATCAAATCAAATGTCGCGATTCGCATTTACGAGACTTAGAATCCACTTATGGTGATTTCTATTTACAAGATTTAAAAGTAACACATTGTAATTTTCATCAAATATTCAGAAATTGCACACCACGAATTGTTTCAAAATAGCGCATCACAATTTATATTGATCTGATTTTAAAGAAAAACTTTGATTCGAACTTGGGCTGTTTTAAAAATCAAACATTACGATTTGTAATTACGCGAATTTAATAGCGAAAATTTCGTTTTTCATACCCGCAATTTAAAAATCGCATATCACGATTCATATTCACGCAATTTAACTTTAATAATTGAGTTTTCATGGATTGAAAAAGCTTAAATTTTGGCATTTTGCCTACTTATAATTCAAAATATATTTGTACCATTTTTGTTCTTTATTCATGGATTCAGATAATTAAAAAAGATTTCAAGACATTTTTGGATCATTTTTCTGAAGCTATTATTATTTATTATTATTACTATTCAAGTATTCTCGGAATCTGTCAAAAATTGGAATATCATATATTATTATGAATTTGATAATATTGTAATAAAATTACAATATTATGAAATTTGCAATTACAATATTATTATTATTATCTTAATTACTTAAAATAAAATGGCTCATTTACTTTAATTGCTTAAAATATTTTCATGAATTTAATTCATTTATACTTTAATTCTTAAAATTTCCCAAAATAAGATTTAAAATATATCAATTCCTCATTTATAAAAATTATAATTATAATTTACAATTTTCCATTAGCAGAATTTGGAGATACTCAATGATTCTATATGTCTCCTGCGTAAACTTGTTTTCCCTTTAAAATTTCGGGTATCACCCCTCTTATATACTGATGGTGAATTTTTATATTCAAATTTTTCTATTTTTAAAAATAATTTGTGATAAAAACAATAAATAACAGTTGAGATAATATTAATTTATTTAAAAGATTAAAATATATTTTTATTTAATTTGTAACTCTTTTCCAAAATTGTTTTAGAAAAATTTTATTTTATATTTAGCTAATGTCAATCTTTGACTCGAAATTTATTTATTTTGATCCCTTAAAATTCTATTTCTACAGTCTTCCATTGAATATTGAATTGATTGAGATTAATAATTATTGAATTGATATATTTAATAATAAATGGTTAATTTTATCTACCAAATATAAAACGCTGTGTAACTGCGTAAATTATTCCAGAAACTGGAAATCACCGTTGAGATAAAGCTATAATTTTACGGAGACAAAGTGAGACAAAGAACTGTTTTACTGAGACAAAATGCCATTTCTGCTGAGACCTTTTCTTATTTGCTGTATCATCCCTGAATGGTGTATACTTTTCTGTATTCGCTTTTAACGAAGAGTCTAGAAAAAAATTAAGGGTGGTTCTCACAAAACACCCTGTATATGAAAGCTTTTTCTCTAAACCAATTTACTCGACATTAAGAGTGATTTAAGGTAAAAACTAACATATATTTTATTAGCCGTCTCGAAATAAATGTCTTATTATTGCATTTAGTAGAGTTAATAGAAGTCAGGTAAATTTCCAAAAACGAAGCCTGTAATTTCCAAAATGTACGCTGCCTATCCTGTCATACAATTAAAAAACAACGTAAGTGCTTCACAATAGGATTTCAATAATAGCGACTTTACAACTATATACACTGCTAATGCTTACAAAACTGAAACAAAATTTCAGAAAACTGATAAAAATATTTTACAATTTATAAGTTTTATTTCTTTCATTTTCTTCCTCTCTCTTGATCTGAATTTTGTTTTTTTAAATCTTAAATCACATTTCTTACACAATAACGACAATTATGTATCTCGAATATTTTAATATTTGTTTGTTCCAAACTATGTATTTTTTTCAATTTGGAACTTAACATATTATGGAACTTAACTGTAAAAAATAATGTTAATCTACTGTAAAAAAATAATAAATTTTCTAAAATTTTCATCAAAGAAACTTCCTTTAAAAATCTTTTTTTTTTTTCATTTTTCATTTTTAACCATATATTATTGTAATTATTTATGAAAATTTTGGCATTTGTGTTAATGTTTTAGGGATGCTAACTTACTGTTTTGTGGGTTGACGTTTCCCAGGGGTAGTAAAACTCTTTTCATTCATAATTCTTACTTTAGTAAATTGATTTAATGTTACGATATAACTTAGTCTTTCTAAACGTTTTTTAATTTATTTTATTGCGAGATATTTTGTGTTTTCTTCATCTGCTTCTAGTTGACAGGAAAGAAGAAAATATCTAAATGTGTTTTTACACATCTTATTTGGTGTGACAGCCAAAGGTGGGCCAAAGCCTTCAGTTGAAGATTCCGTTGGACAATTTATTCTTTGACCTAGAGTATTTTTTCCCCAACCCTCTAAAATCTGATTCCACATATTTGGGCCATCACCGTTGTGGTCACTTTTTTATGTATTTACGTATATAACTTTGATTAAGGAAAAAGCTGTTCCCTTTAAATAAGTTACATTTTCCCTCATATATTTTGTGCTTGGCTTAAATACACAGTGAATAATCAACACTGAACTGATAATTTATGTTTCACTTGTGAATAAGTATTGGTTTTTTTTTAGGAATTCCTTTGGTGGAATTTGTTGTGTGGCCTGACGGAACTGAATATGGCGTGAAAGGGGCTCCGCGAAACCCTCAACGATGCCTTATCTACAGCTATTGGATTAGTTAACTGAGCACTCAGGGTAAGTACTCTTTGTTACTACTTGTTATATTCATTTTATGTTAAAAGAAATTAATTATAGTGCTATCAATTGTTTAACACCCAATCTTAACATTAATGTGAAAAAAATGTAGAACTTATTCATAAAAATTTACCAGAAGAGGAGGCAAGGGGGATAAAACTCTTTTTTAAATTCGTGAAATATTTAGAAATTAAACTTTTATTAGAGTATCAAATAGAGATCAATCATTTCTATTACTTTGGTTTTTGAGCCACGATATCTCAGACGATAGAGCGTTTTCGCCATCCCATGAGGCGAACTGGGTTCGAATCCCAGTCGATACGAATTCCGCATCTGACTTGCACCGACCACAGTGTTGACGTGTAATATCCTCAGTGGTAGAAGGATCATGGGTTTGAGTCCCTTTGCCGTTAGGCTTGTTCTTTCAATAATTGATACAATTTCAATAATATATAAGCGTATGGATTGATTTGGAATAATATGTTTATCAATTTCTTCAATATATATTTAATAATTATAAATACGAATACTTAGTCAACATTTTTAAACATCTCTCAGCATCTTTTATATCGTCTTAATCTTAAAACAAATTTGTTAATTATCTGCTTGCACGTGTTTCGCAGAACTATTTTGCGAACTATTTAATTAAATTTTAACATTTCTCAAAATCTTATTTTTTACGCTACCACGCATATTATTTTCTCATTTATATGCTAATAAATTGTTTTGGGAATTTAGTTTGTTTTTCCTTTAAAGTAAAATTCCTTTTGAAATTATTGTCAAGTTTTAATTAAAAGAAAACTTAAAATTATTGCCAGCTAGCTGAGATCTTGTTAAGAAATTAAAAATATTCTGCTGATTAAAATTATACGAAGCAGAACAGCTGACTAATTACGAAGCATACTATTTTCTTGCTTCGATATGCCTTGTTTTGTTAAACAGCAAAAATTGAAAATTGTAAAAAGATTCCAAAACTGTGCTATTTTTAGAATCATCTCAAATTTTTTTTTTATTTTTTAACTTTATAATTTCCTTAATGCTAAAATAAGATATATTAGGAGATTTCTGAATAACAAATTATTTTATAGATACATCTAATATGTTTAGCAAATAGTTTTATTATGCAATTCTTAGAAGTTATAAATATAAATTGTTCTTTTATTTTGCCGTAAAAAAGCAAAAATGTTAATATTTCTTTTATGCTCAATTGAATCGTGACAATGATTTATTTTAAGCCCAGAATTGAAATCTGTTTGGACGTAACATTTAATTGCTTGGAGCAGTTGGAAATATTTAAACTTATTAAAATTGTTAGAAATTAAACATATTCTTTAATTTTGTTAAAAGCTGCAGAAAAATGAGGAAAAGTAGTGAAAAGTCCCGTTTACCATCATATTTATAATTCATACATTTACTCGTATAACTTGAGTTATTTTATAAAAAATAAATAAAATGAAGGTTAAAACAAAAATTCTATTGAAATATGTCTTTAAAAGTATACACTAAATCATATTTAGAATAGATTTTGGATCGTTGAATAAAAAATATATTTCCCAAAAATTTTGAATTTGATGGAGAAGTTAACTTGTTTGAAATAATTCACTTCTAATTTCTTAACTTTGTCATCTAGTTGCATTTGACTTTTGAAATTTTACTTGTAGATGGAATTGTCTAACAACCTAAAATTTTTTTTTCATAGCAGCAGTCAAAAAATTTATAAATAAAAAAAAATTTAATGTAAAATAAATAAAAATCAAATCAAATCATTTAATAAAAAAAAAATATTGCTTGAATTTTTTACGCAGTTTGATAAATTATATATTGCTATGTTTTTTTCAATCTAAGATTCATAACCATTATCCTACTTAAAACTAATTTTAATATCACACTAAATAATATAATTTAATACACTTTGTCATTAAATGAAAATTCCAATGAAACTAAAGTGAGAATATAAAAATTTCATTATCTTCCAAAAATATGAAAATGTGAATAAAAGTCGACACGTAGTAAGCAAATGTTTAGTTGACATTACAATCTTTGAATTAAATGTTTAGCTAGCTGAAGAGACTGAAGGACTCATTTAGACTAAAGGAACACGGTATAGAAATCCCTTTTCAAGAATACGATAAATCTATTGCTGCACATCTTGGGGATAAATTTAATCTCGATAATGCCAAAATTCTAACCATCCCTGCCACATGAGCTCATCGTGATACCCGGGAATCTCGTTTTGTTCATATGAATGCCGATTATCTTGTAAACCGATATTAGTTCTCACACAATCTCTGAGTAGAGCGTGGAAATGCATTTTGCTATGATTTGCCTATGTCTGCATTTGCGGTTTTTCTAGTTTTTCTTTTATTTAATTATTTATTTTCTATTTCACTTTTGGGGCACTGCGGTTTCTCCAGTTTTATTTTCCACTTTTATATGTTTTCTCATTGCTACTTCACATTTCTGCTTTATATATACCAAGCATAATGGATCTCTCTTGATCATTATTTTGATCAAATCGTTATGCTGGAAGAAGCAAACATTTGTAAATTATTATTTCAACAGGGTTCATGCTGTCCTTAAAACATTTAAAATACTGTGACACCTATATTGAAATAAAAGTTATTTTTAATTTTAAAATTAAAATTTCAAAACTTAAGATTTTTACCAGATATTTGAATTCGTTTATTGAAATTTATTTTTTTTTATATTTGTAAGCTTAGTATTATCTAGTTTTAGTATTATCTAGTTTTGCTGCCACCATTACATTTTCTTAAATACCTTACGAATTCTGTTTTAAAAGGAGACTATATTGTATGAAATGTATGTATGCAATGATGGTAAGAAGCGTGAAATAAGTTTGCAATAAAAGGAAAAAAGCAAAGAAATTATAGTAGCAATATTTGGTGATCGTAACTGTTGAACATGTTGAGTGACATTTTCGGATGAATTTACGAAAACCTACTTCAGAAAGGACGCTATTTTCAAATTATCTTTATCTAAACAAAGCCACGTAACTCATATATTTGTTGGTAGAATAAAATGATTCTTTAAAAAAAATGAATCATACAATATTCTCAAAAATATATTTTTTAATCTTTTTAAAATGTCACATAACATTCACTAATTACTTCAATTATAATAAAAAAGAAATATCGCCGTAGAGAAATGTAAAAAAAAAAAAAAGAAATATACATTAAAAGTTAAGAATATGCGTTATAATTTTTTCTAGATATTTTACAGTTTTTACGGGATCCTTTTCGAGATTTGCCGTACATCACTGCATATAATTAAAATAATGCACATTCAGTTTTAGTATAAAATCTTCGTATTTAAAGAAGCTAAAAACAATTTCAATACAAATGGTACCTTATAAAAATTTCACGTGTTCAAATACTGAAATCTTGGAAAATTGTAAATAATTTATAAATCAATTCAAATTTTATTTTTAAAGGAGATTCAAACGAAAGCAACCTTTACTTTTTGGGCAGTAATAAATTAAAAACAAATCTGTTGCCTAGTAACTTTAAGATATTTTTCTATGAACTATTTTTAAAAGAAAAAAAAAGCATTTCCGACCCGAGCTAGCATAAAACGAAGAATAGCTCCAGTTTTTATTTCATTCATTTTCTATTCTCTTAACTTGGTTGCTTAGAAACGGAGTATTTCTCTATATTATATTTCTAATTCTGCTATGGTGATAATTCTTGCCATCTTTTTGGGACGACGCCAAATATAAAAAATTTCATTACAGCCCTAAATTTTGATCCAATTTTTTCAAAATTTTGTCTACCCCTCTATTTTGAGGGGGGGGGGGGTAGATTTCTAGGCGGTTTCTTTAATTATTTATGTTCAGGACGTATTCAATGCTATTTTAACCAATGACAGCAAAACTTTTATACATACACATACATTTTCTGACGTATTTTCCCTCTCATCGCGTTGTTTTTTCATATTAGAAAATCGAAGCTTCGAAATTTAAGATTTTACAGTTTAACGCTCTTTAATAAGGAAATTTGGTGAGTTCTATGTTTCTTTAACTATTTGATAGATTTAACGATGTTAAGTTTGAAATAAAAAAAATCTGGTAACAAATCTTAGGCGTGTTTAGATGAAATTGAAATTTTGTAAAATTGAACATTTTAATTTCCAAGAAAATAAATAATATTTTTATTTATGGCAATTAAGTTAAATTTTGTATTTATTCAATTTAATTAGTTTTAGCACTGTTTCGCAATAAAAACTATGCATTGATATAATTTTAAATAAATGCTAAACTCGTTTTTATCAAAATCTAAAATGCAACTGAAATATTACACCTTTGTTTTAGTGCTCTGCTTTAAATTTAAACATTGAGATTTTTTAAATGCAGTTGTTTACACGTGTAATTAATTAATACAGCAGCTACTCATATTGAAGAAATGAAATTTTATTTGGAATTTTTAGGTTTCAGGACAATGCGATAATTGTTTTAAAATTTCAATTGTAGGTTTTAGCAATTGCAAGCATACTCAGTATTACAAGCATACTTCATATTATTAATGTATTAACATTTTTAGGATTCAAGAATAAAAAGCAAATTTTTTTTCTCCTTTTTTTAAAAACTGAGTTATGAGTTTTGACTCTCTGAAATTGTAATTGCATTTGTTACATTAAAGTGTTTTCTTTATTTTTTTTTTTGTTGATCGAAATCGAAGGCGGTTTTCTAATGCAGCAATTCCCAATTTTTTCGTCTGTGGAACCCTCAATAATTGACCTTCTTTTGGCGGAACGCCGAGACTAAATGAATAAATTTATTTAGCATTTTTAAAAACATATAAATTAACGAAAGACTTTTAAATATTAAAAAAATATTTAGTGAATGAAATCTTTTCTCTTTATCGTTTTATCAGAATTAGTCTAAAAATGGAGTTTTTAACGTCTGATGGTTGAATTCACCGTTCTAGAGTAGCATCTAGGATAAGTCTTAATTTGATTTCAATGCACGCATAGACTGAAAATGAAAAAGCTGGAATATGGTTTCCGTTAAAATGAAAACGGAAAAATAAAAAGAGAGAAATAAACGTTGAGGCTGGTTATCAAGAAAACAGACTTCTTTATTGTGGAATTTGGTTAATTTTAATCGATGCGAAATAGTAAAATAATTTTTCAAAAATACATATACTTTTCATAATTCATACCGAGGAACCATAGGGTTCCTCGGAACATAATTTGGGAACTGCTGTTCTCGTCGATTCAGATAATAGTTAATCAACAAATAATTCATTGAGCTTCTTCTTTCCGCTTGCCCTTCCTATCCCTCCATCCTTTAAAGTTTTGCGTTTATAATTCCACATCTAATTTTAAACACTAGACAGTAGACTTAGACAGTATTTTAAAAATACATTTTCCCACTGTTTTCTTATATTTTTCATTAAGTAAAGTTTAAAATTCAGCTAAGTACTAAATAATGATTTAACCCATTAATGCCTAACCACAAATAGTGGTCTATCTATGAAAACTACTTGGGTGAAAAAAAGTTATAGAGCACTTTTATCTACACTGCATCAAGTGGATATTTCATTCTGTTGCCAACCACTTAAGCTTAAGAGAAGAACTATTCGATGAACTGAGATCGAAACATAAATATTTTTACATAATTAATGTAGAGAACTATCTAGTTTCTACAAAATAATTCGTGAAATCGAGACGCTTGTGCTACCACTTTTTCTTTTTTGAATACTTTCAAAAGGACGCCAAGCACAAATAAGTTAAACCGCCAGATATTTTAAGAAAAAAATCTTTGATTTTAATTTTACTGTTACAGGAGTAATAGGAATTTTTCTTACTAAATTTATGTTATTTCGTGAGCAATTATTTTTAATATAATAAGGGTTCTTACCTTATCTCAAGGAATATTCTAAGAAGTAACGTTTTTCTCATGACGTTACAGATCAATTCAGAGGTTTCTGCTACCTGCATCGGTATGAAGAAATATATAAGTAACAAAGTTAAGTACTGTTGCTAGAAACATACGTGAATGTATACAAAACATACATAGAATACTTACAAAAATTTAATCATAAAAGAAATCGCACAAAAAAAACCTAGTTATAAACTAAAATTTAGAAATATATTTGCAGTATTAATATAAAATGTTTTTTTGAACATAGTGTTTTAATCTAAGGAATTGGTACAGAATTTTCATTTTCCCGAAACATTCCATATTATTTACTGAAGTATAAAACAAAATTGCATGAAAATATTTTTTTTTCTTATACTGCAAAATTCGAATAATTTTAATGATTTTTAAAATGTTGCTGTATGAGTGTTGTAATTTTAATTTATTGCACTTTGAAAGAAGTAGAAATATGATTTTGCTCCCTTCTAACTTATTAACACAGCAATATATTTACTAAGAATTTTAAAACTGTAAAATTATAAACATGACTTAAATAATCTCATATTAATGTAACAAGTAAATTTTTATCCTGATTTCTCTTTAAAAACATTGAACAACTCTTAAAAATGAAGGAAATATTTTAAGAAAGCTTCTCGAAATAAAGTAATTTTTAGAATATTATAAAATATTCTCAATAATTTCATACTTATTAAAATTAATAATTAAGTGCACATGGGATGCAATTTTTTTTTATCCCATTTGTCATATTTAGTTGCCCAGTGGTCGATTGCCACTATTAATTTTTTTCCTTTAAGACAAGTTATTCTAAAGTTGCTAAAACGAAATACAATATTTCCGCCGAGGTAATGAGATATCTATAATTGAAAATTTTATATGCCTTGTCCTTAATGAGTTTTGTTTCTGAAGTTTTAATTTCAAACAAAGTAAAAAAATTTAATGTTTTCCTCTTACTTGGCATATTTTAGATTCGTCTAGTCTCAACTTGTTTTGAAAGCTGGCCTACAAGTTAATGCCATACTCTGATGTTAACGGAATATTATGGATAAGTACCTTTTGTATTAATTCTTATTAATTGTATTTAAATGTCACAGGGCTGCTAGGAGTCACTAAAATCTAGTTAAATTATGCGAACAATGCTTATTTAGATTTTACTTTATAACCGGCGTTGAGAAGCCGACCCATTTTTGACAATACGACTATCTAAGTTCAACTCCGTCGTGTTGCACTTCTGTACCTAACCCAGAAGACAAGGATTCTATAAACCTTTGGTTTTTGATTTTTCTTTTGTGTACAGTTCTTTAAGACATGAGTGATTGTGACTGATATATATATATATAAATTTTTTTCTCAAATAAAGCAATCTCAAGTATAATGGCAGATAAGATTTTACTTTTTCACTTCTTTACATTTGATGTTTTGTTGTGTAAATATTTTATTATGTAAGTTTTTTTTTTTTTCCTTTTTTGTTCATCTTTTTAAGGAACCTTAAGATTTAATGTAACTTTTATTTAATGCATAACATCGGATTGATTTTTTAAACAAAGTATTCTTAACGGGAAAAATATTTGAAATGAGGCATAATTACAAAATGATAAATCTGTACTTCTATTAATTTTTAACTTGGTTCCATATTAGAATTAAATAAATAAAAACTTTGAAGACATCAAATAGGTTTTTTAAGCAACATATTAATTTCAATACCAAATTAATTTTATATTTTTATAACAAATTTTTACATAAGAAATTTCACCAAAATTTGTGTTTGGTTACAGAAAAAAATACACTTTGCCTTTTTCATTTAAGAGTGTATAAAAGAAAAAAAATAGTATAGATATTAAAATATTTAAACATCTTTTTCGTTAATTATAATTATTTTTAAAGCAACTTCACATTTAATCTGCTTTTTTGTAAGCACAAAGTGATTTATAGCAAAATTGATAGCTGGATATTGCTTAGATAATCTGGTAATTTTAGAATATTACATCAACAACTTTTCTCTTCAGGTATCTGACTGGGTGAAAATCAGCAATTACGATAAAAAAAATTTTGATTTTATTTTGTTATTCATATTTAAACTCTTGTTCATTAGCTTTCCCAAACCCTTAAAAGTTTAATCTCCAATTTTTAGAAATGAAGTTATTTTTTCGTATGTTGTGAGGTGAAACCAAACCAAAATTAAACTCACGAAAATGAAACTAAAATATTTTGCTTTGAGTATTGGAACCTTTATTTATTTCAATAAATTATATATATATATATATATATATATATATATATATATATATATATATATATATATATATATATATATATATATATATATATATATATATATATATATATATATATATATATATATATATATATATATATATATATATATATATATATATATATATATATATATATATATATATATATATATATATATATATATATATATATATATATATATATATATATATATATATATATATATATATATATATATATATCCGGAGAACATTGGTTTTGAGAAAATTTTCTTACTCTAACACACATTAACAAAAAATAGTTTATTAAAGAATTCTTCAAATTTTAAATGTAGATTTTGTATAAATTCAACGTTGTTTTTAAGTAAAAGCTATTTCATTGTTTTTTTTTAATATTAGGATTTTAGTTCAAAACATAGGTAGCCATATTATTGATCTGTAAAAAAAAATATTTTAAATTTATGCTTTACAATTTGTTGTGGAGCAGTTAGCGTGATATGAAAAATTTGTAGTTTTTAAGCTCAAACTTGCCCTTATTTTGAAAAATTATTTTACGAATTTTTAAACTTTCAAATTTTAGCTTGCTAACCAAACATAAAATTAAAATTTTAATCGAGTCTTTTTTAAAAAAAAAATTTCGCCGAAACCGGCCGAATATCTTAAATTTGAATTTTAATAGTTATAAAAAGTTTTTTTCGTACTCAATATAAAAAACAAGTATATTTGAACTTCGACTTATAACACTACACACAATGTACTATTTAAAATACCTGGAGTAATGTTTTAACACAAAAAATAAATTTTGAGGTAGTTTACAAGGGTGTAGATGTTGCCCTTTCAAAAGTATAAAAATGAAGTAATTTAGTTTTCAAAGATAAAAATAATAGTTTAATTTCTAGCAGGACTTAAGCCTCTGAACAAGGCTTTATTTCAATACATTTATTCAAATCCAGTGTTTCACTTGTAATAATTCACTTGTAACCTCTGAGCAAGGCTTTACGTATACATATATTCAAATTCAGTGTTTCACTTGTAATAATTCACTTGTAACCTCTGAGCAAGGCTTTACATATACATATATTCAAATTCAGTGTTTCACTTGTAATAATTCACTTGTAACCTCTGAGCAAGGCTTTACATATACATATATTCAAATTCAGTGTTTCACTTGTAATAATTCACTTGTAACCTCTGAGCAAGGCTTTACGTATACATATATTCAAATTCAGTGTTTCACTTGTAATAATTCACTTGTAACCTCTGAGCAAGGCTTTACATATACATATATTCAAATTCAGTGTTTCACTTGTAATAATTTAAAATAGAATACTAGAAATACTTCTTTCTTTGCTAATATTTTTGAAATTCCTTTTTCAAGTTCTCCCTTCGTTATTTTGTTTGTACTATTGAACTTGTTCTTTTCTTCCGAAAAAAAAAGAATATTTGCAATTTATTGCTGTTTTACTATAAAAAGATATAGTTGGGTTAATTAACAGACGTAGTCAAAAGAGAAAAAAAAACACTAGTGATTGTTTAGTTTTTCCTTTCTTTCCAATTAGTATTTTAGACAACGAGCACATTGTTCGTTATTGGTCCTCTACAAGATGCATACGGAATCGTTCAGATATTTTCTTTTAAAAATTCTTAACATTTGTTTTATTAGTATTTCTGTAATAAAAGGTAAATATTTTTCAAGATAAACTCGTTAGTAGTTTTATTCATGTGTCAAAAATCGATCCACATATTTCGCACTGAGACGGCTCAATTTTATTATTTTTGTTTTATTGTAGTTGTCGATTAGAAAATGCTATTTTAAATATTAATAAGAAGTATAATGACATTATTTTAATTAATGGTACCTCACTAGCAGCCCTGTTAACTTTTGTTCCTTGTAATTGTTTTAATGTAATGCATACCGTTGTGCAATGTTCACAAACCGGTTTAGTTATTAATGCATATAGTGTTCTGCCCCAAAAGTAAGGAGACCATAATATTCTATGGTCACCCATCGCATGGAAAGCGTACATAAGTTGTATGGTTTCTAAGTACGAAGCGCATGTTGGGTGGGATTGATGGATGAAACGTTAGGTTGGGATTGATGGATGGAACATTGGATTGGGACTGATGGACGAACTGGGTGGATTTGATGCTGGGCAGTCTTATAAGAGGTCGCTATAATGCTGGAGAAACATTTTGTGGTAAATTCTTACATTATTAATTTTCAACATAGAACGTTCAGATAAATTAAGAGTATAACTTGAAGTTTCAAGTGCGGAAATGTTTTTTTTTCTTTCGAAATATCAAAATAAGAATTATGGCAGAATTTACTGCGTAATCCTGAATAATTATTCTTACAGAATTTGTTTGCATTTTGATATTTTTTTTAAAAAAAAATCAGCGTTTTATAACTTGTTTGACTCATAGTTTATTCTGAATTCTTTTTCTATACTATAAATTTTATATTACCCACGTAAATAAAACAGAATTTTTCATAAAGCGTTTCTCCAGCAGTAGTGCGCCCTCTTATGGATAAAATGTGATTTGGCTCGAACTTGGAAATGATCAGGATCTCGCAGTTGCTGAGGGCTTAAAAGTCTTTTTGTTTGTCTCAGCATGATTCAAGAGAAAAAAAAAATCAACGTCACGCCAACAAGTTCTGCACCAAGTTTCAGCAACTTCTGTGTGGACACGTTCAGATGGTATCCTGTCTCGTTCTTTCGTTTTAAGTGGTATATTATGACCAAATGTGATCTGGATCACACGGTAAATAAGAAACACTCCAGTATACACAAAAAAAAAAAAAAAAAAAAACACGAGAATGTGAAGCGAATACAAGTTACTTTGAACTCATAACAGGACTCATTGCTGATGAAGTAAGGCTTTGAGGAATGAAACTCATCGAATCATTCTTGGCATAAAGTATCATTTCTCGCTGTTGGTGAAGAAAAATATGATAAATCTTCTGCCTGATATGTATCGCCCAATTTTTTTTTAATTATCTAACCAATCTTATAAATTTTGAGATAGTATGCGGAAAGAAAAAAAAAGGCCCAAATGCATAAACTTAGTTTTATAGAAATGAAAGATGCAAGAATTTTATTTTACCACACTCACAAATAAGAAAGATACAGCAGAAATATGAAAAATACAGTTTGTGACAAAAAACCAAACTTGTGGTATAGAAAAAAATTATTAGCTATAATAAATATGAAGTGATTATAAAAGTGCATATAAAATTACACACGGTCACGGTTAGCGATCGGTTTACGACTTCCTGTCAAGAACTCGTACTAAAAATTAAACAGATTTGTAAGAAACAGGGTTTGAAAAATCCCAGCCCACCTAGGTTTTTCATCAGAAACATGGGGTTTATTGGGTTTTCGATGAAAACCAAGTTTTTTTTCAAAAATTCTTTTTTATAGTTTTAGATTGTTACGCTATTATTTTTATTTCTTAAGGATAAGCAGATTGTTGCATAAAAATTTGAATCTACTCAATTAAAAGATCCTCTGTTTTTAATTTTTGTTCAAATTTTTGGTTGCTTTAAAATTCATGTTTTTCGTTAAAATGTTTATTTACATTATGTAAAGTTTCCTAATAATAGGTTTGGCTAAAAATGATTTTGTTTAAGTTCATCATAAAAGTAAATGTAACACATTTGCTGGTCTAGTAGCGAAATATAAAAATTTGTTGAAACAATTTTTTCAATATTTTTGACAAATTTCTTCATTTACTCTTTTTTTTTAAATATACATGAAAAAAATTGGAAATCTTAATTTCTGCACTTAATTTTACAACTAAATTTCAATGAAGTCATTAAAAACTGAATGCAGATTAGTTTCATATGCTAACTTTAACAATCTGATTGACATTAAAAAGTTCTTAATTTTTAAAAAAGTACTTAATTTTTTCAGAAAAAAGTCCTTAAAAGTGCTTAATTTCTGATTTGTTGAAAGAGTGGGAACCCTTTTATATAATGCAAAAACCTAACACCTTGCTTAGAAATGTTGTACCTTCAAATAACAAAGTATTAAATTACATCATGTCTAAAAACTAACCTTGCTAGCAAATTACCTTCAAATAACAAAGTATTAAATTACACATTTCTCGAAATTAAGGACGTTTATCCCTATTATGTTGTATCTGTAGTCCAACTCAAAAGACCAAGTACTGAGACAAACTTCTCTTTGAGGAAGTATTTGGTAAAACTAACGAGCTTAGCTTGGAATGTAGGGCTTATTACTTCTCCAGTGTGCCAGACGACTAAGTAATTTAATTCTTCAACTGATTCCCAATGAGAAATTTTTGTCAGCATTTGTGCTTTTACCAATAATCTAAATAATCTTCACTTATTATTTTACTCATTTAAATTTTCCTTATTTTTTTTAACTATATACACCAAAAAATTCGACCTACAGAATTGACTTTTGCCATTTTGAGAAATATCATGGCTAAAGAAACACAAATGCTTTCAATAATTGCTAACTTAAATTTAATACTTATGTTTATTTTATCCTATACAGACTTCGTCCAGTTACTTAGACCGCTTAATTGTATCGACCAGAAATATTCCTAGTTGCCAGTATAATGATATTTAGTTGCGAAATTTTTAATCAATTTGTTTAACAATTTGGAAAATTTTTTTGATGCCAATTTGCTCATTAAATTCTCTCTACTGTGTAGACACGATTGACTTAAAAAAAAACCATGCTCACTGTTTACTTGGACAACGGGGTCATTTGTTATATATTTTTCCTGTACATTTTTTTCCCTCTTAAAGCAAAATGGCGGTATAACCTTTTTGTATTATTAATAAAAGGTTTTCTGTTATTCGTTTCATGACAAGCGTAAAAAAATGCATAAACAAGGTTGACTGAGGTTGTTTACTCTCTGGACTACCGTATCTTTCTCCCGTGAGCATCAACTTATATTTAAAAAGAAAAAAAAATGGTTTTGCAGGTGCATACTAGGGAAATATGTGAAGTCGGTTATTTGTAAACATTGCACACTGGTGTTCATGTTATTATTAGGTTGTCTTTAAAGTATTGAGCCTTTTGCGAACACAGTTTTAATTTCGAAAATCTGTGACTCGGCATCTTTTATACTAATTAATAACTGACTGTTGCGTTTAATAAATGTGTCCGAAATATTCATATTTTTATCACCAAACGTAAGCATGGAAGATAAGAAAATTTTACTCATAATTGAGCCAAATTTTACAATTTTATTCTTAAAATGGCTGCTAATGCTGTGGCACTATTTGGAGTGGTGTGTTACTGTCAGTCTCTTTCTCTTTCAAAACTCAGTGGCGTGACAGCTCATAGAGGGCCAAGGCCTTCTGTGCCCATCTCAGTTTTCTTGACCTTGGGCTCTGGAGTGCAGGAGCATAGATATTCTGTTTAGGTGGTCAACCGAACGTGAAGCCCCCAGTGTTTAGTTTCCAAGCATGCTTGGTACTCATTTATCGACCCACTGAAGGGATGAAAGGCTGAGTCAACCTTGCCCGGCCCGAGGATCGAACCCAGGACCTGTGGCACGGGAAGCGGGTTGTAAGACTACCAATGTTCAATTCTGTAGCCTTTTAATTTTGAACCCAACCCAGAACACAAAAGAAGTCCTGGATCAAGTATTGGGAGAAGTTTACTTTCGTGGAGGAATTTTTGATGAAACTAACCCTCATTAGCGTTGCATGGAGTAGAAAGCCACGAAAACTTCTCGTGGTTCGCCTGATGGCTAGGAAACTCTAAACCATGATCCATCTACCACTGAAAATATTTTACATCAGCCCGCTGGTTGGCACGAGCTGGGTGCAGAATTCGAATCGACCAGCCATCAATGGGATTCGAACCCGGGTCACCTCATTGGAAGGCAAGATGTGATATTTAAAATCGATGTTATGTAAAAACTGGAATTGAAGGAGCGTTGGCAGATCAAAGCTTCGGACCGAAGAAGATTCTTCAGCCACGCCAAAGTGGTCCGAACATCTGTAAACTTATATAATTCGATATTGTTAGATCAAGAAAAGGTTTCTATTTTTCAGAATGAGTTAAGAAGTCATTTCCCGTGAAAGAATATTTTTTGACTGTTTTTGCTATGTTGTGTATCCATTAGAATTTAGTAGAAACATTGAAGTTGTTACACGTTACTGTGTTAAAGAGTGATTGTAATTAATAATTTTCTGTATCGAGATGGAACTGGTACACTTTGAGCTTCTTAAGGCTTCGTCTTCAATCATATGATTTGACTATTCACTTTTACTGATCATCTAGCCTAGGGGGCGAAGTTTTTACAGCTCGCCATTCATGATAATTTTAAGAGAGTAAGTTTTGTCTTTCAAACTGCCATGGTTTTCCCTGAGTTTGCTGTTGACAAATATGGTGAGCAAGAGTTTTAAAAAAGATTATTAAAACATGCGCAAAGATGTACATCTCAAAAAGACTGAAATCTATGTTATTAGATGTGATGAACATGTTTTTAGCATCTTGGGTTTTCCTCGTAAAGAAAAAGAATTCTTGAATTTGGGATGGAAAACAGGTGGAAATTGAATCCAAATATATTTTATGATTAAGTGAAATTTGTGTTGTTAGAGTGGGTAGAATCCTAGTTCACTTCACGAACGTAGACTCAGAATCTGGAGAAGTTTGACAATTGTTAATTTGATAGATCTTGATTTGAGATTTTGAAGGACAAAAAAATGCAATTGTTTCATTTTGTAGCAAGTGTAATTCATTTTCACAAAATGGCCAAAAGGAGTCACTCGAAATTTGACAGCTCTCCGATCTCAAGAGCTTAAATTCTGCTTGAGCTATGTGTCTAACGAAAATAAAAGTTTCGATTGCTTGGTTACAAATAGCAGAACTCTAATTACTAATGATAATTCAACTTCAATCGCTATTGAGGACGGAAATTTTCAGCCGAAACTCTGCTGTATAGTATAACAAGTATCCATGGTTTTTCTGATTGCACCAAAAATGATTCATCGCCAGTCAAATCAATTACCATTTAACATTTTGACCATTTTTTTACATAAACTGACAGACACATCAAAGTATTTACACTAGTGAGCCTACTAATTAAATCAAGGGTTAATCTGGATTTTCCAACGTAAGGAGCGAAGATTTACGAGTTCTTTCATGCAGAACCTCTCGTTACCGTTGAAGAAATGATGTTACTTATGCCACTTGCCAGTTAGCAAGCCTGCTTGAAATCAAGTGATTTTCTAAGACAGAGAGTGTGTTTGTTTTTTTCAGTGGCGCCATCTATGGCCAAGAACGTCGTGAACACGTGCCCGACGTCCTACCAATCAGGCTATTCCGCCATCAAAGAATGATTAATAACGACCATTACAAGGAAGTAATGACAAAAAGTATTAACGCAGAGTTAAAAAGTTTTCCATTCAAAGATGTAATTTTTTAACTAGAATAATCTCACCATAATTTCAAAAAATGAGGAATTACTTTGTCGAAAACAATGTGGTTGACTAAGAACGACCTTAAACCTCCTCGGATCTTGATAGATAGAAAATCTAGGGCTATCCCACGAGAAAGCACTCAAAATCACGGATTGCAGAACAAAAAATAACATTCTTCGATTCAAATATGATATTTGAATTTCGAAAACTGTAAAACCTTAGAATCTAGGAAAAAACGAGAAAATTTGATTCTGTAGTCTAAGGGAAGACGTTAAATGTAAAGAACAAAATGTTTTTATATTTCTAATAAATTGCTATTATTCAAAATGTGTTTGATTCAATTCATAAGCTCGCTACTTAAATAAAAATATGATAAGCGTCTCAAAGTGACACGATTTTTCTACTCTCCATATTTTCCCACCCTCTGTAACCAGGGTTACGAAAAATCCTGCATTTTCCCTATGGTAGTACATTTCAGTAACAAGTGGGACAAAGGAAGATTTGCAGATACCATGGTAACGGAAAGTGCGGATGGTGGTAAAGTCGCATAACCTTGACTGTTTTCTCATATAATTTCCTAGTGCTCAATACTTTAAAGACAACCCAATATTTTTGTATTCTTATATTTATTGCAAAACTTTTAAAGCGTTTAAGTAGACTAATATATTTTATATAAATTTTATTAAAATTATTTTTAAATTGTATAAATGAATAGTGATGAGAATGATTGAATTTTCAAGTTCAAGTAGTTTTTTTAATCTTCCTCCTTTCACATTCTTATGTTTTTTAGTGTTTGAATTTCTTAATCATGAAATTTAAAAAGATTGCCTTTTTCAAAGTACGCGCGAATGTTCATGTGTACCTTTGTAGTCAATCAAAGCATATTTATCTTAGAAATATTGTTCCTATCATGTAGCTATGCATCGTCATGTAAGGGGAAGAGAGTTTTTTAAGGTTGTAACAAGGTTTTTTAAGGTTCTTAATCCCTTTTGCGGTGGGTATTAAACTCTTAAGTTCAAAAAAAAAAAAATAAATAAATAAAAATTTAGAATATAAAAAAAAAATGTATGCCTCTTCATTGGTGTTTTTATTTAAAACGTGCTAAAAATGTTGAAATTATTAGTTTTCTTAAAGCTTCTTAAAAATTTTAATCAATTATTCTTTTTATAAGGAAACGTTTTTAAAATAATCTCTAAACTAATTTACCACAAATTTCAAGATATTTTTTCACTGTTTGATACACACCGATTCTAATATACTTATTATATTGCGTAAATAAAAGAAAGAAATTAAAAATTATTATCAGCAGTAATTGGAGGTGTTTTAATATTTAAACAAGCATTAATATTAACATTATCTATTTTTTCAAATTATTCCATCATTTGATAGCGTTAAATATTTTAGTTGCTTCCTGATAATAAAATGGTAATAATAGAGAAAAGCAAAGATTTGTTCTTATTCAGTGGGCAACTAACAAATTTTTAGCTTCGAAGTTGAATAGAGTTAAATAGATTTAATTATTAAGGATTTAAATGGGCCATATTAGCTCCCTTTCATATTTGGAATTAGATAAATGCATTTATGTACACTTTAAAATACATAATATTATGCATGTATTATTACATAGCGATGAATACATGCTTTTCATAGTTTTACTGATTATGTAGCAGATTAACTGGTTAATTAAAACAACCTGATAAATCAAAGAAAAGGAAACATCAGACATTTAAATGATCCAAAGAGTAATATAAAAATTAAATGTATAATTAATTGCGTATAATTAGAGCACCTATGTAGCACGAAAACCCTTAATAGATCTGCAACGAGAGGTAATCAGTTTTTTTTATTGTTCAGCATTTAAAATTCATTTGTGAGGCATTACTGTGTGCTTTAAAAAAAGTAAGTTCGCCTTAACTAATAAAAATTTTTTAATTTATTAATCTTTGACTTTTTACAGTCAATCTATTTAGAAATTTCATTGTTGCCCAGCGTCAGTAAAAAGTTGAAAAAGTAAAAAGGGGTTAAGAATCAATGAAGTGTTCGAAGTTTTGAGTAAAATGGAAGGGTTTACTATGAAACAATGGCAAGCCTTGCAAAATTAGAAATTAATTTGAAAAATATTAAAAAAAAGTTATCCGTAAGACCCTCTACATCGAGATTTTTAAATTAATATTTTCGTGCTTATAACTATACTCTGTAAAAATAAATTTAAAAAAATTCAATGAAATTTCTTTGCCTTTTAAAAATGTTTTTTATATTGATTGTGCAAGTTTGAAAATTGAAGAGCAAACATTTGTGGCTTGTAATGAAATTTCGAAATTAGCTCTAGAAATATTATCTATCACGCTGACGCAACTCATAAGTTAATTTTCTATAAGACTTAACCTTATAAGTTTCGTTGCTAATACAGAACATGTCATAATTTTACCATGTAGTGGATAACGTTGTTTGAAGTTTGCTTTCTGTGAGTGCTACTTCCTATTTCGTTTTTTTTCTTCCGAAATAAGCTAAAGTTTTCTTTTGACTTCTGTTAAACATAATACGAATTAAATAAAGTAACTTATCCTTTGCATCCATTGAGTCTGGTAGCAGGAACTCTGCATCACTGCAGATCATTTTTTCTTCCTCCAGATTTTTTATAAGGCTAAAAAATTGTTGAGAGGAGAATTTTTTTTTCTATTCCAAAATTTATTCAATTACTTATTTTTTTGTTAATCTGGATTTATATGAACTGAAGAAATTTAATGATTTTCTAAAATTCCAAACAAATTTTCCTTAACTAAAATTTTGGAAAACAATGATAATTCAAATGGCAAGAATAATTTTTTTTTGAAAAATATATATTTCTCAAAACTCTTATTTGGTTACAGATCCCATGTAAGATTAATTTTTAACATAAATTTTTTATCTTCGTTATACACAGATGCAAATTGTGCTTCTATGCACTTGTCAGATTACTTATACACAGATGTAAATATGTAAATTTTGCTGTTATGCACTTAGTCAGATTACTTATACACAGATGTAAATATGTAAATTTTGCTGTTATGCACTTAGTCAGATTACTTATACACAGATGTAAATATGTAAATTTTGCTGCTGTTCACTTGTCAGACTAAGCATAGTTTTTACGATAAAAGTCTCCGTCTAACTCTAGTAGGATAACAGAGAAATTTGAATTTATAAAGATAGTGATGCAGATTGTCTTCGTAATTTCTGCTACCAGGTCTTACTAATTAGATGTTATTAATTATTATTACCTTATTGTTAGATTATTACCACTAATTAGATGTTCTAAAACGGTAGATTGCTCAAGTTTATTATCAACAAATTGTGTTCGCAGCAATTCTAGAGCTTTAGTTGGGAGTGCATAGGGTAACTAAAGTGAAACTGCAGAGAATCTGTATTTGAGACAATTACAGTAATTCTTTGGAGTTTGCAGTCTTAGGAATTAAATTTAAATGTACTCCAACAAATGCGATCAGTTTATTATAACTATTCTGATATTCAAAGTTGTTTTTATGATGGCCCTGTTGTCATAGGAAATTACTCCGTTTAGAAAATAAAATACTATTTTTGTGACTGTTGTGGTTTGTAACAGTCATTCATGGCCGTTACGTTAAGATTTTCCCTTCAGCCAGTGTCCTTTATGCTAATTATGAAAATGGCGTGATATGTCGGTATTAAAAGCATATTTTTCAAACATGAAAAACTTTTCTGGTCATAATTTTGCAATACTTGAAAAGTTACACGAATTCTGTGTTATTTAAACTCGCAAAACTATGCTGAAATTGACAACTATTCTGCATGTAAGTGAAAAATAAAGCCGAATTGGCGATTAAAAAAAATCAAAACACATAATTTTCTAACTATAAATTTTTTGTTTATTTTAAAGTACACATAATTATTTTACGGTTAGTTAGTATGAATAGTTTAAAATTATAGCTTTGTGTCAAACTTAAAGCCTACAAAGTGTGGCTCTTTGTTTTGTAGGCAAAATTGAGCCGAACTATCATAATACTTACAATTTTGAAATTGAAATCATTGCCGACTTCCCATTTCATCTATTCGCATTCTCTGCATGGGAGGTTTCTTCACATCATTTTTATGTATAATTCTGTAAGCTTCAATTCAAAACTTGATATTTCTTTCAATTGCAGTTTTGAGGTAAGAATGAAAGTGGTAGTTACCGATTTTCTTTAAATAAAATTTAAGAAAACAGTGCAATATCCTAAATAATGTTCTTTAACTGAGGTTTTTCGTTGGATAATTAGCAAAAAAAAATTTTTTTTTTATCAGAATTCACGTGAATCCCAGTAAATTAGCTGAATTTGTTCTGCGTGTTAGACATGCATTATCTATAGTAATCAAAATAAACTTAACTAGATGAGTGATGTAAAAGGTTCCTGGAGAAAAAAAAATAGATTTAATATAAAGATGTTCGCTTTGTCGTTCCGTTAATTTTACAATTTACACAAAATATTAAAACTGTGAGAAGGGAGAATGGCGCAGCCATCCGTGCTTTTGTATTTCGGTATTAGAACAAGTGAAGTTCTCTCCTCCACATGCAACATAAAATGTAGCTATTTATTTCGTTGTGAAATTCTAAAATCATCGTCGGCAAGCTGCAACGATCAAGTGCTTTTAAAGAAATAATTCTGAATGCTATTTATCAACAAATAATTTTCTTTTTTTTAAATCAGAGGTCATATCTTAGTTTTCTACTTGCTATATTTTTTGTAATTAAAAGCATAAAAGCTACAAAGTTTGTTATGATAAGTGAGTATACTTTGCAACAACATACATTGAGAGTAGCAAAACTTCAAATATTTTATTTTATATTCCAAATGTGCCAATGAACTGATTTATTTTTATATTTATTTGAGACAAGCGTTCTCATTTTTGAAAAGAAATTTAGTAAATATTTATATCAGGGTTGGCAAGTTTTAACCATGGTTTTAACCGTTATGTCAAAACACTTTCTGACTAGTGTCAAAACCCCCGAATTTTGGTGTGAGGATAATTATTCGTTATTATAAATAAGAAGTATTTGTAAATGTACATACATATAAAATTACAAGTGATCAGCATTTAATTATGTTCTTGAATTATTTTGACATAAAACTCTGTTTTGACAATTACTTAAATTTTGGTGTAGAATATAAAATTACTAATAAAAATGTCTAAAATTTCAGTTTATCCAATCTGTTAATTTGTTGAATCATTGAAAATATATAGAAAAACAATCGTTTTATAAAAGCAACACTCAGCAATCATTTTATTTATTATGTTTGCAATTAATTTTCATTTACTACCATTTTAACTCCTTCTCCTAAAGCATACGATTATTAAAGAAAGAAAGTTTTGAATCTCTTTGTACTTTAAGTTAATTTTTCACTTTAGTATGAATAAAACCGAAATTCGAAACTATTCTTTCCTTTATTGCTGGCTGCCTAGACTGGAATGTCGAACTATTATAATATAATAAAATAACATGTAACTGGAAACTATCGACTCTCTATCTGGCCTCAATCATATCAGGGCTTTTGCTGATGGATCTTCTGACTCCACCTTCACCAACGGAGGTGCGGGAGGGGTACTGCTCCTACCTGATGATCAAAAACGAGAATTCGCAACTGGTGCTGGAAAAATCGCATCTAATTTTACAGCAGAATTGATAGCCATTTCTACGGCTATCGAAACGTACATCAATCTTGAACCTTCGGAGCAGCTTAGTGGTATCACCATCTTCAGCGACTGCAGGTCTGCCTTACAGGCCCTCGATCAGCAAAGGTACCTCAAGCCTTGTCCTGAATATCATAGAACAACTTGGACAACTTCAGCGTCTCCGGAAAAATTGCTTCTTGCAGTGGATTCCCGCCCATGTGAACCTAGAGTTCAATGAAATAGCTGATTCCTTGGCTAAAAATGCCAGAGATCTAAATCAAAATTCAATCCCAACCACGTTGGCAGATGCAAATGCTTATGCAAAGTCAAGACTATTCACCCCTTTAAAAATCAAAGCCCACGATCAAATAACTAATCTTGACATCGATAGGAAGACAGCCACTACTCTCATCAGACTAAGAACAAAACATCATAAAAACATGAAAATTTCTACAGATAAGACTAGAAAATATCAAAACTGTGGCAACTGTCTTAATGTGGAACTAACACCATATCATGTTTTTAACTGCCCTGCAGTCGCTGCAGGCCTTCACCTCTTAAACTACCCCACAGAAGAGGATTTGTATTCTTTTAATGCCATAGAAATAACAAAAACTATTCAAGCACACCATGAAATATGATTCTATAGAGGATACGACACCAACCAACCAACATGTAACTGGGAAATTTATTCTAATAACTGCATTAAATATTGGTAGTAATTTAATTGAAACTATGAATTGTTCGATTGAAAAAATTATTAACTCATTTAATTAAACATTTATATTTTTGCTAATTATAATTAGTTCAGTAATCGGAGAGAATTCAATGAACCTCTCTGAGAATTCTTAGAGAAAATTCTCAGAGCTTAATATGAGCTAAATTTCTCTTTGAATCAAAATTTCCCCCAAAATTTCAGCTTTTTTAAAAAAAAAACTTTCTCAAAATAGTTTTAGAAAATAAAGTTTATATATGAAAGAAAAATATTTTACACAATTCTTGAATAAACTAGGATATGTATTATAAAATAATAGAGATAAAAGTATATTGAAATAGTAGTAATTTATCAAATTAAAAAGGTACCATTTTTATTAACTTAAGGAATTCAAACTAATAAATACAGAAATTAACATATTTTTTTTTTAACAAGAAAAAGTTTTATAAAGCGACGCATTTATAACGCATTTTGTAGGAATTTTTGAGATCAAAAGATTTTCCCTGTCTGCCTGGTTTTTCTCTAAAGCTTCATTTTTACGCGGTCAGCCATATTCTGTTACCATGAATATAATTAATAATAAATATTGAGAAACAATAAAAAAAAATTTAAGTTGAGAAAGGTGATTATTGGCGAAGACTTTAATTTTGCTTAATCTAAAAAATATGCTTAAATTGTAACATAAAAAATTTAAATCACCTATTAAGATTGATGATAAATAACAACTTATAGTTTCTGGCAGTAATATAAACTGAATAGTTATAATATGGGTCTTAAAGTATTAAGAGTACCATTAGAAAAACCAGCAATAGTTTTAATTTTGGCCAAATGTTTGTATGAGATATATACTATATCATAATTATTGTAGTATATAATGCAAGTATTGTGCATGATTTAGTATCTAATAAATTGTCTCCAATGCCATAAAAGAAATTTGACCCAGGTTCTTGACGGACTTCGTCAGTTTTTGACACTTTTCGACTAGTTTCTGACGTGTCTTGTCAGAAACCAGCATTTGAAGTTAAACACCCAATTGTGATTTGTATATACAGGAATAGATTGTATCCTGTTTACTGGATAAAGGATGAATTTGAAGTGCCGAAAATATTTTGTTTATGGAATACTCAAGTATTCCTTGAGTTTTTAAGATATAGTCAGAATACTGTAGGTTTTTATCAATTGAAAATAATTTTTATGTAGCAAACACTATTTTGATGCAGGAAAATTATATATCTATATTTTTCTATCTGAAATGCATTTTATGAAAATGTTAAATGGATATAAAACGATAAGCAACCCTTTTAACATTACCTTAAACGTTACTAACCTTAGTTTTTATTTAAAAAAAAAGCCGTTTCCTCGAAACATATTTTTCAACGCAACTTTTTTCTGTTGAGTAAAGGTTAAATTTTTCTTCGACTCGTAAACTAATTTTGTAAAACTTAAACTAATGATTAGTTCAATTCCTTAATGGTAATTATTGCGCATTTTTATAAAATTCATATTACTTTTAATTTTACACTATAGTTTGTAATCTCAATTGGCCAATTTTGTAAAGCTCTTTCAAAACACGAAAGAAAACATTAACTATTTATGAATCTGTTTGGTTTGGTTTTATTTTATTTAAAGTAGAAAAATAGGCTTAAAATTGGATCAGAATATCGATCTTGGCTCACTGGTGAGGGGCATGACTTGAAGCCCCTCACCACTTGACCGATTTTTGATGTATTTTTAGAGCTACTAAAAACCAGTCTCATTCTGTTCTAAAATAATGTAAAAATAAAATTCACACGGGGTGTTTTTTGATATGAGCGATGCAGGCTATATTGTTTTCTAAATTGCTTTGGCCAGAGTCGCGAAATTTTATTCTTAAAAATCTAAACCTCATTCTAAAAAGTCCTGGCAAACGCATTTGATTATTCCAAGCATCAGACGCGACGATAATTTCGCCGCCAACCTCAAAAATCAGAAACTGCTGAAAGTGGAAGCATATAATATCTATATATTCTGCACAACTTCCCATGTTTAAGTCGAAATTTATTTTCTTATCTGGGGAACTAAACTAAGTAGAATAATACAAAATTTACCACAGGAAAATATCGGCCATATCTTAAAACGAAAGAAAAATGTGTCTTCGTTTAAATACAAAGGTATTAAAATTTCCGAAAACAAAATGGCCGGTTGAGTTAAAATCTGTCTAACTTGTAAAATTTTATACTTGTAAAATTTTGAGTCCCTAACTAGGCTGTGAATACTCAGAAGCGTATTAGAGAGTCTGATTCAGAATGTTCTAACTTAAAATCTTTTGTTGGTTTAAACTTCCTTAAATGTCCCAGTTTTCAAATTATTTAAACTTATTTCTATCACTTAATTATTTGGTGATTAAGGCAGGAGATATACTTGTTATTCTGGCTCAGAAACATCCGCTAAATGGGTTTCCCACCATTTTTCTGGGTCGTTTTTCACCGACATTTTAGGCTTAGCAAAGGCCAGTAGCATCCAAAACTTTAGGTAAACGATTGCCCTTGGTTGAAACTAACTCCCTTTTTCCCTAATAAAGTTTTCATTTGTTTCTAGTACTAATGATAAATTTATTTCATTTATTGTATTTTTAAATAATTTAACATTTCTTGAATTACAGTAATAAGTTTACTTATGAGAACAAAAAATTTAAAAGGTTCATTTCTCCTGAGAGAATCAATAAAAAATTAGTTTTATTGCAGAAGATTATATTGTTTTAGTGATTTAGTTTAATAAAGTTTTTAACCATAGTTTTTATTTCTATGACTCATTGGCTATTTACGACAGTTTACATTTGTTCTTAGCATAACCTTAAGTGTTTTCCTAAAAAATGTATTAACTTTATTCAGTACTTGTTAATTGTATAGTAATAAATAAGCTAATTATAATTATTGTAGTAAATTAATGTCATCATAATGTCCGTCGCTTTTAAAATCTGATTTTTTTTTCGTCTGCTAAATGCAGTATTATGACAACTCTTGCAGGAAAGAGTATAGATTGTAATTAACTTAATCGTTCTTTTATTCTAGTGAATCAAATCCTGAAATATTTGAAAAGTATTTAAAGGTGCTTTTTTTCATTGGAGAATTGTAAAAGTGCTTAATTTTCTTGATATTTTTCTTTGCCCTGTCGATTGTCGTCGTTAAAAAAACATGATTTTCGCAATTTTTCCTTTTATATTTATCAGAAACTAGTTATTTTATTCTTATGTATAGTCAGTGAAAATGCTTTTTGCATTTTGTTTATTTTATGCTTATAAATAAACAATATGCATAAAGAATATGCACAAAGAGTATGCAATAGAAAGAAAAATCCCTATTACGAGTATGCTTATCCTAATTCTGTTTTTTTTTTAAATTTTTTTAAGAAATGATAAAAATTTTAGAGTGCTTAAAAAGTTCTTATTTTTCGTTGAAAAACTTGGTTACGCACCCTAGATTTCAAAAATCATACTTTCAAGATACATTAATTTTAAAAAAACTTAAAAAATTAAAGAGAGAAAGAATTTTCTCTTATTTTTCAATTGTTAAAAGTAATATTAACTCTTGTTATTGGTTTCCTTTTGTAAGAACATAAAAAGTAATAAGGTTTTGTTTAACTTAATTTTTTCATGAAGGCTATTGAAGAAATCATTAATTATATAAACAAGATTTTTTAATTACTTAAAAATATATTTTTGTGATTTGTGCTAAATTTAATATTTTTGCTCTTTGAAAAAAAATATGTCGTTTTTCAATGTTTAACGAATTTAAATAAATCCTATCATTGTTCTCCTTTTGGATTTTCCTCATTCATGTTTAAGTCTGGAAAATTTTTGTATTAAATAAATTTTTCTAGCAGCGATTTTATTTTTTATAGTGTAATATTGAATGATTTTTTTAAAAGTGATCAATTGTTTAAAATTAATTTGAAATAAGTAATGTTGCCTAGTTTGAATTGTGTGTTTAGAAAAAAATTGTTATTTTAACGCTCGTAAATCTTAAAATATGATTGAAACAAAAAAAATTTTCGAAATTTTGAAAGCAAGAAAAACGTTTAACAGGAACATCACAAGTTTGCAAAACTTGCAAAATTTTTTATAGTCCAAAAAACGAATACATAGTTATTTTCGGTTAAAATCGACCAAACAAATTTCAAGATTACCAAATGATAGAAAATTTAGATACACAGTTTCATAAAATGGCTAACATGTCTAAAAGATATCGAAGTTATAATATTTTTAAAAGACTGATTTTAAAGATGTGGGAGAGATGAAAATTGGAATATGAGTCCATTTATTATTTTAAATCATTAATGATTCATTACAAAAGACAAAAAATCGTCCTTCCCACATAGCACTGATTTTTTTTCTTTCAAATTAATACAACAATGGCCTTTTAGCTTATATTTGAAAATTCTGAATAGAAACAGGGATTATTTTAGGAGCAGTTTAGGTTCGTTAACATACACGTCACAAAATTCTTAAAAATTGTTCACAGATTAATTTTTCGAAAATAGACTCTTCGCAAAAATTTTTTTTTTTAAAAAAGCAGAATTAATGTCTTTAACTCATTTTAAAACTAAATCTTAAAAGACATGGTTTTTATTTTTTCTCACAAAAACAGGACCTTTCAAAAAGTTTGAAAAATCCCTGATGAATCCCCTTTAAAATTTGCTTTTCTGTTTTATTTTATGTTTATGTATCATTACGACACCAAAGTAATCTAGAAATATTTTCCCCTCTTTTTTTTGTTGATGGATTTCCCCTATTTTTGAGTGAAACTCTCATTTGTTATATACCATTTGACTTCCCTAACTTCAATACGTTGTTTAAATACCGTTAAATTTGTCGCTGTACAGCCACTTTCGGCCCTCGTGATAAACTATACAGTAAGTTGTACAGTCAATTAGTACACGATTTGTCTCAGATTTTCCTTTTAAGAAAACATATTTAGGGAAGAAAATTGAAACTTTGTTAAAAAAAAAAAACTATCTTTCGAAGGTGCATGCTAAACACCAGGGCCGTCTAGTGTACAATAATTTCTTTAGATGAAATAAAATCTAATAAAACAAACTTCTTACTAATCAGGAATTAATGAAATTAAACTTCGTGAATTAATAAAAAAAATTTAGAGTCGGAAGTGTTTTTATAGCACAGAACATAAATATGCACATTTATGTTCTCATGAGATCTTGTTTATGCCGATAACAAAAGGTCATTATTTGATTCTATTTGGAGTAGTAATCTATAGCTCTGCCATGCAATTATAAAAACGCACTGTCGCTTTTTTTTAGTTAATTGCACGACAATTTAAAAGCTATTTTGAGTTAAGTTAAAAATAGAATCCAGTAATAAAGATTTTCTTATCTTGTGCATAAATTTAAATTGTTTTAATAATTATTAAAGGAAAAATTAATGTATTTGAATTAATTTTCTTAAGCTATTCCTGTTCATCCTACTCTATTAAAATTTCAATTTTTGCATAAAACTGCTTTTAAATATTTGTATATGATTAAAATTAATATGAGTTGTAAAATTTCGGAATTTTATTTGATTTTCTTTAAGGATTTTTTTATTTTTTGCTATTTTGAAGTGCTGTAAAATCCTAGTAAACTCCATTGTGCGAAATGGCGCTTTATTCTTGTCTCCAAACTGTTGCCAACGACGGAATGACTTATTTACATTGGAGTATAATATTGGCGTAGATAAAAGCATATGCAATTGTTACTTGAATACGGAAAATACATAAACTTACAACGAAAAAAAGGCAGTAACCTATAAAAACTGACCAATCACCATATAATTAAATTGCAAACTTTAACATCGCCAATGTCACCAAATCTATCATGCAAAGTTTACTAGGAATAAGCCTTAAGTGAAATCAATTTACTTAAAATATAGAAAACTCTTTTATTCCCTATTTGTTTTTACTAAGATGTGTTACTAGCCCATACTCTAATTGTCTGGCGCAGCATATCCTCCTTTGGATCTTGTGCCATAAAACTTCTACATTCAATCAATCAATCAGCCCATACACTAAATTCGTAAGTAAAAATGAACTGTAGGGAAATCATTGCATGTGATTAAAATTTAAAATTTAATTTCATTTTTATATATTTTCCATTTTTAAGAGCCGTCAAGTTTTACATTTAGTTTTTTTATTGTTGATGATTTAGGGTATATTGGTCAAAAAGGCATAAAAATGCAGTATAAAAATTTTTCAACTTGTTAAAGAATACGTGATTAAAACTAATAAAATGAATGAATAATTTAATAAAACGCTGCAAATAAAACGTTGCTTCTCACTTGCTCAAAAACAATAAATCGCATGAAATTTCTGAATTGAAATTAATTTCAAGAAGTCGTGAAAGAATAAAGGAAAAAGAAGTTTTTTTTTAGATTCTGCATTTAAAAATTATTAATTTCAAAGCAAAGTTATAACAAAAAAATATTAAGAGTTAGAATTGAGTTATAAATATGCTCATTAGTTTGCGTGGAACTTATTAAACAGAGTAAAACAATATAAATACTAAAATTTGTAAAAAATAATAATAAAAAAAAACATATCTAATTTTCCTTTATAAATGCGCATTAAAAGTTCGAGAGTTAATTTGCTTGTGCCATGTAAAACGTTCGGTCTGTTCCATTTAAAAATTATATACACTATTATAAAATAATTACTTATTTATAAAAAGCTTTGGAACTTATCAATTTGTTTAAAACAATTTACTCGCAACGATTTTTTTTTAAACTTTTGGGTACATAAAATTCAACTGCTCTAAATAAAGTTGTATTAAAAATTATGGGAAGAAACTAGCAATTTATTTTGGAAACTTATCGACAACAACTGATTTTCTGAAATATTTTTAATAAGGAATTATAAATTTTAATATTAGTAATTATTTCTTGTTTAGTGATATTTTTTTATCACCAAAATTTGGTGATATTTTAATTTTAAAAACCAAAAAGGCTCAGTAAGAAAACTCGCTGTACTACATGCATAGTATGTTGAAAATATTTATTTGTTATGAGATAATAATTAATAAGATTAAGTCACTAATAATTAATTTTGAAAAAAAAATCTAGTTTTGAAAAGTGAAAAATTCTATCAACAGGACTTTTCAACGTAACGTATACGTATAGAAAAGGAAATTGCCTTGATAATTTCTATTACTTATGAAGAAAAACAAATGGAAATAATACACAATTAAATTTGAAAATGTGAAAACTATTTTTCAGTATGAAAGAAAACAAAACATTCAGCTTCTAGCAAATTTATTTAAATTCTTGTGAAGAATAAGAGAGAATACAATATAAAACGCAAAATGTAATAATTCAAATAGTTTCGAATGCAAAATCACTCTCATACAATTTTAAAATCACAATATGAACAGTTGAATTTACAAGATTTCGGAAATTTTCGTTTTTCTTTGGATTCTCTTCACGCAAGGTTACGTTTGGCGATAAAAATGTCAAATTTTTATATCTTTACTGTTGTAATTTAGCAGCGAATTTTCAGGCTATGGGCTTTCTATCAGAATACCTGTAAAATTCTAAGATTTTAGCTTGTGAGTTTTTCCTTATGAGTTGAATAACAAAAAACGCAAATTTTTCTGGAAAGCAAATTTTCTATAGTTTTGGAAACAAAGAAAAAAAATTATATTAGTTCTCAAGTGCATGAATATTTTAGTAAGCTTTCCTCAAAAATCATTTTCTGCCACAGTGTTATTTATTCTTGGGTGGAGATAAGGTAGCGCGGTTTTTATTGGGGTATATATTTAGTAAGAAAAATACCAAAATATAAACGTGAAGAAATATTTTTTTTTTTGGATCACTCAGAAAATGTACAAAAATTCCTCTGAGTTAATAAAAGTTATAAATTATATGTTCCAGGCTGTTAAAAGGTTTTAAACACAAATTTGTTTGGTTTTATTTAGATTGAAATTATAGGGTATAATTCCAGGTAGAATGATTTAAAATAACTGTAATATGTAGAACCCATTGGTGTTTCGAACAATACTCTCTTTTATTTTGATAATAATAGATGGATGTGATAAAATGTACAAAAATGCCTCTTAGAAAATTAAAGCGTAAAATATATGTTCCAGGCTGTTAAAAGTTTTTAAATACCAATTTATTTGGTTTTATTAAGATTGAAATTATAGGGTTTGATTACAGGTAGAATTATTGAAAGGAACTGATAATTTATAGAACCCATTGATGTTAGTCTTTTATTTCAAAAATAATGGATAAATGTGATAAATGAACGAAATTCTTTCCTTCTAATTGTAAATTATAATTTTGAAAAAATTTATTAGGCATTATTTTTTTATAGTAGCTAAAAACTCAGTTATCAAATGTTATCATGCAGTTGAACACACAGAAAAGTTTTCTTATGCTATTAATTACAAAACTTTACTTTTTAGAGGTTCTATCTCATTTTGTTTCTATAAACTTGTCATTGGGTTTCCATGAGCAAGCACCTACGGGAAAATGTATACTTTTATTATTAATTAATCTTAATTGTTATTAACTTAATTTTACAAATCTTAATACAATAATTGTTTATTTTGGTTAGTAATTTGTTTTAAATTAAAATACTCATAATCAATGTTTGAATAATATTGAAAAATTTTCAAAATTTTTTTAATTGATTCAAAATTATTATCTTTTTTCAAATTTCTTTTAAAACTTCGGGAATATTTTCAAGAAGCATTCGAAATAAATTATAAATTTTTTAATATGCAAATATTGTTATCGTTCTCTTTTGATATAACAAATAGTTTTGAGTAAAAATATTCGAATAAAATTTACAAAAAATACAATAATATAGTAATAACATAATAATATAGTAATAATAAGATAATAATATAGTAATAATAACATAATAATATTGTCACAATAATATAGTAATAATAACATAATAATATAGTAATAATAACATAATAGCATTCTTTTATTTATCATTTCAAAATAGCAACGTACAACAAAAAATTTAAACAATTGTAATTAAATTAAAATATAGTTCTTCCTCAATTATTCACTCTTGTAGACAAGTGATAAAAAATGTAACAGTTTTACAAACAATAAAAAATTTTTTTTTAGTGTTGGTGACTTGAGTGTGTTCAAATTGTTTCGGCATAACACGTGACCTGTTGTGTAACAATATTCTAATTGTTAAGAAACACAAGAAAAAAAAATGTTTGGCAAATTGAATTGCACTTGTTTAAAGCAGGTTTCAAATGTTGTTAATACACTTTAATTTATTATATACTTATGTAAACTATTAATGATTGTTTTTAATTAAATATTGTAATGGTTTTTTTGACTTCCTCGATTTGCGTTATTAGTTTTTTAGGAAATTTACAAACAATTTAAAAAAAGATTTAAATCAATTTATTTTTAATGGATAAACATGTTTTCATCACTATACTTTTCCTAAAATTTTTAAGTGGCTTAGTTGCTTTTGTTAATTGACTTGACAAATTGTTATAATCAAAATACAGTATTATTTTAAGAAGCTTTTATATTTAAGGCTACACAGTACCCTAAAATTCGCAAAAATATGCAAAAAAATATTTTTGCATTTTTGGGTGGCTAATGTGGTTGGGAAGCAAGTTGAAAAATTTTGCATCTGAGATCTAATTAGTTTTAGAGATATTAGGATTTTTCCGAGTTGTGTCAGACTCACAATTTGACAAGCGAGGGGGCGTGGTTAATTTCGTTTTCTTTTAAATCTAATTTTAAAACTTTTTTTTTCAAAAAAAGACTTATTTTATTTCGATGATTATTAATTTTCACTTTCTCCAAAAGTTATCAAATTTCACTTTCACTTCTAGAAGCATTGTTATTTATTTATGTTCGGTGTTTGATGGATGCGTTCTAAAGTTGTGTTTTTACTAAATTTTTATTTATAAAAAGTCTTTTTTAAGACTAATATTTTTTAATTTATAAATACATTCGTAACAGAATATTTGTTATACTTGATTGATTGAATATTTATATAATTATGCTAGCTATTTCTTTAATCCTATTGCTTTGTTTGTCTAAACCAATGTTACGTGTATTTTAGCCGATACAGGTTACATATAAATTTTAAATGTGAAAAAATATAATACTATTAATATTCAAGTAAATTAGTGTTTTTGGACCAGCAATAAGTTTGTTTATAATATATTAAGAAAGTAGGACTGTACAAGCATTTTTAGTTTTGGTTTTATGGTTCTCTTTACTTTAAATGTCATTTTCTCAGAATTTCTTTTTTGTTGATGCCACTGTTTTCGATTCCCTAAGGCTTTTTTCCCTTTAAAGATAAAGCCTTGAAATTTTTTGTAGAAACTTTTATGTATATACAGACCAAAAGTTAGTATGGATTTCAGTGTGAGATGTATACATTTTTTTTAATAAAAATTTGAAGTTGGAGTTTTTAGAATTTTCGGGTTTTCCACGTGTTTAGTAACGATAAAAATAATTAAGATTCAACTAAGTATCAGAGCATCAAATCCATACTAACTTTTGTTCCTAATAATCTAAGATATTTATATTATTTAAAATAACTGAAAAATTTTGAAAATTAAAAAAGTTATAAAAATTTAAAAAAATTTAAATTAATAAAATTAAAATTTAAATTTTTTAAATTGTGGTTTGTCGATTTCCCTTTTCTTTTTGAAAATCAGTTTAATAATATAATACAAATGAAAATCTATTATTACTTTTAATATTACAGGCCTTAAAAAATTTTTTTAAAAAAGGGTACCGTGTAGCCTTAAATGATTTTCTTATTCAATATTTTTCAAGACTATAAATAAACAGCCATGAGTTTAAAACGAGAATATAAAAAAAAATCATATACTGTTGAACAGTGTTTGCAAGATTCGTGCGTATTTTTATTCTCATTAAAAAAAAAGTCATTTCAAGCATAAAGCAAATGTCTTCCCATATTTAAACTGGTCATTATGTGTATTTCTGCGATTTTATTTAATAAAACAAAGGCGAATTTACTCTTCATACTCATTAGTTTTACAATATTGAGAATCTCGTCCTTAGCCGTGATTTAGTTATTACCTCAACTGAATTCACATTTTTAAATTAATTATAAAACAACTTTTTTTTAAGTGTCAATGAGCTTGGAACTAATAGTTAGTAGGAAGCTTACTAATACAATTACCGATAGCACTAGTATATGTTTCATATATTCTATATTATAAATTTTAAAAACTCGTCAAATTGAATACTTTTGTCAGTAACATAATGCATATTGAATAGTTCATGTAATGCAAGTATCTGCTACTCGTGATCAAAAATGACATTCTTACTATCTGGCTTATTTGGGCTGTTACTAATCAATTATTATTTTTTTACTCTAACAATTTCCGTGTACCAGAACATTGTAAAAGTCATGTTTACAATAACATTTGACCCTGTTATATGATATTTATTACATAGCCGTGTATAGTAATTAGATATGCACTAAAATTTAAATTTTTAAAATTACTGTTATTGCTTTGCGTTGCACATTCCAAAATTATATCTGTAAATTACTAGGTGTTGACGCCGAAAATTGCAATTTATTTATTTTAAAAACATTTTAGCCAAAAGCAAACTTTAATTATTATTTTTATATTATAAATCTCTCGACATCAAACAAATGTTGCAGTCAATATTGAAATAGACAATTTTGTAAATATATTCTTAAGAATTTGTAAACTTCAGAAATTTTTTTATTGAAGTCGTGCAGATATCTAATTCAGGCTCTTGATTACTAGAATTGTTCCCCTCTTGAATTAAAACATTAAGTTTTAAGTAGTTTTTTAGTAATCCTCTTAATTTCTTTTATCGTATTTTAGACATTTAATGAATTTCCGAGTAATTGAAATTTATTTTACTTGTGAAATCATTAACTTTATATTACAAAATAGGTAGGCATTTCTTTTCCTATTCCATTAAAGAACTTTTATCTGTAAAAAAATGTTTAAGAATTTTTATCGAAACTAATGCAAAAGCAAATAAATTTAAATTAAATAACATTTATAATGTAATATTACAATACCTATATTTTACAAAAGTCATATTTCAGTACAAATGTTTAAAATGTTTATTTCTTTTTACTAAAAGTTAAAAAAATTAGCGCATTCATCGCGTGTGTGTAAATGAAAGATAAAGCACACCCCATCAAATAGTAATAAAAAAATAGTAAAAAAATTTAAAAAACTTTAATTCAAGTAAAACTTACAACTCAATTTTTTATTCATTTCATTCTATTAGTAGTGCACTAGTAAGTGAGTCTTGGTCTGACGGAGACTTCCATCAAAATACTTGTGGCGCTTAACGTGTTGAAAAAGAATAAAGCTTTTATTTGCGTAAAAATAACTTAAATGTCTGATTTGTAGATGTAACAAAACTTTACTCATAATTTAAAGATAGAAATTTTTAAATCGATAGATGTATATACAGTACCTTCATGAGATGCTTAAAATTTGTCTGCATTTTTTATGAACTCTCTTTATAGGTGAATTAATTTTCAAAAAATTCATCTTTATCAAGTAATGTAAACTTATTTTGGTGAATTACTAAAATAAAGAATGTGTATTGAATTACTAAGATAAAGGATGTGTATTCTTGTGCTCAAAAATCGAATACTTATTGGAGCTTGGATATTCTCTAAAAGTAAACTGTTTCAAAAATGTTAATAAATGTTTATAAGTTCCTTAAGTTATAATACTCAAGCGCTGACAAAGTATGCTGAGAGTTCCAAAATTTTAAAGATAATAAAATACCTCAGGTATGAATGATTAAAATTTTTTCTATGAAGTAAGTCGATTATTCTAAATTAAGTCTTAATGTCTTCTATCTAGTCATAATAAGTAGAAATACTAAAAAGAAATTATTTGAAAACAAATAAATAAAAATAAAGAAAAAAATAAAATAGAAAAAAATAAAATGAAGGAAAAATGAACAAATGAAGAAATTTTAATATCTGGAGCTAGGGAAGGGCATTAATTTGTCTTCCTATACTTTGTATTGATCTTCAAGTATATATTCAAGTATTTTTTTTTAAGTAAATTAGATTATTTTACTTTTTTATCTCTTTAAACAATAAATTCTATCGAAAAATTATTGAACTTACATTTTACCACGATTCTTGAGCACAAATATCTGATGTATAACTGTGAACAGATGCAATTTGGAGGAAATATATATTTGAGTATTTATAATTTAAATCATTAAAAATATTGTTCCTGCTCTCTCATATTATGATTGGAATAAACTTGTGATTTTATTTGAAAGATTGAGAGCCCCCATCCTTTTACGAACATAACGTCAAATACTTCAAATAAGCACTTAATTTTTTCGTGACAAAAGCATATCTTGTTGAATGAAAAAAAAACCCTGCAGTTTATAATTTGATAACAAGTTAGTGCGCAATATAAGATATAGTGCACACAACGCTTGCTACAAGACTGACGGTGGATGTAGCACTGTCTTGAACTGGGGAAAGAAAACAAAAATGCTCCAAAACTGTATTTTCGCTAGCTTTAAATCTGGTGATTTAAAAAAAATTAGAACCCTAACTAGATTTTTGAGCTATTGATATGAATAAGTGAACGCAACACTTCCAATGAGTCTTGGATGAAGCATGCTGCAGGATGTGGTGAATGAAAAAAAAAAAGCCTCGACTCCACATTTTGGAACTATTGACACAGGTGTTAATGCACGCAACACTTCTTCTAAGACTGATTGTGGAAAAGGAATCGCTCTAAATCTGGTAAATGAAAAAAAAATCAGAACCCAAACTAGATTTTTGAGCTATTGATATGAATTAGTGCACGAATCATTTCCAATGAGTCTTGGATGAAGCAAGCTGCAGGATGTGGTGAATGAAAAAAAAAGCCTCGACACCACATTTTGGAACTATTAACACAGGAGTCAATGCACGCAACACTTTTCCTAAGACTGACTGTGGAAAAGGAATCGCTCTAAATCTGGTGAATGAAAAAAAAAATCAGAACCCAAACTAGATTTTTGAGCCATTGATATGAATTAGTGCACGCAACACTTCCAATGAGTCTTGGATGAAGCATGCTGCAGAATGTGGTGAAAGAAAAAAAAAAAGCCTCGACTCCACATTTTGGAACTATTGACACAGGTGTTAATGCACGCAACACTTCTCCTAAGACTGACTGTGGAAAAGGAATCGCTCTAAATCTGGTAAATGAAAAAAAAAAATCAGAACCCAAACTAGATTTTTGAGCTATTGATATGAATTAGTGCACGCAACACTTCCAATGAGTCTTGGATGAAGCATGCTGCAGAATGTGGTGAAAGAAAAAAAAAAAGCCTCGACTCCACATTTTGGAACTATTGACACAGGTGTTAATGCACGCAACACTTCTCCTAAGACTGACTGTGGAAAAGGAATCGCTCTAAATCTGGTGAATGAAAAAAAAAATCAGAACCCAAACTAGATTTTTGAGCTATTGATATGAATTAGTGCACGCAACACTTCCAATGAGTCTTGGATGAAGCATGCTGCAGAATGTGGTGAAAGAAAAAAAAAAGCCTCGACTCCACATTTTGGAACTATTGACACAGGTGTTAATGCACGCAACACTTCTCCTAAGGCAGACTGTGGAAAAGGAATCGCTCTAAATCTGGTAAATGAAAAAAAAAAATCAGAACCCAAACTAGATTTTTGAGCTATTGATATGAATTAGTGCACGCAACACTTCCAATGAGTCTTGGATGAAGCATGCTGCAGAATGTGGTGAAAGAAAAAAAAAAGCCTCGACTCCACATTTTGGAACTATTGACACAGGTGTTAATGCACGCAACACTTCTCCTAAGACTGACTGTGGAAAAGGAATCGCTCTAAATCTGGGGAATGAAAAAAAAAATCAGAACCCAAACTAGATTTTTGAGCTATTGATATGAATTAGTGCACGCAACACTTCCAATGAGTCTTGGATGAAGCATGCTGTAGAATGTGGTGAAAGAAAAAAAAAAAGCCTCGACTCCACATTTTGGAACTATTGACACAGGTGTTAATGCACGCAACACTTCTCCTAAGACTGACTGTGGAAAAGAAATCGCTCTAAATCTGGTGAATGAAAAAAAAAATCAGAACCCAAACTAGATTTTTGAGCTATTGATATGAATTAGGGCACGCAACACTTCCAATGAGTCTTGGATGAAGCATGCTGCAGAATGTGGTGAATGAAAAAACAAATCCTGGACCCCACATTTTGGAACTATTGACACAGGAGTTAATGCACGCAACACTTCTTCTAAGACTGACTGTGGTAAAGGAATTGCTCTAAATCTGGTGAATGAAAAAAAAATTCAGAACCCAAATTAGATTTTTGAGCTATTGATATGAATTAGTGCACGAATCACTTCCAATGAGTCTTGGATGAAGCAAGCTGCAGGATATGGTGAATGAAAAAAAAAAAGCCTCGACTCCACATTTTGGAACTATTGACACAGGTGTTAATGCACGCAACACTTCTCCTAAGACTGACTGTGGAAAAGGAATCGCTCTAAATCTGGTAAATGAAAAAAAAATCAGAACCCAAACTAGATTTTTGCGCCATTGATATGAATTAGTGCACGCAACACTTCCAATGAGTCTAGGATGAAGCATGCTGCAGAATGTGGTTAATGAAAAAAAAAACCTCGACACCACATTTTGGAACTATTGACACAGGAGTTAATGCACGCAACACTTCTCCTAAGACTGACTGTGGAAAAAGAATCGCTCTAAATCTGGTGAATGAAAAAAAAATATAAGAACCCAAACTAGATTTTTGAGCTATTGATATGAATTAGTGCACGCAACACTTCCAATGAGTCTTGTTTGAAGCATGCTGCAGAATGTGGTGAAAGAAAAAAAAAAGCCTCGACTCCACATTTTGGAACTATTGACACAGGTGTTAATGCACGCAACACTTCTCCTAAGACTTAAGACTGACTGTGGAAAAGGAATCGCTCTAAATCTGGTAAATGAAAAAAAAAATCAGAACCCAAACTAGATTTTTGAGCTATTGATATGAATTAGTGCACGCAACACTTCCAATGAGTCTTGGATGAAGCATGCTGTAGAATGTGGTGAAAGAAAAAAAAAAAAGCCTCGACTCCACATTTTGGAACTATTGACACAGGTGTTAATGCACGCAACACTTCTCCTAAGACTGACTGTGGAAAAGGAATCGCTCTAAATCTGGTAAAAGAAAACAAAAATCAGAACCCAAACTAGATTTTTGCGCCATTGATATGAATTAGTGCACGCAACACTTCCAATGAGTCTAGGATGAAGCATGCTGCAGAATGTGGTTAATGAAAAAAAAAACCTCGACACCACATTTTGGAACTATTGACACAGGAGTTAATGCACGCAACACTTCTCCTAAGACTGACTGTGGAAAAAGAATCGCTCTAAATCTGGTGAATGAAAAAAAAATATAAGAACCCAAACTAGATTTTTGAGCTATTGATATGAATTAGTGCACGCAACACTTCCAATGAGTCTTGTTTGAAGCATGCTGCAGAATGTGGTGAAAGAAAAAAAAAAGCCTCGACTCCACATTTTGGAACTATTGACACAGGTGTTAATGCACGCAACACTTCTCCTAAGACTGACTGTGGAAAAGGAATCGCTCTAAATCTGGTAAAAGAAAACAAAAATCAGAACCCAAACTAGATTTTTGAGCTATTGATATGAATTAGTGCACGCAACACTTCCAATGAGTCTTGAATGAAGCATGCTGCAGAATGTGGTGAAAGAAAAAAAAAAGCCTCGACTCCACATTTTGGAACTATTGACACAGGTGTTAATGCACGCAACACTTCTCCTAAGACTGACTGTGGAAAAGGAATCGCTCTAAATCTGGTGAATGAAAAAAAAAATCAGAACCCAAACTAGATTTTTGAGCTATTGATATGAATTAGTGCACGCAACACTTCCAATGAGTCTTGGATGAAGCATGCTGCAGAAAATGGTGAATGAAAAAAAAAAGCCTCGACACCACATTTTGGAACTATTGACACAGGAGTTTATGCACGCAACACTTCTCCTAAGACTAACTGTGGAAAAGGAATCGCTCTAAATCTGGTGAATGAAAAAAAAATCAGAACCCAAACTAGATTTTTGAGCTATTGATATGAATTAGTGCACGCAACACTTCCAATGAGTCTTGGATGAAGCATGCTGTAGAATGTGGTGAAAGAAAAAAAAAAGCCTCGACTCCACATTTTGGAACTATTGACACAGGTGTTAATGCACGCAACACTTCTCCTAAGACTGACTGTGGAAAAGGAATCGCTCTAAATCTGGTAAAAGAAACCAAAAATCAGAACCCAAACTAGATTTTTGAGCTATTGATATGAATTAGTGCACGCAACACTTCCAATGAGTCTTGGATGAAGCATGCTGCAGAATGTGGTGAAAGAAAAAAAAAAGCCTCGACTCCACATTTTGGAACTATTGACACAGGTGTTAATGCACGCAACACTTCTCCTAAGACTGACTGTGGAAAAGGAATCGCTCTAAATCTGGTGAATGAAAAAAAAATCAGAACCCAAACTAGATTTTTGAGCTATTGATATGAATTAGTGCACGCAACACTTCCAATGAGTCTTGGATGAAGCATGCTGCAGAATGTGGTGAAAGAAAAAAAAAAGCCTCGACTCCACAATTTGGAACTCTTGACACATGTGTTAATGCACGCAACACTTCTCCTAAGACTGACTGTGGAAAAGGAATCGCTCTAAATCTGGTAAAAGAAACCAAAAATCAGAACCCAAACTAGATTTTTGAGCTATTGATATGAATTAGTGCACGCAACACTTCCAATGAGTCTTGGATGAAGCATGCTGCAGAATGTGGTGAAAGAAAAAAAAAAAAAGCCTCGACTCCACATTTTGGAACTATTGACACAGGTGTTAATGCACGCAACACTTCTCCTAAGACTGACTGTGGAAAAGGAATCGCTCTAAATCTGGTGAATGAAAAAAAAATCAGAACCCAAACTGGATTTTTGAGCTATTGATATGAATTAGTGCACGCAACACTTCCAATGAGTCTTGGATGAAGCATGCTGCAGAATGTGGTGAAAGAAAAAAAAAAAGTCTCGACTCCACATTTTGGAACTATTGACACAGGTGTTAATGCACGCAACACTTCTCCTAAGACTGACTGTGGAAAAGGAATCGCTCTAAATCTGGTAAATAAAAAAAAAAAAAATCAGAACCCAAACTAGATTTTTGAGCTATTGATATGAATTAGTGCACGCAACACTTCCAATGAGTCTTGGATGAAGCATGCTGCAGAATGTGGTGAAAGAAAAAAAAAAGCCTCGACTCCACATTTTGGAACTATTGACAGAGGTGTTAATGCACGCAACACTTCTTCTAAGACTGACTGTGGAAAAGGAATTGCTCTAAATCTGGTGAATGAAAAAAAAAATCAGAACCCAAACTAGATTTTTGAGCTATTGATATGAATTAGTGCACGAATCACTTCCACTGAGTCTTGGAAGAAGCAAGCTGCAGGATGTGGTGAATGAAAAAAAAAAGCCTCGACTCCACATTTTGGAACTATTGACACAGGTGTTAATGCACGCAACACTTCTCCTAAGACTGACTGTGGAAAATGAATCGCTCTAAATCTGGTGAATGAAAAAAAAATCAGAACCCAAACTAGATTTTTGAGCTATTGATATGAATTAGTGCACGCAACACTTCCAATGAGTCTCTGATGAAGCAAGCTGCAGGATGTGGTGAATGAAAAAAAATGCCTCGACTCCACATTTTGGAACTATTGACACAGGTGTTAATGCACGCAACACTTCTCCTAAGACTGACAGTGGAAAAGGAATCGCTCTAAATCTGGTAAATGAAAAAAAATCAGAACCCAAACTAGATTTTTGAGCTATTGATATGAATTAGTGCACGCAACACTTCCAATGAGTCATGGATGAAGCATGCTGCAGAATGTGGTGAAAGAAAAAAAAAAAAAGCCTCGACTCCACATTTTGGAACTATTGACACAGGTGTTAATGCACGCAACACTTCTCCTAAGACTGACTGTGGAAAAGGAATCGCTCTAAATCTGGTGAATGAAAAAAAATCAGAACCCAAACTAGATTTTTGAGCTATTGATATGAATTAGTGCACGCAACACTTCCAATGAGTCTTGGATGAAGCATGCTGCAGAATGCGGTGAAAGAAAGAAAAAAAAAGCCTCGACTCCACATTTTGGAACTATTGACACAGGTGTTAATGCACGCAGCACTTCTCCTAAGACTGACTGTGGAAAAGGAATCGCTCTAAATCTGGTAAAGGAAAAAAAAATCAGAACCCAAACTAGATTTATGAGCTATTGATATGAATTAGTGCACGCAACACTTCCAATGAGTCTTGGATGAAGCATGCTGCAGAATGTGGTGAAAGAAAAAAAAAAGCCTCGACTCCACATTTTGGAACTATTGACACAGGTGTTAATGCACGCCACACTTCTCCTGAGACTGACTGTGGAAAAGGAATCGCTCTAAATCTGGTGAATGAAAAAAAAAATCAGAACCCAAACTAGATTTTTGAGCTATTGATATGAATTAGTGCACGCAACACTTCCAATGAGTCTTGGATGAAGCGTGCTGCAGAATGTGGTGAAAGAAAAAAAAAAGCCTCGACTCCACATTTTGGAACTATTGACACAGGAGTTAATGCACGCAACACTTCTTCTAAGACTGACTGTGGAAAAGGAATTGCTCTAAATCTGGTGAATGAAAAAAAAATCAGAACCCAAACTAGATTTTTGAGCTATTGATATGAATTAGTGCACGAATCACTTCCACTGAGTCTTGGATGAAGCAAGCTGCAGGATGTGGTGAATGAAAAAAAAAAAGCCTCGACTCCACATTTTGGAACTATTAACACAGGTGTTAATGCACGCAACACTTCTCCTAAGACTGACTGTGGAAAAGGAATCGCTCTAAATCTGGTGAATGAAAAAAAAAATCAGAACCCAAACTAGATTTTTGAGCTATTGATATGAATTAGTGCACGCAACACTTCCAATGAGTCTTGGATGAAGCATGCTGCAGAATTTGGAGAAAGAAAAAAAAAAGCCTCGACTCCACATTTTGGAACTATTGACACAGGAGTTAATGCACGCAACACTTCTTCTAAGACTGACTGTGGAAAAGGAATCGCTCTAAATCTGGTGAATGAAAAAAAAAATCAGAACCCAAACTAGATTTTTGAGCTATTGATATGAATTAGTGCACGCAACACTTCTTATGAGTCTTGGATGAAGCATGCTGCAGAATGTGGTGAAAGAAAAAAAAAAAAGCCTCGACTCCACATTTTGGAACTATTGACACAGGTGTTAATGCACGCAACACTTCTCCTAAGACTGACTGTGGAAAAGGAATCGCTCTAAATCTGGTAAATGAAAAAAAAAATCAGAACCCAAACTAGATTTTTGAGCTATTGATATGAATTAGTGCACGCAACACTTCCAATGAGTCTTGGATGAAGCATGCTGCAGAATGTGGTGAAAGAAAAAAAAAAAAGCCTCGACTCCACATTTTGGAACTATTGACACAGGTGTTAATGCACGCAACACTTCTCCTAAGACTGACTGTGGAAAAGGAATCGCTCTAAATCTGGTGAATGAAAAAAAAAATCAGAACCCAAACTAGATTTTTGAGCTATTGATATGAATTAGTGCACGCAACACTTCCAATGAGTCTTGGATGAAGCATGCTGCAGAATTTGGAGAAAGAAAAAAAAAAGCCTCGACTCCACATTTTGGAACTATTGACACAGGAGTTAATGCACGCAACACTTCTTCTAAGACTGACTGTGGAAAAGGAATTGCTCTAAATCTGGTGAATGAAAAAAAAAATCAGAACCCAAACTAGATTTTTGAGCTATTGATATGAATTAGTGCACGAATCACTTCCACTGAGTCTTGGATGAAGCAAGCTGCAGGATGTGGTAAATGAAAAAAAAAAGCCTCGACTCCACATTTTGGAACTATTGACACAGGTGTTAATGCACGCAACACTTCTCCTAAGACTGACTGTGGAAAAGGAATCGCTCTAAATCTGGTGAATGAAAAAAAAATCAGAACCCAAACTAGATTTTTGAGCTATTGATATGAATTAGTGCACGCAACACTTCCAATGAGTCTTGGATGAAGCATGCTGCAGAATGTGGTGAATGAAAAAAAAAAAACCTGGACCCAACATTTTGGAGCTATTGACACAGGAGTTAATGCACGCAACACTTCTCCTAAGACTGACTGTGGAAAAGGAATCGCTCTGAATCTGGTGAATGAAAAAAAAAATCAGATCCCAAACTAGATTTTTGAGCTCCTGATATGAATTAGTGCACGAAACACTTCCTATGAGTCTTGGATGAAGCATGCTCCAGTATGTGGTGAATGAAAAAAAAAAGCCTCGACACCACATTTTGTAACTATTAACACAGGAGTTAATGCACGCAACACTTCTCCTAAGACTGACTGTGGAAAAGGAATCGCTCTAAATCTGGTGAATGAAAAAAAAATCAGAACCCAAACTAGATTTTTGAGCTATTGATATGAATTAGTGCACGCAACACTTCCAATGAGTCTTGGATGAAGCATGCTGCAGAATGTGGTGAAAGAAAAAAAAAAGCCTCGACTCCACATTTTGGAACTATTGACACAGGTGTTAATGCACGCAACACTTCTCCTAAGACAGACTGTGGAAAAGGAATCACTCTAAATCTGGTAAATGAAAAAAAAAATCCGAACCCAAACTAGATTTTTGAGCTATTGATATGAATTAGTGCACGCAACACTTCCAATGAGTCTTGGATGAAGCATGCTGCAGAATGTGGTGAAAAAAAAAAAAAGCCTCGACTCCACATTTTGGAACTATTGACACAGGTGTTAATGCACGCAACACTTCTCCTAAGACTGACTGTGGAAAAGGAATCGCTCTAAATCTGGTGAATGAAAAAAAAATCAGAACCCAAACTTGATTTTTGAGCTATTGATATGAATTAGTGCACGCAACACTTCCAATGAGTCTTGGAAGAAGCATGCTGCAGAATGCGGTGAAAGAAAAAAAAAAAAAAAGCCTCGACTCCACATTTTGGAACTATTGACACAGGTGTTAATGCACGCAACACTTCTCCTAAGACTGACTGTGGAAAAGGAATCGCTCTAAATCTGGTAAATGAAAAAAAAATCAGAACCCAAACTAGATTTTTGAGCTATTGATATGAATTAGTGCACGCAACACTTCCAATGAGTCTTGGATGAAGCATGCTGCAGAATGTGGTGAAAGAAGAAAAAAAAAAGCCTCGACTCCACATTTTGGAACTATTGACACAGGTGTTAATGCACGCAACACTTCTCCTAAGACTGACTGTGGAAAAGGAATCGCTCTAAATCTGGTGAATGAAAAAAAAAATCAGAACCCAAACTAGATTTTTGAGCTATTGATATGAATTAGTGCACGCAACACTTCCAATGAGTCTTGGATGAAGCATGCTGCAGAATGTGGTGAAAGAAAAAAAAAAGCCTCGACTCCACATTTTGGAACTATTGACACAGGAGTTAATGCACGCAACACTTCTTCTAAGACTGACTGTGGAAAAGGAATTGCTCTAAATCTGGTGAATGAAAAAAAAATCTGAACCCAAACTAGATTTTTGAGCTATTGATATGAATTAGTGCACGAATCACTTCCACTGAGTCTTGGATGAAGCAAGCTGCAGGATGTGGTGAAGGAAGAAAAAAAAAGCCTCGACTCCACATTTTGGAACTATTGACACAGGTGTTAATGCACGCAACACTTCTCCTAAGACTGACTGTGGAAAAGGAATCGCTCTAAATCTGGTGAATGAAAAAAAAATCAGAACCCAAACTAGATTTTTGAGCTATTGATATGAATTAGTGCACGCAACACTTCCAATGAGTCTTGGATGAAGCAAGCTGCAGGATGGGGTGAATGAAAAAAAAAATGCCTCGACTCCACATTTTGGAACTATTGACACAGGTGTTAATGCACGCAACACTTCTCCTAAGACTGACTTATGAAAAGGAATCGCTCTAAATCTGGTGAATGAAAAAAAAATCAGAACCCAAACTAGATTTTTGAGCTATTGATATGAATTAGTGCACGCAACACTTCCAATGAGTCTTGGATGAAGCATGCTGCAGAATGTGGTGAAAGAAAAAAAAAAGCCTCGACTCCACATTTTGGAACTATTGACACAGGTGTTAATGCACGCAACACTTCTCCTAAGACTGACTGTGGAAAAGGAATCGCTCTAAATCTGGTGAATGAAAAAAAAATCAGAACCCAAACTAGATTTTTGAGCTATTGATATGAATTAGTGCACGCAACACTTCCAATGAGTCTTGGATGAAGCATGCTGCAGAATGTGGTGAATGAAAAAAAAAACTGGACCCCACATTTTGGAGCTATTGACACAGGAGTTAATGCACGCAACACTTCTCCTAAGACTGACTGTGGAAAAGGAATCGCTCTGAATCTGGTGAATGAAAAAAAAAATCAGATCCCAAACTAGATTTTTGAGCTTCTGATATGAATTAGTGCACGAAACACTTCCTATGAGTCTTGGATGAAGCATGCTCCAGTATGTGGTGAATGAAAAAAAAAAGCCTCGACACCACATTTTGTAACTATTAACACAGGAGTTAATGCACGCAACACTTCTCCCAAGACTGACTGTGGAAAAGGAATCGCTCTAAATCTGGTGAATGAAAAAAAAAATCAGAACCCAAACTAGATTTTTGAGCTATTGATATGAATTAGTGCACGCAACACTTCCAATGAGTCTTGGATGAAGCATGCTGCAGAATGTGGTGAAAGAAAAAAAAAAAAGCCTCGACTCCACATTTTGGAACTATTGACACAGGTGTTAATGCACGCAACACTTCTCCTAAGACAGACTGTGGAAAAGGAATCACTCTAAATCTGGTAAATGAAAAAAAAATCCGAACCCAAACTAGATTTTTGAGCTATTGATATGAATTAGTGCACGCAACACTTCCAATGAGTCTTGGATGAAGCATGCTGCAGAATGTGGTGAAAGAAAAAAAAAAAAAAGCCTCGACTCCACATTTTGGAACTATTAACACAGGTGTTAATGCACGCAACACTTCTCCTAAGACTGACTGTGGAAAAGGAATCGCTCTAAATCTGGTGAATGAAAAAAAAAATCAGAACCCAAACTAGATTTTTGAGCTATTGATATGAATTAGTGCACGCAACACTTCCAATGAGTCTTGGATGAAGCATGCTGCAGAATTTGGAGAAAGAAAAAAAAAAGCCTCGACACCACATTTTGTAACTATTAACACAGGAGTTAATGCACGCAACACTTCTCCTAAGACTGACTGTGGAAAAGGAATCGCTCTAAATCTGGTGAATGAAAAAAAAATCAGAACCCAAACTAGATTTTTGAGCTATTGATATGAATTAGTGCACGCAACACTTCCAATGAGTCTTGGATGAAGCATGCTGCAGAATGTGGTGAAAGAAAAAAAAAAGCCTCGACTCCACATTTTGGAACTATTGACACAGGTGTTAATGCACGCAACACTTCTCCTAAGACAGACTGTGGAAAAGGAATCACTCTAAATCTGGTAAATGAAAAAAAAAATCCGAACCCAAACTAGATTTTTGAGCTATTGATATGAATTAGTGCACGCAACACTTCCAATGAGTCTTGGATGAAGCATGCTGCAGAATGTGGTGAAAAAAAAAAAAAGCCTCGACTCCACATTTTGGAACTATTGACACAGGTGTTAATGCACGCAACACTTCTCCTAAGACTGACTGTGGAAAAGGAATCGCTCTAAATCTGGTGAATGAAAAAAAAATCAGAACCCAAACTTGATTTTTGAGCTATTGATATGAATTAGTGCACGCAACACTTCCAATGAGTCTTGGAAGAAGCATGCTGCAGAATGCGGTGAAAGAAAAAAAAAAAAAAAGCCTCGACTCCACATTTTGGAACTATTGACACAGGTGTTAATGCACGCAACACTTCTCCTAAGACTGACTGTGGAAAAGGAATCGCTCTAAATCTGGTAAATGAAAAAAAAATCAGAACCCAAACTAGATTTTTGAGCTATTGATATGAATTAGTGCACGCAACACTTCCAATGAGTCTTGGATGAAGCATGCTGCAGAATGTGGTGAAAGAAGAAAAAAAAAAGCCTCGACTCCACATTTTGGAACTATTGACACAGGTGTTAATGCACGCAACACTTCTCCTAAGACTGACTGTGGAAAAGGAATCGCTCTAAATCTGGTGAATGAAAAAAAAAATCAGAACCCAAACTAGATTTTTGAGCTATTGATATGAATTAGTGCACGCAACACTTCCAATGAGTCTTGGATGAAGCATGCTGCAGAATGTGGTGAAAGAAAAAAAAAAGCCTCGACTCCACATTTTGGAACTATTGACACAGGAGTTAATGCACGCAACACTTCTTCTAAGACTGACTGTGGAAAAGGAATTGCTCTAAATCTGGTGAATGAAAAAAAAATCTGAACCCAAACTAGATTTTTGAGCTATTGATATGAATTAGTGCACGAATCACTTCCACTGAGTCTTGGATGAAGCAAGCTGCAGGATGTGGTGAAGGAAGAAAAAAAAAGCCTCGACTCCACATTTTGGAACTATTGACACAGGTGTTAATGCACGCAACACTTCTCCTAAGACTGACTGTGGAAAAGGAATCGCTCTAAATCTGGTGAATGAAAAAAAAATCAGAACCCAAACTAGATTTTTGAGCTATTGATATGAATTAGTGCACGCAACACTTCCAATGAGTCTTGGATGAAGCAAGCTGCAGGATGGGGTGAATGAAAAAAAAAATGCCTCGACTCCACATTTTGGAACTATTGACACAGGTGTTAATGCACGCAACACTTCTCCTAAGACTGACTTATGAAAAGGAATCGCTCTAAATCTGGTGAATGAAAAAAAAATCAGAACCCAAACTAGATTTTTGAGCTATTGATATGAATTAGTGCACGCAACACTTCCAATGAGTCTTGGATGAAGCATGCTGCAGAATGTGGTGAAAGAAAAAAAAAAGCCTCGACTCCACATTTTGGAACTATTGACACAGGTGTTAATGCACGCAACACTTCTCCTAAGACTGACTGTGGAAAAGGAATCGCTCTAAATCTGGTGAATGAAAAAAAAATCAGAACCCAAACTAGATTTTTGAGCTATTGATATGAATTAGTGCACGCAACACTTCCAATGAGTCTTGGATGAAGCATGCTGCAGAATGTGGTGAATGAAAAAAAAAACTGGACCCCACATTTTGGAGCTATTGACACAGGAGTTAATGCACGCAACACTTCTCCTAAGACTGACTGTGGAAAAGGAATCGCTCTGAATCTGGTGAATGAAAAAAAAAATCAGATCCCAAACTAGATTTTTGAGCTTCTGATATGAATTAGTGCACGAAACACTTCCTATGAGTCTTGGATGAAGCATGCTCCAGTATGTGGTGAATGAAAAAAAAAAGCCTCGACACCACATTTTGTAACTATTAACACAGGAGTTAATGCACGCAACACTTCTCCCAAGACTGACTGTGGAAAAGGAATCGCTCTAAATCTGGTGAATGAAAAAAAAAATCAGAACCCAAACTAGATTTTTGAGCTATTGATATGAATTAGTGCACGCAACACTTCCAATGAGTCTTGGATGAAGCATGCTGCAGAATGTGGTGAAAGAAAAAAAAAAAAGCCTCGACTCCACATTTTGGAACTATTGACACAGGTGTTAATGCACGCAACACTTCTCCTAAGACAGACTGTGGAAAAGGAATCACTCTAAATCTGGTAAATGAAAAAAAAATCCGAACCCAAACTAGATTTTTGAGCTATTGATATGAATTAGTGCACGCAACACTTCCAATGAGTCTTGGATGAAGCATGCTGCAGAATGTGGTGAAAGAAAAAAAAAAAAAAGCCTCGACTCCACATTTTGGAACTATTGACACAGGTGTTAATGCACGCAACACTTCTCCTAAGACTGACTGTGGAAATGGAATCGCTCTAAATCTGGTGAATGAAAAAAAAATCAGAACCCAAACTAGATTTTTGAGCTATTGATATGAATTAGTGCACGCAACACTTCCAATGAGTCTTGGATGAAGCATGCTGCAGAATGCGGTGAAAGAAAAAAAAAGCCTCGACTCCACATTTTGGAACTATTGACACAGGTGTTAATGCACGCAACACTTCTCCTAAGACTGACTGTGGAAAAGGAATCGCTCTAAATCTGGTGAATGAAAAAAAAAATCAGAACCCAAACTAGATTTTTGAGCTATTGATATGAATTAGTGCACGCAACACTTCCAATGAGTCTTGGATGAAGCATGCTGCAGAATATGGTGAATGAAAAAAAAAAAACTGGACCCCACATTTTGGAGCTATTGACACAGGAGTTAATGCACGCAACACTTCTCCTAAGACTGACTGTGGAAAAGGAATCGCTCTGAATCTGGTGAATGAAAAAAAAAATCAGATCCCAAACTAGATTTTTGAGCTTCTGATATGAATTAGTGCACGAAACACTTCCTATGAGTCTTGGATGAAGCATGCTCCAGTATGTGGTGAATGAAAAAAAAAAGCCTCGACACCACATTTTGTAACTATTAACACAGGAGTTAATGCACGCAACACTTCTCCCAAGACTGACTGTGGAAAAGGAATCGCTCTAAATCTGGTGAATGAAAAAAAAAATCAGAACCCAAACTAGATTTTTGAGCTATTGATATGAATTAGTGCACGCAACACTTCCAATGAGTCTTGGATGAAGCATGCTGCAGAATGTGGTGAAAGAAAAAAAAAAGCCTCGACTCCACATTTTGGAACTATTGACACAGGTGTTAATGCACGCAACACTTCTCCTAAGACAGACTGTGGAAAAGGAATCACTCTAAATCTGGTAAATGAAAAAAAAATCCGAACCCAAACTAGATTTTTGAGCTATTGATATGAATTAGTGCACGCAACACTTCCAATGAGTCTTGGATGAAGCATGCTGCAGAATGTGGTGAAAGAAAAAAAAAAAAAGCCTCGACTCCACATTTTGGAACTATTGACACAGGTGTTAATGCACGCAACACTTCTCCTAAGACTGACTGTGGAAATGGAATCGCTCTAAATCTGGTGAATGAAAAAAAAATCAGAACCCAAACTAGATTTTTGAGCTATTGATATGAATTAGTGCACGCAACACTTCCAATGAGTCTTGGATGAAGCATGCTGCAGAATGCGGTGAAAGAAAAAAAAAGCCTCGACTCCACATTTTGGAACTATTGACACAGGTGTTAATGCACGCAACACTTCTCCTAAGACTGACTGTGGAAAAGGAATCGCTCTAAATCTGGTAAATGAAAAAAAAATCAGAACCCAAACTAGATTTTTGAGCTATTGATATGAATTAGTGCACGCAACACTTCCAATGAGTCTTGGATGAAGCATGCTGCAGAATTTGGAGAAAGAAAAAAAAAAGCCTCGACTCCACATTTTGGAACTATTGACACAGGAGTTAATGCACGCAACACTTCTTCTAAGACTGACTGTGGAAAAGGAATTGCTCTAAATCTGGTGAATGAAAAAAAAAATCAGAACCCAAACTAGATTTTTGAGCTATTGATATGAATTAGTGCACGAATCACTTCCACTGAGTCTTGGATGAAGCAAGCTGCAGGATGTGGTAAATGAAAAAAAAAGCCTCGACTCCACATTTTGGAACTATTGACACAGGTGTTAATGCACGCAACACTTCTCCTAAGACTGACTGTGGAAAAGGAATCGCTCTAAATCTGGTGAATGAAAAAAAAATCAGAACCCAAACTAGATTTTTGAGCTATTGATATGAATTAGTGCACGCAACACTTCCAATGAGTCTTGGATGAAGCATGCTGCAGAATGTGGTGAATGAAAAAAAAAACCTGGACCCAACATTTTGGAGCTATTGACACAGGAGTTAATGCACGCAACACTTCTCCTAAGACTGACTGTGGAAAAGGAATCGCTCTGAATCTGGTGAATGAAAAAAAAAATCAGATCCCAAACTAGATTTTTGAGCTCCTGATATGAATTAGTGCACGAAACACTTCCTATGAGTCTTGGATGAAGCATGCTCCAGTATGTGGTGAATGAAAAAAAAAAGCCTCGACACCACATTTTGTAACTATTAACACAGGAGTTAATGCACGCAACACTTCTCCTAAGACTGACTGTGGAAAAGGAATCGCTCTAAATCTGGTGAATGAAAAAAAAATCAGAACCCAAACTAGATTTTTGAGCTATTGATATGAATTAGTGCACGCAACACTTCCAATGAGTCTTGGATGAAGCATGCTGCAGAATGTGGTGAAAGAAAAAAAAAAGCCTCGACTCCACATTTTGGAACTATTGACACAGGTGTTAATGCACGCAACACTTCTCCTAAGACAGACTGTGGAAAAGGAATCACTCTAAATCTGGTAAATGAAAAAAAAATCCGAACCCAAACTAGATTTTTGAGCTATTGATATGAATTAGTGCACGCAACACTTCCAATGAGTCTTGGATGAAGCATGCTGCAGAATGTGGTGAAAAAAAAAAAAGCCTCGACTCCACATTTTGGAACTATTGACACAGGTGTTAATGCACGCAACACTTCTCCTAAGACTGACTGTGGAAAAGGAATCGCTCTAAATCTGGTGAATGAAAAAAAAATCAGAACCCAAACTTGATTTTTGAGCTATTGATATGAATTAGTGCACGCAACACTTCCAATGAGTCTTGGAAGAAGCATGCTGCAGAATGCGGTGAAAGAAAAAAAAAAAAAAGCCTCGACTCCACATTTTGGAACTATTGACACAGGTGTTAATGCACGCAACACTTCTCCTAAGACTGACTGTGGAAAAGGAATCGCTCTAAATCTGGTAAATGAAAAAAAAATCAGAACCCAAACTAGATTTTTGAGCTATTGATATGAATTAGTGCACGCAACACTTCCAATGAGTCTTGGATGAAGCATGCTGCAGAATGTGGTGAAAGAAGAAAAAAAAAAGCCTCGACTCCACATTTTGGAACTATTGACACAGGTGTTAATGCACGCAACACTTCTCCTAAGACTGACTGTGGAAAAGGAATCGCTCTAAATCTGGTGAATGAAAAAAAAAATCAGAACCCAAACTAGATTTTTGAGCTATTGATATGAATTAGTGCACGCAACACTTCCAATGAGTCTTGGATGAAGCATGCTGCAGAATGTGGTGAAAGAAAAAAAAAAAGCCTCGACTCCACATTTTGGAACTATTGACACAGGAGTTAATGCACGCAACACTTCTTCTAAGACTGACTGTGGAAAAGGAATTGCTCTAAATCTGGTGAATGAAAAAAAAAATCTGAACCCAAACTAGATTTTTGAGCTATTGATATGAATTAGTGCACGAATCACTTCCACTGAGTCTTGGATGAAGCAAGCTGCAGGATGTGGTGAAGGAAGAAAAAAAAAGCCTCGACTCCACATTTTGGAACTATTGACACAGGTGTTAATGCACGCAACACTTCTCCTAAGACTGACTGTGGAAAAGGAATCGCTCTAAATCTGGTGAATGAAAAAAAAATCAGAACCCAAACTAGATTTTTGAGCTATTGATATGAATTAGTGCACGCAACACTTCCAATGAGTCTTGGATGAAGCAAGCTGCAGGATGGGGTGAATGAAAAAAAAAATGCCTCGACTCCACATTTTGGAACTATTGACACAGGTGTTAATGCACGCAACACTTCTCCTAAGACTGACTTATGAAAAGGAATCGCTCTAAATCTGGTGAATGAAAAAAAAATCAGAACCCAAACTAGATTTTTGAGCTATTGATATGAATTAGTGCACGCAACACTTCCAATGAGTCTTGGATGAAGCATGCTGCAGAATGTGGTGAAAGAAAAAAAAAAGCCTCGACTCCACATTTTGGAACTATTGACACAGGTGTTAATGCACGCAACACTTCTCCTAAGACTGACTGTGGAAAAGGAATCGCTCTAAATCTGGTGAATGAAAAAAAAATCAGAACCCAAACTAGATTTTTGAGCTATTGATATGAATTAGTGCACGCAACACTTCCAATGAGTCTTGGATGAAGCATGCTGCAGAATGTGGTGAATGAAAAAAAAAAACTGGACCCCACATTTTGGAGCTATTGACACAGGAGTTAATGCACGCAACACTTCTCCTAAGACTGACTGTGGAAAAGGAATCGCTCTGAATCTGGTGAATGAAAAAAAAAATCAGATCCCAAACTAGATTTTTGAGCTTCTGATATGAATTAGTGCACGAAACACTTCCTATGAGTCTTGGATGAAGCATGCTCCAGTATGTGGTGAATGAAAAAAAAAAGCCTCGACACCACATTTTGTAACTATTAACACAGGAGTTAATGCACGCAACACTTCTCCCAAGACTGACTGTGGAAAAGGAATCGCTCTAAATCTGGTGAATGAAAAAAAAAATCAGAACCCAAACTAGATTTTTGAGCTATTGATATGAATTAGTGCACGCAACACTTCCAATGAGTCTTGGATGAAGCATGCTGCAGAATGTGGTGAAAGAAAAAAAAAAAAGCCTCGACTCCACATTTTGGAACTATTGACACAGGTGTTAATGCACGCAACACTTCTCCTAAGACAGACTGTGGAAAAGGAATCACTCTAAATCTGGTAAATGAAAAAAAAATCCGAACCCAAACTAGATTTTTGAGCTATTGATATGAATTAGTGCACGCAACACTTCCAATGAGTCTTGGATGAAGCATGCTGCAGAATGTGGTGAAAGAAAAAAAAAAAAAAGCCTCGACTCCACATTTTGGAACTATTGACACAGGTGTTAATGCACGCAACACTTCTCCTAAGACTGACTGTGGAAATGGAATCGCTCTAAATCTGGTGAATGAAAAAAAAATCAGAACCCAAACTAGATTTTTGAGCTATTGATATGAATTAGTGCACGCAACACTTCCAATGAGTCTTGGATGAAGCATGCTGCAGAATGCGGTGAAAGAAAAAAAAAGCCTCGACTCCACATTTTGGAACTATTGACACAGGTGTTAATGCACGCAACACTTCTCCTAAGACTGACTGTGGAAAAGGAATCGCTCTAAATCTGGTGAATGAAAAAAAAAAATCAGAACCCAAACTAGATTTTTGAGCTATTGATATGAATTAGTGCACGCAACACTTCCAATGAGTCTTGGATGAAGCATGCTGCAGAATATGGTGAATGAAAAAAAAAAAACTGGACCCCACATTTTGGAGCTATTGACACAGGAGTTAATGCACGCAACACTTCTCCTAAGACTGACTGTGGAAAAGGAATCGCTCTGAATCTGGTGAATGAAAAAAAAAATCAGATCCCAAACTAGATTTTTGAGCTTCTGATATGAATTAGTGCACGAAACACTTCCTATGAGTCTTGGATGAAGCATGCTCCAGTATGTGGTGAATGAAAAAAAAAAGCCTCGACACCACATTTTGTAACTATTAACACAGGAGTTAATGCACGCAACACTTCTCCCAAGACTGACTGTGGAAAAGGAATCGCTCTAAATCTGGTGAATGAAAAAAAAAATCAGAACCCAAACTAGATTTTTGAGCTATTGATATGAATTAGTGCACGCAACACTTCCAATGAGTCTTGGATGAAGCATGCTGCAGAATGTGGTGAAAGAAAAAAAAAAAGCCTCGACTCCACATTTTGGAACTATTGACACAGGTGTTAATGCACGCAACACTTCTCCTAAGACAGACTGTGGAAAAGGAATCACTCTAAATCTGGTAAATGAAAAAAAAATCCGAACCCAAACTAGATTTTTGAGCTATTGATATGAATTAGTGCACGCAACACTTCCAATGAGTCTTGGATGAAGCATGCTGCAGAATGTGGTGAAAGAAAAAAAAAAAAAAAAGCCTCGACTCCACATTTTGGAACTATTGACACAGGTGTTAATGCACGCAACACTTCTCCTAAGACTGACTGTGGAAATGGAATCGCTCTAAATCTGGTGAATGAAAAAAAAATCAGAACCCAAACTAGATTTTTGAGCTATTGATATGAATTAGTGCACGCAACACTTCCAATGAGTCTTGGATGAAGCATGCTGCAGAATGCGGTGAAAGAAAAAAAAAGCCTCGACTCCACATTTTGGAACTATTGACACAGGTGTTAATGCACGCAACACTTCTCCTAAGACTGACTGTGGAGAAGGAATCGCTCTAAATCTGGTAAATGAAAAAAAAATCAGAACCCAAACTAGATTTTTGAGCTATTGATATGAATTAGTGCACGCAACACTTCCAATGAGTCTTGGATGAAGCATGCTGCAGAATGTGGTGAAAGAAAAAAAAAAAGCCTCGACTCCACATTTTGGAACTATTGACACAGGTGTTAATGCACGCAACACTTCTCCTAAGACTGACTGTGGAAAAGGAATCGCTCTAAATCTGGTGAATGAAAAAAAAAATCAGAACCCAAACTAGATTTTTGAGCTATTGATATGAATTAGTGCACGAATCACTTCCACTGAGTCTTGGATGAAGCAAGCTGCAGGATGTGGTGAAGGAAAAAAAAAGCCTCGACTCCACATTTTGGAACTATTGACACAGGTGTTAATGCACGCAACACTTTTCCTAAGACTGACTGTGGAAAAGGAATCGCTCTAAATCTGGTGAATGAAAAAAAAATCAGAACCCAAACTAGATTTTTGAGCTATTGATATGAATTAGTGCACGCAACACTTCCAATGAGTCTTGGATGAAGCAAGCTGCAGGATGGGGTGAATGAAAAAAAAATGTCTCGACTCCACATTTTGGAACTATTGACACAGGTGTTAATGCACGCAACACTTCTCCTAAGACTGACTGTGGAAAAGGAATCGCTCTAAATCTGGTAAATGAAAAAAAAATCAGAATCCAAACTAGATTTTTGAGCTATTGATATGAATTAGTGCACGCAACACTTCCAATGAGTCATGGATGAAGCATGCTGCAGAATGTGGTGAAAGAAAAAAAAAGCCTCGACACCACATTTTGGAACTATTGACACAGGAGTTAATGCACGCAACACTTCTCCTAAGACTGACTGTGGAAAAAGAATCGCTCTAAATCTGGTGAATGAAAAAAAAAAAATAAGAACCCAAACTAGATTTTTGAGCTCTTGATATGAATTAGTGCACGCAACACTTCCAATGAGTCTTGGATGAAGCATGCTGCAGAATGTGGTGAATGAAAAAAATAAACCTGGACCCCACATTTTGGAGCTATTGACACAGGAGTTAATGCACGCAACACTTCTCCTAAGACTGACTGTGGAAAAGGAATCGCTCTAAATCTGGTGAATGAAAAAAAAAATCAGAACCCAAACTAGATTTTTGAGCCATTGATATGAATTAGTGCACGCAACACTTCCAATGAGTCTTGGATGAAGCATGCTGCAGAATGTGGTGAATGAAAAAAAAAGCCTCGACACCACATTTTGGAACTATTGACACAGGAGTTAATGCACACAACACTTCTCCTAAGACTAACTGTGGAAAAGGAATCGCTCTAAATCTGGTGAATGAAAAAAAAATCAGAATCCAAACTAGATTTTTGAGCTATTGATATGAATTAGTGATTGATTAGACATTGATGAAGAAGGTATTACAAGCAACATTTCCTATGTAATTTACTGCGAATGTTACTTAATCTTGAACATGGTGAAAGAAAAAAAAATGCTACCCTATGTTGACTTTTAGGGCATTAAATAAAGGAAGCTGCTGTGCAAGAAAATTATATGGAAACACGTGAATGTTCAACCTTTCTCAATAAATTTGGCGAATAAGGAAAAATGGTCACCACCGGATGTTGTGGAGACATTGATAAAAGTGTATCTTCAAGAAATTTTTGTTGTGAAACTGACTGGGGACAGACTTAAATAGAAAAGTTGGATATTAAAATTTAGGATTGTCAAAATCACTAAATAAATGAAATAGCATGAGCCCATGCTATTGCCTGGATATCTTAATAGCTTCTGAGTAACATAATAACTTCTGACTGAGAAGTCATAATAACTTCTAATAAATATAAAATGAAACAAGTTTGGTTGGGGGCTCTATATTTACAAAGACATATACTGATGAAAAGAAATCCTATTGGTTACTTTGTTCTTGCTCTGTTTCATTAGTTACGTAAATATTGAATTTAAAAAAAATTATCTTTTTCAATTTTTTTTTCTGAAAGTTCTTATGTCAATTTTTTGGTTCTAAAGGTTTAAATGTTACAACTGTATGCACGCAATAAAGATTTAATATTACAAAGTTTAAAAAATTTATTTATATTTTTAAAAAAATTTCTTTTTATTTTAACTTTTTGTTTTAAATAACTTGTTCAGAAAATACAAGTTAAATTTAAATACTTATTACATTTTACTAATTTGCTTAATCATAAAAATTCTGCTAGCTTATGCTCCTAATTCCTGGAGTAGCTTTATTATTGCATAATAATAGCTGTATGTTATAAAGAATAACCTTTTCGAAATTGTCCCTTCGACGTAAATTTTCTGAGTTAATTTAAATTTACTGAAAACTAATTTTATTTTTATAACATTATTTTTGTGCACTTTTCATAACATTTCATTTGGACGCAATGCTTACCACTTAACCGCAATCGTTTCGTTGGTCACGATGTTGTGGAGTGTTAATCGCAATGATTTTCCTGATTCGCAAAGGCGTGTCGTAAGAATATTTTAAGTGCCTTAAATTTTAAGTGCTAAACATTTATTATTTTTAGTTATTGATAACTCGTTCTTGTTGTAACTCTGGTATTGCCTTTGATATGATAATTGATTGTGTACTTATGTAAAATTATCTCATGTTTTAAACCTGACTACAGTTTGCAAAAAAAAAAAAAAAATTGGAAGAAAAAAAAACAATATAAAAAAATAATAAAAGAAAAAAACAGAAAAAAAACATGAAACGAAGCAAAAAATATTTTTAAAAAAATAGAAAAATATTGAAAAAAAAAAGATTAAAAAAATAAAGTAAAAGCAAACTATGAGGTCAGTGTTTTTATTGCTACATATCTTTTGCTTGTATTTTATATTGAAAATGTTGCAAAATAACTTCGTGCTTAATTTCATTTTGAAGGTACTGTATTAAGTTTAAAATCGTAGAGAATAGAATTTTATTTTCAATCAATTGTATTTTAATAAAATTAATGTATGTTAATCTTAATAGTTTTCTTTTAATTGAACTAGCATATTTAATTACTTTTATTTTGAATAATTTTACCTTTTGTACTGAAATATATTTCGTGGGAATTTTTTTTTTTCAAAATATCCAACTATGTAACTAAAAACATAGTTATGCTCTTGCATTAGGTTTGTACATAAAATTTTTCAACTTTGATAAATAGATAGATCTCTCTTAGAAATGAATAAAATTCTTAACTTTCAAATAAAAAAAAAGTATCTAAACTACTTTTTAAGATATTAAGAGGATACTTTTAAAGAAAGTTAATTTAAAATGTGTCATTTGCACTACCCAATCATTTAAAAAAATAATAATGCATACTCATTTAACTAAATTTTATAAATATTAGTATTTTAATTGTTTCTAATTAGTATTTTTTGTAGGCATTTGTGGTTTTCAATGTCATCACCAATTCAGACTTCTTATTGATTTGTTTTTTGAATATATACGCATTAAGATTCATTTGACTATCGTCAATTAAAATTCATAACCTTGTGAGATCTGCTTTTATTGTGAATTTTTTTTCTTGAATTTAATTTTAATCTGCTGAAAAATCAGTTATAGCATCACTAATTCTAATATGTCTCTTTAGATTTTTATTCTATTCTAGTCGATTATTCTAATTTGTTTATTCTAGATAGTTAATTTAATTTTGGGATATGAATCGATTGATTGTATTATAATCCTTTTATCAATTTTTAGTGCTTCATTCAATCCGTAATTCTTGAACTGTTCAGTTTAAAGAGTAGATTCGAATCATTTTATTCAAAAGTAATAACCTGATTCAGTTCTTGATTAAAATTCAGTTAATAAGCGTATTTAATTGATTTGAAATTTCCTATAAAGGCTCATTTTACTTAATTCTTAACTCAAGACCAAATAAATAGCTAGTAGTGATGAATGGTAAAATTGATCATGAGTAGTTTATATTTTGTGGATTTTTGTTCTATTTCAATACGTTAACAAAACGATATTTGCAATTTTATTTTAAGTTTAATGTGTCTTACGTAATCCAACATCAAAAAGTTTAATTAGCACCATTATTTAGAACTTTTTATAGTTTGAAATTATTTCGAATTCTTTTTCTAACTCAAAAATATGCACGTTGTAATTTATACGATTCATTTTTGTATGCGTGATAAAAACAGTTGAAATTTTTTGCACCGTTGTTTTAATTGGTGGAAAAATTTTGAAATTTGACAACTAATTGTTTGGTTTCATCGTAAAAAAATAAATAAGGGAAAGTTAATTAGAATCATATTTTGGTGAAAAAAGTAGTTTGAAAGCATGTTTTGTTCACTAAAAATATTTTAAAAATACCTTCTAAGAGTAATTTTTTTTGTTTTATATTGAAAATTTGGGTGATTTAATAGAATTTATTGCTTAAGAATTTTGTAAGATGTTTTGACGGAATGTAATGTTAATAACTAACTTAGTGAACAAGGGAGTCATAAAGCGTACATTCTCTCTAAAAAAATAATTCAGTAAAAAAAAAAAAAACTGTTAACCCCTTAATATCGCATAATTTTGAAAAAGGTCATAAGTGACTATTTTTTATTTAAGAAAATTATATGATACTTTATAAAATTATATGAAAACACAAAAAATAAATAAGTAAATAAATAAAATGAATGGATAGATAAGAAAAATGTAACATGGTTTATTCACTAAGCTAAATGCTGCTAAAAATATCTTTTTTTTTACTAATGACTTGATATAAATATAATTGCACACAAAATAAAAAAATAAATAAAATAAATAGATAAATAAGAAAAATTTAGCATTATGGTTTATTCACTAAACTAATTGCTTATTAAAATTTGTACCTCTGAAGCACAAAATGAAAGTGGAAAAAGGAAATGTTTTTCAATAGTGAAATAATGACGTCATATGTCCAACATACTTCTTTGCAATCAGATAATTAAACCCTCTAAAGATGCAAAACATCTTGTAATTATTATTACCTCTTATCTCCTTTGGAATAAGGATAACTTCACAAACAAAGCTGCTAATGGTGAATACTATAGGTCTCAAACTAAGTTTTTCGCATGCTGAAGGCATAATACTTCCGCATTCAATTCCCTATTTAAAATATGATAATTTCCGATTTTTTAATGTCTATTTGTGAAAAAAAAGATTAAAGTAAGTAGCCTAATCAGGAGGTAATCAATAATAATTAATATTTTATTGCATTAAAAGTAATACTAATGTGATTTTTTGTTTTTAATAATAGATTTTAACGTTAATATTTCTAAATAATTGTTAGTTTTGAAATAGCAATACTTTTGATATAGTTATAACTCTTTGTTTCGTAGCACATTGAAATCGCGAAAACAATATTGTAAAAATTTGTTAATCATTAATAGAAGAGTTAATTGTTAGTATTAGACATTTAGCCTTCAAAATGTTTAACCTCGCTCTGAAATTTCTTCCCGACTTCTGCAATGATCTTTGTGAGAAATTGGCTTTGTGGCAGAAAATGTTTTTTTTAGATTTTAAGCATAAAAATGGAGATTTTACATTTTCATATAGCATCCCGCACTTTCAAATATGTTCTACACAGCGCTGTTAACACATAACAATGTCGGTTCTCTACAGAGCAAATGCAGAACCTACGTCTGTGATCTTGCTAAATGTTACAAGGAAGTTCAAAATCTCTAAAGTAAAAACTATCCCAGTTTAAACGGTAAAGAAATTTTCATTAATAATTATGTTTCTTCTTATTATGAGGATCACATTCGTAATTAAAAACTTAAAATATTAAATAAATACATTCGTAAAATCTAAAAGCAAAAATATAATTTTCAGTAGTTACCATACGAAGTTTTAAATTTATTTAATATTTCGAATATTATAATGAGAAGACTTTTCGCAGTTTTGTCGTAGAACAGTTAATATAGGTATTGACCTAGAATTTACAGGTTCTGTTGCTTGAAATTTGATATAAAACCAACTAAGAAGTTTTAATACAAATGGTTATATTTATTAATCCAACCATTATCACCCATTACATTTAGCATTGCAAGACGAGAAATTTAAAAAAACGAATGCTTTTAACAGAGTTTTAAGAAATGATTAATTTACAACTAGAGGCAAATTAATGTTCAATGTCTGCATTATGCTTAGTCAGGATCTAATCAGGACTCTTAGCTGTCTAAATAAGATTACAGAAATGGTGCCAACGAATAAGATTACTTTTTGAATATTTTTTTAAAATTACAAATTAACTATTTACTTAAATTTATAAGGATTCTTGCTAAACTTCAAGCATTTTAAAACTTGTAATTAGTTTATAAATGTGCATTTTATAACTGTTTGATAATAATAACTGCATAAAATGACGATGAACAGGAATATCTTGATTAAATATAAATTTTAAAACATTACTTATTATCACTTATTTTAATTCTAAAGAACGTTCGTATTGTTTTAGTTTAGTTAAATGTATATTCGCAAAAAATTTTACAGAAATTAAGAAAGAAAAGTTTACTGTTAATAAAAATTTTTTTTTTCTCATTGTTAATTCTAAAATTTTTACTGGTGTCGAGGTATGACTCCTTGAAACTTAGAAGCGAAAAATGGATTTAATAAAATATTATTAACATTTAACAATACTTAAAAGTAAAATTCTTCAGAAAAACTTTCGCAAAAATCATACTAGTGTTTTCTTAAAAATATGTAAAGCTTTTTCATCCATTACACCATTTATTACCGCATTGTTTTTTTTAAAATAAATACATTAAAATCCTCACCCCCCCATTTTTTGCTTTGTCTAATATCTCTGTACCAACTTTTAATACATAAATTAGCTTAATTCAAATTTACGAAAACCTTAAGTTTTATAACAAATTATAATTTTTATCGTACCGTATGTTATTAGGAAGAGCAGAATCTTTTCAGCATAAGCAAATAGGGCACGGAGCAAAACCAAGTTTGCCATTTTTTTACTTTTTAATGTTATTGATGTGATTGATTTGACAGTATTGTAGAATTAATTTACAATTTTGTAATTATATACAGGTTAGGTTCTTTTTTAAAATATTCATCACTATTAAAAAACAATTGTTATAAATTGTCCCTGTTAAAGTTACTTCACAATAATTTTTAGCACTTTAGCACTTTTCAACATACAAACGCTTTTTAATAATTTTTATATTTGAAAGACGGCCCACTACTGTTAGATGGAACATGTAATAAAACTTATATTTTAATATTTAGGTCACTTTTTCAATGTATTTTTAAAACATATCTGAACAATTTTCCTTGAATTATATTAAAAACGAACAAATAAAAGAATTATGTTCGGCTTTTTATAATGGTTTTTAAATGAAAATGTTTAATGTTAATTTAGATTGGCAATTTTGATTTATAAGTTTTGTTTTGAAATTTCAAATAAAATATATTTATTTTTTATATTGGTCATATTACATAGACTATTATTCTAAATATATTTTCAATTAAATGTGATGCCATTCTATTATATAGTTCAATGGCTTTTTAAACTGGACTAAAATACATTTTTTTTAGTATTAAGAAACTTACGTTTCATTTAAGTTATTGGAAACTATTATTCCAAATACAGCTAATGTTTATTGTAATTTAATTTATTTACACAAATTGATTTCCTTAAATTGAGAACTTAACCGTCATTTGCTTTTGTAACTGTATTATCAATCTAATTTTAATTTTAACTTAAGGTACTGTCAATGTTATGTATTTATTTCTTAAATAACTTTTCCAAAAAAAATAAAATTAAGATGATGCTTGTTTTTTTTTAAAAAATAAATTAGCTGAGTTTATTTGGATTTATAATTAAGAAATATTTAAGAACCCTAGCTATGGTCTGTCAGTATTTCAATTAACTTTTCAGAATTTTAAGTCATTTATCAGTTAATCACATAGCCAAAAAGGAATCCAATATCCCGAATGAAAGTTTACTTCAGTTAAATGAGTGAAAGTTTAGTATTTAAATCCATAAAAACTGAAATATTAATTAAAACTATTAAGTTCTATTTGAAGTCACTTATTTTCAAGAAAAGACTAATATGTAATTTCTAAATCTCTGTAACCCAATCTTTAACAAGCAGTCAGTTTGCTCAATTATCAAAATGGTAAAATTCAAAACTTTCGAACTGACATTTCAAAATAATAATTTGCAGCCTTTTTCTTGTTTTTTCTTTTTGAAAAAACAAAAAAAGACTTTTCTTACTGCCAAATGAAACCAATACCGTGAATATAAATGTTTATGGTTTTGTAAATGTTAATTCAATTCATGTGTATACATATATTATTGAAATTGAAATAAGACTTCAAATTAGAACCTTCATTTTATTTATTTTCATTTCCGTAAGAATGATTTCAAAAACTAAATGTATGAAGGAATGGTGTATAATTGTTTATTGTGAATGAGGAATTAATGAGTTGTCTATATTAAATGCATTTAGCTGCGGATTACATCTTTTGATTCCATTTTTTTCTTGGAAGTTTTAATTTTTTATGCGATATTTTTATGTAAATATTTCCCAACTGAAGTCAAATATTCGTTTACATTTTCATGAAAAAAGGTTAGTCCCAAATAGATATTTTATTTTATAACCGTGGTTGAACAGCCGACCTAGTTTTGGGTTTACGACTTCTAATGTTGAACTCACTAGCCATGTAATTTTGAACCAATCCGGAAGACAAGGAGACTCCTGGATCAGTACCCCCAGAGGTATTGATTTGTTATGGGAACATGGAGGACTTTGCAACTCGACAGATTTAACGTGCATCAGTCACCCTTTACTACACGGGGGTCTTCGGCCGGCGGGGATCGAACCCACGATCTCCTGGACATGGGCCTATTGCCCTATCAACCTGGCTATCCCTGCCTCCAAATAGATATTGTATTGATTATTATTTGATAAATTTAATGTGATTAAGGTCGACGGAGTATACCAAGTTAACTAATATTACAATTTCATTTGCGGTTTAAAAAAATTCCTTTTGTAAGTTGCGCCTAGGATTGTGTTTTCGTGAATTTTAAAAGTTTGTTTTAACTGTGTAATTTATAATTAAAATTTGATGGCAACTTGTAAATGCAGGAATTTTAAAATAATACCCACAGTATAAACTTTTGTATTAAAGTATATACAAAATTGATTAAATAACCAATGAGTTATAAATTGTTTTTTTTCCCAGGACGCAATGGAAAAATATCCTATTTGCGACTTGGAATGATGCGCTATTTGTCTATTCCGATCAGATGGTATTCCGAAACTCGATAATTTGCTTAAGCAGGAAGATCCGTGTTACAAATCTTAAAAAAATGTCATGTTCTTATTATTTAAAAAACTAGTAATATTAGTTCTCTTTCTAAGCACGTTTGTTTAAATTGGAACACGAAGCTAATCATAGCGTCCCCCCCGTTTATTTTGAATCTTTTCGCTACAGCTGCAGGATAGTTAGATTTTCAGGTATTTCTACTCTTAAAATATCTTAACCATCTTTCAAACTATAAGAAAACATGTTAACTGTTTCTTTTTCAAGGATTTATTATTTTTAGAATAGTTATAATGCATATGTTATTAATTAAATTGTAATTTTATAAATGAATTTTTTTATTTTGAGACAGTACTTAAAAAAGTTAATTTAAGACGAAAAAAATATGCAGTTTAAATTAAGAATTGTTTTAAAAAGTAATCACAAATAAGAAGGTATGCACAAACGTATTCCAATTAAAATGTATTTGTTTTAAAGAATACTTTTTCAATGCAATTTTTTTGTCGCTGATCACACGATATCGCGTGATAAGTTCTCTCTCTTTCTCCCTCTCCCCCCTCCCATGTTTTTTGTCAATGAATCAGTTCAAGATGCATATAATCATCCAACAATTTTTGCAGAAAATGTTTTCTCAGTAAAATAACGTATTGTTTATGAAAATTAATTTATTATAAAAATTAATTTATTATAAAATTTAATAGCTAAAATTGTTGCTGAAATTGGGAAATATATCTGACTTTATCACTATATTTTAAAACTCTTCAATGATATAGTGATATAGTATAACCACCTGCACTTGGCTGACAGCAATCGTGTAAGTTTCACACATAAATGTTTTACGAATTTGTTTTATTTTATTTGTTTTAAATAAAAAATCTTTTATATAAGATTTAAGACATTTACTTTTTTTAACGCCACGGAAAAATTTAAATAAATCTATTTAAAAGAGTAATAATGTAAATAATAATTTTTATATTTTAATCTATTAGTAACTCTATATTTAAAAGAGTAATATCACTGCCAAATCTAGATTTAAATCAATCAATAAATAAATTCATTTTAAATTGTGAAAACAGCGTTTTTGAAAGTAGTAATCAGAAAAAAGAGTTTTTGACATTGTGGAAACTTAGGGGCAGGAATGGAAGCTGTAAGCATTCTTGCGTTAACAGAGAGTTTTATAAATTTTTTTTGTTTAAAATTCATGTTTTGTTCATTTTTTTTACACTAATTAATTATTGTGGTAGTTGTATATTCTCATGAATTTTTCGAAATCTTTAGATTATTAACAGCAGAAAATCATCTTTTTTTTTTACATTTAATTCAATCTTTGCCTAAATAAATTTAAATATCAGGTTTTCTTAATTCGCTAAAAATATTTTAAATAAAAATCAACTGTAGCTTAACTAAACGCTTTTTCTCTAGAATGAAATAAAACATCATTAAAACAAGATTTGAAAATAATTATTAATTATGAATTGCAATGAGAGAGAAATAAGCATAAGTTTCCTTGATTTAAAAAAATGCTAGTGTAATCCACATTTAATTTGTTTTTAGTTTTATATAGTTTATATTAGTAAGAATATAGTTTTATATTAGTAAGAATAGTATGTAAACATCTTGACATTTTCACAATATTTCTAAGTACTGACCTCGGTTTCTTTTAAAAGATTGCAACTTTTGTACCGTTCATAATTTTTTTAAAAAATTGTTTAATAAGTAATTTTTTTAAATAAAATATTCAAACAATATCACTTTTTCAAACAATTTTTGTAAAGCTTATTAAGGGTTGCTCATTGTTTAAAATATTGAAAGGTCTTCGTGCAAAGTCGAACACATTTTTCAACATAGACCTATTCATTCGTGACACTTGCCAATTTTATCTGACTTTGGAGATGGTGGTATTTTTTAAAAAAAAAATTGTTTCAAAAGTAATTTTTTTAAAAAACTATTCAAACAATATCACTCGGTCAAAAATGTTTTGTAAAGATTATTAAGGGGTTGCTCATTGTTTAAAATAATGAAAGGTTTTCGAAGAAAGTAAGAAATATTTTGATTTTCAACTTTGACCAATTCATTCGTGACAATTTTTTCTGGCTTTGTAGTTAGATGGTGGTGCTCATAGTTTAAGAATAAAATTTATGTATAATGTTAGTGTCAATAGCTATTTATTTTTTATACATTTTATCGATTTACATTTTATCGATAACTCTTATTGTTTAAGAAAAGTTTAATGTTAAAAATTATGTGAATTAAAGGTTTTTAATGGAATAAGCGCATATTCATGTACTATTAAGTTAAAAAAAATAGAAATACTTAAAAGTAGCACCTAGAAATGTAACACCTAGACTTCTTTAACTCAGACTCAGATTTCGCAGTTCTACGGAATATTTGCTTTTTTCTTATGTTTTTTGATGGACTTCGTTTATAGCACTAGATATGGTATGTTTGCGTAGGTAAGCTCGTTTCTATGTGGAGTTGGAAAATAATATTTTGGTTTTTGGCTACCATATGCTTTACATTCAATCCAATCAAATCAGATCCCTCAATACTTTTGACAAATCGGTGAACAAACAAGAAAAATTAAACTTCGCTTTCCCCCTGATCTCTGTTGAATCCAGTGATCGCCAAACAGTTTCGCCAAAAGTTTGAGCTACTGTGCCATACTATGAACTATTAAGCAAGAGAACTACACACTATTTTTTTTAAAAATCTTACATTTGAATTCGGCAGCTAGGTAAAGGAATAAAGGTTAGCCTAACGCGATCTAGCAAAAATAATCCCGCGAGCCACTATTAGAAATCGACATTTTAGCGATCGCTAATTTATCAAACTAAACCCATTTAATTGTACAGTGTACTCTCGATATCTCAAAATTGAAGGGATGCTAAAAAATTTCGAGTTTTCGAGATAACAAGTTGAGGACCAAATTTATTCTAAAATGTAAAAAAAAAATCCTAAATAGCATTCTAAAACGTAGAAGCATGGGATATCAGAATAAGTACTAATAAAGATAATTGTATAATAGTAGACAGTAAGTCTAACTGCAGCAAAGATAACTTTATTTTTAAAAGCAATACAAAATTAATTATGCATTAAATATGAAAGAATTCGTTTACAATAAACTTACATTAAGAGAGTTAATTAAAAAAAAAAAAAACTCTACCATCGTGGCCTGTCGACATCGTTTTTGAAATTGTTCATCAATTTTTTTTGTTCGAAAAACAGCTGCTAGTCATCGCTTTTCATGTTCTCGGAGCATTTCATAAAACGTTTTAATGTGTAAGAAGTATTTAAGTATTTTTTCTTTGGACGCTGTGAGTTGTTCGAAAAAATTCATTTTTACTTCGAAAAATATTCGACATAACAAGATTTTGATAAGAAACTCTTCGACATAGGAATTTAAATTGATATTAGATGAATATCAGCCTTTCATCCCTTCAGTGGGTCGATAAATGAGTACCAAGCATGCTTGGGAACTAAACACTTGGGGTTCCGCTTTCGGCTGACCACCTAACCGTAACATCTGCTCCTGCATACCAGAGCCCAAGGCTAAGAAAACTGAGATGGGCTCAGTAGGTCTGGCCCTCTATGGGCTGTAGCGTCACTGAGTTTAGTAGTAGTTTAGTAATAGATGGATATTAAATAGAGAAAAATTGCATTATTTTTCCGAAATTTTTTTTCTTCTTGTTTCTTTTTCTTTTGAAATTGACGTCTTTGTTACTTTAAATTCGTAACATATATATTTGTTATTATTAAAAGTATCTTGCAGAAAGATATTAATGCTGGAGAGATTTGTCGCAGAAAACCCCAAAAATTTCTGTCACAGTTAGAGGTATTTAGGTATTTTTTATTGGGACGCTGTGAATTGTTCGAAAAAAGTCATTTCTAACTTCGAAAAATATTCGACATAACAAGATTTTGATTAGAAACTCTTCGACATAGGAATTTAAATTGATATTAGATGGGCAAGTAAGGCTAAGGAGAAAAGTATTTTTTGTTGACATAACAAGGGTTTCGAGATGTCGTTCGACAGTAAACTGCATAAAGAAAAATCTTCAGTATTTTAGTGAAATTATAAAAATTTAACTGATTTATAAAATAAGTAATTGACATTAAATGCAAGTAACATGCTTTGATATGACCTCTTTTTAAAAATGTTCGCTTTTATTAAAAATTTGTCTTTATTATTATTAACAATATTGTTAGGATTCGATTGTAACGGTTCTAGAAGCATATACCGTTGGGTCAAGCACGAATGCAGCGTGTATATTTTTGGGTAATTTAAATTGTTACAAAGCAAAATGAAATTTGCTTGCATTCAAAAAGTGTTTAGAATAACCCTTTTGAATTGTTATGAAGCCGTATTACTAATTTTAAAGTTAGTTTTATCATCTAAAATCATATGCAGTTTTTTATTTCTTAAGGAGGTCTAAATCCTAAAAGACGCGCATTTTATCAGATAAGTTAAAAAATCACAGTTTTATCTCTTAATTGCTGTTTACTGCTTAAATTATTATAATTTCTAATATACTTTAGTTAGTTATTATATACTAAATACTCAGCCTGCAATATTAAAAATGTCCTGGATAATTTGAAGACGTATAATAAATATGAATGAAATATCCATCTTTAAGTTGATGGGATTATTAAACATCAGGCATGTCTAACTTTTTTTCTATTTAAATTAATCACTGATGATTACACCGAAGATCAAAAAGCAAACGTACTATACTCGTAATTTAAATTATATTAAGATATCTTTTCAATATACACAATGAATCCATCTTATAATAAAATAGTTGTAAGTCATTAGCTGTTAGCTTTGTAATAGTTTCGTGCCTAAAAACTGAAAAAAATTTTTTTTTAAAAAATTGGATGACGCTAGTCGTTTTAAACATAATTGAAAAGAAAATTCATCGGACAGTCAAAAAACGAATTAAATTTTTCTTCAAAAAATTTCTATTTAATAAAATTTTCTCATTTATTATTTACATGTTTTATAATTATCATTCCATATAAATTCTACATTTTCTATAATTACTATTCCATATAAATTTTTAAAAAGTCTATTTTTATGGGGTACCATTAACAACTAATCGTCAGTCCTTAATACGATCTGCTAACTGGGATTCACTTGTCTATTCGAAATTAAACGAGCTGTTAGATTTTGAACTACCTTAATTTAAAAAAATGTTAGAACTTTTTACTTTATTTTTATTGTAATCAACTAAAAAGTGCCAGATAACCGATTAGAAGAAATAAATATGCGAAATATATGCAAAAATAACTGATTCTGTACAAAGATATCTTTATTTATATATGAAAAAACTAGTTATATTCCTTGTTTAGTTTTTAAATTTAAATGTTTGTATTTTTGAAAATATTTGGCCTATTTCTTCTAAACAACTAGAATAGTTTATGCTATAAGTATTCTAATTTATTGTATTTTGAGATATTAGGCGTACTTGTCATAGATATCGAAACTACGGTTAATTAACATTTTCAATTCTACCATTTCAATTAACTACCATTTTCAATTAAGTATTTAAAGATATCAATAAAATACTTTGTAAAATAGCGACATTTTTTAAATACTTTTCCTAGGATTGGCATACCCAGAAGACCATTAACATGTCAAAGTGCACATAAGAAGTGATGAAATAGACCTTCAGCAGCGATTTTTTTAAGAATAAGATGAAAATCTTAAAAAGCGAAAAGCAAGATTTAACAGAAATTTCGTCAGTGGTCGGAACAACTTTATTTCTCTTAGATAACTGCAACTAATTTATTAGAAATATTAACTTAAACTGTAATTGTTAAAATGTGACGCCTAACTACTTTCGAAATGTATTCACTCCTTTTCTACTTTTCGGAGATGAATTTTGATGGAGTTATTCTACTTACACTTGTGTTCAAAATTGATTTGAAAAAATTAATTCCTTTTGAACCTTGTTTCTTTACCAAACAAAAGCTGAAAGTAGTCTAAACGAATCATTACAAACAAGTATTTTTTTTTGTATTTATCCGCTACTTTTTTTTCAAAAAGTTTAACAGTATACACTACCAACTGCGATAACAAGTAGTGACTACAGTATAATTTGTCCATAGAAAGAACTCCTTTCGCCACGAAGTCTAAAGCCGTCTACTGCTATGGAAACAAGAAATAGCGCATTTCAATTAGGGGGGCTTCTTCTTCCCTTGATTCCCCTTTTCTCGCCGACCTGAGTCAAAACCTATCTTATATTATGACCCAACTTGAAATAGTTAAACCTCGTAACAATAATTACGGCCACTACTCCATACGAAAGGCTAGGGGAGTTCTTTACATAACTAAACTATATTTTCGTCATCTGCGCGTCAGTTCCGACCACTGAGTTACGGCGATGCAAGAAACATCTTGAAATTCGTATAGTTGCCAAGCGTTAGAATCAGAACGTCTCATGCAGAATTTTAGCTCGTTTCGAATGTCCACGAAAAAAAGGAGAGAATTTTACTCAAGATTTCGAACATGATGTGAAAGAGTGCCCTTTAATAAATTCGCTTCTCCTACAATGAATGATGTTGTATAGTACCTCAATGCTTTCCAATTATCTAAGGTAGAATATAGTTTGAATTCAAAGTACACATGGACTTTTTTCTTCCTTTCCAGGCAATTTAGTTTTTAAAATTCATGGTTTTCGTATGCAAAAGGAAGTAAATAAAATTAAATCAAGAAGTAATGACAATTTCGTGTTTTCGCAGAAATAAACGAAGATTGAGTGTATCAGCTACCAGGTCTATGCTTGAAGTAACGAGAAAGTTGGAATATCCACTATTGCCTCATTAACTAGATTGTCGAACCCCCCCCCCCCACCCGTCTAAACTTACTATTTTAAGAGGGCATCATTAAGGAACAGTTCAATTTTTGCTGTCAAAGGAATCGTACACCATAGACTGATAAGTGGTGGGGTCAGTGCGAATCCCTTTGACAACAGTCCCGCAGTGGACTGATCGTAAAGACACAGTTCCCAGTAGAACACCAAGTCAAGTATTAGTGGCTGCGGGCAATAAGCGGGTGGGTGACCGCTTTGATCAACCTACGTAGGGACCGAGGGTTGAACTGTTCTATCGTAAAGTGCTCGACTTCGCTCACAGGTCGTCGAGCTACCAAAGCAGGCGAGTTATTCCCTGTGCAGAGGATCAAAGGTGCGATGGCATGTCTTCGGATGTGGGAATGTTTCCCACACCGTTGCCAATAGCCCATTGGTGCGGTACACCGTTGCCAACTACCCACCCTTCGACAACAAATAAAGCAATACATCTCCTTTATGGGATCTTTGAAGTAGTATTCATGCGTATGATTTCCGTCACTTTATTGAATGGGGTTTTATATTTAACCCCATTTTATTGCCACTCCAAATCGGTACATGGGAAACACACACCCAGTCCTTGTTTTCACTGGCGAAAACACTAAACTGTTATACTTCTTGATTAGCAATCTCATTAATAAGACTTTTTATTGGGGAGATAGATTTTTTAATGTTTATATTTCCGATATTACAGTAATTACTTCCTCTTGTATGTGTTTTTTTACCTTTATTCCCATTGCCTATTTTTCCTTCTTCCTTCCTTGGTTTTTTTTATTTTTCAATTTTTGTTTTTGTTATTTTATACTGACTTTGTTTTTTACTATGCTTGAACTTTCATGAAAATGTATAGTTAGTGTGGTGCCTTTTCTTAAAATTTGATTTAAAAACTCATTTAGTTGAATATGTTGATTGTATATGTTTGTTAATTTTAATGAATTTCTGATATTTCAAAATTATGTTAAGCATGAATTGGAATATTTCGAAGTAATATTCGAATTTTATTTAATTATTTTTTTAATTATAATTAACGAAATTTGAGCTTGTGATAAAATCCATGCTCATTGAGTTTTTATTATTTCTGTTACTAATTTAAGACATAAAATGAACCCGAGTTATTTTAGTCCAATTCAAAAGTACTTCGCAATTTCGCCTCTGTAATAGCTACTGAATAGTCAGTCTAATCAATTATTATTATCCCCCAGGGCATTTGCTATAGCTCTACAATGCAGTTGTTTTCTACTAAAATGTATTCCTGGAATACTTTTTAAAAATTTCCTTTCCCAATTAGATGCTGCATTTTAAAAGATTAGAAAGAGCTTATAAACAAAATTTAAAAAAAAAAATATTTTCTAAAATTAAACTTTAAAAAACTTTGCCAATTTCTCAGTAGCTTTTTGCATAAAATAAAACTGCATAAAATAAATATGCATTGTATAGTTTAGCAAATACGGGCCTCACGCACCCGGGTGCCCCAGTGACGTCCATCTTGGTTTGTGTTCGTAAATAGCGTTAGTCGGAATTTTAAAATTCCGACTTACTAAATTTCATGCAACTTCAAGTTTTTAATTTGCAGCAACTGAACAAAATTTCGCAGTGTAATGAAATTTGGCAGAATTTTGTGATTAAAAATTCTTATTTTTTTTATAAAGCAGTGGGAAGTATATTTCCCACCTACTTCAATACTCTTTAAATGTCTATGAGAAGCTATTTTTCCATCTATGATATATGCGGCCATTTTTTTGATAACTTCAGAACGTAAAAAGAATACCAATAGAGTTTTGTACCACATAATTGTGGTTAACAGTAAAGGTTTGCGTAGGTTCAAGAAGTGAGGCCAATACTAGAGAGCTATTTTCTCTTGAGTGCTATGCGCTCGCTCATTTCATCATTTCTCATTTAATTCATTTGTAGTTACAAACACAGAATTTATAAATTCGGTTATTTACTAACACAAAGGTCGAGTTAATAGCAAAATCTGTATAGTACCATCCACCAAAAAAAAAAAAAAATCTTAAAATCCGATTGATTTTAGCTAAAGGAATTTATTTTCATAAATAAATCTTAATCCCAAAAATATTTTAACATAATATAATTATAAAAAAATGGCGCGATAAAGGATTAAATAAACTTTTTCAATATTTCAGGGTGGTGTAAAAACTCAACCAATTTAAAACATATTCTCAATTTTCCGAAATTCCTACCTGGAATTTTCATTTTCCACTAAGTCTTAGTAGTGACACAAGAATCAAGATGGACGGTATGCCGTTTCTTAACGCGATATTTGAAAATTAAATTTTAGTTTTTTTCAATATTTATTCGGCGTTCGCAATGTCTTCATTATTGTATTATAACAAATGTTATTGGATTAAAAAAATGTTGTCTCCTTTTATAAAGAAAAAAGTATCTTGATTTCTCTATGAGAAAAACATATGCATTCTGGATATCCCATAGGGTGAATATTTCCAGTACCCAATTTTAGGTACTTTAACACTCAAAGAATAAAACAATTCCTTAGGTTTTGTCAGTTTTCGAATAGATATTTAAATAATAAAAATAAAGGTATTATGTGTAGTGGTGTTTTTAGCACACTTTTGGTTGCTTTATATCCTGGAACTTTCTATCTTTAAACTGTTATATTTATATGATTAAATGTATGGAAAAACAAATGCTATGTTCGGAAAAACTTTCCTTAAAATTTGTTTAGTAATTAATCATATTTACATTTAACATTCAGTTTCTTTAATAGTAAAAATATTCTTTTGATGAATATAAAGAGTTTTTAATTGTAATGACTAATCACCATAGTATTGAGTTTGAGCTCTGTTTTTTTTAGTTTAAAAAATACATCTTTCTAAGCTATTTAGAATCAAAATAATTTGTTTTTCCTATTGTTATTTTTGTATTTACGATTTTAATTATCTATTTATACTTTACAAAAAATTGTAGAAACTTACGAAAATTAAAGAAAATAATGAAATCGTTCCAAAATTTGCATTCCAATGCATTTGTTTTTCCAAAGAGAAAAGTTTTAGTGTTTTTAGTTAATTTTTTAGTTTACTCATTTGAAAAGTTTGGAACTGGCATTTTAATGAAGTTGTTGCTGTTAATTTCATTGAATGAATTAAAATACACTTCTACATATTACTACTTCTACATATACACAAAACATATTAGATTCAGTTACAAATAGCTTCCTATTTTTTAAATCATAATGCTTACTATTGAATTGAGGCATAAGTTTTAACTGTTATAACTCAAATTCATAGTTAATTATGAAATTAAGTCTGTTGACCAATAAATTGTTTCTTAACTGTTAATTTTTAAATTTTGCCATAATTGCTAACTATTAAATAGTGTCATAACTGCTAACCATTCGATTGAATTACTAATAACTTCTGATGCTTCGTTTAGCTCACTATTGGGCTTGTAGAGAACTGTAGACTTAAATCTTTTCAAAAGACTCGAAACTTGTTTATAGAAAGAAAGTTGGAATTTTTTGTGTTTTATAAACCAATGAAACTGATGTTAGACTATTTAAATCGATTCTAATATGTTTTTCTGACAATGACAATCCTCTCATAATTTAGGATATAAATTATGTTAATAGTTTTATCTAATTTGCATGTTTCATTGCATTTTAATGAATTTCTAATGCTTTTATTTAGTGTATTTTTAATGCATTCTCAATGTAGAAGTTAGCAGGTTATATGAGATTTAAAGCAATATTTATTCATAAGCTAAGCACAAGCTTAGCTTATTTTTTATTGTCATAACTTGTTGAATTTTTTCTTAAGGCATAATGTTATGTCTTATCTGTTTTTTTCGAACATTTTCACTGTAAAATATCTAGCTCCATTTTTTTATGATCCTTAATGGAGAGGGTTGTCATAACAGTCAAGCAAATATTGCAAATTTCATTGTGAATAAATTTTAATTTGATTTTTTTTCAAGGAATACTGATTTATAATAAAGAGAAAGTAAAAAATTGTAATTAAGTAATGAATAGAAAACTATCATTTTATTTGTGGGCTGAGATATTTACTCACCATTTTATAATATTTATCGTAGGTTTCTTGGTCCTTGTGGCTTTTGTTTCTTAGGACGTTAGTAACTTCCTCAGAAAGCATAACCATCTTACCAACGTCAACTTAATATTAAACACAAAATTCGGACTTATCAAAATAATCTTTGAAATAGGAAGACATTAAAGCTTCTTAAATTTCCCTTTTCTATTCAATTTATTTTCTATCAATACTATTCTACTCTCTAAGAATATTTAATTCTTTCCATATTATTGTATCTATTCTATTCTATCTAATGTTTTGAAATATAAAAAATTTACAAATAAATTTTGAAAGAATAAAATAATGCTTGCTGCTTTCTAAGGGTCAAACAATACTCCCATGAAAACAAAACTAGATTAACTAACGTTTATTAAAACATGAAACTTTCTATATTTAGCATTCTTAAAGTTATGGTTTATAATATTCAATATATGTTTATAATTGGAGAAATTAAAGCTAGTGCTATTTCTTCTTTACTCATTTTACAATATCTGCTTTTCGAAAATAGAATGTTTCAATGATATATTAATTTCTTGAAGAGTTGATGGAGCAAGGCAGTAAGAGTAGTTCAAAAGTATTCATATTTTTAATGCATAGCTATGTTTCCTTCAATAAATTTAGCTCTATTTTATGAAATAAACTCAAAAATAAATTTAACCTCATATATAAAGCGAAAAAATGTTTCCAAAATTTGTAAAAGGTGTCATTTTTCGGATGTTTTTCTAATCATGTTGTTTGCTTAGAAAATCAGAACTTTGAGCCAATTTTTATCTTTTAATTTACAGTTATTTAAGATATCTTCTAAAAATAAGTAAATATAGCAAATTTTTTTTCAGAATAGAATACTGAATCAGTAAAAATGCGTAATGGTGCTAAAAGGAAATTTCAAAACATTCTATTTTCTAGGTATTTAGATATATTTGTTTATAATTTTAGTTAATTTTCTTTATTGAAAAGAAAGTTCAATTTTCTCTTGAACTTTTATTTATTACACACAAAAAATTGCAATCATAGTGTGGTTCTTGGCTTGTGATTTCAATATATAAGCTAAGGATCTGTGTATTCCTGGATTAAAAACTAATATTCCTCTGGAAGTTTGGATTACAAAGTGAAATTTTTTTAATGTTCAGAAAATTTCCATTAATGTATTGTGAACTTCTATTATATGTTTACATTTCTACATTTAAAATTCTGCTTTAATGTGCAATTTAGATTTCCTAAGTGTGAAACTGAATATTTTACCTGGAGATATTTTGTAATACTTATGTGTTTTCATAAATAGAAAGTGTCCAGGGAACTTCATAGTTAGCAAAGCATTCAACTCAAAGGTTTTAAACCAGCCATGGACTAATAAAATAGGAAAAGGCAGCAGCAATTCCCCACCCCCACCCCTTTTCAAATATCTCTTAAAAAGTTGCATTGCTCTTAAGGAAAGAATCGTGTGTAATGTTACGCTATATACATACACTACAATTTGTATACCTTACCATTCAAAATTTCTTCGACTATTGACAAATAAAATGTAAAAAAATAAATAATTATTATAAAAAATTATTATAATTATATAGATTGCATGGAATTATCTTTGAATAAACGAATTTTATATTTGTGTGCAAGAGTTTTTTAAATTCGCTTAAAAAGCTCTAGAGATGTGGCGAAATACGCAAAAAGTAAAATTAACATTAAGGGATTCAAGCTTACTACAGCTCTCCCGACCAAACTATACGGATCTTGTCCCAGATTGCTGGTAAACCCTTTCATTTTGAGGGTCAGGAATCCAAATCTGGCGAAATAAGAAGTATCTTTATTTAGATAAAGTACGTTTTATGACAGATTTCGTAACTTAAAAATATCATCTGTACTAACTAATCAACAGATTTGAGGTCACCACTTCAAATCATTAAGATTGAGTCCTAGTATGTGAAAATCTGATCATTAGGGAATAAAAGTTATTCATACATACATACTACATATTCTTTTTACTCCGAATTGGAGCATAGGGCTTCTATCACGAGCTTTCCATCTGACTCTATTTGTGGCCAGATATTTTTCCTATCTTCAAGACTTTCCTATCGTTTACAATCATCCAGCGCCAAGTACTTTTATGTTTCCCTCTTTTTCTTTTGCTCTGAGGGTTTCAAACAAAACCGTGACTTATTTTAAAATTTTCAGGTTTACATAGAACATGACAAACCCATTTTCATTTACGTTTTTCAATTTGCAAATGAATCGGTTTCTGTTTTGCTCTTCTGATGGTTTCTGCATTACAAATTTTATGAAACCACTTGATGCGCAAGATTCTTCATAAACAGTGTTGTTAATAAATACTTGCAATTTCTTCACGTTACTTTTATTGCAGTGCTATGTCTTAGATCCATATAATTGAGGACTTTCATCCACTTCAGAGAGATGGATAAAAGTTATTCAGGGTGTTTCTTTTTTTCCCCTATCGTACTGGATATTCTGTAATAACCACACTTAATGCATAATTATGAAATCCTTGTCAAAAATGAAATAAAAAGTAAGTACATTAGGGTACGTGAGTTAATATTTAAGCGAGTAATCATTAAAAATTTTATCGAAGTGTAAAAAATCAATAGTGTTCATCCATTATGACGTGATAAAACTTAAAAGTCGGTTTGATTGCCTGATGAAACCTATTTCATCGTCTTTTAACTTCTGTTTCTTCCAATATTGAAGCATAATTTTATTTTCAAACCCACCTTCGTGAGTAGGGATTTCGTTTTTGACTTTTTACTGCTTTAAATAACAGATTTCAACCTTAATCGACTACTATGGAAATATGAACTATGTTGAAACATGCAAGCACTAGCATTTTTTTTCAGTAAACAAATTTTTTGTATGAACGCAAATGGCAGAATACGGACATAAATAGTTTAAGTTATCTATTAAAAAAATTGCTTCCTACAATTGTGAAAGAAATATGTAGTTGTTTTTACCATCTTATATTTCTTACACACAATTTAGCAAATTAGACAGAATAGTAATTCAATAAAATAATGTAAACATTAAAAAAATATGTATTAAAAAACAGCACATTGAGGAAAAAAAATTTAATAATTGAGAAGCGAAATAATCTAACCATGTAGTTTCTAAATATTTTCAGTTATGTTCCAACTTTCACATGCCTGCATAAACTTTTTTCAATAAAATAATCGTCTATTATATTGAAGTGATGATTGAATTTTTATTTGTGAAATTTACTACTAAATTTTAGAGTGTTTAAACAATTGTATAAGTAGTGCAATTAATGCTCAAGAAATAAATTTACGGTTTGACCTTTTCAATTTATTTTTACTATTTTTAAGTTCAATATATTGTCCAAATCCAAGACAAATAAATTCGTCCACTTCAAATATCGAGGTATGTCGAATATCCGTCACATGACAAGTTAATGGCTACTATTACTAACCCCCATAAAGCAGTCTCCCTATATTATTAGTTTATGAAAAACCCACGTGAATGCATTGCTAACTTAATATATATCCGATAAATTCTCTTTTATGGATATCCTGAATGTATATGAATTATGAAAGTGAGCTACTCCAAAGATTGGGCGTTGGATTTGTTAATTTGGAATTTTCAATTCATGTTCTAAGAGAACATGCATTCTCTTACAAAAAACTTAATTGATCTAGTTTTAAAGTACATGTTTTAATGGTCAAATTTTGAAAAAAGGCTGTAATTTTTTTGAAAGAATGAGTGAATGAAGAATGTATGATTAACACATAAATTGTTGTTAGAATTTTTAACTGTTGCAGTTTCTCTAAACTTCAAAACTAGTTTTTTTAAACAATTTTTTTTCATAATAAAATTTTTATTACAATTAAAATTCGCTTTTTTTAATTGCCAAATTTATGATAAATTTTTGTTGCCTATCACATGTTATAAGGGTGATAAGTCATATATCTACTTACACAGAAAAAGTTTTGCAATAAATATATTTATAAATATTTTATCACTTAATTGTTATCAATGTACGACTAATAAGTTTTGTTTCAGGTGAAATTAATAAATATCTTAGAATTTTTCAGTTCAGTTTATGGAAGTGCAGTTATCTCGCGTTGTGTGTAATGCTAAATGAAAGGGTTAAAAAGGAACGCAATCAATCAATCTTTAGAAAATTCACCAACTTAACCTTTGCTGAATCAATATCAAATGTTCTTGGAATTTTTTGGGTAAGTTTGATAATCATATTCCAGCATACTATCATGTATTAATCGAATTTGGTTTACCGTAATATTATGTCGTTTTTTCAATGAATTGGTTACCGTAGCAAAACAAAATCGTTGTTTTAAAATAATTCAGTTATTATTTTTCATTTCAGTCTTCACAGTCGTAAAATTGCAGCAGATAAAAGAAAATTTCCGAAAACAATAGGTCACTTAACCCCTTATTGCATATTCTTTTTCACCAAGATATGAGCATTTAAAATTTCAAGTACAGAAAATTTCAAGTACTATATATATATATATATATATATATATATATATATATATATATATATATATATATATATATAAAAAATCTGAAATTATATAATATTTCTCGAATAAAGTGACAGTGAAAAAGCAATATGAGTTAATATTGTTTTTTATTTAGCTAACACTAAACGCATGAACATGTAACTAATAGTTATTTATATCTGTCTTACGCCGTGGAGAGAATAATTTTTTTAATCATATTTATAGCTGTTAAATTAGACAAAGCATAAGTATTAATGGATACATTTTGCTATTGCTAGAAAAAATTCTCCGGCAACAACGAAAAGATTGGCAAAAATGCAAAAGTAAAAAATATATGATTTGCTACAATATTGTGAATTTACGTTAGAAAGAAATTTTTTGAAGGTGTGCGTGGTTCAAAATGTGTGTTGCAGAACTAAGAATTTATAGGAGATTTGTTTCAGTAATTGTAAGAAAGATATTTTTGCAATGATCTCTTATATGGAAAATTGCTTTATAGTAGAAAAAAATACATGTAAATTTATTCTAATTTTTTGGAAATAAAATAAAGGAATTCTATTACAGGCTGAAATAAGCAACACAAAATAATTTAGCCGATCTATTTTTTGCCCTTAGGAAAAATAAGCTTCAAAAGACACAATAGATTTATTTCAAAAATGCTCAAATTATATACGAAGTACTCATGTAATTTTGCTTTAACTATTTAACGTACGTAGCAAAATGTTTATAATAAATTTGCGACTTTCTAGTTATAATCCAAGTGTTGAATGTCTAGAGGGACAAAATATAAAAATATATTTTCCATCTCATTAAAATTAATTATTTTCTTTAAGTTTTGAGTTATCTCTTCTACTAGTTGTAAATACAAGGTGGAATATCAATCATAACAAAATCTTACCTTTTTTCAGGACCGTTATTGAAGTGATGAACAAGTAAGATTTTTATATTCTAACGAGAAAAGTTAATATCTAAACATCGTTGATAATGGGGGTGAGTGTTCTCTATAAAAGGTGAGTTTATATAATCAATGTATGGTAAGCATTCTCTCCCAAATATAGTAAACGATGTAAGATTTGCATTTAATAACATCTCAGAATAAGTATTTCCTTGGTGCTCGTTTTTCATCATTCTCATGCTGTCCGTTTTCCATTGTTTCATTGACGCTTAATTTCCTTTGTTTCATTGACGCTTGATTTCCATTGTTTCCTTGGTGCTTGTTATTCATTGTTTCCTTGGTGCTTGCTATCCATTGTTTCCTTGGTGCTTGTTATCCATTGTTTCCTTGGTGCTTGTTATCCACTGTTTCCTTAGTGCTTGTTTTCCATTGTTTCCTTGGTGATTGTTATCCACTGTTTCCTTGTTGCTTGTTATCCATTGTTTCCTTGGTGCTTGTTATCCATTGTTTCTTTGGTGCTGGTTATCCATTGTTTCCTTGGTGCTTGTTATCCATTGTTTCCTTGGTGCTTGCTATCCATTGTTTCCTTGGTGCTTGCTAACCCTTGTTTCCTTGGTGCTTGTTATCTATTGTTTCCTTGGTGCTTGCTATCCATTGTTTCCTTGGTGCTTGCTATCCATTGTTTCTTTGGTGCTTGCTATCCATTGTTTCCTTGGTGCTTGTTATCCATTGTTTCTTTGGTGCTTGTTATCCATTGTTTCTTTGGTGCTTGTTATCCATTGTTTCTTTGGTGCTTGTTATCCATTGTTTCTTTGGTGCTTGTTATCCATTGTTTCCTTGGTGCTTGCTATCCATTGTTTCCTTGGTGCTTGCTATCCATTGTTTCCTTGGTGCTTGCTATCCATTGTTTCCTTGGTGCTTGCTATCCATTGTTTCCTTGGTGCTTGTTATCCATTGTTTCCTTGGTGCTTGTTATCCATTGTTTCCTTGGTGCTTGTTATCCATTGTTTCCTTGGTGCTTGTTATCCATTGTTTCCTTGGTGCTTGTTATCCATTGTTTCCTTGGTGCTTGTTATCCACTGTTTCCTTGGTGCTTGTTTTCCATTGTTTCCTTGGTGATTGTTATCCACTGTTTCCTTGTTGCTTGTTATCCATTGTTTCTTTGGTGCTTGTTATCCATTGTTTCTTTGGTGCTTGTTATCCATTGTTTCCTTGGTGCTTGTTATCCATTGTTTCTTTGGTGCTTGTTATCCATTGTTTCCTTGTTGCTTGCTATCCATTGTTTCCTTGTTGCTTGCTATCCATTGTTTCCTTGGGGCTTGCTATCCATTGTTTCCTTGGTGCTTGTTATCCATTGTTTCCTTGGTGCTTGTTATCCATTGTTTTCTTGGTGCTTGTTATCCATTGTTTCCTTGGTGCTTGTTATCCATTGTTTTCTTGGTGCTTGTTATCCATTGTTTTCTTGGTGCTTGTTATCCATTGTTTCCTTGGTGCTTGCTATCCATTGTTTCCTTGGTGCTTGCTATCCATTGTTTCCTTGGTGCTTGCTATCCATTGTTTCCTTGGTGCTTGCTATCCATTGTTTCCTTGGTGCTTGCTATCCATTGTTTCCTTGGTGCTTGCTATCCATTGTTTCCTTGGTGCTTGCTATCCATTGTTTCCTTGGTGCTTGTTATCCATTGTTTCTTTGGTGCTTGTTATCCATTGTTTCCTTGTTGCTTGCTATCCATTGTTTCCTTGTTGCTTGCTATCCATTGTTTTCTTGGGGCTTGCTATCCATTGTTTCCTTGGTGCTTGTTATCTATTGTTTTCTTGGTGCTTGTTATCCATTGTTTCCTTGGTGCTTGTTATCCATTGTTTCCTTGGTGCTTGCTATCCATTGTTTCCTTGGTGCTTGCTATCCATTGTTTCCTTGGTGCTTGCTATCCATTGTTTCCTTGGTGCTTGCTATCCATTGTTTCCTTGGTGCTTGTTATCCATTGTTTCCTTGGTGCTTGTTATCCATTGTTTCTTTGGTGCTTGTTATCCATTGTTTTCTTGGTGATTGTTATCCACTGTTTCCTTGTTGCTTGTTATCCATTGTTTCCTTGGTGCTTGTTATCCATTGTTTCTTTGGTGCTTGTTATCCATTGTTTCCTTGGTGCTAGTTTTCCATTGTTTCCTTGGAGCTTGTTTTCTATTGTCCTATTGGTATTCGTCTTCCATTGTTTCCTTGGTGCTTTTTTGTTGTTTCCGGCGCTTTTTTTGTTGTTTCCTTGGTGCTAGTTTTCCATTGTTTTCTTTGTGCTTGTTTTCCATTGTCTCCTTTGTGCTTGTTTTCCATTGTCTCCTTGGTGCTTGTTTTCTATTGTTATTTGTTTCCATGGCCCTTATTTATCATCGTTTTCTTGAGATTTCTTTTCCTTTATTCTATTTGAACTTGTTAAGAGTTTTCTATCCAATCCATTCCTTTGTGATATGTTTTAGACGTACCTCTAAACCAATTTTGTACATGCTCCGTTTTTTTGGCGCACTATACTTCTCGTGGAACAGATTACGTAATATATCGTTTTATGTACCACCGTTTTCTCGGTCTTATTTCTTGCATCTTATCATATTTCTTAATCTTATTGATCGTTTTCTATTGTTTTTTGGTGCTTGACTTCCTTCATTTCCTTAATGCTCGTTTTCCATCGTTTCCTTGAGGCTTGTTTTCTGTTACCTTTCTGCTTGTTTTCCATTGTTTCATTGCTGCTTATTTTCCATCGTTTCCTTTCTGCTTGTTTTCCATAATTTCCTTTGCTGCTTGTTTTTTATTGTACATTTGGTGCTTGTTTTCAACGTTTCCTTAATGTTTTTCATCGTTTCCTTGGTGCTTGTTCTCCGTTGATTTTTTACTTATTTGCCATTGCTTCCTGGATGCTCGTTTTAATTTTTTTTTTTGGATCTTATTTTTCATCGTTTTTTTAAAGTTTGTCTTCATTTATTTTATTTCAACTTGTTAATGGGCTTTTTTTCCATTTCTTTGTCATATATTTTGACGTGCCTCATATCAAATTCGTTTATGTCATCATTTTCACTCATTCTTCAGTCTTTTCCTTTGCTTATGGATTATTTCCATAGAACGTAATTTTACAGATTTTGCTTAGTTATTATTCTTTACTGCATTTTAATTAATAGGAAGAACTGGGGCTCAATAGCTATGCTGAACCTGTTATGGAAACATTTAAGAACCAGCGCAACTTAATGCTGAAGGTTTCGGTTATTCTGAAGAATTAAAACTTCAGCTGCACAAGTAAGTAACGCTCTAATTTTAATTTTTATAAAACTTAATTTTTAAAATTAAATTTAATTTAGTTACTTGCTAATTTAATTTTTTTAAATACATTTGTTTGACGATTATATTTGACATTTTCTTTTCACGGTTCATTTTAAGAAAAATTTGGGTCCATTAACGAACCCTGCTCAAATTATTTTATCTTAAAAACGAACCCCCTTAACAATATTTTTAATCTGAAAAACGACCCTCTATAAAATATATCTTATGAAAACTAAAACTCTTAAAAAAACTCGCTTTTGTGTTTTTATTTACTCGCAAAATCAGAGTCTTATTTCCCAGATATATAAAAAAACTACAACCGGCGTCTACAATAATTTCAGATTCAGAGAAATTTGAGTAGATGTTTCTCAAAGAAAAAAAAATACATGCTCTTATTTTTTTCGAAATAATGCTAACATTTTTCTTAATTTCATGAAAACCTGATTTGTAGCTCTAGAATAAACTCTAGCGTTGCGAAATTAGCATTTGTAAGTTACAGATAAATAAAAACAATATTAAGAAAATTAAATTTGGTAGAGTTTAATTTGAAGTTATAAATTACTCAATGCAGCATTTTAGCAATAAACAATTCCATATTCAAACCTTATGTATTAGAAAAAATTAGCACCAATCAAAAGCCCATTACAGCCTTCATATAAATTCATAGATCAGCTGCAATTCTAATAACATGGCATATCCATAAAATTCCTTAATTTATTTTTTTTGTTGAAGAAATTCTAGTTTTACTTAACTTATTCTACATGGTAAATAAATTAAAACTGTCTTAAATGATAGAATTTCTGTTTTATGTAACTTTGCAGGAATGATGCTGCATAATATCTTTTTATTAACATATTTTTAGCAGCAAAATTGAATTATTGAAGTCAGAGAATGTCTGCAAATTTCCACCGTTTTGATTTTTAAAGGTAAGTAATGTAAACTGGTAAAGTTAGTTTTTAATCGTTTCATTAAAATAAATTATATCTATCTATATATAATATATATGTAATATATATGTAATATATATGTAATGTATATATCCCCTCCCCCAAAAAATGCATATTCTAAAAATCAGGTTAAAATCAGATATTATTTTGACCAGATATATTATCAGGAACTCAGAAAATTTGAGCATTTGATTAATTTAAAGCGAAGGATTATTAAGTGGTATCCTTTGTATATTTAATACCTTCAGCCAAGAGAAAATGCAACATATTTATAAATACTGCTCAACATTAAATAGAGAAAAAATTATGATAAATAAAAATTAATAACAAGAACAAGTTTTAATCCGTAAATATACAAATTTGTTTAGAAATGTTTGCAGAGAGTAAATAAAATAGAGTACATCTATACTTTCATCATTACACCCCAAAATGAAAGTTTCACTCAAACCAAGTTTTAACCCCAATTAACTAAACTTAAGTGCTAAACGAATTAAAAACCTTTATTTATTTGAAACAAATTATCAAATTTAAAAAAAAAAACAACCTTAATCCAACATCCTACCAATCGGGTTATCCCGGCCCACATCTGATCCCTCATTCGCGTATAGATGTTTCCTAATTTTTTTTAAATAAAATTTTCCTCTTTTTAATTGTTTCCATCAGTGTAGTTATGGATTTACTGAAAGTGCAACAATCACGAATTTGCAAAACTGGCAGGGGTCGGAACTTAAGACAAATGAACAATTACCATTTTAACAAGTTTTTCTGGTAAAACTCTTCCAATTCCATTTTTTTCACAAAAAATTAGTCTCATATAACTGTTAGCTTCCATAAAAACTTTTTTACCTCAATCCCAGTTGCACAGTTCGCTAGAAATATAAGGAGATTGTTTAACTCACCGTCACTCAAAAGAAAAACCAGCTTTTTTTCAGCAAGAAACCTATCTTATTTTGCTACTTAATGTTAGCCATTCTAATAGCCTAACGCAAATTAGATTCAAAGCGTTTTCCTCCAATAGTCGGCCAAAAGTGTGAACTTATTTTCAAAAACTTTCGCCAATTTCAGATCTTCAGCCATCCTCAAAAACTACTTTTCCTCCTCCAAAACTTGTTTTTAGCATTGCAAGAAATTGATACTATGAATTCAAATTTTAACGCTTCAAGATCTTTGTCGGAAATCCTTAGTGTTCCAATACCCTTTTCCCTTGATCCCGTTTAAACAGTTACGGCTATAAAATAAGAATTAGTTTACCATTAGTTTATATACCAAGTTATCCCACAGACAAATAATTGATAATATTTCATTAATATACTTTTTAAACCTTTTTATTCCAACCAAATTTAACTTAATTTAAAATTTCTCTTCCCCCGATATGCTTACCAAATCTAAATAAGCTCTTTCCCTTTGTACGAACCATTAGATACTAATAATAAGGAAGTGCTTCTTTTACCACCCCAAAAAATTGCATAGGTGATAGAAATAAAACTTCTAACTTAAATGTTTCGCTAATTCCTTCTAAGCATTAAATGAAAAGTGTATAGTTGACACTGAATTTTGAGACAAAATATTAGTTCATCATAGATAATCATTAAAGCAGAAACCCTCCACTAGACCCCACTCCCCCCCCAAACAAAAGGTACGGTAAAAACAAATTTATGAAACCTTAGCGCTTAAGCTTAGATCATTCATTGTTGATTATCGGTAGCTTACCAAAACCTTTATTTTTCTTAACACTCCTCTGAAAACGTTTGAATTGAGAAGAAAAATTGAAGCCAATTTATTGTATTTGAGCTTCCCCCCCCCCCCGAAAACAAATTTAATGAGCTATATATACAGTTTTATCTAAACTTCTCGTTAACCAACCTAAAATTATAACTAAGTATTTCTCATAACGATAGCACTTAACTTAAAAAAATTTGTCTGTCATCCCACCAGAAAGAGACTAAAATTAACCCACCGAAAGTCGTCTGGCCTACCGTTAAAAACGTATATTTAAAAACACATTTCAGCCAAATTCGACCGTCGAAATTGAGGAGACTTTGGCTGCCGCTAAAACTTTGAACTTTACAATTAAACAAACAATTTTAATTGTAAAATTGAATTTTACAATTAAAATTTGTTTTTAAAAATTCGTTTTCAATAGAACTATATCCAGAGGGATTCAAATAACGTGGGAACACCAAAATGTTTTTGTTCTAAAGAAAATAATCTCTTTGCTAAGAACCGCTCATAGCTTTTTTTTTTAATAATGCAGATGGAAAGGAATTTTATTTTCTGTGTGTTTAGAACTGATTGAAATCATAAAATGTTTCCATACTTTCGCAGTGAACCCTTTTAAGACCCCTAAAGTTAAAATTTAAATTCAAATTTTTCAACCCCCCCCCCCCGAAAAAAAATTTCAACCAAAACAAGCTTTTTCTAATCATGAAACGATCCAAATCTAAACATTCCATTGTAAAATGTTTGTTAATCCTCTTAGAATGTTGTTTGGCCATTGTGAATAATCGTTATTAATCCTACCCTCCACCCAATAAATATGTGGTTAAAAAAATTTAGCTTTTAATTTAAATTATTTTTAAAATATTCATAAAAAATGTTTAATTTGGAGTGATGAACTTGCCCCCAAAAATGGGCATAGCGAGCGGGTTGAGGGCAGTCTGCCCCTCCAAAGTTATCCAGGAATGCTCTACCCTAGTAAGCCTGTCGACAGATAAACTTTTATCTGAAAAATATTTTGCTTACAGACGAAATTCTTTTTGCCTTTTTGTCTAAACTGTATTAAAAGAACAAAAGTAGGCCTATTAATAGGTAAATCGATGTATTCTATTTAGTTGGGCTTTGTTCCTTATCATTTTTTTTCTTCAAATAATTAGCTGGTCGACTGAAGATTTTACCAGTATTATTTTTTATGCTACCAGGGTCTATATTGTATTACAACTTTTTTTTATGTACTTATATATTTTTTATTACGGGAAAAAAAGCGTGATTTTTTTTTCTGCTCCCGTATTTGATTAAATTGATGCGCGTATAAGCAGAATTGCTACTTAAATGTGGTTTTGTATTTTCACGAATTTGATTTTTGTGAAGGGATTAGTTTTCTGTTGCCATAACTAAACTAAGGTATAACTAAAAACATCATCAATTTCTCCCCTTACATTTAACTTTAATTCTTCAAATCACTTGATTTTTGAGAGGGTGCGTTTCCTGTTTTTCAGTGGCGTGATCTAAAGCCAAGAATATAAATTAAGCCACTAATACACGTCACAGCCAGTTTTACAGGGCGGAACCATTCATCCATCAATAGATCGTAATTTGTCATGACCTGAACGATCAATCTCCTTATTCAGTACCCCCAGAGGTATTGATTTGTTATGGGGTTTTATGTAACTTTTCACGAATGATGCTATATAATATTTTTTTATTAACATATATTATTTTTTAGCAGCAAAATTGAATTATTGAAGTCAGAGAATGTCTGCAAATTTCCACCGTTTTGATTCTTAAAGGTAAGTAATGTAAACTGGTAAAGTCAGTTTTTAATCGTTTCATTAAAATAAATTATATCTATCTATATGTATATATAATATCCCCTCCCCCGAAAAATGCATATTCTAAATTAAATATAATTGGTTAAAATCAGATATATTATCACGAACTCAGAAAATAATTACATTTGATAAATTTAAAGTGAAAAAATTTTAAGTTGTATCCTTTGTAATTTAATACTTTCAGCGAATAAAAAATGCAGCCTATTTATAAATACTGCACAACGTTAAATAGAGAAAAAAATTATTATAAATAAAATAACGGTAGCCATTCTAATAGCCTAACGCAAATTGGATTCCGTTTTCCTACAATAGTCGGCCATAAGTGTGAATTTATTTTTAAAAACTTTCGTCAATTTAAGATCTTCAGCCATCCTTAAAAACTGCCCCCCCCCCCAAATAACACGTTTTTATCACTGCAAGAAATGATACTCGGAATTAAAATTTTAACGCTTCAAGATCTTTGTCAGAAATCGTTAGCGTTCCAATACCTTTGATCTCTCTTAAAGAGTTACGGTTATAAAATAAGAATTAGTTTACCATTAGTTAACGTTAGTCATTCTAATAGCCTAACGCAAATTAGATTCAAAGCGTTTTCCTCCAATAGTCGGCCAAAAGTGTGAACTTATTTTCAAAAACTTTCGTCAATTAAAGATCTTCAGCCATCCTCAAAAACTGTTTCCACCCCCCCCAAAAAAAACACGTTTTTTGCACTGCAAGAAATTGATATTCGGAATTCAAATTTTAACGCTTCAAGATCTTTGTCGAAAATCGTTAGCGTTCCAATACCCTTTTACCCTTGATCCCTCTTAAAGAGTTACGGCTATAAAATAAGAATTAGTTTACCATTTTTTAACGTTAGCCATTCTAATAGCCTAACGCAAATTAGATTCCGTTTTCCTACAATAGTCGGCCAAAAGTGTGAACTTATTTTCAAAAACTTTCGCCAATTAAAGATCTTCAGCCATCCTCAAAAACTGTTCCCCCCCCCAAGAAAAAACACATTTTTAGCGCTGCAAGAAGCGATGTTTGGATTGGGCACGAAAATTGCACTCCATCAAGCCTTTATGACAAATAAATTTTAAATATGGGCATTGGTAAATCAAAAATAAATGCAATCAAATAGTGCCATTTTATTGCTATTGAAATTATCTTAATGAAAACAGCAACTAATGTTGAAATTTCAAATTTTTCGTTCTATGCATTGAAATTTCTTGTGAAAATATTAAGTAAGTTAGTGTTTATTACATATATACCAATGGCCCTGTTAATTAGGCTAAGAAGAATTTATTTTTGCTTCATTCATAAATTAATAGATTTCACGCTTTATCGCTATTTCTTTTTTCTAGAAAGTTTAGGAAGAAACGCATCATCAAACTTTCATATTGGTTTTATATTTAGTCACCGAAATACTCTTCGAAATCTCTTCTTCTTAATATTATATCTTGGATCGTATATTCAAAATTTGATTTCTCAAAAACTATTCGAACGATTATGTTCGAATTTTGTATTGAAGTTTGATAAATTAAAGTTATCAAATTAATTTACTGATTATTTAAAATTAGATACTTTAAAATTATGTAAGGTCTTTTTATACCTCAGAAATCATGTTTTTTTCGGTTATTACTTAATAAAATAATAAATATTTATCAGATATTATTTTTTAGCCTGAATTATGTTCCGTAAATTAAATTTTATAGGTTAAGACACAAGCTATTAGGATTGAGTGCTAAGAATCCAGAAAAAAAAATCCGATCATTAGATCATACGTTATTCAGGATGTTCATTTTTTATTTTGCACATTGTATACATTTATAGAAATAGTAAAAACAATAGCTGTTTTCAAAATTTTAATCGCCCTTTTGATTTTTTTCGAAATGTTCCTTGCAATACAATTTAAACAAAAGCGTTGAGTGCTTCTATATTTTATAAAAAAGTTTCATAAGAAAGTTTAATTCTTTTTTTTTGAGGGGGGGGGGTGCAAGAAGAGTAATCGCAATTAATATTTTTTACAATCACTGTTTTATTTAATGATTAAAAAATGAACCAAAATAGGCAGTTATACTTCATTGGTAATTGTCATAATCAGTATTATCAAAAGCTTCTTAAATTTTTTATTATTTTGCTGCTTCAAAAAATGATTATTTTTTCAAATAACAGTTTCTTTCCTTTAGTTTAATTTCTAAGAAAGATTGATGATTATTTCAAAATTGTGTTTTTGTCCCTTAAAAAAAACAGCATCATTTTCCTAACCATTGCAATTTAACTGTGTTTCATTAAATCAGCTAAGTTGTCGCTACATTGTTTCATCTGATATAGTAGTGAATAGGACTGGGCTATAAATCGATATATCGCGACATATCGATTTAACGCCTGTATCGGCAGGCCGATACAGCGACTTTCGTTACCATAGAGACAGACGTGAGAAAGAATCCACTGCAGGTGAATATTATGTTGATGGGACAAGAGTTTTAGTTTGCTTAGGATGGAAATACTGGTTTTGTCGCTCATTTGGGTCCAGTTGTTGCGATGTTGCAGGGAGCTGCGGCTATCAGAAAGTATCCAAAGGTCTTTAAAACAAAGGTCATTTTGCATAACAAATTCCTGACCCCTGTTGATAGCAAGAAGTTCACTTCAGCAGCCTGGGTTACGCTGATAGAGAGCAAATTTATCATCAGGAATCTCTATGTGCACTCCACTACCAGCATGACTATCGATTTTGCTACCGTCAGTGAAAAATTTTGTGTCTTGTTTTGGAATAGAGCGAATAATTTCAAGAGCCAGTTGCTTTCCTTCTTATTGACAGCGGGAAGGTTGAAATGGAAGAAAACTTCTGGATTATCTTCAGAAGGGTTCAAAGAACTGCGAAGGGAGAGCGGCTCTACATTATCGGAAGTTTTGAAAAACAATCTGGCTATATGGAGTATTTTTCCTGAGCCTTTGGAAGAAAATTCAATTACTGAGGTAGTCGGAAGTCTTGTTATGTCGTCCAAAGCTGAGGAGCTAGTTATAATATTTTACCAGACTGGCTTGTCTTCAGGTATGGAGAGGCAAAAGGTTAGCTTCATAACGTACAATGTTGGCTGATGGACAACTCTGTTTCAAACCTGTGATAATACGGGCAGCACTTAGTTGGACCTGATCAAGTTTAGTTAGTTATAAAAGCTCTGTCAAGTTATAAAAAAGTACCGACAGCAATGGAAAACTACGACACCCATCCTTAGATTTTTTTTTTCTATATAGTTAGAAACATTTATTTCATGAATCATGTGTATAACTTTTGTGCTCAATTTTTGATTGAGTGATTTTAAAACAGAATATCAATATACTAAATTAAAAATTCTAAAATTACTTTCTTCTAACTTTTAAAATGCTAATTAGAATTTTTAATTTAATGGTTTTCAAAAGACACCTATATATAAGAATATATTTTTTAATTACTTCTTCAAACAAAAGTTGCAATATTTTATTAAATTTGTTCTACAAATCATTTTATTACTACAAATTTCTATAATAAAAACAATTTTTAAATACTTGGTAGTATTGATATTTTTATATTCAACCCTGAAATTCCGATTTCTGGATATTTTTAATATTTACTATTTCAATGAAGTTTGTAATATTTTCATGCATTTTAAAGTTTTACACTTTTTAATGAAAATTTAGTTCACTTTAAATTAAAGTTATATTTTTTTTTATATTTGTAGAATAAAATTTCAGGTTATTTTGCATTTTCGATTTACTTTAAATGTTCTTTGAAATCGTTACTTTCTTTGTTTTGTTCTTTATAAAATCAAAGCTTTTTACTCGTTACTTTTGCCTGAAGTACTTTTACCCTTTACTTTTTAGAACAATTCTCAAACTTCAGAACAATTTTCTTTCTGTTTATAAAATGTTTTATATTCCAATAAAAATTATAGGAAATCATTAACACTTCATTCTTTAAAACAAATAATTTAGGCAACATATCTATAATATTCACACCTCATAATACATTAAAAGTTTATAAGTGTGTAATTTCTGATAAAACTCTTCAATTCCTCCCAATCGAAGAAATCCTGGAAGGCCTATCAAACTAAGATGTTACAGACAGGAGCCATATCACAATAAAAAAAGGTAGAAAAAAATATTAGCACTCAATACTGCTCAATTACCTGCTGATGTCAAATTAGGTTATTTTAACTGCACAACCGGTCCTTAGATCCTAAGTCCAATACGCTGCTTTAAATTTCAAAAAATCGGTCATTAAACTACTAACTGCCGAGGAAAAGAAACTAGCTCCCCTACACCAAGCATGCTTGATTGGATTAAGATCAATAGAGCATGCTGGCCGCTCTATACGCTGCATTGTTTCAACTTCAAGAAAGTTCTCCACCAGACGAACTGTATATGGTCTGGCATTATTTTGTATTAAAAGAAAGAAATTACCGATAGCTGCAGCATAAGATACGACATGGGCTCTCAGTATCTCTTCTGCTAACCTTCGAGCAGTCAAATGGCCTTTTTGATTGAAATGCAGGTCAGGACATCCACCTATGCTTATTCCAGCTCATACGATCAAACCACCTCGTCTGTAATGTGATCGATCCTTCCTGAACGAATAAAATGTTATTTTGAATGCACATTTTTCACATTCATAACTCTTTTTTGGTGATTTAAATAACGAAAAGCTTTTTAGGCTAACGTATGGTAGAGATTTCCTATAATGTGCTAAAATGTGGTAACCTAACTTATTTGGCATGTTTCAAGCTGTTTTTTCATACGTCATTGAGTTTTTGCCATAACTCTTTTTGGTGACTGAGATAACGATTAGTTAACATAGTCTATTTATATTGAAGCAATATTTGAACTTTTCAAAAGCTCGCTCAAAGATATTTCTCGTTTAAACTTTTTTTGCTGTTTATTTGAATATAGTTGGCTGGAAACAATGGCATTCCTTTAAGTGGTGCTGGCTGTACTTTTTTTTTCGAGCTCGCTAACGAAAACTTTTGATAGTTTTGCGTCTGCTAACGATTTTCTTGTGAGTCTCCAAAAACTGGAATTCTAACTGTTTTTCTCTTGTTTTTTTTGTCGTGCTTAAAAATTTTAGTTAATTTATAATTTTCGTCTTCGACAAGGCTATTTAAAATTTTTCGCTGACAATTTATAACAATATTTGGAATTCAAATTTGTGAGTCTCTGTGTCGAAAATTTTCTAAAAATTCTTTTGATCCTAACTTATTTTGGTTAACGGGCAATGGAAATTTTATCGTAGATGTAACGATTTTCTATCATGGCTTGAACGAAATATTCAAACTTTCATAGCAAATGCCAACTGAAATTTGTTTCTGTCACTTTGTTTTGTTTGTAGACTAAAGAAAGTATTCGTTGAGTATTGGGCTAATGCTTGCAAGCAAATTATGGTCTTAAAATCAAAAGATATATGAAACTTGTTTTGATCATATCTTTAAGCGATTTAGCTAAAAAAAAAGTTTTGGTTAAATAAGGAAAATTTTTCTTGGGCTAACTTTGACAACGATTTTCCATTACGGTCTAAAAATTGGTGCCCAAAATCAAATCAGTTTCTATGGGAAAAAAAACTTCGTCTGAGTTTCTTGTGCTTACTAGACAAATTAATATTTTAGGTTTAAGATTTGTTTATACCAGGCTAGCGTTTAAAAGCAATATTCAAACTTGTGATTCCATATTGTGCTTAACTAATTGTGGCATTTAACTAGTGACTAACGAAATTTTTTGCCCGAATTAGTGTGGTTACATTGCTCTTCTGTGGGATAACGGTTTTGAGATAAAGGCAGAAAGTATCTAAAACTTGTTTTGGCCACGAAATATTCTTAGTGAGGGGAAACGTTTTGTAGGGATAATGGTTTTCAACAATAATCTTAAGTTAGGTGGCAAAATTCAAGCCTGCGGTTTCTATGAAGAAAAAAATTACTTTTTTGCTCATAACATTTTATTGGTGGTTGGGCTGTCCACCATTTTAAGAGCGAATGTTTTCCCATACTAGGCAAACGTTATGTTTTCAATTTTGCACGATTTCTGGGTCAAAAATAGCTGATTTCCTTTTGCACCACGTATTTTTTCTTTTTAAAATAATAGTTTACTCCTTTATACTTTGTGCTCAATTTTGCACACATTTCGTCTGGATACCATAGCAGGGGAATCATCCCCTCTGCCGAAGATCAAAGTTGCGGTGCCATTTCTGCCGATCATCCTCAGGGATGTTTTCTGGACCGTCGCCAATAGCTCACTGAGCAGCTCTAGTGTGACGCAAATAAAGTACCTACCTACTTCTATAAGGGTGTGTAGCGTTTTGAAAAAGTGCTTAAAGGTGCTTATTTTTAATTTACTTTTCTTGAAAGCCCTTAAAGGTGCCCTTTTTACTCGCAGTTTGTGAAAAGTGCTTAATTTTCTATCTCTTAAAAAGAGATTTTTTCATTGCCGTATCGATTTTATCGCTCTAAATTACAAAAAAATGCATGATTTTCACAATTTTTTCTGCATTATTTATTAGAAACTAGTTATTTTATCATGAGCATAAGTTTTTGAATTTTATTGATTTTATGTTTATAAATTAAGAACTTTAAAAGATAGAAAAAAAAATTTCTATTGCTGCACAAATCCTAATTATGATTTTTTTTTCTTTTGGAAAATAATTAAAAATATTTCTTGAGTGCTTAAAAAGTAGTTAAAAGGCACTTTAGTTGAAAAATCTGACTATGCATCCTGTTTGTGCTTTGTTAATTGGTTAAAACTTGATTTGGATGTCGAAAGTTTAATTATTACATGTTTTATCAAATATATATAAATTATCAAATATTATAGTGCTTAAAATATTTCTTTACTGTATTTAAAACATTTGATTCATCATCATATATTGCATAAAAAATAATCAATTCTCTTTTCAGGATATATGAAGAATGTTATTGATGAATTGAAAGATGTTGTGAATATATAAAGGTCAAATGTCAGGTATATATTCCATTTCTTTCTAAATGTGCTAATCTTGATTTAGAATACCTGAAGTATATTGAAGATTTACTTAATGCTTTGCTAAATCAAATTATTTTCTCTGATCTTTGAGTAAATAAGTATAACAATATCTTCTCAATGAATATCTTCAATATGAAAATATCTTCTATTATATGAAAGTATCTCCTTTAATTATTGATAAGTTGAAAGATGTTGCGATTATAAAGGTCAGAAGTCAGGAATATACCCGTCCAACCATTTAATTTCTTGTTGGGGCATTTACATTATATTTACAGTTACGTAAAAAGATCTTTAATTGAGTACGATGCTTTGATCTAGAGCATTATTGAATTCCGTTTTTATCTACTACATATGTCTTAATTTTTTGGAGACATATAGCGACATATCTAGATTTTAGTATTGCTCGGATATATCCGTCTGTTGCATCATGTGTGCATATTTTATCCAAACTTTCTGCCACAATTTTGCTTCATATTTCCACACAGTGTTGCCAGATGCTGATAACCATTCACCCCCAGATGGTATTGTAAAATCCCCTAAAAATTTTTAAAAAACCCCAAAATTTTTGACTTAATATTATTAAAAAATAGTTCAAAGGTTATATAATGTATAGAAAACGTAGCTTTAACACTTTTTAATATTTTATTATCAACAAATTAATATTTTTTACATTTCAATCGCTACATTGTCTTAAATTTCTACTAAAATATTTAAGATATTTTTTTTTCAATGCTTTTTGTCTTTGCACATTTTTTCAGAAATATTTTATTATCAACGATATAGTCTTTTTTTAATATTTTAATTCTAACATTATGCTTAAATTTTTGATAAAATATCCAACATATTTTCGTCAATGCTTTCTGATTCGTATATGTTTTCGCTGTTAAACATTTTTAACATAGAAGAAGTAGATACAAAATCCTTTACCCTTAAACCTTTAAACCTTTACCCTTAAGCCTTATCCTTAAACCTTTAAGCTTTTCGTGTTCCCAATCTTTCTTGTACGTACTTCTTTTTTTCTTTATCCTTTGGCATTAGTTTTAAACCATGAACGTTAAAAATTTGAAATAATTCGAATTCAAATTCTCCAAACGTATTGGTTGATCGACCTAAGTAATAACCAACTACATTCAACAAAGGGGTAAAGGTCTAAAATTATATCTTAATCATTTTGTTTTGGTTTAACATATTGATTTTCATATTACCATTTCACACATTTAGTTATAGAATTTGATATTAGAAGGTAACCAAATCAAAACTAGTAAAAATCACAAATAACCCTAAAACAAACGCCTAAAAACCAATTCCCCTAGAATACCCACTGAAGATAAAAAATCCCCCTAAATTTAGGGGGAAAACCCCTAATCTGGCAACACTGTTTCCACAGTCAGCCTGAGAGCAATGTTGGGGTTAAACTCGTTTTGGACAGTAGACATGGGTTTTACTGACTTAAACTCTTAAAGTGTCTAAAACTTTGAACTTTGGTAAAAGGTAAAAATTCTATAGATGTAACCATTGCACACATAATAATTACACATATTAATAAATATTTGATATTTTTTATACAATTTGCTTTAACTTACTAAGAGAAAATAATATAATATAAATATTAATATTGCTATAAATATAATATGAAAATATTTATAAGTTTTGAAGCTCCACAATTCATAGAACAACGAAATTGAATACCTTATTCTTTGAATATGAATAAATATGCTTTTAATACTGATAAATTATGTTTTTGCATAAGGATAAATATTGCAATATTAGCAAACTTTTTTGATAAAACAAAAACTTCTCTTCATTTTGTTTCTTGTTCAAAAATTAGCCTTTTATTTTTCGCAATATTTTTTTTAAAAATTGTGACATAATTTAAAAATTTTTTTTTCTTCTTCTATAGGATGGTTTAAACTCTAGATGAATCCATTCAGTCCTAAACCTTGCAAACTTTGCATGGGAGTGGTAACTAATAATTTTGAATTAATAATTTTTTGTTTAAAATTCTTTCTTACATTCACACATTGAAAACTCAAAAAATTGTTTTTTGTGTCTTGATTTGTTGGAAGCCTGATTCAAATGATCGTTATTTTTTTTTAGGCTTTGTTCATTACTTCCCTCCCCATTTCAGCTCACCTTCCCATGAATGCTGAAAAAGAATTTGTTCTTCTGTCTGAACAACCATCTCTGGTCAACCCCATTGAAGATAAACTTGGTATTATCTTTTTATTTGATCTTGCTTATTTGACTTACTAAATATCTATTAGATTTGTTGTTTGTCTAAAGTAGCCATTCGTCTGAACCCGTGTCGGTGACTATGGTATTACTATTCCAAGTAGGAGTGTGGGGGTCACTGTTTAGGACAGGTTTTTGGCTGTGGTGGGTGAGAAAAAGGGAATCTTTGTCTCCAGTCTATTGTGTTAGCCCCTAGAGTGAAGAGAGTTATCTTGTTCCAGATGTGCTATTCTTGTTTCCATAGCAGCAGATGGCCTCAGATTTTGTGGCGGGGGAGTTCTTACCGTAGACAAACTATACTTGCTACCTATTTTGTTTTTGGGTGACTATTTTGAGCAAAAAAAAGTGTATAAAAACTTTTTTTTTTGAAAAGTGGTGACTTTTTGAATATTTAGGCCACTATTTCCTCGTATATTGTGGTACATAATAAGCTAATGATTTTTTGGCAGTTTTTCTTCTAATTTGTGACAAAAGGGATATTTTTTTCGCACCGTTTAAAAAGTGAATATTCCTATTCGTATTTACGCGTTTAAAAAATCAAATATTGTGATACGCGTATTCATTCAATTTCAAAGCATTGCTGATCGAAAAAAATAAGTTTCGTCTCCGGTTTCCTCATAATTAAAAATATAATTTGTCACTTAAATTCAATATTCATGACAAAATAAAAAAAATAATTTAAAATTTTTTTTTACATCGTTTTCCCAAAGTCACGGATTTTCATTTTTTTAATATTCAATTATCCAAATCTGTGCAAAGTATCTAGATCTATATTAGCAGTATTGTTATAAAATTATATTACTAAAATAGATACAGCGTTTTTATTGCTGATAATGATATAGTTTATAATTTTGATTTTCATTCAATTATGATTTAGTATGTAAGTATCAAAATTTCATAAAATGAGAAAATAAAGAGATGTATAAATTTTTTGTCATAAAACTAGAGTTTATAATTTCTTAAATGCAAAAAGTGCTAGCAGTAAATAAATATACTCCTACATACACATTTTTCTCACCATAGATCAAACTATAATGGATTTTGTATTTTCCTTTTAAAGGTTCGGATGCGTCTCTCCAACCCGGCGTGAACTTTGTTCTGTAGAAATCCCTTCTATAAATCAGTCTCTACTCAGGATATCAGACAGTGAGGGTGAGTCTCTAGATTTGTGCTTTTTATTTTGAAAAAAAAAGAATGAAGGAAAATTAGATGTTTTTTAATTAATTCTATTTTTTTAAACAATTTCATATACCTACCAACCTAAACACAGATAAAATGTATAAATAATACCCTAGTCGCAGCGACACGGCGACATTGTCATAATACATTACATTACAGAGTTTTGTGCAGCAGAACAAAATGTAACTTAAACCAAAAAAGGAAGATAAAAAACCATTTAAAATTGCAATAACTTTCAACGAATTGGAATTTAAAAAAAAAAATACACTGCTCATGCAAGTATGGCCTTTTCAGTATACTGTAGAGCGGCCCACATAGTATTTTTTCCAACAAGTTAAACATTCAAAAACTAATTTTCGAATGCTAATTTTTTTTTCTTCTTTTCTCATACTCCTTGTATATTTACCTGTGTTCACCAGCGTAATTTCAAGTTTTTAAATTGTTTAGTTTTTGTACAACAAAACAAAATTTAACGTTAAGTTGTACTCCCAAAACAGTCGTCCTTCTGATTTTTTAATAGAGAGAGAATTGAGTGAAGCCCTGTTCAATTGCTGTACTGGTCTCTTGAATGGTAAATAATAAATGTTTCAATCTTTGTAATAATATTTTGAATAATTCTGCATATCATTATCCGTATTCTGCTCAGCTACTAAGAACAGGTTTATGATATCAAGGTTTCCTCGGGTCTGGGATAACCTGGAATTCTCAGGGAAATTTATTTTAAAAAGCAGGGAATAGTCGGGAAAGATTGCAATTTTTTACAAAAGCCTAGAAAATTCTTGTATCATGCCTGAAAAATAACCAATCTTAGAATTGTCAGTATCAGTAATCTGTTATTGAGATTCAAATTCAATAATTTCAATGTCTATTTCAATTATTTGTCGCAAAAATTTCTTATTTTAGTGAAACTGTCCCATTTAAAGATTTTTTTCCCCTCAAAAAATGCTGAGTGTTAATAGTTTAAGTAATTATGTATAATGGTTTAAAGAAATTATCTTTAGATTAAGATTTATATGCCTATTTTTAAATTATTTAAATGTAAGTGCTTCCAATTCCAATTATTATTTCCAATTTTGATTTTCTCTCTTTGACTTACTTCATTATGCATGATGTATCAAAACTTTAAGCATAGCCTAAGCAATGTCGCTAGTAAAATTTCTGTTATTTTATTTTTCCAATGTTGGCTGGTATGTATTGAATTATAATAATTTCTTTACCATAACAACTTGATTTTTATAATATGATTTTTTTCTGAAAAAAGCAGTATTTTTGTGTGCAGAGTTATTTGTTTTTTTTTCAAATAGGTATAATTTAAAACGCCAGTTGGGTGTAGCCATTTGTCATATAAACAGAAATATTGTGACCCTTAAATAAAATCTTATAATAGGGTCTTTGAAATAATAGGATACCGTTTCTAAATATTTAAGCATTGTACTATTAGACGTAACTGTCCTTTCTTTGTCACCTGAACCTGCATTATCTTCGATATAAACATGCTCCTTTCTAATTTTTGCATTACATTTTCATTACTGCCCACTCTTCTGGATTTATCAGTAGACTACTGGATTTTGTTAGTTTATCGTGGTCGATTGTTTCAATAAAAATTCTTCTGGTTTTCGTATATTTTAAAAAATTCCTTAAAATTGAGTAAGTTTCCTAAAGAAAAATCCCTATTGAAATAGAATTTTTACATTCTTCATTGCTTTTTACGCTCTTCCTTGCTAAAATATTTAAATAAATATTACTAATACATAATGAAGCTAGCCTCAACTGTTGTAATCAGTTTAAAGCTTTTCTTTTTTGTTCTAAATTTTTTAGTTCTTTACTATTCAGAACTTCATTTTTTAATGATTAAAAAATTCTTTTTAGCTATCAATAAAAAATTACTTCTCTACTACTGCTCAATTTTATGAATTAATATAATGAAAAACATTTCAAATTCAAGTTCATTTAATGACAATCGCAAAAGGAAAGTATTACAGATCATTTATAGTTATAAGTGTCGTAAGGTTTTGCATTTCGATCACAATGAAAATCCCTAAAATTCCCTATGTGTAAAATATTTAGTATGTTATACAGCAGTTGTCATGAAATTTGTATTATTTCGTAAAATCTACTGGAATTTTTCCTATCCATGTTGGCAGCTATGTATTTTGTTTAAAATATCTAATGTATATGAATTAAATGCATTTTCCTTTTGATTGACTGGCTAGTGATTACTTTCATACCCTGAAAGCATACATAGCTGCCAACTCTACTGGATTTTGCCAGTTTCTCCTGATTCAATTCTTCTAGTTTTTGTACTTTTTAGAAAAACCCCTAAAATTGACTAAGTTTTCTATGAAATAGAATTTTTGTACAGGTTATTGCTTGATTTAAGTAAGTATTACTGATACACAATAAAGCGAACCTCATTAATAGAAATCAGTTTAAAACCTTTTTTTTTGGTCTAAAATTTTCCGTTTATTTTTATTCAGAACTTCTTTTTAAATTAATTTAAAAAAGTCTTCTAACTATGTTTCATGAATTAAATGCCTATTAATATTTAAACTATGTTTAATGTCAATCATAACTGGAAAATATTGCAGCTTTTGTATTTTGATCACAATAAAATCTCTATAATTCTCTATATGCAAAATATTTAGTATATTTTGCGGCAGTTATCATGAAATTTATATTGTTTTGTAAGGTCTACTGGATTTTTTCCTGTCCACGTTGGTAGCTATATATATATCTTGTTAAAGGTATCTGATGTATATGAAGTTATTATATATTACGTATATTTCAGGAAAGGCTCTTCCTTCCAATGCTTTTCTTTTGCCCCCAGTGGGGAGGCTTCATGACCCTTCTTTGCCTGAGAATTCATCTTTATCCTACGTTCTGCACATTGATATGTCAAGTGTCATGAACGCCTTCTTAAGCCAGTCTCGTCTCTTACTGGGCTTGCTGAATGTTGTAAGTCTAGTATATTTCGTTTATTTATTTTTTAAAGTCTAAATAGGTGTTAGTAATTTTTAAAAAAAACCTAATCTGAAGAAAGCTACCTATCTAAGGAAGACAGTTTAAATTGAAAATTTGAAATTCCCTAAAAACAAGTTGGAATTTGAAATGCATGGCTGCCAACTATACTGGATTTTGCCAGTTTCTACTGGTATAGTAAGAATTCTTCTGGTTTTTGTACATTTTAGAAAATTAGCCATTTAAATAGACTTTTTGCGCAGATTATTGCTTGCTGGAAAACTTAAATACATAATAAAGAGAGCCATTTATAAAAATCAGTTTAAAACTTTTTTTTTGTTCTTAAATTTTGAGTTTAATATTATTCAGAACCTCCTTTTCAAATTAATTGAAAAATCTTTTAACTTTCTTTGATTTAAGTGCCTATTACTATTCCATACTTGGATTTCTATAAAATAAAAAAAAAATTGAAATTCCATTAAGAAGATTGAGAAGTTAAAGTCAGAGAAATTAGAAATTTCATAGAAAAAGACAAGGATTATTGAAATTCCATAATCTAAAGGGGAAAATTTCCATAGTCTTCAATAAAAATAATTTAAATTTTTCATCAAATGTCAAACAACAAGGGAAAAACTTTCCTCATTAATTCCTTTCTTTTGTCCCTTCCTTCACAGTGAGTTAACAAGAATTGCGTCTTTAGAGTTACGCATAACTAATATTTGGGCTAACCATTATCAATAACAGATAATTTATCATAAATCAATGATGATATTTCAAAGGAAGGAAACTTATTTTCTTAGAGGAAATAAAAGAGCGTAAAAACAATTACAAAATTTCGAGTATTTAATACTTTCTTATTATTTAAGTTAAATATTCGATGTCGAGAAAGGCATAAATCAAATGAACAAATTCAAAAATAATGTTTTAGAATAACAAACTGGCTCATGTAAGTATGAATAAATATTTCTAAATAGTTCTTAATGTTTAATATTAGCCAATTTTTTTATTCTTAACCATTTCGAACATAATGTTTAAATTCATTTTGCCAGCAGTGTAAATTTTGCAGGTTTGATTTGTTAAACGATTTCTCTAGCGAAGTCAGTTCCTTAGAGTAGGGGCGTAACCCCATGGCAACGCAAAGACATTGTCGCAGAATGATTGCAGAACGATTTTTTCTACTGAAAGTAAAAAATTTTGGTTTTCTTTTCTGCAGAAATCTTTTTATCTTTTCTTCAAAATTATATTTAAAAGATGCCTTTCTCGTGCATTGGAATGGAAAAATATACTGATGATTATGCTCATAAAAGCTTATGCTCATTTGAGAATAATAAAAAATAAATAATAATATGTAGTAAAAAATTTGGTTTTCTTTTCTGCAGAAATTTCTGAAGAGTCCGATTCGCGTGATTTTGCCTTCGATCATTCTCCGTTTTGGTAATTACATCTACGGATTAAGCGATTTTTTATTATTTATTTTTAATGTGATGAGGATATACAAAATGGGAAAAAAAGAAATAATTAGTGTGTTTCTTCCCTACAAAACGCGATAATATCGCCCGTAATATTAGAATAAAAAAATATTGCATATTAAGTTAAAAATAATTTTATTTTATTTTAACCGGAATTTTTTTTTGACGCTTCTGTTACTCTAAATTAGTAACATGTATACTTGTTATTATTAAAAGTATCTACGAGAAAGATATTTGAAGTGGAGAGTATGACGCAGAAAACACGAAGAAATTCTGCCATAGGGGGAAGTAGTCACTACATTTAAAAAAAGTAGTTGTAGTTAATATTTGTAACAAAGTAATTGTAAGTGTCGTAAACTACAAAAATAATGTAGTTTTTCCAATTACTAATTGAATGAATGCTAAGATATTGACACGAAAATTACAATGAAGAGAAAAACACGCATCAGATTTTAAGTAAACTCGCTATTAAATTGAATGTAAGAATATGTAAAATAGAAAACAAATAAATGGAGCTGAAAAGCTCCTATTTTGACTTAAATGATAGGTAAACTCTCCTTAAATGGGTGTTTACTTAAAAATTTTACAGATATTTAACTTAATTACAGAAACTTAAATAATAAAAAAAATTTTTTTGTCTCTGTGCTGTTACAATCTACGCTGTTTTGTATATATGATGTTTTGTTGAAGTCCTTAGCGCGGAACCTGTTGATGGTATTTTTGTGCACTCACAATTTAACAACGTCAGGTTATATCGCAAATTTTTGTTTAGATAAAAGGGGTTGTTACCTCAAGTATTGATTGTATATGTTTATATATGTACTTATATTTATTTATAAATAGAAAATTTTTTCTCTTTTCAGGGTGATCTTAACAATGAATCCATTTTAGAACTGACTGGACCAATTATTCATGAATGGGTAAGATTATACAATCTTGTGATTCTTCTGCTAATTCGCAGGATTCCGTGAATCTCAAATCCGCTGATTCGTGGATTTCCACGACTGAATAACTTATATTCCAACAAAATTTTCTTAGAGTTCTCCTAATCTAAAATTATGCAAAATCTCGTTAATGGGATATTTAACTACCCCTAACTAGTACCTTCTTTTTTTCTACCAAATTCTCAATCATGCACAATAACACTTTTACGTAGCTTTGTAAAAGATTTTAGTTTTCTTCCTATGTAACGATATTCTATCCAAAAATGCTTAAATAACTAATATTTAGAGAGTTATTTATATTTTTAAATCTACTGTCAAACAAAATTGGATAGACTAATGCTCAATAATCCAAATCTGTGTAAAGAATCTAGATCTATATTAGCAAAAATTATATTACTAATATATATACAGCGTTTTTATTGCTCAGAATGATATAGTTTATAATTTTGATTTTTATTCAATTAAGATTTAGTCTGTAAGCATCAAAATTTCATAAAATGAGACGATAAAGAAGTTTATAAATTTTTTTTATCATTAAATTAGAGTTTATAATTTCTTGAATGCAAAAAGTGATAGCAATCAATAGGTATGCTCCTACATACATATTTTTCTTACTAAGATTTCCTATGATTTCACCAGTGGTGAAATTTCTTAAGAAATAACTGTTTTCACATTATTTATTTTAGTTTTTATATTGAATTCTAAAATCTGTATAACCTATTATATAATTACTTGAAATTTTGTTATCTTATCTTTCTAAATAATTTTTTACACTTATATCTAGTTAGTTATGCTAATGTTTTTTCAGTTTATCGAATATTTTGTTCAAAGATGACATCTAAAAAATATTGCTTAATCCATTTTTTTAAAGCTATGTGTTTTTTAATAATTTTAGATATTTTATTTTTAATTAATTTTCTTTTTTAACGAATTTGATATCAGTTTGTATATTAACTAACAAGAACTAATTTTTGACCTTAATGTTATAATATTAGTAAACTCCTAAGCAGAATACTGTAAAGCTATCACCATGTAGGAAAGAAAAAATCTTTTCTTTAATATTTTAAAACGAACAAGTTATATATTTCTTAAAAATTAATATAGATGGAAGGACATTTTAAACTGCTAATGAATTTCTTTCATGGTTTCCAAATAAGATACGGTAAAACCTCGATTATCCAAGCTAATTGCTATTTTAGATATCGGAAATCTCGGTTAATAGAAACTGTGTATAGAAACTCGCTTTGCTCCCAAATTTTATGTATTTTAAAATATAAAAAAAAAAACAGAATGTTTTTAAAATGATAAAAATAAACATATATTAAGTTATATTTCACAGCTCAACAAATTTAAAAAGGAAATCAACTGCTAGTAATATATTTTAGAAAGTAAATAAACTATTTTTTAAATTAAACTAAAAGATTTATTTTCAAAAATAACACAAATCTCAAGAAATTATTATATTTTTTAAATATAAAATTATTTTGTTAATTTTACATTATTATTTCTCAAAATATGCTGCTGTTACCTTTCATTGCAAAAGTAACCCATTGTAACACTTGGTGTTCAATAGGGGGTCACTAGAAACAAAGCATTGCTCGCCGCTGTTGACATCTGAAGGTTTCAAACATTTCATGGAAGTTGAGTGTTTTCGGTAAAAATTGTGGTCTTTTTCAAGGCTGAGACTTTGTTATTGGCTCGGTTAACAGAAACCTCAGTTAAACTGTTTTAAAAAATTCTTTGTGTTGATTAACATGTATTCCTTTTTCTTTTTTTTAAATTTAATATGCTTAATCTTGATAAATTATTTATTGTAATCCCACATTTAATTTATAGTTTTCTAGTTTTCAGTATCAAAATTAATATATTTACCTTGAACTTTGAAAATTTATCTCGTTTTAATTTCCTTTTTGTTTTAGTCATGATATTTTTAAAGGAGGGGAAATATACCGTTATGCTTTTGTAACAGCAGCAGGGGTCTGTTTAAAAGAAATTTGGGTACGTTAACGGACCCTTCCCAAAATATCTTTACATAAAAACGGACCCTTCACAAAATAATTTATCTTTTAATCGGACCCTTCACAAGAAACACTCGATAGACATTTGCGTAATATTGTAAATGGGCGGGGAAAATTGACTGATGCTGAAAGTTCAGCTGTTATAGATATTTTCAAATCTACTGTCAATTGACGTATATTGCTCGAATATTTTGTTAATTATGTTTTTCTGCTTTAATTCTAAGGCTAAGCTTGATCTCATTTCATTAATATTATATACTAACCTCTTCGAAGTCAAAAAAAATTTATAAATTCCAAATGTAGTATTCTAAGAAAATATTTCCACTTCTACAAACATCGTGTGTACATTCTTATTAACATAGTGTGAACATTCTTATTGATATTAAATGATATTGATTATTTTTTTGTAAATAAATAATTGAGCAATATATTATTCATAAAATTAATTGATAAAATATTATGTAAATAAAAATTAACTTATGTCAATTTTTTAAAAAAAATATTATAAATTTAAGAATTGTTTAATGTGTAACACATTAGAAGTGATATATATCTAAGTTGTGTTATTTAAAATATGTCAATTGAAATTATTAAAAATGGGAGCGATTTTGTTTCCACATTATTCGTCCGAAATGAATATTCTGTGTTGTGCAGTATAGACTAAATACCAAATATTTGTATGTTGCATCTCTAATTTAATAGCAGCAATAGCTGTTAATTTTTGAAAATGTAATTTTTTTAAAATTATAATTTTACAGTGTTGAGCATAATCTTGTATCTATTTACAATTTAAAAACTCCTTGAGAAGGTTTTTTGCAATAACAGGACCCTATTTGCACAAATTCACAAAACAGGACCCTGGTTGAAAGAATGTGACTTAAAGCTTATTTTATATTCACAAATTACGAGTAATTTTTTCACAATTTTACAAAAACAGGACTTTTCACAAAATGTCTGGATAGAACCCTGAGTAGTTGAATTAGTAAATGGTCAAATCAATGGTGTTGTATCATGAGATAGTTTTCTTTACTTATATCTCTGCGGCAGAATTTTTTCGGACTTTTCTGCGACTAACTTCCCTAACATTAATCTTTATTGAAGAGATGTTTAATTATAACAATTACTAATTTAAAGTAACAGAAAGTTTTTATAGAAAAAAGTATAGAATAAAATGTATAAAAAATTTTTTAATTGTAAGATTAATATTATTTTAATTCTAATATTAAAGGCGCTTTTCGCATTTTGTATTCAGAAAAAATGAACTAATTATTTCCTCTTTCGAATTTTGTAAATCATTACAAAAATTAAAATTCGTAAATAAATGAAACTACTATAAATTGAAATTCGTATATAAATTAAAAATTGTAAAATCCTTGCAGTAACTCCAAAATATAGATCGACGATGAAATCACGCGAATAAGAACTCTTTAGAAAAGAGATACTCAAATAAGGAGGGGGGGGGGGAAATGAAAGAGAACTTCTTTAAGAAAACTAAAAATGAAAAGAAGAACTTTTCTAGAGTGAACTATCTTTTAAACTTTTCCGATTTCTGAATTTTTTATATTTATATTATCAATTTGAAATTCTAGCTGAAGCCAGTCATTATGGACTTTTTTTTTTCAATCCAAAATGAGAATAGAGAAACCACGATTCTTTCTTTCCACCTCTCTGATGTGCAAGAAATAAATCTTTGGAAAAAAAAAAAACTTCGAAAAATTATTCAGAAAGGAAAACTTTCTTTCACCATCTTTCTGCAAAAACTCTAACTTTCTGCGACTCCAAAAGGTAGCTTCTACGTCACTACCCGCATATTTTATCACATTTAGTTACTGTGCAATCCTTGACTACAAGAGTGTTTTCGCGTATTAAAATATACTCCTTTTTTTTTTTTTTTGCTTTATATTTAAGCAAACTTATGTTGAGGCGGCGACTGCATAAGGATAATTACTAGTTCGTTTGCGCTTTAAAAGCTATCAAGGATTTTCGGCTGCCAAAATTATTTATATTAATATATTTGGTTAGATTCAAGAATAATTCCATATTTAATTATAAAAAAAAAAGGTTTTTACTTTGCTTTGATTCTTTTTATTACACTTTTTTATTGCGTAATTTTACTTATACACTTTTTTGTTATTATAATTTTATTATTTGATAAATTTAATGTGTTTAGAATGTTTGTTTTGGAAATAGCTTTTCCTTATAACGGCGTTAAAGTATTTGCGCATTTTGCATCGAGCGTTGATACATCGATCGGATAATCCCAAAGTGGGTCAGCGGGATAGTACAGGTTGACGGGATAATCCAGGGTTTCCGTCAATGGGTCAGGGAGAACAGGAAAAACCTGGAATTGTCAGGGAATATGATTTTAACTCCAAAAACCAGCGAATAGTCAGGGAAAGTTGCAATTTCTTTACAAAAACCTGGAATATTCCTATATTATACCTGGCAAATAATCAGTCTTAAAATTGTCAGTAACAGTTATCAATCAGTTATTGAGATTTCAGTTAAATAATGCTTTTATAACTTCTATTACAATTATTTGTTATAAAAATTTCACATTTCAACTGAAATGTTTCCTTTCTCATTTAATAATATTTTTTTACACAGAAAATCTAAAATTTCACATTACAATTAAAAGAATCAAAGTTTTCTGATGAAAATATGGTCTCAATTTTCATTGAAATTTACCTAGAATACCTGAAAAAAGTCAGGGAATTTTTTTTCTCTCTGAAATTGAGTGGGAACATTGTAATCCCAAAGTACAGGTCGGCAAGATAATTTCAAAGTATTCTATTTTTAATACCTTTGTTTTCAAGGAAAATTGTTGCAGAAACACTATAATTGATTAGTTACTTATTACGTTATAAAATGATTGTGGAAACCAAAATTAATTGTTCCATGTAAGTTGGTTTATCTATGCACTGATTGGTTAAAAACATTATTAAACAAGCTGAACAAATTTCATTTCGTCAATGTCTAGCACCCAAATTTTTTTTTTTAATTTCTGCCCTGAATAAGCAAGACATTCGGGTATTTTTGGGATTACATAGTTTGTACCCTTTATAAGGGTATTTCAAACATTTTTGGTACTTAAACTATTTTACCACAGGCGACACTGTAGTTTATGTAAACCATAGTTTTGTTGTACAATTTTTTACCTCCAAATTTCTCATTTTTCACGAATCCAGTTATATGATAATGTGCAATAATTGCTTTTATTATTTATCTTATTTATTTATTTCTGACGTCACATTTTAAAGTTTGAATAAAGATACCTATGAAATCAAGCCAATTAGAAAGGAAATCAACACTCCCAAGCGAGGATGCTTCTATGTACCTGAGGTGACTGATTATGAGTTGGAATAAAAAGTTTAGCATTTAAAACTCACAAAAATAAAATCTTCTTTTGTTTTTGAAATTTAATGGTTTTTCAATTCCGACTGTTCCGATCGCCATTAGTAACCGCATGTGGTTTCAGCATGATGAGGCGCCAGCCCACTTCAGTTGCTCGAATAGCCTAAGCTGCTTCACGGAAGCTCTCAAGCATATATCGCCATTTTGCATATATCGCATTCACGCATATATTGCTGGTGAACGCAATTTTGAACAGCTATTGTCAACCTTACACTTGGCAAAGACGCTTTCAATAAACAATTTGTTTTTTCCTTTCGTCTCTTATTTTTGGTGTTTGCGCCTCAACGCGTCACTTGCGTCCATACATTCCTATACAATAAATGATTCTTAGAATGTCCTGTACCTATCCTTGAAGTTTGTGCTATGAATTCGGGACAACCCTGTATACTGGGTGCTTGTACTAACCACCCTTAGTATAGAGTTTGTAGTAGCCTTGTCAAGAAAAAAAAGCAATAACTGAACAAATTGGGAGATGCAAATTACTCTTAATTTGGAGATAATTTAATATTTAGAGAACAGAGAAATGCATCATCAAACTTCATCGAATTTCGTACGAAGACAGAAAAATAAAAACAGCAAAACCAGTTTGATTATCTGATATAAGTTGGAAATATTCACAAAAATCACGTTTCACCTCCTATCTATTTTCTTTGGCAATCAAACAGGTTTAGATGCTTTAAACCTCGCTTTCCTTTTCAAAGTGATTCACTGGACTTGGATAGTGTATTTTAATTATTTCTTCGCTAAAATAATTCTTGACGAGCACCAATTCGTTATTATTTATTTTTGCTTCAATGTTGACAAAGATTTCAATATATATATTTAGAGTGGTAATTACAGAATACCTTTCAAAATTAATTGACAAACAGATACGCATACAGATTATTCCATAACGATTACCTTTTTGTATATTTTTTTCCATAATTCTTCTTAAAATTTAAACAAAATGGTATATAACATTGACATAACAAATATTTCAGAGAAGAGAAAAAATCTATCAAAATTGAAGATGGTACTTACTGAAAAATCAAAACATGTTTGAATGCCGCAGGAAAGAATGAGTAGTTTGAATGTGATTTAGAGAATCCTCCTAGTTCAATCAGGTACTGGTTTTCATGCTTTTCATTTTACTTTTGATTCGACAGTTTTTATCGTATGATTTCTTTCTTTCTCACTTAAATAATAATATGACTCCACTAATAAACATACATATTTGCTTCAATTTGAGCAAAAAAAATTTTAAATCAATATTAAAGGTCAAAACATATTTGTATGCCGTAAAAGAAAGAGTAGTTTAAATGTGATTTAGAAACTCTTAGTTTAACAAGGTACTGATTTCAATGTTATTCATCCCATATTCTTTACTTTTAATTCGACATTTTCTGATAGTATATTTTCTTTCTTTCTCGCTTAAATCATAATGTGAGTTCACTAATATGCATGCATATTTACTTCACGTTGGACAAAAAAGTTTAAGGTGGTGACTATGAAAATCTTCTAAACTTTATAACTCTTTTATAAAAAAATGTTTTACAACGTTAGTATCTTTAAAAAGGAATAATTAACTAATATATTTAATTAGTTCTACAGGAAAAAAAAGTTTTACATGTCTAGATGAAATTTGCAGACAGCAATATTGTCATTTAAGTACAAAAACATGTTTTTTTAGTTATATATATGTATATATATTCAAGCTCTTCCTACATAAATTAGTACTATTTCTCTATTAATTTAGCTTTTCATGACTTAATATTTTTATTTCAGTTACTGTTTATTTTAAATTATTTAGTTTTATAGATTCACGTCCTAAAAACATTGCTATAAATAAAATAAGCATAAATTAATTTTAAAACTTGTAGTTTATTATTCAAGGTTTAAGAAAAACATATTTTGACCATGCCTTTTTTAGCACTATCATTGGAAGTAAAATTTAAATTTTTGTGGAAAAAGGTAGGTTAAAAATTATTTTGACTGTTACTCTTTTTCTAGTTGGTTAGCTAACGAAAATTTTTGCTGGTCTCCATATTTCCTATAATGATGTAACAATTTGTGGCGAAATTTAAGATTGTGGTTTCCAAGCAATGAATTAGCTACAATCCATTTTACCCAATTTATTTTGGGTGGGTGAGCTAAAGTATTCTAACGATTTTCTTCGATATGTTAATGTTACAGACTAAAACATATTTGCGCACATGTTAGACTAAAACATATTTTGTCTCGTGTATTTTTAGATTGACTTTTTTTGCTCATTCAAAATCTGTTGTGGGTTAAAATTGAACTTGTGGTCTTATAAGTCAAAAATTAACTGAAATTTGATGCGGAGGTGACTGCATGTGAGCTATCGACAAAATATCTCGAACTATTGTGAATTTTTTATTTCGTACAATAAACTTTTTTATATCAATGTTCAATGTAAGCTGAAACTTATTTCCATAACTCTTTTTCGATAATTTAAGTAACGGAAAGTATGCTAGTGATTTCCAACAATGTGCTAAAATTGGTAACCTATTGCAAAGTTTCAAACTTGTGTTCTCGCGCTGTAGTGAAAACACTGGATTACCATATCGATAATCTTTAGGTAAAATGCAAGTTAAAAACACATATTGGTTTTTAAATAAAATAATTTTTATTCTTTAATATAAAAAGAAACAGTTGGATTATGTGCTTTTATTTTATTATTATTTTAAATGATAAAATTTTCCGAGACTTAACAGCGATTTCATGCAGTTTTATTCCGTCAATGCAAGTTATTGTTTACAGTTATTGTTACAAGTATTACAATTATCGTTACAAGTATATGTTATAACTATTGTTACAAGTATTGTTAATGCAAGTTATTGTTACATTTCCGAGCGTTAATCTAAGGAATCTTTCAAGGTTTTTGAAAGATTTCATAAAATGATCAGCAACAGTGAATATTGCTTATCTATCACACAGAAAAGGGATAAATCACACAGGTATATGCCTTTCTTCAAACTTTTACACAACAACCAATAAAAGGACTTTAAGCTACATGAGATTTAAAGTGCACCTTGCTGCAAATACACACCAGTTGTTTTGTTTTCTGTCAGGATCGAACTTACGGCCCCCAGTTTTCTATCAGAGTGTGTTATTTTCCATTTGCAGTGTCCTGCAGTACATCTCAAAATTGGATTTTTCCTTTCTGGTAGATTAGCTTGCCAAATCCAGCAGACGACGCTAAAATTATAAGAGAAAAAAATAAAACACTAAATTTAAAAATATTAAGCATTGAATATTTATTTAAAACTTTGATTATTTGTTTTGAAAATATCACGAAATTATATCCTTTGTAATAAAATTCAATAAGTGGATATCCCCATCAATACCTGGGCCCAAAAAAATAAGTACTTCAAAAACACAAGAATCGAAACACGTAAGAGGGAAGGTGATTAGCTAAAAGAGTTTAATTTATAACCACTCAAGTAAGAATTTTATTCTTTTTCTTTTTAAAAAAATATATATATAGTACAAAATCCTTAAGCTCTTTTTCCTTAATCCTCCAAAATCCTTAAGTTCTCTAAAGAGTGAACATTCAGGCAAATTCAGTTACGAAAATATATCAAATTCAATGGTTTTAATTTTCATGCATCGCACAGGCTTATATGAAGCCAACAGGAAATGTTCTTATTTTTTTACCAGCTTTGCTCTTCATTCACCAAAAACACCATTTTGAATAGACCATAGTATTGTTTAGTTTTTAATCATTTGCTAATTCATGTTAATAATAATGCATCAAAAACATACACATCAGTCTATAATCAAGAAATTTCTATAAAAATTTTATTCATTGTTTTACAATATTTGAAACATGAAATTTTAATACCGTAACAATATTGCTTATATTAAACTTTAAACATTCTACAATGTAATGGTTTTAATTGAGCTGAAAGTAGTCGATTATTAATTTATAATTATTTCCGCATCGCAAGTTTGTTAACAGACAATTATTTTTTTATCTCTTACATTGTTGCAGAAAAATGCTGTCTCAGACGAGTAACTAAGCAAACGTTTCACAAACACATTCTGAACGAATAACAGTACTTATTAGTTATACTCAGACAATACGTTTTAACAGAGCCGTCAACTACTACGTGCGAGCTACTCATGGTCCAGAATGATCACAACTCATAATATTTACTGACTTTATTATTAAATACTTGATCGTTAAATTAGTTCCAAAATGTTTTGATTGATCGGTCAAGATTATTAAGTACAAGATTATTAAGTTATATTTTAGTTCTAATTTTATATATTTTTATCATTTGTCTTATTCTATGTTTAAAATCACTATATAAATGCTTGTTATTCTGTTAATTTTAGCAACTGTTGCTATTTATAAATCAAGAGATCTACATTGGGGTTTATTAGCTACGAAAGACCACAAGGACGTTAATCTCAGTTCTTTAAGGTTACTTCTTATTGCACATTGATCAAATCCTTGTAAGTTTTGTTTGTCTTTAATTTTCTTCAATTTTTCTGTGTGTGACCTTATTTGAAAAATTTACACTAATTTTTAGGGTCCTTCATCATCATACGATCAATTTATCAGTGTGTTTCACAGTTTAGGCCTGCGTCTTGATGCTGTATGTCCTTGTGCAGCTTCTCCTGAGGGACTCACAGTTTCTGTAAGAAAGTTTGATGATAAATATTATTCTACCATATAATATGGCTCTAATATTATATATCTATCTTAAAACATTTAAGGCATGTCAGTTATTAAAATTATAAATAATTTCTTTTAATTAAATGGATAATTTGCTTTTAAATAGAAAATAAAAAGAAACTCATTAGTTGCATTGCATTACCCAACCAGAGGTATCATAAGTGTGGGGCAAATGAGGGCTCAATACTTAGTGCCAGTGATGATAATTTTTTTAATAATTATAAAATTTTAATTTTTTTAAAGAATTATTTTTGTGTTGAAATTTGTTAACCTTGTTTTCTATTTTATTACGTAGACAAGATGAGTGAAAAGGCAGTAATCTCCCCATCTATATAGGCCCCATGCAAAAAAACATTACTTAATTATGAAGTACAGAAACTAAATTAATTAGAAACTAAAATTTATTTGATTATCTTAAGGTGGTTATTTGTGACCCTTAAATGCAAAATCTTCCCTTCTAATAGTCACTAATGTTTAAGAGATAAAATGTAAAAAAGAAATGGTAAAATAAAATTAGAAGAAAAAAATGTCAAGTTTGCTTTTAGAAATTAAATTCAGAAAATAAAAATAAACTATACCTATTTAAATATTATAGGCAAAGCAAAAATCTAATGTAAGAAGCAATTCATTTACTTAGCAATGCTGAAAAAGAATACTTTAAGGGCGTCACAATTTTTTTTTCTGAGTAGAGACAGTTCTGTTGTAAAAATTTTTATTTTCGTAATTACAAAGGAATGTCTCACCTGTAAATTAATATTTCTAATTTTTGAAACTATAATCCAATTTTTCAAACTATAATTGAATTTGCCCGTTTATTTATGCATTCAAAGTTATTAAGCTGCATAGAACATGAAAACTTCTCATTGATTATGTTAGTTACGCTCATTAAATTTCAAAGTATCATATAATTGGCTTGGTGATTATTTTTTAATAATTGTTATCTTAAAATAAGCATATGCTATCCATTAATAAAATATATATTTTCCAGGTTTTCAAAAAGATGTCTAACAAAAATGTTTTTTTTTTAATCTTAGAATATTGCTTAACAACTTTGAAAAGCAAATATTATCCTTGTTTAGGTTAATTGAAGAAGTTGATTAACTATCAATTGTCTTACTGTATAGTTATGAAAAAATACTTAAGAAAATATATTAAATAAAATAGCATTTTATCAATTCACAAAATATATTTTTATCTGCTTGCTCCTAAAAATAAAACAAGAATTTTTTTTTAAAATCTGAGCATACACTTCATTGTATCATCCTAACAAGGAAAAAACTTAATAATGTTAAGAGGCAATATTTTAAATAAGTATGAATAGAGGGGCTTTCAGAATTTTTAAAGCTGCAAAAAAATCTTATGTTTTTCAGATTTGTCATTTAAAAATACTATAATTCATCTCTTAATGATTTGATTTAAAACTATTGATATAAAAAATTTTAATTATCACAGATTTGTAGGGATAATATAATAATTTACTTCTGACAAATTTTTTTTAGCTTCAATATACTCATTGTATTTGCATTTAAAAATTATTTAATTTTTTTAATTATTTCATGAATGAAATACTGTACTTAGGTAATCAACTTTAATTAAAAAAATTTATGGGCCGTTCACTAATTAACATTTGTAATATAAATGTATTAAAGTTTGCTTAATTCTTTACATATTTTTATAAATTCGGTAGATCAATATTAATCTCGTTAATGTTTTGTTGAATATACTACTATAAATAACATTCATTTAAATTTTAAGAAAAATATACTCAATAACCTTTTAATAGTTAAATTAATTAGAGTTTTAAATTATCTTTTACACAATTAAATAAAGTAATTATTAATTTAAAAAATAGTATGAGCCACTCAATATTGAATTTATTTAAATTGCTTTTGCCAAAAGCTCATTTTTAAGAAATATTTCAGCTATATTAGATAAATTTTTAGGTCTTTTCCAAACTGAGACACCATTGATTCACTTGTTGAATGATGAAATGGTGTCTCTAGTTTAAGATTGTTAGGGCGTTTTTTAAAGAGTTCTGCTTTTCTTAGTTTGACAGGAAAGGACTTAAAATCTTTGGATGTAGAAAATGCAGAAATTTGGGCAAAATTCAAATTTAATACATGTTGGACTAGATATCACAAAATCCGATGACATCCTTATCTTCTTCAAAAAAAAATGCTATGTCCTAATAATTCTATTCCTCTTATCTGAGGCTAAATCGAGGATAGCAGAATATTTAACAGCATCGGAAGATGCCAAAAAGAAACTTAATTTGTTTATGCAAGGACCTTCAAAAAAGAGTCAAAAATAAGATATGTTATTAATGAACAAAAAACTCTTGTTATTAAATTCTTGTTTTCATTTTTTTTATTAAATATGCTCCGAATCTTTGTTTTGCTGCTCCAAAATTGCTTTTTTCTTTCTTCAAAACCATGTTTTGCCACTTCCAAAAAATATAATTTTTGAAATGGAATCCCCCTCCTAATTTCATCCTGTTCCAAATACCTGAATTCCTAACAAAATCACCACTCAAGCATATTTTATTAGAATATAAAATTATTTTATCATGTTCTTTAAAAATTATGGTGTTCTTTCAAAAAAATGAAAGAAAAAACATCATTTCTAGAGGGAATTATCTTTTAAACTCTTCTGTGATTTAAGAATTTTTATTATTTATTTTTTAAAAATTTTATCAGTTTAAAATTCTAGTTGAAGCAAACCAGTCATTGGCAAATTTTTTTTCTATTCCGAAATGAGAACAGAAAAATCAGGAGTATTTCTTTCCTTTCAGATGAGCAAGAAAAGTTTCTTTAGAATATAATTCTACAGAAAAAAATTATTTGCTTTTGTATTTTTTCAGCTATTTTATTGTTTCAACTCTTTCTTTACTCTGTTTGTTAAATTTAAAATCTATAAATATAAAGATGCAGAGTATAGCAGTTTTGGTTATACCTGTAATTTTAATTAATGTTATTATAATGCCTTTTTTAATTTATTGTTCTGTTTTTGTCAGTGAAAATAGTAACTTTGTTAATTCATGAAAAACTCTTGGAATTAGTCATAGAAAATCATGAAAAGTCATGAATTTTAAAATTTAAAATGTAGCAGATACCCTGTGTATAACATTTTATTTATCAATTTATTTTAGTTAGCTGTTTTGCACAAAAAAAAAACTTTTTCTTGGAATTCATGTTCTTTTGTCATAAAGAATCGGTCAAGGTAAATATTTTGAAAGTTTTCGTTCTTAAAAAAGTATTGTTATAGAAAGATTATAATTTTCTAATTTAGAATATTTTAAAGAAAAATGATTATTTGAAAATCTATAATAACTGATGTTGCTTATTTTTCTTTTCAAATTTCATGTTCTATATATGCTGTGTAAAATTAGTGTTTTTTGTAATTAAAATACTATTCAACAAACTCCTTGTATAGTAATTTCTATTTTTTTTAAATTAATATAAGAAATGACATTATTATTTGTTATAAAATTATAAAATAGATATCCTGGAAAACTATACTCTATTTTTAGTAATCCATTTTAAATATATAAATATGTTATGATTTTTCTGTAATTCTTACTTCTGTTTATAGGGTGGTCTTGTATTTGTGTGCGGTACTAGAGATACATTTTACTGATATGTTTTACTTAAATTTATAAATTTACATTGTAGAATCGCTGTGTTTTCTGTCAGAGTGTTACGGGATGAACGGATATGCGTAATTTCAAAGCAAAGAACAGATTATGCTGAAGAAGAGGTAAGTAATTTAAGTATACTTGTAAATATTTCTTCTCCTGTTCTATAAATTCTTAATTTTGTAATTTTCGCCTTATTCACTAGCTTTTTCTTTGATTGATATATTTTTCATTTCTTAGCTTGCAATTTAAACAAATATTTAAAAAAATTTACAAATTTAATATAATTGGTATTTGCATTACAGTATTACTGCTCTATCAGATTTAAAATTACTATTAAGTTATAAGTCATGGTTTAATAAACAGGTAAGTTAACTAATTTGTTATGATTTTATATCAGTAAATTGTCAATTAGATGTATCTTTCTATCTCTCAGTTTGAAAGTTGATAATTAACTAATTTATTACAATTACCATATCAGAAAATTCATTATGAGCTGAGTCTTTGTCAGTCACCTCTTAAAAACAAGTAAACTCACCAGATTATTATGATTTTCACACCAAGAATCACTAGGGAAATTTCCAAAATGTCAATGTACACAAATTTTAGAGGAAAAGTTTATATGGGTAACTTTTTATTTTGCAACTAGTAAAGTTTCTAGCACATTGTTATTTTGTTTTCCTCTTATTGTCGAGTTTTTAATTTTTGAATTTCCTTCCAATCCAAACCAGCCATCAAAAGTGAGAAAAAATTTTCATCAAAGTATACCTTTTTTAAAATTTCTGGTATGCTTTTAAGTTCGCTGATTATACAAATCTAAGTTTCAAGGTAAAACTTAAAAATAGTTTACCCAAATGGCATACGCCAAGTACAATTATAACAATTAAAAAAAAATACAGATAAAAAAATTAATTTTCAAATTCTTTTTAGTCTTTTCAGGTTGCCAGCTACAGATCTAAAGTTAAAAATTAGTTTTTCAAATATGGTAAACATATTGTCTCATTAAAATAGAACAAAACTGTGAATTGCGAAAAATTATATAAATTTCATTTTAGATTTGTGTAAATTAATAATTATTTTATTAATTTTGTGAAGGTTACCTCCCTAAATAAACTAACTATTTGATTATTTAATATTGAAATATTCAAATAGTTAAATAACTAACTATAAATGTATGAGCCATTCAAATAAATTATGCTAAAATTTTTATTACATTCTATGTCAAGGAATAATTTTTGAGATTTAACCCCATTTACCATCCCCAATTAGAATATTATTTCAGAGGTACTTAGACCTGCCTAACTAAATTTTGAAAGGTGTTAGAATAAGAAGCTAAAAATAACTACTGTAAACATAAACAAATAATGATAAGAAAACAGTGAGACTGGCATACCTTAAGGTATGCCAGTCTCACAGTTAGTAATAAGACAGATTTTGTTTTAGTATTGTTAGCAAATTCAAAAGTGAATTGTAAAAATATATTTTGACCAATTGTAACATAAATTTTGAAAAAAGTTAAACACTTTTTCACTCTCTTAACTTAATATTGCTTGTTATGCTAAATTAATTTCTATAAAGTATTTTCAGCACTAAGTTGTAAATTGCATCTGAAATTATTTTGAGGCTACTCTTAATTGTTGCGCCTATTAAGGAAGGGTGATAGACAATGATGAAGGGATGATTATAGATAAGTGGCATGAATAGAAAAAACACTTTTAAAGATAATGACAAGTTTATGTGGTAAATGAAGACATTTCTCTGAAAAATAAAGCTTGTGCAGATGTTTAATAATCATGCTGGAATCATTTTTTCACTTTTGTCCCTAATTGTGTATTTGGTAAGCATTAGTGGCTATTTTTTTTACTTTTTAAGATTTTTTTTAGTGTTTTTTGAAATGATTAAACTGAATTTCTTTTTGAAAAATGTTTTGTGCATAAAACGCTGAACGAGAAAAGTCTACTGGATTCAGTCTAAATGCTTTATTCGTTTCTTCATTGTGAATTACAGGGTGCGTAGCGTTTTTAAAAATTGCTTAAAGGTGCTTATTTTTGATTTACGCTTTTTAAAAGACCTTAAAGGTGCTTTTTTTGTAAAAAGTGCTTAATTTTATATCTTTTAAAAAGATATTTTTTTCTTTGCCGTATCGATTGTTGTTCTAAATTACAAACGATGCATAATTTTCACTGCAATATTTATCAGAAATTAGAATTTATTGAATTTATGTTATAAATTTTAACGATGGAAGAAAAATAATTTTTATTTTTATTTTGTGTCAGATCCTAATTATGATTTTTTTTTGTGAAAGTGCTTAAAAATGTTTTTTAAGGGCTTAAAAAGTACTTAAAAGGTGCTTATTTTTTGTTGGAAAATCTGTCTACGCACCCTGTATTAGTTTATAGTATGCATCTACTCTTGGTTTTTTAAGGTAAGCACCAAGATCCTGCATGTGGGTAACATATTTTTATGTTACCCTCACACATTTTATGTTATAAAAACATAATCGAACTGAGGATCAGTTTAATCTTTTGCCTTAAATATGAATTTGTTCATGTTGGGGACAAATCTATGTGCCTGAAATACCACTTTTTTACCATAAACAATCTTTGATGTGTCACCTGCCACTCCCTATTGTTGTAGTACTTTTAAAGTTAATTATTTTTCATTTACTACCAATTTCTGATTTTTAAAAATGAATAATAACTGATAGAGATAAGAATAAATTTGAAGTATTATATTTTTACAATGAGAAAAAAACACTCATTTAAGGGCAAACAAACATTAAAAAAGCATCAAGATGTTTTTACTTATGCTGCTGAGCAATACTTGATTTGTATAAAATTCATCTCAAAAATGAATGTAGGGCTGAACTTGCAGGAATATCTGTGAGATGTACTATGTTAGGTAGGATTACGGCTAAAAAACACTTTTTGAAAAATGTCCATTAAAAATGTTAGAAAATTATAATATTTACCATAGAGAAGGAGTGTTTTTCAAGTTCTTTCAGTGTTTTTTTTTCATTAATTGTGATTTATATGCTCTGTGTAATTAATATATTTAACATGACTTATTGTACATTTTTTTAACTTTTTGGAAATTATTATTGTAAATAAATGAGAATTTTTAACTTTAAATTAATTAGATTTTTAATTTTTTTCTTCTCCGTAGGAAGCTGGCAATGTTGTTGATATAAAGTCATGGCCTCTCCTCTTAGATACTGATGAAATTCCAGAAGAGAAATTAACTAGCATGTATAGTACCCCAACTACTGAAATGATAACTTATTTGGATTTAAATGTTAGCCCAACTGGAATGCTAGCTGGTATTAAGGTATAAAAATATTTTACTGTTTTATTTGTATTCCTTAAATATTGTTTCAAATGAATTGGGATTAGATATTTATAACTTTATTCAGTCTGTGTATTTTGACTTAAAAAGATAACATATTTCAGATGTCCCATGCAGTATCAACCTTTTTCTGTACAAGTATGAAACTTGCCTGTGAATTATATCCATCAAGACACATAACTTTTGGCCTTGATCCTTACTGTTGTTTAGGTTTTGCCTTATGGTGTTTGAATAGGTAACTTCTTAACTTTACTCACATCAATTAAATTAGTAAAGTTTTTTTTCTCTTAAATAGTTTAAATCATTTTCGATATTTTTACATGTGTTATATCAGCAAAAGGAGAATTTACATTGAATTTTGTAAGTCGAGGCAATTAAAAAAATATATCTGAAATCAGAATAGTGAATAAAATCCGTTCAATTAAGAGAAGATTATAAAATGAAATTTTAAACTATGTTTTTAATTTAGTCAATGAATGAATGAGGCTTTCATTCTATCCTTATCTCGTTAACTTTATTTATAAAGTTTTCTACTTGAAACGTATAGCAGCATGAAGTATTATACATTTCTATTGAAGTTTCTGAGAATTAAATAACAAAATCTGCAAAAGCAATTACTTTTAAGAACCAGCTCCTGATATTTTCTTTTTGCAAAAAAAAAAAACTTGTGGTAAAAATAGAAAAGTAATTTTTATAGTTTTTTTTCTTACTTTAATATATGTAGTAATTATTCAGAAAATTAAGTTGTTTCAATCTAATATTTTCAATGCAATGCTTTTGATTATTTTTTTTGAGTCTTTTTACAGGTGTGCTTGCTTAAAGCCTCTCCATAAGTTAAATAATTTTCTCCGACTTTCACACTAATAATGTTTTAGAAAGTCTATTTCTATCACTATTATATTACTCTTATATTTAGTGCTTTTTTTCTACTGTGTTATTATGCAGATGATCAACATTTTGTTATTGTCATTTTATTAAGTATATTAAAGGATGCAATGCATAATAAACATTTTAAAATTATCATAAATTTTTGTGTTTTCTGCTAAAAATATATTGCAATTCTCAGCAATTAAAATTTTCATAACATGAGAATTGCATATAGTCACTATAGCTGTGATCTCCATAGCGATGGAAAATTCATTTAGAGGGAAATTGTTAACAATTTATTCTTATGATTCAGACATTTTAATAGCTTTTCAACCTATAGGCTTGATAAATACGAAAGAAATTCCTTTACTATCTTATGAATGGTTGCATTCTTTTCTCTCCAAATACATACACAAAAACCTTTTGGTTTTAATATTTCTATTTAATCTCTAAAATTCAAAGATCAGATCAACAGTGATAACAAAATAAATATATAAATGAAATGTTCACACATGCGTTGACATAAAGGAAATATTTTTATAAAAAATTAATACAACATTTCCTCCAAATTGACTAAAAGTATTTTATCAAAATTATTATAATTTGTGACTAAGATTATTTTTAAAAATTTTTGCCGGAAGTACTTCTTAAATTAAACGTGTTATAAGAAAACAGTTTTAATTATTATCTTAAAGTTTTCAATACTTTTTCATGAAGCTTTGTACTTAAAGGTATTCTCTTTTTTTTATTGTTGACTCAAAATAATTAAGTTTCGAATATCAAAAACTAAAGAAATTTTGTCTTTATTATTCTATTCTTGCTACAGTGGTGTAAAAAACGTTTGCATTTATAGTTGTCATGACCTTGCCAAGATTTTCTTTCATATATTTTTTTGCCGGCATTATTACAAAAATGGCACTTTTTGTTTTGTTGATACTTGAACTTTGGTGTTGGAGTGTGTTTTCCCAACCGAAGTTTTTTTTTGCTTAAAAGAAATGACAACAAGTTTAGTAATTACAACTGGACTGTTTTGTGCTTCTACAGAAATTGTAAGTAAGCTTTATAAAAGCTAAATACTGCTATTTTGTTTTTAATAAAAATGGAATTGATGCGTATTTATTGATAGGACTGAACTCTTTAAGAAAAAGTATGCTAAAACATTTTTGATATGTTACGAGAGAAAAAATTTTTTACTCGTAAATTAAAAAAGAATAATTTATTGATGAATTTAACTTTCTCCCATGAATCTTCTATATTTGATATGTAAATTTTAAGGTTGAAGTAATTTTTAAATGCATTTTAAAAATTGTTGATATTTATATTTAAATAAAATGAAAATATTTAATGAAAATTTAAATATTTTTATTGTAAGAAGCCATCACTGCATGTATTGCTAATTTCTTTCGCATTAAGACATATATTTTTTTACTTTAGTGTTTATTCAGGTCACCATACCATTTTAATCCCACCATCTGAAGTTGAAATTAATCCTGCTCTTTGGTTGTCAACAATTAGGCAATGCAAAGGTTATAATTCATTCTAAATAATAATAAAAATAAGTAAAATTTTGTTATTTTTTTAATAATTTCTAATTTGTTTTTTTATTTTTTATTTTAGAGTTCGTGATGCATTCTGTTCCTATGGCATTATGGAACTTAGCACAAAAGGCTTAGGATCATCTATTAGCCAATTGAAGGTAATGTAATAGCCTATTTTCACTTACAAAATTTCTCGGCCATTTGTGTGTGTGCTTACCCATTTAGAGGGTTTACAAACACATTCCGATCATAATGTATTCTGTATACTTTGATTCTATTTTTAAGGGAATTTTTTTGTTACAGTGACCATTAGGAGAGAAACTAAGCTTGTTTTAAAAAAATTCATTTAGTATCATTTTGCCTTGTACACTTTTTTAATTTTCTTTACAGACAAATTTTTAACTCCATGCACCCTGCCTATGCTCAGAACTATTGCCTTGTACCAAAGAATATTTTAAAACATTTATTGTTCTTTACAGGCTGGTATAGTTTATAATGCTTATGTTTTAGATTTAAAATTTATATCATAGCAGTGTTTATCTATTTCTAACGAGATTCTATACTAGAAACTTAATTACCTCCTTTCGGCAAACTGTACTTACAGGTTGATCCAGATAAAACTAAATTTAAAAATTCCACAGTTATTTGTTTTATTTTCTTTATTTTGAAAATACATGATAATTGTTTTTTTAAAGGCTATCTAAATACATTCTGCTCTGTTAAGCAAAACTCTTTTTAGTATAATATGTTTCACAACTTAATAAGAACAAACAAAATTTGTTTCAGTGATGAAATATTTAATTTTGTACTATATATGTCTTTATCTAAACAATATGCTCTAAAGCACAAATAGTGCTTCATAAAAAGACATACCATATTTCTCGTTTTATAATTATGAAATTTCCTTAGCGTGTACACTCAAACTGAAAGAGAGAAACACAGAGATGCAAGAGAAAATTATTAACAAGTCACAAAAAAGGGAAAAAAAGTGGCTGGGCTACAAGCTTTAACTGATTAATCAAATAAAAGAATAATAAAAAGTGTGCCGTTGGTGGGGTGAAAGCTATCTATGGAATTCTAGAAGGAAAATTTTGATAAATTCTAATTTTTAATTTCATGACTTTCTTTATAATATTCTATTCTTTCCAAACAATAGAAAATCAATTTTCTTGTGATTTCTACATTTTGATATTTCAAGGCCTGTTCCACTACTGCACCTGTTTCTTATGTCCTTTCTTTTGCTTGATTAACTTCTTCAAGTTTGAATATTTTCAGTTTATATGCTTTTACAATTAAAAAAAACATATTAGTCTATTAAGAAATGGGTACTAGTTCAAGACTGCCTTAATCCTATAAATTATGCTATGATTTCTTAAAATTTTTAGACATTCACATTCACTTTTGGATTCTTTTCATTTATTAAAACTTTTCCACACATTTTTTTATCCTTTGATAGTGTTTAATAATTTAAAAATATTTGTTTTCTAAGCATTTAACAAATTTTATTGTTAGATAAAAAGTGTTATAAATTTCTGTTTTTTTATATTTTAGTGACTTTTTGTTGACTGTCTCATATTTGGGTTGACTTTTGAACTCTGCTATAAATTTTTCTATAACTTTAAAATGTTGAGCCTGTTTGTTTGTCAGTTTAATTACTTGACAAAAGAGTTTTTCTATTGCATTTATTAATTTATTTGGTTTTGATTATATTTTAAAATTTATCCATTTGAGAAGCTGTAAAAATCTTAATTAAATCCTTAATTTCATATATTTATTATCCTGCAAAAAATCTTATGAATATAGAACGCTATGGAGAAATGTCTCTACTGATTAGCATTCCTATTTTTTGGGTAGTAGGCTAGAAGGATGAACTTAACTTATACAATTAAAGTGATTTTATTGTAAATATGTAATAAGTAACTATTTGTAAGTATGTGAGTCTATGACTATTTTTGGTAGGAGTAAAGAAATTTTTTTTAACATAATTTAATCATTTTTCACAGAATGGGATAAAATTATTATTTTTTGTGTTTGCAAATGAAACACTAGAAGTTTAATACTTGTTTTTGTTCTAATATGTTTTATATATTTATATATTATAAAGCAAATAACATTTGTATCCTTTTTTAAGCTACTCATTTTAATTATTATTATAGTTAGTCTTTTTCGTTGCAGAGAGGAATAAACTTGAGGTGCGTTCGAACCTGTGTTGTTGTAGCTGAGGAGAGGCCTAGAGCTGGATTAACAGCCTCATTCTCTAAATTATTTTCTGGTTTAGGCTTATCTCCTAGAGCTGTTAGCACAAGCTTTGGATGTCGAGTAAATATTGCCATTTGTTTGCAGGTAAGTAATGTTTTTAATTAAGCAGACATGCAATTTTTCCCAGACCCACGGAATTCAGCTTTTTTTTCCCTGATTTTCATAATAAACTTAACAATTCTAAAATTGCGAAAATTTTATATGTGTAACAAGGGACATCCACAAGTTTTACTAAAGTGATTGAAGTATCTTTTCTATCCAATATGTTCCTGAATTTTAATGACACTTGAACAATATTTTATAAAAAAAGAAAAACGAAAACTTTCTAATAAATTTTTAGAAGCATGAATGAATACTAGTGCCGAGTACTTATTAACTATTTTTAGTGAAATTAAATCTTGGTATGTTGGCTATTTGTTTTAAATATTTGAATTGTTCTTTTATTCAGTTTTTTTTAAATTATTTAATCCAATTTAGAATTCAATATGCACAGAATTTTCTAAATGATAAACTGAGGGGACATTCACTAACTGGATTTTTTTTAAAAAAAATGTTCATCTGCATTCATAACAACTGAAAAACTTTAATTTGAAATATTAATCCAAATTCAATTTTCCCTCTTATTGACTATTAGTAAGAAATCATTCTAATAGTGATTTTAATAAGCAATGGCATTTTGAATCAACTAGCAGAAGAATCTTACACTTTGCAGTGAGTTAACTCAAAATGTTTAAAAAAATTTAATTTGTATTTTATTAAATACAATAATTTCTTTAAATTTTAATTTTGATTATAGTTTCATTCATAATTTTAAAAACCTACTTTTAATGTTTTGCTATCATGGTAAATTCAGTTTTTTTCCCCAGAAACTGCTGATGCATAACTGATTACATGAAATTGACCAAATTTTTACGATATTTTAATTATGTATATAAAAAAATGTTTTAATTTATAGCGAGCCTCTAGTCCAGACCCAACAGCAGTGATAAGAGAGCGAAATGAAAGAGTCACAATAGTTCATATTTGATGGAGTCTGGCAAACTTTTTCCAGGAGTGAAAGTAGTTATTGCCAATCCGGAGACTAAAGGACAATGTGGAGATTCTCACCTAGGAGAGGTATAAACTACATTTTGTATATTTTAAATAAATTATGTCATAGCTGCCAACTCTCTCAACTTCCAAAAAATAATTTTAAAAAATTTCAATTTTTTGTATTTTAAAATCTCTGTATTAAAATATCTAATTATGTAAAAAAAAATGGTTTTGGTGTTCGAAACTAAAGAATCGGCAAAAGCAATCTAAGCTTTGTTACCACTTGAATGCCTAATGCGATCATATATTTCGCCAAGAAAAAAAATAATGAATACTGATTTTCAATCATCCATATTTAATGAAAATTCGGAAAAAGGATGAAATGCTCAAAATTGCGAAAGATTTTTAAGAAGAATTTGATAAATCATTTTTATATAACGTAAAATCAGTCACCTATTTTAAAATTGTTAAACATTCTGGATTACAGAAATTCTCATTTACCAAAATTGTGAATACTTTCTTCCTGAATTACAACTGTAAATACTATGTTACATTCTCATTCACATTTCTCCTTCAGATTCTCATTCATATCATGATTCTCATTCAGATAAATTACTTTTTATTAAATAGTTTGTGATAACCATTTTTATTTACCCTGTATAACTAAAGCAACAAGAAGGGAGGAAAAAAAATTTAATGGGAGAAAAAAATAAGTAAGTAGTGCTTGTTTAAGATGCAAAAATCTCTTTTTTTTCCGAACGATTTCCTCCAGTGAGCCAGTATTTAAAAGCAGAATCAAAATGTGTGGTTTGTAAGTCAGGAGAAGTTGTGATTCCAAAGTAATGCATTAACTGAAATTTAGTTTGACAATTTTTGCCAGACTAACGAAAATTTTAGTTGGATTGGCATACGATTTAAATTCTTGTCTGTGAGGTAAAATTAGGTCAATTTCTAATGCAAAATTAGATAACTCTTTTTTTCCCTTCCTATAAACGTTTTTGGAAGATGATCTAATGAACATTTTTGTTGACACTGTCTGTTGTTAGCATTTGGTCTACACAGAGCTAATGCTAAGAACCAAAATTCACACTCGTAGTTTCTCTGTCAAAGGTTAGCTAGAGTTTGCTTTGGTAATTACTTTGTGTTAAACCAAACACAAAGTAATGGTAGGTTAAAAAAAACTGTTTATGGTAATCTAATGATATAATACAACATTTGTCGACAATGTTCAATTTTTCTAAGACAAAAGATAGGGAAAATTTGTTTTGAGCAATACTATTTTCGGAGGTTCTGAATTACATTGACCAGAGCCGCGATGGCTCAGGGGATAGAGTATTCACCTTTGAATGAGGTGAATCGGGTTCGAATCCCAGCGATGGATGGTCGATACGAATCCGTATCCAGTTTGCATCGAGCACTGTGCTGACATGAAATATCATCAGTGGTAGACGGATCATGAGTTAGAGTCCCTTTGCCGTCAGGTTAAGCGTAAGAGGTCTTCGTGGTTTTCCTCACCATGTAACGTTAATGCTGGTTAGTTCCATCAAAAAATCCTCCATGAAGGTAAATTTCCCCCAATACTTGATCCAGGAGTTCCATTGTCTTCTGGGTTGTGTTCAAAAATACAAAGCTGCGGAGTTGAACATTAGCAGTCGTAAATCCAAGAATTGGGTCAGCTATTCCACGACGGTTATAAAATAAAATTAAAAAATGACATTGGCCAACAATTTTACATAACAGTCTAAAGTTTGATTCAAACTTGTGGTTACGTCAAATATAAGTTAAAATAATTTTGGAGCTAAAACTTGTTTCAGTCTTAAAATTTTTTGGTGAATTTACTAACAAAATTTCGGTTGAGCTATCGTGAACTTACGATTTTGTACAATGAGCTTATGTTTGGGTACGAAATTCAAATTTTCTTCGGCAAAAGTTGGCGAAAAAAACTCAGGTAACCGACATTGGATACGTTAATGTTTTGTTTGGATACAAAATTTTTTGTTTGACCGACGATACCTTACGTTTGACCTACAATTCTAACTGGTGGTTACTTAGTCAAAAATTAGTTGAAACTTGTTTAAGCCATATCTTTCTTTCGAAATAATTTCTATCAAAACATTTAATTCGGCAAAAATGTGATTGGAATTTTATTACCATGAGTAAACGTTTGAAGTTAAAATTTAAATTGTTGCTACTAGATTATAAAGTTGCTGGGCTGATGATTTACTGTAATGAACTAAAGTTTTGATTCGATAATCAAACTTTTGATTTCTAGGAAACGCATAAATTAAAACACAGTTCAGACAATTTTTTGGTGGTCGAACTAAAAGAGATTTTTGATAAGCTTAAGATTTCCTTTCACGGGTTAACTTTTCATAGTTCAAGATAGTTTCATAGTACATAGTTGCCTGAAACTTGTTATGATCAGAGCTGTTTTGGGGGGCTGGGCTATCTAAATATTTTGTCCAATTAACGTGGACATAAAATTTCCTTAAATGAACTGTCATTTGTAAAAAAAATTATTGTTTTATTTTGTCTAATATTTGCAGGAAGACTTAGGCTAACGAATTTACATAATGGTGTATAGTTAGGGAGCAAAATTCAAAATTGTGGTTTTCATGTCAGAAATTGGTTGTTTTGATCGCGAACATTTTCTTAAGGCTATCATTGAGCAATGTTAAAAAAACTTTTCCCTGGATAATAATATGTCTAAACTTCTTGAGTTATAACTTTTTTGTATTGACTGGAGAATTAATGCAAATTTTTGTTGAGCTGCCAGCTCTAAATATTTTATAAAAAAAATCTGACGTTTGTAGGGAAAATTTCAAAATTTGTAGTTTTCAGTACGTGGTGGAGAGAATTTGAATAAAAGCCTGGTTGGTAGCAGGGCTAAAGAGAATAGAAGGGCTAGTTCACTCCGCTCTTAGAGTTGAAGCAACGATTTCCCTCATGACGTCACTGTGTCCACAGATCTCGGAGATCGCAAGCAAAGATATTATGATAACCTTGCATCTTTCTCGTTGCAAAAATAAGTTTAGACTTTTTCTGGTTATTAACTTTCAAATTTTACGTATTTAACACATTATTTCCGCTCATAAACATAGTTCAAAAAAACATTCGTGGCCATTATATTGAAAAAAATGCCATTTTAAACTTATAAAAATGTTTTACTAGTTGGCGAAAATGACACTATAAATACTTTATTTTAAAAATTTCAGTTTTAACTTTAATTATTAAGAAACGCATGTATCGACACTTTTTCATTTACATAATCTTTGATAACTATAAGTTGGGTTAAATTTAGAATCTTGATTTTAAAATATGTCGCTAATAGCAATTTGTTCATACTTAATCATTAGGAAACATCATCCTTAAACGCTAATTACTGAAACAAAATAATAATTTAGGTTTATAATGACATTAGAAATTTTACAATTGTTTATAGATATTTAAATTTACGATGATATAATTTATAGATATTTAAATTTAAGAGAATGTAATTTTAAAAAAAAAAATCATAAATATTTAGGATAACTACATTAAAAAATATGTTATGAAATTAGGAGAATTTGAACTATATACTATATATTTTATTTATACTTTTTATTTACATTTTAATTTTCTGTGACTTTACCCATTTTTTAATCTTTTTCACCTGCCTTTCTTTTTGAAGTAACTAGGCGGTTTCTATTTAGATAATGAATTTTTTATGAAAGTTCTTAACGACAGAATAAACGCATTGCTGTTTTTTATTAACTGCGTCATTTCGGAATCCATTCCTTACACAGTTGTTAATTTACTTTAGGGAACACGCGGAAAATTATATTTTTTCCTTTTGTTTTTCTATCAGAATTTTTGCAAGTTGCAATCGCGCAAACTGGCATTTCGATAAAAGTTTTAAATTCTTGTAAATTCACTGCAAAAACTGAGGAAAGTCATTATAGAAAATAACAAATGTCTTAGAATATCTCGCAAAAAGAAATGCTCTAATATTAGTTAGAGCTAGTAAGGCCGAACGCTCCGTTCTTGAAGTAAAAGAGCGAGCTTTGCGCCAAAGTGACGTCACTAGAGAAAATCGGAGGATTGGCGCGGCGAGAGTTTCTTCAAAGGAGTGAACTAGCCCTTCCATTCTCTTTAGCCCTGGGTTGGTAGGGCACTAGGCTCATGTCCAAGAGTTCGTATGCTCGATCCCTGCCTGCTGAAGGTTCCCCATTTTGTAAATGGTGACTGATGCACGTTAAATCTGACGAGTTGCAAAGTCCTCCATGTTCCCATAGCAAATCAATAACTCTGGTGGTACTGATCCAGGAATTTCCTTGTCTTCTGGCTTGATTCAAAATTACAAGGCTACAGAGTTGAGCAGTAACAGTCGTATACCCGAAATCGAATAATAATTATTTAGGTTTGGTACTGTAAATAATGAAACACAGTTATTCAAACTGAACTCCAAAAACTAGAAAAAAAATATCTAGCAGACGTAAAAATTATCAGGCAATTTAGCTGGATTATAAATTAATATTGTTTTCTTTCTCTCTGGAGTAACAACGTCTGAGTCATTTAGTAAACAAATCTAATTAAAAATAATCATATTTCATTATCAAAAGGAATTAAGACATTTTATACGACTAAATGAAATTAACCATTTCACAAATCTTACCCCAATTAGGATTTATAATTTTACGTAAATTATTGTAAGAGGCAATTATAATATATTTATTTTATCAACATTGCAGCATTATAAAATCTCAGTTTTAATTGATCTACAAGAAAAATATAGCTATTCGAAAAATTCGTGTTTTTTCCCTATCATCTAACATTACAATAAGAAAAATAGGGTAAAAGTTTAGTTTATAAAGAATTAATAATATAAAGCAAAAGGACCAGGACTCTCTATCTCTTCCTGGTGACAGGCAGACCAACACTTGCTTATCCCGTCGGGCCAGTGGACACCTGAAAAGTCTCACATTTTTTGCTAATCAAAAGATCTTTCCTCTTTGCCCTAAATGCCAACAAAACCAGGCATCACCTGAGCATATCTTGAACTGTTTAGGGCTGGACTGGAACGACACTCATTCCTCTCCCCTTTTAGCTTCCGACTTCCTTATTTTCAACGGATTTATTGATCTGGTCTGGATGGGAATTAGCAACAACAATAACAACAGAATTAATAATTTTGTGCTAATGCTAGGCAGTTGTAATTAAAAATTTCTTTCGTCTATTTCAAAATATCATTTGATTCTATTTAGTAACCGAAAAGTTCATATCGTAGCTAACCTTGCCAAAAGTATTATATACTTCTGTAGTACCAAATTATTTTCAATTAAAATAATTGTTGGCACATTTTGTATTCTTATCTATAAAAGCAGAATGAAATATAATTCCCCATTTTAATTATTTAAGTGGCATGTATTAGATGTTTACCTCACATGTATATGCCATTTCTCAAAAATTACAAGACAAATAATTTCGTCATCTTTTCATTTTATACCTTCCTCCCATTTTATGATGAATTTATTGCATCTGTAAATGAATTAAATGTTTATGTCTTTTAATCAAATTCTGCAAAAATGTACATGATTTTTATTTAAATTAAAATGAAGTAAGAGCTTTAATTCGTAGATCAAACGTACATTCGGAAAAATAAATAAATAAATTTAGATTGAACGAATACTTAAATTTATAGATTTTAAATTAATATTTAAGTCAATTACTTTACTATTCTACCTTTTCAAAAGTATTTAGAGGAGTATGGGAAAAAATTGTCGATTTTGTCATTTCCTTGTCTTTATGTCTCTTTGGAGTTTATTTATGCAATTCGTCCTTTGGCTCTCTTGAATTCAAAATTCTTGGAAATAACAACTTGCATATGTGCATGTGTAGTTTTAAGTAAAGTTTATCATTATAAGTTTAGTATTTAAGCAAAATTTACCCTGACATCATTTTGGCTTTTGTTTCATATTGTTTTGCATTAAAATATCTAAGTTTCATTTGGCATTCTGGTTATCAAAATTATGTGTTCAGTAGTTATTTAAGCTATTGTATTTATTTTGTTATTTTTATTTACATTGTTATTTGAATGTGGCAGAATTCATAGATCTACCCTGTAAGAATATATTTTCATGGAATGTACGGAACCAACTATTCTTTTTCTCCTCGGGGGGCTGTTGTCTATGTTCTGGCTACTTATAAATGTGTCTGACAGCCCTCTTGGGGAACTATTTTGAATGCTAAAAAGTGAGATCATAAGCAGAGATAATAAGAAAAAGCGGCAACTTGCAACAACTGCAGCTTGTGCTTTGCTTTTTATCAAAGTTTTTTTTTAAAAAAACGAAGAACTAGCTTTTTTTCCTCTGTATATGCATTATTGTAAAATGTGGCTCTGCATTCTATGATGAAATTTAAAATATGGTAGATGCGTACAAACCACAAATAAAAAAAAATAACCTTTTGTACATCATCAAATATTGATCTAACTGTTTTTGCAGTCAGATTAAAATAACCTCGCCTCCACGTTGGGGTTCGCTGGGCAACATTGCGATTAGAAAGAGGCATTATAAGGACCGATCACGGATCACAGTGGCTAAGAGGTTATATAGTAATAGTAGTAGTAGTACTTTAATTATATTGCACTGGAGCTGTATAATGGGTCCGGTCTGGGGAACATCCCCGAGTATGATCCGAAGGCATGCAATCACAATTTTGATCCTCTGCAGAGTGTTGGGCTCCCCCTCTTTGGTAGCTTGACGGTAGAACAGCTTAATGAAGACCGATACAACACACCCTCGGTTCTTTCGTAATTTGATCAATCTCCCTTTTACTGTCGGCAGCCAATGATGCTTGACTTCGGTGATTTACTGGAAACAGTGTCTTAACACCGGACCACTGCAGATAACAGGTTATAATAAAGTGGAAGTTTGATAAATTTAGTTCAACAAAAGCAACTCAATAAATAAGCTTTTTGATCCAGCTATATTTATAATAGAGGCACCGTTATTACAGGGAAGTCCTCTCTTCGTATTTCTTCAATTTCTGTCAGTTTGAAAAATTTGCAAATTCGCTCTCCTTTAATTTGGGGGGGGGGGAGCTGCTGAACAGCATAAATTGATTTAATGGCTCTTAAATTTTATTAAATCTGTTTGAACTTTTGCTAATACTAAATATTGGCGATCGTTTTTCTACGAGATAGCTATTGATTTTAATAAAAATACTTTCGGTTTCTGAGGTATTATGAACAATATTCATATAATATGTAGTGTGATAAAATTTATAAACAACATTTATTTCAAATGGGCGAATAATTAAATTTTTAATGCCAATCACGTCTGCAAAAAGGCAATTTCAATTTTTCAAATAGTTTTACATGAGCCATTATAAAAGAAATAAGCCAACATGAGCTGCGATGGCTCAGGGGATAGAGCGTTCGCTTTCTAATGCGGCGAACCGGGTTCGAATCCCAGGTCGATACGAATTGCGCATCCGGTTTGCACCGACCACAGTGCTGACGTGAATTATCCTCGGTGGTAGACGGATCATGGGTTAGAGTCCCTTTGCCGTCGGGCTAACCGTGGGAAGTTCTCGTGGTCTTCCTCTCCATGTACAGCAAATGCGAGTTAGCTCCATTAATTAGGAGTTCCCTTAACTTCTGGACTGGGTCCGAAATTACAAGGCTACTGAGTTGAACATTAGTAGTCGTAAACCCAGAAGATTGGGTCGGTTGTTCAACGACGGTTATAAAATATAAAAAAATAAGCTAACTTAAGAAACAACTTCTGAAAATAATGTTATGGAGCCAAAATATTATTCCCTACAGGTTTATTCGTTTTAAAGGGGTCGTATAGAGATTATTACCATCGTATCTATATTAATTTATCAGATACCATAATATCAGTAGTACCTATTACTATAATTTCAATTAATTACGCATTGCTAGCCTGATTACAGTTCATGATTGTTGGTGATTTTATTCGCCTCCCCAGGAACCGATATGAGTAACACTAATCTAAGAAAAATATCGGCACTTAAGTGTTTCGGAGTCCAAAAAAACCTATTATCACAGTACTTATATTCGCAATGCCAAAAAAAGGGACCACCCTGAATAACTTTTGTTCTAATGATCAGATCTTCACGTTTTAGAACTCAATCCTAATGGTTCAAAGGGCTGATTTCAAATACGCTAATTAATGAGTGCAGTCGATATATTAAGTTACGAAATCCGCCACAAACACGTACTTTCTCTGAATAAACATACCTTTTTTTAGACGCATTCTGACCCTTTAAATATAGGGGGTAGCCGCAATCTGGGAAATATCGTCCCCATAGTTTGGTCAGGAGAGCGATTCAAAGTTTGAACTTCATAATATTAATTTTACTTTTTACGTATTTCGTCATATCTCGAGAACTTTTCAAGCGAGTTCATAAATTCTGCACGCAATTGTAAAATTCGTTTATCCACAGAAAATTCCATGCAAAACAAAATGCACTTTAATAATTATTTATTATGTTTTATAATTTTATTTAATAAAAAAAGAAAAATTTTGAATTGTAAGGTATGGCATTCAATTTTTAACGTCATTTTAAAGTATGTAATTTTATATGGCAAAATACAAAATTTGGGCCAAATTGGTTGAAAAGTTCGTATATTTAAAATTCGATTTTTCAGGAATTATTCAACCGGTTTCGCTCAAATTTTGTATTTTGAACTGCGATGGCTCAGGGGACAGACCGTTCGCCTCCCAATGTGGCGAACCGGGTTCGAATCCCAGTTGATGCGAACTCCGCTTCCGGCTTGCACCGACCACAGTGCTGACGTGAAATATCTGCAGTGGTAGATGGATCATAAGTGAGAGTCCCCTTGCCGTCAGGCTAACCGTGGGAGGTTCTCGTGGTCTTCCTCAACATGTAACGCAAATGCAGGTTAGTTCCATCAAAAAGTTCTCCACGAATGCAAAATTTCTCACAATACTCGATCCTGAAGTTCCCTTGTCTTCTAGAATGGGTTCAAAATTACAAGGCTACGGAATTGAACATTAGTAATCGTAAACCCATAAAATTGGGTCGGCTGTTCGACGGTTATAAAAAAAAACATTTGCCATGTAAAAACATGCGCAACTATGAAGTTATGTAAAAAAGTGTGTACCTTACAATTCAAAATGTTTTAAGCGATTATTAAATAAAATAATTAAAAATAATAAATATTTATTAAAACTTATTTTTTGCTCAGAGTTATTTTTGGATAAATACATTTTTAATAGCGTGGAAAAATAGTCTGCATGTACGAATGTAAAATAACAGTCAACATGTTTTAAACGCTTCAAAAATAGGCGCCCATTTTCAAAACTTGAAAGAATCTTGAAAATGGTGCCTATTTTTGAAAGACTTGAAACGACTGTTATTTCATATTTGTATATTTTTGAAACGAATAAAGTTTTCAATCAAATAATATCTTACAGCTTCAATCTCTTGAAATTATTTATTTAAAATTTAATTAGTTTAATTCAAAAAAATCATTTGAATGTTGAACCATAAAACGCTCATTTAAACCATAATGTGATTTGAGGAGATTATCAAGTTGACTGAATTGACTTGGGCCGGTGAAATGGAAAAGTACCCGTGACATAATACGAATTTTTAAACTGTTACTTCCGAATAACTGTATCGCCACTTCGCCCCACTTTTCAAATAATGCGCATAAAGCTATTTATTTCAATATTTAGTGATGTTTATATTTTGGACTATTTACTTTAATAGTTTTTTATGCGTAAAGTGCATGTTATGGTAATATATTGGGATCATAATATTTTATTTTATAACAGTTGTCGTACAGCTGGCCCAATTTTTCTGTTTTTTTCGACTACTAATTGTCAACTCAGTAGCCTTGTAATTTTGAACCCATTCCAGAAGACAAGGAAATTCCTGGATCGAGTATTGGGAGAAATTTGTCTTCGTGGAAGAATATTTTTGATGGAACTAACCATTCTAAGTCATTTTATGAAGATGGATTCTAAGTCATTTTTATCTTTTTGATTATTTACTTACTTCTCCGTGTAGGGACCGTAGGAAACCTATTACCCCAGTAGGTTTTTTGCACCGTCCCAAGTCGAAACCACTCCAAAACAGTGACCACGCAGCCCTACTGGAAATAGTCATACCTCGTTACCATAGTCACCGCCACAGGTCCAGACGAATGCCTGGGGGAGTTCTTATTTTAGACAAACTATTCTGAATGCTTTTCTTTACTTAGTGCATATTTTGACAGCTAATCGAAAGCTTTTTGCGCACACCTATTATTCAAAGATAATTCCATATAAATAATATTTTTATAATTATTTATTTTTTTAATTATTTCTTTTAAATTATTTATTCTTTATTATATACGAAAATAAGCTTTTATATGAATTTTAACATCTTCTTAAAGAAGTTAATTTTTAGTGAAAAAATATAACATTTGGACGAAATCGGTTGTACAGTTCTTGATAAACAAAACTTTAAATATACGACTTTTTAAAAAAATTTTGATATCTCATAAAGAATTTGACTGATTTCATTAAAATTGAAGTAAAAATTTGTATACCTTACAATTCAAATATTTTTTCGACTGTTAATTGTAAAATAATGATAAATAATCATTAAAATAAATTTTTTACATGGTTATCTTTGAATCAGCGAATTTTATATGCACTTGCAAACATTTTTAGATTCCCTTAAAAAATTCGGGAGATATCGTGAAATAAACAAAGAGAAAAATTGACATTAAGAGTACCAAACTTTTGACGGCTCTCCTGACCTAATTATCGGGAGCATATTTTCCAAATTGCAACTGCCTTCCCCCATACATTGAAGGCCAGGAATCTTATTTCATTTAATAAACGTCGTTGAACAGCTGACACAATTTTAAGGTTTACGACTACTAATGTTCAACTCCGTAATCTTGTCATTTTGAACCTAATCCAGAAGACAAGGGAACGCCTGGATCAAGTATTAGGTGAAATTTGCCTTCGTGGTGGACTTTTTTGATAGAACTAACCCACATTTGCATCACATAGACTAATGAAGACCATCCTACGAAGTAGGCGTGTTCAAATCGTAGTGGGCGTTTCTGCCAAGGTAGGCCTGTTCACATCACGTCCTAAGTTCATCGACAATGTCAACCTTCATCTATGAAAAAGTACCCCAACATAGATTCAAGTCAACATGTCTTGGAATTATATTTTTGTAGAGGTAGAGACACTACAGTGAACATTCAGGCATCTTCTGATACGAAAATATATCAAATTCAACGCTTTTGATTTTAATTCAAGCTTATATGAAAGCAACAGAAAATTTTCGCATTTTTTTCCAGCTTTACTCTTTATTCACCATAAACACCATTTTGAATAGACCATATTGTTGTTTATTTTTTATCATTTACAAATCAATATAAATGATGATGCTTCAAAAACATACATATCAGTCTATATACCAGAAATTTATATGAAAATGTAATTCATTGCTTTACAATATTTTAAACATAAAATTTTAATGCGGTAACAGAATTGTTTGTATTAAACATTCTACATTGTAATGGTTTTAATTAAGCTAAAAGCTGAGATGATTCTGCTCCGGAAAAAATCCGGATTGTTCGCTAACCACGATCCGGAAATTTTCGGAAATCAAAGATCCAGTAATTTCAAAAAAATCCTCGATCGCATTTGTGTATAAAAATTCGTGTATATTTTACTTTGAAATATTAGAGCTATAAGTTATACTTGGCAGCTCCTTTATTTGTAAATAGTTTTTTCTCATATAATAATGTGATTAGACATATAAGTAAGCTTATACATAATTATCCATTTAAATTTTGCTGCATATAATTTATTTAAAATTTCATGTTTTGAAAACATCAAAAATTCGAATTTATAATGACGTTAATATTTTGAAATGGGTCATTAATGATTTTACTCAAGAAATTTTCAGGTTTTTTGAGTTGGGCTCGCAATCATCCCTGATTTCACAAGTTTGCATCGCAAGTTCGTTAAAAGACAATTATTTTTTATATTTTACATTGTTGCAGAAAAATTCTGTCACAGACGAATAACTAAGCAAACGTTGTTTTACTAACATATTCTGAACTAATTACAGTACTTATACTCAAACAATACGTTTAAGAAGAGACATCAACTACTACGTCGCTCAACTGCTCATTGTCAATAATGATCACAATTCATAATATTTACTGACTTTATTAGATATATGATCGTTAAATTGATTCCTAAGCTTTGATTAAGCGGTCAAGATTATTAAATTTACTGAATGTTTCTACAACATCATCCTCATTAACAAATCGCAAAATTTTTCTGTGCTTGCAATTTTCTGCAACGAAGTAACGTTTTATGATAAAATTCAAACTTGTTTATGGTTAACAAAGACTTTGGCCATATTTTTCGATAAATTGATTTGCTAACAAAAATTTTTGGTTTAGCCTACAATTTCCTACTATGGGTTAACGTATAAAAGCGAAGGTCAAACTTGCAGTTTCTAAAACATAAACCTGGTAATATTATAACCCTGGTAAATCGGAACCTGTTTATCATTGACTGATTTCTAACAATGAGCTAACGTTGTAAGGAAAATTTTAAAGTTGCGATTTCTGTGATCTTTTGATTGGTAGTTTTGGGGTAACAGTTTCTTGCAACGGGCTTACATTTTAGGACAAAACCCAATTTTGTGATTTTTATATTTAGGTGGGGAAAAAAAGAGAAAATGTTTCATTTGGCATTTTTTTAAAAAAAATTGTTTTTAATTATTGGTTAACGAAAATGTTTGTTGAACTCACGTGGCCTAATGGCATTTTTGTATAATCGACTAACGTCTGGTTTCAAAATTCTATTGTGCGGCTACTAGATTGAAAGTTAACTAAAACCTGTTTTGACCTAACGAAAATGTTTGTTTGGCTAACACCCAACGTTTTCTTATGATGAGTTAGTTAACATTTAAAAGCTAAATGAAAACTTGTGTTTGCTAGATCCTTAAGTTGTATGGGCGTTGTATGGTAGGATGACGAGTTGTTAAAATGAGTTCTGTGGTAAAAATTATGAGTTTTTTGGGTCAAAAGTTAGCTAAGGCTTGTTTCACAATAGTTATATCTTTGCTTAGCGGGATAACTTTGATAGACAGAAGTATGGGTTCGTAGAATGAAAGTTGTTCAGTATTTATTTCTTCTTTCAAATAAATAATACTTTTTATTTTATTTTAATATGGTCCTTGAACAGCCATCCCAATTGTTTGTGTTTACGACTACTAATATTCAACTCCGTAGCCTTGTAATTTTAAACCCAATCCAAAAGACAAGAGAACTGCTGGATTTGCCTTCGTTTAGGACTTTTTAATGGAACTAGCCCGCATTTGCGTTTTATGAAGCGGAAAACCGCGAAAATCACCCACGGTTATTCTGACGGCAAGGGGAAAAATATTATTAATAAATTATACACATAATACATGAATAATGTTGTAAATTAAGCAGTATTATATTTAATTGTTCCTTTTGTAATGCTGATAAGCGTTGTTTGCATTTCTTAGGACGTGTCTTGATATGAAAAAGAAGAAAAGTATTTTCCGCTGCATGAGAGTTCTGGTAAGAATTTTAATTACGTTAATTTTCGTGCTGTTCAAATATAATGAAAAAGGCTTTGTGGTTTGCTTATTTTTTCTAACAATGGGGTAAGATGGTTATAAGTAGTGCTGATGTAGGACACTAAAATTCGATCTATTTTTTTGTTCGATCTCAAATCACTACATTGAGCTAACATTTGGAAGTAGAATTCTGACTACTGTTTCCTGGGTATAAAAAGTTACGACTTTTTTTGTATTGTTAGGAGAATTAATGCAAATTTTTGCTAAGCTACCAGCTCTAAATATTTTGTAAAAAAAAATTTGACGTTTGAAGGCGCACTTCAAATCTGTAGTGTTCAACACGTGCTAAAGAGAGTTTGAATAAACTCCGTGAACTTGAAACACAAAAAAAAATTCGGAGCAGTCCTCGTCTATAACTATTCAAATACCGTGGCAAAAGCAAATATGCAAAATCTGAAAGACAAAAAAAAAACTTTAGACAATAAATTTTATCAAACCAACGTGGAACTATGATTTCCTATAGAGCAACTATGATTAGGATGAAACATTTTACTTACTAGGCAAAACGAAAGCTAAAAATTGTTTTGTACGCTCATTTTTGGTTGGTTTGCCAACAAATTTATTTACAACTGTGGTTTATGGGAGGGGAAAGATTGCGAAAGTTTGTTTTGGCCATAATTTTAATGGATTAATATATTAAATGAAATTTTTTTGCTGATGATGTTCAAAGACAAAGAAGAATAATGTTTGACGAAAGTTTGTTTCAGCCGTTTCCTTTTAATCGATGAAGGTAGAGCCGAAATTGTTTGTTGGGCTTACGAATTTCAACAGTGGTAAGATAGAAATTTGTAAATTGTTATATTAAATGCTATTGAGATCTTCAATGAGAAAATTTTGTTAGTAACTTGAGAATTTGTCGTAATAGTGAATTAGTTGTTGCATGCCGTATTTGTTGTATCTAACTTTCCCAGAACTTAACACTTTATTTACCAAATTATTATAAAAATTATCAAATGCGTGAGTAACTTTTTTGTCCAATTTATTATTGCTTCTTTTACACCTTTGACAAAAAAATTTTTAAAAAATTAAATGTTATTTTCTAGTTTATATTACATTATAAAATTTAATTTAAGTCAAACATTTAATACCGAAAAATCTTTCGAATTTTTGCTGATTTCAGGGACTGACTAAACATTGTAAATGTTTTTTCTCTAATAGCAATAGAATTTTTTTTTCTCTTCTTAATTATATTGTTGGTGACGCGCCGTCATCTTCGTCACTGGCAAGCAAATAAAACTGGATAAAACAATCAATTGTCAAAAACTTACCAACCCTAACTAATTATGATATTTTTTTTAAGTGCTTAAGAATATTTTTTGAGTGCTTGAAAGGTGTTTATTTTTTGTTAAAGAATTTGTCTACGCATCCTGCAAAAGAGATAACTGAAATATATATTTATAAGTTCAGCCTGTAATCAAGTAACAGGGGGGCAGCAATCTTTAGTTATTGTTCTTTGTGGTATTCTCTCCATTTAGCCCTTTATTCAAATTAAATGATGTTTTTAAAAAAGGAGTCATCTCTGCTTACTTTTTAAAAACATAAAGAAATTTTAGATGAAAAATCATCTACTGGAAAGTTTCTACTACTGGGGGATATAACTGTAGAAAATTCTCCTTAAACGTAATGGCATAGTTAAATTTAATTATCATTTTAATTTATAATTTGTTACACGACATGAAGAAGAAAAGTTAATATCGCTAAGAATAATTGAGTAAAAATTTATTTTTACCTGTGAAATAAACATCAAGAAATTAAACTGGAAGATAAGTTTAATTAGGAATAATAAAAGATTGATTTAGCATATTGACTCATTTATTGTAATATAGTCCATTTAAGCAATTTAGTCTATTAAATGTCACTAATAATAGTTTTAAATTACTTTTTACTTTAGAAATAAAAATTGCACTAAAACATAAACAGAGGGACATTTTTTGAGCCAGCAGTGACTGCTAGTTTTCTTCTCCGACCCAGTTTGTAGTTCCAACAGTCTCAGCTCATTGGTTTGGCAAACTGCTGCTGCGCTCATTGAATTATGGAAAAACAGACAGCCTGTCTTCTGTGGCGCCATGGTCAGCCTATCAAACATTGTTTTGCTAGTGTGAGGGAGATTTGTCTTTAGGATTTACGAATTAAAAAGTGCCAAAAAAAAGAGTGCCAATTAATAAGTGTAGGTCATCATGGAATAAAGTGTTTGATACCTAACCATCCCATTATTGTCTAACACAATAAGTGTTAGACAATGTTATTGAATATTGAAATGTTAACAACATTAGTTCTTTTATAATGCAATTTTTTCTTTCTTCATTTTCCTGAGCATTTTGTTTCTTAAAGTTTTTAATGTAAATGTAATTTTTTGTTCGTAGTTTTAGTCATTAAATATGCACATAGATAAATGCGATCCTTAAACAAATACAAATATTAGGTGTATCAAAAACATAAAATGTTTTTTTTGTGTGTGTGTGTGAGTGTTTATTGAAATTTAGTATAGATATGGCAACATTGCGAAACAAAATGGAGCAATAAAGACATTTATTTATATGGCGCATAATTTTAAGAAGAAAAGAAATATTGAAGAATTCGTTTCATTTATGAGCATGGTAGCCAGGTTGAGATATTCCATGTACATTAAAGCATAATAATATTTATTACTTAAACATAAAATACTTTTATAAACTTTTTTGAAAGGAAAAAAGTTTGAACAATCTTATTTAATAATCATATTTCTTTGTTCTCACTGCCCCCTAACTCTTGCGAAGCAAAACGATATTTTCGAATTTTATTATTGCCATACCTGCCCAGTGTCCTGTTTTTTTAACGAAGACTCCTGTATTTTACTATTATTACCTGTTGACCCATATATTCTAAAATTTCTCTGTATTTTTTGAAGAAATGTATTTAAAATAAATTTTACCCAATAAAATATCCGCTAATGGCAAAAATAATTGTCTTATTCCTCAACAGATAGTGCTTTTGCTAGTACTGCAGCATGTTGAGTGTTATTAGTTTAAGTTCTCCTTGCAGTCAAGCTAACTGTGGGACGTTTTCGTGGTTTTTCTCTCCGTGTAATGCAAATGCGGGTTAGTGCCTTCAAAAAGTCTTTCATGAAGGCCAATTTCGCCCAGTACTTGATTAATCCAGGAGTTCCCTTGTCTTCTGGATTGGGTTCAAAATGACAAAGCGACTGAATTCAACATTAGTAGCCGTAAACCCAAATTTGGGTTGGCTGTTTAGCAACTTTTATAAAATAATTTAGAAATAATGGTTTAAAAAAATCTTCCTTAGATTAAGATTTATATACATATTATTTTACTAAATATAAGTGCTTATATTTTGAATTTCTCTTTTTGACTTGCATGATTATGCATGATGTATCAAAATTTTACTCGTCCCCTAGTAAATGTCGCTAGTAAAATCTCTGTAATTTTATTTCTTCAATATTGGCAGGTATGTATTACATTCATGTGATTGATCATTGTTTTGAAAGTATATACATTTATTTTGCAGCTGCTGTGAATTGCTTGGCTAAGTTTGGCGCTCACTGTGAAGAGCTTCTCCCAAATATTTTAGTTTTTCTGCAGAGGAGCCTCCTGGATTGTGATGATGAAGTGAGAGCAACCTACTATTTAAATATCTTATATCAGAAGCAAAAAGGACTTTACTCTCAATTCATCATGAACGGTACATCTCTTTCGTTCATTAAATTTATAAATGAAGCTTTGAAATTTATATTTACAATAGTTTAGTAAAAGTAGGTATGAAGTGATGTTTTAAAAAAACTTAATTTTTTAGCATACAATCAACTATGCCAGAGATGGTTTCCAAGTGGAAAATATGTGCAGTTTCCTAATTATCCATTATTTAAATATGTTCAGCTGTTCCTTTTTTTCCTCTTGGTTTTTGCCAGCAATTAAAACTAATATAGTTAGTCTAATATAGCTCACACAAGAGCACAGTAATTGTGTTTCCTTTTAATATATTGTGTATAATGAATGGTGCATATCGTTTTTAAAAAATGCTTAAAGGTGCTTATTTACGATTTTTGTTTTTTAAAAGCAATTAAAACTGCCTTTTTCATGAGGCAATTTAAAAAGTGCTTAATTTTTCCTTTTCGAAGATTTTTTTTCTTTACTGCTTTTCGCTGCGTTTTATGTAAAAGCATATAATCAAGAAAAGAACTCTTTGTCAGAAACTAGTTATTTTATCATGATCATGTAAAGTCTTTGCAAATTATTTTGCATTTTGTTAATGTGTTTAGTGCTTAAAAATATTTTTGAGTGCTTAAAAAAAGCACTTTAAAGATGCTTATTTTTTGTTGGAGATATGGCTAACGCACCCTACAATAGGTACAAGGAATTTTTGCTTTTCTAGATTTGAGTGGCAACCCGGGTAAAGTTTTGAAATTTATATTTGCAATAGTTTAGAGAAAGAATACTTGAATATATAGGGTTGTATTATTGAAAAAGCGCAAGTTTTTAGTGTAAAGATGGTTTCTAATGTGAACAGTTTCTTATTTATGCTATATTGTTTTAAGCTGATGTTACTGAATTCACGTAAATGCTGCTTGTCTTTTTTTCACTTATACATGAAGTACGCTTCTGTACAGTTTCTATTAAAATGAAATAATTCTTAAATACAAAAGTATGGTTGAAGGTATTCTATAGGGTAAAAGCTAACTGTTGGTGGTTCAGTCCATGGGGGTTGAATAAGTCACATTAAGGTTCATTTAAACTAACAATGTGTGGATTTGTAGTTTAATGGTTAGGCTATGCGCTTTCCACTGGAGAAGTTGTGAGTTCAAATTTCAGATGAGGCATTTGATTTTCATCTCTAGATTTCTGTACTAAGAACTATTTGGTATATTTCATTCTGTTTATATAAATATATTTTAATTTAAATTATTTAAAAAAAATTTAAATTTTCAAAAGCAAAAAAGAAGCTAAGTATTTAATTTTTATTTTTTTTATCAAAATAAATTGATTACTTTTTTTTAAAAAAATACTGTCACTTAAAATTTTTTGATAAACTAACTGAATTTTTTTCAACTTTATAATAAATAATTTAAATTTTTTATTAAATCTAATTATGAAAATGTAAACAAAAGTATGTTAGACTAGTTAAAAAAAAAGAAAAACTATTTATTACATAACTAGAAAATCATTCTATTAAAAATACGAAATTTATTTCGAATGCATTCTGATTATTTGAAATTCAATGGATTATAGTTCAGTAATAGTTATTTTTTTCTTTTTTAAACAAGCCTGATAATATAGTTTTGTTTATATTTCCATAATTAAGTTTAATGGGAACTTAAATTTATTATAAATAAAAGAAAATTTAGTTATTAAAACATATTTATTATAACTTTCTTTTTAAAAAAAATAATCCTTATATTTTTATTAAAAATATTAAACATCGATTCATTTTTTTTTTGTTCTTACAAATTTAAAGTTTTAAAAAAAAATTATTCAAATTCAAAAATAACTTATAAATTGAATAAAATATACTAAATAGTTATCCATTTGCAAAATAATATTTGATAAAATTCTATCTCCTCAGTTGGGACACGAACCCCCGACCTCTCTCGTATAACTTGAACAGAGTACCATTTACACTACAAACCATAATGAGCTGGAAAGTCCGTTTGTTTAAGAGTAACTGAAACTGTAACGGGGCGTATTTTAACCTAAGGGCAGAGCTGGCAGCTAATTTTTACCCTGTCTAAGGTTTTCAACTATTCTCTTTAAATGTTCCAAATGATTACAATAACAAGATGACTAAAGTCCTCCCTTTCATTGCTCATTAACGCATTTCTTTTCAGGCTTGTCAGTTTCTATTGTTGGTTAGGAAAAACTTTGCATTAGTACACGATAGAACCTTCAGAATTGCCTGTCGATATCAAAATTGTGCCCGTGACTACTCAACCTTTGATAGAAGATAAGAAAGCTGGTAAGTTTCTTTTGACTAGTATTTAAGTGTATGTAGTATTATGTGTAAGTGTATGCAGGATATCTGTGCACCTAGAAAATCATGAGAAATCATGGAAATTCATGAGGTTCGTTATTGAACAAAATTTGTCATGAAATGTCATGATTTTATCTATTTTTTGAGAAAAATCATGGAAAGTCATGGTTTTTGGTCACCGAAAAATCTAACTTTTGAAATAGAATTTACCCCCATCCCCTCCAATTTCATGATGTTGCGAATATCTGAATTTGTTACAAAATCCCCACTAACAGTCATTTTTTATTAAAATATAAGATGTTTTCATCATGTTCTTTCAAAAATATGGTGTTCTTTCAAAAAGAAAATGAAAGAAAAAATATTTCTAGAGCGAATTATCTTTTAAACTTCCGTGATTTCAGAATTTTTGTCATTATTTAATTTTTTTATGTTATCAATTCAAAATTCTAACTGAAGCAAGCCAGTGATTGCCTATTTTTTTTTATTCCGAAATGCGAACAGAAAATTAAGTCTTTCTTTTCTTTCCGATGAACAAGAAAAGTATCCTTAGAATATAATTATGCTGAGAAAAAGAAAAAAAAATTCCTTATGTATTTTTTCAACTATTTTATTGCTTCAACTCTTTCTTTACTTTTTTGTTTTTTAAATTTAAAATCTATATATATGTGGATGCAGAGTATAACAGTTTCGCTTATACCTATCATTTCAATTAATGTTATTATAATGCTTTTTTAAATTTGTTGTTGTGTTTTTGTCGGAGAAAATAGTAACATTAAGTTATAAAAAACTCTTCGAATTAGTCATGGAAAATCATGAATTTAAAAGTCTTAAGTGTTGCAGATATCCTGTGTATGTAAGTATGAATATTTGATATTGTTGATTTGTTATTTTCAGATGTTCCCATCATAGGGAAGTCCAAAGATAAAGTTGCTACTTCACGTCAAGATATATTTGCAGGTGAGGTATTTATCCTTTTATTTATTTACTTTAGCACTATTTTTCGAAACTCTTGCTCCAAGAAAAATAAAGCCACAGTATAAGTGCCTTAAATTTTATACTGTCTGTGAAACATTCTGCGGTTAGTGCAACATTTGTGCCTTTTATTGAATTATTATTTCCACTGCAAGCGAAGTTGAAAAAAGTCAGTTAATTTTTTTTTTCATTAAAAATTAATAATTCTGCATACAACCTGATGTTTATTTTGGAAGACCACTGTTTTGTAGGAAAATAGCTCTCTTTTTTGTTTTCCAGATAAAAATTGTGTTTTTGTAGAACGTCTGGAGTATGCATAGTTTCTAAGCTCAATTTTATTTTTTATTTTATAACCGTCCAGCCGACTCAATTTTATGGGTTTACGACTACTAATTTTCATCTCCGTAGCCTTGTAATTTTGAACCCAATCCAGAAGACAAGGGAACTTCTGGATCGGGTATTGGGAGAAATTTGCCTTCGTTGAGGACTTTTTGATGGAGCTAACCCGCATTTGCGTTTCAGGAACAGGAAGACCACGAGAACCTCCCACGGTTAGCCTGACGGCAAGGGGACTCTAACTCATGATCCGTCTACCACTGAGGATATTTCACGTCAGCACTGTGGTCGGTGCAAACCGGAGTTCGTATCGACTGGGATCCAAACCCGGTACGCCTCATTGGAAGGCGAATGCTCTATCCCTTGAGCCATCGCGGCTCTCTAAGCTCAATTTAGTCGGTGCACCGGTATAGAATCTTGATGCATCGGAGCTCTGATTAAGCGGCCAACATGAAAACACCAAGTAACACTAGAAGGGTTTAACTTTTATTTTTTTATTGTACTTTTTAACGGAACATTTCAGATAACCAATTGGTCTATTGTGAATTTTTTAATCTATATTAATATATATACCTGGTAGCATGGGTATATATGCTATGGTGGACAATTTAAAGCTTGACAAATAATAAAAAATGACATTTTTGAAATCTCGTTGAAAAGTGTTAATAACTGCTTAAAAGTCATTTAGATTTACGATTACATCAGAAAAAACTCGTGAAAAAGCTATTATTTAAAATCACGTGGAAAAAGCGTATAAATAACTATTTGAAAAAATCCTTCATATTAACGATAAAGATTACAAAGAAAGTGTCGTGAAAAAAGATTATATAAATGTGTGATTCAACTTCAGGATTAATAATATTATCACATTAAAAACTTCAAGATTTTCAAAATTTTGTGAAAATACGCTGTTATATTTACCGAATAATCCAGAGATATTCGATGAAATCGACAGAAGTAAATCGCGTCAAAAAATGATTTATCAAAGATGCGATCAATAACTCACTAGTCAAAATATCGTATTAAACCTTACGGGATTTTAAAAATTGTAACGACATAGGTAGCTGTAACCGCCGAAAGAACGATAGAAACGTCACTTGAATTTACGATGAATTTTTTTTATTTAAAAAAAAAGCTAGTTTAGAAATGATTACTGAAATTTAAAATTCGTGTATCTCACTATCGTTTTAAAAATATTGGGTATCTTTAAACTGAGCTGAATTCTGTACAATAACCACACAAAAAGTGATCGAGAAATTAAAAAGATTTTCTATAGAATCTGTGAATATTGAGCACGTCAAAAACTGATAACTCAAAAGACCAATTTAAAATTTTCAATATTTTTTTAAAACATTTTGGAGAAATTTTTTTTTTGCATGCCTGCCAAGTCTTCTGCACACTCGATTGACCCATCTTTACTTGCTGTTTGGTGAACCCCCTCCTCATTGCAATACATGCAACGTTTTACTCACCATCTATCACATTTTAATTTCTTGCCCATGTTTTAACCGTCATCGTCTTACCTTTTTTGGTAGTTCTATTTTATGCATAAGAGATTTGTTAAATAAAGCTCATCATCCTAACGTCTTTGCATTTCTCTTCGCGATTGGTATTTTATATTGTATATAATTGCTTTTACCCAGTTTTATTCACATTGTATTTTATTACAACGTACCGTTTCAACCAGTTTTATGCAATTTTAATCAATTTACACCTTTGTCTGATTTTATTGACTTCTGAATGTTTTGCGTGTCATGTATAGTTTTAACAATATAATGTATTTTGGCAAAATAAATAAGGTTTATCTTACATTTGTTGGGGAAAAAAACAGTTTGTTTGGAGCAGCGTGTCCTTCTTTGGACCTTGTGCCATTAAATCCTACATTGAACGTCTCCTGTTTGAGGACTCCTGTATTTCATAACTGTTTCCTGTTTATCAGTATATTCTCAAATTTCTCCGCATTTGTTGAAGAAATTTTAAAAAAAATTGACGATTAAATATCTGCTGGTGGCTTCTCGCATTCCTCAACAAATAGTGCTATTGCCAGTACCGCAGTATGTTGAGTGTTAATAGTTTAAGTAGTTATAAATAATGGTTTAAAAAATTTCTTTACATTAATATTTATATACGCATTTTTTACTTCACTAAATGTAAGTGTTTAAATTATTTCCAATTTTGAATTTCTCTTTTTCACTTACATGATTATGCATAATGTATCAAAACTTCACTCATAGCCTAAAAAATGTAGCTTCAAACTCTCCGTAATTTTATTTCTCCAATGTTGGCAGGTATGATTGTGTTCAAAAGCTTTCGCAGGTTGCACATACACAGTCGGTGGGCCGCAGATTGTGCCCCCCTATGGAAAAAAAGCATCCAAATGTATTAAACTTTTCCAATACTTTTCAATTCATTCAAATCCTTACAAATGAGCCGCGATGGCTCAGGAGATAGAGCACTCGCCTTCCAATAAGTTGAACCGGGCTCGATTCCCAGTCGAAACGAATTCCGCATTCGGCTTGCACTGACCACAGTGCTGACGTGAAATATCCTCAGTGGTAGACGGATCACGGGTTAGAGTCCCCTTGTCGTCAGGCTAACCGTGGGAGGTTCTCGTGGTCTTCCTCTCCATGTAACGCGAATGCGGGTTAGTTCCATCAACAAGTCCTCCACGGAGACAAATTTCTCGATTATTAGAATTAGATAATTTTTTAGTAATTCCTAGAATATTAGATGTTCGAATAATTGTATCTAGAACTGATGTTATTCATTCTTGAACTATTCCTTGATTAGGAGTAAAAGTAGATGCTATTAATTAAATCAGTTATTTTATATTTTTAATCGAAATGGGTTATTTGTAGAACAATGTTCAGAGATTTGTGGGGCTAATCATAGATTTATACCTATTTTAATTTCAGTAATTCCTTAAATTGAATTTATGAAAATATGATTATGAAATAGTGGCCGAATTTAGGCGATAGTCTCTTAAAATAACTATGTAATGAGTAGTTAAATTAATATTAGTTTATCAAACTAAAGATGATTTTTATTCCTCAATTAATACCTTTATATTGAATTATATCTTCTTTTATTTGTAGTTTTGTTATTATTATTATTTATGAAAATTTATGGTGATTATTTAAATATAAGAAATGCTTTGTATAATATAAAAGGATTATAAACAGAAAAAAAAACACATGATATTGGTAAATTTATTTTCTGTGTCTGATCCGACATCATATTTTGGTATTTCAATTAATTGAATAATTATCATATTAGTATATATAATTAGATTTACTAGATTTTTTAAGATTTATTGAATATATTTAATTAGAATAAAGAAATTTTTAGTAAATGTAAGTGAAGTATTTAAGGAAGTAGCTGATTTAAAAAAAAAATAGTGCGTGGAGTCCCTCCGCGCGGAAGAAGTGAAACTTCGTAATGTGGAAATGAAAATAGAAAAGGGTAGAAATTGATTTTTAGTGAAATCATATTGTTTCTTTAAGACAAACTTTATTAACAATGCTTACAATTCACAATTGATCGCATCTTTTAATTATCATTTTCGAGTGGAGAAATATCCAAATCTATAACATTTGCAATAGGATTATGATAACTAAAGTAAGATACGAAATGTTTGAGTTCTATTTTTTCAATATTTCTTGTAAAAACTGCATCAATGGTAGTTGGTTGTTGGATCATTCCTACCATTTATCATTTCCAATCCAAATTTGTCTTTAAGGAAGCTTCAGGTAACGAGAAATTCACATTAAAATCTTCTGCAAGTATCACAGGCCGCTCACAATAATCAATTTCTTCACCAGTAACGTCTGCCGGAGCTTGTGAACACACAGTGGATAGTGGCAATAAAGATTTTGCAATAAATAATTTAATATCCCTCATGGCTGCATTTGGTGAAATATAAATGGCAATTAGAAAAGAGAAAACCTAACAATCAATTGATATTCACAAGAGACGTACCTTGACATAACCTTAAATCCGTCGCATTGTCCATGGGATTGTTTTCACTCATTTTTTACAATTGTTATCCACTAAGTTTGAAAATAAAAAATACTACCCTATTAAATTATATCTGTATCAAATCAAACTGAAATATTTATAGAAAAACAGTACTTTTATGACTTTTATTATTTTTATGCTAGTCAGAACCAAAACAATATGGAAATGAATGAGGGAAAACTGAATCCTACCGCGTGATTTCCCGGCCAATAAAAATGTAGCGTTAAACGTTTAACGCAACCTTGTTGGAAGTCGCATAAGAAGTATCACTTCAAAAATATTCTGGAATTATTTGTGTAAGATTAATTAGCTTTATATATTATATCAAATTCGATAGGTTTGTTTCCATTTATTTTTACTGGAACGGCTCATGTTATATTTACAATAGGACTAGGAATTGTAATATGAATAAGCTATATTTTATAATAGGATGATTTAAAAATTTTATTTGTAATGCGGCTCATTTAGTTCCTGAGGAAAGTCCTTTGCTTTTATCGCCTGTATTGATATTAATTGAATCGATTAGACATTTAATACGATCTTTTACTTTATCTATTCGACTAGCTGCTAATATAATAGCTGGTCACTTAATTATTGGATTGTTTTCAAGAATCAGATTATTAGGGTCATTAGAATTAATTTCTTCCTTAATTTTTCAGAGATTATTATTATTATTAGAATTTGGTGTAGCTATTATTCAAGGATCTGTATTTAGAATTTTGTTATTATTGTATGCTTTTGAATATTATTAATTATTGGAAAAGCATTATCATCCTTATCATACATTAAATATTTCTCCTTGACCATTACTTATTGTAATTAGAATTTTATCGTTTATATTAGGAAAGGTAAAAATATTTATATATGTATAGAATATAATTTATTAATAGTTAGATTTAAAGTAAGAATAACAATTTCGATTTTACGGTGACGAGATGTAGTTCGTGAAAGAACTCATTTAGGATATCATTCTAGAGTAGTATTGAGAGGACTTACATTAGGGATAATTTTATTTATTATTAGAGAAGTATTTTTTTTTATTTCTTTCTTTTGATCATTTTTTCATTCAAGATTAAGACCTACTATTGAAATTGGTTCATTTTGACCTCCTACTGGAGTAGAAACATTAAATGCTTTTCAAGTTCCTCTATTGAATACTGTAATTTTATTGACTTCAGGGGTAAGAGTAGCATTATGTCATCAAGTTATTTTAAATGAAAATTGAATTATAGCTAAAAATTCTTTATTAGCAACTTGATTATTGGGAATTTATTTCTTGATATTGCAAGGATTTGAATATATAGAAACTTTATTTGGAATTAGAGATTCTGTATTTGGCTCAACATTTTTTATGGCTACTGGATTTCATGTTATTGTAGGGACTTTATTTTTAATTGTAATATGAATGCGAGTAACAAGAATTCATTTTTGTAGAAGACATCATTTTGGGTTTGAAGCTGCAGCTTGATATTGACATTTTGCTGATGTAGTGTGGTTCTTTTGTTTTCTGTAATATATTGATGGGGTTCATAAATAAATAAGTATATTATGTACATTTAATTTCCAATTAAAAGGAGAATATTAATAATATTAATTATTATAATTGTTGAAAATATTTTAATCATAATTGTATATATATTATTTTATATCATATAAAATAAATTATAGAATAGAATCATCTTCAGGATATGAATGTGGATTTAATTTTATATCTAAGACTCGAGTTTCTTTTTCTTAACGATTTTTCTTAAATGGTATTTTATTTTTAATCTTTGATGCTGAAATTGTATTATCATTATGTTTTCCTTTTTTAATATATAGAATGATATTTTCAAGAATATGTATTATATTTGTTTTTATCCCAATTATATCCCAACTACTCACCACCAAGCAGGTCACCCACTAAAAGAAGAAAAATTTAATAATGAAATAAATCGAGATGCTTACATTGAATAAAGTATTTCTGAAATCGCATTTTTGAGAAACGAATTAAGTAATTTTCTTTAAATATGTGAGGATTTTAAATTTAACGCTCGAGATTTATTGTATTAGTTAGTATTTCACCATTGTAAGAAGAGTCATTAGGTAAAAATGCCGTTCGACAACCACTTTTGGCGCGTTTTTTTTAAATCGCCAAATTTGGGAATATTTGCGCTGCGTTCCTGAGAGTGATTTATTGTATTAGACATTTCTCAGAGAAACAAATTAGAAATAAATACAAACAAAATTTTCTTATTTTTATTTAATTTGTGATATTTAAAGTAAAAATAATGATACCTTATATTGTCACATATCAATTTAATATTGATGAAAAGCGTTATAACACGATAAATTACGAATAATTACATTTTAATTACGAATAATGACGTGATAATGTACGAATAAGTGCATATTATTGTATATTCTATCCTTACTTTTTTCTCTATAATTACATATAATTAAACATATGATCCCAAAGGTGGAGTTTAATCACAATCCTTCAGAGTTATCAAAAGTTTATTAGTTAGAATGTAATGAATGTAAAATTTTCCAAAGTTGCTCAAATTTAAGATTTCCTACCTCCATGAAACAAAATATTAAACGAATTGGTTACTCTTGAAGAATTAATATGAAAGTTTTACACAATGCTTTCCGGTTCATTTTAGTTCAAATTTCATTGCAAGAATTGGAATTTATTTACCGTTGAATGCGGATATGAAAAAAAAATCCAAACCTGTTTGAAATACCCTAAAATGCGTTGAAAATGTAAATATAAGAAACAACTCCAATACTCACCAGGTTATAAAACTGCTTTTGATGTCTGATTCGTAAGATTTCGATACCGTTTTAATTTTTCTTAGCACAATTATCAATTTTGGATTCCCCATACTAGGTACTTTGGATGCTTCCCCATACTTTGGATAAGGGTTAATTATACAAAGCACTGCCTGCAAATATTTTGACATATAAGTTAGGAAATATTTTTTGTGTAGGATCATAACTAAAAGTCACCATGTTTTAGCTACAACAGGAAAATGGCAAGGTAGTAAATGAAAAAAAATTCCCAGAAGGGATTATATTTTTTGCTTTATTTTAAGTCATTCAAAAGCAAAATGTCCCCGTATGAGAAGTTATATGACATAACTAATACATTTTCAGCGCTCAACTTCATTGTGTATTTGATACCTGAGGGTTGTTTATGTAGATCACTGTTTATAAGTAATTTGTTTTGTAAATGAATTCCATGATACTAGTGTTACGATAATATATTATTTAGTCTTGTCCTGAGTTACTTATACTACTTATGAATACGTAATTTATGTAATGAACTGTAAGGGTTCATTACTTATTGAAGAATAAAGCTTTATTATCTATTTAATCTTTAAAGTTCATTATTACAGTTTATTTGATATGACAGATAAAACCATGGTTAACACTGTCAATTGTCAAAAACTTGCCAACCCGGGTTTTTTTATATAGTGTGAATTTGCTGACTTGTGAGATAAATTTTATTTCAGTTATATTTAATCACAATTTGTTCAAAAAATGAAGTGTGATCGAAAAAAAAACACCAAATAGTTCTCAAGAAATACGAAATGCTTTTTTTGTTTATTAAAGATGGGGTTTGTCAGAAATCTCAGGCAAAAAATAAGCCTTCATTCAGAAATAATAAGTAGTATTGGTTATGATAAATAGAAGAAAAATACGTAAAAATGATATACTAATGATACGTACAAAAGTCGACGAAAAGTATGTACTACAAATGTATTTCCTCAATTGTCTAAAAAAATACTTTATACATTTTGAGGTATTTTTCAGTATTTTTTATTTTATTTATTTAATTTTAATTATTTTTGAATTTTTTAGAAAACTAGAATTTTCTGAAGGTGTTTTATCTGAAGCCACTAGTAAAAATCTTGAACTGAAAGGTTATGTTTTTGATGCATTACCTGAAGATCTCCGAGCTCCCCGTCTTGTTCGAGTTGGTCTTGTACAACATGCAATTCTGGAACCTACTACTGCACCAATATCAAGACAAAGAGAAGCCATTCATAATCGTATTCGGGAGATTGTTGAAATAGCAGCACAGTGTGGAGTTAATATTATATGCTTCCAAGAAGCATGGAGTAAGAGAATGCTTTTTTCATATTTCAAGAATAGTTTACGATTAGTTTATAGTTTATTAGTTAGAAAGAATAGTTTTTTTATTATTGGGAACATTAACCTCAGAGCATTTTAATATAGAGTGGGAGAATTAAGGTTTTTTTTCAGGAATAATGAAGTGGTTTATTTTATGTGTTACTTAATAGAAAAGCAATTTAATAGAAAAGATGGATTCATTTCAGATTGATCTGGTAACTTGTACAAATTTTTAATGAGAACATGTTTTTCAACTTTTTTATGTCAATAAATACTCAATCTCCTTTCATTCTAATAACTTTGGGATATTCATTTGAACTTTTATTGTCTGTTATTGATTTTTCCTATATTTACCTTATATGCTTAAAAAACATATTGTAACACATTTTATATATTTCCCGATTTAATTAGTTTGTTGAAAAAAAGTCGAAAGAAAGTTTTTTATGTAAAAGACTAGTTTAAAGAAGTAGGGAATTTCAATTAACTTTTAGAGAAAAAAAAATCCCTTTTGTTCATCTAGGGGAATTCATTCTAAAAGCCCACAGTTGATACAGAAGAACGATATAGTTTGTGATGCCACACTAGGCATTGCATATTTGTTAGTTTTTAAAATTTTTTAAATTTTTTTTAAATCATTCTTTGGAGATCCATAAATTTATATAAAAAAAAATAGAAATAAATATTATACATTTTTTTCTTCTGTGTCCAGTTGGGACATATGTGATGCCACTATAGGCATTTCATATTTCCCAGGTTTCAAAATTTCGTATATTTTTTTAAATCATTCTTAATCGAATTTTAATTAAATTAAACCAATTATTTAATTTTTATACATTTTATAAAAAGCTAATATAAAATAATCTTATTCTTTTCTTATCAATCAATGTAACAGCTAACATTTATTTCAATACTAATGTAAGACTCATAATTTACTGTTGCAACTAAATCAAAAACAAAAATCTATTTTTAACTCTTTATTCTTTATTTCTTACCACAAAAATGTTTCAGTTACATGGTTATACTAATTCTAACAGTCTTTTTGGCGATTCGCTTTTGCCAAATTATTTTCAAATTTAATATTGATTATGAGGGGGTAGGCTTTATTTTTGGCTATGTTATCTTTTGATAAATCACCAGCCATGGATCTCTTCAAGTGATCCTAACTGTTCACTGGGAACAATTCATTCACTTTTAATTTTGAGTTATTAGTAGTTGAACCAGAGGCTTCGGCCTCCTGGTCCCAACCGTTAAATAGATATCTTTACAAAGTATTCTTGACGCGAAGAGAATAATTTTCTTGATCCCTTTGAGGGACTTCTTTTCTTTATTTTTATAATTTTAGAATGTGGCTATGTTCAATTTAAGTTTTACATTATAAATCAATTTTTTCTAAATGATTTTATTAATTTTTCTAGTATAAATATCCTTACATCGTATCCGAATTGAAATGTATCTGAAACGGCCATAATACTATAATTTTACTGGGAAACTACCTCCCACTAATCCCTATGAACTAAGAATTTGAACTAAACTGCTACTACATAGCTATTAATGTTTTGGGATTATATTTCTGGTGTCATAAAATCATTTTTGATGATACAAGTGTCATAAGCATGTTTGGTTTGAATTGTCAAACATTTGTTTAATGATCTAGGAAAAGAAGGCAAAGGTTAGTCACTGGGGAAAAAAGATTATGTCTAAAAACAGTATGAAACTGTCAAGCATGAAAACATACCAAACCTATGCATAATCTAGCATGCATATTTTTTTTACAAAAATCAAAATTAATAAACATTAAAAAATTTTATTGTTTAAAATATTAATATTTTGTGGATGTAGTAATTATCTGAATATTAATTATCTGAGTAGTAAACTAAGTGTGATACAATGTTTAATATTTTATAGCAATGCCCTTTTCCTTTTGCACTGGAGAAAGATATCCGTGGTGTGAATTTGCTGAAAATGCAGAAAGTGGTCCTACGACACTCCTATGTGCAGAGGTAATTTATAAAGGTTTTATTTCTATGAAAGAAATTAGTATTATATATTTTAAATGTTCAATACACATATTTGATTTTTAAGCAGTTTATCTTGTTTATTTATCTCTATTGAAAATAAGTTATTTTTCCTCTTCTTGTATATATAATTGATATAAAAAAATAAACATATAAGTAGTAAAAGTATTTTTTTTTTCATAATGACACTTTTGAAAATTCTTCCACTAATCAACCATCAATAATTAGGTGAATATCGAAGGATTTATGAAATTTCCATAAAGGCATACTGATAGGATGCTAATTAGAAAAAAATATATGAATAATTTATGAAGCAAACACAGTGACATATGAATAGTGTACTATCGCACTCTGCCCAAAGAATAATTTCCCCAGACTCCTACAAAGGAACGTCTTTTCCTCACAGCCAATTCGTGCTAACTCTCACATATCTTTATTCACTGCATCTACACTTGATCACTGCTCCAGCACAGCATGGAGGCATGACAAATAGTTTAATATAACACGACAGTATGACTAATGTGGTTTCACAATATACTTGTCATAGTTAACATATTTAACATCCCAAAATAAAAAACTATTTCAATATATTAATTGTGTTTCTTTATATTTTGTAGTTAGCTGCAAAACACAATATGGTTATTGTATCTAATATTCTTGAAAGAGATGAAACTTATGGAGATACTATATGGAATACTGCTGTTGTCATTTCAAGCTCTGGAGCATATTTAGGAAAATCTCACAAGTATCATATACCACGTGTTGGTGATTTTAATGAAGTAAGTGTTCAATTACTAAAAAAACATATTTTTCTTAATTATGTTTTAAAGAAAAATTGTAGATAGTTTGAGATTATCAGTTAAAAACACTTATAAAAAAAAGTTGTCTGTTGTTGTTTTATTATCACTGTGTTACAACAACAACAAAAAATGCTTCAATTTATGCATAGTTTCATGTTTAGCAAATATTTCTTATGAGCAGAGATTCGGTCATGTCCTACATGCTCCAATCAACTAGACTATTTCAGTCGCCTTCTGAAATCTCACAAGAATTGACTGTATAAATTACATTCTTAAACTTGACAATTCAAGTTATCTTGTTTCTTAATATAATTCTGGTCAGAAATATGTTATTTAAACATATTTTAAGGAAATTTTTTTTAAAAAACTTAAATTTAAAAGATATTTTTTTCAATATGAAATTTAGTCAAAAACTATTAAATGTACTATTATAAATTTATTCTGTGATTTGAAACAGTGTCTGGCATTTTATTAAATTCATACCTGAAGCATTTGATTCCTATAAGCGGATGGCCACTAATAGTATAACTAATTTGTATAAGAACAGAATAATATTATTTTTGCTCTACAGTATGAGCATAACTGTAAAATAGGATTCCGTTATTCATATTTGTGCAAATTTATAAAGCTTAACTTTCTTCTGGAAATTTCAAATAAGTCAGTAACTAAAATTTAATGTTAAAAGAGTTGAAGCTAATCCTAGTAAAAGTCAAAGAAAACCTTTTCTATTTATCTGTCAGAATAGGCATAAAATTGAAAGCTAGTCCCTATTTCGATTAGAAGAAAATTCCTCATATCCTGACATCAAACCCTTCTGCATTCTGACAAACCCAGAACCTCGTGTCTAGAGAGGTTAAAAATAATTTGACGTATAAGGGCTAGAGGAAAAGAACCTAGCGTTGTAATAAAACACCTGATAATGGACAATTTCTTAGAAAGCAGATGAAAGGGATTGTAGTGCACCTTTCGACTTGACAGCTTTATCTCACTTTTCAGCTTAACAGTTCTATCTCACTCTTTGTTTTGATGGTCCTGCAGTGGACTGATCGTAAAGACACGGTTCCCAGTAGAACACCAAAGTCAACCATCAATGGCTGCGGTCAGTAAGCGGGTGGGTGACAACTTTGAGCAGCCTGCTTAGGGACCGAGGGTGAAGGTATTGGTCCTCCTTAAACTGTTCTTCCATAAAGTGCTTGACTTTGGGCAGTTCGATGGGCTACCAAAGCAGGGGAGCTATCCCCTCTGCAGAGGATCAAAATTGCGATGGCATGTCTTCAGATCATTCTCAGGGATGTTCCCTGACCTTTGCCAATAGCCCATTGTGCAGCTCTTGTGTGACGTAAATAAAGTACCTGCCTTTGTTTTGATTTAGATTTCTTGCTGTCATGAGTCTGTTAACAAAAAAATTTGAATAATGCCGTAATTGATTTTGTATTTAAATATTTGATGATAAACAAATGGTTCCACTAACAAGTTTATAAGCTGACAAGGACTTTAATTTGCTAACTTAAAATTTAATCTTTCAAAAATCACAATGGCCAATTATCAATTTTCAAAAGCTCTAAAAAATCATTGAATATTATCCTCTTGAATTGTGAAATATTGAATTAATAAAAACTGAAAAATTAAAATAAAATAATTAAAATAAAATTATTTATGATTATTATTCAATGCCAAATTATTATTTATTAAAATGCCAGTTTCAGGTTTTGAAAATTCATTCTACTTAAAGAAAATTGACAACATTTGCATGAAATTAATTAATATTAATGAAACTAACTGAAATGAAATTAATTATATTTTGAAATGTTTTACATTTTTAGTATAATCAAGGTTAATTTTATATGCAATTTAATACCTACTTAAAATCTGTTAAAATTATTTTGTGCATACATCCCTCCTCTTAATGGTTACTGTAAACATTACCTATATCATATGTTATAGATTGTTTATTATTGTTTGAGCTAATTTTTGAGACTTAAACTTTCATTTTTTATGTCAAGAACTAATTTTTGATAATAAAATTTATGATAGTAAAATTCATGACAATTCAACATCTGCTCATATTATTACAAAAATGTAATATTTAAGGCATTTGACAGTTTTAGACATAACTTTTTGAATTAGAATTTTGGCCATGACAGTTTAAATCATGTTTAAGACATTGAAAACAATAATACGAATGAAATAAAATTAATTACCAACTCTATTATTTGTAATTACCTGCTAAGTGTATTTTTTAATTGCAGCAATTTTATGTTATATTTTCAATATATGCGTATTTTGTTTTAGTCTACTTATTACATGGAAAGTGACTTACGGCATCCTGTATTTCAAACTCGTTTTGGTGAGTATGGATAGTTTTCTTTTAAAATATATGATAATGAGTTCGCCAGTTTTTCTCTAAAGGAGAAAAACTGGCGAACAAGTGTCAAAAGTAGAGAGAAGTGGATTCGAATTCAAAGGAAGGCACTGGCCCACCCTGGGCTGTCTAGCCAGATATGATGATGAGTTTTTAATGTACACTTTTGTTTATTCCTCTATTCAACTAAATTTATCCCACCTCAGTCTAAAACGTGTCAACTGTGCTGTAAGCATAGGTTTGATCCCCAAAACACATTGATGACTCGATTACACTGCTTAGAATATAGATTTGTCTCCCTAGTCTGGTTTTACAATCCAGCATTACATTACATTAGTTGCAACCTCTCTTTTACTTTTAAACAATTTTTTTTAAATCTTGTTTTTTTTTGTCGTTTCTTATAGTTTTTGGAAAAGATTATTATTGCACACTTTTTCTTTATTTTCTTAATTTTATTTAACTCTATATATATGTGTGTAGTTAAGGGCTTATAATAATTTAAAGCTAATCTTAAATATGATAGTATGTTAATTTTTATATCTATTTAATACTCTAAAATTGAATAGCAAATTTTTTTAGAACCTTTTTACATTTTTATTAGTAATATTTCGCATTACTCATTTAATATATTTTAATTAGAATTGAAATGGGCAATCTTTATACAAAAATAGCGCTTATAGTAGTAAATATCTGTGGTTAACAAATGCCAGTCTTTGCTCGTATTTAAAAAAAAATTAAATTACGAGAAAAAAGCAATGTTTTGCTTTCACAATACCTAGATCTATTTTTATGTTACAGTGTGTTATAAACCTACATTATTGTAGAAATCAATGTTTCAGTTTGTAAAACTTGCTATTTATGAAAACAATAAATCGGAATAATAAATACTTAGATTAAATTAAAAACTCTTCCAAATTCTTAAACAGTTGTAAAATATTTCAAGTCTAATTTATAATGAATACATCCCAAGCCTGACATACTGACACAATATTTGTAAAATGAAATGCTTAATTTTTATTTTAAATTTTTTTATGATTGTTTTTTTATTTAAGCTAAGAAAAGAATTTTTAAAAAAAATTGAAGAGTAATTTCAAATTAAGAAAAATGCTTGTTTCTAAGGAAATAACAGTTATTTCTTAAATTGTACTGCATAAAATTAAAGTATTTAACAAGAAAAGCTTACACCATCTACATAATTGCAATAGATTTTTTTTTCTATTTCATCAGCATCAAAGTTTTTTTAATTCTGTTTTAGCTTTTTGTTTGTTTTTAATGTTAATAAATTTAAAAAGTATTTAACAGATTTTTTTTGTCTTTCAGTGATGGCAATTTTTTACACTCTATTTTACTTTATGAAAATTTAAACTTGTGTTTCTAACATAATAAAATTTCTAATTTTTTAAATGAATAATTGTATACTGTATTATTTGACAGCATGAATTTTTTAAGATTTAGAAATTTTTATGATAGCTAAATTTTTTAAATTGAAAATTCAAATAGCTTAGCTCGAGTATTTCATAAAAGCATAGAGTATAAAGAAGGAATCTTGAGTAAAAATGTATCTTTGATTTTAATTAAATCCCCAGAAAAAGTATGTTTGATATTTATACTTAATAAATTTTACTTCATATTTTCTCTCAGAAAAGGAAATTGTGAAAAAAAATGCACTATTTTCGATTTACAGAGTTTTAGACTTCAAATTATTAAAAAAAAAATTGAACAATCCAAACTTGTATTGAAATTTTTTCACGGATATCATTAAGAAATTCTGGGGAAATCGATGCACTTTCTTTTTCTTTTAAATAAAAATTTCTTTTTCTCTTAAAGAAAGTATCGTTTTCTCTTAAAGAAAGTATCGTTTTCTCTTAAAGAAAAATTTCTTATCACTCAAATGTTAGTAAATGCTACTATTACGAGGGTTGCTATTTATATTTCTGGCCTTGGCAACAGTAAGTGTTGCTAGGCGACCGCAGACGATTTTAATCGAATGTTTGATGTTTTTAAACATAAATTCAGCAGACGATTTACCATTATAGCTTCATTTGTGTTGTTGACAGTAAATTGAAAAGTTTTTCTCTTTCAAAAAATGGAATTGAATCGTGAACATTTTCTTGTCATTATTTTTCATAACTTTCGACGTGGATTGTCGAGACAAGAGTGCTTCGATGAACTTAATTCTTTATTCAGCGATAAAGCGCGATCCTACAGCACTGTAAAAAATTGGTATAACGAATTTAATCGTGGTCGATGTTCGATCCAGGACGAATCCCGTGCAGGTCGTCCAAAATCCGTTGTTGTGACAGAAAAGATCGATGCTGTGCGTGAACTGATAAAGCAAGATCGTCATGCGACATACCGTGAGATAGAGGCGTCTCTGGACATTAGTATGACTAGCATCAATAAAATATTGCATGAACATTTGAGCGTGAAAAAAATTTGTTCGCGTTGGATCCCTCTTAATCTGACAAACGCTCAAAAAAAGGCTCGTGTCGATTGGTGCAAGGAAATGTTGGAAAAATACGTTCAAGGTGCATCAAAGGCTGTGTATAACATCTACACAGGTGACGAATCATGGATCTATGCATATGAGCCGGAAACAAAACAGCAATCAACTGTATGGGCCTTCCAAGACGAGGCAAAACCAACAAAAGTTGTTCGAGGAAGAAGCACATCGAAACATATGATTGCCTGTTTCTTCGACATTAACGGTCATGTGGCAACAGTGGCGTTAGAGCAACGCAGGACGGTCAATTCTGAATAGTACACGACCATTTGTTTGCCAGAAGTCATCGGAGAAATTCGAAAAAAGCAGAAGAACAGGCGAATCATTCTTCATCATGACAATGCGAGCTCTCACACATCGACTCAAACAAAGGCATTTCTGACGGAGTGAAAGATCGAACTGATGGGTCATCCGCCGTACAGCCCTGATTTGGCACCCAATGACTTCCTCTTATTCCCACACATCAAAAATAAATTACGTGGACAACGATTTTCGATCCCCGAAGAAGCGGTTGATGCATTCAAAACGCATGTTTTGGAGTTACCTCAATCGGACTGGAAAAAGTGCTTTGAAAATTGGTTCAAACGCATGCAAAAGTGTATTGATCATCATGGAGAATATTTTGATAAACAATAAAACCTATTTCGATCCTACATATTTGTTTTTTCATTATTAGGCCAGAAATATAAATAGCAACCCTCGTATAAAGCACCAAATTGCTTCTTCCTTATCAGGGTTGCTATTAAACTTCTCATTCATTCTGATGCAATTTTCTCCACTAATATTTTGGTAACACTATTTCTTACTATATGTATACATTTATACTTATTTAATTCATCTTAAATAAGATTCTTTTAAGGTTTATTCTAAATCAAATTAAATGTATCACGCTTTTAACAAGAATACATTAAGTGGCAATAAGGTTAAAATAATTGTGATCCAAGGCATATTTATATTATTATTTTTCTCTTATCCACAGTTTGTTAACATGTTTAAATATAATGAAACTTTTTTTTTCAATTATCTCTTTTGTTAAAATCATGAATGATTTTGAACAAAAAGTATGCATAATATCTTTAATTGGTGTAATATATTAATAGTGAACCCATGTGGCCCATAGAGACATGATGTGCTGCTATTGCCAATAGCTATTTTGCTTGTGCAATCAATCGGGTTGGAACTGTAAGTAATTAGTTTTAATGTTCATATTTAATTTAATTTGTATTTATTTCTGTGATATTTATTATTCTACTTCCTTAATGTCAGTTGTTTAGTTACATTGTAATATCGTTATAATGGTTTTAATTAAAATAGGTTTTAATGTTGACATTTCATTTAATTAATATGTATCACTTTCACATTTGATTTATATTTTTGAATTATTTATTTTTCTGTTTTTTTTATTAGTTATTGTTAATCTACATTGCTATGTTATAAAAATGGTTTCCATAGTTTAAATTCATTTATATATATGTTAACTTTTAAATTAATTATTTATTCATTTATTTTCTTTTTTTTTGCCATTTCTTGATAAATTATTTGAGCTCCAATGAATATATAAATGCTCCCAGCATTAAATAAAATTTCCTTTAAAGATAAAGAGGCTAGAATACACCACAGGGAATTTTTTTTGTACTTATCATTTTCATTTTTCTTTAATAGAATTCAACAAAGTATCGTAACTGAAAATGAAAATTATGCCCTGTGCGATGATAACTGAAAATTGTTGTTTTGCTTGTATGGTGTTTCTACTAGAAATTTATTGCATCGAAATCGTTATTATTTATAATCGTTATTATAAATTTATTCAAAATCGTTAATAAGCAATAAGTATAAAAGTATAACCTCTTCGATTTTTTTGGAAAATTTTCTTGGTTGCGCACATTTTTATTTATTTATTACAATCGTATTGTGTTAATATGCTGGAATAGCCTGGTATTCTCTTGTGTAAAATCAATTTTAATGTTATTCGTGTTTTGATGGAGGCATATAAAATTGTGTTGATTTTGTAAATGGATTAAAGTTGTATTTTTTACCCCTCTCTTAAACCTTAAGTTCTTTAAAGTGCCACTTTAAGTTCAAATGTAAAGAGACTTTTCTTTGTTTTAGGAAACTTTTGAAAATGAATTTACTTCTGGTGATGGAAAACCAGGTAAAATCACATTTGATATAATAATATAATGAAGGTATTTGTTAAGTTCAAATTGTACAATGTTTTTAGTATTGCTAGATTTTTTTTAAATTGTGTAAACGATAAATATATGTTTCTGAAATTTTTCTCTTGTGTTGATTTTTAGTAAGATGCGTTAGAACTATCTTTTATATTTTCATTTTTATTTTTAAAAAAATAAACTTTTATCAATACTAAGTAAAAATACAGTGAAGTTTTATCATTACAAAAAAAAATAAAAGTTTGTTTTCCTCCTCATAATAATTATTAAAAATAAAAACCAAACTTCCCATGTTTTGTTGCAATTAAATAATTAAACATGCTAGTCGTCATCTTGAAAAAAGCTGTTGGATATGCATTTTAATTAGGTATATTTGATCATTTATGATAGTTTTTATCATTTAAAAAAATTGTCACTGTAGGAAAAACTTTGTTTAGTGTTTGATATTATCAAATCTTTTTGTGTATTTTGTTTTATTTTTAATATTATTAGTGTGTTATTTCATAAAAAAAAAATAGCGTCATTATATTTTATTTTTGTGCTCACAAGAATTTTGGACAATTTTATGGTAAATATGATTTATCAGTCTTAATATTTTTGTGTATAAGCGATTTTTTAGATAATGTGACATTCGGCAAACCATATTTTATGGAATATTATTTTAATTTTTAATAAATTAATCTGCACACTATCGACCAACATAAAATATATTTCGACATACTTTTTACATATATTCAATGAAGTAAATAAATATGTTAATTGAGACATAGAAAAGTGTTACCTTTAAGTATTTTCTTTTTTATTATTTCTTAAGATAATTTCTTTCAAAATAAAATTTGGCAGTGTTAAAATATTCAGCAATTAACCCTTCAGAATATAAGCATAAATATATCCTTTTTGATTTACATATTAAGATATTACATATAACAAAATTTTACAATCTATGCAATACTGATACAATACTGGAAAAATTGCACATTATATTACCGTTTGAAATTTTTTTTATCCTAGAAGGATTTATTCTATTTTATTTAATTTATTTATAAAGTGCATGATTATTTATCTTATTAAGTATGCAAATATTTCATGAAATTTCAAACTCTTTCTTTTATTAAGAATGATCATAATTTAATTTTTTTCTCTTCTATGATTGGTCCATTGTATCTTTTAAGGGACAAAAGTGACCTAAAAGTGAAAATTAACTTAAACAAGAACTAAAGTTAAGTCATTTTACCATTTAGTACAATTAATTTTTAAGATACATTATTAACATAATATTGAAATATGGGAGGGTTTTTATTTGCATAAGTTTAATCAATTGTTTCGAAATTAACTATTTTTAAATATCTGACTTGGACCTGTCATCTCAGTGCAACTATTTTGCATAAAACTAGACACTTCTTATTTGCAGCTTTGAAAGTTAAAAAAATCTCTTGTCAGATCTACTAATAAAATTTTATTAATGTTTATACTTTTTAATTTTTAAATAAGTTCTGAGTAACAGAGAATAAGGACTAAATTATTTAGTAGACTCCAATACTTCATAAGTTCTATATTTTATTGCTCATTTAGTTCATTTTCAATTCGTAATTTAGAGTCCATTTATTTTCAGTGTGAGAAAATTTAAATAATTTATTATTATGAATGTTTTTATCACTCTATTTTTGACAAGGTGTCGAATAATGTTTATAAAGGGTGGTCATACGGAACATTCTGTGTGTAATTTTTAACGTTTCAAATTTTCTTGCTTTTGCTCACGATAACTCCCGCACCACCATCTAAATAAATAAATGAATTTTAATAATTAAATTTTTAAGAACTTCATTTTTCCAACATTCAATATCTGTGGTATAAGAAGTTTCATTTCTAAAGTGTTCTTAAAATATTTATATTTCCATTTAATGTTATAAATTAGAACATGAAAACCATTTTAAGAATTTGAAATATATTTTTGAGTTCAAGAAATACTTTCACTTGGTTACCATCACATACAAAATTTAAAATTTACTCACCACCACCTATTGCTATAAATATTTCAAGATAAATTGAATCGAATAACAACAGTAATTTATGTAAACCAGGGATACAATAAAATTGCGCAAAAATTTTCTTTAAACCACGCAGAATTTCATACAATAACAACAAAAAGTGATAGAGAAATAGAGCGTTCGCCTTCAATGAGGTGAACCGGGGATCGATCCCGGCGATGGCTGGTCGATACGAATTCCGCATCCGGTTTGCACCGACTACAGTGCTGATGTGAAATATCCTCCGTGGTAGACGGACCATATGTTAGTCCCCTTGCCGTCAGGCTAACCGTGGGAGGTTCTCGTGGTCTTCTTCTCCATGTAACGCAAATGCGGGTTAGTTCCATCAAAAAGTCCCCCACGAAGGCAAATTTCTCTCAATACTTGATCCAGGAGTTCCCTTGTCTTCTGGATTGGGTTCAAAATTACAAAGCTACGGAGTTGAACATTAGTAGTCGTAAACCCAAAAATTGGATCGGCTGTACAACGATGGTTATAAAAAAGTTTAAGTAGTTATAAATAATGGTTTAAAAAATCTTCTTTAGAATAATATTTATATACATATTTTTTACTTCACAAAATGTAAGTGCTTATATTTCGAATTTCCCTTTTTGACTTACATGACTATGCATAATGTATCAAAACTTTTCTCATAGCATAAAAAAATGTAGCTGGTAAAATCTCCGTTATTTTATTTTGCCAATGTTGGCAGATATGATTGTGTTCAAAAGCTTTCGCAGGCTGCACATAAGCAGTCGGCGTGCCGAAGATTGTGCACCCCAATGGAAGAAAAAGCATCCAAATCTATTAACCTTTGCTAATATTTTTCAATTCATTCAAATGCTCACAAATAAATATTTTGATTGATAATAAAAAAGGATTTACCTGCCCTTTAAAAAATAAGTGCACATTTATTAAAGTTTAAAACTGATTGTCGCTAAAGCTTTTATTTTATTGTAAAGTTAAGTAAGTTCTCTTTAAAACAAAAGCTGTGACATCTCTGATATTTTTAGTTTGATTTTTTCAGATCAATTGTCGGCAGTTCCAGAGCTCTCTTCATTGAACTTGAGTCCATTGTTTAAATCTTCTATTCCTATTGAACTCACTGAATCTGAGACTGAGTTTGTTGTTAGATGCATTAAACACACATTCACTAACCACATTGAGTTGCAGGTAAGAAATCCGTTTTGCATTTGAATCAATCATTTTTCCTGGGACCATTCATTGCTTTCATTGATACAGAATAATACAAAAAAATCCTCATTGTTTTAAACAATTGCAAATATTCATTGTTCGCAATGATATTAAATCTGTACTTCATCAGTTACTGCAATACTACAAGCTTTATCAACTGATGCATAAACATCAAATGTGATGTTTGAGGCATTTTTGAGAAATTATTAGTTTTTAACTATTGGTATAATTTTTGACACCATGGCAGAATCGTGGCGGCATTGTCGCAGAACAATACCGAATTCTTGCAAGAAGATTTTTCCTTTGGGAAGTAAGATTTTTTTAGTTTTCTTTTCTGCAGAAATTTTGAAAGATTTTATCTTTCCTTCAGAATTATATTCAGAAGATGCCTTTCTCATGCATCTGAGTAAGGAAAAAATGCTTATGATTTTTCCATTTTCATTTGAGAACAATAAAAAATAATGAATAATGAAGTAAAAAATTCAGTTTTCTTTTCTGCTGAATTCTATTTTATATGCATTTATTGCTATTGATTTTCAAACAGTTTTTAAATATTATTTATTATTTTTAATATGATATTTTTAATATGATATTTTTTATTGCAACTACTGAATCTCAAAATGGAATGCCGTATTTAGTAGCCTCTTTTTAAAAAGTCCGATTTGCGTGATTTCGCTGTTGATTTTTTTTTTGTGGTAGTTTTAGCTATGGATATCACAATTTTCTATTTTTTTTAATGAGATGATATACAAATGCAAAAAAAGAAATAATTAGTGTGTTTCCATCTTGCAAAATGCGGGAATATTGCCCATAATATTATATTAAAATAATATTACATATTCAATTTGAAAAATTATTTTATTTTATCCCAAAAGTTTTTTTTTTGAAGTTGACGCTTCTGCAATTTAGTAGCATGAAATTAGTAGCATTTGTATTTATAATTAGAAACATGTGCACACTTTAAATTAGTAATATGTGTATTGGTCATTACTTAAAGTACACAGCAGAAAGATATTAGTATTGGAGAGGTATGTGGCAGAAAACCCTCAAAAAGTTCTGCCACAGGAATTTGTGAACGATAGATGTAAAACTCTGATAGTTTCAAAAACTGTCTCCGCCGGACCTTTTACTGTAATAAGAATATCATTTGTTATGAGACTGTAGTGTAACTATAGTTCGTTCACCAGGAGTTGAGACTTGGCTCCACCTCCTCGGACGCAGAGTTCATTTCAGCGCGGGGGAGTAAGAGGAAAAACATCTCCGTTGTTGAAATTGAGACAACCCTTAATTTGCGCCAAACACAGAGAGTGAATTCTTTTTTACTTACTTTGCTTTATCATCTGCTAATATACCTTTTGTTACACTAGCTAATTAAATATAGTTTAAATTTAAAAACTGTTGTTCTCCCAGCGAAATGTCTCATAAAGGACAAACTATTCACTCAAAAGAAAGAAATATCATAAAAAATAGTGTAAAATATCATCAAATTTATGAAATATTCATTGTTAAAAAAATGCACATAAAGTTTGCGAAATAAATATTTTTGTCAAACGATCGCCAAATAGCAACATTGTTCAGGATTGCTCACAACCTTCTCCCAAAAATAGCGAAATAGTATCGTCGCATACCACGTGATGAAGGCGGAGCTAAGTGCCAACTCCTGGTGAACGAGCTATATCACTACATAAACAAAATTCCAATTCACTAGTATATAAGACATGTTAACTCTATTTTATGTTGGGGTATCTTTCCATAAATGAAGGTTGACATTGTTAATAACTCCTCTCCCCACATTGATGACCTTCGGAAAAGAGGTGAACACGTCTTCATTGACAGAAACTACCACTTTGATCTAAACACGCCTACTTCGATGAATTGTCCACAGTGAACAGTTGACTTGTGACTGTGACATTATCCAGTTTCTAATGTGGTTGCTACCCAGTCTCTATCACGCACAGCATCGGCCTGTATACACTTGACTGCCGATGGCAGCACAGGAGCGACCACAACCGTGAACTTAATACAGCTCTCACTATCAGCACTTAAAAGTGCAGCAGCGGCTTCACACAAAACAGCAATGAATCAACTACGAATTCTATCATAACTATAATTCTGATGGGGAGTACTGTAGTGTATCTATCACTACCAAAACACAATTCCAATTCACTAGTTTATAAGACATGATAACTAGATTCTACGTTGGGGTACCTTTTCACAGATGAAGGTTGACATTGTCGATAACTACTATCCCCACATTGGTGACCCGAACGTGATCATCAAAACAAGACAATACATCGGGGGAAACGAAAGATGAGGGAAGATTGAAATGTTGTTCTACTGAAATAAAATAAGTGCCCTTATCTTGAAATTGTGATAAGGGAGGGAGATATGAAGTGTGGATTGGTTAAAATAAACATTTAAAATCAACGATTTAAATATTTTTTGAATTATTTATTTTAGAGAATCATTTATTATAATTATTATTTTGAGTTATTTATTAGATAATTACTTTTATTTTTTCTTTAAAAAATCACCGTTTTTTTCTGCCTTTTTATTTTTTATTCACTATATTCAATACGAAATAAAATTTATTTTATTAATTTAAGGTATTATCACGCATAGTAACTTACTATAATTATTCCTAGCATAGAAGTTCACAGTTTTCTTCCTTTTGTAATTCTGATATCATCTTTAATCTTCTGCATAAAAACTTGTGAGTAACTTTATAAGCTAAAAGTATTCAAAATTCGTTCTGCTTATCGTATGCATTGTTTATTTTAAGTCTTCCTTTTAATGATATTTGTTTTCTTGCCTAACAGCTCTAGTTATCAAAAAAAAATTTCAAGAGTAAGTTTGTAATGCCCAAATGTAAAAGCCCAAAGGAAGAGGGTGCATCAAAAAACTATGCATTGTGTTCTACATTTCAAAGCAGATCCTCGCAGAAAGTCGCGACTTCTGATGCAATTCGGTCTTTGCCATTCAACATCACGAAGTCAACGTAGTTTTCTTTTCAAGATAAAATATACATCTTCGTAGCTAGTTGCGAAGATCCTCGCATGTTATATTGCTAAATCACAATCCTCTTATATCTGCGGCTTAAATCAGCATTCAGATGCTTGCAAGAAACTACAGCAACTATATAACCATGGCGATGTATCCGTTAAATTGATAGTTTGCGATTTATGACCCAGTCCTAATTATCAGACGATCATTGCTTTTCTATTCGCTGATCCACAGAACGTTATTATTTTAAATCAATTGACATATTGTTTTAAATGAGGATCTGTTTTTCCTAAAAAATTCAAAGTTTCCTGATTTTATAGCTTATAAAATCTAGTAGAATCACCACAAAATATGCTTCTCTTTCATTTCAATTATAAAACGAAAAGAAGAAAAAATTCAAAATTATTTTTTCCGTTTAGTTTTCTCAGAAATATTCATATTAAAATATTGCATGTTATAATGATCTATTAATGAAATTTTTCTACAAAATATATTTTCCTGCATGTAGTAATAAAATAATTGAAAAGCTTAAGAAAAGCACTCTTGTTTCAGTTTGACTGTACGAACACCTTGTCAGATCAAGTGTTGGAGAACGTTTATGTTCAGGTTGACCCCAGTGAAGGTTTTGAAGTGGTCTGTTACTCTCCTTGCTCAAAATTACAGTACAGTGCTCCTGGTGCAGCATATGCCTGCATCAGCTTACCCAATGATACTTTAGTTGGTAAGTTTTATTTAATTCTCAATGTTTTTACTAGATCTGCATGCTATATATAATTTGTCATCGATAAGAACCCCCCCCCCCACCACGAAGTCTGAGGCCATCTGCTGCTATGGAAACAAGAATAGTGCATTTTAGGGAGGGTAGTTTCACTTCACTATAGAGTTAACACAATAGATCAGAGCCATCATCTGTCTTATACAGTGACCTCACAGCCCTACTTAAAATAGTTATACCTCGTTACCACAGTCACCGCCACATGGTCTTGGGCTATTCCACGGTAACTTACGTTACATTCACATAAACTTTATTGCATTGAGAACTTAAAAGCAAACAAATAATACGAATACACATATTAAAATAAAGTGATTTCTTAAAATTACAATCAAAACCAGAAGGAATCTAATTAAAATAATAATTATTTTTCAATTTAAACAGTGTAAAAGCCTAAAATTAGTGTGGTAACTTACGTTACCGAAAAAGGAATGGCATAAATTTGCAATATGCTTGAAGGCAAAATTCTGTTCTTATACAAAAGCTTCATGATTAAGATTATATGTATCATTTTTCTGACATGTTTAAATATTTCTTATGCCTAGATTTAAGATTTTATTTCAAAAGTTAAATTAAATATAATTTTTTAAGTGGGTAACTTACGTTACAGTAACTTACGTTACGAAATTCACTTTGTATCAAACTTTTATCAAATAATGTGCAAATGCAAATTAAGTTGTTTAAACAGTATAGTGCAAGGGAGAAAAAGTGTACATGAAGTTAATTCAGATACTTTTGATTCACACATAACTGCAAACTTATTAAGTCCTCTGTTATTAACTAGTACAGGGGGCTCAATTCTTTTCACCATGCTTTCGTTCTGGTAGAATATTTCATCCCTTTTTTCTGGCGTCCCGCAGTGGACTGATCGTTAAAAAACGGTTCCCAGCAGATCAGCGAAGTCAAGCATCACTGGCTACGGTCAGTGTGCGGGTGGGTGACCACTTGGATCAGTTTGCGTAGGGACCGAGGGTGTTGCGGTATTGGTCCTCGTTAAACTGTGCTACCGTAAAGTGCTCGACTTCGCGTGCAGGTCGTCGGGCTACCGAAGCGGGGGTGCCATCCCCTCCGCAGAGGATCAAAATTGTGATGGCATGTCTTCGGATCATCCTCCGGGATGTTTCCCAGACCATCGCCAATAGCCCATTGTGCAGCTCTAGTGCGACGTAAATTAACAACAACAACCCTTTTTTCTGGCCATTTACAATAGATTCCCACAGCAGCCATTACATTGACTTTAGATTCTTGCTCTGCAACAGACATTACCACACCAGGATATAACATGTCCTCCTATCTAACCATATATCAACCCTCAGCATTTATCTTGCATTCATCATTTTCTTTTTCAGCATCTTTCACTAAAAAAAACTCTTCTGGTATGCCTTCTTGTACTCTTAAATTGTGGATCTGTTTAATATTTTTAATCTGTGGAGATTTTGAGAATAGACTAGACACTCCACTCATCTGTTCTAGAGACTCGCACTCATCTGTTTTTTCTAAACATAAAATAAATTTCGAAAGAATTTCGAAAGATGGAACATTATAAATTTTGTTGAAGGCTTCCTTAGTCAATCCGAACTTTTCATGATTCTTACAAAGACAAACATTGCCTGGAAGTTTGCTACTAAGCAAGACATGCTTTGGACGGAGCTGAAAGAATTTAGTTTTTCCAGTTTTGCATTCTGGATTTTCTTCCATAAACATTTGGTGCATTTCTTGAACTGAATGATGAAGATGCCGTGCTTGTACTTTTTTTTTGCTACCATTAGCATCTCTAATTATAACTACATCCTTAACTCCCGGTGCCTGTTGAAAGATTTCGTTCGATTTTGAAAACGTATGAATGCCAACACCCAAATTAATAACTAAAAGCAAGAGTTTCATTAAAATTAATATCTTAAGGCAATGATAATTTATTTAAACTTTGGTATTGTAACTGGATACATCTTATTTAGTTTGTATGCCAATTTTCAAGAGCAATAAACTCATTTCACATTGGTAACTTACATTGCATACATGTCAGTAACTTACGTTACACATATTGAATGGGGCACAAAACAATAAATAAGTAATATTTGAAAAGAAAACTATTGCTGCTTATTTAGTGTTAGCCTCTGAGGAAGAAAAAAAATATTATTCTTACTTTTGTATCACTTGTCCTTTTTTACACATAAAAACTTTTTCTAGTTTTTGGTAACTTACGTTACATGCATTAATGTTTAGTTGAAATTTATATAATTAAGTGAATTTAACAACAAAAACTTATTTTAAAACTGCACAACAATTCTATTAAGTGTAATAAACAATATTTATTCTTTGGAACATTTTGAAATTAAAATAATGTTAACTTACTGATTTTCAAAATCTGACCATGTTCTTCACCCAAATCAGAACAAGCAAATGCCAATGTTCAATGGGCTACCAACACTAAAAAACTAAATTCTCAAAAAAAATCATTATAAATTATCAAACTTCAAACCTTTCTAATTCAGAAAACATCCAAAATGACAACATTATTCTTATTTGAATTTTCCAATGCTTTTCCCCTTTTTCATGGAATTGCCCTCTAGATGAATGACTCGGAGATTTCTTACTTTTGGCAAATTGTATGCAGTGGTGCTAAATATTACAATTTCATAGTCTATTACAGTCTAACGGTTGAGTTGTAAAAATTATGGTTTTTAAGAGTTTACGTAATGTTATTCTTAAACAAACTTAAAAACTTCGGGGAAAAAACTTATTCTTTAAAATAAGTTTTTTTCCCTTAACTACCAAAAACTAATCCTATCAAGTTCTAATTGAATAGTAATTTTTTTCTACTCTTTGAACAATTCTAAAAACAATTTTAAAAAAATAGAAAATTGATTTCATAGAAATAAAAACATAGCTGCCAACTCTACTGGATTTTGCCAGTTTCTCCTGGTCTACTGGTTTATTTAATATTCTAATGGTTTTTGTACATCTTTGAAAAATTTCCTAGAATTGAGCAAGTTTCCTGAAAAAAATCCCTATTTAAATAGAATTTTTGCACAGATTGTGGCTTACTAGAAAATTAAATAAGTATAACATAATTAAGTATATTAGGGATGAGGATTCTCTTTTTAAATTAATTGAAAAATTCTTTCAACTATCTTTGAATTAAATGCCTTTAAATATTCAAAATCATGTATAAACATAATACATAGTATTTAAAGTATATTTAATGTCAATCATAACTGTAAAATATTGCAGTTCTATTTTGATTACTATAAAAAAATCCCTTAAATTCCTTATGTGTAAAATATTTCGTACATTATGCAGCAATTATCTTGAAGTTTATATTTCGTAAAGTATACCGGGTTTTTTCCTATCAATGCTGACAGATTTGTAAAGAAAAGAAATCTCATCTTTCCAACAAGATAGTCCAAAATTTATCTTCTCTCCTATTAGAAAAGCAAAAAGACGTTAAAATAAATCTTAAATGTTGAGAGCAAAAATATTTTAATGGCTCAAATGATGATAAAAAAGGTAATAATGGCTAGTTCTAATTTAACCAAGAAAATAGAACATTGATTCTAAGAAATCAATTTAATTTTACAATGGAGCAAAGTTGCAGTAATTTTTAATTTAATACTCTTTAACTAAATGGATGCCACTCCATAGCGTCAAAATACGGGGAATTTAAAAATTATCTGAAATGACAGGAAAAAATGCAGATTTTTTTTTTCTTTACAAACTGGGAAAAGCAAGGAATTTTAGTTCTTATTTTCGTCTTTTAAAAAATGGTGCCCACTTAAAGCGTTATCTGTGAGTTATTTAAGTATGTTCAGCTGTTCCTTTTTTTGCTCTAAATTTTTCCCTCAATTAAAGTTAGTATAGTTAACCCAACACAGTAATTGTGTTTCCTCTTAATGTATTGCGTATAATATGCACAGGGAAAGCACAAGGAATTCGTTTTCCAGATTTGAGGAGCAACCCTGTGTTACCTTTTTTTTAATTTAATAGTAAATTTTTGCATAATTTCATATTATATATCTATATAAAATATGGTATGCACACCTCAAATTTGTATTAATTTGAATTCTGTGAAAGTTAAATGTTAAAAAAATTATTTAAAGCAATGAAAAAGCAAAATATTATATGCCATTCTGAGTTTGAGCCCTGTTAATAGGGAAAAGTAAAGTCTTTTTATGTTAAGAAAATGAGCAGTCACGTTTTCACCAATTTTTATTCATCAAAATTGAGAAGTTTATCCATTAATAATGGCATCACAAAGAAACACATTCCCTATTCATCATGAACTTCACATTGTGCATCCCTCACAATAGTACCTTCTTCTCAGCAAAGCAGATCCAAAAAGTCTATTTTATAACATTTCTGGTGGTCAGACTGAAGTATTATGGGACATACAAAACTAACCTGTCCTAACTCCAACATTTTCAAAATCGAAGTGTTTTTGTTGCTCCTAACCCACACTTAAGCGATCCATTATTGGCGAGTTATTGAGAAATGATTTTCTCTCTCTGAAATATTTGTCAGAAACTAGTTATTTTATTAGGATTATTTAAATTCATAAAATGTTTTTGAATTTTGTTGCTTTTATGCTCGTAAATTAAAAACTTTAAACAATTAAAAAAATAATTTTTATTACTGCACAGATCTTAATTATGAGTTTTGTTTGTTGAAAAGTGATTAAAAATATTTTAAAGGGTATTTTTCGCATTGTTCTATTCAACGTTTTCACAATTCATTCAACCACAATCTATTTCGGCATACTATCGGTCCATAGCTTATCGGTGAAAGCACCCATTATTTTACATGCTTGATAAAATACTGGGGAGTCCGCATATACAGCTCTGCTGCAGTTTGCATGATATTATCAATTTCAGGCACCATTCCCCCCCCCACCAATATTGAACCACAAAATTTCTTGATCGTTTTATAATGGCTAATATAATCGAGAAAAGAGTTATTTTTCGGAAACTTGTTATTTTAGCAGGATCATGTAAAGTCAAATTATTAGTCAAATTATTTTGCGTTTTGTTAATGTACATAGAGCTTAAAAATACTTTTTGCGTGCTTAAAGTACTTAAAAGGTGCTTATTTTTTGTTGAACGATTAGGCTACGCACCAGTTTTGCAGTCCATACTTCGTTTAAAAAATTTCGTTTTAAATAATAACTATTTTAGCTATTTCATTGTTTTCGTATAATATTAAAAACTGTTAATCAGCGTTGCCACTCCACAGGTAAAATACAGGGGATTTAAAAAATCAGCTGAAATAGCAGGAAAAGGCAGGAAATTTTGTATTTTTCCTTACAAACTGGGAATTTTATTTCCTTTTAAAAAATTCAGTCCTCTCAAAACTCAGTCTATGGGATATTTAAAGATGATAATTCAGCTATATTATATTATTTCTTTTTCTATAGCATTATCTGTTTTATGTTTAGTTGTTTCTTAATTCTCCAAGTTTTATAGCAACTAAAACTGGCATCTTTATCCTAATATAGTTCACAAGAACACAGTGAATGCGTATATCCTCTTAATATGTTGTGCATAATATGTGCAGGGGAAACATAGGGATTTTTTTTACAGATATGAGTGGCAACTCTGTTAATACTTTTTATCAGATAATTTTGCTTGCAAATGTTTTAAAGAAAAAGAAGAAAAAAAGCTTATATAAATTGAACAAAAATCCAATAAAATCCAATAAATGCAATTTTTTTGCTAAATTCAAACTTTATTAATATTTTTTTAAATTTATTTATTAATATTATAATTTATTAATTTAAATTTATTTATAATCTAAAAAACCTTTTGAAATAATAATAATTTCATATGAAATCTAATTGTTTCCCATGCATTTTGCAAAATAGATTGTTTTTATGATGAGGTTAAGTTAGATCATAAAATTGATCTGTATTTTGTTATACAATACATCATAGTTTTAGTAAAAATTTTAATTTCGTGCTGCATGAAATTTCTGGTTTTTGCAATATAATGAAAGCTTCTAAGTTTATTTTTTTCTGACGAAAGGGGAGGAAGGTAATAAGCAATGCTTATGAAAGATACTAAATGTTCCTTCATTTTTATAAACTAACGACTTCCTACAATGAACCAATGTTGTACCCTTGCTTCCGGGCTGATCGTAGGATGTTTTCGTGGTTTCCTACTCCATATATCACAAATGTGGGTTAGTTCCATTAAAAAGTCCTTCCAGAAGGCTAGTTTGCCCCAATGCTTGACCGCATATTGGAGCTGACATTCGCTACGGATTCAATGCTCAAGGCCGGCTAGAAAATAAAAAGGGCTGATGTTTAAAGGTAAAATATTGTGTTTTATGTGTCAAAAGTTATCTATAACTTATTTTGTTATTTTGCCAATTATCGCGGGCTAACGTTTAAAGGTAAAATGCAAATTTGTAGTATTAGGGTCATAAGTGGTATCGGTAGGGAAGGGAATTTCTTTTCCACTGCGCCAACGTGATTTTCTTTGACAATTTTATTTTATAACCGTCGTAGAACAGCAGACCCGATTTTGGATTTGCGATTACCAACGTTCAACGACGTAGCCTTTTAATTTTGAACCTCAACTAGAGGACACGCGACAATAAAGTATTGGAAGAAATTTGCCTTTAAGGAGGACTTTTTTATAGAACTAACACGCATTTGCATTACACTGAGAGGAAAACCACGAAAACCTTCCACGGTTAATCTGACGGCAAGGGTACTCTAACCGATGATCCTTCTGCCACTGAGGATATTTTTTGCCAGCACTAGGGTCGATGCATGCTGGGTGAGGATTTCGAATCGACCAGTCATCACAGGAACTCGCACCATTTTCACCTCATTGAAAGACAAGCGCTCTATACCCTAAACCATCATGGCATTTCAACTATATCTTACATATTGCCTTTAAATATACCTATTGTGCAATTTCTTTTTAATTTTTTCCTTTAATAGTAATATATTAAAACACGATATGAATAACTGGAGCTGTGAGTAATAATTAAGTATAAAACTATATTTTGTAAGAGTAAAAAGTTGGTAATGTGTAAAAGCTAACATGAGAAAAAAATACTTAATAGATCAGATCTTTGTAATTCATTTATTACGTTCCTTGCCAGCCACTTATCAAAACAAGAAATTTCAACTCTCTTTAAAAATAAAAAAAAGAATTTAAGTTCCTTTTTTCAAAGTGTTTACTAGTTTTGATATAAAGTTTTTCATACAGTAAAGTGTTATATTAACTAATTAACACGCATAAACGTTACTCATTAATTTCGTGGATTATTGTTCCGAACTATAAGGCTATAAATTTTTAACAAAAAGAGCACAAGAGGTTGTTTTTCAAGAAACGATGTGTTCGAATTCAGAAATTGAACTTAATCGGTTTTCGAAAAAGAAAAAAAAAGACCATATTCCAGAATATTTAAAAAAATTGAAGTATCTAGGACTTTCTAGTTCTTTAAATTCCTTTTAGGCCATATTAAGAAAATAAAAAAATCTTAGCTTGAATTTTAAATAACGTAAATGAAAATTGCTAGTAGCTGATTAGCGTTAAATGCATGTTTGTCGTTAAATGCATGTAGCGTTGAACTGCTAGTAGCGTTAAATGCATGTTTTTATTAAATTCAAGTTGAAATTCATGTATGGACAATGATTTTTATGGAATTTTGAAATTGGATGCAATTTTAAGCCCACAATATAACAATAGCAAAATTATATTTTTTAAATGGGGAAAAATATACTGAAATTTAGTCATAAAGGATTTTTATTTGAAGGGACAATTTTTGAAAGTATTTTCGTATTTTGCAATATTTTTGTGTTGAGCTTTTATTATAATTTTTAATTTTCACAAATTATGTCTAAATTTTCACAAAATGAGTACCTCATTAAAAAACCAGACAGACCCCTGATTACACTTTATATGTCACCTTGTTTGAATTTAAAGGATCTACCAGATCATGACTTGTATTAAATCTGTAATTTTTGCAAGATAACAATGTAATATTATATAAAGGAATTTAGTTGTCAGATTTTTTTTTTTTAACTTTCTTAAACTGTCCTACTTTTTGATGTATGGTTCGAATTTTTACCTTTTCTGCCTGTGTGGACTCAGTCAATAGCTTGTGTAAAGTTTCAATTGTAAGTAAATGAGAAAATAAACAGGAAGCGTAGAGTTCTTAAAAATTGCTTATTTTTAATAAACGCTTCTTAAAAGCTGTCAAAAGTGCTTAATTTTCTATGTTTCAAAATGAGATTTTTTTTTCTGTTGATTTCAATTTTCAAAAAACTACGGATTTTTAAATTTTATGGCAATTAATTTTATAACTTTCATGTTTGTGTGGCAATTGCACTAAATTGTCGCATTTGGTTATAATCATCCACACGGAATGTTTCAAAATGTTTTAGAATATGTAACTTTTGAAACATATCCAACGCATCAAAGAGGAAGATGAAAAAAATCATCAATATTTCCCTCATTTTTATTTTACTGTCCTCACTCAAAGTTTTTAACATTATGAAATCACCCTTCCCCTAGCCTTTGTTTGGATATGACTCTGATTCTGGTATATATATCTGAGTTATTGTAAGTCCTCGTATAGTCAATCTTTCACTCCCACTCCTTTTTCGCTTAAGATAGTAAACATTTTTTGAGGGGAAAATATAGAATGTATATAAGCAGTTTGTAAATAATAATTTTTCATTATAATGATAGCCGAATTTCTGACAGAAAATTGTCAATATCTGAACATAGGCAGTATGATTTTGTTAAAGAAAATTTCTTGAATTTTTCTTAGTTTGTTTTTGACTCATATCATGGTTTGATACTAACATTATTTGTTTCGAATGTTTTTTTTTTTAAATCCAGTGTCATACTCATTTTAAGGTTTAGAAAAATTACCAAATTACTTCTGTATTTTTAAAAGTAATTCTCTAATGAAAAATGCCCAAGAGAAACATACCTTAAATGTTCTTAAAATGAAATAAGAAAAAAAATAAATGCTTTGTAATGAAATAAAAATATTAATCTGAGACATGGTTTCTATTCTGAAACTTCATATAACATACAATTGTATTTAAACAGTTGAAAAAATGAGATGCAATTTGCATTCAAATTTGAAATTAATATGAAGATCTAAAATAGCAAAAGACTAAAGAAAGGAAAATTATTTTGATACAAGTGCACCGTCAAACATAGTTCATAAATAAACTTCCACAAACTATGTTTTTAAGCTTAATTTAGAAATATGAATTCATTTATGATTTGTAAAATTATTTTCTCTAGCAACTGTGTTTATAATATTTTCATGAACTTTAAAGCCTGCTACAATTGTCAAAGAATTGGAGTTTTCTTTTCTTCTGAATTTCCTTTTTATTGAGATGTTTCTCAAATTTTCTATTAATTTCCATTTTTATTTTGAAATTTCTTTGTTAAAAAGCATGCATTTTAATTTTTTTTAAAATTTTTTTTATTAATTTATTTCTCATAGGCTAACATTAGATTACTAAAAATTGCATTTTATAAATTAATTAAAAGAATATTAAACGTCACAAATATTGACACAGTATTTAAATTATTTTTATTTTAAGTATTTCACAAATTGCTTATTTCTTGAAGAAAAAAAGGGAAAATAAAGGCATTTAACATTCATTTTAAAAACGAAAATAGTTTGGTTTTCTATAATAACAATAATGCATTATAAAGTTATTAATTTAAATTAAATCTTTTAGGAACAAAAAAAAAGTTAAAGAATATTCATATCACATTATGTATAAGAAGAAAGCTTATTATAGCTTTGTATGGATTTGAATTGGCATAAGTGCAACAATACATTAACAGTTATTATGCATAATCTTGAAAGTTATCTGTTTACATAAATTTGTTACAAATAACATTTAAACTGGTTGTTTTTACAATTACGTAACAAAGTATTTCTTTTCCTCTATTATTAGAGGGTCTTCTTGATTTTAAGTGCCATTTTAGTGTGTGTGATGCGTCTCTTTCAGTTTTTAGCAAAATTGTGAAAATGTCTATTAAAAAAATCTAAAAAAAACTTTCTATAGTAAGAGCATATGTAATAAATAATTTGTACATGTTTTACATATAAATGTGCATGCTTTAGATGAATGATGTTTGATGTTAAATGCATTTGTTGAATTCAACTTTTTAGTTGCATACCTGAGTATTGCAAGTAGCGTATCTTTTACTTCAAGTATAACAGTTACTGATTTTCAAACTAATTATCAAATGTAAAATTCCTTGTTAACTTGTATATTTTTTACACTCCTTTGTAAATTCAAGTTTCTAAAGTTTCTAAATGGAATTTGTGCCACATTTTCGTTTGATTGGAATGTGAGACACATAGAAATGTTTCCTCTGGCTACAAAAAGAAAGCGCTACAGTAAATTCTACCTAAATTCTTATTATTAAATTCTATTCTCAATTCTATCTATTTATTATGATTTCTACTAAAACTGCAGGATATCTGGTTATACGCTTAAACTTTTTATATGGATGTTAGCATCACTTCTTTTAGTATTAATTAAAAAATGGATTTGAAATATATTTTTTTCAAAAAAAAGTTTTTAAATTTAAAAAGGAATATAAAATTTAAATTACGCATTATTATGCCAACATATATGTATTTCAAATTATTTTCTTGAAATGGTTTTGACATTTTTTAATGTTATATTTAATGTTATAAACTTTTATTATTGTTTATTTTAGGTGAAAGGGAAGTTTGGTAAATTAGTTAAGGTAATTCAAACATTTATTTAATTTGCTCTTAATTGTCTATGAATTGTATCGTATTATATTAATTTTATTTCATTTCCAGGCTGTTGTCTGTTCATTACCAGTTGAAGATGTTGTGTTATCGGAATCTAAAAAGCTGTTGATTAGACTGTGTAATGAAATCAATAGGTATTGTTTTAATAATGTTCCATTATGTTATTAATTATATTTATTTTAAGATATTCCCTTTATTGCTGTAGCTTTTTGCATTGGTTTTGTAATCAGTTTATTTTACTTATACTGTTTTAAATTTAGTGAGGCATGTAATTTTTCCATTAAATCGTGAACTTCAGAAAATAAATGATTTATGTTCTGACAAAAATTTATTGGAATTCTGCTGTTCTAAAATTTAAATTTTGTTCATCATCATCAATGGCTCGACAGCCCAGGGTGGACCTTAGCCTTCTCAAGAAGTTTTTTCTTGGCTAACCTTTTTCCTGCTAGCGTTTTCCAGTATATAGTTTTTGAGACGGAAAGTTTTTTTTTCTGGGCCATCTATCCATCTCAGATTTTCTAGATAGATTCCAAATTCTCAAGATAGATTCTAGATAAATACACAAGTGGGCGACCTTTGTGCTAAAATACAAACTAAGGCAAACAACGATAAAGAGCACAAAAATATTGCAAAAATACTTCATCATTGCAACACTGTTGCACTGATGAAGGTTGCCCTTTGAGCATCCAAAACAGCTGTCTGCATTTCATAAATATTTTCGTGCTCTTTATCGTTGTTTGCCTTAGTTTGTAGATTCTAGATAGACTATAATCTATCCATCTCGTGTGCCGACTGGTCTGGCATTGAAAACTCTTTTCGTGGTACGGTCTCCATCCATTCTGATAACATGTCCTGCCCATTTTATTCTTTGCTGTTTAATATAGTTAATAATGTCAGGTTCATTACATGATAGCTCTAGATTTGGTCTCGTGAGCCACACACCATTTTTTTGAATTCTTCGGTGAGAGGCCGACATATGAGGATGTTGTTTTCCTCTAATATCGTAAATTATTTAATTTTCTGCTAATTTTTGCCGCTGGGGGCTGTTATTTTTGTTTTCAGATTATTATTGTCATTTTTAATTGTGTAACAGATATTATTACTTCTATTACGACTTTGATTTATTATAAAATGAGTAGTCACTGAGGCTATTAAAGTTTTTTCATTTGCTTTTTTAATGTTTTTTAATGTCCTTTGTTTCTTTCTCGTGTGAGTATGCAATGCTGTTTAAGCTTAGCTGTAGTTGATTTTTCCGAATATTTTTTTTTCTTTTTGAAGCAGTACAAGCGTAAATGTTAAAAATATGCAGATGATAAGTACTCGGTGCATTTGCATTTCATGTATTTTGTATTTGTTATCAGTATAATGATTTAAAACCACAAACCAACAAAAAGGAAAGCTTTGTTTAATGCTGGTTGTCATTAAGATGGAAGCATAAGAATCTAGAAATATGAGATATGATGTTTGGAAATGCGTGATTTTTAGAACATTTGGGTGCTGAGTTATTGTTTTTGAAGTGAAAGATCTGAGGTTTGGTTATTTTAAAGATTATAATTTTGAATATTTTTTTTTTCCTTTGCAAAATTTGCTTGATCTTTAATAAGATAATTTATTTTTTCATTATGAATTAAAGCGTCATATGTTTTTGCTAAAAATTTATTTTTGTAACCCTTGTTGAACAGCCAATCCAATTTTGGGTTTACGACTGCTAATATTCATTTCCGCAACCTTTTAATTTTGAACCCAATGCAGGAGACAAGGGAACTCATAGATCAAACATCGGGAGAAATTTACCGAGGTCTTTTTGATGGAACTAGCCCGTATTTGCTTTACATAGAGAGGAAAACCACGAAAACCTCCCATGGTTAGCCTGACGACAAGGGGACTCTTACCCCGAGCCATTACAGCTTGCTAAATAATTTTTGTATTTTTTGTGAAATATGAATACATACTTCTTTTCTGCATCTTTGGTGTGTTTTATTATTAAAGAATTTACAAAATGATGATGCAAGAAAAATATTTACTCAAAAGCAAATAACAATTAGTTTTGTTTTAAAAAATATGCGTGATTTTTGTTTTCTAAAAACTTTTTTTAACCCTAAAGCTTATTTTCTCTTGCATTAATAATCATTTTTAATTTTATTCACTGTATAATGGAAGAATCTATTGTTCTTGAGTTGGCTCCAGTTCCAACTTGTTCTGATTGATACTTTATTGTAATCATGGTTAATTAAGAAAATTTTGTCATAGGTACAACGGACAAGTAACAAAAATATATTGCTAATTCATACATAATTTCAATGGTCTATTTGCTTGTCTCTATATAAAATCATAAAATGTAGAGAATAAAAAGAAACAAATAAATGGAGAATAGATTATTTACAATATCGATAATAATATAATATGGACAATAATATAATATGGAATATGGACAATAATAGAATATGGAATCATCAGATGGAACTTCATTCCTAATTATGAAGAAATATGCTATTTTGTGACCAAAATTCATATAACCAAAATAGCGTACCAATCGGTAACATCAATTACTGGCCAAAGAAGTCATATATTATTTATTTTATAATGGTCTGAATCAAATTTTAGCGGTTGTAGTTATTTAGTTAGAGTTAGCTTTGAGCTCTGGTTGTGATTTTTTCAATTTAAGATATGTTTCTGTTAATCCTAAATTGTTGACAATAACTTTGAATGTTAAAGATTTTTACCTTTTTCATTTTTTAATTGGAAACTCTGTTGCTTCTATGTTATCTCGAGCTCAGATTAATTTAAATTCTATGGTAATACTTTTTTTAGTTAAAAATAAAAAAATTTTAAATCATATTTTCACGTTTCAGTCAAATGTTTTGCCCTTTTATTGAAATTAAATTACTTTTCAGGTTCTCCTCATTCAGTGTTTGCTCCTTACTGGTCTAAAACTCTTCAAAAAAATTTTTACGGTATGTAAAATTAATATATGTAGAATTTTTTTTCTTTGGTCTAATTATAGGGGTGCGCAACGAGCGGCTTGCTGACTGTTGATGATTAACGAAAAACTTCCTTGATTTGTTTGAAATATTTAGGGGGACTTTGAGAGATATCTAATTATTGTAGTGCACATATACCCATCGTCTGTACCCTGCCAACGACACCCAGGAATTCTAGTTTTATTTGAAACTTCTAAGAATTGAATAATTATCAAAATTTAGCTTAAATCAACGATCAAAACTTTTATTTTATTTTCAGCAGAGGATAAGAATTTGAAAAGGCCTTATCAAAACTAGATAAATACTTTCGGATTATTTTTTTATCAAGACATGAAATGTCACCAAAAATTTATTTATTGGTTTGATTTTTATTGTCAATTCATATTCATACTTAATATTTTTTTCAGAAATGAGTGCATTATGTTTTAATGAAAATTATTTCACAAGTATTTATTTGTGCAAGGAAAGCAAGTTTGAGAAAGAAGATTTTTTTTGCTGGTTTAGGTATGTGTTTTTATTGTTTATTAAAATGTCTTAAAATGTTCCCTGATCCATGACTAATCAGTTGCAAAAAAAAAAAACATAAAAATTTTCCAAATTTTGTGTTATTTTTTCTATTTATATTATAACAGTAACATACAAATTGAGAATCTGCTTTTAAAATAAATTTTTATTTTATGGGAATAACAATGATTTTTAACAACTTTGTTACTCATTGTTAACTTATATAGTTGGTAATTAGATACTTTTTTAATAAGTAAACAAATTTTAAAAAACATTGCACTTGCAAAAATTTGAAAACAAACTGTAAATTGATCACTTACTGGCTAATTTTGACAATTATATAGGAATGTTGTTCAAATGTCACCAACACTGTCATATATCATTAAGAAAATTACATTAAACTCATTTTTTTTAACTATTCTAGTTTTAAAATAGTAGTTAGTTTAGACTGTTTCAGATTTTAAAGAATTTGCTATTGTCTAATTATTTGCTTTTCAATTTATGAATAATTTAGGTGATTAGTATTTAGTTGTATTATTTTTCAAATGTGAGTTTTGAGAAACAAAATAAAAACTAAAATGAAAAATATCTATCAGCTTTTATTATTAATATAATAACTTGCATTTTTTGGGGTATGTTATGTTCAAACTAGTATTTGTTTTTTCCCCCAAAGTAATAGAGCAATATCAAATTCTTGCTATATAGTATATTATTTATAGTTTGCTTAATCCCTATGTTATATTAGCATCAGTATTAATTCAATAAAAATATAGATATTTGCTAAAGAAAACATGCAAAATATTTAGACCTTATATCTTGCTTTGCTATAATCTTTTTTCAATTTGTTAAACTTATGCATGTGTCTTTCTTTAGAATTATTATCTTTTAATATTATAAGTTATCCAACAGTTATCCACCGTATACTTTTGCAATGTGCAGTTACAAAGAAAAGAAATTGGAACCTACAGAAATGATGCAGGATATACTGTAGATTATGTTGAACCAGTGCTTGGTATTAAATTTTCTATTTTTAACTTTATTTACTTAGTTTTCTAGTTTGTATTTAATTTATATGCATAAACTCCAATAACTAAACTTTTATATTTTTACAAATTATTTTAAATAATTTGTTTGATAGACCTTCAACTGAAAAGAAAAAAAAGAGCAAATACATGATTATTACACTAAGCAACTAATCAGAAATAATTAACAAGTCAATTCAACAAATGGCAGAATTTTAAGCTTTAGCGATTAAAACTCAACTTAACATACTTCTTGATTAACTTTTCTTATTCTCGTCTATTTTGAATATAGAGTTTTACAAATAATCAGTGCAAAATAGCGCTGAACTGCACACACAGTGGAATGGTGGTCCTCGTGTAGCTTAACAAATATGTATTCTAGTATAAAACAAAATTGTTTTGGGCCAGCTAGGATAAAGTTGTTTTTTTTTTAGAAACATTTTATTTATAGCAAATGTCCTATATGTAAACTGTATTGAATTTTTTACTTACTGAAATAATTTTTTTTTTACTGATATGAAATCTGCACCATTTTGTAATTAAAAAAATTGACATTAGTTTTGTATATTGTGAAATTTGATTTAAACTAATAAGATTGGTATAAATTTTTTTATAACCATCGTTGAACAGCTGACCCAAGTTTTTGGGTTCACGACTGCTAATATTCAGCTCTATAGCCTTGTAATTTTGAACCAATCCAGAAGACAAGAAACTCCTAAATCCGTACCCCCCAGAGTTATGATTTGTTATGGGAACATGAAGGACTTTGTGATTCGACGGATTTAACGTGCATCAGTCACTATTTGTTACACGGGGAGTATTCGGCTCGCGGAGCAATAATGCAATTAAATAACTGTAACCTATTTTAAAATTAGGGAAATCTACTTTTAGACTTTATGCTGCAAAAATATTCACTTTAACTTTTTTTAATTTACACAAATTTAAATTTTTTATGTGCTAGTCTAATGCATAAAAAGTTTATGATCGCCATTACAGAGATCAAGTTGCATACTATTTTGAATAAATTGTCTGTTGGCTGAAGCGAAATAACTAAGGTTCGCCTGCCTAATCTGATGCTGAGATTAAAACAAAAACGTTTTTAAATTATTGTTATACAAGTGTCAGACAAAGTGAAAATGTGTGAAAATTATTTGAGTTTCATCAATGAAAAAAGTGATTTTTCATCTATTCAAAAAATTAAAAATATTTTAAATAGACTAGTATTTTCCAATTTAAATCAAATTCTACACATTTGCTTAAAAATTTTGACAAATGAAAACTATTAATTTTAGGTGACAAAAAAAAACTTTTTCTAACAGTTGACGCAATGCAGTGCTTATTTATTCCGAGATTGTTGTTCTAAAAGCGGAAGCGATTTAAAGTGTGAAATTTTTAATATATTTTTTGAAGTAAAAAGCATAAATATTTTCGCTGAGTTTCTGTAGATCAACGTAATCATTAAGAAAATAAAAATCTTGTCCATTAGCTAAATGCAGCAATAATAAGTAAGAAACTTAACAGTATCATATCTGCAGAGCCGTAGTGGCTCAGGGGATAAAGCATTCAACTTCCAATGAGGTAAACAGAGTTCAAATCCAATGAGGTAAACAGAGTGCAGTTACAAAGAAAAGAAATTGGAACCTACAGAAATGATGCAGGATATACTGTAGATTATGTTGAACCAGTGCTTGGTATTAAATTTTCTATTTTTAACTTTATTTACTTAGTTTTCTAGTTTGTATTTAATTTATATGCATAAACTCCAATAACTAAACTTTTATATTTTTACAAATTATTTTAAATAATTTGTTTGATAGACCTTCAACTGAAAAGAAAAAAAAGAGCAAATACATGATTATTACACTAAGCAACTAATCAGAAATAATTAACAAGTCAATTCAACAAATGGCAGAATTTTAAGCTTTAGCGATTAAAACTCAACTTAACATACTTCTTGATTAACTTTTCTTATTCTCGTCTATTTTGAATATAGAGTTTTACAAATAATCAGTGCAAAATAGCGCTGAACTGCACACACAGTGGAATGGTGGTCCTCGTGTAGCTTAACAAATATGTATTCTAGTATAAAACAAAATTGTTTTGGGCCAGCTAGGATAAAGTTGTTTTTTTTTTAGAAACATTTTATTTATAGCAAATGTCCTATATGTAAACTGTATTGAATTTTTTACTTACTGAAATAATTTTTTTTTTACTGATATGAAATCTGCACCATTTTGTAATTAAAAAAATTGACATTAGTTTTGTATATTGTGAAATTTGATTTAAACTAATAAGATTGGTATAAATTTTTTTATAACCATCGTTGAACAGCTGACCCAAGTTTTTGGGTTCACGACTGCTAATATTCAGCTCTATAGCCTTGTAATTTTGAACCAATCCAGAAGACAAGAAACTCCTAAATCCGTACCCCCCAGAGTTATGATTTGTTATGGGAACATGAAGGACTTTGTGATTCGACGGATTTAACGTGCATCAGTCACTATTTGTTACACGGGGAGTATTCGGCTCGCGGAGATCGAACCCATAACCTCCGGTACATGGGCCAAGTGTCCTACCAACCAGGCTATCCTGGCCTTTGGTATAAATTGTCGTTCTCTAGAGTGCAATTTGATTGTGGTTTCGTTCAGCATGTAATGAAGTAATTTATTGTTCAGATTGTTTTTGTCTCATTGGCTCCACGATCTGAGATGAATCACCAGTTAATGTTTCATAATAAAATTAATCTTCATTAATGTGATAGTGGTTTTCAAAAATTACTCGTAGTTAATGGTGTTCTAACTAGTTTTGCTTCCTTTTCATTTAATTGTCTTCTGAAATCTGTTACTGTTAACTGGAGAAAATCTGCTGCTGTAATATTTTTATTAATCTTATTGAAATTAAAGAAAAAGAATGAAGCAAATTGAGCATTTAGGGCAACTTCAGTTAGTGCAGAAAAACGATGGCATCTCTGAACCAACAACTACTTTTGTTTGAATAAAATCTCTCTGTACTTACAGGTATTAATTTATTATTTCTCTTTTCCTGCTTTGTTTAATGCTACTTTAAATTTCAGATCTTGAACGTGGGAGGTTTTGTTTTTCAATTCGGTCAAGGAAGGTGATAGACAATGAAAATGGGTGCCATCTATGGGTCATGGCTATGTACAGGGCTACCTCATAAACCAACCCCCCCCCCCTTATTCAACAACAAACCAGCAAAAACTCTACCATATCTAAGTTACAAGGAGGTATGTAGCAATATTTGGCTTCAAAAATTAGCTCAAATGATAGACACTAAAAAAATCGATATTTTATCTCCTCTAATGTTTAGATTAAAAAAAGGGCATAAGTCCATTATATATAATTTAAAATAACACTTTAAGTATGAAGTTTCCTTATTCATAAATTAAAAGGTTTACTTATAGTAGAACATTATTTTTTTTAAATTTTTGACGTAAAGAAAGTTTTTATAAAGATCATTCTAAGAATTTTATAGCTGCCACAATTATTCAAACATTTTATTTGTTTGTTGATTTGGCTATTTTCATACTAGCAAAATTTGTGTTATATCTTAATTTGAGAGAAAGAAACTTATGCTATTTATTAAATACAATTTCATAAATAGCACAAATTTAAAATTATATTTAAAAAAATATTCAATATTTATGTTCATGCTTTGTTCCTAATGAAATTAACGCATGCTTTCTAAGAAATTTTAGTAAGTTGTTCATACTATAAAATCTTTACTTGAGATAATTAATAAGGAATGGAATATTTCAAAGTTTATAGTGCTTATTTTTTGGGTAAAATACTAGTGCGAATTCCACACTTCACACAAAGTATTCCCCCCCCCCCTGGACAGGTTGCTACAGATGTGAGGAATGTCATGACTTTTCTTCACACCAGTCCATTGTTGTCTGCCTTGCTTTTTTGAGCACTATATTTTATGCTCAGCTTTTATTTATCTATTTCTTTTTAGAAATATTTACCTGTTGATGTTTTACCCTGGTGTGCACGATAATTGCATGTTTATTTTTAATTATAAAGGGTTACAGAAAGAAAGTCATGTTTAGGGTATTGTGGGAAAGATAAATTATAGTTTGCTGAAATTATGTTTAAATTAGAGATGTACGTTACTGCGGTTACCAATTATTCATTATTTCGACCAGCTAATGCAGATGGATATTTAGTACTGAGCAATGTTGGTTTATTGTTTTTTAAACGTATGGTTATATTGTTATTTTTTCCCAGGAAATATCAGAAAAAAAAATCTAAATTTATGCTATTTACTTAAGATTAAAGTATAAATTGCAATTAACTTGATTTAGTTTTCTAAATGCTCTACTATGCATCATTGAAATTAGGTTTTACATAATTTGAATTTCATGTATGATATATGCCTGCCAAATTTGCTGTTTTTTAACAAGGACTCCTGTAATTTACGTCTATCTCCTGTTTACCTGTACATTCTAAATTTCTCCGTATTTGTTGAATAAATTAAAAAACAATTCGGCAATAAAACATCCGCTAATGGCAAAAATACTTCTCCTATTCCTCAACAGATGGTACTATTGCTAGTACTACAGTAAGTTGAGTGCTTATAGTTTAAAATATTATAAATAATAATTAAAAAAAAATTATCTTTTAGACAATATAAAGAACAAAACAATCAAAACCCTATCAGATCATTATGTAGAGTATTTAACCAAGATATTTAATGCATGTCTGTCGTTGAACTTCCTTCCTGAAATATGTAAAATTGCAAATATAATTCTATTTCCTATACCAAACAAAGATTTGCTATCTCTGAACAGTTTTCGACCTATAATTTTGCTTTGCACTCTTGGTAAGATACTGAAAAGAATAGCATGCACTAGGCTCAAACCATTTTTCAGTTGTTTGCCAGATGAATAGCATGGATTCAGGGCGAAACTGGATACAATAAAACAGTTGCTACGTTTAGTTGATTATGTTGGCAGAGGATTACACTTAAAGCAGACTTCGACTTGTTGATACTTGATATTAGTAAAGCGTTTAATAGAGTATTGGAACAAAGGAATAATTTATAAATTACTTGAGCTTGAATTCCCAAAGGGAATAATAAAATTTGTTTACAGTTATTTGGCACAAAGAAACTTTCAGATTAGAATGAAAAACGTATGCTCCACGGTGAGCAGTATAAGAGCAGGCGTACCACAAGGTAGCATACTCGGACTAATTTTATATATCCGTTTTACACACGATTTCCCAATCGACAGGAGTAATTGGAACAGCTTACCTGCATTTTATGCAGATGATACAGGTGTCATAATAAGATCAGGTAACCTGAACAGGATTATAGAAATACTGCAGGATAAGATATACGATAACGAGGAATGGTGCTTAGATTGGAAGGTTGAAATAAATGCTCAAAAGTCCTAACTGATCCATAACAACAGGAAACCAATTAGAGAGCATAATGAACCAGTACTCTTAAACCAAGTGATACCAGGAGTAACTAAAGCAACATACTTAGGTCATTCACAACAGACGGACTTGATCGGATCGTGAGAAAAACGTCAAAGTTAAAGCCAATGCTGCAACTTTAGAACTGCAATCAATAATGTACAGTGAAAAACTGAGTTTAAACTGAAGAGGTTACTTTTCACCTCCATGATTAGACAGACCAATCATGACCTATGCCTCGCCAGCATGGTGTAACGTTTCAGAAAGTGAGTTTGGGAAACTCAGAAGAAGGCAGAACAAGATTTTATGAAAGATAACTGGTGCTCAGTGGTATCAGAGAAATGTAGACATACACACGAACCTAGAGATTGACAGTTTTGATCACCACTTTAACAAACTAAATCGAAACTTTTTTAAGAAAGCGTTAGACTGCAAAGCCGCAAATTTTGACTCAATTTTTGAGTTCGAAAACTTAGCTGAAAATGCCACCCTGAGGCCAGTAGCTCACTTTTCTTAACACTGACCATCTGAGTATTCACGAATATAGTGGAAAATTATTTTATGGCAATATCTCAAAATGGCCTTAATAAATATATATTAAACCATATATCATATATATATTAAGAAAAAATGCAAAAAGAAGGAAACGGACATGTAATTGTATGAAAGCGTTGACTCAAATCAACTTGATTTGTAACAAACTTGACTATGCTTTAGTAATTAGTGAACTGTGAGAGAGAGAAAGTGTATTGTACCTGAGATGTACAATTAAATTTTTAACAAACGTCTTACAAGAAGTATATTTCGTTTATTCTTTTTTATCTACTTATTGTGAAAATGTATCATTTTATAATATCACTTGAGCAATGTGCTCAATATTAATTCTCTACTTTCATTTTTAGGATACAAGGAGCTCAAGGTAATATCACAAGGATCCACCATCACAAGATGAAGTAGTAAAGGGCCACTTCTGTCTCAGGCACCCCGACCAACCAAATTTTCAAATTTTGGGTAATTTTTACTTGATTTACTAATGTTATAATTGTGCGAAAAGTAATTTATTGTTAAACAATATTAGTTTTTCATTTCTCAGATAATTCTATCTGTAAGGGATCCTAACTCTATAGGACTAGACAGCTTTTTCTAAAAAAATTCGATTTTTTTTTTCAAAAGAAAAAAGAATATTATAACTTTTTTATTCTGAGCAGTTAGACACAAAGTATAAGATAATATCTAAATAACTTCCAAAGTTACAGCAAAAATTCTGAAACCCATTCATGAAAGCAATAAATATATCACACCAGTTTTCTGAATAGGAATCGTATGCAAACTCACTTATTTTTTTCAAAAGTATTTAAAGTTATGTCTTTAAATCGGGTTTTCACAATTCGAGATTTTCAATTTTGCGTACAAGATTTCTCCACTTCTACTAGATCAATTAAGTTTAAACTTGGTAATTAGATTCATGATAGCATGGTGCTTTAAAAGAAGAAAAAAATTTATTTGAAAAGAAAAGCTTCTTATTTTTCAATTTTTTGGAGCTAGTATGGTTTTTGAAAGATATTTTACTGTCTATTAAAAGTTATTAATAAGATTTTTATGACTTCTATCGTATGCGCAATATGCCACACTATCTCTTTTATTTTTCCTGTAACTTTTAAGTCTGAAGAAAATTAAATTGTAAAAGTTCTTTGTGATGTATCGCAAAAGTGTTTATATTTAAATAATACCTGCGCCTATGTTAAAGTCTTGAAAAAAACTCAGAATCCTGAGTACAATTTTAGATAATTTGTAACAAGTTAAAAAAAAAGTACTATCATGCGTTTTTGATGAGATTAAAATAATCCTAGGCCCCCCTCAAAAAAATTTTCTGTAGACTGAAAATAATATAAGTACACAGTCTAGATATAAATAAACTCTTTTTAGGAACATAAGGATAACCCAAATTAAAACACAAAGTAAATTATTATAATAGGTTATAAGGGTTTAAAATTCTATTTAAAACTAAAATAAATAATATAAAAATAGTAATTTTATGAAAAATAAAAATAAAAATTAATCGTTAAAAATTTTACTTTTGCATTATTTATTGGTTAGTGTTAAACAATTATATTAGTCACTTTTAGTTTCTTCCATTTCTGCCAGTTTTTCCACATTCTTCCTGTCAAAATCCCAATCCTGGTAATAATTATATTTCTAAAAGAGGTTAATATTTGACTATCAATGAATGACGCTTCTCTTGCCTGCCTTGTAAGTTAATCACTTTTAAATAATAATTATTGTAATGCAATTAAAATAACTGTAACCTATTTTAAAATTAGGGAAATCTACTTTTAGACTTTATGCTGCAAAAATATTCACTTTAACTTTTTTTAATTTACACAAATTTAAATTTTTTATGTGCTAGTCTAATGCATAAAAAGTTTATGATCGCCATTACAGAGATCAAGTTGCATACTATTTTGAATAAATTGTCTGTTGGCTGAAGCGAAATAACTAAGGTTCGCCTGCCTAATCTGATGCTGAGATTAAAACAAAAACGTTTTTAAATTATTGTTATACAAGTGTCAGACAAAGTGAAAATGTGTGAAAATTATTTGAGTTTCATCAATGAAAAAAGTGATTTTTCATCTATTCAAAAAATTAAAAATATTTTAAATAGACTAGTATTTTCCAATTTAAATCAAATTCTACACATTTGCTTAAAAATTTTGACAAATGAAAACTATTAATTTTAGGTGACAAAAAAAAACTTTTTCTAACAGTTGACGCAATGCAGTGCTTATTTATTCCGAGATTGTTGTTCTAAAAGCGGAAGCGATTTAAAGTGTGAAATTTTTAATATATTTTTTGAAGTAAAAAGCATAAATATTTTCGCTGAGTTTCTGTAGATCAACGTAATCATTAAGAAAATAAAAATCTTGTCCATTAGCTAAATGCAGCAATAATAAGTAAGAAACTTAACAGTATCATATCTGCAGAGCCGTAGTGGCTCAGGGGATAAAGCATTCAACTTCCAATGAGGTAAACAGAGTTCAAATCCCAGCAATGGTTTTTCGATATGAATTCCTCAGTGGTAGATAGATCACGGGTTAGAGTCCCCTTCCAGTCAGCCTAAACGTGAGAGATTATCGTGGTTTTCCTCTCCATGTAACGCAAATACGAGTTAGTTTAATTAAAAAGTCCTCCACGAAGGCTAACTTCTCCCAATGTTTGATCCAGAAGTTCCCTTGTCCTCTGGATTGGGTTCAAAATCACAAGGTTAAGGTGTGGAACATTGGTAGTTGTAAACCCAAAAAATTGGGTCTACTGTTTAGCGACGGTAATAAAATATATCTGCCTCTCTAATCTCTACTGATTAAGATTCTTTGTAGTGGTAACGAAATGAAAGCAAGAATTATACAATCAAAAGCAAGGATTATATTATCTCCGCAAACGGTTAACGTTAGTATTTTAATTTATTTTTCAATTATTTGTAAGCAATGGTGGAAAATTTTTTTATAAATTAACTTTGTTAAATTATGAGAAAATATTAAGGTAGACATTTTGATAATACTCTAGATACTGAAAAACATCTGCCTCAAAAATAAGGAGATTCAGCAGCTACAAAATAGATGATCCGAAATTCATTAGAAATTTAAGCAAAGTTAAGACTTCTTTTTCATTTTCGCAAAATATACCCTCACTAGCTATCGCTTCCTAAACCCCAGAATTAAATGCTTTTGCAATTCATTTCAGATTGCTTGATTATTGTTAAATACCTCAGTTCTTACACTTTATTTTAACAATAGTTGATGGAATGTTCTTTCTCAAGAGTGCTGGCAACCGGAATTCGTCTTATATAAACTGCTCACATCTAAGAGTCGCTCCTAAATTAAGATTATTATTGTTATAGATTAAAATTGGTACGCCCTTTGTTAAAAATCCTTAACCCATCAAAAAGTTAATAACTCTTTAATAACTCTTCTTCTTGTTAAGTAATCTGCAGCGATACATGAAATTAACCGGGCATTTTCGTACTTTATGTGTTTATAACTCTTTGGTGTTCAATAATTGCAGCCTGAAATACATATTAATAAAATACTTATCAAAGACGAATCACTAGGGAGGAAGGTGAGATGAAGAAGGTTAAAAGCAGTTTTCTTGCCTAATGAAACTATCGTGTTTCTAGTTATCGCTCGTTCAGCCTTTTTAATTTCCTTCGGCAATCAAACAGGTTTTTATGTTCTCAGTCCCACTCTCTTCAGTTGGGATTCGTCGGATATCGATAGCGTTTTTGTTTTTCCCCCAGATTAATTGTTAATTCACGACCTCTAATGTGTATACTTTTTTACAATCATCTTAAATATTTATATTAACATCGGTCGTTACCAAACACCCTAGATATTCTAAGGCAATTTAAAGAAATAATAAAACTGCTTAATTTCATGCTAATATGTTTTTGCTTTGAAAAAGTAATAAGATGAATCAAATCAAGATTATTAAATCAAGGGCTAATAAAACGACCTTTTAATTTTCAAGATCACGTATGAGTCAACATTTGGTAATTAGTTGCCAACATTTGGTGGTTACTGTTAGGATTAAAGTAATAAAAATTGCATATCGATAAATCAAGGTCCAATCAAACGACCTTTTAGCTTTCTATAACACGTATGAGTCAACGTTTAGCAATTAGTTACTCATGTTTCTTTTTTTGAACAACGTGTAACTAATATCATATCAATTTCGATATTCAGGGTTAATATCATGACAAATTAAAGTATCGCAAAATATAATTCATAAGAAATACGCCCTCTTATTAAAATTTTATTTTAATCACATCACGTAAATCTTGCTCAACTTTCTACTATATCGTAATTTCATATGAACTCCACCCGTTTTAGTGAGGTTAACATAGCACATTAGTAGGTTAGAGAACTCGGTGAAAATGACTAAGAAAAATTTGTTTTCTTAATAAATCTTAGACAGTAATTGCTTTAGGGTTAAAATATTATTTTTATTATGAAATTACTGTTAACGTAAAAGTAATTTCTAATGCGTATATTGCTTTTTAATCCTTAACAAATTGTTGAACTTTCGTGTAATAGTAAAGGGTGTATACATTTTTGACGTCTTGTCAAAAATGAACTTTGAAAAAGCATACAAATTTAGGGACGTCAATTAAAAATAGAAAAGCGAGAAAAAAAATAGAAATGGTATCGAAAAAGGGAAAATCATTAACTAGGAAATAGAGACTATTGACATCAAAACTTGTTCGATTGCTGAAAAAATTTGAAAGGCAGCTTATTCATAGAAACACCAACAAATTTTATCTGTTTTTTAAACAGATTTTGTTGTTTTGAATTTTCCGTTCCTCGGTATTAGATTTGTCAGTAGATTAGAGAGTATTTTTCTGATTTTGATGACGTTTTTGTTTTTTACATGCATAAATATTAATTTGAGGCTGCTAATGTGTATGCTCATTGCCCTCGTTTTTAACAAGGAGTTCAGAAGTATAAATTAAGGGCAGTATCACACTATTTTGATCATTTAAATCCGTGACAATGGTAAACAAGTATGTGAATGTTTCGAATATGCCATTGTTTTCGTAAAATTTTTTAAATGATTTCTAAATCTTAATAATTTAATGTTTTATTTATTATCAAATAATTAAAAAATGAATATGCATAATGGGTTTAAATTTAGCGCTAATCAAAACTAGTAATACTGCAATGGTTCAGTGGTTAAGGCTGTCAAAGTGATGAACCGGGATTCAATCCCTAGTGGCGGCGTGAAACATACCCAGCTTCAAATGGAGGAGTACCAGTTTGTCTACGAAGTAAAGGTGGCCTATGCCCAATCCTAACCACATAACCATAATCATGAAATTGGTAACGAAATTGTGAAGCTTTAGCATTTATGTTGCGGGAATGTTTTTTTAACCAGCATTAGTTAATAAAAATAAAAGCTGAAGTAATAATTTAAAACTACTATTAAAATTAACATGTATAGCATGAAAATATAGTTTTTTTCTCCCTTCTTACATTAAAGTCGTAAAGAAATCTATTACTCTAATAAAAATATGAAAAGAGTTTATTTAATTTAAAAGTCTGGATATAGTTCCCAAATATTAATCTATAATTATGTATACAAGTTTTTCAAGCATTCCAATTAAAATACACATTGTTCTGCAATCACTACTCTTAACATAAAAATTTTGAAACCTTGCCAAAAATGATGGAATTTACTCACATCGAATCTATAACGTGCCATTGGCAATAAATTTTTTAAAAATCTGGCTTATTTCAAACACATTTCCAATAATTTCTATTGGTTAGATCTTTTAAAGAAGAAAAGAAGTGGGTAAGCGATTGTCTCTAATAGAATTACAATTTCGAGACAGGAGAAAATCGTTATTTTTTTTACGTTAATCATCCCCTCAGGCAGCATCAGATATCCTCTTCTATTAAGGACATTTATTAAATTTTTTAATCGAAAAATAAAACAAATTCATTTAAATATGTGGTGGTTGGTTGTGTTCAGGCCAGGGGTGGATCCAGAAATTTTTCCTGGGAGGGGGGGTCATAGACTCAGATTCCCCCTCCACAACTAATTTTTAAAAAATATTATTTTTGGAAAAAAAACCTAGGGTTTTTAATACTGGTCTTCTCATTTATTTTTTTCATAATGAACATTACATAACTATGACGAATTTCGTTTTAATCTTTTGGATTATGATTCTTGAAACAGTGAAGAACATAATTAGATGGGGGGGGGGGAATCGATTTTTCCGACCTTCCTAGGTGTGTATGCCCTCTTAAATAATTTTTAAAATATTTTATTTCTTTTGTAAACTATTAAAAAAATTATTATTTTTATTTTATTTTTCAATTTACGCATTTCATAGGGTCATGAACCCTATGACCCCCCCTTGCTGGATCCCCCACTGGTTCAGGAGAATAATTGATAAAGTTTATATTAATTTGCATTTAAAATATTAAGTATAAAGAACAGTAATATAGATGAGTACAGCACGTGTGTGTCGTGCAACAGAGACAGTTAGGAATCTTCTGACGAATGAGAAGTTAGAGTTAAAATTACTGATCATAACTGTCGTGGTTACGATTTAGTTGAGTCGCCGCAAATTTTTAAAAAAAAATTATGTTGAACTCAAAGATGCCCCTTTGTTGGGGACTTCCTGCCTTCCATTATAAAAATCCTAGCATCTCCCTCTATTTTAATTATTATTTTTCTTACTGTATTCTAAATGCATGACTTTTGTTTAGAGATCGCTGAAATAGATCTTTAAAATATATTGCCACATAGATCTTCAATATGAAATATACTGCTTAAAATGCAAATATATAATGTTTTAAAAGTTAGCAGAATAGAATTAGCTCTTAACTGCTTATCAGAATAACTATTATAGTAAAAACTATGTGTATAACAGGGTTCTTACCTTTTTTTAAAAGCCCTTAAAGGTGCTTTTTTCATATTTATTTTTTATAGGTATTTTTAAAGTGCTTAATTTTCCCTTTTTCAAAATTAGTTTTTTTCCTTTACTATGTTGATTTTCATTTCGAATTATACAAAAAGACACAGTTCACATTGTTCTATTCAACGTTTTCACAATTAATTCAACCCCTATCTATTTTGGCGTATTGTCAGTCCGTAGCGTATGAAAACGCCATTCGTTTTACATGATTCAAAATTTCATGATTTTTGACAATTGTCAAAATCCAAAAGTTTTGCCAATCCAATTGCCAAAAGTTTTTTTTTTTGACATGACGGTTAAAACAAGATAAAACCGCCAATTGTCAAAAACTTTCCAGCTCTGCCTGAATATGATATTTTTTAAAGTGCTTAAAAATATTTTTTGAGAGCTCGAAAAGTGCTTAAAAGGTGCTAATTTTTTGTTGAATAGTTTGGCTACCCACCCTGAATAAGAATGTGATAAATATGTATTTTTGGTATTGAATTTTATATTGGTATCACATATCCATTGTAGCCAAACTTCCGAACGGTTGCAGCTATAGTTATACAAATCGTGCCTATGTATAATAAAGTGGCTGTGCGCTAAAAGATGTGAATGCTTACAACAGCATCACCTGGTGGAATATTGCAGTGTTAGCATTCCTATCACGAAAGCGTTACAATAAGGGAGGAAATAGTCTATAAAGTGCATTGATTTTAAAAGAATATACGCTTTGTAAACATCATCGCATTAAAAAAGGAAAATGCTCATTTATGTTTCAGACTTTAAACAATAGGACGTAATGAGACGATCTAGGGGAAAATGTCTAGTTAACTAACATGAGACACATTTATTTCTAATGAATAACGCTAAGAGAAGTTTAGACATCGAAAATAAAGGTTTGTCGCAAAATTGAGCATTTATTTTTTAACGTGGTAGGTCCATTTGAAGCTAAAGAACCTGTTGTTTATTTATTCTCTTACGATTTTAATAATCACAGCTGCATTTTGATGTTTCATCAAATTGTAGTGTTAAAAACATCATCCAAATAGATTAATCTTTATCAAAGACTAACCCTTAGAAAATGGAGGGAAAAAAATAATTTGAAAAAATGGACTTATTCCGCTTTTAAAAATAATGGCACATTTATTTTTCTGTTTGAAAATAACTATAATGTTGAATAATAATATAGAAAATGTTGTTCACTGTTTTAAAAGTTCTTTGTTAGCATTAAATTCAACAAGGTATCTTTGAATTTGTGTTAAATCTATCTAAGACTTTTTAATTCAAATTTATCACCAATATCTCATATCGTTTTTGAGATAGAAATGGTAAGCATTTCAGCATTTAGGTTGGTTCAGCATTCAGAAATAGCGCTTTGCACATTACCTTTTCGTTATGTATAGTCACTTTACAATACATAGACACCACTTTTGCTTCAGTAAGTACCTTGTATATTACTTAAAATTAATGAAATATTATATTTTAACAGAATGTTAATTTCATTTAACACTTGAAACTGTTTAGCATACCAAATTAGCATTTGAAATAGTAAAACAATCTTCAACTATATTATCATTACTTTTTTTAGGAGTGTCCTACATCCTTATATAATTCAGTCAACAGTCCAGGTAGTATCAATGATTTCACATTGTATTCATCACCATCTTTGCCAAATATATCATTGGGGAGACCTCCTGTACTTACATCTGCTGTAAGTTTATTTTGGAACTGTCATAGGAAAATATATTTTGTTCTATTAAAAAAATGTACTTACTTCGAATTTTATCTTTCTCTTGCTTGTGAATTATTTATTTCTCCTATGTTCAAAATGCTTAGAAAATTTTTTTTTTCTATTTTTGTTTGACATTTTAAATTCAATGCTTTTATAAATATCTTATGAAATCTAGCTTCAGTCACAATTTTGAAATTTTTTGTGTTTTAGAAGAGTAAATCGATAATTAAAATTATGAAAAAATTTTTTAACATTGAATTATTATATAGGGTGTTCCAAAATTCTCTTTACAACTTCAAAAATTCATAACTTCGAAAATAAACAAGTTATTTATATTCTGTCTTTAGCATGTATTACTGCAACTAATAAAGTTTTGTATAGTACACTTCAACGTGCGCACCATTGGTGGCCCCAAGCACTTCCAGTCTGTAAGATAATTTGTAAGGTAAGTTGTAAAGATAATTTTGGAACACCCTGTATATTACCAAGTTTTACTTTGGCACAAATTTTACTTTTTGAATGCTTGAATACACAACTTTTAAGTGAAGGAATTTCAAGCTTTTGATATTTAAAAATTCTCAATATACGAAGTTTTCCATGATCCTCTTAATAAGCATTTTTAGAATTGCTTTCCTAAAATGAAGTTCAAAAAATTGCATACATTACCAGATGCTAATTAATATATAAACTAGAAATAAAAACACTATATAACAAATCACTATTGAGATCATCGAAACCTGGTTGATTGCCAGAGGAAACAGTGGATTTGAAAAAAAAGTTTTTCGTCCTGCTTTCTTCAGTAGTGATTCGATGATTTCAATTTTTGCAACATCCTTTGCATTTGTGGGCCCAAATAATTATGCCTCTTAAATAAATTGGGGTTAATATTTTTAATGTAATGCTTTCTTCAAATATCTGTAACGTGCATTCTAGTGCAGGTTACATTTATTATGTTAAAATAATATCTTGTTGTTTTTTAAGCCTTTAGAAATGAAATGAAATAATCAATGATTCTTATTAGAATTTATGTTGCAATCCTTCTTCTTCTTTTAATCTTTGAAATTCTGAGCAAGTGAAGCAACTTCTCCTAAAAAGAAATTATCTAAATCTTAAATTTCTTTGATTGACTTTTATATAGAAATGTCATTTTTAATGCATCGAAAAATGAACAGAAAAATAATATACACCAATACTTATAACATACCCTCCAAGTTCTTTAGGCGCTAAGTTGTAAACATTACTTAAAGAGGTCAACAGTACACAGTTCTTGTTCACTTCTGTAAAACTCTCACTTTAGGCATATGTCTCTTCTGCTAAGGGCAATACAATGGTAAATTAAATTTTAAGTTAATTTAAATAATGAGCTTTCTTTCAATTTTATTTTAAAGCAACTTCTATTTTTATTATATTCTTTACTGAATCTTGAATATTTTTATCCACTCTACAGGAAATTGGTAAAAGTGCTGTACCAGCTGGTTCTGAAGTACAGGAAAGAGATATTTCCACCATAAGACTATGAATGCCTCTTGCATCAAATATCTTACAGTCTTTAACATATTACCCAGGATTACCAGGTACACTCTCTTATTCTTAAAAATCTAGTTGTCCAAGTAGCAATTAATCATAAAAATTTTTTTAAACGTAATAAATTTTTAATTTTAAGTCAAATTGAAAATATATCAGCCTCAAACTATTGCTTTGTTTTACAATAACTTTGATTCTTTGTTAACTTAAATGCAAAAATACTTCGTTCAAATCGATGTATAGTATGCTTTTAAATTATAATAAATATATTAATGTACGTTAAAATTTCTATATTTATTTTATTTTTTTTTGTTAAATTTAATCTGTTTATAATTCTTGCATAAATAAAAATACATTAATAAATTTAATTTATTATTTACAAATGCTTTAATATACAGCATGTTACAAAATTTGACTCACAAATTCATAGGGGTGATATTAGATATGAAAAGGATAAAAACGTAACGCAGAACAAGGGGTTACCAACCACGTTAAGAGGGAAATGGGATTTTACAGTCTACAACGTCATAAAAACGATTCTCAAATGCACATGGAGATGACACCTATGCTTTTGAAGTCTGCCAAACCAATGACAAACCGTACTATTCTCTAGTGTGTCCACAAGTCTTGCTTAAACTAGTGATTTAATTTGACTTCATAGGAAAAAATAGCATGGACTGAGAAACAGGTCACGTTTGCCCCATTCACGATTTCAATCCTCTGAATATCGTTTTGCTGCACCATGTTCTACAATCAGTTTTTATTCTATTAGTGTCTTTTATTATCCCTCTGAATTGGTTAGTTGAATTTTTAGTTACTCTGTTTAAACTTTATAATATATATTCTTCTAACATTTTTGTTTATAGAAATAAAAATAGATATATTCAAGCATCTAAATTAATAAATTTATGTATTTTTTAATTTTTTTAAAATATTTATTTTTATAAATAAAAATGTCTTTTACAGTGAGACTTCACACCTACAACAAGTATCCAAATACTGGACTGGCATCACAAGTATCCTACCACAATCACTGATGCACAAAGATTACATAGGTATGTTTGTATAATCACTGGATTAACTTAGAGTTCATGGTTCATAGCGTTTTTAAAAAGACCTTAAAAGTGCTTATTTTTGTTTTTTAAAAGCTCTTGCTTAATTTTCACTTTTCGAAAATGAGATATTGTCGATTTTTGCTGTGTATTATGCAAAAGTGTGGTTTTCACGTTGTTCTATTCAGAGTTTTCACAATTAATTCAACCATCATCCATGCCGTTGACCCGTAACGTATAATAGCGCCAAACATGTTACATGTTTGATGAAATACTTGGGACTGACTACTGAGTTGGGTTCGATGAGATTCTTGCACTCTCAAATGCAACTCTGCTGCATTTTGCAATTTCAGGCTTCATTTTACACCTACTGAAATCGAACCAAAAAATCTCTCTATCTTTTCATGGTGGCTAATATAATCAAGAAAAGAGTTCTTTGTCAGTAACTAGTTATTTTATCATGATCATATAAAGTCTTTGAAATTTATTTTGCATTTTGTTAATGTAATAGTGCTTAAACTTTTTTTGAATGCTTAAAAAGTACTTTAAAGGTGCTTATTTTTTGTTGAGATATTTCAATGAACTGGAATGTATTTCAATCTGTTAGTTTCATGAGTTTATTAAACAATCTACCTCTATTTCAATTCTAGAACCATTCAAAGTTCTCTTGGGAGAACACAGTCAGCTTCACTACCTCTTGGTCATCCAATGCTACAATCACAAGCCATACTTTTATCACCTCAACAAAATGAACAATATGCTCGCGAAAAGAGACTCTGTGAGCAGCAGCAACATAATCTACTCAAACAAGTAAGAGGTCTTCTGATTGATTTAATTTACAACTTCAGGAATTAAAATATTTTTTGTCTAAAACTTTTGTTCATTCCTTATCAGTTTTTTTATTTTTTGTTCCAAAATAAATACTTTTGGAACTTTTTAAAATTGTTCTTCTTTTTCTAAGTAAAATCTAACTTGAATTTATAAAATATATACTACTATTAACAGGTTATGGAATATCAAGAAAGAAAAAAAATGCTTTTGATGCTTTTCTTTTCTTCCAAATAGTTAAATTTTTAAGAGTGTAGTTTTTATGTCGTTATCCCTCTCTAAATAAAGAAATCATTTCTAAATTATTTCTGTCCCAAACTTAGATTAGTCATCCGTCATCATCACGCTGTTGCTATTCAGTCTCAATTACACAATATTTCTCTGTATACACTCAACTGCTAATGACAACGCAGGAGCTATGCATGATCTCAATGTAACTGGCATGGCCAGCGATCAAAATCCAGTGAACTTAATACAGCTCTCCAGTCTATACACAAAACAGCAATGAATCAACTAGTGGTATTGTTCATCGATTCTATCACAGAAAAAATTCTGGTGAAGGGGTAATGTAGTGTGTCTACCACTACAATTATTTAATTGCAGTTTACTAGTATATAAGACATGTTAACTCAATTCTATGTTGGGACACCATTGCATGGATGAAAGTTGACATTGTCGATAACATTTGTCTTTATGTATTATGTATTTAGGTAAAAATGTTATAATGATTTAAAATTATTCTCCATACAGAACACATTGGTATATAAAGAATGGGAATATTTTGTATGTAATCTGTCACCTCAATTACAATTTCCAAGGGGCCAAATGATTTTAAACTTGCAAATTTTTTTCAAAAAACATGTAGAGGTTGGTTACGAGCGATACCCTTTGAGTTGGTCCCCCTTTCTGCTTTTTTTTCAGTTTCTTGTGGGCCACTACTTGAAAATTGTCAAGACTTGGCGAATTTTCTTTCATTGATCACGATACAGAAATCTTTCCCAAAAAATTATTGATAAATACTCTAGATCAGTGTTTCCCAACCCTTTTTGTTCTGTGCCCCACTCAAGCCTTTCTAAAATTCTTATGCCCCCCTATGTGACATACACATAATTTTTAATATTAAGGAATTGAATTGTTCATATAAGAAACTTAAAGCCTCAAGTCTCCCCACTGTGTTATATCCAGGCGATTTCCTTTTTTTTTACCAGTAAATCATTTACAGCACTAAATCCACATTCAGTTAAATATGAAGATGGAAACGGTAACAATAGTTTTTTTGCATATTTGGTTGAATTTGGGTACTTGATTTCTGTTTCCTCACAAAGCCATGCCATCACTCCTTTTATAAAATAAATAGTTCTAACTGATTTATCATTTTGCATTTCTGAGAGTTCTTCTTGATACTGCATACTTCATAAAGAATTTTCAGATGATCGACAATAACAAGTAAAACGGCATCATTTACTTTTAATTTTTGGGGACAATTAAACTGATCCAAGTTTTTGTTTTCAGACTTAACTCAATAAGGGTAATGAAACCAAATATCTTCGTTTTTGTATCAACAAGAGTTTTATTTGTTCCTTGAAGTTGCTTATTTAATATATTTAGTTTTTCAGAGATATCGGCTAAATAACTCACAAATTCCTTCGACTATTAACAGATACTTCATATCAGGTTTGTCGCTTAAAAAATCACTAAGAGTATCAAGCAGTTTCATGAATCTTTTCAAGCAGTTCCCTTTAGTGAGCCATCTTAGTTCAGAGTGAAGTAAAAGTCTCACATGGTCTGCATTTTGTTCTTTACAAAACAGCTTGAAGAGGAGCTCACATTTGGCATTAGCTTTAATAGCATCGATACACTTTATTACTGAATGTAAGTACTTCATTTAGAGCAGGCGAGATGTTTTAAGCTACCAAGTTTTCCCTATGCACAACTTTATTCCACAATGCACAAGAATCATTTCTGGATTCTCATCTTTCATCAATTTTAAGTAGCAATTTTTCTTGCCCATCATATTAGCTTATTATATAATATCATTTTAGCTTATTATATAATATCTTTGGAGGTAGTGGTGCTTTCTAATCTTTTACATATCAACATTTCTTCAGCAAAATGCCTTTTATCAATATATTTTACGTAAGTTATCAATACTGCCGCACTGTCTATCAAAGTTGATTCATCCATTTTCACTGAGAATTTTCTTGTTTTTAGCTTGTCAACAAGTTTTTTTTCAATATCTTCACTCATTTCGTCTATTCTTCTGCTAACAGTATTGTTATTGAGTGGCATAGCTTTTACATCTTTTTTCAAGAACCGTTTTAAGAAATGCTGATATTGACGGTTTTATTTAATTCTCTCCTATAGTATGATTTTTTCCAAGTTTAGCGATGAATAAAGAAATTTCATAACTAGCCTCAAGAATACAATTATGGGTTGAAGTGTGAGCAGTAAATAAAGACTTGACTGTTGCATTGCAGGCATAAAAGACATAGTATGGTATTGATTTCTATCACTGAATGTTGCGAAACACTACAGAAGTTGCGACGGGCCATTCAGATGCGAACGACTGCATTGTTTAGCGAAATTTTAAAGCGCCAAGGGGTCTACGCAGAGCCTGCCATATGCCGCAGGGAGGTTAGTTAACTTGACGACGCCAAAAACCCAGTTGATATTTTGGTCTCATCAAACGAGTTTATAATACTCATTGACCGCAATTATTTAAGAATTTGCTTTTTTTCTTACAATGTTGGCACCGAAATCTAGCATTGTATTTAAATGGCCCGGAGCAAATAGGTTAAACTCTTGTCGAGTCCATTTTCGAACTGCCCCCCTTAACAATCAAATTACCCCCCAGTGGGGCGTGGGCCCCACGTTTTGGAAACACTGCTCTAGATGCAAAACCTGCTGCTTTTAATACAAAGCATGAAGAATATATCTGCTGTATTAAAAATTTTTTAAAAAGTTTAGAAATGAGAGCATATTCCTATTGAAGCTAATTGATATGTTTAATTCATAATTTTTCCGGTTTCACAACTAGATGACTCCAATGTTTCTATTATTTAACTTCATGAATTGAAAACAAATAAAAACAAAAATTTTATAATTAAAGAAATACATACTTCAATATACAGGGTAACAAAAAATTATAGGGATCATTTTTGAATGTTTTTATTTCCAAAATTTATTACATAAATTCAGCGATGTTTCCCAATATGTCGACCTCCGGCATAATAGATTTGTCTACAACGCTTTGGCCATGCTTTTAAAGCCCGCAAAATGATTTCCTGGGGGGTTTTCTTCACCTCTTCTCTAATAGCTCTTTGAAGGCCTCTCAATGTAGAAAATCGTTTCTTATTTAGTTTGTTTTTCAGATGTCCCCATAGGAAATAGTCGCATGGGGAAGCATCAGGACGGTTTGGAATGCATTGTTCTGGTCTCAGGAATTTCACTTGCTGATCTGTTAGGAATTTCTGGGTGACCTTAGGTGCATGCGATGGGGCAGAGTACTGATGGAACACAGCATCACTATTAGAGTACAATCTGCAGTAATCATCCTTAAAAAAGGGCTTTAATATCTTCTGTATGGAATACTCAAAATTTATTTTGGGCCCAAGGTTTCACAAACCGAGGTTTGGTCACACCATGGGCGGATATGCCCATCCAAACCATTACGCCTTTGACATGAGACACCGTGGTTGATGGTGTCAAGTCTCGCCTGTTCTGTCCACGGCTAAGATATTGAACTTTAGATTTAGCATTGGTATCAGATAGATAGATCCAAGCTTCATCAGTTGTAATGAACTTTCGCCATCTGTCCTTACAGAGAAGCTTGTAGAGAGGCCATAAGCGTTGCCTCCTAATCTGCACCGATCTCTCACTTAAATGATGACATTTATGTTTTTTATGGCATTTTTTCTTCAACTTTTGTTTTAGTTGATAGCTTACAACTTGCTGACTCCCGTTAAGAGCTTTAGCCATGCTTGTCTGTGTTGGAGGATCCGGTTTTGATGTCATCTTATCAAGCTTCTGCAAATCTGATTTCTTCAATTTGCTTGACCGTCCACTTCTTTTTGTTTTTGCATTATTTTGCATCGATCCAAGTTTTGAATTCTTGATGCAACTGATATGGCTGAGTGAAATCGCAATACCTTTCTTTTTAAAATGGGTTTCTATAATCTTGTGGCTCCATCGAAGTTCTAAAAATGCTTGTACTTGACCAATTAGCTTTTTGTCAAATTTCTTCAAAAGCATTTTTGTGATTTTATGAAATAGTATTGCAATTGAAAGTCAAATAGTAGAGCTTTAGATCAGTATGCTATATATGTAAAAAGGTTTTAAAACTTTAGTGGTAGATAACCACAAAAGTGATCCCTATAATTTTTTGTTACCCTGTATATGCGTAAAAAAGCTGATTTTAGTTGATCATTTATAGGTACCTATACATCAGGCATCATTTGGGAAGGCCTCTGTCTCGAACCTCTTGTTGCTGCTCTTAGTCCGATTGGAAGTCTTCAGGAAACGCAAGCTCCTTCTCCTCATTAGGTGCAAACCTCTTTCTTCAAAGAATAACTTTATAAAAATTATATTAAAAACATTCTGGCTACTGCAGAGTAATACTTAAAAGAAAGAAAAACAAGCTATTGAAATCAGATGAATTATTAACGAATTAGATCAAGGGTGGATTAAAATTATAAAAAAAACCTTGGTTATTTAAGATTGAAGCTGAAAGCTGGTTATTAATGAAGGGCAAGTACATTCCAGTAACTCTATTTAAACTGGCTTTTGATGATTTTAATCCCTCCTTCATTCTGATTGACTTTGTAAATGATTTGATTACAAATTTGTTTTTAATCATTTAAGTATTTATTTGCGACCCCTTATTGTTTAATAGTTTGAGCTCTGCTTTTTTTAAAAAAAATACTAAATTTAACTTTTTAACAGGTGTTGTGTACGACAGTTTAATGTTAAAACATCAATGTGTTTGTGGTAGCAATGCTCATCATCCTGAACATGGTTGTCGCCTACAAAGTATATGGGCAAGGTTACAGGAAACCAGTCTTCTTAATAGATGCGAGGTAAGAGGCAATTTCGAATATTAAAGAAATCTCATTTATATAAAACAAATAAATACATAATTCTTATTTTTGTCCATTAACATTTTCATAATCTTACAATGCCACATTTTCATAATTATGCAATTATTTAATGATTCGATGTAAAATTAAATGGTGCAACAAATACAGATAACCAAATCCCATGGCTCAAAATAGTCAAAAGATCTCAACTTAATTTTTTGTCATGTTCACAATATTTGCATTTATTTTCATTTGGTGTTTTTAATAGCCTTTGTCTATACTAAACAAATCCTATCATTGCCAAAAATACAAAAGTAAACTCATTGGATATCTAATCAATCAAATTAGCTCAAGAGAAATTTCTAGTGTAGATAAAAATGTAAAAAAAAGTCTTACCTTAAGGAGAATCCACATATATTAGGAGGTAATATATTAAGAAAGATAAAATGTTCTGTGATAGAACTCAAATTGACTGAGTGTCATAAAAAATAGACTCCTATGAACAAAATACTGGTCATATTTAAAAAATTGCCTTTATTGAAGAGTTTTGTATTTGGATATTTTGAATTGCATTCTAATTATTACAGTTAACCATATTTTAATTCCTCAAAAGTATCCTTATAACTTAGTATATAGAAACAAATAGAAAAGTATTAACTTAATAAATAGAAAAATATTAACAAATGTATCCCATTTTTGGGAGGGGGAAATGTAATTATTCATTTTATATATTCTAATGCTTCCGAAAACAGTTTCACTTTTGCAAGATGCTGAAGAGCTTAAGCTTTTTTAGCAACTTCGATGAAAAATATACTAAAGCATTCTTGAACGAAATTTGATAGCTATATTTTAAAATATGTTATTTTTATATCTCTAAAATCTTATATCTCGCTATATGATACATAAACTGTCATGTTAATTTCTTTTAATTATAAGCTAATTATTAAATTACTGCAATAACCAGTCATTTATAAATAACATTTTCCTTTGCCTAAATGAAATAGAATTGCTGAGGTATGTAATCATATAAATTTTTAATTATTTCAAAAAAGGATGTTATTGTGATTTAAAGAAGACTGGAATGAAAGATCATTAGAACTACAGAGGTTATAAGTTTAACAAGTTTATTTTAAAAGAATTCAATCACATAGTAAATTTATGAAAGTAGGCAAAATATAGGCAATTACATGTAATTAAATTTCTGTAATACTTAATGACATATATTCTAATTGGAAATATTTTATGTTATAAAATAAATTCATATTCATTCTCAGTGTTTAAAAACTTTTAAATGACACCTTTGTTTTATTCGTTCCAGAGAGTCAGATCCAGGAAAGCAACCCTAGAAGAAATCCAGTCTTGTCATAGGTATGCTTCGAAAAAACTTTTAATGTGCATTTTTATAACTTATATTGAATCCTAAATTTACAGTTTATTAAAATATTACATTTTCTTTTTATTTGCTTGTTTAGTGAATCATATACTCTCTTATTTGGGGCCAATCCTTTGAATCGACCGAAACTTGATGCCAGCAAATTAGGTATTAAAATGGTTTTTGTTTTGATAACAGTTTTATGATTATTCATTCATACAAAGGTTGAAAAAAAATTTTACGTTATATTAAGACTAGATTACAATATATGGTGAAACTAAACAGTTCATTGTTGTAAATACTTTTTTTTATCAGTTTTTAAATTTCACCGAGATATACATTAAGTTTAAATTTTAAAATAAAAAGAACTAAATCATCCAATTCTTTTGTCTGTTTCAAGCAATTTCTTGTTCATATTTAATTTTAATTAACTTAACAAGATAAAAAATTGAATGAAAGATAATCATGAAGTTGGAACTTAATTATTTAAGCACTGTTTTACTTCTCTAATAACATTCTGTATCGGCAAACTATATGAGTTTAAAATATAAATCTTTTCTTTTTTTTAATAAAGAACAACTTAACCTCTAACTGCATGGAAATACATTTTTCAGTTTAAATAGGTATAAAATTAAAGATTTTTAATTCGAGAAACTGAATAATATAATTATTTTATTTTATTGAAATTATTGTTTGTAACCCTTTTAATTTAAAATGGAAATTTAAAAAAAAAATTTAAATCTAATTTTAATGTTATTTGAAACTTTTCGTTTACTTCAAATAACTTTTATAAGTTTATAATTTAATGATAATAGTAATTAAAAATAAAAGTTTAATATTTAATCAACTGTAGCTGATCTTCCAATGAAGAATTTTGTGATGTTGCCTTGTGGTGGCATTGGTGTAGATTCAGACACAACCTGGAATGATCTACACACAGCAAGTGCTGCAAGAATGGCTGCTGGATGTGTTGTTGAATTGGCCATGAAAGTAGCAACAGATGAAATAGAGATATTATTAATATCTATATTTTAATGCTTGATAGTTATACAATACAATGATAAGCTTATTATCAATCATCATACAGAAAAATGTTAGTATATAAATAAACTTGAAAATTTTTTGCTTTGCTACATCTTTTAAATCAACTAACTAATTTGTTCATTACTTCTATAAGAATAATTTTGTTTTTCTTACATTGTTTCTTTGCATATTTAATTTCGTTTTCCTTCAAACATTACTTTTTTCCAAGACTAAAGTTTTTAGGGATACTTTAAGTCACTAAAGGACAAAACTTACTGAGGAGTTGAAGACTTTAGAAATAAAATGCAGTAACACAAATAATTTCAGCATTACATATTTTAACTAAGGGGAAAAAGCCCCAAAACGTTGGTTAAAACAGTTTGGGAAAAAAGAGTAACAGATTTAACGGTAACAGCACTTTTTAAATGAAATACTTATTTTGATATTTTAAAATAATTTGTATAAGAAACTTCGAAAATCAATTAATGTTTTTTCCAAGTACATTTTTTGTTTAGTTTTTTTTACAAGATTTGTACATAAATCTACAAATAGTCTACTTTTTTTTCAATAAAATATTCTATTTATTTGTAGAATGGTTTTGCTATCGTCCGTCCTCCTGGACATCATGCGGAACATTAACAGGCAATGTACGTTTTTCCTTCAATGTTTTTTATTGAAATATATATGCATATCGTATAATAATAACGTATAAATATATCATATAACAATATATAAATTACAATAAAGATATATTTTAACTGAAATAAATTGCATTTATCATTAACCAAAATCAATTGCATTATACATTTATATGCAGATATCTAATTAACCTGTAGCAATAATACAGTCATCACACTAACAAAGATAATTTATCGCGTTACATATTTTCTATACAATAAAATAACCTTTGATATTTATAATTATTTTAAAATTATCGTCTTAAAGTATCAGAAAGAGTGCCAGAGAGAGAGAAAGGTATCAGAGCGATAGAAAAAAAATAAGTTATGCTATGCATGAAAAATCAAGGGTTTGGTCTCTAACTTAAAAAAATGCTATTAAAATAAAGGGATAATTCATAAATTAAAATTATAAGGGGAATATAATTTGAATTTAAGTGGGAATAAATTAATTAGGGGGATTAGGGTAAGAGAGCAATTCTCATTTTCACATGGAGCCTTCTATTCAAGATAGGAAAAACAGATTGTTTCACGAAAAGAATTTCTTACAGAAATGTTTCTCAAACCTTCTAGGAAATAAAAAAAAGGCAATTTCATACAAGACTATGACTTCAACTAGCAATATAGTAATTGTCAACAAATTCTAGATACTGGTGGACTTTTTAAAAATAGCTCATATTAATCTTGAAATACTTTACTTTGTAAATAGTTTTGAGAGTTCATCATGTTTTGTTTCTTGCACTTTTTTTATCCAGTATGTAACTACAAAAATAATTTTTAAATTTAGCAAAATAAATTAATGCCCTCATAATAAGTTCAAAAATGTATTACAATATTTTAATTAGTTTATCAATCTATTTTCAATGTTTTACTAAATTTAAATATTCTCAAAACTGTCTAGGATATATTTGTGGAAATTGTTTTAATATTTTCTTTCACAAAGCTAAAGCATTTCTAAAAAATCTATAGCCTAGTTATAGCATTTTTAAAAAAATAAATAAATAATAGTAATTAAAACATTTTCATTTACATTGCCCTTCAAAATTTTTAATATATTTCTATATTATTAAAGCAGAATGAATCTTCTCTAAAAACTAAGATAAAATTTTTACACCAACATTCTTTAATATTACAGGGGTTTCTGCTTCTTTAATTCTGTAGCAATTGCAGCGAAACAGCTAAGAGAAAAGCTGAAGCTTGAGAAGATACTCATTCTTGATTGGGTAACATTTGTTTGTTAAACTAATGCTTTAGAAAAATATATTTGTTGTGCTTATTTTAACAAGAAAAGTGAAACATCCAGGAAAGATCACATCTATGTAGCGACCACATCTATTTATGACCACTTTTGGGAATCTGAAATTATCGACAGTTTTTTTAAGCTGCTCATCATTCAGCGAAATTGGTTTTAAACAAAGTTTACATAACATATGAGTAAAGCCCGAATTTTGATGAGATCGGCATTTTTTTTCTTTTTCTTTACATTTTTATTTTACTTTACCGTCGTTGAACAGACGACCCAAGTTTGCGACTACTGATGTTCAATTCCATAGCCTTCAAGTTTTGAACCCAATCCGGAAGCCAAGGGAACTTCTGGATCAAGTATTGGATGAAATGTGTCGTCGCGGAGGACTTTTTGATAGAACTAACCCGCATTTGCGTTACATGGAGAGGAAAACCATGAACACCCCCCACGGTTAACTTAACGGGTAGGGGAATCAAACCCATGATTCGTCTACCACTGATGTTTTTTCACGTCAGCACTGTGGCCGGAGTTCGTATCAACCACCCATCACTGGGATTCGGAAGCGGTTCACCTCATTGGAAGGCGAACTCTCTCTCTCCCCCTGAGCCTCCATGACTCTTTCGACAAGTACTGTTATTAATGACACTTTTACCATGATTATTGCATTGGATATTGTAAATATTGAGCGAAGTATTGATCAAAATCAAGTATTGAGCGAAATTTGTCTTCGTAGAGGACATTTTGATGGAACTAACCCGCATTTGCATAACATGGCGAGGAGAGCCACGAAAACCTCCCACGGTTAACCAGACACGATCGAACACTGCAAATATTTTAAGTCAGCAGTGTGGTTGGCGCAAGCTGGGGGCGAAACTTGCCTACGATCTACCATCGCTGGGATTCGAACCCGGTCTACCTAATTGGAAGGCGAGCTCTCTATCCCCTGAGCCAACACGAGCCATGTTTTTTATTTTTAGACGCTTCTGCTAGTTCAGTGCATTTTTTGAAGTTTATTTTTACATTATTACTAGCTCATTTTTACAACATTCACTCATTTTAAGACCTGCAGACAGTTCTAGTTGCAAATAGTTTAGAGTCTTTATTTATTTACAGTTTGTACAGAAGTACAGTGAGTTTAAAAAAAAAACGAGAGTTAGTTTCTGAATTCGATTTCACAGTGCATCAAAATAGTTATATTTTTCACTAATTCAAAAATAAAGAAAGAAAAGTTATCTTATTTCATTTTAATATAAATGCTTGAATACAATTGTATGCTATATGAAATTTTAAGAAAGATGTATTTGAGATTTAATTCTTGTATTTAACTCTTGTACAAGTCAGAGATGCCAACTTGCTCCGGACAGCAAATATATATTTTAAAGTGGTAGTTTATCATTTGTAATTCTTTGTTTAATAAATTCAATTTAGTAGATTTTTATCCACCACTATTTATAAATAATTCGCAGGCTTATATAATTCACCACTTTGTATTACTTATGTCATGCTATACCTTTTTAAAAGCAAGCAAAAATAGTCAAATATTTGAAAAAATTAACTTTGTAGTTATTTACCGTTTTTTTAATTATTTTGGCGTGTCCGGAGCAGTTGGCATCTCTGACAAGGGATTTTTTAAATAGGAAAAACTAACATAAATTTTAAAATTTTAATATTTACATGGGTCCGCCTGCCACCTTACTACTTTCGAGAGTCGTTTGTTGGCACTTCTACGTTAAATCATCTGAAAAAAATTGCATCCCCAAAAAACAAAAAAATTTCCTGAAAAGCACAAGTTCTATCTAATTTCTAACAATAAAAACCACAAGTTTGAATTTTGACTCCATATTTATAGCCTTTTTAATACATCGTTAATCCATACGTTAAACTATAAAAAAATTGTTAGTAACAATTTTATGGCAAGTGTTAGCTAATATTTGACCTAGAAACTTCAAGTTTGAGTTTTGCCTCGAAACGCTGAACCCTTGTAGATGATTATTAACCTTAAAAAACTCGTTAACCAGAATTTTTTTTTGAACCAAAATAAAAATAAAATTACGGCTATAATAGCTTTTTATTAGCTTTAATTATGCTTTATATTATGCTTTATTTATGCTTTATATTATGCATTGCACTGAGTGCAGGGCTGATTGAGCTCTGGAAAAAAATCCAGATTTCCGGAATTTTCACTAACAGTGATCCGGAGGTTTCCGGAGATCAAAGGTCCAGACGTTTAAAAAAATCATTGATCACAGAAGTTTCCAGAAATCAAATTTTCAAAGGTGGAACTTAAAAACACAGTTTATTTTATTTGTTTGTAAGGGAGATCCAAAAAGATACTTTATAAGTTTATATTCATGATTAATATTCATTTTTTATCAGTAAATAGTTGTTATAATCATAAACTCAAGAAAGAAAGACATATTTGTAAATTTTAATTACTTCTCCAGGTCATCATAGGTATGTGTAAAATTTTAAATATATTTTAAGTAAACAAAGAAATATTGAGATAATGGAAAAAAAAAACTTTGTTTAAATTTCCTTTCTGATTTATCAATTTAAACTGCTTTTTTTTTATCTTAAGAAATTTTCCTGAATTTTGACTTGCGATCACAATCAGCTCTGAAGGTGATTGGAGTACCCTGAACTGAGTTACAGCCTCTTTCATATTTGATGATTTATCAATAGCCGATGTTATGCCAGATGATAAACATGCGTAACGATTTTTTTTATTCAGCAGCTCCTATATGTTGACGTACTTTAACTAATTTTAAAACTTGATTAGAATACAAGTCTGGTTGCCTAAACAAATGTGGTAAAACATGCCTTTCTTTACCATGCATTGATTTTGGTAAATTTGTTTTGGAAAATCCTGTGTAAATTCGAGACTTTTGTTTGCTTAACATTTTTAATCATGAAGTTTTTATTTTGAATTAAATGAACAATCAGTTTATATTCAATGTAAAAATGCTGCAATCGCGCGAATTATCACACCTTATCTTAAAACAAAGATGTACAGTTGTCAGATTAATTAAAGTTTTTAAGCGTTATTTTCATTAAAGTCACCATTTCATCAGAATTTCTTACTATTAGAAATGCAAAAGCACCAATGTAATTGATTAATCTGGTTTTATCTCTAATGAAATTAATGTCGCTTTTGTTATTTTATTGTCAGATCACGAGCATGAACAATTTGTATTATATATTGATGAACTTAAACACCACCTGGCAAAGACTTGTAGAAGTTTTTGACTCAGATGACGAGAACAAAACAAGTCAATTAATTCAATTGTTTACCTGTGGTCGAAACATGTCTACGCTCTTTGATAGAGACAGCGGTGGTACAGCTCGTCATTTTGAAGAATTACGTCAGCAGATGAAGAGTGACAGAAACATTTCTGCAAAGAATGATGATTTTAAATATGTTTACGACGAGTAAGTATATAGTTTGTTAATAACGAGTAAGTATATAGTTTGTTAATATAATAATAATAGTTTGTTAATATAATAATACTAATGTACTATAATAATTGCATCATTGAATTATTAATATTTTGTTATGATGGTAATTTTATGTTCAGCTACCAAGTGGCATGTTTTGTAATGATTGCAAATTTATTTTTAGCTGCCAAGTGTCATATTTAGTAATGATTGCAGTTTTATTTTTCAGCTGCCAAATGCCTTATTTTGTAATGATTGCAGTTTTATTTTTCAGCTGCCAAATGCCTTATTTTGTAATGATTGCAATTATATTTTTAGCTGCCAAATGCCATATTTTGTAATTATTTATTGCAATTTTATTTTCAGCTGCCAAATGCAACAGCCTGTTTCGAACTTTAAAACAAAATAGACTAACTCTTATGCTATAGAGTCAAATGAAACCATTTGTGAGAGGGAAAATTATTTATTCACCCAACAGCAAAGCCGCTTTCAAAATTTTAACCAGAGTAAGTTGTTTTTCTCATTAATTGTACAAATATGTAATTTGTAATAAGCATTTCAAAAATTTGAAACTTTTTTACTTTGCAGGTGAATGAAACCTTTTCTCCCCTTGTAAATGCCGTTGAGTTGAGCAACCAGTGGCTTGACACCTGGTCTGTTAAAATATCTGAAGCATTGAACAAAAGCCATGATCAATGAGCTATTATTGAAGTAATTATGTATTTCACTTTTTTAAAACAAATTAGATTTAACTTAAATGCATTTCTTAAAAATATGAGTCCCAAAGTGGACTGGTCGTAAAGACCCGTTAGAACACCGAAGTCAACCATTACTGGCAGCAGTCAGTAAGCGGGGTGGGTGACCACTTTGATCAGCCTGTGTAGAAACCGAAGATGCACATTATCGGTCCTCGTTTAACTGTTCTACTGTAAAGTGCTCAACTTCACCTTTCGGATCGTCAGGCTACCAAAGCAGGGGAGCTATCTCCGCTGCAGAGGATCAAAATTGCGATGACAGGTCTTAAGATCATGATCTGTGATATTTTCCTGATCGTCGCTAATACCCCATTGTGCAGCTCTAGTGTGACGGAATTAAAGTACCTACCCTAATATGAAGCAAAATATTTTTTCTCTACAACCAGTTACAAAATTATTGTAATTTTTAAATTATTTACAATTTGTTGAAACAAAGCTTGCAAAAAATTTCTTGGCATTTTTTTCCAACAACATTACCTATTAAATAAGTTTGACTCTGGCGAGTTTCAGAATAAATAGCTTACGTCTGAACATATTATTAAACTATGTCAACAATCAGTATCAATCTTTGCTTAAAATTAAACACATTATTAAACTGTATCAACAATCAGTATCAATCATTACTTAAACAATCATGATCACAAAATAAATAACTTACCTCTTAACACATTATTAAACTGTATCAACAATCCGTATCAATCTCTTCTTAAAATTAAACAATCATTCATGATTTAATTTAATCTCAAATGCATGCTCATAACAATTTTCAAATCTACTTTTTTTTCTATGAATTATTGCAGCCTGATACCTTGCCATTTCAAGATTTGTTGGAGGAGCTGTTGTCTAATGTGACTGTTACAGGAAAAACAAATGAGACCTTGTTGATTGTGATAGAAACCATGAATGAAATAGCCAAAGAAATTCTCTCAAATTCAACTGCATGGTTAAATAAAATAAACAGTGTGATTGAGGAGGTCAGGGATTACTTAGGGGTAGGTCGAAATTGTTTTCACAAATCATTATTACTTTTAAAAGTAAAAGCAAGTTAATCAAATGTAAAAAGAATATTTATTCTAAATATTACTAAAAATAAGTTTATTAAAACCAATTTCGTAAGAAAATAAAGTTTGACCTACTCCAACAATTTCCATATAAGAAGGCTACTGAAATATAGTGTTATAAATATTTTTTACAAGACCTACTACATTTCATTATGAGTTAGTGAAAATGAAGTAATAACAAAACAGATAAATATATTTCCAATATAGTTCCAATTTATTAATAATATATCACTGAAATAAATTAGTTTAATTTTATTGTTATTGAAATGTTTGGCGATCGTTGGGGTGCACTTTGTCACCTCCTCGAAGGTATGTTAGAAATCAAGGTAGTTGTTTGTTTGTCTTGGACGGGAGAGGGTCTCCCTTGGTTATGTAAGAGCTGGAGGCTCTGAGTCAAATATAATGCCTAGTTTCTTTTGTTTTTGTATAAAGTTAAATTTATTGTTTTAAAATCTGGTGTAGTTATTTGTATGAAAGCCAGGCGTTACAGTTATTTTTCTACAACTTTTAGGAAAGCAAAAAAATAGGACTCTGAATGAAAAATAAAATTTACATAGTTCTTAATTCCCATACTCAATTCCTAACATTGAGCTATAGTTCAGGTATGAGAAGAATTGGAGTACTTTAATTACAATTAATTTGTTGTTTCTACTGATCTTTATTTTCTCCCTTAGAAGGGGAAAAAAAGCATAAACTTATGGGTTTTTGCTTATTTTGCAAGAAAGGCTGAGCAATCTATTTGAATTAGCATCTCTGTAGTATGTAATTTTTTTCCTCCAACACTAACTGATTAAAAATATTCTTTTCCCTTTGCAGTGTTTTGAATTGAATCGTTTTGTTGCGCTGAATACAGAGAAGGACTGTAACGTATCATAAGCTATATCAAGAACTATTCAGTTTTTCTTTTAAATAAAAATTTTATTAACAAACACAAACATTAAGAAATATGCAATACCCGTAACGGGATAGTGAAAACATCATAAACAACTAGAAAACCCGTAACGGGATATAAGGAAACTCAAATTCCACAATAAAACTAATCTAAAAAGAATCAACAACTCTGTCGTTCTAAATATTGACTTCTAATTTAATCGTCTGCTTTTATTTTAAGTTTATCTCTTTATGCGTTTACTTTATTTTAATTATGATTTTGCAAACCCATTATTTCTTTAATATTTTTAGACTTTACAATCGTCTGCTTTTATAAATTCTTTAATATTTTTAAACTTTACAGGACATTGTGATGACTGAATTGGATCTTATTAAAGATAACAAACTTTGGGCTGATGTTGTGTTCAACGATATAGAAAATCGAGATCAACTGCCTCATTTCATACAGTATAAAATAAGAATGGCAGCCAGTAAAGTGGACAGGTTTGTCAAGTGTTTGGTTATGATCTAATTCCATTTACTATTTTTATTTAAATATGGTTGCATTTATTTCAGTAAATTCACTTTTTATTCAATTCCTACAATTAGTTCACACTCTCCCAATAACTCGTTCAAATTTTTAATCGTTCATAAAATACTTTTTTATTCATCCACTCAAGTTCAAATAAATTTTTTTTATACTTGTAATCGATGACACTTGCATGTTAATACAGTTTTTTCAAATATTTAATTCATTCATTAAGAAAGGAATGAGCGAAAAACGAAATGGAATTTTCTGATGGGTTAGTCATTGTTTTAAATTTTACAATAAGCGATTCAGTTTTTCACATATTTTAAAAATAACACCTGTAATAATTTCTAACTTATAGCTCTATTTGAACAAAAAGATAGTTTATTGTACACATTTAAATATTTAATTATTTTATATTCGTTGTGTCAGATAAATTCAATAAAGAACATGACGTGTGGTCCACGTCACCAAATGTATACTTTTTATAGTCGTCTGATAACACGCGCCTTTTTTTTAAAATTCCTTCTATTAGTTCATACTCTCCCTATATATATTTATATATCGTGTTCAAATTTTCAATTGTTAATAAAATACTTTTTATTCAACCATTAAACATACTTTGACTCATTCATTAATTTTAAACTTGTAGTGATTAACGCATGATGGTAATACAATTTTTTCAAATATTAATTCACTCATTAAATTTAATTAGTAAATTTTAATTTCATACAGGGGAAATTTTTTTTTATTATTTAATAAAAAGTAACTAAAATAAAACTTTTCTTTGTTGACCTCTAAGTAGGAATTGACTTTAATTTTTTAAATTTTTTTTTTATTGTGTAGTGAAAATTTAATGTAGAAGAACTTATTATGAAATAGTGATAGATTAAAAAAGTTGTAGTGGTATGTAAAACTAAAAAGTAATGGAATTATAATTCAAAAAAATTAAATAAATCTCATATGTATTTTCATTAATGAGTATTTTAATATTTTTTTCTGACTTTGGATTGTATTCAAAACTGTAAAAAGGGATTGGGTTAAATAAACCACATTTCTAAATAGTTCATTAAAGCATTAAGCACCCTCACTTCCATGTAGCTAATAAAATATTTTTGTGTGTTATGCTGTTATATGGTTGACACTTCAGACACTCATTGAGTATCTGGAAACAATTCTAATGAACAGCCTGATGTGTATAAAAAAATTCACCTTTTGTTTTAAGTATGGTTATTGCTACAATGCCTCATGCTCTTTATGTGCACAAAAACTGAATTTATTAAAAATGTTATAATTTTCATCCTTTTCATTATACATTAAATGCATGTTTTTTTTGATGCAGTACATTTGTAAACTCAATTTTTTAAGCAAAATTAAAAAAGCAAACAAATGTAAATAGCTATTTTTATTTATTACTTTTAAGACTGCATTGGTGGTATATAAAGGAATTCTTTTTTTTGCATTTTTAATAGGTTCAATAAATATTCATGCTTGAATTACTCAATTTTCATATTTATGAGACTAAAACCAACATAATTTAAAGAATTAATCATGTCTGTTAAGACTGTTTGCAGTCAATCAAGAAATAAGTATAATTACTTGATATTTTTATGATTGATAAATGACTATTCTTTTTTTATTTGAAAAAAATTGCATGGTATTGTATTTTTTCTTTGTTTAGAAACCTGTATAAAATTTAATTACAAATATTTTTTGCCTGCAGTTTCTGATATAATTTTTATTATGACACAGGTTTCATACGCCTGGACCAAGAAGAAGACCAGGGATTGACATGAAGTATATCACATTTGGATTTGCTTATCTGCAAGACATGATTGAGCATGCAATCATCAGAGAACAGACAGGAAGAACACAGGAAACTGGAATTTACTTGCAGCAATTTCCATATCCATGCTACATATTTGATCAGTAAGGCTCCATTAGAAATGCATTTTCCTGATTTTCTAATTTTGTAATTTAGATATTCTATGTACACAGTCGAACCGAACCTCGTTAATGTGAAATCGGTGGTACTATAATAATTATTTGTGCTTACCAGATTTCATCTTATTCGATACATTATGAAAATAATTTATTACGTACTATTAATACATATTATGTGCTGCATTTATGTACCAAACAGATTAAAATGAGCTCACAAATGTTAATAATTTCATTTAACATGGTGGGTAGTGTTTTTTAAAAGAGATTTTCTTTCCTTCACCATGGCGATTTTCGCCATGTATTAGGCAAAAGCGTGCTTTTTACATTGTTCTATTCAATGGGAACAAATTCATTCACTTTCAATTTCAAAAATGTGGTGACTGGGTGTGCCCTTTTGGGCCTCCCAGTCCCAACCGTTGAATATCTATCTCAACTGAAAATTCATGCTAACCAAAATCTCAGTGTAAGAGAATGTTTTATCCTTTTAAGGGATTTCTTTTCTTTATTATTTTTGAATTATGGCCATTTTCATATTTAATAAATCAGATTTTCTTAAAAGATTTCATTCATTTCACTGAGGCAATTACCATTTTATTACATCCAAATTACGATGTATATGTAACGGCCAAAAATCAATGATGATATTTCAGCTACCACTAAAATATTAGTAATGGCGATCAACACCGTCATGCAGATCAACACCTCTATTTAACAAAGTTGCTAAATCATGATAATAAGTTCGTTATATTTAAAATTTGTTAAATAGGAAATAACTTTTTGAAATACTTAAACAACACAAAACAGGTTTTAAATTCATCAACACTAGACATAATTAAAACAGCAATTGATACACCGTTATCTTGGAAACTAGTATCTACTATTTATTTTATTAATCTTAACCATAAAAGAAATCAGCATGGAGAAGCAAGAATAGAGCAACACATTATCAAGTGTTACGCTATCATGCTACTTACATTTTCAGTTAAAAAATAAGCTAAATTATGTATTAAATTATAGATGCATTTATTATAAAAGTAATTTTAAACATACATTACCACATTCGTTCATAAGTTTAATGACTATAGATATTATCCCTCAATTTTGTGTGAGTTTTTCATTTGAAATGCAAACAAAAAAAAGGAAAGGATTTTACTGCTTTCTCTAAAAGTTAAGTGGTTTTGAAAATCAACTCAAGGTCATTTCCCTCATAAAATATGTTAACAAGTTTGAAATGTTCCAAAATATTTTGGGAATAGTGGATCTCAAATAAAGATTCGTTAAATTGAAAATTCACTTCATTATTTGGAAGTTATTTTACGAAGAAATTTCCAAAATGTTCTTGGTTCCTCGAAAATAATCACAAAATGGAAGTTCGTTAAATAGAAGTCCAACTGTATAGTTATTGCAATTTCTTTGTAAGATGTACTTTAAGATATATATTTATGTTAAAAAATGATTCTTCTCGTGATGTTCATTTTATGTATGTATGTTTAATGGATTTACATTTTTTAAAAGCCTTTAAAGGGGCTTTTTTTGTTCTGGGTTTGAGAAAGTGCTGAATTTTCTGTCTTTTAAAAAAAGATTATTATTTCTTTTTTTTGCCTTGTCAATTGTCGTTCTAAGTGACAAAAAATACATGATTTCACAAGTTTCTGCAGTATTTATCAGAAACTAGTTATTTTATCATGATTATGTAAAAGTTTTTGAATTTTATTGATTTTATGTTTATAAATTAAGAACTTTAAACGATAGAAAAAAATAATTTTTGTGGCAGGGGGAGTTCTTACCGTAGACAAACTATAGCAAAAATGTGTTTTTGACTTCAAACTTACTATAGTGTTTTATTTTTTGGTTTGGAAAAGTGATGGAGAACAGTGATCCTGGTGTGATATTTGTGATTCTTTTGTGCTAGTCTGTATCCACAATTATGTTATCATTTCTGTTTAGTACACTGTTCTCCAGAGCTAACCTGGCTGCAGCAGCAGGTGGCATGCTCTTCTTTATCATATACATTCCATATCCCTTTCTAGTCATGTGGGAGGATCAGATGTCGCTCGGCAAAAAACTAGCCAATGTAAGAACTCACTTTTTATGCACTACGAATCCTAATTGTTTTCATTATTTTTATATATTGGAAGTGATCATTTCAATTTTGTGATTTTAGAGTCTGTCTTCCAATGTTGCTTTTGGGTTCGGTTGCAGTTACATCAGCCATTATGAAGAAGAGGGTGTCGGGGCTCAGTGATCCAATATCCACGAAAGTCCCATTCCTGGTGATGATTACAGTATGTTACAGGTCATGATAATGCTACTCTTTGATGGCTTTATTTATGGAGTCCTCACATGGTATATAGAAGCTGTGTGGCCTGGTAATTTGATCCTTTTTAAATTAATACTGATCTACTTTAATTATTGTGTTTAGCAGCATCTATGTCTATAGAAACCCAATTTTTCTAAAAATCCTGCTTTGCAATATAAAATAGAGGTGGTTACGATTTGAGAATAGACTTTAGCATACTATCTAAAGCATAGGTTCTCAACCTTTTTAACGCTGCCGCCCCCTTAAGGAGCGAAAAAGAGTTTAAACGCCCCCTTTGTGAAAATTCAGTTATTTGGAGCACAATTTGAGCTGAATTATAAGAGGTAACATTTTTAAGCAATATTCTTACGCGTTAACTTTGTTTGGTTTTTTTAAAAAAAATAGTGTGAACGTTAACTCGATACTTTTCTCCCGGCAGGTAATCGCAATCTTTTTGTTATAATCAAAATAAATACGGTAATGCGAAAACAAACAAAGAAATCTATGCTAAAAAGAGTTATTTAAACTTAATTAGATAATTAAAAAAACATCAAAAATAATTTTTTACACTAAAACGTAGAATCAACGAAGCAATCAAGTAACTATGTCAGTGGGAGGATTGTGCTTGATGGTTCAGAGCTAGTTTCTTAACATTCGGTTCAATATTTTTAGTGAGGTGAAGACGCAAGTCCCCTCGTTGCACGATTTCGAGTCGATTTCTCTTTTTTGTGACTAGATCCGTCACAGCACTGAATCCTCGCTCGACAAGGTAGGAGGTAGAGAAGGCAATTAAAAATTTTTTGACGATAGCCCACAGTCCAGGGTAGAGGCGACTTATGTTATCTTGAAGCCAAAATTCTGTGAGACGATCACCATTCTGGAAGCAAGCTTTCAAAGTTTCATTAGTTGAAAGTTCAACCAATTCCTCCTGAATATGAACCTCTGCTGTTTCAATATTCACGTAAGGGTTCATAACCCATTGAGGGACTTCCAGGGTCAGCACATTTTTAAAACGATTAGAAAAGTCCATGTGCAAAGACTCAAGATGTTGACAATATTCTTGTGTATCATCACAGGAAATTTCACCATTCTTTTTAAGATCCGATAAGATCGGAAATTGGCTAAACTCATTCATATCAAAATTCTGCTTCCACAAAATGAGTTTTTTTAGAAAGGCAGAAATAACTGATTTTGAAGTGATCAAATTGAGTTCGTCGCCCTGAAGTTGTAAATTAACACCATTAAATTTTGCAAATAAATCCGTCATGTAGGCAACGTCTATCTTAAATTCTAGCAATCTGTCTCTCAGAGCTACATCTTTGTCTTCCAGGAACTCAAGCACAGAGTCGAAAAGATTCCCAAACCTATTGAGACAGGCGCCTTTGGAAAGTCAGCGAATTTCAGTGTGTAGTAGCAAACGATTGAATTCTTCATCGTTTATCTTGCATAGCTGTCTGAATAATCGATCGTTGAAAGCATCACAGCGAATTTTGTTCACAGCAGAGATAACGTATTGCAATGACTGATGCAAGCGGTCACTGAGATTTTTTTCAACTAAATGCTGTCTGTGAATTACGCAGTGAACAGCTAAAATATCTGGTACCTCCCTCTTCAAAAATGCGATAAACCCACGATGTCGACCCACCATTGCAGGAGCTCCATCAGTGGCAACAGACATAATATTTGTAAGAGGTATGTTTTTCTCTTTCAAATAATCTTTGACAGTGTTAAATGGATTCTCCTTTGGTATCTATAATCAAGCTTCGAGCAAAAAGCATCTCTTGAACAATTTTTCCTTCCTTAACAAACCGGACGTACGCCAACAATAAAGCCTCATTACTTGGCAAGGTTCATTCATCAACTTGCAGGGAAAATTCATTCGATATCAAAAGTTTGCATAAGGACTCCTCAACATCTTCCGCCATCTCATCAATTCGTCGCCGAACTGTATCGTTGCTTAATGGGATATTTTTTATTACATTAGATGCTGCTGGATGGTGTAAAACAGTTTCTAAGACTTCCTTAACAGACGGCAGTATCAACTCTTCGCCGATGGTATGAGCTTTCCCAGATTTGGCAATTAATTTTGATATGTTATAAGAGGCTATCAAACCATCGTCGCATTTTTGGGACGAGGTTGCTAGTAAGCCTGAGACCGAAGGTGCCTTCAGAAACTTGTCCTTGATGTTCTTGAAAAATGACAAGTCTTTATTCTGTTTGTCAGGGTGAATTTTTTGCAAATGCTCCTGCAAACGAGAAGGTTTCTTGGCCTCATTCGATAAAACTTTGTTACAAAGTAAACACATAGGTAGTTGAGAGTTTGATGGTGATTGAACAAATCCAAACTTCAAGTAAGTGGCATTGTATTGACGACCCTTCTTTTTGTTAAACGACATTGTTGGCGGCAGCAAAATGCAAAAGATGAAAGAAAATCAACTATTTCTTAAAATTAATAAATAATATACTATAAAAACACGTACCTGGCCAAAGAAACAATGAAATCGAATCGAAACCTGGGAAAAAACTGAAAGGAGTGAATGAAAACTATCATAAGAAATACTGATCAAATCAAATATTCATACTAAAAGAGTTCAATTTTCGCCAAATGGCTTGAATGAGTCACAGCTATTGGAGACAGTCTTAGAAAATCCGATAACAGTAACGGCTGCTCCCTGCCAAAATCTTTATTGTGATTTAATAACCCCCCTAATACTTTTGAGGATCCCTGAAAAGGAAAAATTGAATACACTCGAATTTTAAAAAAATAATAATTTCCTCTCGTTCTAATAATGATTTTACCCTAAAAAAAACTAAACAGCATAACACTTTCGATTTAAAATTAATGAGCGAATATGAATATCAAATTGACACCTATCCGTCCAATAGTTCAGAACACAGTAGTCACCCCGCCCTAAAATCTAAAAATTGATCTAATGAATATGTAACTCATATTCATTAAATAGAGAGATTCATTAGATAGAGAGGTCTGCGCTGCTCTTCCAGTCTAAATTTGATGAAAATAAAACCGCAAATTTATTGCTCAATAGTAAAGAAAAGAAAAGAAAAGAAAAGAAGTTTTATTCAAAATAAATAAGCCGTTCCCAGAAATAAGAAATTTATTAATCAAATTTTCCACCAAACTGCTTAAATAAGTTAGAACCATACGCCAAATGGTTTGAAAAAGTCAGAAGCAAAAATATGACTCATGCGCTGTGCAATACTGGTTCGAAACGGAGAAAAGGTGTCGTACAAGTTCGTCCTATTGCTGGCACAAATGATGCATCGAATATTCTTATTTTTTCATTTAATATTAAATTATGATTTATTTTGCTTATTAAATTAATCTTAATAAAATAATTTTATTTGGGAGTTTTAAAACTAAATTTGAATGACTAACCATGCTCATCGCCCCCCTACCGCCCATAGCATATCCAACGCCCCCCTACAGCCCAAAACAAGTTCACTGCCCCTCAGCATACTCCCACCGTCCCCGTTGAGAAGCAATGATCTAAAGTCAATTCTGGCTGATAGCCTTACACCTATCTAAAATGGATCTGGCTAGTGATTTTCCTAGTTTTGTGGTTGGAAGTACGATCTTTGACATGTAAGTGAACTTTCTAGATAATGCATCTCTCAGAGAGCCATGGTTGCTAAAGGGATAGAGCGTTCGCCTTCCAATGAGGCTAACCGGGTTCGAATCCCAGTCGATACAAATTCCACATCCGGCTTGCACAGACCACAGTGTTGACGTGAAATATCCTCAGTGGTAGACGGATCATGGGTTAGAGTCTCCTTCCAGTCAGGCTAACAGGGAGATTTTCATTGTTTTCCGCTCCATATAATGCAAATATGTGTTAGTTCCATCATACAGTCCTCCAAGAAGGTCAAACTTCTCCCAATACTTGAGCCAGGAGTTCCCTTGTCTTCAGGATTGGGTTCAAAATTACAAGGCTACTGAGTTGGCTACAGTACTTAGATAGAGAAACAATGTGAGGATCCACAGAGTTGATAAGTAATTTTGGGTGATAATTGTAATAACTGGCAGGAGCTGTTACTATGCAAATCATTAAATAGATTCTATATTCATACCTTTTCATTTTAAGAGAATCAATTAGTAAATGAAATTTTAATTTTTCAGGTCAGTAGGGCGTTCCAAAACCATGGTATTTCTTTGTCACTAAATCTTATTGGTGTGGTACAGAATTGAAAGAAGCACCAGTGACAGATATAGAAGCAAGAAACTTTAGTAAGTTTACATAATAAATAGTCTTTGTTTTAGAAGAAAATATAGAAATGTTATTTTATTTACTAATTATTAAAAAAATATGATGCGTAGCGCTTTTTGAAAGGTGCTTATTTTCAGTTTTTAAAAGCCCTTAAGGGTGCTTTTTTCATTGGGTGTTTTTAAAAAGTGCTTCATTTTCCCTTTTTGAAAATGAGATTTTTTTTCTTTACTATGTCGATTTTCTTTACTATGTGTATTATGCAAAAACGTGCTTTTCACATTGTTCTACTTTAATGTTATTCACAATTCATTGAACCAAAATCTGTTTCGGCGTACCCTTTGTCCATATCATATAAAAACGCCAATCATTTTGCATGTTTGATGAAATACTTGTGACTCTGCGTGTGCATATACTGAACTGGGTTCCTAGAGATTATTGCACTCTCACGTGCAACTCTGCTGCATTTTGCATGATAGTCTCATTTCTACCCCCTGATATCTAACCGAAAAATCTCTTGATCATTTTATGATGGCTAATATAATCGGGAAAAGATTTTACATGAAAGGACAAGATTTTACATGATCATTTCATCATGATCATGTAAAATCATGTTTGCATTTTGTTATTGTATATAGTGCTTAAAAATATTTTTTCCATGCTTAAAAAATACATAAAGGTGCTTGTTTTTTGTTGAAAGATTTGGCTACGCACCCTGAAAAAGAAGTCAATTTTCACTTTTTATAAATTAAAGGATCTACTCTTTCTTTAAGTCAAAACTTTAAAGTTTTAACTTTTAATAATTAACGTGTCTTTATTAAATTCTGATTTGTCTTCTTTACAGTAAATTTTGCAGTATAAATTCTGTTGATATTTTACACAGATAATTGCTCTGTGAAAGTGTAGAAAAAGTCATGAGCAGGGAAACCTGTCACGTTAACGACTTGTCTAAGTTGAACTCAAGAAATTTAAATACTCTGAGGATTACGAAATAACAAATTAATAATAATTAATAATTGTCAGAAATTGTATTTGGATGGAATTATCTTCAGTTGAACAAGTTTTATAATTGCTTGTAAAAAGGTTTCTGTGTATTTCTAGAAATATGCAAAATCATGCCAAAATCTAAATATTTACCTCAATCGGTTCATCTGACTAAACTTTCCTGAACATGACTGCTTTCACTATGTTAGGCTAATCGTGAGAGTTTTTTCTTACCATGTAATGCAAATGTGGGCTAGTTCAATGAAAAAGTCCTCCATGAAGGCAAATTTCTTCCAATACTTGAACTAGTAGTTCCCTTGTCTTCTGGATTGGATTAAAATTGACAAACTGCAGCGTTGAACATTAGTAGTCGTAAACGCGAAAATTGGGTCGCCTGTTCAACGTCGGTTATAAAATAAAATAAAATATGTGAAAGTCAAATATCAAAATTTCTAAAAAAACAGGATGCTTGATTTTACTATTGTCAAAGCAACACTAATTATTTATTACGTTTAAAATATATGCGTTGGACTATTAAGATTGTATCTTAGTGCATGGACATTTTATCATTAATAGCTATCTAGTACTTCTTTTATGGATTTTTTATTTAGTTATAAAAATTTACATAAAACATACAGGACGCCATACTTTATTTCGCCATACTTTATTTATTTACATACTTTATGGCAGGATGCCATACTACCATATTTTATTTTTTTAAACTATAATAACTAGTAATTTCTTTTTCTTCTAGGTGGGAATGTAGATTTTGAACAAGAACCGAATGACCTGAAACTGGGTGTGTCCATCCATCATTTGACCAAAATATATTCCAACAAGAAGCTGGCAGTGGATGACCTTAGTGTGAATTTCTACGAAGGTCAGATCACATCATTTTTGGGACACAATGGAGAAGGAAAGACAACAACCATGTAAGTTGTAGCTAGTTGATATAGTAAGTTGTAGTCACTTTTTCACTAACCCCTTTATATTGTAATATATTAATTTGAAAATTTCATACTAAAGGCTTTAAAATCTTTAATTCATTCACTACTGAATGTTTGATTTGTATTTATATTCAGAGATGATTGAGCTCCAGAAAAAATCCGGATTTCGAGATTTTTCATTAATTGCGATCCAGAAGTTTCTGGAAATCCACTGTTCAGAAGTTTCAAGAAATCGTCGATCGCATTTATGTATAAATATTCTCGTATATTTTATTTAAAAAAAATATTAGAACGAGAATTTGTACTTGGCATCTCTTACATTTGTAAATATTTTTTCTGGTGGGATAATAAATGTGATTAGAGGTAAAAGTAAACTAATACATAATTGTTCACTGAAATTATGCTGAATATAATTTATTTAGAGCTTCTTGTTTTGAAAATATCAATGATTTAAATTTAAAAAAAGCATTAATTTTTTGAAATGGGTCATTAATGATTTTACTCAAAAAAATCTATAATTCACTCACAACTGAGTGTTTAATTTGTATTTATATTGCAATATATTTATTTAAAAACTTCATACTGAAGGCTTTTAACTATCTAATTCATTTACATCTGAGTGCTTAATTTGTTTGATGGCTGATGAAATGATGTTCAATTTGTTTGATAATTGATGAAAGAAATAGTGATGTTGGAATAATCATGCTGATGTGTGTATTTTAAAGTTATCCATTATAAAAAATATGATCAACAGTTGAAAGTAAAGTGTTATAAAATAACTAGAAAGATATATAATAGTTTCTAAAGATTAAAAAAATTGCTTTCTTTAAATTATGAATTTTATTTAATTGAGGCTATTTTTTACTTTAAGATTAATATTGACTGGGATGTTTCCTGCTACGACTGCAACTGCTGTGATTTATGGCCATGATATTCGTACAGACATGGATTGTATTCGACGAAGTTTAGGAACATGCCCTCAGCTTAATGTTCTATTTGAGGAGTAAGACATTTTTCTTTATTTTTATGCAAACTTAACTGTTTTATGAGGGTTGACTCTATCTATTTTGTAACTGAGGGGATATCAAGTGAAAACTCTGGATTTTCAGATCAGATTTTTCTCAGGTTCTGCAGAATTTTCTCTGCTGCCTGATTTTAGTCAAAATCTGGATTAATAATTCTTTACTCCAAAAGTGTTTAACATTTGAACTAATGAACGGCAAAAAGTATTGTTCTACCCTATTTGTTGCTTTAGAATGTTTTGGAAACTTGAATAATAATAAAAATAATTGCTGGATAAAACTTTGTTATGAAATTTCCTAAGGGCAAATAATATCACTTTATCCAAGTGCGGTCTACTTACTTGCTATTTTTGTAAGCATAATTAAAATCTATTATATGATAGTTTTGAGTCAATCTCTTTCGACCAGTTATTTAAAACTATTTTTAATCCAATTAGCAATTTATAATCAGAAAAACTTATTCAAATTGTGTAGTTTAATCTAAAATAATTTTAACAGTTTAATTAAAAATATTCAGTTTTAATTGTTAAATAATAAACCAAATTAGGCAATAGTTATGAATTTATAGAAGTCTTCATAAAACAGCTAAAAATTTTGCTTTAAAATTGTATTTGAATATTTTTTTCTAAAAAGGATTGTGCCTCTAATATAATTGAGAGTACTGGAATTTAGGCTTGGTCATATTATAATTTTTATCTGACATAAATGTTTTGATTAAAACGCATGATTGTATTAATTTTCATCGGGCTTTCTGTACACATTTTAAATATTCTTTCTCTGATTTTAAATTTTATCATTCTTCTTTGAACTTAAATTTTGCTCAATTGTAAATGATTGTATATAATTAATACAAAATGTATCAGGAGAAATTTCTAACTCAAAGAAATTTTTATTTTCATAATGCAATTTTATTTCTTGCATTTTTTCTTAACACCAAGAGAAAATGTATTAATTTTTATTTTTGTGCCCTCCAATATTTTCATATAACTAGATCCCAGATTTTGATTATCTAAAAAATCCCTATAAATGTTCTTAAAAATACAAAAAATGACTTGAAAAATGTTAAAAATTACCCTATTATTACTTTAAAAATATTAAACTGAAACAATGTTTTCCTCTTTAAAATCACTTCATGCAAAATATGTAAAACAATGCAATACGTTTTTTTTTTCGCTTTTGCTTTTACTTATAAACTAGAAATTGCTCTAATTTAATTAATGGGGCTTGTAATAAGAAAAACAGATTTAGTCAAAATGTAATTTTTTTTTCAATTTGTGTATATTTAGTAAAAAAAGAGAGATATTATATGTTAGTAGATGATAAAGAGAAAATAGAAAAAAAACTACTTCATGTTAAAATAAAATTTACAACTTTTAATATTCATTACCTCTGTAGTTTACTTATTTTACTTTAGATATGTTTAATTTTACTACATTTCTTCTATGCGTAAATATTTAAATTATACTTTAAATTTTGTGTTGTAAGTGAAAAGGTAGGAAAAGTGTGCTTTTAAAGTTAAATTTTTTTTTACTGTTTTTTACTCGACTAACTAGTATATCTAAGAAATTATCAGTTAAGAAAATATGAAATTTGGTAGATTTGCATATAAATCTGGAAAACATGGAAAAGGCAGTAAATTTCCATGCAGAACTTTACCAGATATTCTGATTTGATATCCTATGTTACGTGCAAACAATTTAACTCAGGATTCAAAACAAAATTTCTACTTTCTCTTGTTTTGTTTCTCATAATATATCTTCTTGACTTCAAATTATTATTTTTCTTGTTCATACCAATAATTCTGTTTTAATTTTGAATGAAAACATCCAATATTTTTCTTCAAACTTACGTTTAATTCTTTTTGTAGTTAAATGAGGTTTCTTCTTGAAAAATAATACAGTATTATTTGTTTAACATTAGCCAGATTTTGTATTAGAAACTTGTGTGTCTGTTCTCGTATGAATAATATGCTTGAAATAAAATTTAAATATAATTGTCATGTGAATCAAAATTAAAATATGATATTTCTTTACAATTCACTAGTTTGACTGTTCTTGAGCATTTGTGGTTCGGTTGAAAGGAGACGACGAAGTTTCGGAGGAAGAAATGATTAAGGACATGAATCTGAAACCAAAAACGAATGAAATACTCAAAAAATCTCTCTGGTATGCATGTATCTATTTTTTTTAAATTTTTTATTTCTGTATTACTATGTATTCATGAAATTTGCATTTTATTTTGTAAAATCTACTGGATTTTTTCCATGTTTTTGCAGCAATGCAAACGTAAGAACTTTTATGTGAGACCAATTATTAAACCAATCAAACTTTTCTAACTTATTATTTTTCTTGGTGTCAATTATTTGAGTAATAGTTATAATGTGCATAACTGAAACTGCGGTATTTTATCTTAATTTTCAGGTGGCGTGCAAAGAAAATTGTCTATTGGTATAGCGTTTGTGGGTGGATCTCAAACCTTTATTTTAGATGAGCCTACAGCTGGTGTAGATCCTTATGCCAGGAGATCCATTTGGGAATTGCTTTTGAAATACAACTCAGGTAATGCATTGTATGATTTTTTAGCTTAATGTATTTTTTTTATTAATCTCTAACTATTTATTTAGGAAGTTTGTTTTATTAATGATAATAACATATTTTTTAAACAAGACAAAGCATTTTAAAGCACCATTATCTGTTGTTGTCGTAAGCCATTAAGTCAAGGGGTGTGACAATTACTGAAATTACATTTTTACGTTTTTCTGAAACTAAAAAAAAAAAATAAGTGACTGATAAAAAAAAATGGCTATATCTGTATAAAATTAAAAATGCAGTTCAAATTCTAATTTTTAAAAAATAAATAGTGCCCATACTTAGCTTATGGTGTTATACATTAACTATAGTTAAAAGTAGTTTAGTGTTTAAAATTTTTCCCTATTTAATCATCACTTTTAAGACCTGACCTAGAGAACTATTATACAATGGAAACCCAGAAAAATTTATTTCAGAATTTAAAGATTCAAATGAACCCAAAAATTTTGATGAAGAGTTCATTTCAGATGCTAAGGAAAGTGAACTCAACTGGCATTCTCATCATAATCATCATAGTTGACCAGACAGCCCAATGTGGGCCAATGCCTTCCTCTGAAGATTTCTCCATAACAACTTCCAACAGGCATTCCAAGTTAAACATTAGCTTCTATAACCGAGTGTGGCACTATAATTGTCAGTCATGAACCTGGAAAAGCTGTGAAGCGAAGTTATTTTAAAAAATATTACCTCAACCATTGTTAACAGTTTATCCAGAGTTTTCTTTAATCCTGTAGCTCTTATTTATCTGGATAGTCAGTGCTTTACTGTGTGGCATAACTACCACTATGATTATTAAACATAAATTCACTAGTATATAAGACGTCTTAACTCAATTCAATCACGCTTCTGAAGCTTGGACAATGACAAAATTGGAAGAAAATTGTATCGCAATATTTGAGAGAGAGATATTGCGGGGTATACTTGGTGGTGTAAATGAAAACAATAACTGGAGATTTAACTTTGAACTGTGCAAGATTTATAAACAACCTGATATTATTAAATACATTAAAATAAATAGAATGAATTAGATCGCCCACGTGATTCGAATGAGTGACGACAACACAATAAAAAAGATACTGCTTTATAGACCCACTGGGAAAAGAAAGCGGGGAAGGCCGCGGTTGAGATGGGCTGACTCACAAGGGAAACTAGCGAAGTGTGACTCGCTAATTTTGAAATAAACTAGTGGGATGTATGCCTTATGAGGAATAATTTTAGGGGGCAACATTCGTTTCGGCCCATAGAAGGTCTTGTGAGAGATAAAAAAATAATTCAATATATGGAAAAATCAGTATTCTATTACTTCAGTGCAGACTATTAGTTATTGTAATTGTCTCATACTCCAATTACTTTGTAATTAATTGGATAATTAATTACTTTCACGTACTATATAATGCATATTTATTGTTAAAATTAATTTTGAAAAATTTATGTATCTGCAGATTTTCAGAAAAACCTGTTAGGTTAATTTGAAAAAAAAAAATTGACATCAAATTTTTTTAATTTTTTTTTTCAAAAAACTTTCCAAATTAATTGGAGTATGTAATTGCAAATCAATTAATTAATTAATAATTTCTGATTAATTTACTAATTAAAAAATTAATTAATTATCCAATTAATTACTAATTAATTGGATTATGAGACAATTACAATAACTAATAGTCTGCATTGAACTAATAAAATACCGATTTTTCCATATATTGAATTATTTTTTATCTCTCACAAGACCTTCTATGGGCCGAAACGAATGTTGCCCCCTAAAACTGTTCCTCATAAGGCATACATCCCACTAGTTTATTTCAAAATTGGCGAGTCACACTTCCCTAGTTTCCCTTGTCAGTGGAGTCTGATTTTCTCGCAATTAATGAAAAAAATTGGAGATCAAAGATAAATCGGAAGTCGTCATGGAGAAATATTCAGAGGAAGGCATTGGCTCACCTTGGGCTGTCTGGCCAACTATGATGATGATGAACTCAATTCAATCTTGAGGTACCTTTTGATGGATGAAGGTTGACATAATCGAAATCTCTAACTGTGTATGGATAAAAATTTTAAATGGAAAACAATTTAACGTTTTTTACATTTCATTCTTTTTAAAAAATTTAATTTTTACACCTTATTAACTTTCTCTGTCGATAATTTAATTATTGTAATGTTATTACTGTATATGAATAACTTGCATTTTTTAATGAATCATTAAAACTTTTTCTTATGTTTTTGGAGAAATAAAATTTTCCATAAAAAATTCAAAATGCTGAAAGATTTTTATCGAGACACTTTAAATTAATGCCTCTACATTGTGGATGCTGCAAATTACTTTTTCCAAGTTCCCTGAAATTAGTTTGAAAAACAGAAATAAAATTTTTATGTGATATGTCATTTTTTCTAAAGAATTTTAAGTTTTTTGCGTGTTTCTACAATTATTTTTTTTGATCAAAAGTTATTCAGTGATCTTCCGATCATTAGATCAAAAGTTATTCAGTGTGGTCCATTTTTTATTTTGCTCACTATACAAATGTTTTTCTTCATAAATAAGTTTACTGCTGTTTTTTTCTCCTTATTAGAATATTTTAAAATACATATAAACGCAGTTAATTATTTTGAACAAATCCTTAAATTTGCTAATTCTCTTATACAGGTTGTACAGTCATATTAACTACTCACCACATGGATGAAGCCGATTTACTGGGTGATCGAATAGTGGTTATAAGCAACGGGAAGTTGCGGTGTTGTGGATCCTCTTTGTTTTTGAAAACCCGGTTTGGCAACGGATACTACCTGACTCTGGTGAAGTCTTGCGATTACAATCTCCCTCAGAGAAACAGCAGGGGATCTTCGAGTACAGTGAAAGATAACTCCACCACCAAAAGCACTAGTGTAAGTAGAACTCCGTCGAAAAATATGTACGATATTTTTTTCAACCATTGAACACCGTTTAACACGTTCACTGACGTGTCACCCATATTTGGGAGAGAGCAAAAATTCTGATTGTGCCGCGTCCCTCGTATTGATAAAAAACTATAAGGGCAAGAAATTACTTACATACAGGTGATTATCAAAATAATGGAAACACTTGTGAATAAAAGGGTCATTTAAGAATTCGCTTCATAAGCATTAAAATATAATCTTAGCTACCAGTTTTTTTTAATATAAAAAGTACATATATTAGGTGGTATGAGAGAGCTTTAGCGGAGTTACCTACGTTTTGATTTTTTGTCAGAAGCGTAAAATGTCAGACCTCACAGATTTTCAGAGAGGCCAAATTGTAGGAGCCCGACTAGTTGGAGCAACACTGACCGAAACATCCCAGCTTTTAGGCGTTTCTAGAGGTACGGTGTCTAAATTCATTACAGCATACACACAGCTCGGAAAGACAAGTTTAACAAAGCAAAATAGTGAACGGAAGTAGAAGCTGAGTGAAAGAGACCGACGGGTATTGAAGCGGATTGTAATGTCTAAAAGGAAAACAACTGCAGCCACAGTGACCACAGAGCTCAATCCGCATCTGGATTCTCCAGTGTCAACAATTACAGTTAGGAGATACCTTCATAAAGAGAACATTTACGGCAGAACAGCAATTCCCAAGCCTTCAAAATCTAGGGTGTTTCCATTATTTTGATAACCACCTGTATATAAATTCTATACTAGTGCTGTAATTCTACAGAAATTTCAAACTTGTTTGGAAAATTTGGAGGATACATTAAGCATTACACCAATAGCAGTAACCTCTGTATTGATCAGCAATACAATGGAAAAATTCTAAGTCTGTGATATTTTTATTATAATATTTTTATTTACAAATTTTTGTTTCCATGGCAAAGCTAAATATGCTGCACACACTGCTGTGACATAGTAGTTCTATTACCCAAAACACCATAAACTATTAAGCAGCTTTAAAATTATTCAGATTAGAGTTGAATTAAATCAGGGTATTTTACAATATTAGTTATTTAACAAAAAAAAAATACTCCAGCTGTATTTTACAAAATATATTATTGTGTTTAATAGATACTTTCAATTGCAAAATTTCATTTTAGAAATTAGTTAAAATTCATTTGGAATTCATTTTTCGCAAGAAAATGAAAACATAACATTTCAGGTTTTTTCCAGACCTTGTCAATGCATTTCATATTAATCCTATGGGAAAATTTTTGTTTAGTTCCTTTTTGTAAATTTTAGCTTTTAGCTAATCACAAATTGTTACCAGCATGCAGCCAGTTTCCATGCAATAACCACGAACTCTGCAATTGTAAGGAGGCTTATAGCCTTATTTCATTGTATTGGCATTTGTATTAAATCAGACTTCAATATTTTCCATAAAACAGATCTACTTTTGTAGGAAATATAATTTAAAAAATAATTTACACTAACAGATTACTTAGTTTCCAGTTCATTGTAACCCTTACCAATGTGGCATGACTTGGACATGCATCTTCTTTTCTAGGAAATGACGGAGAAGGGTGTAGCAGATATGTCTACAGTTGATTCAAAATCAGATTTATCTGAAAACAATGTTCTATCTGACAATGGATTTAATTCCACGTTCAGTTCTCCTTGGGGTAAGCATCTAATTTCTTATCAATTCATGTTTTAGTTCAGTGTTTCTTTTATTTATTATTTTTCAAGCAATTCAAAAGTGTTTAAACACTCTTTAAAGCTCCCTTTTATTTTTATTTCGATCTTTTGCTCAGTACTTAATCATTCATTTTAACCCAACCAAGTATTATTCAATTTTATCATTCGCGGTTAGAGTTAGTTCAGTTGGTTTGATCGTAATAGTTTGATCGTAATCGTGAGTAGTTGGTTTGATCGTAAAATAGCACTCAAAAATCTTTTGAAGTAAATACTACTCTCCCAGACAATAAATAAATAAAGTAAAAAAAATTATGCGTGAAAAGAACAAATAAATAGCATCAATTAGTCATTCGTTCATTGAATTCTATCACTGATAAAATTCTGGAAGGGGAGTAATGTGGCATGTATACCACTAAAATTATTAAATACCAATTCACTAGTATATTAGTCTTGAGGTACCTTTTGATTGATGAAGATTGGCAAAGTCAATAATTATATCTCCTTAAAGTCAAAGTTTTTTGATGATTTTATAAAATTTGATTATTGTGAATTTGTAAACCTAATTAATAAAAAATATTGTTTTTACCTCCAGATGTAAATCTTACTAAAATATATCTGTAAAATATTTTCATATACCATTTTCTTATGGCTGGTACAAATTATGAATCAGAATTACAGGTGTTACAGGTGCCACAAGCAAAAGTTTAAGCATTTCATATGTACTGAAAAAAATCTAGATAGTGATTAACTATTGCCCTAAAATGTGTAAAATGCAGCATTGTGTTATTTTTTTAAATTTTCTTAGGTGGCTCTTGTACCATATCACAAGTGATACGGTTCATTCATAACCACGTACCAGATGTAAATTTGGTGGAAGATGTTGGCTCTGAAGTGTTTTATCTCATACCTCCCTCTGCGCAGAGATCTGGAGAGTTGCAGAGACTTTTCAAAGCAATGGACGGTAATCTGGACGAATTACATATCAGCAGTTACGGCATATCCGACACTTCACTCGAAGAGGTAGACTTTCATTACGTCATTCAAATAAATCTCTTTTTTTATGCAGTTTAAAATTATTCGTCTAGCTCACTTCTTTTTAGTTTAATAAAAATAGCTTACGAAGTAGGTACCCTTCAGTTGAGCTTTACTTCATTAAATTTGCAAGATGTTCAATCTGTTCTTTAATTTATTTACATTTGAATTTCTTTTGAAACTTGCTGTGGTTGTGTAGCGTAACTACGGTTATTAAGCATCAATTCACTAGTATATAAAACACATTAACTCGATTCTATCTTGGGGTACTTTTTAATAGATGAAGGTTGACATTATCGATAACACCATCCCCACATTGGTGACCCGGATGTGATATTTTCATGCCTACTTCAATGTATGGTTCACATTGAACTGTTGACTTGCTATTTGTGACTGTGTCATGGTCGTCCTCACATTGTGGCTTCTCATCTCATGTACACACAACGAGATGCTGTACAAACTCGACTGCTAGTAGCAGCACAGGAGAGACCACACACACACAACCGTGAACTTAATACAGCTCTCACGGCAAACGCTCGAAATTCGGTGAACTTAATAAGAGTTCCGGTCTTTCACAAATACGGTATCTTGGGGTACTTTTTAATAGATGAAGGTTGACATTATCGATAACACCATCCCCACATTGGTGACCCGGGTGTGATATTTTCATGCCTACTTCAATGTATGGTTCACATTGAACTGTTGACTTGCTATTTGTGACTGTGTCATGGTCGTCCTCACATTGTGGCTTCTCATCTCATGTACACACAACGAGATGCTGTACAAACTCGACTGCTAGTAGCAGCACAGGAGAGACCACACACACACAACCGTGAACTTAATACAGCTCTCACGGCAAACGCTCGAAATTCGGTGAACTTAATAAGAGTTCCGGTCTTTCACAAATACGGTATCTTGGGGTACTTTTTAATAGATGAAGGTTGACATTATCGATAACACCATCCCCACATTGGTGACCCGGGTGTGATATTTTCATGCCTACTTCAATGTATGGTTCACATTGAACTGTTGACTTGCTATTTGTGACTGTGTCATGGCCGTCCTCACATTGTGGCTTCTCATCTCATGTACACACAACGAGATGCTGTACAAACTCGACTGCTAGTAGCAGCACAGGAGAGACCACACGCACACAACCGTGAACTTAATACAGCTCTCACGGCAAACGCTCGAAATTCGGTGAACTTAATAAGAGTTCCGGTCTTTCGCAAATACGGTATCTTGGGGTACTTTTTAATAGATGAAGGTTGACATTATCGATAACACCATCCCCACATTGGTGACCCGGATGTGATATTTTCATGCCTACTTCAATGAATGGTTCACATTGAACTGTTGACTTGCTATTTGTGACTGTGTCATGGTCGTCCTCACATTGTGGCTTCTCATCTCATGTACACACAACGAGATGCTGTACAAACTCGACTGCTAGTAGCAGCACAGGAGAGACCACACACACGCAACCGTGAACTTAATACAGCTCTCACGGCAAACACTCGAAATTCGGTGAACTTAATAAGAGTTCCGGTCTTTCGCAAATACGGTAACTAGTGGTATTCATTCATCTAATTTAATCCCTGATAAAATTCTGGTGAGGAATTATCGTAGGGTAACTATCACTACAATTATTAAACATCAGTTTACTAGTATATAAGACGTGTTGACTCAATTCTGTCTCGAGTTACCTTTTTAATTGGTGACCCGGACCACAGCTGCTTCAATATTTCTCAGTCAGTGAGTGAGTGATGATTAGTGAATGTGGATGGGTATTCAATAATTTTTCTGCTTTGATTTCATTAAACAGAAATCGAGTTTTTATTAAAGGATGATTTTTACATGTTTTATACATTTAAAAAAGTGGCTGATTTTATTAGTGGCAGTCTTTGAATTCACAATCTCTTTTTCATTAAATAGGTTTTCTTGAAAGTTACTGGAGAAGCTGGAATTGTTGAACCCGCAGATGAAGCAACGCCTGAGAGTAAATTGAAGAAAATTTTCATTAATCATTTGTCAGAATTTTCATTTAAAAATCAGTACTATCATTTTAAGAAAATGATTAGAACAAAAATATATTTGAAGCAGCTAACTGATGTGTTTTAACTTCATATTTTTTTTAGTTTTTTTTTAATCTTTTAAATTTTTTTAACCCTTTTATCACCTTATTTAACGTCAATCTTTTCAGTTAAAATTTTACATAACATGTTAATGTCTTGAATCATTTGTCAGAACTATCATTTTGAGAAAATGATCAAAATCAAAATATATTTGAAGCAGCTAACTGTTTTGTTTTTAACTTCATGTTTTTTAGTTTTCTTTCATCTTTTTAATTTTTTTTTTACCCTTTCATCACTTTTTTTAACCCCAAACTTTTCAATTCAAATTTTACATAACATGTTATTGTCATTAATCATTTGTCTGAACTATCATTTAAAATCAAAACTATCATTTTGAAAAAAATTATTAAAATCAAAATATATTTGAAGTAGCTAACTGATATGTTTTTAGCTACTTGTTTTCTAATTTTTTTAAACCCTTTTATCACTTTTTCAACCCTAAACTTTTCAATTTAAATTTTACAAAACATGTTATTGTCATAATTGTCAGTAATTATTTGTCCGAACTATCATTTTGAGAAAATTATTGAAATCAAAATATATTTGAAGTAGTAAACTAATTTGTTTTTAACTACCTGTTTTCTGTTTTTTTTTTTTTTTTTAAATCTTTTTTTCAACCCTTTTACCACTTTTTTTTACTCTAATACTTTTCAATTTTACTTTTCAATTACAATTTCACATAACAAGTTCAACCAATGAAACAGCTTTGGGCTAATAGAAATCATTATTTGCAGATGAACTTGCTCAAAACATGGATAAGAAAAGGAGCAAGTGGTTCTGTTTCAGAAGCACATTATTACACCTAAAACTTCACAGTATAGCTAGGTTAAGAAATCAGTGATAATAAAAAAGCCATGACTTCTGAAGAAACAGGTAAAGGATAAAACATTTTATGCTTAAATGATTTATATTAGAACTTTTGCTAAGTAGTAATTCATACTGTTTTGCTTTAGAGGCTGTAATATTATTAGCTTATTTGCTTAAGTGGTTTTATAGTTCCTACGTCAAAAAAGTTTTAGACCTCACTGGGTTTTCTATTGATTAGAAGCTTGAGCATAGATGTAAATTCTAATAGAATCGCTAGTTTTTTATCGGCTTTTGATTTAATAAAAAAAAATTTTTTTAATTTTGGAAAAATAAAAATAAAATCCTTAAAATTGGAAAGCTTATGTAAAAATACTGTAAAATTTTTTATTAATATAGCTGGTAACTCAACTTGGTTTTGCCACTTTTTCTAAGCTTTTGATTTCATCAAGAATTCTTGAAAAGTTTATAAGAAATTTGTATGAAATTTTAGATTCCTGAAAACTATTATATTGTGAACTATTATATTTTTTACTATTTAATTTTTTTTTTGCTTTTAAAGTTTTAACCTATATGTTATTCATAAAGATTTTTTTAATTTGGGAAGTTTTAGAAAATCTTAAAAGTTATTATTATTATTAAAAGTTATTATTATTATTTTAAAAGTTAGCTATTGTTAATGCTTTCTAATATATTGAGAATTTGTAAGAGAAAACCAACATATTTTAAAATCGATTCTTAATTCATTATTAAAACCATCTTAAAAGGTTACTACTGATAACTAAATTTAAAATGATCAACCAAAATTATGATTTAGTAATTCTTTTTTTTTCCAGTAAAATCATTTGTTTTATTTTAAGCAAACGAATTTTCAAAATATGTTTTAGAAGAAAGAAGTTGGAAAAAAACGTATTTTCTTTTTTTAAGCAAAATCATATTTGATTTGTTGATTTAGGTCGTTTTGTTTAACTGATTGAACATTTCATATTAATATAGTTTTTAGAGAAATTTCTCTTTACTAAAATCGTCTTTTTATTAAATGTAAAATAATAATTTTCTTAAGAAAGTGAAAATAAATATTCATTTTTTTATATGTATTTTCCTATTCCACCATAGTAACATTTGTTTATAACAGTTATTTATTTGAAAGAAAAGTAAGATTATTGTGGTAGCTTTGTAAACCTGACACGTAAAATATTTGTTGGTTTTACTTCAAAAATTTTATTAATTGAACTACTAATTAATTTAACCAATTGAATCCAAATGTCATGCAATTAAATATTTATTTGAATGTAATTAAAACGATTTAGAAAATTATTGAGTATGCAAAATTTAAATTTACTCAATGGAGTTTTTAGTATTTTATATTTTTAATTATAAATAATTTATCTGTAATCAATTTTAAAATAATTATTGCTTCATTAAATTGATATATTATATATGGAAATAAATATTATCCTATCTAATGTATTAATTAAAAGTAGTCCCTCAGGGAGTTAATCTTTGGCTTAGGTTATTAATATTAACAAAAATGATAATGTTTTATTTTAAAACATTTAAAAAAAAATTCAATCTATGAAAAAGCATTATTTGCATACAATTATGTCATAGTCTAATATGTTTAATTTTTAGAAATTCTAAAATTTTTTGATCGTCTTAAGAGTCATAATCTTTTAGTTACAAAGTTTAAAACAGGAAAATTTCCTTTACGTAAACAATCAGATAACCGTATCCCAATAAAAAAGAAACCTCCTAAACTTCAAATTAATCATTGTCTGCTCATTAATTTTGAAAATAATATGCATTTGCATATGAATTGCGTAAAATTTTTCCTGTGCTTTATTTTCTGTTTATCCTTGAGAGGGTACTTTTTTAGAGCTATTTAGCAGGGTTGCCACTCCACAAAAAGAATAAACAAAACCTGGAAAATAGAGGGAATTTAAAAATAACAGGGAAAATGCGGGATTTCTTATTTTCTAAGTGGTGACCTCTCAAAGCTCTATCTATGAGGATATTTAAGGATGATATTTCAGCTATGATAAACTATTTCATTTATTATGGCATTATTTGATTTCAATATGTCAAGCTGTTCCTTATTTCCTTAACTTTTTCTAGCAATTAAAACTAGTATAGCTAGACTAATATAGTCAAACAGTGATTGTGTGTTTCCTCTTAATATATTGTCTATACTACAGTGTGAGTGCGTAGCGTTTTTAAAAAGTGCTTAAAGGTGCTTATTTTCAATTTTCGTTTTTTAAAAGCCCTTAAAGGTGCTCTTTTCATTGGAGGTTTTTAGAAAGTGCTTAATTTTCCCCTTTTCAAAATGAGATTTTTCCTTTACTATGGTGATTTTCGCTTCGAATTATGCAAAAAGACACAATTCACATTGTTTTACGTTTTTACAATTCATTCAATCCCAATCTATTTCGGCGTATTGTCAGTCCGTAGCGTTTGAAAACGCCATTCGTTTTACGTGATTCAAAATTTCATTGATTTTTGACAGTTGTCAAGAACAATGCCAAAAGGTTTTTTTTTTGACACGATGGTTAAAACAAGATAAAATCGTCAATTGTCAAAAACTTTCCAATTCTGCCTAGTTATGGTATTTTTTAAAGTGCTTAAAAATATTTTTTGAGTGCTTGAAAAGTGCTTAAAATAGCTTTTGTTGAATAATTTGGCTACGCACCCTGTATTAAGTGATGCAAATTTGAATTAAACATTTCAATTGAGGAAAATTTATAAGGTTTAAACAAAAGCCTAAAATAAAAGCATAACTTTTATAGTTCAAAATAAAATTCAATACTTATTGTACTTTATTTTTTTTATTGAATATTAGATTTTTTTTATATAGTAAACGTTTTCTTTCTTTTACCAGAAAAGATCACAAAAAGGAACAAGAAATTAAAATCAAAATTACAAACAGTGAGCAGTTCCCATTTTCCACCACTTTGTGAATTTCTCAGGCTGCAATAAATTAGTGCATTTAAAGTAATGAGTATTTGGCCCTTTTGTCAAACTTTTAGTTGGTCAAATGATCGGCAAAATATTCAACACAGTATTTTTCAGAAAAGTATTTTTCTAGCTTTTTTTTTTGAATTTGTATAGATATGATAAAGAATAATATAAAATCTTATTTTTAACTATATACTACGTAAGTGTATTGTTTATTATTCGAAATAATTTTTATACAAGTTTGTTAAATTTTAATATCCATGTTTCTGAACATGGCTTGTAAATTTATCTTCTAGATGACAAGTGGAAAAACAAAATTTGGAGAATTGAAACTAGATTACTTTATAGTGAACTCAAGTTTTTGCACTTCTGCTTTTTCTTTAAAAAAATATATTCAGATAGGTCAATTTCGTCATTTTTATCGATACTTTTAGTTCTAAAAATTGATTTCAAAAATTTTCACTTGAAAAATTTTATGTTTTTCGACATTTGAACACTTTATGTTTTTGTTCCTATCTAGCATTTGTTTTTCTCTTTTTGAAGAAAAATCTTTTTATGGACGTTTTTATCAAAACGTGGCAATTTTTAACAGCATTTCTGTTAGACTTAGTCTTTTTTCTGTACTTTTTCTGGTAACTGGAAAACTGAGATGTTCAGCCTTAAAATTTTTCTTCGAAAATTAAAATCAATTTTTATTTTCTTTGCTTCCCTTTTGTATACAGTTTTTATGATGAGTGCGGCATTCTCAAAAGCGTTTTTGATAGGCCTTATTTTTTAGCTTTGTTTTCTGAATACGTTTTTCCAGAAAATATTATACTTAGAAATGGAATTTTGGTTTCGATGTTGCTATGCTGCTAAAAAATGTCGCTATTTGGCTTAGAATATACAGTATTCGGCCGATTTTTTTTCCCGCCGAATATTCGGTATTCGACCAAATCACCATTCATTACGACATTCAACCAAATCAAATTCGTTGCCGAAGAAACGAGAGAAAAATAATTAGGATTTACGATAAAACTGTACCGAAATAAAGTATCGCCCGATTAGAAATTCGCGTGTCGTAATAACATCGTAATTAAATCACGGGATAGTCAAAATCACGTGGAAAAGTATAAAATAATTTTCAAAAAAATCACTTAAATTTATGCTGAATAAAGCTAGTCAAATGTGCGATTGAAAATTCGCATGTCGTATAAAAATCATCGGAATTTTTTATACTATGTGGAAATGCATAGTAATAGCTGCCGAAAAAAAGAAAGATAAAAAGTCACTTTACAACGAAATTGACAAAAATACAGTGAGCCAAAAGAGTTTATTTAAATGGACGATCTGAAACTCGCGTGTCGTAATAATGTAGTAATGTCGTAATAATAACGGGATTTTCGAAATTACGTTGAAAAGCGTTAATACTGCTTAAATAATCATCTAGATTTACGATAAAATCGGCTTAAAGCAAGCGTTCTATAGCATTTACTATAGAATCTGTAAAAATTGAGTGTGTCAAAACGTGATGACTCAAAAGTGCGATTAAAAATTTTCGAAATTTTTTGATTATTTTTGAAATTTTTGTTTATTTTTTATTGTGTTTAGAAGCTCTCGCGGACCGCACTTCCTTAGTCGGAGGGGCGCATTTGCCCCGCGGGCCGCAGGCTGTGCTCCCCTACCTTAATGTTAATTTTACTTTTTTGCGTATTTCGCCACTTTTCGGTTACAGCTCGTTCGGTTACAGCTCGTACCGGTTTCGGTTTCGCAGTTACTGCTCGTATACAGTTCTATCCATTAAGAAAATAACTTTTTGTAAATATTTAGCATTTTATATTAATTTATTTAACATAAGTCTGAAACGTTTTGAATTGTAAAGTGTATAATTTTTTACACTTCTTTAAAGGATGTAATTTTACTTGCAAAATACAAATTTTGAGCAAAAGTGGCCGAATAGTTCTTGAAAAATCGAATTTTAAAAATATGACCTTTTCAAAATTCGATTTCTCAGTAATCATTAAATGATTGTTAGATTACCCCTCAAAAAGAGTTATGGTCAAATTAAGTTTTAACTAACTTATCCTCTTCAAATCTGAAACACCATAAACCATCCAACCAACAACATTGTCTGCCGTCAAATTTAAGTTTACTGTAAGAAATCCCCTTAAACCACCAAAAAAATCCGTGAAACCTATCTTCCAAATAATATTCAGTAAAATATATTTTTTGCTTAACTGCGAAATAGACAAATGCAAAATTGAATTTCGCCTTAAAACGTAACCCGTTATAGGAACTCGTTTAACGTATAAAACAATGCATAACTAAGAAATTCTACTGTTATTCCTAAAATTTCTGCATGTTCTTCAAAAGAAGGCACCTTTTGTTTACCACACATCTATCATGCACCCTTAAGGGATCGCGAGGATTTTTCCTTACCAAAGTTTCGATTTTCTGAGAAGAAATATACGTGTTATAACCTGTTTTATCCTGAGCAATTTAACCCAAGTATAAAAAAATATCTTAAGTTACAGCAAAACTACTGTAACCCATTTAAATCTAAAGAAAATTAATTTATAAAAAATCGATGTATCACGAAAATCTTTGCACTTAAATCATTTTTGTACTTTTGTTTAACTATCGTGAAAAATTTAGAATTCTACGATGAATTGTACTTTTGTTTAACAATCGTGAAAAATTCAGAATTCTAAGATAAATTATTTTTAAAAAAAAATAATTTATCTTAAATAATTTATCTTAAAAAAATAATTTATCTTTTAAAAAAAGCATACCACCATGAATAACTTTTAATCTAATAATCAAATCTTCACTTTCTAAAACTCAATCTTAATGGTTCAAGGGAGTGACCTGAAATACGGTATTAAATTAGCTCAAAATATACCTTAAGTTACGAAATCAGTCAACAAAATATACTTTCACTGAGAAAACATGTTCCTTTTTTTCGACGGATTTGTATTTCTGTCCCCCTATATATAGGGGGTAGTCATTATCTAGGATATATGGTTCATATAGTTTGCTCAGGGAAGTTCTCAAAATCTTGAGCCCCTTAATATTAATTTTATTTGTTGATTCTTATTCTATATCTCGAGAATTTTTTTAACGAATTTCAATATTTCAAACAGAAAAAGCTAGCTAAGTTTTTAATATATTTTTGTTATTTAGTTTCAAAATTTCACGCAACGTTTTATTATCACTAATAATCTTAATTTTTTTAATTGTCTAAACCCAGGGGCTCCAAAGTTGTACCATTTCTTATACAAATTATCATTAACAGTTATAAATTTGTAATTTTACTCACCAGTCATGCAACAGTTTTTTTAATAACTTATTGGAGATTCTAACTTTCTTAAGATCTCCAAAAAGAATGCTAAACGCTCTCCTTAAAAGCATCATGCGCAAATTAGCCTTAGCGCAAAAGGATTTTCACCCCCCCCCCTCGTCTTCTTTTCCAAGAAGAAATTATTTTTTAAAATGATCACAAATCAGAATTTGTGAACTCCATATAAATTCTATTAGTAATTTATTAGTAATTTCTATAACGATTACTTCTTATATATTTTTTACTATAATTCTTCTTAAACTTTAAGCAAAATAGTATGCAACATTAACTAATATTTCAGAGAAGAGAAAAAAATCTATCAAAATTGAAGATGGCACTAACTCAAAAATCAAAACATGTTTGAATGCCGTAGGAAAGAAATGAGTAGTTTGAATGTTTGAGTTCAACTTTCTTCAAAATGAGATGATTATTTGAGTGTAAAACATGTAATTAATTTATAGGTATATGTATGTATAAAAAAGTACATTAGTTAAAAGCTTGTAAAAGTATAATTTACTTACGACTAATAATCAGAAATAAATTGCTTGATTGATTTACTTATAATTTCCTTTCAATCAGATCTATAGTGTGGTTAGATTACTTCTTAAACTTGACCCTTTAGAAGGAATTGGGTACAAAAATAATTCACATTAGTGATACAAACCTGTAATAACAGTATCTATTATAAAATTGCACAGAATTGATGCAGTTTTAATAGGTACCAAATAGACTAATAAAATACACTGCGTCATTAGTAATTTTGCTACCTATTAAAACTACACCAATTTAAACTATCATAATACCAGCAGTGCTTATTACCAAATTTAATGAAACATTGACGTTAATAAAAGTACCCTCTTGTGATAAACTATTTCTGCTGTTTTCTAATTTCCATAGCAGTAGACGGTTTTAGACTTTGTCCTAAGGGGAGTTCTTTAAATAGACAAACTATAAAATACTGTCTCGTTTTTCCCTGCTCTTATGATCTTTTGCACCGTGCACACATGCATTTTGTAAAATATGAGCATCATTAATTTTTTAATGAATTTTTTATTGAATTTTATGGTTTGAAATGCCTATTACCATATTTATACATTATTTTATTTGCAATTTTTACAGAACAAGTTGCAGCCTGCTTTTCTGATAATGTGATACTCCCTAATTCAGGTAAGAATTTCATTCTCATGTTTTATGAATTTTAAGATCTGAACCTGTTTCCATTATAAATTCAATTTTAACTTCTAAATTAAGATTCAAAAGCAATTTTAGCTTTTATTCCAGTTAGAGTAATACTATTTATACTTCTATTTAAAACCCTTAGTAACGTTGCTACCGGTTCCTTTTGCAAGCTTTCTTTTTCCGCTCAAAACAGCAGATTTCAGAACACAAGATGCATATTTTCCTAAACTTTGATTCCAATAAACTTAAATTTTGATGTACACAATCTTTTTCATTTTCCTTAACTTAAAAAGAGCTTTTTTTATCCAAATAGTTAGTGGAAAAATACCATCAAGAAAATTTTTCGCTTTTATGCATGCATGGCAATTTTCTTACTTCCGTTACTTTTAACGAAAGTAAAAAGTACGTATTTTTACACGCTGGTCATTAGATGTCCCCCTGTCCAATGTCCATCAAAGAACAAAGTATATGTTAATTAACTACCATTTAATCAGTTGTGAAAATCTCTTTGAAAAAGTTTTTTCCGAATCTGTAGAATTGATTTAACTCCTACCCCTTTGTAAATTTCATTTTATAACCGTCGTTGGACATTCGACCCAATTTTAGGGGTTTACGACTACTAATGTTCAACTCCGTAGTCCTGTAATTTTGAACCCAATCCAGAAGACAAGGGAACTCCTGGATCAAGTATTGGGAGAAATTTTCTTCGTGAAGTACTTTTTGATTTAACTAACCCGCATTTCGTTTCATAGAGAGGAAAAGACGAAAACCTCCCACGGTTAGACTGTCGGCAAGGGTCTAACCCATGATCCATCTACCACTGAGGATATTTTGCGTCAGCACTGTGATCGGTGCGAGCCGGATGCGAAATTCGTATTGATCAGCCATCGCTAGGGTTCGAACCTTATCTTACGCTTTCTTTTTCTATAACCAAAATTTGGCTGATACTGGTTTAATTATGCAGGCAGACGAATATTCATGATGCAAATTAACGGCACTAAATTTATTAATACTTTTTTCATCTAAAGAACCTTTTTAAATAATAATTTCCTTTGAAATCTAATTGTTTCCTTTGCATTTTACGAAATATATTGCTTTTATGATGAGATTAAGTAACGTCATAGATCTGATCGGTCTTTTGTTATACAATACATCATATTCAACTTCATGCTACATGAAATTTCGGGTTTTTGAAAATATAACGAAATCTCCTAAGCTTATTTTTTCAGGCAAAAGGGGAGGAAGGTAATAAGATATGCTTATGAAAGATACTAAATTTCCCTTCATTTATACGGACTAACGACTTACAACAATGTGTTAATGTTGTACTCCTGCTGCCGGGCTGACCCTTTGAGGTTTTCGCGGTTTTCTTCTCCATCTAACACAAATGTGGGTTAGTTCCATCAAAAAGTCTTTCACCAAAGCTAGTTTGTCCCAATGCTTGAAAGGATATTGGAGCTGACATTGGCTACGGTATCAATGCTCTACGACGGGAATAAAATAAAATGAGCTGTTGTTTAAAGGTAAAATATTACCTTCTATAAATTTTGACCAATAAAACATAAAGCTTATTTTGATAATAACCATTTTAGCAATTAACCCCTCCCCGGCCTTTCATTCGAAAGAAAAATATAAATTTGTTGTTTTTGGATCTTAAATGGTATAGGTTCTATAGCTTTGACTTATTTAACTATTCGATTTGTACTTTGAATACCGAAACCTATCCCAACAATTTTTATATTCTTCTTAGAAAAAAATATTGCATAGTTGCCATTATTTAAAAAATTGAAATATTAAGCTTAAGATTGAAATTATTTGTAAAAATTTTAACAAATTGAGAATTTTATGTAAAAGTAAAACTATTTTTAAAACTCCATAACATTGGTATACATTACAAATGAGAAAATTAAACTTCATACATTAAATATTTGTTTATTATAGTAATAGATTTACAGAACTGTTAATAGAATGTCATTATATTTTCGACCAGAGGTTTGAAGAATTTATTAAATTGCCGTTTATATGTTTAGCATTTTATAAGGAAAGGGTTTTGCACAATATAGTAATAAGTAACTTTTTGTACCAAATGTGATATTTTTGCTATTCCTCTTAACTGTTTCGAAAGATATTTTCTACATGTTTCCCGCAATTCCATTAAATGACAATAAATGTCAAATATATCTTTTCACTTAGACAGAAAACGGCATCGAGAGAAAAATCACGAAAACCTTACATGATTAGCCCAACGGTAAAGGGAGTTTAATCTGCGACCCATTTGCAGTAATGATCTTTCGCTTAACGTCCATGCCAGCTGGGAGTAGAACCCATATAGACCAGTTATCGAACCCAGGACACCTCATTGGTAAGGGAATTCTTTTTCCGCTGAGCCAACGTTATGTCTCCTTAACAATTTTATTTTATAACCGTCATTGACCCAATTTTTGATTTACGTCTACCAATGTTCAACTACAAAGCCTCGTAATTTTGAACCCTATCTAGAAGACAAGGGAACTCCTGTATTGCGAAAAAATTTGCCTTAATATAGGACTTTTTTTATAGAACTAATCCGCACTACACGGAGAGTAAAACCTCCCACTGTTAATCTGATGGGGACTCTATCCCATGATCCGTCTGCCACTGAGGACGCCAGCACTAGTGTAGATGCGAGCCGGTTGCGGAATCGACCAGTCATTGCAGGAATTCGAACCTGGTTCGCCTCATGAAAGCTATGCTTTACATATTGCATACCAATTGTGCAATTTCCTTTTCATTTTTTTAATAGTAACATATTAACACACGTCATGAATAACTGGAACTGTGAGTAATAATTAAGTATAAAACTGCACTTTGCTAGTGCTTAGAGTTGGAAAAGTGCAAAAGCCAACAGGAGAGAAAAAAAATGCTCAATAGATAAGATCTTAGTAATTCAGATCTTTGGTTCCCTTCCAGTCACTTAGCAAAGCAAAAAATAAACTCCCTCTTAATAAACGTATTTGAGTTCTTTTTTGTAAATTGTTTACTAGTTTTGATATAAATGTTTTCATACTGCAAAGTGTTATTAACTAATAATCCCACATAAGAGTTACTAATTAGTTTCGTGATTACTATAAGGTTATAAAATTTTAACAAAGAAGAGCACAAGAATTTGTTCTTCAAAAAATGATAAAGGTCTTCTAATTCAGAAATGATCTTTATCGGTTTTCAAAAAAGAAAAAAAAATGCCGTGTTCCAAAATATTTAAGAAGTATCTAAGACGTTTTCGTTTTTTATATTTTCCTTTTAGGCCATATTGAGAAAATGAACAAATTTTAGTTTGAACTTTAAATAATGTAAATGAAAATTAATTATTTTCATAATTCAAGAAAATATTTAGCTATTTTAAATAATAATTAAGAGTAAGCTTTAAATGATATGCTAAAGTCATGAATTCAGCAAATAAGATGAAATGCATTAGTTTTAAACTTTTTAATTGTTTTAAATAATTCCTTCCTTGAAATGTTTGACACATTTGTTTAGATATAAATAGTTTGAATAAACATAGTACAGAAGCAACGAAAAATTATAAAAAAGAACAGCATTTTATTAAAAATAAATGTTAATACAATATGAGCTTGCTAAGTGAAATTTAATATTTTTAACGTTAAAAATTTTTAATAGGTATTTTGCATTATTAGTATCATCCATCTATTAAAATTCTACTCTGCTCATTTACGAATGAACTAAAATTAGTTCCTATCCTTAGAAAAAGTTATCTTTAGAAAAATTTAAAAAAATGCTTCGATTTATATGGAGACGTACAAATAAAGTATGTATTTTTTCTTAACTTTGGACACCCTCTCTTTCCTCCTCGCCAAAAATAAAAAACTCTTATGATTACGTAATAAAGTAACAACGCACCACCTGGTTCTAATTTTGACTTTTCCTGAAGTAATCTAATTTTGGGCTTAAATAAACAATGTAACTTTGCTAAAACTAAAATAACTAGGCATTTCAATAGATTTTACACAGCTTAAGAAAAATATTCCTAAGGAATTTTTGCTGATTTTCAGAAATGTTTGAAAATGGTGACATGAAAGTAATTTTTGTCAAACTTTTCCCTTATTCATACTTAACTTTAGTTTTTAGTGTTGTTATTATTATTTGCTTCATACTTTTAAATTTACATCATTATTTTATAAAAATCATTTGTGAAAGTATTATACACAGAGTTCTCCCTAGGAATAACAAAGGTCAGGGTGCATTCACACAGAAAAGTGCTTAGAGTTTTGAAAAGGCACTCACTTAGCACTGTAAAAATGTGTAATATTATGTAGGAACTGAATTTGATCCTCAACAATTTTTCTCTTTTACTATTTAAAAAATTTACCCTCTTATACTATTTTGTGTGTATGCATTTTTAAAAAGTAATTCTCACTCCTTATCAAAATGAGAAAAACATTTGTAGTTTATAAAGAAAATCATTAATTAAAGGCATGCTAAAAAAAATCACTGTGCATTTTTTTTTAAAACAAACTAAAAACTAAATGATTATTTATAAACAACTTGAAAAAAACTTTTGATTAACAACTTTTTTCTATAATTCAAGCTGAAAATTACGAGGAAATAAATATTTAACGAAACCTTTTTCTGTTTCAAAATTTTTTCAATACCTTTTTTTTGAAAAAAAGGTATTGAAAAAATAACTTTAAAATTCGTTTAAAAATTCATCAATTATACTCGCCAAAAAAAGAGAAACTTATAAAAATGTAACCAGTTACAAATTATCCTGACAAAAGTAATCAGAATTAAACCTATGTATACAGATAATTTCACCTGTGTAAAATTATGGTTTAAACTGTGGACAGTGTTTTTAAGCGATGGTGGCTTATTATTATAAAAGGTGAAAGAGGGCACATGAAAGGATAGGTAGGCCAGGGTGCCCTTCTAAAAAAAGGCTTAGAGGCGAACACTGTATACATAAAAGAAAACTTTATGGACTAATAAATGGCTTCCTCATCCTTAAGATTTTGATGATCATTTGATTTTTATGCTTATTTATTTTTGAAACACAAATTTTACTGACTATGCTGAAGTGTTTTAGTTTAAATAGAATTATTTATATTTAGCATTTATGCTTGTAAACGTGAACCATTAAAAAATATTTGAATATTTCTAAGTTTTCAAATGTTTAAATTTATTGATATTGTAATTAAAAAAACTATTTTATTTCTAGTTTAAATTTAAAGTTTTTGTATTCTTGTGATAATACCGTATTTCCAATGCATTCTAACTTGCAAGCTGGATTTTCTTAATTTTCTTCATTTATCTTTTTTCAAAGATTAATAACGAAGAATATGGAGAAGCATTGGCTCTTGCTCAGGCCTATAATTTAGATACTGATCTTGTGTACCAGCGTCAGTGGAGAAAAATGGCAGCTACTGTTGAGACTATTAATAATTATTTGGTAAGACTGGTATTATTTACCTTCAAATTGTTTCACTATTTAACACGTTATAAAGTATTTATCATTATGTTTTACAGGAATCGTCGTTGAACAATAAGTTTTTTAATCTAGAATGTATAAATCTAACATTTCAGTACTAGGTACTCTTCTAAGGATGTATATCAGCTTTCTCTCTTTCAGAAAACTTGATCGGTTAAAAAGTTTTAAAGAGCGCAGAAGAAAGTTTTTCATTGGATCATAACAGCTTGAGGTTATGCTAGAAAATAGAATTAGTGAAGACATTAATGTTATATGCTAAAATTGCGCATTTTAACTGACTGTTGACGAGTCGAACAGTTGCAGCACAAAATCTATGCAACTTTTATACTGTTTCCCCTGCTCAGTGACTCTATCAGGGTTAGCTGTTTTTCAAACCACAGTTTGAACCCAACTTTTTTTAAATGAAACCAAGATAATTTTTTTTATAGAAATAATTTAAAATAAGTGATAATATAAGTAACTTAATTTTCTATTACTCATGAAAATACTTTAATTTAAATTTCATCTAATGAAAAAGTAGTAAGTATTCCAAAAATAAATTTTATAATGAGCTTATTGCTAATATAAGTTTAATGAACAATTGTGATTTCTTAATTCTTCCTTTTATTGCTCTACTACAAAAATATATTTATAAAATAAATGTTTGTGTGTAAATTTAAAACTAAGTCACAATGCTTCTAAAAATACTTAAAATAATACAGACCATGAACAACTGCATGTTCTGATAGTTTTTAAAATTATTTAGGAAATGTAATTATAGAATGAGTTAAATTTTGTTTCACTTTTGTTAATAACTCATTTGTATTCTACAATCCAAGGGAAAGAGGTCCTTTTCCGAATTTTATGTTTTTTATTTTACAGATTTTTTAAAAATTTTTCTGTTACCAGTGTAAACAAATTTTTATTGTATGTATACTGTATTATTTTATTTATGATTCTAATGTTTTCAAAATACAATGCTTATATAAAAAAGTTAATTCTGGAAGATTGAAAAATATTTCAAATCAATTTATATTACCAGCATATATTTTTTAATATTAGCACTAATGCATAATATTAGCATTATTTATAAGCATTGTTATGGTTAAAGCTTGATTGTGTTAAAAATAATTTTCAAAAAAGTAGTTTATTCTTTATTTATTATTAAATCATCAGTGCTAAAACTTATTTATTGCTTCAGTATTTAATATTTATGCTAATAAGACGTTAATAATAATTAATTATGCTTATTGAGCAATAAATCGTTAAAATGCACTTAATAATTAATTAATAATGCTTAATTAGTAATGTTCAAGAGTGACATTTTCATCAAACTGACTCACATGAAGAACTCATTCTTTTATATACATTATTAATATAATACTTTGATATCAAATTTTTATATGTTAAGTTGAACTGTAATGTCATTAAAATTTTGATTGAGCTATAATAATTAAAAAATTTGGTATTATTGTTCTTCGTTCTCCTGACTTTTCTTGAAGCTTGCAATTTATAATGCATGATTAAATTTTAGATAGTTAAAGAGAGGTTAATAAATGCTTTATCTTTATCATATTTCAAAATTTGTTAGTTTTCTAAGTTTTTAATGAACAAAAACAGTGTATTGATAAGCATATATTATTTAATATTATATGCTTTGGCAAGTAAATTATTTACTTTGAATTTGAAAAATGTTTTCAAATACTGTTACTGTTAATAAATTTAGGTTAAAATCTTTTGCATTTTAACTGTTCTAAAAATAAATTTTTGTTGAGAATGTTAGATAATTTTATAAAAAAAAATATTGTTACATCTCCTACAACAGTTTTTAAATAAAAAAAGATTTCTTTAAACACAGAGTTTTGGCATCATTGTTTTATTTATCATTGTTTATTCATCATTGTTATCATTGTTTTATTAATTTTTTAGAGTAAAATCAAAAAGCGATCCTGGGTTCTCCATGAATGCCTAGAAAAAGTGTCGGAGAATTTTGAAGCTGCCAAAGAACTTATTGACTATGGTATGAGAGGAGGCACAGATGTAAAACCACTCGTTGCCGTTGGTAGAGGCGAGGATCAAGGAAGGTATTAATTCTACTTTAAATCACATAGCATGTGACTTTTCTTTAGGGATTGCAAAATCTCAAAATATTTATTACCTTTCTATGAATTACATAATATGTCACTTTTATCTGGGGTTTGTAAAATCCTCAAAATATTTACTTGCCTTCCCATAAATTACTATATAGTATGTCACTTTTCTATGGGGTTTGTAAAACCTCAAAATATTTACTTACCTTTCTATAAATCACAGAGTATGTCACTTTTCTATGAGGTTTGTAACATCTCAAAATATTTCCTTTCCTTTGTATAAATCGCATAGTATGTCACTTTTCTTTGGGGTTTGTAAGACCTCAAAATATTTACTTACCCTTCTATAGATCACAGGGTATATCAATTTTCTCTGGGGTTTGTAAAATCTCAAAATATTTACTTACCTTTCTAAGTTTGTTAGTGTACAAAATACATACCCAAAAGAAATTTTTACTTGTCTCAAGATGCATATGCTTCCTTTCACATTTCAATTTTAACTTGTATATTTATTATTTTTTTATGCACGGTGATTGACTGTTGTAATAAAAATAAGCACGACTAGCAGAATAAAAAGAGAAACTTTATAATTTCTCATTTATATAATTAAGTTGTTAAGTAACTTTTAGGTTTTATTATATGCAATAGATTTCTCTCCTTTTCTTTGGTACAGTTTATTCAGCATCTTTGCAATTTTTTGTCAAATTGGAAGGGGTAGTAATTCGGTATTAAAGTTTGCGCAATTCCAGAATAAATTTTTTCTTTCCTGGTCGGCATATAAGTATAAAAAATATTGCCATGTTCGGAACTTTTAACTCCTTAACTTGGACAAGTCAAGCATTAAAAATTTTTGAGACAATTTTTAGGAAAAGCATATATTTTATATTTTGTATTTGACATTAAATAACAAATCTATAGCGGATCTAATAGACTTTTAATTTTGAAGAAAACTCAGAAGACAAGAGAAGACTTGATTCAAGCAGTTAGGCAAACTCCCCTTCATAAATCACTTATTGAGAAGGACACATGCCACATTAGTTTATATCTATTGTATATATAGCTTATTGTTATGAGTTAGTTGAAAAAATTTCCCTTGCTGTTTGCTTTGTTGAATATATTAAGTACATTTAAATAGTTCTAGGTTTATCTTATCATTTTATGATGAGTTTGAAAATGAATACATGGTCAATTTTGCTTATGACATCAATTAAGATGCTGGTGAGATTTATGAGACGAGAAGGATAAAATAGCAGAAAAAGAGAGCTGAGTTATTGAAAGAGGTTATTTTTACAAAGTAATTATAGCTCTTAACTCCGCATACCTTTCTTATAGCAATTGATATATGATAATTCATATTTGGATTGATTAAAATGATGTATGCTAGAATTGATAGTAAGATTGATATTTAGATTATAGCTTAATGTAAATTATGTTTATAGTAAAATTAGTGCGAAAAATAGGTTGTATAAATATATACTATTGTATTGGCATAGTTAAGGAATTTGTTTTTAATTCACAAGATTGTTGAAGTTTTCTTTTTTGTGTAACATTAGTTAATATCTACTAAAATTTTCATTATGAGGAAATTTGCATGTTTTAGTTAAAAATAGTATTCATTAAAATTTTAAACAATTGTATTGTAATTAATGGTTTATAATATTCTGCTTTACTTAAAAGCAAACCATTAAAATTTATTATGCCCAATTTTAAATAAATAAAAAAAAATTTAAATCCTTACTATTTTGTAACCATTTTAACTAAAACAATATAAAAAATTATCGAAGCTATATTTTTGAAAAGGTGTAGAAGTAATCATGGTAAAACTTTGCTTGCTCACATTTTTCAAAATTACTATAAAATAACATAAATTGATTAGATGAAGACCTCATAGGTTAAAAAGTGATTAATCCATTTTGCTCAAGTAATGTTCTGCAATTTCTAAGCAATTAAGCTTTCCTTGCAGAAATATGTTATAATAAATATATATTTTAGGAAAATCTGCTTTATATCTAAACTATTATGACTTTTTACAACAGGGTCCACACATAATCAGTGTGTAGCAAAATATCTATTATTAATTTTCAGACTTAATCTGGGGGAGAAGCTTCTAAATTATGTTGACAGGCTAACTACATATGAGGTAGCATTAGTTTTCTTTTATTTCTACATTTATTCTTAAATTTTTTCTCATTATGTTTTGTCTCTTAAATTATGTATTTCTAAAGAAGTAAAGAGTTTCATAAATTTTAAAGTTTCATTTAATGTTTGATTAAAATAAAATTTTATTGTTTTCATTTAGCATTTTTTCTATCTTTTTCTTTGTAGTTTAAAGGCAATTAAACACATGTTTACATTACTCAAAGCATATTATTTCTGCTTTTTTAAACTAATATTTATACTCATACATGTTATGCCTAGAGCCTAATGCAAGAATAATCAATGTCAATATTTTAAAATAAATAAACTAAGGATTTAAAATTCTTGAAAAAATCTTTTAATTAGCACTACAAAGTTGAATGATATAACTTTTCTAGTTTGACTTTTAAATTTGAATTGTTTGATTGCTCTGATCAATAAAATTGAGCCCTTTTCTACTGAAAGACATTACATTTTATCAAAATTTAATATTGAAATATACTTTTGAATGCAATTGTTAATTAAGTGTTATTGTTAGTTATACGACTGCTATGAAAATAGCGTAAGAAGTAAATAAAAAGAATTTGTACTCTTCACTTGCCAATCCCTTATAGGATTTAGCTATATTTACAGTAGCTGAGTTATGTATATTTATTCCTTTCGAGAATAGAGGAATCAAGTTAAATTTTTTTTATTTACTGCAAAAATGTAAATGACTAAAAATGTTTCAGCAAATTTTGTATAAAATATTCCTCTATTATCCTTTGTTTTACTGGTCATTTTCATTTTGAGCCTCTAAGCTTCAATATTCCAATCAAAGCCATACATATTGTTTCCTGCTTTACTTTGATAAATAATGTACAGACAATTTAGTTCTTGAGAGAATATGGGCAACTTAAAGTTTAAGAAAGGGCAAAATTAGTTCTCTGAAATAATATAAAGCTCAAGTACGGAGCACAAAAACTACTCACCTTGAATATCTTATGATATAATGATGATACAAAGATGGCATCATTGTATGTCATAGAGAAATGTTTAATCTTGGTTTGTAACCCTTTAGTGTTTGATATTGCAATTTAAAATATTTTCAGCACTTATTGTTTAGAATATTGCACCTCAAGATAGCCACAGTGACTCAGGGAATAGAGAGCTCACTTCCCAATGAGGTGAACCCGGTTTGAATCCCAGTAATGGCTGGTCAATGCAAATTCTGCACCCTGCTCACGCCGACCACAGTGCTTATGTAAAATATCCTCAGTGATAGATGGATCATGGGTTATAGTCCCTTTGCTGTCAGGCTAACCGTGGGAGATTTTGTGGTTTTTCTCCTCATGTAATGCAAATTCAGGTTAATTCAATCAAAAAAAGTTCTCCGGGCAAATTTCTCCCAATACTTGATCCCGGAGTTCCCTTGTCTTCTGGATTGTGATCAAAATTACAGGGCTACGGAACATTGGTAATTGTAAACCCAAAATTGGGTCCGCTGTTCAACGCTGTTATAATGCAAGATAAAATATTCACTATGTTCTCAATCGATGTCTCATTCAAATTTTTTCATTAATCAAAATTTAACAACTATTAAGCCAATAATATTTTATCTTTGATTATGAGTTAGGACTTACGTCAAAATTAAGGATCGCCACAGGGTGGCTAACTATTACAAATAGTGATTAAAAACTTGTTTGTCAGTCGCCACCTTTCATTAAAAATATGAAACATGTGCACTTTATTATTGGTTTTCTTGTTAAATAAATATGGAATTAATATGAATATGTCATAACACTTAGGAAATTATTTTATTTCACAGTTGTTTTTTAAAATTTTTCTTCATTTTACAATTGTAGCATTTACCCTATTTTGAGAGAAGCTTCAAAAGAAATGCCTCATATTATTATTTTTTGACAATTTTTAACCATTTAAAATTTTCTGTTTTTGAAAAAGTTTCTACTGTTAAAAAAAAAATGCTACAACTGGCTGTTGCTAAAGTTTCCTAATTTTGCCCTGTACCATCCAACAACTCCTGAATATCTTATGAGCATGGGCCTCAAGAATTAAAAATTATATTGCCCTGGATATTCTAGATTTCAAAAAAAAATTTATTATTTAATAAAATTTTAATTTTGAATTTTTTTTTCATTTAAGTAGAAAATGTATGTCTAGGTATGTAAATATATTAGACTAAGAATACCATAAACCTAGGATTTACCTGACCGAGGAATACCACCTAGGAATCAATCAGAATACAATAAAATATCAATTAAGGGTGCTTCAAATTTTTAGCTAAAATTTGCAAGATGCTGCTGTGGTTTATTATTTTAATTAATGTATGTGAGCATCGTCAAGCTTTTAACTTTGTTTAAGTAATTTTTTTCGCTCTAGATAATTCTAGGTGGTACTGTGACAGCACAATAGCGTTTTGATCCCAAGTTTTTCAAACAATTCCGAGCCCAGTGTGACCTGGAAGCGACCATTCAGTTTGCTTTTCACTCTAATTGGGAAGCGGTAGCAACGCTTTTCACTTATATGGGAGCAGAAACACTGTCCCACCGCCTGGGAATACGCAGTTATTTTCCTGAGACCACTTCACCTTCCGATTACCAGTCTCTGTTACCTCTTTACAAGTAAGTACCTATTGTGAATCCCTCATAAATTTATAGATTAAATGTTTGTTAATACAGTGTTCTGTGTAATTTGTGCAATACAAAGAAGCAAGTACCTTTATAACATTTGATCTAACAGCTGGATTTTCATGCTCTAAGTAGCAATCATAATCAAGTCATTAAGATAATCTCTAAGAGGCTATCGAATTAAGATAGCATCTTAGTAAATGAAGATCCAATCTTTAAGTCAAAAAATATTGAAGTGTTTGGTTTCTTAATATTGTTTTTTTAGGAATGAGGCTGCAAGCATTAGTCTAAGTTCCTTAAAAAAAAGTAAAAATTACAAGTGAGTTCCTATTGTGAATCCTTCATAAATTTATAGATTAAATACTTATTAATTTGTTTTTCAATAGTGTGTTATACACAATATGCAAAATAAGGAAGCGAGCACCTTTATAATCTTTCATGCACTAAGATAGGAGTGCGCAACCTTTTTGAGTGAAGAGCCACTTTGCACAGCAGGTTGGATAAGGAAGGGCCGCACATGTATTTAGACATGTTAATGACAAATGTAGTGATGTTTATTTAAACAGTAGCTTTCTATTTTTTTATCAATGAGCTTAGTAATATATTTGTAAAAGATTAAACGTGTTCCATTATTAGAATTCATTCAAAAATAATAAAAACGTATACTTTTTTTTACAAAAAAAAATTGCTGATTTTATCATATGAACAATAGATTTATCAAAATAAATAAACATTGAAGAAAGTAAATGTTTTTTTTTCCATATCATGCAATACGAAAATTCATTTTAGAATTAAATTCTAATAAAAAAAAATTGCAATGCCCACAGAATGAAAGTAGGAAAAAATTTAGTCATAATTAAGTAATATAAATTCAAATTAAATATTTTAATTGAGGAAAATTTATAGGTTTTAAACAAAAGCCTAAAATAAACACAAAACTGTGATAATTCAAAATAAAATTCAATGCTTATTTTGTAATGTATTTTATTATTTCATTTTATAAATCATTCGACTTTTTTTATATCGTAAGCATTTTCCTTCTTTTTTAACGAAAAAGATCACTTAAGCAGCAAAAAATTTAAATCTAAACTACAAACAGTGAGCAGCATAAAAATTCTCGTTTTCCGCCATTTTATGAATTCTCAAGTTGCAATAACATTGCATTTAAATTAAGGATGCAACGAGTATTTGGCCCTTCTGTAAAAAATTCAGTTGGTTGAATGATCAGTCAAATATTCGGCAGAATATTTTTTAGAAATGCATTTTTCAGTTTTTTTTTAATTTTTGAATTTTTATAGATATTACTTTGTTTTTTAAATTATAATCAGACAAGTCAATTTTGTCATTTTTTCGATACTTTGAGAATTGAGAAGGATTTTTTTCCATTTTTTTGCTGTTTTTACTATAATCCAGCATTTTAACAGAACGTCTCATACTATTGATTTATTATCACTCTTTCCCGGTACTGTAATATAAACAACCAGTAACATAGAAAAGTGTGATTTTCAGTATTAAAGTTTTGTTTCAGGAACTAAGAAAAATTTGTTTTTTCTTTTTTTAGTTATTTTTATTATGACTCAGCATTTTTTTTAAAAATAAAGTTACTAATAAAATTTCTTTTATAGCAAGTTTTTTTCTTCGAAAATTATGGCAATGAGACAAATTGAAATTGAGATTTTCAGCATAAGATTTTCATTTAAAAAATTAAGAACGTTTTTTCTAACGTTTTATTTTCTTTAAATAAAAAAAACTTTATTTAGACGTTTTTATTATTACGCAGTAATTTCTAATAGCATTTCTGTTGACTTAATTCTTTTTTCTTGGCTTTTTCTGGTAATAGGAAAACTGAGATGTTCAGCTTCAAAATTTTCTTTCAAAAATTAAGATTGATTTTTATGTTCTCTGTTTCGCTTTTCGGCATTTTCAAAATCGTTCTTGATTGGCCTTATTTTTTAGAGTTAATTTATGAATACGTTTTTCCAGGAAATATTATTCTGAGCATTGAAATTTTAGTTTTAGTGTTGCTATGCTGCTAAAAGATTTTGCTATTTGGCCCCAAGTGTACGGTGTTCAGTTGATTTTCTTTCTTTTTTTTTGCCGAATATTTGGTTTTTGACCAAATCACAATTCATTACCACATTCGACCAAATCATGTTCGTTGCGGAAAAAAAACGAAGAGAAAATAACTAGGATTTACGATAAAACTGAACCGAAATACCGTATCAAAAAGTGATTATTTAATTACGCGATTAACAATCACGTGTCGTAATAACATCATAATAAATGGAAATAATGGGAGAAAAAAATTACTTATATTTATGCTGATCTCAACATGAATAAAGCGTGTCAAATGCACGATTTAAAATTTGCATGTCGTAATAGAATAATTGGAATTTTTTATAATACCTGGGAACTCATAGCAATAACTGCCGATAAAAATTGTTGAAAAACAGAAAGAATTGATTGAAAAAAAGGGATTAAAAATCACTTAGATTTAAGATGAAATCGTCACAAATAAAGTGCACCAAAAAGTGATTAATTAAATGGGTGATCTGAAACTTGCGTCGTAATTAAAATTCAGGATTTTTGAAATCACGTAGAAAAGTAGAAATAACTGTTTTAAAAAAATAATTTATATTTTAAATAAAATCGGCTTAAAGTAAGCGCGTTAAACGTACATTTACTAAAGAATCTGTTAAAATTGATTGTGTCAAAACGTGATGACTTAAAAGTGCGACTAAAAATTGCCATTTTTTAAATTTTTTTTATTGTGTTTGGAAGCTCTCGCGGGCCGCACTTCAGTAGTCGAAGGGCCGCAGGTTGTGCACCACTACACTAAGATGTTATCTTAATAATTCTATTAATTTAGCATCTTAGCACATGAAGATAAAATAATTAGGCCAAAAGATATTGAGGTGCTCATTCTTTTATTTTGCACACTATACTGTAGCTTTTTATATAAAGCTACTAATATTAGTCTAAATTCTTTAGAAGAAGAAAAATTAAGAGTATTTAGTTACTGATTTAAAGGACCATTGACTAAAAGATTGCACTTGACTACATGTCTATGAGGCTCTACCAGCCTGCAGGCCAGGGGCCAAGTTAGCGTCACTGCCTTAACAAGTGGCAATCATTTTGTGCTTTCAGGACAAAAAATGCTTCTAATGACAGTTAGTTATTGTTTTACGTACTGTATACAAATGCATCAACTTTTATATTGCAGAAGGCATGATAGATGTTATGAACTTAATATTTCTTTTTTAAAAATTTATAATCTTTAATAATTTTTTACATTACCATCAATTCTATAAAAAGAAAACTTTGTACCAGAGTAGTGCAACTTGTAGTCCTTAAAAAGTTATTGAATTTAATTTTTAAATTTTTTTTTTTTTTGTATTTTGTATTATAAGATATTTTAGTCTTTTCACAGCATTTGGAAATATTTGTGTTTTGAGCTAAATTATTTCTTCAAAGTAATGATAAATGAAATGAATTTTTTTATTCTCTTTTTTTTTCTTGGCAGGGATTTAGATGTGGTTTTTTATCCGTAGCATGAACAAAAACTTAGAGAGCCTGACTGGTGTGAAAATGAATTTGACAAGTAAGTGTTCTCTTTATTAGTTGTTATTTTAAATTCAACTTTTTTAAATCAAAATTAAATAAACCAGGTTTGTAATTTGTAACAATTTTCTTTTAATTGTTTGTCAGCTTTGCAAGAGATGAAGTTATTTACTTAATTTTTTTTTATATTACTTGTTTATAAAATCAATTCATTTTAAAGCTTAAACTTTCCTTTTTATCCCTTTCAGAAAGTTTAAATATCTTTTTTGAAGTTGAAATAATATTTTTATTTTATAATATCTAAACTTATTAAGAGTTTTTGATTGTTTGTAAAGAATACCATTTTTAAAAGGTGGTACTTCATTGTAATATTTAAAACCTTATATTTATTGGAATTTTTTTTTTCCGGATTAAATGCCTGAAGTTTTAAAAACTTAAGAGTATAAACAGCCATTACTTACAAATTATATTTCTTCTCTAATAATGAAATTCAATAAATGTTTTATAGCCTTTGGATACCAGCTCAACAAAAAATAGCAATCTTGGATATATAGAGCTAATGACTGAAAATGAAGCTGCTAAGTTATTAAGTAGCAGGTAAAGCCTTGTTTTTTTTCTAAAAAAGTCAATTAACTGCTTATTATATCTAATTTTAGCTTAATTTTAAGCTGTATATTTTAATCTAGTTTTTGTAGTTAAGTATGTAAATTTATTTTTTGTTGTTACTGACTAAAGATGGAGCTGCTGAGTTATTAAGTAGCAAATAAAACACTGTTTTTACGTAAAAAAGTCAATTAACAGCTTTTTGTATATCTAATTTTAACTTACTTTTAATAATGTATACGTTAATCTAGTCTTTGCACTTTTTATCCCATCTTGATAAATTTTCATTTTTGTTTTCTTTAAGATATTTTTAACTGTCTTTTTTTTATCTAGGGAACATCCGGCATTGTTAAGTGATGAGGAGGCAAGAGAAGTAGTATTACTTTTATCTAGATCTGATGAAAGTCATTAAGATGTGGCTTAAGAAACATTAAATGATAATTGCAAGAAGGAGGTATTGAATGCCACATTCACTCAAGGCGAATTTCATTATACGCTCATACATGATGGTACAGAATATCATTTTCTTGAAGATGGCCACTACTATTTCGAATGTCCTGGTTTATCTCCTCCAGAGATCGAAGATAATTGCCTACTAGAACCTGTGAATGACGTACCTGATCCTGAACACCCAATTCGTCGAACTACAAAAATATCATTTAGCACGAATCCAATTAAAGTAATTTCCTTTTTTCTTCTGTTAATTGGTTACTTTTATCTGTTATGTAGGGAATTTTCGAACTTCTTTGGAAACTTTTGTTCATATTAAAAAAGAGGGCGCAATGCAAAATTGGTTAAAGATTTAAAGTAGATGTTAAGTTGAGAGTTCTTATAATGATATCATTCCTATTTTTGCTCTCACATAAATTCTTATTCATAATAAAACTTTTAGGGACCCATAATCACTGTCTTAGCAAATTATTGATAAAATATTTACATGCCCGGCTTGTAAAAAAAAGGATATATGCCCAATCAGAATGCCTGAGATATGCCATGCTATGTAATTTTCAAGCCCTGGTACCTACCCATTTTTACTATAGCTATTGCTATGTGTAGTGAATATATATATTTATAAAATTTTCTTATTTAAAAATTCATCTTTGTTTGAGTCACAGATTAATAGGTTTTAATATAGCAAGAATAATATTGATAAAATAAATTTTAAAAAGAAGCTATAAATTTTTATGGAAAAAAATTATATGGCAAAAGATAACTTACGATTAATTTCTAACTTATGAGTTTTATTTAAAACTTTCTGTGTAAAAATTGTCTAATCATTTTTCTAATGCTTTTTAAGTATTCTGAGTTCATTTAAGTAGCTTAGATGTAAAGTTTGCTAATTACTGTTTAAATGAAACAGTAATGGAAATGGAAGAAATGTTGTAATAAACCATATAACAAAGCATAACTAGAATTTCCTTTTAAAATTTGAAATATTAGGCAAGGCTCCAAAAGTGCACTGTATTGTTCTGCATATTATGCAACTAACTTTAAGCTGGTAATGGTACCTGTTATTAGTTGAAATACTTTAGTATAATTGCATATCACACCTTTAATTTAATATAGAATGGGTTTTTTCAACCTTCTTTCAAACTAACTTAAGGTTTCTGATGTTTTCTATCCAATATATACATCATTTTTAACTTTCTAAAATAAAATTGGTTAGGATTAAGTTTTAATTCTGTCAGAACATGTTCATTTTTCACATTATTGTCTGAATTAAATTGCTTATTTGTTAGATTAGGGATTCAGTTTGGAAAGCAATATAGAATTTGGTTTGTCTAGCTGAAAATTAATTATTATTTTGCACTTTTGACGAATATTTTTAAAAAAAATATAAGATTAACATGCTAAATAATAAATATAATGAATATAAAATTTTAATTAAAGTGAAACATTTAACACTTTGTTTTATAACTAGTTTTAAATTTTAATGAATCAATGAAAAAGTATGAAAGATTTATGGAATTGATCAAGATAGAGAACTGAGAAGTTATAAAATGGCATCCTCAAACACGATATCAAAAACTAAATAGTACCTTGTTGATGTTCAACTTCTAATAATCATGTGTTTGCAACTAATAATGTTAAATGAAAAGTCATATTACAGGTACAGACGAGTTTTAATGCAATATTTTGTTCTGTTGCATTGTTGTAAGAGAACATTATTAGTGGGACTTAAAAGTCCTGTCAGTACATAAAGGGTTAATTAATTATGGCTTGACCAGTTAACCTATGGACTTGGCCAATTAGCTGACTTTCCTTTTTTGAATAGTATCCATCTCCAAGTGGTGATTATTAAATGATATAAATGATGTAAAATATTCAGTTAGGTTTTAGATTATGTGTAATGAATGTAGCAATTGTTCACAGAAAAATTACATATTATACATTTTAAACTCTTAATAGACTTTTCTTGATGTCATAACTATTGCCCTTAACATTGTATATTCCCATATCAGTTTTAATTTTAAAGGTATTGTTATTTCTAGGTTTATAGCACTCATTCTATGGAAGACTATGATAGACGGAATGAAGACGTTGATCCGATATCTGCATCTGCTGAATATGAGTTAGAGAAAAGAATTGAAAAAATTGATGTTTTTCCTGTTTATGTTATTAAAGGTAATTTTTCAATTAATGTCTTTTTGTGAAACAAATAGTTTTAAATGATATTTTTTTATTTTATGAATTTTTTATTTATTTTGTTAATGCAAAGTTTTTTAGTTTAAATTTAAATTGTAATCTTGTATTTGTCTTACTGTTTGATTGTCAGAGGGAAATGGAAATAAATGGTGTCTTTTAGAAACATCTCTAAGTTTTATTTAGCAATCAAATTTATTTTTATATTTTTTACTCTACTTTTCTTATTAGTTATTAGGCAGATTTTGATTGGTTTTTTGCTTTTTTTCCATTTTAATACCACTTTGGAGTCTCCAAAGTCTACGTAAATTTTTTTTGACAATGATTCTAAAAAGACAGGGAAACATCTAGTTACCTTTCACTGTTGTGTGCAAAATTGGTCATTAAGATAACAGATCATTTCTAGAATTTTCACCTCTTGATAAAAGTTTAGCCAAATAATGTATTCAAATTAATAGTTAAACTTTGCAATAATAATAAGCACTAAAATTAGTGTATATCTTATTTTCATCAGACTCTTGTACCGTAATTGTTATTTATTGCCCCAGTGATAATATTGTCTTCTTCTTGCACCAGTTATGATTGCTTTATGTGCCACTAGGTATGAAGAAGGTAAGTAAACACTTTAAACTAGCTGTAGTTAAAGGTCAGTTGCTGAAAATGTGAATAAAAGCTCCTCTAAGTGAGTTAGAATTTGTCTTTGTTTACTTTACTGTTTCGAAAGACAATACAATTTCTAGAAGACTAAACTCGCTCCTCTAAGTGAGTTGGAATTTGTCTTTGTTTACTTTACTGTTTCGAAAGACAATACAATTTCTAGAAGACTAAACTCTTAATTCTTCTAGAAGACTTTTAAACATTAAATTGATAGTTTAAAAAATCAGTGTCAGAATGAAGAAGATGTATAAAGACGATTTCTTATAGAAGTTTTGTTATATCTGTTTAGGGTTGTCAATATGAAATACCCTATATAAAAATCCCTCTGTTAATTCAAGATATGGTTATCTATGCTTATAGCAGAAAAGTAGTATTACTTAAAATTCTAATTAGTTTAAATATTTTTATTCATATATAGTAAAATGGTATTTATTTCAAAGTTTAGGTATGTTGTCATTTTTCCTAAAATCAGATTCTTGCATTTCTTCTAATTATTATTTTAATCAGATTCTTATTTCTCTTCGTTTATTGTTAATACTAATCAGTTTGTTATTCAAACCAACCAGTTGCTAATCAGTTTATTATTTGAAAGTTACGCCCGTCACATAACTTTAAAATAATATAAATACTGGTTCAACTTGTGCAGGGTGTTTATATCGTTTATTTACTAAATTGTTTTGAAATAAAACTATTTTATTTGAAACTAAAATTTTAATTCTTAATTTTTATATTAGGTCCAGAAGGTTTAGGGTTAAGTATTATTGGAATAGGTGTTGGAGCTGATGCCGGAGTGGAAAAACTTGGTATATTTGTGAAAACAGTTACTCCAAATGCTGATAGAGATGGAAGGTACTTCTTTCCATAGAGATGTTCTTACAATAGTTTCTATTAAAAATACTTTGGTTCGAGCATAGAAATAAAGCACTTCATTTTGTTCAGTTACCCTAAGTTCACCTTGCAGCTCTAATTTCAGAATAAAATCTCAAAGATGTGAAAGGTTATGTCCTTGAAATAAGTTTTGTAAAGTGTATTAAAATTTTTCAGTCTTGCTGCAATGTCTGTTAAAAAGAGATTTAGTTTTAAAAATATGAATTCTATTGATTTTGATAATTGTGGGTCAAATTTCTTCTTAAATGATGCTAAATAATACCAGATATTTATCATTAAGTTGAAAGTGAGATAAAAAATTGTTAATTTTCATCCAAATAGGTTTTTTTTTTAATCTTTATTGATAGTCCTTTTAATTTTAACAAATTACAACATATATTTAAATAGACATTCCTGATTAACACGTGTAAGGCTTTTAACAGGGCCAGATTACCCATTAGGCCAGACTAGGCTATGGCCTGAGGCCCCCTTAAAAAAATTTTCTTTAAAAAAATCAATTTCAATTATACATTAATAAAATACGATAATTTTTTTACTTCTAATGTAGCGAAATGAAGTAAAACCTAATTTATTATTATTTATTTTAATTTTAAATATGCTTTCTTAATTGAAGAGATATATAGATACATTTATATTTGAATAAAAAAAATATACGAGAAAAAAAATGTAATCTAAGAATGGCCCCGCATGCTCTTAATCCGGCCCTGAGCACAGTCAAGTTAAGCTGATGTAAAATATGATTTGCTTGTTATTTTATATAGATTGTTTTGGCACTTTTTTTTCTATTTTATTTAGCATGTATTGTCAGTTTTAATTAGAAATGTGCTTCATTTAATGAAGCTATCAACTGGATACCAATTCACATAAGAATGTTTGATAACAACATAATAAAATTTCATATGAATTGATTTATGTGTTAATTACATGTGTTAGTCAAATTTAAAAAAATGTGGTTTCTGGAAAATCGCCCGAGATAATCAAAAGAGTTTTTTCCAATATCTTACTATAACTTTCTAATAAAATGTGCTTTGGTTTTTAAAAAATGCAGATAGGGAGTATTACAATAAAACTACTTTTGAAGTTTAAAAATCCCTTGTTGGTGTAACTCAAGCTTATGCAGCCACTGTATTAAGAAATACTTCAGGACCAGTGAGGTACATTTTGTTTTGTGTTATTCAGTGGTTGATATTTTTTATTTATTTCTATTTCTATTGTTATTTTTTGACCTTAGAATGTTTTCTCCAAAGTAAGGATATAAGGAATAGTAATTTGGCAGAATACCAAATATTTGACCAAAAAAAAATCGGCCTACTGAATATTAAGCGGCCAAATAGCAACATTTTGTTTTTAAAAAAATTAATTAATAAAAATTTTTTTATCTATAAATAACTTTGAAATTAATCAAACTTAGCTATATTACTGGTTTGGGGTAAAAAAAAGCTATAATAGTTATTAATTAAAAATATTTAGGATAAATAAAAAACTGACTAACAGCTATGAAAAAAATGAAGTTGAAAAAAGAAAAAGAGAAATAGAAACAAAAATCCTTTTAATTAAGACAAAACTTGAATGTTAAAAATATTTTTTTTCCGGAAAACAAAGTATCCATGGAACGTTGAAAGAAATATAGTATATTAGAAACGTTTTTAGAAATGCTACGCTATAATAAAAATGCCCAAAGAAAAAGTTTATATAAACAGTGAAAGAAAAAATAAAAATCAAATCTTAAATCTAATGAAAATTTTAAAGTTGGACATCTGTTTTCTAATTATAGTATTCTCAAGAAAAAGTGAAAAAAAAAAGAAAGAAAAGAATTAAGTCTAATAGAAACCCTTTTTAATTACTGCGTCTTAATAAAAGCGTTGATTTTTGAAAAAAGAAAAAGCAAGATAAGAACCAAAACAAAATTAATTCTTAGTTTTTGAACAGACAATTTAATATTAAAACTCTCAAGTTAACTTTTTCATATTGCCATATTTTTTTAAGAAGTGACAATAAAAGAATAACATACATTAGAAACGCTCTTTAGAAACGCTCTTTAAAAACTGCTGTCATAATAAAAACGTTGCTAAAAAAAGTTAATAAAAAGCAAAAGAGAAACAAATAAAAAATTTTCTTATTTTTTAAAATATAACTTTAACGTTGAAAATCACGGCTTTTTTGTTACCTGCTATCTGTCTTTCAAAACAAGAAAGAGTAACAAGAAATGAATAAAATCTATCAGAAATGTTCTGATTAAATGCTGAGCTATAAAAAAAAACAGAAAAACAGCAAAAAAAGTCATAAAACTAAAGGTCTTGAAAAAGCAATAAAATTGACCTGCTTGAATATAATTTTTTAAAAAATCAGCCATACAAAACATGTGGTTCAGTATAAAGTAATCTAGTTTCATTTTTTGAAATTTTCCTTTTCCATTTGTCTTCTAGAATATAAATTTGCAAGCTCATAAATTTTAAAACTCAATAAATTTGTGTAAAAACTATTTCTGATTATGTAAAGTAAAAAGACTATTTTATATAATTTTTTAATCTTTCTTATTTCTAAAAGAACTGTCAAAAAATTCTTTTCCTAGAAATAATTTACTGAATATTTGGCCAAACATTCGGTCAGCCGAATATTCAGCAAACGGGCCGAATAAGTCGAATACCGAATAGTGGTCAAATATTCTTTACGTTCCTACTTCAAAGAAAGATTATACTCTTCTTACTAGTCTAGAATTTAATTATCATGGACTGTGAATAGGCTCATGCCTAATCGCTTCCTTTTAAAAATTTTGGGTCGACGGTTGACATTCCTTGAGGAAAGCGGTGCTATTTTGGGTAAATTGATAAATTCTATATTTTAAGGCAAAATATAATAGAAAGCAAACTGTAGTTCAAATTTAATCGCGCAGTGGATTGTCCTGTATCATTAGTCATTCGGTCTATGGCAAGTCCTGGCAATGGATTTTTCCTTATAAAAGATATAAAAAGCTCACATCATGCATCATTTAATAAAATGTGTCAGTGAAATAAAAAATAGCGAAATTCAGTTTTAATATTTTGTTTAGTTATTGGTTAAAATTAGATTTCATCATCTAAAGAATAAATAAAAGCCATTGATTAAAATAAAGAGGTAAAACGCAAGCAGAATTTTAAGTTGAAGCTTCCTTTTTTCTGGAATAAAAACATTTCATATGAAGAATTCGAAGCAAAGATATTCTGATAAAAATATTAGAAAACAATTAAATTAAGTTATCCTATTTAATGAAAAACACATTGAATAAGCAATAGAATTAAATAAAGTTTTTTTTTTTAAATGGTTTTCATTTTTAATAATTAAAAAAAACAAAAAAAATAAAGCCTATTGCCTTTATTGAAGGTAAACATTAATACTATTTTAAAAATAGTATTAATGTTTACCTTCATTAATATTCATAGTTTATATCTCTCACTGACGTTTTGCTTTTTCCTTCTACTCTTCAGTTTTCAAAAACCTTTAAGTGTGCCTATTACAGCTGCATAAATGTTTAGCTGTCCTAAACACAGCAAGAAAATTGTTTTTTTTTCTTACTCTTGCATATTAAATATTTACAGATGGTAAATAAAAAAAAATTGGAATTTTTTGGTGTGGGGAGTGACCAGAAAAACATTTATTTTGATTCCTAAAAATTATACAAAAATGGGAACTTTCTATAGACACTTCCAGGACGTATGGTGAGAATTATTTAACAAACTATAGCATCCAACAGCATTTAAAAAGATAGCTGTGTTATGTAGCCTCCTTATGCAACCCTAATAAATGATCTTTTATTTACCTAAACACTTTTCTTGTGTATTTCATTTATTTTGACATGTTTTCACATATCATTGATTTATTCTGGAAAAAAAGGCATTCTTGCAAGCTATTTTATTTCTTTCTGAAGTTATTGCTTGTTAGTTTGTTTTTTTTTAGTTCACTTATGGTCCAAACGTTTATTAAATATTAGTAAACACTGCTTTTGGATGTTTTATCAATTTCCTCAGGCTCTTTGTTAATGAATGAAAAATATTTGTGTATAAACTTATCTATAATTATTTAGTGAAAGGTTTAAATAAGAGCAATTGCAATATTAAAATTCTATTGTTATATTCCAAGAAAAAAAAGAGATAATTACTTTTAAAATTTATAGTTTAACCTTTTATCCTTTTTGCCTCTTTTTATTAAAAATTATTGCAATTGATGTCTCTTTTTAATTTTATTTAGTTTAAATTTCCCTTTTAGTTTAAATTTGTTATTGGACGTGAAAAAGATGGAATTCAAAGTGAAATTACACAGTTAATTTCTCAATCTCTGGTAGCTGACCGTGAAGGAGAAACTGAACGGCCCAGTAGTGACTTTGCTTTTGATAATAGAGTGAGTATAGTTTTTAGTTTCACTGCGCAATTTATTATTCAGAATTTAATATACATTTATTGATTTTAGTGAGGAGTTATTTTTGTTTCTTCGATTTTTAATAATCGCAAGTCTTTAATTTAATGTTACTGCCTCGATTTTTAAAAAAAATTTTCTTCTAAAAAACAGTGCTTTATTTCAATGAAAAAAAAAGTTTTGTGTTTATATTTATATTTAGTTAAATATAAAGAAAAATTATCAACAAGATAAAATGTAGTATGCAAGGTAAGATGCACATGTAGCAATTATTTTAACGCTCAACTTTCATTTCCCCCTCTATGTTAGTTTTATCATATTTTACTGAAAATTCTTCATTATTCTAAATCTTAATTAAAAGAAGGAAAAAAATTCTGTTCTTGCCTTATTTTGATAGAAAGAAACATATCTTTTCTATTTATGAAATTGATATATTTTTTATCATGTTCAATTAATATACTTTTTTTATTGTATACAAATTTATATATTGATCTTGTTCATTTAATTTTTAATTTTTTAAAAATTCTTATTTTAATTTTATACTCACTCTTTCATATCTCATTTTTAATGAATTTTATAATGTATGTTCTCTGAATGACATATTAGAATAATATTGTATAAATTTTGTTTTCAGTTTATCAATGCTATTTCCTCATATTTCATTTGATATCAGGTAGACTGCATTTCTTTTCTTTAAGCAAATTTTTTTCTTATCTCCTTGTCTGTTGTTATCTAGGGATCCCATTTTCGGCTAATGATTTTATTTCAAGTTTAAAATACTTCCTATTTAATTCACAAGCTCGAATTAGATGAAAGAGGTAGTACTAAATAACATTATTTTACTTAATTTTCAAGGTGATTGGGAATCCCACTAAACATCATTTTAAAGATACTTTTTAGTATTCATTGAATGAAACAATTTAATTCTCTCTGATATTTTTCATAGATATATATGATTTAACTCTTGTCTTAACGATGAAATGGAAAAAAAGGATATTCTATGTGAATTTGTGCCTGCTTTGGTGACTTAAGTTTAAAGAGGCACAAAAAAAAAAAAAGAAGAAGAAAGAAGCAGAAACAATTCTACTGCAGTTAATTAACAAATTTATTTAATGGACAAAATATATTTAATTAAAACTTAAACAAAAAAAATAAGTTAGTTGGAATATTTATAAAAAGGAAAACAAATTTTAGAGAGAAATTAAAAGATTTGAGAAAAACTTAACATCCCATTCTGACTGTATCATTCCGCGAACTGAAGAGTTCATGGGGTGGCTCAAACAGTTTCGGTTAAAGTTACAAAGTCGGTTAAAGTTACGCTCGTTACAAATTAATTTTATTATTTTATACAGAATACTTATTTTCAGTTTATATTCATATTTTATCTAACTATTTACAATTTTGTCGTATTTAACCTTTATATAACTATTAGCTACTTATGACAAACCCATCATCACATTTATTTTTTAGACTATATAAGTTTAGTACTTATAAGAAGTTTAGACTTTATAAGTTTAGTTCTAAAACTTGGTAAATTTAGTGAGTTCAGTGCTTTATATTCTAAATTTAGTAATTCATTTAGTACTCTCTTTATTGAATTATTAAGAAAAACAAAATGGCCCATTAAATATATTGATTTTATAAAAAAAAATTTGTATGCAAAATAAATTTTTTATGTTTCGTTTAAAATGGATTTTGTTAAAAAAAAATATTATCTACTCACTAGTGCTTATTAGCTACTTTGTTATTAGCTTATTAGTTATACAACTATTTGCTACTTATAGAACTTATGAGGAACCCCTCATCGTACTTATTTTTCAGACTGTATAAGTTTAATTCTTATAAGTTAGACTTTATAAGTTTAGTATTAAAACTCGGTAAGTTCCGTAAGTTCAGTGCTTTAGAATGTAATTTTAGTTATTAATTTAGTACTCTCTTTATTGTGTAGTTAGGAAAAACAAAATGTCCCTCCTTAAATGCATTGATTTTTTATGTGCGAAATAAAATTTTTACGTTCATTTCAAAACTGACTTTGTTAAAAAATAGTTTCTGTCTTTATAATTTAATATCAGTTATATTATTTTATCAAACTGATTCAGTACTTTTTAGGCCCATTTTATTAGTGTGATTACATAAAATGAACTGAAAAAAGCAAATGAAAAGGTAAGATTGAACTACATAAACTGCATTACAAAAAGGCAAATCTATTGGATATATTTTTCAACACATTTGAGTTACAAATCTACATTTTTGTTTCTGATTATCAAAGTTCTATTCAAGATTCGTAAAAATTTAACCAGACAAAAAAAAAAAAAAAAAAAACTATTTAAAAAAAAATGCTACAGCTACATTTTTAAGTTAAAATTATATTTTACATCTAGTAATTATTTCTTTGCAAATAACTACTGTATAATACAATTTTCAGGTTTGTCAGTTTTATGCTTTTGCAATATATTTTTCTTGATATAGTAACAATGTTAGTCACATGGCTAGGTTTTTAAGTGCTGGGTAACTCAAGCAAATTTGTTAGTTGCTTAAATCTTTGTTAACGAACACTCACATTGAAAGGTGATTATATGATATGTGACTTATAGGTTTGTAGTGATTTGGGGTTTTAAAGAAAATCTGAGAATTTTGAGTAATAAAAATTTCAAGAATATTTTTTAGTCTTTTGGAGAACTATGTTTTAAAAATGAACTAACACATAAATAAATAAAAATGATATTGTATTATCTGAAAGTTTTCATTGTTTTGAATTAAATTGCTGTTCATCACTTTTAAGTAATTTTTTCATTTGTTTTCTTGCAATGAATTTCGCTATGATCTGAGAAACTTCTAGGGTATTCCTTGCCATTAAAGTTTTTGAAATTTAATATTCTTAAATACTTTTTTGTTAAAGCTACAAGCAATGGAGCACATGGAGTGTGACTACATAAAATGGTTAGACATGGCTCAATGTCAAGTTGAAGAACTAAGTCTTAGTTTACAGAATATTGAACAAGAGTTGTTGCAAAGCAAAAGTGACTTAGATGCATTACAATGCAAATATTCAACACTTGAAAAGAAATACAGCAGAGCCAAGAAATATATAAAAGAGTTTCAAAAAAGGTAAAGTTTACAGAATTTTTTAAAATTATTCTTTTTTAAAATTTTAAATTTATATTTGTTAATTTTTTTATGATTAAACATATAGCATTCACTATTAACATTTATAAAAATATACTTTTTATGCTAAATTCAATAAAGGTTTTTCTTTTCTTTTTTAAAGAAATTTGTGACCATCTTGTTAAATATCCATTTTAGCTGTGTTTTTTTTATGGATTTTTTTAAAATAAGTAATGGTTTAGCTTTTTTTAATTAAACTCTAATTTTGACTATAGTTTTTATTAATGTATTAATTATTTTACTATTTTATGTAGAGTGAATTATTTAGTTCTGATAATTTTTTCAGAAAGAATTGGTAAAAAAACATTATTTTTTTCCTTGCATTTAGTGCTTAAGTCTTAGAATAAAAATAGTTTTCTTCTTTATTTTGAAATGTCCTAGTTGTTAAGGTCTATTCTCCTCAGAAAATAAAAGTCTATTTTAAAGGCATTATTAATAATTTTTATACACGACGTGCTCAGTGCTTATTAATTATTTTTACAGAGAAAAAGAGCTTATTCAGTGGCAAGAGTATCATGTTCAACAACTGCAAGAGAAAAATCAAGAATATAATGCTTTGGTAAAAGCTCTAAAGGACAGGGTATGATTTACATTGCTTAAAACTATAATCAATAATATATAAATTTTTATAATGACACTTAATTCAATTTAAAATTATTTACTTATTTATCACGTAGATAGCTTATTTTACTTTTAAAATATTTAAAGTGATAAATTAGTTGTATTTTATTGTTATAAAGCTTACTTTAGTTATTTACTTCTGTCGTACTAGAATTTTGATTTATTATAATTTTTTATGGAATAAGATCTTACTGCTTTGTTTCTGTATTTAGGTATTAAAAAATCTTTTTTTTTATTATAAATTTGTTGTTAAATTTTAAAAGAAATTTAAAATATTTTTCAGGTAATATTGCTTGAACAGACTCTTGTGGGGACTCAAAAGCAAGCAGGTTTTCCAACTGGTCTTCCTTATAATACACCTTTAAAGCAGATCACTCCACAATGTAGAAATCTTGTCAGCCCACCTAAATTTTTAAGCAAATTTTTCAGTTTTCTCTTTTCACTTTATAATTAATCTTTCATTCCTCGTACTGCTGTATTTTTCTCCCCACCATAGTATTTTCACTGTAGTGCAAGTAATATGATCTTGTAGTATTGCGTAATCATAAAGCTATGATAGGAATTTCGACATCAAAAGATATTTTTAATGTATAGTAAAAGTCTGTTCTATGAACAATTCAGAAAAGTAGCTGAAATCCTTGTTATAACCAAATACATATATTTAATTTTAAAATAGCAATTAAAATGAATTAGACATATTAACCTCTTTTTTTTTGTTTTGAACAATGTAGATTTAAAATATGTATCTAGAGTAGACTGTTTTTGCATATAGACTGTATTCTGAATGACACTGCTTTGCATTTTGGAAAGGGCAGGAATGTATACCACAGGATTGTTTGAACAACAGAATATAAATTTTAGTAATATAATTGTACCTTTTGAAAACTGCCTCAAGTTTTTGCAAAGTGAAAATAAAATGAAATACACAAACAGTTTTAATGTTAGTGATATAAGTAAATGTTGATTTTAATAGTAAGCTGGCAAGAAGAGAAAAAAGGGGCATTATAGATATGTGATAAAAGAAGTAACTTTCCTTTCTAGTGCATGGTTGCCTTATGAAAATAAGGGGTTAAGATTGTAAGAAAGAAGCTTTTCACTTTTCTCTATCAATACTGGAAATAATTAAGTTTTCTTCTATTTAAACTTTTTGGTATTATATTTCTCGTTTAAACATAAAAATAGATTTCCCTAAAAAATTTGTCATGGGAAGGCTAGTAATTTTTAATTTCTTAAAAACTTTCCAATTTTGTATTTTTAATATTATAATTTTGACAATGACTTGAAAATTTGTCTTAATAGTAGACTTCGTTTAATGTGTTTTTCTTGTTATATTAAACTTTTATTTAATTTTAATAGATTATATTTTACATCAAAATAGGGAAAAAACTATGCAAGGCAACCCAATTATCCTGTGGAAAATTTAGTAAAATGTTCAAATGAATTAGAATTGTAGTCTCTAGTATATTTAATGATTATTCTAAAGCACTTATTATATGTATTATTTTGAGGTTATTTGCTCATCACAGTTAGACATTTTTAGTTAGAAAAGACTAATTTTTTCCCTTTGATTTTGAAATAATTCGATAATAACTATAGCATGACATGTTCTTCAAAAAATAAAATATCGTCCATCTTTTTTCAATTTTTTATTTTTGCAATCAATTTTATTCTATTTTTATTACTGGAAATAGTGAGAAATTTTTTTTATATATGTTAAAATAATTTTTTGCAATAAAATTTTTGAAATTAATGTACTTAGCTAATGTTTTATAATGTGTTTTAGAATGTTATAGTTCTGTTAGAATGTTATAGCTAAAAGTTCAGCTCAGTTATGATTCACTCTGTAACATAGTTGCAGTTATATAACAATGTGTTTCTTTTGATGTAGGAGGTTAAATTTTGAATTCTAAAAATTATTATTTAAGGAATGAAGGAAAAAAAAACATTAAATAACTTATTTCAGTATACTAGTTTAGAATAACGAACTATTATGAATCATATTAAAAATATGGCATAATTGAGAATTATACAAGAATTATTCTATGGTAATTGAAATTATACTTAATCAGAATAGAGGTACAATATAGTATTAACTTTTGTGTAATTAGTGTGAAATAAATGTTGCAACTGCCTTTTAATACTAACATGAAGAGATGCAGTCTGAGGTAGGCTAAATAATACCGCCGTATTTAGCAAACTATTTAAACGTTATTGAAAAAAATATCCAGTTTAAAGAAGCAATACTTTATATGTATATTTTTCTTGTGAATGATTTTAATAATTACTAAAATGAAATTTACATCTGATTTCAGAAGGATTGATTATTTTTTTAGAAGTTCAGTGCTTTGATCTGTCTGATGGTGAAACATCAGATTGTGAATTGTAGTCCCCATTTAGTCCGGATGATGAGTATTGTGATAAACGTGCCACATTAGAAAGACGACCAGATTGTGAAATTTTATTTGATACAGCTGTTCCTCACACTAAGCTACTTGATACAAGTGCAGCTAAAGCAAAGGCTGAATTGGCAAACAAAGGCAGTTTAGCTAACAGACAGTCCCCGTCTATTAAGAAGCAATCATTGTCTAATTCTGTAAGTTACGTCTGTAATCAGTATTTTAAATAATTATTTTGTTTTTGAAATATATTTCATTATTCATAATTGTTCATACTTAATTTATCAAATTTCTATTTTTCTGGAGGATACTTTGCTCATTTTTTGTATAGTGTGCCAAAGAAAGAAAATCAACCCGGCTACACTGAATAACTTTTGATCTAATGATCAGATCTTCGCGTTCTTAGACTCTATCTTAGTGGTTCAAGGGATGATTTCAAATATACTATCATTTAGTGAAGATGATATTTTCAGTTACGAAATCAGGCACAAAAATGTATTTCCTCTGAATAAACCTATTTTTTTTTCTCGCAGATTTAGTATTCTGCCACCCTCCCAAATAAAAGGGGTAGCCACATTCTGGGAAATGAGGTCCTAATAGTTTGGTCAGGAGAGTGATTCAAAGTCTGGATCCCCTACTGTTCATTTTATTTATTGCGTATTTCGCCATTTCTCGAGAAATTAAATTGAAAGATTTTTGCAAACAATTATAAAATTAATTTAACTAAAGATAATCCATGCAAAAAATTAATTTAGTAAATATTTATTATTTTTTAATATTTTATTTAAAAGTAGTCAAAAAAAATTTGAAGTGTAAGGTTTAAAATTTTTTACATCATTTTAAAATATCTGATTTTACATGGCAAACTACAAAATTTGAGCACAATCGTTTCAATAATTCCTGAGATTTCGCTCAATTTTGTATTTTGCCAACTAAAATTAGATACTTTATAATGGTGTAAAAAATTTTATACATTACAATTCAAATTTTTTTTGACTATTATTAAATAAAATAGTGAAAAATATTGCATGGGATTATCTTTAGATGAACAGATTTTATAACTGTATCCAAAAATGTTTCAATACCTTTAAAAAATTCTCGTGATATGGCGGAATATGCAAAAAGTTAAATTAACATTAAGGGGTCAAAAGTTTGGACCGCTGTTCTGACTAAACTATTAGGACCATATTTTCCAGAGTGCGGCTACCCCTGCATTTTTTGGATTAGATATCCAAATTTGTTTTAAAAAAAAGTATATTTATTCAGAGAAAGTAAGTTTTTGTGTCTGATTTTGCAACATAAAAATATCGTCTGCACTAAATAATTATCATATTTGAAGTCACCCCCTAGAACCAATAAGATTAAGTCCCAGAATGTGAAGTCATTTAGTTGAAGTTATTCATGGTGGTCTGTTTTCTTTTGTTTTTGTGCACTGCATACTAAGTATATCTTGTTAAACTTCTGTAACATGATCCATCTTAGAGTTCACTTTACTTTATATTTGCTTTAAATTATTCTTTAATATTTTTTAAAATAATTATTTTTGCATTTTATGATTTATTTTTTCCAGTCGCCTGATAGAAATTCTGTCTATGATATCTTCATCAATCCTTAAGAAAGTTTCCAGTAAGTAAAAGTTTTGCTTCATATATTAAACTTTAGATTCACACAAAAAGCACACTTAAAGGCAGCACATACTGAAAAAAATAAAAATTAATGAAAGGAATGGAAACTAGTACAACCTTCTTGTTGTATACAATAATAAACTTATTCTAATAGTAGTAGTACTTAGATTTTTTTGTATATCATAAAACAAGTAAACTATAACATATTTAAACAAATAATAATTCCTGTAGTCTTCTGAATTCAAATTTAGTTAATAATGTTTATGATTTTAATAACATTATATTTCTATAATAATTATTATAATTAACATTTAATAATTATTTCAATCAACATGAAAAATTATTTCAAGCAACACGTATATCAGAAAAATACCATTAATTTGTTTTTTTTTTTGTATAAATATTTTTAAAAAAATTGACTTTTATAAATTTAATGTTTGAGTAATTATTTTGCATTTTCACAACTTTTTGCATTTATTTATTTCAATATTTTCATATTAGGCATTTCTCATTAATTTTGATTTTGAGATTCCTTAAAAAAATTTTTAAAAGTTTAAATTACTATTTTTGCATTAAATCCACTATTTTTAATTCATTCTTAGAATATTACTATCATAATTAACATTTAATAATTATTTCAAGCAACATGAAAAATTATTACAAGCAACACGTATATCAGAAAAATACCATTAATTTGTTGTTTTTTTTTTTGTATTATAAAAAAAAATTTTTTTTTGTTTTTTTTTTTTGTATTTTAAAAAAAATTAACTTTTATAAATTTAATGTTTGAGTAATTATTTTGCATTTTCACAACTTTTTGCATTTATTTATTTCAATATTTTCAGATAAGGCATTTCTCATTAATTTAGATTTTGAGATTCCTTAAAAAAAATTTTAAAGTTTAAATTACTATTTTTGCATTAAATCCACTATTTTTAATTCATTCTTAGAATATTAAAATCATTAGTTTTATTCCATATTCCTTGATAAAAATAATTAACAAGCTAGTAATATCTTATAATTGTCACATTTTTCAACAAAATAACAATATCAAACGCATAATTGGATTTTACTTGATTAAAAACTTCACTTCAAAAGTATACAAATTGGGGATAATATTCGACATTTTTAAGTGCTCAAAAAAAGGTGTCAATTTTCAGGACTTGTCAGTTATTCATATCTTTTATTTCTGAAGTGAATGAGGTTTTTAATCAAGCAATATCTTACCGCTTCAGTTTCTTGGGATTATTATTTAATATAATTGGATTGCGTGAAACGAAATCAATGTATGATAATATAACAGCTTATAAACACACGATTTGGTTATATTAATTTATGATTTACCACATTAATTACTTATTTTATTTAGGAGATTATTAAAAAATCTACTGTAACTTATATTTTACCTTTAATTTTTAAGCTACTTTGATCTATTTTTTAATAATTTAATTTTGTATGGCAGACAGTTTATGCTTACGAATATAATTTTGCCAGTTTATTATTGAGAATATATCGTATTTATGTAATTAAATTAACTCTACACTTTTATGTGACAAATTAGAAAGTTTTTTTTTTTATATCGAAGTCAACTTAATCATTTGTTGTAATGCTACCTGTTGTTTTTGAGGAACAAGCCTTGTAAAAATCATTTTGTGACATTTTATATGATTTATAAAAAGCATTTTAATATTGCATGGAAATTTCTAAAACCTGGTTACAAATCTTTTTTTTTTTACTGAAAACTGTTAAAAGTAAATTCTAACCTATTCTTAGGATTTCAGTATTTTCAAAATTTGAATTCCCCCCTCCACATACTATATTTAACCACTAAACTACCTCTACACTTAATAAAAAAAGATATTGATTTTTTAAGGATTTATTCATTACATAAATTACTGCGGATTTATGAAATTTTGTCCATATTATTTGTTGATTAACTTAAAATCATTCCCAGTGAAATATTTTCAATTGAAAAATTTTCAATGGATTTAATTATATTAGGAAATGCTAGTTGTTTACACACATATCTTTGTATTTTTATTTATTATTTGAAATTTATAAATTTAAATCTATGACTTTAGAAAAAGTTTTTTAACACATTAAATGTTATTCAAAGTTTTTGTTGGAAAACTATTACTTTCTTATTTTGAAATATTACTACTCTTATTATACTTACTCTTTATTTAAATTTTCTTAAATTCTTTTTTTTGTTGGAAAACTATTACTTTCTTATTTTGAAATATTTAAGAATATTTTTTTATACTTACTCTTTATTTAAATTTTCTTAAATTCTTTTTTATTGGCTTTTTTTAAATCATAATTAGTTGAAAATTGAGTTTTTAAATTGTGTTAGAATAAAACAATTTTTTTAAATGTTATATTTATACTTTCTCACAAGTAATTTGAAACTAAAATATATTGTTAAATGGATGAAGTTTAAACTACTTGAAAATATCACAAATAATATGCCACTAACAGGCATACTGTACTTACTCGGTGTTAGACACAGAATGAAAGAAACACTGAGATGCAGCAGAAAATCTCAAACATGTTATAACAAGAAACAAAGGAGTGGATTAGCAGGGTAGAGAAAGCAAGTTTGCACAAGATAATCAAACAAAAGTAGGTTGAAAAGAAGCAGGTGTGGCAGGGGTATAGCGTCTGTTACAAATTTCTGCTTGACCAGAAGAGGGCGTTGTAATCACTCACTCATTATAATTCTGTAAACACTTATGTGGCAGGCAATGGATTGATTTGGATGGCTCATTGGAGAGCCCCTTTTCGTATCATATATTTTTTATTGTTACTATTATTAAATTTGTTTGTTATTAAATATGGTTTCTTTAATTAATGCACCCATTCACCACTGAATCATTCTGCAACATGGTGCATCGGCCGGGAATATCGCTAAAATAAAAATTGGACTGTACGACAAAAGGTTGTTAGTACAAAGAGGAATTATAATATCGGTGTATAACTACTCCCGATCTTGCAAAACTGGGACATTATTGCATAATTGGACTATTGCATTATTGAATTTGGCACATTATTTGGATTTGGATTGCAAGATAGGAGACTTTATCACTTATATATTATATATATTACTATTTGAAAATGGATAAGATTAATAAACTTACAGAAATAAGAAGCGGTATAACGAAATTAATTAAAAGAATAAATTTGGAAGAGCAAGCGGAAACTGATACGCCACTTGCAGAACTGCTAGAACTTTTAGAAACTAAAGAACAAATTCTTAAAAAACATGATTCGGATATAGAAGACCTCATTACGGATCCAGAAAAATTTAAAACTGAAATTAAGGTATCAGAAGAGTACGATGAAAAAATTCTTTCAACTAAAATAAAGCTAAAAAGTAAAATTAAAGAAATGAACAAGGAAATAAATCATGTAGCTGAATTAAGTCATAATACTTCTACTGAAACTGTAGAACACACCTTTTCGGCCCTTAAATTACCTAAATTAGAAATTCCTCGTTTTCCTGGTGATTCCAATTTCACGGAGTTCCTTAACTGCTTTAATAGCGCGATAGGTACAAATGATTCCCTTTCTAAAATTGAAAAATTTCAGTACCTAAAATCCCTTCTTTCTCCCCCCGCCTATAATGTTGTTGCTGGATTCGAATTAAACGATAAAAATTACGATTCTTGCATTGAACTATTAAAACAGCGTTATGGTAGAACAGATTTCATTATAAATTCATATATGACTAAATTACTAAATTTGGAGCCGGTTAGAAACTCATCTTACGTTAAAGGTTTGCGTAAACTATATGATGAAATAGAGGTAAACATAAGAAATTTACGCGCTTTAAATGTTACCGAGGGATCATATGGTCATTTATTAAACCCATTGTTATTGAAATTATTGCCCCAAGAATTAGTTTTCGAATTTCATAGGAAACGTGATAAAAACAAAAATTGTGAAGTTTCGGAAATAATGACATTTTTAAGGAACGAGGTCGAGTCTAGAGAAATTTGTGAATCTGTAATGAGTAGCCCCAAAAATTACGAATCTAAACGTACCCCCTTTCAAAATTATCAAAGCGGACAAACTTATCAAAAGAATTACTCTAAACCTAAAAACGTAGCAACAGCCTCAACTTTGCATACTCAGTCAAAAAATATTTGTATTTTTTGTGGTTTGATAAATTCGCATGATTCTGTTGATTGTAAAAAATTGGATGTTGAAACAAAAATTGGTAAACTTATGTCTGACGGACGATGTTGGGTTTGTTTCAAAAGAAACCATTACAGTAAATTATGTAGATCTGGAATTGTATGTAAAATATGTAATTCTAAATACCATCACGAATCAGTTTGTAGGAAAACTTTTAAACCACAAAATTATGTAAATAGAGCTAATGAAACAAAAACGAAAGATTCGGAGAACGATACTAACTCTAATAAATATCAGTCTGACTCAAAAATCAATGTAGAGAATATTTCCGTTTCACACAATAATATATTTTGCAAAGATAAAGCTTTTCTACAAACATGTTCTGTATTAGCTTGTTCGGATAAAAATTCGATTTTGGCAAACGCCATTCTGGATAATGCGTCACATAGGAATTTTATAAGCTCGAAATTAACTAAGGAATTAAAATTAAAACCCGTACGATATGAAAAAATAGCAATTTATTCTTTCGGCCAAACTAAAGCTTGTGAAAAAGAATATCCTATAATCTCCTTAAAGCTCATAAATAAAAGTGATAGTTCTAAGTGGATCGAAATCGATTGCATAGTAACAAATTTTATTACGAATCTAACTTTGAACAAGCCAGATGTGCTCTTAATGAATGAGTTAAAAACTAAAGGATATGAACTCGCTGACTCATTTCACACCACGAATTGCGATTTATTGATAGGGAGTGGTATTTTTTGGAGAATTGTTTATAATGAAAGGATGAAATTAAACGAAGATGTAAGTTTAATTAATTCCCATTTCGGATGGTTACTTTCTGGGTATAATAAATTGGGTCATGACTCAGCCGAAAGTTGTGAGAATGTATGCTTAACTATGGACTCTACTTCTATTTTATTTTATCTTAAGCTATTTTGGGAAATAGAAGAGTTTCCGAATGAAAAAATATGTCTTTCAGAAAAGGATAATCTATTGATAAAAAATTTCGAGGATTCTTTGCGATTTAATGGAGAACGTTACGTATGTAAATTAATGTGGAAGGATAATTTAGGCCCTCCTTTGGAAATGGACTCTAATTATGAGGTTGCAAAAAGGCGTTTTGATTCGTTAGAGAATAAATTAAATAAAAATCCCGAAATTTTAGATCAGTATAAACAAATTGTTTCCGAACAAATAAAATGCAATATTGTTGGGAATAGTGTAAATGAAAACTTAAATTCAGGATATTTTATGCCTCATTGTGCAGTAATTAGGAATGACAAAGAAACAAGTCGCGTTCGTATTGTTTACGATTGTAGTAGTAAGGCAAATGAAAATAAAAAATCTTTGAATGATTCTCTTGAATCGGGAATTAATCTTTATCCAAATTTATTGGATATAATTCTTAAATTTCGAGAAAATCAAGTCGCATTTTGCGGAGATTTGGAAAAGGCCTATCATATGATAGAAATTGCGGAAGAGGATAGAAATTATCTAAAATTTTTATGGGTTTCGGATGAAACAGATAATTCAAAAAGAATACTTCAATTTAATCGCCTTCCTTTCGGATTAACTACGTCATCATTTGTTCTTGCTTGCGTATTAAAATTTCATATTAGGAAATTTAAGGTAGATCAACCGAATTGTTATGAAATGTTGAATTCTCTATACGTAGATGATTTGTATTATGGTGCTAAAACTATTCAGGATGCGTATCAATTATCTTCGTCGGCAATTGAAATATTACGCGCCACCGGATTTAATTTAAGGAAATTAAAAACTAATTGTATGGAACTAAATGAACTTTGGCGTAAAAACGGATATGAGGAAAACACTGATTTTGGGCAAGGAGCAGGTTTCTTAGGATTAAAGTGGGATCCTATTGAAGATAAAATTAAATTAGATTTAAAGGAGTTAAGGTTTTCCTTGGAATCAGGAACCACCAAAAGACAAGTGTTGAGAATAATTTCTAAAATTTTTGATCCATGTGGATTCATTAGTCCATTTGTAGTTAGAGCTAAAATAATTATGCAGGAAATTTGGGAGCGAGGTCTAAAATGGGACGAAGACTTACCTAGCGATTTGGTAAAAAAGTGGAAGAAATGGTGTTCTGAAATTGCTGATTTGGACAATTATGTTATAATAGAACGAAAACTATGTTCAACGGCGGATATTAGTGATGTTTCTCTTCACATATTTGTTGACGCAAGTCCTAAGGCTTACGGAGCCGTGGCATACCTTCGTTATACACCAATTGAAGGACATATTGAAGTTAAATTCATTATTTCTAAGTGCAAGGTTGCTCCATTAAAAACTTTGACTTTGGCTAGATTGGAACTGATGGCAGCTCTCGTCGGTGCTAGGTTAGGGAAATATTTACGAAACGTTTTTCCTAATTTCACTCAACAAATATACTATTGGAGTGACTCTAAAATTGTTATCCACTGGATAAAAGGATCTTCAAAGCTTTGGAAACCATTTGTGTCTAATCGAGTGGCAGAAGTGCAGACACTTACGCTTCCAGAGTGTTGGAACCATTGCAGCGGTGTAGAAAATCCTGCTGATTTCATTACAAGGGGAGAATCTGCAGTTAAAATCGTGTCGAGTTCCCTGTGGTGGTCCGGTCCAGTTTGGTTATCCCATCCGGTCAACTTGTGGCCTGCAGTAGAGTTTTGCAACCAGCCTGATGCCAGTGATGTGGTCAAGAAAGAACAACGAGCTGTTGTGGTGAACGCTTTGACTCAAAACAAGACTTTTGACATTTCTCTTACAAAGTTTATTGATATTAACAAGTACAGCTATCTTACTAGACTTTTGAGAGTAACAGCTTGAGTAAAAAGGTTTGCCCATAATGCCAAGCCAAATTCTTCGAAGTTGAAAGGACCTATTAGTGCTTTTGAACTTCAGAATGCTTTGCATTCCTAGATTAAAACTGTTAAACTCTTGCATTACGAGAGTGAAATCCAACAACTCCTCTCTCAAAATACTTTGAGTAAACATTCACGAATTTTCAATCTCTATTGTAAACTTAATGATGATAATCTTTTATTTTTACAGGGACGTTTGCAGTTCTCAAGCGATGATGTGAAAACAAAACATCCTGTACTACTTCCTTCTAATGATAAATTTGTTGAATTAGTTATATTAGATGCTCATGTTAAAATAGGTCATTTAGGTGTAGATTCTACTTTAACTCACTTAAGGGAACAATATTGGATAATCAAAGGTAAACAATTTGTCAAAAAGGTTTTGAGAAACTGTTTAATATGCAGACGATATAAGGTAAAACCTGGTACTCAAGTGGTAGCTCCGTTACCACCTGACAGAATTAAAGAACAACCTCCCTTTGATATTTCTGGTGTAGATTTTGCTGGACCTTTTTTTGTTACTGACTCTAATAATAAGTGTTATTTGTTAATTTTTACCTGTGCAGTTACTAGAGCTGTGCATTTAGAGCTAGTTATTAATATGAATACTGATTCTTTTTTATTGGGATTTAGAAGATTTATTTCTCGTAGAGGATTGTGTTCGATTTTGTATTCAGATAATGCAAAAGCCTTTAAAAAGGCAAATAATGAACTGAAAAAATGGTGGAATCAAATTAATGATCCTCAGGTAAAAAATATGTCTGCATCTAAAAATATTGTTTGGAAATTTATTGTAGAAAAAAGTCCATGGTGGGGAGGTTTCTGGGAACGACAGATACGTACTGTTAAAACTTGTTTAAAGAAAATTATTGGTAAATCTTCTCTAACTCTTAAAGAATTAGAAACTGTCTTTTTGGAAATTGAAGCCATTATAAATTCAAGGCCTATTACGTATCTATATAACGAACCCTTAGAACCTTCTCCACTTACACCTTCTCATTTTTTAGTTGGTAAAAGATTGATGTCTTTACCTGTTGTTAAGTATAAACCAAATGATTTGATTGTAAATAGAGATTCATTAACTAAAAGGTATAAATACCAACAAACACTATTGGATCATTTCTGGAATCGGTGGAGGAAGGAATATTTACTGCATCTAAGATCTGCTTATATTTCTTCACCACCAGGTAAGATAACATCATTTAAGGTAAATGATATTGTTTTAATCAATGATGAGCGTTATCCCAGAAATATGTGGATGCTGGGAAGAATTTTGGAAGTGTATCAGGGGCGAGATGGGAACATTCGATCTCTTTTGATAAAAACCCCTAAAGGAGATATAAGACGCTCAGTTCAACTTGTAAGTAATTTAGAAATTAACCCTTAAACAAAATGTTTATTGCAATGTGTAAAATATATATTTTGATTATATGCATATGTTATAATTGATTGTTTTATATTGTTATCTTTATTATTGAACATTCATTTAATTATTATTATTGAGAATTTCTGCTAAGGATAAATTTTTTATATTTCAACTAATATTGTTCTTGAAAAAAATTTGTTTTGCAAATTTATGGTAAGTGAACTCAAAAGAGTTCAGGTGGGGAGTGTTACAAATTTCTGCTTGACCAGAAGAGGGCGTTGTAATCACTAACTCATTATAATTCTGTAAACACTTATGTGGCAGGCAATGGATTGATTTGGATGGCTCATTGGAGAGCCCCTTTTCGTATCATATATTTTTTATTGTTACTATTATTAAATTTGTTTGTTATTAAATATGGTTTCTTTAATTAATGCACCCATTCACCACTGAATCATTCTGCAACAGCGTCATCAATCACACCTTTCAGCCTGTATTTTAAAACTGTAGGTTTTTTTTATTATGGTTTTAATATAGTTATTATATATTTTATATGTCTGTTAATGTGACATTCTCTTTTCTCAATATATAACCTTCCCTTGGATAGTGTCAAAATATTTTTCATGAAATATTTTCATGAAAGAAAAAAAGTTCAAGCATTAGTGGTGAAAAGTGTTCATGAGGCCACTGTTATGTTCCTTATCTTTATTTAACTAAAAAGTATTTATAGTCGTATTTTGTTCATGTAAAAGTCAAACCTTATTATCTTAAATAGTAAAATGAAAATTGTAAAAGTTTTAGAATTTTTTTCTGAGAAAATTCACTATATTATTTCTTTAAACAATATGATCAGTAGCCAAACCGCTGTCTAAATATGATTTTTAAATATGTTATTAAGCTCAAGTTAATTTTTATGAAATGGATATTTTCGCACTTGCATTGTATTTTCAAGATTCTGAAATTCAATTTTTTAAATTAAAATTTATACAAACTGCAATTTAAAGTATAACATATATAATTTACAAAAAAAGTATTTTTTAAAAACTAGGTTTTTTTTTTAATTTTACACCATTTTTACTTAGTTTTAAAATTTTAATAATAATTCCATTCAACTTATAGTTAAAGAAGTTTCTTAAATAATAATGATCAATCAAATTAATTAGTGTTTTGCCTTCACAGTCTTTCTGGCAATTTAGGATTTTATAAATTTTTGAAAGATTTTTGTCATCATTTTAGGGCAATTTAGCTCAGCATCTTAGACACATAAGAATATCAAAAAACTGCCTACTGATTCAGTTAGTAGAAAATGATGTAGGACTGAATAATATTTACAAACTAGTGAATTTGTTTTAAAAAACATTTCTATAGTTTCTTATCAGCATTCTTCTTATTATTATTTCAAAAAATATTTAACTTGTGGGGTAAAATTATGGTAATTTTTTCCCGGGTCACCACCAAAAAGAAATAAGTCAAGGAATTTTATCATTGTGTAAAATTAGGATAAATGTCAGTATATTCAACTGAAATGCCCAAAATTTCTTGGAAAATGAACAAATATATGTTTGAGGTGCCTTAAGGCTTGATATTTTTTTCCAAAAAAATTGGATTTGTAAAAAACATTTTTTATTTTCAATCTTAAATGGCAGTATAATATTTTATGTTTAAGAATAAGGCCTAACTGAAAAATTATGTTATAAATCTTATAATACAAAAATCAGAAAATTCTATAAAATCTGCCGAGATTTTTTTTTTGTTGACAAATTTTATTCAGTTTAACCCGTCCAATCCTGATAAAAACAAATTTAAAATGCATTATTTGCTAAAATGTTAAATTTTTTACTAGCTAATATTAATATTTTCTTTTTAAACAAATGATTTTTATATGCATTTCTTTTGTATGTTTTAGTAAATCAAAGTGCTTCTTCAGATGACATATGCATGTTTGATCAACTTGATTTTAACCACGCCCAAGTAATGACATCACAGTCTTGCGAAGTAATATCTCAATCTTCATTTGAAAGTTATACAAAAGTAGAAACAACCTTTAGTCGTGAAGTTTCTCATTCACAGTCATCATTGTATTCTACATCTAGTCAACAAAATCCATCTGTCAAATCTCAAGGCAACTCATCAGATGTCTCAGTTTCAGATCACTCTGTTACTGCAAACAATGCTGGTAATAACAATGTATTCTTTTATGTTCAGTGGAACCTCTCGGGGTGCGACCTCTCTCCATCCCACAGTAAATTGAGTAATATATTTGCAGAAAATTAAATGCTTTTAATTATTAAAATTTGTTCCAAAAAAAATTAATACCTTTTTTTTAAAAAAATAATTTTTATATCAAAAATAGATTTATCAAAAATAAATAAATAAATAAAATTAAAAAAAATAAGCATTAAAGAAAAATGTTTGTTTAAAAATTTTTTTATATTATTTTATCACGCAATACAAAAGCTCAATTTAAAATTAATTCTAATAACAAAAAATGCTCACAAATGGAAAGTATAAAAAAATTAAATACATATTGCGTAATCTTAATTGAAGAAAGTTCATAAGGTTTAAGCTAAAGCCTAAAATAAAAACAAAACTTTATTGTTCAAAATAAGATTCAATAATCATTTGGTAATAAACTTTAGTTATTATTTCTTTCTATTGAATGATTAGATTTTTTATGCAGTAAATATTTTATTTTTTTCCCTTATAAAATCATTTAAGCAACAATAAATTGAGATCAAAATTACAAACAGTGAGCAGTTAAAATTCACGTTTTCTTCCACTTTGCGATAATATTGTATTATAATATTGTATCCTTCAACTTAGTAATAATATTGTAATATAGCTAGGGATGTAACAAATATTATGCTCTTTTGTCAAAAATGTAATTGCAAGAATGATTGGCCGAATATTCAGCAGAGTATTTTTTGGAAAAGTATTTTTCTATTAAGTTCTTTTTTTTGGAATTTGTGTAGACATAATAAAAAATCTGAAATCGTATTTTTAACTCTATTAGACATAGTAGTTTTTTCACATATTTGTAAAGTTTTAAAATTAATGTGCTTGTAAATTTTTCTGGAAGATTAATAGAAAAATGAAATTTGAAGGATTGAAACTAGATTACTTTATGTTAAACCATACTTTTTCGTACTTCTTCCCCATTTTCTAACTATAGTCAATTTCGTCATTTTTTAGACACTTTTAGTTCAAATAATTGAGATGTTTTTTTTTTTTGTTTCATCTTGCATGTTTTATTATAGTGTGGCATTTTAACGGAACGTTTCAGTTAGACTATTTGTTTATTGTCAGTTTTTTCCTGTACTGTAATGTATATAAAACGGTAACATAGAAAACTGTGATTTTTAATGTTTGTTTTGGGAACTAAGAATAATTGTTTTCCTATTTTTTTCTTTTGTTCTTTCTAATTTATTTTCATTTAACAGCATTTTTATTATGACACAGCATTTTTTAAAGAGCGTTTCCAATAAACTTTATTTTGTAGCAATTTCTTTTTTTCTAAAAATGTGGCAATGTGAAAAAGTTAAGTTTTTCGGCATTAGATTTTCATTAACATTTTTTCTCGAAAATCGGAAAACTGAGATTTTCTACTTTAAAATTCCCTTTTGAGAATTAAGATAGATTTTTATTTTCTCTATTTCGCTTTCATATATTATATTTAGTTTTATTGGTGTTTTTATGATAGCACAGCATTCTTAATAGAGTTTCTGATAGGCTTTATTTTTAACTTTGTTTCATAAATAGGTTTTTCCGGAAATATTATTTTTAGCATTGAAATTGCGGTTTAAATGATGCTATGCTCTTCTTCTTCTTCTTCTTGCTTGAGCTTGTCAGATATGTGGCACCTCTGCACATGTTGCATTTTGTACCATACTCCAAGCCCAATTTTTCCTAGTTCCATTGTCTCGGGTCGCCTACTTTATTAATATAGTCTGACAGTCCCTTAATGGAATTAAGGTGAAGCTCTTTAGGATATGGATTGCCTAAGGTAGTGAGGCGCGTAAGGGCGAGGGCATCACATTCGTATAGGATGTGATGTGCTGATTTTGCTATGCTGCTTTTATATAAATGCACGCTTAGAAATTCATATGTCGTAATAACATAGTAGTAAAAATAATAGGATCAAAATCATGAGGAAAAACATAGAAATAATTATGTAAAAAAGAAGAAGAAAAAAACTTAAATTTAGAATGAAATAAGCACAAGTTAAGCGTGTCAAAAGGACGATAAAAAATTTGAATGCTGTATTAAAAATTTTTGAATTTTTAAAACTACGTGGGAATGCATAGCACAATTGCCCCAAAAAATTTTTGAAAAATAGAAAGAAATAATTGCAATAAAACATAAAGAATTACTTAGATTTACAATGAAGTCGGCATTAAAAATGTGTGTCAAAAAATTATTATTTAAATAGGAGATTTGAAATTCGCATATGGTAATAATATTGTAATAAAAATACGTGATATTAGAATTTGAAATACGTGATATCTCAACTCGAAAAACGAAAATAACTGCTTAAAAAATCATTTAGGTTTTCATTAACATCGGCACAAAACGTGTAAAAAGGAGATTATTTAATGTTGGGATTCAACTTCAAGATTCATATCACATTAAAAATATCAAGATTTTCATAACTTTATGAAAATACGATGTTTTCACTGCTGAAAAATAACTAGGGATTTTCGAGGAAATTAGCACAAATATAGTACATCAAAAATTTATTACTTAAATGTGCAATTTGAATCTCAACTGGCGTAATAATATCTACGTAAAAATACAGGATTTTCAAATCATGTGGAAAAGTTTAGAAATTACTGTTTATAATAAACCAGGCTAGCTCTCTATGTTATTTTTATAACATTTTAATTAATATAAAAAATACAAACACAACACTAACAAATATCAAACAACATTTTCGTACTACATATACACATCTACTTGTAAACAAAACGTTCTACAGAAGAATCCGAGAGGATCATGGGTGAAGTTTTCCCTAGCTCCCTCTTTCGGGCAAACCAGGCATTACATCCTCCCCCTCTGTTTTAATTAGCGTCTCGCTTTTAAAACAGCATTTTTCTTCGGTCTTCCTCTTTTTCGCAGAGGAGCAATTGGAGTAGTCTCCATTTCAACGAACGGACTTAATGCCGAAACATGGTAAGTTCCTATAGGTGTGTTAGGACTGTCCAAACTGGCCACCTCGTATGAAACTGGTGATCTTTGAGTTAGGATCACATAAGGGCCGTCGCGTTTTGGCATAAATTTTGCTGTTTTTTTGTTGTGAGCTCTGCTAATTGGATGTAAAGCAACCCAAACCTTTTGGCCAGGAGTAAAATACAGTTTTTTACGGTTCCGGTCATAATACGTCTTTCTCTGGTCCTGTTTCATTTCAACGCGTTCCTTAACAGTCTTAGAGATTGAGGCCAATCTCTTCAAGTACGGCGTAATTTCCGGAACAAAGTTATCATTGTCAAGAACAGCTTTTAGATCGTAGGCTACATCATCAATTGTCCTCAATTCACGCTCAAACTGCAAATATGCAGCAGTATGTCCAGTTGTATCTGATTTAGAAGAATTAAGAGCGAAACGAATGCTTGGTAGTTTTTCAGACCAAGAATCATGTGAATCTCCCACAAGAATAGCAAGACGAGGTTTTAAGTCTCGATTTTTTCTTTCGACTGGATTTGCTTGTGGATGGTAAAGTGGAGTTAGGATTTGATCAATGTCCAGTGTACAACAAACCTGTTGCAGCACAGCACTAACAAATTGTGGGCCATTATCACTAATTAATTTCCTTGGGATTCCGTACCTCAGGAAAACTTCTTCAATAAGTTTAGTTGCACACTCATGTGCAGTGGCTGAGACAAGAGAAAACAGTTCCACCCATTTAGTTGCGCAATCTTCAATAATAAAGATCCACTTGTGGCCTTCTTTACTTTCTGGTAACGGTCCAAATAAATCTATACTCAAAGTCTCGAATCGTTGAGCGTACGCTGGAGTTCTTAAGAGTCCAGCAGGTTTTTGATTGGTTGCTTTGAAACGACAGCATTCAGGACATTTCTTGACATAATTTTCAATATAAGATCTCATGCCGGTCCAATAGTATCTCTGAGAAATACGTTGGTAAGTTCCTTTCTCTCCAAAATGACCAGCAGTAGGAGAATCGTGATGCAATTTCATGATAGTTTCTCTTTCTTGGGAAGGTATTACAAGTTGAGCTTCTTCTGCATCGGAGTCTGGGGCATATCTATAGAGTATCCCTTGATTCATCAAATATCCTTTATCTGACCAGTTCACAAAATCTTTATCCTTCTTATTATTTTCAAAACATTCGATTATTTTCTTAATATTTTCATCCTTTAGCTGAGCATCACGAATGCTAGCAGGACTTCTAGATGGCATATCTACGCTCACAAAATTACAGATTTCTGTATTGTTTACTTTAGTATCACAGACAGGTCGAGACAACATATCAGCTACTACATTCGATTTTCCAGGAAAATATTCGATCTTTAGGTTATAAGATTGAATTTTCAAAGACCAGCGGGCTAATCTTCCAGACGGTGACTTCAGATTCATCAACCACTTTAATGGTTGATGGTCCGTCGCCACAGTGATTTCTTGGCCTTCTATATAACCGCGGAATTTATCAAGCGCCCACACGACAGCTAATGCTTCTCTTTCTGTGGTTGAGTAATTTCTTTCAGCTGCTGTGAGAAGTCGACTGGCATATTCTATAGGATGTTCATTTGTCTTATCCTCTCCTTGTAAAAGCACCGCTCCTAAGGCATAGTTACTAGCATCAGTTCTTAAGGTGAATGGTTTCTTACAATCAGCTTGTTTTAATACTGGAGGAGTAACAAGACATTTCTTGAGAGTTTCAAAAGCTTGTTGTTCTGCTTTTCCCCAATTCCAAATGGCTCTCTTCTTTGTTAGATTACTGAGTGGCCGCGAAATATCAGCAAAGTTCGGGATAAAACGTCGATACCACGAGCAAGATTGTAAAAAGGATTGCACTTGCTTTACATTTTTCGGTTGGGGTATATTGTTTATAGCTTCCACTTTAGCAGGATCAAGTTCTAATCCCTTAGGCGTTATCCAGTGTCCCAAGTACTTTACTTTTTCACAAGCAAAGTGACATTTCTCTCGTTTAGCATTCAGTTTAAATTCGATGAGCCTCTCAAACACTGCTTGAAGATCGGAGAGATGGTTCTCAAAAGTGTCCGACAAAACAAAGATGTCATCAAGATAAGATAAAGCTAATATATCCTTCAAGCCTCTTCTGAAACGATCAATCAACCTTTGGAATGTGGCTGGAGCATTTCGTAGACCAAACGGCATCCTTAAGTACCGGAAAGTTCCATAGGGACAAACAAATGCTGTTTTATCCTGATCTGGTGGATAAACTGCAATTTGATGATAACCAGATCTAAGGTCTAATGTTGACATATAAGGTGTATGCTTAGCCTCATGCAATAATTCATCCATTAATGGTAAAGGATATGTATCTGGTACAGTGAGGGAATTAAGTTTGCGGTAATCGATACATAACCTCATGCTACCATCCGGTTTAGGCACAAGAACCACAGGTGAAGCGTACGGTGACTCGCATTCTTCAATGACACCTTGAGCCAAGAGATTGTCTAGTTCTTTCCTGAGAATTTCCTTTTTAACAGGCGTCATTCTGTATGGTGGCGTTGCAACAGGAGGATTATTTCCCGTCTCAATATGATGTTCGGCGAATGGAGTAACTTCTCCCCCTAGTTGAAAGCATCTTTCATACTTTTTAAGAAGAGCATTAATTTGATTTCTCTGATCAGGCGTAAGACCTTTTCCTTCATCTTTACGCAAAGCAAATTGGTTAACTTCAACCTTCGCTACAGGAATGCGTTCAGTGGATTCGCAATCCTCAACTAGTGAATACCTTTTCTTAGGATTATCACCAAAATACCAAGACTTGGTTGATGCTGCTAATACTATATTAGCCTTCTTTAAAAAATTTATACCCATCAAGGTTCTGTTACCTTTAGCTTCAGGTAAAACTATAAATTCTGTTTCAATAATTTTACCCTCAATAGTTACTGGCAGTACAGCTGACAAAGTTTCTCTAGATTGGGTCACACCATCAGCTAATGTAACATTATGAGTGTGCTTTTTCAATGCTACTTGATTTTCCTTGAATAGTTCAAACATGCGTTCACCTGCAATACAACGGTTTGCTCCTGTGTCTGCACAGACATATACCTCCTTATTGCAGATCGTAATAGGTATATTCGGAGTTGACCCGGTCGAAGTATTACAACTATAGAGCATTACCTTCCTTGCTTCAACAGTTTCTTTCTGTTCTGCAACGGAACAATTAGGGCGTTTCTTTCTTATAAACCCTGGTTTTCCACAACCATAACAAGATATCTTCGATTCTTTATTCGAGGAAAACTCGTTTCTTTTTACTGCATAATTAGGCTTATTTAATTTCGAGTAACTATCCTGAGATAAGATTTCTCTCTTACTTTTAACAGCAGTATCCTTCCTTACATAAGTGGATCTAAGGTTGTCGTAGGCGTCAAGCTTATCAGCTAAAGTATCTGGCGAGTTTAATTGTTCCCACTCATCCAACAGATGTTCCTTGCAATCAGGAGGAACTCTTCTTTTTATTTGATCCGCAATGATCAGATTCTGAAGATCCTTAAAAGTGGTAACATTCAGCTCATTCAACCAATTCTCGAAATAAGCTCTCAGTTCAAAATAATGATCACGCCAGGTGCTTTCTTTTTGCTTGCGATGAGCAAAAAATAATTGCCTAAATTTCTCGGAACTCAATTTGAAACGCTTGAGAAGCAAATCTTTTACATAGTTAAAATTTGAAGCATTTTCTTCAGACTCACGGGCTATGAGGGTAGAAATCGAACTTGGTATCAGACTTAACAGGTGGGAAACCCAAAGTTGCTCAGGCACTTTCGCTAACTTTAGCTGCCTTTCCAGCAATATCAGAAATAGGGTAATATCATCAGTTTCGGCTTTAAATGGAGGCAGTAACTTTTGAATATCTACTCTGGTCTCAGAATAAGATGTCGGATGTACTACGCTTCCAGTCTCCGCACCTTTAGGTTCTGAAGCTTGCAGTTTGAGTTTTTCCAACTCAAAATTCATTTCCATCTTTTGTTTTTCTAACTCGAATTCTTGTTGTCTACGTTTCTCTTCCAATTCGGTGTCTGCCTTACGTTGTTCTTCCTCACGTAATTCAACTATATTTTTGACCAGTGAATTTACGAAGACCTCGTCTTTAAACAGAGGGGAGGATTTTATAAGCTCACGCAATTTTGCAACTTTCATGGTTGGTTGAACGTCCAATTCCATCTCAAGTGCTACTTGATATAAAATATCCTTACGCGCCTTGTCAATCTCAGACATTTTGACAAAAAAAAATATTTTCCCTAAAAATCCTCTAACAACAACATGAGAAAAAGACTAAAAATTCGTTAAAACTTACCTTCACCCATGAGCTTCGTTAACTATTTCAATACATGATATAAAACATTCAGTGCTTAAAATATTATTTACTTTTTACTAATAAAAGGTGAAATTTATACCACTCATTAAGATATTTAACAAAATTTTAAATTAACACCTTAATTAATATTCATTTAAATATTAATTACCATATAAAATTTATAATTTTGTGCATTATATAACAGTTCACACTTTTATCATGAGATAATAAACAACTAAATGCTACTATATAGCAATAAACAGTACCCATAATAAAATTAATTCTTAAAGAAATTAAAATATCAATACCAATAATGAACAAATATAATACCAATAATATCAATACCAACAATATAAATACCAGTCATCTACAAAATAATACCAATAATATCAAAGCAACAATATCAATAGAATCAATAACAATAATCTACAAAATAAATTTCCTTTAAAATTAGTGTTCTTTTAAATATTCAAAACAAAGCATCAAAAACATTACGTCATCATTCAAAAGAACAAACCGCAAATTTTTATTTAATAGATATTTCTTCTTTCTTTTCTCCTGAAAAAAAAAGAACCTATCTTCCTTTTTTTTATTTATATATATATACTACTTATCAAAATAAGAATAATAAATCGTTAAGAACATCAAAAGAATCAAAAAGAATATTCATTTCAGCAATAAATTAAAATCTACCGCACTTTCGATTTGAAAGAAATAGAATACGACGCCATGTATTTAAGGCAATAAATACCAGAATCAAATTACACACTTCCTTTTCGAGAGGAATTAATTACTACTTATACACTCAAACAGAAAATTTAAATTTCGGTATGTAACTAAAGAAAAACAATCTTCAGAATAGCATTCACATAAAATATTGAAAATACTTCACAAAATATTTCTAAATTTAACATACACTTCTTTTATCTAGAACATATAAAGTATGAAACAAAATATTTATAGAACAATATTATAAACCATTTTTCAATGTTTGCTGAAAACTATGACAAGCGCTTTGCTTTACAATTTAAACACAAACTTATGAAACTAAATACTCATTGAACAAAACCTTTTTTTTTTTTTTTACTTTACTTTGGTTTGGCCGGCCGGCCCAAAATTTAAATATTTAACATTACTTGCATATTTTAATAATTGTAGGTTTGATTCTGCATCATTATTTTCGAAATCTCCGCTTCGGATTTCTAATTCGGAAATATCTAACTTATTGAACATATTCACATTGTAGAACTTCATAAGAGCAACAGATTTAGGTATACGTTTACCTATCTTTGGTATTTCGACGAAAACTATTTTGAAAACGAATCATGACGAAAACGAAAGCGATGCAAATTTGCACTACATCACTATTTTCGGTTCTTGACCGAAGGCATAAAAATGACGACTTCGGGCCCCATAGGTGGGCCGCCACTATAATAAACCAGGCTAGCTCTCTATGTTATTTTTATAACATTTTAATTAATATAAAAAATACAAACACAACACTAACAAATATCAAACAACATTTTCGTACTACATATACACATCTACTTGTAAACAAAACGTTCTACAGAAGAATCCGAGAGGATCATGGGTGAAGTTTTCCCTAGCTCCCTCTTTCGGGCAAACCAGGCATTACATGTTTAAATTTTTTTTTTGGATTTCCGATAAAATTGGCTTAAAGAAAGTGCGTTTAATGTGATTATTTAAATTTGTGATTCAACTTCGAAATTCATAATATTTTCGTATTCATACTATCAACATTTTAAAGAAAAACTCCACATATCGGTATTTGTAAGATCGAAAGGTCTCGTTGATTTATGATGAAATTGGTAAAAATAAAGCTGGTCTCAAAAACTGATCACCAAAATTTTAAATTAGCATATCATTATCGTATTAAAACATTGGGTTTCTTTAAACCTTGTGAAATTCCATACAATAACTGCTGAAAATGCGATTTTAGGAATGACATAGAGTTACTATAAAATCTGTGAAAATTAAGGGCGTCAAAAAGTGATGACTCAAAAGTGCGATTTAAAATTTTACACATTCTCTTTTTTTTTTTTTTTTGAATAATTTTTTGAAAATTTCATTTTGTTTAGGATCTCATTTTCTTAAGCTGTGCACCCCTAGTTTTGCAGATACTGCATGTTATATCACACAAAAATCTTCCGTTTCATTACCTGTCATTATTTGTACATTAAATATCCATTTGCAAAATGTCTAATCTCGTTTTGTTCTGAAACTTTGCACTTTTCCCATGTGCAGTCATGCTTTCATAATCTGCTAACCTTCCTTTCCTTTTTTTCTACTTTGGCTGACTGCTTTTATTTACCACTTTGTACTTCAATTTTAGTACAAAGTGGTAAATAAAAAGTTTTCAAATTCCTTTACAACTGTTTTCAAAAGTTCAAATTTTCCTGTGACTTTACTGCATTCAAGCAGTGACTGTTGGGAAAACTAAGATTTATCTAACATATAATTAGCAGAATTTGAAAATATTAAATGTAATTAAAGTTTTGCAAAAACTTTTTGTATAAATTTAATTTGAATTTTATACAATCATACATCAGTTTTGGAAAGACAGTTGTAAATAATATGCTTATGATGTGTTAGTTTGCTGCTCCCACTGTCCAGCTGGGAGGTGTATACACACGGGAATACAATACAATCTTAAAGATAAAAATAAATAAATCATGAATCTGTACTTTTCATGACTTTACATGATCATTGTAAAATAACAAGTTTCTGACAAAGAACTATTTTTGTTGATTATATTAGCCACCATAAAAAGATTAATAGGTTTTTCGGTTCGAAAAATGAGGATGGAAAATGAAGCCTGAAATTGAGAATATCGAGCAAAATGCAACACATGAGAGTGCTAAAATTTTTCAAAACTCATCTCAGCAGACGCACATGCGGACTCGCAAGTATTTCATCAAATATGTAAAATGATAGCTGCTTTTATATGCTACTGATTGGAATGGATTGTGGTAAAATGAATTGTTAAAACGTTGTACAGAACAATGCGAAAACTATGCTCTTGCATAATACGTGCCGAAAATAGACATTGTAAAGATAAAAATCTATTTTCGAAAAGGGAATATCAAGCATTTTTTAAAGACACCCAATGAAAAAAACACCTTTAAGGGCTTTTGAAAAACGAAAATCGAATATAAGCACATTTAAGCACTTTCTAAAAATGCTACGCACCATGAGATAGTTGTTTAGAAACTGTTGGTTGTTATAAAAAACATAATTAAAATTTGACGAAAGTTAACAAAAGTTCTGAAAGAGTGTGTTATGCTTGATTCATAACATAATTAATTAATATATATTAATATATATTAATTTGTCAATAGTTAGCACTGATTAGTTAGCGTTCACCCTTATGAGCTGTTAAGACCGACACTTATTAGTTTTCATAATTCCGATTATTAGAACAGATGTTTATCAAGGTATGAGCTGCTAGATTTGAATGAAAGCAGAATGGTCTGTTGTTGATGCAAATTCATTGTTTCCACAACAAAAGTTATTCTTTCAGTTTTTGAGTTATCGAAGGTTAATATTTTACGCGTGTGAGGGACATCAAAACAGTTTAAAAAGATGGTACAATTGTGTCTTTTACTTACTTTTTCAAATGATTTTTTTCAAATATTTAAAAAAAAAAAATTTTTCCGGTGATAATTTTGTGTATCGAATATCGCATTCATCACGATGCTCTTTCTTTGGATCTTGGTCCAATGCATGTGACTTTTTATATAGTAATTTTGCTAAATGTTTGATTTCTCTTACTTATATTTCGTTTTAGTCAGATTCTTCAGAAAAAAAAAAAGAGACAGGCTGTCAATTTTTATGGAGATGACTTATAGGATATACAATACGTAACTTTATGCACTGCCCAGGGTTTTCTTATCTGCTGATGAAACATTTTGCTAAATCTATAAATATGAAGAGATTAAGTGGAAGAAAAATTGAACTGTAGGCCTGAATATAAATTTTTTTTTTTAAATCTGAGACACGTCTTAGACTTGGAGGCGATTCTTTCGCTTTCAAACTTCTTCGGACTAAACTTTTAAACTTACTCAAGTGGAAATTTAAATTTAGCTAATCTTTACATCTGAATGATAAAACTACTCTTCGAATTTTCGAGGGGTAATATTTCTTTATCTTCAGTCCAGAATCATTTTTTCATTCAAGATTAATAATGTTTATTGTGCTCTTGTAAGTAAAAAAAATGTCATTTAGCTGCCACCTATGTTTGCGATACCGCAGTGCGTCTACCAATACAAAACAGCAATTCCAATTCACTGGTATGTAAGAAATATTAACTCGATTCTATGTTGGCTTCTATGATTTTCTCGATATGATTTCTAATTTTATTTTTAGGCTCCGAGGACCGTAAGGAACCACCACAATGATCCTTCAATTCATGAGGTAAAGGGCCACTCCGGCCTCGGGCACCCCGACCAACCGACAGAGCTAGTACTGTATGTTGGGGTACCTTTTCATAAATGGATGTTGACATTGTCGATATCACTCTCCCCACATTGGTGACCTGTTCGTCACAGAAACTACCACTTTGTTCTGAACACGCCTTCTTCGCAAGGATCGTCTACATTGAACAGTTGACTTGCTACTTGTGACTGCGACATTATTAACTTTTCTCGCGCTGTTGCTACTCTGTCTCGATCACACACAACGTCGGTCTGTGCATACTTTACTTCAAATGGCAATACAGGAGAGTGAACTTATTACAGCTCTCACGATCAGCCCTCAAAAGTACGGTGACCTTATTACAACTCTCAAGGCTTCTCACGAAACGGAAAGAAACAACTAGTGGTATGTGTTAATTGAATTATACCACAGATAAAACTCTGGTGGGGGAGAATTAGTACCGTAGTATGTTTACCACTACAAAATACAATTTGAATTCACTAGTATATAAGTAACTCGTTTCCATGTTGTGATACCTTCTCATAGATGAATACTGACAATACATTAGCAATATGATTCTCCCCACAATTCTATTGATGTTAAACAATTTTATTCAAAATTTTGCAAATTTTATTCTTAAAGTGTGAAGTTTTTCTGTTGAATATAATATGTATTTTCATTCATTTATTTTCACATTTGTTTCATTTTTAGTCCCATGTATTTGGTTTTTGAAGATTAAGAAGATTTTTGAAGATTATAAATAATTTTGTACACAATTTGCAGCTCATTCGAGAATAAAGGAAGTTATTTATGACATCTGAAATGTTTTTCATTGCTACTTTTATTTCTATAACGAATTTTGTTAGGACTGAAAGTGAAAAGAACTGTCATCAAAAATTTATTATTCACTCAATCTTGCTTGAAAAATTGTTTTTGTGAATGACCTAAAAATAAGTATTCCCAAAATAAAAAAAATTTTCTCACAATTTCAACAAAAAGTTTCGATTGGTGAACCTGGGTGAATATTTCCGCAAATGTTCTAACGTTATGAAACGTCATTCATTCTTGTGGTTAGTGGGTCAGAAATTAGCTATAAAATGCATTTGATTAACTTTTTTGCTGGTTCGGTTAATGAAGATTTTTCCCCCGCTAAAGTGAGCTAACGAAATGCCAACAAAACCTTCGTGGGCAAACGTTGGATAATTATTTCCTGCAGCTGCCTACTATTGGCCTTCACTATTGTTTACCTTTTAATACATCAGAAGTCGGCAAAAATTTGTTTAGATTTATAACAATAAGGCGCATAAGGTAAAGATTTCTTAAAATGGATCTTCGTTTGAAGTAAAATTCAAACTTGTGTTTTCTAGATCAGAAATAAGCTAAAAGATGTTTTGGCTATAATTTTCTACGATGTGCCAACGTTTGGAAACAGAATTAAAACTTTTGATCAAATCAGAAAATGCTGCTGGTGAAATAAATTTAGATATGGAAGATAATAATTTAACTGTATCTTAATTTGAGAAGTGGTGGCTCTGGAGATAGAGCGTTTGCTTATCAGTGAGGTGAACTGGGTTCAAATCTCAGCGAAGGCTAGTCTATACGAATTACGCTCGCACAGACCACAGTGCTGACATAAAATATCCTCAGTGGTAGAAAGATCATGGGTTAGTGTTCCCTTGCCATCAGGCTAACTGTGGGAGATTTTCTTATCCATGTAAAGCAAATGCGGGTTAGTTCCATCGGGAAAGTTCTCCACGACGACAAATTTCTCCCAATACTTCATGAAGGAGTTCTCTTGCCTTCTGGATTGGGTTCAAAATTACAAGTTGACGTAGTTGAACAATGTGGTGGTTCAGGAGATAGAGCGTTTGCTTATCAGTGAGGTGAACTAGGTTCAAATCTTAGCGAAGGCTTGTCTATATGAATTACGATCCTGGATCGCACAGACCACAGTGCTGACATAAATTATCCTCAGTGGTAGACAGATCATGGGTTAGTGTTCCCTTGCCATCAGGCTAACTGTGGGAGATTTTCTTATCCATGTAAAGCAAATGCGGGTTAGTTCCATCTGGAAAGTTCTCCACGACGACAAATTTCTCCCAATACTTCATGTAGGAGTTCTCTTGCCTTCTGGATTGGGTTCAAAATTACAAGTTGACGTAGTTGAACAATGTGGTGGTTCAGGAGATAGAGCGTTTGCTTATCAGTGAGGTGAACTAGGTTCAAATCTTAGCGAAGGCTTGTCTATATGAATTACGATCCTGGATCGCACAGACCACAGTGCTGACATAAATTATCCTCAGTGGTAGACAGATCATGGGTTAGTGTTCCCTTGCCATCAGGCTAACTGTGGGAGATTTTCTTATCCATGTAAAGCAAATGCGGGTTAGTTCCATCTGGAAAGTTCTCCACGACGACAAATTTCTCCCAATACTTCATGTAGGAGTTCTCTTGCCTTCTGGATTGGGTTCAAAATTACAAGTTGACGTAGTTGAACAATGTGGTGGTTCAGGAGATAGAGCGTTTGCTTATCAGTGAGGTGAACTAGGTTCAAATCTTAGCGAAGGCTTGTCTATATGAATTACGATCCTGGATCGCACAGACCACAGTGCTGACATAAATTATCCTCAGTGGTAGACAGATCATGGGTTAGTGTTCCCTTGCCATCAGGCTAACTGTGGGAGATATTCTTATCCATGTAAAGCAAATGCGGGTTAGTTCCATCTGGAAAGTTCTCCACGACGACAAATTTCTCCCAATACTTCATGCAGGAGTTCCCTTGCCTTCTGGATTGGGTTCAAAATTACAAGTTGACGTAGTTGAACAATGTGGTGGTTCAGGAGATAGAGCGTTTGCTTATCAGTGAGGTGAACTAGGTTCAAATCTTAGCGAAGGCTTGTCTATATGAATTACGATCCTGGATCGCACAGACCACAGTGCTGACATAAATTATCCTCAGTGGTAGACAGATCATGGGTTAGTGTTCCCTTGCCATCAGGTTAACTGTGGGAGGTTTCTTATCCATGTAAAGCAAATGCGGGTTAGTTCCATCGGGAAAGTTCTCCACGACGACAAATTTCTCCCAATACTTCATGAAGGAGTTCCCTTGCCTTCTGGATTTGGTTCAAAATTACAAGTTGACGTAGTTGAACAATAATAGTCGTAATTGGGTAATAACGTAGTTGAACAATAATAGTCGAACAGCGGACCCAAAAAATTGGGTCCGCTGTTCAACGACAGTAATAAAATTATAAAATATATCTTAATTTGACAATAACTGTTTTTGGCGGGTGGCTTAGCAATTATCTACAATAAATTACTTTAAAATACAATATTTAAACTATTTTTTTAACCCAGTTAAAACCTCTTTTTGCTGCGGTATTTTTTATTTTTAATGGGTGGCTTAATGAAAATTTTGGTGGGTTAAGATAAAATAGTAATTTCTAACAAACTAACACTGAAGAATTTTGATTAAAAAATTAGCTTATTCAGCTAAAAATTGCTTTGGCTAAAAAAGGTTAAGCATTCCCGTGGTTATCATGTCATTTTTTTTTAAAAAAGGTAGGTTAAAATCAAGCATTCCCGTGTGACCCTTGGCACATAGAGATTAAGGATCTACAATTTCGCGACTAATGCAACGACACTCAAATCTGAAAAAAAAAATATATTTTCGTGTTCCCCCTGTGCGCATTATACACAATATATTAAGAGAAAACTCACAATCACTCTGCTCTTATCTAATCTATATTAGTCTAACTATACTAGTTTCAATTACTGGAAAAATTTAAAGAAATACGGAACAGTTTAACCAATTTAAAACAAATAATGCTATAGTAAATGAAATAGTTTAGTATAGCAGAAATGTCATCCTTAAATATGCCATAAAATGCGCATTCAGTGGTCACCACTTATTAAAAGACAAAAATAAGAAACAAAATCCCCTGTATCTTCCCAGTTTTTAAGGAAAAACTCAAAATTCCCTGCCTTTTCCCCGTTATTTTAGGTGATTTTTAAATTTCCTGTATTTTCCAGGTTTTGACCTGTAGAGTGGCAACCTATTACCACTCTTTACATTGCAGACAAGTTGGTGCAAATTAATTTGGACTTGGTGGGCTCCGAGTAAACGCCTAAGCTAATTCTTCTCAACATTATCGCAGTGACATCTGCATATCGTGGCATATTAAAAAAAAATTGTTTTAAACAGAAATTTTTTTAAGTTGGTTAGCTAATGAAAGTTTTTGGTGCCAAACGTAGGTTTACGGTACACTGATATGGGCTAATTACGTTGAATTTGAAATTTCACTTTGAAAATCGTGGATTTTTACTTAACAAAAAAGTTAACAAGAAACTGCATCCACCGTTATTTTTAGCCGATATAACAAAGTATTGGTGGACCATTGTTGGAAATAATTGGTGGGTACACTAACTATTTCCTACAATGAGCTACAATTTGAACACAATGTCCAATTTCTTTATATTTTTATTTTATATTATTACCGTCGTTGAACAGCCGACCGAATTTTCTGTTTAAGGCTACCAAGGTTCCATAGCCTTGTAACTCTGTTATCCTCCGTTAACTCCGTAGCCTTGTAATTTTAAACCCAATCCAGAAGACAGGGGAACTCCTGGATGGAGTATTGGGAGAAATTTGCCTTCGTTGAGAACTTTTTGATGAAACTAACCCTCATTTGCGTTACATAAAAAGGAAAACCACGAAGGCCACTCACAGTTAGCCTGACGGCAAGGGGACTCTAACCCATGATCCGTCTATCACGGAGGATATTTTACGTCAGCAATATGGTTGGTGCGAGACTGGTGCTGAACTCGAATAAGACAGACTTTAGACAGCTGGGATTTGAACCCAGTTCACTTTAATACGCGACGAGCGCTCTACCTACTGAGCCACCGTGCTTGAAGTCCAATTTAAAGTTCATTTTCACTTTCAGAAAGGCACTAAACTTATTTTGGCCATAAAAATATTTAATGTTCTTGATACAGATGTAGATAACACGCGCCACAAATGGCATCCAAAAGTATTCAGAAAGACGGTCGAACCCGTTAGCGTACTGCATTGAATAACGCCTAACAAAGTTAAGAAATGGAGAAAAAGAAATATTATAAATAATTTCAGTCGATGAATATGTGTCACCTACTGTCACATTAACACTTTGTTAAATGTTAACAATTTACTCTTTTATTTAAATATTATCTTTCAATTTTTTGAAACCTTTATTTCCTTTTTTTTTATATAACAATGTAAATTTATTTTAAGCGAAATTTTCCAACTGATTTTAATTAGGGTTTTGTCTTCTCAATTTAAATACAATTAAATAAATAAAATATTAAATATTTTTTTTAAATATCTTGTTTGGCAAAATTTCACTTTTCTTATTATAAAGAATATTAATTTTCTGTTCTCCCCTCTTCACTGGTCGTTGCACTTCCTGGGGCGAGAGAGGTACCCCTCTATCACGCTTTTTTTTTTCTTCATTTATTTCTTAAGGGGGGCTTAACCAATTTGATTAGTCCGATTTGCAAACTCTCCTCTCTTTAAATTTAGTAGTCTATCCCTTTTCCGAGCCTATACCAATTAACGAATTTTTAAAAAAAGATTTAACACTTTCGGTCCGTATCGATAGAATTTACTCTTTTTTTTTTTAACATCATTTTTCTTTGCCTTTAATTTTAATGATCCTTCTGTTAAAATTGTATCAAAAGATATGTTTTACTGGTAAAATTGAGAGTTTGTTCTATATAAATGCTGTGCTGAATGAAAAGATTGTGTGAATATACCATTTTATTTGTGTTAATTTTGGTGATGGTTTTTATTATTATTTTTTTTATTTGGTAATGGTTTTTATTATTTTTGGTGATGGTTTTTATTATTTTTTTTATGCGGTGAGTACTTTATGTAATTGTTTTGAATACCTGTTTTACTTCCCTTTGAAAACATCTCACCATGTTAAATGATGAGCTTGTATCTGGATATAGCAGGGCATTGTCTTATTTATCTACGTTCTTGATTATTTTTAGTTTTCACCTTATTCCAAATTTGGTGATACCACTTTATCCAAACCTCACACTTTGTGACCTATTGGGTTATCCAACGACATCATTGTACTACCACTTTTCCTTAATGATCACGTTCATCGTCATCACAAATGGCTCGACACCCCAACGTGGGCCTTGGCCTACTGACGAAGTTTTTTTCCAGGCTAACCTTTTTCCTGCTACCGTTTTCTGGTCCTTAGTTTTTAAGACCAAAAGGTCTTTTTTTAAGCCATCTATCCATCTCAAATTCGGCCTGCCTTTTTTTCGTGTAACAACTGATCTGGCATTGAAACGTCTTTTTGCAGGGTTGCCACAGCAAAAAAGGAGCAAAAATAGTTGCTTTTAGTAGCCTCAAGAAGAAAAATAGTTGCCTAAAACTACGAAAATAGTTGCTTGAACAGGGTCAAAAATTTATCAAAAATAGTAGCTAACTAACTAAAATTATAGCTTATTTGTCATATACTATGATTAGGACTGGGTGATGTCAGAAATTTTAAATCGTGATACATCGCGATATAACGATGTATCGCAATTTAGCATATGTTCAAAAATTACCTATGGCAAGTCTTTAAATCAATCAAAAAGAAATAAATCTATTACAAAAGAAAATACTAACTCTAAACATATTCCACTATGACATCAATATCATTGCTTAATATTTTCAATTAAAATAATAAAGAAGTCAAAGTAAAAGCAAACCCCAGTTTTACTTCATTATTCTTAAATTAAAAATGATTTAAGATTTACTGGTTTAAAAATAATAATACTGTAACAAAATATTTTACATAAATAAATTGAAAATTAAAAGAAAGAAACGAAAGTAGAAAACAAACCAAAGAAATGTTCACTTTAGAAAAAAAAAATGTTTTTTAAATTATTTGTTGAAAAAAAATTATGCTTTTGAAACATCATTAGACCCTCTTCTTTTTTAATTATTTGAAATAATAAAAAGTAGTATTGACTAATGGTCAAATTCTGAACTTAATAAATACAAAAATATTTTTTCTTTATTATTTTCTTTTTTTGAAAATAAAATCGACTAAAGATTTATTTGTTTAAAAATGATACTGATAATCTAAAAAATTATAAAACAAACAAGTATTGAAAGAATTTTAATAAAAAATTTAAAAAAAAAAATACTTCAAGTACTAATGTTAAATTATAAAAAAGCGTCAAAACATTACTAAACTCTTTATTTACTTTTTAAAAAAATTATTTGTTTTAACTGCACTGCGCACGTGGTAGGCGGCAATAAGTATGTGTTAGTGGGGGACTGAAAAGTAACGTTCATTTTTGCGAAAAAACTTCGCTAAGAGTAAAAAAGTCGCCATAGTCGTCTAAGGTCGAAAATATAGCAAATAGTCGCATTTTAGTAGTCTGTGGCAACCCTGTATATGTCTTTAATACTTGTTCTAGGGTAATTTAAAATGTTTTTATTGTACAGTACATTAGTTTTAAAACACGTTATATTGTTTGCCATTATACTACTTTTTCTCACCTAAACTTACATAAAAACTACTTCGCCATAATTTTATGTAGTTTTAAGGATAATTATACATTTTTTTTACAATAAACGGAACTTTTAGTAGAATGCTTCAATTTTTAATTAAATTTTTAAAAATTTAAATCAGCCCAAATTTAACAATTCAGATAAATATAGCTTATTATTAAAACAAGTATATCATAAGAATAATGACATAATGCCCTCTATATTTTCTTATTTAACAATTTGAAAAACTCGAAAATAGCAAGGCTGAAAAGAGAATGCTTTTTAATAAAAACATAAATGTTACTGTTCATTTTAAGAAACTTATTGCAATTACTTCCTACTTACCAGAAAGACAAAACAGTAAAAGGAAATGCGAAATTAAGTAGGAACGGATTTTAATCATGATTTTACAAGTAAAAAGAATCATTGTTGAATTTCATAAAAGATTTGATGCAGATATTTAGTTAGAATTATTATAACACTCTCCTTTTTGCTTTCATATTTCAACTTTTATATAAATTATTTTTTATTTGCAGCAATTAGGGTTTATTTTGCTTAATAAAAAAAAATAATAATTAAGATAATAAATAAAAAATAAGATAATTTAATTTCATACATTTTCATTTATAAAATACTCTGAAAAAGGCACTAAATTGGTGTTTTCTGAGGCAATTCTGACTAAATATTTACTCCTAGCCAGGCATAAAAGAATAAAAAAATGCATGCCCATTCAGAATATTTAGAGTGTGTGTCCAGCAATATAATTGTTAAATCTTCTCTAAGGGTTATTTTTAGAACAAATTAATGCATCAATAAGATATTTAAAACTTACTTTTAATCGTGAACTATCAATCTGCAGCAAAATTTGGCCTGTTATGTCAGAGGCTAAAAATTGGGGAACATGATGATCAAAACCAAGTGCTTGCAGCCAAAGAGCTACTTGCTCAGCATTCCACTCATTAACTGGTTCAGATAAAAGGGCAGTTGGTGTTTTCTCATCCTGAAATGAAGAAATAAATTTCAAATATCCACTAATTGCAAATTCAAGAAAAATTTAACTGAAAAGAAACCAAAGAACAATATGAAATATTACACATCTTATTTGCTAAAATAAATGAACAGTGTAAATATTCTAATCACCCGCCATAGCAGCAGAGAATTCAGCCAAAGTTACCCTTTGACAGTTGACCCCCCTTTGAAAAACATGTTTCAACTCTTGAGAAAAATTAAACAAAAGCTAGCTTGTACTGGGCTGTAAAAAGGAGGATGGCCCTGACATGGGGGAGGGAGATGTGCCAAAATAATGGAAGGTTCTTTAAAATTGAGTAATGAATAATAAACCTAGTACAAAACATGATCAATCTAAAATTATACAGGGTTCCCACTCAATCTCAGAAAAAAAAATTCACTGACATTTTCAGGTATATCAGGTAAATTTCAACAAAATCCAGACCATACTTTATTTAAACCATGCAATTTTTCATCAGAAAACTTGGTTTCTTTTTTTGTAATGCCAAAAATTAAACTTGGTAAGTAAAAAAAATATCATTGAATGAGAATGAAAACGCGGGGGTAACGTGAGTGTAAGTAAAAGTAGCAGTGATGGGGCACTGGCTAGTATGGTAGAAGAGTTGTAAGGGTTGCGAGAAGTAATGGCTGAGTTAAATCGCAAGATTGATAATCTCACGGCAGAGAATGAGAAGTTGAGACAAGAGAATAGACATTTGCCAAAAGCGTTGACTCAGAGAGAGGAGATGCCCACTCCTACTGTAAAAGAGAAAATGACAGAACCGGTCAAAGAAACGACGGCTAATGCAAAAGAAACCTATGCAAACGTTGCCTCAAAAAAGAGGAAAAAGGCTAACAATAGCAGAAAAGTTGGCTTAAATGGTGATGATAAGAAAGTAAACACGGTATCGTCTGATAGCGATGACAAACATAGTAATCAGACAAAGAAACCTAAAGTAGTAGCAAAAGAGGTTGTGGAAGTGTTAGAGAAAGAGGTGGAAGGTGAGGAAGCGGCCTCAGAAAGTGATTTGGAAGATATGGAGTTGGAAAGCAATTTCCAACTTCAAAAGAACAAAAAACGGAAAGTCCCTCCGATAATAATAAACGATAACAGCCAAACCTGGACAACGATAAGTAAGATACTTAGAGAAATCCATATTAATGGATTTACCGGAAAAGTATTCGGGGACACTTTGAAACTAAATTTATCATGTGAAGATGACTATCGATGGTTACCCGATATTTCAGAGAGATTAACGTAAAGTTTCACACATTCAAACTGCAAACAGAAAAACCGCTTAGGGTGGTCCTAAAAGACATCCCTGCGACCACAGAGATAAGCGAAGTTGAGAGTGCACTTATTGAACAAGGATTCACCTTACAAAAGGTTAAGCAAATGAAAAGTTTCAGAGATGGGGCACTCAAGAAACTCCCACTTTTCATAGTGACGATGGCCAAGACAGAGAAAAGTAAAGAGATATTTGATCTAATCTTCCTCATGAACTTAAAGATCAAAGTTGAATCGTACAAAGGCAGGACCAATCATGTAACCCAGTGTTACAGATGCCAAGGATTCAATCACGTGCAGGATTCTTGCAATCAAGACATAAAATGTCTTAAGTGTGGAGAGGGGACCACAAAAAGAGAGTATGATACTGACAATCTGGTTAATTCGATTAAAAAAGAAGGCTTGATTGACCTGTTAAAAACCTTGAAATCCATAGCTCATGATGAATAGAACAAACACAAGGAAAAGCCACTTGAATTTGTTCAACTGGAACGCAAACGGACTGAAAAATAAGTTAGTGGAGCTAAAAGAGTTTATAACAGAATACGATCCCGACGTATTTGTTATCACGGAAACTCACCTAAACAAACAGTGTAATATTAAAGTCCCTAATTACACAACATATAGATGTGACAGAAGATACAGAGGTGGAGGAGTAGCGATCCTAGCTAAGAACAGTCTGAATCATAATGAGTATGATCAGATAAACGAAAATGGTATTGAGTATGTATCTATCCTATTAAACTACAACAATGATACAATTAAAATAGCGGGTCTTTTCAACGCACCCACTCATACCATATCAGAGGCACAGCTAAAGAGTATGTTTGAAGGCGGTTATGACACAATTGTAGCTGGCGACTACAATTCCAAACACACGATCTGGGGCTGTAACAAGTCGAATGTAAATGGAATAAACTTAAAAAAGTTGGTCAATAAATACTCTCTCACAGTGGTAGCACCTTTAGAGCCCACATACTACCCAGTAATGAGAAATCAGATTCCCGACATATCAGACTTTGCTTTAACTAATATGAAAGTACCAATGGCTGCAAGTACGATAAATGATCTTTCATCAGATCATCATCCTGTTTTAACCTCTGTTGGCGTAACAATTGAAAAAAGCCCAAGAATGATTAACAGTACTAACTGGAACCTTTATGAAAATATCCTAAAAAGAAACAAAATAGCAGAACAAAATCTAGATACAACTGACTGCATTGATAACGCAATAAGGCACTACCAAACTTCCATACAAGAGGCTCATACCGAAGCAAGTACCTCTAGAGAGTATAAGGTCAACTTCCTAAGGCTCCCACCAGAAATTCAATACCTTATCAAACAACGAAACTGGTGTAGGAAGAGATTTCAAACAACATCAGATTCTCAATTTAAGGAGGAATATATTGACCTTAACAGACAGATAAAGAAAATGTGCAAAAACTTTAAAACGAGGCAGTGGAACGAAAAAGTAGAAAGTCTATGTGTGAAAGACAATAGCATTTGGCAACTGGCGAAAGCACTGCGCACGGACCCTCAGAAAAATAAGCCACTAAGAACTGACAATGGCTTTGTATGCAGAGAAAGAGAGAAAGCTGAGGTATTTGCGGACTGTATGGAAGATCAGTTCTAATTAAATCAAAATTTTAATCCTCATAACGATAGGATAGTAAAAGAAAGCGTTGATAACTTTTTGAATGAAAATAGAGATCCTCAGCAGATAGATAGTACTGATTTTCAAGAAGTAAGAGCAATAATAGTAAAACTGCATAATAGAAAAGCCCCTGGCTTAGATAATATAAAAAGCAAAATGATCAAAGCAATACCAGATCATTACATAGAATATCTAACTAAGATATTTAATGCATGTTTATTGTTAAACTACTTTCCGGCGATTTGGAAGACTGCAAATATTATTCTACTTCCTAAACCAAACAAAGATTTACTATCTCCGACTAGCTATCGACCTATAAGTTTGCAATGCACTCTTGGGAAGATACTAGAAAGGATAGTATATTCTAGGCTCAAACCATACTTAAGTTGTTTACCGGACGAGCACCAGATTTACAGCACCAGAAGGAAACACCTCCAGGAACTCATCTCACGATGAAGGGGTAAAGGGCCGTTCCGGCCTCAGGCACCTCGGCTAACCAACAAGACAAGACAAGGGCTGTGACGTCAGGATAGATAAAATCCTGGGACAAAAAGAGTCCTTCATCAGTTTTGGGACTCTGGAAGTAAGGAACGTAGAAGCTTAAGAAGCTCTTCGTCCTTCAAAAGTTCCTTCATCTCCTTGAAGAGCTGTAAAAATCTGGTGGCTTTGTCGGTAGCTTTCTCGGGATGAGATTTCCTTGGTTTCGGCGCTTTCCAGGCTCTTGCACAGCAGCCCGAAAAACAGGCCGGGTGCTCACCATCACAGTTTATGCATTTAGCAGGAGTGGATCTGGGTTTCGTACACATGTACGAATAGTGCGCTTCAGCACATTTCATGCAGGCTGGTTCGGTGGCTTGGCAGTTACGCTGGGTGTGTCCAAATTTTTGACACTTAAAGCACAGTGTTTGATATCGTCCTCCTCTGAATCTTTCTACTGTAACAGATTTCTCTAACATGGAGCTAATGTTGAAGATATTTCTGCTGGTGGGCGTGTCAGTTTGGATGATGAGGAAAAGTGGGAGGGGCCTAAGCTCCTGCCCACTTCTTCTTCTAAGCTGAATAATTTTCTCGGGTTGAAGTCCAAATTCGATGAGATATCTTTCCAAGACTGGGATATCTGTATCTGCTTGTAGTCCTCTGATGAGGGTTTTCAGCTTTTTGTTGGGGGGAGTGCCCATAGTTGTGGTGGGAGTGGCTTCAACAGAAGCGGCTTTCGCCTCGAGGTCTGCCAAGACTGGGTCCGCTAGGATGGCGGGAGCTAGGTCTGGATCTGCCGGCACCGTTTCCGATGAGGTAGGAGTCGTGATTTCCGGCTGGGCGGAAGATTCTGAAGGAGAGCAGTCTTGGTTCGGAGTAGTCATGTAGTCTTTAGCATCATTGTCAGTCTTTTTCTTCTTCCTAGGCGGTTCACTTGGGGGGTCAGATAGGGGTTCCGTGTTAGAGACCGGAGTCTCTTCTTGTTCCATTATCTGTACAGTCTCTGGTGTTTCAGATGATTCAGCTATGGCTGGAACTGAGGCATTACAGTCGGACGTTTGTGCTGGTTCGGGTATCTTTTCAGCTATGGTGTTTAAGATGACTTCTTGCTCTGTGGTTTGTCTCTCTTTATCCTCTATAACTTTGGATGAGGCCTCGTAGAGATTACTGAAGTAAGTCCGCACTCTTTTAGCTGGGTCATCTTTGAAATCTAGAGGCACATCTCTAACGCTTTTGTATATGTCCAGACTACGTGGGTAGTTCTCAAGATTCATAATATGAGACACAAGTGAGAAGTAAGTCGGTAGTGGAAAATACCGCCTTGGAATTCCACTGTTCTCTATGATAGTTTCAATAGCACCATAAATAGATGTGTATTCTTTATTCGATGATGAAGATTCGCTGCGGACGGAAAATCGTGTGTAAAAAGGATATACAAAATTGGTCCGAGTATGCTACCTTGCGATACGCCTGCTCTAATATTCCTCACCGTGGAGCATACGTTTTTCATTCTAATTTGAAAATTTCTCTCTGCCAAATAACTGTTAATAAATTTTATCAAGCCTTTCGGGAATTCTAGTTCTATCAGTTTGTAAATAATGCCTTTGTGCCACACTCTATCAAACGCTTTACTAATATCTAGCATCAACAAAGCCGAAGTCTGTTTTAGATGTAATCCTTTGCCAACATAATCAACTATGCGCAACAACTGTTTAGTAGTATCGAGTTTCGCCCTGAACCCGTACTGTTCGTCCGGTAAACAACTTAAGTATGGTTTGAGCCTAGAATATACTATTCTTTCTAGTATCTTCCCAAGAGTGCATAGCAAACTTACAGGTCGATAGCTAGTCGGAGATAGTAAATCTTTGTTTGGTTTAGGAAATAGAATAATATTTGCAGTCTTCCAAATCGCCGGAAAGTAATTTAACAATAAACATGCATTAAATATCTTGGTTAGATAATCTATGTAATGATCTGGTAGGGCTTTGATCATTTTGTTTTTTATATTATTTAAACCAGGGGCTTTTCTATTATGCAGTTTTACTATTATTGCTTTTACTTCTTGAAAGTCAGTGCTATCTATCAGCTGAGGTTCTCTATTTTCACTCAAAAACTTATCAACGCTTTCGTTTACTATCCTATCGTTATGAGGATTAAAATTTTGATTTAATGAGAACTGTTCTTCCATACAGTCCGCAAATACCTCAGCTTTCTCTGCATACAAAGCCGTTGTCAGTTCTTAGTGGCTTATTTTTCTGAGGGTCCGTGCGCAGTGCTTTCGCCAGTTGCCAAATGCTATTGTCCTTCACACATAGACTTACTACTTTTTCGTTCCACTGCCTCGTTTTAAAGTTTTTGCACATTCTCTTTATCTGTCTATTAAGGTCAATGTATTCCTCCTTAAATTGAGGATCTGATGTTGTTTGAAATCTCTTCCTACACCAGTTTCGTTGTTTGATAAGGTATTTAATTTCTGGATGGAGCCCTAGGAAGTTGACCTTATACTCTCTAGAGGTACTTGCTTCAGTATGAGCCTCTTGTTTGGAAGTTTGAAAGTGCCTTATTGCGTTATCAATGCAGTCAGTTGTATCTAGATTTTGTTCTGCTATTTTGTTTCTTTTTAGGATATTTTCATAAAGGTTCCAGTTAGTACTATTAATCATTCTTGGGCTTTTTTCAATTGTTACGCCAACAGAGGTTAAAACAGGATGATGATCTGATGATAGATCATTTATCGTACTTGCAGCCATTGGTACTTTCATATTAGTTAAAGCAAAGTCTAATATGTCGGGAATCTGATTTCTCATTACTGGGTAGTATGTGGGCTCTAAAGGTGCTACCACTGTGAGAGAGTATTTATTGACCAACTTTTTTAAGTTTATTCCATTTACATTCGACTTGTTACAGCCCCATATCGTGTGTTTGGAATTGTAGTCGCCAGCTACAATTGTGTCATAGCCACCTTTAAACATGCATTTTAGCTGTGCCTCTGATATGGTATGAGTGGGTGCGTTGTAAAGACACGCTATTTTAATTGTATCATTGTTGTAGTTTAATAGGATAGATACATACTCAATACCATTTTCGTTTATCTGATCATATTCATTATGATTCAGACTGTTCTTAGCTAGGATCGCTACTCCACCTCCTCTGTATCTTCTGTCACATCTATATGTTGTGTAATTAGGGACTTTGATATTACTGTTTGTTAAGGTGAGTTTCTGTGATAACAAATACGTCGGGATCGTATTCTGTTATAAACTCTTTAAGCTCCACTAACTTATTTTTCAGTCCGTTTTCGTTCCAGTTGAACAAATTCAAGTGGCTTTTCCTTGTGTTTGTACTACTCATCATGAGTTATGGATTTCAGGGTTTTTAACAGGTCAATTAAGCCTTCTTTTTTGATCGAATTTACCAAGCGTTTAAGCTCAGTCATTACTAGTCGAGCATCACCTAAGGTGTTCAGATTGTCAGTATCATGATCTCTATTTGTGGTCCGATTTTGGTACCCCATACGGGGTCCTTTGTTTTGTCCTTTTGGGTATTTAGGACAATTTCTAAAGTTTGAGGGGTGCTGGCCCCCACAGTTTGCACATTTTGCTGGGCTACTCTTACTTTTTTCACATAAGTGTGTGAAGTGCCTCTCTCCACACTTAAGACATTTTATGTCTTGATCGCAAGAATCCTTCACGTGATTGAATCCTTGGCATCTGTAACACTGGGTTACATGGTTGGTCCTGCCTTTGTACGATTCAACTTTGATCTTTAAGTTCATGGGGAAAATTAGATCAAATATCTCTTTGCTTTTCTCTGTCTTGGGCATCGTCACTATGAAAAGTCGGAGTTTCTTGAGAGCCCCATCTCTGAAACTTTTCATTTGCTTTACCTTTTGTAAGGTGAATCCTTGTTCAATAAGAGCACTTTCTACTTCGCTTACCTCTGTGGTCGCAGGGATGTCTTTTAGGACCACCCTAAGCGGCTTTTCTGTTTGCAGTTTGAAACTTTACATTAATCTCTCTGAAATATCGAGTAACACATCTATAGTCATCTTCATACGATAAATTTAGTTTCAAAATATCCCCGAATACTTTTCCTGTAAATCCATTAATATGGATTTCTCTCAGTGGCTTACTTATCGTTGTCCTTTATCGTCACCCTTTCAACTCTTCTACCATACTAGCCAGTGCCCCATCACTGCTACTTTTAACTACACTCACGTTACTCCCACTCATTGGAGGTAACCAGCCGTTCTTGATAGCCTCTAAATATTGCCTAACGCTCTCTCCGTTCATCGCATTTGCCCCTGATGCGTGAACCGCTACGTCTAGACCGGGTACCGCCGCGAAGCCCAGCGGCAAGCCACCGCTGCTTCCGACGCACTCGCCGGCCACTCTTCCGCTACCACTCTCGCTACTTCTCCTCTCCATCTCAAAAATGAGATCCTTGATTATATTTACCACTGAGGCTCCAAAATCTTCTCAGTAACTGCACGTCTGCTTCAACAACGCAGGATCGCTTCTCGCGGAGCCTGTATAATAACAGAAAACCGCTACGGGATCGCTTCTTGTGAGAGCTCGGTTATAGGAAAATGAAAATGAAAAAAATGCAGTTTCTATCAGGCGGTTTCTATCAGCATTTTAAGATATTTTAAGAGGGTTTTGAGCAACGGCCAATAGGAGCGAAGGGTGAGTAGATGACGACCAATAGGAAGCCAGCTAAGGCCAGCACTTGTTAAAGAGGGGTAGCGAAAAGAAGGGTAACTATTAAAAGGGACCGTATACAACTTGCACAATCGACCAAAGGGAACGTATGCAAATTGCATTTTCGACTGAAAATTTTTCAAATTATTTATTTCGTAATAAAAAGTGGAAATTATTCATCACTTATTTAAAACAGTTAAAATAAAGCATTACAAAATCATTTAACTAAAAGAAACAAGTGATTTTGTGTTAATTAAAAAATATTTTTGTTGCACATGCTGCGCAATTTAATTGAAAACAAACATTTTATATTTAAAGCATTATTTAACTATGAATAAATGTTACGCACACTTTTTAAACATGAGTGCAAAAAATTCTCGAAGTATTAAAAAAGAAATCATATTTTATCGAATATCCATTAACGAATTTATATACCTGAATTTTATGTTTAAACACTTTAGAATAAGAGAATTTAATAGGCGGTCACCCTCCCAAGTACTGACCGCGCCCGATGATGCTTGACTTCGGTTTTTAAGGAGTTTGTCATCAAAATTTTGTGCCTCTTACAACACTTCTAATAAACCACGAGATATGTTAATTCGCAACTGAAACCACATTATCCAAATTCTTTCTCAGTAAAGAGTTCGTGTATTTAGCTATTAAATTAGAAACTAATTGTCTTTATTTTAAAATATACTTTTTTCAAATGTCAATCAGCAGTTGTGAAAATTCAGTGTTTATTTCAAAGGCATATTAAATAGATAGAAACCTCTCTTTTACTGTTACTTTAGTGAAGAGTACTTTATTTTAATTGTATGTTTGTTTAGCTTCACTGAGTGCAAATTCATTTATAGTGAAGAGTCGGCTAGGCATCTTAAGGAGTATAATATTGAGTAATAATCTATATTTTTGTATGTTTCCATTGATTTATCTTCTAATTAAATAATACAAAGAATAAACCAAAGAAAGAATAGTTTTACTTTGAATAAATTGAAATTAAAAAAAAAAAGGTTTTCAGCTCTTTTCAAAATGTGTCCTGTAGCCTCGCCCACTTTTAAAAACTATGCTTTTCGACTGTACTTTCAGTGAGTTCTATCATTTAATAACAATTAAATAACAACAATATTTGTTGTTAAAAATGCACATGACACAGATTCAAATTTGAAGCAATAAAATAATAATCCTTGCCTAAGTTAATTTAATAAATAAAATGAAAAGCTCCAATGAATGGAAAAAGACGGTCACCCTCCCAAATACTGACCGCGCCCGATGATGCGCTTCGGTGATCCTTAAGTCCAAGTTTTATATATACTTTACTAAAGTTTTACACTTATTGAATTAAAAAGTTACATTAAATAAGATCTATTCCAAGCATTTAATCAATAATTTCTTTCTATTTATTCAAAATTAAATAATGCTAAAAATATCGAGTCAAGAATGCGTGATGTCAAAGCGCCCCCCCCACCCCAAAAAGCTTTGCAAAGAAAGCGATGGCGGCTAATGTAAACAATAACAAGCGTCCTTAAACCGGAAGAAATTTAGAAAATTTCCGGTGTATCCCTCCGCTTATGTTATGACTACGAGGCGATGTGTGAACAAGCTTAATATTCTATGCAGTTTTGTTATTGTAATTTGGGTTCAAATCTAAACATAATTGTACCATTCATAAGAGCTGTCAGAAATGTATTGATTCTCAGAGGTCGTAAGGCAAAAAAAATTTTTGGAAAGTTAATATCTCATTGTGAATAATTCTTAAGGTTTGCCATGTTTTGTATTTTATCTCTTATTTGGCTACATTTCAATAAAATGTCGCCAAAAATATCTTTTTAAGTTAGCATAATTAGAAAATATTCTAATGATTATAATATTAATGTGATAATGCTGAAGTTTAAAGGCTGAAAGAAAGAACTCGGTACATGTGAAATACTGCAAAAGATATGATGCAATAATATGATGGCGCGTTTTTTCAATCTGCGGCTTAAAAATATATCGGAAGCAGTAACCCGGAAGTCTTGCGAGAGCAATTTAACCACTAGCGCCACTACCCTTAGCTTTACCCGATCACCCATCCATTGCCAACACAAAAGTGTTTTATAAGCAAACCCCTTTTTTTTAAAAAAAAAAATATTGTGTGTACGAAATAAAAAGTTTTTTTTTACTTACTTGTGCAAGAAAGGAACTGCTTTTTGAAATCAAAATTATTCAAAGGCCCCCAAAACTCCACAAAAGCGTCAATGTTCGAAATTCGCACACACGATCAAATACCGTTCGAAATTCGCACACACGATCAAATACCGTTCGAAATTCGCACACACGATCAAATACCGTTCGAAATTCGCACACACGATCAAATAACGTTCAAAATCAGCACACACGATCAAATATTGTCTTTTAAAGTAAAAAAAAATTTTACTTAATGATTAGAAAGACTCGATTCAAAGTACGAAATTCGCACACACGATCAAATAAGGTCTTAAAAAAAATTTTTTTTTTTAAGGTTTTAAAGCTTGAATGAAGCTTTACAAACCTTCCAGTCAGAGGACGAGTCTCAATAGATCGCAGTATGGTAGCTGCTCTACTACGTACAACATCCAGACTAGTACCTAAGTCGTCTACAGACGATTTGGCACCCGTGCATCACACCCACAGGGTTGAACTCGGAGCCGAGAGCGCGCGGTCTAGGCGCCCCCTAGAGTGCTCCAAATCGAACAGGCCTCGTCGCCGGGGTATTCCGCCCGAAAGGGGCGGATGTACGCCCCGGCTAACTTTGCCCATCGACTCAGAAGTTTTCGGTACTTAGAAAAATTTTGTCGATTTCGGTACTTAGAGAAATTCTGTTGATTTCGGTACTTAGAAAAATTCTGTCAATTTCGGAACTTAGAAAAATTCTGTTGATTTCGGTACTTAGAAAATTTCTGCCTTTTTCGGAACTTTGAAAATTTCTGACGTTTTCGGTACTTAGAAAAATTCTGATGATTTCGGTACTTAGAAAATTTCTGACCTTTTCGGTAATTAGAAAATTTTAAACGATTTCGGTACTTAGAAAAATTCCGACGATTTCGGTACTTAGAAATATTCCGACGATTTCGGTACTTAGAAAATTTCTGCCTTTTTCGGAACTTAGAAAACATTCAGAAGTTTTCGGTACTTAGAAAATTTCTGACGTTATCGGTACTCAGAAAAATTCTGACGATTTCGGTACTTAGAAAAATTCTGTCGAATTCGGTACTTAGAAAAATTCTGTTGATTTCGGTACTTAGAAAAATTCTGTCGATTTCGGTACTTAGAAAAATTCTGTTGATTTCGGTACTTAGAAAATTTCTGCCTTTTTCGGTACTTTTAAAATTTCAGACGTTTTCGGTACTTAGAAAACATTCCGACGATTTCGGTACTTAAAAAATTCTGACGATTTCGGTACTTGGAAAATTTCTGACCTTTTCGGTACTTAGAAAATTTCTGCCTTTTTCGGTACTTTGAAAATTTCTGACGTTTTCGGAACTTAGAAAAATTGTGATGATTTCGGTACTAAGAAAATTTCTGACCATTTCGGTATTTAGAAAATTTCAAACGAATTCGGTACTTAGAAAAATTCAGACGATTTTGGTACTTAGAAAAATTCTGACGATTTCGGTACTTAGAAAACATTCAGAAGTTTTCGATACTTAGAAAATTTCTGACGTTTTCGGTACTTAGAAAAATTCTTCCGATTTCAGTACTTAGAAAAATTCTGTTGATTTCGGTACTTAGAAAAATTCTGTCGATTTCGGTACTTAGAAAAATTCTGATGATTTAGGATCTTAGAAAATTTCTACCTTTTTCGGTACTTAGAAAAATTCAGACGATTTCGGTACTTAGAAATATTCCGACGATTTCGGTACATAGAAAATTTCTGCCTTTTTCGAAACTTAGAAAACATTCAGAGGTTTTCGGTACTTAGAAAATTTCTGACGTAATCGGTTCTTTGAAAAATTCAGACGATTTCGGTACTTAGAAAAATTCTGTCGAATTCGGTACTTAGAAACATTCTGTTGATTTCGGTACTTTTAAAAATTCTGTTGATTTCGGTACTTAGAAAATTTCTGCCTTTTTCGGTACTTTGAAAATTTCAGACGTTTTCGGTACTTAGAAAACATTCCGACGACTTCGGTACTTACAAAATTCTGACGATTTCGGTACTTGGAAAATTTCTGACCTTTTCGGTACTTAGAAAAATTCTGACGATTTCGGTACTTAGAAAACATTCAGAAGTTTTCGATACTTAGAAAATTTCTGACGTTTTCGGTACTTAGAAAAATTCTTCCGATTTCAGTACTTAGATAAATTCTGTTGATTTCGGTACTTAGAAAAATTCTGTCGAATTCGGTACTTAGAAAAATTCTGACCTTTTCGGTACTTAGAAAAATTCTGACGATTTCGGTACTTAGAAAACATTCAGAAGTTTTCGAAACTTAGAAAACATTCAGAAGTTTTCGGTACTTAGAAAAATTCTGTCGAATTCGGTACTTAGAAAAATTCTGTTTATTTCGGCACATGGAAAATTTCTGCCTTTTTCGGTACTTTGAAAAGACTCAGAAGTTTTCGGTACTTAGAAAAATTTTGTCGAATTCGGTACTTAAAAAAATTCTGTTGATTTCGGTACTTAGAAAAATTCTGTCGAATTCGGTACTTAGAAAAATTCTGTTGATTTCGGTACATGGAAAATTTCTGCCTTTTTCGGTACTTTGAAAAGACTCAGAAGTTTTCAGTACTTAGAAAATTTCTGACGTTTTCGGTACTTAGAAAAATTCCTTCGATATCGGTACTTAGAAAACATTCAGAAGTTTTCGGTACTTAGAAAATTTCTGACGTTATCGGTACTCAGAAAAATTCTGACGATTTCGGTACTTAGAAAAATTCTGTCGAATTCGGTATTTAGAAAAATTCTGTTGATTTCGGTACTTAGAAAATTTCTGCCTTTTTCGGTACTTTGAAAATTTCAGACGTTTTCGGTACTTAGAAAACATTCCGACGACTTCGGTACTTACAAAATTCTGACGATTTCGGTACTTGGAAAATTTCTGACCTTTTCGGTACTTAGAAAAATTCTGACGATTTCGGTACTTAGAAAACATTCAGAAGTTTTCGATACTTAGAAAATTTCTGACGTTTTCGGTACTTAGAAAAATTCTTCCGATTTCAGTACTTAGATAAATTCTGTTGATTTCGGTACTTAGAAAAATTCTGTCGAATTCGGTACTTAGAAAAATTCTGACCTTTTCGGTACTTAGAAAAATTCTGACGATTTCGGTACTTAGAAAACATTCAGAAGTTTTCGAAACTTAGAAAACATTCAGAAGTTTTCGGTACTTAGAAAAATTCTGTCGAATTCGGTACTTAGAAAAATTCTGTTTATTTCGGCACATGGAAAATTTCTGCCTTTTTCGGTACTTTGAAAAGACTCAGAAGTTTTCGGTACTTAGAAAAATTTTGTCGAATTCGGTACTTAAAAAAATTCTGTTGATTTCGGTACTTAGAAAAATTCTGTCGAATTCGGTACTTAGAAAAATTCTGTTGATTTCGGTACATGGAAAATTTCTGCCTTTTTCGGTACTTTGAAAAGACTCAGAAGTTTTCAGTACTTAGAAAATTTCAGACGTTTTCGGTACTTAGAAAAATTCCTTCGATATCGGTACTTAGAAAACATTCAGAAGTTTTCGGTACTTAGAAAATTTCTGACGTTATCGGTACTCAGAAAAATTCTGACGATTTCGGTACTTAGAAAAATTCTGTCGAATTCGGTATTTAGAAAAATTCTGTTGATTTCGGTACTTAGAAAAATTCTGTCGATTTCGGTACTTAGAAAAATTCTGTTGATTTCGGTACTTAGAAAATTTCTGCCTTTTTCGGTACTTTTAAAATTTCAGACGTTTTCGGTACTTAGAAAACATTCCGACGATTTCGGTACTTAAAAAATTCTGACGATTTCGGTACTTGGAAAATTTCTGACCTTTTCGGTACTTAGAAAATTTCTGCCTTTTTCGGTACTTTGAAAATTTCTGACGTTTTCGGAACTTAGAAAAATTGTGATGATTTCGGTACTAAGAAAATTTCTGACCATTTCGGTATTTAGAAAATTTCAAACGAATTCGGTACTTAGAAAAATTCAGACGATTTCGGTACTTAGAAAAATTCTGACGATTTCGGTACTTAGAAAACATTCAGAAGTTTTCGATACTTAGAAAATTTCTGACGTTTTCGGTACTTAGAAAAATTCTTCCGATTTCAGTACTTAGAAAAATTCTGTTGATTTCGGTACTTAGAAAAATTCTGTCGATTTCGGTACTTAGAAAAATTCTGATGATTTAGGATCTTAGAAAATTTCTACCTTTTTCGGTACTTAGAAAAATTCAGACGATTTCGGTACTTAGAAATATTCCGACGATTTCGGTACATAGAAAATTTCTGCCTTTTTCGAAACTTAGAAAACATTCAGAGGTTTTCGGTACTCAGAAAAATTCTGACGATTTCGGTACTTAGAAAAATTCTGTCGAATTCGGTATTTAGAAAAATTCTGTTGATTTCGGTACTTAGAAAAATTCTGTCGATTTCGGTACTTAGAAAAATTCTGTTGATTTCGGTACTTAGAAAATTTCTGCCTTTTTCGGTACTTTGAAAATTTCAGACGTTTTCGGTACTTAGAAAACATTCCGACGACTTCGGTACTTACAAAATTCTGACGATTTCGGTACTTGGAAAATTTCTGACCTTTTCGGTACTTAGAAAAATTCTGACGATTTCGGTACTTAGAAAACATTCAGAAGTTTTCGATACTTAGAAAATTTCTGACGTTTTCGGTACTTAGAAAAATTCTTCCGTTTTCAGTACTTAGATAAATTCTGTTGATTTCGGTACTTAGAAAAATTCTGTCGAATTCGGTACTTAGAAAAATTCTGACCTTTTCGGTACTTAGAAAAATTCTGACGATTTCGGTACTTAGAAAACATTCAGAAGTTTTCGATACTTAGAAAACATTCAGAAGTTTTCGGTACTTAGAAAAATTCTGTCGAATTCGGTACTTAGAAAAATTCTGTTTATTTCGGCACATGGAAAATTTCTGCCTTTTTCGGTACTTTGAAAAGACTCAGAAGTTTTCGGTACTTAGAAAAATTTTGTCGAATTCGGTACTTAAAAAAATTCTGTTGATTTCGGTACTTAGAAAAATTCTGTCGAATTCGGTACTTAGAAAAATTCTGTTGATTTCGGTACATGGAAAATTTCTGCCTTTTTCGGTACTTTGAAAAGACTCAGAAGTTTTCAGTACTTAGAAAATTTCTGCCTTTTTCAGTACTTAGAAAACATTCAGAAGTTTTCGGTACTTAGAAAAATTCTGTCGAATTCCGAACTTAGAAAAATTCTGTTGATTTCGGTACTTAGAAAAATTCTGTTGATTTCGGTACTTAGAAAAATTTTGTCGAATTCGGTACTTAGAAAAATTCTGTTGATTTCGGTACTTAGACAAATTCTGTCGATTTCGGTACTTAGAAAAATTCTGTTACTTAGAAAAATTCTGACGATTTCTTTACTTAGAAAAATTCCGACGATTTCGGTACTTAGAAAACATTCAGAAGTTTTCGGTACTTTGAAAATTTCTAACGTTTTCGGTACTTAGAAAAATTCTGATGATTTCGGTACTTAGAAAATTTCTGACCTTTTCGGTATTTAGAAAATTTCAAACGATTTCGGTACTTAGAAAAATTCCGACGATTTCGGTACTTAGAAATATTCCGACGATTTCGGTACTTAGAAAATTTCTGCCTTTTTCGGAACTTAGAAAACATTCAGAAGTTTTCGGTACTTAGAAAATTTCTGACGTTATCGGTACTTAGAAAAATTCTGACGATTTCGGTACTTAGAAAATTTCTGACCTTTTCGGTACTTAGAAAAATTCTGACGATTTCGGTACTTAGAAAAATTCTTCCGATTTCAGTACTTAGAAAAATTCTGTTGATTTCGGTACTTCGAAAAATTCTGTCGATTTCGGTACTTAGAAAAATTCTGATGATTTCTGTACAGGGAAAATTTCTGCCTTTTTCGGAACTTTGAAAAGACTCAGAAGTTTTCAGTACTTAGAAAATTTCTGACGTTTTCGGTACTTAGAAAAATTCCTTCGATATCGGTACTTAGAAAACATTCAGAAGTTTTCGGTACTTAGAAAATTTCTGTCGAATTCGGAACTTAGAAAAATTCTGTTGATTTCGGTGCTTAGAAAAATTCTGTTGATTTCAGTACTTAGAAAAATTTTGTCGAATTCGGTACTTAGAAAAATTCTGTTGATTTCGGTACTTAGAAAAATTCTGTTGATTTCGGTACTTAGAAAAATTCTGACGATTTCTTTACTTAGAAAAATTCCGACGATTTCGGTACTTAGAAAACATTCAGAAGTTTTCGATACTTAGAAAATTTCTGACGTTTTCGGTACTTAGAAAAATTCTTCCGATTTCAGTACTTAGAAAAATTCTGTTGATTTCGGTACTTAGAAAAATTCTGTCGATTTCGGTACTTAGAAAAATTCTGTCGATTTCGGTACTTAGAAAAAATCTGTTGATTTCTGTACATAGAAAATTTCTGCCTTTTTCGAAACTTAGAAAACATTCAGAGGTTTTCGGTACTTAGAAAATTTCTGACGTAATCGGTTCTTTGAAAAATTCAGACGATTTCGGTACTTAGAAAAATTCTGTCGAATTCGGTACTTAGAAAAATTCTGTTGATTTCGGTACTTTTAAAAATTCTGTTGATTTCGGTACTTAGAAAATTTCTGCCTTTTTCGGTACTTTGAAAATTTCAGACGTTTTCGGTACTTAGAAAACATTCCGACGACTTCGGTACTTACAAAATTCTGACGATTTCGGTACTTGGAAAATTTCTGACCTTTTCGGTACTTAGAAAAATTCTGACGATTTCGGTACTTAGAAAACATTCAGAAGTTTTCGATACTTAGAAAACATTCAGAAGTTTTCGGTACTTAGAAAAATTCTGTCGAATTCGGTACTTAGAAAAATTCTGTTTATTTCGGCACATGGAAAATTTCTGCCTTTTTCGGTACTTTGAAAAGACTCAGAAGTTTTCGGTACTTAGAAAAATTTTGTCGAATTCGGTACTTAAAAAAATTCTGTTGATTTCGGTACTTAGAAAAATTCTGTCGAATTCGGTACTTAGAAAAATTCTGTTGATTTCGGTACATGGAAAATTTCTGCCTTTTTCGGTACTTTGAAAAGACTCAGAAGTTTTCAGTACTTAGAAAATTTCTGACGTTTTCGGTACTTAGAAAAATTCCTTCGATATCGGTACTTAGAAAACATTCAGAAGTTTTCGGTACTTAGAAAATTTCTGCCTTTTTCAGTACTTAGAAAACATTCAGAAGTTTTCGGTACTTAGAAAAATTCTGTCGAATTCCGAACTTAGAAAAATTCTGTTGATTTCGGTACTTAGAAAAATTCTGTTGATTTCGGTACTTAGAAAAATTTTGTCGAATTCGGTACTTAGAAAAATTCTGTTGATTTCGGTACTTAGACAAATTCTGTCGATTTCGGTACTTAGAAAAATTCTGTTACTTAGAAAAATTCTGACGATTTCTTTACTTAGAAAAATTCCGACGATTTCGGTACTTAGAAAACATTCAGAATTTTTCGGTACTTTGAAAATTTCTAACGTTTTCGGTACTTAGAAAAATTCTGATGATTTCGGTACTTAGAAAATTTCTGACCTTTTCGGTATTTAGAAAATTTCAAACGATTTCGGTACTTAGAAAAATTCCGACGATTTCGGTACTTAGAAATATTCCGACGATTTCGGTACTTAGAAAATTTCTGCCTTTTTCGGAACTTAGAAAACATTCAGAAGTTTTCGGTACTTAGAAAATTTCTGACGTTATCGGTACTTAGAAAAATTCTGACGATTTCGGTACTTAGAAAATTTCTGACCTTTTCGGTACTTAGAAAAATTCTGACGATTTCGGTACTTAGAAAAATTCTTCCGATTTCAGTACTTAGAAAAATTCTGTTGATTTCGGTACTTCGAAAAATTCTGTCGATTTCGGTACTTAGAAAAATTCTGATGATTTCTGTACATGGAAAATTTCTGCCTTTTTCGGAACTTTGAAAAGACTCAGAAGTTTTCAGTACTTAGAAAATTTCTGACGTTTTCGGTACTTAGAAAAATTCCTTCGATATCGGTACTTAGAAAACATTCAGAAGTTTTCGGTACTTAGAAAATTTCTGTCGAATTCGGAACTTAGAAAAATTCTGTTGATTTCGGTGCTTAGAAAAATTCTGTTGATTTCAGTACTTAGAAAAATTTTGTCGAATTCGGTACTTAGAAAAATTCTGTTGATTTCGGTACTTAGAAAAATTCTGTTGATTTCGGTACTTAGAAAAATTCTGACGATTTCTTTACTTAGAAAAATTCCGACGATTTCGGTACTTAGAAAACATTCAGAAGTTTTCGATACTTAGAAAATTTCTGACGTTTTCGGTACTTAGAAAAATTCTTCCGATTTCAGTACTTAGAAAAATTCTGTTGATTTCGGTACTTAGAAAATTTCTGACCTTTTCGGTATTTAGAAAATTTCAAACGATTTCGGTACTTCGAAAAATTCTGTCGATTTCGGTACTTAGAAAAATTCTGATGATTTCGGTACATGGAAAATTTCTGCCTTTTTCGGAACTTTGAAAAGACTCAGAAGTTTTCAGTACTTAGAAAATTTCTAACGTTTTCGGTACTTAGAAAAATTCTGATGATTTCGGTACTTAGAAAATTTCTGACCTTTTCGGTATTTAGAAAATTTCAAACGATTTCGGTACTTCGAAAAATTCTGTCGATTTCGGTACTTAGAAAAATTCTGATGATTTCGGTACATGGAAAATTTCTGCCTTTTTCGGAACTTTGAAAAGACTCAGAAGTTTTCAGTACTTAGAAAATTTCTGACGTTTTCGGTACTTAGAAAAATTCCTTCGATATCGGTACTTAGAAAACATTCAGAAGTTTTCGGTACTTAGAAAATTTCTGCCTTTTTCAGTACTTAGAAAACATTCAGAAGTTTTCGGTACTTAGAAAAATTCTGTCGAATTCGGAACTTAGAAAAATTCTGTTCATTTCGGTACTTAGAAAAATTCTGTTGATTTCAGTACTTAGAAAAATTTTGTCGAATTCGGTACTTAGAAAAATTCTGTTGATTTCGGAACTTAGAAAAATTCTGTTGATATCGGTACTTAGAAAAATTCTGTTGAATTTGGTACTTAGAAAAATTCTGACGATTTCTTTACTTAGAAAAATTCCGACGATTTCGGTACTTAGAAAACATTCAGAAGTTTTCGATACTTAGAAAATTTCTGACGTTTTCGGTACTTAGAAAAATTCTTCGATTTCAGTACTTAGAAAAATTCTGTTGATTTCGGTACTTAGAAAAATTCTGTCGATTTCGGTACTTAGAAAAATTCTGTCGATTTCGGTACTTAGAAAAAATCTGTTGATATCTGTACTTAGAAAATTTCTGCCTTTTTCGGTACTTTGAAAATTTCTAACGTTTTCGGTACTTAGAAAAATTCCGACGATTTCGGTACTTAGAAATATTCCGACGATTTCGGTACTTAGAAAATTTCTGCCTTTTTCGGAACTTAGAAAACATTCAGAAGTTTTCGGTACTTAGAAAATTTCTGACGTTTTCGGTACTTAGAAAAATTCTTCCGATTTCAGTACTTAGAAAAATTCTGTTGATTTCGGTACTTAGAAAAATTCTGTCGAATTCGGTACTTAGAAAAATTCTGTTGATTTCGGTACATGGAAAATTTCTGCCTTTTTCGGTACTTTGAAAAGACTCAGAAAATTTCAGTACTTAGAAAATTTCTGACGTTTTCGGTACTTAGAAAAATTCCTTCGATATCGGTACTTAGAAAACATTCAGAAGTTTTCGGTACTTAGAAAATTTCTGCCTTTTTCAGTACTTAGAAAACATTCAGAAGTTTTCGGTACTTAGAAAAATTCTGTCGAATTCCGAACTTAGAAAAATTCTGTTGATTTCGGTACTTAGAAAAATTCTGTTGATTTCGGTACTTAGAAAAATTTTGTCGAATTCGGTACTTAGAAAAATTCTGTTGATTTCGGTACTTAGACAAATTCTGTCGATTTCGGTACTTAGAAAAATTCTGTTGAATTTGGTACTTAGAAAAATTCTGACGATTTCTTTACTTAGAAAAATTCCGACGATTTCGGTACTTAGAAAACATTCAGAAGTTTTCGATACTTAGAAAATTTCTGACGTTTTCGGTTCTTAGAAAAATTCTTCCGATTTCAGTACTCAGAAAAATTCTGTTGATTTCGGTACTTAGAAAAATTCTGAAGATTTGGGTACTTAGAAAAATTTTGATGATTTCGGATCTTAGAAAATTTCTGCCTTTTTCGGTACTTAGAAAACATTCAGAAGTTTTCGGTACTTAGAAAAATTCTGTCGAATTCGGTACTTACAGAAATTCTGTTGATTTCGGTACATGGAAAATTTCTGCCTTTTTCGGTAGTTTGAAAACACTCAGAAGTTTTCGGTTCTTAGAAAAATTCTTCCGATTTCAGTACTCAGAAAAATTCTGTTGATTTCGGTACTTAGAAAATTTCTGACCTTTTCGGTATTTAGAAAATTTCAAACGATTTCGGTACTTCGAAAAATTCTGTCGATTTCGGTACTTAGAAAAATTCTGATGATTTCGGTACATGGAAAATTTCTGCCTTTTTCGGAACTTTGAAAAGACTCAGAAGTTTTCAGTACTTAGAAAATTTCTAACGTTTTCGGTACTTAGAAAAATTCTGATGATTTCGGTACTTAGAAAATTTCTGACCTTTTCGGTATTTAGAAAATTTCAAACGATTTCGGTACTTCGAAAAATTCTGTCGATTTCGGTACTTAGAAAAATTCTGATGATTTCGGTACATGGAAAATTTCTGCCTTTTTCGGAACTTTGAAAAGACTCAGAAGTTTTCAGTACTTAGAAAATTTCTGACGTTTTCGGTACTTAGAAAAATTCCTTCGATATCGGTACTTAGAAAACATTCAGAAGTTTTCGGTACTTAGAAAATTTCTGCCTTTTTCAGTACTTAGAAAACATTCAGAAGTTTTCGGTACTTAGAAAAATTCTGTCGAATTCGGAACTTAGAAAAATTCTGTTGATTTCGGTACTTAGAAAAATTCTGTTGATTTCAGTACTTAGAAAAATTTTGTCGAATTCGGTACTTAGAAAAATTCTGTTGATTTCGGTACTTAGAAAAATTCTGTTGATTTCGGTACTTAGAAAAATTCTGTTGATTTCGGTACTTAGAAAAATTCTGTCGATTTCGGTACTTAGAAAAATTCTGTCGATATCGGTACTTAGAAAAATTCTGTTGAATTTGGTACTTAGAAAAATTCTGACGATTTCTTTACTTAGAAAAATTCCGACGATTTCGGTACTTAGAAAACATTCAGAAGTTTTCGATACTTAGAAAATTTCTGACGTTTTCGGTACTTAGAAAAATTCTTCGATTTCAGTACTTAGAAAAATTCTGTTGATTTCGGTACTTAGAAAAATTCTGTCGATTTCGGTACTTAGAAAAAATCTGTTGATATCTGTACTTAGAAAATTTCTGCCTTTTTCGGTACTTTGAAAATTTCTAACGTTTTCGGTACTTAGAAAAATTCTGATGATTTCGGTACTTAGAAAATTTCTGACCTTTTCGGTATTTAGAAAATTTCAAACGATTTCGGTACTTAGAAAAATTCCGACGATTTCGGTACTTAGAAATATTCCGACGATTTCGGTACTTAGAAAATTTCTGCCTTTTTCGGAACTTAGAAAACATTCAGAAGTTTTCGGTACTTAGAAAATTTCTGACGATATCGGTACTTAGAAAAATTCTGACGATTTCGGTACTTAGAAAACATTCAGAAGTTTTCGATACTTAGAAAATTTCTGACGTTTTCGGTACTTAGAAAAATTCTTCCGATTTCAGTACTTAGAAAAATTCTGTTGATTTCGGTACTTAGAAAAATTCTGTCGAATTCGGTACTTAGAAAAATTCTGTTGATTTCGGTACATGGAAAATTTCTGCCTTTTTCGGTACTTTGAAAAGACTCAGAAAATTTCAGTACTTAGAAAATTTCTGACGTTTTCGGTACTTAGAAAAATTTCTTCGATATCGGTACTTAGAAAACATTCAGAAGTTTTCGGTACTTAGAAAATTTCTGCCTTTTTCAGTACTTAGAAAACATTCAGAAGTTTTCGGTACTTAGAAAAATTCTGTCGAATTCCGAACTTAGAAAAATTCTGTTGATTTCGGTACTTAGAAAAATTCTGTTGATTTCGGTACTTAGAAAAATTTTGTCGAATTCGGTACTTAGAAAAATTCTGTTGATTTCGGTACTTAGACAAATTCTGTCGATTTCGGTACTTAGAAAAATTCTGTTGAATTTGGTACTTAGAAAAATTCTGACGATTTCTTTACTTAGAAAAATTCCGACGATTTCGGTACTTAGAAAACATTCAGAAGTTTTCGATACTTAGAAAATTTCTGACGTTTTCGGTTCTTAGAAAAATTCTTCCGATTTCAGTACTCAGAAAAATTCTGTTGATTTCGGTACTTAGAAAAATTCTGAAGATTTGGGTACTTAGAAAATTCTGATGATTTCGGATCTTAGAAAATTTCTGCCTTTTTCGGTACTTAGAAAACATTCAGAAGTTTTCGGTACTTAGAAAAATTCTGTCGAATTCGGTACTTACAGAAATTCTGTTGATTTCGGTACATGGAAAATTTCTGCCTTTTTCGGTAGTTTGAAAACACTCAGAAGTTTTCGGTACTTAGAAAAATTCTGTCGAATTCGGAACTTAGAAAAATTCTGTTGATTTCGGTACTTAGAAAAATTCTGTTGATTTCAGTACTTAGAAAAATTTTGTCGAATTCGGTACTTAGAAAAATTCTGTTGATTTCGGTACTTAGAAAAATTCTGTTGATTTCGGTACTTAGAAAAATTCTGTTGATTTCGGTACTTAGAAAAATTCTGTCGATTTCGGTACTTAGAAAAATTCTGTCGATATCGGTACTTAGAAAAATTCTGTTGAATTTGGTACTTAGAAAAATTCTGACGATTTCTTTACTTAGAAAAATTCCGACGATTTCGGTACTTAGAAAACATTCAGAAGTTTTCGATACTTAGAAAATTTCTGACGTTTTCGGTACTTAGAAAAATTCTTCGATTTCAGTACTTAGAAAAATTCTGTTGATTTCGGTACTTAGAAAAATTCTGTCGATTTCGGTACTTAGAAAAATTCTGTCGATTTCGGTACTTAGAAAAAATCTGTTGATATCTGTACTTAGAAAATTTCTGCCTTTTTCGGTACTTTGAAAATTTCTAACGTTTTCGGTACTTAGAAAAATTCTGATGATTTCGGTACTTAGAAAATTTCTGACCTTTTCGGTATTTAGAAAATTTCAAACGATTTCGGTACTTAGAAAAATTCCGACGATTTCGGTACTTAGAAATATTCCGACGATTTCGGTACTTAGAAAATTTCTGCCTTTTTCGGAACTTAGAAAACATTCAGAAGTTTTCGGTACTTAGAAAATTTCTGACGATATCGGTACTTAGAAAAATTCTGACGATTTCGGTACTTAGAAAACATTCAGAAGTTTTCGATACTTAGAAAATTTCTGACGTTTTCGGTACTTAGAAAAATTCTTCCGATTTCAGTACTTAGAAAAATTCTGTTGATTTCGGTACTTAGAAAAATTCTGTCGAATTCGGTACTTAGAAAAATTCTGTTGATTTCGGTACATGGAAAATTTCTGCCTTTTTCGGTACTTTGAAAAGACTCAGAAAATTTCAGTACTTAGAAAATTTCTGACGTTTTCGGTACTTAGAAAAATTCCTTCGATATCGGTACTTAGAAAACATTCAGAAGTTTTCGGTACTTAGAAAATTTCTGCCTTTTTCAGTACTTAGAAAACATTCAGAAGTTTTCGGTACTTAGAAAAATTCTGTCGAATTCCGAACTTAGAAAAATTCTGTTGATTTCGGTACTTAGAAAAATTCTGTTGATTTCGGTACTTAGAAAAATTTTGTCGAATTCGGTACTTAGAAAAATTCTGTTGATTTCGGTACTTAGACAAATTCTGTCGATTTCGGTACTTAGAAAAATTCTGTTGAATTTGGTACTTAGAAAAATTCTGACGATTTCTTTACTTAGAAAAATTCCGACGATTTCGGTACTTAGAAAACATACAGAAGTTTTCGATACTTAGAAAATTTCTGACGTTTTCGGTTCTTAGAAAAATTCTTCCGATTTCAGTACTCAGAAAAATTCTGTTGATTTCGGTACTTAGAAAAATTCTGAAGATTTGGGTACTTAGAAAAATTCTGATGATTTCGGATCTTAGAAAATTTCTGCCTTTTTCGGTACTTAGAAAACATTCAGAAGTTTTCGGTACTTAGAAAAATTCTGTCGAATTCGGTACTTACAGAAATTCTGTTGATTTCGGTACATGGAAAATTTCTGCCTTTTTCGGTAGTTTGAAAACACTCGGAAGTTTTCGGTTTCTTAGAAAAATTCTGTCGATTTCGGTACTTAGAAAATTTCTGTTGATTTCGGTACTTAGAAAATTTCTGCCTTTTTCGGTACTTTGAAAATTTCTAACGTTTTCGGTACTTAGAAAAATTCTGATGATTTCGGTACTTAGAAAATATCTGACCTTTTCGGTATTTAGAAAATTTCAAACGATTTCGGTACTTAGAAAAATTCCGACGATTTCGGTACTTAGAAATATTCCGACGATTTCGGTACTTAGAAAATTTCTGCCTTTTTCGGAACTTAGAAAACATTCAGAAGTTTTCGGTACTTAGAAAATTTCTGACGATATCGGTACTTAGAAAAATTCTGACGATTTCGGTACTTAGAAAACATTCAGAAGTTTTCGATACTTAGAAAATTTCTGACGTTTTCGGTACTTAGAAAAATTCTTCCGATTTCAGTACTTAGAAAAATTCTGTTGATTTCGGTACTTAGAAAAATTCTGTCGAATTCGGTACTTAGAAAAATTCTGTTGATTTCGGTACATGGAAAATTTCTGCCTTTTTCGGTACTTTGAAAAGACTCAGAAAATTTCAGTACTTAGAAAATTTCTGACGTTTTCGGTACTTAGAAAAATTCCTTCGATATCGGTACTTAGAAAACATTCAGAAGTTTTCGGTACTTAGAAAATTTCTGCCTTTTTCAGTACTTAGAAAACATTCAGAAGTTTTCGGTACTTAGAAAAATTCTGTCGAATTCCGAACTTAGAAAAATTCTGTTGATTTCGGTACTTAGAAAAATTCTGTTGATTTCGGTACTTAGAAAAATTTTGTCGAATTCGGTACTTAGAAAAATTCTGTTGATTTCGGTACTTAGACAAATTCTGTCGATTTCGGTACTTAGAAAAATTCTGTTGAATTTGGTACTTAGAAAAATTCTGACGATTTCTTTACTTAGAAAAATTCCGACGATTTCGGTACTTAGAAAACATTCAGAAGTTTTCGATACTTAGAAAATTTCTGACGTTTTCGGTTCTTAGAAAAATTCTTCCGATTTCAGTACTCAGAAAAATTCTGTTGATTTCGGTACTTAGAAAAATTCTGAAGATTTGGGTACTTAGAAAAATTCTGATGATTTCGGATCTTAGAAAATTTCTGCCTTTTTCGGTACTTAGAAAACATTCAGAAGTTTTCGGTACTTAGAAAAATTCTGTCGAATTCGGTACTTACAGAAATTCTGTTGATTTCGGTACATGGAAAATTTCTGCCTTTTTCGGTAGTTTGAAAACACTCGGAAGTTTTCGGTTTCTTAGAAAAATTCTGTCGATTTCGGTACTTAGAAAATTTCTGTTGATTTCGGTACTTAGAAAATTTCTGCCTTTTTCGGTACTTTGAAAATTTCTAACGTTTTCGGTACTTAGAAAAATTCTGATGATTTCGGTACTTAGAAAATTTCTGACCTTTTCGGTATTTAGAAAATTTCAAACGATTTCGGTACTTAGAAAAATTCAGACGATTTCGGTACTTAGAAATATTCCGACGATTTCGGTACTTAGAAAATTGCTGCCTTTTTCGGAACTTAGAAAACATTCAGAAGTTTTCGGTACTTTGAAAATTTCTGACGTTATCGGTACTCAGAAAAATTCTGACGATTTCGGTACTTAGAAAAATTCTGTCGAATTCGGTACTTAGAAAAATTCTGTTGATTTCGGTACTTAGAAAATTTCTCACGTTATCGGTACTTAGAAAAATTCTGACGATTTCGGTACTTAGAAAAATTCTGTCGAATTCGGTACTTAGAAAAATTCTGTTGATTTCGGTACTTAGAAAAATTCTGTCGATTTCGGTACTTAGAAAAATTCTGTTGATTTCGGTACTTAGAAAATTTCTGCCTTTTTCGGTACTTTGAAAATTTCAGACGTTTTCGGTACTTAGAAAACATTCCGACGATTTCGGTACTTAAAAAATTCTGACGATTTCGGTACTTAGAAAATTTCTGCCTTTTTCGGTACTTTGAAAATTTCTGCCTTTTTCGGTACTTTGAAAATTTCTGACGTTTTCGTAACTTAGAAAAATTCTGATGATTTCGGTACTTAGAAAATTTCTGACCTTTTCGGTATTTAGAAAATTTCAAACGATTTCGGTACTTAGAAAAATTCAGACGATTTCGGTACTTAGAAAAATTCTGACGATTTCGGTACTTAGAAAACATTCAGAAGTTTTCGATACTTAGAAAATTTCTGACGTTTTCGGTACTTAGAAAACTTCTTCCGATTTCAGTACTTAGAAAAATTCTGTTGATTTCGGTACTTAGAAAAATTCTGCCTTTTTCGGTACTTTGAAAATTTCTGACGTTTTCGGTTCTTAGAAAAATTCTTCCGATTTCAGTACTCAGAAAAATTCTGTTGATTTCGGTACTTAGAAAAATTCTGAAGATTTCGGTACTTAGAAAAATTCTGATGATTTCGGATCTTAGAAAATTTCTGCCTTTTTCGGTACTTAGAAAACATTCAGAAGTTTTCGGTACTTAGAAAAATTCTGTCGAATTCGGTACTTACAGAAATTCTGTTGATTTCGGTACATGGAAAATTTCTGCCTTTTTCGGTAGTTTGAAAACACTCAGAAGTTTTCGGTTTCTTAGAAAAATTCTGTCGATTTCGGTACTTAGAAAATTTCTGTTGATTTCGGTACTTAGAAAATTTCTGCCTTTTTCGGTACTTTGAAAATTTCTAACGTTTTCGGTACTTAGAAAAATTCTGATGATTTCGGTACTTAGAAAATTTCTGACCTTTTCGGTATTTAGAAAATTTCAAACGATTTCGGTACTTAGAAAAATTCAGACGATTTCGGTACTTAGAAATATTCCGACGATTTCGGTACTTAGAAAATTGCTGCCTTTTTCGGAACTTAGAAAACATTCAGAAGTTTTCGGTACTTTGAAAATTTCTGACGTTATCGGTACTCAGAAAAATTCTGACGATTTCGGTACTTAGAAAAATTCTGTCGAATTCGGTACTTAGAAAAATTCTGTTGATTTCGGTACTTAGAAAATTTCTCACGTTATCGGTACTTAGAAAAATTCTGACGATTTCGGTACTTAGAAAAATTCTGTCGAATCCGGTACTTAGAAAAATTCTGTTGATTTCGGTACTTAGAAAAATTCTGTCGATTTCGGTACTTAGAAAAATTCTGTTGATTTCGGTACTTAGAAAATTTCTGCCTTTTTCGGTACTTTGAAAATTTCAGACGTTTTCGGTACTTAGAAAACATTCCGACGATTTCGGTACTTAAAAAATTCTGACGATTTCGGTACTTAGAAAATTTCTGCCTTTTTCGGGACTTTGAAAATTTCTGCCTTTTTCGGTACTTTGAAAATTTCTGACGTTTTCGTAACTTAGAAAAATTCTGATGATTTCGGTACTTAGAAAATTTCTGACCTTTTCGGTATTTAGAAAATTTCAAACGATTTCGGTACTTAGAAAAATTCAGACGATTTCGGTACTTAGAAAAATTCTGACGATTTCGGTACTTAGAAAACATTCAGAAGTTTTCGATACTTAGAAAATTTCTGACGTTTTCGGTACTTAGAAAACTTCTTCCGATTTCAGTACTTAGAAAAATTCTGTTGATTTCGGTACTTAGAAAAATTCTGCCTTTTTCGGTACTTTGAAAATTTCTGACGTTTTCGGTTCTTAGAAAAATTCTTCCGATTTCAGTACTCAGAAAAATTCTGTTGATTTCGGTACTTAGAAAAATTCTGAAGATTTCGGTACTTAGAAAAATTCTGATGATTTCGGATCTTAGAAAATTTCTGCCTTTTTCGGTACTTAGAAAACATTCAGAAGTTTTCGGTACTTAGAAAAATTCTGTCGAATTCGGTACTTACAGAAATTCTGTTGATTTCGGTACATGGAAAATTTCTGCCTTTTTCGGTAGTTTGAAAACACTCAGAAGTTTTCGGTTTCTTAGAAAAATTCTGTCGATTTCGGTACTTAGAAAATTTCTGTTGATTTCGGTACTTAGAAAATTTCTGCCTTTTTCGGTACTTTGAAAATTTCTAACGTTTTCGGTACTTAGAAAAATTCTGATGATTTCGGTACTTAGAAAATTTCTGACCTTTTCGGTATTTAGAAAATTTCAAACGATTTCGGTACTTAGAAAAATTCAGACGATTTCGGTACTTAGAAATATTCCGACGATTTCGGTACTTAGAAAATTGCTGCCTTTTTCGGAACTTAGAAAACATTCAGAAGTTTTCGGTACTTTGAAAATTTCTGACGTTATCGGTACTCAGAAAAATTCTGACGATTTCGGTACTTAGAAAAATTCTGTCGAATTCGGTACTTAGAAAAATTCTGTTGATTTCGGTACTTAGAAAATTTCTCACGTTATCGGTACTTAGAAAAATTCTGACGATTTCGGTACTTAGAAAAATTCTGTCGAATCCGGTACTTAGAAAAATTCTGTTGATTTCGGTACTTAGAAAAATTCTGTCGATTTCGGTACTTAGAAAAATTCTGTTGATTTCGGTACTTAGAAAATTTCTGCCTTTTTCGGTACTTTGAAAATTTCAGACGTTTTCGGTACTTAGAAAACATTCCGACGATTTCGGTACTTAAAAAATTCTGACGATTTCGGTACTTAGAAAATTTCTGCCTTTTTCGGGACTTTGAAAATTTCTGCCTTTTTCGGTACTTTGAAAATTTCTGACGTTTTCGTAACTTAGAAAAATTCTGATGATTTCGGTACTTAGAAAATTTCTGACCTTTTCGGTATTTAGAAAATTTCAAACGATTTCGGTACTTAGAAAAATTCAGACGATTTCGGTACTTAGAAAAATTCTGACGATTTCGGTACTTAGAAAACATTCAGAAGTTTTCGATACTTAGAAAATTTCTGACGTTTTCGGTACTTAGAAAACTTCTTCCGATTTCAGTACTTAGAAAAATTCTGTTGATTTCGGTACTTAGAAAAATTCTGCCTTTTTCGGTACTTTGAAAATTTCTGACGTTTTCGGTTCTTAGAAAAATTCTTCCGATTTCAGTACTCAGAAAAATTCTGTTGATTTCGGTACTTAGAAAAATTCTGAAGATTTCGGTACTTAGAAAAATTCTGATGATTTCGGATCTTAGAAAATTTCTGCCTTTTTCGGTACTTAGAAAACATTCAGAAGTTTTCGGTACTTAGAAAAATTCTGTCGAATTCGGTACTTACAGAAATTCTGTTGATTTCGGTACATGGAAAATTTCTGCCTTTTTCGGTAGTTTGAAAACACTCAGAAGTTTTCGGTTTCTTAGAAAAATTCTGTCGATTTCGGTACTTAGAAAATTTCTGTTGATTTCGGTACTTAGAAAATTTCTGCCTTTTTCGGTACTTTGAAAATTTCTAACGTTTTCGGTACTTAGAAAAATTCTGATGATTTCGGTACTTAGAAAATTTCTGACCTTTTCGGTATTTAGAAAATTTCAAACGATTTCGGTACTTAGAAAAATTCAGACGATTTCGGTACTTAGAAATATTCCGACGATTTCGGTACTTAGAAAATTGCTGCCTTTTTCGGAACTTAGAAAACATTCAGAAGTTTTCGGTACTTTGAAAATTTCTGACGTTATCGGTACTCAGAAAAATTCTGACGATTTCGGTACTTAGAAAAATTCTGTCGAATTCGGTACTTAGAAAAATTCTGTTGATTTCGGTACTTAGAAAAATTCTGTTGATTTCGGTACTTAGAAAAATTCTGTCGATTTCGGTACTTAGAAAAATTCTGTCGATATCGGTACTTAGAAAAATTCTGTTGAATTTGGTACTTAGAAAAATTCTTACGATTTCTTTACTTAGAAAAATTCCGACGATTTCGGTACTTAGAAAACATTCAGAAGTTTTCGGTACTTAGAAAAATTCTGTTGATTTCGGTACATGTAAAATTTCTGCCTTTTTCGGTAGTTTGAAAAGACTCAGAAGTTTTCGGTTTCTTAGAAAAATTTTGTCGAATTCGGTACTTAGAAAAATTCTGTTGATTTCGGTACTTAGAAAATTACTGCCTTTTTCGGTACTTTGAAAATTTCTGACGTTTTCGGTTCTTAGAAAAATTCTTCCGATTTCAGTACTCAGAAAAATTCTGTTGATTTCGGTACTTAGAAAAATTCTGTCGATTTCGGTACTTAGAAAAATTCTGATGATTTCGGATCTTAGAAAATTTCTGCCTTTTTCGGTACTTAGAAAACATTCAGAAGTTTTCGGTACTTAGAATAATTCTGTCGAATTCGGTACTTACAGAAATTCTGTTGATTTCGGTACATGGAAAATTTCTGCCTTTTTCGGTAGTTTGAAAACACTCAGAAGTTTTCGGTTTCTTAGAAAAATTCTGTCGATTTCGGTACTTAGAAAATTTCTGTTGATTTCGGTACTTAGAAAATTTCTGCCTTTTTCGGTACTTTGAAAATTTCTAACGTTTTCGGTACTTAGAAAAATTCTGATGATTTCGGTACTTAGAAAATTTCTGACCTTTTCGTTATTTAGAAAATTTCAAACGATTTCGATACTTAGAAAAATTCAGACGATTTCGGTACTTAGAAATATTCCGACGATTTCGGTACTTAGAAAATTTCTGCCTTTTTCGGAACTTAGAAAACATTCAGAAGTTTTCGGTACTTTGAAAATTTCTGACGTTATCGGTACTCAGAAAAATTCTGACGATTTCGGTACTTAGAAAAATTCTGTCGAATTCGGTACTTAGAAAAATTCTGTTGATTTCGGTACTTAGAAAAATTCTGTTGATTTCGGTACTTAGAAAAATTCTGACGATTTCTTTACTTAGAAAAATTCCGACGATTTCGGTACTTAGAAAACATTCAGAAGTTTTCGATACTTAGAAAATTTCTGACGTTTTCGGTACTTAGAAAAATTCTTCGATTTCAGTACTTAGAAAAATTCTGTTGATTTCGGTACTTAGAAAAATTCTGTCGATTTCGGTACTTAGAAAAATTCTGTCGATTTCGGTACTTAGAAAAAATCTGTTGATATCTGTACTTAGAAAATTTCTGCCTTTTTCGGTACTTTGAAAATTTCTAACGTTTTCGGTACTTAGAAAAATTCTGATGATTTCGGTACTTAGAAAATTTCTGACCTTTTCGGTATTTAGAAAATTTCAAACGATTTCGGTACTTAGAAAAATTCCGACGATTTCGGTACTTAGAAATATTCCGACGATTTCGGTACTTAGAAAATTTCTGCCTTTTTCGGAACTTAGAAAACATTCAGAAGTTTTCGGTACTTAGAAAATTTCTGACGATATCGGTACTTAGAAAAATTCTGACGATTTCGGTACTTAGAAAATTGCTGACCTTTTCGGTACTTAGAAAAATTCTGACGATTTCGGTACTTAGAAAACATTCAGAAGTTTTCGATACTTAGAAAATTTCTGACGTTTTCGGTACTTAGAAAAATTCTTCCGATTTCAGTACTTAGAAAAATTCTGTTGATTTCGGTACTTAGAAAAATTCTGTCGAATTCGGTACTTAAAAAAATTCTGTTGATTTCGGTACATGGAAAATTTCTGCCTTTTTCGGTACTTTGAAAAGATTCAGAAGTTTTCAGTACTTAGAAAATTTCTGACGTTTTCGGTACTTAGAAAAATTCCTTCGATATCGGTACTTAGAAAACATTCAGAAGTTTTCGGTACTTAGAAAATTTCTGCCTTTTTCAGTACTTAGAAAACATTCAGAAGTTTTCGGTACTTAGAAAAATTCTGTCGAATTACGAACTTAGAAAAATTCTGTTGATTTCGGTACTTAGAAAAATTCTGTTGATTTCGGTACTTAGAAAAATTTTGTCGAATTCGGTACTTAGAAAATTTCTGCCTTTTTCGGTACTTTGAAAATTTCAGACGTTTTCGGTACTTAGAAAACATTCCGACGATTTCGGTACTTAAAAAATTCTGACGATTTCGGTACTTAGAAAATTTCTGCCTTTTTCGGTACTTTGAAAATTTCTGCCTTTTTCGGTACTTTGAAAATTTCTGACGTTTTCGGAACTTAGAAAAATTCTGATGATTTCGGTACTTAGAAAATTTCTGACCTTTTCGGTATTTAGAAAATTTCAAACGATTTCGGTACTTAGAAAAATTCAGACGATTTCGGTACTTAGAAAAATTCTGACGATTTCGGTACTTAGAAAACATTCAGAAGATTTCGATACTTAGAAAATTACTGCCTTTTTCGGTACTTTGAAAATTTCTGACGTTTTCGGTTCTTAGAAAAATTCTTCCGATTTCAGTACTCAGAAAAATTCTGTTGATTTCGGTACTTAGAAAAATTCTGAAGATTTCGGTACTTAGAAAAATTCTGATAATTTCGGATCTTAGAAAATTTCTGCCTTTTTCGGTACTTAGAAAACATTCAGAAGTTTTCGGTACTTAGAAAAATTCTGTCGAATTCGGTACTTACAGAAATTCTGTTGATTTCGGTACATGGAAAATTTCTGCCTTTTTCGGTAGTTTGAAAACACTCAGAAGTTTTCGGTTTCTTAGAAAAATTCTGTCGATTTCGGTACTTAGAAAATTTCTGTTGATTTCGGTACTTAGAAAATTTCTGCCTTTTTCGGTACTTTGAAAATTTCTAACGTTTTCGGTACTTAGAAAAATTCTGATGATTTCGGTACTTAGAAAATTTCTGACCTTTTCGGTATTTAGAAAATCTCAAACGATTTCGGTACTTAGAAAAATTCAGACGATTTCGGTACTTAGAAATATTCCGACGATTTCGGTACTTAGAAAATTGCTGCCTTTTTCGGAACTTAGAAAACATTCAGAAGTTTTCGGTACTTTGAAAATTTCTGACGTTATCGGTACTCAGAAAAATTCTGACGATTTCGGTACTTAAAAAAATTCTGTCGAATTCGGTACTTAGAAAAATTCTGTTGATTTCGGTACTTAGAAAATTTCTCACGTTATCGGTACTTAGAAAAATTCTGACGATTTCGGTACTTAGAAAAATTCTGTCGAATTCGGTACTTAGAAAAATTCTGTTGATTTCGGTACTTAGAAAAATTCTGTCGATTTCGGTACTTAGAAAAATTCTGTTGATTTCGGTACTTAGAAAATTTCTGCCTTTTTCGGTACTTTGAAAATTTCAGACGTTTTCGGTACTTAGAAAACATTCCGACGATTTCGGTACTTAAAAAATTCTGACGATTTCGGTACTTGGAAAATTTCTGACCTTTTCGGTACTTAGAAAATTTCTGCCTTTTTCGGTACTTTGAAAATTTCTGACGTTTTCGGAACTTAGAAAAATTCTGATGATTTCGGTACTTAGAAAATTTCTGACCTTTTCGGTATTTAGAAAATTTCAAACGATTTCGGTACTTAGAAAAATTCAGACGATTTCGGTACTTAGAAAAATTCTGACGATTTCGGTACTTAGAAAACATTCAGAAGTTTTCGATACTTAGAAAATTTCTGACGTTTTCGGTACTTAGAAAACTTCTTCCGATTTCAGTACTTAGAAAAATTCTGTTGATTTCGGTACTTAGAAAAATTCTGTCGATTTCGGTACTTAGAAAAATTCTGATGATTTCGGATCTTAGAAAATTTCTGCCTTTTTCGGTACTTAGAAAACATTCAGAAGTTTTCGGTACTTAGAAAAATTCTGTCGAATTCGGTACTTACAGAAATTCTGTTGATTTCGGTACATGTAAAATTTCTGCCTTTTTCGGTAGTTTGAAAAGACTCAGAAGTTTTCGGTTTCTTAGAAAAATTTTGTCGAATTCGGTACTTAGAAAAATTCTGTTGATTTCGGTACTTAGAAAATTACTGCCTTTTTCGGTACTTTGAAAATTTCTGACGTTTTCGGTTCTTAGAAAAATTCTTCCGATTTCAGTACTCAGAAAAATTCTGTTGATTTCGGTACTTAGAAAAATTCAGTCGATTTCGGTACTTAGAAAAATTCTGATGATTTCGGATCTTAGAAAATTTCTGCCATTTTCGGTACTTAGAAAACATTCAGAAGTTTTCGGTACTTAGAAAAATTCTGTCGAATTCGGTACTTACAAAAATTCTGTTGATTTCGGTACATGGAAAATTTCTGCCTTTTTCGGTAGTTTGAAAAGACTCAGAAGTTTTCGGTTTCTTAGAAAAATTCTGTCGATTTCGGTACTTAGAAAATTTCTGTTGATTTCGGTACTTAGAAAATTTCTGCCTTTTTCGGTACTTTGAAAATTTCTAACGTTTTCGGTACTTAGAAAAATTCTGATGATTTCGGTACTTAGAAAATTTCTGACCTTTTCGTTATTTAGAAAATTTCAAACGATTTCGATACTTAGAAAAATTCAGACGATTTCGGTACTTAGAAATATTCCGACGATTTCGGTACTTAGAAAATTTCTGCCTTTTTCGGAACTTAGAAAACATTCAGAAGTTTTCGGTACTTTGAAAATTTCTGACGTTATCGGTACTCAGAAAAATTCTGACGATTTCGGTACTTAGAAAAATTCTGTCGAATTCGGTACTTAGAAAAATTCTGTTGATTTCGGTACTTAGAAAAATTCTGTTGATTTCGGTACTTAGAAAAATTCTGTCGATTTCGGTACTTAGAAAAATTCTGTCGATATCGGTACTTAGAAAAATTCTGTTGAATTTGGTACTTAGAAAAATTCTGACGATTTCTTTACTTAGAAAAATTCCGACGATTTCGGTACTTAGAAAACATTCAGAAGTTTTCGGTACTTAGAAAAATTCTGTTGATTTCGGTACATGTAAAATTTCTGCCTTTTTCGGTAGTTTGAAAAGACTCAGAAGTTTTCGGTTTCTTAGAAAAATTTTGTCGAATTCGGTACTTAGAAAAATTCTGTTGATTTCGGTACTTAGAAAATTACTGCCTTTTTCGGTACTTTGAAAATTTCTGACGTTTTCGGTTCTTAGAAAAATTCTTCCGATTTCAGTACTCAGAAAAATTCTGTTGATTTCGGTACTTAGAAAAATTCTGTCGATTTCGGTACTTAGAAAAATTCTGATGATTTCGGATCTTAGAAAATTTCTGCCTTTTTCGGTACTTAGAAAACATTCAGAAGTTTTCGGTACTTAGAATAATTCTGTCGAATTCGGTACTTACAGAAATTCTGTTGATTTCGGTACATGGAAAATTTCTGCCTTTTTCGGTAGTTTGAAAACACTCAGAAGTTTTCGGTTTCTTAGAAAAATTCTGTCGATTTCGGTACTTAGAAAATTTCTGTTGATTTCGGTACTTAGAAAATTTCTGCCTTTTTCGGTACTTTGAAAATTTCTAACGTTTTCGGTACTTAGAAAAATTCTGATGATTTCGGTACTTAGAAAATTTCTGACCTTTTCGTTATTTAGAAAATTTCAAACGATTTCGATACTTAGAAAAATTCAGACGATTTCGGTACTTAGAAATATTCCGACGATTTCGGTACTTAGAAAATTTCTGCCTTTTTCGGAACTTAGAAAACATTCAGAAGTTTTCGGTACTTTGAAAATTTCTGACGTTATCGGTACTCAGAAAAATTCTGACGATTTCGGTACTTAGAAAAATTCTGTCGAATTCGGTACTTAGAAAAATTCTGTTGATTTCGGTACTTAGAAAAATTCTGTTGATTTCGGTACTTAGAAAAATTCTGACGATTTCTTTACTTAGAAAAATTCCGACGATTTCGGTACTTAGAAAACATTCAGAAGTTTTCGATACTTAGAAAATTTCTGACGTTTTCGGTACTTAGAAAAATTCTTCGATTTCAGTACTTAGAAAAATTCTGTTGATTTCGGTACTTAGAAAAATTCTGTCGATTTCGGTACTTAGAAAAATTCTGTCGATTTCGGTACTTAGAAAAAATCTGTTGATATCTGTACTTAGAAAATTTCTGCCTTTTTCGGTACTTTGAAAATTTCTAACGTTTTCGGTACTTAGAAAAATTCTGATGATTTCGGTACTTAGAAAATTTCTGACCTTTTCGGTATTTAGAAAATTTCAAACGATTTCGGTACTTAGAAAAATTCCGACGATTTCGGTACTTAGAAATATTCCGACGATTTCGGTACTTAGAAAATTTCTGCCTTTTTCGGAACTTAGAAAACATTCAGAAGTTTTCGGTACTTAGAAAATTTCTGACGATATCGGTACTTAGAAAAATTCTGACGATTTCGGTACTTAGAAAATTGCTGACCTTTTCGGTACTTAGAAAAATTCTGACGATTTCGGTACTTAGAAAACATTCAGAAGTTTTCGATACTTAGAAAATTTCTGACGTTTTCGGTACTTAGAAAAATTCTTCCGATTTCAGTACTTAGAAAAATTCTGTTGATTTCGGTACTTAGAAAAATTCTGTCGAATTCGGTACTTAAAAAAATTCTGTTGATTTCGGTACATGGAAAATTTCTGCCTTTTTCGGTACTTTGAAAAGATTCAGAAGTTTTCAGTACTTAGAAAATTTCTGACGTTTTCGGTACTTAGAAAAATTCCTTCGATATCGGTACTTAGAAAACATTCAGAAGTTTTCGGTACTTAGAAAATTTCTGCCTTTTTCAGTACTTAGAAAACATTCAGAAGTTTTCGGTACTTAGAAAAATTCTGTCGAATTACGAACTTAGAAAAATTCTGTTGATTTCGGTACTTAGAAAAATTCTGTTGATTTCGGTACTTAGAAAAATTTTGTCGAATTCGGTACTTAGAAAATTTCTGCCTTTTTCGGTACTTTGAAAATTTCAGACGTTTTCGGTACTTAGAAAACATTCCGACGATTTCGGTACTTAAAAAATTCTGACGATTTCGGTACTTAGAAAATTTCTGCCTTTTTCGGTACTTTGAAAATTTCTGCCTTTTTCGGTACTTTGAAAATTTCTGACGTTTTCGGAACTTAGAAAAATTCTGATGATTTCGGTACTTAGAAAATTTCTGACCTTTTCGGTATTTAGAAAATTTCAAACGATTTCGGTACTTAGAAAAATTCAGACGATTTCGGTACTTAGAAAAATTCTGACGATTTCGGTACTTAGAAAACATTCAGAAGATTTCGATACTTAGAAAATTACTGCCTTTTTCGGTACTTTGAAAATTTCTGACGTTTTCGGTTCTTAGAAAAATTCTTCCGATTTCAGTACTCAGAAAAATTCTGTTGATTTCGGTACTTAGAAAAATTCTGAAGATTTCGGTACTTAGAAAAATTCTGATAATTTCGGATCTTAGAAAATTTCTGCCTTTTTCGGTACTTAGAAAACATTCAGAAGTTTTCGGTACTTAGAAAAATTCTGTCGAATTCGGTACTTACAGAAATTCTGTTGATTTCGGTACATGGAAAATTTCTGCCTTTTTCGGTAGTTTGAAAACACTCAGAAGTTTTCGGTTTCTTAGAAAAATTCTGTCGATTTCGGTACTTAGAAAATTTCTGTTGATTTCGGTACTTAGAAAATTTCTGCCTTTTTCGGTACTTTGAAAATTTCTAACGTTTTCGGTACTTAGAAAAATTCTGATGATTTCGGTACTTAGAAAATTTCTGACCTTTTCGGTATTTAGAAAATCTCAAACGATTTCGGTACTTAGAAAAATTCAGACGATTTCGGTACTTAGAAATATTCCGACGATTTCGGTACTTAGAAAATTGCTGCCTTTTTCGGAACTTAGAAAACATTCAGAAGTTTTCGGTACTTTGAAAATTTCTGACGTTATCGGTACTCAGAAAAATTCTGACGATTTCGGTACTTAAAAAAATTCTGTCGAATTCGGTACTTAGAAAAATTCTGTTGATTTCGGTACTTAGAAAATTTCTCACGTTATCGGTACTTAGAAAAATTCTGACGATTTCGGTACTTAGAAAAATTCTGTCGAATTCGGTACTTAGAAAAATTCTGTTGATTTCGGTACTTAGAAAAATTCTGTCGATTTCGGTACTTAGAAAAATTCTGTTGATTTCGGTACTTAGAAAATTTCTGCCTTTTTCGGTACTTTGAAAATTTCAGACGTTTTCGGTACTTAGAAAACATTCCGACGATTTCGGTACTTAAAAAATTCTGACGATTTCGGTACTTGGAAAATTTCTGACCTTTTCGGTACTTAGAAAATTTCTGCCTTTTTCGGTACTTTGAAAATTTCTGACGTTTTCGGAACTTAGAAAAATTCTGATGATTTCGGTACTTAGAAAATTTCTGACCTTTTCGGTATTTAGAAAATTTCAAACGATTTCGGTACTTAGAAAAATTCAGACGATTTCGGTACTTAGAAAAATTCTGACGATTTCGGTACTTAGAAAACATTCAGAAGTTTTCGATACTTAGAAAATTTCTGACGTTTTCGGTACTTAGAAAACTTCTTCCGATTTCAGTACTTAGAAAAATTCTGTTGATTTCGGTACTTAGAAAAATTCTGTCGATTTCGGTACTTAGAAAAATTCTGATGATTTCGGATCTTAGAAAATTTCTGCCTTTTTCGGTACTTAGAAAACATTCAGAAGTTTTCGGTACTTAGAAAAATTCTGTCGAATTCGGTACTTACAGAAATTCTGTTGATTTCGGTACATGTAAAATTTCTGCCTTTTTCGGTAGTTTGAAAAGACTCAGAAGTTTTCGGTTTCTTAGAAAAATTTTGTCGAATTCGGTACTTAGAAAAATTCTGTTGATTTCGGTACTTAGAAAATTACTGCCTTTTTCGGTACTTTGAAAATTTCTGACGTTTTCGGTTCTTAGAAAAATTCTTCCGATTTCAGTACTCAGAAAAATTCTGTTGATTTCGGTACTTAGAAAAATTCAGTCGATTTCGGTACTTAGAAAAATTCTGATGATTTCGGATCTTAGAAAATTTCTGCCATTTTCGGTACTTAGAAAACATTCAGAAGTTTTCGGTACTTAGAAAAATTCTGTCGAATTCGGTACTTACAAAAATTCTGTTGATTTCGGTACATGGAAAATTTCTGCCTTTTTCGGTAGTTTGAAAAGACTCAGAAGTTTTCGGTTTCTTAGAAAAATTCTGTCGATTTCGGTACTTAGAAAATTTCTGTTGATTTCGGTACTTAGAAAATTTCTGCCTTTTTCGGTACTTTGAAAATTTCTAACGTTTTCGGTACTTAGAAAAATTCTTATGATTTCGGTACTTAGAAAATTTCTGACCTTTTCGGTATTTAGAAAATTTCAAACGATTTCGGTACTTAGAAAATTCTGATGATTTTGGATCTTAGAAAAGTTCTGCCTTTTTCGGTACTTAGAAAACATTCAGAAGTTTTCGGTACTTAGAAAAATTCTGTCGAATTCTTTACTTAGAAAAATTCAGTTGATTTCGGTACATGGAAAATTTCTGCCTTTTTCGGTACTTTGAAAAGACTCAGAAGTTTTCGGTACTTAGAAAAATTCTGATGATTTCGGTACTTAGAAAATTTCTGACCTTTTCGGTATTTAGAAAATTTCAAACGATTTCGGTACTTAGAAAAATTCAGACGATTTCGGTACTTAGAAATATTCCGACGATTTCGGTACTTAGAAAATTTCTGCCTTTTTCGGTACTTTGAAAATTTCAGACGTTTTCGGTACTTAGAAAACATTCCGACGATTTCGGTACTTAAAAAATTCTGACGATTTCGGTACTTGGAAAATTTCTGACCTTTTCGGTACTTAGAAAATTTCTGCCTTTTTCGGTACTTTGAAAATTTCTGACGTTTTCGGAACTTAGAAAAATTCTGATGATTTCGGTACTTAGAAAAATTCTGATGATTTCGGATCTTAGAAAATTTCTGCCATTTTCGGTACTTAGAAAACATTCAGAAGTTTTCGGTACTTAGAAAAATTCTGTCGAATTCGGTACTTACAAAAATTCTGTTGATTTCGGTACATGGAAAATTTCTGCCTTTTTCGGTAGTTTGAAAAGACTCAGAAGTTTTCGGTTTCTTAGAAAAATTCTGTCGATTTCGGTACTTAGAAAATTTCTGTTGATTTCGGTACTTAGAAAATTTCTGCCTTTTTCGGTACTTTGAAAATTTCTAACGTTTTCGGTACTTAGAAAAATTCTTATGATTTCGGTACTTAGAAAATTTCTGACCTTTTCGGTATTTAGAAAATTTCAAACGATTTCGGTACTTAGAAAATTCTGATGATTTTGGATCTTAGAAAAGTTCTGCCTTTTTCGGTACTTAGAAAACATTCAGAAGTTTTCGGTACTTAGAAAAATTCTGTCGAATTCTTTACTTAGAAAAATTCAGTTGATTTCGGTACATGGAAAATTTCTGCCTTTTTCGGTACTTTGAAAAGACTCAGAAGTTTTCGGTACTTAGAAAAATTCTGATGATTTCGGTACTTAGAAAATTTCTGACCTTTTCGGTATTTAGAAAATTTCAAACGATTTCGGTACTTAGAAATATTCAGACGATTTCGGTACTTAGAAATATTCCGACGATTTCGGTACTTAGACAATTTCTGCCTTTTTCGGTACTTTGAAAATTTCAGACGTTTTCGGTACTTAGAAAACATTCCGACGATTTCGGTACTTAAAAAATTCTGACGATTTCGGTACTTGGAAAATTTCTGACCTTTTCGGTACTTAGAAAATTTCTGCCTTTTTCGGTACTTTGAAAATTTCTGACGTTTTCGGAACTTAGAAAAATTCTGATGATTTCGGTACTTAGAAAATTTCTGACCTTTTCGGTATTTAGAAAATTTCAAACGATTTCGGTACTTAGAAAAATTCAGACGATTTCGGTACTTAGAAAAATTCTGACGATTTCGGTACTTAGAAAACATTCAGAAGTTTTCGATACTTAGAAAATTTCTGACGTTTTCGGTACTTAGAAAACTTCTTCCGATTTCAGTACTTAGAAAAATTCTGTTGATTTCGGTACTTAGAAAAATTCTGTCGATTTCGGTACTTAGAAAAATTCTGATGATTTCGGATCTTAGAAAATTTCTGCCTTTTTCGGTACTTAGAAAACATTCAGAAGTTTTCGGTACTTAGAAAAATTCTGTCGAATTCGGTACTTAGAAAAATTCTGTTGATTTCGGTACATGTAAAATTTCTGCCTTTTTCGGTAGTTTGAAAAGACTCAGAAGTTTTCGGTTTCTTAGAAAAATTTTGTCGAATTCGGTACTTAGAAAAATTCTGTTGATTTCGGTACTTAGAAAATTACTGCCTTTTTCGGTACTTTGAAAATTTCTGACGTTTTCGGTTCTTAGAAAAATTCTTCCGATTTCAGTACTCAGAAAAATTCTGTTGATTTCGGTACTTAGAAAAATTCTGTCGATTTCGGTACTTAGAAAAATTCTGATGATTTCGGATCTTAGAAAATTTCTGCCTTTTTCGGTACTTAGAAAACATTCAGAAGTTTTCGGTACTTAGAAAAATTCTGTCGAATTCGGTACTTACAGAAATTCTGTTGATTTCGGTACATGGAAAATTTCTGCCTTTTTCGGTAGTTTGAAAACACTCAGAAGTTTTCGGTTTCTTAGAAAAATTCTGTCGATTTCGGTACTTAGAAAATTTCTGTTGATTTCGGTACTTAGAAAATTTCTGCCTTTTTCGGTACTTTGGAAATTTCTAACGTTTTCGGTACTTAGAAAAATTCTGATGATTTCGGTACTTAGAAAATTTCTGACCTTTTCGGTATTTAGAAAATTTCAAACGATTTCGGTACTTAGAAAAATTCAGACGATTTCGGTACTTAGAAATATTCCGACGATTTCGGTACTTAGAAAATTGCTGCCTTTTTCGGAACTTAGAAAACATTCAGAAGTTTTCGGTACTTTGAAAATTTCTGACGTTATCGGTACTCAGAAAAATTCTGACGATTTCGGTACTTAGAAAAATTCTGTCGAATTCGGTACTTAGAAAAATTCTGTTGATTTCGGTACTTAGAAAATTTCTCACGTTATCGGTACTTAGAAAAATTCTGACGATTTCGGTACTTAGAAAAATTCTGTCGAATTCGGTACTTAGAAAAATTCTGTTGATTTCGGTACTTAGAAAAATTCTGTCGATTTCGGTACTTAGAAAAATTCTGTTGATTTCGGTACTTAGAAAATTTCTGCCTTTTTCGGTACTTTGAAAATTTCAGACGTTTTCGGTACTTAGAAAACATTCCGACGATTTCGGTACTTAAAAAATTCTGACGATTTCGGTACTTGGAAAATTTCTGACCTTTTCGGTACTTAGAAAATTTCTGCCTTTTTCGGTACTTTGAAAATTTCTGACGTTTTCGGAACTTAGAAAAATTCTGATGATTTCGGTACTTAGAAAATTTCTGACCTTTTCGGTATTTAGAAAATTTCAAACGATTTCGGTACTTAGAAAAATTCAGACGATTTCGGTACTTAGAAAAATTCTGACGATTTCGGTACTTAGAAAACATTCAGAAGTTTTCGATACTTAGAAAATTTCTGACGTTTTCGGTACTTAGAAAACTTCTTCCGATTTCAGTACTTAGAAAAATTCTGTTGATTTCGGTACTTAGAAAAATTCTGTCGATTTCGGTACTTAGAAAAATTCTGATGATTTCGGATCTTAGAAAATTTCTGCCTTTTTCGGTACTTAGAAAACATTCAGAAGTTTTCGGTACTTAGAAAAATTCTGTCGAATTCGGTACTTACAGAAATTCTGTTGATTTCGGTACATGTAAAATTTCTGCCTTTTTCGGTAGTTTGAAAAGACTCAGAAGTTTTCGGTTTCTTAGAAAAATTTTGTCGAATTCGGTACTTAGAAAAATTCTGTTGATTTCGGTACTTAGAAAATTACTGCCTTTTTCGGTACTTTGAAAATTTCTGACGTTTTCGGTTCTTAGAAAAATTCTTCCGATTTCAGTACTCAGAAAAATTCTGTTGATTTCGGTACTTAGAAAAATTCTGTCGATTTCGGTACTTAGAAAAATTCTGATGATTTCGGATCTTAGAAAATTTCTGCCATTTTCGGTACTTAGAAAACATTCAGAAGTTTTCGGTACTTAGAAAAATTCTGTCGAATTCGGTACTTACAAAAATTCTGTTGATTTCGGTACATGGAAAATTTCTGCCTTTTTCGGTAGTTTGAAAAGACTCAGAAGTTTTCGGTTTCTTAGAAAAATTCTGTCGATTTCGGTACTTAGAAAATTTCTGTTGATTTCGGTACTTAGAAAATTTCTGCCTTTTTCGGTACTTTGAAAATTTCTAACGTTTTCGGTACTTAGAAAAATTCTTATGATTTCGGTACTTAGAAAATTTCTGACCTTTTCGGTATTTAGAAAATTTCAAACGATTTCGGTACTTAGAAAATTCTGATGATTTTGGATCTTAGAAAAGTTCTGCCTTTTTCGGTACTTAGAAAACATTCAGAAGTTTTCGGTACTTAGAAAAATTCTGTCGAATTCTTTACTTAGAAAAATTCAGTTGATTTCGGTACATGGAAAATTTCTGCCTTTTTCGGTACTTTGAAAAGACTCAGAAGTTTTCGGTACTTAGAAAAATTCTGATGATTTCGGTACTTAGAAAATTTCTGACCTTTTCGGTATTTAGAAAATTTCAAACGATTTCGGTACTTAGAAAAATTCAGACGATTTCGGTACTTAGAAATATTCCGACGATTTCGGTACTTAGAAAATTTCTGCCTTTTTCGGTACTTTGAAAATTTCAGATGTTTTCGGTACTTAGAAAACATTCCGACGATTTCGGTACTTAAAAAATTCTGACGATTTCGGTACTTGGAAAATTTCTGACCTTTTCGGTACTTAGAAAATTTCTGCCTTTTTCGGTACTTTGAAAATTTCTGACGTTTTCGGAACTTAGAAAAATTCTGATGATTTCGGTACTTAGAAAATTTCTGACCTTTTCGGTATTTAGAAAATTTCAAACGATTTCGGTACTTAGAAAAATTCAGACGATTTCGGTACTTAGAAAAATTCTGACGATTTCGGTACTTAGAAAACATTCAGAAGTTTTCGATACTTAGAAAATTTCTGACGTTTTCGGTACTTAGAAAACTTCTTCCGATTTCAGTACTTAGAAAAATTCTGTTGATTTCGGTACTTAGAAAAATTCTGTCGATTTCGGTACTTAGAAAAATTCTGATGATTTCGGATCTTAGAAAATTTCTGCCTTTTTCGGTACTTAGAAAACATTCAGAAGTTTTCGGTACTTAGAAAAATTCTGTCGAATTCGGTACTTAGAAAAATTCTGTTGATTTCGGTACATGTAAAATTTCTGCCTTTTTCGGTAGTTTGAAAAGACTCAGAAGTTTTCGGTTTCTTAGAAAAATTTTGTCGAATTCGGTACTTAGAAAAATTCTGTTGATTTCGGTACTTAGAAAATTACTGCCTTTTTCGGTACTTTGAAAATTTCTGACGTTTTCGGTTCTTAGAAAAATTCTTCCGATTTCAGTACTCAGAAAAATTCTGTTGATTTCGGTACTTAGAAAAATTCTGTCGATTTCGGTACTTAGAAAAATTCTGATGATTTCGGATCTTAGAAAATTTCTGCCTTTTTCGGTACTTAGAAAACATTCAGAAGTTTTCGGTACTTAGAAAAATTCTGTCGAATTCGGTACTTACAGAAATTCTGTTGATTTCGGTACATGGAAAATTTCTGCCTTTTTCGGTAGTTTGAAAACACTCAGAAGTTTTCGGTTTCTTAGAAAAATTCTGTCGATTTCGGTACTTAGAAAATTTCTGTTGATTTCGGTACTTAGAAAATTTCTGCCTTTTTCGGTACTTTGAAAATTTCTAACGTTTTCGGTACTTAGAAAAATTCTGATGATTTCGGTACTTAGAAAATTTCTGACCTTTTCGGTATTTAGAAAATTTCAAACGATTTCGGTACTTAGAAAAATTCAGACGATTTCGGTACTTAGAAATATTCCGACGATTTCGGTACTTAAAAAATTGCTGCCTTTTTCGGAACTTAGAAAACATTCAGAAGTTTTCGGTACTTTGAAAATTTCTGACGTTATCGGTACTCAGAAAAATTCTGACGATTTCGGTACTTAGAAAAATTCTGTCGAATTCGGTACTTAGAAAAATTCTGTTGATTTCGGTACTTAGAAAATTTCTCACGTTATCGGTACTTAGAAAAATTCTGACGATTTCGGTACTTAGAAAAATTCTGTCGAATTCGGTACTTAGAAAAATTCTGTTGATTTCGGTACTTAGAAAAATTCTGTCGATTTCGGTACTTAGAAAAATTCTGTTGATTTCGGTACTTAGAAAATTTCTGCCTTTTTCGGTACTTTGAAAATTTCAGACGTTTTCGGTACTTAGAAAACATTCCGACGATTTCGGTACTTAAAAAATTCTGACGATTTCGGTACTTGGAAAATTTCTGACCTTTTCGGTACTTAGAAAATTTCTGCCTTTTTCGGTACTTTGAAAATTTCTGACGTTTTCGGAACTTAGAAAAATTCTGATGATTTCGGTACTTAGAAAATTTCTGACCTTTTCGGTATTTAGAAAATTTCAAACGATTTCGGTACTTAGAAAAATTCAGACGATTTCGGTACTTAGAAAAATTCTGACGATTTCGGTACTTAGAAAACATTCAGAAGTTTTCGATACTTAGAAAATTTCTGACGTTTTCGGTACTTAGAAAACTTCTTCCGATTTCAGTACTTAGAAAAATTCTGTTGATTTCGGTACTTAGAAAAATTCTGTCGATTTCGGTACTTAGAAAAATTCTGATGATTTCGGATCTTAGAAAATTTCTGCCTTTTTCGGTACTTAGAAAACATTCAGAAGTTTTCGGTACTTAGAAAAATTCTGTCGAATTCGGTACTTACAGAAATTCTGTTGATTTCGGTACATGTAAAATTTCTGCCTTTTTCGGTAGTTTGAAAAGACTCAGAAGTTTTCGGTTTCTTAGAAAAATTTTGTCGAATTCGGTACTTAGAAAAATTCTGTTGATTTCGGTACTTAGAAAATTACTGCCTTTTTCGGTACTTTGAAAATTTCTGACGTTTTCGGTTCTTAGAAAAATTCTTCCGATTTCAGTACTCAGAAAAATTCTGTTGATTTCGGTACTTAGAAAAATTCTGTCGATTTCGGTACTTAGAAAAATTCTGATGATTTCGGATCTTAGAAAATTTCTGCCATTTTCGGTACTTAGAAAACATTCAGAAGTTTTCGGTACTTAGAAAAATTCTGTCGAATTCGGTACTTACAAAAATTCTGTTGATTTCGGTACATGGAAAATTTCTGCCTTTTTCGGTAGTTTGAAAAGACTCAGAAGTTTTCGGTTTCTTAGAAAAATTCTGTCGATTTCGGTACTTAGAAAATTTCTGTTGATTTCGGTACTTAGAAAATTTCTGCCTTTTTCGGTACTTTGAAAATTTCTAACGTTTTCGGTACTTAGAAAAATTCTTATGATTTCGGTACTTAGAAAATTTCTGACCTTTTCGGTATTTAGAAAATTTCAAACGATTTCGGTACTTAGAAAATTCTGATGATTTTGGATCTTAGAAAAGTTCTGCCTTTTTCGGTACTTAGAAAACATTCAGAAGTTTTCGGTACTTAGAAAAATTCTGTCGAATTCTTTACTTAGAAAAATTCAGTTGATTTCGGTACATGGAAAATTTCTGCCTTTTTCGGTACTTTGAAAAGACTCAGAAGTTTTCGGTACTTAGAAAAATTCTGATGATTTCGGTACTTAGAAAATTTCTGACCTTTTCGGTATTTAGAAAATTTCAAACGATTTCGGTACTTAGAAAAATTCAGACGATTTCGGTACTTAGAAATATTCCGACGATTTCGGTACTTAGAAAATTTCTGCCTTTTTCGGTACTTTGAAAATTTCAGATGTTTTCGGTACTTAGAAAACATTCCGACGATTTCGGTACTTAAAAAATTCTGACGATTTCGGTACTTGGAAAATTTCTGACCTTTTCGGTACTTAGAAAATTTCTGCCTTTTTCGGTACTTTGAAAATTTCTGACGTTTTCGGAACTTAGAAAAATTCTGATGATTTCGGTACTTAGAAAATTTCTGACCTTTTCGGTATTTAGAAAATTTCAAACGATTTCGGTACTTAGAAAAATTCAGACGATTTCGGTACTTAGAAAAATTCTGACGATTTCGGTACTTAGAAAACATTCAGAAGTTTTCGATACTTAGAAAATTTCTGACGTTTTCGGTACTTAGAAAACTTCTTCCGATTTCAGTACTTAGAAAAATTCTGTTGATTTCGGTACTTAGAAAAATTCTGTCGATTTCGGTACTTAGAAAAATTCTGATGATTTCGGATCTTAGAAAATTTCTGCCTTTTTCGGTACTTAGAAAACATTCAGAAGTTTTCGGTACTTAGAAAAATTCTGTCGAATTCGGTACTTAGAAAAATTCTGTTGATTTCGGTACATGTAAAATTTCTGCCTTTTTCGGTAGTTTGAAAAGACTCAGAAGTTTTCGGTTTCTTAGAAAAATTTTGTCGAATTCGGTACTTAGAAAAATTCTGTTGATTTCGGTACTTAGAAAATTACTGCCTTTTTCGGTACTTTGAAAATTTCTGACGTTTTCGGTTCTTAGAAAAATTCTTCCGATTTCAGTACTCAGAAAAATTCTGTTGATTTCGGTACTTAGAAAAATTCTGTCGATTTCGGTACTTAGAAAAATTCTGATGATTTCGGATCTTAGAAAATTTCTGCCTTTTTCGGTACTTAGAAAACATTCAGAAGTTTTCGGTACTTAGAAAAATTCTGTCGAATTCGGTACTTACAGAAATTCTGTTGATTTCGGTACATGGAAAATTTCTGCCTTTTTCGGTAGTTTGAAAACACTCAGAAGTTTTCGGTTTCTTAGAAAAATTCTGTCGATTTCGGTACTTAGAAAATTTCTGTTGATTTCGGTACTTAGAAAATTTCTGCCTTTTTCGGTACTTTGAAAATTTCTAACGTTTTCGGTACTTAGAAAAATTCTGATGATTTCGGTACTTAGAAAATTTCTGACCTTTTCGGTATTTAGAAAATTTCAAACGATTTCGGTACTTAGAAAAATTCAGACGATTTCGGTACTTAGAAATATTCCGACGATTTCGGTACTTAAAAAATTGCTGCCTTTTTCGGAACTTAGAAAACATTCAGAAGTTTTCGGTACTTTGAAAATTTCTGACGTTATCGGTACTCAGAAAAATTCTGACGATTTCGGTACTTAGAAAAATTCTGTCGAATTCGGTACTTAGAAAAATTCTGTTGATTTCGGTACTTAGAAAATTTCTCACGTTATCGGTACTTAGAAAAATTCTGACGATTTCGGTACTTAGAAAAATTCTGTCGAATTCGGTACTTAGAAAAATTCTGTTGATTTCGGTACTTAGAAAAATTCTGTCGATTTCGGTACTTAGAAAAATTCTGTTGATTTCGGTACTTAGAAAATTTCTGCCTTTTTCGGTACTTTGAAAATTTCAGACGTTTTCGGTACTTAGAAAACATTCCGACGATTTCGGTACTTAAAAAATTCTGACGATTTCGGTACTTGGAAAATTTCTGACCTTTTCGGTACTTAGAAAATTTCTGCCTTTTTCGGTACTTTGAAAATTTCTGACGTTTTCGGAACTTAGAAAAATTCTGATGATTTCGGTACTTAGAAAATTTCTGACCTTTTCGGTATTTAGAAAATTTCAAACGATTTCGGTACTTAGAAAAATTCAGACGATTTCGGTACTTAGAAAAATTCTGACGATTTCGGTACTTAGAAAACATTCAGAAGTTTTCGATACTTAGAAAATTTCTGACGTTTTCGGTACTTAGAAAACTTCTTCCGATTTCAGTACTTAGAAAAATTCTGTTGATTTCGGTACTTAGAAAAATTCTGTCGATTTCGGTACTTAGAAAAATTCTGATGATTTCGGATCTTAGAAAATTTCTGCCTTTTTCGGTACTTAGAAAACATTCAGAAGTTTTCGGTACTTAGAAAAATTCTGTCGAATTCGGTACTTACAGAAATTCTGTTGATTTCGGTACATGTAAAATTTCTGCCTTTTTCGGTAGTTTGAAAAGACTCAGAAGTTTTCGGTTTCTTAGAAAAATTTTGTCGAATTCGGTACTTAGAAAAATTCTGTTGATTTCGGTACTTAGAAAATTACTGCCTTTTTCGGTACTTTGAAAATTTCTGACGTTTTCGGTTCTTAGAAAAATTCTTCCGATTTCAGTACTCAGAAAAATTCTGTTGATTTCGGTACTTAGAAAAATTCTGTCGATTTCGGTACTTAGAAAAATTCTGATGATTTCGGATCTTAGAAAATTTCTGCCATTTTCGGTACTTAGAAAACATTCAGAAGTTTTCGGTACTTAGAAAAATTCTGTCGAATTCGGTACTTACAAAAATTCTGTTGATTTCGGTACATGGAAAATTTCTGCCTTTTTCGGTAGTTTGAAAAGACTCAGAAGTTTTCGGTTTCTTAGAAAAATTCTGTCGATTTCGGTACTTAGAAAATTTCTGTTGATTTCGGTACTTAGAAAATTTCTGCCTTTTTCGGTACTTTGAAAATTTCTAACGTTTTCGGTACTTAGAAAAATTCTTATGATTTCGGTACTTAGAAAATTTCTGACCTTTTCGGTATTTAGAAAATTTCAAACGATTTCGGTACTTAGAAAAATTCTGACGATTTCGGTACTTAGAAAAATTCTGTCGAATTCGGTACTTAGAAAAATTCTGTTGATTTCGGTACTTAGAAAAATTCTGTCGAATTCTTTACTTAGAAAAATTCAGTTGATTTCGGTACATGGAAAATTTCTGCCTTTTTCGGTACTTTGAAAAGACTCAGAAGTTTTCGGTACTTAGAAAAATTCTGATGATTTCGGTACTTAGAAAATTTCTGACCTTTTCGGTACTTAGAAAATTTCTGACGTTATCGGTACTCAGAAAAATTCTGACGATTTCGGTACTTAGAAAAATTCTGTCGAATTCGGTACTTAGAAAAATTCTGTTGATTTCGGTACTTAGAAAATTTCTCACGTTATCGGTACTTAGAAAAATTCTGACGATTTCGGTACTTAGAAAAATTCTATCGAATTCGGTACTTAGAAAAATTCTGTTGATTTCGGTACTTAGAAAAATTCTGTCGATTTCGGTACTTAGAAAAATTCTTTTGATTTCGGTACTTAGAAAATTTCTGCCTTTTTCGGTACTTTGAAAATTTCAGACGTTTTCGGTACTTAGAAAACATTCCGACGATTTCGGTACTTAAAAAATTCTGACGATTTCGGTACTTGGAAAATTTCTGACCTTTTCGGTACTTTGAAAATTTCTGACGTTTTCGGAACTTAGAAAAATTCTGATGATTTCGGTACTTAGAAAATTTCTGACCTTTTCGGTATTTAGAAAATTTCAAACGATTTCGGTACTTAGAAAAATTCAGACGATTTCGGTACTTAGAAAAATTCTGACGATTTCGGTACTTAGAAAACATTCAGAAGTTTTCGATACTTAGAAAACTTCTTCCGATTTCAGTACTTAGAAAAATTCTGTTGATTTCGGTACTTAGAAAAATTCTGTCGATTTCGGTACTTAGAAAAATTCTGATGATTTCGGATCTTAGAAAATTTCTGCCTTTTTCGGTACTTAGAAAACATTCAGAAGTTTTCGGTACTTAGAAAAATTCTGTCGAATTCGGTACTTAGAAAAATTCTGTTGATTTCGGTACTTAGAAAATTACTGCCTTTTTCGGTACTTTGAAAATTTCTGACGTTTTCGGTTCTTAGAAAAATTCTTCCGATTTCAGTACTCAGAAAAATTCTGTTGATTTCGGTACTTAGAAAAATTCTGTCGATTTCGGTACTTAGAAAATTTCTGATGATTTCGGATCTTAGAAAATTTCTGCCTTTTTCGGTACTTAGAAAACATTCAGAAGTTTTCGGTACTTAGAAAAATTCTGTCGAATTCGGTACTTACAGAAATTCTGTTGATTTCGGTACATGGAAAATTTCTGCCTTTTTCGGTAGTTTGAAAACACTCAGAAGTTTTCGGTTTCTTAGAAAAATTCTGTCGATTTCGGTACTTAGAAAAATTCTGTTGATTTCGGTACTTAGAAAATTTCTCACGTTATCGGTACTTAGAAAAATTCTGACGATTTCGGTACTTAGAAAAATTCTGTCGAATTCGGTACTTAGAAAAATTCTGTTGATTTCGGTACTTAGAAAAATTCTGTCGATTTCGGTACTTAGAAAAATTCTGTTGATTTCGGTACTTAGAAAATTTCTGCCTTTTTCGGTACTTTGAAAATTTCAGACGTTTTCGGTACTTAGAAAACATTCCGACGATTTCGGTACTTAAAAAATTCTGACGATTTCGGTACTTGGAAAATTTCTGACCTTTTCGGTACTTAGAAAATTTCTGCCTTTTTCGGTACTTTGAAAATTTCTGACGTTTTCGGAACTTAGAAAAATTCTGATGATTTCGGTACTTAGAAAACATTCAGAAGTTTTCGATACTTAGAAAATTTCTGACGTTTTCGGTACTTAGAAAACTTCTTCCGATTTCAGTAATTAGAAAAATTCTGTTGATTTCGGTACTTAGAAAAATTCTGTCGATTTCGGTACTTAGAAAAATTCTGATGATTTCGGATCTTAGAAAATTTCTGCCTTTTTCGGTACTTAGAAAACATTCAGAAGTTTTCGGTACTTAGAAAAATTCTGTCGAATTCGGTACTTACAGAAATTCTGTTGATTTCGGTACATGTAAAATTTCTGCCTTTTTCGGTAGTTTGAAAAGACTCAGAAGTTTTCGGTTTCTTAGAAAAATTTTGTCGAATTCGGTACTTAGAAAAATTCTGTTGATTTCGGTACTTAGAAAATTACTGCCTTTTTCGGTACTTTGAAAATTTCTGACGTTTTCGGTTCTTAGAAAAATTCTTCCGATTTCAGTACTCAGAAAAATTCTGTTGATTTCGGTACTTAGAAAAATTCTGTCGATTTCGGTACTTAGAAAAATTCTGATGATTTCGGATCTTATAAAATTTCTGCCATTTTCGGTACTTAGAAAACATTCAGAAGTTTTCGGTACTTTGAAAATTTCTAACGTTTTCGGTACTTAGAAAAATTCTTATGATTTCGGTACTTAGAAAATTTCTGAACTTTTCGGTATTTAGAAAATTTCAAACGATTTCGGTACTTAGAAAATTCTGATGATTTTGGATCTTAGAAAAGTTCTGCCTTTTTCGGTACTTAGAAAACATTCAGAAGTTTTCGGTACTTAGAAAAATTCTGTCGAATTCTTTACTTAGAAAAATTCAGTTGATTTCGGTACATGGAAAATTTCTGCCTTTTTCGGTACTTTGAAAAGACTCAGAAGTTTTCGGTACTTAGAAAAATTCTGATGATTTCGGTACTTAGAAAATTTCTGACCTTTTCGGTATTTAGAAAATTTCAAACGATTTCGGTACTTAGAAAAATTCAGACGATTTCGGTACTTAGAAATATTCCGACGATTTCGGTACTTAGAAAATTTCTGCCTTTTTCGGAACTTAGAAAACATTCAGAAGTTTTCGGTACTTAGAAAATTTCTGACGTTATCGGTACTCAGAAAAATTCTGACGATTTCGGTACTTAGAAAAATTCTGTCGAATTCGGTACTTAGAAAAATTCTGTTGATTTCGGTACTTAGAAAATTTCTCACGTTATCGGTACTTAGAAAAATTCTGACGATTTCGGTACTTAGAAAAATTCTATCGAATTCGGTACTTAGAAAAATTCTGTTGATTTCGGTACTTAGAAAAATTCTGTTGATTTCGGTACTTAGAAAATTACTGCCTTTTTCGGTACTTTGAAAATTTCTGACGTTTTCGGTTCTTAGAAAAATTCTTCCGATTTCAGTACTCAGAAAAATTCTGTTGATTTCGGTACTTAGAAAAATTCTGTCGATTTCGGTACTTAGAAAAATTCTGATGATTTCGGATCTTAGAAAATTTCTGCCATTTTCGGTACTTAGAAAACATTCAGAAGTTTTCGGTACTTAGAAAAATTCTGTCGAATTCGGTACTTACAAAAATTCTGTTGATTTCGGTACATGGAAAATTTCTGCCTTTTTCGGTAGTTTGAAAAGACTCAGAAGTTTTCGGTTTCTTAGAAAAATTCTGTCGATTTCGGTACTTAGAAAATTTCTGTTGATTTCGGTACTTAGAAAATTTCTGCCTTTTTCGGTACTTTGAAAATTTCTAACGTTTTCGGTACTTAGAAAAATTCTTATGATTTCGGTACTTAGAAAATTTCTGACCTTTTCGGTATTTAGAAAATTTCAAACGATTTCGGTACTTAGAAAATTCTGATGATTTTGGATCTTAGAAAAGTTCTGCCTTTTTCGGTACTTAGAAAACATTCAGAAGTTTTCGGTACTTAGAAAAATTCTGTCGAATTCTTTACTTAGAAAAATTCAGTTGATTTCGGTACATGGAAAATTTCTGCCTTTTTCGGTACTTTGAAAAGACTCAGAAGTTTTCGGTACTTAGAAAAATTCTGATGATTTCGGTACTTAGAAAATTTCTGACCTTTTCGGTACTTAGAAAATTTCTGACGTTATCGGTACTCAGAAAAATTCTGACGATTTCGGTACTTAGAAAAATTCTGTCGAATTCGGTACTTAGAAAAATTCTGTTGATTTCGGTACTTAGAAAATTTCTCACGTTATCGGTACTTAGAAAAATTCTGACGATTTCGGTACTTAGAAAAATTCTATCGAATTCGGTACTTAGAAAAATTCTGTTGATTTCGGTACTTAGAAAAATTCTGTCGATTTCGGTACTTAGAAAAATTCTTTTGATTTCGGTACTTAGAAAATTTCTGCCTTTTTCGGTACTTTGAAAATTTCAGACGTTTTCGGTACTTAGAAAACATTCCGACGATTTCGGTACTTAAAAAATTCTGACGATTTCGGTACTTGGAAAATTTCTGACCTTTTCGGTACTTTGAAAATTTCTGACGTTTTCGGAACTTAGAAAAATTCTGATGATTTCGGTACTTAGAAAATTTCTGACCTTTTCGGTATTTAGAAAATTTCAAACGATTTCGGTACTTAGAAAAATTCAGACGATTTCGGTACTTAGAAAAATTCTGACGATTTCGGTACTTAGAAAACATTCAGAAGTTTTCGATACTTAGAAAACTTCTTCCGATTTCAGTACTTAGAAAAATTCTGTTGATTTCGGTACTTAGAAAAATTCTGTCGATTTCGGTACTTAGAAAAATTCTGATGATTTCGGATCTTAGAAAATTTCTGCCTTTTTCGGTACTTAGAAAACATTCAGAAGTTTTCGGTACTTAGAAAAATTCTGTGGAATTCGGTACTTAGAAAAATTCTGTTGATTTCGGTACATGGAAAATTTCTGCCTTTTTCGGTAGTTTGAAAAGACTCAGAAGTTTTCGGTTTCTTAGGAAAATTTTGTCGAATTCGGTACTTAGAAAAATTCTGTTGATTTCGGTACTTAGAAAATTTCTGCCTTTTTCGGTACTTTGAAAATTTCTGATCTTCTCGGTACTTAGAAAAATTCGGACGATTTCGGTACTTAGAAAAATTCTGTTGATTTCGGTACTTAGAAAAATTTTGTCGAATTCGGTACTTAGAAAACATTCAGAAGTTTTCGGTACTTAGAAAAATTCTGTCGAATTCGGTACTTAGAAAAATTCTGTTGATTTCGGTACTTAGAAAATTACTGCCTTTTTCGGTACTTTGAAAATTTCTGACGTTTTCGGTTCTTAGAAAAATTCTTCCGATTTCAGTACTCAGAAAAATTCTGTTGATTTCGGTACTTAGAAAAATTCTGTCGATTTCGGTACTTAGAAAAATTCTGATGATTTCGGATCTTAGAAAATTTCTGCCTTTTTCGGTACTTAGAAAACATTCAGAAGTTTTCGGTACTTAGAAAAATTCTGTCGAATTCGGTACTTACAGAAATTCTGTTGATTTCGGTACATGGAAAATTTCTGCCTTTTTCGGTAGTTTGAAAACACTCAGAAGTTTTCGGTTTCTTAGAAAAATTCTGTCGATTTCGGTACTTAGAAAAATTCTGTTGATTTCGGTACTTAGAAAATTTCTCACGTTATCGGTACTTAGAAAAATTCTGACGATTTCGGTACTTAGAAAAATTCTGTCGAATTCGGTACTTAGAAAAATTCTGTTGATTTCGGTACTTAGAAAAATTCTGTCGATTTCGGTACTTAGAAAAATTCTGTTGATTTCGGTACTTAGAAAATTTCTGCCTTTTTCGGTACTTTGAAAATTTCAGACGTTTTCGGTACTTAGAAAACATTCCGACGATTTCGGTACTTAAAAAATTCTGACGATTTCGGTACTTGGAAAATTTCTGACCTTTTCGGTACTTAGAAAATTTCTGCCTTTTTCGGTACTTTGAAAATTTCTGACGTTTTCGGAACTTAGAAAAATTCTGATGATTTCGGTACTTAGAAAATTTCTGACCTTTTCGGTATTTAGAAAATTTCAAACGATTTCGGTACTTAGAAAAATTCAGACGATTTCGGTACTTAGAAAAATTCTGACGATTTCGGTACTTAGAAAACATTCAGAAGTTTTCGATACTTAGAAAATTTCTGACGTTTTCGGTACTTAGAAAACTTCTTCCGATTTCAGTACTTAGAAAAATTCTGTTGATTTCGGTACTTAGAAAAATTCTGTCGATTTCGGTACTTAGAAAAATTCTGATGATTTCGGATCTTAGAAAATTTCTGCCTTTTTCGGTACTTAGAAAACATTCAGAAGTTTTCGGTACTTAGAAAAATTCTGTCGAATTCGGTACTTACAGAAATTCTGTTGATTTCGGTACATGTAAAATTTCTGCCTTTTTCGGTAGTTTGAAAAGACTCAGAAGTTTTCGGTTTCTTAGAAAAATTTTGTCGAATTCGGTACTTAGAAAAATTCTGTTGATTTCGGTACTTAGAAAATTACTGCCTTTTTCGGTACTTTGAAAATTTCTGACGTTTTCGGTTCTTAGAAAAATTCTTCCGATTTCAGTACTCAGAAAAATTCTGTTGATTTCGGTACTTAGAAAAATTCTGTCGATTTCGGTACTTAGAAAAATTCTGATGATTTCGGATCTTATAAAATTTCTGCCATTTTCGGTACTTAGAAAACATTCAGAAGTTTTCGGTACTTTGAAAATTTCTAACGTTTTCGGTACTTAGAAAAATTCTTATGATTTCGGTACTTAGAAAATTTCTGACCTTTTCGGTATTTAGAAAATTTCAAACGATTTCGGTACTTAGAAAATTCTGATGATTTTGGATCTTAGAAAAGTTCTGCCTTTTTCGGTACTTAGAAAACATTCAGAAGTTTTCGGTACTTAGAAAAATTCTGTCGAATTCTTTACTTAGAAAAATTCAGTTGATTTCGGTACATGGAAAATTTCTGCCTTTTTCGGTACTTTGAAAAGACTCAGAAGTTTTCGGTACTTAGAAAAATTCTGTCGATTTCGGTACTTAGAAAAATTCTGATGATTTCGGATCTTAGAAAATTTCTGCCTTTTTCGGTACTTAGAAAACATTCAGAAGTTTTCGGTACTTAGAAAAATTCTGTGGAATTCGGTACTTAGAAAAATTCTGTTGATTTCGGTACATGGAAAATTTCTGCCTTTTTCGGTAGTTTGAAAAGACTCAGAAGTTTTCGGTTTCTTAGGAAAATTTTGTCGAATTCGGTACTTAGAAAAATTCTGTTGATTTCGGTACTTAGAAAATTTCTGCCTTTTTCGGTACTTTGAAAATTTCTGATCTTCTCGGTACTTAGAAAAATTCGGACGATTTCGGTACTTAGAAAAATTCTGTTGATTTCGGTACTTAGAAAAATTTTGTCGAATTCGGTACTTAGAAAACATTCAGAAGTTTTCGGTACTTAGAAAAATTCTGTCGAATTCGGTACTTAGAAAAATTCTGTTGATTTCGGTACTTAGAAAATTACTGCCTTTTTCGGTACTTTGAAAATTTCTGACGTTTTCGGTTCTTAGAAAAATTCTTCCGATTTCAGTACTCAGAAAAATTCTGTTGATTTCGGTACTTAGAAAAATTCTGTCGATTTCGGTACTTAGAAAAATTCTGATGATTTCGGATCTTAGAAAATTTCTGCCTTTTTCGGTACTTAGAAAGCATTCAGAAGTTTTCGGTACTTAGAAAAATTCTGTCGAATTCGGTACTTACAGAAATTCTGTTGATTTCGGTACATGGAAAATTTCTGCCTTTTTCGGTAGTTTGAAAACACTCAGAAGTTTTCGGTTTCTTAGAAAAATTCTGTCGATTTCGGTACTTAGAAAAATTCTGTTGATTTCGGTACTTAGAAAATTTCTCACGTTATCGGTACTTAGAAAAATTCTGACGATTTCGGTACTTAGAAAAATTCTGTCGAATTCGGTACTTAGAAAAATTCTGTTGATTTCGGTACTTAGAAAAATTCTGTCGATTTCGGTACTTAGAAAAATTCTGTTGATTTCGGTACTTAGAAAATTTCTGCCTTTTTCGGTACTTTGAAAATTTCAGACGTTTTCGGTACTTAGAAAACATTCCGACGATTTCGGTACTTAAAAAATTCTGACGATTTCGGTACTTGGAAAATTTCTGACCTTTTCGGTACTTAGAAAATTTCTGCCTTTTTCGGTACTTTGAAAATTTCTGACGTTTTCGGAACTTAGAAAAATTCTGATGATTTCGGTACTTAGAAAATTTCTGACCTTTTCGGTATTTAGAAAATTTCAAACGATTTCGGTACTTAGAAAAATTCAGACGATTTCGGTACTTAGAAAAATTCTGACGATTTCGGTACTTAGAAAACATTCAGAAGTTTTCGATACTTAGAAAATTTCTGACGTTTTCGGTACTTAGAAAACTTCTTCCGATTTCAGTACTTAGAAAAATTCTGTTGATTTCGGTACTTAGAAAAATTCTGTCGATTTCGGTACTTAGAAAAATTCTGATGATTTCGGATCTTAGAAAATTTCTGCCTTTTTCGGTACTTAGAAAACATTCAGAAGTTTTCGGTACTTAGAAAAATTCTGTCGAATTCGGTACTTACAGAAATTCTGTTGATTTCGGTACATGTAAAATTTCTGCCTTTTTCGGTAGTTTGAAAAGACTCAGAAGTTTTCGGTTTCTTAGAAAAATTTTGTCGAATTCGGTACTTAGAAAAATTCTGTTGATTTCGGTACTTAGAAAATTACTGCCTTTTTCGGTACTTTGAAAATTTCTGACGTTTTCGGTTCTTAGAAAAATTCTTCCGATTTCAGTACTCAGAAAAATTCTGTTGATTTCGGTACTTAGAAAAATTCTGTCGATTTCGGTACTTAGAAAAATTCTGATGATTTCGGATCTTATAAAATTTCTGCCATTTTCGGTACTTAGAAAACATTCAGAAGTTTTCGGTACTTTGAAAATTTCTAACGTTTTCGGTACTTAGAAAAATTCTTATGATTTCGGTACTTAGAAAATTTCTGACCTTTTCGGTATTTAGAAAATTTCAAACGATTTCGGTACTTAGAAAATTCTGATGATTTTGGATCTTAGAAAAGTTCTGCCTTTTTCGGTACTTAGAAAACATTCAGAAGTTTTCGGTACTTAGAAAAATTCTGTCGAATTCTTTACTTAGAAAAATTCAGTTGATTTCGGTACATGGAAAATTTCTGCCTTTTTCGGTACTTTGAAAAGACTCAGAAGTTTTCGGTACTTAGAAAAATTCTGTCGATTTCGGTACTTAGAAAAATTCTGATGATTTCGGATCTTAGAAAATTTCTGCCTTTTTCGGTACTTAGAAAACATTCAGAAGTTTTCGGTACTTAGAAAAATTCTGTGGAATTCGGTACTTAGAAAAATTCTGTTGATTTCGGTACATGGAAAATTTCTGCCTTTTTCGGTAGTTTGAAAAGACTCAGAAGTTTTCGGTTTCTTAGGAAAATTTTGTCGAATTCGGTACTTAGAAAAATTCTGTTGATTTCGGTACTTAGAAAATTTCTGCCTTTTTCGGTACTTTGAAAATTTCTGATCTTCTCGGTACTTAGAAAAATTCGGACGATTTCGGTACTTAGAAAAATTCTGTTGATTTCGGTACTTAGAAAAATTTTGTCGAATTCGGTACTTAGAAAACATTCAGAAGTTTTCGGTACTTAGAAAAATTCTGTCGAATTCGGTACTTAGAAAAATTCTGTTGATTTCGGTACTTAGAAAATTACTGCCTTTTTCGGTACTTTGAAAATTTCTGACGTTTTCGGTTCTTAGAAAAATTCTTCCGATTTCAGTACTCAGAAAAATTCTGTTGATTTCGGTACTTAGAAAAATTCTGTCGATTTCGGTACTTAGAAAAATTCTGATGATTTCGGATCTTAGAAAATTTCTGCCTTTTTCGGTACTTAGAAAACATTCAGAAGTTTTCGGTACTTAGAAAAATTCTGTCGAATTCGGTACTTACAGAAATTCTGTTGATTTCGGTACATGGAAAATTTCTGCCTTTTTCGGTAGTTTGAAAACACTCAGAAGTTTTCGGTTTCTTAGAAAAATTCTGCCGATTTCGGTACTTAGAAAAATTCTGTTGATTTCGGTACTTAGAAAATTTCTCACGTTATCGGTACTTAGAAAAATTCTGACGATTTCGGTACTTAGAAAAATTCTGTCGAATTCGGTACTTAGAAAAATTCTGTTGATTTCGGTACTTAGAAAAATTCTGTCGATTTCGGTACTTAGAAAAATTCTGTTGATTTCGGTACTTAGAAAATTTCTGCCTTTTTCGGTACTTTGAAAATTTCAGACGTTTTCGGTACTTAGAAAACATTCCGACGATTTCGGTACTTAAAAAATTCTGACGATTTCGGTACTTGGAAAATTTCTGACCTTTTCGGTATTTAGAAAATTTCAAACGATTTCGGTACTTAGAAAAATTCAGACGATTTCGGTACTTAGAAAAATTCTGACGATTTCGGTACTTAGAAAACATTCAGAAGTTTTCGATACTTAGAAAATTTCTGACGTTTTCGGTACTTAGAAAACTTCTTCCGATTTCAGTACTTAGAAAAATTCTGTTGATTTCGGTACTTAGAAAAATTCTGTCGATTTCGGTACTTAGAAAAATTCTGATGATTTCGGATCTTAGAAAATTTCTGCCTTTTTCGGTACTTAGAAAACATTCAGAAGTTTTCGGTACTTAGAAAAATTCTGTCGAATTCGGTACTTACAGAAATTCTGTTGATTTCGGTACATGTAAAATTTCTGCCTTTTTCGGTAGTTTGAAAAGACTCAGAAGTTTTCGGTTTCTTAGAAAAATTTTGTCGAATTCGGTACTTAGAAAAATTCTGTTGATTTCGGTACTTAGAAAATTACTGCCTTTTTCGGTACTTTGAAAATTTCTGACGTTTTCGGTTCTTAGAAAAATTCTTCCGATTTCAGTACTCAGAAAAATTCTGTTGATTTCGGTACTTAGAAAAATTCTGTCGATTTCGGTACTTAGAAAAATTCTGATGATTTCGGATCTTATAAAATTTCTGCCATTTTCGGTACTTAGAAAACATTCAGAAGTTTTCGGTACTTTGAAAATTTCTAACGTTTTCGGTACTTAGAAAAATTCTTATGATTTCGGTACTTAGAAAATTTCTGACCTTTTCGGTATTTAGAAAATTTCAAACGATTTCGGTACTTAGAAAATTCTGATGATTTTGGATCTTAGAAAAGTTCTGCCTTTTTCGGTACTTAGAAAACATTCAGAAGTTTTCGGTACTTAGAAAAATTCTGTCGAATTCTTTACTTAGAAAAATTCAGTTGATTTCGGTACATGGAAAATTTCTGCCTTTTTCGGTACTTTGAAAAGACTCAGAAGTTTTCGGTACTTAGAAAAATTCTGATGATTTCGGTACTTAGAAAATTTCTGACCTTTTCGGTATTTAGAAAATTTCAAACGATTTCGGTACTTAGAAAAATTCAGACGATTTCGGTACTTAGAAATATTCCGACGATTTCGGTACTTAGAAAATTTCTGCCTTTTTCGGAACTTAGAAAACATTCAGAAGTTTTCGGTACTTAGAAAATTTCTGACGTTATCGGTACTCAGAAAAATTCTGACGATTTCGGTACTTAGAAAAATTCTGTCGAATTCGGTACTTAGAAAAATTCTGTTGATTTCGGTACTTAGAAAATTTCTCACGTTATCGGTACTTAGAAAAATTCTGACGATTTCGGTACTTAGAAAAATTCTATCGAATTCGGTACTTAGAAAAATTCTGTTGATTTCGGTACTTAGAAAAATTCTGTCGATTTCGGTACTTAGAAAAATTCTTTTGATTTCGGTACTTAGAAAATTTCTGCCTTTTTCGGTACTTTGAAAATTTCAGACGTTTTCGGTACTTAGAAAACATTCCGACGATTTCGGTACTTAAAAAATTCTGACGATTTCGGTACTTGGAAAATTTCTGACCTTTTCGGTACTTTGAAAATTTCTGACGTTTTCGGAACTTAGAAAAATTCTGATGATTTCGGTACTTAGAAAATTTCTGACCTTTTCGGTATTTAGAAAATTTCAAACGATTTCGGTACTTAGAAAAATTCAGAAGTTTTCGATACTTAGAAAACTTCTTCCGATTTCAGTACTTAGAAAAATTCTGTTGATTTCGGTACTTAGAAAAATTCTGTCGATTTCGGTACTTAGAAAAATTCTGATGATTTCGGATCTTAGAAAATTTCTGCCTTTTTCGGTACTTAGAAAACATTCAGAAGTTTTCGGTACTTAGAAAAATTCTGTGGAATTCGGTACTTAGAAAAATTCTGTTGATTTCGGTACATGGAAAATTTCTGCCTTTTTCGGTAGTTTGAAAAGACTCAGAAGTTTTCGGTTTCTTAGGAAAATTTTGTCGAATTCGGTACTTAGAAAAATTCTGTTGATTTCGGTACTTAGAAAATTTCTGCCTTTTTCGGTACTTTGAAAATTTCTGATCTTCTCGGTACTTAGAAAAATTCGGACGATTTCGGTACTTAGAAAAATTCTGTTGATTTCGGTACTTAGAAAAATTTTGTCGAATTCGGTACTTAGAAAAATTCTGTTGATTTCGGTACTTAGAAAATTTCTGACCTTTTCGGTACTTAGAAAAATTCTGACGATTTCGGTACTTAGAAAACATTCAGAAGTTTTCGATACTTAGAAAATTTCTGACGTTTTCGGAACTTAGAAAAATTCTGTCGAATTCGGTACTCAGAAAAATTCTGTTGATTTCGGTACTTAGAAAAATTCTGTCGATTTTGGTACTTAGAAAAATTCTGATGATTTCGGATCTTAGAAAATTTCTGCCTTTTTCGGTACTTAGAAAACATTCAGAAGTTTTCGGTACTTAGAAAAATTCTGTCGAATTCGGTACTTACAAAAATTCTGTTGATTTCGGTACATGGAAAATTTCTGCCTTTTTCGGTAGTTTGAAAAGACTCAGAAGTTTTCGGTTTCTTAGAAAAATTCTGTCGATTTCGGTACTTAGAAAATTTCTGTTGATTTCGGTACTTAGAAAATTTCTGCCTTTTTCGGTACTTTGAAAATTTCTAACGTTTTCGGTACTTAGAAAAATTCTTATGATTTCGGTACTTAGAAAATTTCTGACCTTTTCGGTATTTAGAAAATTTCAAACGATTTCGGTACTTAGAAAATTCTGATGATTTTGGATCTTAGAAAAGTTCTGCCTTTTTCGGTACTTAGAAAACATTCAGAAGTTTTCGGTACTTAGAAAAATTCTGTCGAATTCTTTACTTAGAAAAATTCAGTTGATTTCGGTACATGGAAAATTTCTGCCTTTTTCGGTACTTTGAAAAGACTCAGAAGTTTTCGGTACTTAGAAAAATTCTGATGATTTCGGTACTTAGAAAATTTCTGACCTTTTCGGTATTTAGAAAATTTCAAACGATTTCGGTACTTAGAAAAATTCAGACGATTTCGGTACTTAGAAATATTCCGACGATTTCGGTACTTAGAAAATTTCTGCCTTTTTCGGAACTTAGAAAACATTCAGAAGTTTTCGGTACTTAGAAAATTTCTGACGTTATCGGTACTCAGAAAAATTCTGACGATTTCGGTACTTAGAAAAATTCTGTCGAATTCGGTACTTAGAAAAATTCTGTTGATTTCGGTACTTAGAAAATTTCTCACGTTATCGGTACTTAGAAAAATTCTGACGATTTCGGTACTTAGAAAAATTCTATCGAATTCGGTACTTAGAAAAATTCTGTTGATTTCGGTACTTAGAAAAATTCTGTCGATTTCGGTACTTAGAAAAATTCTTTTGATTTCGGTACTTAGAAAATTTCTGCCTTTTTCGGTACTTTGAAAATTTCAGACGTTTTCGGTACTTAGAAAACATTCCGACGATTTCGGTACTTAAAAAATTCTGACGATTTCGGTACTTGGAAAATTTCTGACCTTTTCGGTACTTAGAAAATTTCTGCCTTTTTCGGTACTTTGAAAATTTCTGACGTTTTCGGAACTTAGAAAAATTCTGATGATTTCGGTACTTAGAAAATTTCTGACCTTTTCGGTATTTAGAAAATTTCAAACGATTTCGGTACTTAGAAAAATTCAGACGATTTCGGTACTTAGAAAAATTCTGACGATTTCGGTACTTAGAAAACATTCAGAAGTTTTCGATACTTAGAAAACTTCTTCCGATTTCAGTACTTAGAAAACTTCTGTTGATTTCGGTACTTAGAAAAATTCTGTCGATTTCGGTACTTAGAAAAATTCTGATGATTTCGGATCTTAGAAAATTTCTGCCTTTTTCGGTACTTAGAAAACATTCAGAAGTTTTCGGTACTTAGAAAAATTCTGTGGAATTCGGTACTTAGAAAAATTCTGTTGATTTCGGTACATGGAAAATTTCTGCCTTTTTCGGTAGTTTGAAAAGACTCAGAAGTTTTCGGTTTCTTAGGAAAATTTTGTCGAATTCGGTACTTAGAAAAATTCTGTTGATTTCGGTACTTAGAAAATTTCTGCCTTTTTCGGTACTTTGAAAATTTCTGATCTTCTCGGTACTTAGAAAAATTCGGACGATTTCGGTACTTAGAAAAATTCTGTTGATTTCGGTACTTAGAAAAATTTTGTCGAATTCGGTACTTAGAAAAATTCTGTTGATTTCGGTACTTAGAAAATTTCTGACCTTTTCGGTACTTAGAAAAATTCTGACGATTTCGGTACTTAGAAAACATTCAGAAGTTTTCGATACTTAGAAAATTTCTGACGTTTTCGGAACTTAGAAAAATTCTGTCGAATTCGGTACTTAGAAAAATTCTGTTGATTTCGGTACTTAGAAAATTTCTGCCTTTTTCGGTACTTTGAAAATTTCTAACGTTTTCGGTACTTAGAAAAATTCTGATGATTTCGGTACTTTGAAAATTTCTGACGTTTTCGGTACTTAGAAAAATTCTGATGATTTCGGTACTTAGAAAATTTCTGACCTTTTCGGTATTTAGAAAATTTCAAACGATTTCGGTACTTAGAAAAATTCAGACGATTTCGGTACTTAGAAAATTTCTGCCTTTTTCGGAACTTAGAAAACATTCAGAAGTTTTCGGTACTTAGAAAATTTCTGACGTTATCGGTACTCAGAAAAATTCTGACGATTTCGGTACTTAGAAAAATTCTGTCGAATTCGGTACTTAGAAAAATTCTGTTGATTTCGGTACTTAGAAAATTTCTCACGTTATCGGTACTTAGAAAAATTCTGACGATTTCGGTACTTAGAAAAATTCTGTCGAATTCGGTACTTAGAAAAATTCTGTTGATTTCGGTTCTTAGAAAAATTCTGTCGATTTCGGTACTTAGAAAAATTCTGTTGATTTCGGTACTTAGAAAATTTCTGCCATTTTCGGTACTTTGAAAATTTCAGACGTTTTCGGTACTTAGAAAACATTCCGACGATTTCGGTACTTAAAAAATTCTGACGATTTCGGTTCTTAGAAAAATTCTTCCGATTTCAGTACTCAGAAAAATTCTGATGATTTCGGATCTTAGAAAATTTCTGCCATTTTCGGTACTTAGAAAACATTCAGAAGTTTTCGGTACTTAGAAAAATTCTGTCGAATTCGGTACTTACAAAAATTCTGTTGATTTCGGTACATGGAAAATTTCTGCCTTTTTCGGTAGTTTGAAAAGACTCAGAAGTTTTCGGTTTCTTAGAAAAATTCTGTCGATTTCGGTACTTAGAAAATTTCTGTTGAATTCGGTACTTAGAAAATTTCTGCCTTTTTCGGTACTTTGAAAATTTCTAACGTTTTCGGTACTTAGAAAAATTCTTATGATTTCGGTACTTAGAAAATTTCTGACATTTTCGGTATTTAGAAAATTTCAAACGATTTCGGTACTTAGAAAATTCTGATGATTTTGGATCTTAGAAAAGTTCTGCCTTTTTCGGTACTTAGAAAACATTCAGAAGTTTTCGGTACTTAGAAAAATTCTGACGAATTCTTTACTTAGAAAAATTCAGTTGATTTCGGTACATGGAAAATTTCTGCCTTTTTCGGTACTTTGAAAAGACTCAGAAGTTTTCGGTACTTAGAAAAATTCTGATGATTTCGGTACTTAGAAATATTCCGACGATTTCGGTACTTAGAAAATTTCTGCCTTTTTCGGAACTTAGAAAACATTCAGAAGTTTTCGGTACTTAGAAAATTTCTGACGTTATCGGTACTCAGAAAAATTCTGACGATTTCGGTACTTAGAAAAATTCTGTCGAATTCGGTACTTAGAAAAATTCTGTTGATTTCGGTACTTAGAAAATTTCTCACGTTATCGGTACTTAGAAAAATTCTGACGATTTCGGTACTTAGAAAAATTCTATCGAATTCGGTACTTAGAAAAATTCTGTTGATTTCGGTACTTAGAAAAATTCTGTCGATTTCGGTACTTAGAAAAATTCTTTTGATTTCGGTACTTAGAAAATTTCTGCCTTTTTCGGTACTTTGAAAATTTCAGACGTTTTCGGTACTTAGAAAACATTCCGACGATTTCGGTACTTAAAAAATTCTGACGATTTCGGTACTTGGAAAATTTCTGACCTTTTCGGTACTTAGAAAATTTCTGCCTTTTTCGGTACTTTGAAAATTTCTGACGTTTTCGGAACTTAGAAAAATTCTGATGATTTCGGTACTTAGAAAATTTCTGACCTTTTCGGTATTTAGAAAATTTCAAACGATTTCGGTACTTAGAAAAATTCAGACGATTTCGGTACTTAGAAAAATTCTGACGATTTCGGTACTTAGAAAACATTCAGAAGTTTTCGATACTTAGAAAACCTCTTCCGATTTCAGTACTTAGAAAAATTCTGTTGATTTCGGTACTTAGAAAAATTCTGTCGATTTCGGTACTTAGAAAAATTCTGATGATTTCGGATCTTAGAAAATTTCTGCCTTTTTCGGTACTTAGAAAACATTCAGAAGTTTTCGGTACTTAGAAAAATTCTGTGGAATTCAGTACTTAGAAAAATTCTGTTGATTTCGGTACATGGAAAATTTCTGCCTTTTTCGGTAGTTTGAAAAGACTCAGAAGTTTTCGGTTTCTTAGGAAAATTTTGTCGAATTCGGTACTTAGAAAAATTCTGTTGATTTCGGTACTTAGAAAATTTCTGCCTTTTTCGGTACTTTGAAAATTTCTGATCTTCTCGGTACTTAGAAAAATTCGGACGATTTCGGTACTTAGAAAAATTCTGTTGATTTCGGTACTTAGAAAAATTTTGTCGAATTCGGTACTTAGAAAAATTCTGTTGATTTCGGTACTTAGAAAATTTCTGACCTTTTCGGTACTTAGAAAAATTCTGACGATTTCGGTACTTAGAAAACATTCAGAAGTTTTCGATACTTAGAAAATTTCTGACGTTTTCGGAACTTAGAAAAATTCTGTCGAATTCGGTACTTAGAAAAATTCTGTTGATTTCGGTACATGGAAAATTTCTGCCTTTTTCGGTACTTTGAAAAGACTCAGAAGTTTTCAGTACTTAGAAAATTTCTGTCGATTTCGGTACTTAGAAAAATTCTGTTGATTTCGGTACTTAGAAAATTTCTGCCTTTTTCGGTACTTTGAAAATTTCTAACGTTTTCGGTACTTAGAAAAATTCTGATGATTTCGGTACTTTGAAAATTTCTGACGTTTTCGGTACTTAGAAAAATTCTGATGATTTCGGTACTTAGAAAATTTCTGACCTTTTCGGTATTTAGAAAATTTCAAACGATTTCGGTACTTAGAAAAATTCAGACGATTTCGGTACTTAGAAAATTTCTGCCTTTTTCGGAACTTAGAAAACATTCAGAAGTTTTCGGTACTTAGAAAATTTCTGACGTTATCGGTACTCAGAAAAATTCTGACGATTTCGGTACTTAGAAAAATTCTGTCGAATTCGGTACTTAGAAAAATTCTGTTGATTTCGGTACTTAGAAAATTTCTCACGTTATCGGTACTTAGAAAAATTCTGACGATTTCGGTACTTAGAAAAATTCTGTCGAATTCGGTACTTAGAAAAATTCTGTTGATTTCGGTTCTTAGAAAAATTCTGTCGATTTCGGTACTTAGAAAAATTCTGTTGATTTCGGTACTTAGAAAATTTCTGCCTTTTTCGGTACTTTGAAAATTTCAGACGTTTTCGGTACTTAGAAAACATTCCGACGATTTCGGTACTTAAAAAATTCTGACGATTTCGGTACTTGGAAAATTTCTGACCTTTTCGGTACTTAGAAAATTTCTGCCTTTTTCGGTACTTTGAAAATTTCTGACGTTTTCGGAACTTAGAAAAAATCAGACGATTTCGGTACTTAGAAAATTTCTGACGTTTTCGGTACTTAGAAAAATTCTTCCGATTTCAGTACTTAGAAAAATTCTGTTGATTTCGGTACTTAGAAAAATTCTGTCGATTTCGGTACTTAGAAAAATTCTGTTGATTTCGGTACATAGAAAAATTTTGTCGAATTCGGTACTTAGAAAAATTCTGTTGATTTCGGTACTTTGACAAATTCTGTCGATTTCGGTACTTAGAAAAATTCTGTTGAATTTGGTACTTAGAAAAATTCTGACGATTTCTTTACTTAGAAAAATTCCGACGATTTCGGTACTTAGAAAACATTCAGAAGTTTTCGATACTTAGAAAATTTCTGACGTTTTCGGTACTTAGAAAAATTCTTCCGATTTCAGTACTTAGAAAAATTCTGTTGATTTCGGTACTTAGAAAAATTCTGTCGATTTCGGTACTTAGAAAAATTCTGATGATTTCGGATCTTAGAAATTTTCTGCCTTTTTCGGTACTTAGAAAACATTCAGAAGTTTTCGGTACTTAGAAAAAGTCTGTCGAATTCGGTACTTACAAAAATTCTGTTGATTTCGGTACATGGAAAATTTCTGCCTTTTTCGGTAGTTTGAAAAGACTCAGAAGTTTTCGGTTTCTTAGAAAAATTCTGTCGATTTCGGTACTTAGAAAATTTCTGTTGATTGCGGTACTTAGAAAATTTCTGCCTTTTTCGGTACTTTGAAAATTTCTAACGTTTTCGGTACTTAGAAAAATTCTGATGATTTCGGTACTTAGAAAATTTCTGACCTTTTCGGTATTTAGAAAATTTCAAACGATTTCGGTACTAAGAAAAATTCAGACGATTTCGGTACTTAGAAATATTCCGACGATTTCGGTACTTAGAAAATTTCTGCCTTTTTCGGAACTTAGAAAACATTCAGAAGTTTTCGGTACTTAGAAAATTTCTGACGTTATCGGTACTTAGAAAAATTCTGACGATTTCGGTACTTAGAAAATTTCTGACCTTTTCGGTACTTAGAAAAATTCTGACGATTTCGGTACTTAGAAAAATTCTTCCGATTTCAGTACTTAGAAAAATTCTGTTGATTTCGGTACTTCGAAAAATTCTGTCGATTTCGGTACTTAGAAAAATTCTGATGATTTCGGTACATGGAAAATTTCTGCCTTTTTCGGAACTTTGAAAAGACTCAGAAGTTTTCAGTACTTAGAAAATTTCTGACGTTTTCGGTCCTTAGAAAAATTCCTTCGATATCGGTACTTAGAAAACATTCAGAAGTTTACGGTACTTAGAAAATTTCTGCCTTTTTCAGTACTTAGAAAACATTCAGAAGTTTTCGGTACTTAGAAAAATTCTGTCGAATTCCGAACTTAGAAAAATTCTGTTGATTTCGGTAATTAGAAAAATTCTGTTGATTTCGGCACTTAGAAAAATTTTGTCAAATTCGGTACTTAGAAAAATTCTGTTGATTTCGGTACTTAGACAAATTCTGTCGATTTCGGTACTTAGAAAAATTCTGACGATTTCTTTACTTAGAAAAATTCCGACGATTTCGGTACTAGGAAAACATTCAGAAGTTTTCGATACTTAGAAAATTTCTGACGTTTTCGGTACTTAGAAAAATTCTTCCGATTTCAGTACTTAGAAAAATTCTGTTGATTTCGGTACTTAGAAAATTTCTGCCTTTTTCGGTACTTTGAAAATTTCTAACGTTTTCGGTACTTAGAAAAATTCTGATGATTTCGGTACTTTGAAAATTTCTGACGTTTTCGGTACTTAGAAAAATTCTGATGATTTCGGTACTTAGAAAATTTCTGACCTTTTCGGTATTTAGAAAATTTCAAACGATTTCGGTACTTAGAAAAATTCAGACGATTTCGGTACTTAGAAAATTTCTGCCTTTTTCGGAACTTAGAAAACATTCAGAAGTTTTCGGTACTTAGAAAATTTCTGACGTTATCGGTACTCAGAAAAATTCTGACGATTTCGGTACTTAGAAAAATTCTGTCGAATTCGGTACTTAGAAAAATTCTGTTGATTTCGGTACTTAGAAAATTTCTCACGTTATCGGTACTTAGAAAAATTCTGACGATTTCGGTACTTAGAAAAATTCTGTCGAATTCGGTACTTAGAAAAATTCTGTTGATTTCGGTTCTTAGAAAAATTCTGTCGATTTCGGTACTTAGAAAAATTCTGTTGATTTCGGTACTTAGAAAATTTCTGCCATTTTCGGTACTTTGAAAATTTCAGACGTTTTCGGTACTTAGAAAACATTCCGACGATTTCGGTACTTAAAAAATTCTGACGATTTCGGTTCTTAGAAAAATTCTTCCGATTTCAGTACTCAGAAAAATTCTGATGATTTCGGATCTTAGAAAATTTCTGCCATTTTCGGTACTTAGAAAACATTCAGAAGTTTTCGGTACTTAGAAAAATTCTGTCGAATTCGGTACTTACAAAAATTCTGTTGATTTCGGTACATGGAAAATTTCTGCCTTTTTCGGTAGTTTGAAAAGACTCAGAAGTTTTCGGTTTCTTAGAAAAATTCTGTCGATTTCGGTACTTAGAAAATTTCTGTTGAATTCGGTACTTAGAAAATTTCTGCCTTTTTCGGTACTTTGAAAATTTCTAACGTTTTCGGTACTTAGAAAAATTCTTATGATTTCGGTACTTAGAAAATTTCTGACATTTTCGGTATTTAGAAAATTTCAAACGATTTCGGTACTTAGAAAATTCTGATGATTTTGGATCTTAGAAAAGTTCTGCCTTTTTCGGTACTTAGAAAACATTCAGAAGTTTTCGGTACTTAGAAAAATTCTGACGAATTCTTTACTTAGAAAAATTCAGTTGATTTCGGTACATGGAAAATTTCTGCCTTTTTCGGTACTTTGAAAAGACTCAGAAGTTTTCGGTACTTAGAAAAATTCTGATGATTTCGGTACTTAGAAATATTCCGACGATTTCGGTACTTAGAAAATTTCTGCCTTTTTCGGAACTTAGAAAACATTCAGAAGTTTTCGGTACTTAGAAAATTTCTGACGTTATCGGTACTCAGAAAAATTCTGACGATTTCGGTACTTAGAAAAATTCTGTCGAATTCGGTACTTAGAAAAATTCTGTTGATTTCGGTACTTAGAAAATTTCTCACGTTATCGGTACTTAGAAAAATTCTGACGATTTCGGTACTTAGAAAAATTCTATCGAATTCGGTACTTAGAAAAATTCTGTTGATTTCGGTACTTAGAAAAATTCTGTCGATTTCGGTACTTAGAAAAATTCTTTTGATTTCGGTACTTAGAAAATTTCTGCCTTTTTCGGTACTTTGAAAATTTCAGACGTTTTCGGTACTTAGAAAACATTCCGACGATTTCGGTACTTAAAAAATTCTGACGATTTCGGTACTTGGAAAATTTCTGACCTTTTCGGTACTTAGAAAATTTCTGCCTTTTTCGGTACTTTGAAAATTTCTGACGTTTTCGGAACTTAGAAAAATTCTGATGATTTCGGTACTTAGAAAATTTCTGACCTTTTCGGTATTTAGAAAATTTCAAACGATTTCGGTACTTAGAAAAATTCAGACGATTTCGGTACTTAGAAAAATTCTGACGATTTCGGTACTTAGAAAACATTCAGAAGTTTTCGATACTTAGAAAACCTCTTCCGATTTCAGTACTTAGAAAAATTCTGTTGATTTCGGTACTTAGAAAAATTCTGTCGATTTCGGTACTTAGAAAAATTCTGATGATTTCGGATCTTAGAAAATTTCTGCCTTTTTCGGTACTTAGAAAACATTCAGAAGTTTTCGGTACTTAGAAAAATTCTGTGGAATTCAGTACTTAGAAAAATTCTGTTGATTTCGGTACATGGAAAATTTCTGCCTTTTTCGGTAGTTTGAAAAGACTCAGAAGTTTTCGGTTTCTTAGGAAAATTTTGTCGAATTCGGTACTTAGAAAAATTCTGTTGATTTCGGTACTTAGAAAATTTCTGCCTTTTTCGGTACTTTGAAAATTTCTGATCTTCTCGGTACTTAGAAAAATTCGGACGATTTCGGTACTTAGAAAAATTCTGTTGATTTCGGTACTTAGAAAAATTTTGTCGAATTCGGTACTTAGAAAAATTCTGTTGATTTCGGTACTTAGAAAATTTCTGACCTTTTCGGTACTTAGAAAAATTCTGACGATTTCGGTACTTAGAAAACATTCAGAAGTTTTCGATACTTAGAAAATTTCTGACGTTTTCGGAACTTAGAAAAATTCTGTCGAATTCGGTACTTAGAAAAATTCTGTTGATTTCGGTACATGGAAAATTTCTGCCTTTTTCGGTACTTTGAAAAGACTCAGAAGTTTTCAGTACTTAGAAAATTTCTGTCGATTTCGGTACTTAGAAAAATTCTGTTGATTTCGGTACTTAGAAAATTTCTGCCTTTTTCGGTACTTTGAAAATTTCTAACGTTTTCGGTACTTAGAAAAATTCTGATGATTTCGGTACTTTGAAAATTTCTGACGTTTTCGGTACTTAGAAAAATTCTGATGATTTCGGTACTTAGAAAATTTCTGACCTTTTCGGTATTTAGAAAATTTCAAACGATTTCGGTACTTAGAAAAATTCAGACGATTTCGGTACTTAGAAAATTTCTGCCTTTTTCGGAACTTAGAAAACATTCAGAAGTTTTCGGTACTTAGAAAATTTCTGACGTTATCGGTACTCAGAAAAATTCTGACGATTTCGGTACTTAGAAAAATTCTGTCGAATTCGGTACTTAGAAAAATTCTGTTGATTTCGGTACTTAGAAAATTTCTCACGTTATCGGTACTTAGAAAAATTCTGACGATTTCGGTACTTAGAAAAATTCTGTCGAATTCGGTACTTAGAAAAATTCTGTTGATTTCGGTTCTTAGAAAAATTCTGTCGATTTCGGTACTTAGAAAAATTCTGTTGATTTCGGTACTTAGAAAATTTCTGCCTTTTTCGGTACTTTGAAAATTTCAGACGTTTTCGGTACTTAGAAAACATTCCGACGATTTCGGTACTTAAAAAATTCTGACGATTTCGGTACTTGGAAAATTTCTGACCTTTTCGGTACTTAGAAAATTTCTGCCTTTTTCGGTACTTTGAAAATTTCTGACGTTTTCGGAACTTAGAAAAAATCAGACGATTTCGGTACTTAGAAAATTTCTGACGTTTTCGGTACTTAGAAAAATTCTTCCGATTTCAGTACTTAGAAAAATTCTGTTGATTTCGGTACTTAGAAAAATTCTGTCGATTTCGGTACTTAGAAAAATTCTGTTGATTTCGGTACATAGAAAAATTTTGTCGAATTCGGTACTTAGAAAAATTCTGTTGATTTCGGTACTTTGACAAATTCTGTCGATTTCGGTACTTAGAAAAATTCTGTTGAATTTGGTACTTAGAAAAATTCTGACGATTTCTTTACTTAGAAAAATTCCGACGATTTCGGTACTTAGAAAACATTCAGAAGTTTTCGATACTTAGAAAATTTCTGACGTTTTCGGTACTTAGAAAAATTCTTCCGATTTCAGTACTTAGAAAAATTCTGTTGATTTCGGTACTTAGAAAAATTCTGTCGATTTCGGTACTTAGAAAAATTCTGATGATTTCGGATCTTAGAAATTTTCTGCCTTTTTCGGTACTTAGAAAACATTCAGAAGTTTTCGGTACTTAGAAAAAGTCTGTCGAATTCGGTACTTACAAAAATTCTGTTGATTTCGGTACATGGAAAATTTCTGCCTTTTTCGGTAGTTTGAAAAGACTCAGAAGTTTTCGGTTTCTTAGAAAAATTCTGTCGATTTCGGTACTTAGAAAATTTCTGTTGATTGCGGTACTTAGAAAATTTCTGCCTTTTTCGGTACTTTGAAAATTTCTAACGTTTTCGGTACTTAGAAAAATTCTGATGATTTCGGTACTTAGAAAATTTCTGACCTTTTCGGTATTTAGAAAATTTCAAACGATTTCGGTACTAAGAAAAATTCAGACGATTTCGGTACTTAGAAATATTCCGACGATTTCGGTACTTAGAAAATTTCTGCCTTTTTCGGAACTTAGAAAACATTCAGAAGTTTTCGGTACTTAGAAAATTTCTGACGTTATCGGTACTTAGAAAAATTCTGACGATTTCGGTACTTAGAAAATTTCTGACCTTTTCGGTACTTAGAAAAATTCTGACGATTTCGGTACTTAGAAAAATTCTTCCGATTTCAGTACTTAGAAAAATTCTGTTGATTTCGGTACTTCGAAAAATTCTGTCGATTTCGGTACTTAGAAAAATTCTGATGATTTCGGTACATGGAAAATTTCTGCCTTTTTCGGAACTTTGAAAAGACTCAGAAGTTTTCAGTACTTAGAAAATTTCTGACGTTTTCGGTCCTTAGAAAAATTCCTTCGATATCGGTACTTAGAAAACATTCAGAAGTTTACGGTACTTAGAAAATTTCTGCCTTTTTCAGTACTTAGAAAACATTCAGAAGTTTTCGGTACTTAGAAAAATTCTGTCGAATTCCGAACTTAGAAAAATTCTGTTGATTTCGGTAATTAGAAAAATTCTGTTGATTTCGGCACTTAGAAAAATTTTGTCAAATTCGGTACTTAGAAAAATTCTGTTGATTTCGGTACTTAGACAAATTCTGTCGATTTCGGTACTTAGAAAAATTCTGACGATTTCTTTACTTAGAAAAATTCCGACGATTTCGGTACTAGGAAAACATTCAGAAGTTTTCGATACTTAGAAAATTTCTGACGTTTTCGGTACTTAGAAAAATTCTTCCGATTTCAGTACTTAGAAAAATTCTGTTGATTTCGGTACTTAGAAAAATTCTGTCGATTTCGGTACTTAGAAAAATTCTGATGATTTCGGATCTTAGAAAATTTCTGCCTTTTTCGGTACTTAGAAAACATTCAGAAGTTTTCGGTACTTAGAAAAATTCTGTGGAATTCGGTACTAAATTCTGTTGATTTCGGTACATGGAAAATTTCTGCCTTTTTCGGTACTTAGAAAAATTCTGACGATTTCGGTACTTAGAAAACATTCAGAAGTTTTCGATACTTAGAAAATTTCTGACGTTTTCGGAACTTAGAAAAATTCTGTCGAATTCGGTACTTAGAAAAATTCTGTTGATTTCGGTACATGGAAAATTTCTGCCTTTTTCGGTACTTTGAAAAGACTCAGAAGTTTTCAGTACTTAGAAAATTTCTGTCGATTTCGGTACTTAGAAAAATTCTGTTGATTTCGGTACTTAGAAAATTTCTGCCTTTTTCGGTACTTTGAAAATTTCTAACGTTTTCGGTACTTAGAAAAATTCTGATGATTTCGGTACTTTGAAAATTTCTGACGTTTTCGGTACTTAGAAAAATTCTGATGATTTCGGTACTTAGAAAATTTCTGCCTTTTTCGGAACTTAGAAAACATTCAGAAGTTTTCGGTACTTAGAAAATTTCTGACGTTATCGGTACTCAGAAAAATTCTGACGATTTCGGTACTTAGAAAAATTCTGTCGAATTCCGTACTTAGAAAAATTCTGTTGATTTCGGTACTTAGAAAATTTCTCACGTTATCGGTACTTAGAAAAATTCTGACGATTTCAGTACTTAGAAAATTCTGTCGAATTCGGTACTTAGAAAAATTCTGTTGATTTCGGTTCTTAGAAAAATTCTGTCGATTTCGGTACTTAGAAAAATTCTGTTGATTTCGGTACTTAGAAAATTTCTGCCTTTTTCGGTACTTTGAAAATTTCTGACGTTTTCGGAACTTAGAAAAATTCTTCCGATTTCAGTACTTAGAAAAATTCTGTTGATTTCGGTACTTCGAAAAATTCTGTCGATTTCGGTACTTAGAAAAATTCTGATGATTTAGGATCTTAGAAAATTTCTACCTTTTTCGGTACTTAGAAAAATTCAGACGATTTCGGTACTTAGAAATATTCCGACGATTTCGGTACATAGAAAATTTCTGCCTTTTTCGAAACTTAGAAAACATTCAGAAGTTTTCGGTACTTAGAAAATTTCTGACGTTATCGGTACTTTGAAAAATTCAGACGATTTCGGTACTTAGAAAAATTCTGTCGAATTCGTTACTTTGAAAATTTCAGAAGTTTTCGATACTTAGAAAATTTCTGACGTTTTCGGTACTTAGAAAAATTCTTCCGATTTCAGTACTTAGAAAAATTCTGTTTATTTCGGTACATGGAAAATTTCTGCCTTTTTCGGTACTTTGAAAAGACTCAGAAGTTTTCGGTACTTAGAAAAATTTTGTCGAATTCGGTACTTAGAAAAATTCTGTTGATTTCGGTACTTAGACAAATTCTGTCGATTTCGGTACTTAGAAAAATTCTGACGATTTCTTTACTTAGAAAAATTCCGACGATTTCGGTACTAGGAAAACATTCAGAAGTTTTCGATACTTAGAAAATTTCTGACGTTTTCGGTACTTAGAAAAATTCTTCCGATTTCAGTACTTAGAAAAATTCTGTTGATTTCGGTACTTAGAAAAATTCTGTCGATTTCGGTACTTAGAAAAATTCTGATGATTTCGGATCTTAGAAAATTTCTGCCTTTTTCGGTACTTAGAAAACATTCAGAAGTTTTCGGTACTTAGAAAAATTCTGTGGAATTCGGTACTAAATTCTGTTGATTTCGGTACATGGAAAATTTCTGCCTTTTTCGGTACTTAGAAAAATTCTGACGATTTCGGTACTTAGAAAACATTCAGAAGTTTTCGATACTTAGAAAATTTCTGACGTTTTCGGAACTTAGAAAAATTCTGTCGAATTCGGTACTTAGAAAAATTCTGTTGATTTCGGTACATGGAAAATTTCTGCCTTTTTCGGTACTTTGAAAAGACTCAGAAGTTTTCAGTACTTAGAAAATTTCTGTCGATTTCGGTACTTAGAAAAATTCTGTTGATTTCGGTACTTAGAAAATTTCTGCCTTTTTCGGTACTTTGAAAATTTCTAACGTTTTCGGTACTTAGAAAAATTCTGATGATTTCGGTACTTTGAAAATTTCTGACGTTTTCGGTACTTAGAAAAATTCTGATGATTTCGGTACTTAGAAAATTTCTGCCTTTTTCGGAACTTAGAAAACATTCAGAAGTTTTCGGTACTTAGAAAATTTCTGACGTTATCGGTACTCAGAAAAATTCTGACGATTTCGGTACTTAGAAAAATTCTGTCGAATTCCGTACTTAGAAAAATTCTGTTGATTTCGGTACTTAGAAAATTTCTCACGTTATCGGTACTTAGAAAAATTCTGACGATTTCAGTACTTAGAAAATTCTGTCGAATTCGGTACTTAGAAAAATTCTGTTGATTTCGGTTCTTAGAAAAATTCTGTCGATTTCGGTACTTAGAAAAATTCTGTTGATTTCGGTACTTAGAAAATTTCTGCCTTTTTCGGTACTTTGAAAATTTCTGACGTTTTCGGAACTTAGAAAAATTCTTCCGATTTCAGTACTTAGAAAAATTCTGTTGATTTCGGTACTTCGAAAAATTCTGTCGATTTCGGTACTTAGAAAAATTCTGATGATTTAGGATCTTAGAAAATTTCTACCTTTTTCGGTACTTAGAAAAATTCAGACGATTTCGGTACTTAGAAATATTCCGACGATTTCGGTACATAGAAAATTTCTGCCTTTTTCGAAACTTAGAAAACATTCAGAAGTTTTCGGTACTTAGAAAATTTCTGACGTTATCGGTACTTTGAAAAATTCAGACGATTTCGGTACTTAGAAAAATTCTGTCGAATTCGTTACTTTGAAAATTTCAGAAGTTTTCGATACTTAGAAAATTTCTGACGTTTTCGGTACTTAGAAAAATTCTTCCGATTTCAGTACTTAGAAAAATTCTGTTTATTTCGGTACATGGAAAATTTCTGCCTTTTTCGGTACTTTGAAAAGACTCAGAAGTTTTCGGTACTTAGAAAAATTTTGTCGAATTCGGTACTTAGAAAAATTCTGTTGATTTCGGTACTTCGAAAAGTTCTGTCGAATTCGGTACTTAGAAAATTTCTGACCTTTTCGGTACTTAGAAAAATTCTCACGATTTCGGTACTTAGAAAACATTCAGAAGTTTTCGATACTTAGAAAACATTCAGAAGTTTTCGGTACTTAGAAAAATTCTGTCGAATTCGGTACTTAGAAAAATTCTGTTTATTTCGGTACATGGAAAATTTATGCCTTTTTCGGTACTTTGAAAAGACTCAGAAGTTTTCGGTACTTAGAAAAATTTTGTCGAATTCGGTACTTAGAAAAATTCTGTTGATTTCGGTACTTAGAAAAATTCTGTCGAATTCGGTACTTAGAAAAATTCTGTTGATTTCGGTACATGGAAAATTTCTGCCTTTTTCGGTACTTTGAAAAGACTCAGAAGTTTTCAGTACTTAGAAAATTTCTGACGTTTTCGGTACTTAGAAAAATTCCTTCGATATCGGTACTTAGAAAACATTCAGAAGTTTTCGGTACTTAGAAAATTTCTGCCTTTTTCAGTACTTAGAAAACATTCAGAAGTTTTCGGTACTTAGAAAATTTCTGCCTTTTTCAGTACTTAGAAAACATTCAGAAGTTTTCGGTACTTAGAAAAATTCTGTCGAATTCCGAACTTAGAAAAATTCTGTTGATTTCGGTACTTAGAAAAATTCTGTTGATTTCGGTACATAGAAAAATTTTGTCGAATTCGGTACTTAGAAAAATTCTGTTGATTTCGGTACTTTGACAAATTCTGTCGATTTCGGTACTTAGAAAAATTCTGTTGAATTTGGTACTTAGAAAAATTCTGACGATTTCTTTACTTAGAAAAATTCCGACGATTTCGGTACTTAGAAAACATTCAGAAGTTTTCGATACTTAGAAAATTTCTGACGTTTTCGGTACTTAGAAAAATTCTTCCGATTTCAGTACTTAGAAAAATTCTGTTGATTTCGGTACTTAGAAAAATTCTGTCGATTTCGGTACTTAGAAAAATTCTGATGATTTCGGATCTTAGAAAATTTCTGCCTTTTTCGGTACTTAGAAAACATTCAGAAGTTTTCGGTACTTAGAAAAAGTCTGTCGAATTCGGTACTTACAAAAATTCTGTTGATTTCGGTACATGGAAAATTTCTGCCTTTTTCGGTAGTTTGAAAAGACTCAGAAGTTTTCGGTTTCTTAGAAAAATTCTGTCGATTTCGGTACTTAGAAAATTTCTGTTGATTGCGGTACTTAGAAAATTTCTGCTTTTTCGGTACTTTGAAAATTTCTGACGTTTTCGGTACTTAGAAAAATTCTGATGATTTCGGTACTTAGAAAATTTCTGCCTTTTTCGGAACTTAGAAAACATTCAGAAGTTTTCGGTACTTAGAAAATTTCTGACGTTATCGGTACTCAGAAAAATTCTGACGATTTCGGTACTTAGAAAAATTCTGTCGAATTCGGTACTTAGAAAAATTCTGTTGATTTCGGTACTTAGAAAATTTCTCACGTTATCGGTACTTAGAAAAATTCTGACGATTTCAGTACTTAGAAAAATTCTGTCGAATTCGGTACTTAGAAAAATTCTGTTGATTTCGGTTCTTAGAAAAATTCTGTCGATTTCGGTACTTAGAAAAATTCTGTTGATTTCGGTACTTAGAAAATTTCTGCCTTTTTCGGTACTTTGAAAATTTCTGACGTTTTCGGAACTTAGAAAAATTCTTCCGATTTCAGTACTTAGAAAAATTCTGTTGATTTCGGTACTTCGAAAAATTCTGTCGATTTCGGTACTTAGAAAAATTCTGATGATTTAGGATCTTAGAAAATTTCTACCTTTTTCGGTACTTAGAAAAATTCAGACGATTTCGGTACTTAGAAATATTCCGACGATTTCGGTACATAGAAAATTTCTGCCTTTTTCGAAACTTAGAAAACATTCAGAAGTTTTCGGTACTTAGAAAATTTCTGACGTTATCGGTACTTAGAAAAATTCAGACGATTTCGGTACTTAGAAAAATTCTGTCGAATTCGTTACTTTGAAAATTTCAGAAGTTTTCGATACTTAGAAAATTTCTGACGTTTTCGGTACTTAGAAAAATTCTGTCGATTTCGGTACTTAGAAAAATTCTGTTGATTTTGGTACTTTGAAAATTTCTGCCTTTTTCAGTACTTAGAAAACATTCAGAAGTTTTCGGTACTTAGAAAATTTCTGCCTTTTTCAGTACTTAGAAAACATTCAGAAGTTTTCGGTACTTAGAAAAATTCTGTCGAATTCCGAACTTAGAAAAATTCTGTTGATTTCGGTACTTAGAAAAATTCTGTTGATTTCGGTACATAGAAAAATTTTGTCGAATTCGGTACTTAGAAAAATTCTGTTGATTTCGGTACTTTGACAAATTCTGTCGATTTCGGTACTTAGAAAAATTCTGTTGAATTTGGTACTTAGAAAAATTCTGACGATTTCTTTACTTAGAAAAATTCCGACGATTTCGGTACTTAGAAAACATTCAGAAGTTTTCGATACTTAGAAAATTTCTGACGTTTTCGGTACTTAGAAAAATTCTTCCGATTTCAGTACTTAGAAAAATTCTGTTGATTTCGGTACTTAGAAAAATTCTGTCGATTTCGGTACTTAGAAAAATTCTGATGATTTCGGATCTTAGAAAATTTCTGCCTTTTTCGGTACTTAGAAAACATTCAGAAGTTTTCGGTACTTAGAAAAAGTCTGTCGAATTCGGTACTTACAAAAATTCTGTTGATTTCGGTACATGGAAAATTTCTGCCTTTTTCGGTAGTTTGAAAAGACTCAGAAGTTTTCGGTTTCTTAGAAAAATTCTGTCGATTTCGGTACTTAGAAAATTTCTGTTGATTGCGGTACTTAGAAAATTTCTGCTTTTTCGGTACTTTGAAAATTTCTGACGTTTTCGGTACTTAGAAAAATTCTGATGATTTCGGTACTTAGAAAATTTCTGCCTTTTTCGGAACTTAGAAAACATTCAGAAGTTTTCGGTACTTAGAAAATTTCTGACGTTATCGGTACTCAGAAAAATTCTGACGATTTCGGTACTTAGAAAAATTCTGTCGAATTCGGTACTTAGAAAAATTCTGTTGATTTCGGTACTTAGAAAATTTCTCACGTTATCGGTACTTAGAAAAATTCTGACGATTTCAGTACTTAGAAAAATTCTGTCGAATTCGGTACTTAGAAAAATTCTGTTGATTTCGGTTCTTAGAAAAATTCTGTCGATTTCGGTACTTAGAAAAATTCTGTTGATTTCGGTACTTAGAAAATTTCTGCCTTTTTCGGTACTTTGAAAATTTCTGACGTTTTCGGAACTTAGAAAAATTCTTCCGATTTCAGTACTTAGAAAAATTCTGTTGATTTCGGTACTTCGAAAAATTCTGTCGATTTCGGTACTTAGAAAAATTCTGATGATTTAGGATCTTAGAAAATTTCTACCTTTTTCGGTACTTAGAAAAATTCAGACGATTTCGGTACTTAGAAATATTCCGACGATTTCGGTACATAGAAAATTTCTGCCTTTTTCGAAACTTAGAAAACATTCAGAAGTTTTCGGTACTTAGAAAATTTCTGACGTTATCGGTACTTAGAAAAATTCAGACGATTTCGGTACTTAGAAAAATTCTGTCGAATTCGTTACTTTGAAAATTTCAGAAGTTTTCGATACTTAGAAAATTTCTGACGTTTTCGGTACTTAGAAAAATTCTGTCGATTTCGGTACTTAGAAAAATTCTGTTGATTTTGGTACTTTGAAAATTTCTGCCTTTTTCAGTACTTAGAAAACATTCAGAAGTTTTCGGTACTTAGAAAATTTCTGCCTTTTTCAGTACTTAGAAAACATTCAGAAGTTTTCGGTACTTAGAAAAATTCTGTCGAATTCCGAACTTAGAAAAATTCTGTTGATTTCGGTACTTAGAAAAATTCTGTTGATTTCGGTACATAGAAAAATTTTGTCGAATTCGGTACTTAGAAAAATTCTGTTGATTTCGGTACTTTGACAAATTCTGTCGATTTCGGTACTTAGAAAAATTCTGTTGAATTTGGTACTTAGAAAAATTCTGACGATTTCTTTACTTAGAAAAATTCCGACGATTTCGGTACTTAGAAAACATTCAGAAGTTTTCGATACTTAGAAAATTTCTGACGTTTTCGGTACTTAGAAAAATTCTTCCGATTTCAGTACTTAGAAAAATTCTGTTGATTTCGGTACTTAGAAAAATTCTGTCGATTTCGGTACTTAGAAAAATTCTGATGATTTCGGATCTTAGAAAATTTCTGCCTTTTTCGGTACTTAGAAAACATTCAGAAGTTTTCGGTACTTAGAAAAAGTCTGTCGAATTCGGTACTTACAAAAATTCTGTTGATTTCGGTACATGGAAAATTTCTGCCTTTTTCGGTAGTTTGAAAAGACTCAGAAGTTTTCGGTTTCTTAGAAAAATTCTGTCGATTTCGGTACTTAGAAAATTTCTGTTGATTGCGGTACTTAGAAAATTTCTGCTTTTTCGGTACTTTGAAAATTTCTGACGTTTTCGGTACTTAGAAAAATTCTGATGATTTCGGTACTTAGAAAATTTCTGCCTTTTTCGGAACTTAGAAAACATTCAGAAGTTTTCGGTACTTAGAAAATTTCTGACGTTATCGGTACTCAGAAAAATTCTGACGATTTCGGTACTTAGAAAAATTCTGTCGAATTCGGTACTTAGAAAAATTCTGTTGATTTCGGTACTTAGAAAATTTCTCACGTTATCGGTACTTAGAAAAATTCTGACGATTTCAGTACTTAGAAAAATTCTGTCGAATTCGGTACTTAGAAAAATTCTGTTGATTTCGGTTCTTAGAAAAATTCTGTCGATTTCGGTACTTAGAAAAATTCTGTTGATTTCGGTACTTAGAAAATTTCTGCCTTTTTCGGTACTTTGAAAATTTCTGACGTTTTCGGAACTTAGAAAAATTCTTCCGATTTCAGTACTTAGAAAAATTCTGTTGATTTCGGTACTTCGAAAAATTCTGTCGATTTCGGTACTTAGAAAAATTCTGATGATTTAGGATCTTAGAAAATTTCTACCTTTTTCGGTACTTAGAAAAATTCAGACGATTTCGGTACTTAGAAATATTCCGACGATTTCGGTACATAGAAAATTTCTGCCTTTTTCGAAACTTAGAAAACATTCAGAAGTTTTCGGTACTTAGAAAATTTCTGACGTTATCGGTACTTAGAAAAATTCAGACGATTTCGGTACTTAGAAAAATTCTGTCGAATTCGTTACTTTGAAAATTTCAGAAGTTTTCGATACTTAGAAAATTTCTGACGTTTTCGGTACTTAGAAAAATTCTTCCGATTTCAGTACTTAGAAAAATTCTGTTTATTTCGGTACATGGAAAATTTCTGCCTTTTTCGGTACTTTGAAAAGACTCAGAAGTTTTCGGTACTTAGAAAAATTTTGTCGAATTCGGTACTTAGAAAAATTCTGTTGATTTCGGTACTTCGAAAAGTTCTGTCGAATTCGGTACTTAGAAAATTTCTGACCTTTTCGGTACTTAGAAAAATTCTCACGATTTCGGTACTTAGAAAACATTCAGAAGTTTTCGATTATAGAAAACATTCAGAAGTTTTCGGTACTTAGAAAAATTCTGTCGAATTCGGTACTTAGAAAAATTCTGTTGATTTCGGTACATGGAAAATTTCTGCCTTTTTCGGTACTTTGAAAAGACTCAGAAGTTTTCAGTACTTAGAAAATTTCTGACGTTTTCGGTACTTAGAAAAATTCCTTCGATATCGGTACTTAGAAAACATTCAGAAGTTTTCGGTACTTAGAAAATTTCTGCCTTTTTCAGTACTTAGAAAACATTCAGAAGTTTTCGGTACTTAGAAAATTTCTGCCTTTTTCAGTACTTAGAAAACATTCAGAAGTTTTCGGTACTTAGAAAAATTCTGTCGAATTCCGAACTTCGAAAAATTCTGTTGATTTCGGTACTTAGAAAAATTCTGTTGATTTCGGTACATAGAAAAATTTTGTCGAATTCGGTACTTAGAAAAATTCTGTTGATTTCGGTACTTTGACAAATTCTGTCGATTTCGGTACTTAGAAAAATTCTGATGATTTCGGTACTTAGAAAATTTCTGACCTTTTCGGTATTTAGAAAATTTCAAACGATTTCGGTACTTAGAAAAATTCAGACGATTTCGGTACTTAGAAAATTTCTGACGTTTTCGGTACTTAGAAAAATTCTTCCGATTTCAGTACTTAAAAAAATTCTGTTGATTTCGGTACTTAGAAAAATTCTGTCGATTTCGGTACTTAGAAAAATTCTGATGATTTAGGATCTTAGAAAATTTCTACCTTTTTCGGTACTTAGAAAAATTCAGACGATTTCGGTATTTAGAAATATTCCGACGATTTCGGTACATAGAAAATTTCTGCCTTTTTCGAAACTTAGAAAACATTCAGAAGTTTTCGGTACTTAGAAAATTTCTGACGTTATCGGTACTTTGAAAAATTCAGACGATTTCGGTACTTAGAAAAATTCTGTCGAATTCGTTACTTTGAAAATTTCAGAAGTTTTCGATACTTTGAAAAGACTCAGAAGTTTTCGGTACTTAGAAAAATTTTGTCGAATTCGGTACTTAGAAAAATTCTGTTGATTTCGGTACTTAGAAAAATTCTGTCGAATTCGGTACTTAGAAAAATTCTGTTGATTTCGGTACATGGAAAATTTCTGCCTTTTTCGGTACTTTGAAAAGACTCAGAAGTTTTCAGTACTTAGAAAATTTCTGACGTTTTCGGTACTTAGAAAAATTCCTTCGATATCGGTACTTAGAAAACATTCAGAAGTTTTCGGTACTTAGAAAATTTCTGCCTTTTTCAGTACTTAGAAAACATTCAGAAGTTTTCGGTACTTAGAAAAATTCTGTCGAATTCCGAACTTAGAAAAATTCTGTTGATTTCGGTACTTAGAAAAATTCTGTTGATTTCGGTACATTGAAAAATTTTGTCGAATTCGGTACTTAGAAAAATTCTGTTGATTTCGGTACTTTGACAAATTCTGTCGATTTCGGTACTTAGAAAAATTCTCTTGAATTTGGTACTTAGAAAAATTCTGACGATTTCTTTACTTAGAAAAATTCCGACGATTTCGGTACTTAGAAAACATTCAGAAGTTTTCGATACTTAGAAAATTTCTGACGTTTTCGGTACTTAGAAAACATTCAGAAGTTTTCGGTACTTAGAAAAAGTCTGTCGAATTCGGTACTTACAAAAATTCTGTTGATTTCGGTACATGGAAAATTTCTGCCTTTTTCGGTAGTTTGAAAAGACTCAGAAGTTTTCGGTTTCTTAGAAAAATTCTGTCGATTTCGGTACTTAGAAAATTTCTGTTGATTGCGGTACTTAGAAAATTTCTGCCTTTTTCGGTACTTTGAAAATTTCTAACGTTTTCGGTACTTAGAAAAATTCTGATGATTTCGGTACTTAGAAAATTTCTGACCTTTTCGGTATTTAGAAAATTTCAAACGATTTCGGTACTAAGAAAAATTCAGACGATTTCGGTACTTAGAAATATTCCGACGATTTCGGTACTTAGAAAATTTCTGCCTTTTTCGGAACTTAGAAAACATTCAGAAGTTTTCGGTACTTAGAAAATTTCTGACGTTATCGGTACTTAGAAAAATTCTGACGATTTCGGTACTTAGAAAATTTCTGACCTTTTCGGTACTTAGAAAAATTCTGACGATTTCGGTACTTAGAAAAATTCTTCCGATTTCAGTACTTAGAAAAATTCTGTTGATTTCGGTACTTCGAAAAATTCTGTCGATTTCGGTACTTAGAAAAATTCTGATGATTTCGGTACATGGAAAATTTCTGCCTTTTTCGGAACTTTGAAAAGACTCAGAAGTTTTCAGTACTTAGAAAATTTCTGACGTTTTCGGTACTTAGAAAAATTCCTTCGATATCGGTACTTAGAAAACATTCAGAAGTTTACGGTACTTAGAAAATTTCTGCCTTTTTCAGTACTTAGAAAACATTCAGAAGATTTCGGTACTTAGAAAAATTCTGTCGAATTCCGAACTTAGAAAAATTCTGTTGATTTCGGTACTTAGAAAAATTCTGTTGATTTCGGCACTTAGAAAAATTTTGTCGAATTCGGTACTTAGAAAAATTCTGTTGATTTCGGTACTTAGACAAATTCTGTCGATTTCGGTACTTAGAAAAATTCTGTTGAATTTGGTACTTAGAAAAATTCTGACGATTTCTTTACTTAGAAAAATTCCGACGATTTCGGTACTAGGAAAACATTCAGAAGTTTTCGATACTTAGAAAATTTCTGACGTTTTCGGTACTTAGAAAAATTCTTCCGATTTCAGTACTTAGAAAAATTCTGTTGATTTCGGTACTTAGAAAAATTCTGTCGATTTCGGTACATGGAAAATTTCTGCCTTTTTCGGTAGTTTGAAAAGACACAGAAGTTTTCGGTTTCTTAGAAAAATTCTGTCGATTTCGGTACTTAGAAAATTTCTGCCTTTTTCGGTACTTTGAAAATTTCTAACGTTTTCGGTACTTAGAAAAATTCTGATGATTTCGGTACTTAGAAAATTTCTGACCTTTTCGGTATTTAGAAAATTTCAAACGATTTCGGTACTTAGAAAAATTCAGACGATTTCGGTACTTAGAAATATTCCGACGATTTCGGTACTTAGAAAATTTCTGCCTTTTTCGGAACTTTGAAAAGACTCAGAAGTTTTCAGTACTTAGAAAATTTCTGACGTTTTCGGTACTTAAAAAATTCCTTCGATATCGGTACTTAGAAAACATTCAGAAGTTTTCGGTACTTAGAAAATTTCTGCCTTTTTCAGTACTTAGAAAACATTCAGAAGTTTTCGGTACTTAGAAAAATTCTGTCGAATTCCGAACTTAGAAAAATTCTGTTGATTTCGGTACTTAGAAAAATTCTGTTGATTTCAGTACTTAGAAAAATTTTGTCGAATTCGGTACTTAGAAAAATTCTGTTGATTTCGGTACTTAGAAAAATTCTGTCGATTTCGGTACTTAGAAAAATTCTGATGATTTCGGATCTTAGAAAATTTCTGCCTTTTTCGGTACTTAGAAAACATTCAGAAAGTTTCGGTACTTAGAAAAATTCTGTCGAATTCGGTACTTAGAAAAATTCTGTTGATTTCGGTACTTAGAAAAATTCTGTCGATTTCGGTACTTAGAAAAAATCTGTTGATTTCTGTACTTAGAAAATTTCTGCCTTTTTCGGTACTTTGAAAATTTCTAACGTTTTCGGTACTTAGAAAAATTCTGATGATTTCGGTACTTAGAAAATTTCTGACCTTTTCGGTATTTAGAAAATTTCAAACGATTTCGGTACATAGAAAAATTCCGACGATTTCGGTACTTAGAAATATTCCGACGATTTCGTTACTTAGAAAATTTCTGCCTTTTTCGGAACTTAGAAAACATTCAGAAGTTTTCGGTACTTAGAAAATTTCTGACGATTTCGTTACTTAGAAAATTTCTGCCTTTTTCGGTACTTAGAAAACATTCAGAAGTTTTCGGTACTTAGAAAAATTCTGTGGAATTCGGTACTTAGAAAAATTCTGTTGATTTCGGTACATGGAAAATTTCTGCCTTTTTCGGTAGTTTCAAAAGACTCAGAAGTTTTCGGTTTCTTAGAAAAATTTTGTCGAATTCGGTACTTAGAAAAATTCTGTTGATTTCGGTACTTAGAAAATTTCTGCCTTTTTCGGTACTTTGAAAATTTCTGATCTTCTCGGTACTTAGAAAAATTCGGACGATTTCGGTACTTAGAAAAATTCTGTTGATTTCGGTACTTAGAAAAATTTTGTCGAATTCGGTACTTAGAAAAATTCTGTTGATTTCGGTACTTAGAAAATTTCTGACCTTTTCGGTACTTAGAAAAATTCTGACGATTTCGGTACTTAGAAAACATTCAGAAGTTTTCGATACTTAGAAAATTTCTGACGTTTTCGGAACTTAGAAAAATTCTGTCGAATTCGGTACTTAGAAAAATTCTGTTGATTTCGGTACATGGAAAATTTCTGCCTTTTTCGGTACTTTGAAAAGACTCAGAAGTTTTCAGTACTTAGAAAATTTCTGTCGATTTCGGTACTTAGAAAAATTCTGTTGATTTCGGTACTTAGAAAATTTCTGCCTTTTTCGGTACTTTGAAAATTTCTAACGTTTTCGGTACTTTGAAAAATTCTGATGATTTCGGTACTTAGAAAATTTCTGACCTTTTCGGTATTTAGAAAATTTCAAACGATTTCGGTACTTAGAAAAATTCAGACGATTTCGGTACTTAGAAAATTTCTGACGTTTTCGGTACTTAGAAAAATTCTTCCGATTTCAGTACTTAGAAAAATTCTGTTGATTTCGGTACTTAGAAAAATTCTGTCGATTTCGGTACTTAGAAAAATTCTGATGATTTCGGATCTTAGAAAATTTCTGCCTTTTTCGGTACTTAGAAAACATTCAGAAGTTTTCGGTACTTAGAAAAAGTCTGTCGAATTCGGTACTTACAAAAATTCTGTTGATTTCGGTACATGGAAAATTTCTGCCTTTTTCGGTAGTTTGAAAAGACTCAGAAGTTTTCGGTTTCTTAGAAAAATTCTGTCGATTTCGGTACTTAGAAAATTTCTGTTGATTGCGGTACTTAGAAAATTTCTGCCTTTTTCGGTACTTTGAAAATTTCTAACGTTTTCGGTACTTAGAAAAATTCTGATGATTTCGGTACTTAGAAAATTTCTGACATTTTCGGTATTTAGAAAATTTCAAACGATTTCGGTACTAAGAAAAATTCAGACGATTTCGGTACTTAGAAATATTCCGACGATTTCGGTACTTAGAAAATTTCTGCCTTTTTCGGAACTTAGAAAACATTCAGAAGTTTTCGGTACTTAGAAAATTTCTGACGTTATCGGTACTTAGAAAAATTCTGACGATTTCGGTACTTAGAAAATTTCTGACCTTTTCGGTACTTAGAAAAATTCTGACGATTTCGGTACTTAGAAAAATTCTTCCGATTTCAGTACTTAGAAAAATTCTGTTGATTTCGGTACTTCGAAAAATTCTGTCGATTTCGGTACTTAGAAAAATTCTGATGATTTCGGTACATGGAAAATTTCTGCCTTTTTCGGAACTTTGAAAAGACTCAGAAGTTTTCAGTACTTAGAAAATTTCTGACGTTTTCGGTACTTAGAAAAATTCCTTCGATATCGGTACTTAGAAAACATTCAGAAGTTTACGGTACTTAGAAAATTTCTGCCTTTTTCAGTACTTAGAAAACATTCAGAAGTTTTCGGTACTTAGAAAAATTCTGTCTAATTCCGAACTTAGAAAAATTCTGTTGATTTCGGTACTTAGAAAAATTCTGTTGATTTCGGCACTTAGAAAAATTTTGTCGAATTCGGTACTTAGAAAAATTCTGTTGATTTCGGTACTTAGACAAATTCTGTCGATTTCGGTACTTAGAAAAATTCTGTTGAATTTGGTACTTAGAAAAATTCTGACGATTTCTTTACTTAGAAAAATTCCGACGATTTCGGTACTTAGAAAACATTCAGAAGTTTTCGATACTTAGAAAATTTCTGACGTTTTCGGTACTTTGAAAAATTCTTCCGATTTCAGTACTTAGAAAAATTCTGTTGATTTCGGTACTTAGAAAAATTCTGTCGATTTCGGTACTTAGAAAAATTCTGATGATTTCGGTACTTAGAAAAATTCCGACGATTTCGGTACTTAGAAATATTCCGACGATTTCGTTACTTAGAAAATTTCTGCCTTTTTCGGAACTTAGAAAACATTCAGAAGTTTTCGGTACTTAGAAAAATTCTGACGATTTCGGTTCTTAGAAAATTTCTGACCTTTTCGGTACTTAGAAAAATTCTGACGATTTCGGTACTTAGAAAACATTCTGTTGAATTTGGTACTTAGAAAAATTCTGACGATTTCTTTACTTAGAAAAATTCCGACGATTTCGGTACTTAGAAAACATTCAGCAGTTTTCGATACTTAGAAAATTTCTGACGTTTTCGGTACTTTGAAAAATTCTTCCGATTTCAGTACTTAGAAAAATTCTGTTGATTTCGGTACTTAGAAAAATTCTGTCGATTTCGGTACTTAGAAAAATTCTGATGATTTCGGATCTCAGAAAATTTCTGCCTTTTTAGGTACTTAGAAAACATTCAGAAGTTTTCGGAACTTAGAAAAATTCTGTCGAATTCGGTACTTAGAAAAATTCTGTTGATTTCGGTACATGGAAAATTTCTGCCTTTTTCGGTACTTTGAAAAGACTCAGAAGTTTTCAGTACTTAGAAAATTTCTGACGTTTTCGGTACTTAGAAAAATTCCTTCGATATCGGTACTTAAAAAAATTTTGTCGAATTCGGTACTTAGAAAAATTCTGTTGATTTCGGTACTTAGACAAATTCTGTCGATTTCGGTACTTAGAAAAATTCTGTTGAATTTGGTACTTAGAAAAATTCTGACGATTTCTTTACTTAGAAAAATTCCGACGATTTCGGTACTAGGAAAACATTCAGAAGTTTTCGATACTTAGAAAATTTCTGACGTTTTCAGTACTTAGAAAATTTCTGACGTTTTCGGTACTTAAAAAATTCCTTCGATATCGGTACTTAGAAAACATTCAGAAGTTTTCGGTACTTAGAAAATTTCTGTCGAATTCCGAACTTAGAAAAATTCTGTTGATTTCGGTACTTAGAAAAATTCTGTTGATTTCGGTACTTAGAACAATTTTGTCGAATTCGGTACTTAGAAAAATTCTGATGATTTCGGATCTTAGAAAATTTCTGCCTTTTTCGGTACTTAGAAAACATTCAGAAAGTTTCGGTACTTAGAAAAATTCTGTCGAATTCGGTACTTAGAAAAATTCTGTTGATTTCGGTACTTAGAAAAATTCTGTCGATTTCGGTACTTAGAAAAAATCTGTTGATTTCTGTACTTAGAAAATTTCTGCCTTTTTCGGTACTTTGAAAATTTCTAACGTTTTCGGTACTTAGAAAAATTCTGATGATTTCGGTACTTAGAAAATTTCTGCCTTTTTCGGTATTTAGAAAATTTCAAACGATTTCGGTACTTAGAAAAATTCAGACGATTTCGGTACTTAGAAATATTCCGACGATTTCGGTACTTAGAAAATTTCTGCCTTTTTCGGAGCTTAGAAAACATTCAGAAGTTTTCGGTACTTAGAAAATTTCTGACGTTATCGGTACTTAGAAAAATTCTGACGATTTCGGTACTTAGAAAATTTCTGACCTTTTCGGTACTTAGAAAAATTCTGACGATTTCGGTACTTAGAAAACATTCAGAAGTTTTCGATACTTAGAAAATTTCTGACGTTTTCGGTACTTAGAAAAATTCTTCCGATTTCAGTACTTAGAAAAATTCTGTTGATTTCGGTACTTAGAAAATTTCTGACCTTTTCGGTATTTAGAAAATTTCAAACGATTTCGGTACTTAGAAAAATTCCGACGATTTCGGTACTTAGAAATATTCCGACGATTTCGTTACTTAGAAAATTTCTGCCTTTTTCGGAACTTAGAAAACATTCAGAAGTTTTCGGTACTTAGAAAAATTCTGACGATTTCGGTTCTTAGAAAATTTCTGACCTTTTCGGTACTTAGAAAAATTCTGACGATTTCGGTACTTAGAAAACATTCTGTTGAATTTGGTACTTAGAAAAATTCTGACGATTTCTTTACTTAGAAAAATTCCGACGATTTCGGTACTTAGAAAACATTCAGAAGTTTTCGATACTTAGAAAATTTCTGACGTTTTCGGTACTTTGAAAAATTCTTCCGATTTCAGTACTTAGAAAAATTCTGTTGATTTCGGTACTTAGAAAAATTCTGTCGATTTCGGTACTTAGAAAAATTCTGATGATTTCGGATCTCAGAAAATTTCTGCCTTTTTAGGTACTTAGAAAACATTCAGAAGTTTTCGGAACTTAGAAAAATTCTGTCGAATTCGGTACTTAGAAAAATTCTGTTGATTTCGGTACATGGAAAATTTCTGCCTTTTTCGGTACTTTGAAAAGACTCAGAAGTTTTCAGTACTTAGAAAATTTCTGACGTTTTCGGTACTTAGAAAAATTCCTTCGATATCGGTACTTAAAAAAATTCTGTCGATTTCGGTACTTAGAAAAATTCTGTTGATTTCGGTACTTAGAAAATTTCTGCCTTTTTCGGTACTTTGAAAATTTCTGATCTTCTCGGTACTTAGAAAAATTCTGACGATTTCGGTACTTAGAAAAATTCTGTTGATTTCGGTACTTAGAAAAATTTTGTCGAATTCGGTACTTAGAAAAATTCTGTTGATTTCGGTACTTAGAAAATTTCTGCCTTTTTCGGTATTTAGAAAATTTCAAACGATTTCGGTACTTAGAAAAATTCAGACGATTTCGGTACTTAGAAATATTCCGACGATTTCGGTACTTAGAAAATTTCTGCCTTTTTCGGAGCTTAGAAAACATTCAGAAGTTTTCGGTACTTAGAAAATTTCTGACGTTATCGGTACTTAGAAAAATTCTGACGATTTCGGTACTTAGAAAACATTCAGAAGTTTTCAAAACTTAGAAAATTTCTGACGTTTTCGGTACTTAGAAAAATTCTTCCGATTTCAGTACTTAGAAAAATTCTGTTGATTTCGGTACTTAGAAAAATTCAGTCGATTTCGGTACTTAGAAAATTCTGATGATTTCGGATCTTAGAAAAGTTCTGCCTTTTTCGGTACTTAGAAAACATTCAGAAGTTTTCGGTACTTAGAAAAATTCTGTCGAATTCGGTACTTAGAAAAATTCAGTTGATTTCGGTACATGGAAAATTTCTGCCTTTTTCGGTACTTTGAAAATTTCTGACGTTTTCGGTACTTAGAAAAATTCTGATGATTTCGGTACTTAGAAAATTTCTGACCTTTTCGGTATTTAGAAAATTTCAAACGATTTCGGTACTTAGAAAAATTCAGACGATTTCGGTACTTAGAAAATTTCTGCCTTTTTCGGAACTTAGAAAACATTCAGAAGTTTTCGGTACTTAGAAAATTTCTGACGTTATCAGTACTCAGAAAAATTCTGACGATTTCGGTTCTTAGAAAAATTCTGTTGATTTCGGTACTTAGAAAAATTCTGACGATTTCGGTACTTAGAAAAATTCCGCCGATTTCGGTACTTAGAAAAGACTCGGAAGTTATCGGTACTTAGAAAATTTCTGACGTTTTCGGTACTTAGAAAATATCTGACGTTTTCGGTACTTAGAAAAATTCTGTCGATTTCGGTACTTAGAAAACATTCAGAAGTCTTCGGTACTTAGAAAATTTCTGACGTTTTCGGTACTTAGAAAAATTCTTACGATTTCGATACTGTTTAAACATTCAGAAATTTTCGGTACTTAGAAAAATTCTGCCGATTTCGGTACTTAGAAAAGACTCGGAAGTTTTCGGTACTTAGAAAATTTCTGACGTTTTCGGTACTTAGAAAAATTCTGATGATTTCGGTACTTAGAAAATTTCTGACCTTTTCGGTATTTAGAAAATTTCAAACGATTTCGGTACTTAGAAAAATTCTGACGATTTCGATACTTAGAAAAATTCCGACGATTTCGGTACTTAGAAAATTTCTGCCTTTTTCGGTACTTAGAAAAGATTCAGAAGTTTTCGGTACTTAGAAAACAATCAGAAGTTTTTGGTACTAAGAAAATTTCTGTCGTTTTCGGTACTTACGAAAATTCTGCCGATTTCGGTACTTAGAAAAATTCTAATGACTTCGGTACTTAGAAAAATTCTGACGATTTCGGTACTTGGAAAATTTCTGACCTTTTCGGTACTTGGAAAATTTCTGACCTTTTCGGTAATTAGAAAATTTCTGACCTTTACGGTACTTTGAAAAATTCTGACGATTTCGGTACTTAGAAAACAATCAGAAGTTTTTGGAACTAAGAAAATTTCTGTCGTTTTCGGTACTTAGAAAAATTCTGTTGATTTCGGTACTTAGAAAATTTCTGCCTTATTCGGTACTTAGAAAACATTCAGAAGTTTTCGGTACTTAGAAAATTTCTGACGTTATCGGTACTTTGAAAAATTCTGACGATTTCGGTACTTAGAAGAATTCTGGTGATTTCGGAACTTAGAAATATTCTGTTGATTTTGGTACTAAGAAAAATTCTGTCGAATTCGGTACATGGAAAAATTCTGTTGATTTCTGTACTTAGAATAATTCTGTCGATTTCGGTACTTAGAAAAATTCTGTTGATTTCGGTTCTTAGAAAATTTCTGCCTTTTTAGGTACTTAGAAAATTTCTGAACTTTTCGGTATTTAGAAAATTTCAAACGATTTCGGTACTTAGAAAAATTCAGACGATTTCGGTACTTTGAAAAATTTCGACGATTTCGGTACTTAGAAAATTTCTGACGTTATCGGTACTTAGAAAACATTCAGAAGTTATCGATACTTAGAAAATTTCTGACTTTTTCGGTACTTAGGAAAATTCTGCCGATTTCGGTACTTAGAATAATTCTAATGATTTCGGTACTTAGAAAAATTCTGTTGATTTCGGTACTTTGAAAATTTCTGACCTTTTCGGTACTTAGAAAATATCTGACGTTTTCGGTACTTTGAAAATTTCTGTCTATTTCGGTACTTAGAAAACATTCAGAAGTCTTTGGTACTTAGAAAATTTCTGACATTTTCGGTACTTAGAAAAATTCTGCCGATTTCGGTACTTAGAAAATTCTGACGATTTCGGTACTTGGAAAATTTCTGACCTTTTCGGTACTTAGAAAATTTCTGACCTTTTCGGTACTTAGAAAAATTCTGACGAATTCGGTACTTAGAAAACATTCAGAAGTTATCGATACTTAGAAAATTTCTGTCTTTTTCGGTACTTACGAAAATTCTGCCGATTTCGGTACTTAGAAAAATTCTAATGACTTCGGTACTTAGAAAAATTCTGACGATTTCGGTACTTAGAAAATTTCTGACCTTTTCGGTACTTGGAAAATTTCTGACCTTTTCGGTAATTAGAAAATTTCTGACCTTTACGGTACTTAGAAAAATTCTGTTGATTTCGGTACTTAGAAAATTTCTGTCGTTTTCGGTACTTAGAAAAATTCTGCCGATTTCGGTACTTAGAAAATTCTGACGATTTCGGTACTTGGAAAATTTCTGACCTTTTCGGTACTTAGAAAATTTCTGACCTTTTCGGTACTTAGAAAAATTCTGACGAATTCGGTACTTAGAAAATTTCTGACCTTTACGGTACTTAGAAAAATTCTGACGATTTCGGTACTTAGAAAACAATCAGAAGTTTTTGGTACTAAGAAAATTTCTGTCGTTTTCGGTACTTAGAAAAATTCTAATGATTTCGGTACTTAGAAAAATTCTGACGATTTCGGTACTTAGAAAATTTCTGACCTTTTCGGTACATGGAAAATTTCTGACCTTTTCGGTACTTAGAAAAATTCTGTCGAATTCGGTTCTTAGAAAAATTCTGTTGATTTCGGTACTTAGAAAAATTCTGGTGATTTCGGAACTTAGAAATATTCTGTTGATTTCGGTACTTAGAAAAATTCTGTCGAATTCGGTACTTAAAAAAATTCTGTTGATTTCGGTACTTAGAAAAATTCTGTCGATTTCGGTACTTAGAAAAATTCTGTTGATTTCGGTACTTAGAAAAATTCTGACGATTTCGGATCTTAGAAAATTTCTGCCTTTTTCGGTACTTAGAAAACATTCAGAAAGTTTCGGTACTTAGAAAAATTCTGTCGAATTCGGTACTTAGAAAAATTCTGTTGATTTCGGTACTTAGAAAAATTCTGTCGATTTCGGTACTTAGAAAAAATCTGTTGATTTCTGTACTTAGAAAATTTCTGCCTTTTTCGGTACTTTGAAAATTTCTAACGTTTTCGGTACTTAGAAAAATTCTGATGATTTCGGTACTTAGAAAATTTCTGCCTTTTTCGGTATTTAGAAAATTTCAAACGATTTCGGTACTTAGAAAAATTCAGACGATTTCGGTACTTAGAAATATTCCGACGATTTCGGTACTTAGAAAATTTCTGCCTTTTTCGGAGCTTAGAAAACATTCAGAAGTTTTCGGTACTTAGAAAATTTCTGACGTTATCGGTACTTAGAAAAATTCTGACGATTTCGGTACTTAGAAAATTTCTGACCTTTTCGGTACTTAGAAAAATTCTGACGATTTCGGTACTTAGAAAACATTCAGAAGTTTTCGATACTTAGAAAATTTCTGACGTTTTCGGTACTTAGAAAAATTCTTCCGATTTCAGTACTTAGAAAAATTCTGTTGATTTCGGTACTTAGAAAATTTCTGACCTTTTCGGTATTTAGAAAATTTCAAACGATTTCGGTACTTAGAAAAATTCCGACGATTTCGGTACTTAGAAATATTCCGACGATTTCGTTACTTAGAAAATTTCTGCCTTTTTCGGAACTTAGAAAACATTCAGAAGTTTTCGGTACTTAGAAAAATTCTGACGATTTCGGTTCTTAGAAAATTTCTGACCTTTTCGGTACTTAGAAAAATTCTGACGATTTCGGTACTTAGAAAACATTCTGTTGAATTTGGTACTTAGAAAAATTCTGACGATTTCTTTACTTAGAAAAATTCCGACGATTTCGGTACTTAGAAAACATTCAGAAGTTTTCGATACTTAGAAAATTTCTGACGTTTTCGGTACTTTGAAAAATTCTTCCGATTTCAGTACTTAGAAAAATTCTGTTGATTTCGGTACTTAGAAAAATTCTGTCGATTTCGGTACTTAGAAAAATTCTGATGATTTCGGATCTCAGAAAATTTCTGCCTTTTTAGGTACTTAGAAAACATTCAGAAGTTTTCGGAACTTAGAAAAATTCTGTCGAATTCGGTACTTAGAAAAATTCTGTTGATTTCGGTACATGGAAAATTTCTGCCTTTTTCGGTACTTTGAAAAGACTCAGAAGTTTTCAGTACTTAGAAAATTTCTGACGTTTTCGGTACTTAGAAAAATTCCTTCGATATCGGTACTTAAAAAAATTCTGTCGATTTCGGTACTTAGAAAAATTCTGTTGATTTCGGTACTTAGAAAATTTCTGCCTTTTTCGGTACTTTGAAAATTTCTGATCTTCTCGGTACTTAGAAAAATTCTGACGATTTCGGTACTTAGAAAAATTCTGTTGATTTCGGTACTTAGAAAAATTTTGTCGAATTCGGTACTTAGAAAAATTCTGTTGATTTCGGTACTTAGAAAATTTCTGCCTTTTTCGGTATTTAGAAAATTTCAAACGATTTCGGTACTTAGAAAAATTCAGACGATTTCGGTACTTAGAAATATTCCGACGATTTCGGTACTTAGAAAATTTCTGCCTTTTTCGGAGCTTAGAAAACATTCAGAAATTTTCGGTACTTAGAAAATTTCTGACGTTATCGGTACTTAGAAAAATTCTGACGATTTCGGTACTTAGAAAACATTCAGAAGTTTTCGATACTTAGAAAATTTCTGACGTTTTCGGTACTTAGAAAAATTCTTCCGATTTCAGTACTTAGAAAAATTCTGTTGATTTCGGTACTTAGAAAAATTCAGTCGATTTCGGTACTTAGAAAATTCTGATGATTTCGGATCTTAGAAAAGTTCTGCCTTTTTCGGTACTTAGAAAACATTCAGAAGTTTTCGGTACTTAGAAAAATTCTGTCGAATTCGGTACTTAGAAAAATTCAGTTGATTTCGGTACATGGAAAATTTCTGCCTTTTTCGGTACTTTGAAAATTTCTGACGTTTTCGGTACTTAGAAAAATTCTGATGATTTCGGTACTTAGAAAATTTCTGACCTTTTCGGTATTTAGAAAATTTCAAACGATTTCGGTACTTAGAAAAATTCAGACGATTTCGGTACTTAGAAAATTTCTGCCTTTTTCGGAACTTAGAAAACATTCAGAAGTTTTCGGTACTTAGAAAATTTCTGACGTTATCAGTACTCAGAAAAATTCTGACGATTGCGGTACTTAGAAAAATTCTGTCGAATTCGGTTCTTAGAAAAATTCTGTTGATTTCGGTACTTAGAAAAATTCTGACGATTTCGGTACTTAGAAAAATTCCGCCGATTTCGGTACTTAGAAAAGACTCGGAAGTTATCGGTACTTAGAAAATTTCTGACGTTTTCGGTACTTAGAAAATATCTGACGTTTTCGGTACTTAGAAAAATTCTGTCGATTTCGGTACTTAGAAAACATTCAGAAGTCTTCGGTACTTAGAAAATTTCTGACGTTTTCGGTACTTAGAAAAATTCTTACGATTTCGATACTGTTTAAACATTCAGAAATTTTCGGTACTTAGAAAAATTCTGCCGATTTCGGTACTTAGAAAAGACTCGGAAGTTTTCGGTACTTAGAAAATTTCTGACGTTTTCGGTACTTAGAAAAATTCTGATGATTTCGGTACTTAGAAAATTTCTGACCTTTTCGGTATTTAGAAAATTTCAAACGATTTCGGTACTTAGAAAAATTCTGACGATTTCGATACTTAGAAAAATTCCGACGATTTCGGTACTTAGAAAATTTCTGCCTTTTTCGGTACTTAGAAAAGATTCAGAAGTTTTCGGTACTTAGAAAACAATCAGAAGTTTTTGGTACTAAGAAAATTTCTGTCGTTTTCGGTACTTACGAAAATTCTGCCGATTTCGGTACTTAGAAAAATTCTAATGACTTCGGTACTTAGAAAAATTCTGACGATTTCGGTACTTGGAAAATTTCTGACCTTTTCGATACTTGGAAAATTTCTGACCTTTTCGGTAATTAGAAAATTTCTGACCTTTACGGTACTTTGAAAAATTCTGACGATTTCGGTACTTAGAAAACAATCAGAAGTTTTTGGAACTAAGAAAATTTCTGTCGTTTTCGGTACTTAGAAAAATTCTGTTGATTTCGGTACTTAGAAAATTTCTGCCTTATTCGGTACTTAGAAAACATTCAGAAGTTTTCGGTACTTAGAAAATTTCTGACGTTATCGGTACTTTGAAAAATTCTGACGATTTCGGTACTTAGAAGAATTCTGGTGATTTCGGAACTTAGAAATATTCTGTTGATTTTGGTACTAAGAAAAATTCTGTCGAATTCGGTACATGGAAAAATTCTGTTGATTTCTGTACTTAGAATAATTCTGTCGATTTCGGTACTTAGAAAAATTCTGTTGATTTCGGTTCTTAGAAAATTTCTGCCTTTTTCGGTACTTAGAAAATTTCTGAACTTTTCGGTATTTAGAAAATTTCAAACGATTTCGGTACTTAGAAAAATTCAGACGATTTCGGTACTTTGAAAAATTTCGACGATTTCGGTACTTAGAAAATTTCTGACGTTATCGGTACTTAGAAAACATTCAGAAGTTATCGATACTTAGAAAATTTCTGACTTTTTCGGTACTTAGGAAAATTCTGCCGATTTCGGTACTTAGAATAATTCTAATGATTTCGGTACTTAGAAAAATTCTGTTGATTTCGGTACTTTGAAAATTTCTGACCTTTTCGGTACTTAGAAAATATCTGACGTTTTCGGTACTTTGAAAATTTCTGTCTATTTCGGTACTTAGAAAACATTCAGAAGTCTTTGGTACTTAGAAAATTTCTGACATTTTCGGTACTTAGAAAAATTCTGCCGATTTCGGTACTTAGAAAATTCTGACGATTTCGGTACTTGGAAAATTTCTGACCTTTTCGGTACTTAGAAAATTTCTGACCTTTTCGGTACTTAGAAAAATTCTGACGAATTCGGTACTTAGAAAACATTCAGAAGTTATCGATACTTAGAAAATTTCTGTCTTTTTCGGTACTTACGAAAATTCTGCCGATTTCGGTACTTAGAAAAATTCTAATGACTTCGGTACTTAGAAAAATTCTGACGATTTCGGTACTTAGAAAATTTCTGACCTTTTCGGTACTTGGAAAATTTCTGACCTTTTCGGTAATTAGAAAATTTCTGACCTTTACGGTACTTAGAAAAATTCTGTTGATTTCGGTACTTAGAAAATTTCTGTCGTTTTCGGTACTTAGAAAAATTCTGCCGATTTCGGTACTTAGAAAATTCTGACGATTTCGGTACTTGGAAAATTTCTGACCTTTTCGGTACTTAGAAAATTTCTGACCTTTTCGGTACTTAGAAAAATTCTGACGAATTCGGTACTTAGAAAATTTCTGACCTTTACGGTACTTAGAAAAATTCTGACGATTTCGGTACTTAGAAAACAATCAGAAGTTTTTGGTACTAAGAAAATTTCTGTCGTTTTCGGTACTTAGAAAAATTCTAATGATTTCGGTACTTAGAAAAATTCTGACGATTTCGGTACTTAGAAAATTTCTGACCTTTTCGGTACATGGAAAATTTCTGACCTTTTCGGTACTTAGAAAAATTCTGTCGAATTCGGTTCTTAGAAAAATTCTGTTGATTTCGGTACTTAGAAAAATTCTGGTGATTTCGGAACTTAGAAATATTCTGTTGATTTCGGTACTTAGAAAAATTCTGTCGAATTCGGTACTTAAAAAAATTCTGTTGATTTCGGTACTTAGAAAAATTCTGTCGATTTCGGTACTTAGAAAAATTCTGTTGATTTCGGTACTTAGAAAAATTCTGACGATTTCGGTACTTAGAAAAATTCCGCCGATTTCGGTACTTAGAAAAGACTCGGAAGTTATCGGTACTTAGAAAATTTCTGACGTTTTTGGTACTTAGAAAATATCTGACGTTTTCGGTACTTAGAAAAATTCTGTCGATTTCGGTACTTAGAAAACATTCAGAAGTCTTCGGTACTTAGAAAATTTCTGACGTTTTCGGTACTTAGAAAAATTCTTACGATTTCGATACTGTTTAAACATTCAGAAATTTTCGGTACTTAGAAAAATTCTGCCGATTTCGGTACTTAGAAAAGACTCGGAAGTTTTCGGTACATAGAAAATTTCTGACGTTTTCGGTACTTAGAAAAATTCTGATGATTTCGGTACTTAGAAAATTTCTGACCTTTTCGGTATTTAGAAAATTTCAAACGATTTCGGTACTTAGAAAAATTCTGACGATTTCGATACTTAGAAAAATTCCGACGATTTCGGTACTTAGAAAATTTCTGCCTTTTTCGGTACTTAGAAAACATTCAGAAGTTTTCGGTACTTAGAAAACAATCAGAAGTTTTTGGTACTAAGAAAATTTCTGTCGTTTTCGGTACTTACGAAAATTCTGCCGATTTCGGTACTTAGAAAAATTCTAATGACTTCGGTACTTAGAAAAATTCTGACGAAATTTCGGTACTTAGAAAATTTCTGACCTTTTCGGTACTTGGAAAATTTCTGACCTTTTCGGTAATTAGAAAATTTCTGACCTTTACGGTACTTTGAAAAATTCTCACGATTTCGGTACTTAGAAAACAATCAGAAGTTTTTGGAACTAAGAAAATTTCTGTCGTTTTCGGTACTTAGAAAAATTCTGTTGATTTCGGTACTTAGAAAATTTCTGCCTTATTCGGTACTTAGAAAACATTCAGAAGTTTTCGGTACTTAGAAAATTTCTGACGTTATCGGTACTTTGAAAAATTCTGACGATTTCGGTACTTTGAAGAATTCTGGTGATTTCGGAACTTAGAAATATTCTGTTGATTTCGGTTCTTAGAAAATTTCTGCCTTTTTCGGTACTTAGAAAATTTCTGAACTTTTCGGTATTTAGAAAATTTCAAACGATTTCGGTACTTAGAAAAATTCAGACGATTTCGGTACTTTGAAAAATTTCGACGATTTCGGTACTTAGAAAATTTCTGACGTTATCGGTACTTAGAAAACATTCAGAAGTTATCGATACTTAGAAAATTTCTGACTTTTTCGGTACTTAGGAAAATTCTGCCGATTTCGGTACTTAGAATAATTCTAATGATTTCGGTACTTAGAAAAATTCTGTTGATTTCGGTACTTTGAAAATTTCTGACCTTTTCGGTACTTAGAAAATATCTGACGTTTTCGGTACTTTGAAAATTTCTGTCTATTTCGGTACTTAGAAAACATTCAGAAGTCTTTGGTACTTAGAAAATTTCTGACCTTTTCGGTACTTAGAAAAATTCTGACGAATTCGGTACTTAGAAAACATTCAGAAGTTATCGATACTTAGAAAATTTCTGTCTTTTTCGGTACTTACGAAAATTCTGCCGATTTCGGTACTTAGAAAAATTCTAATGACTTCGGTACTTAGAAAAATTCTGACGATTTCGGTACTTAGAAAATTTCTGACCTTTTCGGTACTTGGAAAATTTCTGACCTTTTCGGTAATTAGAAAATTTCTGACCTTTACGGTACTTAGAAAAATTCTGTTGATTTCGGTACTTAGAAAATTTCTGTCGTTTTCGGTACTTAGAAAAATTCTGCCGATTTCGGTACTTAGAAAATTCTGACGATTTCGGTACTTGGAAAATTTCTGACCTTTTCGGTACTTAGAAAATTTCTGACCTTTTCGGTAATTAGAAAAATTCTGACGAATTCGGTACTTAGAAAATTTCTGACCTTTACGGTACTTAGAAAAATTCTGACGATTTCGGTACTTAGAAAACATTCAGAAGTTTTCGATACTTAGAAAATTTCTGACGTTTTCGGTACTTAGAAAAATTCTAATGATTTCGGTACTTAGAAAAATTCTGACGATTTCGGTACTTAGAAAATTTCTGACCTTTTCGGTACATGGAAAATTTCTGACCTTTTCGGTACTTAGAAAATTTCTGACCTTTACGGTACTTAGAAAAATTCTGACGATTTCGGTACTTAGAAAACAATCAGAATTTTTCGGTACTTAGATAATTTCTTACGTTTTCGTTACCTAGAAAAATTCTGCCGATTTCGGTACTTAGAAAAATTCTGATGATTTCGGTACTTAGAAAAATTCTGACAATTTCGGTACTTAGAAAAATTCCGATGATTTCGGTACTTAGAAAATTCTGACGATTTCGGTACTTGGAAAATTTCTGACCTTTTCGGTACTTAGAAAATTTCTGACCTTTTCGGTACTTAGAAAAATTCTGACGAATTCGGTACTTAGAAAACATTCAGAAGTTATCGATACTTAGAAAATTTCTGACTTTTTCGGTACTTAGGAAAATTCTGCCGATTTCGGTACTTAGAAAAATTCTGTTGATTTCGGTACTTAGAAAAATTCTGTCGATTTCGGTACTTAGAAAAATTCTGTTGATTTTGGTACTTTGAAAATTTCTGACCTTTTCGGTACTTAGAAAATATCTGACGTTTTCGGTACTTTGAAAATTTCTGTCGATTTCGGTACTTAGAAAACATTCAGAAGTCTTCGGTACTTAGAAAATTTCTGACGTTTTCGGTACTTAGAAAAATTCTGGTGATTTCGGAACTTAGAAATATTCTGTTGATTTCGGTACTTAGAAAAATTCTGTCGAATTCGGTACTTAAAAAAATTCTGTTGATTTCGGTACTTAGAAAAATTCTGTCGATTTCGGTACTTAGAAAAATTCTGTTGATTTCGGTACTTAGAAAAATTCTGACGATTTCGGTACTTAGAAAAATTCCGCCGATTTCGGTACTTAGAAAAGACTCGGAAGTTTTCGGTACTTAGAAAATTTCTGACGTTTTCGGTACTTAGAAAATATCTGACGTTTTCGGTACTTAGAAAAATTCTGTCGATTTCGGTACTTAGAAAACATTCAGAAGTCTTCGGTACTTAGAAAATTTCTGACGTTTTCGGTACTTAGAAAAATTCTTACGATTTCGATACTGTTTAAACATTCAGAAATTTTCGGTACTTAGAAAAATTCTGCCGATTTCGGTACTTAGAAAAGACTCGGAAGTTTTCGGTACTTAGAAAATTTCTGACGTTTTCGGTACTTAGAAAAATTCTGATGATTTCTCTACTTAGAAAATTTCTGACCTTTTCGGTATTTAGAAAATTTCAAACGATTTCGGTACTTAGAAAAATTCTGACGATTTCGATACTTAGAAAAATTCCGACGATTTCGGTACTTAGAAAATTTCTGCCTTTTAAGGTACTTAGAAAACATTCAGAAGTTTTCGGTACTTAGAAAACATTCAGAAGTTATCGATACTTAGAAAATTTCTGACTTTTTCGGTACTTAGGAAAATTCTGCCGATTTCGGTACTTAGAATAATTCTAATGATTTTGGTACTTGGAAAATTTCTGACCTTTTTGGTACTTAGAAAATATCTGACGTTTTCGGTACTTTGAAAATTTCTGTCGATTTCGGTACTTAGAAAACATTCAGAAGTTTTTGGTACTTAGAAAATTTCTGACATTTTCGGTACTTAGAAAAATTCTGCCGATTTCGGTACTTAGAAAATTCTGACGATTTCGGTACTTGGAAAATTTCTGACCTTTTCGGTACTTAGAAAAATTCTGCCGATTTCGGTACTTAGAAAAATTCAGACGATTTCGGTACTTAGAAAAATTCCGACGATTTCGGTACTTAGAAAATTTCTGCCTTATTCGGTACTTAGAAAACATTCAGAAGTTTTCGGTACTTAGAAAATTTCTGACGTTATCGGTACTTTGAAAAATTCTGACGATTTCGGTACTTAGAAGAATTCTGGTGATTTCGGAACTTAGAAATATTCTGTTGATTTTGGTACTTAGAAAAATTCTGTCGAATTCGGTACATGGAAAAATTCTGTTGATTTCGGTACTTAGAATAATTCTGTCGATTTCGGTACTTAGAAAAATTCTGTTGATTTCGGTTCTTAGAAAATTTCTGCCTTTTTCGGTACTTAGAAAATTTCTGAACTTTTCGGTATTTAGAAAATTTCAAACGATTTCGGTACTTAGAAAAATTCAGACGATTTCGGTACTTTGAAAAATTTCGACGATTTCGGTACTTAGAAAATTTCTGACGTTATCGGTACTTAGAAAACATTCAGAAGTTATCGATACTTAGAAAATTTCTGACTTTTTCGGTACTTAGGAAAATTCTGCCGATTTCGGTACTTAGAATAATTCTAATGATTTCGGTACTTAGAAAAATTCTGTTGATTTCGGTACTTTGAAAATTTCTGACCTTTTCGGTACTTAGAAAATATCTGACGTTTTCGGTACTTTGAAAATTTCTGTCTATTTCGGTACTTAGAAAACATTCAGAAGTCTTTGGTACTTAGAAAATTTCTGACCTTTTCGGTACTTAGAAAAATTCTGACGAATTCGGTACTTAGAAAACATTCAGAAGTTATCGATACTTAGAAAATTTCTGTCTTTTTCGGTACTTACGAAAATTCTGCCGATTTCGGTACTTAGAAAAATTCTAATGACTTCGGTACTTAGAAAAATTCTGACGATTTCGGTACTTAGAAAATTTCTGACCTTTTCGGTACTTGGAAAATTTCTGACCTTTTCGGTAATTAGAAAATTTCTGACCTTTACGGTACTTAGAAAAATTCTGTTGATTTCGGTACTTAGAAAATTTCTGTCGTTTTCGGTACTTAGAAAAATTCTGCCGATTTCGGTACTTAGAAAATTCTGACGATTTCGGTACTTGGAAAATTTCTGACCTTTTCGGTACTTAGAAAAATTCTAATGATTTCGGTACTTAGAAAAATTCTGACGATTTCGGTACTTAGAAAATTTCTGACCTTTTCGGTACATGGAAAATTTCTGACCTTTTCGGTACTTAGAAAATTTCTGACCTTTACGGTACTTAGAAAAATTCTGACGATTTCGGTACTTAGAAAACAATCAGAATTTTTCGGTACTTAGATAATTTCTTACGTTTTCGTTACCTAGAAAAATTCTGCCGATTTCGGTACTTAGAAAAATTCTGATGATTTCGGTACTTAGAAAAATTCTGACAATTTCGGTACTTAGAAAAATTCCGACGATTTCGGTACTTAGAAAATTCTGACGATTTCGGTACTTGGAAAATTTCTGACCTTTTCGGTACTTAGAAAATTTCTGACCTTTTCGGTACTTAGAAAAATTCTGACGAATTCGGTACTTAGAAAACATTCAGAAGTTATCGATACTTAGAAAATTTCTGACTTTTTCGGTACTTAGGAAAATTCTGCCGATTTCGGTACTTAGAAAAATTCTGTTGATTTCGGTACTTAGAAAAATTCTGTCGATTTCGGTACTTAGAAAAATTCTGACGATTTCGGTACTTGGAAAATTTCTGACCTTTTCGGTACTTAGAAAAATTCTGCCGATTTCGGTACTTAGAAAAATTCAGACGATTTCGGTACTTAGAAAAATTCCGACGATTTCGGTACTTAGAAAATTTCTGCCTTATTCGGTACTTAGAAAACATTCAGAAGTTTTCGGTACTTAGAAAATTTCTGACGTTATCGGTACTTTGAAAAATTCTGACGATTTCGGTACTTAGAAGAATTCTGGTGATTTCGGAACTTAGAAATATTCTGTTGATTTTGGTACTTAGAAAAATTCTGTCGAATTCGGTACATGGAAAAATTCTGTTGATTTCGGTACTTAGAATAATTCTGTCGATTTCGGTACTTAGAAAAATTCTGTTGATTTCGGTTCTTAGAAAATTTCTGCCTTTTTCGGTACTTAGAAAATTTCTGAACTTTTCGGTATTTAGAAAATTTCAAACGATTTCGGTACTTAGAAAAATTCAGACGATTTCGGTACTTTGAAAAATTTCGACGATTTCGGTACTTAGAAAATTTCTGACGTTATCGGTACTTAGAAAACATTCAGAAGTTATCGATACTTAGAAAATTTCTGACTTTTTCGGTACTTAGAAAATATCTGACGTTTTCGGTACTTTGAAAATTTCTGTCTATTTCGGTACTTAGAAAACATTCAGAAGTCTTTGGTACTTAGAAAATTTCTGACCTTTTCGGTACTTAGAAAAATTCTGACGAATTCGGTACTTAGAAAACATTCAGAAGTTATCGATACTTAGAACATTTCTGTCTTTTTCGGTACTTACGAAAATTCTGCCGATTTCGGTACTTAGAAAAATTCTAATGACTTCGGTACTTAGAAAAATTCTGACGATTTCGGTACTTAGAAAATTTCTGACCTTTTCGGTACTTGGAAAATTTCTGACCTTTTCGGTAATTAGAAAATTTCTGACCTTTACGGTACTTAGAAAAATTCTGTTGATTTCGGTACTTAGAAAATTTCTGTCGTTTTCGGTACTTAGAAAAATTCTGCCGATTTCGGTACTTAGAAAATTCTGACGATTTCGGTACTTGGAAAATTTCTGACCTTTTCGGTACTTAGAAAATTTCTGACCTTTTCGGTACTTAGAAAAATTCTGACGAATTCGGTACTTAGAAAATTTCTGACCTTTACGGTACTTAGAAAAATTCTGACGATTTCGGTACTTAGAAAACATTCAGAAGTTTTCGATACTTAGAAAATTTCTGACGTTTTCGGTACTTAGAAAAATTCTAATGATTTCGGTACTTCGAAAAATTCTGACGATTTCGGTACTTAGAAAATTTCTGACCTTTTCGGTACATGGAAAATTTCTGACCTTTTCGGTACTTAGAAAATTTCTGACCTTTACGGTACTTAGAAAAATTCTGACGATTTCGGTACTTAGAAAACAATCAGAATTTTTCGGTACTTAGATAATTTCTTACGTTTTCGTTACCTAGAAAAATTCTGCCGATTTCGGTACTTAGAAAAATTCTGATGATTTCGGTACTTAGAAAAATTCTGACAATTTCGGTACTTAGAAAAATTCCGACGATTTCGGTACTTAGAAAATTCTGACCTTTTCGGTACTTAGAAAATTTCTGACCTTTTCGGTACTTAGAAAAATTCTGACGAATTCGGTACTTAGAAAACATTCAGAAGTTATCGATACTTAGAAAATTTCTGACTTTTTCGGTACTTAGGAAAATTCTGCCGATTTCGGTACTTAGAAAAATTCTGTTGATTTCGGTACTTAGAAAAATTCTGTCGATTTCGGTACTTAGAAAAATTCTGTTGATTTTGGTACTTTGAAAATTTCTGACCTTTTCGGTACTTAGAAAATATCTGACGTTTTCGGTACTTTGAAAATTTCTGTCGATTTCGGTACTTAGAAAACATTCAGAAGTCTTCGGTACTTAGAAAATTTCAGACGTTTTCGGTACTTAGAAAAATTCTGGTGATTTCGGAACTTAGAAATATTCTGTTGATTTCGGTACTTAGAAAAATTCTGTCGAATTCGGTACTTAAAAAAATTCTGTTGATTTCGGTACTTAGAAAAATTCTGTCGATTTCGGTACTTAGAAAAATTCTGTTGATTTCGGTACTTAGAAAAATTCTGACGATTTCGGTACTTAGAAAAATTCCGCCGATTTCGGTACTTAGAAAAGACTCGGAAGTTTTCGGTACTTAGAAAATTTCTGACGTTTTCGGTACTTAGAAAATATCTGACGTTTTCGGTACTTAGAAAAATTCTGTCGATTTCGGTACTTAGAAAACATTCAGAAGTCTTCGGTACTTAGAAAATTTCTGACGTTTTCGGTACTTAGAAAAATTCTTACGGTTTCGATACTGTTTAAACATTCAGAAATTTTCGGTACTTAGAAAAATTCTGCCGATTTCGGTACTTAGAAAAGACTCGGAAGTTTTCGGTACTTAGAAAATTTCTGACGTTTTCGGTACTTAGAAAAATTCTGATGATTTCGGTACTTAGAAAATTTCTGACCTTTTCGGTATTTAGAAAATTTCAAACGATTTCGGTACTTAGAAAAATTCTGACGATTTCGATACTTAGAAAAATTCCGACGATTTCGGTACTTAGAAAATTTCTGCCTTTTTCGGTACTTAGAAAACATTCAGAAGTTTTCGGTACTTAGAAAACATTCAGAAGTTATCGATACTTAGAAAATTTCTGACTTTTTCGGTACTTAGGAAAATTCTGCCGATTTCGGTACTTAGAATAATTCTAATGATATTGGTACTTAGAAAAATTCTGTTGATTTCGGTACTTTGAAAATTTCTGACCTTTTTGGTACTTAGAAAATATCTGACGTTTTCGGTACTTTGAAAATTTCTGTCGATTTCGGTACTTAGAAAACATTCAGAAGTCTTTGGTACTTAGAAAATTTCTGACATTTTCGGTACATAGAAAAATTCTGCCGATTTCGGTACTTAGAAAATTCTGACGATTTCGGTACTTGGAAAATTTCTGACCTTTTTGGTACTTAGAAAAATTCTGCCGATTTCGGTACTTAGAAAAATTCAGACGATTTCGGTACTTAGAAAAATTCCGACGATTTCGGTACTTAGAAAATTTCTGCCTTATTCGGTACTTAGAAAACATTCAGAAGTTTTCGGTACTTAGAAAATTTCTGACGTTATCGGTACTTTGAAAAATTCTGACGATTTCGGTACTTAGAAGAATTCTGGTGATTTCGGAACTTAGAAATATTCTGTTGATTTTGGTACTTAGAAAAATTCTGTCGAATTCGGTACATGGAAAAATTCTGTTGATTTCGGTACTTAGAATAATTCTGTCGATTTCGGTACTTAGAAAAATTCTGATGATTTCGGTACTTAGAAAATTTCTGACCTTTTCGGTATTTAGAAAATTTCAAACGATTTCGGTACTTAGAAAAATTCTGACGATTTCGATACTTAGAAAAATTCCGAGAGATTGCGGTACTTAGAAAATTTCTGCCTTTTTCGGTACTTAGAAAACATTCAGAAGTTTTCGGTACTTAGAAAAAAATCAGAAGTTTTTGGTACTAAGAAAATTTCTGTCGTTTTCGGTACTTTCGAAAATTCTGCCGATTTCGGTACTTAGAAAAATTCTAATGACTTCGGTACTTAGAAAAATTCTGACGATTTCGGTAATTAGAAAATTTCTGACCTTTACGGTACTTTGAAAAATTCTGACGATTTCGGTACTTAGAAAACAATCAGAAGTTTTTGGAACTAAGAAAATTTCTGTCGTTTTCGGAACTTAGAAAAATTCTGTTGATTTCGGTACTTAGAAAATTTCTGTCGTTTTCGGTACTTAGAAAAATTCTGCCGATTTCGGTACTTAGAAAATTCTAACGATTTCGGTACTTGGAAAATTTCTGACCTTTTCGGTACTTAGAAAATTTCTGACCTTTTCGGTACTTAGAAAAATTCTGACGAATTCGGTACTTAGAAAATTTCTGACCTTTACGGTACTTAGAAAAATTCTGACGATTTCGGTACTTAGAAAACAATCAGAAGTTTTTGGTACTAAGAAAATTTCTGTCGTTTTCGGTACTTAGAAAAATTCAGACAATTTCGGAACTTAGAAAACATTCAGAAGTTTTCGATACTTAGAAAATTTCTGACGTTTTCGGTACTTAGAAAAATTCTAATGATTTCGGTACTTAGAAAACAATCAGAATTTTTCGGTACTTAGATAATTTCTTACGTTTTCGTTACCTAGAAAAATTCTGCCGATTTCGGTACTTAGAAAAATTCTGATGATTTCGGTACTTAGAAAAATTCTGACAATTTCGGTACTTAGAAAAATTCCGATGATTTCGGTACTTAGAAAATTTCTGCCGATTTCAGTACTTAGAAAAATTCTGTCGATTTCGGTACTTAGAAAAGTCTCGGAAGTTTTCGGTACTTAGAAAATTTCTGACGTTTTCGGCACTTAGAAAAATTCTGATGACTCCGGTACTTAGAAAACAATCAGAAGTTTTCGGTACTTAGATAATTTCTGACGTTTTCGTTACTTAGACAAATTCTGCCGATTTCGGTACTTAGAAAAATTCTGTTGATTTCGGTACTTAGAAAATTTCTGTCGTTTTCGGTACTTAGAAAAATTCTGCCGATTTCGGTACTTAGAAAATTCTGACGATTTCGGTACTTGGAAAATTTCTGACCTTTTCGGTACTTAGAAAATTTCTGACCTTTTCGGTACTTAGAAAAATTCTGACGAATTCGGTACTTAGAAAATTTCTGACCTTTACGGTACTTAGAAAAATTCAGACGATTTCGGTACTTAGAAAACAATCAGAAGTTTTTGGTACTAAGAAAATTTCTGTCGTTTTCGGTACTTAGAAAAATTCAGACAATTTCGGAACTTAGAAAACATTCAGAAGTTTTCGATACTTAGAAAATTTCTGACGTTTTCGGTACTTAGAAAAATTCTAATGATTTCGGTACTTAGAAAAATTCTGACGATTTCGGTACTTAGAAAATTTCTGACCTTTTCGGTACATGGAAAATTTCTGACCTTTTCGGTACTTAGAAAATTTCTGACCTTTACGGTACTTAGAAAAATTCTGACGATTTCGGTACTTAGAAAAATTCTGATGATTTCGGTACTTAGAAAAATTCTGACAATTTCGGTACTTAGAAAATTTCTGCCGATTTCGGTACTTAGAAAAATTCTGTCGATTTCGGTACTTAGAAAAGTCTCGGAAGTTTTCGGTACTTAGAAAATTTCTGACGTTTTCGGCACTTAGAAAAATTCTGATGACTTCGGTACTTAGAAAACAATCAGAAGTTTTCGGTACTTAGATAATTTCTGACGTTTTCGTTACTTAGACAAATTCTGCCGATTTCGGTACTTAGAAAAATTCTGTTGATTTCGGTACTTAGAAAATTTCTGTCGTTTTCGGTACTTAGAAAAATTCTGCCGATTTCGGTACTTAGAAAATTCTGACGATTTCGGTACTTGGAAAATTTCTGACCTTTTCGGTACTTAGAAAATTTCTGACCTTTTCGGTACTTAGAAAAATTCTGACGAATTCGGTACTTAGAAAACATTCAGAAGTTATCGATACTTAGAAAATTTCTGACTTTTTCGGTACTTAGGAAAATTCTGCCGATTTCGGTACTTAGAAAAATTCTAATGATTTCGGTACTTAGAAAAATTCTGTTGATTTCAGTACTTAGAAAAATTCTGTCGATTTCGGTACTTAGAAAAATTCTGTTGATTTTGGTACTTTGAAAATTTCTGACCTTTTCGGTACTTAGAAAATATCTGACGTTTTCGGTACTTTGAAAATTTCTGTCGATTTCGGTACTTAGAAAACATTCAGAAGTCTTCGGTACTTAGAAAATTTCTGACGTTTTCGGTACTTAGAAAAATTCTGGTGATTTCGGAACTTAGAAATATTCTGTTGATTTCGGTACTTAGAAAAATTCTGTCGAATTCGGTACTTAAAAAAATTCTGTTGATTTCGGTACTTAGAAAAATTCTGTCGATTTCGGTACTTAGAAAAATTCTGTTGATTTCGGTACTTAGAAAAATTCTGACGATTTCGGTACTTAGAAAAATTCCGCCGATTTCGGTACTTAGAAAAGACTCGGAAGTTTTCGGTACTTAGAAAATTTCTGACGTTTTCGGTACTTAGAAAATATCTGACGTTTTCGGTACTTAGAAAAATTCTGTCGATTTCGGTACTTAGAAAACATTCAGAAGTCTTCGGTACTTAGAAAATTTCTGACGTTTTCGGTACTTAGAAAAATTCTTACGATTTTGATACTGTTTAAACATTCAGAAATTTTCGGTACTTAGAAAAATTCTGCCGATTTCGGTACTTAGAAAAGACTCGGAAGTTTTCGGTACTTAGAAAATTTCTGACGTTTTCGGTGCTTAGAAAAATTCTGATGATTTCGGTACTTAGAAAATTTCTGACCTTTTCGGTATTTAGAAAATTTCAAACGATTTCGGTACTTAGAAAAATTCTGACGATTTCGATACTTAGGAAAATTCCGACGATTTCGGTACTTAGAAAATTTCTGCCTTTTTCGGTACTTAGAAAACATTCAGAAGTTTTCGGTACTTAGAAAACATTCAGAAGTTATCGATACTTAGAAAATTTCTGACTTTTTCGGTACTTAGGAAAATTCTGCCGATTTCGGTACTTAGAATAATTCTAATGATTTCGGTACTTAGAAAAATTCTGTTGATTTCGGTACTTTGAAAATTTCTGACCTTTTTGGTACTTAGAAAATATCTGACGTTTTCGGTACTTTGAAAATTTCTGTCGATTTCGGTACTTAGAAAACATTCAGAAGTCTTTGGTACTTAGAAAATTTCTGACATTTTCGGTACTTAGAAAAATTCTGCCGATTTCGGTACTTAGAAAATTCTGACGATTTCGGTACTTGGAAAATTTCTGACTTTTTCGGTACTTAGAAAATTTCTGACCTTTTCGGTACTTAGAAAAATTCTGACGAATTCGGTACTTAGAAAACATTCAGAAGTTATCGATACTTAGAAAATTTCTGTCTTTTTCGGTACTTACGAAAATTCTGCCGATTTCGGTACTTAGAAAAATTCTAATGACTTCGGAACTTAGAAAAATTCTGACGATTTCGGTACTTAGAAAATTTCTGACCTTTTCGGTACTTGGAAAATTTCTGACCTTTTCGGTACTTAGAAAATTTCTGACCTTTACGGTACTTAGAAAAATTCTGACGATTTCGGTACTTAGAAAAATTCTGATGATTTCGGTACTTAGAAAAATTCTGACAATTTCGGTACTTAGAAAATTTCTGCCGATTTCGGTACTTAGAAAAATTCTGCCGATTTCGGTACTTAGAAAAATTCTGTTGATTTCGGTACTTAGAAAATTTCTGTCGTTTTCGGTACTTAGAAAAATTCTGCCGATTTCGGTACTTAGAAAATTCTGACGATTTCGGTACTTGGAAAATTTCTGACCTTTTCGGTACTTAGAAAATTTCTGACCTTTTCGGTACTTAGAAAAATTCTGACGAATTCGGTACTTAGAAAACATTCAGAAGTTATCGATACTTAGAAAATTTCTGACTTTTTCGGTACTTAGGAAAATTCTGCCGATTTCGGTACTTAGAAAAATTCTAATGATTTCGGTACTTAGAAAAATTCTGTTGATTTCGGTACTTAGAAAAATTCTGTCGATTTCGGTACTTAGAAAAATTCTGTTGATTTTGGTACTTTGAAAATTTCTGACCTTTTCGGTACTTAGAAAATATCTGACGTTTTCGGTACTTTGAAAATTTCTGTCGATTTCGGTACTTAGAAAACATTCAGAAGTCTTCGGTACTTAGAAAATTTCTGACGTTTTCGGTACTTAGAAAAATTCTGGTGATTTCGGAACTTAGAAATATTCTGTTGATTTCGGTACTTAGAAAAATTCTGTCGAATTCGGTACTTAAAAAAATTCTGTTGATTTCGGTACTTAGAAAAATTCTGTCGATTTCGGTACTTAGAAAAATTCTGTTGATTTCGGTACTTAGAAAATTCTGACGATTTCGGTACTTGGAAAATTTCTGACCTTTTCGGTACTTAGAAAATTTCTGACCTTTTCGGTACTTAGAAAAATTCTGACGAATTCGGTACTTAGAAAACATTCAGAAGTTATCGATACTTAGAAAATTTCTGTCTTTTTCGGTACTTACGAAAATTCTGCCGATTTCGGTACTTAGAAAAATTCTAATGACTTCGGAACTTAGAAAAATTCTGACGATTTCGGTACTTAGAAAATTTCTGACCTTTTCGGTACTTGGAAAATTTCTGACCTTTTCGGTAATTAGAAAATTTCTGACCTTTTCGGTACTTAGAAAAATTCTGACGATTTCGGTACTTAGAAAACAATCAGAAGTTTTTGGTACTAAGAAACTTTCTGTCGTTTTAGGTACTTAGAAAAATTCTGATGATTTCGGTACTTAGAAAAATTCTGTTGATTTTGGTACTTAGAAAATTTCTGACCTTTTCGGTACTTAGAAAATTTCAAACGATTTCGGTACTTAGAAAAATTCCGACGATTTCGGTACTTAGAAAAATTCCGACGATTTCGGTACTTAGAAAATTTCTGCCTTATTCGGTACTTAGAAAACATTCAGAAGTTTTCGGTACTTAGAAAATTTCTGACGTTATCGGTACTTTGAAAAATTCTGACGATTTCGGTACTTAGAAGAATTCTGGTGATTTCGGAACTTAGAAATATTCTGTTGATTTTGGTACTTAGAAAAATTCTGTCGAATTCGGTACATGGAAAAATTCTGTTGATTTCGGTACTTAGAATAATTCTGTCGATTTCGGTACTTAGAAAAATTCTGTTGATTTCGGTTCTTAGAAAATTTCTGCCTTTTTCGGTACTTAGAAAATTTCTGAACTTTTCGGTATTTAGAAAATTTCAAACGATTTCGGTACTTAGAAAAATTCAGACGATTTCGGTACTTTGAAAAATTTCGACGATTTCGGTACTTAGAAAATTTCTGACGTTATCGGTACTTAGAAAAATTCTGACGATTTCGGTACTTAGAAGAATTCTGGTGATTTCGGAACCTAGAAATATTCTGTTGATTTCGGTACTTAGAAAAATTCTGTCGATTTCGGTACTTAGAAAAATTCTGTTGATTTTGGTACTTTGAAAATTTCTGACCTTTTCGGTACTTAGAAAATATCTGACGTTTTCGGTACTTAGAAAACATTCAGAAGTCTTCGGTACTTAGAAAATTTCTGACGTTTTCGGTACTTAGAAAAATTCTGGTGATTTCGGAACTTAGAAATATTCTGTTGATTTCGGTACTTAGAAAAATTCTGTCGAATTCGGTACTTAAAAAAATTCTGTTGATTTCGGTGCTTAGAAAAATTCTGTCGATTTCGGTACTTAGAAAAATTCTGTTGATTTCGGTACTTAGAAAATTCTGACGATTTCGGTACTTGGAAAATTTCTGACCTTTTCGGTACTTAGAAAATTTCTGACCTTTTCGGTACTTAGAAAAATTCTGACGAATTCGGTACTTAGAAAACATTCAGAAGTTATCGATACTTAGAAAATTTCTGTCTTTTTCGGTACTTACGAAAATTCTGCCGATTTCGGTACTTAGAAAAATTCTAATGACTTCGGAACTTAGAAAAATTCTGACGATTTCGGTACTTAGAAAATTTCTGACCTTTTCGGTACTTGGAAAATTTCTGACCTTTTCGGTAATTAGAAAATTTCTGACCTTTTCGGTACTTAGAAAAATTCTGACGATTTCGGTACTTAGAAAACAATCAGAAGTTTTTGGTACTAAGAAAATTTCTGTCGTTTTAGGTACTTAGAAAAATTCTGATGATTTCGGTACTTAGAAAAATTCTGTTGATTTTGGTACTTTGAAAATTTCTGACCTTTTCGGTACTTAGAAAATAACTGACGTTTTCGGTACTTAGAAAAATTCTGACGATTTCGGTACTTAGAAAACAATCAGAAGTCTTTGGTACTTAGAAAATTTCTGACATTTTCGGTACTTAGAAAAATTCTGCCGATTTCGGTACTTAGAAAATTTCTGACCTTTTCGGTACTTGGAAAATTTCTGACCTTTTCGGTACTTAGAAAATTTCTGACCTTTACGGTACTTAGAAAAATTCTGACGATTTCGGTACTTAGAAAAATTCTGATGATTTCGGTACTTAGAAAAATTCTGACAATTTCGGTACTTAGAAAATTTCTGCCGATTTCGGTACTTAGAAAAATTCTGCCGATTTCGGTACTTAGAAAAATTCTGTTGATTTCGGTACTTAGAAAATTTCTGTCGTTTTCGGTACTTAGAAAAATTCTGCCGATTTCGGTACTTAGAAAATTCTGACGATTTCGGTACTTGGAAAATTTCTGACCTTTTCGGTACTTAGAAAATTTCTGACCTTTTCGGTACTTAGAAAAATTCTGACGAATTCGGTACTTAGAAAACATTCAGAAGTTATCGATACTTAGAAAATTTCTGACTTTTTCGGTACTTAGGAAAATTCTGCCGATTTCGGTACTTAGAAAAATTCTAATGATTTCGGTACTTAGAAAAATTCTGTTGATTTCGGTACTTAGAAAAATTCTGTCGATTTCGGTACTTAGAAAAATTCTGTTGATTTTGGTACTTTGAAAATTTCTGACCTTTTCGGTACTTAGAAAATATCTGACGTTTTCGGTACTTTGAAAATTTCTGTCGATTTCGGTACTTAGAAAACATTCAGAAGTCTTCGGTACTTAGAAAATTTCTGACGTTTTCGGTACTTAGAAAAATTCTGGTGATTTCGGAACTTAGAAATATTCTGTTGATTTCGGTACTTAGAAAAATTCTGTCGAATTCGGTACTTAAAAAAATTCTGTTGATTTCGGTACTTAGAAAAATTCTGTCGATTTCGGTACTTAGAAAAATTCTGTTGATTTCGGTACTTAGAAAATTCTGACGATTTCGGTACTTGGAAAATTTCTGACCTTTTCGGTACTTAGAAAATTTCTGACCTTTTCGGTACTTAGAAAAATTCTGACGAATTCGGTACTTAGAAAACATTCAGAAGTTATCGATACTTAGAAAATTTCTGTCTTTTTCGGTACTTACGAAAATTCTGCCGATTTCGGTACTTAGAAAAATTCTAATGACTTCGGAACTTAGAAAAATTCTGACGATTTCGGTACTTAGAAAATTTCTGACCTTTTCGGTACTTGGAAAATTTCTGACCTTTTCGGTACTTAGAAAAATTCTGACGATTTCGGTACTTAGAAAACAATCAGAAGTTTTTGGTACTAAGAAAATTTCTGTCGTTTTAGGTACTTAGAAAAATTCTGATGATTTCGGTACTTAGAAAAATTCTGTTGATTTTGGTACTTAGAAAATTTCTGACCTTTTCGGTACTTAGAAAATTTCAAACGATTTCGGTACTTAGAAAAATTCCGACGATTTCGGTACTTAGAAAAATTCCGACGATTTCGGTACTTAGAAAATTTCTGCCTTATTCGGTACTTAGAAAACATTCAAAAGTTTTCGGTACTTAGAAAATTTCTGACGTTATCGGTACTTTGAAAAATTCTGACGATTTCGGTACTTAGAAGAATTCTGGTGATTTCGGAACTTAGAAATATTCTGTTGATTTTGGTACTTAGAAAAATTCTGTCGAATTCGGTACATGGAAAAATTCTGTTGATTTCGGTACTTAGAATAATTCTGTCGATTTCGGTACTTAGAAAAATTCTGTTGATTTCGGTTCTTAGAAAATTTCTGCCTTTTTCGGTACTTAGAAAATTTCTGAACTTTTCGGTATTTAGAAAATTTCAAACGATTTCGGTACTTAGAAAAATTCAGACGATTTCGGTACTTTGAAAAATTTCGACGATTTCGGTACTTAGAAAATTTCTGACGTTATCGGTACTTAGAAAAATTCTGACGATTTCGGTACTTAGAAGAATTCTGGTGATTTCGGAACCTAGAAATATTCTGTTGATTTCGGTACTTAGAAAAATTCTGTCGATTTCGGTACTTAGAAAAATTCTGTTGATTTTGGTACTTTGAAAATTTCTGACCTTTTCGGTACTTAGAAAATATCTGACGTTTTCGGTACTTAGAAAACATTCAGAAGTCTTCGGTACTTAGAAAATTTCTGACGTTTTCGGTACTTAGAAAAATTCTGGTGATTTCGGAACTTAGAAATATTCTGTTGATTTCGGTACTTAGAAAAATTCTGTCGAATTCGGTACTTAAAAAAATTCTGTTGATTTCGGTACTTAGAAAAATTCTGTCGATTTCGGTACTTAGAAAAATTCTGTTGATTTCGGTACTTAGAAAATTCTGACGATTTCGGTACTTGGAAAATTTCTGACCTTTTCGGTACTTAGAAAATTTCTGACCTTTTCGGTACTTAGAAAAATTCTGACGAATTCGGTACTTAGAAAACATTCAGAAGTTATCGATACTTAGAAAATTTCTGTCTTTTTCGGTACTTACGAAAATTCTGCCGATTTCGGTACTTAGAAAAATTCTAATGACTTCGGAACTTAGAAAAATTCTGACGATTTCGGTACTTAGAAAATTTCTGACCTTTTCGGTACTTGGAAAATTTCTGACCTTTTCGGTAATTAGAAAATTTCTGACCTTTTCGGTACTTAGAAAAATTCTGACGATTTCGGTACTTAGAAAACAATCAGAAGTTTTTGGTACTAAGAAAATTTCTGTCGTTTTAGGTACTTAGAAAAATTCTGATGATTTCGGTACTTAGAAAAATTCTGTTGATTTTGGTACTTAGAAAATTTCTGACCTTTTCGGTACTTAGAAAATAACTGACGTTTTCGGTACTTAGAAAAATTCTGACGATTTCGGTACTTAGAAAACAATCAGAAGTCTTTGGTACTTAGAAAATTTCTGACATTTTCGGTACTTAGAAAAATTCTGCCGATTTCGGTACTTAGAAAATTCTGACGATTTCGGTACTTGGAAAATTTCTGACCTTTTCGGTACTTAGAATAATTCTAATGATTTCGGTACTTAGAAAAATTCTGTTGATTTCGGTACTTTGAAAATTTCTGACCTTTTCGGTACTTATAAAATATCTGACGTTTTCGGTACTTTGAAAATTTCTGTCGATTTCGGTACTTAGAAATCATTCAGAAGTCTTTGGAACTTAGAAAATTTCTGACATTTTCGGTACTTAGAAAAATTCTGCCGATTTCGGTACTTAGAAAATTCTGACGATTTCGGTACTTGGAAAATTTCTGACCTTTTCGGTACTTAGAAAATTTCTGACGTTTTCGGTACTTAGAAAAATTCTGACGAATTCGGTACTTAGAAAACATTCAGAAGTTATCGATACTTAGAAAATTTCTGTCTTTTTCGGTACTTACGAAAATTCTGCCGATTTCGGTACTTAGAAAAATTCTAATGACTTCGGTACTTAGAAAAATTCTGACGATTTCGGTACTTAGAAAATTTCTGACCTTTTCGGTACTTGGAAAATTTCTGACCTTTTCGGTAATTAGAAAATTTCTGACCTTTACGGTACTTAGAAAAATTCTGTTGATTTCGGTACTTAGAAAATTTCTGTCGTTTTCGGTACTTAAAAAAATTCTGCCGATTTCGGTACTTAGAAAATTCTGACGATTTCGGTACTTGGAAAATTTCTGACCTTTTCGGTACTTAGAAAATTTCTGACCTTTTCGGTACTTAGAAAAATTCTGACGATTTCGGTACTTAGAAAACAATCAGAAGTTTTTGGTACTAAGAAAATTTCTGTCGTTTTCGGTACTTAGAAAAATTCAGACAATTTCGGAACTTAGAAAACATTCAGAAGCTTTCGATATTTAGAAAATTTCTGACGTTTTCGGTACTTAGAAAATTTCTGACCTTTTCGGTACATGGAACATTTCTGACCTTTTCGGTACTTAGAAAAATTCTGTCGATTTCGGTACTTAGAAAAGTCTCGGAAGTTTTCGGTACTTAGAAAATTTCTGACGTTTTCGGCACTTAGAAAAATTCTGATGACTTCGGTACTCAGAAAATTTCTGACCTTTTCGGTATTTAGAAAATTTCAAACGATTTCGGTACTTAGAAAAATTCAGACGATTTCGGTACTTAGAAAAATTCCGACGATTTCGGTACTTAGAAAATTTCTGCCTTATTCGATACTTAGAAAACATTCAGAAGTTTTCGGTACTTAGAAAATTTCTGACGTTATCGGTACTTTGAAAAATTCTGACGATTTCGGTACTTAGAAGAATTCTGGTGATTTCGGAACTTAGAAATATTCTGTTGATTTTGGTACTTAGAAAAATTCTGTCGAATTCGGTACATGGAAAAATTCTGTTGATTTCGGTACTTAGAATAATTCTGTCGATTTCGGTACTTAGAAAAATTCTGTTGATTTCGGTTCTTAGAAAATTTCTGCCTTTTTCGGTACTTAGAAAATTTCTGAACTTTTCGGTATTTAGAAAATTTCAAACGATTTCGGTACTTAGAAAAATTCAGACGATTTCGGTGCTTTGAAAAATTTCGACGATTTCGGTACTTAGAAAATTTCTGACGTTATCGGTACTTAGAAAAATTCTGACGATTTCGGTACTTAGAAGAATTCTGGTGATTTCGGAACCTAGAAATATTCTGTTGATTTCGGTACTTAGAAAAATTCTGTCGAATTCGGTACTTAGAAAAATTCTGTTGATTTCGTTACTTAGAAAAATTCTGTAGATTTCGGTACTTAGAAAGTTTCTGCCTTTTTCGGTACTTAGAAAAATTCTGCTGATTTCGGTACTTAGAAAATTCTGACGATTTCGGTACTTTTAAAATTTCTGACCTTTTCGGACTTAGAAAATTTCTGATCTTTTCGGAACTTAGAAAAATTCTGACGATTTCGGTACTTAGAAAACATTCAGAAGTTATCGATACTTATAAAATTTCTGACTTTTTCGGTACTTAGGAAAATTCTGCCGATTTCGGTACTTAGAATAATTCTAATGATTTCGGTACTTAGAAAAATTCTGCCGATTTCGGTACTTAGAAAATTCTGACGATTTCGGTACTTGGAAAATTTCTGACCTTTTCGGTACTTAGAAAATTTCTGACGTTTTCGGTACTTAGAAAAATTCTGACGAATTCGGTACTTAGAAAACATTCAGAAGTTATCGATACTTAGAAAATTTCTGTCTTTTTCGGTACTTACGAAAATTCTGCCGATTTCGGTACTTAGAAAAATTCTAATGACTTCGGTACTTAGAAAAATTCTGACGTTTTCGGTACTTAGAAAATTTCTGACCTTTTCGGAACTTGGAAAATTTCTGACCTTTTCGGTAATTAGAAAATTTCTGACCTTTACGGTACTTAGAAAAATTCTGTTGATTTCGGTACTTAGAAAATTTCTGTCGTTTTCGGTACTTAGAAAAATTCTGCCGATTTCGGTACTTAGAAAATTCTGACGATTTCGGTACTTGGAAAATTTCTGACCTTTTCGGTACTTAGAAAATTTCTGACCTTTTCGGTACTTAGAAAAATTCTGACGAATTCGGTACTTAGAAAATTTCTGACCTTTACGGTACTTAGAAAAATTCTGACGATTTCGGTACTTAGAAAACAATCAGAAGTTTTTGGTACTAAGAAAATTTCTGTCGTTTTCGGTACTTAGAAAAATTCAGACAATTTCGGAACTTAGAAAACATTCAGAAGTTTTCGATATTTAGAAAATTTCTGACGTTTTCGGTACTTAGAAAAATTCTAATTATTTCGGTACTTAGAAAAATTCTGACGATTTCGGTACTTAGAAAATTTCTGACCTTTTCGGTACATGGAAAATTTCTGACCTTTTCGGTACTTAGAAAAATTCTGTCGATTTCGGTACTTAGAAAAGTCTCGGAAGTTTTCGGTACTTAGAAAATTTCTGACGTTTTCGGCACTTAGAAAAATTCTGATGACTTCGGTACTCAGAAAATTTCTGACCTTTTCGGTATTTAGAAAATTTCAAACGATTTCGGTACTTAGAAAAATTCAGACGATTTCGGTACTTAGAAAAATTCCGACGATTTCGGTACTTAGAAAATTTCTGCCTTATTCGGTACTTAGAAAACATTCAGAAGTTTTCGGTACTTAGAAAATTTCTGACGTTATCGGTACTTTGAAAAATTCTGACGATTTCGGTACTTAGAAGAATTCTGGTGATTTCGGAACTTAGAAATATTCTGTTGATTTTGGTACTTAGAAAAATTCTGTCGAATTCGGTACATGGAAAAATTCTGTTGATTTCGGTACTTAGAATAATTCTGTCGATTTCGGTACTTAGAAAAATTCTGTTGATTTCGGTTCTTAGAAAATTTCTGCCTTTTTCGGTACTTAGAAAATTTCTGAACTTTTCGGTATTTAGAAAATTTCAAACGATTTCGGTACTTAGAAAAATTCAGACGATTTCGGTGCTTTGAAAAATTTCGACGATTTCGGTACTTAGAAAATTTCTGACGTTATCGGTACTTAGAAAAATTCTGACGATTTCGGTACTTAGAAGAATTCTGGTGATTTCGGAACCTAGAAATATTCTGTTGATTTCGGTACTTAGAAAAATTCTGTCGAATTCGGTACTTAGAAAAATTCTGTTGATTTCGTTACTTAGAAAAATTCTGTAGATTTCGGTACTTAGAAAGTTTCTGCCTTTTTCGGTACTTAGAAAAATTCTGCTGATTTCGGTACTTAGAAAATTCTGACGATTTCGGTACTTTTAAAATTTCTGACCTTTTCGGACTTAGAAAATTTCTGACCTTTTCGGAACTTAGAAAAATTCTGACGATTTCGGTACTTAGAAAACATTCAGAAGTTATCGATACTTATAAAATTTCTGACTTTTTCGGTACTTAGGAAAATTCTGCCGATTTCGGTACTTAGAATAATTCTAATGATTTCGGTACTTCGAAAAATTCTGTTGATTTCGGTACTTTGAAAATTTCTGACCTTTTCGGTACTTAGAAAATATCTGACGTTTTCGGTACTTTGAAAATTTCTGTCGATTTCGGTACTTAGAAAACGTTCAGAAGTCTTTGGTACTTAGAAAATTTCTGACATTTTCGGTACTTAGAAAAATTCTGCCGATTTCGGTACTTAGAAAATTCTGATGATTTCGGTACTTGGAAAATTTCTGACCTTTTCGGTACTTTGAAAATTTCTGACGTTTTCGGTACTTAGAAAAATTCTGACGAATTCGGTACTTAGAAAACATTCAGAAGTTATCGATACTTAGAAAATTTCTGTCTTTTTCGGTACTTACGAAAATTCTGCCGATTTCGGTACTTAGAAAAATTCTAATGACTTCGGTACTTAGAAAAATTCTGACGATTTCGGTACTTAGAAAATTTCTGACCTTTTCGGAACTTGGAAAATTTCTGACCTTTTCGGTAATTAGAAAATTTCTGACCTTTACGGTACTTAGAAAAATTCTGTTGATTTCGGTACTTAGAAAATTTCTGTCGTTTTCGGTACTTAGAAAAATTCTGACGATTTCGGTACTTGGAAAATTTCTGACCTTTTCGGTACTTAGAAAATTTCTGACCTTTTCGGTACTTAGAAAAATTCTGACGAATTCGGTACTTAGAAAATTTCTGACCTTTACGGTACTTAGAAAAATTCTGACGATTTCGGTACTTAGAAAACAATCAGAAGTTTTTGGTACTAAGAAAATTTCTGTCGTTTTCGGTACTTAGAAAAATTCAGACAATTTCGGAACTTAGAAAACATTCAGAAGTTTTCGATATTTAGAAAATTTCTGACGTTTTCGGTACTTAGAAAAATTCTAATGATTTCGGTACTTAGAAAAATTCTGACGATTTCGGTACTTAGAAAATTTCTGACCTTTTCGGTACATGGAAAATTTCTGACCTTTTCGGTACTTAGAAAAATTCTGTCGATTTCGGTACTTAGAAAAGTCTCGGAAGTTTTCGGTACTTAGAAAATTTCTGACGTTTTCGGCACTTAGAAAAATTCTGATGACTTCGGTACTCAGAAAATTTCTGACCTTTTCGGTATTTAGAAAATTTCAAACGATTTCGGTACTTAGAAAAATTCAGACGATTTCGGTACTTAGAAAATTTCTGCCTTATTCGGTACTTAGAAAACATTCAGAAGTTTTCGGTACTTAGAAAATTTCTGACGTTATCGGTACTTTGAAAAATTCTGACGATTTCGGTACTTAGAAGAATTCTGGTGATTTCGGAACTTAGAAATATTCTGTTGATTTTGGTACTTAGAAAAATTCTGTCGAATTCGGTACATGGAAAAATTCTGTTGATTTCGGTACTTAGAATAATTCTGTCGATTTCGGTACTTAGAAAAATTCTGTTGATTTCGGTTCTTAGAAAATTTCTGCCTTTTTCGGTACTTAGAAAATTTCTGAACTTTTCGGTATTTAGAAAATTTCAAACGATTTCGGTACTTTGAAAATTTCTGTCGATTTCGGTACTTAGAAAACGTTCAGAAGTCTTTGGTACTTAGAAAATTTCTGAAATTTTCGGTACTTAGAAAAATTCTGCCGATTTCGGTACTTAGAAAATTCTGACGATTTCGGTACTTGGAAAATTTCTGACCTTTTCGGTACTTGGAAAATTTCTGACCTTTTCGGTAATTAGAAAATTTCTGACCTTTTCGGTACTTAGAAAAATTCTGACGATTTCGGTACTTAGAAAACAATCAGAAGTTTTTGGTACTAAGAAAATTTCTGTCGTTTTAGGTACTTAGAAAAATTCTGATGATTTCGGTACTTAGAAAAATTCTGTTGATTTTGGTACTTAGAAAATTTCTGACCTTTTCGGTACTTAGAAAATAACTGACGTTTTCGGTACTTAGAAAAATTCTGACGATTTCGGTACTTAGAAAACAATCAGAAGTCTTTGGTACTTAGAAAATTTCTGACATTTTCGGTACTTAGAAAAATTCTGCCGATTTCGGTACTTAGAAAATTCTGACGATTTCGGTACTTGGAAAATTTCTGACCTTTTCGGTACTTAGAATAATTCTAATGATTTCGGTACTTAGAAAAATTCTGTTGATTTCGGTACTTTGAAAATTTCTGACCTTTTCGGTACTTATAAAATATCTGACGTTTTCGGTACTTTGAAAATTTCTGTCGATTTCGGTACTTAGAAATCATTCAGAAGTCTTTGGAACTTAGAAAATTTCTGACATTTTCGGTACTTAGAAAAATTCTGCCGATTTCGGTACTTAGAAAATTCTGACGATTTCGGTACTTGGAAAATTTCTGACCTTTTCGGTACTTAGAAAATTTCTGACGTTTTCGGTACTTAGAAAAATTCTGACGAATTCGGTACTTAGAAAACATTCAGAAGTTATCGATACTTAGAAAATTTCTGTCTTTTTCGGTACTTACGAAAATTCTGCCGATTTCGGTACTTAGAAAAATTCTAATGACTTCGGTACTTAGAAAAATTCTGACGATTTCGGTACTTAGAAAATTTCTGACCTTTTCGGTACTTGGAAAATTTCTGACCTTTTCGGTAATTAGAAAATTTCTGACCTTTACGGTACTTAGAAAAATTCTGTTGATTTCGGTACTTAGAAAATTTCTGTCGTTTTCGGTACTTAGAAAAATTCTGCCGATTTCGGTACTTAGAAAATTCTGACGATTTCGGTACTTGGAAAATTTCTGACCTTTTCGGTACTTAGAAAATTTCTGACCTTTTCGGTACTTAGAAAAATTCTGACGAATTCGGTACTTAGAAAATTTCTGACCTTTACGGTACTTAGAAAAATTCTGACGATTTCGGTACTTAGAAAACAATCAGAAGTTTTTGGTACTAGGAAAATTTCTGTCGTTTTCGGTACTTAGAAAAATTCAGACAATTTCGGAACTTAGAAAACATTCAGAAGCTTTCGATATTTAGAAAATTTCTGACGTTTTCGGTACTTAGAAAATTTCTGACCTTTTCGGTACATGGAAAATTTCTGACCTTTTCGGTACTTAGAAAAATTCTGTCGATTTCGGTACTTAGAAAAGTCTCGGAAGTTTTCGGTACTTAGAAAATTTCTGACGTTTTCGGCACTTAGAAAAATTCTGATGACTTCGGTACTCAGAAAATTTCTGACCTTTTCGGTATTTAGAAAATTTCAAACGATTTCGGTACTTAGAAAAATTCAGACGATTTCGGTACTTAGAAAAATTCCGACGATTTCGGTACTTAGAAAATTTCTGCCTTATTCGGTACTTAGAAAACATTCAGAAGTTTTCGGTACTTAGAAAATTTCTGACGTTATCGGTACTTTGAAAAATTCTGACGATTTCGGTACTTAGAAGAATTCTGGTGATTTCGGAACTTAGAAATATTCTGTTGATTTTGGTACTTAGAAAAATTCTGTCGAATTCGGTACATGGAAAAATTCTGTTGATTTCGGTACTTAGAATAATTCTGTCGATTTCGGTACTTAGAAAAATTCTGTTGATTTCGGTTCTTAGAAAATTTCTGCCTTTTTCGGTACTTAGAAAATTTCTGAACTTTTCGGTATTTAGAAAATTTCAAACGATTTCGGTACTTAGAAAAATTCAGACGATTTCGGTACTTTGAAAAATTTCGACGATTTCGGTACTTAGAAAATTTCTGACGTTATCGGTACTTAGAAAAATTCTGACGATTTCGGTACTTAGAAGAATTCTGGTGATTTCGGAACCTAGAAATATTCTGTTGATTTCGATACTTAGAAAAATTCTGTCGAATTCGGTACTTAGAAAAATTCTTTTGATTTCGTTACTTAGAAAAATTCTGTAGATTTCGGTACTTAGAAAGTTTCTGCCTTTTTCGGTACTTAGAAAAATTCTGCTGATTTCGGTACTTAGAAAATTCTGACGATTTCGGTACTTTTAAAATTTCTGACCTTTTCGGAACTTAGAAAAATTCTGACGATTTCGGTACTTAGAAAACATTCAGAAGTTATCGATACTTATAAAATTTCTGACTTTTTCGGTACTTAGGAAAATTCTGCCGATTTCGGTACTTAGAATAATTCTAATGATTTCGGTACTTAGAAAAATTCTGCCGATTTCGGTACTTAGAAAATTCTGACGATTTCGGTACTTGGAAAATTTCTGACCTTTTCGGTACTTAGAAAATTTCTGACGTTTTCGGTACTTAGAAAAATTCTGACGAATTCGGTACTTAGAAAACATTCAGAAGTTATCGATACTTAGAAAATTTCTGTCTTTTTCGGTACTTACGAAAATTCTGCCGATTTCGGTACTTAGAAAAATTCTAATGACTTCGGTACTTAGAAAAATTCTGACGATTTCGGTACTTAGAAAATTTCTGACCTTTTCGGAACTTGGAAAATTTCTGACCTTTTCGGTAATTAGAAAATTTCTGACCTTTACGGTACTTAGAAAAATTCTGTTGATTTCGGTACTTAGAAAATTTCTGTCGTTTTCGGTACTTAGAAAAATTCTGCCGATTTCGGTACTTAGAAAATTCTGACGATTTCGGTACTTGGAAAATTTCTGACCTTTTCGGTACTTAGAAAATTTCTGACCTTTACGGTACTTAGAAAAATTCTGTTGATTTCGGTACTTAGAAAAATTCTGACGAATTCGGTACTTAGAAAATTTCTGACCTTTACGGTACTTAGAAAAATTCTGACGATTTCGGTACTTAGAAAACAATCAGAAGTTTTTGGTACTAAGAAAATTTCTGTCGTTTTCGGTACTTAGAAAAATTCAGACAATTTCGGAACTTAGAAAACATTCAGAAGTTTTCGATATTTAGAAAATTTCTGACGTTTTCGGTACTTAGAAAAATTCTAATGATTTCGGTACTTAGAAAAATTCTGACGATTTCGGTACTTAGAAGAATTCTGGTGATTTCGGAACCTAGAAATATTCTGTTGATTTCGGTACTTAGAAAAATTCTGTCGAATTCGGTACTTAAAAAAATTCTGTTGATTTCGTTACTTAGAAAAATTCTGTAGATTTCGGTACTTAGAAAGTTTCTGCCTTTTTCGGTACTTAGAAAAATTCTGCTGATTTCGGTACTTAGAAAATTCTGACGATTTCGGTACTTTTAAAATTTCTGACCTTTTCGGACTTAGAAAATTTCTGACCTTTTCGGTACTTAGAATAATTCTAATGATTTCGGTACTTCGAAAAATTCTGTTGATTTCGGTACTTTGAAAATTTCTGACCTTTTCGGTACTTAGAAAATATCTGACGTTTTCGGTACTTTGAAAATTTCTGTCGATTTCGGTACTTAGAAAACGTTCAGAAGTCTTTGGTACTTAGAAAATTTCTGACATTTTCGGTACTTAGAAAAATTCTGCCGATTTCGGTACTTAGAAAATTCTGACGATTTCGGTACTTGGAAAATTTCTGACCTTTTCGGTACTTAGAAAATTTCTGACGTTTTCGGTACTTAGAAAAATTCTGACGAATTCGGTACTTAGAAAACATTCAGAAGTTATCGATACTTAGAAAATTTCTGTCTTTTTCGGTACTTACGAAAATTCTGCCGATTTCGGTACTTAGAAAAATTCTAATGACTTCGGTACTTAGAAAAATTCTGACGATTTCGGTACTTAGAAAATTTCTGACCTTTTCGGAACTTGGAAAATTTCTGACCTTTTCGGTAATTAGAAAATTTCTGACCTTTACGGTACTTAGAAAAATTCTGTTGATTTCGGTACTTAGAAAATTTCTGTCGTTTTCGGTACTTAGAAAAATTCTGACGATTTCGGTACTTGGAAAATTTCTGACCTTTTCGGTACTTAGAAAATTTCTGACCTTTTCGGTACTTAGAAAAATTCTGACGAATTCGGTACTTAGAAAACAATCAGAAGTTTTTGGTACTAAGAAAATTTCTGTCGTTTTCGGTACTTAGAAAAATTCAGACAATTTCGGAACTTAGAAAACATTCAGAAGTTTTCGATATTTAGAAAATTTCTGACGTTTTCGGTACTTAGAAAAATTCTAATGATTTCGGTACTTAGAAAAATTCTGACGATTTCGGTACTTAGAAAATTTCTGACCTTTTCGGTACTTGGAAAATTTCTGACCTTTTCGGTACTTAGAAAATTTCTGACCTTTACGGTACTTAGAAAATTTCTGCCTTATTCGGTACTTAGAAAACATTCAGAAGTTTTCGGTACTTAGAAAATTTCTGACGTTATCGGTACTTTGAAAAATTCTGACGATTTCGGTACTTAGAAGAATTCTGGTGATTTCGGAACTTAGAAATATTCTGTTGATTTTGGTACTTAGAAAAATTCTAATGATTTCGGTACTTAGAAAAATTCTGACGATTTCGGTACTTAGAAAATTTCTGACCTTTTCGGTACTTGGAAAATTTCTGACCTTTTCGGTACTTAGAAAATTTCTGACCTTTACGGTACTTAGAAAATTTCTGCCTTATTCGGTACTTAGAAAACATTCAGAAGTTTTCGGTACTTAGAAAATTTCTGACGTTATCGGTACTTTGAAAAATTCTGACGATTTCGGTACTTAGAAGAATTCTGGTGATTTCGGAACTTAGAAATATTCTGTTGATTTTGGTACTTAGAAAAATTCTGTCGAATTCGGTACATGGAAAAATTCTGTTGATTTCGGTACTTAGAATAATTCTGTCGATTTCGGTACTTAGAAAAATTCTGTTGATTTCGGTTCTTAGAAAATTTCTGCCTTTTTCGGTACTTAGAAAATTTCTGAACTTTTCGGTATTTAGAAAATTTCAAACGATTTCGGTACTTTGAAAATTTCTGTCGATTTCGGTACTTAGAAAACGTTCAGAAGTCTTTGGTACTTAGAAAATTTCTGACATTTTCGGTACTTAGAAAAATTCTGCCGATTTCGGTACTTAGAAAATTCTGACGATTTCGGTACTTGGAAAATTTCTGACCTTTTCGGTACTTAGAAAATTTCTGACGTTTTCGGTACTTAGAAAAAATCTGACGAATTCGGTACTTAGAAAACATTCAGAAGTTATCGATACTTAGAAAATTTCTGTCTTTTTCGGTACTTACGAAAATTCTGCCGATTTCGGTACTTAGAAAAATTCTAATGACTTCGGTACTTAGAAAAATTCTGACGATTTCGGTACTTAGAAAATTTCTGACCTTTTCGGAACTTGGAAAATTTCTGACCTTTTCGGTAATTAGAAAATTTCTGACCTTTACGGTACTTAGAAAAATTCTGTTGATTTCGGTACTTAGAAAATTTCTGTCGTTTTTGGTACTTAGAAAAATTCTGCCGATTTCGGTACTTAGAAAATTCTGACGATTTCGGTACTTGGAAAATTTCTGACCTTTTCGGTACTTAGAAAATTTCTGACCTTTTCGGTACTTAGAAAAATTCTGACGAATTCGGTACTTAGAAAATTTCTGACCTTTACGGTACTTAGAAAAATTCTGACGATTTCGGTACTTAGAAAACAATCAGAAGTTTTTGGTACTAAGAAAATTTCTGTCGTTTTCGGTACTTAGAAAAATTCAGACAATTTCGGAACTTAGAAAACATTCAGAAGTTTTCGATATTTAGAAAATTTCTGACGTTTTCGGTACTTAGAAAAATTCTAATGATTTCGGTACTTAGAAAAATTCTGACGATTTCGGTACTTAGAAAATTTCTGACCTTTTCGGAACTTGGAAAATTTCTGACCTTTTCGGTAATTAGAAAATTTCTGACCTTTACGGTACTTAGAAAAATTCTAATGATTTCGGTACTTAGAAAAATTCTGTTGATTTCGGTACTTAGAAAAATTCTGTCGATTTCGGTACTTAGAAAAATTCTGTTGATTTTGGTACTTTGAAAATTTCTGACCTTTTCGGTACTTAGAAAATATCTGACGTTTTCGGTACTTTGAAAATTTCTGTCGATTTCGGTACTTAGAAAACATTCAGAAGTCTTCGGTACTTAGAAAATTTCTGACGTTTTCGGTACTTAGAAAAATTCTGGTGATTTCGGAACTTAGAAATATTCTGTTGATTTCGGTACTTAGAAAAATTCTGTCGAATTCGGTACTTAAAAAAATTCTGTTGATTTCGGTACTTAGAAAAATTCTGTCGATTTCGGTACTTAGAAAAATTCTGTTGATTTCGGTACTTAGAAAATTCTGACGATTTCGGTACTTGGAAAATTTCTGACCTTTTCGGTACTTAGAAAATTTCTGACCTTTTCGGTACTTAGAAAAATTCTGACGAATTCGGTACTTAGAAAACATTCAGAAGTTATCGATACTTAGAAAATTTCTGTCTTTTTCGGTACTTACGAAAATTCTGCCGATTTCGGTACTTAGAAAAATTCTAATGACTTCGGTACTTAGAAAAATTCTGACGATTTCGGTACTTAGAAAATTTCTGACCTTTTCGGTACTTGGAAAATTTCTGACCTTTTCGGTAATTAGAAAATTTCTGACCTTTACGGTACTTAGAAAAATTCTGTTGATTTCGGTACTTAGAAAATTTCTGTCGTTTTCGGTACTTAGAAAAATTCTGCCGATTTCGGTACTTAGAAAATTCTGACGATTTCGGTACTTGGAAAATTTCTGACCTTTTCGGTACTTAGAAAATTTCTGACCTTTTCGGTACTTAGAAAAATTCTGACGAATTCGGTACTTAGAAAATTTCTGACCTTTACGGTACTTAGAAAAATTCTGACGATTTCGGTACTTAGAAAACAATCAGAAGTTTTTGGTACTAAGAAAATTTCTGTCGTTTTCGGTACTTAGAAAAATTCAGACAATTTCGGAACTTAGAAAACATTCAGAAGTTTTCGATATTTAGAAAATTTCTGACGTTTTCGGTACTTAGAAAATTTCTGACCTTTTCGGTACATGGAAAATTTCTGACCTTTTCGGTACTTAGAAAAATTCTGTCGATTTCGGTACTTAGAAAAGTCTCGGAAGTTTTCGGTACTTAGAAAATTTCTGACGTTTTCGGCACTTAGAAAAATTCTGATGACTTCGGTACTCAGAAAATTTCTGACCTTTTCGGTATTTAGAAAATTTCAAACGATTTCGGTACTTAGAAAAATTCAGACGATTTCGGTACTTAGAAAAATTCCGACGATTTCGGTACTTAGAAAATTTCTGCCTTATTCGGTACTTAGAAAACATTCAGAAGTTTTCGGTACTTAGAAAATTTCTGACGTTATCGGTACTTTGAAAAATTCTGACGATTTCGGTACTTAGAAGAATTCTGGTGATTTCGGAACTTAGAAATATTCTGTTGATTTTGGTACTTAGAAAAATTCTGTCGAATTCGGTACATGGAAAAATTCTGTTGATTTCGGTACTTAGAAAAATTCTGTCGATTTCGGTACTTAGAAAAATTCTGTAGATTTCGTTACTTAGAAAGTTTCTGCCTTTTTCGGTACTTAGAAAAATTCTGCTGATTTCGGTACTTAGAAAATTCTGACGATTTCGGTACTTGGAAAATTTCTGACCTTTTCGGACTTAGAAAATTTCTGACCTTTTCGGAACTTAGAAAAATTCTGACGATTTCGGTACTTAGAAAACATTCAGAAGTTATCGATACTTAGAAAATTTCTGACTTTTTCGGTACTTAGGAAAATTCTGCCGATTTCGGTACTTAGAATAATTCTAATGATTTCGGTACTTAGAAAAATTCTGTTGATTTCGGTACTTTGAAAATTTCTGACCTTTTCGGTACTTAGAAAATATCTGACGTTTTCGGTACTTTGAAAATTTCTGTCGATTTCGGTACTTAGAAAACATTCAGAAGTCTTTGGTACTTAGAAAATTTCTGACATTTTCGGTACTTAGAAAAATTCTGGTGATTTCGGAACTTAGAAATATTCTGTTGATTTCGGTACTTAGAAAAATTCTGTCGAATTCGGTACTTAAAAAAATTCTGTTGATTTCGGTACTTAGAAAAATTCTGTCGATTTCGGTACTTAGAAAAATTCCGACGATTTCGGTACTTAGAAAACATTTAGAAGCTTTCGGTACTTAGAAAAATTCTGACGATTTCGGTACTTAGAAAAATTCCGCCGATTACGGTACTTAGAAAATTCAGACGATTTCGGAACTTAGAAAAATTCTGATGATTTCGGTACTTAGAAAAATTCTGTCTATTTCGGTACTTAGAAAAGACTCGAAAGTTTTCGGTACTTAGAAAATTTCTGACGTTTTCGGTACTTAGAAAAATTCTGATGATTTCGGTACTTAGAAAATTTCTGACCTTTTCGGTATTTAGAAAATTTCAAACGATTTCGGTACTTAGAAAAATTCCGACGATTTCGGTACTTAGAAAAATTCTGACGATTTCGGTACTTAGAAAACAATCAGAATTTTTCGGTACTTAGATAATTTCTTACGTTTTCGTTACCTAGAAAAATTCTGCCGATTTCGGTACTTAGAAAAATTCTGATGATTTCGGTACTTAGAAAAATTCTGACAATTTCGGTACTTAGAAAAATTCCGTCGATTTCGGTACTTAGAAAAATTCCGACGATTACGGTACTTAGAAAAATTCTGACGTTTTCGGTACTTAGAAAACAATCAGAAGTTTTTGGTACTAAGAAAATTTCTGTCGTTTTCGGTACTTAGAAAAATTCAGACAATTTCGGAACTTAGAAAACATTCAGAAGTTTTCGATATTTAGAAAATTTCTGACGTTTTCGGTACTTAGAAAAATTCTAATGATTTCGGTACTTAGAAAAATTCTGACGATTTCGGTACTTAGAAAATTTCTGACCTTTTCGGAACTTGGAAAATTTCTGACCTTTTCGGTAATTAGAAAATTTCTGACCTTTACGGTACTTAGAAAAATTCTAATGATTTCGGTACTTAGAAAAATTCTGTTGATTTCGGTACTTAGAAAAATTCTGTCGATTTCGGTACTTAGAAAAATTCTGTTGATTTTGGTACTTTGAAAATTTCTGACCTTTTCGGTACTTAGAAAATATCTGACGTTTTCGGTACTTTGAAAATTTCTGTCGATTTCGGTACTTAGAAAACATTCAGAAGTCTTCGGTACTTAGAAAATTTCTGACGTTTTCGGTACTTAGAAAAATTCTGGTGATTTCGGAACTTAGAAATATTCTGTTGATTTCGGTACTTAGAAAAATTCTGTCGAATTCGGTACTTAAAAAAATTCTGTTGATTTCGGTACTTAGAAAAATTCTGTCGATTTCGGTACTTAGAAAAATTCTGTTGATTTCGGTACTTAGAAAATTCTGACGATTTCGGTACTTGGAAAATTTCTGACCTTTTCGGTACTTAGAAAATTTCTGACCTTTTCGGTACTTAGAAAAATTCTGACGAATTCGGTACTTAGAAAACATTCAGAAGTTATCGATACTTAGAAAATTTCTGTCTTTTTCGGTACTTACGAAAATTCTGCCGATTTCGGTACTTAGAAAAATTCTAATGACTTCGGAACTTAGAAAAATTCTGACGATTTCGGTACTTAGAAAATTTCTGACCTTTTCGGTACTTGGAAAATTTCTGACCTTTTCGGTAATTAGAAAATTTCTGACCTTTTCGGTACTTAGAAAACAATCAGAAGTTTTTGGTACTAAGAAAATTTCTGTCGTTTTAGGTACTTAGAAAAATTCTGATGATTTCGGTACTTAGAAAAATTCTGTTGATTTTGGTACTTAGAAAATTTCTGACCTTTTCGGTACTTAGAAAATAACTGACGTTTTCGGTACTTAGAAAAATTCTGACGATTTCGGTACTTAGAAAACAATCAGAAGTCTTTGGTACTTAGAAAATTTCTGACATTTTCGGTACTTAGAAAAATTCTGCCGATTTCGGTACTTAGAAAATTCTGACGATTTCGGTACTTGGAAAATTTCTGACCTTTTCGGTACTTAGAATAATTCTAATGATTTCGGTACTTAGAAAAATTCTGTTGATTTCGGTACTTTGAAAATTTCTAACCTTTTCGGTACTTATAAAATATCTGACGTTTTCGGTACTTTGAAAATTTCTGTCGATTTCGGTACTTAGAAATCATTCAGAAGTCTTTGGTACTTAGAAAATTTCTGACATTTTCGGTACTTAGAAAAATTCTGCCGATTTCGGTACTTAGAAAATTCTGACGATTTCGGTACTTGGAAAATTTCTGACCTTTTCGGTACTTAGAAAATTTCTGACGTTTTCGGTACTTAGAAAAATTCTGACGAATTCGGTACTTAGAAAACATTCAGAAGTTATCGATACTTAGAAAATTTCTGTCTTTTTCGGTACTTACGAAAATTCTGCCGATTTCGGTACTTAGAAAAATTCTAATGACTTCGGTACTTAGAAAAATTCTGACGATTTCGGTACTTAGAAAATTTCTGACCTTTTCGGTACTTGGAAAATTTCTGACCTTTTCGGTAATTAGAAAATTTCTGACCTTTACGGTACTTAGAAAAATTCTGTTGATTTCGGTACTTAGAAAATTTCTGTCGTTTTCGGTACTTAGAAAAATTCTGCCGATTTCGGTACTTAGAAAATTCTGACGATTTCGGTACTTGGAAAATTTCTGACCTTTTCGGTACTTAGAAAATTTCTGACCTTTTCGGTACTAAGAAAATTTCTGTCGTTTTCGGTACTTAGAAAAATTCAGACAATTTCGGAACTTAGAAAACATTCAGAAGTTTTCGATATTTAGAAAATTTCTGACGTTTTCGGTACTTAGAAAATTTCTGACCTTTTCGGTACATGGAAAATTTCTGACCTTTTCGGTACTTAGAAAAATTCTGTCGATTTCGGTACTTAGAAAAGTCTCGGAAGTTTTCGGTACTTAGAAAATTTCTGACGTTTTCGGCACTTAGAAAAATTCTGATGACTTCGGTACTCAGAAAATTTCTGACCTTTTCGGTATTTAGAAAATTTCAAACGATTTCGGTACTTAGAAAAATTCAGACGATTTCGGTACTTAGAAAAATTCCGACGATTTCGGTACTTAGAAAATTTCTGCCTTATTCGGTACTTAGAAAACATTCAGAAGTTTTCGGTACTTAGAAAATTTCTGACGTTATCGGTACTTTGAAAAATTCTGACGATTTCGGTACTTAGAAGAATTCTGGTGATTTCGGAACTTAGAAATATTCTGTTGATTTTGGTACTTAGAAAAATTCTGTCGAATTCGGTACATGGAAAAATTCTGTTGATTTCGGTACTTAGAAAAATTCTGTCGATTTCGGTACTTAGAAAAATTCTGTAGATTTCGTTACTTAGAAAGTTTCTGCCTTTTTCGGTACTTAGAAAAATTCTGCTGATTTCGGTACTTAGAAAATTCTGACGATTTCGGTACTTGGAAAATTTCTGACCTTTTCGGACTTAGAAAATTTCTGACCTTTTCGGAACTTAGAAAAATTCTGACGATTTCGGTACTTAGAAAACATTCAGAAGTTATCGATACTTAGAAAATTTCTGACTTTTTCGGTACTTAGGAAAATTCTGCCGATTTCGGTACTTAGAATAATTCTAATGATTTCGGTACTTAGAAAAATTCTGTTGATTTCGGTACTTTGAAAATTTCTGACCTTTTCGGTACTTAGAAAATATCTGACGTTTTCGGTACTTTGAAAATTTCTGTCGATTTCGGTACTTAGAAAACATTCAGAAGTCTTTGGTACTTAGAAAATTTCTGACATTTTCGGTACTTAGAAAAATTCTGGTGATTTCGGAACTTAGAAATATTCTGTTGATTTCGGTACTTAGAAAAATTCTGTCGAATTCGGTACTTAAAAAAATTCTGTTGATTTCGGTACTTAGAAAAATTCTGTCGATTTCGGTACTTAGAAAAATTCCGACGATTTCGGTACTTAGAAAACATTTAGAAGCTTTCGGTACTTAGAAAAATTCTGACGATTTCGGTACTTAGAAAAATTCCGCCGATTACGGTACTTAGAAAATTCAGACGATTTCGGAACTTAGAAAAATTCTGATGATTTCGGTACTTAGAAAAATTCTGTCTATTTCGGTACTTAGAAAAGACTCGAAAGTTTTCGGTACTTAGAAAATTTCTGACGTTTTCGGTACTTAGAAAAATTCTGATGATTTCGGTACTTAGAAAATTTCTGACCTTTTCGGTATTTAGAAAATTTCAAACGATTTCGGTACTTAGAAAAATTCCGACGATTTCGGTACTTAGAAAAATTCTGACGATTTCGGTACTTAGAAAATTTCTGACCTTTTCGGTACTTGGAAAATTTCTGACCTTTTCGGTACTTAGAAAATTTCTGACCTTTACGGTACTTAGAAAAATTCTGACGATTTCGGTACTTAGAAAACAATCAGAATTTTTCGGTACTTAGATAATTTCTTACGTTTTCGTTACCTAGAAAAATTCTGCCGATTTCGGTACTTAGAAAAATTCTGATGATTTCGGTACTTAGAAAAATTCTGACAATTTCGGTACTTAGAAAAATTCCGTCGATTTCGGTACTTAGAAAAATTCCGACGATTACGGTACTTAGAAAAATTCTGACGTTTTCGGTACTTAGAAAATTTCTGCCGATTTCGGTACTTAGAAAAATTCTGTCGATTTCGGTACTTAGAAAAGTCTCGGAAGTTTTCGGTACTTAGAAAATTTCTGACGTTTTCGGCACTTAGAAAAATTCTGATGACTTCGGTACTCAGAAAATTTCTGACCTTTTCGGTATTTAGAAAATTTCTGACCTTTTCGGAACTTAGAAAAATTCTGACGATTTCGGTACTTAGAAAACATTCAGAAGTTATCGATACTTAGAAAATTTCTGACTTTTTCGGTACTTAGGAAAATTCTGCCGATTTCGGTACTTAGAATAATTCTAATGATTTCGGTACTTTGAAAAATTCTGTTGATTTCGGTACTTTGAAAATTTCTGACCTTTTCGGTACTTAGAAAATATCTGACGTTTTCGGTACTTTGAAAATTTCTGTCGATTTCGGTACTTAGAAAACATTCAGAAGTCTTTGGTACTTAGAAAATTTCTGACATTTTCGGTACTTAGAAAAATTCTGGTGATTTCGGAACTTAGAAATATTCTGTTGATTTCGGTACTTAGAAGAATTCTGTCGAATTCGGTACTTAAAAAAATTCTGTTGATTTCGGTACTTAGAAAAATTCTGTCGATTTCGGTACTTAGAAAAATTCCGACGATTTCGGTACTTAGAAAACATTTAGAAGTTTTCGGTACTTAGAAAAATTCTGACGATTTCGGTACTTAGAAAAATTCCGCCGATTACGGTACTTAGAAAATTCAGACGATTTCGGAACTTAGAAAAATTCTGATGATTTCGGTACTTAGAAAATTTCTGACCTTTTCGGTATTTAGAAAATTTCAAACGATTTCGGAACTTAGAAAAATTCCGACGATTTCGGTACTTAGAAAAATTCTGACGATTTCGGTACTTAAAAAATTTCTGACCTTTTCGGTACTTGGAAAATTTCTGACCTTTTCGGTACTTAGAAAATTTCTGACCTTTACGGTACTTAGAAAAATTCTGACGATTTCGGTACTTAGAAAACAATCAGAATTTTTCGGTTGAACTGCTTGAGCTTTGTGTGTGACATTTTACTGAAAGGTTTAAAGTTGTTATTTAAATTACTAAATATGTGGTGAAAGTATTATTATGAAAGTTAAAAAATAAATGGTTATTGCTATTTAGAAACACAAAACGATGACGCACACGTCGGGTTTAACTTAATTAAGAAAAATTTAAATCAGAAAAAAATTTTATTCGCGTGAGTTATAGTCGAATATAGTCTTATGATATTTTGCAATATGGTAGGAATTTGTGGTTTTAATTGCAAAAAATTTAGTAATATGTTGTTAAAGGTTAAAAATTAATAGTAACTGCAATTGATAACATTAATTTGAATTTTAAATTCAGAAAATAATAAGGCTTCATATCAATATTGATGGGATTAAAAAAGATTCATTCATATGGGTACACGACTGAGAAATTATGAGCACGTGTAGTATTTGAGCATCGTCTCGCGGCATTTTATTGAATGCTTAAAGGTTGTGGTTTAAATTATCAAACGTGTGGTGAAATTATAACGAAGGTTTTAAAATAAATGGTTATTGCAATTCATAACATTATGGAGAATATTAGAAACACCAAACAGGAAGGCTACATATCAGGATTAATTAAATTAACAGAGATTCAAAGAAGATAAAGTTTTTATTCACACGTGCGGTATAGTCGAACATATATTTATGAAACTTCACGATAGGGTTGAAAGTTGTAATTTTAATAGCAAAAATCATAGTAATATGTTGTTAAGGGTTTAAAATTTATATTAATTGCAATTAATATCTATAAGGAAAATTTAAATTCAGAAAAACAATAAGGATTTATATTAGAATTAATATGATCAAAAAAGATTTATTCATATGGGTATACGACTGCGAGATTAAATTATGAGCATGGTTTAAAATAAATGGTAATTGCAATTCGAAACATTATGGTGAATTTTAGAAACACAAATCAAGAAGGCTATATATCAGGATTAATTAAGTTAAAAAAGATTTAAGTTTTATTCACACGTGCGGTATAGTCGAACATATTCTTATGGTACTTAACAATGGGGTGGAAAGTTGTACTTTTAAATGCTAAAAATGTAGTAATATGTTGCTAAGGGTTAAAAATTGATAGTAACTGCAATTAATATCGTAAAGGTGAGGTTTAAATGCAGAAAATAATAAAGCTACATGTCAGGATTAAGTTAAGAAAGATTCATTCATATAGGTACACTAGTGATAGATTAAATTTTTATGTACACGTGCACTACTTCAGCATTGTCTGGTTATTGAAAGGTTAAGACTTGTGATTTAAATTATTTAACATGTGGTTATTGCAATTAATAACATTATGGTGTTTTTTCAAAAATACAAAACAGTAAAGCAACATGTCAGGAATAATTAAATTTAGAGGATTTAAATAAGGTAAATTTCCTTAGAAATTATGCAATTTGTATAAAAGTTCTATTTAAGGTTAAAAATAAATAGTTATTAAATATAATTAACATTGAGGTAGATCTTCAATTTACAAAAAATTATACGTATTCACAGAAATTAGAACGATTCGTGGATTTAAGTAAACGAGTGATAGATTAAATGCCTTTGATAGAACAAAAGCCTTTATTTGTACTTTTTCTTAAATCGTGCATATTCTAGAAACATTTTACAACGGCGTGGAAATTTACTATAATAAATAAAAATCATTATATATATTGCTTTGGTTGTCGTAGGTCATTAAAGTAAGGGTTGTGTGATTGTACTTGTTTTCCAGTCACACAATCTAGGGCCTAGAATTTAACTTCTGCCACACCCATACATCACACCCATTTATATGGCGGAACCCATTCATAAATCCAATCATTCATTCACGGATCCTAATTTTGACCTGAACCAGAGAGCGATCAATCTCCATTCCAGTACCCCCCCCCCCCCAGTTATTTATCTGTTATGAGATCATGGAAAACTTTGTGACCCAACAGATTTAACCTTCAACTGTCACCATTTATTACACGGGGAGTCTTCGGCGGATGGATTCGTATTCCCGTTCTCACGCACGTGAGTCCAGCACCTTGCCAACTAGGTTATCCCGAACTATTATACAAATGGAATAATATATAGTAATTGCAATGATTAATATATTGAATTTTAAAGTTGCAAAGGAGTAGGTAAAAACTTAAAAAATACTTATTAAATTTATTATTTAAGTATTTTGTTGGTGATGTAAACACACAAAATCATAACTCTGAATAACTTTCGATCTAATGATAGGATTTTCAGATTCTATTTTCAGATTATAAATTTTCTCTATATCCCTGTACCCATGGTATAGCTAAGAGACCGAATACAAGACTTTCGATTCCTCCGATTTTACGAGATTGTACAAGTCATGTACTCTCGGAGGGTCTTGGCTGAGTCAAGGATCGAGCCCCGAAAGATATTTTAATAGAAAATGAATTTAAAAAAAAACACCTTATATTGCTTTGTTAAAATTCCAGAGTATGCTTTAATTTCTCACAAAAAGTTTTGCATTCTTGCTTCTTATATTAAATAGCATTCGCTCGGTGTGCATGTTTCTTTAGCTTTTCTTGTTGCTTCTATACATTCGACCCTGTGTCAATCGCAATGAGGAGTGCAGTGTGAATGGTACTTAAGTGTTCTTTTCTTGTTGTTGTTGTTGTTGTTGTTAATTTACGTCGCACTAGAGCTGCACAATGGGCTATTGGCGACGGTCTGGGAAATATCCCGGAGGATGATCCGAAGACATACCATCACAATTTTGATCCTCTGCGGAGGGGATGGCACCCCCGCTTCGGTAGCCCGACAAATTTTACGTTTGGGGCGAGCAGCAAAATATCAGCTCAACTTCTTATTGTTTGTTGACTGTTCTCCCTCGTGCCGGTGCAATCACGTAAGTTTTTACAAAATTATTTATTCTTTTAATTATTATATTTTCAGTACCTTTTCTTCTAGATAATTTATAGGGGATATTTCCGTATAGTGATCTGTCGTGCCAACTGCAATTGTCAAGGTACCAAGTAGGTTTTAAACTTGTTAATGTTTTTAAAAATAACACGTAGATGTTTGCCCGGGATGGCTATGAGTTATACCTTTCGAGTTGGACCCTTTCAGTGATGTTTTTTTTGTTTCTCTCGGGACACTGCCCGGAAATTTCAAGACTTGGCGATTAAACTTCCGCAGATCATGGTACGGAAATCTCCATTTATTATTATTCTTTACCTCCTTGTGTAAAAGTGCAATGTTTATTAAAAAATTATGTGGAACTCGAGCTATAAATTGGCTGGGGACAAATCATAAATTCTATTATTATTTCATCTACCATCAGTATTCTCCTAATCGTTTTTTGAAGGCTCTGCCTGAACTTTGATACCAATAAATCAAGCCCTATTTATAAAAATAAACCGATATCTATTCAGATTCTATCTAACCGCTATCTATTCCCTACTTTATTCAGATTCAATTTTGAAAACAATTGATTCACTGTTTAAAATAAATAATAATTTAACATTGATAAAATTATCTGTCTTCAGAGGTCCAAGCCAAATTTATTACCGTTTAGCGGTACCTTCAACAATTCAACTTAAAGAAAAACGGTAGTTTCACAAAATACTTTTTCTTAATATTTTATTTTTGTGTCTCATACGAAATGATAAATCCATACTTTTATGTTGATTTCTTAATATATAATTTTCACAAATTATGTCTAAATTTTCACGAAACAGGTACCTCTCAGAAAAACCTAGACAGTCCCTTGGTCTTTAACATAAACAGTGGGAATTAAAATAAATAAATAAATTTTTTATTGATGTTATCTAGAAGATACTTGTAACATAGAAAATGATGGATAAAATAATTGTGATTAATGCTGTTGAAAGTCTTTTGAATTTAGTCTCTGGTGTAAGATCGTCATTCAGAAGTGAATGCAATTGTCGTACAAGCAATTTTGTTTTTCTCTCATTTTATTGTTATGATCTTCTGTTTCCCCAATCTTTTTTGATAGTTTGATGTGAGCTTTTTTGTTATTCACAATGCACACATCTATATTATGTAAGGCAGTTAAAGATAAAGTATCTAACAATTAAACTACTATAAAACTACTTTAAATTCTCACCTGCTATTTTATCAATTGTATGAAAGACAAATGTTCTGATAGCAATACCCATATTCACATTTTTATTTAGATTCTGTAAAGTGACTGAAAATTTACTACAATTTTAATGTTATTTATTACCATTTTATTATCCTTATACGAGCGTAATTTGCTGAAAATTGTTGTAAACATAAATATTTCTTTTAAAATGTTCATTCCATTCTAAACAAGGTATTTCCTATTTAGGGCAACAAAATGCAATTTATTTTTTTCTATTAATTGACTTTCCTTTCAGTTCATTACTTTGGATGAGTTATAAGGAACATTTGAACGTAGAATCTGTTGATCATAAAGGTTTAGTTTCCATTCATCTGTTTGAGAGGATGGGTAAGTTTTGTTAGTGCAAAAAATAATCATTTTCATTTTAAAATTTAGAATTAAGAAGTTTTTTTAATTTTTCTTCAATTAAATGTGCAAACTTCTTTTTATAATGTCTAACTTTTATTTCATAATCTGGAGTGATTTCTGTGTATCTAAAAATATCAAACTCGAAACTTTCTAAAATATACAAGATCCTGGAAAGCATTTTTGTTTACAAAAATTAAAAAAAACCTGAAGTAATTAAGGTTTAAAAATAAGGTTTCCAATTTACTTGTTGCCATCATACTTGTGAATCAAAATTTCGATATCTGACATAAGTATTAATTTGAGTTTTTGCATAGCATTAAGCAGTGCCGTTCCTGGGGTGGCGAACGCCTACGTGCAAGAATAATTTTGTGCGCCCCTATATACTATGCTTATATTTTGATGATAAGTTTTGATGAATTTGGCGCCCCTTAAATTGGGCGCCTGCGTGCGGGGCATTCGCTGCATACCCGCCAGGAACGGCACTGGCATTAAGAGTTGTTATTTGGAAAATTTTCAAAAAATTGCAAATCACAGTCACATAGTGGTTCAGGCCAAAGCTGTAGCATTACTAAAGCCTCATTTAATTTCTAATAATTAATAATGTTTTTGTTTCTCAGTATTCAAAATGATTTTTAAAATAAGATTTTAAAAAAAATTTGATGCGTTTTTTGTAGCATTAGAAAAAAAAAGAAAATTCTGTTAAAGAAATTATAAGCTGAGTCAAACGCTTGACATTTCTTTTGGAAATAAATATTTTTAATGTGTCCTATTTTTTCTTACTGTTGTCACTACCACTGCTTTTAGTTTTTTTAACTTATTTTGTCTTTTAAAATTTTCTTGAAAAAGTGGAATGTAGTGACAATTTTGTCACCAGATAATTAGTTGAATATTTTGTATTTAGTTAACTGATCGTTTGCTTTTTTGTTAAAGTCTTCGTTTAGGACAACCTTATTATTTTATTACTAATAATTTTTGGAGCATTGAAGTTATTTTTCCGGCTTACTGTTCTGGACTTAAGAATTTGTATTTCTTATTTCTAAGACTTCATAATTTGTTAGAAATTTAATCTTGCGAAAATGAACGAACTTAGTAAGAATCGCATCTCACTTAATGGACATAATTATACAATAAAAACCTCTCAGGAGAGACCACTCTCTGTTCCTCGGTAAAATGGACTTGGGAATTGAGGTTGGTGGTTCTTAGAGGTGTTACCTTCATCGACTCAAAGTTACGTGATTTTTCGCAAACAATTTTAATTATAGACTGTCATTCTCTTGGTATTGAAATGCTCCTTGTGTTGATGTCGTGAAAACTGGATGGGTGAATAAAATTTTACGTTAATAGAAATTATCCCTTCTAATATAATTATGTGTGAAACGAAATGTACCAACTATGTATGATATAGTTATTTTAAATAAATAAAAAATTATGTTTTTAAGTTAGCATTTAATTTTTTTTTCTTCATAAAAATCAGCTGTAAAAGATGAGAAGGGATTTGTTTGTTTGAGATGCTGAGTTTTTTCTAATTAACTTTTTTTTATATACTTAAAATAACTAAAAGTAATCCAACAAAATTTACTGATTTATCAAAAATAAATCATTCAACTCTAATTACTAAATTATCGTATTTAGTGCAATTTGACTACAACATGAGGTTGTAGATATCTGAGAGATTATCAGAAATAATTCTTTAAATAAAAACCAAGCAAATATGTAGAATTCATTTTAAACTACTTATTTGTTTTGATATTTTATTGTGTTTCCTTATTTGACCTTTTCCTCATCTTGTGCAGAGATTTCGACCAATTGCTGGGAGAGGTTTTTTTAAGGTCTCTGCTAAAGTCCATGAAAAAAATACATTGCCTCCCTAAAGTGGTTGTGAATAGAGATCGCTACCATGGGTGCCACTCTTCAGTCCTGGGGACTGAAATCAGTCTTGAGAAAAATCAATAGACTTATAAATTCTACCAATTAAATTAAATTTTCTTTTTTGTTCATTAGGAATGTAAAAAATTTTTTGGTCAAAATAAAAAAATTATTATATATCTTAATGAAAACGTATGATGTAGTAATAATGTCAGGACTTTTATTTATCTTCTTTTTGTCAGCTTCACTAAATCTTATTCTTAAAGTCTTGACAAATGGAATTGATTGAACTTCATCTACTTGTGTAATTAAATTTGTACTATTACTGAATCTAAATCTGTTCAAGTTTGCTTCCCCCACAATAACCTATTGTGATGCTGGCCAAAGTTAAATCAAGATTACTTTTTTTAAAAGGAAAGAAGTTATAGTGCTAGAACAAAAAATAAGTAACTGTTAAGTGAAAAATGGAGATGAATGGTTTAGGTTGTTCAGTAATAGTTGTAAAAAAATATACAAGGCTACCTCTTATTTTCGTTTTGTTTGCTAAAAAAAAACATAAAATAAAGAGAAAAACAATTTTGAAAAAATAATCAAATGATTGGTTTAATATGTAGGCTATTATCAAGGGAAAGTAAATTTTGGTGTCAGTGAGCTATGAATTTCTAAAGGTTTGGTAAACAACGCTAGACGGTATTATTTGGTCAAAAAATAACTTCAGTCTTGAAATTTTTTTTAGAGTGGCACCCCTGATCGCTACATAGAGGTGATCTTTCCTGGAGGTTTAACTGTATATTGCATTTTAATGCAGGGCAACAGTTTTATTAAACAGATGTAGAATTGTAATTTATTAATGTTCAATCTTTAACTTTCTTCCAAGCAATAGCAATAATTATACCAATTATTTTCTTATATTCAACAACTTTTAAGAAATAGGTTAAAGATTATATTTCGTCTGCTAAATTTCTATCTTATTTAAAAAAGGAAAATTGACTTCAAATTTTTATATTATTAATTTTTTTTTCTTTAAAACACATTCCAATAAACTGTAATAAGGTACTACATTTAAATTCTTCATTATTTAGTTTATTTTTATTATAGTGTTCAATTGCTTACAAGTATAAAATATTTAAAGGTTTACACAGTTGTAAAAGCTTAAATATTATATAACAAAGCAAATATTTGGTTGAGCCAAAATTAGATGTCTCTTTTTTTCTCTTATTAATCAATGAAATATTTTATTTTTATCCATCGAAAATAATTTTTCCTAATTGCTAATATTTATTGAAGAATAGTTAATGTATAATTTATTGTATAGTAATTTTATTTATTTATTTTTGAATAAGAGAGAAATCATATTTTTACTACTGTTAAACTTCTAATTGTTTTGTTTACTGATTACTTCTTTGCCTTTAAACAATTTTCCCTTATAAATTTAACACTAGAAAGACAAAAGAAGCCAAATTAACCCCTTTCATATTTTTTTTGGTTTCTCTATAATAGACAATTACAGTCTTTTTTTTTTAATAATTTAATTCTTCATGCATTCAGAATTCCTTGAAACTCTCAAAAAACACTTTATTACTTTACTTGTACCATTTGTAAAGTTTCTTGTAAGCAAAAAACATGTACTTTCCATAAACATAATTTTATTATACCACACTTGTCCATCTGCCGTTCATTTTTTACAATAGCTGTGCTATGAAACCCAATACATTCTAGCTTTCATTTGATTTTTTGTGATTAAATCCTACTATTTCACATGGTCAATAACTAACTGTATTATAAATTTTGCCCTAATGTAGCTGAATGAAAATGTGGGTTTGATATAATGTATTTTTATAATGTTAAAATTCAATGGTACCCACTGAAACATTGTTAATAGTTGACGTAATTTTCTAGTTCTGGATATTTAAGATTTTTTAGTTCAGTAAAAAGGTGTTAGAATGGTATGATGTAAGTGATATCAAAACTAAAATAGCCTTAGCAGATGGAGGCAGCACATGTGGCCTCATAACGAATCAGGAATCGTTTTTGATTGCATTACTTACAGAGGCCTTTTTTGAATTTAAATGTTTAATAACTAAATAAGTAAACATTTGGCAAAAGAAAACAATTTTACTTTTGGTTTTAGGAGAGAATTTCCAATAAGTTAGGATTGAAAAAAAAATTAAGAGATGCTGTACTTGTTCATTTAAACACTAACTTACTGAAAGTGCTGAGTATTTCTGACCTTCCATAAATTGTTCCAATTTAAGTGCTTATTTAATCATTCATGTCTTAGCAATATAGAAACATGTTAAAAATACAGTGTTTAATTAAATCAAATATTTTCATTAACTAATTAGAATGAAATACCACAGAATTTCAATGATCAACCCTATAATATATTTTTATTAAATAATTATATTAAGATTTTGGATGTCTAATCACTAGCCCCCTCAGTCTTTTTAAGGTATACAGCAATGTTCAGTTTTTCTAGTGTTAAAAATTATGCAATATTTTCTCCCAGAACTTTATTTATTTTATATGTTTTCATTATTATTACAGGACTGTCAACTTTCTACGCTTTTTTTCAAATATTTATTCTAGTGCTACATTAGTTTATGTTTTAGGATATTATTTTCTATTTATTTTAGCCAATTTTTCATGCCAATACTCATAAATTCGTTCATATGCAATGCGATTTTGTTCTAGGTCTTTTGTTTTAAGGCTGTTGGCAAATTTAACAAAAATTTTTAAAGCTTTGATTTTTAAATGTCCACCACTTTATAAAATATTTTTTAAAATGCGTATACGCTGGCAGACCTGTTATTATTTTCAGCATAAAAATAAGCAAACAGCTTCTGTCATTTGTTTATCTAATGTGTTATAATTTGATTTTTTTATTTTGCAGTTATAATTCGAGAATTTATGGGAACGAAGTTCATCAATATTGTATATTGAAATTCAACATTTATGTATGTCAAATACTTTTGTAGATTATATGTGTAAAAAAAACATTATTAAAGGTATAAATGTATTTAAATAAATGTTTTCAATTTACATGTTTGTCTTTATTTATCAAAATTCTATTTTTTGAAATCTATCTTATATTTTTTGTAAATTATACTTATAAACTATAGGAAATTTTTGTTTCTCTTCAATCTTAATGTTAAATTAAAAATAAATTATGGAATGCTATCTTGTTTTAAATGTAGGAAAAAACTTTCTGTAAGTTAGGGTCCACCAAATGATTAGAGTCTCAAGCTTTAATTTTGCTTGATTTAATTTCAATATTATAATAAGACTTCTACATAATCATAGCCGATATTGACATAGTATTCCATACAATAAAACTTTATATATTATTTTCAAATGTAAATTGGACTAACGAAAAGATGTTCTAGAAATATTTACCTCTTATTAAACTAACAAAACCGTTCATTCAATAATCTTTCAAGTTAATGATTTCTTAATTATGTCGAAGAAAGAATTGGAGGAATATGCAACTCTTAAGTAACAATTTTCATCTTAAAGCTGATATGACAACAAACACCTTTTTCTGAACCAAACTGCTGTTAGATATGCAAATTGTACAGATTATTCATTTAGAATTATTTTATAAGAGGCTTTTTTAAAGTGATATAAATGTCAAATGAATGAAATAACTTTTTTTTAGTATAGTAAACAACTTCCGTTCAGTGTTATGTTAGCTTAAATATCCAGCATACTACAATGCGTATGCTATGTGGGGCCAATCTAAAAAACTTTATAGGCCCATTATAAAAATTCAGCATAATATGGTGGGTATACTTTATAAGCCCAACATAAATCATAGCACTATGGTGGGATTGCTGTCCCGTTTTAAAAATTCATCTTGCAATGATAGGAATGCTGTGTCGGACGATTTTAGAAACCCCCATCTGCGATTATAAAAATCCATCATGATATGATGGGAATGCTGTGTTGGCACATTAAAAAAAGTCCATCATGACATGATGGAATTGCTATGCCTGCCCATTATAAAAATCCATCATGACATGATGGGATTGCTATGGTGGCCCACTATAGAAATCCATAATGCTATGATAGGATAGCTATGGTGGCCCATCATAAAAGAACCATCATTACATGATGGGAATGCTATGTTGGCCCACTATGGCAATCCATCATGATATGATGGGAATTCTATGGTGGCTCATCATTAAAAAACCATCATGACATGATGGGAATGATATGTTGGCCCACTATAGAAATCCATCATGATATGATGGAAATGCTATGTTGGCCCATCATTAAAAACCATCATGACATGATGGGAATGCTATGTTGGCCCAACATAAAAAGGTGCCAATTCCTACCTTGGGATGATGGGAATGTTTGATGGGTCCCATCAAGCTGGATGATGGTTTTTGATGGGAATTCAAGTTGGTAACCATCATATTTAAGTTGGTCCAACAAAGGAAAACCATCTTGATTTTTTGTCTTGGGTACTTAGATAATTTCTTACGTTTTCGTTACCTAGAAAAATTCTGCCGATTTCGGTACTTAGAAAAATTCTGATGATTTCGGTACTTAGAAAAATTCTGACAATTTCGGTACTTAGAAAAATTCCGACGATTTCGGTACTTAGAAAAATTCCGACGATTACGGTACTTAGAAAAATTCTGACGTTTTCGGTACTTAGAAAATTTCTGCCGATTTCGGTACTTAGAAAAATTCTGTCGATTTCGGTACTTAGAAAAGTTTCGGAAGTTTTCGGTACTTAGAAAATTTCTGACGTTTTCGGCACTTAGAAAAATTCTGATGACTTCGGTACTCAGAAAAATTCTGACCTTTTCGGTATTTAGAAAATTTCAAACGATTTCGGTACTTAGAAAAATTCAGACGATTTCGGTACTTAGAAAAATTCCGACGATTTCGGTACTTAGAAAATTTCTGCCTTATTCGGTACTTAGAAAACATTCAGAAGTTTTCGGTACTTAGAAAATTTCTGACGTTATCGGTACTTTGAAAAATTCTGACGATTTCGGTACTTAGAAGAATTCTGGTGATTTCGGAACTTAGAAATATTCTGTTGATTTTGGTACTTAGAAAAATTCTGTCGAATTCGGTACATGGAAAAATTCTGTTGATTTCGGTACTTAGAATAATTCTGTCGATTTCGGTACTTAGAAAAATTCTGTTGATTTCGGTTCTTAGAAAATTTCTGCCTTTTTCGGTACTTAGAAAAATTCTGACGATTTCGGTACTTAGAAGAATTCTGGTGATTTCGGAACCTAGAAATATTCTGTTGATTTCGGTACTTAGAAAAATTCTGTCGAATTCGGTACTTAGAAAAATTCTGTTGATTTCGTTACTTAGAAAAATTCTGTCGATTTCGGTACTTAGAAAAATTTCGACGATTTCGGTACTTAGAAAATTTCTGACGTTATCGGTACTTAGAAAAATTCTGACGATTTTGGTACTTAGAAGAATTCTGGTGATTTCGGAACCTAGAAATATTCTGTTGATTTCGGTACTTAGAAAAATTCTGTCGAATTCGGTACTTAGAAAAATTCTGTTGATTTCGTTACTTAGAAAAATTCTGTCGATTTCGGTACTTAGAAAAATTCTGTAGATTTCAGTTCTTAGAAAGTTTCTGCCTTTTTCGGTACTTAGAAAAATTCTGCTGATTTCGGTACTTAGAAAATTCTGACGATTTCGGTACTTGGAAAATTTCTGACCTTTTCGGAACTTAGAAAAATTCTGACGATTTCGGTACTTAGAAAACATTCAGAAGTTATCGATACTTAGAAAATTTCTGACTTTTTCGGTACTTAGGAAAATTCTGCCGATTTCGGTACTTAGAATAATTCTAATGATTTCGGTACTTAGAAAAATTCTGTTGATTTCGGTACTTAGAAAAATTCTGTTGATTTCGGTACTTAGAAAACATTTAGAAGTTTTCGGTACTTAGAAAAATTCTGACGATTTCGGTACTTAGAAAAATTCCGCCGATTACGGAACTTAGAAAATTCAGACGATTTCGGAACTTAGAAAAATTCTGATGATTTCGGTACTTAGAAAAATTCTGTCTATTTCGGTACTTAGAAAAGACTCGAAAGTTTTCGGTACTTAGAAAATTTCTGACGTTTTCGGTACTTAGAAAAATTCTGATGATTTCGGTACTTAGAAAATTTCTGACCTTTTCGGTATTTAGAAAATTTCAAACGATTTCGGTACTTAGAAAAATTCCGACGATTTCTTTACTTAGAAAAATTCCGACGATTTCGGTACTTAGAAAACATTCAGAAGTTTTCGATACTTAGAAAATTTCTGACGTTTTCGGTACTTAGAAAAATTCAGACAATTTCGGAACTTAGAAAACATTCAGAAGTTTTCGATACTTAGAAAATTTCTGACGTTTTCGGTACTTAGAAAAATTCTAATGATTTCGGTACTTAGAAAAATTCTGACGATTTCGGTACTTAGAAAATTTCTGACCTTTTCGGTACTTGGAAAATTTCTGACCTTTTCGGTACTTAGAAAATTTCTGACCTTTACGGTACTTAGAAAAGTCTCGGAAGTTTTCGGTACTTAGAAAATTTCTGACGTTTTCGGTACTTTGAAAAATTCTGACGATTTCGGTACTTAGAAGAATTCTGGTGATTTCGGAACTTAGAAATATTCTGTTGATTTTGGTACTTAGAAAAATTCTGTCGAATTCGGTACATGGAAAAATTCTGTTGATTTCGGTACTTAGAAAAATTCTGTTGATTTCGGTTCTTAGAAAATTTCTGCCTTTTTCGGTACTGAGAAAAATTCTGACGATTTCGGTACTTAGAAGAATTCTGGTGATTTCGGAACCTAGAAATATTCTGTTGATTTCGGTACTTAGAAAAATTCTGTCGAATTCGGTACTTAGAAAAATTCTGTTGATTTCGTTACTTAGAAAAATTCTGTCGATTTCGGTACTTAGAAAAATTTCGACGATTTCGGTACTTAGAAAATTTCTGACGTTATCGGTACTTAGAAAAATTCTGACGATTTCGGTACTTAGAAGAATTCTGGTGATTTCGGAACCTAGAAATATTCTGTTGATTTCGGTACTTAGAAAAATTCTGTCGAATTCGGTACTTAGAAAAATTCTGTTGATTTCGTTACTTAGAAAAATTCTGTCGATTTCGGTACTTAGAAAAATTCTGTAGATTTCGGTACTTAGAAAGTTTCTGCCTTTTTCGGTACTTAGAAAAATTCTGCTGATTTCGGTACTTAGAAAATTCTGACGATTTCGGTACTTGGAAAATTTCTGACCTTTTCGGACTTAGAAAATTTCTGACCTTTTCGGAACTTAGAAAAATTCCGACGATTTCGGTACTTAGAAAACATTTAGAAGTTTTCGGTACTTAGAAAAATTCTGTCTATTTCGGTACTTAGAAAAGACTCGAAAGTTTTCGGTACTTAGAAAATTTCTGACGTTTTCTGTACTTAGAAAAATTCTGATGATTTCGGTACTTAGAAAATTTCTGACCTTTTCGGTATTTAGAAAATTTCAAACGATTTCGGTACTTAGAAAAATTCCGACGATTTCGGTACTTAGAAAATTTCCGACGATTTCGGTACTTAGAAAATTTCTGCCTTTTTCGGTACTTAGAAAACATTCAGAAGTTTTCGGTACTTAGAAAATTTCTGACGTTATCGGTACTTAGAAAAATTCTGACGATTTCGGTACTTAGAAAAATTCCGACGATTTCGGTACTTAGAAAAATTCCGACGATTACGGTACTTAGAAAAATTCTGACGTTTTCGGTACTTAGAAAATTTCTGCCGATTTCGGTACTTAGAAAAATTCTGTCGATTTCGGTACTTAGAAAAGTCTCGGAAGTTTTCGGTACTTAGAAAATTTCTGACCTTTTCGGCACTTAGAAAAATTCTGATGACTTCGGTACTCAGAAAATTTCTGACCTTTTCGGTATTTAGAAATTTTCAAACGATTTTGGTACTTAGAAAAATTCAGACGATATCGGTACTTAGAAAAATTCCGACGATTTCGGTACTTAGAAAATTTCTGCCTTATTCGGTACTTAGAAAACATTCAGAAGTTTTCGGTACTTAGAAAATTTCTGACGTTATCGGTACTTTGAAAAATTCTGACGATTTCGGTACTTAGAAGAATTCTGGTGATTTCGGAACTTAGAAATATTCTGTTGATTTTGGTACTTAGAAAAATTCTGGCGAATTCGGTACATGGAAAAATTCTGTTGATTTCGGTACTTAGAATAATTCTGTCGATTTCGGTACTTAGAAAAATTCTGATGATTTCGGTACTTAGAAAATTTCTGACCTTTTCGGTATTTAGAAAATTTCAAACGATTTCGGTACTTAGAAAAATTCCGACGATTTCTTTACTTAGAAAAATTCCGACGATTTCGGTACTTAGAAAACATTCAGAAGTTTTCGATACTTAGAAAATTTCTGACGTTTTCGGTACTTAGAAAAATTCAGACAATTTCGGAACTTAGAAAACATTCAGAAGTTTTCGATACTTAGAAAATTTCTGACGTTTTCGGTACTTAGAAAAATTCTAATGATTTCGGTACTTAGAAAAATTCTGACGATTTCGGTACTTAGAAAATTTCTGACCTTTTCGGTACTTGGAAAATTTCTGACCTTTTCGGTACTTAGAAAATTTCTGACCTTTACGGTACTTAGAAAAGTCTCGGAAGTTTTCGGTACTTAGAAAATTTCTGACGTTTTCGGTACTTTGAAAAATTCTGACGATTTCGGTACTTAGAAGAATTCTGGTGATTTCGGAACTTAGAAATATTCTGTTGATTTTGGTACTTAGAAAAATTCTGTCGAATTCGGTACATGGAAAAATTCTGTTGATTTCGGTACTTAGAAAAATTCTGTTGATTTCGGTTCTTAGAAAATTTCTGCCTTTTTCGGTACTGAGAAAAATTCTGACGATTTCGGTACTTAGAAGAATTCTGGTGATTTCGGAACCTAGAAATATTCTGTTGATTTCGGTACTTAGAAAAATTCTGTCGAATTCGGTACTTAGAAAAATTCTGTTGATTTCGTTACTTAGAAAAATTCTGTCGATTTCGGTACTTAGAAAAATTTCGACGATTTCGGTACTTAGAAAATTTCTGACGTTATCGGTACTTAGAAAAATTCTGACGATTTCGGTACTTAGAAGAATTCTGGTGATTTCGGAACCTAGAAATATTCTGTTGATTTCGGTACTTAGAAAAATTCTGTCGAATTCGGTACTTAGAAAAATTCTGTTGATTTCGTTACTTAGAAAAATTCTGTCGATTTCGGTACTTAGAAAAATTCTGTAGATTTCGGTACTTAGAAAGTTTCTGCCTTTTTCGGTACTTAGAAAAATTCTGCTGATTTCGGTACTTAGAAAATTCTGACGATTTCGGTACTTGGAAAATTTCTGACCTTTTCGGACTTAGAAAATTTCTGACCTTTTCGGAACTTAGAAAAATTCCGACGATTTCGGTACTTAGAAAACATTTAGAAGTTTTCGGTACTTAGAAAAATTCTGTCTATTTCGGTACTTAGAAAAGACTCGAAAGTTTTCGGTACTTAGAAAATTTCTGACGTTTTCTGTACTTAGAAAAATTCTGATGATTTCGGTACTTAGAAAATTTCTGACCTTTTCGGTATTTAGAAAATTTCAAACGATTTCGGTACTTAGAAAAATTCCGACGATTTCGGTACTTAGAAAATTTCCGACGATTTCGGTACTTAGAAAATTTCTGCCTTTTTCGGTACTTAGAAAACATTCAGAAGTTTTCGGTACTTAGAAAATTTCTGACGTTATCGGTACTTAGAAAAATTCTGACGATTTCGGTACTTAGAAAAATTCCGACGATTTCGGTACTTAGAAAAATTCCGACGATTACGGTACTTAGAAAAATTCTGACGTTTTCGGTACTTAGAAAATTTCTGCCGATTTCGGTACTTAGAAAAATTCTGTCGATTTCGGTACTTAGAAAAGTCTCGGAAGTTTTCGGTACTTAGAAAATTTCTGACGTTTTCGGCACTTAGAAAAATTCTGATGACTTCGGTACTCAGAAAATTTCTGACCTTTTCGGTATTTAGAAATTTTCAAACGATTTTGGTACTTAGAAAAATTCAGACGATATCGGTACTTAGAAAAATTCCGACGATTTCGGTACTTAGAAAATTTCTGCCTTATTCGGTACTTAGAAAACATTCAGAAGTTTTCGGTACTTAGAAAATTTCTGACGTTATCGGTACTTTGAAAAATTCTGACGATTTCGGTACTTAGAAGAATTCTGGTGATTTCGGAACTTAGAAATATTCTGTTGATTTTGGTACTTAGAAAAATTCTGGCGAATTCGGTACATGGAAAAATTCTGTTGATTTCGGTACTTAGAATAATTCTGTCGATTTCGGTACTTAGAAAAATTCTGTTGATTTCGGTTCTTAGAAAATTTCTGCCTTTTTCGGTACTTAGAAAAATTTTGACGATTTCGGTACTTAGAAGAATTCTGGTGATTTCGGAACCTAGAAATATTCTGTTGATTTCGGTACTTAGAAAAATTCTGTCGAATTCGGTACTTAGAAAAATTCTGTTGATTTCGTTACTTAGAAAAATTCTGTCGATTTCGGTACTTAGAAAAATTTCGACGATTTCGGTACTTAGAAAATTTCTGACGTTATCGGTACTTAGAAAAATTCTGACGATTTCGGTACTTAGAAGAATTCTGGTGATTTCGGAACCTAGAAATATTCTGTTGATTTCGGTACTTAGAAAAATTCTGTCGAATTCGGTACTTAGAAAAATTCTGTTGATTTCGTTACTTAGAAAAATTCTGTCGATTTCGGTACTTAGAAAAATTCTGTAGATTTCAGTTCTTAGAAAGTTTCTGCCTTTTTCGGTACTTAGAAAAATTCTGCTGATTTCGGTACTTAGAAAATTCTGACGATTTCGGTACTTGGAAAATTTCTGACCTTTTCGGACTTAGAAAATTTCTGACCTTTTCGGAACTTAGAAAAATTCTGACGATTTCGGTACTTAGAAAACATTCAGAAGTTATCGATACTTAGAAAATTTCTGACTTTTTCGGTACTTAGGAAAATTCTGCCGATTTCGGAACTTAGAAAATTCAGACGATTTCGGTACTTAGAAAAATTCTGTTGATTTCGGTACTTAGAAAAATTCTGTCGATTTCGGTACTTAGAAAACATTTAGAAGTTTTCGGTACTTAGAAAAATTCTGACGATTTCGGTACTTAGAAAAATTCCGCCGATTACGGAACTTAGAAAATTCAGACGATTTCGGAACTTAGAAAAATTCTGATGATTTCGGTACTTAGAAAAATTCTGTCTATTTCGGTACTTAGAAAAGACTCGAAAGTTTTCGGTACTTAGAAAATTTCTGACGTTTTCGGTACTTAGAAAAATTCTGATGATTTCGGTACTTAGAAAATTTCTGACCTTTTCGGTATTTAGAAAATTTCAAACGATTTCGGTACTTAGAAAAATTCCGACGATTTCTTTACTTAGAAAAATTCCGACGATTTCGGTACTTAGAAAACATTCAGAAGTTTTCGATACTTAGAAAATTTCTGACGTTTTCGGTACTTAGAAAATTTCTGACCTTTACGGTACTTAGAAAAATTCTGACGATTTCGGTACTTAGAAAACAATCAGAATTTTTCGGTACTTAGATAATTTCTTACGTTTTCGTTACCTAGAAAAATTCTGCCGATTTCGGTACTTAGAAAAATTCTGATGATTTCGGTACTTAGAAAAATTCTGACAATTTCGGTACTTAGAAAAATTCCGTCGATTTCGGTACTTAGAAAAATTCCGACGATTACGGTACTTAGAAAAATTCTGACGTTTTCGGTACTTAGAAAATTTCTGCCGATTTCGGTACTTAGAAAAATTCTGTCGATTTCGGTACTTAGAAAAGTCTCGGAAGTTTTCGGTACTTAGAAAATTTCTGACGTTTTCGGCACTTAGAAAAATTCTGATGACTTCGGTACTCAGAAAATTTCTGACCTTTTCGGTATTTAGAAAATTTCTGACCTTTTCGGAACTTAGAAAAATTCTGACGATTTCGGTACTTAGAAAACATTCAGAAGTTATCGATACTTAGAAAATTTCTGACTTTTTCGGTACTTAGGAAAATTCTGCCGATTTCGGTGCTTAGAATAATTCTAATGATTTCGGTACTTTGAAAAATTCTGTTGATTTCGGTACTTTGAAAATTTCTGACCTTTTCGGTACTTAGAAAATATCTGACGTTTTCGGTACTTTGAAAATTTCTGTCGATTTCGGTACTTAGAAAACATTCAGAAGTCTTTGGTACTTAGAAAATTTCTGACATTTTCGGTACTTAGAAAAATTCTGGTGATTTCGGAACTTAGAAATATTCTGTTGATTTCGGTACTTAGAAGAATTCTGTCGAATTCGGTACTTAAAAAAATTCTGTTGATTTCGGTACTTAGAAAAATTCTGTCGATTTCGGTACTTAGAAAAATTCCGACGATTTCGGTACTTAGAAAACATTTAGAAGTTTTCGGTACTTAGAAAAATTCTGACGATTTCGGTACTTAGAAAAATTCCGCCGATTACGGTACTTAGAAAATTCAGACGATTTCGGAACTTAGAAAAATTCTGATGATTTCGGTACTTAGAAAAATTCTGTCTATTTCGGTACTTAGAAAAGACTCGAAAGTTTTCGGTACTTAGAAAATTTCTGACGTTTTCGGTACTTAGAAAAATTCTGATGATTTCGGTACTTAGAAAATTTCTGACCTTTTCGGTATTTAGAAAATTTCAAACGATTTCGGAACTTAGAAAAATTCCGACGATTTCGGTACTTAGAAAAATTCTGACGATTTCGGTACTTGGAAAATTTCTGACCTTTACGGTACTTAGAAAAATTCTGACGATTTCGGTACTTAGAAAACAATCAGAATTTTTCGGTACTTAGATAATTTCTTACGTTTTCGTTACCTAGAAAAATTCTGCCGATTTCGGTACTTAGAAAAATTCTGATGATTTCGGTACTTAGAAAAATTCTGACAATTTCGGTACTTAGAAAAATTCCGACGATTTCGGTACTTAGAAAAATTCCGACGATTACGGTACTTAGAAAAATTCTGACGTTTTCGGTACTTAGAAAATTTCTGCCGATTTCGGTACTTAGAAAAATTCTGTCGATTTCGGTACTTAGAAAAGTTTCGGAAGTTTTCGGTACTTAGAAAATTTCTGACGTTTTCGGCACTTAGAAAAATTCTGATGACTTCGGTACTCAGAAAATTTCTGACCTTTTCGGTATTTAGAAAATTTCAAACGATTTCGGTACTTAGAAAAATTCAGACGATTTCGGTACTTAGAAAAATTCCGACGATTTCGGTACTTAGAAAATTTCTGCCTTATTCGGTACTTAGAAAACATTCAGAAGTTTTCGGTACTTAGAAAATTTCTGACGTTATCGGTACTTTGAAAAATTCTGACGATTTCGGTACTTAGAAGAATTCTGGTGATTTCGGAACTTAGAAATATTCTGTTGATTTTGGTACTTAGAAAAATTCTGTCGAATTCGGTACATGGAAAAATTCTGTTGATTTCGGTACTTAGAATAATTCTGTCGATTTCGGTACTTAGAAAAATTCTGTTGATTTCGGTTCTTAGAAAATTTCTGCCTTTTTCGGTACTTAGAAAAATTCTGACGATTTCGGTACTTAGAAGAATTCTGGTGATTTCGGAACCTAGAAATATTCTGTTGATTTCGGTACTTAGAAAAATTCTGTCGAATTCGGTACTTAGAAAAATTCTGTTGATTTCGTTACTTAGAAAAATTCTGTCGATTTCGGTACTTAGAAAAATTTCGACGATTTCGGTACTTAGAAAATTTCTGACGTTATCGGTACTTAGAAAAATTCTGACGATTTCGGTACTTAGAAGAATTCTGGTGATTTCGGAACCTAGAAATATTCTGTTGATTTCGGTACTTAGAAAAATTCTGTCGAATTCGGTACTTAGAAAAATTCTGTTGATTTCGTTACTTAGAAAAATTCTGTCGATTTCGGTACTTAGAAAAATTCTGTAGATTTCAGTTCTTAGAAAGTTTCTGCCTTTTTCGGTACTTAGAAAAATTCCGCTGATTTCGGTACTTAGAAAATTCTGACGATTTCGGTACTTGGAAAATTTCTGACCTTTTCGGACTTAGAAAATTTCTGACCTTTTCGGAACTTTGAAAAATTCTGACGATTTCGGTACTTAGAAAACATTCAGAAGTTATCGATACTTAGAAAATTTCTGACTTTTTCGGTACTTAGGAAAATTCTGCCGATTTCGGTACTTAGAATAATTCTAATGATTTCGGTACTTAGAAAAATTCTGTTGATTTCGGTACTTAGAAAAATTCTGTCGATTTCGGTACTTAGAAAACATTTAGAAGTTTTCGGTACTTAGAAAAATTCTGACGATTTCGGTACTTAGAAAAATTCCGCCGATTACGGAACTTAGAAAATTCAGACGATTTCGGAACTTAGAAAAATTCTGATGATTTCGGTACTTAGAAAAATTCTGTCTATTTCGGTACTTAGAAAAGACTCGAAAGTTTTCGGTACTTAGAAAATTTCTGACGTTTTCGGTACTTAGAAAAATTCTGATGATTTCGGTACTTAGAAAATTTCTGACCTTTTCGGTATTTAGAAAATTTCAAACGATTTCGGTACTTAGAAAAATTCCGACGATTTCTTTACTTAGAAAAATTCCGACGATTTCGGTACTTAGAAAACATTCAGAAGTTTTCGATACTTAGAAAATTTCTGACGTTTTCGGTACTTAGAAAAATTCAGACAATTTCGGAACTTAGAAAACATTCAGAAGTTTTCGATACTTAGAAAATTTCTGACGTTTTCGGTACTTAGAAAAATTCTAATGATTTCGGTACTTAGAAAAATTCTGACGATTTCGGTACTTAGAAAATTTCTGACCTTTTCGGTACTTGGAAAATTTCTGACCTTTTCGGTACTTAGAAAATTTCTGACCTTTACGGTACTTAGAAAAATTCTGACGATTTCGGTACTTAGAAAACAATCAGAATTTTTCGGTACTTAGATAATTTCTTACGTTTTCGTTACCTAGAAAAATTCTGCCGATTTCGGTACTTAGAAAAATTGTGATGATTTCGGTACTTAGAAAAATTCTGACAATTTCGGTACTTAGAAAAATTCCGACGATTTCGGTACTTAGAAAAATTCCGACGATTACGGTACTTAGAAAAATTCCGACGATTTCGGTACTTAGAAAATTTCTGCCTTATTCGGTACTTAGAAAACATTCAGAAGTTTTCGGTACTTAGAAAATTTCTGACGTTATCGGTACTTTGAAAAATTCTGACGATTTCGGTACTTAGAAGAATTCTGGTGATTTCGGAACTTAGAAATATTCTGTTGATTTTGGTACTTAGAAAAATTCTGTCGAATTCGGTACATGGAAAAATTCTGTTGATTTCGGTACTTAGAATAATTCTGTCGATTTCGGTACTTAGAAAAATTCTGTTGATTTCGGTTCTTAGAAAATTTCTGCCTTTTTCGGTACTTAGAAAAATTCTGACGATTTCGGTACTTAGAAGAATTCTGGTGATTTCGGAACCTAGAAATATTCTGTTGATTTCGGTACTTAGAAAAATTCTGTCGAATTCGGTACTTAGAAAAATTCTGTTGATTTCGTTACTTAGAAAAATTCTGTCGATTTCGGTACTTAGAAAAATTTCGACGATTTCGGTACTTAGAAAATTTCTGACGTTATCGGTACTTAGAAAAATTCTGACGATTTCGGTACTTAGAAGAATTCTGGTGATTTCGGAACCTAGAAATATTCTGTTGATTTCGGTACTTAGAAAAATTCTGTCGAATTCGGTACTTAGAAAAATTCTGTTGATTTCGTTACTTAGAAAAATTCTGTCGATTTCGGTACTTAGAAAAATTTCGACGATTTCGGTACTTAGAAAATTTCTGACGTTATCGGTACTTAGAAAAATTCTGACGATTTCGGTACTTAGAAGAATTCTGGTGATTTCGGAACCTAGAAATATTCTGTTGATTTCGGTACTTAGAAAAATTCTGTCGAATTCGGTACTTAGAAAAATTCTGTTGATTTCGTTACTTAGAAAAATTCTGTCGATTTCGGTACTTAGAAAAATTCTGTAGATTTCAGTTCTTAGAAAGTTTCTGCCTTTTTCGGTACTTAGAAAAATTCCGCTGATTTCGGTACTTAGAAAATTCTGACGATTTCGGTACTTGGAAAATTTCTGACCTTTTCGGACTTAGAAAATTTCTGACCTTTTCGGAACTTTGAAAAATTCTGACGATTTCGGTACTTAGAAAACATTCAGAAGTTATCGATACTTAGAAAATTTCTGACTTTTTCGGTACTTAGGAAAATTCTGCCGATTTCGGTACTTAGAATAATTCTAATGATTTCGGTACTTAGAAAAATTCTGTTGATTTCGGTACTTAGAAAAATTCTGTCGATTTCGGTACTTAGAAAACATTTAGAAGTTTTCGGTACTTAGAAAAATTCTGACGATTTCGGTACTTAGAAAAATTCCGCCGATTACGGAACTTAGAAAATTCAGACGATTTCGGAACTTAGAAAAATTCTGATGATTTCGGTACTTAGAAAAATTCTGTCTATTTCGGTACTTAGAAAAGACTCGAAAGTTTTCGGTACTTAGAAAATTTCTGACGTTTTCGGTACTTAGAAAAATTCTGATGATTTCGGTACTTAGAAAATTTCTGACCTTTTCGGTATTTAGAAAATTTCAAACGATTTCGGTACTTAGAAAAATTCCGACGATTTCTTTACTTAGAAAAATTCCGACGATTTCGGTACTTAGAAAACATTCAGAAGTTTTCGATACTTAGAAAATTTCTGACGTTTTCGGTACTTAGAAAAATTCAGACAATTTCGGAACTTAGAAAACATTCAGAAGTTTTCGATACTTAGAAAATTTCTGACGTTTTCGGTACTTAGAAAAATTCTAATGATTTCGGTACTTAGAAAAATTCTGACGATTTCGGTACTTAGAAAATTTCTGACCTTTTCGGTACTTGGAAAATTTCTGACCTTTTCGGTACTTAGAAAATTTCTGACCTTTACGGTACTTAGAAAAATTCTGACGATTTCGGTACTTAGAAAACAATCAGAATTTTTCGGTACTTAGATAATTTCTTACGTTTTCGTTACCTAGAAAAATTCTGCCGATTTCGGTACTTAGAAAAATTGTGATGATTTCGGTACTTAGAAAAATTCTGACAATTTCGGTACTTAGAAAAATTCCGACGATTTCGGTACTTAGAAAAATTCCGACGATTACGGTACTTAGAAAAATTCCGACGATTTCGGTACTTAGAAAATTTCTGCCTTATTCGGTACTTAGAAAACATTCAGAAGTTTTCGGTACTTAGAAAATTTCTGACGTTATCGGTACTTTGAAAAATTCTGACGATTTCGGTACTTAGAAGAATTCTGGTGATTTCGGAACTTAGAAATATTCTGTTGATTTTGGTACTTAGAAAAATTCTGTCGAATTCGGTACATGGAAAAATTCTGTTGATTTCGGTACTTAGAATAATTCTGTCGATTTCGGTACTTAGAAAAATTCTGTTGATTTCGGTTCTTAGAAAATTTCTGCCTTTTTCGGTACTTAGAAAAATTCTGACGATTTCGGTACTTAGAAGAATTCTGGTGATTTCGGAACCTAGAAATATTCTGTTGATTTCGGTACTTAGAAAAATTCTGTCGAATTCGGTACTTAGAAAAATTCTGTTGATTTCGTTACTTAGAAAAATTCTGTCGATTTCGGTACTTAGAAAAATTTCGACGATTTCGGTACTTAGAAAATTTCTGACGTTATCGGTACTTAGAAAAATTCTGACGATTTCGGTACTTAGAAGAATTCTGGTGATTTCGGAACCTAGAAATATTCTGTTGATTTCGGTACTTAGAAAAATTCTGTCGAATTCGGTACTTAGAAAAATTCTGTTGATTTCGTTACTTAGAAAAATTCTGTCGATTTCGGTACTTAGAAAAATTCTGTAGATTTCAGTTCTTAGAAAGTTTCTGCCTTTTTCGGTACTTAGAAAAATTCCGCTGATTTCGGTACTTAGAAAATTCTGACGATTTCGGTACTTGGAAAATTTCTGACCTTTTCGGACTTAGAAAATTTCTGACCTTTTCGGAACTTTGAAAAATTCTGACGATTTCGGTACTTAGAAAACATTCAGAAGTTATCGATACTTAGAAAATTTCTGACTTTTTCGGTACTTAGGAAAATTCTGCCGATTTCGGTACTTAGAATAATTCTAATGATTTCGGTACTTAGAAAAATTCTGTTGATTTCGGTACTTAGAAAAATTCTGTCGATTTCGGTACTTAGAAAACATTTAGAAGTTTTCGGTACTTAGAAAAATTCTGACGATTTCGGTACTTAGAAAAATTCCGCCGATTACGGAACTTAGAAAATTCAGACGATTTCGGAACTTAGAAAAATTCTGATGATTTCGGTACTTAGAAAAATTCTGTCTATTTCGGTACTTAGAAAAGACTCGAAAGTTTTCGGTACTTAGAAAATTTCTGACGTTTTCGGTACTTAGAAAAATTCTGATGATTTCGGTACTTAGAAAATTTCTGACCTTTTCGGTATTTAGAAAATTTCAAACGATTTCGGTACTTAGAAAAATTCCGACGATTTCTTTACTTAGAAAAATTCCGACGATTTCGGTACTTAGAAAACATTCAGAAGTTTTCGATACTTAGAAAATTTCTGACGTTTTCGGTACTTAGAAAAATTCAGACAATTTCGGAACTTAGAAAACATTCAGAAGTTTTCGATACTTAGAAAATTTCTGACGTTTTCGGTACTTAGAAAAATTCTAATGATTTCGGTACTTAGAAAAATTCTGACGATTTCGGTACTTAGAAAATTTCTGACCTTTTCGGTACTTGGAAAATTTCTGACCTTTTCGGTACTTAGAAAATTTCTGACCTTTACGGTACTTAGAAAAATTCTGACGATTTCGGTACTTAGAAAACAATCAGAATTTTTCGGTACTTAGATAATTTCTTACGTTTTCGTTACCTAGAAAAATTCTGCCGATTTCGGTACTTAGAAAAATTGTGATGATTTCGGTACTTAGAAAAATTCTGACAATTTCGGTACTTAGAAAAATTCCGACGATTTCGGTACTTAGAAAAATTCCGACGATTACGGTACTTAGAAAAATTCCGACGATTTCGGTACTTAGAAAATTTCTGCCTTATTCGGTACTTAGAAAACATTCAGAAGTTTTCGGTACTTAGAAAATTTCTGACGTTATCGGTACTTTGAAAAATTCTGACGATTTCGGTACTTAGAAGAATTCTGGTGATTTCGGAACTTAGAAATATTCTGTTGATTTTGGTACTTAGAAAAATTCTGTCGAATTCGGTACATGGAAAAATTCTGTTGATTTCGGTACTTAGAATAATTCTGTCGATTTCGGTACTTAGAAAAATTCTGTTGATTTCGGTACTTAGAAAAGTCTCGGAAGTTTTCGGTACTTAGAAAATTTCTGACGTTTTCGGCACTTAGAAAAATTCTGATGACTTCGGTACTCAGAAAATTTCTGACCTTTTCGGTATTTAGAAAATTTCAAACGATTTTGGTACTTAGAAAAATTCAGACGATTTCGGTACTTAGAAAAATTCCGACGATTTCGGTACTTAGAAAATTTCTGCCTTATTCGGTACTTAGAAAACATTCAGAAGTTTTCGGTACTTAGAAAATTTCTGACGTTATCGGTACTTTGAAAAATTCTGACGATTTCGGTACTTAGAAGAATTCTGGTGATTTCGGAACTTAGAAATATTCTGTTGATTTTGGTACTTAGAAAAATTCTGTCGAATTCGGTACATGGAAAAATTCTGTTGATTTCGGTACTTAGAATAATTCTGTCGATTTCGGTACTTAGAAAAATTCTGTTGATTTCGGTTCTTAGAAAATTTCTGCCTTTTTCGGTACTGAGAAAAATTCTGACGATTTCGGTACTTAGAAGAATTCTGGTGATTTCGGAACCTAGAAATATTCTGTTGATTTCGGTACTTAGAAAAATTCTTTCGAATTCGGTACTTAGAAAAATTCTGTTGATTTCGTTACTTAGAAAAATTCTGTCGATTTCGGTACTTAGAAAAATTTCGACGATTTCGGTACTTAGAAAATTTCTGACGTTATCGGTACTTAGAAAAATTCTGACGATTTCGGTACTTAGAAGAATTCTGGTGATTTCGGAACCTAGAAATATTCTGTTGATTTCGGTACTTAGAAAAATTCTGTCGAATTCGGTACTTAGAAAAATTCTGTTGATTTCGTTACTTAGAAAAATTCTGTCGATTTCGGTACTTAGAAAAATTCTGTAGATTTCGGTACTTAGAAAGTTTCTGCCTTTTTCGGTACTTGGAAAATTTCTGACCTTTTCGGACTTAGAAAATTTCTGACCTTTTCGGAACTTAGAAAAATTCCGACGATTTCGGTACTTAGAAAACATTTAGAAGTTTTCGGTACTTAGAAAAATTCTGTCTATTTCGGTACTTAGAAAAGACTCGAAAGTTTTCGGTACTTAGAAAATTTCTGACGTTTTCTGTACTTAGAAAAATTCTGATGATTTCGGTACTTAGAAAATTTCTGACCTTTTCGGTATTTAGAAAATTTCAAATGATTTCGGTACTTAGAAAAATTCCGACGATTTCGGTACTTAGAAAAATTCCGACGATTTCGGTACTTAGAAAATTTCTGCCTTTTTCGAAACTTAGAAAACATTCAGAAGTTTTCGGTACTTAGAAAATTTCTGACGTTATCGGTACTTAGAAAAATTCTGACGATTTCGGTACTTAGAAAAATTCCGACGATTTCGGTACTTAGAAAAATTCCGACGATTACGGTACTTATAAAAATTCTGACGTTTTCGGTACTTAGAAAATTTCTGCCGATTTCGGTACTTAGAAAAATTCTGTCGATTTCGGTACTTAGAAAAGTCTCGGAAGTTTTCGGTACTTAGAAAATTTCTGACGTTTTCGGCACTTAGAAAAATTCTGATGACTTCGGTACTCAGAAAATTTCTGACCTTTTCGGTATTTAGAAATTTTCAAACGATTTTGGTACTTAGAAAAATTCAGACGATTTCGGTACTTAGAAAAATTCCGACGATTTCGGTACTTAGAAAATTTCTGCCTTATTCGGTACTTAGAAAACATTCAGAAGTTTTCGGTACTTAGAAAATTTCTGACGTTATCGGTACTTTGAAAAATTCTGACGATTTCGGTACTTAGAAGAATTCTGGTGATTTCGGAACTTAGAAATATTCTGTTGATTTTGGTACTTAGAAAAATTCTGTCGAATTCGGTACATGGAAAAATTCTGTTGATTTCGGTACTTAGAATAATTCTGTCGATTTCGGTACTTAGAAAAATTCTGTTGATTTCGGTTCTTAGAAAATTTCTGCCTTTTTCGGTACTTAGAAAAATTCTGACGATTTCGGTACTTAGAAGAATTCTGGTGATTTCGGAACCTAGAAATATTCTGTTGATTTCGGTACTTAGAAAAATTCTGTCGAATTCGGTACTTAGAAAAATTCTGTTGATTTCGTTACTTAGAAAAATTCTGTCGATTTCGGTACTTAGAAAAATTTCGACGATTTCGGTACTTAGAAAATTTCTGACGTTATCGGTACTTAGAAAAATTCTGACGATTTCGGTACTTAGAAGAATTCTGGTGATTTCGGAACCTAGAAATATTCTGTCGAATTCGGTACTTAGAAAAATTCTGTTGATTTCGTTACTTAGAAAAATTCTGTCGATTTCGGTACTTAGAAAAATTCTGTAGATTTCAGTTCTTAGAAAGTTTCTGCCTTTTTCGGTACTTCGAAAAATTCTGCTGATTTCGGTACTTAGAAAATTCTGACGATTTCGGTACTTGGAAAATTTCTGACCTTTTCGGACTTAGAAAATTTCTGACCTTTTCGGAACTTAGAAAAATTCTGACGATTTCGGTACTTAGAAAACATTCAGAAGTTATCGATACTTAGAAAATTTCTGACTTTTTCGGTACTTAGGAAAATTCTGCCGATTTCGGTACTTAGAATAATTCTAATGATTTCGGTACTTAGAAAAATTCTGTTGATTTCGGTACTTAGAAAAATTCTGTCGATTTCGGTACTTAGAAAACATTTAGAAGTTTTCGGTACTTAGAAAAATTCTGACGATTTCGGTACTTAGAAAAATTCCGCCGATTACGGAACTTAGAAAATTCAGACGATTTCGGAACTTAGAAAAATTCTGATGATTTCGGTACTTAGAAAAATTCTGTCTATTTCGGTACTTAGAAAAGACTCGAAAGTTTTCGGTACTTAGAAAATTTCTGACGTTTTCGGTACTTAGAAAAATTCTGATGATTTCGGTACTTAGAAAATTTCTGACCTTTTCGGTATTTAGAAAATTTCAAACGATTTCGGTACTTAGAAAAATTCCAACGATTTCTTTACTTAGAAAAATTCCGACGATTTCGGTACTTAGAAAACATTCAGAAGTTTTCGATACTTAGAAAATTTCTGACGTTTTCGGTACTTAGAAAAATTCAGACAATTTCGGAACTTAGAAAACATTCAGAAGTTTTCGATACTTAGAAAATTTCTGACGTTTTCGGTACTTAGAAAAATTCTAATGATTTCGGTACTTAGAAAAATTCTGACGATTTCGGTACTTAGAAAATTTCTGACCTTTTCGGTACTTGGAAAATTTCTGACCTTTTCGGTACTTAGAAAATTTCTGACCTTTACGGTACTTAGAAAAATTCTGACGATTTCGGTACTTAGAAAACAATCAGAATTTTTCGGTACTTAGATAATTTCTTACGTTTTCGTTACCTAGAAAAATTCTGCCGATTTCGGTACTTAGAAAAATTGTGATGATTTCGGTACTTAGAAAAATTCTGACAATTTCGGTACTTAGAAAAATTCCGACGATTTCGGTACTTAGAAAAATTCCGACGATTACGGTACTTAGAAAAATTCCGACGATTTCGGTACTTAGAAAATTTCTGCCTTATTCGGTACTTAGAAAACATTCAGAAGTTTTCGGTACTTAGAAAATTTCTGACGTTATCGGTACTTTGAAAAATTCTGACGATTTCGGTACTTAGAAGAATTCTGGTGATTTCGGAACTTAGAAATATTCTGTTGATTTTGGTACTTAGAAAAATTCTGTCGAATTCGGTACATGGAAAAATTCTGTTGATTTCGGTACTTAGAATAATTCTGTCGATTTCGGTACTTAGAAAAATTCTGTTGATTTCGGTACTTAGAAAAGTCTCGGAAGTTTTCGGTACTTAGAAAATTTCTGACGTTTTCGGCACTTAGAAAAATTCTGATGACTTCGGTACTCAGAAAATTTCTGACCTTTTCGGTATTTAGAAAATTTCAAACGATTTTGGTACTTAGAAAAATTCAGACGATTTCGGTACTTAGAAAAATTCCGACGATTTCGGTACTTAGAAAATTTCTGCCTTATTCGGTACTTAGAAAACATTCAGAAGTTTTCGGTACTTAGAAAATTTCTGACGTTATCGGTACTTTGAAAAATTCTGACGATTTCGGTACTTAGAAGAATTCTGGTGATTTCGGAACTTAGAAATATTCTGTTGATTTTGGTACTTAGAAAAATTCTGTCGAATTCGGTACATGGAAAAATTCTGTTGATTTCGGTACTTAGAATAATTCTGTCGATTTCGGTACTTAGAAAAATTCTGTTGATTTCGGTTCTTAGAAAATTTCTGCCTTTTTCGGTACTGAGAAAAATTCTGACGATTTCGGTACTTAGAAGAATTCTGGTGATTTCGGAACCTAGAAATATTCTGTTGATTTCGGTACTTAGAAAAATTCTTTCGAATTCGGTACTTAGAAAAATTCTGTTGATTTCGTTACTTAGAAAAATTCTGTCGATTTCGGTACTTAGAAAAATTTCGACGATTTCGGTACTTAGAAAATTTCTGACGTTATCGGTACTTAGAAAAATTCTGACGATTTCGGTACTTAGAAGAATTCTGGTGATTTCGGAACCTAGAAATATTCTGTTGATTTCGGTACTTAGAAAAATTCTGTCGAATTCGGTACTTAGAAAAATTCTGTTGATTTCGTTACTTAGAAAAATTCTGTCGATTTCGGTACTTAGAAAAATTCTGTAGATTTCGGTACTTAGAAAGTTTCTGCCTTTTTCGGTACTTAGAAAAATTCTGCTGATTTCGGTACTTAGAAAATTCTGACGATTTCGGTACTTGGAAAATTTCTGACCTTTTCGGACTTAGAAAATTTCTGACCTTTTCGGAACTTAGAAAAATTCCGACGATTTCGGTACTTAGAAAACATTTAGAAGTTTTCGGTACTTAGAAAAATTCTGTCTATTTCGGTACTTAGAAAAGACTCGAAAGTTTTCGGTACTTAGAAAATTTCTGACGTTTTCTGTACTTAGAAAAATTCTGATGATTTCGGTACTTAGAAAATTTCTGACCTTTTCGGTATTTAGAAAATTTCAAATGATTTCGGTACTTAGAAAAATTCCGACGATTTCGGTACTTAGAAAAATTCCGACGATTTCGGTACTTAGAAAATTTCTGCCTTTTTCGAAACTTAGAAAACATTCAGAAGTTTTCGGTACTTAGAAAATTTCTGACGTTATCGGTACTTAGAAAAATTCTGACGATTTCGGTACTTAGAAAAATTCCGACGATTTCGCTACTTAGAAAAATTCCGACGATTACGGTACTTAGAAAAATTCTGACGTTTTCGGTACTTAGAAAATTTCTGCCGATTTCGGTACTTAGAAAAATTCTGTCGATTTCGGTACTTAGAAAAGTCTCGGAAGTTTTCGGTACTTAGAAAATTTCTGACGTTTTCGGCACTTAGAAAAATTCTGATGACTTCGGTACTCAGAAAATTTCTGACCTTTTCGGTATTTAGAAATTTTCAAACGATTTTGGTACTTAGAAAAATTCAGACGATTTCGGTACTTAGAAAAATTCCGACGATTTCGGTACTTAGAAAATTTCTGCCTTATTCGGTACTTAGAAAACATTCAGAAGTTTTCGGTACTTAGAAAATTTCTGACGTTATCGGTACTTTGAAAAATTCTGACGATTTCGGTACTTAGAAGAATTCTGGTGATTTCGGAACTTAGAAATATTCTGTTGATTTTGGTACTTAGAAAAATTCTGTCGAATTCGGTACATGGAAAAATTCTGTTGATTTCGGTACTTAGAATAATTCTGTCGATTTCGGTACTTAGAAAAATTCTGTTGATTTCGGTTCTTAGAAAATTTCTGCCTTTTTCGGTACTTAGAAAAATTCTGACGATTTCGGTACTTAGAAGAATTCTGGTGATTTCGGAACCTAGAAATATTCTGTTGATTTCGGTACTTAGAAAAATTCTGTCGAATTCGGTACTTAGAAAAATTCTGTTGATTTCGTTACTTAGAAAAATTCTGTCGATTTCGGTACTTAGAAAAATTTCGACGATTTCGGTACTTAGAAAATTTCTGACGTTATCGGTACTTAGAAAAATTCTGACGATTTCGGTACTTAGAAGAATTCTGGTGATTTCGGAACCTAGAAATATTCTGTCGAATTCGGTACTTAGAAAAATTCTGTTGATTTCGTTACTTAGAAAAATTCTGTCGATTTCGGTACTTAGAAAAATTCTGTAGATTTCAGTTCTTAGAAAGTTTCTGCCTTTTTCGGTACTTAGAAAAATTCTGCTGATTTCGGTACTTAGAAAATTCTGACGATTTCGGTACTTGGAAAATTTCTGACCTTTTCGGACTTAGAAAATTTCTGACCTTTTCGGAACTTAGAAAAATTCTGACGATTTCGGTACTTAGAAAACATTCAGAAGTTATCGATACTTAGAAAATTTCTGACTTTTTCGGTACTTAGGAAAATTCTGCCGATTTCGGTACTTAGAATAATTCTAATGATTTCGGTACTTAGAAAAATTCTGTTGATTTCGGTACTTAGAAAAATTCTGTCGATTTCGGTACTTAGAAAACATTTAGAAGTTTTCGGTACTTAGAAAAATTCTGACGATTTCGGTACTTAGAAAAATTCCGCCGATTACGGAACTTAGAAAATTCAGACGATTTCGGAACTTAGAAAAATTCTGATGATTTCGGTACTTAGAAAAATTCTGTCTATTTCGGTACTTAGAAAAGACTCGAAAGTTTTCGGTACTTAGAAAATTTCTGACGTTTTCGGTACTTAGAAAAATTCTGATGATTTCGGTACTTAGAAAATTTCTGACCTTTTCGGTATTTAGAAAATTTCAAACGATTTCGGTACTTAGAAAAATTCCAACGATTTCTTTACTTAGAAAAATTCCGACGATTTCGGTACTTAGAAAACATTCAGAAGTTTTCGATACTTAGAAAATTTCTGACGTTTTCGGTACTTAGAAAAATTCAGACAATTTCGGAACTTAGAAAACATTCAGAAGTTTTCGATACTTAGAAAATTTCTGACGTTTTCGGTACTTAGAAAAATTCTAATGATTTCGGTACTTAGAAAAATTCTGACGATTTCGGTACTTAGAAAATTTCTGACCTTTTCGGTACTTGGAAAATTTCTGACCTTTTCGGTACTTAGAAAATTTCTGACCTTTACGGTACTTAGAAAAATTCTGACGATTTCGGTACTTAGAAAACAATCAGAATTTTTCGGTACTTAGATAATTTCTTACGTTTTCGTTACCTAGAAAAATTCTGCCGATTTCGGTACTTAGAAAAATTGTGATGATTTCGGTACTTAGAAAAATTCTGACAATTTCGGTACTTAGAAAAATTCCGACGATTTCGGTACTTAGAAAAATTCCGACGATTACGGTACTTAGAAAAATTCTGACGTTTTCGGTACTTAGAAAATTTCTGCCGATTTCGGTACTTAGAAAAATTCTGTCGATTTCGGTACTTAGAAAAGTCTCGGAAGTTTTCGGTACTCAGAAAATTTCTGACCTTTTCGGTATTTAGAAAATTTCAAACGATTTTGGTACTTAGAAAAATTCAGACGATTTCGGTACTTAGAAAAATTCCGACGATTTCGGTACTTAGAAAATTTCTGCCTTATTCGGTACTTAGAAAACATTCAGAAGTTTTCGGTACTTAGAAAATTTCTGACGTTATCGGTACTTTGAAAAATTCTGACGATTTCGGTACTTAGAAGAATTCTGGTGATTTCGGAACTTAGAAATATTCTGTTGATTTTGGTACTTAGAAAAATTCTGTCGAATTCGGTACATGGAAAAATTCTGTTGATTTCGGTACTTAGAATAATTCTGTCGATTTCGGTACTTAGAAAAATTCTGTTGATTTCGGTTCTTAGAAAATTTCTGCCTTTTTCGGTACTGAGAAAAATTCTGACGATTTCGGTACTTAGAAGAATTCTGGTGATTTCGGAACCTAGAAATATTCTGTTGATTTCGGTACTTAGAAAAATTCTGTCGAATTCGGTACTTAGAAAAATTCTGTTGATTTCGTTACTTAGAAAAATTCTGTCGATTTCGGTACTTAGAAAAATTTCGACGATTTCGGTACTTAGAAAATTTCTGACGTTATCGGTACTTAGAAAAATTCTGACGATTTCGGTACTTAGAAGAATTCTGGTGATTTCGGAACCTAGAAATATTCTGTTGATTTCGGTACTTAGAAAAATTCTGTCGAATTCGGTACTTAGAAAAATTCTGTTGATTTCGTTACTTAGAAAAATTCTGTCGATTTCGGTACTTAGAAAAATTTCGACGATTTCGGTACTTAGAAAATTTCTGACGTTATCGGTACTTAGAAAAATTCTGACGATTTCGGTACTTAGAAGAATTCTGGTGATTTCGGAACCTAGAAATATTCTGTTGATTTCGGTACTTAGAAAAATTCTGTCGAATTCGGTACTTAGAAAAATTCTGTTGATTTCGTTACTTAGAAAAATTCTGTCGATTTCGGTACTTAGAAAAATTCTGTAGATTTCGGTACTTAGAAAGTTTCTGCCTTTTTCGGTACTTAGAAAAATTCTGCTGATTTCGGTACTTAGAAAATTCTGACGATTTCGGTACTTGGAAAATTTCTGACCTTTTCGGACTTAGAAAATTTCTGACCTTTTCGGAACTTAGAAAAATTCCGACGATTTCGGTACTTAGAAAACATTTAGAAGTTTTCGGTACTTAGAAAAATTCTGTCTATTTCGGTACTTAGAAAAGACTCGAAAGTTTTCGGTACTTAGAAAATTTCTGACGTTTTCTGTACTTAGAAAAATTCTGATGATTTCGGTACTTAGAAAATTTCTGACCTTTTCGGTATTTAGAAAATTTCAAACGATTTCGGTACTTAGAAAAATTCCGACGATTTCGGTACTTAGAAAAATTCCGACGATTTCGGTACTTAGAAAATTTCTGCCTTTTTCGGTACTTAGAAAACATTCAGAAGTTTTCGGTACTTAGAAAATTTCTGACGTTATCGGTACTTAGAAAAATTCTGACGATTTCGGTACTTAGAAAAATTCCGACGATTTCGGTACTTAGAAAAATTCCGACGATTACGGTACTTAGAAAAATTCTGACGTTTTCGGTACTTAGAAAATTTCTGCCGATTTCGGTACTTAGAAAAATTCTGTCGATTTCGGTACTTAGAAAAGTCTCGGAAGTTTTCGGTACTTAGAAAATTTCTGACGTTTTCGGCACTTAGAAAAATTCTGATGACTTCGGTACTCAGAAAATTTCTGACCTTTTCGGTATTTAGAAATTTTCAAACGATTTTGGTACTTAGAAAAATTCAGACGATTTCGGTACTTAGAAAAATTCCGACGATTTCGGTACTTAGAAAATTTCTGCCTTATTCGGTACTTAGAAAACATTCAGAAGTTTTCGGTACTTAGAAAATTTCTGACGTTATCGGTACTTTGAAAAATTCTGACGATTTCGGTACTTAGAAGAATTCTGGTGATTTCGGAACTTAGAAATATTCTGTTGATTTTGGTACTTAGAAAAATTCTGTCGAATTCGGTACATGGAAAAATTCTGTTGATTTCGGTACTTAGAATAATTCTGTCGATTTCGGTACTTAGAAAAATTCTGTTGATTTCGGTTCTTAGAAAATTTCTGCCTTTTTCGGTACTTAGAAAAATTCTGACGATTTCGGTACTTAGAAGAATTCTGGTGATTTCGGAACCTAGAAATATTCTGTTGATTTCGGTACTTAGAAAAATTCTGTCGAATTCGGTACTTAGAAAAATTCTGTTGATTTCGTTACTTAGAAAAATTCTGTCGATTTCGGTACTTAGAAAAATTTCGACGATTTCGGTACTTAGAAAATTTCTGACGTTATCGGTACTTAGAAAAATTCTGACGATTTCGGTACTTAGAAGAATTCTGGTGATTTCGGAACCTAGAAATATTCTGTTGATTTCGGTACTTAGAAAAATTCTGTCGAATTCGGTACTTAGAAAAATTCTGTTGATTTCGTTACTTAGAAAAATTCTGTCGATTTCGGTACTTAGAAAAATTCTGTAGATTTCAGTTCTTAGAAAGTTTCTGCCTTTTTCGGTACTTAGAAAAATTCTGCTGATTTCGGTACTTAGAAAATTCTGACGATTTCGGTACTTGGAAAATTTCTGACCTTTTCGGACTTAGAAAATTTCTGACCTTTTCGGACCTTAGAAAAATTCTGACGATTTCGGTACTTAGAAAACATTCAGAAGTTATCGATACTTAGAAAATTTCTGACTTTTTCGGTACTTAGGAAAATTCTGCCGATTTCGGTACTTAGAATAATTCTAATGATTTCGGTACTTAGAAAAATTCTGTTGATTTCGGTACTTAGAAAAATTCTGTCGATTTCGGTACTTAGAAAACATTTAGAAGTTTTCGGTACTTAGAAAATTTCTGACGTTTTCGGTACTTAGAAAAATTCAGACAATTTCGGAACTTAGAAAACATTCTGAAGTTTTCGATACTTAGAAAAATTCCGACGATTTCTTTACTTAGAAAAATTCCGACGATTTCGGTACTTAGAAAACATTCAGAAGTTTTCGATACTTAGAAAATTTCTGACGTTTTCGGTACTTAGAAAAATTCAGACAATTTCGGAACTTAGAAAACATTCAGAAGTTTTCGATACTTAGAAAATTTCTGACGTTTTCGGTACTTAGAAAAATTCTAATGATTTCGGTACTTAGAAAAATTCTGACGATTTCGGTACTTAGAAAATTTCTGACCTTTTCGGTACTTGGAAAATTTCTGACCTTTTCGGTACTTAGAAAATTTCTGACCTTTACGGTACTTAGAAAAATTCTGACGATTTCGGTACTTAGAAAACAATCAGAATTTTTCGGTACTTAGATAATTTCTTACGTTTTCGTTACCTAGAAAAATTCTGCCGATTTCGGTACTTAGAAAAATTCTGATGATTTCGGTACTTAGAAAAATTCTGACAATTTCGGTACTTAGAAAAATTCCGACGATTTCGGTACTTAGAAAAATTCCGACGATTACGGTACTTAGAAAAATTCTGACGTTTTCGGTACTTAGAAAATTTCTGCCGATTTCGGTACTTAGAAAAATTCTGTCGATTTCGGTACTTAGAAAAGTCTCGGAAGTTTTCGGTACTTAGAAAATTTCTGACGTTTTCGGCACTTAGAAAAATTCTGATGACTTCGGTACTCAGAAAATTTCTGACCTTTTCGGTATTTAGAAAATTTCAAACGATTTTGGTACTTAGAAAAATTCAGACGATTTCGGTACTTAGAAAAATTCCGACGATTTCGGTACTTAGAAAATTTCTGCCTTATTCGGTACTTAGAAAACATTCAGAAGTTTTCGGTACTTAGAAAATTTCTGACGTTATCGGTACTTTGAAAAATTCTGACGATTTCGGTACTTAGAAGAATTCTGGTGATTTCGGAACTTAGAAATATTCTGTTGATTTTGGTACTTAGAAAAATTCTGTCGAATTCGGTACATGGAAAAATTCTGTTGATTTCGGTACTTAGAATAATTCTGTCGATTTCGGTACTTAGAAAAATTCTGTTGATTTCGGTTCTTAGAAAATTTCTGCCTTTTTCGGTACTGAGAAAAATTCTGACGATTTCGGTACTTAGAAGAATTCTGGTGATTTCGGAACCTAGAAATATTCTGTTGATTTCGGTACTTAGAAAAATTCTGTCGAATTCGGTACTTAGAAAAATTCTGTTGATTTCGTTACTTAGAAAAATTCTGTCGATTTCGGTACTTAGAAAAATTTCGACGATTTCGGTACTTAGAAAATTTCTGACGTTATCGGTACTTAGAAAAATTCTGACGATTTCGGTACTTAGAAGAATTCTGGTGATTTCGGAACCTAGAAATATTCTGTTGATTTCGGTACTTAGAAAAATTCTGTCGAATTCGGTACTTAGAAAAATTCTGTTGATTTCGTTACTTAGAAAAATTCTGTCGATTTCGGTACTTAGAAAAATTCTGACCTTTTCGGAACTTAGAAAAATTCAGACGATTTCGGTACTTAGAAAACATTTAGAAGTTTTCGGTACTTAGAAAAATTCTGTCTATTTCGGTACTTAGAAAAGACTCGAAAGTTTTCGGTACTTAGAAAATTTCTGACGTTTTCTGTACTTAGAAAAATTCTGATGATTTCGGTACTTAGAAAATTTCTGACCTTTTCGGTATTTAGAAAATTTCAAACGATTTCGGTACTTAGAAAAATTCCGACGATTTCGGTACTTAGAAAAATTCCGACGATTTCGGTACTTAGAAAATTTCTGCCTTTTTCGGTACTTAGAAAACATTCAGAAGTTTTCGGTACTTAGAAAATTTCTGACGTTATCGGTACTTAGAAAAATTCTGACGATTTCGGTACTTAGAAAAATTCCGACGATTTCGGTACTTAGAAAAATTCCGACGATTACGGTACTTAGAAAAATTCTGACGTTTTCGGTATTTAGAAAATTTCTGCCGATTTCGGTACTTAGAAAAATTCTGTCGATTTCGGTACTTAGAAAAGTCTCGGAAGTTTTCGGTACTTAGAAAATTTCTGACGTTTTCGGCACTTAGAAAAATTCTGATGACTTCGGTACTCAGAAAATTTCTGACCTTTTCGGTATTTAGAAATTTTCAAACGATTTTGGTACTTAGAAAAATTCAGACGATTTCGGTACTTAGAAAAATTCCGACGATTTCGGTACTTAGAAAATTTCTGCCTTATTCGGTACTTAGAAAACATTCAGAAGTTTTCGGTACTTAGAAAATTTCGGACGTTATCGGTACTTTGAAAAATTCTGACGATTTCGGTACTTAGAAGAATTCTGGTGATTTCGGAACTTAGAAATATTCTGTTGATTTTGGTACTTAGAAAAATTCTGTCGAATTCGGTACATGGAAAAATTCTGTTGATTTCGGTACTTAGAATAATTCTGTCGATTTCGGTACTTAGAAAAATTCTGTTGATTTCGGTTCTTAGAAAATTTCTGCCTTTTTCGGTACTTAGAAAAATTCTGACGATTTCGGTACTTAGAAGAATTCTGGTGATTTCGGAACCTAGAAATATTCTGTTGATTTCGGTACTTAGAAAAATTCTGTCGAATTCGGTACTTAGAAAAATTCTGTTGATTTCGTTACTTAGAAAAATTCTGTCGATTTCGGTACTTAGAAAAATTCTGTCTATTTCGGTACTTAGAAAAGACTCGAAAGTTTTCGGTACTTAGAAAATTTCTGACGTTTTCGGTACTTAGAAAAATTCTGATGATTTCGGTACTTAGAAAATTTCTGACCTTTTCGGTATTTAGAAAATTTCAAACGATTTCGGTACTTAGAAAAATTCCGACGATTTCTTTACTTAGAAAAATTCCGACGATTTCGGTACTTAGAAAACATTCAGAAGTTTTCGATACTTAGAAAATTTCTGACGTTTTCGGTACTTAGAAAAATTCAGACAATTTCGGAACTTAGAAAACATTCAGAAGTTTTCGATACTTAGAAAATTTCTGACGTTTTCGGTACTTAGAAAAATTCTAATGATTTCGGTACTTAGAAAAATTCTGACGATTTCGGTACTTAGAAAATTTCTGACCTTTTCGGTACTTGGAAAATTTCTGACCTTTTCGGTACTTAGAAAATTTCTGACCTTTACGGTACTTAGAAAAATTCTGACGATTTCGGTACTTAGAAAACAATCAGAATTTTTCGGTACTTAGATAATTTCTTACGTTTTCGTTACCTAGAAAATTTCTGCCGATTTCGGTACTTAGAAAAATTCTGATGATTTCGGTACTTAGAAAAATTCTGACAATTTCGGTACTTAGAAAAATTCCGACGATTTCGGTACTTAGAAAAATTCCGACGATTACGGTACTTAGAAAATTTCTGACCTTTTCGGTACTTAGAAAATTTCTGACCTTTACGGTACTTAGAAAAATTCTGCCGATTTCGGTACTTAGAAAACATTCAGAAGTTTTCGGTACTTAGAAAATTTCTGACGTTATCGGTACTTTGAAAAATTCTGACGATTTCGGTACTTAGAAGAATTCTGGTGATTTCGGAACTTAGAAATATTCTGTTGATTTTGGTACTTAGAAAAATTCTGTCGAATTCGGTACATGGAAAAATTCTGTTGATTTCGGTACTTAGAATAATTCTGTCGATTTCGGTACTTAGAAAAATTCTGTTGATTTCGGTTCTTAGAAAATTTCTGCCTTTTTCGGTACTGAGAAAAATTCTGACGATTTCGGTACTTAGAAGAATTCTGGTGATTTCGGAACCTAGAAATATTCTGTTGATTTCGGTACTTAGAAAAATTCTGTCGAATTCGGTACTTAGAAAAATTCTGTTGATTTCGTTACTTAGAAAAATTCTGTCGATTTCGGTACTTAGAAAAATTTCGACGATTTCGGTACTTAGAAAATTTCTGACGTTATCGGTACTTAGAAAAATTCTGACGATTTCGGTACTTAGAAGAATTCTGGTGATTTCGGAACCTAGAAATATTCTGTTGATTTCGGTACTTAGAAAAATTCTGTCGAATTCGGTACTTAGAAAAATTCTGTTGATTTCGTTACTTAGAAAAATTCTGTCGATTTCGGTACTTAGAAAATTCTGACGATTTCGGTACTTGGAAAATTTCTGACCTTTTCGGACTTAGAAAATTTCTGACCTTTTCGGAACTTAGAAAAATTCTGACGATTTCGGTACTTAGAAAACATTCAGAAGTTATCGATACTTAGAAAATTTCTGACTTTTTCGGTACTTAGGAAAATTCTGCCGATTTCGGTACTTAGAATAATTCTAATGATTTCGGTACTTAGAAAAATTCTGTTGATTTCGGTACTTAGAAAAATTCTGTCGATTTCGGTACTTAGAAAACATTTAGAAGTTTTCGGTACTTAGAAAAATTCTGACGATTTCGGTACTTAGAAAAATTCCGCCGATTACGGAACTTAGAAAATTCAGACGATTTCGGAACTTAGAAAAATTCTGATGATTTCGGTACTTAGAAAAATTCTGTCTATTTCGGTACTTAGAAAAGACTCGAAAGTTTTCGGTACTTAGAAAATTTCTGACGTTATCGGTACTTAGAAAAATTCTGATGATTTCGGTACTCAGAAAATTTCTGACGTTATCGGTACTTAGAAAAATTCTGACGATTTCGGTACTTAGAAAAATTCCGACGATTTCGGTACTTAGAAAAATTCCGACGATTACGGTACTTAGAAAAATTCTGACGTTTTCGGTACTTAGAAAATTTCTGCCGATTTCGGTACTTAGAAAAATTCTGTCGATTTCGGTACTTAGAAAAGTCTCGGAAGTTTTCGGTACTTAGAAAATTTCTGACGTTTTCGGCACTTAGAAAAATTCTGATGACTTCGGTACTCAGAAAATTTCTGACCTTTTCGGTATTTAGAAATTTTCAAACGATTTTGGTACTTAGAAAAATTCAGACGATTTCGGTACTTAGAAAAATTCCGACGATTTCGGTACTTAGAAAATTTCTGCCTTATTCGGTACTTAGATAACATTCAGAAGTTTTCGGTACTTAGAAAATTTCGGACGTTATCGGTACTTTGAAAAATTCTGACGATTTCGGTACTTAGAAGAATTCTGGTGATTTCGGAACTTAGAAATATTCTGTTGATTTTGGTACTTAGAAAAATTCTGTCGAATTCGGTACATGGAAAAATTCTGTTGATTTCGGTACTTAGAATAATTCTGTCGATTTCGGTACTTAGAAAAATTCTGTTGATTTCGGTTCTTAGAAAATTTCTGCCTTTTTCGGTACTTAGAAAAATTCTGACGATTTCGGTACTTAGAAGAATTCTGGTGATTTCGGAACCTAGAAATATTCTGTTGATTTCGGTACTTAGAAAAATTCTGTCGAATTCGGTACTTAGAAAAATTCTGTTGATTTCGTTACTTAGAAAAATTCTGTCGATTTCGGTACTTAGAAAATTCTGACGATTTCGGTACTTAGAAGAATTCTGGTGATTTCGGAACTTAGAAATATTCTGTTGATTTTGGTACTTAGAAAAATTCTGTCGAATTCGGTACATGGAAAAATTCTGTTGATTTCGGTACTTAGAATAATTCTGTCGATTTCGGTACTTAGAAAAATTCTGTTGATTTCGGTTCTTAGAAAATTTCTGCCTTTTTCGGTACTTAGAAAAATTCTGACGATTTCGGTACTTAGAAGAATTCTGGTGATTTCGGAACCTAGAAATATTCTGTTGATTTCGTTACTTAGAAAAATTCTGTCGAATTCGGTACTTAGAAAAATTCTGTTGATTTCGTTACTTAGAAAAATTCTGTCGATTTCGGTACTTAGAAAAATTTCGACGATTTCGGTACTTAGAAAATTTCTGACGTTATCGGTACTTAGAAAAATTCTGACGATTTCGGTACTTAGAAGAATTCTGGTGATTTCGGAACCTAGAAATATTCTGTTGATTTCAGTACTTAGAAAAATTCTGTCGAATTCGGTACTTAGAAAAATTCTGTTGATTTCGTTACTTAGAAAAATTCTGTCGATTTCGGTACTTAGAAAATTCTGGCGATTTCGGTACTTGGAAAATTTCTGACCTTTTCGGACTTAGAAAATTTCTGACCTTTTCGGAACTTAGAAAAATTCTGACGATTTCGATACTTATTAAACATTCAGAAGTTTTCGGTACTTAGAAAAATTCTGCCGATTTCGGTACTTAGAAAAATTCTGTTGATTTCGGTACTTAGAAAAATTCTGTCGATTTCGGTACTTAGAAAAGACTCGGAAGTTTTCGGTACTTGGATAATTTCTTACGTTTTCGTTACCTAGAAAAATTCTGATGATTTCGGTACTTAGAAAAATTCTGACAATTTCGGTACTTAGAAAAATTCCGACGATTTCGGTACTTAGAAAAATTCTGACGTTTTCGGTACTTAGAAAAATTCCGTCGAATGCGGTACTTGGAAAAATTCTGTTGATTTCGGTACTTAGAAAATTTCTGCCTTTTTCGGTACTTTGAAAATTTCAGACGTTTTCGGTACTTAGAAAACATTCCTACGATTTCGGTAGTTTGAAAATTCTGACGATTTCGGTACTTGGAAAATTTCTGACCTTTTCGGTACTTAGTAAATTTCTGACCTTTTCGGTACTTGGAAAATTTCTGACCATTACGGTACTTCGAAAAATTCTGACGATTTCGGTACTTAGAAAACAATCCGAAGTTTTTGGTACTAAGAAAATTTCTGTCGTTTTCTGTACTTAGAAAAATTCAGACAATTTCGGAACTTAGAAAACATTCAGAAGTTTTCGATACTTAGAAAATTTCTGACGTTTTCGGTACTTAGAAAAATTCTAATGATTTCGGTACTTAGAAAAATTCTGACGATTTCGGTACTTAGAAAATTTCTGACCTTTTCGGTACTTGGAAAACTTCTGACCTTTTCGGTACTTAGAAAATTTCTGACCTTTACGGTACTTAGAAAAATTCTGACGATTTCGGTACTTAGGATACAATCAGAATTTTTCGGTACTTAGATAATTTCTTACGTTTTCGTTACCTAGAAAAATTCTGATGATTTCGGTACTTAGAAAAATTCTGACAATTTCGGTACTTAGAAAAATTCCGACGATTTCGGTACTTAGAAAAATTCTGACGTTTTCGGTACTTAGAAAATTTCTGCCGATTTCGGTACTTAGAAAAATTCTGTCGATTTCGGTACTTCGAAAATTTCTGCCGATTTCGGTACTTAGAAAAATTCTGATGATTTCGGTACTCAGAAAATTTCTGACCTTTTCGGTATTTAGAAAATTTCAAACGATTTCGGTACTTAGAAAAATTCCGACAATTTCGGTACTTAGAAAATTTCTGCCTTTTTCGGTACTTAGAAAACATTCAGAAGTTTTCGGTACTTAGAAAATTTCTGACGTTATCGGTACTTAGAAAAATTCTGACGATTTCGGTTCTTAGAAGAATTCTGGTGATTTCGGAACCTAGAAATATTCTGTTGATTTCGGTACTTAGAAAAATTCTGTCGAATTCGGTACTTAGAAAAATTCTGTTGAATTCGTTACTTAGAAAAATTCTGTCGATTTCGGTACTTAGAAAAATTCTGTCGATTTCGGTACTTAGAAAAATTCTGTTGAATTTGGTACTTAGAAAATTTCTGACTTTTTCGGTACTTATTAAACATAAGGAAGTTTTCGGTACTTAGAAAATTTCTGACGTTATCGGTACTTAGAAAAATTCTGACGATTTCGGTACTTAGAAGAATTCTGGTGATTTCGGAACCTAGAAATATTCTGTTGATTTCGGTACTTAGAAAAATTCTGTCGAATTCGGTACTTAGAAAAATTCTGTTGAATTCGTTACTTAGATAATTCTGACGATTTCGGTACTTATTAAACATACAGAAGTTTTCGGTACTTAGAAAAATTCTGCCGATTTCGGTACTTAGATAATTCTGACGATTTCGGTACTTTGAAAAATTCTGCCTTTTTCGGTACTTTGAAAAGACTAGGAAGTTTGCAGTACTTAGAAAATTTCTGACGTTTTCGGTACTTAGAAAAATTCTTTTGATTTCGGTACTTAGAAAATTTCTGACGTTTTCGGTACTTAGAAAATTTCTGACGTTTTCGGTACTTCGAAAAATTCTGCCGATTTCGGTACTTAGAAAAATTCTGTTCATTTCGGTACTTAGAAAAATTCGGTTGATTTCGGTACTTAGAAAAAATCTGTCGATTTCGGTACTTAGAAAAGACTCGGAAGTTTTCGGTACTTACAAAATTTCTGCCTTTTTCGGTACTTAGAAAACATTCAGAAGTTTTCGTTACTTAGAAAAATTCTGTCGAATTCGGTACTTAGAAAAATTCTGTTGATTTCGGTACTTGGAAAATTTCTGCCTTTTTCGGTTCTTTGAAAAGACTCAGAAGTTTGCAGTACTTAGAAAATTTCTGACATTTTCGGTACTTAGAAAAATACTTACGATTTCGATACTTATCAAACATTCAGAAGTTTTCGGTACTTAGAAAAATTCTGCCGATTTCGGTACTTAGAAAAATTCTGTTGATTTCGGTACTTAGAAAAATTCTGTCAATTTCGGTACTTAGAAAAGATTCGGAAGTTTTCGGTACTTAGAAAATTTCTGACGTTTTCGGTACTTAGAAAAATTCTTTTGATTTCGGTACTTAGAAAATTTCTGCCTTTTTCGGTACTTTGAAAAGACTCAGAAGTTTTCGGTACTTAGAAAATTTCTGACGATTTCGGTACTTAGAAAAATTCTGTCGATTTCGGTACTAAGAAAACATTCAGAAGTTTTCGGTACATAGAAAATTTCTGCCTTTTTCGGTACTTAGAAAACATTCAAAATTTTCGGTACTTAGAAAAATTCTGTCGAATTCGGTACTTAGAAAAATTCTGTTGATTTCGGTACTTAGAAAAATTCAGTCAATTTCGGTACTTAGGAAAATTCTTACGATTTCGATACTTATTAAACATTCAGAAGTTTTCGGTACTTAGAAAAATTCTGCCGATTTCGGTACTTAGAAAATTCTGACGATTTCGGTACTTTGAAAAATTCTGCCTTTTTCGGTACTTTGAAAAGACTAGGAAGTTTGCAGTACTTAGAAAATTTCTGACGTTTTCGGTACTTAGAAAAATTCTTTTGATTTCGGTACTTAGAAAAATTCTGACGATATCGGTACTTAGAAAATTCTGACGATTTCGGTACTTCAAAACATTCTGATGATTTCGGATCTTAGAAAATTTCTGACCTTTTCGATACTTAGAAAATTTCTGACATTTTCGGTACTTAGAAAAATACTTACGATTTCGATACTTATTAAACATTCAGAAGTTTTCGGTACTTAGAAAAATTCTGCCGATTTCGGTACTTAGAAAAATTCTGTTGATTTCGGTACTTAGAAAAATTCTGTCAATTTCGGTACTTAGAAAAGACTCGGAAGTTTTCGGTACTTAGAAAATCTCTGACGTTTTCGGTACTTAGAAAAATTCTTTTGAATTCGGTACTTAGAAAATTTCTGCCTTTTTCGGTACTTATAAAACATTCAAAAGTTTTCGGTACTTAGAAAAATTCTGTCGAATTCGGTACTTAGAAAAATTGTGTTGATTTCGGTACTTGGAAAATTTCTGCCTTTTTCGGTACTTTGAAAAGACTCAGAAGTTTTCGGTACTTAGAAAATTTCTGACGATTTCGGTACTTAGAAAAATTCCGCCGATTTCGGTACTTAGAAAAATTCTGACGATTTCGGTTTTTAGAAAAATTCTGGTGATTTCGGTACTTAGAAAATTTCTGACGTTTCCGGTACTTAGAAAAATTCTTACGATTTCGATACTTATTAAACATTCAGAAGTTTTCGGTACTTAGAAAAATTCTGTCGATCTCGGTACTTAGAAAAGACTCGGAAGTTTTCGGTACTTAGAAAATTTCTGACGTTTTCGGTACTTAGAAAAATTCTGATGATTTCGGTACTTAGAAAAATTCTGATGATTTCGGAACTTAGAAAAATTCTGCTGATTTCGGTACTTGGAAAATTTCTGCCTTTTTCTTTACTTTGAAAAGACTCAGAAGTTTTCAGTACTTAGAAAATTTCTGACGTTTTCGGTACTTAGAAAAATTCTGACGTTTTCGGTACTTAGAAAAATTCTGCCGATTTCGGTACTTAGAAAAATTCTGTTGATTTCGGTACTTAGAAAAATTCTGCCTTTTTCGGTACTTTGAAAAGACTAGGAAGTTTGCAGTACTTAGAAAATTTCTGACGTTTTCGGTACTTAGAAAAATTCTGACGTTTTCGGTACTTAGAAAAATTCTGCCGATTTCGGTACTTAGAAAAATTCTGTTGATTTCGGTACTTAGAAAAATTCAGTCGATTTCGGTACTTAGAAAAATTCTTACGATTTCGATACTTATTAAACATACAGAAGTTTTCGGTACTTAGAAAAATTCTGCCGATTTCGGTACTTAGATAATTCTGACGATTTCGGTACTTTGCAAAATTCTGCCTTTTTCGGTACTTTGAAAAGACTAGGAAGTTTGCAGTACTTAGAAAATTTCTGACGTTTTCGGTACTTAGAAAAATTCTTTTGATTTCGGTACTTGGAAAATTTCTGCCTTTTTCGGTACTTTGAAAAGACTCAGAAGTTTGCAGTACTTAGAAAATTTCTGACATTTTCGGTACTTAGAAAAATACTTACGATTTCGATACTTAGAAAATTCTGACGATTTCGGTACTTAGAAACATTCTGATGATTTCGGATCTTAGAAAATTTCTGACCTTTTCGATACTTAGAAAATTTCTGACGTTTTCGGTACTTAGAAAAATTCTGTCGATTTCGGTACTTGGAAAATTTCTGCCTTTTTCGGTACTTTGAAAAGACTCAGAAGTTTTCAGTACTTAGAAAATATCTGACGTTTTCGGTACTTAGAAAATTTCTGACATTTTCGGTACTTAGAAAAATTCTGCCGATTTCGGTACTTAGAAAAATTCTGTTGATTTCGGTACTTAGAAAAAATCTGTCGATTTCGGTACTTAGAAAAGACTCGGAAGTTTTCGGTACTTACAAAATTTCTGCCTTTTTCGGTACTTAGAAAACATTCAGAAGTTTTCGTTACTTAGAAAAATTCTGTCGAATTCGGTACTTAGAAAAATTCTGTTGATTTCGGTACTTGGAAAATTTCTGCCTTTTTCGGTACTTTGAAAAGACTCAGAAGTTTGCAGTACTTAGAAAATTTCTGACATTTTCGGTACTTAGAAAAATACTTACGATTTTGATACTTATTAAACATTCAGAAGTTTTCGGTACTTAGAAAAATTCTGCCGATTTCGGTACTTAGAAAAATTCTGTTGATTTCGGTACTTAGAAAAATTCTGTCGATTTCGGTACTTAGAAAAGACTCGGAAGTTTTCGGTACTTAGAAAATTTCTGACGTTTTCGGTACTTAGAAAAATTCTTTTGATTTCGGTACTTAGAAAATTTCTGCCTTTTTCGGTTCTTTGAAAAGACTCAGAAGTTTTCGGTACTTAGAAAATTTCTGACGTTTTCGGTACTTAGAAAAATTCTTTTGATTTCGGTACTTTGAAAAGACTCAGAAGTTTTCAGTACTTAGAAAATATCTGACGTTTTCGGTACTTAGAAAATTTCTGACATTTTCGGTACTTAGAAAAATTCTGCCGATTTCGGTACTTAGAAAAATTCTGTTGATTTCGGTACTTAGAAAAAATCTGTCGATTTCGGTACTTAGAAAAGACTCGGAAGTTTTCGGTACTTACAAAATTTCTGCCTTTTTCGGTACTTAGAAAACATTCAGAAGTTTTCGTTACTTAGAAAAATTCTGTCGAATTCGGTACTTAGAAAAATTCTGTTGATTTCGGTACTTGGAAAATTTCTGCCTTTTTCGGTACTTTGAAAAGACTCAGAAGTTTGCAGTACTTAGAAAATTTCTGACATTTTCGGTACTTAGAAAAATACTTACGATTTTGATACTTATTAAACATTCAGAAGTTTTCGGTACTTAGAAAAATTCTGCCGATTTCGGTACTTAGAAAAATTCTGTTGATTTCGGTACTTAGAAAAATTCTGTCGATTTCGGTACTTAGAAAAGATTCGGAAGTTTTCGGTACTTAGAAAATTTCTGACGTTTTCGGTACTTAGAAAAATTCTTTTGATTTCGGTACTTAGAAAATTACTGCCTTTTTCGGTACTTTGAAAAGACTCAGAAGTTTTCGGTACTTAGAAAATTTCTGACGATTTCGGTACTTAGAAAAATTCTGTCGATTTCGGTACTAAGAAAACATTCAGAAGTTTTCGGTACATAGAAAATTTCTGCCTTTTTCGGTACTTAGAAAACATTCAAAATTTTCGGTACTTAGAAAAATTCTGTCGAATTCGGTACTTAGAAAAATTCTGTTGATTTCGGTACTTAGAAAAATTCAGTCAATTTCGGTACTTAGGAAAATTCTTACGATTTCGATACTTATTAAACATTCAGAAGTTTTCGGTACTTAGAAAAATTCTGCCGATTTCGGTACTTAGAAAATTCTGACGATTTCGGTACTTTGAAAAATTCTGCCTTTTTCGGTACTTTGAAAAGACTAGGAAGTTTGCAGTACTTAGAAAATTTCTGACGTTTTCGGTACTTAGAAAAATTCTTTTGATTTCGGTACTTAGAAAAATTCTGACGATATCGGTACTTAGAAAATTCTGACGATTTCGGTACTTCAAAACATTCTGATGATTTCGGATCTTAGAAAATTTCTGACCTTTTCGATACTTAGAAAATTTCTGACATTTTCGGTACTTAGAAAAATACTTACGATTTCGATACTTATTAAACATTCAGAAGTTTTCGGTACTTAGAAAAATTCTGCCGATTTCGGTACTTAGAAAAATTCTGTTGATTTCGGTACTTAGAAAAATTCTGTCGATTTCGGTACTTAGAAAAGACTCGGAAGTTTTCGGTACTTAGAAAATCTCTGACGTTTTCGGTACTTAGAAAAATTCTTTTGAATTCGGTACTTAGAAAATTTCTGCCTTTTTCGGAACTTAGAAAACATTCAAAAGTTTTCGGTACTTAGAAAAATTCTGTCGAATTCGGTACTTAGAAAAATTGTGTTGATTTCGGTACTTGGAAAATTTCTGCCTTTTTCGGTACTTTGAAAAGACTCAGAAGTTTTCGGTACTTAGAAAATTTCTGACGATTTCGGTACTTAGAAAAATTCCGCCGATTTCGGTACTTAGAAAAATTCTGACGATTTCGGTTTTTAGAAAAATTCTGGTGATTTCGGTACTTAGAAAATTTCTGACGTTTCCGGTACTTAGAAAAATTCTTACGATTTCGATACTTATTAAACATTCAGAAGTTTTCGGTACTTAGAAAAATTCTGTCGATCTCGGTACTTAGAAAAGACTCGGAAGTTTTCGGTACTTAGAAAATTTCTGACGTTTTCGGTACTTAGAAAAATTCTGACGTTTTCGGTACTTAGAAAAATTCTGCCGATTTCGGTACTTAGAAAAATTCTGTTGATTTCGGTACTTAGAAAAATTCTGCCTTTTTCGGTACTTTGAAAAGACTAGGAAGTTTGCAGTACTTAGAAAATTTCTGACGTTTTCGGTACTTAGAAAAATTCTTTTGATTTCGGTACTTAGAAAATTTCTGACGTTTTCGGTACTTAGAAAACATTCAGAAGTTTTCGTTACTTAGAAAAATTCTGTCGAATTCGGTACTTAGAAAAATTCAGTTGATTTCGGTACTTGGAAAATTTCTGCCTTTTTCGGTACTTTGAAAAGACTCAGAAGTTTTCAGTACTTAGAAAATTTCTGACGTTTTCGGTACTTCGAAAAATTCTGACGTTTTCGGTACTTAGAAAAATTCTGCCGATTTCGGTACTTTGAAAAGACTAGGAAGTTTGCAGTACTTAGAAAATTTCTGACGTTTTCGGTACTTAGAAAAATTCTTTTGATTTCGGTACTTAGAAAATTTCTGACGTTTTCGGTACTTAGAAAATTTCTGACGTTTTCGGTACTTCGAAAAATTCTGCCGATTTCGGTACTTAGAAAAATTCTGTTCATTTCGGTACTTAGAAAAATTCTGTTGAATTTGGTACTTAGAAAAATTCCGTTGATTTCGGTACTTTGAAAAGACTCAGAAGTTTTCGGTACTTAGAAAATTTCTGACGTTTTCGGTACTTTGAAAAATTCTGATGATTTCGGTACTTAGAAAAATTCAGTCGATTTCGATACTTAGAAAAATTCTTACGATTTCGATACTTATTAAACATACAGAAGTTTTCGGTACTTAGAAAAATTCTGCCGATTTCGGTACTTAGATAATTCTGACGATTTCGGTACTTTGAAAAATTCTGCCTTTTTCGGTACTTTGAAAAGACTAGGAAGTTTGCAGTACTTAGAAAATTTCTGACGTTTTCGGTACTTAGAAAAATTCTTTTGATTTCGGTACTTAGAAAATTTCTGACGTTTTCGGTACTTAGAAAATTTCTGACGTTTTCGGTACTTCGAAAAATTCTGCCGATTTCGGTACTTAGAAAAATTCTGTTCATTTCGGTACTTAGAAAAATTCTGTTGAATTTGGTACTTAGAAAAATTCCGTTGATTTCGGTACTTTGAAAAGACTCAGAAGTTTTCGGTACTTAGAAAATTTCTGACGTTTTCGGTACTTTGAAAAATTCTGATGATTTCGGTACTTAGAAAAATTCGGTTGATTTCGGTACTTAGAAAAAATCTGTCGATTTCGGTACTTAGAAAAGACTCGGAAGTTTTCGGTACTTACAAAATTTCTGCCTTTTTCGGTACTTAGAAAACATTCAGAAGTTTTCGTTACTTAGAAAAATTCTGTCGAATTCGGTACTTAGAAAAATTCTGTTGATTTCGGTACTTGGAAAATTTCTGCCTTTTTCGGTTCTTTGAAAAGACTCAGAAGTTTGCAGTACTTAGAAAATTTCTGACATTTTCGGTACTTAGAAAAATACTTACGATTTCGATACTTATCAAACATTCAGAAGTTTTCGGTACTTAGAAAAATTCTGCCGATTTCGGTACTTAGAAAAATTCTGTTGATTTCGGTACTTAGAAAAATTCTGTCGATTTCGGTACTTAGAAAAGATTCGGAAGTTTTCGGTACTTAGAAAATTTCTGACGTTTTCGGTACTTAGAAAAATTCTTTTGATTTCGGTACTTAGAAAATTACTGCCTTTTTCGGTACTTTGAAAAGACTCAGAAGTTTTCGGTACTTAGAAAATTTCTGACGATTTCGGTACTTAGAAAAATTCTGTCGATTTCGGTACTAAGAAAACATTCAGAAGTTTTCGGTACATAGAAAATTTCTGCCTTTTTCGGTACTTAGAAAACATTCAAAATTTTCGGTACTTAGAAAAATTCTGTCGAATTCGGTACTTAGAAAAATTCTGTTGATTTCGGTACTTAGAAAAATTCAGTCAATTTCGGTACTTAGGAAAATTCTTACGATTTCGATACTTATTAAACATTCAGAAGTTTTCGGTACTTAGAAAAATTCTGCCGATTTCGGTACTTAGAAAATTCTGACGATTTCGGTACTTTGAAAAATTCTGCCTTTTTCGGTACTTTGAAAAGACTAGGAAGTTTGCAGTACTTAGAAAATTTCTGACGTTTTCGGTACTTAGAAAAATTCTTTTGATTTCGGTACTTAGAAAAATTCTGACGATATCGGTACTTAGAAAATTCTGACGATTTCGGTACTTCAAAACATTCTGATGATTTCGGATCTTAGAAAATTTCTGACCTTTTCGATACTTAGAAAATTTCTGACATTTTCGGTACTTAGAAAAATACTTACGATTTCGATACTTATTAAACATTCAGAAGTTTTCGGTACTTAGAAAAATTCTGCCGATTTCGGTACTTAGAAAAATTCTGTTGATTTCGGTACTTAGAAAAATTCTGTCGATTTCGGTACTTAGAAAAGACTCGGAAGTTTTCGGTACTTAGAAAATCTCTGACGTTTTCGGTACTTAGAAAAATTCTTTTGAATTCGGTACTTAGAAAATTTCTGCCTTTTTCGGAACTTAGAAAACATTCAAAAGTTTTCGGTACTTAGAAAAATTCTGTCGAATTCGGTACTTAGAAAAATTGTGTTGATTTCGGTACTTGGAAAATTTCTGCCTTTTTCGGTACTTTGAAAAGACTCAGAAGTTTTCGGTACTTAGAAAATTTCTGACGATTTCGGTACTTAGAAAAGACTCGGAAGTTTTCGGTACTTAGAAAATTTCTGACGTTTTCGGTACTTAGAAAAATTCTGCCGATTTCGGTACTTAGAAAAATTCTGTTGATTTCGGTACTTAGAAAAATTCTGCCTTTTTCGGTACTTTGAAAAGACTAGGAAGTTTGCAGTACTTAGAAAATTTCTGACGTTTTCGGTACTTAGAAAAATTCTTTTGATTCCGGTACTTAGAAAATTTCTGACGTTTTCGGTACTTAGAAAATTTCTGACGTTTTCGGTACTTCGAAAAATTCTGCCGATTTCGGTACTTAGAAAACATTCAGAAGTTTTCGTTACTTAGAAAAATTCTGTCGAATTCGGTACTTAGAAAAATTCTGTTGATTTCGGTACTTGGAAAATTTCTGCCTTTTTCGGTACTTTGAAAAGACTCAGAAGTTTGCAGTACTTAGAAAATTTCTGACATTTTCGGTACTTAGAAAAATACTTACGATTTCGATACTTATTAAACATTCAGAAGTTTTCGGTACTTAGAAAAATTCTGCCGATTTCGGTACTTAGAAAAATTCTGTTGATTTCGGTACTTAGAAAAATTCTGTCGATTTCGGTACTTAGAAAAGACTCGGAAGTTTTCGGTACTTTGAAAAATTCTGTCGAATTCGGAACTTAGAAAAATTCTGTTGATTTCGGTACTTGGAAAATTTCTGCCTTTTTCGGTACTTTGAAAAGACTCAGAAGTTTTCAGTACTTAGAAAATTTCTGACGTTTTCGGTACTTAGAAAAATTCTGACGTTTTCGGTACTTAGAAAAATTCTGCCGATTTCGGTACTTAGAAAAATTCTGTTGATTTCGGTACTTAGAAAAATTCAGTCGATTTCGGTACTTAGAAAAATTCTTACGATTTCGATACTTATTAAACATACAGAAGTTTTCGGCACTTAGAAAAATTCTGCCGATTTCGGTACTTAGATAATTCTGACGATTTCGGTACTTTGCAAAATTCTGCCTTTTTCGGTACTTTGAAAAGACTAGGAAGTTTGCAGTACTTAGAAAATTTCTGACGTTTTCGGTACTTAGAAAAATTCTTTTGATTTCGGTACTTTGAAAAGACTCAGAAGTTTTCAGTACTTAGAAAATATCTGACGTTTTCGGTACTTAGAAAATTTCTGACATTTTCGGTACTTAGAAAAATTCTGCCGATTTCGGTACTTAGAAAAATTCTGTTGATTTCGGTACTTAGAAAAAATCTGTCGATTTCGGTACTTAGAAAAGACTCGGAAGTTTTCGGTACTTACAAAATTTCTGCCTTTTTCGGTACTTAGAAAACATTCAGAAGTTTTCGTTACTTATTAAACATTCAGAAGTTTTCGGTACTTAGAAAAATTCTGCCGATTTCGGTACTTAGAAAAATTCTGTTGATTTCGGTACTTAGAAAAATTCTGTCGATTTCGGTACTTAGAAAAGATTCGGAAGTTTTCGGTACTTAGAAAATTTCTGACGTTTTCGGTACTTAGAAAAATTCTTTTGATTTCGGTACTTAGAAAATTACTGCCTTTTTCGGTACTTTGAAAAGACTCAGAAGTTTTCGGTACTTAGAAAATTTCTGACGATTTCGGTACTTAGAAAAATTCTGTCGATTTCGGTACTAAGAAAACATTCAGAAGTTTTCGGTACATAGAAAATTTCTGCCTTTTTCGGTACTTAGAAAACATTCAAAATTTTCGGTACTTAGAAAAATTCTGTCGAATTCGGTACTTAGAAAAATTCTGTTGATTTCGGTACTTAGAAAAATTCAGTCAATTTCGGTACTTAGGAAAATTCTTACGATTTCGATACTTATTAAACATTCAGAAGTTTTCGGTACTTAGAAAAATTCTGCCGATTTCGGTACTTAGAAAATTCTGACGATTTCGGTACTTTGAAAAATTCTGCCTTTTTCGGTACTTTGAAAAGACTAGGAAGTTTGCAGTACTTAGAAAATTTCTGACGTTTTCGGTACTTAGAAAAATTCTTTTGATTTCGGTACTTAGAAAAATTCTGACGATATCGGTACTTAGAAAATTCTGACGATTTCGGTACTTCAAAACATTCTGATGATTTCGGATCTTAGAAAATTTCTGACCTTTTCGATACTTAGAAAATTTCTGACATTTTCGGTACTTAGAAAAATACTTACGATTTCGATACTTATTAAACATTCAGAAGTTTTCGGTACTTAGAAAAATTCTGCCGATTTCGGTACTTAGAAAAATTCTGTTGATTTCGGTACTTAGAAAAATTCTGTCGATTTCGGTACTTAGAAAAGACTCGGAAGTTTTCGGTACTTAGAAAATCTCTGACGTTTTCGGTACTTAGAAAAATTCTTTTGAATTCGGTACTTAGAAAATTTCTGCCTTTTTCGGAACTTAGAAAACATTCAAAAGTTTTCGGTACTTAGAAAAATTCTGTCGAATTCGGTACTTAGAAAAATTGTGTTGATTTCGGTACTTGGAAAATTTCTGCCTTTTTCGGTACTTTGAAAAGACTCAGAAGTTTTCGGTACTTAGAAAATTTCTGACGATTTCGGTACTTAGAAAAATTCCGCCGATTTCGGTACTTAGAAAAATTCTGACGATTTCGGTTTTTAGAAAAATTCTGGTGATTTCGGTACTTAGAAAATTTCTGACGTTTCCGGTACTTAGAAAAATTCTTACGATTTCGATACTTATTAAACATTCAGAAGTTTTCGGTACTTAGAAAAATTCTGTCGATCTCGGTACTTAGAAAAGACTCGGAAGTTTTCGGTACTTAGAAAATTTCTGACGTTTTCGGTACTTAGAAAAATTCTGACGTTTTCGGTACTTAGAAAAATTCTGCCGATTTCGGTACTTAGAAAAATTCTGTTGATTTCGGTACTTAGAAAAATTCTGCCTTTTTCGGTACTTTGAAAAGACTAGGAAGTTTGCAGTACTTAGAAAATTTCTGACGTTTTCGGTACTTAGAAAAATTCTTTTGATTTCGGTACTTAGAAAATTTCTGACGTTTTCGGTACTTAGAAAATTCTGACGATTTCGGTACTTAGAAAAATTCTGTTGATTTCGGTACTTAGAAAAATTCAGTCAATTTCGGTACTTAGGAAAATTCTTACGATTTCGATACTTATTAAACATTCAGAAGTTTTCGGTACTTAGAAAAATTCTGCCGATTTCGGTACTTAGAAAATTCTGACGATTTCGGTACTTTGAAAAATTCTGCCTTTTTCGGTACTTTGAAAAGACTAGGAAGTTTGCAGTACTTAGAAAATTTCTGACGTTTTCGGTACTTAGAAAAATTCTTTTGATTTCGGTACTTAGAAAAATTCTGACGATATCGGTACTTAGAAAATTCTGACGATTTCGGTACTTCAAAACATTCTGATGATTTCGGATCTTAGAAAATTTCTGACCTTTTCGATACTTAGAAAATTTCTGACATTTTCGGTACTTAGAAAAATACTTACGATTTCGATACTTATTAAACATTCAGAAGTTTTCGGTACTTAGAAAAATTCTGCCGATTTCGGTACTTAGAAAAATTCTGTTGATTTCGGTACTTAGAAAAATTCTGTCGATTTCGGTACTTAGAAAAGACTCGGAAGTTTTCGGTACTTAGAAAATCTCTGACGTTTTCGGTACTTAGAAAAATTCTTTTGAATTCGGTACTTAGAAAATTTCTGCCTTTTTCGGAACTTAGAAAACATTCAAAAGTTTTCGGTACTTAGAAAAATTCTGTCGAATTCGGTACTTAGAAAAATTGTGTTGATTTCGGTACTTGGAAAATTTCTGCCTTTTTCGGTACTTTGAAAAGACTCAGAAGTTTTCGGTACTTAGAAAATTTCTGACGATTTCGGTACTTAGAAAAATTCCGCCGATTTCGGTACTTAGAAAAATTCTGACGATTTCGGTTTTTAGAAAAATTCTGGTGATTTCGGTACTTAGAAAATTTCTGACGTTTCCGGTACTTAGAAAAATTCTTACGATTTCGATACTTATTAAACATTCAGAAGTTTTCGGTACTTAGAAAAATTCTGTCGATCTCGGTACTTAGAAAAGACTCGGAAGTTTTCGGTACTTAGAAAATTTCTGACGTTTTCGGTACTTAGAAAAATTCTGACGTTTTCGGTACTTAGAAAAATTCTGCCGATTTCGGTACTTAGAAAAATTCTGTTGATTTCGGTACTTAGAAAAATTCTGCCTTTTTCGGTACTTTGAAAAGACTAGGAAGTTTGCAGTACTTAGAAAATTTCTGACGTTTTCGGTACTTAGAAAAATTCTTTTGATTTCGGTACTTAGAAAATTTCTGACGTTTTCGGTACTTAGAAAATTTCTGACGTTTTCGGTACTTCGAAAAATTCTGCCGATTTCGGTACTTAGAAAACATTCAGAAGTTTTCGTTACTTAGAAAAATTCTGTCGAATTCGGTACTTAGAAAAATTCTGTTGATTTCGGTACTTGGAAAATTTCTGCCTTTTTCGGTACTTTGAAAAGACTCAGAAGTTTGCAGTACTTAGAAAATTTCTGACATTTTCGGTACTTAGAAAAATACTTACGATTTCGATACTTATTAAACATTCAGAAGTTTTCGGTACTTAGAAAAATTCTGCCGATTTCGGTACTTAGAAAAATTCTGTTGATTTCGGTACTTAGAAAAATTCTGTCGATTTCGGTACTTAGAAAAGACTCGGAAGTTTTCGGTACTTTGAAAAATTCTGTCGAATTCGGAACTTAGAAAAATTCTGTTGATTTCGGTACTTGGAAAATTTCTGCCTTTTTCGGTACTTTGAAAAGACTCAGAAGTTTTCAGTACTTAGAAAATTTCTGACGTTTTCGGTACTTAGAAAAATTCTGACGTTTTCGGTACTTAGAAAAATTCTGCCGATTTCGGTACTTAGAAAAATTCTGTTGATTTCGGTACTTAGAAAAATTCAGTCGATTTCGGTACTTAGAAAAATTCTTACGATTTCGATACTTATTAAACATACAGAAGTTTTCGGTACTTAGAAAAATTCTGCCGATTTCGGTACTTAGATAATTCTGACGATTTCGGTACTTTGCAAAATTCTGCCTTTTTCGGTACTTTGAAAAGACTAGGAAGTTTGCAGTACTTAGAAAATTTCTGACGTTTTCGGTACTTAGAAAAATTCTTTTGATTTCGGTACTTAGAAAAATTCTGTCGATTTCGGTACTTGGAAAATTTCTGCCTTTTTCGGTACTTTGAAAAGACTCAGAAGTTTTCAGTACTTAGAAAATATCTGACGTTTTCGGTACTTAGAAAATTTCTGACATTTTCGGTACTTAGAAAAATTCTGCCGATTTCGGTACTTAGAAAAATTCTGTTGATTTCGGTACTTAGAAAAAATCTGTCGATTTCGGTACTTAGAAAAGACTCGGAAGTTTTCGGTACTTACAAAATTTCTGCCTTTTTCGGTACTTAGAAAACATTCAGAAGTTTTCGTTACTTAGAAAAATTCTGTCGAATTCGGTACTTAGAAAAATTCTGTTGATTTCGGTACTTGGAAAATTTCTGCCTTTTTCGGTACTTTGAAAAGACTCAGAAGTTTGCAGTACTTAGAAAATTTCTGACATTTTCGGTACTTAGAAAAATACTTACGATTTTGATACTTATTAAACATTCAGAAGTTTTCGGTACTTAGAAAAATTCTGCCGATTTCGGTACTTAGAAAAATTCTGTTGATTTCGGTACTTAGAAAAATTCTGTCGATTTCGGTACTTAGAAAAGACTCGGAAGTTTTCGGTACTTAGAAAATTTCTGACGTTTTCGGTACTTAGAAAAATTCTTTTGATTTCGGTACTTAGAAAATTTCTGCCTTTTTCGGTTCTTTGAAAAGACTCAGAAGTTTTCGGTACTTAGAAAATTTCTGACGATTTCGGTACTTAGAAAAATTCTGACGATTTCGGTACTTAGAAAAATTCTGACGATATCGGTACTTAGAAAATTCTGACGATTTCGGTACTTCAAAACATTCTGATGATTTCGGATCTTAGAAAATTTCTGACCTTTTCGATACTTAGAAAATTTCTGACATTTTCGGTACTTAGAAAAATACTTACGATTTCGATACTTATTAAACATTCAGAAGTTTTCGGTACTTAGAAAAATTCTGCCGATTTCGGTACTTAGAAAAATTCTGTTGATTTCGGTACTTAGAAAAATTCTGTCGATTTCGGTACTTAGAAAAGACTCGGAAGTTTTCGGTACTTAGAAATTCTCTGACGTTTTCGGTACTTAGAAAAATTCTTTTGAATTCGGTACTTAGAAAATTTCTGCCTTTTTCGGTACTTAGAAAACATTCAAAAGTTTTCGGTACTTAGAAAAATTCTGTCGAATTCGGTACTTAGAAAAATTGTGTTGATTTCGGTACTTGGAAAATTTCTGCCTTTTTCGGTACTTTGAAAAGACTCAGAAGTTTTCGGTACTTAGAAAATTTCTGACGATTTCGGTACTTAGAAAAATTCCGCCGATTTCGGTACTTAGAAAAATTCTGACGATTTCGGTTTTTAGAAAAATTCTGGTGATTTCGGTACTTAGAAAATTTCTGACGTTTCCGGTACTTAGAAAAATTCTTACGATTTCGATACTTATTAAACATTCAGAAGTTTTCGGTACTTAGAAAAATTCTGTCGATCTCGGTACTTAGAAAAGACTCGGAAGTTTTCAGTACTTAGAAAATTTCTGACGTTTTCGGTACTTAGAAAAATTCTGACGTTTTCGGTACTTAGAAAAATTCTGCCGATTTCGGTACTTAGAAAAATTCTGTTGATTTCGGTACTTAGAAAAATTCTGCCTTTTTCGGTACTTTGAAAAGACTAGGAAGTTTGCAGTACTTAGAAAATTTCTGACGTTTTCGGTACTTAGAAAAATTCTTTTGATTTCGGTACTTAGAAAACATTCAGAAGTTTTCGTTACTTAGAAAAATTCTGTCGAATTCGGTACTTAGAAAAATTCTGTTGATTTCGGTACTTAGAAAAGACTCGGAAGTTTTCGGTACTTAGAAAATTTCTGACGTTTTCGGTACTTAGAAAAATTCTTTTGATTTCGGTACTTAGAAAAATTCTGACGATTTCGGTTTTTAGAAAAATTCTGGTGATTTCGGTACTTAGAAAATTTCTGACGTTTCCGGTACTTAGAAAAATTCTTACGATTTCGATACTTATTAAACATTCAGAAGTTTTCGGTACTTAGAAAAATTCTGTCGATCTCGGTACTTAGAAAAGACTCGGAAGTTTTCGGTACTTAGAAAATTTCTGACGTTTTCGGTACTTAGAAAAATTCTGACGTTTTCGGTACTTAGAAAAATTCTGCCGATTTCGGTACTTAGAAAAATTCTGTTGATTTCGGTACTTAGAAAAATTCTGCCTTTTTCGGTACTTTGAAAAGACTAGGAAGTTTGCAGTACTTAGAAAATTTCTGACGTTTTCGGTACTTAGAAAAATTCTTTTGATTTCGGTACTTAGAAAATTTCTGACGTTTTCGGTACTTAGAAAATTTCTGACGTTTTCGGTACTTCGAAAAATTCTGCCGATTTCGGTACTTAGAAAACATTCAGAAGTTTTCGTTACTTAGAAAAATTCTGTCGAATTCGGTACTTAGAAAAATTCTGTTGATTTCGGTACTTGGAAAATTTCTGCCTTTTTCGGTACTTTGAAAAGACTCAGAAGTTTGCAGTACTTAGAAAATTTCTGACATTTTCGGTACTTAGAAAAATACTTACGATTTCGATACTTATTAAACATTCAGAAGTTTTCGGTACTTAGAAAAATTCTGCCGATTTCGGTACTTAGAAAAATTCTGTTGATTTCGGTACTTAGAAAAATTCTGTCGATTTCGGTACTTAGAAAAGACTCGGAAGTTTTCGGTACTTTGAAAAATTCTGTCGAATTCGGAACTTAGAAAAATTCTGTTGATTTCGGTACTTGGAAAATTTCTGCCTTTTTCGGTACTTTGAAAAGACTCAGAAGTTTTCAGTACTTAGAAAATTTCTGACGTTTTCGGTACTTAGAAAAATTCTGACGTTTTCGGTACTTAGAAAAATTCTGCCGATTTCGGTACTTAGAAAAATTCTGTTGATTTCGGTACTTAGAAAAATTCAGTCGATTTCGGTACTTAGAAAAATTCTTACGATTTCGATACTTATTAAACATACAGAAGTTTTCGGTACTTAGAAAAATTCTGCCGATTTCGGTACTTAGATAATTCTGACGATTTCGGTACTTTGCAAAATTCTGCCTTTTTCGGTACTTTGAAAAGACTAGGAAGTTTGCAGTACTTAGAAAATTTCTGACGTTTTCGGTACTTAGAAAAATTCTTTTGATTTCGGTACTTAGAAAAATTCTGTCGATTTCGGTACTTGGAAAATTTCTGCCTTTTTCGGTACTTTGAAAAGACTCAGAAGTTTTCAGTACTTAGAAAATATCTGACGTTTTCGGTACTTAGAAAATTTCTGACATTTTCGGTACTTAGAAAAATTCTGCCGATTTCGGTACTTAGAAAAATTCTGTTGATTTCGGTACTTAGAAAAAATCTGTCGATTTCGGTACTTAGAAAAGACTCGGAAGTTTTCGGTACTTACAAAATTTCTGCCTTTTTCGGTACTTAGAAAACATTCAGAAGTTTTCGTTACTTAGAAAAATTCTGTCGAATTCGGTACTTAGAAAAATTCTGTTGATTTCGGTACTTGGAAAATTTCTGCCTTTTTCGGTACTTTGAAAAGACTCAGAAGTTTGCAGTACTTAGAAAATTTCTGACATTTTCGGTACTTAGAAAAATACTTACGATTTTGATACTTATTAAACATTCAGAAGTTTTCGGTACTTAGAAAAATTCTGCCGATTTCGGTACTTAGAAAAATTCTGTTGATTTCGGTACTTAGAAAAATTCTGTCGATTTCGGTACTTAGAAAAGACTCGGAAGTTTTCGGTACTTAGAAAATTTCTGACGTTTTCGGTACTTAGAAAAATTCTTTTGATTTCGGTACTTAGAAAATTTCTGCCTTTTTCGGTTCTTTGAAAAGACTCAGAAGTTTTCGGTACTTAGAAAATTTCTGACGATTTCGGTACTTAGAAAAATTCTGACGATTTCGGTACTTAGAAAAATTCTGACGATATCGGTACTTAGAAAATTCTGACGATTTCGGTACTTCAAAACATTCTGATGATTTCGGATCTTAGAAAATTTCTGACCTTTTCGATACTTAGAAAATTTCTGACATTTTCGGTACTTAGAAAAATACTTACGATTTCGATACTTATTAAACATTCAGAAGTTTTCGGTACTTAGAAAAATTCTGCCGATTTCGGTACTTAGAAAAATTCTGTTGATTTCGGTACTTAGAAAAATTCTGTCGATTTCGGTACTTAGAAAAGACTCGGAAGTTTTCGGTACTTAGAAATTCTCTGACGTTTTCGGTACTTAGAAAAATTCTTTTGAATTCGGTACTTAGAAAATTTCTGCCTTTTTCGGTACTTAGAAAACATTCAAAAGTTTTCGGTACTTAGAAAAATTCTGTCGAATTCGGTACTTAGAAAAATTGTGTTGATTTCGGTACTTGGAAAATTTCTGCCTTTTTCGGTACTTTGAAAAGACTCAGAAGTTTTCGGTACTTAGAAAATTTCTGACGATTTCGGTACTTAGAAAAATTCCGCCGATTTCGGTACTTAGAAAAATTCTGACGATTTCGGTTTTTAGAAAAATTCTGGTGATTTCGGTACTTAGAAAATTTCTGACGTTTCCGGTACTTAGAAAAATTCTTACGATTTCGATACTTATTAAACATTCAGAAGTTTTCGGTACTTAGAAAAATTCTGTCGATCTCGGTACTTAGAAAAGACTCGGAAGTTTTCAGTACTTAGAAAATTTCTGACGTTTTCGGTACTTAGAAAAATTCTGACGTTTTCGGTACTTAGAAAAATTCTGCCGATTTCGGTACTTAGAAAAATTCTGTTGATTTCGGTACTTAGAAAAATTCTGCCTTTTTCGGTACTTTGAAAAGACTAGGAAGTTTGCAGTACTTAGAAAATTTCTGACGTTTTCGGTACTTAGAAAAATTCTTTTGATTTCGGTACTTAGAAAACATTCAGAAGTTTTCGTTACTTAGAAAAATTCTGTCGAATTCGGTACTTAGAAAAATTCTGTTGATTTCGGTACTTAGAAAAATTCTGCCGATTTCGGTACTTAGATAATTCTGACGATTTCGGTACTTTGAAAAATTCTGCCTTTTTCGGTACTTTGAAAAGACTAGGAAGTTTGCAGTACTTAGAAAATTTCTGACGTTTTCGGTACTTAGAAAAATTCTTTTGATTTCGGTACTTAGAAAATTTCTGACGTTTTCGGTACTTAGAAAATTTCTGACGTTTTCGGTACTTCGAAAAATTCTGCCGATTTCGGTACTTAGAAAAATTCTGTTCATTTCGGTACTTAGAAAAATTCTGTTGAATTTGGTACTTAGAAAAATTCCGTTGCTTTCGGTACTTTGAAAAGACTCAGAAGTTTTCGGTACTTAGAAAATTTCTGACGTTTTCGGTACTTTGAAAAATTCTGATGATTTCGGTACTTAGAAAAATTCGGTTGATTTCGGTACTTAGAAAAAATCTGTCGATTTCGGTACTTAGAAAAGACTCGGAAGTTTTCGGTACTTACAAAATTTCTGCCTTTTTCGGTACTTAGAAAACATTCAGAAGTTTTCGTTACTTAGAAAAATTCTGTCGAATTCGGTACTTAGAAAAATTCTGTTGATTTCGGTACTTGGAAAATTTCTGCCTTTTTCGGTACTTTGAAAAGACTCAGAAGTTTGCAGTACTTAGAAAATTTCTGACATTTTCGGTACTTAGAAAAATACTTACGATTTCGATACTTATCAAACATTCAGAAGTTTTCGGTACTTAGAAAAATTCTGCCGATTTCGGTACTTAGAAAAATTCTGTTGATTTCGGTACTTAGAAAAATTCTGTCGATTTCGGTACTTAGAAAAGATTCGGAAGTTTTCGGTACTTAGAAAATTTCTGACGTTTTCGGTACTTAGAAAAATTCTTTTGATTTCGGTACTTAGAAAATTTCTGCCTTTTTCGGTACTTTGAAAAGACTCAGAAGTTTTCGGTACTTAGAAAATTTCTGACGATTTCGGTACTTAGAAAAATTCTGTCGATTTCGGTACTAAGAAAACATTCAGAAGTTTTCGGTACATAGAAAATTTCTGCCTTTTTCGGTACTTAGAAAACATTCAAAATTTTCGGTACTTAGAAAAATTCTGTCGAATTCGGTACTTAGAAAAATTCTGTTGATTTCGGTACTTAGAAAAATTCAGTCAATTTCGGTACTTAGGAAAATTCTTACGATTTCGATACTTATTAAACATTCAGAAGTTTTCGGTACTTAGAAAAATTCTGCCGATTTCGGTACTTAGAAAATTCTGACGATTTCGGTACTTTGAAAAATTCTGCCTTTTTCGGTACTTTGAAAAGACTAGGAAGTTTGCAGTACTTAGAAAATTTCTGACGTTTTCGGTACTTAGAAAAATTCTTTTGATTTCGGTACTTAGAAAAATTCTGACGATATCGGTACTTAGAAAATTCTGACGATTTCGGTACTTCAAAACATTCTGATGATTTCGGATCTTAGAAAATTTCTGACCTTTTCGATACTTAGAAAATTTCTGACATTTTCGGTACTTAGAAAAATACTTACGATTTCGATACTTATTAAACATTCAGAAGTTTTCGGTACTTAGAAAAATTCTGCCGATTTCGGTACTTAGAAAAGACTCGGAAGTTTTCGGTACTTAGAAAATCTCTGACGTTTTCGGTACTTAGAAAAATTCTTTTGAATTCGGTACTTAGAAAATTTCTGCCTTTTTCGGTACTTAGAAAACATTCAAAAGTTTTCGGTACTTAGAAAAATTCTGTCGATTTCGGTACTTAGAAAAGACTCGGAAGTTTTCGGTACTTAGAAAATCTCTGACGTTTTCGGTACTTAGAAAAATTCTTTTGAATTCGGTACTTAGAAAATTTCTGCCTTTTTCGGTACTTAGAAAACATTCAAAAGTTTTCGGTACTTAGAAAAATTCTGTCGAATTCGGTACTTAGAAAAATTTTGTTGATTTCGGTACTTGGAAAATTTCTGCCTTTTTCGGTACTTTGAAAAGACTCAGAAGTTTTCGGTACTTAGAAAATTTCTGACGATTTCGGTACTTAGAAAAATTCCGCCGATTTCGGTACTTAGAAAAATTCTGACGATTTCGGTTTTTAGAAAAATTCTGGTGATTTCGGTACTTAGAAAATTTCTGACGTTTCCGGTACTTAGAAAAATTCTTACGATTTCGATACTTATTAAACATTCAGAAGTTTTCGGTACTTAGAAAAATTCTGTCGATCTCGGTACTTAGAAAAGACTCGGAAGTTTTCGGTACTTAGAAAATTTCTGACGTTTTCGGTACTTAGAAAAATTCTGATGATTTCGGTACTTAGAAAAATTCTGATGATTTCGGAACTTAGAAAAATTCTGCTGATTTCGGTACTTGGAAAATTTCTGCCTTTTTCTTTACTTTGAAAAGACTCAGAAGTTTTCAGTACTTAGAAAATTTCTGACGTTTTCGGTACTTAGAAAAATTCTGACGTTTTCGGTACTTAGAAAAATTCTGCCGATTTCGGTACTTAGAAAAATTCTGTTCATTTCGGTACTTAGAAAAATTCTGTTGAATTTGGTACTTAGAAAAATTCCGTTGCTTTCGGTACTTTGAAAAGACTCAGAAGTTTTCGGTACTTAGAAAATTTCTGACGTTTTCGGTACTTTGAAAAATTCTGATGATTTCGGTACTTAGAAAAATTCGGTTGATTTCGGTACTTAGAAAAAATCTGTCGATTTCGGTACTTAGAAAAGACTCGGAAGTTTTCGGTACTTACAAAATTTCTGCCTTTTTCGGTACTTAGAAAACATTCAGAAGTTTTCGTTACTTAGAAAAATTCTGTCGAATTCGGTACTTAGAAAAATTCTGTTGATTTCGGTACTTGGAAAATTTCTGCCTTTTTCGGTACTTTGAAAAGACTCAGAAGTTTGCAGTACTTAGAAAATTTCTGACATTTTCGGTACTTAGAAAAATACTTACGATTTCGATACTTATCAAACATTCAGAAGTTTTCGGTACTTAGAAAAATTCTGCCGATTTCGGTACTTAGAAAAATTCTGTTGATTTCGGTACTTAGAAAAATTCTGTCGATTTCGGTACTTAGAAAAGATTCGGAAGTTTTCGGTACTTAGAAAATTTCTGACGTTTTCGGTACTTAGAAAAATTCTTTTGATTTCGGTACTTAGAAAATTTCTGCCTTTTTCGGTACTTTGAAAAGACTCAGAAGTTTTCGGTACTTAGAAAATTTCTGACGATTTCGGTACTTAGAAAAATTCTGTCGATTTCGGTACTAAGAAAACATTCAGAAGTTTTCGGTACATAGAAAATTTCTGCCTTTTTCGGTACTTAGAAAACATTCAAAATTTTCGGTACTTAGAAAAATTCTGTCGAATTCGGTACTTAGAAAAATTCTGTTGATTTCGGTACTTAGAAAAATTCAGTCAATTTCGGTACTTAGGAAAATTCTTACGATTTCGATACTTATTAAACATTCAGAAGTTTTCGGTACTTAGAAAAATTCTGCCGATTTCGGTACTTAGAAAATTCTGACGATTTCGGTACTTTGAAAAATTCTGCCTTTTTCGGTACTTTGAAAAGACTAGGAAGTTTGCAGTACTTAGAAAATTTCTGACGTTTTCGGTACTTAGAAAAATTCTTTTGATTTCGGTACTTAGAAAAATTCTGACGATATCGGTACTTAGAAAATTCTGACGATTTCGGTACTTCAAAACATTCTGATGATTTCGGATCTTAGAAAATTTCTGACCTTTTCGATACTTAGAAAATTTCTGACATTTTCGGTACTTAGAAAAATACTTACGATTTCGATACTTATTAAACATTCAGAAGTTTTCGGTACTTAGAAAAATTCTGCCGATTTCGGTACTTAGAAAAGACTCGGAAGTTTTCGGTACTTAGAAAATCTCTGACGTTTTCGGTACTTAGAAAAATTCTTTTGAATTCGGTACTTAGAAAATTTCTGCCTTTTTCGGTACTTAGAAAACATTCAAAAGTTTTCGGTACTTAGAAAAATTCTGTCGATTTCGGTACTTAGAAAAGACTCGGAAGTTTTCGGTACTTAGAAAATCTCTGACGTTTTCGGTACTTAGAAAAATTCTTTTGAATTCGGTACTTAGAAAATTTCTGCCTTTTTCGGTACTTAGAAAACATTCAAAAGTTTTCGGTACTTAGAAAAATTCTGTCGAATTCGGTACTTAGAAAAATTTTGTTGATTTCGGTACTTGGAAAATTTCTGCCTTTTTCGGTACTTTGAAAAGACTCAGAAGTTTTCGGTACTTAGAAAATTTCTGACGATTTCGGTACTTAGAAAAATTCCGCCGATTTCGGTACTTAGAAAAATTCTGACGATTTCGGTTTTTAGAAAAATTCTGGTGATTTCGGTACTTAGAAAATTTCTGACGTTTCCGGTACTTAGAAAAATTCTTACGATTTCGATACTTATTAAACATTCAGAAGTTTTCGGTACTTAGAAAAATTCTGTCGATCTCGGTACTTAGAAAAGACTCGGAAGTTTTCGGTACTTAGAAAATTTCTGACGTTTTCGGTACTTAGAAAAATTCTGATGATTTCGGTACTTAGAAAAATTCTGATGATTTCGGAACTTAGAAAAATTCTGCTGATTTCGGTACTTGGAAAATTTCTGCCTTTTTCTTTACTTTGAAAAGACTCAGAAGTTTTCAGTACTTAGAAAATTTCTGACGTTTTCGGTACTTAGAAAAATTCTGACGTTTTCGGTACTTAGAAAAATTCTGCCGATTTCGGTACTTAGAAAAATTCTGTTCATTTCGGTACTTAGAAAAATTCTGTTGAATTTGGTACTTAGAAAAATTCCGTTGATTTCGGTACTTTGAAAAGACTCAGAAGTTTTCGGTACTTAGAAAATTTCTGACGTTTTCGGTACTTTGAAAAATTCTGATGATTTCGGTACTTAGAAAAATTCGGTTGATTTCGGTACTTAGAAAAAATCTGTCGATTTCGGTACTTAGAAAAGACTCGGAAGTTTTCGGTACTTACAAAATTTCTGCCTTTTTCGGTACTTAGAAAACATTCAGAAGTTTTCGTTACTTAGAAAAATTCTGTCGAATTCGGTACTTAGAAAAATTCTGTTGATTTCGGTACTTGGAAAATTTCTGCCTTTTTCGGTACTTTGAAAAGACTCAGAAGTTTGCAGTACTTAGAAAATTTCTGACATTTTCGGTACTTAGAAAAATACTTACGATTTCGATACTTATCAAACATTCAGAAGTTTTCGGTACTTAGAAAAATTCTGCCGATTTCGGTACTTAGAAAAATTCTGTTGATTTCGGTACTTAGAAAAATTCTGTCGATTTCGGTACTTAGAAAAGATTCGGAAGTTTTCGGTACTTAGAAAATTTCTGACGTTTTCGGTACTTAGAAAAATTCTTTTGATTTCGGTACTTAGAAAATTTCTGCCTTTTTCGGTACTTTGAAAAGACTCAGAAGTTTTCGGTACTTAGAAAATTTCTGACGATTTCGGTACTTAGAAAAATTCTGTCGATTTCGGTACTAAGAAAACATTCAGAAGTTTTCGGTACATAGAAAATTTCTGCCTTTTTCGGTACTTAGAAAACATTCAAAATTTTCGGTACTTAGAAAAATTCTGTCGAATTCGGTACTTAGAAAAATTCTGTTGATTTCGGTACTTAGAAAAATTCAGTCAATTTCGGTACTTAGGAAAATTCTTACGATTTCGATACTTATTAAACATTCAGAAGTTTTCGGTACTTAGAAAAATTCTGCCGATTTCGGTACTTAGAAAATTCTGACGATTTCGGTACTTTGAAAAATTCTGCCTTTTTCGGTACTTTGAAGAGACTAGGAAGTTTGCAGTACTTAGAAAATTTCTGACGTTTTCGGTACTTAGAAAAATTCTTTTGATTTCGGTACTTAGAAAAATTCTGACGATATCGGTACTTAGAAAATTCTGACGATTTCGGTACTTCAAAACATTCTGATGATTTCGGATCTTAGAAAATTTCTGACCTTTTCGATACTTAGAAAATTTCTGACATTTTCGGTACTTAGAAAAATACTTACGATTTCGATACTTATTAAACATTCAGAAGTTTTCGGTACTTAGAAAAATTCTGCCGATTTCGGTACTTAGAAAAATTCTGTTGATTTCGGTACTTAGAAAAATTCTGTCGATTTCGGTACTTAGAAAAGACTCGGAAGTTTTCGGTACTTAGAAAATCTCTGACGTTTTCGGTACTTAGAAAAATTCTTTTGAATTCGGTACTTAGAAAATTTCTGCCTTTTTCGGTACTTAGAAAACATTCAAAAGTTTTCGGTACTTAGAAAAATTCTGTCGAATTCGGTACTTAGAAAAATTGTGTTGATTTCGGTACTTGGAAAATTTCTGCCTTTTTCGGTACTTTGAAAAGACTCAGAAGTTTTCGGTACTTAGAAAATTTCTGACGATTTCGGTACTTAGAAAAATTCCGCCGATTTCGGTACTTAGAAAAATTCTGACGATTTCGGTTTTTAGAAAAATTCTGGTGATTTCGGTACTTAGAAAATTTCTGACGTTTCCGGTACTTAGAAAAATTCTTACGATTTCGATACTTATTAAACATTCAGAAGTTTTCGGTACTTAGAAAAATTCTGTCGATCTCGGTACTTAGAAAAGACTCGGAAGTTTTCGGTACTTAGAAAATTTCTGACGTTTTCGGTACTTAGAAAAATTCTGATGATTTCGGTACTTAGAAAAATTCTGATGATTTCGGAACTTAGAAAAATTCTGCTGATTTCGATACTTGGAAAATTTCTGCCTTTTTCTTTACTTTGAAAAGACTCAGAAGTTTTCAGTACTTAGAAAATTTCTGACGTTTTCGGTACTTAGAAAAATTCTGACGTTTTCGGTACTTAGAAAAATTCTGCCGATTTCGGTACTTAGAAAAATTCTGTTGATTTCGGTACTTAGAAAAATTCTGCCTTTTTCGGTACTTTGAAAAGACTAGGAAGTTTGCAGTACTTAGAAAATTTCTGACGTTTTCGGTACTTAGAAAAATTCTTTTGATTTCGGTACTTAGAAAATTTCTGACGTTTTCGGTACTTTGAAAAGACTCAGAAGTTTTCGGTACTTAGAAAATTTCTGACGATTTCGGTACTTAGAAAAATTCTGTCGATTTCGGTACTAAGAAAACATTCAGAAGTTTTCGGTACATAGAAAATGTCTGCCTTTTTCGGTACTTAGAAAACATTCAAAATTTTCGGTACTTAGAAAAATTCTGTCGAATTCGGTACTTAGAAAAATTCTGTTGATTTCGGTACTTAGAAAAATTCAGTCAATTTCGGTACTTAGGAAAATTCTTACGATTTCGATACTTATTAAACATTCAGAAGTTTTCGGTACTTAGAAAAATTCTGCCGATTTCGGTACTTAGAAAATTCTGACGATTTCGGTACTTTGAAAAATTCTGCCTTTTTCGGTACTTTGAAAAGACTAGGAAGTTTGCAGTACTTAGAAAATTTCTGACGTTTTCGGTACTTAGAAAAATTCTTTTGATTTCGGTACTTAGAAAAATTCTGACGATATCGGTACTTAGAAAATTCTGACGATTTCGGTACTTCAAAACATTCTGATGATTTCGGATCTTAGAAAATTTCTGACCTTTTCGATACTTAGAAAATTTCTGACATTTTCGGTACTTAGAAAAATACTTACGATTTCGATACTTAGAAAAATTCTGTTGATTTCGGTACTTAGAAAAAATCTGTCGATTTCGGTACTTAGAAAAGACTCGGAAGTTTTCGGTACTTACAAAATTTCTGCCTTTTTCGGTACTTAGAAAACATTCAGAAGTTTTCGTTACTTAGAAAAATTCTGTCGAATTCGGTACTTAGAAAAATTCTGTTGATTTCGGTACTTGGAAAATTTCTGCCTTTTTCGGTACTTTGAAAAGACTCAGAAGTTTGCAGTACTTAGAAAATTTCTGACATTTTCGGTACTTAGAAAAATACTTACGATTTTGATACTTATTAAACATTCAGAAGTTTTCGGTACTTAGAAAAATTCTGCCGATTTCGGTACTTAGAAAAATTCTGTTGATTTCGGTACTTAGAAAAATTCTGTCGATTTCGGTACTTAGAAAAGACTCGGAAGTTTTCGGTACTTAGAAAATTTCTGACGTTTTCGGTACTTAGAAAAATTCTTTTGATTTCGGTACTTAGAAAATTTCTGCCTTTTTCGGTTCTTTGAAAAGACTCAGAAGTTTTCGGTACTTAGAAAATTTCTGACGATTTCGGTACTTAGAAAAATTCTGACGATTTCGTTACTTAGAAAAATTCTGTCGATTTCGGTACTTAGAAAACATTCAGAAGTTTTCGGTACTTAGAAAATTTCTGCCTTTTTCGGTACTTAGAAAACATTCAAAAGTTTTCGGTACTTAGAAAAATCCTGTCGAATTCGGTACTTAGAAAAATTCTGTTGATTTCGGTACTTAGAAAAATTCAGTCAATTTCGGTACTTAGGAAAATTCTTACGATTTCGATACTTATTAAACATTCAGAAGTTTTCGGTACTTAGAAAAATTCTGCCGATTTCGGTACTTAGAAAATTCTGACGATTTCGGTACTTTGAAAAATTCTTTTGATTTCGGTACTTAGAAAAATTCTGACGATATCGGTACTTAGAAAATTCTGACGATTTCGGTACTTCAAAACATTCTGATGATTTCGGATCTTAGAAAATTTCTGACCTTTTCGATACTTAGAAAATTTCTGCCTTTTTCGGTACTTAGAAAACATTCAGAAGTTTTCGTTACTTAGAAAAATTCTGTCTAATTCGGTACTTAGAAAAATTCTGTTGATTTCGGTACTTGGAAAATTTCTGCCTTTTTCGGTACTTTGAAAAGACTCAGAAGTTTGCAGTACTTAGAAAATTTCTGACATTTTCGGTACTTAGAAAAATACTTACGATTTCGATACTTATTAAACATTCAGAAGTTTTCGGTACTTAGAAAAATTCTGCCGATTTCGGTACTTAGAAAAATTCTGTTGATTTCGGTACTTAGAAAAATTCTGTCGATTTCAGTACTTAGAAAAGACTCGGAAGTTTTCGGTACTTAGAAAATTTCTGACGTTTTCGGTACTTAGAAAAATTCTTTTGAATTCGGTACTTAGAAAATTTCTGCCTTTTTCGGTACTTAGAAAACATTCAAAAGTTTTCGGTACTTAGAAAAATTCTGTCGAATTCGGTACTTAGAAAAATTCTGTTGATTTCGGTACTTGGAAAATTTCTGCCTTTTTCGGTACTTTGAAAAGACTCAGAAGTTTTCAGTACTTAGAAAATTTCTGACGTTTTCGGTACTTAGAAAAATTCTGACGTTTTCGGTACTTAGAAAAATTCTGCCGATTTCGGTACTTAGAAAAATTCTGTTGATTTCGGTACTTAGAAAAATTCAGTCGATTTTGGTACTTAGAAAAATTCTTACGATTTCGATACTTATTAAACATACAGAAGTTTTCGGTACTTAGAAAAATTCTGCCGATTTCGGTACTTAGAAAATTCTGACGATTTCGGTACTTTGAAAAATTCTGCCTTTTTCGGTACTTAGAAAACATTCAAAATTTTCGGTACTTAGAAAAATTCTGTCGAATTCGGTACTTAGAAAAATTCTGTTGATTTCGGTACTTAGAAAAATTCAGTCAATTTCGGTACTTAGGAAAATTCTTACGATTTCGATACTTATTAAACATTCAGAAGTTTTCGGTACTTAGAAAAATTCTGCCGATTTCGGTACTTAGAAAATTCTGACGATTTCGGTACTTTGAAAAATTCTGCCTTTTTCGGTACTTTGAAAAGACTAGGAAGTTTGCAGTACTTAGAAAATTTCTGACGTTTTCGGTACTTAGAAAAATTCTTTTGATTTCGGTACTTAGAAAAATTCTGACGATATCGGTACTTAGAAAATTCTGACGATTTCGGTACTTCAAAACATTCTGATGATTTCGGATCTTAGAAAATTTCTGACCTTTTCGATACTTAGAAAATTTCTGACATTTTCGGTACTTAGAAAAATACTTACGATTTCGATACTTATTAAACATTCAGAAGTTTTCGGTACTTAGAAAAATTCTGCCGATTTCGGTACTTAGAAAAATTCTGTTGATTTCGGTACTTAGAAAAATTCTGTCGATTTCGGTACTTAGAAAAGACTCGGAAGTTTTCGATACTTAGAAAATCTCTGACGTTTTCGGTACTTAGAAAAATTCTTTTGAATTCGGTACTTAGAGAATTTCTGCCTTTTTCGGTACTTTGAAAAGACTCAGAAGTTTTCGGTACTTAGAAAATTTCTGACGATTTCGGTACTTAGAAAAATTCCGCCGATTTCGGTACTTAGAAAAATTCTGACGATTTCGGTTTTTAGAAAAATTCTGGTGATTTCGGTACTTAGAAAATTTCTGACGTTTCCGGTACTTAGAAAAATTCTTACGATTTCGATACTTATTAAACATTCAGAAGTTTTCGGTACTTAGAAAAATTCTGTCGATCTCGGTACTTAGAAAAGACTCGGAAGTTTTCGGTACTTAGAAAATTTCTGACGTTTTCGGTACTTAGAAAAATTCTGATGATTTCGGTACTTAGAAAAATTCTGATGATTTCGGAACTTAGAAAAATTCTGCTGATTTCGGTACTTGGAAAATTTCTGCCTTTTTCTTTACTTTGAAAAGACTCAGAAGTTTTCAGCACTTAGAAAATTTCTGACGTTTTCGGTACTTAGAAAAATTCTGACGTTTTCGGTACTTAGAAAAATTCTGCCGATTTCGGTACTTAGAAAAATTCTGTTGATTTCGGTACTTAGAAAAATTCTGCCTTTTTCGGTACTTTGAAAAGACTAGGAAGTTTGCAGTACTTAGAAAATTTCTGACGTTTTCGGTACTTAGAAAAATTCTTTTGATTTCGGTACTTAGAAAATTTCTGACGTTTTCGGTACTTAGAAAATTTCTGACGTTTTCGGTACTTCGAAAAATTCTGCCGATTTCGGTACTTAGAAAACATTCAGAAGTTTTCGTTACTTAGAAAAATTCTGTCGAATTCGGTACTTAGAAAAATTCTGTTGATTTCGGTACTTGGAAAATTTCTGCCTTTTTCGGTACTTTGAAAAGACTCAGAAGTTTTCAGTACTTAGAAAATTTCTGACGTTTTCGGTACTTAGAAAAATTCTGACGTTTTCGGTACTTAGAAAAATTCTGCCGATTTCGGTACTTAGAAAAATTCTGTTGATTTCGGTACTTAGAAAAATTCAGTCGATTTCGGTACTTAGAAAAATTCTTACGATTTCGATACTTATTAAACATACAGAAGTTTTCGGTACTTAGAAAAATTCTGCCGATATCGGTACTTAGATAATTCTGACGATTTCGGTACTTTGCAAAATTCTGCCTTTTTCGGTACTTTGAAAAGACTCAGAAATTTTCGGTACTTAGAAAATTTCTGACGATTTCGGTACTTAGAAAAATTCTGCCGATTTCGGTACTTAGAAAATTTCTGACGTTTCCGGTACTTAGAAAAATTCTTACGATTTCGATACTTATTAAACATTCAGAAGTTTTCGGTACTTAGAAAAATTCTGTCGATCTCGGTACTTAGAAAAGACTCGGAAGTTTTCGGTACTTAGAAAATTTCTGACGTTTTCGGTACTTAGAAAAATTCTGATGATTTCGGTACTTAGAAAAATTCTGATGATTTCGGAACTTAGAAAAATTCTGCTGATTTCGGTACTTGGAAAATTTCTGCCTTTTTCTTTACTTTGAAAAGACTCAGAAGTTTTCAGTACTTAGAAAATTTCTGACGTTTTCGGTACTTAGAAAAATTCTGACGTTTTCGGTACTAAGAAAAATTCTGCCGATTTCGGTACTTAGAAAAATTCTGTTGATTTCGGTACTTAGAAAAATTCTGCCTTTTTCGGTACTTTGAAAAGACTAGGAAGTTTGCAGTACTTAGAAAATTTCTGACGTTTTCGGTACTTAGAAAATTTCTGACGTTTTCGGTACTTCGAAAAATTCTGCCGATTTCGGTACTTAGAAAACATTCAGAAGTTTTCGTTACTTAGAAAAATTCTGTCGAATTCGGTACTTAGAAAAATTCTGTTGATTTCGGTACTTAGAAAAATTCTGTCGATTTCGGTACTTAGAAAAATTCTGTCGATTTCGGTACTTAGAAAAATTCTGTTGATTTCGGTACTTGGAAAATTTCTGCCTTTTTCGGTACTTTGAAAAGACTCAGAAGTTTTCAGAACTTAGAAAATTTCTGACGTTTTCGGTATTTAGAAAAATTCTGACGTTTTCGGTACTTAGAAAAATTCTGCCGATTTCGGTACTTAGAAAAATTCTGTTGATTTCGGTACTTAGAAAAATTCAGTCGATTTCGGTACTTAGAAAAATTCTTACGATTTCGATACTTATTAAACATACAGAAGTTTTCGGTACTTAGAAAAATTCTGCCGATTTCGGTACTTAGATAATTCTGACGATTTCGGTACTTTGCAAAATTCTGCCTTTTTCGGTACTTTGAAAAGACTAGGAAGTTTGCAGTACTTAGAAAATTTCTGACGTTTTCGGTACTTAGAAAAATTCTTTTGATTTCGGTACTTAGAAAAATTCTGACGATATCGGTACTTAGAAAATTCTGACGATTTCGGTACTTAGAAACATTCTGATGATTTCGGATCTTAGAAAATTTCTGACCTTTTCGATACTTAGAAAATTTCTGACGTTTTCGGTACTTAGAAAAATTCTGTCGATTTCGGTACTTGGAAAATTTCTGCCTTTTTCGGTACTTTGAAAAGACTCAGAAGTTTTCAGTACTTAGAAAATATCTGACGTTTTCGGTACTTACAAAATTTCTGCCTTTTTCGGTACTTAGAAAACATTCAGAAGTTTTCGTTACTTAGAAAAATTCTGTCGAATTCGGTACTTAGAAAAATTCTGTTGATTTCGGTACTTGGAAAATTTCTGCCTTTTTCGGTACTTTGAAAAGACTCAGAAGTTTGCAGTACTTAGAAAATTTCTGACATTTTTGGTACTTAGAAAAATACTTACGATTTCGATACTTATTAAACATTCAGAAGTTTTCGGTACTTAGAAAAATTCTGCCGATTTCGGTACTTAGAAAAATTCTGTTAATTTCGGTACTTAGAAAAATTCTGTCGATTTCGGTACTTAGAAAAGACTCGGAAGTTTTCGGTACTTAGAAAATTTCTGACGTTTTCGGTACTTAGAAAAATTCTGATGATTTCGGTACTTAGAAAAATTCTGATGATTTCGGAACTTAGAAAAATTCTGCTGATTTCGGTACTTGGAAAATTTCTGCCTTTTTCTTTACTTTGAAAAGACTCAGAAGTTTTCAGTACTTAGAAAATTTCTGACGTTTTCGGTACTTAGAAAAATTCTGACGTTTTCGGTACTTAGAAAAATTCTGCCGATTTCGGTACTTAGAAAAATTCTGTTGATTTCGGTACTTAGAAAAATTCTGCCTTTTTCGGTACTTTGAAAAGACTAGGAAGTTTGCAGTACTTAGAAAATTTCTGACGTTTTCGGTACTTAGAAAAATTCTTTTGATTTCGGTACTTAGAAAATTTCTGACGTTTTCGGTACTTAGAAAATTTCTGACGTTTTCGGTACTTCGAAAAATTCTGCCGATTTCGGTACTTAGAAAACATTCAGAAGTTTTCGTTACTTAGAAAAATTCTGTCGAATTCGGTACTTAGAAAAATTCTGTTGATTTCGGTACTTGGAAAATTTCTGCCTTTTTCGGTACTTTGAAAAGACTCAGAAGTTTTCAGAACTTAGAAAATTTCTGACGTTTTCGGTACTTAGAAAAATTCTGACGTTTTCGGTACTTAGAAAAATTCTGCCGATTTCGGTACTTAGAAAAATTCTGTTGATTTCGGTACTTAGAAAAATTCAGTCGATTTCGGTACTTAGAAAAATTCTTACGATTTCGATACTTATTAAACATACAGAAGTTTTCGGTACTTAGAAAAATTCTGCCGATTTCGGTACTTAGATAATTCTGACGATTTCGGTACTTTGCAAAATTCTGCCTTTTTCGGTACTTTGAAAAGACTAGGAAGTTTGCAGTACTTTTAAAATTTCTGACGTTTTCGGTACTTAGAAAAATTCTTTTGATTTCGGCACTTAGAAAAATTCTGACGATATCGGTACTTAGAAAATTCTGACGATTTCGGTACTTAAAAACATTCTGATGATTTCGGATCTTAGAAAATTTCTGACCTTTTCGATACTTAGAAAATTTCTGACGTTTTCGGTACTTAGAAAAATTCTGTCGATTTCGGTACTTGGAAAATTTCTGCCTTTTTCGGTACTTTGAAAAGACTCAGAAGTTTTCAGTACTTAAAAAATATCTGACGTTTTCGGTACTTACAAAATTTCTGCCTTTTTCGGTACTTAGAAAACATTCAGAAGTTTTCGTTACTTAGAAAAATTCTGTCAAATTCGGTACTTAGAAAACATTCAGAAGTTTTCGTTACTTAGAAAAATTCTGTCGAATTCGGTACTTAGAAAAATTCTGTTCATTTCGGTACTTGGAAAATTTCTGCCTTTTTCGGTACTTTGAAAAGACTCAGAAGTTTGCAGTACTTAGAAAATTTCTGACATTTTTGGTACTTAGAAAAATACTTACGATTTCGATACTTATTAAACATTCAGAAGTTTTCGGTACTTAGAAAAATTCTGCCGATTTCGGTACTTAGAAAAATTCTGTTGATTTCGGTACTTAGAAAAATTCTGTCGAATTCGGTACTTAGAAAAGACTCGGAAGTTTTCGGTACTTAGAAAAATTCTTTTGATTTCGGTACTTAGAAAATTTCTGCCTATTTCGGTTCTTTGAAAAGACTCAGAAGTTTTCGGTACTTAGAAAATTTCTGACGATTTCGGTACTTAGAAAAATTCTGATGATTTCGGTACTTAGAAAAATTCTGATGATTTCGGAACTTAGAAAAATTCTGCTGATTTCGGTACTTGGAAAATTTCTGCCTTTTTCTTTACTTTGAAAAGACTCAGAAGTTTTCAGTACTTAGAAAATTTCTGACGTTTTCGGTACTTAGAAAAATTCTGACGTTTTCGGTACTTAGAAAAATTCTGCCGATTTCGGTACTTAGAAAAATTCTGTTGATTTCGGTACTTAGAAAAATTCTGCCTTTTTCGGTACTTTGAAAAGACTAGGAAGTTTGCAGTACTTAGAAAATTTCTGACGTTTTCGGTACTTAGAAAAATTCTTTTGATTTCGGTACTTAGAAAATTTCTGACGTTTTCGGTACTTCGAAAAATTCTGCCGATTTCGGTACTTAGAAAACATTCAGAAGTTTTCGTTACTTAGAAAAATTCTGTCGAATTCGGTACTTAGAAAAATTCTGTTGATTTCGGTACTTGGAAAATTTCTGCCTTTTTCGGTACTTTGAAAAGACTCAGAAGTTTTCAGAACTTAGAAAATTTCTGACGTTTTCGGTACTTAGAAAAATTCTGACGTTTTCGGTACTTAGAAAAATTCTGCCGATTTCGGTACTTAGATAATTCTGACGATTTCGGTACTTTGCAAAATTCTGCCTTTTTCGGTACTTTGAAAAGACTAGGAAGTTTGCAGTACTTTTAAAATTTCTGACGTTTTCGGTACTTAGAAAAATTCTTTTGATTTCGGTACTTAGAAAAATTCTGACGATATCGGTACTTAGAAAATTCTGACGATTTCAGTACTTAAAAACATTCTGATGATTTCGGATCTTAGAAAATTTCTGACCTTTTCGATACTTAGAAAATTTCTGACGTTTTCGGTACTTAGAAAAATTCTGTCGATTTCGGTACTTGGAAAATTTCTGCCTTTTTCGGTACTTTGAAAAGACTCAGAAGTTTTCAGTACTTAAAAAATATCTGACGTTTTCGGTACTTACAAAATTTCTGCCTTTTTCGGTACTTAGAAAACATTCAGAAGTTTTCGTTACTTAGAAAAATTCTGTCGAATTCGGTACTTAGAAAAATTCTGTTCATTTCGGTACTTGGAAAATTTCTGCCTTTTTCGGTACTTTGAAAAGACTCAGAAGTTTGCAGTACTTAGAAAATTTCTGACATTTTTGGTACTTAGAAAAATACTTACGATTTCGATACTTATTAAACATTCAGAAGTTTTCGGTACTTAGAAAAATTCTGCCGATTTCGGTACTTAGAAAAATTCTGTTGATTTCGGTACTTAGAAAAATTCTGTCGATTTCGGTACTTAGAAAAGACTCGGAAGTTTTCGGTACTTAGAAAAATTCTTTTGATTTCGGTACTTAGAAAATTTCTGACGATTTCGGTACTTAGAAAAATTCTGACGATTTCGGTACTTAGAAAAATTCTGTCGATTTCGGTACTTAGAAAACATTCAGAAGTTTTCGGTACTTAGAAAATTTCTGCCTTTTTCGGTACTTAGAAAACATTCAAAAGTTTTCGGTACTTAGAAAAATCCTGTCGACTTCGGTACTTAGAAAATTCTGACGATTTCGGTACTTTGAAAAATTCTGCCTTTTTCGGAACTTTGAAAAGACTAGGAAGTTTGCAGTACTTAGAAAATTTCTGACGTTTTCGGTACTTAGAAAAATTCTTTTGATTTTGGTACTTAGAAAAATTCTGACGATATCGGTACTTAGAAAATTCTGACGATTTCGGTACTTCAAAACATTCTGATGATTTCGGATCTTAGAAAATTTCTGACCTTTTCGATACTTAGAAAATTTCTGCCTTTTTCGGTACTTAGAAAACATTCAGAAGTTTTCGTTACTTAGAAAAATTCTGTCGAATTCGGTACTTAGAAAAATTCTGTTGATTTCGGTACTTGGAAAATTTCTGCCTTTCTCGGTACTTTGAAAAGACTCAGAAGTTTGCAGTACTTAGAAAATTTCTGACATTTTCGGTACTTAGAAAAATACTTACGATTTCGATACTTATTAAACATTCAGAAGTTTTCGGTACTTAGAAAAATTCTGCCGATTTCGGTACTTAGAAAAATTCTGTTGATTTCGGTACTTAGAAAAATTCTGTCGATTTCGGTACTTAGAAAAGACTCGGAAGTTTTCGGAACTTAGAAAATTTCTGACGTTTTCGGTACTTAGAAAAATTCTTTTGATTTCGGTACTTAGAAAAATTCTGACGATATCGGTACTTAGAAAATTCTGACGATTTCGGTACTTAAAAACATTCTGATGATTTCGGATCTTAGAAAATTTCTGACCTTTTCGATACTTAGAAAATTTCTGACGTTTTCGGTACTTAGAAAAATTCTGTCGATTTCGGTACTTGGAAAATTTCTGCCTTTTTCGGTACTTTGAAAAGACTCAGAAGTTTTCAGTACTTAGAAAATATCTGACGTTTTCGGTACTTAGAAAATTTCTGACATTTTCGGTACTTAGAAAAATTCTGCCGATTTCGGTACTTAGAAAAATTCTGTTGATTTCGGTACTTAGAAAAATTCTGTCGATTTCGGTACTTAGAAAAGACTCGGAAGTTTTCGGTACTTAGAAAAATTCTGCCGATTTCGGTACTAAGAAAATTTCTGACATTTTCGGTACTTAGAAAATTTCTGACGTTTTCGGTACTTAGAAAAATTCTGATGATTTCGGATCTTAGAAAATTTCTGACCTTTTCGGTACTTAGAAAATTTCTGTTGATTTCGGTACTTGGAAAATTTCTGCCTTTTTCGGTACTTTGAAAAGACTCAGAAGTTTTCAGTACTTAGAAAATTTCTGACGTTTTCGGTACTTAGAAAATTTCTGACGTTTTCGGTACTTCGAAATATTCTGCCGATTTCGGTACTTAGAAAAATTCTGTTTATTTCGGTACTTAGAAAAATTCTGTTGAATTTGGTACTTAGAAAAATTCCGTTGATTTCGGTACTTTGAAAAGACTCAGAAGTTTTCGGTACTTAGAAAATTTCTGACGTTTTCGGTACTTTGAAAAATTCTGATGATTTCGGTACTTAGAAAAATTCTGTTGATTTCGGTACTTAGAAAAAATCTGTCGATTTCGGTACTTAGAAAAGACTCGGAAGTTTTCGGTACTTACAAAATTTCTGCCTTTTTCGGTACTTAGAAAACATTCAGAAGTTTTCGTTACTTAGAAAAATTCTGTCGAATTCGGTACTTAGAAAAATTCTGTTGATTTCGGTACTTGGAAAATTTCTGCCTTTTTCGGTACTTTGAAAAGACTCAGAAGTTTGCAGTACTTAGAAAATTTCTGACATTTTCGGTACTTAGAAAAATACTTACGATTTCGATACTTATTAAACATTCAGAAGTTTTCGGTTCTTAGAAAAATTCTGCCGATTTCGGTACTTAGAAAAATTCTGTTGATTTCGGTACTTAGAAAAATTCTGTCGATTTCGGTACTTAGAAAAGACTCGGAAGTTTTCGGTACTTAGAAAATTTCTGACGTTTTCGGTACTTAGAAAAATTCTTTTGATTTCGGTACTTAGAAAATTTCTGCCTTTTTCGGTACTTAGAAAACATTCAAAAGTTTTCGGTACTTAGAAAAATTCTGTCGAATTCGATACTTAGAAAAATTCTGTTGATTTCGGTACTTAGAAAAATTCTGTCGATTTCGGTACTTAGAAAAGACTCGGAAGTTTTCGGTACTTAGAAAATTTCTGACGTTTTCGGTACTTAGAAAAATTCTTTTGATTTCGGTACTTAGAAAATTTCTGCCTTTTTCGGTACTTTGAAAAGACTCAGAAGTTTTCGGTACTTAGAAAATTTCTGACGATTTCGGTACTTAAAAAAATTCTGACGATTTCGGTACTTAGAAAAATTCTGTCGATTTCGGTACTTAGAAAACATTCAGAAGTTTTCGGTACTTAGAAAATTTCTGACTTTTTCGGTACTTAGAAAACATTCAAAAGTTTTCGGTACTTAGAAAAATTCTGTCGAATTCGGTACTTAGAAAAATTCTGTTGATTTCGGTACTTGGAAAATTTCTGCCTTTTTCGGTACTTTGAAAAATTCTGACGTTTTCGGTACTTAGAAAAATTCTGCCGATTTCGGTACTTAGAAAAATTCTGTTGATTTCGGTACTTAGAAAAATTCTGCCGATTTCGGTACTTAGATAATTCTGACGATTTCGGTACTTTGCAAAATTCTGCCTTTTTCGGTACTTTGAAAAGACTAGGAAGTTTGCAGTACTTAGAAAATTTCTGACGTTTTCGGTACTTAGAAAAATTCTTTTGATTTCGGTACTTAGAAAAATTCTGACGATATCGGTACTTAGAAAATTCTGACGATTTCGGTTCTTAGAAACATTCTGATGATTTCGGATCTTAGAAAATTTCTGACCTTTTCGATACTTAGAAAATTTCTGACGTTTTCGGTACTTTGAAAAATTCTGCCGATTTAGGTACTTAGAAAAATTCTGTTGATTTCGGTACTTAGAAAAGACTCGGAAGTTTTCGGTACTTAGAAAAATTCTGCCGATTTCGGTACTAAGAAAATTTCTGACATTTTCGGTACTTAGAAAATTTCTGACGTTTTCGGTACTTAGAAAAATTCTGATGATTTCGGATCTTAGAAAAATTCTGTCGATTTCGGTACTTAGAAAAGACTCGGAAGTTTTCGGTACTTAGAAAATTTCTGACGTTTTCGGTACTTAGAAAAATTCTGATGATTTCGGTACTTAGAAAAATTCTGCCGATTTCGGTACTTATAAAAATTCTGTTGATTTCGGTACTTAGAAAAAATCTATCGATTTCGGTACTTAGAAAAGACTCGGAAGTTTTCGGTACTTACAAAATTTCTGCCTTTTTCGGTACTTAGAAAACATTCAGAAGTTTTCGTTACTTAGAAAAATTCTGTCGAATTCGGTACTTAGAAAAATTCTGTTGATTTCGGTTCTTGGAAAATTTCTGCCTTTTTCAGTACTTTGAAAAGACTTAGTTTGCAGTACTTAGAAAATTTCTGACATTTTCGGTACTTAGAAAAATACTTACGATTTCGATACTTATTAAACATTCAGAAGTTTTCGGTACTTAGAAAAATTCTGCCGATTTCGGTACTTAGAAAAATTCTGTTGATTTCGGAACTTAGAAAAATTCTGTCGATTTCGGTACTTAGAAAAGACTCGGAAGTTTTCGGTACTTAGAAAATTTCTGACGTTTTCGGTACTTAGAAAAATTCTTTTGATTTCGGTACTTAGAAAATTTCTGCCTTTTTCGGTACTTTGAAAACTCAGAAGTTTTCGGTACTTAGAAAATTTCTGACGATTTCGGTACTTAGAAAAATTCTGACGATTTCGGTACTTAGAAAAATTCTGTCGATTTCGGTACTTAGAAAACATTCAGAAGTTTTCGGTACTTAGAGAAATCCTGTCGAATTCGGTACTTAGAAAAATTCTGTTGATTTCGGTACTTAGAAAAATTCAGTCAATTTCGGTACTTAGGAAAATTCTTACGATTTCGATACTTATTAAACATTCAGAAGTTTTCGGTACTTAGAAAAATTCTGCCGATTTCGGTAATTAGAAAATTCTGACGATTTCGGTACTTTGAAAAATTCTGCCTTTTTCGAAACTTTGAAAAGACTAGGAAGTTTGCAGTACTTAGAAAATTTCTGACGTTTTCGGTACTTAGAAAAATTCTTTTGATTTCGGTACTTAGAAAAATTCTGACGATATCGGTACTTAGAAAATTCTGACGATTTCGGTACTTCAAAACATTCTGATGATTTTGGATCTTAGAAAATTTCTGACATTTTCGGTACTTAGAAAATTTCTGACGATTTCGGTACTTAAAAAAATTCTGACGATTTCGGTACTTAGAAAAATTCTGTCGATTTCGGTACTTAGAAAACATTCAGAAGTTTTCGGTACTTAGAAAATTTCTGCCTTTTTCGGTACTTAGAAAACATTCAAAAGTTTTCGGTACTTAGAAAAATTCTGTCGAATTCGGTACTTAGAAAAATTCTGTTGATTTCGGTACTTAGAAAAATTCAGTCAATTTCGGTACTTAGGAAAATTCTTACGATTTCGATACTTATTAAACATTCAGAAGTTTTCGGTACTTAGAAAAATTCTGCCGATTTCGGTACTTAGAAAAATTCTGTTGATTTCGGTACTTAGAAAAATTCTGTCGATTTCGGTACTTAGAAAAGACTCGGAAGTTTTCGGTACTTAGAAAATTTCTGACGTTTTCGGTACTTAGAAAAATTCTTTTGATTTCGGTACTTAGAAAATTTCTGCCTTTTTCGGTACTTAGAAAACATTCAAAAGTTTTCGGTACTTAGAAAAATTCTGTCGAATTCGATACTTAGAAAAATTCTGTTGATTTCGGTACTTAGAAAAATTCTGTCGATTTCGGTACTTAGAAAAGACTCGGAAGTTTTCGGTACTTAGAAAATTTCTGACGTTTTCGGTACTTAGAAAAATTCTTTTGATTTCGGTACTTAGAAAATTTCTGCCTTTTTCGGTACTTTGAAAAGACTCAGAAGTTTTCGGTACTTAGAAAATTTCTGACGATTTCGGTACTTAAAAAAATTCTGACGATTTCGGTACTTAGAAAAATTCTGTCGATTTCGGTACTTAGAAAACATTCAGAAGTTTTCGGTACTTAGAAAATTTCTGCCTTTTTCGGTACTTAGAAAACATTCAAAAGTTTTCGGTACTTAGAAAAATTCTGTCGAATTCGGTACTTAGAAAAATTCTGTTGATTTCGGTACTTAGAAAAATTCTGTTGATTTCGGTACTTAGAAAAATTCAGTCGATTTCGGTACTTAGAAAAATTCTTACGATTTCGATACTTATTAAACATACAGAAGTTTTCGGTACTTAGAAAAATTCTGCCGATTTCGGTACTTAGATAATTCTGACGATTTCGGTACTTTGCAAAATTCTGCCTTTTTCGGTACTTTGAAAAGACTAGGAAGTTTGCAGTACTTAGAAAATTTCTGACGTTTTCGGTACTTAGAAAAATTCTTTTGATTTCGGTACTTAGAAAAATTCTGACGATATCGGTACTTAGAAAATTCTGACGATTTCGGTACTTAGAAACATTCTGATGATTTCGGATCTTAGAAAATTTCTGACCTTTTCGATACTTAGAAAATTTCTGACGTTTTCGGTACTTAGAAAAATTCTGCCGATTTCGGTACTTATAAAAATTCTGTTGATTTCGGTACTTAGAAAAAATCTATCGATTTCGGTACTTAGAAAAGACTCGGAAGTTTTCGGTACTTACAAAATTTCTGCCTTTTTCGGTACTTAGAAAACATTCAGAAGTTTTCGTTACTTAGAAAAATTCTGTCGAATTCGGTACTTAGAAAAATTCTGTTGATTTCGGTTCTTGGAAAATTTCTGCCTTTTTCAGTACTTTGAAAAGACTTAGTTTGCAGTACTTAGAAAATTTCTGACATTTTCGGTACTTAGAAAAATACTTACGATTTCGATACTTATTAAACATTCAGAAGTTTTCGGTACTTAGAAAAATTCTGCCGATTTCGGTACTTAGAAAAATTCTGTTGATTTCGGAACTTAGAAAAATTCTGTCGATTTCGGTACTTAGAAAAGACTCGGAAGTTTTCGGTACTTAGAAAATTTCTGACGTTTTCGGTACTTAGAAAAATTCTTTTGATTTCGGTACTTAGAAAATTTCTGCCTTTTTCGGTACTTTGAAAACTCAGAAGTTTTCGGTACTTAGAAAATTTCTGACGATTTCGGTACTTAGAAAAATTCTGACGATTTCGGTACTTAGAAAAATTCTGTCGATTTCGGTACTTAGAAAACATTCAGAAGTTTTCGGTACTTAGAGAAATCCTGTCGAATTCGGTACTTAGAAAAATTCTGTTGATTTCGGTACTTAGAAAAATTCAGTCAATTTCGGTACTTAGGAAAATTCTTACGATTTCGATACTTATTAAACATTCAGAAGTTTTCGGTACTTAGAAAAATTCTGCCGATTTCGGTAATTAGAAAATTCTGACGATTTCGGTACTTTGAAAAATTCTGCCTTTTTCGAAACTTTGAAAAGACTAGGAAGTTTGCAGTACTTAGAAAATTTCTGACGTTTTCGGTACTTAGAAAAATTCTTTTGATTTCGGTACTTAGAAAAATTCTGACGATATCGGTACTTAGAAAATTCTGACGATTTCGGTACTTCAAAACATTCTGATGATTTTGGATCTTAGAAAATTTCTGACATTTTCGGTACTTAGAAAATTTCTGACGATTTCGGTACTTAAAAAAATTCTGACGATTTCGGTACTTAGAAAAATTCTGTCGATTTCGGTACTTAGAAAACATTCAGAAGTTTTCGGTACTTAGAAAATTTCTGCCTTTTTCGGTACTTAGAAAACATTCAAAAGTTTTCGGTACTTAGAAAAATTCTGTCGAATTCGGTACTTAGAAAAATTCTGTTGATTTCGGTACTTAGAAAAATTCAGTCAATTTCGGTACTTAGGAAAATTCTTACGATTTCGATACTTATTAAACATTCAGAAGTTTTCGGTACTTAGAAAAATTCTGCCGATTTCGGTACTTAGAAAAATTCTGTTGATTTCGGTACTTAGAAAAATTCTGTCGATTTCGGTACTTAGAAAAGACTCGGAAGTTTTCGGTACTTAGAAAATTTCTGACGTTTTCGGTACTTAGAAAAATTCTTTTGATTTCGGTACTTAGAAAATTTCTGCCTTTTTCGGTACTTAGAAAACATTCAAAAGTTTTCGGTACTTAGAAAAATTCTGTCGAATTCGATACTTAGAAAAATTCTGTTGATTTCGGTACTTAGAAAAATTCTGTCGATTTCGGTACTTAGAAAAGACTCGGAAGTTTTCGGTACTTAGAAAATTTCTGACGTTTTCGGTACTTAGAAAAATTCTTTTGATTTCGGTACTTAGAAAATTTCTGCCTTTTTCGGTACTTTGAAAAGACTCAGAAGTTTTCGGTACTTAGAAAATTTCTGACGATTTCGGTACTTGAAAAAATTCTGACGATTTCGGTACTTAGAAAAATTCTGTCGATTTCGGTACTTAGAAAACATTCAGAAGTTTTCGGTACTTAGAAAATTTCTGCCTTTTTCGGTACTTAGAAAACATTCAAAAGTTTTCGGTACTTAGAAAAATTCTGTCGAATTCGGTACTTAGAAAAATTCTGTTGATTTCGGTACTTGGAAAATTTCTGCCTTTTTCGGTACTTTGAAAAATTCTGACGTTTTCGGTACTTAGAAAAATTCTGTTGATTTCGGTACTTAGAAAAATTCAGTCGATTTCGGTACTTAGAAAAATTCTTACGATTTCGATACTTATTAAACATACAGAAGTTTTCGGTACTTAGAAAAATTCTGCCGATTTCGGTACTTAGATAATTCTGACGATTTCGGTACTTTGCAAAATTCTGCCTTTTTCGGTACTTTGAAAAGACTAGGAAGTTTGCAGTACTTAGAAAATTTCTGACGTTTTCGGTACTTAGAAAAATTCTTTTGATTTCGGTACTTAGAAAAATTCTGACGATATCGGTACTTAGAAAATTCTGACGATTTCGGTACTTAGAAACATTCTGATGATTTCGGATCTTAGAAAATTTCTGACCTTTTCGATACTTAGAAAATTTCTGACGTTTTCGGTACTTAGAAAAATTCTGTCGATTTCGGTACTTGGAAAATTTCTGCCTTTTTCGGTACTTTGAAAAGACTCAGAAGTTTTCAGTACTTAGAAAATATCTGACGTTTTCGGTACTTAGAAAATTTCTGACATTTTCGGTACTTTGAAAAATTCTGCCGATTTAGGTACTTAGAAAAATTCTGTTGATTTCGGTACTTAGAAAAGACTCGGAAGTTTTCGGTACTTAGAAAAATTCTGCCGATTTCGGTACTAAGAAAATTTCTGACATTTTCGGTACTTAGAAAATTTCTGACGTTTTCGGTACTTAGAAAAATTCTGATGATTTCGGATCTTAGAAAAATTCTGTCGATTTCGGTACTTAGAAAAGACTCGGAAGTTTTCGGTACTTAGAAAATTTCTGACGTTTTCGGTACTTAGAAAAATTCTGATGATTTCGGATCTTAGAAAATTTCTGTCGATTTCGGTACTTAGAAAAATTCTGTTGATTTCGGTACTTGGAAAATTTCTGCCTTTTTCAGTACTTTGAAAAGACTTAGTTTGCAGTACTTAGAAAATTTCTGACATTTTCGGTACTTAGAAAAATACTTACGATTTCGATACTTATTAAACATTCAGAAGTTTTCGGTACTTAGAAAAATTCTGCCGATTTCGGTACTTAGAAAAGACTCGGAAGTTTTCGGTACTTAGAAAATTTCTGACGTTTTCGGTACTTAGAAAAATTCTTTTGATTTCGGTACTTAGAAAATTTCTGCCTTTTTCGGTACTTTGAAAACTCAGAAGTTTTCGGTACTTAGAAAATTTCTGACGATTTCGGTACTTAGAAAAATTCTGACGATTTCGGTACTTAGAAAAATTCTGTCGATTTCGGTACTTAGAAAACATTCAGAAGTTTTCGGTACTTAGAAAATTTCTGCCTTTTTCGGTACTTAGAAAACATTCAAAAGTTTTCGGTACTTAGAAAAATCCTGTCGAATTCGGTACTTAGAAAAATTCTGTTGATTTCGGTACTTAGAAAAATTCAGTCAATTTCGGTACTTAGGAAAATTCTTACGATTTCGATACTTATTAAACATTCAGAAGTTTTCGGTACTTAGAAAAATTCTGCCGATTTCGGTACTTAGAAAATTCTGACGATTTCGGTACTTTGAAAAATTCTGCCTTTTTCGAAACTTTGAAAAGACTAGGAAGTTTGCAGTACTTAGAAAATTTCTGACGTTTTCGGTACTTAGAAAAATTCTTTTGATTTCGGTACTTAGAAAAATTCTGACGATATCGGTACTTAGAAAATTCTGACGATTTCGGTACTTCAAAACATTCTGATGATTTCGGATCTTAGAAAATTTCTGACCTTTTCGATACTTAGAAAATTTCTGACGTTTTCGGTACTTAGAAAAATTCTGTCGATTTCGGTACTTGGAAAATTTCTGCCTTTTTCGGTACTTTGAAAAGACTCAGAAGTTTTCATTACTTAGAAAATATCTGACGTTTTCGGTACTTAGAAAATTTCTGACATTTTCGGTACTTAGAAAATTTCTGACGATTTCGGTACTTAAAAAAATTCTGACGATTTCGGTACTTAGAAAAATTCTGTCGATTTCGGTACTTAGAAAACATTCAGAAGTTTTCGGTACTTAGAAAATTTCTGCCTTTTTCGGTACTTAGAAAACATTCAAAAGTATTCGGTACTTAGAAAAATTCTGTCGAATTCGGTACTTAGAAAAATTCTGTTGATTTCGGTACTTAGAAAAATTCAGTCAATTTCGGTACTTAGGAAAATTCTTACGATTTCGATACTTATTAAACATTCAGAAGTTTTCGGTACTTAGAAAAATTCTGCCGATTTCGGTACTTAGAAAATTCTGACGATTTCGGTACTTTGAAAAATTCTGCCTTTTTCGGTACTTTGAAAAGACTAGGAAGTTTGCAGTACTTAGAAAATTTCTGACGTTTTCGGTACTTAGAAATATTCTTTTGATTTCGGTACTTAGAAAAATTCTGACGATATCGGTACTTAGAAAATTCTGACGATTTCGGTACTTAAAAACATTCTGATGATTTCGGATCTTAGAAAATTTCTGACCTTTTGGATACTTAGAAAATTTCTGACGTTTTCGGTACTTAGAAAAATTCTGTCGATTTCGGTACTTGGAAAATTTCTGCCTTTTTCGGTACTTTGAAAAGACTCAGAAGTTTTCAGTACTTAGAAAATATCTGACGTTTTCGGTACTTAGAAAATTTCTGACATTTTCGGTACTTAGAAAAATACTTACGATTTCGATACTTAGAAAAATTCTGTTGATTTCGGTTCTTAGAAAAATTCTGTCGATTTCGGTACTTAGAAAAGACTCGGAAGTCTTCGGTACTTAGAAAATTTCTGACGTTTTCGGTACTTAGAAAAATTCTTTTGATTTCGGTACTTGGAAAATTTCTGCCTTTTTCGGTACTTTGAAAAGACTCAGAAGTTTTCGGTACTTAGAAAATTTCTGACGATTTCGGTACTTAGAAAAATTCTGACGATTTCGGTACTTAGAAAAATTCTGTCGATTTCGGTACTTAGAAAACATTCAGAAGTTTTCGGTACTTAGAAAATTTCTGCCTTTTTCGGTTCTTAGAAAACATTCAAAAGTTTTCGGTACTTAGAAAAATTCTGTCGAATTCGGTGCTTAGAAAAATTCTGTTGATTTCGGTACTTAGAAAAATTCAGTCAATTTCGGTACTTAGGAAAATTCTTACGATTTCGATACTTATTAAACATTCAGAAGTTTTCGGTACTTAGAAAAATTCTGCCGATTTCGGTACTTAGAAAAATTCTGTTGATTTCGGAACTTAGAAAAATTCTGTCGATTTCGGTACTTAGAAAAGACTCGGAAGTTTTCGGTACTTAGAAAATTTCTGACGTTTTCGGTACTTAGAAAAATTCTTTTGATTTCGGTACTTAGAAAATTTCTGCCTTTTTCGGTACTTTGAAAAGACTCAGAAGTTTTCGGTACTTAGAAAATTTCTGACGATTTCGGTACTTAAAAAAATTCTGACGATTTCGGTACTTAGAAAAATTCTGTCGATTTCGGTACTTAGAAAACATTCAGAAGTTTTCGGTACTTAGAAAATTTCTGCCTTTTTCGGTACTTAGAAAACATTCAAAAGTTTTCGGTACTTAGAAAAATTCTGTCGAATTCGGTACTTAGAAAAATTCTGTTGATTTCGGTACTTGGAAAATTTCTGACTTTTTCGGTACTTTGAAAAGACTCTGAAGTTTTCAGTACTTAGAAAATTTCTGACGTTTTCGGTACTTAGAAAAATTCTGACGTTTTCGGTACTTAGAAAAATTCTGCCGATTTCGGTACTTAGAAAAATTCTGTTGATTTCGGTACTTAGAAAAATTCAGTCGATTTCGGTACTTAGAAAAATTCTTACGATTTCGATACTTATTAAACATACAGAAGTTTTCGGTACTTAGAAAAATTCTGCCGATTTCGGTACTTAGATAATTCTGACGATTTCGGTACTTTGCAAAATTCTGCCTTTTTCGGTACTTTGAAAAGACTAGGAAGTTTGCAGTACTTAGAAAATTTCTGACGTTTTCGTTACTTAGAAAAATTCTTTTGATTTCGGTACTTAGAAAAATTCTGACGATATCGGTACTTAGAAAATTCTGACGATTTCGGTACTTAGAAACATTCTGATGATTTCGGATCTTAGAAAATTTCTGACCTTTTCGATACTTAGAAAATTTCTGACGTTTTCGGTACTTAGAAAAATTCTGTCGATTTCGGTACTTGGAAAATTTCTGCCTTTTTCGGTACTTTGAAAAGACTCAGAAGTTTTCAGTACTTAGAAAATATCTGACGTTTTCGGTACTTAGAAAATTTCTGACATTTTCGGTACTTAGAAAAATTCTGACGTTTTCGGTACTTAGAAAAATTCTGCCGATTTCGGTACTTAGAAAAATTCTGTTGATTTCGGTACTTAGAAAAATTCAGTCGATTTCGGTACTTAGAAAATTTCTGCCTTTTTCGGTACTTTGAAAAGACTCAGAAGTTTTCAGTACTTTGAAAAGACTCTGAAGTTTTCAGTACTTAGAAAATTTCTGACGTTTTCGGTACTTAGAAAAATTCTGACGTTTTCGGTACTTAGAAAAATTCTGCCGATTTCGGTACTTAGAAAAATTCTGTTGATTTCGGTACTTAGAAAAATTCAGTCGATTTCGGTACTTAGAAAAATTCTTACGATTTCGATACTTATTAAACATACAGAAGTTTTCGGTACTTAGAAAAATTCTGCCGATTTCGGTACTTAGATAATTCTGACGATTTCGGTACTTTGCAAAATTCTGCCTTTTTCGGTACTTTGAAAAGACTAGGAAGTTTGCAGTACTTAGAAAATTTCTGACGTTTTCGTTACTTAGAAAAATTCTTTTGATTTCGGTACTTAGAAAAATTCTGACGATATCGGTACTTAGAAAATTCTGACGATTTCGGTACTTAGAAACATTCTGATGATTTCGGATCTTAGAAAATTTCTGACCTTTTCGATACTTAGAAAATTTCTGACGTTTTCGGTACTTAGAAAAATTCTGTCGATTTCGGTACTTGGAAAATTTCTGCCTTTTTCGGTACTTTGAAAAGACTCAGAAGTTTTCAGTACTTAGAAAATATCTGACGTTTTCGGTACTTAGAAAATTTCTGACATTTTCGGTACTTAGAAAAATTCTGCCGATTTCGGTACTTAGAAAAATTCTGTTGATTTCGGTACTTAGAAAAATTCTGTCGATTTCGGTACTTAGAAAAGACTCGGAAGTTTTCGGTACTTAGAAAAATTCTGCCGATTTCGGTACTAAGAAAATTTCTGACCTTTTCGATACTTAGAAAATTTCTGACGTTTTCGGTACGTAGAAAAATTCTGTCGATTTCGGTACTTGGAAAATTTCTGCCTTTTTCGGTACTTTGAAAAGACTCAGAAGTTTTCAGTATTTAGAAAATATCTGACGTTTTCGGTACTTAGAAAATTTCTGACATTTTCGGTACTTAGAAAAATTCTGCCGATTTCGGTACTTAGAAAAATTCTGATGATTTCGCTACTTAGAAAATTTCTGCCTTTTTCGGTACTTTGAAAAGACTCAGAAGTTTTCGGTACTTAGAAAATTTCTGACGATTTCGGTACTTAGAAAAATTCTGATGATTTCGGATCTTAGAAAATTTCTGACCTTTTCGATACTTAGAAAATTTCTGACGTTTTCGGTACTTAGAAAAATTCTGTCGATTTCGGTACTTGGAAAATTTCTGCCTTTTTCGGTACTTTGAAAAGACTCAGAAGTTTTCAGTACTTAGAAAATATCTGACGTTTTCGGTACTTAGAAAATTTCTGACATTTTCGGTACTTAGAAAAATTCTGCCGATTTCGGTACTTATAAAAATTCTGTTGATTTCGGTACTTAGAAAAAATCTGTCGATTTCGGTACTTAGAAAAGACTCGGAAGTTTTCGGTACTTACAAAATTTCTGCCTTTTTCGGTACTTAGAAAACATTCAGAAGTTTTCATTACTTAGAAAAATTCTGTCGAATTCGGTACTTAGAAAAATTCTGTTGATTTCGGTACTTGGAAAATTTCTGCCTTTTTCAGTACTTTGAAAAGACTCAGAAGTTTGCAGTACTTAGAAAATTTCTGACATTTTCGGTACTTAGAAAAATTCTTTTGATTTCGGTACTTGGAAAATTTCTGCCTTTTTCGGTACTTTGAAAAGACTCAGAAGTTTTCGGTACTTAGAAAATTTCTGACGATTTCGGTACTTAGAAAAATTCTGACGATTTCGGTTCTTTGAAAAATTCTGATGATTTCGGTACTTAGAAAAATTCTGTTGATTTCGGTACTTAGAAAAAATCTGTCGATTTCGGTACTTAGAAAAGACTCGGAAGTTTTCGGTACTTACAAAATTTCTGCCTTTTTCGGAACTTAGAAAACATTCAGAAGTTTTCGTTACTTAGAAAAATTCTGTCGAATTCGGTACTTAGAAAAATTCTGTTGATTTCGGTACTTGGAAAATTTCTGCCTTTTTCGGTACTTTGAAAAGACTCAGAAGTTTTCAGTACTTAGAAAATTTCTGACGTTTTCGGTACTTCGAAATATTCTGCCGATTTCGGTACTTAGAAAAATTCTGTTTATTTCGGTACTTAGAAAAATTCTGTTGAATTTGGTACTTAGAAAAATTCCGTTGATTTCGGTACTTTGAAAAGACTCAGAAGTTTTCAGTACTTAGAAAATTTCTGACATTTTCGGTACTTAGAAAAATACTTACGATTTCGATACTTATTAAACATTCAGAAGTTTTCGGTACTTAGAAAAATTCTGCCGATTTCGGTACTTAGAAAAATTCTGTTGATTTCGGTACTTAGAAAAATTCTGTCGATTTCGGTACTAAGAAAATTTCTGACATTTTCGGTACTTAGAAAATTTCTGACGTTTTCGGTACTTAGAAAAATTCTGATGATTTCGGATCTTAGAAAAATTCTGTCGATTTCGGTACTTAGAAAAGACTCGGAAGTTTTCGGTACTTAGAAAATTTCTGACGTTTTCGGTACTTAGAAAAATTCTTTTGATTTCGGTACTTAGAAAATTTCTGCCTTTTTCGGTACTTTGAAAAGACTCAGAAGTTTTCGGTACTTAGAAAATTTCTGACGATTTCGGTACTTAGAAAAATTCTGATGATTTCGGATCTTAGAAAATTTCTGACCTTTTCGGTACTTTGAAAAGACTCAGAAGTTTTCAGTACTTAGAAAATATCTGACGTTTTCGGTACTTAGAAAATTTCTGACATTTTCGGTACTTAGAAAAATTCTGCCGATTTCAGTACTTATAAAAATTCTGTTGATTTCGGTACTTAGAAAAAAAAAGGCGATTTCGGTACTTAGAAAAGACTCGGAAGTTTTCGGTACTTACAAAATTTCTGCCTTTTTCGGTACTTAGAAAACATTCAGAAGTTTTCGTTACTTAGAAAAATTCTGTCGAATTCGGTACTTAGAAAAATTCTGTTGATTTCGGTACTTGGAAAATTTCTGCCTTTTTCGGTACTTTGAAAAGACTCAGAAGTTTTCGGTACTTAGAAAATTTCTGCCTTTTTCGGTTCTTAGAAAACATTCAAAAGTTTTCGGTACTTAGAAAAATTCTGTCGAATTCGGTACTTAGAAAAATTCTGTTGATTTCGGTACTTAGAAAAATTCAGTCAATTTCGGTACTTAGGAAAATTCTTACGATTTCGATACTTATTAAACATTCAGAAGTTTTCGGTACTTAGAAAAATTCTGCCGATTTCGGTACTTAGAAAATTCTGACGATTTCGGTACTTTGAAAAATTCTGCCTTTTTCGGTTCTTTGAAAAGACTAGGAAGTTTGCAGTACTTAGAAAATTTCTGACGTTTTCGGTACTTAGAAAAATTCTTTTGATTTCGGTACTTAGAAAAATTCTGACGATACCGGTACTTAGAAAATTCTGACGATTTCGGTACTTAAAAACATTCTGATGATTTCGGATCTTAGAAAATTTCTGACCTTTTCGATACTTAGAAAATTTCTGACGTTTTCGGTACTTAGAAAAATTCTGTCGATTTCGGTACTTGGAAAATTTCTGCCTTTTTCGGTACTTTGAAAAGACTCAGAAGTTTTCAGTACTTAGAAAATATCTGACGTTTTCGGTACTTAGAAAATTTCTGACATTTTCGGTACTTAGAAAAATTCTGCCGATTTCGGTACGTAGAAAAATTCTGTTGATTTCGGTACTTAGAAAAATTCTGTCGATTTCGGTACTTAGAAAAGACTCGGAAGTTTTCGGTACTTAGAAAAATTCTGCCGATTTCGGTACTAAGAAAATTTCTGACATTTTCGGTACTTAGAAAATTTCTGACGTTTTCGGTACTTAGAAAAATTCTGATGATTTCGGATCTTAGAAAAATTCTGTCGATTTCGGTACTTAGAAAAGACTCGGAAGTTTTCGGTACTTAGAAAATTTCTGACGTTTTCGGTACTTAGAAAAATTCTTTTGATTTCGGTACTTAGAAAATTTCTGCCTTTTTCGGTACTTTGAAAAGACTCAGAAGTTTTCGGTACTTAGAAAATTTCTGACGATTTCAGTACTTAGAAAAATTCTGATGATTTCGGATCTTAGAAAATTTCTGACCTTTTCGATACTTAGAAAATTTCTGACGTTTTCGGTACTTAGAAAAATTCTGTCGATTTCGGTACTTGGAAAATTTCTGCCTTTTTCGGTACTTTGAAAAGACTCAGAAGTTTTCAGTACTTAGAAAATATCTGACGTTTTCGGTACTTAGAAAATTTCTGACATTTTCGCTACTTAGAAAAATTCTGCCGATTTCGGTACTTAGAAAAATTCTGTTGATTTCTTTACTTAGAAAAATTCAGTCAATTTCGGTACTTAGGAAAATTCTTACGATTTCGATACTTATTAAACATTCAGAAGTTTTCGGTACTTAGAAAAATTCTGCCGATTTCGGTACTTAGAAAATTCTGACGATTTCGGTACTTTGAAAAATTCTGCCTTTTTCGGTACTTTGAAAAGACTAGGAAGTTTGCAGTACTTAGAAAATTTCTGACGTTTTCGGTACTTAGAAAAATTCTTTTGATTTCGGTACTTAGAAAAATTCTGACGATATCGGTACTTAGAAAATTCTGACGATTTCGGTACTTAAAAACATTCTGAGGATTAGGGATCTTAGAAAATTTCTGACCTTTTCGATACTTAGAAAATTTCTGACGTTTTCGGTACTTAGAAAAATTCTGTCGATTTCGGTACTTGGAAAATTTCTGCCTTTTTCGGTACTTTGAAAAGACTCAGAAGTTTTCAGTACTTAGAAAATTTCTGACATTTTCGGTACTTAGAAAATTTCTGACGATTTCGGTACTTAGAAAAATTCTGCCGATTTCGGTACTTAGAAAAGACTCGGAAGTTTTCGGTACTTAGAAAAATTCTGCCGATTTCGGTACTAAGAAAATTTCTGACCTTTTCGATACTTAGAAAATTTCTGACGTTTTCGGTACGTAGAAAAATTCTGTCGATTTCGGTACTTGGAAAATTTCTGCCTTTTTCGGTACTTTGAAAAGACTCAGAAGTTTTCAGTACTTAGAAAATATCTGACGTTTTCGGTACTTAGAAAATTTCTGACATTTTCGGTACTTAGAAAAATTCTGCCGATTTCGGTACTTAGAAAAATTCTGATGATTTCGGTACTTAGAAAATTTCTGCCTTTTTCGGTACTTTGAAAAGACTCAGAAGTTTTCAGTACTTAGAAAATATCTGACGTTTTCGGTACTTAGAAAATTTCTGACATTTTCGGTACTTAGAAAAATTCTGCCGATTTCGGTACTTATAAAAATTCTGTTGATTTCGGTACTTAGAAAAAATCTGTCGATTTCGGTACTTAGAAAAGACTCGGAAGTTTTCGGTACTTACAAAATTTCTGCCTTTTTCGGTACTTAGAAAACATTCAGAAGTTTTCATTACTTAGAAAAATTCTGTCGAATTCGGTACTTAGAAAAATTCTGTTGATTTCGGTACTTGGAAAATTTCTGCCTTTTTCAGTACTTTGAAAAGACTCAGAAGTTTGCAGTACTTAGAAAATTTCTGACATTTTCGGTACTTAGAAAAATTCTTTTGATTTCGGTACTTGGAAAATTTCTGCCTTTTTCGGTACTTTGAAAAGACTCAGAAGTTTTCGGTACTTAGAAAATTTCTGACATTTTCGGTACTTAGAAAATTTCTGACGTTTTCGGTACTTAGAAAAATTCTGATGATTTCGGATCTTAGAAAAATTCTGTCGATTTCGGTACTTAGAAAAGACTCGGAAGTTTTCGGTACTTAGAAAATTTCTGACGTTTTCGGTACTTAGAAAAATTCTTTTGATTTCGGTACTTAGAAAATTTCTGCCTTTTTCGGTACTTTGAAAAGACTCAGAAGTTTTCGGTACTTAGAAAATTTCTGACGATTTCAGTACTTAGAAAAATTCTGATGATTTCGGATCTTAGAAAATTTCTGACCTTTTCGATACTTAGAAAATTTCTGACGTTTTCGGTACTTAGAAAAATTCTGTCGATTTCGGTACTTGGAAAATTTCTGCCTTTTTCGGTACTTTGAAAAGACTCAGAAGTTTTCAGTACTTAGAAAATATCTGACGTTTTCGGTACTTAGAAAATTTCTGACATTTTCGCTACTTAGAAAAATTCTGCCGATTTCGGTACTTAGAAAAATTCTGTTGATTTCTTTACTTAGAAAAATTCAGTCAATTTCGGTACTTAGGAAAATTCTTACGATTTCGATACTTATTAAACATTCAGAAGTTTTCGGTACTTAGAAAAATTCTGCCGATTTCGGTACTTAGAAAATTCTGACGATTTCGGTACTTTGAAAAATTCTGCCTTTTTCGGTACTTTGAAAAGACTAGGAAGTTTGCAGTACTTAGAAAATTTCTGACGTTTTCGGTACTTAGAAAAATTCTTTTGATTTCGGTACTTAGAAAAATTCTGACGATATCGGTACTTAGAAAATTCTGACGATTTCGGTACTTAAAAACATTCTGAGGATTAGGGATCTTAGAAAATTTCTGACCTTTTCGATACTTAGAAAATTTCTGACGTTTTCGGTACTTAGAAAAATTCTGTCGATTTCGGTACTTGGAAAATTTCTGCCTTTTTCGGTACTTTGAAAAGACTCAGAAGTTTTCAGTACTTAGAAAATTTCTGACATTTTCGGTACTTAGAAAATTTCTGACGATTTCGGTACTTAGAAAAATTCTGCCGATTTCGGTACTTAGAAAAGACTCGGAAGTTTTCGGTACTTAGAAAAATTCTGCCGATTTCGGTACTAAGAAAATTTCTGACCTTTTCGATACTTAGAAAATTTCTGACGTTTTCGGTACGTAGAAAAATTCTGTCGATTTCGGTACTTGGAAAATTTCTGCCTTTTTCGGTACTTTGAAAAGACTCAGTTTTCAGTACTTAGAAAATATCTGACGTTTTCGGTACTTAGAAAATTTCTGACATTTTCGGTACTTAGAAAAATTCTGCCGATTTCGGTACTTAGAAAAATTCTGATGATTTCGGTACTTAGAAAATTTCTGCCTTTTTCGGTACTTTGAAAAGACTCAGAAGTTTTCGGTACTTAGAAAATTTCTGACGATTTCGGTACTTAGAAAAATTCTGATGATTTCGGATCTTAGAAAATTTCTGACCTTTTCGATACTTAGAAAATTTCTGACGTTTTCGGTACTTAGAAAAATTCTGTCGATTTCGGTACTTGGAAAATTTCTGCCTTTTTCGGTACTTTGAAAAGACTCAGAAGTTTTCAGTACTTAGAAAATATCTGACGTTTTCGGTACTTAGAAAATTTCTGACATTTTCGGTACTTAGAAAAATTCTGCCGATTTCGGTACTTATTAAAATTCTGTTGATTTCGGTACTTAGAAAAAATCTGTCGATTTCGGTACTTAGAAAAGACTCGGAAGTTTTCGGTACTTACAAAATTTCTGCCTTTTTCGGTACTTAGAAAACATTCAGAAGTTTTCATTACTTAGAAAAATTCTGTCGAATTCGGTACTTAGAAAAATTCTGTTGATTTCGGTACTTGGAAAATTTCTGCCTTTTTCAGTACTTTGAAAAGACTCAGAAGTTTGCAGTACTTAGAAAATTTCTGACATTTTCGGTACTTAGAAAAATTCTTTTGATTTCGGTACTTGGAAAATTTCTGCCTTTTTCGGTACTTTGAAAAGACTCAGAAGTTTTCGGTACTTAGAAAATTTCTGACGATTTCGGTACTTAGAAAAATTCTGACGATTTCGGTTCTTTGAAAAATTCTGATGATTTCGGTACTTAGAAAAATTCTGTTGATTTCGGTACTTAGAAAAAATCTGTCGATTTCGGTACTTAGAAAAGACTCGGAAGTTTTCGGTACTTACAAAATTTCTGCCTTTTTCGGAACTTAGAAAACATTCAGAAGTTTTCGTTACTTAGAAAAATTCTGTCGAATTCGGTACTTAGAAAAATTCTGTTGATTTCGGTACTTGGAAAATTTCTGCCTTTTTCGGTACTTTGAAAAGACTCAGAAGTTTTCAGTACTTAGAAAATTTCTGACGTTTTCGGTACTTAGAAAATTTCTGACGTTTTCGGTACTTCGAAATATTCTGCCGATTTCGGTACTTAGAAAAATTCTGTTTATTTCGGTACTTAGAAAAATTCTGTTGAATTTGGTACTTAGAAAAATTCCGTTGATTTCGGTACTTTGAAAAGACTCAGAAGTTTTCGGTACTTAGAAAATTTCTGACGTTTTCGGTACTTTGAAAAATTCTGATGATTTCGGTACTTAGAAAAATTCTGTTGATTTCGGTACTTAGAAAAATCTGTCGATTTCGGTACTTAGAAAAGACTCGGAAGTTTTCGGAACTTACAAAATTTCTGCCTTTTTCGGTACTTAGAAAACATTCAAAAGTTTTCGTTACTTAGAAAAATTCTGTCGAATTCGGTACTTAGAAAAATTCTGTTGATTTCGGTACTTGGAAAATTTCTGCCTTTTTCGGTACTTTGAAAAGACTCAAAAGTTTGCAGTACTTAGAAAATTTCTGACATTTTCGGTACTTAGAAAAATACTTACGATTTCGATACTTATTAAACATTCAGAAGTTTTCGGTACTTAGAAAAATTCTGCCGATTTCGGTACTTAGAAAAATTCTGTTGATTTCGGTACTTAGAAAAATTCTGTCGATTTCGGTACTAAGAAAATTTCTGACATTTCCGGTACTTAGAAAATTTCTGACGTTTTCGGTACTTAGAAAAATTCTGATGATTTCGGATCTTAGAAAAATTCTGTCGATTTCGGTACTTAGAAAAGACTCGGAAGTTTTCGGTACTTAGAAAATTTCTGACGTTTTCGGTACTTAGAAAAATTCTTTTGATTTCGGTACTTAGAAAATTTCTGCCTTTTTCGGTACTTTGAAAAGACTCAGAAGTTTTCGGTACTTAGAAAATTTCTGACGATTTCGGTACTTAGAAAAATTCTGATGATTTCGGATCTTAGAAAATTTCTGACCTTTTCGATACTTAGAAAATTTCTGACGTTTTCGGTACTTAGAAAAATTCTGTCGATTTCGGTACTTGGAAAATTTCTGCCTTTTTCGGTACTTTGAAAAGACTCAGAAGTTTTCAGTACTTAGAAAATATCTGACGTTTTCGGTACTTAGAAAATTTCTGACATTTTCGGTACTTAGAAAAATTCTGCCGATTTCGGTACTTATAAAAATTCTGTTGATTTCGGTACTTAGAAAAAAAAAGGCGATTTCGGTACTTAGAAAAGACTCGGAAGTTTTCGGTACTTACAAAATTTCTGCCTTTTTCGGTACTTAGAAAACATTCAGAAGTTTTCGTTACTTAGAAAAATTCTGTCGAATTCGGTACTTAGAAAAATTCTGTTGATTTCGGTACTTGGAAAATTTCTGCCTTTTTCAGTACTTTGAAAAGACTCAGAAGTTTGCAGTACTTAGAAAATTTCTGACATTTTCGGTACTTAGAAAAATTCTTTTGATTTCGGTACTTGGAAAATTTCTGCCTTTTTCGGTACTTTGAAAAGACTCAGAAGTTTTCGGTACTTAGAAAATTTCTGCCTTTTTCGGTTCTTAGAAAACATTCAAAAGTTTTCGGTACTTAGAAAAATTCTGTCGAATTCGGTACTTAGAAAAATTCTGTTGATTTCGGTACTTAGAAAAATTCAGTCAATTTCGGTACTTAGGAAAATTCTTACGATTTCGATACTTATTAAACATTCAGAAGTTTTCGGTACTTAGAAAAATTCTGCCGATTTCGGTACTTAGAAAATTCTGACGATTTCGGTACTTTGAAAAATTCTGCCTTTTTCGGTTCTTTGAAAAGACTAGGAAGTTTGCAGTACTTAGAAAATTTCTGACGTTTTCGGTACTTAGAAAAATTCTTTTGATTTCGGTACTTAGAAAAATTCTGACGATACCGGCACTTAGAAAATTCTGACGATTTCGGTACTTAAAAACATTCTGATGATTTCGGATCTTAGAAAATTTCTGACCTTTTCGATACTTAGAAAATTTCTGACGTTTTCGGTACTTAGAAAAATTCTGTCGATTTCGGTACTTGGAAAATTTCTGCCTTTTTCGGTACTTTGAAAAGACTCAGAAGTTTTCAGTACTTAGAAAATATCTGACGTTTTCGGTACTTAGAAAATTTCTGACATTTTCGGTACTTAGAAAAATTCTGCCGATTTCGGTACGTAGAAAAATTCTGTTGATTTCGGTACTTAGAAAAATTCTGTCGATTTCGGTACTTAGAAAAGACTCGGAAGTTTTCGGTACTTAAAAAAATTCTGCCGATTTCGGTACTAAGAAAATTTCTGACATTTTCGGTACTTAGAAAATTTCTGACGTTTTCGGTACTTAGAAAAATTCTTTTGATTTCGGTACTTAGAAAATTTCTGCCTTTTTCGGTACTTTGAAAAGACTCAGAAGTTTTCGGTACTTAGAAAATTTCTGACGATTTCAGTACTTAGAAAAATTCTGATGATTTCGGATCTTAGAAAATTTCTGACCTTTTCGATACTTAGAAAATTTCTGACGTTTTCGGTACTTAGAAAAATTCTGTCGATTTCGGTACTTGGAAAATTTCTGCCTTTTTCGGTACTTTGAAAAGACTCAGAAGTTTTCAGTACTTAGAAAATATCTGACGTTTTCGGTACTTAGAAAATTTCTGACATTTTCGCTACTTAGAAAAATTCTGCCGATTTCGGTACTTAGAAAAATTCTGTTGATTTCTTTACTTAGAAAAATTCAGTCAATTTCGGTACTTAGGAAAATTCTTACGATTTCGATACTTATTAAACATTCAGAAGTTTTCGGTACTTAGAAAAATTCTGCCGATTTCGGTACTTAGAAAATTCTGACGATTTCGGTACTTTGAAAAATTCTGCCTTTTTCGGTACTTTGAAAAGACTAGGAAGTTTGCAGTACTTAGAAAATTTCTGACGTTTTCGGTACTTAGAAAAATTCTTTTGATTTCGGTACTTAGAAAAATTCTGACGATATCGGTACTTAGAAAATTCTGACGATTTCGGTACTTAAAAACATTCTGATGATTAGGGATCTTAGAAAATTTCTGACCTTTTCGATACTTAGAAAATTTCTGACGTTTTCGGTACTTAGAAAAATTCTGTCGATTTCGGTACTTGGAAAATTTCTGCCTTTTTCGGTACTTTGAAAAGACTCAGAAGTTTTCAGTACTTAGAAAATTTCTGACATTTTCGGTACTTAGAAAATTTCTGACGATTTCGGTACTTAGAAAAATTCTGACGATATCGGTACTTAGAAAATTCTGACGATTTCGGTACTTTGAAAAATTCTGCCCTTTTCGGTACTTTGAAAAGACTAGGAAGTTTGCAGTACTTAGAAAATTTCTGACGTTTTCGGTACTTAGAAAAATTCTTTTGATTTCGGTACTTAGAAAAATTCTGACGATATCGGTACTTAGAAAATTCTGACGATTTCGGTACTTAAAAACATTCTGATGATTAGGGATCTTAGAAAATTTCTGACCTTTTCGATACTTAGAAAATTTCTGACGTTTTCGGTACTTAGAAAAATTCTGTCGATTTCGGTACTTGGAAAATTTCTGCCTTTTTCGGTACTTTGAAAAGACTCAGAAGTTTTCAGTACTTAGAAAATTTCTGACATTTTCGGTACTTAGAAAATTTCTGACGATTTCGGTACTTAGAAAAATTCTGACGATATCGGTACTTAGAAAATTCTGACGATTTCGGTACTTAAAAACATTCTGATGATTAGGGATCGTAGAAAATTTCTGACCTTTTCGATACTTAGAAAATTTCTGACGTTTTCGGTACTTAGAAAAATTCTGTCGATTTCGGTACTTAGAAAAATTCTGATGATTTCGGATCTTAGAAAATTTCTGACCTTTTCGGTACTTAGAAAATTTCTGTTGATTTCGGTACTTGGAAAATTTCTGCCTTTTTCGGTACTTTGAAAAGACTCAGAAGTTTTCAGTACTTAGAAAATTTCTGACGCTTTCGGTACTTAGAAAATTTCTGACGTTTTCGGTACTTCGAAAAATTCTGCCGATTTCGGTACTTAGAAAAATTCTGTTTATTTCGGTACTTAGAAAAATTCTGTTGAATTTGGTACTTAGAAAAATTCCGTTGATTTCGGTACTTTGAAAAGACTCAGAAGTTTTCGGTACTTAGAAAATATCTGACGTTTTCGGTACTTAGAAAATTTCTGACATTTTCGGTACTTAGAAAAATTCTGCCGATTTCGGTACTTAGAAAAATTCTGTTGATTTCGGTACTTAGAAAAATTCTGTCGATTTCGGTACTTAGAAAAGACTCGGAAGTTTTCGGTACTTAGAAAAATTCTGCCGATTTCGGTACTAAGAAAATTTCTGACATTTTCGGTACTTAGAAAATTTCTGACGTTTTCGGTACTTAGAAAAATTCTGATGATTTCGGATCTTAGAAAATTTCTGACCTTTTCGGTACTTAGAAAATTTCTGTTGATTTCGGTACTTGGAAAATTTCTGCCTTTTTCGGTACTTTGAAAAGACTCAGAAGTTTTCAGTACTTAGAAAATTTCTGACGTTTTCGGTACTTAGAAAATTTCTGACGTTTTCGGTACTTAGAAAAATTCTGTTTATTTCGGTACTTAGAAAAATTCTGTTGAATTTGGTACTTAGAAAAATTCCGTTGATTTCGGTACTTTGAAAAGACTCAGAAGTTTTCGGTACTTAGAAAATTTCAGACGTTTTCGGTACTTTGAAAAATTCTGATGATTTCGGTACTTAGAAAAATTCTGTTGATTTCGGTACTTAGAAAAAATCTGTCGATTTCGGTACTTAGAAAAGACTCGGAAGTTTTCGGTACTTACAAAATTTCTGCCTTTTTCGGTACTTAGAAAACATTCAGAAGTTTTCGTTACTTAGAAAAATTCTGTCGAATTCGGTACTTAGAAAAATTCTGCCGATTTCGGTACTTAGAAAAATTCTGTTGATTTCGGTACTTAGAAAAATTCTGTCGATTTCGGTACTTAGAAAAGACTCGGAAGTTTTCGGTACTTAGAAAATTTCTGACGTTTTCGGTACTTAGAAAAATTCTTTTGATTTCGGTACTTAGAAAAATTCTGACGATTTCGATACTTAGAAAAATTCTGTCGATTTCGGTACTTAGAAAACATTCAGAAGTTTTCGGTACTTAGAAAATTTCTGCCTTTTTCAGTACTTAGAAAACATTCAAAAGTTTTCGGTACTTAGAAAAATTCTGTCGAATTCGGTACTTAGAAAAATTCTGTTGATTTCGGTACTTAGAAAAATTCAGTCAATTTCGGTACTTAGGAAAATTCTTACGATTTCGATTATTATTAAACATTCAGAAGTTTTCGGTACTTAGAAAAATTCTGCCGATTTCGGTACTTAGAAAATTCTGACGATTTCGGTACTTTGAAAAATTCTTCCTTTTTCGGTACTTTGAAAAGACTAGGAAGTTTGTAGTACTTAGAAAATTTCTGACGTTTTCGGTACTTAGAAAAATTCTTTTGATTTCGGTACTTAGAAAAATTCTGACGATATCGGTACTTAGAAAATTCTGACGATTTCGGTACTTGAAAACATTCTGATGATTTGGGATCTTAGAAAATTTCTGACCTTTTCGATACTTAGAAAATTTCTGACGTTTTCGGTACTTAGAAAAATTCTGTCGATTTCGGTACTTGGAAAATTTCTGCCTTTTTCGGTACTTTGAAAAGACTCAGAAGTTTTCAGTACTTAGAAAATTTCTGACATTTTCGGTACTTAGAAAAATTCTGCCGATTTCGGTACTTAGAAAAATTCTGTTGATTTCGGTACTTAGAAAAATTCTGCCGATTTCGGTACTAAGAAAATTTCTGACATTTTCGGTACTTAGAAAATTTCTGACCTTTTCGGTACTTAGAAAATTTCTGTTGATTTCGGTTCTTGGAAAATTTCTGCCTTTTTCGGTACTTAGAAAATTTCTGACGTTTTCTGTACTTTGAAAAATTCTGATGATTTCGGTACTTAGAAAAATTCTGTTGATTTCGGTACTTAGAAAAAATCTGTCGATTTCGGTTCTTAGAAAAGACTCGGAAGTTTTCGGTACTTAGAAAAATTCTTTTGATTTCGGTACTTAGAAAATTTCTGCCTTTTTCGGTAATTTGAAAAGTCTCAGAAGTTTTCGGTACTTAGAAAATTTCTGACGATTTCGGTACTTAGAAAAATTCTGACGATTTCGGTACTTAGAAAAATTCTGTCGATTTCGGTACTTAGAAAACATTCAGAAGTTTTCGGTACTTAGAAAATTTCTGCCTTTTTCGGTACTTAGAAAACATTCAAAAGTTTTCGGTACTTCGAAAAATTCTGCCGATTTCGGTACTTAGAAAAATTCTGTTTATTTCGGTACTTAGAAAAATTCTGTTGAATTTGGTACTTAGAAAAATTCCGTTGATTTCGGTACTTTGAAAAGACTCAGAAGTTTTCGGTACTTAGAAAATTTCAGACGTTTTCGGTACTTTGAAAAATTCTGATGATTTCGGTACTTAGAAAAATTCTGTTGATTTCGGTACTTAGAAAAAATCTGTCGATTTCGGTACTTAGAAAAGACTCGGAAGTTTTCGGTACTTACAAAATTTCTGCCGATTTCGGACCTTAGAAAAATTCTGTCGATTTCGGTACTTAGAAAAGACTCGGAAGTTTTCGGTACTTAGAAAATTTCTGACGTTTTCGGTGCTTAGAAAAATTCTTTTGATTTCGGTACTTAGAAAAATTCTGACGATTTCGGAACTTAGAAAAATTCTGTCGATTTCGGTACTTAGAAAATTTCTGACGATTTCGGTACTTAGAAAAATTCTTTTGATTTCGGTACTTAGAAAATTTCTGCCTTTTTCGGTACTTTTTTCGGTACTTAGAAAATTTCTGACGATTTCGGTACTTAAAAAAATTCTAACGATTTCGGTACTTAGAAAAATTTTGTCGATTTCGGTACTTAGAAAACATTCAGAAGTTTTCGGTACTTAGAAAATTTCTGCCTTTTTCGGTACTTAGAAAACATTCAAAAGTTTTCGGTACTTAGAAAAATTCTGTCGAATTCGGTACTTAGAAAAATTCTGTTGATTTCGGTACTTAGAAAAATTCAGTCAATTTCGGTACTTAGGAAAATTCTTACGATTTCGATACTTATTAAACATTCAGAAGTTTTCGGTACTTAGAAAAATTCTGCCGATTTCGGTACTTAGAAAATTCTGACGATTTCGGTACTTTGAAAAATTCTGCCTTTTTCGGTACTTTGAAAAGACTAGGAAGTTTGCAGTACTTAGAAAATTTCTGACGTTTTCGGTACTTAGAAAAATTCTTTTGATTTCGGTACTTAGAAAAATTCTGACGATATCGGTACTTAGAAAATTTCTGACGTTTTCGGTACTTAGAAAAATTCTGTCGATTTCGGTACTTGGAAAATTTCTGCCTTTTTCGGTACTTTGAAAAGACTCAGAAGTTTTCAGTACTTAGAAAATTTCTGACATTTTCGGTACTTAGAAAAATTCTGCCGATTTCGGTACTTAGAAAAATTCTGTTGATTTCGGTACTTAGAAAAATTCTGTTGATTTCGGTACTTAGAAAAGACTCGGAAGTTTTCGGTACTTAGAAAAATTCTGCAGATTTCGGTACTAAGAAAATTTCTGACATTTTCGGTACTTAGAAAATTTCTGACGTTTTCGGTACTTAGAAAAATTCTGATGATTTCGGATCTTAGAAAATTTCTGACCTTTTCGGTACTTAGAAAATTTCTGTTGATTTCGGTTCTTGGAAAATTTCTGCCTTTTTCGGTACTTAGAAAACATTCAGAAGTTTTCGTTACTTAGAAAAATTCTGTCGAATTCGGTACTTAGAAAAATTCTGCCGATTTCGGTACTTAGAAAAATTCTGTTGATTTCGGTACTTAGAAAAATTCTGTCGATTTCGGTACTTAGAAAAGACTCGGAAGTTTTCGGTACTTAGAAAATTTCTGACGTTTTCGGTACTTAGAAAAATTCTTTTGATTTCGGTACTTAGAAAATTTCTGCCTTTTTCGGTACTTTGAAAAGACTCAGAAGTTTTCGGTACTTAGAAAATTTCTGACGATTTCGGTACTTAGAAAAATTCTGACGATTTCGGTACTTTGAAAAGACTAGGAAGTTTGCAGTACTTAGAAAATTTCTGACGTTTTCGGTACTTAGAAAATTTCTGACGTTTTCGGTACTTCGAAAAATTCTGCCGATTTCGGTACTTAGAAAAATTCTGTTTATTTCGGTACTTAGAAAAATTCTGTTGAATTTGGTACTTAGAAAAATTCCGTTGATTTCGGTACTTTGAAAAGACTCAGAAGTTTTCGTTACTTAGAAAAATTCTGTCGAATTCGGTACTTAGAAAAATTCTGCCGATTTCGGTACTTAGAAAAATTCTGTTGATTTCGGTACTTAGAAAAATTCTGTCGATTTCGGTACTTAGAAAAGACTCGGAAGTTTTCGGTACTTAGAAAATTTCTGACGTTTTCGGTACTTAGAAAAATTCTTTTGATTTCGGTACTTAGAAAAATTCTGACGATTTCGGTACTTAGAAAAATTCTGTCGATTTCGGTACTTAGAAAACATTCAGAAGTTTTCGGTACTTAGAAAATTTCTGCCTTTTTCAGTACTTAGAAAACATTCAAAAGTTTTCGGTACTTAGAAAAATTCTGTCGAATTCGGTACTTAGAAAAATTCTGTTGATTTCGGTACTTAGAAAAATTCAGTCAATTTCGGTACTTAGGAAAATTCTTACGATTTCGATTATTATTAAACATTCAGAAGTTTTCGGTACTTAGAAAAATTCTGCCGATTTCGGTACTTAGAAAATTCTGACGATTTCGGTACTTTGAAAAATTCTGCCTTTTTCGGTACTTTGAAAAGACTAGGAAGCTTGCAGTACTTAGAAAATTTCTGACGTTTTCGGTACTTAGAAAAATTCTTTTGATTTCGGTACTTAGAAAAATTCTGACGATATCGGTACTTAGAAAATTCTGACGATTTCGGTACTTGAAAACATTCTGATGATTTGGGATCTTAGAAAATTTCTGACCTTTTCGATACTTAGAAAATTTCTGACGTTTTCGGTACTTAGAAAAATTCTGTCGATTTCGGTACTTGGAAAATTTCTGCCTTTTTCGGTACTTTGAAAAGACTCAGAAGTTTTCAGTACTTAGAAAATTTCTGACATTTTCGGTACTTAGAAAAATTCTACCGATTTCGGTACTTAGAAAAATTCTGTCGATTTCGGTACTTAGAAAATTTCTGACGTTTTCGGTACTTTGAAAAATTCTGATGATTTCGGTACTTAGAAAAATTCTGTTGATTTCGGTACTTAGAAAAAATCTGTCGATTTCGGTACTTAGAAAAGACTCGGAAGTTTTCGGTACTTACAAAATTTCTGCCTTTTTCGGTACTTAGAAAACATTCAGAAGTTTTCGTTACTTAGAAAAATTCTGTCGAATTCGGTACTTAGAAAAATTCTGCCGATTTCGGTACTTAGAAAAATTCTGTTGATTTCGGTACTTAGAAAAATTCTGTCGATTTCGGTACTTAGAAAAGACTCGGAAGTTTTCGGTACTTAGAAAATTTCTGACGTTTTCGGTACTTAGAAAAATTCTTTTGATTTCGGTACTTAGAAAATTTCTGCCTTTTTCGGTACTTTGAAAAGACTCAGAAGTTTTCGGTACTTAGAAAATTTCTGACGAATTCGGTACTTAGAAAAATTCTGTTGATTTCGGTACTTAGGAAAATTCTTACGATTTCGATACTTATTAAACATTCAGAAGTTTTCGGTACTTAGAAAAATTCTGACGATTTCGGTACTTAGAAAAATTCTGTCGATTTCGGTACTTAGAAAACATTCAGAAGTTTTCGGTACTTAGAAAATTTCTGCCTTTTTCGGTACTTAGAAAACATTCAAAAGTTTTCGGTACTTAGAAAAATTCTGTCGAATTCGGTACTTAGAAAAATTCTGTTGATTTCGGTACTTAGGAAAATTCTTACGATTTCGATACTTATTAAACATTCAGAAGTTTTCGGTACTTAGAAAAATTCTGCCGATTTCGGTACTTAGAAAATTCTGACGATTTCGGTACTTTGAAAAATTCTGCCTTTTTCGGTACTTTGAAAAGACTAGGAAGTTTGCAGTACTTAGAAAATTTCTGACGTTTTCGGTATTTAGAAAATTTCTGACGTTTTCGGTACTTCGAAAAATTCTGCCGATTTCGGTACTTAGAAAAATTCTGTTTATTTCGGTACTTAGAAAAATTCTGTTGAATTTGGTACTTAGAAAAATTCCGTTGATTTCGGTACTTTGAAAAGACTCAGAAGTTTTCGGTACTTAGAAAATTTCAGACGTTTTCGGTACTTAGAAAATTTCTGACATTTTCGGTACTTAGAAAAATACTTACGATTTCGATACTTATTAAACATTCAGAAGTTTTCGGTACTTAGAAAAATTCTGCCGATTTCGGTACTTAGAAAAATTCTGTTGATTTCGGTACTTAGAAAAAATCTGTCGATTTCGGTACTTAGAAAAGACTCGGAAGTTTTCGGTACTTACAAAATTTCTGCCTTTTTCGGTACTTAGAAAACATTCAGAAGTTTTCGTTACTTAGAAAAATTCTGTCGAATTCGGTACTTAGAAAAATTCTGCCGATTTCGGTACTTAGAAAAATTCTGTTGATTTCGGTACTTAGAAAAATTCTGTCGATTTCGGTACTTAGAAAAGACTCGGAAGTTTTCGGTACTTAGAAAATTTCTGACGTTTTCGGTACTTAGAAAATTTCTTTTGATTTCGGTACTTAGAAAATTTCTGCCTTTTTCGGTACTTTGAAAAGACTCAGAAGTTTTCGGTACTTAGAAAATTTCTGACGATTTCGGTACTTAGAAAAATTCTGACGATTTCGGTACTTAGAAAAATTCTGTCGATTTCGGTACTTAGAAAACATTCAGAAGTTTTCGGTACTTAGAAAATTTCTGCCTTTTTCAGTACTTAGAAAACATTCAAAAGTTTTCGGTACTTAGAAAAATTCTGTCGAATTCGGTACTTAGAAAAATTCTGTTGATTTCGGTACTTAGAAAAATTCAGTCAATTTCGGTACTTAGGAAAATTCTTACGATTTCGATACTTATTAAACATTCAGAAGTTTTCGGTACTTAGAAAAATTCTGCCGATTTCGGTACTTAGAAAAATTCTGTTGATTTCGGTACTTAGAAAAATTCTGTCGATTTCGGTACTTAGAAAAGACTCGGAAGTTTTCGGTACTTAGAAAAATTCTGCCGATTTCGGTACTAAGAAAATTTCTGACATTTTCGGTACTTAGAAAATTTCTGACGTTTTCGGTACTTAGAAAAATTCTGATGATTTCGGATTCTGGAAAATTTCTGCCTTTTTCGGTACTTTGAAAAGACTCAGAAGTTTTCAGTACTTAGAAAATTTCTGACGCTTTCGGTACTTAGAAAATTTCTGACGTTTTCGGTACTTCGAAAAATTCTGCCGATTTCGGTACTTAGAAAAATTCTGTTTATTTCGGTACTTAGAAAAATTCTGTTGAATTTGGTACTTAGAAAAATTCCGTTGATTTCGGTACTTTGAAAAGACTCAGAAGTTTTCGGTACTTAGAAAATTTCTGACGTTTTCGGTACTTTGAAAAATTCTGATGATTTCGGTACTTAGAAAAATTCTATTGATTTCGGTACTTAGAAAAAATCTGTCGATTTCGGTACTTAGAAAAGACTCGGAAGTTTTCGGTACTTACAAAATTTCTGCCTTTTTCGGTACTTAGAAAACATTCAGAAGTTTTCGTTACTTAGAAAAATTCTGTCGAATTCGGTACTTAGAAAAATTCTGTTGATTTCGGTACTTGGAAAATTTCTGCCTTTTTCGGTACTTTGAAAAGACTCAGAAGTTTGCAGTACTTAGAAAATTTCTGCCTTTTTCGGTACTTTGAAAAGACTCAGAAGTTTTCGGTACTTAGAAAATTTCTGACGATTTCGGTACTGAGAAAAATTCTGACGATTTCGGTACTTAGAAAAATTCTGTCGATTTCGGTACTTAGAAAACATTCAGAAGTTTTCGGTACTTAGAAAATTTCTGCCTTTTTCGGTACTTAGAAAACATTCAAAAGTTTTCGGTACTTAGGAAAATTCTTACGATTTCGATACTTATTAAACATTCAGAAGTTTTCGGTACTTAGAAAAATTCTGCCGATTTCGGTACTTAGAAAATTCTGACGATTTCGGTACTTTGAAAAATTCTGCCTTTTTCGGTACTTTGAAAAGACTCAGAAATTTTCGGTACTTAGAAAATTTCTGACGATTTCGGTACTTAGAAAAATTCTGAAGATTTCGGTTTTTAGAAAAATTCTGGTGATTTCGGTACTTAGAAAATTTCTGACGTTTCCGGTACTTAGAAAAATTCTTACGATTTCGATACTTATTAAACATTCAGAAGTTTTCGGTACTTAGAAAAATTCTGTCGATCTCGGTACTTAGAAAAGACTCGGAAGTTTTCGGTACTTAGAAAATTTCTGACGTTTTCGGTACTTCGAAAAATTCTGCCGATTTCGGTACTTAGAAAAATTCTGTTTATTTCGGTACTTAGAAAAATTCTGTTGAATTTGGTACTTAGAAAAATTCCGTTGATTTCGGTACTTTGAAAAGACTCAGAAGTTTTCGGTACTTAGAAAATTTCAGACGTTTTCGGTACTTTGAAAAATTCTGATGATTTCGGTACTTAGAAAAATTCTGTTGATTTCGGTACTTAGAAAAAATCTGTCGATTTCTGTACTTAGAAAAGACTCGGAAGTTTTCGGTACTTACAAAATTTCTGCCTTTTTCGGTACTTAGAAAACATTCAGAAGTTTTCGTTACTTAGAAAAATTCTGTCGAATTCGGTACTTAGAAAAATTCTGTCGATTTCGGTACTTAGAAAAATTCTGTTGATTTCGGTACTTAGAAAAATTCTGTCGATTTCGGTACTTAGAAAAGACTCGGAAGTTTTCAGTACTTAGAAAATTTCTGACGTTTTCGGTACTTAGAAAATTTCTTTTGATTTCGGTACTTAGAAAATTTCTGCCTTTTTCGGTACTTTGAAAAGACTCAGAAGTTTTCGGTACTTAGAAAATTTCTGACGATTTCGGTACTTAGAAAAATTCTGACGATTTCGGTACTTAGAAAAATTCTGTCGATTTCGGTACTTAGAAAACATTCAGAAGTTTTCGGTACTTAGAAAAATTCTGTCGAATTCGGTACTTAGAAAAATTCTGTTGATTTCGGTACTTAGAAAAATTCAGTCAATTTCGGTACTTAGGAAAATTCTTACGATTTCGATACTTATTAAACATTCAGAAGTTTTCGGTACTTAGAAAAATTCTGCCGATTTCGGTACTTAGAAAAATTCTGTTGATTTCGGTACTTAGAAAAATTCTGTCGATTTCGGTACTTAGAAAAGACTCGGAAGTTTTCGGTACTTAGAAAAATTCTGCCGATTTCGGTACTAAGAAAATTTCTGACATTTTCGGTACTTAGAAAATTTCTGACGTTTTCGGTACTTAGAAAAATTCTGATGATTTCGGATTCTGGAAAATTTCTGCCTTTTTCGGTACTTTGAAAAGACTCAGAAGTTTTCAGTACTTAGAAAATTTCTGACGCTTTCGGTACTTAGAAAATTTCTGACGTTTTCGGTACTTCGAAAAATTCTGCCGATTTCGGTACTTAGAAAAATTCTGTTTATTTCGGTACTTAGAAAAATTCTGTTGAATTTGGTACTTAGAAAAATTCCGTTGATTTCGGTACTTTGAAAAGACTCAGAAGTTTTCGGTACTTAGAAAATTTCTGACGTTTTCGGTACTTTGAAAAATTCTGATGATTTCGGTACTTAGAAAAATTCTATTGATTTCGGTACTTAGAAAAAATCTGTCGATTTCGGTACTTAGAAAAGACTCGGAAGTTTTCGGTACTTACAAAATTTCTGCCTTTTTCGGTACTTAGAAAACATTCAGAAGTTTTCGTTACTTAGAAAAATTCTGTCGAATTCGGTACTTAGAAAAATTCTGTTGATTTCGGTACTTGGAAAATTTCTGCCTTTTTCGGTACTTTGAAAAGACTCAGAAGTTTGCAGTACTTAGAAAATTTCTGCCTTTTTCGGTACTTTGAAAAGACTCAGAAGTTTTCGGTACTTAGAAAATTTCTGACGATTTCGGTACTGAGAAAAATTCTGACGATTTCGGTACTTAGAAAAATTCTGTCGATTTCGGTACTTAGAAAACATTCAGAAGTTTTCGGTACTTAGAAAATTTCTGCCTTTTTCGGTACTTAGAAAACATTCAAAAGTTTTCGGTACTTAGGAAAATTCTTACGATTTCGATACTTATTAAACATTCAGAAGTTTTCGGTACTTAGAAAAATTCTGCCGATTTCGGTACTTAGAAAATTCTGACGATTTCGGTACTTTGAAAAATTCTGCCTTTTTCGGTACTTTGAAAAGACTCAGAAATTTTCGGTACTTAGAAAATTTCTGACGATTTCGGTACTTAGAAAAATTCTGAAGATTTCGGTTTTTAGAAAAATTCTGGTGATTTCGGTACTTAGAAAATTTCTGACGTTTCCGGTACTTAGAAAAATTCTTACGATTTCGATACTTATTAAACATTCAGAAGTTTTCGGTACTTAGAAAAATTCTGTCGATCTCGGTACTTAGAAAAGACTCGGAAGTTTTCGGTACTTAGAAAATTTCTGACGTTTTCGGTACTTCGAAAAATTCTGCCGATTTCGGTACTTAGAAAAATTCTGTTTATTTCGGTACTTAGAAAAATTCTGTTGAATTTGGTACTTAGAAAAATTCCGTTGATTTCGGTACTTTGAAAAGACTCAGAAGTTTTCGGTACTTAGAAAATTTCAGACGTTTTCGGTACTTTGAAAAATTCTGATGATTTCGGTACTTAGAAAAATTCTGTTGATTTCGGTACTTAGAAAAAATCTGTCGATTTCTGTACTTAGAAAAGACTCGGAAGTTTTCGGTACTTACAAAATTTCTGCCTTTTTCGGTACTTAGAAAACATTCAGAAGTTTTCGTTACTTAGAAAAATTCTGTCGAATTCGGTACTTAGAAAAATTCTGTCGATTTCGGTACTTAGAAAAATTCTGTTGATTTCGGTACTTAGAAAAATTCTGTCGATTTCGGTACTTAGAAAAGACTCGGAAGTTTTCAGTACTTAGAAAATTTCTGACGTTTTCGGTACTTAGAAAATTTCTTTTGATTTCGGTACTTAGAAAATTTCTGCCTTTTTCGGTACTTTGAAAAGACTCAGAAGTTTTCGGTACTTAGAAAATTTCTGACGATTTCGGTACTTAGAAAAATTCTGACGATTTCGGTACTTAGAAAAATTCTGTCGATTTCGGTACTTAGAAAACATTCAGAAGTTTTCGGTACTTAGAAAAATTCTGTCGAATTCGGTACTTAGAAAAATTCTGTTGATTTCGGTACTTAGAAAAATTCAGTCAATTTCGGTACTTAGGAAAATTCTTACGATTTCGATACTTATTAAACATTCAGAAGTTTTCGGTACTTAGAAAAATTCTGCCGATTTCGGTACTTAGAAAAATTCTGTTGATTTCGGTACTTAGAAAAATTCTGTCGATTTCGGTACTTAGAAAAGACTCGGAAGTTTTCGGTACTTAGAAAAATTCTGCCGATTTCGGTACTAAGAAAATTTCTGACATTTTCGGTACTTAGAAAATTTCTGACGTTTTCGGTACTTAGAAAAATTCTGATGATTTCGTATTCTGGAAAATTTCTGCCTTTTTCGGTACTTTGAAAAGACTCAGAAGTTTTCGGTACTTAGAAAATTTCTGTTGAATTTGGTACTTAGAAAAATTCCGTTGATTTCGGTACTTTGAAAAGACTCAGAAGTTTTCGGTACTTAGAAAATTTCTGACGTTTTCGGTACTTTGAAAAATTCTGATGATTTCGGTACTTAGAAAAATTCTGTTGATTTCGGTACTTAGAAAAAATCTGTCGATTTCGGTACTTAGAAAAGACTCGGAAGTTTTCGGTACTTACAAAATTTCTGCCTTTTTCGGTACTTAGAAAACATTCAGAAGTTTTCGTTACTTAGAAAAATTCTGTCGAATTCGGTACTTAGAAAAATTCTGTTGATTTCGGTACTTGGAAAATTTCTGCCTTTTTCGGTACTTTGAAAAGACTCAGAAGTTTGCAGTACTTAGAAAATTTCTGCCTTTTTCGGTACTTTGAAAAGACTCAGAAGTTTTCGGTACTTAGAAAATTTCTGACGATTTCGGTACTTAGAAAAATTCTGACGATTTCGGTACTTAGAAAAATTCTGTCGATTTCGGTACTTAGAAAACATTCAGAAGTTTTCGGTACTTAGAAAATTTCTGCCTTTTTCGGTACTTAGAAAACATTCAAAAGTTTTCGGTACTTAGAAAAATTCTGTCGAATTCGGTACTTAGAAAAATTCTGTTGATTTCGGTACTTAGGAAAATTCTTACGATTTCGATACTTATATTAAACATTCAGAAGTTTTCGGTACTTAGAAAAATTCTGCCGATTTCGGTACTTAGAAAATTCTGACGATTTCGGTACTTTGAAAAATTCTGCCTTTTTCGGTACTTTGAAAAGACTAGGAAGTTTGCAGTACTTAGAAAATTTCTGACGTTTTCGGTATTTAGAAAATTTCTGACGTTTTCGGTACTTCGAAAAATTCTGCCGATTTCGGTACTTAGAAAAATTCTGTTTATTTCGGTACTTAGAAAAATTCTGTTGAATTTGGTACTTAGAAAAATTCCGTTGATTTCGGTACTTTGAAAAGACTCAGAAGTTTTCGGTACTTAGAAAATTTCAGACGTTTTCGGTACTTAGAAAATTTCTGACATTTTCGGTACTTAGAAAAATACTTACGATTTCGATACTTATTAAACATTCAGAAGTTTTCGGTACTTAGAAAAATTCTGCCGATTTCGGTACTTAGAAAAATTCTGTTGATTTCGGTACTTAGAAAAAATCTGTCGATTTCGGTACTTAGAAAAGACTCGGAAGTTTTCGGTACTTACAAAATTTCTGCCTTTTTCGGTACTTAGAAAACATTCAGAAGTTTTCGTTACTTAGAAAAATTCTGTCGAATTCGGTACTTAGAAAAATTCTGCCGATTTCGGTACTTAGAAAAATTCTGTTGATTTCGGTACTTAGAAAAATTCTGTCGATTTCGGTACTTAGAAAAGACTCGGAAGTTTTCGGTACTTAGAAAATTTCTGACGTTTTCGGTACTTAGAAAATTTCTTTTGATTTCGGTACTTAGAAAATTTCTGCCTTTTTCGGTACTTTGAAAAGACTCAGAAGTTTTCGGTACTTAGAAAATTTCTGACGATTTCGGTACTTAGAAAAATTCTGACGATTTCGGTACTTAGAAAAATTCTGTCGATTTCGGTACTTAGAAAACATTCAGAAGTTTTCGGTACTTAGAAAATTTCTGCCTTTTTCAGTACTTAGAAAACATTCAAAAGTTTTCGGTACTTAGAAAAATTCTGTCGAATTCGGTACTTAGAAAAATTCTGTTGATTTCGGTACTTAGAAAAATTCAGTCAATTTCGGTACTTAGGAAAATTCTTACGATTTCGATACTTATTAAACATTCAGAAGTTTTCGGTACTTAGAAAAATTCTGCCGATTTCGGTACTTAGAAAAATTCTGTTGATTTCGGTACTTAGAAAAATTCTGTCGATTTCGGTACTTAGAAAAGACTCGGAAGTTTTCGGTACTTAGAAAAATTCTGCCGATTTCGGTACTAAGAAAATTTCTGACATTTTCGGTACTTAGAAAATTTCTGACGTTTTCGGTACTTAGAAAAATTCTGATGATTTCGGATTCTGGAAAATTTCTGCCTTTTTCGGTACTTTGAAAAGACTCAGAAGTTTTCAGTACTTAGAAAATTTCTGACGCTTTCGGTACTTAGAAAATTTCTGACGTTTTCGGTACTTCGAAAAATTCTGCCGATTTCGGTACTTAGAAAAATTCTGTTTATTTCGGTACTTAGAAAAATTCTGTTGAATTTGGTACTTAGAAAAATTACGTTGATTTCGGTACTTTGAAAAGACTCAGAAGTTTTCGGTACTTAGAAAATTTCTGACGTTTTCGGTACTTTGAAAAATTCTGATGATTTCGGTACTTAGAAAAATTCTATTGATTTCGGTACTTAGAAAAAATCTGTCGATTTCGGTACTTAGAAAAGACTCGGAAGTTTTCGGTACTTACAAAATTTCTGCCTTTTTCGGTACTTAGAAAACATTCAGAAGTTTTCGTTACTTAGAAAAATTCTGTCGAATTCGGTACTTAGAAAAATTCTGTTGATTTCGGTACTTGGAAAATTTCTGCCTTTTTCGGTACTTTGAAAAGACTCAGAAGTTTGCAGTACTTAGAAAATTTCTGCCTTTTTCGGTACTTTGAAAAGACTCAGAAGTTTTCGGTACTTAGAAAATTTCTGACGATTTCGGTACTGAGAAAAATTCTGACGATTTCGGTACTTAGAAAAATTCTGTCGATTTCGGTACTTAGAAAACATTCAGAAGTTTTCGGTACTTAGAAAATTTCTGCCTTTTTCGGTACTTAGAAAACATTCAAAAGTTTTCGGTACTTAGGAAAATTCTTACGATTTCGATACTTATTAAACATTCAGAAGTTTTCGGTACTTAGAAAAATTCTGCCGATTTCGGTACTTAGAAAATTCTGACGATTTCGGTACTTTGAAAAATTCTGCCTTTTTCGGTACTTTGAAAAGACTCAGAAATTTTCGGTACTTAGAAAATTTCTGACGATTTCGGTACTTAGAAAAATTCTGAAGATTTCGGTTTTTAGAAAAATTCTGGTGATTTCGGTACTTAGAAAATTTCTGACGTTTCCGGTACTTAGAAAAATTCTTACGATTTCGATACTTATTAAACATTCAGAAGTTTTCGGTACTTAGAAAAATTCTGTCGATCTCGGTACTTAGAAAAGACTCGGAAGTTTTCGGTACTTAGAAAATTTCTGACGTTTTCGGTACTTCGAAAAATTCTGCCGATTTCGGTACTTAGAAAAATTCTGTTTATTTCGGTACTTAGAAAAATTCTGTTGAATTTGGTACTTAGAAAAATTCCGTTGATTTCGGTACTTTGAAAAGACTCAGAAGTTTTCGGTACTTAGAAAATTTCAGACGTTTTCGGTACTTTGAAAAATTCTGATGATTTCGGTACTTAGAAAAATTCTGTTGATTTCGGTACTTAGAAAAAATCTGTCGATTTCTGTACTTAGAAAAGACTCGGAAGTTTTCGGTACTTACAAAATTTCTGCCTTTTTCGGTACTTAGAAAACATTCAGAAGTTTTCGTTACTTAGAAAAATTCTGTCGAATTCGGTACTTAGAAAAATTCTGTCGATTTCGGTACTTAGAAAAATTCTGTTGATTTCGGTACTTAGAAAAATTCTGTCGATTTCGGTACTTAGAAAAGACTCGGAAGTTTTCAGTACTTAGAAAATTTCTGACGTTTTCGGTACTTAGAAAATTTCTTTTGATTTCGGTACTTAGAAAATTTCTGCCTTTTTCGGTACTTTGAAAAGACTCAGAAGTTTTCGGTACTTAGAAAATTTCTGACGATTTCGGTACTTAGAAAAATTCTGACGATTTCGGTACTTAGAAAAATTCTGTCGATTTCGGTACTTAGAAAACATTCAGAAGTTTTCGGTACTTAGAAAAATTCTGTCGAATTCGGTACTTAGAAAAATTCTGTTGATTTCGGTACTTAGAAAAATTCAGTCAATTTCGGTACTTAGGAAAATTCTTACGATTTCGATACTTATTAAACATTCAGAAGTTTTCGGTACTTAGAAAAATTCTGCCGATTTCGGTACTTAGAAAAATTCTGTTGATTTCGGTACTTAGAAAAATTCTGTCGATTTCGGTACTTAGAAAAGACTCGGAAGTTTTCGGTACTTAGAAAAATTCTGCCGATTTCGGTACTAAGAAAATTTCTGACATTTTCGGTACTTAGAAAATTTCTGACGTTTTCGGTACTTAGAAAAATTCTGATGATTTCGGATTCTGGAAAATTTCTGCCTTTTTCGGTACTTTGAAAAGACTCAGAAGTTTTCGGTACTTAGAAAATTTCTGTTGAATTTGGTACTTAGAAAAATTCCGTTGATTTCGGTACTTTGAAAAGACTCAGAAGTTTTCGGTACTTAGAAAATTTCTGACGTTTTCGGTACTTTGAAAAATTCTGATGATTTCGGTACTTAGAAAAATTCTGTTGATTTCGGTACTTAGAAAAAATCTGTCGATTTCGGTACTTAGAAAAGACTCGGAAGTTTTCGGTACTTACAAAATTTCTGCCTTTTTCGGTACTTAGAAAACATTCAGAAGTTTTCGTTACTTAGAAAAATTCTGTCGAATTCGGTACTTAGAAAAATTCTGTTGATTTCGGTACTTGGAAAATTTCTGCCTTTTTCGGTACTTTGAAAAGACTCAGAAGTTTGCAGTACTTAGAAAATTTCTGCCTTTTTCGGTACTTTGAAAAGACTCAGAAGTTTTCGGTACTTAGAAAATTTCTGACGATTTCGGTACTTAGAAAAATTCTGACGATTTCGGTACTTAGAAAAATTCTGTCGATTTCGGTATTTAGAAAACATTCAGAAGTTTTCGGTACTTAGAAAATTTCTGCCTTTTTCGGTACTTAGAAAACATTCAAAAGTTTTCGGTACTTAGGAAAATTCTTACGATTTCGATACTTATTAAACATTCAGAAGTTTTCGGTACTTAGAAAAATTCTGCCGATTTCGGTACTTAGAAAATTCTGACGATTTCGGTACTTTGAAAAATTCTGCCTTTTTCGGTACTTTGAAAAGACTCAGAAATTTTCGGTACTTAGAAAATTTCTGACGATTTCGGTACTTAGAAAAATTCTGACGTTTCCGGTACTTAGAAAAATTCTTACGATTTCGATACTTATTAAACATTCAGAAGTTTTCGGTACTTAGAAAAATTCTGTCGATCTCGGTACTTAGAAAAGACTCGGAAGTTTTCGGTACTTAGAAAATTTCTGACGTTTTCGGTACTTAGAAAAATTCTGATGATTTCGGTACTTAGAAAAATTCTGATGATTTCGGAACTTAGAAAAATTCTGCTGATTTCGGTACTTGGAAAATTTCTGCCTTTTTCGGTACTTTGAAAAAAATCAGAAGTTTTCAGTACTTAGAAAATTTCTGACGTTTTCGGTACTTAGAAAATTTCTGACGTTTTCGGTACTTAGAAAAATTCTGCCGATTTCGGTACTTAGAAAAATTCTGTTGATTTCGGTACTTAGAAAAATTCAGTCGATTTCGGTACTCAGAAAAATTCTTACGATTTCGATACTTATTAAACATACAGAAGTTTTCGGTACTTAGAAAAATTCTGCCGATTTCGGTACTTAGAAAATTCTGACGATTTCGGTACTTTGAAAAATTCTGCCTTTTTCGGTACTTTGAAAAGACTAGGAAGTTTGCAGTACTTAGAAAATTTCTGACGTTTTCGGTACTTAGAAAAATTCTTTTGATTTCGGTACTTAGAAAAATTCTGACGATATCGGTACTTAGAAAATTCTGACGATTTCGGTACTTAGAAACATTCTGATGATTTCGGATCTTAGAAAATTTCTGACCTTTTCGATACTTAGAAAATTTCTGACGTTTTCGGTACTTAGAAAAATTCTGTCGATTTCGGTACTTGGAAAGTTTCTGCCTTTTACGGTACTTTGAAAAGACTCAGAAGTTTTCAGTACTTAGAAAATATCTGACGTTTTCGGTACTTAGAAAATTTCTGACATTTTCGGTACTTAGAAAAATTCTGCCGATTTCGGTACTTAGAAAAATTCTGTTGATTTCGGTACTTAGAAAAATTCTGTCGATTTCGGTACTTAGAAAACATTCAGAAGTTTTCGGTACTTAGAAAATTTCTGCCTTTTTCGGTACTTAGAAAACATTCAAAAGTTTTCGGTACTTAGAAAAATTCTGTCGAATTCGGTACTTAGAAAAATTCTGTTGATTTCGGTACTTAGGAAAATTCTTACGATTTCGATACTTATTAAACATTCAGAAGTTTTCGGTACTTAGAAAAATTCTGCCGATTTCGGTACTTAGAAAATTCTGACGATTTCGGTACTTTGAAAAATTCTGCCTTTTTCGGTACTTTGAAAAGACTAGGAAGTTTGCAGTACTTAGAAAATTTCTGACGTTTTCGGTACTTAGAAAATTTCTGACGTTTTCGGTACTTCGAAAAATTCTGCCGATTTCGGTACTTAGAAAAATTCTGTTTATTTCGGTACTTAGAAAAATTCTGTTGAATTTGGTACTTAGAAAAATTCCGTTGATTTCGGTACTTTGAAAAGACTCAGAAGTTTTCGGTACTTAGAAAAATTCTTTTGATTTCGGTACTTAGAAAAATTCTTTTGATTTCGGTACTTAGAAAATTCTGACGATTTCGGTACTTAGAAAAATTCTGATGATTTCGGATCTTAGAAAATTTCTGACCTTTTCGATACTTAGAAAATTTCTGACGTTTTCGGTACGTAGAAAAATTCTGTCGATTTCGGTACTTGGAAAATTTCTGCCTTTTTCGGTACTTTGAAAAGACTCAGAAGTTTTCAGTACTTAGAAAATATCTGACGTTTTCGGTACTTAGAAAATTTCTGACATTTTCGGTACTTAGAAAAATTCTGCCGATTTCGGTACTTAGAAAAATTCTCTTGATTTCGGTACTCGGAAAATTTCTGCCTTTTTCGGTACTTTGAAAAGACTCAGAAGTTTTCGGTACTTAGAAAATTTCTGACGATTTCGGTTTTTAGAAAAATTCTGGTGATTTCGGTACTTAGAAAATTTCTGACGTTTCCGGTACTTAGAAAAATTCTTACGATTTCGATACTTATTAAACATTCAGAAGTTTTCGGTACTTAGAAAAATTCTGATGATTTCGGTACTTAGAAAAATTCTGATGATTTCGGAACTTAGAAAAATTCTGCTGATTTCGGTACTTGGAAAATTTCTGCCTTTTTCGGTACGTTGAAAAGACTCAGAAGTTTTCAGTACTTAGAAAATTTCTGACGTTTTCGGTACTTAGAAAAATTCTGTTGATTTCGGTACTTAGAAAAATTCAGTCGATTTCGGTACTTAGAAAAATTCTTACGACTTCGATACTTATTAAAGATACAGAAGTTTTCGGTACTTAGAAAAATTCTGCCGATTTCGGTACTTAGAAAATTCTGACGATTTCGGTACTTTGAAAAATTCTGCCTTTTTCGGTACTTTGAAAAGACTAGGAAGTTTGCAGTACTTAGAAAATTTCTGACGTTTTCGGTACTTAGAAAAATTCTTTTGATTTCGGTACTTAGAAAAATTCTGACGATATCGGTACTTAGAAAATTCTGACGATTTCGGAACTTAGAAACATTCTGATGATTTCGGATCTTAGAAAATTTCTGACCTTTTCGATACTTAGAAAATTTCTGACGTTTTCGGTACTTAGAAAAATTCTGTCGATTTCGGTACTTGGAAAATTTCTGCCTTTATCGGTACTTTGAAAAGACTCAGAAGTTTTCAGCACTTAGAAAATTTCTGACATTTTCGGTACTTAGAAAAATTCTGCCGATTTCGGTACTTAGAAAAATTCTGTCGATTTCGGTACTTAGAAAACATTCAGAAGTTTTCGGTACTTAGAAAATTTCTGCCTTTTTCGGTACTTAGAAAACATTCAAAAGTTTTCGGTACTTAGAAAAATTCTGTCGAATTCGGTACTTAGAAAAATTCTGTTGATTTCGGTACTTACGAAAATTCTTACGATTTCGATACTTATTAAACATTCAGAAGTTTTCGGTACTTAGAAAAATTCTGCCGATTTTGGTACTTAGAAAATTCTGACGATTTCGGTACTTTGAAAAATTCTGCCTGTTTCGGTACTTTGAAAAGACTAGGAAGTTTGCAGTACTTAGAAAATTTCTGACGTTTTCGGTACTTAGAAAATTTCTGACGTTTTCGGTACTTCGAAAAATTCTGCCGATTTCGGTACTTAGAAAAATTCTGTTTATTTCGGTACTTAGAAAAATTCTGTTGAATTTGGTACTTAGAAAAATTCCGTTGATTTCGGTACTTTGAAAAGACTCAGAAGTTTTCGGTACTTAGAAAATTTCAGACGTTTTCGGTACTTTGAAAAATTCTGATGATTTCGGTACTTAGAAAAATTCTGTTGATTTCGGTACTTAGAAAAAATCTGTCGATTTCGGTACTTAGAAAAGACTCGGAAGTTTTCGGTACTTACAAAATTTCTGCCTTTTTCGGTACTTAGAAAACATTCAGAAGTTTTCGTTACTTAGAAAAATTCTGTCGAATTCGGTACTTTGAAAAATTCTGTCGATTTCGGTACTTAGAAAAGACTCGGAAGTTTTCGGTACTTAGAAAATTTCTGACGTTTTCGGTACTTAGAAAAATTCTTTTGATTTCGGTACTTAGAAAATTTCTGCCTTTTTCGGTACTTTGAAAAGACTCAGAAGTTTTCGGTACTTAGAAAATTTCTGACGATTTCGGTACTTAGAAAAATTCTGACGATTTCGGTACTTAGAAAAATTCTGTCGATTTCGGTACTTAGAAAACATTCAGAAGTTTTCGGTACTTAGTAAATTTCTGCCTTTTTCAGTACTTAGAAAACATTCAAAAGTTTTCGGTACTTAGAAAAATTCTGCCGATTTCGGTACTTAGAAAAATTCTGTCGATTTCGGTACTTAGAAAAGACTCGGAAGTTTTCGGTACTTAGAAAATTTCTGACGTTTTCGGTACTTAGAAAAATTCTTTTGATTTCGGTACTTAGAAAATTTCTGACGTTTTCGGTACTTAGAAAAATTCTGACGATTTCGGTACTTAGAAAAATTCTGTCGATTTCGGTACTTAGAAAACATTCAGAAGTTTTCGGTACTTAGAAAATTTCTGCCTTTTTCGGTACTTAGAAAACATTCAAAAGTTTTCGGTACTTAGGAAAATTCTTACGATTTCGATACTTATTAAACATTCAGAAGTTTTCGGTACTTAGAAAAATTCTGCCGATTTCGGTACTTAGAAAATTCTGACGATTTCGGTACTTTGAAAAATTCTGCCTTTTTCGGTACTTTGAAAAGACTCAGAAATTTTCGGTACTTAGAAAAATTCTGCTGATTTCGGTACTTGGAAAATTTCTGCCTTTTTCGGTACTTTGAAAAAAATCAGAAGTTTTCAGTACTTAGAAAATATCTGACGTTTTCGGTACTTAGAAAATTTCTGACATTTTCGGTACTTAGAAAAATTCTGCCGATTTCGGTACTTTGAAAAGACTAGGAAGTTTGCAGTACTTAGAAAATTTCTGACGTTTTCGGTACTTAGAAAAATTCTTTTGATTTCGGTACTTAGAAAAATTCTGACGATATCGGTACTTAGAAAATTCTGACGATCTCGGTACTTAGAAACATTCTGATGATTTCGGATCTTAGAAAATTTCTGACCTTTTCGATACTTAGAAAATTTCTGACGTTTACGGTACTTAGAAAAATTCTGTCGATTTCGGTACTTGGAAAATTTCTACCTTTTACGGTACTTTGAAAAGACTCAGAAGTTTTCAGTACTTAGAAAATATCTGACGTTTTCGGTACTTAGAAAATTTCTGACATTTTCGGTACTTAGAAAAATTCTGCCGATTTCGGTACTTAGAAAAATTCTGTTGATTTCGGTACTTAGAAAAAATCTGTCGATTTCGGTACTTAGAAAAGACTCGGAAGTTTTCGGTACTTACAAAATTTCTGCCTTTTTCGGTACTTAGAAAACATTCAGAAGTTTTCGTTACTTAGAAAAATTCTGTCGAATTCGGTACTTAGAAAAATTCTGTTGATTTCGGTTTTTGGAAAATTTCTGCCTTTTTCGGTACTTTGAAAAGACTCAGAAGTTTGCAGTACTTAGAAAATTTCTGACATTTTCGGTACTTAGAAAAATACTTACGATTTCGATACTTATTAAACATTCAGAAGTTTTCGGTACTTAGAAAAATTCTTTTGATTTCGGTACTTAGAAAATTTCTGCCTTTTTCGGTACTTTGAAAAGACTCAGAAGTTTTCGGACTTAGAAAATTTCTGACATTTTCGGTACTTAGAAAAATTCTGCCGATTTCGGTACTTAGAAAAATTCTGTTGATTTCGGTACTTAGAAAAATTCTGTCGATTTCGGTACTTAGAAAAGACTCGGAAGTTTTCGGTACTTAGAAAAATTCTGCCGATTTCGGTACTAAGAAAATTTCTGACATTTTCGGTACTTAGAAAATTTCTGACGTTTTCGGTACTTAGAAAAATTCTGACGTTTTCGGTACTTCGAAAAATTCTGCCGATTTCGGTACTTAGAAAAATTCTGTTTATTTCGGTACTTAGAAAAATTCTGTCGAATTTGGTACTTAGAAAAATTCCGTTGATTTCGGTACTTTGAAAAGACTCAGAAGTTTTCGGTACTTAGAAAATTTCTGACGTTTTCGGTACTTTGAAAAATTCTGATGATTTCGGTACTTTGAAAAATTCTGTTGATTTCGGTACTTAGAAAAAATCTGTCGATTTCGGTACTTAGAAAAGACTCGGAAGTTTTCGGTACTTACAAAATTTCTGCCTTTTTCGGTACTTAGAAAACATTCAGAAGTTTTCGGTACTTAGAAAAATTCTGCCGATTTCGGTACTTAGAAAAATTCTGTCGATTTCGGTACTTAGAAAAGACTCGGAAGTTTTCGGTACTTAGAAAATTTCTGACGTTTTCGGTACTTAGAAAAATTCTTTTGATTTCGGTACTTAGAAAATTTCTGCCTTTTTCGGTACTTAGAAAACATTCAAAAGTTTTCGGTACTTGGAAAAATTCTGTCGAATTCGGTACTTAGAAAAATTCTGTTGATTTCGGTACTTGGAAAATTTCTGCCTTTTTCGGTACTTTGAAAAGACTCAGAAGTTTTCAGTACTTAGAAAATTTCTGACGTTTTCGGTACTTAGAAAAATTCTTTTGATTTCGGTACTTAGAAAAATTCTTTTGATTTCGGTACTTAGAAAATTCTGACGATTTCGGTACTTAGAAAAATTCTGATGATTTCGGATCTTAGAAAATTTCTGACCTTTTCGATACTTAGAAAATTTCTGACGTTTTCGGTACGTAGAAAAATCCTGTCGATTTCGGTACTTGGAAAATTTCTGCCTTTTTCGGTACTTTGAAAAGACTCAGAAGTTTTCAGTATTTAGAAAATATCTGACGTTTTCGGTACTTAGAAAATTTCTGACATTTTCGGTACTTAGAAAAATTCTGCCGATTTCGGTACTTAGAAAAATTCTCTTGATTTCGGTACTTGGAAAATTTCTGCCTTTTTCGGTACTTTGAAAAGACTCAGAAGTTTTCGGTACTTAGAAAATTTCTGACGATTTCGGTTTTTAGAAAAATTCTGGTGATTTCGGTACTTAGAAAATTTCTGACGTTTCCGGTACTTAGAAAAATTCTTACGATTTCGATACTTATTAAACATTCAGAAGTTTTCGGTACTTAGAAAAATTCTGATGATTTCGGTACTTAGAAAAATTCTGATGATTTCGGAACTTAGAAAAATTCTGCTGATTTCGGTACTTGGAAAATTTCTGCCTTTTTCGGTACTTTGAAAAGACTCAGAAGTTTTCAGTACTTAGAAAATTTCTGACGTTTTCGGTACTTAGAAAAATTCTGTTGATTTCGGTACTTAGAAAAATTCAGTCGATTTCGGTACTTAGAAAAATTCTTACGACTTCGATACTTATTAAAGATACAGAAGTTTTCGGTACTTAGAAAAATTCTGCCGATTTCGGTACTTAGAAAATTCTGACGATTTCGGTACTTTGAAAAATTCTGCCTTTTTCGGTACTTTGAAAAGACTAGGAAGTTTGCAGTACTTAGAAAATTTCTGACGTTTTCGGTACTTAGAAAAATTCTTTTGATTTCGGTACTTAGAAAAATTCTGACGATATCGGTACTTAGAAAATTCTGACGATTTCGGAACTTAGAAACATTCTGATGATTTCGGATCTTAGAAAATTTCTGACCTTTTCGATACTTAGAAAATTTCTGACGTTTTCGGTACTTAGAAAAATTCTGTCGATTTCGGTACTTGGAAAATTTCTGCCTTTATCGGTACTTTGAAAAGACTCAGAAGTTTTCAGTACTTAGAAAATTTCTGACATTTTCGGTACTTAGAAAAATTCTGCCGATTTCGGTACTTAGAAAAATTCTGTTGATTTCGGTACTTAGAAAAAATCTGTCGATTTCGGTACTTAGAAAAGACTCGGAAGTTTGCAGTACTTAGAAAATTTCTGACATTTTCGGTACTTAGAAAAATACTTACGATTTCGATACTTATTAAACATTCAGAAGTTTTCGGTACTTAGAAAAATTCTGCCGATTTCGGTACTTAGAAAAATTCTGTTGATTTCGGTACTTTGAAAAATTCTGTCGATTTCGGTACTTAGAAAAGACTCGGAAGTTTTCGGTACTTAGAAAATTTCTGACGTTTTCGGTACTTAGAAAAATTCTTTTGATTTCGGTACTTAGAAAATTTCTGCCTTTTTCGGTACTTTGAAAAGACTCAGAAGTTTTCGGTACTTAGAAAATTTCTGACATTTTCGGCACTTAGAAAAATTCTGCCGATTTCGGTACTTAGAAAAATTCTGCCGATTTCGGTACTTAGAAAAATTCTCTTGATTTCGGTACTTGGAAAATTTCTGCCTTTTTCGGTACTGTGAAAAGACTCAGAAGTTTTCGGTACTTAGAAAATTTCTGACGATTTCGGTAATTAGAAAAATTCCGCCGATTTCGATACTTATTAAACATTCAGAAGTTTTCGGTACTTAGAAAAATTCTGTCGATCTCGGTACTTAGAAAAGACTCGGAAGTTTTCGGTACTTAGAAAATTTCTGACGTTTTCGGTACTTAGAAAAATTCTGATGATTTCGGTACTTAGAAAATTTCTGACGTTTTCGGTACTTAGAAAAATTCTTTTGATTTCGGTACTTAGAAAATTTCTGCCTTTTTCGGTACTTTGAAAAGACTCAGAAGTTTTCGGTACTTAGAAAATTTCTGACATTTTCGGTACTTAGAAAAATTCAGTCGATTTCGGTACTTAGAAAAATTCTTACGATTTCGGTACTTTGAAAAATTCTGCCTTTTTCGGTACTTTGAAAAGACTCAGAAGTTTTCAGTACTTAGAAAATTTCTGACGTTTTCGGTACTTAGAAATATTCTGTTGATTTCGGTACTTGGAAAAATTCAGTCGATTTCGGTACTTAGAAAAATTCTTACGACTTCGATACTTATTAAAGATACAGAAGTTTTCGGTACTTAGAAAAATTCTGCCGATTTCGGTACTTAGAAAATTCTGACGATTTCGGTACTTTGAAAAATTCTGCCTTTTTCGGTACTTTGAAAAGACTAGGAAGTTTGCAGTACTTAGAAAATTTCTGACGTTTTCGGTACTTAGAAAAATTCTTTTGATTTCGGTACTTAGAAAAATTCTGACGATATCGGTACTTAGAAAATTCTGACGATTTCGGAACTTAGAAACATTCTGATGATTTCGGATCTTAGAAAATTTCTGACCTTTTCGATACTTAGAAAATTTCTGACGTTTTCGGTACTTAGAAAAATTCTGTCGATTTCGGTACTTGGAAAATTTCTGCCTTTATCGGTACTTTGAAAAGACTCAGAAGTTTTCAGTACTTAGAAAATTTCTGACATTTTCGGTACTTAGAAAAATTCTGCCGATTTCGGTACTTAGAAAAATTCTGTTGATTTCGGTACTTAGAAAAAATCTGTCGATTTCGGTACTTAGAAAAGACTCGGAAGTTTGCAGTACTTAGAAAATTTCTGACATTTTCGGTACTTAGAAAAATACTTACGATTTCGATACTTATTAAACATTCAGAAGTTTTCGGTACTTAGAAAAATTCTGCCGATTTCGGTACTTAGAAAAATTCTGTTGATTTCGGTACTTTGAAAAATTCTGTCGATTTCGGTACTTAGAAAAGACTCGGAAGTTTTCGGTACTTAGAAAATTTCTGACGTTTTCGGTACTTAGAAAAATTCTTTTGATTTCGGTACTTAGAAAATTTCTGCCTTTTTCGGTACTTTGAAAAGACTCAGAAGTTTTCGGTACTTAGAAAATTTCTGACATTTTCGGTACTTAGAAAAATTCTGCCGATTTCGGTACTTAGAAAAATTCTGCCGATTTCGGTACTTAGAAAAATTCTCTTGATTTCGGTACTTGGAAAATTTCTGCCTTTTTCGGTACTGTGAAAAGACTCAGAAGTTTTCGGTACTTAGAAAATTTCTGACGATTTCGGTAATTAGAAAAATTCCGCCGATTTCGATACTTATTAAACATTCAGAAGTTTTCGGTACTTAGAAAAATTCTGTCGATCTCGGTACTTAGAAAAGACTCGGAAGTTTTCGGTACTTAGAAAATTTCTGACGTTTTCGGTACTTAGAAAAATTCTGATGATTTCGGTACTTAGAAAATTTCTGACGTTTTCGGTACTTAGAAAAATTCTTTTGATTTCGGTACTTAGAAAATTTCTGCCTTTTTCGGTACTTTGAAAAGACTCAGAAGTTTTCGGTACTTAGAAAATTTCTGACATTTTCGGTACTTAGAAAAATTCAGTCGATTTCGGTACTTAGAAAAATTCTTACGACTTCGATACTTATTAAAGATACAGAAGTTTTCGGTACTTAGAAAAATTCTGCCGATTTCGGTACTTAGAAAATTCTGACGATTTCGGTTCTTTGAAAAATTCTGCCTTTTTCGGTACTTTGAAAAGACTAGGAAGTTTGCAGTACTTAGAAAATTTCTGACGTTTTCGGTACTTAGAAAAATTCTTTTGATTTCGGTACTTAGAAAAATTCTGACGATATCGGTACTTAGAAAATTCTGACGATTTCGGAACTTAGAAACATTCTGATGATTTCGGATCTTAGAAAATTTCTGACCTTTTCGATACTTAGAAAATTTCTGACGTTTTCGGTACTTAGAAAAATTCTGTCGATTTCGGTACTTGGAAAATTTCTGCCTTTATCGGTACTTTGAAAAGACTCAGAAGTTTTCAGTACTTAGAAAATTTCTGACATTTTCGGTACTTAGAAAAATTCTGCCGATTTCGGTACTTAGAAAAATTCTGTTGATTTCGGTACTTAGAAAAAATCTGTCGATTTCGGTACTTAGAAAAGACTCGGAAGTTTTCGGTACTTACAAAATTTCTGCCTTTTTCGGTACTTAGAAAACATTCAGAAGTTTTCGTTACTTACAAAAATTCTGTCGAATTCGGTACTTAGAAAAATTCTGTTGATTTCTGTACTTGGAAAATTTCTGCCTTTTTCGGTACTTTGAAAAGACTCAGAAGTTTGCAGTACTTAGAAAATTTCTGACATTTTCGGTACTTAGAAAAATACTTACGATTTCGATACTTATTAAACATTCAGAAGTTTTCGGTACTTAGAAAAATTCTGCCGATTTCGGTACTTAGAAAAATTCTGTTGATTTCGGTACTTTGAAAAATTCTGTCGATTTCGGTACTTAGAAAAGACTCGGAAGTTTTCGGTACTTAGAAAATTTCTGACGTTTTCGGTACTTAGAAAAATTCTTTTGATTTCGGTACTTAGAAAATTTCTGCCTTTTTCGGTACTTTGAAAAGACTCAGAAGTTTTCGGTACTTAGAAAATTTCTGACATTTTCGGTACTTAGAAAAATTCTGCCGATTTCGGTACTTAGAAAAATTCTGCCGATTTCGGTACTTAGAAAAATTCTCTTGATTTCGGTACTTGGAAAATTTCTGCCTTTTTCGGTACTTTGAAAAGACTCAGAAGTTTTCGGTACTTAGAAAATTTCTGACGATTTCGGTAATTAGAAAAATTCCGCCGATTTCGATACTTATTAAACATTCAGAAGTTTTCGGTACTTAGAAAAATTCTGTCGATCTCGGTACTTAGAAAAGACTCGGAAGTTTTCGGTACTTAGAAAATTTCTGACGTTTTCGGTACTTAGAAAAATTCTGATGATTTCGGTACTTAGAAAATTTCTGACGTTTTCGGTACTTAGAAAAATTCTTTTGATTTCGGTACTTAGAAAATTTCTGCCTTTTTCGGTACTTTGAAAAGACTCAGAAGTTTTCGGTACTTAGAAAATTTCTGACATTTTCGGTACTTAGAAAAATTCTGTTGATTTCGGTACTTAGAAAAATTCAGTCGATTTCGGTACTTAGAAAAATTCTTACGATTTCGATACTTATTAAAAATACAGAAGTTTTCGGTACTTAGAAAAATTCTGCCGATTTCGGTACTTAGAAAATTCTGACGATTTCGGTACTTTGAAAAATTCTGCCTTTTTCGGTACTTTGAAAAGACTAGGAAGTTTGCAGTACTTAGAAAATTTCTGACGTTTTCGGTACTTAGAAAAATTCTTTTGATTTCGGTACTTAGAAAAATTCTGACGATATCGGTACTTGGAAAATTCTGACGATTTCGGAACTTAGAAACATTCTGATGATTTCGGATCTTAGAAAATTTCTGACCTTTTCGATACTTAGAAAATTTCTGACGTTTTCGGTACTTAGAAAAATTCTGTCGATTTTGGTACTTGGAAAATTTCTGCCTTTTTCGGTACTTTGAAAAGACTCAGAAGTTTTCAGTACTTAGAAAATTTCTGACATTTTCGGTACTTAGAAAAATTCTGCCGATTTCGGTACTTAGAAAAATTCTGTTGATTTCGGTACTTAGAAAAAATCTGTCGATTTCGGTACTTAGAAAAGACTCGGAAGTTTTCGGTACTTACAAAATTTCTGCCTTTTTCGGTACTTAGAAAACATTCAGAAGTTTTCGTTACTTAGAAAAATTCTGTCGAATTCGGTACTTAGAAAAATTCTGTTGATTTCGGTACTTGGAAAATTTCTGCCTTTTTCGGTACTTAGAAAAATTCTGCCGATTTCGGTACTTAGAAAAATTCCGTTGATTTCGGTACTTAGAAAAATTCTGCCGATTTCGGTACTTAGAAAAATTCTGTTGATTTCGGTACTTAGAAAAATTCTGTCGATTTCGGTACTTAGAAAAGACTCGGAAGTTTTCGGTACTTAGAAAATTTCTGACGTTTTCGGTACTTATAAAAAGTCTTTTGATTTCGGTACTTAGAAAATTTCTGCCTTTTTCGGTACTTAGAAAACATTCAAAAGTTTTCGGTACTTAGAAAAATTCGGTCGAATTCGGTACTTAGAAAAATTCTGTTGATTTCGGTACTTGGAAAATTTCTGCCTTTTTCGGTACTTTGAAAAGACTCAGAAGTTTTCAGTATTTAGAAAATTTCTGACGTTTTCGGTACTTAGAAAAATTCTTTTGATTTCGGTACTTAGAAAAATTCTTTTGATTTCGGTACTTAGAAAATTCTGACGATTTCGGTACTTAGAAAAATTCTGATGATTTCGGTACTTGGAAAATTTCTGCCTTTTTCGGTACTTTGAAAAGACTCAGAAGTTTTCAGTACTTAGAAAATATCTGACGTTTTCGGTACTTAGAAAATTTCTTACATTTTCGATACTTAGAAAAATTCTGCCGATTTCGGTACTTAGAAAAATTCTCTTGATTTCGGTACTTGGAAAATTTCTGCCTTTTTCGGTACTTTGAAAAGACTCAGAAGTTTTCGGTACTTAGAAAAATTCTTACGATTTCGATACTTATTAAACATTCAGAAGTTTTCGGTACTTAGAAAAATTCTGATGATTTCGGTACTTAGAAAAATTCTGATGATTTCGGAACTTAGAAAAATTCTGCTGATTTCGGTACTTGGAAAATTTCTGCCTTTTTCGGTACTTTGAAAAGACTCAGAAGTTTTCAGTACTTAGAAAATTTCTGACGTTTTCGGTACTTAGAAAAATTCTGTTGATTTCGGTACTTAGAAAAATTCAGTCGATTTCGGTACTTAGAAAAATTCTTACGACTTCGATTCTTATTAAAGATACAGAAGTTTTCGGTACTTAGAAAAATTCTGCCGATTTCGGTACTTAGAAAATTCTGACGATTTCGGTACTTTGAAAAATTCTGCCTTTTTCGGTACTTTGAAAAGACTAGGAAGTTTGCAGTACTTAGAAAATTTCTGACGTTTTCGGTACTTAGAAAAATTCTTTTGATTTCGGTACTTAGAAAAATTCTGACGATATCGGTACTTAGAAAATTCTGACGATTTCGGAACTTAGAAACATTCTGATGATTTCGGATCTTAGAAAATTTCTGACCTTTTCGATACTTAGAAAATTTCTGACGTTTTCGGTACTTAGAAAAATTCTGTCGATTTCGGTACTTGGAAAATTTCTGCCTTTATCGGTACTTTGAAAAGACTCAGAAGTTTTCAGTACTTAGAAAATTTCAGACATTTTCGGTACTTAGAAAAATTCTGCCGATTTCGGTACTTAGAAAAATTCTGTTGATTTCGGTACTTAGAAAAAATCTGTCGATTTCGGTACTTAGAAAAAACTCGGAAGTTTTCGGTACTTACAAAATTTCTGCCTTTTTCGGTACTTAGAAAACATTCAGAAGTTTTCGTTACTTAGAAAAATTCTGTCGAATTCGGTACTTAGAAAAATTCCGTTGATTTCGGTACTTAGAAAAATTCTGCCGATTTCGGTACTTAGAAAAATTCTGTTGATTTCGGTACTTAGAAAAATTCTGTCGATTTCGGTACTTAGAAAAGACTCGGAAGTTTTCGGTACTTAGAAAATTTCTGACGTTTTCGGTACTTAGAAAAAGTCTTTTGATTTCGGTACTTAGAAAATTTCTGCCTTTTTCGGTACTTAGAAAACATTCAAAAGTTTTCGGTACTTAGAAAAATTCTGTCGAATTCGGTACTTAGAAAAATTCTGTTGATTTCGGTACTTGGAAAATTTCTGCCTTTTTCGGTACTTTGAAAAGACTCAGAAGTTTTCAGTATTTAGAAAATTTCTGACATTTTCGGTACTTAGAAAAATTCTTTTGATTTCGGTACTTAGAAAAATTCTTTTGATTTCGGTACTTAGAAAATTCTGACGATTTCGGTACTTAGAAAAATTCTGATGATTTCGGTACTTGGAAAATTTCTGCCTTTTTCGGTACTTTGAAAAGACTCAGAAGTTTTCAGTACTTAGAAAATATCTGACGTTTTCGGTACTTAGAAAATTTCTGACATTTTCGATACTTAGAAAAATTCTGCCGATTTCGGTACTTAGAAAAATTCTCTTGATTTCGGTACTTGGAAAATTTCTGCCTTTTTCGGTACTTTGAAAAGACTCAGAAGTTTTCGGTACTTAGAAAAATTCTTACGATTTCGATACTTATTAAACATTCAGAAGTTTTCGGTACTTAGAAAAATTCTGATAATTTCGGTACTTAGAAAAATTCTGATGATTTCGGTACTTGGAAAATTTCTGCCTTTTTCGGTACTTTGAAAAGACTCAGAAGTTTTCAGTACTTAGAAAATATCTGACGTTTTCGGTACTTAGAAAATTTCTTACATTTTCGATACTTAGAAAAATTCTGCCGATTTCGGTACTTAGAAAAATTCTCTTGATTTCGGTACTTGGAAAATTTCTGCCTTTTTCGGTACTTTGAAAAGACTCAGAAGTTTTCGGTACTTAGAAAAATTCTTACGATTTCGATACTTATTAAACATTCAGAAGTTTTCGGTACTTAGAAAAATTCTGATGATTTCGGTACTTAGAAAAATTCTGATGATTTCGGAACTTAGAAAAATTCTGCTGATTTCGGTACTTGGAAAATTTCTGCCTTTTTCGGTACTTTGAAAAGACTCAGAAGTTTTCAGTACTTAGAAAATTTCTGACGTTTTCGGTACTTAGAAAAATTCTGTTGATTTCGGTACTTAGAAAAATTCAGTCGATTTCGGTACTTAGAAAAATTCTTACGACTTCGATTCTTATTAAAGATACAGAAGTTTTCGGTACTTAGAAAAATTCTGCCGATTTCGGTACTTAGAAAATTCTGACGATTTCGGTACTTTGAAAAATTCTGCCTTTTTCGGTACTTTGAAAAGACTAGGAAGTTTGCAGTACTTAGAAAATTTCTGACGTTTTCGGTACTTAGAAAAATTCTTTTGATTTCGGTACTTAGAAAAATTCTGACGATATCGGTACTTAGAAAATTCTGACGATTTCGGAACTTAGAAACATTCTGATGATTTCGGATCTTAGAAAATTTCTGACCTTTTCGATACTTAGAAAATTTCTGACGTTTTCGGTACTTAGAAAAATTCTGTCGATTTCGGTACTTGGAAAATTTCTGCCTTTATCGGTACTTTGAAAAGACTCAGAAGTTTTCAGTACTTAGAAAATTTCAGACATTTTCGGTACTTAGAAAAATTCTGCCGATTTCGGTACTTAGAAAAATTCTGTTGATTTCGGTACTTAGAAAAAATCTGTCGATTTCGGTACTTAGAAAAAACTCGGAAGTTTTCGGTACTTACAAAATTTCTGCCTTTTTCGGTACTTAGAAAACATTCAGAAGTTTTCGTTACTTAGAAAAATTCTGTCGAATTCGGTACTTAGAAAAATTCCGTTGATTTCGGTACTTAGAAAAATTCTGCCGATTTCGGTACTTAGAAAAATTCTGTTGATTTCGGTACTTAGAAAAATTCTGTCGATTTCGGTACTTAGAAAAGACTCGGAAGTTTTCGGTACTTAGAAAATTTCTGACGTTTTCGGTACTTAGAAAAAGTCTTTTGATTTCGGTACTTAGAAAATTTCTGCCTTTTTCGGTACTTAGAAAACATTCAAAAGTTTTCGGTACTTAGAAAAATTCTGTCGAATTCGGTACTTAGAAAAATTCTGTTGATTTCGGTACTTGGAAAATTTCTGCCTTTTTCGGTACTTTGAAAAGACTCAGAAGTTTTCAGTATTTAGAAAATTTCTGACATTTTCGGTACTTAGAAAAATTCTTTTGATTTCGGTACTTAGAAAAATTCTTTTGATTTCGGTACTTAGAAAATTCTGACGATTTCGGTACTTAGAAAAATTCTGATGATTTCGGTACTTGGAAAATTTCTGCCTTTTTCGGTACTTTGAAAAGACTCAGAAGTTTTCAGTACTTAGAAAATATCTGACGTTTTCGGTACTTAGAAAATTTCTGACATTTTCGATACTTAGAAAAATTCTGCCGATTTCGGTACTTAGAAAAATTCTCTTGATTTCGGTACTTGGAAAATTTCTGCCTTTTTCGGTACTTTGAAAAGACTCAGAAGTTTTCGGTACTTAGAAAAATTCTTACGATTTCGATACTTATTAAACATTCAGAAGTTTTCGGTACTTAGAAAAATTCTGATAATTTCGGTACTTAGAAAAATTCTGATGATTTCGGAACTTAGAAAAATTCTGCTGATTTCGGTACTTGGAAAATTTCTGCCTTTTTCGGTACTTTGAAAAGACTCAGAAGTTTTCAGTACTTAGAAAATTTCTGACGTTTTCGGTACTTAGAAAAATTCTGTTGATTTCGGTACTTAGAAAAATTCAGTCGATTTCGGTACTTAGAAAAATTCTTACGACTTCGATACTTATTAAAGATACAGAAGTTTTCGGTACTTAGAAAAATTCTGCCGATTTCGGTACTTAGAAAATTCTGACGATTTCGGTACTTTGAAAAATTCTGCCTTTTTCGGTACTTTGAAAAGACTAGGAAGTTTGCAGTACTTAGAAAATTTCTGACGTTTTCGGTACTTAGAAAAATTCTTTTGATTTCGGTACTTAGAAAAATTCTGACGATATCGGTACTTAGAAAATTCTGACGATTTCGGAACTTAGAAACATTCTGATGATTTCGGATCTTAGAAAATTTCTGACCTTTTCGATACTTAGAAAATTTCTGACGTTTTCGGTACTTAGAAAAATTCTGTCGATTTCGGTACTTGGAAAATTTCTGCCTTTATCGGTACTTTGAAAAGACTCAGAAGTTTTCAGTACTTAGAAAATTTCAGACATTTTCGGTACTTAGAAAACATTCAGAAGTTTTCGTTACTTAGAAAAATTCTGTCGAATTCGGTACTTAGAAAAATTCTGTTGATTTCGGTACTTGGAAAATTTCTGCCTTTTTCGGTACTTTGAAAAGACTCAGAAGTTTGCAGTACTTAGAAAATTTCTGACATTTTCGGTACTTAGTAAAATACTTACGATTTCGATACTTATTAAACATTCAGAAGTTTTCGGTACTTAGAAAAATTCTGCCGATTTCGGTACTTAGAAAATTCTGACGATTTCGGAACTTAGAAACATTCTGATGATTTCGGATCTTAGAAAATTTCTGACCTTTTCGATACTTAGAAAATTTCTGACGTTTTCGGTACTTAGAAAAATTCTGTCGATTTCGGTACTTGGAAAATTTCTGCCTTTATCGGTACTTTGAAAAGACTCAGAAGTTTTCAGTACTTAGAAAATTTCAGACATTTTCGGTACTTAGAAAAATTCTGCCGATTTCGGTACTTAGAAAAATTCTGTTGATTTCGGTACTTAGAAAAAATCTGTCGATTTCGGTACTTAGAAAAAACTCGGAAGTTTTCGGTACTTACAAAATTTCTGCCTTTTTCGGTACTTAGAAAACATTCAGAAGTTTTCGTTACTTAGAAAAATTCTGTCGAATTCGGTACTTAGAAAAATTCTGTTGATTTCGGTACTTGGAAAATTTCTGCCTTTTTCGGTACTTTGAAAAGACTCAGAAGTTTGCAGTACTTAGAAAATTTCTGACATTTTCGGTACTTAGAAAAATACTTACGATTTCGATACTTATTAAACATTCAGAAGTTTTCGGTACTTAGAAAAATTCTGCCGATTTCGGTACTTAGAAAAATTCTGTTGATTTCGGTACTTTGAAAAATTCTGTCGATTTCGGTACTTAGAAAAGACTCAGAAGTTTTCGGTACTTAGAAAATTTCTGACGTTTTCGGTACTTAGAAAAATTCTTTTGATTTCGGTACTTAGAAAATTTCTGCCTTTTTCGGTACTTTGAAAAGACTCAGAAGTTTTCGGTACTTAGAAAATTTCTGACATTTTCGGTACTTAGAAAAATTCTGCCGATTTCGGTACTTAGAAAAATTCTGCCGATTTCGGTACTTAGAAAAATTCTCTTGATTTCGGTACTTGGAAAATTTCTGCCTTTTTCGGTACTTTGAAAAGACTCAGAAGTTTTCGGTACTTAGAAAATTTCTGACGATTTCGGTAATTAGAAAAATTCCGCCGATTTCGATACTTATTAAACATTCAGAAGTTTTCGGTACTTAGAAAAATTCTGTCGATCTCGGTACTTAGAAAAGATACAGAAGTTTTCGGTACTTAGAAAAATTCTGCCGATTTCGGTACTTAGAAAATTCTGACGATTTCGGTACTTTGAAAAATTTTGCCTTTTTCGGTACTTTGAAAAGACTAGGAAGTTTTCGGTACTTACAAAATTTCTGCCTTTTTCGGTACTTAGAAAACATTCAGAAGTTTTCGTTACTTAGAAAAATTCTGTCGAATTCGGTACTTAGAAAAATTCTGTTGATTTCGGTACTTGGAAAATTTCTGCCTTTTTCGGTACTTTGAAAAGACTCAGAAGTTTGCAGTACTTAGAAAATTTCTGACATTTTCGGTACTTAGAAAAATACTTACGATTTCGATACTTATTAAACATTCAGAAGTTTTCGGTACTTAGAAAAATTCTGCCGATTTCGGTACTTAGAAAAATTCTGTTGATTTCGGTACTTTGAAAAATTCTGTCGATTTCGGTACTTAAAAAAGACTCGGAAGTTTTCGGTACTTAGAAAATTTCTGACGTTTTCGGTACTTAGAAAAATTCTTTTGATTTCGGTACTTAGAAAATTTCTGCCTTTTTCGGTACTTTGAAAAGACTCAGAAGTTTTCGGTACTTAGAAAATTTCTGACATTTTCGGTACTTAGAAAAATTCTGCCGATTTCGGTACTTAGAAAAATTCTGTTGATTTCGGTACTTAGAAAAAATCTGTCGATTTCGGTACTTAGAAATGACTCGGAAGTTTTCGGTACTTACAAAATTTCTGCCTTTTTTGGTACTTAGAAAACATTCAGAAGTTTTCGTTACTTAGAAAAATTCTGTCGAATTCGGTACTTAGAAAAATTCTGTTGATTTCGGTACTTGGAAAATTTCTGCCTTTTTCGGTACTTTGAAAAGACTCAGAAGTTTGCAGTACTTAGAAAATTTCTGACATTTTCGGTACTTAGAAAAATACTTACGATTTCGATACTTATTAAACATTCAGAAGTTTTCGGTACTTAGAAAAATTCTGCCGATTTCGGTACTTAGAAAAATTCTGTCGATTTCGGTACTTAGAAAAGACTCGGAAGTTTTCGGTACTTAGAAAATTTCTGACGTTTTCGGTACTTAGAAAAATTCTTTTGATTTCGGTACTTAGAAAATTTCTGCCTTTTTCGGTACTTTGAAAAGACTCAGAAGTTTTCGGTACTTAGAAAAATTCTGACATTTTCGGTACTTAGAAAAATTCTGCCGATTTCGGTACTTAGAAAAATTCTGTTGATTTCGGTACTTAGAAAAATTCTGTCGATTTCGGTACTTAGAAAAGACTCGGAAGTTTTCGGTACTTAGAAAAATTCTGCCGATTTCGAAACTAAGAAAATTTCTGACATTTTCGGTACTTAGAAAATTTCTGACGTTTTCGGTACTTAGAAAATTTCTGACGTTTTCGGTACTTAGAAAAATTCTGTTGATTTCGGTACTTGGAAAATTTCTGCCTTTTTCGGTACTTTGAAAAGACTCAGAAGTTTTCAGTACTTAGAAAATTTCTGACGTTTTCGGTACTTAGAAAATTTCTGACGTTTTCGGTACTTCGAAAAATTCTGCCGATTTCGGTACTTAGAAAAATTCTGTTTATTTCGGTACTTAGAAAAATTCTGTTGAATTTGGTACTTAGAAAAATTCCGTTGATTTCGGTACTTTGAAAAGACTCAGAAGTTTTCGGTACTTAGAAAATTTCTGACGTTTTCGGTTCTTTGAAAAATTCTGATGATTTCGGTACTTAGAAAAATTCTGTCGATTTTGGTACTTGGAAAATTTCTGCCTTTTTCGGTACTTTGAAAAGACTCAGAAGTTTTCAGTACTTAGAAAATTTCTGACATTTTCGGTACTTAGAAAAATTCTGCCGATTTCGGTACTTAGAAAAATTCTGTTGATTTCGGTACTTAGAAAAAATCTGTCGATTTCGGTACTTAGAAAAGACTCGGAAGTTTTCGGTACTTACAAAATTTCTGCCTTTTTCGGTACTTAGAAAACATTCAGAAGTTTTCGTTACTTAGAAAAATTCTGTCGAATTCGGTACTTAGAAAAATTCTGTTGATTTCGGTACTTGGAAAATTTCTGCCTTTTTCGGTACTTTGAAAAGACTCAGAAGTTTGCAGTACTTAGAAAATTTCTGACATTTTCGGTACTTAGAAAAATACTTACGATTTCGATACTTATTAAACATTCAGAAGTTTTCGGTACTTAGAAAAATTCTGCCGATTTCGGTACTTAGAAAAATTCTGTTGATTTCGGTACTTTGAAAAATTCTGTCGATTTCGGTACTTAAAAAAGACTCGGAAGTTTTCGGTACTTAGAAAATTTCTGACGTTTTCGGTACTTAGAAAAATTCTTTTGATTTCGGTACTTAGAAAATTTCTGCCTTTTTCGGTACTTTGAAAAGACTCAGAAGTTTTCGGTACTTAGAAAATTTCTGACATTTTCGGTACTTAGAAAAATTCTGCCGATTTCGGTACTTAGAAAAATTCTGTTGATTTCGGTACTTAGAAAAAATCTGTCGATTTCGGTACTTAGAAATGACTCGGAAGTTTTCGGTACTTACAAAATTTCTGCCTTTTTCGGTACTTAGAAAACATTCAGAAGTTTTCGTTACTTAGAAAAATTCTGTCGAATTCGGTACTTAGAAAAATTCTGTTGATTTCGGTACTTGGAAAATTTCTGCCTTTTTCGGTACTTTGAAAAGACTCAGAAGTTTTCGGTACTTAGAAAATTTCTGACGATTTCGGTAATTAGAAAAATTCCGCTGATTTCGATACTTATTAAACATTCAGAAGTTTTCGGTACTTAGAAAAATTCTGTCGATCTCGGTACTTAGAAAAGATACAGAAGTTTTCGGTACTTAGAAAAATTCTGCCGATTTCGGTACTTAGAAAATTCTGACGATTTCGGTACTTTGAAAAATACTTACGATTTCGATACTTATTAAACATTCAGAAGTTTTCGGTACTTAGAAAAATTCTGCCGATTTCGGTACTTAGAAAAATTCTGTTGATTTCGGTACTTTGAAAAATTCTGTCGATTTCGGTACTTAAAAAAGACTCGGAAGTTTTCGGTACTTAGAAAATTTCTGACGTTTTCGGTACTTAGAAAAATTCTTTTGATTTCGGTACTTAGAAAATTTCTGCCTTTTTCGGTACTTTGAAAAGACTCGGAAGTTTTCGGTACTTACAAAATTTCTGCCTTTTTTGGTACTTAGAAAACATTCAGAAGTTTTCGTTACTTAGAAAAATTCTGTCGAATTCGGTACTTAGAAAAATTCTGTTGATTTCGGTACTTGGAAAATTTCTGCCTTTTTCGGTACTTTGAAAAGACTCAGAAGTTTGCAGTACTTAGAAAATTTCTGACATTTTCGGTACTTAGAAAAATACTTACGATTTCGATACTTATTAAACATTCAGAAGTTTTCGGTACTTAGAAAAATTCTGCCGATTTCGGTACTTAGAAAAATTCTGTCGATTTCGGTACTTAGAAAAGACTCGGAAGTTTTCGGTACTTAGAAAATTTCTGACGTTTTCGGTACTTAGAAAAATTCTTTTGATTTCGGTACTTAGAAAATTTCTGCCTTTTTCGGTACTTTGAAAAGACTCAGAAGTTTTCGGTACTTAGAAAATTTCTGACATTTTCGGTACTTAGAAAAATTCTGCCGATTTCGGTACTTAGAAAAATTCTGTTGATTTCGGTACTTAGAAAAATTCTGTCGATTTCGGTACTTAGAAAAGACTCGGAAGTTTTCGGTACTTAGAAAAATTCTGCCGATTTCGGAACTAAGAAAATTTCTGACATTTTCGGTACTTAGAAAATTTCTGACGTTTTCGGTACTTAGAAAATTTCTGACGTTTTCGGTACTTAGAAAAATTCTGTTGATTTCGGTACTTGGAAAATTTCTGCCTTTTTCGGTACTTTGAAAAGACTCAGAAGTTTTCAGTACTTAGAAAATTTCTGACGTTTTCGGTACTTAGAAAATTTCTGACGTTTTCGGTACTTCGAAAAATTCTGCCGATTTCGGTACTTAGAAAAATTCTGTTTATTTCGGTACTTAGAAAAATTCTGTTGAATTTGGTACTTAGAAAAATTCCGTTGATTTCGGTACTTTGAAAAGACTCAGAAGTTTTCGGTACTTAGAAAATTTCTGACGTTTTCGGTTCTTTTAAAAATTCTGATGATTTCGGTACTTAGAAAAATTCTGTCGATTTTGGTACTTGGAAAATTTCTGCCTTTTTCGGTACTTTGAAAAGACTCAGAAGTTTTCAGTACTTAGAAAATTTCTGACATTTTCGGTACTTAGAAAAATTCTGCCGATTTCGGTACTTAGAAAAATTCTGTTGATTTCGGTACTTAGAAAAAATCTGTCGATTTCGGTACTTAGAAAAGACTCGGAAGTTTTCGGTACTTACAAAATTTCTGCCTTTTTCGGTACTTAGAAAACATTCAGAAGTTTTCGTTACTTAGAAAAATTCTGTCGAATTCGGTACTTAGAAAAATTCTGTTGATTTCGGTACTTGGAAAATTTCTGCCTTTTTCGGTACTTTGAAAAGACTCAGAAGTTTGCAGTACTTAGAAAATTTCTGACATTTTCGGTACTTAGAAAAATACTTACGATTTCGATACTTATTAAACATTCAGAAGTTTTCGGTACTTAGAAAAATTCTGCCGATTTCGGTACTTAGAAAAATTCTGTTGATTTCGGTACTTTGAAAAATTCTGTCGATTTCGGTACTTAAAAAAGACTCGGAAGTTTTCGTTACTTAGAAAATTTCTGACGTTTTCGGTACTTAGAAAAATTCTTTTGATTTCGGTACTTAGAAAATTTCTGCCTTTTTCGGTACTTTGAAAAGACTCAGAAGTTTTCGGTACTTAGAAAATTTCTGACATTTTCGGTACTTAGAAAAATTCTGCCGATTTCGGTACTTAGAAAAATTCTGTTGATTTCGGTACTTAGAAAAATTCTGTCGATTTCGGTACTTAGAAAAGACTCGGAAGTTTTCGGTATTTAGAAAAATTCTGCCGATTTCGGAACTAAGAAAATTTCTGACATTTTCGGTACTTAGAAAATTTCTGACGTTTTCGGTACTTAGAAAATTTCTGACGTCTTCGGTACTTAGAAAAATTCTGTTGATTTCGGTACTTGGAAAATTTCTGCCTTTTTCGGTACTTTGAAAAGACTCAGAAGTTTTCAGTACTTAGAAAATTTCTGACGTTTTCGGTACTTAGAAAATTTCTGACGTTTTCGGTACTTCGAAAAATTCTGCCGATTTCGGTACTTAGAAAAATTCTGTTTATTTCGGTACTTAGAAAAATTCTGTTGAATTTGGTACTTAGAAAAATTCCGTTGATTTCGGTACTTTGAAAAGACTCAGAAGTTTTCGGTACTTAGAAAATTTCTGACGTTTTCGGTTCTTTGAAAAATTCTGATGATTTCGGTACTTAGAAAAATTCTGTCGATTTTGGTACTTGGAAAATTTCTGCCTTTTTCGGTACTTTGAAAAGACTCAGAAGTTTTCAGTACTTAGAAAATTTCTGACATTTTCGGTACTTAGAAAAATTCTGCCGATTTCGGTACTTAGAAAAATTCTGTTGATTTCGGTACTTAGAAAAAATCTGTCGATTTCGGTACTTAGAAAAGACTCGGAAGTTTTCGGTACTTACAAAATTTCTGCCTTTTTCGGTACTTAGAAAACATTCAGAAGTTTTCGTTACTTAGAAAAATTCTGTCGAATTCGGTACTTAGAAAAATTCTGTTGATTTCGGTACTTGGAAAATTTCTGCCTTTTTCGGTACTTTGAAAAGACTCAGAAGTTTGCAGTACTTAGAAAATTTCTGACATTTTCGGTACTTAGAAAAATACTTACGATTTCGATACTTATTAAACATTCAGAAGTTTTCGGTACTTAGAAAAATTCTGCCGATTTCGGTACTTAGAAAAATTCTGTTGATTTCGGTACTTTGAAAAATTCTGTCGATTTCGGTACTTAAAAAAGACTCGGAAGTTTTCGTTACTTAGAAAATTTCTGACGTTTTCGGTACTTAGAAAAATTCTTTTGATTTCGGTACTTAGAAAATTTCTGCCTTTTTCGGTACTTTGAAAAGACTCAGAAGTTTTCGGTACTTAGAAAATTTCTGACATTTTCGGTACTTAGAAAAATTCTGCCGATTTCGGTACTTAGAAAAATTCTGTTGATTTCGGTACTTAGAAAAAATCTGTCGATTTCGGTACTTAGAAATGACTCGGAAGTTTTCGGTACTTACAAAATTTCTGCCTTTTTCGGTACTTAGAAAACATTCAGAAGTTTTCGTTACTTAGAAAAATTCTGTCGAATTCGGTACTTAGAAAAATTCTGTTGATTTCGGTACTTGGAAAATTTCTGCCTTTTTCGGTACTTTGAAAAGACTCAGAAGTTTTCGGTACTTAGAAAATTTCTGACGATTTCGGTAATTAGAAAAATTCCGCTGATTTCGATACTTATTAAACATTCAGAAGTTTTCGGTACTTAGAAAAATTCTGTCGATCTCGGTACTTAGAAAAGATACAGAAGTTTTCGGTACTTAGAAAAATTCTGCCGATTTCGGTACTTAGAAAATTCTGACGATTTCGGTACTTTGAAAAATACTTACGATTTCGATACTTATTAAACATTCAGAAGTTTTCGGTACTTAGAAAAATTCTGCCGATTTCGGTACTTAGAAAAATTCTGTTGATTTCGGTACTTTGAAAAATTCTGTCGATTTCGGTACTTAAAAAAGACTCGGAAGTTTTCGGTACTTAGAAAATTTCTGACGTTTTCGGTACTTAGAAAAATTCTTTTGATTTCGGTACTTAGAAAATTTCTGCCTTTTTCGGTACTTTGAAAAGACTCGGAAGTTTTCGGTACTTACAAAATTTCTGCCTTTTTTGGTACTTAGAAAACATTCAGAAGTTTTCGTTACTTAGAAAAATTCTGTCGAATTCGGTACTTAGAAAAATTCTGTTGATTTCGGTACTTGGAAAATTTCTGCCTTTTTCGGTACTTTGAAAAGACTCAGAAGTTTGCAGTACTTAGAAAATTTCTGACATTTTCGGTACTTAGAAAAATACTTACGATTTCGATACTTATTAAACATTCAGAAGTTTTCGGTACTTAGAAAAATTCTGCCGATTTCGGTACTTAGAAAAATTCTGTCGATTTCGGTACTTAGAAAAGACTCGGAAGTTTTCGGTACTTAGAAAATTTCTGACGTTTTCGGTACTTAGAAAAATTCTTTTGATTTCGGTACTTAGAAAATTTCTGCCTTTTTCGGTACTTTGAAAAGACTCAGAAGTTTTCGGTACTTAGAAAATTTCTGACATTTTCGGTACTTAGAAAAATTCTGCCGATTTCGGTACTTAGAAAAATTCTGTTGATTTCGGTACTTAGAAAAATTCTGTCGATTTCGGTACTTAGAAAAGACTCGGAAGTTTTCGGTACTTAGAAAAATTCTGCCGATTTCGGAACTAAGAAAATTTCTGACATTTTCGGTACTTAGAAAATTTCTGACGTTTTCGGTACTTAGAAAATTTCTGACGTTTTCGGTACTTAGAAAAATTCTGTTGATTTCGGTACTTGGAAAATTTCTGCCTTTTTCGGTACTTTGAAAAGACTCAGAAGTTTTCAGTACTTAGAAAATTTCTGACGTTTTCGGTACTTAGAAAACATTCAGAAGTTTTCGTTACTTAGAAAAATTCTGTCGAATTCGGTACTTAGAAAAATTCTGTTGATTTCGGTACTTGGAAAATTTCTGCCTTTTTCGGTACTTTGAAAAGACTCAGAAGTTTGCAGTACTTAGAAAATTTCTGACATTTTCGGTACTTAGAAAAATACTTACGATTTCGATACTTATTAAACATTCAGAAGTTTTCGGTACTTAGAAAAATTCTGCCGATTTCGGTACTTAGAAAAATTCTGTTGATTTCGGTACTTTGAAAAATTCTGTCGATTTCGGTACTTAGAAAAGACTCAGAAGTTTTCGGTACTTAGAAAATTTCTGACGTTTTCGGTACTTAGAAAAATTCTTTTGATTTCGGTACTTAGAAAATTTCTGCCTTTTTCGGTACTTTGAAAAGACTCAGAAGTTTTCGGTACTTAGAAAATTTCTGACATTTTCGGTACTTAGAAAAATTCTGCCGATTTCGGTACTTAGAAAAATTCTGCCGATTTCGGTACTTAGAAAAATTCTCTTGATTTCGGTACTTGGAAAATTTCTGCCTTTTTCGGTACTTTGAAAAGACTCAGAAGTTTTCGGTACTTAGAAAATTTCTGACGATTTCGGTAATTAGAAAAATTCCGCCGATTTCGATACTTATTAAACATTCAGAAGTTTTCGGTACTTAGAAAAATTCTGTCGATCTCGGTACTTAGAAAAGATACAGAAGTTTTCGGTACTTAGAAAAATTCTGCCGATTTCGGTACTTAGAAAATTCTGACGATTTCGGTACTTTGAAAAATTTTGCCTTTTTCGGTACTTTGAAAAGACTAGGAAGTTTTCGGTACTTACAAAATTTCTGCCTTTTTCGGTACTTAGAAAACATTCAGAAGTTTTCGTTACTTAGAAAAATTCTGTCGAATTCGGTACTTAGAAAAATTCTGTTGATTTCGGTACTTGGAAAATTTCTGCCTTTTTCGGTACTTTGAAAAGACTCAGAAGTTTGCAGTACTTAGAAAATTTCTGACATTTTCGGTACTTAGAAAAATACTTACGATTTCGATACTTATTAAACATTCAGAAGTTTTCGGTACTTAGAAAAATTCTGCCGATTTCGGTACTTAGAAAAATTCTGTTGATTTCGGTACTTTGAAAAATTCTGTCGATTTCGGTACTTAAAAAAGACTCGGAAGTTTTCGGTACTTAGAAAATTTCTGACGTTTTCGGTACTTAGAAAAATTCTTTTGATTTCGGTACTTAGAAAATTTCTGCCTTTTTCGGTACTTTGAAAAGACTCAGAAGTTTTCGGTACTTAGAAAATTTCTGACATTTTCGGTACTTAGAAAAATTCTGCCGATTTCGGTACTTAGAAAAATTCTGTTGATTTCGGTACTTAGAAAAAATCTGTCGATTTCGGTACTTAGAAATGACTCGGAAGTTTTCGGTACTTACAAAATTTCTGCCTTTTTTGGTACTTAGAAAACATTCAGAAGTTTTCGTTACTTAGAAAAATTCTGTCGAATTCGGTACTTAGAAAAATTCTGTTGATTTCGGTACTTGGAAAATTTCTGCCTTTTTCGGTACTTTGAAAAGACTCAGAAGTTTGCAGTACTTAGAAAATTTCTGACATTTTCGGTACTTAGAAAAATACTTACGATTTCGATACTTATTAAACATTCAGAAGTTTTCGGTACTTAGAAAAATTCTGCCGATTTCGGTACTTAGAAAAATTCTGTCGATTTCGGTACTTAGAAAAGACTCGGAAGTTTTCGGTACTTAGAAAATTTCTGACGTTTTCGGTACTTAGAAAAATTCTTTTGATTTCGGTACTTAGAAAATTTCTGCCTTTTTCGGTACTTTGAAAAGACTCAGAAGTTTTCGGTACTTAGAAAAATTCTGACATTTTCGGTACTTAGAAAAATTCTGCCGATTTCGGTACTTAGAAAAATTCTGTTGATTTCGGTACTTAGAAAAATTCTGTCGATTTCGGTACTTAGAAAAGACTCGGAAGTTTTCGGTACTTAGAAAAATTCTGCCGATTTCGAAACTAAGAAAATTTCTGACATTTTCGGTACTTAGAAAATTTCTGACGTTTTCGGTACTTAGAAAATTTCTGACGTTTTCGGTACTTAGAAAAATTCTGTTGATTTCGGTACTTGGAAAATTTCTGCCTTTTTCGGTACTTTGAAAAGACTCAGAAGTTTTCAGTACTTAGAAAATTTCTGACGTTTTCGGTACTTAGAAAATTTCTGACGTTTTCGGTACTTCGAAAAATTCTGCCGATTTCGGTACTTAGAAAAATTCTGTTTATTTCGGTACTTAGAAAAATTCTGTTGAATTTGGTACTTAGAAAAATTCCGTTGATTTCGGTACTTTGAAAAGACTCAGAAGTTTTCGGTACTTAGAAAATTTCTGACGTTTTCGGTTCTTTGAAAAATTCTGATGATTTCGGTACTTAGAAAAATTCTGTCGATTTTGGTACTTGGAAAATTTCTGCCTTTTTCGGTACTTTGAAAAGACTCAGAAGTTTTCAGTACTTAGAAAATTTCTGACATTTTCGGTACTTAGAAAAATTCTGCCGATTTCGGTACTTAGAAAAATTCTGTTGATTTCGGTACTTAGAAAAAATCTGTCGATTTCGGTACTTAGAAAAGACTCGGAAGTTTTCGGTACTTACAAAATTTCTGCCTTTTTCGGTACTTAGAAAACATTCAGAAGTTTTCGTTACTTAGAAAAATTCTGTCGAATTCGGTACTTAGAAAAATTCTGTTGATTTCGGTACTTGGAAAATTTCTGCCTTTTTCGGTACTTTGAAAAGACTCAGAAGTTTTCGGTACTTAGAAAATTTCTGACGATTTCGGTAATTAGAAAAATTCCGCTGATTTCGATACTTATTAAACATTCAGAAGTTTTCGGTACTTAGAAAAATTCTGTCGATCTCGGTACTTAGAAAAGATACAGAAGTTTTCGGTACTTAGAAAAATTCTGCCGATTTCGGTACTTAGAAAATTCTGACGATTTCGGTACTTTGAAAAATACTTACGATTTCGATACTTATTAAACATTCAGAAGTTTTCGGTACTTAGAAAAATTCTGCCGATTTCGGTACTTAGAAAAATTCTGTTGATTTCGGTACTTTGAAAAATTCTGTCGATTTCGGTACTTAAAAAAGACTCGGAAGTTTTCGGTACTTAGAAAATTTCTGACGTTTTCGGTACTTAGAAAAATTCTTTTGATTTCGGTACTTAGAAAATTTCTGCCTTTTTCGGTACTTTGAAAAGACTCGGAAGTTTTCGGTACTTACAAAATTTCTGCCTTTTTTGGTACTTAGAAAACATTCAGAAGTTTTCGTTACTTAGAAAAATTCTGTCGAATTCGGTACTTAGAAAAATTCTGTTGATTTCGGTACTTGGAAAATTTCTGCCTTTTTCGGTACTTTGAAAAGACTCAGAAGTTTGCAGTACTTAGAAAATTTCTGACATTTTCGGTACTTAGAAAAATACTTACGATTTCGATACTTATTAAACATTCAGAAGTTTTCGGTACTTAGAAAAATTCTGCCGATTTCGGTACTTAGAAAAATTCTGTCGATTTCGGTACTTAGAAAAGACTCGGAAGTTTTCGGTACTTAGAAAATTTCTGACGTTTTCGGTACTTAGAAAAATTCTTTTGATTTCGGTACTTAGAAAATTTCTGCCTTTTTCGGTACTTTGAAAAGACTCAGAAGTTTTCGGTACTTAGAAAATTTCTGACATTTTCGGTACTTAGAAAAATTCTGCCGATTTCGGTACTTAGAAAAATTCTGTTGATTTCGGTACTTAGAAAAATTCTGTCGATTTCGGTACTTAGAAAAGACTCGGAAGTTTTCGGTACTTAGAAAAATTCTGCCGATTTCGGAACTAAGAAAATTTCTGACATTTTCGGTACTTAGAAAATTTCTGACGTTTTCGGTACTTAGAAAATTTCTGACGTTTTCGGTACTTAGAAAAATTCTGTTGATTTCGGTACTTGGAAAATTTCTGCCTTTTTCGGTACTTTGAAAAGACTTAGAAGTTTTCAGTACTTAGAAAATTTCTGACGTTTTCGGTACTTAGAAAATTTCTGACGTTTTCGGTACTTCGAAAAATTCTGCCGATTTCGGTACTTAGAAAAATTCTGTTTATTTCGGTACTTAGAAAAATTCTGTTGAATTTGGTACTTAGAAAAATTCCGTTGATTTCGGTACTTTGAAAAGACTCAGAAGTTTTCGGTACTTAGAAAATTTCTGACGTTTTCGGTTCTTTTAAAAATTCTGATGATTTCGGTACTTAGAAAAATTCTGTCGATTTTGGTACTTGGAAAATTTCTGCCTTTTTCGGTACTTTGAAAAGACTCAGAAGTTTTCAGTACTTAGAAAATTTCTGACATTTTCGGTACTTAGAAAAATTCTGCCGATTTCGGTACTTAGAAAAATTCTGTTGATTTCGGTACTTAGAAAAAATCTGTCGATTTCGGTACTTAGAAAAGACTCGGAAGTTTTCGGTACTTACAAAATTTCTGCCTTTTTCGGTACTTAGAAAACATTCAGAAGTTTTCGTTACTTAGAAAAATTCTGTCGAATTCGGTACTTAGAAAAATTCTGTTGATTTCGGTACTTGGAAAATTTCTGCCTTTTTCGGTACTTTGAAAAGACTCAGAAGTTTGCAGTACTTAGAAAATTTCTGACGTTTTCGGTACTTAGAAAAATTCTTTTGATTTCGGTACTTAGAAAATTTCTGCCTTTTTCGGTACTTTGAAAAGACTCAGAAGTTTTCGGTACTTAGAAAATTTCTGACATTTTCGGTACTTAGAAAAATTCTGCCGATTTCGGTACTTAGAAAAATTCTGTTGATTTCGGTACTTAGAAAAATTCTGTCGATTTCGGTACTTAGAAAAGACTCGGAAGTTTTCGGTATTTAGAAAAATTCTGCCGATTTCGGAACTAAGAAAATTTCTGACATTTTCGGTACTTAGAAAATTTCTGACGTTTTCGGTACTTAGAAAATTTCTGACGTTTTCGGTACTTAGAAAAATTCTGTTGATTTCGGTACTTGGAAAATTTCTGCCTTTTTCGGTACTTTGAAAAGACTCAGAAGTTTTCAGTACTTAGAAAATTTCTGACGTTTTCGGTACTTAGAAAATTTCTGACGTTTTCGGTACTTCGAAAAATTCTGCCGATTTCGGTACTTAGAAAAATTCTGTTTATTTCGGTACTTAGAAAAATTCTGTTGAATTTGGTACTTAGAAAAATTCCGTTGATTTCGGTACTTTGAAAAGACTCAGAAGTTTTCGGTACTTAGAAAATTTCTGACGTTTTCGGTTCTTTGAAAAATTCTGATGATTTCGGTACTTAGAAAAATTCTGTCGATTTTGGTACTTGGAAAATTTCTGCCTTTTTCGGTACTTTGAAAAGACTCAGAAGTTTTCAGTACTTAGAAAATTTCTGACATTTTCGGTACTTAGAAAAATTCTGCCGATTTCGGTACTTAGAAAAATTCTGTTGATTTCGGTACTTAGAAAAAATCTGTCGATTTCGGTACTTAGAAAAGACTAGGAAGTTTTCGGTACTTACAAAATTTCTGCCTTTTTCGGTACTTAGAAAACATTCAGAAGTTTTCGTTACTTAGAAAAATTCTGTCGAATTCGGTACTTAGAAAAATTCTGTTGATTTCGGTACTTGGAAAATTTCTGCCTTTTTCGGTACTTTGAAAAGACTCAGAAGTTTGCAGTACTTAGAAAATTTCTGACATTTTCGGTACTTAGAAAAATACTTACGATTTCGATACTTATTAAACATTCAGAAGTTTTCGGTACTTAGAAAAATTCTGCCGATTTCGGTACTTAGAAAAATTCTGTTGATTTCGGTACTTTGAAAAATTCTGTCGATTTCGGTACTTAAAAAAGACTCGGAAGTTTTCGTTACTTAGAAAATTTCTGACGTTTTCGGTACTTAGAAAAATTCTTTTGATTTCGGTACTTAGAAAATTTCTGCCTTTTTCGGTACTTTGAAAAGACTCAGAAGTTTTCGGTACTTAGAAAATTTCTGACATTTTCGGTACTTAGAAAAATTCTGCCGATTTCGGTACTTAGAAAAATTCTGTTGATTTCGGTACTTAGAAAAAATCTGTCGATTTCGGTACTTAGAAATGACTCGGAAGTTTTCGGTACTTACAAAATTTCTGCCTTTTTCGGTACTTAGAAAACATTCAGAAGTTTTCGTTACTTAGAAAAATTCTGTCGAATTCGGTACTTAGAAAAATTCTGTTGATTTCGGTACTTGGAAAATTTCTGCCTTTTTCGGTACTTTGAAAAGACTCAGAAGTTTGCAGTACTTAGAAAATTTCTGACATTTTCGGTACTTAGAAAAATACTTACGATTTCGATACTTATTAAACATTCAGAAGTTTTCTGTACTTTGAAAAGACTCAGAAGTTTTCGGTACTTAGAAAATTTCTCACATTTTCGGTACTTAGAAAAATTCTGCCGATTTCGGTACTTAGAAAAATTCTGCCGATTTCGGTACTTAGAAAAATTCTGTTGATTTCGGTACTTAGAAAAAATCTGTCGATTTCGGTACTTAGAAAAGACTCGGAAGTTTTCGGTACTTAGAAAAATTCTGCCGATTTCGGAACTAAGAAAATTTCTGACATTTTCGGTACTTAGAAAATTTCTGACGTTTTCGGTACTTAGAAAATTTCTGACGTTTTCGGTACTTAGAAAAATTCTGTTGATTTCGGTACTTGGAAAATTTCTGCCTTTTTCGGTACTTTGAAAAGACTCAGAAGTTTTCAGTACTTAGAAAATTTCTGACGTTTTCGGTACTTAGAAAATTTCTGACGTTTTCGGTACTTCGAAAAATTCTGCCGATTTCGGTACTTAGAAAAATTCTGTTTATTTCGGTACTTAGAAAAATTCTGTTGAATTTGGTACTTAGAAAAATTCCGTTGATTTCGGTACTTTGAAAAGACTCAGAAGTTTTCGGTACTTAGAAAATTTCTGACGTTTTCGGTTCTTTGAAAAATTCTGATGATTTCGGTACTTAGAAAAATTCTGTCGATTTTGGTACTTGGAAAATTTCTGCCTTTTTCGGTACTTTGAAAAGACTCAGAAGTTTTCAGTACTTAGAAAATTTCTGACATTTTCGGTACTTAGAAAAATTCTGCCGATTTCGGTACTTAGAAAAATTCTGTTGATTTCGGTACTTAGAAAAAATCTGTCGATTTCGGTACTTAGAAAAGACTCGGAAGTTTTCGGTACTTACAAAATTTCTGCCTTTTTCGGTACTTAGAAAACATTCAGAAGTTTTCGTTACTTAGAAAAATTCTGTCGAATTCGGTACTTAGAAAAATTCTGTTGATTTCGGTACTTGGAAAATTTCTGCCTTTTTCGGTACTTTGAAAAGACTCAGAAGTTTGCAGTACTTAGAAAATTTCTGACATTTTCGGTACTTAGAAAAATACTTACGATTTCGATACTTATTAAACATTCAGAAGTTTTCGGTACTTAGAAAAATTCTGCCGATTTCGGTACTTAGAAAAATTCTGTTGATTTCGGTACTTTGAAAAATTCTGTCGATTTCGGTACTTAAAAAAGACTCGGAAGTTTTCGGTACTTAGAAAATTTCTGACGTTTTCGGTACTTAGAAAAATTCTTTTGATTTCGGTACTTAGAAAATTTCTGCCTTTTTCGGTACTTTGAAAAGACTCAGAAGTTTTCGGTACTTAAAAATTTCTGACATTTTCGGTACTTAGAAAAATTCTGCCGATTTCGGTACTTAGAAAAATTCTGCCGATTTCGGTACTTAGAAAAATTCTGTTGATTTCGGTACTTAGAAAAAATCTGTCGATTTCGGTACTTAGAAAAGACTCGGAAGTTTTCGGTACTTACAAAATTTCTGCCTTTTTCGGTACTTAGAAAACATTCAGAAGTTTTCGTTACTTAGAAAAATTCTGTCGAATTCGGTACTTAGAAAAATTCTGTTGATTTCGGTACTTGGAAAATTTCTGCCTTTTTCGGTACTTTGAAAAGACTCAGAAGTTTGCAGTACTTAGAAAATTTCTGACATTTTCGGTACTTAGAAAAATACTTACGATTTCGATACTTATTAAACATTCAGAAGTTTTCGGTACTTAGAAAAATTCTGCCGATTTCGGTACTTAGAAAAATTCTGTTGATTTCGGTACTTTGAAAAATTCTGTCGATTTCGGTACTTAAAAAAGACTCGGAAGTTTTCGGTACTTAGAAAATTTCTGACGTTTTCGGTACTTAGAAAAATTCTTTTGATTTCGGTACTTAGAAAATTTCTGCCTTTTTCGGTACTTTGAAAAGACTCAGAAGTTTTCGGTACTTAGAAAATTTCTGACATTTTCGGTACTTAGAAAAATTCTGCCGATTTCGGTACTTAGAAAAATTCTGTTGATTTCGGTACTTAGAAAAAATCTGTCGATTTCGGTACTTAGAAATGACTCGGAAGTTTTCGGTACTTACAAAATTTCTGCCTTTTTCGGTACTTAGAAAACATTCAGAAGTTTTCGGTACTTAGAAAAATTCTGTCGAATTCGGTACTTAGAAAAATTCTGTTGATTTCGGTACTTGGAAAATTTCTGCCTTTTTCGGTACTTTGAAAAGACTCAGAAGTTTGCAGTACTTAGAAAATTTCTGACATTTTCGGTACTTAGAAAAATACTTACGATTTCGATACTTATTAAACATTCAGAAGTTTTCTGTACTTTGAAAAGACTCAGAAGTTTTCGGTACTTAGAAAATTTCTCACATTTTCGGTACTTAGAAAAATTCTGCCGATTTCGGTACTTAGAAAAATTCTGTTGATTTCGGTACTTAGAAAAATTCTGTCGATTTCGGTACTTAGAAAAGACTCGGAAGTTTTCGGTACTTAGAAAATTTCTGACGTTTTCGGTACTTAGAAAAATTCTTTTGATTTCGGTACTTAGAAAATTTCTGCCTTTTTCGGTACTTAGAAAACATTCAAAAGTTTTCGGTACTTAGAAAAATTCTGTCGAATTCGGTACTTAGAAAAATTCTGTTGATTTCGGTACTTGGAAAATTTCTGCCTTTTTCGGTACTTTGAAAAGACTCAGAAGTTTTCGGTACTTAGAAAATTTCTGACATTTTCGGTACTTAGAAAAATTCTGCCGATTTCGGTACTTAGAAAAATTCTGCCGATTTCGGTACTTAGAAAAATTCTGTTGATTTCGGTACTTTGAAAAATTCTGTCGATTTCGGTACTTAAAAAAGACTCGGAAGTTTTCGGTACTTAGAAAATTTCTGACGTTTTCGGTACTTAGAAAAATTCTTTTGATTTCGGTACTTAGAAAATTTCTGCCTTTTTCGGTACTTTGAAAAGACTCAGAAGTTTTCGGTACTTAGAAAATTTCTGACATTTTCGGTACTTAGAAAAATTCTGCCGATTTCGGTACTTAGAAAAATTCTGTTGATTTCGGTACTTAGAAAAAATCTGTCGATTTCGGTACTTAGAAATGACTCGGAAGTTTTCGGTACTTACAAAATTTCTGCCTTTTTCGGTACTTAGAAAACATTCAGAAGTTTTCGGTACTTAGAAAAATTCTGTCGAATTCGGTACTTAGAAAAATTCTGTTGATTTCGGTACTTGGAAAATTTCTGCCTTTTTCGGTACTTTGAAAAGACTCAGAAGTTTGCAGTACTTAGAAAATTTCTGACATTTTCGGTACTTAGAAAAATACTTACGATTTCGATACTTATTAAACATTCAGAAGTTTTCTGTACTTTGAAAAGACTCAGAAGTTTTCGGTACTTAGAAAATTTCTCACATTTTCGGTACTTAGAAAAATTCTGCCGATTTCGGTACTTAGAAAAATTCTGTTGATTTCGGTACTTAGAAAAATTCTGTCGATTTCGGTACTTAGAAAAGACTCGGAAGTTTTCGGTACTTAGAAAATTTCTGACGTTTTCGGTACTTAGAAAAATTCTTTTGATTTCGGTACTTAGAAAATTTCTGCCTTTTTCGGTACTTTGAAAAGACTCAGAAGTTTGCAGTACTTAGAAAATTTCTGACATTTTCGGTACTTAGAAAAATACTTACGATTTCGATACTTATTAAACATTCAGAAGTTTTCTGTACTTTGAAAAGACTCAGAAGTTTTCGGTACTTAGAAAATTTCTGACATTTTCGGTACTTAGAAAAATTCTGCCGATTTCGGTACTTAGAAAAATTCTGTTGATTTCGGTACTTAGAAAAATTCTGTCGATTTCGGTACTTAGAAAAGACTCGGAAGTTTTCGGTACTTAGAAAAATTCTGCCGATTTCGGAACTAAGAAAATTTCTGACATTTTCGGTACTTAGAAAATTTTTGACGTTTTCGGTACTTAGAAAATTTCTGACGTTTTCGGTACTTAGAAAAATTCTGTTGATTTCGGTACTTGGAAAATTTCTGCCTTTTTCGGTACTTTGAAAAGACTCAGAAGTTTTCAGTACTTAGAAAATTTCTGACGTTTTCGGTACTTAGAAAATTTCTGACGTTTTCGGTACTTCGAAAAATTCTGCCGATTTCGGTACTTAGAAAAATTCTGTTTATTTCGGTACTTAGAAAAATTCTGTTGAATTTGGTACTTAGAAAAATTCCGTTGATTTCGGTACTTTGAAAAGACTCAGAAGTTTTCGGTACTTAGAAAATTTCTGACGTTTTCGGTTCTTTGAAAAATTCTGATGATTTCGGTACTTAGAAAAATTCTGTCGATTTTGGTACTTGGAAAATTTCTGCCTTTTTCGGTACTTTGAAAAGACTCAGAAGTTTTCAGTACTTAGAAAATTTCTGACATTTTCGGTACTTAGAAAAATTCTGCCGATTTCGGTACTTAGAAAAATTCTGTTGATTTCGGTACTTAGAAAAAATCTGTCGATTTCGGTACTTAGAAAAGACTCGGAAGTTTTCGGTACTTACAAAATTTCTGCCTTTTTCGGTACTTAGAAAACATTCAGAAGTTTTCGTTACTTAGAAAAATTCTGTCGAATTCGGTACTTAGAAAAATTCTGTTGATTTCGGTACTTGGAAAATTTCTGCCTTTTTCGGTACTTTGAAAAGACTCAGAAGTTTGCAGTACTTAGAAAATTTCTGACATTTTCGGTACTTAGAAAAATACTTACGATTTCGATACTTATTAAACATTCAGAAGTTTTCTGTACTTTGAAAAGACTCAGAAGTTTTCGGTACTTAGAAAATTTCTCACATTTTCGGTACTTAGAAAAATTCTGCCGATTTCGGTACTTAGAAAAATTCTGCCGATTTCGGTACTTAGAAAAATTCTGTTGATTTCGGTACTTAGAAAAAATCTGTCGATTTCGGTACTTAGAAAAGACTCGGAAGTTTTCGGTACTTAGAAAAATTCTGCCGATTTCGGAACTAAGAAAATTTCTGACATTTTCGGTACTTAGAAAATTTCTGACGTTTTCGGTACTTAGAAAATTTCTGACGTTTTCGGTACTTAGAAAAATTCTGTTGATTTCGGTACTTGGAAAATTTCTGCCTTTTTCGGTACTTTGAAAAGACTCAGAAGTTTTCAGTACTTAGAAAATTTCTGACGTTTTCGGTACTTAGAAAATTTCTGACGTTTTCGGTACTTCGAAAAATTCTGCCGATTTCGGTACTTAGAAAAATTCTGTTTATTTCGGTACTTAGAAAAATTCTGTTGAATTTGGTACTTAGAAAAATTCCGTTGATTTCGGTACTTTGAAAAGACTCAGAAGTTTTCGGTACTTAGAAAATTTCTGACGTTTTCGGTTCTTTGAAAAATTCTGATGATTTCGGTACTTAGAAAAATTCTGTCGATTTTGGTACTTGGAAAATTTCTGCCTTTTTCGGTACTTTGAAAAGACTCAGAAGTTTTCAGTACTTAGAAAATTTCTGACATTTTCGGTACTTAGAAAAATTCTGCCGATTTCGGTACTTAGAAAAATTCTGTTGATTTCGGTACTTAGAAAAAATCTGTCGATTTCGGTACTTAGAAAAGACTCGGAAGTTTTCGGTACTTACAAAATTTCTGCCTTTTTCGGTACTTAGAAAACATTCAGAAGTTTTCGTTACTTAGAAAAATTCTGTCGAATTCGGTACTTAGAAAAATTCTGTTGATTTCGGTACTTGGAAAATTTCTGCCTTTTTCGGTACTTTGAAAAGACTCAGAAGTTTGCAGTACTTAGAAAATTTCTGACATTTTCGGTACTTAGAAAAATACTTACGATTTCGATACTTATTAAACATTCAGAAGTTTTCGGTACTTAGAAAAATTCTGCCGATTTCGGTACTTAGAAAAATTCTGTTGATTTCGGTACTTTGAAAAATTCTGTCGATTTCGGTACTTAAAAAAGACTCGGAAGTTTTCGTTACTTAGAAAATTTCTGACGTTTTCGGTACTTAGAAAAATTCTTTTGATTTCGGTACTTAGAAAATTTCTGCCTTTTTCGGTACTTTGAAAAGACTCAGAAGTTTTCGGTACTTAGAAAATTTCTGACATTTTCGGTACTTAGAAAAATTCTGCCGATTTCGGTACTTAGAAAAATTCTGTTGATTTCGGTACTTAGAAAAAATCTGTCGATTTCGGTACTTAGAAATGACTCGGAAGTTTTCGGTACTTACAAAATTTCTGCCTTTTTCGGTACTTAGAAAACATTCAGAAGTTTTCGTTACTTAGAAAAATTCTGTCGAATTCGGTACTTAGAAAAATTCTGTTGATTTCGGTACTTGGAAAATTTCTGCCTTTTTCGGTACTTTGAAAAGACTCAGAAGTTTGCAGTACTTAGAAAATTTCTGACATTTTCGGTACTTAGAAAAATACTTACGATTTCGATACTTATTAAACATTCAGAAGTTTTCTGTACTTTGAAAAGACTCAGAAGTTTTCGGTACTTAGAAAATTTCTCACATTTTCGGTACTTAGAAAAATTCTGCCGATTTCGGTACTTAGAAAAATTCTGCCGATTTCGGTACTTAGAAAAATTCTGTTGATTTCGGTACTTAGAAAAAATCTGTCGATTTCGGTACTTAGAAAAGACTCGGAAGTTTTCGGTACTTAGAAAAATTCTGCCGATTTCGGAACTAAGAAAATTTCTGACATTTTCGGTACTTAGAAAATTTCTGACGTTTTCGGTACTTAGAAAATTTCTGACGTTTTCGGTACTTAGAAAAATTCTGTTGATTTCGGTACTTGGAAAATTTCTGCCTTTTTCGGTACTTTGAAAAGACTCAGAAGTTTTCAGTACTTAGAAAATTTCTGACGTTTTCGGTACTTAGAAAATTTCTGACGTTTTCGGTACTTCGAAAAATTCTGCCGATTTCGGTACTTAGAAAAATTCTGTTTATTTCGGTACTTAGAAAAATTCTGTTGAATTTGGTACTTAGAAAAATTCCGTTGATTTCGGTACTTTGAAAAGACTCAGAAGTTTTCGGTACTTAGAAAATTTCTGACGTTTTCGGTTCTTTGAAAAATTCTGATGATTTCGGTACTTAGAAAAATTCTGTCGATTTTGGTACTTGGAAAATTTCTGCCTTTTTCGGTACTTTGAAAAGACTCAGAAGTTTTCAGTACTTAGAAAATTTCTGACATTTTCGGTACTTAGAAAAATTCTGCCGATTTCGGTACTTAGAAAAATTCTGTTGATTTCGGTACTTAGAAAAAATCTGTCGATTTCGGTACTTAGAAAAGACTCGGAAGTTTTCGGTACTTACAAAATTTCTGCCTTTTTCGGTACTTAGAAAACATTCAGAAGTTTTCGTTACTTAGAAAAATTCTGTCGAATTCGGTACTTAGAAAAATTCTGTTGATTTCGGTACTTGGAAAATTTCTGCCTTTTTCGGTACTTTGAAAAGACTCAGAAGTTTGCAGTACTTAGAAAATTTCTGACATTTTCGGTACTTAGAAAAATACTTACGATTTCGATACTTATTAAACATTCAGAAGTTTTCGGTACTTAGAAAAATTCTGCCGATTTCGGTACTTAGAAAAATTCTGTTGATTTCGGTACTTTGAAAAATTCTGTCGATTTCGGTACTTAAAAAAGACTCGGAAGTTTTCGGTACTTAGAAAATTTCTGACGTTTTCGGTACTTAGAAAAATTCTTTTGATTTCGGTACTTAGAAAATTTCTGCCTTTTTCGGTACTTTGAAAAGACTCAGAAGTTTTCGGTACTTAAAAATTTCTGACATTTTCGGTACTTAGAAAAATTCTGCCGATTTCGGTACTTAGAAAAATTCTGCCGATTTCGGTACTTAGAAAAATTCTGTTGATTTCGGTACTTAGAAAAAATCTGTCGATTTCGGTACTTAGAAAAGACTCGGAAGTTTTCGGTACTTACAAAATTTCTGCCTTTTTCGGTACTTAGAAAACATTCAGAAGTTTTCTTTACTTAGAAAAATTCTGTCGAATTCGGTACTTAGAAAAATTCTGTTGATTTCGGTACTTGGAAAATTTCTGCCTTTTTCGGTACTTTGAAAAGACTCAGAAGTTTGCAGTACTTAGAAAATTTCTGACATTTTCGGTACTTAGAAAAATACTTACGATTTCGATACTTATTAAACATTCAGAAGTTTTCGGTACTTAGAAAAATTCTGCCGATTTCGGTACTTAGAAAAATTCTGTTGATTTCGGTACTTTGAAAAATTCTGTCGATTTCGGTACTTAAAAAAGACTCGGAAGTTTTCGGTACTTAGAAAATTTCTGACGTTTTCGGTACTTAGAAAAATTCTTTTGATTTCGGTACTTAGAAAATTTCTGCCTTTTTCGGTACTTTGAAAAGACTCAGAAGTTTTCGGTACTTAGAAAATTTCTGACATTTTCGGTACTTAGAAAAATTCTGCCGATTTCGGTACTTAGAAAAATTCTGTTGATTTCGGTACTTAGAAAAAATCTGTCGATTTCGGTACTTAGAAATGACTCGGAAGTTTTCGGTACTTACAAAATTTCTGCCTTTTTCGGTACTTAGAAAACATTCAGAAGTTTTCGGTACTTAGAAAAATTCTGTCGAATTCGGTACTTAGAAAAATTCTGTTGATTTCGGTACTTGGAAAATTTCTGCCTTTTTCGGTACTTTGAAAAGACTCAGAAGTTTGCAGTACTTAGAAAATTTCTGACATTTTCGGTACTTAGAAAAATACTTACGATTTCGATACTTATTAAACATTCAGAAGTTTTCTGTACTTTGAAAAGACTCAGAAGTTTTCGGTACTTAGAAAATTTCTCACATTTTCGGTACTTAGAAAAATTCTGCCGATTTCGGTACTTAGAAAAATTCTGTTGATTTCGGTACTTAGAAAAATTCTGTCGATTTCGGTACTTAGAAAAGACTCGGAAGTTTTCGGTACTTAGAAAATTTCTGACGTTTTCGGTACTTAGAAAAATTCTTTTGATTTCGGTACTTAGAAAATTTCTGCCTTTTTCGGTACTTAGAAAACATTCAAAAGTTTTCGGTACTTAGAAAAATTCTGTCGAATTCGGTACTTAGAAAAATTCTGTTGATTTCGGTACTTGGAAAATTTCTGCCTTTTTCGGTACTTTGAAAAGACTCAGAAGTTTTCGGTACTTAGAAAATTTCTGACATTTTCGGTACTTAGAAAAATTCTGCCGATTTCGGTACTTAGAAAAATTCTGTTGATTTCGGTACTTAGAAAAAATCTGTCGATTTCGGTACTTAGAAAAGACTCGGAAGTTTTCGGTACTTACAAAATTTCTGCCTTTTTCGGTACTTAGAAAACATTCAGAAGTTTTCGTTACTTAGAAAAATTCTGTCGAATTCGGTACTTAGAAAAATTCTGTTGATTTCGGTACTTGGAAAATTTCTGCCTTTTTCGGTACTTTGAAAAGGCTCAGAAGTTTGCAGTACTTAGAAAATTTCTGACATTTTCGGTACTTAGAAAAATACTTACGATTTCGATACTTATTAAACATTCAGAAGTTTTCGGTACTTAGAAAAATTCTGCCGATTTCGGTACTTAGAAAAATTCTGTTGATTTCGGTACTTTGAAAAATTCTGTCGATTTCGGTACTTAAAAAAGACTCGGAAGTTTTCGGTACTTAGAAAATTTCTGACGTTTTCGGTACTTAGAAAAATTCTTTTGATTTCGGTACTTAGAAAATTTCTGCCTTTTTCGGTACTTTGAAAAGACTCAGAAGTTTTCGGTACTTAAAAATTTCTGACATTTTCGGTACTTAGAAAAATTCTGCCGATTTCGGTACTTAGAAAAATTCTGCCGATTTCGGTACTTAGAAAAATTCTGTTGATTTCGGTACTTAGAAAAAATCTGTCGATTTCGGTACTTAGAAAAGACTCGGAAGTTTTCGGTACTTACAAAATTTCTGCCTTTTTCGGTACTTAGAAAACATTCAGAAGTTTTCTTTACTTAGAAAAATTCTGTCGAATTCGGTACTTAGAAAAATTCTGTTGATTTCGGTACTTGGAAAATTTCTGCCTTTTTCGGTACTTTGAAAAGACTCAGAAGTTTGCAGTACTTAGAAAATTTCTGACATTTTCGGTACTTAGAAAAATACTTACGATTTCGATACTTATTAAACATTCAGAAGTTTTCGGTACTTAGAAAAATTCTGCCGATTTCGGTACTTAGAAAAATTCTGTTGATTTCGGTACTTTGAAAAATTCTGTCGATTTCGGTACTTAAAAAAGACTCGGAAGTTTTCGGTACTTAGAAAATTTCTGACGTTTTCGGTACTTAGAAAAATTCTTTTGATTTCGGTACTTAGAAAATTTCTGCCTTTTTCGGTACTTTGAAAAGACTCAGAAGTTTTCGGTACTTAGAAAATTTCTGACATTTTCGGTACTTAGAAAAATTCTGCCGATTTCGGTACTTAGAAAAATTCTGTTGATTTCGGTACTTAGAAAAAATCTGTCGATTTCGGTACTTAGAAATGACTCGGAAGTTTTCGGTACTTACAAAATTTCTGCCTTTTTCGGTACTTAGAAAACATTCAGAAGTTTTCGGTACTTAGAAAAATTCTGTCGAATTCGGTACTTAGAAAAATTCTGTTGATTTCGGTACTTGGAAAATTTCTGCCTTTTTCGGTACTTTGAAAAGACTCAGAAGTTTGCAGTACTTAGAAAATTTCTGACATTTTCGGTACTTAGAAAAATACTTACGATTTCGATACTTATTAAACATTCAGAAGTTTTCTGTACTTTGAAAAGACTCAGAAGTTTTCGGTACTTAGAAAATTTCTCACATTTTCGGTACTTAGAAAAATTCTGCCGATTTCGGTACTTAGAAAAATTCTGTTGATTTCGGTACTTAGAAAAATTCTGTCGATTTCGGTACTTAGAAAAGACTCGGAAGTTTTCGGTACTTAGAAAATTTCTGACGTTTTCGGTACTTAGAAAAATTCTTTTGATTTCGGTACTTAGAAAATTTCTGCCTTTTTCGGTACTTAGAAAACATTCAAAAGTTTTCGGTACTTAGAAAAATTCTGTCGAATTCGGTACTTAGAAAAATTCTGTTGATTTCGGTACTTGGAAAATTTCTGCCTTTTTCGGTACTTTGAAAAGACTCAGAAGTTTTCGGTACTTAGAAAATTTCTGACATTTTCGGTACTTAGAAAAATTCTGCCGATTTCGGTACTTAGAAAAATTCTGCCGATTTCGGTACTTAGAAAAATTCTGTTGATTTCGGTACTTTGAAAAATTCTGTCGATTTCGGTACTTAAAAAAGACTCGGAAGTTTTCGGTACTTAGAAAATTTCTGACGTTTTCGGTACTTAGAAAAATTCTTTTGATTTCGGTACTTAGAAAATTTCTGCCTTTTTCGGTACTTTGAAAAGACTCAGAAGTTTTCGGTACTTAGAAAATTTCTGACATTTTCGGTACTTAGAAAAATTCTGCCGATTTCGGTACTTAGAAAAATTCTGTTGATTTCGGTACTTAGAAAAAATCTGTCGATTTCGGTACTTAGAAATGACTCGGAAGTTTTCGGTACTTACAAAATTTCTGCCTTTTTCGGTACTTAGAAAACATTCAGAAGTTTTCGGTACTTAGAAAAATTCTGTCGAATTCGGTACTTAGAAAAATTCTGTTGATTTCGGTACTTGGAAAATTTCTGCCTTTTTCGGTACTTTGAAAAGACTCAGAAGTTTGCAGTACTTAGAAAATTTCTGACATTTTCGGTACTTAGAAAAATACTTACGATTTCGATACTTATTAAACATTCAGAAGTTTTCTGTACTTTGAAAAGACTCAGAAGTTTTCGGTACTTAGAAAATTTCTCACATTTTCGGTACTTAGAAAAATTCTGCCGATTTCGGTACTTAGAAAAATTCTGTTGATTTCGGTACTTAGAAAAATTCTGTCGATTTCGGTACTTAGAAAAGACTCGGAAGTTTTCGGTACTTAGAAAATTTCTGACGTTTTCGGTACTTAGAAAAATTCTTTTGATTTCGGTACTTAGAAAATTTCTGCCTTTTTCGGTACTTTGAAAAGACTCAGAAGTTTGCAGTACTTAGAAAATTTCTGACATTTTCGGTACTTAGAAAAATACTTACGATTTCGATACTTATTAAACATTCAGAAGTTTTCTGTACTTTGAAAAGACTCAGAAGTTTTCGGTACTTAGAAAATTTCTGACATTTTCGGTACTTAGAAAAATTCTGCCGATTTCGGTACTTAGAAAAATTCTGTTGATTTCGGTACTTAGAAAAATTCTGTCGATTTCGGTACTTAGAAAAGACTCGGAAGTTTTCGGTACTTAGAAAAATTCTGCCGATTTCGGAACTAAGAAAATTTCTGACATTTTCGGTACTTAGAAAATTTTTGACGTTTTCGGTACTTAGAAAATTTCTGACGTTTTCGGTACTTAGAAAAATTCTGTTGATTTCGGTACTTGGAAAATTTCTGCCTTTTTCGGTACTTTGAAAAGACTCAGAAGTTTTCAGTACTTAGAAAATTTCTGACGTTTTCGGTACTTAGAAAATTTCTGACGTTTTCGGTACTTCGAAAAATTCTGCCGATTTCGGTACTTAGAAAAATTCTGTTTATTTCGGTACTTAGAAAAATTCTGTTGAATTTGGTACTTAGAAAAATTCCGTTGATTTCGGTACTTTGAAAAGACTCAGAAGTTTTCGGTACTTAGAAAATTTCTGACGTTTTCGGTTCTTTGAAAAATTCTGATGATTTCGGTACTTAGAAAAATTCTGTCGATTTTGGTACTTGGAAAATTTCTGCCTTTTTCGGTACTTTGAAAAGACTCAGAAGTTTTCAGTACTTAGAAAATTTCTGACATTTTCGGTACTTAGAAAAATTCTGCCGATTTCGGTACTTAGAAAAATTCTGTTGATTTCGGTACTTAGAAAAAATCTGTCGATTTCGGTACTTAGAAAAGACTCGGAAGTTTTCGGTACTTACAAAATTTCTGCCTTTTTCGGTACTTAGAAAACATTCAGAAGTTTTCGTTACTTAGAAAAATTCTGTCGAATTCGGTACTTAGAAAAATTCTGTTGATTTCGGTACTTGGAAAATTTCTGCCTTTTTCGGTACTTTGAAAAGACTCAGAAGTTTGCAGTACTTAGAAAATTTCTGACATTTTCGGTACTTAGAAAAATACTTACGATTTCGATACTTATTAAACATTCAGAAGTTTTCTGTACTTTGAAAAGACTCAGAAGTTTTCGGTACTTAGAAAATTTCTCACATTTTCGGTACTTAGAAAAATTCTGCCGATTTCGGTACTTAGAAAAATTCTGCCGATTTCGGTACTTAGAAAAATTCTGTTGATTTCGGTACTTAGAAAAAATCTGTCGATTTCGGTACTTAGAAAAGACTCGGAAGTTTTCGGTACTTAGAAAAATTCTGCCGATTTCGGAACTAAGAAAATTTCTGACATTTTCGGTACTTAGAAAATTTCTGACGTTTTCGGTACTTAGAAAATTTCTGACGTTTTCGGTACTTAGAAAAATTCTGTTGATTTCGGTACTTGGAAAATTTCTGCCTTTTTCGGTACTTTGAAAAGACTCAGAAGTTTTCAGTACTTAGAAAATTTCTGACGTTTTCGGTACTTAGAAAATTTCTGACGTTTTCGGTACTTCGAAAAATTCTGCCAATTTCGGTACTTAGAAAAATTCTGTTTATTTCGGTACTTAGAAAAATTCTGTTGAATTTGGTACTTAGAAAAATTCCGTTGATTTCGGTACTTTGAAAAGACTCAGAAGTTTTCGGTACTTAGAAAATTTCTGACGTTTTCGGTTCTTTGAAAAATTCTGATGATTTCGGTACTTAGAAAAATTCTGTCGATTTTGGTACTTGGAAAATTTCTGCCTTTTTCGGTACTTTGAAAAGACTCAGAAGTTTTCAGTACTTAGAAAATTTCTGACATTTTCGGTACTTAGAAAAATTCTGCCGATTTCGGTACTTAGAAAAATTCTGTTGATTTCGGTACTTAGAAAAAATCTGTCGATTTCGGTACTTAGAAAAGACTCGGAAGTTTTCGGTACTTACAAAATTTCTGCCTTTTTCGGTACTTAGAAAACATTCAGAAGTTTTCGTTACTTAGAAAAATTCTGTCGAATTCGGTACTTAGAAAAATTCTGTTGATTTCGGTACTTGGAAAATTTCTGCCTTTTTCGGTACTTTGAAAAGACTCAGAAGTTTGCAGTACTTAGAAAATTTCTGACATTTTCGGTACTTAGAAAAATACTTACGATTTCGATACTTATTAAACATTCAGAAGTTTTCGGTACTTAGAAAAATTCTGCCGATTTCGGTACTTAGAAAAATTCTGTTGATTTCGGTACTTTGAAAAATTCTGTCGATTTCGGTACTTAAAAAAGACTCGGAAGTTTTCGGTACTTAGAAAATTTCTGACGTTTTCGGTACTTAGAAAAATTCTTTTGATTTCGGTACTTAGAAAATTTCTGCCTTTTTCGGTACTTTGAAAAGACTCAGAAGTTTTCGGTACTTAAAAATTTCTGACATTTTCGGTACTTAGAAAAATTCTGCCGATTTCGGTACTTAGAAAAATTCTGCCGATTTCGGTACTTAGAAAAATTCTGTTGATTTCGGTACTTAGAAAAAATCTGTCGATTTCGGTACTTAGAAAAGACTCGGAAGTTTTCGGTACTTACAAAATTTCTGCCTTTTTCGGTACTTAGAAAACATTCAGAAGTTTTCGTTACTTAGAAAAATTCTGTCGAATTCGGTACTTAGAAAAATTCTGTTGATTTCGGTACTTGGAAAATTTCTGCCTTTTTCGGTACTTTGAAAAGACTCAGAAGTTTGCAGTACTTAGAAAATTTCTGACATTTTCGGTACTTAGAAAAATACTTACGATTTCGATACTTATTAAACATTCAGAAGTTTTCGGTACTTAGAAAAATTCTGCCGATTTCGGTACTTAGAAAAATTCTGTTGATTTCGGTACTTTGAAAAATTCTGTCGATTTCGGTACTTAAAAAAGACTCGGAAGTTTTCGGTACTTAGAAAATTTCTGACGTTTTCGGTACTTAGAAAAATTCTTTTGATTTCGGTACTTAGAAAATTTCTGCCTTTTTCGGTACTTTGAAAAGACTCAGAAGTTTTCGGTACTTAGAAAATTTCTGACATTTTCGGTACTTAGAAAAATTCTGCCGATTTCGGTACTTAGAAAAATTCTGTTGATTTCGGTACTTAGAAAAAATCTGTCGATTTCGGTACTTAGAAATGACTCGGAAGTTTTCGGTACTTACAAAATTTCTGCCTTTTTCGGTACTTAGAAAACATTCAGAAGTTTTCGGTACTTAGAAAAATTCTGTCGAATTCGGTACTTAGAAAAATTCTGTTGATTTCGGTACTTGGAAAATTTCTGCCTTTTTCGGTACTTTGAAAAGACTCAGAAGTTTGCAGTACTTAGAAAATTTCTGACATTTTCGGTACTTAGAAAAATACTTACGATTTCGATACTTATTAAACATTCAGAAGTTTTCTGTACTTTGAAAAGACTCAGAAGTTTTCGGTACTTAGAAAATTTCTCACATTTTCGGTACTTAGAAAAATTCTGCCGATTTCGGTACTTAGAAAAATTCTGTTGATTTCGGTACTTAGAAAAATTCTGTCGATTTCGGTACTTAGAAAAGACTCGGAAGTTTTCGGTACTTAGAAAATTTCTGACGTTTTCGGTACTTAGAAAAATTCTTTTGATTTCGGTACTTAGAAAATTTCTGCCTTTTTCGGTACTTAGAAAACATTCAAAAGTTTTCGGTACTTAGAAAAATTCTGTCGAATTCGGTACTTAGAAAAATTCTGTTGATTTCGGTACTTGGAAAATTTCTGCCTTTTTCGGTACTTTGAAAAGACTCAGAAGTTTTCGGTACTTAGAAAATTTCTGACATTTTCGGTACTTAGAAAAATTCTGCCGATTTCGGTACTTAGAAAAATTCTGCCGATTTCGGTACTTAGAAAAATTCTGTTGATTTCGGTACTTTGAAAAATTCTGTCGATTTCGGTACTTAAAAAAGACTCGGAAGTTTTCGGTACTTAGAAAATTTCTGACGTTTTCGGTACTTAGAAAAATTCTTTTGATTTCGGTACTTAGAAAATTTCTGCCTTTTTCGGTACTTTGAAAAGACTCAGAAGTTTTCGGTACTTAGAAAATTTCTGACATTTTCGGTACTTAGAAAAATTCTGCCGATTTCGGTACTTAGAAAAATTCTGTTGATTTCGGTACTTAGAAAAAATCTGTCGATTTCGGTACTTAGAAATGACTCGGAAGTTTTCGGTACTTACAAAATTTCTGCCTTTTTCGGTACTTAGAAAACATTCAGAAGTTTTCGGTACTTAGAAAAATTCTGTCGAATTCGGTACTTAGAAAAATTCTGTTGATTTCGGTACTTGGAAAATTTCTGCCTTTTTCGGTACTTTGAAAAGACTCAGAAGTTTGCAGTACTTAGAAAATTTCTGACATTTTCGGTACTTAGAAAAATACTTACGATTTCGATACTTATTAAACATTCAGAAGTTTTCTGTACTTTGAAAAGACTCAGAAGTTTTCGGTACTTAGAAAATTTCTCACATTTTCGGTACTTAGAAAAATTCTGCCGATTTCGGTACTTAGAAAAATTCTGTTGATTTCGGTACTTTGAAAAATTCTGTCGATTTCGGTACTTAAAAAAGACTCGGAAGTTTTCGGTACTTAGAAAATTTCTGACGTTTTCGGTACTTAGAAAAATTCTTTTGATTTCGGTACTTAGAAAATTTCTGCCTTTTTCGGTACTTTGAAAAGACTCAGAAGTTTTCGGTACTTAGAAAATTTCTGACATTTTCGGTACTTAGAAAAATTCTGCCGATTTCGGTACTTAGAAAAATTCTGTTGATTTCGGTACTTAGAAAAAATCTGTCGATTTCGGTACTTAGAAATGACTCGGAAGTTTTCGGTACTTACAAAATTTCTGCCTTTTTCGGTACTTAGAAAACATTCAGAAGTTTTCGTTACTTAGAAAAATTCTGTCGAATTCGGTACTTAGAAAAATTCTGTTGATTTCGGTACTTGGAAAATTTCTGCCTTTTTCGGTACTTTGAAAAGACTCAGAAGTTTGCAGTACTTAGAAAATTTCTGACATTTTCGGTACTTAGAAAAATACTTACGATTTCGATACTTATTAAACATTCAGAAGTTTTCTGTACTTTGAAAAGACTCAGAAGTTTTCGGTACTTAGAAAATTTCTGACATTTTCGGTACTTAGAAAAATTCTGCCGATTTCGGTACTTAGAAAAATTCTGTTGATTTCGGTACTTAGAAAAAATCTGTCGATTTCGGTTCTTAGAAATGACTCGGAAGTTTTCGGTACTTAGAAAAATTCTGCCGATTTCGGTACTTAGAAAAATTCTGTTGATTTCGGTACTTAGAAAAATTCTGTCGAATTCGGTACTTAGAAAAATTCTGTTGATTTCGGTACTTGGAAAATTTCTGCCTTTTTCGGTACTTTGAAAAGACTCAGAAGTTTGCAGTACTTAGAAAATTTCTGACATTTTCGGTACTTAGAAAAATACTTACGATTTCGATACTTATTAAACATTCAGAAGTTTTCGGTACTTAGAAAAATTCTGCCGATTTCGGTACTTAGAAAAATTCTGTTGATTTCGGTACTTTGAAAAATTCTGTCGATTTCGGTACTTAAAAAAGACTCGGAAGTTTTCGGTACTTAGAAAATTTCTGACGTTTTCGGTACTTAGAAAAATTCTTTTGATTTCGGTACTTAGAAAATTTCTGCCTTTTTCGGTACTTTGAAAAGACTCAGAAGTTTTCGGTACTTAGAAAATTTCTGACATTTTCGGTACTTAGAAAAATTCTGCCGATTTCGGTACTTAGAAAAATTCTGTTGATTTCGGTACTTAGAAAAAATCTGTCGATTTCGGTACTTAGAAATGACTCGGAAGTTTTCGGTACTTACAAAATTTCTGCCTTTTTCGGTACTTAGAAAACATTCAGAAGTTTTCGTTACTTAGAAAAATTCTGACGTTTTCGGTACTTAGAAAATTTCTGACGTTTTCGGTACTTAGAAAAATTCTGTTGATTTCGGTACTTGGAAAATTTCTGCCTTTTTCGGTACTTTGAAAAGACTCAGAAGTTTTCAGTACTTAGAAAATTTCTGACGTTTTCGGTACTTAGAAAATTTCTGACGTTTTCGGTACTTCGAAAAATTCTGCCGATTTCGGTACTTAGAAAAATTCTGTTTATTTCGGTACTTAGAAAAATTCTGTTGAATTTGGTACTTAGAAAAATTCCGTTGATTTCGGTACTTTGAAAAGACTCAGAAGTTTTCGGTACTTAGAAAATTTCTGACGTTTTCGGTTCTTTGAAAAATTCTGATGATTTCGGTACTTAGAAAAATTCTGTCGATTTTGGTACTTGGAAAATTTCTGCCTTTTTCGGTACTTTGAAAAGACTCAGAAGTTTTCAGTACTTAGAAAATTTCTGACATTTTCGGTACTTAGAAAAATTCTGCCGATTTCGGTACTTAGAAAAATTCTGTTGATTTCGGTACTTAGAAAAAATCTGTCGATTTCGGTACTTAGAAAAGACTCGGAAGTTTTCGGTACTTACAAAATTTCTGCCTTTTTCGGTACTTAGAAAACATTCAGAAGTTTTCGTTACTTAGAAAAATTCTGTCGAATTCGGTACTTAGAAAAATTCTGTTGATTTCGGTACTTGGAAAATTTCTGCCTTTTTCGGTACTTTGAAAAGACTCAGAAGTTTGCAGTACTTAGAAAATTTCTGACATTTTCGGTACTTAGAAAAATACTTACGATTTCGATACTTATTAAACATTCTGAAGTTTTCGGTACTTAGAAAAATTCTGCCGATTTCGGTACTTAGAAAAATTCTGTTGATTTCGGTACTTTGAAAAATTCTGTCGATTTCGGTACTTAAAAAAGACTCGGAAGTTTTCGGTACTTAGAAAATTTCTGACGTTTTCGGTACTTAGAAAAATTCTTTTGATTTCGGTACTTAGAAAATTTCTGCCTTTTTCGGTACTTTGAAAAGACTCAGAAGTTTTCGGTACTTAGAAAATTTCTGACATTTTCGGTACTTAGAAAAATTCTGCCGATTTCGGTACTTAGAAAAATTCTGTTGATTTCGGTACTTAGAAAAAATCTGTCGATTTCGGTACTTAGAAATGACTCGGAAGTTTTCGGTACTTACAAAATTTCTGCCTTTTTCGGTACTTAGAAAACATTCAGAAATTTTCGTTACTTAGAAAAATTCTGTCGAATTCGGTACTTAGAAAAATTCTGTTGATTTCGGTACTTGGAAAATTTCTGCCTTTTTCGGTACTTTGAAAAGACTCAGAAGTTTGCAGTACTTAGAAAATTTCTGACATTTTCGGTACTTAGAAAAATACTTACGATTTCGATACTTATTAAACATTCAGAAGTTTTCTGTACTTTGAAAAGACTCAGAAGTTTTCGGTACTTAGAAAATTTCTGACATTTTCGGTACTTAGAAAAATTCTGCCGATTTCGGTACTTAGAAAAATTCTGTTGATTTCGGTACTTAGAAAAAATCTGTCGATTTCGGTACTTAGAAATGACTCGGAAGTTTTCGGTACTTAGAAAAATTCTGCCGATTTCGGTACTTAGAAAAATTCTGTTGATTTCGGTACTTAGAAAAATTCTGTCGAATTCGGTACTTAGAAAAATTCTGTTGATTTCGGTACTTGGAAAATTTCTGCCTTTTTCGGTACTTTGAAAAGACTCAGAAGTTTGCAGTACTTAGAAAATTTCTGACATTTTCGGTACTTAGAAAAATACTTACGATTTCGATACTTATTAAACATTCAGAAGTTTTCGGTACTTAGAAAAATTCTGCCGATTTCGGTACTTAGAAAAATTCTGTTGATTTCGGTACTTTGAAAAATTCTGTCGGTTTCGGTACTTAAAAAAGACTCGGAAGTTTTCGGTACTTAGAAAATTTCTGACGTTTTCGGTACTTAGAAAAATTCTTTTGATTTCGGTACTTAGAAAATTTCTGCCTTTTTCGGTACTTTGAAAAGACTCAGAAGTTTTCGGTACTTAGAAAATTTCTGACATTTTCGGTACTTAGAAAAATTCTGCCGATTTCGGTACTTAGAAAAATTCTGTTGATTTCGGTACTTAGAAAAAATCTGTCGATTTCGGTACTTAGAAATGACTCGGAAGTTTTCGGTACTTACAAAATTTCTGCCTTTTTCGGTACTTAGAAAACATTCAGAAGTTTTCGTTACTTAGAAAAATTCTGTCGAATTCGGTACTTAGAAAAATTCTGTTGATTTCGGTACTTGGAAAATTTCTGCCTTTTTCGGTACTTTGAAAAGACTCAGAAGTTTGCAGTACTTAGAAAATTTCTGACATTTTCGGTACTTAGAAAAATACTTACGATTTCGATACTTATTAAACATTCAGAAGTTTTCGGTACTTAGAAAAATTCTGCCGATTTCGGTACTTAGAAAAATTCTGTTGATTTCGGTACTTTGAAAAATTCTGTCGATTTCGGTACTTAAAAAAGACTCGGAAGTTTTCGGTACTTAGAAAATTTCTGACGTTTTCGGTACTTAGAAAAATTCTTTTGATTTCGGTACTTAGAAAATTTCTGCCTTTTTCGGTACTTTGAAAAGACTCAGAAGTTTTCGGTACTTAGAAAATTTCTGACATTTTCGGTACTTAGAAAAATTCTGCCGATTTCGGTACTTAGAAAAATTCTGTTGATTTCGGTACTTAGAAAAAATCTGTCGATTTCGGTACTTAGAAATGACTCGGAAGTTTTCGGTACTTACAAAATTTCTGCCTTTTTCGGTACTTAGAAAACATTCAGAAGTTTTCGTTACTTAGAAAAATTCTGTCGAATTCGGTACTTAGAAAAATTCTGTTGATTTCGGTACTTGGAAAATTTCTGCCTTTTTCGGTACTTTGAAAAGACTCAGAAGTTTGCAGTACTTAGAAAATTTCTGACATTTTCGGTACTTAGAAAAATACTTACGATTTCGATACTTATTAAACATTCAGAAGTTTTCTGTACTTAGAAAAATTCTGCCGATTTCGGTACTTAGAAAAATTCTTTTGATTTCGGTACTTAGAAAATTTCTGCCTTTTTCGGTACTTTGAAAAGACTCAGAAGTTTTCGGTACTTAGAAAATTTCTGACATTTTCGGTACTTAGAAAAATTCTGCCGATTTCGGTACTTAGAAAAATTCTGTTGATTTCGGTACTTAGAAAAATTCTGTCGATTTCGGTACTTAGAAAAGACTCGGAAGTTTTCGGTACTTTGAAAATTTCTGACGTTTTCGGTACTTAGAAAAATTCTTTTGATTTCGGTACTTAGAAAATTTCTGCCTTTTTCGGTACTTAGAAAACATTCAAAAGTTTTCGGTACTTAGAAAAATTCTGTCGAATTCGGTACTTAGAAAAATTCTGTTGATTTCGGTACTTGGAAAATTTCTGCCTTTTTCGGTACTTTGAAAAGACTCAGAAGTTTGCAGTACTTAGAAAATTTCTGACATTTTCGGTACTTAGAAAAATACTTACGATTTCGATACTTATTAAACATTCAGAAGTTTTCGGTACTTAGAAAAATTCTGCCGATTTCGGTACTTAGAAAAATTCTGTTGATTTCGGTACTTAGAAAAATTCTGTCGATTTCGGTACTTAGAAAAGACTCGGAAGTTTTCGGTACTTTGAAAATTTCTGACGTTTTCGGTACTTAGAAAAATTCTTTTGATTTCGGTACTTAGAAAATTTCTGCCTTTTTCGGTACTTAGAAAACATTCAAAAGTTTTCGGTACTTAGAAAAATTCTGTCGAATTCGGTACTTAGAAAAATTCTGTTGATTTCGGTACTTGGAAAATTTCTGCCTTTTTCGGTACTTTGAAAAGACTCAGAAGTTTGCAGTACTTAGAAAATTTCTGACATTTTCGGTACTTAGAAAAATACTTACGATTTCGATACTTATTAAACATTCAGAAGTTTTCGGTACTTAGAAAAATTCTGCCGATTTCGGTACTTAGAAAAATTCTGTTGATTTCGGTACTTAGAAAAATTCTGTCGATTTCGGTACTTAGAAAAGACTCGGAAGTTTTCGGTACTTAGAAAATTTCTGACGTTTTCGGTACTTAGAAAAATTCTTTTGATTTCGGTACTTAGAAAATTTCTGCCTTTTTCGGTACATTGAAAAGACTCAGAAGTTTTCGGTACTTAGAAAATTTCTGACATTTTCGGTACTTAGAAAAATTCTGTTGATTTCGGTACTTAGAAAAATTCAAACGATTTCGGTACTTAGAAAAATTCTTACGATTTCGATACTTATTAAAGATACAGAAGTTTTCGGTACTTAGAAAAATTCTGCCGATTTCGGTACTTAGAAAATTCTGACGATTTCGGTACTTTGAAAAATTCTTCCTTTTTCGGTACTTTGAAAAGACTAGGAAGTTTGCAGTACTTAGAAAATTTCTGACGTTTTCGGTACTTAGAAAAATTCTTTTGATTTCGGTACTTAGAAAAATTCTGACGATATCGGTACTTGGAAAATTTCTGCCTTTATCGGTACTTTGAAAAGACTCAGAAGTTTTCAGTACTTAGAAAATTTCTGACATTTTCGGTACTTAGAAAAATTCTGCCGATTTCGGTACTTAGAAAAATTCTGTTGATTTCGGTACTTAGAAAAATTCTGTCGATTTCGGTACTTAGAAAAGACTCGGAAGTTTTCGGTACTTTGAAAATTTCTGACGTTTTCGGTACTTAGAAAAATTCTTTTGATTTCGGTACTTAGAAAATTTCTGCCTTTTTCGGTACTTAGAAAACATTCAGAAGTTTTCGTTACTTAGAAAAATTCTGTCGAATTCGGTACTTAGAAAAATTCTGTTGATTTCGGTACTTGAAAAATTTCTGCCTTTTTCGGTACTTTGAAAAGACTCAGAAGTTTGCAGTACTTAGAAAATTTCTGACATTTTCGGTACTTAGAAAAATACTTACGATTTCGATACTTATTAAACATTCAGAAGTTTTCGGTACTTAGAAAAATTCTGCCGATTTCGGTACTTAGAAAAATTCTGTTGATTTCGGTACTTAGAAAAATTCTGCCGATTTCGGTACTTAGAAAAATTATGTTGCTTTCGGTACTTAGAAAAATTCTGTCGATTTCGGTACTTAGAAAAATTCTTTTGATTTCGGTACTTAGAAAATTTCTGCCTTTTTCGGTACTTTGAAAAGACTCAGAAGTTTTCGGTACTTAGAAAATTTCTGACATTTTCGGTACTTAGAAAAATTCTGCCGATTTCGGTACTTAGAAAAATTCTGTTGATTTCGGTACTTAGAAAAATTCTGTCGATTTCGGTACTTAGAAAAGACTCGGAAGTTTTCGGTACTTAGAAAATTTCTGACGTTTTCGGTACTTAGAAAAATTCTTTTGATTTCGGTACTTAGAAAATTTCTGCCTTTTTCGGTACTTAGAAAACATTCAAAAGTTTTCGGTACTTAGAAAAATTCTGTCGAATTCGGTACTTAGAAAAATTCTGTTGATTTCGGTACTTGGAAAATTTCTGCCTTTTTCGGTACTTTGAAAAGACTCAGAAGTTTGCAGTACTTAGAAAATTTCTGACATTTTCGGTACTTAGAAAAATACTTACGATTTCGATACTTATTAAACATTCAGAAGTTTTCGGTACTTAGAAAAATTCTGCCGATTTCGGTACTTAGAAAAATTCTGTTGATTTCGGTACTTAGAAAAATTCTGTCGATTTCGGTACTTAGAAAAGACTCGGAAGTTTTCGGTACTTAGAAAATTTCTGACGTTTTCGGTACTTAGAAAAATTCTTTTGATTTCGGTACTTAGAAAATTTCTGCCTTTTTCGGTACTTAGAAAACATTCAGAAGTTTTCGTTACTTAGAAAAATTCAGTCGAATTCGGTACTTAGAAAAATTCTGTTGATTTCGGTACTTGGAAAATTTCTGCCTTTTTCGGTACTTTGAAAAGACTCAGAAGTTTGCAGTACTTAGAAAATTTCGGACATTTTCGGTACTTAGAAAAATACTTACGATTTCGATACTTATTAAACATTCAGAAGTTTTCGGTACTTAGAAAAATTCTGCCGATTTCGGTACTTAGAAAAGACTCGGAAGTTTTCGGTACTTAGAAAATTTCTGACGTTTTCGGTACTTAGAAAAATTCTGTTGATTTCGGTACTAAGAAAATTTCTGACATTTTCGGTACTTAGAAAATTTCTGACGTTTTCGGTACTTAGAAAATTTCTGACGTTTTCGGTACTTAGAAAAATTCTGTTGATTTCGGTACTTGGAAAATTTCTGCCTTTTTCGGTACTTTGAAAAGACTCAGAAGTTTTCAGTACTTAGAAAATTTCTGACGTTTTCGGTACTTAGAAAATTTCTGACGTTTTCGGTACTTATTAAACATTCAGAAGTTTTCGGTACTTAGAAAAATTCTGCCGATTTCGGTACTTAGAAAAATTCTGTTGATTTCGGTACTTAGAAAAATTCTGTCGATTTCGGTACTTAGAAAAGACTCGGAAGTTTTCGGTACTTAGAAAATTTCTGACGTTTTCGGTACTTAGAAAAATTCTTTTGATTTCGGTACTTAGAAAATTTCTGCCTTTTTCGGTACTTAGAAAACATTCAAAAGTTTTCGGTACTTAGAAAAATTCTGTCGAATTCGGTACTTAGAAAAATTCTGTTGATTTCGGTACTTGGAAAATTTCTGCCTTTTTCGGTACTTTGAAAAGACTCAGAAGTTTGCAGTACTTAGAAAATTTCTGACATTTTCGGTACTTAGAAAAATACTTACGATTTCGATACTTATTAAACATTCAGAAGTTTTCGGTACTTAGAAAAATTCTGCCGATTTCGGTACTTAGAAAAATTCTGTTGATTTCGGTACTTAGAAAAATTCTGTCGATTTCGGTACTTAGAAAAGACTCGGAAGTTTTCGGTACTTAGAAAATTTCTGACGTTTTCGGTACTTAGAAAAATTCTTTTGATTTCGGTACTTAGAAAATTTCTGCCTTTTTCGGTACTTAGAAAACATTCAGAAGTTTTCGTTACTTAGAAAAATTCAGTCGAATTCGGTACTTAGAAAAATTCTGTTGATTTCGGTACTTGGAAAATTTCTGCCTTTTTCGGTACTTTGAAAAGACTCAGAAGTTTGCAGTACTTAGAAAATTTCGGACATTTTCGGTACTTAGAAAAATACTTACGATTTCGATACTTATTAAACATTCAGAAGTTTTCGGTACTTAGAAAAATTCTGCCGATTTCGGTACTTAGAAAAGACTCGGAAGTTTTCGGTACTTAGAAAATTTCTGACGTTTTCGGTACTTAGAAAAATTCTGTTGATTTCGGTACTTGGAAAATTTCTGCCTTTTTCGGTACTTTGAAAAGACTCAGAAGTTTTCAGTACTTAGAAAATTTCTGACGTTTTCGGTACTTAGAAAAATTCTTTTGATTTCGGTACTTAGAAAAATTCTTTTGATTTCGGTACTTAGAAAATTCTGACGATTTCGGTACTTAGAAAAATTCTGATGATTTCGGATCTTAGAAAATTTCTGACCTTTTTGATACTTAGAAAATATCTGACGTTTTCGGTACTTAGAAAAATTCTGTCGATTTCGGTACTTGGAAAATTTCTACCTTTTTCGGTACTTTGAAAAGACTCAGAAGTTTTCAGTACTTAGAAAATATCTGACGTTTTCGGTACTTAGAAAATTTCTGACATTTTCGGTACTTAGAAAAATTCTGCCGATTTCGGTACTTAGAAAAATTCTCTTGATTTCGGTACTTGGAAAATTTCTGCCTTTTTCGGTACTTTGAAAAGACTCAGAAGTTTTCAGTACTTAGAAAATATCTGACGTTTTCGGTACTTAGAAAATTTCTGACATTTTCGGTACTTAGAAAAATTCTGCCGATTTCGGTACTTAGAAAAATTCTCTTGATTTCGGTACTTGGAAAATTTCTGCCTTTTTCGGTACTTTGAAAAGACTCAGAAGTTTTCGGTACTTAGAAAATTTCTGACGATTTCGGTACTTAGAAAAATTCTGACGATTTCGGTTTTTAGAAAAATTCTGGTGATTTCGGTACTTAGAAAATTTCTGACGTTTCCGGTACTTAGAAAAATTCTTACGATTTCGATACTTATTAAACATTCAGAAGTTTTCGGTACTTAGAAAAATTCTGTCGATCTCGGTACTTAGAAAAGACTCGGAAGTTTTCGGTACTTAGAAAATTTCTGACGTTTTCGGTACTTAGAAAAATTCTGATGATTTCGGTACTTAGAAAAATTCTGATGATTTCGGAACTTAGAAAAATTCTGCTGATTTCGGTACTTGGAAAATTTCTGCCTTTTTCGGTACTTTGAAAAGAATCAGAAGTTTTCAGTACTTAGAAAATTTCTGAAGTTTTCGGTACTTAGAAAAATTCAGTCGATTTCGGTACTTAGAAAAATTCTTACGATTTCGACACTTATTAAAGATACAGAAGTTTTCGGTACTTAGAAAAATTCTGCCGATTTCGGTACTTAGAAAATTCTGACGATTTCGGTACTTTGAAAAATTCTGCCTTTTTCGGTACTTTGAAAAGACTAGGAAGTTTGCAGTACTTAGAAAATTTCTGACGTTTTCGGTACTTAGAAAAATTCTTTTGATTTCGGTACTTAGAAAAATTCTGTCGATTTCGGTACTTGGAAAATTTCTGCCTTTTTCGGTACTTTGAAAAGACTCAGAAGTTTTCGGTACTTAGAAAATTTCTGACATTTTCGGTACTTAGAAAAATTCTGCCGATTTCGGTACTTAGAAAAATTCTGTTGATTTCGGTACTTAGAAAAAATCTGTCGATTTCGGTACTTAGAAAAGACTCGGAAGTTTTCGGTACTTACAAAATTTCTGCCTTTTTCGGTACTTAGAAAACATTCAGAAGTTTTCGTTACTTAGAAAAATTCTGTCGAATTCGGTACTTAGAAAAATTCTGTTGATTTCGGTACTTGGAAAATTTCTGCCTTTTTCGGTACTTTGAAAAGACTCAGAAGTTTGCAGTACTTAGAAAATTTCTGACATTTTCGGTACTTAGAAAAATACTTACGATTTCGATACTTATTAAACATTCAGAAGTTTTCGGTACTTAGAAAAATTCTGCCGATTTCGGTACTTAGAAAAATTCTGTCGATTTCGGTACTTAGAAAAGACTCGGAAGTTTTCGGTACTTAGAAAATTTCTGACGTTTTCGGTACTTCGAAAAATTCTTTTGATTTCGGTACTTAGAAAATTTCTGCCTTTTTCGGTACTTTGAAAAGACTCAGAAGTTTTCGGTACTTAGAAAATTTCTGACATTTTCGGTACTTAGAAAAATTCTGCCGATTTCAGTACTTAGAAAATTTCTGTTGATTTCGGTACTTAGAAAAATTCTGTCGATTTCGGTACTTAGAAAAGACTCGGAAGTTTTCGGTACTTAGAAAAATTCTGCCGATTTCGGTACTAAGAAAATTTCTGACATTTTCGGTACTTAGAAAATTTCTGTCGATTTCGGTACTTAGAAAAATTCTGTTGATTTCGGTACTTAGAAAAATTCTGTCGATTTCGGTACTTAGAAAAGACTCGGAAGTTTTCGGTACTTAGAAAATTTCTGACGTTTTCGGTACTTAGAAAAATTCTTTTGATTTCGGTACTTAGAAAATTTCTGCCTTTTTCGGTACTTAGAAAACATTCAAAAGTTTTCGGTACTTAGAAAAATTCTGTCGAATTCGGTACTTAGAAAAATTCTGTTGATTTCGGTACTTGGAAAATTTCTGCCTTTTTCGGTACTTTGAAAAGACTCAGAAGTTTTCAGTACTTAGAAAATTTCTGACGTTTTCGGTACTTAGAAAAATTCTTTTGATTTCGGTACTTAGAAAAATTCTTTTGATTTCGGTACTTAGAAAATTCTGACGATTTCGGTACTTAGAAAAATTCTGATGATTTCGGATCTTAGAAAATTTCTGACCTTTTCGATACTTAGAAAATTTCTGACGTTTTCGGTACTTAGAAAAATTCTGTCGATTTCGGTACTTGGAAAATTTCTGCCTTTTTCGGTACTTTGAAAAGACTCAGAAGTTTTCAGTACTTAGAAAATATCTGACGTTTTCGGTACTTAGAAAATTTCTGACATTTTCGGTACTTAGAAAAATTCTGCCGATTTCGGTACTTAGAAAAATTCTCTTGATTTCGGTAATTGGAAAATTTCTGCCTTTTTCGGTACTTTGAAAAGACTCAGAAGTTTTCGGTACTTAGAAAATTTCTGACGATTTCGGTACTTAGAAAAATTCCGCCGATTTCGGTACTTAGAAAAATTCTGACGATTTCGGTTTTTAGAAAAATTCTGGTGATTTCGGTACTTAGAAAATTTCTGACGTTTCCGGTACTTAGAAAAATTCTTACGATTTCGATACTTATTAAACATTCAGAAGTTTTCGGTACTTAGAAAAATTCTGTCGATCTCGGTACTTAGAAAAGACTCGGAAGTTTTCGGTACTTACAAAATTTCTGCCTTTATCGGTACTTAGAAAACATTCAGAAGTTTTCGTTACTTAGAAAAATTCAGTCGAATTCGGTACTTAGAAAAATTCTGTTGATTTCGGTACTTGGAAAATTTCTGCCTTTTTCGGTACTTTGTAAAGACTCAGAAGTTTGCAGTACTTAGAAAATTTCTGACATTTTCGGTACTTAGAAAAATACTTACGATTTCGATACTTATTAAACATTCAGAAGTTTTCGGTACTTAGAAAAATTCTGCCGATTTCGGTACTTAGAAAAATTCTGTTGATTTCGGTACTTAGAAAAATTCTGTCGATTTCGGTACTTAGAAAAGACTCGGAAGTTTTCGGTACTTAGAAAATTTCTGACGTTTTCGGTACTTAGAAAAATTCTTTTGATTTCGGTACTTAGAAAATTTCTGCCTTTTTCGGTACTTAGAAAACATTCAAAAGTTTTCGGTACTTAGAAAAATTCTGTCGAATTCGGTACTTAGAAAAATTCTGTTGATTTCGGTACTTGGAAAATTTCTGCCTTTTTCGGTACTTTGAAAAGACTCAGAAGTTTTCAGTACTTAGAAAATTTCTGACGTTTTCGGTACTTAGAAAAATTCTTTTGATTTCGGTACTTAGAAAAATTCTGACGATTTCGGTACTTAGAAAATTCTGACGATTTCGGTACTTAGAAAAATTCTGATGATTTCGGATCTTAGAAAATTTCTGACCTTTTCGATACTTAGAAAATTTCTGACGTTTTCGGTACTTAGAAAAATTCTGTCGATTTCGGTACTTGGAAATTTCTGCCTTTTTCGGTACTTTGAAAAGACTCAGAAGTTTTCAGTACTTAGAAAATATCTGACGTTTTCGGTACTTAGAAAATTTCTGACCTTTTCGGTACTTAGAAAAATTCTGCCGATTCCGGTACTAAGAAAATTTCTGACATTTTCGGTACTTAGAAAAGACTCGGAAGTTTTCGGTACTTAGAAAATTTCTGACGTTTTCGGTACTTAGAAAAATTCTTTTGATTTCGGTACTTAGAAAATTTCTGCCTTTTTCGGTACTTTGAAAAGACTCAGAAGTTTTCGGTACTTAGAAAATTTCTGACATTTTCGGTACTTAGAAAAATTCTGCCGATTTCGGTACTTAGAAAAATTCTGTTGATTTCGGTACTTAGAAAAAATCTGTCGATTTCGGTACTTAGAAAAGACTCGGAAGTTTTCGGTACTTACAAAATTTCTGCCTTTTTCGGTACTTAGAAAACATTCAGAAGTTTTCGTTACTTAGAAAAATTCTGTCGAATTCGGTACTTAGAAAAATTCTGTTTATTTCGGTACTTGGAAAATTTCTGCCTTTTTCGGTACTTTGAAAAGACTCAGAAGTTTGCAGTACTTAGAAAATTTCTGACATTTTCGGTACTTAGAAAAATACTTACGATTTCGATACTTATTAAACATTCAGAAGTTTTCGGTACTTAGAAAAATTCTGCCGATTTCGGTACTTAGAAAAATTCTGTCGATTTCGGTACTTAGAAAAGACTCGGAAGTTTTCGGTACTTAGAAAATTTCTGACGTTTTCGGTACTTAGAAAAATTCTTTTGATTTCGGTACTTAGAAAAATTCGGTCGATTTCGGTACTTAGAAAAGACTCGGAAGTTTTCGGTACTTAGAAAATTTCTGACCTTTTCGGTACTTAGAAAAATTCTGCCGATTTCGGTACTAAGAAAATTTCTGACATTTTCGGTACTTAGAAAAGACTCGGAAGTTTTCGGTACTTAGAAAATTTCTGACGTTTTCGGTACTTAGAAAAATTCTTTTGATTTCGGTACTTAGAAAATTTCTGCCTTTTTCGGTACTTTGAAAAGACTCAGAAGTTTTCGGTACTTAGAAAATTTCTGACGTTTTCGGTTCTTTGAAAAATTCTGATGATTTCGGTACTTAGAAAAATTCTGTTGATTTCGGTACTTAGAAAAAATCTGTCGATTTCGGTACTTAGAAAAGACTCGGAAGTTTTCGGTACTTAAAAAATTTCTGCCTTTTTCGGTACTTAGAAAACATTCAGAAGTTTTCGTTACTTAGAAAAATTCTGTCGAATTCGGTACTTAGAAAAATTCTGTTGATTTCGGTATTTGGAAAATTTCTGCCTTTTTCGGTACTTTGAAAAGACTCAGAAGTTTGCAGTACTTAGAAAATTTCTGACATTTTCGGTACTTAGAAAAATACTTACGATTTCGATACTTATTAAACATTCAGAAGTTTTCGGTACTTAGAAAAATTCTGCCGATTTCGGTACTTAGAAAAATTCTGTCGATTTCGGTACTTAGAAAAGACTCGGAAGTTTTCGGTACTTAGAAAATTTCTGACGTTTTCGGTACTTGGAAAATTTCTGCCTTTTTCGGTACTTTGAAAAGACTCAGAAGTTTTCAGTACTTAGAAAATTTCTGACGTTTTCGGTACTTAGAAAAATTCTTTTGATTTCGGTACTTAGAAAATTTCTGCCTTTTTCGGTACTTTGAAAAGACTCAGAAGTTTTCGGTACTTAGAAAATTTCTGACATTTTCGGTACTTAGAAAAATTCTGCCGATTTCGGTACTTAGAAAAATTCTGTTGATTTCGGTACTTAGAAAAAATCTGTCGATTTCGGTACTTAGAAAAGACTCGGAAGTTTTCGGTACTTACAAAATTTCTGCATTTTTCGGTACTTAGAAAACATTCAGAAGTTTTCGTTACTTAGAAAAATTCTGTCGAATTCGGTACTTAGAAAAATTCTGTTTATTTCGGTACTTGGAAAATTTCTGCCTTTTTCGGTACTTTGAAAAGACTCAGAAGTTTGCAGTACTTAGAAAATTTCTGACATTTTCGGTACTTAGAAAAATACTTACGATTTCGATACTTATTAAACATTCAGAAGTTTTCGGTACTTAGAAAAATTCTGCCGATTTCGGTACTTAGAAAAATTCTGTCGATTTCGGTACTTAGAAAAGACTCGGAAGTTTTCGGTACTTAGAAAATTTCTGACGTTTTCGGTACTTAGAAAAATTCTTTTGATTTCGGTACTTAGAAAAATTCGGTCGATTTCGGTACTTAGAAAAGACTCGGAAGTTTTCGGTACTTAGAAAATTTCTGACCTTTTCGGTACTTAGAAAAATTCTGCCGATTTCGGTACTAAGAAAATTTCTGACATTTTCGGTACTTAGAAAAGACTCGGAAGTTTTCGGTACTTAGAAAATTTCTGACGTTTTCGGTACTTAGAAAAATTCTTTTGATTTCGGTACTTAGAAAATTTCTGTCGATTTCGGTACTTAGAAAAGACTCGGAAGTTTTCGGTACTTAGAAAATTTCTGTCGAATTCGGTACTTAGAAAAATTCTGTTGATTTCGGTATTTGGAAAATTTCTGCCTTTTTCGGTACTTTGAAAAGACTCAGAAGTTTGCAGTACTTAGAAAATTTCTGACATTTTCGGTACTTAGAAAAATACTTACGATTTCGATACTTATTAAACATTCAGAAGTTTTCGGTACTTAGAAAAATTCTGCCGATTTCGGTACTTAGAAAAATTCTGTCGATTTCGGTACTTAGAAAAGACTCGGAAGTTTTCGGTACTTAGAAAATTTCTGACGTTTTCGGTACTTTGAAAAGACTCAGAAGTTTTCGGTACTTAGAAAATTTCTGACGTTTTCGGTTCTTTGAAAAATTCTGATGATTTCGGTACTTAGAAAAATTCTGTTGATTTCGGTACTTAGAAAAAATCTGTCGATTTCGGTACTTAGAAAAGACTCGGAAGTTTTCGGTACTTAAAAAATTTCTGCCTTTTTCGGTACTTAGAAAACATTCAGAAGTTTTCGTTACTTAGAAAAATTCTGTCGAATTCGGTACTTAGAAAAATTCTGTTTATTTCGGTACTTGGAAAATTTCTGCCTTTTTCGGTACTTTGAAAAGACTCAGAAGTTTGCAGTACTTAGAAAATTTCTGACATTTTCGGTACTTAGAAAAATACTTACGATTTCGATACTTATTAAACATTCAGAAGTTTTCGGTACTTAGAAAAATTCTGCCGATTTCGGTACTTAGAAAAATTCTGTCGATTTCGGTACTTAGAAAAGACTCGGAAGTTTTCGGTACTTAGAAAATTTCTGACGTTTTCGGTACTTAGAAAAATTCTTTTGATTTCGGTACTTAGAAAAATTCTGTCGAATTCGGTACTTAGAAAAATTCTGTTGATTTCGGTACTTGGAAAATTTCTGCCTTTTTCGGTACTTTGAAAAGACTCAGAAGTTTTCAGTACTTAGAAAATTTCTGACGTTTTCGGTACTTAGAAAAATTCTTTTGATTTCGGTACTTAGAAAAATTCTGACGATTTCGGTACTTAGAAAATTCTGACGATTTCGGTACTTAGAAAAATTCTGATGATTTCGGATCTTAGAAAATTTCTGACCTTTTCGATACTTAGAAAATTTCTGACGTTTTCGGTACTTAGAAAAATTCTGTCGATTTCGGTACTTGGAAAATTTCTGCCTTTTTCGGTACTTTGAAAAGACTCAGAAGTTTTCAGTACTTAGAAAATATCTGACGTTTTCGGTACTTAGAAAATTTCTGACCTTTTCGGTACTTAGAAAAATTCTGCCGATTCCGGTACTAAGAAAATTTCTGACATTTTCGGTACTTAGAAAAGACTCGGAAGTTTTCGGTACTTAGAAAATTTCTGACGTTTTCGGTACTTAGAAAAATTCTTTTGATTTCGGTACTTAGAAAATTTCTGCCTTTTTCGGTACTTTGAAAAGACTCAGAAGTTTTCGGTACTTAGAAAATTTCTGACATTTTCGGTACTTAGAAAAATTCTGCCGATTTCGGTACTTAGAAAAATTCTGTTGATTTCGGTACTTAGAAAAAATCTGTCGATTTCGGTACTTAGAAAAGACTCGGAAGTTTTCGGTACTTACAAAATTTCTGCCTTTTTCGGTACTTAGAAAACATTCAGAAGTTTTCGTTACTTAGAAAAATTCTGTCGAATTCGGTACTTAGAAAAATTCTGTTTATTTCGGTACTTGGAAAATTTCTGCCTTTTTCGGTACTTTGAAAAGACTCAGAAGTTTGCAGTACTTAGAAAATTTCTGACATTTTCGGTACTTAGAAAAATACTTACGATTTCGATACTTATTAAACATTCAGAAGTTTTCGGTACTTAGAAAAATTCTGCCGATTTCGGTACTTAGAAAAATTCTGTCGATTTCGGTACTTAGAAAAGACTCGGAAGTTTTCGGTACTTAGAAAATTTCTGACGTTTTCGGTACTTAGAAAAATTCTTTTGATTTCGGTACTTAGAAAAATTCGGTCGATTTCGGTACTTAGAAAAGACTCGGAAGTTTTCGGTACTTAGAAAATTTCTGACCTTTTCGGTACTTAGAAAAATTCTGCCGATTTCGGTACTAAGAAAATTTCTGACATTTTCGGTACTTAGAAAAGACTCGGAAGTTTTCGGTACTTAGAAAATTTCTGACGTTTTCGGTACTTAGAAAAATTCTTTTGATTTCGGTACTTAGAAAATTTCTGCCTTTTTCGGTACTTTGAAAAGACTCAGAAGTTTTCGGTACTTAGAAAATTTCTGACATTTTCGGTACTTAGAAAAATTCTGCCGATTTCGGTACTTAGAAAAATTCTGTTGATTTCGGTACTTAGAAAAAATCTGTCGATTTCGGTACTTAGAAAAGACTCGGAAGTTTTCGGTACTTACAAAATTTCTGCCTTTTTCGGTACTTAGAAAACATTCAGAAGTTTTCGTTACTTAGAAAAATTCTGTCGAATTCGGTACTTAGAAAAATTCTGTTGATTTCGGTACTTGGAAAATTTCTGCCTTTTTCGGTACTTTGAAAAGACTCAGAAGTTTGCAGTACTTAGAAAATTTCTGACATTTTCGGTACTTAGAAAAATACTTACGATTTCGATACTTATTAAACATTCAGAAGTTTTCGGTACTTAGAAAAATTCTGCCGATTTCGGTACTTAGAAAAATTCTGTTGATTTCGGTACTTAGAAAAATTCTGTCGATTTCGGTACTTAGAAAAGACTCGGAAGTTTTCGGTACTTAGAAAATTTCTGACGTTTTCGGTACTTAGAAAAATTCTTTTGATTTCGGTACTTAGAAAATTTCTGCCTTTTTCGGTACTTAGAAAACATTCAAAAGTTTTCGGTACTTAGAAAAATTCTGTCGAATTCGGTACTTAGAAAAATTCTGTTGATTTCGGTACTTAGAAAATTTCTGCCTTTTTCGGTACTTTGAAAAGACTCAGAAGTTTTCAGTACTTAGAAAATTTCTGACGTTTTCGGTACTTAGAAAAATTCTTTTGATTTCGGTACTTAGAAAAATTCTGACGATTTCGGTACTTAGAAAATTCTGACGATTTCGGTACTTAGAAAAATTCTGATGATTTCGGATCTTAGAAAATTTCTGACCTTTTCGATACTTAGAAAATTTCTGACGTTTTCGGTACTTAGAAAAATTCTGTCGATTTCGGTGCTTGGAAAATTTCTGCCTTTTTCGGTACTTTGAAAAGACTCAGAAGTTTTCAGTACTTAGAAAATATCTAACGTTTTCGGTACTTAGAAAATTTCTGACATTTTCGGTTCTTAGAAAAATTCTGCTGATTTCGGTACTTAGAAAAATTCTCTTGATTTCGGTACTTGGAAAATTTCTGCCTTTTTCGGTACTTAGAAAAATTCTGACGATTTCGGTTTTTAGAAAAATTCTGGTGATTTCGGTACTTAGAAAATTTCTGACGTTTCCGGTACTTAGAAAAATTCTTACGATTTCGATACTTATTAAACATTCAGAAGTTTTCGGTACTTAGAAAAATTCTGTCGATCTCGGTACTTAGAAAAGACTAGGAAGTTTTCGGTACTTAGAAAATTTCTGACGTTTTCGGTACTTAGAAAAATTCCGTTGATTTCGGTACTTTGAAAAGACTCAGAAGTTTTCGGTACTTAGAAAATTTCTGACGTTTTCGGTTCTTTGAAAAATTCTGATGATTTCGGTACTTAGAAAAATTCTGTTGATTTCGGTACTTAGAAAAAATCTGTCGATTTCGGTACTTAGAAAAGACTCGGAAGTTTTCGGTACTTAAAAAATTTCTGCCTTTTTCGGTACTTAGAAAACATTCAGAAGTTTTCGTTACTTAGAAAAATTCTGTCGAATTCGGTACTTAGAAAAATTCTGTTGATTTCGGTATTTGGAAAATTTCTGCCTTTTTTGGTACTTTGAAAAGACTCAGAAGTTTGCAGTACTTAGAAAATTTCTGACATTTTCGGTACTTAGAAAAATACTTACGATTTCGATACTTATTAAACATTCAGAAGTTTTCGGTACTTAGAAAAATTCTGCCGATTTCGGTACTTAGAAAAATTCTGTCGATTTCGGTACTTAGAAAAGACTCGGAAGTTTTCGGTACTTAGAAAATTTCTGACGTTTTCGGTACTTAGAAAAATTCTTTTGATTTCGGTACTTAGAAAAATTCGGTCGATTTCGGTACTTAGAAAAGACTCGGAAGTTTTCGGTACTTAGAAAATTTCTGACCTTTTCGGTACTTAGAAAAATTCTGCCGATTTCGGTACTAAGAAAATTTCTGACATTTTCGGTACTTAGAAAAGACTCGGAAGTTTTCGGTACTTAGAAAATTTCTGACGTTTTCGGTACTTAGAAAAATTCTTTTGATTTCGGTACTTAGAAAATTTCTGTCGATTTCGGTACTTAGAAAAGACTCGGAAGTTTTCGGTACTTAGAAAATTTCTGTCGAATTCGGTACTTAGAAAAATTCTGTTGATTTCGGTATTTGGAAAATTTCTGCCTTTTTCGGTACTTTGAAAAGACTCAGAAGTTTGCAGTACTTAGAAAATTTCTGACATTTTCGGTACTTAGAAAAATACTTACGATTTCGATACTTATTAAACATTCAGAAGTTTTCGGTACTTAGAAAAATTCTGCCGATTTCGGTACTTAGAAAAATTCTGTCGATTTCGGTACTTAGAAAAGACTCGGAAGTTTTCGGTACTTAGAAAATTTCTGACGTTTTCGGTACTTTGAAAAGACTCAGAAGTTTTCGGTACTTAGAAAATTTCTGACGTTTTCGGTTCTTTGAAAAATTCTGATGATTTCGGTACTTAGAAAAATTCTGTTGATTTCGGTACTTAGAAAAAATCTGTCGATTTCGGTACTTAGAAAAGACTCGGAAGTTTTCGGTACTTAAAAAATTTCTGCCTTTTTCGGTACTTAGAAAACATTCAGAAGTTTTCGTTACTTAGAAAAATTCTGTCGAATTCGGTACTTAGAAAAATTCTGTTGATTTCGGTATTTGGAAAATTTCTGCCTTTTTCGGTACTTTGAAAAGACTCAGAAGTTTGCAGTACTTAGAAAATTTCTGACATTTTCGGTACTTAGAAAAATACTTACGATTTCGATACTTATTAAACATTCAGAAGTTTTCGGTACTTAGAAAAATTCTGCCGATTTCGGTACTTAGAAAAATTCTGTCGATTTCGGTACTTAGAAAAGACTCGGAAGTTTTCGGTACTTAGAAAATTTCTGACGTTTTCGGTACTTGGAAAATTTCTGCCTTTTTCGGTACTTTGAAAAGACTCAGAAGTTTTCAGTACTTAGAAAATTTCTGACGTTTTCGGTACTTAGAAAAATTCTTTTGATTTCGGTACTTAGAAAATTTCTGCCTTTTTCGGTACTTTGAAAAGACTCAGAAGTTTTCGGTACTTAGAAAATTTCTGACATTTTCGGTACTTAGAAAAATTCTGCCGATTTCGGTACTTAGAAAAATTCTGTTGATTTCGGTACTTAGAAAAAATCTGTCGATTTCGGTACTTAGAAAAGACTCGGAAGTTTTCGGTACTTACAAAATTTCTGCCTTTTTCGGTACTTAGAAAACATTCAGAAGTTTTCGTTACTTAGAAAAATTCTGTCGAATTCGGTACTTAGAAAAATTCTGTTTATTTCGGTACTTGGAAAATTTCTGCCTTTTTCGGTACTTTGAAAAGACTCAGAAGTTTGCAGTACTTAGAAAATTTCTGACATTTTCGGTACTTAGAAAAATACTTACGATTTCGATACTTATTAAACATTCAGAAGTTTTCGGTACTTAGAAAAATTCTGCCGATTTCGGTACTTAGAAAAATTCTGTCGATTTCGGTACTTAGAAAAGACTCGGAAGTTTTCGGTACTTAGAAAATTTCTGACGTTTTCGGTACTTAGAAAAATTCTTTTGATTTCGGTACTTAGAAAAATTCGGTCGAATTCGGTACTTAGAAAAATTCTGTTTATTTCGGTACTTGGAAAATTTCTGCCTTTTTCGGTACTTTGAAAAGACTCAGAAGTTTGCAGTACTTAGAAAATTTCTGACATTTTCGGTACTTAGAAAAATACTTACGATTTCGATACTTATTAAACATTCAGAAGTTTTCGGTACTTAGAAAAATTCTGCCGATTTCGGTACTTAGAAAAATTCTGTCGATTTCGGTACTTAGAAAAGACTCGGAAGTTTTCGGTACTTAGAAAATTTCTGACGTTTTCGGTACTTAGAAAAATTCTTTTGATTTCGGTACTTAGAAAAATTCGGTCGATTTCGGTACTTAGAAAAGACTCGGAAGTTTTCGGTACTTAGAAAATTTCTGACCTTTTCGGTACTTAGAAAAATTCTGCCGATTTCGGTACTAAGAAAATTTCTGACATTTTCGGTACTTAAAAAAGACTCGGAAGTTTTCGGTACTTAGAAAATTTCTGACGTTTTCGGTACTTAGAAAAATTCTTTTGATTTCGGTACTTAGAAAATTTCTGACGATTTCGGTACTTTGAAAAGACTCAGAAGTTTTCGGTACTTAGAAAATTTCTGACATTTTCGGTACTTTGAAAAGACTCAGAAGTTTTCAGTACTTAGAAAATTTCTGACGTTTTCGGTACTTAGAAAAATTCTGTTGATTTCGGTACTTAGAAAATTTCTGCCTTTTTCGGTACTTTGAAAAGACTCAGAAGTTTTCAGTACTTAGAAAATTTCTGACGTTTTCGGTACTTAGAAAAATTCTTTTGATTTCGGTACTTAGAAAAATTCTGACGATTTCGGTACTTAGAAAATTCTGACGATTTCGGTACTTAGAAAAATTCTGATGATTTCGGATCTTAGAAAATTTCTGACCTTTTCGATACTTAGAAAATTTCTGACGTTTTCGGTACTTAGAAAAATTCTGTCGATTTCGGTGCTTGGAAAATTTCTGCCTTTTTCGGTACTTTGAAAAGACTCAGAAGTTTTCAGTACTTAGAAAATATCTAACGTTTTCGGTACTTAGAAAATTTCTGACATTTTCGGTACTTAGAAAAATTCTGCTGATTTCGGTACTTAGAAAAATTCTCTTGATTTCGGTACTTGGAAAATTTCTGCCTTTTTCGGTACTTTGAAAAGACTCAGAAGTTATCGGTACTTAGAAAATTTCTGACGATTTCGGTACTTAGAAAAATTCCGCCGATTTCGGTACTTAGAAAAATTCTGACGATTTCGGTTTTTAGAAAAATTCTGGTGATTTCGGTACTTAGAAAATTTCTGACGTTTCCGGTACTTAGAAAAATTCTTACGATTTCGATACTTATTAAACATTCAGAAGTTTTCGGTACTTAGAAAAATTCTGTCGATCTCGGTACTTAGAAAAGACTAGGAAGTTTTCGGTACTTAGAAAATTTCTGACGTTTTCGGTACTTAGAAAAATTCCGTTGATTTCGGTACTTTGAAAAGACTCAGAAGTTTTCGGTACTTAGAAAATTTCTGACGTTTTCGGTTCTTTGAAAAATTCTGATGATTTCGGTACTTAGAAAAATTCTGTTGATTTCGGTACTTAGAAAAAATCTGTCGATTTCGGTACTTAGAAAAGACTCGGAAGTTTTCGGTACTTAAAAAATTTCTGCCTTTTTCGGTACTTAGAAAACATTCAGAAGTTTTCGTTACTTAGAAAAATTCTGTCGAATTCGGTACTTAGAAAAATTCTGTTGATTTCGGTATTTGGAAAATTTCTGCCTTTTTCGGTACTTTGAAAAGACTCAGAAGTTTGCAGTACTTAGAAAATTTCTGACATTTTCGGTACTTAGAAAAATACTTACGATTTCGATACTTATTAAACATTCAGAAGTTTTCGGTACTTAGAAAAATTCTGCCGATTTCGGTACTTAGAAAAATTCTGTCGATTTCGGTACTTAGAAAAGACTCGGAAGTTTTCGGTACTTAGAAAATTTCTGACGTTTTCGGTACTTGGAAAATTTCTGCCTTTTTCGGTACTTTGAAAAGACTCAGAAGTTTTCAGTACTTAGAAAATTTCTGACGTTTTCGGTACTTAGAAAAATTCTTTTGATTTCGGTACTTAGAAAAATTCTGACGATTTCGGTACTTAGAAAATTCTGACGATTTCGGTACTTAGAAAAATTCTGAAGATTTCGGATCTTAGAAAATTTCGGACCTTTTCGATACTTAGAAAATTTCTGACGTTTTCGGTACTTAGAAAAATTCTGTCGATTTCGGTGCTTTGAAAATTTCTGCCTTTTACGGTACTTTGAAAAGACTCAGAAGTTTTCAGTACTTAGAAAATATCTAACGTTTTCGGTACTTAGAAAATTTCTGACATTTTCGGTACTTAGAAAAATTCTGCTGATTTCGGTACTTAGAAAAAGTCTCTTGATTTCGGTACTTGGAAAATTTCTGCCTTTTTCGGTACTTTGAAAAGACTCAGAAGTTTTCGGTACTTAGAAAATTTCTGACGATTTCGGTACTTAGAAAAATTCCGCCGATTTCGGTACTTAGAAAAATTCTGACGATTTCGGTTTTTAGAAAAATTCCGCCGATTTCGGTACTTAGAAAATTTCTGACGTTTCCGGTACTTAGAAAAATTCTTACGATTTCGATACTTATTAAACATTCAGAAGTTTTCGGTACTTAGAAAAATTCTGTCGATCTCGGTACTCAGAAAAGACTCGGAAGTTTTCGGTACTTAGAAAATTTCTGCCTTTTTCGGTACTTAGAAAACATTCAGAAGTTTTCGTTACTTAGAAAAATTCTGTCGAATTCGGTACTTAGAAAAATTCTGTTGATTTCGGTACTTGGAAAATTTCTGCCTTTTTCGGTACTTTGAAAAGACTCAGAAGTTTGCAGTACTTAGAAAATTTCTGACATTTTCGGTACTTAGAAAAATACTTACGATTTCGATACTTATTAAACATTCAGAAGTTTTCAGTACTTAGAAAAATTCTGCCGATTTCGGTACTTAGAAAAATTCTGTTGATTTCGGTACTTAGAAAAATTCTGTCGATTTCGGTACTTAGAAAAGACTCGGAAGTTTTCGGTACTTAGAAAATTTCTGACGTTTTCGGTGCTTGGAAAATTTCTGCCTTTTTCGGTACTTTGAAAAGACTCAGAAGTTTTCAGTACTTAGAAAATATCTGACGTTTTCGGTACTTAGAAAATTTCTGACATTTTCGGTACTTAGAAAAATTCTGCTGATTTCGGTACTTAGAAAAATTCTCTTGATTTCGGTACTTGGAAAATTTCTGCCTTTTTCGGTACTTTGAAAAGACTCAGAAGTTTTCGGTACTTAGAAAATTTCTGACGATTTCGGTACTTAGAAAAATTCCGCCGATTTCGGTACTTAGAAAAATTCTGACGATTTCGGTTTTTAGAAAAATTCTGGTGATTTCAGTACTTAGAAAATATCTAACGTTTTCGGTACTTAGAAAATTTCTGACATTTTCGGTACTTAGAAAAATTCTGCTGATTTCGGTACTTAGAAAAATTCTCTTGATTTCGGTACTTGGAAAATTTCTGCCTTTTTCGGTACTTTGAAAAGACTCAGAAGTTTTCGGTACTTAGAAAATTTCTGACGATTTCGGTACTTAGAAAAATTCCGCCGATTTCGGTACTTAGAAAAATTCTGACGATTTCGGTTTTTAGAAAAATTCTGGTGATTTCGGTACTTAGAAAATTTCTGACGTTTCCGGTACTTAGAAAAATTCTTACGATTTCGATACTTATTAAACATTCAGAAGTTTTCGGTACTTAGAAAAATTCTGTTGATTTCGGTACTTAGAAAAAATCTGTCGATTTCGGTACTTAGAAAAGACTCGGAAGTTTTCGGTACTTACAAAATTTCTGCCTTTTTCGGTACTTAGAAAACATTCAGAAGTTTTCGTTACTTAGAAAAATTCTGTCGAATTCGGTACTTAGAAAAATTCTGTTGATTTCGGTACTTGGAAAATTTCTGCCTTTTTCGGTACTTTGAAAAGACTCAGAAGTTTGCAGTACTTAGAAAATTTCTGACATTTTCGGTACTTAGAAAAATACTTATGATTTCGATACTTATTAAACATTCAGAAGTTTTCGGTACTTAGAAAAATTCTGCCGATTTCGGTACTTAGAAAAATTCTGTTGATTTCGGTACTTAGAAAAATTCTGTCGATTTCGGTACTTAGAAAAGACTCGGAAGTTTTCGGTACTTAGAAAATTTCTGACGTTTTCGGTTCTTAGAAAAATTCTTTTGATTTCGGTACTTAGAAAATTTCTGCCTTTTTCGGTACTTAGAAAACATTCAAAAGTTTTCGGTACTTAGAAAAATTCTGTCGAATTCGGTACTTAGAAAAATTCTGTTGATTTCGGTACTTAGAAAAATTCTGACGATTTCGGTACTTAGAAAATTCTGACGATTTCGGTACTTAGAAAAATTCTGATGATTTCGGATCTTAGAAAATTTCTGACCTTTTCGATACTTAGAAAATTTCTGACGTTTTCGGTACTTAGAAAAATTCTGTCGATTTCGGTGCTTGGAAAATTTCTGCCTTTTTCGGTACTTTGAAAAGACTCAGAAGTTTTCAGTACTTAGAAAATATCTAACGTTTTCGGTACTTAGAAAATTTCTGACATTTTCGGTACTTAGAAAAATTCTGCTGATTTCGGTACTTAGAAAAATTCTCTTGATTTCGGTACTTGGAAAATTTCTGCCTTTTTCGGTACTTTGAAAAGACTCAGAAGTTATCGGTACTTAGAAAATTTCTGACGATTTCGGTACTTAGAAAAATTCCGCCGATTTCGGTACTTAGAAAAATTCTGACGATTTCGGTTTTTAGAAAAATTCTGGTGATTTCGGTACTTAGAAAATTTCTGACGTTTCCGGTACTTAGAAAAATTCTTACGATTTCGATACTTATTAAACATTCAGAAGTTTTCGGTACTTAGAAAAATTCTGTCGATCTCGGTACTTAGAAAAGACTAGGAAGTTTTCGGTACTTAGAAAATTTCTGACGTTTTCGGTACTTAGAAAAATTCCGTTGATTTCGGTACTTTGAAAAGACTCAGAAGTTTTCGGTACTTAGAAAATTTCTGACGTTTTCGGTTCTTTGAAAAATTCTGATGATTTCGGTACTTAGAAAAATTCTGTTGATTTCGGTACTTAGAAAAAATCTGTCGATTTCGGTACTTAGAAAAGACTCGGAAGTTTTCGGTACTTAAAAAATTTCTGCCTTTTTCGGTACTTAGAAAACATTCAGAAGTTTTCGTTACTTAGAAAAATTCTGTCGAATTCGGTACTTAGAAAAATTCTGTTGATTTCGGTATTTGGAAAATTTCTGCCTTTTTCGGTACTTTGAAAAGACTCAGAAGTTTGCAGTACTTAGAAAATTTCTGACATTTTCGGTACTTAGAAAAATACTTACGATTTCGATACTTATTAAACATTCAGAAGTTTTCGGTACTTAGAAAAATTCTGCCGATTTCGGTACTTAGAAAAATTCTGTCGATTTCGGTACTTAGAAAAGACTCGGAAGTTTTCGGTACTTAGAAAATTTCTGACGTTTTCGGTACTTGGAAAATTTCTGCCTTTTTCGGTACTTTGAAAAGACTCAGAAGTTTTCAGTACTTAGAAAATTTCTGACGTTTTCGGTACTTAGAAAAATTCTTTTGATTTCGGTACTTAGAAAAAATCTGTCGATTTCGGTACTTAGAAAAGACTCGGAAGTTTTCGGTACTTACAAAATTTCTGAATTTTTCGGTACTTAGAAAACATTCAGAAGTTTTCGTTATTTAGAAAAATTCTGTCGAATTCGGTACTTAGAAAAATTCTGTTTATTTCGGTACTTGGAAAATTTCTGCCTTTTTCGGTACTTTGAAAAGACTCAGAAGTTTGCAGTACTTAGAAAATTTCTGACATTTTCGGTTCTTAGAAAAATACTTACGATTTCGATACTTATTAAACATTCAGAAGTTTTCGGTACTTAGAAAAATTCTGCCGATTTCGGTACTTAGAAAAATTCTGTCGATTTCGGTACTTAGAAAAGACTCGGAAGTTTTCGGTACTTAGAAAATTTCTGACGTTTTCGGTACTTAGAAAAATTCTTTTGATTTCGGTACTTAGAAAAATTCGGTCGATTTCGGTACTTAGAAAAGACTCGGAAGTTTTCGGTACTTAGAAAATTTCTGACCTTTTCGGTACTTAGAAAAATTCTGCCGATTTCGGTACTAAGAAAATTTCTGACATTTTCGGTACTTAGAAAAGACTCGGAAGTTTTCGGTACTTAGAAAATTTCTGACGTTTTCGGTACTTAGAAAAATTCTTTTGATTTCGGTACTTAGAAAATTTCTGACGATTTCGGTACTTTGAAAAGACTCAGAAGTTTTCGGTACTTAGAAAATTTCTGACATTTTCGGTACTTTGAAAAGACTCAGAAGTTTTCAGTACTTAGAAAATTTCTGACGTTTTCGGTACTTAGAAAAATTCTGTTGATTTCGGTACTTAGAAAATTTCTGCCTTTTTCGGTACTTTGAAAAGACTCAGAAGTTTTCAGTACTTAGAAAATTTCTGACGTTTTCGGTACTTAGAAAAATTCCGTTGATTTCGGTACTTTGAAAAGACTCAGAAGTTTTCGGTACTTAGAAAATTTCTGACGTTTTCGGTTCTTTGAAAAATTCTGATGATTTCGGTACTTAGAAAAATTCTGTTGATTTCGGTACTTAGAAAAAATCTGTCGATTTCGGTACTTAGAAAAGACTCGGAAGTTTTCGGTACTTAAAAAATTTCTGCCTTTTTCGGTACTTAGAAAACATTCAGAAGTTTTCGTTACTTAGAAAAATTCTGTCGAATTCGGTACTTAGAAAAATTCTGTTGATTTCGGTATTTGGAAAATTTCTGCCTTTTTCGGTACTTTGAAAAGACTCAGAAGTTTGCAGTACTTAGAAAATTTCTGACATTTTCGGTACTTAGAAAAATACTTACGATTTCGATACTTATTAAACATTCAGAAGTTTTCGGTACTTAGAAAAATTCTGCCGATTTCGGTACTTAGAAAAATTCTGTTGATTTCGGTACTTAGAAAAGACTCGGAAGTTTTCGGTACTTAGAAAATTTCTGACGTTTTCGGTACTTGGAAAATTTCTGCCTTTTTCGGTACTTTGAAAAGACTCAGAAGTTTTCAGTACTTAGAAAATTTCTGACGTTTTCGGTACTTAGAAAAATTCTTTTGATTTCGGTACTTAGAAAAATTCTGACGATTTCGGTACTTAGAAAATTCTGACGATTTCGGTACTTAGAAAAATTCTGAAGATTTCGGATCTTAGAAAAGTTCGGACCTTTTCGATACTTAGAAAATTTCTGACGTTTTCGGTACTTAGAAAAATTCTGTCGATTTCGGTGCTTGGAAAATTTCTGCCTTTTACGGTACTTTGAAAAGACTCAGAAGTTTTCAGTACTTAGAAAATATCTAACGTTTTCGGTACTTAGAAAATTTCTGACATTTTCGGTACTTAGAAAAATTCTGCTGATTTCGGTACTTAGAAAAAGTCTCTTGATTTCGGTACTTGGGAAATTTCTGCCTTTTTCGGTACTTTGAAAAGACTCAGAAGTTTTCGGTACTTAGAAAATTTCTGACGATTTCGGTACTTAGAAAAATTCCGCCGATTTCGGTACTTAGAAAAATTCTGACGATTTCGGTTTTTAGAAAAATTCCGCCGATTTCGGTACTTAGAAAATTTCTGACGTTTCCGGTACTTAGAAAAATTCTTACGATTTCGATACTTATTAAACATTCAGAAGTTTTCGGTACTTAGAAAAATTCTGTCGATCTCGGTACTCAGAAAAGACTCGGAAGTTTTCGGTACTTAGAAAATTTCTGCCTTTTTCGGTACTTAGAAAACATTCAGAAGTTTTCGTTACTTAGAAAAATTCTGTCGAATTCGGTACTTAGAAAAATTCTGTTGATTTCGGTACTTGGAAAATTTCTGCCTTTTTCGGTACTTTGAAAAGACTCAGAAGTTTGCAGTACTTAGAAAATTTCTGACATTTTCGGTACTTAGAAAAATTCTTTTGATTTCGGTACTTAGAAAAATTCTGACGATTTCAGTACTTAGAAAATTCTGACGATTTCGGTACTTAGAAAAATTCTGAAGATTTCGGATCTTAGAAAATTTCTGACCTTTTCGATACTTAGAAAATTTCTGACGTTTTCGGTACTTAGAAAAATTCTGTCGATTTCGGTGCTTGGAAAATTTCTGCCTTTTTCGGTACTTTGAAAAGACTCAGAAGTTTTCAGTACTTAGAAAAATTCTGCCGATTTCGGTACTTAGAAAAATTCTGTTGATTTCGGTACTTAGAAAAATTCTGTCGATTTCGGTACTTAGAAAAGACTCGGAAGTTTTCGGTACTTAGAAAATTTCTGACGTTTTCGGTGCTTGGAAAATTTCTGCCTTTTTCGGTACTTTGAAAAGACTCAGAAGTTTTCAGTACTTAGAAAATTTCTGACGTTTTCGGTACTTAGAAAAATTCTTTTGATTTCGGTACTTAGAAAAATTCTGACGATTTCAGTACTTAGAAAATTCTGACGATTTCGGTACTTAGAAAAATTCTGAAGATTTCGGATCTTAGAAAATTTCTGACCTTTTCGATACTTAGAAAATTTCTGACGTTTTCGGTACTTAGAAAAATTCTGTCGATTTCGGTGCTTGGAAAATTTCTGCCTTTTTCGGTACTTTGAAAAGACTCAGAAGTTTTCAGTACTTAGAAAATATCTGACGTTTTCGGTACTTAGAAAATTTCTGACATTTTCGGTACTTAGAAAAATTCTGCTGATTTCGGTACTTAGAAAAATTCTCTTGATTTCGGTACTTGGAAAATTTCTGCCTTTTTCGGTACTTTGAAAAGACTCAGAAGTTTTCGGTACTTAGAAAATTTCTGACGATTTCGGTACTTAGAAAAATTCCGCCGATTTCGGTACTTAGAAAAATTCTGACGATTTCGGTTTTTAGAAAAATTCTGGTGATTTCAGTACTTAGAAAATATCTAACGTTTTCGGTACTTAGAAAATTTCTGACATTTTCGGTACTTAGAAAAATTCTGCTGATTTCGGTACTTAGAAAAATTCTCTTGATTTCGGTACTTGGAAAATTTCTGCCTTTTTCGGTACTTTGAAAAGACTCAGAAGTTTTCGGTACTTAGAAAATTTCTGACGATTTCGGTACTTAGAAAAATTCCGCCGATTTCGGTACTTAGAAAAATTCTGACGATTTCGGTTTTTAGAAAAATTCTGGTGATTTCGGTACTTAGAAAATTTCTGACGTTTCCGGTACTTAGAAAAATTCTTACGATTTCGATACTTATTAAACATTCAGAAGTTTTCGGTACTTAGAAAAATTCTGTTGATTTCGGTACTTAGAAAAAATCTGTCGATTTCGGTACTTAGAAAAGACTCGGAAGTTTTCGGTACTTACAAAATTTCTGCCTTTTTCGGTACTTAGAAAACATTCAGAAGTTTTCGTTACTTAGAAAAATTCTGTCGAATTCGGTACTTAGAAAAATTCTGTTGATTTCGGTACTTGGAAAATTTCTGCCTTTTTCGGTACTTTGAAAAGACTCAGAAGTTTGCAGTACTTAGAAAATTTCTGACATTTTCGGTACTTAGAAAAATACTTACGATTTCGATACTTATTAAACATTCAGAAGTTTTCGGTACTTAGAAAAATTCTGCCGATTTCGGTACTTAGAAAAATTCTGTTGATTTCGGTACTTAGAAAAATTCTGTCGATTTCGGTACTTAGAAAAGACTCGGAAGTTTTCGGTACTTAGAAAATTTCTGACGTTTTCGGTACTTAGAAAAATTCTTTTGATTTCGGTACTTAGAAAATTTCTGCCTTTTTCGGTACTTAGAAAACATTCAAAAGTTTTCGGTACTTAGAAAAATTCTGTCGAATTCGGTACTTAGAAAAATTCTGTTGATTTCGGTACTTAGAAAAATTCTGACGATTTCGGTACTTAGAAAATTCTGATGATTTCGGATCTTAGAAAATTTCTGACCTTTTCGATACTTAGAAAATTTCTGACGTTTTCGGTACTTAGAAAAATTCTGTCGATTTCGGTGCTTGGAAAATTTCTGCCTTTTTCGGTACTTTGAAAAGACTCAGAAGTTTTCAGTACTTAGAAAATATCTAACGTTTTCGGTACTTAGAAAATTTCTGACATTTTCGGTACTTAGAAAAATTCTGCTGATTTCGGTACTTAGAAAAATTCTCTTGATTTCGGTACTTGGAAAATTTCTGCCTTTTTCGGTACTTTGAAAAGACTCAGAAGTTATCGGTACTTAGAAAATTTCTGACGATTTCGGTACTTAGAAAAATTCCGCCGATTTCGGTACTTAGAAAAATTCTGACGATTTCGGTTTTTAGAAAAATTCTGGTGATTTCGGTACTTAGAAAATTTCTGACGTTTCCGGTACTTAGAAAAATTCTTACGATTTCGATACTTATTAAACATTCAGAAGTTTTCGGTACTTAGAAAAATTCTGTCGATCTCGGTACTTAGAAAAGACTAGGAAGTTTTCGGTACTTAGAAAATTTCTGACGTTTTCGGTACTTAGAAAAATTCCGTTGATTTCGGTACTTTGAAAAGACTCAGAAGTTTTCGGTACTTAGAAAATTTCTGACGTTTTCGGTTCTTTGAAAAATTCTGATGATTTCGGTACTTAGAAAAATTCTGTTGATTTCGGTACTTAGAAAAAATCTGTCGATTTCGGTACTTAGAAAAGACTCGGAAGTTTTCGGTACTTAAAAAATTTCTGCCTTTTTCGGTACTTAGAAAACATTCAGAAGTTTTCGTTACTTAGAAAAATTCTGTCGAATTCGGTACTTAGAAAAATTCTGTTGATTTCGGTATTTGGAAAATTTCTGCCTTTTTCGGTACTTTGAAAAGACTCAGAAGTTTGCAGTACTTAGAAAATTTCTGACATTTTCGGTACTTAGAAAAATACTTACGATTTCGATACTTATTAAACATTCAGAAGTTTTCAGAACTTAGAAAAATTCTGCCGATTTCGGTACTTAGAAAAATTCTGTCGATTTCGGTACTTAGAAAAGACTCGGAAGTTTTCGGTACTTAGAAAATTTCTGACGTTTTCGGTACTTGGAAAATTTCTGCCTTTTTCGGTACTTTGAAAAGACTCAGAAGTTTTCAGTACTTAGAAAATTTCTGACGTTTTCGGTACTTAGAAAAATTCTTTTGATTTCGGTACTTAGAAAAATTCTGACGATTTCGGTACTTAGAAAATTCTGACGATTTCGGTACTTAGAAAAATTCTGAAGATTTCGGATCTTAGAAAATTTCGGACCTTTTCGATACTTAGAAAATTTCTGACGTTTTCGGTACTTAGAAAAATTCTGTCGATTTCAGTGCTTGGAAAATTTCTGCCTTTTACGGTACTTTGAAAAGACTCAGAAGTTTTCAGTACTTAGAAAATATCTAACGTTTTCGGTACTTAGAAAATTTCTGACATTTTCGGTACTTAGAAAAATTCTGCTGATTTCGGTACTTAGAAAAAGTCTCTTGATTTCGGTACTTGGAAAATTTCTGCCTTTTTCGGTACTTTGAAAAGACTCAGAAGTTTTCGGTACTTAGAAAATTTCTGACGATTTCGGTACTTAGAAAAATTCCGCCGATTTCGGTACTTAGAAAAATTCTGACGATTTCGGTTTTTAGAAAAATTCCGCCGATTTCGGTACTTAGAAAATTTCTGACGTTTCCGGTACTTAGAAAAATTCTTACGATTTCGATACTTATTAAACATTCAGAAGTTTTCGGTACTTAGAAAAATTCTGTCGATCTCGGTACTCAGAAAAGACTCGGAAGTTTTCGGTACTTAGAAAATTTCTGCCTTTTTCGGTACTTAGAAAAATTCAGAAGTTTTCGTTACTTAGAAAAATTCTGTCGAATTCGGTACTTAGAAAAATTCTGTTGATTTCGGTACTTGGAAAATTTCTGCCTTTTTCGGTACTTTGAAAAGACTCAGAAGTTTGCAGTACTTAGAAAATTTCTGACATTTTCGGTACTTAGAAAAATACTTACGATTTCGATACTTATTAAACATTCAGAAGTTTTCAGTACTTAGAAAAATTCTGCCGATTTCGGTACTTAGAAAAATTCTGTTGATTTCGGTACTTAGAAAAATTCTGTCGATTTCGGTACTTAGAAAAGACTCGGAAGTTTTCGGTACTTAGAAAATTTCTGACGTTTTCGGTGCTTGGAAAATTTCTGCCTTTTTCGGTACTTTGAAAAGACTCAGAAGTTTTCAGTACTTAGAAAATTTCTGACGTTTTCGGTACTTAGAAAAATTCTTTTGATTTCGGTACTTAGAAAAATTCTGACGATTTCAGTACTTAGAAAATTCTGACGATTTCGGTACTTAGAAAAATTCTGAAGATTTCGGATCTTAGAAAATTTCTGACCCTTTCGATACTTAGAAAATTTCTGACGTTTTCGGTACTTAGAAAAATTCTGTCGATTTCGGTGCTTGGAAAATTTCTGCCTTTTTCGGTACTTTGAAAAGACTCAGAAGTTTTCAGTACTTAGAAAATATCTGACGTTTTCGGTACTTAGAAAATTTCTGACATTTTCGGTACTTAGAAAAATTCTGCTGATTTCGGTACTTAGAAAAATTCTCTTGATTTCGGTACTTGGAAAATTTCTGCCTTTTTCGGTACTTTGAAAAGACTCAGAAGTTTTCGGTACTTAGAAAATTTCTGACGATTTCGGTACTTAGAAAAATTCCGCCGATTTCGGTACTTAGAAAAATTCTGACGATTTCGGTTTTTAGAAAAATTCTGGTGATTTCAGTACTTAGAAAATATCTAACGTTTTCGGTACTTAGAAAATTTCTGACATTTTCGGTACTTAGAAAAATTCTGCTGATTTCGGTACTTAGAAAAATTCTCTTGATTTCGGTACTTGGAAAATTTCTGCCTTTTTCGGTACTTTGAAAAGACTCAGAAGTTTTCGGTACTTAGAAAATTTCTGACGATTTCGGTACTTAGAAAAATTCCGCCGATTTCGGTACTTAGAAAAATTCTGACGATTTCGGTTTTTAGAAAAATTCTGGTGATTTCGGTACTTAGAAAATTTCTGACGTTTCCGGTACTTAGAAAAATTCTTACGATTTCGATACTTATTAAACATTCAGAAGTTTTCGGTACTTAGAAAAATTCTGTCGATCTCGGTACTTAGAAAAGACTCGGAAATCTTCGGTACTTAGAAAATTTCTGACGTTTTCGGTACTTAGAAAAATTCCGTTGATTTCGGTACTTTGAAAAGACTCAGAAGTTTTCGGTACTTAGAAAATTTCTGACGTTTTCGGTTCTTTGAAAAATTCTGATGATTTCGGTACTTAGAAAAATTCTGTTGATTTCGGTACTTAGAAAAAATCTGTCGATTTCGGTACTTAGAAAAGACTCGGAAATCTTCGGTACTTTCAAAATTTCTGCCTTTTTCGGTACTTAGAAAACATTCAGAAGTTTGCAGTACTTAGAAAATTTCTGAAATTTTCGGTACTTAGAAAAATACTTACGATTTCGATACTTATTAAACATTCAGAAGTTTTCGGTACTTAGAAAAATTCTGCCGATTTCGGTACTTAGAAAAATTCTGTCGATTTCGGTACTTAGAAAAGACTCGGAAGTTTTCGGTACTTAGAAAATTTCTGACGTTTTCGGTACTTGGAAAATTTCTGCCTTTTTCGGTACTTTGAAAAGACTCAGAAGTTTTCAGCACTTAGAAAATTTCTGACGTTTTCGGTACTTAGAAAAATTCTTTTGATTTCGGTACTTAGAAAAATTCTGACGATTTCGGTACTTAGAAAATTCTGACGATTTCGGTACTTAGAAAAATTCTGAAGATTTCGGATCTTAGAAAATTTCGGACCTTTTCGATACTTAGAAAATTTCTGACGTTTTCGGTACTTTGAAAAATTCTGTCGATTTCGGTGCTTGGAAAATTTCTGCCTTTTACGGTACTTTGAAAAGACTCAGAAGTTTTCAGTACTTAGAAAATATCTAACGTTTTCGGTACTTAGAAAATTTCTGACATTTTCGGTACTTAGAAAAATTCTGCTGATTTCGGTACTTAGAAAAAGTCTCTTGATTTCGGTACTTGGAAAATTTCTGCCTTTTTCGGTACTTTGAAAAGACTCAGAAGTTTTCGGTACTTGGAAAATTTCTGACGATTTCGGTACTTAGAAAAATTCCGCCGATTTCGGTACTTAGAAAAATTCTGACGATTTCGGTTTTTAGAAAAATTCTGGTGATTTCGGTACTTAGAAAATTTCTGACGTTTCCGGTACTTAGAAAAATTCTTACGATTTCGATACTTATTAAACATTCAGAAGTTTTCGGTACTTAGAAAAATTCTGTCGATCTCGGTACTTAGAAAAGACTCGGAAATTTTCGGTACTTAGAAAATTTCTGACGTTTTCGGTACTTAGAAAAATTCCGTTGATTTCGGTACTTTGAAAAGACTCAGAAGTTTTCGGTACTTAGAAAATTTCTGACGTTTTCGGTTCTTTGAAAAATTCTGATGATTTCGATACTTATTAAACATTCAGAAGTTTTCGGTACTTAGAAAAATTCTGTCGATCTCGGTACTCAGAAAAGACTCGGAAGTTTTCGGTACTTAGAAAATTTCTGCCTTTTTCGGTACTTAGAAAACATTCAGAAGTTTTCGTTACTTAGAAAAATTCTGTCGAATTCGGTACTTAGAAAAATTCTGTTGATTTCGGTACTTGGAAAATTTCTGCCTTTTTCGGTACTTTGAAAAGACTCAGAAGTTTGCAGTACTTAGAAAATTTCTGACATTTTCGGTACTTAGAAAAATACTTACGATTTCGATACTTATTAAACATTCAGAAGTTTTCGGTACTTAGAAAAATTCTGCCGATTTCGGTACTTAGAAAAATTCTGTTGATTTCGGTACTTAGAAAAATTCTGTCGATTTCGGTACTTAGAAAAGACTCGGAAGTTTTCGGTACTTAGAAAATTTCTGACGTTTTCGGTACTTGGAAAATTTCTGCCTTTTTCGGTACTTTGAAAAGACTCAGAAGTTTTCAGTACTTAGAAAATTTCTGACGTTTTCGGTACTTAGAAAAATTCTTTTGATTTCGGTACTTAGAAAAATTCTGACGATTTCAGTACTTAGAAAATTCTGACGATTTCGGTACTTAGAAAAATTCTGAAGATTTCGGATTTTAGAAAATTTCTGACCTTTTCGATACTTAGAAAATTTCTGACGTTTTCGGTACTTAGAAAAATTCTGTCGATTTCGGTGCTTGGAAAATTTCTGCCTTTTTCGGTACTTTGAAAAGACTCAGAAGTTTTCAGTACTTAGAAAATATCTGACGTTTTTGGTACTTAGAAAATTTCTGACATTTTCGGTACTTAGAAAAATTCTGCTGATTTCGGTACTTAGAAAAATTCTCTTGATTTCGGTACTTGGAAAATTTCTGCCTTTTTCGGTACTTTGAAAAGACTCAGAAGTTTTCGGTACTTAGAAAATTTCTGACGATTTCGGTACTTAGAAAAATTCCGCCGATTTCGGTACTTAGAAAAATTCTGACGATTTCGGTTTTTAGAAAAATTCTGGTGATTTCGGTACTTAGAAAATTTCTGACGTTTCCGGTACTTAGAAAAATTCTGATGATTTCGGTACTTAGAAAAATTCTGATGATTTCGGAACTTAGAAAAATTCTGCTGATTTCGGTACTTGGAAAATTTCTGCCTTTTTCGGTACTTTGAAAAGACTCAGAAGTTTTCAGTACTTAGAAAATTTCTGACGTTTTCGGTACTTAGAAAATTTCTGACGTTTTCGGTACTTAGAAAAATTCTGCCGATTTCGGTATTTAGAAAAATTCTGTTGATTTCGGTACTTAGAAAAATTCAGTCGATTTCGGTACTTAGAAAAATTCTTACGATTTCGATACTTATTAAACATACAGAAGTTTTCGGTACTTAGAAAAATTCTGCCGATTTCGGTACTTAGAAAATTCTGACGAATTCGGTACTTTGAAAAATTCTGCCTTTTTCGGTACTTTGAAAAGACTAGGAAGTTTGCAGTACTTAGAAAATTTCTGACGTTTTCGGTACTTAGAAAAATTCTTTTGATTTCGGTACTTAGAAAAATTCTGACGATATCGGTACTTAGAAAATTCTGACGATTTCGGTACTTAGAAACATTCTCTTGATTTCGGTACTTGGAAAATTTCTGCCTTTTTCGGTACTTTGAAAAGACTCAGAAGTTTTCAGTACTTAGAAAATATCTGACGTTTTCGGTACTTAAAAAATTTCTGACATTTTCGGTACTTAGAAAAATTCTGCCGATTTCGGTACTTAGAAAAATTCTGTTGATTTCGGTACTTAGAAAAATTCTGTTGATTTCGGTACTTAGAAAAATTCTGTCGATTTCGGTACTTAGAAAAGACTCGGAAGTTTTCGGTACTTAGAAAATTTCTGACGTTTTCGGTACTTAGAAAAATTCTTTTGATTTCGGTACTTAGAAAATTTCTGCCTTTTTCGGTACTTTGAAAAGACTCAGAAGTTTTCGGTACTTAGAAAATTTCTGACATTTTCGGTACTTAGAAAATTTCTGACGTTTTCGGTACTTCGAAAAATTCTGCCGATTTCGGTACTTAGAAAATATCTGTTTATTTCGGTACTTAGAAAAATTCTGTTGAATTTGGTACTTAGAAAAATTCCGTTGATTTCATTCTTTGAAAAGACTCAGAAGTTTTCGGTACTTAGAAAATTTCTGACGTTTTCGGTTCTTTGAAAAATTCTGATGATTTCGGTACTTAGAAAAATTCTGTTGATTTCGGTACTTAGAAAAAATCTGTCGATTTCGGTACTTAGAAAAGACTCGGAAGTTTTCGGTACTTACAAAATTTCTGCCTTTTTCGGAACTTAGAAAACATTCAGAAGTTTTCGTTACTTAGAAAAATTCTGTCGAATTCGGTACTTAGAAAAATTCTGTTGATTTCGGTACTTGGAAAATTTCTGCCTTTTTCGGTACTTTGAAAAGACTCAGAAGTTTGCAGTACTTAGAAAATTTCTGAAATTTTCGGTTCTTAGAAAAATACTTACGATTTCGATACTTATTAAACATTCAGAAGTTTTCGGTACTTAGAAAAATTCTGCCGATTTCGGTACTTAGAAAAATTCTGTTGATTTCGGTACTTAGAAAAATTCTGTCGATTTCGGTACTTAGAAAAGACTCGGAAGTTTTCGGTACTTAGAAAATTTCTGACGTTTTCGGTACTTAGAAAAATTCTTTTGATTTCGGTACTTAGAAAATTTCTGCCTTTTTCGGTACTTAGAAAACATTCAAAAGTTTTCGGTACTTAGAAAAATTCAGTCGAATTCGGTACTTAGAAAAATTCTGTTGATTTCGGTACTTGGAAAATTTCTGCCTTTTTCGGTACTTTGAAAAGACTCAGAAGTTTTCAGTACTTAGAAAATTTCTGACGTTTTCGGTACTTAGAAAAATTCTTTTGATTTCGGTACTTAGAAAAATTCTGACGATTTCGGTACTTAGAAAATTCTGACGATTTCGGTACTTAGAAAAATTCTGTCGATTTCGGTACTTAGAAAACATTCAGAAGTTTTCGGTACTTAGAAAATATCTGCCTTTTTCGGTACTTAGAAAACATTCAAAAGTTTTCGGTACTTAGAAAAATTCTGTCGAATTCGGTACTTAGAAAAATTCTGTTGATTTCGGTACTTAGAAAAATTCAGTCAATTTCGGTACTTAGGAAAATTCTTACGATTTCGATACTTATTAAACATTCAGAAGTTTTCGGTACTTTGAAAAATTCTGCCGATTTCGGTACTTAGAAAATTCTGACGATTTCGGTACTTAGAAAATTCTGACGATTTCGGTACTTTGAAAAATTCTGCCGATTTCGGTACTTAGAAAAATTCTTTTGATTTCAGTACTTAGAAAAATTCTGACGATATCGGTACTTAGAAAATTCTGACGATTTCGGTACTTAAAAACATTCTGATGATTTCGGATCTTAGAAAATTTCTGACCTTTTCGATACTTAGAAAATTTCTGACGTTTTCGGTACTTAGAAAAATTCTGTCGATTTCGGTACTTGGAAAATTTCTGCCTTTTTCGGTACTTTGAAAAGACTCAGAAGTGTTCAGTACTTAGGAAATATCTGACGTTTTCGGTACTTAGAAAATTTCTGACATTTTCGGTACTTAGAAAAATTCTGCCGATTTCGGTACTTAGAAAAATTCTCTTGATTTCGGTACTTGGAAAATTTCTGCCTTTTTCGGTACTTTGAAAAGACTCAGAAGTTTTCGGTACTTAGAAAATTTCTGCCGATTTCGGTACTTAGAAAATTCTGACGATTTCGGTACTTTGAAAAATTCTGCCTTTTTCGGTACTTTGAAAAGACTAGGAAGTTTGCAGTACTTAGAAAATTTCTGACGTTTTCGGTACTTAGAAAAATTCTTTTGATTTCGGTACTTAGAAAAATTCAGCCGATTTCGGTACTTAGAAAAATTCTGTTGATTTCGGTACTTAGAAAAAATCTGTCGATTTCGGTACTTAGAAAAGACTCGGAAGTTTTCGGTACTTACAAAATTTCTGCCTTTTTCGGTACTTAGAAAACATTCAGAAGTTTTCGTTACTTAGAAAAATTCTGTCGAATTCGGTACTTAGAAAAATTCTGTTGATTTCGGTACTTGGAAAATTTCTGCCTTTTTCGGTACTTTGAAAAGACTCAGAAGTTTGCAGTACTTAGAAACATTCTGCCGATTTCGGTACTAAGAAAATTTCTGACATTTTCGGTACTTAGAAAATTTCTGACGTTTTCGGAACTTAGAAAAATTCTGATGATTTCGGATATTAGAAAATTTCTGACCTTTTCGGTACTTAGAAAATTTCTGTTGATTTCGTACTTGGAAAATTTCTGCCTTTTTCGGTACTTTGAAAAGACTCAGAAGTTTTCAGTACTTAGAAAATTTCTGACGTTTTCGGTACTTAGAAAATTTCTGACGTTTTCGGTACTTCGAAAAATTCTGCCGATTTCGGTACTTAGAAAATATCTGTTTATTTCGGTACTTAGAAAAATTCTGTTGAATTTGGTACTTAGAAAAATTCCGTTGATTTCATTCTTTGAAAAGACTCAGAAGTTTTCGGTACTTAGAAAATTTCTGACGTTTTCGGTTCTTTGAAAAATTCTGATGATTTCGGTACTTAGAAAAATTCTTTTGATTTCGGTACTTAGAAAATTTCTGCCTTTTTCGGTACTTAGAAAACATTCAAAAGTTTTCGGTACTTAGAAAAATCCTGTCGAATTCGGTACTTAGAAAAATTCTGTTGATTTCGGTACTTGGAAAATTTCTGCCTTTTTCGGTACTTTGAAAAGACTCAGAAGTTTTCAGTACTTAGAAAATTTCTGACGTTTTCGGTACTTAGAAAAATTCTTTTGATTTCGGTACTTAGAAAAATTCTGATGATTTCGGTACTTAGAAAATTCTGACGATTTCGGTACTTAGAAAAATTCTGTCGATTTCGGTACTTAGAAAACATTCAGAAGTTTTCGGTACTTAGAAAATATCTGCCTTTTTCGGTACTTAGAAAACATTCAAAAGTTTTCGGTACTTAGAAAAATTCTGTCGAATTCGGTACTTAGAGAAATTCTGTTGATTTCGGTACTTAGAAAAATTCAGTCAATTTCGGTACTTAGGAAAATTCTTACGATTTCGATACTTATTAAACATTCAGAAGTTTTCGGTACTTTGAAAAATTCTGACGATTTCGGTACTAAGAAAATTCTGACGATTTCGGTACTTTGAAAAATTCTGCTGATTTCGGTACTTAGAAAAATTTTTTTTATTTCGGTACTTAGAAAAATTCTGACGATATCGGTACTTAGAAAATTCTGACGATTTCGGTTCTTAAAAACATTCTGATGATTTCGGATCTTAGAAAATTTCTGACCTTTTCGATACTTAGAAAATTTCTGACGTTTTCGGTACTTAGAAAAATTCTGTCGATTTCGGTACTTGGAAAATTTCTGCCTTTTTCGGTACTTTGAAAAGACTCAGAAGTGTTCAGTACTTAGAAAATATCTGACGTTTTCGGTACTTAGAAAATTTCTGACATTTTCGGTACTTAGAAAAATTCTGCCGATTTCGGTACTTAGAAAATTCTGACGATTTCGGTACTTTGAAAAATTCTGCCTTTTTCGGTACTTTGAAAAGACTAGGAAGTTTGCAGTACTTAGAAAATTTCTGACGTTTTCGGTACTTAGAAAAATTCTTTTGATTTCGGTACTTAGAAAAATTCTGTTGATTTCGGTACTTAGAAAAATTCTGTTGATTTCGGTACTTAGAAAAAATCTGTCGATTTCGGTACTTAGAAAAGACTCGGAAGTTTTCGGTACTTACAAAATTTCTGCCTTTTTCGGTTCTTAGAAAACATTCAGAAGTTTTCGTTACTTAGAAAAATTCTGTCGAATTCGGTACTTAGAAAAATTCTGTTGATTTCGGTACTTGGAAAATTTCTGCCTTTTTCGGTACTTTGAAAAGACTCAGAAGTTTGCAGTACTTAGAAAATTTCTGACATTTTCGGTACTTAGAAAAATACTTACGATTTCGATACTTATTAAACATTCAGAAGTTTTCGGTACTTAGAAAATTTCTGACATTTTCGGTACTTAGAAAAATTCTGCCGATTTCGGTACTTAGAAAAATTCTGTTGATTTCGGTACTTAGAAAAATTCTGTCGATTTCGGTACTTAGAAAAGACTCGGAAGTTTTCGGTACTTAGAAACATTCTGCCGATTTCGGTACTAAGAAAATTTCTGACATTTTCGGTACTTAGAAAATTTCTGACGTTTTCGGAACTTAGAAAAATTCTGATGATTTCGGATATTAGAAAATTTCTGACCTTTTCGGTACTTAGAAAATTTCTGTTGATTTCGGTACTTGGAAAATTTCTGCCTTTTTCGGTACTTTGAAAAGACTCAGAAGTTTTCAGTACTTAGAAAATTTCTGACGTTTTCGGTACTTAGAATATTTCTGACGTTTTCGGTACTTCGAAAAATTCTGCCGATTTCGGTACTTAGAAAATATCTGTTTATTTCGGTACTTAGAAAAATTCTGTTGAATTTGGTACTTAGAAAAATTCCGTTGATTTCATTCTTTGAAAAGACTCAGAAGTTTTCGGTACTTAGAAAATTTCTGACGTTTTCGGTTCTTTGAAAAATTCTGATGATTTCGGTACTTAGAAAAATTCTTTTGATTTCGGTACTTAGAAAATTTCTGCCTTTTTCGGTACTTAGAAAACATTCAAAAGTTTTCGGTACTTAGAAAAATCCTGTCGAATTCGGTACTTAGAAAAATTCTGTTGATTTCGGTACTTGGAAAATTTCTGCCTTTTTCGGTACTTTGAAAAGACTCAGAAGTTTTCAGTACTTAGAAAATTTCTGACGTTTTCGGTACTTAGAAAAATTCTTTTGATTTCGGTACTTAGAAAAATTCTGATGATTTCGGTACTTAGAAAATTCTGACGATTTCGGTACTTAGAAAAATTCTGTCGATTTCGGTACTTAGAAAACATTCAGAAGTTTTCGGTACTTAGAAAATATCTGCCTTTTTCGGTACTTAGAAAACATTCAAAAGTTTTCGGTACTTAGAAAAATTCTGTCGAATTCGGTACTTAGAAAAATTCTGTTGATTTCGGTACTTAGAAAAATTCAGTCAATTTCGGTACTTAGGAAAATTCTTACGATTTCGATTCTTATTAAACATTCAGAAGTTTTCGGTACTTTGAAAAATTCTGACGATTTCGGTACTTAGAAAATTCTGACGATTTCGGTACTTTGAAAAATTCTGCCGATTTCGGTACTTAGAAAAATTCTTTTGATTTCGGTACTTAGAAAAATTCTGACGATATCGGTACTTAGAAAATTCTGACGATTTCGGTACTTAAAAACATTCTGATGATTTCGGATCTTAGAAAATTTCTGACCTTTTCGATACTTAGAAAATTTCTGACGTTTTCGGTACTTAGAAAAATTCTGTCGATTTCGGTACTTGGAAAATTTCTGCCTTTTTCGGTACTTTGAAAAGACTCAGAAGTGTTCAGTACTTAGAAAATATCTGACGTTTTCGGTACTTAGAAAATTTCTGACATTTTCGGTACTTAGAAAAATTCTGCCGATTTCGGTACTTAGAAAATTTCTCTTGATTTCGGTACTTGGAAAATTTCTGCCTTTTTCGGTACTTTTAAAAGACTCAGAAGTTTTCGGTACTTAGAAAATTTCTGCCGATTTCGGTACTTAGAAAATTCTGACGATTTCGGTACTTTGAAAAATTCTGCCTTTTTCGGTACTTTGAAAAGACTAGGAAGTTTGCAGTACTTAGAAAATTTCTGACGTTTTCGGTACTTAGAAAAATTCTTTTGATTTCGGTACTTAGAAAAATTCAGCCGATTTCGGTACTTAGAAAAATTCTGTTGATTTCGGTACTTAGAAAAAATCTGTCGATTTCGGTACTTAGAAAAGACTCGGAAGTTTTCGGTACTTACAAAATTTCTGCCTTTTTCGGTACTTAGAAAACATTCAGAAGTTTTCGTTACTTAGAAAAATTCTGTCGAATTCGGTACTTAGAAAAATTCTGTTGATTTCGGTACTTGGAAAATTTCTGCCTTTTTCGGTACTTTGAAAAGACTCAGAAGTTTGCAGTACTTAGAAAATTTCTGACATTTTCGGTACTTAGAAAAATACTTACGATTTCGATACTTATTAAACATTCAGAAGTTTTCGGTACTTAGAAAAATTCTGCCGATTTCGGTACTTAGAAAAATTCTGTTGATTTCGGTACTTAGAAAAATTCTGTCGATTTCGGTACTTAGAAAAGACTCGGAAGTTTTCGGTACTTAGAAAATTTCTGACGTTTTCGGTACTTAGAAAAATTCTTTTGATTTCGGTACTTAGAAAAATTCTGTCGATTTCGGTACTTAGAAAAGACTCGGAAGTTTTCGGTACTTAGAAACATTCTGCCGATTTCGGTACTAAGAAAATTTCTGACATTTTCGGTACTTAGAAAATTTCTGACGTTTTCGGAACTTAGAAAAATTCTGATGATTTCGGATATTAGAAAATTTCTGACCTTTTCGGTACTTAGAAAAATTCTGCCGATTTCGGTACTTAGAAAAATTCTGTTGATTTCGGTACTTAGAAAAATTCTGTCGATTTCGGTACTTAGAAAAGACTCGGAAGTTTTCGGTACTTAGAAACATTCTGCCGATTTCGGTACTAAGAAAATTTCTGACATTTTCGGTACTTAGAAAATTTCTGACGTTTTCGGAACTTAGAAAAATTATGATGATTTCGGATATTAGAAAATTTCTGACCTTTTCGGTACTTAGAAAATTTCTGTTGATTTCGGTACTTGGAAAATTTCTGCCTTTTTCGGTACTTTGAAAAGACTCAGAAGTTTTCAGTACTTAGAAAATTTCTGACGTTTTCGGTACTTAGAAAATTTCTGACGTTTTCGGTACTTCGAAAAATTCTGCCGATTTCGGTACTTAGAAAATATCTGTTTATTTCGGTACTTAGAAAAATTCTGTTGAATTTGGTACTTAGAAAAATTCCGTTGATTTCATTCTTTGAAAAGACTCAGAAGTTTTCGGTACTTTGAAAATTTCTGACGTTTTCGGTTCTTTGAAAAATTCTGATGATTTCGGTACTTAGAAAAATTCTGTTGATTTCGGTACTTAGAAAAAATCTGTCGATTTCGGTACTTAGAAAAGACTCGGAAGTTTTTGGTACTTACAAAATTTCTGCCTTTTTCGGAACTTAGAAAACATTCAGAAGTTTTCGTTACTTAGAAAAATTCTGTCGAATTCGGTACTTAGAAAAATTCTGTGGATTTCGGTACTTGGAAAATTTCTGCCTTTTTCGGTACTTTGAGAAGACTCAGAAGTTTGCAGTACTTAGAAAATTTCTGACATTTTCGGTACTTAGAAAAATACTTACGATTTCGATACTTATTAAACATTCAGAAGTTTTCGATACTTAGAAAAATTCTGCCGATTTCGGTACTTAGAAAAATTCTGTTGATTTCGGTACTTAGAAAAATTCTGCCTTTTTCGGTACTTAGAAAACATTCAAAAGTTTTCGGTACTTAGAGAAATCCTGTCGAATTCGGTACTTAGAAAAATTCTGTTGATTTCGGTACTTAGAAAAATTCTGATGATTTCGGTACTTAGAAAATTCTGTCGATTTCGGTACTTAGAAAAGACTCGGAAGTTTTCGGTACTTAGAAACATTCTGCCGATTTCGGTACTAAGAAAATTTCTGACATTTTCGGTACTTAGAAAATTTCTGACGTTTTCGGAACTTAGAAAAATTATGATGATTTCGGATATTAGAAAATTTCTGACCTTTTCGGTACTTAGAAAATTTCTGTTGATTTCGGTACTTGGAAAATTTCTGCCTTTTTCGGTACTTTGAAAAGACTCAGAAGTTTTCAGTACTTAGAAAATTTCTGACGTTTTCGGTACTTAGAAAATTTCTGACGTTTTCGGTACTTCGAAAAATTCTGCCGATTTCGGTACTTAGAAAATATCTGTTTATTTCGGTACTTAGAAAAATTCTGTTGAATTTGGTACTTAGAAAAATTCCGTTGATTTCATTCTTTGAAAAGACTCAGAAGTTTTCGGTACTTTGAAAATTTCTGACGTTTTCGGTTCTTTGAAAAATTCTGATGATTTCGGTACTTAGAAAAATTCTGTTGATTTCGGTACTTAGAAAAAATCTGTCGATTTCGGTACTTAGAAAAGACTCGGAAGTTTTTGGTACTTACAAAATTTCTGCCTTTTTCGGAACTTAGAAAACATTCAGAAGTTTTCGTTACTTAGAAAAATTCTGTCGAATTCGGTACTTAGAAAAATTCTGTGGATTTCGGTACTTGGAAAATTTCTGCCTTTTTCGGTACTTTGAGAAGACTCAGAAGTTTGCAGTACTTAGAAAATTTCTGACATTTTCGGTACTTAGAAAAATACTTACGATTTCGATACTTATTAAACATTCAGAAGTTTTCGATACTTAGAAAAATTCTGCCGATTTCGGTACTTAGAAAAATTCTGTTGATTTCGGTACTTAGAAAAATTCTGCCTTTTTCGGTACTTAGAAAACATTCAAAAGTTTTCGGTACTTAGAGAAATCCTGTCGAATTCGGTACTTAGAAAAATTCTGTTGATTTCGGTACTTAGAAAAATTCTGATGATTTCGGTACTTAGAAAATTCTGACGATTTCGGTACTTAGAAAAATTCTGTCGATTTCGGTACTTAGAAAACATTCAGAAGTTTTCGGTACTTAGAAAATCTCTGCCTTTTTCGGTACTTAGAAAACATTCAAAAGTTTTCGGTACTTAGAAAAATTCTGTCGAATTCGGTACTTAGAAAAATTCTGTTGATTTCGGTACTTAGAAAAATTCAGTCAATTTCGGTACTTAGGAAAATTCTTACGATTTCGATACTTATTAAACATTCAGAAGTTTTCGGTACTTTGAAAAATTCTGACGATTTCGGTACTTAGAAAATTCTGACGATTTCGGTACTTTGAAAAATTCTGCCGATTTCGGTACTTAGAAAAATTCTTTTGATTTCGGTACTTAGAAAAATTCTGACGATATCGGTACTTAGAAAATTCTGACGATTTCGGTACTTAAAAACATTCTGATGATTTCGGATCTTAGAAAATTTCTGACCTTTTCGATACTTAGAAAATTTCTGACGTTTTCGGTACTTGGAAAATTTCTGACTTTTTCGGTACTTTGAAAAGACTCAGAAGTGTTCAGTACTTAGAAAATATCTGACGTTTTCGGTACTTAGAAAAATTCTGCCGATTTCGGTACTTTGAAAAATTCTGCCTTTTTCGGTACTTTGAAAAATTCTGCCTTTTTCGGTACTTTGAAAAGACTAGGAAGTTTGCAGTACTTAGAAAATTTCTGACGTTTTCGGTACTTAGAAAAATTCTTTTGATTTCGGTACTTAGAAAAATTCAGCCGATTTCGGTACTTAGAAAAATTCTGTTGATTTCGGTACTTAGAAAAAATCTGTCGATTTCGGTACTTAGAAAAGACTCGGAAGTTTTCGGTACTTAGAAAATTTCTGCCTTTTTCGGTACTTTGAAAAGACTCAGAAGTTTTCGGTACTTAGAAAATTTCTGACATTTTCGGTACTTAGAAAAATTCTGCCGATTTCGGTACTTAGAAAAATTCTGTTGATTTCGGTACTTAGAAAAATTCTGTCGATTTCGGTACTTAGAAAAGACTCGGAAGTTTTCGGTACTTAGAAACATTCTGCCGATTTCGGTACTAAGAAAATTTCTGACATTTTCGGTACTTAGAAAATTTCTGACGTTTTCGGAACTTAGAAAAATTCTGATGATTTCGGATATTAGAAAATTTCTGACCTTTTCGGTACTTAGAAAATTTCTGTTGATTTCGGTACTTGGAAAATTTCTGCCTTTTTCGGTACTTTGAAAAGACTCAGAAGTTTTCAGTACTTAGAAAATTTCTGACGTTTTCGGTACTTAGAAAATTTCTGACGTTTTCGGTACTTCGAAAAATTCTGCCGATTTCGGTACTTAGAAAATATCTGTTTATTTCGGTACTTAGAAAAATTCTGTTGAATTTGGTACTTAGAAAAATTCCGTTGATTTCATTCTTTGAAAAGACTCAGAAGTTTTCGGTACTTTGAAAATTTCTGACGTTTTCGGTTCTTTGAAAAATTCTGATGATTTCGGTACTTAGAAAAATTCTGTTGATTTCGGTACTTAGAAAAAATCTGTCGATTTCGGTACTTAGAAAAGACTCGGAAGTTTTTGGTACTTACAAAATTTCTGCCTTTTTCGGAACTTAGAAAACATTCAGAAGTTTTCGTTACTTAGAAAAATTCTGTCGAATTCGGTACTTAGAAAAATTCTGTGGATTTCGGTACTTGGAAAATTTCTGCCTTTTTCGGTACTTTGAGAAGACTCAGAAGTTTGCAGTACTTAGAAAATTTCTGACATTTTCGGTACTTAGAAAAATACTTACGATTTCGATACTTATTAAACATTCAGAAGTTTTCGATACTTAGAAAAATTCTGCCGATTTCGGTACTTAGAAAAATTCTGTTGATTTCGGTACTTAGAAAAATTCTGCCTTTTTCGGTACTTAGAAAACATTCAAAAGTTTTCGGTACTTAGAAAAATCCTGTCGAATTCGGTACTTAGAAAAATTCTGTTGATTTCGGTACTTGGAAAATTTCTGCCTTTTTCGGTACTTTGAAAAGACTCAGAAGTTTTCAGTACTTAGAAAATTTCTGACGTTTTCGGTACTTAGAAAAATTCTTTTGATTTCGGTACTTAGAAAAATTCTGATGATTTCGGTACTTAGAAAATTCTGACGATTTCGGTACTTAGAAAAATTCTGTCGATTTCGGTACTTAGAAAACATTCAGAAGTTTTCGGTACTTAGAAAATCTCTGCCTTTTTCGGTACTTAGAAAACATTCAAAAGTTTTCGGTACTTAGAAAAATTCTGTCGAATTCGGTACTTAGAAAAATTCTGTTGATTTCGGTACTTAGAAAAATTCAGTCAATTTCGGTACTTAGGAAAATTCTTACGATTTCGATACTTATTAAACATTCAGAAGTTTTCGGTACTTTGAAAAATTCTGACGATTTCGGTACTTAGAAAATTCTGACGATTTCGGTACTTTGAAAAATTCTGCCGATTTCGGTACTTAGAAAAATTCTTTTGATTTCGGTACTTAGAAAAATTCTGACGATATCGGTACTTAGAAAATTCTGACGATTTCGGTACTTAAAAACATTCTGATGATTTCGGATCTTAGAAAATTTCTGACCTTTTCGATACTTAGAAAATTTCTGACGTTTTCGGTACTTGGAAAATTTCTGACTTTTTCGGTACTTTGAAAAGACTCAGAAGTGTTCAGTACTTAGAAAATATCTGACGTTTTCGGTACTTAGAAAAATTCTGCCGATTTCGGTACTTTGAAAAATTCTGCCTTTTTCGGTACTTTGAAAAATTCTGCCTTTTTCGGTACTTTGAAAAGACTAGGAAGTTTGCAGTACTTAGAGAATTTCTGACGTTTTCGGTACTTAGAAAAATTCTTTTGATTTCGGTACTTAGAAAAATTCAGCCGATTTCGGTACTTAGAAAAATTCTGTTGATTTCGGTACTTAGAAAAAATCTGTCGATTTCGGTACTTAGAAAAGACTCGGAAGTTTTCGGTACTTAGAAAATTTCTGCCTTTTTCGGTACTTTGAAAAGACTCAGAAGTTTTCGGTACTTAGAAAATTTCTGACATTTTCGGTACTTAGAAAAATTCTGCCGATTTCGGTACTTAGAAAAATTCTGTTGATTTCGGTACTTAGAAAAATTCTGTCGATTTCGGTACTTAGAAAAGACTCGGAAGTTTTCGGTACTTAGAAACATTCTGCCGATTTCGGTACTAAGAAAATTTCTGACATTTTCGGTACTTAGAAAATTTCTGACGTTTTCGGAACTTAGAAAAATTCTGATGATTTCGGATATTAGAAAATTTCTGACCTTTTCGGTACTTAGAAAATTTCTGTTGATTTCGGTACTTGGAAAATTTCTGCCTTTTTCGGTACTTTGAAAAGACTCAGAAGTTTTCAGTACTTAGAAAATTTCTGACGTTTTCGGTACTTAGAAAAATTCTTTTGATTTCGGTACTTAGAAAAATTCTGATGATTTCGGTACTTAGAAAATTCTGACGATTTCGGTACTTAGAAAAATTCTGTCGATTTCGGTACTTAGAAAACATTCAGAAGTTTTCGGTACTTAGAAAATCTCTGCCTTTTTCGGTACTTAGAAAACATTCAAAAGTTTTCGGTACTTAGAAAAATTCTGTCGAATTCGGTACTTAGAAAAATTCTGTTGATTTCGGTACTTAGAAAAATTCAGTCAATTTCGGTACTTAGGAAAATTCTTACGATTTCGATACTTATTAAACATTCAGAAGTTTTCGGTACTTTGAAAAATTCTGACGATTTCGGTACTTAGAAAATTCTGACGATTTCGGTACTTTGAAAAATTCTGCCGATTTCGGTACTTAGAAAAATTCTTTTGATTTCGGTACTTAGAAAAATTCTGACGATATCGGTACTTAGAAAATTCTGACGATTTCGGTACTTAAAAACATTCTGATGATTTCGGATCTTAGAAAATTTCTGACCTTTTCGATACTTAGAAAATTTCTGACGTTTTCGGTACTTGGAAAATTTCTGACTTTTTCGGTACTTTGAAAAGACTCAGAAGTGTTCAGTACTTAGAAAATATCTGACGTTTTCGGTACTTAGAAAAATTCTGCCGATTTCGGTACTTTGAAAAATTCTGCCTTTTTCGGTACTTTGAAAAATTCTGCCTTTTTCGGTACTTTGAAAAGACTAGGAAGTTTGCAGTACTTAGAAAATTTCTGACGTTTTCGGTACTTAGAAAAATTCTTTTGATTTCGGTACTTAGAAAAATTCAGCCGATTTCGGTACTTAGAAAAATTCTGTTGATTTCGGTACTTAGAAAAAATCTGTCGATTTCGGTACTTAGAAAAGACTCGGAAGTTTTCGGTACTTAGAAAATTTCTGCCTTTTTCGGTACTTTGAAAAGACTCAGAAGTTTTCGGTACTTAGAAAATTTCTGACATTTTCGGTACTTAGAAAAATTCTGCCGATTTCGGTACTTAGAAAAATTCTGTTGATTTCGGTACTTAGAAAAATTCTGTCGATTTCGGTACTTAGAAAAGACTCGGAAGTTTTCGGTACTTAGAAACATTCTGCCGATTTCGGTACTAAGAAAATTTCTGACATTTTCGGTACTTAGAAAATTTCTGACGTTTTCGGAACTTAGAAAAATTCTGATGATTTCGGATATTAGAAAATTTCTGACCTTTTCGGTACTTCGAAAAATTCTGCCGATTTCGGTACTTAGAAAATATCTGTTTATTTCGGTACTTAGAAAAATTCTGTTGAATTTGGTACTTAGAAAAATTCGGTTGATTTCATTCTTTGAAAAGACTCAGAAGTTTTCGGTACTTAGAAAATTTCTGACGTTTTCGGTTCTTTGAAAAATTCTGATGATTTCGGTACTTAGAAAAATTCTGTTGATTTCGGTACTTAGAAAAAATCTGTCGATTTCGGTACTTAGAAAAGACTCGGAAGTTTTTGGTACTTACAAAATTTCTGCCTTTTTCGGAACTTAGAAAACATTCAGAAGTTTTCGTTACTTAGAAAAATTCTGTCGAATTCGGTACTTAGAAAAATTCTGTGGATTTCGGTACTTGGAAAATTTCTGCCTTTTTCGGTACTTTGAGAAGACTCAGAAGTTTGCAGTACTTAGAAAATTTCTGACATTTTCGGTACTTAGAAAAATACTTACGATTTCGATACTTATTAAACATTCAGAAGTTTTCGGTACTTAGAAAAATTCTGCCGATTTCGGTACTTAGAAAAATTCTGTTGATTTCGGTACTTAGAAAAATTCTGTCGATTTCGGTACTTAGAAAAGACTCGGAAGTTTTCGGTACTTAGAAAATTTCTGACGTTTTCGGTACTTAGAAAAATTCTTTTGATTTCGGTACTTAGAAAATTTCTGCCTTTTTCGGTACTTTGAAAAGACTCAGAAGTTTTCGGTACTTAGAAAATTTCTGACATTTTCGGTACTTAGAAAAATTCTGCCGATTTCGGTACTTAGAAAAATTCTGTTGATTTCGGTACTTAGAAAAATTCTGTCGATTTCGGTACTTAGAAAAGACTCGGAAGTTTTCGGTACTTAGAAAAATTCTGCCGATTTCGGTACTAAGAAAAGTTCTGACATTTTCGGTACTTAGAAAATTTCTGACGTTTTCGGTACTTAGAAAAATTCTGATGATTTCGGATCTTAGAAAATTTCTGACCTTTTCGGTACTTAGAAAATTTCTGTTGATTTCGGTACTTGGAAAATTTCTGCCTTTTTCGGTACTTTGAAAAGACTCAGAAGTTTTCAGTACTTAGAAAATTTCTGACGTTTTCGGTACTTAGAAAATTTCTGACGTTTTCGGTACTTCGAAAAATTCTGCCGATTTCGGTACTTAGAAAATATCTGTTTTTTCGGTACTTAGAAAAATTCTGTTGAATTTGGTACTTAGAAAAATTCCGTTGATTTCATTCTTTGAAAAGACTCAGAAGTTTTCGGTACTTAGAAAATTTCTGACGTTTTCGGTACTTAGAAAATTTCTGACGTTTTCGGTACTTCGAAAAATTCTGCCGATTTCGGTACTTAGAAAAATTCTTTTGATTTCGGTACTTAGAAAATTTCTGCCTTTTTCGGTACTTAGAAAACATTCAAAAGTTTTCGGTACTTAGAAAAATTCCGCCGATTTCGGTACTTAGAAAAATTCTGACGATTTCGGTTTTTAGAAAAATTCCGGTGATTTCGGTACTTAGAAAATTTCTGACGTTTCCGGTACTTAGAAAAATTCTTACGATTTCGATACTTATTAAACATTCAGAAGTTTTCGGTACTTAGAAAAATTCTGTCGATCTCGGTACTTAGAAAAGACTCGGAAGTTTTCGGTACTTAGAAAATTTCTGACGTTTTCGGTACTTAGAAAAATTCCGTTGATTTCGGTACTTTGAAAAGACTCAGAAGTTTTCGGTACTTAGAAAATTTCTGACGTTTTCGGTTCTTTGAAAAATTCTGATGATTTCGGTACTTAGAAAAATTCTGTTGATTTCGGTACTTAGAAAAAATCTATCGATTTCGGTACTTAGAAAAGACTCGGAAGTTTTCGGTACTTACAAAATTTCTGCCTTTTTCGGTACTTAGAAAACATTCAGAAGTTTTCGTTACTTAGAAAAATTCTGTCGAATTCGGTACTTAGAAAAATTCTGTTGATTTCGGTACTTGGAAAATTTCTGCCTTTTTCGGTACTTTGAAAAGACTCAGAAGTTTGCAGTACTTAGAAAATTTCTGACATTTTCGGTACTTAGAAGAATACTTACGATTTCGATACTTATTAAACATTCAGAAGTTTTCGGTACTTAGAAAAATTCTGAAGATTTCGGAACTTAGAAAATTTCTGACCTTTTCGATACTTAGAAAATTTCTGACGTTTTCGGTACTTAGAAAAATTCTGTCGATTTCGGTGCTTGGAAAATTTCTGCCTTTTTCGGTACTTTGAAAAGACTCAGAAGTTTTCAGTACTTAGAAAATATCTGACGTTTTCGGTACTTAGAAAATTTCTGACATTTTCGGTACTTAGAAAAATTCTGCTGATTTCGGTACTTAGAAAAATTCTCTTGATTTCGGTACTTGGAAAATTTCTGCCTTTTTCGGTACTTTGAAAAGACTCAGAAGTTTTCGGTACTTAGAAAATTTCTGACGATTTCGGTACTTAGAAAAATTCCGCCGATTTCGGTACTTAGAAAAATTCTGACGATTTCGGTTTTTAGAAAAATTCTGGTGATTTCGGTACTTAGAAAATTTCTGACGTTTCCGGTACTTAGAAAAATTCTTACGATTTCGATACTTATTAAACATTCAGAAGTTTTCGGTACTTAGAAAAATTCTGTCGATCTCGGTACTTAGAAAAGACTCGGAAGTTTTCGGTACTTAGAAAATTTCTGACGTTTTCGGTACTTAGAAAAATTCTCTTGATTTCGGTACTTGGAAAATTTCTGCCTTTTTCGGTACTTTGAAAAGACTCAGAAGTTTTCGGTACTTAGAAAATTTCTGACGATTTCGGTACTTAGAAAAATTCCGCCGATTTCGGTACTTAGAAAAATTCTGACGATTTCGGTTTTTAGAAAAATTCTGGTGATTTCGGTACTTAGAAAATTTCTGACGTTTCCGGTACTTAGAAAAATTCTTACGATTTCGATACTTATTAAACATTCAGAAGTTTTCGGTACTTAGAAAAATTCTGTCGATCTCGGTACTTAGAAAAGACTCGGAAGTTTTCGGTACTTAGAAAATTTCTGACGTTTTCGGTACTTAGAAAAATTCCGTTGATTTCGGTACTTTGAAAAGACTCAGAAGTTTTCGGTACTTAGAAAATTTCTGACGTTTTCGGTTCTTTGAAAAATTCTGATGATTTCGGTACTTAGAAAAATTCTGTTGATTTCGGTACTTAGAAAAAATCTATCGATTTCGGTACTTAGAAAAGACTCGGAAGTTTTCGGTACTTACAAAATTTCTGCCTTTTTCGGTACTTAGAAAACATTCAGAAGTTTTCGTTACTTAGAAAAATTCTGTCGAATTCGGTACTTAGAAAAATTCTGTTGATTTCGGTACTTGGAAAATTTCTGCCTTTTTCGGTACTTTGAAAAGACTCAGAAGTTTGCAGTACTTAGAAAATTTCTGACATTTTCGGTACTTAGAAAAATACTTACGATTTCGATACTTATTAAACATTCAGAAGTTTTCGGTACTTAGAAAAATTCTGAAGATTTCGGATCTTAGAAAATTTCTGACCTTTTCGATACTTAGAAAATTTCTGACGTTTTCGGTACTTAGAAAAATTCTGTCGATTTCGGTGCTTGGAAAATTTCTGCCTTTTTCGGTACTTTGAAAAGACTCAGAAGTTTTCAGTACTTAGAAAATATCTGACGTTTTCGGTACTTAGAAAATTTCTGACATTTTCGGTACTTAGAAAAATTCTGCTGATTTCGGTACTTAGAAAAATTCTCTTGATTTCGGTACTTGGAAAATTTCTGCCTTTTTCGGTACTTTGAAAAGACTCAGAAGTTTTCGGTACTTAGAAAATTTCGGACGATTTCGGTACTTAGAAAAATTCCGCCGATTTCGGTACTTAGATAAATTCTGACGATTTCGGTTTTTAGAAAAATTCTGGTGATTTCGGTACTTAGAAAATTTCTGACGTTTCCGGTACTTAGAAAAATTCTTACGATTTCGATACTTATTAAACATTCAGAAGTTTTCGGTACTTAGAAAAATTCTGTCGATCTCGGTACTTAGAAAAGACTCGGAAGTTTTCGGTACTTAGAAAATTTCTGACGTTTTCGGTACTTAGAAAAATTCTGATGATTTCGGTACTTAGAAAAATTCTGATGATTTCGGAACTTAGAAAAATTCTGCTGATTTCGGTACTTGGAAAATTTCTGCATTTTTCGGTACTTTGAAAAGACTTAGAAGTTTTCAGTACTTAGAAAAATTCTTACGATTTCGATACTTATTAAACATACAGAAGTTTTCGGTACTTAGAAAAATTCTGCCGATTTCGGTACTTAGAAAATTCTGACGATTTCGGAACTTTGAAAAATTCTGCCTTTTTCGGTACTTTGAAAAGACTAGGAAGTTTGCAGTACTTAGAAAATTTCTGACGTTTTCGGTACTTAGAAAAATTCTTTTGATTTCGGTACTTAGAAAAATTCTGACGATATCGGTACTTAGAAAATTCTGACGTTTTCGGTACTTAGAAAAATTCTTTTGATTTCGGTACTTAGAAAAATTCTGACGATTTCGATACTTATTAAACATTCAGAAGTTTTCGGTACTTAGAAAAATTCTGTCGATCTCGGTACTTAGAAAAGACTCGGAAGTTTTCGGTACTTAGAAAATTTCTGACGTTTTCGGTACTTAGAAAAATTCCGTTGATTTCGGTACTTTGAAAAGACTCAGAAGTTTTCGGTACTTAGAAAATTTCTGACGTTTTCGGTTCTTTGAAAAATTCTGATGATTTCGGTACTTAGAAAAATTCTGTTGATTTCGGTACTTAGAAAAAATCTGTCGATTTCGGTACTTAGAAAAGACTCGGAAGTTTTCGGTACTTACAAAATTTCTGCCTTTTTCGGTACTTAGAAAACATTCAGAAGTTTTCGTTACTTAGAAAAATTCTGTCGAATTCGGTACTTAGAAAAATTCTGTTGATTTCGGTACTTGGAAAATTTCTGCCTTTTTCGGTACTTTGAAAAGACTCAGAAGTTTGCAGTACTTAGAAAATTTCTGACATTTTCGGTACTTAGAAAAATACATACGATTTCGATACTTATTAAACATTCAGAAGTTTTCGGTACTTAGAAAAATTCTGACGTTTTCGGTACTTAGAAAAATTCTTTTGATTTCGGTACTTAGAAAATTTCTGCCTTTTTCGGTACTTAGAAAACATTCAAAAGATTTCGGTACTTAGAAAAATTCTGTCGAATTCGGTACTTAGTAAAATTCTGTTGATTTTGGTACTTGGAAAATTTCTGCCTTTTTCGGTACTTTGAAAAGACTCAGAAGTTTTCGGTACTTAGAAAATTTCTGACGATTTCGGTACTTAGAAAAATTCCGCCGATTTCGGTACTTAGAAAAATTCTGACGATTTCGGTTTTTAGAAAAATTCTGGTGATTTCGGTACTTAGAAAATTTCTGACGTTTCCGGTACTTAGAAAAATTCTTACGATTTCGATACTTATTAAACATTCAGAAGTTTTCGGTACTTAGAAAAATTCTGTCGATCTCGGTACTTAGAAAAGACTCGGAAGTTTTCGGTACTTAGAAAATTTCTGACGTTTTCGGTACTTAGAAAAATTCTGATGATTTCGGTACTTAGAAAAATTCTGATGATTTCGGAACTTAGAAAAATTCTGCTGATTTCGGTACTTGGAAAATTTCTGCCTTTTTCGGTACTTTGAAAAGACTCAGAAGTTTTCAGTACTTAGAAAATTTCTGACGTTTTCGGTACTTAGTAAAATTCTGTTGATTTTGGTACTTGGAAAATTTCTGCCTTTTTCGGTACTTTGAAAAGACTCAGAAGTTTTCAGTACTTAGAAAATATCTGACGTTTTCGGTACTTAGAAAATTTCTGACATTTTCGGTACTTAGAAAATTCTGACGATTTCGGTACTTAGAAAAATTCTGAAGATTTCGGATCTTAGAAAATTTCTGACCTTTTCGATACTTAGAAAATTTCTGACGTTTTCGGTACTTAGAAAAATTCTGTCGATTTCGGTGCTTGGAAAATTTCTGCCTTTTTCGGTACTTTGAAAAGACTCAGAAGTTTTCAGTACTTAGAAAATATCTGACGTTTTCGGTACTTAGAAAATTTCTGACATTTTCGGTACTTAGAAAAATTCTGCTGATTTCGGTACTTAGAAAAATTCTCTTGATTTCGGTACTTGGAAAATTTCTGCCTTTTTCGGTACTTTGAAAAGACTCAGAAGTTTTCGGTACTTAGAAAATTTCTGACGATTTCGGTACTTAGAAAAATTCCGCCGATTTCGGTACTTAGAAAAATTCTGACGATTTCGGTTTTTAGAAAAATTCTGGTGATTTCGGTACTTAGAAAATTTCTGACGTTTCCGGTACTTAGAAAAATTCTTACGATTTCGATACTTATTAAACATTCAGAAGTTTTCGGTACTTAGAAAAATTCTGTCGATCTCGGTACTTAGAAAAGACTCGGAAGTTTTCGGTACTTAGAAAATTTCTGACGTTTTCGGTACTTAGAAAAATTCTGATGATTTCGGTACTTAGAAAAATTCTGATGATTTCGGAACTTAGAAAAATTCTGCTGATTTCGGTACTTGGAAAATTTCTGCCTTTTTCGGTACTTTGAAAAGACTCAGAAGTTTTCAGTACTTAGAAAATTTCTGACGTTTTCGGTACTTAGAAAATTTCTGACGTTTTCGGTACTTAGAAAAATTCTGCCGATTTCGGTACTTAGAAAAATTCTGTTGATTTCGGTACTTAGAAAAATTCAGTCGATTTCGGTACTTAGAAAAATTCTTACGATTTCGATACTTATTAAACATACAGAAGTTTTCGGTACTTAGAAAATTTCTGCCGATTTCGGTACTTAGAAAATTCTGACGATTTCGGTACTTTGAAAAATTCTGCCTTTTTCGGTACTTTGAAAAGACTAGGAAGTTTGCAGTACTTAGAAAATTTCTGACGTTTTCGGTACTTAGAAAAATTCTTTTGATTTCGGTACTTAGAAAAATTCTGACGATATCGGTACTTAGAAAATTCTGACGATTTCGGTACTTAGAAACATTCTGATGATTTCGGATCTTAGAAAATTTCTGACCTTTTCGATACTTAGAAAATTTCTGACGTTTTCGGTACTTAGAAAAATTCTGTCGATTTCGGTACTTGGAAAATTTCTGCCTTTTTCGGTACTTTGAAAAGACTCAGAAGTTTTCAGTACTTAGAAAATATCTGACGTTTTCGGTACTTAGAAAATTTCTGACATTTTCGGTACTTAGAAAACATTCAGAAGTTTTCGTTACTTAGAAAAATTCTGTCGAATTCGGTACTTAGAAAAATTGTGTTGATTTCGGTACTTGGAAAATTTCTGCCTTTTTCGGTACTTTGAAAAGACTCAGAAGTTTTCGGTACTTAGAAAATTTCTGACGATTTCGGTACTTAGAAAAATTCCGCCGATTTCGGTACTTAGAAAAATTCTGACGATTTCGGTACTTGGAAAATTTCTGCCTTTTTCGGTACTTTGAAAAGACTCAGAAGTTTTCAGTACTTAGAAAATATCTGACGTTTTCGGTACTTAGAAAATTTCTGACATTTTCGGTACTTAGAAAACATTCAGAAGTTTTCGTTACTTAGAAAAATTCTGTCAAATTCGGTACTTAGAAAAATTGTGTTGATTTCGGTACTTGGAAAATTTCTGCCTTTTTCGGTACTTTGAAAAGACTCAGAAGTTTGCAGTACTTAGAAAATTTCTGACATTTTCGGTACTTAGAAAAATACTTACGATTTCGATACTTATTAAACATTCAGAAGTTTTCGGTACTTAGAAAAATTCTGAAGATTTCGGATCTTAGAAAATTTCTGACCTTTTCGATACTTAGAAAATTTCTGACGTTTTCGGTACTTAGAAAAATTCTGTCGATTTCGGTGCTTGGAAAATTTCTGCCTTTTTCGGTACTTTGAAAAGACTCAGAAGTTTTCAGTACTTAGAAAATATCTGACGTTTTCGGTACTTAGAAAATTTCTGACATTTTCGGTACTTAGAAAAATTCTGCTGATTTCGGTACTTAGAAAAATTCTCTTGATTTCGGTACTTGGAAAATTTCTGCCTTTTTCGGTACTTTGAAAAGACTCAGAAGTTTTCGGTACTTAGAAAATTTCGGACGATTTCGGTACTTAGAAAAATTCCGCCGATTTCGGTACTTAGATAAATTCTGACGATTCCGGTTTTTAGAAAAATTCTGGTGATTTCGGTACTTAGAAAATTTCTGACGTTTCCGGTACTTAGAAAAATTCTTACGATTTCGATACTTATTAAACATTCAGAAGTTTTCGGTACTTAGAAAAATTCTGTCGATCTCGGTACTTAGAAAAGACTCGGAAGTTTTCGGTACTTAGAAAATTTCTGACGTTTTCGGTACTTAGAAAAATTCTGATGATTTCGGTACTTAGAAAAATTCTGATGATTTCGGAACTTAGAAAAATTCTGCTGATTTCGGTACTTGGAAAATTTCTGCATTTTTCGGTACTTTGAAAAGACTTAGAAGTTTTCAGTACTTAGAAAAATTCTTACGATTTCGATACTTATTAAACATACAGAAGTTTTCGGTACTTAGAAAAATTCTGCCGATTTCGGTACTTAGAAAATTCTGACGATTTCGGAACTTTGAAAAATTCTGCCTTTTTCGGTACTTTGAAAAGACTAGGAAGTTTGCAGTACTTAGAAAATTTCTGACGTTTTCGGTACTTAGAAAAATTCTTTTGATTTCGGTACTTAGAAAAATTCTGACGATATCGGTACTTAGAAAATTCTGACGTTTTCGGTACTTAGAAAAATTCTTTTGATTTCGGTACTTAGAAAAATTCTGACGATTTCGATACTTATTAAACATTCAGAAGTTTTCGGTACTTAGAAAAATTCTGTCGATCTCGGTACTTAGAAAAGACTCGGAAGTTTTCGGTACTTACAAAATTTCTGCCTTTTTCGGTACTTAGAAAACATTCAGAAGTTTTCGTTACTTAGAAAAATTCTGTCGAATTCGGTACTTAGAAAAATTCTGTTGATTTCGGTACTTGGAAAATTTCTGCCTTTTTCGGTACTTTGAAAAGACTCAGAAGTTTGCAGTACTTAGAAAATTTCTGACATTTTCGGTACTTAGAAAAATACTTACGATTTCGATACTTATTAAACATTCAGAAGTTTTCGGTACTTAGAAAAATTCTGACGTTTTCGGTACTTAGAAAAATTCTTTTGATTTCGGTACTTAGAAAATTTCTGCCTTTTTCGGTACTTAGAAAACATTCAAAAGATTTCGGTACTTAGAAAAATTCTGTCGAATTCGGTACTTAGTAAAATTCTGTTGATTTTGGTACTTGGAAAATTTCTGCCTTTTTCGGTACTTTGAAAAGACTCAGAAGTTTTCGGTACTTAGAAAATTTCTGACGATTTCGGTACTTAGAAAAATTCCGCCGATTTCGGTACTTAGAAAAATTCTGACGATTTCGGTTTTTAGAAAAATTCTGGTGATTTCGGTACTTAGAAAATTTCTGACGTTTCCGGTACTTAGAAAAATTCTTACGATTTCGATACTTATTAAACATTCAGAAGTTTTCGGTACTTAGAAAAATTCTGTCGATCTCGGTACTTAGAAAAGACTCGGAAGTTTTCGGTACTTAGAAAATTTCTGACGTTTTCGGTACTTAGAAAAATTCTGATGATTTCGGTACTTAGAAAAATTCTGATGATTTCGGAACTTAGAAAAATTCTGCTGATTTCGGTACTTGGAAAATTTCTGCCTTTTTCGGTACTTTGAAAAGACTCAGAAGTTTTCAGTACTTAGAAAATTTCTGACGTTTTCGGTACTTAGTAAAATTCTGTTGATTTTGGTACTTGGAAAATTTCTGCCTTTTTCGGTACTTTGAAAAGACTCAGAAGTTTTCAGTACTTAGAAAATATCTGACGTTTTCGGTACTTAGAAAATTTCTGACATTTTCGGTACTTAGAAAATTCTGACGATTTCGGTACTTAGAAAAATTCTGAAGATTTCGGATCTTAGAAAATTTCTGACCTTTTCGATACTTAGAAAATTTCTGACGTTTTCGGTACTTAGAAAAATTCTGTCGATTTCGGTGCTTGGAAAATTTCTGCCTTTTTCGGTACTTTGAAAAGACTCAGAAGTTTTCAGTACTTAGAAAATATCTGACGTTTTCGGTACTTAGAAAATTTCTGACATTTTCGGTACTTAGAAAAATTCTGCTGATTTCGGTACTTAGAAAAATTCTCTTGATTTCGGTACTTGGAAAATTTCTGCCTTTTTCGGTACTTTGAAAAGACTCAGAAGTTTTCGGTACTTAGAAAATTTCTGACGATTTCGGTACTTAGAAAAATTCCGCCGATTTCGGTACTTAGAAAAATTCTGACGATTTCGGTTTTTAGAAAAATTCTGGTGATTTCGGTACTTAGAAAATTTCTGACGTTTCCGGTACTTAGAAAAATTCTTACGATTTCGATACTTATTAAACATTCAGAAGTTTTCGGTACTTAGAAAAATTCTGTCGATCTCGGTACTTAGAAAAGACTCGGAAGTTTTCGGTACTTAGAAAATTTCTGACGTTTTCGGTACTTAGAAAAATTCTGATGATTTCGGTACTTAGAAAAATTCTGATGATTTCGGAACTTAGAAAAATTCTGCTGATTTCGGTACTTGGAAAATTTCTGCCTTTTTCGGTACTTTGAAAAGACTCAGAAGTTTTCAGTACTTAGAAAATTTCTGACGTTTTCGGTACTTAGAAAATTTCTGACGTTTTCGGTACTTAGAAAAATTCTGCCGATTTCGGTACTTAGAAAAATTCTGTTGATTTCGGTACTTAGAAAAATTCAGTCGATTTCGGTACTTAGAAAAATTCTTACGATTTCGATACTTATTAAACATACAGAAGTTTTCGGTACTTAGAAAAATTCTGCCGATTTCGGTACTTAGAAAATTCTGACGATTTCGGTACTTTGAAAAATTCTGCCTTTTTCGGTACTTTGAAAAGACTAGGAAGTTTGCAGTACTTAGAAAATTTCTGACGTTTTCGGTACTTAGAAAAATTCTTTTGATTTCGGTACTTAGAAAAATTCTGACGATATCGGTACTTAGAAAATTCTGACGATTTCGGTACTTAGAAACATTCTGATGATTTCGGATCTTAGAAAATTTCTGACCTTTTCGATACTTAGAAAATTTCTGACGTTTTCGGTACTTAGAAAAATTCTGTCGATTTCGGTACTTGGAAAATTTCTGCCTTTTTCGGTACTTTGAAAAGACTCAGAAGTTTTCAGTACTTAGAAAATATCTGACGTTTTCGGTACTTAGAAAATTTCTGACATTTTCGGTACTTAGAAAACATTCAGAAGTTTTCGTTACTTAGAAAAATTCTGTCGAATTCGGTACTTAGAAAAATTGTGTTGATTTCGGTACTTGGAAAATTTCTGCCTTTTTCGGTACTTTGAAAAGACTCAGAAGTTTTCGGTACTTAGAAAATTTCTGACGATTTCGGTACTTAGAAAAATTCCGCCGATTTCGGTACTTAGAAAAATTCTGACGATTTCGGTACTTGGAAAATTTCTGCCTTTTTCGGTACTTTGAAAAGACTCAGAAGTTTTCAGTACTTAGAAAATTTCTGACGTTTTCGGTACTTAGAAAATTTCTGACGTTTTCGGTACTTAGAAAAATTCTGCCGATTTCGGTACTTAGAAAAATTCTGTTGATTTCGGTACTTAGAAAAATTCAGTCGATTTCGGTACTTAGAAAAATTCTTACGATTTCGATACTTATTAAACATACAGAAGTTTTCGGTACTTAGAAAAATTCTGCCGATTTCGGTACTTAGAAAATTCTGACGATTTCGGTACTTTGAAAAATTCTGCCTTTTTCGGTACTTTGAAAAGACTAGGAAGTTTGCAGTACTTAGAAAATTTCTGACGTTTTCGGTACTTAGAAAAATTCTTTTGATTTCGGTACTTAGAAAAATTCTGACGATATCGGTACTTAGAAAATTCTGACGATTTCGGTACTTAGAAACATTCTGATGATTTCGGATCTTAGAAAATTTCTGACCTTTTCGATACTTAGAAAATTTCTGACGTTTTCGGTACTTAGAAAAATTCTGTCGATTTCGGTACTTGGAAAATTTCTGCCTTTTTCGGTACTTTGAAAAGACTCAGAAGTTTTCAGTACTTAGAAAATATCTGACGTTTTCGGTACTTAGAAAATTTCTGACATTTTCGGTACTTAGAAAACATTCAGAAGTTTTCGTTACTTAGAAAAATTCTGTCGAATTCGGTACTTAGAAAAATTGTGTTGATTTCGGTACTTGGAAAATTTCTGCCTTTTTCGGTACTTTGAAAAGACTCAGAAGTTTTCGGTACTTAGAAAATTTCTGACGATTTCGGTACTTAGAAAAATTCCGCCGATTTCGGTACTTAGAAAAATTCTGACGATTTCGGTACTTGGAAAATTTCTGCCTTTTTCGGTACTTTGAAAAGACTCAGAAGTTTTCAGTACTTAGAAAATATCTGACGTTTTCGGTACTTAGAAAATTTCTGACATTTTCGGTACTTAGAAAACATTCAGAAGTTTTCGTTACTTAGAAAAATTCTGTCAAATTCGGTACTTAGAAAAATTGTGTTGATTTCGGTACTTGGAAAATTTCTGCCTTTTTCGGTACTTTGAAAAGACTCAGAAGTTTGCAGTACTTAGAAAATTTCTGACATTTTCGGTACTTAGAAAAATACTTACGATTTCGATACTTATTAAACATTCAGAAGTTTTCGGTACTTAGAAAAATTCTGAAGATTTCGGATCTTAGAAAATTTCTGACCTTTTCGATACTTAGAAAATTTCTGACGTTTTCGGTACTTAGAAAAATTCTGTCGATTTCGGTGCTTGGAAAATTTCTGCCTTTTTCGGTACTTTGAAAAGACTCAGAAGTTTTCAGTACTTAGAAAATATCTGACGTTTTCGGTACTTAGAAAATTTCTGACATTTTCGGTACTTAGAAAAATTCTGCTGATTTCGGTACTTAGAAAAATTCTCTTGATTTCGGTACTTGGAAAATTTCTGCCTTTTTCGGTACTTTGAAAAGACTCAGAAGTTTTCGGTACTTAGAAAATTTCGGACGATTTCGGTACTTAGAAAAATTCCGCCGATTTCGGTACTTAGATAAATTCTGACGATTCCGGTTTTTAGAAAAATTCTGGTGATTTCGGTACTTAGAAAATTTCTGACGTTTCCGGTACTTAGAAAAATTCTTACGATTTCGATACTTATTAAACATTCAGAAGTTTTCGGTACTTAGAAAAATTCTGTCGATCTCGGTACTTAGAAAAGACTCGGAAGTTTTCGGTACTTAGAAAATTTCTGACGTTTTCGGTACTTAGAAAAATTCTCATGATTTCGGTACTTAGAAAAATTCTGATGATTTCGGAACTTAGAAAAATTCTGCTGATTTCGGTACTTGGAAAATTTCTGCATTTTTCGGTACTTTGAAAAGACTTAGAAGTTTTCAGTACTTAGAAAAATTCTTACGATTTCGATACTTATTAAACATACAGAAGTTTTCGGTACTTAGAAAAATTCTGCCGATTTCGGTACTTAGAAAATTCTGACGATTTCGGAACTTTGAAAAATTCTGCCTTTTTCGGTACTTTGAAAAGACTAGGAAGTTTGCAGTACTTAGAAAATTTCTGACGTTTTCGGTACTTAGAAAAATTCTTTTGATTTCGGTACTTAGAAAAATTCTGACGATATCGGTACTTAGAAAATTCTGACGTTTTCGGTACTTAGAAAAATTCTTTTGATTTCGGTACTTAGAAAAATTCTGACGATTTCGATACTTATTAAACATTCAGAAGTTTTCGGTACTTAGAAAAATTCTGTCGATCTCGGTACTTAGAAAAGACTCGGAAGTTTTCGGTACTTAGAAAATTTCTGACGTTTTCGGTACTTAGAAAAATTCCGTTGATTTCGGTACTTTGAAAAGACTCAGAAGTTTTCGGTACTTAGAAAATTTCTGACGTTTTCGGTTCTTTGAAAAATTCTGATGATTTCGGTACTTAGAAAAATTCTGTTGATTTCGGTACTTAGAAAAAATCTGTCGATTTCGGTACTTAGAAAAGACTCGGAAGTTTTCGGTACTTACAAAATTTCTGCCTTTTTCGGTACTTAGAAAACATTCAGAAGTTTTCGTTACTTAGAAAAATTCTGTCGAATTCGGTACTTAGAAAAATTCTGTTGATTTCGGTACTTGGAAAATTTCTGCCTTTTTCGGTACTTTGAAAAGACTCAGAAGTTTGCAGTACTTAGAAAATTTCTGACATTTTCGGTACTTAGAAAAATACTTACGATTTCGATACTTATTAAACATTCAGAAGTTTTCGGTACTTAGAAAAATTCTGACGTTTTCGGTACTTAGAAAAATTCTTTTGATTTCGGTACTTAGAAAATTTCTGCCTTTTTCGGTACTTAGAAAACATTCAAAAGATTTCGGTACTTAGAAAAATTCTGTCGAATTCGGTACTTAGTAAAATTCTGTTGATTTTGGTACTTGGAAAATTTCTGCCTTTTTCGGTACTTTGAAAAGACTCAGAAGTTTTCGGTACTTAGAAAATTTCTGACGATTTCGGTACTTAGAAAAATTCCGCCGATTTCGGTACTTAGAAAAATTCTGACGATTTCGGTTTTTAGAAAAATTCTGGTGATTTCGGTACTTAGAAAATTTCTGACGTTTCCGGTACTTAGAAAAATTCTTACGATTTCGATACTTATTAAACATTCAGAAGTTTTCGGTACTTAGAAAAATTCTGTCGATCTCGGTACTTAGAAAAGACTCGGAAGTTTTCGGTACTTAGAAAATTTCTGACGTTTTCGGTACTTAGAAAAATTCTGATGATTTCGGTACTTAGAAAAATTCTGATGATTTCGGAACTTAGAAAAATTCTGCTGATTTCGGTACTTGGAAAATTTCTGCCTTTTTCGGTACTTTGAAAAGACTCAGAAGTTTTCAGTACTTAGAAAATTTCTGACGTTTTCGGTACTTAGTAAAATTCTGTTGATTTTGGTACTTGGAAAATTTCTGCCTTTTTCGGTACTTTGAAAAGACTCAGAAGTTTTCAGTACTTAGAAAATATCTGACGTTTTCGGTACTTAGAAAATTTCTGACATTTTCGGTACTTAGAAAATTCTGACGATTTCGGTACTTAGAAAAATTCTGAAGATTTCGGATCTTAGAAAATTTCTGACCTTTTCGATACTTAGAAAATTTCTGACGTTTTCGGTACTTAGAAAAATTCTGTCGATTTCGGTGCTTGGAAAATTTCTGCCTTTTTCGGTACTTTGAAAAGACTCAGAAGTTTTCAGTACTTAGAAAATATCTGACGTTTTCGGTACTTAGAAAATTTCTGACATTTTCGGTACTTAGAAAAATTCTGCTGATTTCGGTACTTAGAAAAATTCTCTTGATTTCGGTACTTGGAAAATTTCTGCCTTTTTCGGTACTTTGAAAAGACTCAGAAGTTTTCGGTACTTAGAAAATTTCTGACGATTTCGGTACTTAGAAAAATTCCGCCGATTTCGGTACTTAGAAAAATTCTGACGATTTCGGTTTTTAGAAAAATTCTGGTGATTTCGGTACTTAGAAAATTTCTGACGTTTCCGGTACTTAGAAAAATTCTTACGATTTCGATACTTATTAAACATTCAGAAGTTTTCGGTACTTAGAAAAATTCTGTCGATCTCGGTACTTAGAAAAGACTCGGAAGTTTTCGGTACTTAGAAAATTTCTGACGTTTTCGGTACTTCGGAAAAATTCTGATGATTTCGGTACTTGGAAAATTTCTGCCTTTTTCGGTACTTTGAAAAGACTCAGAAGTTTTCAGTACTTAGAAAATTTCTGACGTTTTCGGTACTTAGAAAATTTCTGACGTTTTCGGTACTTAGAAAAATTCTGCCGATTTCGGTACTTAGAAAAATTCTGTTGATTTCGGTACTTAGAAAAATTCAGTCGATTTCGGTACTTAGAAAAATTCTTACGATTTCGATACTTATTAAACATACAGAAGTTTTCGGTACTTAGAAAAATTCTGCCGATTTCGGTACTTAGAAAATTCTGACGATTTCGGTACTTTGAAAAATTCTGCCTTTTTCGGTACTTTGAAAAGACTAGGAAGTTTGCAGTACTTAGAAAATTTCTGACGTTTTCGGTACTTAGAAAAATTCTTTTGATTTCGGTACTTAGAAAAATTCTGACGATATCGGTACTTAGAAAATTCTGACGATTTCGGTACTTAGAAACATTCTGATGATTTCGGATCTTAGAAAATTTCTGACCTTTTCGATACTTAGAAAATTTCTGACGTTTTCGGTACTTAGAAAAATTCTGTCGATTTCGGTACTTGGAAAATTTCTGCCTTTTTCGGTACTTTGAAAAGACTCAGAAGTTTTCAGTACTTAGAAAATATCTGACGTTTTCGGTACTTAGAAAATTTCTGACATTTTCGGTACTTAGAAAACATTCAGAAGTTTTCGTTACTTAGAAAAATTCTGTCGAATTCGGTACTTAGAAAAATTGTGTTGATTTCGGTACTTGGAAAATTTCTGCCTTTTTCGGTACTTTGAAAAGACTCAGAAGTTTTCGGTACTTAGAAAATTTCTGACGATTTCGGTACTTAGAAAAATTCCGCCGATTTCGGTACTTAGAAAAATTCTGACGATTTCGGTACTTGGAAAATTTCTGCCTTTTTCGGTACTTTGAAAAGACTCAGAAGTTTTCAGTACTTAGAAAATATCTGACGTTTTCGGTACTTAGAAAATTTCTGACATTTTCGGTACTTAGAAAACATTCAGAAGTTTTCGTTACTTAGAAAAATTCTGTCGAATTCGGTACTTAGAAAAATTGTGTTGATTTCGGTACTTGGAAAATTTCTGCCTTTTTCGGTACTTTGAAAAGACTCAGAAGTTTGCAGTACTAAGAAAATTTCAGACATTTTCGGTACTTAGGAAAATACTTACGATTTCGATACTTATTAAACATTCAGAAGTTTTCGGTACTTAGAAAAATTCTGCCGATTTCGGTACTTAGAAAAATTCTGTCGATTTCGGTTCTTAGAAAAGACTCGGAAGTTTTCGGTACTTAGAAAATTTCTGACGTTTTCGGTACTTAGAAAAATTCTTTTGATTTCGGTACTTAGAAAATTTCTGTTGATTTCGGTACTTAGAAAAAATCTGTCGATTTCGGTACTTAGAAAAGACTCGGAAGTTTTCGGTACTTACAAAATTTCTGCCTTTTTCGGTACTTAGAAAACATTCAGAAGTTTTCGTTACTTAGAAAAATCTGTCGAATTCGGTACTTAGAAAAATTCTGTTGATTTCGGTACTTGGAAAATTTCTGCCTTTTTCGGTACTTTGAAAAGACTCAGAAGTTTGCAGTACTTAGAAAATTTCTGACATTTTCGGTACTTAGAAAAATACTTACGATTTCGATACTTATTAAACATTCAGAAGTTTTCGGTACTTAGAAAAATTCTGCCGATTTCGGTACTTAGAAAAATTCTGTCGATCTCGGTACTTAGAAAAGACTCGGAAGTTTTCGGTACTTAGAAAATTTCTGACGTTTTCGGTACTTAGAAAAATTCCGTTGATTTCGGTACTTTGAAAAGACTCAGAAGTTTTCGGTACTTAGAAAATTTCTGACGTTTTCGGTTCTTTGAAAAATTCTGATGATTTCGGTACTTAGAAAAATTCTGTTGATTTCGGTACTTAGAAAAAATCTGTCGATTTCGGTACTTAGAAAAGACTCGGAAGATTTCGGTACTTACAAAATTTCTGCCTTTTTCGGTACTTAGAAAACATTCAGAAGTTTTCGTTTCTTAGAAAAATTCTGTCGAATTCGGTACTTAGAAAAATTCTGTTGATTTCGGTACTTGGAAAATTTCTGCCTTTTTCGGTACTTTGAAAAGACTCAGAAGTTTGCAGTACTTAGAAAATTTCTGACATTTTCGGTACTTAGAAAAATACTTACGATTTCGATACTTATTAAACATTCAGAAGTTTTCGGTACTTAGAAAAATTCTGAAGATTTCGGATCTTAGAAAATTTCTGACCTTTTCGATACTTAGAAAATTTCTGACGTTTTCGGTACTTAGAAAAATTCTGTCGATTTCGGTACTTAGAAAAATTCCGCCGATTTCGGTACTTAGAAAAATTCTGACGATTTCGGTTTTTAGAAAAATTCTGGTGATTTCGGTACTTAGAAAATTTCTGACGTTTCCGGTACTTAGAAAAATTCTTACGATTTCGATACTTATTAAACATTCAGAAGTTTTCGGTACTTAGAAAAATTCTGTCGATCTCGGTACTTAGAAAAGACTCGGAAGTTTTCGGTACTTAGAAAATTTCTGACGTTTTCGGTACTTAGAAAAATTCTGATGATTTCGGTACTTAGAAAAATTCTGATGATTTCGGAACTTAGAAAAATTCTGCTGATTTCGGTACTTGGAAAATTTCTGCCTTTTTCGGTACTTTGAAAAGACTCAGAAGTTTTCAGTACTTAGAAAATTTCTGACGTTTTCGGTACTTAGAAAATTTCTGACGTTTTCGGTACTTAGAAAAATTCTGCCGATTTCGGTACTTAGAAAAATTCTGTTGATTTCGGTACTTAGAAAAATTCTTTTGATTTCGGTACTTAGAAAAATTCTGACGATATCGGTACTTAGAAAATTCTGACGTTTTCGGTACTTAGAAAAATTCTTTTGATTTCGGTACTTAGAAAAATTCTGACGATTTCGATACTTATTAAACATTCAGAAGTTTTCGGTACTTAGAAAAATTCTGTCGATCTCGGTACTTAGAAAAGACTCGGAAGTTTTCGGTACTTAGAAAATTTCTGCCTTTTTCGGTACTTAGAAAAATTCCGTTGATTTCGGTACTTTGAAAAGACTCAGAAGTTTTCGGTACTTAGAAAATTTCTGACGTTTTCGGTTCTTTGAAAAATTCTGATGATTTCGGTACTTAGAAAAATTCTGTTGATTTCGGTACTTAGAAAAAATCTGTCGATTTCGGTACTTAGAAAAGACTCGGAAGTTTTCGGCACTTACAAAATTTCTGCCTTTTTCGGTACTTAGAAAACATTCAGAAGTTTTCGTTACTTAGAAAAATTCTGTCGAATTCGGTACTTAGAAAAATTCTGTTGATTTCGGTACTTGGAAAATTTCTGCCTTTTTCGGTACTTTGAAAAGACTCAGAAGTTTGCAGTACTTAGAAAATTTCTGACATTTTCGGTACTTAGAAAAATACTTACGATTTCGATACTTATTAAACATTCAGAAGTTTTCGGTACTTAGAAAAATTCTGACGTTTTCGGTACTTAGAAAAATTCTTTTGATTTCGGTACTTAGAAAATTTCTGCCTTTTTCGGTACTTTGAAAAGACTCAGAAGTTTTCAGTACTTAGAAAATATCTGACGTTTTCGGTACTTAGAAAATTTCTGACATTTTCGGTACTTAGAAAATTCTGACGATTTCGGTACTTAGAAAAATTCTGAAGATTTCGGATCTTAGAAAATTTCTGACCTTTTCGATACTTAGAAAATTTCTGACGTTTTCGGTACTTAGAAAAATTCTGTCGATTTCGGTGCTTGGAAAATTTCTGCCTTTTTCGGTACTTTGAAAAGACTCAGAAGTTTTCAGTACTTAGAAAATATCTGACGTTTTCGGTACTTAGAAAATTTCTGACATTTTCGGTACTTAGAAAAATTCTGCTGATTTCGGTACTTAGAAAAATTCTCTTGATTTCGGTACTTGGAAAATTTCTGCCTTTTTCGGTACTTTGAAAAGACTCAGAAGTTTTCGGTACTTAGAAAATTTCTGACGATTTCGGTACTTAGAAAAATTCCGCCGATTTCGGTACTTAGAAAAATTCTGACGATTTCGGTTTTTAGAAAAATTCTGGTGATTTCGGTACTTAGAAAATTTCTGACGTTTCCGGTACTTAGAAAAATTCTTACGATTTCGATACTTATTAAACATTCAGAAGTTTTCGGTACTTAGAAAAATTCTGTCGATCTCGGTACTTAGAAAAGACTCGGAAGTTTTCGGTACTTAGAAAATTTCTGACGTTTTCAGTACTTAGAAAAATTCTGATGATTTCGGTACTTAGAAAAATTCTGATGATTTCGGAACTTAGAAAAATTCTGCTGATTTCGGTACTTGGAAAATTTCTGCCTTTTTCGGTACTTTGAAAAGACTCAGAAGTTTTCAGTACTTAGAAAATTTCTGACGTTTTCGGTACTTAGAAAAATTCTGCCGATTTCGGTACTTAGAAAAATTCTGTTGATTTCGGTACTTAGAAAAATTCAGTCGATTTCGGTACTTAGAAAAATTCTTACGATTTCGATACTTATTAAACATACAGAAGTTTTCGGTACTTAGAAAAATTCTGCCGATTTCGGTACTTAGAAAATTCTGACGATTTCGGTACTTTGAAAAATTCTGCCTTTTTCGGTACTTTGAAAAGACTAGGAAGTTTGCAGTACTTAGAAAATTTCTGACGTTTTCGGTACTTAGAAAAATTCTTTTGATTTCGGTACTTAGAAAAATTCTGACGATATCGGTACTTAGAAAATTCTGACGATTTCGGTACTTAGAAACATTCTGATGATTTCGGATCTTAGAAAATTTCTGACATTTTCGATACTTAGAAAATTTCTGACGTTTTCGGTACTTAGAAAAATTCTGTCGATTTCGGTACTTGGGAAATTTCTGCCTTTTTCGGTACTTTGAAAAGACTCAGAAGTTTTCAGTACTTAGAAAATATCTGACGTTTTCGGTACTTAGAAAATTTCTGACATTTTCGGTACTTAGAAAATTCTGACGATTTCGGTACTTAGAAAAATTCTGAAGATTTCGGATCTTAGAAAATTTCTGACCTTTTCGATACTTAGAAAATTTCTGACGTTTTCGGTACTTAGAAAAATTCTGTCGATTTCGGTGCTTGGAAAATTTCTGCCTTTTTCGGTACTTTGAAAAGACTCAGAAGTTTTCAGTACTTAGAAAATATCTGACGTTTTCGGTACTTAGAAAATTTCTGACATTTTCGGTACTTAGAAAAATTCTGCTGATTTCGGTACTTAGAAAAATTCTCTTGATTTCGGTACTTGGAAAATTTCTGCCTTTTTCGGTACTTTGAAAAGACTCAGAAGTTTTCGGTACTTAGAAAATTTCTGACGATTTCGGTACTTAGAAAAATTCCGCCGATTTCGGTACTTAGAAAAATTCTGACGATTTCGGTTTTTAGAAAAATTCTGGTGATTTCGGTACTTAGAAAATTTCTGACGTTTCCGGTACTTAGAAAAATTCTTACGATTTCGATACTTATTAAACATTCAGAAGTTTTCGGTACTTAGAAAAATTCTGTCGATCTCGGTACTTAGAAAAGACTCGGAAGTTTTCGGTACTTAGAAAATTTCTGACGTTTTCAGTACTTAGAAAAATTCTGATGATTTCGGTACTTAGAAAAATTCTGATGATTTCGGAACTTAGAAAAATTCTGCTGATTTCGGTACTTGGAAAATTTCTGCCTTTTTCGGTACTTTGAAAAGACTCAGAAGTTTTCAGTACTTAGAAAATTTCTGACGTTTTCGGTACTTAGAAAAATTCTGCCGATTTCGGTACTTAGAAAAATTCTGTTGATTTCGGTACTTAGAAAAATTCAGTCGATTTCGGTACTTAGAAAAATTCTTACGATTTCGATACTTATTAAACATACAGAAGTTTTCGGTACTTAGAAAAATTCTGCCGATTTCGGTACTTAGAAAATTCTGACGATTTCGGTACTTTGAAAAATTCTGCCTTTTTCGGTACTTTGAAAAGACTAGGAAGTTTGCAGTACTTAGAAAATTTCTGACGTTTTCGGTACTTAGAAAAATTCTTTTGATTTCGGTACTTAGAAAAATTCTGACGATATCGGTACTTAGAAAATTCTGACGATTTCGGTACTTAGAAACATTCTGATGATTTCGGATCTTAGAAAATTTCTGACATTTTCGATACTTAGAAAATTTCTGACGTTTTCGGTACTTAGAAAAATTCTGTCGATTTCGGTACTTGGGAAATTTCTGCCTTTTTCGGTACTTTGAAAAGACTCAGAAGTTTTCAGTACTTAGAAAATATCTGACGTTTTCGGTACTTAGAAAATTTCTGACATTTTCGGTACTTAGAAAAATTCTGCCGATTTCGGTACTTAGAAAAGACTCGGAAGTTTTCGGTACTTACAAAATTTCTGCCTTTTTTGGTACTTAGAAAACATTCAGAAGTTTTCGTTACTTAGAAAAATTCTGTCGAATTCGGTACTTAGAAAAATTCTGTTGATTTCGGTACTTGGAAAATTTCTGCCTTTTTCGGTACTTTGAAAAGACTCAGAAGTTTGCAGTACTAAGAAAATTTCAGACATTTTCGGTACTTAGAAAAATACTTACGATTTCGATACTTATTAAACATTCAGAAGTTTTCGGTACTTAGAAAAATTCTGCCGATTTCGGTACTTAGAAAAATTCTGTTGATTTCGGTACTTAGAAAAATTCTGTCGATTTCGGTTCTTAGAAAAGACTCGGAAGTTTTCGGTACTTAGAAAATTTCTGACGTTTTCGGTACTTAGAAAAATTCTTTTGATTTCGGTACTTAGAAAATTTCTGCCTTTTTCGGTACTTTGAAAAGACTCAGAAGTTTTCGGTACTTAGAAAATTTCTGACGATTTCGGTACTTAGAAAAATTCTGACGATTTCGGTACTTAGAAAAATTCAGTCAATTTCGGTACTTAGGAAAATTCTTACGATTTCGATACTTATTAAACATTCAGAAATTTTCGGTACTTAGAAAAATTCTGTCGATTTCGGTACTTAGAAAACATTCAGAAGTTTTCGGTACTTAGAAAATTTCTGCCTTTTTCGGTACTTAGAAAACATTCAAAAGTTTTCGGTACTTAGAAAAATTCTGTCGAATTCGGTACTTAGAAAAATTCTGTTGATCTCGGTACTTAGAAAAATTCAGTCAATTTCGGTACTTAGGAAAATTCTTACGATATCGATACTTATTAAACATTCAGAAGTTTTCGGTACTTAGAAAAATTCTGCCGATTTCGGTACTTAGAAAATTCTGACGATTTCGGTACTTTGAAAAATTCTGCCTTTTTCGGTACTTTGAAAGGACTAGGAAGTTTGCAGTACTTAGAAAATTTCTGACGTTTTCGGTACTTAGAAAAATTCTTTTGATTTCGGTACTTAGAAAAATTCTGCCTTTTTCGGTACTTTGAAAAGACTCAGAAGTTTTCGGAACTTAGAAAATTTCTGACATTTTCGGTACTTAGAAAAATTCTGCCGATTTCGGTACTTAGAAAAATTCTGTTGATTTCGGTACTTAGAAAAAATCTGTCGATTTCGGTACTTTGAAAAGACTCGGAAGTTTTCGGTACTTACAAAATTTCTGCCTTTTTCGGTACTTAGAAAACATTCAGAAGTTTTCGTTACTTAGAAAAATTCTGTCGAATTCGGTACTTAGAAAAATTCTGTTGATTTCGGTACTTGGAAAATTTCTGCCTTTTTCGGTACTTTGAAAAGACTCAGAAGTTTGCAGTACTTAGAAAATTTCTGACATTTTCGGTACTTAGAAAAATACTTACGATTTCGATACTTATTAAACATTCAGAAGTTTTCGGTACTTAGAAAAATTCTGCCGATTTCGGTACTTAGAAAAATTCTGTTGATTTCGGTACTTAGAAAAATTCTGTCGATTTCGGTACTTAGAAAAGACTCGGAAGTTTTCGGTACTTAGAAAAATTCTTTTGATTTCGGTACTTAGAAAAATTCTGACGATATCGGTACTTAGAAAATTCTGACGTTTTCGGTACTTAGAAAAATTCTTTTGATTTCGGTACTTAGAAAAATTCTGACGATTTCGATACTTATTAAACATTCAGAAGTTTTCGGTACTTAGAAAAATTCTGTCGATCTCGGTACTTAGAAAAGACTCGGAAGTTTTCGGTACTTAGAAAATTTCTGACGTTTTCGGTACTTAGAAAAATTCCGTTGATTTCGGTACTTTGAAAAGACTCAGAAGTTTTCGGTACTTAGAAAATTTCTGACGTTTTCGGTTCTTTGAAAAATTCTGATGATTTCGGTACTTAGAAAAATTCTGTTGATTTCGGTACTTAGAAAAAATCTGTCGATTTCGGTACTTAGAAAAGACTCGGAAGTTTTCGGTACTTACAAAATTTCTGCCTTTTTCGGTACTTAGAAAACATTCAGAAGTTTTCGTTACTTAGAAAAATTCTGTCGAATTCGGTACTTAGAAAAATTCCGCCGATTTCGGTACTTAGAAAAATTCTGACGATTTCGGTTTTTAGAAAAATTCTGGTGATTTCGGTACTTAGAAAATTTCTGACGTTTCCGGTACTTAGAAAAATTCTTACGATTTCGATACTTATTAAACATTCAGAAGTTTTCGGTACTTAGAAAAATTCTGTCGATCTCGGTACTTAGAAAAGACTCGGAAGTTTTCGGTACTTAGAAAATTTCTGACGTTTTCGGTACTTAGAAAAATTCTGATGATTTCGGTACTTAGAAAAATTCTGATGATTTCGGAACTTAGAAAAATTCTGCTGATTTCGGTACTTGGAAAATTTCTGCCTTTTTCGGTACTTTGAAAAGACTCAGAAGTTTTCAGTACTTAGAAAATTTCTGACGTTTTCGGTACTTAGAAAATTTCTGACGTTTTCGGTACTTAGAAAAATTCTGCCGATTTCGGTACTTAGAAAAATTCTGTTGATTTCGGTACTTAGAAAAATTCAGTCGATTTCGGTACTTAGAAAAATTCTTACGATTTCGATACTTATTAAACATACAGAAGTTTTCGGTACTTAGAAAAATTCTGCCGATTTCGGTACTTAGAAAAATTCAGTCGATTTCGGTACTTAGAAAAATTCTGACGATTTCGATACTTATTAAACATTCAGAAGTTTTCGGTACTTAGAAAAATTCTGTCGATCTCGGTACTTAGAAAAGACTCGGAAGTTTTCGGTACTTAGAAAATTTCTGACGTTTTCGGTACTTAGAAAAATTCCGTTGATTTCGGTACTTTGAAAAGACTCAGAAGTTTTCGGTACTTAGAAAATTTCTGACGTTTTCGGTTCTTTGAAAAATTCTGATGATTTCGGTACTTAGAAAAATTCTGTTGATTTCGGTACTTAGAAAAAATCTGTCGATTTCGGTACTTAGAAAAGACTCGGAAGTTTTCGGTACTTACAAAATTTCTGCCTTTTTCGGTACTTAGAAAACATTCAGAAGTTTTCGTTACTTAGAAAAATTCTGTCGAATTCGGTACTTAGAAAAATTCCGCCGATTTCGGTACTTAGAAAAATTCTGACGATTTCGGTTTTTAGAAAAATTCTGGTGATTTCGGTACTTAGAAAATTTCTGACGTTTCCGGTACTTAGAAAAATTCTTACGATTTCGATACTTATTAAACATTCAGAAGTTTTCGGTACTTAGAAAAATTCTGTCGATCTCGGTACTTAGAAAAGACTCGGAAGTTTTCGGTACTTAGAAAATTTCTGACGTTTTCGGTACTTAGAAAAATTCTGATGATTTCGGTACTTAGAAAAATTCTGATGATTTCGGAACTTAGAAAAATTCTGCTGATTTCGGTACTTGGAAAATTTCTGCCTTTTTCGGTACTTTGAAAAGACTCAGAAGTTTTCAGTACTTAGAAAATTTCTGACGTTTTCGGTACTTAGAAAATTTCTGACGTTTTCGGTACTTAGAAAAATTCTGCCGATTTCGGTACTTAGAAAAATTCTGTTGATTTCGGTACTTAGAAAAATTCAGTCGATTTCGGTACTTAGAAAAATTCTTACGATTTCGATACTTATTAAACATACAGAAGTTTTCGGTACTTAGAAAAATTCTGCCGATTTCGGTACTTAGAAAATTCTGACGATTTCGGTACTTTGAAAATTTCTGCCTTTTTCGGTACTTTGAAAAGACTCAGAAGTTTTCAGTACTTAGAAAATTTCTGACGTTTTCGGTACTTAGAAAATTTCTGACGTTTTCGGTACTTAGAAAAATTCTGCCGATTTCGGTACTTAGAAAATTTCTGACGTTTTCGGTACTTAGAAAAATTCTTTTGATTTCGGTACTTAGAAAAATTCTGACGATATCGGTACTTAGAAAATTCTGACGTTTTCGGTACTTAGAAAAATTCTTTTGATTTCGGTACTTAGAAAAATTCTGACGATTTCGATACTTATTAAACATTCAGAAGTTTTCGGTACTTAGAAAAATTCTGTCGATCTCGGTACTTAGAAAAGACTCGGAAGTTTTCGGTACTTAGAAAATTTCTGCCTTTTTCGGTACTTAGAAAAATTCCGTTGATTTCGGTACTTTGAAAAGACTCAGAAGTTTTCGGTACTTAGAAAATTTCTGACGTTTTCGGTTCTTTGAAAAATTCTGATGATTTCGGTACTTAGAAAAATTCTGTCGATTTCGGTACTTAGAAAAGACTCGGAAGTTTTCGGTACTTACAAAATTTCTGCCTTTTTCGGTACTTAGAAAACATTCAGAAGTTTTCGTTACTTAGAAAAATTCTGTCGAATTCGGTACTTAGAAAAATTCTGTTGATTTCGGTACTTGGAAAATTTCTGCCTTTTTCGGTACTTTGAAAAGACTCAGAAGTTTGCAGTACTTAGAAAATTTCTGACATTTTCGGTACTTAGAAAAATACTTACGATTTCGATACTTATTAAACATTCAGAAGTTTTCGGTACTTAGAAAAATTCTGACGTTTTCGGTACTTAGAAAAATTCTTTTGATTTCGGTACTTAGAAAATTTCTGCCTTTTTCGGTACTTAGAAAACATTCAAAAGTTTTCGGTACTTAGAAAAATTCTGTCGAATTCGGTACTTAGAAAATTCTGACGATTTCGGTACTTAGAAACATTCTGATGATTTCGGATCTTAGAAAATTTCTGACATTTTCGATACTTAGAAAATTTCTGACGTTTTCGGTACTTAGAAAAATTCTGTCGATTTCGGTACTTGGGAAATTTCTGCCTTTTTCGGTACTTTGAAAAGACTCAGAAGTTTTCAGTACTTAGAAAATATCTGACGTTTTCGGTACTTAGAAAATTTCTGACATTTTCGGTACTTAGAAAAATTCTGCCGATTTCGGTACTTAGAAAAGACTCGGAAGTTTTCGGTACTTACAAAATTTCTGCCTTTTTTGGTACTTAGAAAACATTCAGAAGTTTTCGTTACTTAGAAAAATTCTGTCGAATTCGGTACTTAGAAAAATTCTGTTGATTTCGGTACTTGGAAAATTTCTGCCTTTTTCGGTACTTTGAAAAGACTCAGAAGTTTGCAGTACTAAGAAAATTTCAGACATTTTCGGTACTTAGAAAAATACTTACGATTTCGATACTTATTAAACATTCAGAAGTTTTCGGTACTTAGAAAAATTCTGCCGATTTCGGTACTTAGAAAAATTCTGTTGATTTCGGTACTTAGAAAAATTCTGTCGATTTCGGTTCTTAGAAAAGACTCGGAAGTTTTCGGTACTTAGAAAATTTCTGACGTTTTCGGTACTTAGAAAAATTCTTTTGATTTCGGTACTTAGAAAATTTCTGCCTTTTTCGGTACTTTGAAAAGACTCAGAAGTTTTCGGTACTTAGAAAATTTCTGACGATTTCGGTACTTAGAAAAATTCTGACGATTTCGGTACTTAGAAAAATTCAGTCAATTTCGGTACTTAGGAAAATTCTTACGATTTCGATACTTATTAAACATTCAGAAATTTTCGGTACTTAGAAAAATTCTGTCGATTTCGGTACTTAGAAAACATTCAGAAGTTTTCGGTACTTAGAAAATTTCTGCCTTTTTCGGTACTTAGAAAACATTCAAAAGTTTTCGGTACTTAGAAAAATTCTGTCGAATTCGGTACTTAGAAAAATTCTGTTGATCTCGGTACTTAGAAAAATTCAGTCAATTTCGGTACTTAGGAAAATTCTTACGATATCGATACTTATTAAACATTCAGAAGTTTTCGGTACTTAGAAAAATTCTGCCGATTTCGGTACTTAGAAAATTCTGACGATTTCGGTACTTTGAAAAATTCTGCCTTTTTCGGTACTTTGAAAGGACTAGGAAGTTTGCAGTACTTAGAAAATTTCTGACGTTTTCGGTACTTAGAAAAATTCTTTTGATTTCGGTACTTAGAAAAATTCTGCCTTTTTCGGTACTTTGAAAAGACTCAGAAGTTTTCGGAACTTAGAAAATTTCTGACATTTTCGGTACTTAGAAAAATTCTGCCGATTTCGGTACTTAGAAAAATTCTGTTGATTTCGGTACTTAGAAAAAATCTGTCGATTTCGGTACTTTGAAAAGACTCGGAAGTTTTCGGTACTTACAAAATTTCTGCCTTTTTCGGTACTTAGAAAACATTCAGAAGTTTTCGTTACTTAGAAAAATTCTGTCGAATTCGGTACTTAGAAAAATTCTGTTGATTTCGGTACTTGGAAAATTTCTGCCTTTTTCGGTACTTTGAAAAGACTCAGAAGTTTGCAGTACTTAGAAAATTTCTGACATTTTCGGTACTTAGAAAAATACTTACGATTTCGATACTTATTAAACATTCAGAAGTTTTCGGTACTTAGAAAAATTCTGCCGATTTCGGTACTTAGAAAAATTCTGTTGATTTCGGTACTTAGAAAAATTCTGTCGATTTCGGTACTTAGAAAAGACTCGGAAGTTTTCGGTACTTAGAAAAATTCTTTTGATTTCGGTACTTAGAAAAATTCTGACGATATCGGTACTTAGAAAATTCTGACGTTTTCGGTACTTAGAAAAATTCTTTTGATTTCGGTACTTAGAAAAATTCTGACGATTTCGATACTTATTAAACATTCAGAAGTTTTCGGTACTTAGAAAAATTCTGTCGATCTCGGTACTTAGAAAAGACTCGGAAGTTTTCGGTACTTAGAAAATTTCTGACGTTTTCGGTACTTAGAAAAATTCCGTTGATTTCGGTACTTTGAAAAGACTCAGAAGTTTTCGGTACTTAGAAAATTTCTGACGTTTTCGGTTCTTTGAAAAATTCTGATGATTTCGGTACTTAGAAAAATTCTGTTGATTTCGGTACTTAGAAAAAATCTGTCGATTTCGGTACTTAGAAAAGACTCGGAAGTTTTCGGTACTTACAAAATTTCTGCCTTTTTCGGTACTTAGAAAACATTCAGAAGTTTTCGTTACTTAGAAAAATTCTGTCGAATTCGGTACTTAGAAAAATTCCGCCGATTTCGGTACTTAGAAAAATTCTGACGATTTCGGTTTTTAGAAAAATTCTGGTGATTTCGGTACTTAGAAAATTTCTGACGTTTCCGGTACTTAGAAAAATTCTTACGATTTCGATACTTATTAAACATTCAGAAGTTTTCGGTACTTAGAAAAATTCTGTCGATCTCGGTACTTAGAAAAGACTCGGAAGTTTTCGGTACTTAGAAAATTTCTGACGTTTTCGGTACTTAGAAAAATTCTGATGATTTCGGTACTTAGAAAAATTCTGATGATTTCGGAACTTAGAAAAATTCTGCTGATTTCGGTACTTGGAAAATTTCTGCCTTTTTCGGTACTTTGAAAAGACTCAGAAGTTTTCAGTACTTAGAAAATTTCTGACGTTTTCGGTACTTAGAAAATTTCTGACGTTTTCGGTACTTAGAAAAATTCTGCCGATTTCGGTACTTAGAAAAATTCTGTTGATTTCGGTACTTAGAAAAATTCAGTCGATTTCGGTACTTAGAAAAATTCTTACGATTTCGATACTTATTAAACATACAGAAGTTTTCGGTACTTAGAAAAATTCTGCCGATTTCGGTACTTAGAAAAATTCAGTCGATTTCGGTACTTAGAAAAATTCTGACGATTTCGATACTTATTAAACATTCAGAAGTTTTCGGTACTTAGAAAAATTCTGTCGATCTCGGTACTTAGAAAAGACTCGGAAGTTTTCGGTACTTAGAAAATTTCTGACGTTTTCGGTACTTAGAAAAATTCCGTTGATTTCGGTACTTTGAAAAGACTCAGAAGTTTTCGGTACTTAGAAAATTTCTGACGTTTTCGGTTCTTTGAAAAATTCTGATGATTTCGGTACTTAGAAAAATTCTGTTGATTTCGGTACTTAGAAAAAATCTGTCGATTTCGGTACTTAGAAAAGACTCGGAAGTTTTCGGTACTTACAAAATTTCTGCCTTTTTCGGTACTTAGAAAACATTCAGAAGTTTTCGTTACTTAGAAAAATTCTGTCGAATTCGGTACTTAGAAAAATTCCGCCGATTTCGGTACTTAGAAAAATTCTGACGATTTCGGTTTTTAGAAAAATTCTGGTGATTTCGGTACTTAGAAAATTTCTGACGTTTCCGGTACTTAGAAAAATTCTTACGATTTCGATACTTATTAAACATTCAGAAGTTTTCGGTACTTAGAAAAATTCTGTCGATCTCGGTACTTAGAAAAGACTCGGAAGTTTTCGGTACTTAGAAAATTTCTGACGTTTTCGGTACTTAGAAAAATTCTGATGATTTCGGTACTTAGAAAAATTCTGATGATTTCGGAACTTAGAAAAATTCTGCTGATTTCGGTACTTGGAAAATTTCTGCCTTTTTCGGTACTTTGAAAAGACTCAGAAGTTTTCAGTACTTAGAAAATTTCTGACGTTTTCGGTACTTAGAAAATTTCTGACGTTTTCGGTACTTAGAAAAATTCTGCCGATTTCGGTACTTAGAAAAATTCTGTTGATTTCGGTACTTAGAAAAATTCAGTCGATTTCGGTACTTAGAAAAATTCTGTTGATTTCGGTACTTAGAAAAATTCAGTCGATTTCGGTACTTAGAAAAATTCTTACGATTTCGATACTTATTAAACATACAGAAGTTTTCGGTACTTAGAAAAATTCTGCCGATTTCGGTACTTAGAAAATTCTGACGATTTCGGTACTTTGAAAATTTCTGCCTTTTTCGGTACTTTGAAAAGACTCAGAAGTTTTCAGTACTTAGAAAATTTCTGACGTTTTCGGTACTTAGAAAATTTCTGACGTTTTCGGTACTTAGAAAAATTCTGCCGATTTCGGTACTTAGAAAATTTCTGACGTTTTCGGTACTTAGAAAAATTCTTTTGATTTCGGTACTTAGAAAAATTCTGACGATATCGGTACTTAGAAAATTCTGACGTTTTCGGTACTTAGAAAAATTCTTTTGATTTCGGTACTTAGAAAAATTCTGACGATTTCGATACTTATTAAACATTCAGAAGTTTTCGGTACTTAGAAAAATTCTGTCGATCTCGGTACTTAGAAAAGACTCGGAAGTTTTCGGTACTTAGAAAATTTCTGCCTTTTTCGGTACTTAGAAAAATTCCGTTGATTTCGGTACTTTGAAAAGACTCAGAAGTTTTCGGTACTTAGAAAATTTCTGACGTTTTCGGTTCTTTGAAAAATTCTGATGATTTCGGTACTTAGAAAAATTCTGTCGATTTCGGTACTTAGAAAAGACTCGGAAGTTTTCGGTACTTACAAAATTTCTGCCTTTTTCGGTACTTAGAAAACATTCAGAAGTTTTCGTTACTTAGAAAAATTCTGTCGAATTCGGTACTTAGAAAAATTCTGTTGATTTCGGTACTTGGAAAATTTCTGCCTTTTTCGGTACTTTGAAAAGACTCAGAAGTTTGCAGTACTTAGAAAATTTCTGACATTTTCGGTACTTAGAAAAATACTTACGATTTCGATACTTATTAAACATTCAGAAGTTTTCGGTACTTAGAAAAATTCTGACGTTTTCGGTACTTAGAAAAATTCTTTTGATTTCGGTACTTAGAAAATTTCTGCCTTTTTCGGTACTTAGAAAACATTCAAAAGTTTTCGGTACTTAGAAAAATTCTGTCGAATTCGGTACTTAGAAAATTCTGACGATTTCGGTACTTAGAAACATTCTGATGATTTCGGATCTTAGAAAATTTCTGACATTTTCGATACTTAGAAAATTTCTGACGTTTTCGGTACCTAGAAAAATTCTTTTGATTTCGGTACTTAGAAAAATTCTGACGATATCGGTACTTAGAAAATTCTGACGATTTCGGTACTTAGAAACATTCTGATGATTTCGGATCTTAGAAAATTTCTGACATTTTCGATACTTAGAAAATTTCTGACGTTTTCGGTACTTAGAAAAATTCTGTCGATTTCGGTACTTGGGAAATTTCTGCCTTTTTCGGTACTTTGAAAAGACTCAGAAGTTTTCAGTACTTAGAAAATATCTGACGTTTTCGGTACTTAGAAAATTTCTGACATTTTCGGTACTTAGAAAAATTCTGCCGATTTCGGTACTTAGAAAAGACTCGGAAGTTTTCGGTACTTACAAAATTTCTGCCTTTTTTGGTACTTAGAAAACATTCAGAAGTTTTCGTTACTTAGAAAAATTCTGTCGAATTCGGTACTTAGAAAAATTCTGTTGATTTCGGTACTTGGAAAATTTCTGCCTTTTTCGGTACTTTGAAAAGACTCAGAAGTTTGCAGTACTAAGAAAATTTCAGACATTTTCGGTACTTAGAAAAATACTTACGATTTCGATACTTATTAAACATTCAGAAGTTTTCGGTACTTAGAAAAATTCTGCCGATTTCGGTTCTTAGAAAAGACTCGGAAGTTTTCGGTACTTAGAAAATTTCTGAAATTTTCGGTACTTAGAAAAATTCTTTTGATTTCGGTACTTAGAAAATTTCTGCCTTTTTCGGTACTTTGAAAAGACTCAGAAGTTTTCGGTACTTAGAAAATTTCTGACGATTTCGGTACTTAGAAAAATTCTGACGATTTCGGTACTTAGAAAAATTCAGTCAATTTCGGTACTTAGGAAAATTCTTACGATTTCGATAATTATTAAACATTCAGAAGTTTTCGGTACTTAGAAAAATTCTGTCGATTTCGGTACTTAGAAAACATTCAGAAGTTTTCGGTACTTAGAAAATTTCTGCCTTTTTCGGTACTTAGAAAACATTCAAAAGTTTTCGGTACTTAGAAAAATTCTGTCGAATTCGGTACTTAGAAAAATTCTGTTGATCTCGGTACTTAGAAAAATTCAGTCAATTTCGGTACTTAGGAAAATTCTTACGATATCGATACTTATTAAACATTCAGAAGTTTTCGGTACTTAGAAAAATTCTGCCGATTTCGGTACTTAGAAAATTCTGACGATTTCGGTACTTTGAAAAATTCTGCCTTTTTCGGTACTTTGAAAGGACTAGGAAGTTTGCAGTACTTAGAAAATTTCTGACGTTTTCGGTACTTAGAAAAATTCTTTTGATTTCGGTACTTAGAAAAATTCTGCCTTTTTCGGTACTTTGAAAAGACTCAGAAGTTTTCGGAACTTAGAAAATTTCTGACATTTTCGGTACTTAGAAAAATTCTGCCGATTTCGGTACTTAGAAAAATTCTGTTGATTTCGGTACTTAGAAAAAATCTGTCGATTTCGGTACTTAGAAAAGACTCGGAAGTTTTCGGTACTTACAAAATTTCTGCCTTTTTCGGTACTTAGAAAACATTCAGAAGTTTTCGTTACTTAGAAAAATTCTGTCGAATTCGGTACTTAGAAAAATTCTGTTGATTTCGGTACTTGGAAAATTTCTGCCTTTTTCGGTACTTTGAAAAGACTCAGAAGTTTGCAGTACTTAGAAAATTTCTGACATTTTCGGTACTTAGAAAAATACTTACGATTTCGATACTTATTAAACATTCAGAAGTTTTCGGTACTTAGAAAAATTCTGCCGATTTCGGTACTTAGAAAAATTCTGTTGATTTCGGTACTTAGAAAAATTCTGTCGATTTCGGTACTTAGAAAAGACTCGGAAGTTTTCGGTACTTAGAAAAATTCTTTTGATTTCGGTACTTAGAAAAATTCTGACGATATCGGTACTTAGAAAATTCTGACGTTTTCGGTACTTAGAAAAATTCTTTTGATTTCGGTACTTAGAAAAATTCTGACGATTTCGATACTTATTAAACATTCAGAAGTTTTCGGTACTTAGAAAAATTCTGTCGATCTCGGTACTTAGAAAAGACTCGGAAGTTTGCAGTACTTAGAAAATTTCTGACGTTTTCGGTACTTAGAAAAATTCTTTTGATTTCGGTACTTAGAAAAATTCTGACGATATCGGTACTTAGAAAATTCTGACGATTTCGGTACTTAGAAACATTCTGATGATTTCGGATCTTAGAAAATTTCTGACATTTTCGATACTTAGAAAATTTCTGACGTTTTCGGTACTTAGAAAAATTCTGTCGATTTCGGTACTTGGGAAATTTCTGCCTTTTTCGGTACTTTGAAAAGACTCAGAAGTTTTCAGTACTTAGAAAATATCTGACGTTTTCGGTACTTAGAAAATTTCTGACATTTTCGGTACTTAGAAAAATTCTGCCGATTTCGGTACTTAGAAAAGACTCGGAAGTTTTCGGTACTTACAAAATTTCTGCCTTTTTTGGTACTTAGAAAACATTCAGAAGTTTTCGTTACTTAGAAAAATTCTGTCGAATTCGGTACTTAGAAAAATTCTGTTGATTTCGGTACTTGGAAAATTTCTGCCTTTTTCGGTACTTTGAAAAGACTCAGAAGTTTGCAGTACTAAGAAAATTTCAGACATTTTCGGTACTTAGAAAAATACTTACGATTTCGATACTTATTAAACATTCAGAAGTTTTCGGTACTTAGAAAAATTCTGCCGATTTCGGTACTTAGAAAAATTCTGTTGATTTCGGTACTTAGAAAAATTCTGTCGATTTCGGTTCTTAGAAAAGACTCGGAAGTTTTCGGTACTTAGAAAATTTCTGAAATTTTCGGTACTTAGAAAAATTCTTTTGATTTCGGTACTTAGAAAATTTCTGCCTTTTTCGGTACTTTGAAAAGACTCAGAAGTTTTCGGTACTTAGAAAATTTCTGACGATTTCGGTACTTGGAAAAATTCTGACGATTTCGGTACTTAGAAAAATTCAGTCAATTTCGGTACTTAGGAAAATTCTTACGATTTCGATACTTATTAAACATTCAGAAGTTTTCGGTACTTAGAAAAATTCTGTCGATTTCGGTACTTAGAAAACATTCAGAAGTTTTCGGTACTTAGAAAATTTCTGCCTTTTTCGGTACTTAGAAAACATTCAAAAGTTTTCGGTACTTAGAAAAATTCTGTCGAATTCGGTACTTAGAAAAATTCTGTTGATCTCGGTACTTAGAAAAATTCAGTCAATTTCGGTACTTAGGAAAATTCTTACGATATCGATACTTATTAAACATTCAGAAGTTTTCGGTACTTAGAAAAATTCTGCCGATTTCGGTACTTAGAAAATTCTGACGATTTCGGTACTTTGAAAAATTCTGCCTTTTTCGGTACTTTGAAAGGACTAGGAAGTTTGCAGTACTTAGAAAATTTCTGACGTTTTCGGTACTTAGAAAAATTCTTTTGATTTCGGTACTTAGAAAAATTCTGCCTTTTTCGGTACTTTGAAAAGACTCAGAAGTTTTCGGAACTTAGAAAATTTCTGACATTTTCGGTACTTAGAAAAATTCTGCCGATTTCGGTACTTAGAAAAATTCTGTTGATTTCGGTACTTAGAAAAAATCTGTCGATTTCGGTACTTAGAAAAGACTCGGAAGTTTTCGGTACTTACAAAATTTCTGCCTTTTTCGGTACTTAGAAAACATTCAGAAGTTTTCGTTACTTAGAAAAATTCTGTCGAATTCGGTACTTAGAAAAATTCTGTTGATTTCGGTACTTGGAAAATTTCTGCCTTTTTCGGTACTTTGAAAAGACTCAGAAGTTTGCAGTACTTAGAAAATTTCTGACATTTTCGGTACTTAGAAAAATACTTACGATTTCGATACTTATTAAACATTCAGAAGTTTTCGGTACTTAGAAAAATTCTGCCGATTTCGGTACTTAGAAAAATTCTGTTGATTTCGGTACTTAGAAAAATTCTGTCGATTTCGGTACTTAGAAAAGACTCGGAAGTTTTCGGTACTTAGAAAAATTCTTTTGATTTCGGTACTTAGAAAAATTCTGACGATATCGGTACTTAGAAAATTCTGACGTTTTCGGTACTTAGAAAAATTCTTTTGATTTCGGTACTTAGAAAAATTCTGACGATTTCGATACTTATTAAACATTCAGAAGTTTTCGGTACTTAGAAAAATTCTGTCGATCTCGGTACTTAGAAAAGACTCGGAAGTTTTCGGTACTTAGAAAATTTCTGATGTTTTCGGTACTTAGAAAAATTCCGTTGATTTCGGTACTTTGAAAAGACTCAGAAGTTTTCGGTACTTAGAAAATTTCTGACGTTTTCGGTTCTTTGAAAAATTCTGATGATTTCGGTACTTAGAAAAATTCTGTTGATTTCGGTACTTAGAAAAAATCTGTCGATTTCGGTACTTAGAAAAGACTCGGAAGTTTTCGGTACTTACAAAATTTCTGCCTTTTTCGGTACTTAGAAAACATTCAGAAGTTTTCGTTACTTAGAAAAATTCTGTCGAATTCGGTACTTAGAAAAATTCTGTTGATTTCGGTACTTGGAAAATTTCTGCCTTTTTCGGTACTTTGAAAAGACTCAGAAGTTTTCAGTACTTAGAAAATATCTGACGTTTTCGGTACTTAGAAAATTTCTGACATTTTCGGTACTTAGAAAATTCTGACGATTTCAGTACTTAGAAAAATTCTGAAGATCTCGGATCTTAGAAAATTTCTGACCTTTTCGATACTTAGAAAATTTCTGACGTTTTCGGTACTTAGAAAAATTCTGTCGATTTCGGTGCTTGGAAAATTTCTGCCTTTTTCGGTACTTTGAAAAGACTCAGAAGTTTTCAGTACTTAGAAAATATCTGACGTTTTCGGTACTTAGAAAATTTCTGACATTTTCGGTACTTAGAAAAATTCTGCTGATTTCGGTACTTAGAAAAATTCTCTTGATTTCGGTACTTGGAAAATTTCTGCCTTTTTCGGTACTTTGAAAAGACTCAGAAGTTTTCGGTACTTAGAAAATTTCTGACGATTTCGGTACTTAGAAAAATTCCGCCGATTTCGGTACTTAGAAAAATTCTGACGATTTCGGTTTTTAGAAAAATTCTGGTGATTTCGGTACTTAGAAAATTTCTGACGTTTCCGGTACTTAGAAAAATTCTTACGATTTCGATACTTATTAAACATTCAGAAGTTTTCGGTACTTAGAAAAATTCTGTCGATCTCGGTACTTAGAAAACATTCAGAAGTTTTCGGTACTTAGAAAATTTCTGCCTTTTTCGGTACTTAGAAAACATTCAAAAGTTTTCGGTACTTAGAAAAATTCTGTCGAATTCGGTACTTAGAAAAATTCTGTTGATTTCGGTACTTAGAAAAATTCAGTCAATTTCGGTACTTAGGAAAATTCTTACGATATCGATACTTATTAAACATTCAGAAGTTTTCGGTACTTAGAAAAGTTCTGCCGATTTCGGTACTTAGAAAATTCTGACGATTTCGGTACTTTGAAAAATTCTGCCTTTTTCGGTACTTTGAAAAGACTAGGAAGTTTGCAGTACTTAGAAAATTTCTGACGTTTTCGGTACTTAGAAAAATTCTTTTGATTTCGGTACTTAGAAAATTTCTGCCTTTTTCGGTACTTAGAAAACATTCTAAAGTTTTCGGTACTTAGAAAAATTCTGCCTTTTTCGGTACTTTGAAAAGACTCAGAAGTTTTCGGTACTTAGAAAATTTCTGACATTTTCGGTACTTAGAAAAATTCTGCCGATTTCGGTACTTAGAAAAATTCTGTTGATTTCGGTACTTAGAAAAATTCTGTCGATTTCGGTACTTAGAAAAGACTCGGAAGTTTTCGGTACTTAGAAAATTTCTGACGTTTTCGGTACTTAGAAAAATTCTTTTGATTTCGGTACTTAGAAAATTTCTGCCTTTTTCGGTACTTTGAAAAGACTCAGAAGTTTTCGGTACTTAGAAAATTTCTGACATTTTTGGTACTTAGAAAAATTCTGCCGATTTCGGTACTTAGAAAAATTCTGTCGATTTCGGTACTTAGAAAAGACTCGGAAGTTTTCGGTACTTAGAAAAATTCTGCCGATTTCGGTACTAAGAAAATTTCTGACATTTTCGGTACTTAGAAAATTTCTGACGTTTTCGGTACTTAGAAAAATTCTGATGATTTCGGATCTTAGAAAATTTCTGACCTTTTCGGTACTTAGAAAATTTCTGTTGATTTCGGTACTTGGAAAATTTCTGCCTTTTTCGGTACTTTGAAAAGACTCAGAAGTTTTCAGTACTTAGAAAATTTCTGACGTTTTCGGTACTTAGAAAATTTCTGACGTTTTCGGTACTTAGAAAAATTCTGCCGATTTCGGTACTTAGAAAAATTCTGTTGATTTCGGTACTTAGAAAAATTCAGTCGATTTCGGTACTTAGAAAAATTCTTACGATTTCGATACTTATTAAACATACAGAAGTTTTCGGTACTTAGAAAAATTCTGCCGATTTCGGTACTTAGAAAATTCTGACGATTTCGGTACTTTGAAAAATTCTGCCTTTTTCGGTACTTTGAAAAGACTAGGAAGTTTGCAGTACTTAGAAAATTTCTGACGTTTTCGGTACTTAGAAAAATTCTTTTGATTTCGGTACTTAGAAAAATTCTGACGATATCGGTACTTAGAAAATTCTGACGATTTCGGTACTTAGAAACATTCTGATGATTTCGGATCTTAGAAAATTTCTGACCTTTTCGATACTTAGAAAATTTCTGACGTTTTCGGTACTTAGAAAAATTCTGTCGATTTCGGTACTTGGAAAATTTCTGCCTTTTTCGGTACTTTGAAAAGACTCAGAAGTTTTCAGTACTTAGAAAATATCTGACGTTTTCGGTACTTAGAAAATTTCTGACATTTTCGGTACTTAGAAAAATTCTGCTGATTTCGGTACTTAGAAAAATTCTGTTGATTTCGGTACTTAGAAAAAATCTGTCGATTTCGGTACTTAGAAAAGACTCGGAAGTTTTCGGTACTTACAAAATTTCTGCCTTTTTTGGTACTTAGAAAACATTCAGAAGTTTTCGTTACTTAGAAAAATTCTGTCGAATTCGGTACTTAGAAAAATTCTGTTGATTTCGGTACTTGGAAAATTTCTGCCTTTTTCGGTACTTTGAAAAGACTCAGAAGTTTGCAGTACTAAGAAAATTTCAGACATTTTCGGTATTTAGAAAAATACTTACGATTTCGATACTTATTAAACATTCAGAAGTTTTCGGTACTTAGAAAAATTCTGACGATTTCGGTACTTAGAAAAATTCTGTCGATTTCGGTACTTAGAAAACATTCAGAAGTTTTCGGTACTTAGAAAATTTCTGCCTTTTTCGGTACTTAGAAAACATTCAAAAGTTTTCGGTACTTAGAAAAATTCTGTCGAATTCGGTACTTAGAAAAATTCTGTTGATTTCGGTACTTAGAAAAATTCAGTCAATTTCGGTACTTAGGAAAATTCTTACGATTTCGATACTTATTAAACATTCAGAAGTTTTCGGTACTTAGAAAAATTCTGCCGATTTCGGTACTTAGAAAATTCTGACGATTTCGGTACTTTGAAAAATTCTGCCTTTTTCGGTACTTAGAAAAGACTCGGAAGTTTTCGGTACTTAGAAAATTTCTGACGTTTTCGGTACTTAGAAAAATTCTTTTGATTTCGGTACTTAGAAAAATTCTGCCTTTTTCGGTACTTTGAAAAGACTCAGAAGTTTTCGGTACTTAGAAAATTTCTGACATTTTCGGTACTTAGAAAAATTCTGCCGATTTCGGTACTTAGAAAAATTCTGTTGATTTCGGTACTTAGAAAAAATCTGTCGATTTCGGTACTTAGAAAAGACTCGGAAGTTTTCGGTACTTACAAAATTTCTGCCTTTTTCGGTACTTAGAAAACATTCAGAAGTTTTCGTTACTTAGAAAAATTCTGTCGAATTCGGTACTTAGAAAAATTCTGTTGATTTCGGTACTTGGAAAATTTCTGCCGTTTTCGGTACTTTGAAAAGACTCAGAAGTTTGCAGTACTTAGAAAATTTCTGACATTTTCGGTACTTAGAAAAATACTTACGATTTCGATACTTATTAAACATTCAGAAGTTTTCGGTACTTAGAAAAATTCTGCCGATTTCGGTACTTAGAAAAATTCTGTTGATTTCGGTACTTAGAAAAATTCTGTCGATTTCGGTACTTAGAAAAGACTCGGAAGTTTTCGGTACTTAGAAAATTTCTGACGTTTTCGGTACTTAGAAAAATTCTTTTGATTTCGGTACTTAGAAAATTTCTGCCTTTTTCGGTACTTTGAAAAGACTCAGAAGTTTTCGGTACTTAGAAAATTTCGGACATTTTCGGTACTTAGAAAAATTCTGTTGATTTCGGTACTTAGAAAAATTCTGTCGATTTCGGTACTTAGAAAATTTCTGCCTTTTTCGGTACTTTGAAAATTTCTGATCTTCTCGGTACTTAGAAAAATTCTGACGATTTCGGTACTTAGAAAAATTCTGTTGATTTCGGGACTTAGAAAAATTTTGTCGAATTCGGTACTTAGAAAAATTCTGTCGATTTCGGTACTTAGAAAAGACTCGGAAGTTTACGGTACTTAGAAAATTTCTGACGTTTTCGGTACTTAGAAAAATTCTTTTGATTTCGGTACTTAGAAAATTTCTGCCTTTTTCGGTACTTAGAAAACATTCTAAAGTTTTCGGTACTTAGAAAAATTCTGTCGAATTCGGTACTTAGAAAAATTCTGTTGATTTCGGTACTTAGAAAAATTCTGTCGATTTCGGTACTTAGAAAAGACTCGGAAGTTTTCGGTACTTAGAAAATTTCTGACGTTTTCGGTACTTAGAAAAATTCTTTTGATTTCGGTACTTAGAAAATTTCTGCCTTTTTCGGTACTTTGAAAAGACTCAGAAGTTTTCGGTACTTAGAAAATTTCGGACATTTTCGGTACTTAGAAAAATTCTGCCGATTTCGGTACTTAGAAAATTTCTGACATTTTCGGTACTTAGAAAAATTCTTCCGATTTCGGTACTTAGAAAAATTCTGTTGATTTCGGTACTTAGAAAAAATCTGTCGATTTCGGTACTTAGAAAAGACTCGGAAGTTTTCGGTACTTACAAAATTTCTGCCTTTTTCGGTACTTAGAAAACATTCAGAAGTTTTCGGTACTTAGAAAATTTCTGACGTTTTCGGTACTTAGAAAAATTCTGATGATTTCGGATCTTAGAAAATTTCTGACCTTTTCGGTACTTTGAAAATTTCTGTTGATTTCGGTACTTGGAAAATTTCTGCCTTTTTCGGTACTTTGAAAAGACTCAGAAGTTTTCAGTACTTAGAAAATTTCTGACGTTTTCGGTACTTAGAAAATTTCTGACGTTTTCGGTACTTCGAAAAATTCTGCCGATTTCGGTACTTAGAAAATATCTGTTTATTTCGGTACTTAGAAAAATTCTGTTGAATTTGGTACTTAGAAAAATTCCGTTGATTTCATTCTTTGAAAAGACTCAGAAGTTTTCGGTACTTAGAAAATTTCTGACGTTTTCGGTTCTTTGAAAAATTCTGATGATTTCGGTACTTAGAAAAATTCTGTTGATTTCGGTACTTAGAAAAAATCTGTCGATTTCGGTACTTAGAAAAGACTCGGAAGTTTTCGGTACTTACAAAATTTCTGCCTTTTTCGGAACTTAGAAAACATTCAGAAGTTTTCGTTACTTAGAAAAATTCTGTCGAATTCGGTACTTAGAAAAATTCTGTTGATTTCGGTACTTGGAAAATTTCTGCCTTTTTCGCTACTTTGAAAAGACTCAGAAGTTTGCAGTACTTAGAAAATTTCTGACATTTTCGGTACTTAGAAAAATACTTACGATTTCGATACTTATTAAACATTCAGAAGTTTTCGGTACTTAGAAAAATTCTGCCGATTTCGGTACTTAGAAAAATTCTGTCGAATTCGGTACTTAGAAAAATTCTGTCGATTTCGGTACTTAGAAAAGACTCGGAAGTTTACGGTACTTAGAAAATTTCTGACGTTTTCGGTACTTAGAAAAATTCTTTTGATTTCGGTACTTAGAAAATTTCTGCCTTTTTCGGTACTTAGAAAACATTCTAAAGTTTTCGGTACTTAGAAAAATTCTGTCGAATTCGGTACTTAGAAAAATTCTGTTGATTTCGGTACTTAGAAAAATTCTGTCGATTTCGGTACTTAGAAAAGACTCGGAAGTTTTCGGTACTTAGAAAATTTCTGACGTTTTCGGTACTTAGAAAAATTCTTTTGATTTCGGTACTTAGAAAATTTCTGCCTTTTTCGGTACTTTGAAAAGACTCAGAAGTTTTCGGTACTTAGAAAATTTCGGACATTTTCGGTACTTAGAAAAATTCTGCCGATTTCGGTACTTAGAAAATTTCTGACATTTTCGGTACTTAGAAAAATTCTGCCGATTTCGGTACTTAGAAAAATTCTGTTGATTTCGGTACTTAGAAAAAATCTGTCGATTTCGGTACTTAGAAAAGACTCGGAAGTTTTCGGTACTTACAAAATTTCTGCCTTTTTCGGTACTTAGAAAACATTCAGAAGTTTTCGGTACTTAGAAAATTTCTGACGTTTTCGGTACTTAGAAAAATTCTGATGATTTCGGATCTTAGAAAATTTCTGACCTTTTCGGTACTTTGAAAATTTCTGTTGATTTCGGTACTTGGAAAATTTCTGCCTTTTTCGGTACTTTGAAAAGACTCAGAAGTTTTCAGTACTTAGAAAATTTCTGACGTTTTCGGTACTTAGAAAATTTCTGACGTTTTCGGTACTTCGAAAAATTCTGCCGATTTCGGTACTTAGAAAATATCTGTTTATTTCGGTACTTAGAAAAATTCTGTTGAATTTGGTACTTAGAAAAATTCCGTTGATTTCATTCTTTGAAAAGACTCAGAAGTTTTCGGTACTTAGAAAATTTCTGACGTTTTCGGTTCTTTGAAAAATTCTGATGATTTCGGTACTTAGAAAAATTCTGTTGATTTCGGTACTTAGAAAAAATCTGTCGATTTCGGTACTTAGAAAAGACTCGGAAGTTTTCGGTACTTACAAAATTTCTGCCTTTTTCGGAACTTAGAAAACATTCAGAAGTTTTCGTTACTTAGAAAAATTCTGTCGAATTCGGTACTTAGAAAAATTCTGTTGATTTCGGTACTTGGAAAATTTCTGCCTTTTTCGCTACTTTGAAAAGACTCAGAAGTTTGCAGTACTTAGAAAATTTCTGACATTTTCGGTACTTAGAAAAATACTTACGATTTCGATACTTATTAAACATTCAGAAGTTTTCGGTACTTAGAAAAATTCTGCCGATTTCGGTACTTAGAAAAATTCTGTTGATTTCGGTACTTAGAAAAATTCTGTCGATTTCGGTACTTAGAAAAGACTCGGAAGTTTTCGGTACTTAGAAAATTTCTGACGTTTTCGGTACTTAGAAAAATTCTTTTGATTTCGGTACTTAGAAAATTTCTGCCTTTTTCGGTACTTAGAAAACATTCTAAAGTTTTCGGTACTTAGAAAAATTCTGTCGAATTCGGTACTTAGAAAAATTCTGTTGATTTCGGTACTTAGAAAAATTCTGTCGATTTCGGTACTTAGAAAAGACTCGGAAGTTTTCGGTACTTAGAAAATTTCGGACATTTTCGGTACTTAGAAAAATTCTGCCGATTTCGGTACTTAGAAACATTCTGTCGATTTCGGTACTTAGAAAAGACTCGTAAGTTTTCGGTACTTAGAAAAATTCTGCCGATTTCGGTACTAAGAAAATTTCTGACATTTTCGGTACTTAGAAAATTTCTGACGTTTTCGGTACTTAGAAAAATTCTGATGATTTCGGATCTTAGAAAATTTCTGACCTTTTCGGTACTTTGAAAATTTCTGTTGATTTCGGTACTTGGAAAATTTCTGCCTTTTTCGGTACTTTGAAAAGACTCAGAAGTTTTCAGTACTTAGAAAATTTCTGACGTTTTCGGTACTTAGAAAATTTCTGACGTTTTCGGTACTTCGAAAAATTCTGCCGATTTCGGTACTTAGAAAATATCTGTTTATTTCGGTACTTAGAAAAATTCTGTTGAATTTGGTACTTAGAAAAATTCCGTTGATTTCATTCTTTGAAAAGACTCAGAAGTTTTCGGTACTTAGAAAATTTCTGACGTTTTCGGTTCTTTGAAAAATTCTGATGATTTCGGTACTTAGAAAAATTCTGTTGATTTCGGTACTTAGAAAAAATCTGTCGATTTCGGTACTTAGAAAAGACTCGGAAGTTTTCGGTACTTACAAAATTTCTGCCTTTTTCGGAACTTAGAAAACATTCAGAAGTTTTCGTTACTTAGAAAAATTCTGTCGAATTCGGTACTTAGAAAAATTCTGTTGATTTCGGTTCTTGGAAAATTTCTGCCTTTTTCGGTACTTTGAAAAGACTCAGAAGTTTGCAGTACTTAGAAAATTTCTGACATTTTCGGTACTTAGAAAAATACTTACGATTTCGATACTTATTAAACATTCAGAAGTTTTCGGTACTTAGAAAAATTCTGCCGATTTCGGTACTTAGAAAAATTCTGTTGATTTCGGTACTTAGAAAAATTCTGTCGATTTCGGTTCTTCGAAAAGACTCGGAAGTTTTCGGTACTTAGAAAATTTCTGACGTTTTCGGTACTTAGAAAAATTCTTTTGATTTCGGTAGTTAGAAAATTTCTGCCTTTTTCGGTACCTAGAAAACATTCAAAAGTTTTCGGTACTTAGAAAAATTCTGTCGAATTCGGTACTTAGAAAAATTCTGTTGATTTCGGTACTTGGAAAATTTCTGCCTTTTTCGGTACTTTGAAAAGACTCTGAAGTTTTCAGTACTTAGAAAATTTCTGACGTTTTCGGTACTTAGAAAATTCTTTTGATTTCGGTACTTAGAAAAATTCTGACGATTTCGGTACTTAGAAAATTCTGACGATTTCGGTACTTAGAAAAATTCTGATGATTTCGGATCTTAGAAAATTTCTGACCTTTTCGATACTTAGAAAATTTCTGACGTTTTCGGTACTTAGAAAAATTCTGTCGATTTCGGTGCTTGGAAAATTTTTGCCTTTTTCGGTACTTTGAAAAGACTCAGAAGTTTTCAGTACTTAGAAAATATCTGACGTTTTCGGTACTTAGAAAATTTCTGACGATTTCGGTACTTAGAAAAATTCCGCCAATTTCGGTACTTAGAAAAATTCTGACGATTTCGGTTTTTAGAAAATTTCTGGTGATTTCGGTACTTAGAAAATTTCTGACGTTTCCGGTACTTAGAAAAATTCTTACGATTTCGATACTTATTGAACATTCAGAAGTTTTCGGTACTTAGAAAAATTCTGATGATTTCGGTACTTAGAAAAATTCTGATGATTTCGGAACTTAGAAAAATTCTGCTGATTTCGGTACTTGGAAAATTTCTGCCTTTTTCGGTACTTTGAAAAGACTCAGAAGTTTTCAGTACTTAGAAAATTTCTGACGTTTTCGGTACTTATTAAACATACAGAAGTTTTCGGTACTTAGAAAATTCTGACGATTTCGGTACTTTGAAAAATTCTGCCTTTTTCGGTACTTTGAAAAGACTAGGAAGTTTGCAGTACTTAGAAAATTTCTGACGTTTTCGGTACTTAGAAACATTCTGATGATTTCGGATCTTAGAAAATTTCTGACCTTTTCGATACTTAGAAAATTTCTGACGTTTTCGGTACTTAGAAAAATTCTGTCGATTTCGGTACTTGGAAAATTTCTGCCTTTTTCGGTACTTTGAAAAGACTCAGAAGTTTTCAGTACTTAGAAAATATCTGACGTTTTCGGTACTTAGAAAATTTCTGACATTTTCGGTACTTAGAAAAATTCTGCCGATTTCGGTACTTAGAAAAAGTCTGTTGATTTCGGTACTTAGAAAAAATCTGTCGATTTCGGTTCTTAGAAAAGACTCGGAAGTTTTCGGTACTTACAAAATTTCTGCCTTTTTCGGTACTTAGAAAACATTCAGAAGTTTTCGTTACTTAGAAAAATTCTGTCGAATTCGGTACTTAGAAAAATTCTGTTGATTTCGGTTCTTGGAAAATTTCTGCCTTTTTCGGAACTTTGAAAAGACTCAGAAGTTTGCAGTACTAAGAAAATTTCTGACATTTTCGGTACTTAGAAAAATACTTACGATTTCGATACTTATTAAACATTCAGAAGTTTTCGGTACTTAGAAAAATTCTGCCGATTTCGGTACTTAGAAAAATTCTGTTGATTTCGGTACTTAGAAAAATTCTGTCGATATCGGTACTTAGAAAAGACTCGGAAGTTTTCGGTACTTAGAAACTTTCTGCCTTTTTCGGTACTTAGAAAACATTCAAAAGTTTTCGGTACTTAGAAAAATTCTGTCGAATTCGGTACTTAGAAAAATTCTGTTGATTTCGGTACTTAGAAAAATTCTGTCGATTTCGGTACTTAGAAAAGACTCGGAAGTTTTCGGTACTTAGAAAAATTCTGCCGATTTCGGTACTAAGAAAATTTCTGACGATTACGGTACTTAGAAAATTGTTATAATTGACTATAGGCTTATTTCTTTTTTAGAAAGCTTTTAAGCTTTTTAGAAGGCTTATTTCTTGATTTTAAGCTTCGCAGAACACTTTATTTGACATAGGCATACATAGTAAACTTTAGGGTCACGCTGCGTACCCTGTAAAATAATACCTGGTCCAATTTAAATATTATGGGTCAATATTAAGGTCTGATATCGCTCCTTGCGTTAGTTAACCATTGAAAGATGTCTTTGCATTTTTAAAGCATTTTAGAACGCTTATTTCTTCATTTTAAGCTTCTCAGAACACTTTATTTCGCATAGGCAAACATAGTAAACTTTAGGGTCAAGCTGTGTACCCCCTAACTGACTTATAATTATTTCCTGTGGTAGGGTACACTACTACCCTGTAATATAACACGTGGTCCAATTTAAAAATTATAGGTCAATATTAAGGTCCGATACCGTGCCGTTAGTAAACATTGAAAAGTGTGTTCGAATTTCCTTGTTTTAATGCACTATTTAAAATATACATAGTGTACCCCCTAATTCACCTATAATTATTTCCCGTAGTAGGATACACTAATACCCTGTAATATAATAGCTAATCCAATTTAAATATTATGGGTCAATATTAAGGTCTGATATTGCGCCTTGCATTAGTTAACCATTGAAAGATGACTTTGAATTTTTAAAGCATTTTAAACGCTTATTTCTTCATTTTAAGCTTCTCAGAACACTTTATTTCGCATACTCATACATAGTAAACTTCAGGGTCACGCTGTGTACCCCCTAATTGACCTATAATTATTTCCTGTGATAGGGTACACTATTTTCCTGTAATATAATACGTGGTCCAATTTAAAAATTATAGGTCAATATTAAGGTCCGATACCGAGCCGTTATTTAACATAGAAAAATGTCTTTGAATTTTTAAGAAGTTTGCAGTACTTAGAAAAATTCTGTCGATTTCGGTACTTAGAAAAATTCTGTTGATTTCGGTACTTGGAAAATTTCTGCCTTTTTCGGTACTTTGAAAAGACTCTGAAGTTTTCGGTGCTTAGAAAAATTCTGCTGATTTTGGTACTTAGAAAACATTCAGAAGTTTTCGGTACTTAGAAAATTTCTGCCTTTTTCGGTACTTAGAAAACATTCAGAAGTTTTCGGTACTTAGAAAAATTCTGTCGAATTCGGTACTTAGAAAAATTCTGTTGATTTCGGTACTTGGAAAATTTCTGCCTATTTCGGTACTTTGAAAAGACTCAGAAGTTTTCAGTACTTAGAAAATTTCTGACGTTTTCAGTACTTAGAAAATTTCTGACGTTTTCGGAACTTAGAAAAATTCTGCCGATTTCGGTACTTAGAAAAATTCTGTTGATTTCGGTACTTAGAAAAATTCAGTCGATTTCGGTACTTAGAAAAATTCTTTCGATTTCGATACTTATTAAACATTCAGGAGTTCTTCTGAATTTTTCAAATTTAAAACCGTTTGAAAATATTAGTAAGTTTGAAATACCATGATATATTTCTAAGTACGAAAATCTTCTGAATTTGTCAAAGTCTAAACCATTTGAAAATATTACTAATTTTGATATACCATGAAATATTTCTAAGTACGAAAATCTTCTGAATTTTCAAAGTCAAAACCGTTTGAAAATATTACTAAGTCTGAAATACCATGAAATATTTCTTAGTACGAAAAGCTTCTGAATAAATCAAAACCGTTTGAAAATATTACTAAGTCTGAAATACCATGAAATATTTCTTAGTTCGAAAAGCTTCTGAATAAGTCAAAACCGTTTGAAAATATTTCTAAGTTTGAAATACCATGAAATATTTCTAAGTGCGAAAATCTTCTGAATTTTTCAAAGTCAAAACCGTTTGAAAATATTACTAAGTTTGAAATACCATGAAATATTTCTAAGTACGAAAATCTTCTGAATAACGAAAATCTTCAGAATTTTTCAAAGTCAAAACCGTTTGAAAATATTACTAAGTTTGAAATACCATGAAATATTTCTAAGTACGAAAATCTTCTGAATAAGTCAAAACCGTTTGAAAATATTTCTAAGTTTGAAATACCATGAAATATTTCTAAGTACGTAAATCTTCTGAAATTTTAAAGATCAAAACAGTTTGAAAATATTACTAAGTTTGAAATACCATGAAATATTTCTAAGTACGAAAATCTTCTGAATTTTTCAAAGTCAAAACCGTTTGAAAATATTACTATGTCAGAAATACCATGAAATATTTCTAAGTACGAAAATCTTCTGAATTTTTCAAAGTCAAAACCGTTTGAAAATATTACTAAGTTTAAAATACCATGAAATATTTCTAAGTCCAAAAAGCTTCTGAATTTTTCAAAGTCAAAGCCGTCTGAAAATATTACTAAGCTTGAAATCCCATGAAATATTTCTAAGTACGAAAATCTTCTGAATTTTTCAAAGTGAAAACCGCCATTTTAGAACGCTTATTTCTTCATTTTAAGCTTCTCAGAACACTTTATTTCGCATAGGCATACATATATGCTTTATACGCATAGGCATAGTAACCTTTAGGGTCACGCTGTGTACCTTCTAATTGACGTATAATTATTTCCTGTGGAAGGATACACTATTACCCTGTAATATAATACGTGGTCCAATTTAAAAATTATAGGTCAATATTAAGGTCCGATACCGTGACGTTAGTTAACATAGAAAAATGTCTTTGAATTTTTAAAGCTTTTTAGAAGGCTTATTTCTTCATTTTAAGCTTCTCAGAACACTTTATTTGACATAAGCTTGCATAGTAAATTTTAGGGTCACGCTGTGTACCCCCTAATTGACTTATAATTATTTCCTGTGGTAGGGTACACTATTACCCTGTAATATAATACCTGGTCCAATTTAAATATTATGGGTCAATATTAAAGTCTGATATCGCGCCTTGCGTTAGTTAACCATTGAAAGATGTCTTTGAATTTTTAAAGCATTTTTGAACGCTTATTTCTTCATTTTAAGCTGCTCAGAACACTTTATTTCGCATAGGCATACATAGTAAACTTCAGGGTCACGCTGTGTACCCCCTAATTGACCTATAATTATTTCCTGTGATAGGGTACACTATTTCCCTGTAATATAATACGTGGTCCAATTTAAAAATTATAGGTCAATATTAAGGTCCGATACCGAGCCGTTATTTAACATAGAAAAATATCTTTGAATTTTTAAGAAGTTTGCAGTACTTAGAAAATTTCTGACGTTTTCGGGACTTAGAAAAATTCTTTTGATTTCAGTACTTAGAAAAATTCTGTCGATTTCGGTACTTAGAAAAATTCTGTTGATTTCGGTACTTCGAAAATTTCTGCCTTTTTCGGTACTTTGAAAAGACTCAGAAGTTTTCGGTACTTAGAAAATTTCTGACGATTTCGGTACTTAGAAAAATTCTGCCGATTTCGGTACTTAGAAAACATTCAGAAGTTTTCGGTACTTAGAAAAATTCTGTGGAATTCGGTACTTAGAAAAATTCTGTTGATTTCGGTACTTGGAAAATTTCTGCCTATTTCGGTTCTTTGAAAAGACTCAGAAGTTTTCAGTACTTAGAAAATTTCTGACGTTTTCGGTACTTAGAAAATTTCTGACGTTTTCGGTACTTAGAAAAATTCTGCCGATTTCGGTACTTAGAAAAATTCTTACGATTTCGATACTTATTAAACATTCAGGAGTTCTTCTGAATTTTTCAAAGTCAAAACCGTTTGAAAATATTACTAAGTTTGAAATACCATGAAATATTTCTAAGTACGAAAATCTTCTGTAATATTTCTAAGTACGAAAGTCTAAGTACGAAAGTCAAAACCGTTTGAAACTATTACTAAGTTTGAAATACCAAGAAATATTTCTAAGTACGAAAATCTTCTGAATATGTCAAAACCGTTTGAAAATATTTCTAAGTTTGAAATACCATGAAATATTTCTAAGTACGAAATACTTCTCAATTTTTCAAAGTCAAAACCGTTTGAAACTATTACTAAGTTTGAAATACCATGAAATATTTCTAAGTACGAAAATCTTCAGAATTTTTCAAAGTCAAAACCGTTTGAAAATATTTTTAAATTTGAAATACCATGAAATATTTCTAAGTGGAAAAAGCTTCAGAATTTTTCGAAGTCCAAAACATTTTGAAAATCGAACTTCTGAATGTTTTCTAAGTACCGAAATCGACAGAATTTTTCTAAGAACCGAAATCTTCAGAATTTTTCTAAGTACCGAAATCGTCAGAAATTTTCTAAGTACCGAAAACTTCTGAGTCTTTTCAAAGTACCGAAAAAGGCAGAAATTTTCTAAGTACCGAAATCAAAAGAATTTTTCTAAGTACCGAAAACGTCAGAAATTTTCTAAGTACCGAAAACTTCCGAGTCTTTTCTAAGTACCGAAATCGACAGAATTTTTCTAAGTACCGAAATCGGCAGAATTTTTCTAAGTACCGAAAACTTCTGAATGTTTAAGTATCGAAATCGTAAGTATTTTTCTAAGTGCCGAAAAAGTCAGAAATTTTCTAAGTATCGAAAACTTCTGAATGTTTAATAAGTACCGAAATCAGCAGAATTTCTCTAAGTACCGAAAACGTCAGAAATTTTCTAAGTATCGAAAACGTCGGAAATTTTCTAAGTACTGAAAACTTTTGAGTCTTTTCAAAGTACCGAAAAAGGCAGAAATTTTCCAAGTACCAAAATCAACAGAATTTTTCTAAGTTCCGAAATGATCAGAATTTTTCTAAGTACTGAAATCATCAGAATTTTTCAAAGTACCGAAAACGACAGAAATTTTCTAAGTGCTGAAATCGTCGGAATTTTTCTAGGTACCGAAATTGTCAGAATTTTTCTAAGTATCGAAATCGTAAGAATTTTTCTAAGTACCGAAATCGTCGGAATTTTTCTAAGTACCGAAATCGTCAGAATTTTTCTAAGTACCGTAAAGGTCAGAAATTTTCCAAGTACCGAAAAGGTCAGAAATTTTCTAAGTACCGAAATCGTCAGAATTTTTCTAAGTACCGAAATCATCAGAATTTTTCTAAGTACCGAAATCGTCAAAATTTTCTAAGTACCGAAATCGTCAGAATTTTCTAAGTAATAATAGTTATATAATATAAATTTGATAATATAATTATATAATAATAATTTTATGTTATTTTTTTTTAATTATTTTAAATTATTTTAATATGAAATTTATATAATATGATAAATGTATATAAATAATATTTTTAATTATAATTATGTAATAGTAATTTTTAGTTACATTTTTTTTAATTAGAGTGTTTTTTTGTCAAAGTCCAATTTTTTCCGAAATTTTTCTAAGTCTCGAAAATTGTGGAAATTTTTCTAAGTCCGGCGACGGGAAGTCTGAGACGAAGCCCGAGCGAGGCCGATATGCGTTTTCCGTTCAAATTTAAATTTCCTCGGCGAGAGGTCGGGGATGCGGACGTCGACGGCCACCGCCCGGGAGAAAAATCTTTCGCTTGGAACATGAACTTTGTGCGGGACTATACATGTGAGGCACAGTGAGCGTGTCTCAAGAAACGCAACGCTTCGTCTCGACAAGGGCGAGGGCTCGCCTCACGGAAACAAAAGGTCTCGGCTTTTCAGCGAGTGGCTCGGACGTCGTTCCGTAGCCGCGCCAGCTTTGAACTTTGTGCGGCATAGTGAGCGTTTAAGAAACGCAGTGCTCTCGTCTCGACGCAGACGGGGGTTGCCTCACTGAAAGCGACGGCCTCGGCTATTCAGTAGCAGCTCGGACAGTAGTTTGTAGCCGCGTGGAGACTGAACAGTGATGGAAGCATTTACGAGGTTTTCTGCAGTTTGTTCCGGCGCGAGCACGACTCTCGACGGCAGAGCACTCTCGCGTCCAGGCGTTGACGCCAAGGGGGACGCAGTGAGACAATTAAAGATGAGTGCCAAAAGGCTCCGACATCGGCCTACACCCGGGGATCCTTCACTCGAGATCCCCGCCTCGAACGCAACTGTCAGTGCCGTGTGGGCGTGCCTGTTTCCCTTCCCTTCGTCCTGGGGAAGAGGGAGGTCCCTCGCAGGGCTAGGCTTGAAGAGGGTGCTCGATATGAGAGAGCTCCCCGCCCCGTTGGTGCCGACGCATTTTCCCCCTTCTCGGAGGAAAACTCTTGAATTGAAACTCTCGAACGCAAAACGACTCCAGTCTCTGAATGTGATTGGCGCAATGTGGGTTCATTTGGTACACGTGGTTGGTACATTTTTGGTACATGATTTGGTCGAATGAACAGTGGTATGAAGATACCATCTGTGGGATAATGACTGAAGGCCTCTAAGTCAGAATCCCGTCTAGTCACTGCAACGATACCGTTCGCATCCGTCGTGTCGATGGGCAAAGTTAGCCGGGGCGTAAATCCGCCCCTTGCAGGCGGAATACCCCGGCGACGAGGCCTGTTCGATTTGGAGCACTCTAGGGGGCGCCTAGACCGCGCGCTCTCGGCTCCGAGTCCAAACCCTGTGGGTGTGATGCACGGGTGCCAAATCGTCTGTAGACGACTTAGGTACTAGTCTGGGTGTTGTACATAGTAGAGCAGCTACCATACTGCGATCTATTGAGACTCGTCCTCTGACTGGAAGGTTTGTAAAGCTTCATTCAAGCTTTAAAACCTTTAAAAAAAATTTTTTTAAGACCTTATTTGATCGTGTGTGCGAATTTCGTACTTTGAATCGAGTCTTTCGAATCATTAAGTAAATTTTTTTTTATTTTAAAAGACAATATTTGATCGTGTGTGCGGATTTCTCAATTGTTTTTTTTTTCTTCATGTCTTTCCTTGATCGTGTGTGCGAATTTCTAAATTCTTTTTTCTTTCATGTGTTTCGTTGATCGTGTGTGCGAAATTCTCAATTTTTTTTTTCTTCATGTCTTATTTGATCGTGTGTGCGAATTTCTCAATTGTTTTTTTTCTTCCTGTCTTTCCGTTGATCGTGTGTGCGAATTTCACAAATTTTTTTTTTCTTCCTGTCTTTCCTAGATCGTGTGTGCGAATTTCAATTTTTTTTTCTTCATGTCTTTCCTTGATCGTGTAAGCGAATTTCTAAATTCTTTTTTCTTTCTTCAAAAGTCTTTCCTTGATCGTGTGTGCGAATTTCACAAATTTTTTTTTCTTCATGTCTTTCCTTGATCGTGTGTGCGAATTTCTCAATTGTTTTTAATTCTTCCTGTCTTTCCGTTGATCGTGTGTGCGAATTTCACAAATTTTTTTTTCTTCATGTCTTTCCTTGATCGTGTGTGCGAATTTCTAATTTTTTTTTCTTTCTTCAAAAGTCTTTCCTTGATTGTGTGGTGGAATTTCACAAATTTTTTTTTCTTCTTGTCTTTCCTTGATCGTGTGTGCGAATTTCTCAATTTTTTTTTCTTCATGTCTTTCCTTGATCGTGTGTGCGAATTTCTATTTTTTTTTTCAAGTCTTCCGTTGATCGTGTGTGCGAATTTCACACTTGTTTTTTTTTCCTTTCTTCATAAGTCTTCCGTTGATCGTGTGTGCGAATTTCACAAATTTTTTTTTTCTTCATGTCTTTCCTTGATCGTGTGTGTGAATTTCTAAATTTTTTTTTCTTTCTTCATAAGTCTTCCGTTGATCGTGTGTGCGAATTTCACAAATTTTTTTTTCTGCATGTCTTTGGTAGATAGTGTGTGCGAATTTCACAAATTTTTTTTTCTGCATCTCTTTCAATGATCGTGCGTGCGATTTTCTAAATTTTTTTTTCTTTATGTCTTTCGTTGAATGTGTGTGCGAATTTCTAAATTTTTTTCTTTCTTTATGTCTTCCGTTGATCGTGTGTGCGAATATCGCAATTGTTTTTTTCTTCATGTCTTTTGATGATCGTGTGTTCGAATTTCGAAAAAGATTTTATTTTTTGAAACTTAGAAAACAAAACTTAGAAAATTCTGACGATTTCGGTACTTAAAAACATTCTGATGATTTCGGATCTTAGAAAATTTCTGACCTTTTCGATACTTAGAAGATTTCTGACGTTTTCGGTAATTAGAAAAATTCTGTCGATTTCGGTACTTGGAAAATTTCTGCCTTTTTCGGTACTTTGAAAAGACTCAGAAGTTTTCAGTACTTAGAAAATATCTGACGTTTTCGGTACTTAGAAAATTTCTGACATTTTCGGTACTTAGAAAAATTCTGCCGATTTCGGTACTTAGAAAAATTCTGTTGATTTCGGTACTTAGAAAAATTCTGTCGATTTCGGTACTAAGAAAATTTCAGACATTTTCGGATCTTAGAAAATTTCTGACCTTTTCGGTACTTAGAAAATTTCTGTTGATTTCGGTACTTGGAAAATTTCTGCCTTTTTCGGTACTTTTAAAAGACTCAGAAGTTTTCAGTACTTAGAAAATTTCTGACGTTTTCGATACTTAGAAAATTTCTGACGTTTTCGGTACTTAGAAAAATTCTGCCGATTTCGGTACTTAGAAAAAGTCTGTTGATTTCGGTACTTAGAAAAATTCTGTCGATTTCGGTACTTAGAAAAATTGTGTTGATTTTGGTACTTTGAAAATTTCTGACCTTTTCGGTACTTAGAAAATATCTGACGTTTTCGGTACTTCGAAAAATTCTGCCGATTTCGGTACTTAGAAAAATTCTGTTTATTTCGGTACTTAGAAAAATTCTGTTGAATTTGGTACTTAGAAAAATTCCGTTGATTTCGGTACTTTGAAAAGACTCAGAAGTTTTCGGTACTTAGAAAATTTCTGACGTTTTCGGTACTTTGAAAAATTCTGATGATTTCGGTACTTAGAAAAATTCTGACGATTACGGTACTTAGAAAAATTCTGATGATACCCCCTAATTGACCTATAGGCTTATTTCTTTTTTAGAAAGCTTTTAAGCTTTTTAGAAGGCTTATTTCTTCATTTTAAGCTTCTCAGAACACTTTATTTGACATAGGCATACATAGTAAACTTTAGGGTCACGCTGTGTACCCTGTAAAATAATACCTGGTCCAATTTAAATATTATGGGTCAATATTAAGGTCTGATATCGCGCCTTGCGTTAGTTAACCATTGAAAGATGTCTTTGCATTTTTAAAGCATTTTAGAACGCTTATTTCTTCAATTTAAGCTTCTCAGAACACTTTATTTCGCATAGGCAAACATAGTAAACTTTAGGGTCACGCTGTGTGCCCCCTAATTGACTTATAATTATTTCCCGTGGTAGGGTACACTATTACCCTGTAATATAACACGTGGTCCAATTTAAAAAGTATAGGTCAATATTAAGGTCCGATACCGTGCCGTTAGTAAACATTGAAAAGTGTCTTCGAATTCCCTTGTTTTAATGCACTATTTAAAATATACATAGTGTACCCCCTAATTCACCTATAATTATTTCCCGTGGTAGGATACACTAATACCCTGTAATATAATAGCTAATCCAATTTAAATATTATGGGTCAATATTAAGGTCTGATATTGCGCTTTGCATTAGTTAACCATTGAAAGATGTCTTTGAGTTTTTAAAGCATTTTAGAACGCTTATTTCTTCATTTTAAGCTTCTCAGAACACTTTATTTCGCATAGGCATACATAGTAAACTTCAGGGTCACGCTGTGTACCCCCTAATTGACCTATAATTATTTCCTGTGATAGGGTACACTATTTCCCTGTAATATAATACGTGGTCCAATTTAAAAATTATAGGTCAATATTAAGGTCCGATACCGAGCCGTTATTTAACATAGAAAAATGTCTTTGAATTTTTAAGAAGTTTGAGGTACTTAGAAAAATTCTGTCGATTTCGGTACTTAGAAAAATTCTGTTGATTCCGGTACTTGGAAAATTTCTGCCTTTTTCGGTACTTTGAAAAGACTCTGAAGTTTTCGGTGCTTAGAAAAATTCTGCCGATTTTGGTACTTAGAAAACATTCAGAAGTTTTCGGTACTTAGAAAATTTCTGCCTTTTTCGGTACTTAGAAAACATTCAGAAGTTTTCGGTACTTAGAAAAATTCTGTCGAATTCGGTACTTAGAAAAATTCTGATGATTTCGGTACTTGGAAAATTTCTGCCTATTTCGGTACTTTGAAAAGACACAGAAGTTTTCAGTACTTAGAAAATTTCTGACGTTTTCAGTACTTAGAAAATTTCTGACGTTTTCGGTACTTAGAAAAATTCTGCCGTTTTCGGTACTTAGAAAAATTCTGTTGATTTCGGTACTTAGAAAAATTCAGTCAATTTCGGTACTTAGAAAAATTCTTACGATTTCGATACTTATTAAACATTCAGGAGTTCTTCTGAATTTTTCAAATTTAAAACCGTTTGAAAATATTAGTAAGTTTGAAATACCATGATATATTTCTAAGTACGAAAATCTTCTGAATTTGTCAAAGTCTAAACCATTTGAAAATATTACTAATTTTGATATACCATGAAATATTTCTAAGTACGAAAATCTTCTGAATTTTTTAAAGTCAAAACCGTTTGAAAATATTACTAAGTCTGAAATACCATGAAATATTTCTTAGTACGAAAAGCTTCTGAATAAATCAAAACCGTTTGAAAATATTTCTAAGTTTGAAATACCATGAAATATTTCTAAGTACGTAAATCTTCTGAAATTTTAAAGATCAAAACAGTTTGAAAATATTACTAAGTTTGAAACACCATGAAATATTTCTAAGTACGAAAATCTTATGAATTTTTCAAAGTCAAAACCGTTTGAAAATATTACTAAGTCAGAAATACCATGAAATATTTCTAAGTACGAAAATCTTCTGAATTTTTCAAAGTCAAAACCGTTTGAAAATATTACTAAGTTTAAAATACCATGAAATATTTCTAAGTCCAAAAAGCTTCTGAATTTTTCAAAGTCAAAGCCATCTGAAAATATTACTAAGCTTGAAATCCCATGAAATATTTCTAAGTACGAAAATCTTCTGAATTTTTCAAAGTCAAAACCGCCATTTTAGAACGCTTATTTCTTCATTTTAAGCTTCTCAGAACACTTTATTTCGCATAGGCATACATATATGCTTTATACGCATAGGCATAGTAAACTTTAGGGTCACGCTGTGTACCTTCTAATTGACCTATAATTATTTCCTGTGGAAGGATACACTATTACCCTGTAATAAAATACGTGGTCCAATTTAAAAATTATAGGTCAATATTAAGGTCCGATACCGTGACGTTAGTTAACATAGAAAAATGTCTTTGAATTTTTAAAGCTTTTTAGAAGGCTTATTTCTTCATTTTAAGCTTCTCAGAACACTTTATTTAACATAAGCTTGCATAGTAAATTTTAGGGTCACGCTGTGTACCCCCTAATTGACCTATAATTATTTCCTGTGGTAGGGTACACTATTACCCTGTAATATAATACCTGGTCAAATTTAAATATTATGGGTCAATATTAAAGTCTGATATCGCGCCTTGCGTTAGTTAACCATTGAAAGATGTCTTTGAATTTTTAAAGCTTTTTTGAACGCTTATTTCTTCATTTTAAGCTGCTCAGAACACTTTATTTCGCATAGGCATACATAGTAAACTTCAGGGTCACGCTGTGTACCCCCTAATTGAACTATAATTATTTCCTGTGATAGGGTACACTATTTCCCTGTAATATAATACATGATCCAATTTAAAAATTATAGGTCAATATTAAGGTCCGATACCGAGCCGTTATTTAACATAGAAAAATGTCTTTGAATTTTTAAGAAGTTTGCAGTACTTAGAAAATTTCTGACGGTTTCGGTACTTAGAAAAATTCTTTTGATTTCAGTACTTAGAAAAATTCTGACGATTTCGGTACTTAGAAAATTCTGACGATTTCCGTACTTAGAAAAATTCTGATGATTTCGGATCTTAGAAAATTTCTGACGTTATCGGTACTTAGAAAATTTCTGACGTTTTCGGTACTTAGAAAAATTCTGTCGATTTCGGTACTTAGAAAAATTCTGACAATTTCGGTACTTAGAAAAATTCCGACGATTTCGGTACTTAGAATATTTCTGACGTTATCGGCACTTAGAAAATTTCTGATGATTTCGGAACTTAGAAAAATTCTGTTGATTTCGGTACTTTGAAAATTTCTGCCTTTTTCGGTACTTTTAAAAGACTCAGAAGTTTTCAGTACTTAGAAAATTTCTGACGTTTTCGATACTTAGAAAATTTCTGACGTTTTCGGTACTTAGAAAAATTCTGCCGATTTCGGTACTTAGAAAAAGTCTGTTGATTTCGGTACTTAGAAAAATTCTGTCGATTTCGGTACTTAGAAAAATTGGGTTGATTTTGGTACTTTGAAAATTTCTGCCTTTTTCGGTACTTTGAAAAGACTCAGAAGTTTTCAGTACTTAGAAAATTTCTGACGTTTTCGGTACTTAGAAAATTTCTGACGTTTTCGGTACTTCGAAAAATTCTGACGATTTCAGTACTTAGAAAAATTCTGTTGAATTTGGTACTTAAAAAAATTCCGTTGATTTCGGTACTTTGAAAAGACTCAGAAGTTTTCGGTACTTAGAAAATTTCTGACGTTTTCGGTACTTTGAAAAATTCTGATGATTTCGGTACTTAGAAAAATTCTGACGATTACGGTACTTAGAAAAATTCTGATGATACCCCCTAATTGACCTATAGGCTTATTTCTTTTTTAGAAAGCTTTTAAGCTTTTTAGAAGGCTTATTTCTTCATTTTAAGCTTCTCAGAACACTTTATTTGACATAGGCATACATAGTAAACTTTAGGGTCACGCTGTGTACCCTGTAAAATAATACCTGGTCCAATTTAAATATTATGGGTCAATATTAAGGTCTGATATCGCGCCTTGCGTTAGTTAACCATTGAAAGATGTCTTTGCATTTTTAAAGCATTTTTGAACACTTATTTCTTCATTTTAAGCTTCTCAGAACACTTTATTTCGCATAGGCATACATAGTAAACTTTAGGGTCACGCTGTGTACCCCCTAATTGACTTATAATTATTTCCTGTGGTAGGGTACACTATTACCCTGTAATATAATACGTGGTCCAATTTAAAAATTATAGGTCAATATTAAGGTTCGATACCGTGCCGTTAGTAAACATAGAAAAATGTCTTTGAATTTTTAAGAACTTTGCAGTACTTAGAAAATTTCTGACGATTTCGGCACTTAGAAAATTCTGACGATTTCGGTACTTAGAAAAATTCTGTTGATTTCGGTACTTGGAAAATTTCTGCCTTTTTCGGTACTTTGAAAAGACTCAGAAGTTTTCGGTACTTAGAAAATTTCTGACGATTTCGGTACTTAGAAAAATTCTGCCGATTTCGGTACTTAGAAAACATTCAGAAGTTTTCGGTACTTAGAAAATTTCTGCCTTTTTCGGTACTTAGAAAACATTCAGAAGTTTTCGGTACTTAGAAAAATTCTGTCGAATTCGGTACTTAGAAAAATTCTGTTGATTTCCGTACTTGGAAAATTTCTGCCTATTTCGGTACTTTGAAAAGACTCAGAAGTTTTCAGTACTTAGAAAGTTTCTGACGTTTTCGGTACTTAGAAAATTTCTGACGTTTTCGGTACTTAGAAAAGTTCTGATGATTTCGGTACTTAGAAAAATTCTGACGATTTCGGTACTTAGAAAATTTCTGACCTTTTCAGTACTTGGAAAATTTCTGTTGATTTCGGTACTTGGAAAATTTCTGCCTTTTTCGGTACTTTGAAAAGACTCAGAAGTTTTCGGTACTTAGAAAATTTCTGACGTTTTCGGTACTTAGAAAATTTCTGACGTTTTCGGGACTTAGAAAAATTCTGACGATTTCGGTACTTAGAAAAATTCCGACGATTTCGGTACGAAGAAAATTTTGACGATTTCGGTACTTAGAAAAATTCTGATGATTTCGGTACTTAGAAAAATTCCGACGATTTCGGTACTTAGAAAATTTCTGACCTTTTCGGTACTTGGAAAATTTCTGACCTTTACGGTACTTAGAAAAATTCTGACGATTTCGGTACTTTGAAAAGACTCAGAAGTTTTCAGTACTTAGAAAATATCTGACGTTTTCGGTACTTATTAAACATACAGAAGTTTTCGGTACTTAGAAAAATTCTGCCGATTTCGGTACTTAGAAAATTCTGATGATTTCGGATCTTAGAAAATTTCTGACCTTTTCGATACTTAGAAAAATTCTGACGATTACGGTACTTAGAAAAATTCTGATGATACCCCCTAATTGACCTATAGGCTTATTTCTTTTTTAGAAAGCTTTTAAGCTTTTTAGAAGGCTTATTTCTTCATTTTAAGCTTTTCAGAACACTTTATTTGACATAGGCATACATAGTAAACTTTAGGGTCACGCTGTGTACCCTGTAAAATAATACCTGGTCCAATTTAAATATTATGGGTCAATATTAAGGTCTGATATCGCGCCTTGCGTTAGTTAACCATTGAAAGATGTCTTTGCATTTTTAAAGCATTTTAGAACGCTTATTTCTTCATTTTAAGCTTCTCAGAACACTTTATTTCGCATAGGCATACATAGTAAACTTCAGGGTCACGCTGTGTACCCCCTAATTGACCTATAATTATTTCCTGTGGTAGGGTACACTATTTCCCTGTAATATAATACGTGGTCCAATTTAAAAGTTATAGGTCAATATTAAGGTCCGATACCGAGCCGTTATTTAACATAGAAAAATGTCTTTGAATTTTTAAGAAGTTTGCAGTACTTAGAAAATTTCTGACGTTTTCGGTACTTAGAAAAATTCTGATAATTTCGGATCTTAGAAAATTTCTGACCTTTTCGGTACTTAGAAAATTTCTGACGCTTTCGGTACTTAGAAAAATTCTGTCGATTTCGGTACTTAGAAGAATTCTGTTGATTTCGGTACTTGGAAAATTTCTGCCTTTTTCGGTACTTTTAAAAGACTCAGAAGTTTTCGGTACTTAGAAAATTTCTGACGATTTCGGTACTTAGAAAAATTCTGCCGATTTCGGTACTTAGAAAACATTCAGAAGTTTTCGGTACTTAGAAAATTTCTGCCTTTTTCGGTACTTAGAAAACATTCAGAAGTTTTCGGTACTTAGAAAAATTCTGTCGAATTCGGTACTTAGAAAAATTCTGTTGATTTCGGTACTTGGAAAATTTCTGCCTATTTCGGTACTTTGAAAAGACTCAGAAGTTTTCAGTACTTAGAAAATTTCTGACGTTTTTGGTACTTAGAAAATTTCTGACGTTTTCGGTACTTAGGAAAATTCTGACGATTTCGGTACTTAGAAAAATTCCGACGATTTCGGTACTTAGAAAATTTTGACGATTTCGGTACTTAGAAAAATTCTGTCGAATTCGGTACTTAGAAAAATTCTGTTGATTTCGGTACTTGGAAAATTTCTGCCTATTTCGGTACTTTGAAAAGACTCAGAAGTTTTCAGTACTTAGAAAATTTCTGACGTTTTCGGTACTTAGAAAATTTCTGACGTTTTCGGTACTTAGAAAAATTCTGACGATTTCGGTACTTAGAAAAATTCCGACGATTTCGGTACTTAGAAAATTTTGACGATTTCGGTACTTAGAAAAATTCTGATGATTTCGGTACTTAGAAAAATTCTGACGATTTCGGTACTTTGAAAATTTCTGGCCTTTTCGGTACTTGGAAAATTTCTGACCTTTACGGTACTTAGAAAAATTCTGACGATTTCGGTACTTAGAAAAATTCCGACGATTTCGGTACTTAGAAAATTTTGACGATTTCGGTACTTAGAAAAATTCTGATGATTTCGGTACTTAGAAAAATTCTGACGATTTCGGTACTTAGAAAAATTCTGACGATTACGGTACTTAGAAAAATTCTGTTGATACCCCCTAATTGACCTATAGGCTTATTTCTTTTTTAGAAAGCTTTTAAGCTTTTTAGAAGGCTTATTTCTTCATTTTAAGCTTCTCAGAACACATTATTTGACATAGGCATACATAGTATACTTTAGGGTCACGCTGTGTTCCCTGTAAAATAATACCTGGTCCAATTTAAATATTATGGGTCAATATTAAGGTCTGTTATCGCGCCTTGCGTTAGGTAAACATTGAAAGATTTCTTTGCATTTTTAAACCATTTTAGAACGCTTATTTCTTCATTTTAAGCTTCTCAGAACACTTTATTTCGCATAGGCATACATAGTAAACTTCAGGGTCACGCTGTGTACCCCCTAATTGACCTATAATTATTTCCTGTGATAGGGTACACTACCTCTCTGTAACATAATACGTGGTCCAATTTAAAAATTATGGGTCAATATTAAGGTCTGATATTGCGCCTTGCGTTAGTTAACCATTGAAAGATGTCTTTGAATTTTTAAAGCATTTTAGAACGCTTATTTCTTCATTTTAAGCTTCTCAGAACACTTTATTTCGCATAGGCATACATAGTAAACTTCAGGGTCACGCTGTGTACCCCCTAATTGACCTATAATTATTTCCTGTGATAGGGTACACTATTTCCCTGTAATATAATACGTGGTCCAATTTAAAAATTATAGGTCAATATTAAGGTACCGATACCGAGCCGTTATTTAACATAGAAAAATGTCTTTGAATTTTTAAGAAGTTTGCAGTACTTAGAAAATTTCTGACGTTTTCGGGACTTAGAAAAATTCTTTTGATTTCAGTACTTAGAAAATTCTGACGATTTCGGTACTTAGAAAAATTCTGATAATTTCGGATCTTAGAAAATTTCTGACCTTTTCGGTACTTAGAAAATTTCTGACGCTTTCGGTACTTAGAAAAATTCTGTCGATTTCGGTACTTAGAAGAATTCTGTTGATTTCGGTACTTTGAAAATTTCTGCCTTTTTCGGTACTTTTAAAAGACTCAGAAGTTTTCGGTACTTAGAAAATTTCTGACGATTTCGGTACTTAGAAAAATTCTGCCGATTTCGGTACTTAGAAAACATTCAGAAGTTTTCGGTACTTAAAAAATTTCTGCCTTTTTCGGTACTTAGAAAATTTCTGCCTTTTTCGGTACTTAGAAAACATTCAGAAGTTTTCGTTACTTAGAAAAATTCTGTCGAATTTGGTACTTAGAAAAATTCTGTTGATTTCGGTACTTGGAAAATTTTTGCCTATTTCGGTAGTTTGAAAAGACTCAGAAGTTTTCAGTACTTAGAAAATTTCTGACGTTTTCGGTACTTAGAAAATTTCTGACGTTTTCGGTACTTAGAAAAATTCTGACGATTTCGGTACTTAGAAAAATTCCGACGATTTCGGTTCTTAGAAAATTTTGACGATTTCGGTACTTAGAAAAATTCTGATGATTTCGGTACTTAGAAAAAATCTGACGATTTCGGTACTTAGAAAAATTCTGACGATTACGGTACTTAGAAAAATTCTGATGACACCCCCTAATTGACCTATAGGCTTATTTCTTTTTTAGAAAGCTTTTAAGCTTTTTAGAAGGCTTATTTCTTCATTTTAAGCTTCTCAGAACACTTTATTTGACATAGGCATACTTAGTATACTTTAGGGTCACGCTGTGTTCCCTGTAAAATAATACCTGTTCCAATTTAAATATTATGGGTCAATATTAAGGTCTGTTATCGCGCCTTGCGTTAGTTAACCATTGAAAGATGTCTTTGCATTTTTAAAGCATTTTAGAACGCTTATTTCTTCATTTTAAGCTTCTCAGAACACTTTATTTCGCATAGGCATACATAGTAAACTTCAGGGTCACGCTGTGTACCCCCTAATTGACCTATAATTATTTCCTGTGATAGGGTACACTACCTCTCTGTAATATAATACGTGGTCCAATTTAAAAATTATGGGTCAATATTAAGGTCTGATATTGCGCCTTGCGTTAGTTAACCATTGAAAGATGTCTTTGAATTTTTAAAGCATTTTAGAACGCTTATTTCTTCATTTTAAGCTTCTCAGAACACTTTATTTCGCATAGGCATACATAGTAAAGTTCAGGGTCACGCTGTGTACCCCCTAATTGACCTATAAATATTTCCTGTGATAGGGTACACTATTTCCCTGTAATATAATACGTGGTCCAATTTAAAAATTATAGGTCAATATTAAGGTCCGATACCGAGCCGTTATTTAACATAGAAAAATGTCTTTGAATTTTTAAGAAGTTTGCAGTACTTAGAAAATTTCTGACGTTTTCGGGACTTAGAAAAATTCTTTTGATTTCAGTATTTAGAAAAATTCTGACGATTTCGGTACTTAGAAATTTCTGACGCTTTCGGTACTTAGAAAAATTCTGTCGATTTCGGTACTTAGAAAAATTCTGTTGATTTCGGTACTCGGAAAATTTCTGCCTTTTTCGGTACTTTGAAAAGACTCAGAAGTTTTCGGTACTTAGAAAATTTCTGACGATTTCGGTACTTAGAAAACATTCAGATGTTTTCGGTACTTAGAAAAATTCTGTCGAATTCGGTACTTAGAAAAATTCTGTTGATTTCGGTACTTGGAAAATTTCTGCCTATTTCGGTACTTTGAAAAGACTCAGAAGTTTTCAGTACTTAGAAAATTTCTGACGTTTTCGGTACTTAGAAAAATTCTGATGATTTCGGTACTTAGAAAAATTCTGACGATTTCGGTACTTAGAAAAATTCTGACGATTACGGTACTTAGAAAAATTCTGATGATACCCCCTAATTAACCTATAGGCTTATTTCTTTTTTAGAAAGCTTTTAAGCTTTTTAGAAGGCTTATTTCTTCATTTTAAGCTTCTCAGAACACTTTATTTGACATAGGCATACATAGTAAACTTTAGGATCACGCTGTGTACCCTGTAAAATAATACCTGGTCCAATTTAAATATTATGGGTCAATATTAAGGTCTGATATCGCGCCTTGCGTTAGTTAACCATTGAAAGATGTCTTTGCATTTTTAAAGCATTTTAGAACGCTTATTTCTTCATTTTAAGCTTCTCAGAACACTTTATTTCGCATAGGCATACATAGTAAACTTTAGGGTCACGTTGTGTACCCCCTAATTGACTTATAATTATTTCCTGTGGTAGGGTACACTATTACCCTGTAATATAATACGTGGTCCAATTTAAAAATAATAGGTCAATATTAAGGTCCGATACCGTGCCGATAGTTAACATAGAAAAATGTCTTTGAATTTTTAAAGCTTTTTAGAAGGCTTATTTCTTCATTTTAAGCTTCTCAGAACACTTTACTTGACATAGGCATACATAGTAAACATTAGGGTCACGCTGTGTACCCCCTAATTGACCTATAATTATATCCTGTTGTAGGGTACACTATTACCCTGTAATATAATACGTTCTCCAATATAAAAATTATAGGTCAATATTAAGTTCCGATACCATGCCGTTAGTAAACATTGAAAAGTGTCTTCGAATTTCCTTGTTTTAATGCACTATTTAAAATATACATAGTGTACCCCCTAAGTCACCTATAATTATTTCCCGTGGTAGGATACACTAATACCCTATAATATAATAGCTTATCCAATTTAAATATTATGGGTCAATATTAAGGTCTGATATTGCGCCTTGCGTTAGTTAACCATTGAAAGATGTCTTTGAATTTTTAATGCATTTTAGAACGCTTATTTCTTCATTTTAAGCTTCTCAGAACACTTTATTTCGCATAGGCATACATAGTAAACTTCAGGGTCACGCTGTGTACCCCCTAATTGACCTATAATTATTTCCTGTGATAGGGTACACTATTTCCCTGTAATATAATACGTGGTCCAATTTAAAAATTATAGGTCAATATTAAGGTCCGATACCGAGCCGTTAATTAACATAGAAAAATGTCTTTGAATTTTTAAGAAGTTTGCAGTACTTAGAAAATTTCTGACGTTTTCGGGACTTAGAAAAATTCTTTTGATTTCAGTACTTAGAAAAATTCTGACGATTTCGGTACTTAGAAAATTCTGACGATTTCGGTACTTAGAAAAATTCTGACGATTTCGGTACTTAGAAAATTCTGACCTTTTCGGTACTTAGAAAATTTCTGACGCTTTCGGTACTTAGAAAAATTCTGTCGATTTCGGTACTTAGAAAAATTCTGTTGATTTCGGTACTTTGAAAATTTCTGCCTTTTTCGGTACTTTGAAAAGACTCTGAAGTATTCGGTACTTAGAAAATTTCTGACGATTTCGGTACTTAGAAAAATTCTGACGATTTCGGTTTTTAGAAAAATTCTGGTGATTTCGGATCTTAGAAAATTTCTGACCTTTTCGGTACTTAGAAAATATCTGACGTTTTCGGTACTTAGAAAAATTCTGTCGATGTCGGTACTTAGAAAAGACTCGGAAGTTTTCGGTACTTAGAAAATTTCTGACGTTTTCGGTACTAAGAAAAATTCTGATGATTTCGGTACTTAGAAAAGTTCAGACGATTTCGGTACTTAGAAAAATTCCGACGATTTCGGTGCTTAGAAAATTTCTGCCTTTTTCGGTACTTAGAAAACATTCAGAAGTTTTCGGTATTTTGAAAATTTCAGACGATTTCGGTACTTAGAAAAATTCAGACGATTCGGTACTTTGAATATTTCTGACGTTATCGGTACTCAGAAAATTTCTGACGTTTTCGGTACTTAGAAAAATTCTGCCGATTTCAGTACTTAGAAAAATTCTGTTGATTTCGGTACTTAGAAAAATTCTGTCGATTTCGGTACTTTGAAAAGACTCGGAAGTTTTCGGTACTTAGAAAATTTTTGACGTTTTCGGTACTTAGAAGAATTCTTTTGATTTCGGTACTTGGAAAATTTCTGCCTTTTTCGGTACTTTGAAAAGACTCAGAAGTTTTCAGTACTTAGAAAATATCTGACGTTTTCGGTACTTAGAAAATTTCTGACATTTTCGGTACTTAGAAAAATTCTGCCGATTTCGGTACTTAGAAAATTTCTCTTGATTTCGGTACTTGGAAAATTTCTGCCTTTTTCGGTACTTTGAAAAGACTCAGAAGTTTCCGGTACTTAGAAAATTTCTGACGATTTCGGTACTTAGAAAAATTCTGCCGATTTCGGTACTTAGAAAAATTCTGTTGATTTCGGTACTTAGAAAAATTCTGTCGATTTCGGTACTTTGAAAAGACTCGGAAGTTTTCGGTACTTAGAAAATTTTTGACGTTTTCGGTACTTAGAAGAATTCTTTTGATTTCGGTACTTGGAAAATTTCTGCCTTTTTCGGTACTTTGAAAAGACTCAGAAGTTTTCAGTACTTAGAAAATATCTGACGTTTTCGGTACTTAGAAAATTTCTGACATTTTCGGTACTTAGAAAAATTCTGCCGATTTCGGTACTTAGAAAATTTCTCTTGATTTCGGTACTTGGAAAATTTCTGCCTTTTTCGGTACTTTGAAAAGACTCAGAAGTTTCCGGTACTTAGAAAATTTCTGACGATTTCGGTACTTAGAAAAATTCTGCCGATTTCGGTACTTAGAAAAATTCTTTTGATTTCGGTACTTGGAAAATTTCTGCCTTTTTCGGTACTTTGAAAAGACTCAGAAGTTTTCGGTACTTAGAAAATTTCTGACGATTTCGGTACTTAGAAAAATTCTGCCGATTTCGGTACTTAGAAAAATTCTGACGATTTCGGTTTTTAGAAAAATTCTGGTGATTTCGGATCTTTGAAAATTTCTGACCTTTTCGGTACTTAGAAAATATCTGACGTTTTCGGTACTTAGAAAAATTCTGTCGATGTCGACTTACTTAAAAAGTTTGGGCACCCCTACAATAAGTTATTGTGTTTTTTCCGGCGGAAATAATATATACTATATGTTTCCCTGAAGGACCGAAATCAAGGGAATGTTGACTTTCACTGGTGAATGTCGACGGTCTCACAGTTTCTTTGGTGAATGTCCGAAATATTTGTTATTTTGTATTTGATATAATTTATTCGTTGATATTATTATATTTATTCGATATTTTGATATCTGCTGAGAATAGATTAGGAGAAAAATCAATGTTCGAAGTATTGGTTAACTGCATGCTGGGCAGTAGTGTTTTACATTAGAAATCATCAGTGTAGTCTATACTGGGCAAATGTAGGTCGGGCAGTGCCACTGATTATCGGAATTATTATATTTAGATTAAAAAAAAAGAATTATTTTTTTAAAATAAAATAAAACATTTTTCATGCTAAAAAATTAATAAACAAATATTTTATTGAAGACTTTATGAATTCAAAATATAAAACTATACATTTTTCAGTTTAAAAAATCAAAATAGGAAATAGAATGCACTCTCGATATCTTCAAGTTGAAGGGACGCTAAAAGAATTTCGAGACAGGAAGTTTTCGAGATAACGAATTCTAATATGTTCTAAATATATGTTCTAAATATGTTGCTCAAAATATGTTCTAAAAAGCAGAAAAATAATGTTCCAAAAAATATTACTCTAAAAACTAGAGACGTGAAATATAAGAATAGCTATGAATAAGTATGTAAAGATAGTTGACAATGAGTTTAAATGCGACAGTGATAATTTTGTTTTTAAAAATAAGACAAAAGTAATTATGCATCAAGTAGAAAAGAATTGGTTTACAATAAACTTACATAGCGATTTTTTTGAAAAAATTCAATTTCTGTTTTGAAAAAAATTGGACAAAACAAGGTTTTAAGAAGAAACTTATTCGACGTAGGGATACAAATTAACATTAGGTGGATATATAGTGCCAAAGGGGAAAAATATTTGTCAGTAGACATGGTCATTTCATCGACAATGTCCTTTCGTCGAAAGGGTCATTTTGTCAACGGGGTCATTTCGTCGACAGGGTCATTTCATGGACAATGACATTCGTCGAGATCATTTCCTCGACAGGTTCATTTCATCGACAGGGTTATTTCATGGATAATATCATTTCGTCGACAGGATCATTTCATCAACAGGGTCATTTCGTCGACAATGTAATTTCGTCGACAGGGTCATTTCGTTGATAGTGTCATGCGTAATTCTAAAACTATTTTAGAGATTTAATCTAAATATTTTTATTATTAATTAGAAAAATGCTATTATTTAAGTTTTATACTAAAGTAAAATTCTTTATTGTTGTGTATTGTTCCAATTGCATTAAAAGAAGTTTGCTTTGTAAATTAATTGATAAGTGATTGAGAAGCGTTTAATCGAAAACGGTTGATGTATCAAAATCTACTTTTCTATATCTAAATCGTAATAGCTCGAAACTTATTTACCGGGTAGGTAAGGTTAATTATTAATCATCAATTAAATATTTTTATTTTTAATCCGGATCGGTATAACTTCAGAACATTACCAAGCATGATATCCGGACCGTGGTCAACAGTTAATGTGGTGTGATGTTAGCAATCAAATTATTTTTAATATCAAATCAAATGAATAAAATAAGATATTCTTAGAATTAAAAGTAATAAAAGTATATTACAATGAAAATTTAGACACTATTTCAAGGAGGGAAAAGCTAAATTTATTGCTGTTAAAATTTGCAATATTTTTACATGCATTTTAACAAAAACATAGACTTCAGTCAAATTCTCACAGAAATGAACATAATCATAGACCTAATAATTAGATCTGCATTAAAAAATGAAAAAAATCTAGTTTTTTTTATGGTGGAAAAGTAATTTCTTAATGTTCACTTTAATTGCAATTTAAACTTTTTATTCAGAATCTTTAACATTAGGACAGAAATGTGCTTATTCGAACAATCGAACTCAGTCTTAGTTTCGTTACCACTATTAGAGTTTTCGAAGAACTACAGGAACGCAAACATGATGTTAGATATTTACCGAGGCGGTTGTAGACTCCTACAATATTTAGGAACACAGGTGCAAAGTTGCAAGCGTGTTAGTGTTTGCTCTTCACAAAATAATTTTTTTCTATGGATAGTGAATTTATAATAGTATTAATTATTAAATTCTAATATAATATTATTAAATTATACCATTATTATTATAATTAAGTATAATTTAATAAGAAAAACAATAGTAGTAAATAAATGATGAATTAATGCCTTTTTATTTGCTGGATTTAAATTAGACACATTTTGTTTAAAAGAAAATGAACAAATAATCAAACCTGGAATTTAAACGTAAGAATAAATAACTCTACAAGAAAGAAAAGAAAAATCTTTCAATTAAAATTTGATTAATTTTTGACTAATTCAGTTGCTCAAATTTATAACTGATTTTCTGTGCAGGATGAAAACACAATTTTCAAATGCTTTCTGATCTCTATTAGCAGAACTTATCACCAATAAAAATTTCGATTATTTTTTGCGTGAACAAGCCAGGAGACTCAAAACTAAAATGTAGAAAAAATGAAAATCAAAAATGTATATATATTCAAAATATTATGTTTGTTCAGTAGACCAAAAATGAGAAAAAAATTTCACGCATTGCAAAAACCACAAGGACAAAATTTCACAATAAACTTGTCAATATTCAAAATTCCCCTGTTTTCGTTTTGGTGACAAAAATTAACATTTCTTTTTCAGTACACTTATCAAACATGATGTTTAAAAACATTTCCGATTACACTTTTCAAAGAACTTTCCTGAGTGCTCGCCTTTAAAATATATACTCTCACTGCAAATTTTATAAATTTAAATAAATTTTTATTCTCAGGAAAATCGAAAAGAAAAGCATTTTAATATTTGAGTAAAAAAATAGGCTTGCTAAACTTATTTTAATTAAACTTTAATGAGAATAAAGTCAGATGCATATGGATAACTCTCCTCAATTATAAACTTAAAAGTCAATTTATTTGTTATATCTTAATAAGTTGCATTTTTTTCCCAAATGTTTTATATCATAAAAACCAATTAGACAGGTTTCCTCCCCTCCTCTGATTTGGAACCATTTTTTACCCTATCATTTCGATTGCATCGCATACCGAGGATGTGCAGTCATTTTGAGTTTTTTTTTTTTTTTTTTTTTTTGCATGAGGAAGTTCATTTTATGAGGTAGAAGAACTTATAAATGTTTGGAGAGCACATAGGATAAAATACATATTAAGCATTAAAACGTTATAAATTATTTATTAAATAAGAAATAAAATAAACTGGAAATGCGAGAACAAGATTTTTGTTTCAAATATTTCATTTAAATTTCACAAGAATTGTCAGAAACTTCCCTCTTCAGCAGCATAGCTGACAAAGACATGAGGAAGAAGGTTAGAAAAATTTTTTTTATCAACAATATTTCCCAATATGTTTTCCAAGTTGGATTTTCATTTTATTTTTGCATGAATCCACATGCATTTTTTTCAAGATTTTTATAATACTAGGAAGTTTTGCCCCTGCTCACTTCGCTCACCAACCTTTGTAATAACCACTCATACAACTTAGTTTGTTTTTTCCTATACCAATATTTTTTTTAAAGAGAAAATATATTAATATTGAAATTTTATGTACGAAAATTTTGTTAATATGTGAATAGTAACAAAATTAATGATTACTTGCGTATGAAAAAAAAATCAACCGAGCTTGAAAAAATAAATATATAAACACAGGACATATATAAATTCTTGATAAAACAAGAAGTAACTTTACAAGATAACTATCTAAAAGATTTGTGTTCTTCGGTTTAAATTCTTTGTAATCACCACCATTGTCATCATCGTAAAAGCTTGCTCCTTTTCTTTTTTTTTTTGGACAAGATTTTAAACTGTATTAATGCGTATTACTCCATGTGGGGGGAACATTATATAAATATAATTTTCTTTTTATCGGCAAAGAATATTTACAGCTGAAATGGCCTCTTAACGAAAAGACCTTGTCATTGAAATTACCTATCTACCACGTGGTTTCATTATCTCATAGATTCATTATATACTGTCTTTTATTCCTTGCTAATTTAACCCGTCATTCACTCCCTACATCAAGAATCATTCACATGAATTAATCTTAGAAATAAATGTGTTAATTTATGACTAGAAAAAAATTGTGTAACATACAACTTAAATGTGTAAAATGCAATTAATGTTTCGTTTCTGCAACGTGATGTGAATAGAGGAGTAGGCAATTTTCAAATAAAAGGTTTCTTTTCTGGTAACTTCAACATACTATTAAGATTTTGCATCAGGCTAGGCTTAAAAGAAATCATCGCAAATATACTGAATTACGAAGAAGTGTCCACACACCAACATTTAACCCCTCTTGCCCTTAAAAGGGCATTTATCGGTTAAGATTGGAAGACGAGACAGATAGAAAAAAGAGAGGAAAAAATAGCAAATAGAAACAAAAAAGAGAAGAAAATAAAAAGAAATATGAAGGAAAAAAAAAGAAACGATTATTCTATTTGTTAGGGCATTTGATTAAAAAGTATCCAGAGCTAATTGGCCAAGTTTAGTTGTGGTTGTTGTTCACCATTGCATAATTTTGTCATTTTTTCATGAAAATTATTTCAGGATTTCCTCGTATTCTTCTAGAAAATTAATGAGGTTGGTTGCCTTCTGTTTCAACTTTGGATTCTTATGGATGGATCTCTTCCAGGCTATGAGGAATTCTAGCTTTGGTTGTTCTAGCTTTTGTTTGGAGCCTACTCCTCCACAGGCACATGTATTGTGAGTTGCCAGGCAGAATCGCTTAAGATACGCTTTAAAGGGGCCATGTTCTGTAAAGAAGAGGATTAGCTGCCTAACAAAGAAGTGCAAGGGGCATAACGTTTAACGTAAAAAAAAAATCATAAAACTGGTTTCAAAATTACGCATGACTTTGCCTACGAAATAACCTTTTCTTTGTCAACGAAATGGCCTTGTCAATGAAATGATCCCGTCGACGAAATGACCTTGACGATGAAAGGACCTAGTCGGCGTAATATCGATGAAATGACCTTGTCGATGAATTGACCCTGTCGAGAAAGCGCCCTGACGTCGAAATGACCTAGTCGATGAATTGACCCTGTCGAGGAAACGCCCTGTCGTCGAAATGACCTAGTCGATGATGTGATTGTCGATGAAATGAATGCAACCCATATATTATAACCGTCGTTGAGGACCGGGATAGCCTGTCTGTAGGGCGCTGGGGCCATGTTCGTGGGTTCGAACCCCGCCGGTCGAAGACTCCCCGTGTAGATGATTGTGACTGATGCACGTTAAATCTGTCGAGTCTCTCGGAACCTGTTCCAGGTTCCCATAGCAAATCATACCTATGGGGGTACTGAATTGGAGATTGATCGTTCTCTGATTCAGGTCAAAATTACGATCCGTGGATGTATGAATGAGTCACACCCGCGTATGGGTGTGGCAGAAGTCGAATTCTTGGCCATAGATGGCGCCACTGGAAAACAAGAACAATCGCACCCCTCTGCCTTAACAGGCATATGCCAACAACAACAACCGTTGTTGAACAGCCGACCCAATTTTGCGTTTAATTTTGCTACTAACGTTCAACTCCGCAGCCTTTTAATTCTCAACCAATCCAGAAGACAAAGAGCCCCCTAGGTCAATGCCCCCAGAGGTATGATTCGTTATGGGAACATGGAGGACTTTGTGACCCGACAGATGTAGCGTGCATTAGTCTTTGGCAGACAGGGATCGAATCCACGACCTCTTGGTCATGGGCCCAGTGCTCTGCCAACCAGGCTATCCCGGCCCTCCTATTCTGAGTGTCAAGTTACGTACGAAGTACGTAACTTAATAAATCGCCCAATCAATAATTCCATCATAAACCATTACATTTTTGATGGTAACGAACATAAGTAACCATCACCCCAATGTAAGAATTTGGTCTGATTTATGATGTCCTGCATAAGAATAGCAACTTGTTTTGATATTTCGTTCAAGTTGAACCATCAGAAATTTCCATCATAGTTTCCTAGAAATCAAATGTTGAGACGATCATGAAAAACCATCATCTTAATGTAAGAATTCGGATTGATTTATGATGGTCTAATATAAACAAATTGTTTTGATGGTTTCCAGAGATCCATCAAGAATTCCCAATATAACATCATGGATTGATGGTTCATAAGAATCAAACTTCTCTCGATGGTAAACCATCATAGTATTAAAGTAGCACTTTCCATCAGGAAATGATGGAAATTTGTTGGCATATCAAAAACCATGAACTCAAAATGAAACATGTTGGATGATGGTGTCCATCAAATGATGTTGGATCATCATAAATCGTACTGAAACCAACATAAACCATCAAAATGTTTTGTTGGAACCATCAAGAATTTCGACTTGGGTAAGCGTTCGGCACTTCGCAAAATGCAATGAAATCGTAAATTTGGCGAATGAAATTGTGTTTCGGCAAAAGTATTGACGAAGGATTTTTTCCACTAGAAAGACAAATATATATTTTACTCTATCCTCAAAACTACGTCAAAATGAATTTTTCTAAAAAAAAATCAGTATTTTTATTTGATTGCAGTCACATATTCGTTAGAAACGCTGCATAACCAATTAGGACTCATAACCAATTAGAACTGAATCCAAAATCTTGATACAAACTATCGTAAAATAGTTTGCTATGAGGAAGAAAATTAATAATAAAAAATTGTTAAGACTTGCATTTGGCGAAGACTTTCGAAAATGAGCGAATACTGTTGATATTTGGCAATTTACTGGCTAAATATTTAAAATCCTTCGCGAGGGACCTGAAGATGTACCTGGTAATTATTTGTTGCCAGGCAAGATTTTCAGATAAAAGTATTTTAATATTTGATTTCTAGTCTCGTACTCTGAGTTGACCAATTTTAGAGAGTATCCAGTGCATGGTAGCACTCATTTATGCAGGCATATTCAAAATTATAGTATTGTTAAAACTATTCCTAAAGATAATTTGTAATTTTGAAAATATTCTCCCACTTTCTAAGTGGTCAAGCTGAAATAACTGGTCTTATTTCACTTTAATGCAGAATTTTAATTCACGGAAACTTCAGCAAAGTGGACCCCCTTTGGAAAGCATATTTGCTTAAGAGATCCGCTTAGAAGAACATGCAGATCCAGAAGTCTAATACTTAAAATAATGTAAATATTAACTAAATAAAAATAGGGAATTGCATTGATATTTATTTAAAGTTGATAATGAATGAAATTAAAAGATAACTATCGAAAATTACGATGCATGTGTTTTACTCTCATGCTAAATTTTTCTTGCAAATTAGAGGTTTTTATTACCTCAGCTTAGTGTTTCATGGAAGTATAATGGATAACAGTTTATTGGATTTTCATACATTTGCAAGCTTGTGTGATCAATTTAGGCTTATAAACCTTTGTCAAAATGAAGGACAGCACGAAGATACATCCAGTGTAAAAGCGGGATTCGAACCCGCTACCTTCACGCTTTGCTCAGTGTTTGGTGGAAAATACCGATAACTTTCTATTTTCCCCCTGATCTGTTATAATTTGACCAATCTTTAACAACCAGTCTATCTAGCTCGAACCCACTATCTATATCTCTACTCGAAACCGTTATCATTTGAAAAATTTCCGATCACATTCTTTTCCGATATGTACTCGAACCCACTAACTTTTTCCTGGTGCTTAAACCAACTATACCAGTCTCTTTTGACCAATATTTGAACCCATTAACTTTTCAATCTTTCTGTCATTAAACTAATTTCGAACCTTTTTTTTTTAAATGCTCAGACCCACTATCTTTCAATCCGTAAGTGAACCAGCTGTAATTTGATGAAATTTCAAAACTAGTCTCTTTTAATCCGGTGATAGCGGATTGCTCTAATGGTTTTCTAAAACCTGGTGGACTGCGTTGCTAACTTTTAAGCCCCTTGGAGTGGTGAGCTCAAAACAACCCTTGTGACCATCCCTCTTACTTCAATCATGCAGTAAAATAATTTCTGATAAAATAGTGGTTTCGCCTATAATAATCGTCAGAAGCAAGTATGAGGTGGGAGGATATAGTGCTACTCCATTTTTGGTCAATTATGCAATTTTCATTTAATAGTAATTTTTTATGTTTTAAATAGCTTTTACTTCAGCAATTTTAAAATACAAACTATATTTAAAAGCTGAAAGAAACTTTTTGTCAATTTTAAGGTGACAAGGGATTTTTGAAGTTTTGAAAAAAGGTTTTCAATTTGCACAATGCGATTTTTTTCGAGAATATTGGGAATATTCGAGAAAAAACAAAAAAAAAGCATTTGATGCCCTCTTGTCTCTTTTTGGATAAAAAGTTAAAAAACGAATAAAAAAAAGCATCTTTGCATCTCTTGTCGCCTTAAGTTTGTTAAAAAGTGCAAGTTCTGGGTGCAATACTAAATTTTAATTAAATTGCAAGAACCTTACTTTAAAGTGGTAACATTTAAATGAATTTTAAACCAATCTATATGAACCAAACTTCTGCATATTATTTTTTCAAAAAAATATGCACAGAAAATGTTTGAATTTTTACCGTTCTTCTACTGAAAAGTTAATAATTACAACGCTCACCAGAAGCTGCGGTTTGCAAAAATCATACCTATTTGATTTATATCAGATTTTTTTTTTAAAGTTACCTTCTATAGCATCTGACAAAAGATTTTAATAAGACTTAATATTGTTTAAAAATAATGTAACTAAAACAGTTATTATTTCTTGCAAAAATGGAGGAAGTTATTATTATATACTAATCACCGAGTTGAGAAAAATCGCAGATGTATTTTTCAAGCTCAACTTGCTGACGACTGCTAAAAATTGGAAGACAATTTGTCAACTGGATACCCAAATGAAGAGTAAATTAGTTCAGATCAGAAAACATAACTGGAAAAAAATTGTCACTTTGGATTAAGCAAGTCTTAATACAGGCTAACTTCAGATTTAATAAGCTATAAAAACACTGCATTTTAAAGAACAAAAAACTAAATGGGTATAATTGAAATATGTTTCTAGTCAGAAAGTTATTTTAAATATATTTAATGGAGGATTACAATTTAAAAGTTTCATATCCATCTTATTCGCATTCACTGTAATCATAATTTACAGGCATATCCATTTCGATATTTCTTTGTTAAAAATCCTCATTATCATTAAAATCTGGTTTAAAAGAATCGCTCCCTAAATATTGTATTTATTAATTTTATAGAAGAAAAAAATATTTTATAATTAAATTTTTTTTAATCGATATCTTTTTTAATTTGTTTAAATTATTGATTTATTTGTTTTAAAATAATAATTTAAATCAATACATTTTTTAAATTCAATGCATATGCCTTTTATTATTTCGTAGTAAAAATTAGCTCCTTAAAAATCAATGATTATCAATAATCAATGAGTATTCATAATCAATGAAATTAGACTTTTCAAAAAATCACACCTTTAAGAATGTATTTATTAATTACATTATATGAAAATATTTTAATCTTAAATAGTAATTTTTTTTACTAAGTATGTTCATATTAAATGTTATGAAAGGAAAATTAAGTTTGTTTAAGTTAATGTTTTTTTTAAAAAAAAATCGCAGCTGATTTAAATCAGTCATTTTTTTTTAAAAAATCAAACGATTTAAATCATGAATATATTCAAAATGCATTATTTTCTAGTTTTAAATCTAATCTTGACTGCAAACTCAAATTTAGTCCTGGCATATTATATTTCGATATATTTTTCGCAGTGCCCGATCACCCATTAGGCAATGGCCCCCTTAAAATGGATTTTTTTGAAAATAAATTTCAAAAAAATACGAAAAACAATGATTTAAAAAAATAAAAAATTTCAAATAAATATTAAATGAATACGATAATTTTGTTACGCAATGTTAATCATATTTATTTATTACTTATTTTAGTTATTATTTATAAGTATTATTATAGTTAATGTATCATAAGATTTATAAATATAACCTGGATGATCTGCTTGCACCTGAGAGTACACCTGACTAATTTTATCTGGTTTTATTTTTTAAACTTTTGGTTTACTGGTTTTAATTTCAATATTTGCTTTTGGTATTTTACCTCGTCACTTACCGTTTCCTTGACTATGTTCTCCCCTTGACCTGAAATCTTCATTACACGTAGGACATTCGAAATGAAATTTTGATCTTGGTGAACACCCTCTGTCTTACCTGGTATCATCTTTGAGTGTTTATCCTTTTTAGAGATACTTTGGTTTACCTTAGAACACTTTTAATCTTAGAGGCACTTAGCCTTGAATGGGGGACACTTTAACTTTTAGTCGACTATTTTAATTATTCTATTCTTATTTGCATTTAATGTGATTTTTCATATTTTTACTATTTGATGTTTTACCTAACCTTACTTATTTTATATGTTTTTACCTGTATTTTTGACACTTTTACTGTTGGTTAATTTTATTCACTTAGATGTTTTAATCACTTTAAATTTTTATTGTTTTCTTTTATCATCTTTTCGATTTTGGGATTTTTCCTATGTGTATCGATCGTTTTAGTTTCGATTTTACTTTTCTGTAGTTTTGTTGTGTTTAGTTCACGTGAAGTTTGAAACCCCTATCCACAAACTCCTTCAGGGGTAGATCGTTTACTATTAGTCTTACACGAAGATGATTAATACACTATATATTTGATCTATACAAACATCATTATTTAATAAATTCTTGCAGCTACTGTTATTTGATTAGTATTATATCCCACAATTAATGAAACCAAAATAATTCTAATGGTTATCTAACCTACGACCATCAGGGTGCGTAGCCAAAACTTTCAACAAAAAATAAGCACCTTTAGAGTTAAATTTTAAGCATTAAAAGAATATTTTAAGCACTATATACATTAACCAAATTGTTTTCAAAGACTTTACATGTTCATGACAAAAATAATTAGTTTCTAACAAAGAACTCTTTTCTTAATTATATTAGCCATTATAGAAAGATCAAGAGGTTTTTCGGTTCAAATCAGAGGGTGAAAATGAAGCCTGAAATGGAGATTATCATGCGAAATGCAAAAGCTGCACATGAAAGTGCAAAAATTTCACCGATCTCAGCTTAGTAGACGCACGTGCAAACTCGCAAGTATTTCATCCAACGTGAAAAATGATTGGCTCTTTCATAAGCTATGGACCCACGGTACGCCGAAATGAATTTTGGTTGTGTGAAATGTACAAAAAAATTGAATAGAAAAAATATGAAAAACACGCTTTTGCAAATTACCTCGCGAAAGTAGACGTGGTAAAGAAAAATTCTCATTTTTGAAAAGGGAAAAATAAGCACTTTTTAATGCCACCCAATAAAAAGCACCAATAAAAACGCTACGCACCAGGATCGAATTATAAGTACTCGAAGGCACAATCAGTATTAGTACTTGATTTCATTAATACTTTATATTTATACCGGATTCCTCACTCAGGGTTTTTCAGTCTACATCACGGTTTTTATCATCTTTTATTAATTTCATTATTATTGCTGGAATTCATTTAATATTTGTTACCAGGGAGGAATTAATCAGTCTTTGAGAATGGTAACATTGTCTCATACAATATTGTTCACATTAAAATAAATGAGACATTGGTGAAATTAATTATGTTTTGTACCTACCTAAAACCTTTACCTCAGTTGTTTTAAGCATTAGAATTGTTACAGAATTTGTAATAATAAATTTTAGTACTAATCTGTTTTTAAAATTTACTAAAAACGGTGATTTAAAATTAATCTAACTTTTTTTAACAGAATATAACCAGGCTAAATAGACTCCAGTTTGCAAAACACTGATGTCTCAGTTTATTCTTCCAATATTTAGAATTAAAGCAAATTTAGTCTGCGATAACTTATTTTATATCGTATTTTTCCTTTTAATTTAGTTAATAGATTCACCATTTCTAATTTTAACTGTTGTTTTTAGCATTAGCTTGCTGATATTACATATCTTACTCCTAAGCACTCACCTCTTTTTAGCGAAGATATATTTCCACAATAAGCTGTCCCCTTTACCAATTTTTTATGAATTAAATTTTACAGTAGAGTCCAACTTCAATAAATATGTCTAAAAAGAACCCAATTACTTCCCTATTCAGCTAAAATGTTTTTCTTCTGTTGTAAAAATGAAACACACACAAAATAATTTTTTAATTACATCACTGGCTTAGCATATTCATAGTAATAAAATATAAGATCTGTTATAGTAATCAGGAGGCTTAACCTAAAGAGGCATGTTGATTTACCGTTGAGCCTTTTGTCAATAATAAGATTACTATTATACATTGATGCAGCTTATTTTTTGTGTGCATCGTATTACAAACCTATAGAGTATAAGACAGTAAAAGAAAATTTCCTAAAAGTATGGTTCAGAAGATGTCTTTAAACATGGTTTACAATCGACTAATCTTCTCTATTACCAAATGCGAGTGCTTGAGACCAAGTCCAAACTAAGCAGGATGATTCAACTACTAATAGGTTTAGTGGGCACTGTTGAAAATATTACGTCACATCATTTTCCGGAGGTTGATTTAGAACATGCACCGGTGAGGTAACTTGGCAAATAGTGGTCCACCATTCCCAATGGATTAACTCTAAAATCAGGCGCCGGGTGGACATTTTCGGAGATATCTTCTGTATCAATCGTCGTTGGCTACTGGAGTTCTTCAATAAATGTCTGAAAGCGGGAACTTTTCCAAAAATAATGGAAAATTATATAACGTGGTCGCCCTTATTGGTAAACTAAAGAGATATCTAAGATTGCCTGAATCCTATAGGCTCATCACCCTTGTCTTGGTCTGGGGCAAGATTCTAGATGATTACCAAGAGACTAGTCTATTATCTAGTATCTTCAAATTAATTGATTCGGTAGAGGACGGATGTCTTAGTAGACTTTCGTTACAGCAGCTGAACACCCATGTTGAGGAAGATGTTATCGAAGATGTCAACTTTCACCTCAAATCCATCAATTTCGCATTAGATACTACAACTTCTTCTGATCACTTCTTAAATTTTAATTTGTGTTGGCAACGTATCAAACTTTTCCACAGATTTAACTCCTTTTGTGACAGACCCTGTAACAAAAAGTATATTTTGAATAACTTTTTTAAAATATTACTACAGTTATTTAAATCAAAACTATTATCAAAAAGAATTATGACTTTTTTTCCAAATTACTTACTCTAATGTTTGAAAATAAGCAAAAAACCGACTATGCTGTTCCAACGATTTTCTATACCATTTGAAGGCTAATTTAAAACTTGTGCATTTATAGTCAAAAATTATTTACAGCTTGTTTCATCCATTACTTTTTATTAGCTGTTGAAGTTAAAAGCTTTTGGTTGAGAAGAAAACATACATTTTAAAGTAAAATTCAAACTTGTGTGATTAGAAAAAAATTCAACGTTGCTCATTAGGCTAATGGTGTCGTAATATGGATTAATGCTTGTGAAAAAAGTAAGGATTTTGGTTTGTAGCTCAGAAATTAGGTAAAATGTCTCCTAACCACAAATTTTTTAAGCGGGGTAGCTACCAAAACTTTTTGATGGGTGAATGATTTCCCAAAACGATTTAATAAATGGAGACGGAATTCAAATATCTGTTTTTTTTTGGTTATAAATTCTCTAAATTTGGTTTGGGTTATAACTTCTTTCTTATTTATTCATTTATTTCATAAATACCAGAACATGAAAAAAAAAGTCCTTGGTATCAAGATAATTTAAACTTTTGTTTATGGTAGTTAAATCTTGAAAACTTTTCTGACATAAGATTTTTATGGAAAAAAAAGCTACAGCACCATAACAGAATCCAGTAAAGTGGTGCATTTTCAAAAACTCATATTTCTCTAATAGCATGATATATATTAACAATTCTTGCACTGTTACCAGTAACGTTAGTGAAAGGTGAAAGAATTAACGCCCCTCCCTCGTGATAACGTAAGTGAAAGAATTAACGCTGAGTAAAATTTCTTCAAAAGTATCTTTCTTCATAATTATATTATTCCACAATAATACTGGCTATCATAAATTAAGGAAAAATTACAAAAACAGCAATAACTCTCCCAAAAATAAGCCAATCCCTATAAAATTTTATTATGTTATAAAAAAATTGCTAAATAGGTAGGTGTTGTTGCTATTTCTCATCCCCACTGGTCCATGAGTCCATTCACCCCCAGGAAATCAAAAAACAAGGCCGGGTCGGGCAGAAAATCCTCCTTTTCAAAATCCACACAGCTAAGGAGGTGGGCCGGGCTGGCTGCACTGGAAAAACATTTGTTGCAGGTGGGATCTGCTGCTGTTCATACCTCATGCACTTTATGTGACCGCTGATGAATCTAGTGAGCGCGGTCTGATAGCCTCTATTACCTCTGAAGGTCAAAGCACAATCCGGCTTATCCCCAGAGTACCAGATATGCACCGGGGGAGTCTTCCAGACTAGCTGGACACCTTTCTTTCTAATGGAGTGAATTTCCGAGGATGTGAGTGCCAATCTTTCCGGCAGAGGTTCATTTGTGCCAAGTTTTGCCAGCGAGTTAGCGATCTCATTCCCGTATAGACCAAATATAAATAAATAGGTAGGTACTTTACTTAAGTCGAAGTAGAGCTGCACAATGGGCTATTGGCGACGGTTTGAGAAACATCCCTGAGGAATAAGACATGTCATCGTAATTTTGATCCTCTGCATAGGGGATGGCTCCACTGATTTGATCCCCCGACGACCTGCGCGCGAAGTGGATCATTTTACGGTAGATTTGTAGTTGTAGTTCCTTTACATCGCACTAGAGCTGCACAATGGGCTATTGCCGACTGTCTGGGAAACATCCCTGAGGATGATCCGAAGACATGCCATCACAATTTTGATCCTCTGCAGAGGAGATGGCACCCTTGCATCGGTAGCCCGACGATCTGCACGTGAAGTCGAGCACTTTACGGTAGAACAGTTTAACGAGGACCCATACCGCACTCCCTCTGTCCCTACGCAGACTGATCCAAGTGGTCACGCACCCTCACTCTGACCGCAGCCAGTGATACTTGATTTCGGTGATCTGCTGGGAACCGTGTCTTAACGATCAGTCCACTGCGGGGCCATTTTACGGTAGAACAGTTTAACGAGAACCGATAAAGCGCATTTTCTGTCTCTAAGCAGGCTGATCAAAATGGTCTCTCACACTCTTACTGACCTCAGCCAGTGACGCCTGACTTCGGTGTTCTACTGGGAACCGTGTCTTCACGATCAGTTCACTGCGGGACTCAATTTGGAAGGATTAACGCATGGAAGGACAATACGCGAGACAAATATCACGCAGAGGAATTCTGAGTGACACACTCAAAATTCCTCTGCGTGATACAGTGATGGAGAAAGAGTATGAAGTCTCAGAAAGTAATACTACTTAAGACTAAAGGACTTATATAATTTTTTTTATAATACTGTCACGGAATGTGTCGGCATGGCCGACCGGCTAAAAGCACTACCCTGGAAACGCGGAGGTCCCGAGTTCGTTTCTCCATGTTATTATTTATTACTTATAGAATGCTTTAGAATATTCTCATTGTTACGTCATTTCTGTTTCCTGATTACACTGTATATAAATTCCTTAGTGTCAAGTGGCAGTTATACCATGTTTTGTGTATTTTGGATGTTTATTAACAAACCTATTCTACGCCAGTCGTAAATTCTATTCTTTCTACGTGGAGTCATAGATTATGACATAATAAGAACAATATAACAGAATGAAGTGAATTGCATTACTCGAGTAAGTAAGAGAGTAAGTTGAGTATGGAGTACCGCATTAGCCAAAAATATTGACAGCCATCTGATATATCTAAACTTTTTTTTTTCATCAGAAAAGAGGCCACTTCACTCCAAAAGGTATTTCTTTGCAATATGCTAAACGAGCATTTTCGTGTCATTTAGCAATCTGAGTTTTCCTTGATATTTTTAAATTAAATGTTTGGATTATTACTTAAACCGAGCGGCTTCTGCATGGTATTTGCATTTAATTTGTACCGAGACTAGCAAGCTTCCAGATTCAAATTTCTTGCTGTGAGGATTTCCCCCCCTTCAATACACTATTTACTGCCACAGCTTTCAGGATTCCTGAGATAGCTATTTACTGTAGCCGCATTATATTCTGATTTTTTGAGATTCACTCGAGATCATTCCTTTAAAACCTAAAACTTTTTTCCAAATTGTTTTTCAATGACTATGCCAATTTCGCAAGAGCGATGGGCGCTAGGGGGTTAAAATTCATCGTAAGACTTCCGGTTTACAACTTCTGTCTTTTAAGCCCAAGCTTGAAAAAAAAGCACCATCCATTATTATCATACTTGTAGTGTTTTCAAGTATAACGGGTTCTTTCAACTCAAGTGTCAATGAAACAAATGACAAATTCGGGAAACTACTCAAGCCTGCTATGATACTATCTAAAAAATAACAAACGGTGCTATTTTACACAAATATAGTCAAATAAGGGATAACATTCACAGCACGGCTACCCTTACACTTAGAGCCATGATGGCTCTGGGGATAGAGCGTTCGCCTTTCAATGAGGTGAACCCGGGTTCGAACCCCAGCGAACCCCCATCGAACCCAGGTCGATACGAATCCGCATCCGGCTTGCACCGACCACAGAGCTGACGTGAAATATTCTCAGTGGTAGACCAATAATGGGTTTGAGTCCCTTTGCCACCAGGCTAACCGTGGGAGGCTCTCATGATATAATAAATATAATATAAAATTAATATAAAGGAGGTTCTCGTGATGTAAAACAAATGCTAGTTAGTTTCATCAAAAAGTCCTCCACGAAGGCAAATTTCTCTAAATACTTGATCCAAGAGTTCCCTTGTCTTCTGGATTGGGTTCAAAATTACAAGGCTACGGAGTTGAACATTAGTAGTCGAAAACCGGAAAATTGGGTCGACTGCTCAGCGACGGTTATAAAATAAAATAAAAGTAACCTTGCCCTTTATTTATGCTATCATATTTTTTAAAATTTATTTTTGGCTCAAGACCTGTTTGAATTTATAAATTACAGAAAACTCTTATGAGTGGTAAAATTTACGTGTAAATTTAAACACAAATCGAAACAATTAAACTTCCTAGAATATTAAGCCTGCTCACACGTCGCCTCGTAAGCGTAACATAAGCGGAGGGATACACCGGAAGTTTCCTAAATTTCTTCCGGTTTTAAGAAGCTTTTCATTGTTTATATTCAGTTAACCATCCATATGGAATAAACTTGTCATGTTGAGCAATTAGACGCTATATTTGTGAGCAGAAAATAAATTTGTATATTCAGCTATAACAGCGGTGTTTCGGTGACATTCAGCTCGACTTTATACTTGTTTTCCAGCACCGTAGACAGCGTTGAATAATGTCAAGAAAGGAGAAAATTTTATTTAATGTTTGTAATGAATTTTTCCTACATAATTTTTGCTTATGAATATTTGTTACTTAACTATTGCTAATCAACGTTATTAAAAACACACCATCGCTGACTGATGAACATTTCAAAAACGTTTAACTTCTTTCACCTTTAGATTCATTATTAACCCTCGCAGAATTAGTATAGACAATATTTTAAGTTACGAGATAACCATAACCGAAGTTAGACACAAAAACGTTCATTTTTTCCCCGTCGAATTCGGATTCTTCGCGATCGAAAGTTTGGATCCCTTTATGTTAATTTAACTTTTGGCGCATATCGTTACATCTTGGGAAATTTTTAAGTGAATCGAAAACATTCCTCCTGATCCCGATCTCAGATGCGACTGGGAGAGGTGGGCGCAAATCAGTTTTAAGAAGATCTTCATCGCCTGTGCCTCTAAATGCTGTCTTTTCCTTTATACACAGATCCCGTCTCCCAACCCTTGGGAAAGTGATTTAGATTAGGTCTATGGAAGCTAGCCTTCTTCTCTAGATAAAATTTAAAAAAAAAATCTTACTTCGAATTCTAGTTGTCAAAAAGTATTGGACCCATTTTGTTCGAACTTAATTTTTGTGATATAAACTGGTGACAACACTTGATGAGACATAGTTTCCTTTCACATTAAAAAAACTGAAAAGTAGAATGAAACCAAACCTGGCCAAAATATCGTTCGACATTAGACCAATATAACAGGAAAAATGTGCAAAATCTGTACCCTAAATAACGAAACTGGTTATTTGTACAGCAAAGAAGCAGACCGACACCCTGTCAGAGAAATACATGTCTAATAGCGTGTATGATCACCTTTAACAGTTACACCACTCTCTCATTGGTTTTTCATATTGTTTACCTGGGTCCTTATCAATCACTGTGGCAACCACACCCACTCATGCACCAAGGCAGACTTGAGCTCATAGCAATTGAACTTTGATTTGCGTCGCATACGTGTTCGATGGAATCCAGATCGGGGGACATCGCAGGGCACGTCAATAGTTGTATGTCATCCGGTTAGAGGCATTCGTTCCGAACTGGGCCCCATGTGTAGGATCGTTATCGTAGATAAAGTTGAAATTTGGTTCATATACTGTGCGGAAAAGTCTCACATGGGGGGAGGGGGAGGATAGCGTTCATGCATCGTTGACCTGTACTTCTATCGAACACATGAAGGTCGATATGTCTGTCCAGACCAAGGCATACATCCCACTAGTTTATTTCAAAATTGTTGAGTCACATCTCCTTAATCTCCCTTGTTAGTAGCCCGAAAGCAGTGACATCGTTCCTATTTTTCATCCACTGCGCAGTTTATGTTCTTTATGTCTGAGAACTAAATTGATCCATGCCGAGACCTTTTGTCTAGAAGTTGTTGATCTAACACGCTGAATAGCGACTAACCCATGTCGTTTACTGATCATTTACTCCCTGATTTTGAAATTCCAATAATATTTTATATGAGATTGCGACGCTTGAACTTCGAATTATCATTCCGACATATTTAATTTGAGGCATTCAATAATAATTCGACGTCGTTTACTGATTATTTTTAATTAATTTTCTATAGTTTTTATCACGTTTACATTAACCTTGCCTTCGTGCATGTCTGTTCGGATGAAATTTTGTAATCGATTTTAAACTAACTTCCCGACTAGCTACAGACTTCAAATTTGGCATATAGTTCAGAATTGGATGACAATGCATGAAAATGAAGAGAAAGAAGACATACAAAGTAAAATAAAATTGAAATTAAAGAAAAATTAATATTTTCGCAATTGTCTTTTGTTGTCGATTCGATTATTTCAAATGAGTGTCACATGTCAGTTGAAAAGTTTTGTGTACAGTGAGTGAAAAGAGACCTTGGAAGTGAGAACAAAAAAGTAATAATAATATTTTTAAAAACCACGTTTTTGTAGTGAAGAATAATAGTTAAAAAATATAAATTTGAAAAACGAAAAACGTCGGGTGCATGAAATACATAACAGTACATATACTAATTTTCTTACTCATACACATGCACATCCACATACATGCATACACACAAACGTATTCTACATACACATCCACATTCAGATATAATTACAGATTTACATACACATATTCTCATAAGCACACATACACACACTAATAAAACATTACTGTTAAGTATTTCATGCGCCCCACGTTTTTCGTTTTTCAAATTTTTATTTTTTAATTATTATTCTCCACTACAAAAACGTGGTTTTTAAAAATATTATTTTTTATTTTTATTTTCTTATTATAATAAAATTCTGAAATATCCTGTTATTACGTCATGCGAATAGGAAGTTGAATTATCACTTTTTGATATTGCTAATGAAGGTCTTAATACAAATTAAAATCTGTCACTATGCATTTTTTTATGAATTTATTCATCGCTTTTCAACCATTTTCATATGATTTTTTTCGAAATCTTATATTTGTATACGAGTTATATAGTTAGATATGAAGCAACTTATTAGCTTAGCAGGAATAAAAAAACATTTTAAATTTATCTTTTCATAAATTCGTATTTTTTCTGACTTATCGAGCAATTTTTTTGTTAAAATAATAGCCACCTTCTCCTCACCTGGAACTTAGTATCAAATAGTCGTATTTTTAAGGCTTTCTCTTAACTCTTAAATAAAGGCAACATCAGCAACCTGAAATTGCAAAAAAATAAATAAATTAATAACTAGAAATCAAATAGATCAAATCTAGAATTGTAATAAGTATTTACAAGAGCACAAGTTAGAAAATTCCCTAAAACAGGGAGAAGGAGAGTATCTTAAAAGAGATGAAGTTCTCAATAAATATTGATAAGAATTTTCTATTTTTGTCTGACAGGCTAACAAAAAATTAGGTGGGTCAACGATTTCCTATAAAAATTTAACGTTTGCACAGTGGGCCAGCATCCTAGGTTTCGTGGCCAAATTTAGTAATTCGATGAAATTTGTTTCAAAATTTAGGTGCCTTTATGTGCAGGTAAATTGAATTCATAGTTGAAATTTTGAAATACACTAAAAATAGCAAAAAAACAAAACAAAATGGCGGCTGAAATATGGCGAGCAAAAATAAAAAATAAATAATATAGTACGTTTAAATAATTAAATATAGCATTGAAAATATAATAATTTTCGTAATTTTATATTAAAAATGAAAAGTAAATTATATTTCCGTAGTAATATTACAAAAAAAGCAATTTTTACAACGGGTTAACGTTTTAGGGCATAACCCAAACTTGTGGCGCCAAGGACAAAAATACTGCTAAATTTTTTTTAGCCATTATATTTTTTTAGCAATGACATTTAACATTTGCCAAATTAAAATTTTGATAGTTTAATATGGACTAACGATGTTTTTTGGAGGAAAATTTCAAACCTGACGGTTTTTGTTGTCAGAAATGACTTATATAGCTTGGTTTTGAAAAAATATTTTTTTACCTGTTTAAAGAAGCGATAATTTCAGATGGGTTAACACAAAAGTGACTAACACGTGCCACGAATGACACGCGAAAGCAACGAAGTAAAAAGCCAATCTAGCATTAAAATTTAAAAGAGTGTTTTTTTTAAAAAAATATTTTGAAACTTTTAAACTTTCTTTTTACTCTTTTTTAAAGACCCAATATCGTTTATCACGGATTAATGGACTTCTTTAAAGACTAAAACTGCTGGAAACTTCAGATTCATCACCGTGTATCATATATGGCAACGTTACTTTTAAAAAGTAACGAGTAAAAGTACAAGTATTTTTAAAAAAAGTAACGAGTAAAAAGTAAAAAGTTCTTATTTTAAAAAGTAACGAGTAAATAGTACAAGTAAAAGTACAAGTACTAAACAAAAAAAGTAACGACTTAAAAGTACATTTCTAGGAAATCGAAAATTCAAAGTAACCTAAAATTTTATTGAATAATATTCCTATGTTCTTTAATGTTTTTGCAAAATTGTTGTTATTTATTTAATTATTTTTAATTTTGAAAGTTATGGACATTAATTTATTTTTAAATTTGGAAGAATATTATAATATAATTTTATAATATGATCGTATAATATAATTTTAAAATCAAATATAATTTTAATATCAAACTTTTTATGGATTTGCACGAAAAAGAAATTTTATCTAAAATTTGAAAACTGGTTCAAAGAAAAGAAATAAACTGATTAAATATTTACGAGTAAGCAAGTCCCTCTAACTTTAAAATATGGTTGGCGCGACTTATAGTACACAATTATAATTAATAAACCTCAATATAGTTGATTAATGAGAAACGAATATCAAAATTTACGGAAACGACAGCTCTTTCTTCTTTCCCTAGTTTATATGAACTTAAAGATAGTCTTTTTTTTTATTTAAATAAAAATTTATCTTTGCTAATTCAAAATAAATATTTGTTAACTTATTTAAATGAAAAAAAAAAGATGAAAGTGGTAGAAATCATATTATTACGGAATCAAATCTAATTCGAATGCTAAAAAGCTCCTGCAATAGTGAACATTTGAAATACCCAGGAGCCAAACCAGAAATCAAAATTATCTGTTTACATATAAAAAAGAGCTTAGATTTATGTTAATAATAGAACTATAAAAATTTTTTTTTAATTTTGTTTTTATTTTCGGAAGCTTTATTTTATAAATAAATTACCTTGTTCGACAAATTTGATAAACATTACAACTTATGTTAGAAAATAAATTTTAAAAAAATACATTCATATACAGGAAACCCCTATAAATCCAATAAACTAAAAATTATATTTTGTTTTTAACTATAAATTTTTTTTATTTTAAAATATTTCATAGTGGTAATTTTTGGATTTGTAATAACGATGTGCAAATTATGAACAAATGTTTTATTTTAAAATTTTATGAAATAAATAACTAATAACTAATAATCCACGATGTGCAATACTAAATCTAAAAATTATAAACAAATGTTTCATTTTAAAATTTTATGAAATGAATAACTAATACGTTTACGTAATAGTAAATATGTTACGTTTAATATAATTAAAAAAAAAATATTTTGTTGCAAAATTAAAAAAATTATAATATTTTAGATTTTTTTTAATGCATACTACATCTCCATTAAATAAAGCATTGTTTTTATAATTTAATACTTTAACGTTAAAAAATGTAAAACTTGTGTCAAAATTTTTTGTAATAGTAATATGAAATTAGTTATTTAAATTATTTAAAAAAGCATCCAATGGGCACACATTGTTAACAAAATTTTTAATTAACATATTTAAATGAATGAAAAATGTTTCAAATAAATATAAAATGTTATTTTATAAATAGAAAATAATTAGGTATTAAAATTTATATGAAATATAAAATTTTTATGAATAATTAGATATTAAAATTTTTTAGAAAGCTTACTGAGTTTTAGAAAAAAGTAACGATTTCATTCCACATTTCCGTTACAAATACTTGTACTTTTTCCCTGAAAAAGTAACGAAAGTACAAGTAAAAGTACTAAATTTAAAAAGTAACGAAGTACAAGTAAAAGTACGTACTTTTTACTTGTACCGGCGGTACAAGTAACGAAAGTAAAAGTACTGCCATATATGCCGTGTATCTAACAAATGACCAATAGTTTTTTTTGCCTAATGGGCCACCGAAATATTCAGTGAGCTAGTTATTTTGATCAATAGACTAACATTTCGAAGCAAAGTTTAAAGTTTTGGTTTTTAGATTATATATTAATTGAAATTTCATTTTTACTACTTTTTCGAGGATAGTTAACAATGTTCAAAAATTTATTAACTTTCGAGTTAAAATTCCAGCTTGAAGTAATTTAATCAAAAACTAGATAACTGACTTTGGCCATATTTTAATGGTTGGAAAAACGGTTTGATGGGTTAACGATATCCTGTAATGGGGTTAACGTTTTGAGACATAATACATTCGTGATTTCCAGGTCAGAAATAAACTAAAACTGATTTTGGATGTAAAACATTTTAACAGTCAGGCAAATGGTATTTATTAATGGGAAAAAGGTGCTTCCAAGGTATACTATAAATTGAAATGACGTTTAGAGGTAAAATTCAAAATTGTGGTTTCTAGGTCAAAGATTAACTTAGCCCTTCCTGCTGAATCCCGTCAAAATCAAGGCATGAGCTTTCGTCTCACATTTCTCGTGCCCGTGATATTTCCGGGATAGAGAATGCTCAAAAGTAAAGCACCGAAATGATTTAAACATATCCGTCTCTTGTGCCCCACATTTTTTAAATTATTTTTTTACATAGAAGATGGCTGCACCAGATTATTTTTAATGTAACAAGAGTTTATTTTAAATTTCAAGCTAAGAAAAAATCTCGAAAATCACATAAATATTGTACTTACATCTTTTCTATGTATATAATTTTATTGAATAAGAAATAGGCGCTTTTTTTAACATAGTAAGATTGTTAAGGGGTTTATTCCGACGTAACCATGTATTTATATGGGAGGTTTGGTAAAGAAAAGTTTAGATGGAAAAAGTATATTTCCTACTCTAGCTTTTTTGAAAAAATTGGCCAGCTTCTTCAGAAAAGGCCATTTTTATTGAAAACCTCGTAACGAATGTTTACACTGGACAAATATTTTTAAGTCTTTCTGGTTGGATAATGGTTTGCTATTATGGGCTAACATTTCAAGACAAAGTTCAAATTTATTGCTTCAAGGACAAAGAGGTTTATAGTTTGTTCTTGTTTTTCCATTTTGTCATTTATTAAAATGCACTAATAATTTTATGCACTGTTTGGAAGCAAATTATCTTCTAAGTTAATACATCGTTAAAACTTATTTAATCCTAAACATAATTTGACAAATGGGCAAACAATTATTTTACTTAGGTTAACAATGTCCGAAACTGGGTTTAAATTTGAAGGCGAAAATTAAACTTATTCGTCGAATTAGTTAGAAAAAAATTCGTCGAAAATTAGCTGAAACTTATTTTGAAGAATATTATTATTATTTATTTATTTTTTGTGGACAAATTAACAAAATTCTTATCGGGATAGCGATGATAGATTAAACTTAATACCTTCAGATTGTAAATCCAAATGTTTGCTGATTTGGTCAAAAAATCAGCTACAATTTCTGTGGGGAATTTTTTAGCGGGCAATCAAACAAAAAGTTTGATGGGCAAATGGAGATTACCGAATTTTTCTAATCTTTATTGAAATTTAAAACATTTTTAAAATACTACTAGAACATTTCTCTGTTTGTAAGGTATCATTCAAAATATTCTCAGAAAACATCATGAAAGTAAAGCAATTTTTTAATGATTGTTGACCATTTGGGTAAAAGCTCTTAAATTAATGAGAAAAAAAAATATTGTTTACATCAAAATTCAAGTTTAAAGGAGTCTGATCGCTGAATAATGAGAATTCAGATTACTGAGAGTTTAAGAGAATAGGTTTTGAAATTCACATTTTAACGAGAATAAAAAAGCCAGCAAAAGGGACAGTTAGCATCATTAAGCTGCACTAAGTGTTTTCAAAAAAACTAAAATAGTATTTCTACTGCATCTCGAATAAAAATTAAACTGTTTCGGAATCTTTATTGCGAAGTAAAAAGTGAAGAATTTAATGATTAGTCAGAACACATGGAGATTTTAAAATTAATGGAACATAAAAATGAAATCCGTATCTAAATTATGGTGCATTACATTATTAACGTCATAACTCTTCCCTATAAGGAAACCAAGGCCACACTTGTTCTGTAAAAATTGCAAAGAAAACAATAAGATATAAATGTGATAAGCATTTTCAAATCTCAAAATTAAATAAGAATTTATTAATACATTTAAGACAATTATATTCTACAAAACGAATAAGTGCACTGTGAGAAAGATCACTGGATTAGAGGAAAACGAAGAGAGGAACTTATAGAGTCTATATAAAGACTTATAGTCTACATAAAAACTAGACTAGACTTAAACTTTACCGTCTATATAAAAAACTCCCCTTAGAACAAAATCTATGGCCGTCTGCTGCCACAGAAACCAGCTAAATCCCATCTTAAATAGTGACCCAATACTCTTACTTGAAATAAATAAACCTTGTAACCATAGTCACCGCCACTGCCCTAGACATATGGCTAGGGTAATTCTTCCCATAGACAGACTGTGTAAGAGATAGCTTTATTTTTCATCGTGGTTTAGCAAGACTTGCTTGTTTATTTATTTTAAGATATATATTGATTATTAAAAACAAATTATAAAGCAATTACATGAGTATTGTTTTTGAGTTCATCCAACCCTCACACTACATGTATCTGATTGGTTAAAAAGGTAGGCATGTAAAACCAGACAGAGATGCAGGTTGGTGTAGATTTTCTTTTGTTGAAAGGGAGAGTTCCAGACGCCGATATGTGTTCTCTTCTTTATTAGATCAAAGGCTCGCTAGGAGTGGGGAGACAAACATGTGGGGATAGTAGTTATCGACAATGTCAACCTTCATATCTATGAAAAGGTACCCCACCATAGAATCGAGTTAACATGTCTTATATATACTAGTGAATTGGAATTATATTTTTGTAGTGGTAGACACACTACAGTACTCCCCCACCAGAATTTTATCTACGATAGTATACGATGAACGGATACCACTAGCTGATTCATTGCTGTTTTGTGAGAAGCCGGGAGAGCTGTATTAAGATCACCGTACTTTTTGCTTGCTGATTGTGAGAACTGTATAAAGTTCACGGTCGTGGTCGCTCCAGTGCTACCTTTAGCAGTCGAGTCTATACGTTGTGTGTGATCGAGACTCAGTTGCAACAGCGCGAGGTAGATATTGTAACAGTCACAAGTAGAAAATCAACTGTTCAACGGGAACCATCCATCGAAGTAGGCGTGTTCAAATCGAAGTGGGAGTTTCCGTCAAGGTAAGCGTGTTCACATCACGTCCGGGTCACCAATGTGGGGAGAGCAGTTATCGACAATGTCAACCTTCATCTATGAAAAGTTACCCCACCATAGAATCAAGTAACATGTCTTATATACTAGTGAATTGGAATTATATTTTTGTAGTGGTAGACACACTACAAAACATAATTTCTTTAAGGGTTGACTAGAGGAACAATTTAGCTGTATAACAATTTTCCTCTATGTGTTTATGTATAATAGAATGATTTCAAATGTTGTTTCAAATCAAAATTATTAATTCTCAAATTTAATCCATTTAACAGAAGTTGGGTACAAACTGTTTTGGTCGTAACTTTGTTGGCGTTTGTAACAGCAAAATTGGTTGTTGGGTTAACGATTCCCTAATAACTGTTAATATTTGGAGTAAAAACACGTGGTTGTTTAGTCGAAACTTAGTGAAAACTTTTTTTGACCATATCCCTTTTGTTAGATATGGTTAGAAAGGTTTGATTTTCAGTTTAAATTCAAACTTTTTTTTCCTAATTCATAGAGCGGTCAAAAACTGTATGGACAGAACTTTTAGTAGTGTGTGCTTACAATTTATTACAAGTGGCTTACTTTTGACGTAAAGTTCAGTATTGTGTTTTCTAGGTCAGAATCTGGCTAAAACTTGTTTTGACTATAAACGTTTTTGCCTGATGGCCTACAAAAGACTGATGAAGCAAATAATCCACCAACGTTCATTTGCATTTCCTTTAAAGATTTTTTAAAATATTTATGCAACGCATTTTAAGACGAACTTTATATCAAATTAACATAAAACCTCAAAAATCAGCCGAGGCTATGTAATCTCAATTTTTATAAGTTACACGCAATATTACTTTTATGAGCATAGAGCAGTTGTTTTGTTAATTTTTTCACAATATTTCATTTGATCCGTGAAGGCTCAGGGGGGGGGGTACAGCAATCGCCTTCCAATGAGGTGAATCGGGTTCGAATCTCGGTGATGGCTGGTCGAAACGAATTCCGCATCAGGCTTGCGCCTACCACAGTGCTAGCGTAAAATATCCTCAGACGGATCATGGGTTAGAGTCCCCTTGCCGTATGTTGTAAATATTGCGCATATCTTTTCTATTCAATTTTTTATTTATTATTATAACATTTTAATTATACTTTCCTTTATTATTTAATACCTGGAAATCAAAATTTTAATGGAGAACTAAGAAATTTTTTTTTTTATTAACCTTTTTTTCTTATTAATTTACTTTTCAAAATTTATTTATTCTCACTTTCTATATCCCATATAGTTTAAAAAAATTCTTGTTTAAACTATAATTGGTATTTCTGTATATTTGTAAACAAAATAATATTTCTGTATATTTATAAACCAAATTGTAACCTCCTTTCTTTTGAAATTTTAAATAATTGGTTGAGGTTGGCTGGAATAGTGGCCAGACGCGGATTATACGGGTAAGGGCTTTACTAACGTAGGTACTTATCCGCGTCTGGAAAGAAAGAAAGTCCCCTTGCCGTTAGGCTAACCGTAGGAGGTTTTCCTCTCTATGTAACACAAATGATTTAAGTTCCATCACAAGGATCTCCAAAGGCAAAATTTCTCCCAATACTTGATTCAGAAGCTCCTTTGTCTTCCTTAATGGGTTCAAAATGACAAGGCTACGGAGTTGAACATTGGTAGACGTAAACCCAAAGTTGGGTCAGCTGTTCAACGATGGTTATAAATTGAAATAAAAAATGATTGCTAAAAGGTCGATTAGTCTGAAAATAAATCCATATATGGTGTTTGATGTAAATCTTATCAAAGAAATCTAAATTTTATATTCCCTTGCAGCTTGGCTAACCGTGGGAGGTTTTCGTGGTTTTTCCCTCCATGTAACGCAAACGCGGGTTAGTTCCGTCAAAAAGTACTCCACAAATGCAAATTCCTCCCAATACTTGATCCAAGAATTCCCTTGTATTCTGGATTAGGTTCAAAATTCAAGACTGCGGAGTTTAACATTAATACTCGTAAGCCCCTCCCCCCGCCCCAAATAAAAAAAAATTGGGTCGGCAGTTCAACGGCTGTTATAAAATAAAATATTTTATGAAGTTTCCATAATCCTGGTAAACAAAACTAGTTTTAATTGATAATTTCGAAAATGGGTACATAAACTATAAGGTACTTCAAGTTCCAAATAAATTATAAAACTTACTTCAAAACAAAGTTTAAGTATAAGTTAGATGAAAAAATTAGAACAAGTTAGATGACAAAATTAGAACTTAAATTTAATATTGCAGCAAAAGTCTCTTTAAATCTCTTCGAAAATTTAAAACCATTTCAGTTGAGAATGTTAGCTTAGTATAAATACCAGATTTATTCGACCTATCCAAATTCAAGATAATTTATTAAAATTTTAAAATATATTTTTAAGGAAGGGATTTAAATCTTTCAACATTCATATGTTTCTAATAAAACGAAATGTGTATTTATATGTTTTAAAAAAATAATAGGTTCAACGTATTCACGTATAAATTAAATGTTGCCAATTTAAGATTTGAAAAATCGTAAGTTTGGTGCTAAGTAAATAAATAGATTTCGACTGAAATGAGTGTTTCAGAAGTTCTCTAACTCTTATTTTTAAACTGAACTATTTCTTTTGACTATACCGATCTTGTGCAAAAGTGCTACAAATATAGGTTCTTGGTCAGAGAGGGCAAAAATTTCGGATAGAAGTTTGAATCTTCTATTTGAACAGATACCCGAATAATCTATAAGGTAAAGTATAAACAAACTTTCTTAATGTGTTCATTTTTATATCTAACAGCAAAATTTTGAATAATTTTCAGATTCTCATAATAAGTTGCAATTGCGTTTAATACATAGATAACAAAAAGCTTGTTTAATCATTAAATGTTGTCTGAAATGCAGATTTGCAAATTCCAAAAAATGATTCATTAATCTTCAAATTTGCATTGATTTGTGTTCTATCCTAAGCGGATCATTGTTAAAACTGGTGAGAAATGTTCTGTGTAAATATAAATTCAATAGAACTAGTGAGCTGCGCCCCCTGCTCGCTAACGCTCTCCAATCCCGAAAATTGCTACGCAATCTTGTATGGTTTGCTTCGCTCGCTACTAACTTAGGTACATTGCAAATGCACAAAATTCTAAGAATTCAAAACAATCATTCAAATCTATATAGCAACTTTTTTTTTTTTAAAAAATTGCATCTTTTTAGTAAATACTAAGTCATTAAAATAAATTTGAATTCAAATAAATGACATGTATTTCGTTAAACCTATTAGAAATGTGCTATAATATAAAATCTTCAGATAAAATTTCTAAAACTGATATCTCTTTAAAAAAGGTTAAAACTTTGGCTAGAATTAAGTCTATTAAAAACTGAAATAAGTGAAATGCAATGAAAAAACCTGCATAAACAAATAAATTCTAGTTAAACAAATAAATTCGTGATATAAATAAAAAATCGTCAAATAAATTCGCAATATATAAATTCGTGAAAAAAAAGCACGAACGTAAACATGTGCAAACCGGTTTCAGTCGTGCGAAAACAAGAAAACTGTAGAGTATTCACCTGATAATTAAGATTTTACATAGAATCTTAGAGTGCCTTTATTAATTTGGGCACGGAATGTATATCGCAAATCTTTGATGTAGTTGAAAAATAAAATTCGCCAACGAAAAAAAAAATTGTTTGCAGATTTGAGTTGAATAAATATGATGCAATGTTTATTTGGATTGAGAAAATTACATGCACTGCACACGAAAAATTCACAAAGTTTTTAAGTTTTACAGGATGGTGCGAAAGTCTGTAAGGATGGGATTCCATGTGTTAATGCCTCGTGTGATAAAAATGTCTTTTACACCATATTAAAAATAAACATTAAAGCGCAAATATTTTCTAATAGGCAAATTCTAGGCTGAATTACTTGCAAGTTTAATTGAGTATGACTTCAATATATAAATGATTTCATTTTATACATCGTAAATCTACAATTTAGTTAACGTACAAAATTTATCAATGAAAAAAGGAAGTTTTCGCAGTGTTGTTTGTGTTGAATAAAGATGTAATGTTTATTTGGATTGTAAAAATCATATGCAATGCGTATAAAAAATTCACAAAATTTTAAATACTGAAATAGGGTGCAAAAGTCTGTACGCATGTATCAAATTTGATTCCATCTGTTTATGTATAGTGTGATATAAATGTCTTGTTTTAGATTATATTAAAAATGAACAATTAAGTGCAAATTCTGAGCTGAATACTTGAAAATTCTCTCATTTTTAGAATTCAAACTTTTCTGGATATTTCATTACTCCTTTATCAGGAAATAAATTTATTTTTTGATGTCTTGTGACACAAACAAGTATTAAAGAAAACACTTTATTACGTTAAAAGTTACTTGCAAAGTTTCCGAGATATGTAAAAACTACGGTGGGGGGAGGTTAATCAAACATAACTCCCTCTATGCTATGTAACTCCCTGTATCACACAGTGAAACATTTCGGTACATTAATTCCGGAAACAACGTCCTCATTTTTTTTAAAGAAAAATCTTTTATCTATGCCAAAAGCGCAATAATAAATTTATAAATACATGACCTTGATTTTTAAAATAAACTAGAACACAATTTTGTCCGTATAAAGAGAATTAGCGCTTAGTTTTTTCCTCTGCAGTGTTACACATGATCAACCACGTGGTAAATGATTAACTAATAGATATTTAAAAGATTGGAATTACCGCTCATTTAAAAAGAACTTCAATCATAGGTAGGCGAGTCATCCCCTCAAATAGTCTTTCCAACCTGTAAGAGAATATAAAACTATTTTAAGAAATAAAAATGTTGCATTTTTGTTTTTGCATTAGAAATTAAAAATAATTCTTTTCAATCCATTTATTTATTATTATCTAAAAGTGCCTTCCGTCCAATAAGTTGATCGGAAAAAAGTGTAAAATATATTAATTCTAATTATGATATTTTACACTTTTTCCGTTTGCTGCATTGTAATAAAAAAAAAATTCAGGAAAAAGATTGAGCTTATTTTTAGTTACAAAAAGCAATGTCATTAAAATAAACTATTTCAGTAATTCATGCGAGTATCTGAACGAGTAGTTTTATCAAATAATGTACATAGGTAAACAAGTCTAGCTTTCAATGACATAATGTAAACTAGTTCCCCGATGTTAGGCATGGTCCCTGTGTGTAAGGAGAAAACAACGTTTAGGGGCACAGTAACAGAGGTTCTTGTTGTTGTTGCTAATGCTACTTGCCACACGTGCAAGCCTGCTTGGTGAAACCGGGCAAATTTGTGCAGAGTGTGCGTTTCTTGTTTTTCAGTGGCGCCATCTATGGCCAAGAATTAGACTTCTGCCACACCATACGTCGCACCAAAATATAGGGCGGACCCATTCATACATCCATTCATTCATCCGCAGATCGTAATTTTGACCTGAATCAGAGAATGATCGATCTCCAATCCTGTACCCCCAGAGGTACTGATTTGCTGCGGAAACATGTAGGACTTTGTGACCCGGTAGATTTGCACCCTCCTCTCCTCCTAACCAATACTGGGAATAGTGAAGCATTGTGGGAAAGATTTTTTTTCATTATTTTTTTCTCTCTCATTGGTTTGTTCTGTATTTTTACTTTACTGATAAACAGTACTGTACTATTAAGATTTTTCTTTGAATATGCATCTATATCACCCATGTTAATTAAGTGTACTAACACATTTTAACATTGAAATTTTAATAAAATAGCGGTTGGAGATAGGCAGCGTACCCAACTATGCATGTAGAGTTGTCCAACAACCTGAATTGCGAATCCATCCGCCTGATCACCGTTGCATCAATTAGCAGTTTTCCTTTCCTTTTGAAAATTCATCACAGAGATAAGAGAATCAAAATAATGCACCCTCATGGGTCGGAAGTAGAGCGCTACAAGTAGCGAAACTACTGTAGCCGATACTTTTTTTTCGTTGTTCGTAGTCTAGCGTGTAGTGTTATACACAAAAATAGTAGTTTGGAGTGATTTCTGGCAACTACTTTTAAAGTTTATTTCATAACCGTCGTTGAACAGCCGTCCCAATTTTTTGGGTATACGACTAATAATGTTCACCACCGTAGCTTTGAATTCTTGAGCCCAATCCAGAAGACAAGGGAACTCCTGAATCAAGTATTGGTAGAAATTTCCTTCGTGGGGGACTTTTTGGTGGAACTATACTGCATTTACGTTACATGGACAGGAAGACCACGAGAACCTCCCTCTGTAAGCCTGATGGTAAGGGGACTCTAACCTATGATCCGTCTACCAATGAGGATATTTTACGCCAGCACTGTGGTTGGTGCAAGCCGGATGCGAAATTCGTATCAATCAGCCACAGCTGAGATTCCAACCCGGGACACCTCATTGGAAGGCGAAAGCTCTATCACTGAAAAAAAATTTTTTTTCGTCTGATGCTCCAGAGCAGCAAGTTCTTTTAAATTTTTATTTGCAGCAGTTATTTTTTCATGTTCTTAATTTATTTCGTTCATTATTATTGGGAATCTTGTAAACAAAGGAATCATTGGAAATCGAACCATTAAGATGGAGTCCTAGAACGTGAAGATCAGATCATTAAAGATATTCAGGGTGTTCCATTTTTTATTTTGTGCACTTGTACTTCATTTCTAGAGGGCAATCAAAATGCATTAATTCTTAAATCCTAAATATTAGATGATTTCTTATCATTTCCATAATTAAATATTCACTGTCAAGAAGAACATAAGAGTTTAAAGGTTAATAGAATAGATTCGTAAAAAGTGCTTTAGAATAAATAACTATCTCATGTAAAGATGAATTAACATTTCTTAATAACTTCTCATGCTTAACTAAGTCAATTTTTTTATTCAAAACCATTTTGGAACATTTGTGTGAATTATTCTCTCCAGTAAAATTGCCTTTTATCATCAAGAATTTCTTGAACTACAGATGTATCAATTTTTCAGAAGCATAAAATCATTCTGTTTGTATCAGAGACAGTCTTTTAATCGATCATTGAAAAGAGCTATAATATTTCAGCTTTTTAGTGTAAAATGTAATATTTTAGTCTGAAAACTTTTTCTTAAGGAAGTTTCTTTTATTTGATTTTATTATTAAATATTTTATCTGAAACTACTTTTTTTAATCATGCGCTTTAATATCTACTTGCAATAGTTTTTATTCACATTTTACATTGATTAATTAATTAATTTTTTTTAAATACATTGTGGCGTCTCATTAGATACTTTAAAATGAATTGTTTCATTTGGAGGTAAGCATATATTTGTATCAATTCAATATTTGCATGTGATATTTACATTGGGCAACAAATTGATTTATTTAATAAATTAGACTTAAATGTACACGCATGGTTTTATTATTAGCCCCAAATTTTTGTACTTATTTTCTATTTTAAAAATTAAACGTAAATTTTATCATTGCCTATCAAAAATGAATTATTTTTTTTTTTACATTAAACAAATAGTTTCTAGAAACTAAATCATTAAGCTATTATCCGATTAAAACTTTGTTCGCTTCAAAAAATATTCAAACAAGAAATAACAGTATACATGTTTCAAGCGCTCAAAGACAAGCACCCATTTTCAAGACTCCAGCAAATTAAATTGCTAGCAAATAGGCATTGACAAATTTAAATCTTTGATCAAAACAGGTGAAGATTTCAGAATTAATAAAACATAAGAATTATTATCTTACCTGTATTTTGTTGTACTACGTTATACAGCTCAACTGACACCATAACTGTTTCCTATAAAAAAAAATAGTTGCTTTAATAAAATAATAGTTCAAAAAAAATTGAAGTGCTCAAATCAAATCTATATAAAAGAATTCTTATACCATTTGCACATGGTATTAAAAACTCAATTATTTTCAATACACTACGACATTCAGGAACGAACTTAGGGTCTTAGCGGCCCTCAATTAACTTCCTAACTCTTCCCTATTAGAGAAATAGTTACGTCAGTAGAACCATATTTTAAAAAAAGCAGTCTAAATTGTAGATCTCCAGATTTAAATCCCTTATGAGATTAAATCAAAGTATTTATTATTTAGCAGGATTACGATGAAAGGCCACATCCACTACCATTTATAGCGATATATTGTAGCAAGTGTGGGAAGAATTCGAATTCTGCCGCATCACCAAAGATTCACAAATTGAACGTTTCTTAAAAAAAGTCTATTTATCAAGTAAAATTTGTTGATAAGCCTTTCAAACACAGGATGGATTTGTTTCTCACCTTGCATATCACCTTACCATTTAATTTATGTGTTATTTCTATTATTCGAGACAACTTTGTCTTGATTAATAAAAGTAGCACATGAATTAAAAAAATTACATAAAAAGTAATAATAGGGTCCATTATTTGAAAAGTGTGTCAAGCGCTGACCAGTTTGAGCTTGGTATAAAAGATTCCCATCGTATGTTCGTTAATCTTGATTATGTTCCTTTATATACAGATGTCCCAAAACTCATGGTACTTACGTTAGGAGAGGATAGAACAGAACTAAACAGAACAGTAAATCCTAGTAGAATATATGGTTCGAACGTAAGTCGCAACTCACTAGAGCGAGCCTCCCAGCGATCCATAAGAAGGCTGTTCACAGTACTGTCATGCTGTCAAAAAAATCAAACTTAGAATTTTATGCATTTGGAATCAATGTATGGTTGTTAAGCAGAACCTTGCCATTATTATCATTACGGGAAACGTAAATGAGCTGAGATATTTCCCGCGTGCAAGATTCAGTTCTCGCGTTGATACGATGCACAATTTCGTCACCGTTACAGATGGCGTTCTTAGATACCTGCCACGTCCAGTATCCTGCATGTAACTTTATAAAACCTCTAGCCGAGTTGTTGGGGTCTTCGATAAAATATCCTTGCAACAGGAACTACATAGCATAGTAAACTTCTTATCGCCAGAACAATAGATATCAGTTTTTTGGCATTCCATTTTAGCTTTCATAGCATTGAAAATAGAAAAAAAACAGTTGTCTATCCACTTTTCTCGGAATCAATCGTTGTATTTTCAATTGCTCGGCAAAAAGCCGACATGGCTCGGGGGGTAGAGCGTTCGCTTTTCAATGATGTGAACCGGGTTCGAATCCCAGCAGTGGCTGATCGATATCAAATCCTCATCCGCGTTGCACAGACCACAGTATTGACTTAAAAAATCCTCAGTGATAAACGGATCACGGGTTAGAGTCCCTTTGCCATCACGCTAACTGTGGGAGGTTTTCGTGGTTTTCCACTTCATGTAACGCAAATGCGGGTTAGTTTCATCAAAAAGCCGTCCACGGAGACACATTTCTGCCAATACTTGCTCCGGGAAATCCCTTATCTTCTGGATTGAATTCAAAATTAAAAGGCTACTGAGTTGAACATTAGTAGTCGTGAACCCAAAAATTGGGTTGGCTGTTCAATGTCGGTTATTAAATTGCATGACAGAGTAACTATTTTTAATTGCTCTGTGGATCTCCGATCAGATGAATGCTGACTCGAATTAGGAGAAGGCAGATATTACATGTACGGAACTGCAGACGACATTGCAAGAGAAGCTCTAAGATCTGTAACGGACCCAATTGCGCATCGTATCAGTGCGAGAACTGAATCTAGCACGAGGCAAATGTCTCAGGCCGGTTATGTTTCCCGCAATACGTTGTGGCGAATACTACGAGATCAAGGAATACATCTCTACCATGCGCAGAGAGTTCAGGGCCTAGATTATCAGGCACTTATCAATTTTACCACGTGGTTTCTCCAGCAGATGTCTGTGGACCCAAGTCGTTGTGCACAAGTATTGTTCACTGAGGAATGGACATTTACATGCTATGGTATTTCAATATCTACAGCTATCATGATTGGGCAACTGAGAGCCCGCACATATTGCGTTCAAGTTTGTTCCAACAATGTTTTCAGGCTAAATGTTTGGCGGAATGGTGTACGATCATCTGATTGGGCCATACCTACTGCAAACACGCCTGGAGAGAGATTCATACCTTGTGTATTTGCGAGAGGTGTTAGCAGAACTATTTACTTGCGTTCCATTACAAATCAAACAACGCACGTGGTTTCAATACGACGGGACTCCTGATTATATTGTAGATGTGCGTAACGCCTTAGATATCATGTATTGGAGATGACGAATAGGTCGTGGTGGTCCAATCAACTGGTTGATACCTGATTTGTCATTTGCGCACTTTTTTTTCTAGCGTCATAAGAAGTGAGCCTCATCTACGACGATGGTCCCATGGATTTTGTTGAAGTCCTTGTTTCCTCTGATATCAGTAGCTGCTGACACCACAAGAGAAATGCATACCCAAGTCTAAATTCTTGATGGTTCCATCAAATTTTTTTGATGGTTTATGTTGGTTTCAGTGCGACTCATGATGGTTACCATCATCCAATATTTTTCATTATGTGTTCATGGTTTTTGATATGCCCACAAGCTTCCATCAATCCATGATGAAAAATGCTACTTAAATTTATGATGGTGAACCATCAAGAGAAGTTTTATTCTCATGAAACAACAATCCATGATGATCCTCGATGGTTCCAACTGTACATTTTCAGGATAGCTTAATGGGAATTCTTGTTGGTTCTCAGGAATCAAATCAATTTGTGTTTTTTAATATTGGACCATCATAAATTAATCTGAATTCCTACATTGGGATGATAGTGGTTCATGATCGCTCTAGCATTTGATTTCTAAGACACTATGATGGAAATTGATAAACATGAACAAACGATCCAAACAAGTTGTTATTCTTATATTGGATCATCATAAATCAGTCACATTGAGATGATGGTTAATTATGTTGGTTACCATAAAAAATATGTTTCATGATGGAATTATTGATCATCAACACAAAGGCAATGTTGGTCCATCAATGGAAAACTATCAAAAATTTTGATTTAGGTGGTGTTTTCGCTAATCCCTGCGTTAATGTTGTCGGTTGCAAGTTAGAGCAGTTCTCGTGATGGGGGTCTTACCGTTTAATTTCATTTTGTTAAAAATACTTTTCTTCATTTTATAGGTTTTTTACCATTCCAGTCTCTGCCTACCTTGTTTCCCATCCTTTCGTGACACAACATGTTTCGTTCTCTAGCGATTTACGATCAAGGATTGTAGGGTGATTCGTGTTTGTATAGTTGTGTTCTATCACCTTCTTACCTATAACCCTCGCATTGTATACACATGCGTAATATAAAAAAATAATCGGACTTTTCACACCGACTCCCTGGAAAGCAATGTTTATTTTTGGTTGCTTTTTGGTTATTTCAATGCAGTTTAAGAAATTTCAGCATTTTGAATATGATGTTATGATACGCGAGTTTTGAATTATCACTTTTTTCACACACTCAAAACGCGACAGTTTCATTGAAAAACCCACTTTTTTTTTTTTATCTATTTTTGGTCATTTTCAAAAATAGGTACAAAAAATAGGTTTAAGGTCAAAATATCACATTTAACAAATCACTTTTTTTTTTACCCACAATGCACCGATTCGACGCTTTCATATTTCCTTAGCAGCACATCTTGACTGTTTTTGTCCATTCTGTTTCGTTTCATTTCCGATATTTTGATGTATGATTGGATATTATTACGAGACGCAATTTGTAATTTGAGTGTTTGCTTTTCCGCCATTTCCACATGATTTTTCAAAATTTGATATCTATATATAAATTTGAGAAATAAGGGGCAAATTATTAACTTGGCAACATTTTTTCTTAAATAAATCTTTTTATAAAGTTGTAATTTTTTTAAAAATTGTCACTTTTGAGCTAATTTTTGTTTGTAAAAATAATAGCCATAGTCGCCTTACCTCGAACTTAGTAGCAAATAGTCCTATTTTAGTTGCTATCAGTGGCTTTATCTTCCCTCTTACGAAACTAAAGGCCAAAACCTGAAATAGCAAAGGAAATAGTTAGAAATCAAATATTATATTAAGTATTTCAAAGCGCACAATTTTAGAAATTCCCTAAAGAAATTGAGAAAGAGGATAACTCGAAAGAGATATAGATTAAGTTCTCACTATATTTTGATTAGAATTTTCGATTTTTGCCTGACAGGCTAACAAAAATTGGGTGGGTTAACGATTTCCTATAAAAGTCTAACGTCAGCAGGGAAAATTCTAATTCTTAGTTTTTTGATTAAAAATAAGTTTAAACTATTTCCACTTTTTTGCGGTATGGAATAACTATGAAGAAACAAAGAGCAATTGTTTAGAGGCGAATCTTAATAGTGTTTTCCAGTTAAAAAAATTAAGCTTAAACTTTATTTGGCCATAATTACTTTTTGGTGGAAAAGTTAACGATTTTTTTAGGGGGGGGGGGAACAAACTCTTTTTACTTGTTTTGTAGCCTATCTTGGTGGATATTTCAACGCAGGATTAAAATTTTTTTTATGGGTTAAGGTTTAGAGGGTCGAGTTCGAGCTTGTTTGCAGTTTATAAAGTAGCTAATATTTGTCTTAATAATTATTTTTTAGACGGTGGGGTAACGATTTCCGAGCATGGATTAACAGCGGTAGGATTGAAATGTTTCGTTTTTTGGTAATATTTCAGACAACTTGCGTCGTTGTAAAGTTTAAGTAGGCTAAAGATTTTCTTAATTGGGTGTATAATCGGTACTGGTTTAATATTTTAAATTAAAAAAAAATGCTTAGATTAATCAAATGTGTATAAAATGCTGGTTTGGCCATTATTGTTTTTGAATAGGTTATCCTACCGTGGACATTTACTGTCTTAATATTGACCAAACTTTAAAGGCAATATTAAAAGTTTCAGTTTTTAATCAATAATTAGCTAAAACTTATTTTAGTTTTGAAAAGTTTTGGTGATCGAAAGTGATCACGATTTCCTACAATAGGCTAACGTTTTGAGACACAAACTCTAACTTCTGATTTTTGTTGTTATTGAAAACCAGTTTTTGACGTAGCTTTCTTTTTTTTTTGGGGGGGGAAGAGGGTTGGCTGAGAAAAACTCTTTAGTGGGTAAACATGAGAGGCTCAATAGGTTAATAATTGTAAATTAAATGTGTAAATGTGGTTGAAAAATTAGCTGTGTTAATTCGGTGACGAAACACTTTTGTGCACAAACATGGGATTACGGAATGGTACAACGAGGAGAAAGTTTAGCTTTCTTTCAAAGTGTCATATTTTTTTTAAAGAAACTAAAAGCTATTTTGGCATTAATTTTTATTCTGGTGGAAGATTTTTTATTTTTTTTATTTTTATTTTTAAAGCAATTTTATACAACGGGCTAACGTTTTAGGGCATAACTCAAACTTGTGGCGTCGTGGACAAAAATTCTGCAAGATTTTTTTAGGCATACTATTTTTGGGCGAATGGGCCAAATTAAAATTTTGGAGAAACGGTTTGATGGGTTAACGATATCCTATACTAAGCTTAACATTTTGTGGCATAATTCATTCGTGATTTCTGGGTCAAAAATGAGCTAAAACTGATTTTGGATATAAAACTTTTTAGCGGTCAGGCAAACGGTATTTTTTAATGGGATAACGTGCTTTTACGATTTACTATAAAATGGACTGATCTTTAGACCAAACTGACCTTTTGACCAAAATCCAAACTTGTGGTTTCTAGGTCAAAGCCCCTTCCCCCTCTTTCCCGTCAAAATCATGGGGTGAGCTTTCGTCTCCCATTTCTCGTGCCCGTGATACTTCCGGGATAGAGCGTTCAAAAGTAAAGCACTAAAATGGTTTAAACATATCCGTCTGTTGTGCCCGAATTTTTTTAAATTCTTTTATTACACACAAGATGGCTGCACCAGATTATCTTCAATGTAACAGCTTATTTTAAACGTGATTTCAGCACTAACCATAGTATTTCGTTCACTTAGCTCCTGCATCTGATTGATTAAAAAAGGAAAACACGTAAAAAGATGACATACAGGATTGTGTAGATTTTCTTTTGTTGTTAGGTATAGTTTCAGATGTGTTCTCTGGTTTATTTGATCAAAAGTTCTCTAGAACTTGCTACAACCGTAACTTTTTTCTAAGGGTTAACTGAGGAAAAAGTTTAGCTGGATAAAGATTTTCCTCGGTGTGCTTACATATCGCAGAATGATTTCAAATGTTGCTTCAAATCAAAATTTTTAATTCTCAAACATAATCCATTTATCTGAAGTTGGATACAGAATGTTTTGCCGTAACTTTTTGGCATTTGCAACAACAAAAATTGTTAGGTTAATGATTTCCTGCTAACTGTAATGTTTGGAGAAAAATTTAAACACGTGGTTGTTTGGTCGAAAATGAGTGAAAACCTTTTATGACCTTCTCTTTTTGTTAGATATAGTCGAAACGGTTTGATTTTGAGTTCAAATTCAAACTTTTATCTTTCTAAATCATAAAGCGGTCAAAACATGTACAGACCGAAATTTTTGTAGCGTGTGCTAACAATTTCTCTCTTGTGTTTTCTAGAATTTAGCTAAAACTTGTTTTGACTATAACCATTATTTTGAACGGTGGCCAACAAAAAGCTGATGAAGCAAAAAACCCACCAACGTTCATCTGCTTCCTTTAAAGATTTTATAAAATATTTTTGCAACACATTTTAAGACGAACTTTATATCAAATTAACATAATACCTTAAAAAATTAGCCGAGACTATGTAATCTCAATTTTTATAAGTTGCGCGTAATATAACTTTTTAAAGCACAGAGCAGTTGCTTTTTAAAAATTCTCATAATACTTTATTTCAGCCGTGATGGCTTAGGGGATTGAGCGATCGCCTTCCAATGAGGTAAATCGGGTTCGAATCCCAGCGACAGCTGGTCGATACGAATTCCGCATCCGGCTTGCGCAGACCGGTTAGTTTGCACCGATATTTTATGCCGCAGGTCTGGCGTAAATTATCTTCGGTGGTAGTCGGATCATGGGTTAGAGTCCCCTTGCCGTCAAGCTAACCGTGGGAGCTTTTCGTGTTTTTCCTCCCCATGTAACGTACATGCGAGTTAGTTCCATCAAAAAGACCTCCATCAAGGCAAATTTCTCCCAATACTTGATCCAGAAGTTCCTTTGTCTTCTGGATTGTGCTCAAAATTACAAGGCTACGAAGCTGAGCATTAGTAAACGTAAAGTTAAAATTAGGTCTGCTGTTCAAAGAAGGTTATAAAGTGAAATAAAAAATATTGCTAAGGGATAGATTATTCTGAAATTAAATCGCTATATGGTATTTGATATAAATTTCATTAAGGAAATATAAATGTTATATCAGTCAGGCTAACCGTGCAGTCAGGCTAACCGTGAGAGGTTTTCTTGGATTTTCTCTCAATGTAGCGCAAATGCTGGTTAGTTTCACCAAAAAAGCCCTCCAAGATAGTACATTTTCTCCCAATACTTTATACAGGAGTTCCCTTGTCTTCTGTATTAGTTTCAAAATTACAAGGCTACGGAGTTGAATATTAGTAGTTGTAACCCCCCCCCATAAAAAAAGAAAAAAAAACTGGTTGGCTGTTCAACAACGGTTATAAGTTATTAATTAAAATGTGCAGGACCAGTGCGTTTACCGATCACGAATATTTTCGTGACTTTTACCTCACATTCGATGATTTTCAAGGATATTTGGAGTAAATAATTTCCAAGATTCAATTTCTCTAACGGATCTGATGTATCGAATAATAATAATTAGTTTTTATAAAGAGGTTGCAATTAATATATCCACTGTAAAAGAGATTTTTGCTTGTTACGCAAGAAAGTCTGAGGACAGATATAGCAACGCCTGCTTGAGAAAAATCCTAACAACTGATTTTCTCCGTAGCTGTGACGTAGGAACTATAGGAGGCGATGAGGGTCGGGCTTTACTACTCAATCCTTCCAGAATTCTGTTAATTCCCTAGCACAATCTTTCTTTTTAATACAATGAATTGCCTTGATAAATTTGGTTATTCCTTTTATTTCATTTTATCAATCTCAAATCTGTAATTTAGTTTCAGAACAAAATTTACCAATGAAAAGAAAAAGTTTTTGAAGTGTTGCTTGTGTTGAATAAATAAGATGTAATGCTTATTTGGAGAGTCATATGCACTACGATAAAAAGTTCTCAAACTTTCAAGTATTGAAGTATGGTGCAAAAGTCTGTACGCATGCATCAAATTTGTTAATGTCTCGTGTGATAAAAATTTCTTTTTATATTACATTCAAAATAAGCAGTTAAGGTGACAAGGAACTTTCAAATAAGCAAAAATTTGCCAAGAAAATTTATTTTTCACTTTTTATATTTTCGAAACCTAGGCATTTAACTGAACATTAGGAAAAAAAAATCTTGAATTAGAGCAAAATTGACGAAGTCATGGCCATTTCTGGTTTGACCACGCCCCTTTGGCGCCTTGCAATGAAAAAGTAGTAAAAGTCATTTTTCTCAAAATGTCCTTTTTGACAAATTTACAAATTTCAAACTCCTCCAGCGAAATGAATTTTTATTCTATTAACCTGAGAATTTGATGCTATACATTTATGAATATTATTAACATTTCGTTGGAAAAGTTTCTTGAATTAAGTAAATAGTATTATTTTTATACATGATATTTTATAGCGGTAAGATGATTTTTTTTTAAAAATGATGTTCTTTTTATTGCTTTTTTTCTGTTATTTGTTTCAATAATAAAATTAAAAAAAAGTACTCCCAACAATTTTTTATATTACCTAATATGTAATATTTTAAAGGAATTTTGTCATTTTAACAAAATTTCAGACGTGTTTTTTTTTAATTTCGGAAATTTTGAAATATTTTTTTGAAATTTTGTATATAAATTGTTTTTACAATATAGATATATACTGAGAATTTCAATATACTAAAAATTTCAAATTCCCTTGAGAATTTCTAAAAATTTTTTTGAAAGTCCATTGTCGCTTTAAGTGCAGATATTTTCTAATATGCAAATTCTGGGCCAAATACTTGTGAATTTTCCTCTCATTTTTAGCATTCAAACTTTCGTGAATATTTCATTACTCCTTTATCAGGAAATTAAAAAAAAATGTTATCTTATGACCTTACACCAACATGTTTAAAAGAAAACACTTTATTATGTTAAAAATTACTTCCGAGATATGTTAACACTACCGAGGGTGAGGGTTACTAAACGTAACTCCCTCTATGCTATGTAACTCCCTGTACTATCACTATAACACAGTTAAAAATTTCGATATACTACTTGCAAAAATTGCGTCCTTATTTCTTAAAGAAAAATCTTTTATCCTCGACAAAAATGCAAATAATAATTTTAGAAATATATGTCGTTGATTTTTTAGATGAATTAAAACTCAATTTTGTCTGTAAAAAGAAAAGTACCGCGTAGTTTTTCATCAACAGTGTCACACGATCAACCAAGTGGTAAATGATAAACTAATGGTTATTTAAGGAGCCAAGAATATTGGAATTACCGCTCATTTAGAAAGAACTCCAATCATTGGTATGTGTGGACATGGAATCATCCTCTCATATAGTCTTTCTAAACTTCTGTTGATAACCTGTAAAAAAATTAAAAACTATTTAAAAAAAATAAAAATTTTGATTTTTTTCTCTCTTTTTTGCATTAGAAATTAAAAATAATTTTTTTAAAATCCATTTATTTATTATTATATAAAAGTATCTTCCGTCCAATAAGTCAATCGGTAAAAGTGTAAAGTATCACAATAAATTTAAAAAAAAACATTTAGGAAAAAGATTGAGTTCATTTTTAGTAATTTAAATTATATAAAACAATGTCATGAAAATGAACTATTTCAATAATCTGAACGAGTAGTTGTATCAAAGAATATACATAGGGAAAGAACTCTAGCTTTCATTGACATGATGTAAACAAGTTCCCCAATGTTAGGTGCCTTCTTGTGTATAAAGGAGAAAACAACATTTAGGGGGTAGAGTAGCAGAGGTTTTTGAAACGAGTTTGGACCATCCTCTCCTCTTAACCAATACTAGGAATATAGTTCACTCTTCAGGAGTTGACACTTGGCTCCACCATCTCGGAAGCAGAGTTCATTTCAGCGCGGGAGTAAGAAGAGAAGCATCTCCGTGCTTGAAATTGAGACAACCTTTAATGCAAGTCAAACACAAACAGTTCATTCTTTTTCAGTCACTTACTTCGCTTTATCATCTGCTATTACAGCTTTCGTTTCTCTAGCTAATTAAAATATATTTTAAATTTAAAAACTGCTGTTTTCACAGAAAAATGTCTCAAAAAAAGACAAACTATTCACTCAAAAGAGAGAAATATCGTTAAAATAATGGCGCGAAATATCAAATTTAGGAAATATTTAATGTTAAAAAAAATGAACATGAAGTTTGAGAAATAAATATTTTTGCCGTAACGCGCCAAATAGCAACCCTGAGCAGCGATGGTTCAGGGGATAGAGCGTTCGCCTTCCAATGAGGCGAACCGGGTTCAAATCCCAGTCGATACGAATTCCGCATCCGGCTTGCACTGACCACAGTGCTGACGTGAAATATCCTCAATGGTAGACTGATCATGGGTTAGAGTCCTTTTGCGTCATGCTAACCGTGGGAGGTTTTCGTGGTTTCTCTCTCCATGTAATGCAAATGCGAGATAGTTCCACCAAAACGTCCTCCACGAAGCCTCCAGTACTTGATCCAGCAGTTCCCTTGTCTTCTGGATTGGATTCAAGATTACAAGACTACAGAGTTGAACATTAATAGTCGTAAACCCATAGAATTGGGTCGGCTGTTCAAAGCCGATTATAAAATTAAATAGCAACCTTGTTCAGGATTGCTCATAAACTTTTCTCAAAAATACCAAAAAAGTATCATTGCATACCACGTGATGAAGGTGGAGACAAGTGCCAACTCTCGGTGAATGAGCTATAGTGAAGCATTGTGGAACAGAAGTTTTTTTTTAAATTTTTTTTTTATCGTTGGTTTGTTCTGTATTTTTACACAATTAATAAGCAGTACTCTACTGTTAATATTTTTCGTTGAAAATACATTTATATCTCCCATGTTAGTTAAATCTGCTAACACATTTTAACATTGAAATTTTAACATGGTAGTTCAAAAGAAAGAAAGAATAAAATAGCGGTTGGAAATAAGCAGCGTACCCAACTATGTATGTTTACAACCTGAATTGCGAATCCATTCATTTGATCACCGTTGCATCAATCAGCAGTTTTTCTTTTCCTTTGAAAATTCATCAAAGAGGTAAGAAAATCAAAATAATGCACCCTCGGTGGTCGGAAAAAGTGAGCTACAGGTAGCGAAACTACTGTAGTCGATACTTTATTTTCGTAGTTTGTAGTGTAGTGCACTACTTCTTAAATACGGAAGTTGTAGCGTGAAGTGCGATAGAGAAAAAAAGAAGAGGAAAAAAACAGTTTGTAGCGATTTCTGGCAAAAGTATTTTTAAGTTTATTTTACATTCGTCGTTGAACAGCCAAATCAATTTTTTTTGGGTTTACTAATGCTCAATACCGTAGCTTTTCTAATTTTGAACCCGATCCAAAAGGCAAGGGAACTCTTGTAGGGTGGAAATTTTCATCATGGGGGACTTTTTGGTGGAACTGACCCGCATTTGCGTTACATAAAGCAGAAAAACCACGAAAATCTCCCACGGTTAGCCTGACGGCAAGGGGACTCTAACCCATGATCCGTCTACCATTGCTGATATTTTACATCAGCCTTGTGGTCAGTGCAAGCCGGATACAGAATTCGCATCAACCAGCCATCGCTGGGATTCCAACCCTGTTCATCTCATTGAAAAGGTGAACGCTCTATCCCCTGAAAATTGCTTCTTTTGATGTTCCAAAGCAAGTTTCTTTTTTTATTTTTGTGGGCAGAAGTTATTTTCTCTTGTTCTTAAATTATTTCGTTCATTATCATTGTAAATCTTGTAAGCAAAGGAATAATTGGAAATCAAATTATTAAGATTGAGTCCTAGAACGTGAAGATCCGATCATTAGATATAAAGTTATTCAGGGTGTTCCATTTCACGATATTTCACGATTTCTTATCATTTCCTTAATTAAATATTCACTGTCAAGAAGAACTTAGAGTTCAAAGGCTAAAAAAAAATAAATTCGTCAAAAGTACTGTAGAATAAAAAATTATCTCATGTAATAGATGAATCACCATTTCATAATAACTTCTCATGCTGGCCAATTTTTTATTCCAAAACATTTTAAACATTTATGGGAATTATGCTAATCAGTAACGTACGTATGTCTGCGAAAAGTATTGAAGTAGTAACTATATTTTTAAGAAAAGTAGTTAGAGTTAACTACAATTGTAATAAAGTAGTTGTAATTAACTACAAAGAAAATGTAATTTTATCGACCACTGTGCACCCTTTTATTCAGAAGCCTGCCCATATTACATTATCTTGTTTACTTCGATAAATTGTCACAGTTATTGTCAATATTGCTTTGGATTAGCTTTTTTTTACTGCCATCTATGGCCTTTCAAAATTTAGGAGGAATTAATTCTTTGCTCGATTTACGCTAATAATTTGATCTGATTGATAATCATCTAGAATTTCTAGAACTACAGATCTATTAACTTTTTAAAAACATAAAACTATTCTGTCCGTATTTTTTTCTGTCATTGAAAAGAGATAATTTATTTTTACCTTTTCAATGTAAACTTTAACATTTCCAATTCAAATCTTTAGTTTGAAATCTTTTTCTTATGGGAGTTTCCTTCATTTGATTTTTTTTATTAAATATTTCAACTGAAACTGTTTTTTTCATTATGCGTTTTAATATTTACCTGTAATAGTTATTATTCACATTATATATTTTGATTAATATATCTTTTTCTTTAATAAATGTGACATCTCATCAGATACTAAACATTTAAAATGAGTTGATTCATTTGGAGGTAAAAAATATATTTTATTAATTCAGTATTTGTATTTATACTTTGCATGTAATATTTGCATTGGGAAGCAAATTGATTTATCAAATAAAATATAATTGAATATACATGCATGATTTCATTTCTAATCCCAAAATTTACTTATTTTCGATTTTAAAAATTAAACGTAAATTTTTATCATTGTCTATCAAAAAATTAAACATTTTTTATTACATTAAATAAATAATCTCAAGAAACTAAAGCATTAACCTATTATCCGATTGAAAACTTTGTTCGTTTCAAAAAATACTCAAACAAGAAAAAACAGTATACAGGTTTCAAGCGCTCATAAACAGGCGCCCATTTCCAAGACGTGAATCAGAAGAAACAAATATGGTTTGAAATGTAAAACTAAGAGCTCCTATTTAAAAATGAAATAAATAAAGGGAAGATACAAAACTAGAAAAAAAAAACCACAGTAGCCAAAAGAGAACAAAAAAGATAGCATGATCATTTTCCACCTCTGGTTAAGAGTTTTAACATCTCATATTAATTCTAATCACCCTAATTGTCAAAATATTTCTGCGTTTCATACTTCCGATTTGCACACACTTAACTTTTACAATCTTCTAACTTTACTTAACCTAAGAAATTAACATCTAACTAAGTAACATAACAACTAAGATTTTAAAGTCCTTTTTAGGTAACAAATACCAAATTTAGGTCTCTTAAAGATCCTATTAGCTTTAATGATCACTGGGGGCATAGACTACATTCATTGTCAGCGTGACATTGGCTACATCGGAACCAGACGCCCTAATAAATTTAGACTTAAGGAATACCATAGTCCGTTATCAAAAAATCACCAATTGCTGCAAAGTGTGGAAATTATGGGAATAAATTCAATTTCGATGTCAAAATTATTTCCACTGTCACATCAGCTCATCTTGATGCCCTGAAATCTTGTTTTATTCAGGTGAATGCTTGAGCCGCGATCGCTCAACACCTTCCTATGGACGTGAGCAGAGTTCGAATTCCAGCGATGACTGGTCGATACGAATTAATCATCTGGCTTCCACCGACCACAGCGCTGATGTGAAATATCTTCAGTGGTAGACGGTCCCCTTGCTGTCAGGCTAACAGTGGGAGGTTCTTGGTGGTCTTCCTCTCCATGTAACGCAAACGAGGGTTAGTAGCCTCACAAAGTCCTGCATGATGGCAAGTTTCTCCCAATACTTTATCCAGGAGTTCTCGTTTTCTGTATTGGGTTTAAAATACCAAGTCTACGTAGTTGAACATTAGTAGTCGTAAACCCAAAAATTGGGTCCGCTGTTCAACGATGGCTATAAAATAAAATAAAAATTAATACTTATTCCCTTGTTAAAGATCCTCACCACCTTTCCATAACGAGTGGAAATGCATTTTACCTTGATTTGCTCTTCTCGGCCACTATGGTTTTTCTTGTTCTGTGAATTTTTTTACCTCTTTCGGCTGGAGTGATTTTTTTTCTTGTTTTATTTCTCATCTTTATTTTTTCATTTCTCGTTGGCAACTTTTCGTTTCATATTTCAAATCACTTTTGTTTCTTTTCATACACGTTTGGCATGTCTAGAAAATGGCTCCTGTTTTGAGCGCTTGAAACATTTTCCTATTAATATGGTTTTCGAAGCGAATGAAACTTTTAATCTTGTAAAATCTTTGTTGCAATTCAAAAATGGAGCGTTTACGTTACTTTCAACTAAATAATGCTTAATAATGTTTGTTAAATAATTAGCCGAAAATACGTCCTCACTCAATTTATTTTATAACAAACGAGCATCTTTAAATTATATTTAGTAGGGGTGCACAACCTTTTTGAGTGAAGGGCCCCATAGACAGCAGATTAACCAACGAAGGGTCGCAAGCCGAAGTACTTAGACAAACTTGTTTATTAATTGTAAGTAGTGTTTTCTATATAATCATTGTTCAAGGCACTAAATTCTCATCAGATAACCTTGTATTATGTTGGCATAAAATCAAATATTTTTGAACGTTTAAAATAAAAAACTTCAAAACTGATTACTTTAAAAATATAAGACAATCAGAATCAATTTTTCAGGAAAAAAATTAGACAAATTAAAATAATTAAAAACAGTGTGAAAATTCATGTTTTTTATATCACATTACATAATACAAAAGTGCATTTGTTCATAAAATTAAATTCAAGAAAATAAATATTCTAGTTATTAAAATAAATGCAAGTTAAATACTTTAATTTAAAGAAAGTTCATAAGGTTAAAAATGATTAAAATTAAAATAAAAACCCCTTTTAGCTCAAAATAAGATTCAACGTTTATTAAGGAATATATTTAAATTTTAAAATATTTATTTTAACTAAATTATTAGAGGCGAGGGTTGAGAAAGGAAAAAAAAAGAAAGAAAACATTAATTTTGAAGGAACTATTTTCCTTAATAGTAAAAAACTAACGAGATACTTGTTTACAACTTTTTGGGACCAATGCTTTTACATAACACTATTTAGAATTAATACTCATGTATTAACAATAAATTAAAATTTACATTACTTCATGTTACTTATCTTGATTACATTTTTTTACAGTTAAAATTTAATGATATACAAATCGTTTCCCAGCACATCATCATAATTGGCATAAAATGGCCGACGTAGGTAAAAAAATGGTTTAAAAAATTTCTGAATGCTTATCCTGCAAATTGCAAAATTTTAAAACTGTGTGATGGTTTTATCTACTTGATCATGTGATAGCTTTTTCGGACCATTAAGTGAAAATTTAATGATTTTGTTAAAAGACTTTTCCTTAGTTTTGAACAAGCCAAATTCATTTTGGAAAACAGTCTTTCGACAGAAGCTATTATAATGAGCAGTATTAAACTTAAGGCAAATAATTTAACGAGTTTGGGAACAGTAACAGCGTATGGTTTTGTAAACGCCAAAATATGAATCGCGATTTGTGATTTTAAATCTCGTGAATACAAATCGCAAGGGATAATTTCGTTAATGTGAATACGAAATGCGATTTTTAGATCGTGTGAATACGAATTGCGGTGTGTGACTTTTATATTAGTTCCGATTCATGTGGCTTTTAGAATTGATGGCCAAAAAAATAAAATAAAATAAAAGTTCGAAAAAGTTCTTATTTTTTTGTTGAAATCGACACAGAGCAGTTAAGTTATTATTTCAATGAACGATTCAAAACTCGCGCGCCTTGAAACAATAGTAATAAAAATATCAGGATTTTTTTAAACCGTGGTGAGTATCGTAGAAAGAACTTCCCTAAAAACTATAAAAATCCCTATATATTTACTATGAAATCGGCATAAATATAGCGCGTCAAAAAGAGATGTATTTAAATGCTTGATTCGAAAATTAAAGTGTCGCAGTAGCGTATAAAAATATTGGGACTTTCTGAACCTTGAAGAAATGTGTAGCAATAATTGCCAAAGTAAAGATTCGTAAATAATTTGATTCGTGATAAAATCGTCATAAATAAACCATGTTAAAAATGATTATCTAAAAGAGCGATTCGTTATTCGCTGTTCATAATAATATATCGTGCTAAAAATATCCAAAGTTTAAAAACCATGCGAAATGTGTCGCGATAATTTCAGAAAAAAGGATTAAAAATCATTCAGATTTGAGATGAAGTTTGCGCAAATAAAGCATTTCATTATAAAGCATTTAATAATAGACAATAATCGATAATAAAGCATATTTAGCTTTAATAAAGCATTTTCATTACTTTCAAGACATTAGTACTTAGTTCGATTTCATAAAAAAAATTGCGGTTTCCGTAACTGCGTGAAAATGGGTAGCAATAATTACGAAAAGTCATTGGATTTACGGCGAAAACTATGCGTAAATCCGCAGCATTAACCATCGGAAAAAAAAAACGATCGAAAAGCTACACTGGTTGAGATTGGGTACACCAAAAACTTTATTGCGCAATAAAAATACAATTTAAAAAAAAAAAAACTATAAATATTTTTTTTTCATTTTGCTCAGACTGCTGCCGCGGGTCGCACATAGAGAGCATGTTGTACCCCATACTTCAGACAATTGAAATTAAATTTTGTTAAACGAGTGTATTATACAATTGCTCAATATATCCTTCAATGATGTTTTTTCGAAAGATGCTTAGCATACATTTGCCCGGTATTCCCTACAAAGCTCGTAAAGTAACTACATAGACCCATTTGGGCAATAATTTCAAAATTAAAAAAACGTAAATATTTATAATTTAAAAGTTTATCAAATAATATAAAATTAAGAAGAGTTTTTAAGCAGCAATAAAAAAATGCATTAACAAAAAAATAATTGTGAAAATTTGCCTTTGAAATAAATGGAAAAGTATGCATTAAGCGTTTACTTGTGTGATTATTTAACAAATGCAGTTTTCTTGTAAATGAATGAGGCATCTTTCTTATCCTACCAAACACCACATTCAATTCAATTAACCCATTTTAGGCCAAGCATGGAAATTTTATAATATGTAGTATTATTTTCATTGAAATATACTTACATTGCATTCATTAAGACACAAAAAAAAATGTCGTGTATAAATTTTTGTTATTTTATTTAAGAAATAAAATGGGGGGGGGGGTATGAGCAATATTTACCAAATCAATGAACAAACCATTTAGTTGAATGCTTGTTTTTTTATGAATTTCTTTTATTTTATTTACTGACTTGCAACTTTAATCCGTCAGTAAAACATAATGATAAATTTTAAAAGGAATAATATACATTTTCAAAAAATTTCATTCGTCAATAACAGTTTTAAGTTTTAAAAAGAACTTTAAAAGTTTAAAAATTTCTCAACAGAAAGTATTTACTCCAATTGAATTACTGTTAATTTTAGGAAGTCTTAAGAACCCTTGACAATAGCAGAAAAATGAAATTAGTGAAAAAAAAATACGTCGCAATGTTAATAAAAAATATTTATTGAAATGGTGCGTTTGCGCAACTTTGGCCGAAAATGGGTTGAAATCAACTAAATCTTGAGCCCACGAAATTTAAATCAAAATTAAAAACAAAATTAAGACGATTAAAAGTGATAAAAAAATTGAAAAGCGAATTAAGGCAAATGAGAAGGATTGCGCTAGACTTATGAATGAACTGGTGCTTAGGACTTAAAGCGTTTTAACCAAAAATAGGTACCTATCAAAAATATTAAATATCTACTCTAAGATATAGCCGAACAGTAAATATTTTATGATAAAAAAATACCATTGTTTTTGAATCAGTAATAATTTCATAAACTATTAAAACCAAAATATCCCGATTAGCTGTCATTTCAATCAAGGGATTCATATTAATCAAGGGATTCATTTTGATCAGATTCATATTAATCAGTGGGATTTAATATGAAACAAAACTTCTTTTTTTCTTAATACTACACAGACATTCATAACTCTGACTGTGTAATTTAAAATACCATCATTATCACAGACACCTCTATACTGTAAGCAGTGCACACAAAAAATGAACTCCTTTAATAACTCTTGATTTAATGATCGGTTATTCGCCTTCAAAGATTCAATATTAATGGTTCGAAAGTCTACCTTTAAATTAGCTGATTATGTAGAGAACCCGATATTTTAAGTTACAAAATCAGATGCGAAAACGCACTTTCTTACCTAACGTAGTATTCTTACGTAGAGCAGAGGTATTTTTTAAAAAGAAATTTGGATTTTTGACTGCCAAAATATGTGGGTAGCCGTACTCTATTCCAGTTAATTTCGCAGGGGAACAATCAAAATTTAAGACTCATTAATATAAATTCACTTCTTTGTATAATTCGCTAAATCTCGATAATTTTTTAAGCATAATGCACATAAATATAAAACTCATTTATCCGTAAATAATTACATGTAAAGAATAATTTTAAATACCTTTTTATTATATTATTTAACAGCAGTTTGAAAATGTTTGAATTGTAAGGAATCTGGATTTTTACATAATTTTGAAGTATTTAATTTCAAATGACAAAATGCAAAATTTAAAGGAAATCGGTTGGAAAGTTATAGGGAAATAAAGTTCAACTATACATTTTTAAATGGATATCTCAAAAGTTTTTTCACCGATTTTATTCAAATATTTTTGCTATTTGAAATAATGTAAAATTGTAAAATGATTTGCATACCGTACAACTCAAAATTATTATTTTTAAATAAATTTATAATAAAAATAACCGATGAAATATATACGAATAGTTATTAATGCGAGAATTAAAATGAATAGTTATTAATACGATGCATACATCAAAATTTTTAAATTTCATGAAAATATGAAAATTTTGTTTCGTGGCCTCCCCACCCCAATGAAAAATTCCTGTGCCAACCTAAGATTTAATGGATCATCTTTATTTTTTAGAATATTAAATGTGATATACTATGGCCATTATTAGTCTTAGTGTCACTTGAAATTAAATCATAGTTGATTTGAAAGTCTCAAAAATTCATTTAAATTTGTACTGTCTTAGAAGTTATGATTAATCTATGATTAATCAGGGAACCTATGATTAATCAGGATTAATCATGTTTTTGCTCTTAGTTAGTTCTCTTCCATTTATAGTGCAAATACATTTATTTAATTTACGTTATGAATCACATAATAAATAGAAAATAAAATATTTTCTGACAATTATTTACCTTCTTTATTCATAATTTTATTTAAAATTAAAATTCTATCTTTAAGTCAAAAATTAAGATTTCGTAATACCTTATCAAGTTATCGATATCAATTAAGAAATGTCATGTGTTAGAATCGATTTAAGATTATTGGAAACAAAAAATGTGAATAGGAAATATTAGGTTCGAATCCCAGCGATGGCTGGTCGATATGAATTCCGCACCCGGCTCGCGCCGACCACAGTGCTGACGTAAAATATCCTCAGCGGTAGATGGATCATGGGTTAGAATTCTCTTGCTGTCACGCTAATCGTGTGGGGTTCTCGTGGTTTTCCTTTCCATGTAACGCTATTGCGGGTTAGTTCCATTAAAATGTCCTCCACGAAGGCAAATTTCTCCCAATACTCGATCCAGGAGATCCTTGTTAACTGGATTGGGTTCAATATTACAAGGCTACGGAGTTTAATATTAGTAGACTTAAGCCCATAATTGAGTCTTCTGTTCAAAGACAGTTATAAAATAATATAAAATATTAAAAAGAAATCTTATAGAATATGTATGACAAAATTACTGTACAGAAGTTTGCTTAAGGGTTTTTTTTAAAAGCATTTTCTTTTATTTATGTCAAATAATTTGTTTGTATGCCTGTACTTTATTCAAGTTATTTTGCTATTAAATGAAGTCGGAAAAATAATTTTTTTTACACGAGTGTGAAGTACTAACAGCCAATTTACACTGGATTTCGTACATTGATTGGTAAATGAAGTATTTTGTATCAAATGTCAATTTTGCATTCTTAATTTTATTTTAAGCAATTGGAATTGATTTACAATAAAAGCATGGTTGAAATTCTATTTAAACAATATTAGCAACAACCATGTAAGCATTAAAAATAATTCAACCGGAAAAAAATCTTTCAAAAATCATGTTTCAAATTTATTTTCGTAATTTTTGAAGTTTTAAAAAACAATTTCAATTACATAATCCTTGTCAATAAACCAGCAAATTTAAAACATAAATTACAATTTCAACAATATTCAAACTTTAAAAAAGTAAAATATAAAAATCATACTTTGTTTTTTTTTACTACTTTAGTAGTAATACTTTTTTTTTACGCCGCACTTTAAATAGTTTAAACTACCTATGATATAAACACACACAAAAAACTGCTATTGTGATTGTATATTTATTTTTAAAAAAAATTGTATGAATTTTATTTTGCAAAATGCATTTTTGGTTACATATTTTAGCTAATAATAGCATAAAATTTAAAAATGCAACTTTCGTGTTCAGTTTATTATCCTGAATTAATTCAATATTATGCTTAAGAAAATTTTTTATAAATGAATAAGTATTTATTTTTTGCTGTTTTTCAGAGAGAAGGTTGAAAAATAAGGAAAAAGGTAAGCAAAAGTAAATAAATGAAGGGTTAAGAATTATTTGCATCTCTAGTAAAAAACTTAAGATTCTGTTGTTGTTGTTGTTCCCGTCAAGTAACATTTTTTCTCTTTCTCACTCTGGTTGAACGTAGAAGTAACGACGCGCATGCGCACTGCTTAAAACAAAAAAGAAAAAGAACTGAATTTTAATCGTCAGTCGATATGTAGAATTTCATGTAGCTGTTGAGCTTTAATTTGAAATGTAAACACTTTCTTTTCTTTTATTAAATATTCAAAATATTCTTAGATTTGACTGTTGAATTAGAATTGCGTCGATTTCCTCTTAATAGAATTTTTAGACCTACATTGATCACTTCTTAATAAAATTTCTAGAATTAGATTTATAGATGAACCACCGTTAGCAGTTGTTTCTTATGCCACTTGCCAATACCAGCAAGCCTGCTTGGTGAAAGTATGTGAATTTAGGGCAAAAGTGCGTCTCTTGTGCTTCTGTGGCGCCATCTATGGCCAAAAATACGAAGTCAGTCACACGCACGTCATAGCCCATTTACAGGGCGGACCCATTCATATATCCATTTATTCATCCACAGATCGTATTTTTGACCAGAACCAGAGAACGATCAATCTCCAATTCATTTTTTGTATTTTGTAACCGTCGTTGAACAGCCAATCCAGTTTTTTGATTTACAACTACTAATGTTCAACTCCGTAGCCTTGTAATTTTGAACCAATCCAGTGAAAAGGAAACTCCCGGATCAGTACTTCCAGAGGTATGATTTGTTTTTTGAATATAAAAGACTTTGTGACCCGAGAGATAAAACGAGCACCAGTCACCATTTACTATATGGGAAGTCTTCGGCAGGTGGCGATTTAACCCACGACCTCTTGGACATGGGCCCAACGCCTTATTAACCAGACTAACCTGGCTTTACTTAAAATTATCTTAAATATTCCCATTTCCTATTTCGGATCAAAATTTCAGGTGAAAGAATACCAAAAAAGATTTTACGTATGTATACATATTTCTTATATATAAACCAGTATACTTTTAATAAAAAATGACATTGAATAAAAATAGCAATTTTTGAATAAAAATTCTCAAACCAAATGTCCTTCTCTGTTTGCATTATATCAAAAAGTTTACCCATTTTTGTCAAAAATAAGATTAGAATAAAACAACTTTGTGAACAACATCGCTTAACCTTATGACAAATTTTGGTTCAGCTAAATCCTCTTATCCAGAAAGTGGATTTTGACGTCATAATCAATCCCGCCTCTTTTTGAGTCACGTGAAGACATTTTAAGCTAATTTTGAGTTCTAATTTTAATAAATTCAGATTAATTTTGAAGAATGATCAGTTGATTTTTGAAAGTTTTTAGTTATAGACTAGTTAAAATAATCAACATTACTCGATTACCCTACGCATGCAGGTTGCTCGTTCGTAATATTAATTTTACCTCTTTGAGTATTCCGCTATATCACAAGAACTTTTAACGAAAATTAAAAAGTTTTTGTGCAAAATTATAAATTTTTTTATCAATAGATAAATCCAAGTCAAAATTTTAATAATTATTTATTATAAACTTTATAGTTATTTTATTCCATAAAAATTAATTAAAAATTATAATAAAAATTTATTTTATTTAATAAAAGCCGAAAAAAATTAAAATTGTAAGGTTTACATTTTAGCATCGTTTTCATTAATCCAAATTAAAATGGCGAAATACAAAATTTGGTAAAATCAGACAAATAGTTTCTGAGAAATTGAATTTTGAAAAAGTCGTTTTTTTCAAAACTGCGTAAGTCTTATGTTTAAGAATTAATTTCTCAGTAAGTATTCGGACGATATCTTTCAAATTTCGTATTTCACCATTTAAAATTGCAAATTGATGCAAAACTTGTATACGAATTCAATTTTCTTTACTACTACTAAATAAAATAATAAAAGATAAGTATTTACTGAGAGTTTTATTTTGCTTGAAATTATTTCTGGATAAACGAAGCTCGTGTGAAGCTTTGTGTGAAAAATCTTTCAATTCGCTTAAAAAGTTCAAGCTATGATGAAATACGCAAAAAGTAAAGTTAATATTAAGGGGTCCATATTCAGGACCACTCTCCTGTTCTAACCACTAAAATCTTATTTCTCAAATTGCGGCTACCTCCTACTCGAATCCGCCAAGAAAATGATATGTCTATTCAGAGAAAGTACGCTTTTGTGTCTGATTTCGTAACTTAAAATATAGTTTGCACAAATTAATAAGCACATATAACCCCTTCGAAGCATTCAGATTGAGCCCTAGAACGTGAAGATCTAATCATTAGATCAAAAATTATTTATGTTAATCCATTAATATATATATATATATATATATATATATATATATATATATATATATATATATATATATATATATATATATTTGTGTACTGCAAATCAAAATTCTTGTTTACACAACAGAAGTTTCCATTTGTGTTGCATTTTTGAAAGAAAAAAAAAATCCAGCAAATGAAACAGGTAGCAACAGGTATTAAAAAATTTACATTTTTGGACAAAACACGTGGAAGATTTCAAAATTGAAAAGACAAGAGAATTATAATGTTACCTGTATTTTGTTGTACTAGCTCAATTGACATTATAACTCTTTCCTGCAAGAAAAACAGTTGCTTTAGCAAAACCATAGTTCAAAAAAAAGAAATAAAAAAACAGCAGTATATATAGTACAATCAAAAAGGCAGGACATGTAATGACTCCTTCCAGGGTTGAGAAAAATTTAGACCAGACGTAACCCCCTATGTGTTTTTCAAATTCTGATACTTTGATTAAGACATTATATAAGATATTATAAAACACATACTCCATATTTATCAAATTACACTCTCACTGCGTAAAATTTTAATCGAAAAACCATATAGTTTTTCATTTGCTTTTACAACCCTTTTATTGACAATTTTTTTCTTTCGGTTTTTCATACTTCAAATATCACATTTAAGTAATCGCTCATTTTTCATTGTACCAACTTCATCGCAGAATTCATTACAATTTCAAATTTAATTTGGCAACTAATTTTTTTCAGAAATGGTTAAGTTTTAATTCAGAAATTTTGATGTGATGATGATGATGATGTGACGCTTCGAAATTGAGTGCTGACCATATTCTGACGTGCTAAAAACACGAAAGGAATCTGAGAAAGAATCTTTAAAGAATGTTAAAGAATCTTTTGACCATTTTCACATGGTAATAAAACTTAAATATTTCAAACTTATTATGACACTCAGGGACATACTTAAGGTCTTAAGCGACTCCGGGCGAAACGTTGAGGCATTTTATCATGGTTAATAAATATCAGATTTCGTTTAACAAGGTATAAATTAAGCGTAAGAATTTTTTATTCCAATTATTTTTTTTTACTTTTTAAAACTGTTTTCGTATTTAACGGTCAAAAATCTGACAAAATGCATAAATAGTTTTTAATATTATTTAACTAAAATTCGTAACTGTAATAATAATAAAAAAAGTTTATTATTTATTCTCTACAAACTAATTACTGAATAAATAAGCTTACTTAGCCAGTTAAACATTAAACTGGATGCGTAGCCAGATTTTCCACCAAAAAACAAGCACCTTCCAAGTTCTTTTTAAGCACACAAAGAACATTTTTTATGACTTTCCAAAAAAAGAAAATCATAGTTAGGATCTGTGCAGGAATATTTTTTTCCCTATCGTTTTAAGTTCTTAATTTATAAACATAAAATTAATAAAATTCAAAAACATTTTCAAAGACTTTACATAATCATAATAAAATAACTAGTTTCTGATAAATATTGCAGAGAAAATTGTGAAAATCATGCAGTTTTTGTAATTTAGAACGACAATCGACACATCAAAGGGAAAAAAAATCTTTATAAAAGATAGAAAATTAAGCACTTATCACAAATCCTGAATAAAAAAAGCACCTTTAAGGGCTTTTACAATACTCAATTCAAAAATAAGCACCTTTAAGCACTTTTTAAAAACGCTACACCCCCTGTTAAAGAATGACAAAGACAGAGAACCAACTTGTCGAATGAAAAGTTAATTAATTTAGATGAGAAAACATTTTTAAATACAAATTATTCTTTTAGAACACGTATTCTTTATTTACAAGCAGTGATAGTCTAACTAAGCATTCTATAAATTTTATAATTAATTAATCATTTTAAATAAATGTATATAAAATGAAATGGACATAAATGAAATATATTTATTGCTAATGAAGCGGCAAATTAGTTTTCACACTGCAATGAGTGCTTTAAAGTATGAAATGAATAATGAAAATTTATAATTTAAAAGTTACATTCTTATCCACTTTTAAGCTTTTAAGCAAAACAGAAAAAATTTTGTTTTTTAATTTATTAACTTATTCCTTTGGGGTGCTCGGCACGATCTCCAGTTTAAGCCTGTAATAATGCTTATTCTTTTCTTAAAGTTACAGTCCCAGGAAAGCACTGTAGTGTTTTAATAATTACATGTCTTGCACGAGTTTGTATGCAATAATTATATATTTAAATTTACATGTGATGAGTTTTTATTCCGGAAATCTTTATATACACCGATTGATACACGGCCGTAAACAAGTGCAAACTAGAGTGCCTTCAGTGAAGGCACTCTAGTTTGCACTTGTTTATTTGTTCACCTGTTTACTTGTTTATTTTGTTCACTGAAGGCACTCTAGTGCAAACCGGTTTCAGTCGTGTTATCGCTTGCGTCAGTTGCGGTTGTGTTTCTGTGACTTTATGTGCTGTACTTATAGGATTTACAGTTTTGTAATACGCAGTTATTTGCTTATTTTGTGCAGTGTTTATATAATAAATCGAAAAACTTCAATCACGTGTAAAGAAAAAAAAAGGCCGAGATAGCCTGTAGGTAGGGCACTGGGCCCACGTCCAAGAGTTCGTGGGTTCGATCCCGACCGGCCGAACATTCCTTGTGCTGTAAATGGCGACCGATGCACGTTAAATCTGTGGAGTCGCAAAGTCCTCCATGTTCCCATAACAAATCAATACCTCTGGGGGTTCTGATCCAGGAGTTTCCTTGTCTTCTGGATTGGGTTCAAAATGACAGGGCTACGGAGTTAAATGTTAGCAATGGTTAACCCAAAATCGGGTCTGCTGTTCAACGACGGATATAAAATAAAATAAAGTCACTCGTGGAAAAAAAAGGCGATGTAAAAAAGCTAAAGTAAAGGCCCTCGTGAATGCTAAAATATTTTCAAGCCTCGAAATATCACGAAGATTGAAGGTTTCTGAAGTTAGCGAACGACGCATAGAAAAGAAAATTGAGTCAGGAGACCATTTGAGGCCGAAAAGAAAGAAAAGATGCGGCAGAATCTTATAGTGCGTCGAATAATTTAGCTAAAGACTGTATACTAATATTTTGAATAAATTGTTTCTCTTCAGTGGCTCGCTTAAAGCAATCTTTTTGGGAAAATTATTCGAATTATTAGATTGTATAATACGTGGCGACGATTCAAGTTGGTTTTAATGGTCTTTCGTTTCGTTTAAATATGCAATTTGTTCCCCTTAATAACTAGGTTTTTCGTTGTTAGTATTAATTGTAATAGAAATTTATTTCTAAAATTAAAATACGTGTCAAAATTGCGTTAGCACATGAATTAGTTTAATTTGCTTAAACTTTTTATTATTTTAAGTTGAACATGGCAAACGAAATTGAGCAGACTCTTTCTGAATCTCTATTTGCATGTATACTTTTTAAACTACCACTAACATGGAAGAATAATATCAAACTTTGGTTTGTTAAGGAATTTCGATTTATCAGGAATTACTAACGACTAAACGAAATATAGCAATATTATAGCAGCTATAGACACAGACTTAAACGGCAGTTTCAGATATTTTGTTTCATCTTCCAGCTGCTAACAAATATAATACTCTTATAGGAAGTCTTATTGCGGAATTTATAGACTCTGAAAATAAACAAATTCTCAAACTTCTTTCTGCATTATAATTATCGGACGAAAAACCGTCACAAATGCAAACGCTGAATGGTACGGTGCGAAAAAAAAACGGATCATCCTGAATAATATTTGATGTAAAAATCGATTTTCCCGATTGTGATTTGTAATTGCGACAATATCTTTCTCGTGTTGTTGCTACCCAGTCTCGATCACACGCAACGTGACGCTGCACACACTGATAAAAGCAACCGAGGAGTGATCAAACACACTACCATGATATTAAAACATCTCTCATAAGCAGCGCTCAAAATATGGTTATCTTAATACAGCGCTCCCGGCCTCTCATAAAAACAGCAATGAATCATACAGCGATATCCATTGATAGAATTCTATCCAAAATGACATTCTGGTGTAAGAGTAATGAAGCACTACGATTATTCAATACCAATTTACTAGTATATAACACCGTTCATCAACCTTCTTCGGTCCGGTCTAAGTTTGACAATTTTACCAGGGCCCACTAAAGGAGGGAGTAGCTGCAGTTCGTTCACCAGGAACTGGCACTTGGCTCCACCGATTCTGACGAAGAGTTTATTCCGGCGCAGGCATAAGAGGAGAAAAGTCTCCGCGCTTGGAATTGAGACAACCCTTAATGCATGCTAAACGTAAAGGGTGAATTCTTTTTCAGTCACTTACTTCGCTTCATCATCTATAATTCTACCTTTCGTTACTCTAATGAAATATATTACAGCAAAATGTCTCAAAAAGGACAAACTATAGACTCAAAAGAGAGAAATATCATGAAATTTATGAAATATTTAATGTTAATAAAATGCACGTAAAGATTGCTAAATAAATATTTTTGTCATCCGATTGCCAAATAGCAAGCTTGGTCAGGATTGTTCACTTCCTTCTCCCAAAGATAGAGAAATAGTATCGTCGGATACCACGTGATGAAGGCGGTAACAACTGCCAACTCCTGGTGAATGATCTATTATCCGGATATAATATCTAATATCTAATTAGAATATCTAATAAGTTTTAGTTCATAAAACAGTTAGCTCCTAGCATTACAATCTTATGAAACTTTCTTTTTCCTCTCGAAAAGATAAATTATAAAAACACAATTGTTTCATAATCAGCATTCATATAAAATAAATGAAACAGTCTTGCTCTAGCGCCTTCTTAAAAGATTGTAAAAATTTCCATTATTCGGAATTATTTTGCGTAAGCAAAGTAGTTCTATCAATTATAATATATTAATAATAAGAATATTTAATACATAATATAATACATTTTTTTAATCATGCGTTTTAATATTTACTTGCAATAGTTTTTATTCGCATTTTGCATTGATTAATTAATCTTTTTTAAAAATAAGTTGTGACATTTTGTTCGATACTAAACATTTAAAATGAATTGATTCATTTGGTGGTAAGCAAATATTTGCATCAATTCAATATTTGTATTTATACTTTGCATGTAATCTTCGCATTGGGCAACAAATTGATTTATTTAATAAATTAGAGTTAAATTATGCACGCATGGTTTTATTTTTAGTCCCAGAATTTTGTACTTATTTTTCATTTTAAAAATTAAACGTAAATTTTTATCATTGCATATTGAAAATTTAAACAATTTTGTTACATTAAATAAATAATCTCAGGAAACTAAAGCGGCAAAATATTACTCGATTAAAAACTTTGTTCGCTTCGAAAAATACTCAAACAAGAAATAACAGTATACATGTTTCAAACACTCAAAAACAGGCGCCCATTTTCAAAACTTGCCAGATGTGAATCGGAAGAAACAAAAGGGATTTGAATTATAAAACGAAGAGCTGCTTATGAAAAATGGAATGAATAGCAGGAAGATACAAAAGTTAAAAAAAACCACAGAAGCCAAAAGAAAAAGAAAGAAATAAAAAAAGATACCCTGACCATTTTTCCACCACTGTTTCTCATAAGCGTATAGCCGTGTTTTTGCCACCTCATATTAATTTTATTCACCATAATTGTCATAACATTTCTGCATTCTATATTTCCGTTTTGCACACATTTAACATTTACAACCTTCTAACTTTACTTAACTTACCATCTTCCGCTCGTTTGATGTTGACAGTGGATTTAATCGCTTCTATAGTGGGTTCATCTTGGCTAAACTAACTAGACTCAAACCTCTTCAAATCCTTACAGAGATCTTTCTTTAAGAACTTAACAGTTTTTTCCCCGTTCGTTATAAAATTAGGCCTTTTAACAAAAACCAAATTTAGATCTCTTACAGATTCTATTAGCTTTAATGATCACTGTGGTATTTACTACATTCATTGTCAGTGAGAGATCGGCTATATCGGATAAACTAGACGCGCTTTAAAATTTAGACTTAAAGAAACATAATTGCCTGCTATCAAAACATCCATTGCAGCAAACTGTTGGAATTATGGGCATAAATTCAATTTCGACGATGTCGAAATTATTTCCATCACTGCCACATAAGCTCATCTTGGAATCTTATTTTATTCAAATAAATGCTTATTCCCCTCTCAACAATATCAGATCCTCACCACTTCTCCATAACGAGGGGAAATGCATTTTACCTTGATTTGTCTCTCACGGTCACTGTGGTTTCTCTTGTTCTGTGGATCTTTTATCTCTCTCGAGTACTGTGGTTTTTTTCTAGCTCTGTTTCTCACTTTTATTTTTTCCATTTTTCGTGGACAACTTTTTGTTTTATTTTAAACTTACGTTTCTTATCATTCACGTTCGGCTTGTCTTGAAAACGGGCGCCTGCTTTGAGCGCTTGAAACATGCCGACTGTTATTTCCCATTAATATGTTTTTTGAAGCGAACGAAATTTTTAATCTTGTAAAATCTTTGTTATAATTCAAAAATGGAAAGTTCACATTACTTTTAACTATATAATAATGCATAAAAAAAGTTTGATAAATAATTAGCCGAAAATACGTCTTCACTCAATTTATTTTATAACAAATGAGCATCTTCAAATTATATTAGTAGGGGTGCACAATCTTTTTGAACGAAGGGCCACATGGACAGCAGATTAACCAACGAAGAGCTGCAAGCCAAAGTACTTAGACAAACATGTTTAGTAATTGTAAGTAGTGATTACTATATAAACATCACTGTTCAAGGCACTAAATTATTTTTATCAGTTAACCGTGTAATAATACGTTGGTATAAAATTAAATATTTTTAAACGTTTAAAATAAAAATAAAAACATTGAAATTGATTACTTAGAAAATAAAATACAATCAGAATAAACTTATCAGGAAAAAAATTCAGATTAAATTAAAATAATTAAAAACAATGGGAATATTCATGTTTGTTTTAATCACATTATATAATACTTAAGTCCATTTAATCATAAATTTTAACATAAAAAATTTGTTCAGTGAATTAAATTTAAAAAAAATTAATATTCTAGTTATCAACATTAATGAAAATTAAATACTTTGATTTAAAGAAAGTTCTTAGCGTTAAAAATGATTAAAATTGAAACCCTTGCAGCTTAAAATAAGATTCAACATTTATTAAGGAATATACTTAAACTTTGAAAGATTTATTTTTGGCTGAGAAAGGGGCAAAGGGCTGAGAAAGGAGAGAAAGGAAAGAAAGAAAACATTAATTTTGAAGGAACTATTTCCTTAATAAATAAAAAAACTATAAGATACTTGCTTACAATTCCTTATGACGCATACTTTTTAAACATAACAATATTAACAATTAATTCACGTGTGTTAGCAATAAATTAAAATTTGCATTACTTTATGATACTTAAATTTATTATTTTTTTTTACAGTTAAAATTTAATGATATACAAATCGTTTTTCTGTATATAATTATAAATGATGTAAAATGGTTAAAAAATTTTCTTAATGGCATATTCCACAATTTGAAACATTTTAAAATATTGTGATGGTTTGATCTACTTGATCATGTGATAGCTTTTTCGGGTTATTAAATGAAAATTTAATGATTTTGTTTAAAGACTGCTCCTTAACCTTGAACATGACAAATTCATTTATACAGAAGCTGTTGTGGTCAGTATTAATTTTAGGGCATATAACTTAATTAGTTTGGGAATTTGTCCCATATGGAGCTCTTCCTTTCCAGATTTTTAAATTGCGAGAATACGAATCGAGATATGTGATTTTCAAATTGCGAGAAGACTCACAATGTATATTTTTTAAAACGTGTAAACATGAGTAGCGATATGTGGTTTTTAAATCACGTGAATATAAATCGTGGTGTGTGATTTTTGAATTGCGAGAAGAGTAATAACGTATGATTTTTTAAACGCTAAAATATGAATCGCGATTTGTGATTTTAAATCTCAAGAATACGAATCGCGATAGATGATTTTTAATGTTAGTATAAAATCTCGTTAATGTTAATATGAAATGCAATTTTCAGACCGCGAGAATACGAATTACGATGTGTGACTTTTAAATTGCGACTGTCAAAAAATAAACGTGCGAAAAAATACTTATATTTGGGTTGATATCGACACAGAGCAAGTGAGTGATTAATTTAATGCGCGATTCAAAACTCGCATGCCGTGAAAATATAGTGATAAAGATATGAGGATGTTTTGAACCGTGGGGAAAGGCGTAGGTTCCCATCGTAAATAAAAAGGGATTTTAATAGTTATAACTACCGAAAAAAACTATTAAAATCCTTTTATATTTACGATGAAATCGGCATAACTAGCGTCAAAAAGTAATGTATTTAAATGACCGGGATTCGCGTAAAAAATATTAGGACGTTCGAAACCTTGTTGAAATGTGTAGCAATAATAATTGCCAAAATAACGATTCATAAATAATTTGATTTGCGATAAAATCGTCACAAATAAACCACTTCAAAAAATGGTTAGCTCAATGAGTGAATCGTTACTCGCAATTCACAATAATGTCGTGCTAAAAATATCGCGATTTTGAAAACTAGCAATAACTGCCGAAAAAATGATCAAAAGTCATTTAGATTTACGATGCTGTTTACTCAATTAAAGCGTCTCATAACTTTCAAAACGTTCGAACATATTTCGATTTCATAAAAAAAAAATATCGAGATTTCAGAAACTACGTGAAAATGGGTAGCAATAATTATCGAAAAGTCATTGAATTTTCGACGAAATCACCACACACGAAGAGGGTCAATAATAATGTCGAATTAAAATATTGGGATTTACAAAACTATGCGTATATCCGTAGCATTAACCATTGAGAAACTACATTGGTTGAGATTTTGTGCATCAAAAATTTGATTGCGCAATATTATTTAATTTTAAATTCGTCGTAGAACATCCGACCCAGTTTTTTGGGTTCACGACTACTAATCTTCAACTCCTAATTTCGAACCAATCCAGAAGACAAGGAAACTCCTGGATCAGTACCCCCAGAGGTATGATTTGTTATGGGAACATGAAGGATTTTGTGACTCGACAGATTTAATGTGCATCAGTAACCATTGTAGGCTGGGATCGAACCCAAGAACTCTTTGAAATGGGCCCAGTGCCCTACCAACCAGGCTATCCCAGCCTGATTGCGCAGTTTAAAATTTCCGAACTTTTCTTTATTTTTTAAAATTGCTAATTTTTAAAATTATGTTTAGGTTGCTGCCGCAGGCTATACATACGGCTTCGTATGCTGTGCCCCTCTACTTAAAACAATTAAAAATAATTTTTTTTAAATGATTTGGTCAGACATTTGCTCAATATATCCTTCAATGATGTTTATTTTTAAAGATCAAGTGCCATTGCCTGGATTACATTTGTCCGGTATACCATTACAATGCACGTAAAGTAACTACATAGCCCCGTTTGGGCAATACTTTCAAAATTAAAAAAAAATGAAATATTTATAATTTCAACGCTCAATAAATATAAATTTATGAAGAGTTTTTAAGCAGCAATAAAAAAATACATTGCCAAAAAAGTATTATGTTTCCCCAATTGTGACAATTTTCTTTTGAAATAAATTGAAAAGTATGCATCAAAGTTTGCTTGTGTGATTATTTAACAAATGAAGATTTCTTTTAACTGAATGAGACATTTCTTCTTATCCTACCACAAACACCACATTCGATTCTCCTATTTTAGGCCAAGCATAGAAATTCTATAAAATGTGGTGTTATTTTCATTGAACTATGCTTACATTACATTCATTAAGACACAAAAAAATTTCATGCATGAATTTTTTTTTAAGAAATAGAATGGGGCGTATAGGCACCCATTCACCAAAACAATGAACAAACCATTTAGCTGAATGCTTGTTTTTTATGAATTTTTTTTATTTTATTTACTGACTTGCAACTTTAATCCATCATAAAAACATAATGATAAATCTCAAATGGAATAATTATGCATTTTCAAAAAATTTCATTTGTCATTTAACGTTTTAAGTTAAAAGAAAACTTCAATAGCATAAAAAATTTTCTCAGCAGAAAGTGTTCACTCCAATTGAATTATTGTTAGTTTTTGGGTGTCTTAACAGCCTTTGACAATTGCAGAAAAATAAAATTAGTGAAAAAAATACCCCACAATGTTAATAAAAAAATATTTATTGAAATGGCGCGTATGCTCAACTTTGGCCGAAAATGGGTTAAAATGAAGTGAATCTAAAATTAGACCACACGAAATTTTAGATAAGAGTAAAAACAAAATTAAGACGATTAAAAGTGATAAAAAAAATTGAAAAGCGAATTAAGGCAAATAAGAAGGACTGCGTTAGACTTTAGAATGAACTGGCCCTTAGTACTTAAAACTTTTTTACCAATAAAATAGGTCCCTATCAAATATAATATTAAACTTCCACTTTAAGATATACACGAAAAGTGAATAATTTATGATAAATATAAAAATACCGTTGTTTTTGAATCAGTAATAATTTCATAAGATATTGAAACTGAAATATCTAGATTAGTTGTAATATTAATGAAGGGATTCATATTAATCAAGGGATTCATATTAATCAGATTCATATTAATCAAATGCTTCATATTCATCAGATTCATATTAAGATAATTTTATTTTAGTCTGGGCAAATATGAATTTCAAAATGCCGTTTAAAAGCAAAAGTAGAATAATTTATATCTTTCTTTTCAGCACTAGTCACTTTATATTTTAGTTAACTAATCACTTATGCTTTCTTGGGCGCTTTCTGAGGACAGCTTTATTTAAATAAAGGATTTAAAACTTCTAACACTGGATTAAATGAATCAAAACTCCGACCCAAATCGGCTCAGATACGACCTATAATAACGAGAAATATATGAACAAAGTGCTATTATTTTTTTTTATAATTATAATATACTTCCGATATTATTATGTTATAAAAGGATACGAATTCCACTTTTGTATGCATCAAAATTACTAAGTATTTAAATTATTAAATCAGAATACATATTAACTATTTTTTCGTTACATAAATTTACTTTAAAATAATTAGTATAACAATGAATTAGTATAGTTATGTGGTGACTAGTGCACGCTAAATCTGTTGGGTGACAAAGTCCTCCATGTTCCGTTAACAAATTATGCCTTTGAGGATTGGAGATTGATCGTTCTCTAGTTCAGGTCAAAATTACGTCCTGTAGATGATTGATTGAATGGATGGATGTATGAATGGGTTCGCTCTATAAGTGGGTGTGACGTATGGGTGTGGCAGTTGTCGAATTCTTGGCCATAGATGCCGAAACTGGAGAACAAGATCACACCCCCAGTGCCTTAATGGCTACGACAATAACAAAAATAATAGTTATCTATAAAAATGAAATTGAAATGCCTGCTCTATGGTAAATAATGGCTACATGATAAATAATGCTATATGATAAATAATGGCTGCCATATGCTATATCTCATGCCACTTACCAATGTCAGCAAGCCTGCTTAGTGTAACTAAGCTAATGTAAGGAAGAAGTGCTTCAGTGACGCCATCTCTGGCCAAAACTGTGAATTCAATGACACACACGTCACAGCCTATTACAGGGCGGACACATTCATATATCCACTTATTCATCCACAGATCATAATTTCAAGCTGAACCCGAGAACAATCAATCTCTAATTCAGTACCCCAGAGGTATGATTTGTTTTGTGAACATAGAAGACTTTGTGACCCGACAGAATTAACGTGCACCACTCACCATTTACTACACGGGGAGTTTTCGGTCGGCGGTGATAGAACTCACGACCTCTTGGACATGGACCCAACGCATTATTTACCAGGCTATACAGGCCCTACTTAAAATTCCAAATCTTACATATTTCTATTTCCTATTTGGGACCAAACCTTTTTGTGAAAAAAATTTCAAAAAAGTTCTTATAGATACTATAGATATTTCTTATGTATAAACCAGTTTACTTATAATGCAAAATGATATAAAATTGTAATTTTTGAATAAAATGTAATGAATGAATTGTAAGGCATACAATTTTTGCATCGTTAAAAAAAAATGCAATTTAAAATGACGAAATGCAAAATTTAGGAAAATCATTCGAATTCCTGAGAATTTTTTTAAAAATGCATAAGTCGTATTGTTTGAAAAAGTCTTATGTTTAAAAATTAAGGGAAGCTGTCGAACGCTTACATTACATTCATTAGGATATCTTAATTATATTTTATTTAAGAAATAAAATGGTGCGTATAGACACTATACACCAAACCAATGAACGAACCATTTGTTGAACGCTTGTTTTCTTATGAATTTTTTTATTTTGTAATATTTCTTTCATTTACTGATTTGCAACTTTAATCCATCATAAAATCATAATAATTTATCTCAAAAGTAATAATTAGACATTTTCAAAAAACTTAATTTGTCAATAACCATTTTATGTTTAAAAAAACTTTAATAGTTTAAAAATTTCCCAACAGAAAGAGTTCACTCCAATTGAATTACAATTAATTTTTGGGGTTTTTAAGAATCCTTGATAATAGCAGAAAAATAAAATTAGTGAGAAATATACGTCATAGTAATAATAAAAAATATTTATTAAAACGGTGCGTTTGCACAACTTTGGCAGAAAATGGGTAAAAATTAATTGAATATAAGTGTAGACCACACGAAACTTTAGGGAAAAGAAAAAACAAAATTAAGAGGATTAAAAGTGATAAAAAAATTTAAAAGCGAATTAAGGCAAATAAGAAGGATTGCGCTAGAATTTGCAATGAACGGGTCCTTAGTACTTAAAACTTTATAGGTATTTTTTAAAACAAATTTGGATTTTTGACGTCCAAAATATGGGGGTAGTAGTACACTGCTCCTAATAATTTCACAGGGGAACAATAAAAACTTAAGACTCATTAATACAGATTCACTTCTTAGCATAATTCGATAAATCACGATAATTTTTTTAAGCATATTGCACATTTTCGCACATATAAAACGAATTTATCCGTAAATAATTGCATGTAAAGAATAATTTTAAGTATTTTTTATCATATTATTTAATAGGAGTTTAAACACGTTCGAATAGCAAGGTATACTGATTTTCACATAATTTTGAAGTATTTAATTTTAAATGTTAGAATACAAAATTTAAGAAATTTCAACGAGGCATTTTTAAAGATTGGATTTTGCAGAAACTATTCAACCGATTTTATTCCATTTTTTTTTTCATTTGAAATTACTTTAAAATAAAGTAAATTTGTAAAATGATTTGCATACTTTAAAACTCAAAATTTATTAATTATTTTAAAATAAATTTAGAAAAAAAATAACTTTTATAAAAACATTTATAAAAGCTTAAAATAGATTTCTCTTATTAATTTTAAGACAGGGTCACACAAAGAGACATAAGTATTTAAGAATCCAATTGAAAGATTATTTTCTGAAGTTAATAGGTAATATTTTTTTAGAAATATACGCATTGAGATAACTCCCGAAATTCATCATAGTCTAAATGTTTTTGAACAAATCATTATTTCTAAATTTTTCTGCTTTAATGACTTTTGATTAAATTTCTGAAATTTCAGTTAAGTAGTGGGAGCAATATAAAATACATTTTTTTTAATACATAAATACATAGCTTTCTTATTACTGTAAAGCCATGAATGTGAAATGCAGAAACATCCAAAGTTAGCTGTTACATCCCCGAAATTCCTCTTAATCTAAAGGTTTTGGAACAATACTAGAGTTTTAAAAGTGGAAGTAGAACAATTTATGTCTTCCTTTTCAGCGCTAGTCAATTTATATTTTAGTTAACTAATCAATTATGCTTTCTTAGGCTCTTTCTGAGAACAGCTCCATCTAAATAAAGTTTTTTAAACTTCTAACACGGGATCAAATGAATAAAAATTGTGTAAGAAATCAGCTCAGATATGACTCATAATAACGTGAAAAATATGAACAAAGTGGTTTATTATTATTATTTTTTGGTTTATTATCATAATACTTCCGATATTATTCGATAAAAAAAGATACGAATTCTACTTTTTGTATGTATAAACATTACTAAGTATTAAAAATTTATTTATTAATTCAGAATATATATTCTATTTTTTTTTATTTTCAAGTCATTAGTATAACAACGAATTTGTATAGTTATATGATGACCAGTGCACGTTAAATATGTCGTATCACAAAGTCCTTCCAGTTCCTATAACAAATTATGCCTCAAGGGTACTGGATTGTATATTGATCGTTCTGTGGTTCAGATCAAAATTACTGTATGTGAATGAATGAATGTATGAATAGGTCCGCTCCATAAACGGGTGTGACGTATGGATGGGGTAGAAGTTGAATTCGTGGCCACTGATGACTCTTTCTCTCAATACTCGATCTAGGGGCTCCCTCGTCTTCTGGATTGGGTTCAAAATTACAAGACTAAGGAGTTCAACATTAGTAGTCGTAAGCTCATAAAATTTGGTCGGCTGTTCAACGACGGTTATAAATTAAAATATAGTCATGTAGGAACGAAACGAAATTGAAATCGCTGCTATATGATAAATATATTTCTATTTATGAGGTCAAGCGGGTTTCCTTTATCAGTTTAAAGTATGTCGATCTTTTGAAGTTAGTTTATTATTAGTCTTAGTGTCGCTTGAATTTAATTCATAGTTGATTTTCAAATCCCATTAAATTAGTATTGTTTTAGATTAATTGCAAACCTATGCGTTATTAAAATAAATCATGTTTTGCTCTTAGTTGGTGTTTTCCATTTATGGTGCAAATATAGTTATTTAATTCATGTTATATATCATATAATAAATAGTAAATAAACTATTTTCTGTTAAATATTTCTTTTCTGCATTTCCAATATTAATTTAGAATTATCATTCAATAATTAAGTCTAAAATTAAGATTCCGTTATTCCTTATTAAATGGCCGGTATCAATTAAGAAAATGTCAGACAAGCGCGCGTTAGAATCAATTTAAGTTTAATGTTGCTAAAATACAAAATTGATTTCTTTTTATGTAAAAAACTGTGAATATTAAATGTTGCAAAATCTTGGATAGCCGTGGTGGTTGAGGGGATAGAGCGCTCACCCTCATATGAAGTGGCTGGTTGAATTCTGCACCCGGCTTGCACCGACAGCAGTGCTAACGTAAAAATATCCTTAGTGGTAGACGGATAATGGGTTCAAGGGATCTTGAAAGGCTTTCGTTTTTTTCCGCTCCATGTAGCGCAAATGCGGGTTAGTTTCATCGAGAAGTCTTCCACGAAGGTGAATTTCTCCCTATACATGATCCAGGAGTTTCCTTGTCTTCTGGATGGGGTTCAATATTACAAGGCTACGGAGTTGAATATTAGTACTCGTAAACCCGAAATTGGGTCAACTTTTCAATGACGGTTATAAAAAAATTACAAATTTTGTAGAATATGCATAAAAAAATAACCATAAAGAAGTATTGCTTCTGGGTTTTTTTAAAAGCATTTTTTAAAATTTGTATTAAATAATTTGTTTTGATACTTTTACTTCATTCAAGTTATTTTGGTATTGAACTAAATTGGTAAAATATTTTTGAAACGAGTGTGATATACTAATAACCAATTTTACGGTGCATTTCGTATATTGATTGGTAAATGAAATATTTTCTATCAAATGTCAATTTATTTTAAGTTATTGGAATTGATTTACAATAAACATATAGTTGATAAATTCCGCTTAAACAATATTAGTAACAATCATGTAAGCATTAAAAATTATTCAACTGGAAAAAATCTTTCAAAAACCATGTTTCAAATTTGTTTCCATAATTTTAGAAATTTTACAAAATCAAATTCAATGATATATTCTTTGTGGATAAACCAGCGAATTTCAAAACAAAATTTGCAATTTTAACAATATTTAAATTTTGAAAAAGGAAAATTTAAAAATCATACTTTATTTTAATTCTACAAGACGTAGTATTTTTTTTTAAGTCACTCTTTAAATTCTTTAAACTATCTATGATATAAACACAGATAAAAAATTGCTATTGTATTTTTATATTTATTAAAAAAAAACTTTTTCGTGAATTTTATTTCGCAAAATGCAATTTGCTAACATATTTTAGCTAATAATAGCATGAAATTTATAAATACAACTTTCTTTTTCAGTTTACTGCCCGAATAGATTCAATATTACACATAAGAAAAGTTTATTATAAATCAATAAGTATTCATTTCTTGGCAGTTTTTTAGTGGGAAAGGTTTAAAAAAATAAAAAAAAAATATCTTTGCAAAAATGAATAAATAAAGGGTTAATAATTATTTGCATCTCCAGTAAAAAACTTAAAATTCTGTTGTTGTTTCTAATGCCACCTGACAATACCAGCAAGCCTGCTTGGTGAAACTAAGCGAATTAAAGGCAAAAGTGCGTTTCTTGTGCTTCAGTGGCGCCATCTATGACCAAAAATGCTAATTCAGTCACGCGTACGTCGCAGTTCATTTACACGGTGGACACATTCATATATTCAATTATTCATTCACAGATCGTGATTTTAACCTGAAACTGAGAACGATCAATCTTTAATTCAGTACCCCAGAGATATGATTTGTTTTGTGAACATAGATGACTTTGTGACCCGACAGGTTCAACGTGCACCATTCACCATTTACTACACGTGGATTCTTCGGTCAGCGATGATCGAACTTATGATCACTTGGACATGGGTCCATCACCATAACAAGCAGGCTATCCTGGCAATACTTAATATTCTATATCTTAAATACTTCCATTTCCCATTTGGAATCAAACCTTTATGTGAAGAAAATTTCAAAAAATTTCTTATGCATGTATAGATATTTCTTATGTATGAACCAGTTTACTTATAGTGCAAAACAACGTAACAAAATTGTAATTTTTGAATAAAAAATATTAATTCTCAAACCAAATGTCCTTCTGTGTTTGCATTATATCAAAAAGGTAACACAGTTTTGTCAAAAACAGGAATAGAATAAAAGACCTCTGTAAACAGCATCACTTTACCGTGAGACAAGTTTCGGTTTGGCATAATCCGTTTATCAATTAAAAATTAGATAGCGATATTAAAAAGCAACAAATATTAGAAAATTTAAATTTTTGGACAAAACACGTAATGATTTCAAAATTGATAAGAATGAGAATTTTAATCTTACCTGTATTTTGTTGTACTACGTTATACAGCTCATATCACATCATAGCTCTTTCCTATAAGAAAAATTGTTGCTGTAGTAAAACCATAGTTAAAAAATAAGAGCAGTCTAAATAGTACAATTAAAAATTCAGGGTATGCTACTACTCCCTATGGGGGTTGGAAAAGATTGGGTTCCGTCTCCAGACATAGCTCCCTCATGTTTTTCAAATTCCAATACCAAGATATTATAACGAGCATACTATGAATTTAAATTATAACTTTACAAGCTCAATGAGTGACAATTTAATGGAAAAACCACATCGTTTTTCTGCTGCTTTTATAACCTTTTTATAGATAATATTCTCCCATTCGGGTTTTCATACTCAAAATATCATATTTAGGTAATCGCTTTTTTTATCAGTGTACCAAATTCATCGTGAAATCCATTACTGTTTGAAATTTATTTTGTCAGCGAGTTTTTTTCAGCCAGGATTAAGTTTTAATTCCGACATTTTGATGTGATGTTAGTACCAGTTGCCTCTTCTCACATCACGTTACGTAAATCTATATAGTTTAAATAATTTTCAGACCATGTTTGCATGGTATTTAAAACTCAAATATTTTCAATATATTACGACATTCTGAAACGTACTAAAACATTTTAGCGGCTCTGAGAGAAACATTGAGGCATTTTATCATGGTTAATAAAAATCAGAATTTGTTTAACAAAGTATAAATCAAACAAAAGTCTTTTTTTAATTCCAATTATATTTTTTCATTTTTTTACAAAGGTTTTCACATTTAGCGATCAGAGAACGCTGACAAAATGTAAAAATAACTTTCAATATTATTTAACAATGGTACTGCAACTAAAACTCTTAATAGTATTACCAATAAAAAAATTTATTATTTATTCACTGCAAACTAATTATGGAATATATAAGTTTAATCAGTTATTTTTTTTGAATCAAACTCAAAGCAATAATGAATGGCAAAGACAGAGAACCAACTTGTCGAATGAAAAGTAAATTAATTTAGAAGAGTAAACATTTTTAAATAAAAACTCTTCTTGGTAGAACAAGTCTTTATTCCTTATTTACAAGTAGATAACTACAGATTTAATAAATTTTAAAATTACTTTTATTTAAATGAATATAGATAAAATTAAATGGGCATAAAATAATGAAATATATTTATTGCTGAAGAAATATATTTCTTGCCGAATAAATATATTTCTTGCCGAAGAAATATATTTCTTGCCGAAGAAATATATTTCTTGCCGAAGAAATATATTTCTTGCCGAAGAAATATATTTCTTGCCGAAGAAATATATTTAGTGCTAATTAAACATCAAATTATTTTATACACTGCATTGAGTACTTTATGAAAATTATATATGACTAGGAGGCTTCGCCCCCTGCTCGCTGGCGCTCACCAACCCCCGGAACTGCTTTCACAGTTCATTTTGGATTGCTTTGCAATCCAATGCTCGCTTTGCTCGCTCATTGGATACGTTCTTAACGTCTAGTTTTTGTGTACTTTTTTGAATACTGAAGTTCCGAAAACTTTTCACTGTAGAAAATTCTAAACCTGTACATTTCAATATTCATTTGAAATTGCAAACAGTTCAGATATTTTTCTTAATCACATTATTCTAAATTTCAGTTGTTGAGAAAAGTAACTGTTGTAAGTTTTGTTTTAAAGTCTTTCCCACCAGAGGGCTAAAGCCTTGTGTTGTAAAACAATATGAAATCGTAGTCTGCCACTGAACGCCGGATGTAAAGCATCGGCTTTGATGAAGATAATTTTGTATTTTTAATTCTCTAAAGGGCGCCACCATAATAATATGGAATTTGTAAAATAAATGTAGATATTTTTGATTGTTGATGAAGCCCATCATTTTGTGTTTTCATCAGTGTTCAGAAGCAGAACAACTATAAGTTTTTTATTTTATCACAAAAAAATAAAATGTATGAAAAACAAAGAAAAGAGTAAGAAAATGAGTATAGTCATAGAAAAAGTTAAAATTATAATATAGTATTTGTCAGTTAAAATAAAACCTTTTGTTTAAGTCATTGCTAACAATTCAAATTTCTCCGAGGCAATTCTAAAGTATAAATTAAGGCAGTATTGTTAAGTTGAAACACAATATTTTTAGTTTTGATGTCAACAATACAATTCAATTTTTCACAAAAACGATTGTTTCCATTGTTAAGTTCAATGTCAACAATTCAAATTTTTCTGAGGCAACTCTTAACCTCTAAATGTTATTTTTTATGTACACATTTCTAAATGTCAGTATTCAACCACAAAACAACTTAAGATCCTCAAATTTAGCATGAAGTTGTAAAATGTAATGAAAGAGGGTCATAGCAATAATGAAAGTAGAAGTAAAGTTAGTACTGTAAAATTAAAACAATATTTTTAATCAATGAGCCAAGTTCTTCAAGAAGCAGTTGTAAAAGTAGATTGTTTATTTAAAACTTTTTATAGAATTTCTTTAAGAACACAATTGTTAATTTGGGCATTTGGCGATACAACACTTAGAATTGAAGGATTTGTTACGTCAAGCGCTCAGGTATCATAATTTTGATCTAGTTGCACTTCTATGTCATTTTGATTTATGTTGCTAAGTTAACTTTCAAAAAATTCTATGGCTGGCAACAGCATTTTTATTTTTTAAGTTGTTTATTTTTATTTCTTTTAGAATTCGTTATTTTTTTAGCGAAATGTTTTTTAACCTAACAGAATTCTTTGCCGACTGTTTTATCTATGAATGAAGAAAATAAAGTAAATATTTAACTGTTGTAAAAAGAATCTTATTTAGTTGTACAAAGTACTTCAGCCAAAATTTTGGAGCCACGTAAGAGAATTATATATATTAGATCAGAAACACATCATTGAAAGGTAGAATGCTTTGGTGTTTTCAAAACAAAGCAAACGTTGCCACCGGCGGAATAGAAATAAAGCCAAAATTTGGGAGCCACGTAAGAGAATTATATATAATAGATATGAATAATGAAAATTTATAATTTAAAAGTTACATTAGCTACTTTAAAGCTCAGAAGAAAATATTGTTTCTTTATTTATTTACTTATTCCTTTGATGTACTCGCCACTCTCACCAGTTTTAACCAGTTTCTCACTAATATTTTCATTCCCGCAAGCTTGGCGAGAAAAAGTTTCATTTTATTTTATAACCATCGTTGAACAGCTGACCCAATTTTGGGTTTACGACAACTAATGTTCAACTCTGTAGCCCTGCAATTTCGAACCTAATCCAGAAGACAAGGGAGCTCCTGGATCAAGTAGTGGGAGAAATTTGTACTTTTCGACGGAACTAATCCACATTTACGTTACATGGAGAGGAAGACTACGAGAACCTTCTACTGTCAGACTGGTGGCAAGGGGACTCTAACTCATGATCCATCAGCCCTGTGGCCGGTGCAAGCCGGATACGGAATTCGTATTGCCCAGCCGTGGCTGGGATTCGAACCCGGTTCACCTTACGTTTTATCCCCAGAGCCATTGCGGCTCATTAATAAAGATTTTGAAGAAAAGGTAACCCCTGATAAACATCCTCAGTCTCAGGGAAGTTAATAACTGGCACTTACCTTCGTCGCATAACGAACGCAAAATGTTTAAGTTTGTTAAAAATGTTTATTCCTCTGATAAAGTTACACTATTATTTTGAATAAATTGTTCTGAGAAAGTTTAACCTTTTATATTCTCTCCAGTGGTGACCGCGTTCATCGCAGCACGCTAAAAGCAACCTTCTTGGAAAAATAATTAGATTATACTACGTGAGTTATTGGATTGCATACTACGTGGCGACGATTCAAGTTTGTTTTTAAGGTCATTCGTTTGGTTTAATTATGCAATTTTTCCCCCTTAGAAATTCTTTTTTCGTTGTTAGTATTAATTTTAATATAAATTTAATTCTGAAATGAAAATACGTATGAAAATTGCGTTAGTGCGTGAATTCGTTTAATTTGTTTAAACTTGTTATTAAAGTTGAACATGGCAAACGAAATTGAGCAGAATCTTACTGAATCTCTATTTGCAAGTATAGTTTTTAAACTACCACTAAGCATGGCAGAATAATATCACACTTTGGTTCACAGACTCTGAAAATAAACAAATTCGCAAACTTCTTTCTGCATCGCAGTTAGGGGACGACAATAACCGTCACAAATGCAAACGCTTGCAGGCACAGAAGGCCAATAAATAAAAAATAAAAAACGGACAACCCTGAATAATTTTTGATAATAATGTAATAATTGATCTTAATAGTTATTATAGTAATAAATATAGTATAGTTTTAATAGTAATTGATCTTCACATTCTAGAACTCAATCTTGATGATTCGAGGGGGTGACCTTAAACATGCTAATTAATAAGTGCAGACGATATTTTAAGTTACTAAATCGGACACAAATACGTACTTTCTCTGAATAAACATACTTTTTTCCCGACGGAATTGAATTTCTGATCCCCGAAATATAGGAGGCCCATAGCTTGGTCAGGAGAACACTCCAAGGTATGGACCAATTAATGTTAATTTTACTTGTTGTGGATTTCACTATACATACGGAAACGAATTTCATAATTGTATTCAAAGAAAATTTCAGTTAGCTTAAAAAGTTTTCGAGATATAGCGAAATACGCTAAAAGTAAAAGGACCATTAAGGGGTTCAAACTTTGGAGCGCTCCCCTGACCAAATTATTGGGACCATATGACAAAAATTGCGTCTATATTTTGGGGGTCAGAAATCTGAATCCGTCGTTAACAAGGTATGTTTATTCATTGAAAGTACGTTTTTTGTATCTGATTTCGTAACTAAAAATATCGTCTGCACTTACTAAATACCATGTTTGATGTCACCTCATCGAACCATGAAGATTGAGTGCTAGAACGTGAAAATCCGATCATTAGATCAAAAGTTATTCAGGGTGGTCCTTTTTTTGTGCACTGTACATCTTTAAATGAACATTTTTTGAAAACCTTACGGCTACAACGTTTGCCAGCAGAAATACAATACCAACAAATCCTTCCGTTAGCTTAGCGCAACTCGAAAATTTAGCTCAACTAGCTGATAAAATAGCCAAATTTAGAACAGATCCCCTACTAAATGTTTGTGTAATAAATAAATCCACGAAAAGATTTTTCAACAACCTGGGATATCAACACTTCGTATCGATGATAACGATAACAGGTAACACCTGGTATCGATGTAATAACACTTCGTCAGCAAATAACAGCACTTAGCCAGCAATTTGAAAGATTTTCTCGTGAGAGATCGCGCAATCGATCTCGAACAAGATATAATAATTTTCTTAGAGATAGATCCAGCTATAGGGAAAAGAAGAAACGTCTAAATTCAGTTTTTATCATTCAAAATTTTGTCAAAAAGCTAGGTTTCTCGTGTTCTTACAACAATAGCCAGAAGAACTAAAAACGGTTGTCGCTGGGACGGCGACAAGTGATCTAAATGCCGAATGATGTTCGTGTCGTTTATTTGTATTTGATAAAAAGACGAATTAAAATTTTTCAGTGGATTCAGGTTTGGACGTGAGTAACTTGCCCGTCTTGAAAGTGATTAGAAATTTGTAACCATTAGAATTTTTTAAAGCTAATAATTCAAAAATGTTGAACTACGGAAGTAAGTTATTGAACAGCATTAATCGTTCTTCGTAATTCAGAATTACGAAAGGACTGCAAATAAAAAAATTTAATTACTCCGTTGCCTATTCCAATTATTTTCAGAGGCACTTAAGGCTGTTGATTGACCAAAAATGGCGTAAATTAATTGTTCCTTTTCTTTATTTGGCATAACTACCGAAATGGATACTTTTTAAATGAAATAAATTTTAGGTGAGGCATATTTTTTATTTTATAACCGGCGTTGAACAGCCAACCCAATTTTTTTTTTGACTTACGACTACTCATGTCCGTAGCATTGTCATTTTGAACCCAATCCAGAAGACAAGGGAACTACTGGATGAAGTATTGGGAGAAATTTTGCCTTCGTGGCAGACTTATTTTGACGGAACTACCTCGTATTTGCGTTACAAGGAGAAGAAAACCACGAAAACCTGCCCTGGTAAGATGGATGGCAAGGGAACTCTATAATCCGTCTACCACTGAGGATATTTTACGTCAGCACTATGGTCGATCGCGCCGCGTGCAAAATTCGAATCAACCAGTTGTTGCGGGGATCTAACCTGGGTCACCTCGTTGAAAGGCGAGTGCTCTATTCCCTAAGCCACCATGGCTCAGGAGACACGTATTAAATTTTCTGGGAATAAGTAAATTAACCTCAAAAACTAAGCAGGCATATCATAATACTGCACATTACATCAATGCAACTGGTCCGCCTACGCAGAGTAAACCTAGTCCAAAAATATAGGATGTTGTAAAACAAGAATTTCAGTTTATGCTAGAGCAGGGTATTCGCCTGCCCTCGGTGTCTCTATGGTCGTCTCTACTACTTAAAGCTTAGGAAATATTCAACCAGTTGAGGACTAGAGGAAATTAAACACAGCAACAACAAGACGGTACTCGATTCCCCAACAATAAGATTTCACCCACGCGTTTCATAACAAATATTTTTTTAAAGATTGTTTTCATATTCCAGTACACTCCAGACGACAAACAAAAAGTTGAGAACACTTTTTGGCTTTTCGAGTTTTGGTCGCAAACTTTTCAGAGGTTCATTAATAAATGCAAAATTTATTAGATCTGCGTTTTTGGAGATTTGCCTTATCGCTACGTTAACCTCGGTGATATCTTTATTTTTTTAGTGAATCAGAGGAACAGCCAGGGTACGTAGCCAAATCTCTCAACAAAAAATAAGCACCTTTTATGTACTTATCAAGCACTCAAAAAATATTTTTAAGCACTCTATACTTTAAGAAAATGCAAAATAATTTTCAAAGACATGATGAAGATAAAATAACTAGTTTCTGACTCTTTTCTTGATTATATTAGACACCATAAACAGATAAATAGATTTCGGTTCGATATCAGAAGGTGGAAAATGTCTGAAATGGGGAATATTTTGCAAAATGTTGCAGATTTGCACATAAGAGTGCAATAATCTTACCGAACCCAGCTCAGTAGACGCACATGCGGATTCGTAAGTATTACATCAAACATGTAAAATGATTGGCGCTTTCATACGCTATGGACCGACGGTACGTCACAAGAGATTGTGGCTGAATGATTTGTGAGAATGTTGAATAGAACAATGTGAAAAACACGGCTTTGCATAATATGCTGCGAAATCGACATGGTAAAGAAAAAATCTCATTTTCGAAAGGAAAAATGAAGCACTTTTTAAAAATATCCAATGAAAAAAGCACCTTTAAGGGCTTTTAAAAAACGAAAATAAGTACCTTTAACCACTTTTTAAAAACGCTACGCACCTTGACAGCACAAAACGCATGTTCGAGCCGTATTTCAAAAATTAAACGAATATGCTTTAACGGTAAGCGTATCAAAATGTCCGTTTGGAGTGTCAGAAATTTCGCTTTTTGGAGAATTAATAACTAAAGATAGCAACAAACCACAACCTGATAAAATATACACTATTTTAAGTTACCCGCAGACAAAAGCAATTAAGAATTGCGAAGATTTCTCTGATTTCTTAATTTTTTGTGTTCTACCTGAACTTATTTAAATGATTTTTTGGAAGGCTCAAAGAGCGGAATGATAATCGTGTGATTAACTGATCAGAACAGGCCATGAGCGAATTTCAAAATTGCAAAACCCTTTCAGCAAACGCTAAGCAGCTTGCGCATCCTAACCTCGATGCAAATTTAGAATTGCCGCGCGTATGCCTCGGATTTTGCAACGGAAAAATCTTTATTTCAAACAGAAAATGTACTTCTTCAACTGTTAGCATTTTTTGCACTAACTATACGAAACTGAAAAACGCTATAGCGCTTATCATAGGGAGTTGTAATCAAGCAATTCAGTTAAGTGCTCGAAATTTTGTTTTGTTCACAGAAAACAAACCACTCACCTATGCATTTAAGCAAAAGTGAGATAAATGTTCACCCTCGGCAAGCTCGTCAATTAGATTTTTTATCTCGGTTTACAACTGATATAGGATACCCAAATGGTTCCGATAATATAACAGCAGATGCGTTATCAAAAATAGCTTCTATAAACAATACCAAATCCTATAGATTATAGCAAAATCGCAGAAGCTCAGGAAAATGATAAAGAATTTAATCGTTTAATCAATATTTCCCAAGATTTAGATTTTCAAAACGTAAATATGGCTGATACAAACACTTTTTTTTTATACTGCGACATTTCTACTAAAAATGTTAGACCTTTTATTCCAAGACAATTGCGTACACAAATATTTGATAGCATTCATTACTAATCACACTCCAGTACGAAAGCAATTAATAAATTGATTGCTAATGGATTTATTTAGCCTAACTTAAGTTGAGATTTCAATATGCGGTCTAGTTACTGCATGCCATGTCAAAAATCATAAGACATACTAAATCCCCCATTTTTTTTCTTTTCCAATAAAGTCCAACCGCTTTGACCTTATTCATCTTGATATCGTTGGCCCATTGCCACCATCCAAAGGATTTTCATACTGCTTAACGATGATCGACAGACTTACTAGATGGGTGGTACCTGTTTCGATTACAGAAGAGACGGTAGCTGAGGCTTTATTTATTGCTCGCTTTGGTAGGTAGGTACTTTATTTACCTCTTACTAGAGCTACACAATGAGTTATTGGCGACGGTCTGGAAAACTTCTCTGAGGGTGATCCGAAGACATGCCATCACAAATTTGATGGCTCTCCTGTTTGGCAGCCCTGCTCTCGAACTAGAGCACTTAACGGTAGAACAGTTTAACGAGGACCGATACCGCACAGTCTCGGTCCCTACGCAGGCTGGTCAAACGGGTCACCCACCCGCTTACTGAACGCAGCGAGTGATGCTTGAGTTCGGTGTTCTACTGGGAAACGTATCTTTATGATCAGTCCACTGCGGGACTGCCCGGTTTAGGTCACCTTCAGTGATAACGATCGACCAGGGTCACCAGTTCGAGAGTAGACTCTTCAAAACTCTAGCACATCTCCTGGGCATCATCTGGGATCCTCACCTTACCATCCTCAAAGTAATGGAATGATAGAACAATGGCACCGACCCTTGAGAGCTGCCCTCAACGCCTACAATGCAGACTGTGGGGAGAGTAGAAATCGACAATGCCAACCTATATTTATCAAAAGGTACCTCAAGATTGGATCGAGTTAGCAGGTCTTATATACTAATGAATTGATGTTTGATAATCGCAATGATAGTTAAGCCATACTACTCCGCCACCAGACTTTTATCAGGGATACAATTCATTGAATGGATACTACTAGGACAGTGTTAAGTTTACCGGATTTTGAGCATTTGAGGTGAGAGTTGTATTAAGTTCATGGTAGTGTATGTGGTCTCTCCTGTGTTGCTATTAAAAGTCTAGAGCAGGGGTTTACAACTTGCATGAGACCGGGGGCCACAATTAAAAACAAAAATCAAATGGTGGGCAGCAACTTTATCAAAATTTTATGCAGGACTCTTTTACGTTTGAAGGAACATTAAATATTACTGTCAGATTTTTACCAAGTTGCACAAAACAAAAGTATTGAATTACAAATTAAAATAAGAAGTAGATTTTTAAAAATATTTAATTGTTATTAATAATATTTTTAAAAATATTAAATAAATCATAAAAATTCGGGCTACACTAACTTTAATGTGCACCTATGCATTAAACAATTTATGTGCAACAGATATCTAATTGCTAAGATATAAAACTTTAAAAAGGTTAGTATTAAAACTTACATAGTAGCACACAAAATGTTCAATGAGAAAATTGAGGTTTGTCTGCTGCAACCACCAGAGAATAGATATTTACATCTAAAATTTACAAATGTGTGTGTAAATATTTTCGTCCTAAATCAGTGGTTTCAAAAAGTTAAATCGGAGAATTTCTTCACGAAAATTTCTGATACACGCATGCTAAATTATATTCACAAAATACGAAAAAATAAATAAATAAGTAAATAAAAAAGAGCAACATACACAATTATTTTTGTATTTGAATAAATATTTTCTTGGATGCAAAACCTGAGAAATAAATTTTTTTTGCTCCATTGGTATGTTAAATTTCACAGAAGCAAAGAAATTAGGTTCTTATTAACGAGAAAAGTATTTTAAACCCATATAGATTTCTTACGAAAATTGTCCGTAAAAAATGACAACTAATATATTTTAGTTTGAGGGCCATAAAAAAAGGCTTTGTGGGCCTGATGCGGCCCCCGGGCCGCCAGTTGGAAACCCCTGGTCTAGAGTGCGCAGGATCACGTTGTGTGTAAATGAAACTGAGAAGCTGAAAAGTTTTGGAAAAGGAATGGTCTACGAGGAGAAAATTTGAGCTTCCCCTTAGGAAAATTTGCCATAGGGAAGCCTATGGTAATCTATGGCAATCTATGGCTACCATAGAAATTTGTATGGCAAGATGCCATACGCCATAGAGACCATAGAGACCTCTATGGTTACCATAGAGATTCGTATGGCAAAACCCCAAAAGCCTATGGCTACCATAAAGATTTGTATGGCAGTATACCATGGACCAATGGTAACCATAAGGATTTGTATGGCACGTCACCATTGGTCTATGGCAACCACAGAAATTCGTATGGCAGTATACCATAGAGAAAAGCTGATCTAGATCTCCACCAACGAAACAACAACTTCTATGGAGTCTTCAAAAACATCTTCTAAAAGAAATAAATATCCATTATTTCACCCCGAAGTTAATTAAATTCAACATGTAATCCCGCAACGCATTCCTGGTGAGTCTTTTCCGGCTTCCGGGTGGCCAATTTTGCTATTTTTGAGTGTTTGAAATCCGATGTTCCATTCTTTTAGGCTTAGAGTATCAGACCGCCATGTTAACGTGTCATCCACTTCAAGTGGAATCTTTCGCTAACTTTGGCGACTTATTTTAATATTTTTTCAATCTCATTCTTGGTCAAAAACATTTTATTGCAAACGTCTATGCGTTTGCAATAAATGCGTTTGCAATTCTGCTGATGCGTTTGCAATTCTTCTGAATTTATTAAGTTTTTAATTTCCGGCAGTCTGGTACTTTTATTATCTGTATCTTTTTAAAATATGTCGCGATTGGGTATAGGTTTTCGCTATGTTAAATTTTGCCATTTGTTGACTTTGTACACTTTAATTAATATCTTGCTGTTTATATTTTTATCTAAATTTTTCATATTTCTTTCCCCCAACTGTTTCTGATTAAACGACGTCTTTCTTTTTATTTTATCACCCTCCCTCTGATTTTATATAAATTTTTAAAGTCACATCACTTTTCCATTATTAATGGTGTTCTATTCCCCATAGCAATTTATAAACTATCTTCATGATGAAAAACGCGGTTAAGTGCTTATGATCAAGCCAGATCATCATTTCTTTAATAATTAAAATTTTTTAATTCTTTTAACTTGTTCGGTGATAATTTCATTTTATTGCTGTCATATATCAATATCAAAGTCAGTGTTTACATTCTTATTAGTTTTTGATTTTAATTCCACTTAGGTTCTTGCAATGCTTTTTTACATTATCTTACATACGTTAGGGCTTTATATTTTTATTTTGGGTTCAATTTTTGCTTGCCATTAAATTGTTTTTATCATGTATCTGTGTTTTACTATCTTACAACTAATATTTCTTAACTATCCACATACATTTGTACAATGTTCTGTTACATATTTATACATAGCTTAGGGTCATCACTTAACTAGATTTGCTGGATTACTGGTTGAAAATTATTTTGCTACAATATTATCAACGGGACAGTCCCAGGCCATATCATCTGCTGCTGTTACCAAAAATGCTTTTAACAATTTAATCTTTCCTTAAGTTTACAACTTTTTCGTCATAGCGATGTCCTATACTCAATTAATTTTTATTTACTATCCCTGACCAAGTGTCAATTTGTCAATAGCAATTATTAATTTTACCAATTTTAATCATGTCTTAAACATGTTTTGTATTTACCAATGTTTCTATATTGCGTTCTCTTTTCTAACTGTGCTTAACACAACTCAACATAAATTTTCTGAGTTTTATATCCCTCACTAGTAGGGGATCAACTAATTTAGCCTGTTTTCTATTCTTAGCCTTTCATAGTCTAATACCATCTTTTTTATAGATAAAATTTTGTTCACATGCCACCACTGGTAGCACCGTTACATATTCGGCTTTTGTCCCGTTTGGTCTATTTTAAACTAATTTCGCTTCGACCACCGGCCCCACTCTTTATCTTTTGAGTTTTCATAGTATTTTATTGTTTTAGTAGTCTGTTTAATTTTTAGCTTAGTATCACATATCAAAATTTAAAAAAACCTCATACTCGCTCCGACCATCGGACCATTATTTAAATTTGCTTTCTTTTAGGTTCCTATAATATCTGACGCTTATCTAACTAATTATGATACCAATCAACCAAATTAACGTTTTTTATACTCGCTCCGACCTCCAGACTCAATTTCTATTTTCTTGTTTTTTACGGTTTTAACAAATATTGGTTGCCTGTACTCAATATATTTTGTTCCTAATCAACATAACCAATACTTTCCCCACTCGCTCCGACGGCCGGACCCATTTTCTAACGGTTAGTACTAACCATTTAAAATTTATTTGAATAAGAACAGCATTCAGAAAGGATGCTGCATGTGAAACAGGAGAAGTTTATCAAAGAAATGTTTTTAAAAAAAAGCTTTCTGGATATATATTTATTCTACAATTATTAAGTTTTGCATTTTTAATATCCATTGCGAAAGATTCTTGTAAGTAACTATTTTTTGATGTATGATAAAATATCAACGAGAAATGTTGCCATAGCTGTATGGCAAAGGTGTACTATGCCTATGCCTATGGAAGAATAGTGCCTATGGAAAAATATTTCGTCATAAGCTGTAGCACATCTTAGTTTTATGGCAGAAATTTGCCATATAAAAAATTTGCCATAGGATATTCCTATGGGGTTTTGCCTACGGTAAAATTTTGCCACACACTTTTGCCATATACGTATGGCAAAATTTTGCCATACATGTATGGCAAAAGTGTATGGCAAAATTTCGCCTTAGGCAAAACCCCATAGGAAAATCCTATGGCATTTCTTATGGCAAACCTATGGCAAATTTTCCTAAGGGCAAAGTGTCATATTTTTTTAAAAAAAACTAAAAGCTATTTTGGCTCTAATTTTTATTCTGGTGGAAGTTATTTTTTTTTTGAAGCAATTTTATACAACGGGCTAACGTTTTAGGGCATAACTCAAACTTGTGGTGCCGTGGACAAAAATTCTGTAAGATTTTTTTAGGCATACAATTTTTCGGCGCATGGCCCAAATTAAAATTTTGGAGAAACGGTTTGATGGGTTAACGATATCTTATACTAAGCTTAACATTTTGAGGAGTAATTCATTCGTGATTTCTGGGTCAGAAATGAGCTAAAACTAATTTTGGATATAAAACTTTTTAGCGGTCAGGCAAATAGTATTTATTAATGAGATAACGTGCTTTTACGATTTACTATAAAATGGACTGACCTTTAGAGGCAAAATCCAAACTTGTGGTTCCTAGGTCAAAAATTAGCTTAGCCCCTTCCCTCTCTTTCCCGTCAAAATCAAGGGATCAGCTTTCGTCTCCCACTTCTCGTGCCCGTGATACTTACGGGTTATACTATACTTATTTATTTTTTGTAGTTTTTCAGGCAGAAGGGATAAAAAAAAGATAAGCAAAAATAAATAAAGTTTTTAGTATTTTTTGCATCGCCAGTAAAAAAACATAAAATTCTGTTGTTGTTGTTTCTAATGCTACTGGCTAATACCAACAAGCCGGCGTGGTGAAACTAAGCGAATTTTAGGCAGAGGTGCGTTTCTTGTGCTTCAGTGACGCCATTTATGGCCAAACATACGAATTCAATCACACGCACACATCACACCCCAATTACAGAGTGGACGCATTTATTCATCCACAGGTCGTAGATTTGACCTGAACCAGAGAACGATCAATCTCCAATTCAGCACTTCCAGAGGTATGATTTGTTTTGGGAACATAGAAGACTTTGTGACCCGACAGATTTACCGTGCGATAGTCACCATTTACTACACGGGGAGTCTTCTGCTTGCGGTGCTCGAACTCATGACCACTTGGACATTTGCCCAACGTCCTAACAACCAGGATATCCTGGCCCTCCTTAAAATTCTAAATGTTAAATATTTTCAATTCCTACTTACCATTTAGAATCAAACTTTCACGTGAAAGAATTTCAAAAAAGTTCTTATGTATGTATACGTATTAACCAGTTTACTTACAGCGCAAAATGACAAAACAAAATTTTAATTTTTGAATAAAAAATATTAATTCTCAAACCAAATTTTCTTCTGTGTTTGCAATATATCACAAATGTAACACAGTTTAGTCAAAAACAGGAATAGATAGAATTAAATAGGATTAGATAGATAAAATTAAATGGGCATAAAATAATGAAATATATTTATTGCTGAAGAAGTATATTTAATGCTAATTAAACATCAAATTATTTTATACACTGCATTGAGTACTTTATCAAAATTATGTATGATGTGAATAATGAAAATTTATAATCTAAAAGTTACATTATCTAACTTTAAGCTCAGAAGAAAATATTGTTTCTTAATTTATTTACTTATTCCTTTGATGTACTCGCCACAGTTTTAACCAGTTTCTCATCAATATTTTTACTTCCGCAAGGTTGGCGAGAAAAAGTTTTATTTTATTTTACAACCGTCGTTGAACAGCCGACCCAATTTTGGGTTTACGACAACTAATGTTCAACTCCGTAGCCCTGTAATTTCGAACCTACTCCAGAAGACAAAGGAGCTCCTGGATCAAGTAGTGGGAGAAATTTGCACTTTTCGACGGAACTAATCCACATTTACGTTTCATGGAGAGGAAGACCACGAGAACCTTCTACTGTTAGCCTGACTACAAGGGGACTCTAACTCATGATCGATCAGCCCCGTGGTCGGTGCAAGCCGGATGCAGAGTTCGTATTACCCAGCCCTGGCTGTGATTCTAACGCGGTTCACCTCATTGGAAGGCGAACACTCTGAACCATCGCGGCGCATGAGTAAAGGTTTTGAAGAAAAGGTAACCCTGTGATAAACATCCTCAGTCTAAGGCTGATTACAGAAGAGACGGTAGCTGAGGTTTTCTTTAAAAGCTGTATTGCTCGCTTTGGTAGGTAGGTACTTTATTTACCTCTCACTAGAGCTACACAACGAGCTATTGGCGACGATCTGGAAAACTTCTCTGAGGGTGATCCGAAGACATTCCATCACAAATTGGATGGCTCTCCTGCTTTGGCAGCCCGACGACCTGCTCTCGAACTAGAGCACTTAAGGGTAGAACAGTTTAACGAGGACCGATACCGCACACCCTCGGTCCCTACGCAGGCAGGTCAAATGGGTCACCCACCCGCTTACTGAACGCAGCGAGTGATGCTTGAGTTCGGTGTTGTACTGGTATCTTTACGATCTGCGGGACTGCCCGGTTTAGGTGACCTTCAGTGATAACGATCGACCAGGGTCACCAGTTCGAGAGTAGACTCTTCAAAACTCTAGTATATCTCGTGGACATGAAAAGAGTTGTTCCATCCTCAAAGTAATGGAATGATAAAACAATGGCACCGACCCTCGACAGCTGCTCTCAAGGCCTACAATAAAGACTGTGGGGAGAGTAGAAATCGACAATGCCAACCCATATTTATCAAAAGGTATCTCAAGATTGGATCTATTGAATTGATGTTCGATAATCGCAATGATAGTTAAGCCATACTACTCCGCCACCAGACTTTTATCAGGGATACAATTCATTGAATGGATACTACTAGGACAGTGTTAAGTTTACCGGATTTTGAGCATTTGTGGTGAGAGTTGTATTAAGTTCATGGTAGTGTATGTGGTCTCTCCTGTGTTGCTATTAACAGTCTAGAGCAGGGATTTCCAACTTACATGAAAACCGGGGGCCACAATTAAAAGCAAAAATCAATTGGCGGGCCGCAACATAATTTTATGCAGGACTCTTTTATGTTTGAAGGAAGATTAAATATTACTGTCAGATTTTTACCAAGTTGTACAAAACAAAAGTATTGAATTACAAATTAAAATGAGAAGTAGATTTTTAAAAATATTTAATTGTTATTAATAATATTTTTTAAAATATTAAATAAATAATAAAAATTCGGGCTACAATAACTTTAATGTGCACCTATGTATTAAACAATTTATGTGCAACAGGTATCTAATTGTTAAGATATAAAACTTAAAAAAGGTTAGTATTAAAACTTACATAGTAGCACACAAAATATTCAATGAGAAAATTGAGGTTTGTCTGCTGCAACCACCAGAGAATAGATATTTACATTTAAAAATGTGCGTGTAAATATTTTCGTCCTAAATCAGTGGTTTCAAAAAGTTAAATCGGAGAATTTCTTCAAGAAAATTTCTGATACACGCATGCTAAATTATATTCACAAAATACAAAAAAAAAAAAAAGAAATTAAATAAAAAAGAGCAACATACACAATTATTGAATAAATATTTATATTGCATTTGAATAAATATTTTCTTGGATGCAAAACCTGAGAAATAAATTTTTTTGCACCGTTGGTATGTTAAATTTCACAGAAACGAAGAAATAAGTTTTTTATTAACAAGAAAAGTATTTTAAACCCACATAGATTTCTTACGAAAATTGTCCGTAAAAAATGACAACTAATATATTTTAGTTCGAGGGCCACGAAAAAAGGCCCCGCAGGCCGGATGCGGCCCAGTTGGAAACCCCTGGTCTAGAGCGTGTAGGATCACGTTGTGTGTGTAAATGAAACTGAGAAGCAACAGCGCGAGGAGGACGATGACTCAGTCATAAATAGAAAGTCAACTTTTTAATGCGTACCATACTTAAAGGTATGCTTCTTCATAGCACGTCAGCAGGTCACAAATATGGGAAATGCAGAAATCGACAATGTCAGCTTTCATCTATCAAAAGTACCTCAAGATTCAATCGAGTTAATATGTCTTACAGTGAATTGATGCTTAATAAACGTAGTTATAGTTATGCCACAAGACCATTGGTCAGCCTTCTTACCGGCTATTCTCTTGGGCTTTCGAGCTGTATATATGGAAGATTTACCTCCATTTCAAATCAGACGATATGATCGTTCAAAAAAAGTACGTTTTTGTGTCTGATCTCGTAACTTAAAATGGATGAATTATTGTTTGAACAAATTAGCATGTTTGAAATGACCCCCTTGAATCATTCATATTGAGACCAAGAGAGTGAAGATCCAATCATCAGATCAAAAATTATTCAGAGTGGTCCATTTATTATTTTTTTGTACACTGTAAATCCGAATTCTTGTTAATAGCTGCAGTAGTTATCCATTTGTGTTGTAGTTTAAAAAAAAAATATTGAAAAATTTTAATTTTTGGTCAAAACACGTAAAGGTATCAAAATAAATAAAACATGAAAATTATATTCTTACCTATATTTTGTTGCTCTACGTTATTCAGCTCAATCGACATCATAACTCTTTCCTATAACAAAAATAGGTGCTATAGTAGAACCATACTTCAAAAAAAGCAGTCTATATCGCACACTAAAAAATGCATGGTGTGTCACAATTCCATTTATAATTTAAAAGTTGCATTCTTATGTGCTTTTATAATCTTAAACAAAAAAATATTTAGTTTCTTAATTTATTCCTTTGCAGTGCTCGCCACTCTCATCAGTATTTTTACTCCCGCCAGCTTGGCGAATAAAGGTTTTTTTTAAATTAATTTTATTTTATAACCATCGTTGAACAGCCCACCCAATTTTATGGGTTTACGACAACTAATGTTCAACTCCGTAGCCTTGTCATTTTGAACCAAATTCAGAAGACAAGGAAACTCCTGGATCAAGTATAGGAAGAAATTTGCTTTCGCGGAGGACTTTCTGATGGAATTAATCCGCATTTACGTTACATGGAGAAGGAAACCACGAGAACCTCCCACGGTTAGTCTGACGGCAAGGGGACTCTAACCCGATCTGTCAGCACTGTGGTCGGTACAATACAAACCGGATAAGTAATTCGTATCGACTGGGATTCGAACCCGGTTCGCCGAATTGGAAGGCGAACGCTCTATTCCCTGAATCATCGCGGCGACTCAGGGAATAACTTTTGAGGGAAAGGCAACTCTGTGTTAAACATCCTCCGTCAGGTGAAGAACTAGCACTTATTGTTTGACTATAGAAAGAACTCCCCTCGGCACGAAGTTTACAGCAGTCTGCTACTTTGGTAACAAGAAATAGTGCACCTGGAATAAAGGAGCTCCTTTTCTCCCTGGTTCTCTTTCTCTCTCATTTACCCGAGTCACCCAACACCCATACTTGAAATAGTTAAACGTTCGTTCCAACATTTGATTTCTTAGGAACTATGGTAGAAACTATGATGAACAAACCATCAAAACAAGTTGCTATTCTTGTGTTGGACCATCATAGATCGATCAGAATTTCTACAATGGGGTTATTGTTACTTATGTTGGTTACCAACAAAAAATATAATGGAATTATTGATGGTTATTGATGATGGAATTATCGTTGGTTACCATCATGATTATGTTGGTCCATCAAGGGAAAAGTATCAAAAATTTTGACTTGGGTAATCTTTTTGGGTAAAAAGTTTTGTTTGGTTAGAGTAGGCCATGGCTCGCCAAACTTTTTTGATCATGGAATTTGCATTTATATGCATTTATTTGCATTTATATAATTTTCCGAAATCACCATCGACCCCCATAAAAGTGATTTTCTGTTAATTAAAATAAAACTCTATTAGATACGGTGTTTGTACATTTATTTTATGAATTTAAACATTTATTAAAGTAATAGTACATTGTGTAACAATAGTTTTATGAGAAAATAAGTAAAGTTACTACAGATTTATTGCTCCTTAATCAATGAGATGGGTGTGCCTAGTGTTTTTTTGCAAGGTTCGCTATAGTGGGTTCAAAATTGGTCAATTTTAATCTTAAATTCCCTCAAAACTCCACATATATTTCTGTACTTAGTTAAGATTGAATTTGCGTAACTGAAACCGGCTTCAACCTTATAGGAACTTGTAAATTCTAGCATAAATGGCTGAGCTATTTCGTAAAGTTTTACATATTTTTGCATTATATTTATATTTGTTCAAAACTTGCTTATTGTTAAATTTTAAAAAAGCGTCTTTGCTTCAAGATCCGATAATTATTCATCAAGCTGCTCTTGTAGAATGATTTTCACGTTTTCAATTTGAGCAGAAAATGGCACAATAATCCATTCAGGGATGTCAATGTTTTCCAAATCAACAAAGCGCAGTTTAAATTCGTCGCTCAATTTTTGGAGATGACCTGTATATATGTAAAAGTTTTAATAATGACACTGCAAATATTCAACACAGTTTGCAAAGATAACTGAAACTGCGTATGATATTTGCGTTTGTAACGTCAATGCTCGTCACACGTGGCATTTGGACAAGCGCACATTGACTTATAAACCAAAAGTGCAGAGTTCGTGTCACTGGTACGTAAATACTTGTTTCACCCGAATAAATATACGTTTATTAATTTATGTTCTATAAAGAAACTGATATTAAGTCAATTATAAAAAATTCGCAAATTTTACATACTCAATTAGGTATGTGTGATTCGCGTATTAAGAACTGTTTTTTCTTCGACCCCCAATCGATCTTTCCGATTCGGATCGACCCCCCGGCTCAGATCGATCCCCTCTTTTGTTACATAGACCCCTAGGGGTCTATATAGACCACTTTGGCGACCTCTGGAATAGGCTAATATTTTCTCGTAGTGAACTAACACTAGGAGGTAAGACTTAGTTTTGTGGTAGCCAATTTCACAATTAAGCCCTAATTTTTTCAAGACGAATCTTGTTTCGGATCATTGGCTAACGAAAACGTTTGGATGATTACTAACCATTTTCTATAAAGAGCTTAAACTAAGAGGAAAAAATCCCCTTGTACCCCTAGCCATCAGGCTAACCGTGGGTGGTTTTCCTCTCTATGTAACGCAAATGCGGTTCAGTTCCATTTAAAAGCCCTCCACAAAGGCAAAATTTTCCCCAAAAACTTGACCCAGTAGTTCTCTTGTCTTCTGGATTGGGTTCAAAACTACAAGGCTAAGAAGTTGAACATTGGTAGTCGTGATGGATAGCCCAACAAATTGGCTCGGCTGTTCAACGCCGGTTATAAAATAAAATTAAAAAAATTAGTTTACCTAGCAAAGAAGTGTTTTCGATAAAAAAAAACAAATAGCAGGTTTTCTATTTTTTTAAAAAAATACTTTTTAGCGGGATGGGTAATGAAAAGCTTTTGTGCGCAAGCATAGGCTTCCTATATCCTCATGTAAAGCTAACTCGGTATTGTAAAATCTGAAATATATTTTGCTCTAAAAATCTTAAATTTTTAATAAGTAAACAAAAAAATTTTAATAAGAAATTTAAGAGGCAAATTTTTTTTTCTTCTTGCTACTGAATTTAGTTGAACTCTGATAATTAAAATATAATTAAGTTTTGAAATCATTTACAATCAGCGAAAAAAATTGCGTTTCATAGAAGCTTTTTTTTCTAACACAATTTTTTTTTTTAAAAATTGTACCAATAATTTTCCGTGTACAAATTTTAACGTTAAAAAACTTTGTAGACTAACTGCCACTACAATTTTTCAATTCCTATTCTCAAGTATATAAAACATGTTAACTCGATTCTATCCTGAGGTTCGTTTCGATAGATAACTCTGAAACTTTCGTTAACATACTACTCGCATTGGACGCCTTCGGACATGAACTGAACACGCCTATCTTGATAGTCGCATTCACTTTGATTTGAATACGTCTAGTTTGATGGATGGAACACAGTGAACAGTTGTGATTGCAACGTTATCCTTCTCGTGCTTTTGCTGCTTGGTGTAGATTGCGCACAACGGGGAGCTGCAAACACTGATAATAGCAGCAGATGAGTGATCACGCACACAACTGTGATCTTAACACAGCTCTTTAAATCACAGATCAAAATCTGGCGATCTTAATACAGCACTCCCGGCCTCTCTTAAAAACAGCAATAAATCGTACACTGATATCTATTCATAGAATTCCATCCCAAATAAAATTCTGGCGGGAGAGTAATGTAGCGTAGCTACCACTACATTTATTCAATACCAATTAACTAGTATATAGCAGTGTTTCTCAACCTTTTTATCATCACGGTCCTGTCAACGTTTGATAATTTTACTACGGCCCACGGAAGAAGGGAGCAGCTAATCCAGATATGTCAAATTAGAATGTTTAATTAGTTTTAGTTCATAAAACAGATAGCTCTCAGCATTATAATCTTCGGAAACTTTTTTTTCCTCTCAAAAAGATAAATGATAAAAACAAAATTGTTTCATTATCAGCATTTATATAAAATAAATGAAGCAGTCTTACGCACCGTAATGTATTAATGAATATAGGTATTTATGATTAGAACTGCAGTATTACATTCTGAAAATAAAAGTTTAAATTATTTTCATAAGATCAGCTAAAAGAATCTTAACTTTCTATTTTATTTCATTTATCTCTAATCTTGTCAAACGTATTAACTCATTCCTGCCCTAGCGTCTTCTTAAAAGACAGTAAAAAAGTGAAAAAAAAATCATTATTCGAATTTATTTTTCTAATCATGAAAGTTGTAGCATTTGTTTTCACGTAAATCTGAAAGATACAAATAAATTTATTACCACTTTTTTAAATTCGGTATTTTCCATACGTTAGTTTCTTTTTGTGGGCAAACTCAAAAAAGGAAAGGCAAAGTTAAAAGGAAAATGGGACAAAGTTAGAAGGAAACCATTCAGGCATGCTTAGTTTTTATACAGCTTTTATATTGCACAAAAAATTGCAATTGTGATTTCAGAAGTCAAAATATTAAATTTAGAAGTTGTGACAATGTTATTTATAAGAATCTCTTCGTTTAGAGCCTGTCCAACATTGAGCCTCAACACCTTTCGAGTTTACGAACGCTTTATTTCTTTTAGTGTGCCTTTTCTTAAGTCAGATAAGCACTTTTCAGATTTAAAAAATAATCTGAATGCTTTTAAAACCAACCTGTTTTCGAAATAATCCATTTGATATATTTTAAGAGCCTGAAAAAGAGTGTGTTTTCAAAGTTTTCATTTATAATTAAATAATAATTTTAGTTCATATTTTTATTCTTATTTTCCCCTTCATATTTTATCGCTTAGCTTGAAAAAAATTTATAAATAAATAAATATGAGTCTCATTTGATTTGTCAGAATGAAGGTAAAACCTTTCCTGTTTCTCACCGAGAAGACTGTGTACATACCTTCGTATATAGTAAAACAGAAAAGTACATACCTTTATTATCTGGTAAATATACCTTTATTATCAGGTAAAAATACCTTTATTATACGGTATATACCTTTATATATGGATAAATACTATTAATATTGAATTTATACTAAGAGGATGTTTTCTTCAGTAAGCATGAAATTTAGCTTTTTAAAAAAAAGAAAGACAATGACCTAATTTCTATTGAATTAGAACTACACTCGAACTTCTATTTAACGAACTTCCATTACGAATTTCTGTATTTTGCGAATTTTTTCGAGGAACCAAGAACATTTTGGAAATTTCTTCGAAAAATAACTTCCAAACAGCGAAGTGAATTTTCTGTTTAACGAACTTTTCTTCGAGATCCACTTTCCCAATTTACCAAAATATTTCAGAACATTTTAAACTTGTTAACGCATTTTATAGGGGAAATTACCTTGAATTGATTTTTGAATCCGCTTAACTTTTAGAGAAAAAAATGAAATCCTTTTTTGTTTGCATTTCAAACGAAAAACGCAGATAAAATTAACTGATTTTATCAGTAGCCATTAAACTTATATGAACGCATGTGGTAATGTATGTTTAAAATTACTCTTTAATAAATGCAGCTATAGTTTTATACATAAATTTAGCTTTTTTTTTAGTTGAAAATGTATGCAGAATGATAGTATAACACTGGATTATGTTTTGCTATATTCTTGCTTTCCATGCAGATTTATTTTACGGTTAAGATTTATGAAAAAAACAGTAGATACTAGTTTACCAGATAAAAATGTATCAATTGCTTTTTTAATTATGCCTAGTGCTTATGAATTTAAAATGCGTTTTGAGTCGTTTAAGTATTTCAAAAGGTGATTTTTCTATTTAACGAATTTTCCTTATAACGAACTCATTATCGGGATTCAGCGACCTCGTTAAATAGAGGTCCGACTGCATATGTTTTATTCTAGGGAGTTTCTTACTAATTATGAGGAATAATTTTCTGACAGAATATGAGTGATTTTTTATCACTTTGAGTTCGTTAAAAAACAAATATGTTGAAATAGTATTTACAACGATATTATTTTTAAGACACATTTAATTATAAATTAAATGTGTCTTAAGCGGATATCACACAAGGGAAAAATAAGAGCAACCATAAGCGGAACCTCAACTCTTAAGGCAATTTCGCAGAGTTGTTGATAGGGTTGCTGAATTGCCAAAACATTTGTTGGTAGCGGTTATCATATTTTGTTGCATATCTTAACTTTTAAATTACATTTTATTTTTTTCATGTGATCCTATCATCTCATTCTTTTTCAATTTCTTTTTTTAAAAGGAGGAAAATGAAATCACAGACGCTGTAGAATATTGATTGATATTCGTTTAAATTTGTGCATTTTAAAAGTCTTTATTCAGCTACAAATAAATATTCTGAACACTACACTCCCATATTAGTGGAGCAGCATAGTATAAAAAGGGTTATGATTTCTTGCTCATTATATGAAAATGACATTAAGATGTAAATAAATTCCATGTTGCATCTCTAAAGGGATAAGGGGGTAAAAGGAGGATAGAATTAAATACTATCTAGTATTTTTTTATATGTTGAATCGAGTGACTAATATTCTAGAAGTTATTTATGTTTTATCTATTAACGTAAAGTTTATTTATCCATATTTACGTATCTAGCATTGCTAGCTAGGCAAGTGAGGTATCGTGTACGTTAAATCGAATAAAACCAAGCTGTCTGACTTAATACTTTAGCAATTCAAAAATTTATAAAAGTTTCCAGCGTAGAAAGAACAATTTTTTTACTTTGACTTATACCACTTTATGCAACTGACATTGCTATCTAGACAAGTGAGGCTTTTCTTCCAATTTAAATGTTTATGCTTAATCTCATAAAATAGTCCTTTGAAGCAATTGTTTAGAAGAAATGAGGATTTAATGTATGAAATATGCAATTGTGACTTACCTTTTAGTCACAAAATATTTATAACATCAGAACCATTAGATCTATCAAATCAATTCTAATTTTTTTTTTAAATTTAGCCTAAAAAATATATAATAAATAATGTCTGACTTGTCTATACAATAATGTCTCGGAATTTTATTGTCATTAACTACAAATATTATCATGAATATCACTTTCATGAAATAACAATTTTTTTTTAAAAATTGCTTTTTAAAAATACAAGATTTTCAATGTCATACTTACAATTTATTATTGTAAAATTTGAAACATTCATTATTTATGTAAGATAATTTAATTAAAATTTACACGATTTATTTTAGGACAAATTTGTTGTATGTTAGTTTACACACTAAATAAATTCAAATTTATTAGTAACTAGAAGGAAAAAAAAACAATATTTTATTAATAGCATACTTTTTATGTACCCTGTTATTTTTGCTATAGGCTCTTTAAACGTGTTTTGCATTTTAAATAATACAAGAATCAGTTTAAAAAATGAAACTTTTAATATCAATACTTAAACTTCATTCATTTACATTTTTTATTTTATTTTTCAATTTCAATCATGAAAACAATATTACTTCTCTTCCCTTCTACACTAGACAAATCTTATATGGTTTCACAAAATATCGGAAATAAAAGAAAGAAATTACTATCATGATAAAATTTTACCCACATATTATTAGAATGAGGGAGATTATAAATACCATTAATTTGAAATCAGTTAAGCCTTCAGGTATCCGTTAAAAACTAATTTTAAGTTTGATAGATATTTTGATTATAGATATTTATTTAGATAAATATTTTGATTTGAACGAAGGGAGGTATATTTGGTTTTGTAGTTTTTATGTTTGGACTGAAATTTCTTTTAAAAAATGAATTGTGTTTGTAAGTTAAGACTATTGAAAAGAAAAGTACTATATTGAAAAATTAGTAAGGTAAACTTACGTACTAACTGCCATTGTGGAAAAGTAAAGTATCAATAGATAAATGTAAAGTATAAATAAAAAGTAAAGTATCAATAGTTAACTTTGAATAATAAGATAAAACCATTATTCAAATTTGCTTCATTAGTATGATGTAATAATTATTTATTCGCTTTAAACTAATAACATTAAGAGTTATTATTATAATTTGTTCCAATCAAAATTTTCATTACTTTGGATAGAAATAATTCCTAAATTAATATAGATGAATTTTTCTGGCATTTCACATTAAAATATTCGCCAAGCAACTAGCCAAACTTTGTTGCATTATTATTTTAACATATAAAACATAAGAGATTGCATTTCTTAATTTTAACTTTTAATCTTTATTTCTGTTGATTAAAGAAACATGTGTTCCATTGCTTGAATTTTTTAAATTTTATTTGTGTATTAATTTTATTTTTCCCTAAGAATTCCTTAATTTTTCAATCGCTTATTTTAAAGCTAGTTAGAAAATTCAGAAAACATGTTTAGTAAACATTTACCTTGTCCCCCACAAAGTTACTATATTTTACGGTAATTATTGAAAAGGTTTTTTAAAAAAGGTAGTAATATACACTGGTTATCATAAATTAAGGAAAAATCACAAAAATAGCGATAACTCTTTCAAAAGTAAGCCAAACCGTGCAAAATTTGCATATGTTGTCCACTAAGAGTAGCTGAGTAAAATTGCAATATGCAAATTAGTGGCGCTGCACTCGGCTTACGTCATCTGCCTGGAGCATAAAAGTCCAAGTTTGAGAGAAAGCACACAAATTTTACTGTGATTGCGACATTGAAAATCTGAGATAGCCAATTCGTAATAATGACCTCTAGGCATCATTTGCCTGAAGAACTACGATGGAGAGCCATCGGGAGACTAGAGGCAGGGCAGAGTCAATCAGAAGTGGCCAGATGGCTAAATGTGAGTCCATCTGTGGTTCATAGACTTTGGAGGCAATTTCAAACCACAGATTCGGCATCTAGGAGGTTCAGTCAAGGACGGCCAACTGTTACGACCAGTGCCGATGACCGATATTTGACATTAAGTGCACGCAGGAATAGAACCGCTACTCCGACACATCTTAGATCCTCTCTTGCTGCAGCCACCGGAAGGTTGGTGTCAACGTCAACTGTGCGCAGAAGGCTCCACGAAGGTGGTCTGTATGCGAGACGACCAGCCATTTGCGTGCCGCTCACATCACGCCATAGGAGAGACCGTTTGCAGTGGGCCCGACAACATGTCCACTGGACGTCAGATCAATGGAGGCCTGTTCTCTTTACGGATGAGTCCAGGTTTAGTCTAGAAAGTGACAGTAGACGTTATTTGATATGGAGAGAACCTGGGACCCGTTATCATCCATCAAACATCCGTGAAAGAGATGCATACGGAAGAGGCAGTGTCTGTGTTTGGGGAGGCATATCCTTAGGAGGGCGCACATACCTCCATGTCTTTCCAAGGGGAACCGTGAATGCTCAGGTTTATCGAGACAATTTCCTTGATGCTTATGTGCGCCCATATGCCGGGGCAATTGGTGATTGCTTCCTGTTACAGGACGATAATGCAAGACCACACAGAGCTCGCATTGTTGATGATTATCTTCAACAGGAAACAATTACTCGCATGGAGTGGCCAGCTCGATCCCCGGACTTGAATCCTATCGAGCACGTTTGGGATGCTCTAGGGAGGCGTGTATCTGCCATCAATCCGCCCCCTCAGACCCTTGCCACGCTTGCAACTGCTTTACAAGAGCAATGGCTCTCACTTCCTATTGAACTGATAGACCGCATAATTGAAAGCATCACACATCGCTGTTTGTGCTGTATTGCTTCTAGAGGCAATCATATTCCATATTAAAGGTACTTTTTCTATTGCAAACCGATACTTCCAATTTGTTTATTTTATACATGTGCTAATTTCTATACTACTATTAATTTCTGATAATTTCTTTTTATGTTGTTTAATACCTTACTATGTGTTGTATATTGTGGGTAAGTTTCATAAAATTCCATGTGTAATTTCTTGAGTTATCGCGATTTTTGTGAATTTTCCTTAATTTATGATAACCAGTGTATTATATAAAAATAATTTTTAAAATAAAAGATTCCACACTTCAAACTGCTCTATATTCCACAATCCCTTTCCTCTTTATTTTCTTATCTGTTTCTACATTCATCCCCTCTTTATTTTGGTATATTTTGATTAGCATAATATTTTGTTTAATATTATTCAAAGTTAACATACATTTATCTATAGACACTTTACTTTTCTACAATGGTAGCAAGTATATAAGTTTACCTTACTAATTTTTCAATATAGTTTCATTTAGCATTTCAATAGAACGAAAAATGTTTTATAAATACAAACTTTTGTTGCATTGTTATAACGTATAAAATATAACGAAGATTGTATTTTTTATTTTTAGAATTTTAATATTTGTTTTTAATTTTGGTACCTGTTGAATGTAAAAGCATGTGTTTGATTATTTGAAAAAGCTTAATTTTTTTAATTTGTGAAATAATTATTTATTTTTTCCTACGAATTACTTTAATTTTAGAAAAGCTTATTTTAAAACAAGTTAGAAAACTCAGGAAACATGTGTGGCAAATATTTACCTACTCTCTCACAAAGTTACCCCATTTTTCAGTAATTTTTAAAAATACAAATTCCCAAAACCCCTATCTATTTTTACATTCATAACCCTCTTTTAATTGGTGTATGATGATTTGCTTAATATTTTGTTCATTATTATTCAAAGTTAACTATTCATATTTTAATTTTTATTTATACTTTACATTTATCTATTGATCCTTTACTTTTCTACAATGTAAGAATGTAAGTTTAAATTACTAATTTTTCAATATAGTTTCATTTTCAATAGTCTTCATTTATAAATACCATTTATTTTTTAAAATAAAATAAATTTCTGTCCTATCATAAAAACTATAAAACCAATAATACCAATCTTTCATTAGTGCATAGAATAATCTTAGAACTATCATCAAAATATCTATCAAACTTAAAATAAGTTTCTGAGTGATACCTGAAGGCTTAACTGATTTCAAATTAGTGCTATTTAATCTCACTTATTCTAATAATGTGTTGGTAAAATTTTATCATGATAGTAATTTCTTTTATTTCAGGTATTTTGTGGAACTCTGTAAAGTTTGTCTGGTGTAAAAGGAAAGAGATGCAATATTGTTTTTATAATTGAAGTTAAAAAAGAATAATTCAAAATTGAAAATAAATACACTTGATAGTAAATGTTTTATTTTTACACTGATTTTTGTGTTATTTAAAATGTAAAATGCGCTTAAAGCCTATAAGAAAAATAATAGGGTACATAAAAAAAATTCTCTTAATACAACATATTTTTGTCTAGTTATTAATAAATTTGAATTTATATAGTATATGTTACAATAAATTTGTCGCAAAATATATCTTGTAATTTTTTATTAAATCATCTCATACCAATAATTAATGTCTTAAATTTTGCAATAATAAGTTGAAAGTATGACATTGAATTCATGAAAACCAATCCTCTTTTATTTAAAAAATATTTCTTTTTTAAAAATTGGTCTTTTGTAAATGTGATATTTTTGATAATAATCAGAGCTAATGCAATGTAAATTAATTTTATTACAATTACGTAACAATGAAAATTTGAGTCATTTTTGTACAATCAAGTCCAGCATTATATAATATGTATTTTTTAGACAAATTAAAAAACAAAATTAGAATTGATTTGATAGATCTAATAGTTTTAATGCTTTAAATATTTCATGAGTAAAATGTAAGTCAAAAATTTTATATTTCACGCATTAAACCCTCATTTCTTCTAAAAAATTATATCAAAGGACTATTTTACTGGATTAAGAGTAAAAAATTAAATTTGAAGTAATGTCTCACTTGTCTAGATAGCAGTGTTCGTTGCATAAAGTGGTGTAAGTCAAAGTAGAAAAATTGTACTTTCTACACATAAAACCTTAATAAATTTTCAAACTTCTAAACTATTAAATCAATCAGCTTGGTTTCATTCTAATTCGATTTAGCGTAATGATATGCATAGGTAACGATATCTTATTTGCCTAATTAGCTATGTTAGATACGTACATAGGTATAAATAAAAAACTGTACTTTTATACATAAAACATAAATAACTTCGATAATATTAGTCTCTTCGTTCAACGTAAAAAAATCGTAAAAATACTAGATAGTATTTCAGTCTAATTCTATTTTTATCCCCTTAGCCTTTTAGAAATGCAACATGAAATACATTGTTAATATCAATTCCATATTATGAGCTAGAAATTATAATTCTTTTCATACTATGGGGCTCCACTAACGTGGAAGTGAAATTTTCAAAATCTTTATTTGCAGCTGAATAAAGATTTTTAAAATGCAAAAAATTAAACGGATATCAATTCAGCGTCTTTTCAAGCCTCTTATTCAAGCTCTTAAAATACATTAAGCGTATTATTTTAAAAACAGGTTGGTCTTTGAAAGCATTGGGTTTATTTCTTAAATCTTAACAGTGCTTACCCCACATACGGAAAGACACATTAAAAAAATAAAGCGTTCGCAAACGCGAAAGATGTTAAGGCTCTATGTTGGGCAGGCTCTCAAACGAAGAGATTTTAATAAATAAAATTGTCACTACTTCTAAATTTAATATTTTTACTACTTAAATCGCAATTACCATCTTTTAATTCATGTAATTTTGAAGCTGTTTACAAACCAAGCATGCCTGAATGTTTTTAATTTTATCTGTTTTTGAGAGATTAATTGGCTGTTGCGAAAGTTTCCATGTTTTCCGAAAGCTATCCAAATTGTTCAGTTGTAGCAAAATACTTATTATAAAAGATGTTTCTTGCTTTTTGAAATTTATCACCAGATGTTCTAGATCACCACAATAGTTGAGGAAGTCTTTTCATATAAAAAGAAATCTGATAAGTACGCCAAGAAATTTATGTAAATTTAGGTCGTTACAAATTTAGAAATATTTCCACGTACTTTGATTAATAAATTACTACACTCATTTTTGACCGACCTTTTGGAACACTGTGTTCCTCATTTTGAGCATTCTGCACGTTAAATCAACGCGTGAAAACTACAGAATTTAAAAAAGTTATAGTAAATTTATTTGTACCGTTCATTTTAACGTTAAAATAAATGTTACAACTTTCATGATTACAAAGCCAAACATAAATATTTACATTATTAATACAGGGTGAATAGCCACATTTTTCCAACAAAAAATAAGCACTTTTAAAGAACTCAAAAGATATTTTTAAGCACCTTATAAAAAATATCTAATTATTAGGATAGGTGCACTAATAATTTTTCTCCTTCATATTGCTGAAAGTTTTTTATATTTATGTCAACAAAATGCAAAATAATTTTGAAAGCTACATGATCACGATAAAATAACTAGTTTCTGACAAGGAATTCTTTCCTTGATTACATTGGCCACCATAAAAACAATTTGCGCGCAATTTTAATTATATTCAATATTGAGTGAATCATTCTACTTTTTAAATTAATAATTATTTTACACAATTATGTAAAAAAAATAATTATTCAAAATTAGAATTAATTTAACCATTAAAAAGGTTATCAAGTGTATTTTTTAGATTTAAATAAAAGATATTTCACTGTCTTACCAGCAAATAAGGAAAAAGAATTAATAATGTAATAATGATAAAAAGAAAGGTCACGTACCTTTTCTTTCCCATCTCTGAAGCGAGTCAGGTCACCCAGTCACTGGCTGAGCTCTAATTCTCGGGACAAATCACCAACGGAATGTCCATCAGCAGTCAGTTGGCTCCTAACCAAGCTGCAGGTCTTCTTGTTCGGCAAAATATAATAGCTTGATCGATTGATATGGAACCACAGATATTGGACACTTCTGAATATTTACCTTCGTAGGTGTGACATTTCTGGCCTCCATTGTTCCGTCTTCAGCTGCAATATTATGAGTTCTGTTATAATCATTTTTGCAAAACACATTAGGTGAGTAATTGGCAGAAAACAGCATCATTTGACAACTTTTAGACACCATGTGGTGATTACGCGAACATTGATTATGATGCCTCTAAGTCGAAATCATGACTTCAGCTTTACCCAAAACGAACATTCACAGTTTTTCCAAATCGAAAAATCACTTTTAACCAGTCCAATGAAACACTCTTCCAGGCGTTCAGATCACAAAATGCTCCATCATCGTGGAACCTCTTGGCAAGTTCTCGCCTGTAACAGCCATTCGGAATTCAATCTCTTCACAAATGTTTCATCATTTTTTTCGCCACCTCAACAATCTGCAGGGCAACTCATAAGTGGTGATGCAAGTCCGGATCTATTCTTGCTTAACTAGACAAAAGAGCCGTGATGGTTCAGGGAATAAAGCGTTTGTCTTCCACTGAGGTTAATCGGGCTCGAACCCCGGCGATTGCCGGTCGATATGAAATCCGCATCTGGCTTGCACTGACCACAGTGCTGACGTGAAATATACTCCGTGGTAGATGGATCATGGGTTAGAGTCCCCTTGTTGTCAAGCTAACCATGGCGTGGTCTTTCTCTCCATGTAACGCAAATGCGGTTTAGTTCCACCAAAAAGTCCTCCAAGAAGGCAAATTTCTCCCAATAGTTTTATAGCAAATTTCTCCAAATTTCTCCCAATCCAGGAGTTTCCTTGTCTTCTGGATTGAGTTATACATTACAAGGCTATGTAATTGAACATTCGTAGTTGTGAACCCGAAAATTGGGTAGCCCGTTCAACGACGGCCATAAAATATAAAATAAAAATAGACAAAGCGAAAGATGTAGTTTAACCAGTCCGATTATGTTGACTGGGAGATCAGCTAGCAAAGATGCAAGAGTTTTTTCTTGACTCTTGGAAGGAACATTAAAGGCCATTGCATGTTATTTTTAACAGGGGCAGATGGAGAGAACGATTTCACCGAATACAGAGCAGAGTTCTTTCGCAAAACTTCAACTTCATGGGATGAAACTAACAGATGGGTCGTTAGAATCCTTCTCATAATAGATATTTCAGCCGCCGATAAACGAATTTCATCATAATCATCATTTGGTAAGATTTGCATCAACTTGAACATCGTTTTTGTTGGTGTCAGTTGGAGAAAGGTATATCGACACTAGGCCTCTTGAATGCACGCTTTTTGTGTCTGCAGACCTTTCTGGAGCTGTTGATCGAGATAGTGGAGAGCTACCAGCTTCTTATGGCGTTAAAACAAGCTTAGAAGAAAGTCTAGAATAATCTAAAAGCTGGCGCAAGTCTGTCATTTAGGCTGTCATATCTGAAATCGAAAAAAAAAATTTCATAAGAAAAATAAGGTCGTTGCAAAAACTAGTTAAATAAAATAGTTATTAAATTCAAAGAACAACAATATTTACTATATATATTTAACATAGAAAACTTCAACCAATCTTTTTTTGTTTTTCTTTTCTGTAAATCTCTTTCTTAATTTTCTAATGAAAACAAACTCTCTTTCTCAGACTTTAAAACTCACATGCTGTCTTTTAATCTATTTTTAGTTCAAGTATGCATTAATTAACCTTGACATTTTTCCCTTTGATAACTCGTGAGAAAGCTAAATTTCCCTAGACCAATTAGTACAATGATTTCCTTTATTCCCTATAATGAAGCATTTTACTGATTTACTTCGGAAGATTTTCCCTAATTTTTATTGAGGAGCACGACGAGTATGTGACTTGAATGCTCGCTCCTTAGGTATATGTCATGCCTCCATGTTGTGATGGCGCTGTCATCAAGGTAGATGTTGTAAGAAGACAGAGGAGGGAACGCTCTGATGGAGAGCGGAAGCGAATTGTTTAGATGTCTTGGTCATATTAATTTTCTAATCTTTTATCATTATTAATAAATGTTTCTTTTGTGTTGTTAATTGGTTACCATTTATTTCGCCAATTGTGATTTTGGAAAGTATCTGAGTGAAGAAGGGAAAAGGAAGGAAAAATTATACATAATATCACAGTATGTGTCTCAAATGATATTCAGGTATAGCCTGGTGCCTGAAACCTGCTTAATTCCACCTCTCGGCTATTTGATATTCATAATCAATAACTGATAAGACAAAAATACAGTCTGTAATTAAATTTTGAATACAAATCTCAGTCATATCTTTTACCCAAATAATCACGGTGATATAAACAAAATGTAAGAAATATTTCTTGTAAAAGTTTTTTTGCCTTCACACCATTAGCTTACGCTTAAATAGCAGTACACAGGAAAAGGAGAGATCTTTTTCAACTGCAAATTGTTATCAAAGGACGCAATTTAACTTGGTGAAAAGCAATTCAAAGAAAGCATTCAAATTTGAGTGAACGCAAAGCAAGAATATCGCTCAAATTAAAGCGTATTTCACTCAAGTTGAGTTAAAAAATTTTTTACTCTTTTTTGAGTAGGGGAAATCACTCTTTCATTTTAAGAGAGTACATGGTGTCAAAAATTCTAAAATTTTAACATAATACTATTACAACTCACAAAAATAGATTCCGTTTAAATTATTTGTAGCTTAGAAATTTCTTTAAAAATATTTAAGCGATGTAAAACCTCTTATAATTTACTTAATAAAAATATCTTAAAATTGAAATATATTTTTCACTAAATGTTGAGACTTATTTTGCACTACAATGATTTGGTTCTAAAATTAATAATTTTAAGCCCTAAAAACTATCCTAGGTAAATTAAAGAATTTAACACGCATTTACTTTTGCTTACTAACATATTAATTTTAAGTTTAATTTTATAAGGTGTAAAGTTTTTTTATTGTTAAAATTATATGGAAAATTTTTATTATGTAAAGCAATTAAAAACATCCTATGGGTTTTAGTTATTTCGATTGATCTGTACTTTATTTTAATAAAGGAATATTTTTTAAAATTAGTTTTTAATTTTTTAATTTTAAATGAAATATCTAGTAGTTAAAAGTATTTAATTTTGCGCAAACATAATTCTAAGATAATTGTTAAAAATAATTCAGTGCTGTTCGCATTAATTTTATAGAAAAATTACTACGATTAATGTCAGCATGCCTGTCTAAATACTTGGGCAAAGGTCAATCTGCCTTTCATTGGTCAATCTACTGTGCAAGGGACACTTCGCGCAAACCGCTACTATAAACTAATTATGGTAAGAACTCAGAAAGAATAACAGTTTAAAACTAGTATTCTATTAATTTCTTATTTTAATATTCAAGAATTTCTTCCAAGAACTTTAAAATTCTCCGTCTTCTTTAATAGGCATGAAATAAATAATTTATCCTTTAATTTAAATAAGCATTTTTAGGAGTCAGTTTGTTAATCGGAGAATACAAGAGTCAAAATTTTTGATGGCGTTCCATTGATGGACCCACATAATCTTGACGGTAACCATCAATAATTTTATCATGAACCATTATAATTTTTGGTAACCTACATAAGTAACCATCAAACATGTAAAATGATTGCCGCTTTCATATGCTATGGACAGACAGTACGCCGAGATGGATTGTGGTTGAATGAATTGGAAAACCACGCTTTTACATAATAAGTTGCGAAAATCGACATGGTAAAGAAGAAAAAAAATCGCATTTTCGAAGAGGGAAAATTAAGAACTTTTTAAAAATACCCTATGAAAAAGGCAGCTATAAGGGATCTTAAAATACTAAAGTAAAAAAAAGCACATTATGCACTTTTTAAAAACGCTACGCACCATGTTAATATATTTGATAACCATTGTTGAACAGCCGACCCAATTTTTGGGTCTACGACTACTAATAATTTTGTAATAAAATCCGAACACTTATAATTTTGAACCAATTCAGAAGACAAGGAAACTCCAGGATCAGTACCCAAAGAGGTATGATTTGTTATGGGAACATTAAGGATATTGTGATCGACAGATTTAAAATGCATCAGTCACCATTTACTACATGGGGAGTCATCGGCTGGTGGGAATCGAATCTACGACCTCTTAAACATTGGCTCAATGCCCTTCCAACCAGAGTATCCCGGTCCTCATGTAATATATTGCAGTTGATAGAACTACTTCGTGCAAAATAAATCCGAATAATGAAAAAATTCTCACTTTTTTACTGTCTTTTAAGAAGACGCTAAGGAAGGAATGGGTTAATACGTTCGACAAAATTAGAGATAAATGGATTAAAATAAAAAGTTGAGATTCTGTTAACTGATCTTATGAAAATAATTTAAATATTTATTTTCAGAATGTAATACTAGGAGGTTACAGTTCTAATCATAAATACCTACATAAATTAATAAATTACGGTGCTTAAGACTGTTTCATTTATTTTAAATAAATCCTGATAATGAAATAATTGTGTTTTTTTTATCATTTATCGTTTCGGGAGGAAAAATAAAGTTTCCTAAGATTGTAACTGTTTTATGAACTAAAACTAATTAGACATTCTAATTAGATATATTTGGATTAGCTGCAATCGCTCACACTCGTTTAGAAATCAATATATAAATTAATTCATTATCGGGATTTAATTGATATTTTAATGGGGATTTTGGTGCTGTTCCCGTAATGGTTAGTTTTCTATATTTCCTTATATTTTAATATGCATTAATGAGTTTTTTCATTTTACGCTTAATTTTTATTTATATGAATAGAAAGATGACGGATTTTTTCATATCACATGATCCGTCATGTGGGTTAACAGGGGGTGCTGCAGATAGACTTGATCAAGGGTCTACTGTGGTTAATTAGCTATACCCGATCAATTGTTTTGTTATATTAAACACTTTAAAAATTATAGCTGAGACAAATTTTAGTTAGTTTTGCTTCCAAATATAAGCTCGGTTTTCGTCCGCAACCTCCTGTCCGTGGATCAAATAGTACTCCCCATATGGAACATAAAATTGCTTCCACTTTTTTATTGTGTATTTCTCTCAGATTAGTGTGACTTTCTGTGAACTTAAGGTTGACTAGGCGGTGAGATCAAACTAATCTGTATTAAACTCAAAACTAAGATCAGTCACCTACGCCACACCCATACCGCAAATGTAGTTGTTTTGAAGGATGTTTAAAAGCAATTAAATTAAAATTATTAAATCAAAACCATCTAAAATATAACACACAACGTTCGCTTCCTCCTTCAGTGGGTAAAATTATCAAACGTTGACCTAACCTTGGTGATAACCAGGGCTAAAGAGAATACAAGGGCTAGTTCACTCCGCTCTTAGAACTGAAGCTACGATTTCCCTCCTCATGACGTCACTGTGTCCACAGATCTCGGAGATCGCAAGCAAAGATATGATAACTTTGCATCTTTCTCTTTGTAAAAATAAGTTAGACTTTTTCTGGTTATTAGCCTTCAAACTTTACGTAATTAACACATTATTTCCGTTCATAAACATAGTTCAAAAAAAAAACTTTCTTGGTTATTATATTAAAAAAATACCATTTTAAACTTATAAAAATGTTTTGCTACTTGGTGAAAATGACACGATAAATACTTTATTTTAAAAAGTTCAGTTTTAACTTTAACTATTAAGAAAAATGAAGGCATATATCGACGCTTTTTTTATCTACATATTCTTTTATAAAAATAAGTTAAGTTAAATTTAGAATCCCTGATTTTAAAATATGTCGTTAATAGCAATTTGTTCATACTTCATCATTAGGAAACATCAACCTTAAACGCTAATTACTGAAACAAAATAATAATTTAGGTTCATAATGACATTAGAAATTTTACAATTGTTTATAGACATTTAAATTTACGATGATATAATTTATAGATATTTAATTTGAAGAGAATATAATTTTTAAAAAAAATCATAAATATTTAGAATAACTACATTAAAAAATATGTTATGAAATTAGGAGAATTTCAACTATATACTATATATTTTGTTTATACTTTTTACTTACATTTTAATTTTCTTTGACTTTATCTATTTTTTAATTCTTTTCACCTGCCTTTCTTTATGAAGTAACAAGGCGGTTTCTATTCAGATAATGAATTTTTATAAAAGTTCTTTATGACAGAATAAACGTATTGCTGTTTTATATTAACTGTGTCATTTCGGAATCCATTCCTTACATAGTTGTTCATTTACTTCAGGGAACACGCGAAAAATTATACTTTTTCCTTTTGTTTTTATATCAGAATTTTTGCAAGTTGCAATCGCGCAAACTGGCATTTCGATAATAGTTTTAAATTCTTGTAAATTCACTGCAAAAACTGAGGAAAGTCATTATAGAAAATAACAAATGTCTTAGAATATCTCGCAAAAAGAAATGATCCAATATTAGTTAGAGCTAGTAAGGCCAAACGCTCCGTTCTTGAAGTAAAAGTGCGAGCTTTGCGCCAAAGTGACGTCACTAGAGTGACGTCGGAGGATCGTGGCGGCAAGAGATACTTCAAAGGAGTGAACCAGCCCTTCTATTCTCTTTAGCCCTGGGTGATAACACTGAAACAAAAGGTTGGGAAGCACTGTTCTATACTAGTAAATTGGTATGAATAATTGTAGTGGTAGCTACGCTACAATACTCCCCAACCAGAATTTTATTTGTCATACAATTCGATGAATGGATATCGCTATTTGATTTATTGCAGTTTTTATGAGAGGCCAGAAGAACTGTATTAAGATCACAAGATTTTGAGCGCTGATTGTAAGAGCTGTAATAAGATTACTGTTGTGTGCGTGATTGCTCCTCTCTTGCTATTAGGAGTGTGTACGGATCCCCGTTGCGTGTGATCGAGACTGAGCAGCAACAGACCGAGGAGGATAATGTCGCAATCACAAATAAAAAGTGAACTGTTCATTGTCTTCTATCCATCACTCTAGATGTATTCAAATCGTTTCAGTGAGTAGACGTGTTGTTCCAAGCAGGCGTGTTTAGATCGTTGCTGACAAGATAGGCATGTTAAGTTCACGTCCGGAGGTCTTCAATGCGATGAGTTTTTTTTTCCTCCAATGCCCACTTGGAGAATGACTTACCTCATACAGGTATCTGAAGGGCAGATTTGTGGGCCACTATTTAAGGGGCAACACATTAAGTGGACCAACGTTGCCCACAGTAAGTACAGATAGTACAGAGAAGGAAAGGCCTTGCCCGGGATTCGTACCCAGAACCTTTCTGGTGCAAGGACAGTTACCTAACCCCTACGCAGGTCGGTTGGCCTATGCGAGGAGTACGTTAACGAAAATCTCAACCATTATCTATCAAAACGAACCTCAAAATAGAATAGAGTTAACATGCTTATATACTAATGAATGAGAGTTGAATAATTGCAGTGGTAGTTACGCTACAAAGTTTTTCAACATTAACATTTGTACACGGAAAGTATTTGGTAAAATATTTCTTAAAAATTTGTGTTTGAAAAATAAATTTCTGACCAACACATTTTTTTCACTCATTGTAAATGATTTCGATACTTATTATATTTTAATTACCAGAGTTCAACTCAGAATTCTCTAATAAGATAAAAATTGGTCCTTTTCAAATTTAAAAAATAAATTATTTTTGAGTTAGTAACTCATATTATTTCCTTTAATTTTTGACAGTGTTGAACTTTATCAATTTTTTTTTTGTTGTGAATTTTATTTCAAATGATTTTAGTGTTTAAAACGAAGAGGCTCATTCAAAGACGAATTTCGATGGAAAAATTCAAACTAGAAGATTTTTGACAAAGATTAATTAAAATCTGTTTTGACTATTACTTTTCAGTTGGTAGGCTAACGAAAATTTTTGGTGGGTTTAAAATTTCCTACATTTTTGCTTAAATTTTAAGGTAAAACTCGTGGCTTGTAAAATAAAATTTGCTGTATAAGTCATTATCATAATTTTTCGACGGGATAGCTAGAGAAACAATTAGGGCCTCACATTTCTTTTATAAACATAGATTTCATTGTAAAATTCGAAATTCCGATTAAAAAACTTATTAGATTTATTAAAAATTAGCAAAAGGTAGTTTTGGTCCACACTTTTTTCGGTAGGGTGTCTATCGCAATAACTATCTGTAGTGGACTTTTAGAAGCAAAATTCAAATGCTTAGTTTTTGGTTTTTAAAATTGTTATTTCTGAACTGTAACTATTTTCTACAATTATCTAACGTTCGGAAAAAAATCAAAACTTGTGGTTTCTAAGTCAATAAAAAACTGCAACAATTTTCTTTTTCGTAGACGAGAAATTAGGGTAGGTCATTTCTTGTTAACGTTTCGAGTAGGATAACGTTCGTTCAAATCTTCAAATATTAGCTGTCGTGGCAAACTTCTTTTGGTGGGTTTCTCTGGAGTATCAAAATTTCTTTCCGCAAGAAAGTAACATTTTGTGGTCTCATTCAATATTGTGGTTTTTGAGTCAAAGAGTAATTAAAACTTGTTTTTGACCATTTTTGAAAGGCATGTTATGTAAATCATAAAATAAGCAAAACCAATTTTCGTCTTAGCTATGTTACCGTGCATGACCTAAATCAATAGAATTTCTATTTTACCGGTGAATGTCAACAATCACATAGTCGCTTTGGTGAATGTCCGAAATATTTGTTATGTCTGATTTGATATTAATTTATTCGTTGCTATTATTATATTTATTCGATGTTTTAATATCTGCTGAGGTTAGATTGGGAGAAACACCAGTATTCGGAGTGCCGGTAAAATGCATACCGAGCAGTGGCACTTAACTAGACCTAGTATACATTTTGGACATTGTGAATGTCAACATTCACCGGTGGAAGTCAACCAATTTCTGTCATTCAAAGTAACAACTACACTTGAGTAAGTGATCTAACGAATGCATAAGAGCGAGCATTTTGATTTATGGAAAGATTCTGGTGGCTTACTACTAATGTTTGAAGGCAAAATTCGAATTTAAGGTTGCAAGAACAGCAATTATTTATAGCTTGTTTTTGCCATGCCATACTCTTTAACAATATTTTTAATTTGCATTAGAATGTACTAGTAATTCCCTACACTATGCTAGCGTTTGGAGGTAAAGTTCAAACTGATGTTGTTGTTTTTTTAAACAGAAATATGCTAAAACTTGTTTAGAGGAAAATTTCAAACTTGCGGTTTCCAAGACAAAGATTCGTATTAACTTGCCTGAGCCATATTTTTTTGACGGTTAGGTTAAACGAAAAGCTTAAGAGTGATAAAAATGAACTTGTTTCTAGGTCAAATTATATTTAAAGTTTATCAATTCAAAACATTTTCCTTTGACAAATTTAAAGCGAATAACTTATAAGGATTATTTTGTCACACAAAGAACTTATGTTTGAAGGCTAAACTGATATTGTGGTTACTTTTGTCAATAAAGCTCTAAAACTTGTATATTAATATAACTTATAATATGCATTGTATTATTATCATTATTTTTGTGGTGAGATTAACGAAAGTATTTATTGAAGTACTGATTTTCTAAATAAGGATAACATAAAGACATTAAATTCAAATTTTCAGTTATTTGTCCAGAAATTTTTTTAGCAGTAGGGTAAATAAAAATTTCTGGGGGCTAACAATTTCTTACAACATTTACTGTAATTTAAAACTTATTTTATAAACTATCAAGAAAATATTTGTATGTTTGCTATGAAAATTGTTATGTTTCCTAGCAATCAGTAGACACTTTTCATGAATTTAACGAGAGAAAATATTGATTCAAATACTTTTAGAAAATATTTACAGATCATATCACTCGAGAAGCGTCATAAAATCAACGCGATTTTCTCAGTACTTTTTTTTAATAACTGCTCGAGTCATTTCTCTTTAAATTAATGAAAATTAAAAAAAAGATTATGTTTATCAAAATTTAAGTTTATTGGAGTAGAAGTTAAAGACAAAGTGTTTGTCTGTTGAAATTGGCAGTTTAGAGAAGAAAATGTTTTAGCGATGTTGACAATTTGCTCCAAAAGTTTTTAAAGAAGCATAAAAAATACCTCTACTGGAATTACAATAAAAACTAAAAGGTAAAAGTTAAAACATTTTGTTTTGGGGTCATAACGCGTGGAAATCTTATTTTATAGAAAGAGAAAATAAAATTCTTACCAGAACCATGTTGCAACAATGCATACTGCTCAATTAACGTCATAACTCTGTCCTATCTTGCAAACGAAAGCCACATCTTTTCCTGCATACACTGCAAAGAAAAAAAAATAATCATAAGCAATGTTTTAATGAGCATTTTAAATCATAAAATTATCACAACTCACAACATTTTTTCTCAACAAAATAAATGTGTGCATGATGCTAAAGATCATCGGAACAGGCAAACAAGTGAGTAACGTAAAAGAAACGACTAAAGATTTTAATATGTTTTAATTAGACTTGCTAGATTATTTTTAAAACACGATCTGAACATTAAAAACAAGTTATGTAAAAAAATTAAAGTCAATTAATGCAATATAACAAATTTTTATTTTATTTTAGTTACTTTATTATATAATTACAATTTTTTTCTCCCATAACACAAAAATTTATTAATTACATTTAATTAATTAATATTTAAAAAACTGAATTAACATGAAGTGGCTTCCACTACAAAAAATGTATTTGAACGGATGATTAAAAAGTATTTTATTAATGATTTGAGCAAGATATATATATGTAGGGAGAGTGTGTACTAATAAGTAGGAATCGGAAAAGTGATATCAGACAACTATAGAAGTATAAATTTGGTGACACGTAATGTTCTTTATTGAATTTATCTGACACAGTGAATATAAATAAATTAAATATTTAAATGTGCGCAATAAACTGTTCAAATAGAGCTATAAGTTAAAAAATTATCCCTGATGTTATTTTTAAAATATGTGAAAAACTGAATAGTAGCCCTTGATTCCCACATTGGATCTGAATGAGACTGGATCATTCCATTTATTTCAAAGGTGGGGAAAGTAGAATTTACTTTTATACGTAGTATTTTTAATAATATGAATGGCAAGTATTGTTTAACTTAAAATAGGGATGTGGTATTTTTCGTAGTATTTTTTTTAAAGTGTTGTACTTATGCTTTTGTTTTTTAAATCAATTTTTATATCTGTTACCGACAAAGTATGATATCCGGCATTATATATAATGCCTAAAACTAGCCGGCAAAGTATGAAATTATTAATATTTCACACATTGCCTAGGCATTATATATAATGTCAGATGTTATTTAGGCAAAGTATGAAATAAACGTCCTGATAAGGTTATTATGTGAATGATGTGCATGTTACTGTGAATGACCGAAATCGGTGGTTGTTGACAATCACATAGTCGCTTTGGTGAATGTCCAAAATATTTATTACATCCGATTTGATACTAATTTATTCGAGGGTATAATAACATTTATTCGATATTTTAATACTCACTGACGATAGATTAGAAGAAACATCAGTGTAGGGTATACCGGGCAAATGTATACCGGGCAGTGGCCATTGACCTTAAAAAAACATCAGTGTAGGGTATATCGGGCAAATGTATACCGGGCAGGGCAATTCTATACTATGATTAATCTTTCTAGATTTTACTTAGATTTTCTTACCTCAACTTCATAAAAATACATAAAGAGATATAAAAAAATATTTCAGACACTATATGAAATCAGTTACGATTTAAAAAAATTTAATCAGAGTGTAAAAAATATTATCTTTAAAAACATCTGATTAATTTAAAAATTATTAGAAATGTATAAGTTAATGTATATATAAATCCAAATTGGTAAATGGCGCCATAGTTTTAATTTTAAAAATCTGCTTGCAGAAAGAATAGGAGCTTATGTGTATCTTCAAAGAAAATATTGCAATCGGATTCACTGTATAGTTCCTGCGCCGAAATGATGCGCAGTAAATTCTACTTTCCCCACCTTTGAAATAAATGAAATGATCCAGTCTCATTCAGATCCAATGTGGGAATCAAGGGCTACTAAAACTGAATCGCTTATACTAAAATTTAAAACAATAACTAATCCATCAGAAAATTCCATTTCGATTTTTGCTGATTCCTATTTAATGAATGAATTAATATTTGAAAAAGCTGTCAAGTCTAACCCACTACAAGTTTATGGTTCTTCTTTCTCTAGCGATTTCTTATTCAATATAGCCATGTAAAGGCAAGCTTACGCATAGGTTTGTATGGAAGTTCCTTTTTATTGAAAGCTCCAGTTGTCGATATGTGTAACATGTTCTCTTGTTCTAAAAATTTGGTGAAATTTGATATTTTATTCGCAAAATAGCTAAAATGTATATTTATTTCTAAAAGTTGACTGGGAAAAAAAGTTTATCTGGATCACAATTTTCAACGATGAGCTAACGTATCGTAGAATAATTTCAAATACTTATTAAAATCAAAATTCTTATCAAAATTAATCAAATTATCAGAAGTTGGATACAGGATAATTAGTCCATAACTTTTTTAGCGTAAGGAGATAAGGAATTTTGGCTAATGATTCAATACAAACAGTTAATGTTTGGAACAAAATTAAAACACGTGGTTGTGTGGTAAAAAATGCGTTTTTTAGTTTTTTTTTTTTTCGAACCATATCTTAAGAAAATTTTTGTTGTCTTAACATAAGTAGGTTAAATAATAACACCGGCACGCAATCCTGTAATTTCGGATTCTATCAGTTAACAGCTACAGCCAAAAATTTTATTTCGAAGGGAAAAATTATAGGGAAGTTGAATTCAAGCTACATTCCTTCTAGCTCAAAAATCGTTTAAACCTTGTTTTAAACAGAAATTTTTGTCAAGTGAGCTAAGGATTTCCTACATTTTGCCTCTTTTTGTAGGTCACAATTCAGCTAACACGTGTTTTGAATGTAACGCTCTCTTTTGTGCGTTGCACTTTTCTAGTGCGCATGCGTCAGTTCTGTTGAAATGCGCATGAGCCCATGAAAAATATAAAACTTACGTAAGTGAAAATAAGAGATTTTGCAAAAATCCATTAGTTAAAAACGCTAACGTAGTGGAATATCATTTAAACTTTGACCACAAATTCAAAAGAAATATTTACAATGGATGTATAGTTTGTATAAGGTAAGAAATTCCCCACCATAAAGTCTGAGGCGTTCTGCTGCTAATGGAAACAAGAATAGCTCATTTCAGGGAGGGTAGCTCCTCTTCCCTCTAGCGATAACACATTAGACCGAAAAAAAAAAGATTATCGCTTTCTCTCACCGATTTGAGCCATAACCTGTCCTAAACAATGTCCACACACCCCTACTTGACATAGTTATACCTCGTTACCATAGTCACCGCCACAAGTTCAGACGAATGGCTAAGGGAGTTCTTACTTTAGACAAACTATACACTATTTGTTCCGTATTTGTAAGTTACGCTCTTGGCGTTCGAGCATCTCCCCTTGGCACACTGTAAATACGCCAACTTGGCAAGCTGTCTATGTTTGTACGCCATTACAGTCAACGCTCTACACCCGAAAGGGAAACGCAAATAAATTCCTTTTATACAAACGCTTCTCTTCATTTTTACGCCACCCCTCCGCACACTATTTCTTTAAAGCTGTAGCATACGACTCAAGATGCTTTGCTCAACGTAAAACTTTGGATCTGTGAGCAGAAAAATTTGGTAAATTATAGATTTTGATGAATAATTCGGCGATGAATAATGCCGCTTATTATTAATATTTAAAAAATATTATAATTCTATTGCTTATTGAATTTATTTTAATTAAATTACATACTTAAAATAAATATAATTTTGAAATAGCGAAAATATATCTAGATCCTTGTGGAATTAATGCAATTAGACAACCATAATTTTTTACCATAAACAAAAACCAATAAAATTATATTTTTATTGAATGAACCAACGTTTGTGAGAATACAGGATTCATTTCTAAATTTTATCAATGTATTTCTTCATATTCGTATTCTAGGTTCACGCTCTTAGTTCGAAGACAGGCTTAAACAGATAACATTTAACAGCTATAAACAGCGTGTTTGCAGCTTTGTCAAGTCAACAAAACTTAAATCATGCCAACATAAAGATAGGTATCATATAAAATAAATACGAGCATGCGCGAATGCTTCAATCTTATTTACAGGAGCGAACGAAAGCTAACTTAAAAGTGCGAAATCTCCCTATAAGGGTACCTCATAATTTTGAAGAAACTATAATAAAAATGCTTATTTCTCTATTAAGAAAGTTGCATAAACAACTAATCGGATCTTCACATTCTAGGATTATCTTAATGGAGTGATATCAAATAGGCTGACTAATGCTGACGATATTTTAAACTGCGAAATCCGAAACAAAAATGTACTTTCTCTTAATAATCATACCTTTTTTACGGATTCCTCACCCTTATAATAAAAACAGTAACTGCATTATGGCCGCAATTGCTTGGTCAGAAAAGCGGTTGATGGTACGAGCCTCTTAATGCTAATTTTACTATTTTCTTCAATGAAAGTCGATTTTTTTTAATAAAATACGGATTTAGATTTATGACACTCAATCTGGGAAATAGGGTCCCCATAGTTTGATCAGGACAGCAATCCGAAGTTTGGACCCCTAAATATTAATTTTAGCATATTTCCTCATATTTCGGGAACTTTTTAGGTGAAATGAGAAATTTCACACAATTATAAAATTTGGTTACCTAAAGATAGTTTCATGCGAAAATTAACTTTGAGTAAGCATTTATTATTTTTTATTATCCTAGTTGAAAGAATTTTGAACTATAAGGCATACAACTTTTTACACCATGTAATTTAATTTTACATGGCATATTTTCCATGTTACAGTGAAATCGGTCAATTACAAAATTGCAGTGATTTCAATTTACGAAATCAAATTAGTGAATCAAATTACAGTGATTTGATACAAAATTACAGTAAAATCGGTCGAATAGAACCTGAGAAATCGAATTTTTATATACGATTTTTTTTAAATAAGATTTCTCAGGAATTATTCGACCGATTTCGCACAAATTTTGCATTTTGCAATGCAAAATTGTTTTTTTTTTAAAAAAATAAGGACTTGTATATCCTACAGTTCAAAAACCTCAGACTATTTTTAAATAGAACAATAAAAAATAACAAATCTTTAAAAATAATATTTTTGCACAGAATTATCCTTGGATAAACGAAATTTATAATTGTGGGTAAAAATGTTTCATTTTGCTTAAAAAAATCTGGCGATATGTTGAAATACGCAAAAAGTAAAACTAATATGAAGAGGTCAAAACTTTGAAGATTTTTCCTGGCCAAACTATGGGGAGCAAATTTCCCAAATTGCGCCTTCCTCCTATATCTTGGGTGCCAGAATTCTGAATCCGTCGAAAAAACCATACATTTTTTCAGAGAAAGTACGTTTTTGTGTCTAATTTCCTAGCTTAAAATATCGTCTACGCTAATTAATTTGCCCCTCGTTTTCCCAATGGTTTCCCTAATGGTTCGTATTAAGACTGAGTCTCAGAAAGTAAAGATTAGGGGTGACTCGTTTCTTTTTTTTTCGAACTGCAAAATGTATAAATTATTTTTTTTGGAATAATTTTTAACTTTAAAATCTATATAGTTGCATCATAAAAACTAGCGTGAAATTTGCGATCATATTTAAAATTAAAAGCAAGATTTGTAATAGTTGACATAATAGATTAAAAATTAAACTGTACTTACAGCTGAAGATTCAATTATCAAAAAATCAGCCTTCTTTTTAGCTTCATCATTTCATAGTAGGCAATTTAAAAGAAAATGGATTCATCTCAGTCCGGCAGATTCCAAACATCAAACATCTCACTTTGTCAGGTTATTCCCGATTTGTCAGACTATTTGAGCAGAAATTAACCTACAAAGCTTAGTAACATTGGATTATAATAAACTAGAGACAGGATTAATATCAAACAATTTAAAGTTCCAAAAAGAGCATAGAAAAATTAAAATTGGAGAAAGTAAACGTTAACGACATTAAAAGCAATTGAAACACAGTACAAGAATAATGACTGAAAATAATCACTCAAGTTACACAGAGAGGAGGAGAAAAAAAACTAAAACATACATGGGGTGAAAAACTAATTTACATTGGATAAGAACCTGAAAAGAGCAGAACTTTAAAAGAAAAATTCTGGAAAAATCTATCAGATACATTAGAAAAAAATTTTTTAAGAGAAAAAAAATTTAAATACATATAAAAATCTGCAAACATAAAAAAAAACATGAAAAGAATTTGAAACTATAAAAAATTGGAACAAAACAGAAAACGAGGAAGAATTAAGGAGAAATGAAGTACAAAAAAATAAAAAGGTTGAAAAAATTATTTAAAAAAAAGCTAAACCTGTGAAAAATTCAAATCAAACGTAAGCAAGGAAGGGTAATGCGAAACACGTTGTTGGGTCAATTAAAACAAATGAATTTGATCAGATGCACACACACACAAATTTTACCAATCAAAATCAACTAGAGTACACAATGGAAAAATATATGAAACATTGGAAAAAATGTGATACACTATTTGGAGAAACAAAACACTCATTCAAGAAGCTAAAAAAACTCAGAAAGAAGAAAAACATTGAGAAAAAAAACAATAAAAAACATGGGCAAAAAAACTAATACACATTGAAAAAACAAGAACTTTCATCTGAAATGAAAAGAGAAGACATATTGGAATTCAATAAGTAATAGTAAATTAATAACCAATGAAAAAAAAAAACTCGACTAATCGAAAAACGAAAATATGAAAAATGAAAGCAATTAAATAAAAATTTTTAAAATAAATTTCCTAAAAAAAACTGAAAATATGGAACATCGAAAACAAAGTGATTCACGTATATAAACAGAGATGGAAGCTAAAAAAAATAAAATATGGCGATAAAACATTGGTGAGTTTTCTTTCAATGAAAGTATAACCCATCGAAAAACACACTGAAAAAGCTACAGAAGAAAGTAAAAAAAATGCAAAACAAACTTTAAGCATACATTGAAGAAAATAAAGCACACACACATTGGAAGAAACAAATTGGAACACAAACAGGGGAAGAAAAAGTAGGAGCACGAACATTAAATGAAAAAGTTTGGAAAATGAACACGGGTAAAAAAAGAAAATTGGAATGCAAATACTTGGTAAAATAATTTTGAATATCAACACAAGAGGAAAAAATTTGGATAACATACACTGGATGAAAATATTTTAAGCACAAACACTGGATAAAAAGTTTGAAGTACAAACACTGGGTGAAAAAAAGTGAAATGAATACAAGAGGTAAAAAACTTGTAACACAAACATTTGGTGAAAAAATTTGGAACACAACCACAGGATTGAAAAAAAAATTGCGTAAGATACTGGAAAAAGTTTGAAACACAAATTGGAAAAAAAATTAAACCAAACATTGAAAGCAGAAAAAATTTAAACACACATTGAAAGAAAAATAAAATGAAATACACATTGAAAGGAAAAAAAAATTGAAACTTACAATTCTAATCTTACGTAAGTTTAGAATTGTAAGTTTAATTAAAAGTTGGAAAAAAAATATTGGAAAATAAAATTTGAAACACACACCGGAAATAAATCAGAACCCAAACTGGGAATACAAAAAATAACCCACTGAGAATATAAGTTACACATATTGGAACATATTGGAAATAAAAACAGATATATTGAAAAAAATAACAGAATCTATATTAAAAAAAAATCGAATGAAAATCTGGAACTCAATGGATAACATGGGAAAAATAATTAAAGAACAGGGAATCCTAGAAAAAATTAAAAAAAAAAAACAACAATTGGGAAATTCGAAAACAAAATTGAAGAAAATGAGAAAATTGAATACAAAAAATTAAAAATATGGAAAAAAGGAATACGTAAAAACCATTCATAAAGAACTGCTTAAACAAGGCGATAAAACAAATTGCGAATTGGATCGAATGTATTTGAAAAAAATGTTAGCGATCTGAAAATATTGAAAAAATTCAAAACACAAATATGGCACACTTTGAAAATACACATGCATGCACAACTAATTGGAGCTAACTAATTCGAAGCAACTAATTGGAACACCAACACTGGATAAAAAGAAATAAAAACATTTGAAACACAAACACTGGAAGTAAAAAAATTGGATCAGAGATATTGTATGGAAAAATTTGGAACACAAATTCTGGAATATTTGGATCACAAACACTGGATGGAAAAATTTGAAACGCAAGCATAGGATCAAAATATTTGGAGCACAAACACCAGATGAAAAAGTTGAGAACACAAACAGATGAAAAGTAGAAATTGGAAAAATTTTAAGAAATTGGTTGCAAAAAATGTAAAATTTAAGGAAAAACTGAACACGTAACAAATACATAAAGGGGGAGTAATTCAAAATACAAGAGGATAAAACGAAGAGGGAATTTGATGAAATGTACTTGAACGAAAATGTTACCATTCGAAAAACGCTTTAGAAAAGCTGCAGAAAAACATTGAAAAAATGCAAAACACACTTAAAGCACACATTGAAAGAAACTAATTGCAAAAAAAGAAACACCGAACGAAAAAATATGGAACACAAACACAAGACGAAAATATTTGGGACACAAGCAGTAGATAAAAAATTTTGGGAATACAAATGGGTGAAAAAATCTGGAACATTGACACAGGGTAAAGAATATTTAGAACACAGAATGAAAAAAATTGGAGCATAAACACAGAAGGAAAAATTTAGGAGCATGAACACTGGCTAATAAAAAATTGGAACACAAACATTGGAAGAAAAAAAGTGAAATGCACTCGGAAAATGAAATTGGGAACACATATTAGAAAATAAAATTTGTAACAAACACTGAAAATAAAAATCGAACTCAGAGTGAAAATAAAACTTACCCAGGAAATAAAAATTTTATATCTTTGAAATAAAAACAGATCATACTATATTGAAAAAAATGGAGCAAAAAAAGAAAGATAAAAGCAACGAAAAGCGAAAGGCAATGAATAAACCAGCAAAACAATTAAAAACAGTAAATGGTAGAAAATATTGAAAAACGAGAATGAAAAACTGGAATGATCTAAAGCAGAAATTGGAAAAATGAAAAAGATTGAATATATCTGGAAAAACTGAACACTTAACAAATGTATAAAGAGGGAGACGTTCAAGAAACAAGGCGATAAAACAAAGGGGGAAACATTCGAAAAACACCTTGGAAAAAGCTTCAGAAAAACATTGAAAAAATGCCAATCACACTTAAAGCACACATTGAAGGAAACTAATTTCAAAACAAGAACGAACGAAAAACTATGGAACAAAAACATAAGACGAAAATATTTGGGACACAAACACAGGATAAAAATTATTAGAACACAAATACAGGATAGAAAAGGATTGTTACAAAAAACATTGGAAAACAGTTTGAAGCATACATTGGAAAATAAAAATTGGGCCAAACATTGAAAGCAGAAAAATTTAAACACACAGTGAAACAAAAATATTGAAACACAAATTGAAAGAAAATAAAACGAAATACACATCGAAAGAAAAATTTGAAACGTACATTGAAAATTGAAAGTTGGAAAATAAAATTTGGAAATGAAGCCGGAAATGGATCAGAATACATATGGAAATAAAAACGGATCATGTATTGAAAAAAAAAACAGAATACTATGACAAAAACTATACTATACTAAATACTATACTATACTATTTACTATACTAAATACTATACTATACTATACTACATACTATACTATATACTGTAATATACTATACTATACTAAATGTTAAAAAAAATCGATGAAAAGCTGAAACGCAATGCATAACGCAGAAAAATAATAAAAGAACAGGAAATCGTAGAAAGTTTTTTAAAAAAACTGGACAATTCAAAAACAAAATTTAGAAAAGTGAATAAAATTGGAAATATGGAAAAAATGAACACGCAAAAACCACACACAAAGCTGTTCAATAAACAAAAAAGGATGATTAAATAAATTGCGAATTAGATTGAATGCATTTGAACATAAATGTTAGTAATCGGAAAATCTGAAAAAAAAAATTGCAGGAAAATATTGAAAAAAATTCAAAACACACATACGGAATATTTTGGAAAGCACACACCACACTGAAAGCATCTAATTAGAACACCAACACTGGGTCTAAAAGGTTAAAACACAAACACTGGGAGAAATAATTTGGAAAGGCCAACACCGGATAAAAGGAAACACATCAGGTAAAAAATAATCGAATAAAATTGTTTCTAGTTTCAATCCAAAAAAAAAAAAAAAAAAAAAAAAAAGTCATTAAAAAAAGCCACTCTACCTTCTTGCAATAATAAATGAGTGCTTGCTTCCAGTATAGCACCATTCAGAACTTAAGGATAAATAAGTGTCTTACCTTACAAGTGAGAGTTTACTTACTAACATTGCTAAGCACGTAACTATTTTCTGAACCTCAAGTAAGAAATCTTTTAAAGTGAATTAAAACTTACCGACAATATTCATTTACTCTACACTGATTTCATTCATGTACGTCAGACGGGTACTTACTGGAGTTCTTAGAAATTTTCTTCAGATTCTAGGGAGGAAAAATTAAAAAAATTAAACTCTATTGATAATGGGCAATCGAAAGAGTACTGTTGTCATGTATTAATACTCGCTAATTTTTTCCCATCTTTAAGAAGAATAGTTCGTTTCTTAAGCATAACATTTTTTGATTAAATGTACACTGCTGTCAGTCATTAATACTCATTAGTGTTTCCATTTTTAAGAAAAATAGTTAGTTCCTTAAGCATAACATGCTTTATTTAAACAAGATATATTTAAAAATAGAAGAGAAAAAGCATTTCTGCAGTTTTCAAAAATACGTTGAATTGTGTAGTCTAATGCTGTGGATTTTTATAGTCGTGAAACTGTTCAAGACTATAAAAATTAGTTTTCAGTTGTATCCTTAATACTAAAGTGCAAAATGAAACATTTAAGTAATCTTTCATTAATTCTGCAATTTACTCCCAATACTTGATCCATTTGAGGCGAACCGGGTTCGAATCCCAGTCGATACGAATGCCGCATCCGTCTTGCACCGACCACAGTGCTGGTGTGAAATATCCTCAGTGGTAGACGGATCCTGGGTCAAAGTTTCCTGGTCATCAGGCCAACCGTGGGAGGTTCTCGTGGTCTTCCCCTTTATGTAACGCAAATGCGTGTTAGCTCCATCAGAAAGTCCTCCACGAAGGCAAATTTCATCCAATACTCGATCAAGGAGTTTCCTTGTCTTCAGGATTGGGTTCAAAGTTACAAGGCTGTGGAATTAAACATTAGTAGTCATAAAACCAAAATTTGGGTCTGCTAATTAACGACGGTTGTAAAAAATATATCCGTAAGAATTACAGTGATCGCTTATATTAACTTGTATTCTCATGGCAGAGTTACCAACATAATTAAGACAGAGAAAAAATAGCCATCTTATAGTTGAAAATAGAAATACTCATATTCAAAATAAATAAATTAGTAATCACCACAATAAATCGTATAGTGAAGTTAATTTTTTTAAAATTAAATTATTAGTTAAACAGAATGAGTTTACAAGGGAAGGGATCGGCTTGGAAAATTCACTTTGGAAGGAAACTTGGATTATTAGAAACATAGCTTACGGTTGTTCTTGTTGTAGTTGTAGTTCATTTTACGTCGCACTAGAACTGCACAATGGGCTATTGGCGACGGTCTGGGAAACATCCCTGAGGATGATCCGGAGACATGCCATCACAATTTTGATCCTCTGCAGAGGGGATGGCACCCCCACTTCGGTTAGCCAGACGACCTGCACGTGAAGTCTAGCACTTTACAGTAGAACAGTTTAACGAGGACCCATACCGCACACCCTTAGTCCCTACGCAGACTAATCCAAGTGGTCACCCACCCGCACACTGACCGCAGCCAGTGATGCTCGACTTCGGTGATCTGCTGGGAACCACGTAGCTTACGGGTGGAGTGAGATTGGCTTATAAAAAGAAATTAATTTAGCTTATTACCTGAAGTTTATTTGACTTTTAAAAAAACTTTTTTGGGGGAGAAGGTGGAACGCGCCCTACTGTAAAAAATTGATTACAAACTTTAATTTCTGCACTTATGAATAACCAAATTTATTAATTCTGTGCTCATAACTACAAATAAATCGATAATACGGAATGGAAAAACGCACAATTCACCTTATCTGTAGGCGGAGCTTATTTTCGCTTGCAGACGTTATGGTCCGTATAAACTTCCGGAGCAACCGGAACTTATTTCTTTTCTAATGTTTTTCCTTAGGCTGATTCAATCATCGTTGATTAATATGAAAAATTCATTTTTAGAAAAAATACATAAAAGTTAAATAAAGATTCTTTGAATACATAAAAGTTAAAAAAGAAATAAAGGTTCTTTGAAGTGTGTTTGTTTTTAAAGTCTCTAAATAACTCAATATAAAGATCTATACGCAAACATTACCTGGAATTATTACAGTATAAAGCTCTACACTATTTTTTTTAACACTGACTATATTTATTTCTACTTGGTGATGAAGCCAAGGGCCCGTGTTATCCTTCTCTGAAATTTTGAGTTTAAAAGATATATATAATCTCGAAAAAATTCTTTAAATTTCAAGATTTCATCAAACGTAATTTAAAATAAAATTGGTACTTTCCCATAATGCAATGTAAAATTTAGGGTAATATCTAAATATAGAAACATGACTTTTAACACTAAATAATTCAGATTTGTGTGTGCTATATATTTGACATACAAAAAATAAAGTTACTTTGAACCAGAGGTGGCATTTTGTGGGGCACACAAATTCAATTTAAATTGAAGAAAAAAAGTTTTTTAAACAAATTTTTAATATAAAAGAATTTGTTAAAATTAAAACAATACAGAAATCACATTAGTGTTTGTATCCTTGTAAGTTTGCTCCTTATTATTTGTAATTGTAAAATTGTTTCTTTAAAAAAAAAAAAAGTGATTACATGTAATTTTCTGTTCATTATTTTCTTGCTCATTTAAATATATAAAAATGATGAGCAAAAAATTGTGATTGGTTAAATGTTAGCCATTGTTTAAATTTCACTAGAAACAATTTCATTTTTTCAAGATTTTAAAGGTAACATCTGTGATATTTACTAACTTATAGCTTAATTTGATCTAGAAAAAAGAGTTACTGTACGTGTAATAATTCAATGAACAACATTAACACACTAACACTTATTGACTTGATATAAAATTTATATTAATAATTGCCATGTTCAAGATTTTTTACTCTAAAAGTGGTGCACAAGATGCTCAGTGATGACCAAATCTGCTCAAAACAATTAAACTTCCTAAAGAAAAAGAAATTAAATGCATTTTAAGAAAATTTAATGAAGTACATATCTTTTGTTTTTGTGTTTGCGGGCGGGAATTGAAGATATTGCTTTTATTTAAGAAAGAAAAAAAATATCTCCATTATGAAATTTAATTTTTTGAAGAAAATAAAATTTCTGCTGCAAATTGACAATAAAGCCACATTTTGTACTTCTCTTAATGTCATATCTAAAAGTTACAAGTTTTAAGCTGTGCATGTTTTTAGAATACCATGAATAAGTAGTATATCTGCGAGGTGAATATATCTTAACTTAATATTTAGCTGCTAGAGACCAGTGTCTTTTAAAAACTTAATTGCATTTCATATTTTAATCTTTAAAATAACTCTCCAGAAAAAGGATCAGACAACTGAATATTATTATATGACAATTTTTTATTGCCATCATCATTCAACTTGTGATAATAGGAAAGCTCATATCGAACTAATAAAACAAATTTTTATTTCCAAACAACAAACGCTGTCAAGAAAAGAGAAAACGCCAACAATCTAATGCAAAACGTAATAATAAGAAGGCTATAGCGATGTAGCGGAAGTTCGCACGGACCGGGGGAGGTTACTTCCGCTGAACTAGCTGTTTGTTTGTTTATTTAGAAAACGAGGTGAATACGCAGAGGAGACAATATCTTCCGAGCAATCACCTCTCTTCCTGATCCGACGCTAACCGTTACTGTTACATAGATTTATGAAAACAAATGTCTTCATTGTTTTTTTTCTCCTCTTGTATTTTTTGAAGTTATCAACGTCTGTGATTTTATAACCATCATTGAACAGCAGACCCAATTAACGGTTAACGGCTACTAATGTTCAACTCCGTAGCCTTGTAATTTTGAACCCAATGCAGTAGACAAGAGAACTCCTGGATTTCTGGCAGAGATTTAGCCTTCGTGGAGGACTTATTGATAGAACTAACCAGCATTTGCGTTTCATGGAGTGGAAAACAAAGATAGCCACCCATATTTAGCCTGATGGTAAGGGCACTGTAACCCATGATTCGTTTATCATTGAGGATATTTTACCTTAGCACTATAGTCGATGCGAGCCGAGTGCGGAATTCGAATCAACCAGTTATTGCTGGGATGGGATCGAACCTGGGTCACCTCATCGGGAATCGAGTGCTCTATGCCCTGAGCCACCACGGCTCAACCCCTATGATTTCTTAAGGCCGCAAAAATTGTCGGCGAGAAAATATATCCCCACCGACATCAACAAATTTATGAATTTGGTTTTAATTATATTTACCACGACATTATAAGAGATTAAAAAAATTTAACTGATTTTGAAATGTTACTCCAATTTGAAGATTTAGACTTAAGGTATTTAGTTAAAATATAAAATTGAGTGAAGGAGATATTGAGTTCCTTAATTAAATAATAATAAATAAAAAAAAAAACGTTTTAGGGAATTAAAGTTAAAACAATTGAAGATCAAAATGAGAGAATGCTTTTTGCCTATTTTTCGCAAAAATGATGACTGACTCTCAGTCTGTAACAATTTGAGTATTAGATAAATCAATAACAGGGAAAACCAATGCTCCCCGAGAGGAATTATGGTGTGAAAATTGGCCATGCTGTGGATAAACGATTAGTGTCCGCGTGAATTCGTTTTTTTTATTTATTTATTTGTTATTTTTTTTGAGAATCAGCTTTTATGAACCATAACCGTTCTTGCCACTAATCTCCAATTATCAAAAGTACATTCAGCAACTTTCCAAATCTTTGGTTATAGAGTTTTTAATTTCAAATGTTTTTTAATAAAATCATTAAGAGATTAATTAAATTTTTTGAAATGATAAATCTAAATCTTAAAATTTCTAACCGCATACTCTAATAACGAGAAACCACCTATTACTACAAGTTTCCAAGCAAGCAACAAAAAGACAAAAAAAAAAATTTGCTCTCGTAAAAAGTAAAAACTACCACTATCCTTTCCTCTATTGCAAAAAAGAAAGAAAAGAGGAAAACTCGTTTTTGCTGCTGTTTTAGTGAGTAATGAAAAAAAAGCAAAAATGAAGAAATAAAGGCATTATTATTTATTTCTGATATCTTTGTGCAGGAAAGTTAGAAATCAACATCATTTCATTTTTCATTATTCTTACTATCTTCACCCGTTCACCCGATCGCTCAAAAATTGACATTTTTATTACTCAACCGTAATTCTTATTACGAAACAGTAATAATTACGGATAAATGGTAATGGTCGTCGTCTCTTTAAATCAAAGAATAAATAGAAAGTTTCAAAATCGAAAGCTCTTTCGCTTCATTAATGTGTCAAAGAATTATTTTTTAACATTCTAAAAACAAAAATGTAGATTTTCTTAATTATCAGGAAATTTTCAGAATGTTTTATTTAAGACCAATTAAAATTAAAATAAAATTGGAAAATAGGTATTTGTGAGCTTGCTCAGCCTTTCTTGCCTTTATACATAAATTATTATTCGTAAAAACTGAAAATGTTAAAAAGCAGCAACATTGCATTTCCCTAAGCTCTAATAACAAGAAACCATAAATTGATGTGTTAAAAATCAATGTTTAGAAGTGAAAATTATCACTAACATTTTTCATAATTGAAATAATTACTCACAGAAAAAGCTATCATTTACATAAATAAATCCTTACATTAAACAAATTTGGGCTTAATACCAAATTACCACTTGCAAAAAAAAAAAAAAAAAAAAAACTTTTATTTTGTATTTCTGCCACACACTTCAAAATAACCGCTTTTTGCTGGTTACATTGCTCTACATTAATTTATCTTCGCGGTTTGCAATACAAGTCAGTGGTATGAATGACGTCACACTATTTCAGTCGGATGGGCTAAGGCTCCTATACTATCAGAGCTGACCTATCAAGCAATATTGGAGCAAAAAAGTTCGCAAGTTAACGTTATGTTAGTATTGTGCTTATGTTAGCTCTTTGGAGCAAAAATAGATGATGAGTCGGCCTGTCTAATTCAGGGGCTCTAGGATGGGTAAACTACACCCTGCAGGAAGGTTTTATCCTGCCCGCGGATAGAATTTTAATTTTTAACTAACTTCCGTAGCGAATATAAACAATATACAAACATCTTCTTGTCTACTGTGTTTAAAGCAATTTTCGCTCTTTCTTTTTTTAACAAAGTACTGATAACCTTTTTACTTTCGATATTTTTTTTTCTCTATAAAACAAAAATTGATGGAAATAGCTAGTAAAGACAGCTTCAATTGCTAAAATGTTGAAAGCAGAAGTTCTTTATAGAATAGCCGTAGATAGGCTCCAACGAGCGTTTGTCTTTCTCGAGGAGCAGGCATACTGAATCTAATATAGGTGAATAGTACTTCACGTGTGGCAGACTGCGCATTTTAAGCTCTAACAAGGAGATTTCTCTGCCGGGGCGAGTTCCAACATAATTTATTGCATATTGAAAGATTGCACACATATAACGTTATTGTAAATAATGGAAGTTATAAAATGTATAAAATAGCTAGTACTTGTTTGAGTTATTTGAAATATTTTTTAACCCCAAAATGGCTACTAAAAACGCAAAGTTGATTCAGAGTGCGGTTCGTTCAATGATGAATGAACTTAGAAATATTTTTTGACAGATGTAAATGATAAACCAGTATGTCTTATCTGCAATGAAGCTGTAGCAGTTTTTAAAGAACACAACATTAACCGACATTTTACTGTCAAGCACAAGAATGTAAACTGCGAAGCGATGCCTGAATGTGAAAGAAGACAAAATGCAAAAAGTCTTCCTATAGAGTTCTCAGGTCCACAAATTTTTTTCAAGAAGATAAACAGTGTTCAAGAAACAACTACGAATGCAAGTTACATTGTAGCATGCAATAGTGCTAAAAATAATAAATCTTTCGGTGATGGCGAGTTTGTTAAACAATGTATACTCCAATTTTGTGATGTTTTATGTCCAGACATGAAAAATAATTTTGAGGCTTATCGCTAAAAACGGTGACTTCTAGAATAGAAGCCATCGATTAAAATTTGATATCACAATTGGAGTCAAAAATTGCACAAATTACATTTTGCTCAATAGATATGGTTAAAAGCACTGATATAAATGATACTGCTCAATTAGTGTTATTTATAAAAACTGTTGATGAGAACTTCGAAATTACCGAGGAACAGGCGTGCATGCGCTCTTTAAAAAGAACTACAATGAGATGTGATATTTTTTGTGAGGTTTAGGAATGACTTTTAAATTTGAAAGTGCCTGCATTTTTTTCAGATCTTTTTTGTCATATGAACAACTTCAATGTTAAGATGCAAGAGAAAATTCAATTGCTCGATGATATCTGGGCCCATCTCAAAGCTTTTAAATTGAAGCTTAATTTGTTTGCCGGGCAACTAACTAGAAACGACTTGTCTCATTTCTCGAGGTTAAATTCAATACCCTCAGCGAATAGGGAAAAGCATAAGAATTATAAATATAGCTTTGAAAATATTTTGAGTTTCAGATTTTAGTGCCATTCAAACAGAATTATATATTTTTACCATGCCTTTCAAAGTAAATTGTGAAACAGTGAGGTCGGATTTGCAGCTTTGAATTAATTGAGTTGCAATACAACAATCTTCTGAAGCAGTTGTTTCGAAATATGTCAAAGTTTGAGTTTTACAAATCTTTACCAAAAGCTAGTTTCCAAAATTTAATATCTCATGCCCAGAAAATCAGTGCTATGTTTATGTTTGCTTCATCTTATATATGTGAACAAATGTTTTCAACTATGAATCTTAGAAAAAATAATTTCAGAAGTATAATAACAGACAAGCATTTAGACTTGAAATAAGTACATCTCACTTCGAACCTGAATATAAGGAACTTATATAAATTAAATCGCAATTTTATTCCTGTCATAAAATATTTAAATTAAAACTTGCATATTGTTTCCTTATTTTAAAAATTTTCACTTGGCCCAACGAACTTTTCTTTTTCGATTTTTGGTCCTCGATCAAAAGAGTTTGCCCATCCCTGCTCTAGTCATTGTTTTAACATTAAATTATGATTCAATAAAAGTTCGCAATAACGACAATCCGTAGTAACAAGTAGATTGTCATCTTAGCAAGCCTGTCGTTATAAGCAAGTACTCATATTTAACCATAAAACAACCTTACGGTAGACCGGAAAATACTGTAGAATAGTTATTGATGTTATTTATATTTATAAACCGTCGTTAAACTGCCGAACCAATTTATAGGTTTACGACTACTAATGTTCAACTCCGCACCCTTCTAATTTTACACCCAATCCAGAAAACAAGGGAACTTCTGAATCAAGTATTGGGAGAAATTTTGCCTTCATGGAGGACTTTTTTGAAGGCCCGCATTTGCATTACGTGAAGAGGAAGACTACAAGGTTAGCTTAACGGCAAAGGGACTCTAACCCAGGCTAAAGAGAATAGAAGGGCTAGTTCACTCCTTTGAAGAAACTCTCGCCACTCCAAACCTCCGATTTTCGCCCTTGACGTCACGGTGGAGCAAAGCTTGAGCTTTTACTTCAAGAACGAAGCGTTCGGTCTAACTAGCTTTAACTAATATTGGAAAATTCCTTTTTGTGATACATTTCGAGACATTCGGTGTTTCCTATAATGATTTTTCTCAGTTTTGTGAAGTGAATTGCAAAAATTTAAAATTATTTATGAAATGCCAGTTTGTGCGATTGCAACTTACAAAAATTTTAATAGAAACACAAAAGGAAAAAATATAATTTTCCACGTGTTCCCTAAAGCAAATGAACAACTATGTAAAGAATGGCTTCAACATTGCAAAGGAATAACCCAGTTAATATTAAATATGAACGAAAATGCAGTAAGGATTTCTTAAAACAAGATTATGAAGATGATATGAGAAATCGTTTGCTTGGATTGCCGATTAGAATGATTTTAAAATTGCTCCAACTCTACCAGGTACTCTCTTATCTAAGGGAGGACTAAGTGTTCTGTCAGCAGCCTGGATGGAAGTGTGTCAAGAGTTTGAGAACATATTTCAAAGCGTGCATGGGACAGAAAATCAGAAAGTGTCAAAGAATTTATAAGTGAACTAGAGGGACGATATCCAGCAGTAAATAAAACAGCAATATTTTGCATTTCAGAATTTTTATAAGAATTCGCCATCTAAATTGAAACCACCCAGCTACTCCAAAAAAAAAAAAAAAGATAAACGAAAAAATTAAAAAATTAATAAGGCAAAGAAAATACGAACTTAAATTAAAAGTATAGATAATTATTAATTAAAATTCTCCTAGTTTCATAACGTAGTTTTTAATGTAGTTATTCTAAATATTTATTATTTTTTTAAATTATAATATAATTATTTTTTTAATATAATTATATTCTTTTAAATTTAAATATCAATAAGCAATTGTAAAATTTCTAATATTTTCATGAACCTAAATTATTATTTTGTTAGAATAATTAGAGCTTAAGGTTGTTGTTTCCTAATGATTAAGTATAAACAAATTGCCATTAGCAGCATATTTTAAAATCAAGATTCTAAATTTAACCTAACTGTACATGTAGTTAAAAAAGTGTCGATACATGCATTAAATATTTTTCAATAATAAAAGTTAAAACTGAAAATTTTAAAATAAAGTATTTATAGCGTCATTTACGACAACTAGTAAAATATTTTTATTAGTTTAAAATTGTATTTAATTTTATATTTTGGCCAAGAAAATCAAATAAATAATATGTTAATTGCATAAAGTTTGAGAGCTAGTATCAAGAAAAAGCCGAACTTATTTTTACAGAGTGAATGATACAAAGTTTTCATAATATTTTTGCTTGCGATCTCCGAGATCTGTGTGCAGTGTGACGTCATGAGGAGGGAAATCGTAGCTTCAGCTCTAAGAGCGGAATGAACTAGCCCTTCCATTCTCTTTAGCCCTGACTCTAACCCACGATCCGTCTGCCACAGAGAATATGTCACGTCACCACGGTGGTCGGTGCGAACCGGATGCGGATTCGCTTCGACCCGCCATCGCAGAGATTCGAACCCGGTTCACCTGATTGGAAGGAGAACGCTCTATCCCCGAGCCATCGCATATTGAGAATACTGAACGTAGATTACAATCTTAATCAAAATAAGATCCCATTGCAAAGAAGTAAAATCAAAATCTATATAAGATGCTATTCCAGATAAATAAAATTAAATATATGTTATTGCAGATAAGTAGCCAACGAATAACACACTCATTTGAGGCGTGCGGCAGGATTCTTGAAAGAAACAAAGACTTTTTTTCTTCAGTAAAGGGGAAGGTAACTCTGGACAAGGGTTGTCTACACATATTTGTTTTATTAACATAATAAATTAAAACTTGATGAAGAAAATAAGGTGAAATGATGTTCGTTTTTCTGCACTTATATCAGAAATAAATAATATCTATTTTGTTCTTTCTTGCAGTTTTGCTCATTTAAATAGCAGAAAAGTATAAAAAATTTCTTATCAATAAAATTCCTGTTATCACGAGTTTTCTGATAACAGACTTATACGAGATTAGATAAGTAAAGGTGCCTTAAATTCGTATTTCAAAAACTTAATATTAGCGAAATTTGATTTCGAGAAATATTTGATTATTGAGAAAAAAAATTTGTTTTTTCATAAAATGATTCAAGAGCATTGAAAGTTTTTAAACTAAAAATCCAGCAAGATTCACAATAAACCTCAATACTTGATACAATTAATGTATCTCATTTTTAAAAGTATATTTAAAATCATACACATGATAGAATTTTGAAGGGAACAAATATCAAAAGTTTGCGTGTTAACTTAAAACATCGGAAGCATATTTTTCAATCAAAAAATGTTACTAGTTAACGAAAACTACAGTTTTTAATGATTATAATAATGAAAAAAAAATTGCATTTTAAATTTAACAAATTTGAACCTATTTATAACTTATTTGAATTAGAAGAAACAAATAACTTACCCATATTTTTCAGGATCAAAACATTCAACAGTATTTGATGATGAAATACAATCATACCCTCCACATCCAGTTTGTTAAAAAGAGCGTCAGCCCCAATGGCACTAGAATAAAAAATAAATAATTAAATAAAATAGGAATTTAAAGACCATGAAATTGTCATGCTGTATTGAAAAATATATATTTTATTTTAATTAAATGGATGCAAAGCGCACCTGACTATCAATCACCATTTATACTATATCTAATTAATATCAAAAAGAAAACAAAAGCAAGACAAATAAAAGAATTGTAAAAAAAATTATTCAGCAGCAGCGGTCGCCATATCAACGCATGCAATGACGACGCATGCTCACTGTTTACGATTTCTCTTGAACACAATAGAAAAGTGCGATGTCCAAATAAGGTGCGTACGCCATCAAACCCAAAAGAGCACCCATTTTGCCAATGGGTAATAAAATATTAATTAAATGAAAAAATATATATTTCATACACAATAAATTAATTTCGCTTGTTACGTTTCAAAATGTTATAACTAATTGAACTATCAATAGGAAACCTTTCTTACTAAGAAGCTATTTGAAGACACTCATCATTTTAATTTAATATTTGTTTTTAATTCAATCCTAATATTTCAAATTAAAGATTTAATCTCTTAAAAGAGAATTAGAACGTAATATTTTTTATTCAAATACATCAATTTTAAGTTAATTTGTTATCAATCAGTTTTGATTATTGAACTGGCTGTTAAAGGGATTAAAATAAATTTAAATCAACAGTACAAAGAGATCCATTCCAACAACTAATCTGTATTAGAGAAGATTTTATTTGATTCAAATAATAAACAACTATATGTTCACTTATTTACACTCATAATATTTCATTAATAAAATTTATTTATTCAAGGTTTTCTTTAGCGTAATTATGTTGAAAAATTCTAAAATTCCTGAAATAACAAACTGTTTGTAGATAAGAAACTTTAATTATCTTTAATCTATATGTTGATAGTTCCTTTGTTCAAATTTTTGTAACTATAGAATTTATAAAGTCTTATTGTGGGAGTTCTAATTGAGTTCAAAATTTCTTTTTTTCATATGATTTTAAAAAAAGGATTTGAAAAACTCGGAATAAAAATACAAGAAATATGCCGTTTCATATTTTTGACAGCAGTAATTTAGAACATGATACCTAAATCTATTAAGAATTCTATGATATTACTGTATTGTTGATAAGAATAGATTGTTTTTAAATTAGACAAAAGCGAAGAATCAATAATTATGAAACGACAAAACTTCAACTAAGTCCCATAAAGTTTGAAACTTTAAATCAAATGATATTATATGACTGAACCATATATATATATACAATTCGTGAAAAAATTTGTAAGCATAAACAATTGAATCTAGCGATTTTTACAGCGGTATTAATTAACTTAAAATGATGTTGCATCGAAAATATAGCTATGTTGATTCTTCAAATGGCTCAGGGGATGGAGAGGGGGGTGCTGGCTCTGGGGATTGAGCTTTCGCCTTCCAATGAGGTGAATCGGATTCAAATCCCAGCGATGGCTGGTCGATACGAATCCGCATCCAGCTTACATCGACTACAGAGCAGAAGTGAAATATCTTCAGTGATAGACGGATCATGGGTTAGAGTCCTTTGACGTCAGGCTAACCTTAGAAAGTTCTCGTGGTCTTCCTCTCCATGTAACGCAAACGCTTTTCAAAAAGTCCTCCACGAAGGCAAATTTCTCCCAATACTCGATCCAGTAGTTCCCTTGTCTTCTGGATTGGGTTCAAAATGACATGGCTACGGAGTTGATCATTAATAGTGGTAAATCAAAAAAGTGGGTTGGCAGTTCAACAACGGTTATAATTCCAATTTATATTCGTTGAAAATTGGATGTTTTGTATGCAAACAAAAACAAAAGTCGACAGTTTGGGGTTCCATTACTGAAAAAATTAGAACCCGTGAGCTACTTTAGGGTGTTGAAGTAGTTCATTGTTTCTTTTAAATTCTTAATCTTAATAATCTTAACTTTTTGCTTATGGCTGTTACAACATGTGAAACACGAGTGATGGTTTAATTGATACACCATAAGCAAATGATTAGGTTACATTATTTTACGATTTAAATACGTTCCAAACGACCGTACAAGCAATCATTATCACTGTTGAGAGTTGAAAAGAACGTAATAACTCGAAGAAAAATTGGACTTTAGTTATCGTTTGATCCCAGTGCTTTATTTGAATAATAAAGAGTCAATAATATATGGATCGGTTTACAAAACATGAATTAGTACTTGAAGTACTGACCGGAACATCTGCTCCTGCACCCCAGAGCCCAAGGTCAAGACAACTGAGATGGGCACAGTAGGCCTTGGCTCTCCATGGGCTGTCGCGCCACTGAGTTTAGTTTTTTTTTAGTGCTTGCAGTGCGTGAAAAATACCATGCATTTAAAATTTAATTTCTCAAGAATTATTCGGCCGATTTTTTTGATATTTTGTTTATTATCATTCAAAAATATTTTCGCCAAAATTATGTAAAATTTTTTATACTTTACTATTCAAGTTTTTTTCAACCATTATTAGATAAAATAATAAATTATAGATAATTATTAAAAATATTTTTCGCATGGAATTATCTTTAAATACTTTTAAAATTGAGTCGAAAAATTTTGGCAAAATACGCAAAAAGTAAAATTAACGTTAAACTGGAACAAGTAGTTGGGTACTATTTTCCAGATTTCGGCTAACCCCACCCATATTTTGAGGGTTAACAATCCAAATTCAAAGGGAAAAGAGGTATTTTTATTCAGAGAAAAGCGCGTTTTTGTATCTGATTTCATAACAAAAAAAACTAATTAATTAGCATACGGCACTAATTAATTAGCATACTTAAGGTTTAACTCTTGAACCGTTAAGATTGAGTCATACTACGTAAAAATTTGATGATTAGGTCAAAATATAATCAGGAAGTTCCGTTTTTCTTTTACGCACGGCATGAAACTTCCGCTCATGGTGAAGTTGCGGATTTTACTCAATTGTAAATAAATAAAAAAATTACTTTTATTTAAAACAACTTTTACGGAAATCGGTTTCAAATCAGCATGAATTCACTATCGTACAATTGTTAAACTAACCTGATATATTAAAAGATGAGCATGGGGTATTTTCTAAATATTTCCTGCTCTCTTCATCTGTGTTTAAGCATACAAAAAGCTATTCATCCATACGAATAAGATCAGAGAACACAGGATAACGACATCGATAAACTGAAAATATCTAAAATATTCATTAGTTTCACCTGAAAAAAATATTAGATTAAAATCTGAAATGAAATACATAATTAAAAAGTAAACATTGTACAACAGTTTTTAAAGAGTAAAAAGTAGACATATGACAATCGACCTCGGAAATTTAAAAATGAACATCAATTTTTCTCGATTGAAATTGATGATTAAGAAATTAACTGAATTTCTTCCACTAAGTTTACCGTTAGCGGTTGATAACACAGCGCGTTAATATCATTAATATGCAAAATAAAATTCAAATTTGCAGACAAATCGCAATTCGTTCATTCGTTCTTTCTAGACGTTAGTTCTAATTTTTTTTTTTTTTTTAACTCCGAACTCAGAAGGCATTAAAACATTCCATTATCCATATTTACTTAAAATATTACCTTCTGTTTTATGCATGGCACAAAACAGAATAAATGAAGTTAGCTACACATTCAGAAGAGAGGCTTTTCATAGAATAATAATATAGGTAGACTGCTCATCTATGATTGCCAATTGGCAACTAGGAAGACTCTTATGACCAAGGTTTGGGCAGGGCTAGGCATAGCATTTGGTGAACCTAGGCAACCACATGGGATTGCCGAATAAAAACGGCCGAAAATTCATATTTAATTTCTTTAAAAATATTTTTAAAAAAAATGTTTTTAACCCTCTACACGTGATTTTTCCTTCTTTTTAATTTGTACTATATTCTGATAATTTCTTTTTAAAAATTCATCGGTGATTAATATTTTCTTTAACGTGATAAAATAATATTTTCTTTAGTGAGACAAAATTCGAGCTATATTCTTATTTTCATTCTTTATATATAGTGTGATGTAGTCAATATATCATTATATATTTTGTATACTGTTAATTGTACTCAAAGCGACAATAAAATAAAAAAAACAATATTTTCTGACTGAAAATTACTATGTTGCAACGTTCTGAATTAAATCACCAGTTAAATCAAAATGAAATTCTATAATATTTCACAAACTAATTTAAGATTGAAAAATGTAACGGGTGTTTCATAATACATTTATAAAAGAAAATATTAGTGCTTTAAAGTTTTTAATGTATTTTTAATAATTACTTCATTGAAATTGGACATAAAATAACTCATATTTTCTTTCAAAACGAGGTAGAGAATTCAAAGTTCAATATATGCTGGATTTTTTACAATATGTTATGGAATAAATTACAAATTTGGAAAAAATAAATTACAACTGTAAACTTATAATCTTTAGTTCAATATTTTGCTTTAATTTATAATTAAATTTAAGGCATAACCTAAGCTATCCGAATTCATGTTACAATACATTTAATTTGCTAATGCATGAAACTTAATGTTTGCTTTGTTTGATTTAGTTTAGGGTTTTTCAAATTAAAATCTTAATGATATGTGACATAAGTTCAAATTGAATAAACATTCAATAATCTCGTAGCATCAAATTTTGTTTCTTATTTAATTTTTAAAAACGCAACCATAACAAAAAACAGCGATTTCATAACGAAAATATTTTCCTATTAAATTCAAAATTCAGTTGAAAACAATTGGAGTAACATTAAAATTTATGAACTATTTTTTAAAAAATATTACATTTAGCGCAAACTCTTTGAAGTTGGATTTTTTTTTAATTGCTTTCAATTTTTCCAATTACTTCGTAAAATAAAATTTGCAATTAGTTAGTCTGTTTTTTTACTTGTACATTATATTCTGCCCTACGTAAATTAATTTTATTTTTCCTTAATCACAACTCTTCATTTTTCTAAAAATAAAACAGCTTAACAATTTAAAATATACGAAACTAACATAAAATTTAAAATATACGAACTTAAACTTAACATAGTGGGTAACAAGTTTACTTAACTCTCATAACTCAATTTATAACTATATAAGTTGACTAGTTTCTCAGAAAGTTCACCTAACTCTTTCATAACTCAATTTAGAACTATAAGTTATTTAACTGCGTAGAAAAAATAGAAAATTTAATGAAATCTTTTAAATATGAGAAACAGCTGGCAATATTTTCCCTTTTTTGTGATTTATTTTTTCCCTTTTTTTTCTAATTTTTTTGAACCAACTACCAAATTTTTTCACCAACAACTTTTTTTAAGCTAGTTTATTTACGTTTTTACAAAAAAATCATCTTTGAAAAAACCAACTAAAAATCAATGAATCTTACTTGTAACTTATTACTAAAGGAGTCTATTTTGATTAATTTAATTTGATCAGGGAAAGTTAGTTTTAAGAGGAGTGGGTCTTATGATTCGGGTAGCAGTCTAATCCGATATTATTAGTCTATCGATCATTTTGAGCTCCTGATTTGAATGTTAAGCCAACAATCACATTTACTAGAAGCTTTCTATTTAGGAAAACAGAGAATATTAACAAACATACTTGAGAATACTAATATAAATTATTTATATTAGTCTTCTAATTCTTTAAATTATACACTTCTCTGCTTTTTTTACATTGGAACAAAAATCTAAGTAATACAAAAAAAGATCAAAAAATTTAAGGTTTTTAAAATCAGGGAATGAAAACTTAATGTCAATAAATTATATAGAAGTGCCAACTTTCCTAGCAAGATATCACTAATATACCATAATCTATACAATATGCAATATAGGCAATAATATACAAAATTTTAGCATACACAACAGGTAGCATATATAATAATATAAATAACATAAATATATATATAATATAGAACGTATGCAATAATGTATATAACCAAAAGGAATCAAATCAAATTTTAAATACTTAATTCTATATATATCTAATAATATACGTCAGTTTAGAATTAAATGAAAAAATAATTAAGTGTTACTTTTTTTTCAAACATAAGCTGCAAACGTTATATAATTTCATAACTCTTGGTAGTCAAGGAAAAAAAAATATTTTTAACAGATTATTTTAAAAATTCTTATAAATTAAAATTTTAATTACTTAACCGTACTCCTTATTACGTACCGTAATAATTACGGATAAATTGTAATAGTTGGCACCTCTTTAAAAAGAAGAATAAATAGAAAGTTTCAAAATATAAATCTAGTTCGCTTCATGTAACAAATAAATATTTAACGTTCAAAAAACAAAAATGTCGATTTTTTAATTTTAAGGAAATTTTCAGAATGTTTCATATAAGTCAGATTAAAATGAAAATAAAGTTTGAAAATAGGTACCCATGAATCTTTTCAACCTTTCGTGCATTTATAATTCAGTTGTTACTCGTAAGAACGGAAAATTTTTTAAGCAGTAGCATTGCATTTCCTTAAGATCTAAAATTTGTACCACAAATTGATATCTTAAAAATATGCGTTTAGAACTGAAAAATATCACCATTTTTTTTAGTTTAAATAATTACCAACAAAAAAGCTATCATTTATATAATTAAACCATTGCATTAAACAAACTTTGGCTAAATACCAAACAACTACTTATTTTTATCCTTTCGAAATCTTTTGTATGTTTGTGCAATGTAAGGTTAATTATGAAACTTTCTATTTAAAAACAACATTTTAAAACATTTTTAACAAAATCTTGTCATCCGAAAAAAAAAAGCACATAATGCATGATGCGCAAACATTTATGTATTTGCTTTATACAATATTGTAAAAACACGAATTTCTGATTTACAAAAAGTATTCAAGATTTAAATCACCACAGTTTGGCTTATTCAAATCCAGGAAGGAAAAAGAACTGATCATTCAATTGAATTAATTACTAAAATTTTCCTATTGAAATCTCTTAAATTGGTGGATTGCGTGCAATATAGGAGATAAAATAGATTTGTTTTTCTCTCAATCATCCACAGTAACAATGTAAATACAAAAATGTGACAATAAAAATGCAAAAGCCTACTTTTTGGCTATTAATTTTATAATTAAAAAATTTATAATTGTTTTTATAATTTTCTTAATTAAACATTAAATAAAACAGTTAATGATTAATAAACATTAACTAAAATATAGTAAAACATAAACTAAAATATAGTAAAACATTAAATAAAATATAGTAAATTTAATTACAGTATACTCTCGATATCTTGAACTTCTATATCTCGAAAACCTTGCAAAGTCAAAAAAATATTCCCCCACCTGGCTGTACACATTCGAATAATGTTAATTTGAATACATATGTGCCAGAGTTTCTTCTCAAAACCTTGTTATGTGGAATATTTTTCGTAATAGAAAATTAAATTTTTCAGAAAAATCACAATGTAAGTTTATTATAAACCAATTTTCTATTTAATGCATAATTATTTTTGTCTTACTTTTAAAAATAAAATTTTTATGACTCAATTTTAAATTATAGTCAATTATAATTACTTGACTATAATAGTAGTTATTCTTATCTTTCATGACTACCTTTTAGAGTACTATACTTAGAATATATTTTTCTACTTTTTAGAACATATTTAGTTCTGAACTTGTTACATCTAAATTGTTTTAGCGTCCCTTCAATTTTGAGATATTGAGAGTATACTGTGTTTTTCTATTTCAAGGATACATTTTAGAGACCGAAATATGAGTATGTTTAAATATGAATTTTGAAAATAACAGCTAAGAAATTTCAACTTCTTTAAACACATTTTAGCTTCCTTCTTAAGATGTAAAATTTTGAAATATTTCTTTTTAAGACAATTTCAATTTAAGACAATTCAAAGGTGAAAGAGCCATTTTTATGAACGAAAAACTCAGCCATTTAGAATAACAGTGAGTTCACCACAAACACGCACATTCTTTTTTTAAATATAACTTAAATTTTTTATATTGCAATGTAAAACAAAATTTCTTGAACAAATCAGTATTTCTAAAATGTATTTCGAAATAATTATCCTAGCAAGAGTCAAGCAATTCCAAAACAATTAAGCTAAGTATCAAGTGCGATAGTTGAATATAAATTCAACTATCGCACTGGATACTTCAATATGATTTGTGCTTAATATTCGCAAAATGCTTTCTGTACTGATTTTAGCGAAGCTCGTGTATTAAAAAAACAGATTACGAAAATTATTTTTCACCTAGATAGGAAAACAATGATTATTGTAAAAGAAGAGTATTTAAATACAAAGATTATTCAAAATGAGTAATCTTTTTTTTTTATTCATAAAAAGAAATTTGCATTTAAAATTTGTAACAAAATTTATTCTATTTATTGTAATATTTTTAAAAATAGTTTTTCCTCAAAAATTACAACAGTACAGAAAAGATTTGTCGAAAACTATTTAATAAACTATTTATATTAGAAAAAGTATTTTTAAAGTATAGAACTATATTAAAAATATGCACTCAAAAATTATAAAGAAGTTTCTGCACTTAAAGAAGCAATTTTTATTGCAACTGTTTCCAAAAATAAACTTTACCTTACCTTTCTTACATTTTTTTAAAATACGTTGATCATACTGCATGATGTTTACATATAATTTTTAAAATAAATATGACGTTTATAGTTTTTTAACCACACACGTTTCATGCTTGGTTTTAAATCAAAATGCAATTTTTGAGTAAAAAGGTTTATTAATTATTATTTAAAATAGATGCAACCACTTCTTTAAATTAAGAACAGAAACTTTTCAATTTGGAAAAACAAATGCATCGGAATTTAAATTTGGTAAAAATTAGAAAAATCCATTTTTAGTCTTTAATCAAAAGACTATGACCATAGAAAGAAATTAATAGTGATGCAATTTTTTAGATGAAACAATTCTAGGTGAGCTGATTTTACTAAATCAATTACCAAAAAAACCTAATAAAATAAACACTTAAAATGTTAATAATGAAACTTTATAAAAAATATTTTCTACTGAATGCATTTGTTTCTCCATACATTAAAAAATATCACGATTCAAAGATTTTAATAAAAATTGAAAGCTCTAGATCTTCAAATCTATGAAAGTATTACAAAATTTCTCTCTTTTAAAGCACATGAACTTTTCTAAGAAGTATCTTAGATAATACTGATCGAATATTTTTTTTATAAGTAAAGCTGGATAATGAAACAATTCTCCTAATTTCGATTATTTTTCAGCTATCTAAAAGGATTATTATTTCATACAAAAAAATCAGATGTTTAAAATTTTGAGCAAGTCGGGTGAACCATTTATTTAACGGATTGATAATTTATTTTTTGGAGGCTATTTTTAAAATTAAATAAAATCTTAACAAATACTTAAAAAGACGCCGAGATCAGAGTTGAAAAATTACCTATAACCGAAAATACTGTCACCGATAAGGAACCGTCCATCTTCATTTTTGTGGGGAAGAGACGATATAATGTAGAGATATCAGACTTTAGAGAATTTATTTGAAAAAGAATTTTAAATTCCTTAAAAAGAATAATTTTGGCTAACAAGCGATAATATTTTACTCTATAACATTAACTAACATTAACTCGGTAACATATTTTTTATAACCGTTGTTGAACAGCCGACCCAATTTTTGGATTTACGACTACTAATGTTCAACTCCGTAGCCTAGTCATCATCAAGCATGACTTGTTTCAAGCATGACTTGCTCCAAAAATTACATATATAAACAAAGATGGACGTCACTGGGGCACCCGGGTACGTGAGGCCCGTATTTGCTTAACACTACAATTTTAGCTGATGCAATTACAATTGAAGATCAAGAGGAGGGAAAAGTTAGTCCATTAAATCTATTTCTAAGATAAATAAATTTGAAAGCAAGTTAATTTTCAAAGGAAGCATATGATGAAAATCGAAAGAAATTAAAATATACAGGAATATTACAAGCATTGATCTACGTCCACTGAAAATTTCAAATTAAAGTTAACAACTTTTGATATTTCGAAAATAAATTTTAAATCGGTTTGGACACGAATTGTTTTTTCCTCAGAATCCTTTCCCACTAATTATTCCTCTTCCTCATTGGTCTTCCCTATACTTTTCTTAGTTCTTGTCTACATAGGAACCGGGTTTTTTTATGCACGGCCCATCTTCACAGCGTAATAACTCCCGTGAAGATTTTCCACGTTTAATTATTTGTCAAAACTTAATAACCCTCAAAATGCTTAAGATGAACCAATGGTCATTTTAGCAAAAAATGCATAGAAAAATTTATTAACAGATTTTTGCAAACAAAAGTTAAAATTTCATGAAATTTAAAAATTAAAATTTTTAAAAATTAAATTTTTTAAAAAGGATTTTTTTGTTAAATTTTTAATTAAAAACATTTTTTAAACGCATTGTAGGGTTAAGCAAACCCCCTGGGGAAAATGTTGAATTCAGTTAAAAGACAAAAACAAATTAGCCAAGTCAACCACAACTTTTCGTAAAAAAAAAATTAAAAAAACTGTAGAACACAATTTGTTGTTTTAAGATTTGAATTTTGGCCTGGGGAGTTACGTTTGCATTATGTTTAATTGTCTCGCGTCTATTTTGAAAAATATTCTTTACAAACAAATAGATCATACATTATACTGTCACATCGGGATTATACAAAACCGGAAACTTTTTTCTATTGTATCTTTAAAAAAATTTTTTTTTTTGGTTTTAAGGTTCTTCGCTTCTGAGTTCAGTTCAAAATTACGAGAATTTATAGATAATACATTAAAATCTGTATAAATCGCTATGTGATAGTCCATTTTAATTCTGCATGTCGTTAAAAATATAATGAGCGCAGTTTGTCGCATGTGGACTTTTTCACAAGCTCACATTTTCAGTTACGCAAAGCTCAAATTTGAACTTTGGCACTATTTTGCGAGAAGCAAGCTATAAACTAGAAAAATTAAATATACATTAAAATAAGTTAAAAGACAGTTTTCAATCAGGTTTCAACGTATGTACAACAAATTTATTTTTTATATCAAATTTTAACAATGACAAATTTATTATGCATTTTCAAAATAATTTCATCGACAACTCAGTAGAAATAATAAACGGTAAATAAGAATAAAAAGTTGGGTGGTTAAATAAAGCGCACGTCGAATCTAGTTATTAGAAACAAGCAAAATCTATGGAGGGACGGTAAAAAGGCAATTATGGGTTAAAAGTACGGAGGAAAAGAAATGGTTATTTAAGAAAAATTTGCATTTATAATAAAAATATATTTAATAAAATAATATGAAATAGCAAGACAAAAAATAAGCAAGAAAAATAATTCCAGAGATTTAAGGAAGAGAAGTAAAAATCAGAGGGAGGAAAACATGTAAAAGGAAGTAAATATGCAGGAAAATTGTAAAATATATATTTAAAACTTAATCCACCCCTTAAATTTTGATATTTTGCATTAATTTAAAAATAACTAAAGTTAAATTTCGTATTTTCGCAAGAGTTGATTTTCGACCTAATTTTCTCACGTATATACCCTATGAGTATGGTTGATGCATCGATCACAGCCCCTCATCAATGGAATGCCACAGATCATACATATGAAAGCACTTCTTTATGAAATCACCATTGAGGAAACTATGGTAGAGCGTTACACCCCATAAATCGCAGGATTCCCTTAATGATGCTCTCATGGAGTAGTGGGTCCATATATTTTTTTCCCCGACGACACTTCATTGAATGAGGCAATAATGAATATTTTCATTTCCACGTTACTCGAAGCATATATACATCAGGCTACAAATACAAAAAATACAAAAGAATAAAAATTAATTCCTTCAAAAATACAAAATTTTTAATTTTGATTTATTTTTGTTTACTTCCTTTTGCAGATAGTATATAGACATAAATTTTAAATTCAATTGCTAAGAAAACAAAACAAAAAGGGGAATTTACATCGTATTTAAAGTTTAAATATTATTGTTTTGAGTTCATTGAGAAGACCGAGTAACTCCATGACGTCATTCATGATCGGAAAAATGAAATTTTTCAGAGGCATATTCTTAATTCGTGTTAGAAACCCTTATTTCTTTTTCTAGGCATTCGAAACAAGCACTGATTCTGAATCGAACATTCCTATTTTGATTCCTCCTCACATCATCGTACACCAACACCCTCTCATCGGTTTCTGTTATTCACCATTTCTGCATTTCAGATTTTTTTCTTTAGTTTTCAACTATCATGGACCCATTGTTTTTATGTTCGCCACTTTCTTCATTGCGATTTTTAAACTTTTTACTAAAAAAGAAAAGGCGGAAAATAGACTTGCAAAAATGGATTGTGGGCATACCCGCATCTTACTTATTTAATCATGTGATTTATTTCATCCTCCATTTTTCAGGAGTTAATATATTAATTTAAGAAGTCTAGTTATTCCTACCAATCAGTTTAAGCGATTAAAAAGTTTCCTTTGGTAAAAATTTCGCTGATATTGGTTATAGGCATTTATTGGATGCAACACTAATTTTTGAAATATTTTTCAGCTCTCGGGTTCAGCCCATAGCATCAAGAAAGCATTAAATTCAACATATTTCAGTACAAGACATTCAACATATTTCTTTTATGTACATAGGGCACATTATTTGAGTGCAGTCAGATCTAAATAATTCATAGTCCGAGACTGCTTATCCTTATATATAATAGAAAAATGGGACAAATAATTATTTAATTTTATCCTTGTGATTATGAATATTAAAAGGGAAAATAAAAATTTAAGAGGTATTTTCGGTTGAATTTTCATAATTTACTTCAAATTCATTCAATTTCTCATTTTTCCAGTTCTATTTTACTTACGTCTTAAAAAAAAATTTGGTGTGAAAAGGTTAAACTCATCTAAAAGGTTAAACTTATCATCCAGCTCTCTTACTATATCTAAAGTCAAGCTCATCATCCAGTTCCCTTGCTATAGATAAAGGTTAAACTAATCATCCAGCTCCCTTGCTATATATAAGGGCTAAACTTATCATCCAGCTCCCTTGCTATATATAAAGGTTAAACTCATCATCCAACTCCCTTGCTATAATTTATTTTCAATCTATATATCTCATTATATCTTAAAACATCATTAAAAAAACATTTTTAAACTTTTACCATAAGAATTTATCATAAATTTACACAATGACCTATTATATCACGAATATAAAATCTGGAATGATTTAATATCGATGTAAAATTCTCTCTCTCAAGTAACGTAAGCAACCTTCATACTCGCCATGCTAATGCGATTTTTTCTATGTCTTGTACGAAAAGGTAAATATTCAACGCGATAACCGTGGTAAAAATGCCATGTTAAAGAATAATGTTTGTAAAAAAAAAAAAAACGATGTTGATTTCTACAATTTACGAGGGTTGGAACTGAAAAAAAAATGAAGATGGTATTTACGATATTTAGATTAACACACTCAACAATAAGAGCGGAGATTATAAACCATGAACGGTAAAAGGATTTACCAAATAATTGATAAGCAAAAGAAATATATTTTCATAACAGCGTTTCAATGATACTAAACTGCTGCAATAAGAATTACAGTACAAACTTTTAAATGCTTAAAATAGTTGAAATATTATAACTGAATTACTTATACTAATGTGATTGATGAATGCTCGTAAATTATTTGAGCTTTCTTTTTATTTGCTCAATTTAAGGGACGTCTGCAGATAAGTCGGAAATAAACTAGAAAATTATTTTAAAAGAAAATCTGTGTTAGAATTGATAAAAAAATTTTTTTAATTATTTGACAATTTTCCAGATGCAATTTAAAATTGTCTAAACTTTTACAGGAATTTCGAAATCTAAAAGCATTCAAAATTCAAAGAAAAGTATAAGATTTTTTGTATTTATCGAACTATTTCATTAATGGAATAAATTAAAAGTTGAACAGTTTATTTTTGACCTTTCCAAAAATAAAAATAATGAACTAACAAAACTTTTACATTTAAAGTTAAATGACATTCATTATGTGGAAAATTCGCGTGTTCAACCATATTACACAAAAAACCAAATTTATCGAAGTATCCAAAATTTTTGAAAATAAAAGTAATTTTCTTGTTAATTTCCTTTATTTTTTAAAATAAAAAAATATATCAGGACTGTTTGAAAGTAAACTTTATTTAGTTTATATATCTGCACAGCTTCAAATTTTGTATGGATTCGAAATTTTTGCATATACGAAGGGAGTAATCCTCTCTCTTCGCTTACTGTTCTTAATCCTTTTTCCTTTCCCCAAATTTTCTTTCTTTTCTTCCAACTTATGAAACTAAAATTTCCAAAAATTGCGAGAAATGCAAAATAATCTGAAATCTTCTTTCTTCAGTTTTACTTTATCATATAACAAACAATTGATTATTGTTTGTTATATGATAAAGTAAACAATTGATTGATTCTTCTCTGTCAAATCAGCTATATATTTTTGATTGAAAAAGAGTTTAAGGACGTTTTCAAAAAATGGCATAGTTAGAAATGAATAGCTTCGGCCTAACCGATATTTACGGTAAGCCCAATGAAAAAAGCTTAGTATTAAAACATAAATATATATGTAAAATAAAATGCTGAATTTGACAGTTTTGTGTAAACGTTTTATCTTAATTAATATTGTTAATATTTTTAAAATTAATATATAATTAATATTAAATATTTTTTTTCTATTTCTTCCAAGAAGTTACAAAAACAAAACAAAAAACTCCTGCAGTGCCCGTGATTATGCTGAAGGGTTTCTGCTACTGTGTATACAAGGAAATTGCTTTTGAAACATTTTTACTTTCGCTCAATGCTGATTTTGTAACCTTTTTCTTACGGCTCGCACGGTAAGTAGACCAACATGTTTTATTATGCTAAGCACCGTAAGCAAAAGGTTAACAACATATTTGCAAATTCATTTTAAGTTGAAATAGAAGGTTTCTAAAAACTTCAGTTAGGCTTATTTCGAAACTTAACGCCTGGTTTCATGAACAATGTAACCATGAACTGTGGATAGGATTTAAAACGTTTTTTTTAGGTGGCTGTTAAATATTGGTAATTTTATCCAAGCTAGATCATTTGCAGAACAATTAATAATTGCTTCATTTTAAACTAAGGTATGCCAGGAAATAAAGCAACTGAAGTAATAAAAGCAAAAGAATTGGTGGACACATGTTCGAATCTTATCTTTTTCTGGAGCTATGCGAGGTGATTCACTTCTACCAGTTATTTGTTTTTAAGTTTCTCGTGGGCCATTGTGCTGAAGTTACGAAAAGCTTCGCGATTATTTTAGTTTAATTACCGGTACGAAAATCTTTCCATTCAACTGACAATGGTAACTGATTTTGACAACAAAACAAGAAATAGTTTTTAGTACTGTTAAAGGATTTCAAAATCCAAATAATAACTGTAGAAGATTGTTGAAGAGATTTTTATAGCATTTATTTAGTTTTATTTTCAAAACCAATAATATTTTTTCAAAACTATTTTTGACTTTTTATATGTTAAACTATTTTTAAAAAAATTAGAAGACTTAATGTTAACAGTAATAAAATGTCATTAAAAGTGAAAGTGCCAAATACAACTGCAATTTGTATATATGAAATACTTAATTCTCTACAGTAAAACGTATTCAAGGAAAAGGCAAGATACACAAATACGGCTGCGTGTGAACAAACATTAGATATAATATTCCATTCATGCATTAATTAATAACCTACTAATAAAAAAATTAGTATCGTTAACTTAGAGAAATTACAAATTTTTAACTGCATTAATTTCCTACTAAACATGGGAATTATTTAATAAATTATTAGGATGGGCCTCTTCGATAAATGATTGAAAAGATGATGAACTTGTAAACATTGATCAATTTGTAAATATTGGTCGAAAAATAAATTTGAAATTTTAAACGCTATTACAAATATCCTAGTTATTTCATCTGATGTAATTTGAGAAGACGTATTTTTAGAATAAGGGATTAAGATTTTCTGTACCCTTTTAAAATTATATTTGTTCAATAAGATTTTAAAGTAGAGATGAATATCAAAATATATTCACGTTTATAGTATGAATCATACCTGAGTACAATAAAATTTTCTTTTGAGTAATTTGTTGTCATTTGATTTTTTAAAATATTTTTTAAACTATTTTTGAATATTTTATAAAACAATAATATTTTTTTATATTAATATTCCACTTTCATAAGAAGCAGTAGCCATTTGACAATTATAAAAATCTATTATTGTCAATTTCAAAACACCTGTAAATCACAAAATATCTAATTTAGAAAAAAAATATATGAGCTACCATTTGGATTTTAAAATGATCTTTTTTTTTATTTCATGAATAAGCTTAGAATAAAAATTATAGTAACGTCCCTCTTTTGGAGAGAAGGAATCAAACAATTTCAAAAATTACTGTTATTTTTATTTTTAAAATATCGAAACGGTCAGCAAAAACTGCTATTTTGTTATCGTTGTTTTTATTCAGTTGTCGATTTTATGTAACAAGGTATGTAGCCAGATTTTTGAACAAAAAAAAAATAAGTACCTTTTAAGCACTCAAAAATATTTTAATCACTTTTTTAAAACTAATCATAATTAGGATTTGTGCAGAAATAAAAAAACAATCTTTTAAAGTTCTTAATTTATAAAAAAAAACAATAAAATTCAAAAGAAAATTAAAAATCTTGATATAATCATGATAAAGTAACTACATTCTGATAAATATTGCAGAGAAAAATGCGAAAACCATGCATTTTTGTAATTTCGGACGAGAATCGTCACGGTAAAGAAAAAATCTCTTTTTAAAAGATTAAGCACTTTTTACAAACCCCGAATAAAAAAAGGACTTTTAGAAATCGTAAACCAAAAATAAGCACTTTTTAAAGACGCTACGCACCCTGTGTAATATGACAACCTTCCTAAAAATGGATTGGTTGAAGAAAAAAAAAATTGAATGAAAAAATAACATTGAAAATTTGAATTAAAAAAATAACAATTTTCTTAAGAAAAGGTAGCATTTTAAAAACAATTATAAGTTTGTTTTGTACAAGGTTTGAGTGTAACCAATCCAAAAAAAAATTTTATTAATCAAAAAATTCGAAATGTGTTTTAAAAACTAATCTTAAAAAATATATGAATCTAAATATAAACTTTTTTTACTAATTAGATGAGCTAGTATGAAACTTGTCAGACGATATCCTTTTTTTCTTTCAAATGAACATGTTTCGGTGAAAAAGGATTTTACGGGGAAAAGTACCAGAATCGTGGATGTCGGTACTTTTTATCGGAATTTGGACCGGATTCTTTTGTAGTGTATTGCAAAACTGTTCGAGATTGTTTCAATCAAGACATAAAAGCACTCTTAAGTTTTTGATTTCTTAGTATGGCTTTTAAAAGGTTTTCCTTTCTAACGAGCGATGTGGTCAATACTTTGCATTCTTTCTCACTGTTTACCCCTAAGGCAGGAATTAAGTTTCACACACCCCTAAAAAGTGATTAAATAATGAAGGACAGAACGATGGTCATTTAAAATACAAAATAATACAACTTTTATCGGATCATTCTGATTTTTTTTCAAAATACTACCATTACTAATTCAACTCAGTATAAAAAATTTTACAAAATACTTCATTTGTTCTAAAATTATTTTTTTTTAAAAATAAATATATATAAAAAATTTTGCTATTGTGTTTGAAATATTATAGAATAAATCTTTGAAAAAAATATAGCAATTAAAATATTTAAACAAAAATAAAATATTTATAAAGATGAAAATAATGCAAAATAAGATTGAAAAAAAAATATTTAAAAATGAAAGTTTATAAATACTTAATCTGAATAATTGTTTTCAGACTAATACAATAACGTATTTAATAGAAGTTTTTCGAACGACAAATATTTTTTATAGACAAAATTTTGAGGATTTCTTTAGATTAATTCCGAAAATATATTTCCATTTTACGTGTATTTCCTTTTTAATAACAATAAATAAATTTTTAACGTTCAGGTGGTTTAAAAAAAAGGTTGATAACTGCTTAAAGAAACACTAGAAAATAAGTTGGAATGATGTCTCTATTCAAGCTCTTTTAATTACGTTATAACAGTGACCAATAAAGGTAGGTATGAAATAAAAAAAATACTAATTTAAAAATAGTAATGAATGCTGAACCGAGATTTTATTTAAAATAATTAATTAGCTAATTAGAAATAAATAATTTATTCAAAATTATAGTTTTCATCCAAAAGGAGCATGTGAATTACAAATAATTTTGCCCCTCTTATTTTTCCATCAAACTTATTTTATATCACCGTATGATTTCATTGCATTGAACACGCAGCGATGTTTAGGCTTGGCGCAGTGAAAGTGCCTGCAGCAATTGTGCTATCAAACATTACTTTCAACAAAAAAATAATGATAAGCATTTAATTAATTATTATTGGGGGAAGTAAAATAAATACTAAATTGAAATAAGAACTGAAAAGAATGGCTAAAAAATGATACTACTTAGTATCGTTAATCGTAATAGTATCGTTTATCACTTGGAAACTTCTACAAGTTCAAAAGTAGTTTACACAACCATTACTAGTTGAGTAGTGATAATAGCGTTCTTAAACAATGAAGTGCTAAGCTCTCATTAGTTGATACATCTTGTAGGGAGTAGAAATTGACAATGCCTACTTTCATCTATCATAAGCTTCCCCAAGATTGGATCAAATTAGCATGTCTCATATACTAGTGAATTGATGTTAAACAATCGTAGTGGTAGATACGCCACAACACTCCTCCCACCATAATTTTATCAGGGATAGAATTCGATGTACAGTTACCAGTATTTGCGAAAGACAGGGAGAGCTGTGTTAAGTTTACCGTATTTAGTGACATGTGAGAGTTGTATTAAGTTCACCGTTTTGAGCGTTTGTCGTGAGAGCTGTATTAAGTTCACGGTTCTCATCACGAAATAACTGTAGCAAAGTGGAGTTGAATACAAACTTTTAAATCATTTACATGTAGTTGTGTGGAAAGAAATCAAAAACAATACATTAAAACATGGTTACCACTAGAATAAATTTTTTTACAAAAAGCTTAGAAAGTTGCCAGTCCTGTATTAGTTAATATTTAAGACTTATTAATTAATATGGTTATTATAATAAAATAAATAAGAGATAAAGCGGTAAAATGCGGAAAATAAATTTCAATTTTCAAACGCTATTTCAGTAAATCTTAAATGCCCTAAGTCTCAAACAAATCATCGAACTTGCGACTTTGAAAAACCAGTTTGAGAAGTGAATTACACATCATTCGATCCCGCCAACAGCAAAAAGAATACTTACACCCTCGAAATGAATTTTAAAAATTTATTAAATTTGAGGATTGGTATACTTTGTAACACAAATCTCTTGTATTTTTATAAAATTTTGAATAAAGAAAAAAAAATCGAAAATTATATCTTTTCTAGTGTATTATTTACTTCAATTTTATTAAAATCTAATGGTGAAAAACGTATTGACAATTTCTTGGATTTTGTATTTTTAGCACTATAAGAAAGCCCTCAAACTTTACGCATTTTGTATATTGTCAAAATATTTGAGAATTTTTTATGCATATCCCGAAGACAGTTTAACTTAGTTTAATAGTTACAAATTCAGAAAAAGAACATATTGGCGATTTCATGGATTTCACATTTTTATTTATCACTCCAAAGCAGCGAAATACGTTTACTAGACATGGCTTTGCACAGGTTTTTGATACTATACACTAACACTATTTAAGCATTTACCAATGAATAACGAGCCATTTTTGAAATTATAGCTTAATTTTTTAATTTTCAGATTCAAGCTAAAAAAAAGGAATTATAAAGGGATGAAAAAAGCTTTGAAAGACCATACGTGTGGCTTGTTTAAGCGAAATTCATAAAATTTAAGTAAAATATAGCAAAAAGACTTTCTTATAACATTTTTATATACATGATTTCTCATTTTATGTTCCGTAAAAATAGCTGATTACATGTAATATTCGTAAATTTTACAAATTTGCTTTATTAAGTATATAAAAATTATCTGAAATAAAGTAAAACCGATGAAAATAAGAGATAAATCTCCGTGGAGTATTTTTGTGCTTAGATTTGATCCATTTTGAGAAATCTGTGTTGTTATAATCAATTTGATAACACATTCATCACGGTGAATGCTTTATAACTTGTCGATTATATAACTTCTTTTATGTATTTAAGATAGCTACATAAAAAAAGAGCTTCATTAGTGAAATTTCAGGCATCTAATTTTATATTTAATACTCAGTGAAATGAGTCATAAACGCAGTAAACCTAAAAAATGCTCAGGATATTAATTTCGTTCTTGCAATACGTATTAATAGATTTGCTAACAACTTAAAAATACGATAAAATTGATCTAAAACTCATAACAAGCTTAAATTGAATGATTACCGTTTACATATTAACTATTGGTCATAAACAAACCAAAGCGTGGGGAAATTTTTTTTTTTAAATCTGATATTTGTAAAGTATTTGTACTCCGATTACAATATGGCTAATGACTGACTTGTAAGACTAAATGCAAGAAGGAATTAAAAGTTTATTACAATTAAAATGTTTTTAAATGCAATGAATTTTCAATGCATTTATGCAAAAAAAGTACTGATTTGAATATCAAGATAATAAAAAAGATTTTACGCAATCAATTTAAAAATAAAAGCTTTTTTTCGTGATATATTGGTTTCTTTTTGAAATTGTGTTTTAGCCGACCAACGACTTTAAATTTTGCAATTTGCAGTAGTTTTAAGACAAATTACTGTTCATCACTGTAGTTTACATACTGATCAAATACTAAACCATAGGAACAACAGGGTGCGCACCCAGGTTTTTTCAGCAAAAAATAAGCACCTCCTTTCAAGTACTTTTTAAGCACTCAAAAAATATTTTAAATCACTATAAAAAAAACATAATTAGGATCTGTGCAGTAATAAAAGTAATTTTTTCTATCGTTTAAAGTTCTTAATTTATAAACATAATCAAAAAAATTCAAGAACATTTTCAAAAACTTGATATAATCATGATAAAATAACTAGTTTCTGATAAATATTGCAGAGAAAATTTCGAAAAATCATGCATGTTTTGTAATTTAAAATGACAGTCGACACGGCAAAGAAAAAATTACTTTTTAAAAGGTAGAAAATTAAGCACTTTTTACAAACCCCGAATAAAAAATAAGCACCTTTAAGTACTTTTTAAAAACGCTGCGCACCCTGGATAATAAATATTTAAGTCAAAAATACAATTATACGCGGGATAATTTTATCTTTAAGCAATCATTAATGTCAGTGTTTTTCACAGACAGTCAATTGCTGTTATAATAATTGGTTAAATATTTAAAAGCTGATATTTTGCACATTAGCATGAAAAATTCAGGTTACTTTTTTTTGGGGGGGGAGGGGGGGAGTTTGGCTGGTGCTAGCTAATAGCTTAAAATTACATTGGAAACGATTAGGCAATTTTGAATTAGTTAGCAATTAGGTAACAGTTTCAATTATTTATAAAATATTGAATCAAAGAGGGGAAGCACATTTAGGCAAGGAAAATTTTACCTGGAATACTAGTTCTCGTTAGGAAAAGTGACCATTCAATTTAAAGAGCTACAAAATTAAAAATATTTTTAAAAAAAGTATAAATCAACCCATTAATTTTTAATTTTTGAAGTAACCATTGCCAACAATAGCTGAAATAAAATGCTTTTTATATTTGATTTGTAACACATTGTGCCTAACCTTCCCACAAAACGTATACCTTCTATGCATAGATTGTAGCAAGATACGAATACTTTATTCTTATTATTTTATGTAAGAACATTTAATTGATCAAATACATTTTAGAAATGGATAAAAAAAAATAGATAAATTTAAAAAAAAAAGCAGTTTTGAAGTTTTAAGTAAAAGCAAAAGACCATAAAATTATCTTTCATTGAAGTAACTCTTATTAACAAGTTTTAAAAAAGTACTTGTTTTGAAAAATAACAAAGTTTTTTAAAAAAGAATTGAAAAAAATCTAACTATTAATAATTATAGCAGTCAAATTAAACATTTACCAACAATCAGTTAGCAATTAAATTTCAAAATTAAGAGTAAAAATTATAAATATTTCATTATATGACTAGTTTTGTTTTTTAAAAAAATATTTTGTTTCAGAAAACTAATGGCTGATTCAAGAGCTTTAAAAATTTTAAAACAATCTAACGAGGTTTTGAAAATTTTATATCTGAAGTGCTTTTTTTTCAAGCATGGCGAGCATTTTTTTCTCTTTTTTCATTTATATCAAATATATAAGTCATAAAAAGGTGTGCATCAAAAAAGGGAAGCAAACATTTATAAATAAAGCTGCAAAACAAGGCTTAGTTTTAGCATCTAAGTGTTTCGCTAATTTTTTGAACATTTACCGTAGACACATCGATAACTGAAAAAATTCGAAAGCACATTAGAAGAACTATTAATACTTGATTAATCTATAGCTCTTTCAATGCTTCCTGTTCATCACAAGTTGAAATTAAAAACCTTTACACTTAAAAACTAATAATAAACTTTAGTATGCTTCAAATACAGTGATCTAAACTATATGCTTTTTTTTAAATTGATAATTTGGCAGTGATTAAAAATGTTCCACCATTCTCAATCTGTAAATAGAAACTAAATGCAAATCCTGGTTCCATAGAAGGTTTGGATTAGATTCCTTATCCTGATCTATACGGATTAAAGGGCAGTTATCGAATTCCCTCTTGAGTATATGGATCATTATTTTAAAGGTAGGTGATTCTCACTCAAATAGCGATAGGTTTCTTGAAAAGAATCTTCATCGAAGGCACGTGTAAAAAATAATTAGAAAAAATTAGAACTTAGAATTAGAAAGAGTCAGTTATTTGACTCGTAAATGCCTTCATAGCCTTAATAGAAATCAAAATTAAAACAAGATGGTCGTCTAAATGTGGTAGAATAAGAAGTCGTTTTACTAAAAGTGTTAAACATCAATTAAAGAAGAAAATTTAAAAAAAAATAATATACGATACCTAATAACTTATAATAAATATTAAATTACTCAAGGTGGCTATCACGAATTTTTTTTTGAGCAGAACCTAATAAAAATGTTCTATAACAATTAACTGCACTTAAGTTGCAAAAATAATTTTCTTTTAATCAAGGAGTCTGATAAACACGAAGAAAAAACATTTTCTGCCTATCTCTCGTATGGATTACGTCGCAGAAAAGTAGAAGAAATTTTTGCAAAGACAGAAAAAGAAATTAAAATAGAAAACTCAACATTAGAAGCGTTTATAAAAGTAGATCTTTTTAATCTGATTAGAGGTCGAGATAAACACAATACCAAAAAGATGCTAAATTTTAAAAAAAATAAGTTTCCATTTTTACTAATGGCTAAACATAAAAGCAATTATTATGTTCTTTAATCAACTCGTTTCCATTTGTAATTGTTGATTCCAGCTGTATATATTAGGTTCTATGACAGAAAAATAAGTTTAATTAAGATGTTTCTATAACCAAATTTCAGATTTTTGTCAAGTACAAAAACACTTCGCACAAACTAATTTTCAGAAGAAAAAAAAGGAAATCGGGACATTTTTAGTAAATTGGTGTTTTATCTAAAATGGAAATACAATAATGGTCTAAAATGGAAATACAATATATTCAATCAATTGAACTGTAAAAAGTATTTAATTAAATATTCATTTACTCTTAGAATATCTGGCATTCATGTAAGAGGATATCGTGATAAAGATTGCCATTCATTTAAGAACAATCATTTAAGCATAAATTTGAGTATCGTCACAAAAAAATAAAAAAGGTTTCAGCTAAACAAAAGCTTCAAAATTATTTTTTAAAAATTAGCAATTTGGAATTAGATTCCAAAGATACAAGTTAAGAAAGTCTGCGAAAAATTCTTATTAATTTCCTGTGAATAGAACGAAGTTTTCATTTCAAAACGAAAGATTTTGCTTCACTCTGCTTTTAGAAATACTCTGATTTCATAATTTCTGGCCTCCAGTAATTGGAACGATAAGTGAAACGATAGGTTTTTGCTTCGGCCTGTTTTAAAAAGAATTTTATTGATTTCATAGTAAATATTTAAAATAACAGGTTCAACTTTTAAGAAACGTTCTCTTAATATCATCTTATACTGCTTGATAGTAGTTCAATATTAAGTTGATTATCTAAATAGAAACATTTCACGAATCGTCATTTGGTTCAATAATTTTGAAGATTCCGATAATAGGTTCAAATTTATTAGCTTAAAGAGGTTAAAAAATTGAAAATAAATTGTTTGATTCGAAGTACTTAAATTAGTTCGTCATTTAAAATTTAATTCACAAAAGTATAACCTTGTACTTAAGGTTTTCATTATTTCCGAACTTAGAAGAATATATCTCACTCATTTTACAAGGAAGTATTGGGAAAAAAGTATGAAACACTAATGCTAAGATTTTTTTTAATGCATAATATTAATTTTTTCAGTTGAAAGAGTTCAAAGCAATTAATATGTTTCAAAATTAGCCTATAAGAGGGCAAAAAAATTTTACAAAATTTTTTGACAGTAAAAATATAAAACTAGATAAAACATTATGGACACAGTTTGCTTTTATTTATTTTTTTCATTTTTTGTATTTCTTTTTTTAATATTTCTTTTTTTAATATTTCTTTTTTTATATTTCTCTTTTTTTATATTTTTTTCTTTTTTATATTTTTTCTTTTTCATATTTTTTCTTTTTTATATATTTCCTTTTTTTATATTTCTTTTTTTTATATTTCTTTTTTTTATATTTCTTTTTTTATATTTTCTTTTTCTTTATATTTTCTTTTTTCATATTTTTTATATTTTTAAAATTTTTTTTTCATTCTTTTTTATATTTTTTTTTTAGAAATTTATTAATCATTTATTAATAAATTTCTAAAAATAACAGTAAATATGACGAATATAACAGTACATGACTAGTTTTCTAATTGACAATCAGAAAAATAATTTGCTTGAAAAATTCATTGTTTTCTGACTGAAAAGCTTTAGAGATTATAATAAACGCTTCAACGGCTTTCGTGCAAATTGCATTTTTGTAGTACATTTTATAAGCATTGCGTGGATTTTTTTATATTCAATAATTCTTTGTCCTTAAAATCATAAAAAAGGTATGCATCAAAAGTGGAAATGATAATTTAATAAAGAAAACTGAGCCAAAAATATTTTTTTTTGGTCATAAGAACTTTTCACTCATTTTTGTATATTTACCAATAGACATAACTGAAGGAATTTGAAAATAATTTAGATATACGATTCAAGTTTAAAATCATATTTAAATATTTCGAAACTTATATTTCTTTTTCATCACAAATTGAAATTATAAACAACTTTTCAAATTTAATTTTTAATAACTAAAATCTCACTTAAATATGCTTAAAATTCATCTTTTTAATTAATAAATTTGGCAGCGATAAAAGAAAATACTGTAAAATATCACAATCCGTTAATATAATCTAAATGCAAATCCTGGGTTCCATAGTAATATTTTGATTAGATTTACATTATTAGCAACTCACTGTGGTTGGTGGAAGTCGGATTCGTATTGACCAGCCATGCCATAGCTGGGATACGAACCCGGCTCACCGCATTGGAAGGCGAACGCTCTATCCCCTTAGCCATAGCGGCGCAAGATTTACAGTAATTCCCTGCGGTCGGTCCAAGCCGGATGCGGATTCGTATCTACCAGCCATGTCATCGCTGGGATACGAACCCGGCTCACCTCTTTGGGAGGCGAATGCTCTATCCCCTGAGCCATCGCGGCGCAAGATTTGCAGTAATTCCCTGTGGTCGGTCCAAGCCGGATGCGGATTCGTATCTACCAGCCATGTCATCGCTGGAATACGAACCCGGCTCACCTCATTGGGAGGCGAACGCTCTATCCCCTGAGCCATCGCGGCGCAAGATTTACAGTAATTCCCTGTGGTCGGTCCAAGCCGGATGCGGATTCGTATCTACCAGCCAAGTCATCGCTGGAATACGAACCCGGCTCACCTCATTGGGAGGCGAACGCTCTATCCCCTGAGCCATCGCGGCGCATTATTTGCAGTAATTCCCTGTGGTCGACCCAAGCCGGATGCGGATTCGTATCTACCAGCCATGTCATCGCTGGAATACGAACCCGGCTCACCTCATTGGGAGGCGAACGCTCTATCCCCTGAGCCATCGCGGCGCAAGATTTACAGTAATTCCCTGTGGTCGGTCCAAGCCGGATGCGGATTCGTATCTACCAGCCATGTTATCGCTGGAATACGAACCCGGCTCACCTCATTGGGAGGCGAACGCTCTATCCCCTGAGCCATCGCGGCGCAAGATTTACAGTAATTCCCTGTGGTCGGTCCAAGCCGGATGCGGATTCGTATCTACCAGCTATGTCATCGCTGGAATACGAACCCGGCTCACCTCATTGGGAGGCGAACGCTCTATCCCCTGAGCCATCGCGGCGCAAGATTTGCAGTATTTCCTGTGGTCGGTCCAAGCCGGATGCGGATTCGTATCTACCAGCCATGTCATCGCTGGAATACGAACCCGGCTCACCTCATTGGGAGGCGAACGCTCTATCCCCTGAGCCATCGCGGCGCAAGATTTGCAGTAATTCCCTGTGATCGGTCCAAGCCGGATGCGGATTCGTATCTACCAGTCATGTCATCGCTGGGATACAAACCCGGCTCACCTCTTTGGGAGGCGAACGCTCTATCCCCTGAGCCATCGCGGCGCAAGATTTACAGTAATTCCCTGTGGTCGGTCCAAGCCGGATGCGGATTCGTATCTACCAGCCATGTCATCGCTGGAATACGAACCCGGCTCACCTCATTGGGAGGCGAACGCTCTATCCCCTGAGCCATCGCGGCGCAAGATTTGCAGTAATTCCCTGTGGTCGGTCCAAGCCGGATGCGGATTCGTATCTACCAGCCAAGTCATCGCTGGAATACGAACCCGGCTCACCTCATTGGGAGGCGAACGCTCTATCCCCTGAGCCATCGCGGCGCAAGATTTGCAGTAATTCCCTGTGGTCGACCCAAGCCGGATGCGGATTCGTATCTACCAGCCATGTCATCGCTGGAATACGAACCCGGCTCACCTCATTGGGAGGCGAACGCTCTATCCCCTGAGCCATCGCGGCGCAAGATTTACAGTAATTCCCTGTGGTCGGTCCAAGACGGATGCGGATTCGTATCTACCAGCCATGTTATCGCTGGAATACGAACCCGGCTCACCTCATTGGGAGGCGAACGCTCTATCCCCTGAGCCATCGCGGCGCAAGATTTACAGTAATTCCCTGTGGTCGGTCCAAGCCGGATGCGGATTCGTATCTACCAGCCAAGTCATCGCTGGAATACGAACCCGGCTCACCTCATTGGGAGGCGAACGCTCTATCCCCTGAGCCATCGCGGCGCATTATTTGCAGTAATTCCCTGTGGTCGACCCAAGCCGGATGCGGATTCGTATCTACCAGCCATGTCATCGCTGGAATACGAACCCGGCTCACCTCATTGGGAGGCGAACGCTCTATCCCCTGAGCCATCGCGGCGCAAGATTTACAGTAATTCCCTGTGGTCGGTCCAAGCCGGATGCGGATTCGTATCTACCAGCCATGTTATCGCTGGAATACGAACCCGGCTCACCTCATTGGGAGGCGAACGCTCTATCCCCTGAGCCATCGCGGCGCAAGATTTACAGTAATTCCCTGTGGTCGGTCCAAGCCGGATGCGGATTCGTATCTACCAGCTATGTCATCGCTGGAATACGAACCCGGCTCACCTCATTGGGAGGCGAACGCTCTATCCCCTGAGCCATCGCGGCGCAAGATTTGCAGTATTTCCTGTGGTCGGTCCAAGCCGGATGCGGATTCGTATCTACCAGCCATGTCATCGCTGGAATACGAACCCGGCTCACCTCATTGGGAGGCGAACGCTCTATCCCCTGAGCCATCGCGGCGCAAGATTTGCAGTAATTCCCTGTGATCGGTCCAAGCCGGATGCGGATTCGTATCTACCAGTCATGTCATCGCTGGGATACAAACCCGGCTCACCTCTTTGGGAGGCGAACGCTCTATCCCCTGAGCCATCGCGGCGCAAGATTTACAGTAATTCCCTGTGGTCGGTCCAAGCCGGATGCGGATTCGTATCTACCAGCCATGTCATCGCTGGAATACGAACCCGGCTCACCTCATTGGGAGGCGAACGCTCTATCCCCTGAGCCATCGCGGCGCAAGATTTGCAGTAATTCCCTGTGGTCGGTCCAAGCCGGATGCGGATTCGTATCTACCAGCCAAGTCATCGCTGGAATACGAACCCGGCTCACCTCATTGGGAGGCGAACGCTCTATCCCCTGAGCCATCGCGGCGCAAGATTTGCAGTAATTCCCTGTGGTCGACCCAAGCCGGATGCGGATTCGTATCTACCAGCCATGTCATCGCTGGAATACGAACCCGGCTCACCTCATTGGGAGGCGAACGCTCTATCCCCTGAGCCATCGCGGCGCAAGATTTACAGTAATTCCCTGTGGTCGGTCCAAGACGGATGCGGATTCGTATCTACCAGCCATGTTATCGCTGGAATACGAACCCGGCTCACCTCACTGGGAGGCGAACGCTCTATCCCCTGAGCCATCGCGGCGCAAGATTTACAGTAATTCCCTGTGGTCGGTCCAAGCCGGATGCGGATTCGTATCTACCAGCTATGTCATCGCTGGAATACGAACCCGGCTCACCTCATTGGGAGGCGAACGCTCTATCCCCTGAGCCATCGCGGCGCAAGATTTGCAGTATTTCCTGTGGTCGGTCCAAGCCGGATGCGGATTCGTATCTACCAGCCATGTCATCGCTGGAATACGAACCCGGCTCACCTCATTGGGAGGCGAACGCTCTATCCCCTGAGCCATCGCGGCGCAAGATTTGCAGTAATTCCCTGTGATCGGTCCAAGCCGGATGCGGATTCGTATCTACCAGTCATGTCATCGCTGGGATACGAACCCGGCTCACCTCTTTGGGAGGCGAACGCTCTATCCCCTGAGCCATCGCGGCGCAAGATTTACAGTAATTCCCTGTGGTCGGTCCAAGCCGGATGCGGATTCGTATCTACCAGCCATGTCATCGCTGGAATACGAACCCGGCTCACCTCATTGGGAGGCGAACGCTCTATCCCCTGAGCCATCGCGGCGCAAGATTTGCAGTAATTCCCTGTGGTCGGTCCAAGCCGGATGCGGATTCGTATCTACCAGCCAAGTCATCGCTGGAATACGAACCCGGCTCACCTCATTGGGAGGCGAACGCTCTATCCCCTGAGCCATCGCGGCGCAAGATTTGCAGTAATTCCCTGTGGTCGACCCAAGCCGGATGCGGATTCGTATCTACCAGCCATGTCATCGCTGGAATACGAACCCGGCTCACCTCATTGGGAGGCGAACGCTCTATCCCCTGAGCCATCGCGGCGCAAGATTTACAGTAATTCCCTGTGGTCGGTCCAAGCCGGATGCGGATTCGTATCTACCAGCCATGTTATCGCTGGAATACGAACCCGGCTCACCTCATTGGGAGGCGAACGCTCTATCCCCTGCGCCATCGCGGCGCAAGATTTACAGTAATTCCCTGTGGTCGGTCCAAGCCGGATGCGGATTCGTATCTACCAGCTATGTCATCGCTGGAATACGAACCCGGCTCACCTCATTGGGAGGCGAACGCTCTATCCCCTGAGCCATCGCGGCGCAAGATTTGCAGTATTTCCTGTGGTCGGTCCAAGCCGGATGCGGATTCGTATCTACCAGCCATGTCATCGCTGGAATACGAACCCGGCTCACCTCATTGGGAGGCGAACGCTCTATCCCCTGAGCCATCGCGGCGCAAGATTTGCAGTAATTCCCTGTGATCGGTCCAAGCCGGATGCGGATTCGTATCTACCAGTCATGTCATCGCTGGGATACGAACCCGGCTCACCTCTTTGGGAGGCGAACGCTCTATCCCCTGAGCCATCGCGGCGCAAGATTTACAGTAATTCCCTGTGGTCGGTCCAAGCCGGATGCGGATTCGTATCTACCAGCCATGTCATCGCTGGAATACGAACCCGGCTCACCTCATTGGGAGGCGAACGCTCTATCCCCTGAGCCATCGCGGCGCAAGATTTGCAGTAATTCCCTGTGATCGGTCCAAGCCGGATGCGGATTCGTATCTACCAGTCATGTCATCGCTGGGATACGAACCCGGCTCACCTCTTTGGGAGGCGAACGCTCTATCCCCTGAGCCATCGCGGCGCAAGATTTACAGTAATTCCCAGTGGTCGGTCCAAGCCGGATGCGGATTCGTATCTACCAGTCATGTCATCGCTGGGATACGAACCCGGCTCACCTCTTTGGGAGGCGAACGCTCTATCCCCTGAGCCATCGCGGCGCAAGATTTGCAGTAATTCCCTGTGGTCGGTCCAAGCCGGATGCGGATTCGTATCTACCAGCCAAGTCATCGCTGGAATACGAACCCGGCTCACCTCATTGGGAGGCGAACGCTCTATCCCCTGAGCCATCGCGGCGCAAGATTTGCAGTAATTCCTTGTGGTCGGTCCAAGCCGGATGCGGATTCGTATCTACCAGCCATGTCATCGCTGGAATACGAACCCGGCTCACCTCATTGGGAGGCGAACGCTCTATCCCCTGAGCCATCGCGGCGCAAGATTTACAGTAATTCCCTGTGGTCGGTCCAAGCCGGATGCGGATTCGTATCTACCAGCCAAGTCATCGCTGGAATACGAACGCGGCTCACCTCATTGGGAGGCGAACGCTCTATCCCCTGAGCCATCGCGGCGCAAGATTTACAGTAATTCCCTGTGGTCGGTCCAAGCCGGATGCGGATTCGTATCTACCAGCCATGTCATCGCTGGAATACGAACCCGGCTCACCTCATTGGGAGGCGAACGCTCTATCCCCTGAGCCATCGCGGCGCAAGATTTGCAGTATTTCCTGTGGTCGGTCCAAGCCGGATGCGGATTCGTATCTACCAGCCATGTCATCGCTGGAATACGAACCCGGTTCACCTCATTGGAAGGCGAACGCTCTATCCCCTTGGCCATCGCGGCTCAAGATTTATATTTATCGCCACTCACTGGACGTTCGGATTGTAGATTTTTCTTTTAATCGCAGTTGCGGCTGATATACAAAAAGCGACAAAACATTTTCTGCCATAGACATAAATAAAATTGCTTTGCATTGGTGAAAAATTTACTTCTTTGCGATGACAGAAATTTTAGTATTAGTTAGATGACATTGTGATGCGGATTTTAATAAAGCAAAGTTGTCGAGAGAACTTTTAATTTGATTAAATTTACTACAATATTCACTACAAATACAATTTTAAAAAAATTCTTCTAAAAACGATTAAAAACTTTAGGACGGTACGCAAATAGATTTGAACAAAAAAACAACAACAATTGTTTCATTTAATCTTAGCATTGTCTTCCTTCTTAACAGCTTGTTAATTTTTACATTTCTGCCATAGACATAAATAAAATTGCTTTGCATTGGGGAAAAATTTACTTCTTTGCGAAGACAGAAATTTTAAATATTAGTTAGATGACATTGTGATGCGGATTTTAATAAAGCAAAGTTGTCGATGGAACTTTTAATTTGATTAAAGCACACTACAAATACAATTAAAAAAAATTCTTCTAAAAACGATTAAAAACTTTAGGACGGTACGCAAATAGACTTGAGCAAAAAAAACGACAACTATTGTTTCATTTAATCTTAGCATTGTCTTCCTTCTTAACAGCTTGTTAATTTTTACATTTTAATTTTGCAGGCGGAAAAATAAAAAAATGTAATTCAAATGATTTTATGCTTTTCCAGAAATTATAAAAATTTTGCACTCATTAAAATCGAAACAAAAATGTAAAAATCTTTAGTAAATGGTTGCTTTAGTTGAAATAATTCAATGTGGTTTAATTGAACTGGAAAGAATAATTATTTCTTTACTCTGAAAACATCTGGTACTAGTGTAAGATTATCTCATGATAAAGGTTGGCATTCAATGACCTACATTCATTTTGGCTTGAGTATCACCCACCACCCCACCCCCACTTCCAAAATAAAAACAGCTTTGGTTAACCATATTGAAATATAATTGAAGTTCAGTTCAACAAACTGAAGCTTAGTAAATATTTAATAGAATTTACACTTAAATGGATTTGAGAATTCCAGTTAATATCAGCACATAAAATTTTTTGAATGGCTTCCAGTAAGTGAAGTGAAACGAGAGATATTGTGCTTCACCCCATTTTTAAAAGAATTTTATATTTCATAGTAAATATTTTTTAAAAAAAATAACAGGTTCAACTTTGTACAAACATCCTTTCAATATCATTTTATGATACTGCCGATTATAGTAAAATTTTGAGTCGATGATCTTAATAGAAACATTTCCCAAATCATCCATTTGATTTAATATTTTTGATGATTATTAATTGATTCGAATCTATTAGTTTAAAGATATTCAAAAATTGAAAAAGAAATTTTGTTTGGTTCGAATTACTTAAATTCGTTCTTGGAAACTCTACTCTTCAAAATTTAATTCATAAAAAAATAACTCTTACTGAGGGTTTTCAACATTTCTGAAATTAAAACATATTTTACCCAATTCATGAAGCACTGATGCAAAGATTAATTTTTTTTTAATTAAACAAAATGATTTAGTTAAAAAAGTCTTAGAAAAGTTAATATATTTAACAAATAGCTAATAATTAAATAAAATATTCAAAGCCATAAAAAAAGAAAACACTGTTAAACTCTTGAAGTAATGTATGAAATTACTGTAAATATAGAAACATTCTTATTGTTTATAGATAAATAAAATGAAAACAATTTTTCAATAAATAGAAAATTAAAAACAAAAATGCATGCTTAGTTTTAAATTTTTAGCTTTTTAGTTGAATACTACAAAAAATGCATGGTATACAAATTGAAATATAAATACAAAAGTAATATACAAAGTACTATTACCACAGTTTGCTTTATTTTTTCAATTTTTTTTTTTTTTTTTTTCAATTTTTTTTTTCATTTTTTTTCTTTTCTTTTTTTTTCTTTTTTTTTCATTTTTTTTTTATTCTTTTTTTTTTCAAATTTTTTCTTAATTCTTTTTTTTTCCATTTTTTTCCCCTTATAATTTCTTTCTCTTATATACATTTTTAATATTTTTTTTTTTTACATTTTTTTCTTTTATGTTTTTTTTCTTTTATGTTTTTTTTCTTTTATATATTTTTCATTTTAAAGCAAACTATTAAATTGTTTACATAATACATAGCTACAATAGATTACAATCTAGAGAAAATTCAAACCAAAAAGGATTTGCAAGTTTTTCATGGAGGTTTAAATTAGTTAAACATATTTTATCTATAGATAATACTGAATTTAATTTGTAATAATTGGGTGATATATCTTTTTTATTAAATTTGAATGCATTTCAACTAAAATGCTTTTTTAAACTTAGAAAGAAATATTCTTAATAATAGCAAGCAAAAATAAATCCATTTAATAAATAATGTAATGAAACTACCGAAAATAATTTGAAAGCGATTGCTTGCTCTAATAATAAAGTTTTCCAAATTAAAAGAAAACCATTCAGCTCGTTTTCTTTATTACACATTTAAAGAATTTTTTTTTTAAAAAATGTAAATTTATCTGTAATAATAATATAATAGTAATATATAATAATAATATAAATATAAATATTTATTTGAAATAACCAAAAGAATGTTTAAGATAGGGTATGATGTAAATAATGGAAAAAGATGTATGAAATATGAAACATTTGCTTATGATAAAATTATATGAAAGATAATATGAATTAACTACAAATAAGTGTTTTATATAAGTTAAAAAACTATCAAAATACGAAAGAAAACCCATTCAGTCCAAAATAATTTAAAAGAAAAAAAAATTCACATTTAATGAAATAAAAAAAAATTTAAAATTTGGAATAAGCTTTATACCCCATCTTTTTTTTCTTACGATGGGGGGAAATGGATTTTCTTGATGGCAAGAATTAACTATTTATAAATTATTCAAGCATGAAAATTTTAAAAACAGTAAAGAAAATCCATTCTGTCCGAAAATAATTTTTAAATAAAATCACATTTAAAGAAATAAAAAAAAATAAAAAATTTGGAATAAAAAATTTTATGCCCCATTTTTTTTTTTTTTTTTTTTTTTTGGATAGGGTGGAATGGATTTTCTTTCATTTAAAGTCATTAATGCTATCATACATTTAATTATATATTATGATATAACTGGCTGAACATTAAAAAAAAGGTAAAAATTGCACTATACGTTTAAAATATTTATCAATATAATTCAATTTAAAAAATAAAACTACTTGCAACCAAAAGAATAATGTTAATTTTCCAGTAGCTAAGTAAACTATATTATACATCAAAATTAGAATACTACAGATGAAGTATGCATGTAAGTTAACAATGAACTATAAAACACTCTTAGAACAAGCCTCTATGAAAAACTGCAATATTCACAACGTATTCATTACATTCACATAGTAAACACTTCAAGAAAAATAAGCAGAAAATTACAAGCTTTTAAAACAAGAAGTAATAAATAAACTAAAACATATTTCTTCATATAGTTACAAATTTTTTTAATCCCCCCCCCCATTTTATAACATTGTTTCTGTTATTCGATGTTCTACACTGTTTTTTGGCGTAAATAAAGAAGAAAAATTGAAGTTCGATGGGAGTCGGGTCAAAACTGCTTTTATGAGTCAATCAAGCAAGTTTTCTCAAGTGCGTCGCACATTTTGTGCACAGTATGCACAGTATTGCAGATGCTGTGCTAAATTGTTTAATTACGGATCAAAATGGCACCTTTCGAACTACATGAACAACCACTAGATCTTCATGTCAAATAAATAGTTTACTTTATTTAAATTCCTTCGACAACATTTACCTGAAGTATCAGTTTCAAACTATATTATTAAACACAAGAAAAAGGAATTCTTAGAATTGAATTTTCGTTTCAAGATGTTTTTGATCTTCAAGATGCATGGATCATAAACTAACTAACTCCCTGGCATTACAGTCCACGTTGGACCGTGACCTCACTAACAATTTTCCTCCACAGTCGTCTGTCTCTAGCTCTTTGTTTCCAGTTTCGGACTTTTAGAGTGTTAAGGTCTTTTTCCACCTCGTCAAACCATCTCTTGACCGACCTTCCTCTTTTCCTTTGGCCCTGGCACTGCCACTTGAATATCTTCTTAGTGCCTCAGTTTTCCTCCATTCTCTCAATGTGTCCTAGCCCTTGAATTCTCTTTGCTTTTACATAATTTATTATATCTGCTTCTTTAAATAGTCTTGCAATTTCGAAATCGTATCGCCTTCTCCCCAGGTCACTATCTTTGACAGGTTCAAAAATAGTTCTAAGAATTTTTTCTTTCCCAGGTAATCAGCATTTTTTCTTGTTTCTGGGTGGAGCGTCTCTGATCCATAGATAACAGTTGGTCTGATTATAGTTTTATAAACCTGAAGCTGTGTTTTCCTCTTTATTACTTTTGATGTTAGCATCTCTTAAGTGCAAAATAACTGCGATTTCAGCATTTAGTATTTGCTTAATCTCTGGCATAATATCATTGTTTTAAGTGACAACTGAACCAAAGTACTTAAATTCCCAAATTCTTTCAAATTTTGTCATTTCATTGATTTGTAGTTCTGTGTCCATATCCGTTCCCTTACTATCCATTATCATGTATTTGGTCTTATCACTATTTATTTCTAAACCAAAAAGACTAGCTTCTTTAGTTAAGTCTTTAAAAAGGTCAACAAGTGCATTTTTACTTCTTGCAATCAATATTACATCATTGGCGAAAGCAAGGAATTCTTCCGTTCTATTAAAAATAGTACCTCTATTGTATGCCGTGTTACGCATCACTTTTTCAAGGCATACATTAAACAACAAGCTTGACAGAATGTCACCTTGTCTCAATCCAGTCACAATATCAAACTCCCTGGACATTTTATTTTGTACCTTTACTTTCGCTTTAGTAGATGAAGTTGTCATTCTAATCAACCTGATTGATTTATGAGAGATGTTAAACTCGTGTAAGGTCTGTAGCATCAATACTCTATTTATTGAATCATATGCTTGCTTGAAATCAGCCTAGAGCTGATAGACATTAACATTCATTTCCTTGAATTTTTCCCAGATATTTCTTATGCTGAATATCTGGTCTATGGTTGATCTATTCAGCCTAAAGCAACATTGGTAGTATCCAATTTCTCTCTCTATCAATGGCATAAGTCTTGTAGCTATGACATTCGCTAATACTTAATAAGTCAGGTTGAGCAGAGAAATTCCTCTATAGTTATTGCAGTCCAGTATGTTTCCCTTTTTCAAAATTGGGCATATCGCTGAGCTGTTCCATTCGTTTGGCATCTGTTCATTCGCCCAAGCTTCATTTACAAGGTCATACACCATTTTGAATAACTTTTCACTGCCGTACTTTCTTAGTTATGGAGAAATTAAAACCTCTCCAGGTGCTTTTAAGATACGTAACTTTTAAACAGCTTCTTTAACTTCCTCCATCTCTAACGGTCCACAATCATTCTCTGATATAACTAATAATTCACCTTTTGTTTGTCCAATTACTTCATTTCCGTTTAAAAGGTTTTCAAAATGTTCTGCCCACGTTTCCAAAATTTCGTCTTCTCCAACCAAGATTCCAAATTTTCCATGACAAAGTGTGGTTCGTGGTTGGTACCCTCTTCTCATAGAAGTTAATTTTGCATACATTCCACGGATGTCCCCGATCGCAGATAGGTCCACCACTTCCTGTATCTTTTCTTTTTCCAGCGTTCGTACGAATAATTATCTTAGCTAGTTTTCTCTTTTCCTTGTACACTTTTGCATGGATCATAGAGGAACGATATAATAGTCCGATCACTAACAGTTACGAGATCTTCATGTCTAATAGTTCTTCATTTCGAATCCTTCACTCATCTCATATGAAGTATCTGTCTCAGTCTTAATTATTCAACAAAGGAAAAATGAATTATTGGTGTGTGATCTTGTTTCCCATTAGTTCACTTTTTTCGCATATTTGGCAGCTTTCACATCAAGTTGCCTCAGTATTTGTCAGAGGAAGAATCAATTCTTGACGCTTAGTAAATCTTTGAGTATGAGTATATGAGTATAAAAGTATGAGTTAAAAGGCATAAATTTGACCTGATAATTGAAAAATGTTCGCTTATGAACTGATCTTTTAAGCCGATCAGTTCAACTTCTTAGATATCAGGTTTCGTCGCAAACTTTACAATTTTGTCGATATCACTCGCTAAGAATCAGAAGCCCAGATTTTCATGGAACTCCTAGGTATTGAGATGATTTTTCTTAAGTGTTCAAAGCTTTATTTAGGGAATTTGAGTAAACTGCGTTTTATGTAAGCATAATCATTGTCTCACTTGACTATTCAGGCAGTTAGTTAACAATTTATACGACATAATAAGCGTAAGTTGGAAAAAAATAACAATCCATATAACACGCTTATAATTTTTTAATACTTCTGATTTTCAAATTAAAAATCTGCAGCTTATATTTAAAATTGTGAATGTTATTTTAGAAGCTTTCAAATCTTTCCGCTAAAAATTGCTTAGTTGCTTATTAAGTGTTTATTTTGACGAAAGTTTGGATTTTCCTGTTATGTCTTATTTTTATGCTTCTTCTGTTCTCAGAGATTCAGTATTTCCAGTTGATTCTGCTTATGTTTGAACTCACTGTTCAAGAAGCTACTCCTTTTTGAGCTCACATCGTTCAGCGAGTTTACGAACTGAGTTCACACTATTCTTGGAATTCCAAAACTTCAATTTCGTCGTCATAATCACATTCGTCGTCACAATCACAACGTAGTTTATAGAACTTTTAAAAAAGGGTAAAAGTAGCTTTTTTCGTAAAAAAAATCCAGCTTATTGACCCAACTCAGTAACTTTATATTTTTAGCCAGTTTAGGAGAGGGGGGATAGTGAAATTCAAGAAAAAGTTTCATTTTTCTAAAAATGGTCCAATATCTTTCTTCCGGAGTATCTTTGTATTAAAAAAAATAATATTAAATAGGACAACTTTTACGTAAAATACACAAAGTACATACTTGCAATAATAACTTTTAGATAATGATTTTATATAAATCTTTGCATCAGTTTTTATACAATAATGAGTTATAATACAAGATTTTAGATTTTGACATAGATTTTGACATACATGTCGGTAAAGCTGATATGCTTTGTCAGCATTGCTACTATGACCAACAGTATCATTATTATGAAAGGACGTTATGATATTATTGAAACCCAATTTAACCTTATCAAAAAATAAATATTTTTCTAATTATTTGCTATGTAAGAAGAATTACTCGGGGCGAGCATTTATAAAAAGAAATGGAATTAAAATAAATTAAAAAATGATTCTTAAAAAAGTTTGCTTTTCAATGTAAAAATCAGGTTTACAAAACTTTGTCTTGTAAAAATGGTTAAATTTTGATAAAATTTTCCTATACCTCGATCGATATACACGTTCTCAAACGAGAAGCCAACAAAAAATTATGAACATCCAAAATTTACCCACTACAAATTGATGCTTCGTTTTCTTTAAAAATTATGTTAAGATAGTATCTTTCTTTAAAAAAGGGGGCGATGATTGTGCACTCTCATGCATAAAATGAATATCGTTAGATATGCCCAGTCCTTATCATGAGTAATCGGAAATTTTGTTCAATTCATGAAAGATAACTGATAAAAGTTAACTCTAATATATATTCATTAAATTAGAGTTCGTCATCATATTAATCAGGAAACATTTTGTGATAGGAAAAGTTCTTTTTTTTTTTAGCGATCGTTTAAATATTGAGGCAACCATTTGCTACTATGAGTATTGTGATAAAAAAAGGCGTAACATTATTTAAGATGTTTTAGAGGTAAATTATACTTTTTGGACTACGAAACAAAACTCAAATTTACAAAAGATTCGCCATTTTATGTTGCTTATTACCGTTCTGTAACTGTTCTTATAATAAATATGCTAAGTTTAAAACACATATAGAATAAAATAAAACTCTTACTAATCATGTATAATCTTATAATAAAATGTTTCCCAGCAAAGACTTTAATCATAGAGGGTTGTTTATGCAACCGAGAACGGAACAGCATAAGTCGTTTTTAAACAGTCTCCTGCTGTCAATTAGAATCTCTCCTTGTGGCAGAAAATGCTTTCGCTTTTTGTTAAACATTTACACAGTAAAAAGTCAAAATAACTTTTTACTACGGCGCTTTATTCGTGTTTTCTTTCTGAAAAGGTTCTTAGGATTTTCAATTTTCAGTTCGACACTCGACATTAAGCGTGCATGCGCAACCTGATAGTATTCAAAGACATATGAAACATGACCAATATTAATTGCTCATAAGGATATAGTTGAGAATATAGTTTCGAATTTCAAAAAAAAAAAAACATAATTTACCAAATACTGTGCTAATTTTTCGTTAAAACAATTATAATTTATTCAAAATTTGACATTAATCATTCCTTCCCACAAGCATTAATATTTATCAAAATGCACTTTTTCAGTTTTTTTTAAAAAATACTTCAAACAGTTAAACTCTGAACTTCACGCTATATAAGGAATCTAATCTAATATTTGAAAAAAGAATGCATTGAAACGTAATAAAGATTTTTTTAAAATCTTTAATTTCAATCTTTACATTTCAAAATTCATCCCCTGAAAAATACATTCTCAGTTTTTAATGCCCAGTTATTAAATAAATTTTGCATTCAATTAATAAAGCCTTAAAGTTTTTTTTTCTAAAATATTTAATCGGTCTGTTATATACGCCAAGACAGCAAAAAAAAAATTTTAAAAACTGAAAGCATTTAATTTTTTTTAAATAAATGTTAAATCCCTTATATCAAACAACATTAAAGTTTAAAACCACTACAATTCTTTTTCTTTGGTAAATTAAACACTCTTTCAAATAAATAAAATATCTAAAATGCTATAATTTGATTTTCCCACTAATCATAAATACTAAGATGAATTTCAAGCATTTAATAAACAACTAAGGGCTAAGACGTTAATTTGTGTATGATGCACACGAATGGCTATGAAACTTGTTAAACTTTATGCTTCAAATTAAGAAATGTCATTTTGTCATCAACAATTTTAGATACAAATTTAATTTGCTTCTTCAGTGTATTTAGAATTATAGATAATATCAACAAATAATATTGCAGAGATCGTGGAATCGCTATTACTTCTCTGGTAGTTCATAGTTTTAGAATTTTTTTCGTTTTCTTTTTTCGTGAGATTTAGATGACTCACGTTTTTTTTCTTTTAAATTGTAAGTTGCTTATGAAATGATTTAATGAAAAATCTAATAGAAGGGTTAACGTGATTTCTTATTTTCGTTTCAAGATGTAGCTTTGAAATCACATTTCCGAAAAAAAAAATTTTTTTCTCGGTTTCTTCAAGTTTTGGGACGACTAGTCATGCACTGATTTATTAAAATGTATAATTTTATAAAATTGTTTAAAAAATACTAAATAATTCTTTTTAATTCAAAAAGTGTCATTAAAGAAAAAGTAAAAGAAAAGTAACATTAAAACTTTTTTTTTAAATGCCTCAAAAATTGACTATTTTCCTAATATTCAGTTAATATTTTTTTTTTTTAAAAACTGCCCTTAGATCATTTTTAAACATTCTTCATCTTTAAATAAATATTCCGATTTTTTTGTTTGAAAAATCTTTGCACCAGTGTTGATTGATACTTTTTTAGACGTTTTTCATGTATTTTAATTAACAATAGCTAAGATTTAAGTTTTAAATAATTAGAACAATTTTTGAGTGGGAACACATATTTATAACGATTTTCAATACGATCCTCATAACGATAAGATTAATATTCTAAAATTTTTACATAAATAGTATTATAAACAAATCTTTTACCATGAATATATACCGGCATTACCATGAATACATTTCCGGCATTTTGCAAACGAAATATCGAGTTTAACAATGAAATGACATAACATTTTTGAATTTAGAGTGCAGTATCGTAAATAATGAAACTACCTGAAGTTACTCAACGAATGTAAATTAATGCGCCAATAATTTAACTGAACTATTTTGGAAACAAATCAACACATTTAAAAAAATTGCTTAACATTTCAAAATTAAAAAAAAATTTCACCACTTTATCAACAGTCATTGTTGTACTAAGAGGACATAACGCGGATACAGTTGAAGCTCAATATATACCTTTCAAAAATTTAGTATTTTCTAATTATTTTTTATCTAAAAAGAATTATTCGGGGCGAAACATTCATAAAAAGCAACAGAATCAAAATAAATTTAAAAAACGAGTCTTAAAAAAAGTTATGCTTTTTTAATGTAAAAAAGATGAAAAACTTTGTTGATGATAAAAGATATTTAAAAATTTTTTAAAATAATGAAATTTTGTTAAAATTTTTTAAACCTCAACGATGCAAACGGGAAGACAACGAAACATTATGAATATCCAAAACTTACCAACTACTCAATTACAAAGTGACATTTCCTTTTCACGTCTTAACATATTTAAAAACTTGTTAAGACGTGAAGAGATCGAAATTTTAAAAAGAAACGGAACCGTTTAAATCCAATCTATTCTTTAAAAAAATATTTATTTAAAATTAAAAAAAATTTTTCAGAAGACAAATACATAATTGATAAAATATCGTTAGGCGATGCATAAAAATACTCAAACTCGTGCATAAAATTAAAATGGTTAGATATGACAGACATTAAAGATTTTGCACCAATATATTTATTTAATTAGAGCTCGGCATCTTATTAATCATAGAACATTCAGTGGTAGGAAAGGTTCGTTAACGATCGTTTTAATATTAAGGCAACTATTTAGCATTATTGGTATTGTGCACATTGAAAAAGAGCAAATATTTTAGATGTTCCATCTTTAAAAAGATTTTTTTACACGCACAACAAAAACGTTAATTTGCAAAATCTTTTAAAAAAATTTGAAAAATCTTTTTCTTTATTTTAAATTGCTTATGACGCGTTCTCATAACTACGAATAATATGATTTTTAAGTTTAAAACACACTACTCAAATATCATCATAAAATGTTATCTGACAAAAGGCTGATCATACAAGATTTTATATGCAACAAAGAACAGATTAGCTACGGTTGATTTCCAACAGCCTGTTGCTGTGAATTCGAAGCTAAAGAAATCTTCATGTGGCAGAAAATGTTTTTGCTTCGTTTGTATAACCTCGTACAATAAATCAAAAATTATTTTACAAGACATTTTTATTATCAAGTATTTCAAACAGCATTTCTAAGTGAAGAAGTTTCGTTAAATAAATGGTATATTTATATTTTGCGTAATTACTGTTTTCCATGTCAAATAAAGATGAAATTAAATATTATTGATGCCCTTGACGTTGAAATTTTTTTTTCTCTTAGTTTCAAAATTTTTTTTCTCTTAGTTTAAATGTTGCAATGTTTGCACAGACGGATATGGTTGAAATGAAATATTCTGAGCATGAAAAATAATTATTCAATTATTATTTATTATTATTTTAGCTGTTATTATTAATTATTATTATTGTTAATTATTTTTTTAAAAGTCGAATTTCTCAATTAAAATCTTCCGGAAATGACATTCTAAATTTATCGCGTAATCACGTTTTACTACAATTATTCAAAAAAGTTTTTAAAAACTCTTTCTTCATTGTTCAGCAAGCTTTATAAATTATTTGAAACATCTCAATTCCATATTTCACGAGATAAGGAATCAAATCTAATATTTGAAAAAAATACACTGTATAAAAAAAATTATTCAACAAATTCATGCCTTGCAAAAACCTTAGTGAGTGATGAACAGGAATAGCTATCTAAATTGTAAAATTTTATGCATAAATTGTGTAATGTAATTTTGAATCATAACTGCACACCAGATTCTAACTTAAATTGTTTCTTAAAACAGTACATTTTTAATAATTGTTAGCTCCATCAAATGAGGTTGCACAGAATATAGTCACTATCCTATTTCTTGCCCTTTTAAAACAAAAAAAAGAGAAAAAATCAAATCCCTTTGGAAGCTTAAAGTTGTCGAATTTACCCCAGAATTAAAGTTAATTACGCTTCAGTTTCTTCGTGAAATGTTTTAATTTAAATAAAAAAGAAAAAAGAAAAATTTTTTGAAACTAAAGGTTTGTTTTCAATCTTTACCGCAATTTTTTAGAATAATCTCCCGATTTGTTTTCCAAATCCCATTTACACAAAATATAGTTCAAAATTGCTCATAACTCGATGTTCCTCGATATAACGTAGTCATAATTAAGTCTAAACGGGTAAACCATCTGCAATTGGCTGAGACCATTGAGAGAAAAAATTACATCGTAAACACAATATTAAGTAATTGGAATCTTAATGTTATTAGTTATGCATTTTTCTCTTGCTTTGAAAACCAATCATAACTAATAAAGGTATCTATTATACGCTGAATTAATGTTAAATAACTATACAGTGTGTCTTTAGATTATAACTATACGTCGAAAGTTATATTGAATTGTTTATGCTAGTATATGCTAACTATACAGTTAAATGTTGATAAAAAAATTTCTAGATAAAAAAAGTACTAATATTAGAATAATTTTGAGAAGTGGGCCAAATACAAAGCTATTCAGTGCAATGATGCTGTAAGATCACGGCTTTCATCTTCACAGTAATGAACTCTAGAATCACTTTAATAATCAAATAAACTAACTTAGTTAATTTTATTTAATAAGTTTCTTTTCGGATAAAAAAATCTAGTTATTTTAGATTGCAAACGTGCTTCCACTCCTTATAACATATAATACACACCTCAAAAATTTTCTTTTAAATTTGAATAACAATTAAAAAACTGCAATTGCGGAAGTATTCAAGCATGCATAAATATATATATATATATATATTTTAAAGTTCTAAGATTCGAATCACAAAATTAATAATTATACTTTTACATCTTAAGTTTTTAAACTGTGAACAAAACTCTTCATTTGATCAGTAACTTATCCTTAATAGCAAAAATCAAGTAAATATTTTTAATACTCCAAAAAGAAACCAATACGACAAAAAAAATGAGCATAAGAATTGAAATGGTCTCTAGACATTTTTTTTCGAAAAAAAGAAAGACTTTTAAAATTAAATTTCTACCCTGATTAGCTGAAATTTTTCTGAGTAAAGAAATTGTTTAAAAGAAACTCATTTTTCCTCCCCGTTTTTGAGAAAAGTTTAATATGTTGATAAAAAAATTAGTTTTTATCATGCATTAGAGGAATACCGATGCACGTCTAACAACTATTAAAACCCATTAACGCCTTAATTTTTTTACATGCCGTAACGTAAAAAATATTAAAAAAAAATTTTTTTTCACTAAATGAATATTTTCTCCTGTTACCTACCACTTGATTTTTGAAAAGAATTAAAAAACGTTTGCTTTACACTAGAACAGCCGGATTTTGGACTTTCCTAAAACCGCCATTAGGAGTCAACTTGACCCTCATAAGAAATTGATGTTTTTTCAAAGTAAATGATTCTTTTTATAAGATAAATATTGTTAAAAATACAATATATAAGAGTTTTTAAAGATTAAAAAATTAATTTAATCTCTAAAAACTCTTACATATTGTTGACCCAATGTCAATGCTACAATATAATGTAATTTTATATTACAGATAATTATATTACAGAATTTTTTGCAAAAGCGCAAGTAATACAAAAAAAAATCAAACTTAGCACTAATGCTTACTTGAAGAAACTGTGTAGATTTGATAAACGTTTGATATATTAAAATTTTTATGAAAAGTGTTTACCTTTCTAGTGTTATAACTAAATTAATTATATAGTGTTATAGCTCTTGCTAGTGTTATAACTATATTAAATTATCACATGAAACTAGTGCAGTTTTACGGAAAATTGCTTTTAATTTAAATCAATGCAAAGTATACACATTGTAATGATTTATGTTTTAAATATCTTGAATGGAATCATAAGGTAAAATGCAATCTACGAAAGTTAAAAACATTAGTGTTTTCAAAACGTTTGCCAAACTAAAAACGCTCAGGATGATAAAACCTTCATTCAACGTAATTTAACAATAAGCTTTTTCCGAAGCTATTGCTGCATTTTATAGGAGGACTTTTCATTATAGTAAAGGATATACCAATATAATTTGTCAATAAGTTATAGAAAAACCATTAAATCGATTAATTTTTAGCAATATAACGAATTTAAAATAACTGAATTCATTTAATTTCGTTTAACCAAAAAAAATTATAATTTTCTACGATTCTCTTTACCTTTCGAACCTTTTCCTCTTATGAACCTTTAAGTTTTGAAATCACAGTAAATTAAAAAAATTTCATCGTGAATTTTTTTTAAAATAATTTTTTTAAAGTGCTTCCTCTTTTGCTGAATGATTGATTATGAATTAAATGAATTAATGGAAATATAAATGTAATATCAATATAATATAAATATAATACTAATGAAATAAATCAATGTTGATATTGATCTTTTTTAAACAGGCCCTCAAGTTCAAATGAAACCAAAGACTGGTGTATTTTTAATTAGAACACTTATAACACGACGAGGTAAGATATTTAGATAAAGCAATTGACTATTTTTATACTTGAGACCTTGTCACTTTTGCAACCCTCCTTATTTGTAATTTCTTTTGATTAATTGACAGTCATGAATAATAATTCTTGTAGAAACTATCTTGTATAAACTTGTATAAACCATAACGAAAAAAAAATAAAAGATTCCTTATTTTTTAGAAAACATGAAAGTTATTTACCTCTATTTTCAATAAAAAAATCTACATAATTACCAAAAGTGACAGACTGGACTTTCATTACAGTATAATTATCAAGCATCATCGGGCAAAAATATGGTTTCATAGTTTTCCTTTCCTTGTAGCAAAGAGTGGATTAGTTATTAAAAATAACCCTAAAAAGTGTAGTTCATAAGTATATATATATCTGTCTCCGAGTCCTGAACTGTGTTAAAGATTTCAAAAGAAATGGTGTTGATACGTGAATAAGTTGAATGTTTAGTCTTATTGCTTAAAATCTGGAAACAGTTACTAAGTTAATCGTAAACTTTATTAAGTAGTCAATGCAACAAAATCAAACGGTTTTAAAAATTAAGTCTTAAACAAAAATAAAAGGAAAAGTTACTGTTATTCTCAGTCCATAGCTTATTAAATTGTATAACATTTTGCAACAGAAAATAACGAATTTGATTTCAGCCATTTATGAAATTTTGATAGAATTTTTATAATGAAATATTTCTTAAGATTAATGATTGTGTATCGACATAAATGAATAAAAGAATCAGAGCATTTTTGAAAGTGAAACGATTCACTTAAGCTTATAAGATTCGTGTATTAAGTATACGCATGTTGTCATACTTGTTGGAATAAATTTTTTATTGAATGAATTTAATATGCGGGATAATAAAGGGAAAAAAATTCACTAAGAAGGGAGAAAAACGTGCTCACTCTTAAACAGAATTAGAGAATTAACATTTTAACTTTTCAATTTCTCCAAAACCTAAAACGTAAAGGGATGTTTTTTCAATATTATAAGATCAATATGATTCTTTGTTGTGATTGTTGAAAACAGACAAAAATGACTGCCACAAGAAAATGGGGGTTGTAAGAGAAGGCTACCGTTTTATGCACCGAAAGTTAATATTATTAGCAAGGCTGTCATCATGGTCAGGGTGCGTAGCCAAACTTTTCAACAAAAAATAAGCACTCTTTAAGAATTTTAAGCAATCTAAAAATATTTTTAAACACTTTTTTTAAAACAATCATAATTAGGATATGCACAGCAATAAAAAAAAATTTCTTTCGATTGTTTAAAGTTCATTTATAAAATAAAATCAAGCAAACGTAAAAATATTTTCAATGACTTTAAATAATTGTGATAAAAAAAATTAGTTTCTGATAAATATTGAAAGGAAAATAGTAAAAATCATTGTATTTTGGTAACTTATGATGACACTCGACAAGGCAAAGAAAAAAATAATTTGAAAGAAAAAAAAATCACTTTCTACAATCCCCAAATTGAAACAGTATCTTTAAGGGTTTTTTAAAAAATGTAAACCAAAAATTAACACCTTTAAGTACTTTTTAAAACGATACGCACCTTGATAGCTCTTAAGAAAGCTATTTTAGAATTTGTAGATAAATTTAAATCTTTAAAAAATATCAGATGTTCTTGCTTACAGCTAAATAAGAAATTTAGAAAAAAACATTTTTTTTATTAAGAAATGTTTTGTACGTCTAGTTAAACGCTTTCCAAAATTCAAGCAATTAAAAATTCGACGATTGTTAGAGTTCCAATAGTAATCTGCAGCTTAAAATTAAAAGCGTTATTTTCTAAAAATAATGAGCTGCAAAAATTAGGAATTAAATCCCATATTAAAAAATATCTTTTGTGTTAAAAACAAGTTTAACATTTCGAATAAAAAAAAAGACTAAAATTAAAATGTACAGAAATGGTTGCTGATGATTTCAACTCCTATTTGATTTTCTCACAGAGTATATGATAGAAACAGAATTTATTTCCAAGCATATATGTGCTTCATAAATATAGTATATAGAGAATTTTATAACAAATAGAACTTTAATTATTAAAAGTTTATCATAATTCATCATTGAATTTCCGTCTTATAGAAAGCAAAAAAAATGGTTATTAGTACGTAATGATATTTTAATTCTAAAAAAAAGTATCAAACTAAAAATTAATAACTTCTGTTTAAAGAAAAGTTTCAAAACAATGAAAAACATTATAGTTTTTAACTTAGGCACTATTAGAGATCATTTCGTAAAATCAACTATTTCTTACACCCTAAATTTGATTACTCTTTGGAACCCTTCTTCAAAGTGAGGAAAATTTCCTTTTATTTTCATTTTGTTTTATTTGAAACTTGCTTTAATTTTATTTTATTTTAATTTAATTTTATTTAATGCATAATGGAAAAAAGATTTTAGTAATATTTTTCCAGAAAACGTACCAGGCCCGTATCCCTCAGGGATCGGGGATAAAATAAAATGTTTTAAGTTGATAACTTTTTGACAAAATTTATTCGCTACAATAACTTTTAAACTGACGCGCAATATACTTAAAATGGAATAGAATTCATCAGTAGGGTAGCTAATAATTGTCAAATGAACAACATGAGTTTAGTTGCATGTAAACCTGCATAACTGATATTAATGCAAGTTATCTAGCTTGGATAATACAAGTATTCTAACGCTGAATCGACTGTTTAGTTAACCGGGGAATAAACTTTTGTTTAACTCATTATAATAATAAAAAAAGTTCGAAAATCATTACACCTCAAGTAATTTGCAGCAGTAGTTCACGTATGACGAAATATTTCGGCATACCAAACCATAACAAACCATAAACAGATTAAACAGAAGTTTAAAAGTTTTTTTTTTTCGATCGAAAGTTTTTTTTCTTCTGAAATCTAACCATTCAAAAACACTCTTAATAAACTGTATGTGTGCAGCTTTGCAAATAAATTTCAATTTTCTAGTATTTTGGAAGGAAAATAAAATGAAGAAATTTGTGTTTTAAAAATATCATTAGAATATTCTATTAATCATAAGCAATTATGCGTGTCTTAAACATATGAAAAGGTTAGAGCTAGGTTTTACTTTGATAACAGATACTACTACGAATTTCTTAATTTGTTTTGTAAATAACGATGCTAAAAAAATCCAAAATATTTTTTAAGTGTTATAAAATTATCCAGCGAAATATTTCAGTTTCAATATTAAATATCTAATATGTGAGTTAAGTATGTAGCATTTAAAAAATACCAAAAGATAAATTATATGGGAGTTTTAAAACTATCTCTTTTGAAGCTAAAATTAACAAATAATAGAATCTGCATCAAATTTAGTGTACACAAATTTATTTACTTTGCTTTACGGACAAAAAATATATCTAACCACGGACTCTGCAGATAAATATTTTTCATGTTGCTTATTATGAAGTTGTAGTAAAATGTTACTTGGTATCAATTATAATGCAGACCTTTTTAAGCAAAAGAGTCAAAAGCGACAACACAGCGATAAACTCGTAATGGCATTACGAACCTAAGAGCGTTACAACCAAAATTTTATTGAACTAGCAAGGGAGCTTTTAATCTTATTCATAGGGAAAAATGCTCCCATAGGGACAAATGTAAGGAATTTGTAAATGAAAAATAACACACGCCTCTTCATGGAAAATGTCTCAACATTTTCATTTTAAACAACCAATGTTACTACCAAAATTTTATTGAACTAGCAAGGGAGCTTTCAATCTCATTCATAGGGAAAAATGCTCCCATAGGGAAAAATGTAAGGAATTTGTAAATGAAAAATAACACACGCCTCTTCATGGAAAATGTCTCAACATTTTCATTTTAAACAACCAATGTTACTACCAAAATTTTATTGAACTAGCAAGGGAGCTTTCAATCTCATTCATAGGGAAAAATGCTCCCATAGGGAAAAATGTAAGGAATTTGTAAATGAAAAATAACACACGCCTCTTCATGGAAAATGTCTCAACATTTTCATTTTAAGCAACTAATGTTACAACCAAAATTTTATTGAACTAGCAAGGGAGCTTTCAATCTTATTCATAGGGAAAAATGTTCCCAAAGGGAAAAATGCAAGGAATTAGTAAATGAAAAATAACACACACCTCCTCTCGGGAAATGTCTCTACTCTCATTTTCATTTTAAACACACATAAAACTTTTTTTTAAAAAAAGGAAGAATATTAAGCATTTTTGTGAATGTTGATAATCCATTTTAGCGCAATTTACGCATTAAGAAAAACTTTTGGTTAAACCTTTTCACACCAAATGGGTTCATCTATCACCAAAACTATAACAACAACATAAAACACCAAACATCGATTGTTTATTTTTGACTTAAAAATTATTACCAAAATTGAAACATTTTATCCGATCTCTGAGATATATCCATGCTTCTTTAATATTCTAATCTAAATTTGACTCAAAAGTTTAAATTTTAGAGTGGTCCCTTTAACAGAGGTGCCAACTTTCCGAACTAGCTTTAGAAATCAGAACATAAAAATATATAAAGTTGGTGTAAAACAGATTACAGAAACAGAAATTAGTTTTTTTACACGATTTTACAATTACGCAATTTTAAAGTGTATATACAACTCAAGTTTATATAGGCATGTAATACTAATAAAGTCATGCATGTGTTTACTATTAAACAAAATAGTTACAAATTTTTAAGGGTCTAAATAAAAAAAATACGTCATACTGCATTCCTACTATTTTATACTTCATTATTCAGGGTGCGTAGCCAGATTCTTCCACAAAAACTAACCACTTTTTTAGCACTCAAACAATGTTTTTAATCACTTTTCAAAACAAAATTCATAATCAGGATATGTGCAGTAATAAAAATTGTTTCTTCCTATTGTTCTCCATTTATATACATAAGTTTTTCATTTATAAGCTTATTTATCTATATAAGTTCTTCATTTATATACATACAATCAACAAAATGCAAAAATATTTTCAAAGACTTCACGTAATCATAGTAAAATAACTAGTTTCTGATAAATATTGCAGAGGAAAATTGTGAAAATCATGCATTTTTTGTAATTTTTATGACGACGATCTGCACACCAAAGAAAAAATTTTATTTTAAAAGAATGAAAATTAAACACTTACGAACAAAAGCACCTTTAAGGACTTTCAAAAACCGTAAGTCAAAAAGATGCACTTTTAAGCATTTTTTTAAAAACGCCACGCACCCTATTATCTGACGATAAATTCAAAATTATTAATTGTAATCAATTTTCAAGCTTTTGGTTAAACTAGAACTAGCCTCTCAGTGCATTTCAGATTTGAGTTAACGCTTTTATGTTTTTTTTTTAAAGAGAAGTTTTCAAAATACCTTGTTGGAAGGCTCAAATATGAGATTTATTTCCTTTTTTTTCTAAATTTCTTACTTCTACCAGAATGCTTTCTTTTATTTAGTGCTTTCAGAATTGTTTGAGGAGTAGAAAATTCTATTAGTTGCAAACAATAAAATTTCATAGCTAATAGTTAAGGGTTAAGAAAATTTATATTAAACGTAAATTCACCAAATCCGAAATTTAAATTACTATAAAAACGTAATAATAACGAACAAATCGTAATTGTTGGCACCTCTTCTTTAATAAAAGTAAACCCACGATGCAAAACCACAGATACTACTAACTACTTTTTTCCCTCCATCTCCACCTAAGTCAAAATTATTGATGGTCCAACATCATTTGATAGTCACCATCCAACATTTTCCATCATGCGTTCATGGTTTATGATATGCCAGCAAACTTTCATCATGCCATGATGAAAATCCTACTCTTATACTATGATGATTAACCATCAAGAGGAGTTTGATTCCCATGGATCAACAGAGTCCGTGATGATCCATGATGGATCCAACTACACATTTCCATGATGGTTTTAATAAGAACTTTTGTTGATTCTCAGGAATGCACCATCAAAACATTTCGTTTTTATTTTCCGTTCGCCCATCACGAATCATTCCGAATTCCTACATTAGAATGATGGTTGTTCATGATCGTTCTAACCACATATGGCAGTACTTTTACTTTCGCTACTTGTACCGCCAGTACGAGTAAAAAGTACGTACTTTTACTTGTACTTCGTTACTTTTTAAATTTAGTACTTTTAATTGTACTTTCGTTACTTTTTTAGGGAAGAAGTACAAGTATTTGTAACGGAAAATCGTTACTTTTTTCTAAAACTCGGTAAGCTTTCTGAAAAAAAAAATGCTTTGGAAATGCAATTACAATTTTGCAAAATGAATAAAAATATTAATTAGCAAGTTATTTTCATTCATTTTCGAGTTTTATGCATTTGTTTAATACATTTTAAATAAAAAATTTTGGATTTTGTTATTACGTTTTTCAATTTTCTGTTTGAACTCACTAATAATACAATTTTCGTCTTAATAAATTTTTTACTAAACACATTTTTACCTAGTAAATTTTTTACTAAAATTATGCTTATGCCGACCTTGTCAAACAATGCCCATTCAAATGTCTAAGAACTTCAGAACTATTTGTGCTACTGAAAACTATTATAATTACTATTTTAACTCTTGAAAACTCGAAGGTATTAATTTAGTCGCCTATACTAAAATTCGTTTACAAATTTTAATTATTCCGTTAGGCAGAAATGTTCGGAAAATGATTTTCTTGCATGACTTCAGCATTAGCCATTGTTACAAATATAATTGTAGACTGTTCTGTTTCAACTTATACTACACATTCAATTATTTTTTACTAGCTCAAAGATCACAAAGCTTTCTGTAACCCCATGCTTGCTTTTTTTTATGTTTGTGCTTTTAAAACGCGTTTCTATAAAGCAAAACAATTTTAAATCAATGGTAATTTAAATAATAAAAAATAAACTCAAAATTAAAATAAATAGAAAAAATTTCTTTTTCGTGCAAATCCATAAAAAGTTTGATAGTAAAATTATATTATACGATTTAATTATAAAATTATATTATAATATTCATCCGAATTTAAAAATAAATAAATGTCCATAACTTTCAAAATTAAAAATAATTAAATAAATAACAACAATTTTGCAAAAACATTAGAGAACATAAAAATAATATTCTATAAAATTTTAGGTTCGATTTCCTAGAAATGTACTTTTAAATCGTTACTTTTTTTGTTTAATACCTGTACTTTTACTTGTACTTTTTACTCGTTACTTTTTAAAATAAGAACTTTTTACTCGTTACTTTTTTTAAAAATACTTATACTTTTACTCGTTACTTTTTTAAAGTAACGTTACCATATATGGTTCTAACATTAGATTCCTAGGAAACCATGATGGAAATTTTCTGATGGCTTCACATGACCAAACTATCAAAACAAGTAACTACTGATATATTAGATCGTCATAAATCAGTCAGAATTCCTACACTGGGGTGATGGTTACTTAAGTTGGATACCATTAAAAATATTCATGATGGAATTATTGATGATTACCATCAAGATTATGTTGTTCCATCAATGGAAAACCATGACATCAAAAATTTTAACTTGGGCACTGACATCAGAACAGAGCTTGTTTCGACAAAACTAGAAAAAAATAAAGCATCGCAGTCCCAGTGGCACCACAATCTCATCATGTGCGCAACTTTTGCACCACAAAAAGATTTTAACTGCTTAATGGTAAAAGTGTGCTTAACCTTTGACAAATTTCTAACCTCAATACCTTCATTTGATCATTTAAAACTAAAAGAAAAATAAGATTTTGAGCTGTGGTAGAATCGTTCCACGAGTTGAGCGATGCCATTGTAGGAGCTTATTGTGAAATTTTGTCAACAGTTTTGAAAAAAATTTCGCACGGGATTACTATTTGTAATCAAGTGAATCAAAATTATCAGTAAAATAGTTATATAAATGAAGAGAAATGCGAACATTATAGAAGTTTTCTTTTTCTTTCAGTGCTTAACCCTTAACGGTTTAGAAGTGCATAAAATTTAATTCCCACTATCCACCAAGAATATTTATAATGATTAATTATGAAATTAATTATAGTTATATAATTAATAACAATTAAATTAGTTACGGCTACAATAAATGTGATAAAATGATCTTATCCATCATGTATGTGAACTCATGTATGTGGTTACTCTTTAAGGGCTTAAAAAATTCCTCTTTTTCTTCGTGTTTGTTTCACCATAAGCTCCACAGGGTTTATAACACGTGATTCGTAACCCCTTTCTTCTTAACTCTTCCTTCCTCCCTTACCAGTTTTAGCATCATAAACTACAAAACATATCACTGATGTACTCTAGTTTAATATTTTTAAAATCCTACATAGTAGTACATGGACATCTAAAACTCCTTATAACATTATTAAATGTTCAGTTAAAGATTAAGGCAACGGAAATTACAAGATAAATGTTAAACTGAAAATATAAGAATCAATTGCGAATGTTCAAGCACCAATGCGACATTATTTACTTCCAATTTATTCATTTGAATATTTTACTATTAGAAAACCATCTCTCAAAATGCAATAAAAATTTGTGTTTTTATGATTAAGTATAATTGTATACATAAAGCGATGCGTAATGAATTGGGTTCATCATAATCCATGCACAATAAAAAAAAATATTAATTAGTATATTAATTTTCCAATATTTTTTACGTTAAATGTCGTAAAATCGGCTGGAAAGTTACTAAATCTGAGCTGAAAACTTGGAATTATTTAAAAAGTAGTCGAAAATTCCATAACATTAAGACACTTAGAAGAATTGCCAAAAAGTACTTAAATTGAAAATTATAGGAAATACAGAGGAGAGAGAACTTATAATTATCGATGTATTTGATAAGTATATAGTAAATACAAGTTCTTATTTAAGAACGCAGCTTATCATTGATAAAGTTTTAAAGAAAGATTGTTAAAAATAATTTTTACAAAACTTAATTCCTTAAAATTTCAAAAAGCCATTCGCTCATCTAAAACTAGTTTTTAGCCCTGTGGCAGAATATTTTCGGGCTTTCTGCAACTAACTTCCCAACCACTAATATTTTGCTTTAAGATATTTTTAATTATAACAATTACTAATTTAAAGTAACGGAGACTTTGTGTTTACAGAAGAAAGTATAGAATAAAAATGTATAAAAATTTTTAATTCTGATTGTAATATTTTTTTTAAAATTTTCATATTATAGGCGATGTTCCCGCATTTTGTTGGCGGAAAAATGCATTAATTATTTACTCTTTCGAATTTTCTAAATCACGCAAATTAAAATTCGTAAATAAATTAAACGATAATAAATTAAAATTCGTACATAAATTAAAAATGGTAAAATCTGTGCAGTAAATAAAGATCGACGACGAAATTACGTGAATAGGACTCATTATAAAAGAGATACTCAAATAACTGTATGTAAGATATAGTAATCTTTAAAGAAAAATTGAAAGAAATAATTTAATTTCTAGAGCGAAATATCTTTTTAACTTTTGCGATTTCTAAATTTTTTAATTTTATATTAGTTTGAAATTTGAGCTGTAATCAGTCATTACCGATTTTTTTAAAAATCTCAAATGAGAAATAGAAAAATCACGATTATTTCTTTCCTCACTGATGAGCTTTGAAAAAAAATTCTGCACGAAAAAACCATTTTTTGCAAAACTATGCAGAAAAGAAAACCAAAATTTTTTCAATTCCCGAATGAAAAATCTTTTTGCAAAATCTCTAACATTCTGCGACAATGTCACCGCAATTCTGCCACAGGGGTTTTTTGATAGAAAATTCGGTGCTTAGAGTTTACTTAATATTTTTTTTCTAATTTCAATGTATTAATAATAATGAAGCACCACTGAAAATAATAATTTTAAGTTCTTTTCCTGCACACAATGTTGCTGATACGGAACATAATTTTAAACCACTTTTATCTGAATGCAACCGTTTTATTTATGATTAAAAGGATTTTTTTCATAAGACGTTAAATGTCTCCGTCGCATCTCCAAAAACATTTTTTTTTTACTTTGAAAAAAACATGTAAATTTTAAACCAGTAAGGAACAGGATTTTCAACATAGTTATCAAGTTTTGGAAATCAAGTTCTAATCTCAGACGAAACATTCAGTAAAATAATTTCATTTTTGGTGCAATACGCATCGCTTTATTTCAACACTGAATTTAGTTTTAAGCAAAGCTTAAGGGGTTACAAACTTGTTTTCCATCTCACACCCTGAAAAAATTCCATTTCCCCTTAAATGATGAGATGGAGTTACTCGATCGAAACAATTACAATCGACAACAAAAAATATTTAGACATTAAATACGATGTAAATTTTCCAAAGCGAGTTTTAAATTAAAATTGCATTTACGATCACATGTCTAGAGTAAATAAAACACAAGAATATATAAAATGAAAAGAGCGTGAGAGATAATAGGGAAAAAATTGAAAATGCATAATCGATTAGAGAGTCATTTAACCTTCAATTAAAAAAAATCCAACTGTCTTTTTATTAAAAATGTAAAACCTCTTTACTACACTGTCTACTTATTACTTTAAAAACTGTCACACAAATAGTTTCACTACCTCTCATTACAATACATGTCTTATTTTTCTTTCTAAGAAATACACGCACACATTATTCAAAGAATGTAATATTTTACTCAAAAAAGATGCTATTGCATAATACAATATGCTTAATACAAACCAGTTGTAAGGTGATCACGGAGCTGACTTGACCTCAATTCAGGAAGTCCCGGGTTCGAATCCCGGTTCTTCTCTTCTCTGCATTATCTGTCCATCCTACTGTGAGAGCAATGTTAGCCCACACAATATGGTACCCTTACGAGAGTGGCCCACAACACTGCCCTACTGATACCGACAAAAGTCAATATTCGGGTGGGTATTAGAAAAAAAATACGTTCAATGGAATCTTCTTTTCCACAAAGTAGACACTTTTGTCATTAATCACTATCTCTTCCATTAGTTTTTTTTTCAAAATGCAGTTATATTCCAATCGACAACCACACAATTCCAGCTTAAAATTTAATAACTCTCATGTAAATATTCAAACTTTTCTTAAGTCGTCCAACATAGCAGAAGTCTGAATTTAGGAATGAGCCAAACCTTACTTGGAGGCACTCGATAGTGTTCTTTTTATTGACTTCATTAATTCATGATTTTTTTTCACACTTCTGACTTTCTTCACCCATTTGCTATCATTGTATTTGTAGTACAGTTCATTCACCAGGAGTTGGCACTTGGCTCCGCCTTCATCACGTGGTATTCGGCGATACTATTTCGCTATTTTTGAGAAAAGGATGTGAACAATCCTGAACAAGGATGCTATTTGGAGATCGACTGAGAAAAATATTTATTTCTCTATCTTCATGTGCATTTTTTTAACATTAAATATTTCCTAAATTTGATGATATCTCTCCCTTTTGAGTGGATAGCTTGTACTTTGCGATATTCTTCTGGGAAACCAGCAGTTTTTAAATTTAAATTTTTTTTGATTAGATAGAGTAACGAAAAATATAATAGCAGATGATAAAGCTAAGTAAGTGACCGGACAAGATTTAACTGTTTGCGTTTAGCACACATTACAGGTTGGGTCATTTTCAAGAGCGGAGATGTTTCTCCTCTTACTCCCACTCTGAAATGAACTTTGCGTCCGAGGAGGTGGATGGAGTCAAGCGCCAACTCCTGGTAAATGAATTATAGGTAGTCTTTCAGTTTCCGTAGATTGAACCTCGGGCCAATAGTGATAAAAAATTTAGTGTTCAGTATCTCATTTATTTCGCGAAAGTCAGCAAAAGAAAGTCTCTCTAATTATAATAGTACCCTTTCAAAGCTTGATAGTAAGTCGTGTAAAAGCCCATAAAATGGGCTGATCTACAGAACGACGAGGTATTCTCTTTCAGACCCAGATATTACTAAGTTTCTCAATTCGTCGATGTAGCTTCTATCAAAAGATCACGGGTGCAATCCATGTGTTCCGCATTTCAGTTAAGACTTCCTTTCATTTGTCTGCTATAGAAGTGATTATCCTTGTTGACGTATAGTTCTCTGAGATAGTGGCGAAGTTCGATTATAGATATCGATAAGTTACAGCTTCTTTTCGCTTCCATAAATTCAGCATGAATTTGAAAGGATGCTTTGAACTTGGTCCTTTTGGATATCACTTTTATAAACTTTTTTCCTGATTTAAGTTCTTCGAAAGATGTAAATGTTCAGACAAACTATCTTGATAGTTCTTTGAAAATTATATCGGAAAATTTCTTTCAGTAAGCGATAATTCTCGAGCTTTAATCACAGAAAGTTTTGCTAATTAAGAGCTTGGAATAATATTTCTCTTATTTGAAATAGAAACAGAGTCTACCTCTTGGAAATTCTCCAACGCAGTCTTCATAATTGTTTTCAATAACTCTTTGTGCAGCGCTAGTGTGACGTAAATAAAGTTTCCTTAATAATCAGTTCTGCTCGAAACCTAAATAACAAAGTTTGTCTAAAGTAAGAACTCCCCTAGCCATTCGTCTGGGCCAATGGTGGTGATTATGGTAACGAGCTATAACTATTTCAAATAGGGGTGGGGGTTCACTGTTCAGGAAAGGTTTTGGTTATGGTCGGTGAGAGAAAGGGAGTCTTCGGTCTATTTTGGTCTATTCGGTCTATTAATTCTGTCTATTTCGGTCTATTAATTCGGTCTACTTCTTCGGTCTATTGTGTTATCCCTAGAGTGAAGAGAAGCTACCCTCCCTGAGATGCGCTATTCTTGTTTCCATAGCAACACACAGCCTCAGACTTTGTGGAGGGGCGGAGGTGTTCTTACTGCAGACAAACTATACGAACTTTCATCAAAATCACGCCGAACAACTTGCTACAACACTCCTGTTTATGATATAGCTTTCAAATAAACATACTTCTCTACAATTTCCAATTTGAGGAAACGTTCAAAAATGACTTGCCTCTTTTCACGACCAATGTTCAATGCGCGAAATAAAAAAAGATATCACTAGGAATAATTTTTGTTCCATTGATTGGATTTTCAAGAACTAATTTCCAACCATAATCGCTTAAAGGGGTGATTTTAAATTAGGGCTAGCAAATAAATTACAAAATCAGACACAAAAACATAGCTCCTCTGAAAAAACACTTTTCTCGATCGATTTAGATTTCTGACTCTCAAAATATGGGGGGTACCCATATTTGGGGGTTTATCTGGCAAATATCATCCAGATAGTCGTCAGGGAAGCGGTTTGAAATTCAGGTCATTTAATTTACTTACTATCTTAAAGTGCATTATCATCCAGATAGTCGTCAGGGAAGCGGTTTGAAATTCAGGTCATTTAATTTACTTACTATCTTAAAGTGCATTTAGCCATATTTAAGAAAGTTCTTAAGCAAATCTAAACATTTTTGAGCCCAATTATAAAATAAGTTTATCCATACTGTATATTCTACGTTATAATTTTTATTTCTTGCTTACATTGTTAGAATAAATTTTAAATAATATTTTTTGTTGATTCGGATTTTGTATAAAACAATGTTTTCGTTAACTAAGTAAATTTAAAAAAATTTTGCATTGAAATAAATGGTTTTATTTTGGTCGTTGACAATTCGCTATTAATCAGCTTCGCCAAGCTTCTAGTACAGTTAGAAATGAAAGAGTGAATAGTATTGTTTTCATTTTGCTAAATTTCCTACAAATATTACTTAAAGTTGAAAATATTATGTATTATATTTAAAACTTTGAAGAGTCATTATTAATTTCTTTATCCTTAACACAGTGGCACGGTTCCCAGCAGAACACCGAAATCAAGCATCACTGGCTGCAGTCAGTAAGCTGGTGGGTGACAACTAGGATCAGCCTGTGTAGGGACCGAGAGTGCGTAGTATTGGTCCTCGTTAAACTGTTCTACCATAAATTGTTAAACTTTGAGCGGCTACAAAAGCAGGGGAGCCATCCCCTCTGAGAGGATCAAAATTGCTATGGTATATATTCGGATCATGCTCAGGGATGTTTTCTAGAACTTCTCCAATCGCCCATTGTGTAGCTCCGTTGCGACATAAATAAAGTACCCACCTACCTTAACTCGGTCGATCAATGGGCTCATTGCGACGGATTAGATCGGTTATGCCAAATAATCAGATAGATAGTCTATGGCACTTACCAATAAATTTGGCTTACTTTTATTTTAATCACGTTCCTAATTAAACTAATACTTGTCAGGGGTCTGTTTAGAAGAAATTTGGGTCCGTTAAAGGACCCTTCACAAAATATCTTTTCATGAAAACGGAACCTTCACAAAATAATTTATCTTTTAATCGGACCCTTCACAAATTTGTTTATCTTCATTATTGTTTTGTTAATCGAATAAACCCTTCCCAGAAGGGGGGGGGGAGAAAGACAGATGTAAACGAACTAAATTTTGTCTTCGGTAGACGCTTCTTTCTTTATTCGTCCGAAATGAATATTCTACGCTCAGCAGTATAGGCTAAATACCAAATATTTATATGTTGCATCACTAATTTAGTAGCTGCAATTGCTGTTTATTTTTTAAAATTTAATTTTTTTAAATTATAATATTACAGTTTTGAGCATAATTTTGTATGTCTTTACAATTCAAAAACTCCTTGAAAAAGTTTTTTTGCAATAACGGATCCTATTTGCACAAATTCACGAAAGCGGACCCTGGTTGAAAGAATGTGACTTAATGTTTATTTTATATTCACAAATTACGAGTAATTTTTTCATAATTTTACAAAAAACAGACCTTTCACAAAATGTCTGGACAGACCCCTGCTTGTAATTACTATCTACACTGGTGGACAAAATTAAGAGATGGAAAGCATTTTCGCACATTTCTATGACGCTATATTCGTCTATGGCGCACATTTTTATGACGCAATTTGTGGACGGTTATTAATATGGAGGGAACCAGGAACCCGATACCATCCCACCAACATTATCGAAAGGGACCATTATGCAGGTGGAGGACTCGTGGTTTGGGCAGGGATCATGTAAGATACCCGCACACCGCTCCATGTGTTTGACAATGGTTCCGTGAATGCCCAGATGTACAAGCAAGAGGTCCTAGAGCCCTATGTGCGTCTTTTCAGGGGCGCTGTTGGCCCTGAGTTCATTTTTATGGACGAAAATGCGCGACCACATAGGGCTCTCATGGTTGATGAGTATCTGGAAAGCGAGGATATTTAACGAATGGATTGGTCAGCGAAATTCCCTGACCAGAATCCTATTGAGCATGCTTGGGATGCTCTTGGGAGAGCTATTGCGATGCGCCAACCTCCCCCCAGAACCATTCTGGAGTTAAAAATTGCTCTGGTGGAAGAATGGGAGGGTCTTCCACAAGTCCTCCTTAACTCCCTTATTAACAGCATGCATACTCGTTGTGCATGCTGTCTGTCAGGGGTGACCATACACCATACTACAGGCAACACACACTGTACAAGCCTCACTTTTACTGTCATCTTTTATCCTTAAGTTCAGACTACATTGGATTTATTGGCAATAGCTCTTGCCAGTGAATGGCACTTTCATTTTTGTTTTGCATACTTTATTATCATGGAATAAGCTATATCCATACCAAATTTCATTTATTTATATTCAGTATTTTTTTAGATATTTGGGAAAATGTCTTCCATCTCTTAATTTTGTCGACCAGTGTACTTTAATTGTTTTTTCTAACATTTACAAATAACACCAAGTAGTTCTATATTTCAATAAGCACTATTTCAATATGTGAAACTCGATTTAAACCCGATCTATTTCTCTTTGCTACATATGTTTATTCAGAGAAAATGCGTTTCTGTGTCTGATTCGATAAATTAATAGTTAGTACAAATTAGGTTGTTTAGACAGTCGTTTAAACCAATGTAATCGGCATTTAATTCGTGAAAATTCGATCATTTTACCAAAAGTTATTCAGAGTGATATCTTTGTGCACTGTACAACAAAGTAAGTGGAGACAGACTTAACGAACAGCTACGGGACGTAATAAGATATTGCAGGTACCGCATCTTGCATTCTATTCGAAAAATAAACCGAGATGTATTGAAAATGAGAGGTAGTGTACATAACGTAAATGCAAAAACTAATCACTTTGATATTTCGGGGATAACTTTTTCATATCAAATTTCTGTGACAGAGCGATGAAGAAGATGAAATGGATGAAGAAAAAACTACAGTTTTAACAACAAATTTTAACAAAAATAATTAAAAACAGTTCATGTGGTAACCCACGGCTAAAGAGAGTAGAAGGGCTGGTTCACTCCTTTGAAGTAACTCTCGCCGCACCAATCCTTCGATTTTCTCTAGTGACGTCACTTAGGCGCAAAGCTCGCACTTTTACCTCATGAACGGAGCGTTCAGCCTTACTAGTTCTAACTAATATTGGATCTTTTCTTTTTGCGAGATATTCTAAGACATTTGTTATTTTCTATAATGACTTTCCTCAGTTTTTGTAGTGAATTTACAAGAATTTAAAACTATTATCGAAATGCCAGTTTGCGCGATTGCAACTTGCAAAAATTCTGATAGAAAAACAAAAGGAAAAAATATAATTTTCCGCGTGTTCCCTAAAGTAAATGAACAACTATGTAAGGAATGGATTCCGAAATGACACAGTTAATATAAAACAGCAATACGTTTATTCTGTCGTTAAGAATTTTTGTAAAAATTCATTATATAAATAGAAACCGCCTCGTTACTTCAAAAAGAAAAGAATTAAAAAATGGATAAAGTCAAAGAAAATTAAAATGTGAATAAAAAGTATAAATAAAATTATAGTACATAGTTGAAATTCTCCTAATTTCATAACATATTCTTTAATGTAGTTATTCCAAATATTTATGATTTTTTTTAAAAATTATATTCTCTTCAATTAAATATCTATAAATTATATAGTAAATTTAAATATCTGTAAACAATTGTAAAATTTCTAATGTCATTATGAACCTAAATTATTATTTTGTTTCAGTAATTAGCGTTTAAGGTTGATGTTTCCTAATGATTAGGTATTGCTATTAACGGCATATTTTAAAATCAGGGATTCTAAATTTAACTCAACTTATTGTTATAAAAGAATATGTAGATAAAAAAAGTGTCGATATATGCTTTCATGTTCCTTAATAATCCTTAAGTTAAAACAGAACTTTTTAAAATAAGTATTTATAGTGTCATTTTCGCCAACTAGCAAAACAGTTGTATAAGTTTAAAATGGAATTTTTTTTTAATATAATGGCCAAGAAAGTTTTTTTGAACTATGTTTATGAACGGAAATAATGTGTTAATTACGTAAAGTTTGAAAGCTAATAACCAGAAAAAGTCTAACTTATTTTTACAAAGAGAAAGATGCAAAGTTATCATAATATCTTTGCTTGCGATCTCCGAGATCTGTGGACACAGTGACGTCATGATTAGGGAAATCGTAGCTTCAGCTCTAAGAGCGGAGTGAACTAGCCCTTCTATTCTCTTTAGCCCTGGTGGTAACCAGCACAACTATAAAGAATCGCCAATGACAGATTCCTTAAACCGCTTGCGTATTGGCTACACACGAAGAACTCATAAACAGCTTTTTCTAAATGAACCAGAAGGCACCAATTGTAAAGAACATTTAACTGTTATGCATATTTTAATCGAGTGTAGAAAATTTAAAAACCAGAGACTACGTCATTTTGGTAGCTTCCATCAGTCATTATTTTCATCCATCACTCAGTCTAACATTTTCTCATATCTTAAGGACATTGGTATTTATACATCTAACTAGTTTTAAAACCAAAACAGATTTGTGAACCTAGTTGTAAAATGTCTACCCAGTTGGAGGCGCGATATAGCCAAAACTGGCTCTGGCTCAAAAAACTCAAATCAAATCAACCTCAGTGAAAATTGGTGACAATATAAGAACTCCAAAGTTTCTGTCGGAGCTAGTTTCCACGGTGACCTGAATATTTTTATCGAAATGCGCCTTAATGTTTTGTATTCCAAAGAGCTTAATTACAGAGGCTTTACTTCATCACGCTGCTCTCGAGTTTCCTAGCAAGTGATGGGAACATTTTTCGTATCGCTGATACACCTGCCAAAATTATCACCACGCTTTGGTGACTTCCGGGGAGTAGTTCACAAGACACTTACAAAAAATACAAAAAAAGAAACCAACTCAAAGAGCCATATATCCGGCAGATATCTATATATATATTTTTAACTTTGAAATACCTTTGGCTCCTTTGCAATCGTAGTTGGCGTGAAAAGGTACCAAAGCGTGAAAGAATCAAGTGATATACTCTAACTCATTCTACGCGAATGATGATAAATGACGGAAGCTATGATAAATCATTTTTGAAAATGTAAAAATGTACTTATCTATTTCCGGCTCAATCCTCTGCTGCGTGAACTCAGTCTTGCCAGTCCGTCATAAGGTTTGGCCTGGGTGTCTTAGGCCATTGTGGCCCCCCACTAAACGTGGTATGATGGAACTTGAGATGATATACTTGTGGTCCTTGGATCCTAGAAATGAAGGTGGAAAATTAATACGTGGAGACATTACCCAAGTAAACATCATGGTTAAGATTGCACATAGAACTTGAAATAAGAGTATAGGGAAAAAAAACTATAATTCATGAGAGCCATAAATAAAATAATGACGTCTTCGCTAAACGAAATCAACGAATAAATTGCTAATATACAGTCGGGCTTCTATTTAACGAACTTCCATTTTGGGAATTTCTCCATTTTGTGATTTTTTTCTTTTGAGGAAAAAAGAATTTTTTGGAAATTTCTTCGCAAAATAACTTCCAAATAACGAAGTGTTTTCTATTTAACGAACTTTTCTTTAAGATCCGCTTTCCCTATTTCCCAAAATATTTCAGAACATTTCAAACTTATTAACGTATTTTATGGGGGAAATGACCTTGAATTGATTTTCACAGCCACTTAACTTTCAGAGAAAGCAGTAAGGTCTCCTTTCTCCTTTCATTCGCATTTCATACAGGAATATATACGAAAAATCAATTTAAGAGAAAGGATAGCAAAAATTTTTAAAGCATGGAACTATGATGTTACAGATCGTACTATTCATAACAGTTTTGCTAAAGAATGATTCTTAGAGTGGAAAATTTGGAAAGTGCGGAGGGCTAAGATGACATTCCTTTAGAAGAACTTTAAAAAAATGCAGGTACTGGTAAGAGAAAACCACGAAATTAACAATGTTGTACTGATTAATGATTTTCTTTTTATTGATTCTGTAGTTGCAACCACAGAAACATTAATTGAATTGGATATTTTAGATTATTTTAAAAAGAAAAACAAAACAGCAATAAATTGTGAGGAATAGGAAGATGAAGACGGAAATGATGAAGAAATCACCAAACCTTCACATGATGAAATCATTTGAAATAATTCGATAGTGGATATTAATTTACATGATAAAGGTGTATCAATTGTTATTTTAATTCTGTATAGTGTTTATGAATTTAAAACATGTTTTGTGTTGTTTAAGTATTTCTAATGGTGATTATTCTATTTAATGAATTTTCTACATAACGAATTTTTGACCGGGATTTAGCAACTTCGTTAAATAGAGGTTCGACTGTAATTTTCATTTCGTATTCAATGTAGATTGAGTCCTCCATAAAATGCATCGCTTATTCAAATATTTGTTCGCCAACAAAATATATCGTCAGTTCAACTTTGGCCGCTTTGTTATTTTGCCATAAACAGTTTCACTATTTACGCACCATTGAGTTTTACTCAAATGGTCATTATTGCATCACTTGTAAAAAAGATTGATCTCAGGGAGAAGTTTTACTATGAGATCATTCTTTTCTTTATAAAAACACAAAATATAACAAATAATCAATTTACAGAATTAAAAAGACAAACTATTTTTTTTCAGTTTAAATAGGGTTTATATTTGGTTTATTTAAAACTACGGATTAAATAATAATTTACGTCCCAAACTTAAACAGAGTGCGTAGCCAGATTTTTCAACAAAAAATAAGCACCTTTTAAATACTTTTTAAGCACAAAAATTTTTTTAATCACTTTCTGAAAAGAAATTCATAATTAGGATCTGTGCTGCAATAAAAATTATTTTTTTCTATCGTTTAAAGTTCTTAATTTAATAACATAACATCAATAAAATTCACAAACATTTCACATGAGATTTTTCAAAAAGATTTCAAACATCACATACTCAGCTAACTGACTAGTTTCTATAATAAATAATAATTTATTTTAAACTATTTTCGATAATAAATAATAGTTTATTAAACTAGTTTCTATAATAAATAATTATTTATTTTAAATTAGTTTCAGTAATAAATAATAATTCATTTTAAACTAGTTTCTATAATAAATAATAATTGATTTTAAACTAGTTTCGATAATAAACAATAATTTATCAAACTAGTTTCTATAATAAACAATAATTTATCAAACTAGTTTCTATAATAAATAATAATTTATTTTAAATTTAGTTTCTATGATAAATAACAACTCGTGTCTGATAAATATTTCAGTGAACATTGCGAAAATCATGCATTTTTTGTAATTTCGAGCGGCAATGAAAACACGGCAAGGAAAAAATCCTTTGTTAAGAGATAAAAAATTAAACCCTTTTTACAAACCCTGAATAAAAAAGAACCTTTAAGGGCTTTTAAAAAAGTGTAAATCAAAAATAAGCATCTTTAAGCCCTTTTTCAAAACGCAACACAACCTGATAAATAACTAAACCTTTGCAAAGTTTAATGATCATTAACGACCATTTTCAATAAACAATTCAAAATATTGTCATTTCATGTCAGATCAGGTTTCATCCGTGCCCTTCGATTTTAACAAAATTTAGTAGATGTGAAAACACATAATTAAGTAAGTAATTCCAACGATTTTTAATTATTTTTTTTACTTGAAAATCATCTAAGTAATGAACTCAAGTACAAAGTTCTTTCAAAGCTATAAAATGGCAAACTTTCATAGATATAAATGATTGCAACTTTTTTTCAAGGGATATACCGAGTACCGAAATATCGTTGGGTCGCGGAAAAAATCGAATCGTCTACCGTACCGGTTCTGGGTACCCGGTAAAAATTTTATTTGTAACCGGACCGATTCCGTGTACCTAGTCAAATTGTAATTTATAACTCGATCGGTTCAGGTTACCCGGCTTCTCATGAAAGCATTTATGCATACAATACACATCAATAAAAGGTCGCGGAGGCTCAGGGGATAGAGCACTCGCCTCCCAACGAGGTGAACAGGGTTGAAATCCCAGTGGTGGCTGATAGATACGAATTCCGCACTTGACTCACCCCTACCACAGTGCTAACGTAAAATATCTTGAGTGGTCTCTAGTCTATCATGTATAGACTAGAGTCCCCTTGACGTCAAGCCAACCGTGGGAGGCTTTAGTGGTTTTACTCTCCATGAAACGCAAATGAGGGTTAGTTCCATAAAAAAAATCATCCGTTGAAAGCGAATTTCTTCCAATACTTAATCCAGGAGTTCCATTGTTTGGTTTCAAAAGTACAAAGCTACGGAGTTGAACATTAGTAGTCGTAAACTGTTCAACGACGATTACGAAATAAAATATAAAAATCGTAGAATTTTCTGTCGAATTAATATTTTTCAAGATGGAATTCTAAGGAAGTTTATCATGCACGTATATAAAAAGGAAAAAAAAATTTAAAAAATTAATTTAAAAAAAAGGTTTCTAAAAAAATTTGAGATGAGTGGATGATGAACCTAAATCTTTGCTTTGAAATAGAGACATTTCGACTTAATGTCGACTTAATGATTAAATTTTTAATTAAATTTATATGAATTTTCATAGCATTTTTTATGCGGCTTCTGTTAAACGTAGGATATTTTAAAAAATATTTTAATACTATGATGATAAATGAAAGGAAAAACGTTTCATTTGTCAGCGTTTAATTTTTATCAAACTATAACAACTTACATAACATAACTTAAATGCCATGATACCTAACTTAATAACAATCTTTTCGCTACTCTGTGAGAAATTATACGTGACCTGATGTTGAACAGAAGATTCCTATTGTGGTTTCATAATTCCAAATGTTTGCATAACATAATTTGAAGTCCCATAATTTGAATCCCGTAACTTGAGGTCCCATAATTTGAATTTTAAACCCCTAAAAGTTAAATCCTTGATCAAGCAACAAACAAGGGATAAATTTACTTGATTAAAAACTTCATTCGCATCAAAAATATATGAATTGGAAATATAATAGTCGACGTGCTTCAAACTCTCAAAAATTGGCTCCCATTTTCAAGACTTTCCACACGTGAATGAGAAGAAACAAAACTGATCTTTGAACTGACAGAGCGTGGAAATTCATTTTAAACTGAGTTGCCTCTCTCGCTCACTGCGGTTTTTCTTGCTCTGCAGGGGTCTGTTTAGAAGAAATTTGGGTCCGTTAACGGACCCTTCACAAAATATCTTTTCATAAAAACGGACCCTTCACAAAATATCTTTTCATAAAAACGGACCCTTCACAAAATATCTTTTCATAAAAACGGATCCTTCACAAAATATTTTAACCTAAAAACGGACCCTTCACAAAATGATTTTTCTTTTAATCGGACCCTTCACAAATTTGTTCATCTTCATTATTGTTTTGTTAATCGAATAAACCCTTCCCAGGAAGAAAGACAGATGTAAACAAACTAAATTTTGTCTTCCGCAGACGTTTCTTCCTTTATTCGTCCGAAAAGAATATTCTGCGTTCAGCAGTATAGGCTAAATACCAAATATTTATATGTTGCATCACTAATTCAGTAGCTGCAATTGCTCTTTATTTTTTAAAATTTTATTTTTTTAATTATAATTTTACAGTGATGAGCATAATCTTGTATGCCTTCACAATTTAAAAACTCCTTGAAAAAGTTTTTTTTTTGCAATAACGGACCCTATATGCAAAAATTCACAAAAGCAGGACCCAGGTTGAAAGAATGTGACTCAACGTTCATTTTATATATTCACAAATTACGAGTCATTTTTTCACAATTTTACAAAAACGGACCTTTCACAAAATGTCTGGACGGATCCGTGCTCTGTTTTCCTAACTCTCTGGGCCACCATGGTTTCCTCAGTTCTGTTTTTCACATTTATTTTTTTTACTTTTCGTTGGCAACTTTATGTTTTATATTTCAAATCACTTCTCCTTCACGTCTTGAAAATGGGCCCAAATTTTTGAGAGCTCCGAACATGCGACTATTACTTCCGATTTGTGTATTTTTGAACCAAATGAAGTTTTTAATCAAGTAATGTGTTTCAGCTTCTTAGGATTATTTAATAAGTTTGTTCTCATTAAAAACATTTTGTACGAAACTAACGTAAGGGGATGGTATCTTCAACATAAATGTGAGCAACAAACTATCTCGAGCTCTTGAAAGCACACGTTAGAAAGCACAGAGCTGCTTACTACAGCTCATTCTGCAAGGTGATATTTTCAAGCAAATAATTTTGTTTTTGATGAAAAGAATTAAATTGTATAATTTCTGAGCTCAAATCAGCAGTATTTCATAAGATATTAATGATATTAAGCAATTCTGGGGAGTTTGAAGTCAAAATTTGTTTTAGTTATTTAGAGATGTATTGTTAAAAAAGGTGACATGATTGAAAGATTTAGAAAGAACTAGCCTCTTGGCAGTTATGATTTGACCACTTTATACTTTGTATTGGGAGAAATTTACCTTCGCGGAGGACATTTTAAAGGAACTAATACGCATTTGCGTTACATGGAGCAAGACCACGAGAAACTCCCACGGTTAGCCTTACGGCAAGGGGACACTAATCCATAATCCGTCTATTACTGAGGATATTTTTGCGCCAGGATATTTTTGGTCGGGGAAAGCCGGAGGCGGATTCATATCGGTCAACTGCCGCTGGAATTCGAACTCTGTTCACCTCATTGGAAGGCGAACGCTCTATCCCCTGAGCCATCACGCCTCTAGTTAGTTTATTTTATTTTATTTTACAGCCGGCGTTGAACAGCCGACCCAAATTTTGGGTTTACGACCCCTAACCAGCATTTGCGTTACATGGAGAGGAAAAGCACGAAAACCTCCCATGGATAGTCTGATGGCAAGGGGACTCTAACCCTGGATCCGTCTACCACTGATGGTATTTTACGTCAGCACTGCGGTCTTTGCGAGCTGCGTGCGGAATTTGTATTGACCTGCCATGGCAGAGATTCGAACCCGGCTCAAATCGTTGGAAGGCAAAAGCTCTATCCCCCGAGCTTCCACGGCTCATACACGTTTGATTTGATTTTATTTTATAACCGTCGTTGAACAGCCCGACCCAATTTTCGGGTTTACGACTACTGTTGCTCAACTCCGTAGCCTTGTAATTTTGAACCCAATCCAGAAGACAAGGGAACTCCTGGATCGAGTATTGGGAGAAAAAATTTGCCTTCGTGGAGGACCTTTTGATGGACCGATCTCGCATTTGCGTTACTTGGAGAGGAAAACCACGAAAACCTCCCACGATTAGTCTGACGGCAAGGGGAATCTAGCCCGTGATCTGTCTACCACTGAGGTTATTTAACTTCAGAACTGTGGTCGGTACAAGCAGGATGCGGAATTCGTATCGACCAGACATCACTGTGATTCGAACCAGATTCATCTCATTGGAAGACGAACGCTATGAGTTATTGCGACACTAGTTCGTTTATTATTTAATTTTATTTTATTACCGTCGTTAACAGCCGAACCAATTTAGGGTTTACAGCTACTAATATTCAACTCCGTAGCCTTGTAGTTTTAAACTCAATCCAGAAGACAAGGGAACTAATTTATCAAGTATTGGGAGAAAATTTGCCTTTGTGGAGGCTTTTCTGATGAAACTAACCGCATTTGCGTTACATGGAGGAAAAGTACGATTATCCCGACGTTAAGGGGACTCTAACCCATGATTCGTCTGCAACTGAGGATATTGAACGTCAGCACTATAATTATTTTTTGCCACAATATTGTTCTATCCATATGCTAATTCCAAAATTTTTTAATAAAGATGAAAGATAGCAAATAAATAAGATACTAAAGATAAATAGATCTTAGATGAATAATGTTTATTTATGTAATTTACAAGTGACCCAAAAAACCTGCAATTTTGTAATTGAAATGAATGTCTTATTTATTAATATTAAAAAATTATTTGTTTCTGGTTCTTTGTAAAGTATGAAAATCTAGTTACATCATATTATATTAATTATAGCCCACGTGAAGCAATCGCCATGTCGCCAAATGTGAGAAAATCGTAAATTTGGTGAATAAAATTGTGCTGTAGCGAACGTTGGGTAAGCCTGAATATAAGCCTGAAATAAACTACAGTAAAATATTTTTCCATGAGAAAAAAAAATTTATCTTAAAAAATTTTTAAGATTTGCATTCGGCGAAGACTTTCAAAAATTGGCGAATACTTTTGATATTTGACGAATTTACTGACTAAAAATTTGAAACCCTTAGAGCGGGTCCGATTAATCCCAACTGTTTTATAGAAAATATTCAGTAAAAATTGATTTTAAAAGCAAATTATTTTTCAATAAATTTTAAAAGAAGCATAGGTTTAAAAAACACTTAGCTATTTTAGCAAATACTTAGCTAACTCAAATCAAATAAAATTATTTAATAAAAACTAAATAATATGATACATAATTAAATAACATAATAATATTACAGTTCATTTGATACCCTATTTGACCTTCTAACTATAGGTCGAGCTTGCGACAACTTGATTTGGCTGTAAATCTCTCAAAATACATTCTCTAAAAATTTCTAAAAAATATATTTTTTAAAAACTTTTTCCTAGTTATGCTATGTTGGAAGACTGTACAAATTTTTAAAAAAATGCTGTACACATTAGCAGCACTAAATGGGGGGGGGGTTCTGGTGGGGAGGAGGGAGATTAGTCTCAAAATGATTAGCCTGAACTTTAGTTAATATGTAAATAATAAAACTTATTGATAAACTAATAAAAAAATAAGCACCTTTTTTAAAAATTTCAAGTTTTTACGGATTAATAATTTACTTCTCAAAATATTTTTGTAGTAATTTTTAAAATAAAAATCCTAACAAAAAATATAAGAGAAATAATTTCTTTTGTGTTTGACTAAATTTCTTTGTGTTTCAGTTATTGTAGGCTATCAAATTAAAAAAAAAATTAAAGAACATATTTAATGATTTTTGAAAAGTTACCGAAGTAATATAGCCCAAAAAATCATGGATAAGAAAAACGTTCATTTACTATAATAGGAGAAAAGACAGAATCCACCGACAAAAGGCGAAACTGACAAATTTATCGGCTGACCACTGACCAGATTTATTGGTAGCCACTTTTTTCCTTCCACTATTTTTTTTAATTTTTTTTTTATTTATTCTTTGCGTTAAAAGTACCTTAATTATGATTTTGTTTCTAAATGGTTATAAAAAAAATATTTTTCTTAGTTTATAAAATGAATTTAAAATTATATGATATTATTATTAAAAAAATATATACTAAATATGTCATTATAACATCTTTTAAGGAAAAATAATTGTAAAAAAAAAAAGGAAAAAGAATCTATAATAATAGGTTTGACTTTAGAATGGTTTTTCTCATAACCAATTTTAAGCTTCTTTATCAAAATGAAATATAATAATTTACTCTGGAAAATTGAGTCTCGTAATTAAACATAAAATATTAAAGTTAGAAATTCTGCAACTGCTGTTCAGTTTTATCTCTGTTTTTTTATAGTTCATTTTTTCTTCCTTTTTTTTTAATCTTCTGCATTTGATTCGCGTTTTTCAATTTCTACTTTTTTTTTACAGTTAATCTTATCCTTTTATCATTGCAACGCTTTTCGTTTTTTTTTTCATTCTTTTTTTCTCCTCTTTAGTTTTTTAATTTATGGTTAAGCTGTTTTGGGGGGAATTTAAATTTCGGAGGTATATTTACTAATTTTGTCATTCCAAATTCCAGCTTCATTTTCGAACCGTCGTTGAACAGCAGACCCAATTTTGAGTTTCCGACTGACAATGTTCAATTCCATAGCTTTGTAATTTTTAACCCAATCCAGAAGACGAGGAAACTTCTGGATCAAGTATTAGGAGAATATCGCTTTCATGGCAAACTTTTTGATGGGACTAACCAGCATTTGCGTTACATGGAGAGGAAAAGCACGAAAACCTCCCATGGTTTGTCTGATGGCAAGGGGACTCTAACCCTGGATCCGTCAACCACTGATGGTATTTTACGTCAGCACTGCGGTCTTTGCGAGCTGCGTGCGGAATTTGTATTGGCCTGCCATGGCAGAGATTCGAACCCGGTTCAAATCGTTGGAAGGCAAACGCTCTATCCCCCGAGCTACCACGACTCATACCCGTTTGATTTTTTTTATGTATATAACCGTCGTTAAACAGCCCGTCCCAATTTTCGGGTTTACGACAACTATTGCTCAACTCCGTAGCCTTGTAATTTTGACCCCAATCCAGAAGACAATGGAACCCCCCTGAGCCATGGATTTGTTATGGTAACAGGCCTTCGTACGCCCGGCAGATTTAACGTGCATCAGTCATCATTTACTGCACGCGGAGTGTTCGGCAGTCGGGGATCGAACCCACTACCTCTAGGACATGGGCCCAATGCCCTACAAACCAGGCCATTCCGGCCCCCTCCCATTTTATTTTAATTTGGTACTGGTGAGCTAAAGACTGTACTTGTCTAATGTTTCAACAATTAAACAAAATGATACATCTGCTAACTTTTTGATAAGATTCTTTTCGTCCTTAATTAATTCTACTTTATAGGCCTCAATAGAAAAAAAATAGCCAAATTTGAAAAGATGTTTAAACAAATTGTCCATAAAAAAGGCCAGAAAAGGTCAGCAAATATCACATCAAATGATAATGAAGACATAAAATCCTTCCATTTAGAAAGATTTAAAAAAAAAAGTTAGAATTTTATTGTGCTCCTATTTAAAGACTCCTTATGATAGGGGTGCACAACCTTTTTGAGGGAAGGGCCACTTGCACAGCAGGTTGACTAACGAAGGGCCGCACATGTATTTACACATGTTGACGGCAAATGTACTAAAATTTATTTAAACATTAGTGTTCCATTTTTTTATCAATAAACTTAGTAATATATTTGTAGAAAATTAAAGGGGTTCAATTATTAGAATTTATTCAAAAATAAAAACCAAACTAATACTTTTTTTCAGAAAAATTTCTATTGTTAGTATACTAAAAATAGATTTATCAAAATAAATAAATAAATATTGGTGAAATTTTTTTTTCATATCCCTCCCGTAATACAAAAATACATCTTAAAGATAAATTCTAATAAAAAACTATAATGCTCACATAATGAAAGTGGAAAAAAATTTAGTACATATTAAGAAATATACATTTAAATTAAATATTTAAAATGAAGAAATTTTATAAGGTTTAAACAAAAGATTGGATCGTTGTGTGATTTTAATATGAATTATAAACAAAAAATTGTTATAGTTCAAAATAAAATTCAATACTTATTGTACTTTATTATTTCTTTTTATTGATTATTAAATATTTTTTTACCGAAAAAGATTTTTTAAACAACGAAAAAATAAAATTACAAATAGTGAGCAGTCTAAAAATCCACGTTTTCCGCCACTTCGGGAATTTCTCAGGTTGCAATAACATTGCATTTAAATAAGGGATGTAACGAATATTTGACCCTTTTGTCAAAAAATTCAGTTGGTCGAATGATCCGCCAAATATTCAGCAGAGTATTTTTTAGAAAGTTATTTTTCTTAGTTTTTTTTGTTTGAATTTGTATAGATATGATAAAGAATATTATAAAATCGTAATTTTAGCTATAGTATTGTTCATTATAAGAAATAGTTTTAACACAAATTTGTTAAATTTTAAAATGCATGTATCTGCACATGGCTTGCAAATTTGAAGAATTGAATCTAGATTACTTTATACTTAAGCACAAATTTCTGTGCTGCTGTTTTTTTTTTTTTTTTTTTTTTTTAAATTATATTCTGACAAGTCAATTTCGTAGAAAACTCTGATTTTCAGTGTTGAAGTTTTGCTTTAGGAACTAAGAACAATTTGTTTCTTCTGTTTTTCTTTTTAATTTACTTTTCCTTTTGTATAGGCATTTTTATTATGACAAAAATTTTTTTTTAATGAACCTTACTAATAAACTTAATTAAAATTATAGCAATTTTTTTTTTCTAAAAATATAATGTGAAAAATTTAAAGTGAGATTTTCAGTATAAGATTTTCATTCAAAAAATTAAGAACGCTCTTTTTCTATCTAGCTTTTTTTTTTCTTTAAAAAAAACCTCTATTTTATAAACGTTTTTATTATAGCGCGACAATTTTTAAGATCATTTCTGTTAGACTTAATTATTTCTTCTTGACTTTTTCTGGTAATTGGATAACTGAGATGTTCAGCTTCCTTTCGAAAACTAAGATCGATTTTTATTTTCTCTGTTTCGCTTTTGTATGTAATCTTTAGTTTTTATGATGGTGCGGCATTTTCAAAAGCGTTTCTGATAGGCCTCATTGTTTTGCTTTGTTTTACGAATAAGTTTTGCCAGAAATTATTATTCTTATCATTGAAATTTTAGTTTCAGTGTTGCTAAGCTGCTAAATAAATGCTGCTATTTGGTCCCGAATATTCGGTAATAATTAAAACATTCGACCAAATCACATTTGTTGACCAAAAAACTAAGGAAAAATAACTAGGATTTATGTACCGTATTAACTATACCGTCAAAAAGTGATTATTTAAATGCGCGATTGGAAATTCGCGTGTCGTAATGACATCGTAGTTAAATAACGAGATCATCAAAATCACGAGGAAAAGTATAGCAATAATTGAAAAAAAAATCGCTTAAATTCATGCTGAACTTAGCAAAATAAAGCGTGTGAAATGCGCAATTTAAAATTTGCTTGAGGTAATAAAATTATCGGAATTTTTTATACTATGCGGGAGTGCATAGCAATAACTGCCGAAAAAAAATGGTTAAAAAAAGTAGAAAGAAAGGAAGAATTGCACAAAAAAGATGAAAAATCACTTAGATTTAAGATGAAATTGCACAAATGAAGTGAGCCAAAAAGTGATTATTTAAATGGATGATCTGAAACTCGCGTGTCTTAATAATATCGTAATAAAAATTCGGGATTTTCGAAATCCTGTTGAAGAGTGGAAATAATTGCTTACTATAAAATCGGCTTAAAGAAAACACGTTAAACATACATTTGCTATAGAGTCTGTAAAAATTGAGTGCATGAAAACAAGACGACTCAAAAGTGCGATTAAAAATTTATTTCGACATTTTTCTCATTTTGAAAATTTTGTTTATGTTTTATTGTGTTTAGAAGCTCTCGCGAGCAGCAGGTTGAGCACCCCTACCTTATAAGAAATTCCTTATTAGCCAACTAAACAGAAGTTATTAAAATTAAATGCATTATGTGCTGCATTACCTGGAAGGAAGTAAAGAAAGGAAATGACGGGGTACCAAATAAAAGAAAAAAAAGAGGCAGAGGTGAATGAATTGCAAATGATAGTAATTTTTTTTTGGTGGTCACTTAATTTTATTTAGTCAGCACGTAGCTAGTGGTGACCACTAAACTTACCCTTTACCAACCGATACTTTATATATTTATTTTATATTTTATAACAGCCGACCCAATTTTTGAGCTTAAAACTACTAATATTCAACTACGTAGCCTTGTAATTTTGAACCCGACAAGCAAGACGAAAACAAGGGAGCTCCTGGATCAAGTATTGAGAAATTTGCCTTCGTGGAGGACTTTTTGGCAAAACTAACCCGTATTTGCGTTACATTGGGAGGAAAACCACGAAAACCTATGGTTAGCCTGAAGGCAGGAGGGCTAGCCCATGATCCGTCAGCCACTGAGGATATTACACGTCAGCACTGTGGTCGGTGCAAACCGGATATGAAATTCGTATCGATCAGTCATCACTGGGATTCGAACCCGCTTCTTAGAGTGAATTTGCACGCTTGCGTTCCCAACTTAAAAATAACTTCAGTCTTAAATTAAAACGGCAGCAAATAAAGTTTAGAAACTATTTTGATAAAAAAAAATAACAAGTTTGACCTGTGATATTACTTTTAATAAAGTTATGAGATTATATATCTAAAAGTTCTTTTTCTCTCGATGTCTCAAAGTTGAAGGGACGATAAAAACTTTTGAAATCGCAAGTTTTCGAGATAACAAGATTAAAAAACATTGAAAAAAATTCTTAAACAGTATTCCAAAACGCAGAGTCATAGTAAATCAAAATGACTACTAAAAAAGATATTTGTATAACAGTTGACAATAAGTCTAAATACAGCAATTATAATTTACTTTTAAAAACAACAAAAACATAAAACAATTCCGTTACACCAATAGCTATAGAAAACAAGCTAACAATTAATAACTAGCAAAAATAAATATAACTATTACTAACTAATACAAAATTCGTCGAAGGAAATAATTAATCCCTTAATAAACGTGCTTTTGTAGTACAATTCATTTCATTTCACATTCAAAATTATTATCACAAACTATTTAACACAGTGTATTATAGGTATGTAAACAACTTTTAAACTAATTTTTTTCATTGTGTGCCGTCAAATTTCGAAATCGTTAAAAGTGTGCCGCCCTAAAAAAAGGTTGAGAATCACTGATCTAGAGTATACCGTAATACATACGCAACAAACAAATTCTTTTCGTATGTGTTATTATAATGTAAAACATTCAATAAATATTAAGTGTTAAACCAGATGAATTAAATGAAAATACTGAACGGTACTGAAATGAAAACTGACGCTAATAAAAAAAATATATGTTTATCGACAAAGAAAAACAAAATTTTCACAATCAAAACATTGATTTCAATTTTCCAGCGTGACTAAAAAAAAATTACCAAAAACGATTCAACTAAATATTTTATATGAGAAATAAATGTTATTATGATGTAAAACAGGAAAATCGTGAGCGGTAATTAAATGAAAACTGATGTTAATGAAATAATATTTGTTTATCAAGAACGAAAAATAACAAAAAAATTTCTCACTCACAAACGCCGATTTCACTTTTCCAATGTAACTTAGTTGATGTTCAACTATGATGAAAAATAAAACAAATCAACTATTAAATGAAAAATAAAACAAATGTTTTTTCATCTCTTCGAATTGTAGGGTTGCCAGTGTTGGCACATTTGATTTTCCCTTTGACTGTAAAACTCGCCAAAATCAACTTTATCTTGAAAATTTAGTTGATATTTTTTTATTATAAAGAATATTATAAAGATTTTATGATAAAGATTATAAAGACTTTATTATAAGGATTGTAAAAATTTTATTATCAAGATTATTATAAATATTCTATTATAAATATTTTTATAATGATTAGTAAATAGCGTTAAAAAAATTGAATTTTGTATTAACGCTTTTATATGAGTAATGAGTAACCTAAAATATACCTTCTTCAAATATTTCGAGGTTTACAAATGTAACAGTAAATTACATTCCAAAAAATCTATTTCATGTAATTAAAAGTTCAATTAGTTTTTAAATCTAACTAATTTATAAAACTACAGTTATATATTTTGTGTGTAACATTATTAAATTAACTTTGGTTTCTTAAATCAAATTTTAATATTATAATATTTGCCAATAAAAATTGAATTTTTAGTGTAATTATATAACAAGATCGATTTCTAATTTAATAAACACTTTCTTCTTAACAAACACAAAGATAAATTTTATCAACAACAAAAAAATATTCTATTTATTTCATTAATAGTGATCAAAATAATGTTAGCGCAAAATAAATGTTTTTAAATGTAAAATCCCCAATATCGAAAAAATATTTATAAATAAATTTAAAAGTATGGATTTCTCTTTCCCAGTATACGGCCTAGTAAAACTTTAGATTTAGACTTACAAAATCGCATACTTGTCGAAACAAATATATAAATTGCCTTTAGATTCCATTGTTAAAATAGCTAAAAAATATTGAATTTTTGCATTAAACTAAATTTAGATGTCAACAGAAACTGAAACTGTTTGCATTTTTTAAATCTATAGCATTCTATTTTCGTCTTAGTTTTACAGTCAACTTTCAGCAGTAAACTCAAAATTGAATCGGCTGTTCAACGACGGCTATAAAATAAACTATACACTTCCAAAAAATATCCTAATTCAACTTAAGTAAATGTTCAGGTATATCCTAATTACTCGCGTTATTAAAACCCCAAATAAAAATAAATCTTCAACTGAAAAATTATTTAAGCATTTAAATTCAATAAAGTCAGGAAATATGAGAAAAATAAGAGATTACTTACTTGCAAATGGAAGATAAACTACGGATAAACTACTCCCTCAAAACTACGGATAAACTACTCCCTCAAAACTACGGATAAACTACTCCCTCAAAACTACGGATAAACTACTCCCTCAAAACTACGGATAAACTACTCCCACAAAACTACGGATAAACTACTCCCACAAAACTACGGATAAACTATTCCCACAAAACTACGAATCTATACTCCTTTGGATTACTCTAGCAGAAACTGAAAAAAAAAAAGATTTTTTTCTCAGAACACGGAACATCTGAAAGATTTAAGAGAAAATGCAAATTAAGACCTTTTGCGGGTTTTCGATTCGCTGAGAGTTAGTGACGCAATATAGCCGTCACTCGTTAGAAAATGAGACCACCTCCTTCCCCCTACCTACTGCCTTCTTTACAATCGTAGTTGCAAAGAGAATTAAAACGTTAATTTTGAAATACGAATTTTAATACATCTCGTCAAATATAATTTGAAAGGGAAGCAATCTTACAACTTTTAAACAAAATTTCTTTTAAAATTCTCTTTCTTTGCAAAATTTACAAACTGTTTTTTTTAAGAACTTTTACTCAACGTCTGTTTCATTAAAGTTTTTTTTAAATTAAAAATAGAGTTCATTTATTAAATGCTTAACTTATTTATTTTTTCTTTCTATGATAGAATTATAGATTACAACTTTCAAAAATAGACGTGTGTTTTGTGCTAGAAATTAACATTTATTTAGACCAATGTTTTAATAAATTTTATAAAGAAGCCTATTTTATATAACACTAGCTACTTTTTTAAATGGACAGTTGTACACACAACTTTTTTTTTCAAGTAAAAAATTTATATAATTCATTTTTATTATTCAAATGTAGATAGCATTAAAAGTAAATTGTTTCTTTAGTTTAAAGAGACTCGTTAAATTGTTTCTTTCTCTTCTTAATATACAATCGGACTTCTATTTAACGAACTTCCATTTTGCAAATTTCTCTATTATGCTATTTTTTTTTCTTTTGGAGGAACAAAGAACTTTATAGAAATTTATTCTAAAAAAAACTTCCCAAATTACGAAGCTTATTTATTTAACGAACTTTTCTTTGATATGAACTTTCCCTATTCCCCGAAATATTTCAAAACATTTTAAACTTGTTAACGGATTTTATGGGGGAAATGACCTTGAATTGTTTCTCGTAGCCATTTGACTTTTTGAGAGACTAGTAAAATCTTTTTCAACCTTTGTTTGCATTTCAAACGATAAAAACAGACAAAACTAGCGGATTTTAACAGTAATAATTAAACTTAAGAATGCATGTGGTAATGAACGTTTAAGATTACTTTCGCAAAAAATGCAGCTTTAATTTTATACATAAATTTAACTTCTTTGCAGATTTCCTTTATGGTTATGATTTAAATAATAAATAGTAGTTACTAAAGATAAAGATGTATCCTTTGTTATCTCACTTATGCCTAGTGTTTATGAATTTAAAACCTGTTTTGTGCTGTTTAAGTATTTCAACAGGTGATTTTCTATGGAACTAATTTTCCATGTAACGAACTTATTATCGGGATTAAGAGACTTCGTTAAATAGAGGTCAGACTGTAGTTATATTATGTCTAGTTTTTTTTCCATCAGGTTTCAGAACAAAATGGTAACTAAACAAAAAGGCTTTCCTGATAGATTTAATATTTTCAAAGAATAGTTTCGAATATTAGATATTATAACATGATCAGGGATATTCCATAAGTCAGTTATTCAAAACATACTGCGTGTTTAACTATATTAAAACAAACTCTAGATTAACAGTAAATTAATATTCGTATCCTTTTTGGCTCGGTTCTATTAATTTGTTTTTACAACGATTTTCTGAAAAATAATTTTTTTTTTTACAACGATTACTTATAAAACAAATTTGTTCTTACGATTTTTTATAAATAAATCCAGGAGAGAGGGATTAAAGACGAGACATTCTCCTAAATTTAATAAAATTAGCATAGAAATAATTAAACTAAGTTGTCGCTGAAACACAAGCATGGGAGTGGGGGACATTGGTTAAGAGCAAGTTCCTCCTAAATATTTAACTAACTTTTTCCATATCTTTTCTCATTCCCTCAAAAAAAAAACTCATTTTTATTCAATAAAGTAATTAAAAATTCCAGATACTTTATTTACAGTCCCTGGCCAAATTATTAGACGCACTGTAAGATTCTATATAAAATCTTAATTATCAAGTGATACTATATACAGCTTTATTGCTTTTACGTGACTAAAACCGGTTTTCACTTATTTACGTCCCTGTATCGTATTTATTAAATTAGACGATGTATAATATAAATTCAACGATTGGATAAACTAGACGATATATTATATAAATAAAGAATATTATATCAGGTATTATGTTAATAATAATTCGACCAAATCATGAGACACACTGTAGTTTTTGACATGTTTTGCAGTATAGGCAATACTTTTATATTTAACCATGCATGCAATGAGTTTTATTCATGAGATTTTTTTTTTACATACTTCCTATTTGTATTTGTTTTTAACGTATTGCATTACAATGTTAACCAACTGTTACACGAACGTAAACAAGTGCAAACCGGTTTCAGTCGCTTGAAAACAACAAAGCTGTATAGAGTATCACCTGATAATTAAGATTTTACATAGAATCTTACAGTACGTCTAATAATTTGGCCAGAGACTGTATGAGCAAACAACTGCACACATTGATTAGCTCCAGAAAATTGAAAAATGATATGAAAAGCATGCACCGAGGGCAAAAAAAGTGAACATCCTGAATAACTTTTGATCCAATAATCAAATTTCAACGTACTATTAGTCACTTATGAATTCGGATCTCAATCTTAAATATGCAAATGAATTCGTGCAGACGATGTTTTTTGTTACGAAACCAGACACAAATAACATACTTTCTCTAAATAAACATGCGATGCGATGGGTAAAATTAAAAAAGTTGAACAAAATCGGTCGAATTGTTCCTAGAAAAACTAATTTAAAAATACGACGTTTTTTAAAATTTAGCTTTTCAGGATCTACTCGACCGATATCGCTATAATTTTTGTATTCTGCTATGAAAAATTTTATTTTTAAAAATAATGTAAAGTTTGTATTCTTTTCTTTTCAAAATATTTTTTAACTATTATTAAATAAAGTAATAAAAAATATTATATCTCTACTAACATTTATTTTTTGCATCTTAGAATAAAAGAGGTGGATATCTTGGGATATTGGACATCTTAGGACATTAATATATCTTAGGATAAACAAATTTTTCCGCAAATTCGGATATTTGATCCCGATATTTTTGGGGATATTTTTTTTTATACATAACGTCGTTGAACTGCCGACCCAATTTAGGTTTTACGACTACTAATGTTCAACTCCGTAACCTTGTAATTTTGAACCCAATCTGGAAGACAAGGGATCTCCTGGATCAAGTATAGGGAAAAATTTGCCTTCGGGGAATACTTTTTGAAAAAACTAACCCGCATTTACGTTATGGGGAGAGAAAAACCACAAAATATTCCAGCCTGACAGCAAGGGGACTTTCACCCATGATCCGTCTACCACTGAGGACATTTTACCTCAACACTGTGGTCAGTGCGAGCCGGGTGCAGAATTCAAACCGACCAGCTATCGTTGGTATCGAACCAGAGTCACCTCATTAGGAAACAAGCGCTCTATCCCCTGAGCCACCATAGCTCAAATGTAAGGGATAGTCACAATTTGGGAAATATTATTCCCATAGTTTAATCAAGAGAGAGATCCAAAGTTTGAATTTTAATGTAAAGTTTATTTTCTGCTTATTTCGTCTTATCTCGAGAAGTTTTTAAGCTAATTGAAAACTTTTTGCTCACTATCATAAAATTCTTTTCCATGCTAAAAATAACTTTTAGTCGATATTTATTATTTTTTAACATTTAATTTAATAATAGGAATTGTAATTTAATTTTGAACTATAATTTCAATCAAAACTATTGATATAAACATATACAATTATTAACTTAAACAGTTATAAAATAAAAATAAAATAAAAATTTTAGATATATAAACAATTAGAAAAATCTATGATAATTGTATCAATGAAAATGGAAACTTACCTACTAGTGCATCGCCAGTTTTAACGGAAATTTAAAGCCAACCTTGGAAATGGAATTTCAAAAAAGTCTTAGTCATTTGTGAGATTTAACATATTTATGAACTTACTGATTATCAAATTTTTATGAAATTCCCACGATTACAGTAATAAATCACATAATTATCACGTGAAATAACTGAGATTTAATATCTTTAAACTAGAAACTATCGAAGCTTTTACAATTTACTACTCAACTGGACGAGAGAGAATAATAATTTGTTTTCCTAGGGTTGCTATAATCTAATATCATTTTCGCATAAATGTAGTTATTTCGAAATTTCCGGACGAAAGTCGCCAATTCAAAATTCGCCAACCAAAAAAGTTTGAACTAAATATTACAAAACATATTTTAAAATCTAGATTTTCTTGAAGTATATTACAATAAGTAGCGAAACGCTTTACCATTTTAAAAAATACTGACCTAAATCAGAACTTTATACAATAAAGATATATTTTACAACACATTTTTATTGTATTGTTGAAAACATAAAGCATTTTTTAGAAACAGATGATCACGATTTTTCTAAATATTGTTCTTTATTTCCAAATTTTAAAACCTTCTTATTGAATGAAATATAATCTGTTCAAATTTCGTTTGATGTTTTTCTTTTAGTCCTTGTTTTTTTAATTTACTTCCTGCTTCATCAGAATTACAAAAACTCTTTCTCGTTAGTAGATTTTTTTAAAATAAATTTTGATATTTTAGAGGGCAAGACAGGGTTATATCGGTTAGAGGGTGTTATATCGGTTAACTTGAGTATGAACCCGAGAGAAATTATTTAAATCAAATTTCCATTTAAAAGATTTAATCTATACAACACATCAATGAAGAGTAGTGGTTGCTCAGGGGATAGAGCGCTCACTTCCCAATGAGGTGAACTGGGTTCGAATATCAGTGGTGGCAGAAATGAATTCTGCATCCAACTCGTACCGAGCGCAGTACTGACGGAAAATATTCTCAGTGGTAGACGAATCATAGGTTAGAGTGCCCTTGTCATCAGGCTAACCATGAGAAGTTTCCATGGTTTTCTTCTCCATGTAACTAAAAGCGGATTACTTCCATCAAAAAGAGTTCCGTAAATTTCCCCTGATGCTTATTCCAAGAGTTTTACTATCTTCTGGATTTGGTTCACACTTACGAGGCTACGGAGTTGAACATTAGTAGTCGTAAACTCAAAAATGGGGTCGGCAGTTCAACGACAGTTATAAACAAAATACATCAACAAAGAGCAGTTTTGGATCAGGGAATATAGCTTGCCTCCCAATGAGGTAACCCGGGTTCCAATCCACAGCCGGCTTGCGCCGTTGACGTAAAATATTCTCAGTGGTTCACGGAATATGGATAAGTATTCCCTCACTGTCATGTTAACCACGGGTGGTTTTTACACTGCGCGTAACGCAAATGCTGGTTTATTCCATCAAACAGTCCTCCGCGAAGGTTAGTTTGCCCCAATCCTTGGTCCCGGAGTTCCCCTGGCTTCTGGGTTGAATTCAAAACTACGAGGCTACCGGATAGATCCTGACCAAACTATCGGGACCCTATTTCCCAGATTGTCCCCTATGCTTTGGAGGTCCGAAATTTGAATCCTTTGTAAGAAAATATTATGTTTATTCAGAGAAAGTATGCTGTTGTGTCTGATTTCGTCTGCACGGATTCATTAGCATATTTGAGGTCACCCCCTAGAACCATTGAGTCCTAGAACGTGAATTTCCAATCATTAGATCGAGGGTAATTTAGGGTGATTCGTTCTTTTTTTGACGCACTGCACACGAGTGTCCACTTAAACCAGATATCTGTATAAAATATTTATCTTGCACTCCGCAGACTTCTGTCCAGTATGTAAAAGATAATGTTAAATTATATAAAACGTGTTTCTTGGAAAATATTTTATTACACCTACTACACGTATGATGCACGACTTAGACTGAGGGTATTTACGGACACTCTACTCCTTCATCTAGATTAGTGCCCTTAGGCATCGGATGTATTGTCGTTAATAGAGTTCTCAGCAAGAAGAAATTGCGGAAGCTCTATAGTTTGTCTTAAGTAAGAACTCCCTAACCATTCGTCTGGACACGTGGCGGTAACTATGGTAACGAGGTATAACTATTTCAAGTCGGAGTGAATCAGATTAACTTTAATGCCAACAGATGGCACGCAGAATGAATGAATATTAATGTTTTTTATTATGTTTCAGTTTGATTTCCAGAGCTTTGATGAAAGATAATCGATTATGTCATGTCCGTCCATTTTTTTATTAAATTTGTTTTATCATTAGAGTTCGTTTTCTTTTAAAGACAAGCGATGCAGTATCGAAGTCTGGTAAAAAGATAAAACCAGCATGGTGCCAAAAACACCGAGACTATTACTGTTTATTGCTTGTTGTTCATAAGAATTTGATGTTGTTGTTGTTGTAGTTCATTTACGTCGCACTAGACCTGCACAATGGGCTATTGGCGACGATCTGGGAAGCATCCCTGAGGAGGATCCGAAGACATGCCATCACAATTTTGATTTCTGTACAGGGGATGGCACCCCCGTTTCGGTAGCCCGTTGACCTGCACGCGAAGTCTAGCACTTTACGGTAGAACAGTTTAGCAAGGACCCATACCGCACACCCTCGGTCCCTACGCAGACTGATCCAAGTAGTCACCCACCAGCACACTGACCGCAGCCAGTGATGCTTGACTTCGGTGATCTGCTGGGAACCATGTCTTAACGATCAGTCCACTGCGGGACTATAAGAATTTGAAAACGAAAAAGACGAACGAAGCTAAACTAAAAACGAGAAGAGGTTTTAAGAACAAGTGCCACTAAACTCATGACTAAAATTGACGAAGCTTTAGAAAATTCGAATTAAGAATATTTTGAAGTAGCACTTGTACAGTTAAACGTAAAAGAAAAACAAATAATTGAACTCGATTAACTAATTATTGATAAAATCGAGGACAGTAAACAAATAAGAGCAGAAGTTGAATTAGCTGAAGAATGAAGAGATAAAATAATTCTCTATAAGTTTAAAATTGAGAAAATTCTCAAAAAGACTGCAATCGAAAAGAAAGCGTCGAAAGCTCAAATACAATTGTAAGAGACTTATTCCAAAATTCAGAAGCTCAAATTAAAATTAAGTTACCTAAGATTTACTTTGAAAAATTTGATGGCAATTCAGAGAACTTTCAAGAATTTTGGTCTCAGTTTAAAAACGCGATTGATTAAAAACGATATTGCAATTAATATTCGGCAAAAAAGAAATTTTCATTAGATCGTATATTAATAATTTATTAAATGTGTCGCCTTTCGTAACACTTCTACCTTAATAGCGCTCCGCGAACTATACGATACGTGTGAAATTCAAATACGTAGTTTAGAATCACTTGGTATCGAACTTGAAAGTTATGGTAATTTACTTTTCCCAATTACAACTAAACTAATGCCTGATAGTTTAATTTTAAATTATAATCGTGAATATAAAACAGAAACAGATTCATGAAACGTAACAAAATTGTTACAGTATTTAATATCCGAAATCGAAATAAGAGAAAGATTATTTTCATTTTAGAAAAAAGAATCTAATTCTTTTCAGGCTTATTCTAAAAATAGAAATGAAAGAAAATTTTCTGGTTTTGAAAATAATAAATTCCCAAAATTGAGATACGGTAGAAATGTGAGTGCTGCTACTTTAAATGTTATTAGTGATGAAAATAAATGTGTTTTCTGTTCATAAAAATGATCATAAAAATGATTAATGTAAATCAAGTGCTGCCGAAAAGAAACAGTGTTTATTACGTCAAGGAAGTTGTTTTAATTGCCTAAAAAAATTTCATATTGTCAGGCGATGTGTTAAGAAATAGGCTTGTACTATTTGTCGTAAAAAGCATAATGAAAACATATGCGATAAACTTTTCGAATCAAATCCCGATGTCCCCCCAAAATGAAACTATTGTGTCTTCTGTTTCTGAGAATAAAAATTCGAGCAGTAATATTTTACTCCAAACCGCGACGGTATTAGCAGAAAATAAAAACAAACAAGCTGAAATACGTATCTTATTTGATTTAAGTAGTCAAAAATCATTTATCGAATCGGATCTTGTTAATCAGTTAAAATTAAAAACGATAGGAAAATAAACTATAAAAATATATCCTTTTGGTTCGATAGAGCCCCAGAAAGAAACAATAGATGGTGTTTTAGTAAATTCATGATCTTACGAAAAAGATACAACTACCCACGTTATTAGCAAAGCAGTTATTCATCGGCCAGAGAGAGAAATAAGAAATTTATACTGAGGTAAACACTCACAGATAATCGTGGGAGCGAAGTGAAAGTTTTTGTGTCAGACTACTGATTGGCGCCGACAATTATTGGAATATTATTTCTGGTAATATATGCCACAAACGTCTCTGGTTGCAATGGATAGTCTTTTCGGATGGGTCTTGAGTGGTTCATCTTACTTAGAAAACAAAAGGTGAAAGCGAAATAAAAATGATGAAAGTAGTCGTAGATTCTTCGCGTGAAGAAAATTCAGATTTAATTCTGTAAAATTTTTGAAAATTAGACGTATTGGGTATCGAAAACGAAAAAAGGGATTTGTCTAATAATGATGGGGAATTTATCTTACAGGATTTTGAGAAAAATATAAAATTTCAAAACAATAGATACGTGGTAAAATTACCGTAGAATAAAAATGCTGAAAAGTTAGAAAATAATTATAAAATCGCGAAATACCGCTTAGAAAGTTTAGTTAAGAGATTTGTTAAAGATAAGGAATTTTACGATCGGTATAGGGATGTATTATCGAAACAGATTTGCGAGGAGATAGTGGAACCCGTTGAAATAAATGAAAAGGATGAAACGAATATGGATAGAGAATATTATATGCCTCATCATGCTGTCATATGTGATGATAAAACTACAACGAAGTTGAGAATAGTTTATGACACTCGCAAAATAAATTATCATTGAACGATTGTTTACATTCCGGACCGAATCTGATTCCCGACTCTTTAAGATTACTTTTAGATTTCCGAAGCAAATGATTCGCGTTAACTGCCAATATAGAGCAAAGTTTTTTGCAGATATTGTTAGATGAAAGAGATAGAAATGCAGTTAGATTCTTATGGTTTGAGGACAATTTTAAAGTAAAGAGAAGTTAAAATTTAAAATTTTTCGAATGACGCGTGTGTTATTTGGTGCTACTCCAAGTCCATTTTTATTGGCTGCGACTCTCAAATATCATCCAAGAAAGTACGAACGTAAATATCCGTTAGCACATAAAATTTTAAATTCCAAATTGTACGTTGATGATTTGATTTTTGGATTAGATAACGAAAACCATTGCCTTTTAATTTATAAGGAAATAAAAGAAATTTTACGTGAAGGTGGATTTAATATGCGTAAATGGAAAGAAAATTCGGAATCTCTTCAGATAAAACTAGACCAGTCCGAAAATTGTAACGAAAATTTAAATGAATTTTAAATGATTTGTTAGGCTACATTTGGAATTCGAAAGATGATACGCTAAAATTAGAATGCAAGTTTGCTGAATTAAGTAACAAATTTAATCCTTTAACTAAAAGATTAATTTTAAAAATTGCATCGAAAATATTTGATCCTCTTGGATTACGAATCTTGTAATTCGCAGAAGTCATGAAAAATTAAGACATGCAGGAGTTACATTAACAGACGTTCGAGAAACCTTTTGAATTATTAAAGGAAGGCAAAGAATTAAGAGTGTTATTTTCAACTGCAAATCTTTGCAAGAAATTTCGAGATTTACCCAAGACGAAGCTCCTTTTCCTCCAGACCACATTAAACAGGCTCATCCATTCGAAGTAACAGGTATCGACTATGCAGAGCCGTCCAACTTGAGCTCACTGAAGATCTGACTACAAAAACGTTCCTGCTTGCCTTTAGAAAATATGTATCCCGCAGAGGACTTTGTAGAAAACTGTACTCTGACAACGCAAAAACTTTCAAGAGAGCAAAAGTTGAGATAAATTTATTGTGGAAATTTTTAAAGGACAAAGAAATTTTGCCACCAAAAACATAGAATGGAATTTCATCATTGAAAGAGCTGCCTGATGGTGGGGCGGATTCTGGAAAAGACTGATAAAATCTACAAAAATTTGCCTTAGGAAAATATTGGGAGGAACATCTTTGACGTTTCCGGTATTAGAGACCATAGTTATTGAAGTTGAAGCAATTATAAATTCCAGACCATTGACCTTTGTCTACAGTGATATTGAGAAACCTGAGCCGCTTACACCTGGACATTTGCTCATAGGCAGAAGGCTCTCCCACAGCTTCGACTCAATCAACTTCTAGCAAATCCAATCTAGAACAGGGATGGAAGCAAAAAAATTCCCCCTTAGAAAGAATATGGAAAAATTGGAATTCTTCGTATCTTCTAGAACTAAGAACGGCCCACCAGTTAAAGAGACAGAAGGAAAATGTTCAACCAACCAAAGACTCAACCGTCCTAGTGTACGACGAGAAACTTACTTCCTCGACTCATGTGGAGAATGGGGATTGTCACCTGTGTCCATCCTGGACGTGATGGAAAGACGTGATCGATCGTGCACAATTAGACTTTTTAATGGAACTAATTTAAAAAGACCAGTTCAACTTCTATATCCTTGTAAACTTGGCTAAGACTCAAAAGGACCGAAAATTGTTTGTCCAATGGTCCTTTGGGGCCGGAGGATGAAACAGATTAACTTTAATGCCAACAGATGGCTCGCAGAATGAATGAATATTAATGTTTTTATTTTGTTTCAGTTTGATTTCTATAGCTTTGATGAAAGATGATCGATTATGTCATGTCCGTCCTTTTTCTATTAAATTTGTTTTATCATTAGAGTTCGTTTTGTTGTAAAGACAAGCGATGCAGTATCGAAGTCTGGTAAAAAGATAAAACCAGGTAGGAAAGAATATTTGAATTATTTCTACTCTATTTCTTCAAGGGGTGCAGAGGTACTGTTTAGGGATGGTTTCGGGTCGGGTCGACAAGAGAATCTTTTTCCACGGTCTATTGTGTTAGTCTTAAAGTGAAGAGAAGCTACCCGGCCTCAGATTTTGTAGCGGGGTGGGGAGTTCTTACCGTAGACAAACTATAGTAGACTTAAGTTTAAACATTTATTCAGGTTTTTATCTAAATTTGAAAGTGAAGACAAATGGATGAAAACTTCCGAACTGAATCACACGGAGGTCATTTCCTGCTCGACGGAGCATCCATATCAGGAAAATTAAAAGTTAAAAAAAATATCGGATAAGTATTTGGTGACATAGATCTGTTTTATTTAAAAAAATAAGTATAAAGTAAGGGGTGGAATACTCCTGAGTCAGTGATCATATGAAGATCATTTAACCCCTCTGGAAGTATCCATAATCGTGAAGATATCGAGAAGAATATTTATAATGCTTGGAAAGTATTCCTTATGAGAGGGGAGGAATGAGATTATTGGGTTACGATCCCTCTCTATTTAGTATTCCATTAAATCCTGCAGTCTTTTGCCTTACTAAAAAAGTATGAGGTAAGGACAAAGGATTGTTCATTTATATGAGAGAGATTGTTTCATAATCTGGATTGAAAGCCAGGGCCGGATTACAAATTAGTCCAGACTTGGCCATGGCCTGGGGCCCCCCTTAAAATGGATTGTTTGAAAATAAATTTGAAAAAATTAAGAAAAACAATGATTTTTCAAAATGTTACGATTAATTTTTAGTTCTAATTTAATAAAATAAAGTAAAATTTAATTTATTATTATTTATTTTAATTTTAAATATGCTTTCTTAAATGAAAAGATCTGTAAATACTTTTATATTTGAATAAATAAAAAATATACGAGAATAAAATGTAATCTAAGGGTCCTAAAAATTTGAATGGCCATGGGCCCCGCGTGCGCTTAATCCGGCTCTGTTGAAGGCTTTTTGGACAATATAATGTTAGTTTAAACTCTTTTCATACATTCTGCGAGAGTAAACCTTTTCAAGGAAGTGTTTCTATATTTCTGTATACATAAAATAAATCTTTCCTATAGTTTGTCTACGGTAAGAACTCTCCCCTCCCCAAAGCCAAGATTCCCTTTCTCTCGTCAACCCGAGTCAAAATATTCCACAAACAGTGATCCTCCCCGCCCCTGCTTGAAATAGTTATATCTCGTTACTATAGTCACCGCCGTAGGTCCAGACGAATGGCTAGGGGAATTCTTGCTTTAGACAAACTACACAATATAAAAGAAAACGTTTATTAAATGGGATTTTTCATTCCTTTTATCTACGCAGTATACACCGAAGAGCCATTACTTTATGACCACCCTGCTAATAACATGTAGGACCATCTTTAGCCCTCAAAACTTCTAGCACCCGCCTTGGCATTGATTCCACAAGGTGCTGATAGGCAGTCTGAGTTATCTGGTACCAAGAGCTCACCAACTGGTCCTGCAATTCCCTCACATTGCGAGGGGGAAGCGTGGCAGCACGAATTTGATTTTCCAAGTAGGACCACAAATGCTCTATTGGATTAAGGACATGACTGGAAAGTCACTGGAATGTTCCTCGACGATTCAACCTTTATGACATGGTGCCCTGTTGGTAAACACCACCCCCCGCAGGAAAAACTGTATTATTTAATTTATAAATAATTTATTAATACTTAAATTGCTTGAAAGATGATATGTTCCCTACTAATGACAACGAAGTTTTTTGTTTTATTCAGTCATTTATTTATATTTATTATGTCCGACAATGTAAAAAAAAAAAAAAAGAAGTGCACTTTGGGCTTCTGAGGGCTCCAGCCCCGAATAAAACATTCAAAAAAAGAGGGGGGAAAGTAGGATCTGGGCGCCCTTGTCATCTCGGGGCCCCAAGCTACAGCTTATTTAGTTTATACGTAAATCCGGCCTTGGGTGACAATGGCTTTTTACAAATTGAGTATTTCCATTTGAACGGGTAAGTAACATGTGCAGAAATAGGCAACCGGATCCTTTACATAATTATGAATTTATGAAATCAGTTCGTAAACAAACAACAGACTCTGATGAACATTTTACTAAGCATAACCTTAATTATTTAATGAAAATAGTTTGAAATATTCCAGTATGTGCATCAGCATTAGTCAATGTCAATTAAGAATGGTGTCAGTTCTTTTTTTTTTATTTCTCATAGTAATAAGCGCAATAACGTGCTCTTAATTTTTCAACATAAGAATTATTTATATAAAAGCTCAGCAATTTTGTATTGCACATTTAAATGCAGCTAATATTTTTCGAAGAAAATTTTGTGTAACATTTTTTTTACATTTGGGCCGGGAAAATTTATCAAACCTAGTGCCGGTATAAATGCAGCTACTTTATCTTTATAATTATACAAGTTCAATGAGTCTAAATTGCTGTAATAATCGTTATTCTATAATCTTTTTAATTCCTTTTTTCTCCCTTTTTAAAATTTGTTAACCGTAGTTTTTGCAACCCTATTAAACTTTTATTTCCTTTATCACTTATTGCAGTAAGTTTATTTTACCTTGCTGTATCAAGTAGCTCATTATGGGAAGATTTCTGTATCATGATCTATAGCTGAATAAATGCCAAGTTTTGGCAGCTTTCATGCAGTGGCCCTTGAGAAACTAGAAAAAATAACATAAAAGGGGGCCTACTGAAAGGATATTACTCATAGCCATCCTCAGACAAATTTCTACTTGTTTTATTTATTTTTTTTTAGTTTGCAAATTTGAAATAATTTTGTTACCTTATAGTCGGCATGACAGATCAGGATACGGAAATATTCCCCTCATTATTACTATATCGAAATTTAACTAATGATTGTAAATAAAATTCTGCTTTCTTAGTTAATCTGTGTGAAAATATTACACAATTGTTGAACCTTATGTGAGGGTAAATTAATCAAGGGTAACCAAGTTCATGGCTGTTGGAGTATAACTACCGGTACTTTTCGCTTCACTGGGCGCAAGCGAATAGTCACTAAAAATGTATGCATGTGCTTGTCTTAGTTGTTATTATGTGTTTGTGAGAATATGTACTAAAGACCTAATAAATATTGACCAGATCTGAAAGTACAAGCATGTAAGAGGCGAAAATTAAATCCACAGTTCCTAAAGCGATTTGAGTGTGTAGTTATATATTGTTTTGATTTTGGATTATAAATCTCAAAATAACTGAAACTCTACTTTTTTAAAAGGTATCTGGTATAAAATATATCTGCCTTTTTCGGTACTTTGAAAAGACTCAGAAGTTTTCAAAACTTAAAAAATTTCTGACGTTTTCGATACTTAGAAAATTTCTGACGTTTTCGGTACTTAGAAAAATTCTACCGATTTCAGTACTTAGAAAAGACTCGGAAGTTTTCGGTACTTAGAAAATTTTTGACGTTTTCGGTACTTAGAAAAATTCTTTTGATTTCGGTACTTAGAAAATTTCAGCCTTTTTCGGTACTTTGAAAAGACTCGGAAGTTTTCGGTACTTAGTAAATTTCTGATGTTCTGCCTTTTTCGGTACTTTAAAAAGACTCAGAAGTTTTCGGTATTTTGAAAATTTCACACGATTTCCGTACTTAGAAAAATTCAGACGATTTCGGTACTTAGAATATTTCTGACGTTATCGGTACTTAGAAAATTTCTGACGTTTTCAGTACTTAGAAAAAATCTGTTGATTTCGGTACTTAAAATAATTCTGTCGATTTCGGTACTTAGAAAGATTCTGTTGATTTAGGTACTTGGAAAATTTCTGACCTTTTCGGTTCTTAGAAAATATCTGACGTTTTCGGTACTTAGAAAATTTCTGACATTTTCGGTACTTAGAAAAATTCTTAGGATTTCGATACTTAGAAAAATTCTGACAATTTCGGTACTTAGAAAATTTCTGACGTTTTCGATACTTAGAAAATTTCTGACATTTTCGGTACTTAGAGAAATTCTGCTGATTTCGGTACTTTGAAAAATTCTGATGATTTCGGAACTTAGAAAAATTCTGTTGATTTCGGTACTTGGAAAATTTCTGCCTTTTTCGGTACTTTGAAAAGACTCAGAAGTTTTCAGTACTTAGAAAATATCTGACGTTTTCGGTACTTAGAAAATTTCTGACATTTTCGGTACTTAGAAAAATGCTTACGATTTCGATACTTATTAAACATTCAGAAGTTTTCGGTACTTAGAAAAATTCTGCCGATTTCGGTACTTAGAAAAATTCTGTTGATTTCGGTACTTAGAAAAATTCTGTCGATTTCGGTACTTAGAAAAGACTCGGAAGTTTTCGGTACTTAGAAAATTTCTGACGTTTTCGGTTCTTAGAAAAATTCTTTTGATTTCATTACTTAGAAAATTTCTGCCTTTTTCGGTACTTTGAAAAGACTCAGAAGTTTTCGGTACTTAGAAAATTTCTGACGATTTCGGTACTTAGAAAAATTCTGTTGATTTCGGTACTTGGAAAATTTCTGCCTTTTTCGGTACTTTGAAAAGACTCAGAAAGTTTCAGTACTTAGAAAATTTCTGACGTTTTCGGTACTTAGAAAAATTCTGCCGATTTCGGTACTTAGGAAAATTCTTACGATTTCGATACTTATTAAACATTCAGAAATTTTCGGTACTTAGAAAAATTCTGCCGATTTCGGTACTTAGAAAATTCTGACGATTTCGGTACTTTGAAAAATTCTGCCTCTTTCGGTACTTTGAAAAGACTAGGAAGTTTGCAGTACTTAGAAAATTTCTGACGTTTTCGGTACTTCGAAAAATTCTTTTGATTTCGGTACTTAGAAAAATTCTGACGATTTCGGTACTTAGAAAATTCTGACGATTTCGGTACTTAGAAACATTCTGATGATTTCGGATCTTAGAAAATTTCTGACCTTTTCGATAATTAGAAAATTTCTGACGTTTTCGGTACTTAGAAAAATTCTGTCGATTTCGGTACTTGGAAATATTCTGCCTTTTTCGGTACTTTGAAAAGACTCAGAAGTTTTTAGTACTTAGAAAATATCTGACATTTTCGGTATTTAGAAAATTTCTGACATTTTCGGTACTTAGAAAAATTCTGCCGATTTCGGTAATTAGAAAAATTCTGTTGATTTCGGTACTTAGAAAAATTCTGTCGATTTCGGTACTTAGAAAAGACTCGGAAGTTTTCGGTACTTAGAAAATTTCTGCCTTTTTCGGTACTTAGAAAACATTCAGAAGTTTTCGGTACTTAGAAAAATTCTGTCGAATTCGGTACTTAGAAAAATTCTGTTGATTTCGGTACTTGGAAAATTTCTGCCTTTTTCGGTACTTTGAAAAGACTCAGAAGTTTGCAGTACTTAGAAAATTTCTGACATTTTCGGTACTTAGAAAAATACTTACTATTTCGATACTTATTAAACATTCAGAAGTTTTCGGTACTTAGAAAAATTCTGCCGATTTCGGTACTTAGAAAATTCTGACGATTTCGGTACTTTGAAAAATTCTGCCTCTTTCGGTACTTTGAAAAGACTAGGAAGTTTGCAGTACTTAGAAAATTTCTGACGTTTTCGGTACTTCGAAAAATTCTTTTGATTTCGGTACTTAGAAAAATTCTGACGATTTCGGTACTTAGAAAATTCTGACGATTTCGGTACTTAGAAAAATTCTGATGATTTCGGTACTTGGAAAATTTCTGCCTTTTTCGGTACTTTGAAAAGACTCAGAAGTTTTCAGTACTTAGAAAATATCTGACGTTTTCGGTACTTAGAAAATTTCTGACATTTTCGGTACTTAGAAAAATTCTCTTGATTTCGGTACTTGGAAAATTTCTGCCTTTTTCGGTACTTTGAAAAGACTCAGAAGTTTTCGGTACTTAGAAAAATTCTGACGATTTCGGTTTTTAGAAAAATTCTGGTGATATCGGATCTTAGAAAATTTCTGACCTTTTCGGTACTTAGAAAATATCTGACGTTTTCGGTACTTAGAAAAATTCTGCCGATTTCGGTACTTAGAAAAATTCTGTTGATTTCGGTACTTAGAAAAATTCTGTCGATTTCGGTACTTAGAAAAGACTCGGAAGTTTTCGGTACTTAGAAAATTTCTGACGTTTTCGGTACTTAGAAAAATTCTTTTGATTTCATTACTTAGAAAATTTCTGCCTTTTTCGGTACTTTGAAAAGACTCAGAAGTTTTCGGTACTTAGAAAATTTCTGACGATTTCGGTACTTAGAAAAATTCTGTCGATTTCGGTACTTAGAAAACATTCAGAAGTTTTCGGTACTTAGAAAATTTCTGCCTTTTTCGGTACTTAGAATACATTCAGAAGTTTTCGGTACTTAGAAAATTTCTGACGTTTTCGGTACTTAGAAAAATTCTGTTGATTTCGGTACTTGGAAAATTTCTGCCTTTTTCGGTACTTTGAAAAGACTCAGAAGTTTTCAGTACTTAGAAAATTTCTGACGTTTTCGGTACTTAGAAAAATTCTGCCGATTTCGGTACTTAGGAAAATTCTTACGATTTCGATACTTATTAAACATTCAGAAATTTTCGGTACTTAGAAAAATTCTGCCGATTTCGGTACTTAGAAAATTCTGACGATTTCGGTACTTTGAAAAATTCTGCCTCTTTCGGTACTTTGAAAAGACTAGGAAGTTTGCAGTACTTAGAAAATTTCTGACGTTTTCGGTACTTCGAAAAATTCTTTTGATTTCGGTACTTAGAAAAATTCTGACGATTTCGGTACTTAGAAAATTCTGACGATTTCGGTACTTAGAAACATTCTGATGATTTCGGATCTTAGAAAATTTCTGACCTTTTCGATAATTAGAAAATTTCTGACGTTTTCGGTACTTAGAAAATTTCTGACATTTTCGGTACTTAGAAAAATTCTTAGGATTTCGATACTTAGAAAAATTCTGACAATTTCGGTACTTAGAAAATTTCTGACGTTTTCGATACTTAGAAAGTTTCTGACATTTTCGGTACTTAGAGAAATTCTGCTGATTTCGGTACTTTGAAAAATTCTGATGATTTCGGAACTTAGAAAAATTCTGTTGATTTCGGTACTTGGAAAATTTCTGCCTTTTTCGGTACTTTGAAAAGACTCAGAAGTTTTCAGTACTTAGAAAATATCTGACGTTTTCGGTACTTAGAAAATTTCTGACATTTTCGGTACTTAGAAAAATGCTTACGATTTCGATACTTATTAAACATTCAGAAGTTTTCGGTACTTAGAAAAATTCTGCCGATTTCGGTACTTAGAAAAATTCTGTTGATTTCGGTACTTAGAAAAATTCTGTCGATTTCGGTACTTAGAAAAGACTCGGAAGTTTTCGGTACTTAGAAAATTTCTGACGTTTTCGGTTCTTAGAAAAATTCTTTTGATTTCATTACTTAGAAAATTTCTGCCTTTTTCGGTACTTTGAAAAGACTCAGAAGTTTTCGGTACTTAGAAAATTTCTGACGATTTCGGTACTTAGAAAAATTCTGTTGATTTCGGTACTTGGAAAATTTCTGCCTTTTTCGGTACTTTGAAAAGACTCAGAAAGTTTCAGTACTTAGAAAATTTCTGACGTTTTCGGTACTTAGAAAAATTCTGCCGATTTCGGTACTTAGGAAAATTCTTACGATTTCGATACTTATTAAACATTCAGAAATTTTCGGTACTTAGAAAAATTCTGCCGATTTCGGTACTTAGAAAATTCTGACGATTTCGGTACTTTGAAAAATTCTGCCTCTTTCGGTACTTTGAAAAGACTAGGAAGTTTGCAGTACTTAGAAAATTTCTGACGTTTTCGGTACTTCGAAAAATTCTTTTGATTTCGGTACTTAGAAAAATTCTGACGATTTCGGTACTTAGAAAATTCTGACGATTTCGGTACTTAGAAACATTCTGATGATTTCGGATCTTAGAAAATTTCTGACCTTTTCGATAATTAGAAAATTTCTGACGTTTTCGGTACTTAGAAAAATTCTGTCGATTTCGGTACTTGGAAATATTCTGCCTTTTTCGGTACTTTGAAAAGACTCAGAAGTTTTTAGTACTTAGAAAATATCTGACATTTTCGGTATTTAGAAAATTTCTGACATTTTCGGTACTTAGAAAAATTCTGCCGATTTCGGTAATTAGAAAAATTCTGTTGATTTCGGTACTTAGAAAAATTCTGTCGATTTCGGTACTTAGAAAAGACTCGGAAGTTTTCGGTACTTAGAAAATTTCTGCCTTTTTCGGTACTTAGAAAACATTCAGAAGTTTTCGGTACTTAGAAAAATTCTGTCGAATTCGGTACTTAGAAAAATTCTGTTGATTTCGGTACTTGGAAAATTTCTGCCTTTTTCGGTACTTTGAAAAGACTCAGAAGTTTGCAGTACTTAGAAAATTTCTGACATTTTCGGTACTTAGAAAAATACTTACTATTTCGATACTTATTAAACATTCAGAAGTTTTCGGTACTTAGAAAAATTCTGCCGATTTCGGTACTTAGAAAATTCAGACGATTTCGGTACTTTGAAAAATTCTGCCTCTTTCGGTACTTTGAAAAGACTAGGAAGTTTGCAGTACTTAGAAAATTTCTGACGTTTTCGGTACTTCGAAAAATTCTTTTGATTTCGGTACTTAGAAAAATTCTGACGATTTCGGTACTTAGAAAATTCTGACGATTTCGGTACTTAGAAAAATTCTGATGATTTCGGTACTTGGAAAATTTCTGCCTTTTTCGGTACTTTGAAAAGACTCAGAAGTTTTCAGTACTTAGAAAATATCTGACGTTTTCGGTACTTAGAAAATTTCTGACATTTTCGGTACTTAGAAAAATTCTCTTGATTTCGGTACTTGGAAAATTTCTGCCTTTTTCGGTACTTTGAAAAGACTCAGAAGTTTTCGGTACTTAGAAAAATTCTGACGATTTCGGTTTTTAGAAAAATTCTGGTGATATCGGATCTTAGAAAATTTCTGACCTTTTCGGTACTTAGAAAATATCTGACGTTTTCGGTACTTAGAAAAATTCTGAAGATTTCGGTACTTAGAAAAATTCTGTTGATTTCGGTACTTAGAAAAATTCTGTCGATTTCGGTACTTAGAAAAGACTCGGAAGTTTTCGGTACTTAGAAAATTTCTGACGTTTTCGGTACTTAGAAAAATTCTTTTGATTTCATTACTTAGAAAATTTCTGCCTTTTTCGGTACTTTGAAAAGACTCAGAAGTTTTCGGTACTTAGAAAATTTCTGACGATTTCGGTACTTAGAAAAATTCTGTCGATTTCGGTACATAGAAAACATTCAGAAGTTTTCGGTACTTAGAAAATTTCTGCCTTTTTCGGTACTTAGAATACATTCAGAAGTTTTCGGTACTTAGAAAATTTCTGACGTTTTCGGTACTTAGAAAAATTCTGTTGATTTCGGTACTTGGAAAATTTCTGCCTTTTTCGGTACTTTGAAAAGACTCAGAAGTTTTCAGTACTTAGAAAATTTCTGACGTTTTCGGTACTTAGAAAAATTCTGCCGATTTCGGTACTTAGGAAAATTCTTACGATTTCGATACTTATTAAACATTCAGAAATTTTCGGTACTTAGAAAAATTCTGCCGATTTCGGTACTTAGAAAATTCTGACGATTTCGGTACTTTGAAAAATTCTGCCTCTTTCGGTACTTTGAAAAGACTAGGAAGTTTGCAGTACTTAGAAAATTTCTGACGTTTTCGGTACTTCGAAAAATTCTTTTGATTTCGGTACTTAGAAAAATTCTGACGATTTCGGTACTTAGAAAATTCTGACGATTTCGGTACTTAGAAACATTCTGATGATTTCGGATCTTAGAAAATTTCTGACCTTTTCGATAATTAGAAAATTTCTGACGTTTTCGGTACTTAGAAAAATTCTGTCGATTTCGGTACTTGGAAATATTCTGCCTTTTTCGGTACTTTGAAAAGACTCAGAAGTTTTTAGTACTTAGAAAATATCTGACATTTTCGGTATTTAGAAAATTTCTGACATTTTCGGTACTTAGAAAAATTCTGCCGATTTCGGTAATTAGAAAAATTCTGTTGATTTCGGTACTTAGAAAAATTCTGTCGATTTCGGTACTTAGAAAAGACTCGGAAGTTTTCGGTACTTAGAAAATTTCTGCCTTTTTCGGTACTTAGAAAACATTCAGAAGTTTTCGGTACTTAGAAAAATTCTGTCGAATTCGGTACTTAGAAAAATTCTGTTGATTTCGGTACTTGGAAAATTTCTGCCTTTTTCGGTACTTTGAAAAGACTCAGAAGTTTGCAGTACTTAGAAAATTTCTGACATTTTCGGTACTTAGAAAAATACTTACTATTTCGATACTTATTAAACATTCAGAAGTTTTCGGTACTTAGAAAAATTCTGCCGATTTCGGTACTTAGAAAATTCTGACGATTTCGGTACTTTGAAAAATTCTGCCTCTTTCGGTACTTTGAAAAGACTAGGAAGTTTGCAGTACTTAGAAAATTTCTGACGTTTTCGGTACTTCGAAAAATTCTTTTGATTTCGGTACTTAGAAAAATTCTGACGATTTCGGTACTTAGAAAATTCTGACGATTTCGGTACTTAGAAAAATTCTGATGATTTCGGTACTTGGAAAATTTCTGCCTTTTTCGGTACTTTGAAAAGACTCAGAAGTTTTCAGTACTTAGAAAATATCTGACGTTTTCGGTACTTAGAAAATTTCTGACATTTTCGGTACTTAGAAAAATTCTGCCTATTTCGGTACTTAGAAAAATTCTCTTGATTTCGGTACTTGGAAAATTTCTGCCTTTTTCGGTACTTTGAAAAGACTCAGAAGTTTTCGGTACTTAGAAAAATTCTGACGATTTCGGTTTTTAGAAAAATTCTGGTGATATCGGATCTTAGAAAATTTCTGACCTTTTCGGTACTTAGAAAATATCTGACGTTTTCGGTACTTAGAAAAATTCTGCCGATTTCGGTACTTAGAAAAATTCTGTTGATTTCGGTACTTAGAAAAATTCTGTCGATTTCGGTACTTAGAAAAGACTCGGAAGTTTTCGGTACTTAGAAAATTTCTGACGTTTTCGGTACATAGAAAAATTCTTTTGATTTCATTACTTAGAAAATTTCTGCCTTTTTCGGTACTTTGAAAAGACTCAGAAGTTTTCGGTACTTAGAAAATTTCTGACGATTTCGGTACTTAGAAAAATTCTGTCGATTTCGGTACTTAGAAAACATTCAGAAGTTTTCGGTACTTAGAAAATTTCTGCCTTTTTCGGTACTTAGAATACATTCAGAAGTTTTCGGTACTTAGAAAATTTCTGACGTTTTCGGTACTTAGAAAAATTCTGTTGATTTCGGTACTTGGAAAATTTCTGCCTTTTTCGGTACTTTGAAAAGACTCAGAAGTTTTCAGTACTTAGAAAATTTCTGACGTTTTCGGTACTTAGAAAAATTCTGCCGATTTCGGTACTTAGGAAAATTCTTACGATTTCGATACTTATTAAACATTCAGAAATTTTCGGTACTTAGAAAAATTCTGCCGATTTCGGTACTTAGAAAATTCTGACGATTTCGGTACTTTGAAAAATTCTGCCTCTTTCGGTACTTTGAAAAGACTAGGAAGTTTGCAGTACTTAGAAAATTTCTGACGTTTTCGGTACTTCGAAAAATTCTTTTGATTTCGGTACTTAGAAAAATTATGACGATTTCGGTACTTAGAAAATTCTGACGATTTCGGTACTTAGAAACATTCTGATGATTTCGGATCTTAGAAAATTTCTGACCTTTTCGATAATTAGAAAATTTCTGACGTTTTCGGTACTTAGAAAAATTCTGTCGATTTCGGTACTTGGAAATATTCTGCCTTTTTCGGTACTTTGAAAAGACTCAGAAGTTTTTAGTACTTAGAAAATATCTGACATTTTCGGTATTTAGAAAATTTCTGACATTTTCGGTACTTAGAAAAATTCTGCCGATTTCGGTAATTAGAAAAATTCTGTTGATTTCGGTACTTAGAAAAATTCTGTCGATTTCGGTACTTAGAAAAGACTCGGAAGTTTTCGGTACTTAGAAAATTTCTGCCTTTTTCGGTACTTAGAAAACATTCAGAAGTTTTCGGTACTTAGAAAAATTCTGTCGAATTCGGTACTTAGAAAAATTCTGTTGATTTCGGTACTTGGAAAATTTCTGCCTTTTTCGGTACTTTGAAAAGACTCAGAAGTTTGCAGTACTTAGAAAATTTCTGACATTTTCGGTACTTAGAAAAATACTTACTATTTCGATACTTATTAAACATTCAGAAGTTTTCGGTACTTAGAAAAATTCTGCCGATTTCGGTACTTAGAAAATTCTGACGATTTCGGTACTTTGAAAAATTCTGCCTCTTTCGGTACTTTGAAAAGACTAGGAAGTTTGCAGTACTTAGAAAATTTCTGACGTTTTCGGTACTTCGAAAAATTCTTTTGATTTCGGTACTTAGAAAAATTCTGACGATTTCGGTACTTAGAAAATTCTGACGATTTCGGTACTTAGAAAAATTCTGATGATTTCGGATCTTAGAAAATTTCTGACCTTTTCGATACTTAGAAAATTTCTGACGTTTTCGGTACTTAGAAAAATTCCGTCGATTTCGGTACTTGGAAAATTTCTGCCTTTTTCGGTACTTTGAAAAGACTCAGAAGTTTTCAGTACTTAGAAAATATCTGACGTTTTCGGTACTTAGAAAATTTCTGACATTTTCGGTACTTAGAAAAATTCTGCCTATTTCGGTACTTAGAAAAATTCTCTTGATTTCGGTACTTGGAAAATTTCTGCCTTTTTCGGTACTTTGAAAAGACTCAGAAGTTTTCGGTACTTAGAAAAATTCTGACGATTTCGGTTTTTAGAAAAATTCTGGTGATATCGGATCTTAGAAAATTTCTGACCTTTTCGGTACTTAGAAAATATCTGACGTTTTCGGTACTTAGAAAAATTCTGCCGATTTCGGTACTTAGAAAAATTCTGTTTTTTTTCGGTACTTAGAAAAATTCTGTCGATTTCGGTACTTAGAAAAGACTCGGAAGTTTTCGGTACTTAGAAAATTTCTGACGTTTTCGGTACTTAGAAAAATTCTTTTGATTTCATTACTTAGAAAATTTCTGCCTTTTTCGGTACTTTGAAAAGACTCAGAAGTTTTCGGTACTTAGAAAATTTCTGACGATTTCGGAACTTAGAAAAATTCTGTCGATTTCGGTACTTAGAAAACATTCAGAAGTTTTCGGTACTTAGAAAATTTCTGCCTTTTTCGGTACTTAGAATACATTCAGAAGTTTTCGGTACTTAGAAAATTTCTGACGTTTTCGGTACTTAGAAAAATTCTGTTGATTTCGGTACTTGGAAAATTTCTGCCTTTTTCGGTACTTTGAAAAGACTCAGAAGTTTTCAGTACTTAGAAAATTTCTGACGTTTTCGGTACTTAGAAAAATTCTGCCGATTTCGGTACTTAGGAAAATTCTTACGATTTCGATACTTATTAAACATTCAGAAATTTTCGGTACTTAGAAAAATTCTGCCGATTTCGGTACTTAGAAAATTCTGACGATTTCGGTACTTTGAAAAATTCTGCCTCTTTCGGTACTTTGAAAAGACTAGGAAGTTTGCAGTACTTAGAAAATTTCTGACGTTTTCGGTACTTCGAAAAATTCTTTTGATTTCGGTACTTAGAAAAATTCTGACGATTTCGGTACTTAGAAAATTCTGACGATTTCGGTACTTAGAAACATTCTGATGATTTCGGATCTTAGAAAATTTCTGACCTTTTCGATAATTAGAAAATTTCTGACGTTTTCGGTACTTAGAAAAATTCTGTCGATTTCGGTACTTGGAAATATTCTGCCTTTTTCGGTACTTTGAAAAGACTCAGAAGTTTTTAGTACTTAGAAAATATCTGACATTTTCGGTACTTAGAAAACATTCAGAAGTTTTCGGTACTTAGAAAAATTCTGTCGAATTCGGTACTTAGAAAAATTCTGTTGATTTCGGTACTTGGAAAATTTCTGCCTTTTTCGGTACTTTGAAAAGACTCAGAAGTTTGCAGTACTTAGAAAATTTCTGACATTTTCGGTACTTAGAAAAATACTTACTATTTCGATACTTATTAAACATTCAGAAGTTTTCGGTACTTAGAAAAATTCTGCCGATTTCGGTACTTAGAAAATTCTGACGATTTCGGTACTTTGAAAAATTCTGCCTCTTTCGGTACTTTGAAAAGACTAGGAAGTTTGCAGTACTTAGAAAATTTCTGACGTTTTCGGTACTTCGAAAAATTCTTTTGATTTCGGTACTTAGAAAAATTCTGACGATTTCGGTACTTAGAAAATTCTGACGATTTCGGTACTTAGAAAAATTCTGCCTATTTCGGTACTTAGAAAAATTCTCTTGATTTCGGTACTTGGAAAATTTCTGCCTTTTTCGGTACTTTGAAAAGACTCAGAAGTTTTCGGTACTTAGAAAAATTCTGACGATTTCGGTTTTTAGAAAAATTCTGGTGATATCGGATCTTAGAAAATTTCTGACCTTTTCGGTACTTAGAAAATATCTGACGTTTTCGGTACTTAGAAAAATTCTGCCGATTTCGGTACTTAGAAAAATTCTGTTGATTTCGGTACTTACAAAAATTCTGTCGATTTCGGTACTTAGAAAAGACTCGGAAGTTTTCGGTACTTAGAAAATTTCTGACGTTTTCGGTACTTAGAAAAATTCTTTTGATTTCATTACTTAGAAAATTTCTGCCTTTTTCGGTACTTTGAAAAGACTCAGAAGTTTTCGGTACTTAGAAAATTTCTGACGATTTCGGTACTTAGAAAAATTCTGTCGATTTCGGTACTTAGAAAACATTCAGAAGTTTTCGGTACTTAGAAAATTTCTGCCTTTTTCGGTACTTAGAATACATTCAGAAGTTTTCGGTACTTAGAAAATTTCTGACGTTTTCGGTACTTAGAAAAATTCTGTTGATTTCGGTACTTGGAAAATTTCTGCCTTTTTCGGTACTTTGAAAAGACTCAGAAGTTTTCAGTACTTAGAAAATTTCTGACGTTTTCGGTACTTAGAAAAATTCTGCCGATTTCGGTACTTAGGAAAATTCTTACGATTTCGATACTTATTAAACATTCAGAAATTTTCGGTACTTAGAAAAATTCTGCCGATTTCGGTACTTAGAAAATTCTGACGATTTCGGTACTTTGAAAAATTCTGCCTCTTTCGGTACTTTGAAAAGACTAGGAAGTTTGCAGTACTTAGAAAATTTCTGACGTTTTCGGTACTTCGAAAAATTCTTTTGATTTCGGTACTTAGAAAAATTCTGACGATTTCGGTACTTAGAAAATTCTGTCGATTTCGGTACTTGGAAATATTCTGCCTTTTTCGGTACTTTGAAAAGACTCAGAAGTTTTTAGTACTTAGAAAATATCTGACATTTTCGGTATTTAGAAAATTTCTGACATTTTCGGTACTTAGAAAAATTCTGCCGATTTCGGTAATTAGAAAAATTCTGTTGATTTCGGTACTTAGAAAAATTCTGTCGATTTCGGTACTTAGAAAAGACTCGGAAGTTTTCGGTACTTAGAAAATTTCTGCCTTTTTCGGTACTTAGAAAACATTCAGAAGTTTTCGGTACTTAGAAAAATTCTGTCGAATTCGGTACTTAGAAAAATTCTGTTGATTTCGGTACTTGGAAATATTCTGCCTTTTTCGGTACTTTGAAAAGACTCAGAAGTTTGCAGTACTTAGAAAATTTCTGACATTTTCGGTACTTAGAAAAATACTTACTATTTCGATACTTATTAAACATTCAGAAGTTTTCGGTACTTAGAAAAATTCTGCCGATTTCGGTACTTAGAAAATTCTGACGATTTCGGTACTTTGAAAAATTCTGCCTCTTTCGGTACTTTGAAAAGACTAGGAAGTTTGCAGTACTTAGAAAATTTCTGACGTTTTCGGTACTTCGAAAAATTCTTTTGATTTCGGTACTTAGAAAAATTCTGACGATTTCGGTACTTAGAAAATTCTGACGATTTCGGTACTTAGAAAAATTCTGATGATTTCGGATCTTAGAAAATTTCTGACCTTTTCGATACTTAGAAAATTTCTGACGTTTTCGGTACTTAGAAAAATTCCGTCGATTTCGGTACTTGGAAAATTTCTGCCTTTTTCGGTACTTTGAAAAGACTCAGAAGTTTTCAGTACTTAGAAAATATCTGACGTTTTCGGTACTTAGAAAATTTCTGACATTTTCGGTACTTAGAAAAATTCTGCCTATTTCGGTACTTAGAAAAATTCTCTTGATTTCGGTACTTGGAAAATTTCTGCCTTTTTCGGTACTTTGAAAAGACTCAGAAGTTTTCGGTACTTAGAAAAATTCTGACGATTTCGGTTTTTAGAAAAATTCTGGTGATATCGGATCTTAGAAAATTTCTGACCTTTTCGGTACTTAGAAAATATCTGACGTTTTCGGTACTTAGAAAAATTCTGTCGATGTCGGTACTTAGAAAACTTTCAGAAGTCTTCGGTACTTAGAAAATTTCTGACGTTTCCGGTACTTAGAAAAATTCTTACGATTTCGATACTTATTAAACATTCAGAAGTTTTCGGTTCTTAGAAAAATTCTGTCGATCTCGGTACTTAGAAAAGACTCGGAAGTTTTCGGTACTTAGAAAATTTCTGACGTTTTCGATACTTAGAAAATTTCTGCCGTTTTCGGTACTTAGAAAAATTCTGCCGATTTCAGTACTTAGAAAAGACTCGGAAGTTTTCGGTACTTAGAAAATTTCTGACGATTTCGGTACTTAGAAAACATTCAGAAGTTCTCGGTACTTAGAAAATTTCTGCCTTTTTCGGTACTTAGAAAACATTCAAAAGTTTTCGGTACTTAGAAAAATTCTGTTGATTTCGGTACTTAGAAAATTCTGACGTTTTCGGAACTTAGAAAAATTCTGATGATTTCGGTACTTAGAAAAATTCTGATGATTTCATTACTTAGAAAATTTCTGCCTTTTTCGGTACTTTGAAAAGATTCAGAAGTTTTCGGTATTTAGAAAATTTCTGACGATTTCGGTACTTAGAAAAATTCTGTCGATTTCGGTACTTAGAAAACATTCAGAAGTTTTCGGTACTTAGAAAATTTCTGCCTTTTTCGGTACTTAGAATACATTCAGAAATTTTCGGTACTTAGAAAATTTCTGACGTTTTCGGTACTTAGAAAAATTCTGTTGATTTCGGTACTTGGAAAATTTCTGCCTTTTTCGGTACTTTGAAAAGACTCAGAACTTTTCAGTACTTAGAAAATTTCTGACGTTTTCGGTACTTAGAAAAATTCTGCCGATTTCGGTACTTAGGAAAATTCTTACGATTTCGATACTTATTAAACATTCAGAAATTTTCGGTACTTAGAAAAATTCTGCCGATTTCGGTACTTAGAAAATTCTGACGATTTCGGTACTTTGAAAAATTCTGCCTCTTTCGGTACTTTGAAAAGACTAGGAAGTTTGCAGTACTTAGAAAATTTCTGACGTTTTCGGTACTTCGAAAAATTCTTTTGATTTCGGTACTTAGAAAAATTCTGACGATTTCGGTACTTAGAAAATTCTGACGATTTCGGTACTTAGAAACATTCTGATGATTTCGGATCTTAGAAAATTTCTGACCTTTTCGATAATTAGAAAATTTCTGACGTTTTCGGTACTTAGAAAAATTCTGTCGATTTCGGTACTTGGAAATATTCTGCCTTTTTCGGTACTTTGAAAAGACTCAGAAGTTTTTAGTACTTAGAAAATATCTGACATTTTCGGTATTTAGAAAATTTCTGACATTTTCGGTACTTAGAAAAATTCTGCCGATTTCGGTAATTAGAAAAATTCTGTTGATTTCGGTACTTAGAAAAGACTCGGAAGTTTTCGGTACTTAGAAAATTTCTGCCTTTTTCGGTACTTAGAAAACATTCAGAAGTTTTCGGTACTTAGAAAAATTCTGTCGAATTCGGTACTTAGAAAAATTCTGTTGATTTCGGTACTTTGAAAAGACTCAGAAGTTTGCAGTACTTAGAAAATTTCTGACATTTTCGGTACTTAGAAAAATACTTACTATTTCGATACTTATTAAACATTCAGAAGTTTTCGGTACTTAGAAAAATTCTGCCGATTTCGGTACTTAGAAAATTCTGACGATTTCGGTACTTTGAAAAATTCTGCCTCTTTCGGTACTTTGAAAAGACTAGGAAGTTTGCAGTACTTAGAAAATTTCTGACGTTTTCGGTACTTCGAAAAATTCTTTTGATTTCGGTACTTAGAAAAATTCTGACGATTTCGGTACTTAGAAAATTCTGACGATTTCGGTACTTAGAAAAATTCTGATGATTTCGGATCTTAGAAAATTTCTGACCTTTTCGATACTTAGAAAATTTCTGACGTTTTCGGTACTTAGAAAAATTCCGTCGATTTCGGTACTTGGAAAATTTCTGCCTTTTTCGGTACTTAGAAAACTTTCAGAAGTCTTCGGTACTTAGAAAATTTCTGACGTTTCCGGTACTTAGAAAAATTCTTACGATTTCGATACTTATTAAACATTCAGAAGTTTTCGGTACTTAAAAAAATTCTGTTGATTTCGGTACTTAGAAAATTTCTGCCTTTTTCGGTACTTTGAAAAGACTCAGAAGTTTTCGGTACTTAGAAAATTTCTGACGATTTCGGTACTTAGAAAAATTCTGACGATTTCGGTACTTAGAAAACATTCAGAAGTTTTCGGTACTTAGAAAATTTCTGCCTTTTTCGGTACTTAGAAAACATTCAAAAGTTTTCGGTACTTAGAAAAATTCTGTTGATTTCGGTACTTAGAAAAATTCAGTCAATTTCGGTACTTAGGAAAATTCTTACGATTTCGATACTTATTAAACATTCAGAAGTTTTCGGTACTTAGAAAAATTCTGCCGATTTCGGTACTTAGAAAATTCTGTCGATTTCGGTACTTTGAAAAATTCTGCCTTTTTCGGTACTTTGAAAAGACTCGGAAGTTTTCGGTACTTAGAAAATTTCTGACGTTTTCGGAACTTAGAAAAATTCTGATGATTTCGGTACTTAGAAAAATTCTGATGATTTCGGAATTTAGAAAACTTCTGCTGATTTCGGTACTTGGAAAATTTCTGCCTTTTTCGGTACTTTGAAAAGACTCAGAAGTTTTCAGTACTTAAAAAATTTCTGACGTTTTCGATACTTAGAAAATTTCTGCCGTTTTCGGTACTTAGAAAAATTCTGCCGATTTCAGTACTTAGAAAAGACTCGGAAGTTTTCGGTACTTAGAAAATTTTTGACGATTTCGGTACTTAGAAAAATTCTTTTGATTTCGGTACTTAGAAAATTTCAGCCTTTTTCGGTACTTTGAAAAGACTCGGAAGTTTTCGGTACTTAGTAAATTTCTGATGTTCTGCCTTTTTCGGTACTTTAAAAAGATTCAGAAGTTTTCGGTATTTTGAAAATTTCACACGATTTCGGTACTTAGAAAAATTCAGACGATTTCGGTACTTAGAATATTTCTGACGTTATCGGTACTTAGAAAATTTCTGACGTTTTCAGTACTTAGAAAAATTCTGTTGATTTCGGTACTTAGAAAATTTCTGCCTTTTTCGGTACTTTGAAAAGACTCAGAAGTTTTCGGTACTTAGAAAATTTCTGACGATTTCTGTACTTAGAAAAATTCAGACGATTTCGGTATTTTGAAAAATTCTGTCGATTTCGGTACTTAGAAAACATTCAGAAGTTTTCGGTACTTAGAAAATTTCTGCCTTTTTCGGTACTTAGAAAACATTCAAAAGTTTTCGGTACTTAGAAAAATTCTGTTGATTTCGGTACTTAGAAAAATTCAGTCAATTTCGGTACTTAGGAAAATTCTTACGATTTCGATACTTATTAAACATTCAGAAGTTTTCGGTATGTAGAAAAATTCTGCCGATTTCGGTACTTAGAAAAATTCTGTTGATTTCGGTACTTAGAAAAATTCTGTCGATTTCGGTACTTAGAAAAGACTCGGAAGTTTTCGGTACTTAGAAAATTTCTGACGTTTTCGGTACTTAGAAAAATTCTTTTGATTTCGGTACTTAGAAAATTTCTGCCTTTTTCGGTACTTTGAAAAGACTCAGAAGTTTCGGTACTTAGAAATTTTCTGACGATTTCGGTACTTAGAAAAATTCTGACGATTTCGGTACTTAGAAAAATTCTGACGATTTCGGTACTTAGAAAATTCTGACGATTTCGGTACTTAGAAAAATTCTGATGATTTCGGATCTTAGAAAATTTCTGACCTTTTCGATACTTAGAAAATTTCTGACGTTTTCGGAACTTAGAAAAATTCTGTCGATGTCGGTACTTAGAAAACTTTCAGAAGTCTTCGGTACTTAGAAAATTTCTGACGTTTCCGGTACTTAGAAAAATTCTTACGATTTCGATACTTATTAAACATTCAGAAGTTTTCGGTACTTAGAAAAATTCTGTTGATCTCGGTACTTAGAAAAGACTCGGAAGTTTTCGGTACTTAGAAAATTTCTGACGTTTTCGGTACTTAGAAAAATTCTGCCGATTTCAGTACTTAGAAAAGACTCGGAAGTTTTCGGTACTTAGAAAATTTTTGACGATTTCGGTACTTAGAAAAATTCTTTTGATTTCGGTACTTAGAAAATTTCAGCCTTTTTCGGTACTTTGAAAAGACTCGGAAGTTTTCGGTACTTAGTAAATTTCTGATGTTCTGCCTTTTTCGGTACTTTAAAAAGACTCATAAGTTTTCGGTATTTTGAAAATTTCACACGATTTCGGTACTTAGAAAAATTCAGACGATTTCGGTACTTAGAATATTTCTGACGTTATCGGTACTTAGAAAAATTCTGCCGATTTCAGTACTTAGAAAAGACTCGGAAGTTTTCGGTACTTAGAAAATTTTTGACGTTTTCGGTACTTAGAAAAATTCTTTTGATTTCGGTACTTAGAAAATTTCAGCCTTTTTCGGTACTTTGAAAAGACTCGGAAGTTTTCGGTACTTAGTAAATTTCTGATGTTCTGCCTTTTTCGGTACTTTAAAAAGACTCATAAGTTTTCGGTATTTTGAAAATTTCACACGATTTCGGTACTTAGAAAAATTCAGACGATTTCGGAACTTAGAATATTTCTGACGTTATCGGTACTTAGAAAATTTCTGACGTTTTCAGTACTTAGAAAAATTCTGTTGATTTCGGTACTTAGAAAAATTCTGTCGATTTCGGTACTTAGAAAGATTCTGTTGATTTTGGTACTTAGAAAATTTCTGACCTTTTCGGTACTTAGAAAATATCTGACGTTTTCGGTACTTAGAAAATTTCTGACATTTTCGGTACTTAGAAAAATTCTTAGGATTTCGATACTTAGAAAAATTCTGACAATTTCGGTACCTAGAAAAATTCCGACGATTTCAGTACTTAGAAAATTTCTGTTGTTTTCGGTACTTTGAAAAATTCTGATGATTTCAGTACTTAGAAAAATTCTGATGATTTCGGAACTTAGAAAAATTCTGTTGATTTCGGTACTTGGAAAATTTCTGCCTTTTTCGGTACTTTGAAAAGACTCAGAAGTTTTTAGTACTTAGAAAATTTCTGACGTTTTCGATACTTAGAAAATTTCTGACGTTTTCGGTGCTTAGAAAATTTCTGACGATTTCGGTACTTAGAAAAATTCTGACGATTTCGGTACTTAGAAAAATTCTGTCGATTTCGGTACTTAGAAAACATTCAGAAGTTTTCGGTACTTAGAAAATTTCTGCCTTTTTCGGTACTTAGAAAACATTCAAAAGTTTTCGGTACTTAGAAAAATTCTGTTGATTTCGGTACTTAAAAAAATTCAGTCAATTGCGGTACTTAGGAAAATTCTTACGATTTCGATACTTATTAAACATTCAGAAGTTTTCGGTATGTAGAAAAATTCTGCCGATTTCGGTACTTAGAAAAATTCTGTTGATTTCGGTACTTAGAAAAATTCTGTCGATTTCGGTACTTAGAAAAGACTCGGAAGTTTTCGATACTTAGAAAAATTCTGACAATTTCGGTACCTAGAAAAATTCCGACGATTTCAGTACTTAGAAAATTTCTGTTGTTTTCGGTACTTTGAAAAATTCTGATGATTTCAGTACTTAGAAAAATTCTGATGATTTCGGAACTTAGAAAAATTCTGTTGATTTCGGTACTTGGAAAATTTCTGCCTTTTTCGGTACTTTGAAAAGACTCAGAAGTTTTTAGTACTTAGAAAATTTCTGACGTTTTCGATACTTAGAAAATTTCTGACGTTTTCGGTGCTTAGAAAATTTCTGACGATTTCGGTACTTAGAAAAATTCTGACGATTTCGGTACTTAGAAAAATTCTGTCGATTTCGGTACTTAGAAAACATTCAGAAGTTTTCGGTACTTAGAAAATTTCTGCCTTTTTCGGTACTTAGAAAACATTCAAAAGTTTTCGGTACTTAGAAAAATTCTGTTGATTTCGGTACTTAAAAAAATTCAGTCAATTGCGGTACTTAGGAAAATTCTTACGATTTCGATACTTATTAAACATTCAGAAGTTTTCGGTATGTAGAAAAATTCTGCCGATTTCGGTACTTAGAAAAATTCTGTTGATTTCGGTACTTAGAAAAATTCTGTCGATTTCGGTACTTAGAAAAGACTCGGAAGTTTTCGGTACTTAGAAAATTTCTGACGTTTTCGGTACTTAGAAAAATTCTTTTGATTTCGGTACTTAGAAAATTTCTGCCTTTTTCGGTACTTTGAAAAGACTCAGAAGTTTTCGGTACTTAGAAATTTTCTGACGATTTCGGTACTTAGAAAAATTCTGACGATTTCGGTACTTAGAAAAATTCTGACGATTTCGGTACTTAGAAAATTCTGACGATTTCGGTACTTAGAAAAATTCTGATGATTTCGGATCTTAGAAAATTTCTGACCTTTTCGATACTTAGAAAATTTCTGACGTTTTCGGAACTTAGAAAAATTCTGTCGATGTCGGTACTTAGAAAACTTTCAGAAGTCTTCGGTACTTAGAAAATTTCTGACGTTTCCGGTACTTAGAAAAATTCTTACGATTTCGATACTTATTAAACATTCAGAAGTTTTCGGTACTTAGAAAAATTCTGTTGATCTCGGTACTTAGAAAAGACTCGGAAGTTTTCGGTACTTAGAAAATTTCTGACGTTTTCGGTACTTAGAAAAATTCTGCCGATTTCAGTACTTAGAAAAGACTCGGAAGTTTTCGGTACTTAGAAAATTTTTGACGATTTCGGTACTTAGAAAAATTCTTTTGATTTCGGTACTTAGAAAATTTCAGCCTTTTTCGGTACTTTGAAAAGACTCGGAAGTTTTCGGTACTTAGTAAATTTCTGATGTTCTGCCTTTTTCGGTACTTTAAAAAGACTCATAAGTTTTCGGTATTTTGAAAATTTCACACGATTTCGGTACTTAGAAAAATTCAGACGATTTCGGTACTTAGAATATTTCTGACGTTATCGGTACTTAGAAAAATTCTGCCGATTTCAGTACTTAGAAAAGACTCGGAAGTTTTCGGTACTTAGAAAATTTTTGACGTTTTCGGTACTTAGAAAAATTCTTTTGATTTCGGTACTTAGAAAATTTCAGCCTTTTTCGGTACTTTGAAAAGACTCGGAAGTTTTCGGTACTTAGTAAATTTCTGATGTTCTGCCTTTTTCGGTACTTTAAAAAGACTCAGAAGTTTTCGGTATTTTGAAAATTTCACACGATTTCCGTACTTAGAAAAATTCAGACGATTTCGGAACTTAGAATATTTCTGACGTTATCGGTACTTAGAAAATTTCTGACGTTTTCAGTACTTAGAAAAATTCTGTTGATTTCGGTACTTAGAAAAATTCTGTCGATTTCGGTACTTAGAAAGATTCTGTTGATTTTGGTACTTAGAAAATTTCTGACCTTTTCGGTACTTAGAAAATATCTGACGTTTTCGGTACTTAGAAAATTTCTGACATTTTCGGTACTTAGAAAAATTCTTAGGATTTCGATACTTAGAAAAATTCTGACAATTTCGGTACCTAGAAAAATTCCGACGATTTCAGTACTTAGAAAATTTCTGTTGTTTTCGGTATTTTGAAAAATTCTGATGATTTCAGTACTTAGAAAAATTCTGATGATTTCGGAACTTAGAAAAATTCTGTTGATTTCGGTACTTGGAAAATTTCTGCCTTTTTCGGTACTTTGAAAAGACTCAGAAGTTTTTAGTACTTAGAAAATTTCTGACGTTTTCGATACTTAGAAAATTTCTGACGTTTTCGGTGCTTAGAAAATTTCTGACGATTTCGGTACTTAGAAAAATTCTGACGATTTCGGTACTTAGGAAAATTCTTACGATTTCGATACTTATTAAACATTCAGAAGTTTTCGGTATGTAGAAAAATTCTGCCGATTTCGGTACTTAGAAAAATTCTGTTGATTTCGGTACTTAGAAAAATTCTGTCGATTTCGGTACTTAGAAAAGACTCGGAAGTTTTCGGTACTTAGAAAATTTCTGACGTTTTCGGTACTTAGAAAAATTCTTTTGATTTCGGTACTTAGAAAATTTCTGCCTTTTTCGGTACTTTGAAAAGACTCAGAAGTTTTCGGTACTTAGAAATTTTCTGACGATTTCGGTACTTAGAAAAATTCTGACGATTTCGGTACTTAGAAAAATTCTGACGATTTCGGTACTTAGAAAATTCTGACGATTTCGGTACTTAGAAAAATTCTGATGATTTCGGTACTTAGAATATTTCTGACGTTATCGGTACTTAGAAAATTTCTGACGTTTTCAGTACTTAGAAAAATTCTGTTGATTTCGGTACTTTGAAAATTTCTGCCTTTTTCGGTACTTTGAAAAGACTCAGAAGTTTTCGGTACTTAGAAAATTTCTGTCGTTTTCGGTACTTTGAAAAATTCTGATGATTTCAGTACTTAGAAAAATTCTGATGATTTCGGAACTTAGAAAAATTCTGTTGATTTCGGTACTTGGAAAATTTCTGCTTTTTTCGGTACTTTGAAAAGACTCAGAAGTTTTCAGTACTTAGAAAATTTCTGACGTTTTCGATACTTAGAAAATTTCTGACGTTTTCGGTACTTAGAAAATTTCTGACGATTTCGGTACTTAGAAAAATTCTGACGATTTCGGTACTTAGAATATTTCTGACGTTATCGGTACTTAGAAAATTTTTGACGTTTTCAGTACTTAGAAAAATTCTGTTGATTTCGGTACTTAGAAAAATTCTGTCGATTTCGGTACTTAGAAAGATTCTGTTGATTTTGGTACTTAGAAAATTTCTGACCTTTTCGGTACTTAGAAAATATCTGACGTTTTCGGTACTTAGAAAATTTCTGACCTTTTCGGTACTTAGAAAATATCTGACGTTTTCGGTACATAGAAAAATTCTGTCGATGTCGGTACTTAGAAAACTTTCAGAAGTCTTCAGTACTTAGAAATTTTCTGACGTTTCCGGTACTTAGAAAAATTCTTAGGATTTCGATACTTATTAAACATTCAGAAGTTTTTGGGTACTTAGAAAAATTCTGTCGATCTCGGTACTTAGAAAAGACTCGGAAGTTTTCGGTACTTAGAAAATTTCTGCCGATTTCAGTACTTAGAAAAGACTCGGAAGTTTTCGGTACTTAGAAAATTTTTGACGTTTTCGGTACTTAGAAAAATTCTTTTGATTTCGGTACTTAGAAAATTTCAGCCTTTTTCGGTACTTTGAAAAGACTCGGAAGTTTTCGGTACTTAGTAAATTTCTGATGTTCTGCCTTTTTCGGTACTTTAAAAAGACTCAGAAGTTTTCGGTATTTTGAAAATTTCACACGATTTCCGTACTTAGAAAAATTCAGACGATTTCGGAACTTAGAATATTTCTGACGTTATCGGTACTTAGAAAATTTCTGACGTTTTCAGTACTTAGAAAAATTCTGTTGATTTCGGTACTTAGAAAAATTCTGTCGATTTCGGTACTTAGAAAGATTCTGTTGATTTTGGTACTTAGAAAATTTCTGACCTTTTCGGTACTTAGAAAATATCTGACGTTTTCGGTACTTAGAAAATTTCTGACATTTTCGGTACTTAGAAAAATTCTTAGGATTTCGATACTTAGAAAAATTCTGACAATTTCGGTACCTAGAAAAATTCCGACGATTTCAGTACTTAGAAAATTTCTGTTGTTTTCGGTACTTTGAAAAATTCTGATGATTTCAGTACTTAGAAAAATTCTGATGATTTCGGAACTTAGAAAAATTCTGTTGATTTCGGTACTTGGAAAATTTCTGCCTTTTTCGGTACTTTGAAAAGACTCAGAAGTTTTTAGTACTTAGAAAATTTCTGACGTTTTCGATACTTAGAAAATTTCTGACGTTTTCGGTACTTAGAAAATTTCTGACGATTTCGGTACTTAGAAAAATTCTGACGATTTCGGTACTTAGAATATTTCTGACGTTATCGGTACTTAGAAAATTTCTGACGTTTTCAGTACTTAGAAAAATTCTGTTGATTTCGGTACTTAGAAAAATTCTGTCGATTTCGGTACTTAGAAAGATTCTGTTGATTTTGGTACTTAGAAAATTTCTGACCTTTTCGGTACTTAGAAAATATCTGACGTTTTCGGTACTTAGAAAATTTCTGACCTTTTCGGTACTTAGAAAATATCTGACGTTTTCGGTACATAGAAAAATTCTGTCGATGTCGGTACTTAGAAAACTTTCAGAAGTCTTCGGTACTTAGAAATTTTCTGACGTTTCCGGTACTTAGAAAAATTCTTAGGATTTCGATACTTATTAAACATTCAGAAGTTTTTGGGTACTTAGAAAAATTCTGTCGATCTCGGTACTTAGAAAAGACTCGGAAGTTTTCGGTACTTAGAAAATTTCTGACGTTTTCGGTACTTAGAAAAATTCTGATGATTTCGGTACTTAGAAAAATTCTGATGATTTCGGAACTTAGAAAAATTCTGCTGATTTCGGTACTTGGAAAATTTCTGCCTTTTTCGGTACTTTGAAAAGACTCAGAAGTTTTCAGTACTTAGAAAATTTCTGACGTTTTCGATACTTAGAAAATTTCTGACGTTTTCGGTACTTAGAAAAATTCTGCCGATTTCAGTACTTAGAAAAGACTCGGAAGTTTTCGGTACTTAGAAAATTTTTGACGTTTTCGGTACTTAGAAAAATTCTTTTGATTTCGGTACTTAGAAAATTTCAGCCTTTTTCGGTACTTTGAAAAGACTCGGAAGTTTTCGGTACTTAGTAAATTTCTGATGTTCTGCCTTTTTCGGTACTTTAAAAAGACTCAGAAGTTTTCGGTATTTTGAAAATTTCACACGATTTCCGTACTTAGAAAAATTCAGACGATTTCGGAACTTAGAATATTTCTGACGTTATCGGTACTTAGAAAATTTCTGACGTTTTCAGTACTTAGAAAAATTCTGTTGATTTCGGTACTTAGAAAAATTCTGTCGATTTCGGTACTTAGAAAGATTCTGTTGATTTTGGTACTTAGAAAATTTCTGACCTTTTCGGTACTTAGAAAATATCTGACGTTTTCGGTACTTAGAAAATTTCTGACCTTTTCGGTACTTAGAAAATATCTGACGTTTTCGGTACATAGAAAAATTCTGTCGATGTCGGTACTTAGAAAACTTTCAGAAGTCTTCGGTACTTAGAAATTTTCTGACGTTTCCGGTACTTAGAAAAATTCTTAGGATTTCGATACTTATTAAACATTCAGAAGTTTTTGGGTACTTAGAAAAATTCTGTCGATCTCGGTACTTAGAAAAGACTCGGAAGTTTTCGGTACTTAGAAAATTTCTGACGTTTTCGGTACTTAGAAAAATTCTGATGATTTCGGTACTTAGAAAAATTCTGATGATTTCGGAACTTAGAAAAATTCTGCTGATTTCGGTACTTGGAAAATTTCTGCCTTTTTCGGTACTTTGAAAAGACTCAGAAGTTTTCAGTACTTAGAAAATTTCTGACGTTTTCGATACTTAGAAAATTTCTGACGTTTTCGGTACTTAGAAAAATTCTGCCGATTTCAGTACTTAGAAAAGACTCGGAAGTTTTCGGTACTTAGAAAATTTTTGACGTTTTCGGTACTTAGAAAAATTCTTTTGATTTCGGTACTTAGAAAATTTCAGCCTTTTTCGGTACTTTGAAAAGACTCGGAAGTTTTCGGTACTTAGTAAATTTCTGATGTTCTGCCTTTTTCGGTACTTTAAAAAGACTCAGAAGTTTTCGGTATTTTGAAAATTTCACACGATTTCCGTACTTAGAAAAATTCAGACGATTTCGGAACTTAGAATATTTCTGACGTTATCGGTACTTAGAAAATTTCTGACGTTTTCAGTACTTAGAAAAATTCTGTTGATTTCGGTACTTAGAAAAATTCTGTCGATTTCGGTACTTAGAAAGATTCTGTTGATTTTGGTACTTAGAAAATTTCTGACCTTTTCGGTACTTAGAAAATATCTGACGTTTTCGGTACTTAGAAAAATTCTTAGGATTTCGATACTTAGAAAAATTTTGACAATTTCGGTACCTAGAAAAATTCCGACGATTTCAGTACTTAGAAAATTTCTGTTGTTTTCGGTACTTTGAAAAATTCTGATGATTTCAGTACTTAGAAAAATTCTGATGATTTCGGAACTTAGAAAAATTCTGTTGATTTCGGTACTTGGAAAATTTCTGCCTTTTTCGGTACTTTGAAAAGACTCAGAAGTTTTTAGTACTTAGAAAATTTCTGACGTTTTCGATACTTAGAAAATTTCTGACGTTTTCGGTACTTAGAAAATTTCTGACGATTTCGGTACTTAGAAAAATTCTGACGATTTCGGTACTTAGAATATTTCTGACGTTATCGGTACTTAGAAAATTTCTGACGTTTTCAGTACTTAGAAAAATTCTGTTGATTTCGGTACTTAGAAAAATTCTGTCGATTTCGGTACTTAGAAAGATTCTGTTGATTTTGGTACTTAGAAAATTTCTGACCTTTTCGGTACTTAGAAAATATCTGACGTTTTCGGTACTTAGAAAATTTCTGACCTTTTCGGTACTTAGAAAATATCTGACGTTTTCGGTACATAGAAAAATTCTGTCGATGTCGGTACTTAGAAAACTTTCAGAAGTCTTCGGTACTTAGAAATTTTCTGACGTTTCCGGTACTTAGAAAAATTCTTAGGATTTCGATACTTATTAAACATTCAGAAGTTTTTGGGTACTTAGAAAAATTCTGTCGATCTCGGTACTTAGAAAAGACTCGGAAGTTTTCGGTACTTAGAAAATTTCTGACGTTTTCGGTACTTAGAAAAATTCTGATGATTTCGGTACTTAGAAAAATTCTGATGATTTCGGAACTTAGAAAAATTCTGCTGATTTCGGTACTTGGAAAATTTCTGCCTTTTTCGGTACTTTGAAAAGACTCAGAAGTTTTCAGTACTTAGAAAATTTCTGACGTTTTCGATACTTAGAAAATTTCTGACGTTTTCGGTACTTAGAAAAATTCTGCCGATTTCAGTACTTAGAAAAGACTCGGAAGTTTTCGGTACTTAGAAAATTTTTGACGTTTTCGGTACTTAGAAAAATTCTTTTGATTTCGGTACTTAGAAAATTTCAGCCTTTTTCGGTACTTTGAAAAGACTCGGAAGTTTTCGGTACTTAGTAAATTTCTGATGTTCTGCCTTTTTCGGTACTTTAAAAAGACTCAGAAGTTTTCGGTATTTTGAAAATTTCACACGATTTCCGTACTTAGAAAAATTCAGACGATTTCGGAACTTAGAATATTTCTGACGTTATCGGTACTTAGAAAATTTCTGACGTTTTCAGTACTTAGAAAAATTCTGTTGATTTCGGTACTTAGAAAAATTCTGTCGATTTCGGTACTTAGAAAGATTCTGTTGATTTTGGTACTTAGAAAATTTCTGACCTTTTCGGTACTTAGAAAATATCTGACGTTTTCGGTACTTAGAAAATTTCTGACCTTTTCGGTACTTAGAAAATATCTGACGTTTTCGGTACTTAGAAAATATCTGACGTTTTCGGTACTTAGAAAATTTCTGACATTTTCGGTACTTAGAAAAATTCTTAGGATTTCGATACTTAGAAAAATTTTGACAATTTCGGTACCTAGAAAAATTCCGACGATTTCAGTACTTAGAAAATTTCTGTTGTTTTCGGTACTTTGAAAAATTCTGATGATTTCAGTACTTAGAAAAATTCTGATGATTTCGGAACTTAGAAAAATTCTGTTGATTTCGGTACTTGGAAAATTTCTGCCTTTTTCGGTACTTTGAAAAGACTCAGAAGTTTTTAGTACTTAGAAAATTTCTGACGTTTTCGATACTTAGAAAATTTCTGACGTTTTCGGTGCTTAGAAAATTTCTGACGATTTCGGTACTTAGAAAAATTCTGACGATTTCGGTAATTAGAAAAATTCTGTCGATTTCGGTACTTAGAAAACATTCAGAAGTTTTCGGTACTTAGAAAATTTCTGCCTTTTTCGGTACTTAGAAAACATTCAAAAGTTTTCGGTACTTAGAAAAATTCTGTTGATTTCGGTACTTAGAAAAATTCAGTCAATTTCGGTACTTAGGAAAATTCTTACGATTTCGATACTTATTAAACATTCAGAAGTTTTCGGTATGTAGAAAAATTCTGCCGATTTCGGTACTTAGAAAAATTCTGTTGATTTCGGTACTTAGAAAAATTCTGTCGATTTCGGTACTTAGAAAAGACTCGGAAGTTTTCGGTACTTAGAAAATTTCTGACGTTTTCGGTACTTAGAAAAATTCTTTTGATTTCGGTACTTAGAAAATTTCTGCCTTTTTCGGTACTTTGAAAAGACTCAGAAGTTTTCGGTACTTAGAAATTTTCTGACGATTTCGGTACTTAGAAAAATTCTGACGATTTCGGTACTTAGAAAAATTCTGACGATTTCGGTACTTAGAAAATTCTGACGATTTCGGTACTTAGAAAAATTCTGATGATTTCGGATCTTAGAAAATTTCTGACCTTTTCGATACTTAGAAAATTTCTGACGTTTTCGGAACTTAGAAAAATTCTGTCGATGTCGGTACTTAGAAAACTTTCAGAAGTCTTCGGTACTTAGAAAATTTCTGACGTTTCCGGTACTTAGAAAAATTCTTACGATTTCGATACTTATTAAACATTCAGAAGTTTTCGGTACTTAGAAAAATTCTGTTGATCTCGGTACTTAGAAAAGACTCGGAAGTTTTCGGTACTTAGAAAATTTCTGACGTTTTCGGTACTTAGAAAAATTCTGCCGATTTCAGTACTTAGAAAAGACTCGGAAGTTTTCGGTACTTAGAAAATTTTTGACGATTTCGGTACTTAGAAAAATTCTTTTGATTTCGGTACTTAGAAAATTTCAGCCTTTTTCGGTACTTTGAAAAGACTCGGAAGTTTTCGGTACTTAGTAAATTTCTGATGTTCTGCCTTTTTCGGTACTTTAAAAAGACTCAGAAGTTTTCGGTATTTTGAAAATTTCACACGATTTCGGTACTTAGAAAAATTCAGACGATTTCGGTACTTAGAATATTTCTGACGTTATCGGTACTTAGAAAATTTCTGACGTTTTCAGTACTTAGAAAAATTCTGTTGATTTCGGTACTTTGAAAATTTCTGCCTTTTTCGGTACTTTGAAAAGACTCAGAAGTTTTCGGTACTTAGAAAATTTCTGACGATTTCGGTACTTAGAAAAATTCTGACGATTTCGGTACTTTGAAAAATTCTGTCGATTTCGGTACTTAGAAAACATTCAGAAGTTTTCGGTACTTAGAAAATTTCTGCCTTTTTCGGTACTTAGAAAACATTCAAAAGATTTCGGTACTTAGAAAAATTCTGTTGATTTCGGTACTTAGAAAAATTCAGTCAATTTCGGTACTTAGGAAAATTCTGTCGATTTCGGTACTTTGAAAAATTCTGAATTTTTCGGTACTTTTAACCTTCCGTTAGTCGCGCGCACCTCACAGGTGCATCCCTACTGCACTTCCACCTCCTTTGCCGTCAATAGATTTTTCCGGGGGTCGAGCCTAATGTTATGTTCCTAACTTTGGATTACTCAAATGTCCGTGTGAAACCGACCTTAGAACATGTCGATGGAGAGCTGGAACAGCTCAAATCACCCCTCTGGTGCAGCGCGACCATTGACGCAAGTATTATGGATATGATATTTTTATGAATTAAATATATATATATTTTATCTCATTTTCTGTCCTTCTCAACGTAGCAGGTATAAATGGTCAAGTTATATACACAGAAAATGGTTACGGAGTAAAAAACCGCAGAACCTTCTTGCGTCAATTGGTTGAACATCTTGTGATGGAGGAAGAGATCCGACGCGGGAGCAAGAAAAATTTATCTTCGGTACTTCGCTAAATAAGTTTTTTTATATTTATCGCTCTAAAGAGTCTTAAATTGGTAACAATTAACTATTTAAACTAGACTAAATTTCATTTGGCTTTCAAAAAATCATAAACACCTCATAGGGGCAACGCGATTAACCATGTCGGAAACAAGTGCGCGAGTAACGGAAGGTTAAAAGACTAGGAAGTTTGCAGTACTTAGAAAATTTCTGACGTTTTCGGTACTTAGAAAAATTCTTTTGATTTCGGTACTTAGAAAAATTCTGACGATTTCGGTACTTAGAAAATTCTGACGATTTCGGTACTTAGAAACATTCGGTACTTAGATTTCGGATCTTAGAAAATTTCTGACCTTTTCGATAATTAGAAAATTTCTGACGTTTTCGGTACTTAGAAAAATTCTGTCGATTTCGGTACTTGGAAAATTTCTGCCTTTTTCGGTACTTTGAAAAGACTCAGAAGTTTTTAGTACTTAGAAAATATCTGACATTTTCGGTATTTAGAAAATTTCTGACATTTTCGGTACTTAGAAAAATTCTGCCGATTTCGGTACTTAGAAAAATTCTGTTGATTTAGGTACTTAGAAAAATTCTGTCGATTTCGGTACTTAGAAAAGACTCGGAAGTTTTCGGTACTTAGAAAATTTCTGCCTTTTTCGGTACATAGAAAAATTCTGTCGATTTCGGTACTTAGAAAACATTCAGAAGTTTTCGGTACTTAGAAAATTTCTGCCTTTTTCGGTACTTAGAAAACATTCAAAAGTTTTCGGTACTTAGAAAAATTCTGTTGATTTCGGTACTTAGAAAAATTCAGTCTATTTCGGTACTTAGGAAAATTCTTACGATTTCGATACTTATTAAACATTCAGAAGTTTTCGGTACTTAGAAAAATTCTGCCGATTTCGGTACTTAGGAAAATTCTGTTGATTTCGGTACTTAGAAAAATTCTGTCGATTTGGGTACTTAGAAAAGACTCGGAAGTTTTCGGTACTTCGAAAATTTCTGACGTTTTCGGTACTTAGAAAAATTCTGACGATTTCGGTACTTAGAAAAATTCTGACGATTTCGGTACTTAGAAAATTCTGACGATTTCGGTACTTAGAAAAATTCTATTGATTTCGGTACTTGGAAAATTTCTGCCTTTTTCGGTACTTTGAAAAGACTCAGAAGTTTTTGGTTCTTAGAAAATTTCTGACGATTTCGGTACTTAGAAAAATTCCGCCGATTTCGGTACTTAGAAAAATTCTGACGATTTCGGTTTTTAGAAAAATTCTGGTGATTTCGGATCTTAGAAAATTTCTGACATTTTCGGTACTTAGAAAATATCTGACGTTTTCGGTACATAGAAAAATTCTGTCGATGTCGGTACTTAGAAAACTTTCAGAAGTCTTCGGTACTTAGAAAATTTCTGACGTTTCCGGTACTTAGAAAAATTCTTACGATTTCGATACTTATTAAACATTCAGAAGTTTTCGGTACTTAGAAAAATTCTGTCGATCTCGGAACTTAGAAAAGACTCGGAAGTTTTCGGTACTTAGAAAATTTCTGACGTTTTCGGTACTTAGAAAAATTCTGATGATTTCGGTACTTAGAAAAATTCTGATGATTTCGGAACTTAGAAAAATTCTGCCGATTTCGGTACTTGGAAAATTTCTGCCTTTTTCGGTACTTTGAAAAGACTCAGAAGTTTTCAGTACTTAGAAAATTTCTGACGTTTTCGATACTTAGAAAATTTCTGACGTTTTCGGTACTTAGAAAAATTCTGCCGATTTCAGTACTTAGAAAAGACTCGGAAGTTTTCGGTACTTAGAAAATTTTTGACGTTTTCGGTACTTAGAAAAATTCTTTTGATTTCGGTACTTAGAAAATTTCAGCCTTTTTCGGTACTTTGAAAAGACTCGGAAGTTTTCGGTACTTAGTAAATTTCTGATGTTCTGCCTTTTTCGGTACTTTAAAAAGACTCAGAAGTTTTCGGTATTTTGAAAATTTCACACGATTTCCGTACTTAGAAAAATTCAGACGATTTCGGTACTTAGAATATTTCTGACGTTATCGGTACTTAGAAAATTTCTGACGTTTTCAGTACTTAGAAAAATTCTGTTGATTTCGGTACTTAGAAAAATTCTGTCGATTTCGATACTTAGAAAAGACTCGGAAGTTTTCGGTACTTAGAAAATTTCTGACGTTTTCGGTACTTAGAAAAATTCTTTTGATTTCGGTACTTAGAAAATTTCTGCCTTTTTCGGTCCTTTGAAAAGACTCGGAAGTTTTCGGTACTTAGAAAATTTCTGACGATTTCGGTACTTAGAAAAATTCTGACGATTTCGGTACTTAGAAAAATTCTGTCGATTTCGGTACTTAGAAAACATTCAGAAGTTTTCGGTACTTAGAAAATTTCTGCCTTTTTCGGTACTTAGAAAACATTCAAAAGTTTTCGGTACTTAGAAAAATTCTGTTGATTTCGGTACTTAGAAAAATTCAGTCAATTTCGGTACTTAGGAAAATTCTTACGATTTCGATACTTATTAAACATTCAGAAGTTTTCGGTACTTAGAAAAATTCTGCCGATTTCGGTACTTAGAAAAATTCTGTTGATTTCGGTACTTAGAAAAATTCTGTCGATTTCGGTACTTAGAAAAGACTCGGAAGTTTTCGGTACTTAGAAAATTTCTGACGTTTTCGGTACTTAGAAAAATTCTTTTGATTTCGGTACTTAGAAAATTTCTGCCTTTTTCGGTACTTTGAAAAGACTCAGAAGTTTTCGGTACTTAGAAAATTTCTGACGATTTCGGTACTTAGAAAAATTCTGACGATTTCGGTACTTAGAAAAATTCTGACGATTTCGGTACTTAGAAAATTCTGACGATTTCGGTACTTAGAAAAATTCTGATGATTTCGGATCTTAGAAAATTTCTGACCTTTTCGATACTTAGAAAATTTCTGACGTTTTCGGAACTTAGAAAAATTCTGTCGATGTCGGTACTTAGAAAACTTTCAGAAGTCTTCGGTACTTAGAAAATTTCTGACGTTTCCGGTACTTAGAAAAATTCTTACGATTTCGATACTTATTAAACATTCAGAAGTTTTCGGTACTTAGAAAAATTCTGTTGATCTCGGTACTTAGAAAAGACTCGGAAGTTTTCGGTACTTAGAAAATTTCTGACGTTTTCGGTACTTAGAAAAATTCTGCCGATTTCAGTACTTAGAAAAGACTCGGAAGTTTTCGGTACTTAGAAAATTTTTGACGATTTCGGTACTTAGAAAAATTCTTTTGATTTCGGTACTTAGAAAATTTCAGCCTTTTTCGGTACTTTGAAAAGACTCGGAAGTTTTCGGTACTTAGTAAATTTCTGATGTTCTGCCTTTTTCGGTACTTTAAAAAGACTCAGAAGTTTTCGGTATTTTGAAAATTTCACACGATTTCGGTACTTAGAAAAATTCAGACGATTTCGGTACTTAGAATATTTCTGACGTTATCGGTACTTAGAAAATTTCTGACGTTTTCAGTACTTAGAAAAATTCTGTTGATTTCGGTACTTTGAAAATTTCTGCCTTTTTCGGTACTTTGAAAAGACTCAGAAGTTTTCGGTACTTAGAAAATTTCTGACGATTTCGGTACTTAGAAAAATTCTGACGATTTCGGTACTTTGAAAAATTCTGTCGATTTCGGTACTTAGAAAACATTCAGAAGTTTTCGGTACTTAGAAAATTTCTGCCTTTTTCGGTACTTAGAAAACATTCAAAAGATTTCGGTACTTAGAAAAATTCTGTTGATTTCGGTACTTAGAAAAATTCAGTCAATTTCGGTACTTAGGAAAATTCTGTCGATTTCGGTACTTTGAAAAATTCTGAATTTTTCGGTACTTTTAAAAGACTAGGAAGTTTGCAGTACTTAGAAAATTTCTGACGTTTTCGGTACTTAGAAAAATTCTTTTGATTTCGGTACTTAGAAAAATTCTGACGATTTCGGTACTTAGAAAATTCTGACGATTTCGGTACTTAGAAACATTCGGTACTTAGATTTCGGATCTTAGAAAATTTCTGACCTTTTCGATAATTAGAAAATTTCTGACGTTTTCGGTACTTAGAAAAATTCTGTCGATTTCGGTACTTGGAAAATTTCTGCCTTTTTCGGTACTTTGAAAAGACTCAGAAGTTTTTAGTACTTAGAAAATATCTGACATTTTCGGTATTTAGAAAATTTCTGACATTTTCGGTACTTAGAAAAATTCTGCCGATTTCGGTACTTAGAAAAATTCTGTTGATTTAGGTACTTAGAAAAATTCTGTCGATTTCGGTACTTAGAAAAGACTCGGAAGTTTTCGGTACTTAGAAAATTTCTGCCTTTTTCGGTACATAGAAAAATTCTGTCGATTTCGGTACTTAGAAAACATTCAGAAGTTTTCGGTACTTAGAAAATTTCTGCCTTTTTCGGTACTTAGAAAACATTCAAAAGTTTTCGGTACTTAGAAAAATTCTGTTGATTTCGGTACTTAGAAAAATTCAGTCTATTTCGGTACTTAGGAAAATTCTTACGATTTCGATACTTATTAAACATTCAGAAGTTTTCGGTACTTAGAAAAATTCTGCCGATTTCGGTACTTAGGAAAATTCTGTTGATTTCGGTACTTAGAAAAATTCTGTCGATTTGGGTACTTAGAAAAGACTCGGAAGTTTTCGGTACTTCGAAAATTTCTGACGTTTTCGGTACTTAGAAAAATTCTGACGATTTCGGTACTTAGAAAAATTCTGACGATTTCGGTACTTAGAAAATTCTGACGATTTCGGTACTTAGAAAAATTCTATTGATTTCGGTACTTGGAAAATTTCTGCCTTTTTCGGTACTTTGAAAAGACTCAGAAGTTTTTGGTTCTTAGAAAATTTCTGACGATTTCGGTACTTAGAAAAATTCCGCCGATTTCGGTACTTAGAAAAATTCTGACGATTTCGGTTTTTAGAAAAATTCTGGTGATTTCGGATCTTAGAAAATTTCTGACATTTTCGGTACTTAGAAAATATCTGACGTTTTCGGTACATAGAAAAATTCTGTCGATGTCGGTACTTAGAAAACTTTCAGAAGTCTTCGGTACTTAGAAAATTTCTGACGTTTCCGGTACTTAGAAAAATTCTTACGATTTCGATACTTATTAAACATTCAGAAGTTTTCGGTACTTAGAAAAATTCTGTCGATCTCGGAACTTAGAAAAGACTCGGAAGTTTTCGGTACTTAGAAAATTTCTGACGTTTTCGGTACTTAGAAAAATTCTGATGATTTCGGTACTTAGAAAAATTCTGATGATTTCGGAACTTAGAAAAATTCTGCCGATTTCGGTACTTGGAAAATTTCTGCCTTTTTCGGTACTTTGAAAAGACTCAGAAGTTTTCAGTACTTAGAAAATTTCTGACGTTTTCGATACTTAGAAAATTTCTGACGTTTTCGGTACTTAGAAAAATTCTGCCGATTTCAGTACTTAGAAAAGACTCGGAAGTTTTCGGTACTTAGAAAATTTTTGACGTTTTCGGTACTTAGAAAAATTCTTTTGATTTCGGTACTTAGAAAATTTCAGCCTTTTTCGGTACTTTGAAAAGACTCGGAAGTTTTCGGTACTTAGTAAATTTCTGATGTTCTGCCTTTTTCGGTACTTTAAAAAGACTCAGAAGTTTTCGGTATTTTGAAAATTTCACACGATTTCCGTACTTAGAAAAATTCAGACGATTTCGGTACTTAGAATATTTCTGACGTTATCGGTACTTAGAAAATTTCTGACGTTTTCAGTACTTAGAAAAATTCTGTTGATTTCGGTACTTAGAAAAATTCTGTCGATTTCGATACTTAGAAAAGACTCGGAAGTTTTCGGTACTTAGAAAATTTCTGACGTTTTCGGTACTTAGAAAAATTCTTTTGATTTCGGTACTTAGAAAATTTCTGCCTTTTTCGGTCCTTTGAAAAGACTCGGAAGTTTTCGGTACTTAGAAAATTTCTGACGATTTCGGTACTTAGAAAAATTCTGACGATTTCGGTACTTAGAAAAATTCTGTCGATTTCGGTACTTAGAAAACATTCAGAAGTTTTCGGTACTTAGAAAATTTCTGCCTTTTTCGGTACTTAGAAAACATTCAAAAGTTTTCGGTACTTAGAAAAATTCTGTTGATTTCGGTACTTAGAAAAATTCAGTCAATTTCGGTACTTAGGAAAATTCTTACGATTTCGATACTTATTAAACATTCAGAAGTTTTCGGTACTTAGAAAAATTCTGCCGATTTCGGTACTTAGAAAAATTCTGTTGATTTCGGTACTTAGAAAAATTCTGTCGATTTCGGTACTTAGAAAAGACTCGGAAGTTTTCGGTACTTAGAAAATTTCTGACGTTTTCGGTACTTAGAAAAATTCTTTTGATTTCGGTACTTAGAAAATTTCTGCCTTTTTCGGTACTTTGAAAAGACTCAGAAGTTTTCGGTACTTAGAAAATTTCTGACGATTTCGGTACTTAGAAAATTTCTGACGATTTCGGTTCTTAGAAAAATTCCGCCGATTTCGGTACTTAGAAAAATTCTGACCATTTCGGTTTTTAGAAAAATTCTGGTGATTTCGGATCTTAGAAAATTTCTGACCTTTTCGGTACTTAGAAAATATCTTACGTTTTCGGTACATAGAAAAATTCTGTCGATGTCGGTACTTAGAAAACTTTCAGAAGTCTTCGGTACTTAGAAAATTTCTGACGTTTCCGGTACTTAGAAAAATTCTTACGATTTCGATACTTATTAAACATTCAGAAGTTTTCGGTACTTAGAAAAATTCTGTCGATCTCGGTACTTAGAAAAGACTCGGAAGTTTTCGGTACTTAGAAAATTTCTGACGTTTTCGGTACTTAGCAAAATTCTGATGATTTCGGTACTTAGAAAAATTCTGATGATTTCGGAACTTAGAAAAATTCTGCTGATTTCGGTACTTGGAAAATTTCTGCCTTTTTCGGTACTTTGAAAAGACTCAGAAGTTTTCAGTACTTAGAAAATTTCTGACGTTTTCGATACTTAGAAAATTTCTGACGTTTTCGGTACTTAGAAAAATTCTGCCGATTTCAGTACTTAGAAAAATTCTGCCGATTTCGGTACTTGGAAAATTTCTGCCTTTTTCGGTACTTTGAAAAGACTCAGAAGTTTTCAGTACTTAGAAAATTTCTGACGTTTTCGATACTTAGAAAATTTCTGACGTTTTCGGTACTTAGAAAAATTCTGCCGATTTCAGTACTTAGAAAAGACTCGGAAGTTTTCGGTACTTAGAAAATTTTTGACGTTTTCGGTACTTAGAAAAATTCTTTTGATTTCGGTACTTAGAAAATTTCAGCCTTTTTCGGTACTTTGAAAAGACTCGGAAGTTTTCGGTACTTAGTAAATTTCTGATGTTCTGCCTTTTTCGGTACTTTAAAAAGACTCAGAAGTTTTCGGTATTTTGAAAATTTCACACGATTTCCGTACTTAGAAAAATTCTGTTGATTTCGGTACTTAGAAAAATTCTGTCGATTTCGATACTTAGAAAAGACTCGGAAGTTTTCGGTACTTAGAAAATTTCTGACGTTTTCGGTACTTAGAAAAATTCTTTTGATTTCGGTACTTAGAAAATTTCTGCCTTTTTCGGTCCTTTGAAAAGACTCGGAAGTTTTCGGTACTTAGAAAATTTCTGACGATTTCGGTACTTAGAAAAATTCTGACGATTTCGGTACTTAGAAAAATTCTGTCGATTTCGGTACTTAGAAAACATTCAGAAGTTTTCGGTACTTAGAAAATTTCTGCCTTTTTCGGTACTTAGAAAACATTCAAAAGTTTTCGGTACTTAGAAAAATTCTGTTGATTTCGGTACTTAGAAAAATTCAGTCAATTTCGGTACTTAGGAAAATTCTTACGATTTCGATACTTATTAAACATTCAGAAGTTTTCGGTACTTAGAAAAATTCTGCCGATTTCGGTACTTAGAAAAATTCTGTTGATTTCGGTACTTAGAAAAATTCTGTCGATTTCGGTACTTAGAAAAGACTCGGAAGTTTTCGGTACTTAGAAAATTTCTGACGTTTTCGGTACTTAGAAAAATTCTTTTGATTTCGGTACTTAGAAAATTTCTGCCTTTTTCGGTACTTTGAAAAGACTCAGAAGTTTTCGGTACTTAGAAAATTTCTGACGATTTCGGTACTTAGAAAAATTCTGACGATTTCGGTACTTAGAAAAATTCTGACGATTTCGGTACTTAGAAAATTCTGACGATTTCGGTACTTAGAAAAATTCTGATGATTTCGGATCTTAGAAAATTTCTGACCTTTTCGATACTTAGAAAATTTCTGACGTTTTCGGAACTTAGAAAAATTCTGTCGATGTCGGTACTTAGAAAACTTTCAGAAGTCTTCGGTACTTAGAAAATTTCTGACGTTTCCGGTACTTAGAAAAATTCTTACGATTTCGATACTTATTAAACATTCAGAAGTTTTCGGTACTTAGAAAAATTCTGTTGATCTCGGTACTTAGAAAAGACTCGGAAGTTTTCGGTACTTAGAAAATTTCTGACGTTTTCGGTACTTAGAAAAATTCTGCCGATTTCAGTACTTAGAAAAGACTCGGAAGTTTTCGGTACTTAGAAAATTTTTGACGATTTCGGTACTTAGAAAAATTCTTTTGATTTCGGTACTTAGAAAATTTCAGCCTTTTTCGGTACTTTGAAAAGACTCGGAAGTTTTCGGTACTTAGTAAATTTCTGATGTTCTGCCTTTTTCGGTACTTTAAAAAGACTCAGAAGTTTTCGGTATTTTGAAAATTTCACACGATTTCGGTACTTAGAAAAATTCAGACGATTTCGGTACTTAGAATATTTCTGACGTTATCGGTACTTAGAAAATTTCTGACGTTTTCAGTACTTAGAAAAATTCTGTTGATTTCGGTACTTTGAAAATTTCTGCCTTTTTCGGTACTTTGAAAAGACTCAGAAGTTTTCGGTACTTAGAAAATTTCTGACGATTTCGGTACTTAGAAAAATTCTGACGATTTCGGTACTTTGAAAAATTCTGTCGATTTCGGTACTTAGAAAACATTCAGAAGTTTTCGGTACTTAGAAAATTTCTGCCTTTTTCGGTACTTAGAAAACATTCAAAAGATTTCGGTACTTAGAAAAATTCTGTTGATTTCGGTACTTAGAAAAATTCAGTCAATTTCGGTACTTAGGAAAATTCTGTCGATTTCGGTACTTTGAAAAATTCTGAATTTTTCGGTACTTTTAAAAGACTAGGAAGTTTGCAGTACTTAGAAAATTTCTGACGTTTTCGGTACTTAGAAAAATTCTTTTGATTTCGGTACTTAGAAAAATTCTGACGATTTCGGTACTTAGAAAATTCTGACGATTTCGGTACTTAGAAACATTCGGTACTTAGATTTCGGATCTTAGAAAATTTCTGACCTTTTCGATAATTAGAAAATTTCTGACGTTTTCGGTACTTAGAAAAATTCTGTCGATTTCGGTACTTGGAAAATTTCTGCCTTTTTCGGTACTTTGAAAAGACTCAGAAGTTTTTAGTACTTAGAAAATATCTGACATTTTCGGTATTTAGAAAATTTCTGACATTTTCGGTACTTAGAAAAATTCTGCCGATTTCGGTACTTAGAAAAATTCTGTTGATTTAGGTACTTAGAAAAATTCTGTCGATTTCGGTACTTAGAAAAGACTCGGAAGTTTTCGGTACTTAGAAAATTTCTGCCTTTTTCGGTACATAGAAAAATTCTGTCGATTTCGGTACTTAGAAAACATTCAGAAGTTTTCGGTACTTAGAAAATTTCTGCCTTTTTCGGTACTTAGAAAACATTCAAAAGTTTTCGGTACTTAGAAAAATTCTGTTGATTTCGGTACTTAGAAAAATTCAGTCTATTTCGGTACTTAGGAAAATTCTTACGATTTCGATACTTATTAAACATTCAGAAGTTTTCGGTACTTAGAAAAATTCTGCCGATTTCGGTACTTAGGAAAATTCTGTTGATTTCGGTACTTAGAAAAATTCTGTCGATTTGGGTACTTAGAAAAGACTCGGAAGTTTTCGGTACTTCGAAAATTTCTGACGTTTTCGGTACTTAGAAAAATTCTGACGATTTCGGTACTTAGAAAAATTCTGACGATTTCGGTACTTAGAAAATTCTGACGATTTCGGTACTTAGAAAAATTCTATTGATTTCGGTACTTGGAAAATTTCTGCCTTTTTCGGTACTTTGAAAAGACTCAGAAGTTTTTGGTTCTTAGAAAATTTCTGACGATTTCGGTACTTAGAAAAATTCCGCCGATTTCGGTACTTAGAAAAATTCTGACGATTTCGGTTTTTAGAAAAATTCTGGTGATTTCGGATCTTAGAAAATTTCTGACATTTTCGGTACTTAGAAAATATCTGACGTTTTCGGTACATAGAAAAATTCTGTCGATGTCGGTACTTAGAAAACTTTCAGAAGTCTTCGGTACTTAGAAAATTTCTGACGTTTCCGGTACTTAGAAAAATTCTTACGATTTCGATACTTATTAAACATTCAGAAGTTTTCGGTACTTAGAAAAATTCTGTCGATCTCGGAACTTAGAAAAGACTCGGAAGTTTTCGGTACTTAGAAAATTTCTGACGTTTTCGGTACTTAGAAAAATTCTGATGATTTCGGTACTTAGAAAAATTCTGATGATTTCGGAACTTAGAAAAATTCTGCCGATTTCGGTACTTGGAAAATTTCTGCCTTTTTCGGTACTTTGAAAAGACTCAGAAGTTTTCAGTACTTAGAAAATTTCTGACGTTTTCGATACTTAGAAAATTTCTGACGTTTTCGGTACTTAGAAAAATTCTGCCGATTTCAGTACTTAGAAAAGACTCGGAAGTTTTCGGTACTTAGAAAATTTTTGACGTTTTCGGTACTTAGAAAAATTCTTTTGATTTCGGTACTTAGAAAATTTCAGCCTTTTTCGGTACTTTGAAAAGACTCGGAAGTTTTCGGTACTTAGTAAATTTCTGATGTTCTGCCTTTTTCGGTACTTTAAAAAGACTCAGAAGTTTTCGGTATTTTGAAAATTTCACACGATTTCCGTACTTAGAAAAATTCAGACGATTTCGGTACTTAGAATATTTCTGACGTTATCGGTACTTAGAAAATTTCTGACGTTTTCAGTACTTAGAAAAATTCTGTTGATTTCGGTACTTAGAAAAATTCTGTCGATTTCGATACTTAGAAAAGACTCGGAAGTTTTCGGTACTTAGAAAATTTCTGACGTTTTCGGTACTTAGAAAAATTCTTTTGATTTCGGTACTTAGAAAATTTCTGCCTTTTTCGGTCCTTTGAAAAGACTCGGAAGTTTTCGGTACTTAGAAAATTTCTGACGATTTCGGTACTTAGAAAAATTCTGACGATTTCGGTACTTAGAAAAATTCTGTCGATTTCGGTACTTAGAAAACATTCAGAAGTTTTCGGTACTTAGAAAATTTCTGCCTTTTTCGGTACTTAGAAAACATTCAAAAGTTTTCGGTACTTAGAAAAATTCTGTTGATTTCGGTACTTAGAAAAATTCAGTCAATTTCGGTACTTAGGAAAATTCTTACGATTTCGATACTTATTAAACATTCAGAAGTTTTCGGTACTTAGAAAAATTCTGCCGATTTCGGTACTTAGAAAAATTCTGTTGATTTCGGTACTTAGAAAAATTCTGTCGATTTCGGTACTTAGAAAAGACTCGGAAGTTTTCGGTACTTAGAAAATTTCTGACGTTTTCGGTACTTAGAAAAATTCTTTTGATTTCGGTACTTAGAAAATTTCTGCCTTTTTCGGTACTTTGAAAAGACTCAGAAGTTTTCGGTACTTAGAAAATTTCTGACGATTTCGGTACTTAGAAAATTTCTGACGATTTCGGTTCTTAGAAAAATTCCGCCGATTTCGGTACTTAGAAAAATTCTGACCATTTCGGTTTTTAGAAAAATTCTGGTGATTTCGGATCTTAGAAAATTTCTGACCTTTTCGGTACTTAGAAAATATCTTACGTTTTCGGTACATAGAAAAATTCTGTCGATGTCGGTACTTAGAAAACTTTCAGAAGTCTTCGGTACTTAGAAAATTTCTGACGTTTCCGGTACTTAGAAAAATTCTTACGATTTCGATACTTATTAAACATTCAGAAGTTTTCGGTACTTAGAAAAATTCTGTCGATCTCGGTACTTAGAAAAGACTCGGAAGTTTTCGGTACTTAGAAAATTTCTGACGTTTTCGGTACTTAGCAAAATTCTGATGATTTCGGTACTTAGAAAAATTCTGATGATTTCGGAACTTAGAAAAATTCTGCTGATTTCGGTACTTGGAAAATTTCTGCCTTTTTCGGTACTTTGAAAAGACTCAGAAGTTTTCAGTACTTAGAAAATTTCTGACGTTTTCGATACTTAGAAAATTTCTGACGTTTTCGGTACTTAGAAAAATTCTGCCGATTTCAGTACTTAGAAAAGACTCGGAAGTTATCGGTACTTAGAAAATTTTTGACGTTTTCGGTACTTAGAAAAATACTTTTGATTTCGGTACTTAGAAAATTTCAGCCTTTTTCGGTTCTTTGAAAAGACTCGGAAGTTTTCGGTACTTAGTAAATTTCTGATGTTCTGCCTTTTTCGGTACTTTAAAAAGACTCAGAAGTTTTCGGTATTTTGAAAATTTCACACGATTTCCGTACTTAGAAAAATTCAGACGATTTCGGTACTTAGAATATTTCTGACGTTATCGGTACTTAGAAAATTTCTGACGTTTTCAGTACTTAGAAAAATTCTGTTGATTTCGGTACTTAGAAAAATTCTGTCGATTTCGATACTTAGAAAAGACTCGGAAGTTTTCGGTACTTAGAAAATTTCTGACGTTTTCGGTACTTAGAAAAATTCTTTTGATTTCGGTACTTAGAAAATTTCTGCCTTTTTCGGTCCTTTGAAAAGACTCGGAAGTTTTCGGTACTTAGAAAATTTCTGACGATTTCGGTACTTAGAAAAATTCTGACGATTTCGGTACTTAGAAAAATTCTGTCGATTTCGGTACTTAGAAAACATTCAGAAGTTTTCGGTACTTAGAAAATTTCTGCCTTTTTCGGTACTTAGAAAACATTCAAAAGTTTTCGGTACTTAGAAAAATTCTGTTGATTTCGGTACTTAGAAAAATTCAGTCAATTTCGGTACTTAGGAAAATTCTTACGATTTCGATACTTATTAAACATTCAGAAGTTTTCGGTACTTAGAAAAATTCTGCCGATTTCGGTACTTAGAAAAATTCTGTTGATTTCGGTACTTAGAAAAATTCTGTCGATTTCGGTACTTAGAAAAGACTCGGAAGTTTTCGGTACTTAGAAAATTTCTGACGTTTTCGGTACTTAGAAAAATTCTTTTGATTTCGGTACTTAGAAAATTTCTGCCTTTTTCGGTACTTTGAAAAGACTCAGAAGTTTTCGGTACTTAGAAAATTTCTGACGATTTCGGTACTTAGAAAATTTCTGACGATTTCGGTTCTTAGAAAAATTCCGCCGATTTCGGTACTTAGAAAAATTCTGACCATTTCGGTTTTTAGAAAAATTCTGGTGATTTCGGATCTTAGAAAATTTCTGACCTTTTCGGTACTTAGAAAATATCTTACGTTTTCGGTACATAGAAAAATTCTGTCGATGTCGGTACTTAGAAAACTTTCAGAAGTCTTCGGTACTTAGAAAATTTCTGACGTTTCCGGTACTTAGAAAAATTCTTACGATTTCGATACTTATTAAACATTCAGAAGTTTTCGGTACTTAGAAAAATTCTGTCGATCTCGGTACTAAGAAAAGACTCGGAAGTTTTCGGTACTTAGAAAATTTCTGACGTTTTCGGTACTTAGCAAAATTCTGATGATTTCGGTACTTAGAAAAATTCTGATGATTTCGGAACTTAGAAAAATTCTGCTGATTTCGGTACTTGGAAAATTTCTGCCTTTTTCGGTACTTTGAAAAGACTCAGAAGTTTTCAGTACTTAGAAAATTTCTGACGTTTTCGATACTTAGAAAATTTCTGACGTTTTCGGTACTTAGAAAAATTCTGCCGATTTCAGTACTTAGAAAATTTTTGACGTTTTCGGTACTTAGAAAAATACTTTTGATTTCGGTACTTAGAAAATTTCAGCCTTTTTCGGTTCTTTGAAAAGACTCGGAAGTTTTCGGTACTTAGTAAATTTCTGATGTTCTGCCTTTTTCGGTACTTTAAAAAGACTCAGAAGTTTTCGGTATTTTGAAAATTTCACACGATTTCCGTACTTAGAAAAATTCAGACGATTTCGGTACTTAGAATATTTCTGACGTTATCGGTACTTAGAAAATTTCTGACCTTTTCGATACTTAGAAAATTTCTGACGTTTTCAGTACTTAGAAAAATTCTTTTGATTTCGGTACTTAGAAAATTTCTGCCTTTTTCGGTACTTTGAAAAGACTCTGAAGTTTTCGGTACTTAAAAATTTTCTGACGATTTCGGTACTTAGAAAAATTCTGACGATTTCGGTACTTAGAAAAATTCTGATGATTTCGGTACTTAGAAAATTCTGACGATTTCGGTACTTAGAAAAATTCTGATGATTTCGGATCTTAGAAAATTTCTGACCTTTTCGATACTTAGAAAATTTCTGACGTTTTCGGTACTTAGAAAAATTCTGTCGATTTCGGTACTTGGAAAATTTCTGCCTTTTTCGGTACTTTGAAAAGACTCAGAAGTTTTCAGTACTTAGAAAATATCTGACGTTTTCGGTACTTAGAAAATTTCTGACATTTTCGGTACTTAGAAAAATTCTGCCTATTTCGGTACTTAGATAAATTCTCTTGATTTCGGTACTTGGAAAATTTCTGCCTTTTTCGGTACTTTGAAAAGACTCAGAAGTTTTCGGTTCTTATAAAATTTCTGACGATTTCGGTACTTAGAAAAATTCCGCCGATTTCGGTACTTAGAAAAATTCTGACGATTTCGGTTTTTAGAAAAATTCTGGTGATTTCGGATCTTAGAAAATTTCTGACCTTTTCGGTACTTAGAAAATATCTGACGTTTTCGGTACATAGAAAAATTCTGTCGATGTCGGTACTTAGAAAACTTTCAGAAGTCTTCGGTACTTAGAAAATTTCTGACGTTTCCGGTACTTAGAAAAATTCTTACGATTTCGATACTTATTAAACATTCAGAAGTTTTCGGTACTTAGAAAAATTCTGTCGATCTCGGTACTTAGAAAAGACTCGGAAGTTTTCGGTACTTAGAAAATTTCTGACGTTTTCGGTACTTAGAAAAATTCTGATGATTTCGGTACTTAGAAAAATTCTGATGATTTCGGAACTTGAAAAATTCTGCTGATTTCGGTACTTGGAAAATTTCTGCCTTTTTCGGTACTTTGAAAAGACTCGGAAGTTTTCGGTACTTAGAAAATTTCTGATGTTCTGCCTTTTTCGGTACTTTAAAAAGACTCAGAAGTTTTCGGTATTTTGAAAATTTCACACGATTTCCGTACTTAGAAAAATTCAGACGATTTCGGTACTTAGAATATTTCTGACGTTATCGGTACTTAGAAAATTTCTGACGTTTTCAGTACTTAGAAAAATTCTGTTGATTTCGGCACTTAGAAAAATTTTGTCGATTTCGGTACTTAGAAAGATTCTGTTGATTTTGGTACTTAGAAAATTTCTGACCTTTTCGGTACTTAGAAAATATCTCACGTTTTCGGTACTTAGAAAATTTCTGACATTTTCGGTACTTAGAAAAATTCTTAGGATTTCGATACTTAGAAAAATTCTGACAATTTCGGTACCTAGAAAAATTCCGACGATTTCAGTACTTAGAAAATTTCTGTCGTTTTCGGTACTTTGAAAAATTCTGATGATTTCGGAACTTTGAAAAGACTCAGAAGTTTTCAGTACTTAGAAAATATCTGACGTTTTCGGTACTTAGAAAATTTCTGACATTTTCGGTACTTAGAAAAATTCTGCCTATTTCGGTACTTAGAAAAATTCTATTGATTTCGGTACTTGGAAAATTTCTGCCTTTTTCGGTACTTTGAAAAGACTCAGAAGTTTTCGGTTCTTAGAAAATTTCTGACGATTTCGGTACTTAGAAAAATTCCGCCGATTTCGGTACTTAGAAAACTTTCAGAAGTATTCGGTACTTAGAAAATTTCTGACGTTTCCGGTACTTAGAAAAATTCTTACGATTTCGATACTTATTAAACATTCAGAAGTTTTCGGTACTTAGAAAAATTCTGTCGATCTCGGTACTTAGAAAAGACTCGGAAGTTTTCGGTACTTAGAAAATTTCTGACGTTTTCGGTACTTAGAAAAATTCTGATGATTTCGGTACTTAGAAAAATTCTGATGATTTCGGAACTTGAAAAATTCTGCTGATTTCGGTACTTGGAAAATTTCTGCCTTTTTCGGTACTTTGAAAAGACTCGGAAGTTTTCGGTACTTAGTAAATTTCTGATGTTCTGCCTTTTTCGGTACTTTAAAAAGACTCAGAAGTTTTCGGTATTTTGAAAATTTCACACGATTTCCGTACTTAGAAAAATTCAGACTATTTCGGTACTTAGAATATTTCTGACGTTATCGGTACTTAGAAAATTTCTGACGTTTTCAGTACTTAGAAAAATTCTGTTGATTTCGGCACTTAGAAAAATTTTGTCGATTTCGGTACTTAGAAAGATTCTGTTGATTTTGGTACTTAGAAAATTTCTGACCTTTTCGGTACTTAGAAAATATCTCACGTTTTCGGTACTTAGAAAATTTCTGACATTTTCGGTACTTAGAAAAATTCTTAGGATTTCGATACTTAGAAAAATTCTGACAATTTCGGTACCTAGAAAAATTCCGACGATTTCAGTACTTAGAAAATTTCTGTCGTTTTCGGTACTTTGAAAAATTCTGATGATTTCGGAACTTAGAAAAATTCTGTTGATTTCGGTACTTGGAAAATTTCTGCCTTTTTCGGTACTTTGAAAAGACTCAGAAGTTTTCAGTACTTAGAAAATATCTGACGTTTTCGGTACTTAGAAAATTTCTGACATTTTCGGTACTTAGAAAAATTCTGCCTATTTCGGTACTTAGAAAAATTCTATTGATTGCGGTACTTGGAAAATTTCTGCCTTTTTCGGTACTTTGAAAAGACTCAGAAGTTTTCAGTACTTAGAAAATTTCTGACGTTTTCGATACTTAGAAAATTTCTGACGTTTTCGGTACTTAGAAAAATTCTGCCGATTTCAGTACTTAGAAAAGACTCGGAAGTTTTCGGTACTTAGAAAAATTCTGCTGATTTCGGTACTTGGAAAATTTCTGCCTTTTTCGGTACTTTGAAAAGACTCGGAAGTTTTCGGTACTTAGTAAATTTCTGATGTTCTGCCTTTTTCGGTACTTTAAAAAGACTCAGAAGTTTTCGGTATTTTGAAAATTTCACACGATTTCCGTACTTAGAAAAATTCAGACTATTTCGGTACTTAGAATATTTCTGACGTTATCGGTACTTAGAAAATTTCTGACGTTTTCAGTACTTAGAAAAATTCTGTTGATTTCGGCACTTAGAAAAATTTTGTCGATTTCGGTACTTAGAAAGATTCTGTTGATTTTGGTACTTAGAAAATTTCTGACCTTTTCGGTACTTAGAAAATATCTCACGTTTTCGGTACTTAGAAAATTTCTGACATTTTCGGTACTTAGAAAAATTCTTAGGATTTCGATACTTAGAAAAATTCTGACAATTTCGGTATCTAGAAAAATTCCGACGATTTCAGTACTTAGAAAATTTCTGTCGTTTTCGGTACTTTGAAAAATTCTGATGATTTCGGAACTTAGAAAAATTCTGTTGATTTCGGTACTTGGAAAATTTCTGCCTTTTTCGGTACTTTGAAAAGACTCAGAAGTTTTCAGTACTTAGAAAATATCTGACGTTTTCGGTACTTAGAAAATTTCTGACATTTTCGGTACTTAGAAAAATTCTGCCTATTTCGGTACTTAGAAAAATTCTATTGATTTCGGTACTTGGAAAATTTCTGCCTTTTTCGGTACTTTGAAAAGACTCAGAAGTTTTCAGTACTTAGAAAATTTCTGACGTTTTCGATACTTAGAAAATTTCTGACGTTTTCGGTACTTAGAAAAATTCTGCCGATTTCAGTACTTAGAAAAGACTCGGAAGTTTTCGGTACTTAGAAAATTTTTGACGTTTTCGGTACTTAGAAAAATTCTTTTGATTTCGGTACTTAGAAAATTTCAGCCTTTTTCGGTACTTTGAAAAGACTCGGAAGTTTTCGGTACTTAGTAAATTTCTGATGTTCTGCCTTTTTCGGTACTTTAAAAAGACTCAGAAGTTTTCGGTATTTTGAACATTTCACACGATTTCCGTACTTAGAAAAATTCAGACGATTTCGGTACTTAGAATATTTCTGACGTTATCGGTACTTAGAAAATTTCTGACGTTTTCAGTACTTAGAAAAATTCTGTTGATTTCGGTACTTAGAAAAATTCTGTCGATTTCGGTACTTAGAAAGATTCTGTTGATTTTGGTACTTAGAAAATTTCTGACCTTTTCGGTACTTAGAAAATATCTGACGTTTTCGGTACTTAGAAAATTTCTGACCTTTTCGGTACTTAGAAAATATCTGACGTTTTCGGTACATAGAAAAATTCTGTCGATGTCGGTACTTAGAAAACTTTCAGAAGTCTTCGGTACTTAGAAATTTTCTGACGTTTCCGGTACTTAGAAAAATTCTTAGGATTTCGATACTTATTAAACATTCAGAAGTTTTCGGTACTTAGAAAAATTCTGTCGATCTCGGTACTTAGAAAAGACTCGGAAGTTTTCGGTACTTAGAAAATTTCTGACGTTTTCGGTACTTAGAAAAATTCTGATGATTTCGGTACTTAGAAAAATTCTGATGATTTCGGAACTTAGAAAAATTCTGCTGATTTCGGTACTTAGAAAAATTCTTTTGATTTCGGTACTTAGAAAATTTCAGCCTTTTTCGGTACTTTGAAAAGACTCGGAAGTTTTCGGTACTTAGTAAATTTCTGATGTTCTGCCTTTTTCGGTACTTTAAAAAGACTCAGAAGTTTTCGGTATTTTGAAAATTTCACACGATTTCCGTACTTAGAAAAATTCAGACGATTTCGGTACTTAGAATATTTCTGACGTTATCGGTACTTAGAAAATTTCTGACGTTTTCAGTACTTAGAAAAATTCTGTTGATTTCGGCACTTAGAAAAATTTTGTCGATTTCGGTACTTAGAAAGATTCTGTTGATTTTGGTACTTAGAAAATTTCTGACCTTTTCGGTACTTAGAAAATATCTCACGTTTTCGGTACTTAGAAAATTTCTGACATTTTCGGTACTTAGAAAAATTCTTAGGATTTCGATACTTAGAAAAATTCTGACAATTTCGGTACCTAGAAAAATTCCGACGATTTCAGTACTTAGAAAATTTCTGTCGTTTTCGGTACTTAGAAAAATTCCGCCGATTTCGGTACTTAGAAAAATTCTGACGATTTCGGTTTTTAGAAAAATTCTGGTGATTTCGGATCTTAGAAAATTTCTGACCTTTTCGGTACTTAGAAAATATCTGACGTTTTCGGTACATAGAAAAATTCTGTCGATGTCGGTACTTAGAAAACTTTCAGAAGTCTTCGGTACTTAGAAAATTTCTGACGTTTCCGGTACTTAGAAAAATTCTTACGATTTCGATACTTATTAAACATTCAGAAGTTTTCGGTACTTAGAAAAATTCTGTCGATCTCGGAACTTAGAAAAGACTCGGAAGTTTTCGGTACTTAGAAAATTTCTGACGTTTTCGGTACTTAGAAAAATTCTGATGATTTCGGTACTTAGAAAAATTCTGATGATTTCGGAACTTAGAAAAATTCTGCCGATTTCGGTACTTGGAAAATTTCTGCCTTTTTCGGTACTTTGAAAAGACTCAGAAGTTTTCAGTACTTAGAAAATTTCTGACGTTTTCGATACTTAGAAAATTTCTGACGTTTTCGGTACTTAGAAAAATTCTGCCGATTTCAGTACTTAGAAAAGACTCGGAAGTTTTCGGTACTTAGAAAATTTTTGACGTTTTCGGTACTTAGAAAAATTCTTTTGATTTCGGTACTTAGAAAATTTCAGCCTTTTTCGGTACTTTGAAAAGACTCGGAAGTTTTCGGTACTTAGTAAATTTCTGATGTTCTGCCTTTTTCGGTACTTTAAAAAGACTAAGAAGTTTTCGGTATTTTGAAAATTTCACACGATTTCCGAACTTAGAAAAATTCAGACGATTTCGGTACTTAGAATATTTCTGACGTTATCGGTACTTAGAAAATTTCTGACGTTTTCAGTACTTAGAAAAATTCTGTTGATTTCGGTACTTAGAAAAATTCTGTCGATTTCGGTACTTAGAAAGATTCTGTTGATTTTGGTACTTAGAAAATTTCTGACCTTTTCGGTACTTAGAAAATATCTGACGTTTTCGGTACTTAGAAAATTTCTGACCTTTTCGGTACTTAGAAAATATCTGACGTTTTCGGTACATAGAAAAATTCTGTCGATGTCGGTACTTAGAAAACTTTCAGAAGTCTTCGGTACTTAGAAATTTTCTGACGTTTCCGGTACTTAGAAAAATTCTTAGGATTTCGATACTTATTAAACATTCAGAAGTTTTCGGTACTTAGAAAAATTCTGTCGATCTCGGTACTTAGAAAAGACTCGGAAGTTTTCGGTACTTAGAAAATTTCTGACGTTTTCGGTACTTAGAAAAATTCTGATGATTTCGGTACTTAGAAAAATTCTGATGATTTCGGAACTTAGAAAAATTCTGCTGATTTCGGTACTTGGAAAATTTCTGCCTTTTTCGGTACTTTGAAAAGACTCAGAAGTTTTCAGTACTTAGAAAATTTCTGACGTTTTCGATACTTAGAAAATTTCTGACGTTTTCGGTACTTAGAAAAATTCTTTTGATTTCGGTACTTAGAAAATTTCAGCCTTTTTCGGTACTTTGAAAAGACTCGGAAGTTTTCGGTACTTAGTAAATTTCTGATGTTCTGCCTTTTTCGGTACTTTAAAAAGACTAAGAAGTTTTCGGTATTTTGAAAATTTCACACGATTTCCGTACTTAGAAAAATTCAGACGTTTTCGGTACTTAGAAAATTTCTGACATTTTCGGTACTTAGAAAAATTCTTAGGATTTCGATACTTAGAAAAATTCTGACAATTTCGGTACCTAGAAAAATTCCGACGATTTCAGTACTTAGAAAATTTCTGTCGTTTTCGGTACTTTGAAAAATTCTGATGATTTCAGTACTTAGAAAAATTCTGATGATTTCGGAACTTAGAAAAATTCTGTTGATTTCGGTACTTGGAAAATTTCTGCCTTTTTCGGTACTTTGAAAAGACTCAGAAGTTTTCAGTACTTAGTAAATTTCTGACGTTTTCGGTACTTAGAAAAATTCTTACGATTTTGATACTTATTAAACATTCAGAAGTTTTCGGTACTTAGAAAAATTCTGCCGATTTCGGTACTTAGAAAAATTCTGTTGATTTCGGTACTTAGTAAAATTCTGTCGATTTCGGTACTTAGAAAAGACTCGGAAGTTTTCGGTACTTAGAAAATTTCTGACGTTATCGGTACTTAGAAAAATTCTGACGATTTCGGTACTTAGAAAAATTCTGTCGATTTCGGTACTTAGAAAAATTCTGTTGATTTCGGTACTTAGAAAATTTCTGCCTTTTTCGGTACTTTGAATTTCAGACGTTTTCGGTACTTAGAAAATATCTGACGTTTTCGGTACTTACAAAAATTCTATCGATTTCGGTACTTAGAAAACATTCAGAAGTCTTCGGTACTTAGATAATTTCTGACGTTTTCGGTACTTAGAAAACATTCAGAAGTTTTCGGTACTTATAAAATTTCTGACGTTATCGGTACTTGGATAAATTCTGACGATTTCGGTACTTAGTAAAATTCTGGTGATTTCGGTACTTAGAAAATTTCTGCCGTTTTCGGTACTTAGAAAAATTCTGCCGATTTCGGTACTTAGAAAATTTCTGTCGTTTTCGGTACTTAGAAAAATTCTGCCGATTTCGGTACTTAGAAAAGATCTGATGATTTCGGTACTTAGAAAAATTCTGTTGATTTTGGTACTTAGAAAATTTCTGACCTTTTCGGTACTTAGAAAATATCTGACGTTTTCGGTACTTAGAAAAATTCTGTTGATTTCGGTACTTAGAAAAATTTTGTCGATTTCGGTACTTAGAAAAGACTCGGAAGTTTTCGGTACTTAGAAAATTTCTGACGTTTTCGGTACTTAGAAAAATTCTGATGATTTCGGTACTTAGAAAATTTTTGACCTTTTCGGTATTTAGAAAATTTCAATCGATTTCGGTACTTAGAAAAATTCAGACGATTTCGGTACTTAGAAAAATTCCGACGATTTCGGTACTTAGAAAATTTTTGCCTTTTTCGGTACTTAGAAAACATTCAGAAGTTTTCGGTACTTTGAAAATATCTGACGTTTTCGGTACTTAGAAAAATTCTGCTGATTTCGGTACTTAGAAAATTCTGACGATTTCGGTACTTAAAAAACAATCAGAAGATTTTGGTACTAAGAAAATTTCTGTCGTTTTAGGTACTTAGAAAAATTCTGATGATTTCGGTACTTAGAAAAATTCTGTAGATTTTGGTACTTAGAAAATCTCTGACCTTTTCGGTACTTAGAAAATATCTGACGTTTTCGGTACTTAGAAAAATTCTGTCGATTTCGGTACTTAGAAAACATTCAGAAGTATTTGGTACTTAGAAAATTTCTGACGTTTTCGGTACTTAGAAAAATTCTTACGATTTTGATACTTATTAAACATTCAGAAGTTTTCGGTACTTAAAAAAATTCTGCCGATTTCGGTACTTAGAAAAATTCTGTTGATTTCGGTACTTAGTAAAATTCTGTCGATTTCGGTACTTAGAAAAGACTCGGAAGTTTTCGGTACTTAGAAAATTTCTGACGTTATCGGTACTTAGAAAAATTCTGACGATTTCGGTACTTAGAAAATTCTGACGATTTCGGTACTTAGAAAACAATCAGAAGATTTTGGTACTAAGAAAATTTCTGTCGTTTTAGGTACTTAGAACAATTCTGATGATATCGGTACTTAGAAAAATTCTGTTGATTTTGGTACTTAGAAAATTTCTGACCTTTTCGGTACTTAGAAAATATCTGACGTTTTCGGTACTTAGAAAAATTCTGTCGATTTCGGTACTTAGAAAACATTCAGAAGTCTTCGGTACTTAGAAAATTTCTGACGTTTTCGGTACTTAGAAAAATTCTTACGATTTTGATACTTATTAAACATTCAGAAGTTTTCGGTACTTAGAAAAATTCTGCCGATTTCGGTACTTAGAAAAATTCTGTTGATTTCGGTACTTAGTAAAATTCTGTCGATTTCGGTACTTAGAAAAGACTCGGAAGTTTTCGGTACTTAGAAAATTTCTGACGTTATCGGTACTTAGAAAAATTCTGACGATTTCGGTACTTAGAAAAATTCTGTTGATTTTGGTACTTAGAAAATTTCTGACCTTTTCGGTACTTAGAAAATATCTGACGTTTTCGGTACTTAGAAAAATTCTGTCGATTTCGGTACTTAGAAAACATTCAGAAGTCTTCGGTTCTTAGAAAAATTCAGACGATTTCGGTACTTAGAAAAATCCCGACGATTTCGGTACTTAGAAAATTTCTGCCTTTTTCGGTACTTAGAAAACAATCAGAAGTTTTTGGTACTAAGAAAATTTCTGTCGTTTTAGGTACTTAGAAAAATTCTGATGATTTCGGTACTTAGAAAAAGTCTGTACATTTTGGTACTTAGAAAATTTCTGACCTTTTCGGTACTTAGAAAATAACTGACGTTTTCGGTACTTAGAAAAATTCTGATGATTTCGGAACTTAGAAAAATTCTGCCGATTTCGGTACTTGGAAAATTTCTGCCTTTTTCGGTACTTTGAAAAGACTCAGAAGTTTTCAGTACTTAGAAAATTTCTGACGTTTTCGATACTTAGAAAATTTCTGACGTTTTCGGTACTTAGAAAAATTCTGCCGATTTCAGTACTTAGAAAAGACTCGGAAGTTTTCGGTACTTAGAAAATTTTTGACGTTTTCGGTACTTAGAAAAATTCTTTTGATTTCGGTACTTAGAAAATTTCAGCCTTTTTCGGTACTTTGAAAAGACTCGGAAGTTTTCGGTACTTAGTAAATTTCTGATGTTCTGCCTTTTTCGGTACTTTAAAAAGACTAAGAAGTTTTCGGTATTTTGAAAATTTCACACGATTTCCGAACTTAGAAAAATTCAGACGATTTCGGTACTTAGAATATTTCTGACGTTATCGGTACTTAGAAAATTTCTGACGTTTTCAGTACTTAGAAAAATTCTGTTGATTTCGGTACTTAGAAAAATTCTGTCGATTTCGGTACTTAGAAAGATTCTGTTGATTTTGGTACTTAGAAAATTTCTGACCTTTTCGGTACTTAGAAAATATCTGACGTTTTCGGTACTTAGAAAATTTCTGACCTTTTCGGTACTTAGAAAATATCTGACGTTTTCGGTACATAGAAAAATTCTGTCGATGTCGGTACTTAGAAAACTTTCAGAAGTCTTCGGTACTTAGAAATTTTCTGACGTTTCCGGTACTTAGAAAAATTCTTAGGATTTCGATACTTATTAAACATTCAGAAGTTTTCGGTACTTAGAAAAATTCTGTCGATCTCGGTACTTAGAAAAGACTCGGAAGTTTTCGGTACTTAGAAAATTTCTGACGTTTTCGGTACTTAGAAAAATTCTGATGATTTCGGTACTTAGAAAAATTCTGATGATTTCGGAACTTAGAAAAATTCTGCTGATTTCGGTACTTGGAAAATTTCTGCCTTTTTCGGTACTTTGAAAAGACTCAGAAGTTTTCAGTACTTAGAAAATTTCTGACGTTTTCGATACTTAGAAAATTTCTGACGTTTTCGGTACTTAGAAAAATTCTTTTGATTTCGGTACTTAGAAAATTTCAGCCTTTTTCGGTACTTTGAAAAGACTCGGAAGTTTTCGGTACTTAGTAAATTTCTGATGTTCTGCCTTTTTCGGTACTTTAAAAAGACTAAGAAGTTTTCGGTATTTTGAAAATTTCACACGATTTCCGTACTTAGAAAAATTCAGACGTTTTCGGTACTTAGAAAATTTCTGACATTTTCGGTACTTAGAAAAATTCTTAGGATTTCGATACTTAGAAAAATTCTGACAATTTCGGTACCTAGAAAAATTCCGACGATTTCAGTACTTAGAAAATTTCTGTCGTTTTCGGTACTTTGAAAAATTCTGATGATTTCAGTACTTAGAAAAATTCTGATGATTTCGGAACTTAGAAAAATTCTGTTGATTTCGGTACTTGGAAAATTTCTGCCTTTTTCGGTACTTTGAAAAGACTCAGAAGTTTTCAGTACTTAGTAAATTTCTGACGTTTTCGGTACTTAGAAAAATTCTTACGATTTTGATACTTATTAAACATTCAGAAGTTTTCGGTACTTAGAAAAATTCTGCCGATTTCGGTACTTAGAAAAATTCTGTTGATTTCGGTACTTAGTAAAATTCTGTCGATTTCGGTACTTAGAAAAGACTCGGAAGTTTTCGGTACTTAGAAAATTTCTGACGTTATCGGTACTTAGAAAAATTCTGACGATTTCGGTACTTAGAAAAATTCTGTCGATTTCGGTACTTAGAAAAATTCTGTTGATTTCGGTACTTAGAAAATTTCTGCCTTTTTCGGTACTTTGAATTTCAGACGTTTTCGGTACTTAGAAAATATCTGACGTTTTCGGTACTTACAAAAATTCTATCGATTTCGGTACTTAGAAAACATTCAGAAGTCTTCGGTACTTAGATAATTTCTGACGTTTTCGGTACTTAGAAAACATTCAGAAGTTTTCGGTACTTATAAAATTTCTGACGTTATCGGTACTTGGATAAATTCTGACGATTTCGGTACTTAGTAAAATTCTGGTGATTTCGGTACTTAGAAAATTTCTGCCGTTTTCGGTACTTAGAAAAATTCTGCCGATTTCGGTACTTAGAAAATTTCTGTCGTTTTCGGTACTTAGAAAAATTCTGCCGATTTCGGTACTTAGAAAAGATCTGATGATTTCGGTACTTAGAAAAATTCTGTTGATTTTGGTACTTAGAAAATTTCTGACCTTTTCGGTACTTAGAAAATATCTGACGTTTTCGGTACTTAGAAAAATTCTGTTGATTTCGGTACTTAGAAAAATTTTGTCGATTTCGGTACTTAGAAAAGACTCGGAAGTTTTCGGTACTTAGAAAATTTCTGACGTTTTCGGTACTTAGAAAAATTCTGATGATTTCGGTACTTAGAAAATTTTTGACCTTTTCGGTATTTAGAAAATTTCAATCGATTTCGGTACTTAGAAAAATTCAGACGATTTCGGTACTTAGAAAAATTCCGACGATTTCGGTACTTAGAAAATTTTTGCCTTTTTCGGTACTTAGAAAACATTCAGAAGTTTTCGGTACTTTGAAAATATCTGACGTTTTCGGTACTTAGAAAAATTCTGCTGATTTCGGTACTTAGAAAATTCTGACGATTTCGGTACTTAAAAAACAATCAGAAGATTTTGGTACTAAGAAAATTTCTGTCGTTTTAGGTACTTAGAAAAATTCTGATGATTTCGGTACTTAGAAAAATTCTGTAGATTTTGGTACTTAGAAAATCTCTGACCTTTTCGGTACTTAGAAAATATCTGACGTTTTCGGTACTTAGAAAAATTCTGTCGATTTCGGTACTTAGAAAACATTCAGAAGTATTTGGTACTTAGAAAATTTCTGACGTTTTCGGTACTTAGAAAAATTCTTACGATTTTGATACTTATTAAACATTCAGAAGTTTTCGGTACTTAAAAAAATTCTGCCGATTTCGGTACTTAGAAAAATTCTGTTGATTTCGGTACTTAGTAAAATTCTGTCGATTTCGGTACTTAGAAAAGACTCGGAAGTTTTCGGTACTTAGAAAATTTCTGACGTTATCGGTACTTAGAAAAATTCTGACGATTTCGGTACTTAGAAAATTCTGACGATTTCGGTACTTAGAAAACAATCAGAAGATTTTGGTACTAAGAAAATTTCTGTCGTTTTAGGTACTTAGAACAATTCTGATGATATCGGTACTTAGAAAAATTCTGTTGATTTTGGTACTTAGAAAATTTCTGACCTTTTCGGTACTTAGAAAATATCTGACGTTTTCGGTACTTAGAAAAATTCTGTCGATTTCGGTACTTAGAAAACATTCAGAAGTCTTCGGTACTTAGAAAATTTCTGACGTTTTCGGTACTTAGAAAAATTCTTACGATTTTGATACTTATTAAACATTCAGAAGTTTTCGGTACTTAGAAAAATTCTGCCGATTTCGGTACTTAGAAAAATTCTGTTGATTTCGGTACTTAGTAAAATTCTGTCGATTTCGGTACTTAGAAAAGACTCGGAAGTTTTCGGTACTTAGAAAATTTCTGACGTTATCGGTACTTAGAAAAATTCTGACGATTTCGGTACTTAGAAAAATTCTGTTGATTTTGGTACTTAGAAAATTTCTGACCTTTTCGGTACTTAGAAAATATCTGACGTTTTCGGTACTTAGAAAAATTCTGTCGATTTCGGTACTTAGAAAACATTCAGAAGTCTTCGGTTCTTAGAAAAATTCAGACGATTTCGGTACTTAGAAAAATCCCGACGATTTCGGTACTTAGAAAATTTCTGCCTTTTTCGGTACTTAGAAAACAATCAGAAGTTTTTGGTACTAAGAAAATTTCTGTCGTTTTAGGTACTTAGAAAAATTCTGATGATTTCGGTACTTAGAAAAAGTCTGTACATTTTGGTACTTAGAAAATTTCTGACCTTTTCGGTACTTAGAAAATAACTGACGTTTTCGGTACTTAGAAAAATTCTGTCGATTTCGGTACTTGGAAAACATTCAGAAGTCTTCGGTTCTTAGAAAATTTCTGACATTTTCGGTACTTAGAAAAATTCTTACGATTTTGATACTTATTAAACATTCAGAAGTTTTCGGTACTTAGAAAAATTCTGCCGATTTCGGTACTTAGAAAAATTCTGTTGATTTCGGTACTTAGAAAAATTCTGTCGATTTCGGTACTTAGAAAAGACTCGGAAGTTTTCGGTACTTAGAAAATTTCTGACGTTTTCGGTACTTAGTAAAATTCTGATGATTTCGGTACTTAGAAAATTTCTGACCTTTTCGGTATTTAGAAAATTTCAAACGATTTCGGTACTTAGAAAAATTCAGACGATTTCGGTACTTAGAAAAATTCTGTTGATTTCGGTACTTAGTAAAATTCTGTCGATTTCGGTACTTAGAAAAGACTCGGAAGTTTTCGGTACTTAGAAAATTTCTGACGTTATCGGTACTTAGAAAAATTCTGACGATTTCGGTACTTAGAAAAATTCTGTCGATTTCGGTACTTAGAAAAATTCTGTTGATTTCGGTACTTAGAAAATTTCTGCCTTTTTCGGTACTTTGAATTTCAGACGTTTTCGGTACTTAGAAAATATCTGACGTTTTCGGTACTTAGAAAAATTCTATCGATTTCGGTACTTAGAAAACATTCAGAAGTCTTCGGTACTTAGATAATTTCTGACGTTTTCGGTACTTAGAAAACATTCAGAAGTTTTCGGTACTTATAAAATTTCTGACGTTATCGGTACTTGGATAAATTCTGTCGTTTTCGGTACTTAGAAAAATTCTGCCGATTTCGGTACTTAGAAAATTCTGACGATTTCGGTACTTAGAAAACAATCAGAAGTTTTTGGTACTAAGAAAATTTCTGTCGTTTTAGGTACTTAGAAAAATTCTGATGATTTCGGTACTTAGAAAAAGTCTGTACATTTTGGTACTTAGAAAATTTCTGACCTTTTCGGTACTTAGAAAATAACTGACGTTTTCGGTACTTAGAAAAATTCTGTCGATTTCGGTACTTGGAAAACATTCAGAAGTCTTCGGTTCTTAGAAAATTTCTGACGTTTTCGGTACTTAGAAAAATTCTTACGATTTTGATACTTATTAAACATTCAGAAGTTTTCGGTACTTAGAAAAATTCTGCCGATTTCGGTACTAAGAAAAATTCTGTTGATTTCGGTACTTAGAAAAATTCTGTCGATTTCGGTACTTAGAAAAGACTCGGAAGTTTTCGGTACTTAGAAAATTTCTGACGTTTTCGGTACTTAGTAAAATTCTGATGATTTCGGTACTTAGAAAATTTCTGACCTTTTCGGTATTTAGAAAATTTCAAACGATTTCGGTACTTAGAAAAATTCAGACGATTTCGGTACTTAGAAAAATTCTGTTGATTTCGGTACTTAGTAAAATTCTGTCGATTTCGGTACTTAGAAAAGACTCGGAAGTTTTCGGTACTTAGAAAATTTCTGACGTTATCGGTACTTAGAAAAATTCTGACGATTTCGGTACTTAGAAAAATTCTGTCGATTTCGGTACTTAGAAAATTTCTGCCTTTTTCGGTACTTTGAATTTCAGACGTTTTCGGTACTTAGAAAATATCTGACGTTTTCGGTACTTAGAAAAATTCTATCGATTTCGGTACTTAGAAAACATTCAGAAGTCTTCGGTACTTAGATAATTTCTGACGTTTTCGGTACTTAGAAAACATTCAGAAGTTTTCGGTACTTATAAAATTTCTGACGTTATCGGTACTTGGATAAATTCTGACGATTTCGGTACTTAGTAAAATTCTGGTGATTTCGGTACTTAGAAAATTTCTGCCGTTTTCGGTACTTAGAAAAATTCTGCCGATTTCGGTACTTAGAAAATTTCTGTCGTTTTCGGTACTTAGAAAAATTCTGCCGATTTCGGTACTTAGAAAAATTCTGACGAATTCGGTACTTAGAAAACATTCAGAAGTTATCGATACTTAGAAAATTTCTGACTTTTTCGGTACTTAGAAAAGATCTGATGATTTCGGTACTTAGAAAAATTCTGTTGATTTTGGTACTTAGAAAATTTCTGACCTTTTCGGTACTTAGAAAATATCTGACGTTTTCGGTACTTAGAAAAATTCTGTCGATTTCGGTACTTAGAAAACATTCAGAAATCTTCGGTTCTTAGAAAAATTCAGACGATTTCGGTACTTAGAAAAATTCCGACGATTTCGGTACTTAGAAAATTTCTGCCTTTTTCGGTACTTAGAAAACATTCAGAAGTTTTCGGTACTTAGAAAGTTTCTGACGTTATCGGTACTTAGAAAAATTCTGACGATTTTGGTACTTAGAAAATTTCTGTCGTTTTCGGTACTTAGAAAAATTCTGCCGATTTCGGTACTTAGAAAATTCTGACGATTTCGGTACTTAGAAAACAATCAGAAGTTTTTGGTACTAAGAAAATTTCTGTCGTTTTAGGTACTTAGAAAAATTCTGATGATTTCGGTACTTAGAAAAAGTCTGTAGATTTTGGTACTTAGAAAATTTCTGACGTTTTCGGTACTTAGAAAAATTCTTACGATTTTGATACTTATTAAACATTCAGAAGTTTTCGGTACTTAGAAAAATTCTGCCGATTTCGGTACTTAGAAAAATTCTGTTGATTTCGGTACTTAGAAAAATTTTGTCGATTTCGGTACTTAGAAAAGACTCGGAAGTTTTCGGTACTTAGAAAATTTCTGACGTTTTCGGTACTTAGAAAAATTCTGATGATTTCGGTACTTAGAAAATTTTTGACCTTTTCGGTATTTAGAAAATTTCAATCGATTTCGGTACTTAGAAAAATTCAGACGATTTCGGTACTTAGAAAAATTCCGACGATTTCGGTACTTAGAAAATTTTTGCCTTTTTCGGTACTTAGAAAACATTCAGAAGTTTTCGGTACTTTGAAAATATCTGACGTTTTCGGTACTTAGAAAAATTCTGCTGATTTCGGTACTTAGAAAATTCTGACGATTTCGGTACTTAGAAAACAATCAGAAGATTTTGGTACTAAGAAAATTTCTGTCGTTTTAGGTACTTAGAAAAATTCTGATGATTTCGGTACTTAGAAAAATTCTGTAGATTTTGGTACTTAGAAAATCTCTGACCTTTTCGGTACTTAGAAAATATCTGACGTTTTCGGTACTTAGAAAAATTCTGTCGATTTCGGTACTTAGAAAACATTCAGAAGTATTCGGTACTTAGAAAATTTCTGACGTTTTCGGTACTTAGAAAAATTCTTACGATTTTGATACTTATTAAACATTCAGAAGTTTTCGGTACTTAGAAAAATTCTGCCGATTTCGGTACTTAGAAAAATTCTGTTGATTTCGGTACTTAGTAAAATTCTGTCGATTTCGGTACTTAGAAAAGACTCGGAAGTTTTCGGTACTTAGAAAATTTCTGACGTTATCGGTACTTAGAAAAATTCTGACGATTTCGGTACTTAGAAAAATTCTGTTGATTTTGGTACTTAGAAAATTTCTGACCTTTTCGGTACTTAGAAAATATCTGACGTTTTCGGTACTTAGAAAAATTCTGTCGATTTCGGTACTTAGAAAACATTCAGAAGTCTTCGGTTCTTAGAAAAATTCAGACGATTTCGGTACTTAGAAAAATCCCGACGATTTCGGTACTTAGAAAATTTCTGCCTTTTTCGGTACTTAGAAAACATTCAGAAGTTTTCGGTACTTAGAAAATTTCTGACGTTATCGGTACTTAGAAAAATTCTGACGATTTCGGTACTTAGAAAATTTCTGTCGTTTTCGGTACTTAGAAAAATTCTGCCGATTTCGGTACTTAGAAAATTCTGACGATTTCGGTACTTAGAAAACAATCAGAAGTTTTTGGTACTAAGAAAATTTCTGTCGTTTTAGGTACTTAGAAAAATTCTGATGATTTCGGTACTTAGAAAAAGTCTGTACATTTTGGTACTTAGAAAATTTCTGACCTTTTCGGTACTTAGAAAATATCTGACGTTTTCGGTACTTAGAAAAATTCTGTCGATTTCGGTACTTAGAAAACATTCAGAAGTCTTCGGTTCTTAGAAAATTTCTGACGTTTTCGGTACTTAGAAAAATTCTTACGATTTTGATACTTATTAAACATTCAGAAGTTTTCGGTACTTAGAAAAATTCTGCCGATTTCGGTACTTAGAAAAATTCTGTTGATTTCGGTACTTAGAAAAATTCTGTCGATTTCGGTACTTAGAAAAGACTCGGAAGTTTTCGGTACTTAGAAAATTTCTGACGTTTTCGGTACTTAGTAAAATTCTGATGATTTCGGTACTTAGAAAATTTCTGACCTTTTCGGTATTTAGAAAATTTCAAACGATTTCGGTACTTAGAAAAATTCAGACGATTTCGGTACTTAGAAAAATTCCGACGATTTCGGTACTTAGAAAATTTTTGCCTTTTTCGGTACTTAGAAAACATTCAGAAGTTTTCGGTACTTTGAAAATATCTGACGTTTTCGGTACTTAGAAAAATTCTGCCGATTTCGGTACTTAGAAAATTCTGACGTTTTCGGTACTTAGAAAACAATCAGAAGATTTTGGTACTAAGAAAATTTCTGTCGTTTTAGGTACTTAGAACAATTCTGATGATTTCGGTACTTAGAAAAATTCTGTTGATTTTGGTACTTAGAAAATTTCTGACCTTTTCGGTACTTAGAAAATATCTGACGTTTTCGGTACTTAGAAAAATTCTGTCGATTTCGGTACTTAGAAAATTTCTGCCTTTTTCGGTACTTTGAATTTCAGACGTTTTCGGTACTTAGAAAATATCTGACGTTTTCGGTACTTAGAAAAATTCTATCGATTTCGGTACTTATTAAACATTCAGAAGTTTTCGGTACTTAGAAAAATTCTGCCGATTTCGGTACTTAGAAAAATTCTGTTGATTTCGGTACTTAGTAAAATTCTGTCGATTTCGGTACTTAGAAAAGACTCGGAAGTTTTCGGTACTTAGAAAATTTCTGACGTTATCGGTACTTAGAAAAATTCTGACAATTTCGGTACTTAGAAAAATTCTGTCGATTTCGGTACTTAGAAAAATTCTGTTGATTTCGGTACTTAGAAAATTTCTGCCTTTTTCGGTACTTTGAATTTCAGACGTTTTCGGTACTTAGAAAATATCTGACGTTTTCGGTACTTAGAAAAATTCTATCGATTTCGGTACTTAGAAAACATTCAGAAGTCTTCGGTACTTAGAAAATTTCTGACGTTTTCGGTACTTAGAAAACATTCAGAAGTTTTCGGTACTTATAAAATTTCTGACGTTATCGGTTCTTAGAAAAATTCAGACGATTTCGGTACTTAGAAAAATTCCGACGATTTCGGTACTTAGAAAATTTCTGCCTTTTTCGGTACTTAGAAAACATTCAGAAGTTTTCGGTACTTAGAAAATTTCTGACGTTATCGGTACTTAGAAAAATTCTGACGATTTTGGTACTTAGAAAATTTCTGTCGTTTTCGGTACTTAGAAAAATTCTGCCGATTTCGGTACTTAGAAAATTCTGACGATTTCGGTACTTAGAAAACAATCAGAAGTTTTTGGTACTAAGAAAATTTCTGTCGTTTTAGGTACTTAGAAAAATTCTGATGATTTCGGTACTTAGAAAAAGTCTGTAGATTTTGGTACTTAGAAAATTTCTGACCTTTTCGGTACTTAGAAAATTTCTGACGTTTTCGGTACTTAGAAAAATTCTTACGATTTTGATACTTATTAAACATTCAGAAGTTTTCGGTACTTAGAAAAATTCTGCCGATTTCGGTACTTAGAAAAATTCTGTTGATTTCGGTACTTAGAAAAATTTTGTCGATTTCGGTACTTAGAAAAGACTCGGAAGTTTTCGGTACTTAGAAAATTTCTGACGTTTTCGGTACTTAGAAAAATTCTGATGATTTCGGTACTTAGAAAATTTTTGACCTTTTCGGTATTTAGAAAATTTCAATCGATTTCGGTACTTAGAAAAATTCAGACGATTTCGGTACTTAGAAAAATTCCGACGATTTCGGTACTTAGAAAATTTTTGCCTTTTTCGGTATTTAGAAAACATTCAGAAGTTTTCGGTACTTTGAAAATATCTGACGTTTTCGGTACTTAGAAAAATTCTGCTGATTTCGGTACTTAGAAAATTCTGACGATTTCGGTACTTAGAAAACAATCAGAAGATTTTGGTACTAAGAAAATTTCTGTCGTTTTAGGTACTTAGAAAAATTCTGATGATTTCGGTACTTAGAAAAATTCTGTAGATTTTGGTACTTAGAAAATCTCTGACCTTTTCGGTACTTAGAAAATATCTGACGTTTTCGGTACTTAGAAAAATTCTGTCGATTTCGGTACTTAGAAAACATTCAGAAGTATTCGGTACTTAGAAAATTTCTGACGTTTTCGGTACTTAGAAAAATTCTTACGATTTTGATACTTATTAAACATTCAGAAGTTTTCGGTACTTAGAAAAATTCTGCCGATTTCGGTACTTAGAAAAATTCTGTTGATTTCGGTACTTAGAAAAGACTCGGAAGTTTTCGGTACTTAGAAAATTTCTGACGTTATCGGTACTTAGAAAAATTCTGACGATTTCGGTACTTAGAAAAATTCTGTTGATTTTGGTACTTAGAAAATTTCTGACCTTTTCGGTACTTAGAAAATATCTGACGTTTTCGGTACTTAGAAAAATTCTGTCGATTTCGGTACTTAGAAAACATTCAGAAGTCTTCGGTTCTTAGAAAAATTCAGACGATTTCGGTACTTAGAAAAATCCCGACGATTTCGGTACTTAGAAAATTTCTGCCTTTTTCGGTACTTAGAAAACATTCAGAAGTTTTCGGTACTTAGAAAATTTCTGACGTTATCGGTACTTAGAAAAATTCTGACGATTTCGGTACTTAGAAAATTTCTGTCGTTTTCGGTACTTTGAAAAATTCTGCCGATTTCGGTACTTAGAAAATTCTGACGATTTCGGTACTTAGAAAACAATCAGAAGTTTTTGGTACTAAGAAAATTTCTGTCGTTTTAGGTACTTAGAAAAATTCTGATGATTTCGGTACTTAGAAAAAGTCTGTACATTTTGGTACTTAGAAAATTTCTGACCTTTTCGGTACTTAGAAAATATCTGACGTTTTCGGTACTTAGAAAAATTCTGTCGATTTCGGTACTTAGAAAACATTCAGAAGTCTTCGGTTCTTAGAAAATTTCTGACGTTTTCGGTACTTAGAAAAATTTTTACGATTTTGATACTTATTAAACATTCAGAAGTTTTCGGTACTTAGAAAAATTCTGCCGATTTCGGTACTTAGAAAAATTCTGTTGATTTCGGTACTTAGAAAAATTCTGTCGATTTCGGTACTTAGAAAAGACTCGGAAGTTTTCGGTACTTAGAAAATTTCTGACGTTTTCGGTACTTAGTAAAATTCTGATGATTTCGGTACTTAGAAAATTTCTGACCTTTTCGGTATTTAGAAAATTTCAAACGATTTCGGTACTTAGAAAAATTCAGACGATTTCGGTACTTAGAAAAATTCCGACGATTTCGGTACTTAGAAAATTTTTGCCTTTTTCGGTACTTAGAAAACATTCAGAAGTTTTCGGTACTTTGAAAATATCTGACGTTTTCGGTACTTAGAAAAATTCTTCCGATTTCGGTACTTAGAAAATTCTGACGATTTCGGTACTTAGAAAACAATCAGAAGATTTTGGTACTAAGAAAATTTCTGTCGTTTTAGGTACTTAGAACAATTCTGATGATTTCGGTACTTAGAAAAATTCTGTTGATTTTGGTACTTAGAAAATTTCTGACCTTTTCGGTACTTAGAAAATATCTGACGTTTTCGGTACTTAGAAAAATTCTGTCGATTTCGGTACTTAGAAAACATTCAGAAGTCTTCGGTACTTAGAAAATTTCTGACGTTTTCGGTACTTAGAAAAATTCTGTTGATTTCGGTACTTAGTAAAATTCTGTCGATTTCGGTACTTAGAAAAGACTCGGAAGTTTTCGGTACTTAGAAAATTTCTGACGTTATCGGTACTTAGAAAAATTCTGACGATTTCGGTACTTAGAAAAATTCTGTCGATTTCGGTACTTAGAAAAATTCTGTTGATTTCTTTACTTAGAAAATTTCTGCCTTTTTCGGTACTTTGAATTTCAGACGTTTTCGGTACTTAGAAAATATCTGACGTTTTCGGTACTTAGAAAAATTCTATCGATTTCGGTACTTAGAAAACATTCAGAAGTCTTCGGTACTTAGATAATTTCTGACGTTTTCGGTACTTAGAAAACATTCAGAAGTTTTCGGTACTTATAAAATTTCTGACGTTATCGGTACTTGGATAAATTCTGACGATTTCGGTACTTAGTAAAATTCTGGTGATTTCGGTACTTAGAAAATTTCTGCCATTTTCGGTACTTAGAAAAATTCTGCCGATTTCGGTTTCTTAGGAAAATTCTGCCGATTTCGGTACTTAGAAAAATTCTAATGACTTCGATACTTAGAAAAATTCTGACGATTTCGGTACTTAGAAAATTTCTGTCCTTTTCGGTACTTGGAAAATTTCTGACCTTTTCGGTAATTAGAAAATTTCTGACCTTTACGGTACTTAGAAAAATTCTGACGATTTCGGTACTTAGGAAACAATCAGAAGTTTTTTGTACTAAGAAAATTTCTGACCTTTTCGGTACTTAGAAAATATCTGACGTTTTCGGTACTTAGAAAAATTCTGACGATTTCGGTACTTAGAAAACAATCAGAAGTTTTCGGTACTAAGAAAATTTCTGTCGTTTTAGGTACTTAGAAATATTCTGATGATTTCGGTACTTAGAAAACATTCAGAAGTTTTCGGTACTTAGAAAATTTCTGACGTTTTCGGTACTTAGAAAACATTCAGAAGTTTTCGGTACTAAGAAAATTTCTGACCTTTTCGGTACTTAGAAAATTTCTGACCTTTACGGTACTTAGAAAAATTCTGACGATTTCGGTACTTAGGAAACAATTAGAAGTTTTTTGTACTAAGAAAATTTCTGAACTTTTCGGTACTTAGAAAATTTCTGACGTTATCGGTACTTAGGAAAATTCTGACGATTTCGGTACTTAGAAAAATTCTGTCGATTTCGGTACTTAGAAAAATTCTGTTGATTTCGGTACTTAGAAAATTTCTGCCTTTTTCGGTACTTTGAATTTCAGACGTTTTCGGTACTTAGAAAATATCTGACGTTTTCGGTACTTAGAAAAATTCTATCGATTTCGGTACTTAGAAAACATTCAGAAGTCTTCGGTACTTAGATAATTTCTGACGTTTTCGGTACTTAGAAAACATTCAGAAGTTTTCGGTACTTATAAAATTTCTGACGTTATCGGTACTTGGATAAATTCTGACGATTTCGGTACTTAGTAAAATTCTGGTGATTTCGGTACTTAGAAAATTTCTACCATTTTCGGTACTTAGAAAAATTCTGCCGATTTCGGTACTTAGAAAATTTCTGTCGTTTTCGGTACTAAGAAAAATTCTGCCGATTTCGGTACTTAGAAAAATTCTGACGAATTCGGTACTTAGAAAACATTCAGAAGTTATCGATACTTAGAAAATTTCTGACTTTTTCGGTACTTAGGAAAATTCTGCCGATTTCGGTACTTAGAAAAATTCTAATGACTTCGATACTTAGAAAAATTCTGACGATTTCGGTACTTAGAAAATTTCTGTCCTTTTCGGTACTTGGAAAATTTCTGACCTTTTCGGTAATTAGAAAATTTCTGACCTTTACGGTACTTAGAAAAATTCTGACGATTTCGGTACTTAGGAAACAATCAGAAGTTTTTTGTACTAAGAAAATTTCTGACCTTTTCGGTACTTAGAAAATATCTGACGTTTTCGGTACTTAGAAAAATTCTGACGATTTCGGTACTTAGAAAACAATCAGAAGTTTTCGGTACTAAGAAAATTTCTGTCGTTTTAGGTACTTAGAAATATTCTGATGATTTCGGTACTTAGAAAACATTCAGAAGTTTTCGGTACTTAGAAAATTTCTGACGTTTTCGGTACTTAGAAAAATTCTTACGATTTCGATACTTATTAAACATTCAGAAGTTTTCGGTACTTAGAAAAATTCTGCCGATTTCGGTACTTAGAAAAATTCTGCCGATTTCGGTACTATGAAAATTTCTGACCTTTTCGGTACTTAGAAAATATCTGACGTTTTCGGTACTTAGAAAAATTCTGACGAATTCGGTACTTAGAAAACATTCAGAAGTTATCGATACTTAGAAAATTTCTGACTTTTTCGGTACTTAGGAAAATTCTGCCGATTTCGGTACTTAGAAAAATTCTAATGACTTCGATACTTAGAAAAATTCTGACGATTTCGGTACTTAGAAAATTTCTGTCCTTTTCGGTACTTGGAAAATTTCTGACCTTTTCGGTAATTAGAAAATTTCTGACCTTTACGGTACTTAGAAAAATTCTGACGATTTCGGTACTTAGGAAACAATCAGAAGTTTTTTGTACTAAGAAAATTTCTGACCTTTTCGGTACTTAGAAAATATCTGACGTTTTCGGTACTTAGAAAAATTCTGACGATTTCGGTACTTAGAAAACAATCAGAAGTTTTCGGTACTAAGAAAATTTCTGTCGTTTTAGGTACTTAGAAATATTCTGATGATTTCGGTACTTAGAAAACATTCAGAAGTTTTCGGTACTTAGAAAATTTCTGACGTTTTCGGTACTTAGAAAACATTCAGAAGTTTTCGGTACTAAGAAAATTTCTGACCTTTTCGGTACTTAGAAAATTTCTGACCTTTACGGTACTTAGAAAAATTCTGACGATTTCGGTACTTAGGAAACAATCAGAAGTTTTTTGTACTAAGAAAATTTCTGACCTTTTCGGTACTTAGAAAATTTCTGACGTTATCGGTACTTAGAAAAATTCTGACGATTTCGGTACTTAGAAAAATTCTGTCGATTTCGGTACTTAGAAAAATTCTGTTGATTTCGGTACTTAGAAAATTTCTGCCTTTTTCGGTACTTTGAATTTCAGACGTTTTCGGTACTTAGAAAATATCTGACGTTTTCGGTACTTAGAAAAATTCTATCGATTTCGGTACTTAGAAAACATTCAGAAGTCTTCGGTACTTAGATAATTTCTGACGTTTTCGGTACTTAGAAAACATTCAGAAGTTTTCGGTACTTATAAAATTTCTGACGTTATCGGTACTTGGATAAATTCTGACGATTTCGGTACTTAGTAAAATTCTGGTGATTTCGGTACTTAGAAAATTTCTGCCATTTTCGGTACTTAGAAAAATTCTGCCGATTTCGGTACTTAGAAAATTTCTGTCGTTTTCGGTACTAAGAAAAATTCTGCCGATTTCGGTACTTAGAAAAATTCTGACGAATTCGGTACTTAGAAAACATTCAGAAGTTATCGATACTTAGAAAATTTCTGACTTTTTCGGTACTTAGGAAAATTCTGCCGATTTCGGTACTTAGAAAAATTCTAATGACTTCGATACTTAGAAAAATTCTGACGATTTCGGTACTTAGAAAATTTCTGTCCTTTTCGGTACTTGGAAAATTTCTGACCTTTTCGGTAATTAGAAAATTTCTGACCTTTACGGTACTTAGAAAAATTCTGACGATTTCGGTACTTAGGAAACAATCAGAAGTTTTTTGTACTAAGAAAATTTCTGACCTTTTCGGTACTTAGAAAATATCTGACGTTTTCGGTACTTAGAAAAATTCTGACGATTTCGGTACTTAGAAAACAATCAGAAGTTTTCGGTACTAAGAAAATTTCTGTCGTTTTAGGTACTTAGAAATATTCTGATGATTTCGGTACTTAGAAAACATTCAGAAGTTTTCGGTACTTAGAAAATTTCTGACGTTTTCGGTACTTAGAAAACATTCAGAAGTTTTCGGTACTAAGAAAATTTCTGACCTTTTCGGTACTTAGAAAATTTCTGACCTTTACGGTACTTAGAAAAATTCTGACGATTTCGGTACTTAGGAAACAATTAGAAGTTTTTTGTACTAAGAAAATTTCTGAACTTTTCGGTACTTAGAAAATTTCTGACGTTATCGGTACTTAGGAAAATTCTGACGATTTCGGTACTTAGAAAAATTCTGTCGATTTCGGTACTTAGAAAAATTCTGTTGATTTCGGTACTTAGAAAATTTCTGCCTTTTTCGGTACTTTGAATTTCAGACGTTTTCGGTACTTAGAAAATATCTGACGTTTTCGGTACTTAGAAAAATTCTATCGATTTCGGTACTTAGAAAACATTCAGAAGTCTTCGGTACTTAGATAATTTCTGACGTTTTCGGTACTTAGAAAACATTCAGAAGTTTTCGGTACTTATAAAATTTCTGACGTTATCGGTACTTGGATAAATTCTGACGATTTCGGTACTTAGTAAAATTCTGGTGATTTCGGTACTTAGAAAATTTCTACCATTTTCGGTACTTAGAAAAATTCTGCCGATTTCGGTACTTAGAAAATTTCTGTCGTTTTCGGTACTAAGAAAAATTCTGCCGATTTCGGTACTTAGAAAAATTCTGACGAATTCGGTACTTAGAAAACATTCAGAAGTTATCGATACTTAGAAAATTTCTGACTTTTTCGGTACTTAGGAAAATTCTGCCGATTTCGGTACTTAGAAAAATTCTAATGACTTCGATACTTAGAAAAATTCTGACGATTTCGGTACTTAGAAAATTTCTGTCCTTTTCGGTACTTGGAAAATTTCTGACCTTTTCGGTAATTAGAAAATTTCTGACCTTTACGGTACTTAGAAAAATTCTGACGATTTCGGTACTTAGGAAACAATCAGAAGTTTTTTGTACTAAGAAAATTTCTGACCTTTTCGGTACTTAGAAAATATCTGACGTTTTCGGTACTTAGAAAAATTCTGACGATTTCGGTACTTAGAAAACAATCAGAAGTTTTCGGTACTAAGAAAATTTCTGTCGTTTTAGGTACTTAGAAATATTCTGATGATTTCGGTACTTAGAAAACATTCAGAAGTTTTCGGTACTTAGAAAATTTCTGACGTTTTCGGTACTTAGAAAAATTCTTACGATTTCGATACTTATTAAACATTCAGAAGTTTTCGGTACTTAGAAAAATTCTGCCGATTTCGGTACTTAGAAAAATTCTGCCGATTTCGGTACTATGAAAATTTCTGACCTTTTCGGTACTTAGAAAATATCTGACGTTTTCGGTACTTAGAAAAATTCTGACGAATTCGGTACTTAGAAAACATTCAGAAGTTATCGATACTTAGAAAATTTCTGACTTTTTCGGTACTTAGGAAAATTCTGCCGATTTCGGTACTTAGAAAAATTCTAATGACTTCGATACTTAGAAAAATTCTGACGATTTCGGTACTTAGAAAATTTCTGTCCTTTTCGGTACTTGGAAAATTTCTGACCTTTTCGGTAATTAGAAAATTTCTGACCTTTACGGTACTTAGAAAAATTCTGACGATTTCGGTACTTAGGAAACAATCAGAAGTTTTTTGTACTAAGAAAATTTCTGACCTTTTCGGTACTTAGAAAATATCTGACGTTTTCGGTACTTAGAAAAATTCTGACGATTTCGGTACTTAGAAAACAATCAGAAGTTTTCGGTACTAAGAAAATTTCTGTCGTTTTAGGTACTTAGAAATATTCTGATGATTTCGGTACTTAGAAAACATTCAGAAGTTTTCGGTACTTAGAAAATTTCTGACGTTTTCGGTACTTAGAAAACATTCAGAAGTTTTCGGTACTAAGAAAATTTCTGACCTTTTCGGTACTTAGAAAATTTCTGACCTTTACGGTACTTAGAAAAATTCTGACGATTTCGGTACTTAGGAAACAATCAGAAGTTTTTTGTACTAAGAAAATTTCTGACCTTTTCGGTACTTAGAAAATTTCTGACGTTATCGGTACTTAGAAAAATTCTGACGATTTCGGTACTTAGAAAAATTCTGTCGATTTCGGTACTTAGAAAAATTCTGTTGATTTCGGTACTTAGAAAATTTCTGCCTTTTTCGGTACTTTGAATTTCAGACGTTTTCGGTACTTAGAAAATATCTGACGTTTTCGGTACTTAGAAAAATTCTATCGATTTCGGTACTTAGAAAACATTCAGAAGTCTTCGGTACTTAGATAATTTCTGACGTTTTCGGTACTTAGAAAACATTCAGAAGTTTTCGGTACTTATAAAATTTCTGACGTTATCGGTACTTGGATAAATTCTGACGATTTCGGTACTTAGTAAAATTCTGGTGATTTCGGTACTTAGAAAATTTCTGCCATTTTCGGTACTTAGAAAAATTCTGCCGATTTCGGTACTTAGAAAATTTCTGTCGTTTTCGGTACTAAGAAAAATTCTGCCGATTTCGGTACTTAGAAAAATTCTGACGAATTCGGTACTTAGAAAACATTCAGAAGTTATCGATACTTAGAAAATTTCTGACTTTTTCGGTACTTAGGAAAATTCTGCCGATTTCGGTACTTAGAAAAATTCTAATGACTTCGATACTTAGAAAAATTCTGACGATTTCGGTACTTAGAAAATTTCTGTCCTTTTCGGTACTTGGAAAATTTCTGACCTTTTCGGTAATTAGAAAATTTCTGACCTTTACGGTACTTAGAAAAATTCTGACGATTTCGGTACTTAGGAAACAATCAGAAGTTTTTTGTACTAAGAAAATTTCTGACCTTTTCGGTACTTAGAAAATATCTGACGTTTTCGGTACTTAGAAAAATTCTGACGATTTCGGTACTTAGAAAACAATCAGAAGTTTTCGGTACTAAGAAAATTTCTGTCGTTTTAGGTACTTAGAAATATTCTGATGATTTCGGTACTTAGAAAACATTCAGAAGTTTTCGGTACTTAGAAAATTTCTGACGTTTTCGGTACTTAGAAAAATTCTTACGATTTCGATACTTATTAAACATTCAGAAGTTTTCGGTACTTAGAAAAATTCTGCCGATTTCGGTACTTAGAAAAATTCTGCCGATTTCGGTACTTAGAAAAATTCTGTTGATTTCGGTACTTAGAAAAATTCTGTCGATTTCGGTACTATGAAAATTTCTGACCTTTTCGGTACTTAGAAAATATCTGACGTTTTCGGTACTTAGAAACATTCTGTCGATTTCGGTACTTAGAAAACATTCAGAAGTCTTCGGAACTTAGAAAATTTCTGACGTTTTTGGTACTTAGAAAAATTCTGGTGATTTCGGTACTTGGAAAATTTCTGACCTTTTCGGTACTTAAAAAATTTCTGACCTTTTCGGTACTTAGAAAAATTCTGACGAATTCGGTACTTAGAAAACATTCAGAAGTTATCGATACTTAGAAAATTTCTGACTTTTTCGGTACTTAGGAAAATTCTGCCGATTTCGGTACTTAGAAAAATTCTAATGACTTCGGTACTTAGAAAAATTCTGACGATTTCGGTACTTAGAAAATGTCTGACCTTTTCGGTACTTGGAAAATTTCTGACCTTTTCGGTAATTAGAAAATTTCTGACCTTTACGGTACTTAGAAAAATTCTGACGATTTCGGTACTTAGAAAACAATCAGAAGTTTTTGGTACTAAGAAAATTTCTGTCGTCTTAGGTACTTAGAAAAATTCTGATGATTTCGGTACTTAGAAAAATTCTGTTGATTTTGGTACCTTGAAAATTTCTGCCCTTTTCGGTACTTAGAAAATATCTGACGTTTTCGGTACTTAGAAAAATTCTGTCGATTTCGGTACTTAGAAAACATTCAGAAGTCTTCGGTACTTAGAAAATTTCTGACGTTTTCGGGACTTGGAAAATTTCTGACCTTTTCGGTAATTAGAAAATTTCTGACCTTTTCGGTAATTAGAAAATTTCTGACCTTTACGGTACTTAGAAAAATTCTGACGATTTCGGTACTTAGAAAACAATCAGAAGATTTTGGTACTAAGAAAATTTCTGTCGTTTTAGGTACTTAGAACAATTCTGATGATTTCGGTACTTAGAAAAATTCTGTTGATTTTGGTACTTAGAAAATTTCTGACCTTTTCGGTACTTAGAAAATTTTTGCCTTTTTCGGTACTTAGAAAACATTCAGAAGTCTTCGGTACTTAGAAAACATTCAGAAGTCTTCGGTACTTAGAAAATTTCTGTCGTTTTCGGTACTTAGAAAAATTCTTACGATTTTGATACTTATTAAACATTCAGAAGTTTTCGGTACTTAGAAAAATTCTGCCGATTTCGGTACTTAGAAAAATTCTGTTGATTTCGGTACTTAGTAAAATTCTGTCGAATTCGGTACTTAGAAAAGACTCGGAAGTTTTCGGTACTTAGAAAATTTCTGACGTTATCGGTTCTTAGAAAAATTCTGACGATTTCGGTACTTAGAAAAATTCTGTCGATTTCGGAATTTAGAAAAATTCTGTTGATTTCGGTACTTAGAAAATTTCTGCCTTTTTCGGTACTTTGAAAATTTCAGACGTTTTCGGTACTTAGAAAACATTCCGACGATTTCGGAGCATAGATAAATTCTGTTGATTTCGGAACTTAGAAAATTTCTGACGTTTTCGGTACTTAGAAAACATTCAGAAGTCTTCGGAACTTAGAAAATTTCTGACTTTTTGGTACTTAGAAAAATTCTGGTGATTTCGGTACTTGGAAAATTTCTGACCTTTTCGGTACTTAGAAAATTTCTGACCTTTTCGGTACTTAGAAAAATTCTGACGAATTCGGTACTTAGAAAACATTCAGAAGTTATCGATACTTAGAAAATTTCTGACTTTTTCGGTACATAGGAAAATTCTGCCGATTTCGGTACTTAGAAAAATTCTAATGACTTCGGTACTTAGAAAAATTCTGACGATTTCGGTATTTAGAAAATTTCTGACGTTATCGGTACTTAGAAAAATTCTGACGATTTCGGTACTTAGAAAATTTCTGTCGTTTTCGGTACTTAGAAAAATTCTGCCGATTTCGGTACTTAGAAAATTCTGACGATTTCGGTACTTAGAAAACAATCAGAAGTTTTTGGTACTAAGAAAATTTCTGTCGTTTTAGGTACTTAGAAAAATTCTGATGATTTCGGTACTTAGAAAAAGTCTGTACATTTTGGTACTTAGAAAATTTCTGACCTTTTCGGTACTTAGAAAATATCTGACGTTTTCGGTACTTAGAAAAATTCTGTCGATTTCGGTACTTAGAAAACATTCAGAAGTCTTCGGTTCTTAGAAAATTTCTGTTGTTTTCGGTACTTAGAAAAATTCTGCCGATTTCGGTACTTAGAAAAATTCTAATGACTTCGGTACTTAGAAAAATTCTGACGATTTCGGTACTTAGAAAATTTCTGACCTTTTCGGTACTTGGAAAATTTCTGACCTTTTCGGTAATTAGAAAATTTCTGACCTTTACGGTACTTAGAAAAATTCTGACGATTTCGGTACTTAGGAAACAATCAGAAGTTTTTTGTACTAAGAAAATTTCTGACCTTTTCGGTAATTAGAAAATATCTGACGTTTTCGGTACTTAGAAAAATTCTGACGATTTCGGTACTTAGAAAACAATCAGAAGTTTTCGGTACTAAGAAAATTTCTGTCGTTTTAGGTACTTAGAAATATTCTGATGATTTCGGTACTTAGAAAACATTCAGAAGTTTTCGGTACTTAGAAAATTTCTGACGTTTTCGGTACTTAGAAAAATTCTTACGATTTCGATACTTATTAAACATTCAGAAGTTTTCGGTACTTAGAAAAATTCTGCCGATTTCGGTACTTAGAAAAATTCTGCCGATTTCGGTACTTAGAAAAATTCTGTTGATTTCGGTACTTAGAAAAATTCTGTCGATTTCGGTACTATGAAAATTTCTGACCTTTTCGGTACTTAGAAAATATCTGACGTTTTCGGTACTTAGAAACATTCTGTCGATTTCGGTACTTAGAAAACATTCAGAAGTCTTCGGAACTTAGAAAATTTCTGACGTTTTTGGTACTTAGAAAAATTCTGGTGATTTCGGTACTTGGAAAATTTCTGACCTTTTAGGTACTTAAAAAATTTCTGACCTTTTCGGTACTTAGAAAAATTCTGACGAATTCGGTACTTAGAAAACATTCAGAAGATTTTGGTACTAAGAAAATTTCTGTCGTTTTAGGTACTTAGAACAATTCTGATGATTTCGGTACTTAGAAAAATTCTGTTGATTTTGGTACTTAGAAAATTTCTGACCTTTTCGGTACTTAGAAAATTTTTGCCTTTTTCGGTACTTAGAAAACATTCAGAAGTCTTCGGTACTTAGAAAACATTCAGAAGTCTTCGGTACTTAGAAAATTTCTGTCGTTTTCGGTACTTAGAAAAATTCTTACGATTTTGATACTTATTAAACATTCAGAAGTTTTCGGTACTTAGAAAAATTCTGCCGATTTCGGTACTTAGAAAAATTCTGTTGATTTCGGTACTTAGTAAAATTCTGTCGAATTCGGTACTTAGAAAAGACTCGGAAGTTTTCGGTACTTAGAAAATTTCTGACGTTATCGGTTCTTAGAAAAATTCTGACGATTTCGGTACTTAGAAAAATTCTGTCGATTTCGGAATTTAGAAAAATTCTGTTGATTTCGGTACTTAGAAAATTTCTGCCTTTTTCGGTACTTTGAAAATTTCAGACGTTTTCGGTTCTTAGAAAACATTCCGACGATTTCGGAGCATAGATAAATTCTGTTGATTTCGGAACTTAGAAAATTTCTGACGTTTTCGGTACTTAGAAAACATTCAGAAGTCTTCGGAACTTAGAAAATTTCTGACTTTTTGGTACTTAGAAAAATTCTGGTGATTTCGGTACTTGGAAAATTTCTGACCTTTTCGGTACTTAGAAAATTTCTGACCTTTTCGGTACTTAGAAAAATTCTGACGAATTCGGTACTTAGAAAACATTCAGAAGTTATCGATACTTAGAAAATTTCTGACTTTTTCGGTACATAGGAAAATTCTGCCGATTTCGGTACTTAGAAAAATTCTAATGACTTCGGTACTTAGAAAAATTCTGACGATTTCGGTATTTAGAAAATTTCTGACGTTATCGGTACTTAGAAAAATTCTGACGATTTCGGTACTTAGAAAATTTCTGTCGTTTTCGGTACTTAGAAAAATTCTGCCGATTTCGGTACTTAGAAAATTCTGACGATTTCGGTACTTAGAAAACAATCAGAAGTTTTTGGTACTAAGAAAATTTCTGTCGTTTTAGGTACTTAGAAAAATTCTGATGATTTCGGTACTTAGAAAAAGTCTGTACATTTTGGTACTTAGAAAATTTCTGACCTTTTCGGTACTTAGAAAATATCTGACGTTTTCGGTACTTAGAAAAATTCTGTCGATTTCGGTACTTAGAAAACATTCAGAAGTCTTCGGTTCTTAGAAAATTTCTGTTGTTTTCGGTACTTAGAAAAATTCTGCCGATTTCGGTACTTAGAAAAATTCTGACGAATTCGGTACTTAGAAAACATGCAGAAGTTATCGATACTTAGAAAATTTCTGACTTTTTCGGTACTTAGGAAAATTCTGCCGATTTCGGTACTTAGAAAAATTCTAATGACTTCGGTACTTAGAAAAATTCTGACGATTTCGGTACTTAGAAAATTTCTGACCTTTTCGGTACTTGGAAAATTTCTGACCTTTTCGGTAATTAGAAAATTTCTGACCTTTACGGTACTTAGAAAAATTCTGACGATTTCGGTACTTAGGAAACAATCAGAAGTTTTTTGTACTAAGAAAATTTCTGACCTTTTCGGTAATTAGAAAATATCTGACGTTTTCGGTACTTAGAAAAATTCTGACGATTTCGGTACTTAGAAAACAATCAGAAGTTTTCGGTACTAAGAAAATTTCTGTCGTTTTAGGTACTTAGAAATATTCTGATGATTTCGGTACTTAGAAAACATTCAGAAGTTTTCGGTACTTAGAAAATTTCTGACGTTTTCGGTACTTAGAAAAATTCTTACGATTTCGATACTTATTAAACATTCAGAAGTTTTCGGTACTTAGAAAAATTCTGCCGATTTCGGTACTTAGAAAAATTCTGCCGATTTCGGTACTTAGAAAAATTCTGTTGATTTCGGTACTTAGAAAAATTCTGTCGATTTCGGTACTATGAAAATTTCTGACCTTTTCGGTACTTAGAAAATATCTGACGTTTTCGGTACTTAGAAACATTCTGTCGATTTCGGTACTTAGAAAACATTCAGAAGTCTTCGGAACTTAGAAAATTTCTGACGTTTTTGGTACTTAGAAAAATTCTGGTGATTTCGGTACTTGGAAAATTTCTGACCTTTTAGGTACTTAAAAAATTTCTGACCTTTTCGGTACTTAGAAAAATTCTGACGAATTCGGTACTTAGAAAACATTCAGAAGTTATCGACACTTAGAAAATTTCTGACTTTTTCGGTACTTAGGAAAATTCTGCCGATTTCGGTACTTAGAAAAATTCTAATGACTTCGGTACTTAGAAAAATTCTGACGATTTCGGTACTTAGAAAATTTCTGACCTTTTCGGTACTTGGAAAATTTCTGACCTTTTCGGTACTTAGAAAATTTCTGACCTTTTCGGTACTTGGAAAATTTCTGACCTTTTCGGTAATTAGAAAATTTCTGACCTTTACGGTACTTAGAAAAATTCTGACGATTTCGGTACTTAGAAAACAATCAGAAGTTTTTGGTACTAAGAAAATTTCTGTCGTCTTAGGTACTTAGAAAAATTCTGATGATTTCGGTACTTAGAAAAATTCTGTTGATTTTGGTACCTTGAAAATTTCTGCCCTTTTCGGTACTTAGAAAATATCTGACGTTTTCGGTACTTAGAAAAATTCTGTCGATTTCGGTACTTAGAAAACATTCAGAAGTCTTCGGTACTTAGAAAATTTCTGACGTTTTCGGGACTTGGAAAATTTCTGACCTTTTCGGTAATTAGAAAATTTCTGACCTTTTCGGTAATTAGAAAATTTCTGACCTTTACGGTACTTAGAAAAATTCTGACGATTTCGGTACTTAGAAAACAATCAGAAGATTTTGGTACTAAGAAAATTTCTGTCGTTTTAGGTACTTAGAACAATTCTGATGATTTCGGTACTTAGAAAAATTCTGTTGATTTTGGTACTTAGAAAATTTCTGACCTTTTCGGTACTTAGAAAATTTTTGCCTTTTTCGGTACTTAGAAAACATTCAGAAGTCTTCGGTACTTAGAAAACATTCAGAAGTCTTCGGTACTTAGAAAATTTCTGTCGTTTTCGGTACTTAGAAAAATTCTTACGATTTTGATACTTATTAAACATTCAGAAGTTTTCGGTACTTAGAAAAATTCTGCCGATTTCGGTACTTAGAAAAATTCTGTTGATTTCGGTACTTAGTAAAATTCTGTCGAATTCGGTACTTAGAAAAGACTCGGAAGTTTTCGGTACTTAGAAAATTTCTGACGTTATCGGTTCTTAGAAAAATTCTGACGATTTCGGTACTTAGAAAAATTCTGTCGATTTCGGAATTTAGAAAAATTCTGTTGATTTCGGTACTTAGAAAATTTCTGCCTTTTTCGGTACTTTGAAAATTTCAGACGTTTTCGGTACTTAGAAAACATTCCGACGATTTCGGAGCATAGATAAATTCTGTTGATTTCGGAACTTAGAAAATTTCTGACGTTTTCGGTACTTAGAAAACATTCAGAAGTCTTCGGAACTTAGAAAATTTCTGACTTTTTGGTACTTAGAAAAATTCTGGTGATTTCGGTACTTGGAAAATTTCTGACCTTTTCGGTACTTAGAAAATTTCTGACCTTTTCGGTACTTAGAAAAATTCTGACGAATTCGGTACTTAGAAAACATTCAGAAGTTATCGATACTTAGAAAATTTCTGACTTTTTCGGTACATAGGAAAATTCTGCCGATTTCGGTACTTAGAAAAATTCTAATGACTTCGGTACTTAGAAAAATTCTGACGATTTCGGTATTTAGAAAATTTCTGACGTTATCGGTACTTAGAAAAATTCTGACGATTTCGGTACTTAGAAAATTTCTGTCGTTTTCGGTACTTAGAAAAATTCTGCCGATTTCGGTACTTAGAAAATTCTGACGATTTCGGTACTTAGAAAACAATCAGAAGTTTTTGGTACTAAGAAAATTTCTGTCGTTTTAGGTACTTAGAAAAATTCTGATGATTTCGGTACTTAGAAAAAGTCTGTACATTTTGGTACTTAGAAAATTTCTGACCTTTTCGGTACTTAGAAAATATCTGACGTTTTCGGTACTTAGAAAAATTCTGTCGATTTCGGTACTTAGAAAACATTCAGAAGTCTTCGGTTCTTAGAAAATTTCTGACGTTTTCGGTACTTAGAAAACATTCAGAAGTTTTCGGTACTTATAAAATTTCTGACGTTATCGGTACTTGGATAAATTCTGACGATTTCGGTACTTAGTAAAATTCTGGTGATTTCGGTACTTAGAAAATTTCTGCCATTTTCGGTACTTAGAAAAATTCTGCCGATTTCGGTACTTAGAAAATTTCTGTCGTTTTCGGTACTTAGAAAAATTCTGCCGATTTCGGTACTTAGAAAAATTCTGACGAATTCGGTACTTAGAAAACATGCAGAAGTTATCGATACTTAGAAAATTTCTGACTTTTTCGGTACTTAGGAAAATTCTGCCGATTTCGGTACTTAGAAAAATTCTAATGACTTCGGTACTTAGAAAAATTCTGACGATTTCGGTACTTAGAAAATTTCTGACCTTTTCGGTACTTGGAAAATTTCTGACCTTTTCGGTAATTAGAAAATTTCTGACCTTTACGGTACTTAGAAAAATTCTGACGATTTCGGTACTTAGGAAACAATCAGAAGTTTTTTGTACTAAGAAAATTTCTGACCTTTTCGGTAATTAGAAAATATCTGACGTTTTCGGTACTTAGAAAAATTCTGACGATTTCGGTACTTAGAAAACAATCAGAAGTTTTCGGTACTAAGAAAATTTCTGTCGTTTTAGGTACTTAGAAATATTCTGATGATTTCGGTACTTAGAAAACATTCAGAAGTTTTCGGTACTTAGAAAATTTCTGACGTTTTCGGTACTTAGAAAAATTCTTACGATTTCGATACTTATTAAACATTCAGAAGTTTTCGGTACTTAGAAAAATTCTGCCGATTTCGGTACTTAGAAAAATTCTGCCGATTTCGGTACTTAGAAAAATTCTGTTGATTTCGGTACTTAGAAAAATTCTGTCGATTTCGGTACTATGAAAATTTCTGACCTTTTCGGTACTTAGAAAATATCTGACGTTTTCGGTACTTAGAAACATTCTGTCGATTTCGGTACTTAGAAAACATTCAGAAGTCTTCGGAACTTAGAAAATTTCTGACGTTTTTGGTACTTAGAAAAATTCTGGTGATTTCGGTACTTGGAAAATTTCTGACCTTTTAGGTACTTAAAAAATTTCTGACCTTTTCGGTACTTAGAAAAATTCTGACGAATTCGGTACTTAGAAAACATTCAGAAGTTATCGATACTTAGAAAATTTCTGACTTTTTCAGTACTTAGGAAAATTCTGCCGATTTCGGTACTTAGAAAAATTCTAATGACTTCGGTACTTAGAAAAATTCTGACGATTTCGGTACTTAGAAAATTTCTGACCTTTTCGGTACTTGGAAAATTTCTGACCTTTTCGGTAATTAGAAAATTTCTGACCTTTACGGTACTTAGAAAAATTCTGACGATTTCGGTACTTAGAAAACAATCAGAAGTTTTTGGTACTAAGAAAATTTCTGTCGTCTTAGGTACTTAGAAAAATTCTGATGATTTCGGTACTTAGAAAAATTCTGTTGATTTTGGTACCTTGAAAATTTCTGACCTTTTCGGTACTTAGAAAATATCTGACGTTTTCGGTACTTAGAAAAATTCTGTCGATTTCGGTACTTAGAAAACATTCAGAAGTCTTCGGTACTTAGAAAATTTCTGACGTTTTCGGGACTTGGAAAATTTCTGACCTTTTCGGTAATTAGAAAATTTCTGATCTTTTCGGTAATTAGAAAATTTCTGACCTTTACGGTACTTAGAAAAATTCTGACGATTTCGGTACTTAGAAAATTTTTGCCTTTTTCGGTACTTAGAAAACATTCAGAAGTCTTCGGTACTTAGAAAATTTCTGTCGTTTTCGGTACTTAGAAAAATTCTTACGATTTTGATACTTATTAAACATTCAGAAGTTTTCGGTACTTAGAAAAATTCTGCCGATTTCGGTACTTAGAAAAATTCTGTTGATTTCGGTACTTAGTAAAATTCTGTCGATTTCGGTACTTAGAAAAGACTCGGAAGTTTTCGGTACTTAGAAAATTTCTGACGTTATCGGTTCTTAGAAAAATTCTGACGATTTCGGTACTTAGAAAAATTCTGTCGATTTCGGTATTTAGAAAAATTCTGTTGATTTCGGTACTTAGAAAATTTCTGCCTTTTTCGGTACTTTGAAAATTTCAGACGTTTTCGGTACTTAGAAAACATTCCGACGATTTCGGAGCATAGATAAATTCTGTTGATTTCGGAACTTAGAAAATTTCTGACGTTTTCGGTACTTAGAAAAATTCTGGTGATTTCGGAACTTTGAAATATTCTGTTGATTTCGGTACTATGAAAAATTCTGTTGATTTCGGTACTTAGAAAAATTCTGTCGATTTCGGTACTTAGAAAAATTCTGTTGATTTCGGTACTTAGAAAATTTCTGCCTTTTTCGGTACTTAGAAACATTCTGTCGATTTTGGTACTTAGAAAAATTCTGGTGATTTCGGTACTTGGAAAATTTCTGACCTTTTCGGTACTTAGAAAATTTCTGACCTTTTCGGTACTTAGAAAAATTCTGACGAATTCGGTACTTAGAAAACATTCAGAAGTTATCGATACTTAGAAAATTTTCTGACTTTTTCGGTACATAGGAAAATTCTGCCGATTTCGGTACTTAGAAAAATTCTAATGACTTCGGTACTTAGAAAAATTCTGACGATTTCAGTATTTAGAAAATTTCTGACGTTATCGGTACTTAGAAAAATTCTGACGATTTCGGTACTTAGAAAATTTCTGTCGTTTTCGGTACTTAGAAAAATTCTGCCGATTTCGGTACTTAGAAAATTCTGACGATTTCGGTACTTAGAAAACAATCAGAAGTTTTTGGTACTAAGAAAATTTCTGTCGTTTTAGGTACTTAGAAAAATTCTGATGATTTCGGTACTTAGAAAAAGTCTGTACATTTTGGTACTTAGAAAATTTCTGACCTTTTCGGTACTTAGAAAATATCTGACGTTTTCGGTACTTAGAAAAATTCTGTCGATTTCGGTACTTAGAAAACATTCAGAAGTCTTCGGTTCTTAGAAAATTTCTGACGTTTTCGGTACTTAGAAAAATTCTTACGATTTTGATACTTATTAAACATTCAGAAGTTTTCGGTACTTAGAAAAATTCTGCCGATTTCGGTACTTAGAAAAGACTCGGAAGTTTTCGGTACTTAGAAAATTTCTGACGTTTTCGGTACTTAGAAAAATTCTGATGATTTCGGTACTTAGAAAATTTCTGACCTTTTCGGTATTTAGAAAATTTCAAACGATTTCGGTACTTAGAAAAATTCAGACGATTTCGGTACTTAGAAAATTTTTGCCTTTTTCGGTACTTAGAAAACATTCAGAAGTTTTCGGTACTTTGAAAATATCTGACGTTTTCGGTACTTAGAAAAATTCTGCCGATTTCGGTACTTAGAAAATTCTGACGATTTCGGTACTTAGAAAACAATCAGAAGATTTTGGTACTAAGAAAATTTCTGTCGTTTTAGGTACTTAGAACAATTCTGATGATTTCGGTACTTAGAAAAATTCTGTTGATTTTGGTACTTAGAAAATTTCTGACCTTTTCGGTACTTAGAAAATATCTGACGTTTTCGGTACTTAGAAAAATTCTGTCCATTTCGGTACTTAGAAGACATTCAGAAGTCTTCGGTACTTAGAAAATTTCTGACGTTTTCGGTACTTAGAAAAATTCTTACGATTTTGATACTTATTAAACATTCAGAAGTTTTCGGTACTTAGAAAAATTCTGCCGATTTCGGTACTTAGAAAAATTCTGTTGATTTCGGTACTTAGTAAAATTCTGTCGATTTCGGTACTTAGAAAAATTCTGTTGATTTCGGTACTTAGAAAATTTCTGCTTTTTTCGGTACTTTGAATTTCAGACGTTTTCGGTACTTAGAAAACATTCCGACGATTTCGGAGCATATATAAATTCTGTTGATTTCGGAACTTAGAAAATTTCTGACGTTTTCGGTACTTAGAAAAATTCTGGTGATTTCGGAACTTTGAAATATTCTGTTGATTTCGGTACTTTGAAAAATTCTGTTGAATTCGGTACTTAGAAAAATTCTGTTGATTTCGGTACTTAGAAAAATTCTGTTGATTTCGGTACATAGAAAATTTCTGCCTTTTTCGGTACTTTGAAAATTTCAGACGTTTTCGGTACTTAGAAAACATTCCGACGATTTTGGTACTTAGAAAAATTCTGTTGATTTCGGTACTTAGAAAAATTCTGTCGATTTCGGTACTTAGAAAAATTCTGTTGATTTTGGTACTATGAAAATTTCTGACCTTTTCGGTACTTAGAAAATATCTGACGTTTTCGGTACTTAGAAACATTCTGTCAATTTCGGTACTTAGAAAATTTCTGACGTTTTTGGTACTTAGAAAAATTCTGGTGATTTCGGTACTTGGAAAATTTCTGACCTTTTCGGTACTTAAAAAATTTCTGACCTTTTCGGTACTTAGAAAAATTCTGACGAATTCGGTACTTAGAAAACATTCAGAAGTTATCGATACTTAGAAAATTTCTGACTTTTTCGGTACTTAGGAAAATTCTGCCGATTTCGGTACTTAGAAAAATTCTAATGACTTCGGTACTTAGAAAAATTCTGACGATTTCGGTACTTAGAAAATTTCTGACCTTTTCGGTACTTGGAAAATTTCTGACCTTTTCGGTAATTAGAAAATTTCTGACCTTTACGGTACTTAGAAAAATTCTGACGATTTCGGTACTTAGAAAACAATCAGAAGTTTTTGGTACTAAGAAAATTTCTGTCGTTTTAGGTACTTAGAAAAATTCTGATGATTTCGGTACTTAGAAAAATTCTGTTGATTTTGGTACCTTGAAAATTTCTGACCTTTTCGGTACTTAGAAAATATCTGACGTTTTCGGTACTTAGAAAAATTCTGTCGATTTCGGTACTTAGAAAACATTCAGAAGTCTTCGGTACTTAGAAAATTTCTGACGTTTTCGGTACTTAGAAAAATTCTTACGATTTTGATACTTATTAAACATTCAGAAGTTTTCGGTACTTAGAAAAATTCTGCCGATTTCGGTACTTAGAAAAATTCTGTTGATTTCGGTACTTAGTAAAATTCTGTCGATTTCGATACTTAGAAAAGACTCGGAAGTTTTCGGTACTTTGAAAATTTCAGACGTTTTCGGTAATTAGAAAACATTCCGACGATTTTGGTACTTAGAAAAATTCTGTTGATTTCGGTACTTAGAAAAATTCTGTTGATTTTGGTACTATGAAAATTTCTGACCTTTTCGGAACTTAGAAAATATCTGACGTTTTCGTTACTTAGAAACATTCTGTCGATTTCGGTACTTAGAAAACATTCAGAAGTCTTCGGAACTTAGAAAATTTCTGACGTTTTTGGTACTTAGAAAAATTCTGGTGATTTCGGTACTTGGAAAATTTCTGACCTTTTCGGTACTTAGAAAATTTCTGACCTTTTCCGTACTTAGAAAAATTCTGACGAATTCGGTACTTAGAAAACATTCAGAAGTTATCGATACTTAGAAAATTTCTGACTTTTTCGGTACATAGGAAAATTCTGCCGATTTCGGTACTTAGAAAAATTCTAATGACTTCGGTACTTAGAAAAATTCTGACGATTTCGGTACTTAGAAAATTTCTGACGTTATCGGTACTTAGAAAAATTCTGACGATTTCGGTACTTAGAAAATTTCTGTCGTTTTCGGTACTTAGAAAAATTCTGCCGATTTCGGTACTTAGAAAATTCTGACGATTTCGGTACTTAGAAAACAATCAGAAGTTTTTGGTACTAAGAAAATTTCTGTCGTTTTAGGTACTTAGAAAAATTCTGACGAATTCGGTACTTAGAAAACATTCAGAAGTTATCGATACTTAGAAAATTTCTGACTTTTTCGGTACATAGGAAAATTCTGTCGATTTCGGTACTTAGAAAACATTCAGAAGTCTTCGGTACTTAGAAAATTTCTGACGTTATCGGTACTTAGAAAAATTCTGACGATTTCGGTACTTAGAAAAATTCTGTCGATTTCGGTACTTAGAAAAATTCTGTTGATTTCGGTACTTACAAAATTTCTGCCTTTTTCGGTACTTTGAAAATTTCAGACGTTTTCGGTACTTAGAAAACATTCCGACGATTTCGGATCATAGATAAATTCTGTTGATTTCGGAACTTAGAAAAATTCTGGTGATTTCGGAACTTTGAAATATTCTGTTGATTTCGGTACTTTGAAAAATTCTGTTGAATTCGGTACTTAGAAAAATTCTGTTGATTTCGGTACTTAGAAAAATTCTGTCGATTTCGGTACTTAGAAAAATTCTGTTGATTTCGGTACTTAGAAAATTTCTGCCTTTTTCGGTACTTTGAAAATTTCAGACGTTTTCGGTACTTAGAAAAATTCTGTCGATTTCGGTACTTAGAAAACAATCAGAAGATTTTGGTACTAAGAAAATTTCTGTCGTTTTAGGTACTTAGAACAATTCTGATGATTTCGGTACTTAGAAAAATTCTGTTGATTTTGGTACTTAGAAAATTTCTGACCTTTTCGGTACTTAGAAAATATCTGACATTTTCGGTACTTAGAAAAATTCTGTCGATTTCGGTACTTAGAAAACATTCAGAAGTCTTCGGTACTTAGAAAATTTCTGACGTTTTCGGTACTTAGAAAAATTCTTACGATTTTATACTTATTAAACATTCAGAAGTTTTCGGTACTTAGAAAAATTCTGCCGATTTCGGTACTTAGAAAAATTCTGTTGATTTCGGTACTTAGTAAAATTCTGTCGATTTCGGTACTTAGAAAAGACTCGGAAGTTTTCGGTACTTAGAAAATTTCTGACGTTATCGGTTCTTAGAAAAATTCTGACGATTTCGGTACTTAGAAAAATTCTGTCGATTTCGGTATTTAGAAAAATTCTGTTGATTTCGGTACTTAGAAAATTTCTGCCTTTTTCGGTACTTTGAAAATTTCAGACGTTTTCGGTACTTAGAAAACATTCCGACGATTTCGGAGCATAGATAAATTCTGTTGATTTCGGAACTTAGAAAGTTTCTGACGTTTTCGGTACTTAGAAAAATTCTGGTGATTTCGGAACTTTGAAATATTCTGTTGATTTCGGTACTTTGAAAAATTCTGTTGAATTCGGTACTTAGAAAAATTCTGTTGATTTCGGTACTTAGAAAAATTCTGTCGATTTCGGTACTTAGAAAAATTCTGTTGATTTCGGTACTTAGAAAATTTCTGCCTTTTTCGGTACTTTGAAAATTTCAGACGTTTTCGGTAATTAGAAAACATTCCGACGATTTTGGTACTTAGAAAAATTCTGTTGATTTCGGTACTTAGAAAAATTCTGTCGATTTCGGTACTTAGAAAAATTCTGTTGATTTTGGTACTATGAAAATTTCTGACCTTTTCGGAACTTAGAAAATATCTGACGTTTTCGGTACTTAGAAACATTCTGTCGATTTCGGTACTTAGAAAACATTCAGAAGTTATCGATACTTAGAAAATTTCTGACTTTTTCGGTACATAGGAAAATTCTGCCGATTTCGGTACTTAGAAAAATTCTAATGACTTCGGTACTTAGAAAAATTCTGACGATTTCGGTAATTAGAAAATTTCTGACGTTATCGGTACTTAGAAGACATTCAGAAGTCTTCGGTACTTAGAAAATTTCTGACGTTTTCGGTACTTAGAAAAATTCTTACGATTTTGATACTTATTAAACATTCAGAAGTTTTCGGTACTTAGAAAAATTCTGCCGATTTCGGTACTTAGAAAAATTCTGTTGATTTCGGTACTTAGTAAAATTCTGTCGATTTCGGTACTTAGAAAAATTCTGTTGATTTCGGTACTTAGAAAATTTCTGCCTTTTTCGGTACTTTGAATTTCAGACGTTTTCGGTACTTAGAAAACATTCCGACGATTTCGGAGCATATATAAATTCTGTTGATTTCGGAACTTAGAAAATTTCTGACGTTTTCGGTACTTAGAAAAATTCTGGTGATTTCGGAACTTTGAAATATTCTGTTGATTTCGGTACTTTGAAAAATTCTGTTGAATTCGGTACTTAGAAAAATTCTGTTGATTTCGGTACTTAGAAAAATTCTGTTGATTTCGGTACATAGAAAATTTCTGCCTTTTTCGGTACTTTGAAAATTTCAGACGTTTTCGGTACTTAGAAAACATTCCGACGATTTTGGTACTTAGAAAAATTCTGTTGATTTCGGTACTTAGAAAAATTCTGTCGATTTCGGTACTTAGAAAAATTCTGTTGATTTTGGTACTATGAAAATTTCTGACCTTTTCGGTACTTAGAAAATATCTGACGTTTTCGGTACTTAGAAACATTCTGTCAATTTCGGTACTTAGAAAACATTCAGAAGTTATCGATACTTAGAAAATTTCTGACTTTTTCGGTACTTAGGAAAATTCTGCCGATTTCGGTACTTAGAAAAATTCTAATGACTTCGGTACTTAGAAAAATTCTGACGATTTCGGTACTTAGAAAACAATCAGAAGTTTTTGGTACTAAGAAAATTTCTGTCGTTTTAGGTACTTAGAAAAATTCTGATGATTTCGGTACTTAGAAAAATTCTGTTGATTTTGGTACCTTGAAAATTTCTGACCTTTTCGGTACTTAGAAAATATCTGACGTTTTCGGTACTTAGAAAAATTCTGTCGATTTCGGTACTTAGAAAACATTCAGAAGTCTTCGGTACTTAGAAAATTTCTGACGTTTTCGGTACTTAGAAAAATTCTTACGATTTTGATACTTATTAAACATTCAGAAGTTTTCGGTACTTAGAAAAATTCTGCCGATTTCGGTACTTAGAAAAATTCTGTTGATTTCGGTACTTAGTAAAATTCTGTCGATTTCGATACTTAGAAAAGACTCGGAAGTTTTCGGTACTTTGAAAATTTCAGACGTTTTCGGTAATTAGAAAACATTCCGACGATTTTGGTACTTAGAAAAATTCTGTTGATTTCGGTACTTAGAAAAATTCTGTCGATTTCGGTACTTAGAAAAATTCTGTTGATTTTGGTACTATGAAAATTTCTGACCTTTTCGGAACTTAGGAAATATCTGACGTTTTCGTTACTTAGAAACATTCTGTCGATTTCGGTACTTAGAAAACATTCAGAAGTCTTCGGAACTTAGAAAATTTCTGACGTTTTTGGTACTTAGAAAAATTCTGGTGATTTCGGTACTTGGAAAATTTCTGACCTTTTCGGTACTTAGAAAATTTCTGACCTTTTCCGTACTTAGAAAAATTCTGACGAATTCGGTACTTAGAAAACATTCAGAAGTCTTCGGTACTTAGAAAATTTCTGACTTTTTCGGTACATAGGAAAATTCTGCCGATTTCGGTACTTAGAAAAATTCTAATGACTTCGGTACTTAGAAAAATTCTGACGATTTCGGTACTTAGAAAATTTCTGACGTTATCGGTACTTAGAAAAATTCTGACGATTTCGGTACTTAGAAAATTTCTGTCGTTTTCGGTACTTAGAAAAATTCTGCCGATTTCGGTACTTAGAAAATTCTGACGATTTCGGTACTTAGAAAACAATCAGAAGTTTTTGGTACTAAGAAAATTTCTGTCGTTTTAGGTACTTAGAAAAATTCTGACGAATTCGGTACTTAGAAAACATTCAGAAGTTATCGATACTTAGAAAATTTCTGACTTTTTCGGTACATAGGAAAATTCTGTCGATTTCGGTACTTAGAAAACATTCAGAAGTCTTCGGTACTTAGAAAATTTCTGACGTTATCGGTACTTAGAAAAATTCTGACGATTTCGGTACTTAGAAAAATTCTGTCGATTTCGGTACTTAGAAAAATTCTGTTGATTTCGGTACTTAGAAAATTTCTGCCTTTTTCGGTACTTTGAAAATTTCAGACGTTTTCGGTACTTAGAAAACATTCCGACGATTTCGGATCATAGATAAATTCTGTTGATTTCGGAACTTAGAAAAATTCTGGTGATTTCGGAACTTTGAAATATTCTGTTGATTTCGGTACTTTGAAAAATTCTGTTGAATTCGGTACTTAGAAAAATTCTGTTGATTTCGGTACTTAGAAAAATTCTGTCGATTTCGGTACTTAGAAAAATTCTGTTGATTTCGGTACTTAGAAAATTTCTGCCTTTTTCGGTACTTTGAAAATTTCAGACGTTTTCGGTACTTAGAAAAATTCTGTCGATTTCGGTACTTAGAAAACAATCAGAAGATTTTGGTACTAAGAAAATTTCTGTCGTTTTAGGTACTTAGAACAATTCTGATGATTTCGGTACTTAGAAAAATTCTGTTGATTTTGGTACTTAGAAAATTTCTGACCTTTTCGGTACTTAGAAAATATCTGACATTTTCGGTACTTAGAAAAATTCTGTCGATTTCGGTACTTAGAAAACATTCAGAAGTCTTCGGTACTTAGAAAATTTCTGACGTTTTCGGTACTTAGAAAAATTCTTACGATTTTATACTTATTAAACATTCAGAAGTTTTCGGTACTTAGAAAAATTCTGCCGATTTCGGTACTTAGAAAAATTCTGTTGATTTCGGTACTTAGTAAAATTCTGTCGATTTCGGTACTTAGAAAAGACTCGGAAGTTTTCGGTACTTAGAAAATTTCTGACGTTATCGGTTCTTAGAAAAATTCTGACGATTTCGGTACTTAGAAAAATTCTGTCGATTTCGGTATTTAGAAAAATTCTGTTGATTTCGGTACTTAGAAAATTTCTGCCTTTTTCGGTACTTTGAAAATTTCAGACGTTTTCGGTACTTAGAAAACATTCCGACGATTTCGGACCATAGATAAATTCTGTTGATTTCGGAACTTAGAAAGTTTCTGACGTTTTCGGTACTTAGAAAAATTCTGGTGATTTCGGAACTTTGAAATATTCTGTTGATTTCGGTACTTTGAAAAATTCTGTTGAATTCGGTACTTAGAAAAATTCTGTTGATTTCGGTACTTAGAAAAATTCTGTCGATTTCGGTACTTAGAAAAATTCTGTTGATTTCGGTACTTAGAAAATTTCTGCCTTTTTCGGTACTTTGAAAATTTCAGACGTTTTCGGTAATTAGAAAACATTCCGACGATTTTGGTACTTAGAAAAATTCTGTTGATTTCGGTACTTAGAAAAATTCTGTCGATTTCGGTACTTAGAAAAATTCTGTTGATTTTGGTACTATGAAAATTTCTGACCTTTTCGGAACTTAGAAAATATCTGACGTTTTCGGTACTTAGAAACATTCTGTCGATTTCGGTACTTAGAAAACATTCAGAAGTTATCGATACTTAGAAAATTTCTGACTTTTTCGGTACATAGGAAAATTCTGCCGATTTCGGTACTTAGAAAAATTCTAATGACTTCGGTACTTAGAAAAATTCTGACGATTTCGGTAATTAGAAAATTTCTGACGTTATCGGTACTTAGAAAAATTCTGACGATTTCGGTACTTAGAAAATTCTGACGATTTCGGTACTTAGAAAACAATCAGAAGTTTTTGGTACTAAGAAAATTTCTGTCGTTTCAGGTATTTAGAAAAATTCTGATGATTTCGGTACTTAGAAAAATTCTGTTGATTTTGGTACTTAGAAAATTTCTGACCTTTTCGGTGCTTAGAAAATATCTGACGTTTTCGGTACTTAGAAAAATTCTGTCGATTTCGGTACTTAGAAAACATTCAGAAGTCTTCGGTACTTAGAAAATTTCTGACGTTATCGGTACTTAGAAAAATTCTGACGATTTCGGTACTTAGAAAAATTCTGTCGATTTCGGTACTTAGAAAAATTCTGTTGATTTCGGTACTTAGAAAATTTCTGCCTTTTTCGGTACTTTGAAAATTTCAGACGTTTTCGGTACTTAGAAAACATTCCGACGATTTTGGTACTTAGAAAAATTCTGTTGATTTCGGTACTTAGAAAAATTCTGTCGATTTCGGTACTTAGAAAAATTCTGTTGATTTTGGTACTATGAAAATTTCTGACCTTTTCGGTACTTAGAAAATATCTGACGTTTTCGGTACTTAGAAACATTCTGTCGATTTCGGTACTTAGAAAACATTCAGAAGTTATCGATACTTAGAAAATTTCTGACTTTTTCGGCACTTAGGAAAATTCTGCCGATTTCGGTACTTAGAAAAATTCTAATGACTTCGGTACTTAGAAAAATTCTGACGATTTCGGTACTTAGAAAATTTCTGACCTTTTCGGTACTTGGAAAATTTCTGACCTTTTCGGTAATTAGAAAATTTCTGACCTTTACGGTACTTAGAAAAATTCTGACGATTTCGGTACTTAGAAAACAATCAGAAGTTTTTGGTACTAAGAAAATTTCTGTCGTTTTAGGTACTTAGAAAAATTCTGATGATTTCGGTACTTAGAAAAATTCTGTTGATTTTGGTACCTTGAAAATTTCTGACCTTTTCGGTACTTAGAAAATATCTGACGTTTTCGGTACTTAGAAAAATTCTGTCGATTTCGGTACTTAGAAAACATTCAGAAGTCTTCGGTACTTAGAAAATTTCTGACGTTTTCGGTACTTAGAAAAATTCTTACGATTTTGATACTTATTAAACATTCAGAAGTTTTCGGTACTTAGAAAAATTCTGCCGATTTCGGTACTTAGAAAAATTCTGTTGATTTCGGTACTTAGTAAAATTCTGTCGATTTCGGTACTTAGAAAAGACTCGGAAGTTTTCGGTACTTAGAAAATTTCTGACGTTATCGGTTCTTAGAAAAATTCTGACGATTTCGGTATTTAGAAAAATTCTGTTGATTTCGGTACTTAGAAAATTTCTGCCTTTTTCGGTACTTTGAAAATTTCAGACATTTTCGGTACTTAGAAAACATTCCGACGATTTCGGAGCATAGATAAATTCTGTTGATTTCGGAACTTAGAAAATTTCTGACGATTTCGGTATTTAGAAAAATTCTGGTGATTTCGGTACTTGGAAAATTTCTGACCTTTTCGGTACTTAGAAAATTTCTGACCTTTTCGGTACTTAGAAAAATTCTGACGAATTCGGTACTTAGAAAACATTCAGAAGTTATCGATACTTAGAAAATTTCTGACTTTTTCGGTACATAGGAAAATTCTGCCGATTTCGGTACTTAGAAAAATTCTAATGACTTCGGTACTTAGAAAAATTCTGACGATTTCGGTACTTAGAAAATTTCTGACGTTATCGGTACTTAGAAAAATTCTGACGATTTCGGTACTTAGAAAATTTCTGTCGTTTTCGGTACTTAGAAAAATTCTGCCGATTTCGGTACTTAGAAAATTCTGACGATTTCGGTACTTAGAAAACAATCAGAAGTTTTTGGTACTAAGAAAATTTCTGTCGTTTTAGGTACTTAGAAAAATTCTGACGAATTCGGTACTTAGAAAACATTCAGAAGTTATCGATACTTAGAAAATTTCTGACTTTTTCGGTACATAGGGAAATTCTGTCAATTTCGGTACTTAGAAAACATTCAGAAGTCTTCGGTACTTAGAAAATTTCTGACGTTATCGGTACTTAGAAAAATTCTGACGATTTCGGTACTTAGAAAAATTCTGCCTTTTTCGGTACTTTGAAAATTTCAGACGTTTTCGGTACTTAGAAAACATTCCGACGATTTCGGATCATAGATAAATTCTGTTGATTTCGGAACTTAGAAAAATTCTGGTGATTTCGGAACTTTGAAATATTCTGTTGATTTCGGTACTTTGAAAAATTCTGTTGAATTCGGTACTTAGAAAAATTCTGTTGATTTCGGTACTTAGAAAAATTCTGTCGATTTCGGTACTTAGAAAAATTCTGTTGATTTCGGTACTTAGAAAATTTCTGCCTTTTTCGGTACTTTGAAAATTTCAGACGTTTTCGGTACTTAGAAAAATTCTGTCGATTTCGGTACTTAGAAAACAATCAGAAGATTTTGGTACTAAGAAAATTTCTGTCGTTTTAGGTACTTAGAACAATTCTGATGATTTCGGTACTTAGAAAAATTCTGTTGATTTTGGTACTTAGAAAATTTCTGACCTTTTCGGTACTTAGAAAATATCTGACATTTTCGGTACTTAGAAAAATTCTGTCGATTTCGGTACTTAGAAAACATTCAGAAGTCTTCGGTACTTAGAAAATTTCTGACGTTTTCGGTACTTAGAAAAATTCTTACGATTTTATACTTATTAAACATTCAGAAGTTTTCGGTACTTAGAAAAATTCTGCCGATTTCGGTACTTAGAAAAATTCTGTTGATTTCGGTATTTAGTAAAATTCTGTCGATTTCGGTACTTAGAAAAGACTCGGAAGTTTTCGGTACTTAGAAAATTTCTGACGTTATCGGTTCTTAGAAAAATTCTGACGATTTCGGTACTTAGAAAAATTCTGTCGATTTCGGTATTTAGAAAAATTCTGTTGATTTCGGTACTTAGAAAATTTCTGCCTTTTTCGGTACTTTGAAAATTTCAGACGTTTTCGGTACTTAGAAAACATTCCGACGATTTCGGAGCATAGATAAATTCTGTTGATTTCGGAACTTAGAAAGTTTCTGACGTTTTCGGTACTTAGAAAAATTCTGGTGATTTCGGAACTTTGAAATATTCTGTTGATTTCGGTACTTTGAAAAATTCTGTTGAATTCGGTACTTAGAAAAATTCTGTTGATTTCGGTACTTAGAAAAATTCTGTCGATTTCGGTACTTAGAAAAATTCTGTTGATTTCGGTACTTAGAAAATTTCTGCCTTTTTCGGTACTTTGAAAATTTCAGACGTTTTCGGTAATTAGAAAACATTCCGACGATTTTGGTACTTAGAAAAATTCTGTTGATTTCGGTACTTAGAAAAATTCTGTCGATTTCGGTACTTAGAAAAATTCTGTTGATTTTGGTACTATGAAAATTTCTGACCTTTTCGGAACTTAGAAAATATCTGACGTTTTCGGTACTTAGAAACATTCTGTCGATTTCGGTACTTAGAAAACATTCAGAAGTTATCGATACTTAGAAAATTTCTGACTTTTTCGGTACATAGGAAAATTCTGCCGATTTCGGTACTTAGAAAAATTCTAATGACTTCGGTACTTAGAAAAATTCTGACGATTTCGGTAATTAGAAAATTTCTGACGTTATCGGTACTTAGAAAAATTCTGACGATTTCGGTACTTAGAAAATTCTGACGATTTCGGTACTTAGAAAACAATCAGAAGTTTTTGGTACTAAGAAAATTTCTGTCGTTTCAGGTATTTAGAAAATTTCTGATGATTTCGGTACTTAGAAAAATTCTGTTGATTTTGGTACTTAGAAAATTTCTGACCTTTTCGGTGCTTAGAAAATATCTGACGTTTTCGGTACTTAGAAAAATTCTGTCGATTTCGGTACTTAGAAAACATTCAGAAGTCTTCGGTACTTAGAAAATTTCTGACGTTATCGGTACTTAGAAAAATTCTGACGATTTCGGTACTTAGAAAAATTCTGTCGATTTCGGTACTTAGAAAAATTCTGTTGATTTCGGTACTTAGAAAATTTCTGCCTTTTTCGGTACTTTGAAAATTTCAGACGTTTTCGGTACTTAGAAAACATTCCGACGAATTTGGTACTTAGAAAAATTCTGTTGATTTCGGTACTTAGAAAAATTCTGTCGATTTCGGTACTTAGAAAAATTCTGTTGATTTTGGTACTATGAAAATTTCTGACCTTTTCGGTACTTAGAAAATATCTGACGTTTTCGGTACTTAGAAACATTCTGTCGATTTCGGTACTTAGAAAACATTCAGAAGTTATCGATACTTAGAAAATTTCTGACTTTTTCGGCACTTAGGAAAATTCTGCCGATTTCGGTACTTAGAAAAATTCTAATGACTTCGGTACTTAGAAAAATTCTGACGATTTCGGTACTTAGAAAATTTCTGACCTTTTCGGTACTTGGAAAATTTCTGACCTTTTCGGTAATTAGAAAATTTCTGACCTTTACGGTACTTAGAAAAATTCTGACGATTTCGGTACTTAGAAAACAATCAGAAGTTTTTGGTACTAAGAAAATTTCTGTCGTTTTAGGTACTTAGAAAAATTCTGATGATTTCGGTACTTAGAAAAATTCTGTTGATTTTGGTACCTTGAAAATTTCTGACCTTTTCGGTACTTAGAAAATATCTGACGTTTTCGGTACTTAGAAAAATTCTGTCGATTTCGGTACTTAGAAAACATTCAGAAGTCTTCGGTACTTAGAAAATTTCTGACGTTTTCGGTACTTAGAAAAATTCTTACGATTTTGATACTTATTAAACATTCAGAAGTTTTCGGTACTTAGAAAAATTCTGCCGATTTCGGTACTTAGAAAAATTCTGTTGATTTCGGTACTTAGTAAAATTCTGTCGATTTCGGTACTTAGAAAAGACTCGGAAGTTTTCGGTACTTAGAAAATTTCTGACGTTATCGGTTCTTAGAAAAATTCTGACGATTTCGGTATTTAGAAAAATTCTGTTGATTTCGGTACTTAGAAAATTTCTGCCTTTTTCGGTACTTTGAAAATTTCAGACATTTTCGGTACTTAGAAAACATTCCGACGATTTCGGAGCATAGATAAATTCTGTTGATTTCGGAACTTAGAAAATTTCTGACGTTTTCGGTACTTAGAAAAATTCTGGTGATTTCGGAACTTTGAAATATTCTGTTGATTTCGGTACTTTGAAAAATTCTGTTGAATTCGGTACTTAGAAAAATTCTGTTGATTTCGGTACTTAGAAAAATTCTGACGATTTCGGTACTTAGAAAAATTCTGCCTTTTTCGGTACTTTGAAAATTTCAGACGTTTTCGGTACTTAGAAAACATTCCGACGATTTCGGATCTTACATAAATTCTGTTGATTTCGGAACTTTGAAAAATTCTGTTGAATTCGGTACTTAGAAAAATTCTGTTGATTTCGGTACTTAGAAAAATTCTGTCGATTTCGGTACTTAGAAAAATTCTGTTGATTTCGGTACTTAGAAAATTTCTGCCTTTTTCGGTACTTTGAAAATTTCAGACGTTTTCGGTACTTAGAAAAATTCTGTCGATTTCGGTACTTAGAAAACAATCAGAAGATTTTGGTACTAAGAAAATTTCTGTCGTTTTAGGTACTTAGAACAATTCTGATGATTTCGGTACTTAGAAAAATTCTGTTGATTTTGGTACTTAGAAAATTTCTGACCTTTTCGGTACTTAGAAAATATCTGACATTTTCGGTACTTAGAAAAATTCTGTCGATTTCGGTACTTAGAAAACATTCAGAAGTCTTCGGTACTTAGAAAATTTCTGACGTTTTCGGTACTTAGAAAAATTCTTACGATTTTATACTTATTAAACATTCAGAAGTTTTCGGTACTTAGAAAAATTCTGCCGATTTCGGTACTTAGAAAAATTCTGTTGATTTCGGTACTTAGTAAAATTCTGTCGATTTCGGTACTTAGAAAAGACTCGGAAGTTTTCGGTACTTAGAAAATTTCTGACGTTATCGGTTCTTAGAAAAATTCTGACGATTTCGGTACTTAGAAAAATTCTGGTGATTTCGGAACTTTGAAATATTCTGTTGATTTCGGTACTTTGAAAAATTCTGTTGAATTCGGTACTTAGAAAAATTCTGTTGATTTCGGTACTTAGAAAAATTCTGTCGATTTCGGTACTTAGAAAAATTCTGTTGATTTCGGTACTTAGAAAATTTCTGCCTTTTTCGGTACTTTGAAAATTTCAGACGTTTTCGGTACTTAGAAAAATTCTGTCGATTTCGGTACTTAGAAAACAATCAGAAGATTTTGGTACTAAGAAAATTTCTGTCGTTTTAGGTACTTAGAACAATTCTGATGATTTCGGTACTTAGAAAAATTCTGTTGATTTTGGTACTTAGAAAATTTCTGACCTTTTCGGTACTTAGAAAATATCTGACATTTTCGGTACTTAGAAAAATTCTGTCGATTTCGGTACTTAGAAAACATTCAGAAGTCTTCGGTACTTAGAAAATTTCTGACGTTTTCGGTACTTAGAAAAATTCTTACGATTTTATACTTATTAAACATTCAGAAGTTTTCGGTACTTAGAAAAATTCTGCCGATTTCGGTACTTAGAAAAATTCTGTTGATTTCGGTACTTAGTAAAATTCTGTCGATTTCGGTACTTAGAAAAGACTCGGAAGTTTTCGGTACTTAGAAAATTTCTGACGTTATCGGTTCTTAGAAAAATTCTGACGATTTCGGTACTTAGAAAAATTCTGTCGATTTCGGTATTTAGAAAAATTCTGTTGATTTCGGTACTTAGAAAATTTCTGCCTTTTTCGGTACTTTGAAAATTTCAGACGTTTTCGGTACTTAGAAAACATTCCGACGATTTCGGAGCATAGATAAATTCTGTTGATTTCGGAACTTAGAAAGTTTCTGACGTTTTCGGTACTTAGAAAAATTCTGGTGATTTCGGAACTTTGAAATATTCTGTTGATTTCGGTACTTTGAAAAATTCTGTTGAATTCGGTACTTAGAAAAATTCTGTTGATTTCGGTACTTAGAAAAATTCTGTCGATTTCGGTACTTAGAAAAATTCTGTTGATTTCGGTACTTAGAAAATTTCTGCCTTTTTCGGTACTTTGAAAATTTCAGACGTTTTCGGTAATTAGAAAACATTCCGACGATTTTGGTACTTAGAAAAATTCTGTTGATTTCGGTACTTAGAAAAATTCTGTCGATTTCGGTACTTAGAAAAATTCTGTTGATTTTGGTACTATGAAAATTTCTGACCTTTTCGGAACTTAGAAAATATCTGACGTTTTCGGTACTTAGAAACATTCTGTCGATTTCGGTACTTAGAAAACATTCAGAAGTTATCGATACTTAGAAAATTTCTGACTTTTTCGGTACATAGGAAAATTCTGCCGATTTCGGTACTTAGAAAAATTCTAATGACTTCGGTACTTAGAAAAATTCTGACGATTTCGGTAATTAGAAAATTTCTGACGTTATCGGTACTTAGAAAAATTCTGACGATTTCGGTACTTAGAAAATTCTGACGATTTCGGTACTTAGAAAACAATCAGAAGTTTTTGGTACTAAGAAAATTTCTGTCGTTTCAGGTATTTAGAAAATTTCTGATGATTTCGGTACTTAGAAAAATTCTGTTGATTTTGGTACTTAGAAAATTTCTGACCTTTTCGGTGCTTAGAAAATATCTGACGTTTTCGGTACTTAGAAAAATTCTGTCGATTTCGGTACTTAGAAAACTTTCAGAAGTCTTCGGTACTTAGAAAATTTCTGACGTTATCGGTACTTAGAAAAATTCTGACGATTTCGGTACTTAGAAAAATTCTGTCGATTTCGGTACTTAGAAAAATTCTGTTGATTTCGGTACTTAGAAAATTTCTGCCTTTTTCGGTACTTTGAAAATTTCAGACGTTTTCGGTACTTAGAAAACATTCCGACGAATTTGGTACTTAGAAAAATTCTGTTGATTTCGGTACTTAGAAAAATTCTGTCGATTTCGGTACTTAGAAAAATTCTGTTGATTTTGGTACTATGAAAATTTCTGACCTTTTCGGTACTTAGAAAATATCTGACGTTTTCGGTACTTAGAAACATTCTGTCGATTTCGGTACTTAGAAAACATTCAGAAGTTATCGATACTTAGAAAATTTCTGACTTTTTCGGCACTTAGGAAAATTCTGCCGATTTCGGTACTTAGAAAAATTCTAATGACTTCGGTACTTAGAAAAATTCTGACGATTTCGGTACTTAGAAAATTTCTGACCTTTTCGGTACTTGGAAAATTTCTGACCTTTTCGGTAATTAGAAAATTTCTGACCTTTACGGTACTTAGAAAAATTCTGACGATTTCGGTACTTAGAAAACAATCAGAAGTTTTTGGTACTAAGAAAATTTCTGTCGTTTTAGGTACTTAGAAAAATTCTGATGATTTCGGTACTTAGAAAAATTCTGTTGATTTTGGTACCTTGAAAATTTCTGACCTTTTCGGTACTTAGAAAATATCTGACGTTTTCGGTACTTAGAAAAATTCTGTCGATTTCGGTACTTAGAAAACATTCAGAAGTCTTCGGTACTTAGAAAATTTCTGACGTTTTCGGTACTTAGAAAAATTCTTACGATTTTGATACTTATTAAACATTCAGAAGTTTTCGGTACTTAGAAAAATTCTGCCGATTTCGGTACTTAGAAAAATTCTGTTGATTTCGGTACTTAGTAAAATTCTGTCGATTTCGGTACTTAGAAAAGACTCGGAAGTTTTCGGTACTTAGAAAATTTCTGACGTTATCGGTTCTTAGAAAAATTCTGACGATTTCGGTATTTAGAAAAATTCTGTTGATTTCGGTACTTAGAAAATTTCTGCCTTTTTCGGTACTTTGAAAATTTCAGACATTTTCGGTACTTAGAAAACATTCCGACGATTTCGGAGCATAGATAAATTCTGTTGATTTCGGAACTTAGAAAATTTCTGACGTTTTCGGTACTTAGAAAAATTCTGGTGATTACGGAACTTTGAAATATTCTGTTGATTTCGGTACTTTGAAAAATTCTGTTGAATTCGGTACTTAGAAAAATTCTGTTGATTTCGGTACTTAGAAAAATTCTGACGATTTCGGTACTTAGAAAAATTCTGCCTTTTTCGGTACTTTGAAAATTTCAGACGTTTTCGGTACTTAGAAAACATTCCGACGATTTCGGATCTTAGATAAATTCTGTTGATTTCGGAACTTTGAAAAATTCTGTTGAATTCGGTACTTAGAAAAATTCTGTTGATTTCGGTACTTAGAAAAATTCTGTCGATTTCGGTACTTAGAAAAATTCTGTTGATTTCGGTACTTAGAAAATTTCTGCCTTTTTCGGTACTTTGAAAATTTCAGACGTTTTCGGTACTTAGAAAAATTCTGTCGATTTCGGTACTTAGAAAACAATCAGAAGATTTTGGTACTAAGAAAATTTCTGTCGTTTTAGGTACTTAGAACAATTCTGATGATTTCGGTACTTAGAAAAATTCTGTTGATTTTGGTACTTAGAAAATTTCTGACCTTTTCGGTACTTAGAAAATATCTGACATTTTCGGTACTTAGAAAAATTCTGTCGATTTCGGTACTTAGAAAACATTCAGAAGTCTTCGGTACTTAGAAAATTTCTGACGTTTTCGGTACTTAGAAAAATTCTTACGATTTTATACTTATTAAACATTCAGAAGTTTTCGGTACTTAGAAAAATTCTGCCGATTTCGGTACTTAGAAAAATTCTGTTGATTTCGATACTTAGTAAAATTCTGTCGATTTCGGTACTTAGAAAAGACTCGGAAGTTTTCGGTACTTAGAAAATTTCTGACGTTATCGGTTCTTAGAAAAATTCTGACGATTTCGGTACTTAGAAAAATTCTGTCGATTTCGGTATTTAGAAAAATTCTGTTGATTTCGGTACTTAGAAAATTTCTGCCTTTTTCGGTACTTTGAAAATTTCAGACGTTTTCGGTACTTAGAAAACATTCCGACGATTTCGGAGCATAGATAAATTCTGTTGATTTCGGAACTTAGAAAGTTTCTGACGTTTTCGGTACTTAGAAAATTTCTGCCTTTTTCGGTACTTTGAAAATTTCAGACGTTTTCGGTAATTAGAAAACATTCCGACGATTTTGGTACTTAGAAAAATTCTGTTGATTTCGGTACTTAGAAAAATTCTGTCGATTTCGGTACTTAGAAAAATTCTGTTGATTTTGGTACTATGAAAATTTCTGACCTTTTCGGAACTTAGAAAATATCTGACGTTTTCGGTACTTAGAAACATTCTGTCGATTTCGGTACTTAGAAAACATTCAGAAGTTATCGATACTTAGAAAATTTCTGACTTTTTCGGTACATAGGAAAATTCTGCCGATTTCGGTACTTAGAAAAATTCTAATGACTTCGGTACTTAGAAAAATTCTGACGATTTCGGTAATTAGAAAATTTCTGACGTTATCGGTACTTAGAAAAATTCTGACGATTTCGGTACTTAGAAAATTCTGACGATTTCGGTACTTAGAAAACAATCAGAAGTTTTTGGTACTAAGAAAATTTCTGTCGTTTCAGGTATTTAGAAAATTTCTGATGATTTCGGTACTTAGAAAAATTCTGTTGATTTTGGTACTTAGAAAATTTCTGACCTTTTCGGTGCTTAGAAAATATCTGACGTTTTCGGTACTTAGAAAAATTCTGTCGATTTCGGTACTTAGAAAACATTCAGAAGTCTTCGGTACTTAGAAAATTTCTGACGTTATCGGTACTTAGAAAAATTCTGACGATTTCGGTACTTAGAAAAATTCTGTCGATTTCGGTACTTAGAAAAATTCTGTTGATTTCGGTACTTAGAAAATTTCTGCCTTTTTCGGTACTTTGAAAATTTCAGACGTTTTCGGTACTTAGAAAACATTCCGACGAATTTGGTACTTAGAAAAATTCTGTTGATTTCGGTACTTAGAAAAATTCTGTCGATTTCGGTACTTAGAAAAATTCTGTTGATTTTGGTACTATGAAAATTTCTGACCTTTTCGGTACTTAGAAAATATCTGACGTTTTCGGTACTTAGAAACATTCTGTCGATTTCGGTACTTAGAAAACATTCAGAAGTTATCGATACTTAGAAAATTTCTGACTTTTTCGGCACTTAGGAAAATTCTGCCGATTTCGGTACTTAGAAAAATTCTAATGACTTCGGTACTTAGAAAAATTCTGACGATTTCGGTACTTAGAAAATTTCTGACCTTTTCGGTACTTGGAAAATTTCTGACCTTTTCGGTAATTAGAAAATTTCTGACCTTTACGGTACTTAGAAAAATTCTGACGATTTCGGTACTTAGAAAACAATCAGAAGTTTTTGGTACTAAGAAAATTTCTGTCGTTTTAGGTACTTAGAAAAATTCTGATGATTTCGGTACTTAGAAAAATTCTGTTGATTTTGGTACCTTGAAAATTTCTGACCTTTTCGGTACTTAGAAAATATCTGACGTTTTCGGTACTTAGAAAAATTCTGTCGATTTCGGTACTTAGAAAACATTCAGAAGTCTTCGGTACTTAGAAAATTTCTGACGTTTTCGGTACTTAGAAAAATTCTTACGATTTTGATACTTATTAAACATTCAGAAGTTTTCGGTACTTAGAAAAATTCTGCCGATTTCGGTACTTAGAAAAATTCTGTTGATTTCGGTACTTAGTAAAATTCTGTCGATTTCGGTACTTAGAAAAGACTCGGAAGTTTTCGGTACTTAGAAAATTTCTGACGTTATCGGTTCTTAGAAAAATTCTGACGATTTCGGTATTTAGAAAAATTCTGTTGATTTCGGTACTTAGAAAATTTCTGCCTTTTTCGGTACTTTGAAAATTTCAGACATTTTCGGTACTTAGAAAACATTCCGACGATTTCGGAGCATAGATAAATTCTGTTGATTTCGGAACTTAGAAAATTTCTGACGTTTTCGGTACTTAGAAAAATTCTGGTGATTTCGGAACTTTGAAATATTCTGTTGATTTCGGTACTTAGAAAAATTCTGTCGATTTCGGTACTTAGAAAAATTCTGTTGATTTCGGTACTTAGAAAATTTCTGCCTTTTTCGGTACTTTGAAAATTTCAGACGTTTTCGGTAATTAGAAAACATTCCGACGATTTTGGTACTTAGAAAAATTCTGTTGATTTCGGTACTTAGAAAAATTCCGTCGATTTCGGTACTTAGAAAAATTCTGTTGATTTTGGTACTATGAAAATTTCTGACCTTTTCGGAACTTAGAAAATATCTGACGTTTTCGTTACTTAGAAACATTCTGTCGATTTCGGTACTTAGAAAACATTCAGAAGTCTTCGGAACTTAGAAAATTTCTGACGTTTTTGGTACTTAGAAAAATTCTGACGATTTCGGTACTTAGAAAAATTCTGTCGATTTCGGTACTTAGAAAAATTCTGTTGATTTCGGTACTTAGAAAATTTCTGCCTTTTTCGGTACTTTGAAAATTTCAGACGTTTTCGGTACTTAGAAAACATTCCGACGAATTTGGTACTTAGAAAAATTCTGTTGATTTCGGTACTTAGAAAAATTCTGTCGATTTCGGTACTTAGAAAAATTCTGTTGATTTTGGTACTATGAAAATTTCTGACCTTTTCGGTACTTAGAAAATATCTGACGTTTTCGGTACTTAGAAACATTCTGTCGATTTCGGTACTTAGAAAACATTCAGAAGTTATCGATACTTAGAAAATTTCTGACTTTTTCGGCACTTAGGAAAATTCTGCCGATTTCGGTACTTAGAAAAATTCTAATGACTTCGGTACTTAGAAAAATTCTGACGATTTCGGTACTTAGAAAATTTCTGACCTTTTCGGTACTTGGAAAATTTCTGACCTTTTCGGTAATTAGAAAATTTCTGACCTTTACGGTACTTAGAAAAATTCTGACGATTTCGGTACTTAGAAAACAATCAGAAGTTTTTGGTACTAAGAAAATTTCTGTCGTTTTAGGTACTTAGAAAAATTCTGATGATTTCGGTACTTAGAAAAATTCTGTTGATTTTGGTACCTTGAAAATTTCTGACCTTTTCGGTACTTAGAAAATATCTGACGTTTTCGGTACTTAGAAAAATTCTGTCGATTTCGGTACTTAGAAAACATTCAGAAGTCTTCGGTACTTAGAAAATTTCTGACGTTTTCGGTACTTAGAAAAATTCTTACGATTTTGATACTTATTAAACATTCAGAAGTTTTCGGTACTTAGAAAAATTCTGCCGATTTCGGTACTTAGAAAAATTCTGTTGATTTCGGTACTTAGTAAAATTCTGTCGATTTCGGTACTTAGAAAAGACTCGGAAGTTTTCGGTACTTAGAAAATTTCTGACGTTATCGGTTCTTAGAAAAATTCTGACGATTTCGGTATTTAGAAAAATTCTGTCGATTTCGGTACTTAGAAAACATTCAGAAGTCTTCGGTACTTAGAAAATTTCTGACGTTTTCGGTACTTAGAAAAATTCTTACGATTTTGATACTTATTAAACATTCAGAAGTTTTCGGTACTTAGAAAAATTCTGCCGATTTCGGTACTTAGAAAAATTCTGTTGATTTCGGTACTTAGTAAAATTCTGTCGATTTCGGTACTTAGAAAAGACTCGGAAGTTTTCGGTACTTAGAAAATTTCTGACGTTATCGGTTCTTAGAAAAATTCTGACGATTTCGGTATTTAGAAAAATTCTGTTGATTTCGGTACTTAGAAAATTTCTGCCTTTTTCGGTACTTTGAAAATTTCAGACATTTTCGGTACTTAGAAAACATTCCGACGATTTCGGAGCATAGATAAATTCTGTTGATTTCGGAACTTAGAAAATTTCTGACGTTTTCGGTACTTAGAAAAATTCTGGTGATTTCGGAACTTTGAAATATTCTGTTGATTTCGGTACTTTGAAAAATTCTGTTGAATTCGGTACTTAGAAAAATTCTGTTGATTTCGGTACTTAGAAAAATTCTGACGATTTCGGTACTTAGAAAAATTCTGCCTTTTTCGGTACTTTGAAAATTTCAGACGTTTTCGGTACTTAGAAAACATTCCGACGATTTCGGATCATAGATAAATTCTGTTGATTTCGGAACTTAGAAAAATTCTGGTGATTTCGGAACTTTGAAATATTCTGTTGATTTCGGTACTTTGAAAAATTCTGTTGAATTCGGTACTTAGAAAAATTCTGTTGATTTCGGTACTTAGAAAAATTCTGTCGATTTCGGTACTTAGAAAAATTCTGTTGATTTCGGTACTTAGAAAATTTCTGCCTTTTTCGGTACTTTGAAAATTTCAGACGTTTTCGGTACTTAGAAAAATTCTGTCGATTTCGGTACTTAGAAAACAATCAGAAGATTTTGGTACTAAGAAAATTTCTGTCGTTTTAGGTACTTAGAACAATTCTGATGATTTCGGTACTTAGAAAAATTCTGTTGATTTTGGTACTTAGAAAATTTCTGACCTTTTCGGTACTTAGAAAATATCTGACATTTTCGGTACTTAGAAAAATTCTGTCGATTTCGGTACTTAGAAAACATTCAGAAGTCTTCGGTACTTAGAAAATTTCTGACGTTTTCGGTACTTAGAAAAATTCTTACGATTTTATACTTATTAAACATTCAGAAGTTTTCGGTACTTAGAAAAATTCTGCCGATTTCGGTACTTAGAAAAATTCTGTTGATTTCGGTACTTAGTAAAATTCTGTCGATTTCGGTACTTAGAAAAGACTCGGAAGTTTTCGGTACTTAGAAAATTTCTGACGTTATCGGTTCTTAGAAAAATTCTGACGATTTCGGTACTTAGAAAAATTCTGTCGATTTCGGTATTTAGAAAAATTCTGTTGATTTCGGTACTTAGAAAATTTCTGCCTTTTTCGGTACTTTGAAAATTTCAGACGTTTTCGGTACTTAGAAAACATTCCGACGATTTCGGAGCATAGATAAATTCTGTTGATTTCGGAACTTAGAAAGTTTCTGACGTTTTCGGTACTTAGAAAATTTCTGCCTTTTTCGGTACTTTGAAAATTTCAGACGTTTTCGGTAATTAGAAAACATTCCGACGATTTTGGTACTTAGAAAAATTCTGTTGATTTCGGTACTTAGAAAAATTCTGTCGATTTCGGTACTTAGAAAAATTCTGTTGATTTTGGTACTATGAAAATTTCTGACCTTTTCGGAACTTAGAAAATATCTGACGTTTTCGGTACTTAGAAACATTCTGTCGATTTCGGTACTTAGAAAACATTCAGAAGTTATCGATACTTAGAAAATTTCTGACTTTTTCGGTACATAGGAAAATTCTGCCGATTTCGGTACTTAGAAAAATTCTAATGACTTCGGTACTTAGAAAAATTCTGACGATTTCGGTAATTAGAAAATTTCTGACGTTATCGGTACTTAGAAAAATTCTGACGATTTCGGTACTTAGAAAATTCTGACGATTTCGGTACTTAGAAAACAATCAGAAGTTTTTGGTACTAAGAAAATTTCTGTCGTTTCAGGTATTTAGAAAATTTCTGATGATTTCGGTACTTAGAAAAATTCTGTTGATTTTGGTACTTAGAAAATTTCTGACCTTTTCGGTGCTTAGAAAATATCTGACGTTTTCGGTACTTAGAAAAATTCTGTCGATTTCGGTACTTAGAAAACATTCAGAAGTCTTCGGTACTTAGAAAATTTCTGACGTTATCGGTACTTAGAAAAATTCTGACGATTTCGGTACTTAGAAAAATTCTGTCGATTTCGGTACTTAGAAAAATTCTGTTGATTTCGGTACTTAGAAAATTTCTGCCTTTTTCGGTACTTTGAAAATTTCAGACGTTTTCGGTACTTAGAAAACATTCCGACGAATTTGGTACTTAGAAAAATTCTGTTGATTTCGGTACTTAGAAAAATTCTGTCGATTTCGGTACTTAGAAAAATTCTGTTGATTTTGGTACTATGAAAATTTCTGACCTTTTCGGTACTTAGAAAATATCTGACGTTTTCGGTACTTAGAAACATTCTGTCGATTTCGGTACTTAGAAAACATTCAGAAGTTATCGATACTTAGAAAATTTCTGACTTTTTCGGCACTTAGGAAAATTCTGCCGATTTCGGTACTTAGAAAAATTCTAATGACTTCGGTACTTAGAAAAATTCTGACGATTTCGGTACTTAGAAAATTTCTGACCTTTTCGGTACTTGGAAAATTTCTGACCTTTTCGGTAATTAGAAAATTTCTGACCTTTACGGTACTTAGAAAAATTCTGACGATTTCGATACTTAGAAAACAATCAGAAGTTTTTGGTACTAAGAAAATTTCTGTCGTTTTAGGTACTTAGAAAAATTCTGATGATTTCGGTACTTAGAAAAATTCTGTTGATTTTGGTACCTTGAAAATTTCTGACCTTTTCGGTACTTAGAAAATATCTGACGTTTTCGGTACTTAGAAAAATTCTGTCGATTTCGGTACTTAGAAAACATTCAGAAGTCTTCGGTACTTAGAAAATTTCTGACGTTTTCGGTACTTAGAAAAATTCTTACGATTTTGATACTTATTAAACATTCAGAAGTTTTCGGTACTTAGAAAAATTCTGCCGATTTCGGTACTTAGAAAAATTCTGTTGATTTCGGTACTTAGTAAAATTCTGTCGATTTCGGTACTTAGAAAAGACTCGGAAGTTTTCGGTACTTAGAAAATTTCTGACGTTATCGGTTCTTAGAAAAATTCTGACGATTTCGGTATTTAGAAAAATTCTGTTGATTTCGGTACTTAGAAAATTTCTGCCTTTTTCGGTACTTTGAAAATTTCAGACATTTTCGGTACTTAGAAAACATTCCGACGATTTCGGAGCATAGATAAATTCTGTTGATTTCGGAACTTAGAAAATTTCTGACGTTTTCGGTACTTAGAAAAATTCTGGTGATTTCGGAACTTTGAAATATTCTGTTGATTTCGGTACTTAGAAAAATTCTGTCGATTTCGGTACTTAGAAAAATTCTGTTGATTTCGGTACTTAGAAAATTTCTGCCTTTTTCGGTACTTTGAAAATTTCAGACGTTTTCGGTAATTAGAAAACATTCCGACGATTTTGGTACTTAGAAAAATTCTGTTGATTTCGGTACTTAGAAAAATTCCGTCGATTTCGGTACTTAGAAAAATTCTGTTGATTTTGGTACTATGAAAATTTCTGACCTTTTCGGAACTTAGAAAATATCTGACGTTTTCGTTACTTAGAAACATTCTGTCGATTTCGGTACTTAGAAAACATTCAGAAGTCTTCGGAACTTAGAAAATTTCTGACGTTTTTGGTACTTAGAAAAATTCTGACGATTTCGGTACTTAGAAAAATTCTGTCGATTTCGGTACTTAGAAAAATTCTGTTGATTTCGGTACTTAGAAAATTTCTGCCTTTTTCGGTACTTTGAAAATTTCAGACGTTTTCGGTACTTAGAAAACATTCCGACGAATTTGGTACTTAGAAAAATTCTGTTGATTTCGGTACTTAGAAAAATTCTGTCGATTTCGGTACTTAGAAAAATTCTGTTGATTTTGGTACTATGAAAATTTCTGACCTTTTCGGTACTTAGAAAATATCTGACGTTTTCGGTACTTAGAAACATTCTGTCGATTTCGGTACTTAGAAAACATTCAGAAGTTATCGATACTTAGAAAATTTCTGACTTTTTCGGCACTTAGGAAAATTCTGCCGATTTCGGTACTTAGAAAAATTCTAATGACTTCGGTACTTAGAAAAATTCTGACGATTTCGGTACTTAGAAAATTTCTGACCTTTTCGGTACTTGGAAAATTTCTGACCTTTTCGGTAATTAGAAAATTTCTGACCTTTACGGTACTTAGAAAAATTCTGACGATTTCGGTACTTAGAAAACAATCAGAAGTTTTTGGTACTAAGAAAATTTCTGTCGTTTTAGGTACTTAGAAAAATTCTGATGATTTCGGTACTTAGAAAAATTCTGTTGATTTTGGTACCTTGAAAATTTCTGACCTTTTCGGTACTTAGAAAATATCTGACGTTTTCGGTACTTAGAAAAATTCTGTCGATTTCGGTACTTAGAAAACATTCAGAAGTCTTCGGTACTTAGAAAATTTCTGACGTTTTCGGTACTTAGAAAAATTCTTACGATTTTGATACTTATTAAACATTCAGAAGTTTTCGGTACTTAGAAAAATTCTGCCGATTTCGGTACTTAGAAAAATTCTGTTGATTTCGGTACTTAGTAAAATTCTGTCGATTTCGGTACTTAGAAAAGACTCGGAAGTTTTCGGTACTTAGAAAATTTCTGACGTTATCGGTTCTTAGAAAAATTCTGACGATTTCGGTATTTAGAAAAATTCTGTTGATTTCGGTACTTAGAAAATTTCTGCCTTTTTCGGTACTTTGAAAATTTCAGACATTTTCGGTACTTAGAAAACATTCCGACGATTTCGGAGCATAGATAAATTCTGTTGATTTCGGAACTTAGAAAATTTCTGACGTTTTCGGTACTTAGAAAAATTCTGGTGATTTCGGAACTTTGAAATATTCTGTTGATTTCGGTACTTTGAAAAATTCTGTTGAATTCGGTACTTAGAAAAATTCTGTTGATTTCGGTACTTAGAAAATTTCTGCCTTTTTCGGTACTTTGAAAATTTCAGACGTTTTCGGTAATTAGAAAACATTCCGACGATTTTGGTACTTAGAAAAATTCTGTTGATTTCGGTACTTAGAAAAATTCCGTCGATTTCGGTACTTAGAAAAATTCTGTTGATTTTGGTACTATGAAAATTTCTGACCTTTTCGGAACTTAGAAAATATCTGACGTTTTCGTTACTTAGAAACATTCTGTCGATTTCGGTACTTAGAAAACATTCAGAAGTCTTCGGAACTTAGAAAATTTCTGACGTTTTTGGTACTTAGAAAAATTCTGGTGATTTCGGTACTTGGAAAATTTCTGACCTTTTCGGTACTTAGAAAATTTCTGACCTTTTCGGTACTTAGAAAAATTCTGACGAATTCGGTACTTAGAAAACATTCAGAAGTTATCGATACTTAGAAAATTTCTGACTTTTTCGGTACATAGGAAAATTCTGCCGATTTCGGTACTTAGAAAATTTCTGACGTTATCGGTACTTAGAAAAATTCTGACGATTTCGGTACTTAGAAAATTTCTGTCGTTTTCGGTACTTAGAAAAATTCTGCCGATTTCGGTACTTAGAAAATTCTGACGATTTCGGTACTTAGAAAACAATCAGAAGTTTTTGGTACTAAGAAAATTTCTGTCGTTTTAGGTACTTAGAAAAATTCTGACGAATTCGGTACTTAGAAAACATTCAGAAGTTATCGATACTTAGAAAATTTCTGACTTTTTCGGTACATAGGAAAATTCTGTCGATTTCGGTACTTAGAAAACATTCAGAAGTCTTCGGTACTTAGAAAATTTCTGACGTTATCGGTACTTAGAAAAATTCTGACGATTTCGGTACTTAGAAAAATTCTGTCGATTTCGGTACTTAGAAAATTTCTGCCTTTTTCGGTACTTTGAAAATTTCAGACGTTTTCGGTACTTAGAAAACATTCCGACGATTTCGGATCATAGATAAATTCTGTTGATTTCGGAACTTAGAAAATTTCTGACGTTTTCGGTACTTAGAAAAATTCTGGTGATTTCGGAACTTTGAAATATTCTGTTGATTTCGGTACTTTGAAAAATTCTGTTGAATTCGGTACTTAGAAAAATTCTGTTGATTTCGGTACTTAGAAAAATTCTGTCGATTTCGGTACATAGAAAAATTCTGTTGATTTCGGTACTTAGAAAATTCCTGCCTTTTTCGGTACTTTGAAAATTTCAGACGTTTTCGGTACTTAGAAAAATTCTGTCGATTTCGGTACTTAGAAAACAATCAGAAGATTTTGGTACTAAGAAAATTTCTGTCGTTTTAGGTACTTAGAACAATTCTGATGATTTCGGTACTTAGAAAAATTCTGTTGATTTTGGTACTTAGAAAATTTCTGACCTTTTCGGTACTTAGAAAATATCTGACATTTTCGGTACTTAGAAAAATTCTGTCGATTTCGGTACTTAGAAAACATTCAGAAGTCTTCGGTACTTAGAAAATTTCTGACGTTTTCGGTACTTAGAAAAATTCTTACGATTTTGATACTTATTAAACATTCAGAAGTTTTCGGTACTTAGAAAAATTCTGCCGATTTCGGTACTTAGAAAATTTCTGACGTTTTCGGTACTTAGAAAAATTCTGGTGATTTCGGAACTTTGAAATATTCTGTTGATTTCGGTACTTTGAAAAATTCTGTTGAATTCGGTACTTAGAAAAATTCTGTTGATTTCGGTACTTAGAAAACATTCAGAAGTTATCGATACTTAGAAAATTTCTGACTTTTTCGGTACTTAGGAAAATTCTGCCGATTTCGGTACTTAGAAAAGTTCTAATGACTTCGGTACTTAGAAAAATTCTGACGATTTCGGTACTTAGAAAATTTCTGACCTTTTCGGTACTTGGAAAATTTCTGACCTTTTCGGTAATTAGAAAATTTCTGACCTTTACGGTACTTAGAAAAATTCAGACGATTTCGGTACTTAGAAAACAATCAGAAGTTTTTGGTACTAAGAAAATTTCTGTCGTTTTAGGTACTTAGAAAAATTCTGATGATTTCGGTACTTAGAAAAATTCTGTTGATTTTGGTACCTTGAAAATTTCTGACCTTTTCGGTACTTAGAAAATATATGACGTTTTCGGTACTTAGAAAAATTCTGTCGATTTCGGTACTTAGAAAGCATTCAGAAGTCTTCGGTACTTAGAAAATTTCTGACGTTTTCGGTACTTAGAAAAATTCTTACGATTTTGATACTTATTAAACATTCAGAAGTTTTCGGTACTTAGAAAAATTCTGCCGATTTCGGTACTTAGAAAAATTCTGTTGATTTCGGTACTTAGTAAAATTCTGTCGATTTCGGTACTTAGAAAAGACTCGGAAGTTTTCGGTACTTAGAAAATTTCTGACGTTATCGGTTCTTAGAAAAATTCTGACGATTTCGGTACTTAGAAAAATTCTGTCGATTTCGGTATTTAGAAAAATTCTGTTGATTTCGGAACTTAGAAAATTTCTGCCTTTTTCGGTACTTTGAAAATTTCAGACATTTTCGGTACTTAGAAAACATTCCGACGATTTCGGAGCATAGATAAATTCTGTTGATTTCGGAACTTAGAAAATTTCTGACGTTTTCGGTACTTAGAAAAATTCTGGTGATTTCGGAACTTTGAAATATTCTGTTGATTTCGGTACTTTGAAAAATTCTGTTGAATTCGGTACTTAGAAAAATTCTGTTGATTTCGGTACTTAGAAAAATTCTGTTGATTTCGGTACTTAGAAAATTTCTGCCTTTTTCGGTACTTTGAAAATTTCAGACGTTTTCGGTAATTAGAAAACATTCCGACGATTTTGGTACTTAGAAAAATTCTGTTGATTTCGGTACTTAGAAAAATTCTGTCGATTTCGGTACTTAGAAAAATTCTGTTGATTTTGGTACTATGAAAATTTCTGACCTTTTCGGAACTTAGAAAATATCTGACGTTTTCGTTACTTAGAAACATTCTGTCAATTTCGGTACTTAGAAAACATTCAGAAGTCTTCGGAAGTTAGAAAATTTCTGACGTTTTTGGTACTTAGAAAAATTCTGGTGATTTCGGTACTTGGAAAATTTCTGACCTTTTCGGTACTTAGAAAATTTCTGACCTTTTCGGTACTTAGAAAAATTCTGACGAATTCGGTACTTAGAAAACATTCAGAAGTTATCGATACTTAGAAAATTTCTGACTTTTTCGGTACATAGGAAAATTCTGCCGATTTCGGTACTTAGAAAAATTCTAATGACTTCGGTACTTAGATAAATTCTGACGATTTCGGTACTTAGAAAATTTCTGACGTTATCGGTACTTAGAAAAATTCTGACGATTTCGGTGCTTAGAAAATTTCTGTCGTTTTCGGTACTTAGAAAAATTCTGCCGATTTCGGTACTTAGAAAATTCTGACGATTTCGGTACTTAGAAAACAATCAGAAGTTTTTGGTACTAAGAAAATTTCTGTCGTTTTAGGTACTTAGAAAAATTCTGACGAATTCGGTACTTAGAAAACATTCAGAAGTTATCGATACTTAGAAAATTTCTGACTTTTTCGGTACATAGGAAAATTCTGTCGATTTCGGTACTTAGAAAACATTCAGAAGTCTTCGGTACTTAGAAAATTTCTGACGTTATCGGTTCTTAGAAAAATTCTGACGATTTCGGTACTTAGAAAAATTCTGTCGATTTCGGTATTTAGAAAAATTCTGTTGATTTCGGTACTTAGAAAATTTCTGCCTTTTTCGGTACTTTGAAAATTTCAGACGTTTTCGGTACTTAGAAAACATTCCGACGATTTCGGATCATAGATAAATTCTGTTGATTTCGGAACTTAGAAAATTTCTGACGTTTTCGGTACTTAGAAAAATTCTGGTGATTTCGGAACTTTGAAATATTCTGTTGATTTCGGTACTTTGAAAAATTCTGTTGAATTCGGTACTTAGAAAAATTCTGTTGATTTCGGTACTTAGAAAAATTCTGTCGATTTCGGTACTTAGAAAAATTCTGTTGATTTCGGTACTTAGAAAATTTCTGCCTTTTTCGGTACTTTGAAAATTTCAGACGTTTTCGGTAATTAGAAAACATTCCGACGATTTTGGTACTTAGAAAAATTCTGTTGATTTCGGTACTTAGAAAAATTCTGTCGATTTCGGTACTTAGAAAAATTCTGTTGATTTTGGTACTATGAAAATTTCTGACCTTTTCGGAACTTAGAAAATATCTGACGTTTTCGTTACTTAGAAACATGCTGTCGATTTCGGTACTTAGAAAACATTCAGAAGTCTTCGGAACTTAGAAAATTTCTGACGTTTTTGGTACTTAGAAAAATTCTGGTGATTTCGGTACTTGGAAAATTTCTGACCTTTTCGGTACTTAGAAAATTTCTGACCTTTTCGGTACTTAGAAAAATTCTGACGAATTCGGTACTTAGAAAACATTCAGAAGTTATCGATACTTAGAAAATTTCTGACTTTTTCGGTACATAGGAAAATTCTGCCGATTTCGGTACTTAGAAAAATTCTAATGACTTCGGTACTTAGAAAAATTCTGACGATTTCGGTACTTAGAAAATTTCTGACGTTATCGGTACTTAGAAAAATTCTGACGATTTCGGTACTTAGAAAATTTCTGTCGTTTTCGGTACTTAGAAAAATTCTGCCGATTTCGGTACTTAGAAAATTCTGACGATTTCGGTACTTAGAAAACAATCAGAAGTTTTTGGTACTAAGAAAATTTCTGTCGTTTTAGGTACTTAGAAAAATTCTGACGAATTCGGTACTTAGAAAACATTCAGAAGTTATCGATACTTAGAAAATTTCTGACTTTTTCGGTACATAGGAAAATTCTGTCGATTTAGGTACTTAGAAAACATTCAGAAGTCTTCGGTACTTAGAAAATTTCTGACGTTATCGGTACTTAGAAAAATTCTGACGATTTCGGTACTTAGAAAAATTCTGTCGATTTCGGTACTTAGAAAAATTCTGTTGATTTCGGTACTCAGAAAATTTCTGCCTTTTTCGGTACTTTGAAAATTTCAGACGTTTTCGGTACTTAGAAAACATTCCGACGATTTCGGATCATAGATAAATTCTGTTGATTTCGGAACTTAGAAAATTTCTGACGTTTTCGGTACTTAGAAAAATTCTGGTGATTTCGGAACTTTGAAATATTCTGTTGATTTCGGTACTTTGAAAAATTCTGTTGAATTCGGTACTTAGAAAAATTCTGTTGATTTCGGTACTTGGAAAAATTCTGTCGATTTCGGTACTTAGAAAAATTCTGTTGATTTCGGTACTTAGAAAATTTCTGCCTTTTTCGGTACTTTGAAAATTTCAGACGTTTTCGGTACTTAGAAAAATTCTGTCGATTTCGGTACTTAGAAAACAATCAGAAGATTTTGGTACTAAGAAAATTTCTGTCGTTTTAGGTACTTAGAACAATTCTGATGATTTCGGTACTTAGAAAAATTCTGTTGATTTTGGTACTTAGAAAATTTCTGACCTTTTCGGTACTTAGAAAATATCTGACATTTTCGGTACTTAGAAAAATTCTTACGATTTTGATACTTATTAAATATTCAGAAGTTTTCGGTACTTAGAAAAATTCTGCCGATTTCGGTACTTAGAAAAATTCTGTTGATTTCGGTACTTAGTAAAATTCTGTCGATTTCGGTACTTAGAAAAGACTCGGAAGTTTTCGGTACTTAGAAAATTTCTGACGTTATCGGTTCTTAGAAAAATTCTTACGATTTTGATACTTATTAAACATTCAGAAGTTTTCGGTACTTAGAAAAATTCTGCCGATTTCGGTACTTAGAAAAATTCTGTTGATTTCGGTACTTAGTAAAATTCTGTCGATTTCGGTACTTAGAAAAGACTCGGAAGTTTTCGGTACTTAGAAAATTTCTGACGTTATCGGTTCTTAGAAAAATTCTGACGATTTCGGTACTTAGAAAAATTCTGTCGATTTCGGTATTTAGAAAAATTCTGTTGATTTCGGTACTTAGAAAATTTCTGCCTTTTTCGGTACTTTGAAAATTTCAGACGTTTTCGGTACTTAGAAAACATTCCGACGATTTCGGAGCATAGATAAATTCTGTTGATTTCGGAACTTAGAAAATTTCTGACGTTTTCGGTACTTAGAAAAATTCTGGTGATTTCGGAACTTTGAAATATTCTGTTGATTTCGGTACTTTGAAAAATTCTGTTGAATTCGGTACTTAGAAAAATTCTGTTGATTTCGGTACTTAGAAAAATTCTGTCGATTTCGGTACTTAGAAAAATTCTGTTGATTTCGGTACTTAGAAAATTTCTGCCTTTTTCGGTACTTTGAAAATTTCAGACGTTTTCGGTAATTAGAAAACATTCCGACGATTTTGGTACTTAGAAAAATTCTGTTGATTTCGGTACTTAGAAAAATTCTGTCGATTTCGGTACTTAGAAAAATTCTGTTGATTTTGGTACTATGAAAATTTCTGACCTTTTCGGAACTTAGAAAATATCTGACGTTTTCGTTACTTAGAAAAATTCTGTCGATTTCGGTATTTAGAAAAATTCTGTTGATTTCGGTACTTAGAAAATTTCTGCCTTTTTCGGTACTTTGAAAATTTCAGACGTTTTCGGTAATTAGAAAACATTCCGACGATTTTGGTACTTAGAAAAATTCTGTTGATTTTGGTACTATGAAAATTTCTGACCTTTTCGGAACTTAGAAAATATCTGACGTTTTCATTACTTAGAAACATGCTGTCGATTTCGGTACTTAGAAAACATTCAGAAGTCTTCGGAACTTAGAAAATTTCGGACGTTTTTGGTACTTAGAAAAATTCTGGTGATTTCGGTACTTGGAAAATTTCTGACCTTTTCGGTACTTAGAAAATTTCTGACCTTTTCGGTACTTAGAAAAATTCTGACGAATTCGGTACTTAGAAAACATTCAGAAGTTATCGATACTTAGAAAATTTCTGACTTTTTCAGTACATAGGAAAATTCTGCCGATTTCGGTACTTAGAAAAATTCTAATGACTTCGGTACTTAGAAAAATTCTGACGATTTCGGTACTTAGAAAATTTCTGACGTTATCGGTACTTAGAAAAATTCTGACGATTTCGGTGCTTAGAAAATTTCTGTCGTTTTCGGTACTTAGAAAAATTCTGCCGATTTCGGTACTTAGAAAATTCTGACGATTTCGGTACTTAGAAAACAATCAGAAGTTTTTGGTACTAAGAAAATTTCTGTCGTTTTAGGTACTTAGAAAAATTCTGACGAATTCGGTACTTAGAAAACATTCAGAAGTTATCGATACTTAGAAAATTTCTGACTTTTTCGGTACATAGGAAAATTCTGTCGATTTCGGTACTTAGAAAACATTCAGAAGTCTTCGGTACTTAGAAAATTTCTGACGTTATCGGTTCTTAGAAAAATTCTGACGATTTCGGTACTTAGAAAAATTCTGTCGATTTCGGTATTTAGAAAAATTCTGTTGATTTCGGTACTTAGAAAATTTCTGCCTTTTTCGGTACTTTGAAAATTTCAGACGTTTTCGGTACTTAGAAAACATTCCGACGATTTCGGATCATAGATAAATTCTGTTGATTTCGGAACTTAGAAAATTTCTGACGTTTTCGGTACTTAGAAAAATTCTGGTGATTTCGGAACTTTGAAATATTCTGTTGATTTCGGTACTTTGAAAAATTCTGTTGAATTCGGTACTTAGAAAAATTCTGTTGATTTCGGTACTTAGAAAAATTCTGTCGATTTCGGTACTTAGAAAAATTCTTTTGATTTCGGTACTTAGAAAATTTCTGCCTTTTTCGGTACTTTGAAAATTTCAGACGTTTTCGGTAATTAGAAAACATTCCGACGATTTTGGTACTTAGAAAAATTCTGTTGATTTCGGTACTTAGAAAAATTCTGTCGATTTCGGTACTTAGAAAAATTCTGTTGATTTTGGTACTATGAAAATTTCTGACCTTTTCGGAACTTAGAAAATATCTGACGTTTTCGTTACTTAGAAACATGCTGTCGATTTCGGTACTTAGAAAACATTCAGAAGTCTTCGGAACTTAGAAAATTTCTGACGTTTTTGGTACTTAGAAAAATTCTGGTGATTTCGGTACTTGGAAAATTTCTGACCTTTTCGGTACTTAGAAAATTTCTGACCTTTTCGGTACTTAGAAAAATTCTGACGAATTCGGTACTTAGAAAACATTCAGAAGTTATCGATACTTAGAAAATTTCTGACTTTTTCGGTACATAGGAAAATTCTGCCGATTTCGGTACTTAGAAAAATTCTAATGACTTCGGTACTTAGAAAAATTCTGACGATTTCGGTACTTAGAAAATTTCTGACGTTATCGGTACTTAGAAAAATTCTGACGATTTCGGTACTTAGAAAATTTCTGTCGTTTTCGGTACTTAGAAAAATTCTGCCGATTTCGGTACTTAGAAAATTCTGACGATTTCGGTACTTAGAAAACAATCAGAAGTTTTTGGTACTAAGAAAATTTCTGTCGTTTTAGGTACTTAGAAAAATTCTGACGAATTCGGTACTTAGAAAACATTCAGAAGTTATCGATACTTAGAAAATTTCTGACTTTTTCGGTACATAGGAAAATTCTGTCGATTTAGGTACTTAGAAAACATTCAGAAGTCTTCGGTACTTAGAAAATTTCTGACGTTATCGGTACTTAGAAAAATTCTGACGATTTCGGTACTTAGAAAAATTCTGTCGATTTCGGTACTTAGAAAAATTCTGTTGATTTCGGTACTCAGAAAATTTCTGCCTTTTTCGGTACTTTGAAAATTTCAGACGTTTTCGGTACTTAGAAAACATTCCGACGATTTCGGATCATAGATAAATTCTGTTGATTTCGGAACTTAGAAAATTTCTGACGTTTTCGGTACTTAGAAAAATTCTGGTGATTTCGGAACTTTGAAATATTCTGTTGATTTCGGTACTTTGAAAAATTCTGTTGAATTCGGTACTTAGAAAAATTCTGTTGATTTCGGTACTTGGAAAAATTCTGTCGATTTCGGTACTTAGAAAAATTCTGTTGATTTCGGTACTTAGAAAATTTCTGCCTTTTTCGGTACTTTGAAAATTTCAGACGTTTTCGGTACTTAGAAAAATTCTGTCGATTTCGGTACTTAGAAAACAATCAGAAGATTTTGGTACTAAGAAAATTTCTGTCGTTTTAGGTACTTAGAACAATTCTGATGATTTCGGTACTTAGAAAAATTCTGTTGATTTTGGTACTTAGAAAATTTCTGACCTTTTCGGTACTTAGAAAATATCTGACATTTTCGGTACTTAGAAAAATTCTTACGATTTTGATACTTATTAAATATTCAGAAGTTTTCGGTACTTAGAAAAATTCTGCCGATTTCGGTACTTAGAAAAATTCTGTTGATTTCGGTACTTAGTAAAATTCTGTCGATTTCGGTACTTAGAAAAGACTCGGAAGTTTTCGGTACTTAGAAAATTTCTGACGTTATCGGTTCTTAGAAAAATTCTTACGATTTTGATACTTATTAAACATTCAGAAGTTTTCGGTACTTAGAAAAATTCTGCCGATTTCGGTACTTAGAAAAATTCTGTTGATTTCGGTACTTAGTAAAATTCTGTCGATTTCGGTACTTAGAAAAGACTCGGAAGTTTTCGGTACTTAGAAAATTTCTGACGTTATCGGTTCTTAGAAAAATTCTGACGATTTCGGTACTTAGAAAAATTCTGTCGATTTCGGTATTTAGAAAAATTCTGTTGATTTCGGTACTTAGAAAATTTCTGCCTTTTTCGGTACTTTGAAAATTTCAGACGTTTTCGGTACTTAGAAAACATTCCGACGATTTCGGAGCATAGATAAATTCTGTTGATTTCGGAACTTAGAAAATTTCTGACGTTTTCGGTACTTAGAAAAATTCTGGTGATTTCGGAACTTTGAAATATTCTGTTGATTTCGGTACTTTGAAAAATTCTGTTGAATTCGGTACTTAGAAAAATTCTGTTGATTTCGGTACTTAGAAAAATTCTGTCGATTTCGGTACTTAGAAAAATTCTGTTGATTTCGGTACTTAGAAAATTTCTGCCTTTTTCGGTACTTTGAAAATTTCAGACGTTTTCGGTAATTAGAAAACATTCCGACGATTTTGGTACTTAGAAAAATTCTGTTGATTTCGGTACTTAGAAAAATTCTGTCGATTTCGGTACTTAGAAAAATTCTGTTGATTTTGGTACTATGAAAATTTCTGACCTTTTCGGAACTTAGAAAATATCTGACGTTTTCGTTACTTAGAAAAATTCTGTCGATTTCGGTATTTAGAAAAATTCTGTTGATTTCGGTACTTAGAAAATTTCTGCCTTTTTCGGTACTTTGAAAATTTCAGACGTTTTCGGTAATTAGAAAACATTCCGACGATTTTGGTACTTAGAAAAATTCTGTTGATTTTGGTACTATGAAAATTTCTGACCTTTTCGGAACTTAGAAAATATCTGACGTTTTCATTACTTAGAAACATGCTGTCGATTTCGGTACTTAGAAAACATTCAGAAGTCTTCGGAACTTAGAAAATTTCGGACGTTTTTGGTACTTAGAAAAATTCTGGTGATTTCGGTACTTGGAAAATTTCTGACCTTTTCGGTACTTAGAAAATTTCTGACCTTTTCGGTACTTAGAAAAATTCTGACGAATTCGGTACTTAGAAAACATTCAGAAGTTATCGATACTTAGAAAATTTCTGACTTTTTCGGTACATAGGAAAATTCTGCCGATTTCGGTACTTAGAAAAATTCTAATGACTTCGGTACTTAGAAAAATTCTGACGATTTCGGTACTTAGAAAATTTCTGACGTTATCGGTACTTAGAAAAATTCTGACGATTTCGGTACTTAGAAAATTTCTGTCGTTTTCGGTACATAGAAAAATTCTGCCGATTTCGGTACTTAGAAAATTCTGACGATTTCGGTACTTAGAAAACAATCAGAAGTTTTTGGTACTAAGAAAATTTCTGTCGTTTTAGGTACTTAGAAAAATTCTGACGAATTCGGTACTTAGAAAACATTCAGAAGTTATCGATACTTAGAAAATTTCTGACTTTTTCGGTACATAGGAAAATTCTGTCGATTTCGGTACTTAGAAAACATTCAGAAGTCTTCGGTACTTAGAAAATTTCTGACGTTATCGGTACTTAGAAAAATTCTGAATATTTCGGTACTTAGAAAAATTCTGTCGATTTCGGTACTTAGAAAAATTCTGTTGATTTCGGTACTTAGAAAATTTCTGCCTTTTTCGGTACTTTGAAAATTTCAGACGTTTTCGGTACTTAGAAAACATTCCGAAGATTTCGGATCATAGATAAATTCTGTTGATTTCGGAACTTAGAAAATTTCTGACGTTTTCGGTACTTAGAAAAATTCTGGTGATTTCGGAACTTTGAAATATTCTGTTGATTTCGGTACTTTGAAAAATTCTGTTGAATTCGGTACTTAGAAAAATTCTGTTGATTTCGGTACTTAGAAAAATTCTGTCGATTTCGGTACTTAGGAAAATTCTGTTGATTTCGGTACTTAGAAAATTTCTGCCTTTTTCGGTACTTTGAAAATTTCAGACGTTTTCGGTACTTAGAAAACATTCCGACGATTTTGGTACTTAGAAAAATTCTGTTGATTTTGGTACTATGAAAATTTCTGACCTTTTCGGAACTTAGAAAATATCTGACGTTTTCATTACTTAGAAACATGCTGTCGATTTCGGTACTTAGAAAACATTCAGAAGTCTTCGGAACTTAGAAAATTTCGGACGTTTTTGGTACTTAGAAAAATTCTGGTGATTTCGGTACTTGGAAAATTTCTGACCTTTTCGGTACTTAGAAAATTTCTGACCTTTTCGGTACTTAGAAAAATTCTGACGAATTCGGTACTTAGAAAACATTCAGAAGTTATCGATACTTAGAAAATTTCTGACTTTTTCGGTACATAGGAAAATTCTGCCGATTTCGGTACTTAGAAAAATTCTAATGACTTCGGTACTTAGAAAAATTCTGACGATTTCGGTACTTAGAAAATTTCTGACGTTATCGGTACTTAGAAAAATTCTGACGATTTCGGTACTTAGAAAATTTCTGTCGTTTTCGGTACATAGAAAAATTCTGCCGATTTCGGTACTTAGAAAATTCTGACGATTTCGGTACTTAGAAAACAATCAGAAGTTTTTGGTACTAAGAAAATTTCTGTCGTTTTAGGTACTTAGAAAAATTCTGACGAATTCGGTACTTAGAAAACATTCAGAAGTTATCGATACTTAGAAAATTTCTGACTTTTTCGGTACATAGGAAAATTCTGTCGATTTCGGTACTTAGAAAACATTCAGAAGTCTTCGGTACTTAGAAAATTTCTGACGTTATCGGTACTTAGAAAAATTCTGAATATTTCGGTACTTAGAAAAATTCTGTCGATTTCGGTACTTAGAAAAATTCTGTTGATTTCGGTACTTAGAAAATTTCTGCCTTTTTCGGTACTTTGAAAATTTCAGACGTTTTCGGTACTTAGAAAACATTCCGAAGATTTCGGATCATAGATAAATTCTGTTGATTTCGGAACTTAGAAAATTTCTGACGTTTTCGGTACTTAGAAAAATTCTGGTGATTTCGGAACTTTGAAATATTCTGTTGATTTCGGTACTTTGAAAAATTCTGTTGAATTCGGTACTTAGAAAAATTCTGTTGATTTCGGTACTTAGAAAAATTCTGTCGATTTCGGTACTTAGGAAAATTCTGTTGATTTCGGTACTTAGAAAATTTCTGCCTTTTTCGGTACTTTGAAAATTTCAGACGTTTTCGGTACTTAGAAAAATTCTGTCGATTTCGGTACTTAGAAAACAATCAGAAGATTTTGGTACTAAGAAAATTTCTGTCGTTTTAGGTACTTAGAACAATTCTGATGATTTCGGTACTTAGAAAAATTCTGTTGATTTTGGTACTTAGAAAAGACTCGGAAGTTTTCGGTACTTAGAAAATTTCTGACGTTATCGGTTCTTAGAAAAATTCTGACGATTTCGGTACTTAGAAAAATTCTGTCGATTTCGGTATTTAGAAAAATTCTGTTGATTTCGGTACTTAGAAAATTTCTGCCTTTTTCGGTACTTTGAAAATTTCAGACGTTTTTGGTACTTAGAAAACATTCCGACGATTTCGGAGCATAGATAAGTTCTGTTGATTTCGGAACTTAGAAAATTTCTGACGTTTTCGGTACTTAGAAAAATTCTGGTGATTTCGGAACTTTGAAATATTCTGTTGATTTCGGTACTTTGAAAAATTCTGTTGAATTCGGTACTTAGAAAAATTCTGTTGATTTCGGTACTTGGAAAAATTCTGTCGATTTCGGTACTTAGAAAAATTCTGTTGATTTCGGTACTTAGAAAATTTCTGCCTTTTTCGGTACTTTGAAAATTTCAGACGTTTTCGGTACTTAGAAAAATTCTGTCGATTTCGGTACTTAGAAAACAATCAGAAGATTTTGGTACTAAGAAAATTTCTGTCGTTTTAGGTACTTAGAACAATTCTGATGATTTCGGTACTTAGAAAAATTCTGTTGATTTTGGTACTTAGAAAATTTCTGACCTTTTCGGTACTTAGAAAATATCTGACATTTTCGGTACTTAGAAAAATTCTTACGATTTTGATACTTATTAAATATTCAGAAGTTTTCGGTACTTAGAAAAATTCTGCCGATTTCGGTACTTAGAAAAATTCTGTTGATTTCGGTACTTAGTAAAATTCTGTCGATTTCGGTACTTAGAAAAGACTCGGAAGTTTTCGGTACTTAGAAAATTTCTGACGTTATCGGTTCTTAGAAAAATTCTGACGATTTCGGTACTTAGAAAAATTCTGTCGATTTCGGTATTTAGAAAAATTCTGTTGATTTCGGTACTTAGAAAATTTCTGCCTTTTTCGGTACTTTGAAAATTTCAGACGTTTTCGGTACTTAGAAAACATTCCGACGATTTCGGAGCATAGATAAATTCTGTTGATTTCGGAACTTAGAAAATTTCTGACGTTTTCGGTACTTAGAAAAATTCTGGTGATTTCGGAACTTTGAAATATTCTGTTGATTTCGGTACTTTGAAAAATTCTGTTGAATTCGGTACTTAGAAAAATTCTGTTGATTTCGGTACTTAGAAAAATTCTGTCGATTTCGGTACTTAGAAAAATTCTGTTGATTTCGGTACTTAGAAAATTTCTGCCTTTTTCGGTACTTTGAAAATTTCAGACGTTTTCGGTACTTAGAAAAATTCTGTCGATTTCGGTACTTAGAAAACAATCAGAAGATTTTGGTACTAAGAAAATTTCTGTCGTTTTAGGTTCTTAGAACAATTCTGATGATTTCGGTACTTAGAAAAATTCTGTTGATTTTGGTACTTAGAAAAGACTCGGAAGTTTTCGGTACTTAGAAAATTTCTGACGTTATCGGTTCTTAGAAAAATTCTGACGATTTCGGTACTTAGAAAAATTCTGTCGATTTCGGTATTTAGAAAAATTCTGTTGATTTCGGTACTTAGAAAATTTCTGCCTTTTTCGGTACTTTGAAAATTTCAGACGTTTTCGGTACTTAGAAAACATTCCGACGATTTCGGAGCATAGATAAGTTCTGTTGATTTCGGAACTTAGAAAATTTCTGACGTTTTCGGTACTTAGAAAAATTCTGGTGATTTCGGAACTTTGAAATATTCTGTTGATTTCGGTACTTTGAAAAATTCTGTTGAATTCGGTACTTAGAAAAATTCTGTTGATTTCGGTACTTAGAAAAATTCTGTCGATTTCGGTACTTAGAAAAATTCTGTTGATTTCGGTACTTAGAAAATTTCTGCCTTTTTCGGTACTTTGAAAATTTCAGACGTTTTCGGTAATTAGAAAACATTCCGACGATTTTGGTACTTAGAAAAATTCTGTTGATTTCGGTACTTAGAAAAATTCTGTCGATTTCGGTACTTAGAAACATTCTGTCGATTTCGGTACTTAGAAAACATTCAGAAGTCTTCGGAACTTAGAAAATTTCTGACGTTTTTGGTACTTAGAAAAATTCTGGTGATTTCGGTACTTGGAAAATTTCTGACCTTTTCGGTACTTAGAAAAATTCTGACGAATTCGGTACTTAGAAAACATTCAGAAGTTATCGATACTTAGAAAATTTCTGACTTTTTCGGTACATAGGAAAATTCTGCCGATTTCGGTACTTAGAAAAATTCTAATGACTTCGGTACTTAGAAAAATTCTGACGATTTCGGTAATTAGAAAATTTCTGACGTATTCGGTACTTAGAAAAATTCTGACGATTTCGGTACTTAGAAAACAATCAGAAGTTTTTGGTACTAAGAAAATTTCTGTCGTTATAGGTACTTAGAAAAATTCTGATGATTTCGGTACTTAGAAAAATTCTGTTGATTTTGGTACTTTGAAAATTTCTGACCTTTTCGGTACTTAGAAAATATCTGACGTTTTCGGTACTTAGAAAAATTCTGTCGATTTCGGTAATTAGAAAACATTCAGAAGTCTTCGGTACTTAGAAAATTTCTGACGTTTTCGGTACTTAGAAAAATTCTTACGATTTTGATACTTATTAAACATTCAGAAGTTTTCGGTACTTAGAAAAATTCTGCCGATTTCGGTACTTAGAAAAATTCTGTTGATTTCGGTACTTAGTAAAATTCTGTCGATTTCGGTACTTAGAAAAGACTCGGAAGTTTTCGGTACTTAGAAAATTTCTGACGTTATCGGTACTTAGAAAAATTCTGACGATTTCGGTACTTAGAAAAATTCTGTCGATTTCGGTATTTAGAAAAATTCTGTTGATTTCGGTACTTAGAAAATTTCTGCCTTTTTCGGTACTTTGAAAATTTCAGACGTTTTCGGTACTTAGAAAACATTCCGACGATTTCGGAGCATAGATAAATTCTGTTGATTTCGGAACTTAGAAAATTTCTGACGTTTTCGGTACTTAGAAAAATTCTGGTGATTTCGGAACTTTGAAATATTCTGTTGATTTCGGTACTTTGAAAAATTCTGTTGAATTCGGTACTTAGAAAAATTCTGTTGATTTCGGTACTTAGAAAAATTCTGTCGATTTCGGTACTTAGAAAAATTCTGTTGATTTTGGTACTATGAAAATTTCTGACCTTTTCGGTACTTAGAAAATATCTGACGTTTTCGGTACTTAGAAACATTCTGTCGATTTCGGTACTTAGAAAACATTCAGAAGTCTTCGGAATTTAGAAAATTTCTGACGTTTTTGGTACTTAGAAAAATTCTGGTGATTTCGGTACTTGGAAAATTTCTGACCTTTTCGGTACTTAGAAAATTTCTGTCCTTTTCGGTACTTAGAAAAATTCTGACGAATTCGGTACTTAGAAAACATTCAGAAGTTATCGATACTTAGAAAATTTCTGACTTTTTCGGTACATAGGAAAATTCTGCCGATTTCGGTACTTAGAAAAATTCTAATGACTTCGGTACTTAGAAAAATTCTGACGATTTCGGTTCTTAGAAAATTTCTGACGTTATCGGTACTTAGAAAACAATCAGAAGTTTTTGGTACTAAGAAAATTTCTGTCGTTTTAGGTACTTAGAAAAATTCTGATGATTTCGGTACTTAGAAAAAGTCTGTAGATTTTGGTACTTAGAAAATTTCTGACCTTTTCGGTACTTAGAAAATTTCTGACTTTTTCGGTACTTAGAAAAATTCTTACGAATTTGATACTTATTAAACATTCAGAAGTTTTCGGTACTTAGAAAAATTCTGCCGATTTCGGTTCTTAGAAAAATTCTGTTGATTTCGGTACTTAGAAAAATTTTGTCGATTTCGGTACTTAGAAAAGACTCGGAAGTTTTCGGTACTTAGAAAATTTCTGACGTTTTCGGTACTTAGAAAAATTCTGATGATTTCGGTATTTAGAAAAATTCTGTTGATTTTGGTACTTAGAAAATTTCTGACCTTTTCGGTACTTAGAAAATATCTGACGTTTTCGGTACTTAGAAAAATTCTGTCGATTTCGGTACTTAGAAAACATTCAGAAGTCTTCGGTTCTTAGAAAAATTCAGACGATTTCGGTACTTAGAAAAATTCCGATGATTTCGGTACTTAGAAAATTTCTGCCTTTTTCGGTACTTAGAAAACATTCAGAAGTTTTCGGTACTTAGAAAATTTCTGACGTTATCGGTACTTAGAAAAATTCTGACGATTTCGGTACTTAGAAAATTTCTGTCGTTTTCGGTACTTAGAAAAATTCTGCCGATTTCGGTACTTAGAAAATTCTGACGATTTCGGTACTTAGAAAACAATCAGAAGTTTTTGGTACTAAGAAAATTTCTGTCGTTTTAGGTACTTAGAAAAATTCTGATGATTTCGGTACTTAGAAAAAGTCTGTCGTTTTCGGTACTTAGAAAAATTCTGCCGATTTCGGTACTTAGAAAATTTCTGACCTTTTCGGTACTTAGAAAATATCTGACGTTTTCGGTACTTAGAAAAATTCTGTCGATTTCGGTACTTAGAAAACATTCAGAAGTCTTCGGTACTTAGAAAATATCTGACGTTTTCGGTACTTAGAAAAATTCTGTCGATTTCGGTACTTAGAAAACATTCAGAAGTCTTCGGTACTTAGAAAATTTCTGCCGATTTCGGTACTTAGAAAAATTCTGTTGATTTCGGTACTTAGAAAAATTCTGTCGATTTCGGTACTTAGAAAAGACTCGGAAGTTTTCGGTACTTAGAAAATTTCTGACGTTTTCGGTACTTAGAAAAATTCTGATGATTTCGGTACTTAGAAAATTTCTGACCTTTTCGGTATTTAGAAAATTTCAAACGATTTCGGTACTTAGAAAAATTCAGACGATTTCGGTACTTAGAAAATTTTTGCCTTTTTCGGTACTTAGAAAACATTCAGAAGTTTTCGGTACTTTGAAAATATCTGACATTTTCGGTACTTAGAAAAATTCTGCTGATTTCGGTACTTAGAAAATTCTGACGATTTCGGTACTTAGAAAACAATCAGAAGATTTTGGTACTAAGAAAATTTCTGTCGTTTTAGGTACTTAGAAAAATTCTGATGATTTCGGTACTTAGAAAAATTCTGTTGATTTTGGTACTTAGAAAATCTCTGACCTTTTCGGTACTTAGAAAATATCTGACGTTTTCGGTACTTAGAAAAATTCTGTCGATTTCGGTACTTAGAAAACATTCAGAAGTCTTCGGTACTTAGAAATTTTCTGACGTTTTCGGTACTTAGAAAAATTCTTACGATTTTGATACTTATTAAACATTCAGAAGTTTTCGGTACTTAGAAAAATTCTGCCGATTTCGGTACTTAGAAAAATTCTGTTGATTTCGGTACTTAGTAAAATTCTGTCGATTTCGGTACTTAGAAAAGACTCGGAAGTTTTCGGTACTTAGAAAATTTCTGCCGATTTCGGTACTTAGAAAATTTCTGACGTTATCGGTACTTAGAAAAATTCTGACGATTTCGGTACTTAGAAAAATTCTGTTGATTTTGGTACATAGAAAATTTCTGACCTTTTCGGTACTTAGAAAATATCTGACGTTTTCGGTACTTAGAAAAATTCTGTCGATTTCGGTACTTAGAAAACATTCAGAAGTCTTTGGTTCTTAGAAAAATTCAGACGATTTCGGTACTTAGAAAAATTCCGATGATTTCGGTACTTAGAAAATTCTGACGATTTCGGTACTTAGAAAATTCTGACGATTTCGGTACTTAGAAAACAATCAGAAGTTTTTGGTACTAAGAAAATTTCTGTCGTTTTAGGTACTTAGAAAAATTCTGATGATTTCGGTACTTAGAAAAAGTCTGACCTTTTCGGTATTTAGAAAATTTCAAACGATTTCGGTACTTAGAAAAATTCAGACGATTTCGGTACTTAGAAAAGACTCGGAAGTTTTCGGTACTTAGAAAATTTCTGACGTTATCGGTACTTAGAAAAATTCTGACGATTTCGGTACTTAGAAAAATTCTGTCGATTTCGGTACTTAGAAAAATTCTGTTGATTTCGGTACTTAGAAAATTTCTGCCTTTTTCGGTACTTTGAAAATTTCAGACGTTTTTGGTACTTAGAAAACATTCCGACGATTTCGGAGCATAGATAAATTCTGTTGATTTCGGAACTTAGAAAATTTCTGACGTTTTCGGTACTTAGAAAAATTCTGGTGATTTCGGAACTTTGAAATATTCTGTTGATTTCGGTACTTTGAAAAATTCTGTTGAATTCGGTTCTTAGAAAAATTCTGTTGATTTCGGTACTTAGAAAAATTCTGTCGATTTCGGTACTTAGAAAAATTCTGTTGATTTCGGTACTTAGAAAATTTCTGCCTTTTTCGGTACTTTGAAAATTTCAGACGTTTTCGGTACTTAGAAAACATTCCGACGATTTTGGTACTTAGAAAAATTCTATTGATTTCGGTACTTAGAAAAATTCTGTCGATTTCGGTACTTAGAAAAATTCTGTTGATTTTAGTACTATGAAAATTTCTGACCTTTTCGGTACTTAGAAAATATCTGACGTTTTCGGTACTTAGAAACATTCTGTCGATTTCGGTACTTAGAAAACATTCAGAAGTCTTCGGAACTTAGAAATTTCTGACGTTTTTGGTACTTAGAAAAATTCTGGTGATTTCGGTACTTGGAAAATTTCTGACCTTTTCGGTACTTAGAAAATTTCTGACCTTTTCGGTACTTAGAAAAATTCTGACGAATTCGGTACTTAGAAAACATTCAGAAGTTATCGAAACTTAGAAAATTTCTGACTTTTTCGGTACTTAGGAAAATTCTGCCGATTTCGGTACTTAGAAAAATTCTAATGACTTCGGTACTTAGAAAAATTCTGACGATTTCGGTACTTAGAAAATTTCTGACCTTTTCGGTACTTGGAAAATTTCTGACCTTTTCGGTAATTAGAAAATTTCTGACCTTTACGGTACTTAGAAAAATTCTGACGATTCCGGTACTTAGAAAACAATCAGAAGTTTTTGGTACTAAGAAAATTTCTGTCGTTTTCGGTACTTAGAAAAATTCTGTTGATTTTGGTACTTATAAAATTTTTGACCTTTTCGGTACTTAGAAAATATCTGACGTTTTCGGTACTTGGAAAAATTCTGTCGATTTCAGTACTTAGAAAACATTCAGAAGTCTTCGGTACTTAGAAAATTTCTGACGTTTTCGGTACTTAGAAAAATTCTGTTGATTTCGGTACTTAGATAATTTCTGCCTTTTTCGGTATTTAGAAAATTTCAAACGATTTTGGTACTTAGAAAAATTCAGACGATTTCGATACTTAGAAAAATTCTGCCGATTTCGATACTTAGAAAAATTCTGACGAATTCGGTACTTAGAAAACATTCAGAAGTTATCGATACTTAGAAAATTTCTGACTTTTTCGGTACTTAGGAAAATTCTGCCGATTTCGGTACTTAGAAAAATTCTAATGACTTCGGTACTTAGAAAAATTCTGACGATTTCGGTACTTAGAAAATTTCTGACCTTTTCGGTACTTGGAAAATTTCTGACCTTTTCGATAATTAGAAAATTTCTGACCTTTACGGTACTTAGAAAAATTCTGACGATTTCGGTACTTAGAAAAATTCTGGTGATTTCGGTTCTTAGAAAATTTCTGTCGTTTTCGGTACTTAGAAAAATTCTGCCGATTTCGGTACTTAGAAAAATTCTGACGATTTCGGTACTTAGAAAATTTCTGACCTTTTCGGTACTTGGAAAATTTCTGACCTTTTCGGTAATTAGAAAATTTCTGACCTTTACGGTACTTAGAAAAATTCTGACGATTTCGGTACTTAGAAAACAATCAGAAGTTTTTAGTACTAAGAAAATTTCTGTCGTTTTAGGTACTTAGAAAAATTCTGATGATTTCGGTACTTAGAAAAATTCTGTTGATTTTGGTACTTAGAAAATTTCTGACCTTTTCGGTACTTAGAAAATATCTGACGTTTTCGGTACTTAGAAAAATTCTGTCGATTTCGGTACTTAGAAAACATTCAGAAGTCTTCGGTACTTAGAAAATTTCTGACGTTTTCGGGACTTGGAAAATTTCTGACCTTTTCGGTAATTAGAAAATCTCTGACCTTTTCGGTACTTAGAAAATATCTGACGTTTTCGGTACTTAGAAAAATTCTGTCGATTTCGGTACTTAGAAAACATTCAGAAGTCTTCGGTACTTAGAAATTTTCTGACGTTTTCGGTACTTAGAAAAATTCTTACGATTTTGATACTTATTAAACATTCAGAAGTTTTCGGTACTTAGAAAAATTCTGCCGATTTCGGTACTTAGAAAAATTCTGTTGATTTCGGTACTTAGTAAAATTCTGTCGATTTCGGTACTTAGAAAAGACTCGGAAGTTTTCGGTACTTAGAAAATTTCTGACGTTATCGGTACTTAGAAAACATTCAGAAGTCTTCGGTTCTTAGAAAAATTCAGACGATTTCGGTACTTAGAAAAATTCCGATGATTTCGGTACTTAGAAAATTTCTGCCTTTTTCGGTACTTAGAAAACATTCAGAAGTTTTCGGTACTTAGAAAATTTCTGACGTTATCGGTACTTAGAAAAATTCTGACGATTTCGGTACTTAGAAAATTTCTGTCGTTTTCGGTACTTAGAAAAATTCTGCCGATTTCGGTACTTAGAAAACAATCAGAAGTTTTTGGTATTAAGAAAATTTCTGTCGTTTTAGGTACTTAGAAAAATTCTGATGATTTCGGTACTTAGAAAAAGTCTGTAGATTTTGGTACTTAGAAAATTTCTGACCTTTTCGGTACTTAGAAAATATCTGACGTTTTCGGTACTTAGAAAAATTCTGTCGATTTCGGTACTTAGAAAACATTCAGAAGTCTTCGGTACTTAGAAAATTTCTGACGTTTTCGGGACTTGGAAAATTTCTGACCTTTTCGGTAATTAGAAAATCTCTGACCTTTTCGGTACTTAGAAAATATCTGACGTTTTCGGTACTTAGAAAAATTCTGTCGATTTCGGTACTTAGAAAACATTCAGAAGTCTTCGGTACTTAGAAATTTTCTGACGTTTTCGGTACTTAGAAAAATTCTTACGATTTTGATACTTATTAAACATTCAGAAGTTTTCGGTACTTAGAAAAATTCTGCCGATTTCGGTACTTAGAAAAATTCTGTTGATTTCGGTACTTAGTAAAATTCTGTCGATTTCGGTACTTAGAAAAGACTCGGAAGTTTTCGGTACTTAGAAAATTTCTGACGTTATCGGTACTTAGAAAAATTCTGACGATTTCGGTACTTAGAAAAATTCTGTTGATTTTGGTACTTAGAAAATTTCTGACCTTTTCGGTACTTAGAAAATATCTGACGTTTTCGGTACTTAGAAAAATTCTGTCGATTTCGGTACTTAGAAAACATTCAGAAGTCTTCGGTTCTTAGAAAAATTCAGACGATTTCGGTACTTAGAAAAATTCCGATGATTTCGGTACTTAGAAAATTTCTGCCTTTTTCGGTACTTAGAAAACATTCAGAAGTTTTCGGTACTTAGAAAATTTCTGACGTTATCGGTACTTAGAAAAATTCTGACGATTTCGGTACTTAGAAAATTTCTGTCGTTTTCGGTACTTAGAAAAATTCTGCCGATTTCGGTACTTAGAAAACAATCAGAAGTTTTTGGTACTAAGAAAATTTCTGTCGTTTTAGGTACTTAGAAAAATTCTGATGATTTCGGTACTTAGAAAAAGTCTGTAGATTTTGATACTTAGAAAATTTCTGATCTTTTCGGTACTTAGAAAATATCTGACGTTTTCGGTACTTAGAAAAATTCTGTCGATTTCGGTACTTAGAAAACATTCAGAAGTCTTCGGTACTTAGAAAATTTCTGACGTTTTCGGTACTTAGAAAAATTCTTACGATTTTGATACTTATTAAACATTCAGAAGTTTTCGGTACTTAGAAAAATTCTGCCGATTTCGGTACTTAGAAAAATTCTGTTGATTTCGGTACTTAGAAAAATTCTGTCGATTTCGGTACTTAGAAAAGACTCGGAAGTTTTCGGTACTTAGAAAATTTCTGACGTTTTCGGTACTTAGAAAAATTCTGATGATTTCGGTACTTAGAAAATTTCTGACCTTTTCGGTATTTAGAAAATTTCAAACGATTTCGGTACTTAGAAAAATTCAGACGATTTCGGTACTTAGAAAAATTCCGACGATTTCGGTACTTAGAAAATTTTTGCCTTTTTCGGTACTTAGAAAACATTCAGAAGTTTTCGGTACTTAGAAAATTTCTGACGTTATCGGTACTTAGAAAAATTCTGACGATTTCGGTACTTAGAAAAATTCTGTCGATTTCGGTACTTAGAAAAATTCTGTTGATTTCGGTACTTAGAAAATTTCTGCCTTTTTCGGTACTTTAAAAATTTCAGACGTTTTTGGTACTTAGAAAACATTCCGACGATTTCGGAGCATAGATAAATTCTGTTGATTTCGGAACTTAGAAAATTTCTGACGTTTTCGGTACTTAGAAAAATTCTGGTGATTTCGGAACTTTGAAATATTCTGTTGATTTCGGTACTTTGAAAAATTCTGTTGAATTCGGTTCTTAGAAAAATTCTGTTGATTTCGGTACTTAGAAAAATTCTGTCGATTTCGGTACTTAGAAAAATTCTGTTGATTTCGGTACTTAGAAAATTTCTGCCTTTTTCGGTACTTTGAAAATTTCAAACGTTTTCGGTACTTAGAAAACATTCCGACGATTTTGGTACTTAGAAAAATTCTATTGATTTCGGTACTTAGAAAAATTCTGTCGATTTCGGTACTTAGAAAAATTCTGTTGATTTATGTACTATGAAAATTTCTGACCTTTTCGGTACTTAGAAACATTCTGTCGATTTCGGTACTTAGAAAACATTCAGAAGTCTTCGGAACTTAGAAAATTTCTGACGTTTTTGGTACTTAGAAAAATTCTGGTGATTTCGGTACTTGGAAAATTTCTGACCTTTTCGGTACTTAGAAAAATTCCGACGATTTCGGTACTTAGATAATTTCTGCCTTTTTCGGTACTTAGAAAACATTCAGAAGTTTTCGGTACTTAGAAAATTTCTGACGTTATCGGTACTTAGAAAAATTCTGACGATTTCGGTACTTAGAATACATTCAGAAGTTATCGATACTTAGAAAATTTCTGACTTTTTCGGTACTTAGGAAATTTCTGCCGATTTCTTTACTTAGAAAAATTCTAATGACTTCGGTACTTAGAAAAATTCTGACGATTTCGGTACTTAGAAAATTTCTGACCTTTTCGGTACTTGGAAAATTTCTGACCTTTTCGGTATTTAGAAAATTTCAAACGATTTTGGTACTTAGAAAAATTCTATTGATTTCGGTACTTAGAAAAATTCTGTCGATTTCGGTACTTAGAAAAATTCTGTTGATTTATGTACTATGAAAATTTCTGACCTTTTCGGTACTTAGAAACATTCTGCCTTTTTCGGTACTTAGAAAACATTCAGAAGTTTTCGGTACTTATAAAATTTCTGACGTTATCGGTACTTAGAAAAATTCTGACGATTTCGGTACTTAGAAAAATTCTGGTGATTTCGGTTCTTAGAAAATTTCTGTCGTTTTCGGTACTTAGAAAAATTCTGCCGATTTCGATACTTAGAAAAATTCTGACCAATTCGGTACTTAGAAAACATTCAGAAGTTATCGATACTTAGAAAATTTCTGACTTTTTCGGTACTTAGGAAAATTCTGCCGATTTCGGTACTTAGAAAAATTCTAATGACTTCGGTACTTGGAAAATTTCTGACCTTTTCGGTAATTAGAAAATTTCTGACCTTTACGGTACTTAGAAAAATTCTGAAGATTTCGGTACTTAGAAAACAATCAGAAGTTTTTGGTACTAAGAAAATTTCTGTCGTTTTAATTACTTAGAAAAATTCTGATGATTTCGGTACTTAGAAAATTTCTGACGTTTTCGGGACTTGGAAAATTTCTGACCTTTTCGGTAATTAGAAAATTTCTGACCTTTACGGTACTTAGAAAAATTCTGACGATTTCGGTACTTAGAAAACAATCACAAGTTTTCGGTACTTAGATAATTTCTGACGTTTTCGTTACTTAGAAAAATTCTGCCGATTTCGGTACTTAGAAAAATTCTGTTGATTTCGGTACTTAGAAAACAATCAGAAGTTTTCGGTACTTAGAAAATTTCTGACGTTTTCGGTATTTAGAAAATTTCAAACGATTTCGGTACTTAGAAAAATTCAGACGATTTCGATACTTAGAATAATTCCGACGATTTCGGTACTTAGAAAATTTCTGCCTTTTTCGGTACTTAGAAAACAATCAGAAGTTTTTGGTACTAAGAAAATTTCTGTCGTTTTCGGTACTTAGAAAATATCTGACGTTTTCGGTACTTAGAAAAATTCTGTCGATTTCAGTACTTAGAAAACATTCAGAAGTCTTCGGTACTTAGAAAATTTCTGACGTTTTCGGTACTTAGAAAAATTCTGTTGATTTCGGTACTTAGAAAAATTCTGTCGATTTCGGTACTTAGAAAAGACTCGGAAGTTTTCGGTACTTAGAAAATTTCTGACGTTTTCGGTATTCAGAAAATTTCAAACGATTTCGGTACTTAGAAAAATTCAGACGATTTCGATACTTAGAAAAATTCCGACGATTTCGGTACTTAGAAAATTTCTGCCTTTTTCGGTACTTAGAAAACATTCAGAAGTTTTCGGTACTTAGAAAATTTCTGACGTTATCGGTACTTAGAAAAATTCTGACGATTTCGGTACTTAGAAAAATTCTGGTGATTTCGGTTCTTAGAAAATTTCTGTCGTTTTCGGTACTTAGAAAAATTCTGCCGATTTCGATACTTAGAAAAATTCTGACCAATTCGGTACTTAGAAAACATTCAGAAGTTATCGATACTTAGAAAATTTCTGACTTTTTCGGTACTTAGGAAAATTCTGCCGATTTCGGTACTTAGAAAAATTCTAATGACTTCGGTACTTAGAAAAATTCTGACGATTTCGGTACTTAGAAAATTTCTGACCTTTTCGGTACTTGGAAAATTTCTGACCTTTTCGGTAATTAGAAAAATTCTGCCGATTTCGGTACTTAGAAAAATTCTGTTGATTTCGGTACTTAGAAAACAATCAGAAGTTTTCGGTACTTAGAAAATTTCTGACGTTTTCGGTATTTAGAAAATTTCAAACGATTTCGGTACTTAGAAAAATTCAGACGATTTCGATACTTAGAATAATTCCGACGATTTCGGTACTTAGAAAATTTCTGCCTTTTTCGGTACTTAGAAAACAATCAGAAGTTTTTGGTACTAAGAAAATTTCTGTCGTTTTCGGTACTTAGAAAAATTCTGATGATTTCGGTTCTTAGAAAAATTCTGTTGATTTTGGTACTTAGAAAATTTTTGACCTTTTCGGTACTTAGAAAATATCTGACGTTTTCGGTACTTAGAAAAATTCTGTCGATTTCAGTACTTAGAAAACATTCAGAAGTCTTCGGTACTTAGAAAATTTCTGACGTTTTCGGTACTTAGAAAAATTCTGTTGATTTCGGTACTTAGAAAAATTCTGTCGATTTCGGTACTTAGAAAAGACTCGGAAGTTTTTGGTACTAAGAAAATTTCTGTCGTTTTAGGTACTTAAAAAATTCTGATGATTTCGGTACTTAGAAAATTTCTGACCTTTTCGGTATTTAGAAAATTTCAAACGATTTTGGTACTTAGAAAAATTCAGACGATTTCGATACTTAGAAAAATTCCGACGATTTCGGTACTTAGAAAATTTCTGACCTTTTCGGTACTTAGAAAATATCTGACGTTTTCGGTACTTAGAAAAATTCTGTCGATTTCGGTACTTAGAAAACATTCAGAAGTCTTCGGTACTTAGAAAATTTCTGACGTTTTCGGGACTTGGAAAATTTCTGACCTTTTCGGTAATTAGAAAATCTCTGACCTTTTCGGTACTTAGAAAATATCTGACGTTTTCGGTACTTAGAAAAATTCTGTCGATTTCGGTACTTAGAAAACATTCAGAAGTCTTCGGTACTTAGAAATTTTCTGACGTTTTCGGTACTTAGAAAAATTCTTACGATTTTGATACTTATTAAACATTCAGAAGTTTTCGGTACTTAGAAAAATTCTGCCGATTTCGGTACTTAGAAAAATTCTGTTGATTTCGGTACTTAGTAAAATTCTGTCGATTTCGGTACTTAGAAAAGACTCGGAAGTTTTCGGTACTTAGAAAATTTCTGACGTTATCGGTACTTAGAAAACATTCAGAAGTCTTCGGTTCTTAGAAAAATTCAGACGATTTCGGTACTTAGAAAAATTCCGATGATTTCGGTACTTAGAAAATTTCTGCCTTTTTCGGTACTTAGAAAACATTCAGAAGTTTTCGGTACTTAGAAAATTTCTGACGTTATCGGTACTTAGAAAAATTCTGACGATTTCGGTACTTAGAAAATTTCTGTCGTTTTCGGTACTTAGAAAAATTCTGCCGATTTCGGTACTTAGAAAACAATCAGAAGTTTTTGGTATTAAGAAAATTTCTGTCGTTTTAGGTACTTAGAAAAATTCTGATGATTTCGGTACTTAGAAAAAGTCTGTAGATTTTGGTACTTAGAAAATTTCTGACCTTTTCGGTACTTAGAAAATATCTGACGTTTTCGGTACTTAGAAAAATTCTGTCGATTTCGGTACTTAGAAAACATTCAGAAGTCTTCGGTACTTAGAAAATTTCTGACGTTTTCGGGACTTGGAAAATTTCTGACCTTTTCGGTAATTAGAAAATCTCTGACCTTTTCGGTACTTAGAAAATATCTGACGTTTTCGGTACTTAGAAAAATTCTGTCGATTTCGGTACTTAGAAAACATTCAGAAGTCTTCGGTACTTAGAAATTTTCTGACGTTTTCGGTACTTAGAAAAATTCTTACGATTTTGATACTTATTAAACATTCAGAAGTTTTCGGTACTTAGAAAAATTCTGCCGATTTCGGTACTTAGAAAAATTCTGTTGATTTCGGTACTTAGTAAAATTCTGTCGATTTCGGTACTTAGAAAAGACTCGGAAGTTTTCGGTACTTAGAAAATTTCTGACGTTATCGGTACTTAGAAAAATTCTGACGATTTCGGTACTTAGAAAAATTCTGTTGATTTTGGTACTTAGAAAATTTCTGACCTTTTCGGTACTTAGAAAATATCTGACGTTTTCGGTACTTAGAAAAATTCTGTCGATTTCGGTACTTAGAAAACATTCAGAAGTCTTCGGTTCTTAGAAAAATTCAGACGATTTCGGTACTTAGAAAAATTCCGATGATTTCGGTACTTAGAAAATTTCTGCCTTTTTCGGTACTTAGAAAACATTCAGAAGTTTTCGGTACTTAGAAAATTTCTGACGTTATCGGTACTTAGAAAAATTCTGACGATTTCGGTACTTAGAAAATTTCTGTCGTTTTCGGTACTTAGAAAAATTCTGCCGATTTCGGTACTTAGAAAACAATCAGAAGTTTTTGGTACTAAGAAAATTTCTGTCGTTTTAGGTACTTAGAAAAATTCTGATGATTTCGGTACTTAGAAAAAGTCTGTAGATTTTGATACTTAGAAAATTTCTGATCTTTTCGGTACTTAGAAAATATCTGACGTTTTCGGTACTTAGAAAAATTCTGTCGATTTCGGTACTTAGAAAACATTCAGAAGTCTTCGGTACTTAGAAAATTTCTGACGTTTTCGGTACTTAGAAAAATTCTTACGATTTTGATACTTATTAAACATTCAGAAGTTTTCGGTACTTAGAAAAATTCTGCCGATTTCGGTACTTAGAAAAATTCTGTTGATTTCGGTACTTAGAAAAATTCTGTCGATTTCGGTACTTAGAAAAGACTCGGAAGTTTTCGGTACTTAGAAAATTTCTGACGTTTTCGGTACTTAGAAAAATTCTGATGATTTCGGTACTTAGAAAATTTCTGACCTTTTCGGTATTTAGAAAATTTCAAACGATTTCGGTACTTAGAAAAATTCAGACGATTTCGGTACTTAGAAAAATTCCGACGATTTCGGTACTTAGAAAATTTTTGCCTTTTTCGGTACTTAGAAAACATTCAGAAGTTTTCGGTACTTAGAAAATTTCTGACGTTATCGGTACTTAGAAAAATTCTGACGATTTCGGTACTTAGAAAAATTCTGTCGATTTCGGTACTTAGAAAAATTCTGTTGATTTCGGTACTTAGAAAATTTCTGCCTTTTTCGGTACTTTAAAAATTTCAGACGTTTTTGGTACTTAGAAAACATTCCGACGATTTCGGAGCATAGATAAATTCTGTTGATTTCGGAACTTAGAAAATTTCTGACGTTTTCGGTACTTAGAAAAATTCTGGTGATTTCGGAACTTTGAAATATTCTGTTGATTTCGGTACTTTGAAAAATTCTGTTGAATTCGGTTCTTAGAAAAATTCTGTCGATTTCGGTACTTAGAAAAATTCTGTTGATTTCGGTACTTAGAAAATTTCTGCCTTTTTCGGTACTTTGAAAATTTCAAACGTTTTCGGTACTTAGAAAACATTCCGACGATTTTGGTACTTAGAAAAATTCTATTGATTTCGGTACTTAGAAAAATTCTGTCGATTTCGGTACTTAGAAAAATTCTGTTGATTTATGTACTATGAAAATTTCTGACCTTTTCGGTACTTAGAAACATTCTGTCGATTTCGGTACTTAGAAAACATTCAGAAGTCTTCGGAACTTAGAAAATTTCTGACGTTTTTGGTACTTAGAAAAATTCTGGTGATTTCGGTACTTGGAAAATTTCTGACCTTTTCGGTACTTAGAAAAATTCCGACGATTTCGGTACTTAGATAATTTCTGCCTTTTTCGGTACTTAGAAAACATTCAGAAGTTTTCGGTACTTAGAAAATTTCTGACGTTATCGGTACTTAGAAAAATTCTGACGATTTCGGTACTTAGAATACATTCAGAAGTTATCGATACTTAGAAAATTTCTGACTTTTTCGGTACTTAGGAAATTTCTGCCGATTTCTTTACTTAGAAAAATTCTAATGACTTCGGTACTTAGAAAAATTCTGACGATTTCGGTACTTAGAAAATTTCTGACCTTTTCGGTACTTGGAAAATTTCTGACCTTTTCGGTATTTAGAAAATTTCAAACGATTTTGGTACTTAGAAAAATTCTATTGATTTCGGTACTTAGAAAAATTCTGTCGATTTCGGTACTTAGAAAAATTCTGTTGATTTATGTACTATGAAAATTTCTGACCTTTTCGGTACTTAGAAACATTCTGCCTTTTTCGGTACTTAGAAAACATTCAGAAGTTTTCGGTACTTATAAAATTTCTGACGTTATCGGTACTTAGAAAAATTCTGACGATTTCGGTACTTAGAAAAATTCTGGTGATTTCGGTTCTTAGAAAATTTCTGTCGTTTTCGGTACTTAGAAAAATTCTGCCGATTTCGATACTTAGAAAAATTCTGACCAATTCGGTACTTAGAAAACATTCAGAAGTTATCGATACTTAGAAAATTTCTGACTTTTTCGGTACTTAGGAAAATTCTGCCGATTTCGGTACTTAGAAAAATTCTAATGACTTCGGTACTTGGAAAATTTCTGACCTTTTCGGTAATTAGAAAATTTCTGACCTTTACGGTACTTAGAAAAATTCTGAAGATTTCGGTACTTAGAAAACAATCAGAAGTTTTTGGTACTAAGAAAATTTCTGTCGTTTTAATTACTTAGAAAAATTCTGATGATTTCGGTACTTAGAAAATTTCTGACGTTTTCGGGACTTGGAAAATTTCTGACCTTTTCGGTAATTAGAAAATTTCTGACCTTTACGGTACTTAGAAAAATTCTGACGATTTCGGTACTTAGAAAACAATCACAAGTTTTCGGTACTTAGATAATTTCTGACGTTTTCGTTACTTAGAAAAATTCTGCCGATTTCGGTACTTAGAAAAATTCTGTTGATTTCGGTACTTAGAAAACAATCAGAAGTTTTCGGTACTTAGAAAATTTCTGACGTTTTCGGTATTTAGAAAATTTCAAACGATTTCGGTACTTAGAAAAATTCAGACGATTTCGATACTTAGAATAATTCCGACGATTTCGGTACTTAGAAAATTTCTGCCTTTTTCGGTACTTAGAAAACAATCAGAAGTTTTTGGTACTAAGAAAATTTCTGTCGTTTTCGGTACTTAGAAAATATCTGACGTTTTCGGTACTTAGAAAAATTCTGTCGATTTCAGTACTTAGAAAACATTCAGAAGTCTTCGGTACTTAGAAAATTTCTGACGTTTTCGGTACTTAGAAAAATTCTGTTGATTTCGGTACTTAGAAAAATTCTGTCGATTTCGGTACTTAGAAAAGACTCGGAAGTTTTCGGTACTTAGAAAATTTCTGACGTTTTCGGTATTCAGAAAATTTCAAACGATTTCGGTACTTAGAAAAATTCAGACGATTTCGATACTTAGAAAAATTCCGACGATTTCGGTACTTAGAAAATTTCTGCCTTTTTCGGTACTTAGAAAACATTCAGAAGTTTTCGGTACTTAGAAAATTTCTGACGTTATCGGTACTTAGAAAAATTCTGACGATTTCGGTACTTAGAAAAATTCTGGTGATTTCGGTTCTTAGAAAATTTCTGTCGTTTTCGGTACTTAGAAAAATTCTGCCGATTTCGATACTTAGAAAAATTCTGACCAATTCGGTACTTAGAAAACATTCAGAAGTTATCGATACTTAGAAAATTTCTGACTTTTTCGGTACTTAGGAAAATTCTGCCGATTTCGGTACTTAGAAAAATTCTAATGACTTCGGTACTTAGAAAAATTCTGACGATTTCGGTACTTAGAAAATTTCTGACCTTTTCGGTACTTGGAAAATTTCTGACCTTTTCGGTAATTAGAAAAATTCTGCCGATTTCGGTACTTAGAAAAATTCTGTTGATTTCGGTACTTAGAAAACAATCAGAAGTTTTCGGTACTTAGAAAATTTCTGACGTTTTCGGTATTTAGAAAATTTCAAACGATTTCGGTACTTAGAAAAATTCAGACGATTTCGATACTTAGAATAATTCCGACGATTTCGGTACTTAGAAAATTTCTGCCTTTTTCGGTACTTAGAAAACAATCAGAAGTTTTTGGTACTAAGAAAATTTCTGTCGTTTTCGGTACTTAGAAAAATTCTGATGATTTCGGTTCTTAGAAAAATTCTGTTGATTTTGGTACTTAGAAAATTTTTGACCTTTTCGGTACTTAGAAAATATCTGACGTTTTCGGTACTTAGAAAAATTCTGTCGATTTCAGTACTTAGAAAACATTCAGAAGTCTTCGGTACTTAGAAAATTTCTGACGTTTTCGGTACTTAGAAAAATTCTGTTGATTTCGGTACTTAGAAAAATTCTGTCGATTTCGGTACTTAGAAAAGACTCGGAAGTTTTTGGTACTAAGAAAATTTCTGTCGTTTTAGGTACTTAAAAAATTCTGATGATTTCGGTACTTAGAAAATTTCTGACCTTTTCGGTATTTAGAAAATTTCAAACGATTTTGGTACTTAGAAAAATTCAGACGATTTCGATACTTAGAAAAATTCCGACGATTTCGGTACTTAGAAAATTTCTGCCTTTTTCGGTACTTAGAAAACATTCAGAAGTTTTCGGTACTTATAAAATTTCTGACGTTATCGGTACTTAGTAAAATTCTGACGATTTCGGTACTTAGAAAAATTCTGGTGATTTCGGTTCTTAGAAAATTTCTGTCGTTTTCGGTACTTAGAAAAATTCTGCCGATTTCGATACTTAGAAAAATTCTGACCAATTCGGTACTTAGAAAACATTCAGAAGTTATCGATACTTAGTAAATTTCTGACTTTTTCGGTACTTAGGAAAATTCTGCCGATTTCGGTACTTAGAAAAATTCTAATGACTTCGGTACTTAGAAAAATTCTGACGATTTCGGTACTTAGAAAATTTCTGACCTTTTCGGTACTTGGAAAATTTCTGACCTTTTCGGTAAGTAGAAAATTTCTGACCTTTACGCTACTTAGAAAAATTCTGAAGATTTCGGTACTTAGAAAACAATCAGAAGTTTTTGGTACTAAGAAAATTTCTGTCGTTTTAGGTACTTAGAAAAATTCTGATGATTTCGGTACTTAGAAAATTTCTGACGTTTTCGGGACTTGGAAAATTTCTGACCTTTTCGGTAATTAGAAAATTTCTGACCTTTACGGTACTTAGAAAAATTCTGACGATTTCGGTACTTAGAAAACAATCAGAAGTTTTCGGTACTTAGATAATTTCTGACGTTTTCGTTACTTAGAAAAATTCTGCCGATTTCGGTACTTAGAAAAATTCTGTTGATTTCGGTACTTAGAAAACAATCAGAAGTTTTCGGTACTTAGAAAATTTCTGACGTTTTCGGTATTTAGAAAATTTCAAACGATTTCGGTACTTAGAAAAATCCAGACGATTTCGATACTTAGAATAATTCCGACGATTTCGGTACTTAGAAAATTTCTGCCTTTTTCGGTACTTAGAAAACATTCAGAAGTTTTTGGTACTAAGAAAATTTCTGTCGTTTTCGGTACTTAGAAAATATCTGACGTTTTCGGTACTTAGAAAAATTCTGTCGATTTCAGTACTTAGAAAACATTCAGAAGTCTTCGGTACTTAGAAAATTTCTGACGTTTTCGGTACTTAGAAAAATTCTGTTGATTTCGGTACTTAGAAAAATTCTGTCGATTTCGGTACTTAGAAAAGACTCGGAAGTTTTCGGTACTTAGAAAATTTCTGACGTTTTCGGTATTTAGAAAATTTCAAACGATTTCGGTACTTAGAAAAATTCAGACGATTTCGATACTTAGAAAAATTCCGACGATTTCGGTACTTAGAAAATTTCTGCCTTTTTCGGTACTTAGAAAACATTCAGAAGTTTTCGGTACTTAGAAAATTTCTGACGTTATCGGTACTTAGAAAAATTCTGACGATTTCGGTACTTAGAAAAATTCTGGTGATTTCGGTTCTTAGAAAATTTCTGTCGTTTTCGGTACTTAGAAAAATTCTGCCGATTTCGATACTTAGAAAAATTCTGACCAATTCGGTACTTAGAAAACATTCAAAAGTTATCGATACTTAGAAAATTTCTGACTTTTTCGGTACTTAGGAAAATTCTGCCGATTTCGGTACTTAGAAAATTTCTGACCTTTTCGGTACTTGGAAAATTTCTGACCTTTTCGGTAATTAGAAAATTTCTGACCTTTACGGTACTTAGAAAAATTCTGAAGATTTCGGTACTTAGAAAACAATCAGAAGTTTTTGGTACTAAGAAAATTTCTGTCGTTTTAGGTACTTAGAAAAATTCTGATGATTTCGGTACTTAGAAAATTTCTGACGTTTTCGGGACTTGGAAAATTTCTGACCTTTTCGGTAATTAGAAAATTTCTGACCTTTACGGTACTTAGAAAAATTCTGACGATTTCGGTACTTAGAAAACAATCAGAAGTTTTCGGTACTTAGATAATTTCTGACGTTTTCGTTACTTAGAAAAATTCTGCCGATTTCGGTACTTAGAAAAATTCTGTTGATTTCGGTACTTAGAAAACAATCAGAAGTTTTCGGTACTTAGAAAATTTCTGACGTTTTCGGTATTTAGAAAATTTCAAACGATTTCGGTACTTAGAAAAATTCAGACGATTTCGAGACTTAGAATAATTCCGACGATTTCGGTACTTAGAAAATTTCTGCCTTTTTCGGTACTTAGAAAACAATCAGAAGTTTTTGGTACTAAGAAAATTTCTGTCGTTTTCGGTACTTAGAAAAATTCTGATGATTTCGGTTCTTAGAAAAATTCTGTTGATTTTGGTACTTAGAAAATTTTTGACCTTTTCGGTACTTAGAAAATTTCTGACGTTTTCGGTACTTAGAAAAATTCTGTTGATTTCGGTACTTAGAAAAATTCTGTCGATTTCGGTACTTAGAAAAGACTCGGAAGTTTTCGGTACTTAGAAAATTTCTGACGTTTTCGGTATTTAGAAAATTTCAAACGATTTCGGTACTTAGAAAAATTCAGACGATTTCGATACTTAGAAAAATTCCGACGATTTCGGTACTTAGAAAATTTCTGCCTTTTTCGGTACTTAGAAAACATTCAGAAGTTTTCGGTACTTAGAAAATTTCTGACGTTATCGGTACTTAGAAAAATTCTGACGATTTCGGTACTTAGAAAAATTCTGGTGATTTCGGTACTTAGAAAATTTCTGACCTTTTCGGTACTTAGAAAAATTCTGACGAATTCGGTACTTAGAATACATTCAGAAGTTATCGATACTTAGAAAATTTCTGACTTTTTCGGTACTTAGGAAATTTCTGCCGATTTCTTTACTTAGAAAAATTCTAATGACTTCGGTACTTAGAAAAATTCTGACGATTTCGGTACTTAGAAAATTTCTGACCTTTTCGGTACTTGGAAAATTTCTGACCTTTTCGGTAATTAGAAAATTTCTGACCTTTACGGTACTTAGAAAAATTCTGACGATTTCGGTACTTAGAAAACAATCAGAAGTTTTTGGTACTAAGAAAATTTCTGTCGTTTTAGGTACTTAAAAAATTCTGATGATTTCGGTACTTAGAAAATTTCTGACCTTTTCGGTATTTAGAAAATTTCAAACGATTTTGGTACTTAGAAAAATTCAGACGATTTCGATACATAGAAAAATTCCGACGATTTCGGTACTTAGAAAATTTCTGCCTTTTTCGGTACTTAGAAAACATTCAGAAGTTTTCGGTACTTATAAAATTTCTGACGTTATCGGTACTTAGAAAAATTCTGACGATTTCGGTACTTAGAAAAATTCTGGTGATTTCGGTTCTTAGAAAATTTCTGTCGTTTTCGGTACTTAGAAAAATTCTGCCGATTTCGGTACTTAGAAAAATTCTGACGATTTCGGTACTTAGAAAATTTCTGACCTTTTCGGTACTTGGAAAATTTCTGACCTTTTCGGTAATTAGAAAATTTCTGACCTTTACGGTACTTAGAAAAATTCTGACGATTTCGGTACTTAGAAAACAATCAGAAGTTTTTGGTACTAAGAAAATTTCTGTCGTTTTAGGTACTTAGAAAAATTCTGATGATTTCGGTACTTAGAAAAATTCTGGTGATTTCGGTACTTAGAAAATTTCTGACCTTTTCGGTACTTAGAAAAATTCTGACGAATTCGGTACTTAGAATACATTCAGAAGTTATCGATACTTAGAAAATTTCTGACTTTTTCGGTACTTAGGAAATTTCTGCCGATTTCTTTACTTAGAAAAATTCTAATGACTTCGGTACTTAGAAAAATTCTGACGATTTCGGTACTTAGAAAACAATCAGAAGTTTTTGGTACTAAGAAAATTTCTGTCGTTTTAGGTACTTAAAAAATTCTGATGATTTCGGTACTTAGAAAATTTCTGACCTTTTCGGTATTTAGAAAATTTCAAACGATTTTGGTACTTAGAAAAATTCAGACGATTTCGATACTTAGAAAAATTCCGACGATTTCGGTACTTAGAAAATTTCTGCCTTTTTCGGTACTTAGAAAACATTCAGAAGTTTTCGGTACTTAGAAAATTTCTGATGTTATCGGTACTTAGAAAAATTCTGACGATTTCGGTACTTAGAATACATTCAGAAGTTATCGATACTTAGAAAATTTCTGACTTTTTCGGTACTTAGGAAATTTCTGCCGATTTCTTTACTTAGAAAAATTCTAATGACTTCGGTACTTAGAAAAATTCTGACGATTTCGGTACTTAGAAAATTTCTGACCTTTTCGGTACTTGGAAAATTTCTGACCTTTTCGGTAATTAGAAAATTTCTGACCTTTACGGTACTTAGAAAAATTCTGACGATTTCGGTACTTAGAAAACAATCAGAAGTTTTTGGTACTAAGAAAATTTCTGTCGTTTTAGGTACTTAAAAAATTCTGATGATTTCGGTACTTAGAAAATTTCTGACCTTTTCGGTATTTAGAAAATTTCAAACGATTTTGGTACTTAGAAAAATTCAGACGATTTCGATACATAGAAAAATTCCGACGATTTCGGTACTTAGAAAATTTCTGCCTTTTTCGGTACTTAGAAAACATTCAGAAGTTTTCGGTACTTATAAAATTTCTGACGTTATCGGTACTTAGAAAAATTCTGACGATTTCGGTACTTAGAAAAATTCTGGTGATTTCGGTTCTTAGAAAATTTCTGTCGTTTTCGGTACTTAGGAAATTTCTGCCGATTTCTTTACTTAGAAAAATTCTAATGACTTCGGTACTTAGAAAAATTCTGACGATTTCGGTACTTAGAAAATTTCTGACCTTTTCGGTACTTGGAAAATTTCTGACCTTTTCGGTAATTAGAAAATTTCTGACCTTTACGGTACTTAGAAAAATTCTGACGATTTCGGTACTTAGAAAACAATCAGAAGTTTTTGGTACTAAGAAAATTTCTGTCGTTTTAGGTACTTAAAAAATTCTGATGATTTCGGTACTTAGAAAATTTCTGACCTTTTCGGTATTTAGAAAATTTCAAACGATTTTGGTACTTAGAAAAATTCAGACGATTTCGATACTTAGAAAAATTCCGACGATTTCGGTACTTAGAAAATTTCTGCCTTTTTTGGTACTTAGAAAACATTCAGAAGTTTTCGGTACTTATAAAATTTCTGACGTTATCGGTACTTAGAAAATTTCTGACCTTTTCGGTACTTGGAAAATTTCTGACCTTTTCGGTAATTAGAAAATTTCTGACCTTTACGGTACTTAGAAAAATTCTGACGATTTCGGTACTTAGAAAACAATCAGAAGTTTTTGGTACTAAGAAAATTTCTGTCGTTTTAGGTACTTAGAAAAATTCTGACGATTTCGGTACTTAGAAAACAATCAGAAGTTTTTGGTACTAAGAAAAATTCTGACGAATTCGGTACTTAGAATACATTCAGAAGTTATCGATACTTAGAAAATTTCTGACTTTTTCGGTACTTAGGAAATTTCTGCCGATTTCTTTACTTAGAAAAATTCTAATGACTTCGGTACTTAGAAAAATTCTGACGATTTCGGTACTTAGAAAACAATCAGAAGTTTTTGGTACTAAGAAAATTTCTGTCGTTTTAGGTACTTAAAAAATTCTGATGATTTCGGTACTTAGAAAATTTCTGACCTTTTCGGTATTTAGAAAATTTCAAACGATTTTGGTACTTAGAAAAATTCAGACGATTTCGATACTTAGAAAAATTCCGACGATTTCGGTACTTAGAAAATTTCTGCCTTTTTCGGTACTTAGAAAACATTCAGAAGTTTTCGGTACTTAGAAAATTTCTGATGTTATCGGTACTTAGAAAAATTCTGACGATTTCGGTACTTAGAATACATTCAGAAGTTATCGATACTTAGAAAATTTCTGACCTTTTCGGTAATTAGAAAATTTCTGACCTTTACGGTACTTAGAAAAATTCTGACGATTTCGGTACTTAGAAAACAATCAGAAGTTTTTGGTACTAAGAAAATTTCTGTCGTTTTAGGTACTTAAAAAATTCTGATGATTTCGGTACTTAGAAAATTTCTGACCTTTTCGGTATTTAGAAAATTTCAAACGATTTTGGTACTTAGAAAAATTCAGACGATTTCGATACTTAGAAAAATTCCGACGATTTCGGTACTTAGAAAATTTCTGCCTTTTTCGGTACTTAGAAAACATTCAGAAGTTTTCGGTACTTATAAAATTTCTGACGTTATCGGTACTTAGAAAAATTCTGACGATTTCGGTACTTAGAAAAATTCTGCCGATTTCGGTACTTAGAAAAATTCTGACGATTTCGGTACTTAGAAAATTTCTGACCTTTTCGGTACTTGGAAAATTTCTGACCTTTTCGGTAATTAGAAAATTTCTGACCTTTACGGTACTTAGAAAAATTCTGACGATTTCGGTACTTAGAAAACAATCAGAAGTTTTTGGTACTAAGAAAATTTCTGTCGTTTTAGGTACTTAGAAAAATTCTGACGATTTCGGTACTTAGAAAACAATCAGAAGTTTTTGGTACTAAGAAAAATTCTGACGAATTCGGTACTTAGAATACATTCAGAAGTTATCGATACTTAGAAAATTTCTGACTTTTTCGGTACTTAGGAAATTTCTGCCGATTTCTTTACTTAGAAAAATTCTAATGACTTCGGTACTTAGAAAAATTCTGACGATTTCGGTACTTAGAAAACAATCAGAAGTTTTTGGTACTAAGAAAATTTCTGTCGTTTTAGGTACTTAAAAAATTCTGATGATTTCGGTACTTAGAAAATTTCTGACCTTTTCGGTATTTAGAAAATTTCAAACGATTTTGGTACTTAGAAAAATTCAGACGATTTCGATACTTAGAAAAATTCCGACGATTTCGGTACTTAGAAAATTTCTGCCTTTTTCGGTACTTAGAAAACATTCAGAAGTTTTCGGTACTTAGAAAATTTCTGATGTTATCGGTACTTAGAAAAATTCTGACGATTTCGGTACTTAGAATACATTCAGAAGTTATCGATACTTAGAAAATTTCTGACTTTTTCGGTACTTAGGAAATTTCTGCCGATTTCTTTACTTAGAAAAATTCTAATGACTTCAGTACTTAGAAAAATTCTGACGATTTCGGTACTTAGAAAATTTCTGACCTTTTCGGTACTTGGAAAATTTCTGACCTTTTCGGTAATTAGAAAATTTCTGACCTTTACGGTACTTAGAAAAATTCTGACGATTTCGGTACTTAGAAAACAATCAGAAGTTTTTGGTACTAAGAAAATTTCTGTCGTTTTAGGTACTTAAAAAATTCTGATGATTTCGGTACTTAGAAAATTTCTGACCTTTTCGGTATTTAGAAAATTTCAAACGATTTTGGTACTTAGAAAAATTCAGACGATTTCGATACTTAGAAAAATTCCGACGATTTCGGTACTTAGAAAATTTCTGCCTTTTTCGGTACTTAGAAAACATTCAGAAGTTTTCGGTACTTATAAAATTTCTGACGTTATCGGTACTTAGAAAAATTCTGACGATTTCGGTACTTAGAAAAATTCTGGTGATTTCGGTTCTTAGAAAATTTCTGTCGTTTTCGGTACTTAGAAAAATTCTGCCGATTTCGATACTTAGAAAAATTCTGACCAATTCGGTACTTAGAAAACATTCAGAAGTTATCGATACTTAGAAAATTTCTGACTTTTTCGGTACTTAGGAAAATTCTGCCGATTTCGGTACTTAGAAAAATTCTAATGACTTCGGTACTTAGAAAAATTCTGACGATTTCGGTACTTAGAAATTTTCTGACCTTTTCGGTACTTGGAAAATTTCTGACCTTTTCGGTAATTAGAAAATTTCTGACCTTTACGGTACTTAGAAAAATTCTGCGATTTCTGTACTTAGAAAACAATCAGAAGTTTTTGGTACTAAGAAAATTTCTGTCGTTTTAGGTACTTAGAAAAATTCTGATGATTTCGGTACTTAGAAAATTTCTGACGTTTTCGGGACTTGGAAAATTTCTGACCTTTTCGGTAATTAGAAAATTTCTGACCTTTACGGTACTTAGAAAAATTCTGACGATTTCGGTACTTAGAAAACAATCAGAAGTTTTCGGTACTTAGATAATTTCTGACGTTTTCGTTACTTAGAAAAATTCTGCCGATTTCGGTACTTAGAAAAATTCTGTTGATTTCGGTACTTAGAAAACAATCAGAAGTTTTTGGTACTTAGAAAATTTCTGACCTTTACGGTACTTAGAAAAATTCTGACGAATTCGGTACTTAGAAAACAATCAGAAGTTTTTGGTACTAAGAAAATTTCTGTCGTTTTCGGTACTTAGAAAAATTCTGATGATTTCGGTACTTAGAAAAATTCTGACGATTTCGGTACTTAGAAAATTTCTGACCTTTTCGGTACTTGGAAAATTTCTGACCTTTTCGGTAATTAGAAAATTTCTGACCTTTACGGTACTTAGAAAAATTCTGACGATTTCGGTACTTAGAAAACAATCAGAAGTTTTTGGTACTAAGAAAATTTCTGTCGTTTTCGGTATTTAGAAAATTTCAAACGATTTCGGTACTTAGAAAAATTCAGACGATTTCGATACTTAGAAAAATTCCGACGATTTCGGTACTTAGAAAATTTCTGCCTTTTTCGGTACTTAGAAAACATTCAGAAGTTTTCGGTACTTAGAAAATTTCTGACGTTATCGGTACTTAGAAAAATTCTGACGATTTCGGTACTTAGAAAAATTCTGGTGATTTCGGTACTTAGAATACATTCAGAAGTTATCGATACTTAGAAAATTTCTGACTTTTTCGGTACTTAGGAAATTTCTGCCGATTTCTTTACTTAGAAAAATTCTAATGACTTCGGTACTTAGAAAAATTCTGACGATTTCGGTACTTAGAAAATTTCTGACCTTTTCGGTACTTGGAAAATTTCTGACCTTTTCGGTAATTAGAAAATTTCTGACCTTTACGGTACTTAGAAAAATTCTGACGATTTCGGTACTTAGAAAACAATCAGAAGTTTTTGGTACTAAGAAAATTTCTGTCGTTTTAGGTACTTAAAAAATTCTGATGATTTCGGTACTTAGAAAATTTCTGACCTTTTCGGTATTTAGAAAATTTCAAACGATTTTGGTACTTAGAAAAATTCAGACGATTTCGATACTTAGAAAAATTCCGACGATTTCGGTACTTAGAAAATTTCTGCCTTTTTCGGTACTTAGAAAACATTCAGAAGTTTTCGGTACTTATAAAATTTCTGACGTTATCGGTACTTAGAAAAATTCTGACGATTTCGGTACTTAGAAAAATTCTGGTGATTTCGGTTCTTAGAAAATTTCTGTCGTTTTCGGTACTTAGAAAAATTCTGCCGATTTCGGTACTTAGAAAAATTCTGACGATTTCGGTACTTAGAAAATTTCTGACCTTTTCGGTACTTGGAAAATTTCTGACCTTTTCGGTAATTAGAAAATTTCTGACCTTTACGGTACTTAGAAAAATTCTGACGATTTCGGTACTTAGAAAACAATCAGAAGTTTTTGGTACTAAGAAAATTTCTGTCGTTTTAGGTACTTAGAAAAATTCTGATGATTTCGGTACTTAGAAAAATTCTGGTGATTTCGGTACTTAGAAAATTTCTGACCTTTTCGGTACTTAGAAAAATTCTGACGAATTCGGTACTTAGAATACATTCAGAAGTTATCGATACTTAGAAAATTTCTGACTTTTTCGGTACTTAGGAAATTTCTGCCGATTTCTTTACTTAGAAAAATTCTAATGACTTCGGTACTTAGAAAAATTCTGACGATTTCGGTACTTAGGAAATTTCTGCCGATTTCTTTACTTAGAAAAATTCTAATGACTTCGGTACTTAGAAAAATTCTGACGATTTCGGTACTTAGAAAATTTCTGACCTTTTCGGTACTTGGAAAATTTCTGACCTTTTCGGTAATTAGAAAATTTCTGACCTTTACGGTACTTAGAAAAATTCTGACGATTTCGGTACTTAGAAAACAATCAGAAGTTTTTGGTACTAAGAAAATTTCTGTCGTTTTAGGTACTTAAAAAATTCTGATGATTTCGGTACTTAGAAAATTTCTGACCTTTTCGGTATTTAGAAATTTTCAAACGATTTTGGTACTTAGAAAAATTCAGACGATTTCGATACTTAGAAAAATTCCGACGATTTCGGTACTTAGAAAATTTCTGCCTTTTTCGGTACTTAGAAAACATTCAGAAGTTTTCGGTACTTAGAAAATTTCTGATGTTATCGGTACTTAGAAAAATTCTGACGATTTCGGTACTTAGAATACATTCAGAAGTTATCGATACTTAGAAAATTTCTGACTTTTTCGGTACTTAGGAAATTTCTGCCGATTTCTTTACTTAGAAAAATTCTAATGACTTCGGTACTTAGAAAAATTCTGACGATTTCGGTACTTAGAAAATTTCTGACCTTTTCGGTACTTGGAAAATTTCTGACCTTTTCGGTAATTAGAAAATTTCTGACCTTTACGGTACTTAGAAAAATTCTGACGATTTCGGTACTTAGAAAACAATCAGAAGTTTTTGGTACTAAGAAATTTTCTGTCGTTTTAGGTACTTAAAAAATTCTGATGATTTCGGTACTTAGAAAATTTCTGACCTTTTCGGTATTTAGAAAATTTCAAACGATTTTGGTACTTAGAAAAATTCAGACGATTTCGATACTTAGAAAAATTCCGACGATTTCGGTACTTAGAAAAATTCTGGTGATTTCGGTTCTTAGAAAATTTCTGTCGTTTTCGGTACTTAGAAAAATTCTGCCGATTTCGGTACTTAGAAAAATTCTGACGATTTCGGTACTTAGAAAATTTCTGACCTTTTCGGTACTTGGAAAATTTCTGACCTTTTCGGTAATTAGAAAATTTCTGACCTTTACGGTACTTAGAAAAATTCTGACGATTTCGGTACTTAGAAAACAATCAGAAGTTTTTGGTACTACGAAAATTTCTGTCGTTTTAGGTACTTAGAAAAATTCTGATGATTTCGGTACTTAGAAAAATTCTGGTGATTTCGGTACTTAGAAAATTTCTGACCTTTTCGGTACTTAGGAAATTTCTGCCGATTTCTTTACTTAGAAAAATTCTAATGACTTCGGTACTTAGAAAAATTCTGACGATTTCGGTACTTAGAAAATTTCTGACCTTTTCGGTACTTGGAAAATTTCTGACCTTTTCGGTAATTAGAAAATTTCTGACCTTTACGGTACTTAGAAAAATTCTGACGATTTCGGTACTTAGAAAACAATCAGAAGTTTTTGGTACTAAGAAAATTTCTGTCGTTTTAGGTACTTAAAAAATTCTGATGATTTCGGTACTTAGAAAATTTCTGACCTTTTCGGTATTTAGAAATTTTCAAACGATTTTGGTACTTAGAAAAATTCCGACGATTTCGATACTTAGAAAAATTCCGACGATTTCGGTACTTAGAAAATTTCTGCCTTTTTCGGTACTTAGAAAACATTCAGAAGTTTTCGGTACTTAGAAAATTTCTGATGTTATCGGTACTTAGAAAAATTCTGACGATTTCGGTACATAGAATACATTCAGAAGTTATCGATACTTAGAAAATTTCTGACTTTTTCGGTACTTAGGAAATTTCTGCCGATTTCTTTACTTAGAAAAATTCTAATGACTTCGGTACTTAGAAAAATTCTGACGATTTCGGTACTTAGAAAATTTCTGACCTTTTCGGTACTTGGAAAATTTCTGACCTTTTCGGTAATTAGAAAATTTCTGACCTTTACGGTACTTAGAAAAATTCTGACGATTTCGGTACTTAGAAAACAATCAGAAGTTTTTGGTACTAAGAAAATTTCTGTCGTTTTAGGTACTTAAAAAATTCTGATGATTTCGGTACTTAGAAAATTTCTGACCTTTTCGGTATTTAGAAAATTTCAAACGATTTTGGTACTTAGAAAAATTCAGACGATTTCGATACTTAGAAAAATTCCGACGATTTCGGTACTTAGAAAATTTCTGAATTTTTCGGTACTTAGAAAACATTCAGAAGTTTTCGGTACTTATAAAATTTCTGACGTTATCGGTACTTAGAAAAATTCTGACGATTTCGGTACTTAGAAAAATTCTGGTGATTTCGGTTCTTAGAAAATTTCTGTCGTTTTCGGTACTTAGGAAAATTCTGCCGATTTCGGTACTTAGAAAAATTCTAATGACTTCGGTACTTAGAAAAATTCTGACGATTTCGGTACTTAGAAAACAATCAGAAGTTTTTGGTACTAAGAAAATTTCTGTCGTTTTAGGTACTTAGAAAAATTCTGATGATTTCGGTACTTAGAAAATTTCTGACGTTTTCGGGACTTGGAAAATTTCTGACCTTTTCGGTAATTAGAAAATTTCTGACCTTTACGGTACTTAGAAAAATTCTGACGATTTCGGTACTTAGAAAACAATCAGAAGTTTTCGGTACTTAGATAATTTCTGACGTTTTCGTTACTTAGAAAAATTCTGCCGATTTCGGTACTTAGAAAAATTCTGTTGATTTCGGTACTTAGAAAACAATCAGAAGTTTTTGGTACTTAGAAAATTTCTGACCTTTACGGTACTTAGAAAAATTCTGACAAATTCGGTACTTAGAAAACAATCAGAAGTTTTTGGTACTAAGAAAATTTCTGTCGTTTTCGGTACTTAGAAAAATTCTGATGATTTCGGTACTTAGAAAAATTCTGTTGATTTTGGTACTTAGAAAATTTTTGACCTTTTCGGTACTTAGAAAATATCTGACGTTTTTGGTACTTAGAAAAATTCTGTCGATTTCAGTACTTAGAAAACATTCAGAAGTCTTCGGTACTTAGAAAATTTCTGACGTTTTCGGTACTTAGAAAAATTCTGTTGATTTCGGTACTTAGAAAAATTCTGTCGATTTCGGTACTTAGAAAAGACTCGGAAGTTTTCGGTACTTAGAAAATTTCTGACGTTTTCGGTATTTAGAAAATTTCAAACGATTTCGGTACTTAGAAAAATTCAGACGATTTCGATACTTAGAAAAATTCCGACGATTTCGGTACTTAGAAAATTTCTGCCTTTTTCGGTACTTAGAAAACAATCAGAAGTTTTTGGTACTAAGAAAATTTCTGTCGTTTTCGGTACTTAGAAAAATTCTGATGATTTCGGTACTTAGAAAAATTCTGTTGATTTTGGTACTTAGAAAATTTTTGACCTTTTCGGTACTTAGAAAATATCTGACGTTTTCGGTACTTAGAAAAATTCTGTCGATTTCAATACTTAGAAAACATTCAGAAGTCTTCGGTACTTAGAAAATTTCTGACGTTTTCGGTACTTAGAAAAATTCTGTTGATTTCGGTACTTAGAAAAATTCTGTCGATTTCGGTACTTAGAAAAGACTCGGAAGTTTTCGGTACTTAGAAAATTTCTGACGTTTTCGGTATTTAGAAAATTTCAAACGATTTCGGTACTTAGAAAAATTCAGACGATTTCGATACTTAGAAAAATTCCGACGATTTCGGTACTTAGAAAATTTCTGCCTTTTTCGGTACTTAGAAAACATTCAGAAGTTTTCGGTACTTAGAAAATTTCTGACGTTATCGGTACTTAGAAAAATTCTGACGATTTCGGTACTTAGAAAAATTCTGGTGATTTCGGTACTTAGAAAATTTCTGACCTTTTCGGTACTTAGAAAAATTCTGACGAATTCGGTACTTAGAATACATTCAGAAGTTATCGATACTTAGAAAATTTCTGACGATTTCGGTACTTAGAAAATTTCTGACCTTTTCGGTACTTGGAAAATTTCTGACCTTTTCGGTAATTAGAAAATTTCTGACCTTTACGGTACTTAGAAAAATTCTGACGATTTCGGTACTTAGAAAACAATCAGAAGTTTTTGATACTAAGAAAATTTCTGTCGTTTTAGGTACTGAAAAAATTCTGATGATTTCGGTACTTAGAAAATTTCTGACCTTTTCGGTATTTAGAAAATTTCAAACGATTTTGGTACTTAGAAAAATTCAGACGATTTCGATACTTAGAAAAATTCCGACGATTTCGGTACTTAGAAAATTTCTGCCTTTTTCGGTACTTAGAAAACATTCAGAAGTTTTCGGTACTTATAAAATTTCTGACGTTATCGGTACTTAGAAAAAATTCTGACGATTTCGGTACTTAGAAAAATTCTGGTGATTTCGGTTCTTAGAAAATTTCTGTCGTTTTCGGTACTTAGAAAAATTCTGCCGATTTCGGTACTTAGAAACATTCAGAAGTCTTTGGTACTTAGAAAATTTCTGACCTTTACGGTACTTAGAAAAATTCTGACGATTTCGGTACTTAGAAAAATTCTGTTGATTTCGGTACTTAGAAAAATTCTGTCGATTTCGGTACTTAGAAAAGACTCGGAAGTTTTCGGTACTTAGAAAATTTCTGACGTTTTCGGTATTTAGAAAATTTCAAACGATTTCGGTACTTAGAAAAATTCAGACGATTTCGATACTTAGAAAAATTCCGACGATTTCGGTACTTAGAAAATTTCTGCCTTTTTCGGTACTTAGAAAACAATCAGAAGTTTTTGGTACTAAGAAAATTTCTGTCGTTTTCGGTACTTAGAAAAATTCTGATGATTTCGGTACTTAGAAAAATTCTGTTGATTTTGGTACTTAGAAAATTTTTGACCTTTTCGGTACTTAGAAAATATCTGACGTTTTTGGTACTTAGAAAAATTCTGTCGATTTCAGTACTTAGAAAACATTCAGAAGTCTTCGGTACTTAGAAAATTTCTGACGTTTTCGGTACTTAGAAAAATTCTGTTGATTTCGGTACTTAGAAAAATTCTGTCGATTTCGGTACTTAGAAAAGACTCGGAAGTTTTCGGTACTTAGAAAATTTCTGACGTTTTCGGTATTTAGAAAATTTCAAACGATTTCGGTACTTAGAAAAATTCAGACGATTTCGATACTTAGAAAAATTCCGACGATTTCGGTACTTAGAAAATTTCTGCCTTTTTCGGTACTTAGAAAACAATCAGAAGTTTTTGGTACTAAGAAAATTTCTGACGTTATCGGTACTTAGAAAAATTCTGACGATTTCGGTACTTAGAAAAATTCTGGTGATTTCGGTACTTAGAAAATTTCTGACCTTTTCGGTACTTAGAAAAATTCTGACGAATTCGGTACTTAGAATACATTCAGAAGTTATCGATACTTAGAAAATTTCTGACGATTTCGGTACTTAGAAAATTTCTGACCTTTTCGGTACTTGGAAAATTTCTGACCTTTTCGGTAATTAGAAAATTTCTGACCTTTACGGTACTTAGAAAAATTCTGACGATTTCGGTACTTAGAAAACAATCAGAAGTTTTTGATACTAAGAAAATTTCTGTCGTTTTAGGTACTTAAACAATTCTGATGATTTCGGTACTTAGAAAATTTCTGACCTTTTCGGTATTTAGAAAATTTCAAACGATTTTGGTACTTAGAAAAATTCAGACGATTTCGATACTTAGAAAAATTCCGACGATTTCGGTACTTAGAAAATTTCTGCCTTTTTCGGTACTTAGAAAACATTCAGAAGTTTTCGGTACTTATAAAATTTCTGACGTTATCGGTACTTAGAAAAATTCTGACGATTTCGGTACTTAGAAAAATTCTGGTGATTTCGGTTCTTAGAAAATTTCTGTCGTTTTCGGTACTTAGAAAAATTCTGCCGATTTCGGTACTTAGAAACATTCAGAAGTCTTTGGTACTTAGAAAATTTCTGACGTTTTCGGGACTTGGAAAATTTCTGACCTTTTCGGTAATTAGAAAATTTCTGACCTTTACGGTACTTAGAAAAATTCTGACGATTTCGGTACTTAGAAAACAATCAGAAGTTTTCGGTACTTAGATAATTTCTGACGTTTTCGTTACTTAGAAAAATTCTGCCGATTTCGGTACTTAGAAAAATTCTGTTGATTTCGGTACTTAGAAAATTTCTGACCTTTTCGGTACTTAGAAAATATCTGACGTTTTCGGTACTTAGAAAAATTCTGTCGATTTCGGTACTTCGAAAACATTCAGAAGTCTTCGGTACTTAGAAAATTTCTGACGTTTTCGGTACTTAGAAAAATTCTTACGATTTCGATACTTATTAAACATTCAGAAGTTTTCGGTACTTAGAAAAATTCTGCCGATTTCGGTACTTAGGAAATTTCTGCCGATTTCTTTACTTAGAAAAATTCTAATGACTTCGGTACTTAGAAAAATTCTGACGATTTCGGTACTTAGAAAATTTCTGACCTTTTCGGTTCTTGGAAAATTTCTGACCTTTTCGGTAATTAGAAAATTTCTGACCTTTACGGTACTTAGAAAAATTCTGACGATTTCGGTACTTAGAAAACAATCAGAAGTTTTTGGTACTAAGAAAATTTCTGTCGTTTTAGATACTTAGAAAAATTCTGATGATTTCGGTACTTAGAAAATTTCTGACGTTTTCGGGACTTGGAAAACTTCTGACCTTTTCGGTAATTAGAAAATTTCTGACCTTTACGGTACTTAGAAAAATTCTGACGATTTCGGTACTTAGAAAACAATCAGAAGTTTTCGGTACTTAGATAATTTCTGACGTTTTCGTTACTTAGAAAAATTCTGCCGATTTCGGTACTTAGAAAAATTCTGTTGATTTCGGTACTTAGAAAACAATCAGAAGTTTTTGGTACTTAGAAAATTTCTGACCTTTACGGTACTTAGAAAAATTCTGACGAATTCGGTACTTAGAAAACAATCAGAAGTTTTTGGTACTAAGAAAATTTCTGTCGTTTTCGGTACTTAGAAAAATTCTGATGATTTCGGTACTTAGAAAAATTCTGTTGATTTTGGTACTTAGAAAATTTTTGACCTTTTCGGTACTTAGAAAATATCTGACGTTTTTGGTACTTAGAAAAATTCTGTCGATTTCAGTACTTAGAAAACATTCAGAAGTCTTCGGTACTTAGAAAATTTCTGACGTTTTCGGTACTTAGAAAAATTCTGTTGATTTCGGTACTTAGAAAAATTCTGTCGATTTCGGTACTTAGAAAAGACTCGGAAGTTTTCGGTACTTAGAAAATTTCTGACGTTTTCGGTATTTAGAAAATTTCAAACGATTTCGGTACTTAGAAAAATTCAGACGATTTCGATACTTAGAAAAATTCCGACGATTTCGGTACTTAGAAAATTTCTGCCTTTTTCGGTACTTAGAAAACATTCAGAAGTTTTCGGTACTTAGAAAATTTCTGACGTTATCGGTACTTAGAAAAATTCTGACGATTTCGGTACTTAGAAAAATTCTGGTGATTTCGGTACTTAGAAAATTTCTGACCTTTTCGGTTCTTAGAAAAATTCTGACGAATTCGGTACTTAGAATACATTCAGAAGTTATCGATACTTAGAAAATTTCTGACTTTTTCGGTACTTAGGAAATTTCTGCCGATTTCTTTACTTAGAAAAATTCTAATGACTTCGGTACTTAGAAAAATTCTGACGATTTCGGTACTTAGAAAATTTCTGACCTTTTCGGTACTTGGAAAATTTCTGACCTTTTCGGTAATTAGAAAATTTCTGACCTTTACGGTACTTAGAAAAATTCTGACGATTTCGGTACTTAGAAAACAATCAGAAGTTTTTGGTACTAAGAAAATTTCTGTCGTTTTAGGTACTTAAAAAATTCTGATGATTTCGGTACTTAGAAACATTCAGAAGTCTTTGGTACTTAGAAAATTTCTGACCTTTACGGTACTTAGAAAAATTCTGACGATTTCGGTACTTAGAAAAATTCTGTTGATTTCGGTACTTAGAAAAATTCTGTCGATTTCGGTACTTAGAAAAGACTCGGAAGTTTTCGGTACTTAGAAAATTTCTGACGTTTTCGGTATTTAGAAAATTTCAAACGATTTCGGTACTTAGAAAAATTCAGACGATTTCGATACTTAGAAAAATTCCGACGATTTCGGTACTTAGAAAATTTCTGCCTTTTTCGGTACTTAGAAAACAATCAGAAGTTTTTGGTACTAAGAAAATTTCTGACGTTTTCGGTACTTAGAAAAATTCTGTTGATTTCGGTACTTAGAAAAATTCTGTCGATTTCGGTACTTAGAAAAGACTCGGAAGTTTTCGGTACTTAGAAAATTTCTGACGTTTTCGGTATTTAGAAAATTTCAAACGATTTCGGTACTTAGAAAAATTCAGACGATTTCGATACTTAGAAAAATTCCGACGATTTCGGTACTTAGAAAATTTCTGCCTTTTTCGGTACTTAGAAAACATTCAGAAGTTTTCGGTACTTAGAAAATTTCTGACGTTATCGGTACTTAGAAAAATTCTGACGATTTCGGTACTTAGAAAAATTCTGGTGATTTCGGTACTTAGAAAATTTCTGACCTTTTCGGTTCTTAGAAAAATTCTGACGAATTCGGTACTTAGAATACATTCAGAAGTTATCGATACTTAGAAAATTTCTGACTTTTTCGGTACTTAGGAAATTTCTGCCGATTTCTTTACTTAGAAAAATTCTAATGACTTCGGTACTTAGAAAAATTCTGACGATTTCGGTACTTAGAAAATTTCTGACCTTTTCGGTACTTGGAAAATTTCTGACCTTTTCGGTAATTAGAAAATTTCTGACCTTTACGGTACTTAGAAAAATTCTGACGATTTCGGTACTTAGAAAACAATCAGAAGTTTTTGGTACTAAGAAAATTTCTGTCGTTTTAGGTACTTAAAAAATTCTGATGATTTCGGTACTTAGAAACATTCAGAAGTCTTTGGTACTTAGAAAATTTCTGACCTTTACGGTACTTAGAAAAATTCTGACGATTTCGGTACTTAGAAAAATTCTGTTGATTTCGGTACTTAGAAAAATTCTGTCGATTTCGGTACTTAGAAAAGACTCGGAAGTTTTCGGTACTTAGAAAATTTCTGACGTTTTCGGTATTTAGAAAATTTCAAACGATTTCGGTACTTAGAAAAATTCAGACGATTTCGATACTTAGAAAAATTCCGACGATTTCGGTACTTAGAAAATTTCTGCCTTTTTCGGTACTTAGAAAACAATCAGAAGTTTTTGGTACTAAGAAAATTTCTGACGTTATCGGTACTTAGAAAAATTCTGACGATTTCGGTACTTAGAAAAATTCTGGTGATTTCGGTACTTAGAAAATTTCTGACCTTTTCGGTACTTAGAAAAATTCTGACGAATTCGGTACTTAGAATACATTCAGAAGTTATCGATACTTAGAAAATTTCTGACGATTTCGGTACTTAGAAAATTTCTGACCTTTTCGGTACTTGGAAAATTTCTGACCTTTTCGGTAATTAGAAAATTTCTGACCTTTACGGTACTTAGAAAAATTCTGACGATTTCGGTACTTAGAAAACAATCAGAAGTTTTTGATACTAAGAAAATTTCTGTCGTTTTAGGTACTTAAACAATTCTGATGATTTCGGTACTTAGAAAATTTCTGACCTTTTCGGTATTTAGAAAATTTCAAACGATTTTGGTACTTAGAAAAATTCAGACGATTTCGATACTTAGAAAAATTCCGACGATTTCGGTACTTAGAAAATTTCTGCCTTTTTCGGTACTTAGAAAACATTCAGAAGTTTTCGGTACTTATAAAATTTCTGACGTTATCGGTACTTAGAAAAATTCTGACGATTTCGGTACTTAGAAAAATTCTGGTGATTTCGGTTCTTAGAAAATTTCTGTCGTTTTCGGTACTTAGAAAAATTCTGCCGATTTCGGTACTTAGAAACATTCAGAAGTCTTTGGTACTTAGAAAATTTCTGACGTTTTCGGGACTTGGAAAATTTCTGACCTTTTCGGTAATTAGAAAATTTCTGACCTTTACGGTACTTAGAAAAATTCTGACGATTTCGGTACTTAGAAAACAATCAGAAGTTTTCGGTACTTAGATAATTTCTGACGTTTTCGTTACTTAGAAAAATTCTGCCGATTTCGGTACTTAGAAAAATTCTGTTGATTTCGGTACTTAGAAAATTTCTGACCTTTTCGGTACTTAGAAAATATCTGACGTTTTCGGTACTTAGAAAAATTCTGTCGATTTCGGTACTTCGAAAACATTCAGAAGTCTTCGGTACTTAGAAAATTTCTGACGTTTTCGGTACTTAGAAAAATTCTTACGATTTCGATACTTATTAAACATTCAGAAGTTTTCGGTACTTAGAAAAATTCTGCCGATTTCGGTACTTAGGAAATTTCTGCCGATTTCTTTACTTAGAAAAATTCTAATGACTTCGGTACTTAGAAAAATTCTGACGATTTCGGTACTTAGAAAATTTCTGACCTTTTCGGTTCTTGGAAAATTTCTGACCTTTTCGGTAATTAGAAAATTTCTGACCTTTACGGTACTTAGAAAAATTCTGACGATTTCGGTACTTAGAAAACAATCAGAAGTTTTTGGTACTAAGAAAATTTCTGTCGTTTTAGATACTTAGAAAAATTCTGATGATTTCGGTACTTAGAAAATTTCTGACGTTTTCGGGACTTGGAAAACTTCTGACCTTTTCGGTAATTAGAAAATTTCTGACATTTACGGTACTTAGAAAAATTCTGACGATTTCGGTACTTAGAAAACAATCAGAAGTTTTCGGTACTTAGATAATTTCTGACGTTTTCGTTACTTAGAAAAATTCTGCCGATTTCGGTACTTAGAAAAATTCTGTTGATTTCGGTACTTAGAAAACAATCAGAAGTTTTTGGTACTTAGAAAATTTCTGACCTTTACGGTACTTAGAAAAATTCTGACGAATTCGGTACTTAGAAAACAATCAGAAGTTTTTGGTACTAAGAAAATTTCTGTCGTTTTCGGTACTTAGAAAAATTCTGACGTTTTTGGTACTTAGAAAAATTCTGTCGATTTCAGTACTTAGAAAACATTCAGAAGTCTTCGGTACTTAGAAAATTTCTGACGTTTTCGGTACTTAGAAAAATTCTGTTGATTTCGGTACTTAGAAAAATTCTGTCGATTTCGGTACTTAGAAAAGACTCGGAAGTTTTCGGTACTTAGAAAATTTCTGACGTTTTCGGTATTTAGAAAATTTCAAACGATTTCGGTACTTAGAAAAATTCAGACGATTTCGATACTTAGAAAAATTCCGACGATTTCGGTACTTAGAAAATTTCTGCCTTTTTCGGTACTTAGAAAACATTCAGAAGTTTTCGGTACTTAGAAAATTTCTGACGTTATCGGTACTTAGAAAAATTCTGACGATTTCGGTACTTAGAAAAATTCTGGTGATTTCGGTACTTAGAAAATTTCTGACCTTTTCGGTTCTTAGAAAAATTCTGACGAATTCGGTACTTAGAATACATTCAGAAGTTATCGATACTTAGAAAATTTCTGACTTTTTCGGTACTTAGGAAATTTCTGCCGATTTCTTTACTTAGAAAAATTCTAATGACTTCGGTACTTAGAAAAATTCTGACGATTTCGGTACTTAGAAAATTTCTGACCTTTTCGGTACTTGGAAAATTTCTGACCTTTTCGGTAATTAGAAAATTTCTGACCTTTACGGTACTTAGAAAAATTCTGACGATTTCGGTACTTAGAAAACAATCAGAAGTTTTTGGTACTAAGAAAATTTCTGTCGTTTTAGGTACTTAAAAAATTCTGATGATTTCGGTACTTAGAAACATTCAGAAGTCTTTGGTACTTAGAAAATTTCTGACCTTTACGGTACTTAGAAAAATTCTGACGATTTCGGTACTTAGAAAAATTCTGTTGATTTCGGTACTTAGAAAAATTCTGTCGATTTCGGTACTTAGAAAAGACTCGGAAGTTTTCGGTACTTAGAAAATTTCTGACGTTTTCGGTATTTAGAAAATTTCAAACGATTTCGGTACTTAGAAAAATTCAGACGATTTCGATACTTAGAAAAATTCCGACGATTTCGGTACTTAGAAAATTTCTGCCTTTTTCGGTACTTAGAAAACAATCAGAAGTTTTTGGTACTAAGAAAATTTCTGACGTTATCGGTACTTAGAAAAATTCTGACGATTTCGGTACTTAGAAAAATTCTGGTGATTTCGGTACTTAGAAAATTTCTGACCTTTTCGGTACTTAGAAAAATTCTGACGAATTCGGTACTTAGAATACATTCAGAAGTTATCGATACTTAGAAAATTTCTGACGATTTCGGTACTTAGAAAATTTCTGACCTTTTCGGTACTTGGAAAATTTCTGACCTTTTCGGTAATTAGAAAATTTCTGACCTTTACGGTACTTAGAAAAATTCTGACGATTTCGGTACTTAGAAAACAATCAGAAGTTTTTGATACTAAGAAAATTTCTGTCGTTTTAGGTACTGAAAAAATTCTGATGATTTCGGTACTTAGAAAATTTCTGACCTTTTCGGTATTTAGAAAATTTCAAACGATTTTGGTACTTAGAAAAATTCAGACGATTTCGATACTTAGAAAAATTCCGACGATTTCGGTACTTAGAAAATTTCTGCCTTTTTCGGTACTTAGAAAACATTCAGAAGTTTTCGGTACTTATAAAATTTCTGACGTTATCGGTACTTAGAAAAAATTCTGACGATTTCGGTACTTAGAAAAATTCTGGTGATTTCGGTTCTTAGAAAATTTCTGTCGTTTTCGGTACTTAGAAAAATTCTGCCGATTTCGGTACTTAGAAACATTCAGAAGTCTTTGGTACTTAGAAAATTTCTGACCTTTACGGTACTTAGAAAAATTCTGACGATTTCGGTACTTAGAAAAATTCTGTTGATTTCGGTACTTAGAAAAATTCTGTCGATTTCGGTACTTAGAAAAGACTCGGAAGTTTTCGGTACTTAGAAAATTTCTGACGTTTTCGGTATTTAGAAAATTTCAAACGATTTCGGTACTTAGAAAAATTCAGACGATTTCGATACTTAGAAAAATTCCGACGATTTCGGTACTTAGAAAATTTCTGCCTTTTTCGGTACTTAGAAAACAATCAGAAGTTTTTGGTACTAAGAAAATTTCTGTCGTTTTCGGTACTTAGAAAAATTCTGATGATTTCGGTACTTAGAAAAATTCTGTTGATTTTGGTACTTAGAAAATTTTTGACCTTTTCGGTACTTAGAAAATATCTGACGTTTTTGGTACTTAGAAAAATTCTGTCGATTTCAGTACTTAGAAAACATTCAGAAGTCTTCGGTACTTAGAAAATTTCTGACGTTTTCGGTACTTAGAAAAATTCTGTTGATTTCGGTACTTAGAAAAATTCTGTCGATTTCGGTACTTAGAAAAGACTCGGAAGTTTTCGGTACTTAGAAAATTTCTGACGTTTTCGGTATTTAGAAAATTTCAAACGATTTCGGTACTTAGAAAAATTCAGACGATTTCGATACTTAGAAAAATTCCGACGATTTCGGTACTTAGAAAATTTCTGCCTTTTTCGGTACTTAGAAAACAATCAGAAGTTTTTGGTACTAAGAAAATTTCTGTCGTTTTCGGTACTTAGAAAAATTCTGATGATTTCGGTACTTAGAAAAATTCTGTTGATTTTGGTACTTAGAAAATTTTTGACCTTTTCGGTACTTAGAAAATATCTGACGTTTTCGGTACTTAGAAAAATTCTGTCGAATTCAATACTTAGAAAACATTCAGAAGTCTTCGGTACTTAGAAAATTTCTGACGTTTTCGGTACTTAGAAAAATTCTGTTGATTTCGGTACTTAGAAAAATTCTGTCGATTTCGGTACTTAGAAAAGACTCGGAAGTTTTCGGTACTTAGAAAATTTCTGACGTTTTCGGTATTTAGAAAATTTCAAACGATTTCGGTACTTAGAAAAATTCAGACGATTTCGATACTTAGAAAAATTCCGACGATTTCGGTACTTAGAAAATTTCTGCCTTTTTCGGTACTTAGAAAACATTCAGAAGTTTTCGGTACTTAGAAAATTTCTGACGTTATCGGTACTTAGAAAAATTCTGACGATTTCGGTACTTAGAAAAATTCTGGTGATTTCGGTACTTAGAAAATTTCTGACCTTTTCGGTACTTAGAAAAATTCTGACGAATTCGGTACTTAGAATACATTCAGAAGTTATCGATACTTAGAAAATTTCTGACGATTTCGGTACTTAGAAAATTTCTGACCTTTTCGGTACTTGGAAAATTTCTGACCTTTTCGGTAATTAGAAAATTTCTGACCTTTACGGTACTTAGAAAAATTCTGACGATTTCGGTACTTAGAAAACAATCAGAAGTTTTTGGTACTAAGAAAATTTCTGTCGTTTTAGGTACTTAAAAAATTCTGATGATTTCGGTACTTAGAAAATTTCTGACCTTTTCGGTATTTAGAAAATTTCAAACGATTTTGGTACTTAGAAAAATTCAGACGATTTCGATACTTAGAAAAATTCCGACGATTTCGGTACTTAGAAAATTTCTGCCTTTTTCGGTACTTAGAAAACATTCAGAAGTTTTCGGTACTTATAAAATTTCTGACGTTATCGGTACTTAGAAAAATTCTGACGATTTCGGTACTTAGAAAAATTCTGGTGATTTCGGTTCTTAGAAAATTTCTGTCGTTTTCGGTACTTAGAAAAATTCTGCCGATTTCGGTACTTAGAAAAATTCTGACGATTTCGGTACTTAGAAAATTTCTGACCTTTTCGGTACTTGGAAAATTTCTGACCTTTTCGGTAATTAGAAAATTTCTGACCTTTACGGTACTTAGAAAAATTCTGACGATTTCGGTACTTAGAAAACAATCAGAAGTTTTTGGTACTAAGAAAATTTCTGTCGTTTTAGGTACTTAGAAAAATTCTGATGATTTCGGTACTTAGAAAAATTCTGGTGATTTCGGTACTTAGTAAATTTCTGACCTTTTCGGTACTTAGAAAAATTCTGACGAATTCGGTACTTAGAATACATTCAGAAGTTATCGATACTTAGAAAATTTCTGACTTTTTCGGTACTTAGGAAATTTCTGCCGATTTCTTTACTTAGAAAAATTCTAATGACTTCGGTACTTAGAAAAATTCTGACGATTTCGGTACTTAGAAAATTTCTGACCTTTTCGGTACTTGGAAAATTTCTGACCTTTTCGGTAATTAGAAAATTTCTGACCTTTACGGTACTTAGAAAAATTCTGACGATTTCGGTACTTAGAAAACAATCAGAAGTTTTTGATACTAAGAAAATTTCTGTCGTTTTAGGTACTTAAACAATTCTGATGATTTCGGTACTTAGAAAATTTCTGACCTTTTCGGTATTTAGAAAATTTCAAACGATTTTGGTACTTAGAAAAATTCAGACGATTTCGATACTTAGAAAAATTCCGACGATTTCGGTACTTAGAAAATTTCTGCCTTTTTCGGTACTTAGAAAACATTCAGAAGTTTTCGGTACTTATAAAATTTCTGACGTTATCGGTACTTAGAAAAATTCTGACGATTTCGGTACTTAGAAAAATTCTGGTGATTTCGGTTCTTAGAAAATTTCTGTCGTTTTCGGTACTTAGAAAAATTCTGCCGATTTCGGTACTTAGAAACATTCAGAAGTCTTTGGTACTTAGAAAATTTCTGACGTTTTCGGGACTTGGAAAATTTCTGACCTTTTCGGTAATTAGAAAATTTCTGACCTTTACGGTACTTAGAAAAATTCTGACGATTTCGGTACTTAGAAAACAATCAGAAGTTTTCGGTACTTAGATAATTTCTGACGTTTTCGTTACTTAGAAAAATTCTGCCGATTTCGGTACTTAGAAAAATTCTGTTGATTTCGGTACTTAGAAAATTTCTGACCTTTTCGGTACTTAGAAAATATCTGACGTTTTCGGTACTTAGAAAAATTCTGTCGATTTCGGTACTTCGAAAACATTCAGAAGTCTTCGGTACTTAGAAAATTTCTGACGTTTTCGGTACTTAGAAAAATTCTTACGATTTCGATACTTATTAAACATTCAGAAGTTTTCGGTACTTAGAAAAATTCTGCCGATTTCGGTACTTAGGAAATTTCTGCCGATTTCTTTACTTAGAAAAATTCTAATGACTTCGGTACTTAGAAAAATTCTGACGATTTCGGTACTTAGAAAATTTCTGACCTTTTCGGTTCTTGGAAAATTTCTGACCTTTTCGGTAATTAGAAAATTTCTGACCTTTACGGTACTTAGAAAAATTCTGACGATTTCGGTACTTAGAAAACAATCAGAAGTTTTTGGTACTAAGAAAATTTCTGTCGTTTTAGATACTTAGAAAAATTCTGATGATTTCGGTACTTAGAAAATTTCTGACGTTTTCGGGACTTGGAAAACTTCTGACCTTTTCGGTAATTAGAAAATTTCTGACCTTTACGGTACTTAGAAAAATTCTGACGATTTCGGTACTTAGAAAACAATCAGAAGTTTTCGGTACTTAGATAATTTCTGACGTTTTCGTTACTTAGAAAAATTCTGCCGATTTCGGTACTTAGAAAAATTCTGTTGATTTCGGTACTTAGAAAACAATCAGAAGTTTTTGGTACTTAGAAAATTTCTGACCTTTACGGTACTTAGAAAAATTCTGACGAATTCGGTACTTAGAAAACAATCAGAAGTTTTTGGTACTAAGAAAATTTCTGTCGTTTTCGGTACTTAGAAAAATTCTGATGATTTCGGTACTTAGAAAAATTCTGTTGATTTTGGTACTTAGAAAATTTTTGACCTTTTCGGTACTTAGAAAATATCTGACGTTTTTGGTACTTAGAAAAATTCTGTCGATTTCAGTACTTAGAAAACATTCAGAAGTCTTCGGTACTTAGAAAATTTCTGACGTTTTCGGTACTTAGAAAAATTCTGTTGATTTCGGTACTTAGAAAAATTCTGTCGATTTCGGTACTTAGAAAAGACTCGGAAGTTTTCGGTACTTAGAAAATTTCTGACGTTTTCGGTATTTAGAAAATTTCAAACGATTTCGGTACTTAGAAAAATTCAGACGATTTCGATACTTAGAAAAATTCCGACGATTTCGGTACTTAGAAAATTTCTGCCTTTTTCGGTACTTAGAAAACATTCAGAAGTTTTCGGTACTTAGAAAATTTCTGACGTTATCGGTACTTAGAAAAATTCTGACGATTTCGGTACTTAGAAAAATTCTGGTGATTTCGGTACTTAGAAAATTTCTGACCTTTTCGGTTCTTAGAAAAATTCTGACGAATTCGGTACTTAGAATACATTCAGAAGTTATCGATACTTAGAAAATTTCTGACTTTTTCGGTACTTAGGAAATTTCTGCCGATTTCTTTACTTAGAAAAATTCTAATGACTTCGGTACTTAGAAAAATTCTGACGATTTCGGTACTTAGAAAATTTCTGACCTTTTCGGTACTTGGAAAATTTCTGACCTTTTCGGTAATTAGAAAATTTCTGACCTTTACGGTACTTAGAAAAATTCTGACGATTTCGGTACTTAGAAAACAATCAGAAGTTTTTGGTACTAAGAAAATTTCTGTCGTTTTAGGTACTTAAAAAATTCTGATGATTTCGGTACTTAGAAACATTCAGAAGTCTTTGGTACTTAGAAAATTTCTGAACTTTACGGTACTTAGAAAAATTCTGACGATTTCGGTACTTAGAAAAATTCTGTTGATTTCGGTACTTAGAAAAATTCTGTCGATTTCGGTACTTAGAAAAGACTCGGAAGTTTTCGGTACTTAGAAAATTTCTGACGTTTTCGGTATTTAGAAAATTTCAAACGATTTCGGTACTTAGAAAAATTCAGACGATTTCGATACTTAGAAAAATTCCGACGATTTCGGTACTTAGAAAATTTCTGCCTTTTTCGGTACTTAGAAAACAATCAGAAGTTTTTGGTACTAAGAAAATTTCTGTCGTTTTCGGTACTTAGAAAAATTCTGATGATTTCGGTACTTAGAAAAATTCTGTTGATTTTGGTACTTAGAAAATTTTTGACCTTTTCGGTACTTAGAAAATATCTGACGTTTTTGGTACTTAGAAAAATTCTGTCGATTTCAGTACTTAGAAAACATTCAGAAGTCTTCGGTACTTAGAAAATTTCTGACGTTTTCGGTACTTAGAAAAATTCTGTTGATTTCGGTACTTAGAAAAATTCTGTCGATTTCGGTACTTAGAAAAGACTCGGAAGTTTTCGGTACTTAGAAAATTTCTGACGTTTTCGGTATTTAGAAAATTTCAAACGATTTCGGTACTTAGAAAAATTCAGACGATTTCGATACTTAGAAAAATTCCGACGATTTCGGTACTTAGAAAATTTCTGCCTTTTTCGGTACTTAGAAAACAATCAGAAGTTTTTGGTACTAAGAAAATTTCTGTCGTTTTCGGTACTTAGAAAAATTCTGATGATTTCGGTACTTAGAAAAATTCTGTTGATTTTGGTACTTAGAAAATTTTTGACCTTTTCGGTACTTAGAAAATATCTGACGTTTTCGGTACTTAGAAAAATTCTGTCGATTTCAATACTTAGAAAACATTCAGAAGTCTTCGGTACTTAGAAAATTTCTGACGTTTTCGGTACTTAGAAAAATTCTGTTGATTTCGGTACTTAGAAAAATTCTGTCGATTTCGGTACTTAGAAAAGACTCGGAAGTTTTCGGTACTTAGAAAATTTCTGACGTTTTCGGTATTTAGAAAATTTCAAACGATTTCGGTACTTAGAAAAATTCAGACGATTTCGATACTTAGAAAAATTCCGACGATTTCGGTACTTAGAAAATTTCTGCCTTTTTCGGTACTTAGAAAACATTCAGAAGTTTTCGGTACTTATAAAATTTCTGACGTTATCGGTACTTAGAAAAATTCTGACGATTTCGGTACTTAGAAAAATTCTGGTGATTTCGGTTCTTAGAAAATTTCTGTCGTTTTCGGTACTTAGAAAAATTCTGCCGATTTCGGTACTTAGAAACATTCAGAAGTCTTTGGTACTTAGAAAATTTCTGACGTTTTCGGGACTTGGAAAATTTCTGACCTTTTCGGTAATTAGAAAATTTCTGACCTTTACGGTACTTAGAAAAATTCTGACGATTTCGGTACTTAGAAAACAATCAGAAGTTTTCGGTACTTAGATAATTTCTGACGTTTTCGTTACTTAGAAAAATTCTGCCGATTTCGGTACTTAGAAAAATTCTGTTGATTTCGGTACTTAGAAAATTTCTGACCTTTTCGGTACTTAGAAAATATCTGACGTTTTCGGTACTTAGAAAAATTCTGTCGATTTCGGTACTTCGAAAACATTCAGAAGTCTTCGGTACTTAGAAAATTTCTGACGTTTTCGGTACTTAGAAAAATTCTTACGATTTCGATACTTATTAAACATTCAGAAGTTTTCGGTACTTAGAAAAATTCTGCCGATTTCGGTACTTAGGAAATTTCTGCCGATTTCTTTACTTAGAAAAATTCTAATGACTTCGGTACTTAGAAAAATTCTGACGATTTCGGTACTTAGAAAATTTCTGACCTTTTCGGTTCTTGGAAAATTTCTGACCTTTTCGGTAATTAGAAAATTTCTGACCTTTACGGTACTTAGAAAAATTCTGACGATTTCGGTACTTAGAAAACAATCAGAAGTTTTTGGTACTAAGAAAATTTCTGTCGTTTTAGATACTTAGAAAAATTCTGATGATTTCGGTACTTAGAAAATTTCTGACGTTTTCGGGACTTGGAAAACTTCTGACCTTTTCGGTAATTAGAAAATTTCTGACCTTTACGGTACTTAGAAAAATTCTGACGATTTCGGTACTTAGAAAACAATCAGAAGTTTTCGGTACTTAGATAATTTCTGACGTTTTCGTTACTTAGAAAAATTCTGCCGATTTCGGTACTTAGAAAAATTCTGTTGATTTCGGTACTTAGAAAACAATCAGAAGTTTTTGGTACTTAGAAAATTTCTGTCGTTTTAGGTACTTAAAAAATTCTGATGATTTCGGTACTTAGAAACATTCAGAAGTCTTTGGTACTTAGAAAATTTCTGACCTTTACGGTACTTAGAAAAATTCTGACGATTTCGGTACTTAGAAAAATTCTGTTGATTTCGGTACTTAGAAAAATTCTGTCGATTTCGGTACTTAGAAAAGACTCGGAAGTTTTCGGTACTTAGAAAATTTCTGACGTTTTCGGTATTTAGAAAATTTCAAACGATTTCGGTACTTAGAAAAATTCAGACGATTTCGATACTTAGAAAAATTCCGACGATTTCGGTACTTAGAAAATTTCTGCCTTTTTCGGTACTTAGAAAACAATCAGAAGTTTTTGGTACTAAGAAAATTTCTGTCGTTTTCGGTACTTAGAAAAATTCTGATGATTTCGGTACTTAGAAAAATTCTGTTGATTTTGGTACTTAGAAAATTTTTGACCTTTTCGGTACTTAGAAAATATCTGACGTTTTTGGTACTTAGAAAAATTCTGTCGATTTCAGTACTTAGAAAACATTCAGAAGTCTTCGGTACTTAGAAAATTTCTGACGTTTTCGGTACTTAGAAAAATTCTGTTGATTTCGGTACTTAGAAAAATTCTGTCGATTTCGGTACTTAGAAAAGACTCGGAAGTTTTCGGTACTTAGAAAATTTCTGACGTTTTCGGTATTTAGAAAATTTCAAACGATTTCGGTACTTAGAAAAATTCAGACGATTTCGATACTTAGAAAAATTCCGACGATTTCGGTACTTAGAAAATTTCTGCCTTTTTCGGTACTTAGAAAACAATCAGAAGTTTTTGGTACTAAGAAAATTTCTGTCGTTTTCGGTACTTAGAAAAATTCTGATGATTTCGGTACTTAGAAAAATTCTGTTGATTTTGGTACTTAGAAAATTTTTGACCTTTTCGGTACTTAGAAAATATCTGACGTTTTCGGTACTTAGAAAAATTCTGTCGATTTCAATACTTAGAAAACATTCAGAAGTCTTCGGTACTTAGAAAATTTCTGACGTTTTCGGTACTTAGAAAAATTCTGTTGATTTCGGTACTTAGAAAAATTCTGTCGATTTCGGTACTTAGAAAAGACTCGGAAGTTTTCGGTACTTAGAAAATTTCTGACGTTTTCGGTATTTAGAAAATTTCAAACGATTTCGGTACTTAGAAAAATTCAGACGATTTCGATACTTAGAAAAATTCCGACGATTTCGGTACTTAGAAAATTTCTGCCTTTTTCGGTACTTAGAAAACATTCAGAAGTTTTCGGTACTTATAAAATTTCTGACGTTATCGGTACTTAGAAAAATTCTGACGATTTCGGTACTTAGAAAAATTCTGGTGATTTCGGTTCTTAGAAAATTTCTGTCGTTTTCGGTACTTAGAAAAATTCTGCCGATTTCGGTACTTAGAAACATTCAGAAGTCTTTGGTACTTAGAAAATTTCTGACGTTTTCGGGACTTGGAAAATTTCTGACCTTTTCGGTAATTAGAAAATTTCTGACCTTTACGGTACTTAGAAAAATTCTGACGATTTCGGTACTTAGAAAACAATCAGAAGTTTTCGGTACTTAGATAATTTCTGACGTTTTCGTTACTTAGAAAAATTCTGCCGATTTCGGTACTTAGAAAAATTCTGTTGATTTCGGTACTTAGAAAATTTCTGACCTTTTCGGTACTTAGAAAATATCTGACGTTTTCGGTACTTAGAAAAATTCTGTCGATTTCGGTACTTCGAAAACATTCAGAAGTCTTCGGTACTTAGAAAATTTCTGACGTTTTCGGTACTTAGAAAAATTCTTACGATTTCGATACTTATTAAACATTCAGAAGTTTTCGGTACTTAGAAAAATTCTGCCGATTTCGGTACTTAGGAAATTTCTGCCGATTTCTTTACTTAGAAAAATTCTAATGACTTCGGTACTTAGAAAAATTCTGACGATTTCGGTACTTAGAAAATTTCTGACCTTTTCGGTTCTTGGAAAATTTCTGACCTTTTCGGTAATTAGAAAATTTCTGACCTTTACGGTACTTAGAAAAATTCTGACGATTTCGGTACTTAGAAAACAATCAGAAGTTTTTGGTACTAAGAAAATTTCTGTCGTTTTAGATACTTAGAAAAATTCTGATGATTTCGGTACTTAGAAAATTTCTGACGTTTTCGGGACTTGGAAAACTTCTGACCTTTTCGGTAATTAGAAAATTTCTGACCTTTACGGTACTTAGAAAAATTCTGACGATTTCGGTACTTAGAAAACAATCAGAAGTTTTCGGTACTTAGATAATTTCTGACGTTTTCGTTACTTAGAAAAATTCTGCCGATTTCGGTACTTAGAAAAATTCTGTTGATTTCGGTACTTAGAAAACAATCAGAAGTTTTTGGTACTTAGAAAATTTCTGACCTTTACGGTACTTAGAAAAATTCTGACGAATTCGGTACTTAGAAAACAATCAGAAGTTTTTGGTACTAAGAAAATTTCTGTCGTTTTCGGTACTTAGAAAAATTCTGATGATTTCGGTACTTAGAAAAATTCTGTTGATTTTGGTACTTAGAAAATTTTTGACCTTTTCGGTACTTAGAAAATATCTGACGTTTTTGGTACTTAGAAAAATTCTGTCGATTTCAGTACTTAGAAAACATTCAGAAGTCTTCGGTACTTAGAAAATTTCTGACGTTTTCGGTACTTAGAAAAATTCTGTTGATTTCGGTACTTAGAAAAATTCTGTCGATTTCGGTACTTAGAAAAGACTCGGAAGTTTTCGGTACTTAGAAAATTTCTGACGTTTTCGGTATTTAGAAAATTTCAAACGATTTCGGTACTTAGAAAAATTCAGACGATTTCGATACTTAGAAAAATTCCGACGATTTCGGTACTTAGAAAATTTCTGCCTTTTTCGGTACTTAGAAAACATTCAGAAGTTTTCGGTACTTAGAAAATTTCTGACGTTATCGGTACTTAGAAAAATTCTGACGATTTCGGTACTTAGAAAAATTCTGGTGATTTCGGTACTTAGAAAATTTCTGACCTTTTCGGTTCTTAGAAAAATTCTGACGAATTCGGTACTTAGAATACATTCAGAAGTTATCGATACTTAGAAAATTTCTGACTTTTTCGGTACTTAGGAAATTTCTGCCGATTTCTTTACTTAGAAAAATTCTAATGACTTCGGTACTTAGAAAAATTCTGACGATTTCGGTACTTAGAAAATTTCTGACCTTTTCGGTACTTGGAAAATTTCTGACCTTTTCGGTAATTAGAAAATTTCTGACCTTTACGGTACTTAGAAAAATTCTGACGATTTCGGTACTTAGAAAACAATCAGAAGTTTTTGGTACTAAGAAAATTTCTGTCGTTTTAGGTACTTAAAAAATTCTGATGATTTCGGTACTTAGAAACATTCAGAAGTCTTTGGTACTTAGAAAATTTCTGACCTTTACGGTACTTAGAAAAATTCTGACGATTTCGGTACTTAGAAAAATTCTGTTGATTTCGGTACTTAGAAAAATTCTGTCGATTTCGGTACTTAGAAAAGACTCGGAAGTTTTCGGTACTTAGAAAATTTCTGACGTTTTCGGTATTTAGAAAATTTCAAACGATTTCGGTACTTAGAAAAATTCAGACGATTTCGATACTTAGAAAAATTCCGACGATTTCGGTACTTAGAAAATTTCTGCCTTTTTCGGTACTTAGAAAACAATCAGAAGTTTTTGGTACTAAGAAAATTTCTGTCGTTTTCGGTACTTAGAAAAATTCTGATGATTTCGGTACTTAGAAAAATTCTGTTGATTTTGGTACTTAGAAAATTTTTGACCTTTTCGGTACTTAGAAAATATCTGACGTTTTTGGTACTTAGAAAAATTCTGTCGATTTCAGTACTTAGAAAACATTCAGAAGTCTTCGGTACTTAGAAAATTTCTGACGTTTTCGGTACTTAGAAAAATTCTGTTGATTTCGGTACTTAGAAAAATTCTGTCGATTTCGGTACTTAGAAAAGACTCGGAAGTTTTCGGTACTTAGAAAATTTCTGACGTTTTCGGTATTTAGAAAATTTCAAACGATTTCGGTACTTAGAAAAATTCAGACGATTTCGATACTTAGAAAAATTCCGACGATTTCGGTACTTAGAAAATTTCTGCCTTTTTCGGTACTTAGAAAACAATCAGAAGTTTTTGGTACTAAGAAAATTTCTGTCGTTTTCGGTACTTAGAAAAATTCTGATGATTTCGGTACTTAGAAAAATTCTGTTGATTTTGGTACTTAGAAAATTTTTGACCTTTTCGGTACTTAGAAAATATCTGACGTTTTCGGTACTTAGAAAAATTCTGTCGATTTCAATACTTAGAAAACATTCAGAAGTCTTCGGTACTTAGAAAATTTCTGACGTTTTCGGTACTTAGAAAAATTCTGTTGATTTCGGTACTTAGAAAAATTCTGTCGATTTCGGTACTTAGAAAAGACTCGGAAGTTTTCGGTACTTAGAAAATTTCTGACGTTTTCGGTATTTAGAAAATTTCAAACGATTTCGGTACTTAGAAAAATTCAGACGATTTCGATACTTAGAAAAATTCCGACGATTTCGGTACTTAGAAAATTTCTGCCTTTTTCGGTACTTAGAAAACATTCAGAAGTTTTCGGTACTTATAAAATTTCTGACGTTATCGGTACTTAGAAAAATTCTGACGATTTCGGTACTTAGAAAAATTCTGGTGATTTCGGTTCTTAGAAAATTTCTGTCGTTTTCGGTACTTAGAAAAATTCTGCCGATTTCGGTACTTAGAAACATTCAGAAGTCTTTGGTACTTAGAAAATTTCTGACGTTTTCGGGACTTGGAAAATTTCTGACCTTTTCGGTAATTAGAAAATTTCTGACCTTTACGGTACTTAGAAAAATTCTGACGATTTCGGTACTTAGAAAACAATCAGAAGTTTTCGGTACTTAGATAATTTCTGACGTTTTCGTTACTTAGAAAAATTCTGCCGATTTCGGTACTTAGAAAAATTCTGTTGATTTCGGTACTTAGAAAATTTCTGACCTTTTCGGTACTTAGAAAATATCTGACGTTTTCGGTACTTAGAAAAATTCTGTCGATTTCGGTACTTCGAAAACATTCAGAAGTCTTCGGTACTTAGAAAATTTCTGACGTTTTCGGTACTTAGAAAAATTCTTACGATTTCGATACTTATTAAACATTCAGAAGTTTTCGGTACTTAGAAAAATTCTGCCGATTTCGGTACTTAGGAAATTTCTGCCGATTTCTTTACTTAGAAAAATTCTAATGACTTCGGTACTTAGAAAAATTCTGACGATTTCGGTACTTAGAAAATTTCTGACCTTTTCGGTTCTTGGAAAATTTCTGACCTTTTCGGTAATTAGAAAATTTCTGACCTTTACGGTACTTAGAAAAATTCTGACGATTTCGGTACTTAGAAAACAATCAGAAGTTTTTGGTACTAAGAAAATTTCTGTCGTTTTAGATACTTAGAAAAATTCTGATGATTTCGGTACTTAGAAAATTTCTGACGTTTTCGGGACTTGGAAAACTTCTGACCTTTTCGGTAATTAGAAAATTTCTGACCTTTACGGTACTTAGAAAAATTCTGACGATTTCGGTACTTAGAAAACAATCAGAAGTTTTCGGTACTTAGATAATTTCTGACGTTTTCGTTACTTAGAAAAATTCTGCCGATTTCGGTACTTAGAAAAATTCTGTTGATTTCGGTACTTAGAAAACAATCAGAAGTTTTTGGTACTTAGAAAATTTCTGACCTTTACGGTACTTAGAAAAATTCTGACGAATTCGGTACTTAGAAAACAATCAGAAGTTTTTGGTACTAAGAAAATTTCTGTCGTTTTCGGTACTTAGAAAAATTCTGATGATTTCGGTACTTAGAAAAATTCTGTTGATTTTGGTACTTAGAAAATTTTTGACCTTTTCGGTACTTAGAAAATATCTGACGTTTTTGGTACTTAGAAAAATTCTGTCGATTTCAGTACTTAGAAAACATTCAGAAGTCTTCGGTACTTAGAAAATTTCTGACGTTTTCGGTACTTAGAAAAATTCTGTTGATTTCGGTACTTAGAAAAATTCTGTCGATTTCGGTACTTAGAAAAGACTCGGAAGTTTTCGGTACTTAGAAAATTTCTGACGTTTTCGGTATTTAGAAAATTTCAAACGATTTCGGTACTTAGAAAAATTCAGACGATTTCGATACTTAGAAAAATTCCGACGATTTCGGTACTTAGAAAATTTCTGCCTTTTTCGGTACTTAGAAAACATTCAGAAGTTTTCGGTACTTAGAAAATTTCTGACGTTATCGGTACTTAGAAAAATTCTGACGATTTCGGTACTTAGAAAAATTCTGGTGATTTCGGTACTTAGAAAATTTCTGACCTTTTCGGTTCTTAGAAAAATTCTGACGAATTCGGTACTTAGAATACATTCAGAAGTTATCGATACTTAGAAAATTTCTGACTTTTTCGGTACTTAGGAAATTTCTGCCGATTTCTTTACTTAGAAAAATTCTAATGACTTCGGTACTTAGAAAAATTCTGACGATTTCGGTACTTAGAAAATTTCTGACCTTTTCGGTACTTGGAAAATTTCTGACCTTTTCGGTAATTAGAAAATTTCTGACCTTTACGGTACTTAGAAAAATTCTGACGATTTCGGTACTTAGAAAACAATCAGAAGTTTTTGGTACTAAGAAAATTTCTGTCGTTTTAGGTACTTAAAAAATTCTGATGATTTCGGTACTTAGAAACATTCAGAAGTCTTTGGTACTTAGAAAATTTCTGACCTTTACGGTACTTAGAAAAATTCTGACGATTTCGGTACTTAGAAAAATTCTGTTGATTTCGGTACTTAGAAAAATTCTGTCGATTTCGGTACTTAGAAAAGACTCGGAAGTTTTCGGTACTTAGAAAATTTCTGACGTTTTCGGTATTTAGAAAATTTCAAACGATTTCGGTACTTAGAAAAATTCAGACGATTTCGATACTTAGAAAAATTCCGACGATTTCGGTACTTAGAAAATTTCTGCCTTTTTCGGTACTTAGAAAACAATCAGAAGTTTTTGGTACTAAGAAAATTTCTGTCGTTTTCGGTACTTAGAAAAATTCTGATGATTTCGGTACTTAGAAAAATTCTGTTGATTTTGGTACTTAGAAAATTTTTGACCTTTTCGGTACTTAGAAAATATCTGACGTTTTTGGTACTTAGAAAAATTCTGTCGATTTCAGTACTTAGAAAACATTCAGAAGTCTTCGGTACTTAGAAAATTTCTGACGTTTTCGGTACTTAGAAAAATTCTGTTGATTTCGGTACTTAGAAAAATTCTGTCGATTTCGGTACTTAGAAAAGACTCGGAAGTTTTCGGTACTTAGAAAATTTCTGACGTTTTCGGTATTTAGAAAATTTCAAACGATTTCGGTACTTAGAAAAATTCAGACGATTTCGATACTTAGAAAAATTCCGACGATTTCGGTACTTAGAAAATTTCTGCCTTTTTCGGTACTTAGAAAACAATCAGAAGTTTTTGGTACTAAGAAAATTTCTGTCGTTTTCGGTACTTAGAAAAATTCTGATGATTTCGGTACTTAGAAAAATTCTGTTGATTTTGGTACTTAGAAAATTTTTGACCTTTTCGGTACTTAGAAAATATCTGACGTTTTCGGTACTTAGAAAAATTCTGTCGATTTCAATACTTAGAAAACATTCAGAAGTCTTCGGTACTTAGAAAATTTCTGACGTTTTCGGTACTTAGAAAAATTCTGTTGATTTCGGTACTTAGAAAAATTCTGTCGATTTCGGTACTTAGAAAAGACTCGGAAGTTTTCGGTACTTAGAAAATTTCTGACGTTTTCGGTATTTAGAAAATTTCAAACGATTTCGGTACTTAGAAAAATTCAGACGATTTCGATACTTAGAAAAATTCCGACGATTTCGGTACTTAGAAAATTTCTGCCTTTTTCGGTACTTAGAAAACATTCAGAAGTTTTCGGTACTTAGAAAATTTCTGACGTTATCGGTACTTAGAAAAATTCTGACGATTTCGGTACTTAGAAAAATTCTGGTGATTTCGGTACTTAGAAAATTTCTGACCTTTTCGGTACTTAGAAAAATTCTGACGAATTCGGTACTTAGAATACATTCAGAAGTTATCGATACTTAGAAAATTTCTGACGATTTCGGTACTTAGAAAATTTCTGACCTTTTCGGTACTTGGAAAATTTCTGACCTTTTCGGTAATTAGAAAATTTCTGACCTTTACGGTACTTAGAAAAATTCTGACGATTTCGGTACTTAGAAAACAATCAGAAGTTTTTGGTACTAAGAAAATTTCTGTCGTTTTAGGTACTTAAAAAATTCTGATGATTTCGGTACTTAGAAAATTTCTGACCTTTTCGGTATTTAGAAAATTTCAAACGATTTTGGTACTTAGAAAAATTCAGACGATTTCGATACTTAGAAAAATTCCGACGATTTCGGTACTTAGAAAATTTCTGCCTTTTTCGGTACTTAGAAAACATTCAGAAGTTTTCGGTACTTATAAAATTTCTGACGTTATCGGTACTTAGAAAAATTCTGACGATTTCGGTACTTAGAAAAATTCTGGTGATTTCGGTTCTTAGAAAATTTCTGTCGTTTTCGGTACTTAGAAAAATTCTGCCGATTTCGGTACTTAGAAAAATTCTGACGATTTCGGTACTTAGAAAATTTCTGACCTTTTCGGTACTTGGAAAATTTCTGACCTTTTCGGTAATTAGAAAATTTCTGACCTTTACGGTACTTAGAAAAATTCTGACGATTTCGGTACTTAGAAAACAATCAGAAGTTTTTGGTACTAAGAAAATTTCTGTCGTTTTAGGTACTTAGAAAAATTCTGATGATTTCGGTACTTAGAAAAATTCTGGTGATTTCGGTACTTAGTAAATTTCTGACCTTTTCGGTACTTAGAAAAATTCTGACGAATTCGGTACTTAGAATACATTCAGAAGTTATCGATACTTAGAAAATTTCTGACTTTTTCGGTACTTAGGAAATTTCTGCCGATTTCTTTACTTAGAAAAATTCTAATGACTTCGGTACTTAGAAAAATTCTGACGATTTCGGTACTTAGAAAATTTCTGACCTTTTCGGTACTTGGAAAATTTCTGACCTTTTCGGTAATTAGAAAATTTCTGACCTTTACGGTACTTAGAAAAATTCTGACGATTTCGGTACTTAGAAAACAATCAGAAGTTTTTGATACTAAGAAAATTTCTGTCGTTTTAGGTACTTAAACAATTCTGATGATTTCGGTACTTAGAAAATTTCTGACCTTTTCGGTATTTAGAAAATTTCAAACGATTTTGGTACTTAGAAAAATTCAGACGATTTCGATACTTAGAAAAATTCCGACGATTTCGGTACTTAGAAAATTTCTGCCTTTTTCGGTACTTAGAAAACATTCAGAAGTTTTCGGTACTTATAAAATTTCTGACGTTATCGGTACTTAGAAAAATTCTGACGATTTCGGTACTTAGAAAAATTCTGGTGATTTCGGTTCTTAGAAAATTTCTGTCGTTTTCGGTACTTAGAAAAATTCTGCCGATTTCGGTACTTAGAAACATTCAGAAGTCTTTGGTACTTAGAAAATTTCTGACGTTTTCGGGACTTGGAAAATTTCTGACCTTTTCGGTAATTAGAAAATTTCTGACCTTTACGGTACTTAGAAAAATTCTGACGATTTCGGTACTTAGAAAACAATCAGAAGTTTTCGGTACTTAGATAATTTCTGACGTTTTCGTTACTTAGAAAAATTCTGCCGATTTCGGTACTTAGAAAAATTCTGTTGATTTCGGTACTTAGAAAACAATCAGAAGTTTTTGGTACTTAGAAAATTTCTGACCTTTACGGTACTTAGAAAAATTCTGACGAATTCGGTACTTAGAAAACAATCAGAAGTTTTTGGTACTAAGAAAATTTCTGTCGTTTTCGGTACTTAGAAAAATTCTGATGATTTCGGTACTTAGAAAAATTCTGTTGATTTTGGTACTTAGAAAATTTTTGACCTTTTCGGTACTTAGAAAATATCTGACGTTTTTGGTACTTAGAAAAATTCTGTCGATTTCAGTACTTAGAAAACATTCAGAAGTCTTCGGTACTTAGAAAATTTCTGACGTTTTCGGTACTTAGAAAAATTCTGTTGATTTCGGTACTTAGAAAAATTCTGTCGATTTCGGTACTTAGAAAAGACTCGGAAGTTTTCGGTACTTAGAAAATTTCTGACGTTTTCGGTATTTAGAAAATTTCAAACGATTTCGGTACTTAGAAAAATTCAGACGATTTCGATACTTAGAAAAATTCCGACGATTTCGGTACTTAGAAAATTTCTGCCTTTTTCGGTACTTAGAAAACATTCAGAAGTTTTCGGTACTTAGAAAATTTCTGACGTTATCGGTACTTAGAAAAATTCTGACGATTTCGGTACTTAGAAAAATTCTGGTGATTTCGGTACTTAGAAAATTTCTGACCTTTTCGGTTCTTAGAAAAATTCTGACGAATTCGGTACTTAGAATACATTCAGAAGTTATCGATACTTAGAAAATTTCTGACTTTTTCGGTACTTAGGAAATTTCTGCCGATTTCTTTACTTAGAAAAATTCTAATGACTTCGGTACTTAGAAAAATTCTGACGATTTCGGTACTTAGAAAATTTCTGACCTTTTCGGTACTTGGAAAATTTCTGACCTTTTCGGTAATTAGAAAATTTCTGACCTTTACGGTACTTAGAAAAATTCTGACGATTTCGGTACTTAGAAAACAATCAGAAGTTTTTGGTACTAAGAAAATTTCTGTCGTTTTAGGTACTTAAAAAATTCTGATGATTTCGGTACTTAGAAAATTTCTGACCTTTTCGGTATTTTGAAAATTTCAAACGATTTTGGTACTTAGAAAAATTCAGACGATTTCGATACTTAGAAAAATTCCGACGATTTCGGTACTTAGAAAATTTCTGCCTTTTTCAGTACTTAGAAAACATTCAGAAGTTTTCGGTACTTATAAAATTTCTGACGTTATCGGTACTTAGAAAAATTCTGACGATTTCGGTACTTAGAAAAATTCTGGTGATTTCGGTTCTTAGAAAATTTCTGTCGTTTTCGGTACTTAGAAAAATTCTGCCGATTTCGGTACTTAGAAAAATTCTGACGATTTCGGTACTTAGAAAATTTCTGACCTTTTCGGTACTTGGAAAATTTCTGACCTTTTCGGTAATTAGAAAATTTCTGACCTTTACGGTACTTAGAAAAATTCTGACGATTTCGGTACTTAGAAAACAATCAGAAGTTTTTGGTACTAAGAAAATTTCTGTCGTTTTAGGTACTTAAAAAATTCTGATGATTTCGGTACTTAGAAAATTTCTGACCTTTTCGGTATTTTGAAAATTTCAAACGATTTTGGTACTTAGAAAAATTCAGACGATTTCGATACTTAGAAAAATTCCGACGATTTCGGTACTTAGAAAATTTCTGCCTTTTTCGGTACTTAGAAAACATTCAGAAGTTTTCGGTACTTATAAAATTTCTGACGTTATCGGTACTTAGAAAAATTCTGACGATTTCGGTACTTAGAAAAATTCTGGTGATTTCGGTTCTTAGAAAATTTCTGTCGTTTTCGGTACTTAGAAAAATTCTGCCGATTTCGATACTTAGAAAAATTCTGACCAATTCGGTACTTAGAAAACATTCAGAAGTTATCGATACTTAGAAAATTTCTGACTTTTTCGGTACTTAGGAAAATTCTGCCGATTTCGGTACTTAGAAAATTTCTGACCTTTTCGGTACTTGGAAAATTTCTGACCTTTTCGGTAATTAGAAAATTTCTGACCTTTACGGTACTTAGAAAAATTCTGACGATTTCGGTACTTAGAAAACAATCAGAAGTTTTTGGTACTAAGAAAATTTCTGTCGTTTTAGATACTTAGAAAAATTCTGATGATTTCGGTACTTAGAAAATTTCTGACGTTTTCGGGACTTGGAAAATTTCTGACCTTTTCGGTAATTAGAAAATTTCTGACCTTTACGGTACTTAGAAAAATTCTGACGATTTCGGTACTTAGAAAACAATCAGAAGTTTTCGGTACTTAGATAATTTCTGACGTTTTCGTTACTTAGAAAAATTCTGGAGATTTCGGTACTTAGAAAAATTCTGTTGATTTCGGTACTTAGAAAACAATCAGAAGTTTTTGGTACTTAGAAAATTTCTGACCTTTACGGTACTTAAAAAAATTCTGACGAATTCGGTACTTAGAAAACAATCAGAAGTTTTTGGTACTAAGAAAATTTCTGTCGTTTTCGGTACTTAGAAAAATTCTGATGATTTCGGTACTTAGAAAAATTCTGTTGATTTTGGTACTTAGAAAATTTTTGACCTTTTCGGTACTTAGAAAATATCTGACGTTTTTGGTACTTAGAAAAATTCTGTCGTTTTCAGTACTTAGAAAACATTCAGAAGTCTTCGGTACTTAGAAAATTTCTGACGTTTTCGGTACTTAGAAAAATTCTGTTGATTTCGGTACTTAGAAAAATTCTGTCGATTTCGGTACTTAGAAAAGACTCGGAAGTTTTCGGTACTTAGAAAATTTCTGACGTTTTCGGTATTTAGAAAATTTCAAACGATTTCGGTACTTAGAAAAATTCAGACGATTTCGATACTTAGAAAAATTCCGACGATTTCGGTACTTAGAAAATTTCTGCCTTTTTCGGTACTTAGAAAACAATCAGAAGTTTTTGGTACTAAGAAAATTTCTGTCGTTTTCGGTACTTAGAAAAATTCTGATGATTTCGGTACTTAGAAAAATTCTGTTGATTTTGGTACTTAGAAAATTTTTGACCTTTTCGGTACTTAGAAAATATCTGACGTTTTTGGTACTTAGAAAAATTCTGTCGATTTCAGTACTTAGAAAACATTCAGAAGTCTTCGGTACTTAGAAAATTTCTGACGTTTTCGGTACTTAGAAAAATTCTGTTGATTTCGGTACTTAGAAAAATTCTGTCGATTTCGGTACTTAGAAAAGACTCGGAAGTTTTCGGTACTTAGAAAATTTCTGACGTTTTCGGTATTTAGAAAATTTCAAACGATTTCGGTACTTAGAAAAATTCAGACGATTTCGATACTTAGAAAAATTCCGACGATTTCGGTACTTAGAAAATTTCTGCCTTTTTCGGTACTTAGAAAACAATCAGAAGTTTTTGGTACTAAGAAAATTTCTGTCGTTTTCGGTACTTAGAAAAATTCTGATGATTTCGGTACTTAGAAAAATTCTGTTGATTTTGGTACTTAGAAAATTTTTGACCTTTTCGGTACTTAGAAAATATCTGACGTTTTCGGTACTTAGAAAAATTCTGTCGATTTCAATACTTAGAAAACATTCAGAAGTCTTCGGTACTTAGAAAATTTCTGACGTTTTCGGTACTTAGAAAAATTCTGTTGATTTCGGTACTTAGAAAAATTCTGTCGATTTCGGTACTTAGAAAAGACTCGGAAGTTTTCGGTACTTAGAAAATTTCTGACGTTTTCGGTATTTAGAAAATTTCAAACGATTTCGGTACTTAGAAAAATTCAGACGATTTCGATACTTAGAAAAATTCCGACGATTTCGGTACTTAGAAAATTTCTGCCTTTTTCGGTACTTAGAAAACATTCAGAAGTTTTCGGTACTTAGAAAATTTCTGACGTTATCGGTACTTAGAAAAATTCTGACGATTTCGGTACTTAGAAAAATTCTGGTGATTTCGGTACTTAGAAAATTTCTGACCTTTTCGGTACTTAGAAAAATTCTGACGAATTCGGTACTTAGAATACATTCAGAAGTTATCGATACTTAGAAAATTTCTGACGATTTCGGTACTTAGAAAATTTCTGACCTTTTCGGTACTTGGAAAATTTCTGACCTTTTCGGTAATTAGAAAATTTCTGACCTTTACGGTACTTAGAAAAATTCTGACGATTTCGGTACTTAGAAAACAATCAGAAGTTTTTGGTACTAAGAAAATTTCTGTCGTTTTAGGTACTTAAAAAATTCTGATGATTTCGGTACTTAGAAAATTTCTGACCTTTTCGGTATTTAGAAAATTTCAAACGATTTTGGTACTTAGAAAAATTCAGACGATTTCGATACTTAGAAAAATTCCGACGATTTCGGTACTTAGAAAATTTCTGCCTTTTTCGGTACTTAGAAAACATTCAGAAGTTTTCGGTACTTATAAAATTTCTGACGTTATCGGTACTTAGAAAAATTCTGACGATTTCGGTACTTAGAAAAATTCTGGTGATTTCGGTTCTTAGAAAATTTCTGTCGTTTTCGGTACTTAGAAAAATTCTGCCGATTTCGGTACTTAGAAAAATTCTGACGATTTCGGTACTTAGAAAATTTCTGACCTTTTCGGTACTTGGAAAATTTCTGACCTTTTCGGTAATTAGAAAATTTCTGACCTTTACGGTACTTAGAAAAATTCTGACGATTTCGGTACTTAGAAAACAATCAGAAGTTTTTGGTACTAAGAAAATTTCTGTCGTTTTAGGTACTTAGAAAAATTCTGATGATTTTGGTACTTAGAAAAATTCTGGTGATTTCGGTACTTAGTAAATTTCTGACCTTTTCGGTACTTAGAAAAATTCTGACGAATTCGGTACTTAGAATACATTCAGAAGTTATCGATACTTAGAAAATTTCTGACTTTTTCGGTACTTAGGAAATTTCTGCCGATTTCTTTACTTAGAAAAATTCTAATGACTTCGGTACTTAGAAAAATTCTGACGATTTCGGTACTTAGAAAATTTCTGACCTTTTCGGTACTTGGAAAATTTCTGACCTTTTCGGTAATTAGAAAATTTCTGACCTTTACGGTACTTAGAAAAATTCTGACGATTTCGGTACTTAGAAAACAATCAGAAGTTTTTGATACTAAGAAAATTTCTGTCGTTTTAGGTACTTAAACAATTCTGATGATTTCGGTACTTAGAAAATTTCTGACCTTTTCGGTATTTAGAAAATTTCAAACGATTTTGGTACTTAGAAAAATTCAGACGATTTCGATACTTAGAAAAATTCCGACGATTTCGGTACTTAGAAAATTTCTGCCTTTTTCGGTACTTAGAAAACATTCAGAAGTTTTCGGTACTTATAAAATTTCTGACGTTATCGGTACTTAGAAAAATTCTGACGATTTCGGTACTTAGAAAAATTCTGGTGATTTCGGTTCTTAGAAAATTTCTGTCGTTTTCGGTACTTAGAAAAATTCTGCCGATTTCGGTACTTAGAAACATTCAGAAGTCTTTGGTACTTAGAAAATTTCTGACGTTTTCGGGACTTGGAAAATTTCTGACCTTTTCGGTAATTAGAAAATTTCTGACCTTTACGGTACTTAGAAAAATTCTGACGATTTCGGTACTTAGAAAACAATCAGAAGTTTTCGGTACTTAGATAATTTCTGACGTTTTCGTTACTTAAAAAAATTCTGCCGATTTCGGTACTTAGAAAAATTCTGTTGATTTCGGTACTTAGAAAATTTCTGACCTTTTCGGTACTTAGAAAATATCTGACGTTTTCGGTACTTAGAAAAATTCTGTCGATTTCGGTACTTCGAAAACATTCAGAAGTCTTCGGTACTTAGAAAATTTCTGACGTTTTCGGTACTTAGAAAAATTCTTACGATTTCGATACTTATTAAACATTCAGAAGTTTTCGGTACTTAGAAAAATTCTGCCGATTTCGGTACTTAGGAAATTTCTGCCGATTTCTTTACTTAGAAAAATTCTAATGACTTCGGTACTTAGAAAAATTCTGACGATTTCGGTACTTAGAAAATTTCTGACCTTTTCGGTTCTTGGAAAATTTCTGACCTTTTCGGTAATTAGAAAATTTCTGACCTTTACGGTACTTAGAAAAATTCTGACGATTTCGGTACTTAGAAAACAATCAGAAGTTTTTGGTACTAAGAAAATTTCTGTCGTTTTAGATACTTAGAAAAATTCTGATGATTTCGGTACTTAGAAAATTTCTGACGTTTTCGGGACTTGGAAAACTTCTGACCTTTTCGGTAATTAGAAAATTTCTGACCTTTACGGTACTTAGAAAAATTCTGACGATTTCGGTACTTAGAAAACAATCAGAAGTTTTCGGTACTTAGATAATTTCTGACGTTTTCGTTACTTAGAAAAATTCTGCCGATTTCGGTACTTAGAAAAATTCTGTTGATTTCGGTACTTAGAAAACAATCAGAAGTTTTTGGTACTTAGAAAATTTCTGACCTTTACGGTACTTAGAAAAATTCTGACGAATTCGGTACTTAGAAAACAATCAGAAGTTTTTGGTACTAAGAAAATTTCTGTCGTTTTCGGTACTTAGAAAAATTCTGATGATTTCGGTACTTAGAAAAATTCTGTTGATTTTGGTACTTAGAAAATTTTTGACCTTTTCGGTACTTAGAAAATATCTGACGTTTTTGGTACTTAGAAAAATTCTGTCGATTTCAGTACTTAGAAAACATTCAGAAGTCTTCGGTACTTAGAAAATTTCTGACGTTTTCGGTACTTAGAAAAATTCTGTTGATTTCGGTACTTAGAAAAATTCTGTCGATTTCGGTACTTAGAAAAGACTCGGAAGTTTTCGGTACTTAGAAAATTTCTGACGTTTTCGGTATTTAGAAAATTTCAAACGATTTCGGTACTTAGAAAAATTCAGACGATTTCGATACTTAGAAAAATTCCGACGATTTCGGTACTTAGAAAATTTCTGCCTTTTTCGGTACTTAGAAAACATTCAGAAGTTTTCGGTACTTAGAAAATTTCTGACGTTATCGGTACTTAGAAAAATTCTGACGATTTCGGTACTTAGAAAAATTCTGGTGATTTCGGTACTTAGAAAATTTCTGACCTTTTCGGTTCTTAGAAAAATTCTGACGAATTCGGTACTTAGAATACATTCAGAAGTTATCGATACTTAGAAAATTTCTGACTTTTTCGGTACTTAGGAAATTTCTGCCGATTTCTTTACTTAGAAAAATTCTAATGACTTCGGTACTTAGAAAAATTCTGACGATTTCGGTACTTAGAAAATTTCTGACCTTTTCGGTACTTGGAAAATTTCTGACCTTTTCGGTAATTAGAAAATTTCTGACCTTTACGGTACTTAGAAAAATTCTGACGATTTCGGTACTTAGAAAACAATCAGAAGTTTTTGGTACTAAGAAAATTTCTGTCGTTTTAGGTACTTAAAAAATTCTGATGATTTCGGTACTTAGAAAATTTCTGACCTTTTCGGTATTTTGAAAATTTCAAACGATTTTGGTACTTAGAAAAATTCAGACGATTTCGATACTTAGAAAAATTCCGACGATTTCGGTACTTAGAAAATTTCTGCCTTTTTCAGTACTTAGAAAACATTCAGAAGTTTTCGGTACTTATAAAATTTCTGACGTTATCGGTACTTAGAAAAATTCTGACGATTTCGGTACTTAGAAAAATTCTGGTGATTTCGGTTCTTAGAAAATTTCTGTCGTTTTCGGTACTTAGAAAAATTCTGCCGATTTCGGTACTTAGAAAAATTCTGACGATTTCGGTACTTAGAAAATTTCTGACCTTTTCGGTACTTGGAAAATTTCTGACCTTTTCGGTAATTAGAAAATTTCTGACCTTTACGGTACTTAGAAAAATTCTGACGATTTCGGTACTTAGAAAACAATCAGAAGTTTTTGGTACTAAGAAAATTTCTGTCGTTTTAGGTACTTAAAAAATTCTGATGATTTCGGTACTTAGAAAATTTCTGACCTTTTCGGTATTTTGAAAATTTCAAACGATTTTGGTACTTAGAAAAATTCAGACGATTTCGATACTTAGAAAAATTCCGACGATTTCGGTACTTAGAAAATTTCTGCCTTTTTCGGTACTTAGAAAACATTCAGAAGTTTTCGGTACTTATAAAATTTCTGACGTTATCGGTACTTAGAAAAATTCTGACGATTTCGGTACTTAGAAAAATTCTGGTGATTTCGGTTCTTAGAAAATTTCTGTCGTTTTCGGTACTTAGAAAAATTCTGCCGATTTCGATACTTAGAAAAATTCTGACCAATTCGGTACTTAGAAAACATTCAGAAGTTATCGATACTTAGAAAATTTCTGACTTTTTCGGTACTTAGGAAAATTCTGCCGATTTCGGTACTTAGAAAATTTCTGACCTTTTCGGTACTTGGAAAATTTCTGACCTTTTCGGTAATTAGAAAATTTCTGACCTTTACGGTACTTAGAAAAATTCTGACGATTTCGGTACTTAGAAAACAATCAGAAGTTTTTGGTACTAAGAAAATTTCTGTCGTTTTAGATACTTAGAAAAATTCTGATGATTTCGGTACTTAGAAAATTTCTGACGTTTTCGGGACTTGGAAAATTTCTGACCTTTTCGGTAATTAGAAAATTTCTGACCTTTACGGTACTTAGAAAAATTCTGACGATTTCGGTACTTAGAAAACAATCAGAAGTTTTCGGTACTTAGATAATTTCTGACGTTTTCGTTACTTAGAAAAATTCTGGAGATTTCGGTACTTAGAAAAATTCTGTTGATTTCGGTACTTAGAAAACAATCAGAAGTTTTTGGTACTTAGAAAATTTCTGACCTTTACGGTACTTAAAAAAATTCTGACGAATTCGGTACTTAGAAAACAATCAGAAGTTTTTGGTACTAAGAAAATTTCTGTCGTTTTCGGTACTTAGAAAAATTCTGATGATTTCGGTACTTAGAAAAATTCTGTTGATTTTGGTACTTAGAAAATTTTTGACCTTTTCGGTACTTAGAAAATATCTGACGTTTTTGGTACTTAGAAAAATTCTGTCGATTTCAGTACTTAGAAAACATTCAGAAGTCTTCGGTACTTAGAAAATTTCTGACGTTTTCGGTACTTAGAAAAATTCTGTTGATTTCGGTACTTAGAAAAATTCTGTCGATTTCGGTACTTAGAAAAGACTCGGAAGTTTTCGGTACTTAGAAAATTTCTGACGTTTTCGGTATTTAGAAAATTTCAAACGATTTCGGTACTTAGAAAAATTCAGACGATTTCGATACTTAGAAAAATTCCGACGATTTCGGTACTTAGAAAATTTCTGCCTTTTTCGGTACTTAGAAAACAATCAGAAGTTTTTGGTACTAAGAAAATTTCTGTCGTTTTCGGTACTTAGAAAAATTCTGATGATTTCGGTACTTAGAAAAATTCTGTTGATTTTGGTACTTAGAAAATTTTTGACCTTTTCGGTACTTAGAAAATATCTGACGTTTTCGGTACTTAGAAAGATTCTGTCGATTTCAATACTTAGAAAACATTCAGAAGTCTTCGGTACTTAGAAAATTTCTGACGTTTTCGGTACTTAGAAAAATTCTGTTGATTTCGGTACTTAGAAAAATTCTGTCGATTTCGGTACTTAGAAAAGACTCGGAAGTTTTCGGTACTTAGAAAATTTCTGACGTTTTCGGTATTTAGAAAATTTCAAACGATTTCGGTACTTAGAAAAATTCAGACGATTTCGATACTTAGAAAAATTCCGACGATTTCGGTACTTAGAAAATTTCTGCCTTTTTCGGTACTTAGAAAACATTCAGAAGTTTTCGGTACTTAGAAAATTTCTGACGTTATCGGTACTTAGAAAAATTCTGACGATTTCGGTACTTAGAAAAATTCTGGTGATTTCGGTACTTAGAAAATTTCTGACCTTTTCGGTACTTAGAAAAATTCTGACGAATTCGGTACTTAGAATACATTCAGAAGTTATCGATACTTAGAAAATTTCTGACGATTTCGGTACTTAGAAAATTTCTGACCTTTTCGGTACTTGGAAAATTTCTGACCTTTTCGGTAATTAGAAAATTTCTGACCTTTACGGTACTTAGAAAAATTCTGACGATTTCGGTACTTAGAAAACAATCAGAAGTTTTTGGTACTAAGAAAATTTCTGTCGTTTTAGGTACTTAAAAAATTCTGATGATTTCGGTACTTAGAAAATTTCTGACCTTTTCGGTATTTAGAAAATTTCAAACGATTTTGGTACTTAGAAAAATTCAGACGATTTCGATACTTAGAAAAATTCCGACGATTTCGGTACTTAGAAAATTTCTGCCTTTTTCGGTACTTAGAAAACATTCAGAAGTTTTCGGTACTTATAAAATTTCTGACGTTATCGGTACTTAGAAAAATTCTGACGATTTCGGTACTTAGAAAAATTCTGGTGATTTCGGTTCTTAGAAAATTTCTGTCGTTTTCGGTACTTAGAAAAATTCTGCCGATTTCGGTACTTAGAAAAATTCTGACGATTTCGGTACTTAGAAAATTTCTGACCTTTTCGGTACTTGGAAAATTTCTGACCTTTTCGGTAATTAGAAAATTTCTGACCTTTACGGTACTTAGAAAAATTCTGACGATTTCGGTACTTAGAAAACAATCAGAAGTTTTTGGTACTAAGAAAATTTCTGTCGTTTTAGGTACTTAGAAAAATTCTGATGATTTCGGTACTTAGAAAAATTCTGGTGATTTCGGTACTTAGTAAATTTCTGACCTTTTCGGTACTTAGAAAAATTCTGACGAATTCGGTACTTAGAATACATTCAGAAGTTATCGATACTTAGAAAATTTCTGACTTTTTCGGTACTTAGGAAATTTCTGCCGATTTCTTTACTTAGAAAAATTCTAATGACTTCGGTACTTAGAAAAATTCTGACGATTTCGGTACTTAGAAAATTTCTGACCTTTTCGGTACTTGGAAAATTTCTGACCTTTTCGGTAATTAGAAAATTTCTGACCTTTACGGTACTTAGAAAAATTCTGACGATTTCGGTACTTAGAAAACAATCAGAAGTTTTTGATACTAAGAAAATTTCTGTCGTTTTAGGTACTTAAACAATTCTGATGATTTCGGTACTTAGAAAATTTCTGACCTTTTCGGTATTTAGAAAATTTCAAACAATTTTGGTACTTAGAAAAATTCAGACGATTTCGATACTTAGAAAAATTCCGACGATTTCGGTACTTAGAAAATTTCTGCCTTTTTCGGTACTTAGAAAACATTCAGAAGTTTTCGGTACTTATAAAATTTCTGACGTTATCGGTACTTAGAAAAATTCTGACGATTTCGGTACTTAGAAAAATTCTGGTGATTTCGGTTCTTAGAAAATTTCTGTCGTTTTCGGTACTTAGAAAAATTCTGCCGATTTCGGTACTTAGAAACATTCAGAAGTCTTTGGTACTTAGAAAATTTCTGACGTTTTCGGGACTTGGAAAATTTCTGACCTTTTCGGTAATTAGAAAATTTCTGACCTTTACGGTACTTAGAAAAATTCTGACGATTTCGGTACTTAGAAAACAATCAGAAGTTTTCGGTACTTAGATAATTTCTGACGTTTTCGTTACTTAGAAAAATTTTGCCGATTTCGGTACTTAGAAAAATTCTGTTGATTTCGGTACTTAGAAAATTTCTGACCTTTTCGGTACTTAGAAAATATCTGACGTTTTCGGTACTTAGAAAAATTTTGTCGATTTCGGTACTTCGAAAACATTCAGAAGTCTTCGGTACTTAGAAAATTTCTGACGTTTTCGGTACTTAGAAAAATTCTTACGATTTCGATACTTATTAAACATTCAGAAGTTTTCGGTACTTAGAAAAATTCTGCCGATTTCGGTACTTAGGAAATTTCTGCCGATTTCTTTACTTAGAAAAATTCTAATGACTTCGGTACTTAGAAAAATTCTGACGATTTCGGTACTTAGAAAATTTCTGACCTTTTCGGTTCTTGGAAAATTTCTGACCTTTTCGGTAATTAGAAAATTTCTGACCTTTACGGTACTTAGAAAAATTCTGACGATTTCGGTACTTAGAAAACAATCAGAAGTTTTTGGTACTAAGAAAATTTCTGTCGTTTTAGGTACTTAAAAAATTCTGATGATTTCGGTACTTAGAAAATTTCTGACCTTTTCGGTATTTAGAAAATTTCAAACGATTTTGGTACTTAGAAAAATTCAGACGATTTCGATACTTAGAAAAATTCCGACGATTTCGGTACTTAGAAAATTTCTGCCTTTTTCGGTACTTAGAAAACATTCAGAAGTTTTCGGTACTTATAAAATTTCTGACGTTATCGGTACTTAGAAAAATTCTGACGATTTCGGTACTTAGAAAAATTCTGGTGATTTCGGTTCTTAGAAAATTTCTGTCGTTTTCGGTACTTAGAAAAATTCTGCCGATTTCGATACTTAGAAAAATTCTGACCAATTCGGTACTTAGAAAACATTCAGAAGTTATCGATACTAGAAAATTTCTGACTTTTTCGGTACTTAGGAAAATTCTGCCGATTTCGGTACTTAGAAAAATTCTAATGACTTCGGTACTTAGAAAAATTCTGACGATTTCGGTACTTAGAAAATTTCTGACCTTTTCGGTACTTGGAAAATTTCTGACCTTTTCGGTAATTAGAAAATTTCTGACCTTTACGGTACTTAGAAAAATTCTGACGATTTCGGTACTTAGAAAACAATCAGAAGTTTTTGGTACTAAGAAAATTTCTGTCGTTTTAGATACTTAGAAAAATTCTGATGATTTCGGTACTTAGAAAATTTCTGACGTTTTCGGGACTTGGAAAATTTCTGACCTTTTCGGTAATTAGAAAATTTCTGACCTTTACGGTACTTAGAAAAATTCTGACGATTTCGGTACTTAGAAAACAATCAGAAGTTTTCGGTACTTAGATAATTTCTGACGTTTTCGTTACTTAGAAAAATTCTGCCGATTTCGGTACTTAGAAAAATTCTGTTGATTTCGGTACTTAGAAAACAATCAGAAGTTTTTGGTACTTAGAAAATTTCTGACCTTTACGGTACTTAGAAAAATTCTGACGAATTCGGTACTTAGAAAACAATCAGAAGTTTTTGGTACTAAGAAAATTTCTGTCGTTTTCGGTACTTAGAAAAATTCTGATGATTTCGGTACTTAGAAAAATTCTGTTGATTTTGGTACTTAGAAAATTTTTGACCTTTTCGGTACTTAGAAAATATCTGACGTTTTTGGTACTTAGAAAAATTCTGTCGATTTCAGTACTTAGAAAACATTCAGAAGTCTTCGGTACTTAGAAAATTTCTGACGTTTTCGGTACTTAGAAAAATTCTGTTGATTTCGGTACTTAGAAAAATTCTGTCGATTTCGGTACTTAGAAAAGACTCGGAAGTTTTCGGTACTTAGAAAATTTCTGACGTTTTCGGTATTTAGAAAATTTCAAACGATTTCGGTACTTAGAAAAATTCAGACGATTTCGATACTTAGAAAAATTCCGACGATTTCGGTACTTAGAAAATTTCTGCCTTTTTCGGTACTTAGAAAACAATCAGAAGTTTTTGGTACTAAGAAAATTTCTGTCGTTTTCGGTACTTAGAAAAATTCTGATGATTTCGGTACTTAGAAAAATTCTGTTGATTTTGGTACTTAGAAAATTTTTGACCTTTTCGGTACTTAGAAAATATCTGACGTTTTCGGTACTTAGAAAGATTCTGTCGATTTCAATACTTAGAAAACATTCAGAAGTCTTCGGTACTTAGAAAATTTCTGACGTTTTCGGTACTTAGAAAAATTCTGTTGATTTCGGTACTTAGAAAAATTCTGTCGATTTCGGTACTTAGAAAAGACTCGGAAGTTTTCGGTACTTAGAAAATTTCTGACGTTTTCGGTATTTAGAAAATTTCAAACGATTTCGGTACTTAGAAAAATTCAGACGATTTCGATACTTAGAAAAATTCCGACGATTTCGGTACTTAGAAAATTTCTGCCTTTTTCGGTACTTAGAAAACATTCAGAAGTTTTCGGTACTTATAAAATTTCTGACGTTATCGGTACTTAGAAAAATTCTGACGATTTCGGTACTTAGAAAAATTCTGGTGATTTCGGTTCTTAGAAAATTTCTGTCGTTTTCGGTACTTAGAAAAATTCTGCCGATTTCGGTACTTAGAAAAATTCTGACGATTTCGGTACTTAGAAAATTTCTGACCTTTTCGGTACTTGGAAAATTTCTGACCTTTTCGGTAATTAGAAAATTTCTGACCTTTACGGTACTTAGAAAAATTCTGACGATTTCGGTACTTAGAAAACAATCAGAAGTTTTTGGTACTAAGAAAATTTCTGTCGTTTTAGGTACTTAAAAAATTCTGATGATTTCGGTACTTAGAAAATTTCTGACCTTTTCGGTATTTTGAAAATTTCAAACGATTTTGGTACTTAGAAAAATTCAGACGATTTCGATACTTAGAAAAATTCCGACGATTTCGGTACTTAGAAAATTTCTGCCTTTTTCGGTACTTAGAAAACATTCAGAAGTTTTCGGTACTTATAAAATTTCTGACGTTATCGGTACTTAGAAAAATTCTGACGATTTCGGTACTTAGAAAAATTCTGGTGATTTCGGTTCTTAGAAAATTTCTGTCGTTTTCGGTACTTAGAAAAATTCTGCCGATTTCGATACTTAGAAAAATGTCTGACCAATTCGGTACTTAGAAAACATTCAGAAGTTATCGATACTTAGAAAATTTCTGACTTTTTCGGTACTTAGGAAAATTCTGCCGATTTCGGTACTTAGAAAAATTCTAATGACTTCGGTACTTAGAAAAATTCTGACGATTTCGGTACTTAGAAAATTTCTGACCTTTTCGGTACTTGGAAAATTTCTGACCTTTTCGGTAATTAGAAAATTTCTGACCTTTACGGTACTTAGAAAAATTCTGACGATTTCGGTACTTAGAAAACAATCAGAAGTTTTTGGTACTAAGAAAATTTCTGTCGTTTTAGATACTTAGAAAAATTCTGATGATTTCGGTACTTAGAAAATTTCTGACGTTTTCGGGACTTGGAAAATTTCTGACCTTTTCGGTAATTAGAAAATTTCTGACCTTTACGGTACTTAGAAAAATTCTGACGATTTCGGTACTTAGAAAACAATCAGAAGTTTTCGGTACTTAGATAATTTCTGACGTTTTCGTTACTTAGAAAAATTCTGGAGATTTCGGTACTTAGAAAAATTCTGTTGATTTCGGTACTTAGAAAACAATCAGAAGTTTTTGGTACTTAGAAAATTTCTGACCTTTACGGTACTTAGAAAAATTCTGATGATTTCGGTACTTAGAAAAATTCTGTTGATTTTGGTACTTAGAAAATTTTTGACCTTTTCGGTACTTAGAAAATATCTGACGTTTTTGGTACTTAGAAAAATTCTGTCGATTTCAGTACTTAGAAAACATTCAGAAGTCTTCGGTACTTAGAAAATTTCTGACGTTTTCGGTACTTAGAAAAATTCTGTTGATTTCGGTACTTAGAAAAATTCTGTCGATTTCGGTACTTAGAAAAGACTCGGAAGTTTTCGGTACTTAGAAAATTTCTGACGTTTTCGGTATTTAGAAAATTTCAAACGATTTCGGTACTTAGAAAAATTCAGACGATTTCGATACTTAGAAAAATTCCGACGATTTCGGTACTTAGAAAATTTCTGCCTTTTTCGGTACTTAGAAAACAATCAGAAGTTTTTGGTACTAAGAAAATTTCTGTCGTTTTCGGTACTTAGAAAAATTCTGATGATTTCGGTACTTAGAAAAATTCTGTTGATTTTGGTACTTAGAAAATTTTTGACCTTTTCGGTACTTAGAAAATATCTGACGTTTTCGGTACTTAGAAAGATTCTGTCGATTTCAATACTTAGAAAACATTCAGAAGTCTTCGGTACTTAGAAAATTTCTGACGTTTTCGGTACTTAGAAAAATTCTGTTGATTTCGGTACTTAGAAAATTTCTGCCTTTTTCGGTACTTAGAAAACATTCAGAAGTTTTCGGTACTTAGAAAATTTCTGACGTTATCGGTACTTAGAAAAATTCTGACGATTTCGGTACTTAGAAAAATTCTGGTGATTTCGGTACTTAGAAAATTTCTGACCTTTTCGGTACTTAGAAAAATTCTGACGAATTCGGTACTTAGAATACATTCAGAAGTTATCGATACTTAGAAAATTTCTGACGATTTCGGTACTTAGAAAATTTCTGACCTTTTCGGTACTTGGAAAATTTCTGACCTTTTCGGTAATTAGAAAATTTCTGACCTTTACGGTACTTAGAAAAATTCTGACGATTTCGGTACTTAGAAAACAATCAGAAGTTTTTGGTACTAAGAAAATTTCTGTCGTTTTAGGTACTTAAAAAATTCTGATGATTTCGGTACTTAGAAAATTTCTGACCTTTTCGGTATTTAGAAAATTTCAAACGATTTTGGTACTTAGAAAAATTCAGACGATTTCGATACTTAGAAAAATTCCGACGATTTCGGTACTTAGAAAATTTCTGCCTTTTTCGGTACTTAGAAAACATTCAGAAGTTTTCGGTACTTATAAAATTTCTGACGTTATCGGTACTTAGAAAAATTCTGACGATTTCGGTACTTAGAAAAATTCTGGTGATTTCGGTTCTTAGAAAATTTCTGTCGTTTTCGGTACTTAGAAAAATTCTGCCGATTTCGGTACTTAGAAAAATTCTGACGATTTCGGTACTTAGAAAATTTCTGACCTTTTCGGTACTTGGAAAATTTCTGACCTTTTCGGTAATTAGAAAATTTCTGACCTTTACGGTACTTAGAAAAATTCTGACGATTTCGGTACTTAGAAAACAATCAGAAGTTTTTGGTACTAAGAAAATTTCTGTCGTTTTAGGTACTTAGAAAAATTCTGATGATTTCGGTACTTAGAAAAATTCTGGTGATTTCGGTACTTAGTAAATTTCTGACCTTTTCGGTACTTAGAAAAATTCTGACGAATTCGGTACTTAGAATACATTCAGAAGTTATCGATACTTAGAAAATTTCTGACTTTTTCGGTACTTAGGAAATTTCTGCCGATTTCTTTACTTAGAAAAATTCTAATGACTTCGGTACTTAGAAAAATTCTGACGATTTCGGTACTTAGAAAATTTCTGACCTTTTCGGTACTTGGAAAATTTCTGACCTTTTCGGTAATTAGAAAATTTCTGACCTTTACGGTACTTAGAAAAATTCTGACGATTTCGGTACTTAGAAAACAATCAGAAGTTTTTGATACTAAGAAAATTTCTGTCGTTTTAGGTACTTAAACAATTCTGATGATTTCGGTACTTAGAAAATTTCTGACCTTTTCGGTATTTAGAAAATTTCAAACGATTTTGGTACTTAGAAAAATTCAGACGATTTCGATACTTAGAAAAATTCCGACGATTTCGGTACTTAGAAAATTTCTGCCTTTTTCGGTACTTAGAAAACATTCAGAAGTTTTCGGTACTTATAAAATTTCTGACGTTATCGGTACTTAGAAAAATTCTGACGATTTCGGTACTTAGAAAAATTCTGGTGATTTCGGTTCTTAGAAAATTTCTGTCGTTTTCGGTACTTAGAAAAATTCTGCCGATTTCGGTACTTAGAAAAATTCTGACGATTTCGGTACTTAGAAAATTTCTGACCTTTTCGGTACTTGGAAAATTTCTGACCTTTTCGGTAATTAGAAAATTTCTGACCTTTACGGTACTTAGAAAAATTCTGACGATTTCGGTACTTAGAAAACAATCAGAAGTTTTTGGTACTAAGAAAATTTCTGTCGTTTTAGGTACTTAGAAAAATTCTGATGATTTCGGTACTTAGAAAAATTCTGGTGATTTCGGTACTTAGTAAATTTCTGACCTTTTCGGTACTTAGAAAAATTCTGACGAATTCGGTACTTAGAATACATTCAGAAGTTATCGATACTTAGAAAATTTCTGACTTTTTCGGTACTTAGGAAATTTCTGCCGATTTCTTTACTTAGAAAAATTCTAATGACTTCGGTACTTAGAAAAATTCTGACGATTTCGGTACTTAGAAAATTTCTGACCTTTTCGGTACTTGGAAAATTTCTGACCTTTTCGGTAATTAGAAAATTTCTGACCTTTACGGTACTTAGAAAAATTCTGACGATTTCGGTACTTAGAAAACAATCAGAAGTTTTTGATACTAAGAAAATTTCTGTCGTTTTAGGTACTTAAACAATTCTGATGATTTCGGTACTTAGAAAATTTCTGACCTTTTCGGTATTTAGAAAATTTCAAACGATTTTGGTACTTAGAAAAATTCAGACGATTTCGATACTTAGAAAAATTCCGACGATTTCGGTACTTAGAAAATTTCTGCCTTTTTCGGTACTTAGAAAACATTCAGAAGTTTTCGGTACTTATAAAATTTCTGACGTTATCGGTACTTAGAAAAATTCTGACGATTTCGGTACTTAGAAAAATTCTGGTGATTTCGGTTCTTAGAAAATTTCTGTCGTTTTCGGTACTTAGAAAAATTCTGCCGATTTCGGTACTTAGAAACATTCAGAAGTCTTTGGTACTTAGAAAATTTCTGACGTTTTCGGGACTTGGAAAATTTCTGACCTTTTCGGTAATTAGAAAATTTCTGACCTTTACGGTACTTAGAAAAATTCTGACGATTTCGGTACTTAGAAAACAATCAGAAGTTTTCGGTACTTAGATAATTTCTGACGTTTTCGTTACTTAGAAAAATTTTGCCGATTTCGGTACTTAGAAAAATTCTGTTGATTTCGGTACTTAGAAAATTTCTGACCTTTTCGGTACTTAGAAAATATCTGACGTTTTCGGTACTTAGAAAAATTCTGTCGATTTCGGTACTTCGAAAACATTCAGAAGTCTTCGGTACTTAGAAAATTTCTGACGTTTTCGGTACTTAGAAAAATTCTTACGATTTCGATACTTATTAAACATTCAGAAGTTTTCGGTACTTAGAAAAATTCTGCCGATTTCGGTACTTAGGAAATTTCTGCCGATTTCTTTACTTAGAAAAATTCTAATGACTTCGGTACTTAGAAAAATTCTGACGATTTCGGTACTTAGAAAATTTCTGACCTTTTCGGTTCTTGGAAAATTTCTGACCTTTTCGGTAATTAGAAAACAATCAGAAGTTTTTGGTACTAAGAAAATTTCTGTCGTTTTAGGTACTTAAAAAATTCTGATGATTTCGGTACTTAGAAAATTTCTGACCTTTTCGGTATTTAGAAAATTTCAAACGATTTTGGTACTTAGAAAAATTCAGACGATTTCGATACTTAGAAAAATTCCGACGATTTCGGTACTTAGAAAATTTCTGCCTTTTTCGGTACTTAGAAAACATTCAGAAGTTTTCGGTACTTATAAAATTTCTGACGTTATCGGTACTTAGAAAAATTCTGACGATTTCGGTACTTAGAAAAATTCTGGTGATTTCGGTTCTTAGAAAATTTCTGTCGTTTTCGGTACTTAGAAAAATTCTGCCGATTTCGATACTTAGAAAAATTCTGACCAATTCGGTACTTAGAAAACATTCAGAAGTTATCGATACTAGAAAATTTCTGACTTTTTCGGTACTTAGGAAAATTCTGCCGATTTCGGTACTTAGAAAAATTCTAATGACTTCGGTACTTAGAAAAATTCTGACGATTTCGGTACTTAGAAAATTTCTGACCTTTTCGGTACTTGGAAAATTTCTGACCTTTTCGGTAATTAGAAAATTTCTGACCTTTACGGTACTTAGAAAAATTCTGACGATTTCGGTACTTAGAAAACAATCAGAAGTTTTTGGTACTAAGAAAATTTCTGTCGTTTTAGATACTTAGAAAAATTCTGATGATTTCGGTACTTAGAAAATTTCTGACGTTTTCGGGACTTGGAAAATTTCTGACCTTTTCGGTAATTAGAAAATTTCTGACCTTTACGGTACTTAGAAAAATTCTGACGATTTCGGTACTTAGAAAACAATCAGAAGTTTTCGGTACTTAGATAATTTCTGACGTTTTCGTTACTTAGAAAAATTCTGCCGATTTCGGTACTTAGAAAAATTCTGTTGATTTCGGTACTTAGAAAACAATCAGAAGTTTTTGGTACTTAGAAAATTTCTGACCTTTACGGTACTTAGAAAAATTCTGACGAATTCGGTACTTAGAAAACAATCAGAAGTTTTCGGTACTTAGATAATTTCTGACGTTTTCGTTACTTAGAAAAATTCTGCCGATTTCGGTACTTAGAAAAATTCTGTTGATTTCGGTACTTAGAAAACAATCAGAAGTTTTTGGTACTTAGAAAATTTCTGACCTTTACGGTACTTAGAAAAATTCTGACGAATTCGGTACTTAGAAAACAATCAGAAGTTTTTGGTACTAAGAAAATTTCTGTCGTTTTCGGTACTTAGAAAAATTCTGATGATTTCGGTACTTAGAAAAATTCTGTTGATTTTGGTACTTAGAAAATTTTTGACCTTTTCGGTACTTAGAAAATATATGACGTTTTTGGTACTTAGAAAAATTCTGTCGATTTCAGTACTTAGAAAACATTCAGAAGTCTTCGGTACTTAGAAAATTTCTGACGTTTTCGGTACTTAGAAAAATTCTGTTGATTTCGGTACTTAGAAAAATTCTGTCGATTTCGGTACTTAGAAAAGACTCGGAAGTTTTCGGTACTTAGAAAATTTCTGACGTTTTCGGTATTTAGAAAATTTCAAACGATTTCGGTACTTAGAAAAATTCAGACGATTTCGATACTTAGAAAAATTCCGACGATTTCGGTACTTAGAAAATTTCTGCCTTTTTCGGTACTTAGAAAACAATCAGAAGTTTTTGGTACTAAGAAAATTTCTGTCGTTTTCGGTACTTAGAAAAATTCTGATGATTTCGGTACTTAGAAAAATTCTGTTGATTTTGGTACTTAGAAAATTTTTGCCCTTTTCGGTACTTAGAAAATATCTGACGTTTTCGGTACTTAGAAAGATTCTGTCGATTTCAATACTTAGAAAACATTCAGAAGTCTTCGGTACTTAGAAAATTTCTGACGTTTTCGGTACTTAGAAAAATTCTGTTGATTTCGGTACTTAGAAAAATTCTGTCGATTTCGGTACTTAGAAAAGACTCGGAAGTTTTCGGTACTTAGAAAATTTCTGACGTTTTCGGTATTTAGAAAATTTCAAACGATTTCGGTACTTAGAAAAATTCAGACGATTTCGATACTTAGAAAAATTCCGACGATTTCGGTACTTAGAAAATTTCTGCCTTTTTCGGTACTTAGAAAACATTCAGAAGTTTTCGGTACTTAGAAAATTTCTGACGTTATCGGTACTTAGAAAAATTCTGACGATTTCGGTACTTAGAAAAATTCTGGTGATTTCGGTACTTAGAAAATTTCTGACCTTTTCGGTACTTAGAAAAATTCTGACGAATTCGGTACTTAGAATACATTCAGAAGTTATCGATACTTAGAAAATTTCTGACGATTTCGGTACTTAGAAAATTTCTGACCTTTTCGGTACTTGGAAAATTTCTGACCTTTTCGGTAATTAGAAAATTTCTGACCTTTACGGTACTTAGAAAAATTCTGACGATTTCGGTACTTAGAAAACAATCAGAAGTTTTTGGTACTAAGAAAATTTCTGTCGTTTTAGGTACTTAAAAAATTCTGATGATTTCGGTACTTAGAAAATTTCTGACCTTTTCGGTATTTAGAAAATTTCAAACGATTTTGGTACTTAGAAAAATTCAGACGATTTCGATACTTAGAAAAATTCCGACGATTTCGGTACTTAGAAAATTTCTGCCTTTTTCGGTACTTAGAAAACATTCAGAAGTTTTCGGTACTTATAAAATTTCTGACGTTATCGGTACTTAGAAAAATTCTGACGATTTCGGTACTTAGAAAAATTCTGGTGATTTCGGTTCTTAGAAAATTTCTGTCGTTTTCGGTACTTAGAAAAATTCTGCCGATTTCGGTACTTAGAAAAATTCTGACGATTTCGGTACTTAGAAAACAATCAGAAGTTTTTGGTACTAAGAAAATTTCTGTCGTTTTAGGTTCTTAGAAAAATTCTGATGATTTCGGTACTTAGAAAAATTCTGGTGATTTCGGTACTTAGTAAATTTCTGACCTTTTCGGTACTTAGAAAAATTCTGACGAATTCGGTACTTAGAATACATTCAGAAGTTATCGATACTTAGAAAATTTCTGACTTTTTCGGTACTTAGGAAATTTCTGCCGATTTCTTTACTTAGAAAAATTCTAATGACTTCGGTACTTAGAAAAATTCTGACGATTTCGGTACTTAGAAAATTTCTGACCTTTTCGGTACTTGGAAAATTTCTGACCTTTTCGGTAATTAGAAAATTTCTGACCTTTACGGTACTTAGAAAAATTCTGACGATTTCGGTACTTAGAAAACAATCAGAAGTTTTTGATACTAAGAAAATTTCTGTCGTTTTAGGTACTTAAACAATTCTGATGATTTCGGTACTTAGAAAATTTCTGACCTTTTCGGTATTTAGAAAATTTCAAACGATTTTGGTACTTAGAAAAATTCAGACGATTTCGATACTTAGAAAAATTCCGACGATTTCGGTACTTAGAAAATTTCTGCCTTTTTCGGTACTTAGAAAACATTCAGAAGTTTTCGGTACTTATAAAATTTCTGACGTTATCGGTACTTAGAAAAATTCTGACGATTTCGGTACTTAGAAAAATTCTGGTGATTTCGGTTCTTAGAAAATTTCTGTCGTTTTCGGTACTTAGAAAAATTCTGCCGATTTCGATACTTAGAAAAATTCTGACCAATTCGGTACTTAGAAAACATTCAGAAGTTATCGATACTAGAAAATTTCTGACTTTTTCGGTACTTAGGAAAATTCTGCCGATTTCGGTACTTAGAAAAATTCTAATGACTTCGGTACTTAGAAAAATTCTGACGATTTCGGTACTTAGAAAATTTCTGACCTTTTCGGTACTTGGAAAATTTCTGACCTTTTCGGTAATTAGAAAATTTCTGACCTTTACGGTACTTAGAAAAATTCTGACGATTTCGGTACTTAGAAAACAATCAGAAGTTTTTGGTACTAAGAAAATTTCTGTCGTTTTAGATACTTAGAAAAATTCTGATGATTTCGGTACTTAGAAAATTTCTGACGTTTTCGGGACTTGGAAAATTTCTGACCTTTTCGGTAATTAGAAAATTTCTGACCTTTACGGTACTTAGAAAAATTCTGACGATTTCGGTACTTAGAAAACAATCAGAAGTTTTCGGTACTTAGATAATTTCTGACGTTTTCGTTACTTAGAAAAATTCTGCCGATTTCGGTACTTAGAAAAATTCTGTTGATTTCGGTACTTAGAAAACAATCAGAAGTTTTTGGTACTTAGAAAATTTCTGACCTTTACGGTACTTAGAAAAATTCTGACGAATTCGGTACTTAGAAAACAATCAGAAGTTTTCGGTACTTAGATAATTTCTGACGTTTTCGTTACTTAGAAAAATTCTGCCGATTTCGGTACTTAGAAAAATTCTGTTGATTTCGGTACTTAGAAAACAATCAGAAGTTTTTGGTACTTAGAAAATTTCTGACCTTTACGGTACTTAGAAAAATTCTGACGAATTCGGTACTTAGAAAACAATCAGAAGTTTTTGGTACTAAGAAAATTTCTGTCGTTTTCGGTACTTAGAAAAATTCTGATGATTTCGGTACTTAGAAAAATTCTGTTGATTTTGGTACTTAGAAAATTTTTGACCTTTTCGGTACTTAGAAAATATCTGACGTTTTTGGTACTTAGAAAAATTCTGTCGATTTCAGTACTTAGAAAACATTCAGAAGTCTTCGGTACTTAGAAAATTTCTGACGTTTTCGGTACTTAGAAAAATTCTGTTGATTTCGGTACTTAGAAAAATTCTGTCGATTTCGGTACTTAGAAAAGACTCGGAAGTTTTCGGTACTTAGAAAATTTCTGACGTTTTCGGTATTTAGAAAATTTCAAACGATTTCGGTACTTAGAAAAATTCAGACGATTTCGATACTTAGAAAAATTCCGACGATTTCGGTACTTAGAAAATTTCTGCCTTTTTCGGTACTTAGAAAACAATCAGAAGTTTTTGGTACTAAGAAAATTTCTGTCGTTTTCGGTACTTAGAAAAATTCTGATGATTTCGGTACTTAGAAAAATTCTGTTGATTTTGGTACTTAGAAAATTTTTGCCCTTTTCGGTACTTAGAAAATATCTGACGTTTTCGGTACTTAGAAAGATTCTGTCGATTTCAATACTTAGAAAACATTCAGAAGTCTTCGGTACTTAGAAAATTTCTGACGTTTTCGGTACTTAGAAAAATTCTGTTGATTTCGGTACTTAGAAAAATTCTGTCGATTTCGGTACTTAGAAAAGACTCGGAAGTTTTCGGTACTTAGAAAATTTCTGACGTTTTCGGTATTTAGAAAATTTCAAACGATTTCGGTACTTAGAAAAATTCAGACGATTTCGATACTTAGAAAAATTCCGACGATTTCGGTACTTAGAAAATTTCTGCCTTTTTCGGTACTTAGAAAACATTCAGAAGTTTTCGGTACTTAGAAAATTTCTGACGTTATCGGTACTTAGAAAAATTCTGACGATTTCGGTACTTAGAAAAATTCTGGTGATTTCGGTACTTAGAAAATTTCTGACCTTTTCGGTACTTAGAAAAATTCTGACGAATTCGGTACTTAGAATACATTCAGAAGTTATCGATACTTAGAAAATTTCTGACGATTTCGGTACTTAGAAAATTTCTGACCTTTTCGGTACTTGGAAAATTTCTGACCTTTTCGGTAATTAGAAAATTTCTGACCTTTACGGTACTTAGAAAAATTCTGACGATTTCGGTACTTAGAAAACAATCAGAAGTTTTTGGTACTAAGAAAATTTCTGTCGTTTTAGGTACTTAAAAAATTCTGATGATTTCGGTACTTAGAAAATTTCTGACCTTTTCGGTATTTAGAAAATTTCAAACGATTTTGGTACTTAGAAAAATTCAGACGATTTCGATACTTAGAAAAATTCCGACGATTTCGGTACTTAGAAAATTTCTGCCTTTTTCGGTACTTAGAAAACATTCAGAAGTTTTCGGTACTTATAAAATTTCTGACGTTATCGGTACTTAGAAAAATTCTGACGATTTCGGTACTTAGAAAAATTCTGGTGATTTCGGTTCTTAGAAAATTTCTGTCGTTTTCGGTACTTAGAAAAATTCTGCCGATTTCGGTACTTAGAAAAATTCTGACGATTTCGGTACTTAGAAAACAATCAGAAGTTTTTGGTACTAAGAAAATTTCTGTCGTTTTAGGTACTTAGAAAAATTCTGATGATTTCGGTACTTAGAAAAATTCTGGTGATTTCGGTACTTAGTAAATTTCTGACCTTTTCGGTACTTAGAAAAATTCTGACGAATTCGGTACTTAGAATACATTCAGAAGTTATCGATACTTAGAAAATTTCTGACTTTTTCGGTACTTAGGAAATTTCTGCCGATTTCTTTACTTAGAAAAATTCTAATGACTTCGGTACTTAGAAAAATTCTGACGATTTCGGTACTTAGAAAATTTCTGACCTTTTCGGTACTTGGAAAATTTCTGACCTTTTCGGTAATTAGAAAATTTCTGACCTTTACGGTACTTAGAAAAATTCTGACGATTTCGGTACTTAGAAAACAATCAGAAGTTTTTGATACTAAGAAAATTTCTGTCGTTTTAGGTACTTAAACAATTCTGATGATTTCGGTACTTAGAAAATTTCTGACCTTTTCGGTATTTAGAAAATTTCAAACGATTTTGGTACTTAGAAAAATTCAGACGATTTCGATACTTAGAAAAATTCCGACGATTTCGGTACTTAGAAAATTTCTGCCTTTTTCGGTACTTAGAAAACATTCAGAAGTTTTCGGTACTTATAAAATTTCTGACGTTATCGGTACTTAGAAAAATTCTGACGATTTCGGTACTTAGAAACATTCAGAAGTCTTTGGTACTTAGAAAATTTCTGACGTTTTCGGGACTTGGAAAATTTCTGACCTTTTCGGTAATTAGAAAATTTCTGACCTTTACGGTACTTAGAAAAATTCTGACGATTTCGGTACTTAGAAAACAATCAGAAGTTTTCGGTACTTAGATAATTTCTGACGTTTTCGTTACTTAGAAAAATTTTGCCGATTTCGGTACTTAGAAAAATTCTGTTGATTTCGGTACTTAGAAAATTTCTGACCTTTTCGGTACTTAGAAAATATCTGACGTTTTCGGTACTTAGAAAAATTCTGTCGATTTCGGTACTTCGAAAACATTCAGAAGTCTTCGGTACTTAGAAAATTTCTGACGTTTTCGGTACTTAGAAAAATTCTTACGATTTCGATACTTATTAAACATTCAGAAGTTTTCGGTACTTAGAAAAATTCTGCCGATTTCGGTACTTAGGAAATTTCTGCCGATTTCTTTACTTAGAAAAATTCTAATGACTTCGGTACTTAGAAAAATTCTGACGATTTCGGTACTTAGAAAATTTCTGACCTTTTCGGTTCTTGGAAAATTTCTGACCTTTTCGGTAATTAGAAAACAATCAGAAGTTTTTGGTACTAAGAAAATTTCTGTCGTTTTAGGTACTTAAAAAATTCTGATGATTTCGGTACTTAGAAAATTTCTGACCTTTTCGGTATTTAGAAAATTTCAAACGATTTTGGTACTTAGAAAAATTCAGACGATTTCGATACTTAGAAAAATTCCGACGATTTCGGTACTTAGAAAATTTCTGCCTTTTTCGGTACTTAGAAAACATTCAGAAGTTTTCGGTACTTATAAAATTTCTGACGTTATCGGTACTTAGAAAAATTCTGACGATTTCGGTACTTAGAAAAATTCTGGTGATTTCGGTTCTTAGAAAATTTCTGTCGTTTTCGGTACTTAGAAAAATTCTGCCGATTTCGATACTTAGAAAAATTCTGACCAATTCGGTACTTAGAAAACATTCAGAAGTTATCGATACTAGAAAATTTCTGACTTTTTCGGTACTTAGGAAAATTCTGCCGATTTCGGTACTTAGAAAAATTCTAATGACTTCGGTACTTAGAAAAATTCTGACGATTTCGGTACTTAGAAAATTTCTGACCTTTTCGGTACTTGGAAAATTTCTGACCTTTTCGGTAATTAGAAAATTTCTGACCTTTACGGTACTTAGAAAAATTCTGACGATTTCGGTACTTAGAAAACAATCAGAAGTTTTTGGTACTAAGAAAATTTCTGTCGTTTTAGATACTTAGAAAAATTCTGATGATTTCGGTACTTAGAAAATTTCTGACGTTTTCGGGACTTGGAAAATTTCTGACCTTTTCGGTAATTAGAAAATTTCTGACCTTTACGGTACTTAGAAAAATTCTGACGATTTCGGTACTTAGAAAACAATCAGAAGTTTTCGGTACTTAGATAATTTCTGACGTTTTCGTTACTTAGAAAAATTCTGCCGATTTCGGTACTTAGAAAAATTCTGTTGATTTCGGTACTTAGAAAACAATCAGAAGTTTTTGGTACTTAGAAAATTTCTGACCTTTACGGTACTTAGAAAAATTCTGACGAATTCGGTACTTAGAAAACAATCAGAAGTTTTCGGTACTTAGATAATTTCTGACGTTTTCGTTACTTAGAAAAATTCTGCCGATTTCGGTACTTAGAAAAATTCTGTTGATTTCGGTACTTAGAAAACAATCAGAAGTTTTTGGTACTTAGAAAATTTCTGACCTTTACGGTACTTAGAAAAATTCTGACGAATTCGGTACTTAGAAAACAATCAGAAGTTTTTGGTACTAAGAAAATTTCTGTCGTTTTCGGTACTTAGAAAAATTCTGATGATTTCGGTACTTAGAAAAATTCTGTTGATTTTGGTACTTAGAAAATTTTTGACCTTTTCGGTACTTAGAAAATATCTGACGTTTTTGGTACTTAGAAAAATTCTGTCGATTTCAGTACTTAGAAAACATTCAGAAGTCTTCGGTACTTAGAAAATTTCTGACGTTTTCGGTACTTAGAAAAATTCTGTTGATTTCGGTACTTAGAAAAATTCTGTCGATTTCGGTACTTAGAAAAGACTCGGAAGTTTTCGGTACTTAGAAAATTTCTGACGTTTTCGGTATTTAGAAAATTTCAAACGATTTCGGTACTTAGAAAAATTCAGACGATTTCGATACTTAGAAAAATTCCGACGATTTCGGTACTTAGAAAATTTCTGCCTTTTTCGGTACTTAGAAAACAATCAGAAGTTTTTGGTACTAAGAAAATTTCTGTCGTTTTCGGTACTTAGAAAAATTCTGATGATTTCGGTACTTAGAAAAATTCTGTTGATTTTGGTACTTAGAAAATTTTTGCCCTTTTCGGTACTTAGAAAATATCTGACGTTTTCGGTACTTAGAAAGATTCTGTCGATTTCAATACTTAGAAAACATTCAGAAGTCTTCGGTACTTAGAAAATTTCTGACGTTTTCGGTACTTAGAAAAATTCTGTTGATTTCGGTACTTAGAAAAATTCTGTCGATTTCGGTACTTAGAAAAGACTCGGAAGTTTTCGGTACTTAGAAAATTTCTGACGTTTTCGGTATTTAGAAAATTTCAAACGATTTCGGTACTTAGAAAAATTCAGACGATTTCGATACTTAGAAAAATTCCGACGATTTCGGTACTTAGAAAATTTCTGCCTTTTTCGGTACTTAGAAAACATTCAGAAGTTTTCGGTACTTAGAAAATTTCTGACGTTATCGGTACTTAGAAAAATTCTGACGATTTCGGTACTTAGAAAAATTCTGGTGATATCGGTACTTAGAAAATTTCTGACCTTTTCGGTACTTAGAAAAATTCTGACGAATTCGGTACTTAGAATACATTCAGAAGTTATCGATACTTAGAAAATTTCTGACGATTTCGGTACTTAGAAAATTTCTGACCTTTTCGGTACTTGGAAAATTTCTGACCTTTTCGGTAATTAGAAAATTTCTGACCTTTACGGTACTTAGAAAAATTCTGACGATTTCGGTACTTAGAAAACAATCAGAAGTTTTTGGTACTAAGAAAATTTCTGTCGTTTTAGGTACTTAGAAAAATTCTGATGATTTCGGTACTTAGAAAAATTCTGGTGATTTCGGTACTTAGTAAATTTCTGACCTTTTCGGTACTTAGAAAAATTCTGACGAATTCGGTACTTAGAATACATTCAGAAGTTATCGATACTTAGAAAATTTCTGACTTTTTCGGTACTTAGGAAATTTCTGCCGATTTCTTTACTTAGAAAAATTCTAATGACTTCGGTACTTAGAAAAATTCTGACGATTTCGGTACTTAGAAAATTTCTGACCTTTTCGGTACTTGGAAAATTTCTGACCTTTTCGGTAATTAGAAAATTTCTGACCTTTACGGTACTTAGAAAAATTCTGACGATTTCGGTACTTAGAAAACAATCAGAAGTTTTTGATACTAAGAAAATTTCTGTCGTTTTAGGTACTTAAACAATTCTGATGATTTCGGTACTTAGAAAATTTCTGACCTTTTCGGTATTTAGAAAATTTCAAACGATTTTGGTACTTAGAAAAATTCAGACGATTTCGATACTTAGAAAAATTCCGACGATTTCGGTACTTAGAAAATTTCTGCCTTTTTCGGTACTTAGAAAACATTCAGAAGTTTTCGGTACTTATAAAATTTCTGACGTTATCGGTACTTAGAAAAATTCTGACGATTTCGGTACTTAGAAAAATTCTGGTGATTTCGGTTCTTAGAAAATTTCTGTCGTTTTCGGTACTTAGAAAAATTCTGCCGATTTCGGTACTTAGAAACATTCAGAAGTCTTTGGTACTTAGAAAATTTCTGACGTTTTCGGGACTTGGAAAATTTCTGACCTTTTCGGTAATTAGAAAATTTCTGACCTTTACGGTACTTAGAAAAATTCTGACGATTTCGGTACTTAGAAAACAATCAGAAGTTTTCGGTACTTAGATAATTTCTGACGTTTTCGTTACTTAGAAAAATTTTGCCGATTTCGGTACTTAGAAAAATTCTGTTGATTTCGGTACTTAGAAAATTTCTGACCTTTTCGGTACTTAGAAAATATCTGACGTTTTCGGTACTTAGAAAAATTCTGTCGATTTCGGTACTTCGAAAACATTCAGAAGTCTTCGGTACTTAGAAAATTTCTGACGTTTTCGGTACTTAGAAAAATTCTTACGATTTCGATACTTATTAAACATTCAGAAGTTTTCGGTACTTAGAAAAATTCTGCCGATTTCGGTACTTAGGAAATTTCTGCCGATTTCTTTACTTAGAAAAATTCTAATGACTTCGGTACTTAGAAAAATTCTGACGATTTCGGTACTTAGAAAATTTCTGACCTTTTCGGTTCTTGGAAAATTTCTGACCTTTTCGGTAATTAGAAAATTTCTGACCTTTACGGTACTTAGAAAAATTCTGACGATTTCGGTACTTAGAAAACAATCAGAAGTTTTTGGTACTAAGAAAATTTCTGTCGTTTTAGGTACTTAAAAAATTCTGATGATTTCGGTACTTAGAAAATTTCTGACCTTTTCGGTATTTAGAAAATTTCAAACGATTTTGGTACTTAGAAAAATTCAGACGATTTCGATACTTAGAAAAATTCCGACGATTTCGGTACTTAGAAAATTTCTGCCTTTTTCGGTACTTAGAAAACATTCAGAAGTTTTCGGTACTTATAAAATTTCTGACGTTATCGGTACTTAGAAAAATTCTGACGATTTCGGTACTTAGAAAAATTCTGGTGATTTCGGTTCTTAGAAAATTTCTGTCGTTTTCGGTACTTAGAAAAATTCTGCCGATTTCGATACTTAGAAAAATTCTGACCAATTCGGTACTTAGAACACATTCAGAAGTTATCGATACTAGAAAATTTCTGACTTTTTCGGTACTTAGGAAAATTCTGCCGATTTCGGTACTTAGAAAAATTCTAATGACTTCGGTACTTAGAAAAATTCTGACGATTTCGGTACTTAGAAAATTTCTGACCTTTTCGGTACTTGGAAAATTTCTGACCTTTTCGGTAATTAGAAAATTTCTGACCTTTACGGTACTTAGAAAAATTCTGACGATTTCGGTACTTAGAAAACAATCAGAAGTTTTTGGTACTAAGAAAATTTCTGTCGTTTTAGATACTTAGAAAAATTCTGATGATTTCGGTACTTAGAAAATTTCTGACGTTTTCGGGACTTGGAAAATTTCTGACCTTTTCGGTAATTAGAAAATTTCTGACCTTTACGGTACTTAGAAAAATTCTGACGATTTCGGTACTTAGAAAACAATCAGAAGTTTTCGGTACTTAGATAATTTCTGACGTTTTTGTTACTTAGAAAAATTCTGCCGATTTCGGTACTTAGAAAAATTCTGTTGATTTCGGTACTTAGAAAACAATCAGAAGTTTTTGGTACTTAGAAAATTTCTGACCTTTACGGTACTTAGAAAAATTCTGACGAATTCGGTACTTAGAAAACAATCAGAAGTTTTTGGTACTAAGAAAATTTCTGTCGTTTTCGGTACTTAGAAAAATTCTGATGATTTCGGTACTTAGAAAAATTCTGTTGATTTTGGTACTTAGAAAATTTTTGACCTTTTCGGTACTTAGAAAATATCTGACGTTTTTGGTACTTAGAAAAATTCTGTCGATTTCAGTACTTAGAAAACATTCAGAAGTCTTCGGTACTTAGAAAATTTCTGACGTTTTCGGTACTTAGAAAAATTCTGTTGATTTCGGTACTTAGAAAAATTCTGTCGATTTCGGTACTTAGAAAAGACTCGGAAGTTTTCGGTACTTAGAAAATTTCTGACGTTTTCGGTATTTAGAAAATTTCAAACGATTTCGGTACTTAGAAAAATTCAGACGATTTCGATACTTAGAAAAATTCCGACGATTTCGGTACTTAGAAAATTTCTGCCTTTTTCGGTACTTAGAAAACATTCAGAAGTTTTCGGTACTTAGAAAATTTCTGACGTTATCGGTACTTAGAAAAATTCTGACGATTTCGGTACTTAGAAAAATTCTGGTGATTTCGGTACTTAGAAAATTTCTGACCTTTTCGGTTCTTAGAAAAATTCTGACGAATTCGGTACTTAGAATACATTCAGAAGTTATCGATACTTAGAAAATTTCTGACTTTTTCGGTACTTAGGAAATTTCTGCCGATTTCTTTACTTAGAAAAATTCTAATGACTTCGGTACTTAGAAAAATTCTGACGATTTCGGTACTTAGAAAATTTCTGACCTTTTCGGTACTTGGAAAATTTCTGACCTTTTCGGTAATTAGAAAATTTCTGACCTTTACGGTACTTAGAAAAATTCTGACGATTTCGGTACTTAGAAAACAATCAGAAGTTTTTGGTACTAAGAAAATTTCTGTCGTTTTAGGTACTTAAAAAATTCTGATGATTTCGGTACTTAGAAAATTTCTGACCTTTTCGGTATTTTGAAAATTTCAAACGATTTTGGTACTTAGAAAAATTCAGACGATTTCGATACTTAGAAAAATTCCGACGATTTCGGTACTTAGAAAATTTCTGCCTTTTTCGGTACTTAGAAAACATTCAGAAGTTTTCGGTACTTATAAAATTTCTGACGTTATCGGTACTTAGAAAAATTCTGACGATTTCGGTACTTAGAAAAATTCTGGTGATTTCGGTTCTTAGAAAATTTCTGTCGTTTTCGGTACTTAGAAAAATTCTGCCGATTTCGGTACTTAGAAAAATTCTGACGATTTCGGTACTTAGAAAATTTCTGACCTTTTCGGTACTTGGAAAATTTCTGACCTTTTCGGTAATTAGAAAATTTCTGACCTTTACGGTACTTAGAAAAATTCTGACGATTTCGGTACTTAGAAAACAATCAGAAGTTTTTGGTACTAAGAAAATTTCTGTCGTTTTAGGTACTTAAAAAATTCTGATGATTTCGGTACTTAGAAAATTTCTGACCTTTTCGGTATTTTGAAAATTTCAAACGATTTTGGTACTTAGAAAAATTCAGACGATTTCGATACTTAGAAAAATTCCGACGATTTCGGTACTTAGAAAATTTCTGCCTTTTTCGGTACTTAGAAAACATTCAGAAGTTTTCGGTACTTATAAAATTTCTGACGTTATCGGTACTTAGAAAAATTCTGACGATTTCGGTACTTAGAAAAATTCTGGTGATTTCGGTTCTTAGAAAATTTCTGTCGTTTTCGGTACTTAGAAAAATTCTGCCGATTTCGATACTTAGAAAAATTCTGACCAATTCGGTACTTAGAAAACATTCAGAAGTTATCGATACTTAGAAAATTTCTGACTTTTTCGGTACTTAGGAAAATTCTGCCGATTTCGGTACTTAGAAAAATTCTAATGACTTCGGTACTTAGAAAAATTCTGACGATTTCGGTACTTAGAAAATTTCTGACCTTTTCGGTACTTGGAAAATTTCTGACCTTTTCGGTAATTAGAAAATTTCTGACCTTTACGGTACTTAGAAAAATTCTGACGATTTCGGTACTTAGAAAACAATCAGAAGTTTTTGGTACTAAGAAAATTTCTGTCGTTTTAGATACTTAGAAAAATTCTGATGATTTCGGTACTTAGAAAATTTCTGACGTTTTCGGGACTTGGAAAATTTCTGACCTTTTCGGTAATTAGAAAATTTCTGACCTTTACGGTACTTAGAAAAATTCTGACGATTTCGGTACTTAGAAAACAATCAGAAGTTTTCGGTACTTAGATAATTTCTGACGTTTTCGTTACTTAGAAAAATTCTGCCGATTTCGGTACTTAGAAAAATTCTGTTGATTTCGGTACTTAGAAAACAATCAGAAGTTTTTGGTACTTAGAAAATTTCTGACCTTTACGGTACTTAGAAAAATTCTGACGAATTCGGTACTTAGAAAACAATCAGAAGTTTTTGGTACTAAGAAAATTTCTGTCGTTTTCGGTACTTAGAAAAATTCTGATGATTTCGGTACTTAGAAAAATTCTGTTGATTTTGGTACTTAGAAAATTTTTGACCTTTTCGGTACTTAGAAAATATCTGACGTTTTTGGTACTTAGAAAAATTCTGTCGATTTCAGTACTTAGAAAACATTCAGAAGTCTTCGGTACTTAGAAAATTTCTGACGTTTTCGGTACTTAGAAAAATTCTGTTGATTTCGGTACTTAGAAAAATTCTGTCGATTTCGGTACTTAGAAAAGACTCGGAAGTTTTCGGTACTTAGAAAATTTCTGACGTTTTCGGTATTTAGAAAATTTCAAACGATTTCGGTACTTAGAAAAATTCAGACGATTTCGATACTTAGAAAAATTCCGACGATTTCGGTACTTAGAAAATTTCTGCCTTTTTCGGTACTTAGAAAACATTCAGAAGTTTTCGGTACTTAGAAAATTTCTGACGTTATCGGTACTTAGAAAAATTCTGACGATTTCGGTACTTAGAAAAATTCTGGTGATTTCGGTACTTAGAAAATTTCTGACCTTTTCGGTTCTTAGAAAAATTCTGACGAATTCGGTACTTAGAATACATTCAGAAGTTATCGATACTTAGAAAATTTCTGACTTTTTCGGTACTTAGGAAATTTCTGCCGATTTCTTTACTTAGAAAAATTCTAATGACTTCGGTACTTAGAAAAATTCTGACGATTTCGGTACTTAGAAAATTTCTGACCTTTTCGGTACTTTGAAAATTTCTGACCTTTTCGGTAATTAGAAAATTTCTGACCTTTACGGTACTTAGAAAAATTCTGACGATTTCGGTACTTAGAAAACAATCAGAAGTTTTTGGTACTAAGAAAATTTCTGTCGTTTTAGGTACTTAAAAAATTCTGATGATTTCGGTACTTAGAAAATTTCTGACCTTTTCGGTATTTTGAAAATTTCAAACGATTTTGGTACTTAGAAAAATTCAGACGATTTCGATACTTTGAAAAATTCCGACGATTTCGGTACTTAGAAAATTTCTGCCTTTTTCGGTACTTAGAAAACATTCAGAAGTTTTCGGTACTTATAAAATTTCTGACGTTATCGGTACTTAGAAAAATTCTGACGATTTCGGTACTTAGAAAAATTCTGGTGATTTCGGTTCTTAGAAAATTTCTGTCGTTTTCGGTACTTAGAAAAATTCTGCCGATTTCGGTACTTAGAAAAATTCTGACGATTTCGGTACTTAGAAAATTTCTGACCTTTTCGGTACTTGGAAAATTTCTGACCTTTTCGGTAATTAGAAAATTTCTGACCTTTACGGTACTTAGAAAAATTCTGACGATTTCGGTACTTAGAAAACAATCAGAAGTTTTTGGTACTAAGAAAATTTCTGTCGTTTTAGGTACTTAGAAAAATTCTGATGATTTCGGTACTTAGAAAAATTCTGGTGATTTCGGTACTTAGAAAATTTCTGACCTTTTCGGTACTTAGAAAAATTCTGACGAATTCGGTACTTAGAATACATTCAGAAGTTATCGATACTTAGAAAATTTCTGACTTTTTCGGTACTTAGGAAATTTCTGCCGATTTCTTTACTTAGAAAAATTCTAATGACTTCGGTACTTAGAAAAATTCTGACGATTTCGGTACTTAGAAAATTTCTGACCTTTTCGGTACTTGGAAAATTTCTGACCTTTTCGGTAATTAGAAAATTTCTGACCTTTACGGTACTTAGAAAAATTCTGACGATTTCGGTACTTAGAAAACAATCAGAAGTTTTTGGTACTAAGAAAATTTCTGTCGTTTTAGGTACTTAAAAAATTCTGATGATTTCGGTACTTAGAAAATTTCTGACCTTTTCGGTATTTAGAAAATTTCAAACGATTTTGGTACTTAGAAAAATTCAGACGATTTCGATACTTAGAAAAATTCCGACGATTTCGGTACTTAGAAAATTTCTGCCTTTTTCGGTACTTAGAAAACATTCAGAAGTTTTCGGTACTTATAAAATTTCTGACGTTATCGGTACTTAGAAAAATTCTGACGATTTCGGTACTTAGAAAAATTCTGGTGATTTCGGTTCTTAGAAAATTTCTGTCGTTTTCGGTACTTAGAAAAATTCTGCCGATTTCGGTACTTAGAAAAATTCTGACGATTTCGGTACTTAGAAAATTTCTGACCTTTTCGGTACTTGGAAAATTTCTGACCTTTTCGGTAATTAGAAAATTTCTGACCTTTACGGTACTTAGAAAAATTCTGACGATTTCGGTACTTAGAAAACAATCAGAAGTTTTTGGTACTAAGAAAATTTCTGTCGTTTTAGGTACTTAGAAAAATTCTGATGATTTCGGTACTTAGAAAAATTCTGTTGATTTTGGTACTTAGAAAATTTCTGACCTTTTCGGTACTTAGAAAATATCTGACGTTTTCGGTACTTAGAAAAATTCTGTCGATTTCGGTACTTAGAAAACATTCAGAAGTCTTCGGTACTTAGAAAATTTCTGACGTTTTCGGGACTTGGAAAATTTCTGACCTTTTCGGTAATTAGAAAATTTCTGACCTTTACGGTACTTAGAAAAATTCTGACGATTTCGGTACTTAGAAAACAATCAGAAGTTTTCGGTACTTAGATAATTTCTGACGTTTTCGTTACTTAGAAAAATTCTGCCGATTTCGGTACTTAGAAAAATTCTGTTGATTTCGGTACTTAGAAAATTTCTGACCTTTTCGGTACTTAGAAAATATCTGACGTTTTCGGTACTTAGAAAAATTCTGTCGATTTCGGTACTTAGAAAACATTCAGAAGTCTTCGGTACTTAGAAAATTTCTGACGTTTTCGGTACTTAGAAAAATTCTTACGATTTCGATACTTATTAAACATTCAGAAGTTTTCGGTACTTAGAAAAATTCTGCCGATTTCGGTACTTTGAAAAATTCTGTTGAATTCGGTACTTAGAAAAATTCTGCTGATTTCGGTACTTAGAAAAATTCTGTCGATTTCGGTACTTAAAAAAATTCTGCTGATTTCGGTCCTTAGAAAATTTCTGCCTTTTTCGGTACTTTTTCGGTACCGTATCCGGGTTGCACCGGCCACAGGGCTGATGGATCATGGGTTAGAGTCCTCTTGCCGTCAGGCTAACAGTAGAACGTGGTCTTCCTCTCCATGTAACGTAAATGTTGATTAGTTCCGTTGAAAAGTACAAATTTCTCCAGGAGCTCCCTTATCTTCTGGATTAGGTTCGAAATTACAGGGCTACGGAGTTGAACATTAGTTGTCGTAATCCCAAAATTGGGTCGGTTGTTCATCGATGGTTATAAAATAAAATAAATCTTTTTCTCGCCAAGCTTGCGGGAGTGAAAAATATTAGTGAGAAACTGGTTAAAACTGGTGAGAGTGGCGAGTACATCAAATGAATATGTAAATAAATTAAGAAAAAATATTTTCTTCTGAGCTTAAAAGTAGCTAATGTAACTTTTAAATTATAAATTTTCATTATTCATATCATATGTAATTTTCATAAAGTACTCAATGCAGTGTATAAAATAATTTGATGTTTAATTAGCACTAAATATATTTCTTCGGCAATAAATATATTTCTTCAGCAATAAATATCTATCTATATTATATAAAACGCTAATACGTACGTATGTATCAATAAAACCGATGATATTTCTTTTCTCGCGCTGGCAACAGTTTTCATTTTTAATTGATTGGATTCGGTGCGCAAGAGCACGTAGTGAGCATACCATATGTCTAATCGGGTGAATTCTCACCGAATTATCTTCATCGAAGCCGATGCTTTACATTCGGCGTTCAGTACTATTTCATATTGTTTTACAACACATGGTTTTAGCCCTCTGGTGGGAAAAGCTTTAAAACAAAGCTTACAAAAGTTACTTTTCTCAACAACTGAAATTTAGAATAGTGTGATTAAGAAAAAATGTGAACTGTTTGCAATTTCAAATCAATATTGAAATGCACAGGTTTAGAATTTTCTACAGTTAAAGTTTTCGGAACTTCAGTGTACAAAAAAGTATACAAAAGCTAGACGTTAAGAACGTATGCAGTGCGCGAGCAAAGCGAGCATCGGATTGCGAAGCAATCCGAAATGAACTGCGAAAGCAGTTCCGGGGGTTTGCGAGCGCCAGCGAGCAGGGGGCGAAGCCTCCTAGTACTTCATTATTTTATGCCCATTTAATTTTATCTATATTTATTTAAATAAACGTAATTTTAAAATTTATTAAATGTGTAGTTATCTACTTGTAAATAAGGAATAAAGACTTGTTCTACCAAGAAGAGTTTGTATTAAAAACGTTTTCTCTTCTAAACTAATTTACTTTTCATTCGACAAGTTGGTTCTCTGTCTTTGCCATTCATTATTGCTTTGAGTTTGATTTTTAAAAAATAACAGATTACACTTATTCATTCAATAATTAGTTTGCAGTGAATAAATAATAAACTTTTTTATTATTAGTAATATTAAGAATTTTAGTTGCAGTACTAAATAATATTAAAAATTATTTTTACATTTAGTCAGAGCTGTGTGTGTGATCTAACAATTTTAAAAAATGAAAAATTATAATTGGAATAAAAATAAGTCCTATGCCATGCTGAAATGCCTCAATGTTTCGCTTTGGACTGCTAAGACCCTAAGTACGTCCCTGATTGTCGTAATATGTAGAAAATATTGGAGCTTTAAATACCATGTAAAATGGTCTAAAAATTATTTAAACGATATAGATTTACGTAACGCGATGTTAGAAGAGGCAACTGGTACTAACATGACATCAAAATGTCGGAATTAAAACTTTACCATGGCGGAAAAAAACTAGCTGACAAAATAAATTTCAAACAGTAATGGATTTCACGTACACTGATAATAAAAAACGTACATGGTACACTGATAAAAAAAAAGCGATTACCTAAATATGATATTTTGAGTGTGAAAACCCGGATGGAAGGATATTATCTATAAAAAGGTTATAAAAGCAACAGAAAAACAATGTAGTTTTTCCATTAAATTGTCATTCATTGAGCTTGTAAAGTTATAAACTAAATTCATAGTATGCGCGTTATAATATCTTGGTCAAAGTATTGGAATTTGAAAAACATGGGGAAGTTTGTCTGCAGACGGAACCCAATTTTTTCCAACCCCCATAGAGCATATCTTGAATTTTTAATTGTACTTTTTAGACTGCTGTTATTTTTTAACTATGGTTTTAATGAAGCAGCAATTTTTCTTATAGGAAAGAGCTATGATGTTAAATGACCTGTATAACGTAGTACAACAAAATACAGGTAAGATTATAATTCTCATGTCTTATCAATTTTGAAATCTTTACGTCTTTTGTCCAAAAATTTAAATTTTCTAATATCTGTTGCTGTTTCATTTGCTGAATTTTTCTTTTTCAAAACTGCAACACGGACGAAAAACTACTATAAACATGAATTTTGGAGGGAGCCGTAATCTGAGAAATAAGGTTCCAGTAGTTTGGACAGAATTTGGACCCCCTTAATTTTACTTTTTGCGTATTTCATCGTATCTTGAACGTATCTATCAAATTAAAAGATTTTTCACACGAAGCTTCACATGAGATTTATCCAGAAGTAATTTCAAGCAAAATAAAACTTTTACCAAATATTTTTATCTTCATTTTAAATAATGCAATTTTAAATGGTGAAATATAAAATTTGAGCGAAATCGACCCAATAGTTTCTGAGAAATCAATTTTTAAATATAAGACTTTTTTTTCAAGCAGCACGACTTAAGCATTTTTAAAAATACGACTTTTTTAAAACTCAATTTCTTAGGAACTATTCGACCGATTTCCCCACATTTTCAATTTCACCATTTGAAATTGCATTATTTAAAATGATGCGAAAATTCTATACCTTACAATTCAAAATTTCTTCAACCATTTTTAAATAAAATAATTATTAAAAATTTTTGCATTGAATTATCTATGGATAAACAAATTTTATTATTTTGTGCAGAATCTTTTTTATTTTCGTTGGAAGTTCTTGAGATATAGTGGAATGCGCAAAGAAGTAATATTGAGAACGAGCAACCTGCATACGTAGGGTAATCGAGTAATGTTGATTATTTTAACTAGTCTATAACTGAAAACTTTCAAAAATCAACTGATCATGTTCAAAATTTATCAGGATTTATTAAAATCATAACTCAAAATTAGCTTAAATCGAAAATAACTTCACGTGACTCAAAAAGAGGCAAGATTAGGCCGTCAGAATCCACTTAATTCGTAAGCGGATTATGCCAAACCGAAACTTGTCTTACGGTAAAGTGATGCTGTTTACAGAGGTGTCTTATTCTATGCCTGTTTTTGACAAAACTGTGTTACATTTGTGATATATTGCAAACACAGAAGAATATTTGGTTTGAGAATTAATATTTTTTATTCAAAAATTACAATTTTGTTTTGTCATTTTGCGCTATAAGTAAACTGGTTAATACCTATACATACATAAGAACTTTTTTGAAATTCTTTCACGTCAAAGTTTGATCCTAAATGGTAAGTAGGAAATGGAAATATTTAAGATTTAGAATTTTAAGTAGGGCCAGGATAGACTGGTTGTTAGGACGTTGGGCAAGTGTTCAAGTGGTCGTGAGTTCGAGCACCGCAAGCAGAAGTAATGGTGACTAACGCACGTTAAATCTGTCGGGTCACAAAGTCTTCTATGTTCCCAAAACAAATCATACCTCTGGAAGTGCTGAATTGGAGGTTAATCGTTCTCTGGTTCAGGTCAAAATTACGACCTATGGATGAATAAATGCGTCCACCCTGTAATTGGGGTGTGATGTATGTGTGTGATTGAATTTGTATGTTTGGCCATAAATGGCGTCACTGAAGCACAAGAAACACACCTCTGCCTAAAATTCGCTTAGTTTCACCAAGCAAGCCTGTTGGTATTAGCCAGTAGCATTAGAAACAACTACAACAGAATTTCATGTTTTTTTACTGGCGATGCAAATAATACTTAAAACTTTATTTATTTTTGCTTATCTTTTTTTTTTGATCCCTTCTTCCTGAAAAACTACAAAAAATAAATACTTATACATTTATACATATATGAATTTTCTTGTGTATAATATTGAGTTTATTCAGGGCAATAAACTAAACACGAATGTTGTAGTTTTAAATTTTTTACTATTATTAGCTAAAATATGTTAGCAAAATGTATTTTGCAAAATAAAATTCGCGCAAAAGTTTTTTTTAAAAATAAATATAAAAATACAATAGCAATTTTTTATCTGTGTTTATATCACAGATAGTTTAAAGAATTTAAAGTGCGACGTAAAAAAAGTACTACGTCTTGTGGAATTAAAATAAAGAATGATTTTTAAATTTTCCTTTTTTAAAATTTGAATATTGTTAAAATTGCAAATTTTGTTTTAAAATTTGCTAAATTATTCACAAAGAATATATTATTGAAATTGCTTTTGTAAAATTTCTAAAATTATGTAAAGATTTTTTCCTGTTGAAGAATTTTTTATGCTTACATGATTGTTACTGATATTGTTTAAATGGAATTTAAGCAACTATACCTTTAGTGTAAATCAATTCCAATAACTTAAAATAAATTGACATTTGACAGAAGAATTGACTTTTAATAGAAAATATTTCATTTACCAACCAATATTCGAAATGCACCGTAAAATTGGGTATTAGTATATCACACTCGTTTCAAAAATGTTTTACCAATTTACTTTAATACCAAAATAAATTGAATGAAGTAAAAGTATCGAAACAAATAATTTAATACAAATTTTAAAAAATGCTTTTACAAAAAACCCACAAGCAATACTTCTTTATGGTTATTTTTTTATACATATTCTACAAAATTAGTAATTTATTTTTATAACCGTCATTGTAAAGTTGACCCAATTTTGGTTTTACGACTACTAATATTCAACTCCGTAGCCTTGTAATATTGAACCCAATCCAGAAGACAAGGGAACTCCTTGATCTAGTATTGGGAGAAATTTGCTTTCGTGAAAGACCTCTTGATGAAACTAACCCGCATTTGCGTTACATGGAGCGGAAAACCACGGAAGCCCTTCAAGATCCCTTGAACCCATTATCCGTCTACCACTAAGGATATTTTTACGTCAGCACTGCTGTCGGTGCCAGCCGGGTGCGGAATTCAACCAGCCACTTCATTTGAGGGTTAACGCTCTATCCCCTGAACCACCTATCCCCTGCAGCATTTAATATTCACAGTTTTTTACATAAAAAGAAACCAATTTTGTATTTAAGCAGCATTAAGCTTAAATCGATTCTAACACGCGTATGTCTGACATTAAATTAATTGATATTGGCAATTTAATAAGGAATAACGGAATCTTAGTTTTAGACTTAATTATTGAATGATAATTCTAATTACTATTGGAATTATTTAACGGAAAATAGTTTATTTACTATTTATTATATGATATATAACATGAATTAAATAACTGCATTTGTACCATAAATGGAGAAACACCAACTTCGAGCAAAAACATGATTTATTTTAATAACGCATAGGATAGCAGTTAATCTAAAACTTCTAAAACAATGCTAATTTTATGGAATTTAAAAATCAACTTTGAATTAAATTCACGTGACACTAAGACTAAAAATAAACTAACTTCAAAAGGAAACCCTCACGGAGAAAAAGGAAACCCATATAGCAGCGATTTCAATTTCATTTCGTTCCTACATAACTATATTTTATTTTAATTTATAACCGTCGTTGAACAGCAGACCCAATTTTATGGGTTTCCGACTAGTAATGTTCAACTCCATAGCCTTGTAATTTTGAACCCAATCCAGAAGACAAGGGAACTCCTGGATCGAGTATTGGGAGAAATTTGCCTTCGTGGAGGACTTTGCGTAACTATATTGTTGTTGTCGTAGCCATTAAGGCAGTGGGGGAGCGACTGTTCTTGTTTTCCAGTTTCATCATCTGTGGCCACGAATTCGACTTCTGCAACACCCGTTTATAGAGCGGACCTATTCATGCATCCATTCATTCATTCATTCATCCACATACAGAAATTTTGACCTGAACCATAGAACGATCAATATCCAATCCAGTACCCTAGAGGCATAATTTGTTAAAGGAACTGGAAGGACTTTGTGATACGACATATTTAACGTGCACTGGTCATCACATAACTATACAAATTCGTTGTTATACTAATCAATTAAAAATAAAAAAAAAATTGAATATATATTCTGAATTAATAAATAAATTTTTTAATACTTAGTAATGTTTATGCATAGAAAAAGTAGAATCTCTTTTTTTTTTAGAATAATATCGGAAGTATTATGATTATAAAAAAATTATAATAATAAACCACTTTGTTCATATTTTTAACGTTATTATGAGTCACATCTGAGCTGATTTCTTACACAATTTTGATTCATTTAATGCAGTGTTAGAAGTTTAAAAAACTTTATTTAGATGGAGATTTCTCAGAAAGCGCCCAAGAAATGATAAATGATTAGTTAACTAAAAAATAAATTGACTAGCGCTGAAAAAAAAAGACAAAATTTTTCTACTTTCACTTTTAAAACTCTTGTTTTGTTCCAAAACGTTTAGATTAAGGGAAATTTCGGGGATGTAATAGCTTACTTTGGATGTTTCTGCATTTTACATTAATGGTTTACCATAGTAGGAATAGTGTGATTTGGCTCAGATTTATCTAGTAATAAAAAAGCCATGTATTTATATATAAAACAATGTGTTTTGTATTGCTCCCACTATTTAACTAGGGATTCTGAAATTTAATCAAAATTCATTCAAGCAGGAAAATTTAGAAATAATGATTTGTTCAAAAACATTTAGACTAATAGGAATTTCGGGAGTTTTCTTAATGAGTATATTTCTAAAAGAATATTACCTATTAACTTCAGAAAATAATATTTTAATTGGATTCTTAAATACTTATGTCTCTTTGTGTGACTCTGTCTTAAAAATTAATAAGAGAAATCTATTTTACGCTTTTATAAATATATATATACGTAAGTTATTTTTCTTATTAATTTATTTTAAAATAATTAATGAATTTTGAGTTTTAAAGTATACAAATCATTTTACAAATTTACTTTATTTTAAAGTAATTTCAAATGAAAAAAAAATGGAATAAAATCGGTCGAATAGTTTCTGCAAAATCCAATCTGCAAAATCAATGCTTCGTTGAAATTTTTAAAATTTTGTATTTAACCATTTAAAATTAAATACTTCAAAATTATGTATAAATCAGTATACCTTGAAATTAAGACATTTTTAAACTGCTATTAAACAATGTAATAAAAAAATAATTAAAATTATTCTTTACATGTAATTATTTTCGGATAAATGAGTTTTATATTTATGTGCAAAAATGTGCAATATGCAATAAATATTTTTTAATATCACTATGACGTATATTTTTCACTAATTTTATTTTTTTGCTACTATCAAGGATTCTTAAGAACCCCAAAAATTAATTGTAATTCAATTGGAGTGAACACTTTCTGTTGGGAAATTTTTAAACTATTAAAGTTTTTTTAAACATAAAATGGTTATAGACAAATGAAATTTTTTGAAAATGTCTAATTATTACTTTTTAGATTTATTATTATGATGGATTAAAGTTGCAAGTCAGTGAATAAAAAATTTAAAAAAAAAACAATTTTCATAAGAAAACAAGCGTTTAGCAAATGGTTTATTCACTGATTTGGTGAATAGTGTCTGTACGCACCATTTTATTTCTTAAATAAAATATAATTAAGACATCCTAATAAATGTAGTGTAAGCATTCGACAGATTCCCTTAATTTTTAAACAGAAGACTTTTTCAAGCAATACGACTTACGCATTTTTAAAAAAATTCTCAGGAACTATTCGACTGATTTCCTTAAATTTCGTCATTTTAAATTGCATTTTTTATAACGATGCTAAAAATGTATACCTTACAATTCATTCATCACATTTTATTCAAAAATTACAATTTTATGTCATTTTGCATTGTAAACTGGTTTATACATATGAAACATCTATTCTATCTATAAGAACTTTTTTGAAATTTTTTTCACATAAAGGTTTGGTCATTAATAGGAAATAGAAATATGTAAGATTTGGAATTTTACGTAGGGCCTGGATAGCCTGGTAAATAATGCTTTTGGTCCATGTCCAAGAGGTCGTGAGTTCTATCATCGCCGGTCGAAGTAAATGATGAATGGTGCACGTTAATTCTGTAGGGTCACAAAGTCTTCTATGTTCGCAAAACAATTCATACCTCTGGGGTATTGAATTAGAGATTGATTGTTCTCGGGTTCAGGTTAAAATTACGATCTGTGGATGAATAAGTGGATATATGAATGTGTCCGCCCTGTAAATAGGCTGTGACGTGTGTGTCATTGAATTCACATTTTTGGCCAGAGATGGCGTCACTGAAGCACTTCTTCCATACATTAGCTTAGTTACACTAAGTAGGCTTGCTGGTATTGGCAAGTGGCATTAGAATCATATAGCAGCCATTATTTATCATATAGCATTATTTATCATGTAGCCATTAATTATGATTACTTATCATAGAGCAGGTATTTCAATTTCGTTTTTATACATAACTATTATTTTTGTTATTGTCGTAGCCATTAAGGCACTGGGGGTGTGATTGTTCTTCTTTTCCAGTTTCGTCATCTTTTGCCAAGAATTCGACAACTGCCACACCCATACGTCACACCCACTTATAGAGCGAACCCATTCATACATCCTTGCATTCAATCATTCATCCGTAATTTTGACCTGAACCAAAAAACGATCAATCTCCAATCCAGTACCTCAGAGGCATAATTTGTTATCGGACCATGAAGGACTTTGTCACCCAACAGATTTAGCATGCAATAGTCACCACATAACTATACTAATTCATTGTTACACTAATTATTTAAAAGTAAATTTATTTAACGAAAAAAAAGTTTATATGTTCTGATTTAATAAATGAAATTTTAATACTTATTAATTTTAATGCTTACAAAAGTGGAATTCGTATCTTTTTATTACAGAATAATATCGGAAGTATTATAATTATAAAAAAAATGATAATAAAGCACTTTGTTCATATATTTTTCGTTTTTCGTTATTATAGGTCGTATCTGAGCCGATTTGTGTCGGAGTTTTGATTAATTTAATCCAGTGTTAGAACTTTTAAGTCCATTATTTAAATAAAGCTGTACTCAGAAAGCGCCCAAAAAAACATACGTGATTAGTTAACTAAAATATAAAGTAACTAGTGCTGAAAAGAAAGATATAAATTATTCTACTTTGGCTTTTAAAAGGTATTTTGGAATTCATATTTGCCCAGACAAAAATTGAATCATCTTAACCCCTTGTCCGAATCCAATTCGAGCAATTACTACACGTAATTTGTGATGCCAGGCTTCGGGCAGGAAAAAAATTAACGTTTCTATTTTGCGAAACCCGAGCTGAGCTTATTTCTACTTTAGGATACTTAATTCACTATTTTCCCATTAGTGGTCCTAGTTTTTTACCGATTACAACTTCAGTCGAGGGAGGGAAATGTGGGTGGGGGTTTTGGGATATACATACTGTAAAAGATTTTTAAAATTAAGGTATTGAAAATCATATTGTTGTGTTTTTATATTACATTTAGCTTCAAAATTTTCTTTCATTTGTTTTAATTGATTTGTTTAATTGTTTTAATTGAATAAGACTAGTGCTAACGTCTAATTGGCAACGTCTAGTGGTAACGAAGAATATATATATATATATATATATATATATATATATACATATTTAAAGTTATTTTTATTAGTAATTTATTTAAAAATAATTAAATTTTAAATTGTAAAGTGTACAAATCATGTTACATTACTTTAAAGTAATTTTAAATGGAAAAAAAAATTAAATGAAATCCGCGAACAGCTTTTGAGAAATCCAATTTTTAAAAATGATTAGTTGAATTTTATTTCCCAATAATTTCTCAACTGATTGCATTTAAATTTTGTATTTTACCATTTCAAATTATATACTTTAAAACATGTAGAAATTTGCATGCCTTGCAAATTCCAATATTTTTAAACTGCTTTTAATTAATATAATAAAAAATAATTAAATTTATTCTTTATGTGTTTCTATTTTCGGATAAAGCAGTTTTATATTTATGTGCAATATGTTTAAAATATTTTCGAGATTTAATAAATTATGCTAAGAAGTGAATTTATGTTTATGAGTCTTAAATTTTGATCGCTCCCCCGCGAAATTATTAGGAGCAGAGTACGACTACCCCGTATTTTGGACGTCAAAAATTCAAATTTGTTTTTAAAAATACCTCTGCTCTACGTAAGAATACTACGTTAGGTATGAAAGTACGTTTTCGCATCTGATTTTGTAACTTAAAATATCGGGTTCTCTATATAATCAGCTTATTTAAAGGTAGACTTTCAAACCATTAAGATTGAGTCTTTGAAGGCCAAGAACTGATCATTAAATCAAGAGTTATTCAGGGAGCTCATTTTTTATTTTATTTTAAGTAACCCAGTCAGAATTATGAACGCCTGAGTAGTACAAAAGAAAAAGGTTTTAATTCATATTAAAAACCTGTCATTAATATGAATCTGATCAATACGAATCCTTTGATGAATATGAATCTGAATAATTTGTATCCCACGATCAATACGAATCCCTTGATTAATATGAATCCCTTCATTAATACTACAACTAATCTAGATATTTCATTATCTTATGAAATTATTACTGATTCAGAAACAACGGTATTTTCATATTTATCATAAATTATTTACTTTTCGTGTATTATATCTCAAAGTAGAAATTTAATATTAGGAACCTTTTTTATTGGTAAAAAAGTTTTAAGTCCTAATGGCCAGTTCATTCCAAAGTCCTTCTTAATTGCCTTAATTCGCTTTTCAATTTTTTTTTATTACTTTTAATCGTTTTAATTTTTTTTTTACTCTTATCTAAAATTTCGTGTGGTCTACTTTCAGATTCACTTTATTTTAACCCATTTTCGGCCAAAGTTGAGCATATGCACCATTTCAATAAATATTTTTTTATTAACATTGTGACGTATATTTTTCACTAATTTTATTTTTCTGCAATTGCCAAGGGTTCTTAGGACACACAAAAATTAACAGTAATTCAATTGGAGTAAACACTTTCTGCTGGGAAAATTTTTTATGCTATTAAAGTTTTCTTTTAACTTAAAACGTTAAATGACAAATGAAATTTTTTGAAAATGTATAATTATTCCATTTGAGATTTATCATTATGCTTTTATGATGGATTTAAGCTGCAAGTCAGTAAATAAAATTAAAAAAATTCATAAAAAACAAGCATTCAGCTAAATGGTTTGTTCATTGATTTGGTGAATGGTGCCCAAAAAAAAAATAAAAATAAAAAACCATTTCATGCATGAAATTTTTTTTGTGTCTTAATGAATGTAATGTAAGCATAGTTCAATGAAAATAACACCACATTTTAGAGAATTTCTTTGCTTGGCCTAAAATAGGAGAATTGAATGTGGTGTTTGTGGTAGGATAAGAAGAAATGTTTCATTCAATTACAAGAAATCTTCATTTGTTAAATAATCACACAAGTAAACGCTTAATCCATACTTTTCCTTTTATTTCAAAAACAAGTTGTCACAATTGGGGAAACATAATTCCTTTTTGGCAATGTATTTTTTTATTGCTGTTTAAAAACTCTTCGTAAATTTATATTATTTACTGAACGTTGAAATTATAAATATTTCAGTTTTTTTTAATTTGAAAGTATTGCCCAAACGGGGTTATGTAGTTACTTTACATACATTGTAATGGTATACCGGGCCAATGTATGCCAGGCAATGGCACTTGATCTTTAAAAATAAACATCATTGAAGGATATCTTGAGCAAATGTCTGTCCAAACCATTTAAAGAAATTTATTTTTAATTGTTTTAAGTAGAGGGGCACAACATTCGATCTGTACAGTCGTAGGTATAGCCTGTGGCAGCAAACTAAACATAATTTTAAAAAATAGCGATTTTAAAAAATAAATAAAAGAAGTTCGGAAATTTTAAATTGCGCATTCAGGCTGGGATAGCCTGGTTGGTAGGGCACTGGGCCCATGTCAAAGAGTTCTTGGGTTCGATCCCAGCCGGCCGAAGACTTCCCGTGTAGTAAATGGTTACTGATGCGCGTTAAATCTGTCGAATCACAAAATCCTTCATGTTCCTTAACAAATCATACCTCTGGGGGTATTGATCCAGGAGTTTCCTTGTCTTCTGGATTGGTTCGAAACTACGAGGCTATGGAGTTGAAGATTAGCAGTCGTAAACCCCAAAAACTGGGTTGGATGTTCTACGATGGATTAAAAATAAAATAAAATTGCGCAATCAAGTTTTTAATGTACAAAACCTCAACCAATGTAGTTTCTCAATGGTTAATGCTACGGATTTACGCATAGTTTTGTAAATCCCAACATTTTAATTCGACTTTATTATTGACGCTCTTCGTGTGTGGTGATTTCGTCGAAAATTAAATGACTTTTAGATAATTATTGTTACTCATTTTCACGTAGTTTCTGAAATCGCCATTTTTTTTTATGAAATCGAAATATGTTCTAACGTCTTGAAAGTTATGAGATGCTTTATTTGCGCAAAATTCATCGTAAATCTAAATGACTTTTGATCATTTTTTCGGCAGTTATTGCTATGCATTTCAGCGTGGTTTTTAAAATTTCGATATTTTCAGTACGACATTATTATGAATTGCGAGTAACGATTAGCTCATTGAGCTAACCATTTTTTAAAGTGGTTTATTTGTGATGATTTTTTCGCAAATCACATTATTTATGAATCGTTATATTGGCAATTATAACTGCGACACATTTCAACAAGATTTCGAAAGTTCTAATATTTTTTATGCGAATCCCGCGTATTTAAATACATTACTTTTTGACGCTAGTTATACCGATTTCATCGTAAATATAAATAGATTTTAATAGTTTTTTCGGTAGTCATAGCTATTAAAATCCCTTTATATTTACGATGGGACCCTGCGCTTTTCCCCACGGTTCAAAAAGTCCTGATATCTTTATTACTATATTTTCACGGCATGCGAGTTCTGATTCGCGCATTAAATTAATCACGTGTTCAGTGTCGATCTCAACGCAAATATAAGTATTTTTTTGAACATTTATTTTTTGGCAGTCACAATTTAAAAGTCACACATCGTAATTCGTGTTCACGCAATCTAAAAATCGCATTTCGTATTAACATTAACGAGATTTAAAAATCATCTATCGCGATTCGTATTCATGAGATTTAAAATCGCAAATCGTGATTCATATTTTGGCGTTTAAAAAATCATACGTTATTACTCTTCGCGCAATTTAAAAATCATACACCGCGATTCATATTCACGTGATTTAAAAACCACATATCGCTATTCATATTCACACGTTTCAAAAATTATACATTGTGAGTTTTCTCGCAATTTCAAAATCACATATCTCGATTCGTATTCTCGCAATTTGAAAATCTGGACAGGAAGATTCCTCATATGGGACAAATCCCCAAACTAATTAAGTTATGTGCCCTAAATTTAATACTAAACCACAACAGCTTCTCTATAAATGAATGTTCAAGGTTAAGAAGCAGTCTTTAAACAAAATCATTAAATTTTCATTTAATAACCCGAAAAAGCTATCACATGATCAAACCATCACAATATTTTAAAATTTTGCAAATTGTGGAATATGCCAATAAGAAAATTTTTTAACCATTTTACATCATTTATAATTATATGCTGAGAAATTATTTGTATATCATTAAATTTTAACTGTAAAAAAATTTAATCAATTTAAGTATCATAAAGTAATGTAAATTTTAATTTATTGCTAATACATATGGATTAATTGCTAGTAGTGTTATGTTTAAAAAGTATGGGTCATAAAGTATTGTAAGTATCTTATAATTTTTTTTATTTATTAAGGAAATAGTTCCTTCAAAATTAATGTTTTCTTTCTTTTCCTTTCTCAGCCCTTTGCCCCTTTCTCAGCCAAAAATAAATCTTTCAAAGTTTAAGTATATTCCTTAATAAATGTTGAATCTTATTTCAGCTGCAAGGGTTTTAATTTTAATCATTTTTAACCCTATGAACTTTCTTTAAATCAAAGTATTTAATTTTCATTAATGTGAATAACTGGAATATTTATTTTCTTAATTCAGTTCACTGAACAAATTTTTTATGTTAAAATTTATGATTAAATGGACTTTAGTAATATATAATGTGATTAAAACAAAGATGAATTTTCCCATTGTTTTTAATTAATCTGAATTTTTTTCCTGATAAATTGATTCTGATTGTATTTTATTTTCTAAGCTATCAGTTTTGAAGTTTTTTATTTTAAACGTTTAAAAATATTTAATTTTATGCCAACGTATTACAAGGTTAACTGATAAAATTAATTTAGTGCCTTGAACAATGTTTATATAGTAATCACTACTTACAATTACTAAACATGTTTGTCTAAGTACTTTGGCTTGCGCCTTTCACTCAAAAAGGTTGTGCACCCCTACTAACATAATTTGAAGATGCTCATTTGTTATAAAATAAATTGAGTGAGGATGTATTTTCGGCTAATTATTTATCAAACTTTTTTTATGCATTATTATTTAGTTTAAAGTAATCTAAACGTTCCATCTTTGAATTATAACAAAGATTTTCAAGATTAAAAATTTCGTTCGCTTCAAAAGACATATTAATAGGAAATAACAGTCGACATGTTTCAAGTGCTCAAAATAGGTGCCCGTATTCAAGACAAGCCAAACGTGAATGAAAAGAAGCATAAGTTTAAAATAAAACAAAAAGTTGTTCACGAAAAATTGAAAAAATAAAGGTGAGAAGCAAAACTAGAAAAAACCACAGTACCCGAAAGAGATAAAAGATCCACAGAACAAGAAAAACCACAGTGACCATGAGAGACAAATCAAGGTAAAATGCATTTCCACTCGTTATGGAGAAGTGGTGAGGATCTAATATCGTTGAGAGGGGAATAAGCATTTATTTGAATAAAATAAAATTCCAAGGCATCAAGATGAGCTTATGTGGCAGTGATGGAAATAATTTCGACATCGTTAAAAATTGAATTTGCGCTCATAATTCCAACAGTTTGCAGCAATGAATGATGTTTTGATAGCAGACAATCATGTTTCTTTAAGTCTAAATTTTAAAGCGCGTCTAGTTTATCCGATATAGCCAATGTCTCTCTGACAATGTATATAGTAAATGCCACAACGATCATTAAAGCTAATAGGCTCATTAAGAGACCTAAATTTGGTTTTGTTAAAAGGCCTAAAAAGGACTTTAAAACCAAAACAGAAGAGTATATTAGCAATTTTATAACGAGCGAGAGAATAAGAAATGATCCACTCGTAAGGATTTGAAGAAGAGGGACGTTTGAGTCTAGTTAGTTTAGTCAAGATGAATCAACTATTGAAGCGATTAAATACACTGTCAACATCAAACGAGCGGAAGATGGTAAGTTCGGAGGTTAAGTAAAGTTAGAAGGTTGTAAATGTGTGCAAAACGGAAGTATAGAATGTAGAAATGTTATGACAATTAGGGTGAATAAAATTAAATGAGATGGTAAAAAGACGGCTATATGCTTATAATAAACAGGAGTGGAAAAATGGTCAGGGTATCTTTTTCTTTTTTTTCTCTTTTGGCTTCTGTGTTTTTTTTTTTTTACTTATGTATCTTCCTGTTATTCATTCCATTTTTCATAAGCAGCTCTTCGTTTTATAATTCAAATCCCTTTTGTTTCTTCCGATTCACATCTGGCAAGTTTTGAAAATGGGCGCCTGTTTTTGAGCATTTGAAACATGTATACTGTTATTTCTTGTTTGAATATTTTTTGAAGTGAACAAAGTTTTTAATCGGGTTATATTTTGCCGCTTTAGTTTCCTGAGATTATTTGTTTAATGTAACAAAAATGTTTATATTTTCAATAGGCAATGATAAAAATTTACGTTTAATTTTTAAAATGGAAAATAAGTACAAAATTCTGGGACTAAAAATAAAACCATGCGTGTATAATTCAACTCTAATTTATTAAATCAATCAATTTGTTGCCCAATGCAAAAATTGCATGCAAAGTATAAATATAAATATTAAAACACCTAACCGTGGGAACTTTTCTTCTTCATGATGCACCAATGAGGGTTAGTTGCATCAAAAAAACCTCTACGAAGGTAAATTTCTCCAAATACGTGATGCAGGAGTTCCCTTCGGTTCAAAATTACGGGTAATAGTGTACCCTACCAGGGGAAATAATTATAGGCTTTAAAGGGGTACACAATGTTGCCCTATAGGTTACTACGTAAGTATATATATATATATATATATATATATATATATATATATATATATATATATATATATATATATATATATATATATATATATATATATATATATATATATATATATATATATATATATATATATATATATATATATATATATATATATATATATATATATATATATATATATATATATATATATATATAAGAGTGTGTTAAATAGCGTTAAAATGATGAATTTCCAAGCCAATATTTTGTATTACAATATGGCCCTATATCTCCCCTTAATATTTAAATTGGACCACGTATTATATTACCAGGTACTAGCGTACCCTACAAAAGGAAATAATTATAGGTTTAATAGGGGGCCCACAATGTGGCGCTATAAGTTACTATGTAAGTATATATAATAGTTTGTTGAATTGTGTTAAAATAATCACATTTCAATTCGTAGACTTGTGAAATCTCAAATATACATGTAGAAAAATGCCCGGCGTGTAAAAAAAATCTCTAACTTCAACTATTTGTAACCGTTTATATTCCGGAAAAATAAATCACGAGACCTTTAATTTGAGTTAAAAAGAAAGATTGAATTTGACGAAATTTGTAATGCAAAATGCATTAAATTTTACAATTTTTGTTAATAATTTATATATGTATATATATATATACTCCTCACACTTTTTTCAGTTCCCAAATGTTTGGTGATGGACATTACTTCAAATTCCGGAGTCTGCACTTGATGCCCACTTTGATGGATCTATTGTTATGACATCATGTGCTGGATGGAATTTCTCTGAGAGGACCCACCTGAGAGGAAGCACCTTAACACACAACAGATTGAACTTTCACAATGCTGCGTTAGAAGCCGAGCAGAGTGAGCGCTGCAACTAGCAAAGAAAAACAACGAGGCAAGTATTTACAATAACAACTTTTATTGCACCTTTCTGTACAGGAACAATGAACCGAATTCTTACATTAAAGGGAAATAGAATTTATTATCAACTACAGTACCTATATTACAACACAACTTCAAAAGAGATAAATGGAACTTTTCATAAATTTTATATCTTCTTAAACTAGAAACACCATAGAAATGACGAGGGGGGGGGGAACTTGTACTAAAATGGAACCTTTTGTTCGTATCAATAATTTAATTTAACAATCTGATTGCTCTGTCAGATATATGAAGTCTTGATAATGCATAAATCCTTAAGGATTTTGTTAACATGCATTTTCAATAAGAAATATGATTAATTCAGCTTTTATATCTAATATTGTTAATAAACTGCTCGCGTAAAATAATTTATAAACCAATATGCAAAACATATTTAAAAAAATTTTTTTTAGAGATCAGTAAAGGCGTAATCTTTAGAGCAAATGATTTTTTAAACCTTTTTTCAAACTTATTTTATCATCAAGTTCATGAAATTTCAAAAATAAAATTCTTAGACTTTTCTAGAATTCTAGACTACATTTTATCTATATATGGTAATATTTCGTCAGAAAAAAATGATCTTGTTCTTATTATTTGATGTTTTAACTGATTTTGAGAGTGGAAAAAAACGCAACTAAAGGAAGACATTGTGTAAACTATCGAATTGCGACATCTTTAAAAGGACTTATTTTAATACATAAAAATAAAATAATAAAATAAAATTATATAATAATAAATTTTTTTTTTATTTGCAATTCAATATTTAGTTAAAGTTCCCTGCAAAAAAATCAACAGTAACATTTTCTGTTATGTTAAATATAATAAATAACTTTATAAGTCAATTTGATAATTACTTAGGATTTCCTAAGTTTATGAAATGCAACTGAAATTTAGTTTCATAAATTATAACTCTTTCAACAAATTTTTATTATTTTTTAGAACATCAGCTATTATATTTTATTCATAAATTTTATGAATTCAAATTATTAACGAAAAACTTTTAACAATATATAAACTTTACTTTCCAAAAATATTTTGAAAAAGCCATAGTAACTTAAAAAAAAAAGAAGATAATATTAAGGGTAATTTTAAACCAAAAAATGAAAATTTCTTGTTTCGAGAATTTTTTTTTTTTGCCTCTGAAGAATCAATTCTCTGTGAAGAAAAATAAATAAAAATGTAAAATTAATGTTTGAAAGCCCAAACCTTCTGAAAGACGAATTTGTTTTTCTTGGTCATTCTAGACTTAAGTTATTACAAATTGACTGCAGATAAATAATTTTTATCAATGACAAGTTTAACTACATTTTGCAAAAAGTTATTTTCTGAAAAAGACTTCATAATAAAAAGGTCACTTGAAACATGATTTTAACCAAGACTTCATGAATCCTGTAATATATTAAAGAAGCACTTTCAATAAAAAAAGAGATCAATAAAGAACCTTATCTTTATAAAATAAAGCAAAATCATACTTTTTTTTTAAATGAAAGAAAAAAGCATTAATTTAAATGAGCAAATTTCTCATGAGGTCAGACTATGTCCGGATACAATTCTTTAATAAATTTTATGTATAAGTTAAAAAAGATATTTCAATCAAATAGCAACACTTCAGTTTTTTTCCCATTCCCTTATTTACATAAGTTGAAATAAATTTGTAAAGAAAAAAAAATATTTAAACACAAAGCACAGGAAAATAAAATTTATGACAAAACAAATCAACAAAAATGAGTACAACAAAAATACACAAGACTGAAATTGCAAATAAGTCAGATTTAATTTAAACGTACTCCTCAAAAATGTGTATATTCATAATGGGCAGTACATTGCTAAAATCAGGCATGTAAAATAAGATTCTTTGTGTTATGCTTCAGTGCCTTTAAACATTCAGAAATTCAATATTGAACATTTTAATAAGTAATTTAATTGAAGAGTAGTATGAGAAAATAAACAAAAATGTTAAACTAAAACAAACTGAAAAATATTATGAGAAATATATTACTTTTGTAATAATAATATGATTAATAATAATAAAGATTACTAAATAATAATCATTATATAGTAATCATTATTATTTATCATATTATATTATTTTCTAAATGATAATTCTTATATAAATGATAACTATTATATAACATAATATAAATGATTACTATAATAATAAATGATATAATGAATGATTGTTTTTAATAAAAGAGTTAACAGGCTTAAGTTTTTTTTTTGGAATCAAATGAAATAAAGACATTTTTTGAAATTTTCATAAAACTCAAAAATAATATCGAAGAGATATAAGTAAAACTTTTTTACACTTCACACAAAATACAAGATCACTAGGTGTATTTATACATAAAATCGATTATTTAAAAAATATTTTAATTTTCCTTGAATTCTGTTGTGTCAAGTAAGTCATCTGCACCTTTATCTATAGAAACAATTTACAACAACCAATTATGATTTATCCCTGTTTGTAAAGTATTGCTACAACAACACTAAAGTTTAACATTAACAAAAATTATAGAACTTCATAATTTTTTTTTTAAATAACTGGTTAAAACATTACAAACATGAAATCTACGTACAAATAAACATGTTAGCATGAAACACTAATTAAAAACAAATAAAAGCTGTTAAAATGTAAACTTCTAATTGGGTATGATTTTTTTGAAAATTAACCTTTAATGTACAAAATAAACTTTATCAAGCTTATGAGCTTATTTTCAGAAATATGTTGCATTAACTACAAGATTTAAAAAGCTTTAAACATGCTAGTAATATTTTGAGACCGTCCTATTTTGTCTTCAATATTAATGTATATTTAAATTAAAATTTTAGAAAAATTGAGCATAATTCTTTTTTTTTACTAATTATTTAGACACAAATTACAACATAAGTAAGCCACAACTTAAATAAAAAGCATTAATAAATATGAAAAATAATAAAAAACATAAGATCACACAATCTTAATAACTGATCACACAACTGAAATAAAATAACTTTTACTTAAAATAAAAAAACCTTTTTCCTTGGCAGTAAATGTTATTAAAAATTAAGCGTACCTTATATAATAAAATTTATCTCCAAAAATACCTCATAGTTGGTTAAATGCATTGAATACATTTTACACATAAAATAATTAACCTTAAAAAATGTTTTATGGGTAAAATAGTGTTTGTATTTAGTTTAATTAATGCAATGACACCAAAATTAATTAAATAAATAAAAATAATATATACTTTGTCAATTAAAAATAAATACTAAGACCTGCACTTTTTATGTAACTGTCAAAAATAATTGTTATAAATTTTTTTTTAAAAATTAAGCACATGATAAAGATGTTTGCAAAAGAGCAAAACACATAACAAGTTTTTAGCAACAGTTATCAAATTTCTACAGACACTGACACTCTTTATCATTATCTTTAAAAATTAAGTACACAATTTTTTGCCACACATTCATTGTAAATATTTAAATAAAATGCCTTACGACTGTATGAAGGCTAGTAATTGATCAGATTTTAATTGGAATTAATATATAATAGTACTTTTTCATTCATTTTAATCTAATATAAAAAAAAGAAAGTTTAATTGGAAAATTTTCAAAATTAGGTATGTTATAAACTCTGATTATCATGATAGTTTTAATAGAATAATTTTTAAAACAATTTTTACTTTATTTAAATTATTCAACTCCAAAATTAACCTAATAAATTAGAATCAGATTAGGAACACTCATTATTTTATTGAAACTTAGCGACCAGGAAATAAAATTATTTTCACATATTTTTGACAAAAACAAAATAACTTTTGAAATACAATGGGAAGACACTTCAAAATGCAATGATAAATAATAGAGTAGAACCCGAATTATACAACACCCAGGGGACTAGGGGTATGTTGGAAAATTGAAATCCATTTTTGACCTTTTTATGTCAATTTTATTAGTGTGAGTAAGATTACTCAAAGCAATCAGCAATGATAATATAATCCCTTATCAGGCATGGGAGTAGGAAAAAAACAAAAAGTTTAAAAATACCTATGAATTCAAATAATGAAAACACAATAAAAAAGCATGTGAAACTATTTTTTACAAAAAGTAAATATTTAAATTATTTAGATACTTGTTTAAAGTTTTTTTTTTTTTTTACTTTATCTACAAATTGAGAGTCCAACAAAAGTTCTTCTTAAAAATAAATCATGATTAACAGAGCTGCCAACATGGATAGGAAAAAATCCAGTAGATTTTATGAAATAACATACATTTCATGATAATTATGGCATTATGTACTAAATATTTTACACATAGGGAATTTTAGGTATCTTTAACGTCATCAAAATAGAAACACTATAATATTGCCCAACTAGGATTGACATTAGATGAACTTAAAATGCTATGTATTATGTTTACACACAATTTTGAATAGTAGTAGGCATTTAATTCCTCAAAGAAAATTAAAAGTCTTTTAATTGAAAAAGGGAGTTCAGAATAAATAAAATAACAGTACATCTTAATACGAAAAAAGTTTTAAATTGATTATTATAAATGAGGCTCGCTTCATAATGTATCAGTAATACATATTTAAATATTCAAGCAAGCAGCAATCAGTGCAAAAATGCTATTTTAATAGGGATTTCTTTTAGGAAACTTACTCAATTTTAAGGAATTGTACAAAAACCAGGAGAATTTTTTTTAAACCAGTAGACAATCCAGGAGAGTTGGCAGCAGAGAATAAAAATAAGGAGAATAAAATCATATTAGAGTAAAATAGCAAAATAATGTAGAAATATTATTTAAAAAAATCAATAGTTAATATAGCATTTTCTCTCTTCTAAAATTTAGAAACTTTGAATAATCCTATGTCTGTCTTACCCGCATTTTTTTTCTGTCATAAATAAAATAATCCTATGACACAATAGCATTAAAAAATAAGCCATTCTCAATTTTTTTGGGTCATTTCCTAGGAGTTTTTCAGAATTATGATCATGGTAGTAATTAATGAGTTTAATGACTAAAAAGAAACAATACATCAGCTAGAATGCAATATAGTTTAACAAGCGTTGAAAGAGGTGTTGGATAACTGAGGGTCTACTGTATTTTGCATATAAATGAAATATATTTGTCAATAATTTATAATGAGTTTTTAACTTTTAATTAAGTAATAAACAAATAGAACAACATGACATGCAAAACACAAATACTAAAAACCAGCTTGCTGAAAAATTGATTCACGAATTCTTAAAGATCAAGAATTTCTTTTGATCATTTAACAATGAATTATATGTGTTTTTAAATTGATTATAATTAGGGTTGCAAGTTTGTCGTCAAATTTCACATAAAATTTAGAAATTTCGGAGGAATACAATTATAAGCATGTAAAAGAGCAGAAAAAATTGTTTGATTTAATTTAATTTAGTTTTATGTAACGTTAAATTTATTCATATAAATATTGCAAATTACTAAATTATTCTTGATATGTTTTTTCATTCTTCAAATATTTGTTTGCTAACATTTCTATACGTTTTTTGGTGGAAAGTTTTTATAAATTTCATAGTCCTGGCCATATAGCCTGTGTTACCTCTTCACTCAGTTAATTGTCATTTCAATTCATTTTTGGTAAAGTAAGAGCTTATTGCACTATTTGGAAGGTATGTTGCTTTTATTAATTGACAATTGAAAAGAAAGTAAGCAACAGAAAAGATAGTAAGCTTAATAAGATTTGGACTATCTCTGAACTATTTTCATGTGAAATTGCTATTGATCTATTTTCCTAAACATTTTATCAATAAAAAATTATCAATTTTAAAGCTGCAGAGAAGTAGTAATAGTTGTTAGAATTAGTGTTGTTGAATTAGAATGAGGTGAAAAAACTTCTCTGTTTAAACAATTTTTGCAAAAATCACAGCACTTCAAAAAATTTCTGGATTTAAGAATAATAAATCATGGAAATGAGCATGAAAATTCACTCCCTGACAAACTTGCAACCCTAATTATAACACATATTACTTCAATGACTTTTCCATGACTAGTAACTGACTAGTCTACTATAATAAATCAGAATAAGATTAAAAATAAAAACTAACGGGAAACATAACACAATTGAAAAACGGTTAACAAAAATATGTAAATACAAAGATATATAAGCAAGTTGAATTCAGAGAATAAACAAAATCAAAATAGTTACTAGAATCGCATTTCAATCTACTACAATATAATTTTTCTTAAAAAATAAAATGCGATTCTATAAAAAGAGATGATTAGAGTAAAACACATACAAAGATATCCCAAAATAAATTGCAATTTACTTGTCTGTACTGCTTATAAAATATTAAAACAGGAATTTGAATAAAATACAGGGATGTTATTCACCAATTAATAACTGTATAATATAAATAACAATTTAATAACTACATAGAGCAGGGTTTCTTAACCTGTGGTTCATGAACCCCTAAGGGGTCCATGAGTCATATTTTGGGGGTCCGCTAACTACTCCTAATTTTTAAAACGTTTGGAGGCCTACCCTTTGCTTGTAAAGAGATCTATGGCAGCTATAATTCCTTTTGCTACGGTGTATCTTTGCAAAGCGGGATTTTCCACTCTCTTGACAATAAAAACAAAACATCGAAATCGATTGAATGTTGAACATGATATGCGCGTTGCTTTGTCGAAATCTATCCCCCAATTCAATTTGTTAATTAAGGAAAAGCAGCAGCAACCTTAACATTAAAAATTTCAATTTAAAAAATTTTGTATGCTATTAAAATAATAAAATTAAATGCTTTCTAATAAACTCATGTTTGTGAAAATTGCAACACCATGAAGGACTTACGCGAGTGAGCTGAAATTTTCAGGAAATCTTAAGTAGAGCATGATATGCAAATGATTAGAATTTCAGACCCGTAGCGCATGCGTATGCTGAGCAGCGCCCTCTGAACGGCGGATGGATCCGAATAAATAGACGGTTGTAGCAAAGCTAGTATGGTTATCGGTGGTTATCTGCTAGTGGTAAACGTTAGCTTAGTCATTACTTATGCCTATTGGACGAAAGAGAGCGAGATTTCAACAACTTACGGGGTTTAAACAGGGGAGAATCATCGGCCTTCGTGAAGCTGGATTATCTTATCGTACAGTAGCCCCTCGTGTGCAGCGTAACAGCAGCACAGTGATGCATGTTTGAAAGCAGTGGAAGGACGAGTGTCGGACAACTCGGAAATCTGGGAGTGGACCCCGAAATGTCACGTCAGCTCGTGATGATAGACACTTGTTCGGCGTTGCGCTAACGAACCGTACGGCTCCCTCTAGACAACTAGCAGCACGGTGGCCAATAGCTACAGGTGTTTCATTGTGTGCTTTATCAATTCGTAGACGTCTGCTGCAGCGTGGACTGCGCGCAAGGACTCCTTTATACAGGATCCCCTCACGCTAAACCTTCGCCGCCTGCGGCTGCAATAGGACAACCAGCATAGGGACTGGCGTGCTGATTGGCAGCGTGTCGTGTTTTCTGATGAATCTCGCTTCAATTTGAGGTACCATGATGGCCGCATTCGTGTCAGACGCTATGCCGGTGAATGCCATCTTCCGGAGTGCGTTATCGAACGCCACAGTGGACGAACTCCCGGAGTTATGATCTGGGGTGCCATAGCATATCATGGACGATCTCAATTGCTACGAATTGGGGGTAATCTGAACAGCAACCGGTACATCAGTGAAGTTCTACAGCCCCAAGCTGTTCTCTTCCTTCAAGCCTTGCCAGGTGCTGTATTTCAACAGTACAATGCCCGCCCTCATATTGTTAGGACTGTTCAATCCTTCCTTGCATCGCGACAGGTACAATTTCTTCCTTGGCCGGCGTATTCCCCGGATATGTCACCGATTGAACATGTGTGGGATTTCGTTGGTCGGCGTCTCGCTCGTAATCCTCGCTCTGTTGCTTCTACAGACGAACTTTGGGTACACATGCAAACAGTATGGAATTCTCCTCCTCAGACAGACATTCAAAGTTTGCTTGACTCCATGCCACGTCGTGTAGTAACACTTATGGCGGAGCGTGGTGGCTACATAAAATACTGATTTTGATCTCTTTTTATTGTTTGTTTGCCTTGAAAGTTTTTATCATTTATTTGTACCACTACCACTCAACTGTGTATTAAATTTCATTCAATTATGACGATTCCTTCATGGTGTTGCAATTTTCACAAACAGGAGTTTAATTGATGTTTTTTGCAATTACTTTTTCCACAGGGGGGTCGTCCGTGACTTCTTAAAAAATTTTAAAAGGGGTCCATTATACCAAAACGGTTAAACACTGATCTAAACGGTTTGAGAGGGGAATTTATTTTTAAAATTTATTCGAATTCTCAGGAACTATTCGTACGATTTCGCTGTCTTTCGGTATTTTTTCGATTGGTTATTTAAAATTAAATTCCTTAAAAAGATGTAAAAAGTTTGGAAAGCATATATTTTAAAAATTTTTTTTGTCTTTTATGAAATAAAATATTTAAAAATAATAAATACTTACTAAAAGCTATTTTTTGTATGGTATTATCTTTTGATAAACGAATTTTATAATTGCGTTTAAGACTTTTCAATTCGCTTAAAAAGTCCTCGCGATATGGCAAACTATGCAAAAAAGTCTAAATAACATTAAAGTGTCCAAACTTTGGACAGCTCTCCTGACAAAACTATTGGAACCATATTACCCAGATTGCGATTGAGACTACCACCTACATTTTGTGGATCCGAAATCCGAATCCCCCGAAAAAAATTTAAGTTTATTCAGAGAAAGTACGAAATGTGTCTGCTTTCGTAGCTTAAAATGTTTTCTGCATTAATTAATTAGCATATTAGTATTTACTCCCTCGAACCATTAAGATTGAGTACTAGAACGTGAGGATCCAATCATCAGATAAAAAGTTATTCAAATTAGTTCGGTTCTTTTTTTTCGCACTGTAAATTGATGAACCGTTTATTTTAATGGAAGAAAAGATATTTTCTTACTAATTTTTGATATACTACAATTGAAATAAAAAAAGCAATTTTGAATTCATTTTTAAAATAAGAGAGACGCTTCACAAAATTGCACGTATTCGAAATTTTTTTTTAATTTATCATTTTTTTAATAAATATGCGCCGTCGATAAAGTCATGAAAAGTTGAAATTGTTAACAGAAAAAATTCGAGAAAAACTCTTTAGAATAACAAACTGACTCATGTAAACATGAAAAAACATTGCGTAATTATTTCTCATTTTTAATAAGCCTATTTTTTTTCATTTAAAAATATTTTGGACATGGTTGTAAATGAAACTGTCCAACAAAATTCGTCTTGTAAAAGTCGTGAAATAGTGACTATATTTCAAAAATAGTTCGTAGTCACTGCATTTAAATAGTAATATTAGTTAATTACATTTGTAATACAGTAGTCATAGTTGTATGTAGTTAACTACAATAACAATGCCGTTTTTCAGACTACTGCCAACGCCTCAAAATAGTTCTGTCTGAACAAGTTTCAACCGATTTATGATCTGAAAAGAAAATTTTATTTAACCGCCTTATAATTTTGCCCTTAAAAATAACATTTCTGGCCACTGCTTTCAACTGATACGAACCAAAAGGATCAAGTACAGGACTGTGTACCAGCCTTATTAATTAACCTCCTTATGTTAGAACAATAAAAAGTTTCGCTAGATATGGTGGGGAGAAAAAGTTATAACTAATTTTTAAGCAAACAACCACGTGCTTATATTTTTAGTCAAAAATAGACCATTACTAGAGAATCAGTTTGCCAAATATTTTTATCTCAAAAGCAAAAAAATTGTTGCAGCCAAAACATCTTGTATCCAACTTCTGATAAATTATGATAATTCAGAATTTTGATTTGAAGGAAAATTTAAAACTATTTCACGGTATATTAGCTCATCGAAGAAAATTGTTATTTTGCTCAATTTTTCATCAGTTTACCTTCAGAAGTAAGTAACATTTGTAAGAATTTTTAACCGAATTTTTGATCTATAAGTAAGAGAACATATATTTTATAACCGTCGTTGAACAGCCGACCCAATTTTTGGGTTTATGACTACTAGTGTTCAACTCCTTCTACTTCGTAATTTTGAACCCAATTCAGAAGACAAGGGAATTCCTGGATCAAGTACTGTGAGAAATTTGCATTCTTGGAGGATTTTTTTTGATGGGACTAACCCGCATTTGCGTTACATGGAGAGGAAGACCACGAGAACCTCCGACGGTTAGCCTGACGGCAAGGGGACTCGAACCCATGATCCGTCTACCACTGAGTACATTTCACGTCAGCACTGTTGTCTGTGCAAGCCAGATGGGATTCGTTCCGACCAGCCATCGCTGGATTCGAACCCGGTTCACCTCACTTGGAGGCAAACTATATTAAAAAAATCGGCATTTGGCATCTGAAAATCTATCTTACTGCAAAAGAAAATCCATACAAACCTGTATGCCAGCTTGCTTTTGCATGCCTACCTTTAACCCTTTCTCTGTTGGTATCGCATCTCGGCCTTTTTGTGGCCGTATGGTAGACTTCTCATGCCATGTGAGGAAGGAAAAAAAAATTGCATCATTGAAATTGAATTCGTCGCTACCTACTCGATTCTTTAAATCCTGTGATTACTTTTGTATTTCTGAATATTACTAAGAGATGGCGCAACTAGTCCCACTTTCTTCACAATTTTCGCATTGAGATTTTCCGCCTTGAATTGAAATCAAAATCAATTAGTACTTTCTGCAATTTAGCTTTCATTAGTGTTACCGTTACATGTCAAAATAGTTATGATGTATTCGGAGAGTGAATCCGAGGACAGTGAATTTATTATCTCTCTATCCGAAGATGATATTTCTGAAAAAAGTATTTACCAAAATATTTTTTACCCAAGTTTAATAACTATTTCTTGAAGATCATACACACTTTAAAGCAATAGAGTTAATAAATATGTTATCACATTGAATTTTTTATAAAGATAAAACAGGGAAAACTGGAGATCAGTTGTCGGAATGCCAACAATACGTCATGTTAAAAACTGCTTGAGAACAAATGTTTTGCATTTGTGAAGTTAGGATATTAATTTTCAGCAATAAAAAAAATGCTTTTCTTAGGACTGAAATTTGAAAAAAATCCGACAACCAACCACATGCATGCAGCGTAAGGGAAAGATAAACCGATAAGCTATGCTTATGTTTAATGATAATTTATTTTAAATGATTAGCCTATCTTGAAATTTAAAAAAAAAATAATTAAGCAAGGCAATCACAGTCCGCTTTTTCAAAACACGTGAAAACCATCCTTACTTAACCATCTCTTTTACAGTCGTTCTATTGAAAGAACTCCCCTCGCCATTCGTCTGGAGCAGAGACGGTGACGAACTATTTCAAGTTGGAGTGTTGGGTCAATATTTAAGATAGGTTTGGTGAGAGAAAGGGAATCAGGGGAGAAAAGCACCCTCTTGTGATAAACTTTTTCTGCTATTTTTATGGTTTCCATAGCAGTAGACGGCTTTAAACTTAGTCCTAAGGTGATTTTTTAAATAGACAAACTATAAGTTATTGTCTCATTCCTCCCTGTTCTCGTAATCTTTTGCACCTTGCACACATTCGTTTTGTAAAATAAAAGTGTCACTATTTTTTGAATAAATTTTTATTGTAATTTATTATTTGAAATGTCGATTACCACGTTTATTCTCTTATAATTTTCTTTGTAATTTTTACAGAACAAGATGTGGCCTTCTTTCCTGATAGAGTTGAGTCCTGATGACGTTGATTCAGGTGTATAATGTGATACACCATAATTCAGGTACGAATTTCATTCTCATGTTCCATTCATTTTAAGATCTCCCAGTGCCGACCAAATATTTAGTTCAATTTTCACTTCTCAATAAAGAATAAAAAATACTAGGAGGCTCCGCCCCCTGCTCGCTAACGCTCGCCAACCCCCGAGAATTGCTACGCAATCCTATGCAGTTCACGCCGTGAACCATGGCTCGCTGCGCTCGCTCGCCAATGAACACAATGCTCTAGCACAAAGACATAGTATATTATCATCAAAGACATAGTATTGTACTTATGTAGAAGAATTCTATCAATGTTCTTATTGGCTTTTAAAAAAGTATATTAGCTATTTAGATTGTACATGGTGAAAAAATCAAAACATTAGCTAAATGAGAAACATATTAGCAAAATAAGTTATCAAATATTGCAGTTGCTCACCTAAATTCAACTAAATGTGTATAATAAATTAGTTAATGCTAGAAATTCTGAAAGTTTTAGAAAAAAATTTTATTATTTAAAAATATAAACTTTAAACCCTAACTTTTCCTTGTGAGATAATAACCCTCAAAAAGTCTTTCATTTTCAAGAACACAAAAATTTGTTTTATCGCCAAATGAAATATTTTTTGGTGATCAGCATTATTGAAATCAATTTCTATATTAATTAACATTTGTGATAAAGTACATAACATTTTAGAACAAAATAAGGATGTTTTACATACAATAAATTAAAATGCATGGCTGCTAGCATTACCCGAGAAATACCACGTAGAGGTCGCCATGCTGCATTTCTAATCGGGGAGTTTTGATTTTGACAGTTTCCCTTGCCTACTGCCAATAGAAGTTTCAATTAAATTTTTTCCAAAAAACATTTTTTTCTGCAAAGCTCTAAGAAATTAACACTAAGCATGTAGAATTTCTTTGAAAACGCAATTATAGATTTGGCATCTTGGAGCAATTACTGAAAGGCTGTCAAATGACTTAACTCTTGACAGGCCAACATAAAGTTGTCCGTAACTAAAAACTTGTTTAGTCAATACTAAACTGATTTTCTCAAAAGTCTGACCTTGTGACTTATTTATAGTCATGGAGAAGGCCAGCCTAATTAATTCCTAATTGAGTTTAAATTAAATATTATCATGTTATTAGGGTATGAATCTGAACTGAACAACCTGATAATGCTAACTCTGGTTATTGTTTCCGTTTTTAAAAGCGCTATATGTTGAGCCACCTCATGTGACATTTGCCATGTGACATTTTTATTAGCAATCATTGGTCGATTTTCTAACGTTGCCATTCGGGGAGTTGCAATGAGGCTTTTTTTTGGTGCCGTGTAAGAGAAATATATATATAGATTTTAAGTTTTTATTCTAGTTAGAGTAATACTATTTATGTTTGCTTGTTTTTTGAAGAAAAAAACTCTTAGTGTAACTTATTAATGTTGCTACTTGTCCCTTTTGCTGACTTTTTTTTTCTCTTTCTCAAAACTGCAATTTCTAAACACAGGTTACATACTTTTTTTAAAAACTATTTCTCCTATGAACTTGAATTTTGATGCACACAAATACTTTTCATTTTTATTAATTTAAGAGATGCTTTTTTGCCCAAATGGTTATAGGAAATAACATCATTAAGAAAATGGCGTTGCGCCCGTTTCTGACAGTTCCTTTAGTGACCCTTTATAATTACAATTTTCTGGCAATTTATAAAATTTATTAAACAGCAATAAAAATTATAGAAAATTGGTAACTTAAATTTGATCTCCAAAAAGTTTCGTTTGCTTGACCGCTAAAAAATGCCAACAGTTTTTCGCTGATTTTTGACAACAAAAGAAAACTAAATGTTTGAATTTAATATCGAAATCAGAAAATTGACATCCAATAAATGTTTCGTAATTTCTCCACAAAAAAAGGCATAATAATCTTCAAAATAAATTATGGTTAGTTTTCGACGAAAAAGAACAGACATTTAAATTTCGCCTTCAAATTTAAGCCAAGTTTACGACATTGTTAATCCAAATAAAATATTCATTTGTTAAAAAAAGTTTTGGATTGAATAAATTTTTAACTATATTTTGGCTTACAAAATAATTCATTTTTACTTTCAAACAGCTCGTTGCTGGAAATTATTAGTACATATTAAACTGCCAAAAATTTTTTATTCTACCCGCAAAATAATATGGCGCAACAAGAGAGAACTATAAAACTTTTTGTCCTTGAAATAACAGTTTGAATTTTGTCTTCAACTGTTAGCCTATAGTAGTAAACCTTTATCCCACCAGAAATGGTGTCTTCAAACTGTTGGTCCATAGTTAGCATTTGTTAGCAGTGTAGCATTTGTCTGTGTATTCTAAAAAAACTCCAAGCCAGGTGGATTTTATTAAGGAAACAGTCTTTTATTTAAATAGCTTTTATTGACTTTTTTTAATTTTTTACCTTACTGCAGAGAAGATTGTGCTCCGGAAAAAAATCCGGATTTCCAGATTTTTCTCTAACCGCGATCCCGAAATCCAAGGTCCAAAAGTTTAAAGTTTAAATCAATCACATCTATGTATAAAAATTCTTGTATACAATTTTATTTAGAAATATTAGAATTGGAATTTATACTTGGCATCTCTTTCATTTGTAAATATTTTTTCTGGTAGAATAATAAATGTGATTAGTGATAAAAATAAACCTATTCATAATTATTAATTTAAATTATGCTGCATATTATTTATTTAGAATTTCATGTTCTGAAAATATCAGTGATTTAAATTTATAAAATCAATATTTTTTTTGAAAAGCAGCATTAATGATTTTACTCAAGAAATTTTCAGGATTTTTGAGTTGGGCTCACAACTTTTTTGTCCATTGTGTATAGACATATTGCCTATTGTATTCAAATTGAATTTATTGATTATTTATAGTTTTCAATTAATAGTAATTTTTATGATGTAATAATGCATCAGACGTCTACTGCTGCTGCTCACAATAATTCCTGTTAAAATGATACAACAGACGTGACAGAAACAATCAGTATCTTATCTACTACAAGTTGTTTGATACAATGATTTAAAAGATATTTTCATGTCTTAAAATTGCAGAAGTTCAAATTTTATTTTTTTGAAGTAAAACTTCGTTTTTAGAAATAAGTGAATAATTTAAATTTTTATGAATTTATATACATCAAGTACAGTGTGCAAAAAAAATCAAACCACTGTGCATAACTTTTTGTCCAATGATCGGATTTTCACGTTCTAAGACTCAAACTAAATGTTTCCGAGAGGAGACTTCAAACGTAGTAATTTGTGTGGACGATATTTTAAGTTACGAAATCATAAACAAAAACGTTCTTTCTCTGAATAAACATAACTTTTTTTTAACAGATTTTAATTTCTGACCCTCAAAATATAGGGGGGTGCCGCAATGTTTCCCAATATCAAAATAGATTATTAATAAGATTGCACTTGTTAAAATTTTTACTGTGCGAATAAACTTTAATAATACGGATATTTTTTAATTTTTTCTGAAAGAAATTTTTTCCTAGTTAAAGTTATTTACTTTTTTTAATGGTACTTATTACACAAATAGTTAAAATGTTAGTAATGTATAGTAATCCTTTTTTTGTTGTTGCAATTCATCCCATTTACTTTAAAATCAGCCTAATCATTCTAAATATCAAATCATTAAATCATCAATCAAAATCATCAATTAAAATCAGCTAAATCATTCTAAATATATTACAGTCATGTTTTAATTCGTACTAGTTGTGCTTTACATTGCTCCTGCTTAAGCAAGTATTTTTCATAAATTGTGCTGAATCTTTTTATCAGGAGTTTTCTATAAAAATCTTGGATTTGTTAAAAGTACTAATTAAAATACATTTGGATGTAAAATTTGAGAAATTGATCATTATAATTTCAAGTAGTTTAAAATTATTGTTCTTAACACTTCTAAAGTTAACATCTGTTTCTCCAATAAACTATCCGATTTTCAAATTATCATATCAAATCATACCATGTAATGTACAGTTCGCCAAAAAAAAAAGGAAAAAAAAGGTATGACTCTGAATAATTTTCGTTCTAATGATCGGATTTTCACCTAAATGTCTTTTCCTCATCTTTCCTGCCGCCCTTAACATAACAAGTTTAGTTTCCAATCTAATAATTTTAATTATTTCTGTTTCAGGCTATTAAATGTTATGTCCAAATAGATTTAAATTCTGGGGTTAATTGTCACGTTTCGATTGAGCATAAATGAAACATTAACATTGTCTTTTTACAATGAAATAAAAGAGCAATTTCTATTTATGATTTCTAAAAAAAGTATACTAAAACTATTTGCTGAATTACAGCTATAAAATAGTTTGTTATCTAAACATCTCTTGATATATCTTATTTTAGTATTAACCCTTTGCTGTCGTATGTCTACTCTCAGCCACCAACACTTTTTTATCGTTCCAGACGTATGTCTGCTCTCAGCCACCCCAGCAAAGATGTTAGCCACAGCTTAATGGCCAACTACATATAATACGACACTGTGAAGATGTAAAGAGTAAAGATTGTTCTGAATGTTTAAACAGAAAAATTAAAGGCCAAGCTTATTATTTTTGCGACACATGTTCTCGAAAACCAGGGCTTCATATTGGAGACTGCTTTGAAAGATATCACACGATGGAGAACTATAAAATATAATTTATACTCAAAATTAAAACATATTATTGAGTCACATATATCTAAAGTTTACAAAAAGAATTAATAAATTTTATTTTTCCTACATAATCTTGTATATTATGTATTACTGTTTGTTCAACGAGAAGTAATTCCGACCAGCATGACACCCATGTATAAACTTAAAAGGGCTAAGAAAATTGATAAAAAAATAAAGTTAGAAAAACAACAATTTTTTATAATTATATTTTAAAAATGAAGCATGGTTTTGGAATCTTTTTACAATTTTCTATTTTTAGTGTTTGCTTTTTCTCAAAGTAAGGCATATCGAGCATTTTCCTGACAAATATAAAAATGTTTTTTTTAAAGGAGAGTTTTTAACTTTAAGCAAGTTTTATCAACATTAACCTTTTTAAGAGGATACTTTCTTAAAGTTGGTGGGCAAGAATAAGTTTGGACATCAAAGTAAAATTGTACGTACATAATGTTCATTCATTTAAAAAACAAAGCAATCTGTTACATATGCATTTACTTTTCATTTCTCAAAAAAACAATAATTTATTTTCATTTTTTGAAAAATTATTAGGAAGATCAGAGAGTAATGTCGTTTTGGTGCATTAAATATTCGTTAGTCTTAAGACTAACGAATGGAATTTAAAAACCAATTCATTTTTTTTCTTCATCCATTTCGATTCATTTTCGTTCCGGCATTGAAATTGTTGTTGCTAACGAGGGTGAATACATCATTGATTCAAAACAAAATCTTGATAACAAATATCAAATGCACCGAAACGACATTACCTTCTGATGTCCCTAATAGTATGCTCAGTAAATAGTCAGTAGTAAATAGTCAGTGTTTAGTATAGAATTTCTGATCAGCAGAATATTTTTAATTTCTTAACAAGATTTAATTCTTAGATAACTGACAATAAGTTTTCTTTTAATAAAAACTTGACAATAATTTAAAAAATAATTTTATTTTAAAAAAAACCTAAATTGAAAAAAAATACAAAAATTATTAGTATATTAATAAAAAAATAATATACGTGGTAGCGTAAAGAAAAAGATTTTGAGAAATGTTAAAGTTCAATTAAATAATTGATAAATAGTTCGGCGAAACACGCGCGGACAGGTAATTAAAAAAAATGTAAGATTAAGGCAATATATAAGATGTTGAGAAGTTTTACGATGCTTAAATATGTTGACTACGTATTCGTATTAATAATTCTAAAATATATACTGAAGAAATTGATAAATATATTATTCCAAATCAATGCATACGTATATATATTATTGAAATTGTATCAGTTATTGAAAAAAAACAACTAAAAAACTAAAATTAAAAAGCTGATGAATAATCACATTCTATAAGAAACATGCTCTTATAAAACTCAGCATTCCTTAATATACTATTCTTATTTAATAAAATGTTTTATTCAAATCTCTTTATTAAATTACGAATAAGTTTTTAGACGACTAAAAATGAAACATCGTATTTTATAATTTAAAAAAAAAAGGATTAGCAATCGGTTATTAACGAAACTAGTTTTACTCTACGCGCGTAAGTTAAATTTCTCGTAAATTATCTACTTTTAAATATTAATCATCCCTATTTAAATATTTCTTCATCTTCGACAAATTATTTTTTTAAAAACAATTTTAATTTTTCTCCGCTTCTTCTAAAAACGGTTGAAACTTCCGATTTTTTAAAGAAATACGAAGCTTAAAATGTTATAAAAAATTATACCTCATAATTCAAATTTTTTTATCCTCAATTAAATAATAAAAAATAATAAGTAATTGTTAAAAATTATTTTTTTATGAAACTATCTTTGAGTAACTCATGAAACTATCTTTGAGTATCTTTTATGAGTGGGTGCATTTTTGTTTTTTTGAAATGATTAATTAATTTTTAAAATATGACTAAAAATGAAAAAGTGAAATTAACATTAGGGAGTCCGAACTTAGGATCGCTCTCCTGACCAAACTATGGGGACCATATTTTTCTTTTCAGATTGCGGCTACCCCCTATATTTTGAAGGTTAAGAATCCAAATACGTAAAATATATATATATATTAATTCAGAGAAAGTTACGTTTCTGATTTCGTAACTTAATAGTTGTCATTAAATAATTAGCATATTTGAGCTCACCCCCCAGGAACCATTATGATTGACACTTAGTGCGAGAAAATATGATCGTTAGAAGGAAAGTTATTGAGGGTGATATATTTTTTTGAGCACTGTATCATTTAATTAAAACTATCAAGCTTCTTTTACGTCATCTGGTTTTTTGAAAAATATTTTGTTTTCGTAAAAGGGTGTGCTTTATTTATTTTAGTCGATCTTATTTTAGTGGTTTGAACAAAAAAACGCACCAGCTTTGTATTATCTTGGCTTAAATCCGGCAACCCTGTTCGTCAGCTCACTAGCTAAAACGTAGTCATGGCAGAAATTGGTTTTACAAATTTTCTATAAACCTACCGTTTAAAAAAGCAGTAACAGGTGTTAACTAATGTTTTATTCGGAATTTTAGAAAGATAAGTAGAACCCGGACTCCCTCCAAGGGGTGTATACGGAGGATTAAAAATTAAAATATTACATTAAATATTTGTTGATTACAGCATAAATTGTAAGATGAAGTAAATGTTAGAATTTTCGAAAACAGAATATTGAATTTTCACTCAAAATCAGGGTTGGCAGGTTTTTGACATGTGACAGTTTTTGACGGTTTAAACAATGGTTTAAACCGTCACGTCAAAAACCTCACTGTCAAAAATGTCGAAAATGTAAAAACCTATATTTATATGTGAAATTTAATTAATACATAAAATTTATATATTTTTTATAAAGGATAGCGTTTCTAAATATGTTCTAGAAAAAATAAATTTAAAATTTTGAAGAAAACACTTATATTTTGAATAGTAACCAAAATCTTGTACTTTTGAAAGCTCACATCTTTTGTAATATTATGTATTCATTTTCATGTGTTATTGAAAATCTGCAGTGATATTATTAAGAAATTTACTTATAACCAAATTTAGTGTATAGTATAGATTATACTAAAAATTAGACATTTTTAAAGATAAACATTAGCAGTTTTGTACATTAGACATCTTTTAAAGAAAAATCTTTTTAATATTCTTTTAAATCTTCTTAATAATCTTTTTAACATAAGACAATACAAATTTAAGTGCTTTCTGTTAAATACACAGAGTAGTTAGTGTCGATTTACAGTATATTCAGTCTATTCATTTACTATGCTGGAAATTTAGTTTATCCAAATACTTGTGAATTTCATTTTACTGAATACTATATAGTTTTGTTGAATATCTAAATATTCAGCTGTTGAATAATTACTTCTTGCTTTCAAGATATGCATTATTTGTATTCTTAATACAAGTGGGGGGAAAAATTAAGGGGTTAAAATTGTTTTAAAATAATAAGTGTAATAATTATAAATAAATATAATAAACAATATGAAATATATTTATCATTATTCCCAAATATAACTACTTTTAAATTCAAATTAACATACTGGATAATAAAGATATTCGGTATAACATTAAAAATTTTTTTCATAGACTTGTATCAAGTTTGTATTTATACAACATAACTTGTAAGTTCCTTATAAATATTAGTTATATGTTCCTTATATGTCAAAAATGCATAGTAATAAACTTTTAATTTTCTTAAGTATCAAAAAAAAATTTTTTTTTCAAAATATAAATATTTAAAAAAATTTTGCAAAATTTTTCTGCACATGCATTTGAATATCAATTTCTGAGATTTTAAATCTGTTATTTTACCTTAATTTTAATTAAAAAATATTTTAAAACCTGCTGATTACCTATAGTATAATTAATTTTCAATATAATGCATGGCAACTGTTGGTAGTTTTGAAGTTTATATATTTTCTTGGCAAACTTCAGTTTTTGACATTTTTGACGAGTTTTTGACGGTTTAAACCAGTATTATACCCTTGTCATGTCAAAAACCACTTTTTGACGTCAAAAACCCAACCCTGCTCAAAATGTTAACTTCTTGTAGAAATTTCGTTACTCTACTTTAATCCTTCAAAAAATTTCGTCCGGAAATCCAATAAAAAGATAATACAAAGATGTGTTTGGAAAATAAATTGAACTTATATTAACCCAACTCGAAATAATAAACCATTAAAATTGATAATCCATTGCTTGTTAGCTCACTCCTCTAATAGTTCATTTACCATGAAACAGAAGCTTATGAAAAGAATGCCCTTAACGTTTTTTTCTGGCCAACCTGTCAAACACTGACAAGTATTTATCGGATTTTAAACCACAAATTTTAATTTTTACATCGAATTTTAAGCCCATTGCAGGAAACAGATTACGTTAATCTAGGGATAGATGTAAAAAATTTTGGATTCGCCTTTTCATTTTAACCACTAAAGTCATTTGCAATAAAAAATGAATCAAGTTCATTACCAAAGTTTAAGAAATTATAATGTGCAGTAGGAATTTTAAAAAAATTTATCTATATTTGAAAAAGACAAATTTCTGTTTTATTACTAAATTTTTGAACTATGATGGAAGTAAGAATATTATAAAATGAGTATAGAAATCATTTACAAGCAAGAAAATGAGCTTCACAGACATATTTCAGAGCCAATTTTTTTTTTACATTTTCGCTGTAATTTTACATACACAAATTATAACATTGAAAAATTTACAGCGATGACACTTAGTTTAATTAAATTTTAGCCAGTTAATTAAATTTGATAAATTTTCGTCAGTTATTCGATTGCTAGTTGTAAATTTGAAATTGGTTAATTGTTTTTAAGATGTTCATCAGAAGGCAATGAACGGTACTTGTTTTTAAACAATATTTATTACAGAATAAAAATAGGTAGGTAACACATAAACTGAAATATCATAGAATAAATATGTAATAAACGTTAGAATAATTTTTTAACGTTGTATAGTGCTATCCATCACAATGTTGCTAACAGAATCGCAGGTCACTCAGAATGCCTATCATTTGTGGCGTGAGTTTGCCCACCTCTGCATTAATCCTTAAAAAAGTTTCATTTGTCTGATAATTTTATGGCAAAAACAAGTTTTAGCCTGACATAAAAATCAAAGTGAACATCGTGTTAAAAAAGAAGTTAATAACCCTACATTTGACCACCAAAAATTTTCTTTCCTATAAAAATTCAATAAAAAGTTATTTAAAAACTGTCGCTAGATAATTTTTGATCATTAAACGAGAAAAGTGAATTTTTCTATCGAATTTAAGCCAATTAGTAAAACTTTATCCCATGAAAAAGTTTCGTATGCTAAACAGCAGAAAAAAATATAAATAAAAAAATATAGCTAAGGCAAATTTTAATACGTTTTTGACAGCGAACTTCAAAAGAATGAATTTTACCACAAAATTTAAATCTATAATTAGCCAAACAAATATTTTGTTCTAAAATAAGAATTACGGCCTAAATAGCGTTTTGTTAAGTTTTAAAAATTCTGAGATTTTTTGGAAGCAAAATTTAAACTTTTACAATGCAGAATTAGTGTGTATGAGGATATCGTGAGCTTATAACAACAGCTTATCAAGCTTTTCATTAGCCAAATTCCTTAATTTTTTTACCACGATAAGAAAGATTCCCTATGTCTCAGTGGGTAAAGTACTGAACTGTCTTTGGCAAAAACTTGGGTTCGATGACAGGGCTGATTCTTAAAGCTCATAACAGCTTCAGAGCGATTTCCATGAGATCACCGGGGAAAAAGGCGACCGGTGTGGAATGCTGACTACATTGCCACCATCATGTCATTGGTTCACGAAATAATTAACCTCCATCCCCCCCCCCAGCGTATAACAGTTTAGGCTACAGCAGAAATGCCTGCTTTTGACCTGCTTACATGTATTTCGAAGCCATAACAACTTTCATAGCTGATTGAGCTTATTTTTGGACTGAATTTACGAATTTTCTTTGGAATTGTTAGCAGGTGTGAAATTAATCTTATCCGCCAAATATTTTCGTCAGCCCACCCATTAAAAAAAAGTTTCAACAACAAGTTTTAACTGATTTTTGTTCAGGAAAGCAGAGTTTTGATCTTTGTTTCTATACGTTTACCGATTCATAACTGGCATCGAACAGCTAATCCATTTTTGAGTTTATGATTCTCAAAGTCCAACTCCATACCCTTGTAATTTTGAAACCATCTCAGAAGGCAGGGAAAGTCCTGGATCAAGTATTGGGATAAAACTAGCCTTTGTGAAGGATTTTCTTGAAGAAGCTAATCAGAAGCGGAAAACAAGGAAAAGAAAAGCGCAAAGCATGGAGATAAAGCCTCTCACGCTAAGTCCGACGGCAAGGGAGTTCGAACTCATGATCCATCTGCCTTCGAGGATATTTTTAGTCTGTGAGCGTAGAATTATTTAAGACCAGCCTCCTCTGGGATTTCAACCTTGGGCAACCTTGGGATTTCAACCAGGACGAGAAGCCATCTGTCTAAATGAATAATCCTACCCATTGAAAGTTTCAAAAAAATGTTTCAAAAATTGTTCCACACACAATTACAAAATCTGCAAACAAACCCATATTAATCGTTAGCTCATGTTCTCCCACAAAATATTTTCGTTAGCTCATCGCTCACACTGAAATTGTGGCCCAAATAAGTTCTACCGAATTTTTGACTTAAATACCACAAGTTTTAATTTTATCTCCAAGTGTCAGACAGTTGTATGAAGTAGTTTATAGACACGTAAAAAAGTATATTATGACTAAAACTAGTTTTTACTTTTTAACAATAGCTAATAGCTTAAATTTTGTCTCCAAACGTATTGTAGAAAAGTTTATCCTCGATAGACTATCTTCTGAAAAGAAAATTATCACTATGTCTACTTTTCCTAATTTTTTGATAGACATTCCCTAAATTTAAATACAATTACAATTGTTAAAACTGAAACTGTAGTCTAACAAAGGAATTAGCTGAGCTCACTATTTTCGTTAGCGAACAATAGAAAAAAATTCTTATCAAAACGAGATTTAAAGAATTTTTGACAGAAATTGAAATTCGGCTTCATACGTTACCCATGCAAGGAAATCGCTAGCCCACCAAATAATTTCGTGGGTTAACTTTAGCCGACAAAAGATCACTAGGATAAGTTACATCCTAAATAAATGATAGCTAACTTTTGTCCAGCAGAAGTCCAGAATTCGTCCACATCATGTATAACGCGTCGTGGATCGAACATAGACGTCTACTAGACGTTTTCTAATAACTTATTTGTTAGTAATCCACAATGACTTAAGTATAGACATCTTATAGATAACTATGGTAGACGTAATATGGCTAAAACACGATGTGGACCTTAGGCGACGTCTATGAAACAACTATCAAAAAACGTCTCTTAAAAGGTTTCTCGTAGTCTAAATTTAGACGTAGGATTGAACCGAAATGAATAGCTTAATGAATAAACACATTTAATAGCCACTATTTACATTTATTTATAATTTATACATATAATGGGTTTTAGTTAAATTTGGCGTCAAATATTTATGATGCGTACTGCAAAAAAAACAAGATAAAAAAAAGAACATTAAAAGGCAATTCCAAAATTAGGAAAGAAAATTAATGTTAAAATTGCTGCTTTTCTTTCACATAAACGAGATTTACTTTTTATGCAAGTTTAAATGACTCGTTCATTTTTTTCTTCTCATAGCAACGATTGTTTTTGGTGTTCTAAATGCTTCAATGTTTAGAGTAAGTTATTATATTACCGAGGCCAAGTATTTTTCGAGTTTAATGTGATAAATGAGTAATTTACTATAATAGTTTATTGGAGAAGCATCATTTGAGCTAATATACCACTTCATTGAGTTATTTTCACGAAATTATATTTGCCATGTAAGTGTTTATCATCTGTTCTTCTATATTCCGAACACAATATCGAAGATTATTCTCTAAAACTTACAATGATTTTGATAAAGAAGAATCTTATTTAAGCAGTAATGACAAGTTAATTACAACAATAGATAAGATATCGTCAATCCATCAAAACTTTACGTTTTTTAGAACGTTAAAAAATGACCCAACCAAGTTATCGAATTTCTGTTTGAAATATTTCAAGCTGGAATTTTGATTCAAATGTTAACAAATTTTGGAACATCGTTATATCACTCGCCAAAAAGTAATAAAACTGAAATGTCAGTTAATTCATAATCTGAAAATCAAAAGTTTGAATTTTGCCTCTAAATATTAGCTCATTGTTGAAAATCATTAACTTACCAAATATTTTCGCTAGCCCATTAGTTAAAAAAAGTTATGGGCAGTTCTCTAATATACAGTGATGAATGAGAAATTATCGGCAGTTAAAAGCTTCTAAACTTTCCATCTGATCGTGATAAACGATATTGGTTTTTCACAAAATTTATTACATGAGAGCAATAGGAAACTTAATGCATATTCCTCGATTGAAAAAACGAAGAAATATTTTGGAAAACCTTTTACATTTTAATATTGTTCGCTTTTTACTTTGCTTTGGCATGTCATTCGTTGCACGCTTTGGTCACCTCTGCGTTAAGTTATTTGAAAGTATTGTTTTCCCAATCTGGAGAAGAAAAAAATTGGCAAAACCATCTCATTTCTGACAATAAAAACCAATTGTTTTTATTGTCAGAATCAACCATGCCCGTTTTAAGACATCGTTAGCCTATATTAAAATATCAGATTTTCGTTAGCTCATGCACCAAACAATATTATGGCCAAAACAAATGTGAGCTAATTTTTGACCTGCAAGTCACAAGTTTGAGCTTGCCCCAAAACCTTGATCCATTCTATGGAATGGTTAGTGAAAAAAAACTTCATTCAAAATAAAAATTACTGCCGAAACAGCTTTTAGTTAATTCTTAAAAAAAATCTGCCACTTTGAAACTCAGTTCGAAATTGCACCACGTAATGTTAACTCGTATGCACTAACTTTTGCACTACAGTTTCTACTGTGCACTACAGTTTCATACAGCCTGCTGACATTTTTTGACATGTTTTTGCTGCTTACAGATAATTTTTGAACTAAATTTGCAATTTTTTTATTTCGAAGTGATAGTTTATTGAGACTCCGGTAAAAAAGGTTTCTCAGCCGATTAAAAAAAATTATAAGATTAAAAAAAAGAAACTACGACAAAAACTGATCTTTAGCCAAAAAAATTCAGAAGTTTTGTCCGAAAACATTAGCCTATTGTAAGAAATCGTGAGCCCATGCTCGATACTTTTCGTTAGCTATTCAATCAAACGAAAGTTATGCTGACTAAAGTATGTTTTGGCTAATTAAAATATGAAAATTTCAATATTGCCTTTAAGTAAGTATTAAGACAGCCCACGGTAGAAAAATATTTTATAACCATCGCTGAACAGCCAACCGATGTCGGATATACGCCTACTAATGTTCAATTCCGTAACCTTGTAATTTTGAACGCAATCCAGAAGACAAGTAAACTCCTGGATCAAGTATTGGAAGATTTTTTGATGGAACTAACCCTCATTTGCGTTACATGAAGAGGAGAATCATGTAAACCTTCCACGGTTAGCCGGACTGCAAGGGGACTCTAACCCATGATCCGTCAACCACTGAGGATATTTTAGGTCAACATCGACTCAACCAGCCATTACTGGGATTCGAATCCGGTTTACCTCATCGAAAGGCAAGCTCTCTATACTCTGAGCCACCACGATTCCGGTAGAAAAATAGTGGCCAAAACAGATTTTTGTAAACACTTGATAAATCTAAGCATTTTTTTAATTTCAAACATTAAAACGCCCAACTAAGGAAATCATTTGCCCACTTAAACTATACAACTAAACAAGATTACTGAAAGTTTATCAAAAAACTGGAGGTTTCAATTAGGCCACCGTTATTCCGTACTCAGAAATCATTATTCTAACCCGCTCAAAAAATTCATTCGTCTTAATCATTACGGTTAAGACAAATATTAGCTACTTTTTAAACTGTAAACAAGTTCAAATTTGACCTCCAAACCTTAACCTATAAAAAAATCGTTATCCTGCGGGGCACCGACCGAGACTAGGTTACAACCAAAACAAGTAAAAAAAACAAAGCTGAATTTTTTCTAGCAAAACAGAAGAAAAAAAATCGTTAACCTTTTCACCAAAAAAATATGACCAAGAAAGGTATTATTTTTGACCTAGAAAACACGATTAAAATTTTCCTTTAAACAATAGCCCCTTGTGTTTTAATACTTATTCCATCCGCTAAAAAATACAGAAATAGTTTAAAGTTTATTTTTGACCAAGAAACTACGAATTCGAATTTTCCCTGCAAACGTTAAACTTTTATAGGAAATCGTTAAAACACCAAATTTTTTGTTGACCTATCAGACAAAAATCAAAAACTCTAAATCAAAATGATTTGAGAACTTAATCCATCTCTTTTGAGTTACATTCTTTCTTCCTGTTCTTGTGAATATTCGATTTCGTGTGCTTTGAATGCCAATATATTGTATACTGTAATACTTATTATATACTATATATTATTACATATTAAATTTAATTTCTAATTGTTTTTTTTTTAGGCTTATTTTTGCAAGAGAGAAGAGAAAGCCCTAATGGAAACTAAAATGCGACTATTTGCTGCTAAGTTCCATGCAAGGTAACTATGGTTACTATTTTTGCAAAAAAATAACTAAAAAGAAACAATTTTCAGAAAAGTAACTTTCAAAAAAGATTAATTTTTAAAAAATTGTTATTACCAAACTAGAAGGTTGTGCCATAATATCTTATTAACAAATTTGATCAGATCAGAAAAATTGAAATTTTTCTGATCTGATATCTGATATTGATAATTTGATCAGAAAGAGATCAGATTTTAAAAAATCAATGGCTGGAAAGCAATGGATAAATTTATAAAAAATAAAATGCTCGGAAACAAATTTGAATTTGTATTAAAAGCGCAATATCAGTTTTTGAGCAATATCAAAAAGTGATAATTCAGTTTTTTTATCGAGTGTCGTAATATCATATGTCAGAATCTTGTATTTAAAAAAAAACGAAGCGGGACTAAAAAGTGATCAGTAAACAGAGTCGATTTATTAATGAATGCGCAAATTAAAGAGTCAGAATGTGCCTATTTCATAATTCGAATTTCAGGTGTCTTAATCTCATGCAAAAAATATCGCAATGAGAAAAACTTAAAAGGAAATGATCAGAAAATGACTTGGATTCACAACAGAATAGTCGCTAATTAAGCGTGATAGAATGTGATTATTTTATAACTTGGAATTCAAGTATCGTAATATGTTGAAAATAATGGAGTTTCAAAAAACATGGTCGAAAGAAAAGAGAGATTGAAACAACGTAGGTTTACGATCGAAACTTGATTTTCACACATCAATATGTGATCACTCAAATTCGAAATTTGCGTTTCGTAATAATATCACATCAAAATATTGGAAATTTAACTAAATCTTGCAGAAATGGCATTTTTTCAGTTGTCAATAAAAATTCTGACAATTTGTTTAAGCACAATTATATTTTAACTTTTACAAATATAATTTGATATCAAAAATATGCACACGCAGCAAATGTAGCTATGGATTAAAAAAGAACTAAAACATAAGCGGATTATAACCCAATATTTTTAAAATTAAAGCTAAAGGAAATTTTTTTAGAGATAATTATGCTTTTCTAACATCAAAACAATAAAATCTTCGTGATGTTATAAATTCAGTAAAGATTACAGTGTAAATGACTATAACAAGTTTCGACAATTATGAATAAAATAGCTACAATCAAATGATATATTTTGGTTAGTTTCTTTCCTGTGCAAAAAAAAAAATCGATGCTCTGAATATAATCAAGTTTTACAAACATTATGTAATAACTAGAGCCCGGATTTTGATGACCTAAAAAATCTCAACTAATGCCCTTAAAAAGTGCAAAAAATGCCCTTCAGAAGGGCAAAAAATGCCCTTAAAAATGCAAAAAATGCCTTAAATAAAGTAAAAATATTGAATTAAAAATTTTTTTTTGTTCTTTAAAATTATTATAAGTCATTTAAAAAATATAAAGCAATTCAATACTTGTTCTACATTCATTAAATTTTGAAAAATATGTTTTATATCCTAAAATAACAAAAAAAGGAAAATATATTGACACCAAAATATTTTTATTTTGTATAGAAACTTTAACGGATATAACAACTTCCATCTCATAATATTACTAAATATCAGAATTATATTGGATTATTAAATGTTTTTTGATAATTTGAAATGTAAACGAGCATCTCTTGTCTGAAAGTAAATTTTCATTCCTGCAGAAGCTTCTTTCAACATCTACTGATGTTATAGGTGCGTACTTGAGAAAGACGGTCTCACTTACTGACAATTCTTCTTCAATTTGAAAAGATTTTGCTTCACCTGTTAATATCCTATAGATTTTCTTCATTGTTTGGAAGCCAGTGTAATAATGAAAATTGATAAAAAATAATGAAAATTGGAAAAGATTAACAAAAAAACTTAAAAAATGCATTAAAATGCAAAATACGCCCTAAAATTTAAAGAAAAATGCCCTATAAATCTAAAAAAATGCTCTAAAAGACAAAAAATGTCCAAAGATGCAAATGTCATCAAAATCCGGGCCTTAGTAATAACAGATAATAAAAAAATGTGCACATAAATACCTACAAAACCTTTTCAAAATTAAACGGATTTGAATTATAAACTTTTAGTCGTTCAGGGTGCAAAAAAAAATAAATAAATAAACGAATCATTCTGTTAACTTTTGATCTAAAGATTAGATCTTCACATTCTGTGACTCATTCCTAAAGGCCTGTTTACACGGTCCAATTTCTTGTATCCGAGAAATTGGACGGATTTCTCTGTCCAAGAAATTTGATGATTCGTTGACACTATCCAAGTTCTTGAATGTCACTGATTGGACGGGAGAAACACTTGCGCATGCGCATTGTTCATATTCAACATTATAAAATCATACTTATATGACTTTAAAATTACTGAATAAATTCATATAAAATCATGATAACACAAATAAACAGCAACAGATCAATTTATTTGGACTAAAATACATGAAAACAGACAAGAAGATGACATAATTTGCTGCCTGATTGTTGACGTCACAAAACCTAAGACGCTGATTGGTTAAGGGATAAAAAACTTGGATGGAAAGTAGAACATGCTCTACTATCGTCCAAGAAGTTGGACCAAGTTCTTGGATGTTTATTTACACGATCCAAGCTCAAAGCAAAACAAGTTTTCATCAATATCAATCAATCTCTGTCCAAGAAATTGGATCGTCTAACCAGGCCTTAAAAGTTCAAGGGGATTATTTCAAATATGCGACTTCAAAAGTGCAGAGGCGATATTTTAAGTTACGAAATCATACACTAAAACGTACTTTCTCTGAATAAACATGGCATTTTTTCAATGGATTCGAATTACTGAACCCCGGAATGTAAAGGTTAATTGCAATCTGATAAATAGCCCGAGAGCTTTTTAAGCGAATTGAAACTTTTTGCTCTCAGTTATATTGACAAAAATTGTCTGAAACTAACTGTTAGTAAGTATTTATTATTTTATTTAATAATAGTCAGAAAAAATGCGAAGGTATACTTTTTTTAATCGTTTTAAAAGAAGGTAATTTAACATGGAAAAAATACAAAATTTGAGTGAAATTGTTCGAATAGTTCCTGAGAAATCAAATTTTTAATAAATGATTTTTTTTTAAAAGTAGATTTCTCAAGAATCCTAGCACCGTATTTGAACTATATGAATTTAAACCAACCTGCATCACAAGTCTTTTCTTAAAAAAATTTTTTTAATTAATTAAATTTAATTAGTTTTAAAAGTTGTTTTGAAGAAAAAGTGCAATATAAATCATTGGAATATTAGGGGAAAAGAGGGCTTTTTATATCTTTATGAAAATACATTATATGAATTTGCATGATTCATAATTAAACAAGCTCTGATTTTTCTATGCATAAGATGCTTATTACTTTTTTATATTCTTAACCTTCCGTTAGTCGCGCACTTGTTTCCGACATGGTTAATCGCGTTGCACCTATGAGGTGTTTCTGATTTTTTGAAAGCCAAATGAAATTTAGTCTAGTTTAAATAGTTAATTGTTTCCAATTTAAGACTCTTTACAGAGATAAATATCAAAAAATTTATTTAGCGAAGTACCGAAGATGAATTTTTCTTGCTCCCGCGTCGGATCTCTTCCTCCATCCCAAGATAATCAACCAATTGACGCAAGAAGGTTCTGTGGTTTTTTACTCCGTAACCATTTTCTTCGTATATAACTTGACCATTTATACCTGCTACGTTGAGTAGGACAGAAAATGAGATAAAATATATATATTTAATTCATAAAAATATTATATCCATAATACTTGCGTCAATGGTCGCGCTGCACCAGAGGGGTGATTTGAGCGGTTCCAACTCTCCATCGACATGTTCTAAGGTCGGTTTTACACGGACATTTGAGTAATCCAAAGTTAGGAACATAACATTAGACTCGACCCCCGGAAAAATCTTTTGACGGCAAAGGAGGTGGAAATGCAGTAGGGATGCACCTGTGAGGTGCGCGCGACTAACGGAAGGTTAAGATAAAGATAATTATTTAATGAAAAAAAAATACTGTTATTGTCACTTTAATGATACTTTTTTTGAGAAACTTAACTGTTGCAATGGTTGGTTACAAACTACATATTATGGCCTTAATATTACATTGTTACCATATTTCTTCAATTATTACTTTCGATTATAAGAGTAGAATTTTTTTTATATAAGCCTGAGCTCCTAACAATTTGCAGTTAGGTCTGTCTTTATTTTTCCAAAAAGTGGTTTGTATTCATTGTTAAATCACTTCATGGGTTCAAATTAATTATTGAGCGAGGCAGAGGTACCTCCTATTTTTAGTATTTCACAGTTTTGTGGAGACTATTCCCACCATTGGAGGCAAAAATATTCTGTGGAGGGATTTACGCTACAACAACAGGGGATCTATTTGAAATCTATTCAACAGATTCCGAAAATGTTTTTCAAGGAGATTTCACCCCTGATAAGATTTGCTAGCATCTCTTTGCTTGTGGTTGTGGAACATTAAGTAAAATAAAAATTTAGTCAGTGATTCTCTGCATTCTGGTTTTTCTTTTGAATGCCGTGGAATTTTTTATTTTAAATTCTGCCCTATCTTAAGAATTTTATTTCATATTTTTTTAAAGTAAAAAAAAAAAACTCATTTGCGTTGATCGATTTGGCTCCTTTCTGAAATAGTGCGTATATGGCATTCGCCATACTTGCCACACCCTAGATACGTCACTGGAGATGGACTGAAAAGAAACCGATAAGAAGAAGAAAATCATTTTATACATGAAAATGGAATTAAACACAACACTGTCTCCCATCACAGAAACTGTTCAAATTTGCAGTCGACAAAATTAACGTACTCTGTTCAATGCTTGGCCGTCGCACATTGGTGAAAACACCATAGTGTCAGCAACTTCGAATATCCGAGAAGCAAGGTCTTCAGCAGAATCCATAGGACCATCGTAGTAGATGAAGCTCTTCAGATGACACCAGAAGAAAAAGTCCATACATGACAAATCGGGTGAAGGCCAGTTAATTGGGCAGCCACGACCCATATATCTTGCACCCATCCACAATGTAATGGGCTGGTGTCCCGTAGTGTTGGAAGCACATGCGTTGCGTGATGTGTGCTGGAGCACGGTTTAATAGTTCTGTCAACACCTCTTGCATATACAAGGGAATTTCCCTCCAGTCGTGTTGGTAGGTATGATGATCAGATGACTGTGCATGATTCCGCCAAACATTTAGCTCGAAACGTTGATGGAACAAACGTGGGTGCATTGCGTACGGCTTTTCGGTTGCCCTCACGATAGTTGTAGGTATCCGAAATACTCTTCCGTGTGAATGTGCATTCGTCAATGAACAACACGTGTGCACAAATTTTTGTGTTCGCAGTCATCTTTAAGACTTGTTCTATCAAAACCACGTGATAAAATTGACGTGTGTCTGATAATCCGATGCTTCCATGCTCTAAACTCTCAGCGCATGGTAGTGATGTATTCTTTCATTTCGCATGAATCGGGAAACTGCTTGTGACATCGTCTGCGTGCTAGATACAGGCCTTTCGCTGATATGATGCAAAATTTCGTCCGATATAAATTGCATTCTTTTACACCTGCCACGTCCGATATCTTGCGTGCAACTTGAAAAAGAATTTGTTGGTTCAGTCGTTGAAATATTCTTGCATCAGGGACTGTCATGTTGGAAAACGCTCTCGATGCCCTCTTTGAGCTTCCCTTGCATTGTCGTATGTAGTTCCATGCTATGCATCTCCACCTTCTCCTCTGACTTGAGTACGTATTCTTCTGAATCCACAGAGCAAATAAAAGCAGTTACTGTGAACAGCAATCGCTGTTAGGTTCCCTCGTTGCTGCTTGCGTTTGGACCATGGATTGTAAGGTGATTTATGGTTGTTTAGGTGCGTTCTATCATTCCCTAACATATGTTCCATGCGTTTTTGGACCTGTACATGATCAGGATTGAAGAGCATGTGGAGGGGAATTTTCTTATATCGAATAAGCGCTTTTCAAACTTATCCAATAATGAACCCAATTAACTCTTTATTATATTTTTTTTTAACTTGTGTGTTACTTTTATTACTCAAGGCAACTATTATATGCAGAGAGTGTCACAATTTTATCCAGTGTTTGGAAGATTTATAGCAAACAAAATACTATCAATGCATCTACAAATTTTACTTTCACTTGATAAAGAAACTTTTTTTTCTTCCAAAAACGTTCCATATGTGAATCTTTGATGCGGCAAGAATTAGAATTCTTGCCGCTGTAATATATCACGATCAATGGTAGCAGATGTGATCCGTGGGCGTAATTCTACGAAATCACGTTATCTAGGGAATATCAATACAAAATCTTTGTGGTAACCCTATAAAAAAATATCTCAGGGATTTAAATTTAGAGATCAAACCGATTTTATTTCAAATTCCGGAAGGAATTGTAACACACCCTGCAATTCTGATGATACTATTTAGACTGCTTTTTTGGAGCTATGATACTACTAAAGTAACTATTTTTCTGATAGGGAAGAGTTCTGGCTTTAAATGAGCAGTATAATGATGTACACTATACGTCAGGTAAGAATGTCCTTTTCATGATTTGTTAGTTTTGTAATCTTCACATGTTTTGAGAAAAAATTGAGTTTTTCAGCTTTCACTTCTCAGTAAAGTTTTTGAAACAATTTTCAGTTCATCAGTCTAGTTGCAGTAGAAAAACTTTTATGTTGTTCTTTTTCGAAAACTATCACTCCTTTTTGTTAATATTGCTGCCTGTTTCTTTTGTTGGTTTTATTCTCAGAATTGCAGATTTCAACTGAAATGGGAGATCTTTAAAACTACTTCTGTAATAAAATTACATTTTGATGAACAGTGCATAAAAGAAAAAACACAAATCAGCCTGAATACTTTTGATTGAATGATTAGATCTTCAGGTATTCGGTCTAAATCTTAATAGTTCGAAGGTAGAAACTTAAATAAGCTAATTATTAACACAGACAATATATGAAGTTACGAAATCAGACACAAAAACGTACTTTCTCTGAATAAACATACTTTTTTCCTACGTATTCGGATGTCTGACCCTCAAGATATGAGGAGTACCGGGAATTTGGAAAATATGATTCCCAAAGTTTGATCAGAGGAGTGGTTTAAAGTTTGGACCCTTTAATGTTAATTTCACTTTTTGCGCATTTCGCCATATCTCGAGAATTTTTTAAACGAATTGAAAATATTTTGTACATAATTATAAAATTCATTTATCCGATAATTCCATGCAATAAATGACTTTTAATAATTATTTATTATGTTTTAGTTTCCTTAATGACAGGAATTTTTTTTTAATATTATGGTATTCTAATTTCTGCGTCACTTCAAAGAATATCACTTTAGTTTGATGAAACCAATTAAAGGAAAGAACGGTTTTTTTTAAAAAATAAATAAATAAATAAAAAGCAACACCTAAATGCAAATGAATTATGAGATGATAGCTAAGCTCTTCGCGCACACCTTGACAAGCAGTAGCTTGTGACATCTTATGGCAGTGGCGCTATGATCGCATTTATGTAGTGGTACCTCGTCGAATTTTCTCGCCGAATATTGTAGCGTAATAGCGTTCTGAAACATCGTAGCTTAGCCCAATATTTGTTTTTAACATTTTTTTGTTTACCCATCTTCAGTATCGCCAGTCTTCATCGTTTAGACAATGCAACACTGTGGCGGAGAGTTGGAAGACACAAAGCAAGCCAATCGCAGGCTACTTGTGTTTTATATCTTATATCCGCCGTCGAACAAATTTTGCGTTTACGACTACTAACGTTAACTCTGGACCCTTGTAATTTTGAACCAATCCAGAAGACAAGGAAACTCCTGGATCAGTACCCCCAGAGGTATGATTTGTTATGGCAACATGGTGGACTTTGTTACTCGACAGATTTATGGTGCATCTGTCACTATTTACTACACAAGGAGTCTTCGGCAGGCGGAGATCGAACCCATGACCTCTTGGACGCAGGCCCAGTTCCCTACAAACAGGCTACTTGCTGTAAAGACCTCTAGGTTTCGAGAAAGTTCATAGAGATAGAGAGAGAGATGAGAAGCAGTTCGCCAACCTGATCAAGACCACAAAAGAGGAACAACGCTGTCTCAAGACAATTATTAGCCATTTCTAGCCGAAAGGTATCGCCTCGTGAAAGCCTCGCAACCGGCATAATACAGCAGAGAAATCTATTTTACGGATAAGTCAACTGGAGACCAATACAGTTGGCCCGTATGCCAGGCGTCCTGAAGCCTGCATCCTGTTTACCGTGAACCACAAAAAAAACTGTCTAGCATGTTTCCAAAAACACCTCTGGGGAGTGGGTTTTCTTCAGCGATGTGTTGAGTTTAAATCTGGACACCGACCTGAGACGTATTCTCATCTAGAGAGGTCCCGGGACTCGATATTCGTCCTTTAACATTGTCGAAAAGGACCACTAAGATCGAGGTGGTCTGATGGTCTGGGCAGGCGTCATGGTAGGCAAACATACCGGTCTGTTCGATTGAGGTACTCTGACAGGATACAGGGACACAATCCTTGCACTCTATGTGACACTTTTTCGCGGACCAAATTTCAACCTCTTGTTCGATAACGCTTCCCCATACAGGGCTCAGTTCGGGATGATTGCCTTTAATCGGGTAATATTCAACGATTGAATTACGACGTCCCCTGAACTGAATCCCATCGAACAGGTATGAAACATCCTTGGATGCTTCATTGCAGCTTAAAGACCAATTCCAATGACCATCGGTGAGCTAAAGGTTAACTTGGGGCAGGAGCGGGTGTGGTTGCCATAGTCATTGATATCTACCCTGATAAACAGTATGAAACGCCGATGCGAACGTTGTGTAGCTGTTTGGGGCGATTATACACCCTATTAGATATATATGAAAAATTACTCACATTCTTTGAACCAGGGTCCGCTTTTACGAATTTGTGCAAATAGGGTCCAGTTATTGCAAAAAACTTTTTCAAGGAGTTTTTAAATTGTAGATACATACAAGATTATGCTCGGCACTGTAAAATTATAATAAAAAAAAAATTATATTTTCAAAAATAAACAGCAATTGCTGCTTCTAAATTAGAGATGCAACATACAGGGCTGATTGTGCTCCGGAAAAAATCAGTATTTCCGGATTTTTCGCTAACAGTGATCCGGAAGTTTCCGGAGATTGAAGGTCCAGACTTTTAAAAAAAATCATTAATCATAGAAATTTCCGGAAATCAAATTTTCAAAGGTGGAACTTAAAAACACAGTTTATTTTATTTGTTTGTAAGGGAGAGCCAGAGAGATACTTTATAAGCATGTAATCATGATTAATATTAATTTTTTATCAGTAAATAGTTGTTATAATTATAAACTCAAGAAAAAAAAGACATATTTGTAAATTTTAATTACTTCTCCAGGTCATCATAGGTATGTGTAAAATTGTAAATATATTTTAAGTAAACTAAGAAATATTGAGAAAAGGGAAAAATAAACTTTTTAAATTTTTTTCAATTTAAACCTTTTTTTAACTCACGAAATTTTCCGGAATTTTGCTCACAATCACCCTTAAACATGAAAATATATGGTATTTAGCCTATACCTGCTGAAAGCAGAATATTCATTTCCGACGAATAATGGCAGAATCGTCAGCTGGAGACAAAACTTAATTCGTTTACATCCATCTTTCTTGATTTCTGTATTCGATTAACAAAACAATAATGAGGATAAACAAATTAGGGAACGGTTCGATTAAAAGAAAAATCATTTTGTGAAGAGTCCTTTTTTAAGTTGAAATATTTTGTGAAGGGTCCGTTAACGGACCCAAATTTCTTCTAAACAGATCCCTGTGGTCTGAACAAAAAGCGACCAGCTTTGTTCTATCTGGCTCAAATCCGGCAACCCTGTACGTTAGCTCACTTGCTAAAATGTAGTTATGGCTGAAATTGGTTTTACAAATTTAGTGATCTATAAACCTACCGTTAAAAAAAGCAGTAACAAGTTTTAATTAATCTTTTATTTAGAATTTTAGAAAGATATGTAAACCCGCAACACACTCGAGGGGGTTATACAGAGATTATAAGTTAAAATATGCAACAAATATTTGATGTAACTGCATAAATAGTAAGATGAAGTAAATCTTAGAATTTTAGAAAACACAATATTTAATTTTTATTCAAAATGTTAGCTGCTCGTAGAAATTTTGTTTCTCTACTTTAGTCCTTCAAAAGTTTTCATTCGGAAATTCAATAAAAAGATAATACAAAGATATGTTTAAAACAAAAAGTTGAACGAATATTAGCCCACTCGAAATGATAATCCATTAAAATTAATAAACCATTGCTTGATACTGATAGCCCATTCACCATGAAACAGAAGCTTATTAAAAGAAATCGTTAGCCCCTTAACGTTTTTTCTGGCCAAGATGTCATAAAAATATGACAGTGACAAATATTTATCGGATTTTAAACCGCATGTTTAAATTTTTGCGTCGAAGTTTAAGCCCATTGCAGGAAACAGCTTGCGTTAGTTTAGGGATAGGTGTAAATTCGCCTTTTCATTTTAAAAATCATTTGCAAGGAAATGAATTTCGCAATAAAAAATGAATCAAGTTCATTACCAAAGTTTAAAAAAGTGAACATCGTATTTAAAAATTAGCTCATTGCAAGAAATTATTAGCCCTACATTTGACCACCAAAAATTTTCTTTCCAATAAAAAGTTATTTCAAAAACAATCTCTAGATATTTTTTGATCATTAAACGAGAAAATTGAATTTTTCTATCGAACTTAAGCCAATTAGTAAAATTTTATCCCATGAAAAAGTTTCGTATGCTAAACAGCAAAAAAAAAAATTTAAATAAATTTAAAAAAATATAGCTGAGGCAAATTTTAATAAGTTTTTGACAGAGAACTTCAAAAGAATGAATTTTACCTCCAAATTTAAATTTATAATTGGATATCATTAGCAAAATAAATATTTTGTTCGAACATAAGAATTACGGCCGAAATAAGAGTTTTGTTAAGTTTTAAAAATTCTGATAATTTGGAAGTAAAATTTAAACTTTTACCAGCAATAATTAGTGTATATGAGGATATCGTAAGCTTATAACAACAGCGAACTTTTCATTAGCCAACTAGCTTAAATTTTTTTACCACGATAAGGAAAGATCCCCCGATGTCTCTCAGTGGGTCTTTGGGAAGAACTGAGGTTCGATGACCTTCTTGCAGTCTTCAGATCGATTTCAATGAGATCGGCTACTACATCACCATCATGCCATTGCGCAGTGGACCAGCATCCAAGGTTTCGTGGCCAAAATTAGTATTTCGATAAACTTTGTTTCAAAATTATTATATATAGCAATGAGGGGGGGGGTATTTAGGGGCTTTTATGTGCAGGTAAATTGAATTCATAACTAAAATTTTGAAATACACTGAAAATACCCCCCCCCCAAAATGGCGGCTGAAATATGGCGAGCAAAAATAAAAATAATAATATAGTACGTTTAAATAATTAAATATAGCAATGAAAATATAATAATTTTCATAATTTTATATTAAAAATGAAAAGCAAATTATATTTCCGAGGTAATATTACAAAATAACGCGAAAACAGGAAAAAAAAAATTATTTTTGTTTTTTGGTATATTTAGTTCACCTGTGCAATACGGGCCAAATGGGCAGGTTTTATCGAAAGAAGAAACATCAAAGAAGACAACAAAAAAAATTAGCTAATTACCTGGTAAAACTTTTTGGAACTAAGTTTTGAATGTCATTCAAACATTGTAAAATGTCAAATGATAAGATACAAACTATAAGTTTGTCAAGAGTATTAACTAATCCAACAAATTGAAAAGTTGTACTATAATTTCAGACTAATTATTCTGATAAAAATGTAACAGTAAGGTGAAATTCCCATACATGTTTCTGAAATAAAAATTTAAAAAACAATTTTAACATATTTCTCATTACATTTTACTCTCGTCGGTTCAAAAAGTAAATTATAATGTTTGGAATGATAATGATAAATAATGTTTTAATTAAATTATAATGTTTTAATTATGAATACTTAATTTGGGCTATATTAAAACTGCCTACACTTATTTTAGTTCAAAATTTAACTTTTAACTTTTGGCCAAAGATGATAGTCTTCTGGCCCACAGTGCATTGGTCCATGAAATAATTAACCATTAACCTCCATTACCCCCTCAGTCTATAACAGTTTAGGCTATAGCAGGAATGCTTGCTTTTAACATGCTTGCATGTATTTTGAAGCCATAACAACTTTCATAGCTGATTAAGCTTATTTTTGGACCGAATTTACGAATTTTGTTTGGAACTGTTAGCACGTGTGAAATTAATCTTATATTGATCCGCCAAATACTTTCGCCAGTCCAGCCATTAAAAAAAAGAGCTTCAACAACAAGTTTGAACTGATTTTTGGTCAGGAAAGAATAGTTCTGATCTTTGTCTCATCTCAATACGTTTACCAATTCATACCTAGCGTCGAACAGCCAATCCACTCCTGAGTTCATGACTCTCAATGTCCAACTCCATAGCCTTGTAATTTTGAAACCATCTCAGAAGACAGGGAAACTCCTGGATCAAGTATTGGAATAAAACTAGCCTTCGTGAAGGATTTTTTGAAGAAACAAATCAGAAGTGGATAACAAGGTAAGGAAAAGCGCGAAACATGGAGAGAAAAACCACGAAAGCCTCTCCCATTAAGTCCGACTGCAAGGGGTTCGAACTCATGATCCATCTGCCATCGAGGGTATTTTTCGTCGCCAGTGTTGTCGGTGAGAGCCAGGAGTAGAATTATTTAAGACCAGCTTCCTCTGGGATTTCAACCTAGGGCACCCCTTTAGGACGAGAAGCTCTCTGTCTCCCGCGACTCTTATTGTCTAAATAAATAATCCTACCCATTGTAAGTTCCAAAAAAAAAAATGTTTTGAAAATTGTTCCACTCGCAATTTCAAAATCTGCGAACAAACGTAATCCATATTAATCGTTAACTTACGTTCTCCCTCAAAATATTTTCGTTAGCTCATCGCTCACCCTAAAATTGTGGCCAAAATAAGTTCTACCGAATTTTTGACTTAAATACCACAAGTTTTAATTTTATCACCAAGCTTCAGACTGTTGTGTGAAATAGTTTTTCCACGTGTCAAAAAATAGAGTATGACTAAAACCAGTTTTAACTTTTTAACAATAACTTAAAGTTTAAATTTTGTCTCCTATCGTAGACCTGTTGTACAAAAAGTTTATCCTGCGATAGACAACCTTTTGAAAAGAAAATTATCATTATGGCTACTTTTTCCTAATTTTTTATAGATATTCACTACATTTAAAAACAATTACAATTGTTAAAACAGAAACTGTAGTCTAACTAATTTATTAGCTGAGCTCACTTGCTATTTTCGTTTGCCAAACCGTCAAAAAAGAAATCGAATAGAAACGTTAAACTTTTGTAGAAAATCGTTAACCAACCAAATTTTTTGTAAGCCTATCAGACAAAAAAGTATTGAGAATTTTATCCATCTCTTTTGAGTTTCCTGTGATTGAGTTATTTTCCGAACTTGTGTGCTTTAAAGTACTTATTATACACTGGTTATCATAAATTAAGGAAAAATCACAAAAATAGCGATAACTCTTTCAAAAGTAAGCCAAACCGTGCAAAATTTGCATATGTTGTCCACTAAGAGTAGCTGAGTAAAATTGCAATATGCAAATTAGTGGCGCTGCACTCAGCTTACGTCATCTGCCTGGAGCATAAAAGTCCAAGTTTGAGAGAAAGCACACAAATTTTACTGTGATTGCGACATTGAAAATCTGAGATAGCCAATTCGTAATAATGACCTCTAGGCATCATTTGCCTGAAGAACTACGATGGAGAGCCATCGGGAGACTAGAGGCAGGGCAGAGTCAATCAGAAGTGGCCAGATGGCTAAATGTGAGTCCATCTGTGGTTCATAGACTTTGGAGGCAATTTCAAACCACAGATTCGGCATCTAGGAGGTTCAGTCAAGGACGGCCAACTGTTACGACCAGTGCCGATGACCGATATTTGACATTAAGTGCACGCAGGAATAGAACCGCTACTCCGACACATCTTAGATCCTCTCTTGCTGCAGCCACCGGAAGGTTGGTGTCAACGTCAACTGTGCGCAGAAGGCTCCACGAAGGTGGTCTGTATGCGAGACGACCAGCCATTTGCGTGCAGCTCACATCACGCCATAGCAGAGACCGTTTGCAGTGGGCCCGACAACATGTCCACTGGACGTCAGATCAATGGAGGCCTGTTCTCTTTACGGATGAGTCCAGGTTTAGTCTAGAAAGTGACAGTAGACGTTTTTTGATATGGAGAGAACCTGGGACCCGTTATCATCCATCAAACATCCGTGAAAGAGATGCATACGGAAGAGGCAGTGTCTGTGTTTGGGGAGGCATATCCTTAGGAGGGCGCACATACCTCCATGTCTTTCCAAGGGGAACCGTGAATGCTCAGGTTTATCGAGACAACATCCTTGATGCTTATGTGCGCCCATATGCCGGGGCAATTGGTGATTGCTTCCTGTTACAGGACGATAATGCAAGACCACACAGAGCTCGCATTGTTGATGATTATCTTCAACAGGAAACAATTACTCGCATGGAGTGGCCAGCTCGATCCCCGGACTTGAATCCTATCGAGCACGTTTGGGATGCTCTAGGGAGGCGTGTATCTGCCATCAATCCGCCCCCTCAGACCCTTGCCACGCTTGCAACTGCTTTACAAGAGCAATGGCTCTCACTTCCTATTGAACTGATAGACCGCATAATTGAAAGCATCACACATCGCTGTTTGTGCTGTATTGCTTCTAGAGGCAATCATATTCCATATTAAAGGTACTTTTTCTATTGCAAACCGATACTTCCAATTTGTTTATTTTATACATGTGCTAATTTCTATACTACTATTAATGTCTGATAATTTCTTTTTATGTTGTTTAATACCTTACTATGTGTTGTATATTGTGGGTAAGTTTCATAAAATTCCATGTGTAATTTCTTGAGTTATCGCGATTTTTGTGAATTTTCCTTAATTTATGATAACCAGTGTATATGTTGCGTACGCAGTGCAGCGCCATCTGTAGTAAAGTAGACTCCCTTCAAACGCTCACTCTCGAAACGGCAACGGGGAGACAGCTCTGGAAGATGTTCTAGCTATAATTATTTATTTTGTATTGTCTTTAAGTGTTTTCTTAATACTAAAAGCTTTAAATGTAACCCCGTCCTTAACATATATTGTAATGCTTATTATATACTATATATTATTATATTCGATTTCTAATTGTTTTCATTTCAATTTTAGGTTTATTTTTTGTAAGAGAGAAGAGAAAGCCTGTAATGGCAACTATTTGCTACTAAGTTCAATGAGAGGTAACTATACCTACTATTTTAACAAAAAATAGCTAAAAAGTTAGAATTAACAGAAAAAAGAAAACTTTAAAAGAAAGATTAATTTAAGGAAATTATTATTGCCAAACTAGTAAGTTGCGTCATAATATATAAACAAATTTGTATAAAATATCAGATTTTAAGAAAATCATATGAAATGACTGAAAAGCAAAGGATAAATTGATAAAAAAATGCACGGAAACAAATTTGTATTAAAAGCGTCGTGAATCAAAAAGTGATAATTCAGAAAAGTGATAATTTGCGTCGAAATATCATATATCAGAATCTTATACTAAAAGAAAACCAAAACAGAAATAAACAATGTAAACGACGTCGATTTATTAGTGAATGCATCAGAATGTGCTTACTTTGTAATTCGAATTTCAACGTCTTAATCTCTTACAAAAAATATCGGATTGTTAAAAAGAGGAAATGATTAAAAAACGACATGGATTCACGATAGAATAGTCGCTAAATTAAGCTTGTTAGAATGTGATTATTTTACAATTCGGAATTCGAGTATCGTAATAGGTTGAAAATAGTGGAGTGTCAAAAACCATGGTTGAAAAAAAAGAGATTGAAACAACGTAGTTTTACGATCGAAACTTAATTTCGCACGTCAAAATATGGTGCACAAATTCGTCCGTTACAAATGGCATTCTTGAGGCCATATCACACATAGCGAAAATTCGTTCAATTACTCCATGTGTTCAACAACCACCTGAAACAGTTGAACTATGGTTGCCATACGGTTGAAAAGAGTTGACCATTGGTAAACGAGTGATTTCTTTCTCTTTAGGCGATTTAGCACTTTATACATAGACGGATAAAATTTTTCATCGAAAGACTCAGCTCGTGTGTTAGTTAAATTTAATTTAATCGACGGCAATGGATCCTTCCTTAGCAATTTCAAGCTTGATCATTTACAGTTTGATAAAGAAAAAAAAAGATAAGAGAAGGACACTTTGGAGTAAAGCATGGCGCTTACGAGGACAGATATTAGGCTGTTATGAAAATTAATTGAGAGAACTGTTTGTTTTCATTTGTGAAATCTTAGACATAAATGTTAAAAATATATAATAAGTTTTAATATTGGAAAAGTAATTTAGGAAGAAAAAAATCACCATTTTGTTATAAATATATTCGTTGCATGCTGTATTAATTTCACTTATTATCATAAATTAAACTCATAAGTCGCAATGGATTTTTATCTTTAGTTAATAAAGATATTTTTAGATTATTTTTTACCTTTAGTCATATGCTTATTTTAAATTATTCAAATAAATTACCTTTAAGTTTTTCATATATTTAATAACATAATATAGCTTTTTGCAATTTATATTTACTATGTATATTTTACAACGGAGAAAACAAAATTTAATATAAATTATAAAAGTAAAAATAAACAGTAAGAACAAAATTTAAGAGTTTGATAAATTTTTGCACCAAATTAATGCAATAACAATTATTTTTTTAATGTTGACTTTAAGTTTTTGAAAAATTATTAAAATAGTTTTTTAAGAGTTCGATAAGTACTATTATATATATGTTTAGTGAAATGCTCTAGTTTGAAAAAAATTGTGCTATTTATAGAAAATTAAAAGTTTATGTGAAACTGAATTTTAAAAAAAAAAGAAAGCTATTAAACGGCACTATTTTGTTAAAGGTTCAACATGAATAAACACAAACTGTTTAAAAATTAGGAAAAACAGGAACTGATAAAAGTGAACAATTTATTCCAAAAGAAATGTAAAAGCAGTTTCGATAAATTTTTTATGAGCTCTTAAATGATGTTTCTTGTGGTGGCGGGATGTTACATTCCAAATGTTCTCTTTTTTCTTCAAGAGTTCAATAAATGTGCTCTCCATTTCGATGCTCAATTTAAAAGTTTCCCCAACGGGCGCTTGTTCAAAATTTTGACTCATCTTTGCTGCAATACAAGTAAAAAATTTTATTAAGAAAGGTGAAGCGAGTATATTTAAGGCAACAGACAATAAGGAACAGTCATTAAAAATAAAATAATACCAACCAATTAATTCTGTCAGCATATTGTTAAGGTATGAGTAAGTTGTTTATAATCAGTAAAAACTGAAATAAATTTTTAATGGTCTTCCATGTTTTTATAATAAGATTAATAGAAAGTGAAATTAAAATTATGTATAATTACTAGGAGTATCAGTTACTTGCCCCATTTTTTCGAATATTTAACTGTAAGAAAAAGACTTCATTTTTAGATAAATAATTTTAACTTTATCTTTAATTTCAAAAAATAAATTATTCTATTAAATTATGAAAAAAGCAGATATAAAAAGTACCTACATATTAGTATATTTAAAGTTAAACGTGTGTTAATATTTTTTTATAAAAAATATTACCTTGAAAAAACCTGTTAAGTGCTTTAACGGGTAAAAAAATATTTTCAACTTCCTTCATAATTTATTCAAAACCTGCTTATAATAATATTTGAAAAATTGATCCTTACAGACTATGTTATTTAAATTTCTATCTAATTTAATTTCATTAAATATTACTTTTTGAAAAAACCCGCTTAAAGTTTTTAATAGTAATATAAAATTACAGATTCAAGTTTCTTCAACTTTATAAATATTAAAAACTTAATCATATAAAGCATGCAAATCTATTTGACAAACTTATGCTACAGAATAAGTTACATAAAATTAAATGGGAATCAATAAGTTTTAATGAAAACATTTTTTTTTTAATAAAACCCAATTAGCGTCCCAAGTAGGTCTTTTTAAGGTGGGCCCACTTGTCGAACCCTGATAGAAAGTGCAAAGTAATTGGAAAAAAACAAATTTTTATCCCGCGAATCCTGACAAATATACAATTTAAAAATAAAATAATACAAAGAAATTAATTCTGTCAGCTTATTGTTTAGTCATGAGTAAGTTTTCAGAAAAGTTTACTTTTTACAACGCAATTTTTTCCTTTGTAAAAAAATATTCAAAATTACTGAATTCAGTAATAACTCTAGAATAATTGCTAGTATAATCTTATCGGAACTATAGAAAGAGCAAAGTAATTGAAAAAAAAAAAACTACATTTTAATTCGGCGAATACTAACAAATATACAGTTACGTACAAAAAAGATTAAATGCAAATCATAAAATTTGTTTATCATTTAAAGTAATGTCAAAATATAAAACAAAACTACTTTTATGTACTTGCAAAATTTACTGCAACTTGAAAAAGAACTGCGTGCAACTTGAAAAAGAACCCCTTTCGCATAGTTGTTGATTCAGTCGTTGAAATATTCTTGCAACATGGACATGTTGGAAAACGACATCCGTGCAATCTTTGGAACTTCCCTTGCATTGTCGTACGTAGTTCCGTGCATGCAATGCATCTCCGCCGATTTGAGTAACGCATCCATCTGATCGGAGATCTACAGAGCAAATGAAAACAGTTAATGTAAACAGGCTTTTTATGGGGGTCGCTGGGAGGCACCCTCTAGCAACTTGCGTAAGGATCATGGATTGTATGGTGATTTATGCTTACTAACATATGTACCATGCGTTTTTGGAACTGTAGAAGAGCACATGATCGGGATTAAAGAGCATGTAGTGTGGAACTTTCTTATACCAAATTCAAACAGCGCTTTGCAAACTTATCCAATAATGAACCCAATAAACTGTTTATTATATGTATATCTTTTAACTAGTGTCTTACTTTTATTATTCAAGGCTACAATTATATGCAGGGAGTGTCACAATTTCATTCAGTGCTTCGAAGATTTATAACAAACAAAATACTATCAATACATCTACAAATTTTACTTTCACTTGATAAAGGAACATTTTTTCTCTCCAAAAACGTTCAATATGAGAATCTTTGGTGATGCGGAATTAAAATTCTTGCACACACTTGCTGCAAGATATTACGATCAATGGTGGCGGATGTGGTCCATGTTCGTAATTCTATGAAATCAATATAAAATCTTTGATGTAACCCCATAAAAAATATCTCAGGGATTTAAATTTGGCGATCAAACCAACTTTATTTCCAATTCCGGGCGGAATTGTGACACACCCTTCAATTCTGATTACATTATTTAGTCTGCTTTTTTGGAGTTATGGTTCTACTAAAGTAACTATTTTTCTGATAGGGAAGAGTTGCGGCTTTAAATTAGCTGTATAATGACGTACACTATATGTCAGGTAAGAATATCCTTCTCATGATTTATCACTTTTGTAACACACATGTCTACACATGTTTTTACCAAAAATTAAGTTTTCAAACTTTCACTTCTCAGTAAAGTTTCTGGCCCCGCAAGTGGACTGATCATTCAGCAGATCACCGTAGTCAGGCATCACTGGCTGTGGTCAGTGTGCGGGTGGGTGACCACTTGAATCACTCTGCATAGGGACCCGAGGGTGTGCGGTATGGGTACTCGTTAAACTGTTCTACCGTGAAGTGCTGGACTTCGCGCGCAGGTCGTTGGGTTGCCATCCCCTCTACAGAGGATCAAAATTCTGATGGTCGGATCATCCTCAGGGATGCTTCTTAGACCCGTCGCCAATGGCCCATTGTGCAGCTCTAATGCGACGTAAATGAACTATAATGACAACAGTAAAGTTTCTGAAACAACTTCACCAGTTCATCATTTTAGTTGCAGTAGAAATACTTTTATGCTTTTTTTCAAAAAGTATCACTCCTTTTTGTTAATATTACTACCAATTTCTTTTGTTGGCTTTTTTTCTCAAATCTGCTCATTTCAACTGAAATGAGACTTCTTTAAAGCTATTTCCGCAATAAAATTTTATTTTGATGAACAGTGCATAAAAGAAGAAAAACAAATCAACCTAAATAGTTTTAATTTCATGATTGGATCTTCAAGTATTCGGTCTAGATCTTAATGGTTCGAGGATTAAATAAGCTAATTAATTAGCGCAGACGATATATAAAGTTACAAAATCGGACAAATAAACGTACTTTTTCTGACCCTCAAAATGTAAGAAATAGCAGCAATCTGTAAAATATGGTTCCCAAAGTTTTGACCCTTTTATGTTAATTTTACCTTTTGCGTAATCCCCAATATCTAGAGAACTTTTTAAGCGAATTGAAAATATTTTGTGCATAATTATAAAATATATTTATCCGAAGATAATTCCATGCAAAAAATGACTTTTAATAATTATTTATCATGTTTTATTTTCTTTAATGATTAGGGAAAAAAATTGAATAGTATGGTATTCTAATTTCTACGTCACTTCAAAGAATATAACTTTACTTTGATAAAACCAATTAAGGAAAGAACGTTTTTTTTTTAAAAAATAAATAAATAAAAAGCAACACCTATATGCAAATGAGTTATGAGATGATAGCTAAGCTCTTCTCGCACACCTTGCCACGCAGTAGTCTGTGACATCTTATGGTCGTAGTGCTATGATCACATTGTAGTGGTACCTCATTTGCTCGCCTAAGATTGTAGCGTAAAGACGTTCTGAAACATCGTAGCTTAGTTCAATCTTTTTTTTTTGACATTTTTTTTACCCACCTTTAGTATCGCCAGTCTTTATAGTCTAGTCAATGCAGCACGATGACGGGGAGTTGAAAGACACAAAGTGGGCCAATCACAGGCTACTTGGTTTTTATATCTTATATCCGTCTTTGAACAGCCGACCCAATTTTGGGTTTATGACTACTAACGTTCAACTCCGTAGCCTTGTAATTCTGAACCAATATAGAAGACAAAGAAACTTCTGGATCAGTACCCCCACAGGAAGGATTTGTTATGGCAACATGGAGGATTTGGTGACTCAACAGATTTAGAGTGCAACAGTCACCATTGAAAACACGGGGAGTCTTCGGCCGGCGGGGTTAGAACCCACGATCTCTTGGACACGGGCTCAGTGTCCTACCAACAGCCTACTTGTTGAAAGAACCTCTAGGTTTCGAGAAAGTCCACAGAGAGAGGGGGAGAGGAGCAGCAGTTCGTCAGCCTGATCAAAGCGACAAAAGGGCAACAACGCTGTCTCAAGATTTTTATTACCCAGTTCTAGCCAAAAGGGGTAGCCCCGTGAAAGCCTCGCAATCTGCATAATGCAGCAGAAATTTATTATGTTACGGATAACAGTCGACTAGAGGCTTAATACAGGTGCCCCGTATGCCAGGCGTCCTGAACCCAGCGTCCCGTTTACCGTGAACCACAATGGTTCCGGAAACGAAGGATGATTGAGAGTGGCTTTTCTTCAGCGATGTGTTGAGATTCAGCCTGGACACCTACTCGAGACGCATTCTCATCTAAAGAGATCCGGGGAGTCGATATGGGTCCTTTAACATTGTCGAAAAGGACCACTATGATCGAGGTGGTCTGATGGTCTGGGCAGGCATCATGATAGGCAAGCATACCGATCTTTATGTGTTCGATTGAGGTCCTCTGACAGGTCAGCCATACAGGAACGAAATCCTTGCACTCTATGTGATACTTTTCCGCGGATCATGTGGACCGAATTTCAACCTCTTGTTCGATAACGCTTCCCCATACAGGGCTCAGTTCGGGATGATTGCCTTTAATCGGGTAATATTCAACGATTGAATTACGACGTCCCCTGAACTGAATCCCATCGAACAGGTATGAAACATCCATGGATGCTTCATTGCAGCTTAAAGACCAACTCCAATGACCATCGGTGAGCTAAAGGTTAACTTGGGGCAGGAGCGGGTGTGGTTGCCATAGTCATTGATATCTACCCTGATAAACAGTATGTAGCGAGAGTTGATGTAGCTGTGCGAGAGTTGTGTAGCTGTTGGGGCGATTATACACCCTATTAGATATGTTTTTCTCTGACAGGATATCGGTCAGCTTCTGCCCTGGACAAGTGACTAGTTTTTTTAAATTTAGAATACAGATTGTGCCCATTTTTTTCTCATTTATTTTGACCAGGTTTGGCTTTATTTGTCTTGTCAGTTTTTTTATTGCATAAAAAACGAACTATTTTTCTTATCATTTGTTTTAACTAATGTATATGGCAAAATGTAAAATTTGAACGAAATGGGTCGAATGCTTCCTGAGAAATAGAAATCTATTTCCAAAGAACTAAGGGAAGAAGGCTAACTTCCATAGACATAATGTAAACCGCTTTCCGAAAAGTGGGCACGGGACCTGCGTATAAGGGAAAAGGCAGCATTTAGGGGCTGAGCCGGTGATGATCTTGAAACTGGTTTTCGGCCTATTCTTCCAACCATTGCTGGGACTTGGATTAAAAGGAATGTTCTCGATTCGCTTTAAAAGTTCACGAAATACAACGAAATAAGCAAAGAGTGAAACTAGCATAAATGGATCCATACTTTCGACCGCAAAGAATTTGAACTCATCGAAAAAGATATATGTATATTCCGAAGTTGTACGTTTCCTGAAGCAATGCCGTACTTTCCTGAAGCAATGCCGTACTTCATATTCAACTAAACACCGCATGAAATCACTTAAACGCTTCCCTTACCATTTTTTTTAAATGCAAAAAATCTATAGATTTTTTATTTCAGTAATAAATGAAGGAACTAAAACAAAACATAGTATGCAAGTTTTAAGTTGAAATTTTAATTTTTTTTATGTGTGAAACACATTTAAATTACCATCAGTTTACTATCCCCAGTTATCTCGGGCAAATGAAAAAAACTTATATATTAGTCTTTGTGTTGTCCCTTGTCTAAAATATATACAAAGTGATACTTTCTAAACGCCAGTGATGCCATTTCCTTCTACTCTTTTTTTTTCTTCTAGCAACCATCGTATGTACAATCGTACAAAAGACGTGTGCAGTTCCACAATCCAACAGCAAACCGCGATGGCTCAGGAGATAGAGCGTTCTCCTTCCAATGAGCCAAACCGGGTCCGAATCCCAATCGATCCGGCTTCCACCGACCACAGTGCTGACGTGAAATATCCTCAGTGATAGATGGATCATGGGTTAGAGTCCCCTTGCCGTCAGGCTAACCGTGAGAGGTTCTCGTGGTCTTCCTCTCCGTGTAGCGCAAATGCGGGTTAGCTCCATCAAAAAGTCCTCCACGAAGACAAATTTCTCCCAATACTTGATCCAGGAATTCCCTTGTCCTCTGGATTGGGTTCAAAATTACAAGGCTGCGGAGTTGAACATTAGTATTCATAAATCCATGAAATTGGGTCGGCTGTTCAACGACGGTTATAAAATAAAATAAAATCAAACAGCAAAAATTCTAAACAAAACTTGTCAAACTTCCAAACCAATCGCATCATATTATATTTTTTCTTCGGGCCGTGTAAAAATGGGATAAAACAAAACGTACTGACAAATTCTACTACTCCCGAGTTTTCTCGGGATAGTCAATATTTGCAATATATACATACCCGAATTAACTCGGGATGATCAGGAAAGCGGTTAAGTGGCCATCACGTAGCCCACATCTGAATCCGGTAGAAAATCTTTGAACGATATTAGTAAGACACTTTTACAGATTGGATAGACAATTCAAGAACAACTCTTATTCGATTTATGCAATCAAGATATTTGGAAAAAAATATTGATATCAAAATTTTACGAACGCTATCTGGGTCCATGAATGTGAGATTGGAAAATGTAATTGAATACAAAGGGATCTCACGTTGGTTACTGATGTAACAATTGTACCGACTTTATACTTTTTTCCAATTTACTTTGTTGAAATCTTAAAATGACAAATTAATGTATTTTGCTATTAATTTAATTTTGCTTTTGATTTTTTTATGCCGTAATCTATGACTACGTTATAAAATAAAATGATAGAAGTACTACTTTATACGTGCTACATTATAACTACTACTTTATTCATACGTTTCATCATTTTCATCAGTGACGTTATACTCAGAATTACTAAGCAAGCAATTTGTCTCACGTATTGTCCATCCCTGCATAACCCATCAAAATATTTCTGTCTTCATTTTCGTTCATCATTCCAGACAGCTAAAATATTTTAAAATTACAAGTTTCACGTAATTTTTGAACTAGAAACCAAGGATCTGTATTTGACCTCCAAAAGTTTGTAAGAACAAATCTTTAATCAAAATAAGAAAAACGGTTAAAACAGCATTTTATTAGCTTTTAAAGAAACTGACAATTTTAAAGCTGATATCGGAAGTCCTTGTTTTCCTCTAAAAAAATTGTTAGACGACAAGATTTTTTTTTTCTCTTGGACACGATAAAGAAAGAGCCACTATGAGAAGGCACTAAAGTGTGTTTGGGAGAACCGGGGTTCGATCCTCAAAGTTTTTAGGTCCACCAGCTTCAAATCCAGTTGTACCAGCTCGTCTTCAGAGTAAAGGCGGTCAATGCATGATGCTCTCTTGATTCTTTCCCTAGAACCTATTATGCTGTTGCTATTTTTAACCTGCTTATAAGTAATTTTTGGCTAAAACATCTTATCAGCTTAAGTTAACTTTTCAACAAATTATCGAATTTTGCTCGGAACTGTTAGTTGGTGTGAAATTTATCTAAATTTCGTTAGCCCTCTCTTCAAAGAAAATTGCTCCATTCTATATTATAACCGGCGTCAAACGGCGTTTGAACTCGTGGATAAATGTAACCTTCTTGGAAAACGTTTTGAAGGAACTCACCTGCATTTGCGTTACCGAGTGAGGAAAAACTCCCACTGTTAACCCGTTGGCAAGGGGATTTGAACCCAAGATCCGTCTAACATTGAGGATATACCACATCTGGTCTGTACTAATCGGGAGCAGAATTCGTAAATATTAGGCATTGCTGGGAATTAAACCCGCATCCCCCCCCACTGGGGGGCAAGCACTTTATCCTCTGAGACACTGTCTCGCACATAATCGAATTGAATAAACATTCCTATTGTAGGTAGAAAACGTTCCAAAAAAAAGTTGTGGCAAATTATGAAGATGATAAACATAATTTTGAAATCTGCTTTAAAACGTAGCCCTCGTTCACTCACAAGAAAGCATCGTTAGATAATCACCTAAACAAAAGTTAAGGCAAAAATAAGTTTAGCCCATTTTTGACTTGGACAATAACCGAAGCTAGAATTTTACCTCCAAGCGTTAGTCCGTTGCAGGAAATGATTATTCCTCTAGCCAAAAGATAAATAAAAATATATTGAGACTAAAGGAAATTTAAATCTTTCTTCATAACATTCGCCTTATTGCAGAAGTTTTTTTACCTACAGTAGGCAACCTGACCCAAAAAAATTACATTCAAAATAACTTTTTCTTAATCTAGGTTTCTTAATCTTATATAACTAGGAGGCTTCGCCCCCTGCTCGCTGGCGCTCGCCAAACCCCGGAACTGCTTTCGCAGTTAATTTCGGATTGCTTCGCAATCTGATGCTCTCTTTGCTCGCGCATTGGATACGTTCTTAACGTCTAGCTTTTGTGTACTTTTTTGAACACTGAAGTTCCGAAAACGTTTCACTGTAGAAAATTCTAAACCTGTGCATTTCAATATTAATTTGAAATTGCAAACAGTTCACATATTTTTCTTAATCACACTATTCTAAAATTTCAGTTGTTGAGAAAAGTAACTGTTGTAAGTTTTGTTTAATGATTAATCTTTGTTTAATGCTTAATCTTTTTTTGTTTAATGATTTCTAATGTCTTTCCCACCAGAGGGCTAAAACCATGTGTCGTAAAACAATATGAAATAGTACTGAACGCCGGATGTAAAGCATCCGCTTCGATGAAGATAATTTTGTGAGAATTTTTTTGATAATTCGGTGAGAATTCACCCGATTAGACATATGATATGCTCACTACGTGCTCTTGCGTGCCGAAGCCTATCAATTAAAACGTATTAGCGTTTTATGTAATATAGATTAGCCATATGATGCTCACTACGTGCTCTTGCGCGCCGAAGCCTATTAAATAAAAATGAAAACTGTTGCCAAGGCGAGAAAAGAAATATCATCGGTTTTATTGATACATACCTATTAGCGTTTTATATAATAAGATTCTCTTACGTGGCTCCCAAATTTTGGCTGTATTTCTTTTCCGCCGGTGGCAACGTTTGCTTTGTTTTGTTTACGTTACTGTTTCTCTTACACCGCGAATCGACCAATGATTGCCGCTAAAAATGTCACATGCCAAATCTAGCTGAGGTGGCTCAACATATAGCGCTTTTAAAAACGGAAGCTGAAGTAACCAGAGAGCATCAGCTGCGGCAATCTCATACTATTAAGCTAGGCAGAAGTGAGTAGTCTTTGTCGATAGATCTCTATTTTAGTATTTCTTCGAAAACGCTTTTCTTCACGAATTTATACATTACGAATTTATTTGACGATTTTTGATTTATATCACGAATTATACTACAGCACATTTCTAATAGGTTTAACGAATTACATGTCATTTATTTGAATTCAAATTTATTTTAATGACTTAGTATTTACTAAAAAGATGTAATTTTTAAAAAAAATTTTTTTATGAATTTGAATGATTGTTTTGAATTCATAGGTACATTGCAAATGCACAAAATTCTAAGTTAGTAGCGAGCGAAGCAAACCATATAAGATTGCGTAACAATTTTCGGGGGTTGGCGAGCGTTAGCGAGCAAGAGGCGCAGCCCACTAGTTTTTAATAAATCTAATCAATTTTCAAACAGTTTCAGACATTTAATCCGATTTGTTAGTCTAATAAAAAAATTTTTGGCTCACATTGCCATTTCCTTAGCTGGATCGCCGAAAAAAGTTACGACCAAAACATAACTTCGAGAATTTTTAACTATAAAACCAAAAGTATGAATTTCACCGCCATTTGTTGACCCATGCTGGGAAATTAAAAACCCATCAAAAATGTTAGTTAGCTAACCCTCTAAAACATTTCGTGATTGGGACAAAGGTTAGCCCATTTTTGACCTACAAACTAAAATTTTTAATTTGGTTCCAAGCATTAATGTATAGTACGATACCGTTAGCACATATGCAAGAATGAATTTTGTCTTGAAACATTTTAGTTGATATGATCTAGTAATCAATATTTTGCCTCAAAATGTCATCCCCTCAACCAACAACTTTTATTACTTTAACCTTAAATAAAACGCAATGGATAAAACGAGTCTTGCATAATTTTTGACAATAAAACCACAAGTTTTAATTTAGCCTTCAAATGATCGAGAGAATAGTTTAAACAACAAAGTCAGTCGTTGCTCATTTTCAGATATTACAGTAAGTTGTTAGAGAGAAATGTTGTTTTGACAGTAGTTATAATTTTTATAATTGTAATAACATGCTATGAAAAGACATTAAAAATGTACTTCTTGTTTCAGGATCTGTAGAGTCAATCTGTTGAATAGTTTGATACGTTGCTCACACAGATATGAATTCAATAAGAAGTGATGAGTGAAAAAAATGTCATATGATGCCAAATTAATTATTTAATACATGTGATTACGACGAATTTCAAACATTATATGTAGCCGCTTCGTAAACTGGCTAATGCAGTTTGTGCTGCAGATCATCAAATTGCAGAGACAATTCTACCACTACAAAAATATAATTCCAATTCACTTGTATATAAGACATGTTAACTCAATTCTGTGGTGGGGTGCCTTTTCATAGATCAAGTTTGACATGGTTGATAACTTTGGTGACCCCACTTTGGTGACCCGGACGTGATGTGAAAATGCATACCTTGATAGAAACTCCCACTTTGATATGAACACCCCTATCTTGACAGAAACTCCCACCTCGAACCAACTACTTTAATGGATGGTCCACATTGAACAGTTGACTTGCAACTTGTGACTGCGGCATTTTTCACCTCTTCACGCTACTGCTACTAGGTCTCAATTACACACACAACGTCGGCCTGTATACACTCGACTGCTAATAGCAACATAGGAGCAACCATGACGGTGAACTTAATACAGTTTTCCCGGCATCTCACAAAACAGCAATGAGTCAAGTACTGGCATTCGAATTCTATCAGATATAGTTCTGGTGGGGGAGTACTGTAGTGTATCTACCACTACAAAAATACAATTCTAATTCACTAATATATAGGACTTGTTAACTCGATTCTATGATGGGATACCTTTTCATCGATGACGGTTGACAATGCCGGTAACACTCGCCCCATATCCACCTTCTCATTTTCATAGACCCCGAAGTGGGAAGAGATTCATTGGAAGCAAACTTGACTGTGAAAGTATAAAAATTTTGAAAATTACATCTTGTGCAATTCTTTTTTGTCCAGTTTTGTAAGTATTTGATTGAACAATTGCCGTCCATCAGAATATAAGTGTCAGTAAGTTCATAATGGAGGGCGAAATTCAAAGCCTCTCTGATGGCAAGATTTGAGCTAACATTCGAACAGTTGTCTGTGTTGCGAAACCTGCGATGAAAATTCAAACCAACCTCTAATTTAGCGTAGACACAGTTGCCAAACCTACCGCAGTGCAATCTACTACTATCAGTGAAAAATATTAGGACCTGAGATGGGTTGTATGGTTCAGACTTAAGGTCTTACTGATACAATGAATCATCCTTAATTGCCAAATATTAAGCATCACTACAATGAAAGTAAATGGAAAACAAGCATATATCTGTTTCATTCACCTACCAAGTCTCCTTATTTACTAATTCTAGACTCAACCCTGGGAGAATATTAAATTTGATCTGATCCGACAAAAATTGAGAGTATATCAGTTGAACGAATGCCTGGAAAAGCCTTTTTTTACCTCAGAACTACAGATTAACAACAGAAGGGTAGAGTGGGTGGAGACTGGCAACCTCAAAAATTTGACAGTGCTGCAGAGGGTTCGAGAGTAGAAAGACGTTACAACTTTGAAAAACGTAAAATAATCTCAGAGGAACATTGAGGGAAATCGCAAGCGGAGTTGAAAGGGCACCATCAGTTAAATCTTTTCGTCAGATGTTTTACAGGGAGGGATGAAAGTATCTTGGTGAAGCCTTGTACCCCTCTAATCTTCATCATCATCGCCAAGGATATAGAAGAAAAGACTCTTGGAAGTGAGAACAAATGGAGAAGATAGGACAATTTAGAACCTTGTCAAGAATTTTTCTAAAATATACTTTTAGCATTTTTATCTGTAACAGTCTAATATTTTGTATATTTTTAATGCAATACAAAAACATGCTGTATATGTGTATAACATTAATCATATATGATTGCTCAACGTTAACCCCCCTCCCCCTACTCCCCCTATTGAAGTTAAATCTCCTAATTCCCAAAAATATTTCTTAAGTATATGGATTCAACTGATCTTATATTTATATTATATTTAATACGAATATGGCTAAGCCAGTGATGTAATTAAAAGACTATTTAGTGTGTGTGTCATATTTACAACCAATAATAACATTTTAGCTGAGCAGAAGATTGATCAAGTTAGACAAAGTTAGTTGAGTTAGTTTCTAGTGCAAAATTTAATTCGGATAAAATTTGAAAAATATATTCGCCAAAATAAGATGGTAGGTTAGGGAGTAAGATATACAGTTTCTGAAATCTAATGTTGAAAACTGTAGTAAAAATTTCAGTTTTATTCCATAAATTCTCTATTTTTAAGGTAAATAGAAAATACGAAGTAAATAAATTATTCAATCGCATGCTGAATTTTCTCTCAGCAAATAAATTTAATATTTCAAATAAAATTAATAATTGAGTACAGGGATGGACTGCCGTCCCCTGAAAACAGCAGCTCGTTCAGTAAGTTACTTTCTGTTGAAATCTATTTTTTAGACGGAATTGTAAAAGTAAGCTACAACTAAATAAGTTTACAAATTCTGTATATGCTAAAAACAAATAAGTTCAAAAATATAATTATAAGAAAATTAATTTCCACATTATCTCATTTATTTTAATATGCAGCACCGCACCAAACTTTAACTCGCGGACTGTCAAGGCAACTGAGTTCCTCAATATTGATAATGATAGTAGGTTAGGCTACCGATATAAATATTAAGGTTTCAAGTATTGAACAAATGAAGGTATGTTAGATAAGTGCATGAATGATATTGGAGTATACAAACTTTTCGCAACAACTCGATTATAAAAACTTCTCAAATTTTAACGGGTTAGAACCAATCTTGATAGTAAAAAAAATCAAAAGAGTGTGTTCGGAAAATAATTTAATGATAATAGATTAAAGTACAGATTTAAATTAGTAAGTTTGCATGGTAATGCACAATGGCAAAATTATAACATGGTCAAATTCCTAGAGTAAAGTATTGGATTTTAACACAGTAGATTTTCAAGTACAGAAGTAAAGTAAATAGGTTTTACTATTAAATTAACGCGCGCGTTTTGCTGAAATAATTACTGATAGAAACATAGATTTCGAAGCAAATGGGACTGATTAAAAGTAAATAACTAGTTTGAATGAAGGATAGCAAGTTGATTTACGAAAACTGATCAAATAATACCAAGTTCGTGTACCGATAGAAAAATAGTGTGATCAAGTATTGGTCACCGCTGAGCAGCTCTAAGAAATAAGTCTTCTGACCGATATTGCGAACCGACTAACTTTCTATAGGTTGAACCTCATATAATTTGGTAATTTTTAAAAATCAATATCCTTTGACCACACTGCTCACTAAATTATATCGGTTACCACTAACATTAAAACTTTAGTTGAAATCACTCTCTAATGAACAATACCTACTATCTATTTTTTTACCAAAATTCTTTTTAGACAATTACTCAAACCTACAATGTTTCTATCGCAACCTGCAATTCAGTTTTCGAAACTAATAACTCCATTTTAATACTCTAACTTATAAACTTTACTTCAGTACTCGAACCTACTATCATATGAACAGTTTTCAAATGCAGTTTCTTTTGATCAAATCCACTATCTGGCTATCGAATTTATCACCTTTAGTAACCAGTCATCTTATATTTTCTACTCGAACCCATTAACTTTCGATACACGGACCGACTATTGTTTCATTAGTTTTCAAAAATCAACATTTTGGCCAATACGTTTGTTTTCCACCATCCCATTCTATTATAATCGCTATATTCAGTTTTCAAACTCAGTATCTTTAATTCAATTTAATTAATTCCTTGAACCCATTTATTTTCTTCGCAACTGCAATTAATTGTTCAGTTTTAAAAACCATTTTCTTCAATTCGATACTGGAACCTATTAGTTCCTCGATTATATTCTTCAGTACTCGAACCTACTATCCTTAGAGCAATTTTCAATTTCAGTCAGTCTCTTTTGTCCGAACTCGAATCTACCATGGGTCTACCGGTATTCAAAACCAATCCCTTTCGATCAATACTTGTAACCCAATAACTTTACATCGGTACTCTAACCTGCGATTATTTGATCACTTTTTAAAACTAGTATCTTTACTTCAATACCCGAATAATTCGGTAATTGTTTGGTAAAGTTACACGAATCCGTGACTAAGGTTGACAGTATCCACTGGATAACGCTAAATGAGAACATTTTCCGTGTGAAGAACTAGAGTACGGTACCTACCGTTAAAAATATATGTGTATATTTGGTTCACAAAAGAACTATGTCGAATAGAAGTCATTTTTAGAACAGTACAGGAACTCACTATAATTCATTTGATGCTCGAACCCACTTTTTATTGATAAATTTTCGAAACCAGTCTCTTTAATTCAATACTTAAACCCATTGACTTTCTATCGTTACACGAACCTATCTGATCCGTTTTTAAAAATTAAAATTCTGTCTAGTACATGAATCCACTATCCCATTCTATTTAGATAAGTACTCAAATTCGTTATATTTCATTCGATACTCGAACCTGTTTATTTCATCAGTTTTCAAAACAGTAACTTTAATTCTATACTAAAACCTATTTAGTTTCTATCGTAGCCTTATTATTCAGTCATTTTTTAAAGATAAAATTTTTTACTTCGATACCCGAACCCACAACACTCTTCTTGGTGCGCAACCTGACCATAACTCGGTTAGTTTTCAAATAAAGTTTTTTTCGGCCAATTCATGAACTCACTAATTTTTAGCCGTATTCGAACCCACTACCTTCTTCAAGTACCGAGAGGTAGGAAGTAGATGTGAGTATTAATGAAAAGATAATTATTTTGAAAAACGACCAAATTTTAGCAGGTTCAAATACTAATAGAAATTTAGTGAGTTCAAGTATTGGTCAGGAGACTTATTTTTTAAAACTGATCAAATTATAGCGGGTTCGAAAACTGTTCAAATGATAACACATACTAGAATCGATTAAAAGAGTTATAAAAACTGATAAAATTAGAGCAGGTTAAAATACCGATAAGAAGTTACGGTTTCATACCCTCATTTTCAAAATGTTCTATAAATATTTATTTCTTCAATACTGGGGGGGGGAAACCTGTTTTTATGATGCAGTGTGTTTTCTTGATAGAATTCGATTAAAAGGGAAATCAAATGAAAATATCATATTGCAAACATGACATTTAAATTAAAAAAACCACACCACACATTAAATAAAAAAGCACAAAATTCTAAAATATCTTAACCATTACCATAAAAGTTTAAAGAATAACATGAGCAATTTAGATGTATTTTGAAATCTGTAAACACATCTATTATTTAAGCAACTTTAATTTTAAAAAATTTCGCTATTTTTTTTTTCTTCACGAAGCCAAAGAATTTTAAATCTGATATACAAAGAGAATTATACTATTATTCGTATTTAACACTCGATTTTATAGGGCGCTATATTCTATTACATAAAAATTTATGTGTGTACTACAGCAACTATTGCACACTATTTATATCACAAAATTATCTCAGTTGAGAATCTTAAAAACTATTTTTACAATAAGGTTTATTGTAATTACGATTTTATAAGGACTTCATGAAAATTTTCTACGAATATTTTTCTCTGCATTTCTCCCCATCTCATCTGTTTAGGTAGAGGCTAGGGAAAACATATAGGGTGGTGTAAGATGGTGTCTCGTCTCCCTTTCTTAAAAAGGTGACAGGGAAGCCATATGAGGAGCAGGCATCGAAGAATTCTCTTTTTTCCCCCCATATATTCCTTATCAATTTTGGCATAATTTGTGAGTTAAGTAGTTAGATAATAGTGAAAGAAAAGAAGAGAGAAAGGACAGCACAAAACAGGTATAACATAAGCATGTAACAACACAAGCAAACAGTTCACTTTTTTTTATTATCGTATGCCTGTTTTGGCAGCGGGGGTGCGATTGTTCCTGTTGTTCAGTGGCGCCATCTACGGCCTGAATTCGACTTCTGCCACATCAACAGTTCACCTCAGCAGTCGGTTAGGAGGAACCATTTTTTTTATTTAGGTTAACAAAATAATTAATTAGTGGTTAGTAATTTGTTAAAGTTAGTATTAGTAAGCTGATGTAAAAATGAGCCGCAGTAAATCCGCGAAGGAGGGGCCAACCCAAGCAGGTGTAAATAATAAAGGTATAAAATCACTTTTTTTTTTATTTGCTCGATCTCTACCTATAGCCACACTTCACATGCTTTCTGCATTAGAGAGTAGACTCATAGGAAAATAAAAGTTAATTTCTATCTTGACTTTCAAATAGACTAAAAACTTTTAAGTTAAAAAACTAAATGGAACTAAAAACTACATTAAACATAGTTCTAAAAGAAAGAGGCCTGGAAATTTGAAAAATATATTTTTGACAATTAAATACAAAAAATATTAAGAAAAGGGATAATATTGTTGTAATTCCTACACAACTGTCCCCTTCCCGATATCGTTTTCGAGCGTTGCAATCGCGAATAACGGGATGCAATGAAAATTTCTAATATGCCCACTCAAAATATTTACCGATTTTAGGGTATTTTGACAAATTTAAATCTCCAGAAAATAAATTGCCTATTCTCTTAGAAATCAGTTTCAAGTAAATCTCAAGTAGCAAAAGTAAAAAAGCGATAAAATATAAGCGGAATATCTTAAATGGGCATGCACCTTTATTATACTTAACAAGGAATCAAAATTATAAAAATATTTTTTTTTTAAAAAAAAGAAAGAAGCAGTTTTAACATTTATTTTTTATTCCTTTTTTTTACAAGTAAATTCAATGAAATAGTTTAACAGTATCAATAAGTTTTAACATAAAATATATTACAAAAACTCATGTCTATAAAATGTTTTGCTGATGAATCTGTAGACACACAAGCGTTCATACAGCAACATTAGATCCGATTAACTGATAAGCTGTATCAATTGTCTGAAAAATTTAAAAACAAAATCAGTTATGGCATAACATTACAAATAAAATATAAAAACAGTTTGATAGTGAGCTTTTTGATCTGGACATAGCTCATAATGTATGTTTAAATAATGGACGCAGGTCTAAATGCGCATTTAAGGAAATGGGCTCAACTAAAAATGCCCAGTGGAAGACGGATCATTGGTTAGAGACCCCATGCTGACGGTGGGATGTTTTCGAGGTTTTCCTTTCCATGTGATGCTAATGCGCGCTAGTTCCATCAAAGAGTCCTTGTCTCAATCCAAGAGTTCCATTATTTTTTGGGCTGAGTTCAAAATTAGAAGGTTACGTAGTTGATCATTGATAGTTATTAACTCAGAATCGGGTTACAGAAATGTAAAACTCGGCTGTCCAACGCCAGTTATCTATATATAAATGAATGTGTGTCCTTTATAGACTCCTATACCATCCGACAGACAGCGTTGAAATTTGAGTTACAGATGGTTTCAAGCAGGAGGAAGGTCACTGTCAACATCAGAACATTGTGCGCCAAATCGTTCTTGCAGAATGAGCGGAAAACGAAATGGAATTTTATGATTGGTTAAGCGTTAGCCATTGCTTTAAATTTAGCTATTCAATTTTCACATATTTTAAAGATAACATCAGTGATAATTGCTAGCTTATAACTCTGTTTAAACAAAAAAATAATTTATTGCAAGTATTTAATTATTTTATATTCGCTATGTCAGATGAATTCAAAGAACATTACGTGGTAGCACGCATGGTTTACGTCATTAAATTTATACTTCGTCTGTTGCTACGCAATTTTATTTTATTTATATTAATTCTTTTAAACGTGTTTCTAAAAAAAATACTCATTTAAAACCAATGGTAATGAAAAAGAAAAAAAAATTATGTATTCAAAAGGGAAAATTAATGAGAAATACCCCACATAATTTACAAGTTGCTCTTTTATTGAAGAATTTCTGTTGATATATTCCGAAAACCCCGTGGCCAGTTAAGAATTGATTTAAATAGAAGTTTGACTGCAGGCGAGTTAGTGTGGGATCTTTAAAGAAATTATATGTCTGCCTGCCCTTTGCTGATTCACTCCAATCCATTTATTCATTGTGGCTTGTTTTATGTATCTAATAATGAAAGTTCTTTCCATTGGGAGCATCGTTTTTGGCTTGCTGATCCGCCTCCTCGTTACCTTCAATCCCAATGTTGTGCATCTTCGAGTAAGGCTAGAAAAATATTAGGTTCGAGTCGAGATTGGATTAAAAAACTATTCAAATTAAAGGAAGGTCAGGTTAAAACAATAGTAATCTATATTTATAAAAAGTCTGGTTGTTAATCAAGTCACAACATGCTCTAATGCCGATATATATGTGATTAATACTAGTGAATTTAAATCGTCCCAAAGGTGGGTAGAGTTATAAAAATTACAGCAAATTGATTATCGATAGAAAGAAAGATAAATGATTTAATTTTTTAAAAAAAGGTTCAAAAACTGTTTTAATATTAGTGGATTAACCAACGGACAAAAAGATAATTCCAGTATTGGTCAAGACAGATTGATTTTTAGTAACTTATCAAATTATAGCAAGCTGGAATATCGATAGAAAAATATTGGTTAATCGAAAGGGTAATTTTTATCTTTTATTTTAATCAATGGATGGTGTTTTCTACACTAGGGAACGCTGCAAGCTCGGTACCGCCTAAATTTCCGGGTTACTGTTTCCGTTGTATTTTAAAACCATTTGGCATCATTGTGTTTTGAGATTCTTGCAAACATTGTATTTGATTACTTGTGTTTACAATGCTAAAAGTGCTAACGTAAGATGTTGCACAGCTTGCAACAAGAGCAAACAGTAATAAACTTATGAAAAGAGGCCATATCAAGACTGCCAAAAAAGCGAGTTAATCAAAATCTAGCAACCATGTCACCTTTTTTTAATAATATATCTCTAAATAACTAAAACAAATTTCCACTTCAAACTCACCAGAATTACATAATAACATTAATATCTTATGAAATACGGCAGATTTGAGCTCAGAAATTATCTAATTTATTTATTTTATTGAAAACAAAATTATCAGTTTGAAAATATCGCCTCGCAGAATAACATGTAGTAAGCAGCTGCAAACTTTCTAACCGGAACTAGAGCAGGCATACAGCTCGAGATTGTTATTGTTTACATTTCAACTGAAAACACCATCCATACTCGAACTATCAAGAAAATTGTTTTCGTGCCCACTATCTTTCTATAGGAGGCTAATTCTGCTAAAATTTAATCAATCCCATTTCGAATCCACTACTCTTCTCTAGGTGCTTGAACCTGCTATAACTTCATTTATCAAAACCGCTTAACTAGGTACTATATACTGACGTCATAAGCAATCCCCGCTTTTTTTGAGTCCCTTGAAGGTTAGTTTCGTTTTAAGCTAGTTAATTTTGAGTTATGATTTTAAAAAATACAGGTCAATTTTAACATACTGATTTGATTTTTGAGAGTTTTATGTTATAGACTATTCAAAATCATCAAGATTACCCTACGCATGCAGGTTCCTCATTATAAGTCCGAAATTACAAAATAAAATTATGGAAATCTAATAAGGTTCACGAACGATTACTAGAAAATGCAAATATTACGAGACTTTTTTAAATCACTATAACGCAGGTCACTTTAATACTTCAAAAGATACTTATTATCTTTCAGTATTGCTAATAAAGCCACCATCAGAATGCAAAAAATTATAAATATATAATATTAAAAACTTTTTCTTCTTAAAATTCCTCTTTATTAAATTTGTAAATGCTTTAATCTAAGGGTCAGTATTATGAAGTGAAGAACTTCTAGTTACTTCTAAAAAGTTTTAGTGCTAGAAATCTTTAAATAACTAATTACGAATATGCTTAAATTTTAGATCTTTAGCAATTTAGTGTAAAATTAAATTAATTCACATAACTTGTAATTAGAAGTTTTTCCAAAGTTAATCAATTCCCTTCATCAAGCGTTTCAAGATTCAACACATCAAATGGTAATTCATCTTTTTCAACTCATTGGTGATTCCTTGATGAACTAACAATAAAATTCAACACTCGCAAACCTAAAAATAAAATTTTATATTTTTGCAATCATGATTAAAAATCAAATTTAAAAATGCTGATCTAATATTATACAGTAAACTCTCGATAACTTAAAGTAGAAGGTTAAAATGATTTAGAGATAGCGAGTTCAAAATAACAAGAACTAAATATGTTCTAAAACATGACTATAAAGTAGAGTAATGAAACAGAAGAATAACTATTATTAAATCTGTATATGGTGATAGATTATTAGAAGTCTAAATACAACAATGATAATTTTATTTTTAAAACTAAGACAAATATACATTAAACAGAAATGAATCGATATACAATAATTTTACATGTGATTCTTCTGAAAAAATTGAACTTCTATTTCGAAAAAAATTCGACAAAGGTTTTGAGAAAAAACTCTTCGACAAAGGAATTCAAATTAACATTACTTAGACATATAATGCCAAGGGATGAATATTTTTTGACATAGGGTTTTTCGAGATATCGAGAGTATACTTTACAAAAAATAAATTTGAAAACTAAAATTTTAGAACCATTTCATTAGTTCCGGTGTAGAAGAACCATGATATCGAGCCTGCAACCTTATGAATTAGCCTTTTTTATTTGATAAACACAATCGAGTTTAGCACGATATGGGCTCAATTTTGACACGCATCAGATAATGCAAATCTGAACGATAACACGGTCCAATATTGTCATGGGTAGAACTTTTAACCTTTGCTTTATTATCTTTGTTCAATATTGGATCTGCGGCTTATGTTCTACACAGAAGTCTCTTAATTTTGAAAACAAGGGAAAGATGCTCAACTTTGTTTCATGCTAATTAATTAATTACACTTACCAACTCTGTTTAGTCATTATTCGACTCAGATATAAAACATTTGTTAGGTAACAGTTTTAGGACGTCGTTGAACAGCATTCTTTAGGGTCTACTAATGTTCAAATCTTGAACTAGAAGACAAGGGGACTCCTTGATCAAGCGTTGGGAGAACAAGGTGCGTAGCGTATGTAAAAAGTACTTAAAGGTGCTTTTTTGGGGATTTCGTTTTTAAAAGCTTTTAAAGGTGCTTTTTTCAGCTGACGTTTTTAAAAAGTACTTTTTTTTCATGAATATTTTTTTTCTTCTGTGATATCTGGTGGATCCCATGCATTTCACGAAAAATAGGGTGTTTGCTATGGAATCATTCACGCAATCTTCATGTCGTACCCACGTTGTGACTTGCGCATACACTTGAAACTGAAACAGGAGTGCTCCAATTCGGATAGAGAATATCAGATCATGTTTTTCTTTTTAATTTACTTTAATTTTATTCTTGTTTATTTTATTTTACTTCGACCACTTTTTTGACGTAGGGGGTAAGGGTACTTTTGTTCTGACTTCAGGGTCAAGTTGAATTCATTTGGATTGGACCAATGATGTAGGAAAGTACTGATTGTTTCGATTTACAGCCGTTTCTTTTTGGGTGAAAAATGTTCTTTTAACTTTATATCGGCTGAATTAGACTGAAGAAAAAGAATGTGCGTCGGTATTTTCAGACTTTCACAAACAAGTGGTCATACCTGACGCCTTCAGAAACTTTGACCATAAGAAAACAAGATTAGATGATTATCCCTTATTTTGAGAGTGATAAATTTCCTAAGTTGTAGGAAATTATTTTGAGTCATGGACAGTGGAAAGAGGATTCAGTGTGAACCTTGAAATTGAGTTCCTATATTTCACAGAGAATTATTTACGATAATGTAAAAAAATGTGGGGGGCTCCATAAAGTTGAAATAACGAGAGAAATGCGTGTTTCATGTTGCAGCGCACATGCTAAGTATAGAGTGTATCTAGAAGTTCAAAAGGCTAGAGAAAAGGAAAGAAGAAGAAATGTTCTGCATTAAAAAGAAAATAATATATTTAGAGAAATATATAATAAACCTGAAGCAAGCGAGCTGGCTCACCAGGCAGAAAATTTTCATTTTTGAAAAAATCTAATGCTATACGAATTGATATTAATAAAAAGCAGAAAGAACTGTTGGATCTAAAAAACAAATTATCAGATAAAAAATAATGTTCCTGTCATTTATTTAACTATTTGTTGATAAGAAATAACATGAAAACTACATATGAAACTGTATGGAAAATAAATATGCCTTATGTATGTTTATATACTTTTTTGCATTTAAGTGAAATTGTTATTATAAATCTTTGTTTTATGTGATTGAATCAATTGTAATTCATTTTAAGAGTAGAGCTGGCAAACTCCACATTGCTGAAAACTGGTTAGTAACCTTTTTTTTTTTAATTATCTTGGAAAGAAAGGGTTTATTGTAGTGTAAGATTGTTAAATGGACTAGAAATTTTTTTAAAAATATAAATAAAAATTATAAATTTTTTTGTGTGCTAGATTACTTTTTTATTTCATTGATTGAATGTGAATTTTTTGAGTGCTTGAAAATTTTTGTAAAGTGCTTGAAAAGTTTTTAAAAAGTGCTTATTTTTGACTCAAAGATTTGGCTACGCACCCTGGAGAAAGTATGTCTTCATGCAGGACTTTTTTATGGACCCGAAACGATGGAACTAACTTGCATTTGAGGATTTTGATGGAATTAACCTGCATTTTTATTAACCATGCTGATACAATGACTCAGAATTCAAAAACGATTAATTTAAAAGCTAATTTGCACACTACATAAGAAGTTTCCTGTGAATAATTTGATCTAAGCTGGGGTTACTTTCTTAAAATATTTGATTAGAATCACCGTTTGGTCAGCCGGGATTTAAGGCAAGACTAGTGCAAAAACATTTTGGACAAAATTTTTGAAATTGAGATTATTGTTAATTTAGAATTCATGCACTCTTAGCTTTCTAAAAATACTTTACTTTTACACTTATTTACAAAAATTATAGCAGTGCTTGTATAAGATGATAACAGTGGATAGACTAATTATTTGAAGCCTTTCATGTGTTTATCTCAAAATCAGATATTTTTTTCACATGTTGCATCACGTTAAGCGACGCCCGGTGGCTGAGCGGTAGCGCTTCGCGCTGTCGTGCCACAGGTCCCTGGTTCGATCCTCGGGCCGGGCAGGGTTGACTCAGCCTTTCATCCCTTCAGTGGGTCGATAAATGAGTACCAAGCATGCTTGGGAACTAAACACTGGGGGTTCCGCGTTCGGCAGACCACCTGACCGGAACATCTGCTCCTGCACCCCAGAGCCCAAGGTCAAGAAAACTGAGATGGGCACAGTAGGCCTTGGCCCTCTATGGGCTGTCGCGCCACTGAGTTTAGTTTTAGCATCACGTTAAGCACGATATCTCATGTTTTTAAACTAATTTTTAATGAGTGCTTATGATTATACTGTCAAATATAATAAGGTTATCCGAATATAAGGTCACTTTTCCAAAGTCCCGGCTCACTGAATTGGAAATTTTTTGTTACAGATTATCGGATATATGGTCAAGTTTTAAAAATCGTTATCGCTTATAAGGTCATTTTTATCTGAGGCGAGGGGAGCTCTTTCCTGACAAAAGCGTATTTAACTTCTTTACAAGGCAATTACCCCTCTCGAGTTCTATGAAAATTTTGCAACCAACAAACAAGCTCAATTTCAGAAATTGTTTCACAGTGAGGACAATGACCCCCAGACTGTAGCTGTAACCCAAGCGGAAGCCTTCAATGCAATAAATGTCATACGAATTTTTTTTACAAACCATGAGGGAGCTGAGGAACATTTTGAGAAGTTACAAAATCTAGAACACATTGTTCGAAAAATGAAACCAAAAACGAGATGTAATGTATGTAGGTACACTTTGAGGAAATTTGTAAACAGCTTTATTTCAAATTAAATTTTCTTAAAAAATCTATTTTCTTTAATTCTTTACTAATTCTGTTAAAATTTATTGACTTAAATATTTAATTTATGGCCGATCGTTTTCATTTGTATTACAATTTTTAAAAAATCATAATGTGTACTATTTACGTGCTTAGTTACGAACTGCTAATGAATCAGTAAAAAGGTCACCCCGCTTAGAAGGTCACTTTTGTGATGTCCCTTAGGGAGACCGTATCTCGCATGTTTTGAACTACATACTAAGAAAAAAGAAGAATTTCATTTTTTATGCATGTCTTCACTCAAAAATGTTTTGCTTTTTTAACAACATTGATCTTTAATTCAGTAGTGTATGCACTTTCTAAGATAATAGTTCTAAACAGTTTATAACATTCTAAATAAAATCCTCAAAGGATTTTGGTTTTAGGCGATTTCTTTACACTGTTTAGCGAATATGAAGAAAAAATGCTTTATTTTTACCTAAAAATAGCCATATAAAAATAATATTTTTTCCCCAGTTTTATATGTTTTTACACATAGAACAAATAAACTAGTTTTTAAAATATTATGTAAATATTTTTAAAAAAAGTTGTCGAAACTAGTAGGATACCTTAACGCTATAGCGTTAAGGTATATCACTTATTATAATAAGTGAACGACATCAAAAATAAAGTAAGTCATAAATTCTCTGACGGATCATTTTAGAATACTTTTTTTAATTCAAAATTGGCTTCGAGATAAAGATTATACGTAAACAAATTGTGATAAGACTGGTTGACTATCAACAATCTGGGTTTTTAACTTGAAATTATGAATTCAAAATGTAAAAATTTCTCTTCCTCTGCCAACTACAAATGCAAAAGGCAGAAATTTTCCAAGTACCGAAATCGACAGAATTTTTCTAAGTACCGAAATCAACAGAATTTTTTTAAGTACCGAAATCGGCAGAATTTTTCTAAGAACCGAAAACTTCTGAATGTTTAATAAGTATCGAAATCGTAAGAATTTTTCTAAGTACCGAAAACGTCAGAAATTTTCTAAGTACCGAAGACTTCTGAATGTTTTCTAAGTACCGAAAGGGTCAGAATTTTTCTAAGTACCGAAAACGTCAGAAATTTTCTGAGTACCGAAAACTTCCGAGTCTTTTCTAAGTACCGAAATCGACAGAATTTTTCTAAGTACCGAAATCAACAGAATATTTCTAAGTTCCGAAATTACCAGAATTCTTCTAAGTACCGAAATCGTCAGAATTTTTCTTAGTACCGATAACGTCAGAAATTTTCTAAGTACCGAAAACTTCTGAATGTTTTCTAAGTACCGAATAAGGCAGAAATTTTCTAAGTACCGAAATCGTCGGAATTTTTCTAAGTACCGAAATCGTCTGAATTTTTCTAAGTACCGAAATCGACAGAAATTTTCTAAATACCGAAAAGGTCAGAAATTTTCTGAGTACCGAAATCATCAGAATTTTTCTAAGTGCCGAAAACGTCAGAAATTTTCTAAGTACCGAAAACTTCCGAGTCTTTTCTAAGTACCGAATTCGGCAGAATTTTTCTAGGTAACGAAAACGTAAGAAATTATCTAAGTACCGAAAAATTCTGATTGTTTTCTAAGTACCGAAATCGTCAGAATTTTTCTAAGTACCGTAAAGGTCAGAAATTTTCTAAGTACCGAAAAGGTCAGAAATTTTCCAAGTACCGAAAAGGTCAGAAATTTTCTAAGTACCGAAATCGTCAGAATTTTTCTAAGTACCGAAATCATTAGAATTTTTCTAAGTACCGAAATCGTCAGAATTTTTCTAAGTACCGAAAACGTCAGAAATTTTCTAAGTATCGAAAACTTCTGAATGTTTTCTAAGTACCGAAATCGTCTGAATTTTTCTAAGTACCGAAATCGTCAGAAAGTTTCTAAGTACCGAAATCGACAGAATTTTTCTAAGTACCGAAATCACCAGAATTTTTTTAAGTACCGAAATCGTCAGAATTTTTCTAAGTACCGTTAACGTCCGAAATTTTCTAAGTACCGAAAACTTCCGAGTCTTTTCTATGTACAGAAAACGTCAGAATTTTTTTAAGTACCGATAACGTCAGATATTTTCTAAGTACCGAAAAGGTCAGAAATTTTCAAAGTACCAAAATCAACAGAATTTTTCTAAGTACCGTAATCGACAGAATTTTTCTAAGTACCGAAATCAACAGAATTTATCTATGCTCCGAAATCGTCAGAATTTTTCTAAGTACCGAAATCGTCAGAATTTTCTAAGTACCGAAATCGTCAGAATTTTCTAAGTACCGAAATCGTCGGAATTTTTCTAAGTACCAAAATCAACAGAATTTTTCTAAGTACCTAAATCGACAGAATTTTTCTAAGTACCGAAATCGTCGGAATTTTTCTAAGTACCGAAATCGTCAGAATTTTTCTAAGTACCGAAATCGTCAGAATTTTCTAAGTACCGAAATCGTCGGAATTTTTCTAAGTAAAGAAATCGTCAGAATTTTTCTAAGTACCGAAATCAACAGAATTTTTCTAAGTACCGAAATCGACAGAATTTTTCTAAGTACCGAAATCAACAGAATTTTTCTAAGTACCGAAATCGACAGAATTTTTCTAAGTACCGAAATCAACAGAATTTTTCTAAGTACCGAAATCATTAGAATTTTTCTAAGTACCGAAATCGGCAGAATTTTCCTAAGTACCGAAAAAGTCAGAAATTTTCTAAGTACCGAAAAAGGCAGAAATTTTCTAAGAACCGAAATCAACAGAATTTTTCTAAGTACCGAAATCGACAGAATTTTTCTAAGTACCGAAATCAACAGAATTTTTCCAAGTACCGAATTCGACAGAATTTTTCTAAGTACCGAAATCAACAGAATATTTCTAAGTTCCGAAATTACCAGAATTCTTCTAAGTACCGAAATCGTCAGAATTTTTCTTAGTACCGATAACGTCAGAAATTTTCTAAGTACCGAAAACTTCTGAATGTTTTCTAAGTACCGAATAAGACAGAAATTTTCTAAGTACCGAAATCGTCGGAATTTTTCTAAGTACCGAAATCGTCTGAATTTTTCTAAGTACCGAAATCGTTTGAAATTTTCTAAATACCGAAAAGGTCAGAAATTTTCTGAGTACCGAAATCATCAGAATTTTTCTAAGTTCCGAAAACGTCAGAAATTTTCTAAGTACCGAAGACTTCTGAATGTTTTCTAAGTTCCGAAATCGACACATTTTTTCTAAGTACCGAAAACGTCAGATATTTTCTAAGTACCGAAAAGGACAGAAATTTTCAAAGTACCAAAATCAACAGAATTTTTCTAAGTACCGTAATCGACAGAATTTTTCTAAGTACCGAAATCAACAGAATTTATCTATGCACCGAAATCGTCGGAATGTTTTCTAAGTACCGAAAACGTCTGAAATTTTCAAAGTACCGAAAAAGGCAGAAATTTTCTAAGTACCGAAATCAACAGAATTTTTCTAAGTACCGAAATCGGCAGAATTTTTCTAAGTACCGAAATCATCAGAATTTTCCAAGCACCGAAATCGTCGGAATTTTTCTAAGTAAAGAAATCGTCAGAATTTTTCTAAGTACCAAAATCAACAGAAATTTTTCAAGTACCGAAAAAGGCAGAAATTTTCTAAGTACCGAAATCAACAGAATTTTTCTAAGTACCGAAATCGACAGAATTTTTCTAAGTTCCGAAATCACCAGAATTTTTCTAAGTACCAAAAACGTCAGATATTTTCTAAGTACCGAAAAGGTCAGAAATTTTCATAGTACCAAAATCAACAGAATTTTTCTAAGTACCGTAATCGACAGAATTTTTCTAAGTACCGAAATCAACAGAATTTATCTATGCTCCGAAATCGTCGGAATGTTTTCTAAGTACCGAAAACGTCTGAAATTTTCAAAGTACCGAAAAAGGCAGAAATTTTCTTAGTACCAAAATCAACGGAATTTTTCAAAGTACCGAAATCAACAGAATTTTTCTAAGTACCGAAATCGTCGGAATGTTTTCTAAGTACCGAAAACGTCTGAAATTTTCAAAGTACCGAAAAAGGCAGAAATTTTCTAAGTACCGAAATCAACAGAATTTTTCTAAGTACCGAAATCGACAGAATTTTTCTAAGTACCGAAAAGGTCAGAAATTTTCAAAGTACCAAAATCAACGGAATTTTTCAAAGTACCGAAATCAACAGAATTTTTCTAAGTACCGAAATCGTCTGAATGTTTTCGAAGTACCGAAATCATCAGAATTTTTCAAAGTACCGAAAACGACTGAAATTTTCTAAGTACCGAAAACTTCTGATTGTTTTCTAAGTACCGAGATCGTCAGAATTTTTCTAAGTACCGAAAAGGTCAGAAATTTTCCAAGTTCCGAAATCGTCAGAATATTCTAAGTACCGAAATCGTCAGAATTTTCTAAGTACCGAAATCGTCGGAATTTTTCTAAGTAAAGAAATCGTCAGAATTTTTCTAAGTACCAAAATCAACAGAATTTTTCTAAGTACCTAAATCGACAGAATTTTTCTAAGTACCGAAATCGTCGGAATTTTTCTAAGTACCGAAATCGTCAGAATTTTTCTAAGTACCGAAATCGTCAGAATTTTCTAAGTACTGAAATCGTCGGAATTTTTCTAAGTAAAGAAATCGTCAGAATTTTTCTAAGTACCGAAATCAACAGAATTTTTCTAAGTACCGAAATCGACAGAATTTTTCTAAGTACCGAAATCAACAGAATTTTTCTAAGTACCGAAATCGACAGAATTTTTCTAAGTACCGAAATCAACAGAATTTTTCCAAGTACCGAATTCGACAGAATTTTTCTAAGTACCGAAATCAACAGAATATTTCTAAGTTCCGAAATTACCAGAATTCTTCTAAGTACCGAAATCGTCAGAATTTTTCTTAGTACCGATAACGTCAGAAATTTTCTAAGTACCGAAAACTTCTGAATGTTTTCTAAGTACCGAATAAGACAGAAATTTTCTAAGTACCGAAATCGTCGGAATTTTTCTAAGTACCGAAATCGTCTGAATTTTTCTAAGTACCGAAATCGTTTGAAATTTTCTAAATACCGAAAAGGTCAGAAATTTTCTGAGTACCGAAATCATCAGAATTTTTCTAAGTTCCGAAAACGTCAGAAATTTTCTAAGTACCGAAGACTTCTGAATGTTTTCTAAGTTCCGAAATCGACACATTTTTTCTAAGTACCGAAAACGTCAGATATTTTCTAAGTACCGAAAAGGACAGAAATTTTCAAAGTACCAAAATCAACAGAATTTTTCTAAGTACCGTAATCGACAGAATTTTTCTAAGTACCGAAATCAACAGAATTTATCTATGCACCGAAATCGTCGGAATGTTTTCTAAGTACCGAAAACGTCTGAAATTTTCAAAGTACCGAAAAAGGCAGAAATTTTCTTAGTACCAAAATCAACGGAATTTTTCAAAGTACCGAAATCAACAGAATTTTTCTAAGTACCGAAATCGGCAGAATTTTTCTAAGTAACGAAAACGTCAGAAATTATCTAAGTACCGAAAACTTCTGATTGTTTTCTATGTACCGAAATCGTCAGAATTTTTCTAAGTACCGTAAAGGTCAGAAATTTTCCAAGTACCGAAAAGGTCAGAAATTTTCTAAGTACCGAAATCATCAGAAATTTTCTAAGTACCGAAATCATCAGAATTTTTCTAAGTACCGAAATCATCAGAATTTTCCAAGCACCGAAATCGTCGGAATTTTTCTAAGTAAAGAAATCGTCAGAATTTTTCTAAGTACCAAAATCAACAGAAATTTTCCAAGTACCGAAAAAGGCAGAAATTTTCTAAGTACCGAAATCAACAGAATTTTTCTAAGTACCGAAATCGACAGAATTTTTCTAAGTACCGAAATCAACAGAATTTTTCTAAGTACCAAAATCGTCAGAATTTTTCTATGTACCAAAATAAAGAGAAATTTTCCAAGTACCGAAATCGTCAGAATTTTCTAAGTACCGAAATCGTCGGAATGTTTTCTATGTACCGAAAACGTCTGAAATTTTCAAAGTACCGAAAAAGGCAGAAATTTTCTAAGTACCGAAATCAACAGAATTTTTCTAAGTACCGAAATCGACAGAATTTTTCTAAGTTCCGAAATCACCAGAATTTTTCTAAGTACCAAAAACGTCAGAAATTTTCTAAGTTCCGAAGACTGCTGAATGTTTTCTAAGTACCGAAATCGGCAGAATGTTTCTAAGTACCGAAAACGTCAGATATTTTCTAAGTACCGAAAAGGTCAGAAATTTTCATAGTACCAAAATCAACAGAATTTTTCTAAGTACCGAAATCGACAGAATTTTTCTAAGTACCGAAATCAACAGAATTTTTCTAAGTACCAAAATCGTCGGAATGTTTTCTAAGTACCGAAAACGTCTGAAATTTTCAAAGTACCGAAAAAGGCAGAAATTTTCTAAGTACCGAAATCAACAGAATTTTTCTAAGTACCGAAATCGACAGAAATTTTCTAAGTACCGAAATCAACAGAATTTTTCTAAGTACCGAAATCGGCAGAATTTTTCTAAGTAACGAAAACGTCAGAAATTATCTAAGTACCGAAAACTTCTGATTGTTTTCTATGTACCGAAATCGTCAGAATTTTTCTAAGTACCATAAAGGTCAGAAATTTTCCAAGTACCGAAAAGGTCAGAAATTTTCTAAGTACCGAAATCATCAGAATTTTTCTAAGTACCGAAATCGACAGAATTTTTCTAAGTACCGAAATCAACAGAATTTTTCTAAGTACCAAAATCGTCAGAATTTTTCTATGTACCAAAATAAAGAGAAATTTTCCTAGTACCGAAATCGTCAGAATTTTCTAAGTACCGAAATCGTCGGAATGTTTTCTATGTACCGAAAACGTCTGAAATTTTCAAAGTACCGAAAAAGGCAGAAATTTTCTATGTACCGAAATCAACAGAATTTTTCTAAGTACCGAAATCGACAGAATTTTTCTAAGTTCCGAAATCACCAGAATTTTTCTAAGTACCAAAAACGTCAGAAATTTTCTAAGTTCCGAAGACTGCTGAATGTTTTCTAAGTACCGAAATCGGCAGAATGTTTCTAAGTACCGAAAACGTCAGATATTTTCTAAGTACCGAAAAGGTCAGAAATTTTCATAGTACCAAAATCAACAGAATTTTTCTAAGTACCGAAATCGACAGAATTTTTCTAAGTACCGAAATCAACAGAATTTTTCTAAGTACCAAAATCGTCGGAATGTTTTCTAAGTACCGAAAACGTCTGAAATTTTCAAAGTACCGAAAAAGGCAGAAATTTTCTAAGTACCGAAATCAACAGAATTTTTCTAAGTACCGAAATCGACAGAATTTTTCTAAGTAATGAAAACTTCTGAACGTTTTCTAAGTACCGAAAAAGGCAGAAATTTTGTAAGTACCGAAAACTTCCGAGTCTTTTCTAAGTACCGAAATCGACAGATTTTTTCTAAGTACCGAAATCAACAGAATTTTTCTAAGTACCGAAATCGGCAGAATTTTTCTAAGTACCGAAAATGTCAGAAATTTTCTAAGTACCGAAATCATCAGAATTTTTCTAAGTACCGAAATCATCAGAATTTTTCTAAGTACCGAAATCATCAGAATTTTCTAAGCACCGAAATCGTCGGAATTTTTCTAAGTAAAGAAATCGTCAGAATTTTTCTAAGTACCAAAATCAACAGAAATTTTCCAAGTACCGAAATCGTCAGAATTTTCTAAGTACCGAAATCGTCGGAATGTTTTCTATGTACCGAAAGCGTCTGAAATTTTCAAAGTACCGAAAAAGGCAGAAATTTTCTAAGTACCGAAATCAACAGAATTTTTCTAAGTACCGAAATCGGCAGAATTTTTCTAAGTAACGAAAACGTCAGAAATTATCTAAGTACCGAAAACTTCTGATTGTTTTCTATGTACCGAAATCGTCAGAATTTTTCTAAGTACCATAAAGGTCAGAAATTTTCCAAGTACCGAAAAGGTCAGAAATTTTCTAAGTACCGAAATCATCAGAATTTTTCTAAGTACCGAAATCGACAGAATTTTTCTAAGTACCGAATTCAGCAGAATTTTTCTAAGTACCGAAATCAACAGAGTTTTTCTAAGTACCGAATTCAGCAGAATTTTTCTAAGTACCGAAATCAACAGAATATTTCTAAGTTCCGAAATCACCAGAATTTTTCTAAGTACCGAAAAAGTCAGAAATTTTCTAAGTATCGATAACATCTGAATGTTTTCTAAGTACCGAAATCGTCAGAATTTTTCTAATTACCGAAAAGGTCAGAAATTTTCCAAGTACCGAAATCGCCAGAATTTTCTAAGTACCGAAATCGTTAGAATTTTTCTAAGGACTGAAAACGACAGAAATTTTCTAAGTACCGAAATCAACAGAATTTTTCTAAGTACCGAAATCGGCAGAATTTTTCTAAGTAACGAAAACGTCAGAAATTATCTAAGTACCGAAAACTTCTGATTGTTTTCTATGTACCGAAATCGTCAGAATTTTTCTAAGTACCGTAAAGGTCAGAAATTTTCCAAGTACCGAAAAGGTCAGAAATTTTCTAAGTACCAAAATCATCAGAATTTTTCTAAGTACCGAAATCAACAGAAATTTTCCAAGTACCGAATTCGTCAGAATTTTCTAAGTACCGAAATCGTCGGAATGTTTTCTATGTACCGAAAACGTCTGAAATTTTCAAAGTACCGAAAAAGGCAGAAATTTTCTAAGTACCGAAATCAACAGAATTTCTCTAAGTACCGAAATCGACAGAATTTTTCTAAGTTCCGAAATCACCAGAATTTTTCTAAGTACCAAAAACGTCAGAAATTTTCTAAGTTCCGAAGACTTCTGAATGTTTTCTAAGTACCGAAATCGACAGAATGTTTCTAAGTACCGAAAACGTCAGATATTTTCTAAGTACCGAAAAGGTCAGAAATTTTCATAGTACCAAAATCAACAGAATTTTTCTAAGTACCGAAATCGACAGAATTTTTCTAAGTACCGAAATCAACAGAATTTTTCTAAGTACCGAAATCAACAGAATATTTCTAAGTTCCGAAATCACCAGAATTTTTCTAAGTACCGAAAAAGTCAGAAATTTTCTAAGTATCGATAACATCTGAATGTTTTCTAAGTACCGAAATCGTCAGAATTTTTCTAATTACCGAAAAGGTCAGAAATTTTCCAAGTACCGAAATCGCCAGAATTTTCTAAGTACCGAAATCGTTAGAATTTTTCTAAGGACTGAAAACGACAGAAATTTTCTAAGTACCGAAATCAACAGAATTTTTCTAAGTACCGAAATCGGCAGAATTTTTCTAAGTAACGAAAACGTCAGAAATTATCTAAGTACCGAAAACTTCTGATTGTTTTCTATGTACCGAAATCGTCAGAATTTTTCTAAGTACCGTAAAGGTCAGAAATTTTCTAAGTACCGAAAAGGTCAGAAATTTTCTAAGTACCGAAATCATCAGAATTTTTCTAAGTACCGAAATCATCAGAATTTTTCTAAGTACCGAAATCATCAGAATTTTCTAAGCACCGAAATCGTCGGAATTTTTCTAAGTAAAGAAATCGTCAGAATTTTTCTAAGTACCAAAATCAACAGAAATTTTCCAAGTACCGAAATCGTCAGAATTTTCTAAGTACCGAAATCGTCGGAATGTTTTCTATGTACCGAAAACGTCTGAAGTTTTCAAAGTACCGAAAAAGGCAGAAATTTTCTAAGTACCGAAATCAACAGAATTTTTCTAAGTACCGAAATCGACAGAATTTTTCTAAGTTCCGAAATCACCAGAATTTTTCTAAGTACCAAAAACGTCAGATATTTTCTAAGTACCGAAAATGTCAGAAATTTTCATAGTACCAAAATCAACAGAATTTTTCTAAGTACCGAAATCGACAGAATTTTTCTAAGTACCAAAAACGCCAGAAATTTTCTAAGTTCCGAAGACTGCTGAATGTTTTCTAAGTACCGAAATCGGCAGAATGTTTCTAAGTACCGAAAACGTCAGATATTTTCTAAGTACCGAAAAGGTCAGAAATTTTCATAGTACCAAAATCAACAGAATTTTTCTAAGTACCGAAATCGACAGAATTTTTCTAAGTACCGAAATCAACAGAATTTTTCTAAGTACCAAAATCGTCGGAATGTTTTCTAAGTACCGAAAACGTCTGAAATTTTCAAAGTACCGAAAAAGGCAGAAATTTTCTAAGTACCGAAATCAACAGAATTTTTCTAAGTACCGAAATCGACAGAATTTTTCTAAGTACCGAAATCAACAGAATTTTTCTAAGTACCGAAATCGGCAGAATTTTTCTAAGTAACGAAAACGTCAGAAATTATCTAAGTACCGAAAACTTCTGATTGTTTTCTATGTACCGAAATCGTCAGAATTTTTCTAAGTACCGTAAAGGTCAGAAATTTTCCAAGTACCGAAAAGGTCAGAAATTTTCTAAGTACCGAAATCATCAGAATTTTTCTAAGTACCAAAATCATCAGAATTTTTCTAAGGACCGAAATCATCAGAATTTTCTAAGCACCGAAATCGTCGGAATTTTTCTAAGTACCAAAATCATCAGAATTTTTCTAAGTACCGAAATCATCAGAATTTTCTAAGCACCGAAATCGTCGGAATTTTTCTAAGTAAAGAAATCGTCAGAATTTTTCTAAGTACCAAAATCAACAGAAATTTTCCAAGTACCGAATTCGTCAGAATTTTCTAAGTACCGAAATCGTCGGAATGTTTTCTATGTACCGAAAACGTCAGATAGTTTCTAAGTACCGAAAAGGTCAGAAATTTTCAAAGTACCAAAATCAACAGAATTTTTCTAAATACCGTAATCGACAGAATTTTTCTAAGTACCGAAATCAACAGAATTTATCTATGCACCGAAATCGTCGGAATGTTTTCTAAGTACCGAAATCACCAGAATTTTTCTAAGTACCAAAAACGTCAGATATTTTCTAAGTACCGAAAAGGTCAGAAATTTTCATAGTACCAAAATCAACAAAATTTTTCTAAGTACCGAAATCGACAGAATTTTTCTAAGTACCAAAAACGTCAGAAATTTTCTAAGTTCCGAAGACTGCTGAATGTTTTCTAAGTACCGAAATCGGCAGAATGTTTCTAAGTACCGAAAACGTCAGATATTTTCTAAGTACCGAAAAGGTCAGAAATTTTCATAGTACCAAAATCAACAGAATTTTTCTAAGTACCGAAATCGACAGAATTTTTCTAAGTACCGAAATCAACAGAATTTTTCTAAGTACCAAAATCGTCGGAATGTTTTCTAAGTACCGAAAACGTCTGAAATTTTCAAAGTACCGAAAAAGGCAGAAATTTTCTAAGTACCGAAATCAACAGAATTTTTCTAAGTACCGAAATCGACAGAATTTTTCTAAGTACCGAAATCAACAGAATTTTTCTAAGTACCGAATTCAACAGAATTTATCTATGCACCGAAATCGTCGGAATGTTTTCTAAGTACCGAAATCACCAGAATTTTTCTAAGTACCAAAAACGTCAGATATTTTCTAAGTACCGAAAAGGTCAGAAATTTTCATAGTACCAAAATCAACAGAATTTTTCTAAGTACCGAAATCGACAGAATTTTTCTAAGTACCAAAAACGTCAGAAATTTTCTAAGTTCCGAAGACTGCTGAATGTTTTCTAAGTACCGAAATCGGCAGAATGTTTCTAAGTACCGAAAACGTCAGATATTTTCAAAGTACCGAAAAAGGCAGAAATTTTCTAAGTACCGAAATCAACAGAATTTTTCTAAGTACCGAAATCGACAGAATTTTTCTAAGTTCCGAAATCACCAGAATTTTTCTAAGTACCAAAAACGTCAGATATTTTCTAAGTACCGAAAAGGTCAGAAATTTTCATAGTACCAAAATCAACAGAATTTTTCTAAGTACCGAAATCGACAGAATTTTTCTAAGTACCAAAAACGTCAGAAATTTTCTAAGTTCCGAAGACTGCTGAATGTTTTCTAAGTACCGAAATCGGCAGAATGTTTCTAAGTACCGAAAACGTCAGATATTTTCTAAGTACCGAAAAGGTCAGAAATTTTCATAGTACCAAAATCAACAGAATTTTTCTAAGTACCGAAATCGACAGAATTTTTCTAAGTACCGAAATCATCAGAATTTTTCTAAGTACCGAATTCAACAGAATTTTTCAAAGTACCGAAATCAACAGAATATTTCAAAGTTCCGAAATCACCAGAATTTTTCTAAGTACCGAAAACGTCAGAAATTTTCTAAGTTCCGAAGACTTCTGAATGTTTTCTAAGTTCCGAAATCGACACAATTTTTCTAAGTACCGAAAACGTCAGATATTTTCTAAATACCGAAAAGGACAGAAATTTTCAAAGTACCAAAATCAACAGAATTTTTCTAAGTACCGTAATCGACAGAATTTTTCTAAGTACCGAAATCAACAGAATTTATCTACGCACCGAAATCGTCGGAATGTTTTCTAAGCACCGAAAACGTCTGAAATTTTCAAAGTATCGAAAAAGGCAGAAATTTTCTAAGTACCGAAATCAACAGAATTTTTCTAAGTACCGAAATCGGCAGAATTTTTCTAAGTAACGAAAACGTCAGAAATTATCTAAGTACCGAAAACTATTGATTGTTTTCTATGTACCGAAATCGTCAGAATTTTTCTAAGTACCGTAAAGGTCAGAAATTTTCCGGTCAGAAATTTTCCAAGTACCGAAAAGGTCAGAAATTTTCTAAGTACCGAAATCATCAGAATTTTTCTAAGTACCAAAATCATCAGAATTTTTCTAAGGACCGAAATCATCAGAATTTTCTAAGCACCGAAATCGTCGGAATTTTTCTAAGTACCGAAATCAACAGAATTTTTCTAAGTACCGAAATCGACAGAATTTTTCTAAGATCCGAAATCACCAGAATTTTTCTAAGTACCAAAAACGTCAGAAATATTCTAAGTTCCGAAGACTTCTGAATGTTTTCTAAGTACCGAAATCGACACAATGTTTTTAAGTACCGAAAACGTCAGATAGTTTCTAAGTACCGAAAAGGTCAGAAATTTTCAAAGTACCAAAATCAACAGAATTTTTCTAAATACCGTAATCGACAGAATTTTTCTAAGTACCGAAATCAACAGAATTTATCTATGCACCGAAATCGTCGGAATGTTTTCTAAGTACCGAAAACGTCTGAAATTTTCAAAGTACCGAAAAAGGCAGAAATTTTCTAAGTACCGAAATCAACAGAATTTTTCTAAGTACCGAAATCGGCAGAATTTTTCTAAATAACGAAAACGTCAGAAATTATCTAAGTACCGAAAACTTCTTATTGTTTTCTATGTACCGAAATCGTCAGAATTTTTCTAAGTACCGTAAAGGTCAGAAATTTTCAAAGTACCAAAATCAACAGAATTTTTCTAAATACCGTAATCGACAGAATTTTTCTAAGTACCGAAATCAACAGAATTTATCTATGCACCGAAATCGTCGGAATGTTTTCTAAGTACCGAAAACGTCTGAAATTTTCAAAGTACCGAAAAAGGCAGAATTTTTCTAAGTACCGAAATCATCAGAATTTTCTAAGCACCGAAATCGTCGGAATTTTTCTAAGTAAAGAAATCGTCAGAATTTTTCTAAGTACCAAAATCAACAGAAATTTTCCAAGTACCGAAATCGTCAGAATTTTCTAAGTACCGAAATCGTCGGAATGTTTTCTATGTACCGAAAACGTCTGAAGTTTTCAAAGTACCGAAAAAGGCAGAAATTTTCTAAGTACCGAAATCAACAGAATTTTTCTAAGTACCGAAATCGACAAAATTTTTCTAAGTTCCGAAATCACCAGAATTTTTCTAAGTACCAAAAACGTCAGATATTTTCTAAGTACCGAAAAGGTCAGAAATTTTCATAGTACCAAAATCAACAGAATTTTTCTAAGTACCGAAATCGACAGAATTTTTCTAAGTACCAAAAACGTCAGGAATTTTCTAACTTCCGAAGACTGCTGAATGTTTTCTAAGTACCGAAATCGGCAGAATGTTTCTAAGTACCGAAAACGTCAGATATTTTCTAAGTACCGAAAAGGTCAGAAATTTTCATAGTACCAAAATCAACAGAATTTTTCTAAGTACCGAAATCGACAGAATTTTTCTATGTACCGAAATCAACAGAATTTTTCTAAGTACCAAAATCGTCGGAATGTTTTCTAAGTACCGAAAACGTCTGAAATTTTCAAAGTACCGAAAAAGGCAGAAATTTTCTAAGTACCGAAATCAACAGAATTTTTCTAAGTACCGAAATCGACAGAATTTTTCTAAGTACCGAAATCAACAGAATTTTTCTAAGTACCGAATTCAACAGAATTTTTCAAAGTACCGAAATCAACAGAATATTTCAAAGTTCCGAAATCACCAGAATTTTTCTAAGTACCGAAAACGTCAGAAATTTTCTAAGTTCCGAAGACTTCTGAATGTTTTCTAAGTTCCGAAATCGACACAATTTTTCTAAGTACCGAAAACGTCAGATATTTTCTAAATACCGAAAAGGACAGAAATTTTCAAAGTACCAAAATCAACAGAATTTTTCTAAGTACCGTAATCGACAGAATTTTTATAAGTACCGAAATCAACAGAATTTATCTATGCACCGAAATCGTCGGAATGTTTTCTAAGTACCGAAAACGTCTGAAATTTTCAAAGTATCGAAAAAGGCAGAAATTTTCTAAGTACCGAAATCAACAGAATTTTTCTAAGTACCGAAATCGGCAGAATTTTTCTAAGTAACGAAAACGTCAGAAATTATCTAAGTACCGAAAACTTCTGATTGTTTTCTATGTACCGAAATCGTCAGAATTTTTCTAAGTACCGTAAAGGTCAGAAATTTTCCAAGTACCGAAAAGGTCAGAAATTTTCTAAGTACCGAAATCATCAGAATTTTTCTAAGTACCAAAATCATCAGAATTTTTCTAAGGACCGAAATCATCAGAATTTTCTAAGCACCGAAATCGTCGGAATTTTTCTAAGTACCAAAATCATCAGAATTTTTCTAAGTACCGAAATCATCAGAATTTTCTAAGCACCGAAATCGTCGGAATTTTTCTAAGTAAAGAAATCGTCAGAATTTTTCTAAGTACCAAAATCAACAGAAATTTTCCAAGTACCGAATTCGTCAGAATTTTCTAAGTACCGAAATCGTCGGAATGTTTTCTATGTACCGAAAACGTCTGAAATTTTCAAAGTACCGAAAAAGGCAGAAATTTTCTAAGTACCGAAATCAACAGAATTTTTCTAAGTACCGAAATCGACAGAATTTTTCTAAGATCCGAAATCACCAGAATTTTTCTAAGTACCAAAAACGTCAGAAATATTCTAAGTTCCGAAGACTTCTGAATGTTTTCTAAGTACCGAAATCGACAGAATGTTTTTAGGTACCGAAAACGTCAGATAGTTTCTAAGTACCGAAAAGGTCAGAAATTTTCAAAGTACCAAAATCAACAGAATTTTTCTAAATACCGTAATCGACAGAATTTTTCTAAGTACCGAAATCATCAGAATTTATCTATGCACCGAAATCGTCGGAACGTTTTCTAAGTACCGAAAACGTCTGAAATTTTCAAAGTACCGAAAAAGGCAGAAATTTTCTAAGTACCGAAATCAACAGAATTTTTCTAAGTACCGAAATCGGCAGAATTTTTCTAAATAACGAAAACGTCAGAAATTATCTAAGTACCGAAAACTTCTTATTGTTTTCTATGTACCGAAATCGTCAGAATTTTTCTAAGTACCGTAAAGGTCAGAAATTTTCCAAGTACCGAAAAGGTCAGAAATTTTCTAAGTACCGAAATCATCAGAATTTTTCTAAGTACCGAAATCATCAGAATTTTTCTAAGTACCGAAATCATCAGAATTTTCTAAGCACCGAAATCGTCGGAATTTTTCTAAGTAAAGAAATCGTCAGAATTTTTCTAAGTACCAAAATCAACAGAAATTTTCCAAGTACCGAAATCGTCAGAATTTTCTAAGTACCGAAATCGTCGGAATGTTTTCTATGTACCGAAAGCGTCTGAAATTTTCAAAGTACCGAAAAAGGCAGAAATTTTCTAAGTACCGAAATCAACAGAATTTTTCTAAGTACCGAAATCGACAGAAATTTTCTAAGATCCGAAATCACCAGAATTTTTCTAAGTACCAAAAACGTCAGAAATATTCTAAGTTCCGAAGACTGCTGAATGTTTTCTAAGTACCGAAATCGGCAGAATGTTTCTAAGTACCGAAAACGTCAGATATTTTCTAAGTACCGAAAAGGTCAGAAATTTTCATAGTACCAAAATCAACAGAATTTTTCTTAGTACCGAAATCGACAGAATTTTTCTAAGATCCGAAATCACCAGAATTTTTCTAAGTACCAAAAACGTCAGAAATATTCTAAGTTCCGAAGACTTCTGAATGTTTTCTAAGTACCGAAATCGACACAATGTTTTTAAGTACCGAAAACGTCAGATAGTTTCTAAGTACCGAAAAGGTCAGAAATTTTCAAAGTACCAAAATCAACAGAATTTTTCTAAATACCGTAATCGACAGAATTTTTCTAAGTACCGAAATCAACAGAATTTATCTATGCACCGAAATCGTCGGAATGTTTTCTAAGTACCGAAAACGTCTGAAATTTTCAAAGTACCGAAAAAGGCAGAAATTTTCTAAGTACCGAAATCAACAGAATTTTTCTAAGTACCGAAATCGGCAGAATTTTTCTAAATAACGAAAACGTCAGAAATTATCTAAGTACCGAAAACTTCTTATTGTTTTCTATGTACCGAAATCGTCAGAATTTTTCTAAGTACCGTAAAGGTCAGAAATTTTCAAAGTACCAAAATCAACAGAATTTTTCTAAATACCGTAATCGACAGAATTTTTCTAAGTACCGAAATCAACAGAATTTATCTATGCACCGAAATCGTCGGAATGTTTTCTAAGTACCGAAAACGTCTGAAATTTTCAAAGTACCGAAAAAGGCAGAATTTTTCTAAGTACCGAAATCATCAGAATTTTCTAAGCACCGAAATCGTCGGAATTTTTCTAAGTAAAGAAATCGTCAGAATTTTTCTAAGTACCAAAATCAACAGAAATTTTCCAAGTACCGAAATCGTCAGAATTTTCTAAGTACCGAAATCGTCGGAATGTTTTCTATGTACCGAAAACGTCTGAAGTTTTCAAAGTACCGAAAAAGGCAGAAATTTTCTAAGTACCGAAATCAACAGAATTTTTCTAAGTACCGAAATCGACAGAATTTTTCTAAGTACCGAAATCAACAGAATTTATCTACGCACCGAAATCGTCGGAATGTTTTCTAAGCACCGAAAACGTCTGAAATTTTCAAAGTATCGAAAAAGGCAGAAATTTTCTAAGTACCGAAATCAACAGAATTTTTCTAAGTACCGAAATCGGCAGAATTTTTCTAAGTAACGAAAACGTCAGAAATTATCTAAGTACCGAAAACTTCTGATTGTTTTCTATGTACCGAAATCGTCAGAATTTTTCTAAGTACCGTAAAGGTCAGAAATTTTCCGGTCAGAAATTTTCCAAGTACCGAAAAGGTCAGAAATTTTCTAAGTACCGAAATCATCAGAATTTTTCTAAGTACCAAAATCATCAGAATTTTTCTAAGGACCGAAATCATCAGAATTTTCTAAGCACCGAAATCGTCGGAATTTTTCTAAGTACCAAAATCATCAGAATTTTTCTAAGTACCGAAATCATCAGAATTTTCTAAGCACCGAAATCGTCGGAATTTTTCTAAGTAAAGAAATCGTCAGAATTTTTCTAAGTACCAAAATCAACAGAAATTTTCCAAGTACCGAATTCGTCAGAATTTTCTAAGTACCGAAATCGTCGGAATGTTTTCTATGTACCGAAAACGTCTGAAATTTTCAAAGTACCGAAAAAGGCAGAAATTTTCTAAGTACCGAAATCAACAGAATTTTTCTAAGTACCGAAATCGACAGAATTTTTCTAAGATCCGAAATCACCAGAATTTTTCTAAGTACCAAAAACGTCAGAAATATTCTAAGTTCCGAAGACTTCTGAATGTTTTCTAAGTACCGAAATCGACACAATGTTTTTAAGTACCGAAAACGTCAGATAGTTTCTAAGTACCGAAAAGGTCAGAAATTTTCAAAGTACCAAAATCAACAGAATTTTTCTAAATACCGTAATCGACAGAATTTTTCTAAGTACCGAAATCAACAGAATTTATCTATGCACCGAAATCGTCGGAATGTTTTCTAAGTACCGAAAACGTCTGAAATTTTCAAAGTACCGAAAAAGGCAGAAATTTTCTAAGTACCGAAATCAACAGAATTTTTCTAAGTACCGAAATCGGCAGAATTTTTCTAAATAACGAAAACGTCAGAAATTATCTAAGTACCGAAAACTTCTTATTGTTTTCTATGTACCGAAATCGTCAGAATTTTTCTAAGTACCGTAAAGGTCAGAAATTTTCAAAGTACCAAAATCAACAGAATTTTTCTAAATACCGTAATCGACAGAATTTTTCTAAGTACCGAAATCAACAGAATTTATCTATGCACCGAAATCGTCGGAATGTTTTCTAAGTACCGAAATCACCAGAATTTTTCTAAGTACCAAAAACGTCAGATATTTTCTAAGTACCGAAAAGGTCAGAAATTTTCATAGTACCAAAATCAACAAAATTTTTCTAAGTACCGAAATCGACAGAATTTTTCTAAGTACCAAAAACGTCAGAAATTTTCTAAGTTCCGAAGACTGCTGAATGTTTTCTAAGTACCGAAATCGGCAGAATGTTTCTAAGTACCGAAAACGTCAGATATTTTCTAAGTACCGAAAAGGTCAGAAATTTTCATAGTACCAAAATCAACAGAATTTTTCTAAGTACCGAAATCGACAGAATTTTTCTAAGTACCGAAATCAACAGAATTTTTCTAAGTACCAAAATCGTCGGAATGTTTTCTAAGTACCGAAAACGTCTGAAATTTTCAAAGTACCGAAAAAGGCAGAAATTTTCTAAGTACCGAAATCAACAGAATTTTTCTAAGTACCGAAATCGACAGAATTTTTCTAAGTACCGAAATCAACAGAATTTTTCTAAGTACCGAATTCAACAGAATTTATCTATGCACCGAAATCGTCGGAATGTTTTCTAAGTACCGAAATCACCAGAATTTTTCTAAGTACCAAAAACGTCAGATATTTTCTAAGTACCGAAAAGGTCAGAAATTTTCATAGTACCAAAATCAACAGAATTTTTCTAAGTACCGAAATCGACAGAATTTTTCTAAGTACCAAAAACGTCAGAAATTTTCTAAGTTCCGAAGACTGCTGAATGTTTTCTAAGTACCGAAATCGGCAGAATGTTTCTAAGTACCGAAAACGTCAGATATTTTCAAAGTACCGAAAAAGGCAGAAATTTTCTAAGTACCGAAATCAACAGAATTTTTCTAAGTACCGAAATCGACAGAATTTTTCTAAGTTCCGAAATCACCAGAATTTTTCTAAGTACCAAAAACGTCAGATATTTTCTAAGTACCGAAAAGGTCAGAAATTTTCATAGTACCAAAATCAACAGAATTTTTCTAAGTACCGAAATCGACAGAATTTTTCTAAGTACCAAAAACGTCAGAAATTTTCTAAGTTCCGAAGACTGCTGAATGTTTTCTAAGTACCGAAATCGGCAGAATGTTTCTAAGTACCGAAAACGTCAGATATTTTCTAAGTACCGAAAAGGTCAGAAATTTTCATAGTACCAAAATCAACAGAATTTTTCTAAGTACCGAAATCGACAGAATTTTTCTAAGTACCGAAATCATCAGAATTTTTCTAAGTACCGAATTCAACAGAATTTTTCAAAGTACCGAAATCAACAGAATATTTCAAAGTTCCGAAATCACCAGAATTTTTCTAAGTACCGAAAACGTCAGAAATTTTCTAAGTTCCGAAGACTTCTGAATGTTTTCTAAGTTCCGAAATCGACACAATTTTTCTAAGTACCGAAAACGTCAGATATTTTCTAAATACCGAAAAGGACAGAAATTTTCAAAGTACCAAAATCAACAGAATTTTTCTAAGTACCGTAATCGACAGAATTTTTCTAAGTACCGAAATCAACAGAATTTATCTACGCACCGAAATCGTCGGAATGTTTTCTAAGCACCGAAAACGTCTGAAATTTTCAAAGTATCGAAAAAGGCAGAAATTTTCTAAGTACCGAAATCAACAGAATTTTTCTAAGTACCGAAATCGGCAGAATTTTTCTAAGTAACGAAAACGTCAGAAATTATCTAAGTACCGAAAACTTCTGATTGTTTTCTATGTACCGAAATCGTCAGAATTTTTCTAAGTACCGTAAAGGTCAGAAATTTTCCGGTCAGAAATTTTCCAAGTACCGAAAAGGTCAGAAATTTTCTAAGTACCGAAATCATCAGAATTTTTCTAAGTACCAAAATCATCAGAATTTTTCTAAGGACCGAAATCATCAGAATTTTCTAAGCACCGAAATCGTCGGAATTTTTCTAAGTACCAAAATCATCAGAATTTTTCTAAGTACCGAAATCATCAGAATTTTCTAAGCACCGAAATCGTCGGAATGTTTTCTATGTACCGAAAACGTCTGAAATTTTCAAAGTACCGAAAAAGGCAGAAATTTTCTAAGTACCGAAATCAACAGAATTTTTCTAAGTACCGAAATCGACAGAATTTTTCTAAGATCCGAAATCACCAGAATTTTTCTAAGTACCAAAAACGTCAGAAATATTCTAAGTTCCGAAGACTTCTGAATGTTTTCTAAGTACCGAAATCGACACAATGTTTTTAAGTACCGAAAACGTCAGATAGTTTCTAAGTACCGAAAAGGTCAGAAATTTTCAAAGTACCAAAATCAACAGAATTTTTCTAAATACCGTAATCGACAGAATTTTTCTAAGTACCGAAATCAACAGAATTTATCTATGCACCGAAATCGTCGGAATGTTTTCTAAGTACCGAAAACGTCTGAAATTTTCAAAGTACCGAAAAAGGCAGAAATTTTCTAAGTACCGAAATCAACAGAATTTTTCTAAGTACCGAAATCGGCAGAATTTTTCTAAATAACGAAAACGTCAGAAATTATCTAAGTACCGAAAACTTCTTATTGTTTTCTATGTACCGAAATCGTCAGAATTTTTCTAAGTACCGTAAAGGTCAGAAATTTTCAAAGTACCAAAATCAACAGAATTTTTCTAAATACCGTAATCGACAGAATTTTTCTAAGTACCGAAATCAACAGAATTTATCTATGCACCGAAATCGTCGGAATGTTTTCTAAGTACCGAAAACGTCTGAAATTTTCAAAGTACCGAAAAAGGCAGAATTTTTCTAAGTACCGAAATCATCAGAATTTTCTAAGCACCGAAATCGTCGGAATTTTTCTAAGTAAAGAAATCGTCAGAATTTTTCTAAGTACCAAAATCAACAGAAATTTTCCAAGTACCGAAATCGTCAGAATTTTCTAAGTACCGAAATCGTCGGAATGTTTTCTATGTACCGAAAACGTCTGAAGTTTTCAAAGTACCGAAAAAGGCAGAAATTTTCTAAGTACCGAAATCAACAGAATTTTTCTAAGTACCGAAATCGACAAAATTTTTCTAAGTTCCGAAATCACCAGAATTTTTCTAAGTACCAAAAACGTCAGATATTTTCTAAGTACCGAAAAGGTCAGAAATTTTCATAGTACCAAAATCAACAGAATTTTTCTAAGTACCGAAATCGACAGAATTTTTCTAAGTACCAAAAACGTCAGGAATTTTCTAACTTCCGAAGACTGCTGAATGTTTTCTAAGTACCGAAATCGGCAGAATGTTTCTAAGTACCGAAAACGTCAGATATTTTCTAAGTACCGAAAAGGTCAGAAATTTTCATAGTACCAAAATCAACAGAATTTTTCTAAGTACCGAAATCGACAGAATTTTTCTATGTACCGAAATCAACAGAATTTTTCTAAGTACCAAAATCGTCGGAATGTTTTCTAAGTACCGAAAACGTCTGAAATTTTCAAAGTACCGAAAAAGGCAGAAATTTTCTAAGTACCGAAATCAACAGAATTTTTCTAAGTACCGAAATCGACAGAATTTTTCTAAGTACCGAAATCAACAGAATTTTTCTAAGTACCGAATTCAACAGAATTTTTCAAAGTACCGAAATCAACAGAATATTTCAAAGTTCCGAAATCACCAGAATTTTTCTAAGTACCGAAAACGTCAGAAATTTTCTAAGTTCCGAAGACTTCTGAATGTTTTCTAAGTTCCGAAATCGACACAATTTTTCTAAGTACCGAAAACGTCAGATATTTTCTAAATACCGAAAAGGACAGAAATTTTCAAAGTACCAAAATCAACAGAATTTTTCTAAGTACCGTAATCGACAGAATTTTTATAAGTACCGAAATCAACAGAATTTATCTATGCACCGAAATCGTCGGAATGTTTTCTAAGTACCGAAAACGTCTGAAATTTTCAAAGTATCGAAAAAGGCAGAAATTTTCTAAGTACCGAAATCAACAGAATTTTTCTAAGTACCGAAATCGGCAGAATTTTTCTAAGTAACGAAAACGTCAGAAATTATCTAAGTACCGAAAACTTCTGATTGTTTTCTATGTACCGAAATCGTCAGAATTTTTCTAAGTACCGTAAAGGTCAGAAATTTTCCAAGTACCGAAAAGGTCAGAAATTTTCTAAGTACCGAAATCATCAGAATTTTTCTAAGTACCAAAATCATCAGAATTTTTCTAAGGACCGAAATCATCAGAATTTTCTAAGCACCGAAATCGTCGGAATTTTTCTAAGTACCAAAATCATCAGAATTTTTCTAAGTACCGAAATCATCAGAATTTTCTAAGCACCGAAATCGTCGGAATTTTTCTAAGTAAAGAAATCGTCAGAATTTTTCTAAGTACCAAAATCAACAGAAATTTTCCAAGTACCGAATTCGTCAGAATTTTCTAAGTACCGAAATCGTCGGAATGTTTTCTATGTACCGAAAACGTCTGAAATTTTCAAAGTACCGAAAAAGGCAGAAATTTTCTAAGTACCGAAATCAACAGAATTTTTCTAAGTACCGAAATCGACAGAATTTTTCTAAGATCCGAAATCACCAGAATTTTTCTAAGTACCAAAAACGTCAGAAATATTCTAAGTTCCGAAGACTTCTGAATGTTTTCTAAGTACCGAAATCGACAGAATGTTTTTAAGTACCGAAAACGTCAGATAGTTTCTAAGTACCGAAAAGGTCAGAAATTTTCAAAGTACCAAAATCAACAGAATTTTTCTAAATACCGTAATCGACAGAATTTTTCTAAGTACCGAAATCATCAGAATTTATCTATGCACCGAAATCGTCGGAACGTTTTCTAAGTACCGAAAACGTCTGAAATTTTCAAAGTACCGAAAAAGGCAGAAATTTTCTAAGTACCGAAATCAACAGAATTTTTCTAAGTACCGAAATCGGCAGAATTTTTCTAAATAACGAAAACGTCAGAAATTATCTAAGTACCGAAAACTTCTTATTGTTTTCTATGTACCGAAATCGTCAGAATTTTTCTAAGTACCGTAAAGGTCAGAAATTTTCCAAGTACCGAAAAGGTCAGAAATTTTCTAAGTACCGAAATCATCAGAATTTTTCTAAGTACCGAAATCATCAGAATTTTTCTAAGTACCGAAATCATCAGAATTTTCTAAGCACCGAAATCGTCGGAATTTTTCTAAGTAAAGAAATCGTCAGAATTTTTCTAAGTACCAAAATCAACAGAAATTTTCCAAGTACCGAAATCGTCAGAATTTTCTAAGTACCGAAATCGTCGGAATGTTTTCTATGTACCGAAAGCGTCTGAAATTTTCAAAGTACCGAAAAAGGCAGAAATTTTCTAAGTACCGAAATCAACAGAATTTTTCTAAGTACCGAAATCGACAGAAATTTTCTAAGATCCGAAATCACCAGAATTTTTCTAAGTACCAAAAACGTCAGAAATATTCTAAGTTCCGAAGACTGCTGAATGTTTTCTAAGTACCGAAATCGGCAGAATGTTTCTAAGTACCGAAAACGTCAGATATTTTCTAAGTACCGAAAAGGTCAGAAATTTTCATAGTACCAAAATCAACAGAATTTTTCTTAGTACCGAAATCGACAGAATTTTTCTAAGATCCGAAATCACCAGAATTTTTCTAAGTACCAAAAACGTCAGAAATATTCTAAGTTCCGAAGACTTCTGAATGTTTTCTAAGTACCGAAATCGACACAATGTTTTTAAGTACCGAAAACGTCAGATAGTTTCTAAGTACCGAAAAGGTCAGAAATTTTCAAAGTACCAAAATCAACAGAATTTTTCTAAATACCGTAATCGACAGAATTTTTCTAAGTACCGAAATCAACAGAATTTATCTATGCACCGAAATCGTCGGAATGTTTTCTAAGTACCGAAAACGTCTGAAATTTTCAAAGTACCGAAAAAGGCAGAAATTTTCTAAGTACCGAAATCAACAGAATTTTTCTAAGTACCGAAATCGGCAGAATTTTTCTAAATAACGAAAACGTCAGAAATTATCTAAGTACCGAAAACTTCTTATTGTTTTCTATGTACCGAAATCGTCAGAATTTTTCTAAGTACCGTAAAGGTCAGAAATTTTCAAAGTACCAAAATCAACAGAATTTTTCTAAATACCGTAATCGACAGAATTTTTCTAAGTACCGAAATCAACAGAATTTATCTATGCACCGAAATCGTCGGAATGTTTTCTAAGTACCGAAAACGTCTGAAATTTTCAAAGTACCGAAAAAGGCAGAATTTTTCTAAGTACCGAAATCATCAGAATTTTCTAAGCACCGAAATCGTCGGAATTTTTCTAAGTAAAGAAATCGTCAGAATTTTTCTAAGTACCAAAATCAACAGAAATTTTCCAAGTACCGAAATCGTCAGAATTTTCTAAGTACCGAAATCGTCGGAATGTTTTCTATGTACCGAAAACGTCTGAAGTTTTCAAAGTACCGAAAAAGGCAGAAATTTTCTAAGTACCGAAATCAACAGAATTTTTCTAAGTACCGAAATCGACAGAATTTTTCTAAGTACCGAAATCAACAGAATTTATCTACGCACCGAAATCGTCGGAATGTTTTCTAAGCACCGAAAACGTCTGAAATTTTCAAAGTATCGAAAAAGGCAGAAATTTTCTAAGTACCGAAATCAACAGAATTTTTCTAAGTACCGAAATCGGCAGAATTTTTCTAAGTAACGAAAACGTCAGAAATTATCTAAGTACCGAAAACTTCTGATTGTTTTCTATGTACCGAAATCGTCAGAATTTTTCTAAGTACCGTAAAGGTCAGAAATTTTCCGGTCAGAAATTTTCCAAGTACCGAAAAGGTCAGAAATTTTCTAAGTACCGAAATCATCAGAATTTTTCTAAGTACCAAAATCATCAGAATTTTTCTAAGGACCGAAATCATCAGAATTTTCTAAGCACCGAAATCGTCGGAATTTTTCTAAGTACCAAAATCATCAGAATTTTTCTAAGTACCGAAATCATCAGAATTTTCTAAGCACCGAAATCGTCGGAATTTTTCTAAGTAAAGAAATCGTCAGAATTTTTCTAAGTACCAAAATCAACAGAAATTTTCCAAGTACCGAATTCGTCAGAATTTTCTAAGTACCGAAATCGTCGGAATGTTTTCTATGTACCGAAAACGTCTGAAATTTTCAAAGTACCGAAAAAGGCAGAAATTTTCTAAGTACCGAAATCAACAGAATTTTTCTAAGTACCGAAATCGACAGAATTTTTCTAAGATCCGAAATCACCAGAATTTTTCTAAGTACCAAAAACGTCAGAAATATTCTAAGTTCCGAAGACTTCTGAATGTTTTCTAAGTACCGAAATCGACACAATGTTTTTAAGTACCGAAAACGTCAGATAGTTTCTAAGTACCGAAAAGGTCAGAAATTTTCAAAGTACCAAAATCAACAGAATTTTTCTAAATACCGTAATCGACAGAATTTTTCTAAGTACCGAAATCAACAGAATTTATCTATGCACCGAAATCGTCGGAATGTTTTCTAAGTACCGAAAACGTCTGAAATTTTCAAAGTACCGAAAAAGGCAGAAATTTTCTAAGTACCGAAATCAACAGAATTTTTCTAAGTACCGAAATCGGCAGAATTTTTCTAAATAACGAAAACGTCAGAAATTATCTAAGTACCGAAAACTTCTTATTGTTTTCTATGTACCGAAATCGTCAGAATTTTTCTAAGTACCGTAAAGGTCAGAAATTTTCAAAGTACCAAAATCAACAGAATTTTTCTAAATACCGTAATCGACAGAATTTTTCTAAGTACCGAAATCAACAGAATTTATCTATGCACCGAAATCGTCGGAATGTTTTCTAAGTACCGAAAACGTCTGAAATTTTCAAAGTACCGAAAAAGGCAGAATTTTTCTAAGTACCGAAATCATCAGAATTTTCTAAGCACCGAAATCGTCGGAATTTTTCTAAGTAAAGAAATCGTCAGAATTTTTCTAAGTACCAAAATCAACAGAAATTTTTCAAGTACCGAAATCGTCAGAATTTTCTAAGTACCGAAATCGTCGGAATGTTTTCTATGTACCGAAAACGTCTGAAGTTTTCAAAGTACCGAAAAAGGCAGAAATTTTCTAAGTACCGAAATCAACAGAATTTTTCTAAGTACCGAAATCGACAGAATTTTTCTAAGTTCCGAAATCACCAGAATTTTTCTAAGTACCAAAAACGTCAGATATTTTCTAAGTACCGAAAAGGTCAGAAATTTTCATAGTACCAAAATCAACAGAATTTTTCTAAGTACCGAAATCGACAGAATTTTTCTAAGTACCAAAAACGTCAGAAATTTTCTAACTTCCGAAGACTACTGAATGTTTTCTAAGTACCGAAATCGGCAGAATGTTTCTAAGTACCGAAAACGTCAGATATTTTCTAAGTACCGAAAAGGTCAGAAATTTTCATAGTACCAAAATCAACAGAATTTTTCTAAGTACCGAAATCGACAGAATTTTTCTAAGTACCGAAATCAACAGAATTTTTCTAAGTACCAAAATCGTCGGAATGTTTTCTAAGTACCGAAAACGTCTGAAATTTTCAAAGTACCGAAAAAGGCAGAAATTTTCTAAGTACCGAAATCAACAGAATTTTTCTAAGTACCGAAATCGACAGAATTTTTCTAAGTACCGAAATCAACAGAATTTTTCTAAGTACCGAATTCAACAGAATTTTTCAAAGTACCGAAATCAACAGAATATTTCAAAGTTCCGAAATCACCAGAATTTTTCTAAGTACCGAAAACGTCAGAATTTTTCTAAGTAACGAAAACGTCAGAAATTATCTAAGTACCGAAAACTTCTGATTGTTTTCTATGTACCGAAATCGTCAGAATTTTTCTAAGTACCGTAAAGGTCAGAAATTTTCCAAGTACCGAAAAGGTCAGAAATTTTCTAAGTACCGAAATCATCAGAATTTTTCTAAGTACCAAAATCATCAGAATTTTTCTAAGGACCGAAATCATCAGAATTTTCTAAGCACCGAAATCGTCGGAATTTTTCTAAGTACCAAAATCATCAGAATTTTTCTAAGTACCGAAATCATCAGAATTTTCTAAGCACCGAAATCGTCGGAATTTTTCTAAGTAAAGAAATCGTCAGAATTTTTCTAAGTACCAAAATCAACAGAAATTTTCCAAGTACCGAATTCGTCAGAATTTTCTAAGTACCGAAATCGTCGGAATGTTTTCTATGTACCGAAAACGTCTGAAATTTTCAAAGTACCGAAAAAGGCAGAAATTTTCTAAGTACCGAAATCAACAGAATTTTTCTAAGTACCGAAATCGACAGAATTTTTCTAAGATCCGAAATCACCAGAATTTTTCTAAGTACCAAAAACGTCAGAAATATTCTAAGTTCCGAAGACTTCTGAATGTTTTCTAAGTACCGAAATCGACAGAATGTTTTTAAGTACCGAAAACGTCAGATAGTTTCTAAGTACCGAAAAGGTCAGAAATTTTCAAAGTACCAAAATCAACAGAATTTTTCTAAATACCGTAATCGACAGAATTTTTCTAAGTACCGAAATCATCAGAATTTATCTATGCACCGAAATCGTCGGAACGTTTTCTAAGTACCGAAAACGTCTGAAATTTTCAAAGTACCGAAAAAGGCAGAAATTTTCTAAGTACCGAAATCAACAGAATTTTTCTAAGTACCGAAATCGGCAGAATTTTTCTAAATAACGAAAACGTCAGAAATTATCTAAGTACCGAAAACTTCTTATTGTTTTCTATGTACCGAAATCGTCAGAATTTTTCTAAGTACCGTAAAGGTCAGAAATTTTCCAAGTACCGAAAAGGTCAGAAATTTTCTAAGTACCGAAATCATCAGAATTTTTCTAAGTACCGAAATCATCAGAATTTTTCTAAGTACCGAAATCATCAGAATTTTCTAAGCACCGAAATCGTCGGAATTTTTCTAAGTAAAGAAATCGTCAGAATTTTTCTAAGTACCAAAATCAACAGAAATTTTCCAAGTACCGAAATCGTCAGAATTTTCTAAGTACCGAAATCGTCGGAATGTTTTCTATGTACCGAAAGCGTCTGAAATTTTCAAAGTACCGAAAAAGGCAGAAATTTTCTAAGTACCGAAATCAACAGAATTTTTCTAAGTACCGAAATCGACAGAAATTTTCTAAGATCCGAAATCACCAGAATTTTTCTAAGTACCAAAAACGTCAGAAATATTCTAAGTTCCGAAGACTGCTGAATGTTTTCTAAGTACCGAAATCGGCAGAATGTTTCTAAGTACCGAAAACGTCAGATATTTTCTAAGTACCGAAAAGGTCAGAAATTTTCATAGTACCAAAATCAACAGAATTTTTCTTAGTACCGAAATCGACAGAATTTTTCTAAGATCCGAAATCACCAGAATTTTTCTAAGTACCAAAAACGTCAGAAATATTCTAAGTTCCGAAGACTTCTGAATGTTTTCTAAGTACCGAAATCGACACAATGTTTTTAAGTACCGAAAACGTCAGATAGTTTCTAAGTACCGAAAAGGTCAGAAATTTTCAAAGTACCAAAATCAACAGAATTTTTCTAAATACCGTAATCGACAGAATTTTTCTAAGTACCGAAATCAACAGAATTTATCTATGCACCGAAATCGTCGGAATGTTTTCTAAGTACCGAAAACGTCTGAAATTTTCAAAGTACCGAAAAAGGCAGAAATTTTCTAAGTACCGAAATCAACAGAATTTTTCTAAGTACCGAAATCGGCAGAATTTTTCTAAATAACGAAAACGTCAGAAATTATCTAAGTACCGAAAACTTCTTATTGTTTTCTATGTACCGAAATCGTCAGAATTTTTCTAAGTACCGTAAAGGTCAGAAATTTTCAAAGTACCAAAATCAACAGAATTTTTCTAAATACCGTAATCGACAGAATTTTTCTAAGTACCGAAATCAACAGAATTTATCTATGCACCGAAATCGTCGGAATGTTTTCTAAGTACCGAAAACGTCTGAAATTTTCAAAGTACCGAAAAAGGCAGAATTTTTCTAAGTACCGAAATCATCAGAATTTTCTAAGCACCGAAATCGTCGGAATTTTTCTAAGTAAAGAAATCGTCAGAATTTTTCTAAGTACCAAAATCAACAGAAATTTTCCAAGTACCGAAATCGTCAGAATTTTCTAAGTACCGAAATCGTCGGAATGTTTTCTATGTACCGAAAACGTCTGAAGTTTTCAAAGTACCGAAAAAGGCAGAAATTTTCTAAGTACCGAAATCAACAGAATTTTTCTAAGTACCGAAATCGACAGAATTTTTCTAAGTACCGAAATCAACAGAATTTATCTACGCACCGAAATCGTCGGAATGTTTTCTAAGCACCGAAAACGTCTGAAATTTTCAAAGTATCGAAAAAGGCAGAAATTTTCTAAGTACCGAAATCAACAGAATTTTTCTAAGTACCGAAATCGGCAGAATTTTTCTAAGTAACGAAAACGTCAGAAATTATCTAAGTACCGAAAACTTCTGATTGTTTTCTATGTACCGAAATCGTCAGAATTTTTCTAAGTACCGTAAAGGTCAGAAATTTTCCGGTCAGAAATTTTCCAAGTACCGAAAAGGTCAGAAATTTTCTAAGTACCGAAATCATCAGAATTTTTCTAAGTACCAAAATCATCAGAATTTTTCTAAGGACCGAAATCATCAGAATTTTCTAAGCACCGAAATCGTCGGAATTTTTCTAAGTACCAAAATCATCAGAATTTTTCTAAGTACCGAAATCATCAGAATTTTCTAAGCACCGAAATCGTCGGAATTTTTCTAAGTAAAGAAATCGTCAGAATTTTTCTAAGTACCAAAATCAACAGAAATTTTCCAAGTACCGAATTCGTCAGAATTTTCTAAGTACCGAAATCGTCGGAATGTTTTCTATGTACCGAAAACGTCTGAAATTTTCAAAGTACCGAAAAAGGCAGAAATTTTCTAAGTACCGAAATCAACAGAATTTTTCTAAGTACCGAAATCGACAGAATTTTTCTAAGATCCGAAATCATCAGAATTTTTCTAAGTACCAAAAACGTCAGAAATATTCTAAGTTCCGAAGACTTCTGAATGTTTTCTAAGTACCGAAATCGACACAATGTTTTTAAGTACCGAAAACGTCAGATAGTTTCTAAGTACCGAAAAGGTCAGAAATTTTCAAAGTACCAAAATCAACAGAATTTTTCTAAATACCGTAATCGACAGAATTTTTCTAAGTACCGAAATCAACAGAATTTATCTATGCACCGAAATCGTCGGAATGTTTTCTAAGTACCGAAAACGTCTGAAATTTTCAAAGTACCGAAAAAGGCAGAAATTTTCTAAGTACCGAAATCAACAGAATTTTTCTAAGTACCGAAATCGGCAGAATTTTTCTAAATAACGAAAACGTCAGAAATTATCTAAGTACCGAAAACTTCTTATTGTTTTCTATGTACCGAAATCGTCAGAATTTTTCTAAGTACCGTAAAGGTCAGAAATTTTCAAAGTACCAAAATCAACAGAATTTTTCTAAATACCGTAATCGACAGAATTTTTCTAAGTACCGAAATCAACAGAATTTATCTATGCACCGAAATCGTCGGAATGTTTTCTAAGTACCGAAAACGTCTGAAATTTTCAAAGTACCGAAAAAGGCAGAATTTTTCTAAGTACCGAAATCATCAGAATTTTCTAAGCACCGAAATCGTCGGAATTTTTCTAAGTAAAGAAATCGTCAGAATTTTTCTAAGTACCAAAATCAACAGAAATTTTTCAAGTACCGAAATCGTCAGAATTTTCTAAGTACCGAAATCGTCGGAATGTTTTCTATGTACCGAAAACGTCTGAAGTTTTCAAAGTACCGAAAAAGGCAGAAATTTTCTAAGTACCGAAATCAACAGAATTTTTCTAAGTACCGAAATCGACAGAATTTTTCTAAGTTCCGAAATCACCAGAATTTTTCTAAGTACCAAAAACGTCAGATATTTTCTAAGTACCGAAAAGGTCAGAAATTTTCATAGTACCAAAATCAACAGAATTTTTCTAAGTACCGAAATCGACAGAATTTTTCTAAGTACCAAAAACGTCAGAAATTTTCTAACTTCCGAAGACTACTGAATGTTTTCTAAGTACCGAAATCGGCAGAATGTTTCTAAGTACCGAAAACGTCAGATATTTTCTAAGTACCGAAAAGGTCAGAAATTTTCATAGTACCAAAATCAACAGAATTTTTCTAAGTACCGAAATCGACAGAATTTTTCTAAGTACCGAAATCAACAGAATTTTTCTAAGTACCAAAATCGTCGGAATGTTTTCTAAGTACCGAAAACGTCTGAAATTTTCAAAGTACCGAAAAAGGCAGAAATTTTCTAAGTACCGAAATCAACAGAATTTTTCTAAGTACCGAAATCGACAGAATTTTTCTAAGTACCGAAATCAACAGAATTTTTCTAAGTACCGAATTCAACAGAATTTTTCAAAGTACCGAAATCAACAGAATATTTCAAAGTTCCGAAATCACCAGAATTTTTCTAAGTACCGAAAACGTCAGAATTTTTCTAAGTAACGAAAACGTCAGAAATTATCTAAGTACCGAAAACTTCTGATTGTTTTCTATGTACCGAAATCGTCAGAATTTTTCTAAGTACCGTAAAGGTCAGAAATTTTCCAAGTACCGAAAAGGTCAGAAATTTTCTAAGTACCGAAATCATCAGAATTTTTCTAAGTACCAAAATCATCAGAATTTTTCTAAGGACCGAAATCATCAGAATTTTCTAAGCACCGAAATCGTCGGAATTTTTCTAAGTAAAGAAATCGTCAGAATTTTTCTAAGTACCAAAATCAACAGAAATTTTCCAAGTACCGAAATCGTCAGAATTTTCTAAGTACCGAAATCGTCGGAATGTTTTCTATGTACCGAAAACGTCTGAAGTTTTCAAAGTACCGAAAAAGGCAGAAATTTTCTAAGTACCGAAATCAACAGAATTTTTCTAAGTACCGAAATCGACAAAATTTTTCTAAGTTCCGAAATCACCAGAATTATTCTAAGTACCAAAAACGTCAGATATTTTCTAAGTACCGAAAAGGTCAGAAATTTTCATAGTACCAAAATCAACAGAATTTTTCTAAGTACCGAAATCGACAGAATTTTTCTAAGTACCAAAAACGTCAGGAATTTTCTAACTTCCGAAGACTGCTGAATGTTTTCTAAGTACCGAAATCGGCAGAATGTTTCTAAGTACCGAAAACGTCAGATATTTTCTAAGTACCGAAAAGGTCAGAAATTTTCATAGTACCAAAATCAACAGAATTTTTCTAAGTACCGAAATCGACAGAATTTTTCTATGTACCGAAATCAACAGAATTTTTCTAAGTACCAAAATCGTCGGAATGTTTTCTAAGTACCGAAAACGTCTGAAATTTTCAAAGTACCGAAAAAGGCAGAAATTTTCTAAGTACCGAAATCAACAGAATTTTTCTAAGTACCGAAATCGACAGAATTTTTCTAAGTACCGAAATCAACAGAATTTTTCTAAGTACCGAATTCAACAGAATTTTTCAAAGTACCGAAATCAACAGAATATTTCAAAGTTCCGAAATCACCAGAATTTTTCTAAGTACCGAAAACGTCAGAAATTTTCTAAGTTCCGAAGACTTCTGAATGTTTTCTAAGTTCCGAAATCGACACAATTTTTCTAAGTACCGAAAACGTCAGATATTTTCTAAATACCGAAAAGGACAGAAATTTTCAAAGTACCAAAATCAACAGAATTTTTCTAAGTACCGTAATCGACAGAATTTTTATAAGTACCGAAATCAACAGAATTTATCTATGCACCGAAATCGTCGGAATGTTTTCTAAGTACCGAAAACGTCTGAAATTTTCAAAGTATCGAAAAAGGCAGAAATTTTCTAAGTACCGAAATCAACAGAATTTTTCTAAGTACCGAAATCGGCAGAATTTTTCTAAGTAACGAAAACGTCAGAAATTATCTAAGTACCGAAAACTTCTGATTGTTTTCTATGTACCGAAATCGTCAGAATTTTTCTAAGTACCGTAAAGGTCAGAAATTTTCCAAGTACCGAAAAGGTCAGAAATTTTCTAAGTACCGAAATCATCAGAATTTTTCTAAGTACCAAAATCATCAGAATTTTTCTAAGGACCGAAATCATCAGAATTTTCTAAGCACCGAAATCGTCGGAATTTTTCTAAGTACCAAAATCATCAGAATTTTTCTAAGTACCGAAATCATCAGAATTTTCTAAGCACCGAAATCGTCGGAATTTTTCTAAGTAAAGAAATCGTCAGAATTTTTCTAAGTACCAAAATCAACAGAAATTTTCCAAGTACCGAATTCGTCAGAATTTTCTAAGTACCGAAATCGTCGGAATGTTTTCTATGTACCGAAAACGTCTGAAATTTTCAAAGTACCGAAAAAGGCAGAAATTTTCTAAGTACCGAAATCAACAGAATTTTTCTAAGTACCGAAATCGACAGAATTTTTCTAAGATCCGAAATCACCAGAATTTTTCTAAGTACCAAAAACGTCAGAAATATTCTAAGTTCCGAAGACTTCTGAATGTTTTCTAAGTACCGAAATCGACAGAATGTTTTTAAGTACCGAAAACGTCAGATAGTTTCTAAGTACCGAAAAGGTCAGAAATTTTCAAAGTACCAAAATCAACAGAATTTTTCTAAATACCGTAATCGACAGAATTTTTCTAAGTACCGAAATCATCAGAATTTATCTATGCACCGAAATCGTCGGAACGTTTTCTAAGTACCGAAAACGTCTGAAATTTTCAAAGTACCGAAAAAGGCAGAAATTTTCTAAGTACCGAAATCAACAGAATTTTTCTAAGTACCGAAATCGGCAGAATTTTTCTAAATAACGAAAACGTCAGAAATTATCTAAGTACCGAAAACTTCTTATTGTTTTCTATGTACCGAAATCGTCAGAATTTTTCTAAGTACCGTAAAGGTCAGAAATTTTCCAAGTACCGAAAAGGTCAGAAATTTTCTAAGTACCGAAATCATCAGAATTTTTCTAAGTACCGAAATCATCAGAATTTTTCTAAGTACCGAAATCATCAGAATTTTCTAAGCACCGAAATCGTCGGAATTTTTCTAAGTAAAGAAATCGTCAGAATTTTTCTAAGTACCAAAATCAACAGAAATTTTCCAAGTACCGAAATCGTCAGAATTTTCTAAGTACCGAAATCGTCGGAATGTTTTCTATGTACCGAAAGCGTCTGAAATTTTCAAAGTACCGAAAAAGGCAGAAATTTTCTAAGTACCGAAATCAACAGAATTTTTCTAAGTACCGAAATCGACAGAAATTTTCTAAGATCCGAAATCACCAGAATTTTTCTAAGTACCAAAAACGTCAGAAATATTCTAAGTTCCGAAGACTGCTGAATGTTTTCTAAGTACCGAAATCGGCAGAATGTTTCTAAGTACCGAAAACGTCAGATATTTTCTAAGTACCGAAAAGGTCAGAAATTTTCATAGTACCAAAATCAACAGAATTTTTCTTAGTACCGAAATCGACAGAATTTTTCTAAGATCCGAAATCACCAGAATTTTTCTAAGTACCAAAAACGTCAGAAATATTCTAAGTTCCGAAGACTTCTGAATGTTTTCTAAGTACCGAAATCGACACAATGTTTTTAAGTACCGAAAACGTCAGATAGTTTCTAAGTACCGAAAAGGTCAGAAATTTTCAAAGTACCAAAATCAACAGAATTTTTCTAAATACCGTAATCGACAGAATTTTTCTAAGTACCGAAATCAACAGAATTTATCTATGCACCGAAATCGTCGGAATGTTTTCTAAGTACCGAAAACGTCTGAAATTTTCAAAGTACCGAAAAAGGCAGAAATTTTCTAAGTACCGAAATCAACAGAATTTTTCTAAGTACCGAAATCGGCAGAATTTTTCTAAATAACGAAAACGTCAGAAATTATCTAAGTACCGAAAACTTCTTATTGTTTTCTATGTACCGAAATCGTCAGAATTTTTCTAAGTACCGTAAAGGTCAGAAATTTTCAAAGTACCAAAATCAACAGAATTTTTCTAAATACCGTAATCGACAGAATTTTTCTAAGTACCGAAATCAACAGAATTTATCTATGCACCGAAATCGTCGGAATGTTTTCTAAGTACCGAAAACGTCTGAAATTTTCAAAGTACCGAAAAAGGCAGAATTTTTCTAAGTACCGAAATCATCAGAATTTTCTAAGCACCGAAATCGTCGGAATTTTTCTAAGTAAAGAAATCGTCAGAATTTTTCTAAGTACCAAAATCAACAGAAATTTTCCAAGTACCGAAATCGTCAGAATTTTCTAAGTACCGAAATCGTCGGAATGTTTTCTATGTACCGAAAACGTCTGAAGTTTTCAAAGTACCGAAAAAGGCAGAAATTTTCTAAGTACCGAAATCAACAGAATTTTTCTAAGTACCGAAATCGACAGAATTTTTCTAAGTACCGAAATCAACAGAATTTATCTACGCACCGAAATCGTCGGAATGTTTTCTAAGCACCGAAAACGTCTGAAATTTTCAAAGTATCGAAAAAGGCAGAAATTTTCTAAGTACCGAAATCAACAGAATTTTTCTAAGTACCGAAATCGGCAGAATTTTTCTAAGTAACGAAAACGTCAGAAATTATCTAAGTACCGAAAACTTCTGATTGTTTTCTATGTACCGAAATCGTCAGAATTTTTCTAAGTACCGTAAAGGTCAGAAATTTTCCGGTCAGAAATTTTCCAAGTACCGAAAAGGTCAGAAATTTTCTAAGTACCGAAATCATCAGAATTTTTCTAAGTACCAAAATCATCAGAATTTTTCTAAGGACCGAAATCATCAGAATTTTCTAAGCACCGAAATCGTCGGAATTTTTCTAAGTACCAAAATCATCAGAATTTTTCTAAGTACCGAAATCATCAGAATTTTCTAAGCACCGAAATCGTCGGAATTTTTCTAAGTAAAGAAATCGTCAGAATTTTTCTAAGTACCAAAATCAACAGAAATTTTCCAAGTACCGAATTCGTCAGAATTTTCTAAGTACCGAAATCGTCGGAATGTTTTCTATGTACCGAAAACGTCTGAAATTTTCAAAGTACCGAAAAAGGCAGAAATTTTCTAAGTACCGAAATCAACAGAATTTTTCTAAGTACCGAAATCGACAGAATTTTTCTAAGATCCGAAATCACCAGAATTTTTCTAAGTACCAAAAACGTCAGAAATATTCTAAGTTCCGAAGACTTCTGAATGTTTTCTAAGTACCGAAATCGACACAATGTTTTTAAGTACCGAAAACGTCAGATAGTTTCTAAGTACCGAAAAGGTCAGAAATTTTCAAAGTACCAAAATCAACAGAATTTTTCTAAATACCGTAATCGACAGAATTTTTCTAAGTACCGAAATCAACAGAATTTATCTATGCACCGAAATCGTCGGAATGTTTTCTAAGTACCGAAAACGTCTGAAATTTTCAAAGTACCGAAAAAGGCAGAAATTTTCTAAGTACCGAAATCAACAGAATTTTTCTAAGTACCGAAATCGGCAGAATTTTTCTAAATAACGAAAACGTCAGAAATTATCTAAGTACCGAAAACTTCTTATTGTTTTCTATGTACCGAAATCGTCAGAATTTTTCTAAGTACCGTAAAGGTCAGAAATTTTCAAAGTACCAAAATCAACAGAATTTTTCTAAATACCGTAATCGACAGAATTTTTCTAAGTACCGAAATCAACAGAATTTATCTATGCACCGAAATCGTCGGAATGTTTTCTAAGTACCGAAAACGTCTGAAATTTTCAAAGTACCGAAAAAGGCAGAATTTTTCTAAGTACCGAAATCATCAGAATTTTCTAAGCACCGAAATCGTCGGAATTTTTCTAAGTAAAGAAATCGTCAGAATTTTTCTAAGTACCAAAATCAACAGAAATTTTTCAAGTACCGAAATCGTCAGAATTTTCTAAGTACCGAAATCGTCGGAATGTTTTCTATGTACCGAAAACGTCTGAAGTTTTCAAAGTACCGAAAAAGGCAGAAATTTTCTAAGTACCGAAATCAACAGAATTTTTCTAAGTACCGAAATCGACAGAATTTTTCTAAGTTCCGAAATCACCAGAATTTTTCTAAGTACCAAAAACGTCAGATATTTTCTAAGTACCGAAAAGGTCAGAAATTTTCATAGTACCAAAATCAACAGAATTTTTCTAAGTACCGAAATCGACAGAATTTTTCTAAGTACCAAAAACGTCAGAAATTTTCTAACTTCCGAAGACTACTGAATGTTTTCTAAGTACCGAAATCGGCAGAATGTTTCTAAGTACCGAAAACGTCAGATATTTTCTAAGTACCGAAAAGGTCAGAAATTTTCATAGTACCAAAATCAACAGAATTTTTCTAAGTACCGAAATCGACAGAATTTTTCTAAGTACCGAAATCAACAGAATTTTTCTAAGTACCAAAATCGTCGGAATGTTTTCTAAGTACCGAAAACGTCTGAAATTTTCAAAGTACCGAAAAAGGCAGAAATTTTCTAAGTACCGAAATCAACAGAATTTTTCTAAGTACCGAAATCGACAGAATTTTTCTAAGTACCGAAATCAACAGAATTTTTCTAAGTACCGAATTCAACAGAATTTTTCAAAGTACCGAAATCAACAGAATATTTCAAAGTTCCGAAATCACCAGAATTTTTCTAAGTACCGAAAACGTCAGAATTTTTCTAAGTAACGAAAACGTCAGAAATTATCTAAGTACCGAAAACTTCTGATTGTTTTCTATGTACCGAAATCGTCAGAATTTTTCTAAGTACCGTAAAGGTCAGAAATTTTCCAAGTACCGAAAAGGTCAGAAATTTTCTAAGTACCGAAATCATCAGAATTTTTCTAAGTACCAAAATCATCAGAATTTTTCTAAGGACCGAAATCATCAGAATTTTCTAAGCACCGAAATCGTCGGAATTTTTCTAAGTACCAAAATCATCAGAATTTTTCTAAGTACCGAAATCATCAGAATTTTCTAAGCACCGAAATCGTCGGAATTTTTCTAAGTAAAGAAATCGTCAGAATTTTTCTAAGTACCAAAATCAACAGAAATTTTCCAAGTACCGAATTCGTCAGAATTTTCTAAGTACCGAAATCGTCGGAATGTTTTCTATGTACCGAAAACGTCTGAAATTTTCAAAGTACCGAAAAAGGCAGAAATTTTCTAAGTACCGAAATCAACAGAATTTTTCTAAGTACCGAAATCGACAGAATTTTTCTAAGATCCGAAATCACCAGAATTTTTCTAAGTACCAAAAACGTCAGAAATATTCTAAGTTCCGAAGACTTCTGAATGTTTTCTAAGTACCGAAATCGACAGAATGTTTTTAAGTACCGAAAACGTCAGATAGTTTCTAAGTACCGAAAAGGTCAGAAATTTTCAAAGTACCAAAATCAACAGAATTTTTCTAAATACCGTAATCGACAGAATTTTTCTAAGTACCGAAATCATCAGAATTTATCTATGCACCGAAATCGTCGGAACGTTTTCTAAGTACCGAAAACGTCTGAAATTTTCAAAGTACCGAAAAAGGCAGAAATTTTCTAAGTACCGAAATCAACAGAATTTTTCTAAGTACCGAAATCGGCAGAATTTTTCTAAATAACGAAAACGTCAGAAATTATCTAAGTACCGAAAACTTCTTATTGTTTTCTATGTACCGAAATCGTCAGAATTTTTCTAAGTACCGTAAAGGTCAGAAATTTTCCAAGTACCGAAAAGGTCAGAAATTTTCTAAGTACCGAAATCATCAGAATTTTTCTAAGTACCGAAATCATCAGAATTTTTCTAAGTACCGAAATCATCAGAATTTTCTAAGCACCGAAATCGTCGGAATTTTTCTAAGTAAAGAAATCGTCAGAATTTTTCTAAGTACCAAAATCAACAGAAATTTTCCAAGTACCGAAATCGTCAGAATTTTCTAAGTACCGAAATCGTCGGAATGTTTTCTATGTACCGAAAGCGTCTGAAATTTTCAAAGTACCGAAAAAGGCAGAAATTTTCTAAGTACCGAAATCAACAGAATTTTTCTAAGTACCGAAATCGACAGAAATTTTCTAAGATCCGAAATCACCAGAATTTTTCTAAGTACCAAAAACGTCAGAAATATTCTAAGTTCCGAAGACTGCTGAATGTTTTCTAAGTACCGAAATCGGCAGAATGTTTCTAAGTACCGAAAACGTCAGATATTTTCTAAGTACCGAAAAGGTCAGAAATTTTCATAGTACCAAAATCAACAGAATTTTTCTTAGTACCGAAATCGACAGAATTTTTCTAAGATCCGAAATCACCAGAATTTTTCTAAGTACCAAAAACGTCAGAAATATTCTAAGTTCCGAAGACTTCTGAATGTTTTCTAAGTACCGAAATCGACACAATGTTTTTAAGTACCGAAAACGTCAGATAGTTTCTAAGTACCGAAAAGGTCAGAAATTTTCAAAGTACCAAAATCAACAGAATTTTTCTAAATACCGTAATCGACAGAATTTTTCTAAGTACCGAAATCAACAGAATTTATCTATGCACCGAAATCGTCGGAATGTTTTCTAAGTACCGAAAACGTCTGAAATTTTCAAAGTACCGAAAAAGGCAGAAATTTTCTAAGTACCGAAATCAACAGAATTTTTCTAAGTACCGAAATCGGCAGAATTTTTCTAAATAACGAAAACGTCAGAAATTATCTAAGTACCGAAAACTTCTTATTGTTTTCTATGTACCGAAATCGTCAGAATTTTTCTAAGTACCGTAAAGGTCAGAAATTTTCAAAGTACCAAAATCAACAGAATTTTTCTAAATACCGTAATCGACAGAATTTTTCTAAGTACCGAAATCAACAGAATTTATCTATGCACCGAAATCGTCGGAATGTTTTCTAGGTACCGAAAACGTCTGAAATTTTCAAAGTACCGAAAAAGGCAGAATTTTTCTAAGTACCGAAATCATCAGAATTTTCTAAGCACCGAAATCGTCGGAATTTTTCTAAGTAAAGAAATCGTCAGAATTTTTCTAAGTACCAAAATCAACAGAAATTTTCCAAGTACCGAAATCGTCAGAATTTTCTAAGTACCGAAATCGTCGGAATGTTTTCTATGTACCGAAAACGTCTGAAGTTTTCAAAGTACCGAAAAAGGCAGAAATTTTCTAAGTACCGAAATCAACAGAATTTTTCTAAGTACCGAAATCGACAGAATTTTTCTAAGTTCCGAAATCACCAGAATTTTTCTAAGTACCAAAAACGTCAGATATTTTCTAAGTACCGAAAAGGTCAGAAATTTTCATAGTACCAAAATCAACAGAATTTTTCTAAGTACCGAAATCGACAGAATTTTTCTAAGTACCGAAAACGTCAGATATTTTCTAAGTACCGAAAAGGTCAGAAATTTTCATAGTACCAAAATCAACAGAATTTTTCTAAGTACCGAAATCGACAGAATTTTTCTAAGTACCAAAAACGTCAGAAATTTTCTAAGTTCCGAAGACTGCTGAATGTTTTCTAAGTACCGAAATCGGCAGAATGTTTCTAAGTACCGAAAACGTCAGATATTTTCTAAGTACCGAAAAGGTCAGAAATTTTCATAGTACCAAAATCAACAGAATTTTTCTAAGTACCGAAATCGACAGAATTTTTCTAAGTACCGAAATCAACAGAATTTTTCTAAGTACCAAAATCGTCGGAATGTTTTCTAAGTACCGAAAACGTCTGAAATTTTCAAAGTACCGAAAAAGGCAGAAATTTTCTAAGTACCGAAATCAACAGAATTTTTCTAAGTACCGAAATCGACAGAATTTTTCTAAGTACCGAAATCAACAGAATTTTTCTAAGTACCGAATTCAACAGAATTTTTCAAAGTACCGAAATCAACAGAATATTTCAAAGTTCCGAAATCACCAGAATTTTTCTAAGTACCGAAAACGTCAGAAATTTTCTAAGTTCCGAAGACTTCTGAATGTTTTCTAAGTTCCGAAATCGACACAATTTTTCTAAGTACCGAAAACGTCAGATATTTTCTAAATACCGAAAAGGACAGAAATTTTCAAAGTACCAAAATCAACAGAATTTTTCTAAGTACCGTAATCGACAGAATTTTTATAAGTACCGAAATCAACAGAATTTATCTATGCACCGAAATCGTCGGAATGTTTTCTAAGTACCGAAAACGTCTGAAATTTTCAAAGTATCGAAAAAGGCAGAAATTTTCTAAGTACCGAAATCAACAGAATTTTTCTAAGTACCGAAATCGGCAGAATTTTTCTAAGTAACGAAAACGTCAGAAATTATCTAAGTACCGAAAACTTCTGATTGTTTTCTATGTACCGAAATCGTCAGAATTTTTCTAAGTACCGTAAAGGTCAGAAATTTTCCAAGTACCGAAAAGGTCAGAAATTTTCTAAGTACCGAAATCATCAGAATTTTTCTAAGTACCAAAATCATCAGAATTTTTCTAAGGACCGAAATCATCAGAATTTTCTAAGCACCGAAATCGTCGGAATTTTTCTAAGTACCAAAATCATCAGAATTTTTCTAAGTACCGAAATCATCAGAATTTTCTAAGCACCGAAATCGTCGGAATTTTTCTAAGTAAAGAAATCGTCAGAATTTTTCTAAGTACCAAAATCAACAGAAATTTTCCAAGTACCGAAATCGTCAGAATTTTCTAAGTACCGAAATCGTCGGAATGTTTTCTATGTACCGAAAGCGTCTGAAATTTTCAAAGTACCGAAAAAGGCAGAAATTTTCTAAGTACCGAAATCAACAGAATTTTTCTAAGTACCGAAATCGACAGAAATTTTCTAAGATCCGAAATCACCAGAATTTTTCTAAGTACCAAAAACGTCAGAAATATTCTAAGTTCCGAAGACTGCTGAATGTTTTCTAAGTACCGAAATCGGCAGAATGTTTCTAAGTACCGAAAACGTCAGATATTTTCTAAGTACCGAAAAGGTCAGAAATTTTCATAGTACCAAAATCAACAGAATTTTTCTTAGTACCGAAATCGACAGAATTTTTCTAAGATCCGAAATCACCAGAATTTTTCTAAGTACCAAAAACGTCAGAAATATTCTAAGTTCCGAAGACTTCTGAATGTTTTCTAAGTACCGAAATCGACACAATGTTTTTAAGTACCGAAAACGTCAGATAGTTTCTAAGTACCGAAAAGGTCAGAAATTTTCAAAGTACCAAAATCAACAGAATTTTTCTAAATACCGTAATCGACAGAATTTTTCTAAGTACCGAAATCAACAGAATTTATCTATGCACCGAAATCGTCGGAATGTTTTCTAAGTACCGAAAACGTCTGAAATTTTCAAAGTACCGAAAAAGGCAGAAATTTTCTAAGTACCGAAATCAACAGAATTTTTCTAAGTACCGAAATCGGCAGAATTTTTCTAAATAACGAAAACGTCAGAAATTATCTAAGTACCGAAAACTTCTTATTGTTTTCTATGTACCGAAATCGTCAGAATTTTTCTAAGTACCGTAAAGGTCAGAAATTTTCAAAGTACCAAAATCAACAGAATTTTTCTAAATACCGTAATCGACAGAATTTTTCTAAGTACCGAAATCAACAGAATTTATCTATGCACCGAAATCGTCGGAATGTTTTCTAGGTACCGAAAACGTCTGAAATTTTCAAAGTACCGAAAAAGGCAGAATTTTTCTAAGTACCGAAATCATCAGAATTTTCTAAGCACCGAAATCGTCGGAATTTTTCTAAGTAAAGAAATCGTCAGAATTTTTCTAAGTACCAAAATCAACAGAAATTTTCCAAGTACCGAAATCGTCAGAATTTTCTAAGTACCGAAATCGTCGGAATGTTTTCTATGTACCGAAAACGTCTGAAGTTTTCAAAGTACCGAAAAAGGCAGAAATTTTCTAAGTACCGAAATCAACAGAATTTTTCTAAGTACCGAAATCGACAGAATTTTTCTAAGTTCCGAAATCACCAGAATTTTTCTAAGTACCAAAAACGTCAGATATTTTCTAAGTACCGAAAAGGTCAGAAATTTTCATAGTACCAAAATCAACAGAATTTTTCTAAGTACCGAAATCGACAGAATTTTTCTAAGTACCAAAAACGTCAGAAATTTTCTAACTTCCGAAGACTGCTGAATGTTTTCTAAGTACCGAAATCGGCAGAATGTTTCTAAGTACCGAAAACGTCAGATATTTTCTAAGTACCGAAAAGGTCAGAAATTTTCATAGTACCAAAATCAACAGAATTTTTCTAAGTACCGAAATCGACAGAATTTTTCTAAGTACCAAAAACGTCAGAAATTTTCTAAGTTCCGAAGACTGCTGAATGTTTTCTAAGTACCGAAATCGGCAGAATGTTTCTAAGTACCGAAAACGTCAGATATTTTCTAAGTACCGAAAAGGTCAGAAATTTTCATAGTACCAAAATCAACAGAATTTTTCTAAGTACCGAAATCGACAGAATTTTTCTAAGTACCGAAATCAACAGAATTTTTCTAAGTACCAAAATCGTCGGAATGTTTTCTAAGTACCGAAAACGTCTGAAATTTTCAAAGTACCGAAAAAGGCAGAAATTTTCTAAGTACCGAAATCAACAGAATTTTTCTAAGTACCGAAATCGACAGAATTTTTCTAAGTACCGAAATCAACAGAATTTTTCTAAGTACCGAATTCAACAGAATTTTTCAAAGTACCGAAATCAACAGAATATTTCAAAGTTCCGAAATCACCAGAATTTTTCTAAGTACCGAAAACGTCAGAAATTTTCTAAGTTCCGAAGACTTCTGAATGTTTTCTAAGTTCCGAAATCGACACAATTTTTCTAAGTACCGAAAACGTCAGATATTTTCTAAATACCGAAAAGGACAGAAATTTTCAAAGTACCAAAATCAACAGAATTTTTCTAAGTACCGTAATCGACAGAATTTTTATAAGTACCGAAATCAACAGAATTTATCTATGCACCGAAATCGTCGGAATGTTTTCTAAGTACCGAAAACGTCTGAAATTTTCAAAGTATCGAAAAAGGCAGAAATTTTCTAAGTACCGAAATCAACAGAATTTTTCTAAGTACCGAAATCGGCAGAATTTTTCTAAGTAACGAAAACGTCAGAAATTATCTAAGTACCGAAAACTTCTGATTGTTTTCTATGTACCGAAATCGTCAGAATTTTTCTAAGTACCGTAAAGGTCAGAAATTTTCCAAGTACCGAAAAGGTCAGAAATTTTCTAAGTACCGAAATCATCAGAATTTTTCTAAGTACCAAAATCATCAGAATTTTTCTAAGGACCGAAATCATCAGAATTTTCTAAGCACCGAAATCGTCGGAATTTTTCTAAGTACCAAAATCATCAGAATTTTTCTAAGTACCGAAATCATCAGAATTTTCTAAGCACCGAAATCGTCGGAATTTTTCTAAGTAAAGAAATCGTCAGAATTTTTCTAAGTACCAAAATCAACAGAAATTTTCCAAGTACCGAATTCGTCAGAATTTTCTAAGTACCGAAATCGTCGGAATGTTTTCTATGTACCGAAAACGTCTGAAATTTTCAAATTACCGAAAAAGGCAGAAATTTTCTAAGTACCGAAATCAACAGAATTTTTCTAAGTACCGAAATCGACAGAATTTTTCTAAGATCCGAAATCACCAGAATTTTTCTAAGTACCAAAAACGTCAGAAATATTCTAAGTTCCGAAGACTTCTGAATGTTTTCTAAGTACCAAAATCGACAGAATGTTTTTAAGTACCGAAAACGTCAGATAGTTTCTAAGTACCAAAAACGTCAGAAATATTCTAAGTTCCGAAGACTGCTGAATGTTTTCTAAGTACCGAAATCGGCAGAATGTTTCTAAGTACCGAAAACGTCAGATATTTTCTAAGTACCGAAAAGGTCAGAAATTTTCATAGTACCAAAATCAACAGAATTTTTCTTAGTACCGAAATCGACAGAATTTTTCTAAGATCCGAAATCACCAGAATTTTTCTAAGTACCAAAAACGTCAGAAATATTCTAAGTTCCGAAGACTTCTGAATGTTTTCTAAGTACCGAAATCGACACAATGTTTTTAAGTACCGAAAACGTCAGATAGTTTCTAAGTACCGAAAAGGTCAGAAATTTTCAAAGTACCAAAATCAACAGAATTTTTCTAAATACCGTAATCGACAGAATTTTTCTAAGTACCGAAATCAACAGAATTTATCTATGCACCGAAATCGTCGGAATGTTTTCTAAGTACCGAAAACGTCTGAAATTTTCAAAGTACCGAAAAAGGCAGAAATTTTCTAAGTACCGAAATCAACAGAATTTTTCTAAGTACCGAAATCGGCAGAATTTTTCTAAATAACGAAAACGTCAGAAATTATCTAAGTACCGAAAACTTCTTATTGTTTTCTATGTACCGAAATCGTCAGAATTTTTCTAAGTACCGTAAAGGTCAGAAATTTTCAAAGTACCAAAATCAACAGAATTTTTCTAAATACCGTAATCGACAGAATTTTTCTAAGTACCGAAATCAACAGAATTTATCTATGCACCGAAATCGTCGGAATGTTTTCTAGGTACCGAAAACGTCTGAAATTTTCAAAGTACCGAAAAAGGCAGAATTTTTCTAAGTACCGAAATCATCAGAATTTTCTAAGCACCGAAATCGTCGGAATTTTTCTAAGTAAAGAAATCGTCAGAATTTTTCTAAGTACCAAAATCAACAGAAATTTTCCAAGTACCGAAATCGTCAGAATTTTCTAAGTACCGAAATCGTCGGAATGTTTTCTATGTACCGAAAACGTCTGAAGTTTTCAAAGTACCGAAAAAGGCAGAAATTTTCTAAGTACCGAAATCAACAGAATTTTTCTAAGTACCGAAATCGACAGAATTTTTCTAAGTTCCGAAATCACCAGAATTTTTCTAAGTACCAAAAACGTCAGATATTTTCTAAGTACCGAAAAGGTCAGAAATTTTCATAGTACCAAAATCAACAGAATTTTTCTAAGTACCGAAATCGACAGAATTTTTCTAAGTACCAAAAACGTCAGAAATTTTCTAACTTCCGAAGACTGCTGAATGTTTTCTAAGTACCGAAATCGGCAGAATGTTTCTAAGTACCGAAAACGTCAGATATTTTCTAAGTACCGAAAAGGTCAGAAATTTTCATAGTACCAAAATCAACAGAATTTTTCTAAGTACCGAAATCGACAGAATTTTTCTAAGTACCAAAAACGTCAGAAATTTTCTAAGTTCCGAAGACTGCTGAATGTTTTCTAAGTACCGAAATCGGCAGAATGTTTCTAAGTACCGAAAACGTCAGATATTTTCTAAGTACCGAAAAGGTCAGAAATTTTCATAGTACCAAAATCAACAGAATTTTTCTAAGTACCGAAATCGACAGAATTTTTCTAAGTACCGAAATCAACAGAATTTTTCTAAGTACCAAAATCGTCGGAATGTTTTCTAAGTACCGAAAACGTCTGAAATTTTCAAAGTACCGAAAAAGGCAGAAATTTTCTAAGTACCGAAATCAACAGAATTTTTCTAAGTACCGAAATCGACAGAATTTTTCTAAGTACCGAAATCAACAGAATTTTTCTAAGTACCGAATTCAACAGAATTTTTCAAAGTACCGAAATCAACAGAATATTTCAAAGTTCCGAAATCACCAGAATTTTTCTAAGTACCGAAAACGTCAGAAATTTTCTAAGTTCCGAAGACTTCTGAATGTTTTCTAAGTTCCGAAATCGACACAATTTTTCTAAGTACCGAAAACGTCAGATATTTTCTAAATACCGAAAAGGACAGAAATTTTCAAAGTACCAAAATCAACAGAATTTTTCTAAGTACCGTAATCGACAGAATTTTTATAAGTACCGAAATCAACAGAATTTATCTATGCACCGAAATCGTCGGAATGTTTTCTAAGTACCGAAAACGTCTGAAATTTTCAAAGTATCGAAAAAGGCAGAAATTTTCTAAGTACCGAAATCAACAGAATTTTTCTAAGTACCGAAATCGGCAGAATTTTTCTAAGTAACGAAAACGTCAGAAATTATCTAAGTACCGAAAACTTCTGATTGTTTTCTATGTACCGAAATCGTCAGAATTTTTCTAAGTACCGTAAAGGTCAGAAATTTTCCAAGTACCGAAAAGGTCAGAAATTTTCTAAGTACCGAAATCATCAGAATTTTTCTAAGTACCAAAATCATCAGAATTTTTCTAAGGACCGAAATCATCAGAATTTTCTAAGCACCGAAATCGTCGGAATTTTTCTAAGTACCAAAATCATCAGAATTTTTCTAAGTACCGAAATCATCAGAATTTTCTAAGCACCGAAATCGTCGGAATTTTTCTAAGTAAAGAAATCGTCAGAATTTTTCTAAGTACCAAAATCAACAGAAATTTTCCAAGTACCGAATTCGTCAGAATTTTCTAAGTACCGAAATCGTCGGAATGTTTTCTATGTACCGAAAACGTCTGAAATTTTCAAAGTACCGAAAAAGGCAGAAATTTTCTAAGTACCGAAATCAACAGAATTTTTCTAAGTACCGAAATCGACAGAATTTTTCTAAGATCCGAAATCACCAGAATTTTTCTAAGTACCAAAAACGTCAGAAATATTCTAAGTTCCGAAGACTTCTGAATGTTTTCTAAGTACCAAAATCGACAGAATGTTTTTAAGTACCGAAAACGTCAGATAGTTTCTAAGTACCGAAAAGGTCAGAAATTTTCAAAGTACCAAAATCAACAGAATTTTTCTAAATACCGTAATCGACAGAATTTTTCTAAGTACCGAAATCATCAGAATTTATCTATGCACCGAAATCGTCGGAATGTTTTCTAAGTACCGAAAACGTCTGAAATTTTCAAAGTACCGAAAAAGGCAGAAATTTTCTAAGTACCGAAATCAACAGAATTTTTCTAAGTACCGAAATCGGCAGAATTTTTCTAAATAACGAAAACGTCAGAAATTATCTAAGTACCGAAAACTTCTTATTGTTTTCTATGTACCGAAATCGTCAGAATTTTTCTAAGTACAGTAAAGGTCAGAAATTTTCCAAGTACCGAAAAGGTCAGAAATTTTCTAAGTACCGAAATCATCAGAATTTTTCTAAGTACCGAAATCATCAGAATTTTTCTAAGTACCGAAATCATCAGAATTTTCTAAGCACCGAAATCGTCGGAATTTTTCTAAGTAAAGAAATCGTCAGAATTTTTCTAAGTACCAAAATCAACAGAAATTTTCCAAGTACCGAAATCGTCAGAATTTTCTAAGTACCGAAATCGTCGGAATGTTTTCTATGTACCGAAAGCGTCTGAAATTTTCAAAGTACCGAAAAAGGCAGAAATTTTCTAAGTACCGAAATCAACAGAATTTTTCTAAGTACCGAAATCGACAGAAATTTTCTAAGTTCCGAAGACTGCTGAATGTTTTCTAAGTACCGAAATCGGCAGAATGTTTCTAAGTACCGAAAACGTCAGATATTTTCTAAGTACCGAAAAGGTCAGAAATTTTCATAGTACCAAAATCAACAGAATTTTTCTTAGTACCGAAATCGACAGAATTTTTCTAAGTACCGAAATCAACAGAATTTTTCTAAGTACCAAAATCGTCGGAATGTTTTCTAAGTACCGAAAACGTCTGAAATTTTCAAAGTACCGAAAAAGGCAGAAATTTTCTAAGTACCGAAATAAACAGAATTTTTCTAAGTACCGAAATCGACAGAATTTTTCTAAGTACCGAAATCAACAGAATTTTTCTAAGTACCGAATTCAACAGAATTTTTCAAAGTACCGAAATCAACAGAATAATTCAAAGTTCCGAAATCACCAGAATTTTTCTAAGTACCGTAATCGACAGAATTTTTCTAAGTAACGAAATCAACAGAATTTATCTATGCACCGAAATCGTCGGAATGTTTTCTAAGTACCGAAAACGTCTGAAATTTTCAAAGTACCGAAAAAGGCAGAAATTTTCCAAGTACCGAAAAGGTCAGAAATTTTCTAAGTACCGAAATCATCAGAATTTTTCTAAGTACCAAAATCATCAGAATTTTTCTAAGTACCGAAATCATCAGAATTTTCTAAGCACCGAAATCGTCGGAATTTTTCTAAGTACCAAAATCATCAGAATTTTTCTAAGTACCGAAATCATCAGAATTTTCTAAGCACCGAAATCGTCGGAATTTTTCTAAGTAAAGAAATCGTCAGAATTTTCTAAGTACCGAAATCGTCGGAATGTTTTCTATGTACCAAAAACGTCTGAAATTTTCAAAGTACCGAAAAAGGCAGAAATTTTCTAAGTACCGAAATCAACAGAATTTTTCTAAGTACCGAAATCGACAGAATTTTTCTAAGTTCCGAAATCACCAGAATTTTTCTAAGTACCAAAAACGTCAGAAATTTTCTAAGTTCCGAAGACTTCTGAATGTTTTCTAAGTACCGAAATCGACAGAATGTTTCTAAGTACCGAAAACGTCAGATATTTTCTAAGTACCGAAAAGGTCAGAAATTTTCATAGTACCAAAATCAACAGAATTTTTCTAAGTACCGAATTCAACAGAATTTTTCAAAGTACCGAAATCAACAGAATATTTCAAAGTTCCGAAATCACCAGAATTTTTCTAAGTACCGTAATCGACAGAATTTTTCTAAGTACCGAAATCAACAGAATTTATCTATGCACCGAAATCGTCGGAATGTTTTCTAAGTACCGAAAACGTCTGAAATTTTCAAAGTACCGAAAAAGGCAGAAATTTTCCAAGTACCGAAAAGGTCAGAAATTTTCTAAGTACCGAAATCATCAGAATTTTTCTAAGTACCAAAATCATCAGAATTTTTCTAAGTACCGAAATCATCAGAATTTTCTAAGCACCGAAATCGTCGGAATTTTTCTAAGTACCAAAATCATCAGAATTTTTCTAAGTACCGAAATCATCAGAATTTTCTAAGCACCGAAATCGTCGGAATTTTTCTAAGTAAAGAAATCGTCAGAATTTTCTAAGTACCGAAATCGTCGGAATGTTTTCTATGTACCGAAAACGTCTGAAATTTTCAAAGTACCGAAAAAGGAAGAAATTTTCTAAGTACCGAAATCGGCGGAATTTTTCTAAGTACCGAAAATTTTGAATGTTTTCTAAGTACCGAAATAGGCAGAAATTTACTATGTACCGAAATCAAAAGAATTTTTCTAAGTACCGAAAACGTCAGAAATTTTCTAAGTACTGCAAACTTCCTAGTCTTTTCTAAGTACCGAAATCGACAGAATTTTTCTAAGTACCGAAATCAACAGAATTTTTCTAAGTACCGAAAACGTCAGAAATTTTCTAAGTACTGAAAACATCATCATCATCAGTAGCTCGACAGTCCTCGGTGGACCCTGGCTTTCTCAAGAAGACTGCACCAGTCCTTTCTTCTGCATGCCACGGCTTTCCAGTCTCTGACCTTGATTGTGGCAAAGTCCCTTTGGAGGCAATCCGCCCATCTCAGTCGGGGTCTGCCTCTCTTTCTAGCTCCAGTTGGCCTTGCCAAAAAGATTCTTTTAGTTGTTCTGTCATCATTCATTCTTACAATGTGTCCGGCCCATTTCATGCGCTGAATCTTATGGTACATCAGAATGTCCGGTTCTCTGAAAATCCTGTAGAGTTCAGAGTTAGTTCTCCTTCTCCACACTCCCTTGTCACACACACCACCAAAAATGGACCGGAGTATCTTCCTCTCGAAAGCAGCGATGGTCCTCTCATCAGCTTGGGACAAGGTCCAGGTTTCAGATGCGTAAGTGAGAACTGATCTTATTAGGCTTTTATATATTAGCAACTTGGTGTCTCTTTTAATGTTGTCAGATTTAAGGAATTTTCTTATGCCATAAAAGCACTTGTTGGCTGCAGTTACTCTCTTCCTTACTTCTGTGGAAATTGAGTTTTCGGAGTTGATTTCAGAGCCAAGGTAGGTGAAAGAGCTCACCTTTTCACATTTATACTCTCCAATCTCGATGTGCGTGGAGGTATCGGTATAGTTGATACATTGCATATACTTTGTCTTACTCTGATTAATTGAGAGGTGCATTTTTTTGGCCTCTCTTTCCAAGTCCAGGAATGCCTGCTTTAGGTCTTTAGGGGTTCTTGCTATGATATCAATATCATCAGCATAGGCCATAATTTGAACAGATTTTGAGAAAATAGTTCCTCTAGTGTTAATTCCTGAATCTCTTACTACTTTCTCAAGAGCAAGATTGAAAAGAAGGCATGCTAATGCGTCGCCCTGTCTTATGCCATTTTTTATTTCAACAGGTTCAGATAAGTTTCCCTGTATTTTTACTTTCAATTTGGTGTCATTTAATGTAAGGGATATTAGTTTCACAAGTTTTTCAGGAATGTTAAAATGTCTCAGAGCGTCGATAAGCAGTTCTCTATTAATGCTATCATACGCTGTTTTGAAATCAAAAACTTCTGGGTCTGAAAACTTCTGAGTCTTTTCAAAGTACCGAAAAAGGCAGAAATTTTCAAAGTACCGAAATCAACAGAAATTTTCTAAGTACCGAAAAGGTCAGAAATTTTCTAAGATCCGAAATCATCAGAATTTTTCTAAGTACCGAAAACGTCAGAAATTTTCTAAGTACCGAAAATGTCAGAAATTTTCTTAGTACCGAAATCGGCAGAATTTTTCTAAGTACCGAAAACTTCCGAGTCTTTTCTAAGTACCGAAATCGACAGAATTTTTCTAAGTACCGAAATCAACAGAATTTTTCTAAGTACCGAAATCGGCAGAATTTTTCTAAGTACCGAAAATGTCAGAAATTTTCTAAGTACCGAAAACGTCAGATATTTTCTAAGTACTGAAAACTTCTGAGTCTTTTCAAAGTACCGAAAAAGGCAGAAATTTTCTAAGTACTGCAAACTTCTGAGTCTTTTCAAAGTACCGAAAAAGGCAGAAATTTTCCAAGTACCGAAATCAACAGAATTTTTCGAAGTACCGAATTCGACAGAATTTTTCTAAGTAACGAAAACTTCTGAATGTTTTCTAAGTACCGAAAAAGGCAGAAATTTTGTAAGTACCGAAAACTTCCGAGTCTTTTCTAAGTACCGAAATCGACAGATTTTTTCTAAGTACCGAAATCAACAGAATTTTTCTAAGTACCGAAATCGGCAGAATTTTTCTAAGTACCGAAAATGTCAGAAATTTTCTAAGTACCGAAAACGTCAGATATTTTCTAAGTACTGAAATCTTCTGAGTCTTTTCAAAGTACCGAAAAAGGCAGAAATTTTCCAAGTACCGAAATCGACAGAATTTTTCTAAGTACCGAAAACGTCAGAAATTTTCTAAGTATCGAAAAGGTCAGAAATTTTCTAAGATCCGAAATCATCAGAATGTTTCTAAGTACCGAAATCGTCAGAATTTTCTAAGTACCGATATCGTCTGAATTTTTCTAAGTACCGAAATCAAAAGAATTTTTCTAAGTACCGAAAACGTCAGAAATTTTCTAAGTACCGAAAACTTCCGAGTCTTTTCTAAGTACCGAAATCGACAGAATTTTTCTAAGTACCGAAATCAACAGAATTTTTCTAAGTACCGAAATCGGCAGAATTTTTCTAAGTACCGAAAACTTCTGAATGTTTAATAAGTATCGAAATCGTAAGTATTTTTCTAAGTACCGAAAATGTCAGAAATTTTCTAAGTACTGCAAACTTCTGAGTCTTTTCAAAGTACCGAAAAAGGCAGAAATTTTCCAAGTACCGGAATCAACAGAATTTTTCTAAGTACCGAATTCGACAGAATCTTTATAAGTAACGAAAACTTCTGAATGTTTTCTAAGTACCGAAAAAGGCAGAAATTTTGTAAGTACCGAAAACTTCCGAGTCTTTTCTAAGTACCGAAATTGACAGATTTTTTCTAAGTACCGAAATCATCAGAATTTTTCTAAGTACCGAAATCATTAGAATTTTTCAAAGTACCGAAAACGTCAGAAATTTTCTAAGTACTGAAAACTTCTGAGTCTTTTCAAAGTACCGAAATCAACGGAATTTTTCTAAATACCAAATTCAACAGAATTTTTCTAAGTACCGAAATAAACAGAATTTTTCTAAGTACCGAAATCGGCAGAAATTTTCTAAGTACTGAAAACTTCTGAGTCTTTTCAAAGTACCGAAAAAGGCAGAAATTTTCCAAGTACCGAAATCAACAGAAATTTTCTAAGTACCGAAAAGGTCATAAATTTTCTAAGATCCGAAATCATCAGAATTTTTCTAAGTACCGAAAACGTCAGAAATTTTCTAAGTACCGAAAATGTCAGAAATTTTCTTAGTACCGAAATCGGCAGAATTTTTCTAAGTACCGAAAACTTCCGAGTCTTTTCTAAGTACCGAAATCGACAGAATTTTTCTAAGTACCGAAATCAACAGAATTTTTCTAAGTACCGAAATCGGCAGAATTTTTCTAAGTACCGAAAACGTCAGAAATTTTCTAAGTACCGAAAACGTCAGAAATTTTCTAAGCACTGAAAACTTCTGAGTCTTTTCAAAGTACCGAAAAAGGCAGAAATTTTCCAAGTACCGAAATCAACAGAAATTTTCTAAGTACCGAAAAGGTCAGAAATTTTCTAAGATCCGAAATCATCAGAATTTTTCTAAGTACCGAAAACGTCAGAAATTTTCTAAGTACCGAAAATGTCAGAAATTTTCTTAGTACCGAAATTGGCAGAATTTTTCTAAGTACCGAAAACTTCCGAGTCTTTTCTAAGTACCGAAATCGACAGAATTTTTCTAAGTACCGAAATCAACAGAATTTTTATAAGTACCGAAATCGGCAGAATTTTTCTAAGTACCGAAATCAAAAGAATTTTTCTAAGTACCGAAAACTTCTGAGTCTTTTCAAAGTACCGAAAAAGGCAGAATTTTTCTAAGTACCGAAATCAAAAGAATTTTTCTAAGTACCGAAATCAACAGAATTTTTCTAAGTACCGAAATCGGCAGAATTTTTCTAAGTACCGAAAACTTCTGAATGTTTAATAAGTATCGAAATCGTAAGTATTTTTCTAAGTACCGAAAATGTCAGAAATTTTCTAAGTACTGCAAACTTCTGAGTCTTTTCAAAGTACCGAAAAAGGCAGAAATTTTCCAAGTACCGAAATCAACAGAATTTTTCTAAGTACCGAATTCGACAGAATTTTTATAAGTAACGAAAACTTCTGAATGTTTTCTAAGTACTGAAAAAGGCAGAAATTTTGTAAGTCCGAAATCTTCCGAGTCTTTTCTAAGTACCGAAATCGACAGATTTTTTCTAAGTACCGAAATCAACAGAATTTTTCTAAGTACCGAAATCATTAGAATTTTTCAAAGTACCGAAAACGTCAGAAATTTTCTAAGTACCGAAAACTTCTGAGTCTTTTCAAAGTACCGAAATCAACGGAATTTTTCTAAGTACCAAATTCAACAGAATTTTTCTAAGTACCGAAATAAACAGAATTTTTCTAAGTACCGAAATCGGCAGAAATTTTCTAAGTACTGAAAACTTCTGAGTCTTTTCAAAGTACCGAAAAAGGCAGAAATTTTCCAAGTACCGAAATCAACAGAAATTTTCTAAGTACCGAAAAGGTCAGAAATTTTCTAAGATCCGAAATCATCAGAATTTTTCTAAGTACCGAAAACGTCAGAAATTTTCTAAGTACCGAAAACTTCCGAGTCTTTTCTAAGTACCGAAATCGACAGAATTTTTCTAAGTACCGAAATCAACAGAATTTTTCTAAGTACCGAAATCGGCAGAATTTTTCTAAGTACCGAAAACTTCTGAATGTTTAATAAGTATCGAAATCGTAAATATTTTTCTAAGTACCGAAAATGTCAGAAATTTTCTAAGTACTGCAAACTTCTGAGTCTTTTCAAAGTACCGAAAAAGGCAGAAATTTTCCAAGTACCGAAATCAACAGAATTTTTCTAAGTACCGAATTCGACAGAATCTTTATAAGTAACGAAAACTTCTGAATGTTTTCTAAGTACCGAAAAAGGCAGAAATTTTGTAAGTACCGAAAACTTCCGAGTCTTTTCTAAGTACCGAAATCGACAGATTTTTTCTAAGTACCGAAATCAACAGAATTTTTCTAAGTACCGAAATCGGCAGAATTTTTCTAAGTACCGAAAATGTCAGAAATTTTCTAAGTACCGAAAACGTCAGATATTTTCTAAGTACTGAAATCTTCTGAGTCTTTTCAAAGTACCGAAAAAGGCAGAAATTTTCCAAGTACCGAAATCGACAGAATTTTTCTAAGTACCGAAAACGTCAGAAATTTTCTAAGTATCGAAAAGGTCAGAAATTTTCTAAGATCCGAAATCATCAGAATGTTTCTAAGTACCGAAATCGTCAGAATTTTCTAAGTACCGATATCGTCTGAATTTTTCTAAGTACCGAAATCAAAAGAATTTTTCTAAGTACCGAAAACGTCAGAAATTTTCTAAGTACCGAAAACTTCCGAGTCTTTTCTAAGTACCGAAATCGACAGAATTTTTCTAAGTACCGAAATCAACAGAATTTTTCTAAGTACCGAAATCGGCAGAATTTTTCTAAGTACCGAAAACTTCTGAATGTTTAATAAGTATCGAAATCGTAAGTATTTTTCTAAGTACCGAAAATGTCAGAAATTTTCTAAGTACTGCAAACTTCTGAGTCTTTTCAAAGTACCGAAAAAGGCAGAAATTTTCCAAGTACCGGAATCAACAGAATTTTTCTAAGTACCGAATTCGACAGAATCTTTATAAGTAACGAAAACTTCTGAATGTTTTCTAAGTACCGAAAAAGGCAGAAATTTTGTAAGTACCGAAAACTTCCGAGTCTTTTCTAAGTACCGAAATTGACAGATTTTTTCTAAGTACCGAAATCATCAGAATTTTTCTAAGTACCGAAATCATTAGAATTTTTCAAAGTACCGAAAACGTCAGAAATTTTCTAAGTACTGAAAACTTCTGAGTCTTTTCAAAGTACCGAAATCAACGGAATTTTTCTAAATACCAAATTCAACAGAATTTTTCTAAGTACCGAAATAAACAGAATTTTTCTAAGTACCGAAATCGGCAGAAATTTTCTAAGTACTGAAAACTTCTGAGTCTTTTCAAAGTACCGAAAAAGGCAGAAATTTTCGAAGTACCGAAATCAACAGAAATTTTCTAAGTACCGAAAAGGTCATAAATTTTCTAAGATCCGAAATCATCAGAATTTTTCTAAGTACCGAAAACGTCAGAAATTTTCTAAGTACCGAAAATGTCAGAAATTTTCTTAGTACCGAAATCGGCAGAATTTTTCTAAGTACCGAAAACTTCCGAGTCTTTTCTAAGTACCGAAATCGACAGAATTTTTCTAAGTACCGAAATCAACAGAATTTTTCTAAGTACCGAAATCGGCAGAATTTTTCTAAGTACCGAAAACGTCAGAAATTTTCTAAGTACCGAAAACGTCAGAAATTTTCTAAGCACTGAAAACTTCTGAGTCTTTTCAAAGTACCGAAAAAGGCAGAAATTTTCCAAGTACCGAAATCAACAGAAATTTTCTAAGTACCGAAAAGGTCAGAAATTTTCTAAGATCCGAAATCATCAGAATTTTTCTAAGTACCGAAAACGTCAGAAATTTTCTAAGTACCGAAAATGTCAGAAATTTTCTTAGTACCGAAATTGGCAGAATTTTTCTAAGTACCGAAAACTTCCGAGTCTTTTCTAAGTACCGAAATCGACAGAATTTTTCTAAGTACCGAAATCAACAGAATTTTTATAAGTACCGAAATCGGCAGAATTTTTCTAAGTACCGAAAATGTCAGAAATTTTCTAAGTACCGAAAACGTCAGATATTTTCTAAGTACTGAAAACTTCTGAGTCTTTTCAAAGTACCGAAAAAGGCAGAAATTTTCCAAGTACCGAAATCGACAGAATTTATCTAAGTACCGAAAACGTCAGAAATTTTCTAAGTATCGAAAAGGTCAGAAATTTTCTAAGACCCGAAATCATCAGAATGTTTTTAAGTACCGAAATCGTCAGAATTTTCTAAGTACCGATATCGTCAGAATTTTTCTAAGTACCGAAATCGTCAGAAATTTTCTAAGTACCGAAAACTTCTGAGTCTTTTCAAAGTACCGAAAAAGGCAGAATTTTTCTAAGTACCGAAATCAAAAGAATTTTTCTAAGTACCGAAATCAACAGAATTTTTCTAAGTACCGAAATCGGCAGAATTTTTCTAAGTACCGAAAACTTCTGAATGTTTAATAAGTATCGAAATCGTAAGTATTTTTCTAAGTACCGAAAATGTCAGAAATTTTCTAAGTACTGCAAACTTCTGAGTCTTTTCAAAGTACCGAAAAAGGCAGAAATTTTCCAAGTACCGAAATCAACAGAATTTTTCTAAGTACCGAATTCGACAGAATTTTTATAAGTAACGAAAACTTCTGAATGTTTTCTAAGTACCGAAAAAGGCAGAAATTTTGTAAGTCCGAAATCTTCCGAGTCTTTTCTAAGTACCGAAATCGACAGATTTTTTCTAAGTACCGAAATCAACAGAATTTTTCTAAGTACCGAAATCATTAGAATTTTTCAAAGTACCGAAAACGTCAGAAATTTTCTAAGTACCGAAAACTTCTGAGTCTTTTCAAAGTACCGAAATCAACGGAATTTTTCTAAGTACCAAATTCAACAGAATTTTTCTAAGTACCGAAATAAACAGAATTTTTCTAAGTACCGAAATCGGCAGAAATTTTCTAAGTACTGAAAACTTCTGAGTCTTTTCAAAGTACCGAAAAAGGCAGAAATTTTCCAAGTACCGAAATCAACAGAAATTTTCTAAGTACCGAAAAGGTCAGAAATTTTCTAAGATCCGAAATCATCAGAATTTTTCTAAGTACCGAAAACGTCAGAAATTTTCTAAGTACCGAAAACTTCCGAGTCTTTTCTAAGTACCGAAATCGACAGAATTTTTCTAAGTACCGAAATCAACAGAATTTTTCTAAGTACCGAAATCGGCAGAATTTTTCTAAGTACCGAAAACTTCTGAATGTTTAATAAGTATCGAAATCGTAAGTATTTTTCTAAGTACCGAAAATGTCAGAAATTTTCTAAGTACTGCAAACTTCTGAGTCTTTTCAAAGTACCGAAAAAGGCAGAAATTTTCCAAGTACCGAAATCAACAGAATTTTTCTAAGTACCGAATTCGACAGAATCTTTATAAGTAACGAAAACTTCTGAATGTTTTCTAAGTACCGAAAAAGGCAGAAATTTTGTAAGTACCGAAAACTTCCGAGTCTTTTCTAAGTACCGAAATTGACAGATTTTTTCAAAGTACCGAAATCATCAGAATTTTTCTAAGTACCGAAATCATTAGAATTTTTCAAAGTACCGAAAACGTCAGAAATTTTCTAAGTACTGAAAACTTCTGAGTCTTTTCAAAGTACCGAAATCAACGGAATTTTTCTAAATACCAAATTCAACAGAATTTTTCTAAGTACCGAAATAAACAGAATTTTTCTAAGTACCGAAATCGGCAGAAATTTTCTAAGTACTGAAAACTTCTGAGTCTTTTCAAAGTACCGAAAAAGGCAGAAATTTTCCAAGTACCGAAATCAACAGAAATTTTCTAAGTACCGAAAAGGTCATAAATTTTCTAAGATCCGAAATCATCAGAATTTTTCTAAGTACCGAAAACGTCAGAAATTTTCTAAGTACCGAAAATGTCAGAAATTTTCTTAGTACCGAAATCGGCAGAATTTTTCTAAGTACCGAAAACTTCCGAGTCTTTTCTAAGTACCGAAATCGACAGAATTTTTCTAAGTACCGAAATCAACAGAATTTTTCTAAGTACCGAAATCGGCAGAATTTTTCTAAGTACCGAAAACGTCAGAAATTTTCTAAGTACCGAAAACGTCAGAAATTTTCTAAGCACTGAAAACTTCTGAGTCTTTTCAAAGTACCGAAAAAGGCAGAAATTTTCCAAGTACCGAAATCAACAGAAATTTTCTAAGTACCGAAAAGGTCAGAAATTTTCTAAGATCCGAAATCATCAGAATTTTTCTAAGTACCGAAAACGTCAGAAATTTTCTAAGTACCGAAAATGTCAGAAATTTTCTTAGTACCGAAATTGGCAGAATTTTTCTAAGTACCGAAAACTTCCGAGTCTTTTCTAAGTACCGAAATCGACAGAATTTTTCTAAGTACCGAAATCAACAGAATTTTTATAAGTACCGAAATCGGCAGAATTTTTCTAAGTACCGAAAATGTCAGAAATTTTCTAAGTACCGAAAACGTCAGATATTTTCTAAGTACTGAAAACTTCTGAGTCTTTTCAAAGTACCGAAAAAGGCAGAAATTTTCCAAGTACCGAAATCGACAGAATTTATCTAAGTACCGAAAACGTCAGAAATTTTCTAAGTATCGAAAAGGTCAGAAATTTTCTAAGACCCGAAATCATCAGAATGTTTTTAAGTACCGAAATCGTCAGAATTTTCTAAGTACCGATATCGTCAGAATTTTTCTAAGTACCGAAATCGTCAGAAATTTTCTAAGTACCGAAAACTTCTGAGTCTTTTCAAAGTACCGAAAAAGGCAGAATTTTTCTAAGTACCGAAATCAAAAGAATTTTTCTAAGTATCGAAAACGTCAGAAATTTTCTAAGTACCGAAAACTTCCCAGTCTTTTCTAAGTACCGAAATCGACAGAATTTTTCTAAGTACCGAAAACTTCTGAATGTTTAATAAGTATCGAAATCGTAAGTATTTTTCTAAGTACCGAAAATGTCAGAAATTTTCTAAGTACTGCAAACTTCTGAGTCTTTTCAAAGTACCGAAAAAGGCAGAAATTTTCCAAGTACCGAAATCAACAGAATTTTTCTAAGTACCGAATTCGACAGAATCTTTATAAGTAACGAAAACTTCTGAATGTTTTCTAAGTACCGAAAAAGGCAGAAATTTTGTAAGTACCGAAAACTTCCGAGTCTTTTCTAAGTACCGAAATTGACAGATTTTTTCAAAGTACCGAAATCATCAGAATTTTTCTAAGTACCGAAATCATTAGAATTTTTCAAAGTACCGAAAACGTCAGAAATTTTCTAAGTACTGAAAACTTCTGAGTCTTTTCAAAGTACCGAAATCAACGGAATTTTTCTAAATACCAAATTCAACAGAATTTTTCTAAGTACCGAAATAAACAGAATTTTTCTAAGTACCGAAATCGGCAGAAATTTTCTAAGTACTGAAAACTTCTGAGTCTTTTCAAAGTACCGAAAAAGGCAGAAATTTTCCAAGTACCGAAATCAACAGAAATTTTCTAAGTACCGAAAAGGTCATAAATTTTCTAAGATCCGAAATCATCAGAATTTTTCTAAGTACCGAAAACGTCAGAAATTTTCTAAGTACCGAAAATGTCAGAAATTTTCTTAGTACTGAAATCGGCAGAATTTTTCTAAGTACCGAAAACTTCCGAGTCTTTTCTAAGTACCGAAATCGACAGAATTTTTCTAAGTACCGAAATCAACAGAATTTTTCTAAGTACCGAAATCGGCAGAATTTTTCTAAGTACCGAAAACGTCAGAAATTTTCTAAGTACCGAAAACGTCAGAAATTTTCTAAGCACTGAAAACTTCTGAGTCTTTTCAAAGTACCGAAAAAGGCAGAAATTTTCCAAGTACCGAAATCAACAGAAATTTTCTAAGTACCGAAAAGGTCAGAAATTTTCTAAGATCCGAAATCATCAGAATTTTTCTAAGTACCGAAAACGTCAGAAATTTTCTAAGTACCGAAAATGTCAGAAATTTTCTTAGTACCGAAATTGGCAGAATTTTTCTAAGTACCGAAAACTTCCGAGTCTTTTCTAAGTACCGAAATCGACAGAATTTTTCTAAGTACCGAAATCAACAGAATTTTTATAAGTACCGAAATCGGCAGAATTTTTCTAAGTACCGAAAATGTCAGAAATTTTCTAAGTACCGAAAACGTCAGATATTTTCTAAGTACTGAAAACTTCTGAGTCTTTTCAAAGTACCGAAAAAGGCAGAAATTTTCCAAGTACCGAAATCGACAGAATTTATCTAAGTACCGAAAACGTCAGAAATTTTCTAAGTATCGAAAAGGTCAGAAATTTTCTAAGACCCGAAATCATCAGAATGTTTTTAAGTACCGAAATCGTCAGAATTTTCTAAGTACCGATATCGTCAGAATTTTTCTAAGTACCGAAATCGTCAGAAATTTTCTAAGTACCGAAAACTTCTGAGTCTTTTCAAAGTACCGAAAAAGGCAGAATTTTTCTAAGTACCGAAATCAAAAGAATTTTTCTAAGTATCGAAAACGTCAGAAATTTTCTAAGTACCGAAAACTTCCCAGTCTTTTCTAAGTACCGAAATCGACAGAATTTTTCTAAGTACCGAAAACTTCTGAATGTTTAATAAGTATCGAAATCGTAAGTATTTTTCTAAGTACCGAAAATGTCAGAAATTTTCTAAGTACTGCAAACTTCTGAGTCTTTTCAAAGTACCGAAAAAGGCAGAAATTTTCCAAGTACCGAAATCAACAGAATTTTTCTAAGTACCGAATTCGACAGAATCTTTATAAGTAACGAAAACTTCTGAATGTTTTCTAAGTACCGAAAAAGGCAGAAATTTTGTAAGTACCGAAAACTTCCGAGTCTTTTCTAAGTACCGAAATTGACAGATTTTTTCAAAGTACCGAAATCATCAGAATTTTTCTAAGTACCGAAATCATTAGAATTTTTCAAAGTACCGAAAACGTCAGAAATTTTCTAAGTACTGAAAACTTCTGAGTCTTTTCAAAGTACCGAAATCAACGGAATTTTTCTAAATACCAAATTCAACAGAATTTTTCTAAGTACCGAAATAAACAGAATTTTTCTAAGTACCGAAATCGGCAGAAATTTTCTAAGTACTGAAAACTTCTGAGTCTTTTCAAAGTACCGAAAAAGGCAGAAATTTTCCAAGTACCGAAATCAACAGAAATTTTCTAAGTACCGAAAAGGTCATAAATTTTCTAAGATCCGAAATCATCAGAATTTTTCTAAGTACCGAAAACGTCAGAAATTTTCTAAGTACCGAAAATGTCAGAAATTTTCTTAGTACCGAAATCGGCAGAATTTTTCTAAGTACCGAAAACTTCCGAGTCTTTTCTAAGTACCGAAATCGACAGAATTTTTCTAAGTACCGAAATCAACAGAATTTTTCTAAGTACCGAAATCGGCAGAATTTTTCTAAGTACCGAAAACGTCAGAAATTTTCTAAGTACCGAAAACGTCAGAAATTTTCTAAGCACTGAAAACTTCTGAGTCTTTTCAAAGTACCGAAAAAGGCAGAAATTTTCCAAGTACCGAAATCAACAGAAATTTTCTAAGTACCGAAAAGGTCAGAAATTTTCTAAGATCCGAAATCATCAGAATTTTTCTAAGTACCGAAAACGTCAGAAATTTTCTAAGTACCGAAAATGTCAGAAATTTTCTTAGTACCGAAATTGGCAGAATTTTTCTAAGTACCGAAAACTTCCGAGTCTTTTCTAAGTACCGAAATCGACAGAATTTTTCTAAGTACCGAAATCAACAGAATTTTTATAAGTACCGAAATCGGCAGAATTTTTCTAAGTACCGAAAATGTCAGAAATTTTCTAAGTACCGAAAACGTCAGATATTTTCTAAGTACTGAAAACTTCTGAGTCTTTTCAAAGTACCGAAAAAGGCAGAAATTTTCCAAGTACCGAAATCGACAGAATTTATCTAAGTACCGAAAACGTCAGAAATTTTCTAAGTATCGAAAAGGTCAGAAATTTTCTAAGACCCGAAATCATCAGAATGTTTTTAAGTACCGAAATCGTCAGAATTTTCTAAGTACCGATATCGTCAGAATTTTTCTAAGTACCGAAATCGTCAGAAATTTTCTAAGTACCGAAAACTTCTGAGTCTTTTCAAAGTACCGAAAAAGGCAGAATTTTTCTAAGTACCGAAATCAAAAGAATTTTTCTAAGTATCGAAAACGTCAGAAATTTTCTAAGTACCGAAAACTTCCCAGTCTTTTCTAAGTACCGAAATCGACAGAATTTTTCTAAGTACCGAAAACTTCTGAATGTTTAATAAGTATCGAAATCGTAAGTATTTTTCTAAGTACCGAAAATGTCAGAAATTTTCTAAGTACTGCAAACTTCTGAGTCTTTTCAAAGTACCGAAAAAGGCAGAAATTTTCCAAGTACCGAAATCAACAGAATTTTTCTAAGTACCGAATTCGACAGAATTTTTATAAGTAACGAAAACTTCTGAATGTTTTCTAAGTACCGAAAAAGGCAGAAATTTTGTAAGTCCGAAATCTTCCGAGTCTTTTCTAAGTACCGAAATCGACAGATTTTTTCTAAGTACCGAAAAGGTCAGAAATTTTCTAAGATCCGAAATCATCAGAATTTTTCTAAGTACCGAAAACGTCAGAAATTTTCTAAGTACCGAAAATGTCAGAAATTTTCTTAGTACCGAAATTGGCAGAATTTTTCTAAGTACCGAAAACTTCCGAGTCTTTTCTAAGTACCGAAATCGACAGAATTTTTCTAAGTACCGAAATCAACAGAATTTTTATAAGTACCGAAATCGGCAGAATTTTTCTAAGTACCGAAAATGTCAGAAATTTTCTAAGTACCGAAAACGTCAGATATTTTCTAAGTACTGAAAACTTCTGAGTCTTTTCAAAGTACCGAAAAAGGCAGAAATTTTCCAAGTACCGAAATCGACAGAATTTATCTAAGTACCGAAAACGTCAGAAATTTTCTAAGTATCGAAAAGGTCAGAAATTTTCTAAGACCCGAAATCATCAGAATGTTTTTAAGTACCGAAATCGTCAGAATTTTCTAAGTACCGATATCGTCAGAATTTTTCTAAGTACCGAAATCGTCAGAAATTTTCTAAGTACCGAAAACTTCTGAGTCTTTTCAAAGTACCGAAAAAGGCAGAATTTTTCTAAGTACCGAAATCAAAAGAATTTTTCTAAGTACCGAAATCAACAGAATTTTTCTAAGTACCGAAATCGGCAGAATTTTTCTAAGTACCGAAAACTTCTGAATGTTTAATAAGTATCGAAATCGTAAGTATTTTTCTAAGTACCGAAAATGTCAGAAATTTTCTAAGTACTGCAAACTTCTGAGTCTTTTCAAAGTACCGAAAAAGGCAGAAATTTTCCAAGTACCGAAATCAACAGAATTTTTCTAAGTACCGAATTCGACAGAATTTTTATAAGTAACGAAAACTTCTGAATGTTTTCTAAGTACCGAAAAAGGCAGAAATTTTGTAAGTCCGAAATCTTCCGAGTCTTTTCTAAGTACCGAAATCGACAGATTTTTTCTAAGTACCGAAATCAACAGAATTTTTCTAAGTACCGAAATCATTAGAATTTTTCAAAGTACCGAAAACGTCAGAAATTTTCTAAGTACCGAAAACTTCTGAGTCTTTTCAAAGTACCGAAATCAACGGAATTTTTCTAAGTACCAAATTCAACAGAATTTTTCTAAGTACCGAAATAAACAGAATTTTTCTAAGTACCGAAATCGGCAGAAATTTTCTAAGTACTGAAAACTTCTGAGTCTTTTCAAAGTACCGAAAAAGGCAGAAATTTTCCAAGTACCGAAATCAACAGAAATTTTCTAAGTACCGAAAAGGTCAGAAATTTTCTAAGATCCGAAATCATCAGAATTTTTCTAAGTACCGAAAACGTCAGAAATTTTCTAAGTACCGAAAACTTCCGAGTCTTTTCTAAGTACCGAAATCGACAGAATTTTTCTAAGTACCGAAATCAACAGAATTTTTCTAAGTACCGAAATCGGCAGAATTTTTCTAAGTACCGAAAACTTCTGAATGTTTAATAAGTATCGAAATCGTAAGTATTTTTCTAAGTACCGAAAATGTCAGAAATTTTCTAAGTACTGCAAACTTCTGAGTCTTTTCAAAGTACCGAAAAAGGCAGAAATTTTCCAAGTACCGAAATCAACAGAATTTTTCTAAGTACCGAATTCGACAGAATCTTTATAAGTAACGAAAACTTCTGAATGTTTTCTAAGTACCGAAAAAGGCAGAAATTTTGTAAGTACCGAAAACTTCCGAGTCTTTTCTAAGTACCGAAATTGACAGATTTTTTCAAAGTACCGAAATCATCAGAATTTTTCTAAGTACCGAAATCATTAGAATTTTTCAAAGTACCGAAAACGTCAGAAATTTTCTAAGTACTGAAAACTTCTGAGTCTTTTCAAAGTACCGAAATCAACGGAATTTTTCTAAATACCAAATTCAACAGAATTTTTCTAAGTACCGAAATAAACAGAATTTTTCTAAGTACCGAAATCGGCAGAAATTTTCTAAGTACTGAAAACTTCTGAGTCTTTTCAAAGTACCGAAAAAGGCAGAAATTTTCCAAGTACCGAAATCAACAGAAATTTTCTAAGTACCGAAAAGGTCATAAATTTTCTAAGATCCGAAATCATCAGAATTTTTCTAAGTACCGAAAACGTCAGAAATTTTCTAAGTACCGAAAATGTCAGAAATTTTCTTAGTACCGAAATCGGCAGAATTTTTCTAAGTACCGAAAACTTCCGAGTCTTTTCTAAGTACCGAAATCGACAGAATTTTTCTAAGTACCGAAATCAACAGAATTTTTCTAAGTACCGAAATCGGCAGAATTTTTCTAAGTACCGAAAACGTCAGAAATTTTCTAAGTACCGAAAACGTCAGAAATTTTCTAAGCACTGAAAACTTCTGAGTCTTTTCAAAGTACCGAAAAAGGCAGAAATTTTCCAAGTACCGAAATCAACAGAAATTTTCTAAGTACCGAAAAGGTCAGAAATTTTCTAAGATCCGAAATCATCAGAATTTTTCTAAGTACCGAAAACGTCAGAAATTTTCTAAGTACCGAAAATGTCAGAAATTTTCTTAGTACCGAAATTGGCAGAATTTTTCTAAGTACCGAAAACTTCCGAGTCTTTTCTAAGTACCGAAATCGACAGAATTTTTCTAAGTACCGAAATCAACAGAATTTTTATAAGTACCGAAATCGGCAGAATTTTTCTAAGTACCGAAAATGTCAGAAATTTTCTAAGTACCGAAAACGTCAGATATTTTCTAAGTACTGAAAACTTCTGAGTCTTTTCAAAGTACCGAAAAAGGCAGAAATTTTCCAAGTACCGAAATCGACAGAATTTATCTAAGTACCGAAAACGTCAGAAATTTTCTAAGTATCGAAAAGGTCAGAAATTTTCTAAGTCCCGAAATCATCAGAATGTTTTTAAGTACCGAAATCGTCAGAATTTTCTAAGTACCGATATCGTCAGAATTTTTCTAAGTACCGAAATCGTCAGAAATTTTCTAAGTACCGAAAACTTCTGAGTCTTTTCAAAGTACCGAAAAAGGCAGAATTTTTCTAAGTACCGAAATCAAAAGAATTTTTCTAAGTATCGAAAACGTCAGAAATTTTCTAAGTACCGAAAACTTCCCAGTCTTTTCTAAGTACCGAAATCGACAGAATTTTTCTAAGTACCGAAAACTTCTGAATGTTTAATAAGTATCGAAATCGTAAGTATTTTTCTAAGTACCGAAAATGTCAGAAATTTTCTAAGTACTGCAAACTTCTGAGTCTTTTCAAAGTACCGAAAAAGGCAGAAATTTTCCAAGTACCGAAATCAACAGAATTTTTCTAAGTACCGAATTCGACAGAATTTTTATAAGTAACGAAAACTTCTGAATGTTTTCTAAGTACCGAAAAAGGCAGAAATTTTGTAAGTCCGAAATCTTCCGAGTCTTTTCTAAGTACCGAAATCGACAGATTTTTTCTAAGTACCGAAATCAACAGAATTTTTCTAAGTACCGAAATCATTAGAATTTTTCAAAGTACCGAAAACGTCAGAAATTTTCTAAGTACCGAAAACTTCTGAGTCTTTTCAAAGTACCGAAATCAACGGAATTTTTCTAAGTACCAAATTCAACAGAATTTTTCTAAGTACCGAAATAAACAGAATTTTTCTAAGTACCGAAATCGGCAGAAATTTTCTAAGTACTGAAAACTTCTGAGTCTTTTCAAAGTACCGAAAAAGGCAGAAATTTTCCAAGTACCGAAATCAACAGAAATTTTCTAAGTACCGAAAAGGTCAGAAATTTTCTAAGATCCGAAATCATCAGAATTTTTCTAAGTACCGAAAACGTCAGAAATTTTCTAAGTACCGAAAACTTCCGAGTCTTTTCTAAGTACCGAAATCGACAGAATTTTTCTAAGTACCGAAATCAACAGAATTTTTCTAAGTACCGAAATCGGCAGAATTTTTCTAAGTACCGAAAACTTCTGAATGTTTAATAAGTATCGAAATCGTAAGTATTTTTCTAAGTACCGAAAATGTCAGAAATTTTCTAAGTACTGCAAACTTCTGAGTCTTTTCAAAGTACCGAAAAAGGCAGAAATTTTCCAAGTACCGAAATCAACAGAATTTTTCTAAGTACCGAATTCGACAGAATCTTTATAAGTAACGAAAACTTCTGAATGTTTTCTAAGTACCGAAAAAGGCAGAAATTTTGTAAGTACCGAAAACTTCCGAGTCTTTTCTAAGTACCGAAATTGACAGATTTTTTCTAAGTACCGAAATCATCAGAATTTTTCTAAGTACCGAAATCATTAGAATTTTTCAAAGTACCGAAAACGTCAGAAATTTTCTAAGTACTGAAAACTTCTGAGTCTTTTCAAAGTAAAGAAATCAACGGAATTTTTCTAAATACCAAATTCAACAGAATTTTTCTAAGTACCGAAATAAACAGAATTTTTCTAAGTACCGAAATCGGCAGAAATTTTCTAAGTACTGAAAACTTCTGAGTCTTTTCAAAGTACCGAAAAAGGCAGAAATTTTCCAAGTACCGAAATCAACAGAAATTTTCTAAGTACCGAAAAGGTCATAAATTTTCTAAGATCCGAAATCATCAGAATTTTTCTAAGTACCGAAAACGTCAGAAATTTTCTAAGTACCGAAAATGTCAGAAATTTTCTTAGTACCGAAATCGGCAGAATTTTTCTAAGTACCGAAAACTTCCGAGTCTTTTCTAAGTACCGAAATCGACAGAATTTTTCTAAGTACCGAAATCAACAGAATTTTTCTAAGTACCGAAATCGGCAGAATTTTTCTAAGTACCGAAAACGTCAGAAATTTTCTAAGTACCGAAAACGTCAGAAATTTTCTAAGCACTGAAAACTTCTGAGTCTTTTCAAAGTACCGAAAAAGGCAGAAATTTTCCAAGTACCGAAATCAACAGAAATTTTCTAAGTACCGAAAAGGTCAGAAATTTTCTAAGATCCGAAATCATCAGAATTTTTCTAAGTACCGAAAACGTCAGAAATTTTCTAAGTACCGAAAATGTCAGAAATTTTCTTAGTACCGAAATCGGCAGAATTTTTCTAAGTACCGAAAACTTCCGAGTCTTTTCTAAGTACCGAAATCGACAGAATTTTTCTAAGTACCGAAATCAACAGAATTTTTATAAGTACCGAAATCGGCAGAATTTTTCTAAGTACCGAAAATGTCAGAAATTTTCTAAGTACCGAAAACGTCAGATATTTTCTAAGTACTGAAAACTTCTGAGTCTTTTCAAAGTACCGAAAAAGGCAGAAATTTTCCAAGTACCGAAATCGACAGAATTTATCTAAGTACCGAAAACGTCAGAAATTTTCTAAGTATCGAAAAGGTCAGAAATTTTCTAAGATCCGAAATCATCAGAATGTTTTTAAGTACCGAAATCGTCAGAATTTTCTAAGTACCGATATCGTCAGAATTTTTCTAAGTACCGAAATCGTCAGAAATTTTCTAAGTACCGAAAACTTCTGAGTCTTTTCAAAGTACCGAAAAAGGCAGAATTTTTCTAAGTACCGAAATCAAAAGAATTTTTCTAAGTATCGAAAACGTCAGAAATTTTCTAAGTACCGAAAACTTCCCAGTCTTTTCTAAGTACCGAAATCGACAGAATTTTTCTAAGTACCGAAATCAACAGAATTTTTCTAAGTACCGAAATCGGCAGAATTTTTCTAAGTACCGAAAACTTCTGAATGTTTAATAAGTATCGAAATCGTAAGTATTTTTCTAAGTACCGAAAATGTCAGAAATTTTCTAAGTACTGCAAACTTCTGAGTCTTTTCAAAGTACCGAAAAAGGCAGAAATTTTCCAAGTACCGAAATCAACAGAATTTTTCTAAGTACCGAAATCGACAGAATTTTTCTAAGTACCAAAAACGTCAGAAATTTTCTAAGTTCCGAAGACTGCTGAATGTTTTCTAAGTACCGAAATCGGCAGAATGTTTCTAAGTACCGAAAACGTCAGATATTTTCAAAGTACCGAAAAAGGCAGAAATTTTCTAAGTACCGAAATCAACAGAATTTTTCTAAGTACCGAAATCGACAGAATTTTTCTAAGTTCCGAAATCACCAGAATTTTTCTAAGTACCAAAAACGTCAGATATTTTCTAAGTACCGAAAAGGTCAGAAATTTTCATAGTACCAAAATCAACAGAATTTTTCTAAGTACCGAAATCGACAGAATTTTTCTAAGTACCAAAAACGTCAGAAATTTTCTAAGTTCCGAAGACTGCTGAATGTTTTCTAAGTACCGAAATCGGCAGAATGTTTCTAAGTACCGAAAACGTCAGATATTTTCTAAGTACCGAAAAGGTCAGAAATTTTCATAGTACCAAAATCAACAGAATTTTTCTAAGTACCGAAATCGACAGAATTTTTCTAAGTACCGAAATCAACAGAATTTTTCTAAGTACCGAATTCAACAGAATTTTTCAAAGTACCGAAATCAACAGAATATTTCAAAGTTCCGAAATCACCAGAATTTTTCTAAGTACCGAAAACGTCAGAAATTTTCTAAGTTCCGAAGACTTCTGAATGTTTTCTAAGTTCCGAAATCGACACAATTTTTCTAAGTACCGAAAACGTCAGATATTTTCTAAATACCGAAAAGGACAGAAATTTTCAAAGTACCAAAATCAACAGAATTTTTCTAAGTACCGTAATCGACAGAATTTTTCTAAGTACCGAAATCAACAGAATTTATCTATGCACCGAAATCGTCGGAATGTTTTCTAAGCACCGAAAACGTCTGAAATTTTCAAAGTATCGAAAAAGGCAGAAATTTTCTAAGTACCGAAATCAACAGAATTTTTCTAAGTACCGAAATCGGCAGAATTTTTCTAAGTAACGAAAACGTCAGAAATTATCTAAGTACCGAAAACTTCTGATTGTTTTCTATGTACCGAAATCGTCAGAATTTTTCTAAGTACCGTAAAGGTCAGAAATTTTCCAAGTACCGAAAAGGTCAGAAATTTTCTAAGTACCGAAATCATCAGAATTTTTCTAAGTACCAAAATCATCAGAATTTTTCTAAGGACCGAAATCATCAGAATTTTCTAAGCACCGAAATCGTCGGAATTTTTCTAAGTAAAGAAATCGTCAGAATTTTTCTAAGTACCAAAATCAACAGAAATTTTCCAAGTACCGAATTCGTCAGAATTTTCTAAGTACCGAAATCGTCGGAATGTTTTCTATGTACCGAAAACGTCTGAAATTTTCAAAGTACCGAAAAAGGCAGAAATTTTCTAAGTACCGAAATCAACAGAATTTTTCTAAGTACCGAAATCGACAGAATTTTTCTAAGATCCGAAATCACCAGAATTTTTCTAAGTACCAAAAACGTCAGAAATATTCTAAGTTCCGAAGACTTCTGAATGTTTTCTAAGTACCGAAATCGACACAATGTTTTTAAGTACCGAAAACGTCAGATAGTTTCTAAGTACCGAAAAGGTCAGAAATTTTCAAAGTACCAAAATCAACAGAATTTTTCTAAATACCGTAATCGACAGAATTTTTCTAAGTACCGAAATCAACAGAATTTATCTATGCACCGAAATCGTCGGAATGTTTTCTAAGTACCGAAAACGTCTGAAATTTTCAAAGTACCGAAAAAGGCAGAAATTTTCTAAGTACCGAAATCAACAGAATTTTTCTAAGTACCGAAATCGGCAGAATTTTTCTAAATAACGAAAACGTCAGAAATTATCTAAGTACCGAAAACTTCTTATTGTTTTCTATGTACCGAAATCGTCAGAATTTTTCTAAGTACCGTAAAGGTCAGAAATTTTCAAAGTACCAAAATCAACAGAATTTTTCTAAATACCGTAATCGACAGAATTTTTCTAAGTACCGAAATCAACAGAATTTATCTATGCACCGAAATCGTCGGAATGTTTTCTAAGTACCGAAAACGTCTGAAATTTTCAAAGTACCGAAAAAGGCAGAATTTTTCTAAGTACGGAAATCATCAGAATTTTCTAAGCACCGAAATCGTCGGAATTTTTCTAAGTAAAGAAATCGTCAGAATTTTTCTAAGTACCAAAATCAACAGAAATTTTCCAAGTACCGAAATCGTCAGAATTTTCTAAGTACCGAAATCGTCGGAATGTTTTCTATGTACCGAAAACGTCTGAAGTTTTCAAAGTACCGAAAAAGGCAGAAATTTTCTAAGTACCGAAATCAACAGAATTTTTCTAAGTACCGAAATCGACAGAATTTTTCTAAGTTCCGAAATCACCAGAATTTTTCTAAGTACCAAAAACGTCAGATATTTTCTAAGTACCGAAAAGGTCAGAAATTTTCATAGTACCAAAATCAACAGAATTTTTCTAAGTACCGAAATCGACAGAATTTTTCTAAGTACCAAAAACGTCAGAAATTTTCTAACTTCCGAAGACTGCTGAATGTTTTCTAAGTACCGAAATCGGCAGAATGTTTCTAAGTACCGAAAACGTCAGATATTTTCTAAGTACCGAAAAGGTCAGAAATTTTCATAGTACCAAAATCAACAGAATTTTTCTAAGTACCGAAATCGACAGAATTTTTCTAAGTACCGAAATCAACAGAATTTTTCTAAGTACCAAAATCGTCGGAATGTTTTCTAAGTACCGAAAACGTCTGAAATTTTCAAAGTACCGAAAAAGGCAGAAATTTTCTAAGTACCGAAATCAACAGAATTTTTCTAAGTACCGAAATCGACAGAATTTTTCTAAGTACCGAAATCAACAGAATTTTTCTAAGTACCGAATTCAACAGAATTTTTCAAAGTACCGAAATCAACAGAATATTTCAAAGTTCCGAAATCACCAGAATTTTTCTAAGTACCGAAAACGTCAGAAATTTTCTAAGTTCCGAAGACTTCTGAATGTTTTCTAAGTTCCGAAATCGACACAATTTTTCTAAGTACCGAAAACGTCAGATATTTTCTAAATACCGAAAAGGACAGAGATTTTCAAAGTACCAAAATCAACAGAATTTTTCTAAGTACCGTAATCGACAGAATTTTTATAAGTACCGAAATCAACAGAATTTATCTATGCACCGAAATCGTCGGAATGTTTTCTAAGTACCGAAAACGTCTGAAATTTTCAAAGTATCGAAAAAGGCAGAAATTTTCTAAGTACCGAAATCAACAGAATTTTTCTAAGTACCGAAATCGGCAGAATTTTTCTAAGTAACGAAAACGTCAGAAATTATCTAAGTACCGAAAACTTCTGATTGTTTTCTATGTACCGAAATCGTCAGAATTTTTCTAAGTACCGTAAAGGTCAGAAATTTTCCAAGTACCGAAAAGGTCAGAAATTTTCTAAGTACCGAAATCATCAGAATTTTTCTAAGTACCAAAATCATCAAAATTTTTTTAAGGACCGAAATCATCAGAATTTTCTAAGCACCGAAATCGTCGGAATTTTTCTAAGTACCAAAATCATCAGAATTTTTCTAAGTACCGAAATCATCAGAATTTTCTAAGCACCGAAATCGTCGGAATTTTTCTAAGTAAAGAAATCGTCAGAATTTTTCTAAGTACCAAAATCAACAGAAATTTTCCAAGTACCGAATTCGTCAGAATTTTCTAAGTACCGAAATCGTCGGAATGTTTTCTATGTACCGAAAACGTCTGAAATTTTCAAAGTACCGAAAAAGGCAGAAATTTTCTAAGTACCGAAATCAACAGAATTTTTCTAAGTACCGAAATCGACAGAATTTTTCTAAGATCCGAAATCACCAGAATTTTTCTAAGTACCAAAAACGTCAGAAATATTCTAAGTTCCGAAGACTTCTGAATGTTTTCTAAGTACCGAAATCGACAGAATGTTTTTAAGTACCGAAAACGTCAGATAGTTTCTAAGTACCGAAAAGGTCAGAAATTTTCAAAGTACCAAAATCAACAGAATTTTTCTAAATACCGTAATCGACAGAATTTTTCTAAGTACCGAAATCATCAGAATTTATCTATGCACCGAAATCGTCGGAATGTTTTCTAAGTACCGAAAACGTCTGAAATTTTCAAAGTACCGAAAAAGGCAGAAATTTTCTAAGTACCGAAATCAACAGAATTTTTCTAAGTACCGAAATCGGCAGAATTTTTCTAAATAACGAAAACGTCAGAAATTATCTAAGTACCGAAAACTTCTTATTGTTTTCTATGTACCGAAATCGTCAGAATTTTTCTAAGTACCGTAAAGGTCAGAAATTTTCCAAGTACCGAAAAGGTCAGAAATTTTCTAAGTACCGAAATCATCAGAATTTTTCTAAGTACCGAAATCATCAGAATTTTTCTAAGTACCGAAATCATCAGAATTTTCTAAGCACCGAAATCGTCGGAATTTTTCTAAGTAAAGAAATCGTCAGAATTTTTCTAAGTACCAAAATCAACAGAAATTTTCCAAGTACCGAAATCGTCAGAATTTTCTAAGTACCGAAATCGTCGGAATGTTTTCTATGTACCGAAAGCGTCTGAAATTTTCAAAGTACCGAAAAAGGCAGAAATTTTCTAAGTACCGAAATCAACAGAATTTTTCTAAGTACCGAAATCGACAGAAATTTTCTAAGTTCCGAAGACTGCTGAATGTTTTCTAAGTACCGAAATCGGCAGAATGTTTCTAAGTACCGAAAACGTCAGATATTTTCTAAGTACCGAAAAGGTCAGAAATTTTCATAGTACCAAAATCAACAGAATTTTTCTTAGTACCGAAATCGACAGAATTTTTCTAAGTACCGAAATCAACAGAATTTTTCTAAGTACCAAAATCGTCGGAATGTTTTCTAAGTACCGAAAACGTCTGAAATTTTCAAAGTACCGAAAAAGGCAGAAATTTTCTAAGTACCGAAATAAACAGAATTTTTCTAAGTACCGAAATCGACAGAATTTTTCTAAGTACCGAAATCAACAGAATTTTTCTAAGTACCGAATTCAACAGAATTTTTCAAAGTACCGAAATCAACAGAATAATTCAAAGTTCCGAAATCACCAGAATTTTTCTAAGTACCGTAATCGACAGAATTTTTCTAAGTACCGAAATCAACAGAATTTATCTATGCACCGAAATCGTCGGAATGTTTTCTAAGTACCGAAAACGTCTGAAATTTTCAAAGTACCGAAAAAGGCAGAAATTTTCCAAGTACCGAAAAGGTCAGAAATTTTCTAAGTACCGAAATCATCAGAATTTTTCTAAGTACCAAAATCATCAGAATTTTTCTAAGTACCGAAATCATCAGAATTTTCTAAGCACCGAAATCGTCGGAATTTTTCTAAGTACCAAAATCATCAGAATTTTTCTAAGTACCGAAATCATCAGAATTTTCTAAGCACCGAAATCGTCGGAATTTTTCTAAGTAAAGAAATCGTCAGAATTTTCTAAGTACCGAAATCGTCGGAATGTTTTCTATGTACCGAAAACGTCTGAAATTTTCAAAGTACCGAAAAAGGAAGAAATTTTCTAAGTACCGAAATCGGCGGAATTTTTCTAAGTACCGAAAATTTTGAATGTTTTCTAAGTACCGAAATAGGCAGAAATTTTCTATGTACCGAAATCAAAAGAATTTTTCTAAGTACCGAAAACGTCAGAAATTTTCTAAGTACTGCAAACTTCCTAGTCTTTTCTAAGTACCGAAATCGACAGAATTTTTCTAAGTACCGAAATCAACAGAATTTTTCTAAGTACCGAAAACGTCAGAAATTTTCTAAGTACTGAAAACATCATCATCATCAGTAGCTCGACAGTCCTCGGTGGACCCTGGCTTTCTCAAGAAGACTGCACCAGTCCTTTCTTCTGCATGCCACGGCTTTCCAGTCTCTGACCTTGATTGTGGCAAAGTCCCTTTGGAGGCAATCCGCCCATCTCAGTCGGGGTCTGCCTCTCTTTCTAGCTCCAGTTGGCCTTGCCAAAAAGATTCTTTTAGTTGTTCTGTCATCATTCATTCTTACAATGTGTCCGGCCCATTTCATGCGCTGAATCTTATGGTACATCAGAATGTCCGGTTCTCTGAAAATCCTGTAGAGTTCAGAGTTAGTTCTCCTTCTCCACACTCCCTTGTCACACACACCACCAAAAATGGACCGGAGTATCTTCCTCTCGAAAGCAGCGATGGTCCTCTCATCAGCTTGGGACAAGGTCCAGGTTTCAGATGCGTAAGTGAGAACTGATCTTATTAGGCTTTTATATATTAGCAACTTGGTGTCTCTTTTAATGTTGTCAGATTTAAGGAATTTTCTTATGCCATAAAAGCACTTGTTGGCTGCAGTTACTCTCTTCCTTACTTCTGTGGAAATTGAGTTTTCGGAGTTGATTTCAGAGCCAAGGTAGGTGAAAGAGCTCACCTTTTCACATTTATACTCTCCAATCTCGATGTGCGTGGAGGTATCGGTATAGTTGATACATTGCATATACTTTGTCTTACTCTGATTAATTGAGAGGTGCATTTTTTTGGTCTCTCTTTCCAAGTCCAGGAATGCCTGCTTTAGGTCTTTAGGGGTTCTTGCTATGATATCAATATTATCAGCATAGGCCATAATTTGAACAGATTTTGAGAAAATAGTTCCTCTAGTGTTAATTCCTGAATCTCTTACTACTTTCTCAAGAGCAAGATTGAAAAGAAGGCATGCTAATGCGTCGCCCTGTCTTATGCCATTTTTTATTTCAACAGGTTCAGATAAGTTTCCCTGTATTTTGACTTTCAATTTGGTGTCATTTAATGTAAGGGATATTAGTTTCACAAGTTTTTCAGGAATGTTAAAATGTCTCAGAGCGTCGATAAGCAGTTCTCTATTAATGCTATCATACGCTGTTTTGAAATCAAAAACTTCTGGGTCTGAAAACTTCTGAGTCTTTTCAAAGTACCGAAAAAGGCAGAAATTTTCAAAGTACCGAAATCAACAGAAATTTTCTAAGTACCGAAAAGGTCAGAAATTTTCTAAGATCCGAAATAATCAGAATTTTTCTAAGTACCGAAAACGTCAGAAATTTTCTAAGTACCGAAAATGTCAGAAATTTTCTTAGTACCGAAATCGGCAGAATTTTTCTAAGTACCGAAAACTTCCGAGTCTTTTCTAAGTACCGAAATCGACAGAATTTTTCTAAGTACCGAAATCAACAGAATTTTTCTAAGTACCGAAATCGGCAGAATTTTTCTAAGTACCGAAAATGTCAGAAATTTTCTAAGTACCGAAAACGTCAGATATTTTCTAAGTACTGAAAACTTCTGAGTCTTTTCAAAGTACCGAAAAAGGCAGAAATTTTCTAAGTACTGCAAACTTCTGAGTCTTTTCAAAGTACCGAAAAAGGCAGAAATTTTCCAAGTACCGAAATCAACAGAATTTTTCGAAGTACCGAATTCGACAGAATTTTTCTAAGTAACGAAAACTTCTGAATGTTTTCTAAGTACCGAAAAAGGCAGAAATTTTGTAAGTACCGAAAACTTCCGAGTCTTTTCTAAGTACCGAAATCGACAGATTTTTTCTAAGTACCGAAATCAACAGAATTTTTCTAAGTACCGAAATCGGCAGAATTTTTCTAAGTACCGAAAATGTCAGAAATTTTCTAAGTACCGAAAACGTCAGATATTTTCTAAGTACTGAAATCTTCTGAGTCTTTTCAAAGTACCGAAAAAGGCAGAAATTTTCCAAGTACCGAAATCGACAGAATTTTTCTAAGTACCGAAAACGTCAGAAATTTTCTAAGTATCGAAAAGGTCAGAAATTTTCTAAGATCCGAAATCATCAGAATGTTTCTAAGTACCGAAATCGTCAGAATTTTCTAAGTACCGATATCGTCTGAATTTTTCTAAGTACCGAAATCAAAAGAATTTTTCTAAGTACCGAAAACGTCAGAAATTTTCTAAGTACCGAAAACTTCCGAGTCTTTTCTAAGTACCGAAATCGACAGAATTTTTCTAAGTACCGAAATCAACAGAATTTTTCTAAGTACCGAAATCGGCAGAATTTTTCTAAGTACCGAAAACTTCTGAATGTTTAATAAGTATCGAAATCGTAAGTATTTTTCTAAGTACCGAAAATGTCAGAAATTTTCTAAGTACTGCAAACTTCTGAGTCTTTTCAAAGTACCGAAAAAGGCAGAAATTTTCCAAGTACCGAAATCAACAGAATTTTTCTAAGTACCGAATTCGACAGAATCTTTATAAGTAACGAAAACTTCTGAATGTTTTCTAAGTACCGAAAAAGGCAGAAATTTTGTAAGTACCGAAAACTTCCGAGTCTTTTCTAAGTACCGAAATTGACAGATTTTTTCTAAGTACCGAAATCATCAGAATTTTTCTAAGTACCGAAATCATTAGAATTTTTCAAAGTACCGAAAACGTCAGAAATTTTCTAAGTACTGAAAACTTCTGAGTCTTTTCAAAGTACCGAAATCAACGGAATTTTTCTAAATACCAAATTCAACAGAATTTTTCTAAGTACCGAAATAAACAGAATTTTTCTAAGTACCGAAATCGGCAGAAATTTTCTAAGTACTGAAAACTTCTGAGTCTTTTCAAAGTACCGAAAAAGGCAGAAATTTTCCAAGTACCGAAATCAACAGAAATTTTCTAAGTACCGAAAAGGTCATAAATTTTCTAAGATCCGAAATCATCAGAATTTTTCTAAGTACCGAAAACGTCAGAAATTTTCTAAGTACCGAAAATGTCAGAAATTTTCTTAGTACCGAAATCGGCAGAATTTTTCTAAGTACCGAAAACTTCCGAGTCTTTTCTAAGTACCGAAATCGACAGAATTTTTCTAAGTACCGAAATCAACAGAATTTTTCTAAGTACCGAAATCGGCAGAATTTTTCTAAGTACCGAAAACGTCAGAAATTTTCTAAGTACCGAAAACGTCAGAAATTTTCTAAGCACTGAAAACTTCTGAGTCTTTTCAAAGTACCGAAAAAGGCAGAAATTTTCCAAGTACCGAAATCAACAGAAATTTTCTAAGTACCGAAAAGGTCAGAAATTTTCTAAGATCCGAAATCATCAGAATTTTTCTAAGTACCGAAAACGTCAGAAATTTTCTAAGTACCGAAAATGTCAGAAATTTTCTTAGTACCGAAATCGGCAGAATTTTTCTAAGTACCGAAAACTTCCGAGTCTTTTCTGAGTACCGAAATCGACAGAATTTTTATAAGTACCGAAATCGGCAGAATTTTTCTAAGTACCGAAAATGTCAGAAATTTTCTAAGTACCGAAAACGTCAGATATTTTCTAAGTACTGAAAACTTCTGAGTCTTTTCAAAGTACCGAAAAAGGCAGAAATTTTCCAAGTACCGAAATCGACAGAATTTATCTAAGTACCGAAAACGTCAGAAATTTTCTAAGTATCGAAAAGGTCAGAAATTTTCTAAGATCCGAAATCATCAGAATGTTTTTAAGTACCGAAATCGTCAGAATTTTCTAAGTACCGATATCGTCAGAATTTTTCTAAGTACCGAAATCGTCAGAAATTTTCTAAGTACCGAAAACTTCTGAGTCTTTTCAAAGTACCGAAAAAGGCAGAATTTTTCTAAGTACCGAAATCAAAAGAATTTTTCTAAGTATCGAAAACGTCAGAAATTTTCTAAGTACCGAAAACTTCCCAGTCTTTTCTAAGTACCGAAATCGACAGAATTTTTCTAAGTACCGAAATCAACAGAATTTTTCTAAGTACCGAAATCGGCAGAATTTTTCTAAGTACCGAAAACTTCTGAATGTTTAATAAGTATCGAAATCGTAAGTATTTTTCTAAGTACCGAAAATGTCAGAAATTTTCTAAGTACTGCAAACTTCTGAGTCTTTTCAAAGTACCGAAAAAGGCAGAAATTTTCCAAGTACCGAAATCAACAGAATTTTTCTAAGTACCGAATTCGACAGAATTTTTATAAGTAACGAAAACTTCTGAATGTTTTCTAAGTACCGAAAAAGGCAGAAATTTTGTAAGTCCGAAATCTTCCGAGTCTTTTCTAAGTACCGAAATCGACAGATTTTTTCTAAGTACCGAAATCAACAGAATTTTTCTAAGTACCGAAATCATTAGAATTTTTCAAAGTACCGAAAACGTCAGAAATTTTCTAAGTACCGAAAACTTCTGAGTCTTTTCAAAGTACCGAAATCAACGGAATTTTTCTAAGTACCAAATTCAACAGAATTTTTCTAAGTACCGAAATAAACAGAATTTTTCTAAGTACCGAAATCGGCAGAAATTTTCTAAGTACTGAAAACTTCTGAGTCTTTTCAAAGTACCGAAAAAGGCAGAAATTTTCCAAGTACCGAAATCAACAGAAATTTTCTAAGTACCGAAAAGGTCAGAAATTTTCTAAGATCCGAAATCATCAGAATTTTTCTAAGTACCGAAAACGTCAGAAATTTTCTAAGTACCGAAAACTTCCGAGTCTTTTCTAAGTACCGAAATCGACAGAATTTTTCTAAGTACCGAAATCAACAGAATTTTTCTAAGTACCGAAATCGGCAGAATTTTTCTAAGTACCGAAAACTTCTGAATGTTTAATTAGTATCGAAATCGTAAGTATTTTTCTAAGTACCGAAAATGTCAGAAATTTTCTAAGTACTGCAAACTTCTGAGTCTTTTCAAAGTACCGAAAAAGGCAGAAATTTTCCAAGTACCGAAATCAACAGAATTTTTCTAAGTACCGAATTCGACAGAATTTTTATAAGTAACGAAAACTTCTGAATGTTTTCTAAGTACCGAAAAAGGCAGAAATTTTGTAAGTCCGAAATCTTCCGAGTCTTTTCTAAGTACCGAAATCGACAGATTTTTTCTAAGTACCGAAATCAACAGAATTTTTCTAAGTACCGAAATCATTAGAATTTTTCAAAGTACCGAAAACGTCAGAAATTTTCTAAGTACCGAAAACTTCTGAGTCTTTTCAAAGTACCGAAATCAACGGAATTTTTCTAAGTACCAAATTCAACAGAATTTTTCTAAGTACCGAAATAAACAGAATTTTTCTAAGTACCGAAATCGGCAGAAATTTTCTAAGTACTGAAAACTTCTGAGTCTTTTCAAAGTACCGAAAAAGGCAGAAATTTTCCAAGTACCGAAATCAACAGAAATTTTCTAAGTACCGAAAAGGTCAGAAATTTTCTAAGATCCGAAATCATCAGAATTTTTCTAAGTACCGAAAACGTCAGAAATTTTCTAAGTACCGAAAACTTCCGAGTCTTTTCTAAGTACCGAAATCGACAGAATTTTTCTAAGTACCGAAATCAACAGAATTTTTCTAAGTACCGAAATCGGCAGAATTTTTCTAAGTACCGAAAACTTCTGAATGTTTAATTAGTATCGAAATCGTAAGTATTTTTCTAAGTACCGAAAATGTCAGAAATTTTCTAAGTACTGCAAACTTCTGAGTCTTTTCAAAGTACCGAAAAAGGCAGAAATTTTCCAAGTACCGAAATCAACAGAATTTTTCTAAGTACCGAATTCGACAGAATCTTTATAAGTAACGAAAACTTCTGAATGTTTTCTAAGTACCGAAAAAGGCAGAAATTTTGTAAGTACCGAAAACTTCCGAGTCTTTTCTAAGTACCGAAATTGACAGATTTTTTCTAAGTACCGAAATCATCAGAATTTTTCTAAGTACCGAAATCATTAGAATTTTTCAAAGTACCGAAAACGTCAGAAATTTTCTAAGTACCGAAAACTTCTGAGTCTTTTCAAAGTACCGAAATCAACGGAATTTTTCTAAATACCAAATTCAACAGAATTTTTCTAAGTACCGAAATAAACAGAATTTTTCTAAGTACCGAAATCGGCAGAAATTTTCTAAGTACTGAAAACTTCTGAGTCTTTTCAAAGTACCGAAAAAGGCAGAAATTTTCCAAGTACCGAAATCAACAGAAATTTTCTAAGTACCGAAAAGGTCATAAATTTTCTAAGATCCGAAATCATCAGAATTTTTCTAAGTACCGAAAACGTCAGAAATTTTCTAAGTACCGAAAATGTCAGAAATTTTCTTAGTACCGAAATCGGCAGAATTTTTCTAAGTACCGAAAACTTCCGAGTCTTTTCTAAGTACCGAAATCGACAGAATTTTTCTAAGTACCGAAATCAACAGAATTTTTCTAAGTACCGAAATCGGCAGAATTTTTCTAAGTACCGAAAACGTCAGAAATTTTCTAAGTACCGAAAACGTCAGAAATTTTCTAAGTACTGAAAACTTCTGAGTCTTTTCAAAGTACCGAAAAAGGCAGAAATTTTCCAAGTACCGAAATCAACAGAAATTTTCTAAGTACCGAAAAGGTCAGAAATTTTCTAAGATCCGAAATCATCAGAATTTTTCTAAGTACCGAAAACGTCAGAAATTTTCTAAGTACCGAAAATGTCAGAAATTTTCTTAGTACCGAAATCGGCAGAATTTTTCTAAGTACCGAAAACTTCCGAGTCTTTTCTAAGTACCGAAATCGACAGAATTTTTCTAAGTACCGAAATCAACAGAATTTTTCTAAGTACCGAAATCGGCAGAATTTTTCTAAGTACCGAAAATGTCAGAAATTTTCTAAGTACCGAAATCGTCAGAAATTTTCTAAGTACCGAAAACTTCTGAGTCTTTTCAAAGTACCGAAAAAGGCAGAATTTTTCTAAGTACCGAAATCAAAAGAATTTTTCTAAGTACCGAAAACGTCAGAAATTTTCTAAGTACCGAAAACTTCCCAGTCTTTTCTAAGTACCGAAATCGACAGAATTTTTCTAAGTACCGAAATCAACAGAATTTTTCTAAGTACCGAAATCGGCAGAATTTTTCTAAGTACCGAAAATGTCAGAAATTTTCTAAGTACCGAAATCGTCAGAAATTTTCTAAGTACCGAAAACTTCTGAGTCTTTTCAAAGTACCGAAATCGGCAGAATTTTTCTAAGTACCGAAAATGTCAGAAATTTTCTAAGTACCGAAAATGTCAGACATTTTCTAAGTACTGAAAACTTCTGAGTCTTTTCAAAGTACCGAAAAAGGCAGAAATTTTCCAAGTACCGAAATCGACAGAATTTTGCTAAGTACCGAAAACGTCAGAAATTTTCTAAGTATCGAAAAGGTCAGAAATTTTCTAAGATCCGAAATCATCAGAATGTTTCTAAGTACCGAAATCGTCAGAATTTTCTAAGTACCGATATCGTCTGAATTTTTCTAAGTACCGAAATCAAAAGAATTTTTCTAAGTACCGAAAACGTCAGAAATTTTCTAAGTACTGCAAACTTCTGAGTCTTTTCAAAGTACCGAAAAAGGCAGAAATTTTCCAAGTACCGAAATCAACAGAATTTTTCTAAGTACCGAATTCGACAGAATTTTTATAAGTAACGAAAACTTCTGAATGATTTCTAAGTACCGAAAAAGGCAGAAATTTTGTAAGTACCGAAAACTTCCGAGTCTTTTCTAAGTACCGAAATCGACAGATTTTTTCTAAGTACCGAAATCAACAGAATTTTTCTAAGTACCGAAATCATTAGAATTTTTCAAAGTACCGAAAACGTCAGAAATTTTCTAAGTACCGAAAACTTCTGAGTCTTTTCAAAGTACCGAAATCAACGGAATTTTTCTAAGTACCAAATTCAACAGAATTTTTCTAAGTACCGAAATAAACAGAATTTTTCTAAGTACCGAAATCGGCAGAAATTTTCTAAGTACTGAAAACTTCTGAGTCTTTTCAAAGTACCGAAAAAGGCAGAAATTTTCCAAGTACCGAAATCAACAGAAATTTTCTAAGTACCGAAAAGGTCAGAAATTTTCTAAGATCCGAAATCATCAGAATTTTTCTAAGTACCGAAAACGTCAGAAATTTTCTAAGTACCGAAAATGTCAGAAATTTTCTTAGTACCGAAATCGGCAGAATTTTTCTAAGTACCGAAAACTTCCGAGTCTTTTCTAAGTACCGAAATCGACACAATTTTTCTAAGTACCGAAATCAACAGAATTTTTCTAAGTACCGAAATCAACAGAATTTTTCTAAGTTCCGAAATCGGCAGAATTTTTCTAAGTACCGAAAATGTCAGAAATTTTCTAAGTACCGAAAACGTCAGATATTTTCTAAGTACTGAAAACTTCTGAGTCTTTTCAAAGTATCGAAAAAGGCAGAAATTTTCCAAGTACCGAAATCGACAGAATTTATCTAAGTACCGAAAACGTCAGAAATTTTCTAAGTACCGAAAACGTCAGTAATTTTCTAAGTACTGAAAACTTCTGAGTCTTTTCAAAGTACCGAAAAAGGCAGAAATTTTCCAAGTACCGAAATCAACAGAAATTTTCTAAGTACCGAAAAGGTCAGAAATTTTCTAAGATCCGAAATCATCAGAATTTTTCTAAGTACCGAAAACGTCAGAAATTTTCTAAGTACCGAAAATGTCAGAAATTTTCTTAGTACCGAAATCGGCAGAATTTTTCTAAGTACCGAAAACTTCCGAGTCTTTTCTAAGTACCGAAATCGACAGAATTTTTCTAAGTACCGAAATCAACAGAATTTTTCTAAGTACCGAAATCGGCAGAATTTTTCTAAGTACCGAAAATGTCAGAAATTTTCTAAGTACCGAAAACGTCAGATATTTTCTAAGTACTGAAAACTTCTGAGTCTTTTCAAAGTACCGAAAAAGGCAGAAATTTTCTAAGTACTGCAATCTTCTGAGTCTTTTCAAAGTACCGAAAAAGGCAGAAATTTTCCAAGTACCGAAATCAACAGAATTTTTCGAAGTACCGAATTCGACAGAATTTTTCTAAGTAACGAAAACTTCTGAATGCTTTCTAAGTACCGAAAAAGGCAGAAATTTTGTAAGTACCGAAAACTTCCGAGTCTTTTCTAAGTACCGAAGTCGACAGATTTTTTCTAAGTACCGAAATCAACAGAATTTTTCAAAGTACCGAAATCGGCAGAATTTTTCTAAGTACCGAAAATGTCAGAAATTTTCTAAGTACCGAAAATGTCAGACATTTTCTAAGTACTGAAAACTTCTGAGTCTTTTCAAAGTACCGAAAAAGGCAGAAATTTTCCAAGTACCGAAATCGACAGAATTTTTCTAAGTACCGAAAACGTCAGAAATTTTCTAAGTATCGAAAAGGTCAGAAATTTTCAAAGATCCGAAATCATCAGAATGTTTCTAAGTACCGAAATCGTCAGAATTTTCTAAGTACCGATATCGTCTGAATTTTTCTAAGTACCGAAATCAAAAGAATTTTTCTAGGTACCGAAAACGTCAGAAATTTTCTAAGTACCGAAAACTTCCGAGTCTTTTCTAAGTACCGAAATCGACAGAATTTTTCTAAGTACCGAAATCAACAGAATTTTTCTAAGTACCGAAATCGGCAGAATTTTTCTAAGTACCGAAAACTTCTGAATGTTTAATAAGTATCGAAATCGTAAGTATTTTTCTAAGTACCGAAAATGTCAGAAATTTTCTAAGTACTGCAAACTTCTGAGTCTTTTCAAAGTACCGAAAAAGGCAGAAATTTTCCAAGTACCGAAATCAACAGAATTTTTCTAAGTACCGAATTCGACAGAATTTTTATAAGTAACGAAAACTTCTGAATGTTTTCTAAGTACCGAAAAAGGCAGAAATTTTGTAAGTACCGAAAACTTCCGAGTCTTTTCTAAGTACCGAAATCGACAGATTTTTTCTAAGTACCGAAATCATCAGAATTTTTCTAAGTACCGAAATCATTAGAATTTTTCAAAGTACCGAAAACGTCAGAAATTTTCTAAGTACCGAAAACTTCTGAGTCTTTTCAAAGTACCGAAATCAGCGGAATTTTTCTAAGTACCAAATTCAACAGAATTTTTCTAAGTACCGAAATAAACAGAATTTTTCTAAGTACCGAAATCGGCAGAATTTTTCGAAGTACCGAAAACGTCAGAAATTTTCTAAGTACCGAAAACGTCAGAAATTTTCTAAGTACTGAAAACTTCTGAGTCTTTTCAAAGTACCGAAAAAGGCAGAAATTTTCCAAGTACCGAAATCAACAGAAATTTTCTAAGTACCGAAAAGGTCAGAAATTTTCTAAGATCCGAAATCATCAGAATTTTTCTAAGTACCGAAAACGTCAGAAATTTTCTAAGTACCGAAAACTTCCGAGTCTTTTCTAAGTACCGAAATCGACAGAATTTTTCTAAGTACCGAAAATGTCAGAAATTTTCTAAGTACCGAAAACGTCAGATATTTTCTAAGTACTGAAAACTTCTGAGTCTTTTCAAAGTACCGAAAAAGGCAGAAATTTTCCAAGTACCGAAATCGACAGAATTTATCTAAGTACCGAAAACGTCAGAAATTTTCTAAGTATCGAAAAGGTCAGAAATTTTCTAAGATCCGAAATCATCAGAATGTTTTTAAGTACCGAAATCGTCAGAATTTTCTAAGTACCGATATCGTCAGAATTTTTCTAAGTACCGAAATCAAAAGAATTTTTCTAAGTACCGAAAACGTCAGAAATTTTCTAAGTACTGCAAACTTCCTAGTCTTTTCAAAGTACCGAAAAAGGCAGAATTTTTCAAAGTACCGAAATCGTCAAAATTTTCTAAGTACCGAAATCGGCAGAATTTTTCTAAGTACCGAAAACTTCTGAATGTTTAATAAGTATCGAAATCGTAAGAATTTTCCTAAGTGCCGAAATTGACTGAATTTTTCTAAGTACCGAATTCGACAGAATTTTTCTAAGTACCGAAAACTTTTGAATGTTTTCTAAGTACCGAAAAAGGCAGAAATTTTCTAAGTACCGAAAACTTCTGAATGTTTTCTAAGTACCGAAAAAGGCAGAAATTTTCTAAATACCGAAATCGACAGAATTTTTCTAAATACCGAAATCGTCAGAATTTTTCTAAGTACCGAAATCGTCAGAAATTTTCTAAGTACCGAAAACTTCTGAGTCTTTTCAAAGTACCGAAAAAGGCAGAAATTTTCTATTTACCGAAATCAAAAGAATTTTTCTAAGTACCGAAAACGTCAGAAATTTTCTAAGTACCGAAAACTTCCGAGTCTTTTCTAAGTACCGAAATCGACAGAATTTTTCTAAGTACCGAAATCAACAGAATTTTTCTAAGTACCGAAATCGGCAGAATTTTTCTAAGTACCGAAAATGTCAGAAATTTTCTAAGTACCGAAAACGTCAGATATTTTCTAAGTACTGAAAACTTCTGAGTCTTTTCAAAGTACCGAAAAAGGCAGAAATTTTCTAAGTACTGCAATCTTCTGAGTCTTTTCAAAGTACCGAAAAAGGCAGAAATTTTCCTAGTACCGAAATCAACAGAATTTTTCGAAGTACCGAATTCGACAGAATTTTTCTAAGTAACGAAAACTTCTGAATGTTTTCTAAGTACCGAAAAAGGCAGAAATTTTGTAAGTACCGAAAACTTCCGAGTCTTTTCTAAGTACCGAAATCGACAGATTTTTTCTAAGTACCGAAATCAACAGAATTTTTCTAAGTACCGAAATCGGCAGAATTTTTCTAAGTACCGAAAATGTCAGAAATTTTCTAAGTACCGAAAACGTCAGACATTTTCTAAGTACTGAAAACTTCTGAGTCTTTTCAAAGTACCGAAAAAGGCAGAAATTTTCCAAGTACCGAAATCGACAGAATTTTTCTAAGTACCGAAAACGTCAGAAATTTTCTTAGTATCGAAAAGGTCAGAAATTTTCTAAGATCCGAAATCATCAGAATGTTTCTAAGTACCGAAATCGTCAGAATTTTCTAAGTACCGATATCGTCTGAATTTTTCTAAGTACCGAAATCAAAAGAATTTTTCTAAGTACCGAAAACGTCAGAAATTTTCTAGTTACCGAAAACTTCCGAGTCTTTTCTAAGTACCGAAATCGACAGAATTTTTCTAAGTACCGAAATCAACAGAATTTTTCTAAGTACCGAAATCGGCAGAATTTTTCTAAGTACCGAAAACTTCTGAATGTTTAATAAGTATCGAAATCGTAAGTATTTTTCTAAGTACCGAAAATGTCAGAAATTTTCTAAGTACTGCAAACTTCTGAGTCTTTTCAAAGTACCGAAAAAGGCTGAAATTTTCCAAGTACCGAAATCAACAGAATTTTTCTAAGTACCGAATTCGACAGAATCTTTATAAGTAACGAAAACTTCTGAATGTTTTCTAAGTACCGAAAAAGGCAGAAATTTTGTAAGTACCGAAAACTTCCGAGTCTTTTCTAAGTACCGAAATCGACAGATTTTTTCTAAGTACAGAAATCAACAGAATTTTTCTAAGTACCGAAATCATTAGAATTTTTCAAAGTACCGAAAACGTCAGAAATTTTCTAAGTACTGAAAACTTCTGAGTCTTTTCAAAGGACCGAAAAAGGAAGAAATTTTCCAAGTACCGAAATCAACAGAAATTTTCTAAGTACCGAAAAGGTCAGAAATTTTCTAAGATCCGAAATCATCAGAATTTTTCTAAGTACCGAAAACGTCAGAAATTTTCTAAGTACCGAAAACTTCCGAGTCTTTTCTAAGTACCGAAATCGACAGAATTTTTCTAAGTACCGAAAATGTCAGAAATTTTCTAAGTACCGAAAACGTCAGATATTTTCTAAGTACTGAAAACTTCTGAGTCTTTTCAAAGTACCGAAAAAGGCAGAAATTTTCCAAGTACCGAAATCGACAGAATTTATCTAAGTACCGAAAACGTCAGAAATTTTCTAAGTATCGAAAAGGTCAGAAATTTTCTAAGATCCGAAATCATCAGAATGTTTTTAAGTACCGAAATCGTCAGAATTTTCTAAGTACCGATATCGTCAGAATTTTTCTAAGTACCGAAATCAAAAGAATTTTTCTAAGTACCGAAAACGTCAGAAATTTTCTAAGTACTGCAAACTTCCTAGTCTTTTCAAAGTACCGAAAAAGGCAGAATTTTTCAAAGTACCGAAATCGTCAAAATTTTCTAAGTACCGAAATCGGCAGAATTTTTCTAAGTACCGAAAACTTCTGAATGTTTAATAAGTATCGAAATCGTAAGAATTTTCCTAAGTGCCGAAATTGACTGAATTTTTCTAAGTACCGAATTCGACAGAATTTTTCTAAGTACCGAAAACTTTTGAATGTTTTCTAAGTACCGAAAAAGGCAGAAATTTTCTAAGTACCGAAAACTTCTGAATGTTTTCTAAGTACCGAAAAAGGCAGAAATTTTCTAAGTACCGAAATCGACAGAATTTTTCTAAATACCGAAATCGTCAGAATTTTTCTAAGTACCGAAATCGTCAGAAATTTTCTAAGTACCGAAAACTTCTGAGTCTTTTCAAAGTACCGAAAAAGGCAGAAATTTTCTATTTACCGAAATCAAAAGAATTTTTCTAAGTACCGAAAACGTCAGAAATTTTCTAAGTACCGAAAACTTCCGAGTCTTTTCTAAGTACCGAAATCGACAGAATTTTTCTAAGTACCGAAATCAACAGAATTTTTCTAAGTACCGAAATCGGCAGAATTTTTCTAAGTACCGAAAATGTCAGAAATTTTCTAAGTACCGAAAACGTCAGATATTTTCTAAGTACTGAAAACTTCTGAGTCTTTTCAAAGTACCGAAAAAGGCAGAAATTTTCTAAGTACTGCAATCTTCTGAGTCTTTTCAAAGTACCGAAAAAGGCAGAAATTTTCCTAGTACCGAAATCAACAGAATTTTTCGAAGTACCGAATTCGACAGAATTTTTCTAAGTAACGAAAACTTCTGAATGTTTTCTAAGTACCGAAAAAGGCAGAAATTTTGTAAGTACCGAAAACTTCCGAGTCTTTTCTAAGTACCGAAATCGACAGATTTTTTCTAAGTACCGAAATCAACAGAATTTTTCTAAGTACCGAAATCGGCAGAATTTTTCTAAGTACCGAAAATGTCAGAAATTTTCTAAGTACCGAAAACGTCAGACATTTTCTAAGTACTGAAAACTTCTGAGTCTTTTCAAAGTACCGAAAAAGGCAGAAATTTTCCAAGTACCGAAATCGACAGAATTTTTCTAAGTACCGAAAACGTCAGAAATTTTCTAAGTATCGAAAAGGTCAGAAATTTTCTAAGATCCGAAATCATCAGAATGTTTCTAAGTACCGAAATCGTCAGAATTTTCTAAGTACCGATATCGTCTGAATTTTTCTAAGTACCGAAATCAAAAGAATTTTTCTAAGTACCGAAAACGTCAGAAATTTTCTAGTTACCGAAAACTTCCGAGTCTTTTCTAAGTACCGAAATCGACAGAATTTTTCTAAGTACCGAAATCAACAGAATTTTTCTAAGTACCGAAATCGGCAGAATTTTTCTAAGTACTGCAAACTTCTGAGTCTTTTCAAAGTACCGAAAAAGGCAGAAATTTTCCAAGTACCGAAATCAACAGAATTTTTCTAAGTACCGAATTCGACAGAATCTTTATAAGTAACGAAAACTTCTGAATGTTTTCTAAGTACCGAAAAAGGCAGAAATTTTGTAAGTACCGAAAACTTCCGAGTCTTTTCTAAGTACCGAAATCGACAGATTTTTTCTAAGTACAGAAATCAACAGAATTTTTCTAAGTACCGAAATAAACAGAATTTTTCTAAGTACCGAAATCGGCAGAATTTTTCGAAGTACCGAAAATGTCAGAAATTTTCTAAGTACCGAAAACGTCAGAAATTTTCTAAGTACTGAAAACTTCTGAGTCTTTTCAAAGTACCGAAAAAGGCAGAAATTTTCCAAGTACCGAAATCAACAGAAATTTTCTAAGTACCGAAAAGGTCAGAAATTTTCTAAGATCCGAAATCATCAGAATTTTTCTAAGTACCGAAAACGTCAGAAATTTTCTAAGTACCGAAAATGTCAGAAATTTTCTTAGTACCGAAATCGGCAGAATTTTTCTAAGTACCGAAAACTTCCGAGTCTTTTCTAAGTACCCAAATCATTAGAATTTTTCAAAGTACCGAAAACGTCAGAAATTTTCTAAGTACCGAAAACTTCTGAGTCTTTTCAAAGTACCGAAATCAGCGGAATTTTTCTAAGTACCAAATTCAACAAAATTTTTCTAAGTACCGAAATAAACAGAATTTTTCTAAGTACCGAAATCGGCAGAATTTTTCTAAGTACCGAAAACGTCAGAAATTTTCTAAGTACCGAAAATGTCAGAAATTTTCTTAGTACCGAAATCGGCAGAATTTTTCTAAGTACCGAAAACTTCCGAGTCTTTTCTAAGTACCGAAATCGACAGAATTTTTCTAAGTACCGAAATCAAAAGAATTTTTCTAAGTACCGAAAACGTCAGAAATTTTCTAAGTACTGCAAACTTCCTAGTCTTTTCAAAGTACCGAGAAAGGCAGAATTTTTCAAAGTACCGAAATCGTCAAAATTTTCTAAGTACCGAAATCGGCAGAATTTTTCTAAGTACCGAAAACTTCTGAATGTTTAATAAGTATCGAAATCGTAAGAATTTTCTTAAGTACCGAAATTGACTGAATTTTTCTAAGTACCGAAATCAACAGAATTTTTCTAAGTACCGAATTCGACAGAATTTTTCTAAGTACCGAAAACTTTGAATGTTTTCTAAGTACCGAAAAAGGCAGAAATTTTCTAAGTACCGAAATCTACAGAATTTTTCTAAATACCGAAATCGTCAGAATTTTTCTAAGTACCGAAATCGTCAGAAATTTTCTAAGTACCGAAATCATCAGAATTTTTCTAAGTACCGAAAACGTCAGAAATTTTCTAAGTACCGAAAATGTCAGAAATTTTCTTAGTACCGAAATCGGCAGAATTTTTCTAAGTACCGAAAACCTCCGAGTCTTTTCTAAGTACCGAAATCGACAGAATTTTTCTAAGTACCGAAATCAACAGAATTTTTCTAAGTACCGAAATCGGCAGAATTTTTCTAAGTACCGAAAATGTCAGAAATTTTCTAAGTACCGAAAAGGTCAGATATTTTCTAAGTACTGAAAACTTCTGAGTCTTTTCAAAGTACCGAAAAAGGCAGAAATTTTCCAAGTACCGAAATCGACAGAATTTTTCTAAGTACCGAAAACGTCAGAAATTTTCTAAGTATCGAAAAGGTCAGAAATTTTCTAAGTTCCGAAATCATCAGAATGTTTTTAAGTACCGAAATCGTCAGAATTTTCTAAGTACCGATATCGTCAGAATTTTTCTAAGTACCGAAATCAAAAGAATTTTTCTAAGTACCGAAAACGTCAGAAATTTTCTAAGTACTGCAAACTTCCTAGTCTTTTCAAAGTACCGAAAAAGGCAGAATTTTTCAAAGTACCGAAATCGTCAAAATTTTCTAAGTACCGAAATCGGCAGAATTTTTCTAAGTACCGAAAACTTCTGAATGTTTAATAAGTATCGAAATCGTAAGAATTTTCTTAAGTACCGAAATTGACTGAATTTTTCTAAGTACCGAAATCAACAGAATTTTTCTAAGTACCGAATTCGACAGAATTTTTCTAAGTACCGAAAACTTTGAATGTTTTCTAAGTACCGAAAAAGGCAGAAATTTTCTAAGTACCGAAAATGTCAGAAATTTTCTTAGTACCGAAATCGGCAGAATTTTTCTAAGTACCGAAAACTTCCGAGTCTTTTCTAAGTACCGAAATCGACAGAATTTTTCTAAGTACCGAAATCAAAAGAATTTTTCTAAGTACCGAAAACGTCAGAAATTTTCTAAGTACTGCAAACTTCCTAGTCTTTTCAAAGTACCGAAAAAGGCAGAATTTTTCAAAGTACCGAAATCGTCAAAATTTTCTAAGTACCGAAATCGGCAGAATTTTTCTAAGTACCGAAAACTTCTGAATGTTTAATAAGTATCGAAATCGTAAGAATTTTCTTAAGTACCGAAATTGACTGAATTTTTCTAAGTACCGAAATCAACAGAATTTTTCTAAGTACCGAATTCGACAGAATTTTTCTAAGTACCGAAAACTTTGAATGTTTTCTAAGTACCGAAAAAGGCAGAAATTTTCTAAGTACCGAAATCTACAGAATTTTTCTAAATACCGAAATCGTCAGAATTTTTCTAAGTACCGAAATCGTCAGAAATTTTCTAAGTACCGAAATCATCAGAATTTTTCTAAGTACCGAAAACGTCAGAAATTTTCTAAGTACCGAAAATGTCAGAAATTTTCTTAGTACCGAAATCGGCAGAATTTTTCTAAGTACCGAAAACCTCCGAGTCTTTTCTAAGTACCGAAATCGACAGAATTTTTCTAAGTACCGAAATCAACAGAATTTTTCTAAGTACCGAAATCGGCAGAATTTTTCTAAGTACCGAAAATGTCAGAAATTTTCTAAGTACCGAAAAGGTCAGATATTTTCTAAGTACTGAAAACTTCTGAGTCTTTTCAAAGTACCGAAAAAGGCAGAAATTTTCCAAGTACCGAAATCGACAGAATTTTTCTAAGTACCGAAAACGTCAGAAATTTTCTAAGTATCGAAAAGGTCAGAAATTTTCTAAGTTCCGAAATCATCAGAATGTTTTTAAGTACCGAAATCGTCAGAATTTTCTAAGTACCGATATCGTCAGAATTTTTCTAAGTACCGAAATCAAAAGAATTTTTCTAAGTACCGAAAACGTCAGAAATTTTCTAAGTACTGCAAACTTCCTAGTCTTTTCAAAGTACCGAAAAAGGCAGAATTTTTCAAAGTACCGAAATCGTCAAAATTTTCTAAGTACCGAAATCGGCAGAATTTTTCTAAGTACCGAAAACTTCTGAATGTTTAATAAGTATCGAAATCGTAAGAATTTTCTTAAGTACCGAAATTGACTGAATTTTTCTAAGTACCGAAATCAACAGAATTTTTCTAAGTACCGAATTCGACAGAATTTTTCTAAGTACCGAAAACTTTGAATGTTTTCTAAGTACCGAAAAAGGCAGAAATTTTCTAAGTACCGAAAATGTCAGAAATTTTCTTAGTACCGAAATCGGCAGAATTTTTCTAAGTACCGAAAACTTCCGAGTCTTTTCTAAGTACCGAAATTGACAGAATTTTTCTAAGTACCGAAATCAACAGAATTTTTCTAAGTACCGAAATCGGCAGAATTTTTCTAAGTACCGAAAATGTCAGAAATTTTCTAAGTACCGAAAACGTCAGATATATTCTAAGTTCTGAAAACTTCTGAGTCTTTTCAAAGTACCGAAAAAGGCAGAAATTTTCCAAGTACCGAAATCGACAGAATTTTTCTAAGTACCGAAAACGTCAGAAATTTTCTAAGTATCGAAAAGGTCAGAAATTTTCTAAGTTCCGAAATCATCAGAATGTTTTTAAGTACCGAAATCGTCAGAATTTTCTAAGTACCGATATCGTCAGAATTTTTCTAAGTACCGAAATCAAAAGAATTTTTCTAAGTACCGAAAACGTCAGAAATTTTCTAAGTACTGCAAACTTCCTAGTCTTTTCAAAGTACCGAAAAAGGCAGAATTTTTCAAAGTACCGAAATCGTCAAAATTTTCTAAGTACCGAAATCGGCAGAATTTTTCTAAGTACCGAAAACTTCTGAATGTTTAATAAGTATCGAAATCGTAAGAATTTTCTTAAGTACCGAAATTGACTGAATTTTTCTAAGTACCGAAATCAACAGAATTTTTCTAAGTACCGAATTCGACAGAATTTTTCTAAGTACCGAAAACTTTGAATGTTTTCTAAGTACCGAAAAAGGCAGAAATTTTCTAAGTACCGAAAATGTCAGAAATTTTCTTAGTACCGAAATCGGCAGAATTTTTCTAAGTACCGAAAATGTCAGAAATTTTCTAAGTACCGAAAACGTCAGATATTTTCTAAGTACCGAAAACTTCCGAGTCTTTTCTAAGTACCGAAATCGACAGAATTTTTCTAAGTACCGAAATCAACAGAATTTTTCTAAGTACCGAAATCGGCAGAATTTTTCTAAGTACCGAAAATGTCAGAAATTTTCTAAGTACCGAAAACGTCAGATATTTTCTAAGTTCTGAAAACTTCTGAGTCTTTTCAAAGTACCGAAAAAGGCAGAAATTTTCCAAGTACCGAAATCGACAGAATTTTTCTAAGTACCGAAAACGTCAGAAATTTTCTAAGTATCGAAAAGGTCAGAAATTTTCTAAGTTCCGAAATCATCAGAATGTTTTTAAGTACCGAAATCGTCAGAATTTTCTAAGTACTGATATCGTCAGAATTTTTCTAAGTACCGAAATCAAAAGAATTTTTCTAAGTACCGAAAACGTCAGAAATTTTCTAAGTACTGCAAACTTCCTAGTCTTTTCAAAGTACCGAAAAAGGCAGAATTTTTCAAAGTACCGAAATCGTCAAAATTTTCTAAGTACCGAAATCGGCAGAATTTTTCTAAGTACCGAAAACTTCTGAATGTTTAATAAGTATCGAAATCGTAAGAATTTTCCTAAGTACCGAAATTGACTGAATTTTTCTAAGTACCGAAATCAACAGAATTTTTCTAAGTACCGAATTCGACAGAATTTTTCCAAGTACCGAAAACTTTTGAATGTTTTCTAAGTACCGAAAAAGGCAGAAATTTTCTAAGTACCGAAAACTTCTGAATGTTTTCTAAGTACCGAAAAAGGCAGAAATTTTCTAAGTACCGAAATCGACAGAATTTTTCTAAATACCGAAATCGTCAGAATTTTTCTAAGTACCGAAATCGTCAGAAATTTTCTAAGTACCGAAAACTTCTGAGTCTTTTCAAAGTACCGAAAAAGGCAGAAATTTTCTAAGTACCGAAATCAAAAGAATTTTTCTAAGTACCGAAAACGTCAGAAATTTTCTAAGTACCGAAAACTTCCGAGTCTTTTCTAAGTACCGAAATCGACAGAATTTTTCTAAGTACCGAAATCAACAGAATTTTTCTAAGTACCGAAATCGGCAGAATTTTTCTAAGTACCGAAAACTTCTGAATGTTTAATAAGTATCGAAATCGTAAGTATTTTTCTAAGTACCGAAAATGTCAGAAATTTTCTAAGTACTGCAAACTTCTGAGTCTTTTCGAAGTACCGAAAAAGGCAGAAATTTTCCAAGTACCGAAATCAACAGAATTTTTCTAAGTACCGAATTCGACAGATTTTTCTAAGTAACGAAAACTTCTGAATGTTTTCTAAGAACCGAAAAAGGCAGAAATTTTGTAAGTACCGAAAACTTCCGAGTCTTTCCTAAGTACCGAAATCGACAGATTTTTTCTAAGTACCGAAATCAACAGAATTTTTCTAAGTACCGAAATCGGCAGAATTTTTCTAAGTACCGAAAATGTCAGATATTTTCTAAGTACCGAAAACGTCAGATATTTTCTAAGTTCTGAAAACTTCTGAGTCTTTTCAAAGTACCGAAAAAGGCAGAAATTTTCCAAGTACCGAAATCGACAGAATTTTTCTAAGTACCGAAAACGTCAGAAATTTTCTAAGTATCGAAAAGGTCAGAAATTTTCTAAGTTCCGAAATCATCAGAATGTTTTTAAGTACCGAAATCGTCAGAATTTTCTAAGTACTGATATCGTCAGAATTTTTCTAAGTACCGAAATCAAAAGAATTTTTCTAAGTACCGAAAACGTCAGAAATTTTCTAAGTACTGCAAACTTCCTAGTCTTTTCAAAGTACCGAAAAAGGCAGAATTTTTCAAAGTACCGAAATCGTCAAAATTTTCTAAGTACCGAAATCGGCAGAATTTTTCTAAGTACCGAAAACTTCTGAATGTTTAATAAGTATCGAAATCGTAAGAATTTTCCTAAGTACCGAAATTGACTGAATTTTTCTAAGTACCGAAATCAACAGAATTTTTCTAAGTACCGAATTCGACAGAATTTTTCCAAGGACCGAAAACTTTTGAATGTTTTCTAAGTACCGAAAAAGGCAGAAATTTTCTAAGTACCGAAAACTTCTGAATGTTTTCTAAGTACCGAAAAAGGCAGAAATTTTCTAAGTACCGAAATCGACAGAATTTTTCTAAATAAAGAAATCGTCAGAATTTTTCTAAGTACCGAAATCGTCAGAAATTTTCTAAGTACCGAAAACTTCTGAGTCTTTTCAAAGTACCGAAAAAGGCAGAAATTTTCTAAGTACCGAAATCAAAAGAATTTTTCTAAGTACCGAAAACGTCAGAAATTTTCTAAGTATCGAAAAGGTCAGAAATTTTCTAAGTTCCGAAATCATCAGAATGTTTTTAAGTACCGAAATCGTCAGAATTTTCTAAGTACCGATATCGTCAGAATTTTTCTAAGTACCGAAATCAAAAGAATTTTTCTAAGTACCGAAAACGTCAGAAATTTTCTAAGTACTGCAAACTTCCTAGTCTTTTCAAAGTACCGAAAAAGGCAGAATTTTTCAAAGTACCGAAATCGTCAAAATTTTCTAAGTACCGAAATCGGCAGAATTTTTCTAAGTACCGAAAACTTCTGAATGTTTAATAAGTATCGAAATCGTAAGAATTTTCTTAAGTACCGAAATTGACTGAATTTTTCTAAGTACCGAAATCAACAGAATTTTTCTAAGTACCGAATTCGACAGAATTTTTCTAAGTACCGAAAACTTTGAATGTTTTCTAAGTACCGAAAAAGGCAGAAATTTTCTAAGTACCGAAAATGTCAGAAATTTTCTTAGTACCGAAATCGGCAGAATTTTTCTAAGTACCGAAAATGTCAGAAATTTTCTAAGTACCGAAAACGTCAGATATTTTCTAAGTACCGAAAACTTCCGAGTCTTTTCTAAGTACCGAAATCGACAGAATTTTTCTAAGTACCGAAATCAACAGAATTTTTCTAAGTACCGAAATCGGCAGAATTTTTCTAAGTACCGAAAATGTCAGAAATTTTCTAAGTACCGAAAACGTCAGATATTTTCTAAGTTCTGAAAACTTCTGAGTCTTTTCAAAGTACCGAAAAAGGCAGAAATTTTCCAAGTACCGAAATCGACAGAATTTTTCTAAGTACCGAAAACGTCAGAAATTTTCTAAGTATCGAAAAGGTCAGAAATTTTCTAAGTTCCGAAATCATCAGAATGTTTTTAAGTACCGAAATCGTCAGAATTTTCTAAGTACTGATATCGTCAGAATTTTTCTAAGTACCGAAATCAAAAGAATTTTTCTAAGTACCGAAAACGTCAGAAATTTTCTAAGTACTGCAAACTTCCTAGTCTTTTCAAAGTACCGAAAAAGGCAGAATTTTTCAAAGTACCGAAATCGTCAAAATTTTCTAAGTACCGAAATCGGCAGAATTTTTCTAAGTACCGAAAACTTCTGAATGTTTAATAAGTATCGAAATCGTAATAATTTTCCTAAGTACCGAAATCGACAGAATTTTTCTAAGTACCGAAATCAACAGAATTTTTCTAAGTACCGAAATCGGCAGAATTTTTCTAAGTACCGAAAATGTCAGAAATTTTCTAAGTACCGAAAAGGTCAGATATTTTCTAAGTACTGAAAACTTCTGAGTCTTTTCAAAGTACCGAAAAAGGCAGAAATTTTCCAAGTACCGAAATCGACAGAATTTTTCTAAGTACCGAAAACGTCAGAAATTTTCTAAGTATCGAAAAGGTCAGAAATTTTCTAAGTTCCGAAATCATCAGAATGTTTTTAAGTACCGAAATCGTCAGAATTTTCTAAGTACCGATATCGTCAGAATTTTTCTAAGTACCGAAATCAAAAGAATTTTTCTAAGTACCGAAAACGTCAGAAATTTTCTAAGTACTGCAAACTTCCTAGTCTTTTCAAAGTACCGAAAAAGGCAGAATTTTTCAAAGTACCGAAATCGTCAAAATTTTCTAAGTACCGAAATCGGCAGAATTTTTCTAAGTACCGAAAACTTCTGAATGTTTAATAAGTATCGAAATCGTAAGAATTTTCTTAAGTACCGAAATTGACTGAATTTTTCTAAGTACCGAAATCAACAGAATTTTTCTAAGTACCGAATTCGACAGAATTTTTCTAAGTACCGAAAACTTTGAATGTTTTCTAAGTACCGAAAAAGGCAGAAATTTTCTAAGTACCGAAAATGTCAGAAATTTTCTTAGTACCGAAATCGGCAGAATTTTTCTAAGTACCGAAAACTTCCGAGTCTTTTCTAAGTACCGAAATCGACAGAATTTTTCTAAGTACCGAAATCAACAGAATTTTTCTAAGTACCGAAATCGGCAGAATTTTTCTAAGTACCGAAAATGTCAGAAATTTTCTAAGTACCGAAAACGTCAGATATTTTCTAAGTTCTGAAAACTTCTGAGTCTTTTCAAAGTACCGAAAAAGGCAGAAATTTTCCAAGTACCGAAATCGACAGAATTTTTCTAAGTACCGAAAACGTCAGAAATTTTCTAAGTATCGAAAAGGTCAGAAATTTTCTAAGTTCCGAAATCATCAGAATGTTTTTAAGTACCGAAATCGTCAGAATTTTCTAAGTACCGATATCGTCAGAATTTTTCTAAGTACCGAAATCAAAAGAATTTTTCTAAGTACCGAAAACGTCAGAAATTTTCTAAGTACTGCAAACTTCCTAGTCTTTTCAAAGTACCGAAAAAGGCAGAATTTTTCAAAGTACCGAAATCGTCAAAATTTTCTAAGTACCGAAATCGGCAGAATTTTTCTAAGTACCGAAAACTTCTGAATGTTTAATAAGTATCGAAATCGTAAGAATTTTCTTAAGTACCGAAATTGACTGAATTTTTCTAAGTACCGAAATCAACAGAATTTTTCTAAGTACCGAATTCGACAGAATTTTTCTAAGTACCGAAAACTTTGAATGTTTTCTAAGTACCGAAAAAGGCAGAAATTTTCTAAGTACCGAAATCGACAGAATTTTTCTAAATACCGAAATCGTCAGAATTTTTCTAAGTACCGAAATCGTCAGAAATTTTCTAAGTACCGAAATCATCAGAATTTTTCTAAATGCCGAAAACGTCAGAAATTTTCTAAGTACCGAAAATGTCAGAAATTTTCTTAGTACCGAAATCGGCAGAATTTTTCTAAGTACCGAAAACCTCCGAGTCTTTTCTAAGTACCGAAATCGACAGAATTTTTCTAAGTACCGAAATCAACAGAATTTTTCTAAGTACCGAAATCGGCAGAATTTTTCTAAGTACCGAAAATGTCAGAAATTTTCTAAGTACCGAAAAGGTCAGATATTTTCTAAGTACTGAAAACTTCTGAGTCTTTTCAAAGTACCGAAAAAGGCAGAAATTTTCCAAGTACCGAAATCGACAGAATTTTTCTAAGTACCGAAAACGTCAGAAATTTTCTAAGTATCGAAAAGGTCAGAAATTTTCTAAGTTCCGAAATCATCAGAATGTTTTTAAGTACCGAAATCGTCAAAATTTTCTAAGTACCGATATCGTCAGAATTTTTCTAAGTACCGAAATCAAAAGAATTTTTCTAAGTACCGAAAACGTCAGAAATTTTCTAAGTACTGCAAACTTCCTAGTCTTTTCAAAGTACCGAAAAAGGCAGAATTTTTCAAAGTACCGAAATCGTCAAAATTTTCTAAGTACCGAAATCGGCAGAATTTTTCTAAGTACCGAAAACTTCTGAATGTTTAATAAGTATCGAAATCGTAAGAATTTTCTTAAGTACCGAAATTGACTGAATTTTTCTAAGTACCGAAATCAACAGAATTTTTCTAAGTACCGAATTCGACAGAATTTTTCTAAGTACCGAAAACTTTGAATGTTTTCTAAGTACCGAAAAAGGCAGAAATTTTCTAAGTACCGAAAATGTCAGAAATTTTCTTAGTACCGAAATCGGCAGAATTTTTCTAAGTACCGAAAATGTCAGAAATTTTCTAAGTACCGAAAACGTCAGATATTTTCTAAGTACCGAAAACTTCCGAGTCTTTTCTAAGTACCGAAATCGACAGAATTTTTCTAAGTACCGAAATCAACAGAATTTTTCTAAGTACCGAAATCGGCAGAATTTTTCTAAGTACCGAAAATGTCAGAAATTTTCTAAGTACCGAAAACGTCAGATATTTTCTAAGTTCTGAAAACTTCTGAGTCTTTTCAAAGTACCGAAAAAGGCAGAAATTTTCCAAGTACCGAAATCGACAGAATTTTTCTAAGTACCGAAAACGTCAGAAATTTTCTAAGTATCGAAAAGGTCAGAAATTTTCTAAGTTCCGAAATCATCAGAATGTTTTTAAGTACCGAAATCGTCAGAATTTTCTAAGTACTGATATCGTCAGAATTTTTCTAAGTACCGAAATCAAAAGAATTTTTCTAAGTACCGAAAACGTCAGAAATTTTCTAAGTACTGCAAACTTCCTAGTCTTTTCAAAGTACCGAAAAAGGCAGAATTTTTCAAAGTACCGAAATCGTCAAAATTTTCTAAGTACCGAAATCGGCAGAATTTTTCTAAGTACCGAAAACTTCTGAATGTTTAATAAGTATCGAAATCGTAAGAATTTTCCTAAGTACCGAAATTGACTGAATTTTTCTAAGTACCGAAATCAACAGAATTTTTCTAAGTACCGAATTCGACAGAATTTTTCCAAGTACCGAAAACTTTTGAATGTTTTCTAAGTACCGAAAAAGGCAGAAATTTTCTAAGTACCGAAAACTTCTGAATGTTTTCTAAGTACCGAAAAAGGCAGAAATTTTCTAAGTACCGAAATCGACAGAATTTTTCTAAATACCGAAATCGTCAGAATTTTTCTAAGTACCGAAATCGTCAGAAATTTTCTAAGTACCGAAAACTTCTGAGTCTTTTCAAAGTACCGAAAAAGGCAGAAATTTTCTAAGTACCGAAATCAAAAGAATTTTTCTAAGTACCGAAAACGTCAGAAATTTTCTAAGTACCGAAAACTTCCGAGTCTTTTCTAAGTACCGAAATCGACAGAATTTTTCTAAGTACCGAAATCAACAGAATTTTTCTAAGTACCGAAATCGGCAGAATTTTTCTAAGTACCGAAAACTTCTGAATGTTTAATAAGTATCGAAATCGTAAGTATTTTTCTAAGTACCGAAAATGTCAGAAATTTTCTAAGTACTGCAAACTTCTGAGTCTTTTCGAAGTACCGAAAAAGGCAGAAATTTTCCAAGTACCGAAATCAACAGAATTTTTCTAAGTACCGAATTCGACAGATTTTTCTAAGTAACGAAAACTTCTGAATGTTTTCTAAGAACCGAAAAAGGCAGAAATTTTGTAAGTACCGAAAACTTCCGAGTCTTTCCTAAGTACCGAAATCGACAGATTTTTTCTAAGTACCGAAATCAACAGAATTTTTCTAAGTACCGAAATCGGCAGAATTTTTCTAAGTACCGAAAATGTCAGATATTTTCTAAGTACCGAAAACGTCAGATATTTTCTAAGTTCTGAAAACTTCTGAGTCTTTTCAAAGTACCGAAAAAGGCAGAAATTTTCCAAGTACCGAAATCGACAGAATTTTTCTAAGTACCGAAAACGTCAGAAATTTTCTAAGTATCGAAAAGGTCAGAAATTTTCTAAGTTCCGAAATCATCAGAATGTTTTTAAGTACCGAAATCGTCAGAATTTTCTAAGTACTGATATCGTCAGAATTTTTCTAAGTACCGAAATCAAAAGAATTTTTCTAAGTACCGAAAACGTCAGAAATTTTCTAAGTACTGCAAACTTCCTAGTCTTTTCAAAGTACCGAAAAAGGCAGAATTTTTCAAAGTACCGAAATCGTCAAAATTTTCTAAGTACCGAAATCGGCAGAATTTTTCTAAGTACCGAAAACTTCTGAATGTTTAATAAGTATCGAAATCGTAAGAATTTTCCTAAGTACCGAAATTGACTGAATTTTTCTAAGTACCGAAATCAACAGAATTTTTCTAAGTACCGAATTCGACAGAATTTTTCCAAGGACCGAAAACTTTTGAATGTTTTCTAAGTACCGAAAAAGGCAGAAATTTTCTAAGTACCGAAAACTTCTGAATGTTTTCTAAGTACCGAAAAAGGCAGAAATTTTCCAAGTACCGAAATCGACAGAATTTTTCTAAGTACCGAAAACGTCAGAAATTTTCTAAGTATCGAAAAGGTCAGAAATTTTCTAAGTTCCGAAATCATCAGAATGTTTTTAAGTACCGAAATCGTCAAAATTTTCTAAGTACCGATATCGTCAGAATTTTTCTAAGTACCGAAATCAAAAGAATTTTTCTAAGTACCGAAAACGTCAGAAATTTTCTAAGTACTGCAAACTTCCTAGTCTTTTCAAAGTACCGAAAAAGGCAGAATTTTTCAAAGTACCGAAATCGTCAAAATTTTCTAAGTACCGAAATCGGCAGAATTTTTCTAAGTACCGAAAACTTCTGAATGTTTAATAAGTATCGAAATCGTAAGAATTTTCTTAAGTACCGAAATTGACTGAATTTTTCTAAGTACCGAAATCAACAGAATTTTTCTAAGTACCGAATTCGACAGAATTTTTCTAAGTACCGAAAACTTTGAATGTTTTCTAAGTACCGAAAAAGGCAGAAATTTTCTAAGTACCGAAAATGTCAGAAATTTTCTTAGTACCGAAATCGGCAGAATTTTTCTAAGTACCGAAAATGTCAGAAATTTTCTAAGTACCGAAAACGTCAGATATTTTCTAAGTTCTGAAAACTTCTGAGTCTTTTCAAAGTACCGAAAAAGGCAGAAATTTTCCAAGTACCGAAATCGACAGAATTTTTCTAAGTACCGAAAACGTCAGAAATTTTCTAAGTATCGAAAAGGTCAGAAATTTTCTAAGTTCCGAAATCATCAGAATGTTTTTAAGTACCGAAATCGTCAGAATTTTCTAAGTACTGATATCGTCAGAATTTTTCTAAGTACCGAAATCAAAAGAATTTTTCTAAGTACCGAAAACGTCAGAAATTTTCTAAGTACTGCAAACTTCCTAGTCTTTTCAAAGTACCGAAAAAGGCAGAATTTTTCAAAGTACCGAAATCGTCAAAATTTTCTAAGTACCGAAATCGGCAGAATTTTTCTAAGTACCGAAAACTTCTGAATGTTTAATAAGTATCGAAATCGTAAGAATTTTCCTAAGTACCGAAATTGACTGAATTTTTCTAAGTACCGAAATCAACAGAATTTTTCTAAGTACCGAATTCGACAGAATTTTTCCAAGTACCGAAAACTTTTGAATGTTTTCTAAGTACCGAAAAAGGCAGAAATTTTCTAAGTACCGAAAACTTCTGAATGTTTTCTAAGTACCGAAAAAGGCAGAAATTTTCTAAGTACCGAAATCGACAGAATTTTTCTAAATACCGAAATCGTCAGAATTTTTCTAAGTACCGAAATCGTCAGAAATTTTCTAAGTACCGAAAACTTCTGAGTCTTTTCAAAGTACCGAAAAAGGCAGAAATTTTCTAAGTACCGAAATCAAAAGAATTTTTCTAAGTACCGAAAACGTCAGAAATTTTCTAAGTACCGAAAACTTCCGAGTCTTTTCTAAGTACCGAAATCGACAGAATTTTTCTAAGTACCGAAATCAACAGAATTTTTCTAAGTACCGAAATCGGCAGAATTTTTCTAAGTACCGAAAACTTCTGAATGTTTAATAAGTATCGAAATCGTAAGTATTTTTCTAAGTACCGAAAATGTCAGAAATTTTCTAAGTACTGCAAACTTCTGAGTCTTTTCGAAGTACCGAAAAAGGCAGAAATTTTCCAAGTACCGAAATCAACAGAATTTTTCTAAGTACCGAATTCGACAGATTTTTCTAAGTAACGAAAACTTCTGAATGTTTTCTAAGAACCGAAAAAGGCAGAAATTTTGTAAGTACCGAAAACTTCCGAGTCTTTCCTAAGTACCGAAATCGACAGATTTTTTCTAAGTACCGAAATCAACAGAATTTTTCTAAGTACCGAAATCGGCAGAATTTTTCTAAGTACCGAAAATGTCAGATATTTTCTAAGTACCGAAAACGTCAGATATTTTCTAAGTTCTGAAAACTTCTGAGTCTTTTCAAAGTACCGAAAAAGGCAGAAATTTTCCAAGTACCGAAATCGACAGAATTTTTCTAAGTACCGAAAACGTCAGAAATTTTCTAAGTATCGAAAAGGTCAGAAATTTTCTAAGTTCCGAAATCATCAGAATGTTTTTAAGTACCGAAATCGTCAGAATTTTCTAAGTACTGATATCGTCAGAATTTTTCTAAGTACCGAAATCAAAAGAATTTTTCTAAGTACCGAAAACGTCAGAAATTTTCTAAGTACTGCAAACTTCCTAGTCTTTTCAAAGTACCGAAAAAGGCAGAATTTTTCAAAGTACCGAAATCGTCAAAATTTTCTAAGTACCGAAATCGGCAGAATTTTTCTAAGTACCGAAAACTTCTGAATGTTTAATAAGTATCGAAATCGTAAGAATTTTCCTAAGTACCGAAATTGACTGAATTTTTCTAAGTACCGAAATCAACAGAATTTTTCTAAGTACCGAATTCGACAGAATTTTTCCAAGGACCGAAAACTTTTGAATGTTTTCTAAGTACCGAAAAAGGCAGAAATTTTCTAAGTACCGAAAACTTCTGAATGTTTTCTAAGTACCGAAAAAGGCAGAAATTTTCTAAGTACCGAAATCGACAGAATTTTTCTAAATAAAGAAATCGTCAGAATTTTTCTAAGTACCGAAATCGTCAGAAATTTTCTAAGTACCGAAAACTTCTGAGTCTTTTCAAAGTACCGAAAAAGGCAGAAATTTTCTAAGTACCGAAATCAAAAGAATTTTTCTAAGTACCGAAAACGTCAGAAATTTTCTAAGTATCGAAAAGGTCAGAAATTTTCTAAGTTCCGAAATCATCAGAATGTTTTTAAGTACCGAAATCGTCAGAATTTTCTAAGTACCGATATCGTCAGAATTTTTCTAAGTACCGAAATCAAAAGAATTTTTCTAAGTACCGAAAACGTCAGAAATTTTCTAAGTACTGCAAACTTCCTAGTCTTTTCAAAGTACCGAAAAAGGCAGAATTTTTCAAAGTACCGAAATCGTCAAAATTTTCTAAGTACCGAAATCGGCAGAATTTTTCTAAGTACCGAAAACTTCTGAATGTTTAATAAGTATCGAAATCGTAAGAATTTTCTTAAGTACCGAAATTGACTGAATTTTTCTAAGTACCGAAATCAACAGAATTTTTCTAAGTACCGAATTCGACAGAATTTTTCTAAGTACCGAAAACTTTGAATGTTTTCTAAGTACCGAAAAAGGCAGAAATTTTCTAAGTACCGAAAATGTCAGAAATTTTCTTAGTACCGAAATCGGCAGAATTTTTCTAAGTACCGAAAATGTCAGAAATTTTCTAAGTACCGAAAACGTCAGATATTTTCTAAGTACCGAAAACTTCCGAGTCTTTTCTAAGTACCGAAATCGACAGAATTTTTCTAAGTACCGAAATCAACAGAATTTTTCTAAGTACCGAAATCGGCAGAATTTTTCTAAGTACCGAAAATGTCAGAAATTTTCTAAGTACCGAAAACGTCAGATATTTTCTAAGTTCTGAAAACTTCTGAGTCTTTTCAAAGTACCGAAAAAGGCAGAAATTTTCCAAGTACCGAAATCGACAGAATTTTTCTAAGTACCGAAAACGTCAGAAATTTTCTAAGTATCGAAAAGGTCAGAAATTTTCTAAGTTCCGAAATCATCAGAATGTTTTTAAGTACCGAAATCGTCAGAATTTTCTAAGTACTGATATCGTCAGAATTTTTCTAAGTACCGAAATCAAAAGATTTTTTCTAAGTACCGAAAACGTCAGAAATTTTCTAAGTACTGCAAACTTCCTAGTCTTTTCAAAGTACCGAAAAAGGCAGAATTTTTCAAAGTACCGAAATCGTCAAAATTTTCTAAGTACCGAAATCGGCAGAATTTTTCTAAGTACCGAAAACTTCTGAATGTTTAATAAGTATCGAAATCGTAATAATTTTCCTAAGTACCGAAATTGACTGAATTTTTCTAAGTACCGAAATCAACAGAATTTTTCTAAGTACCGAATTCGACAGAATTTTTCCAAGTACCGAAAACTTTTGAATGTTTTCTAAGTACCGAAAAAGGCAGAAATTTTCTAAGTACCGAAAACTTCTGAATGTTTTCTATGTACCGAAAAAGGCAGAAATTTTCTAAGTACCGAAATCGACAGAATTTTTCTAAATACCGAAATCGTCAGAATTTTTCTAAGTACCGAAATCGTCAGAAATTTTCTAAGTACCGAAAACTTCTGAGTCTTTTCAAAGTACCGAAAAAGGCAGAAATTTTCTAAGTACCGAAATCAAAAGAATTTTTCTAAGTACCGAAAACGTCAGAAATTTTCTAAGTACCGAAAACTTCCGAGTCTTTTCTAAGTACCGAAATCGACAGAATTTTTCTAAGTACCGAAATCAACAGAATTTTTCTAAGTACCGAAATCGGCAGAATTTTTCTAAGTACCGAAAACTTCTGAATGTTTAATAAGTATCGAAATCGTAAGTATTTTTCTAAGTACCGAAAATGTCAGAAATTTTCTAAGTACTGCAAACTTCTGAGTCTTTTCGAAGTACCGAAAAAGGCAGAAATTTTCCAAGTACCGAAATCAACAGAATTTTTCTAAGTACCGAATTCGACAGATTTTTCTAAGTAACGAAAACTTCTGAATGTTTTCTAAGAACCGAAAAAGGCAGAAATTTTGTAAGTACCGAAAACTTCCGAGTCTTTCCTAAGTACCGAAATCGACAGATTTTTTCTAAGTACCGAAATCAACAGAATTTTTCTAAGTACCGAAATCGGCAGAATTTTTCTAAGTACCGAAAATGTCAGATATTTTCTAAGTACCGAAAACGTCAGATATTTTCTAAGTACTGAAAACTTCTGAGTCTTTTCTAAGTACCGAAAATGTCAGAAATTTTCTTAGTACCGAAATCGGCAGAATTTTTCTAAGTACCGAAAACTTCCGAGTCTTTTCTAAGTACCGAAATCGACAGAATTTTTCTAAGTACCGAAATCAACAGAATTTTTCTAAGTACCGAAATCGGCAGAATTTTTCTAAGTACCGAAAATGTCAGAAATTTTCTAAGTACCGAAAACGTCAGATATTTTCTAAGTACTGAAAACTTCTGAGTCTTTTCAATGTACCGAAAAAGGCAGAAATTTTCCAAGTACCGAAATCGACAGAATTTTTCTAAGTACCGAAAACGTCAGAAATTTTCTAAGTATCGAAAAGGTCAGAAATTTTCTAAGATCCGAAATCATCAGAATGTTTTTAAGTACCGAAATCGTCAGAATTTTCTAAGTACCGATATCGTCAGAATTTTTCTAAGTACCGAAATCAAAAGAATTTTTCTAAGTACCGAAAACGTCAGAAATTTTCTAAGTACTGCAAACTTCTTAGTCTTTTCAAAGTACCGAAAAAGGCAGAATTTTTCAAAGTACCGAAATCGTCAGAATTTTCTATGTACCGAAATCGGCAGAATTTTTCTAAGTACCGAAAACTTCTGAATGTTTAATAAGTATCGAAATCGTAAGAATTTTCCTAAGTACCGAAATTGACTGAATTTTTCTAAGTACCGAAATCAACAGAATTTTTCTAAGTACCGAATTCGACAGAATTTTTCTATGTACCGAAATCGTCAGAAATTTTCTAAGTACCGAAAACTTCTGAGTCTTTTCAAAGTACCGAAAAAGGCAGAAATTTTCTAAGTACCGAAATCAAAAGAATTTTTCTAAGTACCGAAAACTTCTGTATGTTTAATAAGTATCGAAATCGTAAGTATTTTTCTAAGTACCGAAAACGTCAGATATTTTCTAAGTACTGAAAACTTCTGAGTCTTTTCAAAGTACCGAAAAAGGCAGAAATTTTCCAAGTACCGAAATCGACAGAATTTTTCTAAGTACCGAAATCGGCAGAATTTTTCTAAGTTCCGAAAACTTTTGAATGTTTTCTAAGTACCGAAATCGACAGAATTTTTCTAAGTTCCGAAATCGTCAGAATTTTTCTATGTACCGAAATCGGCAGAATTTTTCTAAGTACCGAAAACTTCTGAATGTTTAATAAGTATCGAAATCGTAAGTATTTTTCTAAGTACCGAAAATGTCAGAAATTTTCTAAGTACTGCAAACTTCTGAGTCTTTTCAAAGTACCGAAAACGTCAGATATTTTCTAAGTACTGAAAACTTCTGAGTCTTTTCAAAGTACCGAAAAAGGCAGAAATTTTCCAAGTACCGAAATCGACAGAATTTTTCTAAGTACCGAAAACGTCAGAAATTTTCTAAGTATCGAAAAGGTCAGAAATTTTCTAAGATCCGAAATCATCAGAATGTTTCTAAGTACCGAAATCGTCAGAATTTTCTAAGTACCGATATCGTCAGAATTTTTCTAAGTACCGAAATCAAAAGAATTTTTCTAAGTACCGAAAACGTCAGAAATTTTTTAAGTACTGCAAACTTCCTAGTCTTTTCAAAGTACCGAAAAAGGCAGAATTTTTCAAAGTACCGAAATCGTCAGAATTTTCTAAGTACCGAAATCGGCAGAATTTTCCTAAGTACCGAAAACTTCTGTATGTTTAATAAGTATCGAAATCGTAAGAATTTTTCTAAGTTCCGAAATCATCAGAATTTTTCTAAGATCCGAAATCATCAGAATTTTTCTAAGTACCGAAAACGTCAGAAATTTTCTAAGTACCGAAAATGTCAGAAATTTTCTTAGTACCGAAATTGGCAGAATTTTTCTAAGTACCGAAAACTTCCGAGTCTTTTCTAAGTACCGAAATCGACAGAATTTTTCTAAGTACCGAAATCAACAGAATTTTTCTAAGTACCGAAATCGGCAGAATTTTTCTAAGTACCGAAAATGTCAGAATTTTTCTAAGTACCGAAAACGTCAGAAATTTTCTAAGTACCGAAAACTTCCGAGTCTTTTCTAAGTACCGAAATCGACAGAATTTTTCTAAGTACCGAAATCAACAGAATTTTTCTAAGTACCGAAATCGGCAGAATTTTTCTAAGTACCGAAAACTTCTGAATGTTTAATAAGTATCGAAATCGTAAGTATTTTTCTAAGTACCGAAAATGTCAGAAATTTTCTAAGTACCGAAAAGGTCAGATATTTTCTAAGTACTGAAAACTTCTGAGTCTTTTCAAAGTACCGAAAAAGGCAGAAATTTTCCAAGTACCGAAATCGACAGAATTTTTCTAAGTACCGAAAACGTCAGAAATTTTCTAAGTATCGAAAAGGTCAGAAATTTTCTAAGTTCCGAAATCATCAGAATGTTTTTAAGTACCGAAATCGTCAGAATTTTCTAAGTACCGATATCGTCAGAATTTTTCTAAGTACCGAAATCAAAAGAATTTTTCTAAGTACCGAAAACGTCAGAAATTTTCTAAGTACTGCAAACTTCCTAGTCTTTTCAAAGTACCGAAAAAGGCAGAATTTTTCAAAGTACCGAAATCGTCAAAATTTTCTAAGTACCGAAATCGGCAGAATTTTTCTAAGTACCGAAAACTTCTGAATGTTTAATAAGTATCGAAATCGTAAGAATTTTCTTAAGTACCGAAATTGACTGAATTTTTCTAAGTACCGAAATCAACAGAATTTTTCTAAGTACCGAATTCGACAGAATTTTTCTAAGTACCGAAAACTTTGAATGTTTTCTAAGTACCGAAAAAGGCAGAAATTTTCTAAGTACCGAAAATGTCAGAAATTTTCTTAGTACCGAAATCGGCAGAATTTTTCTAAGTACCGAAAACTTCCGAGTCTTTTCTAAGTACCGAAATCGACAGAATTTTTCTAAGTACCGAAATCAACAGAATTTTTCTAAGTACCGAAATCGGCAGAATTTTTCTAAGTACCGAAAATGTCAGAAATTTTCTAAGTACCGAAAACGTCAGATATTTTCTAAGTTCTGAAAACTTCTGAGTCTTTTCAAAGTACCGAAAAAGGCAGAAATTTTCCAAGTACCGAAATCGACAGAATTTTTCTAAGTACCGAAAACGTCAGAAATTTTCTAAGTATCGAAAAGGTCAGAAATTTTCTAAGTTCCGAAATCATCAGAATGTTTTTAAGTACCGAAATCGTCAGAATTTTCTAAGTACTGATATCGTCAGAATTTTTCTAAGTACCGAAATCAAAAGAATTTTTCTAAGTACCGAAAACGTCAGAAATTTTCTAAGTACTGCAAACTTCCTAGTCTTTTCAAAGTACCGAAAAAGGCAGAATTTTTCAAAGTACCGAAATCGTCAAAATTTTCTAAGTACCGAAATCGGCAGAATTTTTCTAAGTACCGAAAACTTCTGAATGTTTAATAAGTATCGAAATCGTAAGAATTTTCCTAAGTACCGAAATTGACTGAATTTTTCTAAGTACCGAAATCAACAGAATTTTTCTAAGTACCGAATTCGACAGAATTTTTCCAAGTACCGAAAACTTTTGAATGTTTTCTAAGTACCGAAAAAGGCAGAAATTTTCTAAGTACCGAAATCAAAAGAATTTTTCTAAGTACCGAAAACGTCAGAAATTTTCTAAGTATCGAAAAGGTCAGAAATTTTCTAAGTTCCGAAATCATCAGAATGTTTTTAAGTACCGAAATCGTCAGAATTATCTAAGTACCGATATCGTCAGAATTTTTCTAAGTACCGAAATCAAAAGAATTTTTCTAAGTACCGAAAACGTCAGAAATTTTCTAAGTACTGCAAACTTCCTAGTCTTTTCAAAGTACCGAAAAAGGCAGAATTTTTCAAAGTACCGAAATCGTCAAAATTTTCTAAGTACCGAAATCGGCAGAATTTTTCTAAGTACCGAAAACTTCTGAATGTTTAATAAGTATCGAAATCGTAAGAATTTTCTTAAGTACCGAAATTGACTGAATTTTTCTAAGTACCGAAATCAACAGAATTTTTCTAAGTACCGAATTCGACAGAATTTTTCTAAGTACCGAAAACTTTGAATGTTTTCTAAGTACCGAAAAAGGCAGAAATTTTCTAAGTACCGAAAATGTCAGAAATTTTCTTAGTACCGAAATCGGCAGAATTTTTCTAAGTACCGAAAACTTCCGAGTCTTTTCTAAGTACCGAAATCGACAGAATTTTTCTAAGTACCGAAATCAACAGAATTTTTCTAAGTACCGAAATCGGCAGAATTTTTCTAAGTACCGAAAATGTCAGAAATTTTCTAAGTACCGAAAACGTCAGATATTTTCTAAGTTCTGAAAACTTCTGAGTCTTTTCAAAGTACCGAAAAAGGCAGAAATTTTCCAAGTACCGAAATCGACAGAATTTTTCTAAGTACCGAAAACGTCAGAAATTTTCTAAGTATCGAAAAGGTCAGAAATTTTCTAAGTTCCGAAATCATCAGAATGTTTTTAAGTACCGAAATCGTCAGAATTTTCTAAGTACTGATATCGTCAGAATTTTTCTAAGTACCGAAATCAAAAGAATTTTTCTAAGTACCGAAAACGTCAGAAATTTTCTAAGTACTGCAAACTTCCTAGTCTTTTCAAAGTACCGAAAAAGGCAGAATTTTTCAAAGTACCGAAATCGTCAAAATTTTCTAAGTACCGAAATCGGCAGAATTTTTCTAAGTACCGAAAACTTCTGAATGTTTAATAAGTATCGAAATCGTAAGAATTTTCCTAAGTACCGAAATTGACTGAATTTTTCTAAGTACCGAAATCAACAGAATTTTTCTAAGTACCGAATTCGACAGAATTTTTCCAAGTACCGAAAACTTTTGAATGTTTTCTAAGTACCGAAAAAGGCAGAAATTTTCTAAGTACCGAAAACTTCTGAATGTTTTCTAAGTACCGAAAAAGGCAGAAATTTTCTAAGTACCGAAATCGACAGAATTTTTCTAAATACCGAAATCGTCAGAATTTTTCTAAGTACCGAAATCGTCAGAAATTTTCTAAGTACCGAAAACTTCTGAGTCTTTTCAAAGTACCGAAAAAGGCAGAAATTTTCTAAGTACCGAAATCAAAAGAATTTTTCTAAGTACCGAAAACGTCAGAAATTTTCTAAGTATCGAAAAGGTCAGAAATTTTCTAAGTTCCGAAATCATCAGAATGTTTTTAAGTACCGAAATCGTCAGAATTTTCTAAGTACCGATATCGTCAGAATTTTTCTAAGTACCGAAATCAAAAGAATTTTTCTAAGTACCGAAAACGTCAGAAATTTTCTAAGTACTGCAAACTTCCTAGTCTTTTCAAAGTACCGAAAAAGGCAGAATTTTTCAAAGTACCGAAATCGTCAAAATTTTCTAAGTACCGAAATCGGCAGAATTTTTCTAAGTACCGAAAACTTCTGAATGTTTAATAAGTATCGAAATCGTAAGAATTTTCTTAAGTACCGAAATTGACTGAATTTTTCTAAGTACCGAAATCAACAGAATTTTTCTAAGTACCGAATTCGACAGAATTTTTCTAAGTACCGAAAACTTTGAATGTTTTCTAAGTACCGAAAAAGGCAGAAATTTTCTAAGTACCGAAATCGACAGAATTTTTCTAAATACCGAAATCGTCAGAATTTTTCTAAGTACCGAAATCGTCAGAAATTTTCTAAGTACCGAAATCATCAGAATTTTTCTAAGTGCCGAAAACGTCAGAAATTTTCTAAGTACCGAAAATGTCAGAAATTTTCTTAGTACCGAAATCGGCAGAATTTTTCTAAGTACCGAAAACCTCCGAGTCTTTTCTAAGTACCGAAATCGACAGAATTTTTCTAAGTACCGAAATCAACAGAATTTTTCTAAGTACCGAAATCGGCAGAATTTTTCTAAGTACCGAAAATGTCAGAAATTTTCTAAGTACCGAAAAGGTCAGATATTTTCTAAGTACAGAAAACTTCTGAGTCTTTTCAAAGTACCGAAAAAGGCAGAAATTTTCCAAGTACCGAAATCGACAGAATTTTTCTAAGTACCGAAAACGTCAGAAATTTTCTAAGTATCGAAAAGGTCAGAAATTTTCTAAGTTCCGAAATCATCAGAATGTTTTTAAGTACCGAAATCGTCAAAATTTTCTAAGTACCGATATCGTCAGAATTTTTCTAAGTACCGAAATCAAAAGAATTTTTCTAAGTACCGAAAACGTCAGAAATTTTCTAAGTACTGCAAACTTCCTAGTCTTTTCAAAGTACCGAAAAAGGCAGAATTTTTCAAAGTACCGAAATCGTCAAAATTTTCTAAGTACCGAAATCGGCAGAATTTTTCTAAGTACCGAAAACTTCTGAATGTTTAATAAGTATCGAAATCGTAAGAATTTTCTTAAGTACCGAAATTGACTGAATTTTTCTAAGTACCGAAATCAACAGAATTTTTCTAAGTACCGAATTCGACAGAATTTTTCTAAGTACCGAAAACTTTGAATGTTTTCTAAGTACCGAAAAAGGCAGAAATTTTCTAAGTACCGAAAATGTCAGAAATTTTCTTAGTACCGAAATCGGCAGAATTTTTCTAAGTACCGAAAATGTCAGAAATTTTCTAAGTACCGAAAACGTCAGATATTTTCTAAGTACCGAAAACTTCCGAGTCTTTTCTAAGTACCGAAATCGACAGAATTTTTCTAAGTACCGAAATCAACAGAATTTTTCTAAGTACCGAAATCGGCAGAATTTTTCTAAGTACCGAAAATGTCAGAAATTTTCTAAGTACCGAAAACGTCAGATATTTTCTAAGTTCTGAAAACTTCTGAGTCTTTTCAAAGTACCGAAAAAGGCAGAAATTTTCCAAGTACCGAAATCGACAGAATTTTTCTAAGTACCGAAAACGTCAGAAATTTTCTAAGTATCGAAAAGGTCAGAAATTTTCTAAGTTCCGAAATCATCAGAATGTTTTTAAGTACCGAAATCGTCAGAATTTTCTAAGTACTGATATCGTCAGAATTTTTCTAAGTACCGAAATCAAAAGAATTTTTCTAAGTACCGAAAACGTCAGAAATTTTCTAAGTACTGCAAACTTCCTAGTCTTTTCAAAGTACCGAAAAAGGCAGAATTTTTCAAAGTACCGAAATCGTCAAAATTTTCTAAGTACCGAAATCGGCAGAATTTTTCTAAGTACCGAAAACTTCTGAATGTTTAATAAGTATCGAAATCGTAAGAATTTTCCTAAGTACCGAAATTGACTGAATTTTTCTAAGTACCGAAATCAACAGAATTTTTCTAAGTACCGAATTCGACAGAATTTTTCCAAGTACCGAAAACTTTTGAATGTTTTCTAAGTACCGAAAAAGGCAGAAATTTTCTAAGTACCGAAAACTTCTGAATGTTTTCTAAGTACCGAAAAAGGCAGAAATTTTCTAAGTACCGAAATCGACAGAATTTTTCTAAATACCGAAATCGTCAGAATTTTTCTAAGTACCGAAATCGTCAGAAATTTTCTAAGTACCGAAAACTTCTGAGTCTTTTCAAAGTACCGAAAAAGGCAGAAATTTTCTAAGTACCGAAATCAAAAGAATTTTTCTAAGTACCGAAAACGTCAGAAATTTTCTAAGTACCGAAAACTTCCGAGTCTTTTCTAAGTACCGAAATCGACAGAATTTTTCTAAGTACCGAAATCAACAGAATTTTTCTAAGTACCGAAATCGGCAGAATTTTTCTAAGTACCGAAAACTTCTGAATGTTTAATAAGTATCGAAATCGTAAGTATTTTTCTAAGTACCGAAGATGTCAGAAATTTTCTAAGTACTGCAAACTTCTGAGTCTTTTCGAAGTACCGAAAAAGGCAGAAATTTTCCAAGTACCGAAATCAACAGAATTTTTCTAAGTACCGAATTCGACAGATTTTTCTAAGTAACGAAAACTTCTGAATGTTTTCTAAGAACCGAAAAAGGCAGAAATTTTGTAAGTACCGAAAACTTCCGAGTCTTTCCTAAGTACCGAAATCGACAGATTTTTTCTAAGTACCGAAATCAACAGAATTTTTCTAAGTACCGAAATCGGCAGAATTTTTCTAAGTACCGAAAATGTCAGATATTTTCTAAGTAAAGAAAACGTCAGATATTTTCTAAGTACTGAAAACTTCTGAGTCTTTTCTAAGTACCGAAAATGTCAGAAATTTTCTTAGTACCGAAATCGGCAGAATTTTTCTAAGTACCGAAAACTTCCGAGTCTTTTCTAAGTACCGAAATCGACAGAATTTTTCTAAGTACCGAAATCAACAGAATTTTTCTAAGTACCGAAATCGGCAGAATTTTTCTAAGTACCGAAAATGTCAGAAATTTTCTAAGTACCGAAAACGTCAGATATTTTCTAAGTACTGAAAACTTCTGAGTCTTTTCAATGTACCGAAAAAGGCAGAAATTTTCCAAGTACCGAAATCGACAGAATTTTTCTAAGTACCGAAAACGTCAGAAATTTTCTAAGTATCGAAAAGGTCAGAAATTTTCTAAGATCCGAAATCATCAGAATGTTTTTAAGTACCGAAATCGTCAGAATTTTCTAAGTACCGATATCGTCAGAATTTTTCTAAGTACCGAAATCAAAAGAATTTTTCTAAGTACCGAAAACGTCAGAAATTTTCTAAGTACTGCAAACTTCCTAGTCTTTTCAAAGTACCGAAAAAGGCAGAATTTTTCAAAGTACCGAAATCGTCAAAATTTTCTAAGTACCGAAATCGGCAGAATTTTTCTAAGTACCGAAAACTTCTGAATGTTTAATAAGTATCGAAATCGTAAGAATTTTCCTAAGTACCGAAATTGACTGAATGTTTTCTAAGTACCGAAATCGACAGAATTTTTCTAAGTTCCGAAATCGTCAGAATTTTTCTATGTACCGAAATCGTCAGAAATTTTCTAAGTACCGAAAACTTCTGAGTCTTTTCAAAGTACCGAAAAAGGCAGAAATTTTCTAAGTACCGAAATCAAAAGAATTTTTCTAAGTACCGAAAACTTCTGAATGTTTAATAAGTATCGAAATCGTAAGTATTTTTCTAAGTACCGAAAATGTCAGAAATTTTCTAAGTACTGCAAACTTCTGAGTCTTTTCAAAGTACCGAAAAAGGCAGAAATTTTCCAAGTACCGAAATCAACAGAATTTTTCTAAGTACCGAATTCGACAGAATTTTTCTAAGTAACGAAAACTTCTGAATGTTTTCTAAGTACCGAAAAAGGCAGAAATTTTGTAAGTACCGAAAACTTCCGAGTCTTTTCTAAGTACCGAAATCGACAGAATTTTTCTAAGTACCGAAATCATCAGAATTTTTCTAAGTACCGGAATCGGCAGAATTTTTCTAAGTACCGAAAACTTCTGAATGTTTAATAAGTATCGAAATCGTAAGTATTTTTCTAAGTACCGAAAATGTCAGAAATTTTCTAAGTACTGCAAACTTCTGAGTCTTTTCAAAGTACCGAAAACGTCAGATATTTTCTAAGTACTGAAAACTTCTGAGTCTTTTCAAAGTACCGAAAAAGGCAGAAATTTTCCAAGTACCGAAATCGACAGAATTTTTCTAAGTACCGAAAACGTCAGAAATTTTCTAAGTATCGAAAAGGTCAGAAATTTTCTAAGATCCGAAATCATCAGAATGTTTCTAAGTACCGAAATCGTCAGAATTTTCTAAGTACCGATATCGTCAGAATTTTTCTAAGTACCGAAATCAAAAGAATTTTTCTAAGTACCGAAAACGTCAGAAATTTTTTAAGTACTGCAAACTTCCTAGTCTTTTCAAAGTACCGAAAAAGGCAGAATTTTTCAAAGTACCGAAATCGTCAGAATTTTCTAAGTACCGAAATCGGCAGAATTTTCCTAAGTACCGAAAACTTCTGTATGTTTAATAAGTATCGAAATCGTAAGAATTTTTCTAAGTTCCGAAATCATCAGAATTTTTCTAAGATCCGAAATCATCAGAATTTTTCTAAGTACCGAAAACGTCAGAAATTTTCTAAGTACCGAAAATGTCAGAAATTTTCTTAGTACCGAAATTGGCAGAATTTTTCTAAGTACCGAAAACTTCCGAGTCTTTTCTAAGTACCGAAATCGACAGAATTTTTCTAAGTACCGAAATCAACAGAATTTTTCTAAGTACCGAAATCGGCAGAATTTTTCTAAGTACCGAAAATGTCAGAATTTTTCTAAGTACCGAAATCGACAGAATTTTTCTAAGTACCGAAATCAACAGAATTTTTCTAAGTACCGAAATCGGCAGAATTTTTCTAAGTACCGAAAACTTCTGAATGTTTAATAAGTATCGAAATCGTAAGTATTTTTCTAAGTACCGAAAATGTCAGAAATTTTCTAAGTACTGCAAACTTCTGAGTATTTTCAAAGTACCGAAAAAGGCAGAAATTTTCCAAGTACCGAAATCAACAGAATTTTTCTAAGTACCGAATTCGACAGAATTTTTCTAAGTAATGAAAACTTCTGAACGTTTTCTAAGTACCGAAAAAGGCAGAAATTTTGTAAGTACCGAAAACTTCCGAGTCTTTTCTAAGTACCGAAATCGACAGATTTTTTCTAAGTACCGAAATCAACAGAATTTTTCTAAGTACCGAAATCGGCAGAATTTTTCTAAGTACCGAAAATGTCAGAAATTTTCTAAGTGCCGAAAACGTCAGATATTTTCTAAGTACTGAAAACTTCTGAGTCTTTTCAAAGTACCGAAAAAGGCAGAAATTTTCCAAGTACCGAAATCGACAGAATTTTTCTAAGTATCGAAAAGGTCAGAAATTTTCTAAGATCCGAAATCATCAGAATGTTTCTAAGTACCGAAATCGTCAGAATTTTCTAAGTACCGATATCGTCAAAATTTTTCTAAGTACCGAAATCAAAAGAATTTTTCTAAGTACCGAAAACGTCAGAAATTTTTTAAGTACTGCAAACTTCCTAGTCTTTTCAAAGTACCGAAAAAGGCAGAATTTTTCAAAGTACCGAAATCGTCAGAATTTTCTAAGTACCGAAATCGGCAGAATTTTTCTAAGTACCGAAAACTTCTGTATGTTTAATAAGTATCGAAATCGTAAGAATTTTTCTAAGTTCCGAAATCATCAGAATTTTTCTAAGATCCGAAATCATCAGAATTTTTCTAAGTACCGAAAACGTCAGAAATTTTCTAAGTACCGAAAACTTCCGAGTCTTTTCTAAGTACCGAAATCGACAGAATTTTTCTAAGTACCGAAATCAACAGAATTTTTCTAAGTACCGAAATCGGCAGAATTTTTCTAAGTACCGAAAACTTCTGAATGTTTAATAAGTATCGAAATCGTAAGTATTTTTCTAAGTACCGAAAATGTCAGAAATTTTCTAAGTACTGCAAACTTCTGAGTCTTTTCAAAGTACCGAAAAAGGCAGAAATTTTCCAAGTACCGAAATCAACAGAATTTTTCTAAGTACCGAATTCGACAGAATTTTTCTAAGTAATGAAAACTTCTGAACGTTTTCTAAGTACCTAAAAAGGCAGAAATTTTGTAAGTACCGAAAACTTCCGAGTCTTTTCTAAGTACCGAAATCGACAGATTTTTTCTAAGTACCGAAATCAACAGAATTTTTCTAAGTACCGAAATCGGCAGAATTTTTCTAAGTTCCGAAAACTTCTGAATGTTTAATAAGTATCGAAATCGTAAGTATTTTTCTAAGTACCGAAAATGTCAGAAATTTTCTAAGTACTGCAAACTTCTGAGTCTTTTCAAAGTACCGAAAAAGGCAGAAATTTTCCAAGTACCGAAATCAACAGAATTTTTCTAAGTACCGAATTCGACAGAATTTTTCTAAGTAATGAAAACTTCTGAACGTTTTCTAAGTACCGAAAAAGGCAGAAATTTTGTAAGTACCGAAAACTTCCGAGTCTTTTCTAAGTACCGAAATCGACAGATTTTTTCTAAGTACCGAAATCAACAGAATTTTTCTAAGTACCGAAATCGGCAGAATTTTTCTAAGTACCGAAAATGTCAGAAATTTTCTAAGTGCCGAAAACGTCAGATATTTTCTAAGTACTGAAAACTTCTGAGTCTTTTCAAAGTACCGAAAAAGGCAGAAATTTTCCAAGTACCGAAATCGACAGAATTTTTCTAAGTACCGAAAACGTCAGAAATTTTCTAAGTATCGAAAAGGTCAGAAATTTTCTAAGATCCGAAATCATCAGAATGTTTCTAAGTACCGAAATCGTCAGAATTTTCTAAGTACCGATAGCGTCAAAATTTTTCTAAGTACCGAAATCAAAAGAATTTTTCTAAGTACCGAAAACGTCAGAAATTTTTTAAGTACTGCAAACTTCCTAGTCTTTTCAAAGTACCGAAAAAGGCAGAATTTTTCAAAGTACCGAAATCGTCAGAATTTTCTAAGTACCGAAATCGGCAGAATTTTTCTAAGTACCGAAAACTTCTGTATGTTTAATAAGTATCGAAATCGTAAGAATTTTTCTAAGTTCCGAAATCATCAGAATTTTTCTAAGATCCGAAATCATCAGAATTTTTCTAAGTACCGAAAACGTCAGAAATTTTCTAAGTACCGAAAACTTCTGAATGTTTAATAAGTATCGAAATCGTAAGTATTTTTCTAAGTACCGAAAACGTCAGAAATTTTCTAAGTACTGCAAACTTCTGAGTCTTTTCAAAGTACCGAAAAAGGCAGAAATTTTCCAAGTACCGAAATCAACAGAATTTTTCTAAGTACCGAATTCGACAGAATTTTTCTAAGTAATGAAAACTTCTGAACGTTTTCTAAGTACCGAAAAAGGCAGAAATTTTGTAAGTACCGAAAACTTCCGAGTCTTTTCTAAGTACCGAAATCGACAGATTTTTTCTAAGTACCGAAATCAACAGAATTTTTCTAAGTACCGAAATCGGCAGAATTTTTCTAAGTACCGAAAACTTCTGAATGTTTAATAAGTATCGAAATCGTAAGTATTTTTCTAAGTACCGAAAATGTCAGAAATTTTCTAAGTACTGCAAACTTCTGAGTCTTTTCAAAGTACCGAAAAAGGCAGAAATTTTCCAAGTACCGAAATCAACAGAATTTTTCTAAGTACCGAATTCGACAGAATTTTTCTAAGTAATGAAAACTTCTGAACGTTTTCTAAGTACCGAAAAAGGCAGAAATTTTGTAAGTACCGAAAACTTCCGAGTCTTTTCTAAGTACCGAAATCGACAGATTTTTTCTAAGTACCGAAATCAACAGAATTTTTCTAAGTACCGAAATCGGCAGAATTTTTCTAAGTACCGAAAATGTCAGAAATTTTCTAAGTGCCGAAAACGTCAGATATTTTCTAAGTACTGAAAACTTCTGAGTCTTTTCAAAGTACCGAAAAAGGCAGAAATTTTCCAAGTACCGAAATCGACAGAATTTTTCTAAGTACCGAAAACGTCAGAAATTTTCTAAGTATCGAAAAGGTCAGAAATTTTCTAAGATCCGAAATCATCAGAATGTTTCTAAGTACCGAAATCGTCAGAATTTTCTAAGTACCGATATCGTCAAAATTTTTCTAAGTACCGAAATCAAAAGAATTTTTCTAAGTACCGAAAACGTCAGAAATTTTTTAAGTACTGCAAACTTCCTAGTCTTTTCAAAGTACCGAAAAATGCAGAATTTTTCAAAGTACCGAAATCGTCAGAATTTTCTAAGTACCGAAATCGGCAGAATTTTTCTAAGTACCGAAAACTTCTGTATGTTTAATAAGTATCGAAATCGTAAGAATTTTTCTAAGTTCCGAAATCATCAGAATTTTTCTAAGATCCGAAATCATCAGAATTTTTCTAAGTACCGAAAACGTCAGAAATTTTCTACGTACCGAAAACTTCTGAATGTTTAATAAGTATCGAAATCGTAAGTATTTTTCTAAGTGCCGAAAATGTCAGAAATTTTCTAAGTACTGCAAACTTCTGAGTCTTTTCAAAGTACCGAAAAAGGCAGAAATTTTCCAAGTACCGAAATCAACAGAATTTTTCTAAGTACCGAATTCGACAGAATTTTTCTAAGTAATGAAAACTTCTGAACGTTTTCTAAGTACCGAAAAAGGCAGAAATTTTGTAAGTACCGAAAACTTCCGAGTCTTTTCTAAGTACCGAAATCGACAGATTTTTTCTAAGTACCGAAATCAACAGAATTTTTCTAAGTACCGAAATCGGCAGAATTTTTCTAAGTACCGAAAACTTCTGAATGTTTAATAAGTATCGAAATCGTAAGTATTTTTCTAAGTACCGAAAATGTCAGAAATTTTCTAAGTACTGCAAACTTCTGAGTCTTTTCAAAGTACCGAAAAAGGCAGAAATTTTCCAAGTACCGAAATCAACAGAATTTTTCTAAGTACCGAATTCGACAGAATTTTTCTAAGTAATGAAAACTTCTGAACGTTTTCTAAGTACCGAAAAAGGCAGAAATTTTGTAAGTACCGAAAACTTCCGAGTCTTTTCTAAGTACCGAAATCGACAGATTTTTTCTAAGTACCGAAATCAACAGAATTTTTCTAAGTACCGAAATCGGCAGAATTTTTCTAAGTACCGAAAATGTCAGAAATTTTCTAAGTGCCGAAAACGTCAGATATTTTCTAAGTACTGAAAACTTCTGAGTCTTTTCAAAGTACCGAAAAAGGCAGAAATTTTCCAAGTACCGAAATCGACAGAATTTTTCTAAGTACCGAAAACGTCAGAAATTTTCTAAGTATCGAAAAGGTCAGAAATTTTCTAAGATCCGAAATCATCAGAATGTTTCTAAGTACCGAAATCGTCAGAATTTTCTAAGTACCGATATCGTCAAAATTTTTCTAAGTACCGAAATCAAAAGAATTTTTCTAAGTACCGAAAACGTCAGAAATTTTTTAAGTACTGCAAACTTCCTAGTCTTTTCAAAGTACCGAAAAAGGCAGAATTTTTCAAAGTACCGAAATCATCAGAATTTTTCTAAGATCCGAAATCATCAGAATTTTTCTAAGTACCGAAAACGTCAGAAATTTTCTACGTACCGAAAACTTCTGAATGTTTAATAAGTATCGAAATCGTAAGTATTTTTCTAAGTGCCGAAAATGTCAGAAATTTTCTAAGTACTGCAAACTTCTGAGTCTTTTCAAAGTACCGAAAAAGGCAGAAATTTTCCAAGTACCGAAATCAACAGAATTTTTCTAAGTACCGAATTCGACAGAATTTTTCTAAGTAATGAAAACTTCTGAACGTTTTCTAAGTACCGAAAAAGGCAGAAATTTTGTAAGTACCGAAAACTTCCGAGTCTTTTCTAAGTACCGAAATCGACAGATTTTTTCTAAGTACCGAAATCAACAGAATTTTTCTAAGTACCGAAATCGGCAGAATTTTTCTAAGTACCGAAAACTTCTGAATGTTTAATAAGTATCGAAATCGTAAGTATTTTTCTAAGTACCGAAAATGTCAGAAATTTTCTAAGTACTGCAAACTTCTGAGTCTTTTCAAAGTACCGAAAAAGGCAGAAATTTTCCAAGTACCGAAATCAACAGAATTTTTCTAAGTACCGAATTCGACAGAATTTTTCTAAGTAATGAAAACTTCTGAACGTTTTCTAAGTACCGAAAAAGGCAGAAATTTTGTAAGTACCGAAAACTTCCGAGTCTTTTCTAAGTACCGAAATCGACAGATTTTTTCTAAGTACCGAAATCAACAGAATTTTTCTAAGTACCGAAATCGGCAGAATTTTTCTAAGTACCGAAAATGTCAGAAATTTTCTAAGTGCCGAAAACGTCAGATATTTTCTAAGTACTGAAAACTTCTGAGTCTTTTCAAAGTACCGAAAAAGGCAGAAATTTTCCAAGTACCGAAATCGACAGAATTTTTCTAAGTACCGAAAACGTCAGAAATTTTCTAAGTATCGAAAAGGTCAGAAATTTTCTAAGATCCGAAATCATCAGAATGTTTCTAAGTACCGAAATCGTCAGAATTTTCTAAGTACCGATATCGTCAAAATTTTTCTAAGTACCGAAATCAAAAGAATTTTTCTAAGTACCGAAAACGTCAGAAATTTTTTAAGTACTGCAAACTTCCTAGTCTTTTCAAAGTACCGAAAAAGGCAGAATTTTTCAAAGTACCGAAATCGTCAGAATTTTCTAAGTACCGAAATCGGCAGAATTTTTCTAAGTACCGAAAACTTCTGTATGTTTAATAAGTATCGAAATCGTAAGAATTTTTCTAAGTTCCGAAATCATCAGAATTTTTCTAAGATCCGAAATCATCAGAATTTTTCTAAGTACCGAAAACGTCAGAAATTTTCTAAGTACCGAAAACTTCTGAATGTTTAATAAGTATCGAAATCGTAAGTATTTTTCTAAGTACCGAAAATGTCAGAAATTTTCTAAGTACTGCAAACTTCTGAGTCTTTTCAAAGTACCGAAAAAGGCAGAAATTTTCCAAGTACCGAAATCAACAGAATTTTTCTAAGTACCGAATTCGACAGAATTTTTCTAAGTAATGAAAACTTCTGAACGTTTTCTAAGTACCGAAAAAGGCAGAAATTTTGTAAGTACCGAAAACTTCCGAGTCTTTTCTAAGTACCGAAATCGACAGATTTTTTCTAAGTACCGAAATCAACAGAATTTTTCTAAGTACCGAAATCGGCAGAATTTTTCTAAGTACCGAAAACTTCTGAATGTTTAATAAGTATCGAAATCGTAAGTATTTTTCTAAGTACCGAAAATGTCAGAAATTTTCTAAGTACTGCAAACTTCTGAGTCTTTTCAAAGTACCGAAAAAGGCAGAAATTTTCCAAGTACCGAAATCAACAGAATTTTTCTAAGTACCGAATTCGACAGAATTTTTCTAAGTAATGAAAACTTCTGAACGTTTTCTAAGTACCGAAAAAGGCAGACATTTTGTAAGTACCGAAAACTTCCGAGTCTTTTCTAAGTACCGAAATCGACAGATTTTTTCTAAGTACCGAAATCAACAGAATTTTTCTAAGTACCGAAATCGGCAGAATTTTTCTAAGTACCGAAAATGTCAGAAATTTTCTAAGTGCCGAAAACGTCAGATATTTTCTAAGTACTGAAAACTTCTGAGTCTTTTCAAAGTACCGAAAAAGGCAGAAATTTTCCAAGTACCGAAATCGACAGAATTTTTCTAAGTACCGAAATCGGCAGAATTTTTCTAAGTACCGAAAACTTCTGTATGTTTAATAAGTATCGAAATCGTAAGAATTTTTCTAAGTTCCGAAATCATCAGAATTTTTCTAAGATACGAAATCATCAGAATTTTTCTAAGTACCGAAAACGTCAGAAATTTTCTAAGTACCGAAAACTTCTGAATGTTTAATAAGTATCGAAATCGTAAGTATTTTTCTAAGTACCGAAAATGTCAGAAATTTTCTAAGTACTGCAAACTTCTGAGTCTTTTCAAAGTACCGAAAAAGGCAGAAATTTTCCAAGTACCGAAATCAACAGAATTTTTCTAAGTACCGAATTCGACAGAATTTTTCTAAGTAATGAAAACTTCTGAACGTTTTCTAAGTACCGAAAAAGGCAGAAATTTTGTAAGTACCGAAAACTTCCGAGTCTTTTCTAAGTACCGAAATCGACAGATTTTTTCTAAGTACCGAAATCAACAGAATTTTTCTAAGTACCGAAATCGGCAGAATTTTTCTAAGTACCGAAAACTTCTGAATGTTTAATAAGTATCGAAATCGTAAGTATTTTTCTAAGTACCGAAAATGTCAGAAATTTTCTAAGTACTGCAAACTTCTGAGTCTTTTCAAAGTACCGAAAAAGGCAGAAATTTTCCAAGTACCGAAATCAACAGAATTTTTCTAAGTACCGAATTCGACAGAATTTTTCTAAGTAAAGAAAACTTCTGAACGTTTTCTAAGTACCGAAAAAGGCAGAAATTTTGTAAGTACCGAAAACTTCCGAGTCTTTTCTAAGTACCGAAATCGACAGATTTTTTCTAAGTACCGAAATCAACAGAATTTTTCTAAGTACCGAAATCGGCAGAATTTTTCTAAGTACCGAAAATGTCAGAAATTTTCTAAGTGCCGAAAACGTCAGATATTTTCTAAGTACTGAAAACTTCTGAGTCTTTTCAAAGTACCGAAAAAGGCAGAAATTTTCCAAGTACCGAAATCGACAGAATTTTTCTAAGTACCGAAAACGTCAGAAATTTTCTAAGTATCGAAAAGGTCAGAAATTTTCTAAGATCCGAAATCATCAGAATGTTTCTAAGTACCGAAATCGTCAGAATTTTCTAAGTACCGATATCGTCAAAATTTTTCTAAGTACCGAAATCAAAAGAATTTTTCTAAGTACCGAAAACGTCAGAAATTTTTTAAGTACTGCAAACTTCCTAGTCTTTTCAAAGTACCGAAAATGGCAGAATTTTTCAAAGTACCGAAATCGTCAGAATTTTCTAAGTACCGAAATCGGCAGAATTTTTCTAAGTACCGAAAACTTCTGTATGTTTAATAAGTATCGAAATCGTAAGAATTTTTCTAAGTTCCGAAATCATCAGAATTTTTCTAAGATCCGAAATCATCAGAATTTTTCTAAGTACCGAAAACGTCAGAAATTTTCTAAGTACCGAAAACTTCCGAGTCTTTTCTAAGTACCGAAATCGACAGAATTTTTCTAAGTACCGAAATCAACAGAATTTTTCTAAGTACCGAAATCGGCAGAATTTTTCTAAGTACCGAAAACTTCTGAATGTTTAATAAGTATCGAAATCGTAAGTATTTTTCTAAGTACCGAAAATGTCAGAAATTTTCTAAGTACTGCAAACTTCTGAGTCTTTTAAAAGTACCGAAAAAGGCAGAAATTTTCCAAGTACCGAAATCAACAGAATTTTTCTAAGTACCGAATTCGACAGAATTTTTCTAAGTAATGAAAACTTCTGAACGTTTTCTAAGTACCGAAAAAGGCAGAAATTTTGTAAGTACCGAAAACTTCCGAGTCTTTTCTAAGTACCGAAATCGACAGATTTTTTGTAAGTACCGAAATCAACAGAATTTTTCTAAGTACCGAAATCGGCAGAATTTTTCTAAGTACCGAAAATGTCAGAAATTTTCTAAGTACCGAAAACGTCAGATATTTTCTAAGTACTGAAAACTTCTGAGTCTTTTCAAAGTACCGAAAAAGGCAGAAATTTTCCAAGTACCGAAATCGGCAGAATTTTTCTAAGTACCGAAAACGTCAGAAATTTTCTAAGTATCGAAAAGGTCAGAAATTTTCTAAGATCCGAAATCATCAGAATGTTTCTAAGTACCGAAATCGTCAGAATTTTCTAAGTACCGATATCGTCAGAATTTTTCTAAGTACCGAAATCAAAAGAATTTTTCTAAGTACCGAAAACGTCAGAAATTTTTTAAGTACTGCAAACTTCCTAGTCTTTTCAAAGTACCGAAAAAGGCAGAATTTTTCTAAGATCCGAAATCATCAGAATTTTTCTAAGTACCGAAAACGTCAGAAATTTTCTAAGTACCGAAAATGTCAGAAATTTTCTTAGTACCGAAATTGGCAGAATTTTTCTAAGTACCGAAAACTTCCGAGTCTTTTCTAAGTACCTAAATCGACAGAATTTTTCTAAGTACCGAAATCAACAGAATTTTTCTAAGTACCGAAATCGGCAGAATTTTTCTAAGTACCGAAAATGTCAGAAATTTTCTAAGTACCGAAAACGTCAGTTTTTTTTTAAGTACTGAAAACTTCTGAGTCTTTTCAAAGTACCGAAAAAGGCAGAAATTTTCTAAGTACCGAAATCAACAGAAATTTTCTAAGTACCGAAATCAACAGAATTTTTCTAAGTACCGAAAACGTCAGAAATTTTCTAAGTATCGAAAAGGTCAGAAATTTTCTAAGATCCGAAATCATCAGAATGTTTCTAAGTACCGAAATCGTCAGAATTTTCTAAGTACCGATATCGTCAAAATTTTTCTAAGTACCGAAATCAAAAGAATTTTTCTAAGTACCGAAAACGTCAGAAATTTTTTAAGTACTGCAAACTTCCTAGTCTTTTCAAAGTACCGAAAAAGGCAGAATTTTTCAAAGTACCGAAATCGTCAGAATTTTCTAAGTACCGAAATCGGCAGAATTTTTCTAAGTACCGAAAACTTCTGTATGTTTAATAAGTATCGAAATCGTAAGAATTTTTCTAAGTTCCGAAATCATCAGAATTTTTCTAAGATCCGAAATCATCAGAATTTTTCTAAGTACCGAAAACGTCAGAAATTTTCTAAGTACCGAAAACTTCCGAGTCTTTTCTAATTACCGAAATCAACAGAATTTTTCTAAGTACCGAAATCTTCAGAATTTTTCTAAGTACCGAAAACTTCTGAATGTTTAATAAGTATCGAAATCGTAAGTATTTTTCTAAGTACCGAAAATGTCAGAAATTTTCTAAGTACTGCAAACTTCTGAGTCTTTTCAAAGTACCGAAAAAGGCAGAAATTTTCCAAGTACCGAAATCAACAGAATTTTTCTAAGTACCGAATTCGACAGAATTTTTCTAAGTAAAGAAAACTTCTGAACGTTTTCTAAGTACCGAAAAAGGCAGAAATTTTGTAAGTACCGAAAACTTCCGAGTCTTTTCTAAGTACCGAAATCGACAGATTTTTTCTAAGTACCGAAATCAACAGAATTTTTCTAAGTACCGAAATCGGCAGAATTTTTCTAAGTACCGAAAATGTCAGAAATTTTCTAAGTGCCGAAAACGTCAGATATTTTCTAAGTACTGAAAACTTCTGAGTCTTTTCAAAGTACCGAAAAAGGCAGAAATTTTCCAAGTACCGAAATCGACAGAATTTTTCTAAGTACCGAAAACGTCAGAAATTTTCTAAGTATCGAAAAGGTCAGAAATTTTCTAAGATCCGAAATCATCAGAATGTTTCTAAGTACCGAAATCGTCAGAATTTTCTAAGTACCGATATCGTCAAAATTTTTCTAAGTACCGAAATCAAAAGAATTTTTCTAAGTACCGAAAACGTCAGAAATTTTTTAAGTACTGCAAACTTCCTAGTCTTTTCAAAGTACCGAAAAAGGCAGAATTTTTCAAAGTACCGAAATCGTCAGAATTTTCTAAGTACCGAAATCGGCAGAATTTTTCTAAGTACCGAAAACTTCTGTATGTTTAATAAGTATCGAAATCGTAAGAATTTTTCTAAGTTCCGAAATCATCAGAATTTTTCTAAGATCCGAAATCATCAGAATTTTTCTAAGTACCGAAAACGTCAGAAATTTTCTAAGTACCGAAAACTTCCGAGTCTTTTCTAAGTACCGAAATCGACAGAATTTTTCTAAGTACCGAAATCAACAGAATTTTTCTAAGTACCGAAATCGGCAGAATTTTTCTAAGTACCGAAAACTTCTGAATGTTTAATAAGTATCGAAATCGTAAGTATTTTTCTAAGTACCGAAAATGTCAGAAATTTTCTAAGTACTGCAAACTTCTGAGTCTTTTCAAAGTACCGAAAAAGGCAGAAATTTTCCAAGTACCGAAATCAACAGAATTTTTCTAAGTACCGAATTCGACAGAATTTTTCTAAGTAAAGAAAACTTCTGAACGTTTTCTAAGTACCGAAAAAGGCAGAAATTTTGTAAGTACCGAAAACTTCCGAGTCTTTTCTAAGTACCGAAATCGACAGATTTTTTCTAAGTACCGAAATCAACAGAATTTTTCTAAGTACCGAAATCGGCAGAATTTTTCTAAGTACCGAAAATGTCAGAAATTTTCTAAGTGCCGAAAACGTCAGATATTTTCTAAGTACTGAAAACTTCTGAGTCTTTTCAAAGTACCGAAAAAGCCAGAAATTTTCCAAGTACCGAAATCGGCAGAATTTTTCTAAGTACCGAAAACGTCAGAAATTTTCTAAGTATCGAAAAGGTCAGAAATTTTCTAAGATCCGAAATCATCAGAATGTTTCTAAGTACCGAAATCGTCAGAATTTTCTAAGTACCGATATCGTCAAAATTTTTCTAAGTACCGAAATCAAAAGAATTTTTCTAAGTACCGAAAACGTCAGAAATTTTTTAAGTACTGCAAACTTCCTAGTCTTTTCAAAGTACCGAAAAAGGCAGAATTTTTCAAAGTACCGAAATCGTCAGAATTTTCTAAGTACCGAAATCGGCAGAATTTTTCTAAGTACCGAAAACTTCTGTATGTTTAATAAGTATCGAAATCGTAAGAATTTTTCTAAGATCCGAAATCATCAGAATTTTTCTAAGTACCGAAAACGTCAGAAATTTTCTAAGTACCGAAAACTTCCGAGTCTTTTCTAAGTACCGAAATCGACAGAATTTTTCTAAGTACCGAAATCAACAGAATTTTTCTAAGTACCGAAATCGGCAGAATTTTTCTAAGTACCGAAAACTTCTGAATGTTTAATAAGTATCGAAATCGTAAGTATTTTTCTAAGTACCGAAAATGTCAGAAATTTTCTAAGTACTGCAAACTTCTGAGTCTTTTAAAAGTACCGAAAAAGGCAGAAATTTTCCAAGTACCGAAATCAACAGAATTTTTCTAAGTACCGAATTCGACAGAATTTTTCTAAGTAATGAAAACTTCTGAACGTTTTCTAAGTACCGAAAAAGGCAGAAATTTTGTAAGTACCGAAAACTTCCGAGTCTTTTCTAAGTACCGAAATCGACAGATTTTTTGTAAGTACCGAAATCAACAGAATTTTTCTAAGTACCGAAATCGGCAGAATTTTTCTAAGTACCGAAAATGTCAGAAATTTTCTAAGTACCGAAAACGTCAGATATTTTCTAAGTACTGAAAACTTCTGAGTCTTTTCAAAGTACCGAAAAAGGCAGAAATTTTCCAAGTACCGAAATCGGCAGAATTTTTCTAAGTACCGAAAACGTCAGAAATTTTCTAAGTATCGAAAAGGTCAGAAATTTTCTAAGATCCGAAATCATCAGAATGTTTCTAAGTACCGAAATCGTCAGAATTTTCTAAGTACCGATATCGTCAGAATTTTTCTAAGTACCGAAATCAAAAGAATTTTTCTAAGTACCGAAAACGTCAGAAATTTTTTAAGTACTGCAAACTTCCTAGTCTTTTCAAAGTACCGAAAAAGGCAGAATTTTTCTAAGATCCGAAATCATCAGAATTTTTCTAAGTACCGAAAACGTCAGAAATTTTCTAAGTACCGAAAATGTCAGAAATTTTCTTAGTACCGAAATTGGCAGAATTTTTCTAAGTACCGAAAACTTCCGAGTCTTTTCTAAGTACCTAAATCGACAGAATTTTTCTAAGTACCGAAATCAACAGAATTTTTCTAAGTACCGAAATCGGCAGAATTTTTCTAAGTACCGAAAATGTCAGAAATTTTCTAAGTACCGAAAACGTCAGTTTTTTTTTAAGTACTGAAAACTTCTGAGTCTTTTCAAAGTACCGAAAAAGGCAGAAATTTTCTAAGTACCGAAATCAACAGAAATTTTCTAAGTACCGAAATCAACAGAATTTTTCTAAGTACCGAAAACGTCAGAAATTTTCTAAGTATCGAAAAGGTCAGAAATTTTCTAAGATCCGAAATCATCAGAATGTTTCTAAGTACCGAAATCGTCAGAATTTTCTAAGTACCGATATCGTCAAAATTTTTCTAAGTACCGAAATCAAAAGAATTTTTCTAAGTACCGAAAACGTCAGAAATTTTTTAAGTACTGCAAACTTCCTAGTCTTTTCAAAGTACCGAAAAAGGCAGAATTTTTCAAAGTACCGAAATCGTCAGAATTTTCTAAGTACCGAAATCGGCAGAATTTTTCTAAGTACCGAAAACTTCTGTATGTTTAATAAGTATCGAAATCGTAAGAATTTTTCTAAGTTCCGAAATCATCAGAATTTTTCTAAGATCCGAAATCATCAGAATTTTTCTAAGTACCGAAAACGTCAGAAATTTTCTAAGTACCGAAAACTTCCGAGTCTTTTCTAATTACCGAAATCAACAGAATTTTTCTAAGTACCGAAATCTTCAGAATTTTTCTAAGTACCGAAAACTTCTGAATGTTTAATAAGTATCGAAATCGTAAGTATTTTTCTAAGTACCGAAAATGTCAGAAATTTTCTAAGTACTGCAAACTTCTGAGTCTTTTCAAAGTACCGAAAAAGGCAGAAATTTTCCAAGTACCGAAATCAACAGAATTTTTCTAAGTACCGAATTCGACAGAATTTTTCTAAGTAAAGAAAACTTCTGAACGTTTTCTAAGTACCGAAAAAGGCAGAAATTTTGTAAGTACCGAAAACTTCCGAGTCTTTTCTAAGTACCGAAATCGACAGATTTTTTCTAAGTACCGAAATCAACAGAATTTTTCTAAGTACCGAAATCGGCAGAATTTTTCTAAGTACCGAAAATGTCAGAAATTTTCTAAGTGCCGAAAACGTCAGATATTTTCTAAGTACTGAAAACTTCTGAGTCTTTTCAAAGTACCGAAAAAGGCAGAAATTTTCCAAGTACCGAAATCGACAGAATTTTTCTAAGTACCGAAAACGTCAGAAATTTTCTAAGTATCGAAAAGGTCAGAAATTTTCTAAGATCCGAAATCATCAGAATGTTTCTAAGTACCGAAATCGTCAGAATTTTCTAAGTACCGATATCGTCAAAATTTTTCTAAGTACCGAAATCAAAAGAATTTTTCTAAGTACCGAAAACGTCAGAAATTTTTTAAGTACTGCAAACTTCCTAGTCTTTTCAAAGTACCGAAAAAGGCAGAATTTTTCAAAGTACCGAAATCGTCAGAATTTTCTAAGTACCGAAATCGGCAGAATTTTTCTAAGTACCGAAAACTTCTGTATGTTTAATAAGTATCGAAATCGTAAGAATTTTTCTAAGTTCCGAAATCATCAGAATTTTTCTAAGATCCGAAATCATCAGAATTTTTCTAAGTACCGAAAACGTCAGAAATTTTCTAAGTACCGAAAACTTCCGAGTCTTTTCTAAGTACCGAAATCGACAGAATTTTTCTAAGTACCGAAATCAACAGAATTTTTCTAAGTACCGAAATCGGCAGAATTTTTCTAAGTACCGAAAACTTCTGAATGTTTAATAAGTATCGAAATCGTAAGTATTTTTCTAAGTACCGAAAATGTCAGAAATTTTCTAAGTACTGCAAACTTCTGAGTCTTTTCAAAGTACCGAAAAAGGCAGAAATTTTCCAAGTACCGAAATCAACAGAATTTTTCTAAGTACCGAATTCGACAGAATTTTTCTAAGTAAAGAAAACTTCTGAACGTTTTCTAAGTACCGAAAAAGGCAGAAATTTTGTAAGTACCGAAAACTTCCGAGTCTTTTCTAAGTACCGAAATCGACAGATTTTTTCTAAGTACCGAAATCAACAGAATTTTTCTAAGTACCGAAATCGGCAGAATTTTTCTAAGTACCGAAAATGTCAGAAATTTTCTAAGTGCCGAAAACGTCAGATATTTTCTAAGTACTGAAAACTTCTGAGTCTTTTCAAAGTACCGAAAAAGCCAGAAATTTTCCAAGTACCGAAATCGGCAGAATTTTTCTAAGTACCGAAAACGTCAGAAATTTTCTAAGTATCGAAAAGGTCAGAAATTTTCTAAGATCCGAAATCATCAGAATGTTTCTAAGTACCGAAATCGTCAGAATTTTCTAAGTACCGATATCGTCAAAATTTTTCTAAGTACCGAAATCAAAAGAATTTTTCTAAGTACCGAAAACGTCAGAAATTTTTTAAGTACTGCAAACTTCCTAGTCTTTTCAAAGTACCGAAAAAGGCAGAATTTTTCAAAGTACCGAAATCGTCAGAATTTTCTAAGTACCGAAATCGGCAGAATTTTTCTAAGTACCGAAAACTTCTGTATGTTTAATAAGTATCGAAATCGTAAGAATTTTTCTAAGATCCGAAATCATCAGAATTTTTCTAAGTACCGAAAACGTCAGAAATTTTCTAAGTACCGAAAACTTCCGAGTCTTTTCTAAGTACCGAAATCGACAGAATTTTTCTAAGTACCGAAATCAACAGAATTTTTCTAAGTACCGAAATCGGCAGAATTTTTCTAAGTACCGAAAACTTCTGAATGTTTAATAAGTATCGAAATCGTAAGTATTTTTCTAAGTACCGAAAATGTCAGAAATTTTCTAAGTACTGCAAACTTCTGAGTCTTTTAAAAGTACCGAAAAAGGCAGAAATTTTCCAAGTACCGAAATCAACAGAATTTTTCTAAGTACCGAATTCGACAGAATTTTTCTAAGTAATGAAAACTTCTGAACGTTTTCTAAGTACCGAAAAAGGCAGAAATTTTGTAAGTACCGAAAACTTCCGAGTCTTTTCTAAGTACCGAAATCGACAGATTTTTTGTAAGTACCGAAATCAACAGAATTTTTCTAAGTACCGAAATCGGCAGAATTTTTCTAAGTACCGAAAATGTCAGAAATTTTCTAAGTACCGAAAACGTCAGATATTTTCTAAGTACTGAAAACTTCTGAGTCTTTTCAAAGTACCGAAAAAGCCAGAAATTTTCCAAGTACCGAAATCGGCAGAATTTTTCTAAGTACCGAAAACGTCAGAAATTTTCTAAGTATCGAAAAGGTCAGAAATTTTCTAAGATCCGAAATCATCAGAATGTTTCTAAGTACCGAAATCGTCAGAATTTTCTAAGTACCGATATCGTCAGAATTTTTCTAAGTACCGAAATCAAAAGAATTTTTCTAAGTACCGAAAACGTCAGAAATTTTTTAAGTACTGCAAACTTCCTAGTCTTTTCAAAGTACCGAAAAAGGCAGAATTTTTCTAAGATCCGAAATCATCAGAATTTTTCTAAGTACCGAAAACGTCAGAAAATTTCTAAGTACCGAAAATGTCAGAAATTTTCTTAGTACCGAAATTGGCAGAATTTTTCTAAGTACCGAAAACTTACGAGTCTTTTCAAAGTACCGAAAAAGGCAGAAATTTTCTAAGTACCGAAATCAACAGAAATTTTCTAAGTACCGAAATCAACAGAATTTTTCTAAGTACCGAAAACGTCAGAAATTTTCTAAGTATCGAAAATGTCAGAAATTTTCTAAGATCCGAAATCATCAGAATGTTTCTAAGTACCGAAATCGTCAGAATTTTCTAAGTACCGATATCGTCAAAATTTTTCTAAGTACCGAAATCAAAAGAATTTTTCTAAGTACCGAAAACGTCAGAAATTTTTTAAGTACTGCAAACTTCCTAGTCTTTTCAAAGTACCGAAAAAGGCAGAATTTTTCAAAGTACCGAAATCGTCAGAATTTTCTAAGTACCGAAATCGGCAGAATTTTTCTAAGTACCGAAAACTTCTGTATGTTTAATAAGTATCGAAATCGTAAGAATTTTTCTAAGTTCCGAAATCATCAGAATTTTTCTAAGATCCGAAATCATCAGAATTTTTCTAAGTACCGAAAACGTCAGAAATTTTCTAAGTACCGAAAACTTCCGAGTCTTTTCTAAGTACCGAAATCGACAGAATTTTTCTAAGTACCGAAATCAACAGAATTTTTCTAAGTACCGAAATCGGCAGAATTTTTCTAAGTACCGAAAACTTCTGAATGTTTAATAAGTATCGAAATCGTAAGTATTTTTCTAAGTACCGAAAATGTCAGAAATTTTCTAAGTACTGCAAACTTCTGAGTCTTTTCAAAGTACCGAAAAAGGCAGAAATTTTCCAAGTACCGAAATCAACAGAATTTTTCTAAGTACCGAATTCGACAGAATTTTTCTAAGTAATGAAAACTTCTGAACGTTTTCTAAGTACCGAAAAAGGCAGAAATTTTGTAAGTACCGAAAACTTCCGAGTCTTTTCTAAGTACCGAAATCGACAGATTTTTTGTAAGTACCGAAATCAACAGAATTTTTCTAAGTACCGAAATCGGCAGAATTTTTCTAAGTACCGAAAATGTCAGAAATTTTCTAAGTACCGAAAACGTCAGATATTTTCTAAGTACTGAAAACTTCTGAGTCTTTTCAAAGTACCGAAAAAGCCAGAAATTTTCCAAGTACCGAAATCGGCAGAATTTTTCTAAGTACCGAAAACGTCAGAAATTTTCTAAGTATCGAAAAGGTCAGAAATTTTCTAAGATCCGAAATCATCAGAATGTTTCTAAGTACCGAAATCGTCAGAATTTTCTAAGTACCGATATCGTCAAAATTTTTCTAAGTACCGAAATCAAAAGAATTTTTCTAAGTACCGAAAACGTCAGAAATTTTTTAAGTACTGCAAACTTCCTAGTCTTTTCAAAGTACCGAAAAAGGCAGAATTTTTCTAAGATCCGAAATCATCAGAATTTTTCTAAGTACCGAAAACGTCAGAAAATTTCTAAGTACCGAAAATGTCAGAAATTTTCTTAGTACCGAAATTGGCAGAATTTTTCTAAGTACCGAAAACTTCCGAGTCTTTTCAAAGTACCGAAAAAGGCAGAAATTTTCTAAGTATCGAAAATGTCAGAAATTTTCTAAGATCCGAAATCATCAGAATGTTTCTAAGTACCGAAATCGTCAGAATTTTCTAAGTACCGATATCGTCAAAATTTTTCTAAGTACCGAAATCAAAAGAATTTTTCTAAGTACCGAAAACGTCAGAAATTTTTTAAGTACTGCAAACTTCCTAGTCTTTTCAAAGTACCGAAAAAGGCAGAATTTTTCAAAGTACCGAAATCGTCAGAATTTTCTAAGTACCGAAATCGGCAGAATTTTTCTAAGTACCGAAAACTTCTGTATGTTTAATAAGTATCGAAATCGTAAGAATTTTTCTAAGTTCCGAAATCATCAGAATTTTTCTAAGATCCGAAATCATCAGAATTTTTCTAAGTACCGAAAACGTCAGAAATTTTCTAAGTACCGAAAACTTCCGAGTCTTTTCTAAGTACCGAAATCGACAGAATTTTTCTAAGTACCGAAATCAACAGAATTTTTCTAAGTACCGAAATCGGCAGAATTTTTCTAAGTACCGAAAACTTCTGAATGTTTAATAAGTATCGAAATCGTAAGTATTTTTCTAAGTACCGAAAATGTCAGAAATTTTCTAAGTACTGCAAACTTCTGAGTCTTTTCAAAGTACCGAAAAAGGCAGAAATTTTCCAAGTACCGAAATCAACAGAATTTTTCTAAGTACCGAATTCGACAGAATTTTTCTAAGTAAAGAAAACTTCTGAACGTTTTCTAAGTACCGAAAAAGGCAGAAATTTTGTAAGTACCGAAAACTTCCGAGTCTTTTCTAAGTACCGAAATCGACAGATTTTTTCTAAGTACCGAAATCAACAGAATTTTTCTAAGTACCGAAATCGGCAGAATTTTTCTAAGTACCGAAAATGTCAGAAATTTTCTAAGTGCCGAAAACGTCAGATATTTTCTAAGTACTGAAAACTTCTGAGTCTTTTCAAAGTACCGAAAAAGGCAGAAATTTTCCAAGTACCGAAATCGACAGAATTTTTCTAAGTACCGAAAACGTCAGAAATTTTCTAAGTATCGAAAAGGTCAGAAATTTTCTAAGATCCGAAATCATCAGAATGTTTCTAAGTACCGAAATCGTCAGAATTTTCTAAGTACCGATATCGTCAAAATTTTTCTAAGTACCGAAATCAAAAGAATTTTTCTAAGTACCGAAAACGTCAGAAATTTTTTAAGTACTGCAAACTTCCTAGTCTTTTCAAAGTACCGAAAAAGGCAGAATTTTTCTAAGATCCGAAATCATCAGAATTTTTCTAAGTCCCGAAAACGTCAGAAATTTTCTAAGTACCGAAAATGTCAGAAATTTTCTTAGTACCGAAATTGGCAGAATTTTTCTAAGTACCGAAAACTTCCGAGTCTTTTCTAAGTACCGAAATCGACAGAATTTTTCTAAGTACCGAAATCAACAGAATTTTTCTAAGTACCGAAATCGGCAGAATTTTTCTAAGTACCGAAAATGTCAGAAATTTTCTAAGTACCGAAAACGTCAGATATTTTTTAAGTACTGAAAACTTCTGAGTCTTTTCAAAGTACCGAAAAAGGCAGAAATTTTCCAAGTACCGAAATCGACAGAATTTTTCTAAGTACCGAATTCGACAGAATTTTTCTAAGTAACGAAAACTTCTGAATGTTTTCTAAGTACCGAAAAAGGCAGAAATTTTGTAAGTACCGAAAACTTCCAAGTCTTTTCTAAGTACCGAAATCGACAGATTTTTTCTAAGTACCGAAATCAACAGAATTTTTCTAAGTACCGAAATCGGCAGAATTTTTCTAAGTACCGAAAATGTCAGAAATTTTCTAAGTACCGAAAACGTCAGATATTTTCTAAGTACTGAAAACTTCTGAGTCTTTTCAAAGTACCGAAAAAGGCAGAAATTTTCCAAGTACCGAAATCGACAGAATTTTTCTAAGTACCGAATTCGACAGAATTTTTCTAAGTAATGAAAACTTCTGAACGTTTTCTAAGTACCGAAAAAGGCAGAAATTTTGTAAGTACCGAAAACTTCCGAGTCTTTTCTAAGTACCGAAATCGACAGATTTTTTCTAAGTACCGAAATCAACAGAATTTTTCTAAGTACCGAAATCGGCAGAATTTTTCTAAGTACCGAAAATGTCAGAAATTTTCTAAGTACCGAAAACGTCAGATATTTTCTAAGTACTGAAAACTTCTGAGTCTTTTCAAAGTACCGAAAAAGGCAGAAATTTTCCAAGTACCGAAATCGACAGAATTTTTCTAAGTACCGAAAACGTCAGAAATTTTCTAAGTATCGAAAAGGTCAGAAATTTTCTAAGATCCGAAATCATCAGAATGTTTCTAAGTACCGAAATCGTCAGAATTTTCTAAGTACCGATATCGTCAGAATTTTTCTAAGTACCGAAATCAAAAGAATTTTTCTAAGTACCGAAAACGTCAGAAATTTTTTAAGTACAGCAAACTTCCTAGTCTTTTCAAAGTACCGAAAAAGGCAGAATTTTTCAAAGTACCGAAATCGTCAGAATTTTCTAAGTTCCGAAATCGTCAGAATTTTCTAAGTTCCGAAATCGGCAGAAATTTTCTAAGTACCGAAAACGTCAGATATTTTCTAAGTACTGAAAACTTCTGAGTCTTTTCAAAGTACCGAAAAAGGCAGAAATTTTCCAAGTACCGAAATCGGCAGAATTTTTCTAAGTACCGAAATCGGCAGAATTTTTCTAAGTTCCGAAAACTTTTGAATGTTTTCTAAGTACCGAAATCGACAGAATTTTTCTAAGTTCCGAAATCGTCAGAATTTTTCTATGTACCGAAATCGTCAGAAATTTTCTATGTACCGAAAACTTCTGAGTCTTTTCAAAGTACCGAAAAAGGCAGAAATTTTCTAAGTACCGAAATCAAAAGAATTTTTCTAAGTACCGAAAACTTCTGAATGTTTAATAAGTATCGAAATCGTAAGTATTTTTCTAAGTACCGAAAATGTCAGAAATTTTCTAAGTACTGCAAACTTCTGAGTCTTTTCAAAGTACCGAAAAAGGCAGAAATTTTCCAAGTACCGAAATCAACAGAATTTTTCTAAGTACCGAATTCGGCAAAATTTTTCTAAGTAACGAAAACTTCTGAATGTTTTCTAAGTACCGAAAAAGGCAGAAATTTTGTAAGTACCGAAAACTTCCGAGTCTTTTCTAAGTACCGAAATCGACAGAATTTTTCTAAGTACCGAAATCATCAGAATTTTTCTAAGTACCGGAATCGGCAGAATTTTTCTAAGTACCGAAAACTTCTGAATGTTTAATAAGTATCGAAATCGTAAGTATTTTTCTAAGTACCGAAAATGTCAGAAATTTTCTAAGTACTGCAAACTTCTGAGTCTTTTCAAAGTACCGAAAACGTCAAATATTTTCTAAGTACTGAAAACTTCTGAGTCTTTTCAAAGTACCGAAAAAGGCAGAAATTTTCCAAGTACCGAAATCGACAGAATTTTTCTAAGTACCGAAAACGTCAGAAATTTTCTAAGTATCGAAAAGGTCAGAAATTTTCTAAGATCCGAAATCATCAGAATGTTTCTAAGTACCGAAATCGTCAGAATTTTCTAAGTACCGATATCGTCAGAATTTTTCTAAGTACCGAAATCAAAAGAATATTTCTAAGTACCGAAATCGGCAGAATTTTTCTAAGTACCGAAAACTTCTGAATGTTTAATAAGTATCGAAATCGTAAGTATTTTTCTAAGTACCGAAAATGTCAGAAATTTTCTAAGTACCGAAAAGGTCAGATATTTTCTAAGTACTGAAAACTTCTGAGTCTTTTCAAAGTACCGAAAAAGGCAGAAATTTTCCAAGTACCGAAATCGACAGAATTTTTCTAAGTACCGAAATCAAAAGAATTTTTCTAAGTACCGAAAACGTCAGAAATTTTCTAAGTACTGCAAACTTCCTAGTCTTTTCAAAGTACCGAAAAAGGCAGAATTTTTCAAAGTACCGAAATCGTCAAAATTTTCTAAGTACCGAAATCGGCAGAATTTTTCTAAGTACCGAAAACTTCTGAATGTTTAATAAGTATCGAAATCGTAAGAATTTTCTTAAGTACCGAAATTGACTGAATTTTTCTAAGTACCGAAATCAACAGAATTTTTCTAAGTACCGAATTCGACAGAATTTTTCTAAGTACCGAAAACTTTGAATGTTTTCTAAGTACCGAAAAAGGCAGAAATTTTCTAAGTACCGAAAATGTCAGAAATTTTCTTAGTACCGAAATCGGCAGAATTTTTCTAAGTACCGAAAACTTCCGAGTCTTTTCTAAGTACCGAAATCGACAGAATTTTTCTAAGTACCGAAATCAACAGAATTTTTCTAAGTACCGAAATCGGCAGAATTTTTCTAAGTACCGAAAATGTCAGAAATTTTCTAAGTACCGAAAACGTCAGATATTTTCTAAGTTCTGAAAACTTCTGAGTCTTTTCAAAGTACCGAAAAAGGCAGAAATTTTCCAAGTACCGAAATCGACAGAATTTTTCTAAGTACCGAAAACGTCAGAAATTTTCTAAGTATCGAAAAGGTCAGAAATTTTCTTAGTTCCGAAATCATCAGAATGTTTTTAAGTACCGAAATCGTCAGAATTTTCTAAGTACTGATATCGTCAGAATTTTTCTAAGTACCGAAATCAAAAGAATTTTTCTAAGTACCGAAAACGTCAGAAATTTTCTAAGTACTGCAAACTTCCTAGTCTTTTCAAAGTACCGAAAAAGGCAGAATTTTTCAAAGTACCGAAATCGTCAAAATTTTCTAAGTACCGAAATCGGCAGAATTTTTCTAAGTACCGAAAACTTCTGAATGTTTAATAAGTATCGAAATCGTAAGAATTTTCCTAAGTACCGAAATTGACTGAATTTTTCTAAGTACCGAAATCAACAGAATTTTTCTAAGTACCGAATTCGACAGAATTTTTCCAAGTACCGAAAACTTTTGAATGTTTTCTAAGTACCGAAAAAGGCAGAAATTTTCTAAGTACCGAAAACTTCTGAATGTTTTCTAAGTACCGAAAAAGGCAGAAATTTTCTAAGTACCGAAATCGACAGAATTTTTCTAAATACCGAAATCGTCAGAATTTTTCTAAGTACCGAAATCGTCAGAAATTTTCTAAGTACCGAAAACTTCTGAGTCTTTTCAAAGTACCGAAAAAGGCAGAAATTTTCTAAGTACCGAAATCAAAAGAATTTTTCTAAGTACCGAAAACGTCAGAAATTTTCTAAGTATCGAAAAGGTCAGAAATTTTCTAAGTTCCGAAATCATCAGAATGTTTTTAAGTACCGAAATCGTCAGAATTTTCTAAGTACCGATATCGTCAGAATTTTTCTAAGTACCGAAATCAAAAGAATTTTTCTAAGTACCGAAAACGTCAGAAATTTTCTAAGTACTGCAAACTTCCTAGTCTTTTCAAAGTACCGAAAAAGGCAGAATTTTTCAAAGTACCGAAATCGTCAAAATTTTCTAAGTACCGAAATCGGCAGAATTTTTCTAAGTACCGAAAACTTCTGAATGTTTAATAAGTATCGAAATCGTAAGAATTTTCTTAAGTACCGAAATTGACTGAATTTTTCTAAGTACCGAAATCAACAGAATTTTTCTAAGTACCGAATTCGACAGAATTTTTCTAAGTACCGAAAACTTTGAATGTTTTCTAAGTACCGAAAAAGGCAGAAATTTTCTAAGTACCGAAATCGACAGAATTTTTCTAAATACCGAAATCGTCAGAATTTTTCTAAGTACCGAAATCGTCAGAAATTTTCTAAGTACCGAAATCATCAGAATTTTTCTAAGTGCCGAAAACGTCAGAAATTTTCTAAGTACCGAAAATGTCAGAAATTTTCTTAGTACCGAAATCGGCAGAATTTTTCTAAGTACCGAAAACCTCCGAGTCTTTTCTAAGTACCGAAATCGACAGAATTTTTCTAAGTACCGAAATCAACAGAATTTTTCTAAGTACCGAAATCGGCAGAATTTTTCTAAGTACCGAAAATGTCAGAAATTTTCTAAGTACCGAAAAGGTCAGATATTTTCTAAGTACTGAAAACTTCTGAGTCTTTTCAAAGTACCGAAAAAGGCAGAAATTTTCCAAGTACCGAAATCGACAGAATTTTTCTAAGTACCGAAAACGTCAGAAATTTTCTAAGTATCGAAAAGGTCAGAAATTTTCTAAGTTCCGAAATCATCAGAATGTTTTTAAGTACCGAAATCGTCAAAATTTTCTAAGTACCGATATCGTCAGAATTTTTCTAAGTACCGAAATCAAAAGAATTTTTCTAAGTACCGAAAACGTCAGAAATTTTCTAAGTACTGCAAACTTCCTAGTCTTTTCAAAGTACCGAAAAAGGCAGAATTTTTCAAAGTACCGAAATCGTCAAAATTTTCTAAGTACCGAAATCGGCAGAATTTTTCTAAGTACCGAAAACTTCTGAATGTTTAATAAGTATCGAAATCGTAAGAATTTTCTTAAGTACCGAAATTGACTGAATTTTTCTAAGTACCGAAATCAACAGAATTTTTCTAAGTACCGAATTCGACAGAATTTTTCTAAGTACCGAAAACTTTGAATGTTTTCTAAGTACCGAAAAAGGCAGAAATTTTCTAAGTACCGAAAATGTCAGAAATTTTCTTAGTACCGAAATCGGCAGAATTTTTCTAAGTACCGAAAATGTCAGAAATTTTCTAAGTACCGAAAACGTCAGATATTTTCTAAGTACCGAAAACTTCCGAGTCTTTTCTAAGTACCGAAATCGACAGAATTTTTCTAAGTACCAAAATCAACAGAATTTTTCTAAGTACCGAAATCGGCAGAATTTTTCTAAGTACCGAAAATGTCAGAAATTTTCTAAGTACCGAAAACGTCAGATATTTTCTAAGTTCTGAAAACTTCTGAGTCTTTTCAAAGTACCGAAAAAGGCAGAAATTTTCCAAGTACCGAAATCGACAGAATTTTTCTAAGTACCGAAAACGTCAGAAATTTTCTAAGTATCGAAAAGGTCAGAAATTTTCTAAGTTCCGAAATCATCAGAATGTTTTTAAGTACCGAAATCGTCAGAATTTTCTAAGTACTGATATCGTCAGAATTTTTCTAAGTACCGAAATCAAAAGAATTTTTCTAAGTACCGAAAACGTCAGAAATTTTCTAAGTACTGCAAACTTCCTAGTCTTTTCAAAGTACCGAAAAAGGCAGAATTTTTCAAAGTACCGAAATCGTCAAAATTTTCTAAGTACCGAAATCGGCAGAATTTTTCTAAGTACCGAAAACTTCTGAATGTTTAATAAGTATCGAAATCGTAAGAATTTTCCTAAGTACCGAAATTGACTGAATTTTTCTAAGTACCGAAATCAACAGAATTTTTCTAAGTACCGAATTCGACAGAATTTTTCCAAGTACCGAAAACTTTTGAATGTTTTCTAAGTACCGAAAAAGGCAGAAATTTTCTAAGTACCGAAAACTTCTGAATGTTTTCTAAGTACCGAAAAAGGCAGAAATTTTCTAAGTACCGAAATCGACAGAATTTTTCTAAATACCGAAATCGTCAGAATTTTTCTAAGTACCGAAATCGTCAGAAATTTTCTAAGTACCGAAAACTTCTGAGTCTTTTCAAAGTACCGAAAAAGGCAGAAATTTTCTAAGTACCGAAATCAAAAGAATTTTTCTAAGTACCGAAAACGTCAGAAATTTTCTAAGTACCGAAAACTTCCGAGTCTTTTCTAAGTACCGAAATCGACAGAATTTTTCTAAGTACCGAAATCAACAGAATTTTTCTAAGTACCGAAATCGGCAGAATTTTTCTAAGTACCGAAAACTTCTGAATGTTTAATAAGTATCGAAATCGTAAGTATTTTTCTAAGTACCGAAGATGTCAGAAATTTTCTAAGTACTGCAAACTTCTGAGTCTTTTCGAAGTACCGAAAAAGGCAGAAATTTTCCAAGTACCGAAATCAACAGAATTTTTCTAAGTACCGAATTCGACAGATTTTTCTAAGTAACGAAAACTTCTGAATGTTTTCTAAGAACCGAAAAAGGCAGAAATTTTGTAAGTACCGAAAACTTCCGAGTCTTTCCTAAGTACCGAAATCGACAGATTTTTTCTAAGTACCGAAATCAACAGAATTTTTCTAAGTACCGAAATCGGCAGAATTTTTCTAAGTACCGAAAATGTCAGATATTTTCTAAGTACCGAAAACGTCAGATATTTTCTAAGTACTGAAAACTTCTGAGTCTTTTCTAAGTACCGAAAATGTCAGAAATTTTCTTAGTACCGAAATCGGCAGAATTTTTCTAAGTACCGAAAACTTCCGAGTCTTTTCTAAGTACCGAAATCGACAGAATTTTTCTAAGTACCGAAATCAACAGAATTTTTCTAAGTACCGAAATCGGCAGAATTTTTCTAAGTACCGAAAATGTCAGAAATTTTCTAAGTACCGAAAACGTCAGATATTTTCTAAGTACTGAAAACTTCTGAGTCTTTTCAATGTACCGAAAAAGGCAGAAATTTTCCAAGTACCGAAATCGACAGAATTTTTCTAAGTACCGAAAACGTCAGAAATTTTCTAAGTATCGAAAAGGTCAGAAATTTTCTAAGATCCGAAATCATCAGAATGTTTTTAAGTACCGAAATCGTCAGAATTTTCTAAGTACCGATATCGTCAGAATTTTTCTAAGTACCGAAATCAAAAGAATTTTTCTAAGTACCGAAAACGTCAGAAATTTTCTAAGTACTGCAAACTTCCTAGTCTTTTCAAAGTACCGAAAAAGGCAGAATTTTTCAAAGTACCGAAATCGTCAAAATTTTCTAAGTACCGAAATCGGCAGAATTTTTCTAAGTACCGAAAACTTCTGAATGTTTAATAAGTATCGAAATCGTAAGAATTTTCCTAAGTACCGAAATTGACTGAATGTTTTCTAAGTACCGAAATCGACAGAATTTTTCTAAGTTCCGAAATCGTCAGAATTTTTCTATGTACCGAAATCGTCAGAAATTTTCTAAGTACCGAAAACTTCTGAGTCTTTTCAAAGTACCGAAAAAGGCAGAAATTTTCTAAGTACCGAAATCAAAAGAATTTTTCTAAGTACCGAAAACTTCTGAATGTTTAATAAGTATCGAAATCGTAAGTATTTTTCTAAGTACCGAAAATGTCAGAAATTTTCTAAGTACTGCAAACTTCTGAGTCTTTTCAAAGTACCGAAAAAGGCAGAAATTTTCCAAGTACCGAAATCGACAGAATTTTTCTAAGTACCGAAAACGTCAGAAATTTTCTAAGTATCGAAAAGGTCAGAAATTTTCTAAGATCCGAAATCATCAGAATGTTTCTAAGTACCGAAATCGTCAGAATTTTCTAAGTACCGATATCGTCAGAATTTTTCTAAGTACCGAAATCAAAAGAATTTTTCTAAGTACCGAAAACGTCAGAAATTTTTTAAGTACTGCAAACTTCCTAGTCTTTTCAAAGTACCGAAAAAGGCAGAATTTTTCAAAGTACCGAAATCGTCAGAATTTTCTAAGTACCGAAATCGGCAGAATTTTCCTAAGTACCGAAAACTTCTGTATGTTTAATAAGTATCGAAATCGTAAGAATTTTTCTAAGTTCCGAAATCATCAGAATTTTTCTAAGATCCGAAATCATCAGAATTTTTCTAAGTACCGAAAACGTCAGAAATTTTCTAAGTACCGAAAATGTCAGAAATTTTCTTAGTACCGAAATTGGCAGAATTTTTCTAAGTACCGAAAACTTCCGAGTCTTTTCTAAGTACCGAAATCGACAGAATTTTTCTAAGTACCGAAATCAACAGAATTTTTCTAAGTACCGAAATCGGCAGAATTTTTCTAAGTACCGAAAATGTCAGAATTTTTCTAAGTACCGAAAACGTCAGAAATTTTCTAAGTACCGAAAACTTCCGAGTCTTTTCTAAGTACCGAAATCGACCGAATTTTTCTAAGTACCAAAATCAACAGAATTTTTCTAAGTACCGAAATCGGCAGAATTTTTCTAAGTACCGAAAACTTCTGAATGTTTAATAAGTATCGAAATCGTAAGTATTTTTCTAAGTACCGAAAATGTCAGAAATTTTCTAAGTACTGCAAACTTCTGAGTATTTTCAAAGTACCGAAAAAGGCAGAAATTTTCCAAGTACCGAAATCAACAGAATTTTTCTAAGTACCGAATTCGACAGAATTTTTCTAAGTAATGAAAACTTCTGAACGTTTTCTAAGTACCGAAAAAGGCAGAAATTTTGTAAGTACCGAAAACTTCCGAGTCTTTTCTAAGTACCGAAATCGACAGATTTTTTCTAAGTACCGAAATCAACAGAATTTTTCTAAGTACCGAAATCGGCAGAATTTTTCTAAGTACCGAAAATGTCAGAAATTTTCTAAGTGCCGAAAACGTCAGATATTTTCTAAGTACTGAAAACTTCTGAGTCTTTTCAAAGTACCGAAAAAGGCAGAAATTTTCCAAGTACCGAAATCGACAGAATTTTTCTAAGTACCGAAAACGTCAGAAATTTTCTAAGTATCGAAAAGGTCAGAAATTTTCTAAGATCCGAAATCATCAGAATGTTTCTAAGTACCGAAATCGTCAGAATTTTCTAAGTACCGATATCGTCAAAATTTTTCTAAGTACCGAAATCAAAAGAATTTTTCTAAGTACCGAAAACGTCAGAAATTTTTTAAGTACTGCAAACTTCCTAGTCTTTTCAAAGTACCGAAAAAGGCAGAATTTTTCAAAGTACCGAAATCGTCAGAATTTTCTAAGTACCGAAATCGGCAGAATTTTTCTAAGTACCGAAAACTTCTGTATGTTTAATAAGTATCGAAATCGTAAGAATTTTTCTAAGTTCCGAAATCATCAGAATTTTTCTAAGATCCGAAATCATCAGAATTTTTCTAAGTACCGAAAACGTCAGAAATTTTCTAAGTACCGAAAACTTCCGAGTCTTTTCTAAGTACCGAAATCGACAGAATTTTTCTAAGTACCGAAATCAACAGAATTTTTCTAAGTACCGAAATCGGCAGAATTTTTCTAAGTACCGAAAACTTCTGAATGTTTAATAAGTATCGAAATCGTAAGTATTTTTCTAAGTACCGAAAATGTCAGAAATTTTCTAAGTACTGCAAACTTCTGAGTCTTTTCAAAGTACCGAAAAAGGCAGAAATTTTCCAAGTACCGAAATCAACAGAATTTTTCTAAGTACCGAATTCGACAGAATTTTTCTAAGTAATGAAAACTTCTGAACGTTTTCTAAGTACCTAAAAAGGCAGAAATTTTGTAAGTACCGAAAACTTCCGAGTCTTTTCTAAGTACCGAAATCGACAGATTTTTTCTAAGTACCGAAATCAACAGAATTTTTCTAAGTACCGAAATCGGCAGAATTTTTCTAAGTTCCGAAAACTTCTGAATGTTTAATAAGTATCGAAATCGTAAGTATTTTTCTAAGTACCGAAAATGTCAGAAATTTTCTAAGTACTGCAAACTTCTGAGTCTTTTCAAAGTACCGAAAAAGGCAGAAATTTTCCAAGTACCGAAATCAACAGAATTTTTCTAAGTACCGAATTCGACAGAATTTTTCTAAGTAATGAAAACTTCTGAACGTTTTCTAAGTACCGAAAAAGGCAGAAATTTTGTAAGTACCGAAAACTTCCGAGTCTTTTCTAAGTACCGAAATCGACAGATTTTTTCTAAGTACCGAAATCAACAGAATTTTTCTAAGTACCGAAATCGGCAGAATTTTTCTAAGTACCGAAAATGTCAGAAATTTTCTAAGTGCCGAAAACGTCAGATATTTTCTAAGTACTGAAAACTTCTGAGTCTTTTCAAAGTACCGAAAAAGGCAGAAATTTTCCAAGTACCGAAATCGACAGAATTTTTCTAAGTACCGAAAACGTCAGAAATTTTCTAAGTATCGAAAAGGTCAGAAATTTTCTAAGATCCGAAATCATCAGAATGTTTCTAAGTACCGAAATCGTCAGAATTTTCTAAGTACCGATAGCGTCAAAATTTTTCTAAGTACCGAAATCAAAAGAATTTTTCTAAGTACCGAAAACGTCAGAAATTTTTTAAGTACTGCAAACTTCCTAGTCTTTTCAAAGTACCGAAATCGGCAGAATTTTTCTAAGTACCGAAAACTTCTGTATGTTTAATAAGTATCGAAATCGTAAGAATTTTTCTAAGTTCCGAAATCATCAGAATTTTTCTAAGATCCGAAATCATCAGAATTTTTCTAAGTACCGAAAACGTCAGAAATTTTCTAAGTACCGAAAACTTCTGAATGTTTAATAAGTATCGAAATCGTAAGTATTTTTCTAAGTACCGAAAACGTCAGAAATTTTCTAAGTACTGCAAACTTCTGAGTCTTTTCAAAGTACCGAAAAAGGCAGAAATTTTCCAAGTACCGAAATCAACAGAATTTTTCTAAGTACCGAATTCGACAGAATTTTTCTAAGTAATGAAAACTTCTGAACGTTTTCTAAGTACCGAAAAAGGCAGAAATTTTGTAAGTACCGAAAACTTCCGAGTCTTTTCTAAGTACCGAAATCGACAGATTTTTTCTAAGTACCGAAATCAACAGAATTTTTCTAAGTACCGAAATCGGCAGAATTTTTCTAAGTACCGAAAACTTCTGAATGTTTAATAAGTATCGAAATCGTAAGTATTTTTCTAAGTACCGAAAATGTCAGAAATTTTCTAAGTACTGCAAACTTCTGAGTCTTTTCAAAGTACCGAAAAAGGCAGAAATTTTCCAAGTACCGAAATCAACAGAATTTTTCTAAGTACCGAATTCGACAGAATTTTTCTAAGTAATGAAAACTTCTGAACGTTTTCTAAGTACCGAAAAAGGCAGAAATTTTGTAAGTACCGAAAACTTCCGAGTCTTTTCTAAGTACCGAAATCGACAGATTTTTTCTAAGTACCGAAATCAACAGAATTTTTCTAAGTACCGAAATCGGCAGAATTTTTCTAAGTACCGAAAATGTCAGAAATTTTCTAAGTGCCGAAAACGTCAGATATTTTCTAAGTACTGAAAACTTCTGAGTCTTTTCAAAGTACCGAAAAAGGCAGAAATTTTCCAAGTACCGAAATCGACAGAATTTTTCTAAGTACCGAAAACGTCAGAAATTTTCTAAGTATCGAAAAGGTCAGAAATTTTCTAAGATCCGAAATCATCAGAATGTTTCTAAGTACCGAAATCGTCAGAATTTTCTAAGTACCGATATCGTCAAAATTTTTCTAAGTACCGAAATCAAAAGAATTTTTCTAAGTACCGAAAACGTCAGAAATTTTTTAAGTACTGCAAACTTCCTAGTCTTTTCAAAGTACCGAAAAATGCAGAATTTTTCAAAGTACCGAAATCGTCAGAATTTTCTAAGTACCGAAATCGGCAGAATTTTTCTAAGTACCGAAAACTTCTGTATGTTTAATAAGTATCGAAATCGTAAGAATTTTTCTAAGTTCCGAAATCATCAGAATTTTTCTAAGATCCGAAATCATCAGAATTTTTCTAAGTACCGAAAACGTCAGAAATTTTCTACGTACCGAAAACTTCTGAATGTTTAATAAGTATCGAAATCGTAAGTATTTTTCTAAGTGCCGAAAATGTCAGAAATTTTCTAAGTACTGCAAACTTCTGAGTCTTTTCAAAGTACCGAAAAAGGCAGAAATTTTCCAAGTACCGAAATCAACAGAATTTTTCTAAGTACCGAATTCGACAGAATTTTTCTAAGTAATGAAAACTTCTGAACGTTTTCTAAGTACCGAAAAAGGCAGAAATTTTGTAAGTACCGAAATCGTCAGAATTTTCTAAGTACCGAAATCGTCAGAATTTTTCTAAGTACCGAAATCAAAAGAATTTTTCTAAGTACCGAAAACGTCAGAAATTTTTTAAGTACTGCAAACTTCCTAGTCTTTTCAAAGTACCGAAAAAGGCAGAATTTTTCAAAGTACCGAAATCGTCAGAATTTTCTAAGTACCGAAATCGGCAGAATTTTCCTAAGTACCGAAAACTTCTGTATGTTTAATAAGTATCGAAATCGTAAGAATTTTTCTAAGTTCCGAAATCATCAGAATTTTTCTAAGATCCGAAATCATCAGAATTTTTCTAAGTACCGAAAACGTCAGAAATTTTCTAAGTACCGAAAATGTCAGAAATTTTCTTAGTACCGAAATTGGCAGAATTTTTCTAAGTACCGAAAACTTCCGAGTCTTTTCTAAGTACCGAAATCGACAGAATTTTTCTAAGTACCGAAATCAACAGAATTTTTCTAAGTACCGAAATCGGCAGAATTTTTCTAAGTACCGAAAATGTCAGAATTTTTCTAAGTACCGAAAACGTCAGAAATTTTCTAAGTACCGAAAACTTCCGAGTCTTTTCTAAGTACCGAAATCGACAGAATTTTTCTAAGTACCGAAATCAACAGAATTTTTCTAAGTACCGAAATCGGCAGAATTTTTCTAAGTACCGAAAACTTCTGAATGTTTAATAAGTATCGAAATCGTAAGTATTTTTCTAAGTACCGAAAATGTCAGAAATTTTCTAAGTACTGCAAACTTCTGAGTATTTTCAAAGTACCGAAAAAGGCAGAAATTTTCCAAGTACCGAAATCAACAGAATTTTTCTAAGTACCGAATTCGACAGAATTTTTCTAAGTAATGAAAACTTCTGAACGTTTTCTAAGTACCGAAAAAGGCAGAAATTTTGTAAGTACCGAAAACTTCCGAGTCTTTTCTAAGTACCGAAATCGACAGATTTTTTCTAAGTACCGAAATCAACAGAATTTTTCTAAGTACCGAAATCGGCAGAATTTTTCTAAGTACCGAAAATGTCAGAAATTTTCTAAGTGCCGAAAACGTCAGATATTTTCTAAGTACTGAAAACTTCTGAGTCTTTTCAAAGTACCGAAAAAGGCAGAAATTTTCCAAGTACCGAAATCGACAGAATTTTTCTAAGTACCGAAAACGTCAGAAATTTTCTAAGTATCGAAAAGGTCAGAAATTTTCTAAGATCCGAAATCATCAGAATGTTTCTAAGTACCGAAATCGTCAGAATTTTCTAAGTACCGATATCGTCAAAATTTTTCTAAGTACCGAAATCAAAAGAATTTTTCTAAGTACCGAAAACGTCAGAAATTTTTTAAGTACTGCAAACTTCCTAGTCTTTTCAAAGTACCGAAAAATGCAGAATTTTTCAAAGTACCGAAATCGTCAGAATTTTCTAAGTACCGAAATCGGCAGAATTTTTCTAAGTACCGAAAACTTCTGTATGTTTAATAAGTATCGAAATCGTAAGAATTTTTCTAAGTTCCGAAATCATCAGAATTTTTCTAAGATCCGAAATCATCAGAATTTTTCTAAGTACCGAAAACGTCAGAAATTTTCTACGTACCGAAAACTTCTGAATGTTTAATAAGTATCGAAATCGTAAGTATTTTTCTAAGTGCCGAAAATGTCAGAAATTTTCTAAGTACTGCAAACTTCTGAGTCTTTTCAAAGTACCGAAAAAGGCAGAAATTTTCCAAGTACCGAAATCAACAGAATTTTTCTAAGTACCGAATTCGACAGAATTTTTCTAAGTAATGAAAACTTCTGAACGTTTTCTAAGTACCGAAAAAGGCAGAAATTTTGTAAGTACCGAAAACTTCCGAGTCTTTTCTAAGTACCGAAATCGACAGATTTTTTCTAAGTACCGAAATCAACAGAATTTTTCTAAGTACCGAAATCGGCAGAATTTTTCTAAGTACCGAAAACTTCTGAATGTTTAATAAGTATCGAAATCGTAAGTATTTTTCTAAGTACCGAAAATGTCAGAAATTTTCTAAGTACTGCAAACTTCTGAGTCTTTTCAAAGTACCGAATAAGGCAGAAATTTTCCAAGTACCGAAATCAACAGAATTTTTCTAAGTACCGAATTCGACAGAATTTTTCTAAGTAATGAAAACTTCTGAACGTTTTCTAAGTACCGAAAAAGGCAGAAATTTTGTAAGTACCGAAAACTTCCGAGTCTTTTCTAAGTACCGAAATCGACAGATTTTTTCTAAGTACCGAAATCAAAAGAATTTTTCTAAGTACCGAAAACGTCAGAAATTTTTTAAGTACTGCAAACTTCCTAGTCTTTTCAAAGTACCGAAAAATGCAGAATTTTTCAAAGTACCGAAATCGTCAGAATTTTCTAAGTACCGAAATCGGCAGAATTTTTCTAAGTACCGAAAACTTCTGTATGTTTAATAAGTATCGAAATCGTAAGAATTTTTCTAAGTTCCGAAATCATCAGAATTTTTCTAAGATCCGAAATCATCAGAATTTTTCTAAGTACCGAAAACGTCAGAAATTTTCTACGTACCGAAAACTTCTGAATGTTTAATAAGTATCGAAATCGTAAGTATTTTTCTAAGTGCCGAAAATGTCAGAAATTTTCTAAGTACTGCAAACTTCTGAGTCTTTTCAAAGTACCGAAAAAGGCAGAAATTTTCCAAGTACCGAAATCAACAGAATTTTTCTAAGTACCGAATTCGACAGAATTTTTCTAAGTAATGAAAACTTCTGAACGTTTTCTAAGTACCGAAAAAGGCAGAAATTTTGTAAGTACCGAAAACTTCCGAGTCTTTTCTAAGTACCGAAATCGACAGATTTTTTCTAAGTACCGAAATCAACAGAATTTTTCTAAGTACCGAAATCGGCAGAATTTTTCTAAGTACCGAAAACTTCTGAATGTTTAATAAGTATCGAAATCGTAAGTATTTTTCTAAGTACCGAAAATGTCAGAAATTTTCTAAGTACTGCAAACTTCTGAGTCTTTTCAAAGTACCGAATAAGGCAGAAATTTTCCAAGTACCGAAATCAACAGAATTTTTCTAAGTACCGAATTCGACAGAATTTTTCTAAGTAATGAAAACTTCTGAACGTTTTCTAAGTACCGAAAAAGGCAGAAATTTTGTAAGTACCGAAAACTTCCGAGTCTTTTCTAAGTACCGAAATCGACAGATTTTTTCTAAGTACCGAAATCAACAGAATTTTTCTAAGTACCGAAATCGGCAGAATTTTTCTAAGTACCGAAAATGTCAGAAATTTTCTAAGTGCCGAAAACGTCAGATATTTTCTAAGTACTGAAAACTTCTGAGTCTTTTCAAAGTACCGAAAAAGGCAGAAATTTTCCAAGTACCGAAATCGACAGAATTTTTCTAAGTACCGAAAACGTCAGAAATTTTCTAAGTATCGAAAAGGTCAGAAATTTTCTAAGATCCGAAATCATCAGAATGTTTCTAAGTACCGAAATCGTCAGAATTTTCTAAGTACCGATATCGTCAAAATTTTTCTAAGTACCGAAATCAAAAGAATTTTTCTAAGTACCGAAAACGTCAGAAATTTTTTAAGTACTGCAAACTTCCTAGTCTTTTCAAAGTACCGAAAAAGGCAGAATTTTTCAAAGTACCGAAATCGTCAGAATTTTCTAAGTACCGAAATCGGCAGAATTTTTCTAAGTACCGAAAACTTCTGTATGTTTAATAAGTATCGAAATCGTAAGAATTTTTCTAAGTTCCGAAATCATCAGAATTTTTCTAAGATCCGAAATCATCAGAATTTTTCTAAGTACCGAAAACGTCAGAAATTTTCTAAGTACCGAAAACTTCTGAATGTTTAATAAGTATCGAAATCGTAAGTATTTTTCTAAGTACCGAAAATGTCAGAAATTTTCTAAGTACTGCAAACTTCTGAGTCTTTTCAAAGTACCGAAAAAGGCAGAAATTTTCCAAGTACCGAAATCAACAGAATTTTTCTAAGTACCGAATTCGACAGAATTTTTCTAAGTAATGAAAACTTCTGAACGTTTTCTAAGTACCGAAAAAGGCAGAAATTTTGTAAGTACCGAAAACTTCCGAGTCTTTTCTAAGTACCGAAATCGACAGATTTTTTCTAAGTACCGAAATCAACAGAATTTTTCTAAGTACCGAAATCGGCAGAATTTTTCTAAGTACCGAAAACTTCTGAATGTTTAATAAGTATCGAAATCGTAAGTATTTTTCTAAGTACCGAAAATGTCAGAAATTTTCTAAGTACTGCAAACTTCTGAGTCTTTTCAAAGTACCGAAAAAGGCAGAAATTTTCCAAGTACCGAAATCAACAGAATTTTTCTAAGTACCGAATTCGACAGAATTTTTCTAAGTAATGAAAACTTCTGAACGTTTTCTAAGTACCGAAAAAGGCAGACATTTTGTAAGTACCGAAAACTTCCGAGTCTTTTCTAAGTACCGAAATCGACAGATTTTTTCTAAGTACCGAAATCAACAGAATTTTTCTAAGTACCGAAATCGGCAGAATTTTTCTAAGTACCGAAAATGTCAGAAATTTTCTAAGTGCCGAAAACGTCAGATATTTTCTAAGTACTGAAAACTTCTGAGTCTTTTCAAAGTACCGAAAAAGGCAGAAATTTTCCAAGTACCGAAATCGACAGAATTTTTCTAAGTACCGAAATCGGCAGAATTTTTCTAAGTACCGAAAACTTCTGTATGTTTAATAAGTATCGAAATCGTAAGAATTTTTCTAAGTTCCGAAATCATCAGAATTTTTCTAAGATCCGAAATCATCAGAATTTTTCTAAGTACCGAAAACGTCAGAAATTTTCTAAGTACCGAAAACTTCTGAATGTTTAATAAGTATCGAAATCGTAAGTATTTTTCTAAGTACCGAAAATGTCAGAAATTTTCTAAGTACTGCAAACTTCTGAGTCTTTTCAAAGTACCGAAAAAGGCAGAAATTTTCCAAGTACCGAAATCAACAGAATTTTTCTAAGTACCGAATTCGACAGAATTTTTCTAAGTAATGAAAACTTCTGAACGTTTTCTAAGTACCGAAAAAGGCAGAAATTTTGTAAGTACCGAAAACTTCCGAGTCTTTTCTAAGTACCGAAATCGACAGATTTTTTCTAAGTACCGAAATCAACAGAATTTTTCTAAGTACCGAAATCGGCAGAATTTTTCTAAGTACCGAAAACTTCTGAATGTTTAATAAGTATCGAAATCGTAAGTATTTTTCTAAGTACCGAAAATGTCAGAAATTTTCTAAGTACTGCAAACTTCTGAGTCTTTTCAAAGTACCGAAAAAGGCAGAAATTTTCCAAGTACCGAAATCAACAGAATTTTTCTAAGTACCGAATTCGACAGAATTTTTCTAAGTAATGAAAACTTCTGAACGTTTTCTAAGTACCGAAAAAGGCAGACATTTTGTAAGTACCGAAAACTTCCGAGTCTTTTCTAAGTTCCGAAATCGACAGATTTTTTCTAAGTACCGAAATCAACAGAATTTTTCTAAGTACCGAAATCGGCAGAATTTTTCTAAGTACCGAAAATGTCAGAAATTTTCTAAGTGCCGAAAACGTCAGATATTTTCTAAGTACTGAAAACTTCTGAGTCTTTTCAAAGTACCGAAAAAGGCAGAAATTTTCCAAGTACCGAAATCGACAGAATTTTTCTAAGTACCGAAAACGTCAGAAATTTTCTAAGTATCGAAAAGGTCAGAAATTTTCTAAGATCCGAAATCATCAGAATGTTTCTAAGTACCGAAATCGTCAGAATTTTCTAAGTACCGATATCGTCAAAATTTTTCTAAGTACCGAAATCAAAAGAATTTTTCTAAGTACCGAAAACGTCAGAAATTTTTTAAGTACTGCAAACTTCCTAGTCTTTTCAAAGTACCGAAAAAGGCAGAATTTTTCAAAGTACCGAAATCGTCAGAATTTTCTAAGTACCGAAATCGGCAGAATTTTTCTAAGTACCGAAAACTTCTGTATGTTTAATAAGTATCGAAATCGTAAGAATTTTTCTAAGTTCCGAAATCATCAGAATTTTTCTAAGATCCGAAATCATCAGAATTTTTCTAAGTACCGAAAACGTCAGAAATTTTCTAAGTACCGAAAACTTCCGAGTCTTTTCTAATTACCGAAATCAACAGAATTTTTCTAAGTACCGAAATCGGCAGAATTTTTCTAAGTACCGAAAACTTCTGAATGTTTAATAAGTATCGAAATCGTAAGTATTTTTCTAAGTACCGAAAATGTCAGAAATTTTCTAAGTACTGCAAACTTCTGAGTCTTTTCAAAGTACCGAAAAAGGCAGAAATTTTCCAAGTACCGAAATCAACAGAATTTTTCTAAGTACCGAATTCGACAGAATTTTTCTAAGTAAAGAAAACTTCTGAACGTTTTCTAAGTACCGAAAAAGGCAGAAATTTTGTAAGTACCGAAAACTTCCGAGTCTTTTCTAAGTACCGAAATCGACAGATTTTTTCTAAGTACCGAAATCAACAGAATTTTTCTAAGTACCGAAATCGGCAGAATTTTTCTAAGTACCGAAAATGTCAGAAATTTTCTAAGTGCCGAAAACGTCAGATATTTTCTAAGTACTGAAAACTTCTGAGTCTTTTCAAAGTACCGAAAAAGGCAGAAATTTTCCAAGTACCGAAATCGACAGAATTTTTCTAAGTACCGAAAACGTCAGAAATTTTCTAAGTATCGAAAAGGTCAGAAATTTTCTAAGATCCGAAATCATCAGAATGTTTCTAAGTACCGAAATCGTCAGAATTTTCTAAGTACCGATATCGTCAAAATTTTTCTAAGTACCGAAATCAAAAGAATTTTTCTAAGTACCGAAAACGTCAGAAATTTTTTAAGTACTGCAAACTTCCTAGTCTTTTCAAAGTACCGAAAAAGGCAGAATTTTTCAAAGTACCGAAATCGTCAGAATTTTCTAAGTACCGAAATCGGCAGAATTTTTCTAAGTACCGAAAACTTCTGTATGTTTAATAAGTATCGAAATCGTAAGAATTTTTCTAAGTTCCGAAATCATCAGAATTTTTCTAAGATCCGAAATCATCAGAATTTTTCTAAGTACCGAAAACGTCAGAAATTTTCTAAGTACCGAAAACTTCCGAGTCTTTTCTAAGTACCGAAATCGACAGAATTTTTCTAAGTACCGAAATCAACAGAATTTTTCTAAGTACCGAAATCGGCAGAATTTTTCTAAGTACCGAAAACTTCTGAATGTTTAATAAGTATCGAAATCGTAAGTATTTTTCTAAGTACCGAAAATGTCAGAAATTTTCTAAGTACTGCAAACTTCTGAGTCTTTTAAAAGTACCGAAAAAGGCAGAAATTTTCCAAGTACCGAAATCAACAGAATTTTTCTAAGTACCGAATTCGACAGAATTTTTCTAAGTAATGAAAACTTCTGAACGTTTTCTAAGTACCGAAAAAGGCAGAAATTTTGTAAGTACCGAAAACTTCCGAGTCTTTTCTAAGTACCGAAATCGACAGATTTTTTGTAAGTACCGAAATCAACAGAATTTTTCTAAGTACCGAAATCGGCAGAATTTTTCTAAGTACCGAAAATGTCAGAAATTTTCTAAGTACTGAAAACTTCTGAGTCTTTTCAAAGTACCGAAAAAGGCAGAAATTTTCCAAGTACCGAAATCGGCAGAATTTTTCTAAGTACCGAAAACGTCAGAAATTTTCTAAGTATCGAAAAGGTCAGAAATTTTCTAAGATCCGAAATCATCAGAATGTTTCTAAGTACCGAAATCGTCAGAATTTTCTAAGTACCGATATCGTCAGAATTTTTCTAAGTACCGAAATCAAAAGAATTTTTCTAAGTACCGAAAACGTCAGAAATTTTTTAAGTACCGAAAACTTCCGAGTCTTTTCTAAGTACCGAAATCGACAGAATTTTTCTAAGTACCGAAATCAACAGAATTTTTCTAAGTACCGAAATCGGCAGAATTTTTCTAAGTACCGAAAATGTCAGAAATTTTCTAAGTACCGAAAACGTCAGTTTTTTTTTAAGTACTGAAAACTTCTGAGTCTTTTCAAAGTACCGAAAAAGGCAGAAATTTTCTAAGTACCGAAATCAACAGAAATTTTCTAAGTACCGAAATCAACAGAATTTTTCTAAGTACCGAAAACGTCAGAAATTTTCTAAGTATCGAAAAGGTCAGAAATTTTCTAAGATCCGAAATCATCAGAATGTTTCTAAGTACCGAAATCGTCAGAATTTTCTAAGTACCGATATCGTCAAAATTTTTCTAAGTACCGAAATCAAAAGAATTTTTCTAAGTACCGAAAACGTCAGAAATTTTTTAAGTACTGCAAACTTCCTAGTCTTTTCAAAGTACCGAAAAAGGCAGAATTTTTCAAAGTACCGAAATCGTCAGAATTTTCTAAGTACCGAAATCGGCAGAATTTTTCTAAGTACCGAAAACTTCTGTATGTTTAATAAGTATCGAAATCGTAAGAATTTTTCTAAGTTCCGAAATCATCAGAATTTTTCTAAGATCCGAAATCATCAGAATTTTTCTAAGTACCGAAAACGTCAGAAATTTTCTAAGTACCGAAAACTTCCGAGTCTTTTCTAATTACCGAAATCAACAGAATTTTTCTAAGTACCGAAATCTTCAGAATTTTTCTAAGTACCGAAAACTTCTGAATGTTTAATAAGTATCGAAATCGTAAGTATTTTTCTAAGTACCGAAAATGTCAGAAATTTTCTAAGTACTGCAAACTTCTGAGTCTTTTCAAAGTACCGAAAAAGGCAGAATTTTTCAAAGTACCGAAATCGTCAGAATTTTCTAAGTACCGAAATCGGCAGAATTTTTCTAAGTACCGAAAACTTCTGTATGTTTAATAAGTATCGAAATCGTAAGAATTTTTCTAAGATCCGAAATCATCAGAATTTTTCTAAGTACCGAAAACGTCAGAAATTTTCTAAGTACCGAAAACTTCCGAGTCTTTTCTAAGTACCGAAATCGACAGAATTTTTCTAAGTACCGAAATCAACAGAATTTTTCTAAGTACCGAAATCGGCAGAATTTTTCTAAGTACCGAAAACTTCTGAATGTTTAATATGTATCGAAATCGTAAGTATTTTTCTAAGTACCGAAAATGTCAGAAATTTTCTAAGTACTGCAAACTTCTGAGTCTTTTAAAAGTACCGAAAAAGGCAGAAATTTTCCAAGTACCGAAATCAACAGAATTTTTCTAAGTACCGAATTCGACAGAATTTTTCTAAGTAATGAAAACTTCTGAACGTTTTCTAAGTACCGAAAAAGGCAGAAATTTTGTAAGTACCGAAAACTTCCGAGTCTTTTCTAAGTACCGAAATCGACAGATTTTTTGTAAGTACCGAAATCAACAGAATTTTTCTAAGTACCGAAATCGGCAGAATTTTTCTAAGTACCGAAAATGTCAGAAATTTTCTAAGTACCGAAAACGTCAGATATTTTCTAAGTACTGAAAACTTCTGAGTCTTTTCAAAGTACCGAAAAAGCCAGAAATTTTCCAAGTACCGAAATCGGCAGAATTTTTCTAAGTACCGAAAACGTCAGAAATTTTCTAAGTATCGAAAAGGTCAGAAATTTTCTAAGATCCGAAATCATCAGAATGTTTCTAAGTACCGAAATCGTCAGAATTTTCTAAGTACCGATATCGTCAGAATTTTTCTAAGTACCGAAATCAAAAGAATTTTTCTAAGTACCGAAAACGTCAGAAATTTTTTAAGTACTGCAAACTTCCTAGTCTTTTCAAAGTACCGAAAAAGGCAGAATTTTTCTAAGATCCGAAATCATCAGAATTTTTCTAAGTACCGAAAACGTCAGAAAATTTCTAAGTACCGAAAATGTCAGAAATTTTCTTAGTACCGAAATTGGCAGAATTTTTCTAAGTACCGAAAACTTCCGAGTCTTTTCAAAGTACCGAAAAAGGCAGAAATTTTCTAAGTACCGAAATCAACAGAAATTTTCTAAGTACCGAAATCAACAGAATTTTTCTAAGTACCGAAAACGTCAGAAATTTTCTAAGTATCGAAAAGGTCAGAAATTTTCTAAGATCCGAAATCATCAGAATGTTTCTAAGTACCGAAATCGTCAGAATTTTCTAAGTACCGATATCGTCAAAATTTTTCTAAGTACCGAAATCAAAAGAATTTTTCTAAGTACCGAAAACGTCAGAAATTTTTTAAGTACTGCAAACTTCCTAGTCTTTTCAAAGTACCGAAAAAGGCAGAATTTTTCAAAGTACCGAAATCGTCAGAATTTTCTAAGTACCGAAATCGGCAGAATTTTTCTAAGTACCGAAAACTTCTGTATGTTTAATAAGTATCGAAATCGTAAGAATTTTTCTAAGATCCGAAATCATCAGAATTTTTCTAAGTACCGAAAACGTCAGAAATTTTCTAAGTACCGAAAACTTCCGAGTCTTTTCTAAGTACCGAAATCGACAGAATTTTTCTAAGTACCGAAATCAACAGAATTTTTCTAAGTACCGAAATCGGCAGAATTTTTCTAAGTACCGAAAACTTCTGAATGTTTAATAAGTATCGAAATCGTAAGTATTTTTCTAAGTACCGAAAATGTCAGAAATTTTCTAAGTACTGCAAACTTCTGAGTCTTTTAAAAGTACCGAAAAAGGCAGAAATTTTCCAAGTACCGAAATCAACAGAATTTTTCTAAGTACCGAATTCGACAGAATTTTTCTAAGTAATGAAAACTTCTGAACGTTTTCTAAGTACCGAAAAAGGCAGAAATTTTGTAAGTACCGAAAACTTCCGAGTCTTTTCTAAGTACCGAAATCGACAGATTTTTTGTAAGTACCGAAATCAACAGAATTTTTCTAAGTACCGAAATCGGCAGAATTTTTCTAAGTACCGAAAATGTCAGAAATTTTCTAAGTACCGAAAACGTCAGATATTTTCTAAGTACTGAAAACTTCTGAGTCTTTTCAAAGTACCGAAAAAGCCAGAAATTTTCCAAGTACCGAAATCGGCAGAATTTTTCTAAGTACCGAAAACGTCAGAAATTTTCTAAGTATCGAAAAGGTCAGAAATTTTCTAAGATCCGAAATCATCAGAATGTTTCCAAGTACCGAAATCGTCAGAATTTTCTAAGTACCGATATCGTCAGAATTTTTCTAAGTACCGAAATCAAAAGAATTTTTCTAAGTACCGAAAACGTCAGAAATTTTTTAAGTACTGCAAACTTCCTAGTCTTTTCAAAGTACCGAAAAAGGCAGAATTTTTCTAAGATCCGAAATCATCAGAATTTTTCTAAGTACCGAAAACGTCAGAAAATTTCTAAGTACCGAAAATGTCAGAAATTTTCTTAGTACCGAAATTGGCAGAATTTTTCTAAGTACCGAAAACTTCCGAGTCTTTTCAAAGTACCGAAAAAGGCAGAAATTTTCTAAGTACCGAAATCAACAGAAATTTTCTAAGTACCGAAATCAACAGAATTTTTCTAAGTACCGAAAACGTCAGAAATTTTCTAAGTATCGAAAATGTCAGAAATTTTCTAAGATCCGAAATCATCAGAATGTTTCTAAGTACCGAAATCGTCAGAATTTTCTAAGTACCGATATCGTCAAAATTTTTCTAAGTACCGAAATCAAAAGAATTTTTCTAAGTACCGAAAACGTCAGAAATTTTTTAAGTACTGCAAACTTCCTAGTCTTTTCAAAGTACCGAAAAAGGCAGAATTTTTCAAAGTACCGAAATCGTCAGAATTTTCTAAGTACCGAAATCGGCAGAATTTTTCTAAGTACCGAAAACTTCTGTATGTTTAATAAGTATCGAAATCGTAAGAATTTTTCTAAGTTCCGAAATCATCAGAATTTTTCTAAGATCCGAAATCATCAGAATTTTTCTAAGTACCGAAAACGTCAGAAATTTTCTAAGTACCGAAAACTTCCGAGTCTTTTCTAAGTACCGAAATCGACAGAATTTTTCTAAGTACCGAAATCAACAGAATTTTTCTAAGTACCGAAATCGGCAGAATTTTTCTAAGTACCGAAAACTTCTGAATGTTTAATAAGTATCGAAATCGTAAGTATTTTTCTAAGTACCGAAAATGTCAGAAATTTTCTAAGTACTGCAAACTTCTGAGTCTTTTCAAAGTACCGAAAAAGGCAGAAATTTTCCAAGTACCGAAATCAACAGAATTTTTCTAAGTACCGAATTCGACAGAATTTTTCTAAGTAAAGAAAACTTCTGAACGTTTTCTAAGTACCGAAAAAGGCAGAAATTTTGTAAGTACCGAAAACTTCCGAGTCTTTTCTAAGTACCGAAATCGACAGATTTTTTCTAAGTACCGAAATCAACAGAATTTTTCTAAGTACCGAAATCGGCAGAATTTTTCTAAGTACCGAAAATGTCAGAAATTTTCTAAGTGCCGAAAACGTCAGATATTTTCTAAGTACTGAAAACTTCTGAGTCTTTTCAAAGTACCGAAAAAGGCAGAAATTTTCCAAGTACCGAAATCGACAGAATTTTTCTAAGTACCGAAAACGTCAGAAATTTTCTAAGTATCGAAAAGGTCAGAAATTTTCTAAGATCCGAAATCATCAGAATGTTTCTAAGTACCGAAATCGTCAGAATTTTCTAAGTACCGATATCGTCAAAATTTTTCTAAGTACCGAAATCAAAAGAATTTTTCTAAGTACCGAAAACGTCAGAAATTTTTTAAGTACTGCAAACTTCCTAGTCTTTTCAAAGTACCGAAAAAGGCAGAATTTTTCTAAGATCCGAAATCATCAGAATTTTTCTAAGTCCCGAAAACGTCAGAAATTTTCTAAGTACCGAAAATGTCAGAAATTTTCTTAGTACCGAAATTGGCAGAATTTTTCTAAGTACCGAAAACTTCCGAGTCTTTTCTAAGTACCGAAATCGACAGAATTTTTCTAAGTACCGAAATCAACAGAATTTTTCTAAGTACCGAAATCGGCAGAATTTTTCTAAGTACCGAAAATGTCAGAAATTTTCTAAGTACCGAAAACGTCAGATATTTTTTAAGTACTGAAAACTTCTGAGTCTTTTCAAAGTACCGAAAAAGGCAGAAATTTTCCAAGTACTGAAATCGACAGAATTTTTCTAAGTACCGAATTCGACAGAATTTTTCTAAGTAACGAAAACTTCTGAATGTTTTCTAAGTACCGAAAAAGGCAGAAATTTTGTAAGTACCGAAAACTTCCAAGTCTTTTCTAAGTACCGAAATCGACAGATTTTTTCTAAGTACCGAAATCAACAGAATTTTTCTAAGTACCGAAATCGGCAGAATTTTTCTAAGTACCGAAAATGTCAGAAATTTTCTAAGTACCGAAAACGTCAGATATTTTCTAAGTACTGAAAACTTCTGAGTCTTTTCAAAGTACCGAAAAAGGCAGAAATTTTCCAAGTACCGAAATCGACAGAATTTTTCTAAGTACCGAATTCGACAGAATTTTTCTAAGTAATGAAAACTTCTGAACGTTTTCTAAGTACCGAAAAAGGCAGAAATTTTGTAAGTACCGAAAACTTCCGAGTCTTTTCTAAGTACCGAAATCGACAGATTTTTTCTAAGTACCGAAATCAACAGAATTTTTCTAAGTACCGAAATCGGCAGAATTTTTCTAAGTACCGAAAATGTCAGAAATTTTCTAAGTACCGAAAACGTCAGATATTTTCTAAGTACTGAAAACTTCTGAGTCTTTTCAAAGTACCGAAAAAGGCAGAAATTTTCCAAGTACCGAAATCGACAGAATTTTTCTAAGTACCGAAAACGTCAGAAATTTTCTAAGTATCGAAAAGGTCAGAAATTTTCTAAGATCCGAAATCATCAGAATGTTTCTAAGTACCGAAATCGTCAGAATTTTCTAAGTACCGATATCGTCAGAATTTTTCTAAGTACCGAAATCAAAAGAATTTTTCTAAGTACCGAAAACGTCAGAAATTTTTTAAGTACAGCAAACTTCCTAGTCTTTTCAAAGTACCGAAAAAGGCAGAATTTTTCAAAGTACCGAAATCGTCAGAATTTTCTAAGTTCCGAAATCGTCAGAATTTTCTAAGTTCCGAAATCGGCAGAAATTTTCTAAGTACCGAAAACGTCAGATATTTTCTAAGTACTGAAAACTTCTGAGTCTTTTCAAAGTACCGAAAAAGGCAGAAATTTTCCAAGTACCGAAATCGACAGAATTTTTCTAAGTACCGAAATCGGCAGAATTTTTCTAAGTTCCGAAAACTTTTGAATGTTTTCTAAGTACCGAAATCGACAGAATTTTTCTAAGTTCCGAAATCGTCAGAATTTTTCTATGTACCGAAATCGTCAGAAATTTTCTATGTACCGAAAACTTCTGAGTCTTTTCAAAGTACCGAAAAAGGCAGAAATTTTCTAAGTACCGAAATCAAAAGAATTTTTCTAAGTACCGAAAACTTCTGAATGTTTAATAAGTATCGAAATCGTAAGTATTTTTCTAAGTACCGAAAATGTCAGAAATTTTCTAAGTACTGCAAACTTCTGAGTCTTTTCAAAGTACCGAAAAAGGCAGAAATTTTCCAAGTACCGAAATCAACAGAATTTTTCTAAGTACCGAATTCGGCAGAATTTTTCTAAGTAACGAAAACTTCTGAATGTTTTCTAAGTACCGAAAAAGGCAGAAATTTTGTAAGTACCGAAAACTTCCGAGTCTTTTGTAAGTACCGAAATCGACAGAATTTTTCTAAGTACCGAAATCATCAGAATTTTTCTAAGTACCGGAATCGGCAGAATTTTTCTAAGTACCGAAAACTTCTGAATGTTTAATAAGTATCGAAATCGTAAGTATTTTTCTAAGTACCGAAAATGTCAGAAATTTTCTAAGTACTGCAAACTTCTGAGTCTTTTCAAAGTACCGAAAACGTCAGATATTTTCTAAGTACTGAAAACTTCTGAGTCTTTTCAAAGTACCGAAAAAGGCAGAAATTTTTCAAGTACCGAAATCGACAGAATTTTTCTAAGTACCGAAAACGTCAGAAATTTTCTAAGTATCGAAAAGGTCAGAAATTTTCTAAGATCCGAAATCATCAGAATGTTTCTAAGTACCGAAATCGTCAGAATTTTCTAAGTACCGATATCGTCAGAATTTTTCTAAGTACCGAAATCAAAAGAATATTTCTAAGTACCGAAAACGTCAGAAATTTTTTAAGTACAGCAAACTTCCTAGTCTTTTCAAAGTACCGAAAAAGGCAGAATTTTTCAAAGTACCGAAATCGTCAGAATTTTCTAAGTTCCGAAATCGGCAGAATTTTTCTAAGTACCGAAAATGTCAGAAATTTTCTAAGTACCGAAAACGTCAGATATTTTCTAAGTACTGAAAACTTCTGAGTCTTTTCAAAGTACCGAAAAAGGCAGAAATTTTCCAAGTACCGAAATCGACAGAATTTTTCTAAGTACCGAAAACGTCAGAAATTTTCTAAGTATCGAAAAGGTCAGAAATTTTCTAAGATCCGAAATCATCAGAATGTTTCTAAGTACCGAAATCGTCAGAATTTTCTAAGTACCGATATCGTCAGAATTTTTCTAAGTACCGAAATCAAAAGAATTTTTCTAAGTACCGAAAACGTCAGAAATTTTTTAAGTACAGCAAACTTCCTAGTCTTTTCAAAGTACCGAAAAAGGCAGAATTTTTCAAAGTACCGAAATCGTCAGAATTTTCTAAGTTCCGAAATCGTCAGAATTTTCTAAGTTCCGAAATCGGCAGAAATTTTCTAAGTACCGAAAACGTCAGATATTTTCTAAGTACTGAAAACTTCTGAGTCTTTTCAAAGTACCGAAAAAGGCAGAAATTTTCCAAGTACCGAAATCGACAGAATTTTTCTAAGTACCGAAATCGGCAGAATTTTTCTAAGTTCCGAAAACTTTTGAATGTTTTCTAAGTACCGAAATCGACAGAATTTTTCTAAGTTCCGAAATCGTCAGAATTTTTCTATGTACCGAAATCGTCAGAAATTTTCTAAGTACCGAAAACTTCTGAGTCTTTTCAAAGTACCGAAAAAGGCAGAAATTTTCTAAGTACCGAAATCAAAAGAATTTTTCTAAGTACCGAAAACTTCTGAATGTTTAATAAGTATCGAAATCGTAAGTATTTTTCTAAGTACCGAAAATGTCAGAAATTTTCTAAGTACTGCAAACTTCTGAGTCTTTTCAAAGTACCGAAAAAGGCAGAAATTTTCCAAGTACCGAAATCAACAGAATTTTTCTAAGTACCGAATTCGACAGAATTTTTCTAAGTAACGAAAACTTCTGAATGTTTTCTAAGTACCGAAAAAGGCAGAAATTTTGTAAGTACCGAAAACTTCCGAGTCTTTTCTAAGTACCGAAATCGACAGAATTTTTCTAAGTACCGAAATCATCAGAATTTTTCTAAGTACCGGAATCGGCAGAATTTTTCTAAGTACCGAAAACTTCTGAATGTTTAATAAGTATCGAAATCGTAAGTATTTTTCTAAGTACCGAAAATGTCAGAAATTTTCTAAGTACTGCAAACTTCTGAGTCTTTTCAAAGTACCGAAAACGTCAGATATTTTCTAAGTACTGAAAACTTCTGAGTCTTTTCAAAGTACCGAAAAAGGCAGAAATTTTCCAAGTACCGAAATCGACAGAATTTTTCTAAGTACCGAAAACGTCAGAAATTTTCTAAGTATCGAAAAGGTCAGAAATTTTCTAAGATCCGAAATCATCAGAATGTTTCTAAGTACCGAAATCGTCAGAATTTTCTAAGTACCGATATCGTCAGAATTTTTCTAAGTACCGAAATCAAAAGAATATTTCTAAGTACCGAAAACGTCAGAAATTTTTTAAGTACAGCAAACTTCCTAGTCTTTTCAAAGTACCGAAAAAGGCAGAATTTTTCAAAGTACCGAAATCGTCAGAATTTTCTAAGTTCCGAAATCGGCAGAATTTTTCTAAGTACCGAAAATGTCAGAAATTTTCTAAGTACCGAAAACGTCAGATATTTTCTAAGTACTGAAAACTTCTGAGTCTTTTCAAAGTACCGAAAAAGGCAGAAATTTTCCAAGTACCGAAATCGACAGAATTTTTCTAAGTACCGAAAACGTCAGAAATTTTCAAAGTATCGAAAAGGTCAGAAATTTTCTAAGATCCGAAATCATCAGAATGTTTTTAAGTACCGAAATCGTCAGAATTTTCTAAGTATCGATATCGTCAGAATTTTTCTAAGTACCGAAATCAAAAGAATTTTTCTAAGTACCGAAAACGTCAGAAATTTTCTAAGTACCGAAAACGTCAGAAATTTTCTAAGTACCGAAAACATCCTAGTTTTTTCAAAGTACCGAAAAAGGCAGAATTTTTCAAAGTACCGAAATCGTCAGAATTTTCTAAGTACCGATATCGTCAGAATTTTTCTAAGTACCGAAATCAAAAGAATTTTTCTAAGTACCGAAAACGTCAGAAATTTTTTAAGTACAGCAAACTTCCTAGTCTTTTCAAAGTACCGAAAAAGGCAGAATTTTTCAAAGTACCGAAATCGTCAGAATTTTCTAAGTTCCGAAATCGTCAGAATTTTCTAAGTTCCGAAATCGGCAGAAATTTTCTAAGTACCGAAAACGTCAGATATTTTCTAAGTACTGAAAACTTCTGAGTCTTTTCAAAGTACCGAAAAAGGCAGAAATTTTCCAAGTACCGAAATCGACAGAATTTTTCTAAGTACCGAAATCGGCAGAATTTTTCTAAGTTCCGAAAACTTTTGAATGTTTTCTAAGTACCGAAATCGACAGAATTTTTCTAAGTTCCGAAATCGTCAGAATTTTTCTATGTACCGAAATCGTCAGAAATTTTCTATGTACCGAAAACTTCTGAGTCTTTTCAAAGTACCGAAAAAGGCAGAAATTTTCTAAGTACCGAAATCAAAAGAATTTTTCTAAGTACCGAAAACTTCTGAATGTTTAATAAGTATCGAAATCGTAAGTATTTTTCTAAGTACCGAAAATGTCAGAAATTTTCTAAGTACTGCAAACTTCTGAGTCTTTTCAAAGTACCGAAAAAGGCAGAAATTTTCCAAGTACCGAAATCAACAGAATTTTTCTAAGTACCGAATTCGGCAGAATTTTTCTAAGTAACGAAAACTTCTGAATGTTTTCTAAGTACCGAAAAAGGCAGAAATTTTGTAAGTACCGAAAACTTCCGAGTCTTTTGTAAGTACCGAAATCGACAGAATTTTTCTAAGTACCGAAATCATCAGAATTTTTCTAAGTACCGGAATCGGCAGAATTTTTCTAAGTACCGAAAACTTCTGAATGTTTAATAAGTATCGAAATCGTAAGTATTTTTCTAAGTACCGAAAATGTCAGAAATTTTCTAAGTACTGAAAACTTCTGAGTCTTTTCAAAGTACCGAAAAAGGCAGAAATTTTCCAAGTACCGAAATCGACAGAATTTTTCTAAGTACCGAAAACGTCAGAAATTTTCTAAGTATCGAAAAGGTCAGAAATTTTCTAAGATCCGAAATCATCAGAATGTTTCTAAGTACCGAAATCGTCAGAATTTTCTAAGTACCGATATCGTCAGAATTTTTCTAAGTACCGAAATCAAAAGAATATTTCTAAGTACCGAAAACGTCAGAAATTTTTTAAGTACAGCAAACTTCCTAGTCTTTTCAAAGTACCGAAAAAGGCAGAATTTTTCAAAGTACCGAAATCGTCAGAATTTTCTAAGTTCCGAAATCGGCAGAATTTTTCTAAGTACCGAAAATGTCAGAAATTTTCTAAGTACCGAAAACGTCAGATATTTTCTAAGTACTGAAAACTTCTGAGTCTTTTCAAAGTACCGAAAAAGGCAGAAATTTTCCAAGTACCGAAATCGACAGAATTTTTCTAAGTACCGAAAACGTCAGAAATTTTCTAAGTATCGAAAAGGTCAGAAATTTTCTAAGATCCGAAATCATCAGAATGTTTCTAAGTACCGAAATCGTCAGAATTTTCTAAGTACCGATATCGTCAGAATTTTTCTAAGTACCGAAATCAAAAGAATTTTTCTAAGTACCGAAAACGTCAGAAATTTTTTAAGTACAGCAAACTTCCTAGTCTTTTCAAAGTACCGAAAAAGGCAGAATTTTTCAAAGTACCGAAATCGTCAGAATTTTCTAAGTTCCGAAATCGTCAGAATTTTCTAAGTTCCGAAATCGGCAGAAATTTTCTAAGTACCGAAAACGTCAGATATTTTCTAAGTACTGAAAACTTCTGAGTCTTTTCAAAGTACCGAAAAAGGCAGAAATTTTCCAAGTACCGAAATCGACAGAATTTTTCTAAGTACCGAAATCGGCAGAATTTTTCTAAGTTCCGAAAACTTTTGAATGTTTTCTAAGTACCGAAATCGACAGAATTTTTCTAAGTTCCGAAATCGTCAGAATTTTTCTATGTACCGAAATCGTCAGAAATTTTCTAAGTACCGAAAACTTCTGAGTCTTTTCAAAGTACCGAAAAAGGCAGAAATTTTCTAAGTACCGAAATCAAAAGAATTTTTCTAAGTACCGAAAACTTCTGAATGTTTAATAAGTATCGAAATCGTAAGTATTTTTCTAAGTACCGAAAATGTCAGAAATTTTCTAAGTACTGCAAACTTCTGAGTCTTTTCAAAGTACCGAAAAAGGCAGAAATTTTCCAAGTACCGAAATCAACAGAATTTTTCTAAGTACCGAATTCGACAGAATTTTTCTAAGTAACGAAAACTTCTGAATGTTTTCTAAGTACCGAAAAAGGCAGAAATTTTGTAAGTACCGAAAACTTCCGAGTCTTTTCTAAGTACCGAAATCGACAGAATTTTTCTAAGTACCGAAATCATCAGAATTTTTCTAAGTACCGGAATCGGCAGAATTTTTCTAAGTACCGAAAACTTCTGAATGTTTAATAAGTATCGAAATCGTAAGTATTTTTCTAAGTACCGAAAATGTCAGAAATTTTCTAAGTACTGCAAACTTCTGAGTCTTTTCAAAGTACCGAAAACGTCAGATATTTTCTAAGTACTGAAAACTTCTGAGTCTTTTCAAAGTACCGAAAAAGGCAGAAATTTTCCAAGTACCGAAATCGACAGAATTTTTCTAAGTACCGAAAACGTCAGAAATTTTCTAAGTATCGAAAAGGTCAGAAATTTTCTAAGATCCGAAATCATCAGAATGTTTCTAAGTACCGAAATCGTCAGAATTTTCTAAGTACCGATATCGTCAGAATTTTTCTAAGTACCGAAATCAAAAGAATATTTCTAAGTACCGAAAACGTCAGAAATTTTTTAAGTACAGCAAACTTCCTAGTCTTTTCAAAGTACCGAAAAAGGCAGAATTTTTCAAAGTACCGAAATCGTCAGAATTTTCTAAGTTCCGAAATCGGCAGAATTTTTCTAAGTACCGAAAATGTCAGAAATTTTCTAAGTACCGAAAACGTCAGATATTTTCTAAGTACTGAAAACTTCTGAGTCTTTTCAAAGTACCGAAAAAGGCAGAGATTTTCCAAGTACCGAAATCGACAGAATTTTTCTAAGTACCGAAAACGTCAGAAATTTTCAAAGTATCGAAAAGGTCAGAAATTTTCTAAGATCCGAAATCATCAGAATGTTTTTAAGTACCGAAATCGTCAGAATTTTCTAAGTATCGATATCGTCAGAATTTTTCTAAGTACCGAAATCAAAAGAATTTTTCTAAGTACCGAAAACGTCAGAAATTTTCTAAGTACCGAAAACGTCAGAAATTTTCTAAGTACCGAAAACATCCTAGTTTTTTCAAAGTACCGAAAAAGGCAGAATTTTTCAAAGTACCGAAATCGTCAGAATTTTCTAAGTACCGAAATCGGCAGAATTTTTCTAAGTACCGAAAACTTCTGAATGTTTAATAAGTATCGAAATCGTAAGAATTTTCCTAAGAACCGAAATTGACTGAATTTTTCTAAGTACCGAAATCAACAGAATTTTTCTAAGTACCGAAAACGTCAGAAATTTTCTAAGTACCGAAAACTTCCGAGTCTTTTCTAAGTACCGAAATCGACAGAATTTTTCTAAGTACCGAAATCAACAGAATTTTTCTAAGTACCGAAATCGGCAGAATTTTTCTAAGTACCGAAAACTTCTGAATGTTTAATAAGTATCGAAATCGTAAGTATTTTTCTAAGTACCGAAAATGTCAGAAATTTTCTAAGTACCGATATCGTCAGAATTTTTCTAAGTACCGAAATCAAAAGAATATTTCTAAGTACCGAAAACGTCAGAAATTTTTTAAGTACAGCAAACTTCCTAGTCTTTTCAAAGTACCGAAAAAGGCAGAATTTTTCAAAGTACCGAAATCGTCAGAATTTTCTAAGTTCCGAAATCGGCAGAATTTTTCTAAGTACCGAAAATGTCAGAAATTTTCTAAGTACCGAAAACGTCAGATATTTTCTAAGTACTGAAAACTTCTGAGTCTTTTCAAAGTACCGAAAAAGGCAGAAATTTTCCAAGTACCGAAATCGACAGAATTTTTCTAAGTACCGAAAACGTCAGAAATTTTCTAAGTATCGAAAAGGTCAGAAATTTTCTAAGATCCGAAATCATCAGAATGTTTCTAAGTACCGAAATCGTCAGAATTTTCTAAGTACCGATATCGTCAGAATTTTTCTAAGTACCGAAATCAGAAGAATATTTCTAAGTACCGAAAACGTCAGAAATTTTTTAAGTACAGCAAACTTCCTAGTCTTTTCAAAGTACCGAAAAAGGCAGAATTTTTCAAAGTACCGAAATCGTCAGAATTTTCTAAGTTCCGAAATCGGCAGAATTTTTCTAAGTACCGAAAATGTCAGAAATTTTCTAAGTACCGAAAACGTCAGATATTTTCTAAGTACTGAAAACTTCTGAGTCTTTTCAAAGTACCGAAAAAGGCAGAAATTTTCCAAGTACCGAAATCGACAGAATTTTTCTAAGTACCGAAAACGTCAGAAATTTTCAAAGTATCGAAAAGGTCAGAAATTTTCTAAGATCCGAAATCATCAGAATGTTTTAAGTACCGAAATCGTCAGAATTTTCTAAGTACCGATATCGTCAGAATTTTTCTAAGTACCGAAATCAAAAGAATTTTTCTAAGTACCGAAAATGTCAGAAATTTTCTAAGTACCGAAAACGTCAGATATTTTCTAAGTACCGAAAACATCCTAGTTTTTTCAAAGTACCGAAAAAGGCAGAATTTTTCAAAGTACCGAAATCGTCAGAATTTTCTAAGTACCGAAATCGGCAGAATTTTTCTAAGTACCGAAAACTTCTGAATGTTTAATAAGTATCGAAATCGTAAGAATTTTCCTAAGAACCGAAATTGACTGAATTTTTCTAAGTACCGAAATCAACAGAATTTTTCTAAGTACCGAAATCGGCAGAATTTTTCTAAGTACCGAAAACTTCTGAATGTTTAATAAGTATCGAAATCGTAAGTATTTTTCTAAGTACCGAAAATGTCAGAAATTTTCTAAGTACTGCAAACTTCTGAGTATTTTCAAAGTACCGAAAAAGGCAGAAATTTTCCAAGTACCGAAATCAACAGAATTTTTCTAAGTACCGAATTCGACAGAATTTTTCTAAGTAATGAAAACTTCTGAACGTTTTCTAAGTACCGAAAAAGGCAGAAATTTTGTAAGTACCGAAAACTTCCGAGTCTTTTCTAAGTACCGAAATCGACAGATTTTTTCTAAGTACCGAAATCAACAGAATTTTTCTAAGTACCGAAATCGGCAGAATTTTTCTAAATACCGAAAATGTCAGAAATTTTCTAAGTGCCGAAAACGTCAGATATTTTCTAAGTACTGAAAACTTCTGAGTCTTTTCAAAGTACCGAAAAAGGCAGAAATTTTCCAAGTACCGAAATCGACAGAATTTTTCTAAGTACCGAAAACGTCAGAAATTTTCTAAGTATCGAAAAGGTCAGAAATTTTCTAAGATCCGAAATCATCAGAATGTTTCTAAGTACCGAAATCGTCAGAATTTTCTAAGTACCGATATCGTCAAAATTTTTCTAAGTACCGAAATCAAAAGAATTTTTCTAAGTACCGAAAACGTCAGAAATTTTTTAAGTACTGCAAACTTCCTAGTCTTTTCAAAGTACCGAAAAAGGCAGAATTTTTCAAAGTACCGAAATCGTCAGAATTTTCTAAGTACCGAAATCGGCAGAATTTTTCTAAGTACCGAAAACTTCTGTATGTTTAATAAGTATCGAAATCGTAAGAATTTTTCTAAGTTCCGAAATCATCAGAATTTTTCTAAGATCCGAAATCATCAGAATTTTTCTAAGTACCGAAAACGTCAGAAATTTTCTAAGTACCGAAAACTTCCGAGTCTTTTCTAAGTACCGAAATCGACAGAATTTTTCTAAGAACCGAAATCAACAGAATTTTTCTAAGTACCGAAATCGGCAGAATTTTTCTAAGTACCGAAAACTTCTGAATGTTTAATAAGTATCGAAATCGTAAGTATTTTTCTAAGTACCGAAAATGTCAGAAATTTTCTAAGTACTGCAAACTTCTGAGTCTTTTCAAAGTACTGAAAAAGGCAGAAATTTTCCAAGTACCGAAATCAACAGAATTTTTCTAAGTACCGAATTCGACAGAATTTTTCTAAGTAATGAAAACTTCTGAACGTTTTCTAAGTACCGAAAAAGGCAGAAATTTTGTAAGTACCGAAAACTTCCGAGTCTTTTCTAAGTACCGAAATCGACAGATTTTTTCTAAGTACCGAAATCAACAGAATTTTTCTAAGTACTGAAATCGGCAGAATTTTTCTAAGTTCCGAAAACTTCTGAATGTTTAAAAAGTATCGAAATCGTAAGTATTTTTCTAAGTACCGAAAATGTCAGAAATTTTCTAAGTACTGCAAACTTCTGAGTCTTTTCAAAGTACCGAAAAAGGCAGAAATTTTCCAAGTACCGAAATCGACAGAATTTTTCTAAGTACCGAATTCGACAGAATTTTTCTAAGTAACGAAAACTTCTGAATGTTTTCTAAGTACCGAAAAAGGCAGAAATTTTGTAAGTACCGAAAACTTCCAAGTCTTTTCTAAGTACCGAAATCGACAGATTTTTTCTAAGTACCGAAATCAACAGAATTTTTCTAAGTACCGAAATCGGCAGAATTTTTCTAAGTACCGAAAACGTCAGAAATTTTCTAAGTATCGAAAAGGTCAGAAATTTTCTAAGATCCGAAATCATCAGAATGTTTCTAAGTACCGAAATCGTCAGAATTTTCTAAGTACCGATATCGTCAAAATTTTTCTAAGTACCGAAATCAAAAGAATTTTTCTAAGTACCGAAAACGTCAGAAATTTTTTAAGTACTGCAAACTTCCTAGTCTTTTCAAAGTACCGAAAAAGGCAGAATTTTTCAAAGTACCGAAATCGTCAGAATTTTCTAAGTACCGAAATCGGCAGAATTTTTCTAAGTACCGAAAACTTCTGTATGTTTAATAAGTATCGAAATCGTAAGAATTTTTCTAAGTTCCGAAATCATCAGAATTTTTCTAAGATCCGAAATCATCAGAATTTTTCTAAGTACCGAAAACGTCAGAAATTTTCTAAGTACCGAAAACTTCTGAATGTTTAATAAGTATCGAAATCGTAAGTATTTTTCTAAGTACCGAAAATGTCAGAAATTTTCTAAGTTCTGCAAACTTCTGAGTCTTTTCAAAGTACCGAAAAAGGCAGAAATTTTCCAAGTACCGAAATCAACAGAATTTTTCTAAGTACCGAATTCGACAGAATTTTTCTAAGTAATGAAAACTTCTGAACGTTTTCTAAGTACCGAAAAAGGCAGAAATTTTGTAAGTACCGAAAACTTCCGAGTCTTTTCTAAGTACCGAAATCGACAGATTTTTTCTAAGTACCGAAATCAACAGAATTTTTCTAAGTACCGAAATCGGCAGAATTTTTCTAAGTTCCGAAAACTTCTGAATGTTTAATAAGTATCGAAATCGTAAGTATTTTTCTAAGTTCCGAAAATGTCAGAAATTTTCTAAGTACTGCAAACTTCTGAGTCTTTTCAAAGTACCGAAAAAGGCAGAAATTTTCCAAGTACCGAAATCAACAGAATTTTTCTAAGTACCGAATTCGACAGAATTTTTCTAAGTAATGAAAACTTCTGAACGTTTTCTAAGTACCGAAAAAGGCAGAAATTTTGTAAGTACCGAAAACTTCCGAGTCTTTTCTAAGTACCGAAATCGACAGATTTTTTCTAAGTACCGAAATCAACAGAATTTTTCTAAGTACCGAAATCGGCAGAATTTTTCTAAGTACCGAAAATGTCAGAAATTTTCTAAGTACCGAAAACGTCAGATATTTTCTAAGTACTGAAAACTTCTGAGTCTTTTCAAAGTACCGAAAAAGGCAGAAATTTTCCAAGTACCGAAATCGGCAGAATTTTTCTAAGTACCGAAAACGTCAGAAATTTTCTAAGTATCGAAAAGGTCAGAAATTTTCTAAGATCCGAAATCATCAGAATGTTTCTAAGTACCGAAATCGTCAGAATTTTCTAAGTACCGATATCGTCAGAATTTTTCTAAGTACCGAAATCAAAAGAATTTTTCTAAGTACCGAAAACGTCAGAAATTTTTTAAGTACTGCAAACTTCCTAGTCTTTTCAAAGTACCGAAAAAGGCAGAATTTTTCAAAGTACCGAAATCATCAGAATTTTTCTAAGATCCGAAATCATCAGAATTTTTCTAAGTACCGAAAACGTCAGAAATTTTCTAAGTACCGAAAATGTCAGAAATTTTCTTAGTACCGAAATTGGCAGAATTTTTCTAAGTACCGAAAACTTCCGAGTCTTTTCTAAGTACCGAAATCGACAGAATTTTTCTAAGTACCGAAATCAACAGAATTTTTCTAAGTACCGAAATCGGCAGAATTTTTCTAAGTACCGAAAATGTCAGAAATTTTCTAAGTACCGAAAACGTCAGATATTTTTTAAGTACTGAAAACTTCTGAGTCTTTTCAAAGTACCGAAAAAGGCAGAAATTTTCCAAGTACCGAAATCGACAGAATTTTTCTAAGTACCGAATTCGACAGAATTTTTCTAAGTAACGAAAACTTCTGAATGTTTTCTAAGTACCGAAAAAGGCAGAAATTTTGTAAGTACCGAAAACTTCCAAGTCTTTTCTAAGTACCGAAATCGACAGATTTTTTCTAAGTACCGAAATCAACAGAATTTTTCTAAGTACCGAAATCGGCAGAATTTTTCTAAGTACCGAAAATGTCAGAAATTTTCTAAGTACCGAAAACGTCAGATATTTTCTAAGTACTGAAAACTTCTGAGTCTTTTCAAAGTACCGAAAAAGGCAGAAATTTTCCAAGTACCGAAATCGACAGAATTTTTCTAAGTACCGAATTCGACAGAATTTTTCTAAGTAATGAAAACTTCTGAACGTTTTCTAAGTACCGAAAAAGGCAGAAATTTTGTAAGTACCGAAAACTTCCGAGTCTTTTCTAAGTACCGAAATCGACAGATTTTTTCTAAGTACCGAAATCAACAGAATTTTTCTAAGTACCGAAATCGGCAGAATTTTTCTAAGTACCGAAAATGTCAGAAATTTTCTAAGTACCGAAAACGTCAGATATTTTCTAAGTACTGAAAACTTCTGAGTCTTTTCAAAGTACCGAAAAAGGCAGAAATTTTCCAAGTACCGAAATCGACAGAATTTTTCTAAGTACCGAAAACGTCAGAAATTTTCTAAGTATCGAAAAGGTCAGAAATTTTCTAAGATCCGAAATCATCAGAATGTTTCTAAGTACCGGAATCGTCAGAATTTTCTAAGTACCGATATCGTCAGAATTTTTCTAAGTACCGAAATCAAAAGAATTTTTCTAAGTACCGAAAACGTCAGAAATTTTTTAAGTACAGCAAACTTCCTAGTCTTTTCAAAGTACCGAAAAAGGCAGAATTTTTCAAAGTACCGAAATCGTCAGAATTTTCTAAGTTCCGAAATCGTCAGAATTTTCTAAGTTCCGAAATCGGCAGAAATTTTCTAAGTACCGAAAACGTCAGATATTTTCTAAGTACTGAAAACTTCTGAGTCTTTTCAAAGTACCGAAAAAGGCAGAAATTTTCCAAGTACCGAAATCGACAGAATTTTTCTAAGTACCGAAATCGGCAGAATTTTTCTAAGTTCCGAAAACTTTTGAATGTTTTCTAAGTACCGAAATCGACAGAATTTTTCTAAGTTCCGAAATCGTCAGAATTTTTCTATGTACCGAAATCGTCAGAAATTTTCTAAGTACCGAAAACTTCTGAGTCTTTTCAAAGTACCGAAAAAGGCAGAAATTTTCTAAGTACCGAAATCAAAAGAATTTTTCTAAGTACCGAAAACTTCTGAATGTTTAATAAGTATCGAAATCGTAAGTATTTTTCTAAGTACCGAAAATGTCAGAAATTTTCTAAGTACTGCAAACTTCTGAGTCTTTTCAAAGTACCGAAAAAGGCAGAAATTTTCCAAGTACCGAAATCAACAGAATTTTTCTAAGTACCGAATTCGACAGAATTTTTCTAAGTAACGAAAACTTCTGAATGTTTTCTAAGTACCGAAAAAGGCAGAAATTTTGTAAGTACCGAAAACTTCCGAGTCTTTTCTAAGTACCGAAATCGACAGAATTTTTCTAAGTACCGAAATCATCAGAATTTTTCTAAGTACCGGAATCGGCAGAATTTTTCTAAGTACCGAAAACTTCTGAATGTTTAATAAGTATCGAAATCGTAAGTATTTTTCTAAGTACCGAAAATGTCAGAAATTTTCTAAGTACTGCAAACTTCTGAGTCTTTTCAAAGTACCGAAAACGTCAGATATTTTCTAAGTACTGAAAACTTCTGAGTCTTTTCAAAGTACCGAAAAAGGCAGAAATTTTCCAAGTACCGAAATCGACAGAATTTTTCTAAGTACCGAAAACGTCAGAAATTTTCTAAGTATCGAAAAGGTCAGAAATTTTCTAAGATCCGAAATCATCAGAATGTTTCTAAGTACCGAAATCGTCAGAATTTTCTAAGTACCGATATCGTCAGAATTTTTCTAAGTACCGAAATCAAAAGAATTTTTCTAAGTACCGAAAACGTCAGAAATTTTTTAAGTACTGCAAACTTCCTAGTCTTTTCAAAGTACCGAAAAAGGCAGAATTTTTCAAAGTACCGAAATCATCAGAATTTTTCTAAGATCCGAAATCATCAGAATTTTTCTAAGTACCGAAAACGTCAGAAATTTTCTAAGTACCGAAAATGTCAGAAATTTTCTTAGTACCGAAATTGGCAGATTTTTTCTAAGTACCGAAATCAACAGAATTTTTCTAAGTACCGAAATCGGCAGAATTTTTCTAAGTACCGAAAATGTCAGAAATTTTCTAAGTACCGAAAACGTCAGAAATTTTCTAAGATCCGAAATCATCAGAATGTTTCTAAGTACCGAAATCGTCAGAATTTTCTAAGTACCGATATCGTCAGAATTTTTCTAAGTACCGAAATCAAAAGAATATTTCTAAGTACCGAAAACGTCAGAAATTTTTTAAGTACAGCAAACTTCCTAGTCTTTTCAAAGTACCGAAAAAGGCAGAATTTTTCAAAGTACCGAAATCGTCAGAATTTTCTAAGTTCCGAAATCGGCAGAATTTTTCTAAGTACCGAAAATGTCAGAAATTTTCTAAGTACCGAAAACGTCAGATATTTTCTAAGTACTGAAAACTTCTGAGTCTTTTCAAAGTACCGAAAAAGGCAGAGATTTTCCAAGTACCGAAATCGACAGAATTTTTCTAAGTACCGAAAACGTCAGAAATTTTCAAAGTATCGAAAAGGTCAGAAATTTTCTAAGATCCGAAATCATCAGAATGTTTTTAAGTACCGAAATCGTCAGAATTTTCTAAGTATCGATATCGTCAGAATTTTTCTAAGTACCGAAATCAAAAGAATTTTTCTAAGTACCGAAAACGTCAGAAATTTTCTAAGTACCGAAAACGTCAGAAATTTTCTAAGTACCGAAAACATCCTAGTTTTTTCAAAGTACCGAAAAAGGCAGAATTTTTCAAAGTACCGAAATCGTCAGAATTTTCTAAGTACCGAAATCGGCAGAATTTTTCTAAGTACCGAAAACTTCTGAATGTTTAATAAGTATCGAAATCGTAAGAATTTTCCTAAGAACCGAAATTGACTGAATTTTTCTAAGTACCGAAATCAACAGAATTTTTCTAAGTACCGAAAACGTCAGAAATTTTCTAAGTACCGAAAACTTCCGAGTCTTTTCTAAGTACCGAAATCGACAGAATTTTTCTAAGTACCGAAATCAACAGAATTTTTCTAAGTACCGAAATCGGCAGAATTTTTCTAAGTACCGAAAACTTCTGAATGTTTAATAAGTATCGAAATCGTAAGTATTTTTCTAAGTACCGAAAATGTCAGAAATTTTCTAAGTACCGATATCGTCAGAATTTTTCTAAGTACCGAAATCAAAAGAATATTTCTAAGTACCGAAAACGTCAGAAATTTTTTAAGTACAGCAAACTTCCTAGTCTTTTCAAAGTACCGAAAAAGGCAGAATTTTTCAAAGTACCGAAATCGTCAGAATTTTCTAAGTTCCGAAATCGGCAGAATTTTTCTAAGTACCGAAAATGTCAGAAATTTTCTAAGTACCGAAAACGTCAGATATTTTCTAAGTACTGAAAACTTCTGAGTCTTTTCAAAGTACCGAAAAAGGCAGAAATTTTCCAAGTACCGAAATCGACAGAATTTTTCTAAGTACCGAAAACGTCAGAAATTTTCTAAGTATCGAAAAGGTCAGAAATTTTCTAAGATCCGAAATCATCAGAATGTTTCTAAGTACCGAAATCGTCAGAATTTTCTAAGTACCGATATCGTCAGAATTTTTCTAAGTACCGAAATCAGAAGAATATTTCTAAGTACCGAAAACGTCAGAAATTTTTTAAGTACAGCAAACTTCCTAGTCTTTTCAAAGTACCGAAAAAGGCAGAATTTTTCAAAGTACCGAAATCGTCAGAATTTTCTAAGTTCCGAAATCGGCAGAATTTTTCTAAGTACCGAAAATGTCAGAAATTTTCTAAGTACCGAAAACGTCAGATATTTTCTAAGTACTGAAAACTTCTGAGTCTTTTCAAAGTACCGAAAAAGGCAGAATTTTTCAAAGTACCGAAATCGTCAGAATTTTCTAAGTACCGAAATCGGCAGAATTTTTCTAAGTACCGAAAACTTCTGAATGTTTAATAAGTATCGAAATCGTAAGAATTTTCCTAAGAACCGAAATTGACTGAATTTTTCTAAGTACCGAAATCAACAGAATTTTTCTAAGTACCGAAATCGGCAGAATTTTTCTAAGTACCGAAAACTTCTGAATGTTTAATAAGTATCGAAATCGTAAGTATTTTTCTAAGTACCGAAAATGTCAGAAATTTTCTAAGTACTGCAAACTTCTGAGTATTTTCAAAGTACCGAAAAAGGCAGAAATTTTCCAAGTACCGAAATCAACAGAATTTTTCTAAGTACCGAATTCGACAGAATTTTTCTAAGTAATGAAAACTTCTGAACGTTTTCTAAGTACCGAAAAAGGCAGAAATTTTGTAAGTACCGAAAACTTCCGAGTCTTTTCTAAGTACCGAAATCGACAGATTTTTTCTAAGTACCGAAATCAACAGAATTTTTCTAAGTACCGAAATCGGCAGAATTTTTCTAAATACCGAAAATGTCAGAAATTTTCTAAGTGCCGAAAACGTCAGATATTTTCTAAGTACTGAAAACTTCTGAGTCTTTTCAAAGTACCGAAAAAGGCAGAAATTTTCCAAGTACCGAAATCGACAGAATTTTTCTAAGTACCGAAAACGTCAGAAATTTTCTAAGTATCGAAAAGGTCAGAAATTTTCTAAGATCCGAAATCATCAGAATGTTTCTAAGTACCGAAATCGTCAGAATTTTCTAAGTACCGATATCGTCAAAATTTTTCTAAGTACCGAAATCAAAAGAATTTTTCTAAGTACCGAAAACGTCAGAAATTTTTTAAGTACTGCAAACTTCCTAGTCTTTTCAAAGTACCGAAAAAGGCAGAATTTTTCAAAGTACCGAAATCGTCAGAATTTTCTAAGTACCGAAATCGGCAGAATTTTTCTAAGTACCGAAAACTTCTGTATGTTTAATAAGTATCGAAATCGTAAGAATTTTTCTAAGTTCCGAAATCATCAGAATTTTTCTAAGATCCGAAATCATCAGAATTTTTCTAAGTACCGAAAACGTCAGAAATTTTCTAAGTACCGAAAACTTCCGAGTCTTTTCTAAGTACCGAAATCGACAGAATTTTTCTAAGAACCGAAATCAACAGAATTTTTCTAAGTACCGAAATCGGCAGAATTTTTCTAAGTACCGAAAACTTCTGAATGTTTAATAAGTATCGAAATCGTAAGTATTTTTCTAAGTACCGAAAATGTCAGAAATTTTCTAAGTACTGCAAACTTCTGAGTCTTTTCAAAGTACCGAAAAAGGCAGAAATTTTCCAAGTACCGAAATCAACAGAATTTTTCTAAGTACCGAATTCGACAGAATTTTTCTAAGTAATGAAAACTTCTGAACGTTTTCTAAGTACCGAAAAAGGCAGAAATTTTGTAAGTACCGAAAACTTCCGAGTCTTTTCTAAGTACCGAAATCGACAGATTTTTTCTAAGTACCGAAATCAACAGAATTTTTCTAAGTACTGAAATCGGCAGAATTTTTCTAAGTTCCGAAAACTTCTGAATGTTTAAAAAGTATCGAAATCGTAAGTATTTTTCTAAGTACCGAAAATGTCAGAAATTTTCTAAGTACTGCAAACTTCTGAGTCTTTTCAAAGTACCGAAAAAGGCAGAAATTTTCCAAGTACCGAAATCGACAGAATTTTTCTAAGTACCGAATTCGACAGAATTTTTCTAAGTAACGAAAACTTCTGAATGTTTTCTAAGTACCGAAAAAGGCAGAAATTTTGTAAGTACCGAAAACTTCCAAGTCTTTTCTAAGTACCGAAATCGACAGATTTTTTCTAAGTACCGAAATCAACAGAATTTTTCTAAGTACCGAAATCGGCAGAATTTTTCTAAGTACCGAAAACGTCAGAAATTTTCTAAGTATCGAAAAGGTCAGAAATTTTCTAAGATCCGAAATCATCAGAATGTTTCTAAGTACCGAAATCGTCAGAATTTTCTAAGTACCGATATCGTCAAAATTTTTCTAAGTACCGAAATCAAAAGAATTTTTCTAAGTACCGAAAACGTCAGAAATTTTTTAAGTACTGCAAACTTCCTAGTCTTTTCAAAGTACCGAAAAAGGCAGAATTTTTCAAAGTACCGAAATCGTCAGAATTTTCTAAGTACCGAAATCGGCAGAATTTTTCTAAGTACCGAAAACTTCTGTATGTTTAATAAGTATCGAAATCGTAAGAATTTTTCTAAGTTCCGAAATCATCAGAATTTTTCTAAGATCCGAAATCATCAGAATTTTTCTAAGTACCGAAAACGTCAGAAATTTTCTAAGTACCGAAAACTTCTGAATGTTTAATAAGTATCGAAATCGTAAGTATTTTTCTAAGTACCGAAAATGTCAGAAATTTTCTAAGTACTGCAAACTTCTGAGTCTTTTCAAAGTACCGAAAAAGGCAGAAATTTTCCAAGTACCGAAATCAACAGAATTTTTCTAAGTACCGAATTCGACAGAATTTTTCTAAGTAATGAAAACTTCTGAACGTTTTCTAAGTACCGAAAAAGGCAGAAATTTTGTAAGTACCGAAAACTTCCGAGTCTTTTCTAAGTACCGAAATCGACAGATTTTTTCTAAGTACCGAAATCAACAGAATTTTTCTAAGTACCGAAATCGGCAGAATTTTTCTAAGTTCCGAAAACTTCTGAATGTTTAATAAGTATCGAAATCGTAAGTATTTTTCTAAGTTCCGAAAATGTCAGAAATTTTCTAAGTACTGCAAACTTCTGAGTCTTTTCAAAGTACCGAAAAAGGCAGAAATTTTCCAAGTACCGAAATCAACAGAATTTTTCTAAGTACCGAATTCGACAGAATTTTTCTAAGTAATGAAAACTTCTGAACGTTTTCTAAGTACCGAAAAAGGCAGAAATTTTGTAAGTACCGAAAACTTCCGAGTCTTTTCTAAGTACCGAAATCGACAGATTTTTTCTAAGTACCGAAATCAACAGAATTTTTCTAAGTACCGAAATCGGCAGAATTTTTCTAAGTACCGAAAATGTCAGAAATTTTCTAAGTACCGAAAACGTCAGATATTTTCTAAGTACTGAAAACTTCTGAGTCTTTTCAAAGTACCGAAAAAGGCAGAAATTTTCCAAGTACCGAAATCGGCAGAATTTTTCTAAGTACCGAAAACGTCAGAAATTTTCTAAGTATCGAAAAGGTCAGAAATTTTCTAAGATCCGAAATCATCAGAATGTTTCTAAGTACCGAAATCGTCAGAATTTTCTAAGTACCGATATCGTCAGAATTTTTCTAAGTACCGAAATCAAAAGAATTTTTCTAAGTACCGAAAACGTCAGAAATTTTTTAAGTACTGCAAACTTCCTAGTCTTTTCAAAGTACCGAAAAAGGCAGAATTTTTCAAAGTACCGAAATCATCAGAATTTTTCTAAGATCCGAAATCATCAGAATTTTTCTAAGTACCGAAAACGTCAGAAATTTTCTAAGTACCGAAAATGTCAGAAATTTTCTTAGTACCGAAATTGGCAGAATTTTTCTAAGTACCGAAAACTTCCGAGTCTTTTCTAAGTACCGAAATCGACAGAATTTTTCTAAGTACCGAAATCAACAGAATTTTTCTAAGTACCGAAATCGGCAGAATTTTTCTAAGTACCGAAAATGTCAGAAATTTTCTAAGTACCGAAAACGTCAGATATTTTTTAAGTACTGAAAACTTCTGAGTCTTTTCAAAGTACCGAAAAAGGCAGAAATTTTCCAAGTACCGAAATCGACAGAATTTTTCTAAGTACCGAATTCGACAGAATTTTTCTAAGTAACGAAAACTTCTGAATGTTTTCTAAGTACCGAAAAAGGCAGAAATTTTGTAAGTACCGAAAACTTCCAAGTCTTTTCTAAGTACCGAAATCGACAGATTTTTTCTAAGTACCGAAATCAACAGAATTTTTCTAAGTACCGAAATCGGCAGAATTTTTCTAAGTACCGAAAATGTCAGAAATTTTCTAAGTACCGAAAACGTCAGATATTTTCTAAGTACTGAAAACTTCTGAGTCTTTTCAAAGTACCGAAAAAGGCAGAAATTTTCCAAGTACCGAAATCGACAGAATTTTTCTAAGTACCGAATTCGACAGAATTTTTCTAAGTAATGAAAACTTCTGAACGTTTTCTAAGTACCGAAAAAGGCAGAAATTTTGTAAGTACCGAAAACTTCCGAGTCTTTTCTAAGTACCGAAATCGACAGATTTTTTCTAAGTACCGAAATCAACAGAATTTTTCTAAGTACCGAAATCGGCAGAATTTTTCTAAGTACCGAAAATGTCAGAAATTTTCTAAGTACCGAAAACGTCAGATATTTTCTAAGTACTGAAAACTTCTGAGTCTTTTCAAAGTACCGAAAAAGGCAGAAATTTTCCAAGTACCGAAATCGACAGAATTTTTCTAAGTACCGAAAACGTCAGAAATTTTCTAAGTATCGAAAAGGTCAGAAATTTTCTAAGATCCGAAATCATCAGAATGTTTCTAAGTACCGAAATCGTCAGAATTTTCTAAGTACCGATATCGTCAGAATTTTTCTAAGTACCGAAATCAAAAGAATTTTTCTAAGTACCGAAAACGTCAGAAATTTTTTAAGTACAGCAAACTTCCTAGTCTTTTCAAAGTACCGAAAAAGGCAGAATTTTTCAAAGTACCGAAATCGTCAGAATTTTCTAAGTTCCGAAATCGTCAGAATTTTCTAAGTTCCGAAATCGGCAGAAATTTTCTAAGTACCGAAAACGTCAGATATTTTCTAAGTACTGAAAACTTCTGAGTCTTTTCAAAGTACCGAAAAAGGCAGAAATTTTCCAAGTACCGAAATCGACAGAATTTTTCTAAGTACCGAAATCGGCAGAATTTTTCTAAGTTCCGAAAACTTTTGAATGTTTTCTAAGTACCGAAATCGACAGAATTTTTCTAAGTTCCGAAATCGTCAGAATTTTTCTATGTACCGAAATCGTCAGAAATTTTCTAAGTACCGAAAACTTCTGAGTCTTTTCAAAGTACCGAAAAAGGCAGAAATTTTCTAAGTACCGAAATCAAAAGAATTTTTCTAAGTACCGAAAACTTCTGAATGTTTAATAAGTATCGAAATCGTAAGTATTTTTCTAAGTACCGAAAATGTCAGAAATTTTCTAAGTACTGCAAACTTCTGAGTCTTTTCAAAGTACCGAAAAAGGCAGAAATTTTCCAAGTACCGAAATCAACAGAATTTTTCTAAGTACCGAATTCGACAGAATTTTTCTAAGTAACGAAAACTTCTGAATGTTTTCTAAGTACCGAAAAAGGCAGAAATTTTGTAAGTACCGAAAACTTCCGAGTCTTTTCTAAGTACCGAAATCGACAGAATTTTTCTAAGTACCGAAATCATCAGAATTTTTCTAAGTACCGGAATCGGCAGAATTTTTCTAAGTACCGAAAACTTCTGAATGTTTAATAAGTATCGAAATCGTAAGTATTTTTCTAAGTACCGAAAATGTCAGAAATTTTCTAAGTACTGCAAACTTCTGAGTCTTTTCAAAGTACCGAAAACGTCAGATATTTTCTAAGTACTGAAAACTTCTGAGTCTTTTCAAAGTACCGAAAAAGGCAGAAATTTTCCAAGTACCGAAATCGACAGAATTTTTCTAAGTACCGAAAACGTCAGAAATTTTCTAAGTATCGAAAAGGTCAGAAATTTTCTAAGATCCGAAATCATCAGAATGTTTCTAAGTACCGAAATCGTCAGAATTTTCTAAGTACCGATATCGTCAGAATTTTTCTAAGTACCGAAATCAAAAGAATTTTTCTAAGTACCGAAAACGTCAGAAATTTTTTAAGTACTGCAAACTTCCTAGTCTTTTCAAAGTACCGAAAAAGGCAGAATTTTTCAAAGTACCGAAATCATCAGAATTTTTCTAAGATCCGAAATCATCAGAATTTTTCTAAGTACCGAAAACGTCAGAAATTTTCTAAGTACCGAAAATGTCAGAAATTTTCTTAGTACCGAAATTGGCAGATTTTTTCTAAGTACCGAAATCAACAGAATTTTTCTAAGTACCGAAATCGGCAGAATTTTTCTAAGTACCGAAAATGTCAGAAATTTTCTAAGTACCGAAAACGTCAGATATTTTCTAAGTACTGAAAACTTCTGAGTCTTTTCAAAGTACCGAAAAAGGCAGAAATTTTCCAATACCGAAATCGGCAGAATTTTTCTAAGTACCGAAAACGTCAGAAATTTTCTAAGTATCGAAAAGGTCAGAAATTTTCTAAGATCCGAAATCATCAGAATGTTTCTAAGTACCGAAATCGTCAGAATTTTCTAAGTACCGATATCGTCAGAATTTTTCTAAGTACCGAAATCAAAAGAATTTTTCTAAGTACCGAAAACGTCAGAAATTTTTTAAGTACTGCAAACTTCCTAGTCTTTTCAAAGTACCGAAAAAGGCAGAATTTTTCAAAGTACCGAAATCATCAGAATTTTTCTAAGATCCGAAATCATCAGAATTTTTCTAAGTACCGAAAACGTCAGAAATTTTCTAAGTACCGAAAATGTCAGAAATTTTCTTAGTACCGAAATTGGCAGAATTTTTCTAAGTACCGAAAACTTCCGAGTCTTTTCTAAGTACCGAAATCGACAGAATTTTTCTAAGTACCGAAATCAACAGAATTTTTCTAAGTACCGAAATCGGCAGAATTTTTCTAAGTACCGAAAATGTCAGAAATTTTCTAAGTACCGAAAACGTCAGATATTTTTTAAGTACTGAAAACTTCTGAGTCTTTTCAAAGTACCGAAAAAGGCAGAAATTTTCCAAGTACCGAAATCGACAGAATTTTTCTAAGTACCGAATTCGACAGAATTTTTCTAAGTAACGAAAACTTCTGAATGTTTTCTAAGTACCGAAAAAGGCAGAAATTTTCCAAGTACCGAAATCAACAGAATTTTTCTAAGTACCGAATTCGACAGAATTTTTCTAAGTAATGAAAACTTCTGAACGTTTTCTAAGTACCGAAAAAGGCAGAAATTTTGTAAGTACCGAAAACTTCCGAGTCTTTTTTAAGTACCGAAATCGACAGATTTTTTCTAAGTACCGAAATCAACAGAATTTTTCTAAGTACCGAAATCGGCAGAATTTTTCTAAGTACCGAAAATGTCAGAAATTTTCTAAGTACCGAAAACGTCAGATATTTTCTAAGTACTGAAAACTTCTGAGTCTTTTCAAAGTACCGAAAAAGGCAGAAATTTTCCAAGTACCGAAATCGGCAGAATTTTTCTAAGTACCGAAAACGTCAGAAATTTTTTAAGTATCGAAAAGGTCAGAAATTTTCTAAGATCCGAAATCATCAGAATGTTTCTAAGTACCGAAATCGTCAGAATTTTCTAAGTACCGATATCGTCAGAATTTTTCTAAGTACCGAAATCAAAAGAATTTTTCTAAGTACCGAAAACGTCAGAAATTTTTTAAGTACTGCAAACTTCCTAGTCTTTTCAAAGTACCGAAAAAGGCAGAATTTTTCAAAGTACCGAAATCATCAGAATTTTTCTAAGATCCGAAATCATCAGAATTTTTCTAAGTACCGAAAACGTCAGAAATTTTCTAAGTACCGAAAATGTCAGAAATTTTCTTAGTACCGAAATTGGCAGAATTTTTCTAAGTACCGAAAACTTCCGAGTCTTTTCTAAGTACCGAAATCGACAGAATTTTTCTAAGTACCGAAATCAACAGAATTTTTCTAAGTACCGAAATCGGCAGAATTTTTCTAAGTACCGAAAATGTCAGAAATTTTCTAAGTACCGAAAACGTCAGATATTTTTTAAGTACTGAAAACTTCTGAGTCTTTTCAAAGTACCGAAAAAGGCAGAAATTTTCCAAGTACCGAAATCGACAGAATTTTTCTAAGTACCGAATTCGACAGAATTTTTCTAAGTAACGAAAACTTCTGAATGTTTTCTAAGTACCGAAAAAGGCAGAAATTTTGTAAGTACCGAAAACTTCCAAGTCTTTTCTAAGTACCGAAATCGACAGATTTTTTCTAAGTACCGAAATCAACAGAATTTTTCTAAGTACCGAAATCGGCAGAATTTTTCTAAGTACCGAAAATGTCAGAAATTTTCTAAGTACCGAAAACGTCAGAAATTTTCTAAGTACCGAAAACGTCAGATATTTTCTAAGTACTGAAAACTTCTGAGTCTTTTCAAAGTACCGAAAAAGGCAGAAATTTTCCAAGTACCGAAATCGACAGAATTTATCTAAGTACCGAAAACGTCAGAAATTTTCTAAGTATCGAAAAGGTCAGAAATTTTCTAAGATCCGAAATCATCAGAATGTTTTTAAGTACAGAAATCGTCAGAATTTTCTAAGTACCGATATCGTCAGAATTTTTCTAAGTACCGAAATCGTCAGAAATTTTCTAAGTACCGAAAACTTCTGAGTCTTTTCAAAGTACCGAAAAAGGCAGAATTTTTCTAAGTACCGAAATCAAAAGAATTTTTCTAAGTATCGAAAACGTCAGAAATTTTCTAAGTACCGAAAACTTCCCAGTCTTTTCTAAGTACCGAAATCGACAGAATTTTTCTAAGTACCGAAATCAACAGAATTTTTCTAAGTACCGAAATCGGCAGAATTTTTCTAAGTACCGAAAACTTCTGAATGTTTAATAAGTATCGAAATCGTAAGTATTTTTCTAAGTACCGAAAATGTCAGAAATTTTCTAAGTACTGCAAACTTCTGAGTCTTTTCAAAGTACCGAAAAAGGCAGAAATTTTCCAAGTACCGAAATCAACAGAATTTTTCTAAGTACCGAAATCGACAGAATTTTTCTAAGTACCAAAAACGTCAGAAATTTTCTAAGTTCCGAAGACTGCTGAATGTTTTCTAAGTACCGAAATCGGCAGAATGTTTCTAAGTACCGAAAACGTCAGATATTTTCAAAGTACCGAAAAAGGCAGAAATTTTCTAAGTACCGAAATCAACAGAATTTTTCTAAGTACCGAAATCGACAGAATTTTTCTAAGTTCCGAAATCACCAGAATTTTTCTAAGTACCAAAAACGTCAGATATTTTCTAAGTACCGAAAAGGTCAGAAATTTTCATAGTACCAAAATCAACAGAATTTTTCTAAGTACCGAAATCGACAGAATTTTTCTAAGTACCAAAAACGTCAGAAATTTTCTAAGTTCCGAAGACTGCTGAATGTTTTCTAAGTACCGAAATCGGCAGAATGTTTCTAAGTACCGAAAACGTCAGATATTTTCTAAGTACCGAAAAGGTCAGAAATTTTCATAGTACCAAAATCAACAGAATTTTTCTAAGTACCGAAATCGACAGAATTTTTCTAAGTACCGAAATCAACAGAATTTTTCTAAGTACCGAATTCAACAGAATTTTTCAAAGTACCGAAATCAACAGAATATTTCAAAGTTCCGAAATCACCAGAATTTTTCTAAGTACCGAAAACGTCAGAAATTTTCTAAGTTCCGAAGACTTCTGAATGTTTTCTAAGTTCCGAAATCGACACAATTTTTCTAAGTACCGAAAACGTCAGATATTTTCTAAATACCGAAAAGGACAGAAATTTTCAAAGTACCAAAATCAACAGAATTTTTCTAAGTACCGTAATCGACAGAATTTTTCTAAGTACCGAAATCAACAGAATTTATCTATGCACCGAAATCGTCGGAATGTTTTCTAAGCACCGAAAACGTCTGAAATTTTCAAAGTATCGAAAAAGGCAGAAATTTTCTAAGTACCGAAATCAACAGAATTTTTCTAAGTACCGAAATCGGCAGAATTTTTCTAAGTAACGAAAACGTCAGAAATTATCTAAGTATCGAAAACTTCTGATTGTTTTCTATGTACCGAAATCGTCAGAATTTTTCTAAGTACCGTAAAGGTCAGAAATTTTCCAAGTACCGAAAAGGTCAGAAATTTTCTAAGTACCGAAATCATCAGAATTTTTCTAAGTACCAAAATCATCAGAATTTTTCTAAGGACCGAAATCATCAGAATTTTCTAAGCACCGAAATCGTCGGAATTTTTCTAAGTAAAGAAATCGTCAGAATTTTTCTAAGTACCAAAATCAACAGAAATTTTCCAAGTACCGAATTCGTCAGAATTTTCTAAGTACCGAAATCGTCGGAATGTTTTCTATGTACCGAAAACGTCTGAAATTTTCAAAGTACCGAAAAAGGCAGAAATTTTCTAAGTACCGAAATCAACAGAATTTTTCTAAGTACCGAAATCGACAGAATTTTTCTAAGATCCGAAATCACCAGAATTTTTCTAAGTACCAAAAACGTCAGAAATATTCTAAGTTCCGAAGACTTCTGAATGTTTTCTAAGTACCGAAATCGACACAATGTTTTTAAGTACCGAAAACGTCAGATAGTTTCTAAGTACCGAAAAGGTCAGAAATTTTCAAAGTACCAAAATCAACAGAATTTTTCTAAATACCGTAATCGACAGAATTTTTCTAAGTACCGAAATCAACAGAATTTATCTATGCACCGAAATCGTCGGAATGTTTTCTAAGTACCGAAAACGTCTGAAATTTTCAAAGTACCGAAAAAGGCAGAAATTTTCTAAGTACCGAAATCAACAGAATTTTTCTAAGTACCGAAATCGGCAGAATTTTTCTAAATAACGAAAACGTCAGAAATTATCTAAGTACCGAAAACTTCTTATTGTTTTCTATGTACCGAAATCGTCAGAATTTTTCTAAGTACCGTAAAGGTCAGAAATTTTCAAAGTACCAAAATCAACAGAATTTTTCTAAATACCGTAATCGACAGAATTTTTCTAAGTACCGAAATCATCAGAATTTTCTAAGCACCGAAATCGTCGGAATTTTTCTAAGTAAAGAAATCGTCAGAATTTTTCTAAGTACCAAAATCAACAGAAATTTTCCAAGTACCGAAATCGTCAGAATTTTCTAAGTACCGAAATCGTCGGAATGTTTTCTATGTACCGAAAACGTCTGAAGTTTTCAAAGTACCGAAAAAGGCAGAAATTTTCTAAGTACCGAAATCAACAGAATTTTTCTAAGTACCGAAATCGACAGAATTTTTCTAAGTTCCGAAATCACCAGAATTTTTCTAAGTACCAAAAACGTCAGATATTTTCTAAGTACCGAAAAGGTCAGAAATTTTCATAGTACCAAAATCAACAGAATTTTTCTAAGTACCGAAATCGACAGAATTTTTCTAAGTACCAAAAACGTCAGAAATTTTCTAACTTCCGAAGACTGCTGAATGTTTTCTAAGTACCGAAATCGGCAGAATGTTTCTAAGTACCGAAAACGTCAGATATTTTCTAAGTACCGAAAAGGTCAGAAATTTTCATAGTACCAAAATCAACAGAATTTTTCTAAGTACCGAAATCGACAGAATTTTTCTAAGTACCAAAAACGTCAGAAATTTTCTAAGTTCCGAAGACTGCTGAATGTTTTCTAAGTACCGAAATCGGCAGAATGTTTCTAAGTACCGAAAACGTCAGATATTTTCTAAGTACCGAAAAGGTCAGAAATTTTCATAGTACCAAAATCAACAGAATTTTTCTAAGTACCGAAATCGACAGAATTTTTCTAAGTACCGAAATCAACAGAATTTTTCTAAGTACCAAAATCGTCGGAATGTTTTCTAAGTACCGAAAACGTCTGAAATTTTCAAAGTACCGAAAAAGGCAGAAATTTTCTAAGTACCGAAATCAACAGAATTTTTCTAAGTACCGAAATCGACAGAATTTTTCTAAGTACCGAAATCAACAGAATTTTTCTAAGTACCGAATTCAACAGAATTTTTCAAAGTACCGAAATCAACAGAATATTTCAAAGTTCCGAAATCACCAGAATTTTTCTAAGTACCGAAAACGTCAGAAATTTTCTAAGTTCCGAAGACTTCTGAATGTTTTCTAAGTTCCGAAATCGACACAATTTTTCTAAGTACCGAAAACGTCAGATATTTTCTAAATACCGAAAAGGACAGAGATTTTCAAAGTACCAAAATCAACAGAATTTTTCTAAGTACCGTAATCGACAGAATTTTTATAAGTACCGAAATCAACAGAATTTATCTATGCACCGAAATCGTCGGAATGTTTTCTAAGTACCGAAAACGTCTGAAATTTTCAAAGTATCGAAAAAGGCAGAAATTTTCTAAGTACCGAAATCAACAGAATTTTTCTAAGTACCGAAATCGGCAGAATTTTTCTAAGTAACGAAAACGTCAGAAATTATCTAAGTACCGAAAACTTCTGATTGTTTTCTATGTACCGAAATCGTCAGAATTTTTCTAAGTACCGTAAAGGTCAGAAATTTTCCAAGTACCGAAAAGGTCAGAAATTTTCTAAGTACCGAAATCATCAGAATTTTTCTAAGTACCAAAATCATCAAAATTTTTCTAAGGACCGAAATCATCAGAATTTTCTAAGCACCGAAATCGTCGGAATTTTTCTAAGTACCAAAATCATCAGAATTTTTCTAAGTACCGAAATCATCAGAATTTTCTAAGCACCGAAATCGTCGGAATTTTTCTAAGTAAAGAAATCGTCAGAATTTTTCTAAGTACCAAAATCAACAGAAATTTTCCAAGTACCGAATTCGTCAGAATTTTCTAAGTACCGAAATCGTCGGAATGTTTTCTATGTACCGAAAACGTCTGAAATTTTCAAAGTACCGAAAAAGGCAGAAATTTTCTAAGTACCGAAATCAACAGAATTTTTCTAAGTAAAGAAATCGACAGAATTTTTCTAAGATCCGAAATCACCAGAATTTTTCTAAGTACCAAAAACGTCAGAAATATTCTAAGTTCCGAAGACTTCTGAATGTTTTCTAAGTACCGAAATCGACAGAATGTTTTTAAGTACCGAAAACGTCAGATAGTTTCTAAGTACCGAAAAGGTCAGAAATTTTCAAAGTACCAAAATCAACAGAATTTTTCTAAATACCGTAATCGACAGAATTTTTCTAAGTACCGAAATCATCAGAATTTATCTATGCACCGAAATCGTCGGAATGTTTTCTAAGTACCGAAAACGTCTGAAATTTTCAAAGTACCGAAAAAGGCAGAAATTTTCTAAGTACCGAAATCAACAGAATTTTTCTAAGTACCGAAATCGGCAGAATTTTTCTAAATAACGAAAACGTCAGAAATTATTTAAGTACCGAAAACTTCTTATTGTTTTCTATGTACCGAAATCGTCAGAATTTTTCTAAGTACCGTAAAGGTCAGAAATTTTCCAAGTACCGAAAAGGTCAGAAATTTTCTAAGTACCGAAATCATCAGAATTTTTCTAAGTACCGAAATCATCAGAATTTTTCTAAGTACCGAAATCATCAGAATTTTCTAAGCACCGAAATCGTCGGAATTTTTCTAAGTAAAGAAATCGTCAGAATTTTTCTAAGTACCAAAATCAACAGAAATTTTCCAAGTACCGAAATCGTCAGAATTTTCTAAGTACCGAAATCGTCGGAATGTTTTCTATGTACCGAAAGCGTCTGAAATTTTCAAAGTACCGAAAAAGGCAGAAATTTTCTAAGTACCGAAATCAACAGAATTTTTCTAAGTACCGAAATCGACAGAAATTTTCTAAGTTCCGAAGACTGCTGAATGTTTTCTAAGTACCGAAATCGGCAGAATGTTTCTAAGTACCGAAAACGTCAGATATTTTCTAAGTACCGAAAAGGTCAGAAATTTTCATAGTACCAAAATCAACAGAATTTTTCTTAGTACCGAAATCGACAGAATTTTTCTAAGTACCGAAATCAACAGAATTTTTCTAAGTACCAAAATCGTCGGAATGTTTTCTAAGTACCGAAAACGTCTGAAATTTTCAAAGTACCGAAAAAGGCAGAAATTTTCTAAGTACCGAAATAAACAGAATTTTTCTAAGTACCGAAATCGACAGAATTTTTCTAAGTACCGAAATCAACAGAATTTTTCTAAGTACCGAATTCAACAGAATTTTTCAAAGTACCGAAATCAACAGAATAATTCAAAGTTCCGAAATCACCAGAATTTTTCTAAGTACCGTAATCGACAGAATTTTTCTAAGTACCGAAATCAACAGAATTTATCTATGCACCGAAATCGTCGGAATGTTTTCTAAGTACCGAAAACGTCTGAAATTTTCAAAGTACCGAAAAAGGCAGAAATTTTCCAAGTACCGAAAAGGTCAGAAATTTTCTAAGTACCGAAATCATCAGAATTTTTCTAAGTACCAAAATCATCAGAATTTTTCTAAGTACCGAAATCATCAGAATTTTCTAAGCACCGAAATCGTCGGAATTTTTCTAAGTACCAAAATCATCAGAATTTTTCTAAGTACCGAAATCATCAGAATTTTCTAAGCACCGAAATCGTCGGAATTTTTCTAAGTAAAGAAATCGTCAGAATTTTCTAAGTACCGAAATCGTCGGAATGTTTTCTATGTACCAAAAACGTCTGAAATTTTCAAAGTACCGAAAAAGGCAGAAATTTTCTAAGTACCGAAATCAACAGAATTTTTCTAAGTACCGAAATCGACAGAATTTTTCTAAGTTCCGAAATCACCAGAATTTTTCTAAGTACCAAAAACGTCAGAAATTTTCTAAGTTCCGAAGACTTCTGAATGTTTTCTAAGTACCGAAATCGACAGAATGTTTCTAAGTACCGAAAACGTCAGATATTTTCTAAGTACCGAAAAGGTCAGAAATTTTCATAGTACCAAAATCAACAGAATTTTTCTAAGTACCGAATTCAACAGAATTTTTCAAAGTACCGAAATCAACAGAATATTTCAAAGTTCCGAAATCACCAGAATTTTTCTAAGTACCGTAATCGACAGAATTTTTCTAAGTACCGAAATCAACAGAATTTATCTATGCACCGAAATCGTCGGAATGTTTTCTAAGTACCGAAAACGTCTGAAATTTTCAAAGTACCGAAAAAGGCAGAAATTTTCCAAGTACCGAAAAGGTCAGAAATTTTCTAAGTACCGAAATCATCAGAATTTTTCTAAGTACCAAAATCATCAGAATTTTTCTAAGTACCGAAATCATCAGAATTTTCTAAGCACCGAAATCGTCGGAATTTTTCTAAGTACCAAAATCATCAGAATTTTTCTAAGTACCGAAATCATCAGAATTTTCTAAGCACCGAAATCGTCGGAATTTTTCTAAGTAAAGAAATCGTCAGAATTTTCTAAGTACCGAAATCGTCGGAATGTTTTCTATGTACCGAAAACGTCTGAAATTTTCAAAGTACCGAAAAAGGAAGAAATTTTCTAAGTACCGAAATCGGCGGAATTTTTCTAAGTACCGAAAATTTTGAATGTTTTCTAAGTACCGAAATAGGCAGAAATTTTCTATGTACCGAAATCAAAAGAATTTTTCTAAGTACCGAAAACGTCAGAAATTTTCTAAGTACTGCAAACTTCCTAGTCTTTTCTAAGTACCGAAATCGACAGAATTTTTCTAAGTACCGAAATCAACAGAATTTTTCTAAGTACCGAAAACGTCAGAAATTTTCTAAGTACTGAAAACATCATCATCATCAGTAGCTCGACAGTCCTCGGTGGACCCTGGCTTTCTCAAGAAGACTGCACCAGTCCTTTCTTCTGCATGCCACGGCTTTCCAGTCTCTGACCTTGATTGTGGCAAAGTCCCTTTGGAGGCAATCCGCCCATCTCAGTCGGGGTCTGCCTCTCTTTCTAGCTCCAGTTGGCCTTGCCAAAAAGATTCTTTTAGTTGTTCTGTCATCATTCATTCTTACAATGTGTCCGGCCCATTTCATGCGCTGAATCTTATGGTACATCAGAATGTCCGGTTCTCTGAAAATCCTGTAGAGTTCAGAGTTAGTTCTCCTTCTCCACACTCCCTTGTCACACACACCACCAAAAATGGACCGGAGTATCTTCCTCTCGAAAGCAGCGATGGTCCTCTCATCAGCTTGGGACAAGGTCCAGGTTTCAGATGCGTAAGTGAGAACTGATCTTATTAGGCTTTTATATATTAGCAACTTGGTGTCTCTTTTAATGTTGTCAGATTTAAGGAATTTTCTTATGCCATAAAAGCACTTGTTGGCTGCAGTTACTCTCTTCCTTACTTCTGTGGAAATTGAGTTTTCGGAGTTGATTTCAGAGCCAAGGTAGGTGAAAGAGCTCACCTTTTCACATTTATACTCTCCAATCTCGATGTGCGTGGAGGTATCGGTATAGTTGATACATTGCATATACTTTGTCTTACTCTGATTAATTGAGAGGTGCATTTTTTTGGTCTCTCTTTCCAAGTCCAGGAATGCCTGCTTTAGGTCTTTAGGGGTTCTTGCTATGATTTCAATATTATCAGCATAGGCCATAATTTGAACAGATTTTGAGAAAATAGTTCCTCTAGTGTTAATTCCTGAATCTCTTACTACTTTCTCAAGAGCAAGATTGAAAAGAAGGCATGCTAATGCGTCGCCCTGTCTTATGCCATTTTTTATTTCAACAGGTTCAGATAAGTTTCCCTGTATTTTGACTTTCAATTTGGTGTCATTTAATGTAAGGGATATTAGTTTCACAAGTTTTTCAGGAATGTTAAAATGTCTCAGAGCGTCGATAAGCAGTTCTCTATTAATGCTATCATACGCTGTTTTGAAATCAAAAACTTCTGGGTCTGAAAACTTCTGAGTCTTTTCAAAGTACCGAAAAAGGCAGAAATTTTCAAAGTACCGAAATCAACAGAAATTTTCTAAGTACCGAAAAGGTCAGAAATTTTCTAAGATCCGAAATAATCAGAATTTTTCTAAGTACCGAAAACGTCAGAAATTTTCTAAGTACCGAAAATGTCAGAAATTTTCTTAGTACCGAAATCGGCAGAATTTTTCTAAGTACCGAAAACTTCCGAGTCTTTTCTAAGTACCGAAATCGACAGAATTTTTCTAAGTACCGAAATCAACAGAATTTTTCTAAGTACCGAAATCGGCAGAATTTTTCTAAGTACCGAAAATGTCAGAAATTTTCTAAGTACCGAAAACGTCAGATATTTTCTAAGTACTGAAAACTTCTGAGTCTTTTCAAAGTACCGAAAAAGGCAGAAATTTTCTAAGTACTGCAAACTTCTGAGTCTTTTCAAAGTACCGAAAAAGGCAGAAATTTTCCAAGTACCGAAATCAACAGAATTTTTCGAAGTACCGAATTCGACAGAATTTTTCTAAGTAACGAAAACTTCTGAATGTTTTCTAAGTACCGAAAAAGGCAGAAATTTTGTAAGTACCGAAAACTTCCGAGTCTTTTCTAAGTACCGAAATCGACAGATTTTTTCTATGTACCGAAATCAACAGAATTTTTCTAAGTACCGAAATCGGCAGAATTTTTCTAAGTACCGAAAATGTCAGAAATTTTCTAAGTACCGAAAACGTCAGATATTTTCTAAGTACTGAAATCTTCTGAGTCTTTTCAAAGTACCGAAAAAGGCAGAAATTTTCCAAGTACCGAAATCGACAGAATTTTTCTAAGTACCGAAAACGTCAGAAATTTTCTAAGTATCGAAAAGGTCAGAAATTTTCTAAGATCCGAAATCATCAGAATGTTTCTAAGTACCGAAATCGTCAGAATTTTCTAAGTACCGATATCGTCTGAATTTTTCTAAGTACCGAAATCAAAAGAATTTTTCTAAGTACCGAAAACGTCAGAAATTTTCTAAGTACCGAAAACTTCCGAGTCTTTTCTAAGTACCGAAATCGACAGAATTTTTCTAAGTACCGAAATCAACAGAATTTTTCTAAGTACCGAAATCGGCAGAATTTTTCTAAGTACCGAAAACTTCTGAATGTTTAATAAGTATCGAAATCGTAAGTATTTTTCTAAGTACCGAAAATGTCAGAAATTTTTTAAGTACTGCAAACTTCTGAGTCTTTTCAAAGTACCGAAAAAGGCAGAAATTTTCCAAGTACCGAAATCAACAGAATTTTTCTAAGTACCGAATTCGACAGAATCTTTATAAGTAACGAAAACTTCTGAATGTTTTCTAAGTACCGAAAAAGGCAGAAATTTTGTAAGTACCGAAAACTTCCGAGTCTTTTCTAAGTACCGAAATTGACAGATTTTTTCTAAGTACCGAAATCATCAGAATTTTTCTAAGTACCGAAATCATTAGAATTTTTCAAAGTACCGAAAACGTCAGAAATTTTCTAAGTACTGAAAACTTCTGAGTCTTTTCAAAGTACCGAAATCAACGGAATTTTTCTAAATACCAAATTCAACAGAATTTTTCTAAGTACCGAAATAAACAGAATTTTTCTAAGTACCGAAATCGGCAGAAATTTTCTAAGTACTGAAAACTTCTGAGTCTTTTCAAAGTACCGAAAAAGGCAGAAATTTTCCAAGTACCGAAATCAACAGAAATTTTCTAAGTACCGAAAAGGTCATAAATTTTCTAAGATCCGAAATCATCAGAATTTTTCTAAGTACCGAAAACGTCAGAAATTTTCTAAGTACCGAAAATGTCAGAAATTTTCTTAGTACCGAAATCGGCAGAATTTTTCTAAGTACCGAAAACTTCCGAGTCTTTTCTAAGTACCGAAATCGACAGAATTTTTCTAAGTACCGAAATCAACAGAATTTTTCTAAGTACCGAAATCGGCAGAATTTTTCTAAGTACCGAAAACGTCAGAAATTTTCTAAGTACCGAAAACGTCAGAAATTTTCTAAGCACTGAAAACTTCTGAGTCTTTTCAAAGTACCGAAAAAGGCAGAAATTTTCCAAGTACCGAAATCAACAGAAATTTTCTAAGTACCGAAAAGGTCAGAAATTTTCTAAGATCCGAAATCATCAGAATTTTTCTAAGTACCGAAAACGTCAGAAATTTTCTAAGTACCGAAAATGTCAGAAATTTTCTTAGTACCGAAATCGGCAGAATTTTTCTAAGTACCGAAAACTTCCGAGTCTTTTCTAAGTACCGAAATCGACAGAATTTTTCTAAGTACCGAAATCAACAGAATTTTTATAAGTACCGAAATCGGCAGAATTTTTCTAAGTACCGAAAATGTCAGAAATTTTCTAAGTACCGAAAACGTCAGATATTTTCTAAGTACTGAAAACTTCTGAGTCTTTTCAAAGTACCGAAAAAGGCAGAAATTTTCCAAGTACCGAAATCGACAGAATTTATCTAAGTACCGAAAACGTCAGAAATTTTCTAAGTATCGAAAAGGTCAGAAATTTTCTAAGATCCGAAATCATCAGAATGTTTTTAAGTACCGAAATCGTCAGAATTTTCTAAGTACCGATATCGTCAGAATTTTTCTAAGTACCGAAATCGTCAGAAATTTTCTAAGTACCGAAAACTTCTGAGTCTTTTCAAAGTACCGAAAAAGGCAGAATTTTTCTAAGTACCGAAATCAAAAGAATTTTTCTAAGTATCGAAAACGTCAGAAATTTTCTAAGTACCGAAAACTTCCCAGTCTTTTCTAAGTACCGAAATCGACAGAATTTTTCTAAGTACCGAAATCAACAGAATTTTTCTAAGTACCGAAATCGGCAGAATTTTTCTAAGTACCGAAAACTTCTGAATGTTTAATAAGTATCGAAATCGTAAGTATTTTTCTAAGTACCGAAAATGTCAGAAATTTTCTAAGTACTGCAAACTTCTGAGTCTTTTCAAAGTACCGAAAAAGGCAGAAATTTTCCAAGTACCGAAATCAACAGAATTTTTCTAAGTACCGAATTCGACAGAATTTTTATAAGTAACGAAAACTTCTGAATGTTTTCTAAGTACCGAAAAAGGCAGAAATTTTGTAAGTCCGAAATCTTCCGAGTCTTTTCTAAGTACCGAAATCGACAGATTTTTTCTAAGTACCGAAATCAACAGAATTTTTCTAAGTACCGAAATCATTAGAATTTTTCAAAGTACCGAAAACGTCAGAAATTTTCTAAGTACCGAAAACTTCTGAGTCTTTTCAAAGTACCGAAATCAACGGAATTTTTCTAAGTACCAAATTCAACAGAATTTTTCTAAGTACCGAAATAAACAGAATTTTTCTAAGTACCGAAATCGGCAGAAATTTTCTAAGTACTGAAAACTTCTGAGTCTTTTCAAAGTACCGAAAAAGGCAGAAATTTTCCAAGTACCGAAATCAACAGAAATTTTCTAAGTACCGAAAAGGTCAGAAATTTTCTAAGATCCGAAATCATCAGAATTTTTCTAAGTACCGAAAACGTCAGAAATTTTCTAAGTACCGAAAACTTCCGAGTCTTTTCTAAGTACCGAAATCGACAGAATTTTTCTAAGTACCGAAATCAACAGAATTTTTCTAAGTACCGAAATCAGCAGAATTTTTCTAAGTACCGAAAACTTCTGAATGTTTAATTAGTATCGAAATCGTAAGTATTTTTCTAAGTACCGAAAATGTCAGAAATTTTCTAAGTACTGCAAACTTCTGAGTCTTTTCAAAGTACCGAAAAAGGCAGAAATTTTCCAAGTACCGAAATCAACAGAATTTTTCTAAGTACCGAATTCGACAGAATTTTTATAAGTAACGAAAACTTCTGAATGTTTTCTAAGTACCGAAAAAGGCAGAAATTTTGTAAGTCCGAAATCTTCCGAGTCTTTTCTAAGTACCGAAATCGACAGATTTTTTCTAAGTACCGAAATCAACAGAATTTTTCTAAGTACCGAAATCATTAGAATTTTTCAAAGTACCGAAAACGTCAGAAATTTTCTAAGTACCGAAAACTTCTGAGTCTTTTCAAAGTACCGAAATCAACGGAATTTTTCTAAGTACCAAATTCAACAGAATTTTTCTAAGTACCGAAATAAACAGAATTTTTCTAAGTACCGAAATCGGCAGAAATTTTCTAAGTACTGAAAACTTCTGAGTCTTTTCAAAGTACCGAAAAAGGCAGAAATTTTCCAAGTACCGAAATCAACAGAAATTTTCTAAGTACCGAAAAGGTCAGAAATTTTCTAAGATCCGAAATCATCAGAATTTTTCTAAGTACCGAAAACGTCAGAAATTTTCTAAGTACCGAAAACTTCCGAGTCTTTTCTAAGTACCGAAATCGACAGAATTTTTCTAAGTACCGAAATCAACAGAATTTTTCTAAGTACCGAAATCGGCAGAATTTTTCTAAGTACCGAAAACGTCAGAAATTTTCTAAGTACCGAAAACGTCAGAAATTTTCTAAGTACTGAAAACTTCTGAGTCTTTTCAAAGTACCGAAAAAGGCAGAAATTTTCCAAGTACCGAAATCAACAGAAATTTTCTAAGTACCGAAAAGGTCAGAAATTTTCTAAGATCCGAAATCATCAGAATTTTTCTAAGTACCGAAAACGTCAGAAATTTTCTAAGTACCGAAAATGTCAGAAATTTTCTTAGTACCGAAATCGGCAGAATTTTTCTAAGTACCGAAAACTTCCGAGTCTTTTCTAAGTACCGAAATCGACAGAATTTTTCTAAGTACCGAAATCAACAGAATTTTTCTAAGTACCGAAATCGGCAGAATTTTTCTAAGTACCGAAAATGTCAGAAATTTTCTAAGTACCGAAATCGTCAGAAATTTTCTAAGTACCGAAAACTTCTGAGTCTTTTCAAAGTACCGAAAAAGGCAGAATTTTTCTAAGTACCGAAATCAAAAGAATTTTTCTAAGTACCGAAAACGTCAGAAATTTTCTAAGTACCGAAAACTTCCCAGTCTTTTCTAAGTACCGAAATCGACAGAATTTTTCTAAGTACCGAAATCAACAGAATTTTTCTAAGTACCGAAATCGGCAGAATTTTTCTAAGTACCGAAAATGTCAGAAATTTTCTAAGTACCGAAATCGTCAGAAATTTTCTAAGTACCGAAAACTTCTGAGTCTTTTCAAAGTACCGAAATCGGCAGAATTTTTCTAAGTACCGAAAATGTCAGAAATTTTCTAAGTACCGAAAATGTCAGACATTTTCTAAGTACTGAAAACTTCTGAGTCTTTTCAAAGTACCGAAAAAGGCAGAAATTTTCCAAGTACCGAAATCGACAGAATTTTGCTAAGTACCGAAAACGTCAGAAATTTTCTAAGTATCGAAAAGGTCAGAAATTTTCTAAGATCCGAAATCATCAGAATGTTTCTAAGTACCGAAATCGTCAGAATTTTCTAAGTACCGATATCGTCTGAATTTTTCTAAGTACCGAAATCAAAAGAATTTTTCTAAGTACCGAAAACGTCAGAAATTTTCTAAGTACTGCAAACTTCTGAGTCTTTTCAAAGTACCGAAAAAGGCAGAAATTTTCCAAGTACCGAAATCAACAGAATTTTTCTAAGTACCGAATTCGACAGAATTTTTATAAGTAACGAAAACTTCTGAATGATTTCTAAGTACCGAAAAAGGCAGAAATTTTGTAAGTACCGAAAACTTCCGAGTCTTTTCTAAGTACCGAAATCGACAGATTTTTTCTAAGTACCGAAATCAACAGAATTTTTCTAAGTACCGAAATCATTAGAATTTTTCAAAGTACCGAAAACGTCAGAAATTTTCTAAGTACCGAAAACTTCTGAGTCTTTTCAAAGTACCGAAATCAACGGAATTTTTCTAAGTACCAAATTCAACAGAATTTTTCTAAGTACCGAAATAAACAGAATTTTTCTAAGTACCGAAATCGGCAGAAATTTTCTAAGTACTGAAAACTTCTGAGTCTTTTCAAAGTACCGAAAAAGGCAGAAATTTTCCAAGTACCGAAATCGACAGAATTTTTCTAAGTACCGAAAACGTCAGAAATTTTCTAAGTATCGAAAAGGTCAGAAATTTTCAAAGATCCGAAATCATCAGAATGTTTCTAAGTACCGAAATCGTCAGAATTTTCTAAGTACCGATATCGTCTGAATTTTTCTAAGTACCGAAATCAAAAGAATTTTTCTAAGTACCGAAAACGTCAGAAATTTTCTAAGTACCGAAAACTTCCGAGTCTTTTCTAAGTACCGAAATCGACAGAATTTTTCTAAGTACCGAAATCAACAGAATTTTTCTAAGTACCGAAATCGGCAGAATTTTTCTAAGTACCGAAAACTTCTGAATGTTTAATAAGTATCGAAAAAGGCAGAAATTTTCCAAGTACCGAAATCAACAGAAATTTTCTAAGTACCGAAAAGGTCAGAAATTTTCTAAGATCCGAAATCATCAGAATTTTTCTAAGTACCGAAAACGTCAGAAATTTTCTAAGTACCGAAAATGTCAGAAATTTTCTTAGTACCGAAATCGGCAGAATTTTTCTAAGTACCGAAAACTTCCGAGTCTTTTCTAAGTACCGAAATCGACAGAATTTTTCTAAGTACCGAAATCAACAGAATTTTTCTAAGTACCGAAATCGGCAGAATTTTTCTAAGTACCGAAAATGTCAGAAATTTTCTAAGTACCGAAATCGTCATAAATTTTCTAAGTACCGAAAACTTCTGAGTCTTTTCAAAGTACCGAAAAAGGCAGAATTTTTCTAAGTACCGAAATCAAAAGAATTTTTCTAAGTACCGAAAACGTCAGAAATTTTCTAAGTACCGAAAACTTCCCAGTCTTTTCTAAGTACCGAAATCGACAGAATTTTTCTAAGTACCGAAATCAACAGAATTTTTCTAAGTACCGAAATCGGCAGAATTTTTCTAAGTACCGAAAATGTCAGAAATTTTCTAAGTACCGAAATCGTCAGAAATTTTCTAAGTACCGAAAACTTCTGAGTCTTTTCAAAGTACCGAAATCGGCAGAATTTTTCTAAGTACCGAAAATGTCAGAAATTTTCTAAGTACCGAAAACGTCAGAAATTTTCTAAGTACTGAAAACTTCTGAGTCTTTTCAAAGTACCGAAAAAGGAAGAAATTTTCCAAGTACCGAAATCAACAGAAATTTTCTAAGTACCGAAAAGGTCAGAAATTTTCTAAGATCCGAAATCATCAGAATTTTTCTAAGTACCGAAAACGTCAGAAATTTTCTAAGTACCGAAAACTTCCGAGTCTTTTCTAAGTACCGAAATCGACAGAATTTTTCTAAGTACCGAAAATGTCAGAAATTTTCTAAGTACCGAAAACGTCAGATATTTTCTAAGTACTGAAAACTTCTGAGTCTTTTCAAAGTACCGAAAAAGGCAGAAATTTTCCAAGTACCGAAATCGACAGAATTTATCTAAGTACCGAAAACGTCAGAAATTTTCTAAGTATCGAAAAGGTCAGAAATTTTCTAAGATCCGAAATCATCAGAATGTTTTTAAGTACCGAAATCGTCAGAATTTTCTAAGTACCGATATCGTCAGAATTTTTCTAAGTACCGAAATCAAAAGAATTTTTCTAAGTACCGAAAACGTCAGAAATTTTCTAAGTACTGCAAACTTCCTAGTCTTTTCAAAGTACCGAAAAAGGCAGAATTTTTCAAAGTACCGAAATCGTCAAAATTTTCTAAGTACCGAAATCGGCAGAATTTTTCTAAGTACCGAAAACTTCTGAATGTTTAATAAGTATCGAAATCGTAAGAATTTTCCTAAGTGCCGAAATTGACTGAATTTTTCTAAGTACCGAATTCGACAGAATTTTTCTAAGTACCGAAAACTTTTGAATGTTTTCTAAGTACCGAAAAAGGCAGAAATTTTCTAAGTACCGAAAACTTCTGAATGTTTTCTAAGTACCGAAAAAGGCAGAAATTTTCTAAGTACCGAAATCGACAGAATTTTTCTAAATACCGAAATCGTCAGAATTTTTCTAAGTACCGAAATCGTCAGAAATTTTCTAAGTACCGAAAACTTCTGAGTCTTTTCAAAGTACCGAAAAAGGCAGAAATTTTCTATTTACCGAAATCAAAAGAATTTTTCTAAGTACCGAAAACGTCAGAAATTTTCTAAGTACCGAAAACTTCCGAGTCTTTTCTAAGTACCGAAATCGACAGAATTTTTCTAAGTACCGAAATCAACAGAATTTTTCTAAGTACCGAAATCGGCAGAATTTTTCTAAGTACCGAAAATGTCAGAAATTTTCTAAGTACCGAAAACGTCAGATATTTTCTAAGTACTGAAAACTTCTGAGTCTTTTCAAAGTACCGAAAAAGGCAGAAATTTTCTAAGTACTGCAATCTTCTGAGTCTTTTCAAAGTACCGAAAAAGGCAGAAATTTTCCAAGTACCGAAATCAACAGAATTTTTCGAAGTACCGAATTCGACAGAATTTTTCTAAGTAACGAAAACTTCTGAATGTTTTCTAAGTACCGAAAAAGGCAGAAATTTTGTAAGTACCGAAAACTTCCGAGTCTTTTCTAAGTACCGAAATCGACAGATTTTTTCTAAGTACCGAAATCAACAGAATTTTTCTAAGTACCGAAATCGGCAGAATTTTTCTAAGTACCGAAAATGTCAGAAATTTTCTAAGTACCGAAAACGTCAGACATTTTCTAAGTACTGAAAACTTCTGAGTCTTTTCAAAGTACCGAAAAAGGCAGAAATTTTCCAAGTACCGAAATCGACAGAATTTTTCTAAGTACCGAAAACGTCAGAAATTTTCTAAGTATCGAAAAGGTCAGAAATTTTCTAAGATCCGAAATCATCAGAATGTTTCTAAGTACCGAAATCGTCAGAATTTTCTAAGTACCGATATCGTCTGAATTTTTCTAAGTACCGAAATCAAAAGAATTTTTCTAAGTACCGAAAACGTCAGAAATTTTCTAGTTACCGAAAACTTCCGAGTCTTTTCTAAGTACCGAAATCGACAGAATTTTTCTAAGTACCGAAATCAACAGAATTTTTCTAAGTACCGAAATCGGCAGAATTTTTCTAAGTACCGAAAACTTCTGAATGTTTAATAAGTATCGAAATCGTAAGTATTTTTCTAAGTACCGAAAATGTCAGAAATTTTCTAAGTACTGCAAACTTCTGAGTCTTTTCAAAGTACCGAAAAAGGCAGAAATTTTCCAAGTACCGAAATCAACAGAATTTTTCTAAGTACCGAATTCGACAGAATCTTTATAAGTAACGAAAACTTCTGAATGTTTTCTAAGTACCGAAAAAGGCAGAAATTTTGTAAGTACCGAAAACTTCCGAGTCTTTTCTAAGTACCGAAATCGACAGATTTTTTCTAAGTACAGAAATCAACAGAATTTTTCTAAGTACCGAAATCATTAGAATTTTTCAAAGTACCGAAAACGTCAGAAATTTTCTAAGTACCGAAAACTTCTGAGTCTTTTCAAAGTACCGAAATCAGCGGAATTTTTCTAAGTACCAAATTCAACAAAATTTTTCTAAGTACCGAAATAAACAGAATTTTTCTAAGTACCGAAATCGGCAGAATTTTTCGAAGTACCGAAAATGTCAGAAATTTTCTAAGTACCGAAAACGTCAGAAATTTTCTAAGTACTGAAAACTTCTGAGTCTTTTCAAAGTACCGAAAAAGGCAGAAATTTTCCAAGTACCGAAATCAACAGAAATTTTCTAAGTACCGAAAAGGTCAGAAATTTTCTAAGATCCGAAATCATCAGAATTTTTCTAAGTACCGAAAACGTCAGAAATTTTCTAAGTACCGAAAATGTCAGAAATTTTCTTAGTACCGAAATCGGCAGAATTTTTCTAAGTACCGAAAACTTCCGAGTCTTTTCTAAGTACCGAAATCATTAGAATTTTTCAAAGTACCGAAAACGTCAGAAATTTTCTAAGTACCGAAAACTTCTGAGTCTTTTCAAAGTACCGAAATCAGCGGAATTTTTCTAAGTACCAAATTCAACAAAATTTTTCTAAGTACCGAAATAAACAGAATTTTTCTAAGTACCGAAATCGGCAGAATTTTTCGAAGTACCGAAAATGTCAGAAATTTTCTAAGTACCGAAAACGTCAGAAATTTTCTAAGTACTGAAAACTTCTGAGTCTTTTCAAAGTACCGAAAAAGGCAGAAATTTTCCAAGTACCGTAATCAACAGAAATTTTCTAAGTACCGAAAAGGTCAGAAATTTTCTAAGATCCGAAATCATCAGAATTTTTCTAAGTACCGAAAACGTCAGAAATTTTCTAAGTACCGAAAATGTCAGAAATTTTCTTAGTACCGAAATCGGCAGAATTTTTCTAAGTACCGAAAACTTCCGAGTCTTTTCTAAGTACCGAAATCGACAGAATTTTTCTAAGTACCGAAATCAAAAGAATTTTTCTAAGTACCGAAAACGTCAGAAATTTTCTAAGTACTGCAAACTTCCTAGTCTTTTCAAAGTACCGAGAAAGGCAGAATTTTTCAAAGTACCGAAATCGTCAAAATTTTCTAAGTACCGAAATCGGCAGAATTTTTCTAAGTACCGAAAACTTCAGAATGTTTAATAAGTATCGAAATCGTAAGAATTTTCTTAAGTACCGAAATTGACTGAACTTTTCTAAGTACCGAAATCAACAGAATTTTTCTAAGTACCGAATTCGACAGAATTTTTCTAAGTACCGAAAACTTTGAATGTTTTCTAAGTACCGAAAAAGGCAGAAATTTTCTAAGTACCGAAATCTACAGAATTTTTCTAAATACCGAAATCGTCAGAATTTTTCTAAGTACCGAAATCGTCAGAAATTTTCTAAGTACCGAAATCATCAGAATTTTTCTAAGTACCGAAAACGTCAGAAATTTTCTAAGTACCGAAAATGTCAGAAATTTTCTTAGTACCGAAATCGGCAGAATTTTTCTAAGTACCGAAAACCTCCGAGTCTTTTCTAAGTACCGAAATCGACAGAATTTTTCTAAGTACCGAAATCAACAGAATTTTTCTAAGTACCGAAATCGGCAGAATTTTTCTAAGTACCGAAAATGTCATAAATTTTCTAAGTACCGAAAAGGTCAGATATTTTCTAAGTACTGAAAACTTCTGAGTCTTTTCAAAGTACCGAAAAAGGCAGAAATTTTCCAAGTACCGAAATCGACAGAATTTTTCTAAGTACCGAAAACGTCAGAAATTTTCTAAGTATCGAAAAGGTCAGAAATTTTCTAAGTTCCGAAATCATCAGAATGTTTTTAAGTACCGAAATCGTCAGAATTTTCTAAGTACCGATATCGTCAGAATTTTTCTAAGTACCGAAATCAAAAGAATTTTTCTAAGTACCGAAAACGTCAGAAACTTTCTAAGTACTGCAAACTTCCTAGTCTTTTCAAAGTACCGAAAAAGGCAGAATTTTTCAAAGTACCGAAATCGTCAAAATTTTCTAAGTACCGAAATCGGCAGAATTTTTCTAAGTACCGAAAACTTCTGAATGTTTAATAAGTATCGAAATCGTAAGAATTTTCTTAAGTACCGAAATTGACTGAATTTTTCTAAGTACCGAAATCAACAGAATTTTTCTAAGTACCGAATTCGACAGAATTTTTCTAAGTACCGAAAACTTTGAATGTTTTCTAAGTACCGAAAAAGGCAGAAATTTTCTAAGTACCGAAAATGTCAGAAATTTTCTTAGTACCGAAATCGGCAGAATTTTTCTAAGTACCGAAAACTTCCGAGTCTTTTCTAAGTACCGAAATCGACAGAATTTTTCTAAGTACCGAAATCAAAAGAATTTTTCTAAGTACCGAAAACGTCAGAAATTTTCTAAGTACTGCAAACTTCCTAGTCTTTTCAAAGTACCGAAAAAGGCAGAATTTTTCAAAGTACCGAAATCGTCAAAATTTTCTAAGTACCGAAATCGGCAGAATTTTTCTAAGTACCGAAAACTTCTGAATGTTTAATAAGTATCGAAATCGTAAGAATTTTCTTAAGTACCGAAATTGACTGAATTTTTCTAAGTACCGAAATCAACAGAATTTTTCTAAGTACCGAATTCGACAGAATTTTTCTAAGTACCGAAAACTTTGAATGTTTTCTAAGTACCGAAAAAGGCAGAAATTTTCTAAGTACCGAAATCTACAGAATTTTTCTAAATACCGAAATCGTCAGAATTTTTCTAAGTACCGAAATCGTCAGAAATTTTCTAAGTACCGAAATCATCAGAATTTTTCTAAGTACCGAAAACGTCAGAAATTTTCTAAGTACCGAAAATGTCAGAAATTTTCTTAGTACCGAAATCGGCAGAATTTTTCTAAGTACCGAAAACCTCCGAGTCTTTTCTAAGTACCGAAATCGACAGAATTTTTCTAAGTACCGAAATCAACAGAATTTTTCTAAGTACCGAAATCGGCAGAATTTTTCTAAGTACCGAAAATGTCAGAAATTTTCTAAGTACCGAAAAGGTCAGATATTTTCTAAGTACTGAAAACTTCTGAGTCTTTTCAAAGTACCGAAAAAGGCAGAAATTTTCCAAGTACCGAAATCGACAGAATTTTTCTAAGTACCGAAAACGTCAGAAATTTTCTAAGTATCGAAAAGGTCAGAAATTTTCTAAGTTCCGAAATCATCAGAATGTTTTTAAGTACCGAAATCGTCAGAATTTTCTAAGTACCGATATCGTCAGAATTTTTCTAAGTACCGAAATCAAAAGAATTTTTCTAAGTACCGAAAACGTCAGAAATTTTCTAAGTACTGCAAACTTCCTAGTCTTTTCAAAGAACCGAAAAAGGCAGAATTTTTCAAAGTACCGAAATCGTCAAAATTTTCTAAGTACCGAAATCGGCAGAATTTTTCTAAGTACCGAAAACTTCTGAATGTTTAATAAGTATCGAAATCGTAAGAATTTTCTTAAGTACCGAAATTGACTGAATTTTTCTAAGTACCGAAATCAACAGAATTTTTCTAAGTACCGAATTCGACAGAATTTTTCTAAGTACCGAAAACTTTGAATGTTTTCTAAGTACCGAAAAAGGCAGAAATTTTCTAAGTACCGAAAATGTCAGAAATTTTCTTAGTACCGAAATCGGCAGAATTTTTCTAAGTACCGAAAACTTCCGAGTCTTTTCTAAGTACCGAAATCGACAGAATTTTTCTAAGTACCGAAATCAACAGAATTTTTCTAAGTACCGAAAACGTCAGAAATTTTCTAAGTACTGCAAACTTCCTAGTCTTTTCAAAGTACCGAAAAAGGCAGAATTTTTCAAAGTACCGAAATCGTCAAAATTTTCTAAGTACCGAAATCGGCAGAATTTTTCTAAGTACCGAAAACTTCTGAATGTTTAATAAGTATCGAAATCGTAAGAATTTTCTTAAGTACCGAAATTGACTGAATTTTTCTAAGTACCGAAATCAACAGAATTTTTCTAAGTACCGAATTCGACAGAATTTTTCTAAGTACCGAAAACTTTGAATGTTTTCTAAGTACCGAAAAAGGCAGAAATTTTCTAAGTACCGAAAATGTCAGAAATTTTCTTAGTACCGAAATCGGCAGAATTTTTCTAAGTACCGAAAATGTCAGAAATTTTCTAAGTACCGAAAACGTCAGATATTTTCTAAGTACCGAAAACTTCCGAGTCTTTTCTAAGTACCGAAATCGACAGAATTTTTCTAAGTACCGAAATCAACAGAATTTTTCTAAGTACCGAAATCGGCAGAATTTTTCTAAGTACCGAAAATGTCAGAAATTTTCTAAGTACCGAAAACGTCAGATATTTTCTAAGTTCTGAAAACTTCTGAGTCTTTTCAAAGTACCGAAAAAGGCAGAAATTTTCCAAGTACCGAAATCGACAGAATTTTTCTAAGTACCGAAAACGTCAGAAATTTTCTAAGTATCGAAAAGGTCAGAAATTTTCTAAGTTCCGAAATCATCAGAATGTTTTTAAGTACCGAAATCGTCAGAATTTTCTAAGTACTGATATCGTCAGAATTTTTCTAAGTACCGAAATCAAAAGAATTTTTCTAAGTACCGAAAACGTCAGAAATTTTCTAAGTACTGCAAACTTCCTAGTCTTTTCAAAGTACCGAAAAAGGCAGAATTTTTCAAAGTACCGAAATCGTCAAAATTTTCTAAGTACCGAAATCGGCAGAATTTTTCTAAGTACCGAAAACTTCTGAATGTTTAATAAGTATCGAAATCGTAAGAATTTTCCTAAGTACCGAAATTGACTGAATTTTTCTAAGTACCGAAATCAACAGAATTTTTCTAAGTACCGAATTCGACAGAATTTTTCCAAGTACCGAAAACTTTTGAATGTTTTCTAAGTACCGAAAAAGGCAGAAATTTTCTAAGTACCGAAAACTTCTGAATGTTTTCTAAGTACCGAAAAAGGCAGAAATTTTCTAAGTACCGAAATCGACAGAATTTTTCTAAATACCGAAATCGTCAGAATTTTTCTAAGTACCGAAATCGTCAGAAATTTTCTAAGTACCGAAAACTTCTGAGTCTTTTCAAAGTACCGAAAAAGGCAGAAATTTTCTAAGTACCGAAATCAAAAGAATTTTTCTAAGTACCGAAAACGTCAGAAATTTTCTAAGTACCGAAAACTTCCGAGTCTTTTCTAAGTACCGAAATCGACAGAATTTTTCTAAGTACCGAAATCAACAGAATTTTTCTAAGTACCGAAATCGGCAGAATTTTTCTAAGTACCGAAAACTTCTGAATGTTTAATAAGTATCGAAATCGTAAGTATTTTTCTAAGTACCGAAAATGTCAGAAATTTTCTAAGTACTGCAAACTTCTGAGTCTTTTCGAAGTACCGAAAAAGGCAGAAATTTTCCAAGTACCGAAATCAACAGAATTTTTCTAAGTACCGAATTCGACAGATTTTTCTAAGTAACGAAAACTTCTGAATGTTTTCTAAGAACCGAAAAAGGCAGAAATTTTGTAAGTACCGAAAACTTCCGAGTCTTTCCTAAGTACCGAAATCGACAGATTTTTTCTAAGTACCGAAATCAACAGAATTTTTCTAAGTACCGAAATCGGCAGAATTTTTCTAAGTACCGAAAATGTCAGATATTTTCTAAGTACCGAAAACGTCAGATATTTTCTAAGTTCTGAAAACTTCTGAGTCTTTTCAAAGTACCGAAAAAGGCAGAAATTTTCCAAGTACCGAAATCGACAGAATTTTTCTAAGTACCGAAAACGTCAGAAATTTTCTAAGTATCGAAAAGGTCAGAAATTTTCTAAGTTCCGAAATCATCAGAATGTTTTTAAGTACCGAAATCGTCAGAATTTTCTAAGTACTGATATCGTCAGAATTTTTCTAAGTACCGAAATCAAAAGAATTTTTCTAAGTACCGAAAACGTCAGAAATTTTCTAAGTACTGCAAACTTCCTAGTCTTTTCAAAGTACCGAAAAAGGCAGAATTTTTCAAAGTACCGAAATCGTCAAAATTTTCTAAGTACCGAAATCGGCAGAATTTTTCTAAGTACCGAAAACTTCTGAATGTTTAATAAGTATCGAAATCGTAAGAATTTTCCTAAGTACCGAAATTGACTGAATTTTTCTAAGTACCGAAATCAACAGAATTTTTCTAAGTACCGAATTCGACAGAATTTTTCCAAGGACCGAAAACTTTTGAATGTTTTCTAAGTACCGAAAAAGGCAGATATTTTCTAAGTACCGAAAACTTCTGAATGTTTTCTAAGTACCGAAAAAGGCAGAAATTTTCTAAGTACCGAAATCGACAGAATTTTTCTAAATAAAGAAATCGTCAGAATTTTTCTAAGTACCGAAATCGTCAGAAATTTTCTAAGTACCGAAAACTTCTGAGTCTTTTCAAAGTACCGAAAAAGGCAGAAATTTTCTAAGTACCGAAATCAAAAGAATTTTTCTAAGTACCGAAAACGTCAGAAATTTTCTAAGTATCGAAAAGGTCAGAAATTTTCTAAGTTCCGAAATCATCAGAATGTTTTTAAGTACCGAAATCGTCAGAATTTTCTAAGTACCGATATCGTCAGAATTTTTCTAAGTACCGAAATCAAAAGAATTTTTCTAAGTACCGAAAACGTCAGAAATTTTCTAAGTACTGCAAACTTCCTAGTCTTTTCAAAGTACCGAAAAAGGCAGAATTTTTCAAAGTACCGAAATCGTCAAAATTTTCTAAGTACCGAAATCGGCAGAATTTTTCTAAGTACCGAAAACTTCTGAATGTTTAATAAGTATCGAAATCGTAAGAATTTTCTTAAGTACCGAAATTGACTGAATTTTTCTAAGTACCGAAATCAACAGAATTTTTCTAAGTACCGAATTCGACAGAATTTTTCTAAGTACCGAAAACTTTGAATGTTTTCTAAGTACCGAAAAAGGCAGAAATTTTCTAAGTACCGAAAATGTCAGAAATTTTCTTAGTACCGAAATCGGCAGAATTTTTCTAAGTACCGAAAATGTCAGAAATTTTCTAAGTACCGAAAACGTCAGATATTTTCTAAGTACCGAAAACTTCCGAGTCTTTTCTAAGTACCGAAATCGACAGAATTTTTCTAAGTACCGAAATCAACAGAATTTTTCTAAGTACCGAAATCGGCAGAATTTTTCTAAGTACCGAAAATGTCAGAAATTTTCTAAGTACCGAAAACGTCAGATATTTTCTAAGTTCTGAAAACTTCTGAGTCTTTTCAAAGTACCGAAAAAGGCAGAAATTTTCCAAGTACCGAAATCGACAGAATTTTTCTAAGTACCGAAAACGTCAGAAATTTTCTAAGTATCGAAAAGGTCAGAAATTTTCTAAGTTCCGAAATCATCAGAATGTTTTTAAGTACCGAAATCGTCAGAATTTTCTAAGTACTGATATCGTCAGAATTTTTCTAAGTACCGAAATCAAAAGAATTTTTCTAAGTACCGAAAACGTCAGAAATTTTCTAAGTACTGCAAACTTCCTAGTCTTTTCAAAGTACCGAAAAAGGCAGAATTTTTCAAAGTACCGAAATCGTCAAAATTTTCTAAGTACCGAAATCGGCAGAATTTTTCTAAGTACCGAAAACTTCTGAATGTTTAATAAGTATCGAAATCGTAAGAATTTTCCTAAGTACCGAAATTGACTGAATTTTTCTAAGTACCGAAATCAACAGAATTTTTCTAAGTACCGAATTCGACAGAATTTTTCCAAGTACCGAAAACTTTTGAATGTTTTCTAAGTACCGAAAAAGGCAGAAATTTTCTAAGTACCGAAAACTTCTGAATGTTTTCTAAGTACCGAAAAAGGCAGAAATTTTCTAAGTACCGAAATCGACAGAATTTTTCTAAATACCGAAATCGTCAGAATTTTTCTAAGTACCGAAATCGTCAGAAATTTTCTAAGTACCGAAAACTTCTGAGTCTTTTCAAAGTACCGAAAAAGGCAGAAATTTTCTAAGTACCGAAATCAAAAGAATTTTTCTAAGTACCGAAAACGTCAGAAATTTTCTAAGTACCGAAAACTTCCGAGTCTTTTCTAAGTACCGAAATCGACAGAATTTTTCTAAGTACCGAAATCAACAGAATTTTTCTAAGTACCGAAATCGGCAGAATTTTTCTAAGTACCGAAAACTTCTGAATGTTTAATAAGTATCGAAATCGTAAGTATTTTTCTAAGTACCGAAAATGTCAGAAATTTTCTAAGTACTGCAAACTTCTGAGTCTTTTCGAAGTACCGAAAAAGGCAGAAATTTTCCAAGTACCGAAATCAACAGAATTTTTCTAAGTACCGAATTCGACAGATTTTTCTAAGTAACGAAAACTTCTGAATGTTTTCTAAGAACCGAAAAAGGCAGAAATTTTGTAAGTACCGAAAACTTCCGAGTCTTTCCTAAGTACCGAAATCGACAGATTTTTTCTAAGTACCGAAATCAACAGAATTTTTCTAAGTACCGAAATCGGCAGAATTTTTCTAAGTACCGAAAATGTCAGATATTTTCTAAGTACCGAAAACGTCAGATATTTTCTAAGTTCTGAAAACTTCTGAGTCTTTTCAAAGTACCGAAAAAGGCAGAAATTTTCCAAGTACCGAAATCGACAGAATTTTTCTAAGTACCGAAAACGTCAGAAATTTTCTAAGTATCGAAAAGGTCAGAAATTTTCTAAGTTCCGAAATCATCAGAATGTTTTTAAGTACCGAAATCGTCAGAATTTTCTAAGTACTGATATCGTCAGAATTTTTCTAAGTACCGAAATCAAAAGAATTTTTCTAAGTACCGAAAACGTCAGAAATTTTCTAAGTACTGCAAACTTCCTAGTCTTTTCAAAGTACCGAAAAAGGCAGAATTTTTCAAAGTACCGAAATCGTCAAAATTTTCTAAGTACCGAAATCGGCAGAATTTTTCTAAGTACCGAAAACTTCTGAATGTTTAATAAGTATCGAAATCGTAAGAATTTTCCTAAGTACCGAAATTGACTGAATTTTTCTAAGTACCGAAATCAACAGAATTTTTCTAAGTACCGAATTCGACAGAATTTTTCCAAGGACCGAAAACTTTTGAATGTTTTCTAAGTACCGAAAAAGGCAGATATTTTCTAAGTACCGAAAACTTCTGAATGTTTTCTAAGTACCGAAAAAGGCAGAAATTTTCTAAGTACCGAAATCGACAGAATTTTTCTAAATAAAGAAATCGTCAGAATTTTTCTAAGTACCGAAATCGTCAGAAATTTTCTAAGTACCGAAAACTTCTGAGTCTTTTCAAAGTACCGAAAAAGGCAGAAATTTTCTAAGTACCGAAATCAAAAGAATTTTTCTAAGTACCGAAAACGTCAGAAATTTTCTAAGTATCGAAAAGGTCAGAAATTTTCTAAGTTCCGAAATCATCAGAATGTTTTTAAGTACCGAAATCGTCAGAATTTTCTAAGTACCGATATCGTCAGAATTTTTCTAAGTACCGAAATCAAAAGAATTTTTCTAAGTACCGAAAACGTCAGAAATTTTCTAAGTACTGCAAACTTCCTAGTCTTTTCAAAGTACCGAAAAAGGCAGAATTTTTCAAAGTACCGAAATCGTCAAAATTTTCTAAGTACCGAAATCGGCAGAATTTTTCTAAGTACCGAAAACTTCTGAATGTTTAATAAGTATCGAAATCGTAAGAATTTTCTTAAGTACCGAAATTGACTGAATTTTTCTAAGTACCGAAATCAACAGAATTTTTCTAAGTACCGAATTCGACAGAATTTTTCTAAGTACCGAAAACTTTGAATGTTTTCTAAGTACCGAAAAAGGCAGAAATTTTCTAAGTACCGAAAATGTCAGAAATTTTCTTAGTACCGAAATCGGCAGAATTTTTCTAAGTACCGAAAATGTCAGAAATTTTCTAAGTACCGAAAACGTCAGATATTTTCTAAGTACCGAAAACTTCCGAGTCTTTTCTAAGTACCGAAATCGACAGAATTTTTCTAAGTACCGAAATCAACAGAATTTTTCTAAGTACCGAAATCGGCAGAATTTTTCTAAGTACCGAAAATGTCAGAAATTTTCTAAGTACCGAAAACGTCAGATATTTTCTAAGTTCTGAAAACTTCTGAGTCTTTTCAAAGTACCGAAAAAGGCAGAAATTTTCCAAGTACCGAAATCGACAGAATTTTTCTAAGTACCGAAAACGTCAGAAATTTTCTAAGTATCGAAAAGGTCAGAAATTTTCTAAGTTCCGAAATCATCAGAATGTTTTTAAGTACCGAAATCGTCAGAATTTTCTAAGTACTGATATCGTCAGAATTTTTCTAAGTACCGAAATCAAAAGAATTTTTCTAAGTACCGAAAACGTCAGAAATTTTCTAAGTACTGCAAACTTCCTAGTCTTTTCAAAGTACCGAAAAAGGCAGAATTTTTCAAAGTACCGAAATCGTCAAAATTTTCTAAGTACCGAAATCGGCAGAATTTTTCTAAGTACCGAAAACTTCTGAATGTTTAATAAGTATCGAAATCGTAATAATTTTCCTAAGTACCGAAATCGACAGAATTTTTCTAAGTACCGAAATCAACAGAATTTTTCTAAGTACCGAAATCGGCAGAATTTTTCTAAGTACCGAAAATGTCAGAAATTTTCTAAGTACCGAAAAGGTCAGATATTTTCTAAGTACTGAAAACTTCTGAGTCTTTTCAAAGTACCGAAAAAGGCAGAAATTTTCCAAGTACCGAAATCGACAGAATTTTTCTAAGTACCGAAATCAAAAGAATTTTTCTAAGTACCGAAAACGTCAGAAATTTTCTAAGTACTGCAAACTTCCTAGTCTTTTCAAAGTACCGAAAAAGGCAGAATTTTTCAAAGTACCGAAATCGTCAAAATTTTCTAAGTACCGAAATCGGCAGAATTTTTCTAAGTACCGAAAACTTCTGAATGTTTAATAAGTATCGAAATCGTAAGAATTTTCTTAAGTACCGAAATTGACTGAATTTTTCTAAGTACCGAAATCAACAGAATTTTTCTAAGTACCGAATTCGACAGAATTTTTCTAAGTACCGAAAACTTTGAATGTTTTCTAAGTACCGAAAAAGGCAGAAATTTTCTAAGTACCGAAAATGTCAGAAATTTTCTTAGTACCGAAATCGGCAGAATTTTTCTAAGTACCGAAAACTTCCGAGTCTTTTCTAAGTACCGAAATCGACAGAATTTTTCTAAGTACCGAAATCAACAGAATTTTTCTAAGTACCGAAATCGGCAGAATTTTTCTAAGTACCGAAAATGTCAGAAATTTTCTAAGTACCGAAAACGTCAGATATTTTCTAAGTTCTGAAAACTTCTGAGTCTTTTCAAAGTACCGAAAAAGGCAGAAATTTTCCAAGTACCGAAATCGACAGAATTTTTCTAAGTACCGAAAACGTCAGAAATTTTCTAAGTATCGAAAAGGTCAGAAATTTTCTAAGTTCCGAAATCATCAGAATGTTTTTAAGTACCGAAATCGTCAGAATTTTCTAAGTACCGATATCGTCAGAATTTTTCTAAGTACCGAAATCAAAAGAATTTTTCTAAGTACCGAAAACGTCAGAAATTTTCTAAGTACTGCAAACTTCCTAGTCTTTTCAAAGTACCGAAAAAGGCAGAATTTTTCAAAGTACCGAAATCGTCAAAATTTTCTAAGTACCGAAATCGGCAGAATTTTTCTAAGTACCGAAAACTTCTGAATGTTTAATAAGTATCGAAATCGTAAGAATTTTCTTAAGTACCGAAATTGACTGAATTTTTCTAAGTACCGAAATCAACAGAATTTTTCTAAGTACCGAATTCGACAGAATTTTTCTAAGTACCGAAAACTTTGAATGTTTTCTAAGTACCGAAAAAGGCAGAAATTTTCTAAGTACCGAAATCGACAGAATTTTTCTAAATACCGAAATCGTCAGAATTTTTCTAAGTACCGAAATCGTCAGAAATTTTCTAAGTACCGAAATCATCAGAATTTTTCTAAATGCCGAAAACGTCAGAAATTTTCTAAGTACCGAAAATGTCAGAAATTTTCTTAGTACCGAAATCGGCAGAATTTTTCTAAGTACCGAAAACCTCCGAGTCTTTTCTAAGTACCGAAATCGACAGAATTTTTCTAAGTACCGAAATCAACAGAATTTTTCTAAGTACCGAATTCGACAGAATTTTTCTAAGTACCGAAAACTTTGAATGTTTTCTAAGTACCGAAAAAGGCAGAAATTTTCTAAGTACCGAAAATGTCAGAAATTTTCTTAGTACCGAAATCGGCAGAATTTTTCTAAGTACCGAAAATGTCAGAAATTTTCTAAGTACCGAAAACGTCAGATATTTTCTAAGTACCGAAAACTTCCGAGTCTTTTCTAAGTACCGAAATCGACAGAATTTTTCTAAGTACCGAAATCAACAGAATTTTTCTAAGTACCGAAATCGGCAGAATTTTTCTAAGTACCGAAAATGTCAGAAATTTTCTAAGTACCGAAAACGTCAGATATTTTCTAAGTTCTGAAAACTTCTGAGTCTTTTCAAAGTACCGAAAAAGGCAGAAATTTTCCAAGTACCGAAATCGACAGAATTTTTCTAAGTACCGAAAACGTCAGAAATTTTCTAAGTATCGAAAAGGTCAGAAATTTTCTAAGTTCCGAAATCATCAGAATGTTTTTAAGTACCGAAATCGTCAGAATTTTCTAAGTACTGATATCGTCAGAATTTTTCTAAGTACCGAAATCAAAAGAATTTTTCTAAGTACCGAAAACGTCAGAAATTTTCTAAGTACTGCAAACTTCCTAGTCTTTTCAAAGTACCGAAAAAGGCAGAATTTTTCAAAGTACCGAAATCGTCAAAATTTTCTAAGTACCGAAATCGGCAGAATTTTTCTAAGTACCGAAAACTTCTGAATGTTTAATAAGTATCGAAATCGTAAGAATTTTCCTAAGTACCGAAATTGACTGAATTTTTCTAAGTACCGAAATCAACAGAATTTTTCTAAGTACCGAATTCGACAGAATTTTTCCAAGGACCGAAAACTTTTGAATGTTTTCTAAGTACCGAAAAAGGCAGAAATTTTCTAAGTACCGAAAACTTCTGAATGTTTTCTAAGTACCGAAAAAGGCAGAAATTTCCCAAGTACCGAAATCGACAGAATTTTTCTAAGTACCGAAAACGTCAGAAATTTTCTAAGTATCGAAAAGGTCAGAAATTTTCTAAGTTCCGAAATCATCAGAATGTTTTTAAGTACCGAAATCGTCAAAATTTTCTAAGTACCGATATCGTCAGAATTTTTCTAAGTACCGAAATCAAAAGAATTTTTCTAAGTACCGAAAACGTCAGAAATTTTCTAAGTACTGCAAACTTCCTAGTCTTTTCAAAGTACCGAAAAAGGCAGAATTTTTCAAAGTACCGAAATCGTCAAAATTTTCTAAGTACCGAAATCGGCAGAATTTTTCTAAGTACCGAAAACTTCTGAATGTTTAATAAGTATCGAAATCGTAAGAATTTTCTTAAGTACCGAAATTGACTGAATTTTTCTAAGTACCGAAATCAACAGAATTTTTCTAAGTACCGAATTCGACAGAATTTTTCTAAGTACCGAAAACTTTGAATGTTTTCTAAGTACCGAAAAAGGCAGAAATTTTCTAAGTACCGAAAATGTCAGAAATTTTCTTAGTACCGAAATCGGCAGAATTTTTCTAAGTACCGAAAATGTCAGAAATTTTCTAAGTACCGAAAACGTCAGATATTTTCTAAGTACCGAAAACTTCCGAGTCTTTTCTAAGTACCGAAATCGACAGAATTTTTCTAAGTACCGAAATCAACAGAATTTTTCTAAGTACCGAAATCGGCAGAATTTTTCTAAGTACCGAAAATGTCAGAAATTTTCTAAGTACCGAAAACGTCAGATATTTTCTAAGTTCTGAAAACTTCTGAGTCTTTTCAAAGTACCGAAAAAGGCAGAAATTTTCCAAGTACCGAAATCGACAGAATTTTTCTAAGTACCGAAAACGTCAGAAATTTTCTAAGTATCGAAAAGGTCAGAAATTTTCTAAGTTCCGAAATCATCAGAATGTTTTTAAGTACCGAAATCGTCAGAATTTTCTAAGTACTGATATCGTCAGAATTTTTCTAAGTACCGAAATCAAAAGAATTTTTCTAAGTACCGAAAACGTCAGAAATTTTCTAAGTACTGCAAACTTCCTAGTCTTTTCAAAGTACCGAAAAAGGCAGAATTTTTCAAAGTACCGAAATCGTCAAAATTTTCTAAGTACCGAAATCGGCAGAATTTTTCTAAGTACCGAAAACTTCTGAATGTTTAATAAGTATCGAAATCGTAAGAATTTTCCTAAGTACCGAAATTGACTGAATTTTTCTAAGTACCGAAATCAACAGAATTTTTCTAAGTACCGAATTCGACAGAATTTTTCCAAGTACCGAAAACTTTTGAATGTTTTCTAAGTACCGAAAAAGGCAGAAATTTTCTAAGTACCGAAAACTTCTGAATGTTTTCTAAGTACCGAAAAAGGCAGAAATTTTCTAAGTACCGAAATCGACAGAATTTTTCTAAATACCGAAATCGTCAGAATTTTTCTAAGTACCGAAATCGTCAGAAATTTTCTAAGTACCGAAAACTTCTGAGTCTTTTCAAAGTACCGAAAAAGGCAGAAATTTTCTAAGTACCGAAATCAAAAGAATTTTTCTAAGTACCGAAAACGTCAGAAATTTTCTAAGTACCGAAAACTTCCGAGTCTTTTCTAAGTACCGAAATCGACAGAATTTTTCTAAGTACCGAAATCAACAGAATTTTTCTAAGTACCGAAATCGGCAGAATTTTTCTAAGTACCGAAAACTTCTGAATGTTTAATAAGTATCGAAATCGTAAGTATTTTTCTAAGTACCGAAAATGTCAGAAATTTTCTAAGTACTGCAAACTTCTGAGTCTTTTCGAAGTACCGAAAAAGGCAGAAATTTTCCAAGTACCGAAATCAACAGAATTTTTCTAAGTACCGAATTCGACAGATTTTTCTAAGTAACGAAAACTTCTGAATGTTTTCTAAGAACCGAAAAAGGCAGAAATTTTGTAAGTACCGAAAACTTCCGAGTCTTTCCTAAGTACCGAAATCGACAGATTTTTTCTAAGTACCGAAATCAACAGAATTTTTCTAAGTACCGAAATCGGCAGAATTTTTCTAAGTACCGAAAATGTCAGATATTTTCTAAGTACCGAAAAAGTCAGATATTTTCTAAGTTCTGAAAACTTCTGAGTCTTTTCAAAGTACCGAAAAAGGCAGAAATTTTCCAAGTACCGAAATCGACAGAATTTTTCTAAGTACCGAAAACGTCAGAAATTTTCTAAGTATCGAAAAGGTCAGAAATTTTCTAAGTTCCGAAATCATCAGAATGTTTTTAAGTACCGAAATCGTCAGAATTTTCTAAGTACCGATATCGTCAGAATTTTTCTAAGTACCGAAATCAAAAGAATTTTTCTAAGTACCGAAAACGTCAGAAATTTTCTAAGTACTGCAAACTTCTTAGTCTTTTCAAAGTACCGAAAAAGGCAGAATTTTTCAAAGTACCGAAATCGTCAGAATTTTCTATGTACCGAAATCGGCAGAATTTTTCTAAGTACCGAAAACTTCTGAATGTTTAATAAGTATCGAAATCGTAAGAATTTTCCTAAGTACCGAAATTGACTGAATTTTTCTAAGTACCGAAATCAACAGAATTTTTCTAAGTACCGAATTCGACAGAATTTTTCTATGTACCGAAATCGTCAGAAATTTTCTAAGTACCGAAAACTTCTGAGTCTTTTCAAAGTACCGAAAAAGGCAGAAATTTTCTAAGTACCGAAATCAAAAGAATTTTTCTAAGTACCGAAAACTTCTGTATGTTTAATAAGTATCGAAATCGTAAGTATTTTTCTAAGTACCGAAAACGTCAGATATTTTCTAAGTACTGAAAACTTCTGAGTCTTTTAAAAGTACCGAAAAAGGCAGAAATTTTCCAAGTACCGAAATCGACAGAATTTTTCTAAGTACCGAAATCGGCAGAATTTTTCTAAGTTCCGAAAACTTTTGAATGTTTTCTAAGTACCGAAATCGACAGAATTTTTCTAAGTTCCGAAATCGTCAGAATTTTTCTATGTACCGAAATCGGCAGAATTTTTCTAAGTACCGAAAACTTCTGAATGTTTAATAAGTATCGAAATCGTAAGTATTTTTCTAAGTACCGAAAATGTCAGAAATTTTCTAAGTACTGCAAACTTCTGAGTCTTTTCAAAGTACCGAAAACGTCAGATATTTTCTAAGTACTGAAAACTTATGAGTCTTTTCAAAGTACCGAAAAAGGCAGAAATTTTCCAAGTACCGAAATCGACAGAATTTTTCTAAGTACCGAAAACGTCAGAAATTTTCTAAGTATCGAAAAGGTCAGAAATTTTCTAAGATCCGAAATCATCAGAATGTTTCTAAGTACCGAAATCGTCAGAATTTTCTAAGTACCGATATCGTCAGAATTTTTCTAAGTACCGAAATCAAAAGAATTTTTCTAAGTACCGAAAACGTCAGAAATTTTTTAAGTACTGCAAACTTCCTAGTCTTTTCAAAGTACCGAAAAAGGCAGAATTTTTCAAAGTACCGAAATCGTCAGAATTTTCTAAGTACCGAAATCGGCAGAATTTTCCTAAGTACCGAAAACTTCTGTATGTTTAATAAGTATCGAAATCGTAAGAATTTTTCTAAGTTCCGAAATCATCAGAATTTTTCTAAGATCCGAAATCATCAGAATTTTTCTAAGTACCGAAAACGTCAGAAATTTTCTAAGTACCGAAAATGTCAGAAATTTTCTTAGTACCGAAATTGGCAGAATTTTTCTAAGTACCGAAAACTTCCGAGTCTTTTCTAAGTACCGAAATCGACAGAATTTTTCTAAGTACCGAAATCAACAGAATTTTTCTAAGTACCGAAATCGGCAGAATTTTTCTAAGTACCGAAAATGTCAGAATTTTTCTAAGTACCGAAAACGTCAGAAATTTTCTAAGTACCGAAAACTTCCGAGTCTTTTCTAAGTACCGAAATCGACAGAATTTTTCTAAGTACCGAAATCAACAGAATTTTTCTAAGTACCGAAATCGGCAGAATTTTTCTAAGTACCGAAAACTTCTGAATGTTTAATAAGTATCGAAATCGTAAGTATTTTTCTAAGTACCGAAAATGTCAGAAATTTTCTAAGTACCGAAAAGGTCAGATATTTTCTAAGTACTGAAAACTTCTGAGTCTTTTCAAAGTACCGAAAAAGGCAGAAATTTTCCAAGTACCGAAATCGACAGAATTTTTCTAAGTACCGAAAACGTCAGAAATTTTCTAAGTATCGAAAAGGTCAGAAATTTTCTAAGTTCCGAAATCATCAGAATGTTTTTAAGTACCGAAATCGTCAGAATTTTCTAAGTACCGATATCGTCAGAATTTTTCTAAGTACCGAAATCAAAAGAATTTTTCTAAGTACCGAAAACGTCAGAAATTTTCTAAGTACTGCAAACTTCCTAGTCTTTTCAAAGTACCGAAAAAGGCAGAATTTTTCAAAGTACCGAAATCGTCAAAATTTTCTAAGTACCGAAATCGGCAGAATTTTTCTAAGTACCGAAAACTTCTGAATGTTTAATAAGTATCGAAATCGTAAGAATTTTCCTAAGTACCGAAATTGACTGAATTTTTCTAAGTACCGAAATCAACAGAATTTTTCTAAGTACCGAATTCGACAGAATTTTTCCAAGTACCGAAAACTTTTGAATGTTTTCTAAGTACCGAAAAAGGCAGAAATTTTCTAAGTACCGAAAACTTCTGAATGTTTTCTAAGTACCGAAAAAGGCAGAAATTTTCTAAGTACCGAAATCGACAGAATTTTTCTAAATACCGAAATCGTCAGAATTTTTCTAAGTACCGAAATCGTCAGAAATTTTCTAAGTACCGAAAACTTCTGAGTCTTTTCAAAGTACCGAAAAAGGCAGAAATTTTCTAAGTACCGAAATCAAAAGAATTTTTCTAAGTACCGAAAACGTCAGAAATTTTCTAAGTATCGAAAAGGTCAGAAATTTTCTAAGTTCCGAAATCATCAGAATGTTTTTAAGTACCGAAATCGTCAGAATTTTCTAAGTACCGATATCGTCAGAATTTTTCTAAGTACCGAAATCAAAAGAATTTTTCTAAGTACCGAAAACGTCAGAAATTTTCTAAGTACTGCAAACTTCCTAGTCTTTTCAAAGTACCGAAAAAGGCAGAATTTTTCAAAGTACCGAAATCGTCAAAATTTTCTAAGTACCGAAATCGGCAGAATTTTTCTAAGTACCGAAAACTTCTGAATGTTTAATAAGTATCGAAATCGTAAGAATTTTCTTAAGTACCGAAATTGACTGAATTTTTCTAAGTACCGAAATCAACAGAATTTTTCTAAGTACCGAATTCGACAGAATTTTTCTAAGTACCGAAAACTTTGAATGTTTTCTAAGTACCGAAAAAGGCAGAAATTTTCTAAGTACCGAAATCGACAGAATTTTTCTAAATACCGAAATCGTCAGAATTTTTCTAAGTACCGAAATCGTCAGAAATTTTCTAAGTACCGAAATCATCAGAATTTTTCTAAGTGCCGAAAACGTCAGAAATTTTCTAAGTACCGAAAATGTCAGAAATTTTCTTAGTACCGAAATCGGCAGAATTTTTCTAAGTACCGAAAACCTCCGAGTCTTTTCTAAGTACCGAAATCGACAGAATTTTTCTAAGTACCGAAATCAACAGAATTTTTCTAAGTACCGAAATCGGCAGAATTTTTCTAAGTACCGAAAATGTCAGAAATTTTCTAAGTACCGAAAAGGTCAGATATTTTCTAAGTACTGAAAACTTCTGAGTCTTTTCAAAGTACCGAAAAAGGCAGAAATTTTCCAAGTACCGAAATCGACAGAATTTTTCTAAGTACCGAAAACGTCAGAAATTTTCTAAGTATCGAAAAGGTCAGAAATTTTCTAAGTTCCGAAATCATCAGAATGTTTTTAAGTACCGAAATCGTCAAAATTTTCTAAGTACCGATATCGTCAGAATTTTTCTAAGTACCGAAATCAAAAGAATTTTTCTAAGTACCGAAAACGTCAGAAATTTTCTAAGTACTGCAAACTTCCTAGTCTTTTCAAAGTACCGAAAAAGGCAGAATTTTTCAAAGTACCGAAATCGTCAAAATTTTCTAAGTACCGAAATCGGCAGAATTTTTCTAAGTACCGAAAACTTCTGAATGTTTAATAAGTATCGAAATCGTAAGAATTTTCTTAAGTACCGAAATTGACTGAATTTTTCTAAGTACCGAAATCAACAGAATTTTTCTAAGTACCGAATTCGACAGAATTTTTCTAAGTACCGAAAACTTTGAATGTTTTCTAAGTACCGAAAAAGGCAGAAATTTTCTGAGTACCGAAAATGTCAGAAATTTTCTTAGTACCGAAATCGGCAGAATTTTTCTAAGTACCGAAAATGTCAGAAATTTTCTAAGTACCGAAAACGTCAGATATTTTCTAAGTACCGAAAACTTCCGAGTCTTTTCTAAGTACCGAAATCGACAGAATTTTTCTAAGTACCGAAATCAACAGAATTTTTCTAAGTACCGAAATCGGCAGAATTTTTCTAAGTACCGAAAATGTCAGAAATTTTCTAAGTACCGAAAACGTCAGATATTTTCTAAGTTCTGAAAACTTCTGAGTCTTTTCAAAGTACCGAAAAAGGCAGAAATTTTCCAAGTACCGAAATCGACAGAATTTTTCTAAGTACCGAAAACGTCAGAAATTTTCTAAGTATCGAAAAGGTCAGAAATTTTCTAAGTTCCGAAATCATCAGAATGTTTTTAAGTACCGAAATCGTCAGAATTTTCTAAGTACTGATATCGTCAGAATTTTTCTAAGTACCGAAATCAAAAGAATTTTTCTAAGTACCGAAAACGTCAGAAATTTTCTAAGTACTGCAAACTTCCTAGTCTTTTCAAAGTACCGAAAAAGGCAGAATTTTTCAAAGTACCGAAATCGTCAAAATTTTCTAAGTACCGAAATCGGCAGAATTTTTCTAAGTACCGAAAACTTCTGAATGTTTAATAAGTATCGAAATCGTAAGAATTTTCCTAAGTACCGAAATTGACTGAATTTTTCTAAGTACCGAAATCAACAGAATTTTTCTAAGTACCGAATTCGACAGAATTTTTCCAAGTACCGAAAACTTTTGAATGTTTTCTAAGTACCGAAAAAGGCAGAAATTTTCTAAGTACCGAAAACTTCTGAATGTTTTCTAAGTACCGAAAAAGGCAGAAATTTTCTAAGTACCGAAATCGACAGAATTTTTCTAAATACCGAAATCGTCAGAATTTTTCTAAGTACCGAAATCGTCAGAAATTTTCTAAGTACCGAAAACTTCTGAGTCTTTTCAAAGTACCGAAAAAGGCAGAAATTTTCTAAGTACCGAAATCAAAAGAATTTTTCTAAGTACCGAAAACGTCAGAAATTTTCTAAGTACCGAAAACTTCCGAGTCTTTTCTAAGTACCGAAATCGACAGAATTTTTCTAAGTACCGAAATCAACAGAATTTTTCTAAGTACCGAAATCGGCAGAATTTTTCTAAGTACCGAAAACTTCTGAATGTTTAATAAGTATCGAAATCGTAAGTATTTTTCTAAGTACCGAAGATGTCAGAAATTTTCTAAGTACTGCAAACTTCTGAGTCTTTTCGAAGTACCGAAAAAGGCAGAAATTTTCCAAGTACCGAAATCAACAGAATTTTTCTAAGTACCGAATTCGACAGATTTTTCTAAGTAACGAAAACTTCTGAATGTTTTCTAAGAACCGAAAAAGGCAGAAATTTTGTAAGTACCGAAAACTTCCGAGTCTTTCCTAAGTACCGAAATCGACAGATTTTTTCTAAGTACCGAAATCAACAGAATTTTTCTAAGTACCGAAATCGGCAGAATTTTTCTAAGTACCGAAAATGTCAGATATTTTCTAAGTAAAGAAAACGTCAGATATTTTCTAAGTACTGAAAACTTCTGAGTCTTTTCTAAGTACCGAAAATGTCAGAAATTTTCTTAGTACCGAAATCGGCAGAATTTTTCTAAGTACCGAAAACTTCCGAGTCTTTTCTAAGTACCGAAATCGACAGAATTTTTCTAAGTACCGAAATCAACAGAATTTTTCTAAGTACCGAAATCGGCAGAATTTTTCTAAGTACCGAAAATGTCAGAAATTTTCTAAGTACCGAAAACGTCAGATATTTTCTAAGTACTGAAAACTTCTGAGTCTTTTCAATGTACCGAAAAAGGCAGAAATTTTCCAAGTACCGAAATCGACAGAATTTTTCTAAGTACCGAAAACGTCAGAAATTTTCTAAGTATCGAAAAGGTCAGAAATTTTCTAAGATCCGAAATCATCAGAATGTTTTTAAGTACCGAAATCGTCAGAATTTTCTAAGTACCGATATCGTCAGAATTTTTCTAAGTACCGAAATCAAAAGAATTTTTCTAAGTACCGAAAACGTCAGAAATTTTCTAAGTACTACAAACTTCCTAGTCTTTTCAAAGTACCGAAAAAGGCAGAATTTTTCAAAGTACCGAAATCGTCAAAATTTTCTAAGTACCGAAATCGGCAGAATTTTTCTAAGTACCGAAAACTTCTGAATGTTTAATAAGTATCGAAATCGTAAGAATTTTCCTAAGTACCGAAATTGACTGAATGTTTTCTAAGTACCGAAATCGACAGAATTTTTCTAAGTTCCGAAATCGTCAGAATTTTTCTATGTACCGAAATCGTCAGAAATTTTCTAAGTACCGAAAACTTCTGAGTCTTTTCAAAGTACCGAAAAAGGCAGAAATTTTCTAAGTACCGAAATCAAAAGAATTTTTCTAAGTACCGAAAACTTCTGAATGTTTAATAAGTATCGAAATCGTAAGTATTTTTCTAAGTACCGAAAATGTCAGAAATTTTCTAAGTACTGCAAACTTCTGAGTCTTTTCAAAGTACCGAAAAAGGCAGAAATTTTCCAAGTACCGAAATCAACAGAATTTTTCTAAGTACCGAATTCGACAGAATTTTTCTAAGTAACGAAAACTTCTGAATGTTTTCTAAGTACCGAAAAAGGCAGAAATTTTGTAAGTACCGAAAACTTCCGAGTCTTTTCTAAGTACCGAAATCGACAGAATTTTTCTAAGTACCGAAATCATCAGAATTTTTCTAAGTACCGGAATCGGCAGAATTTTTCTAAGTACCGAAAACTTCTGAATGTTTAATAAGTATCGAAATCGTAAGTATTTTTCTAAGTACCGAAAATGTCAGAAATTTTCTAAGTACTGCAAACTTCTGAGTCTTTTCAAAGTACCGAAAACGTCAGATATTTTCTAAGTACTGAAAACTTCTGAGTCTTTTCAAAGTACCGAAAAAGGCAGAAATTTTCCAAGTACCGAAATCGACAGAATTTTTCTAAGTACCGAAAACGTCAGAAATTTTCTAAGTATCGAAAAGGTCAGAAATTTTCTAAGATCCGAAATCATCAGAATGTTTCTAAGTACCGAAATCGTCAGAATTTTCTAAGTACCGATATCGTCAGAATTTTTCTAAGTACCGAAATCAAAAGAATTTTTCTAAGTACCGAAAACGTCAGAAATTTTTTAAGTACTGCAAACTTCCTAGTCTTTTCAAAGTACCGAAAAAGGCAGAATTTTTCAAAGTACCGAAATCGTCAGAATTTTCTAAGTACCGAAATCGGCAGAATTTTCCTAAGTACCGAAAACTTCTGTATGTTTAATAAGTATCGAAATCGTAAGAATTTTTCTAAGTTCCGAAATCATCAGAATTTTTCTAAGATCCGAAATCATCAGAATTTTTCTAAGTATCGAAAACGTCAGAAATTTTCTAAGTACCGAAAATGTCAGAAATTTTCTTAGTACCGAAATTGGCAGAATTTTTCTAAGTACCGAAAACTTCCGAGTCTTTTCTAAGTACCGAAATCGACAGAATTTTTCTAAGTACCGAAATCAACAGAATTTTTCTAAGTACCGAAATCGGCAGAATTTTTCTAAGTACCGAAAATGTCAGAATTTTTCTAAGTACCGAAAACGTCAGAAATTTTCTAAGTACCGAAAACTTCCGAGTCTTTTCTAAGTACCGAAATCGACAGAATTTTTCTAAGTACCGAAATCAACAGAATTTTTCTAAGTACCGAAATCGGCAGAATTTTTCTAAGTACCGAAAACTTCTGAATGTTTAATAAGTATCGAAATCGTAAGTATTTTTCTAAGTACCGAAAATGTCAGAAATTTTCTAAGTACTGCAAACTTCTGAGTATTTTCAAAGTACCGAAAAAGGCAGAAATTTTCCAAGTACCGAAATCAACAGAATTTTTCTAAGTACCGAATTCGACAGAATTTTTCTAAGTAATGAAAACTTCTGAACGTTTTCTAAGTACCGAAAAAGGCAGAAATTTTGTAAGTACCGAAAACTTCCGAGTCTTTTCTAAGTACCGAAATCGACAGATTTTTTCTAAGTACCGAAATCAACAGAATTTTTCTAAGTACCGAAATCGGCAGAATTTTTCTAAGTACCGAAAATGTCAGAAATTTTCTAAGTGCCGAAAACGTCAGATATTTTCTAAGTACTGAAAACTTCTGAGTCTTTTCAAAGTACCGAAAAAGGCAGAAATTTTCCAAGTACCGAAATCGACAGAATTTTTCTAAGTACCGAAAACGTCAGAAATTTTCTAAGTATCGAAAAGGTCAGAAATTTTCTAAGATCCGAAATCATCAGAATGTTTCTAAGTACCGAAATCGTCAGAATTTTCTAAGTACCGATATCGTCAAAATTTTTCTAAGTACCGAAATCAAAAGAATTTTTCTAAGTACCGAAAACGTCAGAAATTTTTTAAGTACTGCAAACTTCCTAGTCTTTTCAAAGTACCGAAAAAGGCAGAATTTTTCAAAGTACCGAAATCGTCAGAATTTTCTAAGTACCGAAATCGGCAGAATTTTTCTAAGTACCGAAAACTTCTGTATGTTTAATAAGTATCGAAATCGTAAGAATTTTTCTAAGTTCCGAAATCATCAGAATTTTTCTAAGATCCGAAATCATCAGAATTTTTCTAAGTACCGAAAACGTCAGAAATTTTCTAAGTACCGAAAACTTCCGAGTCTTTTCTAAGTACCGAAATCGACAGAATTTTTCTAAGTACCGAAATCAACAGAATTTTTCTAAGTACCGAAATCGGCAGAATTTTTCTAAGTACCGAAAACTTCTGAATGTTTAATAAGTATCGAAATCGTAAGTATTTTTCTAAGTACCGAAAATGTCAGAAATTTTCTAAGTACTGCAAACTTCTGAGTCTTTTCAAAGTACCGAAAAAGGCAGAAATTTTCCAAGTACCGAAATCAACAGAATTTTTCTAAGTACCGAATTCGACAGAATTTTTCTAAGTAATGAAAACTTCTGAACGTTTTCTAAGTACCTAAAAAGGCAGAAATTTTGTAAGTACCGAAAACTTCCGAGTCTTTTCTAAGTACCGAAATCGACAGATTTTTTCTAAGTACCGAAATCAACAGAATTTTTCTAAGTACCGAAATCGGCAGAATTTTTCTAAGTTCCGAAAACTTCTGAATGTTTAATAAGTATCGAAATCGTAAGTATTTTTCTAAGTACCGAAAATGTCAGAAATTTTCTAAGTACTGCAAACTTCTGAGTCTTTTCAAAGTACCGAAAAAGGCAGAAATTTTCCAAGTACCGAAATCAACAGAATTTTTCTAAGTACCGAATTCGACAGAATTTTTCTAAGTAATGAAAACTTCTGAACGTTTTCTAAGTACCGAAAAAGGCAGAAATTTTGTAAGTACCGAAAACTTCCGAGTCTTTTCTAAGTACCGAAATCGACAGATTTTTTCTAAGTACCGAAATCAACAGAATTTTTCTAAGTACCGAAATCGGCAGAATTTTTCTAAGTACCGAAAATGTCAGAAATTTTCTAAGTGCCGAAAACGTCAGATATTTTCTAAGTACTGAAAACTTCTGAGTCTTTTCAAAGTACCGAAAAAGGCAGAAATTTTCCAAGTACCGAAATCGACAGAATTTTTCTAAGTACCGAAAACGTCAGAAATTTTCTAAGTATCGAAAAGGTCAGAAATTTTCTAAGATCCGAAATCATCAGAATGTTTCTAAGTACCGAAATCGTCAGAATTTTCTAAGTACCGATATCGTCAAAATTTTTCTAAGTACCGAAATCAAAAGAATTTTTCTAAGTACCGAAAACGTCAGAAATTTTTTAAGTACTGCAAACTTCCTAGTCTTTTCAAAGTACCGAAAAATGCAGAATTTTTCAAAGTACCGAAATCGTCAGAATTTTCTAAGTACCGAAATCGGCAGAATTTTTCTAAGTACCGAAAACTTCTGTATGTTTAATAAGTATCGAAATCGTAAGAATTTTTCTAAGTTCCGAAATCATCAGAATTTTTCTAAGATCCGAAATCATCAGAATTTTTCTAAGTACCGAAAACGTCAGAAATTTTCTACGTACCGAAAACTTCTGAATGTTTAATAAGTATCGAAATCGTAAGTATTTTTCTAAGTGCCGAAAATGTCAGAAATTTTCTAAGTACTGCAAACTTCTGAGTCTTTTCAAAGTACCGAAAAAGGCAGAAATTTTCCAAGTACCGAAATCAACAGAATTTTTCTAAGTACCGAATTCGACAGAATTTTTCTAAGTAATGAAAACTTCTGAACGTTTTCTAAGTACCGAAAAAGGCAGAAATTTTGTAAGTACCGAAAACTTCCGAGTCTTTTCTAAGTACCGAAATCGACAGATTTTTTCTAAGTACCGAAATCAACAGAATTTTTCTAAGTACCGAAATCGGCAGAATTTTTCTAAGTACCGAAAACTTCTGAATGTTTAATAAGTATCGAAATCGTAAGTATTTTTCTAAGTACCGAAAATGTCAGAAATTTTCTAAGTACTGCAAACTTCTGAGTCTTTTCAAAGTACCGAAAAAGGCAGAAATTTTCCAAGTACCGAAATCAACAGAATTTTTCTAAGTACCGAATTCGACAGAATTTTTCTAAGTAATGAAAACTTCTGAACGTTTTCTAAGTACCAAAAAAGGCAGAAATTTTGTAAGTACCGAAAACTTCCGAGTCTTTTCTAAGTACCGAAATCGACAGATTTTTTCTAAGTACCGAAATCAACAGAATTTTTCTAAGTACCGAAATCGGCAGAATTTTTCTAAGTACCGAAAATGTCAGAAATTTTCTAAGTGCCGAAAACGTCAGATATTTTCTAAGTACTGAAAACTTCTGAGTCTTTTCAAAGTACCGAAAAAGGCAGAAATTTTCCAAGTACCGAAATCGACAGAATTTTTCTAAGTACCGAAATCGGCAGAATTTTTCTAAGTACCGAAAACTTCTGTATGTTTAATAAGTATCGAAATCGTAAGAATTTTTCTAAGTTCCGAAATCATCAGAATTTTTCTAAGATCCGAAATCATCAGAATTTTTCTAAGTACCGAAAACGTCAGAAATTTTCTAAGTACCGAAAACTTCTGAATGTTTAATAAGTATCGAAATCGTAAGTATTTTTCTAAGTACCGAAAATGTCAGAAATTTTCTAAGTACTGCAAACTTCTGAGTCTTTTCAAAGTACCGAAAAAGGCAGAAATTTTCCAAGTACCGAAATCAACAGAATTTTTCTAAGTACCGAATTCGACAGAATTTTTCTAAGTAATGAAAACTTCTGAACGTTTTCTAAGTACCGAAAAAGGCAGAAATTTTGTAAGTACCGAAAACTTCCGAGTCTTTTCTAAGTACCGAAATCGACAGATTTTTTCTAAGTACCGAAATCAACAGAATTTTTCTAAGTACCGAAATCGGCAGAATTTTTCTAAGTACCGAAAACTTCTGAATGTTTAATAAGTATCGAAATCGTAAGTATTTTTCTAAGTACCGAAAATGTCAGAAATTTTCTAAGTACTGCAAACTTCTGAGTCTTTTCAAAGTACCGAAAAAGGCAGAAATTTTCCAAGTACCGAAATCAACAGAATTTTTCTAAGTACCGAATTCGACAGAATTTTTCTAAGTAATGAAAACTTCTGAACGTTTTCTAAGTACCGAAAAAGGCAGAAATTTTGTAAGTACCGAAAACTTCCGAGTCTTTTCTAAGTACCGAAATCGACAGATTTTTTGTAAGTACCGAAATCAACAGAATTTTTCTAAGTACCGAAATCGGCAGAATTTTTCTAAGTACCGAAAATGTCAGAAATTTTCTAAGTACCGAAAACGTCAGATATTTTCTAAGTACTGAAAACTTCTGAGTCTTTTCAAAGTACCGAAAAAGGCAGAAATTTTCCAAGTACCGAAATCGGCAGAATTTTTCTAAGTACCGAAAACGTCAGAAATTTTCTAAGTATCGAAAAGGTCAGAAATTTTCTAAGATCCGAAATCATCAGAATGTTTCTAAGTACCGAAATCGTCAGAATTTTCTAAGTACCGATATCGTCAGAATTTTTCTAAGTACCGAAATCAAAAGAATTTTTCTAAGTACCGAAAACGTCAGAAATTTTTTAAGTACTGCAAACTTCCTAGTCTTTTCAAAGTACCGAAAAAGGCAGAATTTTTCTAAGATCCGAAATCATCAGAATTTTTCTAAGTACCGAAAACGTCAGAAATTTTCTAAGTACCAAAAATGTCAGAAATTTTCTTAGTACCGAAATTGGCAGAATTTTTCTAAGTACCGAAAACTTCCGAGTCTTTTCTAAGTACCTAAATCGACAGAATTTTTCTAAGTACCGAAATCAACAGAATTTTTCTAAGTACCGAAATCGGCAGAATTTTTCTAAGTACCGAAAATGTCAGAAATTTTCTAAGTACCGAAAACGTCAGTTTTTTTTTAAGTACTGAAAACTTCTGAGTCTTTTCAAAGTACCGAAAAAGGCAGAAATTTTCTAAGTACCGAAATCAACAGAAATTTTCTAAGTACCGAAATCAACAGAATTTTTCTAAGTACCGAAAACGTCAGAAATTTTCTAAGTATCGAAAAGGTCAGAAATTTTCTAAGATCCGAAATCATCAGAATGTTTCTAAGTACCGAAATCGTCAGAATTTTCTAAGTACCGATATCGTCAAAATTTTTCTAAGTACCGAAATCAAAAGAATTTTTCTAAGTACCGAAAACGTCAGAAATTTTTTAAGTACTGCAAACTTCCTAGTCTTTTCAAAGTACCGAAAAAGGCAGAATTTTTCAAAGTACCGAAATCGTCAGAATTTTCTAAGTACCGAAATCGGCAGAATTTTTCTAAGTACCGAAAACTTCTGTATGTTTAATAAGTATCGAAATCGTAAGAATTTTTCTAAGTTCCGAAATCATCAGAATTTTTCTAAGATCCGAAATCATCAGAATTTTTCTAAGTACCGAAAACGTCAGAAATTTTCTAAGTACCGAAAACTTCCGAGTCTTTTCTAATTACCGAAATCAACAGAATTTTTCTAAGTACCGAAATCTTCAGAATTTTTCTAAGTACCGAAAACTTCTGAATGTTTAATAAGTATCGAAATCGTAAGTATTTTTCTAAGTACCGAAAATGTCAGAAATTTTCTAAGTACTGCAAACTTCTGAGTCTTTTCAAAGTACCGAAAAAGGCAGAAATTTTCCAAGTACCGAAATCAACAGAATTTTTCTAAGTACCGAATTCGACAGAATTTTTCTAAGTAAAGAAAACTTCTGAACGTTTTCTAAGTACCGAAAAAGGCAGAAATTTTGTAAGTACCGAAAACTTCCGAGTCTTTTCTAAGTACCGAAATCGACAGATTTTTTCTAAGTACCGAAATCAACAGAATTTTTCTAAGTACCGAAATCGGCAGAATTTTTCTAAGTACCGAAAATGTCAGAAATTTTCTAAGTGCCGAAAACGTCAGATATTTTCTAAGTACTGAAAACTTCTGAGTCTTTTCAAAGTACCGAAAAAGGCAGAAATTTTCCAAGTACCGAAATCGACAGAATTTTTCTAAGTACCGAAAACGTCAGAAATTTTCTAAGTATCGAAAAGGTCAGAAATTTTCTAAGATCCGAAATCATCAGAATGTTTCTAAGTACCGAAATCGTCAGAATTTTCTAAGTACCGATATCGTCAAAATTTTTCTAAGTACCGAAATCAAAAGAATTTTTCTAAGTACCGAAAACGTCAGAAATTTTTTAAGTACTGCAAACTTCCTAGTCTTTTCAAAGTACCGAAAAAGGCAGAATTTTTCAAAGTACTGAAATCGTCAGAATTTTCTAAGTACCGAAATCGGCAGAATTTTTCTAAGTACCGAAAACTTCTGTATGTTTAATAAGTATCGAAATCGTAAGAATTTTTCTAAGTTCCGAAATCATCAGAATTTTTCTAAGATCCGAAATCATCAGAATTTTTCTAAGTACCGAAAACGTCAGAAATTTTCTAAGTACCGAAAACTTCCGAGTCTTTTCTAAGTACCGAAATCGACAGAATTTTTCTAAGTACCGAAATCAACAGAATTTTTCTAAGTACCGAAATCGGCAGAATTTTTCTAAGTACCGAAAACTTCTGAATGTTTAATAAGTATCGAAATCGTAAGTATTTTTCTAAGTACCGAAAATGTCAGAAATTTTCTAAGTACTGCAAACTTCTGAGTCTTTTCAAAGTACCGAAAAAGGCAGAATTTTTCTAAGATCCGAAATCATCAGAATTTTTCTAAGTACCGAAAACGTCAGAAATTTTCTAAGTACCGAAAATGTCAGAAATTTTCTTAGTACCGAAATTGGCAGAATTTTTCTAAGTACCGAAAACTTCCGAGTCTTTTCTAAGTACCTAAATCGACAGAATTTTTCTAAGTACCGAAATCAACAGAATTTTTCTAAGTACCGAAATCGGCAGAATTTTTCTAAGTACCGAAAATGTCAGAAATTTTCTAAGTACCGAAAACGTCAGTTTTTTTTTAAGTACTGCAAACTTCCTAGTCTTTTCAAAGTACCGAAAAAGGCAGAATTTTTCAAAGTACCGAAATCGTCAGAATTTTCTAAGTACCGAAATCGGCAGAATTTTTCTAAGTACCGAAAACTTCTGTATGTTTAATAAGTATCGAAATCGTAAGAATTTTTCTAAGTTCCGAAATCATCAGAATTTTTCTAAGATCCGAAATCATCAGAATTTTTCTAAGTACCGAAAACGTCAGAAATTTTCTAAGTACCGAAAACTTCCGAGTCTTTTCTAAGTACCGAAATCAACAGAATTTTTCTAAGTACCGAATTCGACAGAATTTTTCTAAGTAATGAAAACTTCTGAACGTTTTCTAAGTACCGAAAAAGGCAGAAATTTTGTAAGTACCGAAAACTTCCGAGTCTTTTCTAAGTACCGAAATCGACAGATTTTTTGTAAGTACCGAAATCAACAGAATTTTTCTAAGTACCGAAATCGGCAGAATTTTTCTAAGTACCGAAAATGTCAGAAATTTTCTAAGTACCGAAAACGTCAGATATTTTCTAAGTTCTGAAAACTTCTGAGTCTTTTCAAAGTACCGAAAAAGGCAGAAATTTTCCAAGTACCGAAATCGGCAGAATTTTTCTAAGTACCGAAAACGTCAGAAATTTTCTAAGTATCGAAAAGGTCAGAAATTTTCTAAGATCCGAAATCATCAGAATGTTTCTAAGTACCGAAATCGTCAGAATTTTCTAAGTACCGATATCGTCAGAATTTTTCTAAGTACCGAAATCAAAAGAATTTTTCTAAGTACCGAAAACGTCAGAAATTTTTTAAGTACTGCAAACTTCCTAGTCTTTTCAAAGTACCGAAAAAGGCAGAATTTTTCTAAGATCCGAAATCATCAGAATTTTTCTAAGTACCGAAAACGTCAGAAATTTTCTAAGTACCGAAAATGTCAGAAATTTTCTTAGTACCGAAATTGGCAGAATTTTTCTAAGTACCGAAAACTTCCGAGTCTTTTCTAAGTACCTAAATCGACAGAATTTTTCTAAGTACCGAAATCAACAGAATTTTTCTAAGTACCGAAATCGGCAGAATTTTTCTAAGTACCGAAAATGTCAGAAATTTTCTAAGTACCGAAAACGTCAGTTTTTTTTTTAAGTACTGAAAACTTCTGAGTCTTTTCAAAGTACCGAAAAAGGCAGAAATTTTCTAAGTACCGAAATCAACAGAAATTTTCTAAGTACCGAAATCAACAGAATTTTTCTAAGTACCGAAAACGTCAGAAATTTTCTAAGTATCGAAAAGGTCAGAAATTTTCTAAGATCCGAAATCATCAGAATGTTTCTAAGTACCGAAATCGTCAGAATTTTCTAAGTACCGATATCGTAAAAATTTTTCTAAGTACCGAAATCAAAAGAATTTTTCTAAGTACCGAAAACGTCAGAAATTTTTTAAGTACTGCAAACTTCCTAGTCTTTTCAAAGTACCGAAAAAGGCAGAATTTTTCAAAGTACCGAAATCGTCAGAATTTTCTAAGTACCGAAATCGGCAGAATTTTTCTAAGTACCGAAAACTTCTGTATGTTTAATAAGTATCGAAATCGTAAGAATTTTTCTAAGTTCCGAAATCATCAGAATTTTTCTAAGATCCGAAATCATCAGAATTTTTCTAAGTACCGAAAACGTCAGAAATTTTCTAAGTACCGAAAACTTCCGAGTCTTTTCTAATTACCGAAATCAACAGAATTTTTCTAAGTACCGAAATCTTCAGAATTTTTCTAAGTACCGAAAACTTCTGAATGTTTAATAAGTATCGAAATCGTAAGTATTTTTCTAAATACCGAAAATGTCAGAAATTTTCTAAGTACTGCAAACTTCTGAGTCTTTTCAAAGTACCGAAAAAGGCAGAAATTTTCCAAGTACCGAAATCAACAGAATTTTTCTAAGTACCGAATTCGACAGAATTTTTCTAAGTAAAGAAAACTTCTGAACGTTTTCTAAGTACCGAAAAAGGCAGAAATTTTGTAAGTACCGAAAACTTCCGAGTCTTTTCTAAGTACCGAAATCGACAGATTTTTTCTAAGTACCGAAATCAACAGAATTTTTCTAAGTACCGAAATCGGCAGAATTTTTCTAAGTACCGAAAATGTCAGAAATTTTCTAAGTGCCGAAAACGTCAGATATTTTCTAAGTACTGAAAACTTCTGAGTCTTTTCAAAGTACCGAAAAAGGCAGAAATTTTCCAAGTACCGAAATCGACAGAATTTTTCTAAGTACCGAAAACGTCAGAAATTTTCTAAGTATCGAAAAGGTCAGAAATTTTCTAAGATCCGAAATCATCAGAATGTTTCTAAGTACCGAAATCGTCAGAATTTTCTAAGTACCGATATCGTCAAAATTTTTCTAAGTACCGAAATCAAAAGAATTTTTCTAAGTACCGAAAACGTCAGAAATTTTTTAAGTACTGCAAACTTCCTAGTCTTTTCAAAGTACCGAAAAAGGCAGAATTTTTCAAAGTACCGAAATCGTCAGAATTTTCTAAGTACCGAAATCGGCAGAATTTTTCTAAGTACCGAAAACTTCTGTATGTTTAATAAGTATCGAAATCGTAAGAATTTTTCTAAGTTCCGAAATCATCAGAATTTTTCTAAGATCCGAAATCATCAGAATTTTTCTAAGTACCGAAAACGTCAGAAATTTTCTAAGTACCGAAAACTTCCGAGTCTTTTCTAAGTACCGAAATCGACAGAATTTTTCTAAGTACCGAAATCAACAGAATTTTTCTAAGTACCGAAATCGGCAGAATTTTTCTAAGTACCGAAAACTTCTGAATGTTTAATAAGTATCGAAATCGTAAGTATTTTTCTAAGTACCGAAAATGTCAGAAATTTTCTAAGTACTGCAAACTTCTGAGTCTTTTAAAAGTACCGAAAAAGGCAGAAATTTTCCAAGTACCGAAATCAACAGAATTTTTCTAAGTACCGAATTCGACAGAATTTTTCTAAGTAATGAAAACTTCTGAACGTTTTCTAAGTACCGAAAAAGGCAGAAATTTTGTAAGTACCGAAAACTTCCGAGTCTTTTCTAAGTACCGAAATCGACAGATTTTTTGTAAGTACCGAAATCAACAGAATTTTTCTAAGTACCGAAATCGGCAGAATTTTTCTAAGTACCGAAAATGTCAGAAATTTTCTAAGTACCGAAAACGTCAGATATTTTCTAAGTACTGAAAACTTCTGAGTCTTTTCAAAGTACCGAAAAAGCCAGAAATTTTCCAAGTACCGAAATCGGCAGAATTTTTCTAAGTACCGAAAACGTCAGAAATTTTCTAAGTATCGAAAAGGTCAGAAATTTTCTAAGATCCGAAATCATCAGAATGTTTCTAAGTACCGAAATCGTCAGAATTTTCTAAGTACCGATATCGTCAGAATTTTTCTAAGTACCGAAATCAAAAGAATTTTTCTAAGTACCGAAAACGTCAGAAATTTTTTAAGTACTGCAAACTTCCTAGTCTTTTCAAAGTACCGAAAAAGGCAGAATTTTTCTAAGATCCGAAATCATCAGAATTTTTCTAAGTACCGAAAACGTCAGAAAATTTCTAAGTACCGAAAATGTCAGAAATTTTCTTAGTACCGAAATTGGCAGAATTTTTCTAAGTACCGAAAACTTACGAGTCTTTTCAAAGTACCGAAAAAGGCAGAAATTTTCTAAGTACCGAAATCAACAGAAATTTTCTAAGTACCGAAATCAACAGAATTTTTCTAAGTACCGAAAACGTCAGAAATTTTCTAAGTATCGAAAATGTCAGAAATTTTCTAAGATCCGAAATCATCAGAATGTTTCTAAGTACCGAAATCGTCAGAATTTTCTAAGTACCGATATCGTCAAAATTTTTCTAAGTACCGAAATCAAAAGAATTTTTCTAAGTACCGAAAACGTCAGAAATTTTTTAAGTACTGCAAACTTCCTAGTCTTTTCAAAGTACCGAAAAAGGCAGAATTTTTCAAAGTACCGAAATCGTCAGAATTTTCTAAGTACCGAAATCGGCAGAATTTTTCTAAGTACCGAAAACTTCTGTATGTTTAATAAGTATCGAAATCGTAAGAATTTTTCTAAGTTCCGAAATCATCAGAATTTTTCTAAGATCCGAAATCATCAGAATTTTTCTAAGTACCGAAAACGTCAGAAATTTTCTAAGTACCGCAAACTTCCGAGTCTTTTCTAAGTACCGAAATCGACAGAATTTTTCTAAGTACCGAAATCAACAGAATTTTTCTAAGTACCGAAATCGGCAGAATTTTTCTAAGTACCGAAAACTTCTGAATGTTTAATAAGTATCGAAATCGTAAGTATTTTTCTAAGTACCGAAAATGTCAGAAATTTTCTAAGTACTGCAAACTTCTGAGTCTTTTCAAAGTACCGAAAAAGGCAGAAATTTTCCAAGTACCGAAATCAACAGAATTTTTCTAAGTACCGAATTCGACAGAATTTTTCTAAGTAATGAAAACTTCTGAACGTTTTCTAAGTACCGAAAAAGGCAGAAATTTTGTAAGTACCGAAAACTTCCGAGTCTTTTCTAAGTACCGAAATCGACAGATTTTTTGTAAGTACCGAAATCAACAGAATTTTTCTAAGTACCGAAATCGGCAGAATTTTTCTAAGTACCGAAAATGTCAGAAATTTTCTAAGTACCGAAAACGTCAGATATTTTCTAAGTACTGAAAACTTCTGAGTCTTTTCAAAGTACCGAAAAAGCCAGAAATTTTCCAAGTACCGAAATCGGCAGAATTTTTCTAAGTACCGAAAACGTCAGAAATTTTCTAAGTATCGAAAAGGTCAGAAATTTTCTAAGATCCGAAATCATCAGAATGTTTCTAAGTACCGAAATCGTCAGAATTTTCTAAGTACCGATATCGTCAAAATTTTTCTAAGTACCGAAATCAAAAGAATTTTTCTAAGTACCGAAAACGTCAGAAATTTTTTAAGTACTGCAAACTTCCTAGTCTTTTCAAAGTACCGAAAAAGGCAGAATTTTTCTAAGATCCGAAATCATCAGAATTTTTCTAAGTACCGAAAACGTCAGAAAATTTCTAAGTACCGAAAATGTCAGAAATTTTCTTAGTACCGAAATTGGCAGAATTTTTCTAAGTACCGAAAACTTCCGAGTCTTTTCAAAGTACCGAAAAAGGCAGAAATTTTCTAAGTATCGAAAATGTCAGAAATTTTCTAAGTACCGAAATCGGCAGAATTTTTCTAAGTACCGAAAATGTCAGAAATTTTCTAAGTACCGAAAACGTCAGATATTTTTTAAGTACTGAAAACTTCTGAGTCTTTTCAAAGTACCGAAAAAGGCAGAAATTTTCCAAGTACCGAAATCGACAGAATTTTTCTAAGTACCGAATTCGACAGAATTTTTCTAAGTAACGAAAACTTCTGAATGTTTTCTAAGTACCGAAAAAGGCAGAAATTTTGTAAGTACCGAAAACTTCCAAGTCTTTTCTAAGTACCGAAATCGACAGATTTTTTCTAAGTACCGAAATCAACAGAATTTTTCTAAGTACCGAAATCGGCAGAATTTTTCTAAGTACCGAAAATGTCAGAAATTTTCTAAGTACCGAAAACGTCAGATATTTTCTAAGTACTGAAAACTTCTGAGTCTTTTCAAAGTACCGAAAAAGGCAGAAATTTTCCAAGTACCGAAATCGACAGAATTTTTCTAAGTACCGAATTCGACAGAATTTTTCTAAGTAATGAAAACTTCTGAACGTTTTCTAAGTACCGAAAAAGGCAGAAATTTTGTAAGTACCGAAAACTTCCGAGTCTTTTCTAAGTACCGAAATCGACAGATTTTTTCTAAGTACCGAAATCAACAGAATTTTTCTAAGTACCGAAATCGGCAGAATTTTTCTAAGTACCGAAAATGTCAGAAATTTTCTAAGTACCGAAAACGTCAGATATTTTCTAAGTACTGAAAACTTCTGAGTCTTTTCAAAGTACCGAAAAAGGCAGAAATTTTCCAAGTACCGAAATCGACAGAATTTTTCTAAGTACCGAAAACGTCAGAAATTTTCTAAGTATCGAAAAGGTCAGAAATTTTCTAAGATCCGAAATCATCAGAATGTTTCTAAGTACCGAAATCGTCAGAATTTTCTAAGTACCGATATCGTCAGAATTTTTCTAAGTACCGAAATCAAAAGAATTTTTCTAAGTACCGAAAACGTCAGAAATTTTTTAAGTACAGCAAACTTCCTAGTCTTTTCAAAGTACCGAAAAAGGCAGAATTTTTCAAAGTACCGAAATCGTCAGAATTTTCTAAGTTCCGAAATCGTCAGAATTTTCTAAGTTCCGAAATCGGCAGAAATTTTCTAAGTACCGAAAACGTCAGATATTTTCTAAGTACTGAAAACTTCTGAGTCTTTTCAAAGTACCGAAAAAGGCAGAAATTTTCCAAGTACCGAAATCGACAGAATTTTTCTAAGTACCGAAATCGGCAGAATTTTTCTAAGTTCCGAAAACTTTTGAATGTTTTCTAAGTACCGAAATCGACAGAATTTTTCTAAGTTCCGAAATCGTCAGAATTTTTCTATGTACCGAAATCGTCAGAAATTTTCTATGTACCGAAAACTTCTGAGTCTTTTCAAAGTACCGAAAAAGGCAGAAATTTTCTAAGTACCGAAATCAAAAGAATTTTTCTAAGTACCGAAAACTTCTGAATGTTTAATAAGTATCGAAATCGTAAGTATTTTTCTAAGTACCGAAAACGTCAGATATTTTCTAAGTACTGAAAACTTCTGAGTCTTTTCAAAGTACCGAAAAAGGCAGAAATTTTCCAAGTACCGAAATCGACAGAATTTTTCTAAGTACCGAAAACGTCAGAAATTTTCTAAGTATCGAAAAGGTCAGAAATTTTCTAAGATCCGAAATCATCAGAATGTTTCTAAGTACCGAAATCGTCAGAATTTTCTAAGTACCGATATCGTCAGAATTTTTCTAAGTACCGAAATCAAAAGAATTTTTCTAAGTACCGAAAACGTCAGAAATTTTTTAAGTACAGCAAACTTCCTAGTCTTTTCAAAGTACCGAAAAAGGCAGAATTTTTCAAAGTACCGAAATCGTCAGAATTTTCTAAGTTCCGAAATCGTCAGAATTTTCTAAGTTCCGAAATCGGCAGAAATTTTCTAAGAACCGAAAACGTCAGATATTTTCTAAGTACTGAAAACTTCTGAGTCTTTTCAAAGTACCGAAAAAGGCAGAAATTTTCCAAGTACCGAAATCGACAGAATTTTTCTAAGTACCGAAATCGGCAGAATTTTTCTAAGTTCCGAAAACTTTTGAATGTTTTCTAAGTACCGAAATCGACAGAATTTTTCTAAGTTCCGAAATCGTCAGAATTTTTCTATGTACCGAAATCGTCAGAAATTTTCTATGTACCGAAAACTTCTGAGTCTTTTCAAAGTACCGAAAAAGGCAGAAATTTTCTAAGTACCGAAATCAAAAGAATTTTTCTAAGTACCGAAAACTTCTGAATGTTTAATAAGTATCGAAATCGTAAGTATTTTTCTAAGTACCGAAAATGTCAGAAATTTTCTAAGTACCGAAAAGGTCAGATATTTTCTAAGTACTGAAAACTTCTGAGTCTTTTCAAAGTACCGAAAAAGGCAGAAATTTTCCAAGTACCGAAATCGACAGAATTTTTCTAAGTACCGAAAACGTCAGAAATTTTCTAAGTATCGAAAAGGTCAGAAATTTTCTAAGTTCCGAAATCATCAGAATGTTTTTAAGTACCGAAATCGTCAGAATTTTCTAAGTACCGATATCGTCAGAATTTTTCTAAGTACCGAAATCAAAAGAATTTTTCTAAGTACCGAAAACGTCAGAAATTTTCTAAGTACTGCAAACTTCCTAGTCTTTTCAAAGTACCGAAAAAGGCAGAATTTTTCAAAGTACCGAAATCGTCAAAATTTTCTAAGTACCGAAATCGGCAGAATTTTTCTAAGTACCGAAAACTTCTGAATGTTTAATAAGTATCGAAATCGTAAGAATTTTCTTAAGTACCGAAATTGACTGAATTTTTCTAAGTACCGAAATCAACAGAATTTTTCTAAGTACCGAATTCGACAGAATTTTTCTAAGTACCGAAAACTTTGAATGTTTTCTAAGTACCGAAAAAGGCAGAAATTTTCTAAGTACCGAAAATGTCAGAAATTTTCTTAGTACCGAAATCGGCAGAATTTTTCTAAGTACCGAAAACTTCCGAGTCTTTTCTAAGTACCGAAATCGACAGAATTTTTCTAAGTACCGAAATCAACAGAATTTTTCTAAGTACCGAAATCGGCAGAATTTTTCTAAGTACCGAAAATGTCAGAAATTTTCTAAGTACCGAAAACGTCAGATATTTTCTAAGTTCTGAAAACTTCTGAGTCTTTTCAAAGTACCGAAAAAGGCAGAAATTTTCCAAGTACCGAAATCGACAGAATTTTTCTAAGTACCGAAAACGTCAGAAATTTTCTAAGTATCGAAAAGGTCAGAAATTTTCTTAGTTCCGAAATCATCAGAATGTTTTTAAGTACCGAAATCGTCAGAATTTTCTAAGTACTGATATCGTCAGAATTTTTCTAAGTACCGAAATCAAAAGAATTTTTCTAAGTACCGAAAACGTCAGAAATTTTCTAAGTACTGCAAACTTCCTAGTCTTTTCAAAGTACCGAAAAAGGCAGAATTTTTCAAAGTACCGAAATCGTCAAAATTTTCTAAGTACCGAAATCGGCAGAATTTTTCTAAGTACCGAAAACTTCTGAATGTTTAATAAGTATCGAAATCGTAAGAATTTTCCTAAGTACCGAAATTGACTGAATTTTTCTAAGTACCGAAATCAACAGAATTTTTCTAAGTACCGAATTCGACAGAATTTTTCCAAGTACCGAAAACTTTTGAATGTTTTCTAAGTACCGAAAAAGGCAGAAATTTTCTAAGTACCGAAAACTTCTGAATGTTTTCTAAGTACCGAAAAAGGCAGAAATTTTCTAAGTACCGAAATCGACAGAATTTTTCTAAATACCGAAATCGTCAGAATTTTTCTAAGTACCGAAATCGTCAGAAATTTTCTAAGTACCGAAAACTTCTGAGTCTTTTCAAAGTACCGAAAAAGGCAGAAATTTTCTAAGTACCGAAATCAAAAGAATTTTTCTAAGTACCGAAAACGTCAGAAATTTTCTAAGTATCGAAAAGGTCAGAAATTTTCTAAGTTCCGAAATCATCAGAATGTTTTTAAGTACCGAAATCGTCAGAATTTTCTAAGTACCGATATCGTCAGAATTTTTCTAAGTACCGAAATCAAAAGAATTTTTCTAAGTACCGAAAACGTCAGAAATTTTCTAAGTACTGCAAACTTCCTAGTCTTTTCAAAGTACCGAAAAAGGCAGAATTTTTCAAAGTACCGAAATCGTCAAAATTTTCTAAGTACCGAAATCGGCAGAATTTTTCTAAGTACCGAAAATGTCAGAAATTTTCTAAGTACCGAAAACGTCAGATATTTTCTAAGTTCTGAAAACTTCTGAGTCTTTTCAAAGTACCGAAAAAGGCAGAAATTTTCCAAGTACCGAAATCGACAGAATTTTTCTAAGTACCGAAAACGTCAGAAATTTTCTAAGTATCGAAAAGGTCAGAAATTTTCTTAGTTCCGAAATCATCAGAATGTTTTTAAGTACCGAAATCGTCAGAATTTTCTAAGTACTGATATCGTCAGAATTTTTCTAAGTACCGAAATCAAAAGAATTTTTCTAAGTACCGAAAACGTCAGAAATTTTCTAAGTACTGCAAACTTCCTAGTCTTTTCAAAGTACCGAAAAAGGCAGAATTTTTCAAAGTACCGAAATCGTCAAAATTTTCTAAGTACCGAAATCGGCAGAATTTTTCTAAGTACCGAAAACTTCTGAATGTTTAATAAGTATCGAAATCGTAAGAATTTTCCTAAGTACCGAAATTGACTGAATTTTTCTAAGTACCGAAATCAACAGAATTTTTCTAAGTACCGAATTCGACAGAATTTTTCCAAGTACCGAAAACTTTTGAATGTTTTCTAAGTACCGAAAAAGGCAGAAATTTTCTAAGTACCGAAAACTTCTGAATGTTTTCTAAGTACCGAAAAAGGCAGAAATTTTCTAAGTACCGAAATCGACAGAATTTTTCTAAATACCGAAATCGTCAGAATTTTTCTAAGTACCGAAATCGTCAGAAATTTTCTAAGTACCGAAAACTTCTGAGTCTTTTCAAAGTACCGAAAAAGGCAGAAATTTTCTAAGTACCGAAATCAAAAGAATTTTTCTAAGTACCGAAAACGTCAGAAATTTTCTAAGTATCGAAAAGGTCAGAAATTTTCTAAGTTCCGAAATCATCAGAATGTTTTTAAGTACCGAAATCGTCAGAATTTTCTAAGTACCGATATCGTCAGAATTTTTCTAAGTACCGAAATCAAAAGAATTTTTCTAAGTACCGAAAACGTCAGAAATTTTCTAAGTACTGCAAACTTCCTAGTCTTTTCAAAGTACCGAAAAAGGCAGAATTTTTCAAAGTACCGAAATCGTCAAAATTTTCTAAGTACCGAAATCGGCAGAATTTTTCTAAGTACCGAAAACTTCTGAATGTTTAATAAGTATCGAAATCGTAAGAATTTTCTTAAGTACCGAAATTGACTGAATTTTTCTAAGTACCGAAATCAACAGAATTTTTCTAAGTACCGAATTCGACAGAATTTTTCTAAGTACCGAAAACTTTGAATGTTTTCTAAGTACCGAAAAAGGCAGAAATTTTCTAAGTACCGAAATCGACAGAATTTTTCTAAATACCGAAATCGTCAGAATTTTTCTAAGTACCGAAATCGTCAGAAATTTTCTAAGTACCGAAATCATCAGAATTTTTCTAAGTGCCGAAAACGTCAGAAATTTTCTAAGTACCGAAAATGTCAGAAATTTTCTTAGTACCGAAATCGGCAGAATTTTTCTAAGTACCGAAAACCTCCGAGTCTTTTCTAAGTACCGAAATCGACAGAATTTTTCTAAGTACCGAAATCAACAGAATTTTTCTAAGTACCGAAATCGGCAGAATTTTTCTAAGTACCGAAAATGTCAGAAATTTTCTAAGTACCGAAAAGGTCAGATATTTTCTAAGTACTGAAAACTTCTGAGTCTTTTCAAAGTACCGAAAAAGGCAGAAATTTTCCAAGTACCGAAATCGACAGAATTTTTCTAAGTACCGAAAACGTCAGAAATTTTCTAAGTATCGAAAAGGTCAGAAATTTTCTAAGTTCCGAAATCATCAGAATGTTTTTAAGTACCGAAATCGTCAAAATTTTCTAAGTACCGATATCGTCAGAATTTTTCTAAGTACCGAAATCAAAAGAATTTTTCTAAGTACCGAAAACGTCAGAAATTTTCTAAGTACTGCAAACTTCCTAGTCTTTTCAAAGTACCGAAAAAGGCAGAATTTTTCAAAGTACCGAAATCGTCAAAATTTTCTAAGTACCGAAATCGGCAGAATTTTTCTAAGTACCGAAAACTTCTGAATGTTTAATAAGTATCGAAATCGTAAGAATTTTCTTAAGTACCGAAATTGACTGAATTTTTCTAAGTACCGAAATCAACAGAATTTTTCTAAGTACCGAATTCGACAGAATTTTTCTAAGTACCGAAAACTTTGAATGTTTTCTAAGTACCGAAAAAGGCAGAAATTTTCTAAGTACCGAAAATGTCAGAAATTTTCTTAGTACCGAAATCGGCAGAATTTTTCTAAGTACCGAAAATGTCAGAAATTTTCTAAGTACCGAAAACGTCAGATATTTTCTAAGTACCGAAAACTTCCGAGTCTTTTCTAAGTACCGAAATCGACAGAATTTTTCTAAGTACCAAAATCAACAGAATTTTTCTAAGTACCGAAATCGGCAGAATTTTTCTAAGTACCGAAAATGTCAGAAATTTTCTAAGTACCGAAAACGTCAGATATTTTCTAAGTTCTGAAAACTTCTGAGTCTTTTCAAAGTACCGAAAAAGGCAGAAATTTTCCAAGTACCGAAATCGACAGAATTTTTCTAAGTACCGAAAACGTCAGAAATTTTCTAAGTATCGAAAAGGTCAGAAATTTTCTAAGTTCCGAAATCATCAGAATGTTTTTAAGTACCGAAATCGTCAGAATTTTCTAAGTACTGATATCGTCAGAATTTTTCTAAGTACCGAAATCAAAAGAATTTTTCTAAGTACCGAAAACGTCAGAAATTTTCTAAGTACTGCAAACTTCCTAGTCTTTTCAAAGTACCGAAAAAGGCAGAATTTTTCAAAGTACCGAAATCGTCAAAATTTTCTAAGTACCGAAATCGGCAGAATTTTTCTAAGTACCGAAAACTTCTGAATGTTTAATAAGTATCGAAATCGTAAGAATTTTCCTAAGTACCGAAATTGACTGAATTTTTCTAAGTACCGAAATCAACAGAATTTTTCTAAGTACCGAATTCGACAGAATTTTTCCAAGTACCGAAAACTTTTGAATGTTTTCTAAGTACCGAAAAAGGCAGAAATTTTCTAAGTACCGAAAACTTCTGAATGTTTTCTAAGTACCGAAAAAGGCAGAAATTTTCTAAGTACCGAAATCGACAGAATTTTTCTAAATACCGAAATCGTCAGAATTTTTCTAAGTACCGAAATCGTCAGAAATTTTCTAAGTACCGAAAACTTCTGAGTCTTTTCAAAGTACCGAAAAAGGCAGAAATTTTCTAAGTACCGAAATCAAAAGAATTTTTCTAAGTACCGAAAACGTCAGAAATTTTCTAAGTACCGAAAACTTCCGAGTCTTTTCTAAGTACCGAAATCGACAGAATTTTTCTAAGTACCGAAATCAACAGAATTTTTCTAAGTACCGAAATCGGCAGAATTTTTCTAAGTACCGAAAACTTCTGAATGTTTAATAAGTATCGAAATCGTAAGTATTTTTCTAAGTACCGAAGATGTCAGAAATTTTCTAAGTACTGCAAACTTCTGAGTCTTTTCGAAGTACCGAAAAAGGCAGAAATTTTCCAAGTACCGAAATCAACAGAATTTTTCTAAGTACCGAATTCGACAGATTTTTCTAAGTAACGAAAACTTCTGAATGTTTTCTAAGAACCGAAAAAGGCAGAAATTTTGTAAGTACCGAAAACTTCCGAGTCTTTCCTAAGTACCGAAATCGACAGATTTTTTCTAAGTACCGAAATCAACAGAATTTTTCTAAGTACCGAAATCGGCAGAATTTTTCTAAGTACCGAAAATGTCAGAAATTTTCTAAGTACCGAAAACGTCAGATATTTTCTAAGTACTGAAAACTTCTGAGTCTTTTCAATGTACCGAAAAAGGCAGAAATTTTCCAAGTACCGAAATCGACAGAATTTTTCTAAGTACCGAAAACGTCAGAAATTTTCTAAGTATCGAAAAGGTCAGAAATTTTCTAAGATCCGAAATCATCAGAATGTTTTTAAGTACCGAAATCGTCAGAATTTTCTAAGTACCGATATCGTCAGAATTTTTCTAAGTACCGAAATCAAAAGAATTTTTCTAAGTACCGAAAACGTCAGAAATTTTCTAAGTACTGCAAACTTCCTAGTCTTTTCAAAGTACCGAAAAAGGCAGAATTTTTCAAAGTACCGAAATCGTCAAAATTTTCTAAGTACCGAAATCGGCAGAATTTTTCTAAGTACCGAAAACTTCTGAATGTTTAATAAGTATCGAAATCGTAAGAATTTTCCTAAGTACCGAAATTGACTGAATGTTTTCTAAGTACCGAAATCGACAGAATTTTTCTAAGTTCCGAAATCGTCAGAATTTTTCTATGTACCGAAATCGTCAGAAATTTTCTAAGTACCGAAAACTTCTGAGTCTTTTCAAAGTACCGAAAAAGGCAGAAATTTTCTAAGTACCGAAATCAAAAGAATTTTTCTAAGTACCGAAAACTTCTGAATGTTTAATAAGTATCGAAATCGTAAGTATTTTTCTAAGTACCGAAAATGTCAGAAATTTTCTAAGTACTGCAAACTTCTGAGTCTTTTCAAAGTACCGAAAAAGGCAGAAATTTTCCAAGTACCGAAATCAACAGAATTTTTCTAAGTACCGAATTCGACAGAATTTTTCTAAGTAACGAAAACTTCTGAATGTTTTCTAAGTACCGAAAAAGGCAGAAATTTTGTAAGTACCGAAAACTTCCGAGTCTTTTCTAAGTACCGAAATCGACAGAATTTTTCTAAGTACCGAAATCATCAGAATTTTTCTAAGTACCGGAATCGGCAGAATTTTTCTAAGTACCGAAAACGTCAGAAATTTTCTAAGTATCGAAAAGGTCAGAAATTTTCTAAGATCCGAAATCATCAGAATGTTTCTAAGTACCGAAATCGTCAGAATTTTCTAAGTACCGATATCGTCAGAATTTTTCTAAGTACCGAAATCAAAAGAATTTTTCTAAGTACCGAAAACGTCAGAAATTTTTTAAGTACTGCAAACTTCCTAGTCTTTTCAAAGTACCGAAAAAGGCAGAATTTTTCAAAGTACCGAAATCGTCAGAATTTTCTAAGTACCGAAATCGGCAGAATTTTCCTAAGTACCGAAAACTTCTGTATGTTTAATAAGTATCGAAATCGTAAGAATTTTTCTAAGTTCCGAAATCATCAGAATTTTTCTAAGATCCGAAATCATCAGAATTTTTCTAAGTACCGAAAACGTCAGAAATTTTCTAAGTACCGAAAATGTCAGAAATTTTCTTAGTACCGAAATTGGCAGAATTTTTCTAAGTACCGAAAACTTCCGAGTCTTTTCTAAGTACCGAAATCGACAGAATTTTTCTAAGTACCGAAATCAACAGAATTTTTCTAAGTACCGAAATCGGCAGAATTTTTCTAAGTACCGAAAATGTCAGAATTTTTCTAAGTACCGAAAACGTCAGAAATTTTCTAAGTACCGAAAACTTCCGAGTCTTTTCTAAGTACCGAAATCGACAGAATTTTTCTAAGTACCGAAATCAACAGAATTTTTCTAAGTACCGAAATCGGCAGAATTTTTCTAAGTACCGAAAACTTCTGAATGTTTAATAAGTATCGAAATCGTAAGTATTTTTCTAAGTACCGAAAATGTCAGAAATTTTCTAAGTACTGCAAACTTCTGAGTATTTTCAAAGTACCGAAAAAGGCAGAAATTTTCCAAGTACCGAAATCAACAGAATTTTTCTAAGTACCGAATTCGACAGAATTTTTCTAAGTAATGAAAACTTCTGAACGTTTTCTAAGTACCGAAAAAGGCAGAAATTTTGTAAGTACCGAAAACTTCCGAGTCTTTTCTAAGTACCGAAATCGACAGATTTTTTCTAAGTACCGAAATCAACAGAATTTTTCTAAGTACCGAAATCGGCAGAATTTTTCTAAGTACCGAAAATGTCAGAAATTTTCTAAGTGCCGAAAACGTCAGATATTTTCTAAGTACTGAAAACTTCTGAGTCTTTTCAAAGTACCGAAAAAGGCAGAAATTTTCCAAGTACCGAAATCGACAGAATTTTTCTAAGTACCGAAAACGTCAGAAATTTTCTAAGTATCGAAAAGGTCAGAAATTTTCTAAGATCCGAAATCATCAGAATGTTTCTAAGTACCGAAATCGTCAGAATTTTCTAAGTACCGATATCGTCAAAATTTTTCTAAGTACCGAAATCAAAAGAATTTTTCTAAGTACCGAAAACGTCAGAAATTTTTTAAGTACTGCAAACTTCCTAGTCTTTTCAAAGTACCGAAAAAGGCAGAATTTTTCAAAGTACCGAAATCGTCAGAATTTTCTAAGTACCGAAATCGGCAGAATTTTTCTAAGTACCGAAAACTTCTGTATGTTTAATAAGTATCGAAATCGTAAGAATTTTTCTAAGTTCCGAAATCATCAGAATTTTTCTAAGATCCGAAATCATCAGAATTTTTCTAAGTACCGAAAACGTCAGAAATTTTCTAAGTACCGAAAACTTCCGAGTCTTTTCTAAGTACCGAAATCGACAGAATTTTTCTAAGTACCGAAATCAACAGAATTTTTCTAAGTACCGAAATCGGCAGAATTTTTCTAAGTACCGAAAACTTCTGAATGTTTAATAAGTATCGAAATCGTAAGTATTTTTCTAAGTACCGAAAATGTCAGAAATTTTCTAAGTACTGCAAACTTCTGAGTCTTTTCAAAGTACCGAAAAAGGCAGAAATTTTCCAAGTACCGAAATCAACAGAATTTTTCTAAGTACCGAATTCGACAGAATTTTTCTAAGTAATGAAAACTTCTGAACGTTTTCTAAGTACCTAAAAAGGCAGAAATTTTGTAAGTACCGAAAACTTCCGAGTCTTTTCTAAGTACCGAAATCGACAGATTTTTTCTAAGTACCGAAATCAACAGAATTTTTCTAAGTACCGAAATCGGCAGAATTTTTCTAAGTTCCGAAAACTTCTGAATGTTTAATAAGTATCGAAATCGTAAGTATTTTTCTAAGTACCGAAAATGTCAGAAATTTTCTAAGTACTGCAAACTTCTGAGTCTTTTCAAAGTACCGAAAAAGGCAGAAATTTTCCAAGTACCGAAATCAACAGAATTTTTCTAAGTACCGAATTCGACAGAATTTTTCTAAGTAATGAAAACTTCTGAACGTTTTCTAAGTACCGAAAAAGGCAGAAATTTTGTAAGTACCGAAAACTTCCGAGTCTTTTCTAAGTACCGAAATCGACAGATTTTTTCTAAGTACCGAAATCAACAGAATTTTTCTAAGTACCGAAATCGGCAGAATTTTTCTAAGTACCGAAAATGTCAGAAATTTTCTAAGTGCCGAAAACGTCAGATATTTTCTAAGTACTGAAAACTTCTGAGTCTTTTCAAAGTACCGAAAAAGGCAGAAATTTTCCAAGTACCGAAATCGACAGAATTTTTCTAAGTACCGAAAACGTCAGAAATTTTCTAAGTATCGAAAAGGTCAGAAATTTTCTAAGATCCGAAATCATCAGAATGTTTCTAAGTACCGAAATCGTCAGAATTTTCTAAGTACCGATAGCGTCAAAATTTTTCTAAGTACCGAAATCAAAAGAATTTTTCTAAGTACCGAAAACGTCAGAAATTTTTTAAGTACTGCAAACTTCCTAGTCTTTTCAAAGTACCGAAAAAGGCAGAATTTTTCAAAGTACCGAAATCGTCAGAATTTTCTAAGTACCGAAATCGGCAGAATTTTTCTAAGTACCGAAAACTTCTGTATGTTTAATAAGTATCGAAATCGTAAGAATTTTTCTAAGTTCCGAAATCATCAGAATTTTTCTAAGATCCGAAATCATCAGAATTTTTCTAAGTACCGAAAACGTCAGAAATTTTCTAAGTACCGAAAACTTCTGAATGTTTAATAAGTATCGAAATCGTAAGTATTTTTCTAAGTACCGAAAACGTCAGAAATTTTCTAAGTACTGCAAACTTCTGAGTCTTTTCAAAGTACCGAAAAAGGCAGAAATTTTCCAAGTACCGAAATCAACAGAATTTTTCTAAGTACCGAATTCGACAGAATTTTTCTAAGTAATGAAAACTTCTGAACGTTTTCTAAGTACCGAAAAAGGCAGAAATTTTGTAAGTACCGAAAACTTCCGAGTCTTTTCTAAGTACCGAAATCGACAGATTTTTTCTAAGTACCGAAATCAACAGAATTTTTCTAAGTACCGAAATCGGCAGAATTTTTCTAAGTACCGAAAACTTCTGAATGTTTAATAAGTATCGAAATCGTAAGTATTTTTCTAAGTACCGAAAATGTCAGAAATTTTCTAAGTACTGCAAACTTCTGAGTCTTTTCAAAGTACCGAAAAAGGCAGAAATTTTCCAAGTACCGAAATCAACAGAATTTTTCTAAGTACCGAATTCGACAGAATTTTTCTAAGTAATGAAAACTTCTGAACGTTTTCTAAGTACCGAAAAAGGCAGAAATTTTGTAAGTACCGAAAACTTCCGAGTCTTTTCTAAGTACCGAAATCGACAGATTTTTTCTAAGTACCGAAATCAACAGAATTTTTCTAAGTACCGAAATCGGCAGAATTTTTCTAAGTACCGAAAATGTCAGAAATTTTCTAAGTGCCGAAAACGTCAGATATTTTCTAAGTACTGAAAACTTCTGAGTCTTTTCAAAGTACCGAAAAAGGCAGAAATTTTCCAAGTACCGAAATCGACAGAATTTTTCTAAGTACCGAAAACGTCAGAAATTTTCTAAGTATCGAAAAGGTCAGAAATTTTCTAAGATCCGAAATCATCAGAATGTTTCTAAGTACCGAAATCGTCAGAATTTTCTAAGTACCGATATCGTCAAAATTTTTCTAAGTACCGAAATCAAAAGAATTTTTCTAAGTACCGAAAACGTCAGAAATTTTTTAAGTACTGCAAACTTCCTAGTCTTTTCAAAGTACCGAAAAATGCAGAATTTTTCAAAGTACCGAAATCGTCAGAATTTTCTAAGTACCGAAATCGGCAGAATTTTTCTAAGTACCGAAAACTTCTGTATGTTTAATAAGTATCGAAATCGTAAGAATTTTTCTAAGTTCCGAAATCATCAGAATTTTTCTAAGATCCGAAATCATCAGAATTTTTCTAAGTACCGAAAACGTCAGAAATTTTCTACGTACCGAAAACTTCTGAATGTTTAATAAGTATCGAAATCGTAAGTATTTTTCTAAGTGCCGAAAATGTCAGAAATTTTCTAAGTACTGCAAACTTCTGAGTCTTTTCAAAGTACCGAAAAAGGCAGAAATTTTCCAAGTACCGAAATCAACAGAATTTTTCTAAGTACCGAATTCGACAGAATTTTTCTAAGTAATGAAAACTTCTGAACGTTTTCTAAGTACCGAAAAAGGCAGAAATTTTGTAAGTACCGAAAACTTCCGAGTCTTTTCTAAGTACCGAAATCGACAGATTTTTTCTAAGTACCGAAATCAACAGAATTTTTCTAAGTACCGAAATCGGCAGAATTTTTCTAAGTACCGAAAACTTCTGAATGTTTAATAAGTATCGAAATCGTAAGTATTTTTCTAAGTACCGAAAATGTCAGAAATTTTCTAAGTACTGCAAACTTCTGAGTCTTTTCAAAGTACCGAAAAAGGCAGAAATTTTCCAAGTACCGAAATCAACAGAATTTTTCTAAGTACCGAATTCGACAGAATTTTTCTAAGTAATGAAAACTTCTGAACGTTTTCTAAGTACCGAAAAAGGCAGAAATTTTGTAAGTACCGAAAACTTCCGAGTCTTTTCTAAGTACCGAAATCGACAGATTTTTTCTAAGTACCGAAATCAACAGAATTTTTCTAAGTACCGAAATCGGCAGAATTTTTCTAAGTACCGAAAATGTCAGAAATTTTCTAAGTGCCGAAAACGTCAGATATTTTCTAAGTACTGAAAACTTCTGAGTCTTTTCAAAGTACCGAAAAAGGCAGAAATTTTCCAAGTACCGAAATCGACAGAATTTTTCTAAGTACCGAAAACGTCAGAAATTTTCTAAGTATCGAAAAGGTCAGAAATTTTCTAAGATCCGAAATCATCAGAATGTTTCTAAGTACCGAAATCGTCAGAATTTTCTAAGTACCGATATCGTCAAAATTTTTCTAAGTACCGAAATCAAAAGAATTTTTCTAAGTACCGAAAACGTCAGAAATTTTTTAAGTACTGCAAACTTCCTAGTCTTTTCAAAGTACCGAAAAATGCAGAATTTTTCAAAGTACCGAAATCGTCAGAATTTTCTAAGTACCGAAATCGGCAGAATTTTTCTAAGTACCGAAAACTTCTGTATGTTTAATAAGTATCGAAATCGTAAGAATTTTTCTAAGTTCCGAAATCATCAGAATTTTTCTAAGATCCGAAATCATCAGAATTTTTCTAAGTACCGAAAACGTCAGAAATTTTCTACGTACCGAAAACTTCTGAATGTTTAATAAGTATCGAAATCGTAAGTATTTTTCTAAGTGCCGAAAATGTCAGAAATTTTCTAAGTACTGCAAACTTCTGAGTCTTTTCAAAGTACCGAAAAAGGCAGAAATTTTCCAAGTACCGAAATCAACAGAATTTTTCTAAGTACCGAATTCGACAGAATTTTTCTAAGTAATGAAAACTTCTGAACGTTTTCTAAGTACCGAAAAAGGCAGAAATTTTGTAAGTACCGAAAACTTCCGAGTCTTTTCTAAGTACCGAAATCGACAGATTTTTTCTAAGTACCGAAATCAACAGAATTTTTCTAAGTACCGAAATCGGCAGAATTTTTCTAAGTACCGAAAACTTCTGAATGTTTAATAAGTATCGAAATCGTAAGTATTTTTCTAAGTACCGAAAATGTCAGAAATTTTCTAAGTACTGCAAACTTCTGAGTCTTTTCAAAGTACCGAATAAGGCAGAAATTTTCCAAGTACCGAAATCAACAGAATTTTTCTAAGTACCGAATTCGACAGAATTTTTCTAAGTAATGAAAACTTCTGAACGTTTTCTAAGTACCGAAAAAGGCAGAAATTTTGTAAGTACCGAAAACTTCCGAGTCTTTTCTAAGTACCGAAATCGACAGATTTTTTCTAAGTACCGAAATCAACAGAATTTTTCTAAGTACCGAAATCGGCAGAATTTTTCTAAGTACCGAAAATGTCAGAAATTTTCTAAGTGCCGAAAACGTCAGATATTTTCTAAGTACTGAAAACTTCTGAGTCTTTTCAAAGTACCGAAAAAGGCAGAAATTTTCCAAGTACCGAAATCGACAGAATTTTTCTAAGTACCGAAAACGTCAGAAATTTTCTAAGTATCGAAAAGGTCAGAAATTTTCTAAGATCCGAAATCATCAGAATGTTTCTAAGTACCGAAATCGTCAGAATTTTCTAAGTACCGATATCGTCAAAATTTTTCTAAGTACCGAAATCAAAAGAATTTTTCTAAGTACCGAAAACGTCAGAAATTTTTTAAGTACTGCAAACTTCCTAGTCTTTTCAAAGTACCGAAAAAGGCAGAATTTTTCAAAGTACCGAAATCGTCAGAATTTTCTAAGTACCGAAATCGGCAGAATTTTTCTAAGTACCGAAAACTTCTGTATGTTTAATAAGTATCGAAATCGTAAGAATTTTTCTAAGTTCCGAAATCATCAGAATTTTTCTAAGATCCGAAATCATCAGAATTTTTCTAAGTACCGAAAACGTCAGAAATTTTCTAAGTACCGAAAACTTCTGAATGTTTAATAAGTATCGAAATCGTAAGTATTTTTCTAAGTACCGAAAATGTCAGAAATTTTCTAAGTACTGCAAACTTCTGAGTCTTTTCAAAGTACCGAAAAAGGCAGAAATTTTCCAAGTACCGAAATCAACAGAATTTTTCTAAGTACCGAATTCGACAGAATTTTTCTAAGTAATGAAAACTTCTGAACGTTTTCTAAGTACCGAAAAAGGCAGAAATTTTGTAAGTACCGAAAACTTCCGAGTCTTTTCTAAGTACCGAAATCGACAGATTTTTTCTAAGTACCGAAATCAACAGAATTTTTCTAAGTACCGAAATCGGCAGAATTTTTCTAAGTACCGAAAACTTCTGAATGTTTAATAAGTATCGAAATCGTAAGTATTTTTCTAAGTACCGAAAATGTCAGAAATTTTCTAAGTACTGCAAACTTCTGAGTCTTTTCAAAGTACCGAAAAAGGCAGAAATTTTCCAAGTACCGAAATCAACAGAATTTTTCTAAGTACCGAATTCGACAGAATTTTTCTAAGTAATGAAAACTTCTGAACTTTTTCTAAGTACCGAAAAAGGCAGACATTTTGTAAGTACCGAAAACTTCCGAGTCTTTTCTAAGTACCGAAATCGACAGATTTTTTCTAAGTACCGAAATCAACAGAATTTTTCTAAGTACCGAAATCGGCAGAATTTTTCTAAGTACCGAAAATGTCAGAAATTTTCTAAGTGCCGAAAACGTCAGATATTTTCTAAGTACTGAAAACTTCTGAGTCTTTTCAAAGTACCGAAAAAGGCAGAAATTTTCCAAGTACCGAAATCGACAGAATTTTTCTAAGTACCGAAATCGGCAGAATTTTTCTAAGTACCGAAAACTTCTGTATGTTTAATAAGTATCGAAATCGTAAGAATTTTTCTAAGTTCCGAAATCATCAGAATTTTTCTAAGATCCGAAATCATCAGAATTTTTCTAAGTACCGAAAACGTCAGAAATTTTCTAAGTACCGAAAACTTCTGAATGTTTAATAAGTATCGAAATCGTAAGTATTTTTCTAAGTACCGAAAATGTCAGAAATTTTCTAAGTACTGCAAACTTCTGAGTCTTTTCAAAGTACCGAAAAAGGCAGAAATTTTCCAAGTACCGAAATCAACAGAATTTTTCTAAGTACCGAATTCGACAGAATTTTTCTAAGTAATGAAAACTTCTGAACGTTTTCTAAGTACCGAAAAAGGCAGAAATTTTGTAAGTACCGAAAACTTCCGAGTCTTTTCTAAGTACCGAAATCGACAGATTTTTTCTAAGTACCGAAATCAACAGAATTTTTCTAAGTACCGAAATCGGCAGAATTTTTCTAAGTACCGAAAACTTCTGAATGTTTAATAAGTATCGAAATCGTAAGTATTTTTCTAAGTACCGAAAATGTCAGAAATTTTCTAAGTACTGCAAACTTCTGAGTCTTTTCAAAGTACCGAAAAAGGCAGAAATTTTCCAAGTACCGAAATCAACAGAATTTTTCTAAGTACCGAATTCGACAGAATTTTTCTAAGTAATGAAAACTTCTGAACGTTTTCTAAGTACCGAAAAAGGCAGACATTTTGTAAGTACCGAAAACTTCCGAGTCTTTCCTAAGTTCCGAAATCGACAGATTTTTTCTAAGTACCGAAATCAACAGAATTTTTCTAAGTACCGAAATCGGCAGAATTTTTCTAAGTACCGAAAATGTCAGAAATTTTCTAAGTGCCGAAAACGTCAGATATTTTCTAAGTACTGAAAACTTCTGAGTCTTTTCAAAGTACCGAAAAAGGCAGAAATTTTCCAAGTACCGAAATCGACAGAATTTTTCTAAGTACCGAAAACGTCAGAAATTTTCTAAGTATCGAAAAGGTCAGAAATTTTCTAAGATCCGAAATCATCAGAATGTTTCTAAGTACCGAAATCGTCAGAATTTTCTAAGTACCGATATCGTCAAAATTTTTCTAAGTACCGAAATCAAAAGAATTTTTCTAAGTACCGAAAACGTCAGAAATTTTTTAAGTACTGCAAACTTCCTAGTCTTTTCAAAGTACCGAAAAAGGCAGAATTTTTCAAAGTACCGAAATCGTCAGAATTTTCTAAGTACCGAAATCGGCAGAATTTTTCTAAGTACCGAAAACTTCTGTATGTTTAATAAGTATCGAAATCGTAAGAATTTTTCTAAGTTCCGAAATCATCAGAATTTTTCTAAGATCCGAAATCATCAGAATTTTTCTAAGTACCGAAAACGTCAGAAATTTTCTAAGTACCGAAAACTTCCGAGTCTTTTCTAATTACCGAAATCAACAGAATTTTTCTAAGTACCGAAATCGGCAGAATTTTTCTAAGTACCGAAAACTTCTGAATGTTTAATAAGTATCGAAATCGTAAGTATTTTTCTAAGTACCGAAAATGTCAGAAATTTTCTAAGTACTGCAAACTTCTGAGTCTTTTCAAAGTACCGAAAAAGGCAGAAATTTTCCAAGTACCGAAATCAACAGAATTTTTCTAAGTACCGAATTCGACAGAATTTTTCTAAGTAAAGAAAACTTCTGAACGTTTTCTAAGTACCGAAAAAGGCAGAAATTTTGTAAGTACCGAAAACTTCCGAGTCTTTTCTAAGTACCGAAATCGACAGATTTTTTCTAAGTACCGAAATCAACAGAATTTTTCTAAGTACCGAAATCGGCAGAATTTTTCTAAGTACCGAAAATGTCAGAAATTTTCTAAGTGCCGAAAACGTCAGATATTTTCTAAGTACTGAAAACTTCTGAGTCTTTTCAAAGTACCGAAAAAGGCAGAAATTTTCCAAGTACCGAAATCGACAGAATTTTTCTAAGTACCGAAAACGTCAGAAATTTTCTAAGTATCGAAAAGGTCAGAAATTTTCTAAGATCCGAAATCATCAGAATGTTTCTAAGTACCGAAATCGTCAGAATTTTCTAAGTACCGATATCGTCAAAATTTTTCTAAGTACCGAAATCAAAAGAATTTTTCTAAGTACCGAAAACGTCAGAAATTTTTTAAGTACTGCAAACTTCCTAGTCTTTTCAAAGTACCGAAAAAGGCAGAATTTTTCAAAGTACCGAAATCGTCAGAATTTTCTAAGTACCGAAATCGGCAGAATTTTTCTAAGTACCGAAAACTTCTGTATGTTTAATAAGTATCGAAATCGTAAGAATTTTTCTAAGTTCCGAAATCATCAGAATTTTTCTAAGATCCGAAATCATCAGAATTTTTCTAAGTACCGAAAACGTCAGAAATTTTCTAAGTACCGAAAACTTCCGAGTCTTTTCTAAGTACCGAAATCGACAGAATTTTTCTAAGTACCGAAATCAACAGAATTTTTCTAAGTACCGAAATCGGCAGAATTTTTCTAAGTACCGAAAACTTCTGAATGTTTAATAAGTATCGAAATCGTAAGTATTTTTCTAAGTACCGAAAATGTCAGAAATTTTCTAAGTACTGCAAACTTCTGAGTCTTTTAAAAGTACCGAAAAAGGCAGAAATTTTCCAAGTACCGAAATCAACAGAATTTTTCTAAGTACCGAATTCGACAGAATTTTTCTAAGTAATGAAAACTTCTGAACGTTTTCTAAGTACCGAAAAAGGCAGAAATTTTGTAAGTACCGAAAACTTCCGAGTCTTTTCTAAGTACCGAAATCGACAGATTTTTTGTAAGTACCGAAATCAACAGAATTTTTCTAAGTACCGAAATCGGCAGAATTTTTCTAAGTACCGAAAATGTCAGAAATTTTCTAAGTACCGAAAACGTCAGATATTTTCTAAGTACTGAAAACTTCTGAGTCTTTTCAAAGTACCGAAAAAGGCAGAAATTTTCCAAGTACCGAAATCGGCAGAATTTTTCTAAGTACCGAAAACGTCAGAAATTTTCTAAGTATCGAAAAGGTCAGAAATTTTCTAAGATCCGAAATCATCAGAATGTTTCTAAGTACCGAAATCGTCAGAATTTTCTAAGTACCGATATCGTCAGAATTTTTCTAAGTACCGAAATCAAAAGAATTTTTCTAAGTACCGAAAACGTCAGAAATTTTTTAAGTACCGAAAACTTCCGAGTCTTTTCTAAGTACCGAAATCGACAGAATTTTTCTAAGTACCGAAATCAACAGAATTTTTCTAAGTACCGAAATCGGCAGAATTTTTCTAAGTACCGAAAATGTCAGAAATTTTCTAAGTACCGAAAACGTCAGTTTTTTTTAAGTACTGAAAACTTCTGAGTCTTTTCAAAGTACCGAAAAAGGCAGAAATTTTCTAAGTACCGAAATCAACAGAAATTTTCTAAGTACCGAAATCAACAGAATTTTTCTAAGTACCGAAAACGTCAGAAATTTTCTAAGTATCGAAAAGGTCAGAAATTTTCTAAGATCCGAAATCATCAGAATGTTTCTAAGTACCGAAATCGTCAGAATTTTCTAAGTACCGATATCGTCAAAATTTTTCTAAGTACCGAAATCAAAAGAATTTTTCTAAGTACCGAAAACGTCAGAAATTTTTTAAGTACTGCAAACTTCCTAGTCTTTTCAAAGTACCGAAAAAGGCAGAATTTTTCAAAGTACCGAAATCGTCAGAATTTTCTAAGTACCGAAATCGGCAGAATTTTTCTAAGTACCGAAAACTTCTGTATGTTTAATAAGTATCGAAATCGTAAGAATTTTTCTAAGTTCCGAAATCATCAGAATTTTTCTAAGATCCGAAATCATCAGAATTTTTCTAAGTACCGAAAACGTCAGAAATTTTCTAAGTACCGAAAACTTCCGAGTCTTTTCTAATTACCGAAATCAACAGAATTTTTCTAAGTACCGAAATCTTCAGAATTTTTCTAAGTACCGAAAACTTCTGAATGTTTAATAAGTATCGAAATCGTAAGTATTTTTCTAAGCACCGAAAATGTCAGAAATTTTCTAAGTACTGCAAACTTCTGAGTCTTTTCAAAGTACCGAAAAAGGCAGAAATTTTCCAAGTACCGAAATCAACAGAATTTTTCTAAGTACCGAATTCGACAGAATTTTTCTAAGTAAAGAAAACTTCTGAACGTTTTCTAAGTACCGAAAAAGGCAGAAATTTTGTAAGTACCGAAAACTTACGAGTCTTTTCTAAGTACCGAAATCGACAGATTTTTTCTAAGTACCGAAATCAACAGAATTTTTCTAAGTACCGAAATCGGCAGAATTTTTCTAAGTACCGAAAATGTCAGAAATTTTCTAAGTGCCGAAAACGTCAGATATTTTCTAAGTACTGAAAACTTCTGAGTCTTTTCAAAGTACCGAAAAAGGCAGAAATTTTCCAAGTACCGAAATCGACAGAATTTTTCTAAGTACCGAAAACGTCAGAAATTTTCTAAGTATCGAAAAGGTCAGAAATTTTCTAAGATCCGAAATCATCAGAATGTTTCTAAGTACCGAAATCGTCAGAATTTTCTAAGTACCGATATCGTCAAAATTTTTCTAAGTACCGAAATCAAAAGAATTTTTCTAAGTACCGAAAACGTCAGAAATTTTTTAAGTACTGCAAACTTCCTAGTCTTTTCAAAGTACCGAAAAAGGCAGAATTTTTCAAAGTACCGAAATCGTCAGAATTTTCTAAGTACCGAAATCGGCAGAATTTTTCTAAGTACCGAAAACTTCTGTATGTTTAATAAGTATCGAAATCGTAAGAATTTTTCTAAGTTCCGAAATCATCAGAATTTTTCTAAGATCCGAAATCATCAGAATTTTTCTAAGTACCGAAAACGTCAGAAATTTTCTAAGTACCGAAAACTTCCGAGTCTTTTCTAAGTACCGAAATCGACAGAATTTTTCTAAGTACCGAAATCAACAGAATTTTTCTAAGTACCGAAATCGGCAGAATTTTTCTAAGTACCGAAAACTTCTGAATGTTTAATAAGTATCGAAATCGTAAGTATTTTTCTAAGTACCGAAAATGTCAGAAATTTTCTAAGTACTGCAAACTTCTGAGTCTTTTCAAAGTACCGAAAAAGGCAGAAATTTTCCAAGTACCGAAATCAACAGAATTTTTCTAAGTACCGAATTCGACAGAATTTTTCTAAGTAAAGAAAACTTCTGAACGTTTTCTAAGTACCGAAAAAGGCAGAAATTTTGTAAGTACCGAAAACTTCCGAGTCTTTTCTAAGTACCGAAATCGACAGATTTTTTCTAAGTACCGAAATCAACAGAATTTTTCTAAGTACCGAAATCGGCAGAATTTTTCTAAGTACCGAAAATGTCAGAAATTTTCTAAGTGCCGAAAACGTCAGATATTTTCTAAGTACTGAAAACTTCTGAGTCTTTTCAAAGTACCGAAAAAGGCAGAAATTTTCCAAGTACCGAAATCGACAGAATTTTTCTAAGTACCGAAAACGTCAGAAATTTTCTAAGTATCGAAAAGTTCAGAAATTTTCTAAGATCCGAAATCATCAGAATGTTTCTAAGTACCGAAATCGTCAGAATTTTCTAAGTACCGATATCGTCAAAATTTTTCTAAGTACCGAAATCAAAAGAATTTTTCTAAGTACCGAAAACGTCAGAAATTTTTTAAGTACTGCAAACTTCCTAGTCTTTTCAAAGTACCGAAAAAGGCAGAATTTTTCAAAGTACCGAAATCGTCAGAATTTTCTAAGTACCGAAATCGGCAGAATTTTTCTAAGTACCGAAAACTTCTGTATGTTTAATAAGTATCGAAATCGTAAGAATTTTTCTAAGATCCGAAATCATCAGAATTTTTCTAAGTACCGAAAACGTCAGAAATTTTCTAAGTACCGAAAACTTCCGAGTCTTTTCTAAGTACCGAAATCGACAGAATTTTTCTAAGTACCGAAATCAACAGAATTTTTCTAAGTACCGTAATCGGCAGAATTTTTCTAAGTACCGAAAACTTCTGAATGTTTAATAAGTATCGAAATCGTAAGTATTTTTCTAAGTACCGAAAATGTCAGAAATTTTCTAAGTACTGCAAACTTCTGAGTCTTTTAAAAGTACCGAAAAAGGCAGAAATTTTCCAAGTACCGAAATCAACAGAATTTTTCTAAGTACCGAATTCGACAGAATTTTTCTAAGTAATGAAAACTTCTGAACGTTTTCTAAGTACCGAAAAAGGCAGAAATTTTGTAAGTACCGAAAACTTCCGAGTCTTTTCTAAGTACCGAAATCGACAGATTTTTTGTAAGTACCGAAATCAACAGAATTTTTCTAAGTACCGAAATCGGCAGAATTTTTCTAAGTACCGAAAATGTCAGAAATTTTCTAAGTACCGAAAACGTCAGATATTTTCTAAGTACTGAAAACTTCTGAGTCTTTTCAAAGTACCGAAAAAGCCAGAAATTTTCCAAGTACCGAAATCGGCAGAATTTTTCTAAGTACCGAAAACGTCAGAAATTTTCTAAGTATCGAAAAGGTCAGAAATTTTCTAAGATCCGAAATCATCAGAATGTTTCTAAGTACCGAAATCGTCAGAATTTTCTAAGTACCGATATCGTCAGAATTTTTCTAAGTACCGAAATCAAAAGAATTTTTCTAAGTACCGAAAACGTCAGAAATTTTTTAAGTACTGCAAACTTCCTAGTCTTTTCAAAGTACCGAAAAAGGCAGAATTTTTCTAAGATCCGAAATCATCAGAATTTTTCTAAGTACCGAAAACGTCAGAAAATTTCTAAGTACCGAAAATGTCAGAAATTTTCTTAGTACCGAAATTGGCAGAATTTTTCTAAGTACCGAAAACTTCCGAGTCTTTTCAAAGTACCGAAAAAGGCAGAAATTTTCTAAGTACCGAAATCAACAGAAATTTTCTAAGTACCGAAATCAACAGAATTTTTCTAAGTACCGAAAACGTCAGAAATTTTCTAAGTATCGAAAAGGTCAGAAATTTTCTAAGATCCGAAATCATCAGAATGTTTCTAAGTACCGAAATCGTCAGAATTTTCTAAGTACCGATATCGTCAAAATTTTTCTAAGTACCGAAATCAAAAGAATTTTTCCAAGTACCGAAAACGTCAGAAATTTTTTAAGTACTGCAAACTTCCTAGTCTTTTCAAAGTACCGAAAAAGGCAGAATTTTTCAAAGTACCGAAATCGTCAGAATTTTCTAAGTACCGAAATCGGCAGAATTTTTCTAAGTACCGAAAACTTCTGTATGTTTAATAAGTATCGAAATCGTAAGAATTTTTCTAAGATCCGAAATCATCAGAATTTTTCTAAGTACCGAAAACGTCAGAAATTTTCTAAGTACCGAAAACTTCCGAGTCTTTTCTAAGTACCGAAATCGACAGAATTTTTCTAAGTACCGAAATCAACAGAATTTTTCTAAGTACCGAAATCGGCAGAATTTTTCTAAGTACCGAAAACTTCTGAATGTTTAATAAGTATCGAAATCGTAAGTATTTTTCTAAGTACCGAAAATGTCAGAAATTTTCTAAGTACTGCAAACTTCTGAGTCTTTTAAAAGTACCGAAAAAGGCAGAAATTTTCCAAGTACCGAAATCAACAGAATTTTTCTAAGTACCGAATTCGACAGAATTTTTCTAAGTAATGAAAACTTCTGAACGTTTTCTAAGTACCGAAAAAGGCAGAAATTTTGTAAGTACCGAAAACTTCCGAGTCTTTTCTAAGTACCGAAATCGACAGATTTTTTGTAAGTACCGAAATCAACAGAATTTTTCTAAGTACCGAAATCGGCAGAATTTTTCTAAGTACCGAAAATGTCAGAAATTTTCTAAGTACCGAAAACGTCAGATATTTTCTAAGTACTGAAAACTTCTGAGTCTTTTCAAAGTACCGAAAAAGCCAGAAATTTTCCAAGTACCGAAATCGGCAGAATTTTTCTAAGTACCGAAAACGTCAGAAATTTTCTAAGTATCGAAAAGGTCAGAAATTTTCTAAGATCCGAAATCATCAGAATGTTTCCAAGTACCGAAATCGTCAGAATTTTCTAAGTACCGATATCGTCAGAATTTTTCTAAGTACCGAAATCAAAAGAATTTTTCTAAGTACCGAAAACGTCAGAAATTTTTTAAGTACTGCAAACTTCCTAGTCTTTTCAAAGTACCGAAAAAGGCAGAATTTTTCTAAGATCCGAAATCATCAGAATTTTTCTAAGTACCGAAAACGTCAGAAAATTTCTAAGTACCGAAAATGTCAGAAATTTTCTTAGTACCGAAATTGACAGAATTTTTCTAAGTACCGAAAACTTCCGAGTCTTTTCAAAGTACCGAAAAAGGCAGAAATTTTCTAAGTACCGAAATCAACAGAAATTTTCTAAGTACCGAAATCAACAGAATTTTTCTAAGTACCGAAAACGTCAGAAATTTTCTAAGTATCGAAAATGTCAGAAATTTTCTAAGATCCGAAATCATCAGAATGTTTCTAAGTACCGAAATCGTCAGAATTTTCTAAGTACCGATATCGTCAAAATTTTTCTAAGTACCGAAATCAAAAGAATTTTTCTAAGTACCGAAAACGTCAGAAATTTTTTAAGTACTGCAAACTTCCTAGTCTTTTCAAAGTACCGAAAAAGGCAGAATTTTTCAAAGTACCGAAATCGTCAGAATTTTCTAAGTACCGAAATCGGCAGAATTTTTCTAAGTACCGAAAACTTCTGTATGTTTAATAAGTATCGAAATCGTAAGAATTTTTCTAAGTTCCGAAATCATCAGAATTTTTCTAAGATCCGAAATCATCAGAATTTTTCTAAGTACCGAAAACGTCAGAAATTTTCTAAGTACCGAAAACTTCCGAGTCTTTTCTAAGTACCGAAATCGACAGAATTTTTCTAAGTACCGAAATCAACAGAATTTTTCTAAGTACCGAAATCGGCAGAATTTTTCTAAGTACCGAAAACTTCTGAATGTTTAATAAGTATCGAAATCGTAAGTATTTTTCTAAGTACCGAAAATGTCAGAAATTTTCTAAGTACTGCAAACTTCTGAGTCTTTTCAAAGTACCGAAAAAGGCAGAAATTTTCCAAGTACCGAAATCAACAGAATTTTTCTAAGTACCGAATTCGACAGAATTTTTCTAAGTAATGAAAACTTCTGAACGTTTTCTAAGTACCGAAAAAGGCAGAAATTTTGTAAGTACCGAAAACTTCCGAGTCTTTTCTAAGTACCGAAATCGACAGATTTTTTGTAAGTACCGAAATCAACAGAATTTTTCTAAGTACCGAAATCGGCAGAATTTTTCTAAGTACCGAAAATGTCAGAAATTTTCTAAGTACCGAAAACGTCAGATATTTTCTAAGTACTGAAAACTTCTGAGTCTTTTCAAAGTACCGAAAAAGCCAGAAATTTTCCAAGTACCGAAATCGGCAGAATTTTTCTAAGTACCGAAAACGTCAGAAATTTTCTAAGTATCGAAAAGGTCAGAAATTTTCTAAGATCCGAAATCATCAGAATGTTTCTAAGTACCGAAATCGTCAGAATTTTCTAAGTACCGATATCGTCAAAATTTTTCTAAGTACCGAAATCAAAAGAATTTTTCTAAGTACCGAAAACGTCAGAAATTTTTTAAGTACTGCAAACTTCCTAGTCTTTTCAAAGTACCGAAAAAGGCAGAATTTTTCTAAGATCCGAAATCATCAGAATTTTTCTAAGTACCGAAAACGTCAGAAAATTTCTAAGTACCGAAAATGTCAGAAATTTTCTTAGTACCGAAATTGGCAGAATTTTTCTAAGTACCGAAAACTTCCGAGTCTTTTCAAAGTACCGAAAAAGGCAGAAATTTTCTAAGTACCGAAATCAACAGAAATTTTCTAAGTACCGAAATCAACAGAATTTTTCTAAGTACCGAAAACGTCAGAAATTTTCTAAGTATCGAAAATGTCAGAAATTTTCTAAGATCCGAAATCATCAGAATGTTTCTAAGTACCGAAATCGTCAGAATTTTCTAAGTACCGATATCGTCAAAATTTTTCTAAGTACCGAAATCAAAAGAATTTTTCTAAGTACCGAAAACGTCAGAAATTTTTTAAGTACTGCAAACTTCCTAGTCTTTTCAAAGTACCGAAAAAGGCAGAATTTTTCAAAGTACCGAAATCGTCAGAATTTTCTAAGTACCGAAATCGGCAGAATTTTTCTAAGTACCGAAAACTTCTGTATGTTTAATAAGTATCGAAATCGTAAGAATTTTTCTAAGTTCCGAAATCATCAGAATTTTTCTAAGATCCGAAATCATCAGAATTTTTCTAAGTACCGAAAACGTCAGAAATTTTCTAAGTACCGAAAACTTCCGAGTCTTTTCTAAGTACCGAAATCGACAGAATTTTTCTAAGTACCGAAATCAACAGAATTTTTCTAAGTACCGAAATCGGCAGAATTTTTCTAAGTACCGAAAACTTCTGAATGTTTAATAAGTATCGAAATCGTAAGTATTTTTCTAAGTACCGAAAATGTCAGAAATTTTCTAAGTACTGCAAACTTCTGAGTCTTTTCAAAGTACCGAAAAAGGCAGAAATTTTCCAAGTACCGAAATCAACAGAATTTTTCTAAGTACCGAATTCGACAGAATTTTTCTAAGTAAAGAAAACTTCTGAACGTTTTCTAAGTACCGAAAAAGGCAGAAATTTTGTAAGTACCGAAAACTTCCGAGTCTTTTCTAAGTACCGAAATCGACAGATTTTTTCTAAGTACCGAAATCAACAGAATTTTTCTAAGTACCGAAATCGGCAGAATTTTTCTAAGTACCGAAAATGTCAGAAATTTTCTAAGTGCCGAAAACGTCAGATATTTTCTAAGTACTGAAAACTTCTGAGTCTTTTCAAAGTACCGAAAAAGGCAGAAATTTTCCAAGTACCGAAATCGACAGAATTTTTCTAAGTACCGAAAACGTCAGAAATTTTCTAAGTATCGAAAAGGTCAGAAATTTTCTAAGATCCGAAATCATCAGAATGTTTCTAAGTACCGAAATCGTCAGAATTTTCTAAGTACCGATATCGTCAAAATTTTTCTAAGTACCGAAATCAAAAGAATTTTTCTAAGTACCGAAAACGTCAGAAATTTTTTAAGTACTGCAAACTTCCTAGTCTTTTCAAAGTACCGAAAAAGGCAGAATTTTTCTAAGATCCGAAATCATCAGAATTTTTCTAAGTCCCGAAAACGTCAGAAATTTTCTAAGTACCGAAAATGTCAGAAATTTTCTTAGTACCGAAATTGGCAGAATTTTTCTAAGTACCGAAAACTTCCGAGTCTTTTCTAAGTACCGAAATCGACAGAATTTTTCTAAGTACCGAAATCAACAGAATTTTTCTAAGTACCGAAATCGGCAGAATTTTTCTAAGTACCGAAAATGTCAGAAATTTTCTAAGTACCGAAAACGTCAGATATTTTTTAAGTACTGAAAACTTCTGAGTCTTTTCAAAGTACCGAAAAAGGCAGAAATTTTCCAAGTACTGAAATCGACAGAATTTTTCTAAGTACCGAATTCGACAGAATTTTTCTAAGTAACGAAAACTTCTGAATGTTTTCTAAGTACCGAAAAAGGCAGAAATTTTGTAAGTACCGAAAACTTCCAAGTCTTTTCTAAGTACCGAAATCGACAGATTTTTTCTAAGTACCGAAATCAACAGAATTTTTCTAAGTACCGAAATCGGCAGAATTTTTCTAAGTACCGAAAATGTCAGAAATTTTCTAAGTACCGAAAACGTCAGATATTTTCTAAGTACTGAAAACTTCTGAGTCTTTTCTAAGTACCGAAAAAGGCAGAAATTTTCCAAGTACCGAAATCGACAGAATTTTTCTAAGTACCGAATTCGACAGAATTTTTCTAAGTAATGAAAACTTCTGAACGTTTTCTAAGTACCGAAAAAGGCAGAAATTTTGTAAGTACCGAAAACTTCCGAGTCTTTTCTAAGTACCGAAATCGACAGATTTTTTCTAAGTACCGAAATCAACAGAATTTTTCTAAGTACCGAAATCGGCAGAATTTTTCTAAGTACCGAAAATGTCAGAAATTTTCTAAGTACCGAAAACGTCAGATATTTTCTAAGTACTGAAAACTTCTGAGTCTTTTCAAAGTACCGAAAAAGGCAGAAATTTTCCAAGTACCGAAATCGACAGAATTTTTCTAAGTACCGAAAACGTCAGAAATTTTCTAAGTATCGAAAAGGTCAGAAATTTTCTAAGATCCGAAATCATCAGAATGTTTCTAAGTACCGAAATCGTCAGAATTTTCTAAGTACCGATATCGTCAGAATTTTTCTAAGTACCGAAATCAAAAGAATTTTTCTAAGTACCGAAAACGTCAGAAATTTTTTAAGTACAGCAAACTTCCTAGTCTTTTCAAAGTACCGAAAAAGGCAGAATTTTTCAAAGTACCGAAATCGTCAGAATTTTCTAAGTTCCGAAATCGTCAGAATTTTCTAAGTTCCGAAATCGGCAGAAATTTTCTAAGTACCGAAAACGTCAGATATTTTCTAAGTACTGAAAACTTCTGAGTCTTTTCAAAGTACCGAAAAAGGCAGAAATTTTCCAAGTACCGAAATCGACAGAATTTTTCTAAGTACCGAAATCGGCAGAATTTTTCTAAGTTCCGAAAACTTTTGAATGTTTTCTAAGTACCGAAATCGACAGAATTTTTCTAAGTTCCGAAATCGTCAGAATTTTTCTATGTACCGAAATCGTCAGAAATTTTCTATGTACCGAAAACTTCTGAGTCTTTTCAAAGTACCGAAAAAGGCAGAAATTTTCTAAGTACCGAAATCAAAAGAATTTTTCTAAGTACCGAAAACTTCTGAATGTTTAATAAGTATCGAAATCGTAAGTATTTTTCTAAGTACCGAAAATGTCAGAAATTTTCTAAGTACTGCAAACTTCTGAGTCTTTTCAAAGTACCGAAAAAGGCAGAAATTTTCCAAGTACCGAAATCAACAGAATTTTTCTAAGTACCGAATTCGGCAGAATTTTTCTAAGTAACGAAAACTTCTGAATGTTTTCTAAGTACCGAAAAAGGCAGAAATTTTGTAAGTACCGAAAACTTCCGAGTCTTTTCTAAGTACCGAAATCGACAGAATTTTTCTAAGTACCGAAATCATCAGAATTTTTCTAAGTACCGGAATCGGCAGAATTTTTCTAAGTACCGAAAACTTCTGAATGTTTAATAAGTATCGAAATCGTAAGTATTTTTCTAAGTACCGAAAATGTCAGAAATTTTCAAAGTACTGCAAACTTCTGAGTCTTTTCAAAGTACCGAAAACGTCAGATATTTTCTAAGTACTGAAAACTTCTGAGTCTTTTCAAAGTACCGAAAAAGGCAGAAATTTTCCAAGTACCGAAATCGACAGAATTTTTCTAAGTACCGAAAACGTCAGAAATTTTCTAAGTATCGAAAAGGTCAGAAATTTTCTAAGATCCGAAATCATCAGAATGTTTCTAAGTACCGAAATCGTCAGAATTTTCTAAGTACCGATATCGTCAGAATTTTTCTAAGTACCGAAATCAAAAGAATATTTCTAAGTACCGAAAACGTCAGAAATTTTTTAAGTACAGCAAACTTCCTAGTCTTTTCAAAGTACCGAAAAAGGCAGAATTTTTCAAAGTACCGAAATCGTCAGAATTTTTCTAAGTACCGAAATCAAAAGAATTTTTCTAAGTACCGAAAACGTCAGAAATTTTCTAAGTACCGAAAACGTCAGAAATTTTCTAAGTACCGAAAACATCCTAGTTTTTTCAAAGTACCGAAAAAGGCAGAATTTTTCAAAGTACCGAAATCGTCAGAATTTTCTAAGTACCGAAATCGGCAGAATTTTTCTAAGTACCGAAAACTTCTGAATGTTTAATAAGTATCGAAATCGTAAGAATTTTCCTAAGAACCGAAATTGACTGAATTTTTCTAAGTACCGAAATCAACAGAATTTTTCTAAGTACCGAAAACGTCAGAAATTTTCTAAGTACCGAAAACTTCCGAGTCTTTTCTAAGTACCGAAATCGACAGAATTTTTCTAAGTACCGAAATCAACAGAATTTTTCTAAGTACCGAAATCGGCAGAATTTTTCTAAGTACCGAAAACTTCTGAATGTTTAATAAGTATCGAAATCGTAAGTATTTTTCTAAGTACCGAAAATGTCAGAAATTTTCTAAGTACCGATATCGTCAGAATTTTTCTAAGTACCGAAATCAAAAGAATATTTCTAAGTACCGAAAACGTCAGAAATTTTTTAAGTACAGCAAACTTCCTAGTATTTTCAAAGTACCGAAAAAGGCAGAATTTTTCAAAGTACCGAAATCGTCAGAATTTTCTAAGTTCCGAAATCGGCAGAATTTTCTAAGTACCGAAAATGTCAGAAATTTTCTAAGTACCGAAAACGTCAGATATTTTCTAAGTACTGAAAACTTCTGAGTCTTTTCAAAGTACCGAAAAAGGCAGAAATTTTCCAAGTACCGAAATCGACAGAATTTTTCTAAGTACCGAAAACGTCAGAAATTTTCTAAGTATCGAAAAGGTCAGAAATTTTCTAAGATCCGAAATCATCAGAATGTTTCTAAGTACCGAAATCGTCAGAATTTTCTAAGTACCGATATCGTCAGAATTTTTCTAAGTACCGAAATCAGAAGAATATTTCTAAGTACCGAAAACGTCAGAAATTTTTTAAGTACAGCAAACTTCCTAGTCTTTTCAAAGTACCGAAAAAGGCAGAATTTTTCAAAGTACCGAAATCGTCAGAATTTTCTAAGTTCCGAAATCGGCAGAATTTTTCTAAGTACCGAAAATGTCAGAAATTTTCTAAGTACCGAAAACGTCAGATATTTTCTAAGTACTGAAAACTTCTGAGTCTTTTCAAAGTACCGAAAAAGGCAGAAATTTTCCAAGTACCGAAATCGACAGAATTTTTCTAAGTACCGAAAACGTCAGAAATTTTCAAAGTATCGAAAAGGTCAGAAATTTTCTAAGATCCGAAATCATCAGAATGTTTTAAGTACCGAAATCGTCAGAATTTTCTAAGTACCGATATCGTCAGAATTTTTCTAAGTACCGAAATCAAAAGAATTTTTCTAAGTACCGAAAATGTCAGAAATTTTCTAAGTACCGAAAACGTCAGATATTTTCTAAGAACCGAAAACATCCTAGTTTTTTCAAAGTTCCGAAAAAGGCAGAATTTTTCAAAGTACCGAAATCGTCAGAATTTTCTAAGTACCGAAATCGGCAGAATTTTTCTAAGTACCGAAAACTTCTGAATGTTTAATAAGTATCGAAATCGTAAGAATTTTCCTAAGAACCGAAATTGACTGAATTTTTCTAAGTACCGAAATCAACAGAATTTTTCTAAGTACCGAAATCGGCAGAATTTTTCTAAGTACCGAAAACTTCTGAATGTTTAATAAGTATCGAAATCGTAAGTATTTTTCTAAGTACCGAAAATGTCAGAAATTTTCTAAGTACTGCAAACTTCTGAGTATTTTCAAAGTACCGAAAAAGGCAGAAATTTTCCAAGTACCGAAATCAACAGAATTTTTCTAAGTACCGAATTCGACAGAATTTTTCTAAGTAATGAAAACTTCTGAACGTTTTCTAAGTACCGAAAAAGGCAGAAATTTTGTAAGTACCGAAAACTTCCGAGTCTTTTCTAAGTACCGAAATCGACAGATTTTTTCTAAGTACCGAAATCAACAGAATTTTTCTAAGTACCGAAATCGGCAGAATTTTTCTAAATACCGAAAATGTCAGAAATTTTCTAAGTGCCGAAAACGTCAGATATTTTCTAAGTACTGAAAACTTCTGAGTCTTTTCAAAGTACCGAAAAAGGCAGAAATTTTCCAAGTACCGAAATCGACAGAATTTTTCTAAGTACCGAAAACGTCAGAAATTTTCTAAGTATCGAAAAGGTCAGAAATTTTCTAAGATCCGAAATCATCAGAATGTTTCTAAGTACCGAAATCGTCAGAATTTTCTAAGTACCGATATCGTCAAAATTTTTCTAAGTACCGAAATCAAAAGAATTTTTCTAAGTACCGAAAACGTCAGAAATTTTTTAAGTACTGCAAACTTCCTAGTCTTTTCAAAGTACCGAAAAAGGCAGAATTTTTCAAAGTACCGAAATCGTCAGAATTTTCTAAGTACCGAAATCGGCAGAATTTTTCTAAGTACCGAAAACTTCTGTATGTTTAATAAGTATCGAAATCGTAAGAATTTTTCTAAGTTCCGAAATCATCAGAATTTTTCTAAGATCCGAAATCATCAGAATTTTTCTAAGTACAGAAAACGTCAGAAATTTTCTAAGTACCGAAAACTTCCGAGTCTTTTCTAAGTACCGAAATCGACAGAATTTTTCTAAGAACCGAAATCAACAGAATTTTTCTAAGTACCGAAATCGGCAGAATTTTTCTAAGTACCGAAAACTTCTGAATGTTTAATAAGTATCGAAATCGTAAGTATTTTTCTAAGTACCGAAAATGTCAGAAATTTTCTAAGTACTGCAAACTTCTGAGTCTTTTCAAAGTACCGAAAAAGGCAGAAATTTTCCAAGTACCGAAATCAACAGAATTTTTCTAAGTACCGAATTCGACAGAATTTTTCTAAGTAATGAAAACTTCTGAACGTTTTCTAAGTACCGAAAAAGGCAGAAATTTTGTAAGTACCGAAAACTTCCGAGTCTTTTCTAAGTACCGAAATCGACAGATTTTTTCTAAGTACCGAAATCAACAGAATTTTTCTAAGTTCTGAAATCGGCAGAATTTTTCTAAGTTCCGAAAACTTCTGAATGTTTAAAAAGTATCGAAATCGTAAGTATTTTTCTAAGTACCGAAAATGTCAGAAATTTTCTAAGTACTGCAAACTTCTGAGTCTTTTCAAAGTACCGAAAAAGGCAGAAATTTTCCAAGTACCGAAATCAACAGAATTTTTCTAAGTACCGAATTCGACAGAATTTTTCTAAGTAATGAAAACTTCTGAACGTTTTCTAAGTACCGAAAAAGGCAGAAATTTTGTAAGTACCGAAAACTTCCGAGTCTTTTCTAAGTACCGAAATCGACAGAATTTTTCTAAGTACCGAAATCAACAGAATTTTTCTAAGTACCGAAATCGGCAGAATTTTTCTAAGTACCGAAAATGTCAGAAATTTTCTAAGTACCGAAAACGTCAGTTTTTTTTTAAGTACTGAAAACTTCTGAGTCTTTTCAAAGTACCGAAAAAGGCAGAAATTTTCCAAGTACCGAAATCGACAGAATTTTTCTAAGTACCGAATTCGACAGAATTTTTCTAAGTAACGAAAACTTCTGAATGTTTTCTAAGTACCGAAAAAGGCAGAAATTTTGTAAGTACCGAAAACTTCCAAGTCTTTTCTAAGTACCGAAATCGACAGATTTTTTCTAAGTACCGAAATCAACAGAATTTTTCTAAGTACCGAAATCGGCAGAATTTTTCTAAGTACCGAAAACGTCAGAAATTTTCTAAGTATCGAAAAGGTCAGAAATTTTCTAAGATCCGAAATCATCAGAATGTTTCTAAGTACCGAAATCGTCAGAATTTTCTAAGTACCGATATCGTCAAAATTTTTCTAAGTACCGAAATCAAAAGAATTTTTCTAAGTACCGAAAACGTCAGAAATTTTTTAAGTACTGCAAACTTCCTAGTCTTTTCAAAGTACCGAAAAAGGCAGAATTTTTCAAAGTACCGAAATCGTCAGAATTTTCTAAGTACCGAAATCGGCAGAATTTTTCTAAGTACCGAAAACTTCTGTATGTTTAATAAGTATCGAAATCGTAAGAATTTTTCTAAGTTCCGAAATCATCAGAATTTTTCTAAGATCCGAAATCATCAGAATTTTTCTAAGTACCGAAAACGTCAGAAATTTTCTAAGTACCGAAAACTTCTGAATGTTTAATAAGTATCGAAATCGTAAGTATTTTTCTAAGTACCGAAAATGTCAGAAATTTTCTAAGTACTGCAAACTTCTGAGTCTTTTCAAAGTACCGAAAAAGGCAGAAATTTTCCAAGTACCGAAATCAACAGAATTTTTCTAAGTACCGAATTCGACAGAATTTTTCTAAGTAATGAAAACTTCTGAACGTTTTCTAAGTACCGAAAAAGGCAGAAATTTTGTAAGTACCGAAAACTTCCGAGTCTTTTCTAAGTACCGAAATCGACAGATTTTTTCTAAGTACCGAAATCAACAGAATTTTTCTAAGTACCGAAATCGGCAGAATTTTTCTAAGTTCCGAAAACTTCTGAATGTTTAATAAGTATCGAAATCGTAAGTATTTTTCTAAGTTCCGAAAATGTCAGAAATTTTCTAAGTACTGCAAACTTCTGAGTCTTTTCAAAGTACCGAAAAAGGCAGAAATTTTCCAAGTACCGAAATCAACAGAATTTTTCTAAGTACCGAATTCGACAGAATTTTTCTAAGTAATGAAAACTTCTGAACGTTTTCTAAGTACCGAAAAAGGCAGAAATTTTGTAAGTACCGAAAACTTCCGAGTCTTTTCTAAGTACCGAAATCGACAGATTTTTTCTAAGTACCGAAATCAACAGAATTTTTCTAAGTACCGAAATCGGCAGAATTTTTCTAAGTACCGAAAATGTCAGAAATTTTCTAAGTACCGAAAACGTCAGATATTTTCTAAGTACTGAAAACTTCTGAGTCTTTTCAAAGTACCGAAAAAGGCAGAAATTTTCCAAGTACCGAAATCGGCAGAATTTTTCTAAGTACCGAAAACGTCAGAAATTTTCTAAGTATCGAAAAGGTCAGAAATTTTCTAAGATCCGAAATCATCAGAATGTTTCTAAGTACCGAAATCGTCAGAATTTTCTAAGTACCGATATCGTCAGAATTTTTCTAAGTACCGAAATCAAAAGAATTTTTCTAAGTACCGAAAACGTCAGAAATTTTTTAAGTACTGCAAACTTCCTAGTCTTTTCAAAGTACCGAAAAAGGCAGAATTTTTCAAAGTACCGAAATCATCAGAATTTTTCTAAGATCCGAAATCATCAGAATTTTTCTAAGTACCGAAAACGTCAGAAATTTTCTAAGTACCGAAAATGTCAGAAATTTTCTTAGTACCGAAATTGGCAGAATTTTTCTAAGTACCGAAAACTTCCGAGTCTTTTCTAAGTACCGAAATCGACAGAATTTTTCTAAGTACCGAAATCAACAGAATTTTTCTAAGTACCGAAATCGGCAGAATTTTTCTAAGTACCGAAAATGTCAGAAATTTTCTAAGTACCGAAAACGTCAGATATTTTTTAAGTACTGAAAACTTCTGAGTCTTTTCAAAGTACCGAAAAAGGCAGAAATTTTCCAAGTACCGAAATCGACAGAATTTTTCTAAGTACCGAATTCGACAGAATTTTTCTAAGTAACGAAAACTTCTGAATGTTTTCTAAGTACCGAAAAAGGCAGAAATTTTGTAAGTACCGAAAACTTCCAAGTCTTTTCTAAGTACCGAAATCGACAGATTTTTTCTAAGTACCGAAATCAACAGAATTTTTCTAAGTACCGAAATCGGCAGAATTTTTCTAAGTACCGAAAATGTCAGAAATTTTCTAAGTACCGAAAACGTCAGATATTTTCTAAGTACTGAAAACTTCTGAGTCTTTTCAAAGTACCGAAAAAGGCAGAAATTTTCCAAGTACCGAAATCGACAGAATTTTTCTAAGTACCGAATTCGACAGAATTTTTCTAAGTAATGAAAACTTCTGAACGTTTTCTAAGTACCGAAAAAGGCAGAAATTTTGTAAGTACCGAAAACTTCCGAGTCTTTTCTAAGTACCGAAATCGACAGATTTTTTCTAAGTACCGAAATCAACAGAATTTTTCTAAGTACCGAAATCGGCAGAATTTTTCTAAGTACCGAAAATGTCAGAAATTTTCTAAGTACCGAAAACGTCAGATATTTTCTAAGTACTGAAAACTTCTGAGTCTTTTCAAAGTACCGAAAAAGGCAGAAATTTTCCAAGTACCGAAATCGACAGAATTTTTCTAAGTACCGAAAACGTCAGAAATTTTCTAAGTATCGAAAAGGTCAGAAATTTTCTAAGATCCGAAATCATCAGAATGTTTCTAAGTACCGAAATCGTCAGAATTTTCTAAGTACCGATATCGTCAGAATTTTTCTAAGTACCGAAATCAAAAGAATTTTTCTAAGTACCGAAAACGTCAGAAATTTTTTAAGTACAGCAAACTTCCTAGTCTTTTCAAAGTACCGAAAAAGGCAGAATTTTTCAAAGTACCGAAATCGTCAGAATTTTCTAAGTTCCGAAATCGTCAGAATTTTCTAAGTTCCGAAATCGGCAGAAATTTTCTAAGTACCGAAAACGTCAGATATTTTCTAAGTACTGAAAACTTCTGAGTCTTTTCAAAGTACCGAAAAAGGCAGAAATTTTCCAAGTACCGAAATCGACAGAATTTTTCTAAGTACCGAAATCGGCAGAATTTTTCTAAGTTCCGAAAACTTTTGAATGTTTTCTAAGTACCGAAATCGACAGAATTTTTCTAAGTTCCGAAATCGTCAGAATTTTTCTATGTACCGAAATCGTCAGAAATTTTCTAAGTACCGAAAACTTCTGAGTCTTTTCAAAGTACCGAAAAAGGCAGAAATTTTCTAAGTACCGAAATCAAAAGAATTTTTCTAAGTACCGAAAACTTCTGAATGTTTAATAAGTATCGAAATCGTAAGTATTTTTCTAAGTACCGAAAATGTCAGAAATTTTCTAAGTACTGCAAACTTCTGAGTCTTTTCAAAGTACCGAAAAAGGCAGAAATTTTCCAAGTACCGAAATCAACAGAATTTTTCTAAGTACCGAATTCGACAGAATTTTTCTAAGTAACGAAAACTTCTGAATGTTTTCTAAGTACCGAAAAAGGCAGAAATTTTGTAAGTACCGAAAACTTCCGAGTCTTTTCTAAGTACCGAAATCGACAGAATTTTTCTAAGTACCGAAATCATCAGAATTTTTCTAAGTACCGGAATCGGCAGAATTTTTCTAAGTACCGAAAACTTCTGAATGTTTAATAAGTATCGAAATCGTAAGTATTTTTCTAAGTACCGAAAATGTCAGAAATTTTCTAAGTACTGCAAACTTCTGAGTCTTTTCAAAGTACCGAAAACGTCAGATATTTTCTAAGTACTGAAAACTTCTGAGTCTTTTCAAAGTACCGAAAAAGGCAGAAATTTTCCAAGTACCGAAATCGACAGAATTTTTCTAAGTACCGAAAACGTCAGAAATTTTCTAAGTATCGAAAAGGTCAGAAATTTTCTAAGATCCGAAATCATCAGAATGTTTCTAAGTACCGAAATCGTCAGAATTTTCTAAGTACCGATATCGTCAGAATTTTTCTAAGTACCGAAATCAAAAGAATTTTTCTAAGTACCGAAAACGTCAGAAATTTTTTAAGTACTGCAAACTTCCTAGTCTTTTCAAAGTACCGAAAAAGGCAGAATTTTTCAAAGTACCGAAATCATCAGAATTTTTCTAAGATCCGAAATCATCAGAATTTTTCTAAGTACCGAAAACGTCAGAAATTTTCTAAGTACCGAAAATGTCAGAAATTTTCTTAGTACCGAAATTGGCAGATTTTTTCTAAGTACCGAAATCAACAGAATTTTTCTAAGTACCGAAATCGGCAGAATTTTTCTAAGTACCGAAAATGTCAGAAATTTTCTAAGTACCGAAAACGTCAGATATTTTCTAAGTACTGAAAACTTCTGAGTCTTTTCAAAGTACCGAAAAAGGCAGAAATTTTCCAAGTACCGAAATCGGCAGAATTTTTCTAAGTACCGAAAACGTCAGAAATTTTCTAAGTATCGAAAAGGTCAGAAATTTTCTAAGATCCGAAATCATCAGAATGTTTCTAAGTACCGAAATCGTCAGAATTTTCTAAGTACCGATATCGTCAGAATTTTTCTAAGTACCGAAATCAAAAGAATTTTTCTAAGTACCGAAAACGTCAGAAATTTTTTAAGTACTGCAAACTTCCTAGTCTTTTCAAAGTACCGAAAAAGGCAGAATTTTTCAAAGTACCGAAATCATCAGAATTTTTCTAAGATCCGAAATCATCAGAATTTTTCTAAGTACCGAAAACGTCAGAAATTTTCTAAGTACCGAAAATGTCAGAAATTTTCTTAGTACCGAAATTGGCAGAATTTTTCTAAGTACCGAAAACTTCCGAGTCTTTTCTAAGTACCGAAATCGACAGAATTTTTCTAAGTACCGAAATCAACAGAATTTTTCTAAGTACCGAAAAAGGCAGAATTTTTCAAAGTACCGAAATCGTCAGAATTTTCTAAGTACCGAAATCGGCAGAATTTTTCTAAGTACCGAAAACTTCTGTATGTTTAATAAGTATCGAAATCGTAAGAATTTTTCTAAGTTCCGAAATCATCAGAATTTTTCTAAGATCCGAAATCATCAGAATTTTTCTAAGTACCGAAAACGTCAGAAATTTTCTAAGTACCGAAAACTTCCGAGTCTTTTCTAAGTACCGAAATCGACAGAATTTTTCTAAGAACCGAAATCAACAGAATTTTTCTAAGTACCGAAATCGGCAGAATTTTTCTAAGTACCGAAAACTTCTGAATGTTTAATAAGTATCGAAATCGTAAGTATTTTTCTAAGTACCGAAAATGTCAGAAATTTTCTAAGTACTGCAAACTTCTGAGTCTTTTCAAAGTACCGAAAAAGGCAGAAATTTTCCAAGTACCGAAATCAACAGAATTTTTCTAAGTACCGAATTCGACAGAATTTTTCTAAGTAATGAAAACTTCTGAACGTTTTCTAAGTACCGAAAAAGGCAGAAATTTTGTAAGTACCGAAAACTTCCGAGTCTTTTCTAAGTACCGAAATCGACAGATTTTTTCTAAGTACCGAAATCAACAGAATTTTTCTAAGTTCTGAAATCGGCAGAATTTTTCTAAGTTCCGAAAACTTCTGAATGTTTAAAAAGTATCGAAATCGTAAGTATTTTTCTAAGTACCGAAAATGTCAGAAATTTTCTAAGTACTGCAAACTTCTGAGTCTTTTCAAAGTACCGAAAAAGGCAGAAATTTTCCAAGTACCGAAATCAACAGAATTTTTCTAAGTACCGAATTCGACAGAATTTTTCTAAGTAATGAAAACTTCTGAACGTTTTCTAAGTACCGAAAAAGGCAGAAATTTTGTAAGTACCGAAAACTTCCGAGTCTTTTCTAAGTACCGAAATCGACAGAATTTTTCTAAGTACCGAAATCAACAGAATTTTTCTAAGTACCGAAATCGGCAGAATTTTTCTAAGTACCGAAAATGTCAGAAATTTTCTAAGTACCGAAAACGTCAGTTTTTTTTTAAGTACTGAAAACTTCTGAGTCTTTTCAAAGTACCGAAAAAGGCAGAAATTTTCCAAGTACCGAAATCGACAGAATTTTTCTAAGTACCGAATTCGACAGAATTTTTCTAAGTAACGAAAACTTCTGAATGTTTTCTAAGTACCGAAAAAGGCAGAAATTTTGTAAGTACCGAAAACTTCCAAGTCTTTTCTAAGTACCGAAATCGACAGATTTTTTCTAAGTACCGAAATCAACAGAATTTTTCTAAGTACCGAAATCGGCAGAATTTTTCTAAGTACCGAAAACGTCAGAAATTTTCTAAGTATCGAAAAGGTCAGAAATTTTCTAAGATCCGAAATCATCAGAATGTTTCTAAGTACCGAAATCGTCAGAATTTTCTAAGTACCGATATCGTCAAAATTTTTCTAAGTACCGAAATCAAAAGAATTTTTCTAAGTACCGAAAACGTCAGAAATTTTTTAAGTACTGCAAACTTCCTAGTCTTTTCAAAGTACCGAAAAAGGCAGAATTTTTCAAAGTACCGAAATCGTCAGAATTTTCTAAGTACCGAAATCGGCAGAATTTTTCTAAGTACCGAAAACTTCTGTATGTTTAATAAGTATCGAAATCGTAAGAATTTTTCTAAGTTCCGAAATCATCAGAATTTTTCTAAGATCCGAAATCATCAGAATTTTTCTAAGTACCGAAAACGTCAGAAATTTTCTAAGTACCGAAAACTTCTGAATGTTTAATAAGTATCGAAATCGTAAGTATTTTTCTAAGTACCGAAAATGTCAGAAATTTTCTAAGTACTGCAAACTTCTGAGTCTTTTCAAAGTACCGAAAAAGGCAGAAATTTTCCAAGTACCGAAATCAACAGAATTTTTCTAAGTACCGAATTCGACAGAATTTTTCTAAGTAATGAAAACTTCTGAACGTTTTCTAAGTACCGAAAAAGGCAGAAATTTTGTAAGTACCGAAAACTTCCGAGTCTTTTCTAAGTACCGAAATCGACAGATTTTTTCTAAGTACCGAAATCAACAGAATTTTTCTAAGTACCGAAATCGGCAGAATTTTTCTAAGTTCCGAAAACTTCTGAATGTTTAATAAGTATCGAAATCGTAAGTATTTTTCTAAGTTCCGAAAATGTCAGAAATTTTCTAAGTACTGCAAACTTCTGAGTCTTTTCAAAGTACCGAAAAAGGCAGAAATTTTCCAAGTACCGAAATCAACAGAATTTTTCTAAGTACCGAATTCGACAGAATTTTTCTAAGTAATGAAAACTTCTGAACGTTTTCTAAGTACCGAAAAAGGCAGAAATTTTGTAAGTACCGAAAACTTCCGAGTCTTTTCTAAGTACCGAAATCGACAGATTTTTTCTAAGTACCGAAATCAACAGAATTTTTCTAAGTACCGAAATCGGCAGAATTTTTCTAAGTACCGAAAATGTCAGAAATTTTCTAAGTACCGAAAACGTCAGATATTTTCTAAGTACTGAAAACTTCTGAGTCTTTTCAAAGTACCGAAAAAGGCAGAAATTTTCCAAGTACCGAAATCGGCAGAATTTTTCTAAGTACCGAAAACGTCAGAAATTTTCTAAGTATCGAAAAGGTCAGAAATTTTCTAAGATCCGAAATCATCAGAATGTTTCTAAGTACCGAAATCGTCAGAATTTTCTAAGTACCGATATCGTCAGAATTTTTCTAAGTACCGAAATCAAAAGAATTTTTCTAAGTACCGAAAACGTCAGAAATTTTTTAAGTACTGCAAACTTCCTAGTCTTTTCAAAGTACCGAAAAAGGCAGAATTTTTCAAAGTACCGAAATCATCAGAATTTTTCTAAGATCCGAAATCATCAGAATTTTTCTAAGTACCGAAAACGTCAGAAATTTTCTAAGTACCGAAAATGTCAGAAATTTTCTTAGTACCGAAATTGGCAGAATTTTTCTAAGTACCGAAAACTTCCGAGTCTTTTCTAAGTACCGAAATCGACAGAATTTTTCTAAGTACCGTAATCAACAGAATTTTTCTAAGTACCGAAATCGGCAGAATTTTTCTAAGTACCGAAAATGTCAGAAATTTTCTAAGTACCGAAAACGTCAGATATTTTTTAAGTACTGAAAACTTCTGAGTCTTTTCAAAGTACCGAAAAAGGCAGAAATTTTCCAAGTACCGAAATCGACAGAATTTTTCTAAGTACCGAATTCGACAGAATTTTTCTAAGTAACGAAAACTTCTGAATGTTTTCTAAGTACCGAAAAAGGCAGAAATTTTGTAAGTACCGAAAACTTCCAAGTCTTTTCTAAGTACCGAAATCGACAGATTTTTTCTAAGTACCGAAATCAACAGAATTTTTCTAAGTACCGAAATCGGCAGAATTTTTCTAAGTACCGAAAATGTCAGAAATTTTCTAAGTACCGAAAACGTCAGATATTTTCTAAGTACTGAAAACTTCTGAGTCTTTTCAAAGTACCGAAAAAGGCAGAAATTTTCCAAGTACCGAAATCGACAGAATTTTTCTAAGTACCGAATTCGACAGAATTTTTCTAAGTAATGAAAACTTCTGAACGTTTTCTAAGTACCGAAAAAGGCAGAAATTTTGTAAGTACCGAAAACTTCCGAGTCTTTTCTAAGTACCGAAATCGACAGATTTTTTCTAAGTACCGAAATCAACAGAATTTTTCTAAGTACCGAAATCGGCAGAATTTTTCTAAGTACCGAAAATGTCAGAAATTTTCTAAGTACCGAAAACGTCAGATATTTTCTAAGTACTGAAAACTTCTGAGTCTTTTCAAAGTACCGAAAAAGGCAGAAATTTTCCAAGTACCGAAATCGACAGAATTTTTCTAAGTACCGAAAACGTCAGAAATTTTCTAAGTATCGAAAAGGTCAGAAATTTTCTAAGATCCGAAATCATCAGAATGTTTCTAAGTACCGAAATCGTCAGAATTTTCTAAGTACCGATATCGTCAGAATTTTTCTAAGTACCGAAATCAAAAGAATTTTTCTACGTACCGAAAACGTCAGAAATTTTTTAAGTACAGCAAACTTCCTAGTCTTTTCAAAGTACCGAAAAAGGCAGAATTTTTCAAAGTACCGAAATCGTCAGAATTTTCTAAGTTCCGAAATCGTCAGAATTTTCTAAGTTCCGAAATCGGCAGAAATTTTCTAAGTACCGAAAACGTCAGATATTTTCTAAGTACTGAAAACTTCTGAGTCTTTTCAAAGTACCGAAAAAGGCAGAAATTTTCCAAGTACCGAAATCGACAGAATTTTTCTAAGTACCGAAATCGGCAGAATTTTTCTAAGTTCCGAAAACTTTTGAATGTTTTCTAAGTACCGAAATCGACAGAATTTTTCTAAGTTCCGAAATCGTCAGAATTTTTCTATGTACCGAAATCGTCAGAAATTTTCTAAGTACCGAAAACTTCTGAGTCTTTTCAAAGTACCGAAAAAGGCAGAAATTTTCTAAGTACCGAAATCAAAAGAATTTTTCTAAGTACCGAAAACTTCTGAATGTTTAATAAGTATCGAAATCGTAAGTATTTTTCTAAGTACCGAAAATGTCAGAAATTTTCTAAGTACTGCAAACTTCTGAGTCTTTTCAAAGTACCGAAAAAGGCAGAAATTTTCCAAGTACCGAAATCAACAGAATTTTTCTAAGTACCGAATTCGACAGAATTTTTCTAAGTAACGAAAACTTCTGAATGTTTTCTAAGTACCGAAAAAGGCAGAAATTTTGTAAGTACCGAAAACTTCCGAGTCTTTTCTAAGTACCGAAATCGACAGAATTTTTCTAAGTACCGAAATCATCAGAATTTTTCTAAGTACCGGAATCGGCAGAATTTTTCTAAGTACCGAAAACTTCTGAATGTTTAATAAGTATCGAAATCGTAAGTATTTTTCTAAGTACCGAAAATGTCAGAAATTTTCTAAGTACTGCAAACTTCTGAGTCTTTTCAAAGTACCGAAAACGTCAGATATTTTCTAAGTACTGAAAACTTCTGAGTCTTTTCAAAGTACCGAAAAAGGCAGAAATTTTCCAAGTACCGAAATCGACAGAATTTTTCTAAGTACCGAAAACGTCAGAAATTTTCTAAGTATCGAAAAGGTCAGAAATTTTCTAAGATCCGAAATCATCAGAATGTTTCTAAGTACCGAAATCGTCAGAATTTTCTAAGTACCGATATCGTCAGAATTTTTCTAAGTACCGAAATCAAAAGAATTTTTCTAAGTACCGAAAACGTCAGAAATTTTTTAAGTACTGCAAACTTCCTAGTCTTTTCAAAGTACCGAAAAAGGCAGAATTTTTCAAAGTACCGAAATCATCAGAATTTTTCTAAGATCCGAAATCATCAGAATTTTTCTAAGTACCGAAAACGTCAGAAATTTTCTAAGTACCGAAAATGTCAGAAATTTTCTTAGTACCGAAATTGGCAGATTTTTTCTAAGTACCGAAATCAACAGAATTTTTCTAAGTACCGAAATCGGCAGAATTTTTCTAAGTACCGAAAATGTCAGAAATTTTCTAAGTACCGAAAACGTCAGATATTTTCTAAGTACTGAAAACTTCTGAGTCTTTTCAAAGTACCGAAAAAGGCAGAAATTTTCCAAGTACCGAAATCGGCAGAATTTTTCTAAGTACCGAAAACGTCAGAAATTTTCTAAGTATCGAAAAGGTCAGAAATTTTCTAAGATCCGAAATCATCAGAATGTTTCTAAGTACCGAAATCGTCAGAATTTTCTAAGTACCGATATCGTCAGAATTTTTCTAAGTACCGAAATCAAAAGAATTTTTCTAAGTACCGAAAACGTCAGAAATTTTTTAAGTACTGCAAACTTCCTAGTCTTTTCAAAGTACCGAAAAAGGCAGAATTTTTCAAAGTACCGAAATCATCAGAATTTTTCTAAGATCCGAAATCATCAGAATTTTTCTAAGTACCGAAAACGTCAGAAATTTTCTAAGTACCGAAAATGTCAGAAATTTTCTTAGTACCGAAATTGGCAGAATTTTTCTAAGTACCGAAAACTTCCGAGTCTTTTCTAAGTACCGAAATCGACAGAATTTTTCTAAGTACCGAAATCAACAGAATTTTTCTAAGTACCGAAATCGGCAGAATTTTTCTAAGTACCGAAAATGTCAGAAATTTTCTAAGTACCGAAAACGTCAGATATTTTTTAAGTACTGAAAACTTCTGAGTCTTTTCAAAGTACCGAAAAAGGCAGAAATTTTCCAAGTACCGAAATCGACAGAATTTTTCTAAGTACCGAAAACGTCAGAAATTTTCTAAGTATCGAAAAGGTCAGAAATTTTCTAAGATCCGAAATCATCAGAATGTTTCTAAGTACCGAAATCGTCAGAATTTTCTAAGTACCGATATCGTCAGAATTTTTCTAAGTACCGAAATCAAAAGAATTTTTCTAAGTACCGAAAACGTCAGAAATTTTTTAAGTACAGCAAACTTCCTAGTCTTTTCAAAGTACCGAAAAAGGCAGAATTTTTCAAAGTACCGAAATCGTCAGAATTTTCTAAGTTCCGAAATCGTCAGAATTTTCTAAGTTCCGAAATCGGCAGAAATTTTCTAAGTACCGAAAACGTCAGATATTTTCTAAGTACTGAAAACTTCTGAGTCTTTTCAAAGTACCGAAAAAGGCAGAAATTTTCCAAGTACCGAAATCGACAGAATTTTTCTAAGTACCGAAATCGGCAGAATTTTTCTAAGTTCCGAAAACTTTTGAATGTTTTCTAAGTACCGAAATCGACAGAATTTTTCTAAGTTCCGAAATCGTCAGAATTTTTCTATGTACCGAAATCGTCAGAAATTTTCTAAGTACCGAAAACTTCTGAGTCTTTTCAAAGTACCGAAAAAGGCAGAAATTTTCTAAGTACCGAAATCAAAAGAATTTTTCTAAGTACCGAAAACTTCTGAATGTTTAATAAGTATCGAAATCGTAAGTATTTTTCTAAGTACCGAAAATGTCAGAAATTTTCTAAGTACTGCAAACTTCTGAGTCTTTTCAAAGTACCGAAAAAGGCAGAAATTTTCCAAGTACCGAAATCAACAGAATTTTTCTAAGTACCGAATTCGACAGAATTTTTCTAAGTAACGAAAACTTCTGAATGTTTTCTAAGTACCGAAAAAGGCAGAAATTTTGTAAGTACCGAAAACTTCCGAGTCTTTTCTAAGTACCGAAATCGACAGAATTTTTCTAAGTACCGAAATCATCAGAATTTTTCTAAGTACCGGAATCGGCAGAATTTTTCTAAGTACCGAAAACTTCTGAATGTTTAATAAGTATCGAAATCGTAAGTATTTTTCTAAGTACCGAAAATGTCAGAAATTTTCTAAGTACTGCAAACTTCTGAGTCTTTTCAAAGTACCGAAAACGTCAGATATTTTCTAAGTACTGAAAACTTCTGAGTCTTTTCAAAGTACCGAAAAAGGCAGAAATTTTCCAAGTACCGAAATCGACAGAATTTTTCTAAGTACCGAAAACGTCAGAAATTTTCTAAGTATCGAAAAGGTCAGAAATTTTCTAAGATCCGAAATCATCAGAATGTTTCTAAGTACCGAAATCGTCAGAATTTTCTAAGTACCGATATCGTCAGAATTTTTCTAAGTACCGAAATCAAAAGAATTTTTCTAAGTACCGAAAACGTCAGAAATTTTTTAAGTACTGCAAACTTCCTAGTCTTTTCAAAGTACCGAAAAAGGCAGAATTTTTCAAAGTACCGAAATCATCAGAATTTTTCTAAGATCCGAAATCATCAGAATTTTTCTAAGTACCGAAAACGTCAGAAATTTTCTAAGTACCGAAAATGTCAGAAATTTTCTTAGTACCGAAATTGGCAGATTTTTTCTAAGTACCGAAATCAACAGAATTTTTCTAAGTACCGAAATCGGCAGAATTTTTCTAAGTACCGAAAATGTCAGAAATTTTCTAAGTACCGAAAACGTCAGATATTTTCTAAGTACTGAAAACTTCTGAGTCTTTTCAAAGTACCGAAAAAGGCAGAAATTTTCCAAGTACCGAAATCGGCAGAATTTTTCTAAGTACCGAAAACGTCAGAAATTTTCTAAGTATCGAAAAGGTCAGAAATTTTCTAAGATCCGAAATCATCAGAATGTTTCTAAGTACCGAAATCGTCAGAATTTTCTAAGTACCGATATCGTCAGAATTTTTCTAAGTACCGAAATCAAAAGAATTTTTCTAAGTACCGAAAACGTCAGAAATTTTTTAAGTACTGCAAACTTCCTAGTCTTTTCAAAGTACCGAAAAAGGCAGAATTTTTCAAAGTACCGAAATCATCAGAATTTTTCTAAGATCCGAAATCATCAGAATTTTTCTAAGTACCGAAAACGTCAGAAATTTTCTAAGTACCGAAAATGTCAGAAATTTTCTTAGTACCGAAATTGGCAGAATTTTTCTAAGTACCGAAAACTTCCGAGTCTTTTCTAAGTACCGAAATCGACAGAATTTTTCTAAGTACCGAAATCAACAGAATTTTTCTAAGTACCGAAATCGGCAGAATTTTTCTAAGTACCGAAAATGTCAGAAATTTTCTAAGTACCGAAAACGTCAGATATTTTTTAAGTACTGAAAACTTCTGAGTCTTTTCAAAGTACCGAAAAAGGCAGAAATTTTCCAAGTACCGAAATCGACAGAATTTTTCTAAGTACCGAATTCGACAGAATTTTTCTAAGTAACGAAAACTTCTGAATGTTTTCTAAGTACCGAAAAAGGCAGAAATTTTCCAAGTACCGAAATCAACAGAATTTTTCTAAGTACCGAATTCGACAGAATTTTTCTAAGTAATGAAAACTTCTGAACGTTTTCTAAGTACCGAAAAAGGCAGAAATTTTGTAAGTACCGAAAACTTCCGAGTCTTTTCTAAGTACCGAAATCGACAGATTTTTTCTAAGTACCGAAATCAACAGAATTTTTCTAAGTACCGAAATCGGCAGAATTTTTCTAAGTACCGAAAATGTCAGAAATTTTCTAAGTACCGAAAACGTCAGATATTTTCTAAGTACTGAAAACTTCTGAGTCTTTTCAAAGTACCGAAAAAGGCAGAAATTTTCCAAGTACCGAAATCGGCAGAATTTTTCTAAGTACCGAAAACGTCAGAAATTTTTTAAGTATCGAAAAGGTCAGAAATTTTCTAAGATCCGAAATCATCAGAATGTTTCTAAGTACCGAAATCGTCAGAATTTTCTAAGTACCGATATCGTCAGAATTTTTCTAAGTACCGAAATCAAAAGAATTTTTCTAAGTACCGAAAACGTCAGAAATTTTTTAAGTACTGCAAACTTCCTAGTCTTTTCAAAGTACCGAAAAAGGCAGAATTTTTCAAAGTACCGAAATCATCAGAATTTTTCTAAGATCCGAAATCATCAGAATTTTTCTAAGTACCGAAAACGTCAGAAATTTTCTAAGTACCGAAAATGTCAGAAATTTTCTTAGTACCGAAATTGGCAGAATTTTTCTAAGTACCGAAAACTTCCGAGTCTTTTCTAAGTACCGAAATCGACAGAATTTTTCTAAGTACCGAAATCAACAGAATTTTTCTAAGTACCGAAATCGGCAGAATTTTTCTAAGTACCGAAAATGTCAGAAATTTTCTAAGTACCGAAAACGTCAGATATTTTTTAAGTACTGAAAACTTCTGAGTCTTTTCAAAGTACCGAAAAAGGCAGAAATTTTCCAAGTACCGAAATCGACAGAATTTTTCTAAGTACCGAATTCGACAGAATTTTTCTAAGTAACGAAAACTTCTGAATGTTTTCTAAGTACCGAAAAAGGCAGAAATTTTGTAAGTACCGAAAACTTCCAAGTCTTTTCTAAGTACCGAAATCGACAGATTTTTTCTAAGTACCGAAATCAACAGAATTTTTCTAAGTACCGAAATCGGCAGAATTTTTCTAAGTACCGAAAATGTCAGAAATTTTCTAAGTACCGAAAACGTCAGATATTTTCTAAGTACTGAAAACTTCTGAGTCTTTTCAAAGTACCGAAAAAGGCAGAAATTTTCCAAGTACCGAAATCGACAGAATTTTTCTAAGTACCGAATTCGACAGAATTTTTCTAAGTAATGAAAACTTCTGAACGTTTTCTAAGTACCGAAAAAGGCAGAAATTTTGTAAGTACCGAAAACTTCCGAGTCTTTTCTAAGTACCGAAATCGACAGATTTTTTCTAAGTACCGAAATCAACAGAATTTTTCTAAGTACCGAAATCGGCAGAATTTTTCTAAGTACCGAAAATGTCAGAAATTTTCTAAGTACCGAAAACGTCAGATATTTTCTAAGTACTGAAAACTTCTGAGTCTTTTCAAAGTACCGAAAAAGGCAGAAATTTTCCAAGTACCGAAATCGACAGAATTTTTCTAAGTACCGAAAACGTCAGAAATTTTCTAAGTATCGAAAAGGTCAGAAATTTTCTAAGATCCGAAATCATCAGAATGTTTCTAAGTACCGAAATCGTCAGAATTTTCTAAGTACCGATATCGTCAGAATTTTTCTAAGTACCGAAATCAAAAGAATTTTTCTAAGTACCGAAAACGTCAGAAATTTTTTAAGTACAGCAAACTTCCTAGTCTTTTCAAAGTACCGAAAAAGGCAGAATTTTTCAAAGTACCGAAATCGTCAGAATTTTCTAAGTTCCGAAATCGTCAGAATTTTCTAAGTTCCGAAATCGGCAGAAATTTTCTAAGTACCGAAAACGTCAGATATTTTCTAAGTACTGAAAACTTCTGAGTCTTTTCAAAGTACCGAAAAAGGCAGAAATTTTCCAAGTACCGAAATCGACAGAATTTTTCTAAGATCCGAAATCATCAGAATTTTTCTAAGTACCGAAAACGTCAGAAATTTTCTAAGTACCGAAAATGTCAGAAATTTTCTTAGTACCGAAATTGGCAGAATTTTTCTAAGTACCGAAAACTTCCGAGTCTTTTCTAAGTACCGAAATCGACAGAATTTTTCTAAGTACCGAAATCAACAGAATTTTTCTAAGTACCGAAATCGGCAGAATTTTTCTAAGTACCGAAAATGTCAGAAATTTTCTAAGTACCGAAAACGTCAGATATTTTTTAAGTACTGAAAACTTCTGAGTCTTTTCAAAGTACCGAAAAAGGCAGAAATTTTCCAAGTACCGAAATCGACAGAATTTTTCTAAGTACCGAATTCGACAGAATTTTTCTAAGTAACGAAAACTTCTGAATGTTTTCTAAGTACCGAAAAAGGCAGAAATTTTCCAAGTACCGAAATCAACAGAATTTTTCTAAGTACCGAATTCGACAGAATTTTTCTAAGTAATGAAAACTTCTGAACGTTTTCTAAGTACCGAAAAAGGCAGAAATTTTGTAAGTACCGAAAACTTCCGAGTCTTTTCTAAGTACCGAAATCGACAGATTTTTTCTAAGTACCGAAATCAACAGAATTTTTCTAAGTACCGAAATCGGCAGAATTTTTCTAAGTACCGAAAATGTCAGAAATTTTCTAAGTACCGAAAACGTCAGATATTTTCTAAGTACTGAAAACTTCTGAGTCTTTTCAAAGTACCGAAAAAGGCAGAAATTTTCCAAGTACCGAAATCGGCAGAATTTTTCTAAGTACCGAAAACGTCAGAAATTTTTTAAGTATCGAAAAGGTCAGAAATTTTCTAAGATCCGAAATCATCAGAATGTTTCTAAGTACCGAAATCGTCAGAATTTTCTAAGTACCGATATCGTCAGAATTTTTCTAAGTACCGAAATCAAAAGAATTTTTCTAAGTACCGAAAACGTCAGAAATTTTTTAAGTACTGCAAACTTCCTAGTCTTTTCAAAGTACCGAAAAAGGCAGAATTTTTCAAAGTACCGAAATCATCAGAATTTTTCTAAGATCCGAAATCATCAGAATTTTTCTAAGTACCGAAAACGTCAGAAATTTTCTAAGTACCGAAAATGTCAGAAATTTTCTTAGTACCGAAATTGGCAGAATTTTTCTAAGTACCGAAAACTTCCGAGTCTTTTCTAAGTACCGAAATCGACAGAATTTTTCTAAGTACCGAAATCAACAGAATTTTTCTAAGTACCGAAATCGGCAGAATTTTTCTAAGTACCGAAAATGTCAGAAATTTTCTAAGTACCGAAAACGTCAGATATTTTTTAAGTACTGAAAACTTCTGAGTCTTTTCAAAGTACCGAAAAAGGCAGAAATTTTCCAAGTACCGAAATCGACAGAATTTTTCTAAGTACCGAATTCGACAGAATTTTTCTAAGTAACGAAAACTTCTGAATGTTTTCTAAGTACCGAAAAAGGCAGAAATTTTGTAAGTACCGAAAACTTCCAAGTCTTTTCTAAGTACCGAAATCGACAGATTTTTTCTAAGTACCGAAATCAACAGAATTTTTCTAAGTACCGAAATCGGCAGAATTTTTCTAAGTACCGAAAATGTCAGAAATTTTCTAAGTACCGAAAACGTCAGATATTTTCTAAGTACTGAAAACTTCTGAGTCTTTTCAAAGTACCGAAAAAGGCAGAAATTTTCCAAGTACCGAAATCGACAGAATTTTTCTAAGTACCGAATTCGACAGAATTTTTCTAAGTAATGAAAACTTCTGAACGTTTTCTAAGTACCGAAAAAGGCAGAAATTTTGTAAGTACCGAAAACTTCCGAGTCTTTTCTAAGTACCGAAATCGACAGATTTTTTCTAAGTACCGAAATCAACAGAATTTTTCTAAGTACCGAAATCGGCAGAATTTTTCTAAGTACCGAAAATGTCAGAAATTTTCTAAGTACCGAAAACGTCAGATATTTTCTAAGTACTGAAAACTTCTGAGTCTTTTCAAAGTACCGAAAAAGGCAGAAATTTTCCAAGTACCGAAATCGACAGAATTTTTCTAAGTACCGAAAACGTCAGAAATTTTCTAAGTATCGAAAAGGTCAGAAATTTTCTAAGATCCGAAATCATCAGAATGTTTCTAAGTACCGAAATCGTCAGAATTTTCTAAGTACCGATATCGTCAGAATTTTTCTAAGTACCGAAATCAAAAGAATTTTTCTAAGTACCGAAAACGTCAGAAATTTTTTAAGTACAGCAAACTTCCTAGTCTTTTCAAAGTACCGAAAAAGGCAGAATTTTTCAAAGTACCGAAATCGTCAGAATTTTCTAAGTTCCGAAATCGTCAGAATTTTCTAAGTTCCGAAATCGGCAGAAATTTTCTAAGTACCGAAAACGTCAGATATTTTCTAAGTACTGAAAACTTCTGAGTCTTTTCAAAGTACCGAAAAAGGCAGAAATTTTCCAAGTACCGAAATCGACAGAATTTTTCTAAGTACCGAAATCGGCAGAATTTTTCTAAGTTCCGAAAACTTTTGAATGTTTTCTAAGTACCGAAATCGACAGAATTTTTCTAAGTTCCGAAATCGTCAGAATTTTTCTATGTACCGAAATCGTCAGAAATTTTCTAAGTACCGAAAACTTCTGAGTCTTTTCAAAGTACCGAAAAAGGCAGAAATTTTCTAAGTACCGAAATCAAAAGAATTTTTCTAAGTACCGAAAACTTCTGAATGTTTAATAAGTATCGAAATCGTAAGTATTTTTCTAAGTACCGAAAATGTCAGAAATTTTCTAAGTACTGCAAACTTCTGAGTCTTTTCAAAGTACCGAAAAAGGCAGAAATTTTCCAAGTACCGAAATCAACAGAATTTTTCTAAGTACCGAATTCGACAGAATTTTTCTAAGTAACGAAAACTTCTGAATGTTTTCTAAGTACCGAAAAAGGCAGAAATTTTGTAAGTACCGAAAACTTCCGAGTCTTTTCTAAGTACCGAAATCGACAGAATTTTTCTAAGTACCGAAATCATCAGAATTTTTCTAAGTACCGGAATCGGCAGAATTTTTCTAAGTACCGAAAACTTCTGAATGTTTAATAAGTATCGAAATCGTAAGTATTTTTCTAAGTACCGAAAATGTCAGAAATTTTCTAAGTACTGCAAACTTCTGAGTCTTTTCAAAGTACCGAAAACGTCAGATATTTTCTAAGTACTGAAAACTTCTGAGTCTTTTCAAAGTACCGAAAAAGGCAGAAATTTTCCAAGTACCGAAATCGACAGAATTTTTCTAAGTACCGAAAACGTCAGAAATTTTCTAAGTATCGAAAAGGTCAGAAATTTTCTAAGATCCGAAATCATCAGAATGTTTCTAAGTACCGAAATCGTCAGAATTTTCTAAGTACCGATATCGTCAGAATTTTTCTAAGTACCGAAATCAAAAGAATTTTTCTAAGTACCGAAAACGTCAGAAATTTTTTAAGTACTGCAAACTTCCTAGTCTTTTCAAAGTACCGAAAAAGGCAGAATTTTTCAAAGTACCGAAATCATCAGAATTTTTCTAAGATCCGAAATCATCAGAATTTTTCTAAGTACCGAAAACGTCAGAAATTTTCTAAGTACCGAAAATGTCAGAAATTTTCTTAGTACCGAAATTGGCAGATTTTTTCTAAGTACCGAAATCAACAGAATTTTTCTAAGTACCGAAATCGGCAGAATTTTTCTAAGTACCGAAAATGTCAGAAATTTTCTAAGTACCGAAAACGTCAGATATTTTCTAAGTACTGAAAACTTCTGAGTCTTTTCAAAGTACCGAAAAAGGCAGAAATTTTCCAAGTACCGAAATCGGCAGAATTTTTCTAAGTACCGAAAACGTCAGAAATTTTCTAAGTATCGAAAAGGTCAGAAATTTTCTAAGATCCGAAATCATCAGAATGTTTCTAAGTACCGAAATCGTCAGAATTTTCTAAGTACCGATATCGTCAGAATTTTTCTAAGTACCGAAATCAAAAGAATTTTTCTAAGTACCGAAAACGTCAGAAATTTTTTAAGTACTGCAAACTTCCTAGTCTTTTCAAAGTACCGAAAAAGGCAGAATTTTTAAAAGTACCGAAATCATCAGAATTTTTCTAAGATCCGAAATCATCAGAATTTTTCTAAGTACCGAAAACGTCAGAAATTTTCTAAGTACCGAAAATGTCAGAAATTTTCTTAGTACCGAAATTGGCAGAATTTTTCTAAGTACCGAAAACTTCCGAGTCTTTTCTAAGTACCGAAATCGACAGAATTTTTCTAAGTACCGAAATCAACAGAATTTTTCTAAGTACCGAAATCGGCAGAATTTTTCTAAGTACCGAAAATGTCAGAAATTTTCTAAGTACCGAAAACGTCAGATATTTTTTAAGTACTGAAAACTTCTGAGTCTTTTCAAAGTACCGAAAAAGGCAGAAATTTTCCAAGTACCGAAATCGACAGAATTTTTCTAAGTACCGAATTCGACAGAATTTTTCTAAGTAACGAAAACTTCTGAATGTTTTCTAAGTACCGAAAAAGGCAGAAATTTTGTAAGTACCGAAAACTTCCAAGTCTTTTCTAAGTACCGAAATCGACAGATTTTTTCTAAGTACCGAAATCAACAGAATTTTTCTAAGTACCGAAATCGGCAGAATTTTTCTAAGTACCGAAAATGTCAGAAATTTTCTAAGTACCGAAAATGTCAGAAATTTTCTAAGTACCGAAAACGTCAGATATTTTCTAAGTACTGAAAACTTCTGAGTCTTTTCAAAGTACCGAAAAAGGCAGAAATTTTCCAAGTACCGAAATCGGCAGAATTTTTCTAAGTACCGAAAACGTCAGAAATTTTCTAAGTATCGAAAAGGTCAGAAATTTTCTAAGATCCGAAATCATCAGAATGTTTCTAAGTACCGAAATCGTCAGAATTTTCTAAGTACCGATATCGTCAGAATTTTTCTAAGTACCGAAATCAAAAGAATTTTTCTAAGTACCGAAAACGTCAGAAATTTTTTAAGTACTGCAAACTTCCTAGTCTTTTCAAAGTACCGAAAAAGGCAGAATTTTTCAAAGTACCGAAATCATCAGAATTTTTCTAAGATCCGAAATCATCAGAATTTTTCTAAGTACCGAAAACGTCAGAAATTTTCTAAGTACCGAAAATGTCAGAAATTTTCTTAGTACCGAAATTGGCAGAATTTTTCTAAGTACCGAAAACTTCCGAGTCTTTTCTAAGTACCGAAATCGACAGAATTTTTCTAAGTACCGAAATCAACAGAATTTTTCTAAGTACCGAAATCGGCAGAATTTTTCTAAGTACCGAAAATGTCAGAAATTTTCTAAGTACCGAAAACGTCAGATATTTTTTAAGTACTGAAAACTTCTGAGTCTTTTCAAAGTACCGAAAAAGGCAGAAATTTTCCAAGTACCGAAATCGACAGAATTTTTCTAAGTACCGAATTCGACAGAATTTTTCTAAGTAACGAAAACTTCTGAATGTTTTCTAAGTACCGAAAAAGGCAGAAATTTTGTAAGTACCGAAAACTTCCAAGTCTTTTCTAAGTACCGAAATCGACAGATTTTTTCTAAGTACCGAAATCAACAGAATTTTTCTAAGTACCGAAATCGGCAGAATTTTTCTAAGTACCGAAAATGTCAGAAATTTTCTAAGTACCGAAAACGTCAGATATTTTCTAAGTACTGAAAACTTCTGAGTCTTTTCAAAGTACCGAAAAAGGCAGAAATTTTCCAAGTACCGAAATCGACAGAATTTTTCTAAGTACCGAATTCGACAGAATTTTTCTAAGTAATGAAAACTTCTGAACGTTTTCTAAGTACCGAAAAAGGCAGAAATTTTGTAAGTACCGAAAACTTCCGAGTCTTTTCTAAGTACCGAAATCGACAGATTTTTTCTAAGTACCGAAATCAACAGAATTTTTCTAAGTACCGAAATCGGCAGAATTTTTCTAAGTACCGAAAATGTCAGAAATTTTCTAAGTACCGAAATCGGCAGAAATTTTCTAAGTACCGAAAACGTCAGATATTTTTTAAGTACTGAAAACTTCTGAGTCTTTTCAAAGTACCGAAAAAGGCAGAAATTTTCCAAGTACCGAAATCGACAGAATTTTTCTAAGTACCGAATTCGACAGAATTTTTCTAAGTAACGAAAACTTCTGAATGTTTTCTAAGTACCGAAAAAGGCAGAAATTTTGTAAGTACCGAAAACTTCCAAGTCTTTTCTAAGTACCGAAATCGACAGATTTTTTCTAAGTACCGAAATCAACAGAATTTTTCTAAGTACCGAAATCGGCAGAATTTTTCTAAGTACCGAAAATGTCAGAAATTTTCTAAGTACCGAAAACGTCAGATATTTTCTAAGTACTGAAAACTTCTGAGTCTTTTCAAAGTACCGAAAAAGGCAGAAATTTTCCAAGTACCGAAATCGACAGAATTTTTCTAAGTACCGAATTCGACAGAATTTTTCTAAGTAATGAAAACTTCTGAACGTTTTCTAAGTACCGAAAAAGGCAGAAATTTTGTAAGTACCGAAAACTTCCGAGTCTTTTCTAAGTACCGAAATCGACAGATTTTTTCTAAGTACCGAAATCAACAGAATTTTTCTAAGTACCGAAATCGGCAGAATTTTTCTAAGTACCGAAAATGTCAGAAATTTTCTAAGTACCGAAAACGTCAGATATTTTCTAAGTACTGAAAACTTCTGAGTCTTTTCAAAGTACCGAAAAAGGCAGAAATTTTCCAAGTACCGAAATCGACGGAATTTTTCTAAGTACCGAAAACGTCAGAAATTTTCTAAGTATCGAAAAGGTCAGAAATTTTCTAAGATCCGAAATCATCAGAATGTTTCTAAGTACCGAAATCGTCAGAATTTTCTAAGTACCGATATCGTCAGAATTTTTCTAAGTACCGAAATCAAAAGAATTTTTCTAAGTTCCGAAATCGTCAGAATTTTCTAAGTTCCGAAATCGGCAGAAATTTTCTAAGTACCGAAAACGTCAGATATTTTCTAAGTACTGAAAACTTCTGAGTCTTTTCAAAGTACCGAAAAAGGCAGAAATTTTCCAAGTACCGAAATCGACAGAATTTTTCTAAGTACCGAAATCGGCAGAATTTTTCTAAGTTCCGAAAACTTTTGAATGTTTTCTAAGTACCGAAATCGACAGAATTTTTCTAAGATCCGAAATCATCAGAATGTTTCTAAGTACCGAAATCGTCAGAATTTTCTAAGTACCGATATCGTCAGAATTTTTCTAAGTACCGAAATCAAAAGAATATTTCTAAGTACCGAAAACGTCAGAAATTTTTTAAGTACTGCAAACTTCCTAGTCTTTTCAAAGTACCGAAAAAGGCAGAATTTTTCAAAGTACCGAAATCATCAGAATTTTTCTAAGATCCGAAATCATCAGAATTTTTCTAAGTACCGAAAACGTCAGAAATTTTCTAAGTACCGAAAATGTCAGAAATTTTCTAAGTACTGAAAACTTCTGAGTCTTTTCAAAGTACCGAAAAAGGCAGAAATTTTCCAAGTACCGAAATCGACAGAATTTTTCTAAGTACCGAAAACGTCAGAAATTTTCTAAGTACCGAAAACGTCAGAAATTTTCTAAGTACCGAAAACATCCTAGTTTTTTCAAAGTACCGAAAAAGGCAGAATTTTTCAAAGTACCGAAATCGTCAGAATTTTCTAAGTACCGAAATCGGCAGAATTTTTCTAAGTACCGAAAACTTCTGAATGTTTAATAAGTATCGAAATCGTAAGAATTTTCCTAAGAACCGAAATTGACAGAATTTTTCTAAGTACCGAAATCAACAGAATTTTTCTAAGTACCGAAAACGTCAGAAATTTTCTAAGTACCGAAAACTTCCGAGTCTTTTCTAAGTACCGAAATCGACAGAATTTTTCTAAGTACCGAAATCAACAGAATTTTTCTAAGTACCGAAATCGGCAGAATTTTTCTAAGTACCGAAAACTTCTGAATGTTTAATAAGTATCGAAATCGTAAGTATTTTTCTAAGTACCGAAAATGTCAGAAATTTTCTAAGTACCGAAAACGTCAGATATTTTCTAAGTACTGAAAACTTCTGAGTCTTTTCAAAGTTCCGAAAAAGGCAGAAATTTTCCAAGTACCGAAATCGACAGAATTTTTCTAAGTACCGAAAACGTCAGAAATTTTCTAAGTATCGAAAAGGTCAGAAATTTTCTAAGATCCGAAATCATCAGAATGTTTCTAAGTACCGAAATCGTCAGAATTTTCTAAGTACCGATATCGTCAGAATTTTTCTAAGTACCGAAATCAGAAGAATATTTCTAAGTACCGAAAACGTCAGAAATTTTTTAAGTACAGCAAACTTCCTAGTCTTTTCAAAGTACCGAAAAAGGCAGAATTTTTCAAAGTACCGAAATCGTCAGAATTTTCTAAGTTCCGAAATCGGCAGAATTTTTCTAAGTACCGAAAATGTCAGAAATTTTCTAAGTACCGAAAACGTCAGATATTTTCTAAGTACTGAAAACTTCTGAGTCTTTTCAAAGTACCGAAAAAGGCAGAAATTTTCCAAGTACCGAAATCGACAGAATTTTTCTATGTACCGAAAACGTCAGAAATTTTCAAAGTATCGAAAAGGTCAGAAATTTTCTAAGATCCGAAATCATCAGAATGTTTCTAAGTACCGAAATCGTCAGAATTTTCTAAGTACCGATATCGTCAGAATTTTTCTAAGTACCGAAATCAAAAGAATTTTTCTAAGTACCGAAAATGTCAGAAATTTTCTAAGTACCGAAAACGTCAGATATTTTCTAAGTACCGAAAACATCCTAGTTTTTTCAAAGTACCGAAAAAGGCAGAATTTTTCAAAGTACCGAAATCGTCAGAATTTTCTAAGTACCGAAATCGGCAGAATTTTTCTAAGTACCGAAAACTTCTGAATGTTTAATAAGTATCGAAATCGTAAGAATTTTCCTAAGAACCGAAATTGACTGAATTTTTCTAAGTACCGAAATCAAAAGAATTTTTCTAAGTACCGAAAATGTCAGAAATTTTCTAAGTACCGAAAACGTCAGATATTTTCTAAGTACCGAAAACATCCTAGTTTTTTCAAAGTACCGAAAAAGGCAGAATTTTTCAAAGTACCGAAATCGTCAGAATTTTCTAAGTACCGAAATCGGCAGAATTTTTCTAAGTACCGAAAACTTCTGAATGTTTAATAAGTATCGAAATCGTAAGTATTTTTCTAAGTACCGAAAATGTCAGAAATTTTCTAAGTACTGCAAACTTCTGAGTATTTTCAAAGTACCGAAAAAGGCAGAAATTTTCCAAGTACCGAAATCAACAGAATTTTTCTAAGTACCGAATTCGACAGAATTTTTCTAAGTAATGAAAACTTCTGAACGTTTTCTAAGTACCGAAAAAGGCAGAAATTTTGTAAGTACCGAAAACTTCCGAGTCTTTTCTAAGTACCGAAATCGACAGATTTTTTCTAAGTACCGAAATCAACAGAATTTTTCTAAGTACCGAAATCGGCAGAATTTTTCTAAGTACCGAAAATGTCAGAAATTTTCTAAGTGCCGAAAACGTCAGATATTTTCTAAGTACTGAAAACTTCTGAGTCTTTTCAAAGTACCGAAAAAGGCAGAAATTTTCCAAGTACCGAAATCGACAGAATTTTTCTAAGTACCGAAAACGTCAGAAATTTTCTAAGTATCGAAAAGGTCAGAAATTTTCTAAGATCCGAAATCATCAGAATGTTTCTAAGTACCGAAATCGTCAGAATTTTCTAAGTACCGATATCGTCAAAATTTTTCTAAGTACCGAAATCAAAAGAATTTTTCTAAGTACCGAAAACGTCAGAAATTTTTTAAGTACTGCAAACTTCCTAGTCTTTTCAAAGTACCGAAATCGTCAGAATTTTCTAAGTACCGAAATCGGCAGAATTTTTCTAAGTACCGAAAACTTCTATATGTTTAATAAGTATCGAAATCGTAAGAATTTTTCTAAGTTCCGAAATCATCAGAATTTTTCTAAGATCCGAAATCATCAGAATTTTTCTAAGTACCGAAAACGTCAGAAATTTTCTAAGTACCGAAAACTTCCGAGTCTTTTCTAAGTACCGAAATCGACAGAATTTTTCTAAGAACCGAAATCAACAGAATTTTTCTAAGTACCGAAATCGGCAGAATTTTTCTAAGTACCGAAAACTTCTGAATGTTTAATAAGTATCGAAATCGTAAGTATTTTTCTAAGTACCGAAAATGTCAGAAATTTTCTAAGTACTGCAAACTTCTGAGTCTTTTCAAAGTACCGAAAAAGGCAGAAATTTTCCAAGTACCGAAATCAACAGAATTTTTCTAAGTACCGAATTCGACAGAATTTTTCTAAGTAATGAAAACTTCTGAACGTTTTCTAAGTACCGAAAAAGGCAGAAATTTTGTAAGTACCGAAAACTTCCGAGTCTTTTCTAAGTACCGAAATCGACAGATTTTTTCTAAGTACCGAAATCAACAGAATTTTTCTAAGTACTGAAATCGGCAGAATTTTTCTAAGTTCCGAAAACTTCTGAATGTTTAATAAGTATCGAAATCGTAAGAATTTTCCTAAGAACCGAAATTGACAGAATTTTTCTAAGTACCGAAATCAACAGAATTTTTCTAAGTACCGAAAACGTCAGAAATTTTCTAAGTACCGAAAACTTCCGAGTCTTTTCTAAGTACCGAAATCGACAGAATTTTTCTAAGTACCGAAATCAACAGAATTTTTCTAAGTACCGAAATCGGCAGAATTTTTCTAAGTACCGAAAACTTCTGAATGTTTAATAAGTATCGAAATCGTAAGTATTTTTCTAAGTACCGAAAATGTCAGAAATTTTCTAAGTACCGAAAACGTCAGATATTTTCTAAGTACTGAAAACTTCTGAGTCTTTTCAAAGTACCGAAAAAGGCAGAAATTTTCCAAGTACCGAAATCGACAGAATTTTTCTAAGTACCGAAAACGTCAGAAATTTTCTAAGTATCGAAAAGGTCAGAAATTTTCTAAGATCCGAAATCATCAGAATGTTTCTAAGTACCGAAATCGTCAGAATTTTCTAAGTACCGATATCGTCAGAATTTTTCTAAGTACCGAAATCAGAAGAATATTTCTAAGTACCGAAAACGTCAGAAATTTTTTAAGTACAGCAAACTTCCTAGTCTTTTCAAAGTACCGAAAAAGGCAGAATTTTTCAAAGTACCGAAATCGTCAGAATTTTCTAAGTTCCGAAATCGGCAGAATTTTTCTAAGTACCGAAAATGTCAGAAATTTTCTAAGTACCGAAAACGTCAGATATTTTCTAAGTACTGAAAACTTCTGAGTCTTTTCAAAGTACCGAAAAAGGCAGAAATTTTCCAAGTACCGAAATCGACAGAATTTTTCTATGTACCGAAAACGTCAGAAATTTTCAAAGTATCGAAAAGGTCAGAAATTTTCTAAGATCCGAAATCATCAGAATGTTTCTAAGTACCGAAATCGTCAGAATTTTCTAAGTACCGATATCGTCAGAATTTTTCTAAGTACCGAAATCAAAAGAATTTTTCTAAGTACCGAAAATGTCAGAAATTTTCTAAGTACCGAAAACGTCAGATATTTTCTAAGTACCGAAAACATCCTAGTTTTTTCAAAGTACCGAAAAAGGCAGAATTTTTCAAAGTACCGAAATCGTCAGAATTTTCTAAGTACCGAAATCGGCAGAATTTTTCTAAGTACCGAAAACTTCTGAATGTTTAATAAGTATCGAAATCGTAAGAATTTTCCTAAGAACCGAAATTGACTGAATTTTTCTAAGTACCGAAATCAACAGAATTTTTCTAAGTACCGAAATCGGCAGAATTTTTCTAAGTACCGAAAACTTCTGAATGTTTAATAAGTATCGAAATCGTAAGTATTTTTCTAAGTACCGAAAATGTCAGAAATTTTCTAAGTACTGCAAACTTCTGAGTATTTTCAAAGTACCGAAAAAGGCAGAAATTTTCCAAGTACCGAAATCAACAGAATTTTTCTAAGTACCGAATTCGACAGAATTTTTCTAAGTAATGAAAACTTCTGAACGTTTTCTAAGTACCGAAAAAGGCAGAAATTTTGTAAGTACCGAAAACTTCCGAGTCTTTTCTAAGTACCGAAATCGACAGATTTTTTCTAAGTACCGAAATCAACAGAATTTTTCTAAGTACCGAAATCGGCAGAATTTTTCTAAGTACCGAAAATGTCAGAAATTTTCTAAGTGCCGAAAACGTCAGATATTTTCTAAGTACTGAAAACTTCTGAGTCTTTTCAAAGTACCGAAAAAGGCAGAAATTTTCCAAGTACCGAAATCGACAGAATTTTTCTAAGTACCGAAAACGTCAGAAATTTTCTAAGTATCGAAAAGGTCAGAAATTTTCTAAGATCCGAAATCATCAGAATGTTTCTAAGTACCGAAATCGTCAGAATTTTCTAAGTACCGATATCGTCAAAATTTTTCTAAGTACCGAAATCAAAAGAATTTTTCTAAGTACCGAAAACGTCAGAAATTTTTTAAGTACTGCAAACTTCCTAGTCTTTTCAAAGTACCGAAATCGTCAGAATTTTCTAAGTACCGAAATCGGCAGAATTTTTCTAAGTACCGAAAACTTCTATATGTTTAATAAGTATCGAAATCGTAAGAATTTTTCTAAGTTCCGAAATCATCAGAATTTTTCTAAGATCCGAAATCATCAGAATTTTTCTAAGTACCGAAAACGTCAGAAATTTTCTAAGTACCGAAAACTTCCGAGTCTTTTCTAAGTACCGAAATCGACAGAATTTTTCTAAGAACCGAAATCAACAGAATTTTTCTAAGTACCGAAATCGGCAGAATTTTTCTAAGTACCGAAAACTTCTGAATGTTTAATAAGTATCGAAATCGTAAGTATTTTTCTAAGTACCGAAAATGTCAGAAATTTTCTAAGTACTGCAAACTTCTGAGTCTTTTCAAAGTACCGAAAAAGGCAGAAATTTTCCAAGTACCGAAATCAACAGAATTTTTCTAAGTACCGAATTCGACAGAATTTTTCTAAGTAATGAAAACTTCTGAACGTTTTCTAAGTACCGAAAAAGGCAGAAATTTTGTAAGTACCGAAAACTTCCGAGTCTTTTCTAAGTACCGAAATCGACAGATTTTTTCTAAGTACCGAAATCAACAGAATTTTTCTAAGTACTGAAATCGGCAGAATTTTTCTAAGTTCCGAAAACTTCTGAATGTTTAATAAGTATCGAAATCGTAAGTATTTTTCTAAGTACCGAAAATGTCAGAAATTTTCTAAGTACTGCAAACTTCTGAGTCTTTTCAAAGTACCGAAAAAGGCAGAAATTTTCCAAGTACCGAAATCAACAGAATTTTTCTAAGTACCGAATTCGACAGAATTTTTCTAAGTAATGAAAACTTCTGAACGTTTTCTAAGTACCGAAAAAGGCAGAAATTTTGTAAGTACCGAAAACTTCCGAGTCTTTTCTAAGTACCGAAATCGACAGATTTTTTCTAAGTACCGAAATCAACAGAATTTTTCTAAGTACCGAAATCGGCAGAATTTTTCTAAGTACCGAAAATGTCAGAAATTTTCTAAGTGCCGAAAACGTCAGATATTTTCTAAGTACTGAAAACTTCTGAGTCTTTTCAAAGTACCGAAAAAGGCAGAAATTTTCCAAGTACCGAAATCGACAGAATTTTTCTAAGTACCGAAAACGTCAGAAATTTTCTAAGTATCGAAAAGGTCAGAAATTTTCTAAGATCCGAAATCATCAGAATGTTTCTAAGTACCGAAATCGTCAGAATTTTCTAAGTACCGATATCGTCAAAATTTTTCTAAGTACCGAAATCAAAAGAATTTTTCTAAGTACCGAAAACGTCAGAAATTCTTTAAGTACTGCAAACTTCCTAGTCTTTTCAAAGTACCGAAAAAGGCAGAATTTTTCAAAGTACCGAAATCGTCAGAATTTTCTAAGTACCGAAATCGGCAGAATTTTTCTAAGTACCGAAAACTTCTGTATGTTTAATAAGTATCGAAATCGTAAGAATTTTTCTAAGTTCCGAAATCATCAGAATTTTTCTAAGATCCGAAATCATCAGAATTTTTCTAAGTACCGAAAACGTCAGAAATTTTCTAAGTACCGAAAACTTCCGAGTCTTTTCTAAGTACCGAGAAATTTTCCGAGTCTTTTCTAAGTACCGAAATCGACAGATTTTTTCTAAGTACCGAAATCAACAGAATTTTTCTAAGTACCGAAATCGGCAGAATTTTTCTAAGTACCGAAAATGTCAGAAATTTTCTAAGTGCCGAAAACGTCAGATATTTTCTAAGTACTGAAAACTTCTGAGTCTTTTCAAAGTACCGAAAAAGGCAGAAATTTTCTAAGTACCGAAAACGGCAGAATTTTTCTAAGTACCGAAAATGTCAGAAATTTTCTAAGATCCGAAATCATCAGAATGTTTCTAAGTACCGAAATCGTCAGAATTTTCTAAGTACCGATATCGTCAAAATTTTTCTAAGTACCGAAATCAAAAGAATTTTTCTAAGTACCGAAAACGTCAGAAATTTTTTAAGTACTGCAAACTTCCTAGTCTTTTCAAAGTACCGAAAAAGGCAGAATTTTTCTAAGTACCGAAATCGGCAGAATTTTTCTAAGTACCGAAAATGTCAGAAATTTTCTAAGTACCGAAAACGTCAGATATTTTCTAAGTACTGAAAACTTCTGAATCTTTTCAAAGTACCGAAAAAGGCAGAAATTTTCCAAGTACCGAAATCGACAGAATTTTTCTAAGTACCGAATTCGACAGAATTTTTCTAAGTAATGAAAACTTCTGAACGTTTTCTAAGTACCGAAAAAGGCAGAAATTTTGTAAGTACCGAAAACTTCCGAGTCTTTTCTAAGTACCGAAATCGACAGATTTTTTCTAAGTACCGAAATCAACAGAATTTTTCTAAGTACCGAAATCGGCAGAATTTTTCTAAGTACCGAAAATGTCAGAAATTTTCTAAGTACCGAAAACGTCAGATATTTTCTAAGTACTGAAAACTTCTGAGTCTTTTCAAAGTACCGAAAAAGGCAGAAATTTTCCAAGTACCGAAATCGACAGAATTTTTCTAAGTACCGAAAACGTCAGAAATTTTCTAAGTATCGAAAAGGTCAGAAATTTTCTAAGATCCGAAATCATCAGAATGTTTCTAAGTACCGAAATCGTCAGAATTTTCTAAGTACCGATATCGTCAGAATTTTTCTAAGTACCGAAATCAAAAGAATTTTTCTAAGTACCGAAAACGTCAGAAATTTTTTAAGTACAGCAAACTTCCTAGTCTTTTCAAAGTACCGAAAAAGGCAGAATTTTTCAAAGTACCGAAATCGTCAGAATTTTCTAAGTTCCGAAATCGTCAGAATTTTCTAAGTTCCGAAATCGGCAGAAATTTTCTAAGTACCGAAAACGTCAGATATTTTCTAAGTACTGAAAACTTCTGAGTCTTTTCAAAGTACCGAAAAAGGCAGAAATTTTCCAAGTACCGAAATCGACAGAATTTTTCTAAGTACCGAAATCGGCAGAATTTTTCTAAGTTCCGAAAACTTTTGAATGTTTTTTAAGTACCGAAATCGACAGAATTTTTCTAAGTTCCGAAATCGTCAGAATTTTTCTATGTACCGAAATCGTCAGAAATTTTCTAAGTACCGAAAACTTCTGAGTCTTTTCAAAGTACCGAAAAAGGCAGAAATTTTCTAAGTACCGAAATCAAAAGAATTTTTCTAAGTACCGAAAACTTCTGAATGTTTAATAAGTATCGAAATCGTAAGTATTTTTCTAAGTACCGAAAATGTCAGAAATTTTCTAAGTACTGCAAACTTCTGAGTCTTTTCAAAGTACCGAAAAAGGCAGAAATTTTCCAAGTACCGAAATCAACAGAATTTTTCTAAGTACCGAATTCGACAGAATTTTTCTAAGTAACGAAAACTTCTGAATGTTTTCTAAGTACCGAAAAAGGCAGAAATTTTGTAAGTACCGAAAACTTCCGAGTCTTTTCTAAGTACCGAAATCGACAGAATTTTTCTAAGTACCGAAATCATCAGAATTTTTCTAAGTACCGGAATCGGCAGAATTTTTCTAAGTACCGAAAACTTCTGAATGTTTAATAAGTATCGAAATCGTAAGTATTTTTCTAAGTACCGAAAATGTCAGAAATTTTCTAAGTACTGCAAACTTCTGAGTCTTTTCAAAGTACCGAAAACGTCAGATATTTTCTAAGTACTGAAAACTTCTGAGTCTTTTCAAAGTACGGAAAAAGGCAGAAATTTTCCAAGTACCGAAATCGACAGAATTTTTCTAAGTACCGAAAACGTCAGAAATTTTCTAAGTATCGAAAAGGTCAGAAATTTTCTAAGATCCGAAATCATCAGAATGTTTCTAAGTACCGAAATCGTCAGAATTTTCTAAGTACCGATATCGTCAGAATTTTTCTAAGTACCGAAATCAAAAGAATATTTCTAAGTACCGAAAACGTCAGAAATTTTTTAAGTACAGCAAACTTCCTAGTCTTTTCAAAGTACCGAAAAAGGCAGAATTTTTCAAAGTACCGAAATCGTCAGAATTTTCTAAGTTCCGAAATCGGCAGAATTTTTCTAAGTACCGAAAATGTCAGAAATTTTCTAAGTACCGAAAACGTCAGATATTTTCTAAGTACTGAAAACTTCTGAGTCTTTTCAAAGTACCGAAAAAGGCAGAAATTTTCCAAGTACCGAAATCGACAGAATTTTTCTAAGTACCGAAAACGTCAGAAATTTTCTAAGTACCGAAAACGTCAGAAATTTTCTAAGTACCGAAAACATCCTAGTTTTTTCAAAGTACCGAAAAAGGCAGAATTTTTCAAAGTACCGAAATCGTCAGAATTTTCTAAGTACCGAAATCGGCAGAATTTTTCTAAGTACCGAAAACTTCTGAATGTTTAATAAGTATCGAAATCGTAAGAATTTTCCTAAGAACCGAAATTGACTGAATTTTTCTAAGTACCGAAATCAACAGAATTTTTCTAAGTACCGAAAACGTCAGAAATTTTCTAAGTACCGAAAACTTCCGAGTCTTTTCTAAGTACCGAAATCGACAGAATTTTTCTAAGTACCGAAATCAACAGAATTTTTCTAAGTACCGAAATCGGCAGAATTTTTCTAAGTACCGAAAACTTCTGAATGTTTAATAAGTATCGAAATCGTAAGTATTTTTCTAAGTACCGAAAATGTCAGAAATTTTCTAAGTACCGATATCGTCAGAATTTTTCTAAGTACCGAAATCAAAAGAATATTTCTAAGTACCGAAAACGTCAGAAATTTTTTAAGTACAGCAAACTTCCTAGTCTTTTCAAAGTACCGAAAAAGGCAGAATTTTTCAAAGTACCGAAATCGTCAGAATTTTCTAAGTTCCGAAATCGGCAGAATTTTTCTAAGTACCGAAAATGTCAGAAATTTTCTAAGTACCGAAAACGTCAGATATTTTCTAAGTACTGAAAACTTCTGAGTCTTTTCAAAGTACCGAAAAAGGCAGAAATTTTCCAAGTACCGAAATCGACAGAATTTTTCTAAGTACCGAAAACGTCAGAAATTTTCTAAGTATCGAAAAGGTCAGAAATTTTCTAAGATCCGAAATCATCAGAATGTTTCTAAGTACCGAAATCGTCAGAATTTTCTAAGTACCGATATCGTCAGAATTTTTCTAAGTACCGAAATCAGAAGAATATTTCTAAGTACCGAAAACGTCAGAAATTTTTTAAGTACAGCAAACTTCCTAGTCTTTTCAAAGTACCGAAAAAGGCAGAATTTTTCAAAGTACCGAAATCGTCAGAATTTTCTAAGTTCCGAAATCGGCAGAATTTTTCTAAGTACCGAAAATGTCAGAAATTTTCTAAGTACCGAAAACGTCAGATATTTTCTAAGTACTGAAAACTTCTGAGTCTTTTCAAAGTACCGAAAAAGGCAGAAATTTTCCAAGTACCGAAATCGACAGAATTTTTCTAAGTACCGAAAACGTCAGAAATTTTCAAAGTATCGAAAAGGTCAGAAATTTTCTAAGATCCGAAATCATCAGAATGTTTCTAAGTACCGAAATCGTCAGAATTTTCTAAGTACCGATATCGTCAGAATTTTTCTAAGTACCGAAATCAAAAGAATTTTTCTAAGTACCGAAAATGTCAGAAATTTTCTAAGTACCGAAAACGTCAGATATTTTCTAAGTACCGAAAACATCCTAGTTTTTTCAAAGTACCGAAAAAGGCAGAATTTTTCAAAGTACCGAAATCGTCAGAATTTTCTAAGTACCGAAATCGGCAGAATTTTTCTAAGTACCGAAAACTTCTGAATGTTTAATAAGTATCGAAATCGTAAGAATTTTCCTAAGAACCGAAATCGGCAGAATTTTTCTAAGTACCGAAAACTTCTGAATGTTTAATAAGTATCGAAATCGTAAGTATTTTTCTAAGTACCGAAAATGTCAGAAATTTTCTAAGTACTGCAAACTTCTGAGTATTTTCAAAGTACCGAAAAAGGCAGAAATTTTCCAAGTACCGAAATCAACAGAATTTTTCTAAGTACCGAATTCGACAGAATTTTTCTAAGTAATGAAAACTTCTGAACGTTTTCTAAGTACCGAAAAAGGCAGAAATTTTGTAAGTACCGAAAACTTCCGAGTCTTTTCTAAGTACCGAAATCGACAGATTTTTTCTAAGTACCGAAATCAACAGAATTTTTCTAAGTACTGAAATCGGCAGAATTTTTCTAAGTTCCGAAAACTTCTGAATGTTTAATAAGTATCGAAATCGTAAGTATTTTTCTAAGTACCGAAAATGTCAGAAATTTTCTAAGTACTGCAAACTTCTGAGTCTTTTCAAAGTACCGAAAAAGGCAGAAATTTTCCAAGTACCGAAATCAACAGAATTTTTCTAAGTACCGAATTCGACAGAATTTTTCTAAGTAATGAAAACTTCTGAACGTTTTCTAAGTACCGAAAAAGGCAGAAATTTTGTAAGTACCGAAAACTTCCGAGTCTTTTCTAAGTACCGAAATCGACAGATTTTTTCTAAGTACCGAAATCAACAGAATTTTTCTAAGTACCGAAATCGGCAGAATTTTTCTAAGTACCGAAAATGTCAGAAATTTTCTAAGTACCGAAAACGTCAGATATTTTCTAAGTACTGAAAACTTCTGAGTCTTTTCAAAGTACCGAAAAAGGCAGAAATTTTCCAAGTACCGAAATCGACAGAATTTTTCTAAGTACCGAAAACGTCAGAAATTTTCTAAGTATCGAAAAGGTCAGAAATTTTCTAAGATCCGAAATCATCAGAATGTTTCTAAGTACCGAAATCGTCAGAATTTTCTAAGTACCGATATCGTCAGAATTTTTCTAAGTACCGAAATCAAAAGAATTTTTCTAAGTACCGAAAACGTCAGAAATTTTTTAAGTACAGCAAACTTCCTAGTCTTTTCAAAGTACCGAAAAAGGCAGAATTTTTCAAAGTACCGAAATCGTCAGAATTTTCTAAGTTCCGAAATCGTCAGAATTTTCTAAGTTCCGAAATCGGCAGAAATTTTCTAAGTACCGAAAACGTCAGATATTTTCTAAGTACTGAAAACTTCTGAGTCTTTTCAAAGTACCGAAAAAGGCAGAAATTTTCCAAGTACCGAAATCGACAGAATTTTTCTAAGTACCGAAATCGGCAGAATTTTTCTAAGTTCCGAAAACTTTTGAATGTTTTCTAAGTACCGAAATCGACAGAATTTTTCTAAGTTCCGAAATCGTCAGAATTTTTCTATGTACCGAAATCGTCAGAAATTTTCTAAGTACCGAAAACTTCTGAGTCTTTTCAAAGTACCGAAAAAGGCAGAAATTTTCTAAGTACCGAAATCAAAAGAATTTTTCTAAGTACCGAAAACTTCTGAATGTTTAATAAGTATCGAAATCGTAAGTATTTTTCTAAGTACCGAAAATGTCAGAAATTTTCTAAGTACTGCAAACTTCTGAGTCTTTTCAAAGTACCGAAAAAGGCAGAAATTTTCCAAGTACCGAAATCAACAGAATTTTTCTAAGTACCGAATTCGACAGAATTTTTCTAAGTAACGAAAACTTCTGAATGTTTTCTAAGTACCGAAAAAGGCAGAAATTTTGTAAGTACCGAAAACTTCCGAGTCTTTTCTAAGTACCGAAATCGACAGAATTTTTCTAAGTACCGAAATCATCAGAATTTTTCTAAGTACCGGAATCGGCAGAATTTTTCTAAGTACCGAAAACTTCTGAATGTTTAATAAGTATCGAAATCGTAAGTATTTTTCTAAGTACCGAAAATGTCAGAAATTTTCTAAGTACTGCAAACTTCTGAGTCTTTTCAAAGTACCGAAAACGTCAGATATTTTCTAAGTACTGAAAACTTCTGAGTCTTTTCAAAGTACCGAAAAAGGCAGAAATTTTCCAAGTACCGAAATCGACAGAATTTTTCTAAGTACCGAAAACGTCAGAAATTTTCTAAGTATCGAAAAGGTCAGAAATTTTCTAAGATCCGAAATCATCAGAATGTTTCTAAGTACCGAAATCGTCAGAATTTTCTAAGTACCGATATCGTCAGAATTTTTCTAAGTACCGAAATCAAAAGAATATTTCTAAGTACCGAAAACGTCAGAAATTTTTTAAGTACAGCAAACTTCCTAGTCTTTTCAAAGTACCGAAAAAGGCAGAATTTTTCAAAGTACCGAAATCGTCAGAATTTTCTAAGTTCCGAAATCGGCAGAATTTTTCTAAGTACCGAAAATGTCAGAAATTTTCTAAGTACCGAAAACGTCAGATATTTTCTAAGTACTGAAAACTTCTGAGTCTTTTCAAAGTACCGAAAAAGGCAGAAATTTTCCAAGTACCGAAATCGACAGAATTTTTCTAAGTACCGAAAACGTCAGAAATTTTCTAAGTACCGAAAACGTCAGAAATTTTCTAAGTACCGAAAACATCCTAGTTTTTTCAAAGTACCGAAAAAGGCAGAATTTTTCAAAGTACCGAAATCGTCAGAATTTTCTAAGTACCGAAATCGGCAGAATTTTTCTAAGTACCGAAAACTTCTGAATGTTTAATAAGTATCGAAATCGTAAGAATTTTCCTAAGAACCGAAATTGACTGAATTTTTCTAAGTACCGAAATCAACAGAATTTTTCTAAGTACCGAAAACGTCAGAAATTTTCTAAGTACCGAAAACTTCCGAGTCTTTTCTAAGTACCGAAATCGACAGAATTTTTCTAAGTACCGAAATCAACAGAATTTTTCTAAGTACCGAAATCGGCAGAATTTTTCTAAGTACCGAAAACTTCTGAATGTTTAATAAGTATCGAAATCGTAAGTATTTTTCTAAGTACCGAAAATGTCAGAAATTTTCTAAGTACCGATATCGTCAGAATTTTTCTAAGTACCGAAATCAAAAGAATATTTCTAAGTACCGAAAACGTCAGAAATTTTTTAAGTACAGCAAACTTCCTAGTCTTTTCAAAGTACCGAAAAAGGCAGAATTTTTCAAAGTACCGAAATCGTCAGAATTTTCTAAGTTCCGAAATCGGCAGAATTTTTCTAAGTACCGAAAATGTCAGAAATTTTCTAAGTACCGAAAACGTCAGATATTTTCTAAGTACTGAAAACTTCTGAGTCTTTTCAAAGTACCGAAAAAGGCAGAAATTTTCCAAGTACCGAAATCGACAGAATTTTTCTAAGTACCGAAAACGTCAGAAATTTTCTAAGTATCGAAAAGGTCAGAAATTTTCTAAGATCCGAAATCATCAGAATGTTTCTAAGTACCGAAATCGTCAGAATTTTCTAAGTACCGATATCGTCAGAATTTTTCTAAGTACCGAAATCAGAAGAATATTTCTAAGTACCGAAAACGTCAGAAATTTTTTAAGTACAGCAAACTTCCTAGTCTTTTCAAAGTACCGAAAAAGGCAGAATTTTTCAAAGTACCGAAATCGTCAGAATTTTCTAAGTTCCGAAATCGGCAGAATTTTTCTAAGTACCGAAAATGTCAGAAATTTTCTAAGTACCGAAAACGTCAGATATTTTCTAAGTACTGAAAACTTCTGAGTCTTTTCAAAGTACCGAAAAAGGCAGAAATTTTCCAAGTACCGAAATCGACAGAATTTTTCTAAGTACCGAAAACGTCAGAAATTTTCAAAGTATCGAAAAGGTCAGAAATTTTCTAAGATCCGAAATCATCAGAATGTTTCTAAGTACCGAAATCGTCAGAATTTTCTAAGTACCGATATCGTCAGAATTTTTCTAAGTACCGAAATCAAAAGAATTTTTCTAAGTACCGAAAATGTCAGAAATTTTCTAAGTACCGAAAACGTCAGATATTTTCTAAGTACCGAAAACATCCTAGTTTTTTCAAAGTACCGAAAAAGGCAGAATTTTTCAAAGTACCGAAATCGTCAGAATTTTCTAAGTACCGAAATCGGCAGAATTTTTCTAAGTACCGAAAACTTCTGAATGTTTAATAAGTATCGAAATCGTAAGAATTTTCCTAAGAACCGAAATTGACTGAATTTTTCTAAGTACCGAAATCAACAGAATTTTTCTAAGTACCGAAATCGGCAGAATTTTTCTAAGTACCGAAAACTTCTGAATGTTTAATAAGTATCGAAATCGTAAGTATTTTTCTAAGTACCGAAAATGTCAGAAATTTTCTAAGTACTGCAAACTTCTGAGTATTTTCAAAGTACCGAAAAAGGCAGAAATTTTCCAAGTACCGAAATCAACAGAATTTTTCTAAGTACCGAATTCGACAGAATTTTTCTAAGTAATGAAAACTTCTGAACGTTTTCTAAGTACCGAAAAAGGCAGAAATTTTGTAAGTACCGAAAACTTCCGAGTCTTTTCTAAGTACCGAAATCGACAGATTTTTTCTAAGTACCGAAATCAACAGAATTTTTCTAAGTACCGAAATCGGCAGAATTTTTCTAAGTACCGAAAATGTCAGAAATTTTCTAAGTGCCGAAAACGTCAGATATTTTCTAAGTACTGAAAACTTCTGAGTCTTTTCAAAGTACCGAAAAAGGCAGAAATTTTCCAAGTACCGAAATCGACAGAATTTTTCTAAGTACCGAAAACGTCAGAAATTTTCTAAGTATCGAAAAGGTCAGAAATTTTCTAAGATCCGAAATCATCAGAATGTTTCTAAGTACCGAAATCGTCAGAATTTTCTAAGTACCGATATCGTCAAAATTTTTCTAAGTACCGAAATCAAAAGAATTTTTCTAAGTACCGAAAACGTCAGAAATTTTTTAAGTACTGCAAACTTCCTAGTCTTTTCAAAGTACCGAAAAAGGCAGAATTTTTCAAAGTACCGAAATCGTCAGAATTTTCTAAGTACCGAAATCGGCAGAATTTTTCTAAGTACCGAAAACTTCTGTATGTTTAATAAGTATCGAAATCGTAAGAATTTTTCTAAGTTCCGAAATCATCAGAATTTTTCTAAGATCCGAAATCATCAGAATTTTTCTAAGTACCGAAAACGTCAGAAATTTTCTAAGTACCGAAAACTTCCGAGTCTTTTCTAAGTACCGAAATCGACAGAATTTTTCTAAGAACCGAAATCAACAGAATTTTTCTAAGTACCGAAATCGGCAGAATTTTTCTAAGTACCGAAAACTTCTGAATGTTTAATAAGTATCGAAATCGTAAGTATTTTTCTAAGTACCGAAAATGTCAGAAATTTTCTAAGTACTGCAAACTTCTGAGTCTTTTCAAAGTACCGAAAAAGGCAGAAATTTTCCAAGTACCGAAATCAACAGAATTTTTCTAAGTACCGAATTCGACAGAATTTTTCTAAGTAATGAAAACTTCTGAACGTTTTCTAAGTACCGAAAAAGGCAGAAATTTTGTAAGTACCGAAAACTTCCGAGTCTTTTCTAAGTACCGAAATCGACAGATTTTTTCTAAGTACCGAAATCAACAAAATTTTTCTAAGTACTGAAATCGGCAGAATTTTTCTAAGTTCCGAAAACTTCTGAATGTTTAATAAGTATCGAAATCGTAAGTATTTTTCTAAGTACCGAAAATGTCAGAAATTTTCTAAGTACTGCAAACTTCTGAGTCTTTTCAAAGTACCGAAAAAGGCAGAAATTTTCCAAGTACCGAAATCAACAGAATTTTTCTAAGTACCGAATTCGACAGAATTTTTCTAAGTAATGAAAACTTCTGAACGTTTTCTAAGTACCGAAAAAGGCAGAAATTTTGTAAGTACCGAAAACTTCCGAGTCTTTTCTAAGTACCGAAATCGACAGATTTTTTCTAAGTACCGAAATCAACAGAATTTTTCTAAGTACCGAAATCGGCAGAATTTTTCTAAGTACCGAAAATGTCAGAAATTTTCTAAGTGCCGAAAACGTCAGATATTTTCTAAGTACTGAAAACTTCTGAGTCTTTTCAAAGTACCGAAAAAGGCAGAAATTTTCCAAGTACCGAAATCGACAGAATTTTTCTAAGTACCGAAAACGTCAGAAATTTTCTAAGTATCGAAAAGGTCAGAAATTTTCTAAGATCCGAAATCATCAGAATGTTTCTAAGTACCGAAATCGTCAGAATTTTCTAAGTACCGATATCGTCAAAATTTTTCTAAGTACCGAAATCAAAAGAATTTTTCTAAGTACCGAAAACGTCAGAAATTCTTTAAGTACTGCAAACTTCCTAGTCTTTTCAAAGTACCGAAAAAGGCAGAATTTTTCAAAGTACCGAAATCGTCAGAATTTTCTAAGTACCGAAATCGGCAGAATTTTTCTAAGTACCGAAAACTTCTGTATGTTTAATAAGTATCGAAATCGTAAGAATTTTTCTAAGTTCCGAAATCATCAGAATTTTTCTAAGATCCGAAATCATCAGAATTTTTCTAAGTACCGAAAACGTCAGAAATTTTCTAAGTACCGAAAACTTCCGAGTCTTTTCTAAGTACCGAGAAATTTTCCGAGTCTTTTCTAAGTACCGAAATCGACAGATTTTTTCTAAGTACCGAAATCAACAGAATTTTTCTAAGTACCGAAATCGGCAGAATTTTTCTAAGTACCGAAAATGTCAGAAATTTTCTAAGTGCCGAAAACGTCAGATATTTTCTAAGTACTGAAAACTTCTGAGTCTTTTCAAAGTACCGAAAAAGGCAGAAATTTTCTAAGTACCGAAAACGGCAGAATTTTTCTAAGTACCGAAAATGTCAGAAATTTTCTAAGATCCGAAATCATCAGAATGTTTCTAAGTACCGAAATCGTCAGAATTTTCTAAGTACCGATATCGTCAAAATTTTTCTAAGTACCGAAATCAAAAGAATTTTTCTAAGTACCGAAAACGTCAGAAATTTTTTAAGTACTGCAAACTTCCTAGTCTTTTCAAAGTACCGAAAAAGGCAGAATTTTTCTAAGTACCGAAATCGGCAGAATTTTTCTAAGTACCGAAAATGTCAGAAATTTTCTAAGTGCCGAAAACGTCAGATATTTTCTAAGTACTGAAAACTTCTGAGTCTTTTCAAAGTACCGAAAAAGACAGAATTTTTCTAAGTACCGAAAACGTCAGAAATTTTCTAAGTATCGAAAAGGTCAGAAATTTTCTAAGATCCGAAATCATCAGAATGTTTCTAAGTACCGAAATCGTCAGAATTTTCTAAGTACCGATATCGTCAAAATTTTTCTAAGTACCGAAATCAAAAGAATTTTTCTAAGTACCGAAAACGTCAGAAATTTTTTAAGTACTGCAAACTTCCTAGTCTTTTCAAAGTACCGAAAAAGGCAGAATTTTTCAAAGTACCGAAATCGGCAGAATTTTTCTAAGTACCGAAAACTTCTGTATGTTTAATAAGTATCGAAATCGTAAGAATTTTTCTAAGTTCCGAAATCATCAGAATTTTTCTAAGATCCGAAATCATCAGAATTTTTCTAAGTACCGAAAATGTCAGAAATTTTCTAAGTACTGCAAACTTCTGAGTCTTTTCAAAGTACCGAAAAAGGCAGAAATTTTCCAAGTACCGAAATCAACAGAATTTTTCTAAGTACCGAATTCGACAGAATTTTTCTAAGTAATGAAAACTTCTGAACGTTTTCTAAGTACCGAAAAAGGCAGAAATTTTGTAAGTACCGAAAACTTCCGAGTCTTTTCTAAGTACCGAAATCGACAGATTTTTTCTAAGTACCGAAATCAACAGAATTTTTCTAAGTACCGAAATCGGCAGAATTTTTCTAAGTACCGAAAACTTCTGAATGTTTAATAAGTATCGAAATCGTAAGTATTTTTCTAAGTACCGAAAATGTCAGAAATTTTCTAAGTACTGCAAACTTCTGAGTCTTTTCAAAGTACCGAAAAAGGCAGAAATTTTCCAAGTACCGAAATCAACAGAATTTTTCTAAGTACCGAATTCGACAGAATTTTTCTAAGTAATGAAAACTTCTGAACGTTTTCTAAGTACCGAAAAAGGCAGAAATTTTGTAAGTACCAAAAACTTCCGAGTCTTTTCTAAGTACCGAAAAAGGCAGAAATTTTCCAAGTACCGAAATCAACAGAATTTTTCTAAGTACCGAATTCGACAGAATTTTTCTAAGTAATGAAAACTTCTGAACGTTTTCTAAGTACCGAAAAAGGCAGAAATTTTGTAAGTACCGAAAACTTCCGAGTCTTTTCTAAGTACCGAAATCGACAGATTTTTTCTAAGTACCGAAATCAACAGAATTTTTCTAAGTACCGAAATCGGCAGAATTTTTCTAAGTACCGAAAATGTCAGAAATTTTCTAAGTGCCGAAAACGTCAGATATTTTCTAAGTACTGAAAACTTCTGAGTCTTTTCAAAGTACCGAAAAAGGCAGAAATTTTCCAAGTACCGAAATCGACAGAATTTTTCCAAGTACCGAAATCGTCAGAATTTTCTAAGTACCGATATCGTCAAAATTTTTCTAAGTACCGAAATCAAAAGAATTTTTCTAAGTACCGAAAACGTCAGAAATTTTTTAAGTACTGCAAACTTCCTAGTCTTTTCAAAGTACCGAAAAAGGCAGAATTTTTCAAAGTACCGAAATCGTCAGAATTTTCTAAGTACCGAAATCGGCAGAATTTTTCTAAGTACCGAAAACTTCTGTATGTTTAATAAGTATCGAAATCGTAAGAATTTTTCTAAGTTCCGAAATCATCAGAATTTTTCTAAGATCCGAAATCATCAGAATTTTTCTAAGTACCGAAAACGTCAGAAATTTTCTAAGTACCGAAAACTTCCGAGTCTTTTCTAAGTACCGAAATCGACAGAATTTTTCTAAGTACCGAAATCAACAGAATTTTTCTAAGTACCGAAATCGGCAGAATTTTTCTAAGTACCGAAAACTTCTGAATGTTTAATAAGTATCGAAATCGTAAGTATTTTTCTAAGTACCGAAAATGTCAGAAATTTTCTAAGTACTGCAAACTTCTGAGTCTTTTCAAAGTACCGAAAAAGGCAGAAATTTTCCAAGTACCGAAATCGACAGAATTTTTCTAAGTACCGAAATCGTCAGAATTTTTCTAAGTACCGAAATCAAAAGAATTTTTCTAAGTACCGAAAAAGTCAGAAATTTTCTTAGTACTGCAAACTTCCTAGTCTTTTCAAATTACGAAAAAGGCAGAAATTTTCCAAGTACCGAAATCGACAGAATTTTTCTAAGTACCGAAAACGTCAGAAATTTTCTAAGTATCGAAAAGGTCAGAAATTTTCTAAGATCCGAAATCATCAGAATTTTTCTAAGTACCGAAATCGTCAGAATTTTCTAAGTACCGAAAACGTCAGAAATTTTCTAAGTACTGAAAACTTCTGAGTCTTTTCAAAGTACCGAAAAAGGCAGAAATTTTCCAAGTACCGAAATCAACAGAATTTTTCTAAGTACCGAATTCGACAGAATTTTTCTAAGTACCGAAAACTTTTGAATGTTTTCTAAGTACCGAAAAAGGCAGAAATTTTCTAAGTACCGAAATCAAAAGAATTTTTCTAAGTACCGAAAACGTCAGATATTTTCTAAGTACCGAAAACTTCCGAGTCTTTTCTAAGTACCGAAATCAACAGAATTTTTCTAAGTACCGAAATCGGCAGAATTTTTCTAAGTACCGAAAACTTCTGAATGTTTAATAAGTATCGAAATCGTAAGTATTTTTCTAAGTACCGAAAATGTCAGAAATTTTCTAAGTACTGCAAACTTCTGAGTCTTTTCAAAGTACCGAAAAAGGCAGAAATTTTCCAAGTACCGAAATCGACAGAATTTTTCTAAGTACCGAAATCGTCAGAATTTTTCTAAGTACCGAAATCAAAAGAATTTTTCTAAGTACCGAAAAAGTCAGAAATTTTCTTAGTACTGCAAACTTCCTAGTCTTTTCAAATTACGAAAAAGGCAGAAATTTTCCAAGTACCGAAATCGACAGAATTTTTCTAAGTACCGAAAACGTCAGAAATTTTCTAAGTATCGAAAAGGTCAGAAATTTTCTAAGATCCGAAATCATCAGAATTTTTCTAAGTACCGAAATCGTCAGAATTTTCTAAGTACCGAAATCGTCAGAATTTTTCTAAGTACCGAAATCAAAAGAATTTTTCTAAGTACCGAAAACGTCAGAAATTTTCTAAGTACTGAAAACTTCTGAGTCTTTTCAAAGTACCGAAAAAGGCAGAAATTTTCCAAGTACCGAAATCAACAGAATTTTTCTAAGTACCGAATTCGACAGAATTTTTCTAAGTAACGAAAACTTCTGAATGTTTTCTAAGTACCGAAAAAGGCAGAAATTTTCTAAGTACCGAAATCAAAAGAATTTTTCTAAGTACCGAAAACGTCAGATATTTTCTAAGTACCGAAAACTTCCGAGTCTTTTCTAAGTACCGAAATCGACAGAATTTTTCTAAGTACCGAAATCAACAGAATTTTTCTAAGTACCGAAATCGGCAGAATTTTTCTAAGTACCGAAAACTTCTGAATGTTTAATAAGTATCGAAATCGTAAGTATTTTTCTAAGTACCGAAAATGTCAGAAATTTTCTAAGTACTGCAAACTTCTGAGTCTTTTCAAAGTACCGAAAAAGGCAGAAATTTTCCAAGTACCGAAATCAACAGAATTTTTCTAAGTACCGAATTCGACAGAATTTTTCTAAGTAACGAAAACTTCTGAATGTTTTCTAAGTACCGAAAAAGGCAGAAATTTTGTAAGTACCGAAAACTTCCGAGTCTTTTCTAAGTACCGAAATCGACAGATTTTTTCTAAGTACCGAAATCAACAGAATTTTTCTAAGTACCGAAATCGTCAGAAATTTTCTAAGTACCGAAAACTTCTGAGTCTTTTCAAAGTACCGAAAAAGGCAGAAATTTTCTAAGTTCTGAAATCAAAAGAATTTTTCTAAGTACCGAAAACGTCAGAAATTTTCTAAGTACCGAAAACTTCCGAGTCTTTTCTAAGTACCGAAATCGACAGAATTTTTCTAAGTAACGAAATCAACAGAATTTTTCTAAGTACCGAAATCGGCAGAATTTTTCTAAGTACCGAAAACTTCTGAATGTTTAATAAGTATCGAAATCGAAAGTATTTTTCTAAGTACCGAAAATGTCAGAAATTTTCTAAGTACTGCAAACTTCTGAGTCTTTTCAAAGTACCGAAAAAGGCAGAAATTTTCCAAGTACCGAAATCGACAGAATTTTTCTAAGTACCGAAATCGTCTGAATTTTTCTAAGTACCGAAATCAAAAGAATTTTTCTAAGTACCGAAAACGTCAGAAATTTTCTTAGTACTGCAAACTTCCTAGTCTTTTCAAATTACGAAAAAGGCAGAAATTTTCCAAGTTCCGAAATCAACAGAATTTTTCTAAGTACCGAAATCGTCAGAATTTTCTAAGTACCGAAATCGACTGAATTTTTCTAAGTACCGAAATCAACAGAATTTTTCTAAGTACCGAAATCGGCAGAATTTTTCTAAGTACCGAAAACGTCAGAAATTTTCTAAGTACCGAAAACGTCAGATATTTTCTAAGTACTGAAAACTTCTGAGTCTTTTCAAAGTACCGAAAAAGGCAGAAATTTTCCAAGTACCGAAATCGACAGAATTTTTCTAAGTACCGAAAACGTCAGAAATTTTCTAAGTATCGAAAAGGTCAGAAATTTTCTAAGTACTGAAAACTTCTGAGTCTTTTCAAAGTACCGAAAAAGGCAGAAATTTTCCAAGTACCGAAATCAACAGAATTTTTCTAAGTACCGAATTCGACAGAATTTTTCTAAGTACCGAAAACTTTTGAATGTTTTCTAAGTACCGAAAAAGGCAGAAATTTTCTAAGTACCGAAATCAAAAGAATTTTTCTAAGTACCGAAATCAAAAGAATTTTTCTAAGTACCGAAAACGTCAGAAATTTTCTAAGTACCGAAAACTTCCGAGTCTTTTCTAAGTACCGAAATCGACAGAATTTTTCTAAGTACCGAAATCAACAGAATTTTTCTAAGTACCGAAATCGACAGAATTTTTCTAAGTACCGAAAACTTCTGAATGTTTAATAAGTATCGAAATCGTAAGTATTTTTCTAAGTACCGAAAATGTCAGAAATTTTCTAAGTACTGCAAACTTCTGAGTCTTTTCAAAGTACCGAAAAAGGCAGAAATTTTCCAAGTACCGAAATCAACAGAATTTTTCTAAGTACCGAATTCGACAGAATTTTTCTAAGTAACGAAAACTTCTGAATGTTTTCTAAGTACCGAAAAAGGCAGAAATTTTGTAAGTACCGAAAACTTCCAAGTCTTTTCTAAGTACCGAAATCGACAGATTTTTTCTAAGTACCGAAATCAACAGAATTTTTCTAAGTACCGAAATCAGCAGAATTTTTCTAAGTACCGAAAATGTCAGAAATTTTCTAAGTACCGAAAACTTCTGAGACTTTTCAAAGTACCGAAAAAGGCAGAAATTTTCTAAGTTCCGAAATCAAAAGAATTTTTCTAAGTACCGAAAACGTCAGAAATTTTCTAAGTATCGAAAAGGTCAGAAATTTTCTAAGATCCGAAATCATCAGAATTTTTCTAAGTACCGAAATCGTCAGAATTTTCTAAGTACCGAAATCGTCAGAATTTTTCTAAGTACCGAAATCAAAAGAATTTTTCTAAGTACCGAAAACGTCAGAAATTTTCTAAGTACTGAAAACTTCTGAGTCTTTTCAAAGTACCGAAAAAGGCAGAAATTTTCCAAGTACCGAAATCAACAGAATTTTTCTAAGTACCGAATTCGACAGAATTTTTCTAAGTACCGAAAACTTTTGAATGTTTTCTAAGTACCGAAAAAGGCAGAAATTTTCTAAGTACCGAAATCAAAAGAATTTTTCTAAGTACCGAAAACGTCAGAAATTTTCTAAGTACCGAAAACTTCCGAGTCTTTTCTAAGTACCGAAATCGACAGAATTTTTCTAAGTACCGAAATCAACAGAATTTTTCTAAGTACCGAAATCGGCAGAATTTTTCTAAGTACCGAAAACTTCTGAATGTTTAATAAGTATCGAAATCGTAAGTATTTTTCTAAGTACCGAAAATGTCACAAATTTTCTAAATACTGCAAACTTCTGAGTCTTTTCAAAGTACCGAAAAAGGCAGAAATTTTCCAAGTACCGAAATCAGCAGAATTTTTCAAAGTTCCGAAATCATCAGAATTTTTCTAAGTACCGAAATCATCAGAATTTTTCTAAGTACCGAAAACGTCAGAAATTTTCTAAGTACCGAAAACTTCCGAGTCTTTTCTAAGTACCGAGATCGACAGAATTTTTCTAAGTACCGAAAACTTCTGAATGTTTAATAAGTATCGAAATCGTAAGAATTTTTCTAAGTACCGGAAACGTCAGAATTTTTCGAAGTACCGAAAACGTCAGAAATTTTCTAAGTACTGAAAACTTCTGAGTCTTTTCAAAGTACCGAAAAAGGCAGAAATTTTCCAAGTACCGAAATCAGCAGATTTTTTCAAAGTTCCGAAATCATCAGAATTTTTCTAAGTACCGAAATCATCAGAATTTTTCTAAGTACCGAAAACGTCAGAAATTTCCTATGTACCGAAAACTTCCGAGTCTTTTCTAAGTACCGAGATCGACAGAATTTTTCTAAGTACCGAAAACTTCTGAATGTTTAATAAGTATCGAAATCGTAAGAATTTTTCTAAGTACCGGAAACGTCAGAAATTTTCTAAGTACCGAAATCACCAGAATGTTTCTAAAAACCGAAATCGTCAGAATTTTTCTAAGTACCGAAATCGGCGGAATTTTTCTAAGTACCGAAATCGTCAGAAATTTTCTAAGTACCGAAAACTTCTGAGTCTTTTCAAAGTACCAAAAAAGACAGAAATTTTCCAAGAACCGAAATCAAGAGAATTTTTCTAAGTACCGAAATCAACAGAATTTTTCTAAGTACCGAAATCGGCAGAATTTTTCTAAGTACCGAAAACTTCTGAATGTTTAATAAGTATCGAAATCGTAAGTATTTTTCTAAGTACCGAAAATGTCAGAAATTTTCTAAGTACTGCAAACTTCTGAGTCTTTTCAAAGTACCGAAAAAGGCAGAAATTTTCCAAGTACCGAAATCGACAGAATTTTTCTAAGTACCGAAATCGTCAGAATTTTTCTAAGTACCGAAATCAAAAGAATTTTTCTAAGTACCGAAAACGTCAGAAATTTTCTTAGTACTGCAAACTTCCTAGTCTTTTCAAATTACGAAAAAGGCAGAAATTTTCCAAGTACCGAAATCAAGAGAATTTTTCTAAGTACCGAAATCGGCAGAATTTTTCTAAGTACCGAAAATGTCAGAAATTTTCTAAGTACCGAAAACGTCAGATATTTTCTAAGTACTGAAAACTTCTGAGTCTTTTCAAAGTACCGAAAAAGGCAGAAATTTTCCAAGTACAGAAATCGACAGAATTTTTCTAAGTACCGAAAACGTCAGAAATTTTCTAAGTATCGAAAAGGTCAGAAATTTTCTAAGATCCGAAATCATCAGAATTTTTCTAAGTACCGAAATCGTCAGAATTTTCTAAGTACCGAAATCGTCAGAATTTTTCTAAGTACCGAAATCAAAAGAATTTTTCTAAGTACCGAAAACGTCAGAAATTTTCTAAGTACTGAAAACTTCTGAGTCTTTTCAAAGTACCGAAAAAGGCAGAAATTTTCCAAGTACCGAAATCAACAGAATTTTTCTAAGTACCGAATTCGACAGAATTTTTCTAAGTACCGAAAACTTTTGAATGTTTTCTTAGTACCGAAAAAGGCAGAAATTTTCTAAGTACCGAAATCAAAAGAATTTTTCTAAGTACCGAAAACGTCAGAAATTTTCTAAGTACCGAAAACTTCCGAGTCATTTCTAAGTACCGAAATCGACAGAATTTTTCTAAGTACCGAAATCAACAGAATTTTTCTAAGTTCCGAAATCGGCAGAATTTTTCTAAGTACCGAAAACTTCTGAATGTTTAATAAGTATCGAAATCGTAAGTATTTTTCTAAGTACCGAAAATGTCACAAATTTTCTAAATACTGCAAACTTCTGAGTCTTTTCAAAGTACCGAAAAAGGCAGAAATTTTCCAAGTACCGAAATCAGCAGAATTTTTCAAAGTTCCGAAATCATCAGAATTTTTCTAAGTACCGAAATCATCAAAATTTTTCTAAGTACCGAAAACGTCAGAAATTTTCTAAGTACCGAAAACTTCCGAGTCTTTTCTAAGTACCGAGATCGACAGAATTTTTCTAAGTACCGAAAACTTCTGAATGTTTAATAAGTATCGAAATCGTAAGAATTTTTCTAAGTACCGGAAACGTCAGAAATTTTCTAAGTACCGAAATCACCAGAATGTTTCTAAAAACCGAAATCGTCAGAATTTTTCTAAGTACCGAAATCGGCGGAATTTTTCTAAGTACCGAAATCGTCAGAAATTTTCTAAGTACCGAAAACTTCTGAGTCTTTTCAAAGTACCAAAAAAGACAGAAATTTTCCAAGTACCGAAATCAAGAGAATTTTTCTAAGTACCGAAATCGGCAGAATTTTTCCAAGTACCAAAAATGTCAGAAATTTTCTAAGACCCGAAAACGTCAGATATTTTCTAAGTACTGAAATCTTCTGAGTCTTTTCAAAGTACCGAAAAAGGCAGAAATTTTCCAAGAACCGAAATCGACAGAATTTTTCTAAGTACCGAAAACGTCAGAAATTTTCTAAGTATCGAAAAGGTCAGAAATTTTCTAACATCCGAAATCATCAGAATTTTTCTAAGTACCGAAATCGTCAGAATTTTCTAAGTACCGAAATCGTCAGAATTTTTCTAAGTACCGAAATCAAAAGAATTTTTCTAAGTACCGAAAACGTCAGAAATTTTCTAAGTACTGAAAACTTCTGAGTCTTTTCAAAGTACCGAAAAAGGCAGAAATTTTCGAAGTACCGAAATCAAAAGAATTTTTCTAAGTACCGAAAACGTCAGAAATTTTCTTAGTACTGCAAACTTCCTAGTCTTTTCAAATTACGAAAAAGGCAGAATTTTTCTAAGTACCGAAATCGTCAGAATTTTCTAAGTACCGAAATCGGCAGAATTTTTCTAAGTACCGAAAACTTCTGTATCTTTAATAAGTATCGAAATCGTAAGTATTTTTCAAAGTACCGAAAAAGGCAGAAATTTTCCAAGTACCGAAATCAACAGAATTTTTCTAAGTACCGAATTCGACAGAATTTTTCTAAGTAACGAAAACTTCTGAATGTTTTCTAAGTACCGAAAAAGGCAGAAATTTTGTAAGTACCGAAAACTTCCGAGTCTTTTCTAAGTACCGAAATCGACAGATTTTTTCTAAGTACCGAAATCAACAGAATTTTTCTAAGTACCGAAATCATCAGAATTTTTCTAAGTACCGAAAACGTCAGAAATTTTCTATGTACCGAAAACTTCCGAGTCTTTTCTAAGTACCGAGATCGACAGAATTTTTCTAAGTACCGAAAACTTCTGAATGTTTAATAAGTATCAAAATCGTAAGAATTTTTCTAAGTACCGGAAACGTCAGAAATTTTCTAAGTACCGAAATCACCAGAATGTTTCTAAAAACCGAAATCGTCAGAATTTTTCTAAGTACCGAAATCGGCGGAATTTTTCTAAGTACCGAAATCGTCAGAAATTTTCTAAGTACCGAAAACTTCTGAGTCTTTTCAAAGTACCAAAAAAGACAGAAATTTTCCAAGAACCGAAATCAAGAGAATTTTTCTAAGTACCGAAATCGGCAGAATTTTTCTAAGCACCGAAAATGTCAGAAATTTTCTAAGTACTGAAATCTTCTGAGTCTTTTCAAAGTACCGAAAAAGGCAGAAATTTTCCAAGAACCGAAATCGACAGAATTTTTCTAAGTACCGAAAACGTCAGAAATTTTCTAAGTATCGAAAAGGTCAGAAATTTTCTAAGATCCGAAATCATCAGAATTTTTCTAAGTAGAGAAATCGTCAGAATTTTCTAAGTACCGAAATCGTCAGAATTTTTCTAAGTACCGAAATCAAAAGAATTTTTCTAAGTACCGAAAACGTCAGAAATTTTCTAAGTACTGAAAACTTCTGAGTCTTTTCAAAGTACCGAAAAAGGCAGAAATTTTCCAAGTACCGAAATCAAAAGAATTTTTCTAAGTACCGAAAACGTCAGAAATTTTCTTAGTACTGCAAACTTCCTAGTCTTTTCAAATTACGAAAAAGGCAGAATTTTTCAAAGTACCGAAATCGTCAGAATTTTCTAAGTACCGAAATCGGCAGAATTTTTCTAAGTACCGAAAACTTCTGTATCTTTAATAAGTATCGAAATCGTAAGAATTTTTCTAAGTACCGAAAACTTCTGTATCTTTAATAAGTATCGAAATCGTAAGAATTTTTCTAAGTACCGAAATCGACTGAATTTTTCTAAGTACCGAAATCAACAGAATTTTTCTAAGTACCGAAAACGTCAGAAATTTTCAAAGTACCGAAAACGTCAGAAATTTTCTAAGTACTGAAAACTTCTGAGTCTTTTCAAAGTACCGAAAAAGGCAGAAATTTTCCAAGTACCGAAATCAGCAGAATTTTTCTAAGTTCCGAAATCATCAGAATTTTTCTAAGTACCGAAATCATCAGAATTTTTCTAAGTACCGAAAACGTCAGAAATTTTCTAAGTACCGAAAACTTCTGAATGTTTAATAAGTATCGAAATCGTAAGAATTTTTCTAAGTACCGGAAACGTCAGAAATTTTCTAAATACCAAAATCACCAGAATTTTTCTAAAAACCGAAATCGTCAGAATTTTTCTAAGTACCGAAATCGGCGGAATTTTTCTAAGTACCGAAATCGTCAGAAATTTTCTAAGTACCGAAAACTTCTGAGTCTTTTCAAAGTACCGAAAAAGGCAGAAATTTTCCAAGTACCGAAATCAAGAGAATTTTTCTAAGTACCGAAATCGGCAGAATTTTTCTAAGTACCGAAAATGTCAGAAATTTTCTAAGTACCGAAAACGTCAGATATTTTCTAAGTACTGAAAACTTCTGAGTCTTTTCAAAGTACCGAAAAAGGCAGAAATTTTCCAAGTACCGAAATCAACAGAATTTTTCTAAGTACCGAATTCGACAGAATTTTTCTAAGTACCGAAAACTTTTGAATGTTTTCTAAGTACCGAAAAAGGCAGAAATTTTCTAAGTACCGAAATCAAAAGAATTTTTCTAAGTACCGAAAACGTCAGAAATTTTCTAAGTACCGAAAACTTCCGAGTCTTTTCTAAGTACCGAAAACTTCCGAGTCTTTTCTAAGTACCGAAATCGACAGAATTTTTCTAAGTACCGAAATCGGCAGAATTTTTCTAAGTACCGAAAACTTCTGAATGTTTAATAAGTATCAAAATCGTAAGTATTTTTCTAAGTACCGAAAATGTCAGAAATTTTCTAAGTACTGCAAACTTCTGAGTCTTTTCAAAGTACCGAAAAAGGCAGAAATTTTCCAAGTACCGAAATCAACAGAATTTTTCTAAGTACCGAATTCGACAGAATATTTCTAAGTAACGAAAACTTCTGAATGTTTACTAAGTACCGAAAAAGGCAGAAATTTTGTAAGTACCGAAAACTTCCGAGTCTTTTCTAAGTACCGAAATCGACAGATTTTTTCTAAGTACCGAAATCAACAGAATTTTTCTAAGTACCGAAATCATCAGAATTTTTCTAAGTACCGAAAACGACAGAATTTTTCTAAGTACCGAAAACTTCTGAATGTTTAATAAGTATCGAAATCGTAAGAATTTTTCTAAGTACCGGAAACGTCAGAAATTTTCTAAGTACCGAAATCACCAGAATGTTTCTAAAAACCGAAATCGTCAGAATTTTTCTAAGTACCGAAATCGGCGGAATTTTTCTAAGTACCGAAATCGTCAGAAATTTTCTAAGACCCGAAAACGTCAGAAATTTTCTAAGTACTGAAAACTTCTGAGTCTTTTCAAAGTACCGAAAAAGGCAGAAATTTTCCAAGTACCGAAATCAAAAGAATTTTTCTAAGTACCGAAAACGTCAGAAATTTTCTTAGTACTGCAAACTTCCTAGTCTTTTCAAATTACGAAAAAGGCAGAATTTTTCAAAGTACCGAAATCGTCAGAATTTTCTAAGTACCGAAATCGGCAGAATTTTTCTAAGTACCGAAAACTTCTGTATCTTTAATAAGTATCGAAATCGTAAGAATTTTTCTAAGTACCGAAATCGACTGAATTTTTCTAAGTACCGAAATCAACAGAATTTTTCTAAGTACCGAAAACGTCAGAAATTTTCAAAGTACCGAAAACGTCAGAAATTTTCTAAGTACTGAAAACTTCTGAGTCTTTTCAAAGTACCGAAAAAGGCAGAAATTTTCCAAGTACCGAAATCAGCAGAATTTTTCTAAGTTCCGAAATCATCAGAATTTTTCTAAGTACCGAAATCATCAGAATTTTTCTAAGTACCGAAAACGTCAGAAATTTTCTAAGTACCGAAAACTTCTGAATGTTTAATAAGTATCGAAATCGTAAGAATTTTTCTAAGTACCGGAAACGTCAGAAATTTTCTAAATACCAAAATCACCAGAATTTTTCTAAAAACCGAAATCGTCAGAATTTTTCTAAGTACCGAAATCGGCGGAATTTTTCTAAGTACCGAAATCGTCAGAAATTTTCTAAGTACCGAAAACTTCTGAGTCTTTTCAAAGTACCGAAAAAGGCAGAAATTTTCCAAGTACCGAAATCAAGAGAATTTTTCTAAGTACCGAAATCGGCAGAATTTTTCTAAGTACCGAAAATGTCAGAAATTTTCTAAGTACCGAAAACGTCAGATATTTTCTAAGTACTGAAAACTTCTGAGTCTTTTCAAAGTACCGAAAAAGGCAGAAATTTTCCAAGTACCGAAATCAACAGAATTTTTCTAAGTACCGAATTCGACAGAATTTTTCTAAGTACCGAAAACTTTTGAATGTTTTCTAAGTACCGAAAAAGGCAGAAATTTTCTAAGTACCGAAATCAAAAGAATTTTTCTAAGTACCGAAAACGTCAGAAATTTTCTAAGTACCGAAAACTTCCGAGTCTTTTCTAAGTACCGAAAACTTCCGAGTCTTTTCTAAGTACCGAAATCGACAGAATTTTTCTAAGTACCGAAATCGGCAGAATTTTTCTAAGTACCGAAAACTTCTGAATGTTTAATAAGTATCAAAATCGTAAGTATTTTTCTAAGTACCGAAAATGTCAGAAATTTTCTAAGTACTGCAAACTTCTGAGTCTTTTCAAAGTACCGAAAAAGGCAGAAATTTTCCAAGTACCGAAATCAACAGAATTTTTCTAAGTACCGAATTCGACAGAATATTTCTAAGTAACGAAAACTTCTGAATGTTTACTAAGTACCGAAAAAGGCAGAAATTTTGTAAGTACCGAAAACTTCCGAGTCTTTTCTAAGTACCGAAATCGACAGATTTTTTCTAAGTACCGAAATCAACAGAATTTTTCTAAGTACCGAAATCATCAGAATTTTTCTAAGTACCGAAAACGTCAGAAATTTTCTAAGTACCGAAAACTTCCGAGTCTTTTCTAAGTACCGAGATCGACAGAATTTTTCTAAGTACCGAAAACTTCTGAATGTTTAATAAGTATCGAAATCGTAAGAATTTTTCTAAGTACCGGAAACGTCAGAAATTTTCTAAGTACCGAAATCACCAGAATGTTTCTAAAAACCGAAATCGTCAGAATTTTTCTAAGTACCGAAATCGGCGGAATTTTTCTAAGTACCGAAATCGTCAGAAATTTTCTAAGACCCGAAAACGTCAGATATTTTCTAAGTACTGAAATCTTCTGAGTCTTTTCAAAGTACCGAAAAAGGCAGAAATTTTCCAAGAACCGAAATCGACAGAATTTTTCTAAGTACCGAAAACGTCAGAAATTTTCTAAGTATCGAAAAGGTCAGAAATTTTCTAAGATCCGAAATCATCAGAATTTTTCTAAGTACCGAAATCGTCAGAATTTTCTAAGTACCGAAATCGTCAGAATTTTTCTAAGTACCGAAATCAAAAGAATTTTTCTAAGTACCGAAAACGTCAGAAATTTTCTAAGTACTGAAAACTTCTGAGTCTTTTCAAAGTACCGAAAAAGGCAGAAATTTTCCAAGTACCGAAATCAAAAGAATTTTTCTAAGTACCGAAAACGTCAGAAATTTTCTTAGTAGTGCAAACTTCCTAGTCTTTTCGAATTACGAAAAAGGCAGAATTTTTCAAAGTACCGAAATCGTCAGAATTTTCTAAGTACCGAAATCGGCAGAATTTTTCTAAGTACCGAAAACTTCTGTATCTTTAATAAGTATCGAAATCGTAAGTATTTTTCTAAGTACCGAAAATGTCAGAAATTTTCTAAGTACTGCAAACTTCTGAGTCTTTTCAAAGTACCGAAAAAGGCAGAAATTTTCCAAGTACCGAAATCAACAGAATTTTTCTAAGTACCGAATTCGACAGAATTTTTCTAAGTAACGAAAACTTCTGAATGTTTTCTAAGTACCGAAAAAGGCAGAAATTTTGTAAGTACCGAAAACTTCCGAGTCTTTTCTAAGTACCGAAATCGACAGATTTTTTCTAAGTACCGAAATCAACAGAATTTTTCTAAGTACCGAAATCATCAGAATTTTTCTAAGTACCGAAAACGTCAGAAATTTTCTATGTACCGAAAACTTCCGAGTCTTTTCTAAGTACCGAGATCGACAGAATTTTTCTAAGTACCGAAAACTTCTGAATGTTTAATAAGTATCGAAATCGTAAGAATTTTTCTAAGTACCGGAAACGTCAGAAATTTTCTAAGTACCGAAATCACCAGAATGTTTCTAAAAACCGAAATCGTCAGAATTTTTCTAAGTACCGAAATCGGCAGAATTTTTCTAAGTACCGAAAATGTCAGAAATTTTCTAAGTCCCGAAAACGTCAGATATTTTCTAAGTACTGAAATCTTCTGAGTCTTTTCAAAGTACCGAAAAAGGCAGAAATTTTCCAAGAACCGAAATCGACAGAATTTTTCTAAGTACCGAAAACGTCAGAAATTTTCTAAGTATCGAAAAGGTCAGAAATTTTCTAAGATCCGAAATCATCAGAATTTTTCTAAGTAGAGAAATCGTCAGAATTTTCTAAGTACCGAAATCGTCAGAATTTTTCTGAGTACCGAAATCAAAAGAATTTTTCTAAGTACCGAAAACGTCAGAAATTTTCTAAGTACTGCAAACTTCCTAGTCTTTTCAAATTACGAAAAAGGCAGAATTTTTCAAAGTACCGAAATCGTCAGAATTTTCTAAGTACCGAAATCGGCAGAATTTTTCTAAGTACCGAAAACTTCTGTATCTTTAATAAGTATCGAAATCGTAAGAATTTTTCTAAGTACCGAAATCGACTGAATTTTTCTAAGTACCGAAATCAACAGAATTTTTCTAAGTACCGAAATCGGCAGAATTTTTCTAAGTACCGAAAACGTCAGAAATTTTCAAAGTACCGAAAACGTCAGAAATTTTCTAAGTACTGAAAACTTCTGAGTCTTTTCAAAGTACCGAAAAAGGCAGAAATTTTCCAAGTACCGAAATCAGCAGAATTTTTCTAAGTTCCGAAATCATCAGAATTTTTCTAAGTACCGAAATCATCAGAATTTTTCTAAGTACCGAAAACGTCAGAAATTTTCTAAGTACCGAAAACTTCTGAATGTTTAATAAGTATCGAAATCGTAAGAATTTTTCTAAGTACCGGAAACGTCAGAAATTTTCTAAGTACCAAAATCACCAGAATTTTTCTAAAAACCGAAATCGTCAGAATTTTTCTAAGTACCGAAATCGGCGGAATTTTTCTAAGTACCGAAATCGTCAGAAATTTTCTAAGTACCGAAAACTTCTGAGTCTTTTCAAAGTACCGAAAAAGGCAGAAATTTTCCAAGTACCGAAATCAAGAGAATTTTTCTAAGTACCGAAATCGGCAGAATTTTTCTAAGTACCGAAAATGTCAGAAATTTTCTAAGTACCGAAAACGTCAGATATTTTCTAAGTACTGAAAACTTCTGAGTCTTTTCAAAGTACCGAAAAAGGCAGAAATTTTCCAAGTACCGAAATCAACAGAATTTTTCTAAGTACCGAATTCGACAGAATTTTTCTAAGTACCGAAAACTTTTGAATGTTTTCTAAGTACCGAAAAAGGCAGAAATTTTCTAAGTACCGAAATCAAAAGAATTTTTCTAAGTACCGAAAACGTCAGAAATTTTCTAAGTACCGAAAACTTCCGAGTCTTTTCTAAGTACCGAAAACTTCCGAGTCTTTTCTAAGTACCGAAATCGACAGAATTTTTCTAAGTACCGAAATCGGCAGAATTTTTCTAAGTACCGAAAACTTCTGAATGTTTAATAAGTATCAAAATCGTAAGTATTTTTCTAAGTACCGAAAATGTCAGAAATTTTCTAAGTACTGCAAACTTCTGAGTCTTTTCAAAGTACCGAAAAAGGCAGAAATTTTCCAAGTACCGAAATCAACAGAATTTTTCTAAGTACCGAATTCGACAGAATATTTCTAAGTAACGAAAACTTCTGAATGTTTACTAAGTACCGAAAAAGGCAGAAATTTTGTAAGTACCGAAAACTTCCGAGTCTTTTCTAAGTACCGAAATCGACAGATTTTTTCTAAGTACCGAAATCAACAGAATTTTTCTAAGTACCGAAATCATCAGAATTTTTCTAAGTACCGAAAACGTCAGAAATTTTCTAAGTACCGAAAACTTCCGAGTCTTTTCTAAGTACCGAGATCGACAGAATTTTTCTAAGTACCGAAAACTTCTGAATGTTTAATAAGTATCGAAATCGTAAGAATTTTTCTAAGTACCGGAAACGTCAGAAATTTTCTAAGTACCGAAATCACCAGAATGTTTCTAAAAACCGAAATCGTCAGAATTTTTCTAAGTACCGAAATCGGCGGAATTTTTCTAAGTACCGAAATCGTCAGAAATTTTCTAAGACCCGAAAACGTCAGATATTTTCTAAGTACCGAAAACTTCTGAGTCTTTTCAAAGTACCGAAAAAGGCAGAAATTTTCCAAGTACCGAAATCAAGAGAATTTTTCTAAGTACCGAAATCGGCAGAATTTTTCTAAGTACCGAAAATGTCAGAAATTTTCTAAGTACCGAAAACGTCAGATATTTTCTAAGTACTGAAAACTTCTGAGTCTTTTCAAAGTACCGAAAAAGGCAGAAATTTTACAAGTACCGAAATCAACAGAATTTTTCTAAGTACCGAATTCGACAGAATTTTTCTAAGTACCGAAAACTTTTGAATGTTTTCTAAGTACCGAAAAAGGCGGAAATTTTCTAAGTACCGAAAACGTCAGAAATTTTCTAAGTACCGAAAACTTCCGAGTCTTTTCTAAGTACCGAAAACTTCCGAGTCTTTTCTAAGTACCGAAATCGACAGAATTTTTCTAAGTACCGAAATCGGCAGAATTTTTCTAAGTACCGAAAACTTCTGAATGTTTAATAAGTATCAAAATCGTAAGTATTTTTCTAAGTACCGAAAATGTCAGAAATTTTCTAAGTACTGCAAACTTCTGAGTCTTTTCAAAGTACCGAAAAAGGCAGAAATTTTCCAAGTACCGAAATCAACAGAATTTTTCTAAGTACCGAATTCGACAGAATATTTCTAAGTAACGAAAACTTCTGAATGTTTACTAAGTACCGAAAAAGGCAGAAATTTTGTAAGTACCGAAAACTTCCGAGTCTTTTCTAAGTACCGAAATCGACAGATTTTTTCTAAGTACCGAAATCAACAGAATTTTTCTAAGTACCGAAATCATCAGAATTTTTCAAAGTACCGAAAACGTCAGAAATTTTCTAAGTACCGAAAACTTCTGAGTCTTTTCAAAGTACCGAAATCAACGGAATTTTTCTAAGTACCAAATTCAACAGAATTTTTCTAAGTACCGAGATAAACAGAATTTTTCTAAGTACCGAAATCGGCAGAATTTTTCGAAGTACCGAAAACGTCAGAAATTTTCTAAGTACTGAAAACTTCTGAGTCTTTTCAAAGTACCGAAAAAGGCAGAAATTTTCCAAGAACCGAAATCGACAGAATTTTTCTAAGTACCGAAAACGTCAGAAATTTTCTAAGTATCGAAAAGGTCAGAAATTTTCTAAGATCCGAAATCATCAGAATTTTTCTAAGTACCGAAATCGTCAGAATTTTCTAAGTACCGAAATCGTCAGAATTTTTCTAAGTACTGAAATCAAAAGAATTTTTCTAAGTACTGAAAACGTCAGAAATTTTCTAAGTACTGAAAACTTCTGAGTCTTTTCAAAGTACCGAAAAAGGCAGAAATTTTCCAAGTACCGAAATCAAAAGAATTTTTCTAAGTACCGAAAACGTCAGAAAATTTTCTTAGTACTGCAAACTTCCTAGTCTTTTCAAATTACGAAAAAGGCAGAATTTTTCAAAGTACCGAAATCGTCAGAATTTTCTAAGTACCTAAATCGGCAGAATTTTTCTAAGTACCGAAAACTTCTGTATCTTTAATAAGTATCGAAATCGTAAGAATTTTTCTAAGTACCGAAATCGACTGAATTTTTCTAAGTACCGAAATCAACAGAATTTTTCTAAGTACCGAAATCGGCAGAATTTTTCTAAGTACCGAAAACGTCAGAAATTTTCAAAGTACCGAAAACGTCAGAAATTTTCTAAGTACTGAAAACTTCTGAGTCTTTTCAAAGTACCGAAAAAGGCAGAAATTTTCCAAGTACCGAAATCAGCAGAATTTTTCTAAGTTCCGAAATCATCAGAATTTTTCTAAGTACCGAAATCATCAGAATTTTTCTAAGTACCGAAAACGTCAGAAATTTTCTAAGTACCGAAAACTTCTGAATGTTTAATAAGTATCGAAATCGTAAGAATTTTTCTAAGTACCGGAAACGTCAGAAATTTTCTAAGTACCGAAATCACCAGAATTTTTCTAAAAACCGAAATTGTCAGAATTTTTCTAAGTACCGAAATCGGCGGAATTTTTCTAAGTACCGAAATCGTCAGAAATTTTCTAAGTACCGAAAACTTCTGAGTCTTTTCAAAGTACCGAAAAAGGCAGAAATTTTCCAAGTACCGAAATCAACAGAATTTTTCTAAGTACCGAATTCGACAGAATTTTTCTAAGTAACGAAAACTTCTGAATGTTTTCTAAGTACCGAAAAAGGCAGAAATTTTGTAAGTACCGAAAACTTCCGAGTCTTTTCTAAGTACCGAAATCGACAGATTTTTTCTAAGTACCGAAATCAACAGAATTTTTCTAAGTACCGAAATCATCAGAATTTTTCAAAGTACCGAAAACGTCAGAAATTTTCTAAGTACCGAAAACTTCTGAGTCTTTTCAAAGTACCGAAATCAACGGAATTTTTCTAAGTACCATATTCAACAAAATTTTTCTAAGTACCGAAATAAACAGAATTTTTCTAAGTACCGAAATCGGCAGAATTTTTCGAAGTACCGAAAACGTCAGAAATTTTCTAAGTACTGAAAACTTCTGAGTCTTTTCAAAGTACCGAAAAAGGCAGAAATTTTCCAAGTACCGAAATCAGCAGAATTTTTCAAAGTTCCGAAATCATCAGAATTTTTCTAAGTACCGAAATCATCAGAATTTTTCTAAGTACCGAAAACGTCAGAAATTTTCTAAGAACCGAAAACTTCCGAGTCTTTTCTAAGTACCGAGATCGACAGAATTTTTCTAAGTACCGAAAACTTCTGAATGTTTAATAAGTATCGAAATCGTAAGAATTTTTCTAAGTACCGGAAGCGTCAGAAATTTTCTAAGTACCGAAATCACCAGAATGTTTTTAAAAACCGAAATCGTCAGAATTTTTCTAAGTACCGAAATCGGCGGAAATTTTCTAAGTACCGAAATCGTCAGAAATTTTCTAAGTACCGAAAACTTCTGAGTCTTTTCAAAGTACCGAAAAAGGCAGAAATTTTCCAAGTACCGAAATCGACAGAATTTTTCTAAGTACCGAAAACGTCGGAAATTTTCTAAGTATCGAAAAGGTCAGAAATTTTCTAAGATCCGAAATCATCAGAATTTTTCTAAGTACCGAAATCGTCAGAATTTTCTAAGAACAGAAATCGTCACAATTTTTCTAAGTACCGAAATCAAAAGAATTTTTCTAAGTACCGAAAACGTCAGAAATTTTCTAAGTACTGAAAACTTCTGAGTCTTTTCAAAGTACCGAAAAAGGCAGAAATTTTCCAAGTACCGAAATCAACAGAATTTTTCTAAGTACCGAATTCGACAGAATTTTTCTAAGTACCGAAAACTTTTGAATGTTTTCTAAGTACCGAAAAAGGCAGAAATTTTCTAAGTACCGAAATCAAAAGAATTTTTCTAAGTACCGAAAACGTCAGAAATTTTCTAAGTACCGAAAACTTCCGAGTCTTTTCTAAGTACCGAAATCGACAGAATTTTTCTAAGTACCGAAATCAACAGAATTTTTCTAAGTACCGAAATCGGCAGAATTTTTCTAAGTACCGAAAACTTCTGAATGTTTAATAAGTATCGAAATCGTAAGCATTTTTCTAAGTACCGAAAATGTCAGAAATTTTCTAAGTACTGCAAACTTCTGAGTCTTTTCAAAGTACCGAAAAAGGCAGAAATTTTCCAAGTACCGAAATCAACAGAATTTTTCTAAGTACCGAATTCGACAGAATTTTTCTAAGTAACGAAAACTTCTGAATGTTTTCTAAGTACCGAAAAAGGCAGAAATTTTGTAAGTACCGAAAACTTCCGAGTCTTTTCTAAGTACCGAAATCGACAGAATTTTTCTAAGTACCGAAAACTTCTGAATGTTTAATAAGTATCGAAATCGTAAGAATTTTTCTAAGTACCGGAAACGTCAGAAATTTTCTAAGTACCGAAATCACCAGAATGTTTCTAAAAACCGAAATCGTCAGAATTTTTCTAAGTACCGAAATCGGCGGAATTTTTCTAAGTACCGAAATCGTCAGAAATTTTCTAAGACCCGAAAACGTCAGATATTTTCTAAGTACCGAAAACTTCTGAGTCTTTTCAAAGTACCGAAAAAGGCAGAAATTTTCCAAGTACCGAAATCAAGAGAATTTTTCTAAGTACCGAAATCGGCAGAATTTTTCTAAGTACCGAAAATGTCAGAAATTTTCTAAGTACCGAAAACGTCAGATATTTTCTAAGTACTGAAAACTTCTGAGTCTTTTCAAAGTACCGAAAAAGGCAGAAATTTTCCAAGTACCGAAATCAACAGAATTTTTCTAAGTACCGAATTCGACAGAATTTTTCTAAGTACCGAAAACTTTTGAATGTTTTCTAAGTACCGAAAAAGGCGGAAATTTTCTAAGTACCGAAAACGTCAGAAATTTTCTAAGTACCGAAAACTTCCGAGTCTTTTCTAAGTACCGAAAACTTCCGAGTCTTTTCTAAGTACCGAAATCGACAGAATTTTTCTAAGTACCGAAATCGGCAGAATTTTTCTAAGTACCGAAAACTTCTGAATGTTTAATAAGTATCAAAATCGTAAGTATTTTTCTAAGTACCGAAAATGTCAGAAATTTTCTAAGTACTGCAAACTTCTGAGTCTTTTCAAAGTACCGAAAAAGGCAGAAATTTTCCAAGTACCGAAATCAACAGAATTTTTCTAAGTACCGAAATCGGCGGAATTTTTCTAAGTACCGAAATCGTCAGAAATTTTCTAAGTACCGAAAACTTCTGAGTCTTTTCAAAGTACCGAAAAAGGCAGAAATTTTCCAAGTACCGAAATCATCAGAATTTTTCAAAGTTCCGAAATCATCAGAATTTTTCTAAGTACCGAAATCATCAGAATTTTTCTAAGTACCGAAAACGTCAGAAATTTTCTAAGAACCGAAAACTTCCGAGTCTTTTCTAAGTACCGAGATCGACAGAATTTTTCTAAGTACCGAAAACTTCTGAATGTTTAATAAGTATCGAAATCGTAAGAATTTTTCTAAGTACCGGAAACGTCAGAAATTTTCTAAGTACCGAAATCACCAGAATGTTTTTAAAAACCGAAATCGTCACAATTTTTCTAAGTACCGAAATCGGCGGAAATTTTCTAAGTACCGAAATCGTCAGAAATTTTCTAAGTACCGAAAACTTCTGAGTCTTTTCAAAGTACCGAAAAAGGCAGAAATTTTCCAAGTACCGAAATCGACAGAATTTTTCTAAGTACCGAAAACGTCGGAAATTTTCTAAGTATCGAAAAGGTCAGAAATTTTCTAAGATCCGAAATCATCAGAATTTTTCTAAGTACCGAAATCGTCAGAATTTTCTAAGAACAGAAATCGTCACAATTTTTCTAAGTACCGAAATCAAAAGAATTTTTCTAAGTACCGAAAACGTCAGAAATTTTCTAAGTACTGAAAACTTCTGAGTCTTTTCAAAGTACCGAAAAAGGCAGAAATTTTCCAAGTACCGAAATCAACAGAATTTTTCTAAGTACCGAATTCGACAGAATTTTTCTAAGTACCGAAAACTTTTGAATGTTTTCTAAGTACCGAAAAAGGCAGAAATTTTCTAAGTACCGAAATCAAAAGAATTTTTCTAAGTACCGAAAACGTCAGAAATTTTCTAAGTACCGAAAACTTCCGAGTCTTTTCTAAGTACCGAAAACTTCCGAGTCTTTTCTAAGTACCAAAATCGACAGAATTTTTCTAAGTACCGAAATCGGCAGAATTTTTCTAAGTACCGAAAACTTCTGAATGTTTAATAAGTATCAAAATCGTAAGTATTTTTCTAAGTACCGAAAATGTCAGAAATTTTCTAAGTACTGCAAACTTCTGAGTCTTTTCAAAGTACCGAAAAAGGCAGAAATTTTCCAAGTACCGAAATCAACAGAATTTTTCTAAGTACCGAATTCGACAGAATATTTCTAAGTAACGAAAACTTCTGAATGTTTACTAAGTACCGAAAAAGGCAGAAATTTTGTAAGTACCGAAAACTTCCGAGTGTTTTCTAAGTACCGAAATCGACAGATTTTTTCTAAGTACCGAAATCAACAGAATTTTTCTAAGTACCGAAATCATCAGAATTTTTCAAAGTACCGAAAACGTCAGAAATTTTCTAAGTACCGAAAACTTCTGAGTCTTTTCAAAGTACCGAAATCAACGGAATTTTTCTAAGTACCAAATTCAACAGAATTTTTCTAAGTACCGAAATAAACAGAATTTTTCTAAGTACCGAAATCGGCAGAATTTTTCGAAGTACCGAAAACGTCAGAAATTTTCTAAGTACTGAAAACTTCTGAGTCTTTTCAAAGTACCGAAAAAGGCAGAAATTTTCCAAGAACCGAAATCGACAGAATTTTTCTAAGTACCGAAAACGTCAGAAATTTTCTAAGTAACGAAAACTTCTGAATGTTTTCTAAGTACCGGAAACGTCAGAAATTTTCTAAGTACCGAAATCACCAGAATTTTTCTAAAAACCGAAATTGTCAGAATTTTTCTAAGTACCGAAATCGGCGGAATTTTTCTAAGTACCGAAATCGTCAGAAATTTTCTAAGTACCGAAAACTTCTGAGTCTTTTCAAAGTACCGAAAACGTCAGAAATTTTCTAAGTACCGAAAACTTCTGAGTCTTTTCAAAGTACCGAAATCAACGGAATTTTTCTAAGTACCAAATTCAACAAAATTTTTCTAAGTACCGAAATAAACAGAATTTTTCTAAGTACCGAAATCGGCAGAATTTTTCGAAGTACCGAAAACGTCAGAAATTTTCTAAGTACTGAAAACTTCTGAGTCTTTTCAAAGTACCGAAAAAGGCAGAAATTTTCCAAGTACCGAAATCAGCAGAATTTTTCAAAGTTCCGAAATCATCAGAATTTTTCTAAGTACCGAAATCATCAGAATTTTTCTAAGTACCGAAAACGTCAGAAATTTTCTAAGAACCGAAAACTTCCGAGTCTTTTCTAAGTACCGAGATCGACAGAATTTTTCTAAGTACCGAAAACTTCTGAATGTTTAATAAGTATCGAAATCGTAAGAATTTTTCTAAGTACCGGAAGCGTCAGAAATTTTCTAAGTACCGAAATCACCAGAATGTTTTTAAAAACCGAAATCGTCAGAATTTCTCTAAGTACCGAAATCGGCGGAAATTTTCTAAGTACCGAAATCGTCAGAAATTTTCTAAGTACCGAAAACTTCTGAGTCTTTTCAAAGTACCGAAAAAGGCAGAAATTTTCCAAGTACCGAAATCGACAGAATTTTTCTAAGTACCAAAAACGTCGGAAATTTTCTAAGTATCGAAAAGGTCAGAAATTTTCTAAGATCCGAAATCATCAGAATTTTTCTAAGTACCGAAATCGTCAGAATTTTCTAAGAACAGAAATCGTCACAATTTTTCTAAGTACCGAAATCAAAAGAATTTTTCTAAGTACCGAAAACGTCAGAAATTTTCTAAGTACTGAAAACTTCTGAGTCTTTTCAAAGTACCGAAAAAGGCAGAAATTTTCCAAGTACCGAAATCAACAGAATTTTCTAAGTACCGAATTCGACAGAATTTTTCTAAGTACCGAAAACTTTTGAATGTTTTCTAAGTACCGAAAAAGGCAGAAATTTTCTAAGTACCGAAATCAAAAGAATTTTTCTAAGTACCGAAAACGTCAGAAATTTTCTAAGTACCGAAAACTTCCGAGTCTTTTCTAAGTACCGAAATCGACAGAATTTTTCTAAGTACCGAAATCAACAGAATTTTTCTAAGTACCGAAATCGGCAGAATTTTTCTAAGTACCGAAAACTTCTGAATGTTTAATAAGTATCGAAATCGTAAGCATTTTTCTAAGTACCGAAAATGTCAGAAATTTTCTAAGTACTGCAAACTTCTGAGTCTTTTCAAAGTACCGAAAAAGGCAGAAATTTTCCAAGTACCGAAATCAACAGAATTTTTCTAAGTACCGAATTCGACAGAATTTTTCTAAGTAACGAAAACTTCTGAATGTTTTCTAAGTACCGAAAAAGGCAGAAATTTTGTAAGTACCGAAAACTTCCGAGTCTTTTCTAAGTACCGAAATCGACAGATTTTTTCTAAGTACCGAAATCAACAGAATTTTTCTAAGTACCGAAATCATCAGAATTTTTCAAAGTACCGAAAACGTCAGAAATTTTCTAAGTACCGAAAACTTCTGAGTCTTTTCAAAGTACCGAAATCAACGGAATTTTTCTAAGTACCAAATTCAACAAAATTTTTCTAAGTACCGAAATAAACAGAATTTTTCTAAGTACCGAAATCGGCAGAATTTTTCGAAGTACCGAACACGTCAGAAATTTTCTAAGTACTGAAAACTTCCGAGTCTTTTCAAAGTACCGAAAAAGGCAGAAATTTTTTAAGTACCGAAATCAGCAGAATTTTTCAAAGTTCCGAAATCATCAGAATTTTTCTAAGTACCTAAATCATCAGAATTTTTCTAAGTACCGAAAACGTCAGAAATTTTCTAAGAACCGAAAACTTCCGAGTCTTTTCTAAGTACCGAGATCGACAGAATTTTTCTAAGTACCGAAAACTTCTGAATGTTTAATAAGTATCGAAATCGTAAGAATTTTTCTAAGTACCGGAAACGTCAGAAATTTTCTAAGTACCGAAATCACCAGAATGTTTTTAAAAACCGAAATCGTCAGAATTTTTCTAAGTACCGAAATCGGCGGAATTTTTCTAAGTACCGAAATCGTCAGAAATTTTCTAAGTACCGAAAACTTCTGAGTCTTTTCAAAGTACCGAAAAAGGCAGAAATTTTCCAAGTACCGAAATCAGCAGAATTTTTCAAAGTTCCGAAATCATCAGAATTTTTCTAAGTACCGAAATCATCAGAATTTTTCTAAGTACCGAAAACGTCAGAAATTTTCTAAGAACCGAAAACTTCCGAGTCTTTTCTAAGTACCGAGATCGACAGAATTTTTCTAAGTACCGAAAACTTCTGAATGTTTAATAAGTATCGAAATCGTAAGAATTTTTCTAAGTACCGGAAACGTCAGAAATTTTCTAAGTACCGAAATCACCAGAATGTTTTTAAAAACCGAAATCGTCAGAATTTTTCTAAGTACCGAAATCGGCGGAAATTTTCTAAGTACCGAAATCGTCAGAAATTTTCTAAGTACCGAAAACTTCTGAGTCTTTTCAAAGTACCGAAAAAGGCAGAAATTTTCCAAGTACCGAAATCGACAGAATTTTTCTAAGTACCGAAAACGTCGGAAATTTTCTAAGTATCGAAAAGGTCAGAAATTTTCTAAGATCCGAAATCATCAGAATTTTTCTAAGTACCGAAATCGACAGAATTTTTCTAAGTACCGAAATCAACAGAATTTTTCTAAGTACCGAAATCGGCAGAATTTTTCTAAGTACCGAAAACTTCTGAATGTTTAATAAGTATCGAAATCGTAAGCATTTTTCTAAGTACCGAAAATGTCAGAAATTTTCTAAGTACTGCAAACTTCTGAGTCTTTTCAAAGTACCGAAAAAGGCAGAAATTTTCCAAGTACCGAAATCAACAGAATTTTTCTAAGTACCGAATTCGACAGAATTTTTCTAAGTAACGAAAACTTCTGAATGTTTTCTAAGTACCGAAAAAGGCAGAAATTTTGTAAGTACCGAAAACTTCCGAGTCTTTTCTAAGTACCGAAATCGACAGATTTTTTCTAAGTACCGAAATCAACAGAATTTTTCTAAGTACCGAAATCATCAGAATTTTTCAAAGTACCGAAAACGTCAGAAATTTTCTAAGTACCGAAAACTTCTGAGTCTTTTCAAAGTACCGAAATCAACGGAATTTTTCTAAGTACCAAATTCAACAAAATTTTTCTAAGTACCGAAATAAACAGAATTTTTCTAAGTACCGAAATCGGCAGAATTTTTCGAAGTACCGAACACGTCAGAAATTTTCTAAGTACTGAAAACTTCCGAGTCTTTTCAAAGTACCGAAAAAGGCAGAAATTTTCCAAGTACCGAAATCAGCAGAATTTTTCAAAGTTCCGAAATCATCAGAATTTTTCTAAGTACCGAAATCATCAGAATTTTTCTAAGTACCGAAAACGTCAGAAATTTTCTAAGAACCGAAAACTTCCGAGTCTTTTCTAAGTACCGAGATCGACAGAATTTTTCTAAGTACCGAAAACTTCTGAATGTTTAATAAGTATCGAAATCGTAAGAATTTTTCTAAGTACCGGAAACGTCAGAAATTTTCTAAGTACCGAAATCACCAGAATGTTTTTAAAAACCGAAATCGTCAGAATTTTTCTAAGTACCGAAATCGGCGGAATTTTTCTAAGTACCGAAATCGTCAGAAATTTTCTAAGTACCGAAAACTTCTGAGTCTTTTCAAAGTACCGAAAAAGGCAGAAATTTTCCAAGTACCGAAATCGACAGAATTTTTCTAAGTACCGAAAACGTCGGAAATTTTCTAAGTATCGAAAAGGTCAGAAATTTTCTAAGTACCGAAAACTTTTGAATGTTTTCTAAGTACCGAAAAAGGCAGAAATTTTCTAAGTACCGAAATCAAAAGAATTTTTCTAAGTACCGAAAACGTCAGAAATTTTCTAAGTACCGAAAACTTCCGAGTCTTTTCTAAGTACCGAAATCGACAGAATTTTTCTAAGTACCGAAATCAACAGAATTTTTTCTAAGTACCGAAATCGGCAGAATTTTTCTAAGTACCGAAAACTTTTGAATGTTTAATAAGTATCGAAATCGTAAGTATTTTTCTAAGTACCGAAAATGTCAGAAATTTTCTAAGTACTGCAAACTTCTGAGTCTTTTCAAAGTACCGAAATCAACAGAATTTTTCTAAGTACCGAATTCGACAGAATTTTTCTAAGTAACGAAAACTTCTGAATGTTTTCTAAGTACCGAAAAAGGCAGTAATTTTGTAAGTACTGAAAACTTCCGAGTCTTTTCTAAGTACCGAAATCGACAGATTTTTTCCAAGTACCGAAATCGAAAGAATTTTTCTAAGTACCGAAATCGTCAGAATTTTTCTTAGTACCGAAATCAAAAGAATTTTTCTAAGTACCGAAAACGTCAGAAATTTTCTTAGTACTGCAAACTTCCTAGTCTTTTCAAATTACGAAAAAGGCAGAATTTTTCAAAGTACCGAAATCGTCAGAATTTTCTAAGTACCGAAATCGGCAGAATTTTTCTAAGTACCGAAAACTTCTGTATCTTTAATAAGTATCGAAATCGTAAGAATTTTTCTAAGTACCGAAATCGACTGAATTTTTCTAAGTACCGAAATCAACAGAATTTTTCTAAGTACCGAAATCGGCAGAATTTTTCTAAGTACCGAAAACGTCAGAAATTTTCAAAGTACCGAAAACGTCAGAAATTTTCTAAGTACTGAAAACTTCTGAGTCTTTTCAAAGTACCGAAAAAGGCAGAAATTTTCCAAGTACCGAAATCAGCAGAATTTTTCTAAGTACCGAAAACGTCGGAAATTTTCTAAGTATCGAAAAGGTCAGAAATTTTCTAAGTACCGAAAACTTTTGAATGTTTTCTAAGTACCGAAAAAGGCAGAAATTTTCTAAGTACCGAAATCAAAAGAATTTTTCTAAGTACCGAAAACGTCAGAAATTTTCTAAGTACCGAAAACTTCCGAGTCTTTTCTAAGTACCGAAATCGACAGAATTTTTCTAAGTACCGAAATCAACAGAATTTTTTCTAAGTACCGAAATCGGCAGAATTTTTCTAAGTACCGAAAACTTTTGAATGTTTAATAAGTATCGAAATCGTAAGTATTTTTCTAAGTACCGAAAATGTCAGAAATTTTCTAAGTACTGCAAACTTCTGAGTCTTTTCAAAGTACCGAAATCAACAGAATTTTTCTAAGTACCGAATTCGACAGAATTTTTCTAAGTAACGAAAACTTCTGAATGTTTTCTAAGTACCGAAAAAGGCAGTAATTTTGTAAGTACTGAAAACTTCCGAGTCTTTTCTAAGTACCGAAATCGACAGATTTTTTCCAAGTACCGAAATCGAAAGAATTTTTCTAAGTACCGAAATCGTCAGAATTTTTCTTAGTACCGAAATCAAAAGAATTTTTCTAAGTACCGAAAACGTCAGAAATTTTCTTAGTACTGCAAACTTCCTAGTCTTTTCAAATTACGAAAAAGGCAGAATTTTTCAAAGTACCGAAATCGTCAGAATTTTCTAAGTACCGAAATCGGCAGAATTTTTCTAAGTACCGAAAACTTCTGTATCTTTAATAAGTATCGAAATCGTAAGAATTTTTCTAAGTACCGAAATCGACTGAATTTTTCTAAGTACCGAAATCAACAGAATTTTTCTAAGTACCGAAATCGGCAGAATTTTTCTAAGTACCGAAAACGTCAGAAATTTTCAAAGTACCGAAAACGTCAGAAATTTTCTAAGTACTGAAAACTTCTGAGTCTTTTCAAAGTACCGAAAAAGGCAGAAATTTTCCAAGTACCGAAATCAGCAGAATTTTTCTAAGTTAGGAAATTATCAGAATTTTTCTAAGTACCGAAATCATCAGAATTTTTCTAAGTACCGAAAACGTCAGAAATTTTCTAAGTACCGAAAACTTCTGAATGTTTAATAAGTATCGAAATCGTAAGAATTTTTCTAAGTACCGGAAACGTCAGAAATTTTCTAAGTACCGAAATCACCAGAATTTTTCTAAAAACCGAAATCGTCAGAATTTTTCTAAGTACCGAAATCGGCGGAATTTTTCTAAGTACCGAAATTGTCAGAAATTTTCTAAGTACCGAAAACTTCTGAGTCTTTTCAAAGTACCGAAAAAGGCAGAAATTTTCCAAGTACCGAAATCAAGAGAATTTTTCTAAGTACCGAAATCGGCAGAATTTTTCTAAGTACCGAAAATGTCAGAAATTTTCTAAGTACCGAAAACGTCAGATATTTTCTAAGTACTGAAAACTTCTGAGTCTTTTCAAAGTACCGAAAAAGGCAGAAATTTTCCAAGTACCGAAATCGACAGAATTTTTCTAAGTACCGAAAACGTCAGAAATTTTCTAAGTATCGAAAATGTCAGAAATTTTCTAAGATCCGAAATCATCAGAATTTTTCTAAGTACCGAAATCGTCAGAATTTTCTAAGTACCGAAATCGTCAGAATTTTTCTAAGTACCGAAATCAAAAGAATTTTTCTAAGTACCGAAAACGTCAGAAATTTTCTAAGTACTGAAAACTTCTGAGTCTTTTCAAAGTACCGAAAAAGGCAGAAATTTTCCAAGTACCGAAATCAACAGAATTTTTCTAAGTACCGAATTCGACAGAATTTTTCTAAGTACCGAAAACTTTTGAATGTTTTCTAAGTACCGAAAAAGGCAGAAATTTTCTAAGTACCGAAATCAAAAGAATTTTTCTAAGTACCGAAAACGTCAGAAATTTTCTAAGTACCGAAAACTTCCGAGTCTTTTCCAAGTACCGAAATCGACAGAATTTTTCTAAGTACCGAAATCAACAGAATTTTTCTAAGTACTGAAATCGGCAGAATTTTTCTAAGTACCGAAAACTTCTGAATGTTTAATAAGTATCGAAATCGTAAGTATTTTTCTAAGTACCGAAAATGTCACAAATTTTCTAAATACTGCAAACTTCTGAGTCTTTTCAAAGTACCGAAAAAGGCAGAAATTTTCCAAGTACCGAAATCAGCAGAATTTTTCAAAGTTCCGAAATCATCAGAATTTTTCTAAGTACCGAAATCATCAGAATTTTTCTAAGTACCGAAAACGTCAGAAATTTTCTAAGTACCGAAAACTTCCGAGTCTTTTCTAAGTACCGAGATCGACAGAATTTTTCTAAGTACCGAAAACTTCTGAATGTTTAATAAGTATCAAAATCGTAAGAATTTTTCTAAGTACCGGAAACGTCAGAAATTTTCTAAGTACCGAAATCACCAGAATGTTTCTAAAAACCGAAATCGTCAGAATTTTTCTAAGTACCGAAATCGGCGGAATTTTTCTAAGTACCGAAATCGTCAGAAATTTTCTAAGTACCGAAAACTTCTGAGTCTTTTCAAAGTACCAAAAAAGACAGAAATTTTCCAAGTACCGAAATCGGCAGAATTTTTCTAAGTACCGAAAATGTTAGAAATTTTCTAAGTACCGAAAATGTCAGAAATTTTCTAAGTACCGAAAACGTCAGATATTTTCTAAGTACTGAAAACTTCTGAGTCTTTTCAAAGTACCGAAAAAGGCAGAAATTTTCCAAGTACCGAAATCGACAGAATTTTTCTAAGTACCGAAAACGTCAGAAATTTTCCAAGTATCGAAAAGGTCAGAAATTTTCTAAGATCCGAAATCATCAGAATGTTTTTAAGTACCGAATTCGTCAGAATTTTCTAAGTACCGATATCGTCAGAATTTTTCTAAGTACCGAAATCAAAAGAATTTTTCTAAGTACCGAAAACGTCAGAAATTTTCTAAGTACTGCAAACTTCCTAGTCTTTTCAAAGTACCGAAAAAGGCAGAATTTTTCAAAGTACCGAAATCGTCAGAATTTTCTAAGTACCGAAATCGGCAGAGTTTTTCTAAGTACCGAAAACTTCTGAATGTTTAATAAGTATCGAAATCGTAAGAATTTTCCTAAGTACCGAAATCAACAGAATTTTTCTAAGTACCGAATTCGACAGAATTTTTCTAAGTACCGAAAACTTTTGAATGTTTTCTAAGTACCGAAAAAGGCAGAAATTTTCTAAGTACCGAAAACTTCTGAATGTTTTCTAAGTACCGAAATCGACAGAATTTTTCTAAGTACCGAAATCGTCAGAATTTTTCTAAGTACCGAAATCGTCAGAAATTTTCTAAGTACCGAAAACTTCTGAGTCTTTTCAAAGTACCGAAAAAGGCAGAAATTTTCCAAGTTCCGAAATCAACAGAAATTTTCTAAGTACCGAAAAGGTCAGAAATTTTCTAAGATCCGAAGTCATCAGAATTTTTCTAAGTACCGAAAACGTCAGAAATTTTCTAAGTACCGAAAACTTCCGAGTCTTTTCTAAGTACCGAAATCGACAGATTTTTTCTAAGTACCGAAATCAACAGAATTTTTCTAAGTACCGAAATCGGCAGAATTTTCTAAGTACCGAAATCGGCAGAATTTTTCTAAGTACCGAAAACTTCCGTATGTTTAATAAGTATCGAAATCGTAAGAATTTTTCTAAGTTCCGAAATCATCAGAATTTTTCTAAGATCCGAAATCATCAGAAATTTTCTTAGTACCGAAATTGGCAGAATTTTTCTAAGTACCGAAAACTTCCGAGTCTTTTCTAAGTCCCGAAATCGACAGAATTTTTCTAAGTACCGAAATCAACAGAATTTTTCTAAGTACCGAAATCGGCAGAATTTTTCTAAGTACCGAAAATGTCCGAAATTTTCTAAGTACCGAAAACTTCAGATATTTTTTAAATACTGAAAACTTCTGAGTCTTTTCAAAGTACCGAAAAAGGCAGAAATTTTCCAAGTACCGAAATCGACAGAATTTTTCTAAGTACCGAATTCGACAGAATTTTTCTAAGTACCGAAAACGTCAGAAATTTTCTAAGTATCGAAAAGGTCAGAAATTTTCTAAGATCCGAAATCATCAGAATGTTTTTAAGTACCGAAATCGTCAGAATTTTCTAAGTACCGATATCGTCAGAATTTTTCTAAGTACCGAAATCAAAAGAATTTTTCTAAGTACCGAAAACGTCAGAAATTTTCTAAGTACTGCAAACTTCCTAGTCTTTTCAAAGTACCGAAAAAGGCAGAATTTTTCAAAGTTCCGAAATCGTCAAAATTTTCTAAGTACCGAAATCGGCAGAATTTCTCTAAGTACCGAAAACTTCTGAATGTTTAATAAGTATCGAAATCGTAAGAATTTTCCTAAGTACCGAAATTGACTGAATTTTTCTAAGTACCGAAATCAACAGAATTTTTCTAAGTACCGAATTCGACAGAATTTTTCTAAGTACCGAAAACTTTTGAATGTTTTCTAAGTACCGAAAAAGGCAGAAATTTTCTAAGTACCGAAAACTTCTGAATGTTTTCTAAGTACCGAAATCGACAGAATTTTTCTAAGTACCGAAATCGTCAGAATTTTTCTAAGTACCGAAATCGTCAGAAATTTTCTAAGTACCGAAAACTTCTGAGTCTTTTCAAAGTACCGAAAAAGGCAGAAATTTTCCAAGTACCGAAATCAACAGAAATTTTCTAAGTACCGAAAAGGTCAGAAATTTTCTAAGATCCGAAGTCATCAGAATTTTTCTAAGTACCGAAAACGTCAGAAATTTTCTAAGTACCGAAAATGTCAGAAATTTTCTTAGTACCGAAAACGTCAGAAATTTTCTAAGTACCGAAAACTTCCGAGTCTTTTCTAAGTACCGAAATCGACAGATTTTTTCTAAGTACCGAAATCAACAGAATTTTTCTAAGTACCGAAATCGGCAGAATTTTCTAAGTACCGAAAAAGGCAGAAATTTTCTAAGTACCGAAAACTTCTGAGTCTTTCCAAAGTACCGAAAAAGGCAGAAATTTTCCAAGTACCGAAATCAACAGAAATTTTCTAAGTACCGAAAATGTCAGAAATTTTCTAAGATCCGAAGTCATCAGAATTTTTCTAAGTACCGAAAACTTCCGAGTCTTTTCTAAGTACCGAAATCGACAGATTTTTTCTAAGTACCGAAATCAACAGAATTTTTCTAAGTACCGAAATCGGCAGAATTTTCTAAGTACCGAAATCGGCAGAATTTTTCTAAGTACCGAAAACTTCTGTATGTTTAATAAGTATCGAAATCGTAAGAATTTTTCTAAGTTCCGAAATCATCAGAATTTTTCTAAGATCCGAAATCATCAGAATTTTTCTAAGTACCGAAAACGTCAGAAATTTTCTAAGTACCGAAAATGTCAGAAATTTTCTTAGTACCGAAATTGGCAGAATTTTTCTAAGTACCGAAAACTTCCGAGTCTTTTCTAAGTCCCGAAATCGACAGAATTTTTCTAAGTACCGAAATCAACAGAATTTTTCTAAGTACCGAAATCGGCAGAATTTTTCTAAGTACCGAAAATGTCAGAAATTTTCTAAGTACCGAAAACGTCAGATATTTTTTAAGTACTGAAAACTTCTGAGTCTTTTCAAAGTACCGAAAAAGGCAGAAATTTTCCAAGTACCGAAATCGACAGAATTTTTCTAAGTACCGAAATCGACAGAATTTTTCTAAGTAACGAAAACTTCTGAATGTTTTCTAAGTACCGAAAAAGGCAGAAATTTTGTAAGTACCGAAAACTTCCAAGTCTTTTCTAAGTACCGAAATCGACAGATTTTTTCTAAGTACCGAAATCAACAGAATTTTTCTAAGTACCGAAATCTTCAGAATTTTTCTAAGTACCGAAAATGTCAGAAATTTTCTAAGTACCGAAAACGTCAGATATTTTCTAAGTACTGAAAACTTCTGAGTCTTTTCAAAGTACCGAAAAAGGCAGAAATTTTCCAAGTACCGAAATCGACAGAATTTTTCTAAGTACCGAAAACGTCAGAAATTTTCTAAGTATCGAAAAGGTCAGAAATTTTCTAAGATCCAAAATCATCAAAATGTTTCTAAGTACCGAAAACGTCAGAAATTTTTTAAGTACTGCGAACTTCCTAGTCTTTTCAAAGTACCGAAAAAGGCAGAATTTTTCAAAGTACCGAAATCGTCAGAATTTTTCTAAGTACCGAAAACTTCTGTATGTTTAATAAGTATCGAAATCGTAAGAATTTTTCTAAGTACCGAAATCGACTGAATTTTTCTAAGTACCAAATTCAACAGAATTTTTCTAAGTACCGAAATAAACAGAATTTTTCTAAGTACCAAAATCGGCAGAAATTTTCTAAGTACCGAAAACGTCAGAAATTTTCTAAATACTGAAAACTTCTGAGTCTTTTCAAAGTACCTAAAAAGGCAGAAATTTTCCAAGTACCGAAATCAGCAGAATTTTTCTAAGTTCCGAAATCATCAGAATTTTTCTAAAAACCGAAATCATCAGAATTTTTCTAAGTACCGAAAACGTCAGAAATTTTCTAAGTACCGAAAACTTCCGAGTCTTTTCTAAGTACCGAGATCGACAGAATTTTTCTAAGTACCGAAAACTTCTGAATGTTTAATAAGTATCGAAATCGTAAGAATTTTTCTAAGTACCGGAAACGTCAGAAATTTTCTAAGTACCGAAATCACCAGAATTTTTCTAAAAACCGAAATCGTCAGAATTTTTCTAAGTACCGAAAATGTCAGAAATTTTATAAGTACCGAAAACGTCAGATATTTTCTAAGTACTGAAAACTTCTGAGTCTTTTCAAAGTACCGAAAAAGGCAGAAATTTTCCAAGTTCCGAAAAAGGCAGAAATTTTCCAAGAATCGAAATCAACAGAATTTTTCTAAGTACCGAATTCGACAGAATTTTTCTAAGTACCGAAAACTTTTGAATGTTTTCTAAGTACCGAAAAAGGCAGAAATTTTCTAAGTACCGAAAACTTCTGAATGTTTTCTAAGTACCGAAGTCGACAGAATTTTTCTAAGTACCGAAATCGTCAGAAATTTTCTAAGTACCGAAAACTTCTGAGTCTTTTCAAAGTACCGAAAAGGGCAGAAATTTTCTAAGTACCGAAATCAAAAGAATTTTTCTAAGTACCGAAAACGTCAGAAATTTTCTAAGTACCGAAAACTTCCGATGCTTTTCTAAGTACCGAAATCGACAGAATTTTTCTAAGTACCGAAATCAACAGAATTTTTCTAAGTACCGAAAACTTCTGAATGTTTAATAAGTATCGAAATCTTAAGTATTTTTCTAAGTACCGAAAATGTCAGAAATTTTCTAAGTACTGCAAACTTCTGAGTCTTTTCAAAGTACCGAAAAAGGCAGAAATTTTCCAAGTACCGAAATCAACAGAATTTTTCTAAGTACCGAATTCGACAGAATTTTTCTAAGTACCGAAAACTTCTGAATGTTTTCTAAGTACCGAAAAAGGCAGAAATTTTCTAAGTACCGAAAACTTCCGAGTGTTTTCTAAGTACCGAAATCGACAGAATTTTTCTAAGTACCGAAATCAACAGAATTTTTCTAAGTACCGAAATCGGCAGAATTTTTCTAAGTACCGAAAATGTCAGAAATTTTCTAAATACCGAAAATGTCAGATATTTTCTAAGTACTGAAATCTCAAGAATTTTTCTAAGTACCGAAAACGTCAGAAATTTTCTAAGTACCGAAATCGTCAGAAATTTTCTAAGTACCGAAAACTTCTGAGTCTTTTCAAAGTACCGAAAAAGGCAGAAATTTTCTAAGTACCGAAATCTCAAGAATTTTTCTAAGTACCGAAAACGTCAGAAATTTTCTAAGTACCGAAAACTTCCGAGTCTTTTCTAAGTACCGAAATCGACAGAATTTTTCTAAGTACCGAAATCAACAGAATTTTTCTAAGTACCGAAATCGGCAGAATTTCTCTAAGTACCGAAAACGTCAAAAATTTTCTAAGTATCGAAAACGTCAGAAATTTTCTAAGTACTGAAAACTTCTGAGTCTTTTCAAAGTACCGAAAACGACAGAAAGTTTCTAAGTACTGAAATCGTCGGAATTTTTCTAGGTACCGAAATTGTCAGAATTTTTCTAAGTATCGAAATCCTAAGAATTTTTCTAAGTACCGAAAATGTCAGAAATTTTCTAAGTACCGAAAACGTCAGATATTTTCTAAGTACCGAAAAGGTCAGAAATTTTCTAAGTACCAAAATCAACAGAATCTTTCTAAGTACCGAAATCGACAGAATTTTTCTAAGTACCGAAATCAACAGAATTTTTCTAAGTACTGAAAACGTCAGAAATTTTCTAAGTACCGATAACGTCAGAAATATTCTAAGTACCGAAATCGTCTGAATTTTTCTAAGTACGGAAATCGTGTGAAATTTTCAAAATACCGAAAACTTCTGAGTCTTTTTAAAGTACCAAAAAAGGCAGAACATCAGAAATTTACTAAGTACCGAAAACTTCCGAGTCTTTTCAAAGTACCGAAAAAGGCTGAAATTTTCTAAGTACCGAAATCAAAAGAATTTTTCTAAGTACCGAAAACGTCAAAAATTTTCTAAGTACCGAAAACTTCCGAGTCTTTTCTAAGTACTGAAATCGGCAGAATTTTTCTAAGTACCGAAAACGTCAGAAATTTTCTAAGTATGGAAAACGTCAGAAATTTTCTAAGTACTGAAAACTTTTGAGTCTTTTCAAAGTACCGAAAAAGGCAGAAATTTTCCAAGTACCGAAATCAGAAGAATTTTTCTAAGTTCCGAAATCATCAGAATTTTTCTAAGTACCGAAATCATCAGAATTTTTCTAAGTACCGAAAACGTCAGAAATTTTCTAAGTACCGAAAACTTCCGAGTCTTTTCTAAGTACCGAGATCGACAGAATTTTTCTAAGTACCGAAAACTTCTGAATGTTTAATAAGTATCGAAATCGTAAGAATTTTTCTAAGTACCGGAAACGTCAGAAATTTTCTAAGTACCGAAGACTTCTGAAAGTTTTCTAAGTACCGACATCGACAGAATTTTTCTATGTACCGAAAACGTAAGATATTTTCTAAGTACCGAAAAGGTCAGAAATTTTCTAAGATCCGAAATCACCAGAATTTTTCTAAAAACCGAAATGGTCAGAATTTTTCTAAGTACCGAAATCGGCGGAATTTTTCTAAGAACCGAAATCGTCAGAAATTTTCTAAGTACCGAAATCGTCAGAAATTTTCTAAGTACCGAAAACTTCTGAGTCTTTTCAAAGTACCGAAAAAGGCAGAAATTTTCTAAGTACCGAAATCAATAGAATTTTTCTAAGTACCGAAAACGTCAGAAATTTTCTAAGTACCGAAAACTTCCGAGTCTTTTCTGAGTACCGAAATCGACAGAATTTTTCTAAGTACCGAAATCAACAGAATTTTTCTAAAAACCGAAATCGGCAGAATTTTTCTAAGTACCGAAAACTTCTGAATGTTTAATAAGTATCGAAATCGTAAGAATTTTCCTAAGTACCGAAATTGACTGAATTTTTCTAAGTACCGAAATCAACAGAATTTTTCTAAGTACCGAAAACTTTTGAATGTTTTCTAAGTACCGAAAAAGGCAGAAATTTTCTAAGTACCGAAAACTTCTGAATGTTTTCTAAGTACCGAAATCGACAGAATTTTTCTAAGTACCGAAATCGTCAGAATTTTTCTAAGTACCGAAATCGTCAGAAATTTTCTAAGTACCGAAAACTTCCGAGTCTTTTCAAAGGACCGAAAAAGGCAGAAATTTTCTAAGTACCGAAATCAAAAGAATTTTTCTGAGTACCGAAAACGTCAGAAATTTTCTAAGTACCGAAAACTTCCGAGTCTTTTCTAAGTATCGAAATCGACAGAATTTTTCTAAGTACCGAAATCAACAGAATTTTACTAAGTACCGAAATCGGCAGAATTTCTCTAAGTACCGAAAACGTCAGAAATTTTCTAAGTATCGAAAACGTCAGAAATTTTCTAAGTACTGAAAACTTCTGAGTCTTTTCAAAGTACCGAAAAAGGCAGAAATTTTCCAAGTACCGAAATCAACAGAATTTTTCTAAGTTCCGAAATCATCAGAATTTTTCTAAGTACTGAAATCATCAGAATTTTTCAAAGTACCGAAAACGACAGAAATTTTCTAAGTACTGAAATCGTCGGAATTTTTCTAGGTACCGAAATTGTCAGAATTTTTCTAAGTATCGAAATCCTAAGAATTTTTCTAAGTACCGAAAATGTCAGAAATTTTCTAAGTACCGAAAACGTGAGATATTTTCTAAGTACCGAAAAGGTCAGAAATTTTCTAAGTACCAAAATCAACAGAATCTTTCTAAGTACCGAAATCGACAAAATTTTTCTAAGTGCCGAAATCAACAGAATTTTTCTAAGTACTGAAAACGTCAGAAATTTTCTAAATACCGAAAACTTCCGAGTCTTTTCTAAGTACCGAGATCGACAGAATTTTTCTAAGTACGGAAATCGTGTGAAATTTTCAAAATACCGAAAACTTCTGAGTCTTTTTAAAGTACCGAAAAAGGCAGAACATCAGAAATTTACTAAGTACCGAAAACTTCCGAGTCTTTTCAAAGTACCGAAAAAGGCTGAAATTTTCTAAGTACCGAAATCAAAAGAATTTTTCTAAGTACCGAAAACGTCAAAAATTTTCTAAATACCGAAAACTTCCGAGTCTTTTCTAAGTACTGAAATCGGCAGAATTTTTCTAAGTACCGAAAACGTCAGAAATTTTCTAAGTACCGAAAACTTCCGAGTCTTTTCTAAGTACCGAGATCGACAGAATTTTTCTAAGTACCGAAAACTTCTGAATGTTTAATAAGTATCGAAATCGTAAGAATTTTTCTAAGTACCGGAAACGTCAGAAATTTTCTAAGTACCGAAGACTTCTGAAAGTTTTCTAAGTACCGACATCGACAGAATTTTTCTATGTACCGAAAACGTCAGATATTTTCTAAGTACCGAAAAGGTCAGAAATTTTCTAAGATCCGAAATCACCAGAATTTTTCTAAAAACCGAAATGGTCAGAATTTTTCTAAGTACCGAAATCGGCGGAATTTTTCTAAGAACCGAAATCGTCAGAAATTTTCTAAGTACCGAAATCGTCAGAAATTTTCTATGTACCGAAAACTTCTGAGTCTTTTCAAAGTACCGAAAAAGGCAGAAATTTTCTAAGTACCGAAATCAATAGAATTTTTCTAAGTACCGAAAACGTCAGAAATTTTCTAAGTACCGAAAACTTCCGAGTCTTTTCTAAGTACCGAAATCGACAGAATTTTTCTAAGTACCGAAATCAACAGAATTTTTCTAAGTACCGAAATCGGCAGAATTTTTCTAAGTACCGAAAACTTCTGAATGTTTAATAAGTATCGAAATCGTAAGAATTTTCCTAAGTACCGAAATTGACTGAATTTTTCTAAGTACCGAAATCAACAGAATTTTTCTAAGTACCGAAAACTTTTGAATGTTTTCTAAGTACCGAAAAAGGCAGAAATTTTCTAAGTACCGAAAACTTCTGAATGTTTTCTAAGTACCGAAATCGACAGAATTTTTCTAAGTACCGAAATCGTCAGAATTTTTCTAAGTTCCGAAATCGTCAGAAATTTTCTAAGTACCGAAAACTTCCGAGTCTTTTCAAAGGACCGAAAAAGGCAGAAATTTTCTAAGTACCGAAATCAAAAGAATTTTTCTAAGTACCGAAAACGTCAGAAATTTTCTAAGTACCGAAAACTTCCGAGTCTTTTCTAAGTATCGAAATCGACAGAATTTTTCTAAGTACCGAAATCAACAGAATTTTTCTAAGTACCGAAATCGGCAGAATTTCTCTAAGTACCGAAAACGTCAGAAATTTTCTAAGTATCGAAAACGTCAGAAATTTTCTAAGTACTGAAAACTTCTGAGTCTTTTCAAAGTACCGAAAAAGGCAGAAATTTTCCAAGTACCGAAATCAACAGAATTTTTCTAAGTTCCGAAATCATCAGAATTTTTCTAAGTACTGAAATCATCAGAATTTTTCAAAGTACCGAAAACGACAGAAATTTTCTAAGTACTGAAATCGTCGGAATTTTTCTAGGTACCGAAATTGTCAGAATTTTTCTAAGTATCGAAATCCTAAGAATTTTTCTAAGTACCGAAAAGGTCAGAAATTTTCTAAGTACCAAAATCAACAGAATCTTTCTAAGTACCGAAATCGACAAAATTTTTCTAAGTGCCGAAATCAACAGAATTTTTCTAAGTACTGAAAACGTCAGAAATTTTCTAAATACCGAAAACTTCCGAGTCTTTTCTAAGTACCGAGATCGACAGAATTTTTCTAAGTACGGAAATCGTGTGAAATTTTCAAAATACCGAAAACTTCTGAGTCTTTTTAAAGTACCGAAAAAGGCAGAACATCAGAAATTTACTAAGTACCGAAAACTTCCGAGTCTTTTCAAAGTACCGAAAAAGGCTGAAATTTTCTAAGTACCGAAATCAAAAGAATTTTTCTAAGTACCGAAAACGTCAAAAATTTTCTAAATACCGAAAACGTCAGAAATTTTCTAAGTATCGAAAACGTCAGAAATTTTCTAAGTATCGAAAACGTCAGAAATTTTCTAAGTACTGAAAACTTCTGAGTCTTTTCAAAGTACCGAAAAAGGCAGAAATTTTCCAAGTACCGAAATCAGCAGAATTTTTCAAGTTCCGAAATCATCAGAATTTCTCTAAGTACCGAAATCATCAGAATTTTTCTAAGTACCGAAAACGTCAGAAATTTTCTAAGTACCGAAAACTTCCGAGTCTTTTCTAAGTACCGAGATCGACAGAATTTTTCTAAGTACCGAAAACTTCTGAATGTTTAATAAGTATCGAAATCGTAAGAATTTTTCTAAGTACCGGAAACGTCAGAAATTTTCTAAGTACCGAAGACTTCTGAAAGTTTTCCAAGTACCGAAATCGACAGAATTTTTCTAAGTACCGAAAACGTCAGAAATTTTCTAAGTATCGAAAAGGTCAGAAATTTTCTAAGATCCGAAATCATCAGAATTTTTCTAAGTACCGAAATCGTCAGAATTTTCTAAGTACCGAAATCGTCAAAATTTTTCTAAGTACCGAAATCGTCAGAATTTTTTTAAGTACCGAAATCGTCAGAAAATTTCTAAGTACCGAAAACTTCTGAGTCTTTTCAAAGTACCGAAAAAGGCAGAAATTTTCTAAGTACCGAAATCAAAAGAATTTTTCTAAGTACTGAAAACGTCAGAAATTTTCTAAGTATCGCAAAGGTCAGAAATTTTCTAAGTACCGATAACGTCAGAAATATTCTAAGTACCGAAATCGTCTGAATTTTTCTAAGTACGGAAATCGTGTGAAATTTTCAAAATACCGAAAACTTCTGAGTCTTTTTAAAGTACCGAAAAAGGCAGAACATCAGAAATTTACTAAGTACCGAAAACTTCCGAGTCTTTTCAAAGAACCGAAAAAGGCTGAAATTTTCTAAGTACCGAAATCAAAAGAATTTTTCTAAGTACCGAAAACGTCAAAAATTTTCTAAGTACCGAAAACTTCCGAGTCTTTTCTAAGTACTGAAATCGGCAGAATTTTTCTAAGTACCGAAAACGTCAGAAATTTTCTAAGTATCGAAAACTTCAGAAATTTTCTAAGTACTGAAAACTTCTGAGTCTTTTCTAAGTACTGAAATCGGCAGAATTTTTCTAAGTACCGAAAACGTCAGAAATTTTCTAAGTATCGAAAACGTCAGAAATTTTCTAAGTACCGAAAACTTCCGAGTCTTTTCAAAGAACCGAAAAAGGCTGAAATTTTCTAAGTACCGAAATCAAAAGAATTTTTCTAAGTACCAAAAACGTCAAAAATTTTCTAAGTACCGAAAACTTCCGAGTCTTTTCTAAGTACTGAAATCGGCAGAATTTTTCTAAGTACCGAAAACGTCAGAAATTTTCTAAGTACCGAAATCAAAAGAATTTTTCTAAGTACCGAAAACGTCAGAAATTTTCTAAGTACCGAAATCAAAAGAATTTTTCTAAGTACCGAAAACGTCAGAAATTTTCTAAGTACCGAAAACTTCCGAGTCTTTTCTAAGTATCGAAATCGACAGAATTTTTCTAAGTACCGAAATCAACAGAATTTTTCTAAGTACCGAAATCGGCAGAATTTTTCTAAGTACCGAAAACGTCAGAAATTTTCTAAGTATCGAAAACGTCAGAAATTTACTAAGTACTGAAAACTTCTGAGTCTTTTCAAAGTACCGAAAAAGGCAGAAATTTTCCAAGTACCGAAATCAACAGAATTTTTTTAAGTTCCGAAATCATCAGAATTTTTCTAAGTACTGAAATCATCAGAATTTTTCAAAGTACCGAAAACGACAGAAATTTTCTAAGTACTGAAATCGTCGGAATTTTTCTAGGTACCGAAATTGTCAGAATTTTTCTAAGTATCGAAATCCTAAGAATTTTTCTAAGTACCGAAAATGTCAGAAATTTTCTAAGTACCGAAAACGTGAGATATTTTCTAAGTACCGAAAAGGTCAGAAATTTTCTAAGTACCAAAATCAACAGAATCTTTCTAAGTACCGAAATCGACAAAATTTTTCTAAGTGCCGAAATCAACAGAATTTTTCTAAGTACTGAAAACGTCAGAAATTTTCTAAGTACCGATAACGTCAGAAATATTCTAAGTACCAAAATCGTCTGAATTTTTCTAAGTACGGAAATCGTGTGAAATTTTCAAAATACCGAAAACTTCTGAGTCTTTTTAAAGTACCGAAAAAGGCAGAACATCAGAAATTTACTAAGTACCGAAAACTTCCGAGTCTTTTCAAAGTACCGAAAAAGGCTGAAATTTTCTAAGTACCGAAATCAAAAGAATTTTTCTAAGTACCGAAAACGTCAAAAATTTTCTAAGTACCGAAAACTTCCGAGTCTTTTCTAAGTACTGAAATCGGCAGAATTTTTCTAAGTACCGAAAACGTCAGAAATTTTCTAAGTATCGAAAACGTCAGAAATTTTCTAAGTACTGAAAACTTCTGAGTCTTTTCAAAGTACCGAAAAAGGCATAAATTTTCCAAGTACCGAAATCAGCAGAATTTTTCTAAGTTCCGAAATCATCAGAATTTTTCTAAGTACCGAAATCATCAGAATTTTTCTAAGTACCGAAAACGTCAGAAATTTTCTAAGTACCGAAAACTTCCGAGTCTTTTCTAAGTACCGAGATCGACAGAATTTTTCTAAGTACCGAAAACTTCTGAATGTTTAATAAGTATCGAAATCCTAAGAATTTTTCTAAGTACCGGAAACGTCAGAAAATTTCTAAGTACCGAAGACTTCTGAAAGTTTTCTAAGTACCGACATCGACAGAATTTTTCTATGTACCGAAAACGTCAGATATTTTCTAAGTACCGAAAAGGTCAGAAATTTTCTAAGTACCGAAAACGTCAGATATTTTCTAAGTACCGAAAAGGTCAGAAATTTTCTAAGTACCAAAATCAACAGAATCTTTCTAAGTACCGAAATCGACAGAATTTTTCTAAGTACCGAAATCAACAGAATTTTTCTAAGTACTGAAAACGTCAGAAATTTTCTAAGTACCGATAACGTCAGAAATATTCTAAGTACCGAAATCGTCTGAATTTTTCTAAGTACGGAAATCGTGTGAAATTTTCAAAATACCGAAAACTTCTGAGTCTTTTTAAAGTACCGAAAAAGGCAGAACATCAGAAATTTACTAAGTACCGAAAACTTCCGAGTCTTTTCAAAGTACCGAAAAAGGCTGAAATTTTCTAAGTACCGAAATCAAAAGAATTTTTCTAAGTACCGAAAACGTCAAAAATTTTCTAAGTACCGAAAACTTCCGAGTCTTTTCTAAGTACTGAAATCGGCAGAATTTTTCTAAGTACCGAAAACGTCAGAAATTTTCTAAGTATCGAAAACGTCAGAAATTTTCTAAGTACTGAAAACTTCTGAGTCTTTTCAAAGTACCGAAAAAGGCAGAAATTTTCCAAGTACCGAAATCGGCAGAATTTTTCTAAGTTCCGAAATCATCAGAATTTTTCTAAGTACCGAAATCATCAGAATTTTTCTAAGTACCGAAAACGTCAGAAATTTTCTAAGTACCGAAAACTTCCGAGTCTTTTCTAAGTTCCGAGATCGACAGAATTTTTCTAAGTACCGAAAACTTCTGAATGTTTAATAAGTATCGAAATCGTAAGAATTTTTCTAAGTACCGGAAACATCAGAAATTTTCTAAGTACCGAAGACTTCTGAAAGTTTTCTAAGTACCGACATCGACAGAATTTTTCTATGTACCGAAAACGTCAGATATTTTCTAAGTACCGAAAAGGTCAGAAATTTTCTAAGATCCGAAATCACCAGAATTTTTCTAAAAACCGAAATCGTCAGAATTTTTCTAAGTACCGAAATCGGCGGAATTTTTCTAAGTACCGAAAACGTCAGATATTTTCTAAGTACTGAAAACTTCTGAGTCTTTTCAAAGTACCGAAAAAGGCAGAAATTTTCCAAGTACCGAAATCAACAGAATTTTTCTAAGTTCCGAAATCATCAGAATTTTTCAAAGTACCGAAAACGACAGAAATTTTCTAAGTACTGAAATCGTCGGAATTTTTCTAGGTACCGAAATTGTCAGAATTTTTCTAAGTATCGAAATCCTAAGAATTTTTCTAAGTACCGAAAATGTCAGAAATTTTCTAAGTACCGAAAACGTGAGATATTTTCTAAGTACCGAAAAGGTCAGAAATTTTCTAAGTACCAAAATCAACAGAATCTTTCTAAGTACCGAAATCGACAAAATTTTTCTAAGTGCCGAAATCAACAGAATTTTTCTAAGTACTGAAAACGTCAGAAATTTTCTAAGTACCGATAACGTCAGAAATATTCTAAGTACCGAAATCGTCTGAATTTTTCTAAGTACGGAAATCGTGTGAAATTTTCAAAATACCGAAAACTTCTGAGTCTTTTTAAAGTACCGAAAAAGGCAGAACATCAGAAATTTACAAAGTACCGAAAACTTCCGAGTCTTTTCAAAGTACCGAAAAAGGCTGAAATTTTCTAAGTACCGAAATCAAAAGAATTTTTCTAAGTACCGAAAACGTCAAAAATTTTCTAAGTACCGAAAACTTCCGAGTCTTTTCTAAGTACTGAAATCGGCAGAATTTTTCTAAGTACCGAAAACGTCAGAAATTTTCTAAGTATCGAAAACGTCAGAAATTTTCTAAGTACTGAAAACTTCTGAGTCTTTTCAAAGTACCGAAAAAGGCAGAAATTTTCCAAGTACCGAAATCGGCAGAATTTTTCTAAGTTCCGAAATCATCAGAATTTTTCTAAGTACCGAAATCATCAGAATTTTTCTAAGTACCGAAAACGTCAGAAATTTTCTAAGTACCGAAAACTTCCGAGTCTTTTCTAAGTTCCGAGATCGACAGAATTTTTCTAAGTACCGAAAACTTCTGAATGTTTAATAAGTATCGAAATCGTAAGAATTTTTCTAAGTACCGGAAACATCAGAAATTTTCTAAGTACCGAAGACTTCTGAAAGTTTTCTAAGTACCGACATCGACAGAATTTTTCTATGTACCGAAAACGTCAGATATTTTCTAAGTACCGAAAAGGTCAGAAATTTTCTAAGATCCGAAATCACCAGAATTTTTCTAAAAACCGAAATCGTCAGAATTTTTCTAAGTACCGAAATCGGCGGAATTTTTCTAAGTACCGAAAAGGTCAGATTTTTTCTAAGTACTGAAAACTTCTGAGTCTTTTCAAAGTACCGAAAAAGGCAGAAATTTTCCAAGTACCGAAATCAACAGAATTTTTCTAAGTTCCGAAATCATCAGAATTTTTCAAAGTACCGAAAACGACAGAAATTTTCTAAGTACTGAAATCGTCGGAATTTTTCTAGGTACCGAAATTGTCAGAATTTTTCTAAGTATCGAAATCCTAAGAATTTTTCTAAGTACCGAAAATGTCAGAAATTTTCTAAGTACCGAAAACGTGAGATATTTTCTAAGTACCGAAAAGGTCAGAAATTTTCTAAGTACCAAAATCAACAGAATCTTTCTAAGTACCGAAATCGACAAAATTTTTCTAAGTGCCGAAATCAACAGAATTTTTCTAAGTACTGAAAACGTCAGAAATTTTCTAAGTACCGATAACGTCAGAAATATTCTAAGTACCGAAATCGTCTGAATTTTTCTAAGTACGGAAATCGTGTGAAATTTTCAAAATACCGAAAACTTCTGAGTCTTTTTAAAGTACCGAAAAAGGCAGAACATCAGAAATTTACTAAGTACCGAAAACTTCCGAGTCTTTTCAAAGTACCGAAAAAGGCAGAAATTTTCCAAGTACCGAAATCAGCAGAATTTTTCAAGTTCCGAAATCATCAGAATTTTTCTAAGTACCGAAATCATCAGAATTTTTCTAAGTACCGAAAACGTCAGAAATTTTCTAAGTACCGAAAACTTCCGAGTCTTTTCTAAGTACCGAGATCGACAGAATTTTTCTAAGTACCGAAAACTTCTGAATGTTTAATAAGTATCGAAATCGTAAGAATTTTTCTAAGTACCGGAAACGTCAGAAATTTTCTAAGTACCGAAGACTTCTGAAAGTTTTCTAAGTACCGACATCGACAGAATTTTTCTATGTACCGAAAACGTCAGATATTTTCTAAGTACCGAAAAGGTCAGAAATTTTCTAAGATCCGAAATCACCAGAATTTTTCTAAAAACCGAAATCGTCAGAATTTTTCTAAGTACCGAAATCGGCGGAATTTTTCTAAGTACCGAAAACGACAGAAATTTTCTAAGTACTGAAATCGTCGGAATTTTTCTAGGTACCGAAATTGTCAGAATTTTTCTAAGTATCGAAATCCTAAGAATTTTTCTAAGTACCGAAAATGTCAGAAATTTTCTAAGTACCGAAAACGTGAGATATTTTCTAAGTACCGAAAAGGTCAGAAATTTTCTAAGTACCAAAATCAACAGAATCTTTCTAAGTACCGAAATCGACAAAATTTTTCTAAGTGCCGAAATCAACAGAATTTTTCTAAGTACTGAAAACGTCAGAAATTTTCTAAGTACCGATAACGTCAGAAATATTCTAAGTACCAAAATCGTCTGAATTTTTCTAAGTACGGAAATCGTGTGAAATTTTCAAAATTCCGAAAACTTCTGAGTCTTTTTAAAGTACCGAAAAAGGCAGAACATCAGAAATTTACTAAGTACCGAAAACTTCCGAGTCTTTTCAAAGTACCGAAAAAGGCTGAAATTTTCTAAGTACCGAAATCAAAAGAATTTTTCTAAGTACCGAAAACGTCAAAAATTTTCTAAGTACCGAAAACTTCCGAGTCTTTTCTAAGTACTGAAATCGGCAGAATTTTTCTAAGTACCGAAAACGTCAGAAATTTTCTAAGTATCGAAAACGTCAGAAATTTTCTAAGTACTGAAAACTTCTGAGTCTTTTCAAAGTACCGAAAAAGGCATAAATTTTCCAAGTACCGAAATCAGCAGAATTTTTCTAAGTTCCGAAATCATCAGAATTTTTCTAAGTACCGAAATCATCAGAATTTTTCTAAGTACCGAAAACGTCAGAAATTTTCTAAGTACCGAAAACTTCCGAGTCTTTTCTAAGTACCGAGATCGACAGAATTTTTCTAAGTACCGAAAACTTCTGAATGTTTAATAAGTATCGAAATCCTAAGAATTTTTCTAAGTAAAGGAAACGTCAGAAAATTTCTAAGTACCGAAGACTTCTGAAAGTTTTCTAAGTACCGACATCGACAGAATTTTTCTATGTACCGAAAACGTCAGATATTTTCTAAGTACCGAAAAGGTCAGAAATTTTCTAAGTACCGAAAACGTCAGATATTTTCTAAGTACCGAAAAGGTCAGAAATTTTCTAAGTACCAAAATCAACAGAATCTTTCTAAGTACCGAAATCGACAGAATTTTTCTAAGTACCGAAATCAACAGAATTTTTCTAAGTACTGAAAACGTCAGAAATTTTCTAAGTACCGATAACGTCAGAAATATTCTAAGTACCGAAATCGTCTGAATTTTTCTAAGTACGGAAATCGTGTGAAATTTTCAAAATACCGAAAACTTCTGAGTCTTTTTAAAGTACCGAAAAAGGCAGAACATCAGAAATTTACTAAGTACCGAAAACTTCCGAGTCTTTTCAAAGTACCGAAAAAGGCTGAAATTTTCTAAGTACCGAAATCAAAAGAATTTTTCTAAGTACCGAAAACGTCAAAAATTTTCTAAGTACCGAAAACTTCCGAGTCTTTTCTAAGTACTGAAATCGGCAGAATTTTTCTAAGTACCGAAAACGTCAGAAATTTTCTAAGTATCGAAAACGTCAGAAATTTTCTAAGTACTGAAAACTTCTGAGTCTTTTCAAAGTACCGAAAAAGGCAGAAATTTTCCAAGTACCGAAATCGGCAGAATTTTTCTAAGTTCCGAAATCATCAGAATTTTTCTAAGTACCGAAATCATCAGAATTTTTCTAAGTACCGAAAACGTCAGAAATTTTCTAAGTACCGAAAACTTCCGAGTCTTTTCTAAGTTCCGAGATCGACAGAATTTTTCTAAGTACCGAAAACTTCTGAATGTTTAATAAGTATCGAAATCGTAAGAATTTTTCTAAGTACCGGAAACATCAGAAATTTTCTAAGTACCGAAGACTTCTGAAAGTTTTCTAAGTACCGACATCGACAGAATTTTTCTATGTACCGAAAACGTCAGATATTTTCTAAGTACCGAAAAGGTCAGAAATTTTCTAAGATCCGAAATCACCAGAATTTTTCTAAAAACCGAAATCGTCAGAATTTTTCTAAGTACCGAAATCGGCGGAATTTTTCTAAGTACCGAAAACGTCAGATATTTTCTAAGTACTGAAAACTTCTGAGTCTTTTCAAAGTACCGAAAAAGGCAGAAATTTTCCAAGTACCGAAATCAACAGAATTTTTCTAAGTTCCGAAATCATCAGAATTTTTCAAAGTACCGAAAACGACAGAAATTTTCTAAGTACTGAAATCGTCGGAATTTTTCTAGGTACCGAAATTGTCAGAATTTTTCTAAGTATCGAAATCCTAAGAATTTTTCTAAGTACCGAAAATGTCAGAAATTTTCTAAGTACCGAAAACGTGAGATATTTTCTAAGTACCGAAAAGGTCAGAAATTTTCTAAGTACCAAAATCAACAGAATCTTTCTAAGTACCGAAATCGACAAAATTTTTCTAAGTGCCGAAATCAACAGAATTTTTCTAAGTACTGAAAACGTCAGAAATTTTCTAAGTACCGATAACGTCAGAAATATTCTAAGTACCGAAATCGTCTGAATTTTTCTAAGTACGGAAATCGTGTGAAATTTTCAAAATACCGAAAACTTCTGAGTCTTTTTAAAGTACCGAAAAAGGCAGAACATCAGAAATTTACTAAGTACCGAAAACGTCAGAAATTTTCTAAGTACCGAAAACTTCCGAGTCTTTTCTAAGTACCGAGATCGACAGAATTTTTCTAAGTACCGAAAACTTCTGAATGTTTAATAAGTATCGAAATCGTAAGAATTTTTCTAAGTACCGGAAACGTCAGAAATTTTCTAAGTACCGAAGACTTCTGAAAGTTTTCTAAGTACCGACATCGACAGAATTTTTCTATGTACCGAAAACGTCAGATATTTTCTAAGTACCGAAAAGGTCAGAAATTTTCTAAGATCCGAAATCACCAGAATTTTTCTAAGTACCGAAAATGTCAGAAATTTTCTAAGTACCGAAAACGTCAGATATTTTCTAAGTACTGAAAACTTCTGAGTCTTTTCAAAGTACCGAAAAAGGCAGAAATTTTCCAAGTACCGAAATCGACAGAATTTTTCTAAGTACCGAAAACGTCAGAAATTTTCTAAGTATCGAAAAGGTCAGAAATTTTCTAAGATCCGAAATCATCAGAATTTTTCTAAGTACCGAAATCGTCAGAATTTTCTAAGTACCGAAATCGTCAGAATTTTTCTAAGTACCGAAATCGTCAGAATTTTTCTAAGTACCGAAATCGTCAGAAAATTTCTAAGTACCGAAAACTTCTGAGTCTTTTCAAAGTACCGAAAAAGGCAGAAATTTTCTAAGTACCGAAATCAAAAGAATTTTTCTAAGTACTGAAAACGTCAGAAATTTTCTAAGTATCGATAAGGTCAGAAATTTTCTAAGTACCGATAACGTCAGAAATATTCTAAGTACCGAAATCGTCTGCATTTTTCTAAGTACGGAAATCGTGTGAAATTTTCAAAATACCGAAAACTTCTGAGTCTTTTTAAAGTACCGAAAAAGGCAGAACATCAGAAATTTACTAAGTACCGAAAACTTCCGAGTCTTTTCAAAGAACCGAAAAAGGCTGAAATTTTCTAAGTACCGAAATCAAAAGAATTTTTCTAAGTACCGAAAACGTCAAAAATTTTCTAAGTACCGAAAACTTCCGAGTCTTTTCTAAGTACCGAGATCGACAGAATTTTTCTAAGTACCGAAAACTTCTGAATGTTTAATAAGTATCGAAATCGTAAGAATTTTTCTAAGTACCGGAAACGTCAGAAATTTTCTAAGTACCGAAGACTTCTGAAAGTTTTCTAAGTACCGACATCGACAGAATTTTTCTATGTACCGAAAACGTAAGATATTTTCTAAGTACCGAAAAGGTCAGAAATTTTCTAAGATCCGAAATCACCAGAATTTTTCTAAAAACCGAAATCAACAGAATTTTTCTAAGTACCGAAATCGGCAGAATTTTTCTAAGTACCGAAAACTTCTGAATGTTTAATAAGTATCGAAATCGTAAGAATTTTCCTAAGTACCGAAATTGACTGAATTTTTCTAAGTACCGAAATCAACAGAATTTTTCTAAGTACCGAAAACTTTTGAATGTTTTCTAAGTACCGAAAAAGGCAGAAATTTTCTAAGTACCGAAAACTTCTGAATGTTTTCTAAGTACCGAAATCGACAGAATTTTTCTAAGTACCGAAATCGTCAGAATTTTTCTAAGTACCGAAATCGGCAGAATTTTTCTAAGTTCCGAAATCATCAGAATTTTTCTAAGTACCGAAATCATCAGAATATTTCTAAGTACCGAAAACGTCAGAAATTTTCTAAGTACCGAAAACTTCCGAGTCTTTTCTAAGTTCCGAGATCGACAGAATTTTTCTAAATACCGAAAACTTCTGAATGTTTAATAAGTATCGAAATCGTAAGAATTTTTCTAAGTACCGGAAACGTCAGAAATTTTCTAAGTACCGAAGACTTCTGAAAGTTTTCTAAGTACCGACATCGACAGAATTTTTCTATGTACCGAAAACGTCAGATATTTTCTAAGTACCGAAAAGGTCAGAAATTTTCTAAGATCCGAAATCACCAGAATTTTTCTAAAAACCGAAATCGTCAGAATTTTTCTAAGTACCGAAATCGGCGGAATTTTTCTAAGTACCGAAATCGTCTGAATTTTTCTAAGTACGGAAATCGTGTGAAATTTTCAAAATACCGAAAACTTCTGAGTCTTTTTAAAGTACCGAAAAAGGCAGAACATCAGAAATTTACTAAGTACCGAAAACTTCCGAGTCTTTTCAAAGTACCGAAAACGTCAGAAATTTTCTAAGTATCGAAAACGTCAGAAATTTTCTAAGTACTGAAAACTTCTGAGTCTTTTCAAAGTACCGAAAAAGGCTGAAATTTTCTAAGTACCGAAATCAAAAGAATTTTTCTAAGTACCGGAAACATCAGAAATTTTCTAAGTACCGAAGACTTCTGAAAGTTTTCTAAGTACCGACATCGACAGAATTTTTCTATGTACCGAAAACGTCAGATATTTTCTAAGTACCGAAAAGGTCAGAAATTTTCTAAGATCCGAAATCACCAGAATTTTTCTAAAAACCGAAATCGTCAGAATTTTTCTAAGTACCGAAATCGGCGGAATTTTTCTAAGTACCGAAAACGTCAGAAATTTACTAAGTACCGAAAACTTCCGAGTCTTTTCAAAGTACCGAAAAAGGCAGAAATTTTCCAAGTACCGAAATCAGCAGAATTTTTCAAGTTCCGAAATCATCAGAATTTTTCTAAGTACCGAAATCATCAGAATTTTTCTAAGTACCGAAAACGTCAGAAATTTTCTAAGTACCGAAAACTTCCGAGTCTTTTCTAAGTACCGAGATCGACAGAATTTTTCTAAGTACCGAAAACTTCTGAATGTTTAATAAGTATCGAAATCGTAAGAATTTTTCTAAGTACCGGAAACGTCAGAAATTTTCTAAGTACCGAAGACTTCTGAAAGTTTTCTAAGTACCGACATCGACAGAATTTTTCTATGTACCGAAAACGTCAGATATTTTCTAAGTACCGAAAAGGTCAGAAATTTTCTAAGATCCGAAATCACCAGAATTTTTCTAAGTACCGAAAATGTCAGAAATTTTCTAAGTACCGAAAACGTCAGATATTTTCTAAGTACTGAAAACTTCTGAGTCTTTTCAAAGTACCGAAAAAGGCAGAAATTTTCCAAGTACCGAAATCGACAGAATTTTTCTAAGTACCGAAAACGTCAGAAATTTTCTAAGTATCGAAAAGGTCAGAAATTTTCTAAGATCCGAAATCATCAGAATTTTTCTAAGTACCGAAATCGTCAGAATTTTCTAAGTACCGAAATCGTCAGAATTTTTCTAAGTACCGAAATCGTCAGAATTTTTCTAAGTACCGAAATCGTCAGAAAATTTCTAAGTACCGAAAACTTCTGAGTCTTTTCAAAGTACCGAAAAAGGCAGAAATTTTCTAAGTACCGAAATCAAAAGAATTTTTCTAAGTACTGAAAACGTCAGAAATTTTCTAAGTATCGATAAGGTCAGAAATTTTCTAAGTACCGATAACGTCAGAAATATTCTAAGTACCGAAATCGTCTGCATTTTTCTAAGTACGGAAATCGTGTGAAATTTTCAAAATACCGAAAACTTCTGAGTCTTTTTAAAGTACCGAAAAAGGCAGAACATCAGAAATTTACTAAGTACCGAAAACTTCCGAGTCTTTTCAAAGAACCGAAAAAGGCTGAAATTTTCTAAGTACCGAAATCAAAAGAATTTTTCTAAGTACCGAAAACGTCAAAAATTTTCTAAGTACCGAAAACTTCCGAGTCTTTTCTAAGTACCGAGATCGACAGAATTTTTCTAAGTACCGAAAACTTCTGAATGTTTAATAAGTATCGAAATCGTAAGAATTTTTCTAAGTACCGGAAACGTCAGAAATTTTCTAAGTACCGAAGACTTCTGAAAGTTTTCTAAGTACCGACATCGACAGAATTTTTCTATGTACCGAAAACGTAAGATATTTTCTAAGTACCGAAAAGGTCAGAAATTTTCTAAGATCCGAAATCACCAGAATTTTTCTAAAAACCGAAATCAACAGAATTTTTCTAAGTACCGAAATCGGCAGAATTTTTCTAAGTACCGAAAACTTCTGAATGTTTAATAAGTATCGAAATCGTAAGAATTTTCCTAAGTACCGAAATTGACTGAATTTTTCTAAGTACCGAAATCAACAGAATTTTTCTAAGTACCGAAAACTTTTGAATGTTTTCTAAGTACCGAAAAAGGCAGAAATTTTCTAAGTACCGAAAACTTCTGAATGTTTTCTAAGTACCGAAATCGACAGAATTTTTCTAAGTACCGAAATCGTCAGAATTTTTCTAAGTACCGAAATCGGCAGAATTTTTCTAAGTTCCGAAATCATCAGAATTTTTCTAAGTACCGAAATCATCAGAATATTTCTAAGTACCGAAAACGTCAGAAATTTTCTAAGTACCGAAAACTTCCGAGTCTTTTCTAAGTTCCGAGATCGACAGAATTTTTCTAAATACCGAAAACTTCTGAATGTTTAATAAGTATCGAAATCGTAAGAATTTTTCTAAGTACCGGAAACGTCAGAAATTTTCTAAGTACCGAAGACTTCTGAAAGTTTTCTAAGTACCGACATCGACAGAATTTTTCTATGTACCGAAAACGTCAGATATTTTCTAAGTACCGAAAAGGTCAGAAATTTTCTAAGATCCGAAATCACCAGAATTTTTCTAAAAACCGAAATCGTCAGAATTTTTCTAAGTACCGAAATCGGCGGAATTTTTCTAAGTACCGAAATCGTCTGAATTTTTCTAAGTACGGAAATCGTGTGAAATTTTCAAAATACCGAAAACTTCTGAGTCTTTTTAAAGTACCGAAAAAGGCAGAACATCAGAAATTTACTAAGTACCGAAAACTTCCGAGTCTTTTCAAAGTACCGAAAACGTCAGAAATTTTCTAAGTATCGAAAACGTCAGAAATTTTCTAAGTACTGAAAACTTCTGAGTCTTTTCAAAGTACCGAAAAAGGCTGAAATTTTCTAAGTACCGAAATCAAAAGAATTTTTCTAAGTACCGGAAACATCAGAAATTTTCTAAGTACCGAAGACTTCTGAAAGTTTTCTAAGTACCGACATCGACAGAATTTTTCTATGTACCGAAAACGTCAGATATTTTCTAAGTACCGAAAAGGTCAGAAATTTTCTAAGATCCGAAATCACCAGAATTTTTCTAAAAACCGAAATCGTCAGAATTTTTCTAAGTACCGAAATCGGCGGAATTTTTCTAAGTACCGAAAACGTCAGAAATTTACTAAGTACCGAAAACTTCCGAGTCTTTTCAAAGTACCGAAAAAGGCAGAAATTTTCCAAGTACCGAAATCAGCAGAATTTTTCAAGTTCCGAAATCATCAGAATTTTTCTAAGTACCGAAATCATCAGAATTTTTCTAAGTACCGAAAACGTCAGAAATTTTCTAAGTACCGAAAACTTCCGAGTCTTTTCTAAGTACCGAGATCGACAGAATTTTTCTAAGTACCGAAAACTTCTGAATGTTTAATAAGTATCGAAATCGTAAGAATTTTTCTAAGTACCGGAAACGTCAGAAATTTTCTAAGTACCGAAGACTTCTGAAAGTTTTCTAAGTACCGACATCGACAGAATTTTTCTATGTACCGAAAACGTCAGATATTTTCTAAGTACCGAAAAGATCAGAAATTTTCTAAGATCCGAAATCACCAGAATTTTTCTAAGTACCGAAAATGTCAGAAATTTTCTAAGTACCGAAAACGTCAGATATTTTCTAAGTACTGAAAACTTCTGAGTCTTTTCAAAGTACCGAAAAAGGCAGAAATTTTCCAAGTACCGAAATCGACAGAATTTTTCTAAGTACCGAAAACGTCAGAAATTTTCTAAGTATCGAAAAGGTCAGAAATTTTCTAAGATCCGAAATCATCAGAATTTTTCTAAGTACCGAAATCGTCAGAATTTTCTAAGTACCGAAATCGTCAGAATTTTTCTAAGTACCGAAATCGTCAGAATTTTTCTAAGTACCGAAATCGTCAGAAAATTTCTAAGTACCGAAAACTTCTGAGTCTTTTCAAAGTACCGAAAAAGGCAGAAATTTTCTAAGTACCGAAATCAAAAGAATTTTTCTAAGTACTGAAAACGTCAGAAATTTTCTAAGTATCGATAAGGTCAGAAATTTTCTAAGTACCGATAACGTCAGAAATATTCTAAGTACCGAAATCGTCTGAATTTTTCTAAGTACGGAAATCGTGTGAAATTTTCAAAATACCGAAAACTTCTGAGTCTTTTTAAAGTACCGAAAAAGGCAGAACATCAGAAATTTACTAAGTACCGAAAACTTCCGAGTCTTTTCAAAGTACCGAAAAAGGCTGAAATTTTCTAAGTACCGAAATCAAAAGAATTTTTCTAAGTACCGGAAACATCAGAAATTTTCTAAGTACCGAAGACTTCTGAAAGTTTTCTAAGTACCGACATCGACAGAATTTTTCTATGTACCGAAAACGTCAGATATTTTCTAAGTACCGAAAAGGTCAGAAATTTTCTAAGATCCGAAATCACCAGAATTTTTCTAAAAACCGAAATCGTCAGAATTTTTCTAAGTACCGAAATCGGCGGAATTTTTCTAAGTACCGAAAACGTCAGAAATTTACTAAGTACCGAAAACTTCCGAGTCTTTTCAAAGTACCGAAAAAGGCAGAAATTTTCCAAGTACCGAAATCAGCAGAATTTTTCAAGTTCCGAAATCATCAGAATTTTTCTAAGTACCGAAATCATCAGAATTTTTCTAAGTACCGAAAACGTCAGAAATTTTCTAAGTACCGAAAACTTCCGAGTCTTTTCTAAGTACCGAGATCGACAGAATTTTTCTAAGTACCGAAAACTTCTGAATGTTTAATAAGTATCGAAATCGTAAGAATTTTTCTAAGTACCGGAAACGTCAGAAATTTTCTAAGTACCGAAGACTTCTGAAAGTTTTCTAAGTACCGACATCGACAGAATTTTTCTATGTACCGAAAACGTCAGATATTTTCTAAGTACCGAAAAGATCAGAAATTTTCTAAGATCCGAAATCACCAGAATTTTTCTAAGTACCGAAAATGTCAGAAATTTTCTAAGTACCGAAAACGTCAGATATTTTCTAAGTACTGAAAACTTCTGAGTCTTTTCAAAGTACCGAAAAAGGCAGAAATTTTCCAAGTACCGAAATCGACAGAATTTTTCTAAGTACCGAAAACGTCAGAAATTTTCTAAGTATCGAAAAGGTCAGAAATTTTCTAAGATCCGAAATCATCAGAATTTTTCTAAGTACCGAAATCGTCAGAATTTTCTAAGTACCGAAATCGTCAGAATTTTTCTAAGTACCGAAATCGTCAGAATTTTTCTAAGTACCGAAATCGTCAGAAAATTTCTAAGTACCGAAAACTTCTGAGTCTTTTCAAAGTACCGAAAAAGGCAGAAATTTTCTAAGTACCGAAATCAAAAGAATTTTTCTAAGTACTGAAAACGTCAGAAATTTTCTAAGTATCGATAAGGTCAGAAATTTTCTAAGTACCGATAACGTCAGAAATATTCTAAGTACCGAAATCGTCTGAATTTTTCTAAGTACGGAAATCGTGTGAAATTTTCAAAATACCGAAAACTTCTGAGTCTTTTTAAAGTACCGAAAAAGGCAGAACATCAGAAATTTACTAAGTACCGAAAACTTCCGAGTCTTTTCAAAGTACCGAAAAAGGCTGAAATTTTCTAAGTACCGAAATCAAAAGAATTTTTCTAAGTACCGGAAACATCAGAAATTTTCTAAGTACCGAAGACTTCTGAAAGTTTTCTAAGTACCGACATCGACAGAATTTTTCTATGTACCGAAAACGTCAGATATTTTCTAAGTACCGAAAAGGTCAGAAATTTTCTAAGATCCGAAATCACCAGAATTTTTCTAAAAACCGAAATCGTCAGAATTTTTCTAAGTACCGAAATCGGCGGAATTTTTCTAAGTACCGAAAACGTCAGAAATTTACTAAGTACCGAAAACTTCCGAGTCTTTTCAAAGTACCGAAAAAGGCAGAAATTTTCCAAGTACCGAAATCAGCAGAATTTTTCAAGTTCCGAAATCATCAGAATTTTTCTAAGTACCGAAATCATCAGAATTTTTCTAAGTACCGAAAACGTCAGAAATTTTCTAAGTACCGAAAACTTCCGAGTCTTTTCTAAGTACCGAGATCGACAGAATTTTTCTAAGTACCGAAAACTTCTGAATGTTTAATAAGTATCGAAATCGTAAGAATTTTTCTAAGTACCGGAAACGTCAGAAATTTTCTAAGTACCGAAGACTTCTGAAAGTTTTCTAAGTACCGACATCGACAGAATTTTTCTATGTACCGAAAACGTCAGATATTTTCTAAGTACCGAAAAGATCAGAAATTTTCTAAGATCCGAAATCACCAGAATTTTTCTAAGTACCGAAAATGTCAGAAATTTTCTAAGTACCGAAAACGTCAGATATTTTCTAAGTACTGAAAACTTCTGAGTCTTTTCAAAGTACCGAAAAAGGCAGAAATTTTCCAAGTACCGAAATCGACAGAATTTTTCTAAGTACCGAAAACGTCAGAAATTTTCTAAGTATCGAAAAGGTCAGAAATTTTCTAAGATCCGAAATCATCAGAATTTTTCTAAGTACCGAAATCGTCAGAATTTTCTAAGTACCGAAATCGTCAGAATTTTTCTAAGTACCGAAATCGTCAGAATTTTTCTAAGTACCGAAATCGTCAGAAAATTTCTAAGTACCGAAAACTTCTGAGTCTTTTCAAAGTACCGAAAAAGGCAGAAATTTTCTAAGTACCGAAATCAAAAGAATTTTTCTAAGTACTGAAAACGTCAGAAATTTTCTAAGTATCGATAAGGTCAGAAATTTTCTAAGTACCGATAACGTCAGAAATATTCTAAGTACCGAAATCGTCTGAATTTTTCTAAGTACGGAAATCGTGTGAAATTTTCAAAATACCGAAAACTTCTGAGTCTTTTTAAAGTACCGAAAAAGGCAGAACATCAGAAATTTACTAAGTACCGAAAACTTCCGAGTCTTTTCAAAGAACCGAAAAAGGCTGAAATTTTCTAAGTACCGAAATCAAAAGAATTTTTCTAAGTACCGAAAACGTCAAAAATTTTCTAAGTACCGAAAACTTCCGAGTCTTTTCTAAGTACCGAGATCGACAGAATTTTTCTAAGTACCGAAAACTTCTGAATGTTTAATAAGTATCGAAATCGTAAGAATTTTTCTAAGTACCGGAAACGTCAGAAATTTTCTAAGTACCGAAGACTTCTGAAAGTTTTCTAAGTACCGACATCGACAGAATTTTTCTATGTACCGAAAACGTAAGATATTTTCTAAGTACCGAAAAGGTCAGAAATTTTCTAAGATCCGAAATCACCAGAATTTTTCTAAAAACCGAAATCAACAGAATTTTTCTAAGTACCGAAATCGGCAGAATTTTTCTAAGTACCGAAAACTTCTGAATGTTTAATAAGTATCGAAATCGTAAGAATTTTCCTAAGTACCGAAATTGACTGAATTTTTCTAAGTACCGAAATCAACAGAATTTTTCTAAGTACCGAAAACTTTTGAATGTTTTCTAAGTACCGAAAAAGGCAGAAATTTTCTAAGTACCGAAAACTTCTGAATGTATTCTAAGTACCGAAATCGACAGAATTTTTCTAAGTACCGAAATCGTCAGAATTTTTCTAAGTACCGAAATCGTCAGAAATTTTCTAAGTACCGAAAACTTCCGAGTCTTTTCAAAGGACCGAAAAAGGCAGAAATTTTCTAAGTACTGAAATCAAAAGAATTTTTCTAAGTACCGAAAACGTCAGAAATTTTCTAAGTACCGAAAACTTCCGAGTCTTTTCTAAGTATCGAAATCGACAGAATTTTTCTAAGTACCGAAATCAACAGAATTTTTCTAAAAACCGAAATCGTCAGAATTTTTCTAAGTACCGAAATCGGCGGAATTTTTCTAAGTACCGAAATCGTCTGAATTTTTCTAAGTACGGAAATCGTGTGAAATTTTCAAAATACCGAAAACTTCTGAGTCTTTTTAAAGTACCGAAAAAGGCAGAACATCAGAAATTTACTAAGTACCGAAAACTTCCGAGTCTTTTCAAAGTACCGAAAAAGGCTGAAATTTTCTAAGTACCGAAATCAAAAGAATTTTTCTAAGTACCGAAAACGTCAAAAATTTTCTAAGTACCGAAAACTTCCGAGTCTTTTCTAAGTACTGAAATCGGCAGAATTTTTCTAAGTACCGAAAACGTCAGAAATTTTCTAAGTATCGAAAACGTCAGAAATTTTCTAAGTACTGAAAACTTCTGAGTCTTTTCAAAGTACCGAAAAAGGCAGAAATTTTCCAAGTACCGAAATCGGCAGAATTTTTCTAAGTTCCGAAATCATCAGAATTTTTCTAAGTACCGAAATCATCAGAATTTTTCTAAGTACCGAAAACGTCAGAAATTTTCTAAGTACCGAAAACTTCCGAGTCTTTTCTAAGTTCCGAGATCGACAGAATTTTTCTAAGTACCGAAAACTTCTGAATGTTTAATAAGTATCGAAATCGTAAGAATTTTTCTAAGTACCGGAAACGTCAGAAATTTTCTAAGTACCGAAGACTTCTGAAAGTTTTCTAAGTACCGACATCGACAGAATTTTTCTATGTACCGAAAACGTCAGATATTTTCTAAGTACCGAAAAGGTCAGAAATTTTCTAAGATCCGAAATCACCAGAATTTTTCTAAAATCCGAAATCGTCAGAATTTTTCTAAGTACCGAAATCGGCGGAATTTTTCTAAGTACCGAAATCGTCAGAAATTTTCTAAGAACCGAAAACTTCTGAGTCTTTTCAAAGTACCGAAAAAGGCAGAAATTTTCCAAGTACCGAAATCAATAGAATTTTTCTAAGTACCGAAATCGTCAGAATTTTCTAAGTACCGAAATCGTCAGAATTTTTCTAAGTACCGAAATCGTCAGAATTTTTCTAAGTACCGAAAACGTCAGAAATTTTCTAAGTACCGAAAACTTCCGAGTCTTTTCTAAGTACCCAAATCGACAGAATTTTTCTAAGTACCGAAATCAACAGAATTTTCCTAAGTACCGAAATCGGCAGAATTTTTCTAAGTACCGAAAACTTCTGAATGTTTAATAAGTATCGAAATCGTAAGAATTTTCCTAAGTACCGAAATAGACTGAATTTTTCTAAGTACCGAAATCAACAGAATTTTTCTAAGTACCGAAAACTTTTGAATGTTTTCTAAGTACCGAAATCGACAGAATTTTTCTATGTACCGAAAAAGGCAGAAATTTTCTAAGTACCGAAAACTTCCGAGTCTTTTCTAAGTACCGAAATCGACAGAATTTTTCTAAGTACCGAAATCAACAGAATTTTTCTAAGTACCGAAATCGGCAGAATTTTTCTAAGTACCGAAAATGTCAGAAATTTTCTAAATACCGAAAATGTCAGATATTTTCTAAGTACTAAAAACTTCTGAGTCTTTTCAAAGTACCGAAAAAGGCAGAAATTTTCCAAGTACCGAAATCGACAGAATTTTTCTAAGTACCGAAAACGTCAGAAATTTTCTAATTATCGAAAAGGTCAGAAATTTTCTAAGATCCGAAATCTAAGTACCGAATGTTTCTAAGTACCGAAATCGTCAGAATTTTCTAAGTACCGAAATCGTCAGAATTTTTCTAAGTACCGAAATCAAAAGAATTTTTCTAAGTACCGAAAACGTCAGAAATTTTCTAAGTACTGCAAACTTCCTAGTCTTTTAAAAGTACCGAAAAATTCAGAATTTTTCAAAGTACCGAAATCGACAGAATTTTCTAAGTACCGAAATCGGCAGAATTTTTCTAAGTACCGAAAACTTCTGAATGTTTAATAAGTATCGAAATCGTAAGAATTTTCCTAAGTACCGAAATTGACTGAATTTTTCTAAGTACCGAAATCAACAGAATTTTTCTAAGTACCGAAATCTTTTGAATGTTTTCTAAGTACCGAAAAAGGCAGAAATTTTCTAAGTACCGAAAACTTCTGAATGTTTTCTAAGTACCGAAATCGACAGAATTTTTCAAAGTACCGAAATCGTCAGAATTTTTCTAAGTACCGAAATCGTCAGAAATTTTCTAAGTACCGAAAACTTCTGAGTCTTTTCAAAGTACCGAAAAAGGCAGAAATTTTCTAAGTACCGAAATCAACAGAATTTTTCTAAGTACTGAAAACGTCAGAAATTTTCTAAGTACCGATAACGTCAGAAATATTCTAAGTACCGAAATCGTCTGAATTTTTCTAAGTACCGAAATCGTGTGAAATTTTCAAAATACCGAAAACTTCTGAGTCTTTTTAAAGTACCGAAAAAGGCAGAACATCAGAAATTTGCTAAGTACCGAAAACTTCCGAGTCTTTTCAAAGTACCGAAAAAGGCTGAAATTTTCTAAGTACCGAAATCAAAAGAATTTTTCTAAGTACCGAAATCGTCAAAAATTTTCTAAGTACCGAAAACTTCCGAGTCTTTTCTAAGTACTGAAATCGGCAGAATTTTTCTAAGTACCGAAAACGTCAGAAATTTTCTAAGTACCGAAAACTTCCGAGTCTTTTCTAAGTACCGAGATCAACAGAATTTTTCTAAGTACCGAAAACTTCTGAATGTTTAATAAGTATCGAAATCGTAAGAATTTTTCTAAGTACCGGAAACGTCAGAAATTTTCTAAGTACCGAAGACTTCTGAAAGTTTTCTAAGTATCGAAAACGTCAGAAATTTTCTAAGTACTGAAAACTTCTGAGTCTTTTCAAAGTACCGAAAAAGGCAGAAATTTTCCAAGTACCGAAATCGGCAGAATTTTTCTAAGTTCCGAAATCATCAGAATTTTTCTAAGTACCGAAATCATCAGAATTTTTCTAAGTACCGAAAACGTCAGAAATTTTCTAAGTACCGAAAACTTCCGAGTCTTTTCTAAGTTCCGAGATCGACAGAATTTTTCTAAGTACCGAAAACTTCTGAATGTTTAATAAGTATCGAAATTGTAAGAATTTTTCTAAGTACCGGAAACGTCAGAAATTTTCTAAGTACCGAAGACTTCTGAAAGTTTTCTAAGTACCGACATCGACAGAATTTTTCTATGTACCGAAAACGTCAGATATTTTCTAAGTACCGAAAAGGTCAGAAATTTTCTAAGATCCGAAATCACCAGAATTTTTCTAAAAACCGAAATCGTCAGAATTTTTCTAAGTACCGAAATCGGCGGAATTTTTCTAAGTACCGAAATCGTCAGAAATTTTCTAAGAACCGAAAACTTCTGAGTCTTTTCAAAGTACCGAAAAAGGCAGAAATTTTCCAAGTACCGAAATCAATAGAATTTTTCTAAGTACCGAAATCGTCAGAATTTTCTAAGTACCGAAATCGTCAGAATTTTTCTAAGTACCGAAATCGTCAGAATTTTTCTAAGTACCGAAAACGTCAGAAATTTTCTAAGTACCGAAAACTTCCGAGTCTTTTCTAAGTACCCAAATCGACAGAATTTTTCTAAGTACCGAAATCAACAGAATTTTCCTAAGTACCGAAATCGGCAGAATTTTTCTAAGTACCGAAAACTTCTGAATGTTTAATAAGTATCGAAATCGTAAGAATTTTCCTAAGTACCGAAATAGACTGAATTTTTCTAAGTACCGAAATCAACAGAATTTTTCTAAGTACCGAAAACTTTTGAATGTTTTCTAAGTACCGAAATCGACAGAATTTTTCTATGTACCGAAAAAGGCAGAAATTTTCTAAGTACCGAAAAATTCCGAGTCTTTTCTAAGTACCGAAATCGACAGAATTTTTCTAAGTACCGAAATCGGCAGAATTTTTCTAAGTACCGAAAATGTCAGAAATTTTCTAAATACCGAAAATGTCAGATATTTTCAAAGTACTAAAAACTTCTGAGTCTTTTCAAAGTACCGAAAAAGGCAGAAATTTTCCAAGTACCGAAATCGACAGAATTTTTCTAAGTACCGAAAACGTCAGAAATTTTCTAATTATCGAAAAGGTCAGAAATTTTCTAAGATCCGAAATCTAAGTACCGAATGTTTCTAAGTACCGAAATCGTCAGAATTTTCTAAGTACCGAAATCGTCAGAATTTTTCTAAGTACCGAAATCAAAAGAATTTTTCTAAGTACCGAAATCGTCAGAAATTCTCTAAGTACCGAAAACTTCTGAGTCTTTTCAAAGTACCGAAAAAGGCAGAAATTTTCTAAGTACCGAAATCAACAGAATTTTTCTAAGTACTGAAAACGTCAGAAATTTTCTAAGTACCGATAACGTCAGAAATATTCTAAGTACCGAAATCGTCTGAATTTTTCTAAGTACCGAAATCGTGTGAAATTTTCAAAATACCGAAAACTTCTGAGTCTTTTTAAAGTACCGAAAAAGGCAGAACATCAGAAATTTGCTAAGTACCGAAAACTTCCGAGTCTTTTCAAAGTACCGAAAAAGGCTGAAATTTTCTAAGTACCGAAATCAAAAGAATTTTTCTAAGTACCGAAATCGTCAAAAATTTTCTAAGTACCGAAAACTTCCGAGTCTTTTCTAAGTACTGAAATCGGCAGAATTTTTCTAAGTACCGAAAACGTCAGAAATTTTCTAAGTACCGAAAACTTCCGAGTCTTTTCTAAGTACCGAGATCAACAGAATTTTTCTAAGTACCGAAAACTTCTGAATGTTTAATAAGTATCGAAATCGTAAGAATTTTTCTAAGTACCGGAAACGTCAGAAATTTTCTAAGTACCGAAGACTTCTGAAAGTTTTCTAAGTATCGAAAACGTCAGAAATTTTCTAAGTACTGAAAACTTCTGAGTCTTTTCAAAGTACCGAAAAAGGCAGAAATTTTCCAAGTACCGAAATCGGCAGAATTTTTCTAAGTTCCGAAATCATCAGAATTTTTCTAAGTACCGAAATCATCAGAATTTTTCTAAGTACCGAAAACGTCAGAAATTTTCTAAGTACCGAAAACTTCCGAGTCTTTTCTAAGTTCCGAGATCGACAGAATTTTTCTAAGTACCGAAAACTTCTGAATGTTTAATAAGTATCGAAATCGTAAGAATTTTTCTAAGTACCGGAAACGTCAGAAATTTTCTAAGTACCGAAGACTTCTGAAAGTTTTCTAAGTACCGACATCGACAGAATTTTTCTATGTACCGAAAACGTCAGATATTTTCTAAGTACCGAAAAGGTCAGAAATTTTCTAAGATCCAAAATCACCAGAATTTTTCTAAAAACCGAAATCGTCAGAATTTTTCTAAGTACCGAAATCGGCGGAATTTTTCTAAGTACCGAAATCGTCAGAAATTTTCTAAGAACCGAAAACTTCTGAGTCTTTTCAAAGTACCGAAAAAGGCAGAAATTTTCCAAGTACCGAAATCAATAGAATTTTTCTAAGTACCGAAATCGTCAGAATTTTCTAAGTACCGAAATCGTCAGAATTTTTCTAAGTACCGAAATCGTCAGAATTTTTCTAAGTACCGAAAACGTCAGAAATTTTCTAAGTACCGAAAACTTCCGAGTCTTTTCTAAGTACCCAAATCGACAGAATTTTTCTAAGTACCGAAATCAACAGAATTTTCCTAAGTACCGAAATCGGCAGAATTTTTCTAAGTACCGAAAACTTCTGAATGTTTAATAAGTATCGAAATCGTAAGAATTTTCCTAAGTACCGAAATAGACTGAATTTTTCTAAGTACCGAAATCAACAGAATTTTTCTAAGTACCGAAAACTTTTGAATGTTTTCTAAGTACCGAAATCGACAGAATTTTTCTATGTACCGAAAAAGGCAGAAATTTTCTAAGTACCGAAAACTTCCGAGTCTTTTCTAAGTACCGAAATCGACAGAATTTTTCTAAGTACCGAAATCAACAGAATTTTTCTAAGTACCGAAATCGGCAGAATTTTTCTAAGTACCGAAAATGTCAGAAATTTTCTAAGTACCGAAGACTTCTGAAAGTTTTCTAAGTACCGACATCGACAGAATTTTTCTATGTACCGAAAACGTCAGATATTTTCTAAGTACCGAAAAGGTCAGAAATTTTCTAAGATCCGAAATCACCAGAATTTTTCTAAGTACCGAAAATGTCAGAAATTTTCTAAGTACCGAAAACGTCAGATATTTTCTAAGTACTGAAAACTTCTGAGTCTTTTCAAAGTACCGAAAAAGGCAGAAATTTTCCAAGTACCGAAATCGACAGAATTTTTCTAAGTACCGAAAACGTCAGAAATTTTCTAAGTATCGAAAAGGTCAGAAATTTTCTAAGATCCGAAATCATCAGAATTTTTCTAAGTACCGAAATCGTCAGAATTTTCTAAGTACCGAAATCGTCAGAATTTTTCTAAGTACCGAAATCGTCAGAATTTTTCTAAGTACCGAAATCGTCAGAAAATTTCTAAGTACCGAAAACTTCTGAGTCTTTTCAAAGTACCGAAAAAGGCAGAAATTTTCTAAGTACCGAAATCAAAAGAATTTTTCTAAGTACTGAAAACGTCAGAAATTTTCTAAGTATCGATAAGGTCAGAAATTTTCTAAGTACCGATAACGTCAGAAATATTCTAAGTACCGAAATCGTCTGAATTTTTCTAAGTACGGAAATCGTGTGAAATTTTCAAAATACCGAAAACTTCTGAGTCTTTTTAAAGTACCGAAAAAGGCAGAACATCAGAAATTTACTAAGTACCGAAAACTTCCGAGTCTTTTCAAAGAACCGAAAAAGGCTGAAATTTTCTAAGTACCGAAATCAAAAGAATTTTTCTAAGTACCGAAAACGTCAAAAATTTTCTAAGTACCGAAAACTTCCGAGTCTTTTCTAAGTACCGAGATCGACAGAATTTTTCTAAGTACCGAAAACTTCTGAATGTTTAATAAGTATCGAAATCGTAAGAATTTTTCTAAGTACCGGAAACGTCAGAAATTTTCTAAGTACCGAAGACTTCTGAAAGTTTTCTAAGTACCGACATCGACAGAATTTTTCTATGTACCGAAAACGTAAGATATTTTCTAAGTACCGAAAAGGTCAGAAATTTTCTAAGATCCGAAATCACCAGAATTTTTCTAAAAACCGAAATCAACAGAATTTTTCTAAGTACCGAAATCGGCAGAATTTTTCTAAGTACCGAAAACTTCTGAATGTTTAATAAGTATCGAAATCGTAAGAATTTTCCTAAGTACCGAAATTGACTGAATTTTTCTAAGTACCGAAATCAACAGAATTTTTCTAAGTACCGAAAACTTTTGAATGTTTTCTAAGTACCGAAAAAGGCAGAAATTTTCTAAGTACCGAAAACTTCTGAATGTTTTCTAAGTACCGAAATCGACAGAATTTTTCTAAGTACCGAAATCGTCAGAATTTTTCTAAGTTCCGAGATCGACAGAATTTTTCTAAATACCGAAAACTTCTGAATGTTTAATAAGTATCGAAATCGTAAGAATTTTTCTAAGTACCGGAAACGTCAGAAATTTTCTAAGTACCGAAGACTTCTGAAAGTTTTCTAAGTACCGACATCGACAGAATTTTTCTATGTACCGAAAACGTCAGATATTTTCTAAGTACCGAAAAGGTCAGAAATTTTCTAAGATCCGAAATCACCAGAATTTTTCTAAAAACCGAAATCGTCAGAATTTTTCTAAGTACCGAAATCGGCGGAATTTTTCTAAGTACCGAAATCGTCTGAATTTTTCTAAGTACGGAAATCGTGTGAAATTTTCAAAATACCGAAAACTTCTGAGTCTTTTTAAAGTACCGAAAAAGGCAGAACATCAGAAATTTACTAAGTACCGAAAACTTCCGAGTCTTTTCAAAGTACCGAAAACGTCAGAAATTTTCTAAGTATCGAAAACGTCAGAAATTTTCTAAGTACTGAAAACTTCTGAGTCTTTTCAAAGTACCGAAAAAGGCAGAAATTTTCCAAGTACCGAAATCGGCAGAATTTTTCTAAGTTCCGAAATCATCAGAATTTTTCTAAGTACCGAAATCATCAGAATTTTTCTAAGTACCGAAAACGTCAGAAATTTTCTAAGTACCGAAAACTTCCGAGTCTTTTCTAAGTTCCGAGATCGACAGAATTTTTCTAAGTACCGAAAACTTCTGAATGTTTAATAAGTATCGAAATCGTAAGAATTTTTCTAAGTACCGGAAACGTCAGAAATTTTCTAAGTACCGAAGACTTCTGAAAGTTTTCTAAGTACCGACATCGACAGAATTTTTCTATGTACCGAAAACGTCAGATATTTTCTAAGTACCGAAAAGGTCAGAAATTTTCTAAGATCCGAAATCACCAGAATTTTTCTAAAAACCGAAATCGTCAGAATTTTTCTAAGTACCGAAATCGGCGGAATTTTTCTAAGTACCGAAATCGTCTGAATTTTTCTAAGTACGGAAATCGTGTGAAATTTTCAAAATACCGAAAACTTCTGAGTCTTTTTAAAGTACCGAAAAAGGCAGAACATCAGAAATTTACTAAGTACCGAAAACTTCCGAGTCTTTTCAAAGTACCGAAAAAGGCTGAAATTTTCTAAGTACCGAAATCAAAAGAATTTTTCTAAGTACCGGAAACATCAGAAATTTTCTAAGTACCGAAGACTTCTGAAAGTTTTATAAGTACCGACATCGACAGAATTTTTCTATGTACCGAAAACGTCAGATATTTTCTAAGTACCGAAAAGGTCAGAAATTTTCTAAGATCCGAAATCACCAGAATTTTTCTAAAAACCGAAATCGTCAGAATTTTTCTAAGTACCGAAATCGGCGGAATTTTTCTAAGTACCGAAAACGTCAGAAATTTACTAAGTACCGAAAACTTCCGAGTCTTTTCAAAGTACCGAAAAAGGCAGAAATTTTCCAAGTACCGAAATCAGCAGAATTTTTCAAGTTCCGAAATCATCAGAATTTTTCTAAGTACCGAAATCATCAGAATTTTTCTAAGTACCGAAAACGTCAGAAATTTTCTAAGTACCGAAAACTTCCGAGTCTTTTCTAAGTACCGAGATCGACAGAATTTTTCTAAGTACCGAAAACTTCTGAATGTTTAATAAGTATCGAAATCGTAAGAATTTTTCTAAGTACCGGAAACGTCAGAAATTTTCTAAGTACCGAAGACTTCTGAAAGTTTTCTAAGTACCGACATCGACAGAATTTTTCTATGTACCGAAAACGTCAGATATTTTCTAAGTACCGAAAAGGTCAGAAATTTTCTAAGATCCGAAATCACCAGAATTTTTCTAAAAACCGAAATCGTCAGAATTTTTCTAAGTACCGAAATCGGCGGAATTTTTCTAAGTACCGAAATCGTCAGAAATTTTCTAAGAACCGAAAACTTCTGAGTCTTTTCAAAGTACCGAAAAAGGCAGAAATTTTCCAAGTACCGAAATCAATAGAATTTTTCTAAGTACCGAAATCGTCAGAATTTTCTAAGTACCGAAATCGTCAGAATTTTTCTAAGTACCGAAATCGTCAGAATTTTTCTAAGTACCGAAAACGTCAGAAATTTTCTAAGTACCGAAAACTTCCGAGTCTTTTCTAAGTACCCAAATCGACAGAATTTTTCTAAGTACCGAAATCAACAGAATTTTCCTAAGTACCGAAATCGGCAGAATTTTTCTAAGTACCGAAAACTTCTGAATGTTTAATAAGTATCGAAATCGTAAGAATTTTCCTAAGTACCGAAATAGACTGAATTTTTCTAAGTACCGAAATCAACAGAATTTTTCTAAGTACCGAAAACTTTTGAATGTTTTCTAAGTACCGAAATCGACAGAATTTTTCTATGTACCGAAAAAGGCAGAAATTTTCTAAGTACCGAAAAATTCCGAGTCTTTTCTAAGTACCGAAATCGACAGAATTTTTCTAAGTACCGAAATCGGCAGAATTTTTCTAAGTACCGAAAATGTCAGAAATTTTCTAAATACCGAAAATGTCAGATATTTTCAAAGTACTAAAAACTTCTGAGTCTTTTCAAAGTACCGAAAAAGGCAGAAATTTTCCAAGTACCGAAATCGACAGAATTTTTCTAAGTACCGAAAACGTCAGAAATTTTCTAATTATCGAAAAGGTCAGAAATTTTCTAAGATCCGAAATCTAAGTACCGAATGTTTCTAAGTACCGAAATCGTCAGAATTTTCTAAGTACCGAAATCGTCAGAATTTTTCTAAGTACCGAAATCAAAAGAATTTTTCTAAGTACCGAAATCGTCAGAAATTTTCTAAGTACCGAAAACTTCTGAGTCTTTTCAAAGTACCGAAAAAGGCAGAAATTTTCTAAGTACCGAAATCAACAGAATTTTTCTAAGTACTGAAAACGTCAGAAATTTTCTAAGTACCGATAACGTCAGAAATATTCTAAGTACCGAAATCGTCTGAATTTTTCTAAGTACCGAAATCGTGTGAAATTTTCAAAATACCGAAAACTTCTGAGTCTTTTTAAAGTACCGAAAAAGGCAGAACATCAGAAATTTGCTAAGTACCGAAAACTTCCGAGTCTTTTCAAAGTACCGAAAAAGGCTGAAATTTTCTAAGTACCGAAATCAAAAGAATTTTTCTAAGTACCGAAATCGTCAAAAATTTTCTAAGTACCGAAAACTTCCGAGTCTTTTCTAAGTACTGAAATCGGCAGAATTTTTCTAAGTACCGAAAACGTCAGAAATTTTCTAAGTACCGAAAACTTCCGAGTCTTTTCTAAGTACCGAGATCAACAGAATTTTTCTAAGTACCGAAAACTTCTGAATGTTTAATAAGTATCGAAATCGTAAGAATTTTTCTAAGTACCGGAAACGTCAGAAATTTTCTAAGTACCGAAGACTTCTGAAAGTTTTCTAAGTATCGAAAACGTCAGAAATTTTCTAAGTACTGAAAACTTCTGAGTCTTTTCAAAGTACCGAAAAAGGCAGAAATTTTCCAAGTACCGAAATCGGCAGAATTTTTCTAAGTTCCGAAATCATCAGAATTTTTCTAAGTACCGAAATCATCAGAATTTTTCTAAGTACCGAAAACGTCAGAAATTTTCTAAGTACCGAAAACTTCCGAGTCTTTTCTAAGTTCCGAGATCGACAGAATTTTTCTAAGTACCGAAAACTTCTGAATGTTTAATAAGTATCGAAATCGTAAGAATTTTTCTAAGTACCGGAAACGTCAGAAATTTTCTAAGTACCGAAGACTTCTGAAAGTTTTCTAAGTACCGACATCGACAGAATTTTTCTATGTACCGAAAACGTCAGATATTTTCTAAGTACCGAAAAGGTCAGAAATTTTCTAAGATCCAAAATCACCAGAATTTTTCTAAAAACCGAAATCGTCAGAATTTTTCTAAGTACCGAAATCGGCGGAATTTTTCTAAGTACCGAAATCGTCAGAAATTTTCTAAGAACCGAAAACTTCTGAGTCTTTTCAAAGTACCGAAAAAGGCAGAAATTTTCCAAGTACCGAAATCAATAGAATTTTTCTAAGTACCGAAATCGTCAGAATTTTCTAAGTACCGAAATCGTCAGAATTTTTCTAAGTACCGAAATCGTCAGAATTTTTCTAAGTACCGAAAACGTCAGAAATTTTCTAAGTACCGAAAACTTCCGAGTCTTTTCTAAGTACCCAAATCGACAGAATTTTTCTAAGTACCGAAATCAACAGAATTTTCCTAAGTACCGAAATCGGCAGAATTTTTCTAAGTACCGAAAACTTCTGAATGTTTAATAAGTATCGAAATCGTAAGAATTTTCCTAAGTACCGAAATAGACTGAATTTTTCTAAGTACCGAAATCAACAGAATTTTTCTAAGTACCGAAAACTTTTGAATGTTTTCTAAGTACCGAAATCGACAGAATTTTTCTATGTACCGAAAAAGGCAGAAATTTTCTAAGTACCGAAAACTTCCGAGTCTTTTCTAAGTACCGAAATCGACAGAATTTTTCTAAGTACCGAAATCAACAGAATTTTTCTAAGTACCGAAATCGGCAGAATTTTTCTAAGTACCGAAAATGTCAGAAATTTTCTAAGTACCGAAGACTTCTGAAAGTTTTCTAAGTACCGACATCGACAGAATTTTTCTATGTACCGAAAACGTCAGATATTTTCTAAGTACCGAAAAGGTCAGAAATTTTCTAAGATCCGAAATCACCAGAATTTTTCTAAGTACCGAAAATGTCAGAAATTTTCTAAGTACCGAAAACGTCAGATATTTTCTAAGTACTGAAAACTTCTGAGTCTTTTCAAAGTACCGAAAAAGGCAGAAATTTTCCAAGTACCGAAATCGACAGAATTTTTCTAAGTACCGAAAACGTCAGAAATTTTCTAAGTATCGAAAAGGTCAGAAATTTTCTAAGATCCGAAATCATCAGAATTTTTCTAAGTACCGAAATCGTCAGAATTTTCTAAGTACCGAAATCGTCAGAATTTTTCTAAGTACCGAAATCGTCAGAATTTTTCTAAGTACCGAAATCGTCAGAAAATTTCTAAGTACCGAAAACTTCTGAGTCTTTTCAAAGTACCGAAAAAGGCAGAAATTTTCTAAGTACCGAAATCAAAAGAATTTTTCTAAGTACTGAAAACGTCAGAAATTTTCTAAGTATCGATAAGGTCAGAAATTTTCTAAGTACCGATAACGTCAGAAATATTCTAAGTACCGAAATCGTCTGAATTTTTCTAAGTACGGAAATCGTGTGAAATTTTCAAAATACCGAAAACTTCTGAGTCTTTTTAAAGTACCGAAAAAGGCAGAACATCAGAAATTTACTAAGTACCGAAAACTTCCGAGTCTTTTCAAAGAACCGAAAAAGGCTGAAATTTTCTAAGTACCGAAATCAAAAGAATTTTTCTAAGTACCGAAAACGTCAAAAATTTTCTAAGTACCGAAAACTTCCGAGTCTTTTCTAAGTACCGAGATTGACAGAATTTTTCTAAGTACCGAAAACTTCTGAATGTTTAATAAGTATCGAAATCGTAAGAATTTTTCTAAGTACCGGAAACGTCAGAAATTTTCTAAGTACCGAAGACTTCTGAAAGTTTTCTAAGTACCGACATCGACAGAATTTTTCTATGTACCGAAAACGTAAGATATTTTCTAAGTACCGAAAAGGTCAGAAATTTTCTAAGATCCGAAATCACCAGAATTTTTCTAAAAACCGAAATCAACAGAATTTTTCTAAGTACCGAAATCGGCAGAATTTTTCTAAGTACCGAAAACTTCTGAATGTTTAATAAGTATCGAAATCGTAAGAATTTTCCTAAGTACCGAAATTGACTGAATTTTTCTAAGTACCGAAATCAACAGAATTTTTCTAAGTACCGAAAACTTTTGAATGTTTTCTAAGTACCGAAAAAGGCAGAAGTTTTCTAAGTACCGAAAACTTCTGAATGTTTTCTAAGTACCGAAATCGACAGAATTTTTCTAAGTACCGAAATCGTCAGAATTTTTCTAAGTTCCGAGATCGACAGAATTTTTCTAAATACCGAAAACTTCTGAATGTTTAATAAGTATCGAAATCGTAAGAATTTTTCTAAGTACCGGAAACGTCAGAAATTTTCTAAGTACCGAAGACTTCTGAAAGTTTTCTAAGTACCGACATCGACAGAATTTTTCTATGTACCGAAAACGTCAGATATTTTCTAAGTACCGAAAAGGTCAGAAATTTTCTAAGATCCGAAATCACCAGAATTTTTCTAAAAACCGAAATCGTCAGAATTTTTCTAAGTACCGAAATCGGCGGAATTTTTCTAAGTACCGAAATCGTCTGAATTTTTCTAAGTACGGAAATCGTGTGAAATTTTCAAAATACCGAAAACTTCTGAGTCTTTTTAAAGTACCGAAAAAGGCAGAACATCAGAAATTTACTAAGTACCGAAAACTTCCGAGTCTTTTCAAAGTACCGAAAACGTCAGAAATTTTCTAAGTATCGAAAACGTCAGAAATTTTCTAAGTACTGAAAACTTCTGAGTCTTTTCAAAGTACCGAAAAAGGCAGAAATTTTCCAAGTACCGAAATCGGCAGAATTTTTCTAAGTTCCGAAATCATCAGAATTTTTCTAAGTACCGAAATCATCAGAATTTTTCTAAGTACCGAAAACGTCAGAAATTTTCTAAGTACCGAAAACTTCCGAGTCTTTTCTAAGTTCCGAGATCGACAGAATTTTTCTAAGTACCGAAAACTTCTGAATGTTTAATAAGTATCGAAATCGTAAGAATTTTTCTAAGTACCGGAAACGTCAGAAATTTTCTAAGTACCGAAGACTTCTGAAAGTTTTCTAAGTACCGACATCGACAGAATTTTTCTATGTACCGAAAACGTCAGATATTTTCTAAGTACCGAAAAGGTCAGAAATTTTCTAAGATCCGAAATCACCAGAATTTTTCTAAAAACCGAAATCGTCAGAATTTTTCTAAGTACCGAAATCGGCGGAATTTTTCTAAGTACCGAAATCGTCTGAATTTTTCTAAGTACGGAAATCGTGTGAAATTTTCAAAATACCGAAAACTTCTGAGTCTTTTTAAAGTACCGAAAAAGGCAGAACATCAGAAATTTACTAAGTACCGAAAACTTCCGAGTCTTTTCAAAGTACCGAAAAAGGCTGAAATTTTCTAAGTACCGAAATCAAAAGAATTTTTCTAAGTACCGGAAACATCAGAAATTTTCTAAGTACCGAAGACTTCTGAAAGTTTTCTAAGTACCGACATCGACAGAATTTTTCTATGTACCGAAAACGTCAGATATTTTCTAAGTACCGAAAAGGTCAGAAATTTTCTAAGATCCGAAATCACCAGAATTTTTCTAAAAACCGAAATCGTCAGAATTTTTCTAAGTACCGAAATCGGCGGAATTTTTCTAAGTACCGAAATCGTCTGAATTTTTCTAAGTACGGAAATCGTGTGAAATTTTCAAAATACCGAAAACTTCTGAGTCTTTTCTAAGTTCCGAGATCGACAGAATTTTTCTAAGTACCGAAAACTTCTGAATGTTTAATAAGTATCGAAATCGTAAGAATTTTTCTAAGTACCGGAAACGTCAGAAATTTTCTAAGTACCGAAGACTTCTGAAAGTTTTCTAAGTACCGACATCGACAGAATTTTTCTATGTACCGAAAACGTCAGATATTTTCTAAGTACCGAAAAGGTCAGAAATTTTCTAAGATCCGAAATCACCAGAATTTTTCTAAAAACCGAAATCGTCAGAATTTTTCTAAGTACCGAAATCGGCGGAATTTTTCTAAGTACCGAAATCGTCTGAATTTTTCTAAGTACGGAAATCGTGTGAAATTTTCAAAATACCGAAAACTTCTGAGTCTTTTTAAAGTACCGAAAAAGGCAGAACATCAGAAATTTACTAAGTACCGAAAACTTCCGAGTCTTTTCAAAGTACCGAAAAAGGCTGAAATTTTCTAAGTACCGAAATCAAAAGAATTTTTCTAAGTACCGGAAACATCAGAAATTTTCTAAGTACCGAAGACTTCTGAAAGTTTTCTAAGTACCGACATCGACAGAATTTTTCTATGTACCGAAAACGTCAGATATTTTCTAAGTACCGAAAAGGTCAGAAATTTTCTAAGATCCGAAATCACCAGAATTTTTCTAAAAACCGAAATCGTCAGAATTTTTCTAAGTACCGAAATCGGCGGAATTTTTCTAAGTACCGAAAACGTCAGAAATTTACTAAGTACCGAAAACTTCCGAGTCTTTTCAAAGTACCGAAAAAGGCAGAAATTTTCCAAGTACCGAAATCAGCAGAATTTTTCAAGTTCCGAAATCATCAGAATTTTTCTAAGTACCGAAATCATCAGAATTTTTCTAAGTACCGAAAACGTCAGAAATTTTCTAAGTACCGAAAACTTCCGAGTCTTTTCTAAGTACCGAGATCGACAGAATTTTTCTAAGTACCGAAAACTTCTGAATGTTTAATAAGTATCGAAATCGTAAGAATTTTTCTAAGTACCGGAAACGTCAGAAATTTTCTAAGTACCGAAGACTTCTGAAAGTTTTCTAAGTACCGACATCGACAGAATTTTTCTATGTACCGAAAACGTCAGATATTTTCTAAGTACCGAAAAGATCAGAAATTTTCTAAGATCCGAAATCACCAGAATTTTTCTAAGTACCGAAAATGTCAGAAATTTTCTAAGTACCGAAAACGTCAGATATTTTCTAAGTACCGAAAAGGTCAGAAATTTTCTAAGATCCGAAATCACCAGAATTTTTCTAAAAACCGAAATCAACAGAATTTTTCTAAGTACCGAAATCGGCAGAATTTTTCTAAGTACCGAAAACTTCTGAATGTTTAATAAGTATCAAAATCGTAAGAATTTTCCTAAGTACCGAAATTGACTGAATTTTTCTAAGTACCGAAATCAACAGAATTTTTCTAAGTACCGAAAACTTTTGAATGTTTTCTAAGTACCGAAAAAGGCAGAAATTTTCTAAGTACCGAAAACTTCTGAATGTATTCTAAGTACCGAAATCGACAGAATTTTTCTAAGTACCGAAATCGTCAGAATTTTTCTAAGTACCGAAATCGTCAGAAAATTTCTAAGTACCGAAAACTTCTGAGTCTTTTCAAAGTACCGAAAAAGGCAGAAATTTTCTAAGTACCGAAATCAAAAGAATTTTTCTAAGTACTGAAAACGTCAGAAATTTTCTAAGTATCGATAAGGTCAGAAATTTTCTAAGTACCGATAACGTCAGAAATATTCTAAGTACCGAAATCGTCTGAATTTTTCTAAGTACGGAAATCGTGTGAAATTTTCAAAATACCGAAAACTTCTGAGTCTTTTTAAAGTACCGAAAAAGGCAGAACATCAGAAATTTACTAAGTACCGAAAACTTCCGAGTCTTTTCAAAGAACCGAAAAAGGCTGAAATTTTCTAAGTACCGAAATCAAAAGAATTTTTCTAAGTACCGAAAACGTCAAAAATTTTCTAAGTACCGAAAACTTCCGAGTCTTTTCTAAGTACCGAGATCGACAGAATTTTTCTAAGTACCGAAAACTTCTGAATGTTTAATAAGTATCGAAATCGTAAGAATTTTTCTAAGTACCGGAAACGTCAGAAATTTTCTAAGTACCGAAGACTTCTGAAAGTTTTCTAAGTACCGACATCGACAGAATTTTTCTATGTACCGAAAACGTAAGATATTTTCTAAGTACCGAAAAGGTCAGAAATTTTCTAAGATCCGAAATCACCAGAATTTTTCTAAAAACCGAAATCAACAGAATTTTTCTAAGTACCGAAATCGGCAGAATTTTTCTAAGTACCGAAAACTTCTGAATGTTTAATAAGTATCGAAATCGTAAGAATTTTCCTAAGTACCGAAATTGACTGAATTTTTCTAAGTACCGAAATCAACAGAATTTTTCTAAGTACCGAAAACTTTTGAATGTTTTCTAAGTACCGAAAAAGGCAGAAATTTTCTAAGTACCGAAAACTTCTGAATGTATTCTAAGTACCGAAATCGACAGAATTTTTCTAAGTACCGAAATCGTCAGAATTTTTCTAAGTACCGAAATCGTCAGAAATTTTCTAAGTACCGAAAACTTCCGAGACTTTACAAAGGACCGAAAAAGGCAGAAATTTTCTAAGTACTGAAATCAAAAGAATTTTTCTAAGTACCGAAAACGTCAGAAATTTTCTAAGTACCGAAAACTTCCGAGTCTTTTCTAAGTATCGAAATCGACAGAATTTTTCTAAGTACCGAAATCAACAGAATTTTTCTAAAAACCGAAATCGTCAGAATTTTTCTAAGTACCGAAATCGGCGGAATTTTTCTAAGTACCGAAATCGTCTGAATTTTTCTAAGTACGGAAATCGTGTGAAATTTTCAAAATACCGAAAACTTCTGAGTCTTTTTAAAGTACCGAAAAAGGCAGAACATCAGAAATTTACTAAGTACCGAAAACTTCCGAGTCTTTTCAAAGTACCGAAAAAGGCTGAAATTTTCTAAGTACCGAAATCAAAAGAATTTTTCTAAGTACCGAAAACGTCAAAAATTTTCTAAGTACCGAAAACTTCCGAGTCTTTTCTAAGTACTGAAATCGGCAGAATTTTTCTAAGTACCGAAAACGTCAGAAATTTTCTAAGTATCGAAAACGTCAGAAATTTTCTAAGTACTGAAAACTTCTGAGTCTTTTCAAAGTACCGAAAAAGGCAGAAATTTTCCAAGTACCGAAATCGGCAGAATTTTTCTAAGTTCCGAAATCATCAGAATTTTTCTAAGTACCGAAATCATCAGAATTTTTCTAAGTACCGAAAACGTCAGAAATTTTCTAAGTACCGAAAACTTCCGAGTCTTTTCTAAGTTCCGAGATCGACAGAATTTTTCTAAGTACCGAAAACTTCTGAATGTTTAATAAGTATCGAAATCGTAAGAATTTTTCTAAGTACCGGAAACGTCAGAAATTTTCTAAGTACCGAAGACTTCTGAAAGTTTTCTAAGTACCGACATCGACAGAATTTTTCTATGTACCGAAAACGTCAGATATTTTCTAAGTACCGAAAAGGTCAGAAATTTTCTAAGATCCGAAATCACCAGAATTTTTCTAAAATCCGAAATCGTCAGAATTTTTCTAAGTACCGAAATCGGCGGAATTTTTCTAAGTACCGAAATCGTCAGAAATTTTCTAAGAACCGAAAACTTCTGAGTCTTTTCAAAGTACCGAAAAAGGCAGAAATTTTCCAAGTACCGAAATCAATAGAATTTTTCTAAGTACCGAAATCGTCAGAATTTTCTAAGTACCGAAATCGTCAGAATTTTTCTAAGTACCGAAATCGTCAGAATTTTTCTAAGTACCGAAAACGTCAGAAATTTTCTAAGTACCGAAAACTTCCGAGTCTTTTCTAAGTACCCAAATCGACAGAATTTTTCTAAGTACCGAAATCAACAGAATTTTCCTAAGTACCGAAATCGGCAGAATTTTTCTAAGTACCGAAAACTTCTGAATGTTTAATAAGTATCGAAATCGTAAGAATTTTCCTAAGTACCGAAATAGACTGAATTTTTCTAAGTACCGAAATCAACAGAATTTTTCTAAGTACCGAAAACTTTTGAATGTTTTCTAAGTACCGAAATCGACAGAATTTTTCTATGTACCGAAAAAGGCAGAAATTTTCTAAGTACCGAAAACTTCCGAGTCTTTTCTAAGTACCGAAATCGACAGAATTTTTCTAAGTACCGAAATCAACAGAATTTTTCTAAGTACCGAAATCGGCAGAATTTTTCTAAGTACCGAAAATGTCAGAAATTTTCTAAATACCGAAAATGTCAGATATTTTCTAAGTACTAAAAACTTCTGAGTCTTTTCAAAGTACCGAAAAAGGCAGAAATTTTCCAAGTACCGAAATCGACAGAATTTTTCTAAGTACCGAAAACGTCAGAAATTTTCTAATTATCGAAAAGGTCAGAAATTTTCTAAGATCCGAAATCTAAGTACCGAATGTTTCTAAGTACCGAAATCGTCAGAATTTTCTAAGTACCGAAATCGTCAGAATTTTTCTAAGTACCGAAATCAAAAGAATTTTTCTAAGTACCGAAAACGTCAGAAATTTTCTAAGTACTGCAAACTTCCTAGTCTTTTAAAAGTACCGAAAAATTCAGAATTTTTCAAAGTACCGAAATCGACAGAATTTTCTAAGTACCGAAATCAACAGAATTTTTCTAAGTACCGAAATCTTTTGAATGTTTTCTAAGTACCGAAAAAGGCAGAAATTTTCTAAGTACCGAAAACTTCTGAATGTTTTCTAAGTACCGAAATCGACAGAATTTTTCAAAGTACCGAAATCGTCAGAATTTTTCTAAGTACCGAAATCGTCAGAAATTTTCTAAGTACCGAAAACTTCTGAGTCTTTTCAAAGTACCGAAAAAGGCAGAAATTTTCTAAGTACCGAAATCAACAGAATTTTTCTAAGTACTGAAAACGTCAGAAATTTTCTAAGTACCGATAACGTCAGAAATATTCTAAGTACCGAAATCGTCTGAATTTTTCTAAGTACCGAAATCGTGTGAAATTTTCAAAATACCGAAAACTTCTGAGTCTTTTTAAAGTACCGAAAAAGGCAGAACATCAGAAATTTGCTAAGTACCGAAAACTTCCGAGTCTTTTCAAAGTACCGAAAAAGGCTGAAATTTTCTAAGTACCGAAATCAAAAGAATTTTTCTAAGTACCGAAATCGTCAAAAATTTTCTAAGTACCGAAAACTTCCGAGTCTTTTCTAAGTACTGAAATCGGCAGAATTTTTCTAAGTACCGAAAACGTCAGAAATTTTCTAAGTACCGAAAACTTCCGAGTCTTTTCTAAGTACCGAGATCAACAGAATTTTTCTAAGTACCGAAAACTTCTGAATGTTTAATAAGTATCGAAATCGTAAGAATTTTTCTAAGTACCGGAAACGTCAGAAATTTTCTAAGTACCGAAGACTTCTGAAAGTTTTCTAAGTATCGAAAACGTCAGAAATTTTCTAAGTACTGAAAACTTCTGAGTCTTTTCAAAGTACCGAAAAAGGCAGAAATTTTCCAAGTACCGAAATCGGCAGAATTTTTCTAAGTTCCGAAATCATCAGAATTTTTCTAAGTACCGAAATCATCAGAATTTTTCTAAGTACCGAAAACGTCAGAAATTTTCTAAGTACCGAAAACTTCCGAGTCTTTTCTAAGTTCCGAGATCGACAGAATTTTTCTAAGTACCGAAAACTTCTGAATGTTTAATAAGTATCGAAATCGTAAGAATTTTTCTAAGTACCGGAAACGTCAGAAATTTTCTAAGTACCGAAGACTTCTGAAAGTTTTCTAAGTACCGAAATCGACAGAATTTTTCTATGTACCGAAAACGTCAGATATTTTCTAAGTACCGAAAAGGTCAGAAATTTTCTAAGATCCGAAATCACCAGAATTTTTCTAAAAACCGAAATCGTCAGAATTTTTCTAAGTACCGAAATCGGCGGAATTTTTCTAAGTACCGAAATCGTCAGAAATTTTCTAAGAACCGAAAACTTCTGAGTCTTTTCAAAGTACCGAAAAAGGCAGAAATTTTCCAAGTACCGAAATCAATAGAATTTTTCTAAGTACCGAAATCGTCAGAATTTTCTAAGTACCGAAATCGTCAGAATTTTTCTAAGTACCGAAATCGTCAGAATTTTTCTAAGTACCGAAAACGTCAGAAATTTTCTAAGTACCGAAAACTTCCGAGTCTTTTCTAAGTACCCAAATCGACAGAATTTTTCTAAGTACCGAAATCAACAGAATTTTCCTAAGTACCGAAATCGGCAGAATTTTTCTAAGTACCGAAAACTTCTGAATGTTTAATAAGTATCGAAATCGTAAGAATTTTCCTAAGTACCGAAATAGACTGAATTTTTCTAAGTACCGAAATCAACAGAATTTTTCTAAGTACCGAAAACTTTTGAATGTTTTCTAAGTACCGAAATCGACAGAATTTTTCTATGTACCGAAAAAGGCAGAAATTTTCTAAGTACCGAAAACTTCCGAGTCTTTTCTAAGTACCGAAATCGACAGAATTTTTCTAAGTACCGAAATCGGCAGAATTTTTCTAAGTACCGAAAATGTCAGAAATTTTCTAAATACCGAAAATGTCAGATATTTTCAAAGTACTAAAAACTTCTGAGTCTTTTCAAAGTACCGAAAAAGGCAGAAATTTTCCAAGTACCGAAATCGACAGAATTTTTCTAAGTACCGAAAACGTCAGAAATTTTCTAATTATCGAAAAGGTCAGAAATTTTCTAAGATCCGAAATCTAAGTACCGAATGTTTCTAAGTACCGAAATCGTCAGAATTTTCTAAGTACCGAAATCGTCAGAATTTTTCTAAGTACCGAAATCAAAAGAATTTTTCTAAGTACCGAAAACGTCAGAAATTTTCTAAGTACTGCAAACTTCCTAGTCTTTTAAAAGTACCGAAAAATTCAGAATTTTTCAAAGTACCGAAATCGACAGAATTTTCTAAGTACCGAAATCGGCAGAATTTTTCTAAGTACCGAAAACTTCTGAATGTTTAATAAGTATCGAAATCGTAAGAATTTTCATAAGTACCGAAATTGACTGAATTTTTCTAAGTACCGAAATCAACAGAATTTTTCTAAGTACCGAAATCTTTTGAATGTTTTCTAAGTACGGAAAAAGGCAGAAATTTTCTAAGTACCGAAAACTTCTGAATGTTTTCTAAGTACCGAAATCGACAGAATTTTTCAAAGTACCGAAATCGTCAGAATTTTTCTAAGTACCGAAATCGTCAGAAATTTTCTAAGTACCGAAAACTTCTGAGTCTTTTCAAAGTACCGAAAAAGGCAGAAATTTTCTAAGTACCGAAATCAACAGAATTTTTCTAAGTACTGAAAACGTCAGAAATTTTCTAAGTACCGATAACGTCAGAAATATTCTAAGTACCGAAATCGTCTGAATTTTTCTAAGTACCGAAATCGTGTGAAATTTTCAAAATACCGAAAACTTCTGAGTCTTTTTAAAGTACCGAAAAAGGCAGAACATCAGAAATTTGCTAAGTACCGAAAACTTCCGAGTCTTTTCAAAGTACCGAAAAAGGCTGAAATTTTCTAAGTACCGAAATCAAAAGAATTTTTCTAAGTACCGAAATCGTCAAAAATTTTCTAAGTACCGAAAACTTCCGAGTCTTTTCTAAGTACTGAAATCGGCAGAATTTTTCTAAGTACCGAAAACGTCAGAAATTTTCTAAGTACCGAAAACTTCCGAGTCTTTTCTAAGTACCGAGATCAACAGAATTTTTCTAAGTACCGAAAACTTCTGAATGTTTAATAAGTATCGAAATCGTAAGAATTTTTCTAAGTACCGGAAACGTCAGAAATTTTCTAAGTACCGAAGACTTCTGAAAGTTTTCTAAGTATCGAAAACGTCAGAAATTTTCTAAGTACTGAAAACTTCTGAGTCTTTTCAAAGTACCGAAAAAGGCAGAAATTTTCCAAGTACCGAAATCGGCAGAATTTTTCTAAGTTCCGAAATCATCAGAATTTTTCTAAGTACCGAAATCATCAGAATTTTTCTAAGTACCGAAAACGTCAGAAATTTTCTAAGTACCGAAAACTTCCGAGTCTTTTCTAAGTTCCGAGATCGACAGAATTTTTCTAAGTACCGAAAACTTCTGAATGTTTAATAAGTATCGAAATCGTAAGAATTTTTCTAAGTACCGGAAACGTCAGAAATTTTCTAAGTACCGAAGACTTCTGAAAGTTTTCTAAGTACCGACATCGACAGAATTTTTCTATGTACCGAAAACGTCAGATATTTTCTAAGTACCGAAAAGGTCAGAAATTTTCTAAGATCCGAAATCACCAGAATTTTTCTAAAAACCGAAATCGTCAGAATTTTTCTAAGTACCGAAATCGGCGGAATTTTTCTAAGTACCGAAATCGTCTGAATTTTTCTAAGTACGGAAATCGTGTGAAATTTTCAAAATACCGAAAACTTCTGAGTCTTTTTAAAGTACCGAAAAAGGCAGAACATCAGAAATTTACTAAGTACCGAAAACTTCCGAGTCTTTTCAAAGTACCGAAAAAGGCTGAAATTTTCTAAGTACCGAAATCAAAAGAATTTTTCTAAGTACCGAAAACGTCAAAAATTTTCTAAGTACCGAAAACTTCCGAGTCTTTTCTAAGTACTGAAATCGGCAGAATTTTTCTAAGTACCGAAAACGTCAGAAATTTTCTAAGTATCGAAAACGTCAGAAATTTTCTAAGTACTGAAAACTTCTGAGTCTTTTCAAAGTACCGAAAAAGGCAGAAATTTTCCAAGTACCGAAATCGGCAGAATTTTTCTAAGTTCCGAAATCATCAGAATTTTTCTAAGTACCGAAATCATCAGAATTTTTCTAAGTACCAAAAACGTCAGAAATTTTCTAAGTACCGAAAACTTCCGAGTCTTTTCTAAGTTCCGAGATCGACAGAATTTTTCTAAGTACCGAAAACTTCTGAATGTTTAATAAGTATCGAAATCGTAAGAATTTTTCTAAGTATCGGAAACGTCAGAAATTTTCTAAGTACCGAAGACTTCTGAAAGTTTTCTAAGTACCGACATCGACAGAATTTTTCTATGTACCGAAAACGTCAGATATTTTCTAAGTACCGAAAAGGTCAGAAATTTTCTAAGATCCGAAATCACCAGAATTTTTCTAAAAACCGAAATCGTCAGAATTTTTCTAAGTACCGAAATCGGCGGAATTTTTCTAAGTACCGAAATCGTCAGAAATTTTCTAAGAACCGAAAACTTCTGAGTCTTTTCAAAGTACCGAAAAAGGCAGAAATTTTCCAAGTACCGAAATCAATAGAATTTTTCTAAGTACCGAAATCGTCAGAATTTTCTAAGTACCGAAATCGTCAGAATTTTTCTAAGTACCGAAATCGTCAGAATTTTTCTAAGTACCGAAAACGTCAGAAATTTTCTAAGTACCGAAAACTTCCGAGTCTTTTCTAAGTACCCAAATCGACAGAATTTTTCTAAGTACCGAAATCAACAGAATTTTCCTAAGTACCGAAATCGGCAGAATTTTTCTAAGTACCGAAAACTTCTGAATGTTTAATAAGTATCGAAATCGTAAGAATTTTCCTAAGTACCGAAATAGACTGAATTTTTCTAAGTACCGAAATCAACAGAATTTTTCTAAGTACCGAAAACTTTTGAATGTTTTCTAAGTACCGAAATCGACAGAATTTTTCTATGTACCGAAAAAGGCAGAAATTTTCTAAGTACCGAAAACTTCCGAGTCTTTTCTAAGTACCGAAATCGACAGAATTTTTCTAAGTACCGAAATCAACAGAATTTTTCTAAGTACCGAAATCGGCAGAATTTTTCTAAGTACCGAAAATGTCAGAAATTTTCTAAATACCGAAAATGTCAGATATTTTCTAAGTACTAAAAACTTCTGAGTCTTTTCAAAGTACCGAAAAAGGCAGAAATTTTCCAAGTACCGAAATCGACAGAATTTTTCTAAGTACCGAAAACGTCAGAAATTTTCTAATTATCGAAAAGGTCAGAAATTTTCTAAGATCCGAAATCTAAGTACCGAATGTTTCTAAGTACCGAAATCGTCAGAATTTTTCTAAGTACCGAAATCAAAAGAATTTTTCTAAGTACCGAAAACGTCAGAAATTTTCTAAGTACTGCAAACTTCCTAGTCTTTTAAAAGTACCGAAAAATTCAGAATTTTTCAAAGTACCGAAATCGACAGAATTTTCTAAGTACCGAAATCGGCAGAATTTTTCTAAGTACCGAAAACTTCTGAATGTTTAATAAGTATCGAAATCGTAAGAATTTTCATAAGTACCGAAATTGACTGAATTTTTCTAAGTACCGAAATCAACAGAATTTTTCTAAGTACCGAAATCTTTTGAATGTTTTCTAAGTACGGAAAAAGGCAGAAATTTTCTAAGTACCGAAAACTTCTGAATGTTTTCTAAGTACCGAAATCGACAGAATTTTTCAAAGTACCGAAATCGTCAGAATTTTTCTAAGTACCGAAATCGTCAGAAATTTTCTAAGTACCGAAAACTTCTGAGTCTTTTCAAAGTACCGAAAAAGGCAGAAATTTTCTAAGTACCGAAATCAACAGAATTTTTCTAAGTACTGAAAACGTCAGAAATTTTCTAAGTACCGATAACGTCAGAAATATTCTAAGTACCGAAATCGTCTGAATTTTTCTAAGTACCGAAATCGTGTGAAATTTTCAAAATACCGAAAACTTCTGAGTCTTTTTAAAGTACCGAAAAAGGCAGAACATCAGAAATTTGCTAAGTACCGAAAACTTCCGAGTCTTTTCAAAGTACCGAAAAAGGCTGAAATTTTCTAAGTACCGAAATCAAAAGAATTTTTCTAAGTACCGAAATCGTCAAAAATTTTCTAAGTACCGAAAACTTCCGAGTCTTTTCTAAGTACTGAAATCGGCAGAATTTTTCTAAGTACCGAAAACGTCAGAAATTTTCTAAGTACCGAAAACTTCCGAGTCTTTTCTAAGTACCGAGATCAACAGAATTTTTCTAAGTACCGAAAACTTCTGAATGTTTAATAAGTATCGAAATCGTAAGAATTTTTCTAAGTACCGGAAACGTCAGAAATTTTCTAAGTACCGAAGACTTCTGAAAGTTTTCTAAGTATCGAAAACGTCAGAAATTTTCTAAGTACTGAAAACTTCTGAGTCTTTTCAAAGTACCGAAAAAGGCAGAAATTTTCCAAGTACCGAAATCGGCAGAATTTTTCTAAGTTCCGAAATCATCAGAATTTTTCTAAGTACCGAAATCATCAGAATTTTTCTAAGTACCGAAAACGTCAGAAATTTTCTAAGTACCGAAAACTTCCGAGTCTTTTCTAAGTTCCGAGATCGACAGAATTTTTCTAAGTACCGAAAACTTCTGAATGTTTAATAAGTATCGAAATCGTAAGAATTTTTCTAAGTACCGGAAACGTCAGAAATTTTCTAAGTACCGAAGACTTCTGAAAGTTTTCTAAGTACCGACATCGACAGAATTTTTCTATGTACCGAAAACGTCAGATATTTTCTAAGTACCGAAAAGGTCAGAAATTTTCTAAGATCCGAAATCACCAGAATTTTTCTAAAAACCGAAATCGTCAGAATTTTTCTAAGTACCGAAATCGGCGGAATTTTTCTAAGTACCGAAATCGTCTGAATTTTTCTAAGTACGGAAATCGTGTGAAATTTTCAAAATACCGAAAACTTCTGAGTCTTTTTAAAGTACCGAAAAAGGCAGAACATCAGAAATTTACTAAGTACCGAAAACTTCCGAGTCTTTTCAAAGTACCGAAAAAGGCTGAAATTTTCTAAGTACCGAAATCAAAAGAATTTTTCTAAGTACCGAAAACGTCAAAAATTTTCTAAGTACCGAAAACTTCCGAGTCTTTTCTAAGTACTGAAATCGGCAGAATTTTTCTAAGTACCGAAAACGTCAGAAATTTTCTAAGTATCGAAAACGTCAGAAATTTTCTAAGTACTGAAAACTTCTGAGTCTTTTCAAAGTACCGAAAAAGGCAGAAATTTTCCAAGTACCGAAATCGGCAGAATTTTTCTAAGTTCCGAAATCATCAGAATTTTTCTAAGTACCGAAATCATCAGAATTTTTCTAAGTACCGAAAACGTCAGAAATTTTCTAAGTACCGAAAACTTCCGAGTCTTTTCTAAGTTCCGAGATCGACAGAATTTTTCTAAGTACCGAAAACTTCTGAATGTTTAATAAGTATCGAAATCGTAAGAATTTTTCTAAGTATCGGAAACGTCAGAAATTTTCTAAGTACCGAAGACTTCTGAAAGTTTTCTAAGTACCGACATCGACAGAATTTTTCTATGTACCGAAAACGTCAGATATTTTCTAAGTACCGAAAAGGTCAGAAATTTTCTAAGATCCGAAATCACCAGAATTTTTCTAAAAACCGAAATCGTCAGAATTTTTCTAAGTACCGAAATCGGCGGAATTTTTCTAAGTACCGAAATCGTCAGAAATTTTCTAAGAACCGAAAACTTCTGAGTCTTTTCAAAGTACCGAAAAAGGCAGAAATTTTCCAAGTACCGAAATCAATAGAATTTTTCTAAGTACCGAAATCGTCAGAATTTTCTAAGTACCGAAATCGTCAGAATTTTTCTAAGTACCGAAATCGTCAGAATTTTTCTAAGTACCGAAAACGTCAGAAATTTTCTAAGTACCGAAAACTTCCGAGTCTTTTCTAAGTACCCAAATCGACAGAATTTTTCTAAGTACCGAAATCAACAGAATTTTCCTAAGTACCGAAATCGGCAGAATTTTTCTAAGTACCGAAAACTTCTGAATGTTTAATAAGTATCGAAATCGTAAGAATTTTCCTAAGTACCGAAATAGACTGAATTTTTCTAAGTACCGAAATCAACAGAATTTTTCTAAGTACCGAAAACTTTTGAATGTTTTCTAAGTACCGAAATCGACAGAATTTTTCTATGTACCGAAAAAGGCAGAAATTTTCTAAGTACCGAAAACTTCCGAGTCTTTTCTAAGTACCGAAATCGACAGAATTTTTCTAAGTACCGAAATCAACAGAATTTTTCTAAGTACCGAAATCGGCAGAATTTTTCTAAGTACCGAAAATGTCAGAAATTTTCTAAATACCGAAAATGTCAGATATTTTCTAAGTACTAAAAACTTCTGAGTCTTTTCAAAGTACCGAAAAAGGCAGAAATTTTCCAAGTACCGAAATCGACAGAATTTTTCTAAGTACCGAAAACGTCAGAAATTTTCTAATTATCGAAAAGGTCAGAAATTTTCTAAGATCCGAAATCTAAGTACCGAATGTTTCTAAGTACCGAAATCGTCAGAATTTTTCTAAGTACCGAAATCAAAAGAATTTTTCTAAGTACCGAAAACGTCAGAAATTTTCTAAGTACTGCAAACTTCCTAGTCTTTTAAAAGTACCGAAAAATTCAGAATTTTTCAAAGTACCGAAATCGACAGAATTTTCTAAGTACCGAAATCGGCAGAATTTTTCTAAGTACCGAAAACTTCTGAATGTTTAATAAGTATCGAAATCGTAAGAATTTTCCTAAGTACCGAAATTGACTGAATTTTTCTAAGTACCGAAATCAACAGAATTTTTCTAAGTACCGAAATCTTTTGAATGTTTTCTAAGTACCGAAAAAGGCAGAAATTTTCTAAGTACCGAAAACTTCTGAATGTTTTCTAAGTACCGAAATCGACAGAATTTTTCAAAGTACCGAAATCGTCAGAATTTTTCTAAGTACCGAAATCGTCAGAAATTTTCTAAGTACCGAAAACTTCTGAGTCTTTTCAAAGTACCGAAAAAGGCAGAAATTTTCTAAGTACCGAAATCAACAGAATTTTTCTAAGTACTGAAAACGTCAGAAATTTTCTAAGTACCGATAACGTCAGAAATATTCTAAGTACCGAAATCGTCTGAATTTTTCTAAGTACCGAAATCGTGTGAAATTTTCAAAATACCGAAAACTTCTGAGTCTTTTTAAAGTACCGAAAAAGGCAGAACATCAGAAATTTGCTAAGTACCGAAAACTTCCGAGTCTTTTCAAAGTACCGAAAAAGGCTGAAATTTTCTAAGTACCGAAATCAAAAGAATTTTTCTAAGTACCGAAATCGTCAAAAATTTTCTAAGTACCGAAAACTTCCGAGTCTTTTCTAAGTACTGAAATCGGCAGAATTTTTCTAAGTACCGAAAACGTCAGAAATTTTCTAAGTACCGAAAACTTCCGAGTCTTTTCTAAGTACCGAGATCAACAGAATTTTTCTAAGTACCGAAAACTTCTGAATGTTTAATAAGTATCGAAATCGTAAGAATTTTTCTAAGTACCGGAAACGTCAGAAATTTTCTAAGTACCGAAGACTTCTGAAAGTTTTCTAAGTATCGAAAACGTCAGAAATTTTCTAAGTACTGAAAACTTCTGAGTCTTTTCAAAGTACCGAAAAAGGCAGAAATTTTCCAAGTACCGAAATCAACAGAATTTTTCTAAGTTCCGAAATCATCAGAATTTTTCTAAGTACTGAAATCATCAGAATTTTTCAAAGTACCGAAAACAACAGAAATTTTCTGTTGTTTTCGGTACTTTGTTCAACAGTACTGAACAACAGTACTGAAATCGTCGGAATTTTTCTAGGTACCGAAATTGTCAGAATTTTTCTAAGTATCGAAATCCTAAGAATTTTTCTAAGTACCGAAAATGTCAGAAATTTTCTAAGTACCGAAAACGTCAGATATTTTCTAAGTACCGAAAAGGTCAGAAATTTTCAAAGTACCAAAATCAACAGAATCTTTCTAAGTACCGAAATCGACAGAATTTTTCTAAGTACCGAAATCAAGAGAATTTTTCTAAGTACTGAAAACGTCAGAAATTTTCTAAGTACCGATAACGTCAGAAATATTCTAAGTTCCGAAATCGTCTGAATTTTTCTAAGTACGGAAATCGTGTGAAATTTTCAAAATACCGAAAACTTCTGAGTCTTTTTAAAGTACCGAAAAAGGCAGAACATCAGAAATTTACTAAGTACCGAAAACTTCCGAGTCTTTTCAAAGTACCGAAAAAGGCTGAAATTTTCTAAGTACCGAAATCAAAAGAATTTTTCTAAGTACCGAAAACGTCAAAAATTTTCTAAGTACCGAAAACTTCCGAGTCTTTTCTAAGTACTGAAATCGGCAGAATTTTTCTAAGTACCGAAAACGTCAGAAATTTTCTAAGTATCGAAAACGTCAGAAATTTTCTAAGTACTGAAAACTTCTGAGTCTTTTCAAAGTACCGAAAAAGGCAGAAATTTTCCAAGTACCGAAATCAGCAGAATTTTTCTAAGTTCCGAAATCATCAGAATTTTTCTAAGTACCGAAATCATCAGAATTTTTCTAAGTACCGAAAACGTCAGAAATTTTCTAAGTACCGAAAACTTCCGAGTCTTTTCTAAGTACCGAGATCGACAGAATTTTTCTAAGTACCCAAAAACTTCTGAATGTTTAATAAGTATCGAAATCCTAAGAATTTTTCTAAGTACCGGAAACGTCAGAAAATTTCTAAGTACCGAAGACTTCTGAAAGTTTTCTAAGTACCGACATCGACAGAATTTTTCTATGTACCGAAAACGTCAGATATTTTCTAAGTACCGAAAAGGTCAGAAATTTTCTAAGTACCGAAAACGTCAGATATTTTCTAAGTACCGAAAAGGTCAGAAATTTTCTAAGTACCAAAATCAACAGAATCTTTCTAAGTACCGAAATCGACAGAATTTTTCTAAGTACCGAAATCAACAGAATTTTTCTAAGTACTGAAAACGTCAGAAATTTTCTAAGTACCGATAACGTCAGAAATATTCTAAGTACCGAAATCGTCAGAATTTTTCTAAGTACCGAAATCGTCAGAAATTTTCTAAGTACCGAAAACGTCAGAAATTTTCTAAGTATCGAAAACGTCAGAAATTTTCTAAGTACTGAAAACTTCTGAGTCTTTTCAAAGTACCGAAAAAAGCAGAAATTTTCCAAGTACCGAAATCAACAGAATTTTTCTAAGTTCCGAAATCATCAGAATTTTTCTAAGTACCGAAATCATCAGAATTTTTCTAAGTACCGAAAACGTCAGAAATTTTCTAAGTACCGAAAACTTCCGAGTCTTTTCTAAGTTCCGAGATCGACAGAATTTTTCTAAGTACCGAAAACTTCTAAATGTTTAATAAGTATCGAAATCGTAAGAATTTTTCTAAGTACCGGAAACGTCAGAAATTTTCTAAGTACCGAAGACTTCTGAAAGTTTTCTAAGTACCGACATCGACAGAATTTTTCTATGTACCGAAAACGTCAGATATTTTCTAAGTACTGAAATCGTCGGAATTTTTCTAGGTACCGAAAACGACAGAAATTTTCTAAGTACTGAAATCGTCGGAATTTTTCTAGGTACCGAAATTGTCAGAATTTTTCTAAGTATCGAAATCAACAGAATCTTTCTAAGTACCGAAATCGACAGAATTTTTCTAAGTACCGAAATCAACAGAATTTTTCTAAGTACTGAAAACGTCAGAAATTTTTAAAATACCGAAATCGTCTGAATTTTTCTAAGTACGGAAATCGTGTGAAATTTTCAAAATACCGAAAACTTCTGAGTCTTTTTAAAGTACCGAAAAAGGCAGAACATCAGAAATTTACTAAGTACCGAAAACTTCCGAGTCTTTTCAAAGTACCGAAAAAGGCTGAAATTTTCTAAGTACCGAAATCAAAAGAATTTTTCTAAGTATCGAAAACGTCAAAAATTTTCTAAGTACTGAAAACTTCTGAGTCTTTTCAAAGTACCGAAAAAGGCAGAAATTTTCCAAGTACCGAAATCGGCAGAATTTTTCTAAGTTCCGAAATCATCAGAATTTTTCTAAGTACCGAAATCATCAGAATTTTTCTAAGTACCGAAAACGTCAGAAATTTTCTAAGTACCGAAAACTTCCGAGTCTTTTCTAAGTTCCGAGATCGACAGAATTTTTCTAAGTACCGAAAACTTCTAAATGTTTAATAAGTATCGAAATCGTAAGAATTTTTCTAAGTACCGAAAACTTCTAAATGTTTAATAAGTATCGAAATCGTAAGAATTTTTCTAAGTACCGAAAACTTCTGTGTCTTTTCAAAGTACCGAAAAAGGCAGAAATTTTCTAAGTACCGAAATCAAAAGAATTTTTCTAAGTACCGAAAACGTCAGAAATTTTCTAAGTACCGAAAACTTCCGAGTCTTTTCTAAGTACCCAAATCGACAGAATTTTTCTAAGTACCGAAATCAACAGAATTTTCCTAAGTACCGAAATCGGCAGAATTTTTCTAAGTACCGAAAACTTCTGAATGTTTAATAAGTATCGAAATCGTAAGAATTTTCCTAAGTACCGAAATTGACTGAATTTTTCTAAGTACCGAAATCAACAGAATTTTTCTAAGTACCGAAAACTTTTGAATGTTTTCTAAGTACCGAAAAAGGCAGAAATTTTCTAAGTACCGAAAACTTCCGAGTCTTTTCTAAGTACCGCAATCGACAGAATTTTTCTAAGTACCGAAATCAACAGAATTTTTCTAAGTACCGAAATCGGCAGAATTTTTCTAAGTACCGAAAATGTCAGAAATTTTCTAAATACCGAAAATGTCAGATATTTTCTAAGTACTAAAAACTTCTGAGTCTTTTCAAAGTACCGAAAAAGGCAGAAATTTTCCAAGTACCGAAATCGACAGAATTTTTCTAAGTACCGAAAACGTCAGAAATTTTCTAATTATCGAAAAGGTCAGAAATTTTCTAAGATCCGAAATCTAAGGACCGAATGTTTCTAAGTACCGAAATCGTCAGAATTTTCTAAGTACCGAAATCGTCAGAATTTTTCTAAGTACCTAAATCAAAAGAATTTTTCTAAGTACCGAAAACGTCAGAAATTTTCTAAGTACTGCAAACTTCCTAGTCTTTTAAAAGTACCGAAAAATTCAGAATTTTTCAAAGTACCGAAATCGACAGAATTTTCTAAGTACCGAAATCGGCAGAATTTTTCTAAGTACCGAAAACTTCTGAATGTTTAATAAGTATCGAAATCGTAAGAATTTTCCTAAGTACCGAAATTGACTGAATTTTTCTAAGTACCGAAAATGTCAGAAATTTTCTAAGTACCGAAAACGTCAGATATTTTCTAAGTACCGAAAACTTCCGAGTCTTTTCTAAGTACTGAAATCGGCAGAATTTTTCTAAGTACCGAAAACGTCAGAAATTTTCTAAGTATCGAAAACGTCAGAAATTTTCTAAGTACTGAAAACTTCTGAGTCTTTTCAAAGTACCGAAAAAGGCAGAAATTTTCCAAGTACCGAAATCAGCAGAATTTTTCTAAGTTCCGAAATCATCAGAATTTTTCTAAGTACCGAAATCATCAGAATTTTTCTAAGTACCGAAAACGTCAGAAATTTTCTAAGTACCGAAAACTTCCGAGTCTTTTCTAAGTACCGAGATCGACAGAATTTTTCTAAGTACCCAAAAACTTCTGAATGTTTAATAAGTATCGAAATCCTAAGAATTTTTCTAAGTACCGGAAACGTCAGAAAATTTCTAAGTACCGAAGACTTCTGAAAGTTTTCTAAGTACCGACATCGACAGAATTTTTCTATGTACCGAAAACGTCAGATATTTTCTAAGTACCGAAAAGGTCAGAAATTTTCTAAGTACCGAAAACGTCAGATATTTTCTAAGTACCGAAAAGGTCAGAAATTTTCTAAGTACCAAAATCAACAGAATCTTTCTAAGTACCGAAATCGACAGAATTTTTCTAAGTACCGAAATCAACAGAATTTTTCTAAGTACTGAAAACGTCAGAAATTTTCTAAGTACCGATAACGTCAGAAATATTCTAAGTACCGAAATCGTCAGAATTTTTCTAAGTACCGAAATCGTCAGAAATTTTCTAAGTACCGAAAACGTCAGAAATTTTCTAAGTATCGAAAACGTCAGAAATTTTCTAAGTACTGAAAACTTCTGAGTCTTTTCAAAGTACCGAAAAAAGCAGAAATTTTCCAAGTACCGAAATCAACAGAATTTTTCTAAGTTCCGAAATCATCAGAATTTTTCTAAGTACCGAAATCATCAGAATTTTTCTAAGTACCGAAAACGTCAGAAATTTTCTAAGTACCGAAAACTTCCGAGTCTTTTCTAAGTTCCGAGATCGACAGAATTTTTCTAAGTACCGAAAACTTCTAAATGTTTAATAAGTATCGAAATCGTAAGAATTTTTCTAAGTACCGGAAACGTCAGAAATTTTCTAAGTACCGAAGACTTCTGAAAGTTTTCTAAGTACCGACATCGACAGAATTTTTCTATGTACCGAAAACGTCAGATATTTTCTAAGTACTGAAATCGTCGGAATTTTTCTAGGTACCGAAAACGACAGAAATTTTCTAAGTACTGAAATCGTCGGAATTTTTCTAGGTACCGAAATTGTCAGAATTTTTCTAAGTATCGAAATCCTAAGAATTTTTCTAAGTACCGAAAATGTCAGAAATTTTCTAAGTACCGAAAACGTCAGATATTTTCTAAGTACCGAAAAGGTCAGAAATTTTCTAAGTACCAAAATCAACAGAATCTTTCTAAGTACCGAAATCGACAGAATTTTTCTAAGTACCGAAATCAACAGAATTTTTCTAAGTACTGAAAACGTCAGAAATTTTTAAAATACCGAAATCGTCTGAATTTTTCTAAGTACGGAAATCGTGTGAAATTTTCAAAATACCGAAAACTTCTGAGTCTTTTTAAAGTACCGAAAAAGGCAGAACATCAGAAATTTACTAAGTACCGAAAACTTCCGAGTCTTTTCAAAGTACCGAAAAAGGCTGAAATTTTCTAAGTACCGAAATCAAAAGAATTTTTCTAAGTATCGAAAACGTCAAAAATTTTCTAAGTACTGAAAACTTCTGAGTCTTTTCAAAGTACCGAAAAAGGCAGAAATTTTCCAAGTACCGAAATCGGCAGAATTTTTCTAAGTTCCGAAATCATCAGAATTTTTCTAAGTACCGAAATCATCAGAATTTTTCTAAGTACCGAAAACGTCAGAAATTTTCTAAGTACCGAAAACTTCCGAGTCTTTTCTAAGTTCCGAGATCGACAGAATTTTTCTAAGTACCGAAAACTTCTAAATGTTTAATAAGTATCGAAATCGTAAGAATTTTTCTAAGTACCGAAAACTTCTGTGTCTTTTCAAAGTACCGAAAAAGGCAGAAATTTTCTAAGTACCGAAATCAAAAGAATTTTTCTAAGTACCGAAAACGTCAGAAATTTTCTAAGTACCGAAAACTTCCGAGTCTTTTCTAAGTACCCAAATCGACAGAATTTTTCTAAGTACCGAAATCAACAGAATTTTCCTAAGTACCGAAATCGGCAGAATTTTTCTAAGTACCGAAAACTTCTGAATGTTTAATAAGTATCGAAATCGTAAGAATTTTCCTAAGTACCGAAATTGACTGAATTTTTCTAAGTACCGAAATCAACAGAATTTTTCTAAGTACCGAAATCAACAGAATTTTTCTAAGTACCGAAAAAGGCAGAAATTTTCTAAGTACCGAAAACTTCCGAGTCTTTTCTAAGTACCGCAATCGACAGAATTTTTCTAAGTACCGAAATCAACAGAATTTTTCTAAGTACCGAAATCGGCAGAATTTTTCTAAGTACCGAAAATGTCAGAAATTTTCTAAATACCGAAAATGTCAGATATTTTCTAAGTACTAAAAACTTCTGAGTCTTTTCAAAGTACCGAAAAAGGCAGAAATTTTCCAAGTACCGAAATCGACAGAATTTTTCTAAGTACCGAAAACGTCAGAAATTTTCTAATTATCGAAAAGGTCAGAAATTTTCTAAGATCCGAAATCTAAGGACCGAATGTTTCTAAGTACCGAAATCGTCAGAATTTTCTAAGTACCGAAATCGTCAGAATTTTTCTAAGTACCGAAATCAAAAGAATTTTTCTAAGTACCGAAAACGTCAGAAATTTTCTAAGTACTGCAAACTTCCTAGTCTTTTAAAAGTACCGAAAAATTCAGAATTTTTCAAAGTACCGAAATCGACAGAATTTTCTAAGTACCGAAATCGGCAGAATTTTTCTAAGTACCGAAAACTTCTGAATGTTTAATAAGTATCGAAATCGTAAGAATTTTCCTAAGTACCGAAATTGACTGAATTTTTCTAAGTACCGAAATCAACAGAATTTTTCTAAGTACCGAAAACTTTTGAATGTTTTCTAAGTACCGAAAAAGGCAGAAATTTTCTAAGTACCGAAAACTTCTGAATGTTTTCTAAGTACCGAAATCGACAGAATTTTTCAAAATACCGAAATCGTCTGAATTTTTCTAAGAACCGAAATCGTCAGAAATTTTCTAAGTACCGAAAACTTCTGAGTCTTTTCAAAGTACCGAAAAAGGCAGAAATTTTCTAAGTACCGAAATCAACAGAATTTTTCTAAGTACTGAAAACGTCAGAAATTTTCTAAGTACCGATAACGTCAGAAATATTCTAAGTACCGAAATCGTCTGAATTTTTCTAAGTACCGAAATCGTGTGAAATTTTCAAAATACCGAAAACTTCTGAGTCTTTTTAAAGTACCGAAAAAGGCAGAACATCAGAAATTTACTAAGTACCGAAAACTTCCGAGTCTTTTCAAAGTACCGAAAAAGGCTGAAATTTTCTAAGTACCGAAATCAAAAGAATTTTTCTAAGTACCGAAATCGTCAAAAATTTTCTAAGTACCGAAAACTTCCGAGTCTTTTCTAAGTACTGAAATCGGCAGAATTTTTCTAAGTACCGAAAACGGCGGAATTTTTCTAAGTACCGAAATCGTCAGAAATTTTCTAAGAACCGAAAACTTCTGAGTCTTTTCAAAGTACCGAAAAAGGCAGAAATTTTCCAAGTACCGAAATCAATAGAATTTTTCTAAGTACCGAAATCGTCAGAATTTTCTAAGTACCGAAATCGTCAGAATTTTTCTAAGTACCGAAATCGTCAGAATTTTTCTAAGTACCGAAAACGTCAGAAATTTTCTAAGTACCGAAAACTTCCGAGTCTTTTCTAAGTACCCAAATCGACAGAATTTTTCTAAGTACCGAAATCAACAGAATTTTCCTAAGTACCGAAATCGGCAGAATTTTTCTAAGTACCGAAAACTTCTGAATGTTTAATAAGTATCGAAATCGTAAGAATTTTCCTAAGTACCGAAATAGACTGAATTTTTCTAAGTACCGAAATCAACAGAATTTTTCTAAGTACCGAAAACTTTTGAATGTTTTCTAAGTACCGAAAAAGGCAGAAATTTTCTAAGTACCGAAAACTTATGAATGTTTTCTAAGTACCGAAATCGACAGAATTTTTCTATGTACCGAAAAAGGCAGAAATTTTCTAAGTACCGAAAACTTCCGAGTCTTTTCTAAGTACCGAAATCGACAGAATTTTTCTAAGTACCGAAATCAACAGAATTTTTCTAAGTACCGAAATCGGCAGAATTTTTCTAAGTACCGAAAATGTCAGAAATTTTCTAAATACCGAAAATGTCAGATATTTTCTAAGTACTAAAAACTTCTGAGTCTTTTCAAAGTACCGAAAAAGGCAGAAATTTTCCAAGTACCGAAATCGACAGAATTTTTCTAAGTACCGAAAACGTCAGAAATTTTCTAATTATCGAAAAGGTCAGAAATTTTCTAAGATCCGAAATCTAAGTACCGAATGTTTCTAAGTACCGAAATCGTCAGAATTTTCTAAGTACCGAAATCGTCAGAATTTTTCTAAGTACCGAAATCAAAAGAATTTTTCTAAGTACCGAAAACGTCAGAAATTTTCTAAGTACTGCAAACTTCCTAGTCTTTTAAAAGTACCGAAAAATTCAGAATTTTTCAAAGTACCGAAATCGACAGAATTTTCTAAGTACCGAAATCAACAGAATTTTTCTAAGTACTGAAAACGTCAGAAATTTTCTAAGTACCGATAACGTCAGAAATATTCTAAGTACCGAAATCGTCAGAATTTTTCTAAGTACCGAAATCGTCAGAAATTTTCTAAGTACCGAAAACGTCAGAAATTTTCTAAGTATCGAAAACGTCAGAAATTTTCTAAGTACTGAAAACTTCTGAGTCTTTTCAAAGTACCGAAAAAAGCAGAAATTTTCCAAGTACCGAAATCAACAGAATTTTTCTAAGTTCCGAAATCATCAGAATTTTTCTAAGTACCGAAATCATCAGAATTTTTCTAAGTACCGAAAACGTCAGAAATTTTCTAAGTACCGAAAACTTCCGAGTCTTTTCTAAGTTCCGAGATCGACAGAATTTTTCTAAGTACCGAAAACTTCTAAATGTTTAATAAGTATCGAAATCGTAAGAATTTTTCTAAGTACCGGAAACGTCAGAAATTTTCTAAGTACCGAAGACTTCTGAAAGTTTTCTAAGTACCGACATCGACAGAATTTTTCTATGTACCGAAAACGTCAGATATTTTCTAAGTACTGAAATCGTCGGAATTTTTCTAGGTACCGAAAACGACAGAAATTTTCTAAGTACTGAAATCGTCGGAATTTTTCTAGGTACCGAAATTGTCAGAATTTTTCTAAGTATCGAAATCCTAAGAATTTTTCTAAGTACCGAAAATGTCAGAAATTTTCTAAGTACCGAAAACGTCAGATATTTTCTAAGTACCGAAAAGGTCAGAAATTTTCTAAGTACCAAAATCAACAGAATCTTTCTAAGTACCGAAATCGACAGAATTTTTCTAAGTACCGAAATCAACAGAATTTTTCTAAGTACTGAAAACGTCAGAAATTTTTAAAATACCGAAATCGTCTGAATTTTTCTAAGTACGGAAATCGTGTGAAATTTTCAAAATACCGAAAACTTCTGAGTCTTTTTAAAGTACCGAAAAAGGCAGAACATCAGAAATTTACTAAGTACCGAAAACTTCCGAGTCTTTTCAAAGTACCGAAAAAGGCAGAAATTTTCCAAGTACCGAAATCGGCAGAATTTTTCTAAGTTCCGAAATCATCAGAATTTTTCTAAGTACCGAAATCATCAGAATTTTTCTAAGTACCGAAAACGTCAGAAATTTTCTAAGTACCGAAAACTTCCGAGTCTTTTCTAAGTTCCGAGATCGACAGAATTTTTCTAAGTACCGAAAACTTCTAAATGTTTAATAAGTATCGAAATCGTAAGAATTTTTCTAAGTACCGAAAACTTCTGTGTCTTTTCAAAGTACCGAAAAAGGCAGAAATTTTCTAAGTACCGAAATCAAAAGAATTTTTCTAAGTACCGAAAACGTCAGAAATTTTCTAAGTACCGAAAACTTCCGAGTCTTTTCTAAGTACCCAAATCGACAGAATTTTTCTAAGTACCGAAATCAACAGAATTTTCCTAAGTACCGAAATCGGCAGAATTTTTCTAAGTACCGAAAACTTCTGAATGTTTAATAAGTATCGAAATCGTAAGAATTTTCCTAAGTACCGAAATTGACTGAATTTTTCTAAGTACCGAAATCAACAGAATTTTTCTAAGTACCGAAAACTTTTGAATGTTTTCTAAGTACCGAAAAAGGCAGAAATTTTCTAAGTACCGAAAACTTCCGAGTCTTTTCTAAGTACTGCAATCGACAGAATTTTTCTAAGTACCGAAATCAACAGAATTTTTCTAAGTACCGAAATCGGCAGAATTTTTCTAAGTACCGAAAATGTCAGAAATTTTCTAAATACCGAAAATGTCAGATATTTTCTAAGTACTAAAAACTTCTGAGTCTTTTCAAAGTACCGAAAAAGGCAGAAATTTTCCAAGTACCGAAATCGACAGAATTTTTCTAAGTACCGAAAACGTCAGAAATTTTCTAATTATCGAAAAGGTCAGAAATTTTCTAAGATCCGAAATCTAAGGACCGAATGTTTCTAAGTACCGAAATCGTCAGAATTTTCTAAGTACCGAAATCGTCAGAATTTTTCTAAGTACCGAAATCAAAAGAATTTTTCTAAGTACCGAAAACGTCAGAAATTTTCTAAGTACTGCAAACTTCCTAGTCTTTTAAAAGTACCGAAAAATTCAGAATTTTTCAAAGTACCGAAATCGACAGAATTTTCTAAGTACCGAAATCGGCAGAATTTTTCTAAGTACCGAAAACTTCTGAATGTTTAATAAGTATCGAAATCGTAAGAATTTTCCTAAGTACCGAAATTGACTGAATTTTTCTAAGTACCGAAATCAACAGAATTTTTCTAAGTACCGAAAACTTTTGAATGTTTTCTAAGTACCGAAAAAGGCAGAAATTTTCTAAGTACCGAAAACTTCTGAATGTTTTCTAAGTACCGAAATCGACAGAATTTTTCAAAATACCGAAATCGTCTGAATTTTTCTAAGAACCGAAATCGTCAGAAATTTTCTAAGTACCGAAAACTTCTGAGTCTTTTCAAAGTACCGAAAAAGGCAGAAATTTTCTAAGTACCGAAATCAACAGAATTTTTCTAAGTACTGAAAACGTCAGAAATTTTCTAAGTACCGATAACGTCAGAAATATTCTAAGTACCGAAATCGTCTGAATTTTTCTAAGTACCGAAATCGTGTGAAATTTTCAAAATACCGAAAACTTCTGAGTCTTTTTAAAGTACCGAAAAAGGCAGAACATCAGAAATTTACTAAGTACCGAAAACTTCCGAGTCTTTTCAAAGTACCGAAAAAGGCTGAAATTTTCTAAGTACCGAAATCAAAAGAATTTTTCTAAGTACCGAAATCGTCAAAAATTTTCTAAGTACCGAAAACTTCCGAGTCTTTTCTAAGTACTGAAATCGGCAGAATTTTTCTAAGTACCGAAAACGGCGGAATTTTTCTAAGTACCGAAATCGTCAGAAATTTTCTAAGAACCGAAAACTTCTGAGTCTTTTCAAAGTACCGAAAAAGGCAGAAATTTTCCAAGTACCGAAATCAATAGAATTTTTCTAAGTACCGAAATCGTCAGAATTTTCTAAGTACCGAAATCGTCAGAATTTTTCTAAGTACCGAAATCGTCAGAATTTTTCTAAGTACCGAAAACGTCAGAAATTTTCTAAGTACCGAAAACTTCCGAGTCTTTTCTAAGTACCCAAATCGACAGAATTTTTCTAAGTACCGAAATCAACAGAATTTTCCTAAGTACCGAAATCGGCAGAATTTTTCTAAGTACCGAAAACTTCTGAATGTTTAATAAGTATCGAAATCGTAAGAATTTTCCTAAGTACCGAAATAGACTGAATTTTTCTAAGTACCGAAATCAACAGAATTTTTCTAAGTACCGAAAACTTTTGAATGTTTTCTAAGTACCGAAAAAGGCAGAAATTTTCTAAGTACCGAAAACTTATGAATGTTTTCTAAGTACCGAAATCGACAGAATTTTTCTATGTACCGAAAAAGGCAGAAATTTTCTAAGTACCGAAAACTTCCGAGTCTTTTCTAAGTACCGAAATCGACAGAATTTTTCTAAGTACCGAAATCAACAGAATTTTTCTAAGTACCGAAATCGGCAGAATTTTTCTAAGTACCGAAAATGTCAGAAATTTTCTAAATACCGAAAATGTCAGATATTTTCTAAGTACTAAAAACTTCTGAGTCTTTTCAAAGTACCGAAAAAGGCAGAAATTTTCCAAGTACCGAAATCGACAGAATTTTTCTAAGTACCGAAAACGTCAGAAATTTTCTAATTATCGAAAAGGTCAGAAATTTTCTAAGATCCGAAATCTAAGTACCGAATGTTTCTAAGTACCGAAATCGTCAGAATTTTCTAAGTACCGAAATCGTCAGAATTTTTCTAAGTACCGAAATCAAAAGAATTTTTCTAAGTACCGAAAACGTCAGAAATTTTCTAAGTACTGCAAACTTCCTAGTCTTTTAAAAGTACCGAAAAATTCAGAATTTTTCAAAGTACCGAAATCGACAGAATTTTCTAAGTACCGAAATCGGCAGAATTTTTCTAAGTACCGAAAACTTCTGAATGTTTAATAAGTATCGAAATCGTAAGAATTTTCCTAAGTACCGAAATTGACTGAATTTTTCTAAGTACCGAAATCAACAGAATTTTTCTAAGTACCGAAAACTTTTGAATGTTTTCTAAGTACCGAAAAAGGCAGAAATTTTCTAAGTACCGAAAACTTCTGAATGTTTTCTAAGTACCGAAATCGACAGAATTTTTCAAAATACCGAAATCGTCTGAATTTTTCTAAGTACCGAAATCGTCAGAAATTTTCTATGTACCGAAAACTTCTGAGTCTTTTCAAAGTACCGAAAAAGGCAGAAATTTTCTAAGTACCGAAATCAACAGAATTTTTCTAAGTACTGAAAACGTCAGAAATTTTCTAAGTACCGATAACGTCAGAAATATTCTAAGTACCGAAATCGTCTGAATTTTTCTAAGTACCGAAATCGTGTGAAATTTTCAAAATACCGAAAACTTCTGAGTCTTTTTAAAGTACCGAAAAAGGCAGAACATCAGAAATTTACTAAGTACCGAAAACTTCCGAGTCTTTTCAAAGTACCGAAAAAGGCTGAAATTTTCTAAGTACCGAAATCAAAAGAATTTTTCTAAGTACCGAAATCGTCAAAAATTTTCTAAGTACCGAAAACTTCCGAGTCTTTTCTAAGTACTGAAATCGGCAGAATTTTTCTAAGTACCGAAAACGGCAGAAATTTTCTAAGTATCGAAAACGTCAGAAATTTTTTAAGTACTGAAAACTTCTGAGTCTTTTCAAAGTACCGAAAAAGGCAGAAATTTTCCAAGTACCGAAATCAGCAGAAGTTTTCTAAATTCCGAAATCATCAGAATTTTTCTAAGTACCGAAATCATCAGAATTTTTCTAAGTTCCGAAAACGTCAGAAATTTTCTAAGTACCGAAAACTTCCGAGTCTTTTCAAAGTACCGAAAAAGGCAGAATTTTTCAAAGTACCGAAATCGACAGAATTTTCTAAGTACCGAAATCGGCAGAATTTTTCTAAGTACCGAAAACTTCTGAATGTTTAATAAGTATCGAAATCGTAAGAATTTTTCTAAGTACCGAAAACTTTTGAATGTTTTCTAAGTACCGAAAAAGGCAGAAATTTTCTAAGTACCGAAAACTTCTGAATGTTTTCTAAGTACCGAAATCGTCAGAATTTTTCTAAGTACCGAAATCGGCAGAATTTTTCTAAGTACCGAAAACTTCTGAATGTTTAATAAGTATCGAAATCGTAAGAATTTTCCTAAGTACCGAAATTGACTGAATTTTTCTAAGTACCGAAATCAACAGAATTTTTCTAAGTACCGAAAACTTTTGAATGTTTTCTAAGTACCGAAAAAGGCAGAAATTTTCTAAGTACCGAAAACTTCTGAATGTTTTCTAAGTACCGAAATCGACAGAATTTTTCAAAATACCGAAATCGTCTGAATTTTTCTAAGTACCGAAATCGTCAGAAATTTTCTAAGTACCGAAAACTTCTGAGTCTTTTCAAAGTACCGAAAAAGGCAGAAATTTTCTAAGTACCGAAATCAACAGAATTTTTCTAAGTACTGAAAACGTCAGAAATTTTCTAAGTACCGATAACGTCAGAAATATTCTAAGTACCGAAATCGTCTGAATTTTTCTAAGTACCGAAATCGTGTGAAATTTTCAAAATACCGAAAACTTCTGAGTCTTTTTAAAGTACCGAAAAAGGCAGAACATCAGAAATTTACTAAGTACCGAAAACTTCCGAGTCTTTTCAAAGTACCGAAAAAGGCTGAAATTTTCTAAGTACCGAAATCAAAAGAATTTTTCTAAGTACCGAAATCGTCAAAAATTTTCTAAGTACCGAAAACTTCCGAGTCTTTTCTAAGTACTGAAATCGGCAGAATTTTTCTAAGTACCGAAAACGGCAGAAATTTTCTAAGTATCGAAAACGTCAGAAATTTTTTAAGTACTGAAAACTTCTGAGTCTTTTCAAAGTACCGAAAAAGGCAGAAATTTTCCAAGTACCGAAATCAGCAGAAGTTTTCTAAATTCCGAAATCATCAGAATTTTTCTAAGTACCGAAATCATCAGAATTTTTCTAAGTTCCGAAAACGTCAGAAATTTTCTAAGTACCGAAAACTTCCGAGTCTTTTCAAAGTACCGAAAAAGGCAGAATTTTTCAAAGTACCGAAATCGACAGAATTTTCTAAGTACCGAAATCGGCAGAATTTTTCTAAGTACCGAAAACTTCTGAATGTTTAATAAGTATCGAAATCGTAAGAATTTTTCTAAGTACCGAAAACTTTTGAATGTTTTCTAAGTACCGAAAAAGGCAGAAATTTTCTAAGTACCGAAAACTTCTGAATGTTTTCTAAGTACCGAAATCGTCAGAATTTTTCTAAGTACCGAAATCGTCAGAAATTTTCTAAGTACCGAAAACTTCTGAGTCTTTTCAAAGTACCGAAAAAGGCAGAAATTTTCTAAGTACCGAAATCAAAAGAATTTTTCTAAGTACCGAAAACGTCAAAAATTTTCTAAGTACCGAAAACTTCCGAGTCTTTTCTAAGTACTGAAATCGGCAGAATTTTTTTAAGTACCGAAAACGGCAGAAATTTTCTAAGTATCGAAAACGTCAGAAATTTTCTAAGTACCGAAAACTTCCGAGTCTTTTCTAAGTACCGAGATCAACAGAATTTTTCTAAGTACCGAAAACTTCTGAATGTTTAATAAGTATCGAAATCGTAAGAATTTTTCTAAGTACCGGAAACGTCAGAAATTTTCTAAGTACCGAAGACTTCTGAAAGTTTTCTAAGTACCGAAAAAGGCAGAAATTTTCCAAGTACCGAAATCGACGGAATTTTTCTAAGTACCGAAAACGTCAGAAATTTTCTAAGTATCGAAAAGGTCAGAAATTTTCTAAGATCCGAAATCATCAGAATTTTTCTAAGTACCGAAATCGTCAGAATTTTCTAAGTACCGAAATCGTCAGAATTTTTCTAAGTACCGAAATCAAAAGAATTTTTCGAAGTACCGAAAACGTCAGAAATTTTCTAAGTACTGCAAACTTCCTAGTCTTTTCAAAGTACCGAAAGAGGCAGAATTTTTCAAAGTACCGAAATCGTCAGAATTTTCTAAGTACCGAAATCGGCAGAATTTTTCTAAGTACCGAGAACTTCTGAATGTTTAATAAGTATCGAAATAGTAAGTATTTTTCTAAGTACCGAAAATGTCAGAAATTTTCTAAGTACTGCAAACTTCCGAGTCTTTTCTAAGTACTGAAATCGGCAGAATTTTTCTAAGTACCGAAAACGGCAGAAATTTTCTAAGTATCGAAAACGTCAGAAATTTTCTAAGTACCGAAAACTTCCGAGTCTTTTCTAAGTACCGAGATCGACAGAATTTTTCTAAGAACCGAAAACTTCTGAATGTTTAATAAGTATCGAAATCGTAAGAATTTTTCTAAGTACCGGAAACGTCAGAAATTTTCTAAGTACCGAAGACTTCTGAAAGTTTTCTAAGTACCGACATCGACAGAATTTTTCTAAGTACCGAAAACGTCAGATATTTTCAAAGTACCGAAAAGGTCAGAAATTTTCTAAGATCCGATATCACCAGAATTTTTCTAAAAACCGAAATCGTCAGAATTTTTCTAAGTACCGAAAACTTCTGAGTCTTTTCAAAGTACCGAAAAAGGCAGAAATTTTCCAAGTACCGAAATCAAGAGAATTTTTCTAAGTACCGAAATAGGCAGAATTTTTCTAAGTACCGAAAATGTCAGAAATTTTCTAAGTACCGAAAACGTCAGATATTTTCTAAGTACTGAAAACTTCTGAGTCTTTTCAAAGTACCGAAAAAGGCAGAAATTTTCCAAGTACCGAAATCGACGGAATTTTTCTAAGTACCGAAAACGTCAGAAATTTTCTAAGTATCGAAAAGGTCAGAAATTTTCTAAGATCCGAAATCATCAGAATTTTTCTAAGTACCGAAATCGTCAGAATTTTCTAAGTACCGAAATCGTCAGAATTTTTCTAAGTACCGAAATCAAAAGAATTTTTCGAAGTACCGAAAACGTCAGAAATTTTCTAAGTACTGCAAACTTCCTAGTCTTTTCAAAGTACCGAAAGAGGCAGAATTTTTCAAAGTACCGAAATCGTCAGAATTTTCTAAGTACCGAAATCGGCAGAATTTTTCTAAGAACCGAAAACTTCTGAATGTTTAATAAGTATCGAAATAGTAAGTATTTTTCTAAGTACCGAAAATGTCAGAAATTTTCTAAGTACTGCAAACTTCTGAGTCTTTTCACAGTACCGAAAAAGGCAGAAATTTTCCAAGTACCGAAATCAACAGAATTTTTCTAAGTACCGAATTCGACAGAATTTTTCTAAGTACCGAAGACTTCTGAATGTTTTCTAAGTACCGAAAAAGGCAGAAATTTTCTAAGTACCGAAAACTTCCGAGTCTTTTCTAAGTACCGAAATCGACAGAATTTTTCTAAGTACCGAAATCAACAGAATTTTTCTAATTACCGAAATCGGCAGAATTTTTCTAAGTACCGAAAATGTCAGAAATTTTCTAAATACCGAAAATGTCAGATATTTTCTAAGTACTAAAAACTTCTGAGTCTTTTCAAAGTACCGAAAAAGGCAGAATATTTCCAAGTACCGAAATCGACAGAATTTTTCTAAGTACCGAAAACGTCAGAAATTTTCTAATTATCGAAAAGGTCAGAAATTTTCTAAGATCCGAAATCATCAGAATGTTTCTAAGTACCGAAATCGTCAGAATTTTCTAAGTACCGAAATCGTCAGAATTTTTCTAAGTACCGAAATCAAAAGAATTTTTCGAAGTACCGAAAACGTCAGAAATTTTCTAAGTACTGCAAACTTCCTAGTCTTTTCAAAGTACCGAAAGAGGCAGAATTTTTCAAAGTACCGAAATCGTCAGAATTTTCTAAGTACCGAAATCGGCAGAATTTTTCTAAGTACCGAAAATTTCTGAATGTTTAATAAGTATCGAAATCGTAAGAATTTTCCTAAGTACCGAAATCGGCAGAATTTTTCTAAGTACCGAAAACGTCTGAAATTTTCTAAGTACTGAAAACTTCTGAGTCTTTTCAAAGTACCGAAAAAGGCAGAAATTTTCCAAGTACCGAAATCAACAGAATTTTTCTAAGTACCGAAAACGTCAGAAATTTTCTAAGTACCGAAAACTTCTGAATGTATTCTAAGTACCGAAAAAGGCAGAAATTTTCTAAGTACCGAAAACTTCTGAATGTTTTCTAAGTACCGAAATCGACAGAATTTTTCTAAGTACCGAAATCGTCAGAAATTTTCTAAGTACCGAAAAGGTCAGAAATTTTCTAAGATCCGATATCACCAGAATTTTTCTAAAAACCGAAATCGTCAGAATTTTTCTAAGTACCGAAAACTTCTGAGTCTTTTCAAAGTACCGAAAAAGGCAGAAATTTTCTAAGTAATGAAATCAAAAGAATTTTTCTAAGTACCGAAAACGTCAGAAATTTTCTAAGTACCGAAAACTTCCGAGTCTTTTCTAAGTACCGAAATCGACAGAATTTTTCTAAGTACCGAAATTAACAGAATTTTTCTAAGTACCGAAATCGGCAGAATTTTTCTAAGTACCGAAAACGTCAGATATTTTCTAAGTACCGAAAAGGTCAGAAATTTTCTAAGATCCCATATCACCAGAATTTTTCTAAAAACCGAAATCGTCAGAATTTTTCTAAGTACCGAAAACTTCTGAGTCTTTTCAAAGTACCGAAAAAGGCAGAAATTTTCCAAGTACCGAAATCAAGAGAATTTTTCTAAGTACCGAAATAGGCAGAATTTTTCTAAATACCGAAAATGTCAGAAATTTTCTAAGTACCGAAAACGTCAGATATTTTCTAAGTACTGAAAATTTCTGAGTCTTTTCAAAGTACCGAAAAAGGCAGAAATTTTCCAAGTACCGAAATCGACGGAATTTTTCTAAGTACCGAAAACGTCAGAAATTTTCTAAGTATCGAAAAGGTCAGAAATTTTCTAAGATCCGAAATCATCAGAATTTTTCTAAGTACCGAAATCGTCAGAATTTTGTAAGTACCGAAATCGTCAGAATTTTTCTAAGTACCGAAATCAAAAGAATTTTTCGAAGTACCGAAAACGTCAGAAATTTTCTAAGTACTGCAAACTTCCTAGTCTTTTCAAAGTACCGAAAGAGGCAGAATTTTTCAAAGTACCGAAATCGTCAGAATTTTCTAAGTACCGAAATCGGCAGAATTTTTCTAAGTACCGAAAACTTCTGAATGTTTAATAAGTATCGAAATAGTAAGTATTTTTCTAAGTACCGAAAATGTCAGAAATTTTCTAAGTACTGCAAACTTCTGAGTCTTTTCAAAGTACCGAAAAAGGCAGAAATTTTCCAAGTACCGAAATCAACAGAATTTTTCTAAGTACCGAATTCGACAGAATTTTTCTAAGTACCGAAAACTTCTGAATGTTTTCTAAGTACCGAAAAAGGCAGAAATTTTCTAAGTACCGAAAACTTCCGAGTCTTTTCTAAGTACCGAAATCGACAGAATTTTTCTAAGTACCGAAATCAACAGAATTTTTCTAATTACCGAAATCGGCAGAATTTTTCTAAGTACCGAAAATGTCAGAAATTTTCTAAATACCGAAAATGTCAGATATTTTCTAAGTACTAAAAACTTCTGAGTCTTTTCAAAGTACCGAAAAAGGCAGAAATTTTCCAAGTACCGAAATCAACAGAATTTTTCTAAGTACCGAAAACGTCAGAAATTTTCTAAGTACCGAAAACTTCTGAATGTATTCTAAGTACCGAAAAAGGCAGAAATTTTCTAAGTACCGAAAACTTCTGAATGTTTTCTAAGTACCGAAATCGACAGAATTTTTCTAAGTACCGAAATCGTCAGAAATTTTCTAAGTACCGAAAACTTCTGAGTCTTTTCAAAGTACCGAAAAAGGCAGAAATTTTCTAAGTAATGAAATCAAAAGAATTTTTCTAAGTACCGAAAACGTCAGAAATTTTCTAAGTACCGAAAACTTCCGAGTCTTTTCTAAGTACCGAAATCGACAGAATTTTTCTAAGTACCGAAATCAACAGAATTTTTCTAAGTACCGAAATCGGCAGAATTTTTCTAAGTACCGAAAACTTCTGAATGTTTAATAAGTATCGAAATCGTAAGCATTTTTCTAAGTACCGAAAATGTCAGAAATTTTCTAAGTACCGAAAACGTCAGATATTTTCTAAGTACTGAAAACTTCTGAGTCTTTTCAAAGTACCGAAAAAGGCAGAAATTTTCCAAGTACCGAAATCAACAGAATTTTTCTAAGTTCCGAAATCATCAGAATTTTTCAAAGTACCGAAATCAGCAGAATTTCTCTAAGTACCGAAAATGTCAGAAATTTTCTAAGTATCGAAAACGTCAGAAATTTTCTAAGTACCGAAATTGTCAGAATTTTTCTAAGTATCGAAATCCTAAGAATTTTTCTAAGTACCGAAAATGTCAGAAATTTTCTAAGTACCGAAAACGTCAGATATTTTCTAAGAACCGAAAAGGTCAGAAATTTTCTAAGTACCTAAATCAACAGAATCTTTCTAAGTACCGAAATCGACAGAATTATTTTAAGTACCGAAATCAACAGAATTTTTCTAAGTACTGAAAACGTCAGAAATTTTCTAAGTACCGATAACGTCAGAAATATTCTAAGTACCGAAATCGTCTGAATTTTTCTAAGTACCGAAATCGTGTGAAATTTTCAAAATACCGAAAACTTCTGAGTCTTTTTAAAGTACCGAAAAAGGCAGAACATCAGAAATTTACTAAGTACCGAAAACTTCCGAGTCTTTTCAAAGTACCGAAAAAGGCTGAAATTTTCTAAGTACCGAAATCAAAAGAATTTTTCTAAGTACCGAAAACGTCAAAAATTTTCTAAGTACCGAAAACTTCCGAGTCTTTTCTAAGTACTGAAATCGGCAGAATTTTTCTAAGTACCGAAAACGTCAGAAATTTTCTAAGTATCGAAAACGTCAGAAATTTTTTAAGTACTGAAAACTTCTGAGTCTTTTCAAAGTACCGAAAAAGGCAGATATATTTTATACCAGATACCTTTTAAAAAAGTAGAGTTTCAGTTATTTTGAGATTTATAATCCAAAATCAAAACAATATATAACTACACACTCAAATCGCTTTAGGAACTGTGGATTTAATTTTCGCCTCTTACATGCTTGTACTTTCAGATCTGGTCAATATTTATTAGGTCTTTAGTACATATTCTCACAAACACATAATAACAACTAAGACAAGCACATGCATACATTTTTAGTGACTATTCGCTTGCGCCCAGTGAAGCGAAAAGTACCGGTAGTTATACTCCAACAGCCATGAACTTGGTTACCCTTGATTAATTTACCCTCACATAAGGTTCAACAATTGTGTAATATTTTCACACAGATTAACTAAGAAAGCAGAATTTTATTTACAATCATTAGTTAAATTTCGATATAGTAATAATGAGGGGAATATTTCCGTATCCTGATCTGTCATGCCGACTATAAGGTAACAAAATTATTTCAAATTTGCAAACTAAAAAAAAATAAATAAAACAAGTAGAAATTTGTCTGAGGATGGCTATGAGTAATATCCTTTCAGTAGGCCCCCTTTTATGTTATTTTTTCTAGTTTCTCAAGGGCCACTGCATGAAAGCTGCCAAAACTTGGCATTTATTCAGCTATAGATCATGATACAGAAATCTTCCCATAATGAGCTACTTGATACAGCAAGGTAAAATAAACTTACTGCAATAAGTGATAAAGGAAATAAAAGTTTAATAGGGTTGCAAAAACTACGGTTAACAAATTTTAAAAAGGGAGAAAAAAGGAATTAAAAAGATTATAGAATAACGATTATTACAGCAATTTAGACTCATTGAACTTGTATAATTATAAAGATAAAGTAGCTGCATTTATACCGGCACTAGGTTTGATAAATTTTCCCGGCCCAAATGTAAAAAAAATGTTACACAAAATTTTCTTCGAAAAATATTAGCTGCATTTAAATGTGCAATACAAAATTGCTGAGCTTTTATATAAATAATTCTTATGTTGAAAAATTAAGAGCACGTTATTGCGCTTATTACTATGAGAAATAAAAAAAAAAAGAACTGACACCATTCTTAATTGACATTGACTAATGCTGATGCACATACTGGAATATTTCAAACTATTTTCATTAAATAATTAAGGTTATGCTTAGTAAAATGTTCATCAGAGTCTGTTGTTTGTTTACGAACTGATTTCATAAATTCATAATTATGTAAAGGATCCGGTTGCCTATTTCTGCACATGTTACTAACCCGTTCAAATGGAAATACTCAATTTGTAAAAAGCCATTGTCACCCAAGGCCGGATTTACGTATAAACTAAATAAGCTGTAGCTTGGGGCCCCGAGATGACAAGGGCGCCCAGATCCTACTTTCCCCCCTCTTTTTTTGAATGTTTTATTCGGGGCTGGAGCCCTCAGAAGCCCAAAGTGCACTTCTTTTTTTTTTTTTTTACATTGTCGGACATAATAAATATAAATAAATGACTGAATAAAACAAAAAACTTCGTTGTCATTAGTAGGGAACATATCATCTTTCAAGCAATTTAAGTATTAATAAATTATTTATAAATTAAATAATACAGTTTTTCCTGCGGGGGGTGGTGTTTACCAACAGGGCACCATGTCATAAAGGTTGAATCGTCGAGGAACATTCCAGTGACTTTCCAGTCATGTCCTTAATCCAATAGAGCATTTGTGGTCCTACTTGGAAAATCAAATTCGTGCTGCCACGCTTCCCCCTCGCAATGTGAGGGAATTGCAGGACCAGTTGGTGAGCTCTTGGTACCAGATAACTCAGACTGCCTATCAGCACCTTGTGGAATCAATGCCAAGGCGGGTGCTAGAAGTTTTGAGGGCTAAAGATGGTCCTACATGTTATTAGCAGGGTGGTCATAAAGTAATGGCTCTTCGGTGTATACTGCGTAGATAAAAGGAATGAAAAATCCCATTTAATAAACGTTTTCTTTTATATTGTGTAGTTTGTCTAAAGCAAGAATTCCCCTAGCCATTCGTCTGGACCTACGGCGGTGACTATAGTAACGAGATATAACTATTTCAAGCAGGGGCGGGGAGGATCACTGTTTGTGGAATATTTTGACTCGGGTTGACGAGAGAAAGGGAATCTTGGCTTTGGGGAGGGGAGAGTTCTTACCGTAGACAAACTATAGGAAAGATTTATTTTATGTATACAGAAATATAGAAACACTTCCTTGAAAAGGTTTACTCTCGCAGAATGTATGAAAAGAGTTTAAACTAACATTATATTGTCCAAAAAGCCTTCAACAGAGCCGGATTAAGCGCACGCGGGGCCCATGGCCATTCAAATTTTTAGGACCCTTAGATTACATTTTATTCTCGTATATTTTTTATTTATTCAAATATAAAAGTATTTACAGATCTTTTCATTTAAGAAAGCATATTTAAAATTAAAATAAATAATAATAAATTAAATTTTACTTTATTTTATTAAATTAGAACTAAAAATTAATCGTAACATTTTGAAAAATCATTGTTTTTCTTAATTTTTTCAAATTTATTTTCAAACAATCCATTTTAAGGGGGGCCCCAGGCCATGGCCAAGTCTGGACTAATTTGTAATCCGGCCCTGGCTTTCAATCCAGATTATGAAACAATCTCTCTCATATAAATGAACAATCCTTTGTCCTTACCTCATACTTTTTTAGTAAGGCAAAAGACTGCAGGATTTAATGGAATACTAAATAGAGAGGGATCGTAACCCAATAATCTCATTCCTCCCCTCTCATAAGGAATACTTTCCAAGCATTATAAATATTCTTCTCGATATCTTCACGATTATGGATACTTCCAGAGGGGTTAAATGATCTTCATATGATCACTGACTCAGGAGTATTCCACCCCTTACTTTATACTTATTTTTTTAAATAAAACAGATCTATGTCACCAAATACTTATCCGATATTTTTTTTAACTTTTAATTTTCCTGATATGGATGCTCCGTCGAGCAGGAAATGACCTCCGTGTGATTCAGTTCGGAAGTTTTCATCCATTTGTCTTCACTTTCAAATTTAGATAAAAACCTGAATAAATGTTTAAACTTAAGTCTACTATAGTTTGTCTACGGTAAGAACTCCCCACCCCGCTACAAAATCTGAGGCCGGGTAGCTTCTCTTCACTTTAAGACTAACACAATAGACCGTGGAAAAAGATTCTCTTGTCGACCCGACCCGAAACCATCCCTAAACAGTACCTCTGCACCCCTTGAAGAAATAGAGTAGAAATAATTCAAATATTCTTTCCTACCTGGTTTTATCTTTTTACCAGACTTCGATACTGCATCGCTTGTCTTTACAACAAAACGAACTCTAATGATAAAACAAATTTAATAGAAAAAGGACGGACATGACATAATCGATCATCTTTCATCAAAGCTATAGAAATCAAACTGAAACAAAATAAAAACATTAATATTCATTCATTCTGCGAGCCATCTGTTGGCATTAAAGTTAATCTGTTTCATCCTCCGGCCCCAAAGGACCATTGGACAAACAATTTTCGGTCCTTTTGAGTCTTAGCCAAGTTTACAAGGATATAGAAGTTGAACTGGTCTTTTTAAATTAGTTCCATTAAAAAGTCTAATTGTGCACGATCGATCACGTCTTTCCATCACGTCCAGGATGGACACAGGTGACAGTCCCCATTCTCCACATGAGTCGAGGAAGTAAGTTTCTCGTCGTACACTAGGACGGTTGAGTCTTTGGTTGGTTGAACATTTTCCTTCTGTCTCTTTAACTGGTGGGCCGTTCTTAGCTCTAGAAGATACGAAGAATTCCAATTTTTCCATATTCTTTCTAAGGGGGAATTTTTTTGCTTCCATCCCTGTTCTAGATTGGATTTGCTAGAAGTTGATTGAGTCGAAGCTGTGGGAGAGCCTTCTGCCTATGAGCAAATGTCCAGGTGTAAGCGGCTCAGGTTTCTCAATATCACTGTAGACAAAGGTCAATGGTCTGGAATTTATAATTGCTTCAACTTCAATAACTATGGTCTCTAATACCGGAAACGTCAAAGATGTTCCTCCCAATATTTTCCTAAGGCAAATTTTTGTAGATTTTATCAGTCTTTTCCAGAATCCGCCCCACCACCAGGCAGCTCTTTCAATGATGAAATTCCATTCTATGTTTTTGGTGGCAAAATTTCTTTGTCCTTTAAAAATTTCCACAATAAATTTATCTCAACTTTTGCTCTCTTGAAAGTTTTTGCGTTGTCAGAGTACAGTTTTCTACAAAGTCCTCTGCGGGATACATATTTTCTAAAGGCAAGCAGGAACGTTTTTGTAGTCAGATCTTCAGTGAGCTCAAGTTGGACGGCTCTGCATAGTCGATACCTGTTACTTCGAATGGATGAGCCTGTTTAATGTGGTCTGGAGGAAAAGGAGCTTCGTCTTGGGTAAATCTCGAAATTTCTTGCAAAGATTTGCAGTTGAAAATAACACTCTTAATTCTTTGCCTTCCTTTAATAATTCAAAAGGTTTCTCGAACGTCTGTTAATGTAACTCCTGCATGTCTTAATTTTTCATGACTTCTGCGAATTACAAGATTCGTAATCCAAGAGGATCAAATATTTTCGATGCAATTTTTAAAATTAATCTTTTAGTTAAAGGATTAAATTTGTTACTTAATTCAGCAAACTTGCATTCTAATTTTAGCGTATCATCTTTCGAATTCCAAATGTAGCCTAACAAATCATTTAAAATTCATTTAAATTTTCGTTACAATTTTCGGACTGGTCTAGTTTTATCTGAAGAGATTCCGAATTTTCTTTCCATTTACGCATATTAAATCCACCTTCACGTAAAATTTCTTTTATTTCCTTATAAATTAAAAGGCAATGGTTTTCGTTATCTAATCCAAAAATCAAATCATCAACGTACAATTTGGAATTTAAAATTTTATGTGCTAACGGATATTTACGTTCGTACTTTCTTGGATGATATTTGAGAGTCGCAGCCAATAAAAATGGACTTGGAGTAGCACCAAATAACACACGCGTCATTCGAAAAATTTTAAATTTTAACTTCTCTTTACTTTAAAATTGTCCTCAAACCATAAGAATCTAACTGCATTTCTATCTCTTTCATCTAACAATATCTGCAAAAAACTTTGCTCTATATTGGCAGTTAACGCGAATCATTTGCTTCGGAAATCTAAAAGTAATCTTAAAGAGTCGGGAATCAGATTCGGTCCGGAATGTAAACAATCGTTCAATGATAATTTATTTTGCGAGTGTCATAAACTATTCTCAACTTCGTTGTAGTTTTATCATCACATATGACAGCATGATGAGGCATATAATATTCTCTATCCATATTCGTTTCATCCTTTTCATTTATTTCAACGGGTTCCACTATCTCCTCGCAAATCTGTTTCGATAATACATCCCTATACCGATCGTAAAATTCCTTATCTTTAACAAATCTCTTAACTAAACTTTCTAAGCGGTATTTCGCGATTTTATAATTATTTTCTAACTTTTCAGCATTTTTATTCTACGGTAATTTTACCACGTATCTATTGTTTTGAAATTTTATATTTTTCTCAAAATCCTGTAAGATAAATTCCCCATCATTATTAGACAAATCCCTTTTTTCGTTTTCGATACCCAATACGTCTAATTTTCAAAAATTTTACAGAATTAAATCTGAATTTTCTTCACGCGAAGAATCTACGACTACTTTCATCATTTTTATTTCGCTTTCACCTTTTGTTTTCTAAGTAAGATGAACCACTCAAGACCCATCCGAAAAGACTATCCATTGCAACCAGAGACGTTTGTGGCATATATTACCAAAAATAATATTCCAATAATTGTCGGCGCCAATCAGTAGTCTGACACAAAAACTTTCACTTCGCTCCCACGATTATCTGTGAGTGTTTACCTCAGTATAAATTTCTTATTTCTCTCTCTGGCCGATGAATAACTGCTTTGCTAATAACGTGGGTAGTTGTATCTTTTTCGTAAGATCATGAATTTACTAAAACACCATCTATTGTTTCTTTCTGGGGCTCTATCGAACCAAAAGGATATATTTTTATAGTTTATTTTCCTATCGTTTTTAATTTTAACTGATTAACAAGATCCGATTCGATAAATGATTTTTGACTACCTAAATCAAATAAGATACGTATTTCAGCTTGTTTGTTTTTATTTTCTGCTAATACCGTCGCGGTTTGGAGTAAAATATTACTGCTCGAATTTTTATTCTCAGAAACAGAAGACACAATAGTTTCATTTTGGGGGGACATCGGGATTTGATTCGAAAAGTTTATCGCATATGTTTTCATTATGCTTTTTACGACAAATAGTACAAGCCTATTTCTTAACACATCGCCTGACAATATGAAATTTTTTTAGGCAATTAAAACAACTTCCTTGACGTAATAAACACTGTTTCTTTTCGGCAGCACTTGATTTACATTAATCATTTTTATGATCATTTTTATGAACAGAAAACACATTTATTTTCATCACTAATAACATTTAAAGTAGCAGCACTCACATTTCTACCGTATCTCAATTTTGGGAATTTATTATTTTCAAAACCAGAAAATTTTCTTTCATTTCTATTTTTAGAATAAGCCTGAAAAGAATTAGATTCTTTTTTCTAAAATGAAAATAATCTTTCTCTTATTTCGATTTCGGATATTAAATACTGTAACAATTTTGTTACGTTTCATGAATCTGTTTCTGTTTTATATTCACGATTATAATTTAAAATTAAACTATCAGGCATTAGTTTAGTTGTAATTGGGAAAAGTAAATTACCATAACTTTCAAGTTCGATACCAAGTGATTCTAAACTACGTATTTGAATTTCACACGTATCGTATAGTTCGCGGAGCGCTATTAAGGTAGAAGTGTTACGAAAGGCGACACATTTAATAAATTATTAATATACGATCTAATGAAAATTTCTTTTTTGCCGAATATTAATTGCAATATCGTTTTTAATCAATCGCGTTTTTAAACTGAGACCAAAATTCTTGAAAGTTCTCTGAATTGCCATCAAATTTTTCAAAGTAAATCTTAGGTAACTTAATTTTAATTTGAGCTTCTGAATTTTGGAATAAGTCTCTTACAATTGTATTTGAGCTTTCGACGCCTTCTTTTCGATTGCAGTCTTTTTGAGAATTTTCTCAATTTTAAACTTATAGAGAATTATTTTATCTCTTCATTCTTCAGCTAATTCAACTTCTGCTCTTATTTGTTTACTGTCCTCGATTTTATCAATAATTAGTTAATCGAGTTCAATTATTTGTTTTTCTTTTACGTTTAACTGTACAAGTGCTACTTCAAAATATTCTTAATTCGAATTTTCTAAAGCTTCGTCAATTTTAGTCATGAGTTTAGTGGCACTTGTTCTTAAACCACCTCTTCTCGTTTTTAGTTTAGCTTCGTTCGTCTTTTTCGTTTTCAAATTCTTATAGTCCCGCAGTGGACTGATCGTTAAGACATGGTTCCCAGCAGATCACCGAAGTCAAGCATCACTGGCTGCGGTCAGTGTGCTGGTGGGTGACTACTTGGATCAGTCTGCGTAGGGACCGAGGGTGTGCGGTATGGGTCCTTGCTAAGCTGTTCTACCGTAAAGTGCTAGACTTCGCGTGCAGGTCAACGGGCTACCGAAACGGGGGTGCCATCCCCTGTACAGAAATCAAAATTGTGATGGCATGTCTTCGGATCCTCCTCAGGGATGCTTCCCAGATCGTCGCCAATAGCCCATTGTGCAGGTCTAGTGCGACGTAAATGAACTACAACAACAACAACATCAAATTCTTATGAACAACAAGCAATAAACAGTAATAGTCTCGGTGTTTTTGGCACCATGCTGGTTTTATCTTTTTACCAGACTTCGATACTGCATCGCTTGTCTTTAAAAGAAAACGAACTCTAATGATAAAACAAATTTAATAAAAAAATGGACGGACATGACATAATCGATTATCTTTCATCAAAGCTCTGGAAATCAAACTGAAACATAATAAAAAACATTAATATTCATTCATTCTGCGTGCCATCTGTTGGCATTAAAGTTAATCTGATTCACTCCGACTTGAAATAGTTATACCTCGTTACCATAGTTACCGCCACGTGTCCAGACGAATGGTTAGGGAGTTCTTACTTAAGACAAACTATAGAGCTTCCGCAATTTCTTCTTGCTGAGAACTCTATTAACGACAATACATCCGATGCCTAAGGGCACTAATCTAGATGAAGGAGTAGAGTGTCCGTAAATACCCTCAGTCTAAGTCGTGCATCATACGTGTAGTAGGTGTAATAAAATATTTTCCAAGAAACACGTTTTATATAATTTAACATTATCTTTTACATACTGGACAGAAGTCTGCGGAGTGCAAGATAAATATTTTATACAGATATCTGGTTTAAGTGGACACTCGTGTGCAGTGCGTCAAAAAAAGAACGAATCACCCTAAATTACCCTCGATCTAATGATTGGAAATTCACGTTCTAGGACTCAATGGTTCTAGGGGGTGACCTCAAATATGCTAATGAATCCGTGCAGACGAAATCAGACACAACAGCATACTTTCTCTGAATAAACATAATATTTTCTTACAAAGGATTCAAATTTCGGACCTCCAAAGCATAGGGGACAATCTGGGAAATAGGGTCCCGATAGTTTGGTCAGGATCTATCCGGTAGCCTCGTAGTTTTGAATTCAACCCAGAAGCCAGGGGAACTCCGGGACCAAGGATTGGGGCAAACTAACCTTCGCGGAGGACTGTTTGATGGAATAAACCAGCATTTGCGTTACGCGCAGTGTAAAAACCACCCGTGGTTAACATGACAGTGAGGGAATACTTATCCATATTCCGTGAACCACTGAGAATATTTTACGTCAACGGCGCAAGCCGGCTGTGGATTGGAACCCGGGTTACCTCATTGGGAGGCAAGCTATATTCCCTGATCCAAAACTGCTCTTTGTTGATGTATTTTGTTTATAACTGTCGTTGAACTGCCGACCCCATTTTTGAGTTTACGACTACTAATGTTCAACTCCGTAGCCTCGTAAGTGTGAACCAAATCCAGAAGATAGTAAAACTCTTGGAATAAGCATCAGGGGAAATTTACGGAACTCTTTTTGATGGAAGTAATCCGCTTTTAGTTACATGGAGAAGAAAACCATGGAAACTTCTCATGGTTAGCCTGATGACAAGGGCACTCTAACCTATGATTCGTCTACCACTGAGAATATTTTCCGTCAGTACTGCGCTCGGTACGAGTTGGATGCAGAATTCATTTCTGCCACCACTGATATTCGAACCCAGTTCACCTCATTGGGAAGTGAGCGCTCTATCCCCTGAGCAACCACTACTCTTCATTGATGTGTTGTATAGATTAAATCTTTTAAATGGAAATTTGATTTAAATAATTTCTCTCGGGTTCATACTCAAGTTAACCGATATAACACCCTCTAACCGATATAACCCTGTCTTGCCCTCTAAAATATCAAAATTTATTTTAAAAAAATCTACTAACGAGAAAGAGTTTTTGTAATTCTGATGAAGCAGGAAGTAAATTAAAAAAACAAGGACTAAAAGAAAAACATCAAACGAAATTTGAACAGATTATATTTCATTCAATAAGATGGTTTTAAAATTTGGAAATAAAGAACAATATTTAGAAAAATCGTGATCATCTGTTTCTAAAAAATGCTTTATGTTTTCAACAATACAATAAAAATGTGTTGTAAAATATATCTTTATTGTATAAAGTTCTGATTTAGGTCAGTATTTTTTAAAATGGTAAAGCGTTTCGCTACTTATTGTAATATACTTCAAGAAAATCTAGATTTTAAAATATGTTTTGTAATATTTAGTTCAAACTTTTTTGGTTGGTGAATTTTGAATTGGCGACTTTCGTCCGGAAAATTCGAAATAACTACATTTATGCGAAAATGATATTAGATTATAGCAACCCTAGGAAAACAAATTATTATTCTCTCTCGTCCAGTTGAGTAGTAAATTGTAAAAGCTTCGATAGTTTCTAGTTTAAAGATATTAAATCTCAGTTATTTCACGTGATAATTATGTGATTTATTACTGTAATCGTGGGAATTTCATAAAAATTTGATAATCAGTAAGTTCATAAATATGTTAAATCTCACAAATGACTAAGACTTTTTTGAAATTCCATTTCCAAGGTTGGCTTTAAATTTCCGTTAAAACTGGCGATGCACTAGTAGGTAAGTTTCCATTTTCATTGATACAATTATCATAGATTTTTCTAATTGTTTATATATCTAAAATTTTTATTTTATTTTTATTTTATAACTGTTTAAGTTAATAATTGTATATGTTTATATCAATAGTTTTGATTGAAATTATAGTTCAAAATTAAATTACAATTCCTATTATATTAAATGTTAAAAAATAATAAATATCGACTAAAAGTTATTTTTAGCATGGAAAAGAATTTTATGATAGTGAGCAAAAAGTTTTCAATTAGCTTAAAAACTTCTCGAGATAAGACGAAATAAGCAGAAAATAAACTTTACATTAAAATTCAAACTTTGGATCTCTCTCTTGATTAAACTATGGGAATAATATTTCCCAAATTGTGACTATCCCTTACATTTGAGCTATGGTGGCTCAGGGGATAGAGCGCTTGTTTCCTAATGAGGTGACTCTGGTTCGATACCAACGATAGCTGGTCGGTTTGAATTCTGCACCCGGCTCGCACTGACCACAGTGTTGAGGTAAAATGTCCTCAGTGGTAGACGGATCATGGGTGAAAGTCCCCTTGCTGTCAGGCTGGAATATTTTGTGGTTTTTCTCTCCCCATAACGTAAATGCGGGTTAGTTTTTTCAAAAAGTATTCCCCGAAGGCAAATTTTTCCCTATACTTGATCCAGGAGATCCCTTGTCTTCCAGATTGGGTTCAAAATTACAAGGTTACGGAGTTGAACATTAGTAGTCGTAAAACCTAAATTGGGTCGGCAGTTCAACGACGTTATGTATAAAAAAAAATATCCCCAAAAATATCGGGATCAAATATCCGAATTTGCGGAAAAATTTGTTTATCCTAAGATATATTAATGTCCTAAGATGTCCAATATCCCAAGATATCCACCTCTTTTATTCTAAGATGCAAAAAATAAATGTTAGTAGAGATATAATATTTTTTATTACTTTATTTAATAATAGTTAAAAAATATTTTGAAAAGAAAAGAATACAAACTTTACATTATTTTTAAAAATAAAATTTTTCATAGCAGAATACAAAAATTATAGCGATATCGGTCGAGTAGATCCTGAAAAGCTAAATTTTAAAAAACGTCGTATTTTTAAATTAGTTTTTCTAGGAACAATTCGACCGATTTTGTTCAACTTTTTTAATTTTACCCATCGCATCGCATGTTTATTTAGAGAAAGTATGTTATTTGTGTCTGGTTTCGTAACAAAAAACATCGTCTGCACGAATTCATTTGCATATTTAAGATTGAGATCCGAATTCATAAGTGACTAATAGTACGTTGAAATTTGATTATTGGATCAAAAGTTATTCAGGATGTTCACTTTTTTTGCCCTCGGTGCATGCTTTTCATATCATTTTTCAATTTTCTGGAGCTAATCAATGTGTGCAGTTGTTTGCTCATACAGTCTCTGGCCAAATTATTAGACGTACTGTAAGATTCTATGTAAAATCTTAATTATCAGGTGATACTCTATACAGCTTTGTTGTTTTCAAGCGACTGAAACCGGTTTGCACTTGTTTACGTTCGTGTAACAGTTGGTTAACATTGTAATGCAATACGTTAAAAACAAATACAAATAGGAAGTATGTAAAAAAAAAATCTCATGAATAAAACTCATTGCATGCATGGTTAAATATAAAAGTATTGCCTATACTGCAAAACATGTCAAAAACTACAGTGTGTCTCATGATTTGGTCGAATTATTATTAACATAATACCTGATATAATATTCTTTATTTATATAATATATCGTCTAGTTTATCCAATCGTTGAATTTATATTATACATCGTCTAATTTAATAAATACGATACAGGGACGTAAATAAGTGAAAACCGGTTTTAGTCACGTAAAAGCAATAAAGCTGTATCACTTGATAATTAAGATTTTATATAGAATCTTACAGTGCGTCTAATAATTTGGCCAGGGACTGTAAATAAAGTATCTGGAATTTTTAATTACTTTATTGAATAAAAATGAGTTTTTTTTTTTGAGGGAATGAGAAAAGATATGGAAAAAGTTAGTTAAATATTTAGGAGGAACTTGCTCTTAACCAATGTCCCCCACTCCCATGCTTGTGTTTCAGCGACAACTTAGTTTAATTATTTCTATGCTAATTTTATTAAATTTAGGAGAATGTCTCGTCTTTAATCCCTCTCTCCTCGATTTATTTATAAAAAATCGTAAGAACAAATTTGTTTTATAAGTAATCGTTGCAAAAAAAAAAATTATTTTTCAGAAAATCGTTGTAAAAACAAATTAATAGAACCGAGCCAAAAAGGATACGAATATTAATTTACTGTCAATCTAGAGTTTGTTTTAATATAGTTAAACACGCAGTATGTTTTGAATAACTGACTTATGGAATATCCCTGATCATGTTATAATATCTAATATTCGAAACTATTCTTTGAAAATATTAAATCTATCAGGAAAGCCTTTTTGTTTAGTTACCATTTTGTTCTGAAACCTGATGGAAAAAAAACTAGACATAATATAACTACAGTCTGACCTCTATTTAACGAAGTCTCTTAATCCCGATAATAAGTTCGTTACATGGAAAATTAGTTCCATAGAAAATCACCTGTTGAAATACTTAAACAGCACAAAACAGGTTTTAAATTCATAAACACTAGGCATAAGTGAGATAACAAAGGATACATCTTTATCTTTAGTAACTACTATTTATTATTTAAATCATAACCATAAAGGAAATCTGCAAAGAAGTTAAATTTATGTATAAAATTAAAGCTGCATTTTTTGCGAAAGTAATCTTAAACGTTCATTACCACATGCATTCTTAAGTTTAATTATTACTGTTAAAATCCGCTAGTTTTGTCTGTTTTTATCGTTTGAAATGCAAACAAAGGTTGAAAAAGATTTTACTAGTCTCTCAAAAAGTCAAATGGCTACGAGAAACAATTCAAGGTCATTTCCCCCATAAAATCCGTTAACAAGTTTAAAATGTTTTGAAATATTTCGGGGAATAGGGAAAGTTCATATCAAAGAAAAGTTCGTTAAATAAATAAGCTTCGTAATTTGGGAAGTTTTTTTTAGAATAAATTTCTATAAAGTTCTTTGTTCCTCCAAAAGAAAAAAAAATAGCATAATAGAGAAATTTGCAAAATGGAAGTTCGTTAAATAGAAGTCCGATTGTATATTAAGAAGAGAAAGAAACAATTTAACGAGTCTCTTTAAACTAAAGAAACAATTTACTTTTAATGCTATCTACATTTGAATAATAAAAATGAATTATATAAATTTTTTACTTGAAAAAAAAAGTTGTGTGTACAACTGTCCATTTAAAAAAGTAGCTAGTGTTATATAAAATAGGCTTCTTTATAAAATTTATTAAAACATTGGTCTAAATAAATGTTAATTTCTAGCACAAAACACACGTCTATTTTTGAAAGTTGTAATCTATAATTCTATCATAGAAAGAAAAAATAAATAAGTTAAGCATTTAATAAATGAACTCTATTTTTAATTTAAAAAAAACTTTAATGAAACAGACGTTGAGTAAAAGTTCTTAAAAAAAACAGTTTGTAAATTTTGCAAAGAAAGAGAATTTTAAAAGAAATTTTGTTTAAAAGTTGTAAGATTGCTTCCCTTTCAAATTATATTTGACGAGATGTATTAAAATTCGTATTTCAAAATTAACGTTTTAATTCTCTTTGCAACTACGATTGTAAAGAAGGCAGTAGGTAAGGGGAAGGAGGTGGTCTCATTTTCTAACGAGTGACGGCTATATTGCGTCACTAACTCTCAGCGAATCGAAAACCCGCAAAAGGTCTTAATTTGCATTTTCTCTTAAATCTTTCAGATGTTCCGTGTTCTGAGAAAAAAATCTTTTTTTTTTTCAGTTTCTGCTAGAGTAATCCAAAGGAGTATAGATTCGTAGTTTTGTGGGAATAGTTTATCCGTAGTTTTGTGGGAGTAGTTTATCCGTAGTTTTGTGGGAGTAGTTTATCCGTAGTTTTGAGGGAGTAGTTTATCCGTAGTTTTGAGGGAGTAGTTTATCCGTAGTTTTGAGGGAGTAGTTTATCCGTAGTTTTGAGGGAGTAGTTTATCCGTAGTTTTGAGGGAGTAGTTTATCCGTAGTTTATCTTCCATTTGCAAGTAAGTAATCTCTTATTTTTCTCATATTTCCTGACTTTATTGAATTTAAATGCTTAAATAATTTTTCAGTTGAAGATTTATTTTTATTTGGGGTTTTAATAACGCGAGTAATTAGGATATACCTGAACATTTACTTAAGTTGAATTAGGATATTTTTTGGAAGTGTATAGTTTATTTTATAGCCGTCGTTGAACAGCCGATTCAATTTTGAGTTTACTGCTGAAAGTTGACTGTAAAACTAAGACGAAAATAGAATGCTATAGATTTAAAAAATGCAAACAGTTTCAGTTTCTGTTGACATCTAAATTTAGTTTAATGCAAAAATTCAATATTTTTTAGCTATTTTAACAATGGAATCTAAAGGCAATTTATATATTTGTTTCGACAAGTATGCGATTTTGTAAGTCTAAATCTAAAGTTTTACTAGGCCGTATACTGGGAAAGAGAAATCCATACTTTTAAATTTATTTATAAATATTTTTTCGATATTGGGGATTTTACATTTAAAAACATTTATTTTGCGCTAACATTATTTTGATCACTATTAATGAAATAAATAGAATATTTTTTTGTTGTTGATAAAATTTATCTTTGTGTTTGTTAAGAAGAAAGTGTTTATTAAATTAGAAATCGATCTTGTTATATAATTACACTAAAAATTCAATTTTTATTGGCAAATATTATAATATTAAAATTTGATTTAAGAAACCAAAGTTAATTTAATAATGTTACACACAAAATATATAACTGTAGTTTTATAAATTAGTTAGATTTAAAAACTAATTGAACTTTTAATTACATGAAATAGATTTTTTGGAATGTAATTTACTGTTACATTTGTAAACCTCGAAATATTTGAAGAAGGTATATTTTAGGTTACTCATTACTCATATAAAAGCGTTAATACAAAATTCAATTTTTTTAACGCTATTTACTAATCATTATAAAAATATTTATAATAGAATATTTATAATAGAATATTTATAATAATCTTGATAATAAAATTTTTACAATCCTTATAATAAAGTCTTTATAATCTTTATCATAAAATCTTTATAATATTCTTTATAATAAAAAAATATCAACTAAATTTTCAAGATAAAGTTGATTTTGGCGAGTTTTACAGTCAAAGGGAAAATCAAATGTGCCAACACTGGCAACCCTACAATTCGAAGAGATGAAAAAACATTTGTTTTATTTTTCATTTAATAGTTGATTTGTTTTATTTTTCATCATAGTTGAACATCAACTAAGTTACATTGGAAAAGTGAAATCGGTGTTTGTGAGTGAGAAATTTTTTTGTTATTTTTCGTTCTTGATAAACAAATATTATTTCATTAACATCAGTTTTCATTTAATTACCGCTCACGATTTTCCTGTTTTACATCATAATAACATTTATTTCTCATATAAAATATTTAGTTGAATCGTTTTTGGTAATTTTTTTTTAGTCACGCTGGAAAATTGAAATCAATGTTTTGATTGTGAAAATTTTGTTTTTCTTTGTCGATAAACATATATTTTTTTAATTAGCGTCAGTTTTCATTTCAGTACCGTTCAGTATTTTCATTTAATTCATCTGGTTTAACACTTAATATTTATTGAATGTTTTACATTATAATAACACATACGAAAAGAATTTGTTTGTTGCGTATGTATTACGGTATACTCTAGATCAGTGATTCTCAACCTTTTTTTAGGGCGGCACACTTTTAACGATTTCGAAATTTGACGGCACACAATGAAAAAAATTAGTTTAAAAGTTGTTTACATACCTATAATACACTGTGTTAAATAGTTTGTGATAATAATTTTGAATGTGAAATGAAATGAATTGTACTACAAAAGCACGTTTATTAAGGGATTAATTATTTCCTTCGACGAATTTTGTATTAGTTAGTAATAGTTATATTTATTTTTGCTAGTTATTAATTGTTAGCTTGTTTTCTATAGCTATTGGTGTAACGGAATTGTTTTATGTTTTTGTTGTTTTTAAAAGTAAATTATAATTGCTGTATTTAGACTTATTGTCAACTGTTATACAAATATCTTTTTTAGTAGTCATTTTGATTTACTATGACTCTGCGTTTTGGAATACTGTTTAAGAATTTTTTTCAATGTTTTTTAATCTTGTTATCTCGAAAACTTGCGATTTCAAAAGTTTTTATCGTCCCTTCAACTTTGAGACATCGAGAGAAAAAGAACTTTTAGATATATAATCTCATAACTTTATTAAAAGTAATATCACAGGTCAAACTTGTTATTTTTTTTTATCAAAATAGTTTCTAAACTTTATTTGCTGCCGTTTTAATTTAAGACTGAAGTTATTTTTAAGTTGGGAACGCAAGCGTGCAAATTCACTCTAAGAAGCGGGTTCGAATCCCAGTGATGACTGATCGATACGAATTTCATATCCGGTTTGCACCGACCACAGTGCTGACGTGTAATATCCTCAGTGGCTGACGGATCATGGGCTAGCCCTCCTGCCTTCAGGCTAACCATAGGTTTTCGTGGTTTTCCTCCCAATGTAACGCAAATACGGGTTAGTTTTGCCAAAAAGTCCTCCACGAAGGCAAATTTCTCAATACTTGATCCAGGAGCTCCCTTGTTTTCGTCTTGCTTGTCGGGTTCAAAATTACAAGGCTACGTAGTTGAATATTAGTAGTTTTAAGCTCAAAAATTGGGTCGGCTGTTATAAAATATAAAATAAATATATAAAGTATCGGTTGGTAAAGGGTAAGTTTAGTGGTCACCACTAGCTACGTGCTGACTAAATAAAATTAAGTGACCACCAAAAAAAAATTACTATCATTTGCAATTCATTCACCTCTGCCTCTTTTTTTTCTTTTATTTGGTACCCCGTCATTTCCTTTCTTTACTTCCTTCCAGGTAATGCAGCACATAATGCATTTAATTTTAATAACTTCTGTTTAGTTGGCTAATAAGGAATTTCTTATAAGGTAGGGGTGCTCAACCTGCTGCTCGCGAGAGCTTCTAAACACAATAAAACATAAACAAAATTTTCAAAATGAGAAAAATGTCGAAATAAATTTTTAATCGCACTTTTGAGTCGTCTTGTTTTCATGCACTCAATTTTTACAGACTCTATAGCAAATGTATGTTTAACGTGTTTTCTTTAAGCCGATTTTATAGTAAGCAATTATTTCCACTCTTCAACAGGATTTCGAAAATCCCGAATTTTTATTACGATATTATTAAGACACGCGAGTTTCAGATCATCCATTTAAATAATCACTTTTTGGCTCACTTCATTTGTGCAATTTCATCTTAAATCTAAGTGATTTTTCATCTTTTTTGTGCAATTCTTCCTTTCTTTCTACTTTTTTTAACCATTTTTTTTCGGCAGTTATTGCTATGCACTCCCGCATAGTATAAAAAATTCCGATAATTTCATTACCTCAAGCAAATTTTAAATTGCGCATTTCACACGCTTTATTTTGCTAAGTTCAGCATGAATTTAAGCGATTTTTTTTTCAATTATTGCTATACTTTTCCTCGTGATTTTGATGATCTCGTTATTTAACTACGATGTCATTACGACACGCGAATTTCCAATCGCGCATTTAAATAATCACTTTTTGACGGTATAGTTAATACGGTACATAAATCCTAGTTATTTTTCCTTAGTTTTTTGGTCAACAAATGTGATTTGGTCGAATGTTTTAATTATTACCGAATATTCGGGACCAAATAGCAGCATTTATTTAGCAGCTTAGCAACACTGAAACTAAAATTTCAATGATAGAATAATAATTTCTGGCAAAACTTATTCGTAAAACAAAGCAAAACAATGAGGCCTATCAGAAACGCTTTTGAAAATGCCGCACCATCATAAAAACTAAAGATTACATACAAAAGCGAAACAGAGAAAATAAAAATCGATCTTAGTTTTCGAAAGGAAGCTGAACATCTCAGTTATCCAATTACCAGAAAAAGTCAAGAAGAAATAATTAAGTCTAACAGAAATGATCTTAAAAATTGTCGCGCTATAATAAAAACGTTTATAAAATAGAAGTTTTTTTTAAAGAAAAAAAAAAAGCTAGATAGAAAAAGAGCGTTCTTAATTTTTTGAATGAAAATCTTATACTGAAAATCTCACTTTAAATTTTTCACATTATATTTTTAGAAAAAAAAAATTGCTATAATTTTAATTAAGTTTATTAGTAAGGTTCATTAAAAAAAAATTTTTGTCATAATAAAAATGCCTATACAAAAGGAAAAGTAAATTAAAAAGAAAAACAGAAGAAACAAATTGTTCTTAGTTCCTAAAGCAAAACTTCAACACTGAAAATCAGAGTTTTCTACGAAATTGACTTGTCAGAATATAATTTAAAAAAAAAAAAAAAAAAAAAAAACAGCAGCACAGAAATTTGTGCTTAAGTATAAAGTAATCTAGATTCAATTCTTCAAATTTGCAAGCCATGTGCAGATACATGCATTTTAAAATTTAACAAATTTGTGTTAAAACTATTTCTTATAATGAACAATACTATAGCTAAAATTACGATTTTATAATATTCTTTATCATATCTATACAAATTCAAACAAAAAAAACTAAGAAAAATAACTTTCTAAAAAATACTCTGCTGAATATTTGGCGGATCATTCGACCAACTGAATTTTTTGACAAAAGGGTCAAATATTCGTTACATCCCTTATTTAAATGCAATGTTATTGCAACCTGAGAAATTCCCGAAGTGGCGGAAAACGTGGATTTTTAGACTGCTCACTATTTGTAATTTTATTTTTTCGTTGTTTAAAAAATCTTTTTCGGTAAAAAAATATTTAATAATCAATAAAAAGAAATAATAAAGTACAATAAGTATTGAATTTTATTTTGAACTATAACAATTTTTTGTTTATAATTCATATTAAAATCACACAACGATCCAATCTTTTGTTTAAACCTTATAAAATTTCTTCATTTTAAATATTTAATTTAAATGTATATTTCTTAATATGTACTAAATTTTTTTCCACTTTCATTATGTGAGCATTATAGTTTTTTATTAGAATTTATCTTTAAGATGTATTTTTGTATTACGGGAGGGATATGAAAAAAAAATTTCACCAATATTTATTTATTTATTTTGATAAATCTATTTTTAGTATACTAACAATAGAAATTTTTCTGAAAAAAAGTATTAGTTTGGTTTTTATTTTTGAATAAATTCTAATAATTGAACCCCTTTAATTTTCTACAAATATATTACTAAGTTTATTGATAAAAAAATGGAACACTAATGTTTAAATAAATTTTAGTACATTTGCCGTCAACATGTGTAAATACATGTGCGGCCCTTCGTTAGTCAACCTGCTGTGCAAGTGGCCCTTCCCTCAAAAAGGTTGTGCACCCCTATCATAAGGAGTCTTTAAATAGGAGCACAATAAAATTCTAACTTTTTTTTTTAAATCTTTCTAAATGGAAGGATTTTATGTCTTCACTATCATTTGATGTGATATTTGCTGACCTTTTCTGGCCTTTTTTATGGACAATTTGTTTAAACATCTTTTCAAATTTGGCTATTTTTTTTCTATTGAGGCCTATAAAGTAGAATTAATTAAGGACGAAAAGAATCTTATCAAAAAGTTAGCAGATGTATCATTTTGTTTAATTGTTGAAACATTAGACAAGTACAGTCTTTAGCTCACCAGTACCAAATTAAAATAAAATGGGAGGGGGCCGGAATGGCCTGGTTTGTAGGGCATTGGGCCCATGTCCTAGAGGTAGTGGGTTCGATCCCCGACTGCCGAACACTCCGCGTGCAGTAAATGATGACTGATGCACGTTAAATCTGCCGGGCGTACGAAGGCCTGTTACCATAACAAATCCATGGCTCAGGGGGGTTCCATTGTCTTCTGGATTGGGGTCAAAATTACAAGGCTACGGAGTTGAGCAATAGTTGTCGTAAACCCGAAAATTGGGACGGGCTGTTTAACGACGGTTATATACATAAAAAAAATCAAACGGGTATGAGTCGTGGTAGCTCGGGGGATAGAGCGTTTGCCTTCCAACGATTTGAACCGGGTTCGAATCTCTGCCATGGCAGGCCAATACAAATTCCGCACGCAGCTCGCAAAGACCGCAGTGCTGACGTAAAATACCATCAGTGGTTGACGGATCCAGGGTTAGAGTCCCCTTGCCATCAGACAAACCATGGGAGGTTTTCGTGCTTTTCCTCTCCATGTAACGCAAATGCTGGTTAGTCCCATCAAAAAGTTTGCCATGAAAGCGATATTCTCCTAATACTTGATCCAGAAGTTTCCTCGTCTTCTGGATTGGGTTAAAAATTACAAAGCTATGGAATTGAACATTGTCAGTCGGAAACTCAAAATTGGGTCTGCTGTTCAACGACGGTTCGAAAATGAAGCTGGAATTTGGAATGACAAAATTAGTAAATATACCTCCGAAATTTAAATTCCCCCCAAAACAGCTTAACCATAAATTAAAAAACTAAAGAGGAGAAAAAAAGAATGAAAAAAAAACGAAAAGCGTTGCAATGATAAAAGGATAAGATTAACTGTAGAAAAAAAGTAGAAATTGAAAAACGCGAATCAAATGCAGAAGATTAAAAAAAAAGGAAGAAAAAATGAACTATAAAAAAACAGAGATAAAACTGAACAGCAGTTGCAGAATTTCTAACTTTAATATTTTATGTTTAATTACGAGACTCAATTTTCCAGAGTAAATTATTATATTTCATTTTGATAAAGAAGCTTAAAATTGGTTATGAGAAAAACCATTCTAAAGTCAAACCTATTATTATAGATTCTTTTTCCTTTTTTTTTTTACAATTATTTTTCCTTAAAAGATGTTATAATGACATATTTAGTATATATTTTTTTAATAATAATATCATATAATTTTAAATTCATTTTATAAACTAAGAAAAATATTTTTTTTATAACCATTTAGAAACAAAATCATAATTAAGGTACTTTTAACGCAAAGAATAAATAAAAAAAAATTAAAAAAAATAGTGGAAGGAAAAAAGTGGCTACCAATAAATCTGGTCAGTGGTCAGCCGATAAATTTGTCAGTTTCGCCTTTTGTCGGTGGATTCTGTCTTTTCTCCTATTATAGTAAATGAACGTTTTTCTTATCCATGATTTTTTGGGCTATATTACTTCGGTAACTTTTCAAAAATCATTAAATATGTTCTTTAATTTTTTTTTTAATTTGATAGCCTACAATAACTGAAACACAAAGAAATTTAGTCAAACACAAAAGAAATTATTTCTCTTATATTTTTTGTTAGGATTTTTATTTTAAAAATTACTACAAAAATATTTTGAGAAGTAAATTATTAATCCGTAAAAACTTGAAATTTTTAAAAAAGGTGCTTATTTTTTTATTAGTTTATCAATAAGTTTTATTATTTACATATTAACTAAAGTTCAGGCTAATCATTTTGAGACTAATCTCCCTCCTCCCCACCAGAACCCCCCCCCCCCCATTTAGTGCTGCTAATGTGTACAGCATTTTTTTAAAAATTTGTACAGTCTTCCAACATAGCATAACTAGGAAAAAGTTTTTAAAAAATATATTTTTTAGAAATTTTTAGAGAATGTATTTTGAGAGATTTACAGCCAAATCAAGTTGTCGCAAGCTCGACCTATAGTTAGAAGGTCAAATAGGGTATCAAATGAACTGTAATATTATTATGTTATTTAATTATGTATCATATTATTTAGTTTTTATTAAATAATTTTATTTGATTTGAGTTAGCTAAGTATTTGCTAAAATAGCTAAGTGTTTTTTAAACCTATGCTTCTTTTAAAATTTATTGAAAAATAATTTGCTTTTAAAATCAATTTTTACTGAATATTTTCTATAAAACAGTTGGGATTAATCGGACCCGCTCTAAGGGTTTCAAATTTTTAGTCAGTAAATTCGTCAAATATCAAAAGTATTCGCCAATTTTTGAAAGTCTTCGCCGAATGCAAATCTTAACAATTTTTTAAGATAAATTTTTTTTTCTCATGGAAAAATATTTTACTGTAGTTTATTTCAGGCTTATATTCAGGCTTACCCAACGTTCGCTACAGCACAATTTTATTCACCAAATTTACGATTTTCTCACATTTGGCGACATGGCGATTGCTTCACGTGGGCTATAATTAATATAATATGATGTAACTAGATTTTCATACTTTACAAAGAACCAGAAACAAATAATTTTTTAATATTAATAAATAAGACATTCATTTCAATTACAAAATTGCAGGTTTTTTGGGTCACTTGTAAATTACATAAATAAACATTATTCATCTAAGATCTATTTATCTTTAGTATCTTATTTATTTGCTATCTTTCATCTTTATTAAAAAATTTTGGAATTAGCATATGGATAGAACAATATTGTGGCAAAAAATAATTATAGTGCTGACGTTCAATATCCTCAGTTGCAGACGAATCATGGGTTAGAGTCCCCTTAACGTCGGGATAATCGTACTTTTCCTCCATGTAACGCAAATGCGGTTAGTTTCATCAGAAAAGCCTCCACAAAGGCAAATTTTCTCCCAATACTTGATAAATTAGTTCCCTTGTCTTCTGGATTGAGTTTAAAACTACAAGGCTACGGAGTTGAATATTAGTAGCTGTAAACCCTAAATTGGTTCGGCTGTTAACGACGGTAATAAAATAAAATTAAATAATAAACGAACTAGTGTCGCAATAACTCATAGCGTTCGTCTTCCAATGAGATGAATCTGGTTCGAATCACAGTGATGTCTGGTCGATACGAATTCCGCATCCTGCTTGTACCGACCACAGTTCTGAAGTTAAATAACCTCAGTGGTAGACAGATCACGGGCTAGATTCCCCTTGCCGTCAGACTAATCGTGGGAGGTTTTCGTGGTTTTCCTCTCCAAGTAACGCAAATGCGAGATCGGTCCATCAAAAGGTCCTCCACGAAGGCAAATTTTTTCTCCCAATACTCGATCCAGGAGTTCCCTTGTCTTCTGGATTGGGTTCAAAATTACAAGGCTACGGAGTTGAGCAACAGTAGTCGTAAACCCGAAAATTGGGTCGGGCTGTTCAACGACGGTTATAAAATAAAATCAAATCAAACGTGTATGAGCCGTGGAAGCTCGGGGGATAGAGCTTTTGCCTTCCAACGATTTGAGCCGGGTTCGAATCTCTGCCATGGCAGGTCAATACAAATTCCGCACGCAGCTCGCAAAGACCGCAGTGCTGACGTAAAATACCATCAGTGGTAGACGGATCCAGGGTTAGAGTCCCCTTGCCATCAGACTATCCATGGGAGGTTTTCGTGCTTTTCCTCTCCATGTAACGCAAATGCTGGTTAGGGGTCGTAAACCCAAAATTTGGGTCGGCTGTTCAACGCCGGCTGTAAAATAAAATAAAATAAACTAACTAGAGGCGTGATGGCTCAGGGGATAGAGCGTTCGCCTTCCAATGAGGTGAACAGAGTTCGAATTCCAGCGGCAGTTGACCGATATGAATCCGCCTCTGGCTTTCCCCGACCAAAAATATCCTGGCGCAAAAATATCCTCAGTAATAGACGGATTATGGATTAGTGTCCCCTTGCCGTAAGGCTAACCGTGGGAGTTTCTCGTGGTCTTGCTCCATGTAACGCAAATGCGTATTAGTTCCTTTAAAATGTCCTCCGCGAAGGTAAATTTCTCCCAATACAAAGTATAAAGTGGTCAAATCATAACTGCCAAGAGGCTAGTTCTTTCTAAATCTTTCAATCATGTCACCTTTTTTAACAATACATCTCTAAATAACTAAAACAAATTTTGACTTCAAACTCCCCAGAATTGCTTAATATCATTAATATCTTATGAAATACTGCTGATTTGAGCTCAGAAATTATACAATTTAATTCTTTTCATCAAAAACAAAATTATTTGCTTGAAAATATCACCTTGCAGAATGAGCTGTAGTAAGCAGCTCTGTGCTTTCTAACGTGTGCTTTCAAGAGCTCGAGATAGTTTGTTGCTCACATTTATGTTGAAGATACCATCCCCTTACGTTAGTTTCGTACAAAATGTTTTTAATGAGAACAAACTTATTAAATAATCCTAAGAAGCTGAAACACATTACTTGATTAAAAACTTCATTTGGTTCAAAAATACACAAATCGGAAGTAATAGTCGCATGTTCGGAGCTCTCAAAAATTTGGGCCCATTTTCAAGACGTGAAGGAGAAGTGATTTGAAATATAAAACATAAAGTTGCCAACGAAAAGTAAAAAAAATAAATGTGAAAAACAGAACTGAGGAAACCATGGTGGCCCAGAGAGTTAGGAAAACAGAGCACGGATCCGTCCAGACATTTTGTGAAAGGTCCGTTTTTGTAAAATTGTGAAAAAATGACTCGTAATTTGTGAATATATAAAATGAACGTTGAGTCACATTCTTTCAACCTGGGTCCTGCTTTTGTGAATTTTTGCATATAGGGTCCGTTATTGCAAAAAAAAACTTTTTCAAGGAGTTTTTAAATTGTGAAGGCATACAAGATTATGCTCAACACTGTAAAATTATAATTAAAAAAAAAATTTTTAAAAAATAAAGAGCAATTGCAGCTACTGAATTAGTGATGCAACATATAAATATTTGGTATTTAGCCTATACTGCTGAACGCAGAATATTCTTTTCGGACGAATAAAGGAAGAAACGTCTGCGGAAGACAAAATTTAGTTTGTTTACATCTGTCTTTCTTCCTGGGAAGGGTTTATTCGATTAACAAAACAATAATGAAGATGAACAAATTTGTGAAGGGTCCGATTAAAAGAAAAATCATTTTGTGAAGGGTCCGTTTTTAGGTTAAAATATTTTGTGAAGGATCCGTTTTTATGAAAAGATATTTTGTGAAGGGTCCGTTTTTATGAAAAGATATTTTGTGAAGGGTCCGTTTTTATGAAAAGATATTTTGTGAAGGGTCCGTTAACGGACCCAAATTTCTTCTAAACAGACCCCTGCAGAGCAAGAAAAACCGCAGTGAGCGAGAGAGGCAACTCAGTTTAAAATGAATTTCCACGCTCTGTCAGTTCAAAGATCAGTTTTGTTTCTTCTCATTCACGTGTGGAAAGTCTTGAAAATGGGAGCCAATTTTTGAGAGTTTGAAGCACGTCGACTATTATATTTCCAATTCATATATTTTTGATGCGAATGAAGTTTTTAATCAAGTAAATTTATCCCTTGTTTGTTGCTTGATCAAGGATTTAACTTTTAGGGGTTTAAAATTCAAATTATGGGACCTCAAGTTACGGGATTCAAATTATGGGACTTCAAATTATGTTATGCAAACATTTGGAATTATGAAACCACAATAGGAATCTTCTGTTCAACATCAGGTCACGTATAATTTCTCACAGAGTAGCGAAAAGATTGTTATTAAGTTAGGTATCATGGCATTTAAGTTATGTTATGTAAGTTGTTATAGTTTGATAAAAATTAAACGCTGACAAATGAAACGTTTTTCCTTTCATTTATCATCATAGTATTAAAATATTTTTTAAAATATCCTACGTTTAACAGAAGCCGCATAAAAAATGCTATGAAAATTCATATAAATTTAATTAAAAATTTAATCATTAAGTCGACATTAAGTCGAAATTTCTCTATTTCAAAGCAAAGATTTAGGTTCATCATCCACTCATCTCAAATTTTTTTAGAAACCTTTTTTTTAAATTAATTTTTTAAATTTTTTTTTCCTTTTTATATACGTGCATGATAAACTTCCTTAGAATTCCATCTTGAAAAATATTAATTCGACAGAAAATTCTACGATTTTTATATTTTATTTCGTAATCGTCGTTGAACAGTTTACGACTACTAATGTTCAACTCCGTAGCTTTGTACTTTTGAAACCAAACAATGGAACTCCTGGATTAAGTATTGGAAGAAATTCGCTTTCAACGGATGATTTTTTTTATGGAACTAACCCTCATTTGCGTTTCATGGAGAGTAAAACCACTAAAGCCTCCCACGGTTGGCTTGACGTCAAGGGGACTCTAGTCTATACATGATAGACTAGAGACCACTCAAGATATTTTACGTTAGCACTGTGGTAGGGGTGAGTCAAGTGCGGAATTCGTATCTATCAGCCACCACTGGGATTTCAACCCTGTTCACCTCGTTGGGAGGCGAGTGCTCTATCCCCTGAGCCTCCGCGACCCTTTATTGATGTGTATTGTATGCATAAATGCTTTCATGAGAAGCCGGGTAACCTGAACCGATCGAGTTATAAATTACAATTTGACTAGGTACACGGAATCGGTCCGGTTACAAATAAAATTTTTACCGGGTACCCAGAACCGGTACGGTAGACGATTCGATTTTTTCCGCGACCCAACGATATTTCGGTACTCGGTATATCCCTTGAAAAAAAGTTGCAATCATTTATATCTATGAAAGTTTGCCATTTTATAGCTTTGAAAGAACTTTGTACTTGAGTTCATTACTTAGATGATTTTCAAGTAAAAAAAATAATTAAAAATCGTTGGAATTACTTACTTAATTATGTGTTTTCACATCTACTAAATTTTGTTAAAATCGAAGGGCACGGATGAAACCTGATCTGACATGAAATGACAATATTTTGAATTGTTTATTGAAAATGGTCGTTAATGATCATTAAACTTTGCAAAGGTTTAGTTATTTATCAGGTTGTGTTGCGTTTTGAAAAAGGGCTTAAAGATGCTTATTTTTGATTTACATTTTTTTAAAAGCCCTTAAAGGTTCTTTTTTATTCAGGGTTTGTAAAAAGGGTTTAATTTTTTATCTCTTAACAAAGGATTTTTTAATTGCCGTGTTTTCATTGCCGCTCGAAATTACAAAAAATGCATGATTTTCGCAATGTTCACTGAAATATTTATCAGACACGAGTTGTTATTTATCATAGAAACTAAATTTAAAATAAATTATTATTTATTATAGAAACTAGTTTGATAAATTATTGTTTATTATAGAAACTAGTTTGATAAATTATTGTTTATTATCGAAACTAGTTTAAAATCAATTATTATTTATTATAGAAACTAGTTTAAAATGAATTATTATTTATTACTGAAACTAATTTAAAATAAATAATTATTTATTATAGAAACTAGTTTAATAAACTATTATTTATTATCGAAAATAGTTTAAAATAAATTATTATTTATTATAGAAACTAGTCAGTTAGCTGAGTATGTGATGTTTGAAATCTTTTTGAAAAATCTCATGTGAAATGTTTGTGAATTTTATTGATGTTATGTTATTAAATTAAGAACTTTAAACGATAGAAAAAAATAATTTTTATTGCAGCACAGATCCTAATTATGAATTTCTTTTCAGAAAGTGATTAAAAAAATTTTTGTGCTTAAAAAGTATTTAAAAGGTGCTTATTTTTTGTTGAAAAATCTGGCTACGCACTCTGTTTAAGTTTGGGACGTAAATTATTATTTAATCCGTAGTTTTAAATAAACCAAATATAAACCCTATTTAAACTGAAAAAAAATAGTTTGTCTTTTTAATTCTGTAAATTGATTATTTGTTATATTTTGTGTTTTTATAAAGAAAAGAATGATCTCATAGTAAAACTTCTCCCTGAGATCAATCTTTTTTACAAGTGATGCAATAATGACCATTTGAGTAAAACTTAATGGTGCGTAAATAGTGAAACTGTTTATGGCAAAATAACAAAGCGGCCAAAGTTGAACTGACGATATATTTTGTTGGCGAACAAATATTTGAATAAGCGATGCATTTTATGGAGGACTCAATCTACATTGAATACGAAATGAAAATTACAGTCGAACCTCTATTTAACGAAGTTGCTAAATCCCGGTCAAAAATTCGTTATGTAGAAAATTCATTAAATAGAATAATCACCATTAGAAATACTTAAACAACACAAAACATGTTTTAAATTCATAAACACTATACAGAATTAAAATAACAATTGATACACCTTTATCATGTAAATTAATATCCACTATCGAATTATTTCAAATGATTTCATCATGTGAAGGTTTGGTGATTTCTTCATCATTTCCGTCTTCATCTTCCTATTCCTCACAATTTATTGCTGTTTTGTTTTTGTTTTTTAAATTATCTAAAATATCCAATTCAATTAATGTTTCTGTGGTTGCAACTACAGAATCAATAAAAAGAAAATCATTAATCAGTACAACATTGTTAATTTCGTGGTTTTCTCTTACCAGTACCTGCATTTTTTTAAAGTTCTTCTAAAGGAATGTCATCTTAGCCCTCCGCACTTTCCAAATTTTCCACTCTAAGAATCATTCTTTAGCAAAACTGTTATGAATAGTACGATCTGTAACATCATAGTTCCATGCTTTAAAAATTTTTGCTATGCTTTCTCTTAAATTGATTTTTCGTATATATTCCTGTATGAAATGCGAATGAAAGGAGACCTTACTGCTTTCTCTGAAAGTTGTGAAAATCAATTCAAGGTCATTTCCCCCATAAAATACGTTAATAAGTTTGAAATGTTCTGAAATATTTTGGGAAATAGGGAAAGCGGATCTTAAAGAAAAGTTCGTTAAATAGAAAACACTTCGTTATTTGGAAGTTATTTTGCGAAGAAATTTCCAAAAAATTCTTTTTTCCTCAAAAGAAAAAAATCACAAAATGGAGAAATTCCCAAAATGGAAGTTCGTTAAATAGAAGCCCGACTGTATATTAGCAATTTATTCGTTGATTTCGTTTAGCGAAGACGTCATTATTTTATTTATGGCTCTCATGAATTATAGTTTTTTTTCCCTATACTCTTATTTCAAGTTCTATGTGCAATCTTAACCATGATGTTTACTTGGGTAATGTCTCCACGTATTAATTTTCCACCTTCATTTCTAGGATCCAAGGACCACAAGTATATCATCTCAAGTTCCATCATACCACGTTTAGTGGGGGGCCACAATGGCCTAAGACACCCAGGCCAAACCTTATGACGGACTGGCAAGACTGAGTTCACGCAGCAGAGGATTGAGCCGGAAATAGATAAGTACATTTTTACATTTTCAAAAATGATTTATCATAGCTTCCGTCATTTATCATCATTCGCGTAGAATGAGTTAGAGTATATCACTTGATTCTTTCACGCTTTGGTACCTTTTCACGCCAACTACGATTGCAAAGGAGCCAAAGGTATTTCAAAGTTAAAAATATATATATAGATATCTGCCGAATATATGGCTCTTTGAGTTGGTTTCTTTTTTTGTATTTTTTGTAAGTGTCTTGTGAACTACTCCCCGGAAGTCACCAAAGCGTGGTGATAATTTTGGCAGGTGTATCAGCGATACGAAAAATGTTCCCATCACTTGCTAGGAAACTCGAGAGCAGCGTGATGAAGTAAAGCCTCTGTAATTAAGCTCTTTGGAATACAAAACATTAAGGCGCATTTCGATAAAAATATTCAGGTCACCGTGGAAACTAGCTCCGACAGAAACTTTGGAGTTCTTATATTGTCACCAATTTTCACTGAGGTTGATTTGATTTGAGTTTTTTGAGCCAGAGCCAGTTTTGGCTATATCGCGCCTCCAACTGGGTAGACATTTTACAACTAGGTTCACAAATCTGTTTTGGTTTTAAAACTAGTTAGATGTATAAATACCAATGTCCTTAAGATATGAGAAAATGTTAGACTGAGTGATGGATGAAAATAATGACTGATGGAAGCTACCAAAATGACGTAGTCTCTGGTTTTTAAATTTTCTACACTCGATTAAAATATGCATAACAGTTAAATGTTCTTTACAATTGGTGCCTTCTGGTTCATTTAGAAAAAGCTGTTTATGAGTTTTTCGTGTGTAGCCAATACGCAAGCGGTTTAAGGAATCTGTCATTGGCGATTCTTTATAGTTGTGCTGGTTACCACCAGGGCTAAAGAGAATAGAAGGGCTAGTTCACTCCGCTCTTAGAGCTGAAGCTACGATTTCCCTAATCATGACGTCACTGTGTCCACAGATCTCGGAGATCGCAAGCAAAGATATTATGATAACTTTGCATCTTTCTCTTTGTAAAAATAAGTTAGACTTTTTCTGGTTATTAGCTTTCAAACTTTACGTAATTAACACATTATTTCCGTTCATAAACATAGTTCAAAAAAACTTTCTTGGCCATTATATTAAAAAAAAATTCCATTTTAAACTTATACAACTGTTTTGCTAGTTGGCGAAAATGACACTATAAATACTTATTTTAAAAAGTTCTGTTTTAACTTAAGGATTATTAAGGAACATGAAAGCATATATCGACACTTTTTTTATCTACATATTCTTTTATAACAATAAGTTGAGTTAAATTTAGAATCCCTGATTTTAAAATATGCCGTTAATAGCAATACCTAATCATTAGGAAACATCAACCTTAAACGCTAATTACTGAAACAAAATAATAATTTAGGTTCATAATGACATTAGAAATTTTACAATTGTTTACAGATATTTAAATTTACTATATAATTTATAGATATTTAATTGAAGAGAATATAATTTTTAAAAAAAATCATAAATATTTGGAATAACTACATTAAAGAATATGTTATGAAATTAGGAGAATTTCAACTATGTACTATAATTTTATTTATACTTTTTATTCACATTTTAATTTTCTTTGACTTTATCCATTTTTTAATTCTTTTCTTTTTGAAGTAACGAGGCGGTTTCTATTTATATAATGAATTTTTACAAAAATTCTTAACGACAGAATAAACGTATTGCTGTTTTATATTAACTGTGTCATTTCGGAATCCATTCCTTACATAGTTGTTCATTTACTTTAGGGAACACGCGGAAAATTATATTTTTTCCTTTTGTTTTTCTATCAGAATTTTTGCAAGTTGCAATCGCGCAAACTGGCATTTCGATAATAGTTTTAAATTCTTGTAAATTCACTACAAAAACTGAGGAAAGTCATTATAGAAAATAACAAATGTCTTAGAATATCTCGCAAAAAGAAAAGATCCAATATTAGTTAGAGCTAGTAAGGCTGAACGCTCCGTTCATGAGGTAAAAGTGCGAGCTTTGCGCCTAAGTGACGTCACTAGAGAAAATCGAAGGATTGGTGCGGCGAGAGTTACTTCAAAGGAGTGAACCAGCCCTTCTACTCTCTTTAGCCGTGGGTTACCACATGAACTGTTTTTAATTATTTTTGTTAAAATTTGTTGTTAAAACTGTAGTTTTTTCTTCATCCATTTCATCTTCTTCATCGCTCTGTCACAGAAATTTGATATGAAAAAGTTATCCCCGAAATATCAAAGTGATTAGTTTTTGCATTTACGTTATGTACACTACCTCTCATTTTCAATACATCTCGGTTTATTTTTCGAATAGAATGCAAGATGCGGTACCTGCAATATCTTATTACGTCCCGTAGCTGTTCGTTAAGTCTGTCTCCACTTACTTTGTTGTACAGTGCACAAAGATATCACTCTGAATAACTTTTGGTAAAATGATCGAATTTTCACGAATTAAATGCCGATTACATTGGTTTAAACGACTGTCTAAACAACCTAATTTGTACTAACTATTAATTTATCGAATCAGACACAGAAACGCATTTTCTCTGAATAAACATATGTAGCAAAGAGAAATAGATCGGGTTTAAATCGAGTTTCACATATTGAAATAGTGCTTATTGAAATATAGAACTACTTGGTGTTATTTGTAAATGTTAGAAAAAACAATTAAAGTACACTGGTCGACAAAATTAAGAGATGGAAGACATTTTCCCAAATATCTAAAAAAATACTGAATATAAATAAATGAAATTTGGTATGGATATAGCTTATTCCATGATAATAAAGTATGCAAAACAAAAATGAAAGTGCCATTCACTGGCAAGAGCTATTGCCAATAAATCCAATGTAGTCTGAACTTAAGGATAAAAGATGACAGTAAAAGTGAGGCTTGTACAGTGTGTGTTGCCTGTAGTATGGTGTATGGTCACCCCTGACAGACAGCATGCACAACGAGTATGCATGCTGTTAATAAGGGAGTTAAGGAGGACTTGTGGAAGACCCTCCCATTCTTCCACCAGAGCAATTTTTAACTCCAGAATGGTTCTGGGGGGAGGTTGGCGCATCGCAATAGCTCTCCCAAGAGCATCCCAAGCATGCTCAATAGGATTCTGGTCAGGGAATTTCGCTGACCAATCCATTCGTTAAATATCCTCGCTTTCCAGATACTCATCAACCATGAGAGCCCTATGTGGTCGCGCATTTTCGTCCATAAAAATGAACTCAGGGCCAACAGCGCCCCTGAAAAGACGCACATAGGGCTCTAGGACCTCTTGCTTGTACATCTGGGCATTCACGGAACCATTGTCAAACACATGGAGCGGTGTGCGGGTATCTTACATGATCCCTGCCCAAACCACGAGTCCTCCACCTGCATAATGGTCCCTTTCGATAATGTTGGTGGGATGGTATCGGGTTCCTGGTTCCCTCCATATTAATAACCGTCCACAAATTGCGTCATAAAAATGTGCGCCATAGACGAATATAGCGTCATAGAAATGTGCGAAAATGCTTTCCATCTCTTAATTTTGTCCACCAGTGTAGATAGTAATTACAAGCAGGGGTCTGTCCAGACATTTTGTGAAAGGTCTGTTTTTTGTAAAATTATGAAAAAATTACTCGTAATTTGTGAATATAAAATAAACATTAAGTCACATTCTTTCAACCAGGGTCCGCTTTCGTGAATTTGTGCAAATAGGATCCGTTATTGCAAAAAAACTTTTTCAAGGAGTTTTTGAATTGTAAAGACATACAAAATTATGCTCAAAACTGTAATATTATAATTTAAAAAAATTAAATTTTAAAAAATAAACAGCAATTGCAGCTACTAAATTAGTGATGCAACATATAAATATTTGGTATTTAGCCTATACTGCTGAGCGTAGAATATTCATTTCGGACGAATAAAGAAAGAAGCGTCTACCGAAGACAAAATTTAGTTCGTTTACATCTGTCTTTCTCCCCCCCCCCTTCTGGGAAGGGTTTATTCGATTAACAAAACAATAATGAAGATAAACAAATTTGTGAAGGGTCCGATTAAAAGATAAATTATTTTGTGAAGGTTCCGTTTTCATGAAAAGATATTTTGTGAAGGGTCCTTTAACGGACCCAAATTTCTTCTAAACAGACCCCTGACAAGTATTAGTTTAATTAGGAACGTGATTAAAATAAAAGTAAGCCAAATTTATTGGTAAGTGCCATAGACTATCTATCTGATTATTTGGCATAACCGATCTAATCCGTCGCAATGAGCCCATTGATCGACCGAGTTAAGGTAGGTGGGTACTTTATTTATGTCGCAACGGAGCTACACAATGGGCGATTGGAGAAGTTCTAGAAAACATCCCTGAGCATGATCCGAATATATACCATAGCAATTTTGATCCTCTCAGAGGGGATGGCTCCCCTGCTTTTGTAGCCGCTCAAAGTTTAACAATTTATGGTAGAACAGTTTAACGAGGACCAATACTACGCACTCTCGGTCCCTACACAGGCTGATCCTAGTTGTCACCCACCAGCTTACTGACTGCAGCCAGTGATGCTTGATTTCGGTGTTCTGCTGGGAACCGTGCCACTGTGTTAAGGATAAAGAAATTAATAATGACTCTTCAAAGTTTTAAATATAATACATAATATTTTCAACTTTAAGTAATATTTGTAGGAAATTTAGCAAAATGAAAACAATACTATTCACTCTTTCATTTCTAACTGTACTAGAAGCTTGGCGAAGCTGATTAATAGCGAATTGTCAACGACCAAAATAAAACCATTTATTTCAATGCAAAATTTTTTTAAATTTACTTAGTTAACGGAAACATTGTTTTATACAAAATCCGAATCAACAAAAAATATTATTTAAAATTTATTCTAACAATGTAAGCAAGAAATAAAAATTATAACGTAGAATATACAGTATGGATAAACTTATTTTATAATTGGGCTCAAAAATGTTTAGATTTGCTTAAGAACTTTCTTAAATATGGCTAAATGCACTTTAAGATAGTAAGTAAATTAAATGACCTGAATTTCAAACCGCTTCCCTGACGACTATCTGGATGATAATGCACTTTAAGATAGTAAGTAAATTAAATGACCTGAATTTCAAACCGCTTCCCTGACGACTATCTGGATGATATTTGCCAGATAAACCCCCAAATATGGGTACCCCCCATATTTTGAGAGTCAGAAATCTAAATCGATCGAGAAAAGTGTTTTTTCAGAGGAGCTATGTTTTTGTGTCTGATTTTGTAATTTATTTGCTAGCCCTAATTTAAAATCACCCCTTTAAGCGATTATGGTTGGAAATTAGTTCTTGAAAATCCAATCAATGGAACAAAAATTATTCCTAGTGATATCTTTTTTTATTTCGCGCATTGAACATTGGTCGTGAAAAGAGGCAAGTCATTTTTGAACGTTTCCTCAAATTGGAAATTGTAGAGAAGTATGTTTATTTGAAAGCTATATCATAAACAGGAGTGTTGTAGCAAGTTGTTCGGCGTGATTTTGATGAAAGTTCGTATAGTTTGTCTGCAGTAAGAACACCTCCGCCCCTCCACAAAGTCTGAGGCTGTGTGTTGCTATGGAAACAAGAATAGCGCATCTCAGGGAGGGTAGCTTCTCTTCACTCTAGGGATAACACAATAGACCGAAGAAGTAGACCGAATTAATAGACCGAAATAGACAGAATTAATAGACCGAATAGACCAAAATAGACCGAAGACTCCCTTTCTCTCACCGACCATAACCAAAACCTTTCCTGAACAGTGAACCCCCACCCCTATTTGAAATAGTTATAGCTCGTTACCATAATCACCACCATTGGCCCAGACGAATGGCTAGGGGAGTTCTTACTTTAGACAAACTTTGTTATTTAGGTTTCGAGCAGAACTGATTATTAAGGAAACTTTATTTACGTCACACTAGCGCTGCACAAAGAGTTATTGAAAACAATTATGAAGACTGCGTTGGAGAATTTCCAAGAGGTAGACTCTGTTTCTATTTCAAATAAGAGAAATATTATTCCAAGCTCTTAATTAGCAAAACTTTCTGTGATTAAAGCTCGAGAATTATCGCTTACTGAAAGAAATTTTCCGATATAATTTTCAAAGAACTATCAAGATAGTTTGTCTGAACATTTACATCTTTCGAAGAACTTAAATCAGGAAAAAAGTTTATAAAAGTGATATCCAAAAGGACCAAGTTCAAAGCATCCTTTCAAATTCATGCTGAATTTATGGAAGCGAAAAGAAGCTGTAACTTATCGATATCTATAATCGAACTTCGCCACTATCTCAGAGAACTATACGTCAACAAGGATAATCACTTCTATAGCAGACAAATGAAAGGAAGTCTTAACTGAAATGCGGAACACATGGATTGCACCCGTGATCTTTTGATAGAAGCTACATCGACGAATTGAGAAACTTAGTAATATCTGGGTCTGAAAGAGAATACCTCGTCGTTCTGTAGATCAGCCCATTTTATGGGCTTTTACACGACTTACTATCAAGCTTTGAAAGGGTACTATTATAATTAGAGAGACTTTCTTTTGCTGACTTTCGCGAAATAAATGAGATACTGAACACTAAATTTTTTATCACTATTGGCCCGAGGTTCAATCTACGGAAACTGAAAGACTACCTATAATTCATTTACCAGGAGTTGGCGCTTGACTCCATCCACCTCCTCGGACGCAAAGTTCATTTCAGAGCGGGAGTAAGAGGAGAAACATCTCCGCTCTTGAAAATGACCCAACCTGTAATGTGTGCTAAACGCAAACAGTTAAATCTTGTCCGGTCACTTACTTAGCTTTATCATCTGCTATTATATTTTTCGTTACTCTATCTAATCAAAAAAAATTTAAATTTAAAAACTGCTGGTTTCCCAGAAGAATATCGCAAAGTACAAGCTATCCACTCAAAAGGGAGAGATATCATCAAATTTAGGAAATATTTAATGTTAAAAAAATGCACATGAAGATAGAGAAATAAATATTTTTCTCAGTCGATCTCCAAATAGCATCCTTGTTCAGGATTGTTCACATCCTTTTCTCAAAAATAGCGAAATAGTATCGCCGAATACCACGTGATGAAGGCGGAGCCAAGTGCCAACTCCTGGTGAATGAACTGTACTACAAATACAATGATAGCAAATGGGTGAAGAAAGTCAGAAGTGTGAAAAAAAATCATGAATTAATGAAGTCAATAAAAAGAACACTATCGAGTGCCTCCAAGTAAGGTTTGGCTCATTCCTAAATTCAGACTTCTGCTATGTTGGACGACTTAAGAAAAGTTTGGATATTTACATGAGAGTTATTAAATTTTAAGCTGGAATTGTGTGGTTGTCGATTGGAATATAACTGCATTTTGAAAAAAAAAACTAATGGAAGAGATAGTGATTAATGACAAAAGTGTCTACTTTGTGGAAAAGAAGATTCCATTGAACGTATTTTTTTTCTAATACCCACCCGAATATTGACTTTTGTCGGTATCAGTAGGGCAGTGTTGTGGGCCACTCTCGTAAGGGTACCATATTGTGTGGGCTAACATTGCTCTCACAGTAGGATGGACAGATAATGCAGAGAAGAGAAGAACCGGGATTCGAACCCGGGACTTCCTGAATTGAGGTCAAGTCAGCTCCGTGATCACCTTACAACTGGTTTGTATTAAGCATATTGTATTATGCAATAGCATCTTTTTTGAGTAAAATATTACATTCTTTGAATAATGTGTGCGTGTATTTCTTAGAAAGAAAAATAAGACATGTATTGTAATGAGAGGTAGTGAAACTATTTGTGTGACAGTTTTTAAAGTAATAAGTAGACAGTGTAGTAAAGAGGTTTTACATTTTTAATAAAAAGACAGTTGGATTTTTTTTAATTGAAGGTTAAATGACTCTCTAATCGATTATGCATTTTCAATTTTTTCCCTATTATCTCTCACGCTCTTTTCATTTTATATATTCTTGTGTTTTATTTACTCTAGACATGTGATCGTAAATGCAATTTTAATTTAAAACTCGCTTTGGAAAATTTACATCGTATTTAATGTCTAAATATTTTTTGTTGTCGATTGTAATTGTTTCGATCGAGTAACTCCATCTCATCATTTAAGGGGAAATGGAATTTTTTCAGGGTGTGAGATGGAAAACAAGTTTGTAACCCCTTAAGCTTTGCTTAAAACTAAATTCAGTGTTGAAATAAAGCGATGCGTATTGCACCAAAAATGAAATTATTTTACTGAATGTTTCGTCTGAGATTAGAACTTGATTTCCAAAACTTGATAACTATGTTGAAAATCCTGTTCCTTACTGGTTTAAAATTTACATGTTTTTTTCAAAGTAAAAAAAAAATGTTTTTGGAGATGCGACGGAGACATTTAACGTCTTATGAAAAAAATCCTTTTAATCATAAATAAAACGGTTGCATTCAGATAAAAGTGGTTTAAAATTATGTTCCGTATCAGCAACATTGTGTGCAGGAAAAGAACTTAAAATTATTATTTTCAGTGGTGCTTCATTATTATTAATACATTGAAATTAGAAAAAAAATATTAAGTAAACTCTAAGCACCGAATTTTCTATCAAAAAACCCCTGTGGCAGAATTGCGGTGACATTGTCGCAGAATGTTAGAGATTTTGCAAAAAGATTTTTCATTCGGGAATTGAAAAAATTTTGGTTTTCTTTTCTGCATAGTTTTGCAAAAAATGGTTTTTTCGTGCAGAATTTTTTTTCAAAGCTCATCAGTGAGGAAAGAAATAATCGTGATTTTTCTATTTCTCATTTGAGATTTTTAAAAAAATCGGTAATGACTGATTACAGCTCAAATTTCAAACTAATATAAAATTAAAAAATTTAGAAATCGCAAAAGTTAAAAAGATATTTCGCTCTAGAAATTAAATTATTTCTTTCAATTTTTCTTTAAAGATTACTATATCTTACATACAGTTATTTGAGTATCTCTTTTATAATGAGTCCTATTCACGTAATTTCGTCGTCGATCTTTATTTACTGCACAGATTTTACCATTTTTAATTTATGTACGAATTTTAATTTATTATCGTTTAATTTATTTACGAATTTTAATTTGCGTGATTTAGAAAATTCGAAAGAGTAAATAATTAATGCATTTTTCCGCCAACAAAATGCGGGAACATCGCCTATAATATGAAAATTTTAAAAAAAATATTACAATCAGAATTAAAAATTTTTATACATTTTTATTCTATACTTTCTTCTGTAAACACAAAGTCTCCGTTACTTTAAATTAGTAATTGTTATAATTAAAAATATCTTAAAGCAAAATATTAGTGGTTGGGAAGTTAGTTGCAGAAAGCCCGAAAATATTCTGCCACAGGGCTAAAAACTAGTTTTAGATGAGCGAATGGCTTTTTGAAATTTTAAGGAATTAAGTTTTGTAAAAATTATTTTTAACAATCTTTCTTTAAAACTTTATCAATGATAAGCTGCGTTCTTAAATAAGAACTTGTATTTACTATATACTTATCAAATACATCGATAATTATAAGTTCTCTCTCCTCTGTATTTCCTATAATTTTCAATTTAAGTACTTTTTGGCAATTCTTCTAAGTGTCTTAATGTTATGGAATTTTCGACTACTTTTTAAATAATTCCAAGTTTTCAGCTCAGATTTAGTAACTTTCCAGCCGATTTTACGACATTTAACGTAAAAAATATTGGAAAATTAATATACTAATTAATATTTTTTTTTATTGTGCATGGATTATGATGAACCCAATTCATTACGCATCGCTTTATGTATACAATTATACTTAATCATAAAAACACAAATTTTTATTGCATTTTGAGAGATGGTTTTCTAATAGTAAAATATTCAAATGAATAAATTGGAAGTAAATAATGTCGCATTGGTGCTTGAACATTCGCAATTGATTCTTATATTTTCAGTTTAACATTTATCTTGTAATTTCCGTTGCCTTAATCTTTAACTGAACATTTAATAATGTTATATGGAGTTTTAGATGTCCATGTACTACTATGTAGGATTTTAAAAATATTAAACTAGAGTACATCAGTGATATGTTTTGTAGTTTATGATGCTAAAACTGGTAAGGGAGGAAGGAAGAGTTAAGAAGAAAGGGGTTACGAATCACGTGTTATAAACCCTGTGGAGCTTATGGTGAAACAAACACGAAGAAAAAGAGGAATTTTTTAAGCCCTTAAAGAGTAACCACATACATGAGTTCACATACATGATGGATAAGATCATTTTATCACATTTATTGTAGCCGTAACTAATTTAATTGTTATTAATTATATAACTATAATTAATTTCATAATTAATCATTATAAATATTCTTGGTGGATAGTGGGAATTAAATTTTATGCACTTCTAAACCGTTAAGGGTTAAGCACTGAAAGAAAAAGAAAACTTCTATAATGTTCGCATTTCTCTTCATTTATATAACTATTTTACTGATAATTTTGATTCACTTGATTACAAATAGTAATCCCGTGCGAAATTTTTTTCAAAACTGTTGACAAAATTTCACAATAAGCTCCTACAATGGCATCGCTCAACTCGTGGAACGATTCTACCACAGCTCAAAATCTTATTTTTCTTTTACTTTTAAATGATCAAATGAAGGTATTGAGGTTAGAAATTTGTCAAAGGTTAAGCACACTTTTACCATTAAGCAGTTAAAATCTTTTTGTGGTGCAAAAGTTGCGCACATGATGAGATTGTGGTGCCACTGGGACTGCGATGCTTTATTTTTTTCTAGTTTTGTCGAAACAAGCTCTGTTCTGATGTCAGTGCCCAAGTTAAAATTTTTGATGTCATGGTTTTCCATTGATGGAACAACATAATCTTGATGGTAATCATCAATAATTCCATCATGAATATTTTTAATGGTATCCAACTTAAGTAACCATCACCCCAGTGTAGGAATTCTGACTGATTTATGACGATCTAATATATCAGTAGTTACTTGTTTTGATAGTTTGGTCATGTGAAGCCATCAGAAAATTTCCATCATGGTTTCCTAGGAATCTAATGTTAGAACCATATATGGTAACGTTACTTTAAAAAAGTAACGAGTAAAAGTATAAGTATTTTTAAAAAAAGTAACGAGTAAAAAGTTCTTATTTTAAAAAGTAACGAGTAAAAAGTACAAGTAAAAGTACAGGTATTAAACAAAAAAAGTAACGATTTAAAAGTACATTTCTAGGAAATCGAACCTAAAATTTTATAGAATATTATTTTTATGTTCTCTAATGTTTTTGCAAAATTGTTGTTATTTATTTAATTATTTTTAATTTTGAAAGTTATGGACATTTATTTATTTTTAAATTCGGATGAATATTATAATATAATTTTATAATTAAATCGTATAATATAATTTTACTATCAAACTTTTTATGGATTTGCACGAAAAAGAAATTTTTTCTATTTATTTTAATTTTGAGTTTATTTTTTATTATTTAAATTACCATTGATTTAAAATTGTTTTGCTTTATAGAAACGCGTTTTAAAAGCACAAACATAAAAAAAAGCAAGCATGGGGTTACAGAAAGCTTTGTGATCTTTGAGCTAGTAAAAAATAATTGAATGTGTAGTATAAGTTGAAACAGAACAGTCTACAATTATATTTGTAACAATGGCTAATGCTGAAGTCATGCAAGAAAATCATTTTCCGAACATTTCTGCCTAACGGAATAATTAAAATTTGTAAACGAATTTTAGTATAGGCGACTAAATTAATACCTTCGAGTTTTCAAGAGTTAAAATAGTAATTATAATAGTTTTCAGTAGCACAAATAGTTCTGAAGTTCTTAGACATTTGAATGGGCATTGTTTGACAAGGTCGGCATAAGCATAATTTTAGTAAAAAATTTACTAGGTAAAAATGTGTTTAGTAAAAAATTTATTAAGACGAAAATTGTATTATTAGTGAGTTCAAACAGAAAATTGAAAAACGTAATAACAAAATCCAAAATTTTTTATTTAAAATGTATTAAACAAATGCATAAAACTCGAAAATGAATGAAAATAACTTGCTAATTAATATTTTTATTCATTTTGCAAAATTGTAATTGCATTTCCAAAGCATTTTTTTTTTCAGAAAGCTTACCGAGTTTTAGAAAAAAGTAACGATTTTCCGTTACAAATACTTGTACTTCTTCCCTAAAAAAGTAACGAAAGTACAATTAAAAGTACTAAATTTAAAAAGTAACGAAGTACAAGTAAAAGTACGTACTTTTTACTCGTACTGGCGGTACAAGTAGCGAAAGTAAAAGTACTGCCATATGTGGTTAGAACGATCATGAACAACCATCATTCTAATGTAGGAATTCGGAATGATTCGTGATGGGCGAACGGAAAATAAAAACGAAATGTTTTGATGGTGCATTCCTGAGAATCAACAAAAGTTCTTATTAAAACCATCATGGAAATGTGTAGTTGGATCCATCATGGATCATCACGGACTCTGTTGATCCATGGGAATCAAACTCCTCTTGATGGTTAATCATCATAGTATAAGAGTAGGATTTTCATCATGGCATGATGAAAGTTTGCTGGCATATCATAAACCATGATGGAAAATGTTGGATGGTGACCATCAAATGATGTTGGACCATCAATAATTTTGACTTAGGTGGAGATGGAGGGAAAAAAGTAGTTAGTAGTATCTGTGGGTTTACTTTTATTAAAGCAGAGGTGCCAACAATTACGATTTGTTCGTTATTATTACGTTTTTATAGTAATTTAAATTTCGGATTTGGTGAATTTACGTTTAATATAAATTTTCTTAACCCTTAACTATTAGCTATGAAATTTTATTGTTTGCAACTAATAGAATTTTCTACTCCTCAAACAATTCTGAAAGCACTAAATAAAAGAAAGCATTCTGGTAGAAGTAAGAAATTTAGAAAAAAAGGAAATAAATCTCATATTTGAGCCTTCCAACAAGGTATTTTGAAAACTTCTCTTTAAAAAAAAACATAGAAGCGTTAACTCAAATCTGAAATGCACTGAGAGGCTAGTTCTAGTTTAACCAAAAGCTTGAAAATTGATTACAATTAATAATTTTGAATTTATCGTCAGATAATAGGGTGCGTGGCGTTTTTAAAAAAATGCTTAAAAGTGCATCTTTTTGACTTACGGTTTTTGAAAGTCCTTAAAGGTGCTTTTGTTCGTAAGTGTTTAATTTTCATTCTTTTAAAATAAAATTTTTTCTTTGGTGTGCAGATCGTCGTCATAAAAATTACAAAAAATGCATGATTTTCACAATTTTCCTCTGCAATATTTATCAGAAACTAGTTATTTTACTATGATTACGTGAAGTCTTTGAAAATATTTTTGCATTTTGTTGATTGTATGTATATAAATGAAGAACTTATATAGATAAATAAGCTTATAAATGAAAAACTTATGTATATAAATGGAGAACAATAGGAAGAAACAATTTTTATTACTGCACATATCCTGATTATGAATTTTGTTTTGAAAAGTGATTAAAAACATTGTTTGAGTGCTAAAAAAGTGGTTAGTTTTTGTGGAAGAATCTGGCTACGCACCCTGAATAATGAAGTATAAAATAGTAGGAATGCAGTATGACGTATTTTTTTTATTTAGACCCTTAAAAATTTGTAACTATTTTGTTTAATAGTAAACACATGCATGACTTTATTAGTATTACATGCCTATATAAACTTGAGTTGTATATACACTTTAAAATTGCGTAATTGTAAAATCGTGTAAAAAAACTAATTTCTGTTTCTGTAATCTGTTTTACACCAACTTTATATATTTTTATGTTCTGATTTCTAAAGCTAGTTCGGAAAGTTGGCACCTCTGTTAAAGGGACCACTCTAAAAATTAAACTTTTGAGTCAAATTTAGATTAGAATATTAAAGAAGCATGGATATATCTCAGAGATCGGATAAAATGTTTCAATTTTGGTAATAATTTTTAAGTCAAAAATAAACAATCGATGTTTGGTGTTTTATGTTGTTGTTATAGTTTTGGTGATAGATGAACCCATTTGGTGTGAAAAGGTTTAACCAAAAGTTTTTCTTAATGCGTAAATTGCGCTAAAATGGATTATCAACATTCACAAAAATGCTTAATATTCTTCCTTTTTTTAAAAAAAAGTTTTATGTGTGTTTAAAATGAAAATGAGAGTAGAGACATTTCCCGAGAGGAGGTGTGTGTTATTTTTCATTTACTAATTCCTTGCATTTTTCCCTTTGGGAACATTTTTCCCTATGAATAAGATTGAAAGCTCCCTTGCTAGTTCAATAAAATTTTGGTTGTAACATTAGTTGCTTAAAATGAAAATGTTGAGACATTTTCCATGAAGAGGCGTGTGTTATTTTTCATTTACAAATTCCTTACATTTTTCCCTATGGGAGCATTTTTCCCTATGAATGAGATTGAAAGCTCCCTTGCTAGTTCAATAAAATTTTGGTAGTAACATTGGTTGTTTAAAATGAAAATGTTGAGACATTTTCCATGAAGAGGCGTGTGTTATTTTTCATTTACAAATTCCTTACATTTTTCCCTATGGGAGCATTTTTCCCTATGAATAAGATTGAAAGCTCCCTTGCTAGTTCAATAAAATTTTGGTAGTAACATTGGTTGTTTAAAATGAAAATGTTGAGACATTTTCCATGAAGAGGCGTGTGTTATTTTTCATTTACAAATTCCTTACATTTGTCCCTATGGGAGCATTTTTCCCTATGAATAAGATTAAAAGCTCCCTTGCTAGTTCAATAAAATTTTGGTTGTAACGCTCTTAGGTTCGTAATGCCATTACGAGTTTATCGCTGTGTTGTCGCTTTTGACTCTTTTGCTTAAAAAGGTCTGCATTATAATTGATACCAAGTAACATTTTACTACAACTTCATAATAAGCAACATGAAAAATATTTATCTGCAGAGTCCGTGGTTAGATATATTTTTTGTCCGTAAAGCAAAGTAAATAAATTTGTGTACACTAAATTTGATGCAGATTCTATTATTTGTTAATTTTAGCTTCAAAAGAGATAGTTTTAAAACTCCCATATAATTTATCTTTTGGTATTTTTTAAATGCTACATACTTAACTCACATATTAGATATTTAATATTGAAACTGAAATATTTCGCTGGATAATTTTATAACACTTAAAAAATATTTTGGATTTTTTTAGCATCGTTATTTACAAAACAAATTAAGAAATTCGTAGTAGTATCTGTTATCAAAGTAAAACCTAGCTCTAACCTTTTCATATGTTTAAGACACGCATAATTGCTTATGATTAATAGAATATTCTAATGATATTTTTAAAACACAAATTTCTTCATTTTATTTTCCTTCCAAAATACTAGAAAATTGAAATTTATTTGCAAAGCTGCACACATACAGTTTATTAAGAGTGTTTTTGAATGGTTAGATTTCAGAAGAAAAAAAACTTTCGATCGAAAAAAAAAAACTTTTAAACTTCTGTTTAATCTGTTTATGGTTTGTTATGGTTTGGTATGCCGAAATATTTCGTCATACGTGAACTACTGCTGCAAATTACTTGAGGTGTAATGATTTTCGAACTTTTTTTATTATTATAATGAGTTAAACAAAAGTTTATTCCCCGGTTAACTAAACAGTCGATTCAGCGTTAGAATACTTGTATTATCCAAGCTAGATAACTTGCATTAATATCAGTTATGCAGGTTTACATGCAACTAAACTCATGTTGTTCATTTGACAATTATTAGCTACCCTACTGATGAATTCTATTCCATTTTAAGTATATTGCGCGTCAGTTTAAAAGTTATTGTAGCGAATAAATTTTGTCAAAAAGTTATCAACTTAAAACATTTTATTTCATCCCCGATCCCTGAGGGATACGGGCCTGGTACGTTTTCTGGAAAAATATTACTAAAATCTTTTTTCCATTATGCATTAAATAAAATTAAATTAAAATAAAATAAAATTAAAGCAAGTTTCAAATAAAACAAAATGAAAATAAAAGGAAATTTTCCTCACTTTGAAGAAGGGTTCCAAAGAGTAATCAAATTTAGGGTGTAAGAAATAGTTGATTTTACGAAATGATCTCTAATAGTGCCTAAGTTAAAAACTATAATGTTTTTCATTGTTTTGAAACTTTTCTTTAAACAGAAGTTATTAATTTTTAGTTTGATACTTTTTTTTAGAATTAAAATATCATTACGTACTAATAACCATTTTTTTTGCTTTCTATAAGACGGAAATTCAATGATGAATTATGATAAACTTTTAATAATTAAAGTTCTATTTGTTATAAAATTCTCTATATACTATATTTATGAAGCACATATATGCTTGGAAATAAATTCTGTTTCTATCATATACTCTGTGAGAAAATCAAATAGGAGTTGAAATCATCAGCAACCATTTCTGTACATTTTAATTTTAGTCTTTTTTTTTATTCGAAATGTTAAACTTGTTTTTAACACAAAAGATATTTTTTAATATGGGATTTAATTCCTAATTTTTGCAGCTCATTATTTTTAGAAAATAACGCTTTTAATTTTAAGCTGCAGATTACTATTGGAACTCTAACAATCGTCGAATTTTTAATTGCTTGAATTTTGGAAAGCGTTTAACTAGACGTACAAAACATTTCTTAATAAAAAAAATGTTTTTTTCTAAATTTCTTATTTAGCTGTAAGCAAGAACATCTGATATTTTTTAAAGATTTAAATTTATCTACAAATTCTAAAATAGCTTTCTTAAGAGCTATCAAGGTGCGTATCGTTTTAAAAAGTACTTAAAGGTGTTAATTTTTGGTTTACATTTTTTAAAAAACCCTTAAAGATACTGTTTCAATTTGGGGATTGTAGAAAGTGATTTTTTTTTCTTTCAAATTATTTTTTTCTTTGCCTTGTCGAGTGTCATCATAAGTTACCAAAATACAATGATTTTTACTATTTTCCTTTCAATATTTATCAGAAACTAATTTTTTTATCACAATTATTTAAAGTCATTGAAAATATTTTTACGTTTGCTTGATTTTATTTTATAAATGAACTTTAAACAATCGAAAGAAATTTTTTTTTATTGCTGTGCATATCCTAATTATGATTGTTTTAAAAAAAGTGTTTAAAAATATTTTTAGATTGCTTAAAATTCTTAAAGAGTGCTTATTTTTTGTTGAAAAGTTTGGCTACGCACCCTGACCATGATGACAGCCTTGCTAATAATATTAACTTTCGGTGCATAAAACGGTAGCTTTCTCTTACAACCCCCATTTTCTTGTGGCAGTCATTTTTGTCTGTTTTCAACAATCACAACAAAGAATCATATTGATCTTATAATATTGAAAAAACATCCCTTTACGTTTTAGGTTTTGGAGAAATTGAAAAGTTAAAATGTTAATTCTCTAATTCTGTTTAAGAGTGAGCACGTTTTTCTCCCTTCTTAGGGAATTTTTTTCCCTTTATTATCCCGCATATTAAATTCATTCAATAAAAAATTTATTCCAACAAGTATGACAACATGCGTATACTTAATACACGAATCTTATAAGCTTAAGTGAATCGTTTCACTTTCAAAAATGCTCTGATTCTTTTATTCATTTATGTCGATACACAATCATTAATCTTAAGAAATATTTCATTATAAAAATTCTATCAAAATTTCATAAATGGCTGAAATCAAATTCGTTATTTTCTGTTGCAAAATGTTATACAATTTAATAAGCTATGGACTGAGAATAACAGTAACTTTTCCTTTTATTTTTGTTTAAGACTTAATTTTTAAAACCGTTTGATTTTGTTGCATTGACTACTTAATAAAGTTTACGATTAACTTAGTAACTGTTTCCAGATTTTAAGCAATAAGACTAAACATTCAACTTATTCACGTATCAACACCATTTCTTTTGAAATCTTTAACACAGTTCAGGACTCGGAGACAGATATATATATACTTATGAACTACACTTTTTAGGGTTATTTTTAATAACTAATCCACTCTTTGCTACAAGGAAAGGAAAACTATGAAACCATATTTTTGCCCGATGATGCTTGATAATTATACTGTAATGAAAGTCCAGTCTGTCACTTTTGGTAATTATGTAGATTTTTTTATTGAAAATAGAGGTAAATAACTTTCATGTTTTCTAAAAAATAAGGAATCTTTTATTTTTTTTTCGTTATGGTTTATACAAGTTTATACAAGATAGTTTCTACAAGAATTATTATTCATGACTGTCAATTAATCAAAAGAAATTACAAATAAGGAGGGTTGCAAAAGTGACAAGGTCTCAAGTATAAAAATAGTCAATTGCTTTATCTAAATATCTTACCTCGTCGTGTTATAAGTGTTCTAATTAAAAATACACCAGTCTTTGGTTTCATTTGAACTTGAAGGCCTGTTTAAAAAAGATTAATATCAACATTGATTTATTTCATTAGTATTATATTTATATTATATTGATATTACATTTATATTTCCATTAATTCATTTAATTCATAATCAATCATTCAGCAAAAGAGGAAATTAAAGCACTTTAAAAAAATTATTTTAAAAAAAATTCACGATGAAATTTTTTTAATTTACTGTGATTTCAAAACTTAAAGGTTCATAAGAGGAAAAGGTTCGAAAGGTAAAGAGAATCGTAGAAAATTATAATTTTTTTTGGTTAAACGAAATTAAATGAATTCAGTTATTTTAAATTCGTTATATTGCTAAAAATTAATCGATTTAATGGTTTTTCTATTGACAAATTATATTGGTATATCCTTTACTATAATGAAAAGTCCTCCTATAAAATGCAGCAATAGCTTCGGAAAAAGCTTATTGTTAAATTACGTTGAATGAAGGTCGTAGTTTTATCATCCTGAGCGTTTTTAGTTTGGCAAACGCAGTGTTTTGAAAACACTAATGTTTTTAACTTTCGTAGAAATAGTTCTAGATTGCATTTTACCTTATGATTCCATTTAAGATATTTAAAACATAAATCATTACAATGTGTATACTTTGCATTGATTTAAATTAAAGCAATTTTCCGTAAAACTGCACTAGTTTCATGTGATAATTTAATATAGTTATAACACTAGCAAGAGCTATAACACTATATAATTAATTTAGTTATAACACTAGAAAGGTAAACACTTTTCATAAAAATTTTAATATATCAAACGTTTATCAAATCTACACAGTTTCTTCAAGTAAGCATTAGTGCTAAGTTTGATTTTTTTTTGTATTACTTGCGCTTTTGCAAAAAATTCTGTAATATAATTATCTGTAATATAAAATTACATTATATTGTAGCATTGACATTGGGTCAACAATATGTAAGAGTTTTTAGAGATTAAATTAATTTTTTAATCTTTAAAAACTCTTATATATTGTATTTTTAACAATATTTATCTTATAAAAAGAATCATTTACTTTGAAAAAACATAAATTTCTTATGAGGGTCAAGTTGACTCCTAATGGCGGTTTTAGGAAAGTCCAAAATCCGGCTGTTCTAGTGTAAAGCAAACGTTTTTTAATTCTTTTCAAAAATCAAGTGGTAGGTAACAGGAGAAAATATTCATTTAGTGAAAAAAAAATTTTTTTTAATATTTTTTACGTTACGGCATGTAAAAAAATTAAGGCGTTAATGGGTTTTAATAGTTGTTAGACGTGCATCGGTATTCCTCTAATGCATGATAAAAACTAATTTTTTTATCAACATATTAAACTTTTCTCAAAAACGGGGAGGAAAAATGAGTTTCTTTTAAACAATTTCTTTACTCAGAAAAATTTCAGCTAATCAGGGTAGAAATTTAATTTTAAAAGTCTTTCTTTTTTTCGAAAAAAAATGTCTAGAGACCATTTCAATTCTTATGCTCATTTTTTTTGTCGTATTGGTTTCTTTTTGGAGTATTAAAAATATTTACTTGATTTTTGCTATTAAGGATAAGTTACTGATCAAATGAAGAGTTTTGTTCACAGTTTAAAAACTTAAGATGTAAAAGTATAATTATTAATTTTGTGATTCGAATCTTAGAACTTTAAAATATATATATATATATATATTTATGCATGCTTGAATACTTCCGCAATTGCAGTTTTTTAATTGTTATTCAAATTTAAAAGAAAATTTTTGAGGTGTGTATTATATGTTATAAGGAGTGGAAGCACGTTTGCAATCTAAAATAACTAGATTTTTTTATCCGAAAAGAAACTTATTAAATAAAATTAACTAAGTTAGTTCATTTGATTATTAAAGTGATTCTAGAGTTCATTACTGTGAAGATGAAAGCCGTGATCTTACAGCATCATTGCACTGAATAGCTTTGTATTTGGCCCACTTCTCAAAATTATTCTAATATTAGTACTTTTTTTATCTAGAAATTTTTTTATCAACATTTAACTGTATAGTTAGCATATACTAGCATAAACAATTCAATATAACTTTCGACGTATAGTTATAATCTAAAGACACACTGTATAGTTATTTAACATTAATTCAGCGTATAATAGATACCTTTATTAGTTATGATTGGTTTTCAAAGCAAGAGAAAAATGCATAACTAATAACATTAAGATTCCAATTACTTAATATTGTGTTTACGATGTAATTTTTTCTCTCAATGGTCTCAGCCAATTGCAGATGGTTTACCCGTTTAGACTTAATTATGACTACGTTATATCGAGGAACATCGAGTTATGAGCAATTTTGAACTATATTTTGTGTAAATGGGATTTGGAAAACAAATCGGGAGATTATTCTAAAAAATTGCGGTAAAGATTGAAAACAAACCTTTAGTTTCAAAAAATTTTTCTTTTTTCTTTTTTATTTAAATTAAAACATTTCACGAAGAAACTGAAGCGTAATTAACTTTAATTCTGGGGTAAATTCGACAACTTTAAGCTTCCAAAGGGATTTGATTTTTTCTCTTTTTTTTGTTTTAAAAGGGCAAGAAATAGGATAGTGACTATATTCTGTGCAACCTCATTTGATGGAGCTAACAATTATTAAAAATGTACTGTTTTAAGAAACAATTTAAGTTAGAATCTGGTGTGCAGTTATGATTCAAAATTACATTACACAATTTATGCATAAAATTTTACAATTTAGATAGCTATTCCTGTTCATCACTCACTAAGGTTTTTGCAAGGCATGAATTTGTTGAATAATTTTTTTTATACAGTGTATTTTTTTCAAATATTAGATTTGATTCCTTATCTCGTGAAATATGGAATTGAGATGTTTCAAATAATTTATAAAGCTTGCTGAACAATGAAGAAAGAGTTTTTAAAAACTTTTTTGAATAATTGTAGTAAAACGTGATTACGCGATAAATTTAGAATGTCATTTCCGGAAGATTTTAATTGAGAAATTCGACTTTTAAAAAAATAATTAACAATAATAATAATTAATAATAACAGCTAAAATAATAATAAATAATAATTGAATAATTATTTTTCATGCTCAGAATATTTTATTTCAACCATATCCGTCTGTGCAAACATTGCAACATTTAAACTAAGAGAAAAAAAATTTTGAAACTAAGAGAAAAAAAAATTTCAACGTCAAGGGCATCAATAATATTTAATTTCATCTTTATTTGACATGGAAAACAGTAATTACGCAAAATATAAATATACCATTTATTTAACGAAACTTCTTCACTTAGAAATGCTGTTTGAAATACTTGATAATAAAAATGTCTTGTAAAATAATTTTTGATTTATTGTACGAGGTTATACAAACGAAGCAAAAACATTTTCTGCCACATGAAGATTTCTTTAGCTTCGAATTCACAGCAACAGGCTGTTGGAAATCAACCGTAGCTAATCTGTTCTTTGTTGCATATAAAATCTTGTATGATCAGCCTTTTGTCAGATAACATTTTATGATGATATTTGAGTAGTGTGTTTTAAACTTAAAAATCATATTATTCGTAGTTATGAGAACGCGTCATAAGCAATTTAAAATAAAGAAAAAGATTTTTCAAATTTTTTTAAAAGATTTTGCAAATTAACGTTTTTGTTGTGCGTGTAAAAAAATCTTTTTAAAGATGGAACATCTAAAATATTTGCTCTTTTTCAATGTGCACAATACCAATAATGCTAAATAGTTGCCTTAATATTAAAACGATCGTTAACGAACCTTTCCTACCACTGAATGTTCTATGATTAATAAGATACCGAGCTCTAATTAAATAAATATATTGGTGCAAAATCTTTAATGTCTGTCATATCTAACCATTTTAATTTTATGCACGAGTTTGAGTATTTTTATGCATCGCCTAACGATATTTTATCAATTATGTATTTGTCTTCTGAAAAATTTTTTTTAATTTTAAATAAATATTTTTTTAAAGAATAGATTGGATTTAAACGGTTCCGTTTCTTTTTAAAATTTCGATCTCTTCACGTCTTAACAAGTTTTTAAATATGTTAAGACGTGAAAAGGAAATGTCACTTTGTAATTGAGTAGTTGGTAAGTTTTGGATATTCATAATGTTTCGTTGTCTTCCCGTTTGCATCGTTGAGGTTTAAAAAATTTTAACAAAATTTCATTATTTTAAAAAATTTTTAAATATCTTTTATCATCAACAAAGTTTTTAAACATCTTTTTTACATTAAAAAAGCATAACTTTTTTTAAGACTCGTTTTTTAAATTTATTTTGATTCTGTTGCTTTTTATGAATGTTTCGCCCCGAATAATTCTTTTTAGATAAAAAATAATTAGAAAATACTAAATTTTTGAAAGGTATATATTGAGCTTCAACTGTATCCGCGTTATGTCCTCTTAGTACAACAATGACTGTTGATAAAGTGGTGAAATTTTTTTTTAATTTTGAAATGTTAAGCAATTTTTTTAAATGTGTTGATTTGTTTCCAAAATAGTTCAGTTAAATTATTGGCGCATTAATTTACATTCGTTGAGTAACTTCAGGTAGTTTCATTATTTACGATACTGCACTCTAAATTCAAAAATGTTATGTCATTTCATTGTTAAACTCGATATTTCGTTTGCAAAATGCCGGAAATGTATTCATGGTAATGCCGGTATATATTCATGGTAAAAGATTTGTTTATAATACTATTTATGTAAAAATTTTAGAATATTAATCTTATCGTTATGAGGATCGTATTGAAAATCGTTATAAATATGTGTTCCCACTCAAAAATTGTTCTAATTATTTAAAACTTAAATCTTAGCTATTGTTAATTAAAATACATGAAAAACGTCTAAAAAAGTATCAATCAACACTGGTGCAAAGATTTTTCAAACAAAAAAATCGGAATATTTATTTAAAGATGAAGAATGTTTAAAAATGATCTAAGGGCAGTTTTTAAAAAAAAAAAAAATATTAACTGAATATTAGGAAAATAGTCAATTTTTGAGGCATTTAAAAAAAAAGTTTTAATGTTACTTTTCTTTTACTTTTTCTTTAATGACACTTTTTGAATTAAAAAGAATTATTTAGTATTTTTTAAACAATTTTATAAAATTATACATTTTAATAAATCAGTGCATGACTAGTCGTCCCAAAACTTGAAGAAACCGAGAAAAAAATTTTTTTTTTCGGAAATGTGATTTCAAAGCTACATCTTGAAACGAAAATAAGAAATCACGTTAACCCTTCTATTAGATTTTTCATTAAATCATTTCATAAGCAACTTACAATTTAAAAGAAAAAAAACGTGAGTCATCTAAATCTCACGAAAAAAGAAAACGAAAAAAATTCTAAAACTATGAACTACCAGAGAAGTAATAGCGATTCCACGATCTCTGCAATATTATTTGTTGATATTATCTATAATTCTAAATACACTGAAGAAGCAAATTAAATTTGTATCTAAAATTGTTGATGACAAAATGACATTTCTTAATTTGAAGCATAAAGTTTAACAAGTTTCATAGCCATTCGTGTGCATCATACACAAATTAACGTCTTAGCCCTTAGTTGTTTATTAAATGCTTGAAATTCATCTTAGTATTTATGATTAGTGGGAAAATCAAATTATAGCATTTTAGATATTTTATTTATTTGAAAGAGTGTTTAATTTACCAAAGAAAAAGAATTGTAGTGGTTTTAAACTTTAATGTTGTTTGATATAAGGGATTTAACATTTATTTAAAAAAAATTAAATGCTTTCAGTTTTTAAAATTTTTTTTTGCTGTCTTGGCGTATATAACAGACCGATTAAATATTTTAGAAAAAAAAACTTTAAGGCTTTATTAATTGAATGCAAAATTTATTTAATAACTGGGCATTAAAAACTGAGAATGTATTTTTCAGGGGATGAATTTTGAAATGTAAAGATTGAAATTAAAGATTTTAAAAAAATCTTTATTACGTTTCAATGCATTCTTTTTTCAAATATTAGATTAGATTCCTTATATAGCGTGAAGTTCAGAGTTTAACTGTTTGAAGTATTTTTTAAAAAAAACTGAAAAAGTGCATTTTGATAAATATTAATGCTTGTGGGAAGGAATGATTAATTTCAAATTTTGAATAAATTATAATTGTTTTAACGAAAAATTAGCACAGTATTTGGTAAATTATGTTTTTTTTTTTTGAAATTCGAAACTATATTCTCAACTATATCCTTATGAGCAATTAATATTGGTCATGTTTCATATGTCTTTGAATACTATCAGGTTGCGCATGCACGCTTAATGTCGAGTGTCGAACTGAAAATTGAAAATCCTAAGAACCTTTTCAGAAAGAAAACACGAATAAAGCGCCGTAGTAAAAAGTTATTTTGACTTTTTACTGTGTAAATGTTTAACAAAAAGCGAAAGCATTTTCTGCCACAAGGAGAGATTCTAATTGACAGCAGGAGACTGTTTAAAAACGACTTATGCTGTTCCGTTCTCGGTTGCATAAACAACCCTCTATGATTAAAGTCTTTGCTGGGAAACATTTTATTATAAGATTATACATGATTAGTAAGAGTTTTATTTTATTCTATATGTGTTTTAAACTTAGCATATTTATTATAAGAACAGTTACAGAACGGTAATAAGCAACATAAAATGGCGAATCTTTTGTAAATTTGAGTTTTGTTTCGTAGTCCAAAAAGTATAATTTACCTCTAAAACATCTTAAATAATGTTACGCCTTTTTTTATCACAATACTCATAGTAGCAAATGGTTGCCTCAATATTTAAACGATCGCTAAAAAAAAAAAAGAACTTTTCCTATCACAAAATGTTTCCTGATTAATATGATGACGAACTCTAATTTAATGAATATATATTAGAGTTAACTTTTATCAGTTATCTTTCATGAATTGAACAAAATTTCCGATTACTCATGATAAGGACTGGGCATATCTAACGATATTCATTTTATGCATGAGAGTGCACAATCATCGCCCCCTTTTTTAAAGAAAGATACTATCTTAACATAATTTTTAAAGAAAACGAAGCATCAATTTGTAGTGGGTAAATTTTGGATGTTCATAATTTTTTGTTGGCTTCTCGTTTGAGAACGTGTATATCGATCGAGGTATAGGAAAATTTTATCAAAATTTAACCATTTTTACAAGACAAAGTTTTGTAAACCTGATTTTTACATTGAAAAGCAAACTTTTTTAAGAATCATTTTTTAATTTATTTTAATTCCATTTCTTTTTATAAATGCTCGCCCCGAGTAATTCTTCTTACATAGCAAATAATTAGAAAAATATTTATTTTTTGATAAGGTTAAATTGGGTTTCAATAATATCATAACGTCCTTTCATAATAATGATACTGTTGGTCATAGTAGCAATGCTGACAAAGCATATCAGCTTTACCGACATGTATGTCAAAATCTATGTCAAAATCTAAAATCTTGTATTATAACTCATTATTGTATAAAAACTGATGCAAAGATTTATATAAAATCATTATCTAAAAGTTATTATTGCAAGTATGTACTTTGTGTATTTTACGTAAAAGTTGTCCTATTTAATATTATTTTTTTTAATACAAAGATACTCCGGAAGAAAGATATTGGACCATTTTTAGAAAAATGAAACTTTTTCTTGAATTTCACTATCCCCCCTCTCCTAAACTGGCTAAAAATATAAAGTTACTGAGTTGGGTCAATAAGCTGGATTTTTTTTACGAAAAAAGCTACTTTTACCCTTTTTTAAAAGTTCTATAAACTACGTTGTGATTGTGACGACGAATGTGATTATGACGACGAAATTGAAGTTTTGGAATTCCAAGAATAGTGTGAACTCAGTTCGTAAACTCGCTGAACGATGTGAGCTCGAAAAGGAGTAGCTTCTTGAACAGTGAGTTCAAACATAAGCAGAATCAACTGGAAATACTGAATCTCTGAGAACAGAAGAAGCATAAAAATAAGACATAACAGGAAAATCCAAACTTTCGTCAAAATAAACACTTAATAAGCAACTAAGCAATTTTTAGCGGAAAGATTTGAAAGCTTCTAAAATAACATTCACAATTTTAAATATAAGCTGCAGATTTTTAATTTGAAAATCAGAAGTATTAAAAAATTATAAGCGTGTTATATGGATTGTTATTTTTTTCCAACTTACGCTTATTATGTCGTATAAATTGTTAACTAACTGCCTGAATAGTCAAGTGAGACAATGATTATGCTTACATAAAACGCAGTTTACTCAAATTCCCTAAATAAAGCTTTGAACACTTAAGAAAAATCATCTCAATACCTAGGAGTTCCATGAAAATCTGGGCTTCTGATTCTTAGCGAGTGATATCGACAAAATTGTAAAGTTTGCGACGAAACCTGATATCTAAGAAGTTGAACTGATCGGCTTAAAAGATCAGTTCATAAGCGAACATTTTTCAATTATCAGGTCAAATTTATGCCTTTTAACTCATACTTTTATACTCATATACTCATACTCAAAGATTTACTAAGCGTCAAGAATTGATTCTTCCTCTGACAAATACTGAGGCAACTTGATGTGAAAGCTGCCAAATATGCGAAAAAAGTGAACTAATGGGAAACAAGATCACATACCAATAATTCATTTTTCCTTTGTTGAATAATTAAGACTGAGACAGATACTTCATATGAGATGAGTGAAGGATTCGAAATGAAGAACTATTAGACATGAAGATCTCGTAACTGTTAGTGATCGGACTATTATATCGTTCCTCTATGATCCATGCAAAAGTGTACAAGGAAAAGAGAAAACTAGCTAAGATAATTATTCGTACGAACGCTGGAAAAAGAAAAGATACAGGAAGTGGTGGACCTATCTGCGATCGGGGACATCCGTGGAATGTATGCAAAATTAACTTCTATGAGAAGAGGGTACCAACCACGAACCACACTTTGTCATGGAAAATTTGGAATCTTGGTTGGAGAAGACGAAATTTTGGAAACGTGGGCAGAACATTTTGAAAACCTTTTAAACGGAAATGAAGTAATTGGACAAACAAAAGGTGAATTATTAGTTATATCAGAGAATGATTGTGGACCGTTAGAGATGGAGGAAGTTAAAGAAGCTGTTTAAAAGTTACGTATCTTAAAAGCACCTGGAGAGGTTTTAATTTCTCCATAACTAAGAAAGTACGGCAGTGAAAAGTTATTCAAAATGGTGTATGACCTTGTAAATGAAGCTTGGGCGAATGAACAGATGCCAAACGAATGGAACAGCTCAGCGATATGCCCAATTTTGAAAAAAGGAAACATACTGGACTGCAATAACTATAGAGGAATTTCTCTGCTCAACCTGACTTATTAAGTATTAGCGAATGTCATAGCTACAAGACTTATGCCATTGATAGAGAGAGAAATTGGATACTACCAATGTTGCTTTAGGCTGAATAGATCAACCATAGACCAGATATTCAGCATAAGAAATATCTGGGAAAAATTCAAGGAAATGAATGTTAATGTCTATCAGCTCTAGGCTGATTTCAAGCAAGCATATGATTCAATAAATAGAGTATTGATGCTACAGACCTTACACGAGTTTAACATCTCTCATAAATCAATCAGGTTGATTAGAATGACAACTTCATCTACTAAAGCGAAAGTAAAGGTACAAAATAAAATGTCCAGGGAGTTTGATATTGTGACTGGATTGAGACAAGGTGACATTCTGTCAAGCTTGTTGTTTAATGTATGCCTTGAAAAAGTGATGCGTAACACGGCATACAATAGAGGTACTATTTTTAATAGAACGGAAGAATTCCTTGCTTTCGCCAATGATGTAATATTGATTGCAAGAAGTAAAAATGCACTTGTTGACCTTTTTAAAGACTTAACTAAAGAAGCTAGTCTTTTTGGTTTAGAAATAAATAGTGATAAGACCAAATACATGATAATGGATAGTAAGGGAACGGATATGGACACAGAACTACAAATCAATGAAATGACAAAATTTGAAAGAATTTGGGAATTTAAGTACTTTGGTTCAGTTGTCACTTAAAACAATGATATTATGCCAGAGATTAAGCAAATACTAAATGCTGAAATCGCAGTTATTTTGCACTTAAGAGATGCTAACATCAAAAGTAATAAAGAGGAAAACACAGCTTCAGGTTTATAAAACTATAATCAGACCAACTGTTATCTATGGATCAGAGACGCTCCACCCAGAAACAAGAAAAAATGCTGATTACCTGGGAAAGAAAAAATTCTTAGAACTATTTTTGAACCTGTCAAAGATAGTGACCTGGGGAGAAGGCGATACGATTTCGAAATTGCAAGACTATTTAAAGAAGCAGATATAATAAATTATGTAAAAGCAAAGAGAATTCAAGGGCTAGGACACATTGAGAGAATGGAGGAAAACTGAGGCACTAAGAAGATATTCAAGTGGCAGTGCCAGGGCCAAAGGAAAAGAGGAAGGTCGGTCAAGAGATGGTTTGACGAGGTGGAAAAAGACCTTAACACTCTAAAAGTCCGAAACTGGAAACAAAGAGCTAGAGACAGACGACTGTGGAGGAAAATTGTTAGTGAGGTCACGGTCCAACGTGGACTGTAATGCCAGGGAGTTAGTTAGTTTATGATCCATGCATCTTGAAGATCAAAAACATCTTGAAACGAAAATTCAATTCTAAGAATTCCTTTTTCCTGTGTTTAATAATATAGTTTGAAACTGATACTTCAGGTAAATGTTGTCGAAGGAATTTAAATAAAGTAAACTATTTATTTGACATGAAGATCTAGTGGTTGTTCATGTAGTTCGAAAGGTGCCATTTTGATCCGTAATTAAACAATTTAGCACAGCATCTGCAATACTGTGCATACTGTGCACAAAATGTGCGACGCACTTGAGAAAACTTGCTTGATTGACTCATAAAAGCAGTTTTGACCCGACTCCCATCGAACTTCAATTTTTCTTCTTTATTTACGCCAAAAAACAGTGTAGAACATCGAATAACAGAAACAATGTTATAAAATGGGGGGGGGGATTAAAAAAATTTGTAACTATATGAAGAAATATGTTTTAGTTTATTTATTACTTCTTGTTTTAAAAGCTTGTAATTTTCTGCTTATTTTTCTTGAAGTGTTTACTATGTGAATGTAATGAATACGTTGTGAATATTGCAGTTTTTCATAGAGGCTTGTTCTAAGAGTGTTTTATAGTTCATTGTTAACTTACATGCATACTTCATCTGTAGTATTCTAATTTTGATGTATAATATAGTTTACTTAGCTACTGGAAAATTAACATTATTCTTTTGGTTGCAAGTAGTTTTATTTTTTAAATTGAATTATATTGATAAATATTTTAAACGTATAGTGCAATTTTTACCTTTTTTTTAATGTTCAGCCAGTTATATCATAATATATAATTAAATGTATGATAGCATTAATGACTTTAAATGAAAGAAAATCCATTCCACCCTATCCAAAAAAAAAAAAAAAAAAAAAAAAAAATGGGGCATAAAATTTTTTATTCCAAATTTTTTATTTTTTTTTATTTCTTTAAATGTGATTTTATTTAAAAATTATTTTCGGACAGAATGGATTTTCTTTACTGTTTTTAAAATTTTCATGCTTGAATAATTTATAAATAGTTAATTCTTGCCATCAAGAAAATCCATTTCCCCCCATCGTAAGAAAAAAAAAGATGGGGTATAAAGCTTATTCCAAATTTTAAATTTTTTTTTATTTCATTAAATGTGAATTTTTTTTTCTTTTAAATTATTTTGGACTGAATGGGTTTTCTTTCGTATTTTGATAGTTTTTTAACTTATATAAAACACTTATTTGTAGTTAATTCATATTATCTTTCATATAATTTTATCATAAGCAAATGTTTCATATTTCACACATCTTTTTCCATTATTTACATCATACCCTATCTTAAACATTCTTTTGGTTATTTCAAATAAATATTTATATTTATATTATTATTATATATTACTATTATATTATTATTACAGATAAATTTACATTTTTTAAAAAAAAAATTCTTTAAATGTGTAATAAAGAAAACGAGCTGAATGGTTTTCTTTTAATTTGGAAAACTTTATTATTAGAGCAAGCAATCGCTTTCAAATTATTTTCGGTAGTTTCATTACATTATTTATTAAATGGATATATTTTTGCTTGCTATTATTAAGAATATTTCTTTCTAAGTTTAAAAAAGCATTTTAGTTGAAATGCATTCAAATTTAATAAAAAAGATATATTACCCAATTATTACAAATTAAATTCAGTATTATCTATAGATAAAATATGTTTAACTAATTTAAACCTCCATGAAAAACTTGCAAATCCTTTTTGGTTTGAATTTTCTCTAGATTGTAATCTATTGTAGCTATGTATTATGTAAACAATTTAATAGTTTGCTTTAAAATGAAAAATATATAAAAGAAAAAAAACATAAAAGAAAAAAAACATAAAAGAAAAAAATGTAAAAAAAAAAAATATTAAAAAAGTATATAAGAGAAAGAAATTATAAGGGGAAAAAAATGGAAAAAAAAAGAATTAAGAAAAAATTTGAAAAAAAAAAGAATAAAAAAAAAATGAAAAAAAAGAAAAAAAAAGAAAAGAAAAAAAATGAAAAAAAAAAATTGAAAAAAAAAAAAAAAAAAAAATTGAAAAAATAAAGCAAACTGTGGTAATAGTACTTTGTATATTACTTTTGTATTTATATTTCAATTTGTATACCATGCATTTTTTGTAGTATTCAACTAAAAAGCTAAAAATTTAAAACTAAGCATGCATTTTTGTTTTTAATTTTCTATTTATTGAAAAATTGTTTTCATTTTATTTATCTATAAACAATAATAATGTTTCTATATTTACAGTAATTTCATACATTACTTCAAGAGTTTAACAGTGTTTTCTTTTTTTATGGCTTTGAATATTTTATTTAATTATTAGCTATTTGTTAAATATATTAACTTTTCTAAGACTTTTTTAACTAAATCATTTTGTTTAATTAAAAAAAAATTAATCTTTGCATCAGTGCTTCATGAATTGGGTAAAATATGTTTTAATTTCAGAAATGTTGAAAACCCTCAGTAAGAGTTATTTTTTTATGAATTAAATTTTGAAGAGTAGAGTTTCCAAGAACGAATTTAAGTAATTCGAACCAAACAAAATTTCTTTTTCAATTTTTGAATATCTTTAAACTAATAGATTCGAATCAATTAATAATCATCAAAAATATTAAATCAAATGGATGATTTGGGAAATGTTTCTATTAAGATCATCGACTCAAAATTTTACTATAATCGGCAGTATCATAAAATGATATTGAAAGGATGTTTGTACAAAATTGAACCTGTTATTTTTTTTAAAAAATATTTACTATGAAATATAAAATTCTTTTAAAAATGGGGTGAAGCACAATATCTCTCGTTTCACTTCACTTACTGGAAGCCATTCAAAAAATTTTATGTGCTGATATTAACTGGAATTCTCAAATCCATTTAAGTGTAAATTCTATTAAATATTTACTAAGCTTCAGTTTGTTGAACTGAACTTCAATTATATTTCAATATGGTTAACCAAAGCTGTTTTTATTTTGGAGGTGGGGGTGGGGTGGTGGGTGATACTCAAGCCAAAATGAATGTAGGTCATTGAATGCCAACCTTTATCATGAGATAATCTTACACTAGTACCAGATGTTTTCAGAGTAAAGAAATAATTATTCTTTCCAGTTCAATTAAACCACATTGAATTATTTCAACTAAAGCAACCATTTACTAAAGATTTTTACATTTTTGTTTCGATTTTAATGAGTGCAAAATTTTTATAATTTCTGGAAAAGCATAAAATCATTTGAATTACATTTTTTTATTTTTCCGCCTGCAAAATTAAAATGTAAAAATTAACAAGCTGTTAAGAAGGAAGACAATGCTAAGATTAAATGAAACAATTGTTGTTGTTTTTTTGTTCAAATCTATTTGCGTACCGTCCTAAAGGTTTTAATCGTTTTTAGAAGAATTTTTTTAAAATTGTATTTGTAGTGAATATTGTAGTAAATTTAATCAAATTAAAAGTTCTCTCGACAACTTTGCTTTATTAAAATCCGCATCACAATGTCATCTAACTAATACTAAAATTTCTGTCATCGCAAAGAAGTAAATTTTTCACCAATGTAAAGCAATTTTATTTATGTCTATGGCAGAAAATGTTTTGTCGCTTTTTGTATATCAGCCGCAACTGTGATTAAAAGAAAAATCTACAATCCGAACGTCCAGTGAGTGGCGATAAATATAAATCTTGAGCCGCGATGGCCAAGGGGATAGAGCGTTCGCCTTCCAATGAGGTGAACCGGGTTCGTATTCCAGCGATGACATGGCTGGTAGATACGAATCCGCATCCGGCTTGGACCGACCACAGGAAATACTGCAAATCTTGCGCCGCGATGGCTCAGGGGATAGAGCGTTCGCCTCCCAATGAGGTGAGCCGGGTTCGTATTCCAGCGATGACATGGCTGGTAGATACGAATCCGCATCCGGCTTGGACCGACCACAGGGAATTACTGTAAATCTTGCGCCGCGATGGCTCAGGGGATAGAGCGTTCGCCTCCCAATGAGGTGAGCCGCGTTCGTATTCCAGCGATGACTTGGCTGGTAGATACGAATCCGCATCCGGCTTGGACCGACCACAGGGAATTACTGTAAATCTTGCGCCGCGATGGCTCAGGGGATAGAGCGTTCGCCTCCCAATGAGGTGAGCCGGGTTCGTATTCCAGCGATGACATAGCTGGTAGATACGAATCCGCATCCGGCTTGGACCGACCACAAGGAATTACTGCAAATCTTGCGCCGCGATGGCTCAGGGGATAGAGCGTTCGCCTCCCAATGAGGTGAGCCGGGTTCGTATTCCAGCGATGACTTGGCTGGTAGATACGAATCCGCATCCGGCTTGGACCGACCACAGGGAATTACTGCAAATCTTGCGCCGCGATGGCTCAGGGGATAGAGCGTTCGCCTCCCAAAGAGGTGAGCCGGGTTCGTATCCCAGCGATGACATGACTGGTAGATACGAATCCGCATCCGGCTTGGACCGACCACTGGGAATTACTGTAAATCTTGCGCCGCGATGGCTCAGGGGATAGAGCGTTCACCTCCCAAAGAGGTGAGCCGGGTTCGTATCCCAGCGATGACATGACTGGTAGATACGAATCCGCATCCGGCTTGGACCGATCACAGGGAATTACTGCAAATCTTGCGCCGCGATGGCTCAGGGGATAGAGCGTTCGCCTCCCAATGAGGTGAGCCGGGTTCGTATTCCAGCGATGACATGGCTGGTAGATACGAATCCGCATCCGGCTTGGACCGACCACAGGAAATACTGCAAATCTTGCGCCGCGATGGCTCAGGGGATAGAGCGTTCGCCTCCCAATGAGGTGAGCCGGGTTCGTATTCCAGCGATGACATAGCGGGTAGATACGAATCCGCATCCGGCTTGGACCGACCACAGGGAATTACTGTAAATCTTGCGCCGCGATGGCTCAGGGGATAGAGCGTTCGCCTCCCAATGAGGTGAGCCGGGTTCGTATTCCAGTGATAACATGGCTGGTAGATACGAATCCGCATCCGGCTTGGACCGACCACAGGGAATTACTGTAAATCTTGCGCCGCGATGGCTCAGGGGATAGAGCGTTCGCCTCCCAATGAGGTGAGCCGGGTTCGTATTCCAGCGATGACATGGCTGGTAGATACGAATCCGCATCCGGCTTGGGTCGACCACAGGGAATTACTGCAAATCTTGCGCCGCGATGGCTCAGGGGATAGAGCGTTCGCCTCCCAATGAGGTGAGCCGGGTTCGTATTCCAGCGATGACTTGGCTGGTAGATACGAATCCGCATCCGGCTTGGACCGACCACAGGGAATTACTGCAAATCTTGCGCCGCGATGGCTCAGGGGATAGAGCGTTCGCCTCCCAATGAGGTGAGCCGGGTTCGTATTCCAGCGATGACTTGGCTGGTAGATACGAATCCGCATCCGGCTTGGACCGACCACAGGGAATTACTGCAAATCTTGCGCCGCGATGGCTCAGGGGATAGAGCGTTCGCCTCCCAAAGAGGTGAGCCGGGTTCGTATTCCAGCGATGACATAGCTGGTAGATACGAATCCGCATCCGGCTTGGACCGACCACAGGGAATTACTGTAAATCTTGCGCCGCGATGGCTCAGGGGATAGAGCGTTCGCCTCCCAATGAGGTGAGCCGGGTTCGTATTCCAGCGATGACATGGCTGGTAGATACGAATCCGCATCCGGCTTGGACCGACCACAGGGAATTACTGTAAATCTTGCGCCGCGATGGCTCAGGGGATAGAGCGTTCGCCTCCCAAAGAGGTGAGCCGGGTTCGTATCCCAGCGATGACATGACTGGTAGATACGAATCCGCATCCGGCTTGGACCGATCACAGGGAATTACTGCAAATCTTGCGCCGCGATGGCTCAGGGGATAGAGCGTTCGCCTCCCAATGAGGTGAGCCGGGTTCGTATTCCAGCGATGACATGGCTGGTAGATACGAATCCGCATCCGGCTTGGACCGACCACAGGAAATACTGCAAATCTTGCTCCGCGATGGCTCAGGGGATAGAGCGTTCGCCTCCCAATGAGGTGAGCCGGGTTCGTATTCCAGCGATGACATAGCTGGTAGATACGAATCCGCATCCGGCTTGGACCGACCACAGGGAATTACTGTAAATCTTGCGCCGCGATGGCTCAGGGGATAGAGCGTTCGCCTCCCAATGAGGTGAGCCGGGTTCGTATTCCAGCGATGACATGGCTGGTAGATACGAATCCGCATCCGGCTTGGACCGACCACAGGGAATTACTGTAAATCTTGCGCCGCGATGGCTCAGGGGATAGAGCGTTCGCCTCCCAATGAGGTGAGCCGGGTTCGTATTCCAGCGATGACATGGCTGGTAGATACGAATTCGCATCCGGCTTGGACCGACCACAGGGAATTACTGCAAATCTTGCGCCGCGATGGCTCAGGGGATAGAGCGTTCGCCTCCCAAAGAGGTGAGCCGGGTTCGTATCCCAGCGATGACATGGCTGGTAGATACGAATCCGCATCCGGCTTGGACCGACCGCAGGGAATTACTGTAAATCTTGCGCCGCTATGGCTAAGGGGATAGAGCGTTCGCCTTCCAATGCGGTGAGCCGGGTTCGTATCCCAGCTATGGCATGGCTGGTCAATACGAATCCGACTTCCACCAACCACAGTGAGTTGCTAATAATGTAAATCTAATCAAAATATTACTATGGAACCCAGGATTTGCATTTAGATTGTATTAACGGATTGTGATATTTTACAGTATTTTCTTTTTCGCTGCCAAATTTATTAATTAAAAAGATGAATTTTAAGCATATTTAAGTGAGATTTTAGTTATTAAAAATTAAATTTGAAAAGTTGTTTATAATTTCAATTTGTGATGAAAAAGAAATATAAGTTTCGAAATATTTAAATATGATTTTAAACTTGAATCGTATATCTAAATTATTTTCAAATTCCTTCAGTTATGTCTATTGGTAAATATACAAAAATGAGTGAAAAGTTCTTATGACCAAAAAAAAATATTTTTGGCTCAGTTTTCTTTATTAAATTATCATTTCCACTTTTGATGCATACCTTTTTTATGATTTTAAGGACAAAGAATTATTGAATATAAAAAAATCCACGCAATGCTTATAAAATGTACTACAAAAATGCAATTTGCACGAAAGCCGTTGAAGCGTTTATTATAATCTCTAAAGCTTTTCAGTCAGAAAACAATGAATTTTTCAAGCAAATTATTTTTCTGATTGTCAATTAGAAAACTAGTCATGTACTGTTATATTCGTCATATTTACTGTTATTTTTAGAAATTTATTAATAAATGATTAATAAATTTCTAAAAAAAAAATATAAAAAAGAATGAAAAAAATTTTAAAAATATAAAAAATATGAAAAAAGAAAATATAAAGAAAAAGAAAATATAAAAAAAGAAATATAAAAAAAAGAAATATAAAAAAAAGAAATATAAAAAAAAGAAATATAAAAAAAGGAAATATATAAAAAAGAAAAAATATGAAAAAGAAAAAATATAAAAAAGAAAAAAATATAAAAAAAGAGAAATATAAAAAAAGAAATATTAAAAAAAGAAATATTAAAAAAAGAAATACAAAAAATGAAAAAAATAAATAAAAGCAAACTGTGTCCATAATGTTTTATCTAGTTTTATATTTTTACTGTCAAAAAATTTTGTAAAATTTTTTTGCCCTCTTATAGGCTAATTTTGAAACATATTAATTGCTTTGAACTCTTTCAACTGAAAAAATTAATATTATGCATTAAAAAAAATCTTAGCATTAGTGTTTCATACTTTTTTCCCAATACTTCCTTGTAAAATGAGTGAGATATATTCTTCTAAGTTCGGAAATAATGAAAACCTTAAGTACAAGGTTATACTTTTGTGAATTAAATTTTAAATGACGAACTAATTTAAGTACTTCGAATCAAACAATTTATTTTCAATTTTTTAACCTCTTTAAACTAATAAATTTGAACCTATTATCGGAATCTTCAAAATTATTGAACCAAATGACGATTCGTGAAATGTTTCTATTTAGATAATCAACTTAATATTGAACTACAGTCTGTAAAAAATGTAGTCGAACGTTTTAATGCTTTAAAAATTTAATAAATCCATTTTATAAACATTAAAAAAAAAACAAAAAAAAAACAGAGTGTTTATTTCTCTAAACAGTCCACATAAAAATATTAGAGTGTTTATTTCTCTAAACAGTCCACATAAAAATATTAGAGTGTTTATTTCTCTAAACAGTCCACATAAAAATATTAGAGTGTTTATTTCTCTAAACAGTCCACATAAAAATATTAGAGTGTTTATTTCTCTAAACAGTCCACATAAAAATATTTATTTCTCGTAATCTTTACTAGTACTTACCAGATTCAATCGTTTTTTTTTCTTCTTCTTCTTCTTCTTCCACATTTTATAAACATTCAAAAAAACACCGAGTGTTTATTTTTCTGGAAAGGTTGGTAAATTTGAAAGCTGCTAATCCATGTTCTATATAATAACTGCATAAAGAGGATAAATAAATCCTCAGTGTTTTGAATCGGCCCCACCTCAAACGTTATGATGTACCTGACAAGCGTTAGATATCGAATGAGCAGCAGATAGTAAATGGCTATATGCTTGAAATAACGAAAAAATACTAATAACACAGTTCCTATTCGGGTTAGATATCAACGAAATTTTACAACAAAAAAATTATTAGAGGAAAGTTATATGTTGGAACTATACTTACTACTAAACTAATCAAGTTTTTTTTTTTTTTTTTCAGAGTACTTATTCAAGAGCAAATATTTTTTGAATTACACCTAATTTTTTATACTCTGCAAGATGGAAATAAATCCAGTCGAAAAGAACCTACTTATTTCAGACAATTCGAACAACATTTTTTTTTTTTTTTTTTTTTGAAAAGACCTCCACGTTTCAAATGATCGTATGAATTGGGTAGGTCAAGGAGATGACTTTAGAAAAGTTTATTCCAGACGATTCGAAAACAATTTTTTTTTTTTTTTTTTTTTGAAAAGACCTCCACGTTTCAAATAATCGTATGAATTGTGTGGGCGAAGGAGATGACGCCAGAAAAAGTTTATTCCAAACGATTCTGTCTTTTGATCTTGCACAACCTTTTTTTTTTTTTTAAGTGTGTCCTTGTATGTGACATTTATGATTGATCTTGCACAACTTTTTTTTAAGCTAGAATGATACAAGAAGTCGCTTGTTTGTTACGCATAAAATAATACTTATTTCTCTAAAGCATATAATTATAGTTTTTTTTCTGTTTAAGTGTGTCCTTGTATGTGACATTTATGATTGATCTTGCACATATTTTTTTTTAAGCTAGAATGATACAAGAGTTCGCTTGTTTGTTACGCATAAAATAATACTTATTTCTCTAAAGCATATAATTATAGTTTTTTTTCTGTTTAAGTGTGTCCTTGTATGTGACATTTATGATTGATCTTGCACAACTTTTTTTAAGCTAGAATGTTACAAGAGGTCGCTTGTTTGTCACGCATTAAATAATGCTTATTTCTCTAAAGCATATAATTATAATTTTTTTTCTGTTTAAGTGTGTCCTTGTATGTGACATTTATGAATTGAGTGATATTTATTACTTGAGTGGGCGAAGGAGATGACGCCAGAAAAAGTTTATTCCAGACGATTCTGTCTTTTGATCTTGCACAAAATTTTTTTAACGCTAAAATGATACAAAAGTTTACAGTTTTTTTTATTTTTTATATCAAGTATATAATTATAGTTTTTTTTTTCTGTTTATGTGTGTCCTTTCACGTAATATTTATAATTGGTCTTGCGCAACTTATAACACGCTAGAATGATACAAAAAGTTCACTTGAATTAATTATAGTTTTATTCTATGTATGTGTGTCCTTTCATGTGATTAAAAATTAAAAGTCACGGTGGCTTCTTAGCCTCGACTTAATGATGTCCGCGGGTCAGTCCAGACCTTTAATCCTCTTTCATAATAAATAATAAATGACATGATACAAATTTTAACATTAGAATGACACAAAAGGTCGCTGTTTCTCAAAAGCATAAAAACAATTTCTATTTACATGTGTCCTTGCATGCGATTAACAAATAAAGTCAGATGATCAGAATCAAGTGAAGTAAAAAAATAATAATAATAATAATAATAATACCATCAAATAGATTTATTCCTTTTACTAAGCGACTATTGCGAATTTTTAAATAGTTATTCATACCACCACAAATGCAATTTTCAGATTTCAAGTATTTATATAATTCTTTCCATTGTTCTAATTTACAGGAATGTGCAGAGTCAAAAAATACTTTTAAAAGTTCTTTTCTAGATCAAGTATGCCTTTTATAACATAACCGTTGGTCCCTTTTTAAAAGATTATTCAAATCACTAAAGAGCTTGTTATAATAAACGTCTTTATGTAGACTTTCCAAAATTTTCAAAAGTCTTTTTGGATTTTCATATTGGATGCGTTCCTTTATTCGCATTGATTGTAAAAACTGGAAACTAGTTTGAGATGATTCTACTTTCTTCCGTTTCGAACCAAAGACATGAACCTAAAAGAAAAGAAATAAAATGCGATTAAAATTTTAAAAATGATATAGAGTAGGATAAAAATGTTAATTTGTTATTAATAGTTAAAATAATAATAGAATCCTTTCTATCCCTTTGAACAAACATCCGTAATTGGAATAACATTTATCGTCAAATAATAATAGAATCCTTTCTATCCCTTTGAACAAACATCCGTAATTGGAATAACATTTATCGTCAAATAATAATAGAATCACGACTAAATTAAGCGTTACGCGATAAAGAAAACCACGAAATGTTTTTTTTTTTTTTTTTCAAATAACTAAACTGTAATAAGATTCTTTATAAAGAAACTCCTGAATAACTTGCAATTCCACCAATAGAGGATAGCATGATACAGTTCTTTTTTTTTTTTTTTTTTTTTACCTATTCAGACAGTCTGCGATAAAGAAATCCCTGAAAATGTTTTTTTTGTATTTATAATTATTTGTATTGTCTAATTCTATTTTGATTTATAATTCTATTTTGATTTATAATTATCTTTTACAAGATTTAATTATTTGTATTGTCTAATTAGTTTTGATTTATAATTAGTTTTATTGTCTAATTATCTTTTACAAGATTTAATTATTTGTATTGTCTAATTAGTTTTGATTTATAATTAGTTTTATTGTCTAATTATCTTTTACAAGATTTAATTATTTGTATTGTCTAATTAGTTTTATTTATAATTAGTTTTATTGTCTAATTATCTTTTACAAGATTTAATTATTTGTATTGTCTAATTAGTTTTATTTATAATTAGTTTTATTGTCTAATTATCTTTTATAAGATATTTGTCTAAGGTGATAGAGTGTTTTCTTTTCTAAGCTGTAAAATTTCAAACTATAAAATAATTAATCATTTAAAAAAACAATCTTTATTTCAAACCTAGTACTATAAAGGGGCTTCTGCGCCACGGATTTGCGATAGTACTATAAAGGGGCTTCTGCGCCACGGATTTGCGATAGTTATTGAGAATATTAACCAAAGATTCTTCAAAAAAGAAACAACAGCGCTCCTGATGTTGGATGTGGCCAAAGCCTTTGACCGAGTCTGGCATCAGGGCCTCGTATACAAGCTCATAAATTTCAATATCCCCAAAGATCTAATACTACTAATTAATAATTATCTGACAAACAGAACTTTTCATATTAAGATCAATTACAGCATTTTTCTTCCGCTAGAAACATTAAAGCAGGAGTTCCGCAAGGTTCAATTCTCGGCCCTGTGCTCTACCTAATTTATTCAGCAGACTTTCCAAATTTTAATAATATGAGAAACATCACCTCAGCCATCTACGCAGATGATACAGCACTTATGAGCAGATCAATAAATCCCAAGAAGTCAGTTACTAATCTCAGTAATATCATACCTCATATCGAAGACTGGTGCACAAAAATGGAAAGTTAGCCATCAACACCACTAAATCTTCACTACTAATTATTATGAGCAGATCAATAAATCCCAAGAAATCAGTTACTAATCTCAGTAATATCATACCTCATATCGAAGACTGGTGCACAAAAATGGAAAGTTAGCCATCAACACCACTAAATCTTCACTACTAATTATTATGAGCAGATCAATAAATCCCAAGAAATCAGTTACTAATCTCAGTAATATCATACCTCATATCGAAGACTGGTGCACAAAAATGGAAAGTTAGCCATCAACACCACTAAATCTTCACTACTAATTATTATGAGCAGATCAATAAATCCCAAGAAATCAGTTATCCAAATATTACTCTTTTCAATGATGCAATACCACTAGTTCTTTAAACTGGAATACCAATATTAAAACTATAAATCTCTGAAAACCACTAGTTCTTTAAACTGGAATACCAATATTAAAACTATAAATCTCTGAAAACCAATATTAAAACTATAAATCTCTGAAAACCAATATTAAAACTATAAATCTCTGAAAACCAATATTAAAACTATAAATCTCTGAAAACCAATATTAAAACTATAAATCTCTGAAAACCAATATTAAAACTATAGATCTCTGAAACCAATATTAAAACTATCACTTAAACCAATATTAAAACTATAGATCTCTGAAACCAATATTAAAACTATCACTTAAACCAATATTAAAACTATAAATCTCTGAAATCAATATTAAAACTATAAATCTCTGAAATCAATATTAAAACTATAAATCTCTGAAACCAATATTAAAACTATCACTTAAACCAATATTAAAACTATCACTTAAACCAATATTAAAACTATCACTTAAACCAATATTAAAAACTATAAATCTCTGAAACCAATATTAAAAACTATAAATCTCTGAAACCAATATTAAAACTATCACTTAAACCAATATTAAAACTATAGATCTCTGAAACCAGTATTAAAACTATAGATTTCTGAAACCAGTATTAAAACTATAGATTTCTGAAACCAATATTAAAACTATAAATCTCTGAAACCAATATTAAAACTATAAATCTCTGAAACCAATATTAAAACTATAAATCTCTGAAAACCAATATTAAAACTATAAATCTCTGAAACCAATATTAAAACTATAGATACTCAAAATAAATTCCTCAGATGTATTACAGGAGCCCCCAGATCCATGAGAATGAAAGATCTAAAAGACGAGAGTTAAAAAATCAACAAAATAGATGAGCACATAGCTGAACTATGTGCAAGTTTCTTCAAGAGATGCACTCTCTTGTCATACGTGCAATTACTTTAAAAAATTTTGATTTTGCACTCATCAAAGACAACATGAAATATAGCCCGGCAACCGCCTTTTTCCTATCCGACGGAGTATTGTCCCGTAAATTTTGTAAATAGCTGTAAATACTTGTAAATAATTTTGCGCATTTATTATGTATTTCTCCTTTTCTCTGGGGCTATGTGGCTACTGTGCACCTGAGAAGCTCGGGGGTAATACCTCGAAGGGAGGCGAGGCAGTCTGCCACAAAACCTCTTCTCTCTCTCTCTCTCTCAAACTTGTTTGTTCAATCTCACTACTTCATTCTAATTTTCTCTCAGTAAAAGATATTGAACCCCACATTTCAGTTGAGCTTCGGCGATTTATTATTTATTTCCACTCAGATGAATTAGTTGGAGCACCTAGCGGGGCTGATGCTAAGATAACCAACACATATGAGTAGGATTTGTGATAGTAGGATAAAGGGGCCAAATAAGGGATTGAGAGTACGAAAACAGAATTAAAATATTACGATTTTTTTTTTCCAAGTCTCAACCATAATACCCCTAATTATTTGTATTTATAATTATTTGCAAGATTTAATTATTTGTATTGTCTAATTATTTTTATTAAATCATATCTTTTATAAAATAATAGTTGTCTAAGGTGATAGAGTGTTTTTTTTTTTTTTTTTTTAAGCTGTGAAATTTCAAACTATAAAATAATTAATCATTTAAAAAAAAAAAACAATCTTTATTTCAAACCTAGTAGGATAAAGGGGCTTCCACCAAATAAGGGATTGAGAGTACGAAAACAGAATAAAATATTACGATTTTTTTTTTCCAAGTCTCAACATATCAACCATAATAACGGGCCATTTTATCTCTTACTGCATCGTATAAATCCTTTGAGAGCAAGCAGTTACCTACCTCTTCCAAACAAAAATAGCAACCAAAAAAAGTATTATTAATTGCAAAATTTAATTATTTGTATTGTCTAATTATTTTTATTAAATCATATCTTTTATAAAATAATAGTTGTCTAAGGTGATAGAGTGTTTTTTTTTTTTTTTTTTTTAAGCTGTGAAATTTCAAACTATAAAATAATTAATCATTTAAAAAAAAAAAACAATCTTTATTTCAAACCTAGTAGGATAAAGGGGCTTCCACCAAATAAGGGATTGAGAGTACGAAAACAGAATAAAATATTACGATTTTTTTTTTCCAAGTCTCAACATATCAACCATAATACCCCTAATTATTTGTATTTATAATTATTTGCAAGATTTAATTATTTGTATTGTCTAATTATTTTTATTAAATCATATCTTTTATAAAATAATAGTTGTCTAAGGTGATAGAGTGTTTTTTTTTTTTTTTTTAAGCTGTGAAATTTCAAACTATAAAATAATTAATCATTTAAAAAAAAAAAACAATCTTTATTTCAAACCTAGTAGGATAAAGGGGCTTCCACCAAATAAGGGATTGAGAGTACGAAAACAGAATAAAATATTACGATTTTTTTTTCCAAGTCTCAACATATCAACCATAATACCCCTAATTATTTGTATTTATAATTATTTGCAAGATTTAATTATTTGTATTGTCTAATTATTTTTATTAAATCATATCTTTTATAAAATAATAGTTGTCTAAGGTGATAGAGTGTTTTTTTTTTTTTTTTTTTAAGCTGTGAAATTTCAAACTATAAAATAATTAATCATTTAAAAAAAAAAAAAACAATCTTTATTTCAAACCTAGTAGGATAAAGGGGCTTCCACCAAATAAGGGATTGAGAGTACGAAAACAGAATAAAATATTACGATTTTTTTTTTCCAAGTCTCAACATATCAACCATAATAACGGGCCATTTTATCTCTTACTGCATCGTATAAATCCTTTGAGAGCAAGCAGTTACCTACCTCTTCCAAACAAAAATAGCAACCAAAAAAAGTATTATTAATTGCAAAATTTAATTATTTGTATTGTCTAATTATTTTTATTAAATCATATCTTTTATAAAATAATAGTTTTCTAAGGTGATAGAGTGTTTTTTTTTTTTTTTTTTTAAGCTGTTAAATTTCAAACTATAAAATAATTAATCATTTAAAAAAAAAAAACAATCTTTATTTCAAACCTAGTAGGATAAAGGGGCTTCCACCAAATAAGGGATTGAGAGTACGAAAACAGAATAAAATATTACGATTTTTTTTTTCCAAGTCTCAACATATCAACCATAATAACGGGCCATTTTATCTCTTACTGCATCGTATAAATCCTTTGAGAGCAAGCAGTTACCTACCTCTTCCAAACAAAAATAGCAACCAAAAAAAGTATTATTAATTGCAAAATTTAATTATTTGTATTGTCTAATTATTTTTATTAAATCATATCTTTTATAAAATAATAGTTTTCTAAGGTGATAGAGTGTTTTTTTTTTTTTTTTTTTAAGCTGTGAAATTTCAAACTATAAAATAATTAATCATTTAAAAAAAAAAAACAATCTTTATTTCAAACCTAGTAGGATAAAGGGGCTTCCACCAAATAAGGGATTGAGAGTACGAAAACAGAATAAAATATTACGATTTTTTTTTTCCAAGTCTCAACATATCAACCATAATACCCCTAATTATTTGTATTTATAATTATTTGCAAGATTTAATTATTTGTATTGTCTAATTATTTTTATTAAATCATATCTTTTATAAAATAATAGTTGTCTAAGGTGATAGAGTGTTTTTTTTTTTTTTTTTAAGCTGTGAAATTTCAAACTATAAAATAATTAATCATTTAAAAAAAAAAAACAATCTTTATTTCAAACCTAGTAGGATAAAGGGGCTTCCACCAAATAAGGGATTGAGAGTACGAAAACAGAATAAAATATTACGATTTTTTTTTTCCAAGTCTCAACATATCAACCATAATAACGGGCCATTTTATCTCTTACTGCATCGTATAAATCCTTTGAGAGCAAGCAGTTACCTACCTCTTCCAAACAAAAATAGCAACCAAAAAAAGTAGTATTAACTATTTACAATGAAAAAATATTGAAAGAGAAATTAATCTTTTAAGAAAATATTTATGTATTCTTAAAAAAAATTTCTATCTTTTTAAAGAAAATATTTATGTATTCTTAAAAAAATTTTCTATCTTTTTAAAGAAAATATTTATGTATTCTTAAAAAAATTAATCTTTTAAGAAAATATTTATGTATTCTTAAAAAAATTTTCTATCTTTTTAAAGAAAATATTTATGTATTCTTAAAAAAATTTTTTACTTTTGTTAAAAATTTTCCAGTTTTTCAAAAATTATTAAAGGATATAACTTTTTTCTTGATACTATAAACTTTTTTCACCTGTGAAAATGATCGATAAAGACAAAATATATTTTAATAAAATAAATAACATTTTATTCAAAGTTTCACCCTAGCACTTCTTCATTACCAGGTTTCTTATCAATTTTATTTTTACAATACATTTTTTAATTTTTTTATTTACATCTAAATGTGCTGGTAATTAAACATCGTTTAATGTTTTGAAAATACATTTTTCCCCACTGGAGCTGATTTTCTATTTCGCAAAAAGTCATTTATCTTGATATCCGAGTGCTTGTCCTATTTATAGGTCGTGTAGAAATCGTCCAAATGCTTTCCCCTTAACGAGAGCACAATGTTTTATAAACTCTGGTGCATGAAGAAAAAGTTGTTGTCAGTTCATCTACTTTAGTACAGCCAAAATCCTCTAAACTGTAAAACATTCTGCAACGGTGGTTGGAATGTACAAACTCCGGTAATGGGATTAACTTTCACGGCATGAAAAGCAAGTTCTTTGACAATGTAACACCATGACGAAAGTTGAAAACCTTCAAAATCAGTGACTAAAGCTGACAATCCCTTTTTCGGTTTCCTTCCTACAATAAAAAAAAGAAAATTTTGAATCACCAAGAAAAATAATTAGACGACACACAGTTAAAATGATTATGATAATCTTCATAACTCCTTTCGATTGCTACGATTAAGAATTTATTTGCAAAGTAAAAGTCTTTACCCCCTGAGTTCTGTCTAAAATAAACATTTTTTTACAAAAACAAATATGAAACGTTCCTTTAACAAAAAAAAAGTTAATTTAACAAATATTAGCTTTATTTAGATTTCGTAATGAAAAAAAAAAAATAACTGTTCGTAATTTGTAACTAAGAAGATAATAAATTTTTTTTATTATTAGCAAAATAAAAAAAATTAATTAAAATGAACAAAGCAATTTACTTTCTCCTGGTTAATTAAAGATACAGATTAACACAGCTCAGCAGATCTATAAATAATACTATTTAACATTGACAATACACTATTTTATCATCAATATAATAAAATAACATAGTTTTTTAAAATTTTAATAAAAAATTAGTACTTACTTGAATATCATCATGCTTCTGCTTTAGTATTGCGTTTCCATCCATAACGAAGAGAAGAATCCTTTTTTATTCTAGTGGCTCCATCTATATTTAAATATTAAAAAGAAAATATATGAATAACTCTTCCTAAATTCTAGTTATTTTTAATATAACTATAGTTGATATAATAGTTCTTAATTAGAACTAACCTAATCAATATCAATGAATACATTTCAAATAAATTGATTCAATATTAAAATAAAATTGTATCTATTAAGTATGTCTACTAAGAATATTAAAAGTATTAGACTTAAAGGTATATTAATTTTAAATCAATGAATGTTATTTTTTTAAATGATTAATTATTTTATAAAATTAGATAATTATCACCTTCTTTTGAAATTTTACAGCTTAAAATTTTACGGTTATCAATGTAGTCTTGTCATTTTTGAACCCAGAAGACAAGGGAACTCCTTGATCTTGAAACAATACATGTCTTCGAAGTGGACTTTGTGAGTACCCATGTTATATGAAGAGGAAAACCACGAAAACCTCCTACGCTTAGTCGAGTCCCCATGTTATATGAAGAGGAAAACCACGAAAACCTCCTACGCTTAGTCGAATCCCCATGTTATATGAAGAGGAAAACCACGAAAACCTCCTACGCTTAGTCGAGTCCCCATGTTATATGAAGAGGAAAACCACGAAAACCTCCTACGCTTAGTCGAGTCCCCATGTTATATGAAGAGGAAAACCACGAAAACCTCCTACGCTTAGTCGAGTCCCCATGTTATATGAAGAGGAAAACCACGAAAACCTCCTACGCTTAGTCGAGTCCCCATGTTATATGAAGAGGAAAACTACGAAAACCTCCTACGCTTAGTCCAACGACCAGTAAGAGTTGTGAAAACTGAACAGATTGCATCTAATTTTTAGTTTTGCAAGATATTCAACTCGTATTAATATAGATATTTAGGAAATATAAATTTTATTAATTTTAGATTTATTTTTATGAAACAATTATTATCTAACTAAAAAACTAATATATAACAATATATTTACAGTGTTTATTCAATCATATTTTTAAATACAATAACGAACATCTTCAAACTTATAATTTATCAACTAATACAATTTAATTATTATATTAAAATACTTATTTTGTAATCTCATGAAAGAAATATTTGAATTAATTTTATTTTCTATTAGAAAATGAATAGCTACATATTTATATCATCAATTATATTTTAAATTTCCTAAAAGTTTCAAAATAATTATTTTGAATCTAAGAAACATGTAAAGAGAATTTAGTAAGAGAAGAGTTATAAGTTTAGTAAGAGAAGAGTTAGTAGAATTTAGGAAGAGTTATTCATATATTTTCTTTTTAATATTTAAATATAGATGGAGCCACTAGAATAAAAAAGGATTCTTCTCTTCGTTATGGATGGAAACGCAATACTAAAGCAGAAGCATGATGATATTCAAGTAAGTACTAATTTTTTATTAAAATTTTAAAAAACTATGTTATTTTATTATATTGATGATAAAATAGTGTATTGTCAATGTTAAATAGTATTATTTATAGATCTGCTGAGCTGTGTTAATCTGTATCTTTAATTAACCAGGAGAAAGTAAATTGCTTTGTTCATTTTAATTAATTTTTTTTATTTTGCTAATAATAAAAAAAATTTATTATCTTCTTAGTTACAAATTACGAACAGTTATTTTTTTTTTTTCATTACGAAATCTAAATAAAGCTAATATTTGTTAAATTAACTTTTTTTTTGTTAAAGGAACGTTTCATATTTGTTTTTGTAAAAAAATGTTTATTTTAGACAGAACTCAGGGGGTAAAGACTTTTACTTTGCAAATAAATTCTTAATCGTAGCAATCGAAAGGAGTTATGAAGATTATCATAATCATTTTAACTGTGTGTCGTCTAATTATTTTTCTTGGTGATTCAAAATTTTCTTTTTTTTATTGTAGGAAGGAAACCGAAAAAGGGATTGTCAGCTTTAGTCACTGATTTTGAAGGTTTTCAACTTTCGTCATGGTGTTACATTGTCAAAGAACTTGCTTTTCATGCCGTGAAAGTTAATCCCATTACCGGAGTTTGTACATTCCAACCACCGTTGCAGAATGTTTTACAGTTTAGAGGATTTTGGCTGTACTAAAGTAGATGAACTGACAACAACTTTTTCTTCATGCACCAGAGTTTATAAAACATTGTGCTCTCGTTAAGGGGAAAGCATTTGGACGATTTCTACACGACCTATAAATAGGACAAGCACTCGGATATCAAGATAAATGACTTTTTGCGAAATAGAAAATCAGCTCCAGTGGGGAAAAATGTATTTTCAAAACATTAAACGATGTTTAATTACCAGCACATTTAGATGTAAATAAAAAAATTAAAAAATGTATTGTAAAAATAAAATTGATAAGAAACCTGGTAATGAAGAAGTGCTAGGGTGAAACTTTGAATAAAATGTTATTTATTTTATTAAAATATATTTTGTCTTTATCGATCATTTTCACAGGTGAAAAAAGTTTATAGTATCAAGAAAAAAGTTATATCCTTTAATAATTTTTGAAAAACTGGAAAATTTTTAACAAAAGTAAAAAATTTTTTTAAGAATACATAAATATTTTCTTTAAAAAGATAGAAAATTTTTTTAAGAATACATAAATATTTTCTTAAAAGATTAATTTTTTTAAGAATACATAAATATTTTCTTTAAAAAGATAGAAAATTTTTTTAAGAATACATAAATATTTTCTTTAAAAAGATAGAAATTTTTTTTAAGAATACATAAATATTTTCTTAAAAGATTAATTTCTCTTTCAATATTTTTTCATTGTAAATAGTTAATACTACTTTTTTTGGTTGCTATTTTTGTTTGGAAGAGGTAGGTAACTGCTTGCTCTCAAAGGATTTATACGATGCAGTAAGAGATAAAATGGCCCGTTATTATGGTTGATATGTTGAGACTTGGAAAAAAAAAATCGTAATATTTTATTCTGTTTTCGTACTCTCAATCCCTTATTTGGTGGAAGCCCCTTTATCCTACTAGGTTTGAAATAAAGATTGTTTTTTTTTTTTAAATGATTAATTATTTTATAGTTTGAAATTTCACAGCTTAAAAAAAAAAAAAAAAACACTCTATCACCTTAGACAACTATTATTTTATAAAAGATATGATTTAATAAAAATAATTAGACAATACAAATAATTAAATCTTGCAAATAATTATAAATACAAATAATTAGGGGTATTATGGTTGATATGTTGAGACTTGGAAAAAAAAAATCGTAATATTTTATTCTGTTTTCGTACTCTCAATCCCTTATTTGGTGGAAGCCCCTTTATCCTACTAGGTTTGAAATAAAGATTGTTTTTTTTTTTTAAATGATTAATTATTTTATAGTTTGAAATTTCACAGCTTAAAAAAAAAAAAAAAAAAACACTCTATCACCTTAGAAAACTATTATTTTATAAAAGATATGATTTAATAAAAATAATTAGACAATACAAATAATTAAATTTTGCAATTAATAATACTTTTTTTGGTTGCTATTTTTGTTTGGAAGAGGTAGGTAACTGCTTGCTCTCAAAGGATTTATACGATGCAGTAAGAGATAAAATGGCCCGTTATTATGGTTGATATGTTGAGACTTGGAAAAAAAAAATCGTAATATTTTATTCTGTTTTCGTACTCTCAATCCCTTATTTGGTGGAAGCCCCTTTATCCTACTAGGTTTGAAATAAAGATTGTTTTTTTTTTTTAAATGATTAATTATTTTATAGTTTGAAATTTAACAGCTTAAAAAAAAAAAAAAAAAAACACTCTATCACCTTAGAAAACTATTATTTTATAAAAGATATGATTTAATAAAAATAATTAGACAATACAAATAATTAAATTTTGCAATTAATAATACTTTTTTTGGTTGCTATTTTTGTTTGGAAGAGGTAGGTAACTGCTTGCTCTCAAAGGATTTATACGATGCAGTAAGAGATAAAATGGCCCGTTATTATGGTTGATATGTTGAGACTTGGAAAAAAAAAATCGTAATATTTTATTCTGTTTTCGTACTCTCAATCCCTTATTTGGTGGAAGCCCCTTTATCCTACTAGGTTTGAAATAAAGATTGTTTTTTTTTTTTTTAAATGATTAATTATTTTATAGTTTGAAATTTCACAGCTTAAAAAAAAAAAAAAAAAAACACTCTATCACCTTAGACAACTATTATTTTATAAAAGATATGATTTAATAAAAATAATTAGACAATACAAATAATTAAATCTTGCAAATAATTATAAATACAAATAATTAGGGGTATTATGGTTGATATGTTGAGACTTGGAAAAAAAAATCGTAATATTTTATTCTGTTTTCGTACTCTCAATCCCTTATTTGGTGGAAGCCCCTTTATCCTACTAGGTTTGAAATAAAGATTGTTTTTTTTTTTTAAATGATTAATTATTTTATAGTTTGAAATTTCACAGCTTAAAAAAAAAAAAAAAAACACTCTATCACCTTAGACAACTATTATTTTATAAAAGATATGATTTAATAAAAATAATTAGACAATACAAATAATTAAATCTTGCAAATAATTATAAATACAAATAATTAGGGGTATTATGGTTGATATGTTGAGACTTGGAAAAAAAAAATCGTAATATTTTATTCTGTTTTCGTACTCTCAATCCCTTATTTGGTGGAAGCCCCTTTATCCTACTAGGTTTGAAATAAAGATTGTTTTTTTTTTTTAAATGATTAATTATTTTATAGTTTGAAATTTCACAGCTTAAAAAAAAAAAAAAAAAAAACACTCTATCACCTTAGACAACTATTATTTTATAAAAGATATGATTTAATAAAAATAATTAGACAATACAAATAATTAAATTTTGCAATTAATAATACTTTTTTTGGTTGCTATTTTTGTTTGGAAGAGGTAGGTAACTGCTTGCTCTCAAAGGATTTATACGATGCAGTAAGAGATAAAATGGCCCGTTATTATGGTTGATATGTTGAGACTTGGAAAAAAAAAATCGTAATATTTTATTCTGTTTTCGTACTCTCAATCCCTTATTTGGTGGAAGCCCCTTTATCCTACTAGGTTTGAAATAAAGATTGTTTTTTTTTTTTAAATGATTAATTATTTTATAGTTTGAAATTTCACAGCTTAAAAAAAAAAAAAAAAAAACACTCTATCACCTTAGACAACTATTATTTTATAAAAGATATGATTTAATAAAAATAATTAGACAATACAAATAATTAAATCTTGCAAATAATTATAAATACAAATAATTAGGGGTATTATGGTTGAGACTTGGAAAAAAAAAATCGTAATATTTTAATTCTGTTTTCGTACTCTCAATCCCTTATTTGGCCCCTTTATCCTACTATCACAAATCCTACTCATATGTGTTGGTTATCTTAGCATCAGCCCCGCTAGGTGCTCCAACTAATTCATCTGAGTGGAAATAAATAATAAATCGCCGAAGCTCAACTGAAATGTGGGGTTCAATATCTTTTACTGAGAGAAAATTAGAATGAAGTAGTGAGATTGAACAAACAAGTTTGAGAGAGAGAGAGAGAGAAGAGGTTTTGTGGCAGACTGCCTCGCCTCCCTTCGAGGTATTACCCCCGAGCTTCTCAGGTGCACAGTAGCCACATAGCCCCAGAGAAAAGGAGAAATACATAATAAATGCGCAAAATTATTTACAAGTATTTACAGCTATTTACAAAATTTACGGGACAATACTCCGTCGGATAGGAAAAAGGCGGTTGCCGGGCTATATTTCATGTTGTCTTTGATGAGTGCAAAATCAAAATTTTTTAAAGTAATTGCACGTATGACAAGAGAGTGCATCTCTTGAAGAAACTTGCACATAGTTCAGCTATGTGCTCATCTATTTTGTTGATTTTTTAACTCTCGTCTTTTAGATCTTTCATTCTCATGGATCTGGGGGCTCCTGTAATACATCTGAGGAATTTATTTTGAGTATCTATAGTTTTAATATTGGTTTCAGAGATTTATAGTTTTAATATTGGTTTTCAGAGATTTATAGTTTTAATATTGGTTTCAGAGATTTATAGTTTTAATATTGGTTTCAGAGATTTATAGTTTTAATATTGGTTTCAGAAATCTATAGTTTTAATACTGGTTTCAGAAATCTATAGTTTTAATACTGGTTTCAGAGATCTATAGTTTTAATATTGGTTTAAGTGATAGTTTTAATATTGGTTTCAGAGATTTATAGTTTTTAATATTGGTTTCAGAGATTTATAGTTTTTAATATTGGTTTAAGTGATAGTTTTAATATTGGTTTAAGTGATAGTTTTAATATTGGTTTAAGTGATAGTTTTAATATTGGTTTCAGAGATTTATAGTTTTAATATTGATTTCAGAGATTTATAGTTTTAATATTGATTTCAGAGATTTATAGTTTTAATATTGGTTTAAGTGATAGTTTTAATATTGGTTTCAGAGATCTATAGTTTTAATATTGGTTTAAGTGATAGTTTTAATATTGGTTTCAGAGATCTATAGTTTTAATATTGGTTTTCAGAGATTTATAGTTTTAATATTGGTTTTCAGAGATTTATAGTTTTAATATTGGTTTTCAGAGATTTATAGTTTTAATATTGGTTTTCAGAGATTTATAGTTTTAATATTGGTTTTCAGAGATTTATAGTTTTAATATTGGTATTCCAGTTTAAAGAACTAGTGGTTTTCAGAGATTTATAGTTTTAATATTGGTATTCCAGTTTAAAGAACTAGTGGTATTGCATCATTGAAAAGAGTAATATTTGGATAACTGATTTCTTGGGATTTATTGATCTGCTCATAATAATTAGTAGTGAAGATTTAGTGGTGTTGATGGCTAACTTTCCATTTTTGTGCACCAGTCTTCGATATGAGGTATGATATTACTGAGATTAGTAACTGATTTCTTGGGATTTATTGATCTGCTCATAATAATTAGTAGTGAAGATTTAGTGGTGTTGATGGCTAACTTTCCATTTTTGTGCACCAGTCTTCGATATGAGGTATGATATTACTGAGATTAGTAACTGATTTCTTGGGATTTATTGATCTGCTCATAATAATTAGTAGTGAAGATTTAGTGGTGTTGATGGCTAACTTTCCATTTTTGTGCACCAGTCTTCGATATGAGGTATGATATTACTGAGATTAGTAACTGACTTCTTGGGATTTATTGATCTGCTCATAAGTGCTGTATCATCTGCGTAGATGGCTGAGGTGATGTTTCTCATATTATTAAAATTTGGAAAGTCTGCTGAATAAATTAGGTAGAGCACAGGGCCGAGAATTGAACCTTGCGGAACTCCTGCTTTAATGTTTCTAGCGGAAGAAAAATGCTGTAATTGATCTTAATATGAAAAGTTCTGTTTGTCAGATAATTATTAATTAGTAGTATTAGATCTTTGGGGATATTGAAATTTATGAGCTTGTATACGAGGCCCTGATGCCAGACTCGGTCAAAGGCTTTGGCCACATCCAACATCAGGAGCGCTGTTGTTTCTTTTTTGAAGAATCTTTGGTTAATATTCTCAATAACTATCGCAAATCCGTGGCGCAGAAGCCCCTTTATAGTACTATCGCAAATCCGTGGCGCAGAAGCCCCTTTATAGTACTAGGTTTGAAATAAAGATTGTTTTTTTAAATGATTAATTATTTTATAGTTTGAAATTTTACAGCTTAGAAAAGAAAACACTCTATCACCTTAGACAAATATCTTATAAAAGATAATTAGACAATAAAACTAATTATAAATAAAACTAATTAGACAATACAAATAATTAAATCTTGTAAAAGATAATTAGACAATAAAACTAATTATAAATAAAACTAATTAGACAATACAAATAATTAAATCTTGTAAAAGATAATTAGACAATAAAACTAATTATAAATCAAAACTAATTAGACAATACAAATAATTAAATCTTGTAAAAGATAATTAGACAATAAAACTAATTATAAATCAAAACTAATTAGACAATACAAATAATTAAATCTTGTAAAAGATAATTATAAATCAAAATAGAATTATAAATCAAAATAGAATTAGACAATACAAATAATTATAAATACAAAAAAAACATTTTCAGGGATTTCTTTATCGCAGACTGTCTGAATAGGTAAAAAAAAAAAAAAAAAAAAAGAACTGTATCATGCTATCCTCTATTGGTGGAATTGCAAGTTATTCAGGAGTTTCTTTATAAAGAATCTTATTACAGTTTAGTTATTTGAAAAAAAAAAAAAAAAACATTTCGTGGTTTTCTTTATCGCGTAACGCTTAATTTAGTCGTGATTCTATTATTATTTGACGATAAATGTTATTCCAATTACGGATGTTTGTTCAAAGGGATAGAAAGGATTCTATTATTATTTGACGATAAATGTTATTCCAATTACGGATGTTTGTTCAAAGGGATAGAAAGGATTCTATTATTATTTTAACTATTAATAACAAATTAACATTTTTATCCTACTCTATATCATTTTTAAAATTTTAATCGCATTTTATTTCTTTTCTTTTAGGTTCATGTCTTTGGTTCGAAACGGAAGAAAGTAGAATCATCTCAAACTAGTTTCCAGTTTTTACAATCAATGCGAATAAAGGAACGCATCCAATATGAAAATCCAAAAAGACTTTTGAAAATTTTGGAAAGTCTACATAAAGACGTTTATTATAACAAGCTCTTTAGTGATTTGAATAATCTTTTAAAAAGGGACCAACGGTTATGTTATAAAAGGCATACTTGATCTAGAAAAGAACTTTTAAAAGTATTTTTTGACTCTGCACATTCCTGTAAATTAGAACAATGGAAAGAATTATATAAATACTTGAAATCTGAAAATTGCATTTGTGGTGGTATGAATAACTATTTAAAAATTCGCAATAGTCGCTTAGTAAAAGGAATAAATCTATTTGATGGTATTATTATTATTATTATTATTATTTTTTTACTTCACTTGATTCTGATCATCTGACTTTATTTGTTAATCGCATGCAAGGACACATGTAAATAGAAATTGTTTTTATGCTTTTGAGAAACAGCGACCTTTTGTGTCATTCTAATGTTAAAATTTGTATCATGTCATTTATTATTTATTATGAAAGAGGATTAAAGGTCTGGACTGACCCGCGGACATCATTAAGTCGAGGCTAAGAAGCCACCGTGACTTTTAATTTTTAATCACATGAAAGGACACACATACATAGAATAAAACTATAATTAATTCAAGTGAACTTTTTGTATCATTCTAGCGTGTTATAAGTTGCGCAAGACCAATTATAAATATTACGTGAAAGGACACACATAAACAGAAAAAAAAAACTATAATTATATACTTGATATAAAAAATAAAAAAAACTGTAAACTTTTGTATCATTTTAGCGTTAAAAAAATTTTGTGCAAGATCAAAAGACAGAATCGTCTGGAATAAACTTTTTCTGGCGTCATCTCCTTCGCCCACTCAAGTAATAAATATCACTCAATTCATAAATGTCACATACAAGGACACACTTAAACAGAAAAAAAATTATAATTATATGCTTTAGAGAAATAAGCATTATTTAATGCGTGACAAACAAGCGACCTCTTGTAACATTCTAGCTTAAAAAAAGTTGTGCAAGATCAATCATAAATGTCACATACAAGGACACACTTAAACAGAAAAAAAACTATAATTATATGCTTTAGAGAAATAAGTATTATTTTATGCGTAACAAACAAGCGAACTCTTGTATCATTCTAGCTTAAAAAAAAATATGTGCAAGATCAATCATAAATGTCACATACAAGGACACACTTAAACAGAAAAAAAACTATAATTATATGCTTTAGAGAAATAAGTATTATTTTATGCGTAACAAACAAGCGACTTCTTGTATCATTCTAGCTTAAAAAAAAGTTGTGCAAGATCAATCATAAATGTCACATACAAGGACACACTTAAAAAAAAAAAAAAGGTTGTGCAAGATCAAAAGACAGAATCGTTTGGAATAAACTTTTTCTGGCGTCATCTCCTTCGCCCACACAATTCATACGATTATTTGAAACGTGGAGGTCTTTTCAAAAAAAAAAAAAAAAAAAAATTGTTTTCGAATCGTCTGGAATAAACTTTTCTAAAGTCATCTCCTTGACCTACCCAATTCATACGATCATTTGAAACGTGGAGGTCTTTTCAAAAAAAAAAAAAAAAAAAAATGTTGTTCGAATTGTCTGAAATAAGTAGGTTCTTTTCGACTGGATTTATTTCCATCTTGCAGAGTATAAAAAATTAGGTGTAATTCAAAAAATATTTGCTCTTGAATAAGTACTCTGAAAAAAAAAAAAAAAAACTTGATTAGTTTAGTAGTAAGTATAGTTCCAACATATAACTTTCCTCTAATAATTTTTTTGTTGTAAAATTTCGTTGATATCTAACCCGAATAGGAACTGTGTTATTAGTATTTTTTCGTTATTTCAAGCATATAGCCATTTACTATCTGCTGCTCATTCGATATCTAACGCTTGTCAGGTACATCATAACGTTTGAGGTGGGGCCGATTCAAAACACTGAGGATTTATTTATCCTCTTTATGCAGTTATTATATAGAACATGGATTAGCAGCTTTCAAATTTACCAACCTTTCCAGAAAAATAAACACTCGGTGTTTTTTTGAATGTTTATAAAATGTGGAAGAAGAAGAAGAAGAAGAAAAAAAAACGATTGAATCTGGTAAGTACTAGTAAAGATTACGAGAAATAAATATTTTTATGTGGACTGTTTAGAGAAATAAACACTCTAATATTTTTATGTGGACTGTTTAGAGAAATAAACACTCTAATATTTTTATGTGGACTGTTTAGAGAAATAAACACTCTAATATTTTTATGTGGACTGTTTAGAGAAATAAACACTCTAATATTTTTATGTGGACTGTTTAGAGAAATAAACACTCTGTTTTTTTTTTGTTTTTTTTTTAATGTTTATAAAATGGATTTATTAAATTTTTAAAGCATTAAAACGTTCGACTACATTTTTTACAGACTGTAAAAAAATGTGTATTCCTCTATAAAACCACACCTTCTATTCTATTTTACACAGTATGACACCTTCCATTTAATTTTTCGCAGTTTTTTTACAAACTCTTTTAACATGTACAGTGCACTCCCGATTATCCGGGTTTATCACCGGGACAGGTCACACGGATAATCGATAAACACGGATAATCCGAAAACTTTTTTTATTAAAGAAAATTTCAATATCGGTACAAAAAATATGAAAATTACTGACATTTGCACGCATAACATCAAACTAGGAATTTTCCTTATTAAAAAATGTGTAATGCGTCTTCGCCATATATCGATACAGATATTTTATGTACTACAGTAATGTCACTGCAATCAAATCCTTCCATATAATCTAAATAAAGTTTTCACAGAGCAGCAGAATGAGAAATTGTATTTCATTTATTTACTACATCTCCTGCATCAGTTACTATCATCACTATTTGATTTAACAACATAACGATGTCTTCATGAGTCAAATACTGGAAGCCAGGCTCACATGCATCACTTTGAAACCAATCTTCTAAATTTTATTCATCAAGAATTTCGAAACCTTCAAAAATGAAATATACATTAAGGTTGTTTGAATCTGTCTTTAAACCACTGTAAATAAACACATACTCTATTTCAAAATCACACCCTCTCTTTGTGTCAGTATGAAAGAGCATTAAAATAGTTGAAGCATTTAAAGAGTATGATAGGTTTCATTTAATAAATAATTATTATTATTATTAATAAAAAAAAACCATTCGGCGTCAGTATGAAAGAGCATTAAAATAGTTGGAGCATTTAAAGAGTATGATAGGTTTCATTTAATAAATAATTAATATTATTAATAAAAAAAAACCATTCGGCGTCAGTATGAAAGAGCATTAAAATAGTTGGAGCATTTAAAGAGTATTATAGGTTTCATTAGATAAATAATTATTATTATTAATAAAAAAAAAACCATTCGGCGTCAGTATGAAAGAGCATTAAAATAGTTGGAGCATTTAAAGAGTATTATAGGTTTCATTTAATAAATAATTTACAAAAAAAAAAAACTCTGATGTAAGTTGTTAATAGATTGTTGATTCTTGGTTACAAATCTATTGCACAGAAACCTTTTTACTTTCCAGAGAAATAAACACTCTTGTTTTTTTTTTTAATGTTTATAAAATGGATTTATTGATTCTGGCAAGTACGACTAATGATTACTAGAAATAAATATTTTTGTGTAGACTCTTTAGAGAAATAAACACTATGTTTTTTTTTTTTTAAATGTTTATAAAATGGATTTATTGATTCTGGCAAGTACTACTAATGATTACTAGAAATAAATATTTTTGTGTAGACTCTTTAGAGAAATAAACACTATGTTTTTTTTTTTAATGTTTATAAAACGGATTTATTGATTTTTTAAAACGTTAAAACATTTGACTACATTTTTGACAAGTTGTAAAAGAATGTGTATTCTTCTATAAAACTGCACTCATATTCTATTTTACACAGTATGACATCTTCCATTCGATTTTTCACAGTTTTTTTATCAACTCTTTAACATGTATCTGGAAACCCTCTTTTCGTGTCAGTGGGGAAAAAACATTTTAAAATTTGTTTTGTTGAAAACATTACTTAGACATCTTTTTTAAGATTGATTATCCAAAAAAAACATTATTAATAAAAGTCCCTTAAAAAAATACATTTTAAAATAATTATAAATAACACAATACACAAACATTGTTTTTTTGAAATTTCATTTTAAAGAGTAATTAGTATTCTTAGTAAAAACACTCTGTATTAGTGGTAAAAAAGAATGTATTTTAACATTTATTCTGTTGAAAGCAATAATAAGGCATTCAATATTTATCAAATCTAGTCAAACGTTTCTCATTCATCCGGACCAAGAAGATTACATTCTGATATAGTGTTTCTCTTTCTAATATAATGCAATAAATTGAAATACAAATCTAGTCAAACGTTTCTCATTCATCCGGACCAAGAAGATAAAAACTCAAACCTATTCTTTTATAACATTTTTCCATAGCATTTTCATAACATTTTATTCTTTTATTTTTATTCAGTTGAAAGTTTTATAAAATGGATTTATTGATTTTATTAAGCCGTTAAAACGTTCGACTATATTTTTGACAAGTTGTAAAAGAATGTGTATTCTACTATAAAACTACACTCTTATTCTATTTTACACAGCATGACATCTTCCAAACGATTTTTCATAGTTTTTTTTATCAACTCTTTAACATGTATGTGGAACAATTATTTGAAATAGGTGGTGGATTGTAATCATATATTCTAAATACATCGGATGGTGCTGCTTCAAAAATGAAATATACATTAGGATTGTTTAAATCTGTTTTTAAGCCACTGCAAATAAACACATATACTAATATAAAGAGTATATAAATTAGTATTATTAATAAAAAACACTCGGTGTCCGTGGAAAGTAATGCAAATTCAGGTATTTCAGAATGATTACGGAATCTGGAATCAAAACTCACTGTAACGGAATCTGGAATCAAAACTCACTGTAACGGAATCTGGAATCAAAACTCACTGTAACGGAATCTGGAATCAAAACTCACTGTAACGGAATCTGGAATCAAAACTCACTGTAACGGAATCTGGAATCAAAACTCACTGTAACGGAATCTGGAATCAAAATTCACTGTAACGGAATCTGGAATCAAAATTCACTGTAACGGAATCTGGAATCAAAATTCACTGTAACGGAATCTGGAATCAAAATTCACTGTAACGGAATCTGGAATCAAAATTCACTGTAACGGAATCTGGAATCAAAATTCACTGTAACGGAATTTTTCAGATTTTTGCTTAAAGATCTTTAAAAGTTTAATTTTTTCCTCTGTATTTTATAAAATATAAAATGTAGATTGTTAAACAAAAAATATAATTAAATATAAACTGAGAATACTTTACAAAATCAGAGGTAAATACTGAATTTGAGAAAATTTCACTTAGAAATTAAAAAAAAAAAATTTCACCAATCAGAAGCCAGTATTTAGAAGGCTTCTTTGCACCCACAGACCACTCAACTGAAATTTGGAAACTCTCAAGCTAAGAGAATAGATATATAAAAAAAAAAAAAAAAAAAAAAAAAAAAAAAAAAAACCTATTTTTTTTTTTTTTTTTTTTTTTTTTTTTTTTAATACATATATTGTCTTGGCTTGAGAGTTTCCAAATTTCAGTTGAGTGGTCTGTAGGTGCAAAGAAGCCTTCTAAATATTGGCTTCTGATTGATGAATTTTTTTTTTTTTTGATATATATATTCTCTAATTTCAGTTGAGTGGTCTGTAGGTGCAAAGAAGCCTTCTAAATATTGGCTTCTGATTGATGAATTTTTTTTTTTTTTAATATATATATTCTCTTGGCTTGAGAGTTTCTAATTTTCAGTTGAGTGGTCTGTAGGTGCAAAGAAGCCTTCTAAATACTGGCTTCTGATCGATGAATTTTCGGTATCTATTTGTAGGTTTAAGATTTTGTTCCAAGAGTTTACCAAGACCATAAGAACTATTTGTATCAAACAACCAAAATATTTAGTGAAGTATTTTAAATCCTAAACAACCTCAACGATGGAAATATTTCAGTATGCAATAATTATACAACAATGATTTATTTTAATATAAACTTTCAAAAACTCTTTCTTTGATTTCACTTTGCGAAATTGTTTCAGTATGCAATAATTATACAACAACGATTTATTTTAATATAAACTTTCAAAAACTCTTTCTTTGATTTCACTTTGCGAAATTGTTTCAGTATGCAATAATTATACAACAACGATTTATTTTAATATAAACTTTCAAAAACTCTTTCTTTGATTTCACTTTGCGAAATTGTTTCAGTATGCAATAATTATACAACAACGATTTATTTTAATATAAACATTCAAAAATTCTCTTCTTTGATTTCACTTTGCGAAATTGTTTCAGTATGCAATAATTATACAACAACGATTTATTTTAATATAAACTTTCAAAAACTCTTTCTTTGATTTCACTTTGCGAAATTGTTTCAGTATGCAATAATTATACAACAACGATTTATTTTAATATAAACATTCAAAAATTCTCTTCTTTGATTTCACTTTGCGAAATTGTTTCAGTATGCAATAATTATACAACAACGATTTATTTTAATATAAACATTCAAAAATTCTCTTCTTTGATTTCACTTTGCGAAATTGTTTCAGTATGCAATAATTATACAACAACGATTTATTTTAATATAAACTTTCAAACATACATTTTTAACTCACTGTTAAAAAATACATGTTTTTGTTTAAAATCAAACTCTTTCGTCATTTTCACACATTTTTTGCATAGTTTATTTTAAGATGGTGAAACGTTAGTTCATCGGAAATCGGCCATTGTAAAACAAAGTAATTTATTTTAGGACGGTGAAACGCTAGTTTATCGGAATATCTACCATTAACAAATGAAGTAATTTATTTTAGGATGGTGAAACGTTAGTTCATCGGAAATCGGCCATTGTAAAACAAAGTAATTTATTTTAGGACGGTGAAACGCTAGTTTATCGGAATATCTACCATTAACAAATGAAGTAATTTATTTTAGGATGGTGAAACGTTAGTTCATCGGAAATCGGCCATTGTAAAACAAAGTAATTTATTTTAGGATAGTTTATAAATTGATTTTTTTAAATATACTTTCAAAAACCTTTTCTTTTGCTTTCACATTCGCAAAATTGTTTCAGTATGTAATATTTATACGACAGTAAATTTTTATTTTTTTTATATATAAACTTTCAAACTGTTTGAATACATTTTGAACTCACTGTCAATAAATACATTCTTTTGTTTAAAATCAAACTCTCTCTGCATTTTCACACATTTTTGCATAGTTTATTTTAGGATAATGAAACGTTATTTTATCTTAAATCTACCATTAAAAAATGAAGTTTATTTTTTTAGGACAATGAAACGTTATTTTATCTTCAATCTGTCATTTAAAAAAACTGTTGTTTATTTTTTTAGGACAATGAAACGTTATTTTATCTTCAATCTGTCATTTAAAAAAACTGTTGTTTATTTTTTTAGGATATTTTATTGGCTTTAAATTATCTGGAAATTTAATTGGTCAGTCTTGCAGTGTATAAAGAAACAAAAAAATGTTTTTTTTTTAAACCAATGTTTGGAATTTAAGAAAAAAAAATTTAATGACATATTTTAAATCCCAAGCAACCACATTCGCGGAATCGTCTTAGTACGTAATATTTAAACAACATTGATTTTTTATTAATTTTTTTGTTTATTTATTCTTTCAAACTGTTTTAATATATTTTTAACTTATTGTCAATAAATGCGTGTTTATGTTTAAAATCAAACTCTCTTTTCATTTTTCACACGTTTTTGCATAGTTTATCCACTTTAAATTAATCTAAAATTTAAAACAGTTGTTTATTTCTTAGGATAATTTCTCCACTTTAGTTTATCGGAAATCTACCATTTAAAAAGAGTAATTTTTTTTAGAATAGTTTATTGTTACTTTATCTGAAATCTTACATTGTGTTGTCATAACTAAATCTTTGACAAAATTTTTTTTGTATATTTAGAATAGTTTATTGTTACTTTATCTGAAATCTTACATTGTGTTGTCATAACTAAATCTTTGACAAAATTTTTTTTGTATATTTAGAATTTTTCCAACTTTCAATTGATCAGTTAGTCTTACATTGTATTGTCATAACTAATTCTTTGACAAAAAAATTTTTTTGTATATTTAGAATTTTTCCAACTTTCAATTGATCAGTTAGTCTTACAGTGTATTGTCATAACTAAATCTTTGACAAAAAAATTTTGTATATTTAGAATTTTTCCAACTTTCAATTGATCGGTCACTCTTACATTGTATTGTCATAACTAATTCTTTGACAAAAAAAATTTTTTGTATATTTAGAATTTTTCCAACTTTCAATTGATCAGTTAGTCTTACAGTGTATTGTCATAACTAATTCTTTGACAAAAAAAATTTTTTGTATATTTAGAATTTTTCCAACTTTCAATTGATCGGTCACTCTTACATTGTATTGTCATAACTAAATCTTTGACAAAAAATTTTTTTTGTATATTTAGAATTTTTCCAACTTTCAATTGATCAGTTAGTCTTACAGTGTATTGTCATAACTAAATCTTTGACAAAAAAATTTTTTTTGTATATTTAGAATTTTTCCAATTTTCAATTGATCAGTTAGTCTTACAGTGTATTGTCATAACTAAATCTTTGACAAAAAAATTTTTTTGTATATTTAGAATTTTTCCAATTTTCAATTGATCAGTTAGTCTTACAGTGTATAAAGAAGTATAATAATTAGATGTTTGACAAAAAAAGTATTTTATATTTGTATATTCGAAATTTTAAAAAAAATATTTAATAAAGTATTTTAAGTACTAAATTACCTCAGTGGTGTGTTTGTTTCTATATCTTATATATTTATGGTGAGAATAGTGTAACTAAACTTTAATATATTGAATGTATTTAGAAAAGGGTTGGGTCTAAACTGAGAAAAATTCAAAAAAAGGATTTAGGTGGCAAAAGAAAGTTGACATTTGCATTTAGCATATGCTCCGCGCCTTCATCACGTGGGCTGTGTTTTCATCACGTGATATTTGACAATACGAGTTCTCTGTATTGAACAATCCAGAAAAAGTTACCATCTGGCGATCGTGTGACATAAATATTTAATTTGCAATTATTATGTGTATTTTTCTTAACATTAAATATTTTGCAAAATTACTGTAAATCGTTTATTGTGAGATATAACTATTATGCTTTTTGGATATTTAAGGATTATTATTACGTCTTTATAATGTGTATGAATGTTTATATGGTGTATATAATGAGAAGTTTTCGTGATATTCCTCGACTCCAAAACTATGTCGTACACATCAATTTTGAAGTGGAAATGAATGAGTCTTACGCTTTTGAATGTGCTTTGGCGAACGTGAGGACGCGAGAAGTGACTTATTTAATTATTCCTAAAAGTGAACAAGGAAGAAATGACTTTAGGAAACAAGTTCCAAAATCTACTACTTTTTTCGTTGATGGTGACTATCAATATAGTTTATTGCTTGAGTTGTTGAGTGGTGATGGATCTACAATCAAGCGCTTGGATACCTTTTATTTTGCAGACTTTCCCGAACGACGAATTTATAGTTGGATTCCACCCATCTGTCTAGTGGAATACTATAAGCAACACATAGAATACAGTGCTATGTATTTAGCAACAATCATTGAGCCTACCGAGTTGAAACGTCTCAAATTTGTTCCCAGTCTCGTGGACCTGTGTTTAGCCAGAGTGACAGATTGCGTAGAGAGTCACAAGGATTTGAAATGCTTATCCGTACCAAAGTGCTTTGAAGAGGATTTAAAATACAAATATCTACAACGAAAAACTCTACCTTTTCTTAGACCTCTCAATTTCGTGATAGCCGACGTACAGGAATGTCCCTATCTAAGCCAATATTATGGGATTGATTTCATCAATTCTAATATGAACATTGCGGTGAAGCAAATGAATCAAAAGTTGGGATCGTATAACAAATTCATATTTCAGAGACGGATTAAAAATGAATTTTTATCTTTTCGCATTTTGATGACAAGAGTTTACCGTAATTTCGACAGTGAAGAGTTTGAAAACAATCGACATTTTAAGAGGATTGTATCCAACATACAAGGAAATTATAAAACAATTCAGGTGCATTTATCGTCATTGAATAATGTGCAGTTGTGTAAACCCGATGGATTAACGAATTGTTATATAGATAATTCTTTTTTCAACCACGTGGTACTCGTTGAATTTGAATTGGAGATTAAAAAAATCTGGAGGAAACGGAATATAGTGGTGTGCTTAAGAAATGATGGAAAATTAAATGTCCATCTGAGATCTATCATTTATTACCCTATGAATACAGAGACTCATAGTCCTATATATTGGGGGTCTAATGAAGAAATCCAACATGACGGATAATAAAATTTCTGAAAATTTTAATGTATAAAATATTTTAGTTGAAATAAATCTTTCTTTATTTTTAAGGTATGGCGAATTTGAAATAATTTATTTTTAAGGCATGGCGAATTTAGAAATAATTTATTTTCAAGGTATGGCGAATTTAGAAATAATTTATTATTAAGGCATGGCGAATTTAGAAATAGTAAATAGTAGAAAGAGTAGGGAGTATGGAAGTGATATTGCTATCAATCTTGTTATATTTATTAACATTTCAGATAAAACCTTTAGATACTTAAATAATGTTTTTTAAAGCTAAAATTTTATTAGAATTTTATTAACAGATTGAATGTAAATGTGTTTAAATTTTTTACCTTTATGGAGAATTAATTGCTTTGGAAGTCAAGTTAACTGTGAATGATTATATTTAAAAACAAATAAGAAGAAAAAATTATATATGCTACGCATTTTCAATAAAGTACTTACTTTTTTATGAAATTTGTAGCAAACTAGAAGAATTGAATCTGACTGTAAATCATTTTGCAACTGAAACACATTAACAAAAATATTTCTATTTTTTTTTTACACCTCTTAACCGTTTCGTGTTTCTTTTCTTTTCTTTTTTTTTTTTTTTTTTCAAATATTCTTAAGAGAATGCGCTTATTTGTCGAAGGTAGAATATTATTTGAATTTTGATCTCATCGAGTAACTATTTGGTGATCACGTGTAATTCTATTAAGAAAACACGTGACTAACGCATGTAATGTTATGTATTGAAGAAACAGATAGCTATCGCGTGCTTCCCTTTATAAAAAAAAAAAAAAAAAAAGAATCAGTTTAATTTGAACGTAAATCATTTGAAATATGCATTCAGAAAATAGTTTAAAGAAAAGATGGAGTATGAAGCCTTTTTAAAATCTATGAAACCTTTAGCACAGTCAGCAGATAAACTCGAAAAAATAAATTCACTATTGAATAAAATGACATTTGATTCAACATTCAATGAAAAATGCAAGTCTCTCATCAAAACAAACGAAAGTGCTATGACCAAAATTTTGAAAATTTCCCATAAACCAAACCAAAAAGCATATCAACTGATACTACCACATCTCGAAAAACAGTATTGGTTTAGAGCTACTACTTATCATTGGAATGCGGTTAAGAAACTGTCTTCAAAAACGTTCTGTCCAGAATCAGATGATGTAACATTCGGCTCAATATTTAACATACAACAAAATCCTACTGTAGCCAAAAAAACTCAAAAGACTTGGAATTCACCCAATAGGGATGTCGGCGTACTTTCCAAGCACGATATTTCAAACGACTCTAGAATATCTCATCAATTAGTCTCAAGCGTGATGCGAGCATTGAAATTGGAAAAATAAAATTCCTACTCGAGTTCTAAAGTTATTGGTTTAATATTTGTCAATTAATTGACTTATTATTATATAAGTTGTGCAATATATTATGTGTAATTCTATATATTGTGTATTGTAATTCTATATATTCTATATATTGTGTAAAACGTGTACTAATATATTGTGTGTAATTCTTAACTTTTTCCTATTACCCAGCAACTAGCTCTAGCTCTCAATTCGATCCTATTGATACCTTTATTTAACTGTAGTATCTAGTAAGTAAAAATGAGTTCGTGATGTTACAAACATTTCGTTAATATAAGGGTCTGTTGGCCTGAACGGTACAACACCAAGCACGATCAATATTGTTTTAATTTGTTTTTATGTTAAATTGTTGAACGATATGTTCAATTTTAAGGGTCCGTTGACCTTCTTTCTCATGTGTTTCAATGTTTTCGAGGCTTGTTGCCATCGCTGTTACTGTAAAATTTTTAACATTTTATTTCTATATAATTGCTGTCAAATTAAATTGTTGTTCCACTGCATTCGGCGAATGGGCCTATAGGCCTAGGCCGCTGTAAAATTTCCTTATCATAAGTTGTGCATTTACAAATACGAAAATACAATTCAAATTCCAGTCAGCCAGTAGGAAAGTAATAAAACAACTACACGCTTCAAAGGTTTTGATCCAACTGAGGAGAGAGGCGATAGTAGCGCCATTAAAAAAAAGATTAGCGCCGCCCACTGTATTCATTTACTGCAAATTATTTGCTATCAGACAAAAAAACATTTTTGATTTTTCTATCAATGTTGTTCAACAGCACCTTTTGAATCGATGATAACATCAACCAACCTCTTCTAGATTGATAAAAAAAAAAAAACTCTATTAACGATTTCGCTTTTATTCCGAATTTAGTTTTGAAAAGTATAGTTGGATTTATAATTAATATCTTAAGTCTAAAATTTGCTAGAAACAAGTGATCAGTATAGTTTTTCTCGCTAAAAATAGTCAGATTTTCTAATTCCTCAAAATTGAATATGAACGAAATAATTAAAATTTCTGTAGATAAACTACTAAATGAAACATTAGAAGAATTTACGATGGATTTTGAGCAAATGACTTCTACTGAAATCTATACCTCCGACGACACATTCAAATCTCAGGATTTGGAATCCTTATCCGATGTAGGACCAATGTTGGATTCCTTGCTGGATAATTTAAAAACTGAAGATTTTATAGATGAAACAGAAATTGTAGATGACAAAACTAAAGTTTTTATTGAAAAAACACTAGACAACTTATACGAACCGTTTAAACCCGTTGTAGAGCAATTATCACCGAGTATAAATTACCCGAATACTGTATTCGAGTCACCATGTAGTAGTGATTCGAATACAATCATCGAACAATTGTCACCATGCAATAGTTTAATTCAACAATCGTCTCCACAAAGTGATAAAGGAATTTTAAATGAGGAATTTTCATCATACAGTAGTGATAGTGAATCAGCAACTAAACAAGTATTTTCACCTGGTGATATTGAATCAGCAATTGAACGGGTATTTTCACCCGGTGATTGTCAATCAGCAATTGAACGGGTATTTTCACCCGGTGATTGTCAATCAGCAATTGAACAAGTATTTTCACCCTGTGATAGTGAATCAGCAACTAAACAAGTATTTTCACCCTGTGATAGTGAATCATCAATTGAACAGGTATTTTCACCCGGTAATAGTGAATCAGCAACTAAACAAGTATCATCAGCCGGTGATAGTGAATCAGCAATTGAACAAGTGTGTGAATTGATTGAAAAAAACGATCAAAAGTTCCATTATTATCCTGGATTTTCCCATCCCATATGTCAAGTTTGTTTCAGAGACGTATTATCCTTAGACGACTGTATAACACTCATATTCTGTGGGTGCTTTTTCCATATAAACTGCTTGGCAAGATTGCTGTATAGTAAACAAATATCGGGAGAATGCCCAAAGTGCACCAAGGAGATATTTCATGTGGATATGAAGAAACTGATGGATATTGGTCAAGATTTAACACCGTGGACATGGAAAGATACTTTAAGTGCAATGGAGTATAAAAAGTTTATTATTCCTGACAGCAATATTAATTCCTATAGAAATAAAATGCAACGAGAAGATCAAATTAAAGGGAAACCGGGTAAATAAAAAATTTCCAACTGTTTTTTCATCAATGTAGATTAACATATAAAATTTTTATAAGTTGATTTTGTATTTGAATATTTTTTCTTTCTTTTTTTGTATCTGAATATTTTTTCTTTCTCTTTTTGAATTTAAATTTGACATATTGTAATTTTTCAGTATGTATAAATATATGTTTGTTGATTTTGTATCTGAATATTTTTTCTTTCTCTTTTTGAATTTAAATTTGACATATTGTAATTTTTTAGTATATATAAATATATGTTTGTTGATTATGTGGTCATTTTTTTTTTTTGAATAAAATATATTATTGTTTCATGTTGCGTTATATTGTCTTATTTTGAATTGTATTGTTAATTTTTTTGAAAAAAATTAGAAGGAAAAAAATATAAGAAGAAGGCTTTGGAAGGCTAAATCAGATTTATTTTAGATTAACAGTTATAGATAATATAAATACTTGATTTCATCAACTTGGTATTGGTTAACATAAAAACTTTCAAACTTCAAATTTTTTCAGATGAAATAAAAAAAAACAGTATTCAAGAACAAAATAATAAAGTTAATAAAGAAAATTTTAAAAATATTCAAGGAAAAAAAATTGGATTAAAAATATAAAATATATAAAAATAAATATATGAAATAAATAAAAAATATTAAAAAAAATATATATATATATATAATTATATACATATATATATAAAAAAAAATTTGTCTAACAATCACCAAAACAAATGTTTTGCTGCTGGTGATCAAAAATTAGCAAGTATTAAAACAACTTCATTGGATGAAAGAAAGAATGGAAAATTATCTCATTCCCATTGGAAATAAGCACAATGCACCTCTTGATTCCTATATAATTTACAGTATGCGGGGCGGAATCAAAGGAATTAATTATGTGAAACGAAACAATTATTTTAATTTTATAAATTACTATCTTAACTGTTATAGCGGCGAGGATATGAATCTAACGCTTGATTTAGCATTAGCTGAAACTCATGCCTTGCTGTTTGATTTGGATTTTCAATTTGTGAACGAGTATGATTCCAATGCAGTGAACCAGTATACTAAAGAGAACGTTTACCCCTGCTTACAATCCCTGTTGAATAATTTAAAATGTTTTTCAGTCATTGTAGCCATCCGTCCTGAAGGAGGTCTTCACATCCACTTACCCGAACTTACTCTAAGTCACGATGATTACATCCTCTTGTGTAGTCAACTGCAGACACATTTGAGCAAAACTTTTGACACCTTTTCTGTAACTCTCGATATTGTGAAAAACTTCAATTTGGCTACCTCTGCCAAAGTGGGAATGTTACCTTATTCTCCCATTTACATTTGCTATTTTGAACAAGAACGTATCCCTCTCGAATTGCCTCTATTTCACGAGGGGCATTATACGCGCGTCTCTCTAACGCATCGCAAATTGTTTAAACTAAAAAAAATCAACACGCATACAGTTTATCGTGAAATACTGCCGCTTCATTACCCTATGATGATGAACAAAATGTTTTTTTACATGATGCCCATTGTCGTGCGAGAATCGCTGCAACCCATCTGTTATCAGACTCAAATTTCGACTCACGTGCAACAGCCCTTTCAACCCGTAGCTACTTTCAAGTTTCGAGAACGCGAATCTTATATCATATCCAAATCAGTCGATTTAAATTTTAAATCGACTGATTTTATGAAAGCATTTCATTTCATTCACGCCAACGGTATTCGCATTAGTGATTTTGAGAGTGAAAATTATGCGTTACGCCAGTGGTTGAAACGCAGTCAACTAAATCATACGGTCGTTTCGGATATTTTTGAAGATGTCAATCGTTTGTTGGTCGAAGACAATACGTTTTTAAGAGGTCATCCTTATCCCGTGAAAGCTATTATGGAATTTAATCACGGTGTGCATTTCCTGCCCATGTACTATGCCTTATGCAATCACAAAAAAATGAAATCGTCTGATTTAATGCGCTTCCTGAAAAGTCTCAACGTATCAGATGAATTGTTAAATAAAATGCAAGATATTGATGATGGTATTATTGATGCCATCTGTAAAGATTTCACCATCAACACCATTCTTTATTGCGGCTCCAATTTGTCTCAGAAATGTACGGCGTTTAATGATAAAATTAAAAATATCATTTGCGAAATGGCCAACACGCTCGAATCTTGCATGACCCCCGACAATCTGATGGATGTGATTTACCGCATTATGGAGCGTTACAATCCCGTTATTGTGGCGCAGTTAAAGAACTCGTGCAAGAAACCAGTCAAATATATGTGGAATATTATACAACAACAATGGCAGGAAGTTCAAGGGGACTCACAAATTAAAAATAATATTGTAAAAATTTTGACCAATATTCGCAAAGTGATCAGCCATTCTCCACAAGCCCGCACTGTGTTGAAATTGTGTCAAATCAGTTTGGCGCAAGAGATTTTGGCCAATATTGAAAGTGAATCTAACATGAACCGCCAACAGATTTCAATTGACCAACATAAATGGCATATTCGGATAGGGGATGTAGGAGTGTTATGCTTGCTGTCTGGTCATGTGGGATCGACCGTGCCCGAATTTTATTTATCGAATTTATCCATTGGGATTCCTCTGTCGGCGCAAGAGTTGATGGATTTAAGAACTGACTCATACCTGTCTTTGGTGTACAAAACGCTGCTATCCAGAGAATTTTTTGACGCCTATTTGACCCATCTGTTTATCGATCTGACGGACGATTTTAACGATACGTTGGTGGAAACGGCTAAAAAGTTTGAGATTTATGACCCAAGCAATCTCTATATCAAAAGTATTCTCAATTTTTACGAACATATAACTAAATATATGTCATTTGAATATGATGTATTAATTTATATGATAGATGTATTATCAAGTATTTTAATTGCAACTAACTATTGTCGACATTTTTTTATTTTTCAAGGTGTGACGGGGAATGGGAAATCGAAATTTTTTGAAATGATTTCCAAAGTGTTTGGCAGTTACAGTCAAAATATTAGAAATGTGAATTTGCAGAGCATGAAGAGTTTGAATGCTCAACCCGAAATGGCCGCATCGCTTTTCAACAAGCGCGTAATTCTCATTGAGGAATTGTGTGGAAAAATTGACGAAAATCTCATCAAGGAAATTACGGGCAACTCCCAAACGAGTTTCCGCTTCTTGTACGAAAATAATACGGGAGGATGCCCCACTGCTAAAATATTTGCTACCACAAATACTGCTCCAGTGTGTACCGGTACAGAAGCATTTCGAGCGAGAGTGGTCACCTTTCCATTCCATTCGTCGTTTGTCATGTTTGAAGAGAACGTGAGTACGTCGTATCAGGTCGAACACGATCGTTACAAACTCGTTCGAAGCGATGCTGTCACGAACGATTCGTATATGGGCTTTTTTATTTTCATTTACATTCATTTGGTTTACAATATCAATCAAAAAGATGGGTATTTGCATTTGAGACCTGAGCCGCTCATTTTAAAAGAATTTAAAGAACATTATTTACAGATGACATCTTTGTACATGCAATTTAAACAATATGCAGATGTACAACTGGTTGAAGGAGAATCCACCACACGAAGTGATGTTATTTCGGCCATCCATACGTTTTTGGTGGAAACTAAAAGAGTAGGTAGTGTGCGCGATTCAGATTTGTTGACCAAATTTGAAACGGAATTCAGACAGCATAAACAGTGTGAAGAAATTAATGATTTTTATGAAATGTGTGGGATGGACGAGGAAGATTATGAACCCGTAGTGAAAAGGAAAAAACCGACCTGTATTACTTTGTACAAAGACATTTCAATTAAAACAGTGAGAAGAAAATAAAAAATGTAAGTGAAATTATTTCCACTTTCATGTAAATGAAATTATTTCCACTTTTATATAAATGAAATTATTTCCACTTTTATGTAAATGAAATTATTTCCACTTTTATATAAATGAAATTATTTCCACTTTTATGTAAATGAAATTATTTCCACTTTTATGTAAATGAAATTATTTCCACTTTAGATTTGTTTTTATTCATTACATTTGTTTCATATAAATGAAATTATTTCCACTTTTATGTAAATGAAATTATTTCCACTTTAGATTTGTTTTTATTCATTACATTTGTTTCATATAAATGAAATTATTTCCATTTTCATGTAAATGAAATTATTTCCACTTTAGATTCGTTTTTATTCATTACATTTGTTTCATTTAAAATTTTCAAACAAAAATCAGAAAATTCCAAAACTTTAATTGCACTTGAAAAGAAATAGATGAGAAATAAATAAATAAAAAAATTTATGAGAAATAAATAAACAAAAAAATAAATGAGAAATAAATAAATAAATAAATAAATAAAAAATAAATGAGAAACAAATAAATAAAAAGAGGAAGAAAAGAATTTTTTAATTTTAATTAATTGTAGGTTAGGAATTTTCCAACTTAAGTGTCACTGGTATTGAGATGCCGCGTGAACATTTAAAATTTGAGCCAATTATAATTTGATTTAAAATCCGAGTTAAATAAGAATTTGATTTAAAATCCGAGTTAAATAAGAATTTGATTTAAAATCTGAGCTCCATTTGCTAAACTATGGCATTATTTTTATGTTTATAAACAAGCTCCATTGGCTAAGCTATGGTGCTCTTTTTCCCACTGCGATGGGAAAAAGTCTCTCATACTCCGGACAACATTGTGACGGTAAAAATTACTGGTATTGATTCGGATGGAAAGTATATTATTCACGAAAAATTATACAAAGAATGGATCGGAGTGTGCACTATAAACATCGATAAAGTGGTTAAAAACGTCAAAAGGTATTTTCCATCATGTTGCATTTCGTACAAACTATTAAACGAGCAACTTTACAAAAAAGTCTTACCCTATTTCAATGAACGCTTAAAAAAGGGTAAATTGCGCTACTCGAATAAGCCATTTTATAAATTGTATGTCTCCGCTTCGATTGCAGATGTGGGATATTTTTTTAATGTGTACAAAATGGCTTATTATGAGTTGGATGATTGGTTGGTCCGTCTTTATATCGATTTAGGAGGTGATTTTTATTACAAGTGGTACAATGTTGATCCTCATTCAAAAGGATTGTTGGATGCGTTTCAAATCAATAGAAACTGTCAAAATATTCCCCCGATATATATGGCGGCCTTTGATTTGGAAACGATTCCTTTAGATGGCGAGGATCGCGTACCGACAGGCCATTCGTCAAGTGATCGTATTGTAATGATGAGTATTGTGAAATGGTCCAGTATAGGCCATTATTCAACGCATGTGTTATATCTCAATCCGTTAACTAGAGAAAAAGCATTTGATGGTCTAGAAAAAGCAGGAGAAACTACAAAAAGTGTGCACGATTCTTTGAACCTCAGAGAAAAAGCAGGAGAAATTACAAAAAGTATACACAATTCTTTAAACCTCAACCCTTTTCTTTACCGAGAATATTTCAACGAGCTCGACATGTTGCGTGATTTTTTTCAACTTATGCAAGATGTACAAGTGATTACGGGCTACAATATCAATCAATTTGATATTCCTTGTCTATTGGCTCGATTGATTTGGCTGCAAGCTTATGATATCACAAACCACTTTTCCTCCAAGCAAATTGGCAAATACATCATTCCCACCTGGGACAACAAATTGGTGATCGACATGTACAATTTTGTCGATATTTTTTCTTCTTACAATCTTCCAAGCTTAAAGCTCGATGACGTATCTCACTGTAAACTCGGCGAGGCTAAAATTCCCGTGAAATCGACTGGCATTCACGCTTGGTATGTTTCTGATAGTGTCACTCTAAAATTGCTACACTCCAGAGACACAAATTACTGTTTCCACGTGTTACAACCCAGAAATGTGAGATTGTTTGAATTTGGGACTTTTACGCAGTATTTAGAATATTGTTTACAAGATTCCAAACTAGTTTATAAATTGTTTATGCACGAAAAAGCGCTCGAATTTCTCGTTGAGAGGGCAAATTTTACCTGCCTTCATCTGGAAGAAGCCCTCTACTTTGGCAATTCCAGGTACATTTTCAATGTGCTCAAAACGTACGGGACGCTGATGGGTTTCTTTCTCAATGCTACCTTTTTTAAAAATACCAATGTCCAAGATAGCAAACCTTTTAAAAAGTTTTTTCTCAAAGAGAACACATATCAGGGTGCACTCAATTACTCTTTGGCTGGCACGTTTCACAATAATGTTCACGTCTTTGATTTTGCGAGTATGTATCCCTCTATTTTACTCAATCAAAATTTATGCTATGGTACGTGCACCATATTGACAACCCAAGATTATTTTCAATTACCTCCCGATATTCGAGACCAATGCTGTAATGTACCTTATCGCAATCATTCTGAGACTGATTTTGCAAATGCATGTGTTGATATCACTAGACCCTATCAATATCCCGAGGTAGAAGAGCACGATACTGCTGTCATGGTGTGGTATAAAGACGAAAAAGGGTTTTTACCTACTGTTTGTGAACATTTTCTCGCAAAACGGTTCGAGGAAAGAAAATTATTCAAAGAAACCGGTAATATCATTCATTATAATAAACAGTTGAATATGAAATTATTTCTCAATTCCATTTATGGTTGCATGGGTTCGAACGAAACCCCTCTCGCTTGTCTGTACATTGCCATGTCTATTACCGCCTTTGCGAGAATGTATTTACTCGCTTCAGTTCAATTCTTTCTCGCCCGAGACTGTGTCATTGCAAATTGCGACACAGACAGCGTCTTTGTGGTGAACAATTCTTCGACTGACGCTACTCTCGTCAATCGTTTTTTAAATCAACCACACATGAGTTTAGCATACGAACAAACAATGGATTTTTTACTTATCATTTCTAAAAAACGCTACGTCTATCAAAAGGGAGATACCATCTATTTTAAAGGATTTGAAAAAAAGTCAAGTCAATTGGTCAAAGATATGACGCATTTGTTGGTCGAAAAAACGTTTAAAGCGTACAAAAAGGGACACACGAGTCAGTCACGAGGGCTTAAAATTTGGGTCAAAACGTTGGTTCAGGGATATGCAGCGTGTAAGGATCCTAAAAAATATTGCTTGACGCGAAAAGCGAAAAAATTGGAGGAGTACAAATCAAAAACGTGTCCCCAGTTGAAACTGTTGAGAAAAAATCCCGAATTGGGAGGACAATATATTGATTATACCTATAGTCAGGCAGACGTCAAATACAATCGGGAGACCCAGTGGATTATGCGGGTAGAAGAGGTAGAGTATGTCAATTTTGAAAAATTGATTGGTAGTCAAAAGAAAATTTTAATGACTATATTAAACATTGCCTTTTTTCGATCGCAACTGGGTGACAAATGGTGTGACCAAGTGTTGAATACGATGAAATGGAAAAACTTTTTAAATGCTGAATTTAAACAGTATTGGCAAACAAAAAAATGCATTTTAATTTTGATGAAGAAAGGGGTTCGCTATACGTTTAATATATAAATAAATGAGATGTATTTGATCGATCAAAAATTATAAACAAAAAAGTATTTTAATTTTGATGAAGGTGTTTCGCTATACATTTACGCTTTACGTTTAATATATTAAGAAATAGGATGATGTATTTGATTGATCAAAAATTATAAACAAAAAAGTATTTTAATTTTGATGAAGGTGTTTCGCTATACATTTACGCTTTACGTTTAATATATTAAGAAATAGGATGATGTATTTGATTGATCAAAAATTATAAACAAAAAAGTATTTTAATTTTGATGAAGGTGTTTCTCTATACATTTACGCTTTACGTTTAATATATTAAGAAATAGGATGATGTATTTGATTGATCAAAAATTATAAACAAAAAAGTATTTTAATTTTGATGAAGGTGTTTCTCTATACATTTACGCTTTACGTTTAATATATTAAGAAATAGGATGATGTATTTGATTGATCAAAAATTATAAACAAAAAAGTATTTTAATTTTGATGAAGGTGTTTCTCTATACATTTACGCTTTACGTTTAATATATTAAGAAATAGGATGATGTATTTGAAATCACTTTTTCACTAAGCTACATTTCCAGGCAATTGACGCAACTGTTTAGGCATTGACGCAAATGGATGCATTCTGTTGAGTGGCGCCATCATCGTTCCAGGGGCGGGGAAGTCGTCATCGCTTCGTTAACATTTCGACAAAGTCGTTTAGAAGATGCAGTGAGTGGTGGATAGAGCTCTATACATCTACATGAAAAGTACAGGAATCTATCATGAATCGACGTACCATCCAACTTTTAAATAATATTCCTCAGATAAAAAAAAGCACACCTACTTTTAAAAAGTGTGTGCCTTCTTTCAAGAAATTAGTTACGAAAAGTGCTTCACAGAAATTTTTAAAATTGTTTCAAACCGATAAAAACATTCTAATTTACCTCAAGGAGTATCCTCAGAAATGCCATGAAATGTTCAAAGTAAGTTTACATGATTTAGTTAAATTTCATTTCAAAAAACCTACTCGTACTCATCGTATTCAATTGAAATCTTTTTTTCGAAATCAATTAAAACATTCAACTTCTTTTAAAGGATATAAAAGTCCTAAATTGAATTCATCGAAAAATGCAATTTATTCTAAACTAGATATAAGTACATTTAATGTAAATTCAACTAGAATTAAAGGTTTAAACCATTCTCAAAAAAAGGCTACAAATGATTTATCTAGTTTAAAAAATGTTGAATCATTTGAATCAGATAATGGAAAAAATGATAATATTCCTAAACTGAATTTTAATGAAAAAATCAGCATAATGGTTTCTATAGATTTGGTTAAATTAATGCGTATACCCAAATCATCAAACACTTTGAGCATTTCACGTGAACAAACTAGCGATTCGAATCAATCTATTGTATCATTAAATGAATATGATTCGAATCAATCTATTGTATCATTAAATGAATATGATTCGAATCAATCTATTGTATCATTAAATGAATATGATTCGAATCAATCTATTGTATCATTAAATGAATATGATTCGAATCAATCTATTGTATCAGTAAATGAATATGATCCGAATCCATCTATTACATCATTGAATGAATATGATCCGAATTTATCTATTATATCATTGAATGAATATGATCCAATAACAAATTGGAAAATGGTATAAAATGTTAATAAATTAAAAGTAAAAGAAATGTCTTCATGATAATTTGTAAAAATTGTAAAAATGAAATGTCTTTATGATAATTTGTAAAAATTGTAAAAATGAAATGTCTTTATGATAATTTGTAAAAATTGTAAAAATGAAATGTCTTTATGATAATTTGTAAAAATTGTAAAAATGAAATGTCTTTATGATAATTTGTAAAAATTGTAAAAATGAAATGTCTTTATGATAATTTGTAAAATTGTAAAAATGAAATGTCTTTATGATAATTCGTAAAAATTGTAAAAATGAAATGTCTTTATGATAATTTGTAAAAATTGTAAAAATGAAATGTCTTTATGATAATTTGTAAAAATTGTAAAAATGAAATGTCTTTATGATAATTTGTAAAAATTGTAAAAATGAAATGTCTTTATGATAATTTGTAAAAATTGTAAAAATGAAATGTCTTCATGATAATTTGTAAAAATTGTAAAAATGAAATGTCTTTATGATAATTTGTAAAAATGAAATGTCTTCATGATAATTTGTAAAAATTGTAAAAATGAAATGTCTTCATGATAATTTGTAAAAATTGTAAAAATGAAATGTTTTCACGATAATTTGTGAAATGTTTATATTAAAAATTTGCTTATTTTTTTTAAAATAAAACTTTTTTTAAAGTAAAGGTGCAATTATTTCATAATGCTTGGCATGTTTGATTTATTTTACACTCTTTTAAAACCCAATAAAAGTACTATTGTTTTTGGAAATTTAGGAAGAAGGGTAAATTTAATAATTTATTATTTAAATAAATTCTATGATGAGTGGGTTGTAGAAATTCGGTCCAGATGGGATCTACCCATAGTAGAAACGATATGTGATGTTTTGATATGGATAGAACCTCCATTTCAGACAGATATTGTCAAACCTTATTACGCCAAATGTATGATTGTATTTACGAGTCATTTACATTTAAAAATAAACAATATACCTATTATATATCATTTTGTGGGTCCGTACAATTACGAGTCACTCGTGTCAAAGAGGAATGAACACAGGAAAGAAAATTGTATTCTAAAACCCAATTTATTTCATACGGAGCCGTTTGAAGAGTATACCCGAAATGTTTTGATTGATTTAAACGAGTGTCGAGATGATCATGAAGCATTGATTTGTTTTTTGAATGCATTAGAAATCTTAAAAAGGTCTTCCATAGTATATTGGAATGTGAATTATAAAAATGAATTCTCATTTTTACATTATTGTCCAGAAGTGATTCGCTATTTACATTTAGAAAGGTTGTTAAAAAACGCAAGTGTGCGAAGCATTCACGATTCAACATGAATCGTTAAAATTTATATATCTAAAGGGTATATTGAGGGCACTGAAGGTGTTTAGAAAATTCATTCTCCTGCTTGACGTTTGACGAATAACAGTGCTTATAGTTACGTGTATATGACATTCTCTAAGATTTTTAAAAGACAATTTGTTTCTAATAATCTAATAAATAATAAATTCTAATAAACGATGCAATTTGTTTCATTCCCTTTTGATATTGTTCAAAGACTTTGTCAATACCTGAGTAACGTTGATATATTCCACTTAAGTAGTTTAAATAATCAAGAATTAAATTCCAAACTCGTATTTAAGGAAGATGATGAAAAACTTTTAAAAATCTTTTGCAAACATTGTAAACATACAACAGATACAATAGGTTTAAAAAACGTTCAAAAATCCACTAAGAAATGGAAGCTTACGGGATGGTGTTTCTTATGCACCGCTCCCAAGCGTTACCGTACAGTGCGACCCATGTGTTTTACAGAGTATGAAAAGAAATTGAATGTGTGGTGTGCTTACTGTCATCAACATACCGATACAAAGGATTGGACATTGTTAGTTTTATTAATGGGCTCATGTGCAGTCTGCCATCATTTCAAACCTTTTTCAGCTCCTCTTGGAGACATGTTTTTTCCAGGTTATGAGCCAGCGAATCATTTCACTATTGATTTAAAATTTAAATGTTTCAATTGTTACCGTGAGACAGATACATTGAATTTAAAGAACATATTGGTCAGCGATTCAGATGCAAAGAAAGTTTATGCTATAGAAGGATTTTGTTTTATTTGTATTAGCCGGAAATTTCTTATCGTAAATCTCCCTGTAAATTTGATAGATTATGGCCAAAAATTCAATATTTGGTGTACTTATTGTCAATATCACACAGACTCCTATGATTTGAATAGAAAAGAAGATATGTTGATAGGATTTTGTGCCACCTGCCATCTTCTCAAAGAACATATTCCCTTTACACCGAAAAAAAATATGGTTCTCAACGGAATAAAAACATCACAATATTTCAATGGATTGTTATCATGTCTTGTATTTTGCTTGTAAATTGCTTTATAGCATAGAAGTTCTAATAATAAAAATTTAAAGGTAACAATTCTATTTGTTTTTTTTTTAAATCTATTTAAACTATTAAATGTTAGCATTTCAAAAGTGTAATTATACTGTATAATAAAAATTCCCAAAAATCCCTTAAATTTCTTCGTAAATACTAAAGAATAAATTTAAAAAAATAAAATTAGTGTTGAATAATCAAGTGTTAAACAGAAAGACAAAAGATACTTTTTCTTTTTTTTTCTTTTTTTCTTTTTCGGGCGAGTAGAAGGTTAAATATTTAGTGTCTGTCAGAAAATATATTGTTTTCTTAACAATCTTATATTCATCAGCAGATGTTTAATTCAAAAAAATCTACAAATTCTTTTTTAAAATGTGTGATTCGACAAGTAACAAGTATTCTGACGATTCTTTAAAACTGTTAAACGATATAAACAGTCAAGAGAATCACGCTCTTTCTAGTATTGTTATAGAAAAGTTTGAAATTATTCCAACTCAAAGCAAAACGTTGAAAGAGGGAAAGTTAGTGCCCAAAGGCTATGAAACAGTGACAATGGAAAAATGGAAAGTATCATCAAATGAATTTAATGTTTCCACCAAAGCAGATTCTTCATCTACTGCATCCAAAAATTCGCGTCTCATCATAGGTAGTCACACAAATGTGATGAACTCTGAAACAGGTCAAGTCTATTATTTAACCAATGTCCTGAAAGAAAATATTTACAAAGCCTTGTTTTATGACTTTCTGCATACCTATGTAAAAGAGTTTGAAGTGGGTTATATTTTTGTGGAAAAATTATTCATGATACCATATGAAGCGATACAAAAACAGTTGATTCACATTCAATTTACGTTTACAGAAAGACCAGGAATGAATGGTTTAAAATTGTTTACTACCTTGCTCATGGATGACAAGTTGAATGTCACTCATAAATTTAATTCTAATATTTCTGAAAGTAAATAAAATATTAATTAATGCGCATTAACATGGGATGCTTACCCATTATAATTAATAATAAATGCTTCATAATTTATGTATTTTGTTATTAAATGTAAATAAAATATTTAATCTAGAATGATGACTATTGAATATATAAAATATAATCTACACTCAATATCTTCTATAAAATGTTTTAATAGTTACTAAAAAATAATAGTAAATATTTAATTTAAAATGTTGACTATTGAGTATATAAATTTGACTATTAAATACATAAAATATATAATTTGCATTCAATATCTTCTATAAAATATTTTAATAGTTACTAAAGATTAGATTTTGAATTTTCATAATTGAAAGTTTGAAAAATTAACACTTTGAAAAACTGACATTTATTAATAATGTTGATATATTGGTATTATACTTTTTAACCTGTAGGAGTCTAATTATATTCTTGAAATTTTATAAGCGAGAGTTTAAAAATTCCAGATTTTGAAAAACTTACATTTACTAATGTTTACATATTGGTATAATTTATTAATAATGTTCATATATTAATAATTTTGATACATTAATAATGTTCATATATTAATAATTTTGATATATTAATAATGTTCATATATTAATAATTTTGATACATTAATAATGTTCATATATTAATAATTTTGAAACATTAATAATGTTCATATATTAATAATTTTGATACATTAATAATTTTGATACATTAATAATTTTGATACATTAATAATGTTCATATATTAATAATTTTGATACATTAATAATGTTCATATATTAATAATTTTGATACATTAATAATGTTCATATATTAATAATTTTGATACATTAATAATGTTCATATATTAATAATTTTGATACATTAATAATGTTCATATATTAATAATTTTGATTAAATTTAATGTTAATATATAGGTATTGTAACATCTGCTATTTTCTAAATATTATTTTTATTTGACAAGTCTTTCAGGAGCTACATATAAATAGTTGTGAAATCTATTACATTTTAAAATGTGATCAACAGTTACCCAAGTCAAATGATTATTCACAATCAAGGTAAAGAAATAGAGCAATTCAATCTTTGTAATTTCAAACATGGTATTATTTTCTTTGGGGCAAGCAAAGTCTCTTGCTATTTCTTCCAGCGCTTTAGAAATTTCATAATGATTTTGTGGATCAATGATTAAGTCGCCATTAAATGATAAAATGAGAGGTATTATTAATTTTTTAGTATTGAGAAAATACAAAAAACCGTATTTGAATTGATTTCTGAGCAGTTCCATAATGTATTTTTTGGCTAATTTGACAGCTTGAGAATCGGTTACCAGTGACCACGTAACATAACTCGTAAAAGGTTTAAATTTGTGAAATTTTATGAATTTCGACACATCTATATCATTTCTAAACACATCAATGAGATGATCTACTGGTGTTTTTAATTTTAATACGCTTTCAATATCAATCATCTTACTTAAAAACACTTCCCGTTAAGTATTTTAAGTATCTTAAGATGATTGATATTGTTAACGTATTAAAATTAAAAAACACTAGTGGACCATCTCATTAATGCGTAAGTATTTTTCATCATTTTATTACTAAGATGATTGATATTGTTAAACGTATTAAAATTAAAAAACACTAGTGGACCATCTCATTAATGCGTAAGTATTTTTCATCATTTTATTACTAAGATGATTGATATTGTTAAACGTATTAAAATTAAAAAACACTAGTGGACCATGTGTAAGTATTTTTGCCATTTTATTCTTAAGATGATTTATATTGTTAACGTATTAAAATTAAAAAACACTAGTGGACCATGTGTAAGTATTTTTGCCATTTATTATTAAGATGAATGATTAATATTGTTAAAGTATTAAAATTAAAAAACACTAATGAACCATTTCATTGACGTGTAAATATTTTTCAACATTTTGTTTTTAAGATCTATTATTAACTAAAAATATTAATCGTGTACGAAAACTATAAAATTTTAAAAAGAAAAATTCCCACAATCAAAACAGCAAAACCGATCAAGAAATATCTCACCCATTCTACTGAGGTAAATGCAGATATGAGTGATTGACCAGCCCCTTTTGAAAGAGCAGCAAGAGCTTGTTGTGGAGTGGTCTTTTTACATTGCATTCGTTGATTTGGTAGGCAGGTGTGAAAAGTACAATCACAATTTCGACAACAAGATTTTTCCTTTTTTTCATCATAATTTTCACATTGATCGTCTAAAAAGGTAAATTGTGTAACTTCAGGTAGATAGTTGGTTAAATACAGATTACAGCAGCTGAGTTGTGGAATTTTACCAATGAGCGTGTCTCCTTCGTGCAAGAAACAGCCTGAATTTTCAATGATATAGTCTTGTACCGCATCGACACCGAGTGCAATGCCTACAGCAGCACCCGTTCCCAAAGCGACACGTTTGACAGTAATTTTAGGGATAAATTTAGAAACCTTTGCATTTTTTTTCATAAATTTAGTTAAAGTATCCAATTTGGTGCCTCTTTTGAGAGCATATTTGCTGCTGTGTTTAAAAATTTTGGCCACACTTTTAATTTGAACCATAATAATTCTTCTTTTCTTTCATTAAATATTGGACAGTTTATTTCAAAACTTTTTTAATTATTCATTGTTTCATAATCAATAAGTAATATTGAATGAGTAATATTTGATAGTCAGTATTCATCAAACATTAAAAAATACTTAATTAAACAATAAATATTAATCATTATTTTGTATATTAAAAATATTAATCATCATTTTGTAATTTATAAATATTATTTATTATCTTGTAATTTATAAGTATTAATCATTGTCTTGTAATTTATAAGTATTAATCATTGTCTTGTAATTTATAAGTATTAATCATTGTCTTGTAATTTATAAGTATTAATCATTGTCTTGTAATTTATAAGTATTAATCATTGTCTTGTAATTTATAAGTATTAATCATTGTCTTGTAATTTATAAGTATTAATCATTGTCTTGTAATTTATAAGTATTAATCATTGTCTTGTAATTTATAAGTATTAATCATTGTCTTGTAATTTATAAGTATTAATCATTGTCTTGTAATTTATAAGTATTAATCATTGTCTTGTAATTTATAAGTATTAATCATTGTCTTGTAATTTATAAGTATTAATCATTGTCTTGTAATTTATAAGTATTAATCATTGTCTTCTAATCCATGAATATTAATCATTATCTAGTAATTTATAAGTATTAATCATTGTCTTCTAATCCATGAATATTAATCATTGTCTTGTAATTTATAAATATTAATCATTATCTAGTAATTTATAAATATTAATCATTATCTAGTTATTTATAAATATTAATCATTATCTTGTAATTTAAAAATATTAATAATTATCTTGTAATTTAAAAATATTAATAATTATCTTGTAATTTATAAATATTAATTCAATGAATTATATTTAATAAATGATATTTAAGTCGATTATTAAACGTTGAATAGCTGACATTGAAAATAATAGATTAAATGACATCATAATCTGACGTCATGATCTTGTAACATTTATAAACTCTATCCGAAAAACAGCTGATTCATTTCAATGAATTATTTAAAACTAAAACGTTGAATTTAAAGAGCTAATGATGTATATATTGTCTCTCGACGTAACCCTCGAATCTTTAAACCCCACCCGTTCTTCACCTCCCGATATCGTCATAGGTACTAATGAAATTGAAGTATGTATGATAAAGTATTCCTGGGAACTTGTTGCTTATAATAGTGAAGAGAAAGTGTTTCAAACGTTTCAAGTGGATTTTCATCCGAACGAATCTACCTCTCAAGCGGTAAACACTGTCTATTCCTTTATCCCGAAAGAAACACGTCACATTATCATTAGTGATCTTTATGTCAACACCAGTTTATGCAATTCGTTAAAACACGTTTTTCCAAACCTAGTTATTCTGTCCGATGAAACTTTGTCAGATAATATTGCTTTTCCAACTATTATGAGTATTCCTTATTCAAAAATTTTTGCTCTTTGTTTATCCCAAATGATCGATCCTTTCTTTTATACTCCTGAAACAAATATATCCAATAAACTGCTTCAACTTCCACCTGTGATGCCTTCTCTGACAGAAATTTGCTCATCGAATGTGGTTCGTATACTGAAAGATTACAACCTTATCAATAGTTTGGAAGTACCAGAGTGTTTGAAATCACAAATGAAAAATAGATTTATTCAACAAAACTTTTACTATCGCGATCGACCAACGTTATATCTTATTGCTCACATGTTGAACTATAGTCATCTCCAAAGAGAATTATCTTGCGTTTGTGACGATATATATGATTTGGTTAATATGAATCCAGTTGAAACTATAAATCGCTTTGAAGAAAATTATACTGTGCTTAAAGGTGAATACAATCTCGTTGCAAATGATAGTATTTGTTTCAGAATCTTACTCACGACTTTTGCGACATATAAAAATTCTGAATGCTGGGAACTTTCTTTTTTTTCAGAAGATAATCATTATGATAAACTCTCAAACATTTTACATTTCGAAAAATTTATAGGTATAATTCAACTGAATAGAGACTTTTTTACGGATGTCATAACCATCGACAGTCAAACAGTGGTAAAGAAATGTACTGTAGACTCAATATTTGCTACGGCAATCGATCAATATGAAAGAATGGCCATTGTGGAACTGGAAGTCCCTATTTTTAGGAAAGGTAAAAATATTTGTATCAATATGTCAGAAAATTTTGAAATGACTTTTCGTGCTCGATCTATTTTGTATGTGTCACAATTGTTTCCCTTTTTTAATAGATGATTTGAAATAATAAATGATTAAAATTTTACCATTAGTTGAGAGTCTCAGAAATGTGCTTTTTGAAAGTTTTCCAAACATTGGAAATTATTTAATCAAACATTGGAAATTATTTAATGTTTGATAATCCATGAATATTATTTAATGTTTGATAATCCATGAATATTATTTAATGTTTGATAATCCATGAATATTATTTAATGTTTGATAATCCATAAATATTATTTAATGTTTAATAATCCATGAATATTATTTAATGTTTGATAATCCATAAATATTATTTAATGTTTAATAATCCATAAATATTATTTAATGTTTGATAATCCATGAATATTATTTAATGTTTGATAATCCATGAATATTATTTAATGTTTGATAATCCATAAATATTATTTAATGTTTGATAATCCATGAATATTATTTAATGTTTGATAATCCATGAATATTATTTAATGTTTAATAATCCATGAATATTATTTAATGAATCATTTGAAATTAAAACGTTGAATATTTGACATTGAAAATATTAGATTAAATGGCATCATCATCTGACGTCATGATTTTGCGACATTTGTAAACTCCATCCAGAAAAAACAGTTGATTCATTTAAATAAATCATTTGAAATAAAAACGTTGAATGGTTGACATTGAGAATATTAGATTAAATGACATCATCTACTGACGTCATGATCTTGCGCCATTTATAAACTCCATCCGGAAAAAAACAGTTGATTCATTTCAATGAATTGTTTAAAATTAAAACGTTGATGAATTTAAGGAGCGAATGATGTATATATTATTTCTCGACGTTATCCACCAATGTTTAGCACGCACCTATTCTTCACCCCCCGATATCATCATAAAGATGAATAAAATCAAACGATGGATAGTAAAATCTTACTGGAAACTTATTGTTTACAATAGTGAAGAGAAAGTGTTTCGAACGTTTCAAGTAAAGTTTTATCGAGACAAATCTACCTCCCAAGTGGTAAACAGTGTCTATTCCTTTATCCCGAAAGAAGCACGTCACATTATCATTAGTGATCTTTATGTCAACACTAGTTTATGCAATTCTTTAAAACACGTTTTTCCAAACCTGGTTATTCTGTCCGATGGAACCTTGTCAAATAATGCTGCTTTTCCAACTGCAATGTCTCTTCCTGATTCAAAAATTTTTATGCTGTGTTTATCTCAAATGATCGATCCTTTCTTTTATACTCCTGAAACAAATATATCCAATAAACTGCTTCAACTTCCACCTGTGATGCCTTCTCTGACAGAAATTTGCTCATCGAATGTGGTTCGTATACTGAAAGATTACAACCTTATCAATAGTTTGGAAGTACCAGAGTGTTTGAAATCACAAATGAAAAATAGATTTATTCAACAAAACTTTTACTATCGCGATCGACCAACGTTATATCTTATTGCTCACATGTTGAACTATAGTCATCTCCAAAGAGAATTATCTTGCGTTTGTGACGATATATATGATTTGGTTAATATGAATCCAGTTGAAACTATAAATCGCTTTGAAGAAAATTATACTGTGCTTAATGGTGCATACAGTCTCCTTGCAAATGATAGTATTTGTTTTAGAATCTTACTCACGACTTTTGCAACATATAAAAATTCTGAATGCTGGGAACTTTCTTTTTTTTCAGAAGATAATCATTATGATAAACTCTCAAACATTTTACATTTCGATAAATTTATAGGTATAATTCAACTGAATAGAGACTTTTTTACGGATGTCATAACCATCGACAGTCAAACAGTGGTAAAGAAATGTACTGTAGACTCAATATTTGCTACGGCAATCGATCAAAAGGAAAAAATGGCCATTGTGGAACTGGAAGTACCTATTTTTAGGGAAGGTAAAAATATTTGTATCAATATGTCAGAAAATTTTGAAATGACTTTTCGTGCTCGATCTATTTTGTATGTGTCACAATTGTTTCCCTTTTTTAATAGATGATTTGATATAATAAATGATTAAAATTTTTACTATTTGAGTCATTATTTTTATTTCTTAAAAATGCTGCTAGTAAAATCTCCATTATTTTATTTCTTCAGTATTTCTAGTTTCTTAAAATATTTAACCAAAGCAGAGATGTCAACTTTCTCCGGACAGCAAATATACATTTTAAAGTGGTAGTTTATCAATTGCGATTCTTGGTTTAATAAACTCATTTCAATAGATTTTAATCCACCACTATTTCTTAATAATTTGTAGGCTTATAAAATTCCCCACTTTATGGTACTTGTAGTAGTATTTAATTATTTTAGTTAGTTTCCAAGTGAAGTAGTATTTAATTATTTTGGTTAGTTTCCAAGTGAAGTAGTATTTAATTATTTTGGTTAGTTTCCAAGTGAAGTATTATTTAATTATTTTGGTGTTAGTTTCCAAGTGAAGTAGTATTTAATTATTTTGGTGTTAGTTTCCAAGTGAAGTAGTATTTAATTATTTTGGTGTTAGTTTCCAAGTGAAGTAGTATTTAATTAATAAAATTAATTAAATTTACTTCAAAAATTAATTAATAAAAATTAATTTTTTGAAATTGAAAATGTTCTTATACTTTTGATGCCAAAGTTTTTTCCATAAAATATTTTATATTCTAAACATGTTGACAGTATTTTTCTTTTGAAATTGAAATTGTTCTTAAACTTTTGATGCCAAAGTTTTTCCATAAAATATTTTATATTCTAAACATGTTGACAGTATTTTTCTTTTGAAATTGAAATTGTTCTTAAACTTTTGATGCCAAAGTTTTCCCATAAAATATTTTATATTTCAAACATGTTGACAGTATTTTTCTTTTGAAATTGAAATTGTTCTTAAATTTTTTATGTAATAAGATGGAAAAAGAAATCATGTATTGTATTTTATTTTTTTGCAATAAGATGTATGAAGTTAACATGTATAGATTTTATTTTATGTATCGTGCATGTCTCTTTTTTCAATTGACATTTCTTCAAAGCATCAATTGAAAAATAAGTGTAATTTATTTCTTTATATGTATAACAGTAAAAATAATTCTACGTTAAATAAAATTATATTAAATATTTTTCATTAAATATACAAATTTGATTCAATAAGTATTTAAACTAATAATATAGACACATAAATAGTAATCATTTAAATATAGTTATAACATTCATTGCCAAATATTTCAAATACTGACTTTCACTTTTAATGGTTTATATTTTCTATGAAGATAGGGATATCCAACTAATCTTTTTATTAAATCCGTCACTTGTAAATTGTCTAGATCCATTGTTGGGCAGTGTTTACCAAATGATATTGGTAATTTACTAATCACTTTGACTTTGTGAGGTAAATGATTACACGTTCGTTTCGCTTCGAAATATTTTATTCTTTTCTTGAGTTGCAATTTGCTAGCGAGATTGACTGGTGTCATACACACATATGGAGTACATTGAATAGAACATTTATTATTTTTTTGAGGTCCTATTTCTTGATGGATCGTTCGACTGTCCCACAACACTAGTGAACCAGCAGGAGCTTCTACACAAATATCGGAGTTTTTTTCCAAACGATCAATATAAAATTGTTTTTGTGGAGGAGTTAACAAGCACCAATCTGACTTGTGTTTAATTTGAAAAGTCTCTTGAAAAGCTTGGTGCAGTGCATGACTTTTTCTCAAAAATCGAAAGGTTGCATCGCCCTTGTGGACGGGATAGAGATTAACTAATCCTTGTACACATTCAAATCCGTTACGTTGAAAATTTTGATCAGTATGAAACCATTCTTTGTTGTGATGACAGCTGTGCTTGTTAAATTTTTGCGGTAAAGAAATACTGATACCATCAAAACTAGTTAATAGGTGCTCGGTATGCCAAATACGAATAAATTCTTCTATCACATTAGGATGTTGACGAATAGTCCAAGACAGTGGATTATGTCCAAAATCCCCATATTGAAACAACCTGCCCTGTTTGGGACAAAGTTTAAAAATAGAGACGTAGGTAGAGGGATCATTTTGAACAATGGGTTTATTTAAGTGTTGGGTTTTATTATGAAGCCAAGTCCACATGGTATTTTGAAGGGTTGAAATTTCTTTCAATGTTAATACATTTTCAATCACTTTTACCCCGTCTGTTTCCAAAGTAAAATCCCTACAGTTGAAATAATGCATGTTTGAAGAATGAGATCTTTTGTACACCAATAAAATATAATCGAAATATTTGAAGAATGAGATCTTTTGTGAGGCAATATAATCCAAATTTACAAAAGAAAAAAGGAAAATATTTACAAATGCGTATAATGGATTGTGGAGAATTAAATATAATATTCTACAAAAAAAAAAGAAAATGCAAAATAAAAAGAGACTAAGAAATTTAGAATTTGAAACAAAAGAACTAGAGGGTTTTTACGTTACCTCTAAATTAGTAAATCATAGTTTTTTAAATTGTTATTTTCGTATAAAAAAATGAGCATGATTATAAATTCAAAATTCAAGAAGTACCTACAGTGTTTTAAATTGTCATTTTTGAGCAAGAAAAAGCGACCAAGACTAAAGGTTTTATCAATTTATGTTTTATTTTGACACCTTTACTTCATTTCTAACTAAGGAAAGTTTTTTATTCAAAACAATGCAAAAACAATCAAAATTTCACAAGTTCTTAAGATAAATAACATTAATTATAAGATTAATAAAAACAAAAGAAACATTATAGAGATAATAAATAATAATAAGAAGAAGAAATTATTTTGTTTACTGAAAATGTACAATGGAAAAATCCAGTATGTGTAAAAAATATATTAGTTTTGAACAAAAGAAACATTATAGAGATAATAAATGATAATAATAATAAGAAATTATTTTGTTTACTGAAAATGTACAATTGAAAATCCTGTATACGTAAAAAATACATTAGTTTTGAACAAAAGAAACATTATAGAGATAATAAATGATAATAATAATAAGAAATTATTATGTTTACTGAAAATGTACAATGGAAAATCCTGTATACATAAAAAATACATTAGTTTTGAACAAAAGAAACATTATAGAGATAATAATGATGATAAGAATAAGAAATTATTATGTTTACTGAAAATGTACAATGGAAAATCCTGTATACTTAAAAAATACATTAGTTTTGAACAAAAGAAACATTATAGAGATAATAATGATGATAAGAAGAAGAAATTATTACGTTAAAGAACAATCTAGTGTGTTTGATTCATTAATTTGGAACAAAGGAATCATGGTTTTTAAGACGATTGCATGAATCACAACGTCCGTTCACTGTCCATCTTGCTCTTTTCCATTCATAAGTATGTGTGCGTCGGCGACAATAAACGCACCACAAGTTGAATTGTTGGTTATAATTCGATATATCTAATGGCTGACTTAAAATTTCTTCTTTATATCCTATACATAGAAAACAAAATCCATATAAATGCCATGAAACTGATTGGGTGTGGGATCTTTCTACCAGTTTTAAACCTATTGTATCTGTTATACGGAAACAAGTCTGACAGTTAAATTTTAAATCGATTGGAAAATTATTCGAAGCTCTCCGTTTAATTGCAATCGTATCGTCTCGTAAAGGAGCAAAATGACGTTTGGGATAATAGCAGGTTACACAAATACCTCCTATTAGGGATTTGGCTGCAAACGTAAACAATTTCCAATCGTTTGTTTCAGTATGTTGCCTACAGTGGGCACACCACAGATTCCATTTTTTTTCATAGATTGTAAAACATATCGGTCTTTTTGTGTTACAGTATTTAGGTGCATTGCATAAAAAGCACCATCCTGTGAGTGACCATGTTTGATGGGATTCTTTTATATTTTTTAAACCTAATGTATCTGTAGGTAGTTTGCAAGTATTGCAAAATATTTTCATTTCATTTTCGTCGTCTTCCTTAAAGATGTGCTTTGAATTTAAAAGCATATCAAAACCATTCTCTAAACAACTCAAATTGTAAATGTCATCATTACTCAAATAGCCACAAATGTTTTCAATAACTTCAAATGGAAGAGACTGCATGACGAGACAAATATTTAATGTTAAACAATTCCTATTCAGCAAAGATTAACGATTTGAAAGTTGACAGATGATAAAAAAAAAGAAAAATGAAAAATTTGTTTCGTATTTATTAATTTTTAATAATTATTATTCAAATTGCTTATCCAAACATTCTTTTTAAAGTCTTCGCTGCTACAAAGAAAAAATTATTTCCTTACTTATTAATTTTTTAATATATATTGGTCAAATTGCTTATCCAAACATTCTTTTTAATGTCTTCGCTGCTACAAAGAAAAAATTATTTCCTTACTTATTAATTTTTTAATATATATTGGTCAAATTGCTTATCCAAACATTCTTTTTAATGTCTTCGCTGCTACAAAGAAAAAATTATTTCCTTACTTATTAATTTTTTAATATATATTGGTCAAATTGCTTATCCAAACATTCTTTTTAATGTCTTCGCTGCTACAAAGAAAAAATTATTTCCTTACTTATTAATTTTTTAATATATATTGGTCAAATTGCTTATCCAAACATTCTTTTTAATGTCTTCGCTGCTACAAAGAAAAAATTATTTCCTTACTTATTAATTTTTTAATATATATTGGTCAAATTGTTTATCCAAACATTTTTCTAAAGTTCTTGTTGTCATAGAGCTTGCCCTCCTGTCTTTTTCTATATGTGTTTACGATATCTTCCCTACTCTGTTCCTTTCCAAAATACACCACCTCATGCTCAGATAAATGCAAGTCCAAGTAATGATAATCCGCCTTGTCAATGGTGGCTACTGACAACTTCTTACCCTTGTTCTTCATTATGTTATGCTGAAAATCTTGCTTCCAAAACTCTTTATCATCTTCAATAAAGTATTCTGTATAACACTCGTTCAAAATGTCCAAAGGACACTTATTCATTTTCATGTTTCGTAACATATCATGAAAAGTAAAGTGTTTCAATGAGATTGGCTTTCGAGCCACCACACATCGATTGTACGTAAACAAGTCTATAAACGTAATTTTGGCTGGCGTCCATTCTCCATCATACCGCATCCAGTCTATAAATGCCATAAAATCAACATTGGGGGGTAATTCGGACCATTTCAAAAGTAATAATCGTTCAGCCATTGTGATCAAATTTAAAGATTTGATACAAATCAACCTGTCTTTACTTATACATATTCAACATTTTTTTCACTTAATATTACGCTTTATTTTTTTAATAAATAAACTTTGACACTTCATATCATACACAAAAAAAAACATTTATTATTGGCAAACATTTATTAGACATGTAGTAACTAAATTATAATATCAGACATTTTATATTAATTAAATAAATATACATGTTTTGTCAAACACAAAAAAAATATTAATGTTAGACATGTAATAACTAAATTATAATATCAGACATTTTATATTAATTAAATAAATATACATGTTTTGTCAAACACAAAAAAAATATTAATGTTAGACATGTAATAACTAAATTATAATATCAGACATTTTATATTAATTAAATAAATATACATGTTTTGTCAAACACAAAAAAAATATTAATGTTAGACATGTAAAAACTAAATTATAATCTCAGACATTTTATATTAATTAAATAAATATACATGTTTTGTCAAACACAAAAAAAATATTAATGTTAGACATGTAAAAACTAAATTATAATCTCAGACATTTTATATTAATTAAATAAATATACATGTTTTGTCAAACACAAAAAAATTTTAATGTTAGACATATTATTGTACTACAATCTTAGATTTAAGAAAATGGTATAGCACCTAAATACCTAAATGTAAAGCCAATGCCCATTTCACAGCATTCCATTTGAATAAATTGAAGGATAAATACCTTCTTAACACATATTTATTATATTGTATTAATCTTTTCCTTGCACTTGGAAAATAAGTAAGCAATCTAAAAAAACTGATAGATTTTCCTGACATTTTTTCCATTCGTTCTCTCGTTACAAACATATATCTTAAGTTTCCAATGCAACAATGTAGACATTTTCCATAATCTATTATATCCCAAAGATGATAACATTTGAGATGCATTTTAAAAACGCAACATTTCTTTCTAACGCTAAATGCATCGTTAGGGCGACGACAAAGAAAGCATATTTCCTCCACTGGCTGTAGGAATCCATCATTGAGTGACATTTTTTAATTAATTTTATTAAGTAAAATAGTTGTAAGAGATGAAATTTGTGTTTAACAATTTATTATGCCTAATGATTATCACTTGGCATGAACAGTTGGAGTATTATACCTCTAGATCTGAATTAAATATTAGCGACACTTTTTTTTAATTGCAACTTGAAACTCTGGAATTTACAAACTTGAGATTTATCTAGCTAGAGGTGTGATAAAAATACTACAAATCTCCTATTTTTTGTTTTCTTTTTAATTTTTATTTATTTCTTATTTATTTTCATTTATTTATTTATTTAATATAAAGTTTTTATTTATTTTTATTTATTTATTTAATATAATATTTTTTTGTATTTTCTTTTAATTTTTTATTCATTTATGTATTTATTTATACATATTATAAAGGTTTATCTAAATAATGACAATGACACTCTAATAGTTATTACTCGTTTAACCTACTCTTTTTGACCTAAAAATTATAGCATTTATTCTAGAAATAAAGATTTTCTTTTAATTTTTTATTCATTTATGTATTTATTTATACATATTATAAAGGTTTATCTAAATAATGACAATGACACTCTAATAGTTATTACTCGTTTAACCTACTCTTTTTGACCTAAAAATTATAGCATTTATTCTAGAAATAAAGAGTACATAGCGAGTCTTGTATCATGAATAATGCTGTTGATACTTTACCGCCTGTAGAAGCATCTGCTCAAAATAACACACCGCCTCAATCCTCTGATCGTATCATAATTGATAAAATATTAAACAATGAAATCTTAAAGCAAAAAGTAGACTTGTGGAGTGAAGCGGGTGTTTTAAATTTAATTCAACCTGAGTGGAAAAGCGTCTTATATAATCATCCAGTATATCAGAGGCATTTAAACAAACAAGTCAAATTCAGTACCAAACAGGAAGCTAACAAGCATTATGTGATTCATAGACTTCATGAAAAAGATGACCAGTTTGAAATATTGGTAGCAGGATATTTTCGAGTCATTGAAAATTCTGCTCCCTGTGGCAATAATGGCTGCATCATAGTAAGTACTTGTGCTCCCATTGTTGAAATTGGTAAAGTTATGTGTGATCTCAAAGAGTGTTTTCCCAATTGTAAGTTTTATGTCAATTCGTGTGGAGGTATTTGCCCAGCGTGTCGTTCCAACAAAATATATAAAAACAACTTGTGGTGCATTCAAAACACTCAAGTGTTTACCAAAGACGGTATTTGTTTAGCTAATCGTATTTATGTAGAAACAGTTTTTAAACAAGCTTGTTTAGCTATTATGCGTCTCAATATTACCATGAAGTATGATTTTGGCAATGCCAGTAAAGTTGGTGGTGTGGTGAAATCAATGTGTTTTATTCAAGAATCGCTCTTGAGACCCGAAGAGCCTATTGTGAAAGGAATTTTAGCATTGGATATACCATCGCACAATTCTCAGGAGAAAAAGGAAGACACAGTGATGATGATGTTTGGTTTACCAGAGGGAACCAACACTCTTATGAAGTCATCCAATTATGATATAAACACCGAAACATTTAAATAACTATTACAAGTAACTATAAGTTGCAAGTCTTGAATGACTTTAATAAATATTTGAATGAATTTGCTAAACATAAATGTATCATTGTATCTGACAATAAATGTCTATGATTAAATGCCAACTTTTTCATATAACTGAGCTACAAAATGTGTCATTTTTTCAATCACTCGAATAATACTTGCATCTTTTGTATTTACAGAATTATAGGGTTCAATTAAGATTCTAAAGTCGTACCTGGGATCCATGTTATGATTTACACAATCATCAATACCAATCAATATAATATTTTCCGAGTAAAGGTTTCGAATAAAATCAGAGTGTTTTGGAATACCACAAAGATGATTAGACTTTTTGCACACAGTTCGAGCATATATTTTAAAAGCATATTTACAAAGTGTGGGGAAAAAACCATTGACAATAGACTGAACATAATGATCTGCCCCGTAACTCCATAGTATAATATCAATGTTGACGATTTTTAAATAATGAAATAAAAAATCGACATAGGGTCTAACCTGAAAAGTACGATTATCAAAATATCCCAATGTCTCGTCTAAATCCAGAACACATACAATTTTCATGTTTAAAGAATTAACTTTATTATTTTCAATTGATATATGTGTTCAAATGTTTACAATGTTTGCAAACACATTTAATGCAAATCGTGTTCAAATGTTTTTGTGATCTAATATTTACAAGATTTTCAATACATAAGAAATGGTTTACATTTGGTTTGGATAACACATTTGATGAAATTTTTGCCTGTTGAGTAATAGGTAATGTGTAAATATAACACATTCACTATTATTTTTTAATTCAACATCTCATGTATAACAGTTTATAAAAACAATGTTACCTTTTTTACAAAAATCAATTTTTTTAATCTTTTTTTCTTCAGTAAGACTTGTTAAAATCTTTTTCTTTTCATTAAGAGTTGCGAAGTTCCGTTTCTTTTCATTAAGAGTTGCGAAGTTCCGTTTCTTTTCATTAAGAGTTGCTAAAATCCGTATCCCTTCAATAAGACTTGCTAAGAGCGGCTCCCTTTCATTAAGACTTGTTATCTGTTTCCTTTCATAAAGATTTTCCATAATCTGTTTTTCGTCAATAAGATTTGATAACCATGTCGCACTTTGATCCAAACATTTTACAATTTCTTCTGTATATATCAACCTTTCTTGTTTGGAAATTCCGATATTTACATTTTTGTCCAAAAATAGTTTGAGACGGTCGATGCAATTGAAATCGTTCACAATCCACTTGAAAATGTTTCCACGACCTCCTGTTTTTTCTCTCTTAGCCAAAATGTGATTTCTATCCACAAGTTGCGGAGACTGATCATTCTGATAATGAGGAAAGTCAACTTCAGTCTCTTGCGTTATATTAAACACTTTCCACAAATAAGCACATCGTAAGTGGTAAATGGAAGAATCTCCCAAGAAATATTTACCAATTTCTTCACTCTCTTTAAGGGGAAGCTGACACAAGAAACATTCAACCGGATTCGATGTCATAGTTGCTGGAGAGAAAGAGTCAGGAATAAATAAGAAGGACTATCAATTAGGAAATTGGCACTAAATTATGCTACACAAACTTCCAACAATACTGTAGACGCTCTCATGTGAAATGTAGAAATCTCAAGTTAAATGTAGAAATGATGACGTAACTGTCAAGACAAGATCCAAGAAAAAAATATTTCAGAGCATCTGGTATTGCGTAAAAGCAATGATGACGTAACTGTCAAGACAAGATCCAAGAAAAAAATATTTCAGAACATCTGGTATTGCGTAAAAGCAATGATGACGTAACTGTCAAGACAAGATCCAAGAAAAAAATATTTCAGAGCATCTGGTATTGCGTAAAAGCAATGATGACGTAACCATCCAGGCTAAACCAGCAACTGTGACCTCTGGATGTTACGCACAACATTAGACACTGCTTACATTCATTCAAAGAATATTTATTCATAGAATCCATAATATTTATTCATAGAATATATAATTCTTTCGCTCAAAATTCGATATCAAGTATACCTCACCATGTCGTCTAAAAACAGACGTCATATTTCTTTTCAAGACAACGTTACTGTCCATGAATACCCAGCCGATCCTTTACAGATTTACTACTTTACTGAACATGAAGCAACGACTCGAAAAAGAGGAGAATGTTTTCATGCTTGTAATCCAAAAAAAGAGCTGCAAAGATTTAAACATATTTTAACTGAATGTTTACGCCATTCCATGTCTCTCTTATTTGGAAATCTAGGCCGGCATCTGCATCTATTACATTATTTATTAGATTTTGCCTTCTCTTCGCACCAGAGAGTTGCTGTAGTTTCCGACTGGGAATTTGATTCCGACTGGGAATTTGATTCGTCTTATCAAACATATGATCCGAAAAAAGAATGTGATGTTTTGTTTTTAATCGAGCCACCTTTTGGAAAGCAGATTCAATTTCAATCGTTTTGTGCTCACCATGTTATTATTGTATCGAGTCACTTGAATGTGACTGTGTATGATTCGATACCTGCCTTTTTCTTTCATGTGGGATACGTAAAATATTATCCATCGCTACCTTCAGTCCACAACAGCGAAAAGTTTTTTCCACCAAAGTTTTATGATCCAAGTTGGAAGAAACCTGAAGGAATAATTATGTGTTTGGATGTGATGCAGTGTACCTCAGCTTCTGAAGCGTTTTTAAGAGTGTTGACTGGAAAAGAAATGATTATTCCAAATAGGTATACTATTAGCATGCCTATCACTATTCAAAAAGAATTGGAAGCGTTGTTATCCAAACAAGAGACGCTATCCCTGTTAACGCATCCAAGACTAGTACATTTATATTGTTTCTGACACATGTAAAATATTATATACATTTATATTGTCTGACACATGTAAAATATAATTTACATTTATATTGTCTCTGACACTTATATTGTCTCTGACAAAATTTTATTTTCCGTTGCTTATGTGTATATATTTAATAATAAAAAAAATCAAACACTTGACAAATGTTTAATTTCTTGTGACAAAATTTATATTTTTACATTGTTTTTTAGTTTTTTATCAAGATATTATTTTTTAAGTGGTTATTGATGTAAATAAAAAATAAAAGAATGGGGTAATAAATAGGTTACTAATAATATATGAAAAAGTATTACATATATAAGTAGATTTTACTCATTTCTAGAGAAAAGTGTTGCTGATAATATATGTTGAAAATATTAGTTTACTTGGCTGTTAGATTAAATGGCAATTCAAAAAACCTATTTTTTACTCATTTCCAGAGAAAAGTGTTGCTGATAATATATGTTGAAAATATTAGTTTACTTGGCTGTTAGATTAAATGGCAATTCAAAAAACCTATTTTTTACTCATTTCCAGAGAAAAGTGTTGCTGATAATATATGTTGAAAATATTAGTTTACTTGGCTGTTAGATTAAATGGCAATTCAAAAAACCTATTTTTTACTCATTTCCAGAGAAAAGTGTTGCTGATAATATATGTTGAAAATATTAGTTTACTTGGCTGTTAGATTAAATGGCAATTCAAAAAACCTATTTTTTACTCATTTCCAGAGAAAAGTGTTGCTGATAATATATGTTGAAAATATTAGTTTACTTGGCTGTTAGATTAAATGGCAATTCAAAAAACCTATTTTTTACTCATTTCCAGAGAAAAGTGTTGCTGATAATATATGTTGAAAATATTAGTTTACTTGGCTGTTAGATTAAATGGCAATTCAAAAAACCTATTTTTTACTCATTTCCAGAGAAAAGTGTTGCTGATAATATATGTTGAAAATATTAGTTTACTTGGCTGTTAGATTAAATGGCAATTCAAAAAACCTATTTTTTACTCATTTCCAGAGAAAAGTGTTGCTGATAATATATGTTGAAAATATTAGTTTACTTGGCTGTTAGATTAAATGGCAATTCAAAAAACCTATTTTTTACTCATTTCCAGAGAAAAGTGTTGCTGATAATATATGTTGAAAATATTAGTTTACTTGGCTGTTAGATTAAATGGCAAACCAAAACTGCAAAGTGTAAACACCGCGCGTTTTAAAATTGATCAAAGGAGGAGGGGTGGTGCCACAATCGCCGTGGAAAGAGAATCTCCATCGGTTTTGCTTTCTCCATTGCATCTCTATGCAGGGGCGGTACAAAAAAGAAAAAGGTACGCCAACGGGACGCGGTGTTCCCAGGTGGTCACCCTCCCAAGTACTGACCGCGCCCGATGATGCTTGAACTTCGGTGATCGGACGAGAACCGGTATTTTAATCATGGTATGGCCGTTGATTTTACCGATATATACTGATATAAAATTATTGTTTTGATGTGCCTAGCCCGCAGGGCTATCTACACCTCCATCGAAATTAAAAGGAGATTTAGGGAGGAATGGGGGTTAGAGAGGCAACGCAAGCAAAGTCGTTTGAGAGAGTAATTATGCATAGTTAATAATTTGTACACACGAGTGTACAGTCTAAATTGAGGAAATGACACGGAAAACATACGAAATTGACATAAAAGGGAGGTATTTACATTGGGTAGCGAGAACATTCGAGAGAGCAAAAGGCCCTTTTTAGGGCCATTATTCAAATATCGGAAACTGGAGTATGAGCGGTCGTAACATGAATTAGAATATACAATAGTAGTAGCAAGTCCGGATTAAATATATAATAACATAGTGAAAATAGAACAAGTTAAGAATAAAATAAAATATGTACAGCGAAATGCGGGATATAAAATATGTACAGCGAGGCGAGAAGATCCGATGGCCTGTTAAATGGCCAGGTGGTATCTCGGTTGTCTAATAGTGATAGCGTATATAATAAGATCGTAAAATAAAATAACAAATTCTGGGTTAATATATAAATGTTGACAAAATAGTAGCGGAGCTTAAAATAATCAAAATATGTACATGGGGGATCGAACGCACGCGAGCGGGCGGAGTGAGCGAAGGCCTTTTTTAGGGCCTGGGATCGTCGAATCTATCCTAGGATGCTTTGGAGCGGGCGCATCTCTCAAGTCCCTGCATCTTTCCCTCGCCTCCCCCCTGCAGATTGATGCAGTTCGTTTTGAGAGCGCTCGCGTAAATATAAGTTAATTGAAATGTTTTGATAGAATGCCGTCGCTGATGAAAAAGGCGGTGGCAGCCGCTGATTTTATTAAATCTAGTGTCTCTTATAAGGTATCAATTCTTTGTTAAACAATTTATAGAATTTACCACCAGGGGATTAAAATTAATCAAAACCATTTGCCACCAGGGGTTTGAATATTAAATGCAGCATTTGTTTGACATTTAACATCTCTACCAGATACCAATTGCCTAATATGTACTCCTCGGAGGATGATGAAGCAGAGTATTTCCATGATCACAAAGTAGCCTATTACCGGCCAGTCGTGGGCGAGTGTTTCCTGTGTTGTCATCTGGACGACTCTACCAGCTTCATACCTTATCCCAAATGCTGCCCTCTTCATCAATTTCACAGTCGATGTTACGATTTCTGGAAATTATTCTATGGCTACTCAAATTGTCCCCATTGTCGATTTGAAGATCTTTCTGAAAATACGGTGATTCGGCTAAGAAATATATATTTTCCAGGATTTAAAATGAACGCATTTCGAATGTTAAAATTTAACCCAGAGATACCAGAAAAAGACAAGGTGTTTGATCATCTCATAAAATTGCAACGTGGTGATACAGTAGATCCCCCTTCTTTGGAAGCGATCGATTGGATATGGAATTTGGCAGAGGTATACAAACCAACCCAAGGAGAATGTTATTTGTGCACGGCTCCAGATGATGAAACCAGTATCGTTTTGTGGCATTGTTGCCACACTTTGACACTTAATCACTATAATAAAATACACTATAAATGCTATAAAGACTGGAAAACGTTGAGTGAAAGCGATAATGGCCCGTGTCATGCCTGCGAAACAAATCAAGTGTTTCGACTCCGAGAGGAAACCTATCCTGGAAAGCGAGTGAATATATTCCAATTATTGCAATATTCCTATCAAGTGGACTATCCTGTAAAAGAATATGAAACTTTCCCAGAAAGTTTTATTACAGAAAGTTTGCAAGAAGAATCCCCCACAGACAATCCTATGGAGGGTTCTAGTAAGGACTATATCATAGAGCTATTTCCTTACATTCCTCCTACAAACATGAAAAAAAGAAGAGAGATTTTTTTTGTCACTCCCAATCGAAGAGCATACTTTCCCATCCGAGGAGAATGTTTTTTGTGCTGTGCTCCTGACGACAATTCCAGCATTGTTCCTGAATTTGAATGCTGCCCCGACCATCGACTTCATCGTAGATGTCATGATTTGTTCAAACTCATGTATCCCGAGGAAAACTTTTGCCTTCATTGTAGAGAGAGAAACAAGGGACTATTGCAGGATAGAGACACTGAATTTAGAGGCCTAAAAATGAATGTGTTTCGTATGTTTAAGTTCTATGTAGGATGGGAAGAAAAGGAGTTTTTATATAATCATCAGTGTAAATTGAAACGAGGCGAAGATGCCGGCCCCCCCACTCTGGCCGACATAAAATGGGTAAAAAATTTGAAAAAGTGTTGTCCCCTTACTACAGGAAAATGCTATTTATGTGGTAAACGGGACGATGCAACGAGTCACATTGTGTGGGTGTGTGGTTTGAATATTCAATATGGAGAAAATTACAAACTGCACCTCACATGTTGGGTTTTGTGGCAGATTATGACTAATGGTCACGTGGCAATTCCTTATCACAGTAATGTGTTGGTGCAATTGCGAGAAATTAAACATCCTGGAGAATTGGTTAATGCATTTGCCATGTTACAATATGATCCCGAATGTAAAAAAGAACTGTTAAAGCAAAAGGAACTGAGAAATCCAATTGTCACTTACGCGGTGGAGTGGGCTTTGGAAGCACTTGTACGGGACAGTTAAAATTTTCAAATTCATTTTTAGTGGAAAATTCATTTCTTTAATCTTTTTTTAGTCCTTCATCTTTAAACTGATGATTATATATGTATATATACTATATATGTATTCGTAGGTGTGTGTGTATTACGAATGATTATTTTTTTCCACAAACGACATAAAACCCTTTAATCATGGATTTGTTATTTTTTGCAAGAGCCATCTTGGTTGCTATTTATGTATTCATAAACTGCACACTTTTGCTATAAATAAAGAGATGTTGATTTATTGTGTCAAGTGTAAAAGTAAAACAGAAACTCTAGAACCCAAACCAGCTCTAACAAAAAATAACAAAACCATGATTAAAGGGGTTTGCGCCGTTTGTGGAAAACAAAAAAATCAGTTTGTTAAAGCATCTGAAATAAATTCTATTACCAATGAAAACTGTGCAGAATATATAGATGTTGATGATTATAAAGACAATTAAAAATAAAACTGTTGATAGCAGTAATAAATATAATTTTTAGTAAGCATCCAATATTTAACTATTGGTTGTTATGAGATTCCAATCAGAACTTGAGGCTTTGGAACTTTTTTAATTGCAAACCTAAAATTTGTTTTAATTATAATTTAAAATTTTGAATTTTCAGACTTTTGATTTAAAACCACAATAAAAATTAATGTTCTAAATTCTTAAAGCTTTTTAAATATATTTTAAAAATTTTATTTCTTACAATGTTCATCTTAATAATTTTGTACATTTGTAAAAAAATAAAATTTCTTGTCAAAGATTTGGTTATGACATTTCTTTATACACTGCAAGACTGACCAATCAATCGAAATTTGGAAAATTCCAAACTTCCTAATAAACAAATTTTTTATCAAAGATTTGGCTATGACATTTCTTTATACACTGTAAGACTGACGAAAGTTTGAAAAATTCCAAACCTGCAAGTTATGAGTTGGAACCCTTAAATCTTAAATTTACAGTTACAAAGAGTTCTTATAGTATCTATTCATGAGTTGGAACCCATTAATTTTAAATTTACAGATACAAAGGAATTCTTATGGTATCTGTAGACTAATGAATCGAGAGTTTGAAAAATTCCAAACCTACTAATTATGAACATATAGATACCAAGAATTCTTACTGCATCCCTAGTCCACCCAGTTGAAAGTTAGAAAATCTCAAATCTATAAATTATAGTTATTAAAAAAAAAAGTATTATTATTTTTTTTAATATATATTTTTATGACTTGAGAATCTAGATTTCGTCTGTTGGTTTAAAATAAATCAATTGTATAGCATAAATTTTAAATTTCTCTCTATTTTAAAATATGAATTATTAGTTTTTAATTATAACCTCTCTTTTTACAATATAAAAAGTATCAATTGTATAGTATAAATTTTAAAATTCTCTTGATTTTTAGTTGTTTTTATTTATAACCTCTTTTCACAATATAAAAAGTATCAATTGTATAGTATAAATTTTAAAATTCTCTTGATTTTTAGTTGTTTTTATTTATAACCTCTTTTCACAATATAAAAGTATCAATTGTATAGTATAAATTTTAAAATTCTCTTGATTTTTAGTTGTTTTTATTTATAACCTCTTTTCACAATATAAAAAATATCAATTGTATAGTATAAATTTTAAAATTCTCTTAATTTTTAGTTGTTTTTATTTATAACCTCTCTTTTCACAATATAAGAAGCATCAATTGTATAGTATAAATTTTAAAATTCTCTTAATTTTTAGTTGTTTTTATTTATAACCTCTCTTTTCACAATATAAGAAGCATCAATTGTATAGTATAAATTTTAAAATTCTCTTAATTTTTAGTTGTTTTTATTTATAACCTCTCTTTTCACAATATAAGAAGCATCAATTGTATAGTATAAATTTTAAAATTCTCTTAATTTTTAGTTGTTTTTATTTATAACCTCTCTTTTCACAATATAAGAAGCATCAATTGTATAGTATAAATTTTAAATTTCTAGCTTTTTTATTTATAATCTCCTTTTTAAAGCTATATAAAAGAAATCAAACGTTTAAAACTTCTACATATCAAAATGCTCAATTTAATGTTTAAATATTATCAAAAAATTGTATACAAATTAGTGAGGTTGTTTAAGATTATTATTAGATCAATTTTCAATCAATTACTGTATTTTTTAGTACTACTAAATAAAATATAAAAAGTTTAAAAGATATTTAAAAGTTATCGTTAATTTTTCTTGTTTAAGAGATTTTTGACATTTTATATTTGTTTTTGAAATATATATATCAAATATTCAGAATGTTATTAATAATAATAATAATAATAATAATTAATAATAATAATATATATATATATATATTGTGTATATTAAAAAATAAAGAGATGAAACTTAATTTAAAGTATTTTATCAATTTAATTACTTTAATATTCTTAGTGTTGTCTGTTATTCTCTTATCGTGGAAGTGTATAGCTATAGCCAATGAAACCAATCATAATATTGATGGAACTACAAAAGCAATTATTACAGCAGGTAAATCCGCGTACCAATTTTGGTCCGATAATTCCATTTATTTTTATATAATAATTGCTTTTAATGCTATGGGTGCAACGTTATCAGGATTACTTCTTTATAAAGATCAATAATAAAATAAGGAGATGAATCTGAAATTTGTAATTCTTGTCACTCTCATTGTGCTGATATTCACTGCACTGGGATTAAATGGTTGGGTGTTTTATAATTCATATTCATCAGCGGATGCAGGCACTGCTCTTCATGAAAAATACAAATTGTTTAGCTACACTTCGTATGGAATGCAACTGAGTGCACTAGCACTAGCAATTCTTTTGTTTATCAAGAAATAATAATTAGCAAATGTTGACTGTTTAGCATTTGATAAGCAATGATAAACATTTAATTGCAGAAATTAAGTATTCAATATTTTGTGTTGTACATTTAATAAAAAAATGCCAAAGCATTTATAAACAATTTATATTTAACAATAAATATTTGTTACAAAAGAGTGATTGTCAGATATAAAAATGCCTAGACAAAAAAACTGTTAAACATTTAAAAGGGATATAAGTTTATATTTAACAATAAATATTTGTTACAATAGATTAACAAAAGATTGATTGTCAGATATAAAAATGCCTAGACAAAAAAACTGTTAAACATTTAAAAGGGATATAAGTTTATATTTAACAATAAATATCTATAAAGTGTTCCATTAAGTTCAACAAGCGTCACTTCTCTAGCTCACTATTTAGCCGGGTTAAAGCAGTTGCGTAAGTTTTATATTGAATTTAGAATAAAAATTTTTAGTATTCTTTAGATTAGAGATCTGCATCGTTCGAGAGAGACGTTTAAAAAATAGAATTTACTCAATTGTTTTATAGAAACCTTATTTTTCACGTTTATCCAGCTTATTATTAATTACCCAGATTAAGACAAGTTGCGTCAGTTTTATATTGAATTTGGAATAAAAGTTTTAATATTTTTAAAAATTAATTTTTTCTCGTAACTCCAACTTGTTATTTATCCAGCTTAAGCGTGAGTTTTATTTTAAATTTGGAATAAAAGTTTTAATATTCTTAAAAGTTAATTTTTTCTCACATGTTGTATTTGAGAGTTATGACACTTTTTCTTACAGGGGTATAATAAATTCATTATAAAACTTTCCATGTAAATTTAATATACATATTCTCAAGCAATTATACCAAATGATCTGCTGTATTAAGCATTCTATGTAAATTTAATATAGATATTCTCAAACAGTTCTACTAAATGATCTGTTTCATTAAATATTCTATGTAAATTTAATATACATATTCTCAAACAATTCTACCAAATGATCTGTTTTATTAACCATTCTATGTAAATTTAATATACATATTCTCAAACAATTCTACCAAATGATCTGTTTTATTAAACATTCTATGTAAATTTAATATACATATTCTCAAACAATTCTACCAAATGATCTGTTGCATTAAGCATTCTGTGTAAATTTAATGTACATATTCTCAAACAATTCTACCAAATGATCTGTTGCATTAAGCATTCTGTGTAAATTTAATGTATATATTCTTAAATAATTCTACCAAATGATCTGTTGTATTAAGTATTTTGTGATGTTTTTTCCAAAATGATTTTGATAACTCTACGACATCTACGCAAAAAATAACTGAGTAAAAACAGTTATTCCATTCATTCACAGGTATATTAGGTCTAATGCGGTCCAATATCATATCGCAAAACGATTCTTTTAAAACGGCATCATCCGAGACGAGATAATATGTTCCTCGAAAGTAATTTTTCAATAGATCGATAAATAAAACACCAAACATGTAGTAAACTATCAAATCACAAAGGTCACTTCTGTACAGTTTCAAATTATTCCATTGTAGACTATTTAAACAACACTTGAACCGCTTGAATTGATGATAATGTTTTCGCTCAAACATTTCTTGAAGATAATAATGTCCTTCTTTGAAATGGATAAACAGCGTTTTGGGAATAATAAAACAATCTTGAAATTTTATATCCATAGCAGACATTAAAACAGTCCAGTCACGTGTTTTTATTGCCACTTGATTTTCGAGGGGACTATACTTTCCATGAGACCATTTAAACTGCTGTAATTTGACAAAGACGTGTTCGTAGTTGGTAGTAATGATGGCAAACAGACCATTGCCTAAATGAATTTGATAGGGATTTAAATGTTCAGGATCTATGTCATTTTCTTTTCTCATATGCTTTTCATCAATCATTATGAAGATAAGTTATTTAACGTTATGCAAAAGAATGAATTTTCCAGTAGATTCCAAATGTTATAACAATAAATATATTTCTTATGATCTATTGGGTTCAACATTCAGTGTCAAAAACCTTGTTTTGAACAAATATTTTAGACTAGATTAAATGCTAGCTTTAAGGGGAAAAAAATAAAATTAAAAAAAAAGAATATATATATATATATATATATATATATATATATATATATATATATATATATATATATATATATATATATTCTTTTTTTTTTAATTTTATTTATTTATTTTTTTAATTATTTATTTACTTTTTAATTGTGATTTAGAGATTTGGAATTTTTCCTATGCAACTGTTTAGACGCAAATGAATAATTCTATTGAATAGCGTCCTTCAGAGGATGTTGTTATCGCTTATCTAGACATTTGTATCGAATTCTTGGAGGAGTGCGGTTGATTCGGAGATACTTCCACTTTTCATTTGTGTAGTAATGGTAGGTACATTCTCTTTTTATTTAAAGTTCAATATTAAGCACTTTTTATTTTATAATAGTAAAATAAATAAAGCTGTAATGATTGAAATTTATGAAAATATAATTTACCATGTTCGGTGTTGCCAAGTACAAGAGTTTTTTATTCAATTTAATAATCGAAATTTATCCAATATCTATCAAATCACAAGTGCTAAAAACATGAAACATGTTTCATTTTATTATCCTGTTCTGTATAATATAAAATTTAAAGCTGTACCTACATTGAAGCAACGCTTGTTAGAAACCATTTACAATGTCACGCAACATTTTCTATTTAAATTGGATGCAACATCATTAGATTATAAATATACTTTTAAATTTAATATAATAGAAATTATAGAAAAGGTGAGAGAAAAAGTCCTCTTGAATGAAACTGAATTTCCAGTTCTCACAGATGCTACCTGTAGAAATTTTGATTGCATGATGCAAGATTTAGGATTTAATATATTAAAAGAAAAGTTTGAAAAATCTTTTGAAGAAACTGTATCCACATTCACTTTAAATTATATGCGACAATTATTGAACCAAGATAATAGATCAGTTGAAGAAATATTAAAAATAGGTCGAGAAACTGAAGAAAAAGTTAATATATGGATTCAACGAATAACTGAAACCATGAAAAAATATATAACAGAAGAAAGTTATTTAAATGGTTTATTATTGAATGAACAACTTTTGAGAAAGGTTATAAAACATAACCACAAATTCATTGATATTAATGCACATGATGTAATTCACAATCATACGAGGGAATTGTTGCATTATGACGGCATGTATATGAGACCTGAAGAATTATAGCTTAATGATAAAAAAACTCGAATAATGAAAACTCTAAAATTACTTAATAAATAACAAACCTGTTTCGTTATAATGACAAACTTAAAGCATTATAGCTTAATGATTAAAAACTCTTATAATGAAAACTCTAAATTTACTTAATAATAACAAACCTGTTTCGTTATAATGACAAACTTAAAGCATTATAGCTTAATGATTAAAAACTTAAATAATGAAAACTCTAAAATTACTTAATAATAACAAACCTGTTTCGTTATAATGACAAACTTAAAGCATTATAGCTTAATGATAAAAACTGTAATAATAAAAACTCTAAATTTACTTAATAATAACAAACCTGTTTCGTTATAATGACAAACTTAAAGCATTATAGCTTAATGATTAAAAACTCTAATAATGAAAACTCTAAAATTACTTGATAATAACAAACCTGTTTCGTTATAATGACAAACTTAAAGCATTATAGCTTAATGATAAAAACTCTAATAATGAAAACTCTAAAATTACTTAATGATAACAAACCTGTTTCGTTATAATGACAAACTTGAAGTATTATTTTCTAATGTCAAATCAAAAATTCTTTGCAGATCACCGTAAAGAGGGTTCATATTGTTTCTGCTCGAAATATGCCACTCTGTTCCTGCTTAATCATACCTTGTCATCATTTTACGTTAGAAGATCATGCCATTTTTTTATCACCAACTCCAGAGATAGCGGCTATTGTTCAAAAACGATTCAATTTTGCACTATTTATTTTACACTTGTGTCAATTTATGCATCGCAATTTCAATGTTCACCCTATTATCACGCACATATTGACATATAGAATAGAAAGAGAGGGTCGATTGGAATATTTTGTCAATATTAACAAAGCCGATCCAGATACAGGGAAAACAGCTCTTCATTATGCCTGTCTATTTGCAAAAGAGAATGTGGTTAATTTTTTACTTAGTTCACCAGGTATAGATCCAGACAGAATCGATGATTTAAGTTTTCCTCCTCTTACGTATTATCCTTTACGAGAGTTTCCATGCAGCAACGATTCAAAATTGAGGACTTATGTCATTCGTAAAAGTCAAAAGCTCTACAATTTTCTCTTTCACAATTACAAACCCCAGACGTGGGATTCGACCATTTTCGAACATGTGGAATTGAATTGGTTTTTGCTCTCGAATGGAAGACAAATACAGAAACTATTGCGTGAGATACGAGATAGAAAGGGTAATACGCTTTTGCACTATGCAGCTAAAATGAACAAGCAAGAATTGGTAGCAATAATTCTCTTTTTAGATCCTTCCACTCAATTTGTCCCAAATATTAAGGGGAAATTGCCCATTCATAAGTGTCGAACCAATGGAATATTAAATATTTTGGATTATACTGGACATTTGTATCGCAAATATTATTTTAATTCGACTACCTTAGCACGCGGTGTGCAAAATCCCATGACTTTATTATATTACTTTTTTCCAGACATTTTTTTGCATTATGGGGATAAAAAACCCTACGTAGTAGGTAATTTATACCATTTTGTAGAATATTTATCTTATTTGATGCCCTTTCAGTTAAGGCAAATTTCCACTTGGGTGAGAGATACAGTTCAAAACACACTGTGGCATATTATTGCAAATATGAATAATTTACCAAATAAATGTCATTATTTTGATTCGTTAGATCCATCGATTATAGATTTGCGGAATATTTTTGGCAATACGGCTTTACATATGGCACGTTGCGAGGAGGATAAAAAATATTTATTGCAATTGGGTGCTCATCCAGATTACATCAATTTGGCTGAGGAAATTCCTATTCAGAAAAAGACGAACAACTCTACTACTGAACTCTTGGTGTGTTCTTTACAGTGTTTGGCAGCACGAAAAGTGCAACCAAAAAATGCACCTGGGCATTTGAAACATTTTGTAGATTCTCACCACCCACAGAAAAATCTGGAAGTGTATTTTGTGAATATTGAAAGTTAACATTTTAACGCGCAGATTTTATGAAAAATTGACAAAATATTTTTTTTTTTTCAGATTTTATGAAAAAAATTAACCAAAAAAAATTTTTTTTTCAGAGTTTTTTTTATTTTTTTAAGAAAGAATATATTTAAACTTTGGAATCTATATATATTTAGAAATATATTGAGGTTCTTCATATTTTGATAAGCTTGTTGCGTAAAAATGGAGCATTGTCCATCTAAAGTACTCTTTTGTTGTCAATATCAATGCATGGAAATTCCCTTCCCTTTAACTGATGGAATAGCTTGCACCCGTTGTAAAAAGTATGGTTATTGTAACTGTAACTGCAATTTTAATGAACAAAAAATGAAAGATTATGATGTGATAGACTATTGTTGTAGGAAGAAATGTTTTGAAATCATGGATTCTGTTGATGGATTGGCTTGTAAAAAATGTGAAACAACTGGTAATTGTGAATGCCGTTGTCAAACCTTTCAGGAGCGTTTGAAATTTCTGGATGGATATTGTTGCGAACTCAGGTGCGCTAAACTTTCTCCTTTACATGAAAAAGTGTTTGGTTGTAGAAAATGTGGTACTATACGTTCGTGTCGATGCCAATGTAAAACTTGGATGACGTATATGAAAAATGTGTAACAATCTTTTTAAAGTATTTGAAATGTTTTTGAAAATTTTTATTATTCCAGATTTTCTAACTGATTTAATAGTTTTAATTCCAATATTATTTCAAATTTACAAGTTCTAATTAAATTTTCTAACTGATTTAATATTCTAATGTAATATTGTTTCAAATCTACAAGTTCTAATTAAATTTTCTAACTGATTTAATATTCTAAATGTAATATTGTTTCAAATCTACAAGTTCTAATTAAGTACGTTCTAATTAAGTACAGTGTACGTTGATTAGTGTAAATAGTTTTTTTTTTAACATTTATGTATTATTTCTGAATTGTATATATTAAATGTTGTTTCTGTTTACAAATATTTTTAATAAATAAGAAGATGGTAAATATATCTCAGTGTATTTTTGCTTGCGGTTCTGTCAAATGCACCCATGATGTCAACAATTCTTATTCTTTTCGAAATATTATCTGTCCGTGGCATTTAAAACATGTGTTTGGTTTGAAACAAGCCATTTTTAGAGAAGAAAACGAAAATTATACAGATTTGGGGGGTCCTTTCCTCACTCCTGATGACAATTTCTCTTTTCCACCCAATACTGTTGTTTTTCCCGAAAAAAATTTCCTAGATCACACACTTCAACCTGAATATTCGGGGGGTGTGAATGAAAATAACATTTACAAACTCAACCCCAGAATGTATCATTACATATCCAATTTAAAGCAACTGAAACTGGACGGGGCAGAGGCGCGTTACCATTACGAACTTATACGAAATTTAAATGTAATTGACATTGTTACTCAAACAGACATTAGTCAAAAACAAGGTATTGCCTATAACGAACTACGAACGCATCTTCAAGACAGATTAAGTACTTTACACCATTGGATTCGAAATGAAAACTACTTTAAAGTTTTCACCAATTTAGAAATAATCCCGATTGATAACCCTGAATCTCCTAAAAATTTAGCAAACGATTTTTCACCATTTTTTAGTTTTTTACTGTTTAATTGTCTGTTTGACAAAACATATTTACCCGTTCCCAACCAATCTGTGGTCACAAGTGCTCCTCTCACTCTCTATTCTAATTTAATGTACAAAGAAGGTATTGGTTTTGTAACTGTCACGGAAGTTAAAAATAATGCATGGCTCGTACTCATGGGTAACATAAGGGCACACAATGCCTATTTTAGTTTTAAGACTCATAGTATTCCTAAAGCTTCATACAAACCCAATTTACAAACAGGAGATTTACCAGATAATCTTCGAAATCTCAATGTTTTGAGTAATAATCAAAATTATTGTAATTTTCTCCAAAGTAAAACAAGAAGATTTTAATGATAAATATGATATATAAGATGTTTTACAAAAGAAATCGTCAGAGCTAATTGTGAGCCCAACTCAAAATCCCGAAAAATTTCTCTAAATGTTATCAAAAAAATAAATTTTTTATAAATTCAAGTTTTTTAATATTTTCTAAATATAAAATTCTCCTGAACATTTTTTGAATTAAAGACGTTATCAAAAAACTTGAATCTATAAAATATTTTTTTTTTTAAATTATCTTAAAATTTCTTGAATTAAAGACGTTATCAAAAAATTATTTTTTTTTAATTTATTAATATACTTAAAGTATAAAATTATCTTAAAATTTCTTGAATTAAAGACGTTATCAAAAAATTATTTTTTTTAATTTATTAATATACTTAAAGTATAAAATTATCTTAAAATTTCTTGAATTAAAGACGTTATCAAAAAATTATTTTTTTTAAATCATTGATATTTTCAAAATATAAAATTCTCTTGAAAATTGTCTGAGTAAAATTATTAAAACTTTTGGATCTTTGATTTCCGGAAACCGCGCTTTAATTTTTTTTTTAGAGAGTTTTTTTCAACCAATAAGAGAGAGAGGAAAAGACCGAGAGAGTTATATATACTTTATGAAGCACCTGGATTAGTTATTCCCTTTACAATGAATTCAGAGGAAATTACTATGAATTCAGAGGAAATTACTATGAATTCAGAGGAAATTACTATGAATTCAGAGGAAATTGCTTATTATCAACGAAAATGTCGGATTCGGATTAGAAATTTTCTGGTAGAAACAATTGATGAGCATACTTTGAGAAATATCATGAATAATCCTTTCAAAAAGACTTGGTTATTGCAGTTTGTTAAAAAATTATACCACCTCCAGTGGGAAATGCAACAGAATAAATGGTTGAAGAAACGTTACAAACTAGAGCAACAGAAATTGATACGAATCCGTAATATATTGATACAAGAATATTAATATAGATGGACTTTGTTACAATATGTAATGAATTGTTTTGTGACACAAGGAATGCTTTACAACATTTATGTGAAATGATTATTGGTAGTAATCTAATGTAAGAATCAAAAATATTGTTCGACTTTGAATAAATATTGTAAGGCTTTGAATAATTATTGTCATACATTGAATAAATATTGTAAGGCTTTGAATAATTATTGTCATACATTGAATAAATATTGTAAGGCTTTGAATAATTATTGTCATACATTGAATAAATATTGTTAGATTTTGATTAATTATTGTCATACATTGAATAAATATTGTTAGATTTTGATTAATAAACAACAAAAAAAAATAATTTTTCTGTCATTAAATGTCATATTGTTTTCATTTTAGATTAACATGTTCCGTTCACCCTGTTGTTTTAATTTGAGTTTTAATATCTTAATTTCATTTTCCAATTCTACATTTTTTATATACACATTACAAAAAAAACATTCTTTTTCAATTTTAGTTGACAACGTTTCAGACACCCACAATTTATCCAATTTCACCAATGCCAACAATCGTTGAAATACATCCACCAATTTAGGTGGTTTCCTAACGGCATCTACCTTTTCTATTCGTTGGTGAACTACATTCACATTTTGAAGAAAAATACGCAATTGATCATCATGAATTACCTCTGGTAGTTTATTTTCATCCACATCTATAAGGGAAGATATAGCCTCTAGAAGCAAATCTTTCACAGAGTGGGATAGTGGATTGTCGGGATAATATTTCAAGAAATGTTTAAGAGATTCAACCGATTCCCAATGCACGGAATCAACAAATAAATACTGTGGGGTCAAAACCAAAGAAAAAGGGTCTAAAATTGAACCCACTGATTTGCACTTAATGTCGTACAATTTCAACATGTTTTGAAAGGTTTGATTCGATAGGATTAACTCTTCTGTTTGTAACGAGAGTTTGGGTAAGTCCTTTTGCAACAATTGATCTAATGTTTTCTTATTTTCGTCGGAAGCAATTCTATTTTTTGGTAGAAAAGAATTAGCCGTCACACCCTGTTCTAAATTTCCTTTACAGATGAAGGAAAGTTGATTGAAAAAATCTTTTATAATATATGATTTTAATTTCAATTCGACAGGATTTTTCTTTAAGCCGTCATAGTGACAGGCGTTGGCTTTTTCCAAGTATTTTAAAATATTATCCAAATCATTCTGGATAATATAGTTGGATAAAAGCAATCCTCCCGTTTGAATAGTGTTAGGTACATTGACGTATTTTTCAATATCGAGTACAAGTCGGTGAACGTGTAAATCGGTAGGGATTTTATATTTCTTTTTTCCAAAAAGTAAAGCATTGACAAAATCATTCAATTTGACAAACGACATTAGTGCTTAATTTAATTTTTTATATTTCATCAATAATTATATTGAATAGTTATTGAAAAAATACATTCTTTTTCTGTTTTTATAATTGAATACCTGACAGAAAATGCATTGTTTTTTAAGATTGCAATTCATACAAAATGTTTTTTTTCACTTTCCAAATGTTAACAGAAAAAATGTTTTTATCTGTGTAGTAAAGAAAAAAATTTCTAGCCATTATACATAATAGTAAGTAAAGAATGAAATATATTAAAATTATTATAACGAGCATAATCTTAATTCCGATTATCTCGGGTTTACTATCTGACAATGCGCTGGAAAGTGCTGATGAGGGGAATTTTGCTTCCTTGAAAACATTTGAAAGAATCTATTTTTATAAAAACGAAAACAATAACGCTTTTATTAAAATATTTGAACCGGCAATCGAATGTGGTACCGAACCAGAATACGAATCCAAAACTCCTGTAGAGATCGCGGTGGAATCAGATTCAAATATAAGTGTAGGGTGGAAAACATTAGTCTTTTTTGTTACGAGTCTATTATTAATTTGATTATTTAAATATTTTATATATATTTCACGTGATGCAATCATTTGTTTGTTCACTTTTAACATAACTTTGTAATACATATAAATAAAGATGCAAATTTTTATAAAAACACTCACTGGAAAAACTATAACATTAGAAGTAGAATTGAATGATACCATATCAAATATCAAGAGCAAAATTCAAGATAAAGAAGGGATACCGCCGACTCAACAAAGACTTATTTTTGCTGGTAAACAATTAAATGACGATAAAACCCTTCAAGATTATAATATTCAAAAAGAAAATACCCTTCATTTAGTATTACGTTTAAGAGGAGGTATCGAACCATTGCATAGGGTGAAATGTATTGCGTTTCAAATGTTCAAATACCGTTCGAGCAGACAGGACAATTGGCTGGTTATTTAATTCCGTTAAAATGCATGGATGAGACGGGATTTGTTTTGAAAACAATATCACGTCTCCTTTATAATTAAGACTAGCCACTGTATAATCACTATTGATATAACCCCTTGGGTAATGCATGGTAATAAATTTGGCAATTGGATAACAATAATTACAAACAATATACATTACGGCTCGATCGTCGACACATTCTAAAGCACAATCGTGATCTCCTACGCGATCTTGACATTCTAAACACACGACTGAAAAACACATGAATTAGTAACTTTATTTATAACTCTATTACATACGGAGATATTCCGGAGAGTTTGACAACAATTGCTGGTACATGGATTATAACTGTTTATTTCTTTTAGATGTTGAAAAATCATAAATTCAAATTTTCATAGTATTTGTATTTTTGCATTTCCTTTTAAAAAAGATATAGTATCTCCTGCATACCTTTGGAAAATTATATTTTCAAATTTTTATAGTATTTGTTATAATTGATTTTTGAAAAGATATAGCATCTTCTGTATACTTTAGAAAAATTATAAGTTCAAATTTTCATTTCCGTTTACTTCAACTGAACTAGGTTTAACATTGTTTAAATATAAAGCATTGTGCTTAGTTTAAATGATTGTTTATTTAAATGTTGATATATAAAATACGTATTAAGAAATATTTTATTGTTAATTTATAATGTTGATTAAAATATAAATTTTAGTGCATAAAATATAAAATTTCCGTTGTGCTTAGTTTCCTTAATAATTTAATAAAGTAAAAATATATCAACTTTTTAACCAAAATTTAGAAAAGTCACATTAAGACAAAAAATTTCAAATTATTATTTTTTTAAATGTTCAATTCATGTTAAGTTATCTAATTTTTTTTTAAAAACAGTAAGATTGACAATACAAACAGCAAAAAACGTACGAAAACGCTACGATTAACAATACAAACAACGAAAAGGGTATAAAAAAACAGTATGATTAACAATTCCAAAAACAAAAAGGATCATGAGTATGAATTTGTTAAACATTGTATACTCAATGCTTTACATGAAAAGTAAATTGTATTAAAGCATTAGCAAAAAAAAGTTTCAAATTAAATTTATATTGATAAAAAAAAAGACTTACATTGCTTAAGATGTACGTTTTATATAAAAAAAATTTTTAATATTCTTTTTTTTTTTAAAGTCAGTCATATTTATTAAATGAGCAGAGATAATAACAAAATAGATAAAAATTTTGGATGTTAAGTAATGAATAATAAATAACATTAAAAAAATTAATGAAAATACTTTACAAAAAGCAGAGGTAAATACTGAATCTAAAAAAATTTTCATCTACATTGTGGAATCCAAAATTTAAAAAAAATCTATGAATCTTAACCCAGTATTCAAAAGGCTTCTTTTCATCTCACCAATTTCTAAAAAGAGATTTTAGAAATAAAAAAGTTGGGAATTTAACAGTTAATAACTCATATTTTAAATAAAAAATTTTAAATTTTTATTTAATACTAATTACTTTTACTTTATATTGTTACTGATACTTTTTATATTGTTAAACTTTAAAAGTATTTTTGAATTTTAAATGTTATATACAAATGTTTAAACTTATATTAACAGCTAATGCTTCATATTTTGAATAAAGAAGCACCATGAACATTGTGGCTTGGATTCACACTGAAGGTGTTCTTTTAAACAAAACTTATTATCCATTAGAAGTAGCCTATCGTGACATGTTGGGTATCCACCAATTATTTTTAATCTCCAGTCCCATACCTTTCTCCAAAGCGGTGCAACACTACCCATATTTACACAAGTCTCTCGAAGTAATCATGACTCAATTACCCAACTATAAAGGATATCAAACGTTTCATTTTGAACAAATTATTCATTTTTTACAACAACGATACCAAGTGTTGAAAGAAAAATTTGGAAAAGATGCTCAATTTGCTTATAAAGGTAAAAGTTTTCAACGTGACACACTGGTTCAAGCAGGTATTCCTCATGTGAATTTTGAGACTTTACAGTTTCCATCTCTTTCAAAGTTACAAAAAATGTATCCTATTATAAAAAAGTTTTGTCCTTTTCACATGTCTTACGAAAAAAAGTGCGCAGATTACTTTATAGAACTTTTGACTTGTCATTGGAAGCAAATGAATCTTAAACATGTGACACAAAAGTATTTTAGATCATGTAACTCGCATTTGGGCGTCTACTCGAGATAAACAATATAAAAAGTTGGAAAATATGGAAGAAATGTGGAAATATGAAATATATGAGACTTAAAAGTATTTTAAATCATGTAACTCGCATGTGGGCGTCTACTCGAGATAAACAATATAAAAAGTTGGAAAATATGGAAGAAATGTGGAAATATGGAATATATGAGACTTAAAAGTATTTTAAATCATGTAACTCGCATTTGGGCGTCTACTCGAGATAAACAATATAAAAAATATTAATTTTTTTGTCCAATATCTATTGTCTAACAAATAAAGAAAGTAAAGAAAAAAATAACGAAAATAAAAAGTAAAGAAATAAATAACAAATAAAAAGCAAAGAAAAAAATAACAAAAAGAAAAAAATTAATATAATTTTTTTTTACATTTAAAAATTTTGCTCAAGATTTGTTCAAATTTGTTGCTACACATTAAGTAATTCTTATTCTAGCATTTGCCATTCAGCATAATGAATTGTTTTGTAAAACCCATCATCGGTGTACTAGCCTTTCGTTTTCACTCGGACCCCCTCAATAGTATTCCGATAGAGTACAGTTTAACGAATTTTGTCGATTATGAGACCAAATATTATACACCTCATCCACAAGCTCAGGCCTATTGGAGACCGATTCAGCATCTGTTTGACGATTTAAGACAAGATATTTATCATTTAAGAATTGAAAAATTGTATGTTTATGGAGCCTGTGTAGCAAAGAGTTTAAAGCAAATATTGGGTATTGAAATTCAATCCTTGAGTGTCACTTATCTCAAAAGTGAAATTTTTTGTCAGCGTTGTGGAAAATGTAGTTGCTCAGTGGAAAAGGTTAATTATATTTTACGGAAAATTTTCAATCTCGATATTAAACTGGAGTGTTTCCTTTCGATGAAAGACGTCAGCACTTGTGTGTTGGGTGACGTCAGAGAGAATGTGATAAATCAGCGTTAGGATACTCTTCACTCATCGTTAGATATAATGCAACACTATTTCTTGTCTGTAATTCACTCAACTATCTAAACTTTACCATACTGCAAAGGGGATAAAAGCGATACTATATATCCCCACTATACCATGAACTATCAACAGTATTTCTTGTCTGTAATTCTTTGTTCAGTTGTTTTAAAATGTGGTTTACGATTTTAATAAAACCCTTCTCACAGAAATTCTCTTGACTAGTCAGAAAAGATGGTGGGTGTATTGGAGATTGAAAGGAATTGGAAAATTGCTGTCAGAACCGAACCTGGCCTTTGAGGAGAATGTCAGAAATATATTTGTGACCGATCATGAAATTTTACCACTTCAATTAAAAGTGACGCCAAAAATCTTGAATTGTCTATTTGTGACGACAAACTAAGCGAAAGATATTATCAAACACAGAGATGATGATTTAACTCAACATGTTTTGGACCATCTGAAAAATGTTCAGTATAGAAACTGTGAAATTTTGTTAAAATATCTATCAAAACAGTTCATTTTCACTTATTCTTTTAATGCAGATATAACTTTCAGTGAATGGGTTATATCATTTATAAAGCAAAGGTTGGATTATTATGATGTTTTGCTTCATCGTACTTTTGAACCTTTAAAAGGTATAGAAAACGTTTTAAATCTTCCTCCGTAATACTTTATGTGATTTGACATTAATTGTTTCATGTATTTTATGAATAATAATATGATTTGAAATATATGACTGTTTATCATTTGACATTAATTGTTTCATGTATTTTATGAATAATAATATGATTTGAAATATATGACTGTTTATCATTTGACATTAATTGTTTCATGTATTTTATGAATAATAATATGATTTGAAATATAGAAATATATGACTGTTTATCATTTGACATTAATTGTTTCATGTATTTTATGAATAATAATATGATTTGAAATATATGACTGTTTATCATTTGACATTAATTGTTTCATGTATTTTATGAATAATAATATGATTTGAAATATATGACTGTTTATCATTTGACATTAATTGTTTCATGTATTTTAAAGTTAATTAATTAAAATTAAATGACAAATGTAATAACATAAAAAGAAAAATGTAATATCAAATGTACATAATAAATTTGATTCTTGTATAAACATTTGAATGTTTCAAAAAAATTGTACATATTGAATGTGAATGAAATAAATGTTTTTTCCACTTTAAAATTTGTATTTATTCTTTTAAGATTCAATATCTAAAATTCAAATCTTGATGATTTAACATCTGTCTAAAATTCAAATCTTGATGATTTAACATCTGTCTAAATTTCAAATCTCGTTCAATCTTTTAAGATTCAATATCTAAAATTCAAATCTTGTATAAAATTCAAATCTCGGTTAATCTTTCAAAATAACTTGAATCTCAATCGATTTTTTTACAAAAAAATAAAAAAAATTACATTACCCAAACTAAAAGCATTATAACACAAATTAATCCACCAATAATACAATACAATAATTGACTAGACAAAATTGAATTTGTGGTCAAAGGACTCGTCAAATTATTGAGATTAGGTAAAACACTCGGTGCCCAAGTTAAAGTTTTATATGGAACAGTAATATTACTCTTCTTGTTGGTTTGCACATTAGTTAAAAAATCATACGGTTTATCGGATCGATATAACAATTTGACAATATTTTCTTTCACTACCTCCTCATTCGTCTCACAAAAGAAAGGTTTATTTTCAAAATTGGGAACAATAACAAATCCGTCGTTGGTGACGGGATATCGATCATTGATAAATATAGGAAAAGGTGAATCCGGCGGTATTGTGTATTCGTTTAAAAACTCATCTAGAGGATAAATCAGCTTGCTCTCGGATTTCGCATACTTAGGAATTCCTGAATTATCGACAGCCAATATCTGCCTTCCTTTAATTTTTAAATAAACTTCATTATTATGTACGTCAGTTGGATAATATTCTGAATTATCTGCTAATTTAGGGTAACGAGGAGTCTGTTGTTTACTAAATGCAAAGACGGGATTTCCGTTTGCCATTTTATAGGTTTCAATCTTAGCTTATTTATAGAATATGTTTGCTCTTTATTAAGTTCCTTAGAGAAGTGTTGGCACAATAGCTAGGACATTAAATGTCTATTTTAAAAAATCAACATTAAATGTCTATTTAAAAAAATCAACATTAAATGTCTATTTAAAAAAATCAACATTAAATGTCTATTTTAAAAAATCAACATTAAATGTCTATTTTAAAAAATCAACACTAAATGTCTATTTTAAAAAATCAACATTAAATGTCTATTTTAAAAAATCAACATTAAATGTCTATTTTAAAAAATCAACATTAAATGTCTATTTTAGAAAATCAACATTGAATGTCTATTTTAAAAAATCAACATTAAGTGTCAACCTCCATTTTATTATCCTCTGTAAGCTCCTCTTCGTCTGAAAATTCATAAGCAACTGCATCCGATTCATAATCATAACCTTCAAATGATTTGTTCTCTTCATCGAGTAAATCGAATCGTTGCGGATAACATAGAACACCATTTCCTTTTTCCACAAATCGAAAGTTTCCTTCGTTATCTTGGGCACACTCTTCCTTTAGTCCAATGCGTATGTAAAACTGATTTCCATTGGCTAAACGTGGGTAAATTTCGTTCTTTTCTAAATCAGTGGCATAATATGGCTGATTGTTTTTGACAGCTGGAATATCACGCTTATCTGTCGATTGGGCGTAATACTGATTTAAACCGTCTTTGCTTGCGTATGTTTCATCGCCATTTGTTGTTCTGGTGTAATATTCGTCCTGACTTGAATTTTTTGCATATATTTGCATTTTATTTTTTAATAGAGGATAATATTCTTGTTTACTTGAATTCTTAGCATATATTTGTAAACCATTTTTCAACTGGGCAAAATAGGGTTCGCCGTTCATGTAAGCGTAATACTCGGTATTTTTGATGGAATGATAAAACTCATCTCCATTTTCTAATTTTTCATAAATAGGCAGTTTTGTTTTTTGATTGATGGGGTAAACAGGTTTTCCATCTTTAATAATGTAGCCTGATGTGGGTAGATATTCGTCTAGATTGGCTTTGGTAGCGTAATAAGGTACGGATTTCATTGACGCTACATACTCTAAGCCGGTAATGTCTTTTGCATAAATTTGTACATTATCATCAGATCTATAATATTCTGCATCAGAATGAAGTAAATAAGTTTCTTTCTTTTTTCCATCTATTATTTTAGTCTCATAGAACGTTTTATTTAAATGATTTTTAGGATAAACCAATTTACCATTTCTGAACCAATACCTGCGTTGATTTTTAGTGTTTCGTGGAGGATATTCTTGCAAATGATTATCTATGAATATTTTGGCATACACTGCTACATTCTCGTCGTTAAATTTGTGAATTATAAATCTTTCGTTGCCGAAAATGTCTCTTGCATATGTTTGTGTTCCATTGGGCATACTCGCATATACATTTAAACCATTTTGCACAGCATAAACGTCATTTCCCAAGGAATCTTTTCTGTATATCTCGGCCCCATTTTTTCTCCTGGCATAAACATCATTTGCTCTAAAATCTTTAATATACTCAAAATTGTCTAACGGATAATATTCATCTCCTTCAGGATTCACTGAATATAAAGTTTTTTCTTCAACCATCTTTATTACTAATTTTATTTCAAATAGTAATCTCGAAATGTATAAACAAACGTATAAATATATGAATGTATGTATAAACAAATGTATAAATAAATGAATGTATGTATAAACAAATGTATAAATAAATGAATGTATGTATAAACAAATGTATAAATAAATGAATGTGTGTATAAATAAATGAATGTGTGCATAAACAAATGAATGTGTGCATAAACAAATGAATGTGTGTATAAATAAATGAATGTGTGTATAAACAAATGAATGTGTGCATAAACAAATAACTGTATAAATAAATGAATTAATATATGTATAAACAAATGTATAAATAAATGAATGTGTGAGCAAACAAATGTATAAATCAATAAGCAAACAACTAAATACATTTTTATTCAACTTTAAATGGTTTATACAATCCAAATTCTTGGACAAAAATTGAAATTGGAGCTATGATCATGAATAGAATCAACAAAGGTTTTAGTCCAACTTCTTGGATGATAGTAGAGCATGTTTCCATTCAAAAATTTCCTCGTTTTTTTTAAAGTTTTGTCAACATAAAGTATACATTGGTCCAAGTATACAAGTATATCCAGTATCCAAGTATACAAGTCCAATTTTATAATATTCATTATAGACAATAAGCATAAGTAAATTTTTTTTCATCTGATCAATCAATGACATTCAAGAATTTGGATAATGCCGACGAATCCTTCAACTTTTTGGAGAAAAAAATTCCTCAAGTTATCAGATTCAAGAATTTGGTCTGTTTACAAAGAATTTAAAACTATGTATTTAAATTAAATTTTTTCACATTATACATTTAATAATGAAATTTTTAAACATTTAATAAAAAAAACATGTGTATACCGAACGATGATGTATTCTTACAAATGTTCGTGAATCCACTTTTTAAACACAGTCACTTCTGCCCTAGGACAGTGGAATAATTTTCCATTACGTTTAAAATCGTGAAGAGGACATGTTATTAAGTTTTTTTGTGGCAAATGATCAAATTTTGGACACCCAAAATGCTCGATATTGACACTAGGTATATTTAATAATTGCAATAAATCCAACTCGTAAGAACCCCCTTTGTATCCTACAAGTAATTGTGTTTTCGTACGAAATCGTTGGTACAGGGTCGTTACTACTGTATATAATTTTTCGTAGGAAACTGCTTGTTCATTAATTCTAGGGTAGTAAGAAAGGCCATGTATATGTTTTCGACAATAGTGTATTTGTTGCCAGTCAGCTTCTGTCAAATTATCTTTCGGTGCAACAGTGCTCAAGTCAAATGACACTTTTTCCGCTTGACAATTTTTATGCAACATGCTAACGTATCCCAGTTCCCGTACTAGAAAATTATTTAAACTTTTTATGTAAAATCCATCCATATCAATAAGGCAACATAATTGATTCATTATGTAAATATAGATGCCTGTAACTGATGTTTATCATCTAATAAAAATATAAAGAACATAATGAATAAATTCAAAATGAAATAGAAGGATAGAAATTTATAAACGTTTAAGAAAAATAATAAATTAAATAAAAATAATTAGAATAGAAATTCGTGAAAAATAATAAATTAAATAAAAATAATTAGAATAGAAATTCGTGAAAAATAATAAATTAAATAAAAATAATTAGAATAGAAATTCGTGAAAAATAATAAATTAAATAAAAATGAAATAATAATAATTCAAATAAATATTTTATTCTATTTATTTATTTATTTTAAATTTTTTATTTATAGAATAGAATAAATATAACCGGGATTCAAAAACTTGCAAGTCACAACTCTCACTGCTCTGCTCTCAGCTTGTTATTCGCTACTTTACATTTTCACTTATTATTACCAATACTATTGACTATTTTTTGACTATACAATTATTTTAAATTAAAAGCTTTAAAATTTGAAATAAATAAAGAGTGTATTATGTCTGACGAAAATATGGTCGTATGTTGCGATCCTTACAACCTGAGATTAGTTGATCAAAATAGTAATTTGCTTCAAAATCTAAAGGATGTCATTACCGAAATTCAAAATGTGGAAATGCAACAAGCTAGTGAATATGTTACTCGACGTACCATCAATTTGAGAGTTTTAAAGCATGTCTCCGACTTGTTGAATTTACCGTGGACTTATAAACCAGACGATAAATCTATTTTCATTCATCCAGAAAATGTGGAAAAAATTGACGAAAAATGGAACAAGTGTTTAAAAAGTTACAATTTATCACATGACGAAATGAATGCCTACAAGTTAATCAAAACGGATGATTACGTAAATCATTATGATTTAACCAAATTTATTAGTATCATCGCCAGGCGAGATCAAATTACGAGAGATCCCAACGATTCCGAAAAAATTTTGAAAAACAACGATTTAAATAAATTGTTGGCTGTGGATGGTTTCTCGGGGTATGAATTAAATGATATGAAAAATTACATAGATAATTTAAAGTATGGCACAGGAGATGTGTTGCATGTAGATACTGTTCGCAAAATGTATGATTTGGATAAATTGTCTATATTGTCGGGAACGGATGCAGCCTGTGTCGTGTTTTCTGTCCTCATTCATGTGTTTGGTAAGTTTATTCAAGACGACGAGGTAAAAACACAACTGTCTAAAATTCACGAAGATAATTCAAACTATTTGATGAAAAATGAACGCTATTTTAAAGATATCGAAATTATTCGCACTGATATGATGGAATTGATTCGTTTTTACGAGGAAAAAATGATGGAGGATCCAAAGCTGGACCAAATGGCGAGACTCAAATCTTCAGCTATGATTAATCGCTATAAAAAAAAGAAATCGTCTTCGGATGTGGAAGTTACTGGTAGATCTATTACGACTGTTCCCCAAAAACGCGGTCGTAAAAAGATTGTGAAAAATACAGAAGAACTTAATCGAAAGAAAGTAAAAACTGTGAATCAAAAATAAATGTCATTGTAAATATTTTAACTATTTATTGTGTTAAATTTTTCATGATTATAATAATAATAATAATAATAATATATATATATATATATATATATTATATTTTAACTATTTATTGTGTTAAATTTTTCATGCTTATAATAATAAATATTTCATATATATATTATATTTTAACTATTTATTGTAAGTTATTTCACGCTTATAATAATAAATATTTCATATTTTAACTATTTATTGTAAGTTATTTCATGCTTATAATAATAAATATTTCATATTTTAACTATTTATTGTAAGTTATTTCATGCTTATAATAATAAATATTTCATATTTTAACTATTTATTACAAGTTATTTCATGTTAAATTAAAACTGAAAAAAATAATTTGAAAACATTTTATAAGAATTACTTCATGTCAAATTAAAACTAAAAAAGATAATTTGAAAACATTTTACATGAATTACTTCATGTCAAATTAAAACTAAAAAAGATAATTTGAATACATTTTACATGAATTACTTCATGTCAAATTAAAACTAAAAAAGATAATTTGAATAAATTTTACATGAATTACTTCATGTCAAATTAAAACTAAAAAAGATAATTTGAAAACATTTTACATGAATTACTTCATGTCAAATTAAAACTAAGAAAGATAATTTAAAAACATTTTATAAGAATTACTTCATGTCTGTGTTTAAAAATAAGGATAATAAAATGTTTCAAGTAACTCTCCAATTTCATTTAGATCCAACACAACCCTTTGACTTTGTTGGAACCAATTTCACATTTTCGGGTTTACTGCCTGATGACACTTGGATTCATTTTAAAGGAGATTCATTTTATATTAAAGTTATTGATCCAGTAAAACAGAATTGCAATGTCTGCGTCGATTTTTACATTTCCGACACCATCCAGTGTGAACATACGGGTTTAAATTTTAAATTTGTTGGTAATTTTACCCACACAGAACCATTAGAAGTCACGGGTACAGCCTATCATATCAAAGTTACTCTGTCTCATGTGCACCATCCTATTCAATCTCTCGACATGATACCGGGTGCATTGTGTTTCTCTTTTAACCAAGATAAAGTTTTTGAGTATTGTTTGTGTACATTTACGCATTATGTATTTCATCTATGTGATGATAATTGGTTAAATGATTTAGAGGAATATGTGAAAGAACTACATATTACAAAATTGTATGTTATGGGTCGAAATCAAAAAAAGATGATTGAAGATTATGTAGGCAAAGTTCCTATTCAAATTTGGCCTAAACCTATCAATTTTATGCAAATTTGTTCTAGGTGTGGAAGATTTGGTTGTTCTCAGTATAAAGCTAAAAAATTGTTATTCGACATGTTTCCTCATTTATTTTCTTGCAGTTGTCAAGAATAGACACTATCTAACAGTAGATCTTTTAACATTCAGTGTCTTACTGCACTTCTAAAATATAAGTTTTAAAAAAAAAAAAGAAAAAAAAAGAAAAGAAATAAAGAAAAAAAAAATATATATATATATATATATATATATATATATATATGTATATTTTTTTTCTTTTTTTCTTTTTAAAAACTTATATTTTAGATTTTTTGATATTTTCAAGTAGAAAAAGTTATGATATTGTTCAATTCTAAATTACCCCATCTAGTGGGATTGTATCTTTTTAATATTTTTCCAACCGGCATTTAGATAGGGAGCAAACATGTCTTTGTGTCCGCCTCGAAAGAGTTCTTCTTCTCTTAGTCCTAGTTGCAAAAGACTATGTGTGGACATGAAAAAGAATTTATTAATTGAATGTGCAATATGTCTGGAATATCTTCAACCTGATGAATCGATTCAGACGCTAGCGTGTAAGCATTCTTTTCATAAATTTTGCTTAAAAAAGTGGAGAGGTGTAAAAAATGTTTGTCCGTACTGCCAAACGGAAATTGAATTTGATTTGGAATATTTTTTAGATCATTTAGAATCCATGGCCCAATGTGTGACGAAATCAATGAAAGACGTGTTCAAATTTCAACAAGCATTGCGAAAATTTAATCATGAGTTATTGAATCAGAATGTTTTTGAAAAAGGAACAACACGAGTGTGGAGTGATAAAATTGGAGATATTCAAGACGGAATGACTACTGTTAAAGAATTAATATTTGACATTGGTAATTTGATCTCTGATATTGAACCCAGTAGTGATACTGATGATGATATTTCATCCGATTGGGATGACAATATTTAAATCTGAGAATAATCAACTTTTTGTTTTAATATTTAAATGTGATAATATTTAAGCGATTGTTTTAATATTTAAATGTGATAATGTGTTGCTATTAAATGTGTTGCTATTAATGATCAACTTTTTGTTTAATTATAATTATTTGTCAATAGATAAAATAAAAAATTAAATTAAATGTTTTAGTTTTCGTTTTTATCAAGTTTTTAAAAACAACAATGAATGAGTGAAAAAGGAAACGTCTCGCACAATACACTTCTACGAATTACGTTAAAATCTCGATTCAACGTCCACACGTAACGCCCATCCACAAGTTGAATTGATCCATTTTTCAATTCAAACACACCCCGAATCGATTCAGTCAACGTGTAGTAACGAAAGAAATTCCATTTCCATTTTTGACCGTCTCTAAACATAGTGGTATTGGAGAAAACAAAAGTAGTACCATTCCTTAAAGGTAATACTGCATCAATTAAAGGTGCAGAGGAAAATAACGCTTGAGTCGGAACATAGGGAAATAATGTTTGGGTTAGACCTTCTCTGATGAACCCTTGCATATATTTATCATATTCTACATAGTGATTATTAGCTAAGAGTATATAATGACCTGTCGTAATATTTCGATACATAGCGTCGACTCTTGATAAAGATTTAGATACATTCGTAGGTAACCAGGCTAATCCCTCTGTCGTTTGAAATGAATTGAAATCAACTCGCTGGTAATGACTACCCGAAAATACCAAATACGTATAATGATTCAAAAGAGTCACACTATTGAATCGACAGTGATGACGTTGTAATACTTTTTGTCTGTCAGCCTCTGATACATTATTTCGATTTACGATCGGATACATAATATTATTCGCGTCACTGACATGGTGCAAACCCAAGACATGACCCAATTCGTGTTGTAGCACATAATAAATGAAAGATGTTTCCATATTTTCATTTATGACTATACGACCCCCCCAATATGAAGGATAAGCATAACCCGCTCTCGCATCCTGTTCATCTAGATGTTTAAAGTAAATTTTGAGATCCCCTTGTCCTGGTGCAACACGAGTAAACTCTAAAGGTTCGATATGCCATTGTAGAAAAGCTTGTTCCAAAAAATCATAATTTGTTCCATTTTCTAATGACCACGTGAGAGAATTAATACTATGTTTACCAAATGCCAAGGGAATAAAAAGGGATAAAAATATAAATATATTCATTCTTATTTTTGAAAAATAGATGAAACTCATTCTCATACACATATATGATATTTATCTTAGCATCAGCCTTGTGAGGGATTCTAACTAATTTCATTTGAGTGAGAATGTATAATAAATCGCAATTGAATGGTGAAAATAAATAAAATGTGAGGTGAACAGGAAATTTTTATATAAAGTGTAAAATATGTAATTTTTCTCAATTGAATTTGTTAGTTTATGAATAAAAAAAGGAATACTGAAATTTTGTCTTTGGACTGTGAAAGGGTGACAAATCGAATTTTTTTATGTATTGCTTGAAATGATTCCAAAAGCTCAAAATTACAAAAAAACAATATTATTATTTTTATTTTACTTATTTTTATTTTTTTTATTTTGTTTATTTATTATTTTTTTATTTTGTTTATTTTACTTATTTTTATTTTATTTGACTTATTATTTTTATTTTGTTTATCTATTATTTTTTATTTAAAAAAAAGGCATTTTAACAATTTAAGTTTTTTGATTCATGATATTAAGATTGTATTCTTGTGCTTTAGAACCCCATATAAGGAGCAGCTTGAAATAATACATAAAGTGTCTGATATTCGACAGCATGGTACATTAGGGTTCATTAGGAGTTTTATATCAAGGGAAATTTATTCATCAAAATGTCTTCAGAGGAGTTGCTCAATTCAAACATTTCAGAGTATTTTTCAGAAGATGAAACAAGTTATAATGATTTTGATATTCATCGATATTACGAGACATTAGATGATCCATCCGTCTCACATCGAATACCTATCGTAGAAATAAAAGTTTCATCTTCCACTCAGTGTACCATATGTCTCGAATATTTTGAAAAGAATGAATTAGCTAAACAACTTCCATGTAATCATTTTTTTCACGCGTCTTGCTTGTACGAGTGGCGAAAAGAAAAAAATAACTGTCCTTTTTGTCGTGCTGATTTAAGATTTGATGCTGATTATTTTTCAATTCATATTCATGCTTTTATGGATTCTGTACAAAGTTTAAAAGAAGATATACAAACCTTGGAGAATTCATTGCAAAAAGTAGATGATCTATTACTCCATCAAAATATATTGAAAATCCGTAGCATTCTGGATTGCCAGGTTAATATCATGGAAATGAAAGAGAACTTTCAGGATATTATGCATATTCTTTTGATTGCGTCAAATGCTTTAAATTTTTTACACATGGATGGGAATTTATTTTAATAATATTGGAAAATAAACATTTATTTACCTAATGAAAAGGAAATGCAAATTTAAAATGTAAATACAAATCTGAAACGTAAACTTTTCATTAGGAGTCAAGATGTTGCTTTTCATTTGGATATTATTGTTTTTATATTATAATCATTTTATTTATAAAGCCTATTTATGTATCACTGCTACAACATTATACCATGATATTAAACCCAAGGAATGGAGGAATTATTTAATAAGTAACAATCCAAGTGCTTTTTTAAATTAAATGTAACACTAATAAATAATTTATTACAAATAACTACTGTTTTTTATTTAAAAAAATTTCATTACACTATCAAAGAGTTGAATATCATATAACATTAAATGTCCAATACATTTCTTGAATAAGATTAGACATTAATATGTCTATATTGTATATCTATTTTCTAAGAAATAATGGAACAAGTTAATAACTGTAATCTTTTTCACAAATATGAATGTTGTATTGGGAATTTTAGGAGTATCATTTATGTATACCACATTTTTAATTTTAATATGCGTCTTATTCATGAGAAGCTGGTTATTTTTTATATTTATTATTATAAATATTTTAGTATTTATATCACTTGCATATGCTTATATCAGAAAAGCTATATTTATCGAACAATTTGGTTCGAATATAGCAACTCTCTTTAAAATTAAAGGAATGTCAGATATTTTTTGCAAGTTAAAAAATTGGTGGGAATAAACTTAACTATTGGATTTTACTACGGTAACATATATATTTCAGATGACCGATAACATATATATTTCAGATAACCGATAACATATATATTTCAGATAACCGATAACATATATATTTCAGATAACCGATAACATATATATTTCAGATGACCGATACTAAACTACTAATTGTTATGTTTTACAAATTGAAAAAAAATAGTAAAATAAACTTAATTATTAGATTTTACTACACTAAACATTAGCTGTACATATCGGCTGGTGGTTCAGTATCGGTTGTGTGAAATATTGGATGAAAATTAAGAAAATAACATGAGTTGCTTATGTAAAGAAAATGAGGAATATTTTGATATAAAATATCTATCGAAATCAAATCGCAAAGTTGACAAATTAATTTCAGATGTTCGTTTCAAATATCCCAATCTAAAAAATTACTATAGGCGAAATCACGCTTTGAAACAATTTAACGATGTAACTTTACAACTGGTAGAAGACTTTGAATCATACGCAAACTCTTATATCCAATATTTAATGACTAATAAGAATGATTACGGATTGTTGTACTTGTTAGCAGAAAGTAAATTATTCAACTTGCTCTATGTGGAATATAACAATTTCCCACTCATTCATTTAAAACAGAAAAAAGCTATTATGGAAAAAATTGAAGTTATGGGAAAACATAATAAAATAACGTGTTTAGAATTATTTTATTTTTACGCTTTATTGGTCAATCCCGACTATAATTGGGTTGTTATTGATCATATCTCTAATGGGAATCGCAATCATGCCTATTTTATTTTGAAATAATTTAAAAAACTTATTAGTTACAACATGAGTATCACCATAAATATGTTGGCCATGATTAAAGAAATACAAAAAATTCATCTCTATAAAGCACTGAAACCAATTGTTACTTTAATTGCTGGAATTATTACGTTTTCCTATTCAAATACATTTCACTGTTCCAAAATATTTTTTCGAACGAAACCAATTGTTACTTTAACTGCTGAAATTATTACGTTTTCCTATTCAAATACATTTCACTGTTCCAAAATATTTTTTCGAACGAAACCAATTGTTACTTTAACTGTTGAAATTATTACGTTTCCTAACTTTATAATCAAATTTAAAGGTAAAGAAATTGTTTTCTTTTTTGAATTAAAATTTAGAGATTTTTGAGGACTTATGAGAGAAAATTTATATGAGAGAAATTATAATAAGAGAGAAAATTTATATGAGAGAAATTATAATAAGAGAGAAAATTTCTTTTCTTTTTATAATTATAAGTTAGAGTTTTGAGAAATTAGAATTTGAAAGATGAAGAAAAGAAAATATGAGAGAAAAAAAGACAGATTTGTTCTTTGTTCAGTCGTTGTAGAATATTATGAATGTGAAAGTAAAATTAAAATAATGTAATAATTTTTTTTACAAGTTTACGTTTTTTTTTAATTTTAAATGAGTTTAACACATTTGAAGTTGAACTGATAAACATTTGTAAAATTATTGAGCAAATGATGTAGATATCATTCAAGTTTTAACATTAAACTGAACCATACAAATGCTGGCCAAAACAGACGTAATACAAATATTTGCTTCTAGCACACAATGAAAACAAGAATTTCTTTCATTTGTTTAATATATTGTGTTAAGATAATCTTTTTTAATATTAAAACACATAACATAACATATCTTAAATCTTCGAAAATAAAGTGGAAAATAATTGTATAAAATTCCCAGAAAGTTAGCAACTTATGGAGATGACATAGCCTATGCAGTTGTTGATTATTAAACATGAAATGTTAAAAATACTATTCTTGAAATATATTAGACAGTCAATAATGTCTTACCTTTGAGTATCATTTTATTAAATAACAGTCAACATATAACACATTCTGCAATTGTTGATTATTAAACATGAAATGTTAAAAATACTATTCTTGAAATATATTAGACAGTCACTAAATGTCTTTTAAACAATGGATATTATTTTATTAAATACATTTTCATCAATGCTTCAAATGAGGGTTTCGATAACAAATCTTCATAATGCATGGCCGTCAACACATCATCGGCCAACACACTGTTTTTATCCACTAATTGTCCCTTATAATTAACCGTTAATCCTTGTAAATTATTTGCCAACTTAAAAAAATTATAACCGGGTACCCATACAGAAGAAGCATTAATAAATGCATCGAAACCAGCTTGAGCGTGAACGACCAATTCCATTGGTTTCAATCCTTTCAAGAAAGATGATTTAATATGAGGGTCTGCAATTGGATCTGCATGCGTTGTGTATTGCAATCCCACCGAACCCATCAACTGATACAGATGATAAAACGTTCCTTTGGCTCCCGATACAATTTGAATCGTCAAACAACTCTGAATATTTTTGACACTTTGCACAAACTTTTCAAAACTCGCACCTCTGGCCAACTTTTCCAGCATTTCAAATTCGTCTAACGTGAGCGCAAACAAGAACTCGTCTTGAGTCACTTTTAAATAATATTCTCGTAGTTGATTAATGTAATCAAAACACTTTTCAGAACCATATAAATCATACAATACACGAAATGTTTTTTTTAAGTCACGGTGTTTGTATGGTAAAAAATGAATTTCGTCGTACTTTAAGTAATACGTAACCAGCATATCGTGACAAGGTGTGAGTTTGGTTCCCATGGTAAAACTCGACAAGTGGCATTGACTGTTCAGCAAAGTGGCGCATTCTGCTTGAGACTGCAAATTTTCAATTACGTATCCATTGATCTCATCACCGTCAAAATCTGCGTTCATCTCTTCTGCAATTTCCAGCGGAATACCGAAACAATCGTGCTGCCAAGACTCGGCAATTCTCAATCCGACAAAATTTTCGGGAATCAACGACGGCATCCGATTCACAATAATCCATTTGCCTTTCAAATGTAATTCCTGTTCAATTTTGGCTGGAATCATCATTTCGTTGGGTTTCAAGAAAGGAGCGGGAATAATCATAGCTCGTAATGTTAACTCTGAGCGTTTGGCTAACGCAATTTTACGAAAATATGTCCCTTTTCCCTGCGCTCGTTGTTCTAAACTGCCGTGATTGAGAGGGGCAATTTGCATCTGTTTGAGGTAATAGGCAGGTGATTTTCGTTTTGTTTCCATTCGCTTACTGAGTGGAAGTCCCATCACAAAATTTAAAATGCGGTCAAAGGTAAGCGTCGAACTCACTAGCCAATACTGAGGATCTGGAAAAATGAGGAATTCTTGCGAAGAGAGCTGGATATGTTTGGAGAGCGCATCGGGTAAAAAGGCAATGTTGGGGGTGGATACAGCGATGGATTGCACTAGGTACAAAGAGGTGGGTTTAAAATAGAAACGACCGCAACAGACTGTAAAATTACATGGTTGGTGATTATATTGAAAGTTTAGTGAGGGAAATTTGCATTCTGTATGGATACATACATCACTCGTACAATGATGAGCTCTCCAAGCTTGTAAATATTTTTTCAACACGTGAGCCGGTAATTTAAACTGACAATCGCTATATTGCAAAACAGATATTTGGTAGCGAGTGACAGACATGAGGAATAAATGAGGATTAGAGCTTAATCATTGATGTCCGACACATACTCGTTTAAAAATTTCCTATTTTTCAATCTCAGATTGTAGATTTCAAATTATAGATTTTCTTCGAACACTTGTCTTATTATTGTTTCTAAATGGTTGCGTTGTAGTGTCTGGAAGGTACGTGTTTTCTAATCATGTGATGTTGTTAAAAGATTTTATTATCTTTTCATGTGGTGTCTGGGCATCCAAACGTTTTTTGTTTTTTTTATTCGTAGGAATTAAAAAATACATTAAACATTTCAATTTCAAACGTTTTTGTTTTTTTATTCTTATGAATAAAAAATACATTAAACATTTCAATTTTAAACGTTTTCAATTAAGCATTTCAATTTCAAACGTTTTTGTTTTTTTTATTCATAAGAATAAAAAAATGCATTAAACATTTCAATTTTAAATGTTTTCATTTTTCATTTTTTCAATTAAGCATTTCAATTTCAAACGTTTTCGTTTTTTCAATTAAACATTTGAAATTGAAATGTTTTAATTGAAAAAATGAAAAATGAAAACGTTTTCATTTTTTCAATTAAGCATTTCAATTTCAAATGTTTAATTTTTTTCAATTAAAACATTTCAATTTCAAATGTTTAATTTTTTTCACTCATTGAAATAAAAAAAATTAATTAAACATTTGAAATGTTTAATTAATTTTTTTCACTCATTGAGATAAAAAAAATAAATTAAACATTTCAATTGCAAATGTTTTCGTTTTTTCTCACTCATTGAAATAAAAAAATTAATTAAACATTTCAAATGTTTATTACATTATTTATCTTGATGGTATTGAATATTAATGGAAATGACGCTACAAGTTTTTCATTACATTAATTTTTTTATTTCAAATAAACAAAATTATTTCTATACAATCAATTCACTTTCAATCACTCCATTATCAAAAAGTAAATGTCTTTTTATGATATATTCCCATCCACCAAGTTTTTCATTACATTAATTTTTTTATTTCAAATAAACAAAATTATTTCTATACAATCAATTCACTTTCAATCACTCCATTATCAAAAAGTAAATGTCTTTTTATGATATATTCCCATCCACCAAGTCTTTCAATCTCATTCTCCAAACGATACACAACAAAGTGTTCCAGTTTTTCCACTAATTTTTGCGCACAAATCACAGGACTCATTTCACAACAATATTTGTTTAGTAGCAACACACGAATAGCACGAAAAAAAGCCAAAATTTCTATCACATCAAGATTCGGATGGTTAAAAAAAGAATTGCTAATTTGGTGAAGTTGAAAGTACACTTCGCACTCTTCCCATTGGCATATGTTGGCAATGAGAGGTACTGGTAATACAAACACGGTAAAGTGTTGTGCAAGATAATCCTCAGCTAGTTTTTTTAAGAATTCATACATGGTTTCATTGTAAAATCCCGAGATGTGTAAAAAACGCCTCACAAGGCAACTGGTCCATGCCATGTTACTTTCAGGTTTAGTTAGTCGAGGCAATAAGATGGTATGAATAGGATCCGGTTTTATAAGTTCATGAATAATGCATACACCCATCACTGACATGTTAAATACTTAATATAAATTATTTAAAGTATGCAAAATTTTTATAACTATATTTACTTGGTATTTAAATGGTTAAAGTTGATTACTTTATGTTTAGAAATTTTCAAGTAAAATGTACACTTGATACTAAACAGTTGGTAGTCATAGATAAAATGCTAAAAACATTTTTTTTTCTTCTTCAAAAATGACGTCTATTTATCACGTGAATGTCAGCTGTTGTCAGGATATCACGTGAATGTCAGCTGTTGTCTGGATGTCACGTGATCACCAGATGTGTGTCGACCAGGTATCACTTGATTACAGCACTGCCTCACGTATTTTTTTTAAAAATAATTCAAAATTTTTTATCGTATCAAATAACTAGTTAAAGTGTGAACCAGTTCTTATAATTTATTTCATATTAGACATTATGTAATGTACATTATAAGAGTGATGATATACACAAATATATCATTTTAGACAGTAATTTATTTACACTTTTATTTTTTTAAATGAAACATTTTAAACAGTATACCACCTACTATACACAATATGAGAATAATTAGCAACCATAGTTTATTACTCGATTGATTTGTATTAGAAGGTTGTAAAATGGATTGTGTCTTAGGTTGAAGATTTATTTTAGAAACAGCAATTTGAGTGGTACTAGCTGAAATTGTTGATGGAGTAGTACTAACTGATGCTGACAAGTTTTGATTTTGGGTAGTGGAATGTAAACGAGAAATTGTTGATGGAGTAGTACTAACTGATGCTGCTGACAAGCTTTGATTTTGGGTAGTGGGTTGTGAACGAGAAATTGTTGATGGAGTAGTACTAACTGATGCTGCTGACAAGCTTTGATTTTGGGTAGTGGGTTGTGAACTAATTGGGTTTGGTTTGATATAAGGTTTTATTTTAGAGGGTGGAACATTTATTCTAGGAACTCTAGGTGTACGCTTTGATTTCACATTCGTCAAAAAGTCATCTTCCTGTTGAAAGCTTCGATATAATAATTTGTCAATATGTGGATTTGTATTGTCTTCAGCAATTTCATAACCATCTATTGTAATCGGTAATCCCAATTTAGGATTTATACCGAAAGGAGCATACTCGTTTGAGAATTCATCGACGGGGTAAAACTGTTTAATGTACTGACCATTTAACACCTTTTCTAGCAAACCTTCGTTGGTTTTTATAGTGGGATATGCGAAATAATCGTTTCCCTGCCCATCACCTACATTGGCATAATTTTTAACCTTTTCATTTTCCAGTAAGATGTAGGAATTTTCACCGTTGAGATAAAATTCACGTTGGTGCTGGGTTTTTGGAAATATAACGAAACCATTTCTGTCTCGACAATAAATTAATTTATTGTTTTCAATAATGATATGGTTAATATCTTCTGGATTTGATGGATAAAACTCATTTCTTAAAATATCTTTACAATATTTTTTGCCATGCAAGCCTTTCGCAAAAATGGGATAATTGGTAATTGCCGTGTAGCAATAATATTCATTCCCTTTACCCAAAGTGTCGATATCTTTTTGAGGATAGAATTCTTCTTGGTTGCGCACCGCATAAATGTATAAACCTTTATTATTCAATACCTGTTCCACGTCTCCTACTCTAGGATAGATATCGGATCCATCTTTTAAATGTGCATAGATAAGATTTCCAAATTCGTCTTGGGCAAATGTTGGTTCCGTTTCAAAATAATATTCATTTAGTTCTATGTCTCTGGTATAAATTTGTCTTTCTCTTGTACCAATTTTTTTGACGGCAAAATAGTATGATTCGTTTTCGTTCTTAGCATAGACCTCTCTATTATTCTTATTTTGGAAATAATATTGGTTTTTATTAGCGTCTAAAGCGTAAATTTCTTTTCTGAGATTATTGACCGTCTCGTTGGCGAAATAAAACTCATTATTTGCTTTCGTGGCATATATTTCAAAACCTCTTTCGTCAATTGGATAATACATATCAGCGTTTGATTTCTTCGCGTATATTTGACTCACCTCCTGATTCTTTGTAAGCGTAGCGAAATAGGGATTATTTTTCTCGTCTTTAGCATAGACAGATAAACCGGTTTCATTCATAGCGTATCTTTGGAGGTAATAGACCTCACCCGCTTGAGTAACCGTCTGAAAGGTAAGGTACAATTCTTTTTGTTGAGTATTCTTCGGGTATAGTTCGGCGCTATTTTGTTTTCTAGCATAAAACAACTTTCCATCGCTTTTTGCCGCTATCTGTTCACCGAAATAAAATTCATTTTGTAAAGAATCTTTCGCATAAAACTCGTTTTTTTCCTTATCGATGGCAAAATAGGGGGGGTTGGTGTACACCTCGGATCCAAAACCATCTTGACTATAAAACTCGACCTTTATATTTCTGAAGTAATACTTCTGACCATACACTTCTTTACCATTACCGTCTCGACGATAAATTGGTTGACCGTTGTGAATAATCACTTTGTCTTGTACCCATTCAGAAGGTTCTAAACTACCGTTGGTGACGATACCGTACTGTTGAACTCCAGAAGAATCTCTCGCGTAGAACGGTCTGTCAGTTGCATCTAGAGCGAAGATGGGACCGGCATTATCATAGCGATACATTTCATGATTTTTAGACGATAGCTTGTATTTTTGCCCCCCATTGATAACATCTTGTTCATACGAAGACGATGGGTCAATTTCAGAATGAAAATAATTAAAATCTTCTAAAGTCCATTCATTTGAAACATTACTAGAATTAGGAATCGGAGCTGATGCCATAACTTGTTTCTTTAAAAAAAAATTATTATACTCAATGAATGAAATAATGTATTCAATGTTAGACCTCCATATTACTTATGAATGGAATAATATTTTTTTTTAAGCCACCAAGAATGAGTAACAGAAATTCTTTTTTCATTCTCGGTATTGTAACCCTCTTCACTTTCGGTTTCGTAGAGACCGGACCACATCTCAGCTAGCTCTGCAAGAATCACCGATTCGACCCCCGAGCGTCAACCATGATGAGAAAAAAAGATAGCTACAGTACGATCATGAAGAAGAGCAACAATGCCAAGAGGTAGGCTCTAGAGCGTCTTCGAAGCAACGCCGCGCCCCTGCTTCATCGAAGAAGATGGAAATGAAAGATAAAGAGAGAGGAGAAGATGAGGAAGGAAGGAAGAAGAAAGAATCTCTCATCCCTGATTCCAGTTCCCCCGCCATTGTTGGAGGAAGAACAACGAACAAAGGGGAATCGTCACCTTCACACACACACTCGGATCCGGTTTCCCCAACCAACCCCGGGCTGCTCTTTTCAGAGCGCCTTTATTGGAGGCGGTTGCCCGTAGCAACGAAAGTTGTTTACAGAATAATCGAACCTTTTTCTCCTTCCCCCAGTAGACTCCCCCATCCTTTCGGGAAAGGAGCATTTCTTAGGCATTTCTACGCGCCTTTATATCGAATGGGTGTTTAATTTTAAATTTAATATTTTAATTTTATTTATTTTAATCTCTTATTTCATTTTAATTTAACTTTTACTTGAACATCATCCTTAATTCAATACAATCAAATTGATCGTATATCTAGGAATTTGTTTCCTAAATTAATTTAATTACACCATTCATTTAAATTCTTGTTATTTTAATTAATCTAACTTTAAATTACTCTGTTTTATGCACTTTAATTAATTATGTAGCTTATTAATTCAGCTTAGATAGGAGGTACAGTATCCAATACTAGGCACTCCGTCTGTTTTTGTTCAAGTTCAAACCCTCTTCACTATCACTCGAATCATTCAACCTACAAGAGTTTTCGAGAATAGAGTTGAGAAGTTGCACAATCTCTTGTAAAGCATGAGTGAGAGTTGCATTATCCAGTTTCATTAAGTAATGTAAAGCCGATCTGATTTGTAAAAGGGAACGGTTCACTCGAGTCGTATCTACATTGTATAATGATTGAATATGCTGTTGAAAAGATTTCATATCTTTGAGAATAAAATTGGAAATTTTAAGTTTTTCCTCTGGAGTAAAAGAATCTATATGACTACCTATACGAAATATTAAATCTCAAATGTCAACAAAAGAAGTTTTTTGTAAAAAATTATAATTTTTGTTTAAAAAAGTTTTTTGTAAAAAAATATAATTTTGTTTAGAAAAGTTTTTTGTAAAAAAATATAATTTTGTTTAAAAAAGTTTTTTTGTAAAAAAATATAATTTTGTTTAAAAAAGTTTTTTAAACAAAAATATAATTTTTGTTTAAAAATTTTTTTTGTTAAAAAACAAACTTAAAAAAATCTGTAGGGTTTTCATGGTAGCTCTACATCAATGTCTTCTACATTAGTAAATATTTGAAAAATACAAAAAAATGTTTTTTTTAATTGAATGTTTTTTTTATGTATTCAAAAATATACACATATTATCATTTTTATAGGAATAAATGTACTTTCAAACACCGCGCTGATTGATGATTAGCATTAGGTATTTGGACATTTTCTAAACATAAAGTGTGAGTATATCACCATGTTTGACATGAGCCTTGCCAAACTTCCCGTGACTGAGCACTTTTTTAAAATATTTAAAAAACACTTGCACGAAAAAGAATTGATCAAAGAGTTTATTTCAGAATGGTTAAAAGCTTTAAATGAATGTTGCAAAATTACTCATTTCATTCGATTTGAACCCAAACTTCCCATTTTAACTGGACTCAAACCCAATGCTCGAGCGCTTTTAATTGTACCTTTCCATAATACAGATGTTTCTGTTCGAAATGTATCCATTTTCCCCTTATACCCTTTTCGCATCCAACTTAAATACCGCTGTATTTGCTTCAAAGAAGGTTTAAAATTTATATTATTATATTTAAAAATCACACAGATTAAAATTGTGGGATTATACAGATTGACACAACATCGAAAAATTATAAGAACTATTCAAGACCGATACCCAACCGTCAAGTGCTACTCCCCTAGTTGTTTTAAATACTTTTGCGAAATAAATAAAGCTATAAATGGAAATTTATGAAAATTTGATTTCCTACGTTCGATGTTGTCAAGTACAAGAGTTTTTTATTCAATTTAATAATAGAAATATGGAAAATACTTATCGAATCACGAATGATTTATACAGAAGAGATTTCTTATTTTATTATCCCGTTATATATCACACAAAATTTAAAGCTGTGCGTGCATTAATGCAACGTTTGTTAGAAACTATTTACGATGTTACCCAGCATTTCCTATTTACGTTGGATATAAAAAAGCTGAATTACACGTATGCTATTAAATATAAAATGACAGAGATTGTAGAAAAAGTCAAAAATAAGGTAGTCTTGAATAAAACTGAAATTACAGCTTTCACAGAGACTAATTCTCGAAATTTTGATTACTTAATTCTTGATAAGGGATTTATTTCATTGAAGGAACATCTCGAAGCCGATTTAAAGAGCCCTCTATCTACAAGCACCTTGACAATAATGAAACAATTATTGAACCAAGGTGATCATTCGAATAATCAAATATTTGATATTTGTAAAGAAGAAGAAAATCATGTAGACTTATGGGTGAAAAATATTGAAAACTTATTGAAAATAAATTTAAATTTAGATCATGAGAAATATAAAGGTTTTACACTGAATGAAATGCTTTTGAAAAATTACTTAAAAAATAACTATAATACGGATTTATTAAAACAATCTGATGAAGAGTTAAAACCATTTTTAAAAAAAATTCTGAAAAATAGAGACTTGTTTATTAGAGTAGAACCTCCTACTGTTGAACCCGAGAAACTAATTGATGAATCTAATGAAACCTATTAGGACATATATTAAAATAGAATAACATAAATCAAAAAAATTATAAAAAATTTATTTTTCTGTTAGACATAAAGAAATATACAGTTACATTTTGCTGTTACTTATATAAACAATTTTCATAAATGTGTTATAGAAAAAATATGCAGTTATGTTTCATATAAAAGTGTATAGTCACATTTTGTTGTTTCATATAATATTAGGAGATAAAATAAAATAAAATAATATAAATCAATAAAATTATAAAAGTGATTAATCAAATGTCTCACATAAAATATATTCAGTTACACTTTGTGGTTATATATATGTTTATATATATATATAATTGTCATAATATAATTATCAAGTTTCAAAATAAAAAATTCAATACATACATGTCCTCTTTATTGAATTAGTTTTTTCCGGCATATGGGGCAAGAATCGTTAATTTTACCCCAGTTCAAGAGGCATTTTACATGAAATGTATGCTGACATTTAGTTTCTACTGTGTTCCACATTTCTTGTAAGCAAATTGAGCAACTTCTTGGAGTATCGTAAAAAGAAGCGTCAATTTCCAACGAGAAAATTAACTGTAATACTTCTTGCGCACATTGGAATACTAAATGTTCATCTAATTTATGACCCTCAACCCACCAAGATTTGATAATCTTGTAAACCCATTCCTTACCCCACACCAACCACATTTTCCAAGCCCATGATTCGAATGTTCCAGACACTAAAGAGTTTTCCATTTTTTTATGAATGAAAGAAAACATTCTTATGTTTCGAACGTCGTATCCTTTAGAATCCAAATATTCGAGATGACGCAAGTGTAATTGCGAGTTTATAAGACGAGCTGGGGGTAATATAGAGCTGAGCATTGGTTGCAACTCATTATAATAACGGTTCAAATATTTATGAATACGATGTCTTGTTTTTACGGGTGTAGTATGATGTACCATGTAGTGATGCATAGTAAAATCCCGAAAAAGACGTCGCAATTTGATATCAGTCATGTCGACGTTTCACAGAAACACATATATTCTCTCTCTCTCTCTATACATACATAATATATACATATATATCCAACAATCAACGACGTCAGCAGTTTCACATTACGTCACATCTCTCTCTTTCTAGGATACATACATAATATATATACATATATATCCAACAATCAACGACGTCAGCAGTTTCACATTACGTCACATCTCTCTCTTTCTAGGCCGACTCATTATCGATTTTTGCTCCAAAGAGCTAACATAATGTTAACTTGTGAACTTTTTTGCTCCAATATTGCTTGATAGGTCAGCTCTTCCTACATATATATCCTACAGTCAACGACATCAGCAGTTTCATTTTGCGTCACATAAATCATTTCTATCTCTATTCTCTAAATTCATTTGACGCAGCACTTTGATTATTTGGCGTTGCGATTGGCGTAACAATTTGGCGTGTTGTAGCACTCTTACCAAATAAGTGCTGTTAAACACCTGAATTCATCATCTGTCAGACTGCTGTTAGAATTTGATTACATTATGACTAGTATTTACTGCTGCGAACTCCAATGTTTAGAAAAACCCATCTATGGCCTTGTAGAGACTTTGGCTTGTGTTCAATGCAATAATTGGTGTTGGTGTATTTGTAGATGCGAAACGTTTCAAAACAATTCCATGTGTTCAAGTTGTTGGGGGAAAATTGATGAATTTTATTTAAATACTTGTACTCCTATTCTGTGTTTATTTTGCCGCAAAAGATATTGTCAGCATTTGATGAAAGGATATTCTTGTAGTACGTGTAAAGAGCGTTTCACGTATCGGAAATGGTTAGGTTTGTGGCAAACGGATGTGATAGATCATTATAATGGTAATAAATACATGCTCAAACAACACAAGGAACTCAAACAAAAATATTTAAAATCTTTAAAGTTGATTCACAAAGAACATGATGTGACACCATCGTCATGTGTCAAGACTGCCATTATTGTGAATAAAATTTCCATTGAAAAATGTCCGCTTGATAATAACCATCCGAATAAATTTAAAGAAGTTATAACATTGAACTATTTTATACTAAACCAAAAAATGACATTTCCACATTAATGAGTTTATATGTTGTGAAAAAATATTTGTTAAATTCCAATGTTTTGAAATGAGTTTATATGTTTTAAATGAAAATACTTAATACAATATAATAATATATCTGTCAAATTTTAATGTTTTGAAATGAGTTTATATGTTTTAAATGAAAATACTTAATACAATATAATAATATATCTGTCAAATTTTAATGTTTTGAAATGAGTTTATATGTTTTAAATGAAAATGCCTAATATAATATAATAATATATCTGTCAAATTTTAATGTTTTGAAATGAGTTTATATGTTTTATATGAAAATGCTTATTATAATATATTTGTCAAATTTTAATGTTTTGAAATGAGTTTATATGTTTTATATGAAAATGCTTATTATAATATATTTGTCAAATTTTAATGTTTTGAAATGAGTTATATGTTTTATATGAAAATGCTTATTATAATATATTTGTCAAATTTTAAAGTTTTGAAATGAGTTTATATGTTTTAGATGAAAATGCTTATTATAATATAATATATTTGTCAAATTTTCAATAAAGGGAATTATTTCTTTGTTTTAATCTGTTAGAAATTTAATTGACTGTTGGGAAGTTTTCAATGAATGGAAATATTATTTATTTGTTTTAATCTGTTAGAAATTTAATTGACTGTTGGGAAGTTTTCAATGAATGGAAATATTATTTATTTGTTTTAATTTGTAGGAAGTTTAATTGACTGTTGGGAAGTTTTCAATGAATGGAAATATTATTTATTTGTTTTAATTTGTAGGAAGTTTAATTGACTGTTGGGAAGTTTTCAATGAATGGAAATATTATTTATTTGTTTTAATTTGTAGGAAGTTTAATTGACTGTTGGAAAGTTTTCAATGAATGGAAATATTATTTATTTGTTTTAATTTGTAGGAAGTTTAATTGACTGTTGGAAAGTTTTCAATGAATGGAAATATTATTTATCTGTTTTAATTTGTAGGAAGTTTAATTGACTGTTGGGAAGTTTTCAATGAATGGAAATATTATTTATCTGTTTTAATTTGTAGGAAGTTTAATTGACTGTTGGGAAGTTTTCAATGAATGGAAATATTATTTATCTGTTTTAATTTGTAGGAAGTTTAATTGACTGTTGGGAAGTTTTCAATGAATGGAAATATTATTTATCTGTTTTAATTTGTAGGAAGTTTAATTGACTGTTGGGAAGTTTTCAATGAATGGAAATATTATATATCTGTTTTAATTTGTAGGAAGTTTAATTGACTGTTGGGAAGCTTTCAATGAATGGAAATATTATTTATCTGTTTTAATTAGTAGGAAATTTAAATGACTGTTAAAAATTTTACAAGTCATGCAAAGTAATTAATAATATCTACCAGACTCGTTAAATTGGTAGGATAATGATACATTTTAGGAGGATTGTTGACAAATGATAGCAAATATTTATGATTCAACATAAACACTTTAGAATTTTCGCCCATTTTAATCACTGACGTGTAAGTCGCTTCATCGTATTTATTCATGTACAAATACACAGCCTTCTCGTCAATCAACACGTATTCGTCGTGAGGAAAAATGTGTAGTAAATGTTTATTCGATTTCAATCCCCACCACACTACCAAAGCGTTTTTTTTGCTTTCCGATAAAAATTGAGCACTATCAAACTGATAAAACAATAATAAAAGACACGTCATTATGAGAATAAACTTCATTTACTTTGTTTTGTTTCTCGTGTTTATCATCACTCTCATCAATTTATTTTACAAACCCTCCCTTTATAAACTGTTCACGGGCTCTACACATTTAAAAAATCAAGTGACTCGCATAACAGATACCTATTATAATCCGTTTGATACGCTCTTTTGTCCTATGAACGGTTTTCAATGTCCGGACGAACACTGCGACTGTTCCTACTTTTGCAAAGGCAATTATGAAAAAGTGACTATTCTTCCTGACGAAGAAATTATTTTATACAATGAAAAATTAATGCCGGGTACATACTGTTTACCATCGGGCGGATTGAAATGCAATTTAAAAACATCTTTACCTGTCTTTTCGGCCAACGGATGGACATGCCTCGCTAAAAATATATCAAGCCATTTTTGTAAACATTCCTTGGCCCAAGACAATAATTTAAACATTTTAAAAGATAAAACGACAGATCAGGTAGCTTCTAACGTAAGAGATTTATACGAACTACACAATGGACAGTTGCGGTATCAGTGTGAATGTGGTTCGGTTGATAAAAAAGGCAATAAAATGGTTGCATTAGAAGAAGTTCCTTTTATGTGCGTTCCAGATTATTGCTTACAAAATTTAACGAAAATGACAACCAAAAACATGGGATGGGATCCTGTCAAAAAAATATGTGATTGTCAATACAATCAAAATGAATTGGGAGATACATCTTTACCTTGCGTTAATACAGTTGAAGGGTTTAATCAAAAAATTGATTTTTATGGTTTGGTCAAGTGTACGCACCGCTATTCGTTTATTGAAGAACCCATCTTTTGTGCACCGCAGCAAGAAATGTTTCAATTTACTAAAACTATTACGTTTAAGAAAATACCTATGGACTATTTGCAGGAAACTGTGTAAGATATAATATAAACTGTAAAAAAATTTCAACATTTAATATAATATAAAATTTTAAAAAATTTTAACATTTAATATAATATAAACTGTAAAAAAATTTTAACATTTAATATAATATAAACTGTAAAAAAATTTTAACATTTAATATAATATAAACTGTAAAAAAATTTTAACATTTAATATAATATAAACTTTAAAAAAATTTTAACATTTAATATAATATAAAATAATTTTTAATGAATTGAACATTTTAGTTAACACGAAATATATGATGATTAATATTAAATATTTTATATTAAAAGATTTTATTTAATACTATGGTGGAAAAATAATAAAGAATGGAAGAAATTTTGTTTAAAACTTCTTGGATCCCCTATGTTAATTATTTTATTACCAATCAAATTATTCTCGAATATCCTAAAAATATCATTTTTACTTCCCAATTGCTATTTCAACATTTAAAATTTGCTAAAAAATTGTATAAGAAATTTCCTTATGCTGAAAAGTATAATCTAGACTTACTCAATACTATTGACTGGAAAACGTCTCCATTTACATTTGATGTAAAGGGTCACTTGCTTATTGGACCAGAGCCTATTGACCAACTAATTGGTTTAGACAGGCGATTACACTATAAAAATGCATATTCGTTCATTTTTTTACAAATTCCAATATTTAAAAATTTTTATTTTATCATATTTATTGTTTTTTTAGTGTATAGTGCTATATTGTTTCGACGTTATGATATTGCTCGTCGTCTCAAATATTTATGAAAGCAATTTAAAAAGTACAAATTTAAAGTTTAGAAAAAGTACAAATTTAAAGTTTAGAAAAAGTACAAATTTAAAGTTTAGAAAAAGTATAAATTTAAAGTTTAGAAAAAGTACAAATTTAAAGTTTAGAAAAAGTACAAATTTAAAGTTTAGAAAAAGTACAAATTTAAAGTTTAGAAAAAGTACAAATTTAAAGTTTAGAAAAAGTACAAATTTAAAGTTTAGAAAAAGTACAAATTTAAAGTTTAGAAAAAGTACAAATTTAAAGTTTAGAAAAAGTACAAATTTAAAGTTTAGAAAAAGTACAAATTTAAAGTTTAGAAAAAGTTAAATACAAATACATCTAAGGTTAATCTTCTGTGAAATACAGTTTAGGTACATTATTCAAGCCTCGAATACATTTCATTTTGTGAGAAATTAAAATATATTTTAATGTACAATTTTCTAAAATTTCTAAACACTTCAATTATTCCCATTCTAAGTTTTACTACAAATCTAAAAATAAAACTATTTTATTTTTTTTATTTATACCTCGAGTACATTTCATTATGTGTATTCCAAAATTTACAACAAAATCGAAAAAGAAATTTTTTTTTTAATTTTTTTTATTCATACTTTGATACACTTCATTATATGTATTCCAAGATTTACTACAAGACTGAAAAAGAAAATTTTTTTATTTTTTTGGCGATAAATTTAGCCCGATGGAAACACTAGATTGCGACAATTCGATAGTGAGAATTTCGCACTACAACTTATCTAGAGATACTGCTATCTTATACCATCTAGTGTTTCGTTCCAGTTGCTAAGAATTAGATAATTGACATTTTATATTTAATATTTAATTCAAGTTATTATTGATTTAATACAATGTCTCACAAAGAATATAATACTCCGAATCGAAATAAAGTTGATGAATTTGTAACCGAATTGAAATGGAAGAGTCGATTTAGAGGAAAGGGTTTATTGACTCTCATGTATAGCCATGATAATCCATTTCGTATTAGACCCATCGAATTTACTGTGTTCAATTATTTGGATAGACCCATGACTCAAAAATGGAATTCCAAAACCTGGATTAAGGATTTAAAATATGCCATTGGTAAATTGCACATCAAAGAATTGGAAGTTATCGGCCGTGATCAAGCTCGCTATATACGAAATTGTTTAGCTGGTGTGAAAGTGTCACGGATCTATTTTAAAAATGAAAATTTTTATCGATGCAAAACATGCACAAGATTGAATTGTTCTATTCAGAAAGCAATTCTTATCACTAAAAACGATATGTATGCGTCCAAATATGCTTCATTACAATGTATGTCTTCAAGGGCAAAACGTTGGTGTTATCAAGAGAAGGACAGACAATCAACAGAGAAAAAGATAGAAACTCAACAACCTCGTCAACAGGATTTTTCTCAAGAAGAATCCCGGGCTGAATTGCATGACAAACAGTCAGATTTTCGTAAAGTTATTCATACAAAGGTAGCGAAATCAACAGAAAATCAGCCTCTTCAACAGACTGTAAATGTTGATTTTTCCCAGGAAAAAGATTTGCCACATGAGGAACAAGCAAACTCTCCTGAAGTTATTTATATAAAAGAAGTTAAATCAACAGGAAATCAACAACCTCTTCAATAGGTTAGAAAAGTAGATTTTCCCCAGGAAGTGATGGATAACGAGCAGACAAATTTCTCGAAAATTATTCATATGAAGGGTGTATTTTTAAATTCATAAAGAAGTGCTGACAGTAATCAATAAAAAAGGTATTGAGATATGTTTTTAAACTTTATTCTTCAAAAAAAAATAGTTGAGACTCAACAATGAATTGTAATTTTTTATTTAATAACTATTCTTTAAGATTCAACAATGAATAATAAAAAATTTTTCAATGTAAATGCATTTCTATTGAATATGAATAAATAGTTAAATTCATAATAGTATGTTTTAAATCATATAATTTGGTAGTATTTAGTATTAAAACATTCCGTTTCTCGTCAAATGATATTTTATCATATTGAATTATTTCGAATTATATATTATGTGGAATTTAGTATTGAAGTATTTCGTTTTTTTAACAAATCATATTTATAATATTAAATTATTTCGAATTATATAATTTCTAGTATTTATCATTGAAAGATTTGATGTAGTATTTAATATTGAAACATTTCGTTTTTTTAACAAATCATATTTATAATATTAAATTATTTCGAATTATATAATTTCTAGTATTTATCATTGAAAGATTTGATGTAGTATTTAATATTGAAACATTTCGTTTTTTTAACAAATCATATTTATAATATTAAATTATTTCGAATTATATAATTTCTAGTATTTATCATTGAAAGATTTGATGTCGTATTTAATATTGAAACATTTCGTTTTTTTAACAAATCGTAAGTATTCTACATTAGAAATTGTTCTTTGATTTTTGTTGGTGCCAAAATTTCAGCTTTAAAATGGAAGGTTTTTGTGTATTTTTTTTCTTCTTAATAGTAGGCTCTCCCAAATGTATTTTTTCAATGAAATTGTATAGTATGTATTTTATAATGTTATCCAGCACTAAACAATTGAATTATATCTCGAAAACTCGACACCAATTTTTCATCTGAACTCATAAATAACATTAAGACATCTGTCGTCCAATAAGGTACTGGTTCACCCACCGTATCAAACTTGTTAATTTTATGAGTATACTCTTCCACAAATTTAAAAATATTTTTGGCATTGGAAAAGAGTCCTTTTTGATAGACAGCATTTTTGGAAGCGCAAAGTTTTTTGTTTAAGTAACCCAACGTACACACAAAACCATTGTAATTGGCACTGTTCGGAAAGAGCACGTAAGGAAACGCTTGTATAAAAGCATACTTGTGAACTTGTTCGGTAGGCGCCGGGACGGAACGATCAAATTCATGCAATAATAAGTCGTAGAGTTCCGCATACTTTTCTAAAAAATCAGACGACAAGTGATCTTTCGCTTCACCTCTCCCGATATAGTTGACAATATAGTGCAATTTGAGCGTGTGTTTACACGTAATGTGCTTTTTGATCAAATTAATCAAACTCGTTTGATAGGGAGTCGTTTCGTTAAAATACCCTTTACAAATGCGCACAATTAAATCAAATACAAAATTGGCCACTATTTCTGTATTGTTACTACACACATAGCAATAAATCATAATGTAAATTACATCAAACGGAATGCAATATTTTGAAAATTCTTCTCGAATAAGAGTCGCATCCTGCGAGAGAAGCATAAACAGTTCGCCTGGAGTATGCACATCATACACTTTAGTTATCGGTTGAAACGGCTTAAAAGAACAAGACTTAACATAGGGACATAATACGTTGAGGAAATAATCAAAAACATTGGTTTCTTCAAACACACATTTCATTTGTTCGAGCAGAGACACAACCACTGTTTGAATAGATTCGTCTTCGTAATGGAGCTCACTCACCATAGTCATGTAATTTTGAAGAAAATTTTCCAAAATGCGTTTTTGCAGCACAGAGCTTTTTTTAAAAGAATGATTCTGGGCTACAATAAATTCTTCGTTGGTCACTGCCAACAATTCTATCACGCTCATAAGATTGGAATAAGTGATCATGATATTGTCATCGGGCATAATACCCGGAATCCCTGAAATTTGAACTTTACAGGGAACGTTTAAATCTCCCGTCCAACGCGCGTACAAATGAGCGACCTGACACGACTCTAAAAAACGGTTTTGTTTAACAAATTGATCGACATTTAACACGACTTGTTGGCAGGTATTGCAAAGTATGTGTCTGTCTTCTACCCTGACATTAATACCGTGACAGAGTAAATTTTTTTGTTCGAGATAGGTCAACATTTTCTACTTTCTTTAAAGATAAGAAACCCAAAAAGAAAAAACGACTAACTAAATATTGTACTAAAAGTCAACATTTCACATATAAAACATACAGATTTGCATTATGTTTAAATATATTTTCTTATTTCAGATAATGATAGTATTATTATTTTCCAAAATACATTAAAAAACTACCTTAATACTTCAACTTCGTATGAATTAGAACTTGAAACTGTATAAATAAAAATTTGTATGAATAAGAATAGTAAATAACATTAAAAAAATTAAATCAAGATTAGTCATCGTTCGAGAGAGTCGTTTAAAAAATGGAATTTACTCAATTGTTTTACAACCTTAAACCTTAACCTTAATTTTTTTGAAAAACCTCCTCGTTTCAAATATTATATGAATTGAGTAGCAGTGGGTCAAGGAGATGACGTGAGAAAAATAAATCAAAATCTGAGGTTTGTCTTGCACAGCATTTAACGCTAGAATGATGGAAAAGGTCGCTTGTTTCTCTAAAGCATATAATTAGTTTTTGATTTATGTGTCCTTTCATGCGGTATTTACAATTAGTGTTGCACAATTTTTAACGCTAGAATGATGGAAAAGGTCGCTTGTTTCTCTAAAGCATATAATTAGTTTTTGATTTATGTGTCCTTTCATGCGGTATTCACAATTAGTGTTGCACAATTTTTAACGCTAGAATGATGGAAAAGGTCGCTTGTTTCTCTAAAGCATATAATTAGTTTTTGATTTATGTGTCCTTTCATGCGGTATTTACAATTAGTGTGTGTCCTTTCATGCATTACTTATAATTTGTCTTGTTCTAGAATGATGCAAAAGGTCGCTTGTTTCTCTAAAACATATAATTAGTTTTTGATTTATGTGTCCTTTCATGCGGTATTTATAATTTAGTGTGTGTCCTTTCATGCATTACTTATAATTTGTCTTGTTCTAGAATGTAAAAAGTAAAAAATCAATTTTACGGTAAATGTTTTAAAATCATTTCTGACCTTAAAAAGGTTTAAATTACAATGAGAAAAAAATATTATCATGATGCTTCTTTAGAGTTTTATAATTATTAATTTTCTATTACAATATCTATATATCTAATTGAAACAAACAAAAAACAGAATCTGAGATTAAAATAACAAATAGTAGATTTAGTGATCAAAATTCACGATAGTCATATTAAAAGAATAAATTTATTAATTATCAATTGCAATATCTATATATCTGATTGAAACAAACAAAAAACAGAATCTGAGATTAAAATAACAAATAGTAGATTAAGTGATCAAAATTCACGATAGTCATATTAAAAGAATAAATTTATTAATTATCAATTACAATATCTATATATCTGATTGAAACAAACAAAAAACAGAATCTGAGATTAAAATAACAAATAGTAGATTAAGTGATCAAAATTCACGATAGTCATATTAAAAGTATAAATTTATTAATTATCAATTACAATATCTATATACTTAGAGTTATGGTTTGATTTGGTTTCTTTGCCATGAGTTTTTTCAGATTTTTTTTAAAAACTTTTAATGCTAATTTCTTCCTTTACATTTTATAAGACGTAAAATGATTGTTAACCTTTTCACGTGGGCGCAAAAGTAAGAAATCGAGTTCCTCTGGTGAGCTCTCTGTGAGACTGGGATGAATTCAAGAAAGGGGACCGCTAATACGTAGAACAAGACAAGTGATGATATCTATATACCTAGATTTATAGCTTGATTTGGTTTCCTTGCCATAAATTTTTTTTAGATTTTTGCTTAAAAACATTTAAGTTTAATTTAACCCTTACATTTTATAAGACATGAAATGTAGATTGTTAAACAAAAAGTATAATTAAATGTAAAATGCTAAATATGAAAAAAATTTCACTAAGATGGTGGGATTTAAAATTTTTAAAAAAAATCTATCAATCAAAAGTCAATATCCAGAAAACTTCTTTGCATCCCAGCAGACAAATTCTATTTTCTCAAACCTACAAATTGTTATTAATATATATATATATATATATATATATATTAATAACAATTCGTAGGTTTGGAATTTTTCAAACTTTTAATTCGTTGAAAAAATAATAATTTATTTCATTTTTAAAAAAATAATGATCCAGTGCCGAGTTATCTTATATTTCTATACTGTTTCATACTTGTTAAAGCAAATATACTGAAACTAAAAAAAAAAAAAAAAGAACATTTATAAGATAGATTTTACTACACATCAGTAAAGATATATACGAGTGAAAATTGTTGATTATAGTAATGTTTGAGTATCAGAAATCGACTTAGAATAAACATCAACAAGCTAAATTATATTAAATATAAGTACTTTTATTTTAAAGAGATGAACTTTGAAACATTTTTGTTTTAATCTGACAACAAAATCAAAATTAAAATGAAAAAGATTAAGTTTAAATATTGTTTTTTATTTTATATAAAACAGAGACATGCATTACGTTTAAATATTTCATATCAAAATTAATTTTTTCATTGAAACATTCGTTCCACGTCTTAAACGCAGTACCATTTGAAGTGTTGATTCTTTTATAATTTTATAATCGGATAAAGTCTGTAAATCTTCCAACTGTTTTTCACCAAAGATTAATCTCTGTTGATCAATTTTTTTCTTTGACACTTTGAATAGTATCCGAAGATTCTATCTCAATAGTGATCGTTTTTCCAGTGAAAGTTTTTATAAACAGTTGCATTTTTAATATAAACAAATGAAAACTTTCAAAGTTAAATTAATTTCAAACGTGAGATTTTTATGACATTTAATATTAAGCTGAGAGTATGAAATGTAAGTGACGATGTACTTATGTTATTGAAAAAAACGCGAAAGAGTTAAACTATATAAGAGTAAAAAAAACTTATTAATATATTTTTTTATTATTATTTTTCATTGATATAATTTTTTATTATTATTTTTCATTGATATAATTTTTTATTATTATTTTTCATTGATATAATTTTTTATTATTATTTTTCATTGATATAATTTTTTATTATTATTTTTCATTGATATAATTTTTTATTATTATTTTTCATTGATATAATTTTTTATTATTATTTTTCATCGATATAATTTATTTTATTATTTTTTATTGATATAAGTTTTTTATTATTATTTTTTATTGATATAAGTTTTTTATTATTATTTTTTATTGATATAATTTTTTATTATTATTTTTTTATTTATGTTATTTTTTTACTTATTTATTTTTTTATTTATGATTAAAAACTTTGGAAATTTATTTTGAGATCTAGGAGGGTATTCACTATAACACTAAAAAATTCATTGTTCATGCGCCGTGTATGTATATAAAATCGTTTGGCTTGTTGGTGGATAATTGAATAATTTTAAACTATGAAACTTTTGAATCAAGAATCATAAATTGAAAAAATTCTGAATTCTAAACAAGATTTTTTATTGTTTAGGAATAGCCAACCAACGCACTCTTTTGTTTAAAATTTAATATCTATTAGCAGGTGTTTATATCAATTGACAGAGGATAAATAAACGGTATATTACAATAAACACTTCTACTCAACAATAAATCTATTGTATCTTTATGCAACTCGATTGTATCGGTGCCCGCATTTAAAACCACAATTTCTTCACCCAACACATAAAATATCCCCACTCTGACCGGTGAATGCAGAAACACTTCGAGACTTTCACTGACACTTCCACTGGTTTTCCATTTATACCACACAATACAACTAAAAGGTCGAAACAGCCATTTGTCGGGTTCGACAAATACGGGAACTGATAATGTGACGTGTACATTATTCTCCCAGTGAATTGGTTTTCTCTCATCCAAAGTCACCACCACTTTATCCGATTTCAAAACTGTTGAATGAATAGTTTCGTTGGTATACAATTTATACATGTCATAAATATATGCCAGAGGTACATTGGAACAAATAAGCAAGGTGTATCTTTTTTCTAATATGGAACTATGAATAGTCAGATGCACAACACAAATGTCATTTTGAACACACCTACAGAGAGTGGTACCAGTCGCGTGTTTAAACACATTGATTTGCTGGATCCGTCTGGGTTCGATAAACATTGCAAAAGTTTAACTCCAAGCCAATTGGAGTTTGTACACTTGATTCAAGAATGGTTTCAAGCACCCCACCCTCTCGTGTGCCTTGTGACAGGAGGGCCGGGAACCGGCAAAACCTTTACTGTCATCCAAACTTTATATTTTGTAAACGCCAACATTTTAAAGGTAGCTCCCACCAACAAAGTAGCGAGAGCAATTCGAGGCATGACCATTCACACTGCTTTTCAATTGAAATGGGTCGAAGGAACACGTTTGCACTCCATTTCAGAAACCATCAATGGTCTCGATAACAAAGATTTCGAACATGACGCGTATATCTCTACCTGTTTAAAAGCGAGTGCCGACATTTCTGAAAAAGAATTGAATTGTCCCTATTCTGATCTGCACATGGTGGTCATTGACGAAATTGGTATGGTTCCTTTTTGGTTGACCTATCAATTGATAGTTTATTTATTTAAAACATTTCGCCCTCTATTGATTGTGCTCATGGGTGATGAGCATCAATTGAGACCTGTACGATGTTCTTACAATGTGTTTGATGTGAACCTTCCCGATATTCCCATGAAGCGAATTACATTAACCGAAAATAATCGGTTCACGCCAGAATATCAAGTAACCATTGAGCAACTGAAAATATTAATAAACCATTTCGAACAGATGACGCACTACGTTCGTTGCCATTACCCTGTGTACAACTATATGACGGAAACTTTGTTTCGAAAATGCAACGCTATTTTAGCATATCAAAACAATTCGGTGGCGAGATATAATGAACAGTATTTAGATTTACTTCCAGGTCCCAGTATTTTGTTGTTGAAATTGTCGACTCCTCAAACGTTTGAAGAAGCCATTCGTGTGAAAATGGGGTGTCGAGTCATGTCAACGAGTAATAAAAACGTGCCTAAAGGGACGGTCATGACGTTTATCAGTTATGATAATAAAAATGATACTATTACGTGTCAATTATCCGATGAAAAATTCGTAACCCTTTTGCGATCCAGCTACACATCCAATTTTCCTATTGAAATGGCATTTGCAACGACAATTCATAAATTTCAAGGAGATACAATTGACCACTCAATTGTAATTGACTTCGATTATGCAACAAATGCTCATTTAGTGTATACTGCATTGAGTCGTGTCAAGAGTTTACACCAAATTTTAGGTATTGTACATATGGTTTAATAATATCTGCTATGTAATAAAATACATATCAAAATGAGCTGCTTATAAAGAAAGTGTCTTTTACCTATTCCTAGATTATATATTCGAGTGTTGTGATTTGCAAAGTACTTTAATGAAGATTATAAGAAATATGACTTAGTAGAACGAAACATTTATGGAAAGAATGTATTGTTAAAAATATGAATAAAGAATATGGAAATATATACTAGATTGATTGAATATGTTCGATGTCAACAAGTGTTTAGTTTTTATGTTTTTGTTACTTTAAGGGAAATGCATAAAATGATTTTTATAGAAAATAATTGTATGGTGAGTGATTTTTTAATTACTCAAAATGCAACATCCAGTTTGAAGCAATGGCTTAACGATACATATTATCGACTGAAACATCCGCTCAATAAGCACATTCATGACCATTGGAAGTGGTTTCTCAAATTCAAACCTCTTTATCAACACCAAGTACAGGCAAAATCCTTAGAAAATATTTTAATTGATATTGAAAAGGAAAATAGAAAACTAGTTCCTTATATGTTTTATGTAGGAGTTCGTTTAGGAGTTATCAATACAGTAGAACAAGAATTGTATGATTTAAAACCAATTGAGGAGGGAGTAAATGAAAGTAATGCGTAACTTTAGATAAATTAAATGTAGAGGAAATAAAAAAATGAAAGTAATGCGTAACTTTAGACAAATTAAATGTTGTACTTTAACAACAGGTCTTGGACAAATTAAATATTGTACTTTAACAACAGGTTTTGGACAAATAAAATATTGTAATTTTTGTAGTGTATCAACAGATAAAAGCATTCTGTTCTACCACCATGACATGAACAAATAAAGATGAATACCAATACAATGTTGTTAAAAATTTTTAACATCCAAACCAAATTGTATTTTATAGAAGAACTTTGCTGTTATACTCATTTTAATTTTTCAAATCTTTTTTTGTATTATAATAAAATAACTAAAACGTTTGAAATTCAAAATAAAAAGGATAAATAAAACAAAATTATTTTTTGACTTGAAATTCAAAATAAAAAGGATAAATAAAACAAAATTATTTTTTGACTTGAAATTCAAAATAAAAAGGATAAATAAAACAAAATTATTTTTTGACTTGAAATTCAAAATAAATAGGATAAATAAAACAACGTTATTTTTTTTGCATGTTAATATTATTGATAATAAAGATGATTAGTTTAAGAAATTTTTTGCTCAAAATTAAAAATGTTCAAACTAAACAATATTTACTTTCTAATTTGGAATCGGTAGAAAAAAAAGGATTGTATTATTATTGTTATCAATGGAGAGAAAAAAATATTTATTAGTAATAGGCTTTTTCCATTAACTGTTTTGAAGCAATTATGTAAAAAAAATTTAATATTCAGAGTATAAATTTATTAAACTTTAAAAGATGAACATTAAATGTCAGTTATCCATATCAACAAATTTCAAATTGACTGTTTAGTATCACACTCTGTTTCATTTTCGTTCTGTATACTTAAGTAAGCAACATCACGTATAAAGTTGCTACGGTCGAGGTGAAATATAATGAGTTAGAAAGAAGGTGAACGGCTGGTCATGAGTCATCAAAGATTCGGCGGTAGCCGTCATGGCATTGTAGGGTTACTATTTTAGAGTGATTCTGGCTCGGGTTGGCGAGAGAAAAATATATTTAATTCTTGACTGAAACCCTCATCATTCTTGTTTCCATAACACCAGACAACTTCAAACTTTGCGTAAAAAAACTATAAAGGAGAAACACCGATCATTCCTGAACTGTGAATCATATCCTATAAAAGATCATTGGAATAACAGAAATGAGTAATACTAAACCTATTCAATATATAATTAATTTTGATGGCAAATCTGTGGGTACTGTGATGGTAGGAAATATAATCTGGTACCACGAAAAACAAATAAAATCATTTGTGCCGCAGGATGTGGAACCGACGTTTCACTCCATAATTGACTTTATATGTGAGACAATTCCGCAGAATAGGCGTTGGTGGCCACCTGGAACCAGGTTTGTGCAGTACCGAGAACTGAATTTCAATCAATAATCAAAGAGCAATAAGTGTTTTACAAGTAATTTGTAAAACAGGTACGTTAAAATATATAAATATGTTTTTATTAACGTAAACAATTTAAAAACATGTTGTATCTATACTCATTATGTTATTTTTAATATTATACATATATAAATTATGCAATAAGTGAATATTTTTTATCGATATGTTTACTGATAATCTATTTCTGTTATTGAATTATGATATAAATGAAAAATTTTTTATCGATATGTTTACTGATAATCTATTTCTGTTATTGAATTATGATATAAATGAAAATTTTTTTATCGATATGTTTACTGATAATCTATGTGTTATTGAATTAAATATTATTTTTATCGATATGCTTACTGATAATCTATGTGTTATTGAATTATGCTATAAATAAATATTATTTTTATAGATATGCTTACTGATAATCTATGTGTATTATTAGATTAATAAAATTTATGATTTAGCTGTTTATCTTATGTTTATTTATAACTTTTTAATTCTACATCTTTCCAGGTTTAACTGTTTATGACTTATAACTGTATAAGTCATGTTAAGAAATATTTCCACTTTTCATAAATAAATATTTCTTAACAATTCATGTTTAAATAAGCATTTCTTTATTCAAAACAATTTTAATATTTTATGAATTAAATTCTCCATTTCGTAAAGTTCTCCTGTTTGTCTTCTAAAAAATAAGAAAAAAATTTCTATATTTTTTTGAAAAAAGTAGTTGGAGTAGACTATATTATTATTATACAGTGGTTGAAAAAGAATATAAATATATTTTAAATTATTATTATACTAATACATTAAAGATTTCTACTAATGAAATCCAAGTTTAGAAATACATTAGGTAAAGAAAATAACTATACTAAGTTGTTACTATTTGAAATCCAAGTTTAGAAATACATTAGGTAAAGAAAATAACTTTACTAAGTTGTAGATTTCTACTAATGAAATCCAAGTTTAGAAATACATTAGGTAAAGAAAATAACTATACTAAGTTGTTACTATTTGAAATCCAAGTTTAGAAATACATTAGGTAAAGAAAATAACTTTACTAAGTTGTTACTATTTGAAATCCAAGTTTTGAAATAAATTAGGTAAAAAAATAACTATATTAAGTTATTACTCCTTGAAATCCAAGTTTTGAAATAAATTAGGTAAAAAGATAACTATATTAAGTTATTACTCCTTGAAATCCAAGTTTTGAAATAAATTAGGTAAAAAGATAACTATATTAAGTTATTACTCCTTGAAATCCAAGTTTTGAAATAAATTAGGTAAAAAGATAACTATATTAAGTTATTACTCCTTGAAATCCAAGTTTTGAAATAAATTAGGTAAAAAGATAACTATATTAAGTTATTACTCCTTGAAATCCAAGCTTTGAAATAAATTAGGTAAAAAGATAACTATATTAAGTTATTACTCCTTGAAATCCAAGTTTTGAAATAAATTAGGTAAAAAGATAACTATATTAAGTTATTACTCCTTATAATAGTAGAAATATTAATAAAAGAAGTTAAAAAAATGCAATAAATAAATAAAATTTGTATGATAAAAAAACTAATTAAAAATAAGCAGTTAAATTTCTTAACGCAAAATAAATTAGTTACATACGTTAAATAAAAAACTTGTATTTTCATATTCAAATTGAAATTACTATAAAGCCAATAATCATACGTTAATAATAAAAAATATATCAAAATACGCTTAAATTATTATTATTTTAATACATTAAAAATGTCTCTTAATGAAAACTAAAAGAAAAGAAGCACCGACCACCATAGTGACACATGTAATGACGAAACATATGCACTGTTTACTATTATTCTTAAATCATAACTTGAACACAATTGAAATCTGCGATGACGTCCAAATAAGTTGCACACGCCATCTATTAACCCCTAAAAAAACATTAATTTTACCAAATGAAAAAAACCTTTTTTTCATTTGTGACACATATATTTGGAATTTTCCACTCTTGAGAGCTCTGATCTACAATTTTAAAAGTCCACTCTTGAGAGCTCTGATCTACAATCTTACAAGTCTACTCTTGAGAGCTCTGATCTACAATCTTAAAAATTTCTACAAAAAGTATTTACTCGTTGCAGCTATTCATTATGGCTACAAGTATATTAAATGATACTATGCGTTTAATAAAAATATTGAAGTCGTTAAAAGATCATTTAAAACAGCCTTCAGAGCCGGTATCACTCCCCCATCCTTATATTGAAATACAAATTGAAACTGTTCTGGATATTGTGTTTGCCATCGGTGAAGAGATGAATAGTGTGTCACAGCAAGAGAAAGAAACGCTTGGAGGATTATTTCAAGATTGTATGGAATTAATACAAAAATACCTCCTTTGCATTTCATATCTGCCTCATAATCGACTTTGCACTTTTTATCAGCAAAGGCGATCTGCTTTGCAATACATTATGGATATATTTCCCTTGACTAATACCGAAAGCCTAAAAAGGTGCATGCATTTTCTAGATATTATTCTGGAGAAGACTCGTTTTCATCGACCGCCCTGTAAAAAAGAATTGTATTATGATATTCCTGGCGTCATTTCACGCGTACCCGAGACTCACGTTTGGTGGAATAGAAGAAGGTTCAGAAAGAGTATCAGCTCCTAAAAAACGTTGAATGTTTTTGGACAATTTTGGTATGTGATCTTTAAAATGTGTTAATATTTCTCTAATACTCTTTTTTCGACTGTCGCAGATTAAAGTGTGTGTATTATCCTCAAATGCATATTTTTCCGATAATACGCAATTAACAGATGATTTTTTTTTAAAAAATTCAGGATGACAAACCTTACAATAATGCAAAATGTCTTTAGTAGTTCTTTTGTCTAAAAATGTATTCCATTTTTTCTCATTAAACCTGTTGTAATTTTTGATTTTTTCTCGTTCTATATTATTTTTTTTCCCTACATCTACCAACACCGGATGACTTTCTGCATATATAAATTTGAGTCTATTGATGTCGGGAGTATTTCCCCCATACAAATTGCACACTTCACACCAAAGGACAATAAAGGTTAAAAACGTTTCAAGTAAAAATTCGGGTTTAATTATTTTAGCACTATACAAACCTGCGGACATTTCAAAGAGCCCGATGGTATATCCCAAGGGTTCTCGAATATGCGTCATGAATGGTAAGACGAAATCGTTTCCAAGTCGTTTATTTAAGACAATTAAATCGTAAAAATATTCTGGAATATCGCAAGAGTAACTGGCATTGTAAGACACCCATTTGGCGGAATGTTTATCGTACAAGCAATGGTATCGTTTATTGTCGTGGTTGGTAGTTAGAATTAGGCAAAAATTATCATAATGGAAAGCGCATTGGGTGGGTAAATAATATGGATTTTCTTTAATACTATTTAAAAGTTCACTAAAGCTTTTAGACATGACTTGTTTAGGAAGTTTAAAAAATTATTATAAATAACTAATAGTGATCCAAAAGTTATATTGATTAACGTTAAATTTTTTTCTTCATGATTCCCAAATATTTGTTTATAAGACTTAAAAAATATTTACTATAAATAACAAATAATCATCAAAAAAAAGTTTTATTGATTAATGTAATATTTACTATAAATAACTAATAGTCATCAAAAAAAGGTTTATTGATTATCAATACCTAACTTTCACGCAAAACATTTCATGTAAATTTTTGATAATACGCAAAAAGTTGCATCAAATACCAATTATTCTGTGTTGAACAAATGGAATTACAAATTACCAAATACCTCAAAAAAATAATAAAGGAAGTTTCAATACAAGATAATAGGTAAATACAAGAGAATAGGTAGTGCAATTGATTTATTAAAATGCAAGATAGTATAGGGGTGCTGTTGTCAACCTATTGAGTATATAAAGGGATTTCCTTCCATTACAAGATACTTTCTGATGGCACGCATTCTTTGTTAAGACTGTCAGTGTTTGGTTTTAAATAAATGACTGAACACTGGCAATCTTGATGCAGAATCTTGTCAATTAATCTTCTGAGATGCAGGTGATGGACAACTTTTTTAAAATCTAGTAGATTTAGTGGTTCTAATTGGACTGACTGATGACATTTAGAAAATATCCCTGAATTGTGCTAGTTAATTTAACAATATTCTACAGACAACTGCTTTTCAACACTTCTGAAGGGCAATAATTACCTGTCTCATCAATTTTTTTTAAAAAACACAATCAACTAATTTAAATCTAAAGAAAGGAATTTACATTTCTAATAATTTTTATAAAGGGTTTTTTTTTAAAAAACACACAGTTCACTAACTTTAATATAAAAAGGAATTAAATTGAAGAATTTACAACAAATGTTTAAAAAGAGTTTTTTTTTAAAAAAGACATATTTTTAGAAAAATGCATTATGAAACCGTATTCATAGAAAAAGTTACAGTTGTATTCTCACTTATTAAGTCTAGATAGGGAAGATTTTCAATTAAAATAAATTCTCAAAGAACATATAAAAATATAAATATATATTAATTTTAAGAAAATATATTAGCAGTAAGATTGAAATTTATAATAAAAAACTGTTGCACTGAATAATACATATTTTTACAATATTTTTATTATTTTTGCTTATAAAATGTTTTTATACTAATTTGGAATTGCAAATTTTTATTGTAGAAAATTATTTTAATATAATTGGTTGTTTTTTATTCAATAATTTGAAGGACACGTTGAAATGTTTAGCAAAATGACCTGTTTAGTGTTTTCTTCATTTGTTTATTAAAATAACATGTTTGAATGACACGTTGAAATGTTTAGCAAAATGACATGTTTAGTGTTTTCTTCATTTGTTTATTAAAATAACATGTTTGAATGACACATTAAAATGTTTAGTAAAATGAATTGTTTAATATTTTCTTCATTTGTTTATTAAAATAACTTTTTTGAATGACACGTTGAAACGTTTAGTAAAATGAATTGTTTAATATTTTCTTCATTTGTTTATTAAAATAACTTTTTTGAATGAGACGGTGAAATGTTTAGTAAAATAAATTGTTTAATGTTCATCGTTTATTTGACTTTTCATTTTTTTTTCTAGTCTCTCAAATAATCTATTAAAGTTTATATTTAGTTACTTATGCTTGGTGAATATAATATTCAGTAATTTATATTTGATTAATAATCATTGGTAACTAATATTTGATGTATCTAATATTATTTAATTTTAATGCATAAAAATTATGAAACAATGAAATGTAAAAAACATTCTCTCATTTGATATTTAATATCTAAATTCACAACAATCACTTTGCTTTTAGTAGGTGTTGCAATAAGAGGAATTTAAATAACCATCTAGTGAGTAGCACTAATCATTTTGAGGGCGCTGTTGTTGTTCACATGATTAAACATCATACTATTATAAATTGAATTTTGAACAGTAACTCGCCATTCTCTTCTCAACCTTCGAGTAAGTGATCCTTGCTATTTACATCTACGTTTCACGTATGTTATCACGTATGTTATCTTTTGATATCAATTGCTCATTATCTTTATTGTTTATCACACTGTTTGAAACACACGAGGTTTGCCATGGAATTGAGGAGTTAAGCATAAACAATTAAACATAAAGAATTAAATATTTGTCCCGTTCATATTGAAAGAAAATTTCCTGACAAAGAATCATTCATTGTTTTGAATTTTACTATCTACCATAAGCCCATCGAACGGAACTAACTAACATTTCTAAATAGATTAATTTAGATTGTTTGATATTTTGAGTTTGATATTTTGATTATGAATACTTACCATTCTTATTACAAGCCTGTACCTGGAGAATGCTTTATTTGCTGTGATAGAAACGATCAAAATAGCAGAGCTCCCTGGGAGTGCTGTCCCAATATCAACATTCATAGTTACTGTCACAATGTTTGGAATCTCATGTTTTGTTACAAGCTATGTGCTTATTGCAGTCAAAACGATGAGGAAGCGTTTACAGTGATTCTAGCTCGAAATAATCTTTTCCCAGGAATCAAAATAAATGCTTACAGACTATTTAGATACGATCCAAATAGATTAAAACTGGAGAATTTACTGTATTATTATAATCAGTCGAGAGAAGATTCTAATGTTACCTGTCACTTAAATGCAACACTCTTTCGCGATATCAAGCGGGTATTGCAGTTGGAGGTGATTTATCAACCTACCGAAGGAGAGTGCTTTTTGTGCTGTGAGAGAGACAATAAGACAAGTATGGTTCTCTGGAATTGCTGTCACACTTTTACTCCTCTACATGTTCCCAAGGCTCACTACGCATGTTACATTTTATGGAATTTTTTGAATAATATGTATGAAGCCCCTTGCAACAAAAAATACAATGCGACCCTTTTCAAACTGAGGGAAGAACTGTATCCTGGAAAACGTGTAAATATATTTCAAATGCTGCATCACGATTCTGATTCTAGGAAAAGGTTGTTGGTTGAAAAAGAAGAAAATCCCAAGTTAGCTGAGTACATCGACTGGGTACTGAATTTAAATCCCGTAAATAAAGACTCTCTCGCTAGCGTTGCATCGGCACCTCTTCCGAGATATAGAATAAAAACTAAAACCCTTAAAAAAGCATATTTTCCCATTCCGGAAGAATGTTTTCTTTGCTGCAAAAGTAGCCAGGAATTAGATAACGCCCCCTGGAAGTGCTGCCCCGATTTTAAAGTACATACGCGCTGTTGGAGAATATGGAATGTAATCTATACCGATCTAGAATGTCCTCATTGCAACGAACATGTTCATTTTTGGAATGAATTAATTGCAAGGAGAAATTACAAGTTCCGAGGTTTCAAAATCAATGTGTTTCGACTGATAAAAAACAAAGGTTCAGTTATGAATATATTGGAAAAATATAAAGAGGAGAAGAAAAATACACTTCTGAAAATCAAAGGATTAAATGTTATCCCAGAAGAAGAAAATACTGAAACAATTGAAGATAAAGAAATTACGTCGACCTTACAAGATATCGAATGGGTGTTGAGTTTACAGGAAAAATACAAACCAATTAAAGGAGAGTGCTACGTTTGCTGCCAGAAAGACAACAATTTTAGCTGCATTATTTGGAATTGTTGTAGAGGGACAAATACTAAAGAATGGAATTTTTGCAAGGGGTTAAACTTTGAGCATAAAGTTCATTATCGATGCCATGTCGTATTGAGATTACTGAACAATGCTTGTTTAAAGTATAAAAATTGTGATTTGTTCAAACTGAGAGAAGTGCAATTTCCTGGAAAACGTGTAAATGTATTTTGCATGATGCATTTTGATCCCCAAATCAAGCAAAATTTGTTGGATTTAAAAGAACACTATCCTGTGTATTCAGAGGCTATTGACTGGGCAATCAATTGTTCAACAACAATTGTTTGAGTTTAAATTTTTTTTCGTGATTCTTAAATGTTTGGTTGCAAGACTTTAAAAAAAAATTTTTTCGTGATTCTTAAATGTTTGGTTGCAAAACTTTAAAAAATTTTGTTCATGATTCTTAGACTGCAAAACTTTAAAAAATTTTGTTCATGATTCTTAGACTGCAAGACTTTAAAAAAATTTGTTCGTGATTCTCAAATGTTTGGTTGCAAGACTTTAAAAAAATTTGTTCGTGATTCTCAAATGTTTGGTTGCAAGACTTTAAAAAAATTTGTTCGTGATTCTCAAATGTTTGGTTGCAAGACTTTAAAAAAATTTGTTCGTGATTCTTAGATTGCAAAACTTTAAAAAATTTTGTTCATGATTCTTAGATTGCAAAACTTTAAAAAATTTTGTTCATGATTCTTAGATTGCAAAACTTTAAAAAATTTTGTTCATGATTCTTAGACTGCAAAACTTTAAAAAATTTTGTTCATGATTCTTAGATTGCAAAACTTTAAAAAATTTTGTTCATGATTCTTAGACTGCAAAACTTTAAAAAATTTTGTTCATGATTCTTAGACTGCAAAACTTTAAAAAATTTTGTTCATGATTTTCAAATGTTTGATAAATAATCCTTGCTAACTAATATTTATGATATTTAATATTATTTTATGTATTGACATATAAAATTATGTTTATATTCAGTTATTAATGCTTGAAACCTTGCAAACTAATTAATATTTTATGATATTTAATATCGTTAATTATGTTTAAATATATAATAATGTTTGATATGTTTGACACATAATTCCAACTATATACTAATAAAAAATATTAAACAATAAATGTCTCTTTACTTTGTGTTAAATAATTCATTAATGAGCAGCATTAATTTTATGTTTTACACAATAAAACGATATAAAACAATGTGTGTTAAATAACTCATTAACTGGATGCTTTAAATTTATGCTTTACACGTCCATAAATAAACATTTTATAAAAAGAGGACATTCTGAGTTTAGAATGATCGTCGTAATATTGGGAATCCAACTTTTCAAAACATTCTAAGTGAGCCAACATATGATTCACACTGAGAAAAAGTAAATACCAACCCATATTTAATTTAAAATGTTCTGCGGGATGTATTTGCATATTACAAGCTGCTATTAAATTGACTGTCCCTCGGTCTAAATCTACATTCATTTCGTTATTTTTGGAATACAAATCACACACCAATTTATGCAACATGGAAAACAAATAGCAATTAAAAATAATATACATTTGAGACGTTTCATCGCCTTGCAAATCAATCAAAACGAGAAATATTTCTTTTACATTATTTTTCTTGTTCAACATGTAAAATGTAGTATTGTATTTGTTTAAACATGAAATTGGGTTACCGTGGGCTCTATTAATGAGAGGGATCCACTCCTGGAGTATTATGTAATAATCTGAAATGTTTTTAACCATCATGTATTGATTGAGAACTTGAGAACATGAAAACCACGCATCTTTCCATGCTTGAATTTTGAGTTCAATATTTACCTTTGGACGGTGTTCATACTCATCCAATTCTCTTTGCATAATTCAAGATGTATGTAGCTTTATTTCTATATTTTCTTTTAGGGTGTCTTTTTTTATTTTTTCCAAGGACAATTCCCAAAGATAACGACTACATGGACATTGAACACCTTGTCAAAGTCGATTGTTCAAATCGTAAAATGAAATGCATCGATTCTTGCGATTTTCTCTGTACCAATGCCAATTACAAATGCATTCACAATGTCTGTCAAGCAGACGGAAAACCTCAACTTCCTTGTGATACGAAAAAAGGGGGTATCGTTGTTCTCACGCAATTCCTCAACGTCCCTTTTTGGGATTGTGTATGTACGCATGGTTCATTTTATCGAGGTAAAGACTGTTCTGAGCTGGCTCCCGATGTTTGTAAAGATGGGATATTTCTTTATCAAAATATGAAGCGACACTTTTGCAAGTGTAAAGATCCCGATATATTACTTACTCTCAATAATAAACCGTATTGTGTCTCTCAACAAATTTCAAAATTTTTTGTCACTTAATATTTCCTGAATGAAATAAATGTATTTATAGATTAATATGAATGTTTGGATACATTTTGTATCTGATAACAAGCAGGTAGATTTTTGTATAAAATGAAAAGGTTCCTTCTGTTTTACACACCAGCTGCGAAATGTAAAATGATTCATTGTTATTCGAAATAATGCTATAAATATCAACACCAGCTGTGAACTGTAAAATGATTTATTGTTATTCGAAATAATACAATAAATATCAACACCAGCTGTGAACTCTAAAATGATTTATTGTTATTCGAAATAAATATCACACCAGTTATTACAAAAAAATAATATTATCAACACTTACTATTACAAAAAAAATAATAAACACAGAATAAACAGAATGTACAAATAAAAATTAATTGTATCAATAAAAATACATACAAATTATAATCTTTCCCATGCATTATATTGACGCCAACAAGGATGAAACAAAATGTACAAATAAATTAAAACTTAATGTATAAATAAATTGAAATGTCATACAGCACCGCATTAAATAATAGACTAGACAGAGTGATGGGTTGAAAAAAGCATTCTGATAGAAAGTGTTTGGCACAATATATATTCTTTTTGACTAGAAGGGAGAACACAAAATGCACTATTGACTATTTTGACATAATTCAGAATCCTTTTCAATCTCTTGAGGCATTGGCAACATCTGCACTTTAAATAAATCAGGAATAACACTTTGAATATTACAGAGATGTAAAGCATTTACATCAAAAATATTATTGTACCATTTAAACAAGGAAGTTTGATTAGCAACTAACATATAACAACACTTAGAAGGTACAAAGTATTTCGAATAAGGCAGTAATTTATTCTTATAAAAATCAGATTCTTTGTAAGGTAAGTATCCAACTTCATACAGGTTAGTACTTTCATTAGAATGTAAGAAGTTCAAATCCAAATATATATCCATGGAGGCAGTGGTGGTCATAATCACATGTGCATATCCATCTTCTGGAAATTGACAGCCCAAAGTCCACAACTTTTTGACTAGATATACATTTTGAGACATCCAAAATAGGCGTTGGTTAGTATTTTTCATGGCAAAGCCATCAGTAGAAAACTTTTTGTCAATCGCATGCCATAAATAATTAAATGGTTTGTCTTGTCTCGTCGCTGTTTTTAATGTATAATCATCCGCTGGTTTATCAGTGTCAGGTACAATGTGCATGAAAGAATCTTTAAGTTTTAAACGCTTGCAGACGAAATCATCCAAGTAGAGGATTCGGTAATTTTTTTTTAGGAGTGAGACCATATCAGGTAGATCTTTTCCTTCCATTAAAAAGTGACACTCGTGTGATCCTAACGAATACTTTTCACCTAAGAAGTAAGTGTTTTGATAGGGCAAATTTTGCTGCATCGATTTACGGCATCTATTAGTGTTACACGGCATCTGTCCAATAAGTATTGATGACGACTTTAGTACATCAGAAAATATGCTATTCACTAAATATTCAATGCTTGACAGTTTGAAAAAAAAATTTAACAAAAAAAAAAAAAAAAAAAAAAGAAAAGAAAAAACTAACATACAGGCGCTGTTTGGCTACGCCGTAATATAACACCTCCTAGAAGAATGAACTTGAACACAAGCATACGGAGTGCCTTGTATTCGGATCAATTTATAGTCCGATGTGGCGAAGTTAACTGAGCAGTAGATGATAAGTAAAAAAGATGTCATTACGTTAGGGTACTAAGCTGCGCAGTGGTTGAAAATACGTAAAAGGATATTTATAGTACCCCGTGCTGAGGCCTGCTCTTTTCTAAGAGGTGTTGCCTATTCATGGTTCCTACATAGTATTCAAAATTGATAAAACACTTCTTGTTTAACCACGTTTTTTTGACTGACGTCTATTTATTGATACTATAATAATAGTTTTTGGGATTGAACGCATTTGAAATATTTCTTTTTTATGTATTATGGAATTTTAAAATTACTTTTTCAACTAAAATTATTTTTTTTATTTTAACAAAAATTATTTTTTTAACAAAATTAAAATAATTTTTTTGTTCACTTTTTCGTAACGGTTCTTTTAATATAAATTAGTAAATTATTTTATATAAAAACACTAAACAGTAAAAGAAAATAATTTTAACCTTTTGCTAAGTGTTTGGATTATACACTCATAGATTAAAATACAAACCACTGATTTTTCGAAAAAAGATTATTTTACTAAACACAATTTCTTTTAAAAATGACTTTTTTCATTTTTTAAGTATTATACCTCTATTTGTTGAAATGATTCGATTTATTTTTTTTCTATTTTAAGTAAACATTATGCATATTTTCGAAAAAGCTTGTATAAACCAAAAAAAAGCGAGCACTTGGACGGTTCTTTTTCTTACGGTAGTAACTGAAATTATACATGTTTTTTTATCATTTTTGTTAAATTATGTGTCTCAAAAGAATACTATTCCTCTAACTTTATACACTAGTATCACAATATATTTCAAAACTGAAATAGTCAACATAAACAGTTTCTTTCTTTTTAACTTTTATTAAAAAAATTCCATTTCATTAAGGTATAGACGGATTAAAAATAAGAGTTATTTCATTTTTTTTAACTACGATTAAAAAGTATCCGAACAGAGCTTGTATGCTACCCAAAAAGTATCCAAACCTAATTTCTAAACGCTGCATAATTCAGTTTAACAATTTGTTAGTTTCTCTCATTTTTGTTAAAGAAATACACCAAAAAAATGTAAATTATATTTTTTGGTTACCGTCAAGTTTTTATTAGGTATTGACACTATCCTCAAAAGTATCTGTAAGTCAAAAAATATCCAAACACTTTTTATTCACTCAAAATGCATTGAAAATGAAAAATAATTTGCAAAGTGAAATTTTTTTATCGTAATTAAAAATAATTTTAACTTGAAAGTTTAAATTATTTTTTGAAAATGATCTAAAAGTTAAAATTATTTTGGTGGAAAAAACATTTTTCCAAAGTCTTTTACATTTTTGGGACCCATTTCAAAATTAATTTACACTTTTTCCAATTTTCACATTAAATTAGTTGTGGAAAAAGTTTTATTTTTTAAACATTTTCGTACATTTTGTTAAATTATAAGGTTTTTTATAATTTTTTGCATAAAAGATTATTTTTTAATAAATATTATTTTTTACAAAGATTGTTTTTTAGATATTATTTTTAACAGATATTATTTTTTATAAACGTTTTTTTATAAACGTTTTTTTAATGGATTTTTGCAACTGCAACGTATCTTTGCGAAATCATGGTATAATAGAATCATCATGTGGATTATAAATACAATCCTGTTGTAATACTTCCAATCGTTTTGTATCGTATAAAATGGGCTCCGTTTCATATTTGATGTCGCATTTAAAGAAATTGGCATCTTCATTACATAAAATGACTGACTGAGGGATAGATATATTATTTTTAACAATTTTATCACTATGTTCTAGCATAATTTCTTCAAAACAGGAACCAATTCCATTACCCCGAAATCCATTCAACAACTCCATATTTCCGGATCTCATACCCCCCTGTCGAGAACGACCGCGAACTGGCTGACCTAATAGTTTGTCCTTGGTACAATTTGTAGCTACGTAAATGTGTTCGTTGCTCAAATACAAAATGGGAAAATAAAAAGTAGGGGCTACTAACGCTCTGCCACGGATAATCTTTCCGTCACTGTTCAATGTAATGTCAACATCTTTTCCCTCCGACTCTTTGGCTTCGACAATCTGTCCACATGTTTGTCTACTGATAATACAATAAGGATTGATTATAATTTCGGGACACATTGTCTGTGAATAGGGTAAACGGTCCTGTAAAAACAACACTCCCTTTTGACCGTGCAGAGTACACAATTTATCTCCCGTACTACACTTGTGAAATGATTCAATCGAAATAAAAAGATACCCTGCCGTCAATTTGTGACTCATTATGGTAAAATTAGGTTTTTTAAAATAAATATCCAGAGCTCGATCACTGAGAGGAACCAGATGCAAATGCATTGTTTGACTCGCAATGACAATTTTTCCAGTTTCACACGTCACAGTTCCCAAAAAAGAAGTGTCTCTTGAAGGATTTTGTTTACCTGTCATGGGATGAAAATACTTGGTGGCCGAACCATTGAATTTAAGTTTAACAGTATAAAAACGATATATATTAAACACCTTCAAATCGCTTCGCATGACGATGCAGTCTTCTTGCGTACACCCTTTAAAACTGGCATACATTAAATTCAACTTGGGTAAATACATGGCAAATTTGTTGGACACCTCGTCCACGGGTTTGAGTACGTGTTTATATTTGTCCGTCATTTTTGTATAAGCCGAAATGGTCTCTTTGAAATACAAACTGTATTCCGATGTTATGGACAACACAGCATTTTTAAGAGAGTTGAGCGTCAAAATATTTTTCGGAAATGCATTATGTTTGAAATGGCGAATGATATCGGTGCTGTAACTCACGATGAAATCGTTACCTTTGAGATTGACGATTTGATCGAGTGAGGTGAAACCGTACACTTGCTCGATCCAGTAATGAATGTCTTTCGACGTGACCCACAGCAACTCTTCTAAGCGTTTAAACAACAGGCCAGCTTTGTAATTGATGAATAAATAATGACCATCTCTATAACATTCTATATATATGAACGTTTCTTTGAGTCTTTTCAAATCAATGGATCGAAAGCAAGCCTCCTTGACGCGAATGCAAGCTGCGTTCACCACGACAAAATATTCTGCTGTAGTTGCTGAATGCTGTACTTTGTCAAGAGGGTCTAAGGGATCCAATTTTAAATGAGCGTAAATGACGCGCGTATCATCTTTCGTGGAAACAAAAGTATGTTTCGTTAACATCATTACTCTGCCTATATTCTTAGTTTCGGATGTGCCAAACAAACACAAAAAACCGATATAACTGTTGTTGAACGACAATACTTTGACCGTTTTCACTTTACTGGAAATTTGTAAATTGGTAAAGTGTGAGAGGTAAGGAATGTAGGGATAATACTGACAGTTGGCATCTCGATACGGTGTGGATTTTTTTTCGATAAACACCTCGTCGTTCATCCCCACCTCCCGCTGCGTTCGACTAATGCTAGGCGTGTTAACCATTTTATTTGTGAAATTAGTTTCCTTCCAAAATTCCGTCTTCTTTGAAATAATGTGCAACAAATCACCGCTCTCGATCGACTTTTGAATCATGAGTGCTTTTTTATCAATCTGTTTAAAATTCCATGCAATGGGATCAATGTGTGGATTTTTCTTTCGCAACTGTTCAAATGTTTGCTGAAACATGCGTTCGAGCTCTTCTCTATCGTCTCTCAACTTTAAATGAATAAAGAGATTTTTCTTGAACAGTTTTAAAAACAAATAACCCGGACTGATAATGATTCGGTTTTCCAAATTGTCAATTTGAAATCCGTCGACAAATATCTTTTTGAAAAATGTCTTAACATCCACAGGATAAGGGCAGTCATCAAAAACAGCGTTCACATCGTCGGAATACACCCCATTATTTAATCGAACGACCAACTGTCCGCGTTGGAAATCATCTACATTGGCAAAATATAAGCTCATTTGTTTTCCTTTTTCGTTGGCATCGTATCGATGGAGACGAACAATACTTTGCTGAACAATGTGAGGATTGGTGGAATCGTTGGTGATGAAAAAGGGGATTTGTTTCAAATTTCCGTTAATGAGAAAGCAGGTAACGGCAATATCGGCAGTCTCGAATGTTTCCATTGTGATAAAATTGGGTACGTCGTGCAGAGAGGTAAATTCCGTTCGTTGGAGTTTACGAACGGCGACATCCAACTTTGAACCAATCATAATGGGTAAGACGGATTTCAAAACTTTAACTCGTTTCTTTCTGATGAAACGAATAGAACAAGCATACACACATCGAGTGTAAATGCATTCTTCGAAAGGGACGCTGGCATAAACTAATGTACATTCCATATCATTAAGAATTTCAATGTATTTGTCAATATTCTCGTCGTAATTACAAATCACATTTCGCACCACTTCCTTAATGTTCATATTTGAGTCGGAGTGCTTTTACCCGTTCGATAAAAGAATTTTCACAATCTTCTTTATAATATTGTAAGGAATACGCACACGCTCCCAAAATTATTGTTACTACAAAAATGCAATACAAGTTAACATTATTTAAGATAGGTATATAATATTTATAGTTGGGTCCAAAAATAGAGGTTACCAATTTTTCATAAAACATACTTGATTCTTTATCCAAAATATAAAACATGTCATGTTGTCAATAAAACCATTCAATGTCTGACAAATAACAAACAAAACAACTGCTGTTATATAGTTTAGAACTTTTATTAAGAATAAAAGTAAAATATAAATAAGTAAATAAATTTAAAAAAATAAGTAATAAATTTTACAAAAATACTTAATTTTAAAAAAATAAATAAATAATAAATTTAAAAAAAATGCTTAATTTCCAAAAAATAAGTAATAAATTTTAAAAAATACTTAATTTCGAAAAAAATAAATAAATAATAAATTTAAAAAAAATGCTTAGTTTCCAAAAAGACTTGAACAATATCACACATTAATCGATTTAAAATATATGTTTGATCCGAATATTAAATATTTATTTTTCGAGCCAATGTCTAAACAAATGTTTGGAATTACACGTTAAATGCCTTGATTGTGTAACACGAAGTATTAAACAAGATGTTTGGTATTTAACATGAAGTATTAAACAAGATGTTTGGTATTTAACATGAAGTATTAAACAAGATGTTTGGTATTTAACATGAAGTATTAAACAAGATGTTTGGTATTTAACATGAAGTATTAAACAAGATGTTTGGTATTTAACATGAAGTATTAAACAAGATGTTTGGTATTTAATATAATAAAACAAGATGATTCATCTTGTCGAAATTCAAGCTTCGTATATCGGCATAGGTAAATCTACCTTTTTAGAAAAATTTCCCTTTTCATGTATAGATGATTGTATTGATTTGGTTGAATGTTTCGATAAATGGTATACAGAATCGCTCATTTTTCAAAATATACAATTGGATCAATTGACTAAATCTTTCTTACTCTTAGAACATTTCATCAGTAAATTGGAAATGACAACCTCTTCTGTAGTGGTCACTTCTAGAAGTCCCATTATATCTGCCTTCCAATTTTTATCAACACTGACAAATGTACCATCGTCGGTAACCGATGTGTTGATTAAGTACTATAAAAAAAGGATTCAACGAAAAGTGTCGAGTGTGACCATTATTGATTTTGGGACAATCATTTCTCAAGACCAAAATCATGTTCAGGTGGGGTATCAAAGAATGCAACAACGCCATCGACCCATAGAAATAAATTTTTTCACCAACAAACAGTTTTACACAAAATTTTTTAGTGTATGTGAGATTCGAAAAAAAACTATTGTGAATAAACTGAAACAAGACACATTTTTCAACTACATAGTAGCGCCTTCATTTCATGGTTTTGACTTTAATGATTACAAGTATGTGATTAAACAAATTTTGAAATAATGTTTTTATAACATTTTATGATTTTGACTGTGATTGAACAGGTTGAAAAAAATTTTTTATTTGTAACGTAAGAAAATCTACAAATGCTTAGATGTAGAAAAATATTTCGCTGGTTGAAAAAAGATTATTTATTTTTTATTTATTAATTTTGAGATTTGTAGTTTAGTAAATTGTGAGTCACTGATCTAAAGATGATGTAAGAAAAATCTACAAACTGAAAGATTTCAAACTTATAAATTAAGTTGAACATAAAATTGGGTTTTGTTTTGCTAAGAAACAAAATACGTTTGTTTCTGCTAAACAACAAAATACGTTTTTTTTTTGCTAAACAACAAAATACGTTTTTTTTTGCTAAACAACAAAATACGTTTTTTTTTTGCTAAACAACAAAATACGTTTTTTTTGCTAAACAACAAAATACGTTTTTTTTTTGCTAAACAACAAAATACGTTTTTTTTTGCTAAACAACAAAATACGTTTTTTTTTGCTAAACAACAAAATACGTTTTTTTTTGCTAAACAACAAAATACGTTTTTTTTTGCTAAACAACAAAATACGTTTTTTTTTGCTAAACAACAAAATACGTTTTTTTTGCTAAACATCTTTATTGGAAAAACCAATACACGTCACTTTTATAACAAACAGATTGTGTTTATCAATTACAATTACTTTTATAACAAACAGATTATTTATTTATTTTAATATATATTTATAAAATAACGTATATTTAGTCTAAAAGGTGGGGTAATACTTCGCGAATTTGTTCTGGAGTGTTACTTACAAATCGATCCGGGCGCGGTTTAATAGCTCTCAGCTGCAAATCACACTCATATACCACTCCATTCGTTAAAGGTTGATTTGTGCGTATTTTGACATCCTTGACTAAAAAATGACCATTTTCATAAAGTAAATCGACGGTTTGTGTTGGCTTCAATTTGAAAATTTTATCATCAACCGTATGAAAAATGAGTCCATCAGATCGCACATCAAAAATATTTATGGAGTTATAGTCTCTGAAATAGGTTTGCACTTTGTAGCGGGGTGGAAGTCTCAATTGAGGTAAAAATTCGAAAAACACAGACTCTAAATGCAAAACGGGATAGCCTCTTACTTGGTATACATCCAACAAAATAACGGTGTTGTCCAACTTTTCTGCCGCAAAGACAAAACCATTTCCTAGACTAGAGTTTGCAAACTTCTCAAAATGGTTGCCTTCCCACATTTCGTGTATATTTTCCCCAAAACTGAAGATAAAACCAAACACTCCATCGTGTTTTACTGCTACAAACGCATCAGGAATTGGTATTAAAGTGTGAGACACATACTTGCGCTCACATGGGGTTAGTTGGTAGGGCAGCTCAGATCCTTGATCAAACACGGAAAAAACATGTTGATATTCTTCGAGTCGCTTTAAGTCAATGGGTAATCGTTTCTTTTTTTGATTAGAATATGCCACCTCCAATTCAAACACCAACCCAAATGTATGTCCGTTCCGGACATAACCATACACTTTGGCATCTTGTGATAAATTAATTTGATAGCGATGTTCGACGACTAATGGATATTGATAAAAACCAATATATTTGTAATAGAGTTTGTAATCCTCTAAAGACCAATGGCGAAAGGGTATTTCTTCCGATTCTACAAATTGGAACCAACGAGATAAAGTATATACAGCATAACGGTTAAGAGTTTTTTTCAAATCCCACGCATCGTCTTTACCACGAAAATTTTTCAGAAACTTTACTGTTATGGTATCAATCTCAGAAGATAAACTGAAAAGCAAGCGATTCATTTCTTCAAATGAATCGAGTCTGACATGCAATCTGTATTCGTATTCAAACATATTGAAAACCTAAATTTTTTAAAGTCTTCTAAGCGTATCACTTCTTTGAAAGCTACGTATCACTTCTTTGAAAGCTACGTATCACTTCTTTGAAAGCTACGTATCACTTCTTTGAAAGCTACGTATCACTTCTTTGAAAGCAACGTATCACTTCTTTGAAAGCTACGTATCACTTCTTTGAAAGCTACGTATCACTTCTTTGAAAGCTACGTATCACTTCTTTGAAAGCTACGTATCACTTCTTTGAAAGCTACGTATCACTTCTTTGAAAGCAACGTATCACCTCTTTTAATCAAACCCTAGTTTTTTAAAGTCTTTTGATTATTTGTAGAGTTTCAAATTTTGGCTTTGTATATTATAATCCATACTTGCATTTAAACATATTTAGATAATATTTTTTTCAAGTGCTCTGATAGCTTGTAGAGAGTGTCAAATTTAGTATCCACAATCCAGTATAAAAATGCAAAATATAGACATAAAAAGATGACCAGATACGATAAGTTAATTTGAATTACATAAGCAACTAAAGCATACAGAATTGGAGGGGTAGCTGCCGCAATCAAGGTCAATTTAGAGAAAAACTGCTTACCCAAAGCAAGGTGAACAGGAGGACCAATTTTGGCTTCTTCTTCTTGTAATTGAGTACTTACACTTTTAAGAAATGACATGAGACTTTCTTATTTTGTTATTAATGTTAAATACTCGCTAAAAGATGTGAGGTTTTAGATACCTAACTAGAACTAATAATAAATTTTTACATCAAATGTTACACATTTGATTGGATACTATGTATCTCTAGTTCGTTCAGAAGTTGACACTTGACTCCACCTCCTCGGGAGCAGAGTTCATTTCAGCGCAAGAATAATAATAAAAAAAGAAAAGAAAAAAAAGAAAAAAAAAACATTTTTAGTCGGAAATTGAAATAACCTTAAATGGGTGCCAAACAGAAATACTGACTTCTTTTTTCAAAAACTTACTTTGCATATTAGTTTCATAACCTAGTTAAATATATTTAAAAACTACTGTTTTCCCAGCAAAATGTCTCAAAAAGGACAAACTATTTACTCAAAAGAGAGAAATGTCACTAAAAATGGCACGAAATATCTCGAATGTGCCATCTGTCAACAGTCTTATGTGATGTCATAGCTATGCCTCTATCTCTATTCATAAATGACCTTTTTCTAAATGGGGATTTATTTTCATCGTTTCATGAAGAAAATATTTAAATATTTGAGATTATTATAGTTTTTTTTACATTTTAATACATGGATTTTACTCATAATTTTACATTACTCATAATTTTACATGCATTAAATCAAAGTAAATCGACAACTTTTTAGCATTTATAGATCAATGAATCAAGAGTTGGAAATTTTCAGAAATTTTTATAGCATTTTTTTCTTTTTTAATTTCAATGTTTTAATATCTACTAGTATCAAATAAATGATAAACATCTGGCATAAAAATTTTGTCAGTCATAAGTGATCACGGTTAGGTGCTTTAAAATTTTTTACGCTTTTAAACAATTAAAGGACTTGTTGGATACACTCGTTGGAAAGAGTTCTTTTTGTCTCCTTTTAAACTTGTATAAATAGGCGTGGTAAGTCTTTTTGAAATACTTTTCATATGCTTGGGTTTGAAGAGAGACCGAAAGTAAATATTCAAACAAATACATGGCCTCTTCTGGTATACGCGTTTGATCTAGGAGTTGTTGTTGTGAAATAACATGTTCAACATCGGCTCTTGTCAATTTTAAAATACGGGATAGTTTTAATTGAGCTTCCAAGAGGAGTAATATTAGAAGAGAGAGTTCATCTCTTTTGTAACTTTGCTGACAAATTTTTTTTAATACATCTATTTCGTGCGGTGTCATTTTTTCCTTATTGACGAATTGTTTTTCTAGTGCTGGAATTTTAAATACTTTTGATATGGTATTAATACTGTTTCGAATATAACTGGAAGATTTTTGTTGTTGATCTAAATACGTTTTGTAATGAGGTAAGCTCTGCAGCTCACACTTGTTATTAGCTTTGCACCATTTTCGATAAGTATTCAAGTAATATTTATACGTTTTTTCACTTTTAGTGGAAACCATTCTTAATTTGTCACCATGATGTGTCATTTTAAAAGATGGAGATTTGCACACGCTTGGAATAGTCATCTAAAGAATGTTCAATTTATTTTAATATTTCCGCATACGAAACGTTTTCATTTGGAGCAGGATTTACAGTTCTTTTTAAAGAGAAAATTTAAAATGTTTCAATTTCAAAAAGTACTCTCACAATTGCAGTGTATGGTGATTTATTTTACTGTGTTTTCAAGAGAAGAAAAACAATCTATAGGACCCATCGCGGATCAAACGTCATTTAAATTGTGTCATAAACTGTTGAAGAGTGAAGTGTTGGAACGTTATCCCAATGCAAGACTTGTAGGTCCCATTTTTTACAAGCACAAATTAGATGTGATGAGTTTTGAACAGTTTATAGATAATTATTTGTAAACAATAGCAAATATCATAATATTAGATAATAAATTATTTGATATGTAATAATGAAGTACCAAATTATTTGATATGTAATAATGAAGTACCAAATTATTTGATATGTAATAATGAAGTACCAAATTATTTGATATGTAATAATGAAGTACCAAATTATTTGATATGTAATAAGGAATAACCAAATTATTTGATATGTAATAAGGAATAATCAAATTATTTGATATGTAATAAGGAATAACCAGATTATTTGATATGTAATAAGGAATAACCAGATTATTTGATATGTAATAAGGAATAACTAGATTATTTGATATGTAATAAGGAATAACCAGATTATTTGATATGTAATAAGGAATAACTAGATTATTTGATATGTAATAAGGAATAACCAGATTATTTGATATGTAATAAGGAATAACCAGATTATTTGATATGTAATAAGGAATAACCAGATTATTTGATATGTAATGAAAAATATTAAATATCTTCCTTTTGAGTTTTAATGTAATTTTTTGTCTGTGTAACACACGTCATCAAACACACCATAATTTCGCTTAAATGCTCACTACTTTCTACTTTTTCCCCAAAGAGAACATTAATTTCTGCAGTAATGTAATTTAATAAAAGTTGAATAAATTCACCACCACCCTCTGTATGTTTTTCTTTCAATTCTTGCAACAATTCTTTTAATTCCTTTAACCATTCAGTTTCCTGTTTATTCAACTCTTTATGAGCAATATATTTTTGATGTAAAACAAAATATTTAATATATAGACATTTACATAAATAAATTAATTGCGACATTTCGATTGTGATTTGATTGTATCGCCTTTCATAGAAATACTCATATGGTTCTAGATCGAATCGTTCCTCTTTGACAGAATCAATTTCATCATAACTCAAAGATTCATTCACTTCTTTAGAAGAGAAAGTTTTATCTTCATCCCCGTTCGAAGAAAAATCTAATTCATCTCTTTGTAAAAATCTACCTTTGGATATTAACTGGGAGCGGTCATCTTTTTGCTTTAATTTTAGTTCTGTCTTACGCAAAACATTTTTTTTAGTGGTGAGTTCTTTTTTAACACCTTTCATACCACGCAATCTTATAGCTTCTTTGAGGTAATCGTCCAATTGTTTTTTGCTCTGATGCGCTTGTTCTTTATATTTTCTTGTTTCTTTTTTGAATTCTTTGCTGCTCTTTTTTTGTTCTTCGATAAAGTCTTGAAATTTTTTAGTCAGATGTTTAATTTTCTCCTCTTTTTCTCCGAGATTTTTCTTTGAATATTCGAGACATTTATTGAGCTTAATTTGTAGGTTTTTATAATCTTTTTCTATCTCGTCGTAACTATCTTTTAATGATATATAATCTTTTTCAATCTGTTTACATTCAGTTGAGTTCAATTCATGGTCGGCAGAGTGCTCCATCTGGACTTCCAGAGTTGGCCGATAACATTGCAGTTTCAACAAATTGTAATCTTTGTTAAGTTTTATATATTTAGCGTATAGTTTATATTCCTCTTTTGATTTTTTTGCTTCAGTACTATTTTTGTATAAATCCATTTCGAGTTTGTGAACAGCTTTATCTTTTTGACAATATTTCTGTAAACGTTGGTTTAATCGTTTCAAAAGTTGAAAGCGAGCCAGTACATCAATATATAGTAGATAATAATTGTTGGTGCTGGGTTCGTTAGGCTCTACGTCCATTTCTGTCACGATTTCGTTCAATTTGCCGAGTAATTCCTTGTTCATGTCGCTTTGAGTTTTCATATCGTGCTCATAACGTTTTTCTAGTGCTAAGAGAGCATTGTTTTTTTCTTGTAGCTCATAATTGAATTGGGCAAGGGTACCTTTGGCTTCCAGCACGTGTTGTCTCAACTGCTGAATTTTTCCATCACCCAAATTTTCTTGTTTTAATTTATCTTCAATCAAATTTTTAATATCTGCTTTGAATTGGTTTTTCAATACGTCTATTTCTTTTCGATGCATCCGAGCCGTTTGAGAGACAGATTCCTGTGCTTCTTCTTGTTGTTGCTTTAAAAGAGTAATTTGATTGTTCAATTTCTGCTTTATATTCTGCTCGTCTAGCAAACGCTGCTTGCAATTTTGGAGTTGATACTCCAACTCTGCTGTATTTAATTCTTCTTTCGTAGGTTTATATTCGTAAACAGGTGCATGCTGCTGTTGGAGCAGTTCTGCCTGTTCTTCATAAAAGGTGATCTGCTCTTGTAATTGTTTGTTATACTCTCTGAGATTGTGTAATTTTTCTTCCAAGTTGAATTTTTGTGAACATTCTTCCAGTTTTTTGGTGAGTTGAAAAATGTGTTCATTCCGTTCAGCCAGAGTCTTTTCCAAACTGCGGCATTCATTTTTGCATTTGTCATACAGATGGAAATAACTATCTTCGAGGGAAGATGTAAAGTTTGAAGCTAAAGATGAAGGCTCCTGTTTAAGAATTAAATTATCATTTTTAAATGAATCTTTTTTGGGTGAGGAGAATGACTCCTTTTTAGAGTTTAATACAGATTGACACTTTTTCAATTCGTGTAACGTATCTTCGTATTGGGAATATAAACGGTTGTAATCTTTTTGGAGTGTGATTTGTTTGGATTCTAACTTTTTGTTTTCGTCTTCCCATTTTCGGAGAGATGATTCTATAGTATCATGATTGCTTTTAAGAGATTTGTATTCGGATTCTAACTTGCTGTATTTTTCTTCCCATTTTCGGAGAGATGAATGTAAAGTATCATTGTTGCTTTTAAGAGAATTGTATTTGGATTGAAGTGTCGTATAGTCTGTTTTAAAAGTATGTAATTCTTGTTGGTATGTGTCGTCGTGTGGTTGGAATACTTTGGAGTTGCGTGCAAATTCTTGATGTGTTTGAATGTTATAGAGGTGTAACAAAAAATCTAAAAAGCTTGAACTGTCGTTGAATAGAGTCATGTGATTATTTACTAAAGGAACGCTCAATTCGTATGATTCAATTAAATCATTTTCTATATTTTTTCGAATTGTTTCAAACATTTGCATGGATAAAAAACATTTGTCGTGACGATATTTTAAAAAACATGACACAAGTTCTTTAAACATAATCTTTATTAAAAATGTATCAAATATTTTACCACAAAATGTCGACATTTGATGTTAAAGTATTTAGGTATTTCTTTTTTTTTTTCAATTAAGGGTATCAAATATATCAATATAAAATATTTAGGTATTTCTTTTTTTTTTCATTTAAGGGTATCAAATATATCAATATAAAATATTTAGGTATTTCTTTTTTTTTTCATTTAAGGGTATCAAATATATCAATATAAAATGTATCAAATATTTTACCACAAAATGTCGACATTTGATGTTTCAATTAAACCATATCTTTATCAATTCTGATTGTTTCGTCTTTTAAGCCAAACACCTTTAGTGTCATCAACATGTTTCATGAGAAAATATTTTTGACGATGAAATGTTTCAATTAAATCATATGTTTATCACTTCTGGTTATTTCGAGCCAAACACCCATCGACATGTTTCATAATAATATATTTTTGATGGTGAATATTTTTTTGCTTTGAATGTTTAACATTGAATGTCTGATGATATTTATAAAATATTTGAATGTCAGATGTTAATACATTCTTTTATTTCAACAAAAATCATACACTATACATAGTATGAACTTTTATACTTTTGAAACATTATTTTCAATTTCATATCTCGCAACATTTTGGGAGTTACCAATACATAATCATTTCGCTTTAAACTCAAATCACCCAACATGTCACACTCTATTTGAAACCACACAATCATAAATTCTTCACAAAGAGTGTTGTAGACAAATGGAAAAGTTATTCCATCTATTTCAGAAACATTAAATATTCCTCCATAACTGCCTTGGTAACAGGATTCTTTAATAACCACAAAATTAGCTTCTGGTGTTGGGGGATAATTCAATGATTTTAAACTATGAAACTGTTGTATCAAATCAAACAAACTGTTGTATTTAATATATATCAGTGACATATTGTATGGATTTCTGCTGTTATACACCTGCTGTCGAGTATAAGCAGTAAATGAACAATTTTATCTATTTATTTTTATTCTACAAATTTTTATATTAGAGTTACCAGATTTAGATTTTTTTTATTGTTATGCAAATTATAAGTAGTAAATAAAAAAATTTTATTTTAGAATCACTTTTGCAGATTATAAGTAGTAAATAAGAAATTTTATTTTTTTTAATATTAAAATTACTTATACAAACTATAAACAATAAATAAAAAATTCTATTTTTTAGAAAAAAATATATTTATATTTATATATATACACAAATTTTTATAGCAGATCAGAAAAACACCTGAATCAGTCGATTCTAATCTAAAAATTTGTGTATATATAAATATAAATATATTTTTTTCTAAAAAAAAGATGGAATTGTATGTGCGTTTTAGACCTTACATCTTAGACGAAACCCGCAACAGTTTGACAGATGGAGAATTAAATAAAATTGATGACTTTCTCGACAACAGTATTGTTTATAATATGCCTCTTGAAGATGCTGATACACTAAGTAGATTTAATTTTAAAATTAAATACCTTGCTCCTGATAAATGTCAAATTATTCGATGGCCTCATGACGACGTTTCTCCCAACTTGAAAAAAATGCTTCTTCACGTGCAACGTCGCAATCCCCGCAAATGGAAATACCATTCAATATTTTATTACGAAATTGGAGATCGAGAATGCACATTCAAATTGACGCTGTCTGTTGTACCCAAGAATGACAGGATTATTACTGAAGAGAGCAGAGATAGTTTTGAAAAAGACAGTAATTTCAAGATTGACTGTATATATCCTGAGAATGGCTGTATATATCTTGAGAATGACAGAGTCGATTCCAAAAAGGAAATAATGGATAATTAAATGAGCATGTGTTTATTGTCTTTTTTTATCACTTGCTGATCCATTAATAATTTTCTGGCAAAATCTTTATCCACAATTCGTGTCTCATATAGATTGTCCTGTTCATCTTCCATTTTAATTAAGGATTTCACACGTATTTTAAAAAAAGTTTGAAAATAAAAACACCCATCTAAACCCACAAAAGAGACTCGTTCAATACCTAAAATATCAATCAAGTGATTAAATTTGTAACCTGTCTCTTCATTAAATTCTTTACAAGCCGTTTGAAAAGGGTTATTATTCATCAATTGCCCGTGCGGAAAGTCATATTTATCTTCAAAATTGTCATTTTCTAAAAAATGAAGGTAATCTATTTTCATTTCAAATGTCAAGTGCTTTGAAAACCAATATTTTTCAAAATGTGATTTATCATATCGTACAAGTTTTTTTTTCATTATATAATCTTGCACACAATAAGGAACTTTTCTTTGAATTAATACAACTTGTTCATCGGCAGTTATGACTATTAACCCGTATGAAAAAATGTATTTATTTTTGTGCATAGTTTCAATCTTTATTTCAAATATTTTGCATAGAAGGAATTATAACCTAACGTCAAACAAATGATAATTTGAATATCCGTCTGCGCAAGATAAGGCAAAAGCTGGGTTTTATTTTCTTTACTATCCAGATTTCGTGGTCTGTTTTGAATGTGATGGTAAGCTATTTCAATGGACACGTTTGGATATAACACTGCTTGAAAATGCCAGATTCTTTCCACAGTGTTCTTTTGTTAAGTCTTTACAAACACCTACTGAATTGAAAGAAGCAATTAAAGACGATAAAGTGGAGTTGCTTGCGTCGAGAGGATTTGTTATGTTCCATTTGTTTTAATTAAGAACACCAAATAGTATTTCAACCATGTGGTCACTTAACATCTTGTAAAAAATGTGCTATGGCTCTTTCAGACTGTCCTTTGTGCAGACAGCGTATTGAGAGTCGAATCAATGTGTTTATATTTTAAAACTTGAGTAAATATTTGAATCATTAAAGATTTTGTCAAAAATGTACCGTGGCTCTTTCAGACTGTTCTTTATGTAGACAACGTATTAACAATCTATTCAAAATTTAATGCTAACAATAAATGCATTAAATATTTAAAAGTATATTTTTGATTTATCTTTGATATGATTGAGTATATGATTTATTTCACTTTAAACATTACAAAAAAACCATATTTCAAACAATTTTTTGAAAATAAATGTCGAAAGATAATTTTTCAGAAGATAATTTTTGTTTGATTAATATTTGAATGAATTTTTTAAATAAACATTTTTTTGAATATTTAGAATTTGATGAATATTTGAATGAATTTTTTAAATAAAAATTCATTCAAATATTTAGAATTTGATGAATATTTTAAAAAATATTTATTTAAAAAATTCATTCAAATATTCATCAAATTCTAAATATTTAAAAAAATGTTTATTTAAATATTTAGAATTTGATAAATATTTGAATAAATAACTATATATTACGATACATAAAACATTAGTAAAGAGTTGTACATATTAAGCTAATGAAAAACGTTGTAATCGTCCATCGTTCAAATCTGGTGCCACAGCAGTATCTTCATATTTTTCAAATTCACTTTCAGCCAATTGGATCAACCATTTATCGTTTCGAAACACAAGCTTAAAACCGTTAGATCGTAACAATGCTGGGAATTTTTTCATTGTTAAAAAATATGGATTTAAAACAAACATGTTAGCATAACTCGCATCATATTTTGGATCTGATGTAAAAATACATACGGGGTATTCGTACAATAATTTGTAAGCATTCATGTGAGCATTCACATTGTGTGTCAAATGATTTAAAATATTGGAACAAAGTTCCATATGATTAGTTTTAAAGATATATTCATTACATGTTTCAATGTAAAGTATCCGATTCATGTAATTACATTCTCGCGTATGTACTGAATATTTTCCATATTTTAAAACATACTGAGTATAACTCTGATCCCATAATTCAGAGATTTGAATTGAAGAGTTTATAACATGTTTTTTAAATTGAGGAATCACTTGATCTGTATCTTGCACATCAAAATGAATAAACGAAATGGGATCAAAATTTTGAATATAAAAATAATTATACAGGGAAACTTGAATAGGATATGAAGGTTCATACTCAAAGATATTTCCACATGCATCGTACCCTTTCGTCTTTAAATAACTTCCTAGCTTAAATTTAATCCCAAAATTACCATAACGTGGATCGCATTGACAGCCATTATTGAAACTAGTGTGTATTAAGTGTGCACCATTAATTGCATTAAAACTACAAGGTTTCTTAATACAATGTATATTATGAGGAATAGCGTCTAAATACTCTTTTGTGAAATAGGATCGCGCTTCTTGCCGAGTCATTTCGTTGGATTGACACTTGTACCTATCTCGAGTGAAAGGTAATTTTTTGTTGCATTGAAACAAAAGGTCTTGGGTATATCCGGGATCGCATATGCATTTACCAGTGAGTTTGGGATCCCCGTTGTAAATAAATTTACCGTTTGGTTGGCAAGCAATAGTGAGAGTACAATCTCCACCCTCGACATTTTGATTAATCAATTCTGGATATTTACAGACACATTTAACAAACGTCACATCATTAACTTGAACGGGAGCCCAATTTCCTGTTTTTGGGTTACAATCATTAGCCCTCAATTTTACAGTACACTGGTTTTGAAAACAAATTTCAGACGAAGTACAATCCAAATCTTGAATACAATTTTTATCATAAGAACCTGGAGTATACATGTCTGCAATTTTGGTAAAGGAGGGTTTGGCGATGTCTTTCAATGACATTATATGAAAGATGAGAATGAATAGGTAAAATGCAAATAATATCCAAATAATCATTACTTGTTTCTGATAGGTATTTAATTAATAGTGTAAATTTTAAATTTAAATAGTAGGCAAATTGGAATAAAAATAAAAATAAAACTTTTTCCTTAAAGTTTTTTCGCAGTGATCATATTTTTGCTCTGGGATAAGGATGTCGTTGTCCGTACAAAACCATTTCATGCGTTTCAGTAGGACAAACTCGGATATTTTAGATATGCAGGGCAGTAAAGATATCGGTCGATAACTCGATGCCTCTGCTAAATTTTGATCTGATTTTGGTTCTAAATTCTCAAGCTAAGAATATATACATATATATATAAAAAAAAATGTATATATACTTTTTTTATTTTTTTTTATATAACTATAATTTGCAGATTTGAGATTTTCCAACTTTCAATTGAGGGATCTATGGGTGTCGTAAAAATATTCGGTATCTATATGTTCATAATTTGTAGGTTTGAAAATTTTCAATTTTCGATCCATTAGTTTACAGATACCATAAAAACCTTCGTATCTATATATTTAAATTTTAAGGGTTCCAATTCATAATTTGTAAATTTGAAATTTCAGATTAAGAGAAAGCTTAAAATATTTAAAATTATACGGTTGACATTTAGAATAAAGAACATGAAAAGGTCTCATGAATCAGATTTTGAAGATCAAGAAATAGAAACAAAGCGATTAAAAGAATCCGATTTAAATAACATGAAAAGATCCAATGAATCAGATTTTAAAGATCAAGAAATAGAAACAAAACGATTAAAAGAATCTGATTTAAATGTATTTCAAGAAATTCAAGAAAAACTGAAGAGCACAGGAAACGATTTGAATGAGGAGCTTGAAACTGCAAAACGAAAATACTATGTATCCTACTTTAAAAAAGCATATGAAAAATTATCTCCCATTTCTGATGTTATTAACATTCAAAGTATTCCAGACACTATTGAAGGTTTTTATAAAGCATTTAGCATTTCCAAAATTTGTGTGGCTACTACTATGGAAATTAAAAAAACAAAAGCTTTTACTTCTATTTATGATATGGTCACCAATGCGTTTGGAAAAGTTATTCACGATAAAGTCATTGTACCTTACATGAGTCCCGTGGTCAAAAAAGATGTGTTAGAAAATGCGTATAAAGTCTATCAAACTGAATTAACTAGTGAAGACGATTGTCACACCAATGAATTGCATTGTTTATCTTATTTGATTCAAAATGAAATTGAAAAAAATGAAAATTTGAAAATACCCAATCCTATTTACAATAGGTTTACTCAACAAATGACAGCAGTGAGCAAATATATTACAGAAATTTTAAAGTCGGTTGTATTAAATGAAACGAAAATACAGGACAAAACATATTAATTTTTGCATTTATAATACTTAAAATATTTATATACATACATTATTTATATATACATACATTATTTATATATATATTTATATTATATATAATATAAATAAATATATATGTATATTTATATTATATATAATATAAATAAATATATATGTATATTTATATTATATATAATATAAATATATATATAAATAATGTATGTATATATACATAAAACATTACCTTTTTGATATGAGACATTAAATGTATTGTTATTCATGAAATAGTCAAAGCAATTTTTTTTAATTATTGGTTTAAACTTTAAAACTTTGCTCAATATAAACCATCACCTTCGTCAATTTAAATAACACCCCATGACATTCGATGGTAAACATTTATCTAACTTTTAATATTAAACATCTCATATTAAAATCTTAATAACATGTTATTTACAATATTTTTTTTTCATGTACACTCACCTTTTCAAATTCCCCTTCTGAAAAAAAAAAACGCTTTCCCAGTAAAAGTATTCACTTTAGTATATTTGTTTTTTACAAAAAAAATTTTCATATATTCTTCCCTTTTCAAATTCCGCTTCTGATAAAAAAAAACGCTTTCCTAGTAAAAGTATTCACTTTATTATATATATTTGTTACTTACAATATTTTTTTCATGTATTCTCTTTCTTTTTCAAAGTCTGCTTCTGAAAAAACTGCTTTCCCTGTAAAGGTATTTACTTCATTATGTATTTTAAACCACAACTCCACGTATTGATTCGATTCGAGCAATTCATGTTTATACTTTTTTACAGTACTTTCATAATGTTTTTCACAATAGGAGCATCTCAACGTAAATTGGAGAACATAAACAACATAATCTCTCCAGAGGGATTTGGCCAATTTTTGCGATCTAATCTCCATTGCTTCAGCCATTAAATGAAGAATTCTCCAATAAAAAGGTCCAAAAAGTTCACTGTTCATGCGCCGTGTATGTATATAAAGTCGTTCGGCATCATAGACTGGCAAGTCTGTTTTTAAAAATTTGTTAAGATAAATTCGAACAGCTGTAGGATCACCCTTATTTACTTTTAATACCATTTCATCTAGTAAAAATAATTCTTCGGTTGACCATACTTTATCATACAACAAGGTTATAATGGTAAAAGAAGTGGTTTTGAAAATAGAGTGCCAATAAAAGATGGAATCCGTATAGGGAAAACTAAACGTGTGATGGATTTTAAAAAGATTAACAAGCTTTCCAAGATAAAGTAGAAATGTGACTACAAGTTCATTTTTGGTGAATTTTAATTGAGTAAAAGTCGAAATATCAATATTTGTATTTAAATTAACTTCTCGAAGCATGTAATCAACCTGTTCTGAAAAAATTTGATCACAGTCGGATTTGATGAGTTTTAATTCTTCAGGATTTCCAGTTTTAAAAGCTTTTTTAAAGGCATAATATGCACGAGAATTCATTCTTTATTTATCAATAAAGATATTCAACATTTGGTTCTAATGGTGTCAAAATATATCATTTGGTTGCAGCTATTTTTTTCGAATTATCATAATAAATTGTAATTCTTTACATTTTTATATTTAATGAAATTTTTGTATCACTATTTATTGTTTTTTTGAGCGTGAATATTTCAAAAAAAAATTAATTTCTTTTTGATGTATTTAATATTATCTTATTTTTAACATTTAATAATGTTTAATATGTTTGTATTGTCGGAGAGCGATATTTCTTATTACCTTTGTAATTAAAAGCTTTCCCTCTTACGCACAGAAAATCTTGTTACTTAAAGATCGGAATTTTATTTTCCTCACCCTTTGTACAACATTTTTAAATGAAAGACATTGTAATAGATTAAAGAAATTGGGTTATCTTTGAGATTTGTAGCAATCTTTTAAAAAGAAAACCTGGACCAAATTGAGATATCTTTGAGATTTGTAACAATCTTTCGAAAAGAAAACCTGGACCAATTTGGGATATTTTATAAAAAAGAATCAATTTAGCTAAAAGATAAGTGAGTTTTTCAAATATATTTTACACACATACTTTACACTAACTATAAGATACATTATACTATGGAAAAATATTGTCGCAGTTAAAGAAACAAAATTTCTAGAAGCATTTTTGTTACAACCATACTGTTATTTATGTGTTTAAAAATAAATATTTAAAATAATACTTGGTTTAAGTTTATTTATCACACGATACAAATTGATACTCAATTTTTTTACATCCTTTATTAAGTTGCAGCTACGCATGTAATCGATAATTTAAATATTTGTTTCACAAATAATACTCGTTTAAAGTTTATTTATCACACGATACAAATTGATACACAATTTTTTTACATCCTTTATTAAGTTGCAGCCACGCATGTAATCGATAATTTAAATATTTGTTTCACAAATAATACTCGTTTAAAGTTTATTTATCACACGATACAAATTGATACACAATTTTTTTCCATCCTCCATTAAGTTGCAACCACGTATGTAGTCGATAATTTAAATATTTTTTACAAATAATACTCACTCTGAGAGCGCAATCATAAGACTCATGATTTTCACAACAATAAGAAGAAACAAATAACGATTTTAAACTGTGCAAAAAACAAAACACATTCATAGGGTTAACCCCCGTGTCGAAAAATGCATTAGCCAACAATTCTATTCTTTGATGAGTTTCATCGTCGCTCCATTTACACATGTTGGATTGGGGAAGGTTCCAAACCAGCATTCGTTTCGATACATGGGGTTTCACACGAGTGGAAATGCGTTCGTATAAAGATTCATCATGCATATCGACTCTTTCTAAGAAACGATCCACCAAACTAAGAGTCCATTCTTGACTGTTTTTCGGTTCATGTTTCAATATCTGTAATCGTCTCATGTCCCGAAACACGAAATTGTTTAACACTATTCTTGCTTCGTTTGACATTAAAAAGTTAATTTTTTCAATGACTAATTTAAAGTTTATTCACAGGGACTGTAAAACATCCGACAAACAATATTTTTTAGAAAAACTACAGATTTATAATGTTATATTATTTTTTTTAATTCAACATCCGACAAACAATATTTTTTAGAAAAATTATAGATTTATAATGTTATATTATTTTTTTTAATTCAACATCCTACAAACAACGCTATATTATTTTTAATTCAACAATTGACAAATAATATTTTTTAAAGAAATTTTATAAAGCTAAAAAAAAGAAAAAAGTTTAATAAAATTAAAAAAATTTTATTTATTAAACCACAATTTGTATTTTTTTAAGCAAAGATTTAAAAGATGTATTAATCAGATAAATTAACAAGTGCTTTTCAATACTGTTTTTAACTCTTTAATCTTTTTGTGTAATGGTTTGTGTTTGAATTTAAAAATTTCATGTGACAAGAGTTTAACATTAAATACATACCAATTATAAAGCCAAATTTATTTTATTAATCCATCACCAAACATTATATAAACTACATTCACATACTAATATATTCAAGCAACTCTACTACATTCAAGTACTAATACTAAGTAACCATTACCTAAATAAAATACATTAGCCATTATCTCTACTACATAAGTAATCATTACCTAAATAAATTCAGTATGTATGTTATCTCTACTACATTCAAGTACAATATTCAAACAAATACATTACAATATACGTTATACATACCATCACCTAAACATTACAACGAAGTTAAAATTGATTGCAATTCATCGGTAAACCACACTGACCCATCATTACAAAACAGGTTATAAATCACTCTTCTTTCAATGTATATGAAATTAGCGTGGATTGCAATTCACTGGTTAACGTCACTGCATTTATATAACAATCTCAATGTCTTTGTCAGAATCATCCTGTTGAGTGGCTGAAGATTTTTTGATGCATAATGAATCGACAAAATTTTTTGTAGCTATTCCTAAGTCTTTTTGAGCAGGAACCGTATCATCCAGTCTGTGGAGAAGAGTTTTTTCCAGCATGAAGTGAAGGATTTGTTTGAGAAACGCACCACCATCTGACTGATCGATATCCACGACCCAGCCTCCTGAGAATTTTTTCCCCAATTTCGTCAGGTCTTTCATCCATGGGTCATCTTCCATTGGAAAACAGTTGACAAATTTAAGAGTCGTCAATTTCGTACCAGTGGATCCCTCTTCTATGGATTGCATTTCTATAAATGCATTCTTTGATATCTCGTATTTGAAATACACATTATGTGTATTATAATGTTTTAATATAATTTTTACAATCATGTTGAGAATTATAGACTTGGATACCAATTTCGTACAAAGTACTAGAATGGTAGAGTAGCCTGATCTGATTGAGTTGGAAACTAAGTCAAATGTTTTATACTAAAATTCTTGCATCAGCGATTGCAGCGCCACAGGTGTTTACAATGACTCAAAAAAGCTAACTTGTGGAGTTTCATAACGTGTATAATTAAAATTCTTGCATCAGCGATTGCAGCGCCACAGGTGTTTGTAATGGCTCGCAAAGGCTGACTTGCGGAGTTTCGTAACGTGTATACAATGTAGCAACTCCACATTTTTTGCATTCATAAAGCTTAAATTTGGTAGCCATTTTGCAGGATTTTGATACCTTTTCGACTTGTTTGATTTGTTTTTTTTTGAATGTTTCACAGTCACATTTGCAAAAGCAAAAAGATTTACATTTCTCACAGGCTAAGCCGTCAACTTCATCGCGAGGCCTCTCAAAACATTTTAATTTGCAGCAAAATAATTTTTTTTTGAATGTTTCGCAATCGCACATACAGAAATAATAGGATGCACATCCTTCACATGGTAAATCAACAAAATTTTTTCTGTTTCTTTCGAAACATTTTAATTCACAACAATATTTTGGTTCAGACATAATATTGATTACTTTGCAGTTATATCTCAAAAATATTTATACTAGATGAATTTAAATGAAAATAAACGTCAGATAATAAAAAAAAATATTATTTTATTTTATTTACTTATTTAATTATTTTTTTTATTTTATTACTTATTTAATTATTTATTTTATTTATTACTTATTTAATTATTTATTTTATTTATTACTTATTTAATTATTTATTTTATTTATTACTTATTTAATTATTTATTTTATTTATTACTTATTTAATTATTTATTTTATTTATTACTTATTTAATTATTTATTTTATTTATTACTTATTTAATTATTTATTTTTATTTACTTTATTTTTCTGAATAAAATGTTTTATATATTTCATGAATAACATCTGTCATCTTATGTTAAATTTCTCTTAAACTAGAAACAACTGTGTCGTAAGTGGTTTTAAGTTATATTTTAAACAGGCTTGATAAGCATCTTCCTCTTTTTGCGGATCTATATATTTCAATTGACAAAATTGTCTCGTTTCACACTCAAACGATTGCTTCAACACGCCAGATTTGTAATAGGGAGTGAGTGAGACAATTTCGGCAGTACATGTTACATTTCCAAAAAGAAATTGTTTACAAAACAATTCATTAATGCATTCTTGTACAAATTTTTCGTAACGTTTCATTTTATTATCGGGAAAGCAAATAAGCCATCTTTCCACGATATCTATACATTCTTTAAAATAATCTAAAATATCCCAAATGTACAACAATAATTGAACAAGTGTAGTGGCATTGCACACATTAACAATAAAAAAAGTCTTTTCTACCACAAGAGTAGGAGAAAGATTAATGTTTATATCGCAATCGGAGTTGTTCACGCCAATAGTTTTGACTTCAAGGAAATTAATTTGACTTTTCAAACCACGAATCGATTGCACGGAGCTGTCTTGTAAAGCCAAAATATTTTTATTTTTAATTATATCATCGCGTATAGTAGTGGGTGAATAGTAGTATGAAACATAGACAGGAGGTTGTGTGAGGGGAGTGAGCAATAAATGGCTCGTGAAAACGACCATACGACTAACACTGGGTGGGAGTAAAAGGATTGTTTTAGGCTCCGGTTCGAGATAGATAAGCAAATCACACGAATCTCCCGGTGTATAAGAATCATAGCGCGCATTGAGAAGGCTGGATTTAATGCGAATTGTAAAAGTAGGCAAGTGTTGTGTTAAAAAGTCAAAAATTAAATGGGATTTCCGTCCTAAATTGCCGTAAACGACTGTAGTATCGTGTTCCAAAATAAATTCAAACAACTCCTTTATGGATCTCATCTTATTTTCAACATTAAAATGATTCATTTGTTGCATCAAACATTTACGTGTGAAAGATTGTTTTTTTTCCTTTTTGTGCTTAAAAAGTAAAGATGTTGAGTCATTGTCAAGAAGCAATGTGTAAAACAGTCGAAGGACTCGCGTGTATTTACGTGTGAAAGAATATTATTTTTTCTTTTCTGTTTAAAAAGTAAAGATGTTGAATCATTGTCAAGAAGCAATGTGTAAAACAGTCGAAGGACTCGCGTGTATTTACGTGTGAAAGAATATTATTTTTTCTTTTCTGTTTAAAAAGTAAAGATGTTGAATCATTGTCAAGAAGCAATGTGTAAAACAGTCGAAGGACTCGCGTGTATTTACGTGTGAAAGAATATTATTTTTTTCTTTTCTGTTTAAAAAGTAAAGATGTTAAAGATGTCGAGTCATTGTCAAGAAGCAATGTACAAAACAGTCAAAGGACTCACGTGTTTTTTTGCAAGTTTAATTCAACAAAACAATCAAAATCCTGCAATTCTAGAAGAAATGAAAGGAGTCATTGTAAATTGGGAAACATATTGGCCTGTAATTGAACAGTGGCTAAAAGAGACGGAAATGACAAATCCGAAATCTATTCTTGATAAATTCGTAGACACTTTTCCACAACTTACTAAATATAAACCCATATTATATACTTCCCTTTCATTGGATTCTCATCACGAAATGTGGAAAAAATTTTTTGAAAATACTTTATATTGCAAAAAATTGTTATTACAAAAAAAATAATAAATAAACTGTAATTTCAATGATTGGTCTAGCCTTATCAAAATGAGTTTGTTTTATTAAATGTAAAACTTTTATGACATTATTGATAAACTGTAATTTCAATGATTGGTCTAGCCTTATCAAAATGAGTTTGTTTTATTAAATGTAAAACTTTTATGACATTATTGATAAACTGTAATTTCAATGATTGGTCTAGCCTTATCAAAATGAGTTTGTTTTATTAAATGTAAAACTTTTATAGACTTTGACAAAAAAGATATGATTAGTTTTATTTAAAATTGAGAAAAAAAACTATTGTTTAGATATTACACAAATGATACTATGAGAAACTTTGAAGAAAAAGATATGATTGATTTTTTAGTTTTAAACAAAGACTAGACATTTTTGAGTAAGAAAAGTGAGTATAATTATAAATTCAAAATTAAAGAAAATACCTACAGTTTTTAGATTGGCATTTTTGTATATTTTAAATATTTAAAGCTAAGCTTAGAGAGTTTCAATTTTCAATTTGTTAATCTTAAACCTTCTAGATTTGCGGCTTTAGAGTTCCAAAGAGCTTAAAGTCATGATTTTTTTAAAAAAAATATCAACAATTAATTGGAATTTCCAAAATTCCGAGTTGAAAATTTACAACTTTTAAAATTTCTAACCATAAAACTAATATTTTTCAAAAATCTCAATTCTCGATCTTGTTTTCGTAATCTTAAGGCGGTCTTAAAGTGGATTCTACCCTCAAACTTGAAAACTAGATGGCGCTGAAAATCACACCCCGCCTCAGGCTAAGATCTAGTTTAGCCTTTCCCAAAAAGATTCTAACTCATAGTTGATTGGCTACCTCAAAAGGAGCTATTCTACCTTTTAACAGTTTCTAGATATAAATAAATTAATGTATCGCAATGATGTATATTGATGTAAATATGTAAAGAACGACTTCTAGTATCGTAAAACAAATAATCTTAGATTAATAAATGAAATGAATTTAACTGGAGAATTTAATTTACACTTAAGTTTAAAATGATTTTTAATAAAATATGAGCTGAAACACCATAAATTATTAGTAATTATTTATTCATGTTTGCATGAATCAGTTTGTTATTCTAAAACATTATCCTAAAACAACAATTTTTTATACTTTATTCGACAACAAATATTCAGTTTGAAAAATGCGACGAAGTTATCTAATATTTGCAATTTTATGTGCTTAAGAAATTAAATACATCGGAAATATGTTTATTTCCTTTGAAATAACTTCAATGTTTTTCATAAGTGAACATTCACACTTGAATATATGTTTAAATTGATTGCTGACATTGTCTGGGCATGAATATATGGTCAAATTGATATCTCTTATTCATAATGACTAGTATAAATACATAACTCTTGTTTATGCTCAGCTGCAGCCACAGGGATCTTTTAACTTTAGAACAAACGTTTCTATTCTATAAAGTAATTGTTAAAAATAATTGCGGAATTTCTACAAACTACTGTTTTTTTTTTTGCACTACTTTTTTTTCTTTTGAAAAAACACATTATGCTACAAAGTACACAAAAAGTAGCAATTATTGTACATAGTTTCACTACTTGTAGTACATTACTTCAGATCTCTGTTTTTTCCCTATAAAAATTAGGTAAATATTGTTAACCCATGTTTATTGACAGGTAGTGGTTTGTTATTTATAACTGATTGAAATATATGATTTCTATGTTGTAGATATGATTTCTTTCTACGTATCATTTATTGAATAAATAACTACTCAATTTATTGGTAATATTATTTAATATTTTTGCATGTCCTTATCAGTCTTTCATGAAAAGAAAATTTTTTGATATTTAGTTTTTTTTTAAAAAATTCTGCTTATTAAAGCTTTTCTGCTATTTGAGTGTTTTTGTGTATATTGTGCCGCTGCAATAAAGTTATAGTGTCCAATGATACATACAAGGAGATGTTCACAAAAGTGGCATAAACAATAAGACTTTGTTCTGAAGATGGTAGATGGTAAAAACCATAAGAAAATGATTTATTTTACAAAACAACAAAAACTATGGGAAATCTTACTTTTTTATAGAGTGAAAAAACTATACGAAAACATGGTTTTTTCTAGGACCGTAAAAACTTCATATGGTCAATACTGCTCTGAACCATGCATCTGCACAGAATCTTGCTCTCCCTACAACAATGCGCAATAAATAAAATTGCATCTTGCAAATAAAAGTTGACGAAAAAAGAGCTTTATGCTAATATATTTTTCTTAATGTTTGTGTTAGGGCACCACATAATGAATAAAATATGCTGATTATTTTAGTCTTTGGTAATTATAAAATAAATTTCTTTAAAATAGATTGTGTAGATAATTGCTTATATTTTCTTTCTTTTTAATGAAAAAAACTATCTTATGAACCAAATGATGCAATGCAATAAATTTTTATTTATTTTTTGAACATTTGTTATATACTTTAAAAGTATTTGTACTCATGTTAAGTAAAGGAATATATTAAGTATACAGAGTGTCTTTTAAATGTACAGAGAGTTCTTTTAAGCGGTCTTAGTTCTACTACTTTTAAGCATTGTTCGACAACAAATTTATGGCTTAAGGACCAAATGTATGGCATTTGAGAAATAATTACCCTTTAATTTTTTCAGGCAATTACTCATATTTTTTAATCAAACTTCCTTGTTACAGATTTAATAAATAATATAAATTTTTCACCTAAGTAACCTAATAGAATATAATTAAATTTAAGAATATAATAAAAAGTAGCATTACAAAATGTAATTAAATATAAAAAAATCTATTAGGTGCTTTTGTAATAAATATGTAAAACACAAGTTTGTTCATTTAATGGTTGAAATGAATAATATAATGTTATTTTTTGTAATTGTATATATGCTGTAATACCTTAATAGATTATTTTTTGAAAAATCGCTTACATGCATAAATAACAAATGATGCATTTTTTAAACTAAGCTAGATAACATTAAATTTACATAAAAAATTATGTTTCATGCCGTAACCACTCTCCTTTCCTAAGATATATGGGTTATTTAAATAAAATTTTAAAACCATAGTCATATCGACAAAATTTCATAAGATTCATCTTTATTTTGATGAAGAAAAAAAAAATTTAATTACACAATAAATTAAGATTACATTACACATATCTGTAAAAAGTAATTTTTAAGATATGGAAAAAAAAAAATAATCATATTTTTCAGTTAGTTGACTATCTGTTGATCACAAAAGCAAAGTATTACAAGTGGTGAACTTCAAAATTTTTTTTTCCTGTGGTTTTTTATAAAAGAATTTCATATTTTAATCTAAAATAATCACCCTTTCAAAAAAAAATGAAAAATACATAAGTTAACAATCGAACTCTATATGAGTTTCAAAAAGGAAAATTTTTAAAATTTATTCAAATAATAGAAAGTAAGAGGACACTGTCTCAAAAAATCATTAAGTTTTTCAACCCTTAAAATCAGTTTAGGTTAATAAAACTAATATTTTCCAGTCGGTGTCATTAACAAATCAACGAGGCTGTTTTAGAGATTTCAAGTAATCAAACTGTTTTAAAAGAAAAAAATCTGATTTTTCTGAAATAAAAAATATTTTCCTCGTTTAATCATAAAAAACCATTCTAATTTCATACTATTTTATTTTCATGTGGACATAAAAGTAGAATAAATACCTATTTTTGACCCTCGTAAGATAAGAAACTTAATTCCCACATATATTATTAGAAATGCGAGGAACGTTCTTTGATGAAGTTTATCGAAAGAAGTAAGGTTGAGGGATTTTCGGTGGAGATCAAAGTTATTTACGAAAGTGGTACGCCCTGTTTTTTTGTGTACCAAAAATTGAATTATTTCCTTCCGTTTAAAAAAAAAACTTTTTTAAAGAATATTTTATTTTTTATTTTTCAGTTTTGTATCTGATAGGTCGTTCATGAAGGAAATAGGTTATATTTCAATTAACAACGGAATGTAAATAAATTGTGCTCGAGGCATTTTGAAATAATTATACAATATGGGCATTTTAGCTTGTCTTAAATGTGTGGTCTTAAATTTCGATTTACCATAAATATCAACTGAGAGAAGGATTCTGATTGTAACGGCCAGAAAACGAAGAATACTTGTATTATCATCTAATAAAATTTCTGAACTCTAGCTACAGGGAAAGTGATAGGAATTCCGATTGCGAGAAGCCATATATAAGTCTTTTGACAGATAAAATATGCAAAAGCGTACACGTTATCAGTTCTTTAAAAAAGTTCTTCTTTACAGGTTTTTGGTTTTTCTTAAAATTGATATACTGATTTGTAATCAAAAAATTAAATTGATTTATAGTTGTACTTTTAAACCTAGTGTGTACATAAGTTGAATAGAAATTATGTTTTTTTTAAAATTTTTAATGCGTAATTGTACCCTTAGATTTTCAATTTAAAAACTGACACGGAATTAAGTGCATATCAGTTTCTACAAAAATAAAAGAAATGAAAAGTTATGTTTCTCATTTATTAATTTTATAAACTATGTAGTACAAGTAGTCAAAAAAAAAGAAAGAAAAAAATTTATTCTTTTAGACGTTAGTCACTCACTTCGAACAAACCACTTTCGTAATATATTTCTATTAACGGCGAACATTTATCCCACAATTTTTAAAAACGATTTGCCCCACATTTTTTATATATGGTACAATTTGAAGGTTTCATGGAGCTTTTATTAACAAATATTAGTATCTTTTTACATTTATCAGTTAATTTTTGACATCAAATAATTAACATACATTGCTTTCCTTTTTGTTACTTTAGATACGACTTTTAATATTGATAAAATCAAAATTTAAAAAAACTTAACAACACTGAGAATATAGGGATAATTTCTGCATTAAAATTTTTCTTTTTTCTCAAATGAATGTCTCAAGAAAAAAAAGAATCATGCCAATCCTGGATAAAACTGAAGTTATATAATCGAAACGATCGAAAATAAATAAACTTTTTTTAAACATTTTCTTAATCAGATGGAATGAAAAAAAAGGTAAAAAAGTTATCTGCAAAAGCACTGGTAATACAATTCTATTCTACCATTTAGCAAAACTATAAAACATCAGTCATTATTAGACAATTGTGTTTCTTTTAAAAAATGATATTAAAATTGAAGCAATAATCAACATTTATAGACTGCATGTTTTAATATTAATTGATATTAATAAAAAACAAAGGCTTTCAAACTGAAGGTATTCAAATTATAATTTGACATAATTAAATTTAACCTATCTTATATAAAAGGGTTTTAATAATCTTAGTTGGACGAAAATAAAAGTATTATTCGAATTTCAAAAGCGCAAACAGAATAATCATAATTTTTTAATATATTCAATTAAATGCTACTGCTTTAATGTCACTTATTTTGAAGGATATACTTATACAAAAATCTTCTATATTACATTTAAAAATGTAAATACTTTCAAATAATTTTTTATAATCATAAACATGGTTAATTTGAAAAACCAAGGGCTGAAGGCACAAAAATCACACAGTGTGTACTCTACTCAATGCCATTATTTCAAAGGAAGTGTGTATACCTTGCTTATGTAGAAAATTTCTTTTAATAGGGTGCAGTAGGAATGTATACAGGAGCATGGCATACTGTCCTTTGATTGTTTTTGTTATGATAATCATAAATTAAGCATTTTTTATTAATGCAAAATTGCTTAAATTTTTTCCAATATTCATCTATATAATATAATTTAAATATAATAAAATTTAAATGGGCAAAAAATTAATAAATGTATGTGTATGCATAAGGTAACAACTCTTTATTATTATAATAAACTTTAAATTATGTTATAAAATAAACAAATAAATAAAAAGAGTGAAACCACTGTAACCAGGTTCTAGTTAAAATTAGTTGCAGTTAAAATAAATTGCAAAAGTTCAACATGCTATTTTCAGAAGGAAAAAAAAAGAAAGATCATATTTATAAAATTTGTAAATTTTAGTTCTCTCAAATTGCAAAATTTGCCATCACAATACTGCTTTTTGAATAAATAAAATACTCAAAAGTAAAGCTATATTTTTTAATTAAATTATCCGTACTCAAAACTCTAGTAGATGCTTTGAAGAAAAAATGCTTGCAAATTTTAAAATTCTTTTGAGAAATTCCAGCCATCAACACTTAATACACAAAAAGTGAATTTAACACTTTAATCGTTATATATATATTTTTAAAAAATTATTAATAATAGGTCATTAATTAACAGGATCATCTATTTTTTTTATAATAATAATTTCCAAATAATGCAAGATTGAAATTGATTTTTTGTGTACGTACTAACATTAAATACAATTTTTTAAACTTCCGATTCTTGAGAAAACAAAAAAATATTGAGCTCTTATTCGTTTAGAAAATATAACGATTTTGATAGAAATATTTTAGTAGCGTATAAATATTAGTAAAACTAACTAGCAGATAATTTTATTTTGAGACATTTGCCTGAAATTTCAACAGAGTATGTAGATTAAATTATTCTTATGTCTCTAAGTTTTAACACTTTTAACATAAGAAATACGATGTTTTAACACCTTTGCATCTAGATTTCCAACGATTTTTCTTTGGTTCAACTTTCAAGTTTATTTCGAATTTAAATGTGAAGAAACAACATAAATGAAAGCTACGTGATATCAATGTAAACATTAAAATTGCTGATGCTAGTCGCTAAATCCTGAATAACTCTCTTTCAAGCGCGTTCGTAAACAACTGAAAAAACAAAATATTCTGATTTTCGATGCTGGAAAAATTATTAATTAGTGACTTTTCTCCCGAACAGTTAAGCAAATTAAATACTGAATAAAATGTTTTAAAACTGCTATTGGAATAAAGCTAACAATCTGTATTAATACCTAAAACAAAAAGAATTTGCAATTAATGAGAATATAAATAAGTATTTTATGCTTTTTTTCGCAAATTGTCCTCACTAGCGGTAAATTCACATTTCTCGTAGCCTTGTAGCGCCATCTAATTTCCAGAACCAGAACTACAAAATCAAATGTAACAAAACTTTTATATGCTTTTAAAAATAATTCACAACCTAATTTTCCAAAAATAAACATTTTAGGTTCTGGCTAACAAGATTCTTAAAAGTCGTGAAAAATTTCGAGACCCTTAGTACGCTATTTAATCTGTGTAACTGTTCGGCGGTTTTTAACATTACAGGTATACGGCTTTAGGACCACCTTAATCCATTGAGAGTACGAAAACACGTCATTTCATCACGTGATGTCTCTGATGTTCAAACATGACGTGTTTAGACACTTGAAAGAAAAAAAACGCATCGCATATTTAAAAAAACAGGTCATTTCATCACGTGACATGACGTGATGCTTAAACTTCATCGTTATTTTTCTTTCAAAATGACTTATAGTTTCCTTTCACAACTTTTCCTGCCATTATCTACACATCCGACTAATTGGTTAATATTACTACGCGGGAGTACACTAAGCTACCTAAAATTTCTAAAGCTTAGATTCAATTCTTGTGTTATTTGTGAACATTGTGGACCTTTCCAAATTATCACAAAAAAATGTCTATTCCACTTATGGTTAAATTCCGAATATTTATGGGACCAGTTGATAGCAAATATATATGGAATTTGTTTTTACGGAATTTATTTATAGAAGTCGAAAAAACTTCATTCCCCGCCGCATTACAGGAACTAATTCGTATACATATAGACGTGGACCAAGAATTTACACCAGAAGATTTTATATTCAATCAAGAGCTCACACGTGATCGAACTACATGGATTTTTGAAATATTTCCAGGATTGTGGCATGGAAAATCCCCACATACGTGTTTATGGCTGATTAATTTATGGACTAGAAACATGATAATGTGCGCGAAAAATTTCTTTGACTGCAAAGATTCCAGGAGAAATGTTGAGCCATTTTTGAATATGCCTGAACTAAATATGGACAAATGGAATGTAAACTCTGAAGATCAAAGGTTTCTGATAGATATAAAGTCCTATTTGCAGTTTTTTGCCGATTACTTTTCGATTTCTAGTAAAAGAACTTTAAACTTGATACCTTTAGTGAAAGGTACACTTTGTAATACTGATGTCGAAGATATGTGTAGTGTTTGTTTAGATAAAATCAATCCAGGGGATAGTATATACCTACTGCCCTGCACACATAAATTTCACTGCATTTGTTTAACAGAATCAATTCAATTTAATCCAAACTGTCCACTTTGTAGAAATAATTTATGCACTTTTATTTCAGATCCAATGGAATTGATTGTGAGAGCATTAAATACTTTAAGAGAAGAATGTAAAAAATCTATAATTATTAAAATATTTTGTAATGTATGAAATTTTCATAATATATGTACTGAATCATAGAATTTGAATCATGGATTTGTTTGTTTAATGTTGTAAAAAATAGGAAAAATCATAAAGTTTGAATCATGGAATTGTTCTCTATATACAGTGTAAAAAATAGGAAAAATCATAGAGTTTGAATCATGGAATTGTTCTATATACAATGTAAAAAATAGGAAAAATCATAGAGTTTGAATCATGGAATTGTTCTGTATAATCATGGAATTGTTCTGTATGCAATGTAAAAAATAAAACGGTTTGTTTTTTCATTGTTTAAGTTTTTTTCCTTTTATCACATGATTTAAAATTTTTTTAAATATTGAAGAACTTAAAAAATTGTTTTCTTTGTCCTTACGATAAAGTTTAATAATGTTATGTTTTTCCTTTTATCACGTTTAACTTAAAATTTTTAAAATATTGAGAGATTTAAAGAACTGTTCCAATTTTTCCGAAAACCATTTTCCAGCAGTTTGTAAAAAGTCGTCGTCTTTTGCTGCGAGATAGCAGAGATATGACGATAAGGCCAAGGTTAGCATTAAAATGAATAAGAATATCCAACGTTTTGTAATGAGTGTTATTGTAATTAATATAATGCTAACGTATATAGTAGAAAAACACAATATTCCTTGCGATAAATAATTCATCTTTTTTATACATTTGCTAATTATAAATTGTATCTCTATAAAGTAAATCTACACACTTATGTTTGTAAGACATGTGAAAAGGACAAACTTTTTTATTATAGGATTTTACAATTTTTTTAACTCTTTAAAGACCGAAGCAGTGGAAATTTTACCACCGTTAACATCCTCAGTTTTTCAGAAGAGAAAATTCACAAATGAACTCACCCTCTTTGTTGGGGGTTCTCTTTAGTCATTTGCTTCTCAGCAGGTCATTTGCTCCCCCACGTCACTAATAAATCAAAGGCGTGCTCTACTTGTCAGTGAAACTTCATGGCATTCAAACTGACAATCGGCTTGCTTATTTTTTCCCCTTGGAACGTTTTTCTGGTTAAATATTCAAAAGCAGGAATTAAGTAAATAATGAGATTTTTTTTTCCATATCTTCCTTTTATTTATACATAAATTTTTTGTTATTTTATTTATTTTTTTAAATTTGGGGTTATTTTTTCTTAAAACAGATTATCTTCAAATGCCTATATCATGCAAAAATAGAAGAAAAAAATCCTCTTGAAAATGTGTCGAAAATTCAGTAACAAGAACAATTTTTTTAGTTATTTTTTGTTTCAGTTAATATTAACTAAATTCACGCTTTTTTTTTAACTTTATGAGTCAAATAAAGTTCAAATAATATTGAAGTTTGATCATGGAAATGTTTTTGCATTAATTATTAAAGAAATATTTCCTTGAGCTATTTTTCTGATTTAATTGAATACTTGGAAAAATAACAGATAACTTTCAAATGCTGCTTTCAAAACGTTATTTGGGTGTAACTGCAAGAAGAGAAGCTGGAACTGGTTCTTAAAATACTGTTAAAAACTTGCAAATTGAAGAATTTGAGTTTTAAGAAAAAGTGAATTTTTTAAAGGTAAATTTTGAGGGAAAAAGCAAATGCTTATGGGATATGGTAAAAAATTTATTCATTTCTTTTCAATTTATTGTAAAGAAAATTTTTTAGCATATATACAAATGTGTTTTCTTTAGTAACAACGGAAATTACATCTTATGTCTGACTTATCGGATATCTTTTTTTAATTTTATTTATTTAACTTCATCTGTTTTCTCCAACATCAAGTCGGTTGTCAACATCAAGTTTCTACAATTTATCTGTACCTGTCTTCATTCAGTATTTATTTATTTTCATTTGAACGTACACTTTAGTGGTCTTGTAGGCACACTTTAGCTCTGTAAGTAAAATGGGATCAGTTTTTTTCAGATGGACAAAAAATATTTCATTTGTAAAATCTTTTCTATCAAAAAAAAATTTGGAAAATTATCTTTTTCCCTTTTAACTATGAATTTTTTAAAAGGAAATTATTTTATTATTAAAATTAATAGTGGCTGCAATTGCAGTGATATATATTTTTTTAATTATAACATAATTTCATTAATTAATTTCGTTGGATAAAGAGAAAGCATAATTAAATATTTTTAAATCTTCAAAGTCATAAGTTTAAAAAATTTTTATTTTTATTATTATTATCATTAATTTTTAGTTTTTTTTTTTTTTAATTTTTTTTCTTTTAATTTTTTTTTCTCTCACATTTAAAGATGCAGATAAACCATCGTAAAAGTAAAGTATGCATCTTCCAAGCATAATTTTAAACACTTTAAAAATCCTTTCTTTTTAAATTCATACAAGCACATTTTTATTTATTGAAACTTTGCTTAACTAAATTTATTAATGAACAAAAAGTTTCTCTGTTGCAGTGAAACTTTATTTTCATATTTATTTCGGATAATACCTAGTTCAATGTGCAGAAATATCACGTAAAAGGTATTTCTGCACATTGAACTATAAGTAAAAGAGCAATAATGCATCAAAATGACATGGGAAGAAAATTATTTTTAGTTTGAATTACAATTTAACAGTTAAAATAAATTACAATTACATTTCCAAATTGGATATTAGCAACTGAGTGCAAATTAAATTTGTTAACATTGGATTTGCAGTTAGGTAATAAAAGAATTACAAACAATTTTGCGCAAACAAGATAGTTTTGTTCGATTATTCAATTGGCAATCTCAGTTCAACCTCTCAGTTTAGTCACAAAGGGGAAGGGCATTAGTCCCACTTTTTGACAGCAGATAATCTATGCTCATCTTTGAATGAATACTCCTTTGAAATCTTCAATTTATTGTATTCAGACTCCTTTTCACCTGCCTAATGATTTGAAAGGGTATCACATTCTTAGGTTTCTTTTTATCCTTAATAAAAATTAGCACATATTTTCTTCAGCCGACTATCAGCTGGTTATCCCCCCCCTTTTTTTTTCTGCAAACCCCAAAATACCGAAAAAAAAGCAACATGATTACACAATGATTACCCATTTTACTATTTAACAAAAGGCTAACACAAGTTTGAATTAAGAAATCATGCATAATCCTTTTACTGTGTACTAGAATCAGGGAAATAGCGATCCCTATGAAAACCCTTATATAAATGCAAAGAAAAAGAATTTATACATAAACCATTTATACATAAATCAAGGAAAAAGAATTAAAAGGATAAATTGGCTATTTATCGAAGAAAATATTTTTTTTTCTTCTTTTTTTTAGCTTTTTCTGAAGCAGAACTATTGTAGTTGAGATAAGAAAAGCTTTCTTTCCCCACTACAAGGAAAGGTTAGCTATTTCTTTAACACCTCCCTGTACAAAACAATTTAAAATTTTGGTGTTTTCAAAAGAAGAATGAAAAGTAAAATATCCTTTCTATGCATTGCACCTGTTTAGCTGAAAGCGTTTCTTTGAAAGGGACAAAGGAAGCCTTAGTAACCCACCAACTTAAGTCCTAATTATTGAGTGCTATGCAAAGATAATCTATCCTTGATTATTTAGCAAATGTGTTATATAATGACTTACAAAAATAATTATTGACTAAATTTTCTTCCAGTTTTTAAGAACTATATAAATTCCCGTGAAATTGATTTTGTTTACAAATTTTGATATTTCATAGTAAATAAATTTTTCGAAATCTTCTTGATGCACCTATTTTGTATTATACTATTATATCAATTACTATGCATTTTAGTTAGAGAAATTTGTAGCGCGCATTTTACCTTTTGATTTGTTTTAAAACCGTTTGTTAGGCGCAGCATATCTTTTCTCTGAACTTGTGTCAGTAAACCCTGCATTAAATTCAACTCAAAATCTCCTCGTTTCAACGTGTAATATTCAATTATTTAAATGCAATTATCTTTTAGCTCCATAGTGTAAACAAAATTAAGAAAATAGTATAAAATAACTAAGCAAAACTATAAACGAGAAAAAATTTACAAGTTAAGTTAGTCACTAGTTTTAAGTATTTTTTAATGAAACTTTAATATTTACTTCCATAGTTCAATATTTAATAAAGGTAAATAACAAATTTCATTTGCAAATAATTTAAAACAAATATTAGCACAAAGACTTTGCATTCAGTACTTTCCCCATAAGTTTTTTAAATTTAATATTTTAACTTGCACATCATGTTATTTTCTTACCGTCGTTGAACAGCCGACCAATTTTGGGCTTACGACAAGTAAGGTTCAGCTCCGTAGCCTTACAATTTTATATCCAATCCAGAAGACAAGGGAACTCCTGGATCAAGTTTGCCTTTGTGGAGAACTATTTGAAGGGAACTGATCTCTATGTGCGTCACATGGTAAGGGAAACCGCGAAAACATCCTAAGGTTAGCCTGATTGCGGGGGACTCTAAGTCATGATCCGTTTACCACTGTCGTTATCAGCACTGTGGTCAATGCGAGCCGGATGCGAAATTCGCGTCGACTAGCCATCGCTATAGAATTCGAACTTGGTATACCTCATTGGAAGGCGAATGATCTGTAACCTGGGCCACAACGACTCTACATCGTATTATTAGAGCTAATGAGATTATGACAGCAATTTTGAATGAGGAATATTGTAACGTTAACCAAATATTGTGTAGTAATTTAAATTTTTATCGATTGTTTGAAATAGTAAGAAATTAACTAAAAAAGATGGATTACTTTTCAAATTAATTTTTTTTATTAATTACAGATTTTTGTGTCTTTCTATACAGAGTTAGTACTATTTAAATGAAATATTTTAATTCATTGATCAAGCAAATTAAGCCTGCAGCGGAAACAAATAATATTGTTAGACAAAAAAATTTACTTAAATAGAAAAATTTCTTTTCACAATTATTTTAATATATGCATTTAATTTAAAAAAGAATGAGTTCCTCCATTTATATTAATTTAGAAGTTTATCCGTTTCGCGTAATGAAAATGGAAGTATGTTAGCTATTTCTCTTTATATCATACTCATCAAAGGGGTAAAAATCTATATATTTTTAAATAATTAAGAAGCCTAGATTTCTCTTAGAAATTAATAGATGGTATCTTTGGTATTATTTAATAGTATGGATAAAATATTTTCTTTGAAATGCATATAAATGAAATATATGAATCTGAACCAGTCTGAATTATTTTGAATGATGTCTAGTTTTATCAATAAATATGCTACACCTTCAAAGCTATATTTTGCTCAACATAAAATGTCTGAAACATATTAAAACAAGAAAAAAAAATAATACTTAAACAGTTCTTTATAGTATGAAATTCATATGTAGCTACAAAACTTCCTTTATAAACTTTTCTTTTATAAACAAATTCCTTTTATAAACAAATAAATATCTATTAATTCAGCAATAATAATACTGTTCTTAGAATTCAATAATAATACTGCTTTCAGAAGAGTATCAAATCAAACTCGAAAATTAACGTTTAAAATAAGGTATGGTTCTTTTTAGCTGGTGGGTTAATTTTTATTTTCTTTAAATAGAGATTAACTTTTAAAATTACTATTAAATTAAATAATTTATTTATTTGAATAAACTATTGATGGGGTTAGATTTAGCATTACAAATGAGCGTATTGTCAATTCTATTTAACCACCTGCACTCATTTACAGACTTTACCTACTAATCATATGAGAGTACTACCAAATGGTACAGCAAATAGTTGCGGCGTTTAGTGAATGGAAATAGATTCCAAGTATTTTTCAAAGAAGATAAGTTGCTATTGTCAGTGCCTACCTATTAGCTTCCCTTTTCGGCTTTGTCACAAAAGAACTGGATTTACTATCCTTTCCCCGTACGGTGATCAAGGAAAATCGCTTTCAGCAATTGTACTGACTGATGATTATTATTATTTTTTTTTTGGAAATCTTCAATTTGTTGCATTTAAACTCGTTTTTAGCAACAAATGATTTAAAAGGTTCACTATAAAACTTTTCTCTTATAAATCTATTCATTTTGACATTTTCCCCTGTATATATATATATATTATTATTATTATAATTATTAAAATAGTTAATGTAATTTGCTCAATTTTTAAGTCGACTAATGTATCTAGCAAACTGACTTAAGCATTTAAATGAGTGAATAACAATTAAAATTACGCCATTAAAAAAATCCAGATAACAGATACTATTATGTATCGTGACTTGAAGATAAATTTTTAATCGGGATGTTTTTTGCTGCTATCTGATGCAGGACACAAATTTATTTTATACAAATTTATTTATTTATTATAAGACTTACTATAAGATTATTCAATTAAATTAAATTCATATCAGCAATGTCATTTAATAACTTTGCATTAGTCATGTTTTGCTATAAAGGACCAAATTAAAACAATAAACAAAACAATAAACTTAATTTTAAGCTGATTTGGAAATTGTAATTGCAGTGAAAAAGTAAATAATGATTAAAAAGCTCTGGTTTACAATTAGAATATATAACTTGCTGCGTAAAGAAAATGTATTCAAATTTAATAAGCTATTTCATAACAATTACCTAAAAACCTTACAGGTGAAATCAGAAAAACCATTTCATTCAGAAAGATCTGCGACATTGTTTGACTATACCTATTGAATTACTTATATACAAAAACTGCATTATCAAAACTGCTTACATATAAGTGAGATGACATTTATAAAAATCCTTTATGTGTGAAAGCACAATAACAACCTTTAAACAATAATTTTATAAAACTTATTATCCTTAAAGATAATTTATATATTAATTGATAGGAAATTAATACCAAAAAGAACGAAATTACTATACCGAAATTATATAATACAATGTAAAAAAATTTAGAAAAAAAAAGCTGGATTATTTTTTTTTTAAATATTTGTATAGTATTTAAAATTATGTATAATCATAAATTTAGATATAATGGAATTTAGTTTTCTTTAATAAAGCATTAAATAGAAATTTTAATAAGAATTTTAAGATTTAAAAATTTTTTTGTTGAAGTAAAACAAAGTCTAAAATATCTGCACTAGCTCAAGTTTAAAAGATATATTATTAATTTAATGTATTTTAAATTATTTTATCCATCGTCTAACATTCACTAATGAAAAGCACACTGTAATAAAATTGATTACTGAAAAATACCAAACAGGTTAATGGAGAACAAAATGGAAATAAATAAAATATTTGATAAAAAAATACCTATAAAAAGTTTATTAAATGATAAAAATAGTAACCTTTTTTTATTTTATTCAGGGATCAAAATTTCCATGAACGGGTTTAATGATATTTTAATGATACTATTTTAATGATAACATTATCATTAAAATATCAGTGATTAACAGAAAGCATTATACAATGTTGGCTTTATTCAAATTTTTTTCAGTAATTTCGGTATTTATGATAGTGTATTTGTAATTATACAAAAAATTAACGTTTGGTAGTCAACAGTAAGCACATTACAATTTTATTAAAAAGATATTTGTTTTAATGGACTCTGATATTTCAAAAATAAATTCCCAAAAGAACGCCATTCCCGAATTTTTAATAAATGAATAAAATGGTCCAGTTCAAACAACAAACAAATCTGTTACAAATTAAGAGGATTTTGTGTTTCTCTAAAACCACAGGGGGAAGTGTTTCTGAATAAAGCGTGAAGTTCGCACACCTCTTCCTTTTGACTTTCGATGAGTTCCTATACATCACTGTCAAGCAGCTCATCCCCTCCCAATCACTACTACCCATTCACCCCATAAAACCAAAATTAACAAACTCGAGTCACTACAAAACCAGACTATCAAACTTATTACTAAAGCACCCTGGTATGTCAGAGGTGACAAATTAAGACAAGAGCTCAAAATTTCCACCATTCGGACCCTTTTTGCTAAAAATTGTCATAATCTCTATAAGAGAATTGATCGTACAAACAATGACATAATTCAAAACCTTCCAATTTATGACCCCCATGATCCCTCTAACAGGCACAGACCCAGATCAATTCTCAGATTTCAAAATCCAAGACCCCCGACCCTGATCCCTCCTTATCTTAATTCTTTTATTATTTTTCAACCTTAAATTAATTTATTATTCCAATTTAACTTTTTCGGGCCGATTCGCCGCTAGGGCGACATCAGAGCCACCGCTATTTTTAGACACACCCCTTTAGGGAGTGACTTAGCTTCTTCAATTCGTGGCCGTCAAGTGGCGACACCATTTAGGAACTAATCCCAGCCATTTAACGGGATGTTCATTTCCTTTCTTTTATCTGTTATTAGCAGGGTTTTTATTCTCTTTTTTATTTTTTAAATTTTTTCTTCCTTCTTAAATTTTGTTGTTGCTTGTTTAAGTGACTTTCTCATGTTAATCTATACCATTATTTATGTTATTCAACATAAATCGCTATGTCATTCTACATCTTTTATTAACCTAGCACCATTAATATGCGAAACTAGTTTTGTGTCATGTTATTTTTATTTATCATGAACGAGGATATAGGGTCTGGATTGACCCAGGGACCTCTCTACCCCAGGCTAAAGTAGCCACCGTGACTTCAGAGTTCCCCACTGACCCCAGTCGGTCGTTAAGTACTCCGGACTTCTTCAGGCCACTTGGTCTTTAAAGAGTTAAGAGACTAAAAACTGTAAAAATCTCAAAATTTCGACAAATCAAGTTGGGTATTTTAAAACAAAAAATTTTCTGTTCAAATTATACAGATTTTTTTATTTAATACTCTAAGCCCTCTATATCGTATTCCAATTCATAAAAAGGGCAAATTAATTTGAGTATGTTAACACTAGATTGCTTAAAGTAGTCATTTTGACTGCTTTTAATTTCAATTAGAATGATTATGTATATAAAGACGCAATTTCTCAGGATTTTGCGTCTTTTTATACAACATATAATTTTTTCTACTTTTAATATTTACTAATAACTTTTTATATAATTATAAATAATATAAAAAATTTTAACAATTAATTTTAAACGAATTTATTTACGCATTTACAATACAGTCATTTTGACTGCTTTTGACTAATATAGGTATATACTAATTTTCTGTCTTTGATTTTCTGTTCAAATCATAAAGGTTTTTTATATAATACTCTAAGACCCCGTATTCCAATTCATGAAAAGGGCAAATCAAATTAGGTATGTTTAAACAAAAGATTTTCTGTTCAAATCATAAAAGATTTTTTATTTAATACTCTAAGCCCTCTATACCGTATTCCAATTCATAAAAAGGATAAATCAAATTATCCGAAGTAAATGCGTCATCACGTAAATTATAAGCCATATTTGTATTAGAGTCTTTTATATAATTATTACTCCTTTTAATGTAATTATTTGGTGGATTGTTCACCAACTTTTGAAAATGAATGACAGTAGGGGTGTTGGATTCAAAATCAAATTCCTTCTTATTCGGATCTGGTACATAATTTAAGCCTATACCTGACTGAATTAAAACTCCATCCACCTGATATTCTGAATTCTGAGGTATGGTTATATGTAAAAGTTCGTTGCTTAAAAAATGTATTTTTTTATGAGCTGGTAGAGTGGATTGGAAAACTTTGCTGTTAGCGTAACAGGTAAACGTTGTGTGGGAAAAGTTATGCAATTTTGTCGTATCAGAAGACGGGCAAAATACAAAAGGTTGATGATCTCGACACGTCATGTACAGTGTCTTATCCAACACAAAATTTCCCGTTCTGACGCGATAACCCTCTCTACATTCGTTAATAGACTTATTGTTCAAAGGAACAAATCGTTGCTGCCAAAATTGCAGCGTTAAACCAGGAGGTTTTGTGTATCTTCTTTTCTTTATTGCAGGTTCTTCCCAGACGCATTCAAAATCGTCATCCAATTTAATGGGACGCTTTATACTTTTTATAAAAGTAAAATTTTTACACTCGGAGTCCGCGCAAATGTTAAACGTGGGTATGAATTCTTCTCCATTTTTGCAGATCACAGTTGCAGATTTAGTATCTGGCAAGCGTGGCTTCATCCAATTGTTGATGTGCAACTGTTTAAATTTAAACACATCCAGCTGCGCGAATTGAAAGCTATTGGGGACTCTATCTCGACATTGGGTGCCGTTAAAAAATTGATTAGGAGGGCACACTACAATTGATTGCGTTGCACAATCAAAATACTTATTGACTATTTGAGTGGGTACTTTGGTAGTGAGCCCATCGCACCCGCTTTCCACTTTATACTGTCGAATAATAGAACCATTCGGTATATTCACAGGTACTTTTTTCGGTGAACACTTATAACCTTTCAATCTGTCATACCATTCAGCATGCTGCCAGGTATTTAAATGTTTGCTATAATCATACGCTGGTACGACAGCATTTGGATCTTCTAATTTGACACTTACGCACAATTCGGGAGAAACGCACTCTTGACCGTTAAACACTTGAGGTAAATGCTGAATTGCTACGTTTGCATAATAATAATTCCATTGAGATGGACACGTATGAAAAGATTTTACTTTACCATTCTCACAGATCGCATAATCAGAATGAAACGAAAACGGTCCATCAATTACTTTGTCTCCTACCACCGATTCATCTATTTTATTAAAACACAATTCGGCTTCACACGATGTGTGGAGAAAATAAGTGTTAGGTGAACACTTTTTTTGGATTGCTTTTTTATTTTCGCAAACAATATACGTAGCGTGGCCTGTTTTGATTTTATACCCGTCTGATTGAAAGAAACATACGTCACTAGGCTTCTGGCATTGATTGTATTGAAAGATTTCATCAGGAGGACATTCTTTCAGAATGGATTTGTTATTTTGACATTTGTAATATTTTTGATAGTGCGTGGAATCAACATACTGAAAACCGTCCGGTTGATCAATGCACGTATCCAACCCCAAACACGATCCATCTTTAAAAATACTTCCTGGTTGACACGAGTGTAAACTTTGAATGCGATTATCATGACATACATAATAATATAAAGTGGGGGATGTATACACGTCTGAAAAAACCGCATGGGAAAGATTGGTTTGGGATTTGGGTTGGTGTAATAAATGTTTATAAAGAGATCTTCCCGAAGCCAACACATTGACATTTCCTTTACCAAAACATTCGTCCTTTTCGAAAATTTTATCGGTTTTCCAGTAATACTCTGGTGTCAATTCTACATTCCATGCCCCGCTATTAGTTTTAAAGTGCAAAGAATGGTGCTTCCAATCAAATTCAACGGAAAAATCAAACGGAGAGAGCGTCGACTGTGTATCATAATCAAATGGATCAGTCACTTTTCCAATCAGTTGATTCTGTTTGTATAAATTCCCATCCAAATCCACGTATTGATTTGCTATGGTTTGAGGTTTAGAAGCGGGTTTGTCGAACGCGACAACAAAATAATAGTAAAGTATTAAAACGAGAATAAAAAACATGCAGCCTTTATTTAGCGAAAAAGAAATTGAGAGTTGGAGACTGTTACATTCTCAAAAAAAACAGTGTTGTTCCCTACCTAAATTTCGTTATTTTGTGATTCAAGAGAGATGTGGAGATGAAATACCGACAGCTTACAGAGAATGCTTAACGTGTAAAACAAAAGTGAAACATTTTAAATAAATACGCGAGTTTTTCAATATGTTGAGTTTAACAATTGATTTCGCTATTTTGTGATTCAAAAGAGATGAAATACCGATCGAGAATGTTAAATATGCAATAACAAAATTAAAAATACACGAGTTTTTCAATATGTTGAGTTTAACAATTGATTTCGCTATTTTGTGATTCAAAAGAGATGAAATACCGATCGAGAATGTTAAATATGCAATAACAAAATTAAAAATACACGAGTTTTTCAATATGTTGAGTTTAACAATTGATTTCGCTATTTTGTGATTCAAAAGAGATGAAATACCGATCGAGAATGTTAAATATGCAATAACAAAATTAAAAATACACGAGTTTTTCAATATGTTGAGTTTAACAATTGATTTCGCTATTTTGTGATTCAAAAGAGATGAAATACCGATCGAGAATGTTAAACTCAACATATTGAAAAACTCGTGTATTTTTAATTTTGTTATTGCATATTTAACATTCTCGATCGAGAATGTTAAATATGCAATAACAAAAATAAAAAAGTTTTTACAGTATATTTATTGGACCGATCGAGAATGTTTAACAATTAATTCTTGACATTTCATGTTGAGTATCTAATATCTAACTAATAATAATAAAAAAAAATTTATTTAGAAATGATTTTTTTTAAAAATTAATATCTACTTATTCTCTAATCAACATTTTGCTGGTTCAAAATTGAAACGACACTTTTGAAAACATAATACACAACAATTCTGAAAAACAGTGATTTGCAGAAATATTATTTTAAATTTGAACTAGCAATATATTTAAAATCTTTTCCGAATTTTTTGTAGATTTGGGCAGATGTGAAACAAGTCATGTATTATGAAGCTTATGGTAATTGTCAAAAAGATTTAATCTTTCTAGCGGTTCGATTCACAAAACCTATTCTAAAAATCCACGTTCCATCCAACGTACTGCCCATAGAGACTGATAATATACTTGTCCTTTACTCAAAACAGGATATACCTATTCAATTTAATACGTTAACATTTGGTGTCAATATCAATACAAATGGTACACGCGTCACATCAGGGGAAGAATCACATTTATTAAAACATTTATTTGACAAACAGTGTCATCTCTACATAAATGTCTATCATCGGTCAGTATTATATGTTGTGGCCTCTTCTAAATTAACTTTTAATTATGAAAAAATTCCCAAAACGAGAACATTTCAAGCTCTATTTAGTGTAGTGAAATCGTGTTTAGATCAAACAATCAATATACAGCACTTTCAAAAGTGTAAATATTTCAAACATAATCAATTGAAATGGCAAAATTGGTCTTCTTGGTGGTTTGTGGTACGAAAATGTTTTCACATAAGTCATCTGATACCCCAGGAAATTACACTTCAACTTGCTCATCGCATTGCTAAAATTTTTAAAAACTCTCACAAAGACTATGAGGTTGATTTTTCTGATTTATACAAGTGCGAAATTGAATTGGTTGAGAAACCTTTTTTGGGAATAGCGTACCGTGTTGAGCCAAATGGTCAAATCATTTACGTATCTCCCATGATTGTATCACATTTTCAAACTACTTTTAAAGATGTGAATTATATGGAATGTACGGACTGGTTACCACTATATTTTAACAGAATTGCGTGGTTGTCGGAAGGAATGTATTTTTATTTGAAAAATATAAATTATTTTAAAGAGCATTTGAAACAAATATTGTTATTTTTGAAAGGAACTAAAATTGAAAAGTATAAATTTATTCAAAAAGATTTGTTAATAGTTGATTCTATTTTAAATGGTTAAACTTGATTATCGTAAAGAGCATTTAAAACAAATACATTTATTTTTGAAAAAAACTAAAATTAAAAGATGATAGAATTTATTCATCCTAAAGAGCATTTGAAGCAAATTTAGTTTTAAAAAAACCAAAATTGAAAGATGATTAAATTTATTCAAAAAGATTTGTTACTTTGTTGGTTGTATTTTAAATGGTTGAAATTATTTATCTTAAAGAGCATTTAAAACAAATTTTATTTCATGTCGAATGTTTTTCTATTATTCGACATGAACAAATTTTATTTCATGTCGAATGTTTTTCTATTATTCGACATGAACAAATTTTATTTCATGTCGAATGTTTTTCTATTATTCGACATGAACTAATTTTATTTCATGTCGAATGTTTTTCTATTATTCGACATGAACTAATTTTATTTCATGTCGAATGTTTTTCTATTATTCGACATGAACTAATTTTATTTCATGTCGTTTTTACCGGGGCGGTGCAAAAAAGTGCTTCACCCGGGGCTGGAAGGATTCCGACGAGGCGAAAGAGGAGCGAAAGGCTGGGGGGGTCTACTGGGGGGGGGGGGGATGGAGAAAAAGGTTCGATTATTCGGTAAACAACGGCGTTGCCAGGGGTAACCGCCTCCGAAGAACGGGGTGCGGCATTCCCGGCAGCTGCAGAGAAGGGAGGCCTGATGGGGGAAAGAAATTCCTTAACACCCGTATTCACCACGCCGAGTTAAATTCAAGAGTAACTCGGGGATCGGAATATCCTAACCCTCGCTTTTTATTCTCCAACCGTTTTCAACAGAGGATTTCACAACTCGAGCTTAACACTTGCAGGAAATATAACGAGGCCTTTGATTGGGCAAGGTGAAACCATGTGACTTTGTATATAATATAAACACGTGCATAAACAAATTAGCGTGAGTATCGCATATTAGCGTGAGCTTTCGAATTTCATCTTAGTAAAAATGTCTTTATCGAAGAAATTTGTTTTCAGTGATCACGAATCGGAGATCTTAAGTAATTTAATCGACAATTACAAACATATAATTGCTTGCAAAATAACAAATGCTCACTTTAATAGCAAAAAAGAAGAAGCGTGGGAGAAATTAACGATTGAATTCAATGCAATTAATGGAGTTAGAAAAAGAACAAAAATTCAACTCCAAAATAAATACAAAAATATGAAAAAAATCGCCCAAAAAAACAAAGCTGCCGATAAGGTAGAACCAAGGCCGGATTAAGACCTCTTGAGGCCCTAAGCACTGAAATTATCTTGGTCCCCCCTCTAACAATTAAAATATATCTAGTATTAAGTCACGGGTTAATTCAAAATTTTTTGTAAAAAGAAGTATTTATTCAAATAAAATTAAAAAAAATTAAAATGGAATCAATTGAAAACTTTTCAATTAATATTAAAAAAATAACTTATTTTTGTGTGTATGTACAGTCCGCAAAAAAAAAAAGATATCACCCTGAATAACTTTCGTTCTAATGATCGGATTTTCACGAACTAAGTGTCAATCTTAATAGTTCCTGGGGTGACCTCAAATACACTAATTAATTAGTGCTAACTATTAATTAAGTTACGAAATCAGACACAAAAACGTACTTTCTCTGAATAAACATACAGTTTTTTTACATATTTGGATTTTTCATCTTCAAAATATAGGGGGTAGCCGCAATCTGGGAAATGTAGTCCCATAGTTTGGTCAGGAGAGCGATTCAAAGTTCGGGCCCCTTAATGTTAATTTCGCTTTTTGCGTTTTCAGTCATATTTTCAAAACTAATGAAGCAATTCAAAAAAAATTGCACCCACTCATAAAACTCATTTACCCAAAGATAATTTCATGAAGAAAATAATTTTTAATAATTATTTATTATTTTTTATTATTTAATTAAAGTGAGGATGAAAAAAAGTTGAATTATAAGGTATGAATTTTTTTATACCATTTTAATCAACATATTTTTCAATTGAAAAATCTAAAGTTTCACCTGTTTTTATTTATTAGAAGATAAGAAAAATTAAAATTAATTATTTAAAAAAAAATAATTTGGCGACAATGAAGAAATGATTAAGTGGGGCGATAAATATTAAAATGTGATAAACTTACGAGGAACTTAACTTAGCGCGCGTAGCAAAAATTTCATTCATATTTTTTTCGCTAATAATCGTTTGCAAATCTTTTTATTTTTATTTTTTTAAAACTATAAAATACGATGTTTCTTTTTTAATAGTCTAAAATTCTATTTGCAATTTAGTAAAGAAATTTGAATAAAACATCTTATTGAATAAAAAACATTTTATTCAACGAATGTCGAGTTTTATAAAGGCATGCTTCTGATAGAATATGATTATACACCAGATTGTGCTTATTTAATGTGATTATTTTTTAGTTTTTAGTTTTTTCTTCTCAATAACTGATACAATTTCAATAATATACATACGTATGAATTGATTAGGAATAAAATATTTATCAATTTCTTGAATATATTTTTTATAAATATTAATAAAAATACGTAGTAAACATATTTAAGCATACCTCACATCATCGCAAATTTCTCAACATTTTATATATCGTCTTAATGTTAGAAGTAATTTTTTAATCACCTGTCCAGAAGTGTTTCGCAGAACTATTTTACCAACTATTTCATTAAATTTTAACATTTTTAAAAATCTTATTCTTTACCCTACTACGTTTATTATTTCCTCATTAATATACTAATCTTTAGTACTTTAATTTAGGTTTTCTTTAAAGTGAAGTTCCTTTTTAAATTATAGTCAAGTTTTTTTTAAACGAATTATTGTATGCTAGCTAAAAATAAAACCTTGTTAAGAAATTAAAAACATTCCACTGTTTACAATTATTTAATGCAAAACAGCTGATTATTTACTAAGCATACTATTTTTTTCGAAAAAGGAATATAAATCATTGATAGTCTTTTTTTTGTTTTGTTTCTTGTGACTTCAACATAGATTATCTAAAATAGTGTTGATGTTTTAGAAGTCACTACAAAGAGTCTAAAGATACCGAACATAAAAAGCTGTCGAATACGTAGCCAAAATTTTTAAGCGTCTTAAAATATCTCAGTATCTTAAATGTCGTCCTAACATCTTAGTTGTGAAATTAAATTTTTAATTATCTGACCACGCGTGATCCAATAATTATTTCATTATCTTTTACTCTTTCTTTATGATTACATGTAGATTTTTTTCCGGATAATATGCTAAACTAGTTTGTTTAATTTTTTTCTTTAGCACGATTCCCAAGATATTATTGTAGTATAATTTGTTATCAGGAGAAATGCCTTATTTTGTTAAGCAGGAAATAATAAATTTGAAATTTGTAAGAAGATTCCGAAGCCGTGGCAATTTTAGAACCATCTGATTTTTTAAAAAAAAATGCAATAAAAAATACGCAATTTCCGATCTTATTTTGATTAAAAATAAAAAAAAAAACGTGGCAAGAAGGCTAACATACTTTTTTCAGAAATTGTGAAAACCAATTTTTCCTATATTTCGTCAAAATAGGATAAGAATGATATTGCTCCAAGATACCTACTCAATAATTTCGCTATTTCCAGAATGAAATCTGTTTGATCGAAACATATTTCCATGAAAATTAAAACGAGAAAACAATTAATTTTATTATTTATCTAAGCTTATTCCATTTATTTAATGATAGTGATATCAAGGTTAAGGATATGCGATGGAAGCCCCGTTTACTATTATACTATATATGCATTAAATCAGGTAGCTTGAATATTTTATTTTAAGCAAATTATTTAATAATTTTAAGCAAATAAGGGTGTAAAAATAAACTCGATTAAAATACTCCGAAAGTATACCCTAAAATATATGTAGAATAAACTTTGGAATCGATATATAAAAAATACCTTTTCAAACAACTTCCAGTAGGACGGAAACGCAAACTTTTTTTGAAATAGTTGTCCTTGAAACTATTTAATTTCGATTCCTGGTGCTAGGGGACATTCCATTTTCACATTCGACTTTTAAAATTTAAGGCTTGCAGCAAAAAAAGAAAAAAAATGCATTGATTTTTTTACAAAGTAGTGAAATATTATTTTTTTCAATCAAAGAACCTGTGCCTATAGCTTATGTAAAACTTATTTTAATATCGAGTGAAATAATTTAATATGTTGTGTAACTAAATAGATAATCCTAAGAAACTGAATAGAAAACATAAAAACTTCATTGATTTAAAAAATAATAGATGATAATAAAAATAGACATGTTTTGAGTGTCCAATAATAAAAGTCACAAGTTATTCTAGCTTGACAAGTTTTGAGAATGGGCGATTATATTTGAACGCTCGAAACATGTCGACTTTTACTTCCCTCTTCATATTTTTTGAGCCAGGTGAGCCTTTATCATCAATTATATCGTTTTACATTTGAGTCTTGATCATTATTTTTATAAGGATTTTACACTCGTTAAAGTAAACATAAGCATTTCTATATTTTAACAGGATTTATGTGGTTCTTAAAAACGTAATAGCATCAATATTGTAAAAGTTATAAGTACTTAAAAATTAAAATTTTGAGACCAGATATTTTGAGTTAATGAAATTAAATATCTTATCTTTTAAATTTTTGTGCCCCCATTTCAGTATCTTAAGGATCTTACGAGCTCTACTTAAAAAGAGAGTATCAGATATATATAAGAAAACAAAAATAATCATAGTAGCAGTATTTGGGGGTAAATGTAGCTTATCGTAATTGAAGAATATGCTGTGTGACATTTTATGGTGAATTTGCGAACGTAAGTTTCAGAATGTATCGAAACATGAGGATGCTATTTGCTAATAATCTTTATCCAAAGAAAACCATGTAACCTAAATATCTTGCAGAATGAAGCGATTTTTTTAAACAATGAATCATACAATATGCAACATATTATTTCAATATTTTATTCTTAAATATAACATGTTTTAATGTTTTTAAAATGCCACTAAACATTCAGCAATTCCTTGAGTTATAGAAAAAAGAAATATCGTAAATTATAGAAAACCTTGTGAATGTGTATTAGAATTACTATACAATCTACATTTTATTTTTCAAGCATTTTTTGTTTCTTCAAACTTTCTTGCCTAGAAGACTCGATTAAATCTGTAAAAATGATTATCCCTAAAATTTTGTATATAGCTATAATAAGTTATGTCAATTTGATTTTAGTAAGAAATCCTCGAATAAATATAGCAAAAACAACATATCTAAATAATATCAGATAAAAAGTTCATGTATTTAAATTCTAAAAACTTAAAAAATCATAAATAATTTATAAATCAATTCAAATTTTCCTTTCAAAGGAGATTTAATTTTTTTTATTTTTTTTTATTGCTTTTTGGACAGAAATCAGCTTAAAAATTGTCTATTGCCTAGAAACTTCGAGATATTTTTTATTAACAATTAATTAAACCTCTCCCAGCAATTACATTATGAAATTAATGAACATTATTTCATTTTTTTTTACATTCAGAGTTCTTTTACTAGGTTGCCTAGCAACCTAGTAAAATTAAACATTAAGTTTTTGAATTAGTCAATGGGTTATCTTAAAATATTCATTTGCGCTGGCGACTTTTTTTGGCGGTTTTCTGGACTATCGCCAAATATATAAACCTTTATTGCTACCCAATTTATGACCCAATTTTTTCAAAAGTTTGCCTACCCCCATGTCTAGATTCCAAATATGTAAAAAAAAATGCATGTTTATTCAGAGAAAGTACGTTTTTGTGTCTGATTTCGTAACATAATTAATAGTTAGCACTAATTAATTAGTATATTTGAGGTCACCCCGGGGAACCATTAAGATTGACTTTTAGTTCGTGAAAATCCGATCATTAGAACGAAAGTTATTCAGTGTGATATCTTTTTTTTTTTGCGGACTGTACAATGCGCAAAAAAGCAAACACCTTGAATAACTTATGATCGAAAGTTTGAACTTTTATATACTAGGACTCAAAATACTTTAAATTAAAAAAACAGACAAGTACTTGTTGTAAAAAAATCATGTCTTTTTTTTTCAATGGATTCGAATTCTTGACTCTCGAAATAAATAGCAATATCTCTAGAATTTTTCAAACGAACTATAACATTTTAGCACACAATAATAAAATTCAATTACGTAAAAATAGAAGTATTAATCATTTCATATTATTTTATTTTTTAAGAGAATAGTCGAATGAACTTTAAATTAAAAATTTAACAAATGTCATTTTGAATGACAAAATACAAAGTTTAATGTGTAGTAAATCAATCAAATAAACCTTAATTATTCAATTTTAAAAAAGTTATATATTTAACATTTAATTTCTCAAGATTCGTTATGAAAAATCCAGTTTTATTTGAAAACTAACCACAATAAGATATCAAGAACTCTTCAAAAAATATTTTTAGCTGATATTATAAAATCTGAATTACGAAAAACGGGTTTTAAATTTTTTATTATTAGAAAATACATCGAAATCTGCTGAGAAAACTAAGTAATTTATTCCGACCAAGTCCTAGTTCCTACTTTTTTAAAAATAAATAGCTGCCAACTCTTCCGGTTTTCCCGGAAAATTTTATTTTCATATTTAAAGTGCTAGCGAAATTTATGTTATTTCGCTCAACTTTTTTAATTAAATCAGTTTGACCACCACTACATGTAAATAATTACAACAAATATATAAAAGCATTTTATTCCTTACGATAGCGAATTTCAACTTGATTAAAATATAAATATATTTTTGAGATAGTTTTTCGGTAATTGATTTACTACCACTTGGAAAATACATTCTCGAAAAGAGTGAATGTTGGCAGGTATGAAAATGATACTGTTGTTTATATATATCAGTAATAATGTATATAGCAGTAACACTAAACAATAAAAAAGACTCCAACTAGAAAGTTATAAAATTAACTTTTTAATTTTCGATGGAGGTAATTAAATAATAAAAAATAATGACTCACCCTGAATCTGGAACGATGTAAATCCATCCGATATAAAAACTTCCTGAACACCACTTCTACCCTTTCTTAAAATAATCCGCACTTTCTGTTTTGGTTTATCTCTTTGCAAAATTATTTTGCTCGTGAATCTAGTTGTACTTTGTAACCAACTTGCTATGCTTTTTGAAACTTCTCTAAAAATGACTGCATCACTTTCTAAACTATCCCATCTATGATGTTCACCCGAATGCACAAAGTCGCACAAACCACATTTACCATCAAATGCTAAAAAAGTTGACAAATGATCCAAACAAGCTGGTGGGCTTTGAACCTTTGAATGATCAAGAAGCATTTCAGTTTTTGTTTGCACAGACGACTGTTTAAAAAGGATTTTCTGTGGAGAAGTTTCAGTTTTGATTGCTGATACAGGATCATCTTTATAATCACTATTAGTCACTGAATCATCAACAACTTCCGTAGTTGGGTTGTCCTCTGAAACAGTATCGATTTCAGAATCGTAATTTTTTACTTCTTTCACTGGTTCATCTTTACTATCACTTTTTTGACTTTCAGGATCATCGTGCACATCTGTAACTAGATTTTGTGGTTGATGGTCACTTTTTGATGGAGAATCTTCTATTTTTGAACTTGATCCAGGGTCATCTTTGTAACTATCGTATCCGATTTTTACACGAGACCTTGTAATGTCTGAAGAAAAAGTCTTACGCTTACTGCGCCATGCATGACTGAAAAATCTTGGTGATGCACTTCTGGGAAAGTACTTTTTTCTATGGCATGCTGGAGTAGCACATTTATCTGAGTCACTTTTTTGGATGTTTGCCTAAAACAAAAGAAAACATTTTTAAAGTTTTATTAAAAGGAGAACACAGTAAGAATTACAAAAAATCACTGCATTTTGTGATTTTTTACCGTTTTAAGATTATTTTATCAAATTATTAAATTGATTTTCGCAAAAGTATTTTTAAGTTGCAGCTTAATATGTGCAGCATGACGCCATCTGAACCCTTACACTTTTTTCGTATCACAGTAGTCTGATCATCAAGTCAAGATCAGCTAGGAAGTCGATAATCACTGTATGCTGTCAATAAGCGGATGGGTTATCACTTTGAACAACCTGCGTAAGGACCAAGGGTGAGCGTTATTGTTAAATGTTCTACCGTAAATTGTTCAACTTCGCTACAACTGAAACCCAAATAATTGGATCTGCTGTTCAACGACGGTTTTACAATAAAATGTGCTTCAGTACCCAAACAGATGAATGAGTTAAAATCTTTCTTTGGGTTGGGACTTACATAGGACTTATATAGGTAAAGCATTTTATTAAACATATGAATCGTTTGCATAGTCAAATCATTCCCAGATTACTACAGTAAAAACAATGTAAATATCACTATTACTGCAAAGATTTTTGACTAGAAAATGTAAGAAATGGTAGCTAGGAATATATATATCATAACTGTCAACCCAGAAGTCCTCGCTTCCCAGAATATGTAAAACCAATTAACAGTTTGCGTTAAACTTAGTTTAATTTTGAACACGAATTAATTTGAACACAAAATAGCACATTGAATGCCACTCTAATTTTACATAGCTTACCCGTCTGGTAAGAACGGTAAATTACTACAAATAAAATTGCAAAGATTAGACAGATTTTGCTAGTTTTTAAAAGGTTTAGCATGACACTCTAAGTTTATATTTTCATGATACATGGGCTTCATGATATACGTTCTGATAAATCTGCATGAATTAAAGAAGAACGTTCAATGAAATCGGATGAATCATACACCGAGTCTTTTGTTATTCTTCGCCTTAGAGATTTCTCTGATTGGCGACTATCACATTCTTCATGTGGTACAGTTTTTCCAGAGGAACATATGGAATTTCCCATGGTTAATGATCAAAATACATGATCGAAATTTGTACTCTTTTATCTGCAATAGGAAAAAGAAGCATTAGCTACAAAAAAATCTGATACCAACTATAAAGATTCCCTCAATCTAATCACACAGAAAACAATTCCTAATGGCATTTCTGAAGTTTGGATATATCTTGCACATTACAAAATATTGAAAAAAGTTCCAAAGAAACAATGTTTATTGTACTACGTGTACTGGAAAGTTCTAGCAGCGAAAGTACATGCCTCCAACATTGATCTAAAAGATATTTTTTTTGTAAAAAAATTGATTATGCATTTACTTTTAAATGTATATATCAGATGTACTGCTTAGTTCAGTCGTATACTTTCGTTACAGGTTTAAAAATGTATGTACAGTGCGCAAAAAAAACAAGCGAACCACCCTGAATAACTTTGATCTAACAATCAGATCTTCATTTTTTAATACTTAACCCCTTGGGACGGGTGATTCAGAAAAGCATTCGTACAAAATCAGGATCAGGACGTAATTAAATAAAAAACGGTAACTTAAATGTAGTCGTTTCTAATTTGACAGACTTACTTTGCTTTAACTTTAATTATTGTTAGTTTAATCATGTATATAATCAAGGTTAATTCAAAGCATAACTAAATAGTTTTATTTTGAACAAGGTAATGGTGAATTAAATAAATCAAACAATTATAAATCCGCCCACAAATAAACTGCTAAGGAATTACTTTGATTACCAGTTTTATCTTTTTATCCTGGTTGATACCGTTTTATGCTGGCACGTATTTGTGACAGTCGGCGCGAAAATGGTTATCTTGATAGTACAAGGAGGTGACCTCAAGCATGCTAATTTATCAGTATAGACGATATTTTAAGTTAAGAAATCAGACACAAAATCATACTTCTCTGAAAAACTTTTTCGCCGGATCGGATTTCTGACTCCTAATACATAGGGGTATCCAAACTTTGGGAAATATGGTCCTCATAGTTTCATCAGAAGAGCCATCCGAAGTTTAGAGACTTTAATGTTAATTTTATAAAAGACGTATATTTAAAATTCGATTTCTCAGAATCTATTGGACCGATTTCATTCACGTTTTGAATCTTGTAAATGAATATAATTTTGCGTAACAAAATACAAAATTTGAGAGAAATCACTCGAATAGTTCCTGAGAAATCGAGTTTTTAAAAAGTTGTATATTTAAAACTCAATTTTCGAACGATTTTGCTCGAAATTTATTTTTTTGTCACGCGAAATAACATTCTTTAAAATGATGTCGAAATTTGTATACCTTACAATTCAAACGTTTTCGACTATTATTAAATAGAGTAATGAAAAATAATAACTATTTAGTAAAATTTATTTTTACATGGAATCCTTAAACAAATGAATTTGATGATTGTGTTCAAATTTTTTTTTAATTCTCTTAAAAAAAGTTGAAATATGGTAAAATACGCAAAAAGTAAAACTAAAAATAAGGAGTTCAAACTTTGGCCCACTTCCTGACTGAGCTATTGGGACTATATTATCCACATTGCTCCCCCTTTCCCTATATTTTGGGAGTGAGAAATCCGAATCCGTCGAAAACAAGGTTTGTTTATTCAGAGAAAACTTGTTTTATTGTCTAATTTCGGAACTTGAAATATCGTTTGAACTAATTAATTAGCATATTTAAGGCCAACCCTTTGAACCATTAAGATTGAGCCTAGAATGCAAAGATCCGATCATTAGATCAAAAGTTATTTAAGATGGTCCGTTTTTTTTTTCTTTTGCGCACTGTACGTATTCTTTTGCGACATCTATGTTCTGTTTCTTTATGCTAGAACATTTCTATTGAGATAAAAGGTAAACACCGTTTCTCACTTTCGCTTATAAAAGAATCATTTGCATTATTTTAAAAAGTGAGATGAGTACTTTCGTGAGCACAACTTTCCGATTAATCTAATAGAATTTCAGGAATTGTAAAATTTTAAATGTTGCTCAGTTAATTAAAATAACAAATTTAAATGTCAACAAATTGCTCATTTAATTTGAATGATATATATATATATATATATATATAGGGGAGAGTCGGGTAGCCCCGCTCACTTAAGGAGTATTGCTTATATTTCTGTATAATACTGAGTAACAATCAACATTTTTGTATGTTTCTATTGTTTTATCATCTAATTAAATAATGCAAAAAGAATAAACCAAAAAAAGAAGAGTTAAACTTAAAAAAATAGAAATTTAAAAAAACATGTTTTTCAGCTCTTTTCAAAATGTGTCGGGTAGCCCCGCCCAGCTACAAAAATTATGTTTTTTGGCTATTTTTTCAGGTGTAAATGAGAATGACCAATGTATTGACAATAGATAAACCTCATTTATCATTTTTATCACAAAATTATTTTATTTATTACATATTTATATAATTTTAGCGAATTCTATCATTTAATAACAACAAATGTCATACTTATTATCATTATTAATGCATATTAATATATTATAATATTAATGTATATTTATATTAAATATATAACGAAAATAATTTAATTTAAGTAGCAATAATTAATAACAATAGTTGTTTTTCAATATGAACTTATTTGGTTGATCTCTTCTTATAAACTTAATACAAAATACTTCTTATAAAATTACAAATTCACTTTGTATTTTGATTGCATTCAAATGCTTCTGTAGATTGATTCGTTCAGAAATAAGTGAAAATAAATAAGTAAGCAAATAGCTTATCATAATATTTATGATTTCTTGATATTAAATTTAATTTGGATATATCAATTACATTTTAAAAATATTTAATTTTTCATTTTTAAATATATAAATTTATGTTTCATATAATATTAAAACATATATTTGTTGTTAAAAATGCATATAACATTCAAATTTGAAGCAATAATATAATAATCTTTGCAACCGTACATTTATCGACGAAATAAAATTGGGCGGTGAAACCCGACATTCACGTGAGCGGGGCTACCCGAAATCCAATTTTTTTGTAAATTTGTAATTACTCGAACAATTTTTTACATACGAGCTTCTTTCTTTGTGCAAATTAAACTTAAGACTATATACTTTAATGCTGCATGTATAGAAAAAATTATTTTTTTAGTATTAAAATGAAGTTTAATCGAAACATTCAACCAATTTTTCTTAATTTCATGACTACTGTATTCAACATATTTTCAAAACTATTGTTTACCATGTTACCAGCTGCATAAATACTTGAAACTTTAAAAATAATCTTTTTTTAATATAACAATTAATGTCTGATGGGCCCATTGACTTGAAAAGATATTCTATACATATGAAATTGACAGTGGGCGGGAGTACCAGCTGGGCGGGGCTACCCGACTCTCCCCTATATATGTAGGTAGAGGAAGCACGTTTGCCTGATTTCATAACTTAAAAAAATATCTTCTGCACCAACTAATTAGCATATTTTAAGTTTGGCCCTCAAACCACTTAAATTGAGATCTAGTAAGTTAAAATCCGATCATTAAATCAAGAGTTATTCAGGTTTTTTATTTTTTTTTATTTTACGCACTGTATATAATACAGCATAACTTTTACAAATAATAATGATTCAAAATTTTTCAAATCTTAAAATCTAATTTCGATGTATATAGATCAAAAAAATCATAAGTGATGCGAAGTGTGTCGTCATATTTTTCGCAAATTTAAACTCTCCTCCACAAAGAAATTTCGAAAAATGATACTTAAACACGGCTCCTTTTTCTTAATTTAGTGAATAAAAAAAATTATTTGACGTAAATTTTTGAAATAAATTTTTGCAGCACAACCTTTACGCAATTTGATGACTTCTTTTCCAGTTGCAATGAGAATATAATTAAAAATATAGTATAAGCAAATATTTTATGTAGTATATACAAAAACTGCAAACATGTACAACATAGATTTTTTACATCCTCAAACCATTGCATCAAAATTTTGTAAATCAATTTTTTTTCATAAAAATATCAAATTGCCGGAGTATTAACTTGCTACAACTTCGAAAAATATTCTGTAAACATGAATCGTGGCAGTATGTTATAGAATTATTGTGATGGATAAATAAATAGATCTTTTATCGCATAGAAATTCCCAAAATATTCTGTAAACATGAATCGTGGCAGTATGTTATAGAATTATTGTGATGGATAAATAAATAGATCTTTTATCGCATAGAAATTCCCTACCTAATTTCATTATAAGACCAAAAATTCTTGATATAAAACATCTTTCGTTTTTTTTATTATTATTATTATGTGAAATTTCGTACTTAGAAATGGTTGTTATCTACTCTTAAAATGGAAGTTCAAAATAATAAATTTATAATATCAACGTTTCAAGAAAAAAAAAAAATAAAATTATGTACCGTGAACATTTAGTTTGGCTTTATGGTACCCCCCTATCCTCTGGTGCCCTAAGCACGTGCTTAGTGTGCTTAATGGTTAATCCGGCCTTGGGTAGAACTGTACAAAACAGGAGGAGGAGGCAGTATGCTGAAAACCACTCCTATGGATGAAAAATTTTTAGCCATAGGAGTTGTAACCAACCCATTAGAAGAAGATATTGATTGTGATTCGGAGTACAATAACTTTATAAAAGATTCTCAAGGTATGTTTCACTTTTAAAAATACTTTATTAGTTATAATATATTCCAATGCTTACTAATAGATAATATTCTTTAAAATCAAACATTGATAGTTTAACTTAACTCTAATCATGAATTTATTTTTTTATATTTATGAATAAAATACTATATTAATATATTAAAAATAATATCAAGAAAATAATTTTATAAAATAGAAAACTAACACTAATTTTTTATAATCAATATTTGAAGTTTAATTTTGGAAGTTCAATCAGTTTTAATTTTTTTTATTTTGCAAAAAGCAAAAAAAAAAAAAAAAAACACTAATTTTTGTTTATTTTATATGATGAACCTCTTACTTATATTGATTTGTAATTTTTTTTAAATGCACATGTAACAATTTTTTAATGTTAAATTTTTAAAAAGATTTTAAATACTGTGTCCCGAGTTAGAGTAGGTTGGTCCATCTCATGGGGTACATTGGATCATGTAACAAAAATGTATTCAGATACAACATTGAAAGATTAATGTTAGGTGATACAGTACTTTCATTATATTCTTTTTAGTTTAAAATTAAAAAACAATATTTAAAGTTTAATAAAATACACGTCTTCAAATATAAAGCTAATAATTCATACTGCACACTATTGCTTATTGAATTTTACTAAAAAATATTTTCTTTTTAGCACTAATACTTTCATAAGAAAATAAGACATAATAGTTAAAAATAATTTATTGCTGAAGTTAAGTAATCAAAACATTTTAACCAATAGCTGTGTATTGAAATGCCTGATATTTCCTGAAATGCCTGTGTAATTTGCATTGTTAAAAAAATTTTTTAATGACATTTTGACTTCTAAAAAAACATAAATGTAATGCACATTATTAACATGAATACAATTATTTTTAATGGTCCAACCTATCCCAGGGTTTTAGTGGACCACCGTACCCAGAGTTCTGTATTTCACAAGAAGTTGCTATTACTTCTCACCCAACATTTAAATTCGAACAGCTGCAAGCAATTATGAAAATAAATATCGAACCTAAATAATATCTATTATGGAAAATTTTAAAAGATTAAGATTGTCCAAGGTGCCATGTTTAAACAAACGAGACCAGAATATAATGAAGTTAATTACAATTTTATAAATTTAGTATTATGGACTTAGTATTATATTATGGACTTAGGATGGAAAAAATGTGCAGAATCAGATTTTTTAGTTACACTTTAATCAAGAAACTATATTAAATATTATTTCGTAAAAAATTTATCAATTGCATACTATAAAAATTATGCTTTTATATTTTCAGCACAAAAGGAAAATTCTTCAGAGGCGATTACTTTCGAGTTTAACAGAACTGAAGATGTGATTGACAGTGAAGATGATTTTCCAGTAATTATTATTTTTTTTATTCTTATTTTGCTGTAAGCATTCACTTTCTTTCATCAATATAAAGCCAGATCAAGAGCAAAAATAATAAAAGCATCTAACCTGCTTATTCAGATATTTTATCAAAGCTATATAGTAATATTATAGTAATATTATTACTATTATAGTAATATTTTAAAATATTATGTCTCACTCTTTTTTAAAATACAATAATATTGGTAAAGATGTGTGTATATAATCTGTCAAAAACAGAAGATCCCATATAGATCCCATATAGATCCCACCGAAGAAATTAAAGTATTGTAGTTATGTTGATGAAATGTTAAAAAAAAAATTTTAAACTATTTTCATTACTTTATGAAGATAAAATATTAGTTCCAAAATGTTTAAAAAATATACATATTAACGTTAATGATCCATTATTCTTTAAAAAAATATTAGTTTTGTTTCACTAACAAAGGTGCTATGGTAAGTATTGTTTCAAAAGATGGTTGTTTTGATGGCTTATTTATCCAATATATGTGATATTAAACATTTTTGTAGAGTCAAGCGCACATCTTATATTGCTTGCATTTTAATTTTACTTAAATATTATTTTACTTTTTAAACTCTGAATGGAGTATAAATTTAAAATTTTTTATTAAGATGTGCTTTCTCGGAAAAAAGAAAACAAAATTTTGCATGTTTTTTTTTTTTCTCTTACAAAAAAGCTATAAAAAATACTCTTCTTAAATAAATACTAACCTTAAGCTATAAAAAAAACTGTTAACGAATCTAAACTAAAAATAAATCATGAAATTTAAGGAAATTTATGCATGTCTTCTCTGTAGGGTCAGCAACAAGTAATTTGACAATTTTGTTTTTAATCATTGAATATTTTTTTTTTTGAATTGAATTTGAAAACAATAGTGTAGATTCAAAACATGATTTAAACATTTAACTTCAGATATTGGTTTAAAAAATGTGTTTAATCAATTTTCCAACTGGCACTATTTCGAAAAATAGTTAAAGAATGTCTCTACACTTAAATGTAAATAAATTATTGAATATCAAACCATAATGAAATTTCCAAATATATTAATGTCTGGAATTATATTCTCTTGCTAAATAAAAATATATTCAACAATACCTGTCTAAGGTTTTTTGGAACACTCTGTATTTGTCTTTTGCTACACTTGCAAAAACTATTTGAAATAACACTTGAAAACATTTTTTTTTCAATTAAAGCTATGAATTCTACATTCTAAATATATTTTCTCTAAATCAATATTATTATTTTCAAAATTAATGCTGTACCAAAACATTAAAATTTTAAATAATGAAAAGCCAAACTTTGTTAAATTGTTCAAATAAATTATGTATCAAGATAGTTCATTGCGTAAAATATCCGGTTTTTATATAGTAAAGAAAGTTTTAAAGCTTCAGTAAAAGACAGTGTACCAAGCAACAAATTAAAAGAAAAATCAATTCAAATTTATTGAAAATTTTATACAAATGAAATTTTTTATTTTTATGTCAAACTGAATTTCAAAATATTAATTTGTATAAAATTTTCAATAAATTTGAATTGATTTTTCTTTTAATTTGTTGCTTGGTACACTGTCTTTTACTGAAATAAGTATCGTTTTAAAAAATAAGGGAGAAATATCTCCAGATTTTTGAAGAAAATCAGATTATTTTCTGTAGGGTAGCAGTTCTTAAAAAGTTGACGCAAATTTAAATTTTCACATAGTGGAGGAAAGATTTATATATTCTATAGAATTCAAGTTTTAAGTATTTTTACAAAAATAATTAAAAAAAACCTGAAAAATAATCGCAGATGCAGTATTATAACCCTTCATATTACAACTATAACTGTCATAGTCTATGTTTTACCTTTTAATAGTGAATTATCAAATAATCATGATTTAAAACGAAAAAAAAAGATTTAAAGATCTTGAAGTAACTATAATTGTATAAAAATTTTGAAGTACATACTTATAAAAAACTGTTAAGTGTTTTAGCGCAAAAGAAGCGTGAACAACTGCTTTTGTTCTGATTGGTCCATTCATTTCCAAGTGACGTCAAATTACGCTTCTCTTCGGATATTCTTGGGCAAAATACTGAATTCGTGAAAACAAAATAGTTCCTCATTGTTTTGATAACTATCAATTAATGGCCAATCAGATTTTGGAGAACTTTATGAATTTATGTTTCTCAGCCAAGATCGTGTTCTATTTTGGTAGAATAAAATTGCCCCTCAAATGTCGGAACGAAAATTAGTTTAGAGCTACTTTAGAGACTTCGGCCCACGGACTAAAAGAAATTATCTACTGTGAAATATTTTTAATGTATGTAAACATTGTTTATGTTTGTATCAAATAAAAAAGACAACAGAAAAAAAATAACTAATATAAAATAATTAAATAATAATACTGAAAAACTTACCTCCATTCTTTCTGCTTCTGATTGGGGTAAATAAATGTATTGTGGCCTCAATTTCACTCAACATTGGCATACCTCTCTAATAATTCTGCTAACTTCAATCGTTGGTTTTAAGAAACGATATCTTTCAAAAAAGTCTATTTCATCTAATGCTTCTAAGTCATTATTTCTGATAGTTGATACATATCTTTCCTTTCTTTCAACAGTTTCAAGATCTTCAAGCTCAAAGGCAGCGATAGAAGCCTCCATCTTTTTTGTTTACAAGCTCCTCGTGAATAGGTTACCCTCCGATAACTCGGCGAAAACGGAGGGTTACCAGGAGAGTCAGAACTGTCGATGAAATCTGCGAGTTTGGCGAAATTTCGGCTGGAGAATAACGTTTCGCACTAAACTCGTGATTTTACTCTTACCCATAGATTACCCGGAGGTAATCCGTGTTGGTGAATACGGGCGTTTAAGAGGCGAAAAAAAGGGGAATCTTTAGAAAAGGTTCTCTTATCTCTGTCTGGGAGTAGAAATAAGAAAAACGATTTTTACTTTCGCTTTCTTTTAGTTGGAATAGTATTATCTTCGATTAAATTTAGAATAGCCCTTGGCCGTTTGGCTGAGGAGGGCTTGGTTGGGTCATATACAGGGATATTTCTAATTGCATCATTAGGGATTTGGGGGAGTTTTTTAATCAAATTATTGGTTAATTTTTTAGCGAAAGTAAAAATAGTTGGCATGTTCAGATCGGAGTGAATAACTTCGTTCCGAACATACCAAGGGGATTTAGTAATTATTCTTAAGGTCTTGTTTTGGAATGTCTGAATTCGCTTACGATTTGTGGGAGAGTGGGAGCTCCAAATTGGGATACCGTAGGTTAATATGGATCTTATAATTGAAGTATACGATAACAACTTCGATTTTAGGGATAATTTACTGTAACTATTGATATAACAACTGATTGCACCTCGCGCAGCTTTCGCTTTGTCGAGGGCTTTAGTGATGTGGGGGTTCCAATGCAGTTTTGGATCAAGGGTAATACCGAAATATTTAACTGCATTGTTCCACGGGATAGGTTCATTAAAAATAGTTAAAAAAAGGGGGGAGAATTAGGTCTTTTCTTCCTTTTAAAAATAATTGCGACTGATATAGAGGCATTAATTTTGATTTTCCAATCAACGAGCCAAAGCATCAAATCGTCTAGGTAATTTTGAAGGTCCTTTATGATTACGGAAAGTTTCCTGGAGTGAGCTAAAATTGCGGTGTCATCAGCGTAACACGCAATTGTTAACCCCGGGGCAGGGGATATCATTAATGTATAGACAAAATAATAGGGGGAGATAAGACTTCCTTGTGGGACGCCGGCCTCAATATTTTTGGGATTTGATATGTGATTATCAACTTTCGCGCGAAAAAATCTATTTTTAATGAATGAGTTGATAATATGAATAAAATGCGCCGAAAAACCAAGTTGCATGAGCTTGTATAGGAGGGCAGGGTGATAAACCCTGTCAAAGGCTTTCGCTACGTCCAAAAAGACACCTCCTACGGTTTCTCCTTTCCTAAAACTATCATGAATTGATTCTGTTACCCTGAGCAATTGGTGCACCGTACTATGTCTGGCACGGAAACCGAATTGCTCTGGGATAAGGATGTCGTTGTCCGTACAAAACCATTTCATGCGTTTCAGTAGGACAAACTCGGATATTTTAGATATGCAGGGCAGTAAAGATATCGGTCGATAACTCGATGCCTCTGCTAAATTTTGATCTGATTTTGGAATAGATATTACAAGTGCGGTCTTCCATGTATTTGAAAATATGACCGCTCCATCATGACATTTATGATGAAAGTAATAAAGAGAATAAATTTAAGTGGGAGATTTTTGATCATGCGATTCGAAATGTTATCAAGGCCGGGGGCTTTTTTAACATTTAATTTTTGAATAAAGTTTTGAACTTCTGTTACTTGAACAGGTTCAAGTTCGTTTTCAAAGGGAGAATCAAGGAAGTCATTCACTGCATTTTGGAAAATGATTGTGTTATGATTATCGGGAATGTTATGCGGTTTGAATTGCTCTTTGAGCGATTCCGCAATAACTTCCGCTTTCTCGTTAGGGAGAAAAACAGTACTGGTGGGACTATTGAGGGGGTATTCTTTGATATGGCCGACGCTTGGTCTTAAGGGCCTTCCAAAATGCAGTATGGTCGTCATTTAAGTTTTCGCAAAAATCAGTCCAGGATTCTTCTTGAAATTCCTTAATGTCCGATTTGATCTCGTTTTGGAGTCTACGTAGTTTCCTTAAAATGTCGGGATCTTTAGTTTTTTGAAAAAGTTTACGTAGATAATTTTTATTTTTGATTTTGTCCTTAATATCAGGGGGCAGTCTTTTAGGACTGCTCCTGAATTTAGGAGTGGAGGATTCTAATTTAGTTTCATTAATGATATTGTTTAATATATTTAATGAATTCTCAGCATCATTTAATGAGTGGAGATCTGCTGGGGGGAGATGTTTATCTTTAAGTAAGCTCGTGAATTTCGTCCAGTCAGTGTTGAGCTGACCCGGAGTGTTCAAATTGAGCGTTACTGTATCTAATGTTAAGATAACAGGGTAGTGGTCAGAACTTAGTGCATTATCAGTGATCATCTGATAATTATAAGGGATATTTTTGAATAACGCAATGTCCAAGGTTGAGGGGTTGGTAAAACCTTCGAAATTATGCGTGTGGTCAAAGGGGGCTATAATTCTGTTGCTGGTGCTTTGGGCCCATTTCAACAGATTTTTACCATACACATTATTGTTGGAATTGTTCCAAAAGGTGTGTTTGGCATTTAGATCTCCAGCTAGAATAATATTTGCTGAGAGAGAAAATAATTTGGAAAAGTCGCCAGCCGGGAAAGGGATTTTGCTTTTCTTGGGGGGTAGATAAGCAGACATTATTGTTATTGGCGGTGAATTTGGAATAAAAACATTAACGATAGTTGCCTCTAAATTTTGAAGAGGGGGTGGAAATATTTTGGTGAATTAAGTTATTTTTAATGTAGATGCAAGTACCGCCGGAGGCGATCCTAGCATCTCTGTTATTAAAATAAATAGAATAGTTGGGGAGTTTTGGGGGGACCCACCTCTACTAGAGAAGTGGGTTTCTTGAATAAGTATTATATCGAAGTTGTTATCGATTACATAATCGCGAAATTCTGGGAATTTCGCTCGAATGCCTGCCGCATTCCACGTACAAATCGTAAGTGAACCGGACATTACGGTTTAGGAGTGGGGACGGCGGCGGCCGTTTTGATTTTTAAGTAATTAATATAAGTTAAGTATGCCCTATCGGCATACGTGTGATTAGGATTAAAAGAGGGGAAGCTGAGCTGCATGGCTTGCAGTAATTGCTCATCATTACCGACCTCTTTGCCGAGTTCCGTAAGCGCTCTGAACATTTCAGAGAACTCATTAATGTTGGAGCTCGGTGTAGAATTTTTGATTATGGGGGGTTGGGGGGATGGCTTAATGCCCTTCAACATAGCTGAATAGCTAATGTTGGGAGTAACACTTTGTGTTACAGGAAAATTCCTCGGTTTATGATTTTGTTGAGAAACACGGGGATTTTTATTTTTATTGTTGTTATTATCCTTGTTTTGGGTAATATTTTTTGTTTTGGAAGAGTTATTTTTCCCTTTTCCGGGAAATTTGGGGCACTGACACCAGTTGCTGGCGTGCTCCCCGCCACAGTTAGCGCACAGGAGTGGTGCGTTAAAGGGATGTGCACAGTCCCTAACTTGGTGCGGCTGGGCACAACGTAAACATTTAATAGGGAGCTGGCACATTTCAGAGGAATGATTGAATCCCTGGCAGCGATAGCATTGCTTGGGACCCTTCCTTCCTCTATAGTGTTCAATTTTGACCTCAGTTCCGAGGAGTTCGGTGATTTCGAATATTCTCTCGGAATTGGGAGTGGGATTGATTTGGAGGTAAAACAATGGCATAGGGGATTTTTTAGCACCTTGTCTTGTGAGTTGGGTGAGGCTGTGCACCTCAAAGCCCAGTACCTCAATTTGGGCTTTGATTTCATCGATGAGTGTCAAGGAAGGGAGCCCCCTAATGACGACTTTAAGTCGTCGCTCCTCTTGTAAGGCAAAGCCTTTAAACTCCACACCTCTGGTGAGTAAGAAATCTGAGACTAGACGGTACTCTTCAGAGTTGACAACATTAACTTTTATGAATTGTCCGGCGAGTTTTGCTCGCACGGACGGTGCTTCTCTCTTTAAGAGAGAGAGGAGTAGTGGCCAATCTTGCCTCGGTTTTATTAAAAAGGGAGGGGATTTCGTGGCCGGGAGCTGGAGGAATTTTCCTGTGAAGGATTTTCACGGTTTTCTCCCTCTAAAACCGGAGCTGAGTAGTTCCGAGGGGGGAAGAGTCCACTGGTTGCGGTAGAGTTTTTCCTTTTCTTTTGATTAACTAACTTAAAACCGTACTCGTCGGCTACGTTGGAATTGTTAGCCTTTAAAAAGGCTTTTGACCGAGCGAGTAGGTTGGTTTCTTTTTCTTTGAGGATTAAGTCCATTGATTCAAAATCCACAGGTATCATGAATAACTTAATGTGATTTACGTTAGCAAAGACATTTAAATTATCTGTGAGAGATTTAACATTTTCTTCCAGCTTAATAAAAGCTGGATCCTCGAATGAGAGGTCTAACGAAGCTTTGTAGCGCTGCGTCTCAAGATTAGAGTATTCTCTTTTAAGATTATATAAAATTCTGTAGACCTCTCTTTGATTTTTAATTTCATCGAGTTCTAAATCGAATGGGTTTATATTAGGGGAGGTTGTATCCATAAAAGCACCCCCCTGTTCATGTTGTGGCTGTGATGGCATGGAGGATTTAAGATCCCCCGCAGCACCGCTGCCGGTAGCTGCGCCTGATCCGGCCAACGCCCCAGTTGCCGCAATCCCCCTTACGAAGGGATGCGCAGAGCTCCCCCGGGGTTGGTTGGAGAAACCAGATCCGGGTGAATGTGTTGGATGGAAGCTTCTCCGCTTGCTTTTTCTCCCTCTACGGTGGTGGGGGGATGGGCAGCAGGGATGCGATCGTCATCTTTCTTCCTTTCTACATCTTTTCTCCTCCTCATCTCAGATGCAGGGGCGGCGCTTCCTCGAAGTTGGGCCACATAAAACCATACAAGTACTATGACGAATACTTTTTCGTACAAAATATTAAGAGGAAGTTGACACCACAAGTGATAGACAGATTGCCCTAAACTTTCAAACATACTCCATTGACATTTAGTGTACAATGGAAATAAATTGCGAGGCCATGGTAAAAAAGAACGATTCAACAAAAAATGTAGCAAATAACACTGTACTATTATATTAATGAGATATACTTCATCCAAGCATAAATGTCTCTTTGAAAACGGAGAATGCTTTTTTTTCAGCTGGACCAAAATTGCGTTACAACTTTTCACTGATAATTGCAAAGATGAAAGACTTAAACTTTCCACAAACCAGCCCATCAATGTTTTCCAAATGTGGTGTGGTAAATAAAAAGCAAGCGCTTCTAATAAGAATACAAGTGGAATCCATTGATAATAGAAGTGAAAAGTTTGTTGATCTTTCTCATCGGTAGTATAGGTAGAGTTGATTAAACAGTGAGTTTCTACCAAGTCTTTGGGATAATTAACACAACAGCAAAGGATGACATCTCCAAATATTTGTCGAGTAAAGCTGAGAATAAAAGCACCGATAAATAAATTATGTGTGTAAAAATGATGCAAATCACATGCTAGACTGCTGTATCGCATCGTAGAAGAAGGTTTTAAAAAATTAACAAATTGATACATCTTGATTACTAACATATGACGTTTCCTATCAATTGTCATTCATGAACTACATTAAACATTTCATAAACTTTATAAAACATTTATTTCGAAAAACTGATGATTTGAATATTTCATAAATTACATAATAATTTATTTTTTTTTTAAAAATGCAAAAGCTTATTAAATTCTCTAAAGCATATAATTATAGTTTTATCCGTTCATAATGTCTTTTCATGCATTACTTATAATTGGTCTTGCACAATTTTTAACGTTAGAATGATTCAAAAGATCGCTTGTTTCTCCGAAGCATATAATTAGTTTTTTTATTTATGTGTCCTTTCATACGATATTTACAATTAGTCTTGCACAATTTTTAACGTTAGAATGATTCATCACTTGTTTCTCCGAAGCATATAATTAGTTTTTTTATTTATGTGTCCTTTCATACGATATTTACAATTAGTCTTGCACAATTTTTAACGCTAGAATGATTCATCACTTGTTTCTCTTTGATATTTAATTATAGTTTTATCCGTTTAAAATGTCAATTTCTTGTTTCTTGCTAATTATTAACTGTCTGTCAATTTCTTGTTTTTTTGCTAATTGTTCTATTTTGTTTTGTTTTTTTGCTAATTATTAACTGTCTGTCAATTTCTTGTTTTTTTGCTAATTATTAACTGTCTGTCAATTTCTTGTTTTTTTGCTAATTATTAACTGTCTGTCAATTTCTTGTTTTTTTGCTAATTATTAACTGTCTGTCAATTTCTTGTTTTTTTGCTAATTATTAACTGTCTGTCAATTTGCTTTTTTTAACTATATTCAATACTATATACGATATTTAAACATTGATTTTCTAAAATCAAATTTTTAATAAATAATGTATTTTCTAACAGATATCTGTGTTATAGCTCTTATATTTCACCCAAAACATTAGTTAAAATGTTAACGTGAATGAATACCAACTAACCAATCATTATTTAAAAATTAGAAAAAGAATGAACAAGATTGATAAATAAAAGTAAACTTTTTATTTCGGAAAAATTTGAAAGCATTTTTAATTAATTTTTTATGTGTTTTTATACACTTTGCTTTATTAGGAATGGATTTTAAAATGTGAGTTATGTAATGTCCACAAGCATCTTCTAATGATGTTCCCTATGGTAATAGAATATTCTTTAACTTTTCTTATTCTTTAAGTCATTTTTAATCTTTCTTTTTCTTTACATTTTTTAGCATTGCATTTAACACTGTTGCCTACTATTTCTCTATTTACTTCCATGCGTTCTTCAAGATTATTTCCCACGCGTTTTTTAAGATTATTTTCCACACATTCTTCAATTATTGTGTTAACTATTTACTGTTTTACGTGAAACATTTATTCATCTTTGTTTGTTTATTATCCTTTAGATTAAGATTAAAATAAATAAGTAAAAAGTCACTATGGATAATATAAGTTATATTGTTAATCCAGCTCTAAATGAAATTGATAGTGATGTTGTTGAAATACCCCAACAGATTGAAACGATTACTTTAAGTGATTCCCCTTTTATTGACACTATGCCTTATCGACCAATAACATCACCTATTTCTGATGCAGAACCCATTTTCCCCCAAAATAGTAGAATCCCGATACCCGCAATATCACCTATGAATTCAGAACCATCATCTCCTGTCAGATCAAGGTGTACATCTCCCAATCGATTTAAACCTTCCGCATCAAACTTCCAACTCAAAGTAAAACGTGCTCGAAAAACGAAAACCGCAAAAAAAATTCCTCGGGTTACCAAAGCAAAAAGTAGTAAAAAAGGAAAGAAAAAAGTGAGTAGACGTAAAAAGAATGGAAAGACAACTCTTTCATTTGGAAAAAAAGGACGAATACCTAATAGAGTCTGTCGTCATTTATTGAGTCATTGCGGGAAGCGGTTTGATACAACCCATGACTTAAGAGCATATAATGCTAAATTGAAAATTAGGGAAAGACTTTGAAATATTTTTTGTCAGAAACTTTTACCTCCTGTAAAATATTTAATGGAATGACTAATAATGTTTAATATATGTCAATCGTTTTCACGACACTTGAATAGGAGATTAGTTTCTAAATTATTGAAGAAAAAATTGTATCAATGAGTCAGAGACGATACTGTATTCTAGTTTCTAAAATATTGAAGAACATATTTTTATCAATGATCCAAAGACGTTTCTGTATTTTAGTTTCTAAAATATTGAAAAAAAAAATTTATCAATGATCCAAATGAATGATGCTTAGTTAGAAATTTTTTTTTTATTCATAACTCTGGAATTTTCCAACTCTTAATTCAATAGTTTAAGATGTTTGATATTAAAGTTTAATCTACCGTTAAAAAATTTAAAACATTTTCTCATTTCTATTAAAAATAAAAAATAATATAAAAAAGGAAATCAGAGAAAAAAATGCTATATATTCGACAAAAAAAGAACAGCATAAAGTAATGACGCACAATACTATAACGATGAAATTACCTGAATTATCACGACGGGGTGTTTGCAATACCTTCTTTTGAATTTCAATTCGATCTTTCAGATCGATTGTATGCAATGCTGCAAGATATTCGTTCATTTTGGAAATCATAAATAGTATCGCTTCGCTTTCATCCTCTTCTGCAAATAAAATCTCAGGAGTTAATTCAATATCCGATTTATTGGATTCAAAGTATTCATAGTCTAGTTTGTGATTCAAAAGTTTCAACACCTCGCTATCAATCACGTGATTGTAATTGAACGGATCAAAAATATCCACAATCATTGTCGCAATACTATATACAGCAAAAATAGTTGTGAAATAGGAAAGGCCAGTAGCAGCAGCCTTAGACAACTGGATAGTGGTATTTAAGCCTGATTTAATTACTAAATCGGATAACAAAGATTTGGCAACTGGTGTCCACACTAAACGCTGAGACCCTTTGGCCAACAAGCTGGGAATACGGTGTCTTAAAATATTTTTAATTTGATGTGCCGTCAATTCAATAGCCACGTCGGCGGCAATTTCTTTGGCCAGAGTCTCGGCTAATGCTTCGTCTACTGGAGCGGGCGTGATAGTGGACCGTTTCTTTCTCATTTTGTATCCTTCGAGCCAAGCATCGACGTTTTGTAAGTAAATCGGTGCTGGTGGAGGTGTTTTAGATGGAAGACTATTAAAATGAAGCATTGATCGGTAAACAGAAGTCCCTAAAAAAAATTCACCAACCCCTTGATACTTGTATTTTTGACATTTACCATCTTTAAAATCTAAACCGTAATATTTACAATAGTCTGCATTGAGTTGTAACTTTCCATCGATCAAATCAAATCCTACGTTTAAAGGCTGCACCGTGCGAACATTGTGAATGACTTCGGGAAAAAGGCCAAACATTTTCTTTTTAGCATTCACCATCATACATTTATTGTTTCTAAATTCTGAATCAATTAATTGCTTAGAATGAAGATTTAATTGAGTGCAAGCTGGCTGACAAGCAAGAGAAAAACGTGTACCTAAATTGAGATAACGAGCCTCATCGAGCGGTTGGCATGGTTCTAAATTTTTCATCAAAGAAAAACAAGCTATTTTTTGACACCCGATTTCAGTAAATGTTAAAGTTATGACTTTGCATTGAGAAGCCAAAGAAGGTGGAATGTAGTAATCTTTATGACTCGCTGTTCTCTTATTTATCTGAACGTGTTTAAACAGATGAGGGAGGGTCTTAGAGAAATGTTCAAATTGATATTCTAAATAACAATTGAGTGCAAATTTCTTGGCGTTAATTTCATCTAAATAATTCATACACTTTTTTTAATTTGAAGGGAATCATTCAGTATGAATATAATACACATTCAGTATGAATATAATTCATTCAATAAAAAGAAAGAATTCAGTGTGAATATAATACACATTCAGTATGAATATAATTCATTTAATAAAAAGAAATAATTCAGTATGAATATAATTCATTTAATAAAAAGAAAGAATTCAGTATGAATATAATTCATTTAATAAAAAGAAAGAATTCAGTGTGAATATAATACACATTCAGTATGAATATAATTCATTTAATAAAAAGAAATAATTCAGTATGAATATAATTCATTTAATAAAAAGAAATAATTCAGTATGAATATAATTCATTTAATAAAAAGAAAGAATTCAGTATGAATATAATTCATTTAATAAAAAGAAAGAATTCAGTATGAATATAATTCATTTAATAAAAAGAAATAATTCAGTATGAATATAATTCATTTAATAAAAAGAAATAATTCAGTATGAATATAATTCATTTAATAAAAAGAAAGAATTCAGTATGAATATAATTCATTTAATAAAAAGAAAGAATTCAGTATGAATATAATTCATTTAATAAAAAGAAAGAATTCAGTATGAATATAATTCATTTAATAAAAAGAAAGAATTCAGTATGAATATAATTCATTTAATAAAAAGAAAGAATTCAGTATGAATATAATTCATTTAATAAAAAGAAAGAACTCAGTATGAATATAATTCATTTAATAAAAAGAAAGAATTTAATAAGTAGGAAGCGTACAATAAATAGAAAACGTTTAATTAGTAGAAAGCATTTAATAATTATTTTTACATAAAGTATTTAACATTTAGTATAAATATAATGAATCATATCTAATTCAGTATTTGGATTCATCTAATTATCATGAATCCAAAACACTGCTAATAGTTGGACCTTTTTTGTGTCCACTCATTACCACATCTTCCAAACAGAACACTGGAATTTTACTCAATTGAAATTCCACACATCCGCATTGATGTCGAATCATTGTATGAAACATGGTCGACATTATAGGCTGAAAAGTAAGTTCACTTTTTCCAGTCCTCTCCCGTTTATATTTTATGCGTTTATAAGTTGGTGTATGAAATTTTGATTTCACCAACCAAAATACAGCAGTGATAAATTCCTCTTCGGTATCCCAATCGATACTGTAATGGGATACACCAGCGACATATAAGTTTTCATGCTTTATAAAAATAGATTTATTATAAACGGCAATACCAGAATCCGTTTGACAAGCGCACTGCTTCCTTTTAATTACAACATACGTTTTAGGTTCTTCATATGTGACGTCTACGAGATGCAAAAAGTTTGGAATAGGAAAATCTTTTCCTTCTGGTATATAAATAATAGTCATACTTTTTTAAAAGATAAATTTTTAAAACAGCTTCACAAAACGATCCTTGAATGATCCACTGAATATTTTTTCTCCAAAGGTAAAGTTTTACTTTTCTGTAATTCTTCTCAGATAGATAATGAGAAGCAATAAAATGATAGAGTGTATATTTATCTTGCAATATTTGCAAAGATCTTAATTTAATTTTAATATAATGAGTAGTCATGCCATAGCTTAAAAGAAGAGGCATACCTCCTAAAGCTTAATCTCTTTAACATTAATAAATGCAAGACATTTTTAACCAGTCAATGATAAGTTTTAAGTTATCTTTTATTCAATAAATCGAGAGTTGAGAAGTAGTCTTTTAATCAATAAATCGAAAAACAAAAAAAATTTCATAATTTTCCTAATTTATGTTAAAATTTTTATTTATTTATTTCTTTTTTTTCATTTATAAATTTATTTCTTATTTGATGGTTTCTCGAATCTATAAACAATTGGAACTCATAGATTTTGGGACATTTAGTCAGATTTTTCGAGGAATAATTTTTTTCTTTTTTTTTCATTTATAAATTTATTTCTTATTTAATGGTTTCTCGAATCTATAAACAATTGGAACTCATAGATTTTGGGACATTTAGCCAGATTTTTCGAGGAATAAATTTATCTACGGAAAAAATGGTTGCTATTAAAAGATCTCAGAAAGAATATGCAGTGTATGATCCCCTGTCAGAAGCCTTGTATCATGGCAAAACTTCAATAGAAGTGGAAAATGTTGTGCCTTTAGTTGATTTTTTTGAAATACCAGATTAAATTGTTCTTATCATGGATTATTATCACTGTACTTTAGGGGACTATATTTGTTTCAACCAAGGTTTAAACGAACTCATAAGTAAAATGCATTTTCATCTGGTTTGTACAGTGTTTCATATGGATTTGTTAGGAATAGATCACGGGGATTTAAAATGTACCAATATTATGATGTCTGACAATTATAAAAAACTCAACTTGACAGATTTTGGGATGGCCTCCCAAAGAACAGATAAGTATTTAAGTTAATTTTTGGGATCACTGAAACCACCTGAATGTGTCCATCAGCCAAAATTGTACAAACAAATAGATGCGACAATGTGGGCATTAGGCTGGATATTATATGAAATGATCTGCGGAGAGAGTTCTTTTTCATCAGATGAAGATATTTTAAATGGAACTTATAAATACAATAATGATGTATCCCCGGACTGTAAGTCTCTCATTCGTGAGTTATTATGTCGTTATCCTATTTTAAGGGTGAAATCATTTGAAACTATTTTTGATCACTCTTCTTTTAAATGTAATGAAGATATTACCATATTTAATACAAATCACTCTTCTTTTAAATGTAATGAAGATATTACCATATTTAATACAACATGAATAAGTCAAACTTGAATTTTGCTTTATAATTTGTATAATGAGTTATAACGTCAAATTGGACACATTTTGATATTGTTAATTTTTAAGCAAATGATCTGCTTTAAATAAATAATTATTTATTTTGTTTTTAGATTTTAAACTTTGAAATGTTAAATTGGATATGTTTTGCAATGTTATTGGGCATTTTACGAAATATATGTGTAAATATAGTTTTTGAAATTTGTATGTTTTCACCAAAATAAAGTGCAAAAAAACTATTGTTTGATATATGGGTGATTCTCACGAAAAAAGACAATTCGGACCAAAGAATTTCTTCAAATTTAAAGTCTTTAAAATAATCTAAAATTTTTTTGTATTCTTCTTTAGCTACACTTATTAAAATCTTACAGACAGCAGTGAAGTTTATTGACATTTGCTCGAGAAAAAAAATAAAATAGAAATTCACCAAATCTTGAATGCCAGGAAAATGACATATTACCTTAGAAGCTTAAAAAACAGTCATTTTACGTTAATAAAGTAACTCGACTTAAGCCCTTATGTTAGATGGACCATAAATTGCTTAAATTAATTCTTTTTATCCACTGTAGAGAGAAGCAAAAAAACTTTTGTTGCTGATATGTACGGAATAAAATTGTGTATAATAATCAATCATTAAATAAATAAATAACTTTGATTACATCCAAGTATATTACAATCATACATAAACTTACAGTATTTCTTAAAATAACTCAGATAAATCTATGTAGTTTTTGTTATTAATGATTTCAAGAAGCCAGGAAAATGACAGCATGAAAACCTACTCACCTTGAAAAAATTTTGAAATAGATTTTGAGCCAGAAAATTGGTTCTTTATTCATGCAACAAGACATGTTCAGATAGGAGGATATTTAATCAATCTATTAACATAAAATATTGATTCCTGGCCCTTTCTGTTTTGGTTATAAATCACTAAATAAAAGTAGCCAGGAAAATGACAGATTTTCATGGACAAACAAATTATTGACTGAAAAATTTATTTTAAGCGAAATTTTAGTAAACAATACCCTTTGCGCATATTCTAGAAATGCTTACATAGGATAAGATAAAAAATTAGATTTTGAAAATTGTATGGAAGTTTTGAAGCTAGTTATTATTGGAAATATTGCTTGGGACATGCCAGGAAAAGGACATTTTGATATTCAATTAAATTTTTTAAGTATATGTTTTTATAGTTTAAATTATTTAAAATTAGAATTAGTAAAATTCGAGATTATAATTATTGTATGTAGAAATATTATATTATTATTCAAAATGTATACCAATTAGTAAACACTTCTTTGATGTATGCCGCGCTAGAGTTGTTACTTGTAACATAAAATTTTAAAAACATCCCCTTCATAAAAATCTAAAATAACATTTAATTACTAATTAATTACACTACTTATAACTTCAAATTGATCTGAATTTCATAAAAATGTCAATATGAGTGTTACACTTGATGCATATTTCATTTGTATTTAATTTGATGTGTATTTTATTTATACTTAGTTTTATACGCATTGTATTATACGCATTTGTCCTGTCATCATTAAAAATACTTAGAATACTTAGAATACTATATTAAGAATACTTAGTTTTATACGCATTTGTCCTGTCATCATTAAAAATACTTAGAATACTTAGAATACTATATTAAGAATACTTAGTTTTATACGCATTTGTCCTGTCATCATTAAAAAAGTTTTGGTTTTTCATTTTTAAATAAAGATTATGTATTATTTATCATTTGTCCTGTCATCATTAAAAAAGTTTTGGTTTTTTATTTTTAAATAAAGATTATGTATAATATATCATTTGTCCTGTCATCATTAAAAAAGTTTTGGTTTTTTATTTTTAAATAAAGATTATGTATAATATATCATTTGTCCTGTCATCATTAAAAAAGTTTTGGTTTTTTATTTTTAAATAAAGATTATGTATAATATAATTAATGATTAACAAAACATGTATAAAACTTATTTGTCTTACACAGAACCATTTTTATTAATAATGACACGCATTTTAAACACTTAAAATATTTATTCAGAAAACAAATTAGGAGAAAAAATAAACATGACATTTAATCTTCTGCAAATGTATAAAAATATTTAACACATATTTAAAATTATTGATTAAATGTTATCATGGAATAAGAAAAAACTAACAGGTAAGCACTTTAAATAATAAATTATCAAGAATGAAAAAATAAGATTTAAACAAACCACCTCACATATTAACAATAAATTAAAAATTTGTTCACAATTATTTAAGTAATATTAAATTATTTTCTTATCAGCCTCTAAATGCTTCATTATTAAGTATACAATTTCCTTTTTACACTTGTTCCTCACGGAATCATGCTTGAATTCTCCCAATTTATAGGCTATGTATCGATCAAATGCCTCATATCCAGGCTGCCAAAAATGGTTATTGTGTGGAAATGAGTTAATATTGTTAAGAGTTTTGCACGCTTCCATCAAATTACTCTCATCTGCACGTCTCGCTTTTTGCTTTTTACTTTTTCCAACTGCTGCTCCTAATGGACTAAAAATTTTCTTTGTTTTGCTGTTCTGAACATGAGGCATTGAAAAGTCAGTTCCAGTCCCATAAATTACATTAGTGATAGAAGATGGGTTTAAAGTAGTAGATGCAGAGATTACCGGTTTTTTGACGGCAGAAATAATCATATTTGAAGAAGGATCATCCACATTATGATTTGGTGAAGGAGGTGTACTGAAAATCTCTGAATATGACAATGAGTACCCTTCTTGTGCCACTTCTTTCATAAGTTCACTCATATTACTGTTCAAATTCTCTAAATCGTTTATTACTAAAGTGCCTTCGTGTACTTTCGTTTTTTTGACCTATAAAAACAACAAAATGTTTACTTAATAATTACATTAAGGACAGATAATATATAACAGATCTTGAACACATAAAATTATACAATAAAAAATCGACAATACAGATACAAATAGTTCTTATGGCATCTGTAGATTACTCCAAAGAACTCAAACCAAGAATATATACATTTAAAAAAAATTTTAATACATATATTATAGGTTTGAGAATCTCGAATTTGCCTGTTGGCTTGGTGGGATGCAAAGAAACCTTCTGAATATTGGCTTTTGATTGGTGTTTTTTTTTCTTCTTTTTTTTTTAATTTGAATTCCACCATCTAGGTGAAATTTTTTTCTGATTCAGTATTTATCTCTGCTTTTTGTAAAGTATTCTCATTTTACATTTAATTATACTTTTTGCTTAAAACACATTTATCTCAAAACTTGATTTTTTTAAGTTGTGCCCCTTTAGCAGCCCATGATATGTTTTCAGCATTTATTGAAATTGGGGTGTATAGCCAACTTTAATTATTTTGCAATAGTTTTAAAATATCATCTGCACATATTACAGCCTTTGTTATCTCTCATAAAAGTTATTATTTACAATAGGTTGTCTAAAGAAAGTCATTTTGACAGCTTTTCAACTACTTTTTCATTTCCAAAAAATGTACAAATAATAATACATAAATTAATATTTTCCTTCCAAGCGAAGTAAATTTTTTATCGTTCATATTTTCCAATAACTTGTTATATAACTGTAAATAACATATAAAAAAATATTAAAAATTAATTAAGCAAATTTCTTTACACATTAGTTTATTCTTTAACAAAGCAGTGATTATGACTGCTTCCTGTTTAAAATGGAAAACAATTCTTAAATTTAAAAGATATTTTCAACTTTTTCCGTGTTTCAAATTTTAATATATCTTTAATAGTAAAATGAAGCGTTTGTGTGGATGTTTGTAATTGTCTCTGTTATAACTCCAGAATCGTTTGAGCTGGTATCTTGCAATTTGGACAAGGAATAAAATAAATGTAAATTTTAAAAGAAAAGCTTCCTCTGCCTTAAAATCAGCTTGGTTTCATCAGGCAAGTTTGCTGTCATTAGCATTAGAAAAGATAACAGTAAAATTTTCAGTTTTAATTTTTTTAAGGTTTGCATTCTGTAAAGTTAAGCATTGTTATTAAAAAAATATTCGTTCTCTTCTTTAAACAAAAATGCATTTGGAAAAATTAGAACCGTTTGGACTAGCTACCCTCGCAAGTGGGATATTGTATAGTATGAGTGTATTTATGATAAATACAGATGATTATAAATTTCATTTTATTGTACTAACCATAATAATCTTTATAGCTTTATTAACTATTGCAACATATAAATATTTAAAATATAAATTAACTTGCGAAAAAATGGATTTTATAATTGATATGATGACGATAAAGGAAAAGGAGTTATAAATAAAAGTATTTTAAATATTTACATAAACACTAAAAATGTAAATGAACTAGTGAAGATACTACATATTTTTCTTAAAATGTAAATTAACTTACGAAAGAATGAATTTTTATAACTGATATGATGACGATAAAGAAAGTCATGATTTAAAAAGACAAAGTCATAATTTTAAAAAAATATATCAACAGTAAGTTAGAAATTTGCAATAAAGAATTGGAAAGCTGTGAGTCCAATTTATACAAATTGGACAAGGAAAATCACAGCGCTAGTGTTGCTCCTTGATAGATTTGTGATAAAAAGGCATACCTGAAAAAACTTTAAAAACCAACAAAGTATTTTTATCTTGGAAAATCGCAGCGCTAGTGTTGTTCCTTGATAGATTTGTGGTTTTATCTACAATGCAAAAATGGTGGAAATGGTCTTACAAGATGAAAAACTGTTCGAGTCATAAAAAATGTTGTTTGATATTTTATTTTTACCATTTAATAATGTTTAGTAAAATGAAACATTTAATGAAGTAAACATGAAATGTTGTTTGATATTTTATTTTTATCATTTAATAATGTTTAGTAAAATGAAACATTTAATGAAGTAAACATGAAATGTTGTTTGATATTTTATTTTTATCATTTAATAATGTTTAGTAAAATGAAACATTTAATGAAGTAAACATGAAATGTTGTTTGATATTTTATTTTTATCATTTAATAATGTTTAGTAAAATGAAACATTTAATGAAGTAAACATGAAATGTTGTTTGATATTTTATTTTTATCATTTAATAATGTTTAGTAAAATGAAACATTTAATGGAGTAAACATGAAAATAAAATTGTTTATTTAAACAAAATGTACATAGTAGATTCTTCCTTAGAAAATTTTCCAACATCACCTGGCATAAAACCAAAAATGTTGTGATAACCTAAAGGTATCTCAGTACACATTTCTTTTTCAACAGGATAACATTTTTCTATCGTGGAACCTTGTAAGATACAAACAAACAATCGAAAGGAATTGGACAAAGTGTGAGTGATGACAATACCATCTCGAAAACAAATTTTAACATGGGCTTTTAAAACAGGTTTAAAAAAAATTTCGACATTTTTAACAGGCTTTACACTTTTAGATGTAATTTCATGCTTTAAAAACATTTCAAAATCATTTTTGAAAAAATTCTCCATTATGTTAATTAGTTGATGTTGAAACAATGGACATCAAATAATAATTTCAGATAAAACATTCAAATGTTACAATTTCAGATATCAGGTAGTTTGAAGTCAAGCAAAGTTTTGCGTTTAAATGTCAGTCAGTTACTAGATAGTCAGATAGTTGATATGAAAATAGATGACAAAGAAAATTTTACATCAAATGTTAATTAGTAGAGGTTTCTAAATTAATATGTAACATTTGATTTAAATTATGTAATATTTTATAATAAAGATAATAATACTTGATGCCGATAATAAAGTAATGTTAAACAATCCTCGTAGTATTTTCAATCAAAATGAAGATGAATCGAGTGAAATGGATATTCAAGAAAAAGTCACTCAACTTTTAATAAAAGACAAAATCTTTCAAAGAGTATTTTCACCTCAGGAAATGACGTTACCACCAGATGAAAATGAACAAATTAGAAACAAATTTGCGGAAATCTATCCTAGCGAAAACTTGAGTGATTGGATTCAACAGTACAGACAATTCTTGGAGAAAGATGCGTGTACAAATGGCATGATTTACGATCCACAGCACAAAAAATATTACAATAATACTAACCCAAAAATTTTAAATGCTTTTAAACAAAAATGTAATGATACCTTTAATGCTATTGAATTTTTAAAAGAAGAACAAATGAAAGGCAGGTATCATACATTCGACTTTGACACGAATTACGATATATGCTTAGATACACCTTATCAAGAAAAAAAGAAATTTGATATTATGGTTGATCAGTCTTTAAAAAGTATGGGAGAGTTGATTTTAATACTCAATCAAAAACGTTCTGATGTTCCTTATAATTTAGTAGAACTACACAATGAGGCTCGTATTAATTGATCAATACTAAACACTTTTTTAAATTGATGCTTAAAACTGATGCGATTTTTAATACTCAATCAAAATCCCTCTACTATTCCTTATAATTTAGTAAAAAACTGCACAATGAAACTCGTATTAATTGATCAATACTAAACACTCTTATTAAATTAAACTTTCTTTCACTGTGCACCAATTATAAACAATCCTGAATCATTAATTTTAGATTCTTAAGGTACCGCAATAACCTCCTCCTTTGTAATTTGGAAGAATCTCAATCTTAAAATACATACATGATTAAAAAAGAAAAGGAAAAATGTGACTGTAGAGTCTATACATCTATATAATTTGACACAAATGTCGATAGAAAAGAAACAGGATCAAAGTAAAAAAAAAGAGAGGAATAAAAAAAGGAATAAAAAAAAATAGAAAAAATGTGACAGACTTGCTGACGCAAATGGCGAGACATGACGTAAATAGGTAGAGAATAACAGAAAAAAAAAACAAAAATGTAACAGTTGAATCTTGACTTTTATACTTTCTCGACGCAAATTGCGAGATTTTCGCTAACTTCTTTGGCATGAAATACATGAAAAAATGCATTTTTTCTCATAAAGTCTAATATTAACTACTTGACAGCAACTGCATAGCATTAAAAATGTTTAATCTACTTCTAGGTATTCTTGAATTAGGTACTTACTAAATTTTATCATGTCAAGCATTAGGAGTGAAAAGTGGTCTTGTCATTTACCCAAAAGAAATGATTTGTTAATACTTTTGGAAAACACACTTCCTTCACGAAAAAGAATTCGCAAGAAACACACTACACCCACTAAACAGTGTCTTTGTGGACAAGTTAAGCAACGTCAATTTCCATTTGCACCTCGAGACATTTTTGGGAAAACTCTCTTTTATAAAAATGAATTTAGCGTATTCAAAGCCTTGTCTGAATTGTTCAGCGCAAATATTCCATCCACTCCATGGATACAATACAAAGATACTATATTAAACATTTCGTTTTGTCCACACAGTGCAGTCTTAAAAATAAATGTCAGTTCTCAAAAAAGTAGAAAATGGAACGCTATTGTGGAAAGAATGATAAATTTGGAATGTGTTGAATGGTTTTTAGAACTTTTGCAGTTTATCAAAGACGATTTCAAACCGAAACAATCTGTGAAAAATCCATTAATGCAGAATCAAGATATTTTGTGGATTTACCAACGAGATTGTCATATACAATGTCAACAAGACTTTTATATTACAACTTTGCAAGTTAAAGGCTGTTGTTTTCTGATCTCTCATCAATCTATTTTTTCATATATGTGTGTCTACGAAAAGGAATTTCGGTTATTGTGTGAGAATAGCAAAAAATTATTTTTATCTAATGCATTTAGTTGGCGCGAAAGGTTTCAAAAATTGGAAGGAGAAGTGTTGAGTCGTGAGTTTGTCAGATATATTGATATAATTCAGACTCTTCGTAAAATCCAGAACTGTACCAATTTTACTCGGAATCGTGAAATCCAGAATAATGTGATTCAAAATTGCGAAATCCAAAACTGTACCAATTTTACTCGAAATCGTGAAATCCAGAATAATGTGATTCAAAATTGCGAAATCCAAAACTGTACCAATTTTACTCGAAATTGTGAAATCCAGAATAATGTGATTCAAAATTGCGAAATCCAAAACTATACCAATTTTACTCGAAATCGTGAAATCCAGAATAATGTGATTCAAAATTGCGAAATCCAGAATGTTAACAATTCTACTCAGAATCGTAAAATTCGAAATAATGTGTTTCAAAATTGCGAAATTCAAATGAAAGAAATCCAAAATTCCAGCCAAACTTTTCAGGATGACGTATATCTGTTATAAATAGCTTCGTACAATATCAACGATTGCATTGAATCTATGGCGTACATGAACCCTCCTCCTGTTGTGGATTCCGCTTGTTTTTGTCAAAATGAAAATTTATTGAAAGAATTTGAAATGACATTTGTCACTCTTGAACCTTTTTTTGGAAAGATCGTGTTTTCTGTGTTGGATCCAATTTTTTTACATTATTCTTGTCTCAAAATTTACCAAAACATAGACTATTGTATCATGCCAATCACGATGTCTTTCGTATACACGTTTGTCCCTACCAAAATATTTTATAAATTCAAAATATCTCCTTTCAGAAAAATTCTTACTTTGAAATACTGGTTAAGGAATGCATTCAGTATGGGACTTTTCTGAAATTTCTTGAAGTGTTGGAATACTTGCATAATGAATTGAAACCAGATGTGTGTCAAATTAAAATGTTAAATGAGCAACAAAGGAATGGGTGTGTCGCAAAAGTGAAACGACCGTCCTTATCGTTTTGTAAAGAAAGAAATACATTCTTTTATTGGCGCTTAGGTGTGTTTTATGTTAGATATCATTTTAAATTGCTTCATTATGCCTCAGCAAATACAATGATCAATAATTTGTATTAATGTATTTCTTGTTAATGAGAAAAATTTTATATTTAATATCAAACAACTGTCTCTTTATATATGATGTTGAGAAATTTTTTTATATTAAGTAAAGTATTAAAATTAAGCATAAATAATATTGAGCAAAGTGAGTCTCTATATTCATTGAAAAAATAATAAAATGGGTATACCCAATTTTACGTTGCTAATGAAATCGGAACATCATGTCAAACCCTTTGATTCTATTTTAATTGATGCTCAAAGTTTATTATATGTAGCTATAGAAATATCGTTGAAAGAAAAAGAATCTGATTTAATGGGAGACATTTGTAAACTTGTTATTGCTGAATTAGGAAAAATATTATCCATCCTTTTCAATTCAAATCAATTTACAGACACACTCGAAGTTATCATTTCTTTTGATGGAGAAGGTGTTCCCATGAAATGGCCTACCCAACAAAAAAGACGAAAAATTGAATTTAGAGATCGAAATGTCTATCGTATTTCCTTGTTTGGTAAAAACACCATCTCCCAAACCACATATTACTATCTTGTGAAAACATTACAAAATTTTTCTTATTTTAGACAATATTACTTGCGTTCATTCAATATTCCCAACAGAATCCGATTTATTCTGAGCGGTTGTAACTTAGAGGGTGAAGGCGAACATAAACTTTTTCATTTGGGAAAACATTGTAAAAATCCCATCTTGGTGAGCGAAGATAATGATATATTTATTCTAGCCTATTTACATTACAAATACTTTGATTCAATTCAAGTGAGACGCAAGTCAAATGTAGTTTACCATTTGAATGCAATAGTAGATTTTCATTTGCGATACAATCCTCAATCTTTAGTTTTGGCTAGTTTGCTGTTTGGGAACGATTTTGTACCCCCCGTAGTATATATAAGCGAAAACAATCCCAATTTTATACACAACATATTGGGCCATTGTGAAACGAGCGATATGGTATCTATTTTTCATCTTATATTGTCGAGCTTTTTAGAAAAGAAAAAAATTCATTATACCAAAGTCCCTTATATTGATTTTCGAATGGTGGTTCATTTCTTTCAAGCGTGTATTTGGATTTTGGATTATTACACGCAGCAGGTTTTTCCGCAAAAATATATGGAAAATAAAATTTATAATGTCTTTGATCGAAATACTATTATTACTGCTTTACTCGACGAGGAGTATAGTCGACCTGCTTACGAGACGGCTCTAGAAGAATATGATAAAATGATTACAACACCTCAACGGGATTCATTAAAGAAGATATTTAATCAGGATCAATTTTTGATTGTCAAACGTTTTTTCAGCAATGTGGAAAACGAAGAAAATGGTCATATAATTGATATTACATGTAAAAAGTAATAATAATTACATTGACAATAGATATTGCATGTAAAAAGTAATAATAATTACATTGACAAAGATATTTAATAAAAAATGTATTCCTTTTATTCAACATGAAATGTCTTAACGTTTTGCGTTTTTAGATTAAATGTTTAAGATATTTGACAAAAGATATTTAATAAAAAATGTATTCCTTTTATTCAACATGGAATGCCTTAACGTTCTGCGTTTTTAGATTAAATGTTTAAGATATTTGACAAAAGATATTTAAAATTTTTCAAACCGCAGATTATAAGAGCTCTCTTACGGTATCTTTAAATTAGGGAGAGTTAAGAGTCAAGAAATTCCAAACTCTAAATTATTAAAAAAAATAATAATAAATAAATAAAATTAAAAAAAACTATATATAAAAAAACTACATATAGTTTTTTTTTTATTATTATTATTCCTTAAATATTTAAAATTCTAGGTAATTGAATTTCAGATTTTAAGATTCACAGTTGATCCCAATTAGGTGTAACTGTTGAATGCATTTTTCATCTGTTGTGTGCCGACATTTACTGTCAAACACTTAATGGCTTCATTAAAACAAAAACTTCAGCAATTATTAGAGCCATTACCGCACTTGTTGCAAAAAGCAAAATGCCAAATGGAAATTCATCATTATGTAGATATTAAGATACATCTACATCAATGTATATTAAGTGAATTTAAAAGAGTTGTATTTAAACTCTTTCAACCCAAATGTTTTGGTTGTCAGTATTCCCATCCATCCCAAAGAAGACACGAATGTATTATGTATTCAACCACTAGGCAATTTCAACTCATTTCCATAGAAGAATGTCAATTATATTTTAAAACATCAAATATTATAAAAAATGTAACAGAAAATTTTTGTATTTGTCATTTGCATGCTTTAAAAAATGTCTGTTGGGAGGAAATAATATTAAATTATCTGGAAGAAGAGGAATAAAAATATTACAAGGTGTCGTAGTTTAAACAATTTCAGACTAATAAATATTAAAAATAATATTTAATTATCTGAAAGACAAGGAAAAAAAATAATAAAAGGTGTCATAGTTTAAAAATTGCACCACAAAAAATAATAAAAGGTGTCATAGTTTAAAAATTGCACCACAAAAAATAATAAAAGGTGTCATAGTTTAAAAATTGCACCACAAAAAATAATAAAAGGTGCCATAGTTTAAAAATTGCACCACAAAAAATAATAAAAGGTGCCATAGTTTAAAAATTGCGCCACAAAAAATAATATATAATTTCCCTAATTCTAGAAAATTGCGCCACAAAAAATAATATATAATTTCCCTAATTCTAGAAAATTGCGCCACAAAAAAATAATATATAATTTCCCTAATTCTAGAAAATTGCGCCACAAAAAAATAATACATAATTTCCCTAATTCTAGAAAATTGCGCCACAAAAAAATAATATATAATTTCCCTAATTCTAGAAAATTGCACCACAAAAAAATAATATATAATTTCCCTAATTCTAGAAAATTGCACCACAAAAAATTTATATTAATTTAAAATAGTAAAATACGTTATAGTCTAAATAATTGCGTCACAAATTAAAACCCGTGCTATTTAGTCAGGCAAGTTTTGATAGGAACATCCTAATAATCTATAATAGTTCAAGCAGTGACACGTCATCAGATGTCTAATATATAAACTCTATACCGAAAACGTCTCGACGCAGCACCTCCCTTTCCGTCCACCACATATTCTTCTATTTAGATGAAAGAGCAGATATCTATTCTTGGATAGGTACTCTGAAAAACTTGATCACCAGTTTAACTATGTCGATTTATACGTTAAATGTTACCCAAATTTCTGATTTATTTGAAGATACTAGGAATTTTTCATACGCCAATCTTAGAAGTACTTCAGACGCCGATACTGGAAATACTTCAGACGCCGATATCATTCTAGAATGCGATGAAAATAAATCATGGCTTTTAGGGAAAAAATGGAACTTGACTGTTTGCCAAAAAAATGAAAAAATCATCAAAACCTTTCGACTAGACTTGAGTTTCAATTCCTCTTCTACCCAAGTGAATTCCCAGGTGTATGACTTTATCTCTAAGGAATCGTGTGTGTTCGCTGCATCTTCTCTCTATTCAGAAAATTGCTTGCTTAATTTTTTAAAACGTGTATTTCCTAATCTGACTGTCTTTATGGGAACTATCGATATGAATGCCTATCCTGACATTCTTTATGGTATCTCTGACGAGGATCGTGTATTAAATTTATCCCTTATGATTGATCATCTTCATGGAAATCCTAACAACAATTTACCTATTTCTGAAAGTGATATGAAACGCTCAATACCTTCTCTTATGGATATATGTTGGATTCAAATGGCCAATGTCGTCCAAAACTACGATGCTATAGATACTCTTTTTCTGCCTGCTATATGGAAGCTACATTTAAAAGACAGGTATATACAGCAAAGGGTGTTTTACAGCGATAGACCTACCATGTATATAATGGCTAACATTTTGGAATATCCTCATCTACGAGCAGAATTGACCTGTACACAAGATGTCTACGATTTTGTCACAATGGATCCTCAAGTCACCTACCAACGCTTTAATAGAAACTTTACAGTAAAGGGACACTGTAGTTTGGAAGCCAACGATAAGATTTGCTTTAGAATTTTACTGACTAAATATATTATTGATACCATTTATTTCAATACAAATATTATACAAGGTTTTTATGAAGACAACCAGTATAAAAAAATAGAATCCCTCTTAGGTATCAATAAATTGGTTACATGCTGCAATGACGAAGACGAGGTAGATGAGAACCTAAAAATTTTTCCTGTTATTAGTATCGATTCAGAAACTTGCATAAAAAAATGTACAATCGATTCCATTTCACCTGCCAATCTGATTAAAAAAAGAACTAGGGCTATCATGGAAATTGAAGCGCCTGTGTATAAGAAGGGTAAGAATATTTATGTACAAATGTCTATAATATTTGATGTAAAGTTTCGTGCAAAATCCATTACATATGTATCAGACTTGTGTTCACCAGTGTTTAATGAAGAGTATAATATTTATAATTAGATTATTTTACAGAATTTTTCTTGTGAATAATTGCAGTGTTTATAATTAGATTATTTACCAAATTTTCTTGTGAATAATTGCAGTGTTTATAATTAGATTATTTTACCAAATTTTCTTGTGAATAATTGCAGTGTTTATAATTAGATTATTTTACCAAATTTTCTTGTGAATAATTGCAGTGTTTATAATTAGATTATTTTTACCAAATTTTTCTTGTGAAAAATTTCAGTGTTTATAATTAAGTTTATTTTTACATAATTTTTTTTGTGAAAAATTTCAGTGTTTATAATTAAGTTTATTTTTACATAATTTTTTTTGTGAATAATTTCAGTGTTTATTTTCACAGAAGTTTTTGTTCATTATATTATATAATGAGATCATTTTTATAAAATTTCTTTGCAAATCATAGCATTGATAGCATAGATCACTCTATAAAATTTTTTTGTAAATTATTGCAATGTATATATAATTAGATCATTTCTGTAGAATCTTTTTTGTAAATAATTTCAGTATATATAATTCGATCATTTCCATATAATGTTTATGTAAATAATTTCAGTGTATTTAATTCGATCATTTCAGTAGAATCTTTTTTGCAAATAATTTCAGTGTATTTAATTAGATCATTTCCGTAGAATCTTTTTTGTAAATAATTTCAGTGTATTTAATTAGATCATTTCCGTAGAATCTTTTTTGTAAATAATTTCAGTGTATTTAATTAGATCATTTCCATATAATTTTTCACAAAAAAATTCAGTGTATATAATTAGAACATTTCCATATAATTTTTTTGTAAATAATTTCAGTGTGTATGATAAGATTATTTTCACTGAATTTTTTTGTGAAAAATTACAGTGTATGTATGATTAGATTATTTTCACAAAATTCTTTTGTAAAATATTGCAATGTTTATGTTAAATTATCTCTATAGGAATTGAGATGTACTATTCTGAAAATATTCATTAGAACCTATTTTAAAATAAAAATTTCACGAATGCGTTAATAGAATTTATTTACCTCCTTCTATTATGAAATTAATATACTTTTATTATGATTTGCTAACAGGGATAACTTCACAAATCTACCGAGACTCTAGATATAAATTTGATCCCTTTTTATAACTCTACTTTTACCAGAAATATTAATGTAAAATCTTCAAATTTATTTTACACTGTAGTTTATAATAATATTTATTTTATGATACAAAAGAATATTGAGAAACAGAAATCATGCTTAAAACTGAAAAGTATATATACCAAAGAGATTGGAAGAAAGCTTAATTAGAGATAATTTGATTTCGTTTTTCACTCTTCCCGCTTAAATGGTTTATGGTAGATAGTAAAATTCAAAACAATGAATATAAAATCAGAAAAGTTTTATTTCGTTCAAAGGGTTTATAGTAGAATGTTCTAATATCAAGTTCTAAATAGAATAAACTGTACCTTTTCTCGTGTGCATTAAATATCAAAATGAATATAAAATCAGAAAAATTTTATTTCGTTCAAAGGGTTTATAGTAGAATGTTCTAATATCAAGTTCTAAATAGAATAAACTGTACCTTTTCTCGTGTGCATTAAATATCAAAATGAATATAAAATCAGAAAAGTTTTATTTCGTTCAAAGGGTTTATAGTAGAATGTTCTAATATCAAGTTCTAAATAGAATAAACTGTACCTTTTCTCGTGTGCATTAAATATCAAATATTCAATTGTTTGGAATTAAAGACTTTATAAATTGTTTTGTTTCTTCAACGCAACTGTTTAAATAGACGACATACTCCTTTTCACTCACTATTTGTTCCACCTTTATGCTTTCTAACGTTTTTATTTCATTCGACACATACGCCAATAAAATTTGTACATAATTTTCTTCATCCAAACTGTTACACAATTCCATCAATTTGACTTTTTGCTCCTCAAAATCAATGCTTCTCACCTGATTTAATTGATTGTAATACAAATGAAAATAGCGGCCAAATATGTCTGCAAACATAAATTTCAATATTTTCACTGTCAATTCTTCCATTCGAGATTGTTTGTTCACATACGGCTCTTCTTCATAATCGATTTCTAATGATCTCTTAAGCGATTGCTTCTTTCGAGATTGTTGTAATTGAAATTGTACATCTTCACACATCATTTGTTCACTATCTAATTGATTTTTTATTTTTAAATATTTCTGTTTATAGTCTTCCAATTCAATGAGTAATTTTCTATTTTTTTCTTTATAAATTTCAACTTCTCTCAGTTTAGTTACGAATATTTCATTTTTAGCAATTAATTCTTTCTCTTTGGTTTCCAATTCGGCTTTTAACTTTTCCTCCTTTGCTTTTGATTCTTTTTTTAATTTAATGTAAACGGATGATGGCGTAGGTACTGTTTTGGGCGTCAGATGCTGACTAGTGGGTTCTTCAAATATCTTCATTTCCTCTTGTAGTGATTTATTTTTCTCTTTTAATTCCATCACGTGTGTTTTGCTTTGACGTAGTTTCTCTTGTAATGCCTTATAGTTTTCAGCCAATTTTTTATCTTTTTCATCTAATGTTTCCATCTCTATGGTTTTTTGTTTCAAATCCTTTTTCAAAACATTGAATTGATCTTGTAAACTATCTAATTCGTTTTGACTTTCGAAATTTTTTGTGGTTAAATTGTCATTTTTTGTTTGTAAATCGTCAAATCTCTTTCGTAAATCGTCACATCTCGTTTGTAAATCGTCATTTTTTGTTTGTAACTTGGTGTTTTTCTCTGTTAATTGTGTAATTTCTTTCATCTTTTCCTCGTGTTCATGTTGAAGAGTATCTAAATGAATCTTTAACTGTTTATTGCTTTCTTTTAACTTTAGAATCGTGCTGGCATGTTCCTCAAATTGATTTTTACAAGTATCAAATGGAAGTGTGGATTTAGCTTTACTTTTCAATGTTTTGAAATATTTTTTCTTAATTCCTTTTGCTCTGAATTGTAATGCTCGACTTGACAAAGGTACATTTATTTTTGGTACCAATGAATCCTTTTGAGCTGATGATATATCCCACATTTGCTCATCAGACAATGATTGTAATTGCTGCTCCAATTTTTCTTTTTGCTCCAACCAATTCTCTTTTTCCTCATTTGATGCTTGTAATTGTTTTTGTAGAATAGAATAATTTTCTGTCAAATCGTGTAATTGTTTCTCTAAATTAAGAATGGTTTTTGCCTTAATCTGGTAGTTTTGATCTAATTTGGAATATTTATTTTGAGCTGTATCAAATTGTGCTTTTAAAGCAATAGCCTCGCATCGAGACGTTTTTAATGTCGCGTTTAATTGATTCACTTCTTGACGAAGTCGTTCAATTTGTAAATGTTGTTCAGTAATGGTGGTCTGGGATTTTTTCTGAGCTTCTCTGATTCTGCGCTCTAACAAATTTTTCATGAGCTCGTATAAAGGATCGTCAACTATCATGGGATCATCTTCCACCTCTGACTTTATAAATTGTGTAAGATTACTGTGTAATGTTTGCAATTGATCATATTTTTCTTTAAAATGAACACATTGTTTTTTTATGAGATCATATTGATTTTTCCAGTGTTTGACGTTAATCTCGGAGGACGATTGACACTCTTTCAGTTGATCTTCACATTTGAGTTTATCCTGTTCACATGCTAATTGTTGGCGTGTAAGACTACCTAGGTTATTTTCTAAATTTAGAATAGTCAATTTCAACGACTCAATCGTTTTCTCAGTTTCAGAAATGTTCCCTTTTAACGTTGTTATCTGTAGTTCGAGGTGCAAATTCTGTTTTTCCAGCTGAACTTTTTCATAACTAAAAGAGTCACATTTGCTTTGACATTTGCACATGTTGTCTTTCAACTCAGAGAGGGCATCCTCGAGCGCTGTTTTATCTTGCTTGTATTGCAAAGAAGTATCATTTAAATGCACTATATCTTTTTCCAAAGAGTGTAGTTGTTTTTCCTTTTCGACAAATTGTCTATTTAAATTATCTATGTTTTTCTGTAAGCGAGAAAATGTATCGTGTTCGGCCGTGTATTGTTCCATAAGTGTTTGCTTGTCTTTGCGGAGTTGTTTCATACTGTCTTTTAATTGAAAAATGTTGGATTCTTGATCTCGAATCTCTTGTTGCAAAGACGAGAGTTGAGTGTTCAATACCGACTTTTCATTTTCCCAGAGAGAAGCATTGCGTTTTAATTCTTGTATATGGTTTAATAATTTGGATTTTTCAGTTTCCAATAATTGTTTTTTAGATTTACTGTCCAACTCTTCCTGTTCCATCAGTTTTAAACTCTCTCGCAAGGCAGGCAAACGTTGTTTTTCCATTTCCAATTGATCCAACAGTTCGTTACGATTCACGAGCAGCTCTTTTCGCTTCGATTCTAAATCTACCATCGTTTTTTCCAACTCTAATTGCAACTCTTTGTATCGATTCTGATTCTTTTGATACGTAGTGATGGAGTTTTCCAATTCAAATTTCTCCTTCTGCTTTTCTAACACGTCAACATCGAGCTCATTCTTTTGTGTGAGTAATTTTAAGTATGTTTCTTGAGTTTCAATCAGTTTATTTTCTTGGGTACACGCCTCGAGTCGTTTTTGTAATATTTTGGCTGACTCACATTCGAATACCTGACATTGCTCTTTCAACGCATAAATTTCTTTTTCCAAACTAGCATTAGACGTTTTGCAGACATTCAACTGTTGATGACACTCTGAAAATTGGTCATTTAATTCTGACAGAGTATCTTGCAAAGTTTGAATGTGTTCAGTGTCTGTAGAAGGTTGTAAAAAAGATTCGAAGGGGTCGTCAATGTATTCATCATCTGAAAGGTGAGAATTTATAGATTCGTGAGTGTTGGATACAATGTTAGAAGACTCTTTATTCAAAATACTTGAATCGTCATTTGATGTTTCATAATTGTAATTTGGAGTTTTAAAATCGTAATTTGGAGTTTTAAAATCGTAATTTGGTGTTTCAGAATCGCAATTTGGAGTTTTAAAATCGTAATTTGGTGTTTCAGAATTGTAATTTGGTGTTTCAGAATTGTAATTTGGAGTTTCAGAATTATAATTTAGTGTTTCAGAATTGTAATTTGGAGTTTCAGAATTGTAATTTAGTGTTTCAGAATTGTAATTTGGAGTTTCAGAATTATAATTTGTAGCTCCAAAATTGTAATTTAGTGTTTCAGAATTGTAATTTGTAGCTTCAGAATCGTAATTTGGAGTTTCAGAACTGTAATTTGGAGTTTCAGAACTGTAATTTGGAGTTTCAGAACTGTAATTTGGAGTTTCAGAACTGTAATTTGGAGTTTCAGAATTGTAATTTGAAGTTTCAGAATTGTAATTTGAAGCTTCAGAATTGTAATTTGAAGCTTCAGAATCGTAATTTTTAGTTTTAAAATCGTAATTTGGAGCTTCAGAATCGTAATTTTTAGTTTTAAAATCGTAATTTGGAGCTTCAGAATCGTAATTTGGAGTTTTAAAATCGTAATTTGGAGCTTCAGAATCGTAATTTGGAGTTTTAAAATCGTAATTTGGAGCTTCAGAATCGTAATTTGGAGTTTTAAAATCGTAATTTGGAGCTTCAGAGTTATGATTTGGAGTTTTAAAATCATCATTATATTTTGAATTGTCATTATTTTTTGAATTGTCATTATTTTTTGAATTGTCATTATTTTTTGAATTGTCATTTAAAATTTTAGAATCTGGATGTGCGTCAAACATTTGATTTTTTAACGCTTTGGAATTTGGGTGTGTGTCATATGCTTGATTTTCTAACATTTTCTCATTTTTTTCTTTGTGAAACGAAAGATTTAAAAAGTGTATATCGGACATTTTTATCAAAAAATCTAAAAAACTAGTAGACGTGTTAAATAAGTGTATATTTTCATCTACCAAAGATTTACTCATTTCAAATGAATCCTGTAAATCTTGTTGAATATTGTCCTTAATCTTTTTAAATTTTTTTAAATACCAGATTTTTTTGTCTGTGCGATATCTCAGCAAATTCAAAACAAGTTCTTTAAACATTTACAAAATCTTTATTTACAAATACTTTCAGATGATAAACATTGAATTAGTTTTCCAGATAAAAAGTATGGATGCATAAGCATTTCCAACACGTGTTTATACATTTATTTGGATTTCACTTTGTGTTTACATATTTTATTTGGATTTCACTATATAATTTTTTTTTCAAACTTTAATTCCTTGTACCGCACGAATCGTGTGCCAGGGGGCCACCAGCGTCTATTCTTGGGGATATTATGACAAATGTCTTCAATGTATGCGACGGATGCAGGTTTCATATCCGGCGGCAACAAGGATTTAATTTTTTCTTCATGCAACCAAACATTGCTGCCGCCGGATAGTACCCACCGAAACATTACCGACAGAAATCATATATAAAATGGGTTTACTCATAGTTCTCTTTATTAAATATTTTAAAACAAACATTAAATGAAACATATTCAATGTTATTTATTTACCATTATATGTCATTTATTGAATGAAATATTGTCAGATGAAATGAAACATATTCAATGTTATTTATTTACCATTATATGTCATTTATTGAATGAAATATTGTCAGATGAAATGAAACATATTCAATGTTATTTATTTACCATTATATGTCATTTATTGAATGAAATATTGTCAGATGAAATGAAACATATTCAATGTTATTTATTTACCATTATATGTCATTTATTGAATGAAATATTGTCAGATGAAATGAAACATATTCAATGTTATTTATTTTCCATTGTATGTCATTTATTGAATGAAATATTGTCAGATGAACTGAAACATATTCAATGTTATTTATTTACCATTGTATGTCATTTATTGAATGAAATATTGTCAGAAGACTTTCGTAACAATCCAGTTTCCCTACAATAAAACATTATTCTCGGAATTTCCATATCATCTGTTTGTGTTTCAACACTCTTTATTGTTTTCCTTCTCATAGATGATTTGTGTAATTCTAACAGTATAAACAATTCAGGTTCCAATTGTGATTTAAACCACTTATAAAAAGGTTTCACTTCGATAGATTTAGATCTCCACAAAAATTGTAAAAGTCCATCGTAAGTTGTCAAGATGATATTATTTGCACAATTAGTTTTTACGTTTACATATTGTTCTAAATGTGCAGCATAGAGTTGTAACTCTGGTTGGATGAGCCGATGAATTGCCTTCTTTACATTGTACTTATAACCTAAAAGGGCACATAATGCATTGGCCGAATAATAAATAGTTTCATTAGCAATTATAACTATAAATGGGAAAACACCAAATGAGGATTTGTAATCGTAATTTAAATACATGTTTGAAATACCTGTAAATGAATGATGTTATAAAAAACAGACATAATGCTTGGCATGAAAAACAGACATAATTTTTGGAGAACTGTTTAACTTTTTATCATTTATTTTTTTTTTTAATTTTTTATTCTTTTGTTTTCTATTAGACAATATATATTACACAAAAGAATATATTTTTAAGTTTTTTTTAAATTGTAAAAAATGTATCTCCTTCCACTCTTTTCTCTTAAAAAAGGGAGGATGAACAATTAACTTTAAAGTGATCTTTCAAACTTTTTAATTTCAAAATTCCACCGCTAAGATTCCACCGCTTGTTTAGGATTTAAAATAATTCATTAAATATTTTTTTGATACAAATGGTTCTTACGGTGTTTGTAGACCATTCAATCGAAAATTGGAAAAATTAAATTAACACATTACAAACAAAAAATGTGTCTTATGATTCAGTGTAGAATATGTTGAATTTCTGTGAGCGTGAATTTTTGTAATATCGGTAATTGTCGTAGACCATTCAATCAAAAGTTGGAAAAATTAAATTAGCACATTACAAGCAAAAAAATGTGTCTTATGATTCTGTGTAGAATATGTCGAGCTTCTGTGAGCGTAAATTTTTGTAATATACGTAATTGTCAATTTGTTGTAAAAGCTATTGGGTTTTGTAATGAACATCGAATTGAAACAAAAAAGATGAAAAACATTACAAATTCAGAGATACAACGATGAGTTACACATTTATTTATTGCTATTAAATCATAACCATTAAACAAAGGAATTAATGGCAATCATGGATTGTTAACCATGGATATATTTCCTCTGTATATGCTTTGTTGTACAGTAACTGGAAAGTTATAATTTTTCATCATTGAAATTCATGATGATGATAAAGTTTTCTGCTTATGAAATAATTCTAATCACCGCGATTCAGAATCCAGATTTTTAATAAAATACTTAATTTGAAACCTACAAGTTAAAAAAAAATTTTTTAAAACATTTTTAAATTAATTGTCATTATTTTTACGACAAACATTTTAAATTATTTATGTCAACATTTTAACAAGAGCTTTATAGTGCAGACAGTGGATACAGTTCTTTTTTCATACTATAATAAATCTAATCACGGATTACTGCACGATAAAAGATAACTATAAAATGACTATCCGTGTCGCAATCCCGATGCTATGACGTAATATTTTCTATAAAATGACTATCCTTGTTGCTGTTACTCATTTCTCACATCATTGATAGCTATGATGTAATCATCTCGATGCTCATTATGACGTAATATCTTCTATAAAATGACTATCCGTGTTGACCATTTCTATTTCATCTCAATATGAGCATTATTCAATATAAATTACGAAAGCCTTCGACAAGTAAAGAGCCCATATTTATAAAAAATGCGGGTCTTCTTCTTTATCCTTCGACTAATACTCTAATAGAACCACGCAAACAAGCTACAATACTTTTCGATGTGGATATTGAAATACCACCCGGAAAATATGGATTATTATATTCACTCATACCAAATGTGAATGTTCTTGAAAAAACTATTCCTTCTAATTTCTGTGGGCAGTTGACGATGTCAGTGGTGAATTCTGGAAATGTGAGTGTAAATGTTTTTGCAGAGGCTGAAGCAGTGATATTTCAGTCTCGCTTCTGTTTAATTCCTAAATTGGAGAAGATACCTAGTTTTCAATTTTCAGCGAAAATTTATCCCAATAAACAAGTGGTTTATTACGCAATGAAACAGCCGGGGGAAAAAGAACCTACTATTCTCAAAAATTTGGTCATTGTTTTCTACACGCACCAAACGATAGTAATGGAACCTAATTCGCAAACCATATGGACTCCTCCAATAGACATTAAACTACCACGAAATACCTCGGGTTTCTTGATTTCTATGCATAAACATATCGACGTGCTCAACAGAGTCATCCAATCTTGTTTTTATGGACCCCTTCAAGTAGAATTCTTTTATAATGGATCAGAAAAAAAAGTGTTTTCTAAAGGTATGAAAATAGTATCTCTCTTATTGCAATCAACTATTCAACATGAATTTAAGAAAGTTAGAAATTTTCTCCCTGAAAATTTTCCTTTGTTGAGAAGTTTATTTTCAAAGTAATTAAAAGTGTTTGTATAAGATGTTTGTTGGAACAAGTGGGTTTTTGTCAATAATGTGTAGATTAAATGCAGAGATTAAATACATATTAATGGAAATATTTGTCTTATATTACTCTTTCCTAGTAATTAAAAGTATTCATATATGATGTTTGTTGGAACAAGTGTGTCTTTGTCAATAATGTGTAGATTAAACGCAGAGATTAAATGCACATTAATGGAAATATTTGTCTTATATCACTCTTTCCAAGTAATTAAAAGTGTTTATATATGATGTTTGTTGGAACAAGTATGTTTTTGTCAATAATTTATGGATTAAATGCATATTAATGGAATTTCCAAGTAATTAAAAGTGTTTATATATAATGTTTGTTGGAACAAGTGCGTTTTTGTCAATAATTTATAGATTAAATAAATATTTTGTCATCACATTCAAACCTTTTCACAAAAACAAGATTTTTGAACATCCATTGGCCTAGTGGTACAATACAATAACTAATACAAATATTCAATTAATGTATTAAGTTATAAATAAATGTTTATAACATTTGGTGTCAACATAAAGTACCAAAAAATTTTCTTTCAAATTTTTTTGTAAATCAGAATACGAAATAAACATAGGAATTAATTTCTTTAATAATTTTAAGATTTAATTATGCATATTTTCGAAAAGAAAAAAAAAACATTAATTTTAATATTCAATACATAAAAATGAGTTCAATTTAAAATCTGTTTGCTAATTCAACGCTTTTATAAAACTTTAGAAATGGATTTTTAAAACTGTTTCTTATAATTGTTTCCCGATAGTGAAATTTCGAATACTTATAACAATGCGAAATTATTTTTACATTACAAAAAAGTTTGACAAATTTTTAATTAAGATTTATAAGAGTTTTAGCAGAGTTTGATAAAATAATTTTATTTAGTATTAATGAAAATATTTGCTTAGGTGCTTTCGGGATTTTATTTAAGGGGATACTAAACATTTAATATTTAGCATTAGAATCTTCTATAAATATGATAAACTCCTCTTTAAATAAAACAAGTCTCTTAATTTTTAGTTAATGGATGGTTTTGAATACACGTAAATATAAAAAAGAAACTATTTTATTGTATATTTATTTATCAATCCATTTGTTAAAAAAATACAATACAATACAATCTTTTAATATTGTCAAAATAGTTAAATTATTTTAAACAATATTTCTATTGTTATATTTATTTACACAGAATATTATAATATTTTAGGAAAGGCACCAGATTTGTATAGATCATAGACGCTTTTCTCCATAAATACACCCCTAATAGACATTCAACATACTTATGTTATATCTATTTCTTTCCAGAAAAGATATTAGGCATTCAACATGTTACATTTAATGCTGAGTATTTGTTAATAGACTAAATTTGTATCCAGTACCTTCAACAAACTGCTCTCCAAATACAATTTTACTGACGGAATCATTTACATCATACATTTTCGACTGAATCGATTCCAACACATAATTTTGTTTGACTGCTTCAAAACACAATTTTTCTAAACCTGATCTATTCGGATGTTTTTTCAAACCATTTCTGTTTAAAGGAAGTGGCTCACCCATATGACACTGAAACTTTAAAATGTTGATAATGTCTTTAAAATTTCGACCTGTGGAATGCATGGTTTTAAAAAATTGCAATTTCAATAAATTGATAAGATTAAAAAAATAACACACAATACCACATTTTTTGAAGACATATTTTACATCACTAAGAGCTACTACACGTGTGAGTTTTAAATTTCTCATCAAATAATCTCGGTCGTCAATCTTTTGGCAGATAATTTTTGAGTAATTTTCCACAAAACTATCCAAAACGATAAATCTCTTTAAGCAAAAATACACATTATGGTTTTCAATGTTGGACGCTTTATTGTTTTTGTTATTAATGGATAAATAACACGTTTCTTCTTTGCTAATATTTAACAACTCAGAGACTTCATAACCAGTTACAAATAGAGTCGTAAATTTACGTTTATTGGCAATTTCAAAAATTTGATTTAGACTCGTAAAAATATTAAGTTCAAAGAGCAAATCTTTTTCAACTTTATAATTGCTGAGAGTAGGTAATACATCTTTTAAATGACGTTTATCCAAAGTATTTTGGGTATAAAGCTTGGTCACACGGCAAGTTAAAAGAATGCCAAAAGGATCTCCAGGTGATAAAAAGTTTCGTTGAATTGCTTTGCAAAATTCCAACAAAAATTGCGGAATATTTTCTTGATGTTGATTAAACACTAGCAAGTCAGGTAAATTGTTCAAATGTTCTCTAAAAATTTCCAATACAGAACTCATTTTATGTGGTTTAATTATCATTTTAATTTTTCTCCACGTTTCTGAATCAAACTCTTTAACATAATTAAAAATGCTTGCAGCCTCATCCATGATCAAATTATTAGCAGAAAATGTATGTTGTCAAAACATACAAAGTCTAAAAAGTAATAAAAAAATTATATATAATAATAATAATAATAATAATAATAATAATAATAAAAAATATAAATTTTTATTACAATTCAGAGTTTTAATAATTTAGAATATGTTATTATCTAAAATTTAAAAAAATGAATAAATAATAATAAGAAAATAAACTATTGTCTAGATATTTTGACGTTAAAAAAATAAATAATAATGAGAAAATAAACTATTGTCCAGACATTTCGACGTTAAAAAAATAAATAATAATAAGAAAATAAACTATTGTCTAGACATTTTCACGTTAAAAAAATAAATAATAAGAAGAAAATAAACTATTGTCTAGACATTTTCACGTTAAAAAAATAAATAATAAGAAGAAAATAAACTATTGTCTAGACATTTTCACGTTAAAAAAATAAATAATAAGAAGAAAATAAACTATTGTCTACACATTTTCACGTTAAAAAAATAAATAATAAGAAGAAAAAAATTTATGTATACATCGGAAAATTTTTATCAATTCAAAAATTATTTAAAGGTGTTATGCATTACACCAAGACTTTTTACAAAAAACAAGAATTTTGTTATGTATTTGGATATTAATATTCGAAGAGAAATTTTACATTTATATCGTGAATTGGGAAAATCACAACGATGGATTGCCAAACATTTGGATTTATCACCGGCTACGGTGAATTACTGGATTCATCGACACGATACCATAGAAACGAGGAAAAAGTCTGGCCGTCATCGAAAAACTGATTTACAGACAGATCATTTAATTTTTACCATGAGTTCACAAAATCCGTTCATGCCTGCAAGTGAAATTTTACATAATCTGCAATTAAAAGTGACTAAGCAAACGATACGAAACCGACTCAAAGAGAAAGGTTTAGCAAACTATGTTGCAGTCAAAAAGGAAATATTAAAACCTATTCATCGTGAAAAACGGTTAGAATTTGCTCTCACTTATCAAAACTGGACATTCGAACAATGGAAAAAAGTTTGGTTTAGCGATGAGAAAGTTTTTTCTTCATTTGGTAAAGGCATGCGTCGCGTGTGGAGACCTAAACACAAGGATCGTTTTGACGAAAAATACATTGCGCAAGCCGGTCATTCGAATCGAAAAACAATTCCTGTGTGGGCATACATTAGTTTGGACTTGAAAAAAATTCATTGGATTCGACAAAAAACGCTCAATAGTCAATATTATATTCAACATATTTTACAAATTTATCTACCCGAAATAGGAGACGAAACATTTTATTTCATGCATGACAAATCCTCGATTCACATGTCGAAAATCACCTCTGCATGGCTAAAAAGGCACGAAATACAAATACTGTCTTGGCCGGCCAAAAGTCCTGATATGAATCCTATTGAAAATGTATGGGCGGAATTAGAAAGACAGACGTGTCATAGACATGTTCAGACTCAGCAAGAATTATGGGAAATGATTCAAGACACATTTAATAATTTGACAGAGGAGTACATCTCCAATTTAATTTACTCAATGCCTAAACGATTAAAAATGGTGATTGAAGCTCAAGGCAATTGGACTAAATATTAAACATTAAATAAACCAAATGTTGAAAAAAAAACATTTTGAGTTTGATATTAAACACTAAATAAACCAAATGTTGGAGGAAAAAAAACATTTTGAGTCAAATATTAAACACTAAATAAACCAAATGTTGGAAAAAAAAACATTTTGAGTCAAATATTAAACACTAAATAAACCAAATGTTGGAGAAAAAAAAACATTTTGAGTTTGATATTAAACACTAAATAAATCAAATGTTGGAGAAAAAAAAACATTTTGAGTTTGATATTAAACACTAAATAAATCAAATGTTGGAGAAAAAAAAACATTTTGAGTTTGATATTAAACACTAAATAAATCAAATGTTGGAGGGAAAAAAAACATTTTGATTTTGATATTAAACACTAAATAAACCAAATGTTGGAGGAAAAAAAAACATTTTGAGTTTGATATTAAACACTAAATAAACCAAATGTTGGAGGAAAAAAAAACATTTTGAGTTTGATATTAGACACTAAATAAACCAAAAAAACAATGTTTATAGTAAAGTAACACAATGAATTTACAACATTATACTAACATTTATTGTTCTTTCCATGATGTGTTTGAAAATGATGTTGTTGGAAATATTATTCTCATTCCAATATCTGATGTTTCCTGGACTAAATCCATCGTCTTAAGACTTAAAAATTTTAAAGAAATTTACAAACCCGATAAACCTTTAGCAAAAAGTATAATGTACCATTACAACATGGAAACAGTCGTCTCTGTCTTTACCTCTAAAGAAGAATCTTGGTCCATTTTATTGGGAAATGAACGCGTTGTATATCCTAAGAGTGGAAATGAAACTTACATTGGAAGCTCTCCACTCTTTTTCAAAGACCCTCGTCTGTTTGCATTTTATATGAAAGAACGCAACGCTGTTTGTTTTTACGACGACATATATTCGTATAAAAATGCTATAGTCTACCTAGATTCTTATGATGTTCCTTATCCAGGCGGTCAATATTTTGACACTAAAAATATGGCTAACGACCATTATCGCATTTGTTTTGTGGGGTCAAGTCAAGTGATTCAAGCACTCGAAAAGGAATTTCTAGATAACCTCAAAGGTTTTGATTACATTCCTTTAAAAATTAAAGATGCTGAAGCCACCATCTCCGATTTTATTCTTTTAAAACCCATTCGCCATGCACCCTTTTCAAACTTGTATCACGAAAACGTGAGTAATGTTTTAAAACGAAAATGTTTTACTGATCCCAATTACATTGTGCAAGATATTTTGAACTCGTGTCCCACCGATATGCTGGAAGTTGGCATTATTATAGAATATCCCATTTACATTTCTTATTTTAGTTCTTCTGACAAAGCGAACCATGAACAGTACATTGCCTTATCTATTAATTGTCACATTCCCAAAATAGTGATTTATATTCAAAGCCCATTTGATCGCTGTTTTATCCATAAAAACGTACCTAAAAGTATTCATTGGACTCCTCTCTTGTACGATAAACAATCTACACCACGCGATTTAGAAGCAGTTGTGTTAAATAAAAATATTATTGGTTACACATATAAAGACACTTTTTTTTGTCTTACATATCCTAAATTGATGTTGGGAACGCATGTTGCAAATCAAAACACTAAAAATATCCTCAATATGTTATCCTTTGATTTGAAACAAGACGAGAAATTTAGAATCGTAAATGAGTTTCGTTACACTACTAATCATTCGCTATTTTGCGTAAAACATCGGGAACTTTCGCATGAATTGTGGTGTTTGGGTATGGCAAATCATTTTTCTGCGTATCCAAAAAGAATTAATATTTCATTTTTATTAACGCATTGGTGTGACTTTGTGTTGATGCATGTTGATCGTAAAGAAGTGGATTACGGTGATTTAAAATTGCTCAAACTCATGTTTGCGCTGGCAAGTCATAAAATTTGCTTCCAAACGCGAGAAAGTTTAAAGAGAGATATTCGCTACGAAAATTATGGAGATATTGTTTTTACACTGGAAAAGAAGGTGTTGGATTTTATCAATAGTATGCGATTAGATTTAATCATGCCTCCTGATGCATCCGAGTCAAATGCTTGTACCATCATTTAAAAATATGTTTGTCTTATTAAATATATAGTCAAAGATTAAAGCTCTTAAGAAAAAATTAAATACCCAAAAACATTAATGTTTCAAGTCAAAGATTAAAGCTTTTAAGAAAGAATTAAATACCCAAAAACATTAATGTTTCAAGTCAAAGATTAAAGCTTTTAACCCACCGACGGTTCTGCACGTAGAAAGTCGTACTTTTTTATGCTCGCAAATGGTCGTGAACGTAGAAAACCTCCCCTCATTTTTCCCCTATAGATGGTCCTGCACGTAAAAAAAGCCTCTGATTTTTGTCCGGCGGAACGGCCATGCACGTGAAAAGTCGCTAATGCTTTCCCCCTTACTTGCGGAAATGGGCGTGAAATTCACTCCCTTCTCAGCTATGGTTAATTGATGTCCACTCCATCACCTGAATTGTTGAAATACTCAATACACAATAGAGTTTGCTTTCGAAGAAAATGCGAAAGGATTTTCGAGTATATTTAACTGAAACATTTTTTTTTCAGTATAAAAAGGAAGAAAAAAAAATAAAGAAATCGGTATGGGAAGAGAATTACATGACAAAATAGAACTAATTTTCATCTAATGTTAATTTGCAAAGATTAAAATTGATTTTAAAAAAAGTAAGAGGTTAAAATTGACTCAGTGCAGGTGATTGATTTTAATTTTGAAAATATAGTGCAATAAATCTCGGTAAAAGTGATTCACCTAAATGTATGAAAAATAAGAAAATGATATATTTGAAAATAATGCTTATAAATGATTTACATATAGTATTGTCTTCAAATCTTTAAATAGTTTTCTATTTAGTTAGATTTCCTTTTTTATAGAGTATTTATCGAGTAAATAATAGTAACTTTTCCCGTTATTGTTTTTTTTTTTTTTTTTTGCTGGTTAAAGGAGCATTTTTTAATATACAAAGGAAAAAAATATACATATAAATTGCGATTTTTTGTTAGTGATTAAAAAACTAATATTTAATATTCAGTTTCAATTTTATTCATTCAAAGTATTATCAAGTTTAAGAGGAAGGCATTAATTATTGAATTAATGATTCAATAGTAGATTTAGTTAAGGGTGTAATTGCTGGTTGGTTAGCATCATCTCACTTAACTTCGAAATACTTTTTTTTTTCATATGATCGTATGTTAATTTTTTTATATTCTCTCCCTCCCAAATCAGTTGCCACATTTCCAGAAAGTTGAGTTATAAGTAACTTTCGATGCAGTTTAATAGAACAACAACTGTAAAATTATACCAATACTGAATTCACGATTCATTTACTAAAATATCATTTTATGCGATTACCTATGGAAGAGTCCTAACAAAAATGGGATTTGTTTGACAGAGTGAGAGCAATTTTGTTTAGTACCAACTTTTTTTTCAAAATTTGCTTCGAAAAAGAATTTGGAAACTAATTTGGTGCTGATTTAAGTAGGAATGATCGGTATGTAAACGTTGTAAACTGATAGCATAGCACCCTGAAATCTCTGAAAAGTGTTTAATCAAAATCATAAACTCATCAGTATCAATAAGTAGTGCAAAAGTATTTAAACGTAGAAAAAGGAGTATAATATTATTAAATGTCAATTATCTGACAGCTGGGCTTTTAGGTTTTTCTTTTTTTGTTAGAAATTTGTGTATGTATTTAAATTATATATATGCACAGGTTTCACATGAAATTTAATATATTAATTAATAATTTTCTAAAATTTTTGTAATAAAATTTTATTTCCTTTGAAAGGTATTCATACTTTTCTTGGGAATGTACCACCTTAAAAGTATTATAATATCGAATAATAAGATGAATAATACGATGTCGAATAATAAATGTTTTATTCTTTCTTAAATCGATTTAAATAAATGATTTTGTATTTCTCTTAATTTGCTCTAAATAAGTTTATACAAACACATTGTAAATTTGCTACTTTAACCCTTTAATGGGCCATTTTTGTAGTAAAGGTAAGTTAAAGTATTCTTGGAATTGAAATTGACAAAAAAATAGTAATTGATATAAGGAAAAAAAACTCATTTAGGTTAGGTAAATATATTTACCACGACCCATCAGGAACTCATTGACTTTCATTTTTCATTATTTATAAAATAAATTTCATAAATGCTACTAACTTTAAAAAGAAATATGTATTTTATAACTTTCATACGCTTCTTTAAACTAATAAATGGTTTCCAATTTTATTCAAACGCGCTTCAAGAAAGATGAAGTTGTTAACGAATGGAAAACTAAATTGAAAGTGGTAAAAAAGTTCGCCATGGACTTTAAAAAGTGGTGTTAAGTATACTTATCACGGCCTTTGAAAAAGTTAATAAATATTTGCCTTGGAATTTTATATAATAACCAGTATATTGTGACGTTGAAGTTTCAAAAAGTTTCTGCATATCTAATATTAGATGAAATGTATCGTAATTTGTTTTTTCGCATTTTGCTCTTGAAGATACCCCCACCCTTCAATTATGTTATTTTTGATGTTTAAATTTATTTATCATACCCTTGAAATGAAATAAGCAGTTCTATAACTCTTTGTGCAAACTCTTGAAATAACATTAGAAAAAAAATTTTTTTTAAATAATCGCTTATAATTTTTAATATATAATAAAAAAAAATAATGTGACATTTTAAGAATTGTAATGTACACAAATTTGTTATAATTTTATAAATTATTTAAAACTAACAAGATCTTATTTTTAGAATTCGTTTACCCAAAATATGCTCTTAATATTTATAATACTTATTAATTTCAACACTTATTTATTAATAATAATAATTAATTAAATCAAGTATTCAGCAACAGTCTGCGGTGATCCAGAGGTTCATTGAAGTTAAGGCTCCACATGCAATGGCATAATTGTGACGGGATGATTTACCTTACGCACAGGCAACCTTTACTTCCCTGACAAGCTAGTACCCATCGAACTGAAGCTGGGATGGCTGCTAGCCGAAAAGCGAAGCTTAGTACTTCATAATGATAGCTCAGTTCCCTAAACCACTGAGCCATCATTGCTCAATTAATTTAATAATAATAGAATAATATACGAATTTTAGAGTATGATTTTTTTTACAATTTCTTAAATTATGTAATGAATGACGAAATCTGAAAATGAAACGAAAGCATTAAAATAGTTTCCGATAAATGAAGGCGATAATATTTTCGATTTTTTTTTTCTTAGGGACATTTTCAACTTATCTCAGCCAAATGTAAGATTACTTTCATTTCCAGCTACTATTTTAAGAGAATATATAATTATGGATACAGTGAGTACAATTCAAAAACAGGTATTATTTATGGCTTTAATTATTGAAAATGAATGTTATTAAACTTACACAAATTTACCCAACGTAAAAAATTTTTATAAATGAATTTAAAAATTTCAAAAAATTTAATTATTAAAATCTCAGTTACAAATACATTTCAGAGATACAATAGAAACATAAAAAATGAAAGTAAGATACAAACTATAAAACTAAGAATTAAATTAAAAAAATTGATGAATAAAATGAAGCAAAAGGTAGTATAATCACATCTTATCTTAACATCGTTGACTGAAGATATCCCGTTAAGTATATTATTACTTTAAGTATTTTCAACTTCTATAAATTTTTTTGTCATTTTATATAATCTGTTTCTGTACTCACCTTTTACTATTTTTTTTACTGACATATATTGCAAATTTGATATATTTTATGGCAAAACGATGAGAAGGAATTTCGGGAGACAAGAAAATTAAAATATGGAAGGAAAAAATATCCTTTGATGTTTTGACAGTGAATTTGTATTGTATTATTTGCATTGTTGTATGAGTGTACAGTTGCAGTACTTAATCATTTTTGTCACCTTATGTATGGAGCGAGATAAGGAATAGAAAGGTGTTTACTAGTAACATTGTATCAGTGAGTAGAAGGAAGATTTAGTACTGTCATCTTACTACATACAGACATTTCGCCGCACTGTAATTTCAGTACCATTTACTCTGATAACCAGGATTTTTATGAATAAGTTTTTGAACTTGACAAGAATGAATAAAATGAAGATATCATGCAGCTAGCATTAGAAATCGAATGAATGGAGAAACTACTCATTCATAACTATATATCACAGTAACGTACAATTTTTGAAACCCTGGGAAACTTTAACAATGTGTAGAAAACGATAGAGAAACGTTCTGGAACCTATGCTTTTATATATATATATATATATATATATATATATATATATATATATATATATATATATATATATATATATATATATATATATATATATATATATATATATATATATATATATATATATATATATATATATATATATATATATTATTATTATTATTATTATTATTACCAAAAGTGAATTAGGGGCATTATCAATTCAATCATTTTAATTTTTCCTTATCGTGTCATTCGGAGCATTATCTGGCCAATTCAGATGCATGAGCATTATCATGCGTAACAAGTAATAGTAAAAAAGTTTTACAAAAATCTCAAATAAATTATTGTCCATTATTTTTTATAAAAAAAATAAAGGGATTTGTTAAGAAATGTAAATTAAGCTTATTCAACTTTCAACTCTAATTGCTCCCTAAGCTTTGGGACTTATAATATATAGTCAATCTGATGTCCCTCCCTGATTTACAAAAATATAAGAGAAAATAAGGGAGCTAAATGTTAAAAGTAAAGTCTCTACTAATTATGTGTTGATAGTAAATTTATAAAAATATACCATCAACTTCAGATGATTGTAACAAACTCTAATAAAATAACTCAATTAAGGTAAAGTGGACTTAAATTACACAAATTAATGTGCTGGAGTAAATATAAAAGTATTATTGAATAGTTATAATGAACGAGATATAGTTTCATGAAATATGTAAAGTTAATAATTAAAAGAGATAAAGTCTTAACAGCTGAAGAAACAGAAACTAAATATTTAGTAATTTTTATTTTGCTACTAAGTGTTCATACGAACTTTCATCATATCTAGAAATTAAATAGATAATTTCAAAATGAGCATAAGTCACATATTTTACTAAATCGAGTTAGCATTGGTTTTGCTATGTTTTTAGGTATAAATTTAGATTTGTTCAGAAAAGAAATGAATTGCATCACAACTAGACTCTTCATTCATCTGTCATAACATTTATTTAATGTAGAAAAAACGAGAGCCGTGAATTGATATCATTATTTTAAACTTTTATTAAGTGAATTTTAGTTGAATGGACTTAATAATTAAAATAGATATTTTATTTTCGTTTTACTACTATTTTTATAACTTCTAAATAAACCTTTGCATTGTTAAAAAAATAAAAACCGAAATTTTATTACCATATTTACTTTATCTCTAGAATAATACTTATTATTTCATTCTAAAAAAAAAAAGTTAGAAAAAAAAATACCCGTGCCATTTTTTAAATAACCGATTTAATGCAAATGAATTATTAAAAAAGGTTTGTTTGAAATATTTCGCACAACTTCAAAGAATATTTCTGTCTTTATACTATTAATGGGAAAGTTGATTACTCCAAATTAATTAAACACTTGCACTTCTACATAATATGCCGGATTATTTTTAGATACATTTTGATGTATTCTATATAAAATACTCTACGTTATCGACAAAAAATACTGTAATAAAAAGGACAATGATATGATGAAGAGAAAAATATTGATAAAAACAAATTTTAAAACGCAACGCTAGATTTTACTTGCTTCTTTTTCTTTCTTTTTTCCGCAAGAGATTCTATGCTCACTCACAGATCATGAGAAATATTTTCAAACAGGTTGCAAAACAGGTTTAGTATTTCATGTTCAAAATGACCTCAGCAAAGTGGATAGTGCGGACAGTCTATAATTACAACACCTCAAGAAGTAAACCACCCCACCTGTCAAGTAAATAATAGGAGAAAAATGGCCTTTCAAACCACCGTTTTCCATTGTAAGGGGGGGAGGAATTATCTCTTACCGTTTGGCAAGGGGTTTCAGAAAAGGCAAGCGGCTATTTCAGGAACTGCAGTTTCTAGATATTGCAACTATTTGGAAGAGGTCAAAATTAAAATATCAAAACCGTCAGTGGTTTAAGAAAGAATTAAATACCCAAAAACATTAATGTTTCAAGTCAAAGATTAAAGCTTTTAAGAAAAAATTAAATACCCAAAAACATTAATGTTTCAAGTCAAAGATTAAAGCTTTTAAGAAAAAATTAAATACCCAAAAACATTAATGTTTCAAGTCAAAGATTAAAGCTTTTAAGAAAAAATTAAATACCCAAAAACATTAATGTTTCAAGTCAAAGATTAAAGCTTTTAAGAAAAAATTAAATACCCAAAAACATTAATGTTTCAAGTCAAAGATTAAAGCTTTTAAGAAAGAATTAAATACCCAAAGACATTAATGTTTCAAGTCAAAGATTAAAGCTTTTAAGAAAAAATTAAATACCCAAAGACATTAATGTTTCAAGTCAAAGATTAAAGCTTTTAAGAAAGAATTAAATACCCAAAGACATTAATGTTTCAAGTCAAAGATTAAAGCTTCACATCTTTCAAATTATTTTCTATGAAATCATATAACTCCAATTCTCGTGATGCAAAATTTGCATCCACTAACTTTAGTAAAAGAAAATTCGGATTTACATCTATAACATCAGGTTCCGTCATTAGTAAAATATCCTCCGATAATGCAACTGGGGTTTGACTCGTTAAATCATCAAGTTGCATGTTATCCCACACATAATTTACAGTGGTTTCAGTGGGGTTCATTATATTTTTTTTGTAGTTTGAGTTGTAACTATCTTAAATTTGAAAACTCCTGACTAGAGTTACTTTTTTTTCTCTCGGCAAACAGCGCCATCTACCAACAATGACGGCGTTATCTAATAAACTCTAATTATATACGTAATTGCTTAATTATTTACGTCATTAGAATACTTTGATAACTGATTACATTATCAATTACGACACGTGTAACCTCCGTCTGAGATATCCTCTATGAAAAAAAAAAAAAAAAAAAAAAAAAAAAAAAAAATATATATATATATATATATATATATATATATATATATATATATATATATATATATATTTTTTTTTTTTTTTTTTTTTTTTTTTTTAATTTTATTTTAGTCTAGTGTTGTTAGTCAAAAAATCTTTGAGTCGGAAAAGTATTGGGTTTACTTATCAAGTTTTTATATACTGAACAAAATCATATATCTAATGTTTTACAGTATTTGTAATCTCTTCAAAAGTAATAATGGGATTTTCAAGAGGATTAAAAGCTAAAGGAATAAAACTTTTATATTCTGAAAGGTAATGTACATTGTATAAATTGCAGTTGGAAGGCATGGCATTATGATTTGAATCCTCTTTAACGCCTCGAGCATTTCGACATGACAAAATTGTTTCTTTAGAAACACAACAAGATAATTTTCCGTCATAAAGTCTGGGTTGAAACACTTCTTCCTCTGAGCCAAAATAGTGGCTTGGGCCTGCTAAAGAATACACTTTTTGAGTTTCATAATCTGAAATCCACATTTTAATTCGTTCAGGTATAAAACGAGTGCTGTCTACAAAAGAAAGATTTAAAATTTCTTTTATTTTGGAAATGTCAAAATTCAAGTGTGTAATAAAATAATAAATTTCTTCCTCAAAGGATAATGCATTTGTTTTTAAAACAGAATTTATGTAACCTTTACCAATTTTAACTCGTAGGCATTGAATGGGATAACAATCTAAATGAATATCGTTTGGTTTTTCTTTGTGTACATAAAAATATTCTCCTTCACTCGTTAAATATACAATTTCATCGGCTCTATTTTCAGAATTATATAATACCTCGGGATAATGTGTAGTTGAAGAATATCTAGTTCCAACTGTTTTGGGTTTAATAAATTTGTGATAAATGTCAATAATAACATAGTTAAGCAGAATGGGATATTGCTGGCGTTTTAATAAATGTAATACTAAATTTTTGTAATCTACAATCATTCTTGATATTTAACGTTTGATATAAAGTATTAAATATTGTCAAACATTAAAATGCTCAGAGTTTATTGTAAAACTTTTAATACTTTAATTCTAAGTTGTATGGTTTGTTTTTACTACCGTCAGGTTTAAAAGCGGTAAATCGTTTCGTTTTTGGATCCTTATAACTACATTTTTTTCTTACAACTTTACAAATACTTTTGGGTAAATTTAAATTATTAGATTTGGTTTTGAGTACCAACGTCGATACATTAGATCCCATCTTTGGAAGTTTTTGGGGGAGTTTGTGTAAATAAGGAAGCAATTTTAACCGTTTATTGTAAGCTCGTTTGGTAACCGTAGTAGCTTTTCTTTTTTTGGTTTGCTTTTGAGCCATTTTAATAAATTTATTGAGAGCAACTGTTAATTTCTTTTTACCGACAGGTGTCGAAAATCTCGACAGGTTTCTTTTGGGAGTAGAAGCACCAGAACTATTCTTGGATCTACTTGGTGAATTTGATTTATAACCTGCAAGTGAACTATTCTTGGATCTTGGTGAATTTGATTTAGAACCTGCAATTGAATTTGATCTAGAAACTGCTAGTGAATTTGATTTAGAACCTGCAAGTGAACTGTTCTTGGATCTTGGTGAATTTGATTTAGAACCTGCAATTGAATTTGATCTAGAAACTGCTAGTGAATTTGATCTAGAAACTGCTAGTGAATTTGATCTAGAACCTGCAAATGAACTATTCTTGGATCTACTTGGGGAAGATAATGGTGTAATATTATCACAGTAATCCTTTGTCATTTTCCATTTTTGATGCATTTTTATAATATTTAAAAAAAGACCTCGTTTTTCGGGATTGCCTTCTAAATATTTTTTTCGAAAAGGATTACTTTTGACGGTAAAATATTTCTTTTTTAAAAATGATATTTTATGCGTCGTTTCGTAATTGCAGAGTGCTTTGACTGGAAAAATTTGTCCATGTTTTTCGAGAATATCGTTATCAGTAGTTAATCTTTTAACACCGAGTTTATTCTCATTATCCTTCAGAACGGCTAAAAAATAATCTGTAGGAACACATTTTAAATAAATTCTAGGAACACCAGGCATTTTACTTATTTCAAATTCTTTTAGATGAACAACTGCATAGTCTACAAAAGGGATAACTTGTAATAAACTTGTTAATTTTTAAAAAATCTTTTACCTATTATTAATAAAAAATTATTAGCATTCCAATTAAGAATTATCATAATAAAAACCTTGGCGAACAATCTTTCCTATCCACGAAAATGTAGGTTAATTTTTTTAATCTTTGTTACTTTTTGTAATATTGCCTTTGAAACACAAGTCACTTTCTACCTTTGAGTAAGGGAGGAAAGCAACTTCCACCCCCAAGTTCACTAATCTTCTCGGTGGGAGGTCTTGCTCCCTTTTGAAAATCTTTCTCTCTCTCTGTCCTTCTGAAGAACTGATACGCTGAAGAACGGGAACGCTTTAAAAACCAATAGCTTTCTTTTTAGTTATAAGCTTGTAATTTATTATGAAAATTATATTTGCTGATAATTCGTTCATTCTATACACATTTTATTTATTTAGTAGTAATAATTTTCTTGTTTTTATTCATTTTGAGAATGGAATTTATTTTTTAAATACATAATTCCCCTTTTTTTAAACTTTGTTTCTTGTTTTTTAGAGATGTTTCAAAATTAAAAAAATTAGCTGCTGAATAAAGTGAGATTAATTAAAATCGAATAAATGACGTAAAGATCTTCCAATATACTATAAAGCATCACAAAACTGCAGTTTTCCTTTTTTTTTCAAAAATATATCGTACACTCATTTGTAGGTTTAAAAAAACATTTACATTAAGAAAATTTAAAAGGTTCCAATTTTTTCATTCCGTTAATAGTTTTAATTACTCCAATAGCTGGGATAGTATGTTTTTTCACGGTAAGGAAGAAAAAAAAATAGCTAGTACACAAGACCACGCATCATCCAAACATGAACAAGCACTTAACCCTGTTTTTAGGGCTTTAATGTAAATACACAAGAACACTAAAGTATTATGAAATTTTCATTTTTATCAGCAAATGAAGAAAAATATGAAAATACACGCATATATTGTAAAATTCTTTAAAAAAAAGGAAGTAAAAGAACATTAGTGGTCATAATTAATATTCACGAGAGAAAAATACAAACGGTATCAAAATATAATGAATCGATGCTTAGGAACGCAAGACTGAAAATATTGAAACCAGTTTGATTGCCAGATGAAATAGAAAGAATGAGAAATGTGATTATTATAAACACCACGAAATTTCATCACGATAAATTAAAAAATAAAAATAAGCTGTAATACTTAGAGTTAAGCTACTCTTTGTTACTTCAGACAGTCAAACTGGTTTTGATGTTTTCAGACCTGATTCCTTAGTTGATTCCCTGATCTGTAGTTCCTAATTAATACACTTTTTAAAACTTTTTTTCGCAATATTCTAAAAATACATATTAAGAGTAGTAATTATGCAATATCTTATGTATTTAATAAAGAGAAATTTTTCGAATTCATATTAAAAGTGTATAATGTAATTTTTATTCATAATATTTTGCTAGAACAAAGTATGTAATCAATGTGTTATTTTAATTTCTCTTCCCTGACCCTCTTTTGCCATTCATGGAGAAGAGTTTTAGTAGAAATTTCTATACTGCAAACTTTAATTAGTGTAATTATAGTTAATTAAAATATAAGAAAACTAACCGTCATTAGCATTACATAAAGAGGAAAATCACGAAAACCTCCCAGGGTTAGCCAGCATGCCATCTATATGAATATATCTCCTAGATAACCATAATTTTCTGTATTTTTGTATTTGATAAAATTTTGTAAAGTAAACTTGTCTCAATCTGTTGTAAGTTTTAATCAAAACCAATAAATGCCTTTTCTTTCAAAAATTTCGTTATCGTACTTTTTATAAATTAATTTCGATTATTTTGATGAATCTTTATATTAATTACAGTGAGCAGTCTCACAAATCTATGTACTAAAATGTAAAATAACATAGAATTGTTTTATTTTGTTGTTTTTAATAATCTATCGAAATGATCTATTAGAAAAATAAATTTAAACTGTCACTTCAGCTTATTAGTCGAAAATGTTATAATTTATTTTTACGACAGAAATAATGTTACTTTTTTATGAATCCTCAAAACTGAAATGAAAGAGTTACATCAATTTTCTTATAATATTACTTCTACGTTTAGAAAATTATAAAGCTTATCAAAGATAGTTTTTAAGGAATTTCTTAGAAATAAGTTATACTTTTGTAAGTTATTTATTTGTCCTTTTATTTACGACATTTACAAATAAAATGCTTTCATTACCCACTTTTACCATTATTCTTTGTTATTAGGGTTATAATAATTTATTTAAAAATGAAGTTTCTTTATTATATAAAGTAATCACAAGATATTAATTGATAAAAATTATTTGATAAAATATAAATACCTTTTAACAAGCAAAAGCTGATAAATAAAATATATTCACTTTTTAATAAGTTATATTTTCCTTTATTCCTTTAAAATAAACTTCATATAAAACTGCGCTCTCAAAATATGCAGTTTAATAAATTTATACTAAATAACTGCTTTAGATCAATAAGGAATTTCTTTTGTATTATTGTTAAATAATATCTCTGGCGATAAGTTTTTAAAGTAACTATAACTGAGAAGAAATAATGTAAGTAAAAATGATGAATATGAGTTTGTGGGTGAAGTTTTAAATGTATCCGAGCTAAATTATTTGAATAAGTTAAGTGATATAATCGGAAACTAGATCTGTCTTAATATGATTTAAAATTTTGTGATAATTAAATCGAATAATTTTCAATTTTGATGTTTCAATTTGTTTGTGACAAATAACCCCGGTGTTTATTTTTTAAGATCGAATCATAATTCCAGTTCGGAGTTATTTATACAATAATAATTGTAGTTAGCAAAAGTAATAATTAAAATGAAGTGAGTTTTTAGTGAAGGTTAATTTAGTTCATTCAAATTGCGAAATTCAAATATTTAAGTCTAAATCAAATTTACATAGTAAGCAACCATATTTGCTTAAACAATGGATTAAATGTTAACATGGTCTTTTAAAGTGGTAGAATTTAATTAGTTTCAAAACGGTGTAACAATCTTTAAAAAAAATTAATTAAAATTAAAAAAAGATTGTGAAAAATATTTGTATTTGAATTGTAATTGAAAGAAGAAAATTAAATACGTAATAAAAAAATAAAATCTTGAACTCAAGGTTTTACTTTAACATAAAAAGTTTTAAAAATTAGCAAATCAATTTTAAAAAAATTAACAAACTTTATTTGATCTATAGAGAAAATATAAATGTATTTTTAATGTAGTTACTTTATATGAATTACTTTCATATGACTACATAGTAAAATTTTATAAATTTAAATACTCTGGTTATTATTAGTTCTCTAAATAATCAAATCAAAATAATAAACAATTCAAGATATAATTAGAAAAAGTGCATGTTAAATAAAATGATAAAACTATTTTGAAAATAAATAAAGTCGTTTTAGAGTTAAAAAAAATATTTTTTAAGTTTTTCTTAGAAAGAGAAAAAGCATAATAAAAGATGAAGAGTGAGTTTCTTCTGATATCTTTTGAAAGCTAGTTGACCCCCGCAAGTTGCAATCCCCCTTCTGTAACAGTGGTTAGTCGATTAGTTTCGGGTTTCTTAACACACGCACCCCGCAAAAAATGTAGGGGAGACAGTGGAACGGGTTTCGGAGGTGCAATATATTTCGTCCCTTTTCGAACCTGTCCTTACTGAAGGTTAGAATTGAAATGAAAAGGCCTCCTTAGGTATTCTTTGGCCAAGATAAAAACATTTAATGTCCAATCATAAATGGAAAATATTGCAAACCATTTATAGTGTTTACTGTAATAAAAACTTTTAAAATTTTACGACGTTTAATGTCCAATCATAAATGGAAAATATTGCAAACCATTTATAGTGTTTACTGTAATAAAAACTTTTAAAATTTTACGACGTTTAATGTCCAATCATAAATGGAAAATATTGCAAACCATTTATAGTGTTTACTGTAATAAAAACTTTTAAAATTTTACGACGTTTAATGTCCGATCATAAATGGAAAATATTGCAAATCATTTGTAGTGTTTACTGTAATAGAGTTCTTTGATAACAATAAAAATTACTTAATATAAAATAGTAAGTATATTTTTAAAAAATTTATCGGGAAATATATATTTCTTAAATTCTACTGGGTTTTTCTTATCGATGTTGTATGAACCAAACTATGTATGAATTGATTGCTTATTTTGAGAGGTTTGATTATTCTTTTCAAAGGTTTATAAGAGTAAAATTAATTTGTATCCAAAATTATGACAAATTCATAAAATAATATGAATAAATTTATGATTAAACTGTTTACCTTTGAAGTAGTGTTTAAAAATTTGAAAAATATACTATCTAAGATTCCAAAGCTTAAAGTAAAAAAAAATAAAAAAAAATAAGTAAGAATAAATAATAATTTTTTTCCAGGTGTCACTACTTGCAAGATACACCTTCTAGACGTCATTCTGTCAGAATATAGAAAATTCTAAACCTTAGAAAAAAATAAATAAATAAATAGTAATAATAATAAATTTTCCAATTATTATCATTTGCAAAACACCCCTCTTTGATATCATTCTGTCAGAATATAGGAGATGTTTCCCATTGAAAATACACAGTCATTTGCTCAACTCTTCAAAAAATAATTAAGTTATTTTCACTATGGCTTTTACTTACAGTTTTGAAAATTCAAAAACACTCATCAATAAAGAATCGTATGATGAAATAATTCATTTTATTGACTCAGATGAACGTTTGCAGTGGTATATTGAATCCGACTGTCTATGTAAGGATACTTCTTACAGACTTAACTTAACAACTATCGATTGGAAGGCTAAATTGGAAATGCATAAGAAAATTATAAGAGATCCAAACACATTTTCAGATATTATATTAGCTGGAAAAGTTGAATTACCCGCGGACGGAAACTGTCGCAAGTTTAACGGTAATGGTATTTTAAACTTTTATCACAATCCTCCCACAATACAATTGGTGAATGACTCCTTCATTATGGATGAGGATAATCTTCCTGCTTTTGTGTTGGAACTAGAGCGATGTAAAAGTGACGGTTCTTGCTGTCGAAAGGAATGGATGGAATTCACCAATGGCAAATATTTCCCAGCCGAGGCATCATGTATCTGCTTAAAGAATGCAAATTATTACGATGGCTGGAATCTTCACCCCTTACCTTTATTAAGTGTGGAACCAAACAACTCTCTCTATTTTGTGTTTGCCATTTCCATGGAGCTTCCAAAATACGATTATTGTAAATCACGTGTGAAAAAAATGTTATTTTTCAATAAAGACATTTTGATTGCCTCTCACTTGGCACCTAAAACACAATTTGCAAAGATACTGAAAGTCTCTGCATTTGAAAAATTCTTTCCAAACTTGTATGTTCATCTGACACCCGAAAGAATCAAGCAAAACCCTCAATGTTCTGTATGCTTGGAACAATTTCAAGAAGGAGAAAAAGCGAAAAGTTTAAAATGCAACCATTTCTTTCATAGGAGTTGCGTCGATTCTTGGTTAAAACTTAAACAAGAATGCCCCGTGTGCCGCCGAGCTACTACTGATCAGCTATCCCTGCAATCTAAATTAAATTTTCAAAATGGTTTTTCACTACCATCTCCATTTACCTTTTCTTTCAATTTACGTCGAAATATTGCTTTTCAGTAACAATTTATAATTGTTGGTGGATAGAGATTATAAAATTTATATTAATTATATTATACAAAGTTCAAAGATGCAATGGATCGATGTTGTTATAAGAATTTCAAGTCTGAAATGGATTTTTGTAACTTTCAGAAATTCTTTATATTTAAATAAAGAACAAAAAAAATTTTGATGTATAATTTACGGTATAACATGGAATTAAAATTTGTTAGAAATTTCCGATTTATTTTTTTTGATATATAATTCATAGCATATAAGATGGAAAATTTAAAATATTTTGATTTACAGTGGAGCATCGTTTATACGACGCCGAAGGGACCACCGAAAAACGTCGTATAAACGATAACGTTGTATAATCGATTTTTACTTCTAAAACTGAAACTAACTCTGTTTTCAATTAATTTTAATGTTTAACGTGTTGATTTACATACATTTCTAAATTAGACAAAGCAAAACAAACAAATAACCAAAGAAGAAAAATTGCAGTGAGCAATTTGAATGCATGTTACCTTTAATTATATTTTCTTGCTATTGGTCTCTACAATGCTTTGAATAGCGAGTTGAACTTACTGCTTTCTATGACGCAATTTAAATTTCTAATCACGGCCAAATCTAATGGCTGAAGCGCACTTGTGTAATTTGCAGGAAAAAAGAGAGCTTTTACATTTTCCAAAATAATTAGTATCGATGGGTACGCTGGACATAGTTCGATAAATAGCAAAATTTTACGCTTTTGCCTCTTCATAATATTGTCTAGTTTTTTTTCAGTCATCTAGTAAAAATTACGGTCGTCATCCAAGAATTCTTGTTGTCACCCTTTTCTGTATCATTCATGTTGGCAAATTCCACCCTTTTTTAAAATACACAAGAAAAAATAAAAAATTAAATAAACTTGAGCAAAATCTAAAAACCGACGTATAACCGATTCTGTGCGTCGTATAAACGATACATTTTTACATTAAAATGAATAGGAATGATTTGGGAACACACTAAAACGTCGTATAAATGTAAACGTCGTATAAGTGATCGTCGTATAAACGATGCTCCACTGTATTTCTATTTTGAAATTTACTTTCTACAAGTTTTTTTATTGATTTAAAGAGAGTGTTGAAAAGGTTTCATCAATAATCGTTAAAATCATAGTGTATAGATATATATCAATCTCTAGTTTAAAGCAAATTTGTGTTTATTTGTTATAATTAAAAAAAAACAATCCTAATATCGTCAAATACATTTAATATAAAACGTGTATTAAACAAAAAGTATGAAAATATGCTCCGTCATACAATGTGATAAGAAAAATAAGATTCACTTACATTAAATACATAAACTGTATTAAACAAAAAGTATGAAAATATGCTCCGTCATACAATGTGATAAGAAAAATAAGATTCACTTACATTAAATACATAAACTGTATTAAACAAAAAGTATGAAAATATGCTCCGTCATGCAATGTGATAAGAAAAATAAGATTCACTTACATTAAATACATAAACTGTATTAAACAAAAATTATAAAAAATGCATCATAATACTATATGTTTAGAAAAATAGTATTCATTTACATTTAATATATAACCTATATTAAAACAAAAATTATAAAAATATGCTCCATGATACAATGTGTTAAATGTGGAACTTTTAAATCGGTTGTCGTATGCGACAGCAGTCCTATTGTGACTACAAATATCCAATTGTAAACTCATATGGAAAAACATTGGATTTCCGTAAATTTTAACAGTGAAGATATAATAAATTAGCAAACATGAAATTAGTAGACATTAACAAAGCAAAATCATTCTTATAACATTTCAACTCACTCTACACTCTTCTATAATTCCTAAATCAGATACAAAAACAAAGCATAATCATTCTTATAACATTTCAACTCACTCTACACTCTTCTATAATTCTTAAATCAGATACAAAAACAAAGCATAATCATTCTTATAACATTTCAACTCACTCTACACTCTTCTATAATTCCTAAATCAGATACAAAAACAAAGCATAATCATTCTTATAACATTTCAACTCACTCTACACTCTTCTATAATTCCTAAATCAGATACAAAAACAAAGCATAATCATTCTTATAACATTTCAACTCACTCTACACTCTTCTATAATCCCTAAATCAGATACAAGCGTATCTTTAATTTGTTGTTCGATAATTAAACGTTCATATTTTTTAAAATCAATGTGAGATTTTACATACAAACAGTTTAAACAATACCTTCCATGTTCAAAAATGGGTATATCCCACGAATTCCATTGCTCCAATGTAAGTCCACATGAAGAGCATACAACAATGTCGGATACATTTAAATAGTAAAATCCACACTGAGCTAGTTCTTTAGGTGTAGGATATGTATGAGGCCAGGAAGTAAACGTAGCTTGGCGAGAAGCAACTGTAGCAAAGCGATTCTTTACGTTCGTTATAGAGGTTTTATAGGATACATCAGCCAAAGAGCGATATTTCTGATTAATATTGCATGAATACAAAGAGTCTATGAGTTGTTGAGAAATGTAATTAAAGCAATGAAATGACGGATCATGCAGTGCATTATCCATAATGAAATTAATCAATGACAACACTCTCTCCAAACTAAAACAATACATGATATAAAATAATAGACGATCTACATTGGCTACATGTGGCATGGAGTGGAAGACAACACTTTTGTATGAGCGTTATGGGAAAAGGCCAAAAGTATGAGAACTGTCTTCTCTACAAATGGCGTATTCGAGCGCTGCTATCGTTTATAGTGAATTCTGTAGACACATGACCTCAGAAAATTGTTTTATAGAATAGAGCTAAAAATTATGCTCTTTTTGATGATTAGTTTTTAAATTAGAATACGCCATCAGTGACATTTTTTTATTGTGTAAAAAGAGCTATGTTTAAAAAATGTCTTAGCTAAATGAGAATTCAGTGTGAATGCTTAATGCATAAACACCATAATGGTTTTTTGGAAGGGTTAAATGCTTTTGGTGGAACGATAACTATATCCTCATGTATATAGATAATAATACATACAAATACTCTTTGAAACAGTTATCAGCTCGATCGCCAGTGCTTAATCCACACTTTTAAAGCAATTTGATAACAAAAAGAAACAAATGCAAAAGATAACAAAACAACAACAATATAACAAAAGAAATTTTTCTCCCTTCTATGGTTTTTTCAATAAAAAGTAATATAAGAATTCGACCCCTGTTGAGTGAGATAGGTTTCTCCAAATTTTCATTCAAGTCAAGAAATTGACAAATTTTCATTCAAGTCAAGAAATTGACAAATTTTCATTCAAGTCAAGAAATTGACAAATTTTCATTCAAGTCAAGAAATTGACAAACTTTCATTCAAGTCAAGAAATTGACAAACTTTCATTCAAGTCAAGAAATTTTTAATTCTATTGAAATTCAAGTCAAGAAATTGACATATTTTGTCTGAAATTTTTAATTCTATTGAAATTCAGCTATAAGTAAAAATTTATGAAGCGTTAAAATTTTTAACACTTTCTTGCTGTTGATTGACTTTTAATGCAGACATATTTTCATTTTAAAAGTATAATTATTATTTGAATGAAAACATTTACTTGCGTTCATCTTTGTAAATTTATAAATGTCCTTAGAGCAAAAGAAATTTATTCTAATGCTTTGTTGTTAAGAATTTCTTATTTTTATGTTGAAATAAAAGCATTTTTCTGTTTGAAATAAATAATTAATTTATTTATATAACGTATATTTACGTATATATAACGTATATATATATATATATATTAACTACCATAAACACAGTTAATTTTTCTTTTAAAAAATGCTTTTAATTAGATCATTTTACTGCTTCAAAATAGGTTTAATACACTTGAAACCCTACTATTTGCTTATTGATATTTTAACTCTTTCATTCCGGTAGGGTCTGAGATTTTGAGTTCCCCTCTGTTACGGCAGTTTTCAGAAGTCATTGTGGCTCTTTGCCTAGAATTATTGAGGCACCTGGGTCAACCTGACCCTTAATCCTCGATAAGAATGAAATAATTATGACATAACACAAAACATAGTTTAAGCATATCAGTGGTGTTAAAATCCAGAGGGAAATTTAAAAATATTCATAGCAATTTATGTTCCGAACATAAATAATGAGTAAAAAAGATGAAAAACAACAAAAAAAAGAGATAAAACCCAGCAGACGCACGAAGAAACAATCACCCTAGCGGTGAAAGAGTGCAGAAAAATTGAAAAAGACATAGTCACGCCCCCAGGGGGGAGTGGCTGAAATAGCGGTGGCGTTGGTATCGCCCTAGCGGCGAACCAGCCTAAAAATGATGAAAATAGTAAATATCAATTTAAAAAAAAAAATGGTAATAATATAAAAATAAGTCAAAAGAAATTTGAATGAATAGTAAAGAATCAGAGCTCAGGGGGGGAGTGTAATGAGAGGGATTACCCTTGGATATTTGAAAAGTGATTTGTAATAACAAGTAATTTATCTTGTGGAGTAGTAGCTTCTTTCAACTCACTGAGGAGTGCGGCGAGGCAGTTTTCAGAAGGAAGGTTTTTCACTTGAACTCGACCACGGTTCCCACCCAGTGAGATAAGTAAAAGGGGTGTGAATGATTCTCCTTTCTCTTCATTGAAACTCAGTCAAGTGGGGAAAAAATGCATGCAGCAACAAATTGTTAGATAAATTTAAAACACCCCATTTACCAAAACGTTAGTTCAGCACTTTTTTGGTGACGAATAACTAGAATTGTAAAAGTTTCCTTCCTTCTTTTTCTGTTTTCTTTTTACATCTTTTCTATTGTTTTTTTTTTTACTCGATTTTTTTTCACAAAATCATGAAATGTAAAAAGTTTAGATAAAAATTGCTCTTCAATAAATTTTTTATTACATTGCATTATTTCAAATAATTCTTGAATACTTAATTTAGCTTTAAATAATATGTATACCATACCTCACAAATTTCTCTGTTTTACCACTTCCGACATCGAATCTCGAGACTTCTTTACTCAAATTTTATTTAACTTAAAAATAATTTGAATAATCTATTATTTTTTATTAAATAGTTTTTTAATAGTATATTGTATTAAATTTTTCAGAATCTTAAAGATTAAATTATAAAATTTAGCTTAATCTTAAAGATTAAAGTTTAAAGATTAATATTTTGCAGAATCTAAACGATTTAGCTATCTTAGTTTTATAAATGACAATACCCATGGCTTGAAATGATCAGTTGAACAGTTCCTAAAAAATACTAGATTTTATTTTTTAACCGTTTGACGAAGATGAGACACCGGTGTTCCTTTTATATATACTTTTTCTTGCACTCAAATTACCATCTATAACTTATTTCAGTATTTTTTAATTGTAAAAAACAGTATGATAGTTTCTAAAAAACTCTGTTAGATTATCAGAATTATATTTATACTAAAATATGAAATATGAATATAATAATTTGAACAAAAATTTTATTTTCATACATGTAAAAAAGTTATCCGAAATTGATTTTCAAAATTAAAGAAATTGTAAAAATTGAAAATTAAAGAAAAATTTTTTTAGATCAAAATAACTGTGTGTGAAAATAAAGGCAAACTTTAAAAAAATATATATATAATGTTTGCAAGTGATCTGTGTTTGGAAGATTTTATCTAACTCAAAAAAAGATACGGGTGTTTCACGCTCTATTTCATAACCATAAATTATTAAAATACTAAATATAATATTTTTCACTTATTTTCAACCAAATTATCTTAGTGTAAACAAATTTTATACTATTTGAGTAATACTTTTTGATCCCATAATTAGATTCAGAGAGAGTAATAGAAAGGTATAATAGTTAAAGGTATAAGTTTCAATCTTTCTCTTTTCTGATCTATGAAGGCCATATATTCCAAATTATCTTTTCCTTTCTGACAACAATCATTTCAACAATCTGACAACAATCTTTTCCTTTCTGACAACATTTCATTCTGAGGAATCACCTGTGTATTGAATTTTTCATAGAAATCAATAGTTATATGAAATAATATGCATATTCTAAGTGGACCTCTTAAGACAAAAATATTATTTCTTTTCATTAAATAGAATCATCACTCAAAATTATTAAATTTTGAGTGATAATATTTAGAGCAGCATTTTATTGCAGAGCACATCTTATATTGTTCAATAAATTAGTAATAAAACTGAATGATATCAAGACCTGCGTTTTCATCTTTAAGAACTAAGCCTTTACATAACGTGCTCGCTATCTTGTAGGCAAGAACATTCGGATAGTGTCATCGGCTTCATTAACTTTAAATTAAATTATAACAAAAACCATACCCGCATCTGGTGTCCACAAGTTATCACATTTTATTTGTGTGTATTATTATAGATATATGGTTAGTTTATGATTGAAGAATCAGAAAGATGGATTAGTCTGTTTAGTATCTTTTTTTTTTTTTCAATGAAAAGAAATCTGTGAAAAAATAGAATACTATCATCTTAGCTAATTTGTATATAATTATCAGGCATACTTTACTTTTAACGGTATAAGTGTAATATTAAGCAATTTGTTGACATTAATATTTGATAATGGAGAATTTCAAAGTTGTTAGAATTCCTTAAATTCATTTTTTAAAGAAATAAAAGAATTTTCTTTTGTAGTTTGAAAGTATATTATTTAGTCTAAGTTTTAAAATACAAGTCTAGTTACAGATTCTTTTTTTTCTCCCAATAACCACTTTTGACGTCGAATCGGAATTTGTTTGCGTAAACGTTCAACAATAAATTAAAGAATGTGATTAGTTCTTCATGGTTAAATGCAGCCCAACTGTTATTTTTCTAAGAAAATGTTTCTTGCTGGTTGCAATCCTTTTCAGCAAAAATGGCCAAAGTAAAATAAATTTTAGCTTTTACTATCTTATGTCAAGAAGTGTTTTGCATAGTATATTATTATATTCTCATTACGCAGCAGGTATTCGTCTTACACGCCTCAACTCAGTACCCTTTCCAACCGGCTCAATCATTCACAACACACATCGGTAATTCTTTCCCTTTTGTATAGCGATTGACACCACTATATTCTTCGATCAAGGTGTGCTGGCCTCCTTCTCCGAAAAAAAATAAATAAATAAAACGGAAACTGTATGCGAATCCTTCTTGCTCGTATATTTTTAGAAACATTTCGCCCTAGATAATTTTTAAAAAAAATAATTACTGTCGTAATTTTACAAATGTTATTAATTTATCTATTTAATTATCTTTTTCTTATTTATTTCTTACGTTAGAATGCTTTAATAAGTCACATAGGTGCTAAGCATTGTTTATTGTTGCAAAAACAAAAGTTTATACAAAACAGAACTAAAGTAATTCAGTTGTTTTTAAATTTTCTCTATAGAAAAAAAGTATAAACGATAAAGAAATTAATACAATTAAAGATACTATCTGATTAATTTTAATATTTTGGAAGGCTTTTTCTAAATTTTAAAAGTATTTTTTATTACACTCAGTTTTTTAAAAAATTAAATAAATGAATAAAGTAAACAGCACATTGGAGCGGGAAGCGGGAAGGTGATAATATCCATTCCGTTATATTAACATTTTAAATAAAACCTGTTGATACCTGAGTTTTTTTAAAAGTAAAATGTTTCATTTATGCTCTTTTTTTCAATATTAACGTGAATAATTTTAATAAATAGAAATAGTAGTATGTTGCATGGTTAATAGCATTAAAATAACTTAAATCTTGAAAGAAAATAATAATAATAAATAAACACACTGAATAATTTTTTTTTTTAAATTTAATTAATGAGGTAAAAACATTTCTAATTTCTTAAAACAAAATAAGAAGAGATACATGCAATGTCAGAAAAATCAGTGCAAGATTAAATTTACTACAACCGCAAAGAAACATCAAGTTAAGCCATATTTTCTATTCAACTCTAGCCAAAGTATTGTGAGATTTAAAATTTGATTGACGCAAAATGAATTTCATTTATACGTTGCAAAAAAAATTACAATTTTTTTATAGAAATATATCACCTTTTAGTCTTAGACTTACTTTGAATAATTATTGCTAAATTATTTGAAACGTGCACCATTGTTTTTTTTCGCAATAAAATTTAAAGCATAATATTTACTTCACTGATAATTTGAATATAAATTATTATATTATACTCGATATGATTGTTTTAATGCAGACATGTTTGTATATAATAATTTTTTTTTTTATATTTTGCTATATTGGAGACAATAGTTACAGACAGAAATCATACGTTTTGGGGTGAAAAAAAATAAGGCACAAATCGTTAGTCTAGAAAACTTCTAGAAGTTTTTATTTTATACTTTGGTTGATTCCAGGCGAAAATCGTTTAATATTTGAACGCGTAGTTAGTGATTCTAATCAATGACATAGCAAGGTTTTTGATTTTCATTCACAGATAGGTAGCGTCTTAGGTACAAATTGTGGATTTTTATTAGATAGCTCAGTTCTTGTAAGTATTGCGGCAAAACTTTTCGTGAACATTGTATACAAATTCAAGAAAATTCAGTTGGGAGCAAAAAATAATACACTAAACTCAGCAACCACCAAAAAATAAAATGATTGGTAGAACAAACTGGAAGATATTTGGGGAAATGATAAAACGTCTATTGGTGATGAAGGAAAATGCCCAAATATCATTTTAATTACTCACAAAAGGTAGATAAGGACAGAATAAGATAGATAGAGGAAGCTACGAATAAGAAAGGGATGAAAAGGTTTCTTTCCTAGTTTTTCAGACTTATAGAATGCATGGTGTCATAAAATTATTCCCACTCGTTCTTCCAGGCTAACAGTAAATACTTTTATACGTCGTCTAGAACAATCAAACTTTCAAAATATTTTTGAAATAGAAACGATTTTTTAGAAATTTTATTCATTCCTCATATAAGAAGAAAAATTATTGCACTTTCTCCTAAATTAGAACACATAGAAAAACGGCAGACCACATTCATTCATAACGAAAATTACTAGACTTAGTCCCCTCGTTTCCTCCCTCGTGAAACAGTTGATTTTTATTTATTTTTTAATTTAAGCATGCATAGACAAAGAGGTTATTCAAAAGAAAATAAAAGGAAAATTATGACTGACTAGGACTAAAGTCTTTTTCAAATTGTATTCACATGATTAATTTATTGACAAAATTTGAAATTTATTAAAATTGCTAAAATCGAAACAGAACAGAAAACTTGTGTAACTGTTTCCAATTGCGTTATTAGAAAAAAAAGAAAATTTAAAAAGGAGGAAAAAAAAGCTGAAAAGACAGCAAAACAACTATTGTTTTCTTTTTAAGAATTTTCTTTAAGAAAAAAAAAAGAAGATTTGATTACATAAAATTTGATAGAGTTTTCTTATTATTAATCAATTAATAATCATCAGATTTTGAATAAATTGTTTTGAATTAATTTCAATTGAATGGTACCATTGAAATAAATTTATTTTATGAATATGCTTACATTTATTTAATGGTTGATTTTGTGAAGTGATTTAAAATTTAAATATCACTATACAATGTAATTTCTTATATCATTGAAATCTTTAAAGTTTTAAATTATAATTTCTGCGCAATTAGATTTTTTTGAACAAGTATTTTAAATTCCTTAAAAGTTCTGTTTTCAAAATCTTTATTAAATATTCTAAATATTGTTAAATCTGTTTTAAGATTGGCTGCCAGCAAGAAAAAAAATGCCCACAATATTTAAAATCTTTTAATTTTTAAGTATTAGTTTTTAGACATTAAATTTCATTATTTCTAATAAAAATCACATTTCTTATTTTGAAAAAAAAATTTTAAGAAGAGAGAAAAATAACTAAGTAGAGGAAGTTTATTTCTTATAATTTTCTGTTTCTATTTTGCATTAGTAACAATATATGTCTCTGCTTAATTATTTACTTACTTAATTATATTTTTTTTATGTGTGGATAAAATTTTTTCTATTTTTTTTCTTAAATCTATGGGAAACACCATAAACTAGGGTACGTAGTCGATCAGAGAAGGTACATATGAAATTGAAAATGCATGAAAAATTTGCACTTAATAAATTGAAGTATATATTATTTTCCCCTAATTAAAACAATTAAAATTTAATTAACTCATGTTATTGCTTAAAGAGAGAGAGACTAACAGTTGAATTATTAGACATTATTTACTAAAAGAAACTAATTAAATACAATAGAAAAAGTGTAATAGAAAAAAGGCTAGATATCTTTAATTTTATCACCATAGAAAAACCAACAGTACTTAGTTAATATTATATTTATAAATCTGATGAAAATTGCACGACCTTTTTGTGTGACAATGTTTGAATATGAATTTCTCTAACTTTTTTTCCTCCAATATCAGTTTTATCTATATCTTTTTCTCAAGGTGTTCCGTGTTTTTTCCTTATTTTTTACGATGATCGTTAATCTCTCTCTCCCAGAAAAAAAAATATAGTATAATTTTTTCTTGAATTTAAAAAAAAAACAACAGAAAATGAAGTGTTTGAATTTTGTGTATTTTTCTTTGGTGACGTTTACTGTGTGCAATACCTTACAATGCCTTTCCGCAGCTATTGTAATTCCACAAGTAACAATGAAGATGGAATAGACAAGTATTGAAAGAATTTCTGCCTCTGGTAACTGTGGGTTAGTAGGATAGTTTAGATGCCCTGTGGTGAAGAGGAGTCAAAAAGCTTTGTGAAATTTTTCTATGTAAAGCAAATAGTGGACAACCGTATTGTGTAAATCCTTACTCAGAATACTTACAAACATTAGTCTTTCCCTTGCCTCGAAAAAAAGAAATATTCCTAAGGGAGTACTACCACAGTAATATAAATTTGAAATAGAACACTGAATGATTTTCATGAAAAAAAAATGATTACGCATAATTAAGAAAAAGAAAAAAAAGAAAATATTTATTATTTAAAGTTAGTAAAATATTAACACTAATCATTAGCATTTTGAATAACATTAAAACGGTTTGATATCAATGAGGTTGAGAATCAATGAGAAATTAAAGTAGTATTTTGATCGATAAAAACTTGATTTTTGTATGACAAATGAAAGGCTTTCAAACATTTTCGAAAATTCGTTAAGTCGTCTATTTCTAAACATTTTCTGAACAAAAATAAACGAAAAAGATATTGAAAAAAGTAGAAATACTGAAAATTCCTTAGAATAAATTCGTATCTTTTCTTACATTGAAATAAATTTGTAGACATTAATGTATTGTATTTTCAATATTTTTATACACCATAAAATATTAAAAGATAATGTCTAAGTTTCTTTATTCGCGATCAATATCGAGTAACATAACGACGCATATCATAATGAAAAACATAAGTTTTAATGTTGTTATACATTTTTAAATTTAAAAAAGTAACTAAAACAAGAAATCAGTCCTTTTTCATTTTCAATCTTTTTTTTTTCCTTTATCGATTTATGCGGCGTATTATTATTTAACAATAAAGCATTGATCTTTATCATTCGAAGACTATTCGAAAGTTTTATGTAAGTGTTCCTGAGGTTTCCTTGTGTACCTGCTCAAAAGCACATTAATTCGTATATGTACGTATAAAACACTACATTTCCTCGGTGTACTAGATATATTGTTTTGAAAAAAAATCCCGCGAAAAACTTTGTAATTAAAATTTGATTCCACTTTTTAATAAGAAAAATTAAGTATAAGGTAATTGCTCAAGCATCATAACCTCCAAAGACTTGAGAATAAGAATTGTATTAGGTAATTAAGTTGAAATATCAAACAAATTTCTGTATGCGCTAATTACAAACGCTTTTTTTTCTATTACAAAAGTGTTTTTTTTCCTTCTTTCTTTTATTTATTCATTTTTTTTAACCACGGATGTATTTTAACAAGTGTAAAAGAAATGTTAATCAATGTTTGACAAAATTAATTAAACAAATTTCTTATTCCTATGAATAGCGAATATTTAATGTGGTTAGAGTGAAGTACAGTTTCGTCAGTTTAGGCTATTTTGTCAGTAAACTCGACATGGAAATCCAATATGGTAACAGTTTATTTTACGTTTCAGTTAAAAGAAAAATTTTAAATTCATATATACTTATAATTAGCACGATTTTAACAAGTCAAATTGCCACAAATGAACATAGCCGTTGAATAAATGGTTCTTTTTTTTTTTGCTTCAAAAATAAAATTTCATAATGTGATATGAAAAAAATTATAATTTCGTTTTGAAATTTATAGTGTTAATGCAAAGAAAAATTATTAAACCGAAGAAATTAATATATGTTCCATAATTATTCGAAGTTTGCTTAACGGTTGCACTTTGACAAACTCTTGTGGCTAAGAGAAAAGAATTATTAAAGTATAGCAGCTCGTAGGAATTCCCGCGAAGAATAAAAAAACGCTATGTTTTAGTTTTAATTGTAATTTGAAAATTATAAATTCTTATTGATTAAATAATTGTAAATACTTTAACATCAATTCTGAAAAACATTTATTTACTTATTTATTTTTTATAAAAAAGTGCTGTGAAGCATTTCGTTATAACACAGGATACGTCCATTTGTTGATTTAAAACAGTGTCTTTCCGTGAAGTTTGCATTAGAAGATAAAATTTGGCCTTATTTTTACTCCCAGACAGCGAAAAGAGAACCTTTTCCTAAAGGAACCCCCTTTTTTCGCCTCTGAAGGAATTTCATTCCCCCATCACTCCCTCTCTCTGCAGCTGCCTGGCTACCGCACCCCGTTCTACGGAGGCGGTTACCCCTGGCAACGCAGTTGTTTACCGAATAATCGAACCTTTTTCTCCATCCCCCACCCCAGTAGATTCCCCCAGCCTTTCACTCCTCTTTCGCCTCGTCGGAATCCTTTCCAGCCCCGGGTGAAGCACTTTTTTGCACCGCCCCGGTAAAAACGATGCGGAGGAGAAAGCGAAACTGGGAGATTCTCTTTCCACGGCGATAGTGGCGCCACCCCCTCCTCCTCTGATCAATTTTTAAAACGCGTTGTGTTTACACTTTGTAGTTTTGGGCAGGTGTTCCTCAAGGTTCCAAACTTGGACCAACCCTCTTTCTCATTTATGTTAATGACATTCCTATCCCCCCACACTGATATTCACCTTTTTGCAGATGATACCTTCATTCTTGCTCATCACCAAAATATTGACAACTTAACAAACTTTCTTAATATGCACCTTGAAATTCTTGAAAATTGGTTCAATAAATGGAGAATCAAAATTAATGCCGATAAAAGTACATCTATTCTCTTCACCTACAAAAGGATTATTCCCAACAACTACCCAACATTATTCAACACCACACTGCCCTGGTCTGATACATGTAAATATTTAGGTATTACCTTCGATCCTAAACTAACCTGGAACAAACACATTAAAATTATTTCAGATAAATTTAGAACCACTAAATCAATTCTTTATCCCCTTTTATCTCACAATTCTAAATTATCCCTAGAGAACAAAATTATTATTTACAAAGCCTATTTACGACCACTCCTCACTTACGCATCCCCCCTGTGGAGTTACACTCATAAGACCAAAATTAATAAACTAGAATCCCTACAAAATCAAATTATTAAATTAATCACCAATTCACCCTGGTATGTTAGAGGTGATAAAATTCGGCAAGAACTACAAATTCCCACCATTAGGACATCATTCGCAAAAAATTGTAATAATCTTTATAAAAAAATCCACAGTACTAACAATGACATTATTCAAAATTTACCTATTTACGATCCCCATGATCCCGCTAATAAATACAGACCCCGCGCTATTCTGAGATTTCAGAACCCCAGACCCCTGATCCATGATCCTTTCTTATTTTTTCTTAATTTTATTACAAAATTTGTATTCATTTTAATATTACTCTTCTCTCCTCACTTTCACCGCTAGGGTGACATCATCGCCACCGCTATTATTAGCCACATCCCTTTAGGGAGTGACTTAATTCCATTCCATTCTTAGCCGTCAAGTGGCTCCCCCAAAGAGGAACTAATTCTCAGCCCTCTATCGGACTACACTAATTACATCTATTTTTAAATTCACTAGGTTTTTCACTGTTATTTTTTTATTTCTATTAAATATTAGGATTAATTTCACCATTTTTATTCTTTTCAATCAATTGTTTTAACTTTTATTACACATTTTGCTTGCTGTTTAAACGTTGTTTAAACAATTTTCCTCCCATCTTCATCATGTTATTTCTAACTCATACTTTATGTTATCCAACATAAATATTTAAGTAATTTTCCCCCCTTTTTTCTATTAACTTTGCACCACTAATATGTGTAACTAATTTTGAGCCATGTTATCTTTCATTTGATATTACAGAGGATTAAGGGTCGGTGGACCCAGGTACCTCAATAAAACTAGGCAAAGAGCCCCAATGACTTTGTAGTTTTGATTTCTTCACCGGTTGCTTGCTATTCTCGCTTTAATTATATCGAATGGGTGTTTAATTTTAACTTTAATTATTTATTCTTAATTTTAATATTAATTTCCTATTTTTAACTTTTTAACTTTTACTTGAATACTATATTTAATCCAATACAACCATATAAGGATTGTACATCTGGGAATTTGTTTCCTACTCTTAATTTAATTCCACCAATGGTTTAAATTCATGTTAATTAATTTTAAATTAAATTAACTTAATTTTAAATTATTCTGTACTAATTTAAACAACACCTATCCTATATTACTTTTATTCTATATTACTATATTATTATCCTATATTACTAATTTAAACAACACCTATCCTATATTACTTTTATCCTATATTACTATATTATTATCCTATATTACTAATTTAAACAACACCTATCCGGAGTTTGCATGTAGATGTTCTTTCGTGACGCTTCGGAAATAAGGGGTTAAAAATAAACTTTGCCTCGTTATTTAAAAATAATTTCTATACAGTAATTTAATTGGTGAAATTTTATTTCCCAGTCTATTTAAATAACATGAGAAGTGAGTGCAAAAGTGTAGTTTTAACTTTGAACCAACGATATGTCTTAAAAATTTCTTCTTTTTCATAAAAAGAAAAAAACGGAAATTTTAATTTAAATCTTACAGTAACATGGCAGTAATATGTTTATTAATTCTCCATTTGAAAAAGGGTGATTGACTTTTAATGCAGACATATTTTCATTTTAAAAGTATAACTATTATTTGACTGAAAACATTTACTTGCGTTCATCTTTGTAAATTTATAAATGACCTTAGAGCAAAAGAAATTTATTCTAATGCTTTGTTGTTAAGAATTTCTTATTTTTATGTTTAAATAAAAGTATTTTTCTGTTTGAAATAAATAGTTAATTTACTTATATAACGTATATTTACGTATATATATACGTGTATATATATATATATATATATATATATATATATATATATATATATATATATATATATATACTAACTACCATAAACACAGTTAATTTTTCTTTTAAAAAATGCTTTTAATTAGATCATTTTACTGCTTCAAAATAGGTTTAATACACTTGAAACCCTACTATTTGCTTATTGATATTTTAAAAACAAACTTTGCCTCGTTTTTTAAAAATAATTTCTATACAGTAATTTAATTGGTGAAATTTTATTTCCCAGCCTATTCAAATAACATGAGAAGTGAGTGCAAAAGTGTAGTTTTAACTTTGAACCAACGATATGTCTTAAAAATTTCTTCTTTTTTATAAAAAGAAAAAAACGGAAATTTTAATTTAAATCTTACAGTAACATGGCAGTAATATGTTTATTAATTCTCCATTTGAAAAATAGAAATTTTGTAATTTTTGCAATATTAATTCGGAGCACGTTTTTATTTTTCTAACGTAAAATATTACATAAAGACATTTTTAAGGTAATAACAAGTATCTAACAGCACTTCACAACTGAAGTAAAGTATATTTTATCTTACTTGTAAGCATTGGCGTAGTAGACGGAGTTGGCGTAGTTAATAAATGTTATTACTAGGTTAATATAATAGAAAATTAAAGGATCTTAAATGCAATTATAATGATGATAAACATTAAATCAATAAACATTTAATAATATAAAAGAAAGAGACTTGAACTACATAATATTGTTTTCAACTTTTATTTATTTTGAGTTATTCTTTTCTTAAAAAGTGGAATACAATTTGCATTACAATCTTTATCAATGAGGAAAGTGAGACTATACAGTCATATGTCTCTTAAATATAAATTGTAAAAAGACAAACATTTTAGAAACACACATTCCTTAGCACAAGGATTCACAAAAGATAGTTAAATTGTAAACTACAACTCGTCCTTCACTAAATTTAAAATGTCTAAAAAAATATTCATTTTTTTTTCTTTTTTTATATTCTTCAGGTAATATTTTAAGAGTTCACAAAAATTGTCATCCTCGTTCTGCTGAAATTTTTTTAAGATTTGGTTTGTTGTATCAATATCATTCAAATTTTCTTTCCTTCTTTTCTTTTTTTTCAATGAAGTGAGGAATCTCTCATCATTATAATTTTTGGATGTACCTGGAATACCTGTAATAAAAATAGTTGTTAAAAATTAATATCATTAACTATTCTCTCATCATTATAATTTTTGGATGTACCTGGAATACCTGTAATAAAAATAGTTGTTAAAAATTAATATCATTAACTAATCTCTCATCATTATAATTTTTGGATGTACCTGGAATACCTGTAATAAAAATAGTTGTTAAAAATTAATATCATTAACTTGAATTTTTAAAATTTTGTATAAGTCTAACTTTGTTAGATTGGTAATAATTTTGTAGAAACTGCTATCTGACTTATATACTAGTTGATTTTAAATATTTTACATAAAAAAGTCCTTCGAAAAAATTTTATAGCAGTTATTTGGAATTTTATTAATATACCAATCAATCTAACAAAGTTATTTAAAAGCACTTCTAAGAATTTTTTATAGCAGTTATTTGGAATTTTATTAATATACCAATCAATCTAACAAAGTTATTTAAAAGCACTTCTAAGAATTTTTTATAGCAGTTATTTGGAATTTTGTTAATATACCAATCAATCTAACAAAGTTATTTAAAAGCACTTCTAAGAATTTTTTATAGCAGTTATTTGGAATTTTATTAATATACCAATCAATCTAACAAAGTTACTTAAAAGCACTTCTAAGAATTTTTTATAGCAGTTATTTGGAATTTTATTAATATACCAATCAATCTAACAAAGTTACTTAAAAGCACTTCTAAGAATTTTTTATAGCAGTTATTTGGAATTTTATTAATATCTATAAGTTATAATTACTAAATATTCTCCAATTATACAATGTACCTTATAAGTTGAAAATTTATAACATACGGAGTTTTTTATTTCAGAATTAGTGTAAAAGATGGAATATTTAAAGATGCATTTGTTTTCTCTAAATTTAATTTATGAATTTGTTCAGTAAAAATTACTTCAATTGTTTAAATTATACTATAAAGCTTACTTTCTATTTGATTGGACTCATTAAACTCTTCATCTATTCTTTCTTCTGCCAACTGCTGAAAAATTTCAAATTGCTCTTGTGAATCAGCATTTTTTTTGTCCAAAAAATTATCTGGTAGCTTTGGATTTTCCTCCAGTAAATTTTTTGCTAAAAATGTAAAACTTTAATTATTTATACTTATAATAACATAATTCACAAATTGTGTTCCCCTTTTGCTTTCAAAAGCAACTAAAATACAAAAAAACTAAGCATTTTTACAACAACAAATTGAATTATTTTTAAAATTTCACTTATATTCAAAACACCAAATACAAAGGAATGAAACTACGTCTGATATCAATATCAGTAAAAATATCCAAAATGGAAAAAAATTAAAACTCCATAATTTCTAAGAGGTTAAATAAAAAAACTAAGCATGAATATCTTGTGAGCAAAGAATGGGTTTTGAAATAAGTAATAAATAGGTTTTGAAATAAGTAATAAATAGGTTTTGAAATAAGTAATAAATAGGTTTTGAAATAAGTAATAAATAGGTTTTGAAATAAGTAATAAATAGGTTTTGAAATAAGTAATAAATAGGCTTTAAAATAAGTAATGGAAACTTTTTTATTTTTGCTTACTAGAACTCCCAGCTGCTTCATAAATCAGAGGAGTTGGTTGGAGAGTTACTCGCTCAAAATTTCTCTCTGTCCTGTTAAAAAAAGTCATGTTAAATAAAAGTTTTGATACGTTTTTTTTATGTATATAAATTAGAAAAAAATTTTAATTCATACTCTCGCTTCTCTCTGGTATGATCATGAAGAAAAGACATTGATTTCATATGTCTCCACTCCTTTTTTGCTACAAAGGCACTTAATCTCAGTCTCTTCTCTTTTACATAAGTATTTCTCAGGTTTTTCCATTTATATTTTGCTGCAACGTCTTTTATATATTAAGAAATAAATTGTCAATACAAAAATAAAATTTATTCGAAAAAATAATTTAAAGGAACTAGTTATAAAAAAACTAATAGAGTGAATGTTATAAGAAGATCCATGTTTAATAAATATACCGTTTATTTGACTTTATAAATATCCATAAAGAGCTCTAATATAGCTGTGGTATAATTTTTTTATTCAACATAAATGAACTTTTTTACAAAATATATAATTCGTTGGAAAATTAGAAAATATTTTTTATAGAATTGTTTATACAGGGTGATTCTAAAAAGATGAGTAAAATTTTAGGAAGTGGTAGCATAAACACAATCAAGCAATTTTTATCAAAGAATACATGGTCGAAAACAAAACGCAAAACCGCTAGAAGACGTCAAAGATTATGTTCATATATGAGGTAAAAACACATAAAGAACAATGAAGTTAAGTTATAAAAGGCAAATTTAATGGCATGTGATTACAATAAGTGTGCAAAACAGTGGATGGCAGCGGCTATGCACGCAGCACAACGACAAAGAAAACATAGGCGAACATTCTGAAACACACCAACTTCCCCTGCAGCGGCCGAAAGCTTGCTCATCTTTTTAGAATCACTTTACATAATATAATATATATATATAATATAATATAAAATATAATATAATATAATATATAATATATATATATATTATAAAAAAAAATATATATATATAAAAAAAAATAAAATATATATATATATATATATATATATATATATATATATATATATAATATAATATAATATAATATAATATAATATAATATAATATAATATAATATAATATAATATAATATAATATAATATAATATAATATAATATATAATATAATATATAATATAATATAATATAATATAATATAATATAATATATATATATATATTTTATAATATATATATATATATATATTATATATTATATTATATATATAAGTGTTTTAAATTCTAAGATTACAGTGTAATAATATGTCTAACATTATTTTTTAACAAAAAAAATATCTATATTTAGTTAATTATAAATAGTAACTTTAAGGTACTAAAAGGAAACTTTAAAGTAGGAGAGAGTGGTTCACCTTGGTGTGGGAAATGGGGTAAGATTTATCAGTTTTGAGAAGAAAGAATTAATCTGCAACATTTATTTATCCGTAAAAACGGAGATAAATCGTACATAGTATCAAATGACATTTCGCTAAAACTGAGTAACTTTAACATACTGAAGAGAAATGTTAAAGTACTATTGTTATGGTATTCAAAAATATAAATAATCTTTAAAATCAATTAAAAGTGCTTTCCATTAATAGGTTAGATAAATTGATTTAATTAATGAAGTAAATTCAAAAAATATTATACGAAATTTATTATTAAAACAAAATAAGTAATAGTAAAATTTTGCTTACCATCTGTGTTAAGCTTTTTTGCTATGTAAATCCATGTTAGCTTCTTTATTTCTGCATCTTGATAGGCCGAATGGGTACAATCATATAACCAAGGACAGTTTTGAACTAATTCGATTAACTCCTTAATCATTTTTTTTTTAAAAATTAAAAACAAGTGTTGAAAAGAAAATAGCTGCTTTGCTTCATTCTCATGTTCTATTTGAGAGATCAAACCGGAGCCCAGACTTTTTCAGACTTTCGAACGAGCTAGGAAGAGAAAAGTGACGTCATTTTGATGTCATTTTTCTACAGTGAACGAAAAACCTCAAATCTCGCAATTTTAGCTGACAGATTGTATTACATTGCTAGTTTCCTACGAACGGATAGCTTTCACCAGTCAAATCGCTCGTGAATCTTATTCGAAACTAAAACAATAGCGGAACTTTTAAGTTTGGCATTAATCGTTGAGTTAGAAAGGATTGAAAATATTTTTGAAATTATAGAAGCGAAAAAAAAAGTATTTCAATAAAAAATAGTCTTTATTTTTAAAATTCTATTGATATTTTTTATGAAGTATTTGAAACTGAGCCGATTCAGTAATAATAAGTAATGATTAGTAAAAATATATATGCACAATGGAGGAATTCTGATAACTTGGGTACACCACATTTGTTTCATCACAATATATTTGATTCGTAGATACCTAAAAAAAAATTTTTTTATTAAACTACCAACATAGATTACACATAATTAAATCATTCTAACAGTAATTATTAATAACATAAGCAGGGCTGCCACTGGATGAAAACAAGAAAAATAGTTGCGTTAGTAGCATCATATATGAATAAAAGTCTCCTAAATAGTCTCAAAGATATATAACATCATATCCTCCTCTAATATAATTTTAATTATTTGTGCTGTAATAGCATAAAATTCAAATAACATGCATTTAGATACTCATATTTTATAAAAAATGTAAATTTATTTGTGGATTTTCCAACAATATATTCTTTCACACTACGCATAAAAACAGGGAGTTGTATTTTTATCTGTTACAGAACAGTTGAATTTGAAACTTGAATGTCCTTTCTCGGTTCCAATTTGCAGCTGCTTAGTTTAGACATTAAAAAAATAAATATTGCAATTTAATTCAATTTTATTTTGCTTATTTTTCATAACTGACACATTTCCAAATTTTAATGTTTATCAAAAAAATTACGATCACAACTCGACAAAACGAATATCATCATGTACCTTTCTTTCTATTCTAAATAACTCTAAAAAAATTTACAACACATTTTGTGTAATTAAAGACAATTTTTCTAATTTTGCTACTTCGTTCAAATTAAAAGAGGGAAAAAAATTTAATCCTCAGAGATATTACATTAGCTTTCTGAAACAGGAGGAGCATTCCAATTCCAATTCCAACAGTCTGATTGGTTAAATATGTCTGTCATGCTTTTGACATCAGACAGTGAGAAATAATAAAGTTAGGATAAAACGAAAGCACGGCAAAAAAAAGTGGGAAAGGGGGAAACTCATGAAGCTATTCTTAATTTTAGTCGCTTTGGCTTAATAAAGTCGCCGATTTTACGCAAATCATTGCAAATTAGTTGTTTTTACTCATACTTCTACTAAAATAGTCGCCATAGTTGCTATTGCTTTAAAATAGTCGTTATAGTCGCCTTTTTAGTCTCCAATGGCAGCCCTGCATAAGTAAATTTTGATTTTAAATTATTAAAATTAGTTAATTTTTTTATAGTTTCAATGACTTTGATATATATAGAGCTTATAGAAATCAGTCAAAGAATATACAAAATGTAAAGTTATGAAGCAGAAGTGTTTTGCTACTATACGTCATCCTCGAGGGCTGCAATATGTTTCGTTTGCTATTAACAGCACATGTTTCAGATAATTAAATCACTCTTATAGTAAATTATTAAGAATATTTTAAAAAAACACTTAAAATTTACTTATAAAGTTTCAATGGTTTTTATTTATATTTTATATCGCTTTTATATATAAGTTAATTGAAAATTAAACAAAAAATGCAATATTGTGTTTTGTTTGCTTTATAACAAAATAACTTTTGCCATTTAACAATAGAACAATAAATTCTTCAAAGGAATGTTAAAAACAGATTATGTAACAAAGGTATTTATTTTAGCTTCATAATTTAAAGAGGGAATAAAAGTTATTGATGTTCGATAACTAAGTCTTACAATTTTATCTGTTTATTTGATAACAATAACATACATAGATAATTACTACATTATACAATAAATTATGCTTAACTACCTTCTAGTATGACACTCAATAATATAATTCAACAGTTGACAGTTTTAAGCAATTTAAAATTGTTAAATTAAATTCCTGTTTATAATACTTACCATTTTCCAAGATTGTACATAGCAGATCTTCAATCGAGGCTTGCGTGCTACTCAGCACAGCCGTCTCCTCTGCCTGCCTTTCGACTGCTGAAGCCATTCTCTCGAATGCAGCCGTCTGTTTCTTCATCTCCTCTAAGAATTCTGCTGCAGTTTCAGCAGAAATGGGCTGCCGTGGCGTGGCTTTTTCTGTAAAAACAACTCATATTAAAGCTCATTTTGTGTGAATCAGAAAAACTAATAAATTCTACTACATAAATTGACATCCCAGTAACATTACAATAACTAATAAAGAAAAATTTCCATACAAACAAAAATGTTACTCATTTTTAGAAAGAAAAAAAAACAAGTTGTACTACATTAATAAAAAACTAAATTATTTTGTTGATCATAATATGTTTAATAACAAAAAAAATAAATATCTGCTACTTATAACTGCATATTGAATACAAATAGCGAATTATATTACTTTTTTTCCCTAATATTTTGCCCACTGGTGTAGCAGACACACTGGAACATTCACCCAAGGTTTTTGTTAAGTCCCTTGAAGGAGTGGTGCATACATCTTGGCTTAATTCAATCTGGATGGTGTCATGGCTGGTGTCAATCTGTGTTGCCTTCTGTTTTGAAACAGAATAAAAAATTAAGGATATTTTTTTTCAACAAAAAAATCTGAATATATTATGATAAAGAAATACCTCTAATGAGCACTACTGCTCTATGCCTCCTTCCAGCATTTTTTCATCCCCTTTGAATGAAGTGTATCCTGTCAGATAAAGGATACTCTCTTCTAAAGGGGACAGCTCTTCCATTGCAAGTGATCCACCACTAGTGCCTTTAGCGTGCTTTTGGATGCGGCTTGCTTTCTTCCGAATATTACTCTTTTTGTTACTCCAGCACTAAAAAAACAGAATTGTTAAATACATTGTTAAAATATATTTGTAATAATCACAAATTATAAAGAAAAAATTTTCTTTTCTCACTATTCTCAATCAAAATTTTATATTTTACCACTCGCTAGTAAAATAAAACTGAAGAGTAAACAAAAAGTATTAAGTATTTATTTCAGAAAAGCAACAAAAGAGAAAAAATTCAATAACGATTACACCTTTAAGCTTCATTGCATAATTACAAGTTACGGTAATATATAGCACAGGTTCTTATAAAATTAATATTTAAGTATCAAATTTACAAGTAAAATGTATTAAACATAAAGGTATACTTACTTTGGCCCATTTTTTGGCTGGTTTTTGAGCACCAATTAGGCTATTTAAATCAGACGCAATTTCCTCCCATTTTCTTTTTCGATCTTGCCCAATTTTATTTTGAGCAAGGTTTGGATTTTGCTTCATTATTTCAGTCAACTTTCTTAGTTGTTCTTTTGTAACACTATTCCCTTTACTTGAATACATTTCGTTGGTGTAGAAATAAAAAATCCACGAGTAGTCCGTAGGCTGAAGTCTCAAAAGTAGCTCTAAACGAGCTTTCGTTCCGACATTTGAGGGGTAATTTTATTCTATCAAAATAGAACAAAATCTTGGTTGAGAAACATAAATTTTTAAAGTTCTCCAAAATCTGACTGTCCATTATCCCAAGAATATCTGAAGAGAAACGTAATTTGACGTCACTTGGAAATGAATTGACCAATCCGAACAAAAGCAGTTGTCGTCTGCATACTATGATAGCCTCGCGTTCGTTCTCGTTTCTTTTTCGCTAAAATTAAACACTTTACAGATTTTTATGAGTATGTACTTCAAATTTTTTATACAATTATAGTTACTTCAAGATCTTAAAATCTTTTTATTTTCATTTTAAATCATGATGAGTTGATAATTCAATATAAAAAGGTAAAGCACAGACTATGACAGTTATAATTTTAATATGAAGGGATATTACACCGCGTCTGTGATAATTTTTCTGTTTTATTTATTTATTTATTTATTTATTTGCAAAAGTACTTAAAACTTGAATTCTATAGAATATATTAATCTTTTTTTCCACTCTGTAAAAATTAAAATTTGAATCAACTTTTTAAGAACTGCTACCCTACAGAAAATAATCTGATTTTCTTTAAAAAATCTGGAGATATTTCTACCTTATTTATTAAAACAATACTTATTTTAGTAAGCTAAAAAACCCTTTTTATACAAATAAATATTTTGAAATTCAGTTTGACATAAAAATTTCATTTGTACAAAATTTTACGATAAATTTGAATTAAATTTTATTTATTTGCTGTTTGGTACACTGTCTTTTACCAAAGCTTTAAAACTTTCTCTACTATATAAAAACCGGATATTTTACTCACTGAACATACTGTTTTGTTACATAATTTATTTGAACAATTTAACAGAGTTTTGTTTTTCACTATTTAAAATTTTAATGTTTTAACACAACATTAATTTTGAAAAAAATAACAGAGTTTTGTTTTTCACTATTTAAAATTTTAATGTTTTAGCACAACATTAATTTTGAAAAAAATAATATTGATTTGGAGAAAATATATTTACTTAGTATGTATAATTTATTGTCTCAATTGAATAAGAATATAATTTATTGTTTCAATTGAATAAGAATATAATTTATTGTTTCAATTGAATAAGAATATAATTTATTGTTTCAATTGAATAAGAATATAATTTATTGTTTCAATTGAATAAGAAATGTTTTCAAGTGTTATTTCAAGTAGTTTTTGCAAGTACAGAGTGTTCCAAGAAACCTCAGACAAGTATTGTTGAATATATTTTTCTTAAGCAGGAGAAAATAATTCCAGACAATTATATATCCATATATATTTTGAAATTTTATTATGGTTTGATATTTAATAATTTATTTACATTTAAGTATAGAGAAATTTTTTAGTTATTTGTCGAAATAGTACCAACTCAAATAGAGTTTTAAATAATAAATATACACTAATTAAAATGTAAAATATACGATATTTACTGAAAACAAGCAACAAAATCTTTTTCAAACGAAAAAAATTGAAATTTCAGCCTATGTTAAAATGTAAAGGTACAAAGAATGCAAAGTTTTAATAAAAGTTGTAGTTACTATTTCAAACAATATATTTCCATTAATTCGAAAAAGTTTTCATAAACACTCAAATATTGCGTTTAAGTATATTAATTCAATTTGGGAAATCTGTCACTAAAACTTGCTCTTTCCCTAAACCCTGTATAAGTGTTTCTCCTTTATAAGACTAATCGTGCGGTAAAGCATAATTACGTTGTTTATGACTTAATTGATTTTGATTTTCGGTTCGAATTTGATTGAATTTCAATCAAAATTAAAAATTTGTTTTTTGTTCTGCAATATTGAACTTTCAAATATGTTTCTATATATTGCGATTAAGTGAATTTATTTCAATTCGAGATTTCTATTAATTAAACCTCTTTTCTTTCTCAAACCCTATACAAATGTTTCTCCTTTATTAAAATACTGGTGTAGTGAAAAACAACCACATTTCTTGCGATTTTAACGAAGTTCACTGATTCTGATTCTTGAATTTAATTGCACTTACGCGGATTTAATAGCACTTTTTTTTCTCTCAAAACCCTGTATAAGTGTTTCTCCTTTATCAAACTACTCATGGGGTGAAACGCAATTACATTTCTGGTGATTTTAACGAAGTTCTCTGATTTTGATTCTATGATTTGATTGCATTTACGTGGATTTAATAGAACTTGCATTAAACCCTGTATAAGTGATCAAACTACCCATGTGGTGAAACACAACTACATCTCTTGTGATTTTAGCTAAGTTCTCTGATTTTGATTCTCGGATTTGATTGCATTTACTCGGATTTAATAGAATGTTAATTCGAAATCATAATTATTTTTTAAAGTTTAATTTCTGTCGTAAAAAATCAAATTACGTGTCAAAAACTTTAAACAGTGATCAGCTGTTTTTTACTTGTCAAAAAGTAGGTTTTGTTCCTTTACAGTTTCTTTCGTAGTGAGCTTAATAATTTACATTATATCATAAAAAATTTTTTTTCAGATTTTAAAAGGTATAAGATCCTTTAAATTGCAATATACATTAGAAAGAAAACAATTTTTACAAGTACAACTAATTATATTTAAACTATTTAAGCAATCGTTGCGAAAATTCCAATATCTCAAATAAAATGGATAAAATGTGTAATCATTTTATGCATTTTATTTGTTGAAACACTTTCAAATAAGATTTTTATCTATAACAGATTTATTTTTAATTAAATTCATAAGTAATATTCAGATAATTTAATATTTTACTTGCTGAACAGATCTTTCTTTTTGAGTGATTGTATATATTATATTCAACCACTCAGGAAACTTTTTCGGAATAATAAAATGCGAGGGATACGAAATTACAAATGTACGGATTAAATAAAGAAGGATTTTTTTAAATTAAAAATCATAAATGTTTGAACCGGAAGGTTACAAAGTTTATCATAAATGTTTGAACCGGAAGATTACAAAGTTTATCATAAATGTTTGAACCGGAAGATTACAAAGTTTATCATAAATGTTTGAACCGGAAAATTACAAAGTTTATCATAAATGTTTGAACCGGAAGGTTACAAAGTTTATCATAAATGTTTGAACCGGAAGGTTACAAAGTTTATCATAAATGTTTGAACCGGAAGGTTACAAAGTTTATCATAAATGTTTGAACCGGAAGGTTACAAAGTTTATCATAAATGTTTGAACCGGAAGGTTACAAAGTTTATCATAAATGTTTGAACCGGAAGGTTACAAAGTTTATCATAAATGTTTGAACCGGAAGGTTACAAAGTTTAGGAGTACATACTATGAGATAATAGTGATAACATTGGAAACAATATTATAGGTTTCATTGAGTAACAAAAATGATGAGAAGCAGATACAAATAGCTGAACAATAAAAACAAACACAATACAGGAGATTAATTAGAATAATGATAGATGAATTAATTTTTTGATATAAAGATAAACAAAAAGATACTAAATAAGATAAATGTACGGAGAATATCAATAAAAGCATTGCAACAAAAAGAATAATCACAAAAAGAATAATCAAATATATAGGAAGAAGATAAACTCATAATAGATACAAAGATGGCGCCACTATGCGTGTGAAGTTGGAAAAAGTGTGAAGTTGAAGTATCAGATAGGAGGAGAGATTGTGGCTGGAAAATTTTTGCTCACAAAAATCAGGTGATGTATTGAAAAAAATATACGGTAATTAAAAATTATAATAAAAAATAAGTGAAATAATACTAAAAGGTAGATTGAAAATGGATTAATATTTTTTTAAAAGTTTGAAAAAGTATTTGTCGAATATTAAATTGGTAGAAAAAAAAGAGTTCCCTATTGGGATCGAACCACGGATCATTAGGTTTCTGCGCGAGTGCGCTAACCATTACACCATGATATCACGGAAGTATAATAAGAAGTTAAAAAGAAAATAAAGTATATTGGGCATAGCAACAGACTGGTGTAAGTGTAATATTAAGAAGGAATGCGTTGAATTATAAAATAAACGAGAACAGATGTTTTGGGTGGAAATTGAGAGAAATCGTGAGGTCCAAAATGAATTTCGTCTGGCAAAAGTTTGAAAAAGTAGAGCAGACAGAGTAAGTAAAAATTATAACAAAAAATATAAAAAGTATCATAGCATTTAAAATAAAAGGAAAAATTTTTGGTTTGGAGATTTTATGGAGCGAGAGCTTGGATAATAGCGAAGGATTTATCAATTGAGTTATTAAAAGTGACAGAATGGGAAGGATATTTTTAATTTGTGATATTAAATTAATGAAAGATTCATCGGAAGAAAGTTCTTTAACCCTTTGACGGTCAGGGAAATAGAGAGGTAATAATGGCCTCAGGGAACCTCATTTGGAGTATTTCTGTTGGAAAGAAATTTAGTTTATTAAGAAGAGCTTTTGATTTGGCTCGGGTCGTAGTTAATTGACTTTATAACGATTTTTAATTGTTTGCTAGTTTTGGAATTGATGATACAGTGGTTTACATTGTTATCTATAAAATATTAAGTGAGGATTCGATGTTCAGAGGGGAAGCTGGTAAAGATCTTGAGGTATCTTCTATCTGATTTAACAGTAATTTTAAAATTATGAGCATTATTGAGGGAGGTGTGGAAGGAACTAAATTATTGGTTAGTTTGGACCGTGATAAGGGTTTGTTTATATTGTTTCGAACCGATTGTTGAAAGAAGTGGTTAGCCGGTGAAAAATTAGTTATAGGATCGTCATTATCAAGAGAATTAAACCTAAAATAATCATTATTATGTTGTGGAAGAGCAACGAATGAAGTATGAGAGGGGGAGGTGAACTTCATTTTCCAGGCAATCAAACTGGTTTCCAAGTTCAAAAGCTACTCTTTTCTGATTGATGCTAAAGTTATAACAAATAGTACTAATCTAATTAATATTCAATACGAAAAGAATTATTAACCCTAAAAGAAACTGGTAAAAATAAGCAATGAGGACAAAAAAACAACAGATTTTTATGTTCACAACCCCTGTCATTTTCTGTGAACAGAATATAAAATTTACTGAGAAAATTGTCTCAGAAAATATGTTAACAATAAGCAGAGGATGTTGGCTGGAAAAAAAACTTGATTGCTTATTATTACTATCAGTTTTCACTAAACAAAACATAGAACTTTCTAAGAAAAATTTTTTAGCACAAAAGAATTAACCATATAATATATATCATGTACTATGTTGTTTTATAAGTGAAAAAAATGATCTATGTGAGAAAAAATTATAAATATGTAATACTTCCATATCGTAATATGTTTGTGTCAACAACAATTGCCAAAAAAAAAATTTCTTAAAAAATATGCAGTTTATCCGAGAGAGATTACGAGTTAGCCCTCGAATTTCATACTGTTTCGAATTTCATACTGTTTCATGATGTCTTTCTCGTAAGCTACTGCTTGGTTGTGGGATAAAATTTGATATAAGGTACACAGGTAGCAATCTATAAATCTTATCTGCTAACGGATAAACATATTCTTTTTTAAATATTGAAAAATCTTAGGTCTATAACAAACAACGATTGCATGAGTGACAAAACATCATCGTTAAATAATTTATTTATTAAAATCTCATTATCAAGTATTAATGTTGCTTAACACAACTATATACATATATATTTTAATATTTTATTCGTTTTTCTATGACAAAACATTATCGTTAAATAATTTATTTACTTAAATCTCATTATCAAGTATTAATGTTGCTTAACACAACTATATACATATATATTTTAATATTTTATTCGTTTTTCTATGACAAAACATTATCGTTAAATAATTTATTTACTTAAATCTCATTATCAAGTATTAATGTTGCTTAACACAACTATATACATATATATTTTAATATTTTATTCGTTTTTCTATGACAAAACATCATCGTTAAATAATTTATTTATTAAAATCTCATTATCAAGTATTAATGTTGCTTAACACAACTATATACATATATATTTTAATATTTTATTCGTTTTTCTATGACAAAACATTATCGTTAAATAATTTATTTACTTAAATCTCATTATCAAGTATTAATGTTGCTTAACACAACTATATACATATATATTTTAATATTTTATTCGTTTTTCTATGACAAAACATCATCGTTAAATAATTTATTTACTTAAATCTCATTATCAAGTATTAATGTTGCTTAACACAACTATATACATATATATTTTAATATTTTATTCGTTTTTCTATGACAAAACATCATCGTTAAATAATTTATTTACTTAAATCTCATTATCAAGTATTAATGTTGCTTAACACAACTATATACATATATATTTTAATATTTTATTCGTTTTTCTAAATTCACAGCTGATTTGTTGTATTGAAATTATGCAGGTTCCTTAACTAAGTATATTTTCACACCTACATCACATATAAAACCTGTAAACAAAACATCCCAGGAGTTTTCTAAATAGTGACACACGTGATTCCTTCCACCTGATTATCAACCAGGCAAAATTTTGTTGCAAATACATCCGATAAACTTGGTCTTGGAGTTAACATGCGATCAATTTTAAAAACCGTAAATTTTTTGAGAATGAGACTAAAATGAACACAATAACATTACCATAATATAAAATAATTTTATTCAATATATTTAAAAGTTTACAATACTTTATTCGAAAACATGAAACTAGAACAGTTATTACATTACCATAATATAAAATAATTTTATTCAATATATTTAAAAGTTTACAATACTTTATTCGAAAACATGAAACTAGAACAGTTATTACATTACCATAATATAAAATAATTTCATTCAATATATTTAAAAGTTTACAATACTTTATTCGAAAACATGAAACTAGAACAGTTATTACATTACCATAATATAAAATAATTTCATTCAATATATTTAAAAGTTTACAATACTTTATTCGAAAACATGAAACTAGAACAGTTATTACATTACCATAATATAAAATAATTTTATTCAATATATTTAAAGTTTACAATACTTTATTCGAAAACATGAAACTAGAACAGTTATTACATTACCATAATATAAAATAATTTTATTCAATATATTTAAAGTTTACAATACTTTATTCGAAAACATGAAACTAGAACAGTTATTACATTACCATAATATAAAATAATTTTATTCAATATATTTAAAAGTTTACAATACTTTATTCGAAAACATGAAACTAGAACAGTTATTACATTACCATAATATAAAATAATTTTATTCAATATATTTAAAAGTTTACAATACTTTATTCGAAAACATGAAACTAGAACAGTTATTACATAACTATAATCAAATCACCATAACCAATATTTAAAAGTTTACAATACTTTATTCGAAAACATGAAACTAGAACAGTTATTACATAACTATAATCAAATCACCATAACCAATATTTAAAAGTTTACAATACTTTAATCGAAAACATGAAACTAGAACAGTTATTACATAACTATAATTAAATCACCATAACCAATATTTAAAAGTTTTCTTTTACTAGTAATGGTTTCTTCGTTTTTCAGCCAAGAGGGTCTTCCGCACAATACTATTAAAATAGTTTTGCATGTACATTAGGTGGTCGACGCTAAAGTTATCTGGAAAGAAAAAAAACAATTAAATATATGTAGCAAGCATGTAGGTTAGACTGGTCCAAAAAAAACTTTTTTTTTAAATTTTCAGGTCTTGACCCTGAATACTTGTACACATGACAAAAGAAGCCCCCATGCAAAATTTCAACTCATTTGAAGTATATTTAGAGGTAGCTCAAAGACTTTGAAGTTTGGGATTTTGCATTTCATATAATAAATGACAAAAAAAACATTGACACTATGCCTTAATTTGTATTTTCCCATCAAAAACCATAAATTGTACACTCAGATATAGAAATTATTTGTATTTTCCCATCAAAAACCATGAATTGTACACTCATATATACATATTTTTTATTTATATCATAAAATACAAGGGAGCGAGCCAACACAATATCTATTAGTAAGCATATATGAAGAAAATCCTAATAAAAAAATCATACATTTTGAACAAGTGTGGCATTTAAGCAGCCAAAATAATGTATAAAAAATGAATTCTTTACAAAGTAGAATATATGGGTAATTTTCAGAAAATACGACACATAGGAATTTTTATTTATTTCTTCATTTTTAACTTTTTGGACAGGAATACTATATTAAAAAAATACTCGTTTATAAACGTAAGTTTAATTAATACCTTGTAGAGAACAATGCAAAATAGTTAATAAGCATTTAGCAGTTTGCAATTATTCCTTAGCATTCAAGTGTCTGAAAAATTACAATTTATAATTTTATAGCTTTTACTTCCATGTTCCATTTCATTTTTAGTTAGTCTATGTGATATTAATCACCAAACTTTATAAAACAGCTCAGATTGAATAATATAGTTTATATTAATTATTTCGAGTATGCGGAAAAATGACAATGTATAAATGATAATGCTAATAATGATAGAGTTAAATAAACTTTAAAAAAATAGTCATCAAATTTCAAAGGCAGCTACGTTTAATTGTCGCATTTAACAAAAATTACTCGTAGATATATAGTACATTCGCAAAAGTCGATAAATGAATGTATCTTTGCACAAATTTTTCTTCTTGTTTATTTCAATAATATCCTGTTAAAAATTATTAAATAAGAGGTGTAAAAATTTATAATGTAACAAAAAATTATTTAAAATAGTTACAAAGCCTCAAAAAATTTCGTAAATAAATATTGAATGAAAAGATCCGTGTTTCGTAAGGTCACGGACTATCGAATTCGGATTTTGATAGAGTGACATTTTAACATTCAAAGAATTACTAATCAAACTAAAGCGGTTTATTTATCAGCAACTGAAATGCAACTTTTTAGTTAGAACTCTGAAAATACTTACGAAAGGCGTGGTTTAATAAAATATCATGATTTTCCATGCAGTTACAAGAAACTCCGCTGGCAGTCAGCATCGTTTGCTGGGAAGTGCTGCTTATCACTGGATGTTTAACTATTTTTTTATCTTCTTCTATTGCATATTTCCTACTGATTGTAGGCCTTTTAAATTCCACAGTTTCAGGGCTGTTTCCAGGTCGTCTATATTTAAAAAAAGTTGCTTCCTTGCTTGTTCCAGGTTCGTTGATTGACTTCGTGATCAGTGGTATTTTTCTTTCAATTTTTGATATGAATTCATCCCCTGAACTTTTTGAAGAATAAGTCTTGGGGATTTTCTTCTTCGGGCTTTCCTTTTCTCTGGTTGAATCGTGGTTTGACCCTGAAATAATATTTGTTTTATATTACTTCAATAGTTTTAATATACAATAATACTAGTGATGTTCAGGCTAGACTTTGCTTAGTTAGAACACTTTTGTTTGAGTTTTGTGATTTTAGAAAATTCACACTTTAAAAACTTTGTGTTGTACTTAATTTTATACTTATTGCTGCTTATTGGTATAAATATTTTGACAAATTTTTCTTCTGAAATTTATAATATGTTATAATTTTCCAAAAAATGAATATAAATGTGTTCAGACAATGTCTGAAAGATAAAATTTTATCGACTTTTCTTCTTCTTTTTTTTTTTTTTTTTTTAATGAGAGAACAATAAAAAAATTTCTTTTTCGTATATATTTTATCATCGACTCATCCTCCAAACCATTTAAATACGTAAAAGTACTCATGAAATTACTTTTATTTTTGATTTGCTTCTTTTCTTTCTTGTACTCCTCCAGTTCACTTGTTTCAGGGCTGTTTCCAGGTCGTATATATTTAAAAAAAGTTGTTTCCTTGCTTGTTCCAGGTTCGTTGATTGACTTCGTGATCAGTGGTATTTTTCTTTCAACTTTTGATACGAATTCATCCCCTGAACTTTTTGAAGAATAAGTCTTGGGGATTTTCTTCTTCGGGCTTTCCTTTTCTCTGGTTGAATCGTGGTTTGACCCTGAAATAATATTTGTTTTATATTACTTCAATAGTTTTAATATACAATAATACTAGTGATGTTCAGGCTAGACTTTGCTTAGTTAGAACACTTTTGTTTGAGTTTTGTGATTTTAGAAAATTCACACTTTAAAAACTTTGTGTTGTACTTAATTTTATACTTATTGCTGCTTATTGGTATAAATATTTTGACAAATTTTTCTTCTGAAATTTATAATATGTTATAATTTTCCAAAAAATGAATATAAATGTGTTCAGACAATGTCTGAAAGATAAAATTTTATCGACTTTTCTTCTTCTTTTTTTTTTTTTTTTTTTAATGAGAGAACAATAAAAAAATTTCTTTTTCGTATATATTTTATCATCGACTCATCCTCCAAACCATTTAAATACGTAAAAGTACTCATGAAATTACTTTTATTTTTGATTTGCTTCTTTTCTTTCTTGTACTCCTCCAGTTCACTTGTTTCAGGGCTGTTTCCAGGTCGTATATATTTAAAAAAAGTTGTTTCCTTGCTTGTTCCAGGTTCGTTGATTGACTTCGTGATCAGTGGTATTTTTCTTTCAACTTTTGATACGAATTCATCCCCTGAACTTTTTGAAGAATAAGTCTTGGGGATTTTCTTCTTCGGGCTTTCCTTTTCTCTGGTTGAATCGTGGTTTGACCCTGAAATAATATTTGTTTTATATTACTTCAATAGTTTTAATATACAATAATACTAGTGATGTTCAGGCTAGACTTTGCTTAGTTAGAACACTTTTGTTTGAGTTTTGTGATTTTAGAAAATTCACACTTTAAAAACTTTGTGTTGTACTTAATTTTATACTTATTGCTGCTTATTGGTATAAATATTTTGACAAATTTTTCTTCTGAAATTTATAATATGTTATAATTTTCCAAAAAATGAATATAAATGTGTTCAGACAATGTCTGAAAGATAAAATTTTATCGACTTTTCTTCTTCTTTTTTTTTTTTTTTTTTAATGAGAAAACAATAAAAAAATTTCTTTTTCGTATATATTTTATCATCGACTCATCCTCCAAACCATTTAAATACGTAAAAGTACTCATGAAATTACTTTTATTTTTGATTTGCTTCTTTTCATATTTCTTCTCTTTCTTGTACTCTTCCTCTTCACTTGTTTCTGACTCTATAAATAAATTTATAAAGAATTATTATTATTATTGAATATATATATGTATATACAGTGGTGGCCAAAAGTGTGGACACTTTTTGAAAGTTTCATGCTTTTCAACTTTGTGTGCTTATAGAATATATTAATTTTCACTTAAATACAAACGTTTATATATCAAATTGAAGGTACTTTAATGTAGAATTTAATAATGAATACAGTATTACAATATCTGTATTACAAAAAAATTATGCAACTAATTGTAAGATCTATCTTAGATTTGCACGTTTATATATCAAATTGAAGGTACTTTAATGTAGAATTTAATAATGAATACAGTATTACAATATCTGTATTACAAAAAAATTATGCAACTAATAGTAAGATCTATCTTAGATTTGCACGTTTATATATCAAATTGAAGGTACTTTAATGTAGAATTTAATAATGAATACAGTATTACAATATCTGTATTACAAAAAAATTATGCAACTAATAGTAAGATCTATCTTAGATTTGCACGTTTATATATCAAATTGAAGGTACTTTAATGTAGAATTTAATAATGAATACAGTATTACAATATCTGTATTACAAAAAAATTATGCAACTAATAGTAAGATCTATCTTAGATTTGCATTTTTTTAAAGTGATACTTACACAATCAATACTTAGTAGGATAACCCATATTTTTTAAGACATTTTTTTAAAGTGATTAATCTACAAGCACGCAAAGTTGAGAAGCATGAAACTTTCAAAAAGTGTCCACACTTTTCGCCACCACTGTGTATATATATTATATATATATATATATATATATATATATATATATATATATATATATATATATATATATATATATATATATATATATATATATATTATATATAATATATATATAATATATATATATATATATATATATATATATATATATATATATATATATATAATATATATAATATATATTATATATATATATATAATATATTATATATATATATATATATATATAATATATTTTATATTATATACGTATGCAGAAAAAGCAGACATGCATTACATGTACGGCCGTGCAAATGGTAACGGCAGAGCTGCGTTACGAATGTATTGCGAGGAGTATCCTGATCGACGAATGCCGGATCATAGAATTTTTCAACAGTTACATCGTCAACTTTGTGAAACAGGTGCGTTCGACGTCAACAGACATGACGCTGGTCGATTAAGAGCTGTACGCACTCCAAGGCTGGAAGAAAGCATCTTGAACATTGTGGCTGATAGACCCGAGTCAAGCACAAGAACTGTTGCGCGTGACGTAGGTGTGAGTCGTCAGGCTGTATGCAGAGTGTTAAACAAAAATCGCTTGCACCCCTTCCATTTTCAGAAAGTACAAGCATTGAATCCGGCAGATTATCCTCTCCGCGTGAACTTCTGCCTGTGGGTGATGCAGCAATGTACGTTGCAGCCGGATTTCGTAGGTGATGTGCTATTCACAGATGAAGCGACATTTTCACGCGAGGGTGTCTTTAATGCGCACAATTCCCATGTATGGGCAACCGATAATCCACATGCAACGCGTCCACATGCGTTTCAACAACGTTTCTGTATTAATGTGTGGGCTGGTATTGTGAACGACTTTTTGATTACCCCATGCTTACTACCCACGCGACTCAGTGGCGGAAGCTATCTTATTTTTCTGAAAGAAGTGTTACCACAACTGCTGCATGATGTTCCGATCGCCATTCGTAACCGCATGTGGTTTCAGCACGATGGGGTGCCAGCACACTTCAGCATTGATGTACGGAATTACCTGAATGCCACGTTTGGGGCTCGATGGATTGGGCATGGTGGACCAATCAATTGGCCACCCCGATCTCCCGATTTATCGAGCCTCGATTACTTTTTATGGGGACATCTGAAGCATCTTGTTTATGAGACTCCAGTTGACTCAGATGAGGATCTCGTCGCTCGCTTATCTGTAGCTGCTGCAGGTGTGCGTGAAATACCAGGCATCTTTGAACGTGTACGCCAATCGCTCCACCGACGCTGTCAAGCATGTATCGCTTCTGGTGGACACAAATTTGCACACTTACTGTAAACATGACACTTGTCAACAACGCTTTCGATAAAATCTTTGTTTTTCCTTTCGGCCGTTATTTCTCCTGTTTACGCCTCACCGCGTCGCTTGCGACTATACATTCCTATACAATAAATCATTGTTACATCAGCCGTTATTTCTCCTGTTTACGCCTCACCGCGTCGCTTGCGACTATACATTCCTATACAATAAATCATTGTTACAATGTCCTGTACCTACCATTAAAGTTTGTACCATGAATTCGGGACCACCCTGTATATATATATATATATATATATATATATATATATATATATATATATATATATATATATATATATATATATATATATATATATATATATATATATATATATATATATATATATATATATATATATATATATATATATATATATATATATATATACAGGGTGGTCCCGAATACCCTATATATATATCCACCTACCCTATATATAGTCCTACCCTATATATATATATATATATATATATAGGGTGTCCCAAAAGGTCGTTTACAAATTTAACATGCTGGTCTGTCATATCATGATGAACAAGATTTACATAGGAACTTGTGTCCGAAAATTAAAACTGCGACCGCTAGAGGGCGATAATTGCACGAAAACGGGAGAGAGGGAAAAACAATCATTTCAGGCGTGGACGTTGAAGGAGAAGGATGAATGAGTTTAGTAACGTAGAAATGGCCGACATGCATTACGTATACGGCGCCGCTGATGGAAATGGACGAGCCGCGGCACGGACGTACCTTGAGCGCTTCCCAAACAGACGTCAGCCAAGTCATGTTTTGTTTGAACGATTGCACCGCAGATTATGTGAATCAGGTGCTTTCGTAGCACGTAGCCACATCGGTCGAGAACGTGCTACACGCACACATGTCGTAGAAGAAACCGTGCTACAGGAGTATGCCATCAACCCGCAAAGAAGTCTCCGAGAAGGCGAACGTGTCTTGGGTGTAGCTCGTTCCACCATAATACGCATACTGCACGATGACATGCAACACCCTTATCACTTCCAAAAAGTACAGGCATTGTGCGCTGACGATCATCCCAAGCGCATTGCATTCTCACGCTGGTATTTGCAACAGCGGGTCGCACAGCCAGATTTTCCATCATGGATTTTGTTTTCTGATGAATCCTGCTTTACACGGGATGGTGTCGTGAACCTGCACAACAAGCACGTATGGGAGCATGAAAACCCAAGATGTACACGTGCCCATGCACATCAACAACGTTTCAGCGTAAACGTTTGGGCTGGTATTATCGGTGACATGTTGATTGGCCCTTACCTTCTACCTGAACGCCTCGGCGGAAATACCTATCGCATTTTTTAGAAAGAGTTTTGCCGGATCTGATGGGTGACGTTCCAGCCGCTACACGCCGAAACATCTGGCTTCAGCATGATTGAGCGCCTGCCCACTTTAGCTACGCTGTTCGAGAATACCTCGATAGGATTCATCCTAATCGCTGAATCGGTAGAGGCGGACCAGTCCCATGGCCGCCGCGATCCCCCGACCTGACTCCCCTGTATTTCTACCTGTGGGGACACATGAAGTCCATAGTGTACGAGACACCTGTAACATCGGACATGGATCTTATCGCCAGGATCGCGGAAGCGGCAGCACGTGTCCGTGACACTCCTGGCCAATTTGAACGGGTTCGTGAATCCATGCGCCGACGCTGTGAAACGTGCATTGTGGCGAATGGAAGGAATTTTGAGCATTTGCTGTGATGTAAATGTTTTATAATAAAAGTCATATTAACACCGCTATCGATATCATTTTTTTCTCCTCATCCAAACCTGCACTTATCGCCCTCTAGCGGTCTCAGTTTTAATTTTCGGACACAAGTTCCTATGTAAATCTTGTTCATCATGATATGACAGACCAGCATGTTAAGTTTGTAAACGACCTTTTGGGACACCCTGTATATATATAATATATATAATATAATATATAATATATATAATATATATATATTATATATATATATAATATATAATATACATATTATATATTATATTATATATATTATATATATTATATATATATATAATATATATATATTATATATATAATATATATAATATATATGTATAATTTAGGTCTTATACTAAATTGAAATATTTTAAATTTTCTCGTTAAAAAACAGTAAATCCTGCTCCTATATTATGTTTTTTTTCTATGAAAATTAAAGAATTTTCCCTCCTCTACACGTATGTTGTATAAATTTTTCATGAGATGTTCAAAATTTCATTTTCAAGTTGTAATAGAAAATGAATTTGTATTATAAAAAAATACTGAGAAGATAATTTTCTCATACCATATCTCTTCATAGTCCAGTAAAATTAGATTTTTTCGTTAGAAAAATATTATGTTATATTTTTTTCTACAAGAAGCTTTTCTATATTATTATAAAGGATAATTAAAAACTCCCCTACTTTCCTCTGTTTCGCTTCAAGGGTGGCGCCAGTAGGGGATTAGGAAGGGGATCAATTATACCCCTGTCGGGCATGTCCAGACCCCCATCGGAAAAATTTTAGAGTCTCGTCGGGAAAAAAATCTGGTCAATTGTTTTTTCTAAATAATGTCAAAAATTCATTTACAAATGCCTAATAAAAATGTTTGTAGTTGATTTTTTATTTATTTATTTTTAAGAATTAATATAATAATAAAAATTAGTAAAATATATTGTAAATTCTACGTAATCGTAGTTTCACGCAATAAATATGCGCGTCGGAAAAAAGCAAAACAAAAAGTAACAAAATATTTTTTATTTATTATTTTTTTAACATTTTCTTAGTAGTAAAAAATTGTTGATTGATTCAGAAAAATAAACTGTGCGTATTCAATATCTTAAAATAAATATTAATCAACGTAACAGATTCTCATTGACTTATTTTGTGTACAGTGTATGAAATGGAAAAAAACACCTTGATTAACTTAATCACATTTTCACGTACAAAGAGTCAATACCACATTTCAAGTTACGAAAATGAACGGAAAAGCGCATTCTGTGCTGGATAAACATAGAAGTTTGTCTATAGTTATAGGTTTTTAATTTTCAAAATGCGGAAACTGCCGCAATCTGGAAGGATATGTGATTCGTCTAAACGTGTATATATGATTTGTCTAGGGCATGTTCTGGTTTACGAGTACTAATGTTCAACTCAGTAGCCTTGTAATTTTGAACCAATCCAGATGAAAAGGAAACTCCTGGATAAGTACCCCCCAGTGGTCTAGATTTGCTATGGGAACATGGAGGACTTTGCGACTCGACAGATTTGACGTGCATCAGTCACCATTTACTTTACGACAATTTCAAAAATCGGGATTCAGAATTTTTCCAACGTATATTATTAATAAAAATAATCAACATTTTATAACTTTTTAAAACTATATTTTTTTCATGATATTATTACCTTTGGAAGAACGAATTTTTACAATTTTGGGAAAAAATTTCGATTCAATCAAAACGCAAAACGTTCTTGAGATGTGACGAGTTTGAGATATTATCATTGAGCTATTATTTCGAAGCTATTACTATGTACTAATTAATTAGTCCAAACGATATTTTAAGTTAGAAAATTAGGCATAAAAACGTACTCCGATTAAACATACCTTTTTTCGTTGGATTCGGATTCGTGACTCCAAAATATAGTAGTTTCAATTTAGAAATATTGTTTTAACAGTTTTTTCAGGAGCGCGTTTGAAAGTTAGAACCCTTTAATGTTAACTTTAATTTGTGTATTTCACTATATCCCAATTTTTTAAACCGAATTGAAAAAGTTTTGCATACAATTCCAATCAGATCAATCAATTCCTAATCGTTTTTCTAAAGATAATTCCATACAAGATAAAACTTGTAGTAAACATTTATTATTATTAAGGGAAGTCGAGAAACTTAAGAAATATAAGGTATACAATTTTCTCATCATTTGCAATTTTAAATGTCGAAATGCAAAATTTAAGCAAAATCGGTCAAATAAGTCCTGAGAAATGAAAATAAAAACTCGTTGTTAAAAATAATATTCAAGTAAAAATTAAATAAAAATAAAATAAAAAAATCAAAAATAAAATTAAATTTAAAATCACCCATTCAGTGAATAGCTGAGACCTGAAATGTGAAACTTGAGCTTGGAAGAAGCTTTGTGTAAACAAATTGATTCAAATTGATTTCAAAGGTAACAAATTGATTTCCTACATTGACCTGTCAAAACATCCTTTTCGTCTCTGAAACATCTTGGGGACCGCAAAACCCCCTAAACTTTTGCTTTCTTAGGACATTTTTCCCGGGGTTTTAGAAAAGCAACACGCTTTTGACAGACCGGTTTTACGCACAAAAAAGTGGCGTTCACGTCGTCCTAGGGATTATTTTCTGACATCCCCGCCGTACCTTAGCATTGTGCGTAATCAGTGTTGATCATTAAAAAGCAATTTAATTTCAAGCAATTTGATTTAATTTAATTAGCATTTTTTATATTTAAAAATATGATTTAACAGAACGAGTTCAAAACTAAAATCTTTTGAATTTTATAAGTTTACCGTTATTGTTTTAAAATCGTTATAATTAAAAATGCACATTAATGACACTTTTTTTTAAAAATATATAAGCCATACAACCGTAAATTTGTTAAATTTTTCGATTAGAATTAAAAATAAAAATCTTTTTTCATAAAAATAATTATTCGTGGCATTTATTATGAATTCGATTGTATTATCTATTTATTTCCGATCTTTATTAATGCCTTTGCACAAATAATTATTCAAATTATTATAATCATATCATTCAGATTGCTTGACGCTTAAGGAGTTCCAGTGAAATTCTCAGTAATAGTAATGAATTTTTTTTAATATAATAAATCATTTTTTAGCATATTTGACAGACAATTAATTATTTCGGTGAATATAGCGAGATGCTCTTCATATTTTTTGTAATTTTAAACTCATTCCAAAAATCAAAGTAACGTGTAATTTAAATATCGGCGTAAAACAATGTTTATAAAAGTTATAAAAATAATTTATTTTAACCAAGATTAAGTTGAAATTAAAGTAATAAAATTTTCGCAGATGATACTTTTATCCTCGCACAACACAAAAACATTAATAATATTATTACACATCTTAACATTCTTGAAGAAGAATGGTTCATTAAATGGAAGATAAAAATTAACACCGACAAAAGCACTTCTACCCTGTTCACAAAAAAAAAAAAAAAAAAAAAGAATCATACCCAACATCTACCCTGTTTTACACAATACAACACTGCCCTGGTCTGATACTTGTAAATACCTAGGGGTCATATTCGACACCAAACTTAAATGGAATATTCACATTAATAATATTTCTGATAAATTTAGAGCCACTAAGGCAAAACTCTACACACTCCTTTATGGGAAATCCAAACTTTCTCTTTACAATAAAATTATAATTTATAAAGCCTATCTCCGCCCTCTACTCACTTATACACACCCCCTGTGGAGTTACACCCATAACACTAAACAATAAAATTATCATTTATAAAGCCTATCTACGCCCTCTACTCACTTATACACACCCCCTGTGGAGTTACACCCATAACACTAAACAATAAAATTATCATTTATAAAGCCTATCTCCACCCTCTACTCACTTATACACACCCCCTGTGGAGTTACACCCATAACACTAAAATTAACAAGTTGGAATCTCTCCAAAATCAAATGATTAAACTTATCACTAAAGCACCCTGGTATGTCAGAGGTGACAAAATTAGGCAAGAGCTTAATATTCCAACAATTCGGACCTTTTTCGCAAAAAACAGCAATAATCTCTACAACAGGATTGATCAAACTAATAATGACATCATTAAAAATCTCCCCATTTATGATCCCATGACCCGCCAATAGATACCACCCCTGATCAATTCTCAGATTTCAAAACCCCAGACCCCCCGATCATTGATCCTTTTTCTTATTTTATCTTATTTTTCATTAATTCCATTTTTATTCCCCATTCTACACATGATTTAACTTTAGTTATAGTTTCTAGAAATTCTTTTAATAACTCAGTTTTGTACCTTTAAGATTGAAGCTAAGTTTTTGAACAATAAAATTTTATAAATTTATTACAGGAGTAAGTTGAAGTCAATCGTGAATGACTATTTCTTTTTTAAAAAATGTAAAAAGGGAAATTTTATATATGCTACACAGTTTCAATAAATTGCTTACTTTTCATGACATTTACAACAAAAAAATTGAAGTGTATTAACTGAAATATTTATGTGTTTTCGCATTTTTAAAACTATTTTAAAAAGACATAAGGAAAGTTGAAGAAAAATATTTTTAGAAATTTAGAACGCATATTTTAGATTCTAACTAAGAGTTCATGGATAAATGTGCTGAAAAACGCGCTTTAAATTTAATGTTCAGTTAACGCATGAAATATTTTTAAAGGAAAAATTTAAATTATTATATACAATTTAGAAAATAAATTTAAAATTTTTTTTTCAAATAGTTAACATAACTATTATAGTTTATGATTTTTCAAGAAATCTTACACAAAAAAGAACTCCTTATACATATAAGAATTGATTCAAAGAATTCGGAATGTAGTTTTTTACACTGAATCGTATAAAATCACCATAGAAGTTTCCCCACGCTTTCTCAGTTGCAAAAGAAAAAAAATGCAAAACCTCCACCAGGTATTTCTATTATCCCAAACTACCCTAGTGTAAAAAATAGCTAATGGGCAGACAAAAGTATTGTATACTTACTTGTTCGTGTAATGGAACTGATATTCGGCCCTTTCCTATTCATCCATAACAGAAAAAAGTATTGTATACTTACTTGTTCGTGTAATGGAACTGATATCCGGCCCTTTTCCATTCATCCTGAAATTAAACGAAGAAACATAAATGAAAAAAATAAAAATACTTACTTATTGGTTTGTTGATTCTTTCGATTCTCATCTCAGGGGTAAATGTACCTTACTAAATAATTATTATTTTATTATTTTAAAAATATACAGTCAACCCCACTTAAAGGAATACCATCGATTCCAACCAAATCTATACAATTAAGCGGGTTATTCGATTAGTAGGAGAGTACAATGTTCAATCTTAAATTCTGAATTTTTACGAAATTTTACTTTTTAATAGTATTTAATGCATAGTACAGTCCGCAAAAAGAAAAACGAATCACCCTGAATAACTTTCGTTCTACTGATCGGATTTTCACGAACTAAGTGTCAATCTTAATGGTTCCTGGGGGTGACCTCAAATATGCTAATTAATTAGTGCTAACTATTAATTAAGTTACGAAATCAGACACAAAAACGTATTTTCTCTGAATAAACATGCATTTTTTTTTACATATTTGGATTTCTTATCTTCAAAATATAGGGGGTAGCCGCAATCTGGGAAATGTGGTCCCCATAGTTTGGTCAGGAGAGCGATTCAAAGTTCGTACCCCTTAATGTTAATTTCGCTTTTTGCGTTTTCAGTCATATTTTCAAAACTAATGAAGCAATTCAAAAAAATTGCACCCACTCATAAAACTCATTTACCCAAAGATAATTTCATGCAAAAAATAATTTTTAATAATTATTTATTATTTTTTATTATTTAATTAAAGTGAGGATGAAAAAATATTGAATTATAAGGTATGAATTTTTTTATACCATATAAATCTACATATTTTTCAATTGAAAAATCTAAAGTTTCAACTGTTATTATTTATTAAAAGCTGAGAAAAATTAAAATTAATTAATTTTAAAAAAATAATTTGGCGACAATAAAGAAATAACTAATTGGAGCGATTAATATTAAAATGTGATAAACTTGGGAGGAACTTGACTTCGCGCGCGTAGCGTAAAACTTCATTCATATTTTTTTCGCTAATAATCGTTTGCTAATCTTTTTATTTTTATTTCTTTCACACTATAAAATACGATGTTTCTTTTTTAGTCATTTAATAATTTATTTTCAATTTAGTAAAGAATTTCGAATAAAAAACACTTTATTCAACAAATGTCTAGTTTTAAAACAGCGTGCTTCTGATAGAATACACCAGATTGTGGTTATTTAATGTGATTATTTTTTATTTTTCTTATTTTGTTTTTCCATAACTGATACAATTTCAATAATATACATACGTATGCATAGATTTGGAATAATATATTTATCAATTTCTTGAATATATATTTTATAAATATTAATAAAAATACGTAGTAAACATTTTTAAACATCTCTCACAACATCGCAAATTTCTCAACATCTTATAGGGTAAACTAAACAATGAAGGAACACTTAAGCTTAGCTTGCCTTTTAAAAAAATTCATAAAAATTTCAAAATTTGTAATTTTAGCTAAATGATGGTGTCGACATATTTGTTATTAAATGCAAATTATGTAAAAAAAAGTTAGATAACTTACATAATATTGTTTTAAGCTTTTGGTGGTTTAAATAATAAGTAGTAAGATGACCAAGTGAAGGAACAGTTCTTACCAGTGAATAAACACTAAATTTTCCAGTGAATGAACACTTAATTTTGAGAATGTTTGATGCTCGTTAGGAATCCATAGGCCACACAAATTTCTTGGAATTACGACATATAACCATAGTTAATGTTGTAAAATATTACTTTTTTTTCAGTCATGGAATGGAAAGTAAAATATGTTTGAATACATAATTTTAAAAAAATGTTTTTCATTTTTTTCTCACAGTTTAATAGTCCGTTCTAAATTATGAATGTTTATCATTGTGTAATCCGATGATGTTTTTATTATTATTATAATTCGATCATTTTTTTGTTTACTCTTTTCCCCATATTTTTTAAGCTTTTTTTAAAAATCTTTTTAAGTATTTTTTTTTTCTCTTCGTCATGAGTAATTTATTTCTTTTTCTTTTGATTTAACCTTCCTCTTTTTTCCAAATTTTGAGCCAATGTAAATGTATCACCGAAATTTCTTTTGATTTTCCAGTTCCATTTCCAGAATTCCTCACTGGATAATAAATGAGAAAAAGGAGTTTCGAAGTTTGAGTAAAACCCATCTCTCATTGACGTATATCTAGTAGTTACTTATAAAATAAATTGTTTTTGCAACTAACAATGCCTCAAGAGGACTTATCTCAAAATCAGTTTTCAAGAAACTTTCATTATTAATGTTAGTTGTCTCAGCTTCAGAGCCAAAATTTGATTATACAATTGTTCTTTTTGAAATAAATTCTTCAATATTGAAGAAAGCACAGGCTATTGGATATTTGGGAGATTAAACTTTTCTATCAATGTTCCTTTAAAAATTTGCAACATAACTTGTGAGATTTCCTTCTCAAGTTTCTGAAGAAATAGCACATCGTTACTCTCGAAACATGTGTTTTGTTGATAAGTTGTCTTGCTCATTGACTCTTGGTGTCTGTTTTGCATGCATTTGTTACAGTCAACGTTTTCTACATCGAATGAAAAAATATCGCATTTCATAAAAGCATTTTAACTTCATCGGTTGATGCCTCAAATCTTATTTAAAAATGGATGTAAAATTTTCTAGACATATTGTTTTACAATTCTTTTGTTTTCAAGATCTAACGAGATTTCCAAGATTTACGTAGAAAACTAAATCAGAAAATTTGTTTTGAGGAACAAAACTTGCTCAGTTTCAAATTGATATGAGATTTATACCTATCCAGAAGAAGCAAAATATGGAATTTGATTGCATTTTTAATTAGCCATGGGTAGAAACAATTGCAATATATTTGTAAAATGTTGCTGCGGTCATCGTTTCATTTCATGAATAGCTTTTTCCAATGAAATATGTAGCAGGGACTGATTCTGTAATATCTCAACGAATTCTTCGGTAAGGAAAAACTACCAATGGAGGTACTTTTTCTTTCCTAGGTACTTTAGAATATAAATCCTTATAATTTTTAAGGCCGCAGATTTTTCCCGTTTAAGGGCAGTATTTAACTCTTGTTTCATTCGCATTGTAAATGCAATCACTTTATAAAAAGGATGCCAGGGCTACTTCCCTCCTAAAGATTCTTCTGAAGTTCTTAAAACCAGTATTTCTAATATTATTCTCTAAGGGAAGTTTTGCCTTCTGAAACTATCTTCGCATCGCACTGAGTTATCGGTGGATGTCGCTTTAAAAAAACTTCACACCTATTTTTCTCCTAGATAATTGCCTTTAAATGGATTTTTCCTACCAGTTCCCGTTAGGAGATTAAAGACGTCAATAAAATAATAATTTAGCTATTTATTGGCACAAAATCCTGCAAAGAAATTTTCCATCCAAGCTTTTATTATTATATTCAGTTGTTATATTTAGTTAATAAACATAGTTTATCAAGGTGTCTAAGGTATGATGTAATAACTAATCACTACATTTATTAAGATAAATAATAAATTAATTATTATTATAATTCTTTAAATAAATTTAGCAATTAAATTTGCATATTTAAATGAAATAGTTATAGGAACTATTCATACAACATTTAACTGAATTTTAGGAGTCCTCTATGTCGCTGAACTACTAATTATCCATGTAAAATCATATTTCACACATACTATTCATTCACTGGGAAATCTATTCCTTCACTGGTTAGAAGTTTTTTTATTTTTATTTTTAACATAATTTTGATTTATAATATGACAAAAGGTACAAGAAAATTAAAATTTTTCTTTTATTTTCATTAACTTGAAAAAATCCCATTAAAGGAACACTTGTTTATTCATTGGTTTTTCATCGTTCGGTAATCCAGTTAATAAACACCCCCTAATCTCAGTACTTGCTTATGTTATGATGATTAAAATAAATAAAACGTAACTTCAATGACCATATTTTAAATCGCAATCGCAATGAGAAAAAAAGCATTATTACATGCAATTAATTGTAGTTTACACGGATAACAACAAACACTGACCTTATAATTTTGTCAAAGAAACAAGGCGTTGAACAGATACTAACACATTCAAAACTTTTTCCAGAGAAGACTCAAATACCAGGTAACTAAATGCATTGTTAGATGACTTCCTATTGTTAGGTAGTAAGCTACTGTTACCAATCAATCTAAATTAAAACGTTTAGAATCTTATTTCTAAGAAATATCTATGAAATGCTCCTTCATTTGTTGGTTTACCCTATATCATCCTAATCTTAAAAGAAATTTCCGGAAGTGTATTGCAGAACTATTTTGCCAACTATTTAATTAAATTTTAACATTTTAAAAATCTTATTCTTTACCATTTTACGTTTATTATTTCTTCATTAATATACTAATAAAATTTTTTAGAACTTTAATTTAGATTTTCTTTAATTTAGGTTTATTTTTTAAATTATAGTCAAGTTTTTTTTTAAAGAATTATTGTCTGCTAGCTAAGAATAAAACCTTGTTAAGAAATTAAAAACATTCAGCTGTTTAAAATTATTTAATGCAAAGCAGCTTATTATTTACTTAGCATACTATTTTTCTTTGAAAAAAGAATATAAATTATTGATTGTCTTTTTTTTTTGTTTCTTGTGACTTCAACTTAGATTATCTAAAATAGTGTTGATGTTTTATAAGTCACTACAAAGAGGATAAAGATACCGAACATAAAAAGCTGTGGAATACGTATTCAATTTTTTTAGTGTCTTAAAATATCTCAGTATCTTAAATGTCGTCCTACTATCCTAGTTGTGAAATTAAATTTTTAATTATCTGACCACGTGTGATTCACTAATTATTTCATTATATCTTTTACTCTTTATGATACCAAGTAGATTTTTTTTCTTATAATATACTAAACTATTTTGTTTAATTTTTTACTTTAGCATGATTTCCAAGATATTATTGTAGTATAATTTGTTATCAGGAAAATGCCTTATTTTGTTAAGCAGGAAATACTAAAAATTGAAATTTGTAAGGATTCCGAAGCTGTGCCAATTTTATGATTTCCAAGATATTATTGTAGTATAATTTGTTATCAGGAAAATGCCTTATTTTGTTAAGCAGGAAATACTAAAAATTGAAATTTAAGGATTCCGAAGCTGTGCCAATTTTAAAGTCATCTGATTTTTAAAAAAAATTAAAAAAAAAACATGGCAAGTAGGCTAACATACTTTTTACAGAAACTGTGAAAACTAATTTTCCTATATTTCGTCAAAAGAGGATAAGAATGATATTGCTCCAAGGGACCTACTCAAAAATTTCGCTATTTCCAGAATGAAATCTGTTTGATCGAAACATATTATTCCTTGAAAATTAAAACGAGGGAAAAATTAACTTTTATTACTTATCTAAGCTTATTCCATTTATTTAATGATGGCGGTATTAAGGTTAAGGATATGCGTTGGAAGCTCCGTTTATTATTATACTATGAATGCATTAAATCATGTAGCTTGAATAATTTATTTTAAGTAAATTATTTAATAATTTTAAGCAAATAAGGGTGTAAAATTAAACTCGATCGAAATACTCCGAAAGTGTACCCTGAAATATATGTCGAATAAACTTTGGAATCGATATATAAAAAATACCTTTTCAAACAACTTCGAGTAGGACGGAAACGCCAACTTGTTTAAAAAAGTTGTCCTTGTTACTATTTAATTTCGATTCCTGGTACTAGGGGACATTCCATTTTCACATTCCACTTTTGAAATTTCAATTATAAACGGATTTTTTTTATGACCTTAAACTGAAATGTTATGGCTTGCAGCAAAAAAAAAAATTTTTTTTTACTGCATTAATTTTTTTACAAAGTAGTGAATTATTTTTTTTTTCAATCTAAGAACCTGTGCCTATAACATATGTAAAACTTATTATAATATCGAGTGAAATAATTTAATATGTTGTGTAACTAAATGGATAATCCCAAGAAACTGAATCGAAAATATAAAAACTTCATTGATTTAAAAAAATAATAGATGATATTAAAAATAGACATGTTTTGAGCGTCCAATAATAAAAGTCACAAGTTATCCAAGCCTGACAAATCTTGAGAATAGGCGATTATATTTGAAAACTCGAAACATGTCAACTTTTAAAAAATAGACATGTTTTGAGCGTCCAATAATAAAAGTCACAAGTTATCCAAGCCTGACAAATCTTGAGAATGGGCGATTATATTTGAAAACTCGAAACATGTCGACTTTTACTCCCCTCTTCATATGTTTTGAAGCCAGTTGAGTTTTTATCGTCAATTATACTGTTTTACATTTGGGTCTTGATCATTATTTTGATAAGGATTTTACACTAGTTAAAGTAAACATATGCATTTTAATATTTTATCAGGATTCATATGGTCTTTAAAAATGTAAGAGCATCAATATTGCAAAAGTTATATTTAACTATAAAATTAACATTTTGACACCAGATATTTTGAGTTTATGAAATTAAATATTTTATCTCTTAAGTTTTTGTGCCCCCATTTCAGTATCTTAAGGATCTTACGAGCTCTGTTTAAAAAGAGATCATCAGATATATATAAGAAAGCAAAAATAATCATAGTAGCAGTATTTGGTGATAAATGTAGCTTATCGTAATTGAAGAATATGCTGTGCGACATTTTATGGTGAATTTGCGAACGTATAAGTTTCAGAATGTATTGAAACATGAGGATGCTATTTGCTAATCATCTTTATCCAAAGGAAACGATGTAACCTAAATATCTAGTAGAATGAAGCGATTTTTTAAACAATGAATCCTACAATTTGCAACATATTATTTCAATATCTTATTCTTAAACATAACATATTTCAATGTTTTTAAAATGCCACTAAACATTCAGCAATTCATTGAGTTATAGAAAAAAGAAATCGTAAATTACAGAAAACCTTGTGAATGTGCATTAGAATTACTATACAATCTACATTTTATTTTTCATGCACTTTTTTTTCCTTCAAACTTTCATGCCTAGAAGACTCGATTAAAGCTGTAAAAATCATTATCCCTAAAATTTTGTATATAGCTATTATAAGTTATGTTAATTTGATTTTAGTATGAAATCCTCGAATAAACATAGCAAAAATAGCATAATCTAAATAATATCAGATAAAAAGTTCATGTATTTAAATTCTGAAAACTTATAAATCGATTCAAATTTTCTTTTCAAAAGAGATTAAAATAATTTTTTTTTTATTTATTTATTTTTTTTTTTTTGCTTTTTGGACATAAATGAACTTAAAAATTGTCTATTGCCTAGAAACTTCGAGGTGTTTTCTATTAACTATTAATTAAACCTCTCAGAGCAATCACAAAACATTATTTCAATTTTTTTACAGTCAGAAATTGGTTGCCTAGCAACCTAGTAAAATTAAGCGTTTCTCTTTTGAATCAGTCAAGGGTTATCTTAAAATATTTATTTGCGCAGGCGACTTTTTTTGGCGGTTTTCTGGACTATCGCCAAATATATAAACCTTTATTGCAACCCAATTTACGACCCAATTTTTTTAAAATTTTGTCTACCCCCACTAATTCAAGGATCTAGATTCAAAATATGTAAAAAAAAATATATGTTTATTCAGAGAAAGTACGTTTTTGTGTCTGATTTCGCAACTTAATTAATAGTTAGCACTAATTAATTAACATATTTGAGGTCACCCCCAGGAACCATTAAGATTGACACTTAGTTCGTGAAAATCTGATCATTAGAACGAAAGTTATTCAGGGTGATTCGTTTTTTTTTTTTTTTTGCGGACTGTACAGCATTGTTTGATTAAATAAACTCAGTTTTATGAACAATAAATAATTAGACTGAAAAATGTCAGCCTTAATATCATAAAAAAATGTCATTTGAAGTTAGATAAAATAAATCAATGTTAGTGAAAAGTATCACTTAGGAACTAAAATATTATTTGATCCCATCCGAAAGATTCTATAATTGAAGATTGGAACTAAAATATTATTTGATCCCATCCGAAAGATTCTATAATTGAAGATTGTTTTTTATACCAGTTTAATTCGTCAATTTATCAAAATTAGATATTCCTTTTTAGTTTCTACTAAAATTTTCTTGACTTGTGCGTTTTCCTCTCAAATACATTCAGAATTTTTATTTTAATTTTTTTGTATTTGAAACTTGAGAAATTCCTAATTAATGGGTTACATCAATTGGAGATTTTTTATATTTATTGTTTCTAAAATTCATTGTTTTTGTTTTTTCTTCTATTAATTAGAATCATTCCTTTTCGCGCTCAACTTGCATCCAACTCAAAATTGTTCACTGGATTAAAAAACTATTTTACTTAAGAGGTAACAACTACTATTTACAACTACTATTTACAACTACTATTTAAAACCCCCAAAATCGACCAAATGATACTTTTTTCAATTTTTGTTTCAAAAAATAATAGTTATATCTAGCTACAATTTAAAAGAAAAATTTTTCAATTTCATTCATTTTTTGCAAAGTTATAAGCATTTCAAGATTTGTAAACAAAGTTATGTAAACTGTCTGTTTTTATAGTTAAACTGTTTTTCTCAATATTGTTTTTTTACGATAATATTCAAACTTCGAAAAGTTCCTTACGCATGAGTTTTGAGTAAATCTTTTTTTTTTTCTTCATATATATGATTGGTCTAATGTTCCGTAACCAATGTGATATAAATAAAAGCTGAATACTCACTGAATATTTTTTTAAATTACTTTAAATCGTTATTTAAATTTCAATTTTTAAAAATTATATATAGACTATTATATTTTGATTTTTTATTTGTTTAAAATTAAGTGCTAAGTTTAAACATAATCCAACTTTATTTATGCTTATTCAAACTGTAATATAAATGAGTTTCATACAGCTACGATGAAAACTCATGCGCAAGAAACATTGTGAAATATTGGAACATTTAGTAATTTAACTTGCGGATAAATTATTAAAAAAATTATAACTTTTCAACAAATTAATATTTTTGCTTCAAATTTTGGGAATATCTTTCGAAATGCTTTATTCACAATCTATGAAATTCTAATGAATAAGAAGACCCCATTGAAATGACCCGCTTGCATCCTTATCTTAACTGAAAAAGGAAAATTCTATTTTAATTGGTGAAACATTTCGCAAAAATAAAATAAAATTTCATTTCAGTACCACTTCTTTATACAATTAAGCGGTGAAAAAACAACAAATAACCGTTTAAACGGGGAAGTTTAACGTTAGTTTAGTATAAAATGATTTGGTTTTAAATTTTATTCGTATAAGCGGGTTACTCGATTATCCGAGGGACGATTAAGTGGGGATAACTGTAAATGAAAAACTGTGCAAACCTTCCATATGATTTCCTTAGTTGATTTAATAAAAAAAATTCTTACCTCCTTCTAAATTTTTTAGAAAATTAAAATTGAATGTCTATTGAGAGAAAAAATTAAAGCAAAGAGAGAAATGGGAAAAAAAAGCAAATAAACTTTATGTTTTTTTTTCTAAGAAATTAAGCGATAATTAAGCTATATCCTTATAAAAGAAATATGAAACAAATTAAATCTTAAGTTTTTAAATAAAAAGGAAACAAGAAAACTACTTACCACTGTAATATATATTCTTAAAATTTCTTCTTTTTGTATCTTCTTTCTTCATACCCTTTTCAGTAGCTACCATTTTTCACTAAACTGGTAAAACAATACTACTTAATACAATTCCATTCTCTGTATTTATAGTTTACAAAGAATATATGTTGACATATATAAATAATGTTCCAGTTCTTTGAAAGGTTTTCACAACAAGCAATCAGAAGAAATCTATAAATCATTTTACTTTCCTTGCTAATTAAAAAAAAAATGCACTATTGAATATGTAAATAGAGTGACATAATCTTTCCCTTCCTTCATCTTCTTCTTACTCTTCCTGCTTGAACTTGTCACCTCGGCACATGTTGCATTTTATGCCATGCTTCACAGCCAATTTTTCCTAGTTCATTGTCTTGGGTCACCTATTATGTTTATGTAGTCTGACAGTTCCTTAATGGAATTAAGGAAAAGCTCTTTAGGATATGGGTTGACTAAGGTAGTAGAGGCACGTAAGAGCGTGAGCATCACATTCATATTCTAATTTCTTTACCAATTAAAGAAAAAAAATACACTGTTGAATTTTTAAATAGAACGAAATAATCTTTACTTTCCTTACCAACTAAAGAAAAATAAATACACTGTTGAATTTGTAAATAGAACGAAGCAATTAAGGAAATAGATAATTGCATATGTATCTTAATAAACTATTTAAATCCCTAATACATATTATAATTTTTTGCACAATGTTTTCCTCAATTTACGAAACTTGAGAACTTTGATTTTTTTAGTTCAGTAATTATCCTAGATTGTGTGGACTAAATCTAAACTATGTGACAGTAAAACACTCTGTTAAGCAGGAAGTTACGCTCCCTGAAGAAGAAAATTATAGGTCAGATAAGTTGTATATAAATGTTGAAAAGAAGAAACATTCAACATTCTCAAGTGTTTTTTAAGGTTCACATACTGTCAACTAGTTCTCAGGTAAGCATATATATTTTTATTCATTTAGTGTTTTAAGTAAAGTTTTTAATTAAAGTTTTTAATTTTTAAAGTAATAAAAATTTTATTCACTTAGTGTTTTAAGTAAAGTTTTTAATTAAAGTTTTATAAGATAAAGATTAAAGTTTTTTCATAAAGATTAAGATAAAGATTAAAGATTAAAGTTTTTTCATAAAAATTTCATTAGATTAAAGTTTTTTCATAAAAATTTCATTAGATTAAAGTTTTTTCATAAAGATAAAGATATTAAAGATTTACTAAGTTATCTCAAATTTACACACATAGAACTTGTTTTTTTTTTACCGGTCACGTTTTCCCCCCCACCAAAATGAATCCCACTGAAGCAACAGTCCACTTCGTTTGGTCTGAAATGAAACTGGTTGGTTCAACAAATCGAACCCCAGTTGAAATATCGGAAGATATTTTGTCAATGATGGAACCGGAAATCATTGACTTAAACCCGAATTTTCTATTATTAAAATTAGTTGATGCGAATTTCGCATCCCGCGAGTCCGAAATGTACTCGTTTATTCAAAACAATTTAAAAGATGTACCGATTGCCGACGTTCCGGGAACGTGGGCACTTAAAACATTCAAAACATTTGGCATTCAATGGCTGGAGAAAATTATTCTCCAGCTTTTTGTCCGTAAATGGACTATGAGTAATTCGTTGCTCATGCGAATTGCACAGGACATTCGTAACTTTATTTACGTGTCCAAAATGGAAGACATGTTCTTTAAAGAACCTGTCAACTGTTTAATGTGCAATATGAATCTCATCGAAAAATATGCCGAGCCCACGGGGATTAAAATGAATCCCCAGTGCACCTTAAATTGGGTGCGAACTTTTACATGTGGTGTTTGCGCTAACCTAATTAATCAATCGACAAATATTCGGATATAAAGGGCGCAAACCTCACATGTATAAGTTCGCACCCAAATGCGTCGAAAAGTGGGATTCATTTTTATCCCCGTTCGCTTAGTAAAATATCCGTCATTAGTAAAATTTTTTGTTTCTCCGATAATGCAACTGGGGTTTGACTCGTTGAATCAACATTAAAATATCCTCCGATAATGCAACTGGGGTTTGACTCGTTGAATCAACATTAAAATTTTTTGTTTCTCCGATAATGCAACTGGGGTTTGACTCGTTGAATCAACATTAAAATTTTTTGTTTCTCCGATAATGCAACTGGGGTTTGACTCGTTGAATCAACATTAAAATTTTTTTGTAGTTAGAGTTGTTTTGTCTTATCTTAAATTTGAAAGCACCTTAAAATTAAGACTATTAAATTTTTAGAATTGGAAATTCGATTTTTTATGCTTTTTAACAATTTTGTTTTCATTCAAAATTGAAAAGCACCTTAAAATTAAGACTATTAAATTTTTAGAATTGGAAATTCGATTTTTTATGCTTTTTAACAATTTTATTTTCATACAAAATTGAAAAGCACCTTAAAATTAAGACTATTAAAATTTTAGAATTGGAAATTCGATTTTTTATGCTTTTTAACAATTTTGTTTTCATTCCAAATTGAAAAGCACCTTAAAATTAAGACTATTAAATTTTTAGAATAGGAAATTTGATTTTTTTATGCTTTTTAACAATTTTGTTTTCATTCAAAATTGAAAAGCACCTTAAAATTAAGACTATTAAATTTTTAGAATTGGAAATTCGATTTTTTTATGCTTTTTAACAATTTTGTTTTCATTCCAAATTGAAAAGCACCTTAAAATTAAGACTATTAAATTTTTAGAATAGGAAATTCGATTTTTTATGCTTTTTAGCAATTATTCTGTTTTCATTCCAAATTGAAAAGCAAACTTTGATTTTGTTTTAAAAAAATCATATTTAATTTAGTTAAAAAATCACATTTAATTTTAAAAAACGCTATAGACATTGTTTCATTGAGAATAACTGAAAATATGTCATCATTTAAAGTATTTTGGTTTAAATTAACCATTGTTTTTCAATCAATAAAAAAAAAAATTCTTCGAAGAATACATTTTATTAGATTGTTTCGATAATTCTTTCTACTTTTATGAGAGACTTTGTCGATTCTTTAAGATCAGCATTATCTACATTGCATTAAAATTAAACTAATTTCAAATTCCTTACTTTGTTTCACCACCTTATCTAGTAACCCTCACTCAGAGGCAACCCTACGCTCGCCTCAATACAGCACTCGCAAAAGTCATAAACGAATCTTTGCGCTCATGGATATTTTTAAAAGTTGCTTGTTGAATTAAGTTAAAATTTCATCCTCGTTTAAGACTAGAAAATTCAAATAACGAGATCAAAATACTTCGTCCTTCTATAAAGAAAAAGTTACATACACACAATTATTTCAGTTAATTACATACATATTGCGGCTAAAAAAATTTTCAAATAGAAACTATTCTTGCAAATTAAATAAAAATCTGGAGTAATAAAATATTTATATCTTCAGAATAATCAATTTCTTTTGAATATCTTAATTAATAAACAAAGTTTAAAAAAATAATCCCCTATATAAATCATCGCATTATTAAGTGTACATATTTTTGAAGATAAAAGTATTAAAAAAATTTACGCTGATTGAAAAATAATTATTTTTATTTCCTTCATTTTTACCATGTGTTTTCAATTGTTTCTATTTTGGAAAAAATATGTATTCTTCAAAATGCTTACAATATCTTAAAAAAATTGCATATATTTTATACTGAACAACTTTTGATTGACAATATTTTCTTCATAAGAGAGTCCTTAAAAAAAGTTGAAAATATTTTCATTAAATTTGTTCAAATATTTTCTGTAAAGTGCTTGCTATTATGAAAACAAGGAGAAAAAAATATTTTTAGTAAAGCCATGACATAAAGAAACAAATCGTTGACATATTCACTACTATTTTCGTATAGTTAATTTATTTTTTATAACATCAAATTATATTTATTAAAGCTTAAAGTTGTGGCTGCTCAACTTTTTTTAATGTTTCTTAAGTTTGTCAGGGAAAATTCCGATATTTTCCATTTTTCTTGCTTCTATCACTATTATTTGTATATATCTGAAATTATTCACCTTCTTTTTAATTGTTTCCTAATTAATTTTATCCTATATTTTACTACATATATTTATCCTTTCATTCTATGCTTCATTAATTTCATAACTTATCCATCTTGTAACTTTTTATTCATAATTTTATAACAACTTTAGCTCATTTCATTCCATGCTTCATTAATTTCATAACTTATCCATCTTGTAACTTTTTATTCATAATTTTATAACAACTTTAGCTCCTTTCATTCCATGCTTCATTAATTTCATAACTTATCCATCTTGTAACTTTTTATTCATAATTTTATAACAACTTTAGTTCATTAGATTCTATAACTCAACAATTGGTATACATATTTTATAATTTCTTTATTCAATTTTTGGGCTTCTAAATAAGATATGGAAAAAATTCTATGAAAATTATTACATTTATTGTCAATCTAAAATTAGGCCTTTTTTCCTCCTAAGTGCGAAAACACATTTACTAACTTAATGTAACGTAATTTAACACGATTCATCTTTCTTAATAAGAACGATTCAGAGAAAAGCAGGATCAGTAAAAGTGAAATGTGTATTTTAATTTATATTCTGCTTCAAAAATGAGACAAAAGAGACACCGAAAACTTTTCTGTTATTATTTAATAGTATTCATTAGTCTTTAAAATTCCAAAAGAATTTTTAAGTTGCTGGAATCATACAATAGTCTCATTTGTAACAACTTGTTTTTTAATTTTTTTTCACACAATAGCTTTTATTGTATGTAATTTGCTTTAAAAGTTCAAACATTTATTCTTAGATTGTCATGCAGTCTGTGTGTCTGAAAACTGTATGACCTATTTTATTTTATTTGTTCCTTGCAGAATGGTAATAATTGTTTCTTATTTGGTAATAAAAATCTTACTTTTGCTGAGATCGCAAGAGTTTTGTTTTATTATCATAACATCGATTAATTTTTTTGAGAAAAGTGTAAGTCCTCAGCCTTTCAATCATATTGCTTTAAAACTACTTTATTTATTTAAAGTAAATTATTAAATTTAAAAATTGTTAAGATTCTCTTATTTGACTCAATATCTTGTCTTTAATGAATCAGAAATAAATAAACAGATTGTTAAAAAATTTCTTAAAAATTTGAATTATATTTATTTGAAATGCATGTGAAATTTTGGATAATGGTGACTTGAATGTTACATTCAACATAAGCCAAAACACTGTAACAAATAAAATATTACTATGAAGGTAATTTAAAAATTTTGATTCAGACTGTCAAATGCAAATTTTATTCCATAAAAAGTGATAACAGTAAAGTTTGCCAAATAAAGAAGCTGTATAACTAAGTATGTATACATACATACATTAATTAAAAAAGAGTTAAGTTTCTAAATTAAAAAATTTCTTAAAAATTTGAATTATATTTATTTGAAATGCATGTGAAATTAATATTATTAAATAAGTAAAATTTAAACACATATGTGAATGCATAGATTAATAAATATGAATGTTAAATAAAACTTTATGTATGGGATAAGTATGTTTTAAAAACTTCTAAAAAAATTCATGTTGCACTTTCTTATAGAATAAAATAGGAATCTGAGATTTTAATATAAATTCATATATATAACATCTAAAAAAATTGTTCCTCTCACATTTTAAAATGAAAATTAGAAATTTTAAAATAATTTAGCTATTCTATGTATTAAAATTCTGGAAACTATACATAGTATTGACCCTTTTAACATAACACTACACTTTAACATAGCACTACACTAGTTACGTTAAGAAATAATCTAATATTAATTATCTAATAATAAGGTTTCTTAATTTTTTCAAAAAATTAATACATAAAACTACTGTTAAAAACTGATAATTACAAACAAGAAAAAATCTCAAGTCAAAATAAATCTGAGTTTAAACTAAAACTTTTTGTGCAGATTTAACCATATGTATACATATTAAATAAGTTAGTTACATAATTTATTCCTATTTAATAGTTAAAAACTAAAGCTTATGAGAATTAGCAGCAATAATCAGAAAATCTTAAGCAAACAAAGTTTACAATAACTACAAATTTAATCATCAGGTATAATTTAATAAACAGACATTAGCGCTCATCAATTAAATTTACGAGGAAAATAAAGATTGCTACTTGAAAAATAGCTTAAAAGTAGAAAAAAATGAGTTAAATACTAATTTTACTTTATCTTCGTGAATATCTGAATTACAGAAGAAGCAAAGTACTTTCTTAGCTCCCTCGTCTTAATTTAAGAGGAAAATTAAATTTTCTACTTGGAAAATATCTTTAAATTTGCTTTTCCTTAAAAAAAATGTAAAGAGATTTCTCTTTTTTATTTGGAGGAAAATTAAGTTTTCTATATAGAAAATAACTTAAATGTTGAAAAAAATAGCTTTTTTATCTTTCTGAATTTACTAATTCTACTATTTTTGAGAATGTCTAAATTTCAGAAGGGGGTGAAGCAATCCTTTACAATTTTGAAACAAAATAAAGTTTTCGACGCTCAAAAAATAGAGTGAAAATAAAGATATTTTTCCACTTTTACTTTACTTTCCCAAATTTCAAAAGGCACCTTACTTGTCCATTCAAGTTAATTTCAGAACAACATAAAGTTTCTTATTAGGGATATAGCTTCAAAAATGCCTTTCCTCTTTTCTGTGACGCGTTTTTGTTCTTTTGAGGAAGGGAAATAATTCTCGGAAAAAGTCTTTCATCCTATGTTAAAGTCGATATGTAACTACCGGTGCTTCGGGCCCATTTAAACAGATTTTTACCATACACATTTTTGTTGGAATTGATTGTCTTGTGAAATTACTTTTAAACGAATACTCGACGCTCATTGGCCGACGCTACATCGCCCAACAGTTTTATCTTTTCTCAAGATGTTCTCTTCGAAAGTAGGCGGTACCAATGCAGATTTTATTCTCTCCCCCTATTGGTCGTCACTCTATCGCATCGGCGAATCAGTTTCTGTATATAACTTTTTACCTTTAATGATACTATATACTTTAAACAGACAAACACACATAGATTATAACACCAGGAGGTAGCTTGCCCGGGGCAAGAGCAACCCGAAAGGGTCCCAACTGGGTGAGCTGCCATTCTGTTAATTTTCACAGCGAGCAACCCGGTACGAGCGGTAATAACCGGGACGGCCGGGTCTCTGTGCTAGCAGAGAAACACTAAATACACAATCACAACTCAAACCCTGTAAATATCTTGTAAATTATGTACATAGCTTATTTTACTTTCCCTGCTCATATTTTATAATTGTTTATTTTACTCTTATATACATTTGTAAATAATGTACATAGCTTATTTTACTTTCCCTGCTCATATTTTATAATTGTTTATTTTACTCTTATATACATTTGTAAATAATGTACATAGCTTATTTTACTTTCCCTGCTCATATTTTATAATTGTTTATTTTACTCTTATATACATTTGTAAATAATGTACATAGCTTATTTTACTTTCCCTGCTCATATTTTATAATTGTTTATTTTACTCTTATATACATTTGACAAACAAGAATTAGTTCAATGTGCTCTATATTATAATTGTTTGGAGTTCGTCTTGGATAATTGTTTGGATTTTTTATAATTGTTTGGAGTTCGTCTTGGACAATTGTTTGGATTTTTTATAATTGTTTGGAGTTCGTCTTGGATAATTGTTTGGATTTTTTATAATTGTTTGGAGTTCGTCTTGGATAATTGTTTGGATTTTTTATAATTGTTTGGAGTTCGTCTTGGATAATTGTTTGGATTTTTTATAATTGTTTGGAGTCTGAATTTTCTTACGATTTGCCTCCCACTCCAAAGCAAATCGTAAGAAAATTCAGACATTCCAAAATAAAACCCTGCGTGTTATTACTAAAGACCTTTGGTATGTTCGGAACGAAGTTATTCACTCCGATCTTAACATACCTACTATTTTTACTTTCGCTAAAAAATTAACCAATAATTTAATTAAAAAACCCCCCAAATTCCTAATGAAGCAATTCAAAAGATCCCTGTATATGACCCAACCAAGCCCTCCTCAGCCAAAAGGCCAAGGGCAATTCTAAATTTAAATCATGATGATACTATTCCAATTAAAAGAAAGCGAAAGTAAAATATTTTCCAAATTCTTAATTCTTATTTTTACTCCCAGACAGCGAAAAGAGAACTTTTTCTAAAGGTTCCCATTTTTTCGCCTCTTTAGGAATTTCAAACCCCTCCTACTTTCTTTCATGCAGCTGCTTGGTTGCCTTTATTTTTAAATACACTTATATCCAAACAAATTTTTTCCTATCCAAACAAATTTTTTCCCTTTTCCAATTATTTTAACTTATTTTTTTACTTTATTTTACTCATTCTAATAAATATTACATTCTTCATTATGATTAAACCATTGTATTTACTTCTTTTATCAAATTGCTATTACAACACTATTATGTAAAATATATCACTTTTAATAATTTATTTTTCCACTTGCCATATTGTATCAATTGGTTATATTATGTATTCTTCTAATTATTTTTCTCTAATTATCCCAAACCCCAGACATTTACTATTATACCACTTGTATTACTTTAATACGATTATGTTTTTAATTTTATTCCACCCATATTTTAGATCATTTTTAACCCTAACCCCACCATTCCCCACCTACTAACAATACCTACCCATTCCAATTTAATCATCCACCTTTTACTTTATTAATCCTAATATTTTTACCATTCCCCACCTACTAACAATACCTACCCATTCCAATTTAATCATCCACCTTTTACTTTATTAATCCTAATATTTTTACCATTCCCCACCTACTAACAATACCTACCCATTCCAATTTAATCATCCACCTTTTATTTTTAAATCCTACTCCTCACTACTATTACCCCTTGATTCACCAAATCCCCATCCATTTTAGTTATCTATATTTTATTTTTTTAACTATATTTTTATTTACCTTTTTATAAACTCCTATCACCAGTTACTCCCTACTCATAATTTTTGGTACCGCAGTGGTGCCATCTATTGTTTCAAATCACTCTCAACCTCATCACGCAATCTCTCCACTACCAGAAATGCCAACTGCTCCGGACCATCACCAACATCTGAAAGCCTCCACACGGTTTCTTATAAATAGTCTGCGCAGATTATTTAAAAAGCGAACCACTTGTGCGCATGAACCCAAAAATTTCCAACCCTCTATCAGACAATTCATTTTTTCATTTTATTTTAATTTTATCAGGTTAGTTTTACTTTTCTAACTTTTTATAATTGTTGGGAAAATTTTCTTTTTCTCAGCATTTAATTCATTTAACAAAAAAAAAAAAAAAATAAATAAATAAATAAATATTATTACACAATTTTCTTGCTTGTTTAAACATTGTTTTAAACAATTTTTTCTTCTTTTTGTTTCAAGTCAACTCTAACTCATAAATTATGTCATTCAACATAATTCACTATGTTATTTTCACACCTTTAATTATTAATTTTACACCACTGATATGCGTAGACTAGTTTGTGCCATGTCACCTATAATATGTTATGAAGGAGGATTAAGGGTCAGGTTGACCCAGGTGCCTCATTAACCCTAGGCAAAGATGCCACAATGACTTCAAGTTCCGATACAGACCATGCCGTACCAGCGATCTGCCCGCGGCGGGAAGGTTTTACCTCCCGGCCGTCGACTTGAAACTTCCATTGCTGAGGCGAATGCTGTCTCAGCATATCTTAGTTCTGCGATGGAAATGATTCTTCAAAGATTGATTGATTGATTCTTCGACTTGATTTTGCGACTGTACTCACGAACTTATGTTGAAATCAAATGGGAGGTTGAAGGAGTCAATTCTCACTCCTTCAACCTCCCAGGAAACAGTCACTCCGACAGAGCCTGTGCCCGTTCCCGAGCCCAGACTGCCCGCACCTGAGATCCCTGCCGCCACCTGCACAACTCAGACTTGTGAGCCTGACGAGGAAGCCTCGGTATCCGAGCCAGCGTCTACAGAATGCCCTACAATAGAGCCTCCGAAGAAGAGACGGCAGAAGATGAAAAAGTCTAGCGCAGTCAAAGCAGTATCCTCACCTAAGCCTACTGCCTGCCCAACTTCCGACGCTCTTCCGAAGTCGGCGCCACCCCTCCAGTCCCGAAACCACCGAAGAAGCTCCAGCTGATGCCGTCCTCCCAGGGCCCTTATTAGAGCCATCAAACAATGCTGAGAATTCTTCAAAGTTCCTGAAAGTGCTTTTTCGTGGCCTCCCAAAGGACTTTAATCTCAGACCTAATTTCCCTTGAATTAGGGAAATTGAACATTGAAGTCAAAAAAATCTCAGACCTAATTTCCCTTGAATTAGGGAAATTGAACATTGCAGTCAAAAAAATCTCAGACCTAATTTCCCTTGAATTAGGGAAATTGAACATTGAAGTCAAAAAAATCTCAGACCTAATTTCCCTTGAATTAGGGAAATTGTTTCGCTGCCAGAATTACGGACACTCCCAGAACTCCTGCACTGATCTACCAAGATGTATGAAGTGTGCAAAGGGGCACTACTCCTACCTGACATAGGCATAGGCATATATTTGAGAGTTGAATCTGTGGTGGTTGACAAGTAAATAACACAAACCAATTATATTCTTAAATTAAACTAATTTTAAGATATAAATTTGCTACCACTTTCTAATTTTTAACAGATATATTTGAGAGTTGAATCTGTGGTGGTTGACAAGTAAATAACACAAACCAATTATATTCTTAAATTAAACTAATTTTAAGATATAAATTTGCTACCACTTTCTAATTTTTAATAGATATCATATTAAATGGTTCTTTTACTACTTAGTTTACCTTTATAATGATTTGATCGGACTACCTACAAAAAACCGCGTGGAGACTTTCAGTTATAGAAGGCGTTGTCCGGACACGCCAAAATAATTTTAAAAAAAACGGTAAATAACTACAAATTAAATTTTGCAAATATTACACTATTTTTGCTTACTTTTTAAAAGGTATAGCATGATATATGTGCTATAAAGTGGTGAATTATGTAAACCTGCGAATTATTTAGAGATAGTGATAGATAAAAATTTGCTAAATTGAATTTATTAAGCCAAGAATTACAATTGATAAACTACTACTTTAAAATATATATTTGTTGTCCGGAGCAAGTTGGCATCTCTGTAACTACTGTTACTTCTAATAATACTATCAATAATAAATTTTTCTCTTCAATTTTTGCAGTTCCATTATTAATTATTTTTTGTTATCCACCAACTGCACTAACTAAGCTACTATATCCTTGACAATTCCCTGTGTATCCCACCTCGTATTTTAATATCCTAATATATTTACTATTACACAATTATCATCTACTACAACTTGATATTAATTGTTAATTACCAATTACATAACCCAATTATTCCCATATAAATATTAACTTACTAGGTATTTTTTTTACTCATTATCTTCCCTTTGTTACCTTTTATAAAAGTATTTGTTATGGTATGCATGCACCAAAATTTTAGAAATACAGCCATGATGGCGCCATCTTATGTTCATCTTAAGAATTATTTTCGTACTACATCTGTTTAACTTTTACTTGAATACTATTTTTTAATCCAATACAATCTAATAGATTGTATATCTGGGAATTTGTTTCCTAAATTAGTCTAATTATTCCAATTATTTAAATTCAACGCTAATTAATCTAAATTAATTTAACTTAAATTTAAATTATTCTGTTTTATGTATTTTAATTAATCATTCTTACTTTTAATTCAAAATTCTTGTATAATATCGTTTTTTAATAGTGTGTTTGATAAAAACTTGTTTGTATAATAGTGTGTTTGATGAAAAATTTCAACTTGTTTACTTTGTAAGTTTTTGAGATATGTTTCACGAATGCTGAATGTACTTAAAAAATAGATTTTTTAAATAAACGTGCTTAAAGTTTTACATTTTGCGTTTTTTTTTTATGGTATATGTTACTAATATTATTCTAAAAATACTCCACCTTCCTTATTCTCAATATTTTAGTTTTTTTTTCTTTCTGCTGGAACGTAATTTTTTTTCTAGTCAACTTTGCAGAGGGTAGCGAATATTGTTTTGAATTTGAAACACTAGAAAAACCTTCATTAAATTGTATCATGTATAAAAAAAAAGCACCCAAACGCAGAGTTTGCTTCTCCACAAAAAAAAAAATTTTTTTGGTAAACCAGAGCACACCACACCGTTGAAACTCTCATTTTAACATAGTTTTTACATAGTATGCTGAAATTAGAGTAGACTCCCATTCTTGATCCTTCCTCTAAAATCAAGCCATTGTTCAAACAAGAAGGACAACATAGGATATAAAATATGCTTAAAAATATTTCTAAATCAAATACTTTATTTCCAGTCAAGATGTTAGTAGCGATATCAATACCTTTCTCAGATTTATCAAGTTTTTGAGCACTGGCAATTGAAATATCATTCACATCATTTGAAGTATCATTCAAAACATGCTGAATTTTTTTTGCTTTAGTAAACTGATTTCCAATAAACTTACGCTTTCTTTTCCTTGCAATAATTTTTCCGCCCATTTTAGCAAAAAAATTAGTTGTGAAAGGAATAAAAAAAATTGAATTTTTTTTAATTAAAAATAGACAAAATTGTCAGAGGTTAAAATAACAAACTCAAAGGTAGTCATTGGGGCTCTTTGCCTAGTTTTATTGAGGTACCTGGGTCCTCCGACCCTTAATCCTCTGTAATATCAAATGAAAGATAACATGGCTCAAAATTAGTTACACATATTAGTGGTGCAAAGTTAATAGATAAAAGGATAAAAAATTACATATAGATTTATGTTGGATAACATAAAGTATGATTTAGATATAACATGATGAAGATGAGGGAAAAATTGTTTAAACAACGTTTAAACAAGCAAGCAATGTGTAATAAAATTAAAAACAATTGAGTGAAAAAATTAAAAAAGGTGTAAATTATCCTAATAATTAATTAAAAATATTAAAATAACAATAAAAACCTGAAGAAATTAAAAATAAAGGTAAATTTGTGTTGTCCGATAGAGGGCTGGAAATTAGTTCCTCTTTGGTGTCGCCACATGACGGCTAAGAATGGAATAGAGCTAAGTCGCTCCCTAAGGGGGTGTGGCTAATAATAGTGGTGGAGGCAGAAAGTGAAGGGAGAAGAATAATCTAAAGATGAATGTACAAAAATTTGTAATAAAATTAAGAAAAATAAGAAAGGATCAGGGGGTCTGGGGTTCTGAAATCTCAGAATAACACGGGGTCTGTATTTATTAGCGGGATCATGGGATCGAACAACATAAATTATATCGGTAATCGTAAATAGGTAAATTTTGAATAATATCATTGTTAATACTGTGAATTTTTTTATAAAGATTATTGCAATTTTTAGCGAATGATGTCCTAATGGTGGGCATTTGGAGTTCTTGCCGAATTTTATCACCTCTAACATACCAGGGTGAATTGGTGATTAATTTAATAATTTGATTTTGTGGTGAATTGGTGATTAATTTAATAATTTGATTTTGTGGTGAATTGGTGATTAATTTAATAATTTGATTTTGTGGTGAATTGGTGATTAATTTAATAATTTGATTTTGTGGTGAATTGGTGATTAATTTAATAATTTGATTTTGTGGTGAATTGGTGATTAATTTAATAATTTGATTTTGTGGTGAATTGGTGATTAATTTAATAATTTGATTTTGTGGTGAATTGGTGATTAATTTAATAATTTGATTTTGTAAGGATTCGAATTTATTAATTTTAGTCTTATGAGTGTAACTCCACAAGGGGAGGTGTGCATACGTGAGTAGAGGGCGGAGATAGGCTTTATAAACGATAATTTTGTTCTCTAGGGATAATTTAGATTTGCGAGATAAAAGGAGATAAAGTGGCTCTAAATTTATCATAAATTATTTTAATATGTTTATTCCGACTTAGTTTCGGATCGAAGGTAATACCTAAATATTTGCATGTATCAGACCAGGGCAGTGTGGTGTAGAATAATGTTGGGTAGTTATTGGTAATAATCCTTTTATAGTTGAAAAGAATAGATGTACTTTTATCGGCATTTATTTTAATTCTCCATTTATTGAACCAATTTTCGAGAATTTCAAAGTGCATATTAAGATAGTTAGTTAAGTTGTCAATATTTTGGTGGTGTGCAAGAATGAAGGTATCATCTGCAAAAAAGATGAATATCATTGGTATGGGGAAGTAGGAATGTCATTAACATAAATGAGAAAGAGGGTTGGTCCAAGTTTGGAACCTTGAGGAACACCTGCAGAGATGTTTTTAATATTAGAAAAGGATTTTTCTTATTTTTACTTGAAATGTTCTATTGTGTAAATATGAGATAATTAATTTAATAATGTTGTGTGGGAAATTGAGAGTGATTAGTTTATGAATGAGCCCCTTAATCCACACCCGATCAAAGGCTTTTGCTATATGAATAGAAATTGCTCCAATGGAGTTGTGTTGTGTTAGGTTATCAGTGATGGTTTCCTCGACTCTTTAAACTATTTTCTGAATGCAGATTTCAAATGATTTAAGTTCAAATAAACTATCTCGAAATATCCCAAAATTAAACTGATTCTTTTTTTTTTTTTTTTTTTATAAAGGGAAGCACGCGATAGCTATCTGTTTCTTCAATACATAACATTACATGCGTTAGTCACGTGTTTTCTTAATAGAATTACACGTGATCACCAAATAGTTACTCGATGAGATCAAAATTCAAATAATATTCTACCTTCGACAAATAAGCGCATTCTCTTAAGAATATTTGAAAAAAAAAAAAAAAAAAGAAAAGAAAAGAAACACGAAACGGTTAAGAGGTGTAAAAAAAAAATAGAAATATTTTTGTTAATGTGTTTCAGTTGCAAAATGATTTACAGTCAGATTCAATTCTTCTAGTTTGCTACAAATTTCATAAAAAAGTAAGTACTTTATTGAAAATGCGTAGCATATATAATTTTTTCTTCTTATTTGTTTTTAAATATAATCATTCACAGTTAACTTGACTTCCAAAGCAATTAATTCTCCATAAAGGTAAAAAATTTAAACACATTTACATTCAATCTGTTAATAAAATTCTAATAAAATTTTAGCTTTAAAAAACATTATTTAAGTATCTAAAGGTTTTATCTGAAATGTTAATAAATATAACAAGATTGATAGCAATATCACTTCCATACTCCCTACTCTTTCTACTATTTACTATTTCTAAATTCGCCATGCCTTAATAATAAATTATTTCTAAATTCGCCATACCTTGAAAATAAATTATTTCTAAATTCGCCATGCCTTAAAAATAAATTATTTCAAATTCGCCATACCTTAAAAATAAAGAAAGATTTATTTCAACTAAAATATTTTATACATTAAAATTTTCAGAAATTTTATTATCCGTCATGTTGGATTTCTTCATTAGACCCCCAATATATAGGACTATGAGTCTCTGTATTCATAGGGTAATAAATGATAGATCTCAGATGGACATTTAATTTTCCATCATTTCTTAAGCACACCACTATATTCCGTTTCCTCCAGATTTTTTTAATCTCCAATTCAAATTCAACGAGTACCACGTGGTTGAAAAAAGAATTATCTATATAACAATTCGTTAATCCATCGGGTTTACACAACTGCACATTATTCAATGACGATAAATGCACCTGAATTGTTTTATAATTTCCTTGTATGTTGGATACAATCCTCTTAAAATGTCGATTGTTTTCAAACTCTTCACTGTCGAAATTACGGTAAACTCTTGTCATCAAAATGCGAAAAGATAAAAATTCATTTTTAATCCGTCTCTGAAATATGAATTTGTTATACGATCCCAACTTTTGATTCATTTGCTTCACCGCAATGTTCATATTAGAATTGATGAAATCAATCCCATAATATTGGCTTAGATAGGGACATTCCTGTACGTCGGCTATCACGAAATTGAGAGGTCTAAGAAAAGGTAGAGTTTTTCGTTGTAGATATTTGTATTTTAAATCCTCTTCAAAGCACTTTGGTACGGATAAGCATTTCAAATCCTTGTGACTCTCTACGCAATCTGTCACTCTGGCTAAACACAGGTCCACGAGACTGGGAACAAATTTGAGACGTTTCAACTCGGTAGGCTCAATGATTGTTGCTAAATACATAGCACTGTATTCTATGTGTTGCTTATAGTATTCCACTAGACAGATGGGTGGAATCCAACTATAAATTCGTCGTTCGGGAAAGTCTGCAAAATAAAAGGTATCCAAGCGCTTGATTGTAGATCCATCACCACTCAACAACTCAAGCAATAAACTATATTGATAGTCACCATCAACGAAAAAAGTAGTAGATTTTGGAACTTGTTTCCTAAAGTCATTTCTTCCTTGTTCACTTTTAGGAATAATTAAATAAGTCACTTCTCGCGTCCTCACGTTCGCCAAAGCACATTCAAAAGCGTAAGACTCATTCATTTCCACTTCAAAATTGATGTGTACGACATAGTTTTGGAGTCGAGGAATATCACGAAAACTTCTCATTATATACACCATATAAACATTCATACACATTATAAAGACGTAATAATAATCCTTAAATATCCAAAAAGCATAATAGTTATATCTCACAATAAACGATTTACAGTAATTTTGCAAAATATTTAATGTTAAGAAAAATACACATAATAATTGCAAATTAAATATTTATGTCACACGATCGCCAGATGGTAACTTTTTCTGGATTGTTCAATACAGAGAACTCGTATTGTCAAATATCACGTGATGAAAACACAGCCCACGTGATGAAGGCGCGGAGCATATGCTAAATGCAAATGTCAACTTTCTTTTGCCACCTAAATCCTTTTTTTGAATTTTTCTCAGTTTAGACCCAACCCTTTTCTAAATACATTCAATATATTAAAGTTTAGTTACACTATTCTCACCATAAATATATAAGATATAGAAACAAACACACCACTGAGGTAATTTAGTACTTAAAATACTTTATTAAATATTTTTTTTAAAATTTCGAATATACAAATATAAAATACTTTTTTTGTCAAACATCTAATTATTATACTTCTTTATACACTGTAAGACTAACTGATCAATTGAAAGTTGGAAAAATTCTAAATATACAAAAAAATTTTTTTGTCAAAGATTTAGTTATGACAATACACTGTAAGACTAACTGATCAATTGAAAATTGGAAAAATTCTAAATATACAAAAAAAATTTTTTTGTCAAAGATTTAGTTATGACAATACACTGTAAGACTAACTGATCAATTGAAAGTTGGAAAAATTCTAAATATACAAAAAAAATTTTTTGTCAAAGATTTAGTTATGACAATACACTGTAAGACTAACTGATCAATTGAAAGTTGGAAAAATTCTAAATATACAAAAAAAATTTTTTGTCAAAGAATTAGTTATGACAATACAATGTAAGAGTGACCGATCAATTGAAAGTTGGAAAAATTCTAAATATACAAAATTTTTTTGTCAAAGATTTAGTTATGACAATACAATGTAAGAGTGACCGATCAATTGAAAGTTGGAAAAATTCTAAATATACAAAATTTTTTTGTCAAAGATTTAGTTATGACAATACACTGTAAGACTAACTGATCAATTGAAAGTTGGAAAAATTCTAAATATACAAAAAAATTTTTTTGTCAAAGAATTAGTTATGACAATACAATGTAAGACTAACTGATCAATTGAAAGTTGGAAAAATTCTAAATATACAAAAAAAATTTTGTCAAAGATTTAGTTATGACAACACAATGTAAGATTTCAGATAAAGTAACAATAAACTATTCTAAATATACAAAAAAAATTTTGTCAAAGATTTAGTTATGACAACACAATGTAAGATTTCAGATAAAGTAACAATAAACTATTCTAAAAAAAATTACTCTTTTTAAATGGTAGATTTCCGATAAACTAAAGTGGAGAAATTATCCTAAGAAATAAACAACTGTTTTAAATTTTAGATTAATTTAAAGTGGATAAACTATGCAAAAACGTGTGAAAAATGAAAAGAGAGTTTGATTTTAAACATAAACACGCATTTATTGACAATAAGTTAAAAATATATTAAAACAGTTTGAAAGAATAAATAAACAAAAAAATTAATAAAAAATCAATGTTGTTTAAATATTACGTACTAAGACGATTCCGCGAATGTGGTTGCTTGGGATTTAAAATATGTCATTAAATTTTTTTTTCTTAAATTCCAAACATTGGTTTAAAAAAAAAACATTTTTTTGTTTCTTTATACACTGCAAGACTGACCAATTAAATTTCCAGATAATTTAAAGCCAATAAAATATCCTAAAAAAATAAACAACAGTTTTTTTAAATGACAGATTGAAGATAAAATAACGTTTCATTGTCCTAAAAAAATAAACAACAGTTTTTTTAAATGACAGATTGAAGATAAAATAACGTTTCATTGTCCTAAAAAAATAAACTTCATTTTTTAATGGTAGATTTAAGATAAAATAACGTTTCATTATCCTAAAATAAACTATGCAAAAATGTGTGAAAATGCAGAGAGAGTTTGATTTTAAACAAAAGAATGTATTTATTGACAGTGAGTTCAAAATGTATTCAAACAGTTTGAAAGTTTATATATAAAAAAAATAAAAATTTACTGTCGTATAAATATTACATACTGAAACAATTTTGCGAATGTGAAAGCAAAAGAAAAGGTTTTTGAAAGTATATTTAAAAAAATCAATTTATAAACTATCCTAAAATAAATTACTTTGTTTTACAATGGCCGATTTCCGATGAACTAACGTTTCACCATCCTAAAATAAATTACTTCATTTGTTAATGGTAGATATTCCGATAAACTAGCGTTTCACCGTCCTAAAATAAATTACTTTGTTTTACAATGGCCGATTTCCGATGAACTAACGTTTCACCATCCTAAAATAAATTACTTCATTTGTTAATGGTAGATATTCCGATAAACTAGCGTTTCACCGTCCTAAAATAAATTACTTTGTTTTACAATGGCCGATTTCCGATGAACTAACGTTTCACCATCTTAAAATAAACTATGCAAAAAATGTGTGAAAATGACGAAAGAGTTTGATTTTAAACAAAAACATGTATTTTTTAACAGTGAGTTAAAAATGTATGTTTGAAAGTTTATATTAAAATAAATCGTTGTTGTATAATTATTGCATACTGAAACAATTTCGCAAAGTGAAATCAAAGAAGAGAATTTTTGAATGTTTATATTAAAATAAATCGTTGTTGTATAATTATTGCATACTGAAACAATTTCGCAAAGTGAAATCAAAGAAGAGAATTTTTGAATGTTTATATTAAAATAAATCGTTGTTGTATAATTATTGCATACTGAAACAATTTCGCAAAGTGAAATCAAAGAAAGAGTTTTTGAAAGTTTATATTAAAATAAATCGTTGTTGTATAATTATTGCATACTGAAACAATTTCGCAAAGTGAAATCAAAGAAGAGAATTTTTGAATGTTTATATTAAAATAAATCGTTGTTGTATAATTATTGCATACTGAAACAATTTCGCAAAGTGAAATCAAAGAAAGAGTTTTTGAAAGTTTATATTAAAATAAATCGTTGTTGTATAATTATTGCATACTGAAACAATTTCGCAAAGTGAAATCAAAGAAAGAGTTTTTGAAAGTTTATATTAAAATAAATCGTTGTTGTATAATTATTGCATACTGAAACAATTTCGCAAAGTGAAATCAAAGAAAGAGTTTTTGAAAGTTTATATTAAAATAAATCATTGTTGTATAATTATTGCATACTGAAATATTTCCATCGTTGAGGTTGTTTAGGATTTAAAATACTTCACTAAATATTTTGGTTGTTTGATACAAATAGTTCTTATGGTCTTGGTAAACTCTTGGAACAAAATCTTAAACCTACAAATAGATACCGAAAATTCATCGATCAGAAGCCAGTATTTAGAAGGCTTCTTTGCACCTACAGACCACTCAACTGAAAATTAGAAACTCTCAAGCCAAGAGAATATATATATTAAAAAAAAAAAAAATTCATCAATCAGAAGCCAATATTTAGAAGGCTTCTTTGCACCTACAGACCACTCAACTGAAATTAGAGAATATATATATCAAAAAAAAAAAAAATTCATCAATCAGAAGCCAATATTTAGAAGGCTTCTTTGCACCTACAGACCACTCAACTGAAATTTGGAAACTCTCAAGCCAAGACAATATATGTATTAAAAAAAAAAAAAAAAAAAAAAAAAAAAAAAATAGGTTTTTTTTTTTTTTTTTTTTTTTTTTTTTTTTTTTTATATATCTATTCTCTTAGCTTGAGAGTTTCCAAATTTCAGTTGAGTGGTCTGTGGGTGCAAAGAAGCCTTCTAAATACTGGCTTCTGATTGGTGAAATTTTTTTTTTTTAATTTCTAAGTGAAATTTTCTCAAATTCAGTATTTACCTCTGATTTTGTAAAGTATTCTCAGTTTATATTTAATTATATTTTTTGTTTAACAATCTACATTTTATATTTTATAAAATACAGAGGAAAAAATTAAACTTTTAAAGATCTTTAAGCAAAAATCTGAAAAATTCCGTTACAGTGAATTTTGATTCCAGATTCCGTTACAGTGAATTTTGATTCCAGATTCCGTTACAGTGAATTTTGATTCCAGATTCCGTTACAGTGAATTTTGATTCCAGATTCCGTTACAGTGAATTTTGATTCCAGATTCCGTTACAGTGAATTTTGATTCCAGATTCCGTTACAGTGAGTTTTGATTCCAGATTCCGTTACAGTGAGTTTTGATTCCAGATTCCGTTACAGTGAGTTTTGATTCCAGATTCCGTTACAGTGAGTTTTGATTCCAGATTCCGTTACAGTGAGTTTTGATTCCAGATTCCGTTACAGTGAGTTTTGATTCCAGATTCCGTAATCATTCTGAAATACCTGAATTTGCATTACTTTCCACGGACACCGAGTGTTTTTTATTAATAATACTAATTTATATACTCTTTATATTAGTATATGTGTTTATTTGCAGTGGCTTAAAAACAGATTTAAACAATCCTAATGTATATTTCATTTTTGAAGCAGCACCATCCGATGTATTTAGAATATATGATTACAATCCACCACCTATTTCAAATAATTGTTCCACATACATGTTAAAGAGTTGATAAAAAAAACTATGAAAAATCGTTTGGAAGATGTCATGCTGTGTAAAATAGAATAAGAGTGTAGTTTTATAGTAGAATACACATTCTTTTACAACTTGTCAAAAATATAGTCGAACGTTTTAACGGCTTAATAAAATCAATAAATCCATTTTATAAAACTTTCAACTGAATAAAAATAAAAGAATAAAATGTTATGAAAATGCTATGGAAAAATGTTATAAAAGAATAGGTTTGAGTTTTTATCTTCTTGGTCCGGATGAATGAGAAACGTTTGACTAGATTTGTATTTCAATTTATTGCATTATATTAGAAAGAGAAACACTATATCAGAATGTAATCTTCTTGGTCCGGATGAATGAGAAACGTTTGACTAGATTTGATAAATATTGAATGCCTTATTATTGCTTTCAACAGAATAAATGTTAAAATACATTCTTTTTTACCACTAATACAGAGTGTTTTTACTAAGAATACTAATTACTCTTTAAAATGAAATTTCAAAAAAACAATGTTTGTGTATTGTGTTATTTATAATTATTTTAAAATGTATTTTTTTAAGGGACTTTTATTAATAATGTTTTTTTTGGATAATCAATCTTAAAAAAGATGTCTAAGTAATGTTTTCAACAAAACAAATTTTAAAATGTTTTTTCCCCACTGACACGAAAAGAGGGTTTCCAGATACATGTTAAAGAGTTGATAAAAAAACTGTGAAAAATCGAATGGAAGATGTCATACTGTGTAAAATAGAATATGAGTGCAGTTTTATAGAAGAATACACATTCTTTTACAACTTGTCAAAAATGTAGTCAAATGTTTTAACGTTTTAAAAAATCAATAAATCCGTTTTATAAACATTAAAAAAAAAAACATAGTGTTTATTTCTCTAAAGAGTCTACACAAAAATATTTATTTCTAGTAATCATTAGTAGTACTTGCCAGAATCAATAAATCCATTTTATAAACATTTAAAAAAAAAAAAACATAGTGTTTATTTCTCTAAAGAGTCTACACAAAAATATTTATTTCTAGTAATCATTAGTCGTACTTGCCAGAATCAATAAATCCATTTTATAAACATTAAAAAAAAAAACAAGAGTGTTTATTTCTCTGGAAAGTAAAAAGGTTTCTGTGCAATAGATTTGTAACCAAGAATCAACAATCTATTAACAACTTACATCAGAGTTTTTTTTTTTTGTAAATTATTTATTAAATGAAACCTATAATACTCTTTAAATGCTCCAACTATTTTAATGCTCTTTCATACTGACGCCGAATGGTTTTTTTTTTATTAATAATAATAATTATTTATCTAATGAAACCTATAATACTCTTTAAATGCTCCAACTATTTTAATGCTCTTTCATACTGACGCCGAATGGTTTTTTTTTATTAATAATATTAATTATTTATTAAATGAAACCTATCATACTCTTTAAATGCTCCAACTATTTTAATGCTCTTTCATACTGACGCCGAATGGTTTTTTTTTATTAATAATAATAATAATTATTTATTAAATGAAACCTATCATACTCTTTAAATGCTTCAACTATTTTAATGCTCTTTCATACTGACACAAAGAGAGGGTGTGATTTTGAAATAGAGTATGTGTTTATTTACAGTGGTTTAAAGACAGATTCAAACAACCTTAATGTATATTTCATTTTTGAAGGTTTCGAAATTCTTGATGAATAAAATTTAGAAGATTGGTTTCAAAGTGATGCATGTGAGCCTGGCTTCCAGTATTTGACTCATGAAGACATCGTTATGTTGTTAAATCAAATAGTGATGATAGTAACTGATGCAGGAGATGTAGTAAATAAATGAAATACAATTTCTCATTCTGCTGCTCTGTGAAAACTTTATTTAGATTATATGGAAGGATTTGATTGCAGTGACATTACTGTAGTACATAAAATATCTGTATCGATATATGGCGAAGACGCATTACACATTTTTTAATAAGGAAAATTCCTAGTTTGATGTTATGCGTGCAAATGTCAGTAATTTTCATATTTTTTGTACCGATATTGAAATTTTCTTTAATAAAAAAAGTTTTCGGATTATCCGTGTTTATCGATTATCCGTGTGACCTGTCCCGGTGATAAACCCGGATAATCGGGAGTGCACTGTACATGTTAAAAGAGTTTGTAAAAAAACTGCGAAAAATTAAATGGAAGGTGTCATACTGTGTAAAATAGAATAGAAGGTGTGGTTTTATAGAGGAATACACATTTTTTTACAGTCTGTAAAAAATGTAGTCGAACGTTTTAATGCTTTAAAAATTTAATAAATCCATTTTATAAACATTAAAAAAAAAACAAAAAAAAAACAGAGTGTTTATTTCTCTAAACAGTCCACATAAAAATATTAGAGTGTTTATTTCTCTAAACAGTCCACATAAAAATATTAGAGTGTTTATTTCTCTAAACAGTCCACATAAAAATATTAGAGTGTTTATTTCTCTAAACAGTCCACATAAAAATATTAGAGTGTTTATTTCTCTAAACAGTCCACATAAAAATATTTATTTCTCGTAATCTTTACTAGTACTTACCAGATTCAATCGTTTTTTTTTCTTCTTCTTCTTCTTCTTCCACATTTTATAAACATTCAAAAAAACACCGAGTGTTTATTTTTCTGGAAAGGTTGGTAAATTTGAAAGCTGCTAATCCATGTTCTATATAATAACTGCATAAAGAGGATAAATAAATCCTCAGTGTTTTGAATCGGCCCCACCTCAAACGTTATGATGTACCTGACAAGCGTTAGATATCGAATGAGCAGCAGATAGTAAATGGCTATATGCTTGAAATAACGAAAAAATACTAATAACACAGTTCCTATTCGGGTTAGATATCAACGAAATTTTACAACAAAAAAATTATTAGAGGAAAGTTATATGTTGGAACTATACTTACTACTAAACTAATCAAGTTTTTTTTTTTTTTTTTCAGAGTACTTATTCAAGAGCAAATATTTTTTGAATTACACCTAATTTTTTATACTCTGCAAGATGGAAATAAATCCAGTCGAAAAGAACCTACTTATTTCAGACAATTCGAACAACATTTTTTTTTTTTTTTTTTTTTGAAAAGACCTCCACGTTTCAAATGATCGTATGAATTGGGTAGGTCAAGGAGATGACTTTAGAAAAGTTTATTCCAGACGATTCGAAAACAATTTTTTTTTTTTTTTTTTTTTGAAAAGACCTCCACGTTTCAAATAATCGTATGAATTGTGTGGGCGAAGGAGATGACGCCAGAAAAAGTTTATTCCAAACGATTCTGTCTTTTGATCTTGCACAACCTTTTTTTTTTTTTTAAGTGTGTCCTTGTATGTGACATTTATGATTGATCTTGCACAACTTTTTTTTAAGCTAGAATGATACAAGAAGTCGCTTGTTTGTTACGCATAAAATAATACTTATTTCTCTAAAGCATATAATTATAGTTTTTTTTCTGTTTAAGTGTGTCCTTGTATGTGACATTTATGATTGATCTTGCACATATTTTTTTTTAAGCTAGAATGATACAAGAGTTCGCTTGTTTGTTACGCATAAAATAATACTTATTTCTCTAAAGCATATAATTATAGTTTTTTTTCTGTTTAAGTGTGTCCTTGTATGTGACATTTATGATTGATCTTGCACAACTTTTTTTAAGCTAGAATGTTACAAGAGGTCGCTTGTTTGTCACGCATTAAATAATGCTTATTTCTCTAAAGCATATAATTATAATTTTTTTTCTGTTTAAGTGTGTCCTTGTATGTGACATTTATGAATTGAGTGATATTTATTACTTGAGTGGGCGAAGGAGATGACGCCAGAAAAAGTTTATTCCAGACGATTCTGTCTTTTGATCTTGCACAAAATTTTTTTAACGCTAAAATGATACAAAAGTTTACAGTTTTTTTTATTTTTTATATCAAGTATATAATTATAGTTTTTTTTTTCTGTTTATGTGTGTCCTTTCACGTAATATTTATAATTGGTCTTGCGCAACTTATAACACGCTAGAATGATACAAAAAGTTCACTTGAATTAATTATAGTTTTATTCTATGTATGTGTGTCCTTTCATGTGATTAAAAATTAAAAGTCACGGTGGCTTCTTAGCCTCGACTTAATGATGTCCGCGGGTCAGTCCAGACCTTTAATCCTCTTTCATAATAAATAATAAATGACATGATACAAATTTTAACATTAGAATGACACAAAAGGTCGCTGTTTCTCAAAAGCATAAAAACAATTTCTATTTACATGTGTCCTTGCATGCGATTAACAAATAAAGTCAGATGATCAGAATCAAGTGAAGTAAAAAAATAATAATAATAATAATAATAATACCATCAAATAGATTTATTCCTTTTACTAAGCGACTATTGCGAATTTTTAAATAGTTATTCATACCACCACAAATGCAATTTTCAGATTTCAAGTATTTATATAATTCTTTCCATTGTTCTAATTTACAGGAATGTGCAGAGTCAAAAAATACTTTTAAAAGTTCTTTTCTAGATCAAGTATGCCTTTTATAACATAACCGTTGGTCCCTTTTTAAAAGATTATTCAAATCACTAAAGAGCTTGTTATAATAAACGTCTTTATGTAGACTTTCCAAAATTTTCAAAAGTCTTTTTGGATTTTCATATTGGATGCGTTCCTTTATTCGCATTGATTGTAAAAACTGGAAACTAGTTTGAGATGATTCTACTTTCTTCCGTTTCGAACCAAAGACATGAACCTAAAAGAAAAGAAATAAAATGCGATTAAAATTTTAAAAATGATATAGAGTAGGATAAAAATGTTAATTTGTTATTAATAGTTAAAATAATAATAGAATCCTTTCTATCCCTTTGAACAAACATCCGTAATTGGAATAACATTTATCGTCAAATAATAATAGAATCCTTTCTATCCCTTTGAACAAACATCCGTAATTGGAATAACATTTATCGTCAAATAATAATAGAATCACGACTAAATTAAGCGTTACGCGATAAAGAAAACCACGAAATGTTTTTTTTTTTTTTTTTCAAATAACTAAACTGTAATAAGATTCTTTATAAAGAAACTCCTGAATAACTTGCAATTCCACCAATAGAGGATAGCATGATACAGTTCTTTTTTTTTTTTTTTTTTTTTACCTATTCAGACAGTCTGCGATAAAGAAATCCCTGAAAATGTTTTTTTTGTATTTATAATTATTTGTATTGTCTAATTCTATTTTGATTTATAATTCTATTTTGATTTATAATTATCTTTTACAAGATTTAATTATTTGTATTGTCTAATTAGTTTTGATTTATAATTAGTTTTATTGTCTAATTATCTTTTACAAGATTTAATTATTTGTATTGTCTAATTAGTTTTGATTTATAATTAGTTTTATTGTCTAATTATCTTTTACAAGATTTAATTATTTGTATTGTCTAATTAGTTTTATTTATAATTAGTTTTATTGTCTAATTATCTTTTACAAGATTTAATTATTTGTATTGTCTAATTAGTTTTATTTATAATTAGTTTTATTGTCTAATTATCTTTTATAAGATATTTGTCTAAGGTGATAGAGTGTTTTCTTTTCTAAGCTGTAAAATTTCAAACTATAAAATAATTAATCATTTAAAAAAACAATCTTTATTTCAAACCTAGTACTATAAAGGGGCTTCTGCGCCACGGATTTGCGATAGTACTATAAAGGGGCTTCTGCGCCACGGATTTGCGATAGTTATTGAGAATATTAACCAAAGATTCTTCAAAAAAGAAACAACAGCGCTCCTGATGTTGGATGTGGCCAAAGCCTTTGACCGAGTCTGGCATCAGGGCCTCGTATACAAGCTCATAAATTTCAATATCCCCAAAGATCTAATACTACTAATTAATAATTATCTGACAAACAGAACTTTTCATATTAAGATCAATTACAGCATTTTTCTTCCGCTAGAAACATTAAAGCAGGAGTTCCGCAAGGTTCAATTCTCGGCCCTGTGCTCTACCTAATTTATTCAGCAGACTTTCCAAATTTTAATAATATGAGAAACATCACCTCAGCCATCTACGCAGATGATACAGCACTTATGAGCAGATCAATAAATCCCAAGAAGTCAGTTACTAATCTCAGTAATATCATACCTCATATCGAAGACTGGTGCACAAAAATGGAAAGTTAGCCATCAACACCACTAAATCTTCACTACTAATTATTATGAGCAGATCAATAAATCCCAAGAAATCAGTTACTAATCTCAGTAATATCATACCTCATATCGAAGACTGGTGCACAAAAATGGAAAGTTAGCCATCAACACCACTAAATCTTCACTACTAATTATTATGAGCAGATCAATAAATCCCAAGAAATCAGTTACTAATCTCAGTAATATCATACCTCATATCGAAGACTGGTGCACAAAAATGGAAAGTTAGCCATCAACACCACTAAATCTTCACTACTAATTATTATGAGCAGATCAATAAATCCCAAGAAATCAGTTATCCAAATATTACTCTTTTCAATGATGCAATACCACTAGTTCTTTAAACTGGAATACCAATATTAAAACTATAAATCTCTGAAAACCACTAGTTCTTTAAACTGGAATACCAATATTAAAACTATAAATCTCTGAAAACCAATATTAAAACTATAAATCTCTGAAAACCAATATTAAAACTATAAATCTCTGAAAACCAATATTAAAACTATAAATCTCTGAAAACCAATATTAAAACTATAAATCTCTGAAAACCAATATTAAAACTATAGATCTCTGAAACCAATATTAAAACTATCACTTAAACCAATATTAAAACTATAGATCTCTGAAACCAATATTAAAACTATCACTTAAACCAATATTAAAACTATAAATCTCTGAAATCAATATTAAAACTATAAATCTCTGAAATCAATATTAAAACTATAAATCTCTGAAACCAATATTAAAACTATCACTTAAACCAATATTAAAACTATCACTTAAACCAATATTAAAACTATCACTTAAACCAATATTAAAAACTATAAATCTCTGAAACCAATATTAAAAACTATAAATCTCTGAAACCAATATTAAAACTATCACTTAAACCAATATTAAAACTATAGATCTCTGAAACCAGTATTAAAACTATAGATTTCTGAAACCAGTATTAAAACTATAGATTTCTGAAACCAATATTAAAACTATAAATCTCTGAAACCAATATTAAAACTATAAATCTCTGAAACCAATATTAAAACTATAAATCTCTGAAAACCAATATTAAAACTATAAATCTCTGAAACCAATATTAAAACTATAGATACTCAAAATAAATTCCTCAGATGTATTACAGGAGCCCCCAGATCCATGAGAATGAAAGATCTAAAAGACGAGAGTTAAAAAATCAACAAAATAGATGAGCACATAGCTGAACTATGTGCAAGTTTCTTCAAGAGATGCACTCTCTTGTCATACGTGCAATTACTTTAAAAAATTTTGATTTTGCACTCATCAAAGACAACATGAAATATAGCCCGGCAACCGCCTTTTTCCTATCCGACGGAGTATTGTCCCGTAAATTTTGTAAATAGCTGTAAATACTTGTAAATAATTTTGCGCATTTATTATGTATTTCTCCTTTTCTCTGGGGCTATGTGGCTACTGTGCACCTGAGAAGCTCGGGGGTAATACCTCGAAGGGAGGCGAGGCAGTCTGCCACAAAACCTCTTCTCTCTCTCTCTCTCTCAAACTTGTTTGTTCAATCTCACTACTTCATTCTAATTTTCTCTCAGTAAAAGATATTGAACCCCACATTTCAGTTGAGCTTCGGCGATTTATTATTTATTTCCACTCAGATGAATTAGTTGGAGCACCTAGCGGGGCTGATGCTAAGATAACCAACACATATGAGTAGGATTTGTGATAGTAGGATAAAGGGGCCAAATAAGGGATTGAGAGTACGAAAACAGAATTAAAATATTACGATTTTTTTTTTCCAAGTCTCAACCATAATACCCCTAATTATTTGTATTTATAATTATTTGCAAGATTTAATTATTTGTATTGTCTAATTATTTTTATTAAATCATATCTTTTATAAAATAATAGTTGTCTAAGGTGATAGAGTGTTTTTTTTTTTTTTTTTTTAAGCTGTGAAATTTCAAACTATAAAATAATTAATCATTTAAAAAAAAAAAACAATCTTTATTTCAAACCTAGTAGGATAAAGGGGCTTCCACCAAATAAGGGATTGAGAGTACGAAAACAGAATAAAATATTACGATTTTTTTTTTCCAAGTCTCAACATATCAACCATAATAACGGGCCATTTTATCTCTTACTGCATCGTATAAATCCTTTGAGAGCAAGCAGTTACCTACCTCTTCCAAACAAAAATAGCAACCAAAAAAAGTATTATTAATTGCAAAATTTAATTATTTGTATTGTCTAATTATTTTTATTAAATCATATCTTTTATAAAATAATAGTTGTCTAAGGTGATAGAGTGTTTTTTTTTTTTTTTTTTTTAAGCTGTGAAATTTCAAACTATAAAATAATTAATCATTTAAAAAAAAAAAACAATCTTTATTTCAAACCTAGTAGGATAAAGGGGCTTCCACCAAATAAGGGATTGAGAGTACGAAAACAGAATAAAATATTACGATTTTTTTTTTCCAAGTCTCAACATATCAACCATAATACCCCTAATTATTTGTATTTATAATTATTTGCAAGATTTAATTATTTGTATTGTCTAATTATTTTTATTAAATCATATCTTTTATAAAATAATAGTTGTCTAAGGTGATAGAGTGTTTTTTTTTTTTTTTTTAAGCTGTGAAATTTCAAACTATAAAATAATTAATCATTTAAAAAAAAAAAACAATCTTTATTTCAAACCTAGTAGGATAAAGGGGCTTCCACCAAATAAGGGATTGAGAGTACGAAAACAGAATAAAATATTACGATTTTTTTTTCCAAGTCTCAACATATCAACCATAATACCCCTAATTATTTGTATTTATAATTATTTGCAAGATTTAATTATTTGTATTGTCTAATTATTTTTATTAAATCATATCTTTTATAAAATAATAGTTGTCTAAGGTGATAGAGTGTTTTTTTTTTTTTTTTTTTAAGCTGTGAAATTTCAAACTATAAAATAATTAATCATTTAAAAAAAAAAAAAACAATCTTTATTTCAAACCTAGTAGGATAAAGGGGCTTCCACCAAATAAGGGATTGAGAGTACGAAAACAGAATAAAATATTACGATTTTTTTTTTCCAAGTCTCAACATATCAACCATAATAACGGGCCATTTTATCTCTTACTGCATCGTATAAATCCTTTGAGAGCAAGCAGTTACCTACCTCTTCCAAACAAAAATAGCAACCAAAAAAAGTATTATTAATTGCAAAATTTAATTATTTGTATTGTCTAATTATTTTTATTAAATCATATCTTTTATAAAATAATAGTTTTCTAAGGTGATAGAGTGTTTTTTTTTTTTTTTTTTTAAGCTGTTAAATTTCAAACTATAAAATAATTAATCATTTAAAAAAAAAAAACAATCTTTATTTCAAACCTAGTAGGATAAAGGGGCTTCCACCAAATAAGGGATTGAGAGTACGAAAACAGAATAAAATATTACGATTTTTTTTTTCCAAGTCTCAACATATCAACCATAATAACGGGCCATTTTATCTCTTACTGCATCGTATAAATCCTTTGAGAGCAAGCAGTTACCTACCTCTTCCAAACAAAAATAGCAACCAAAAAAAGTATTATTAATTGCAAAATTTAATTATTTGTATTGTCTAATTATTTTTATTAAATCATATCTTTTATAAAATAATAGTTTTCTAAGGTGATAGAGTGTTTTTTTTTTTTTTTTTTTAAGCTGTGAAATTTCAAACTATAAAATAATTAATCATTTAAAAAAAAAAAACAATCTTTATTTCAAACCTAGTAGGATAAAGGGGCTTCCACCAAATAAGGGATTGAGAGTACGAAAACAGAATAAAATATTACGATTTTTTTTTTCCAAGTCTCAACATATCAACCATAATACCCCTAATTATTTGTATTTATAATTATTTGCAAGATTTAATTATTTGTATTGTCTAATTATTTTTATTAAATCATATCTTTTATAAAATAATAGTTGTCTAAGGTGATAGAGTGTTTTTTTTTTTTTTTTTAAGCTGTGAAATTTCAAACTATAAAATAATTAATCATTTAAAAAAAAAAAACAATCTTTATTTCAAACCTAGTAGGATAAAGGGGCTTCCACCAAATAAGGGATTGAGAGTACGAAAACAGAATAAAATATTACGATTTTTTTTTTCCAAGTCTCAACATATCAACCATAATAACGGGCCATTTTATCTCTTACTGCATCGTATAAATCCTTTGAGAGCAAGCAGTTACCTACCTCTTCCAAACAAAAATAGCAACCAAAAAAAGTAGTATTAACTATTTACAATGAAAAAATATTGAAAGAGAAATTAATCTTTTAAGAAAATATTTATGTATTCTTAAAAAAAATTTCTATCTTTTTAAAGAAAATATTTATGTATTCTTAAAAAAATTTTCTATCTTTTTAAAGAAAATATTTATGTATTCTTAAAAAAATTAATCTTTTAAGAAAATATTTATGTATTCTTAAAAAAATTTTCTATCTTTTTAAAGAAAATATTTATGTATTCTTAAAAAAATTTTTTACTTTTGTTAAAAATTTTCCAGTTTTTCAAAAATTATTAAAGGATATAACTTTTTTCTTGATACTATAAACTTTTTTCACCTGTGAAAATGATCGATAAAGACAAAATATATTTTAATAAAATAAATAACATTTTATTCAAAGTTTCACCCTAGCACTTCTTCATTACCAGGTTTCTTATCAATTTTATTTTTACAATACATTTTTTAATTTTTTTATTTACATCTAAATGTGCTGGTAATTAAACATCGTTTAATGTTTTGAAAATACATTTTTCCCCACTGGAGCTGATTTTCTATTTCGCAAAAAGTCATTTATCTTGATATCCGAGTGCTTGTCCTATTTATAGGTCGTGTAGAAATCGTCCAAATGCTTTCCCCTTAACGAGAGCACAATGTTTTATAAACTCTGGTGCATGAAGAAAAAGTTGTTGTCAGTTCATCTACTTTAGTACAGCCAAAATCCTCTAAACTGTAAAACATTCTGCAACGGTGGTTGGAATGTACAAACTCCGGTAATGGGATTAACTTTCACGGCATGAAAAGCAAGTTCTTTGACAATGTAACACCATGACGAAAGTTGAAAACCTTCAAAATCAGTGACTAAAGCTGACAATCCCTTTTTCGGTTTCCTTCCTACAATAAAAAAAAGAAAATTTTGAATCACCAAGAAAAATAATTAGACGACACACAGTTAAAATGATTATGATAATCTTCATAACTCCTTTCGATTGCTACGATTAAGAATTTATTTGCAAAGTAAAAGTCTTTACCCCCTGAGTTCTGTCTAAAATAAACATTTTTTTACAAAAACAAATATGAAACGTTCCTTTAACAAAAAAAAAGTTAATTTAACAAATATTAGCTTTATTTAGATTTCGTAATGAAAAAAAAAAAATAACTGTTCGTAATTTGTAACTAAGAAGATAATAAATTTTTTTTATTATTAGCAAAATAAAAAAAATTAATTAAAATGAACAAAGCAATTTACTTTCTCCTGGTTAATTAAAGATACAGATTAACACAGCTCAGCAGATCTATAAATAATACTATTTAACATTGACAATACACTATTTTATCATCAATATAATAAAATAACATAGTTTTTTAAAATTTTAATAAAAAATTAGTACTTACTTGAATATCATCATGCTTCTGCTTTAGTATTGCGTTTCCATCCATAACGAAGAGAAGAATCCTTTTTTATTCTAGTGGCTCCATCTATATTTAAATATTAAAAAGAAAATATATGAATAACTCTTCCTAAATTCTAGTTATTTTTAATATAACTATAGTTGATATAATAGTTCTTAATTAGAACTAACCTAATCAATATCAATGAATACATTTCAAATAAATTGATTCAATATTAAAATAAAATTGTATCTATTAAGTATGTCTACTAAGAATATTAAAAGTATTAGACTTAAAGGTATATTAATTTTAAATCAATGAATGTTATTTTTTTAAATGATTAATTATTTTATAAAATTAGATAATTATCACCTTCTTTTGAAATTTTACAGCTTAAAATTTTACGGTTATCAATGTAGTCTTGTCATTTTTGAACCCAGAAGACAAGGGAACTCCTTGATCTTGAAACAATACATGTCTTCGAAGTGGACTTTGTGAGTACCCATGTTATATGAAGAGGAAAACCACGAAAACCTCCTACGCTTAGTCGAGTCCCCATGTTATATGAAGAGGAAAACCACGAAAACCTCCTACGCTTAGTCGAATCCCCATGTTATATGAAGAGGAAAACCACGAAAACCTCCTACGCTTAGTCGAGTCCCCATGTTATATGAAGAGGAAAACCACGAAAACCTCCTACGCTTAGTCGAGTCCCCATGTTATATGAAGAGGAAAACCACGAAAACCTCCTACGCTTAGTCGAGTCCCCATGTTATATGAAGAGGAAAACCACGAAAACCTCCTACGCTTAGTCGAGTCCCCATGTTATATGAAGAGGAAAACTACGAAAACCTCCTACGCTTAGTCCAACGACCAGTAAGAGTTGTGAAAACTGAACAGATTGCATCTAATTTTTAGTTTTGCAAGATATTCAACTCGTATTAATATAGATATTTAGGAAATATAAATTTTATTAATTTTAGATTTATTTTTATGAAACAATTATTATCTAACTAAAAAACTAATATATAACAATATATTTACAGTGTTTATTCAATCATATTTTTAAATACAATAACGAACATCTTCAAACTTATAATTTATCAACTAATACAATTTAATTATTATATTAAAATACTTATTTTGTAATCTCATGAAAGAAATATTTGAATTAATTTTATTTTCTATTAGAAAATGAATAGCTACATATTTATATCATCAATTATATTTTAAATTTCCTAAAAGTTTCAAAATAATTATTTTGAATCTAAGAAACATGTAAAGAGAATTTAGTAAGAGAAGAGTTATAAGTTTAGTAAGAGAAGAGTTAGTAGAATTTAGGAAGAGTTATTCATATATTTTCTTTTTAATATTTAAATATAGATGGAGCCACTAGAATAAAAAAGGATTCTTCTCTTCGTTATGGATGGAAACGCAATACTAAAGCAGAAGCATGATGATATTCAAGTAAGTACTAATTTTTTATTAAAATTTTAAAAAACTATGTTATTTTATTATATTGATGATAAAATAGTGTATTGTCAATGTTAAATAGTATTATTTATAGATCTGCTGAGCTGTGTTAATCTGTATCTTTAATTAACCAGGAGAAAGTAAATTGCTTTGTTCATTTTAATTAATTTTTTTTATTTTGCTAATAATAAAAAAAATTTATTATCTTCTTAGTTACAAATTACGAACAGTTATTTTTTTTTTTTCATTACGAAATCTAAATAAAGCTAATATTTGTTAAATTAACTTTTTTTTTGTTAAAGGAACGTTTCATATTTGTTTTTGTAAAAAAATGTTTATTTTAGACAGAACTCAGGGGGTAAAGACTTTTACTTTGCAAATAAATTCTTAATCGTAGCAATCGAAAGGAGTTATGAAGATTATCATAATCATTTTAACTGTGTGTCGTCTAATTATTTTTCTTGGTGATTCAAAATTTTCTTTTTTTTATTGTAGGAAGGAAACCGAAAAAGGGATTGTCAGCTTTAGTCACTGATTTTGAAGGTTTTCAACTTTCGTCATGGTGTTACATTGTCAAAGAACTTGCTTTTCATGCCGTGAAAGTTAATCCCATTACCGGAGTTTGTACATTCCAACCACCGTTGCAGAATGTTTTACAGTTTAGAGGATTTTGGCTGTACTAAAGTAGATGAACTGACAACAACTTTTTCTTCATGCACCAGAGTTTATAAAACATTGTGCTCTCGTTAAGGGGAAAGCATTTGGACGATTTCTACACGACCTATAAATAGGACAAGCACTCGGATATCAAGATAAATGACTTTTTGCGAAATAGAAAATCAGCTCCAGTGGGGAAAAATGTATTTTCAAAACATTAAACGATGTTTAATTACCAGCACATTTAGATGTAAATAAAAAAATTAAAAAATGTATTGTAAAAATAAAATTGATAAGAAACCTGGTAATGAAGAAGTGCTAGGGTGAAACTTTGAATAAAATGTTATTTATTTTATTAAAATATATTTTGTCTTTATCGATCATTTTCACAGGTGAAAAAAGTTTATAGTATCAAGAAAAAAGTTATATCCTTTAATAATTTTTGAAAAACTGGAAAATTTTTAACAAAAGTAAAAAATTTTTTTAAGAATACATAAATATTTTCTTTAAAAAGATAGAAAATTTTTTTAAGAATACATAAATATTTTCTTAAAAGATTAATTTTTTTAAGAATACATAAATATTTTCTTTAAAAAGATAGAAAATTTTTTTAAGAATACATAAATATTTTCTTTAAAAAGATAGAAATTTTTTTTAAGAATACATAAATATTTTCTTAAAAGATTAATTTCTCTTTCAATATTTTTTCATTGTAAATAGTTAATACTACTTTTTTTGGTTGCTATTTTTGTTTGGAAGAGGTAGGTAACTGCTTGCTCTCAAAGGATTTATACGATGCAGTAAGAGATAAAATGGCCCGTTATTATGGTTGATATGTTGAGACTTGGAAAAAAAAAATCGTAATATTTTATTCTGTTTTCGTACTCTCAATCCCTTATTTGGTGGAAGCCCCTTTATCCTACTAGGTTTGAAATAAAGATTGTTTTTTTTTTTTAAATGATTAATTATTTTATAGTTTGAAATTTCACAGCTTAAAAAAAAAAAAAAAAACACTCTATCACCTTAGACAACTATTATTTTATAAAAGATATGATTTAATAAAAATAATTAGACAATACAAATAATTAAATCTTGCAAATAATTATAAATACAAATAATTAGGGGTATTATGGTTGATATGTTGAGACTTGGAAAAAAAAAATCGTAATATTTTATTCTGTTTTCGTACTCTCAATCCCTTATTTGGTGGAAGCCCCTTTATCCTACTAGGTTTGAAATAAAGATTGTTTTTTTTTTTTAAATGATTAATTATTTTATAGTTTGAAATTTCACAGCTTAAAAAAAAAAAAAAAAAAACACTCTATCACCTTAGAAAACTATTATTTTATAAAAGATATGATTTAATAAAAATAATTAGACAATACAAATAATTAAATTTTGCAATTAATAATACTTTTTTTGGTTGCTATTTTTGTTTGGAAGAGGTAGGTAACTGCTTGCTCTCAAAGGATTTATACGATGCAGTAAGAGATAAAATGGCCCGTTATTATGGTTGATATGTTGAGACTTGGAAAAAAAAAATCGTAATATTTTATTCTGTTTTCGTACTCTCAATCCCTTATTTGGTGGAAGCCCCTTTATCCTACTAGGTTTGAAATAAAGATTGTTTTTTTTTTTTAAATGATTAATTATTTTATAGTTTGAAATTTAACAGCTTAAAAAAAAAAAAAAAAAAACACTCTATCACCTTAGAAAACTATTATTTTATAAAAGATATGATTTAATAAAAATAATTAGACAATACAAATAATTAAATTTTGCAATTAATAATACTTTTTTTGGTTGCTATTTTTGTTTGGAAGAGGTAGGTAACTGCTTGCTCTCAAAGGATTTATACGATGCAGTAAGAGATAAAATGGCCCGTTATTATGGTTGATATGTTGAGACTTGGAAAAAAAAAATCGTAATATTTTATTCTGTTTTCGTACTCTCAATCCCTTATTTGGTGGAAGCCCCTTTATCCTACTAGGTTTGAAATAAAGATTGTTTTTTTTTTTTTTAAATGATTAATTATTTTATAGTTTGAAATTTCACAGCTTAAAAAAAAAAAAAAAAAAACACTCTATCACCTTAGACAACTATTATTTTATAAAAGATATGATTTAATAAAAATAATTAGACAATACAAATAATTAAATCTTGCAAATAATTATAAATACAAATAATTAGGGGTATTATGGTTGATATGTTGAGACTTGGAAAAAAAAATCGTAATATTTTATTCTGTTTTCGTACTCTCAATCCCTTATTTGGTGGAAGCCCCTTTATCCTACTAGGTTTGAAATAAAGATTGTTTTTTTTTTTTAAATGATTAATTATTTTATAGTTTGAAATTTCACAGCTTAAAAAAAAAAAAAAAAACACTCTATCACCTTAGACAACTATTATTTTATAAAAGATATGATTTAATAAAAATAATTAGACAATACAAATAATTAAATCTTGCAAATAATTATAAATACAAATAATTAGGGGTATTATGGTTGATATGTTGAGACTTGGAAAAAAAAAATCGTAATATTTTATTCTGTTTTCGTACTCTCAATCCCTTATTTGGTGGAAGCCCCTTTATCCTACTAGGTTTGAAATAAAGATTGTTTTTTTTTTTTAAATGATTAATTATTTTATAGTTTGAAATTTCACAGCTTAAAAAAAAAAAAAAAAAAAACACTCTATCACCTTAGACAACTATTATTTTATAAAAGATATGATTTAATAAAAATAATTAGACAATACAAATAATTAAATTTTGCAATTAATAATACTTTTTTTGGTTGCTATTTTTGTTTGGAAGAGGTAGGTAACTGCTTGCTCTCAAAGGATTTATACGATGCAGTAAGAGATAAAATGGCCCGTTATTATGGTTGATATGTTGAGACTTGGAAAAAAAAAATCGTAATATTTTATTCTGTTTTCGTACTCTCAATCCCTTATTTGGTGGAAGCCCCTTTATCCTACTAGGTTTGAAATAAAGATTGTTTTTTTTTTTTAAATGATTAATTATTTTATAGTTTGAAATTTCACAGCTTAAAAAAAAAAAAAAAAAAACACTCTATCACCTTAGACAACTATTATTTTATAAAAGATATGATTTAATAAAAATAATTAGACAATACAAATAATTAAATCTTGCAAATAATTATAAATACAAATAATTAGGGGTATTATGGTTGAGACTTGGAAAAAAAAAATCGTAATATTTTAATTCTGTTTTCGTACTCTCAATCCCTTATTTGGCCCCTTTATCCTACTATCACAAATCCTACTCATATGTGTTGGTTATCTTAGCATCAGCCCCGCTAGGTGCTCCAACTAATTCATCTGAGTGGAAATAAATAATAAATCGCCGAAGCTCAACTGAAATGTGGGGTTCAATATCTTTTACTGAGAGAAAATTAGAATGAAGTAGTGAGATTGAACAAACAAGTTTGAGAGAGAGAGAGAGAGAAGAGGTTTTGTGGCAGACTGCCTCGCCTCCCTTCGAGGTATTACCCCCGAGCTTCTCAGGTGCACAGTAGCCACATAGCCCCAGAGAAAAGGAGAAATACATAATAAATGCGCAAAATTATTTACAAGTATTTACAGCTATTTACAAAATTTACGGGACAATACTCCGTCGGATAGGAAAAAGGCGGTTGCCGGGCTATATTTCATGTTGTCTTTGATGAGTGCAAAATCAAAATTTTTTAAAGTAATTGCACGTATGACAAGAGAGTGCATCTCTTGAAGAAACTTGCACATAGTTCAGCTATGTGCTCATCTATTTTGTTGATTTTTTAACTCTCGTCTTTTAGATCTTTCATTCTCATGGATCTGGGGGCTCCTGTAATACATCTGAGGAATTTATTTTGAGTATCTATAGTTTTAATATTGGTTTCAGAGATTTATAGTTTTAATATTGGTTTTCAGAGATTTATAGTTTTAATATTGGTTTCAGAGATTTATAGTTTTAATATTGGTTTCAGAGATTTATAGTTTTAATATTGGTTTCAGAAATCTATAGTTTTAATACTGGTTTCAGAAATCTATAGTTTTAATACTGGTTTCAGAGATCTATAGTTTTAATATTGGTTTAAGTGATAGTTTTAATATTGGTTTCAGAGATTTATAGTTTTTAATATTGGTTTCAGAGATTTATAGTTTTTAATATTGGTTTAAGTGATAGTTTTAATATTGGTTTAAGTGATAGTTTTAATATTGGTTTAAGTGATAGTTTTAATATTGGTTTCAGAGATTTATAGTTTTAATATTGATTTCAGAGATTTATAGTTTTAATATTGATTTCAGAGATTTATAGTTTTAATATTGGTTTAAGTGATAGTTTTAATATTGGTTTCAGAGATCTATAGTTTTAATATTGGTTTAAGTGATAGTTTTAATATTGGTTTCAGAGATCTATAGTTTTAATATTGGTTTTCAGAGATTTATAGTTTTAATATTGGTTTTCAGAGATTTATAGTTTTAATATTGGTTTTCAGAGATTTATAGTTTTAATATTGGTTTTCAGAGATTTATAGTTTTAATATTGGTTTTCAGAGATTTATAGTTTTAATATTGGTATTCCAGTTTAAAGAACTAGTGGTTTTCAGAGATTTATAGTTTTAATATTGGTATTCCAGTTTAAAGAACTAGTGGTATTGCATCATTGAAAAGAGTAATATTTGGATAACTGATTTCTTGGGATTTATTGATCTGCTCATAATAATTAGTAGTGAAGATTTAGTGGTGTTGATGGCTAACTTTCCATTTTTGTGCACCAGTCTTCGATATGAGGTATGATATTACTGAGATTAGTAACTGATTTCTTGGGATTTATTGATCTGCTCATAATAATTAGTAGTGAAGATTTAGTGGTGTTGATGGCTAACTTTCCATTTTTGTGCACCAGTCTTCGATATGAGGTATGATATTACTGAGATTAGTAACTGATTTCTTGGGATTTATTGATCTGCTCATAATAATTAGTAGTGAAGATTTAGTGGTGTTGATGGCTAACTTTCCATTTTTGTGCACCAGTCTTCGATATGAGGTATGATATTACTGAGATTAGTAACTGACTTCTTGGGATTTATTGATCTGCTCATAAGTGCTGTATCATCTGCGTAGATGGCTGAGGTGATGTTTCTCATATTATTAAAATTTGGAAAGTCTGCTGAATAAATTAGGTAGAGCACAGGGCCGAGAATTGAACCTTGCGGAACTCCTGCTTTAATGTTTCTAGCGGAAGAAAAATGCTGTAATTGATCTTAATATGAAAAGTTCTGTTTGTCAGATAATTATTAATTAGTAGTATTAGATCTTTGGGGATATTGAAATTTATGAGCTTGTATACGAGGCCCTGATGCCAGACTCGGTCAAAGGCTTTGGCCACATCCAACATCAGGAGCGCTGTTGTTTCTTTTTTGAAGAATCTTTGGTTAATATTCTCAATAACTATCGCAAATCCGTGGCGCAGAAGCCCCTTTATAGTACTATCGCAAATCCGTGGCGCAGAAGCCCCTTTATAGTACTAGGTTTGAAATAAAGATTGTTTTTTTAAATGATTAATTATTTTATAGTTTGAAATTTTACAGCTTAGAAAAGAAAACACTCTATCACCTTAGACAAATATCTTATAAAAGATAATTAGACAATAAAACTAATTATAAATAAAACTAATTAGACAATACAAATAATTAAATCTTGTAAAAGATAATTAGACAATAAAACTAATTATAAATAAAACTAATTAGACAATACAAATAATTAAATCTTGTAAAAGATAATTAGACAATAAAACTAATTATAAATCAAAACTAATTAGACAATACAAATAATTAAATCTTGTAAAAGATAATTAGACAATAAAACTAATTATAAATCAAAACTAATTAGACAATACAAATAATTAAATCTTGTAAAAGATAATTATAAATCAAAATAGAATTATAAATCAAAATAGAATTAGACAATACAAATAATTATAAATACAAAAAAAACATTTTCAGGGATTTCTTTATCGCAGACTGTCTGAATAGGTAAAAAAAAAAAAAAAAAAAAAGAACTGTATCATGCTATCCTCTATTGGTGGAATTGCAAGTTATTCAGGAGTTTCTTTATAAAGAATCTTATTACAGTTTAGTTATTTGAAAAAAAAAAAAAAAAACATTTCGTGGTTTTCTTTATCGCGTAACGCTTAATTTAGTCGTGATTCTATTATTATTTGACGATAAATGTTATTCCAATTACGGATGTTTGTTCAAAGGGATAGAAAGGATTCTATTATTATTTGACGATAAATGTTATTCCAATTACGGATGTTTGTTCAAAGGGATAGAAAGGATTCTATTATTATTTTAACTATTAATAACAAATTAACATTTTTATCCTACTCTATATCATTTTTAAAATTTTAATCGCATTTTATTTCTTTTCTTTTAGGTTCATGTCTTTGGTTCGAAACGGAAGAAAGTAGAATCATCTCAAACTAGTTTCCAGTTTTTACAATCAATGCGAATAAAGGAACGCATCCAATATGAAAATCCAAAAAGACTTTTGAAAATTTTGGAAAGTCTACATAAAGACGTTTATTATAACAAGCTCTTTAGTGATTTGAATAATCTTTTAAAAAGGGACCAACGGTTATGTTATAAAAGGCATACTTGATCTAGAAAAGAACTTTTAAAAGTATTTTTTGACTCTGCACATTCCTGTAAATTAGAACAATGGAAAGAATTATATAAATACTTGAAATCTGAAAATTGCATTTGTGGTGGTATGAATAACTATTTAAAAATTCGCAATAGTCGCTTAGTAAAAGGAATAAATCTATTTGATGGTATTATTATTATTATTATTATTATTTTTTTACTTCACTTGATTCTGATCATCTGACTTTATTTGTTAATCGCATGCAAGGACACATGTAAATAGAAATTGTTTTTATGCTTTTGAGAAACAGCGACCTTTTGTGTCATTCTAATGTTAAAATTTGTATCATGTCATTTATTATTTATTATGAAAGAGGATTAAAGGTCTGGACTGACCCGCGGACATCATTAAGTCGAGGCTAAGAAGCCACCGTGACTTTTAATTTTTAATCACATGAAAGGACACACATACATAGAATAAAACTATAATTAATTCAAGTGAACTTTTTGTATCATTCTAGCGTGTTATAAGTTGCGCAAGACCAATTATAAATATTACGTGAAAGGACACACATAAACAGAAAAAAAAAACTATAATTATATACTTGATATAAAAAATAAAAAAAACTGTAAACTTTTGTATCATTTTAGCGTTAAAAAAATTTTGTGCAAGATCAAAAGACAGAATCGTCTGGAATAAACTTTTTCTGGCGTCATCTCCTTCGCCCACTCAAGTAATAAATATCACTCAATTCATAAATGTCACATACAAGGACACACTTAAACAGAAAAAAAATTATAATTATATGCTTTAGAGAAATAAGCATTATTTAATGCGTGACAAACAAGCGACCTCTTGTAACATTCTAGCTTAAAAAAAGTTGTGCAAGATCAATCATAAATGTCACATACAAGGACACACTTAAACAGAAAAAAAACTATAATTATATGCTTTAGAGAAATAAGTATTATTTTATGCGTAACAAACAAGCGAACTCTTGTATCATTCTAGCTTAAAAAAAAATATGTGCAAGATCAATCATAAATGTCACATACAAGGACACACTTAAACAGAAAAAAAACTATAATTATATGCTTTAGAGAAATAAGTATTATTTTATGCGTAACAAACAAGCGACTTCTTGTATCATTCTAGCTTAAAAAAAAGTTGTGCAAGATCAATCATAAATGTCACATACAAGGACACACTTAAAAAAAAAAAAAAGGTTGTGCAAGATCAAAAGACAGAATCGTTTGGAATAAACTTTTTCTGGCGTCATCTCCTTCGCCCACACAATTCATACGATTATTTGAAACGTGGAGGTCTTTTCAAAAAAAAAAAAAAAAAAAAATTGTTTTCGAATCGTCTGGAATAAACTTTTCTAAAGTCATCTCCTTGACCTACCCAATTCATACGATCATTTGAAACGTGGAGGTCTTTTCAAAAAAAAAAAAAAAAAAAAATGTTGTTCGAATTGTCTGAAATAAGTAGGTTCTTTTCGACTGGATTTATTTCCATCTTGCAGAGTATAAAAAATTAGGTGTAATTCAAAAAATATTTGCTCTTGAATAAGTACTCTGAAAAAAAAAAAAAAAAACTTGATTAGTTTAGTAGTAAGTATAGTTCCAACATATAACTTTCCTCTAATAATTTTTTTGTTGTAAAATTTCGTTGATATCTAACCCGAATAGGAACTGTGTTATTAGTATTTTTTCGTTATTTCAAGCATATAGCCATTTACTATCTGCTGCTCATTCGATATCTAACGCTTGTCAGGTACATCATAACGTTTGAGGTGGGGCCGATTCAAAACACTGAGGATTTATTTATCCTCTTTATGCAGTTATTATATAGAACATGGATTAGCAGCTTTCAAATTTACCAACCTTTCCAGAAAAATAAACACTCGGTGTTTTTTTGAATGTTTATAAAATGTGGAAGAAGAAGAAGAAGAAGAAAAAAAAACGATTGAATCTGGTAAGTACTAGTAAAGATTACGAGAAATAAATATTTTTATGTGGACTGTTTAGAGAAATAAACACTCTAATATTTTTATGTGGACTGTTTAGAGAAATAAACACTCTAATATTTTTATGTGGACTGTTTAGAGAAATAAACACTCTAATATTTTTATGTGGACTGTTTAGAGAAATAAACACTCTAATATTTTTATGTGGACTGTTTAGAGAAATAAACACTCTGTTTTTTTTTTGTTTTTTTTTTAATGTTTATAAAATGGATTTATTAAATTTTTAAAGCATTAAAACGTTCGACTACATTTTTTACAGACTGTACTATCAAGCAGTATAAGATGATATTAAGAGAACGTTTCTTAAAAGTTGAACCTGTTATTTTAAATATTTACTATGAAATCAATAAAATTCTTTTTAAAACAGGCCGAAGCAAAAACCTATCGTTTCACTTATCGTTCCAATTACTGGAGGCCAGAAATTATGAAATCAGAGTATTTCTAAAAGCAGAGTGAAGCAAAATCTTTCGTTTTGAAATGAAAACTTCGTTCTATTCACAGGAAATTAATAAGAATTTTTCGCAGACTTTCTTAACTTGTATCTTTGGAATCTAATTCCAAATTGCTAATTTTTAAAAAATAATTTTGAAGCTTTTGTTTAGCTGAAACCTTTTTTATTTTTTTGTGACGATACTCAAATTTATGCTTAAATGATTGTTCTTAAATGAATGGCAATCTTTATCACGATATCCTCTTACATGAATGCCAGATATTCTAAGAGTAAATGAATATTTAATTAAATACTTTTTACAGTTCAATTGATTGAATATATTGTATTTCCATTTTAGCTTTTCACCTAAAACACCAATTTACTAAAAATGTCCCGATTTCCTTTTTTTTCTTCTGAAAATTAGTTTGTGCGAAGTGTTTTTGTACTTGACAAAAATCTGAAATTTGGTTATAGAAACATCTTAATTAAACTTATTTTTCTGTCATAGAACCTAATATATACAGCTGGAATCAACAATTACAAATGGAAACGAGTTGATTAAAGAACATAATAATTGCTTTTATGTTTAGCCATTAGTAAAAATGGAAACTTATTTTTTTTAAAATTTAGCATCTTTTTGGTATTGTGTTTATCTCGACCTCTAATCAGATTAAAAAGATCTACTTTTATAAACGCTTCTAATGTTGAGTTTTCTATTTTAATTTCTTTTTCTGTCTTTGCAAAAATTTCTTCTACTTTTCTGCGACGTAATCCATACGAGAGATAGGCAGAAAATGTTTTTTCTTCGTGTTTATCAGACTCCTTGATTAAAAGAAAATTATTTTTGCAACTTAAGTGCAGTTAATTGTTATAGAACATTTTTATTAGGTTCTGCTCAAAAAAAATTTCGTGATAGCCACCTTGAGTAATTTAATATTTATTATAAGTTATTAGGTATCGTATATTATTTTTTTTTAAATTTTCTTCTTTAATTGATGTTTAACACTTTTAGTAAAACGACTTCTTATTCTACCACATTTAGACGACCATCTTGTTTTAATTTTGATTTCTATTAAGGCTATGAAGGCATTTACGAGTCAAATAACTGACTCTTTCTAATTCTAAGTTCTAATTTTTTCTAATTATTTTTTACACGTGCCTTCGATGAAGATTCTTTTCAAGAAACCTATCGCTATTTGAGTGAGAATCACCTACCTTTAAAATAATGATCCATATACTCAAGAGGGAATTCGATAACTGCCCTTTAATCCGTATAGATCAGGATAAGGAATCTAATCCAAACCTTCTATGGAACCAGGATTTGCATTTAGTTTCTATTTACAGATTGAGAATGGTGGAACATTTTTAATCACTGCCAAATTATCAATTTAAAAAAAAGCATATAGTTTAGATCACTGTATTTGAAGCATACTAAAGTTTATTATTAGTTTTTAAGTGTAAAGGTTTTTAATTTCAACTTGTGATGAACAGGAAGCATTGAAAGAGCTATAGATTAATCAAGTATTAATAGTTCTTCTAATGTGCTTTCGAATTTTTTCAGTTATCGATGTGTCTACGGTAAATGTTCAAAAAATTAGCGAAACACTTAGATGCTAAAACTAAGCCTTGTTTTGCAGCTTTATTTATAAATGTTTGCTTCCCTTTTTTGATGCACACCTTTTTATGACTTATATATTTGATATAAATGAAAAAAGAGAAAAAAATGCTCGCCATGCTTGAAAAAAAAGCACTTCAGATATAAAATTTTCAAAACCTCGTTAGATTGTTTTAAAATTTTTAAAGCTCTTGAATCAGCCATTAGTTTTCTGAAACAAAATATTTTTTTAAAAAACAAAACTAGTCATATAATGAAAAATTTATAATTTTTACTCTTAATTTTGAAATTTAATTGCTAACTGATTGTTGGTAAATGTTTAATTTGACTGCTATAATTATTAATAGTTAGATTTTTTTCAATTCTTTTTTAAAAAACTTTGTTATTTTTCAAAACAAGTACTTTTTTAAAACTTGTTAATAAGAGTTACTTCAATGAAAGATAATTTTATGCTCTTTTGCTTTTACTTAAAACCTCAAAACTGCTTTTTTTTTTAAATTTATCTATTTTTTTTTATCCATTTCTAAAATGTATTTGATCAATTAAATGTTCTTACATAAAATAATAAGAATAAAGTATTCGTATCTTGCTACAATCTATGCATAGAAGGTATACGTTTTGTGGGAAAGTTAGGCACAATGTGTTACAAATCAAATATAAAAAGCATTTTATTTCAGCTATTGTTGGCAATGGTTACTTCAAAAATTAAAAATTAATGGGTTGATTTATACTTTTTTTAAAAATATTTTTAATTTTGTAGCTCTTTAAATTGAATGGTCACTTTTCCTAACGAGAACTAGTATTCCAGGTAAAATTTTCCTTGCCTAAATGTGCTTCCCCTCTTTGATTCAATATTTTATAAATAATTGAAACTGTTACCTAATTGCTAACTAATTCAAAATTGCCTAATCGTTTCCAATGTAATTTTAAGCTATTAGCTAGCACCAGCCAAACTCCCCCCCTCCCCCCCCCAAAAAAAAGTAACCTGAATTTTTCATGCTAATGTGCAAAATATCAGCTTTTAAATATTTAACCAATTATTATAACAGCAATTGACTGTCTGTGAAAAACACTGACATTAATGATTGCTTAAAGATAAAATTATCCCGCGTATAATTGTATTTTTGACTTAAATATTTATTATCCAGGGTGCGCAGCGTTTTTAAAAAGTACTTAAAGGTGCTTATTTTTTATTCGGGGTTTGTAAAAAGTGCTTAATTTTCTACCTTTTAAAAAGTAATTTTTTCTTTGCCGTGTCGACTGTCATTTTAAATTACAAAACATGCATGATTTTTCGAAATTTTCTCTGCAATATTTATCAGAAACTAGTTATTTTATCATGATTATATCAAGTTTTTGAAAATGTTCTTGAATTTTTTTGATTATGTTTATAAATTAAGAACTTTAAACGATAGAAAAAATTACTTTTATTACTGCACAGATCCTAATTATGTTTTTTTTATAGTGATTTAAAATATTTTTTGAGTGCTTAAAAAGTACTTGAAAGGAGGTGCTTATTTTTTGCTGAAAAAACCTGGGTGCGCACCCTGTTGTTCCTATGGTTTAGTATTTGATCAGTATGTAAACTACAGTGATGAACAGTAATTTGTCTTAAAACTACTGCAAATTGCAAAATTTAAAGTCGTTGGTCGGCTAAAACACAATTTCAAAAAGAAACCAATATATCACGAAAAAAAGCTTTTATTTTTAAATTGATTGCGTAAAATCTTTTTTATTATCTTGATATTCAAATCAGTACTTTTTTTGCATAAATGCATTGAAAATTCATTGCATTTAAAAACATTTTAATTGTAATAAACTTTTAATTCCTTCTTGCATTTAGTCTTACAAGTCAGTCATTAGCCATATTGTAATCGGAGTACAAATACTTTACAGATATCAGATTTAAAAAAAAAAATTTCCCCACGCTTTGGTTTGTTTATGACCAATAGTTAATATGTAAACGGTAATCATTCAATTTAAGCTTGTTATGAGTTTTAGATCAATTTTATCGTATTTTTAAGTTGTTAGCAAATCTATTAATACGTATTGCAAGAACGAAATTAATATCCTGAGCATTTTTTAGGTTTACTGCGTTTATGACTCATTTCACTGAGTATTAAATATAAAATTAGATGCATGAAATTTCACTAATGAAGCTCTTTTTTTATGTAGCTATCTTAAATACATAAAAGAAGTTATATAATCGACAAGTTATAAAGCATTCACCGTGATGAATGTGTTATCAAATTGATTATAACAACACAGATTTCTCAAAATGGATCAAATCTAAGCACAAAAATACTCCACGGAGATTTATCTCTTATTTTCATCGGTTTTACTTTATTTCAGATAATTTTTATATACTTAATAAAGCAAATTTGTAAAATTTACGAATATTACATGTAATCAGCTATTTTTACGGAACATAAAATGAGAAATCATGTATATAAAAATGTTATAAGAAAGTCTTTTTGCTATATTTTACTTAAATTTTATGAATTTCGCTTAAACAAGCCACACGTATGGTCTTTCAAAGCTTTTTTCATCCCTTTATAATTCCTTTTTTTTAGCTTGAATCTGAAAATTAAAAAATTAAGCTATAATTTCAAAAATGGCTCGTTATTCATTGGTAAATGCTTAAATAGTGTTAGTGTATAGTATCAAAAACCTGTGCAAAGCCATGTCTAGTAAACGTATTTCGCTGCTTTGGAGTGATAAATAAAAATGTGAAATCCATGAAATCGCCAATATGTTCTTTTTCTGAATTTGTAACTATTAAACTAAGTTAAACTGTCTTCGGGATATGCATAAAAAATTCTCAAATATTTTGACAATATACAAAATGCGTAAAGTTTGAGGGCTTTCTTATAGTGCTAAAAATACAAAATCCAAGAAATTGTCAATACGTTTTTCACCATTAGATTTTAATAAAATTGAAGTAAATAATACACTAGAAAAGATATAATTTTCGATTTTTTTTTCTTTATTCAAAATTTTATAAAAATACAAGAGATTTGTGTTACAAAGTATACCAATCCTCAAATTTAATAAATTTTTAAAATTCATTTCGAGGGTGTAAGTATTCTTTTTGCTGTTGGCGGGATCGAATGATGTGTAATTCACTTCTCAAACTGGTTTTTCAAAGTCGCAAGTTCGATGATTTGTTTGAGACTTAGGGCATTTAAGATTTACTGAAATAGCGTTTGAAAATTGAAATTTATTTTCCGCATTTTACCGCTTTATCTCTTATTTATTTTATTATAATAACCATATTAATTAATAAGTCTTAAATATTAACTAATACAGGACTGGCAACTTTCTACGCTTTTTGTAAAAAAATTTATTCTAGTGGTAACCATGTTTTAATGTATTGTTTTTGATTTCTTTCCACACAACTACATGTAAATGATTTAAAAGTTTGTATTCAACTCCACTTTGCTACAGTTATTTCGTGATGAGAACCGTGAACTTAATACAGCTCTCACGACAAACGCTCAAAACGGTGAACTTAATACAACTCTCACATGTCACTAAATACGGTAAACTTAACACAGCTCTCCCTGTCTTTCGCAAATACTGGTAACTGTACATCGAATTCTATCCCTGATAAAATTATGGTGGGAGGAGTGTTGTGGCGTATCTACCACTACGATTGTTTAACATCAATTCACTAGTATATGAGACATGCTAATTTGATCCAATCTTGGGGAAGCTTATGATAGATGAAAGTAGGCATTGTCAATTTCTACTCCCTACAAGATGTATCAACTAATGAGAGCTTAGCACTTCATTGTTTAAGAACGCTATTATCACTACTCAACTAGTAATGGTTGTGTAAACTACTTTTGAACTTGTAGAAGTTTCCAAGTGATAAACGATACTATTACGATTAACGATACTAAGTAGTATCATTTTTTAGCCATTCTTTTCAGTTCTTATTTCAATTTAGTATTTATTTTACTTCCCCCAATAATAATTAATTAAATGCTTATCATTATTTTTTTGTTGAAAGTAATGTTTGATAGCACAATTGCTGCAGGCACTTTCACTGCGCCAAGCCTAAACATCGCTGCGTGTTCAATGCAATGAAATCATACGGTGATATAAAATAAGTTTGATGGAAAAATAAGAGGGGCAAAATTATTTGTAATTCACATGCTCCTTTTGGATGAAAACTATAATTTTGAATAAATTATTTATTTCTAATTAGCTAATTAATTATTTTAAATAAAATCTCGGTTCAGCATTCATTACTATTTTTAAATTAGTATTTTTTTTATTTCATACCTACCTTTATTGGTCACTGTTATAACGTAATTAAAAGAGCTTGAATAGAGACATCATTCCAACTTATTTTCTAGTGTTTCTTTAAGCAGTTATCAACCTTTTTTTTAAACCACCTGAACGTTAAAAATTTATTTATTGTTATTAAAAAGGAAATACACGTAAAATGGAAATATATTTTCGGAATTAATCTAAAGAAATCCTCAAAATTTTGTCTATAAAAAATATTTGTCGTTCGAAAAACTTCTATTAAATACGTTATTGTATTAGTCTGAAAACAATTATTCAGATTAAGTATTTATAAACTTTCATTTTTAAATATTTTTTTTTCAATCTTATTTTGCATTATTTTCATCTTTATAAATATTTTATTTTTGTTTAAATATTTTAATTGCTATATTTTTTTCAAAGATTTATTCTATAATATTTCAAACACAATAGCAAAATTTTTTATATATATTTATTTTTAAAAAAAAATAATTTTAGAACAAATGAAGTATTTTGTAAAATTTTTTATACTGAGTTGAATTAGTAATGGTAGTATTTTGAAAAAAAATCAGAATGATCCGATAAAAGTTGTATTATTTTGTATTTTAAATGACCATCGTTCTGTCCTTTATTATTTAATCACTTTTTAGGGGTGTGTGAAACTTAATTCCTGCCTTAGGGGTAAACAGTGAGAAAGAATGCAAAGTATTGACCACATCGCTCGTTAGAAAGGAAAACCTTTTAAAAGCCATACTAAGAAATCAAAAACTTAAGAGTGCTTTTATGTCTTGATTGAAACAATCTCGAACAGTTTTGCAATACACTACAAAAGAATCCGGTCCAAATTCCGATAAAAAGTACCGACATCCACGATTCTGGTACTTTTCCCCGTAAAATCCTTTTTCACCGAAACATGTTCATTTGAAAGAAAAAAAGGATATCGTCTGACAAGTTTCATACTAGCTCATCTAATTAGTAAAAAAAGTTTATATTTAGATTCATATATTTTTTAAGATTAGTTTTTAAAACACATTTCGAATTTTTTGATTAATAAAATTTTTTTTTGGATTGGTTACACTCAAACCTTGTACAAAACAAACTTATAATTGTTTTTAAAATGCTACCTTTTCTTAAGAAAATTGTTATTTTTTTAATTCAAATTTTCAATGTTATTTTTTCATTCAAATTTTTTTTTTCTTCAACCAATCCATTTTTAGGAAGGTTGTCATATTACACAGGGTGCGTAGCGTCTTTAAAAAGTGCTTATTTTTGGTTTACGATTTCTAAAAGTCCTTTTTTTATTCGGGGTTTGTAAAAAGTGCTTAATCTTTTAAAAAGAGATTTTTTCTTTACCGTGACGATTCTCGTCCGAAATTACAAAAATGCATGGTTTTCGCATTTTTCTCTGCAATATTTATCAGAATGTAGTTACTTTATCATGATTATATCAAGATTTTTAATTTTCTTTTGAATTTTATTGTTTTTTTTTATAAATTAAGAACTTTAAAAGATTGTTTTTTTATTTCTGCACAAATCCTAATTATGATTAGTTTTAAAAAAGTGATTAAAATATTTTTGAGTGCTTAAAAGGTACTTATTTTTTTTTTGTTCAAAAATCTGGCTACATACCTTGTTACATAAAATCGACAACTGAATAAAACCAACGATAACAAAATAGCAGTTTTTGCTGACCGTTTCGATATTTTAAAAATAAAAATAACAGTAATTTTTGAAATTGTTTGATTCCTTCTCTCCAAAAGAGGGACGTTACTATAATTTTTATTCTAAGCTTATTCATGAAATGAAAAAAAAGATCATTTTAAAATCCAAATGGTAGCTCATATATTTTTTTTCTAAATTAGATATTTTGTGATTTACAGGTGTTTTGAAATTGACAATAATAGATTTTTATAATTGTCAAATGGCTACTGCTTCTTATGAAAGTGGAATATTAATATAAAAAAATATTATTGTTTTATAAAATATTCAAAAATAGTTTAAAAAATATTTTAAAAAATCAAATGACAACAAATTACTCAAAAGAAAATTTTATTGTACTCAGGTATGATTCATACTATAAACGTGAATATATTTTGATATTCATCTCTACTTTAAAATCTTATTGAACAAATATAATTTTAAAAGGGTACAGAAAATCTTAATCCCTTATTCTAAAAATACGTCTTCTCAAATTACATCAGATGAAATAACTAGGATATTTGTAATAGCGTTTAAAATTTCAAATTTATTTTTCGACCAATATTTACAAATTGATCAATGTTTACAAGTTCATCATCTTTTCAATCATTTATCGAAGAGGCCCATCCTAATAATTTATTAAATAATTCCCATGTTTAGTAGGAAATTAATGCAGTTAAAAATTTGTAATTTCTCTAAGTTAACGATACTAATTTTTTTATTAGTAGGTTATTAATTAATGCATGAATGGAATATTATATCTAATGTTTGTTCACACGCAGCCGTATTTGTGTATCTTGCCTTTTCCTTGAATACGTTTTACTGTAGAGAATTAAGTATTTCATATATACAAATTGCAGTTGTATTTGGCACTTTCACTTTTAATGACATTTTATTACTGTTAACATTAAGTCTTCTAATTTTTTTAAAAATAGTTTAACATATAAAAAGTCAAAAATAGTTTTGAAAAAATATTATTGGTTTTGAAAATAAAACTAAATAAATGCTATAAAAATCTCTTCAACAATCTTCTACAGTTATTATTTGGATTTTGAAATCCTTTAACAGTACTAAAAACTATTTCTTGTTTTGTTGTCAAAATCAGTTACCATTGTCAGTTGAATGGAAAGATTTTCGTACCGGTAATTAAACTAAAATAATCGCGAAGCTTTTCGTAACTTCAGCACAATGGCCCACGAGAAACTTAAAAACAAATAACTGGTAGAAGTGAATCACCTCGCATAGCTCCAGAAAAAGATAAGATTCGAACATGTGTCCACCAATTCTTTTGCTTTTATTACTTCAGTTGCTTTATTTCCTGGCATACCTTAGTTTAAAATGAAGCAATTATTAATTGTTCTGCAAATGATCTAGCTTGGATAAAATTACCAATATTTAACAGCCACCTAAAAAAACGTTTTAAATCCTATCCACAGTTCATGGTTACATTGTTCATGAAACCAGGCGTTAAGTTTCGAAATAAGCCTAACTGAAGTTTTTAGAAACCTTCTATTTCAACTTAAAATGAATTTGCAAATATGTTGTTAACCTTTTGCTTACGGTGCTTAGCATAATAAAACATGTTGGTCTACTTACCGTGCGAGCCGTAAGAAAAAGGTTACAAAATCAGCAATGAGCGAAAGTAAAAATGTTTCAAAAGCAATTTCCTTGTATACACAGTAGCAGAAACCCTTCAGCATAATCACGGGCACTGCAGGAGTTTTTTGTTTTGTTTTTGTAACTTCTTGGAAGAAATAGAAAAAAAATATTTAATATTAATTATATATTAATTTTAAAAATATTAACAATATTAATTAAGATAAAACGTTTACACAAAACTGTCAAATTCAGCATTTTATTTTACATATATATTTATGTTTTAATACTAAGCTTTTTTCATTGGGCTTACCGTAAATATCGGTTAGGCCGAAGCTATTCATTTCTAACTATGCCATTTTTTGAAAACGTCCTTAAACTCTTTTTCAATCAAAAATATATAGCTGATTTGACAGAGAAGAATCAATCAATTGTTTACTTTATCATATAACAAACAATAATCAATTGTTTGTTATATGATAAAGTAAAACTGAAGAAAGAAGATTTCAGATTATTTTGCATTTCTCGCAATTTTTGGAAATTTTAGTTTCATAAGTTGGAAGAAAAGAAAGAAAATTTGGGGAAAGGAAAAAGGATTAAGAACAGTAAGCGAAGAGAGAGGATTACTCCCTTCGTATATGCAAAAATTTCGAATCCATACAAAATTTGAAGCTGTGCAGATATATAAACTAAATAAAGTTTACTTTCAAACAGTCCTGATATATTTTTTTATTTTAAAAAATAAAGGAAATTAACAAGAAAATTACTTTTATTTTCAAAAATTTTGGATATTTCGATAAATTTGGTTTTTTGTGTAATATGGTTGAACACGCGAATTTTCCACATAATGAATGTCATTTAACTTTAAATGTAAAAGTTTTGTTAGTTCATTATTTTTATTTTTGGAAAGGTCAAAAATAAACTGTTCAACTTTTAATTTATTCCATTAATGAAATAGTTCGATAAATACAAAAAATCTTATACTTTTCTTTGAATTTTGAATGCTTTTAGATTTCGAAATTCCTGTAAAAGTTTAGGCAATTTTAAATTGCATCTGGAAAATTGTCAAATAATTAAAAAAAAATTTTTATCAATTCTAACACAGATTTTCTTTTAAAATAATTTTCTAGTTTATTTCCGACTTATCTGCAGACGTCCCTTAAATTGAGCAAATAAAAAGAAAGCTCAAATAATTTACGAGCATTCATCAATCACATTAGTATAAGTAATTCAGTTATAATATTTCAACTATTTTAAGCATTTAAAAGTTTGTACTGTAATTCTTATTGCAGCAGTTTAGTATCATTGAAACGCTGTTATGAAAATATATTTCTTTTGCTTATCAATTGTTTGGTAAATCCTTTTACCGTTCATGGTTTATAATCTCCGCTCTTATTGTTGAGTGTGTTAATCTAAATATCGTAAATACCATCTTCATTTTTTTTTCAGTTCCAACCCTCGTAAATTGTAGAAATCAACATCGTTTTTTTTTTTTTTTACAAACATTATTCTTTAACATGGCATTTTTACCACGGTTATCGCGTTGAATATTTACCTTTTCGTACAAGACATAGAAAAAATCGCATTAGCATGGCGAGTATGAAGGTTGCTTACGTTACTTGAGAGAGAGAATTTTACATCGATATTAAATCATTCCAGATTTTATATTCGTGATATAATAGGTCATTGTGTAAATTTATGATAAATTCTTATGGTAAAAGTTTAAAAATGTTTTTTTAATGATGTTTTAAGATATAATGAGATATATAGATTGAAAATAAATTATAGCAAGGGAGTTGGATGATGAGTTTAACCTTTATATATAGCAAGGGAGCTGGATGATAAGTTTAGCCCTTACATATAGCAAGGGAGCTGGATGATTAGTTTAACCTTTATCTATAGCAAGGGAACTGGATGATGAGCTTGACTTTAGATATAGTAAGAGAGCTGGATGATAAGTTTAACCTTTTAGATGAGTTTAACCTTTTCACACCAAATTTTTTTTTAAGACGTAAGTAAAATAGAACTGGAAAAATGAGAAATTGAATGAATTTGAAGTAAATTATGAAAATTCAACCGAAAATACCTCTTAAATTTTTATTTTCCCTTTTAATATTCATAATCACAAGGATAAAATTAAATAATTATTTGTCCCATTTTTCTATTATATATAAGGATAAGCAGTCTCGGACTATGAATTATTTAGATCTGACTGCACTCAAATAATGTGCCCTATGTACATAAAAGAAATATGTTGAATGTCTTGTACTGAAATATGTTGAATTTAATGCTTTCTTGATGCTATGGGCTGAACCCGAGAGCTGAAAAATATTTCAAAAATTAGTGTTGCATCCAATAAATGCCTATAACCAATATCAGCGAAATTTTTACCAAAGGAAACTTTTTAATCGCTTAAACTGATTGGTAGGAATAACTAGACTTCTTAAATTAATATATTAACTCCTGAAAAATGGAGGATGAAATAAATCACATGATTAAATAAGTAAGATGCGGGTATGCCCACAATCCATTTTTGCAAGTCTATTTTCCGCCTTTTCTTTTTTAGTAAAAAGTTTAAAAATCGCAATGAAGAAAGTGGCGAACATAAAAACAATGGGTCCATGATAGTTGAAAACTAAAGAAAAAAATCTGAGATGCAGAAATGGTGAATAACAGAAACCGATGAGAGGGTGTTTGTTGGTGTACGATGATGTGAGGAGGAATCAAAATAGGAATGTTCGATTCAGAATCAGTGCTTGTTTCGAATGCCTAGAAAAAGAAATAAGGGTTTCTAACACGAATTAAGAATATGCCTCTGAAAAATTTCATTTTTCCGATCATGAATGACGTCATGGAGTTACTCGGTCTTCTCAATGAACTCAAAACAATAATATTTAAACTTTAAATACGATGTAAATTCCCCTTTTTGTTTTGTTTTCTTAGCAATTGAATTTAAAATTTATGTCTATATACTATCTGCAAAAGGAAGTAAACAAAAATAAATCAAAATTAAAAATTTTGTATTTTTGAAGGAATTAATTTTTATTCTTTTGTATTTTTTGTATTTGTAGCCTGATGTATATATGCTTCGAGTAACGTGGAAATGAAAATATTCATCATTGCCTCATTCAATGAAGTGTCGTCGGGGAAAAAAATATATGGACCCACTACTCCATGAGAGCATCATTAAGGGAATCCTGCGATTTATGGGGTGTAACGCTCTACCATAGTTTCCTCAATGGTGATTTCATAAAGAAGTGCTTTCATATGTATGATCTGTGGCATTCCATTGATGAGGGGCTGTGATCGATGCATCAACCATACTCATAGGGTATATACGTGAGAAAATTAGGTCGAAAATCAACTCTTGCGAAAATACGAAATTTAACTTTAGTTATTTTTAAATTAATGCAAAATATCAAAATTTAAGGGGTGGATTAAGTTTTAAATATATATTTTACAATTTTCCTGCATATTTACTTCCTTTTACATGTTTTCCTCCCTCTGATTTTTACTTCTCTTCCTTAAATCTCTCGAATTATTTTTCTTGCTTATTTTTTGTCTTGCTATTTCATATTATTTTATTAAATATATTTTTATTATAAATGCAAATTTTTCTTAAATAACCATTTATTTTCCTCCGTACTTTTAACCCATAATTGCCTTTTTACCGTCCCTCCATAGATTTTGCTTGTTTCTAATAACTAGATTCGACGTGCGCTTTATTTAACCACCCAACTTTTTATTCTTATTTACCGTTTATTATTTCTACTGAGTTGTCGATGAAATTATTTTGAAAATGCATAATAAATTTGTCATTGTTAAAATTTGATATAAAAAATAAATTTGTTGTACATACGTTGAAACCTGATTGAAAACTGTCTTTTAACTTATTTTAATGTATATTTAATTTTTCTAGTTTATAGCTTGCTTCTCGCAAAATAGTGCCAAAGTTCAAATTTGAGCTTTGCGTAACTGAAAATGTGAGCTTGTGAAAAAGTCCACATGCGACAAACTGCGCTCATTATATTTTTAACGACATGCAGAATTAAAATGGACTATCACATAGCGATTTATACAGATTTTAATGTATTATCTATAAATTCTCGTAATTTTGAACTGAACTCAGAAGCGAAGAACCTTAAAACCAAAAAAAAAATTTTTTTTAAAGATACAATAGAAAAAAGTTTCCGGTTTTGTATAATCCCGATGTGACAGTATAATGTATGATCTATTTGTTTGTAAAGAATATTTTTCAAAATAGACGCGAGACAATTAAACATAATGCAAACGTAACTCCCCAGGCCAAAATTCAAATCTTAAAACAACAAATTGTGTTCTACAGTTTTTTTAATTTTTTTTTTACGAAAAGTTGTGGTTGACTTGGCTAATTTGTTTTTGTCTTTTAACTGAATTCAACATTTTCCCCAGGGGGTTTGCTTAACCCTACAATGCGTTTAAAAAATGTTTTTAATTAAAAATTTAACAAAAAAATCCTTTTTAAAAAATTTAATTTTTAAAAATTTTAATTTTTAAATTTCATGAAATTTTAACTTTTGTTTGCAAAAATCTGTTAATAAATTTTTCTGTGCATTTTTTGCTAAAATGACCATTGGTTCATCTTAAGCATTTTGAGGGTTATTAAGTTTTGACAAATAATTAAACGTGGAAAATCTTCACGGGAGTTATTACGCTGTGAAGATGGGCCGTGCATAAAAAAACCCGGTTCCTATGTAGACAAGAACTAAGAAAAGTATAGGGAAGACCAATGAGGAAGAGGAATAATTAGTGGGAAAGGATTCTGAGGAAAAAACAATTCGTGTCCAAACCGATTTAAAATTTATTTTCGAAATATCAAAAGTTGTTAACTTTAATTTGAAATTTTCAGTGGACGTAGATCAATGCTTGTAATATTCCTGTATATTTTAATTTCTTTCGATTTTCATCATATGCTTCCTTTGAAAATTAACTTGCTTTCAAATTTATTTATCTTAGAAATAGATTTAATGGACTAACTTTTCCCTCCTCTTGATCTTCAATTGTAATTGCATCAGCTAAAATTGTAGTGTTAAGCAAATACGGGCCTCACGTACCCGGGTGCCCCAGTGACGTCCATCTTTGTTTATATATGTAATTTTTGGAGCAAGTCATGCTTGAAACAAGTCATGCTTGATGATGACTAGGCTACGGAGTTGAACATTAGTAGTCGTAAATCCAAAAATTGGGTCGGCTGTTCAACAACGGTTATAAAAAATATGTTACCGAGTTAATGTTAGTTAATGTTATAGAGTAAAATATTATCGCTTGTTAGCCAAAATTATTCTTTTTAAGGAATTTAAAATTCTTTTTCAAATAAATTCTCTAAAGTCTGATATCTCTACATTATATCGTCTCTTCCCCACAAAAATGAAGATGGACGGTTCCTTATCGGTGACAGTATTTTCGGTTATAGGTAATTTTTCAACTCTGATCTCGGCGTCTTTTTAAGTATTTGTTAAGATTTTATTTAATTTTAAAAATAGCCTCCAAAAAATAAATTATCAATCCGTTAAATAAATGGTTCACCCGACTTGCTCAAAATTTTAAACATCTGATTTTTTTGTATGAAATAATAATCCTTTTAGATAGCTGAAAAATAATCGAAATTAGGAGAATTGTTTCATTATCCAGCTTTACTTATAAAAAAAATATTCGATCAGTATTATCTAAGATACTTCTTAGAAAAGTTCATGTGCTTTAAAAGAGAGAAATTTTGTAATACTTTCATAGATTTGAAGATCTAGAGCTTTCAATTTTTATTAAAATCTTTGAATCGTGATATTTTTTAATGTATGGAGAAACAAATGCATTCAGTAGAAAATATTTTTTATAAAGTTTCATTATTAACATTTTAAGTGTTTATTTTATTAGGTTTTTTTGGTAATTGATTTAGTAAAATCAGCTCACCTAGAATTGTTTCATCTAAAAAATTGCATCACTATTAATTTCTTTCTATGGTCATAGTCTTTTGATTAAAGACTGAAAATGGATTTTTCTAATTTTTACCAAATTTAAATTCCGATGCATTTGTTTTTCCAAATTGAAAAGTTTCTGTTCTTAATTTAAAGAAGTGGTTGCATCTATTTTAAATAATAATTAATAAACCTTTTTACTCAAAAATTGCATTTTGATTTAAAACCAAGCATGAAACGTGTGTGGTTAAAAAACTATAAATGTCATATTTATTTTAAAAATTATATGTAAACATCATGCAGTATGATCAACGTATTTTAAAAAAATGTAAGAAAGGTAAGGTAAAGTTTATTTTTGGAAACAGTTGCAATAAAAATTGCTTCTTTAAGTGCAGAAACTTCTTTATAATTTTTGAGTGCATATTTTTAATATAGTTCTATACTTTAAAAATACTTTTTCTAATATAAATAGTTTATTAAATAGTTTTCGACAAATCTTTTCTGTACTGTTGTAATTTTTGAGGAAAAACTATTTTTAAAAATATTACAATAAATAGAATAAATTTTGTTACAAATTTTAAATGCAAATTTCTTTTTATGAATAAAAAAAAAAGATTACTCATTTTGAATAATCTTTGTATTTAAATACTCTTCTTTTACAATAATCATTGTTTTCCTATCTAGGTGAAAAATAATTTTCGTAATCTGTTTTTTTAATACACGAGCTTCGCTAAAATCAGTACAGAAAGCATTTTGCGAATATTAAGCACAAATCATATTGAAGCATCCAGTGCGATAGTTGAATTTATATTCAACTATCGCACTTGATACTTAGCTTAATTGTTTTGGAATTGCTTGACTCTTGCTAGGATAATTATTTCGAAATACATTTTAGAAATACTGATTTGTTCAAGAAATTTTGTTTTACATTGCAATATAAAAAATTTAAGTTATATTTAAAAAAAGAATGTGCGTGTTTGTGGTGAACTCACTGTTATTCTAAATGGCTGAGTTTTTCGTTCATAAAAATGGCTCTTTCACCTTTGAATTGTCTTAAATTGAAATTGTCTTAAAAAGAAATATTTCAAAATTTTACATCTTAAGAAGGAAGCTAAAATGTGTTTAAAGAAGTTGAAATTTCTTAGCTGTTATTTTCAAAATTCATATTTAAACATACTCATATTTCGGTCTCTAAAATGTATCCTTGAAATAGAAAAACACAGTATACTCTCAATATCTCAAAATTGAAGGGACGCTAAAACAATTTAGATGTAACAAGTTCAGAACTAAATATGTTCTAAAAAGTAGAAAAATATATTCTAAGTATAGTACTCTAAAAGGTAGTCATGAAAGATAAGAATAACTACTATTATAGTCAAGTAATTATAATTGACTATAATTTAAAATTGAGTCATAAAAATTTTATTTTTAAAAGTAAGACAAAAATAATTATGCATTAAATAGAAAATTGGTTTATAATAAACTTACATTGTGATTTTTCTGAAAAATTTAATTTTCTATTACGAAAAATATTCCACATAACAAGGTTTTGAGAAGAAACTCTGGCACATATGTATTCAAATTAACATTATTCGAATGTGTACAGCCAGGTGGGGGAATATTTTTTTGACTTTGCAAGGTTTTCGAGATATAGAAGTTCAAGATATCGAGAGTATACTGTAATTAAATTTACTATATTTTATTTAATGTTTTACTATATTTTAGTTTATGTTTTACTATATTTTAGTTAATGTTTATTAATCATTAACTGTTTTATTTAATGTTTAATTAAGAAAATTATAAAAACAATTATAAATTTTTTAATTATAAAATTAATAGCCAAAAAGTAGGCTTTTGCATTTTTATTGTCACATTTTTGTATTTACATTGTTACTGTGGATGATTGAGAGAAAAACAAATCTATTTTATCTCCTATATTGCACGCAATCCACCAATTTAAGAGATTTCAATAGGAAAATTTTAGTAATTAATTCAATTGAATGATCAGTTCTTTTTCCTTCCTGGATTTGAATAAGCCAAACTGTGGTGATTTAAATCTTGAATACTTTTTGTAAATCAGAAATTCGTGTTTTTACAATATTGTATAAAGCAAATACATAAATGTTTGCGCATCATGCATTATGTGCTTTTTTTTTTCGGATGACAAGATTTTGTTAAAAATGTTTTAAAATGTTGTTTTTAAATAGAAAGTTTCATAATTAACCTTACATTGCACAAACATACAAAAGATTTCGAAAGGATAAAAATAAGTAGTTGTTTGGTATTTAGCCAAAGTTTGTTTAATGCAATGGTTTAATTATATAAATGATAGCTTTTTTGTTGGTAATTATTTAAACTAAAAAAAATGGTGATATTTTTCAGTTCTAAACGCATATTTTTAAGATATCAATTTATGGTACAAATTTTAGATCTTAAGGAAATGCAATGCTACTGCTTAAAAAATTTTCCGTTCTTACGAGTAACAACTGAATTATAAATGCACGAAAGGTTGAAAAGATTCATGGGTACCTATTTTCAAACTTTATTTTCATTTTAATCTGACTTATATGAAACATTCTGAAAATTTCCTTAAAATTAAAAAATCGACATTTTTGTTTTTTGAACGTTAAATATTTATTTGTTACATGAAGCGAACTAGATTTATATTTTGAAACTTTCTATTTATTCTTCTTTTTAAAGAGGTGCCAACTATTACAATTTATCCGTAATTATTACGGTACGTAATAAGGAGTACGGTTAAGTAATTAAAATTTTAATTTATAAGAATTTTTAAAATAATCTGTTAAAAATATTTTTTTTTCCTTGACTACCAAGAGTTATGAAATTATATAACGTTTGCAGCTTATGTTTGAAAAAAAAGTAACACTTAATTATTTTTTCATTTAATTCTAAACTGACGTATATTATTAGATATATATAGAATTAAGTATTTAAAATTTGATTTGATTCCTTTTGGTTATATACATTATTGCATACGTTCTATATTATATATATATTTATGTTATTTATATTATTATATATGCTACCTGTTGTGTATGCTAAAATTTTGTATATTATTGCCTATATTGCATATTGTATAGATTATGGTATATTAGTGATATCTTGCTAGGAAAGTTGGCACTTCTATATAATTTATTGACATTAAGTTTTCATTCCCTGATTTTAAAAACCTTAAATTTTTTGATCTTTTTTTGTATTACTTAGATTTTTGTTCCAATGTAAAAAAAGCAGAGAAGTGTATAATTTAAAGAATTAGAAGACTAATATAAATAATTTATATTAGTATTCTCAAGTATGTTTTGTAATATTCTCTGTTTTCCTAAATAGAAAGCTTCTAGTAAATGTGATTGTTGGCTTAACATTCAAATCAGGAGCTCAAAATGATCGATAGACTAATAATATCGGATTAGACTGCTACCCGAATCATAAGACCCACTCCTCTTAAAACTAACTTTCCCTGATCAAATTAAATTAATCAAAATAGACTCCTTTAGTAATAAGTTACAAGTAAGATTCATTGATTTTTAGTTGGTTTTTTCAAAGATGATTTTTTTGTAAAAACGTAAATAAACTAGCTTAAAAAAAGTTGTTGGTGAAAAAATTTGGTAGTTGGTTCAAAAAAATTAGAAAAAAAAGGGAAAAAATAAATCACAAAAAAGGGAAAATATTGCCAGCTGTTTCTCATATTTAAAAGATTTCATTAAATTTTCTATTTTTTCTACGCAGTTCAATAACTTATAGTTCTAAATTGAGTTATGAAAGAGTTAGGTGAACTTTCTGAGAAACTAGTCAACTTATATAGTTATAAATTGAGTTATGAGAGTTAAGTAAACTTGTTACCCACTATGTTAAGTTTAAGTTTGTATATTTTAAATTTTATGTTAGTTTCGTATATTTTAAATTGTTAAGCTGTTTTATTTTTAGAAAAATGAAGAGTTGTGATTAAGGAAAAATAAAATTAATTTACGTAGGGCAGAATATAATGTACAAGTAAAAAAACAGACTAACTAATTGCAAATTTTATTTTACGAAGTAATTGGAAAAATTGAAAGCAATTAAAAAAAAATCCAACTTCAAAGAGTTTGCGCTAAATGTAATATTTTTTAAAAAATAGTTCATAAATTTTAATGTTACTCCAATTGTTTTCAACTGAATTTTGAATTTAATAGGAAAATATTTTCGTTATGAAATCGCTGTTTTTTGTTATGGTTGCGTTTTTAAAAATTAAATAAGAAACAAAATTTGATGCTACGAGATTATTGAATGTTTATTCAATTTGAACTTATGTCACATATCATTAAGATTTTAATTTGAAAAACCCTAAACTAAATCAAACAAAGCAAACATTAAGTTTCATGCATTAGCAAATTAAATGTATTGTAACATGAATTCGGATAGCTTAGGTTATGCCTTAAATTTAATTATAAATTAAAGCAAAATATTGAACTAAAGATTATAAGTTTACAGTTGTAATTTATTTTTTCCAAATTTGTAATTTATTCCATAACATATTGTAAAAAATCCAGCATATATTGAACTTTGAATTCTCTACCTCGTTTTGAAAGAAAATATGAGTTATTTTATGTCCAATTTCAATGAAGTAATTATTAAAAATACATTAAAAACTTTAAAGCACTAATATTTTCTTTTATAAATGTATTATGAAACACCCGTTACATTTTTCAATCTTAAATTAGTTTGTGAAATATTATAGAATTTCATTTTGATTTAACTGGTGATTTAATTCAGAACGTTGCAACATAGTAATTTTCAGTCAGAAAATATTGTTTTTTTTATTTTATTGTCGCTTTGAGTACAATTAACAGTATACAAAATATATAATGATATATTGACTACATCACACTATATATAAAGAATGAAAATAAGAATATAGCTCGAATTTTGTCTCACTAAAGAAAATATTATTTTATCACGTTAAAGAAAATATTAATCACCGATGAATTTTTAAAAAGAAATTATCAGAATATAGTACAAATTAAAAAGAAGGAAAAATCACGTGTAGAGGGTTAAAAACATTTTTTTTAAAAATATTTTTAAAGAAATTAAATATGAATTTTCGGCCGTTTTTATTCGGCAATCCCATGTGGTTGCCTAGGTTCACCAAATGCTATGCCTAGCCCTGCCCAAACCTTGGTCATAAGAGTCTTCCTAGTTGCCAATTGGCAATCATAGATGAGCAGTCTACCTATATTATTATTCTATGAAAAGCCTCTCTTCTGAATGTGTAGCTAACTTCATTTATTCTGTTTTGTGCCATGCATAAAACAGAAGGTAATATTTTAAGTAAATATGGATAATGGAATGTTTTAATGCCTTCTGAGTTCGGAGTTAAAAAAAAAAAAAAAAAAATTAGAACTAACGTCTAGAAAGAACGAATGAACGAATTGCGATTTGTCTGCAAATTTGAATTTTATTTTGCATATTAATGATATTAACGCGCTGTGTTATCAACCGCTAACGGTAAACTTAGTGGAAGAAATTCAGTTAATTTCTTAATCATCAATTTCAATCGAGAAAAATTGATGTTCATTTTTAAATTTCCGAGGTCGATTGTCATATGTCTACTTTTTACTCTTTAAAAACTGTTGTACAATGTTTACTTTTTAATTATGTATTTCATTTCAGATTTTAATCTAATATTTTTTTCAGGTGAAACTAATGAATATTTTAGATATTTTCAGTTTATCGATGTCGTTATCCTGTGTTCTCTGATCTTATTCGTATGGATGAATAGCTTTTTGTATGCTTAAACACAGATGAAGAGAGCAGGAAATATTTAGAAAATACCCCATGCTCATCTTTTAATATATCAGGTTAGTTTAACAATTGTACGATAGTGAATTCATGCTGATTTGAAACCGATTTCCGTAAAAGTTGTTTTAAATAAAAGTAATTTTTTTATTTATTTACAATTGAGTAAAATCCGCAACTTCACCATGAGCGGAAGTTTCATGCCGTGCGTAAAAGAAAAACGGAACTTCCTGATTATATTTTGACCTAATCATCAAATTTTTACGTAGTATGACTCAATCTTAACGGTTCAAGAGTTAAACCTTAAGTATGCTAATTAATTAGTGCCGTATGCTAATTAATTAGTTTTTTTTGTTATGAAATCAGATACAAAAACGCGCTTTTCTCTGAATAAAAATACCTCTTTTCCCTTTGAATTTGGATTGTTAACCCTCAAAATATGGGTGGGGTTAGCCGAAATCTGGAAAATAGTACCCAACTACTTGTTCCAGTTTAACGTTAATTTTACTTTTTGCGTATTTTGCCAAAATTTTTCGACTCAATTTTAAAAGTATTTAAAGATAATTCCATGCGAAAAATATTTTTAATAATTATCTATAATTTATTATTTTATCTAATAATGGTTGAAAAAAACTTGAATAGTAAAGTATAAAAAATTTTACATAATTTTGGCGAAAATATTTTTGAATGATAATAAACAAAATATCAAAAAAATCGGCCGAATAATTCTTGAGAAATTAAATTTTAAGTGCATGGTATTTTTCACGCACTGCAAGCACTAAAAAAAAACTAAACTCAGTGGCGCGACAGCCCATGGAGAGCCAAGGCCTACTGTGCCCATCTCAGTTGTCTTGACCTTGGGCTCTGGGGTGCAGGAGCAGATGAACGCGGAACCCCCAGTACTGCAAGTACTAATTCATGTTTTGTAAACCGATCCCTATATTATTGACTCTTTATTATTCAAATAAAGCACTGGGATCAAACGATAACTAAAGTCCAATTTTTCTTCCATCTTCGAGTTATTACGTTCTTTTCAACTCTCAACAGTGATAATGATTGCTTGTACGGTCGTTTGGAACGTATTTAAATCGTAAAATAATGTAACCTAATCATTTGCTTATGGTGTATCAATTAAACCATCACTCGTGTTTCACATGTTGTAACAGCCATAAGCAAAAAGTTAAGATTATTAAGATTAAGAATTTAAAAGAAACAATGAACTACTTCAACACCCTAAAGTAGCTCACGGGTTCTAATTTTTTCAGTAATGGAACCCCAAACTGTCGACTTTTGTTTTTGTTTGCCACAGATTTCTGTCCTAATATTCCTGATTTTTGTTTGCATACAAAACATCCAATTTTCAACGAATATAAATTGGAATTATAACCGTTGTTGAACTGCCAACCCACTTTTTTGATTTACCACTATTAATGATCAACTCCGTAGCCATGTCATTTTGAACCCAATCCAGAAGACGTTACATGGAGAGGAAGACCATGAGAACTTTCTAAGGTTAGCCTGACGTCAAAGGACTCTAACCCATGATCCGTCTATCACTGAAGATATTTCACTTCTGCTCTGTAGTCGATGTAAGCTGGATGCGGATTCGTATCGACCAGCCATCGCTGGGATTTGAATCCGATTCACCTCATTGGAAGGCGAAAGCTCAATCCCCAGAGCCAGCACCCCCCTCTCCATCCCCTGAGCCATTTGAAGAATCAACATAGCTATATTTTCGATGCAACATCATTTTAAGTTAATTAATACCGCTGTAAAAATCGCTAGATTCAATTGTTTATGCTTACAAATTTTTTCACGAATTGTATATATATATATGGTTCAGTCATATAATATCATTTGATTTAAAGTTTCAAACTTTATGGGACTTAGTTGAAGTTTTGTCGTTTCATAATTATTGATTCTTCGCTTTTGTCTAATTTAAAAACAATCTATTCTTATCAACAATACAGTAATATCATAGAATTCTTAATAGATTTAGGTATCATGTTCTAAATTACTGCTGTCAAAAATATGAAACGGCATATTTCTTGTATTTTTATTCCGAGTTTTTCAAATCCTTTTTTTAAAATCATATGAAAAAAAGAAATTTTGAACTCAATTAGAACTCCCACAATAAGACTTTATAAATTCTATAGTTACAAAAATTTGAACAAAGGAACTATCAACATATAGATTAAAAATAATTAAAGTTTCTTATCTACAAACAGTTTGTTATTTCAGGAATTTTAGAATTTTTCAACATAATTACGCTAAAGAAAACCTTGAATAAATAAATTTTATTAATGAAATATTATGAGTGTAAATAAGTGAACATATAGTTGTTTATTATTTGAATCAAATAAAATCTTCTCTAATACAGATTAGTTGTTGGAATGGATCTCTTTGTACTGTTGATTTAAATTTATTTTAATCCCTTTAACAGCCAGTTCAATAATCAAAACTGATTGATAACAAATTAACTTAAAATTGATGTATTTGAATAAAAAATATTACGTTCTAATTCTCTTTTAAGAGATTAAATCTTTAATTTGAAATATTAGGATTGAATTAAAAACAAATATTAAATTAAAATGATGAGTGTCTTCAAATAGCTTCTTAGTAAGAAAGGTTTCCTATTGATAGTTCAATTAGTTATAACATTTTGAAACGTAACAAGCGAAATTAATTTATTGTGTATGAAATATATATTTTTTCATTTAATTAATATTTTATTACCCATTGGCAAAATGGGTGCTCTTTTGGGTTTGATGGCGTACGCACCTTATTTGGACATCGCACTTTTCTATTGTGTTCAAGAGAAATCGTAAACAGTGAGCATGCGTCGTCATTGCATGCGTTGATATGGCGACCGCTGCTGCTGAATAATTTTTTTTACAATTCTTTTATTTGTCTTGCTTTTGTTTTCTTTTTGATATTAATTAGATATAGTATAAATGGTGATTGATAGTCAGGTGCGCTTTGCATCCATTTAATTAAAATAAAATATATATTTTTCAATACAGCATGACAATTTCATGGTCTTTAAATTCCTATTTTATTTACTTATTTATTTTTTATTCTAGTGCCATTGGGGCTGACGCTCTTTTTAACAAACTGGATGTGGAGGGTATGATTGTATTTCATCATCAAATACTGTTGAATGTTTTGATCCTGAAAAATATGGGTAAGTTATTTGTTTCTTCTAATTCAAATAAGTTATAAATAGGTTCAAATTTGTTAAATTTAAAATGCAATTTTTTTTTCATTATTATAATCATTAAAAACTGTAGTTTTCGTTAACTAGTAACATTTTTTGATTGAAAAATATGCTTCCGATGTTTTAAGTTAACACGCAAACTTTTGATATTTGTTCCCTTCAAAATTCTATCATGTGTATGATTTTAAATATACTTTTAAAAATGAGATACATTAATTGTATCAAGTATTGAGGTTTATTGTGAATCTTGCTGGATTTTTAGTTTAAAAACTTTCAATGCTCTTGAATCATTTTATGAAAAAACAAATTTTTTTTCTCAATAATCAAATATTTCTCGAAATCAAATTTCGCTAATATTAAGTTTTTGAAATACGAATTTAAGGCACCTTTACTTATCTAATCTCGTATAAGTCTGTTATCAGAAAACTCGTGATAACAGGAATTTTATTGATAAGAAATTTTTTATACTTTTCTGCTATTTAAATGAGCAAAACTGCAAGAAAGAACAAAATAGATATTATTTATTTCTGATATAAGTGCAGAAAAACGAACATCATTTCACCTTATTTTCTTCATCAAGTTTTAATTTATTATGTTAATAAAACAAATATGTGTAGACAACCCTTGTCCAGAGTTACCTTCCCCTTTACTGAAGAAAAAAAGTCTTTGTTTCTTTCAAGAATCCTGCCGCACGCCTCAAATGAGTGTGTTATTCGTTGGCTACTTATCTGCAATAACATATATTTAATTTTATTTATCTGGAATAGCATCTTATATAGATTTTGATTTTACTTCTTTGCAATGGGATCTTATTTTGATTAAGATTGTAATCTACGTTCAGTATTCTCAATATGCGATGGCTCGGGGATAGAGCGTTCTCCTTCCAATCAGGTGAACCGGGTTCGAATCTCTGCGATGGCGGGTCGAAGCGAATCCGCATCCGGTTCGCACCGACCACCGTGGTGACGTGACATATTCTCTGTGGCAGACGGATCGTGGGTTAGAGTCAGGGCTAAAGAGAATGGAAGGGCTAGTTCATTCCGCTCTTAGAGCTGAAGCTACGATTTCCCTCCTCATGACGTCACACTGCACACAGATCTCGGAGATCGCAAGCAAAAATATTATGAAAACTTTGTATCATTCACTCTGTAAAAATAAGTTCGGCTTTTTCTTGATACTAGCTCTCAAACTTTATGCAATTAACATATTATTTATTTGATTTTCTTGGCCAAAATATAAAATTAAATACAATTTTAAACTAATAAAAATATTTTACTAGTTGTCGTAAATGACGCTATAAATACTTTATTTTAAAATTTTCAGTTTTAACTTTTATTATTGAAAAATATTTAATGCATGTATCGACACTTTTTTAACTACATGTACAGTTAGGTTAAATTTAGAATCTTGATTTTAAAATATGCTGCTAATGGCAATTTGTTTATACTTAATCATTAGGAAACAACAACCTTAAGCTCTAATTATTCTAACAAAATAATAATTTAGGTTCATGAAAATATTAGAAATTTTACAATTGCTTATTGATATTTAAATTTAAAAGAATATAATTATATTAAAAAAATAATTATATTATAATTTAAAAAAATAATAAATATTTAGAATAACTACATTAAAAACTACGTTATGAAACTAGGAGAATTTTAATTAATAATTATCTATACTTTTAATTTAAGTTCGTATTTTCTTTGCCTTATTAATTTTTTAATTTTTTCGTTTATCTTTTTTTTTTTTTTTGGAGTAGCTGGGTGGTTTCAATTTAGATGGCGAATTCTTATAAAAATTCTGAAATGCAAAATATTGCTGTTTTATTTACTGCTGGATATCGTCCCTCTAGTTCACTTATAAATTCTTTGACACTTTCTGATTTTCTGTCCCATGCACGCTTTGAAATATGTTCTCAAACTCTTGACACACTTCCATCCAGGCTGCTGACAGAACACTTAGTCCTCCCTTAGATAAGAGAGTACCTGGTAGAGTTGGAGCAATTTTAAAATCATTCTAATCGGCAATCCAAGCAAACGATTTCTCATATCATCTTCATAATCTTGTTTTAAGAAATCCTTACTGCATTTTCGTTCCTATTTAATATTAACTGGGTTATTCCTTTGCAATGTTGAAGCCATTCTTTACATAGTTGTTCATTTGCTTTAGGGAACACGTGGAAAATTATATTTTTTCCTTTTGTGTTTCTATTAAAATTTTTGTAAGTTGCAATCGCACAAACTGGCATTTCATAAATAATTTTAAATTTTTGCAATTCACTTCACAAAACTGAGAAAAATCATTATAGGAAACACCGAATGTCTCGAAATGTATCACAAAAAGGAATTTTCCAATATTAGTTAAAGCTAGTTAGACCGAACGCTTCGTTCTTGAAGTAAAAGCTCAAGCTTTGCGCCACCGTGACGTCAAGGGCGAAAATCGGAGGTTTGGCGTGGCGAGAGTTTCTTCAAAGGAGTGAACTAGCCCTTCTATTCTCTTTAGCCTGGGTTAGAGTCCCTTTGCCGTTAAGCTAACCTTGGGATGTTCTTGTAGTCTTCCTCTTCACGTAATGCAAATGCGGGCTAGTTCCTTCAAAAAAGTCCTCCATGAAGGCAAAATTTCTCCCAATACTTGATTCAGAAGTTCCCTTGTCTTCTGGATTGGGTGTAAAATTAGAAGGGTGCGGAGTTGAACATTAGTAGTCGTAAACCTATAAATTGGTTCGGCAGTTTAACGACGGTTTATAAATATAAATAACATCAATAACTATTCTACAGTATTTTCCGGTCTACCGTAAGGTTGTTTTATGGTTAAATATGAGTACTTGCTTATAACGACAGGCTTGCTAAGATGACAATCTACTTGTTACTACGGATTGTCGTTATTGCGAACTTTTATTGAATCATAATTTAATGTTAAAACAATGACTAGAGCAGGGATGGGCAAACTCTTTTGATCGAGGACCAAAAATCGAAAAAGAAAAGTTCGTTGGGCCAAGTGAAAATTTTTAAAATAAGGAAACAATATGCAAGTTTTAATTTAAATATTTTATGACAGGAATAAAATTGCGATTTAATTTATATAAGTTCCTTATATTCAGGTTCGAAGTGAGATGTACTTATTTCAAGTCTAAATGCTTGTCTGTTATTATACTTCTGAAATTATTTTTTCTAAGATTCATAGTTGAAAACATTTGTTCACATATATAAGATGAAGCAAACATAAACATAGCACTGATTTTCTGGGCATGAGATATTAAATTTTGGAAACTAGCTTTTGGTAAAGATTTGTAAAACTCAAACTTTGACATATTTCGAAACAACTGCTTCAGAAGATTGTTGTATTGCAACTCAATTAATTCAAAGCTGCAAATCCGACCTCACTGTTTCACAATTTACTTTGAAAGGCATGGTAAAAATATATAATTCTGTTTGAATGGCACTAAAATCTGAAACTCAAAATATTTTCAAAGCTATATTTATAATTCTTATGCTTTTCCTTATTCGCTGAGGGTATTGAATTTAACCTCGAGAAATGAGACAAGTCGTTTCTAGTTAGTTGCCCGGCAAACAAATTAAGCTTCAATTTAAAAGCTTTGAGATGGGCCCAGATATCATCGAGCAATTGAATTTTCTCTTGCATCTTAACATTGAAGTTGTTCATATGACAAAAAAGATCTGAAAAAAATGCAGGCACTTTCAAATTTAAAAGTCATTCCTAAACCTCACAAAAAATATCACATCTCATTGTAGTTCTTTTTAAAGAGCGCATGCACGCCTGTTCCTCGGTAATTTCGAAGTTCTCATCAACAGTTTTTATAAATAACACTAATTGAGCAGTATCATTTATATCAGTGCTTTTAACCATATCTATTGAGCAAAATGTAATTTGTGCAATTTTTGACTCCAATTGTGATATCAAATTTTAATCGATGGCTTCTATTCTAGAAGTCACCGTTTTTAGCGATAAGCCTCAAAATTATTTTTCATGTCTGGACATAAAACATCACAAAATTGGAGTATACATTGTTTAACAAACTCGCCATCACCGAAAGATTTATTATTTTTAGCACTATTGCATGCTACAATGTAACTTGCATTCGTAGTTGTTTCTTGAACACTGTAACTATCTTCTTGAAAAAAATTTGTGGACCTGAGAACTCTATAGGAAGACTTTTTGCATTTTGTCTTCTTTCACATTCAGGCATCGCTTCGCAGTTTACATTCTTGTGCTTGACAGTAAAATGTCGGTTAATGTTGTGTTCTTTAAAAACTGCTACAGCTTCATTGCAGATAAGACATACTGGTTTATCATTTACATCTGTCAAAAAATATTTCTAAGTTCATTCATCATTGAACGAACCGCACTCTGAATCAACTTTGCGTTTTTAGTAGCCATTTTGGGGTTAAAAAATATTTCAAATAACTCAAACAAGTACTAGCTATTTTATACATTTTATAACTTCCATTATTTACAATAACGTTATATGTGTGCAATCTTTCAATATGCAATAAATTATGTTGGAACTCGTCCCGGCAGAGAAATCTCCTTGTTAGAGCTTAAAATGCGCAGTCTGCCACACGTGAAGTACTATTCACCTATATTAGATTCAGTATGCCTGCTCCTCGAGAAAGACAAACGCTCGTTGGAGCCTATCTACGGCTATTCTATAAAGAACTTCTGCTTTCAACATTTTAGCAATTGAAGCTGTCTTTACTAGCTATTTCCATCAATTTTTGTTTTATAGAGAAAAAAAAATATCGAAAGTAAAAAGGTTATCAGTACTTTGTTAAAAAAAGAAAGAGCGAAAATTGCTTTAAACACAGTAGACAAGAAGATGTTTGTATATTGTTTATATTCGCTACGGAAGTTAGTTAAAAATTAAAATTCTATCCGCGGGCAGGATAAAACCTTCCTGCAGGGTGTAGTTTACCCATCCTAGAGCCCCTGAATTAGACAGGCCGACTCATCATCTATTTTTGCTCCAAAGAGCTAACATAAGCACAATACTAACATAACGTTAACTTGCGAACTTTTTTGCTCCAATATTGCTTGATAGGTCAGCTCTGATAGTATAGGAGCCTTAGCCCATCCGACTGAAATAGTGTGACGTCATTCATACCACTGACTTGTATTGCAAACCGCGAAGATAAATTAATGTAGAGCAATGTAACCAGCAAAAAGCGGTTATTTTGAAGTGTGTGGCAGAAATACAAAATAAAAGTTTTTTTTTTTTTTTTTTTTTTGCAAGTGGTAATTTGGTATTAAGCCCAAATTTGTTTAATGTAAGGATTTATTTATGTAAATGATAGCTTTTTCTGTGAGTAATTATTTCAATTATGAAAAATGTTAGTGATAATTTTCACTTCTAAACATTGATTTTTAACACATCAATTTATGGTTTCTTGTTATTAGAGCTTAGGGAAATGCAATGTTGCTGCTTTTTAACATTTTCAGTTTTTACGAATAATAATTTATGTATAAAGGCAAGAAAGGCTGAGCAAGCTCACAAATACCTATTTTCCAATTTTATTTTAATTTTAATTGGTCTTAAATAAAACATTCTGAAAATTTCCTGATAATTAAGAAAATCTACATTTTTGTTTTTAGAATGTTAAAAAATAATTCTTTGACACATTAATGAAGCGAAAGAGCTTTCGATTTTGAAACTTTCTATTTATTCTTCGATTTAAAGAGACGACGACCATTACCATTTATCCGTAATTATTACTGTTTCGTAATAAGAATTACGGTTGAGTAATAAAAATGTCAATTTTTGAGCGATCGGGTGAACGGGTGAAGATAGTAAGAATAATGAAAAATGAAATGATGTTGATTTCTAACTTTCCAGCACAAAGATATCAGAAATAAATAATAATGCCTTTATTTCTTCATTTTTGCTTTTTTTTTCATTACTCACTAAAACAGCAGCAAAAACGAGTTTTCCTCTTTTCTTTCTTTTTTGCAATAGAGGAAAGGATAGTGGTAGTTTTTACTTTTTACGAGAGCAAATTTTTTTTTTTGTCTTTTTGTTGCTTGCTTGGAAACTTGTAGTAATAGGTGGTTTCTCGTTATTAGAGTATGCGGTTAGAAATTTTAAGATTTAGATTTATCATTTCAAAAAATTTAATTAATCTCTTAATGATTTTATTAAAAAACATTTGAAATTAAAAACTCTATAACCAAAGATTTGGAAAGTTGCTGAATGTACTTTTGATAATTGGAGATTAGTGGCAAGAACGGTTATGGTTCATAAAAGCTGATTCTCAAAAAAAATAACAAATAAATAAATAAAAAAAACGAATTCACGCGGACACTAATCGTTTATCCACAGCATGGCCAATTTTCACACCATAATTCCTCTCGGGGAGCATTGGTTTTCCCTGTTATTGATTTATCTAATACTCAAATTGTTACAGACTGAGAGTCAGTCATCATTTTTGCGAAAAATAGGCAAAAAGCATTCTCTCATTTTGATCTTCAATTGTTTTAACTTTAATTCCCTAAAACGTTTTTTTTTTATTTATTATTATTTAATTAAGGAACTCAACATCTCCTTCACTCAATTTTATATTTTAACTAAATACCTTAAGTCTAAATCTTCAAATTGGAGTAACATTTCAAAATCAGTTAAATTTTTTTAATCTCTTATAATGTCGTGGTAAATATAATTAAAACCAAATTCATAAAATTGTTGATGTCGGTGGGGATATATTTTCTCGCCGACAATTTTTGCGGCCTTAAGAAATCATAGGGGTTGAGCCGTGGTGGCTCAGGGCATAGAGCACTCGATTCCCGATGAGGTGACCCAGGTTCGATCCCATCCCAGCAATAACTGGTTGATTCGAATTCCGCACTCGGCTCGCATCGACTATAGTGCTAAGGTAAAATATCCTCAATGATAAACGAATCATGGGTTACAGTGCCCTTACCATCAGGCTAAATATGGGTGGCTATCTTTGTTTTCCACTCCATGAAACGCAAATGCTGGTTAGTTCTATCAATAAGTCCTCCACGAAGGCTAAATCTCTGCCAGAAATCCAGGAGTTCTCTTGTCTACTGCATTGGGTTCAAAATTACAAGGCTACGGAGTTGAACATTAGTAGCCGTTAACCGTTAATTGGGTCTGCTGTTCAATGATGGTTATAAAATCACAGACGTTGATAACTTCAAAAAATACAAGAGGAGAAAAAAAACAATGAAGACATTTGTTTTCATAAATCTATGTAACAGTAACGGTTAGCGTCGGATCAGGAAGAGAGGTGATTGCTCGGAAGATATTGTCTCCTCTGCGTATTCACCTCGTTTTCTAAATAAACAAACAAACAGCTAGTTCAGCGGAAGTAACCTCCCCCGGTCCGTGCGAACTTCCGGTACATCGCTATAGCCTTCTTATTATTACGTTTTGCATTAGATTGTTGGCGTTTTCTCTTTTCTTGACAGCGTTTGTTGTTTGGAAATAAAAATTTGTTTTATTAGTTCGATATGAGCTTTCCTATTATCACAAGTTGAATGATGATGGCAATAAAAAATTGTCATATAATAATATTCAGTTGTCTGATCCTTTTTCTGGAGAGTTATTTTAAAGATTAAAATATGAAATGCAATTAAGTTTTTAAAAGACACTGGTCTCTAGCAGCTAAATATTAAGTTAAGATATATTCACCTCGCAGATATACTACTTATTCATGGTATTCTAAAAACATGCACAGCTTAAAACTTGTAACTTTTAGATATGACATTAAGAGAAGTACAAAATGTGGCTTTATTGTCAATTTGCAGCAGAAATTTTATTTTCTTCAAAAAATTAAATTTCATAATGGAGATATTTTTTTTCTTTCTTAAATAAAAGCAATATCTTCAATTCCCGCCCGCAAACACAAAAACAAAAGATATGTACTTCATTAAATTTTCTTAAAATGCATTTAATTTCTTTTTCTTTAGGAAGTTTAATTGTTTTGAGCAGATTTGGTCATCACTGAGCATCTTGTGCACCACTTTTAGAGTAAAAAATCTTGAACATGGCAATTATTAATATAAATTTTATATCAAGTCAATAAGTGTTAGTGTGTTAATGTTGTTCATTGAATTATTACACGTACAGTAACTCTTTTTTCTAGATCAAATTAAGCTATAAGTTAGTAAATATCACAGATGTTACCTTTAAAATCTTGAAAAAATGAAATTGTTTCTAGTGAAATTTAAACAATGGCTAACATTTAACCAATCACAATTTTTTGCTCATCATTTTTATATATTTAAATGAGCAAGAAAATAATGAACAGAAAATTACATGTAATCACTTTTTTTTTTTTTAAAGAAACAATTTTACAATTACAAATAATAAGGAGCAAACTTACAAGGATACAAACACTAATGTGATTTCTGTATTGTTTTAATTTTAACAAATTCTTTTATATTAAAAATTTGTTTAAAAAACTTTTTTTCTTCAATTTAAATTGAATTTGTGTGCCCCACAAAATGCCACCTCTGGTTCAAAGTAACTTTATTTTTTGTATGTCAAATATATAGCACACACAAATCTGAATTATTTAGTGTTAAAAGTCATGTTTCTATATTTAGATATTACCCTAAATTTTACATTGCATTATGGGAAAGTACCAATTTTATTTTAAATTACGTTTGATGAAATCTTGAAATTTAAAGAATTTTTTCGAGATTATATATATCTTTTAAACTCAAAATTTCAGAGAAGGACAACACGGGCCCTTGGCTTCATCACCAAGTAGAAATAAATATAGTCAGTGTTAAAAAAAATAGTGTAGAGCTTTATACTGTAATAATTCCAGGTAATGTTTGCGTATAGATCTTTATATTGAGTTATTTAGAGACTTTAAAAACAAACACACTTCAAAGAACCTTTATTTCTTTTTTAACTTTTATGTATTCAAAGAATCTTTATTTAACTTTTATGTATTTTTTCTAAAAATGAATTTTTCATATTAATCAACGATGATTGAATCAGCCTAAGGAAAAACATTAGAAAAGAAATAAGTTCCGGTTGCTCCGGAAGTTTATACGGACCATAACGTCTGCAAGCGAAAATAAGCTCCGCCTACAGATAAGGTGAATTGTGCGTTTTTCCATTCCGTATTATCGATTTATTTGTAGTTATGAGCACAGAATTAATAAATTTGGTTATTCATAAGTGCAGAAATTAAAGTTTGTAATCAATTTTTTACAGTAGGGCGCGTTCCACCTTCTCCCCCAAAAAAGTTTTTTTAAAAGTCAAATAAACTTCAGGTAATAAGCTAAATTAATTTCTTTTTATAAGCCAATCTCACTCCACCCGTAAGCTACGTGGTTCCCAGCAGATCACCGAAGTCGAGCATCACTGGCTGCGGTCAGTGTGCGGGTGGGTGACCACTTGGATTAGTCTGCGTAGGGACTAAGGGTGTGCGGTATGGGTCCTCGTTAAACTGTTCTACTGTAAAGTGCTAGACTTCACGTGCAGGTCGTCTGGCTAACCGAAGTGGGGGTGCCATCCCCTCTGCAGAGGATCAAAATTGTGATGGCATGTCTCCGGATCATCCTCAGGGATGTTTCCCAGACCGTCGCCAATAGCCCATTGTGCAGTTCTAGTGCGACGTAAAATGAACTACAACTACAACAAGAACAACCGTAAGCTATGTTTCTAATAATCCAAGTTTCCTTCCAAAGTGAATTTTCCAAGCCGATCCCTTCCCTTGTAAACTCATTCTGTTTAACTAATAATTTAATTTTAAAAAAATTAACTTCACTATACGATTTATTGTGGTGATTACTAATTTATTTATTTTGAATATGAGTATTTCTATTTTCAACTATAAGATGGCTATTTTTTCTCTGTCTTAATTATGTTGGTAACTCTGCCATGAGAATACAAGTTAATATAAGCGATCACTGTAATTCTTACGGATATATTTTTTACAACCGTCGTTAATTAGCAGACCCAAATTTTGGTTTTATGACTACTAATGTTTAATTCCACAGCCTTGTAACTTTGAACCCAATCCTGAAGACAAGGAAACTCCTTGATCGAGTATTGGATGAAATTTGCCTTCGTGGAGGACTTTCTGATGGAGCTAACACGCATTTGCGTTACATAAAGGGGAAGACCACGAGAACCTCCCACGGTTGGCCTGATGGCCAGGAAACTTTGACCCAGGATCCGTCTACCACTGAGGATATTTCACACCAGCACTGTGGTCGGTGCAAGACGGATGCGGCATTCGTATCGACTGGGATTCGAACCCGGTTCGCCTCAAATGGATCAAGTATTGGGAGTAAATTGCAGAATTAATGAAAGATTACTTAAATGTTTCATTTTGCACTTTAGTATTAAGGATACAACTGAAAACTAATTTTTATAGTCTTGAACAGTTTCACGACTATAAAAATCCACAGCATTAGACTACACAATTCAACGTATTTTTGAAAACTGCAGAAATGCTTTTTCTCTTCTATTTTTAAATATATCTTGTTTAAATAAAGCATGTTATGCTTAAGGAACTAACTATTTTTCTTAAAAATGGAAACACTAATGAGTATTAATGACTGACAGCAGTGTACATTTAATCAAAAAATGTTATGCTTAAGAAACGAACTATTCTTCTTAAAGATGGGAAAAAATTAGCGAGTATTAATACATGACAACAGTACTCTTTCGATTGCCCATTATCAATAGAGTTTAATTTTTTTAATTTTTCCTCCCTAGAATCTGAAGAAAATTTCTAAGAACTCCAGTAAGTACCCGTCTGACGTACATGAATGAAATCAGTGTAGAGTAAATGAATATTGTCGGTAAGTTTTAATTCACTTTAAAAGATTTCTTACTTGAGGTTCAGAAAATAGTTACGTGCTTAGCAATGTTAGTAAGTAAACTCTCACTTGTAAGGTAAGACACTTATTTATCCTTAAGTTCTGAATGGTGCTATACTGGAAGCAAGCACTCATTTATTATTGCAAGAAGGTAGAGTGGCTTTTTTTAATGACTTTTTTTTTTTTTTTTTTTTTTTTTTTGGATTGAAACTAGAAACAATTTTATTCGATTATTTTTTACCTGATGTGTTTCCTTTTATCCGGTGTTGGCGTTCCAAATTATTTCTCCCAGTGTTTGTGTTTTAACCTTTTAGACCCAGTGTTGGTGTTCTAATTAGATGCTTTCAGTGTGGTGTGTGCTTTCCAAAATATTCCGTATGTGTGTTTTGAATTTTTTTCAATATTTTCCTGCAATTTTTTTTTTCAGATTTTCCGATTACTAACATTTATGTTCAAATGCATTCAATCTAATTCGCAATTTATTTAATCATCCTTTTTTGTTTATTGAACAGCTTTGTGTGTGGTTTTTGCGTGTTCATTTTTTCCATATTTCCAATTTTATTCACTTTTCTAAATTTTGTTTTTGAATTGTCCAGTTTTTTTAAAAAACTTTCTACGATTTCCTGTTCTTTTATTATTTTTCTGCGTTATGCATTGCGTTTCAGCTTTTCATCGATTTTTTTTAACATTTAGTATAGTATAGTATATTACAGTATATAGTATAGTATGTAGTATAGTATAGTATAGTATAGTATTTAGTATAGTAAATAGTATAGTATAGTATTTAGTATAGTATAGTTTTTGTCATAGTATTCTGATTTTTTTTTTCAATACATGATCCGTTTTTATTTCCATATGTATTCTGATCCATTTCCGGCTTCATTTCCAAATTTTATTTTCCAACTTTCAATTTTCAATGTACGTTTCAAATTTTTCTTTCGATGTGTATTTCGTTTTATTTTCTTTCAATTTGTGTTTCAATATTTTTGTTTCACTGTGTGTTTAAATTTTTCTGCTTTCAATGTTTGGCCCAATTTTTATTTTCCAATGTATGCTTCAAACTGTTTTCCAATGTTTTTTGTAACAATCCTTTTCTATCCTGTATTTGTGTTCTAATAATTTTTATCCTGTGTTTGTGTCCCAAATATTTTCGTCTTATGTTTTTGTTCCATAGTTTTTCGTTCGTTCTTGTTTTGAAATTAGTTTCCTTCAATGTGTGCTTTAAGTGTGATTGGCATTTTTTCAATGTTTTTCTGCAGCTTTTTCCAAGGTGTTTTTCGAATGTTTCCCCCTTTGTTTTATCGCCTTGTTTCTTGAACGTCTCCCTCTTTATACATTTGTTAAGTGTTCAGTTTTTCCAGATATATTCAATCTTTTTCATTTTTCCAATTTCTGCTTTAGATCATTCCAGTTTTTCATTCTCGTTTTTCAATATTTTCTACCATTTACTGTTTTTAATTGTTTTGCTGGTTTATTCATTGCCTTTCGCTTTTCGTTGCTTTTATCTTTCTTTTTTTGCTCCATTTTTTTCAATATAGTATGATCTGTTTTTATTTCAAAGATATAAAATTTTTATTTCCTGGGTAAGTTTTATTTTCACTCTGAGTTCGATTTTTATTTTCAGTGTTTGTTACAAATTTTATTTTCTAATATGTGTTCCCAATTTCATTTTCCGAGTGCATTTCACTTTTTTTCTTCCAATGTTTGTGTTCCAATTTTTTATTAGCCAGTGTTCATGCTCCTAAATTTTTCCTTCTGTGTTTATGCTCCAATTTTTTTCATTCTGTGTTCTAAATATTCTTTACCCTGTGTCAATGTTCCAGATTTTTTCACCCATTTGTATTCCCAAAATTTTTTATCTAGTGCTTGTGTCCCAAATATTTTCGTCTTGTGTTTGTGTTCCATATTTTTTCGTTCGGTGTTTCTTTTTTTGCAATTAGTTTCTTTCAATGTGTGCTTTAAGTGTGTTTTGCATTTTTTCAATGTTTTTCTGCAGCTTTTCTAAGGGGCCGTTCAAAAAGTACGTACATCCCGAAGGGGGGGGAGGGGATTCGCTATTTTGTACGGTTTTGTACGATGGGGAGGGGGGGTGGTATTATACAAAGTACGTACTTTATAAACATACACCAAATTTAAATTTGACTTTATCCTACACACTCCTTAAGTAAATATTTAATTTTATTTAAAACATAATTATTTTAATTTTTATGAAAAAGGGGGGTAGACTAATAAAATGTACGTACTCTAAGGGGGGGGAGTAAGACCTTATGTACGGTAATGTACGAAGGGGGGGGAGGGGTTTAAAATTTCTCCATTTTTGTGTACGTACTTTTTGAACGGCCCCTAAAGCGTTTTTCGAATGGTAACATTTTCGTTCAAGTACATTTCATCAAATTCCCTCTTCGTTTTATCCTCTTGTATTTTGAATTACTCCCCCTTTATGTATTTGTTACGTGTTCAGTTTTTCCTTAAATTTTACATTTTTTGCAACCAATTTCTTAAAATTTTTCCAATTTCTACTTTTCATCTGTTTGTGTTCTCAACTTTTTCATCTGGTGTTTGTGCTCCAAATATTTTGATCCTATGCTTGCGTTTCAAATTTTTCCATCCAGTGTTTGTGATCCAAATATTCCAGAATTTGTGTTCCAAATTTTTCCATACAATATCTCTGATCCAATTTTTTTACTTCCAGTGTTTGTGTTTCAAATGTTTTTATTTCTTTTTATCCAGTGTTGGTGTTCCAATTAGTTGCTTCGAATTAGTTAGCTCCAATTAGTTGTGCATGCATGTGTATTTTCAAAGTGTGCCATATTTGTGTTTTGAATTTTTTCAATATTTTCAGATCGCTAACATTTTTTTCAAATACATTCGATCCAATTCGCAATTTGTTTTATCGCCTTGTTTAAGCAGTTCTTTATGAATGGTTTTTACGTATTCCTTTTTTCCATATTTTTAATTTTTTGTATTCAATTTTCTCATTTTCTTCAATTTTGTTTTCGAATTTTCCAATTGTTGTTTTTTTTTTTAATTTTTTCTAGGATTCCCTGTTCTTTAATTATTTTTCCCATGTTATCCATTGAGTTCCAGATTTTCATTCGATTTTTTTTTAATATAGATTCTGTTATTTTTTTCAATATATCTGTTTTTATTTCCAATATGTTCCAATATGTGTAACTTATATTCTCAGTGGGTTATTTTTTGTATTCCCAGTTTGGGTTCTGATTTATTTCCGGTGTGTGTTTCAAATTTTATTTTCCAATATGTTTTTTCCAACTTTTAATTAAACTTACAATTCTAAACTTACGTAAGTTTAGAATTGTAAGTTTCAATTTTTTTTTCCTTTCAATGTGTATTTCATTTTATTTTTCTTTCAATGTGTGTTTAAATTTTTTCTGCTTTCAATGTTTGGTTTAATTTTTTTTCCAATTTGTGTTTCAAACTTTTTCCAGTATCTTACGCAATTTTTTTTTCAATCCTGTGGTTGTGTTCCAAATTTTTTCACCAAATTTTTGTGTTACAAGTTTTTTACCTCTTGTATTCATTTCACTTTTTTTCACCCAGTGTTTGTACTTCAAACTTTTTATCCAGTGTTTGTGCTTAAAATATTTTCATCCAGTGTATGTTATCCAAATTTTTTCCTCTTGTGTTGATATTCAAAATTATTTTACCAAGTATTTGCATTCCAATTTTCTTTTTTTACCCGTGTTCATTTTCCAAACTTTTTCATTTAATGTTCGTGCTCCTACTTTTTCTTCCCCTGTTTGTGTTCCAATTTGTTTCTTCCAATGTGTGTGTGCTTTATTTTCTTCAATGTATGCTTAAAGTTTGTTTTGCATTTTTTTTACTTTCTTCTGTAGCTTTTTCAGTGTGTTTTTCGATGGGTTATACTTTCATTGAAAGAAAACTCACCAATGTTTTATCGCCATATTTTATTTTTTTTAGCTTCCATCTCTGTTTATATACGTGAATCACTTTGTTTTCGATGTTCCATATTTTCAGTTTTTTTTAGGAAATTTATTTTAAAAATTTTTATTTAATTGCTTTCATTTTTCATATTTTCGTTTTTCGATTAGTCGAGTTTTTTTTTTTCATTGGTTATTAATTTACTATTACTTATTGAATTCCAATATGTCTTCTCTTTTCATTTCAGATGAAAGTTCTTGTTTTTTCAATGTGTATTAGTTTTTTTGCCCATGTTTTTTATTGTTTTTTTTCTCAATGTTTTTCTTCTTTCTGAGTTTTTTTAGCTTCTTGAATGAGTGTTTTGTTTCTCCAAATGGTGTATCACATTTTTTCCAATGTTTCATATATTTTTCCATTGTGTACTCTAGTTGATTTTGATTGGTAAAATTTGTGTGTGTGTGCATCTGATCAAATTCATTTGTTTTAATTGACCCAACAACGTGTTTCGCATTACCCTTCCTTGCTTACGTTTGATTTGAATTTTTCACAGGTTTAGCTTTTTTTTAAATAATTTTTTCAACCTTTTTATTTTTTTGTACTTCATTTCTCCTTAATTCTTCCTCGTTTTCTGTTTTGTTCCAATTTTTTATAGTTTCAAATTCTTTTCATGTTTTTTTTTATGTTTGCAGATTTTTATATGTATTTAAATTTTTTTTCTCTTAAAAAATTTTGTTCTAATGTATCTGATAGATTTTTCCAGAATTTTTCTTTTAAAGTTCTGCTCTTTTCAGGTTCTTATCCAATGTAAATTAGTTTTTCACCCCATGTATGTTTTAGTTTTTTTTCTCCTCCTCTCTGTGTAACTTGAGTGATTATTTTCAGTCATTATTCTTGTACTGTGTTTCAATTGCTTTTAATGTCGTTAACGTTTACTTTCTCCAATTTTAATTTTTCTATGCTCTTTTTGGAACTTTAAATTGTTTGATATTAATCCTGTCTCTAGTTTATTATAATCCAATGTTACTAAGCTTTGTAGGTTAATTTCTGCTCAAATAGTCTGACAAATCGGGAATAACCTGACAAAGTGAGATGTTTGATGTTTGGAATCTGCCGGACTGAGATGAATCCATTTTCTTTTAAATTGCCTACTATGAAATGATGAAGCTAAAAAGAAGGCTGATTTTTTGATAATTGAATCTTCAGCTGTAAGTACAGTTTAATTTTTAATCTATTATGTCAACTATTACAAATCTTGCTTTTAATTTTAAATATGATCGCAAATTTCACGCTAGTTTTTATGATGCAACTATATAGATTTTAAAGTTAAAAATTATTCCAAAAAAAATAATTTATACATTTTGCAGTTCGAAAAAAAAAGAAACGAGTCACCCCTAATCTTTACTTTCTGAGACTCAGTCTTAATACGAACCATTAGGGAAACCATTGGGAAAACGAGGGGCAAATTAATTAGCGTAGACGATATTTTAAGCTAGGAAATTAGACACAAAAACGTACTTTCTCTGAAAAAATGTATGGTTTTTTCGACGGATTCAGAATTCTGGCACCCAAGATATAGGAGGAAGGCGCAATTTGGGAAATTTGCTCCCCATAGTTTGGCCAGGAAAACTCTTCAAAGTTTTGACCTCTTCATATTAGTTTTACTTTTTGCGTATTTCAACATATCGCCAGATTTTTTTAAGCAAAATGAAACATTTTTACCCACAATTATAAATTTCGTTTATCCAAGGATAATTCTGTGCAAAAATATTATTTTTAAAGATTTGTTATTTTTTATTGTTCTATTTAAAAATAGTCTGAGGTTTTTGAACTGTAGGATATACAAGTCCTTATTTTTTTAAAAAAAAAACAATTTTGCATTGCAAAATGCAAAATTTGTGCGAAATCGGTCGAATAATTCCTGAGAAATCTTATTTAAAAAAAATCGTATATAAAAATTCGATTTCTCAGGTTCTATTCGACCGATTTTACTGTAATTTTGTATCAAATCACTGTAATTTGATTCACTAATTTGATTTCGTAAATTGAAATCACTGCAATTTTGTAATTGACCGATTTCACTGTAACATGGAAAATATGCCATGTAAAATTAAATTACAAGGTGTAAAAAGTTGTATGCCTTATAGTTCAAAATTCTTTCAACTAGGATAATAAAAAATAATAAATGCTTACTCAAAGTTAATTTTCGCATGAAACTATCTTTAGGTAACCAAATTTTATAATTGTGTGAAATTTCTCATTTCACCTAAAAAGTTCCCGAAATATGAGGAAATATGCTAAAATTAATATTTAGGGGTCCAAACTTCGGATTGCTGTCCTGATCAAACTATGGGGACCCTATTTCCCAGATTGAGTGTCATAAATCTAAATCCGTATTTTATTTAAAAAAATCGACTTTCATTGAAGAAAATAGTAAAATTAGCATTAAGAGGCTCGTACCATCAACCGCTTTTCTGACCAAGCAATTGCGGCCATAATGCAGTTACTGTTTTTATTATAAGGGTGAGGAATCCGTAAAAAAGGTATGATTATTAAGAGAAAGTACATTTTTGTTTCGGATTTCGCAGTTTAAAATATCGTCAGCATTAGTCAGCCTATTTGATATCACTCCATTAAGATAATCCTAGAATGTGAAGATCCGATTAGTTGTTTATGCAACTTTCTTAATAGAGAAATAAGCATTTTTATTATAGTTTCTTCAAAATTATGAGGTACCCTTATAGGGAGATTTCGCACTTTTAAGTTAGCTTTCGTTCGCTCCTGTAAATAAGATTGAAGCATTCGCGCATGCTCGTATTTATTTTATATGATACCTATCTTTATGTTGGCATGATTTAAGTTTTGTTGACTTGACAAAGCTGCAAACACGCTGTTTATAGCTGTTAAATGTTATCTGTTTAAGCCTGTCTTCGAACTAAGAGCGTGAACCTAGAATACGAATATGAAGAAATACATTGATAAAATTTAGAAATGAATCCTGTATTCTCACAAACGTTGGTTCATTCAATAAAAATATAATTTTATTGGTTTTTGTTTATGGTAAAAAATTATGGTTGTCTAATTGCATTAATTCCACAAGGATCTAGATATATTTTCGCTATTTCAAAATTATATTTATTTTAAGTATGTAATTTAATTAAAATAAATTCAATAAGTAATAGAATTATAATATTTTTTAAATATTAATAATAAGCGGCATTATTCATCGCCGAATTATTCATCAAAATCTATAATTTACCAAATTTTTCTGCTCACAGATCCAAAGTTTTACGTTGAGCAAAGCATCTTGAGTCGTATGCTACAGCTTTAAAGAAATAGTGTGCGGAGGGGTGGCGTAAAAATGAAGAGAAGCGTTTGTATAAAAGGAATTTATTTGCGTTTCCCTTTCGGGTGTAGAGCGTTGACTGTAATGGCGTACAAACATAGACAGCTTGCCAAGTTGGCGTATTTACAGTGTGCCAAGGGGAGATGCTCGAACGCCAAGAGCGTAACTTACGAATACGGAACAAATAGTGTATAGTTTGTCTAAAGTAAGAACTCCCTTAGCCATTCGTCTGAACTTGTGGCGGTGACTATGGTAACGAGGTATAACTATGTCAAGTAGGGGTGTGTGGACATTGTTTAGGACAGGTTATGGCTCAAATCGGTGAGAGAAAGCGATAATCTTTTTTTTTTCGGTCTAATGTGTTATCGCTAGAGGGAAGAGGAGCTACCCTCCCTGAAATGAGCTATTCTTGTTTCCATTAGCAGCAGAACGCCTCAGACTTTATGGTGGGGAATTTCTTACCTTATACAAACTATACATCCATTGTAAATATTTCTTTTGAATTTGTGGTCAAAGTTTAAATGATATTCCACTACGTTAGCGTTTTTAACTAATGGATTTTTGCAAAATCTCTTATTTTCACTTACGTAAGTTTTATATTTTTCATGGGCTCATGCGCATTTCAACAGAACTGACGCATGCGCACTAGAAAAGTGCAACGCACAAAAGAGAGCGTTACATTCAAAACACGCGTTAGCTGAATTGTGACCTACAAAAAGAGGCAAAATGTAGGAAATCCTTAGCTCACTTGACAAAAATTTCTGTTTAAAACAAGGTTTAAACGATTTTTGAGCTAGAAGGAATGTAGCTTGAATTCAACTTCCCTATAATTTTTCCCTTCGAAATAAAATTTTTGGCTGTAGCTGTTAACTGATAGAATCCGAAATTACAGGATTGCGTGCCGGTGTTATTATTTAACCTACTTATGTTAAGACAACAAAAATTTTCTTAAGATATGGTTCGAAAAAAAAAAAAACTAAAAAACGCATTTTTTACCACACAACCACGTGTTTTAATTTTGTTCCAAACATTAACTGTTTGTATTGAATCATTAGCCAAAATTCCTTATCTCCTTACGCTAAAAAAGTTATGGACTAATTATCCTGTATCCAACTTCTGATAATTTGATTAATTTTGATAAGAATTTTGATTTTAATAAGTATTTGAAATTATTCTACGATACGTTAGCTCATCGTTGAAAATTGTGATCCAGATAAACTTTTTTTCCCAGTCAACTTTTAGAAATAAATATACATTTTAGCTATTTTGCGAATAAAATATCAAATTTCACCAAATTTTTAGAACAAGAGAACATGTTACACATATCGACAACTGGAGCTTTCAATAAAAAGGAACTTCCATACAAACCTATGCGTAAGCTTGCCTTTACATGGCTATATTGAATAAGAAATCGCTAGAGAAAGAAGAACCATAAACTTGTAGTGGGTTAGACTTGACAGCTTTTTCAAATATTAATTCATTCATTAAATAGGAATCAGCAAAAATCGAAATGGAATTTTCTGATGGATTAGTTATTGTTTTAAATTTTAGTATAAGCGATTCAGTTTTAGTAGCCCTTGATTCCCACATTGGATCTGAATGAGACTGGATCATTTCATTTATTTCAAAGGTGGGGAAAGTAGAATTTACTGCGCATCATTTCGGCGCAGGAACTATACAGTGAATCCGATTGCAATATTTTCTTTGAAGATACACATAAGCTCCTATTCTTTCTGCAAGCAGATTTTTAAAATTAAAACTATGGCGCCATTTACCAATTTGGATTTATATATACATTAACTTATACATTTCTAATAATTTTTAAATTAATCAGATGTTTTTAAAGATAATATTTTTTACACTCTGATTAAATTTTTTTAAATCGTAACTGATTTCATATAGTGTCTGAAATATTTTTTTATATCTCTTTATGTATTTTTATGAAGTTGAGGTAAGAAAATCTAAGTAAAATCTAGAAAGACTAATCATAGTATAGAATTGCCCTGCCCGGTATACATTTGCCCGATATACCCTACACTGATGTTTTTTTAAGGTCAATGGCCACTGCCCGGTATACATTTGCCCGGTATACCCTACACTGATGTTTCTTCTAATCTATCGTCAGTAAGTATTAAAATATCGAATAAATGTTATTATACCCTGGAATAAATTAGTATCAAATCGGATGTAATAAATATTTTGGACATTCACCAAAGCGACTATGTGATTGTCAACAACCACCGATTTCGGTCATTCACAGTAACATGCACATCATTCACATAATAACCTTATCAGGACGTTTATTTCATACTTTGCCTAAATAACATCTGACATTATATATAATGCCTAGGCAATGTGTGAAATATTAATAATTTCATACTTTGCCGGCTAGTTTTAGGCATTATATATAATGCCGGATATCATACTTTGTCGGTAACAGATATAAAAATTGATTTAAAAAACAAAAGCATAAGTACAACACTTTAAAAAAATACTACGAAAAATACCACATCCCTATTTTAAGTTAAACAATACTTGCCATTCATATTATTAAAAATACTACGTATAAAAGTAAATTCTACTTTCCCCACCTTTGAAATAAATGGAATGATCCAGTCTCATTCAGATCCAATGTGGGAATCAAGGGCTACTATTCAGTTTTTCACATATTTTAAAAATAACATCAGGGATAATTTTTTAACTTATAGCTCTATTTGAACAGTTTATTGCGCACATTTAAATATTTAATTTATTTATATTCACTGTGTCAGATAAATTCAATAAAGAACATTACGTGTCACCAAATTTATACTTTTATAGTTGTCTGATATCACTTTTCCGATTCCTACTTATTAGTACACACTCTCCCTACATATATATATATTTATATATCTCATTAATAAAATACTTTTTAATCATCCATTCAGGTTCAAATACATTTTTTGTAGTGGAAGCCACTTCATGTTAATTCATTTTTTTAAATATTAATTAATTAAATGTAATTAATAAATTTTTGTGTTATGGGAGAAAAAAATTGTAATTATATAATAAAGTAACTAAAATAAAATAAAAATTTGTTATATTGCATTAATTGACTTTAATTTTTTTACATAACTTGTTTTTAATGTTCAGATCGTGTTTTAAAAATAATCTAGCAAGTCTAATTAAAACATATTAAAATCTTTAGTCGTTTCTTTTACGTTACTCACTTGTTTGCCTGTTCCGATGATCTTTAGCATCATGCACACATTTATTTTGTTGAGAAAAAATGTTGTGAGTTGTGATAATTTTATGATTTAAAATGCTCATTAAAACATTGCTTATGATTATTTTTTTTTCTTTGCAGTGTATGCAGGAAAAGATGTGGCTTTCGTTTGCAAGATAGGACAGAGTTATGACGTTAATTGAGCAGTATGCATTGTTGCAACATGGTTCTGGTAAGAATTTTATTTTCTCTTTCTATAAAATAAGATTTCCACGCGTTATGACCCCAAAACAAAATGTTTTAACTTTTACCTTTTAGTTTTTATTGTAATTCCAGTAGAGGTATTTTTTATGCTTCTTTAAAAACTTTTGGAGCAAATTGTCAACATCGCTAAAACATTTTCTTCTCTAAACTGCCAATTTCAACAGACAAACACTTTGTCTTTAACTTCTACTCCAATAAACTTAAATTTTGATAAACATAATCTTTTTTTTAATTTTCATTAATTTAAAGAGAAATGACTCGAGCAGTTATTAAAAAAAAGTACTGAGAAAATCGCGTTGATTTTATGACGCTTCTCGAGTGATATGATCTGTAAATATTTTCTAAAAGTATTTGAATCAATATTTTCTCTCGTTAAATTCATGAAAAGTGTCTACTGATTGCTAGGAAACATAACAATTTTCATAGCAAACATACAAATATTTTCTTGATAGTTTATAAAATAAGTTTTAAATTACAGTAAATGTTGTAAGAAATTGTTAGCCCCCAGAAATTTTTATTTACCCTACTGCTAAAAAAATTTCTGGACAAATAACTGAAAATTTGAATTTAATGTCTTTATGTTATCCTTATTTAGAAAATCAGTACTTCAATAAATACTTTCGTTAATCTCACCACAAAAATAATGATAATAATACAATGCATATTATAAGTTATATTAATATACAAGTTTTAGAGCTTTATTGACAAAAGTAACCACAATATCAGTTTAGCCTTCAAACATAAGTTCTTTGTGTGACAAAATAATCCTTATAAGTTATTCGCTTTAAATTTGTCAAAGGAAAATGTTTTGAATTGATAAACTTTAAATATAATTTGACCTAGAAACAAGTTCATTTTTATCACTCTTAAGCTTTTCGTTTAACCTAACCGTCAAAAAAATATGGCTCAGGCAAGTTAATACGAATCTTTGTCTTGGAAACCGCAAGTTTGAAATTTTCCTCTAAACAAGTTTTAGCATATTTCTGTTTAAAAAAACAACAACATCAGTTTGAACTTTACCTCCAAACGCTAGCATAGTGTAGGGAATTACTAGTACATTCTAATGCAAATTAAAAATATTGTTAAAGAGTATGGCATGGCAAAAACAAGCTATAAATAATTGCTGTTCTTGCAACCTTAAATTCGAATTTTGCCTTCAAACATTAGTAGTAAGCCACCAGAATCTTTCCATAAATCAAAATGCTCGCTCTTATGCATTCGTTAGATCACTTACTCAAGTGTAGTTGTTACTTTGAATGACAGAAATTGGTTGACTTCCACCGGTGAATGTTGACATTCACAATGTCCAAAATGTATACTAGGTCTAGTTAAGTGCCACTGCTCGGTATGCATTTTACCGGCACTCCGAATACTGGTGTTTCTCCCAATCTAACCTCAGCAGATATTAAAACATCGAATAAATATAATAATAGCAACGAATAAATTAATATCAAATCAGACATAACAAATATTTCGGACATTCACCAAAGCGACTATGTGATTGTTGACATTCACCGGTAAAATAGAAATTCTATTGATTTAGGTCATGCACGGTAACATAGCTAAGACGAAAATTGGTTTTGCTTATTTTATGATTTACATAACATGCCTTTCAAAAATGGTCAAAAACAAGTTTTAATTACTCTTTGACTCAAAAACCACAATATTGAATGAGACCACAAAATGTTACTTTCTTGCGGAAAGAAATTTTGATACTCCAGAGAAACCCACCAAAAGAAGTTTGCCACGACAGCTAATATTTGAAGATTTGAACGAACGTTATCCTACTCGAAACGTTAACAAGAAATGACCTACCCTAATTTCTCGTCTACGAAAAAGAAAATTGTTGCAGTTTTTTATTGACTTAGAAACCACAAGTTTTGATTTTTTTCCGAACGTTAGATAATTGTAGAAAATAGTTACAGTTCAGAAATAACAATTTTAAAAACCAAAAACTAAGCATTTGAATTTTGCTTCTAAAAGTCCACTACAGATAGTTATTGCGATAGACACCCTACCGAAAAAAGTGTGGACCAAAACTACCTTTTGCTAATTTTTAATAAATCTAATAAGTTTTTTAATCGGAATTTCGAATTTTACAATGAAATCTATGTTTATAAAAGAAATGTGAGGCCCTAATTGTTTCTCTAGCTATCCCGTCGAAAAATTATGATAATGACTTATACAGCAAATTTTATTTTACAAGCCACGAGTTTTACCTTAAAATTTAAGCAAAAATGTAGGAAATTTTAAACCCACCAAAAATTTTCGTTAGCCTACCAACTGAAAAGTAATAGTCAAAACAGATTTTAATTAATCTTTGTCAAAAATCTTCTAGTTTGAATTTTTCCATCGAAATTCGTCTTTGAATGAGCCTCTTCGTTTTAAACACTAAAATCATTTGAAATAAAATTCACAACAAAAAAAAAATTGATAAAGTTCAACACTGTCAAAAATTAAAGGAAATAATATGAGTTACTAACTCAAAAATAATTTATTTTTTAAATTTGAAAAGGACCAATTTTTATCTTATTAGAGAATTCTGAGTTGAACTCTGGTAATTAAAATATAATAAGTATCGAAATCATTTACAATGAGTGAAAAAAATGTGTTGGTCAGAAATTTATTTTTCAAACACAAATTTTTAAGAAATATTTTACCAAATACTTTCCGTGTACAAATGTTAATGTTGAAAAACTTTGTAGCGTAACTACCACTGCAATTATTCAACTCTCATTCATTAGTATATAAGCATGTTAACTCTATTCTATTTTGAGGTTCGTTTTGATAGATAATGGTTGAGATTTTCGTTAACGTACTCCTCGCATAGGCCAACCGACCTGCGTAGGGGTTAGGTAACTGTCCTTGCACCAGAAAGGTTCTGGGTACGAATCCCGGGCAAGGCCTTTCCTTCTCTGTACTATCTGTACTTACTGTGGGCAACGTTGGTCCACTTAATGTGTTGCCCCTTAAATAGTGGCCCACAAATCTGCCCTTCAGATACCTGTATGAGGTAAGTCATTCTCCAAGTGGGCATTGGAGGAAAAAAAAACTCATCGCATTGAAGACCTCCGGACGTGAACTTAACATGCCTATCTTGTCAGCAACGATCTAAACACGCCTGCTTGGAACAACACGTCTACCTCTCACTGAAACGATTTGAATACATCTAGAGTGATGGATAGAAGACAATGAACAGTTCACTTTTTATTTGTGATTGCGACATTATCCTCCTCGGTCTGTTGCTGCTCAGTCTCGATCACACGCAACGGGGATCCGTACACACTCCTAATAGCAAGAGAGGAGCAATCACGCACACAACAGTAATCTTATTACAGCTCTTACAATCAGCGCTCAAAATCTTGTGATCTTAATACAGTTCTTCTGGCCTCTCATAAAAACTGCAATAAATCAAATAGCGATATCCATTCATCGAATTGTATGACAAATAAAATTCTGGTTGGGGAGTATTGTAGCGTAGCTACCACTACAATTATTCATACCAATTTACTAGTATAGAACAGTGCTTCCCAACCTTTTGTTTCAGTGTTATCACCCAGGGCTAAAGAGAATAGAAGGGCTGGTTCACTCCTTTGAAGTATCTCTTGCCGCCACGATCCTCCGACGTCACTCTAGTGACGTCACTTTGGCGCAAAGCTCGCACTTTTACTTCAAGAACGGAGCGTTTGGCCTTACTAGCTCTAACTAATATTGGATCATTTCTTTTTGCGAGATATTCTAAGACATTTGTTATTTTCTATAATGACTTTCCTCAGTTTTTGCAGTGAATTTACAAGAATTTAAAACTATTATCGAAATGCCAGTTTGCGCGATTGCAACTTGCAAAAATTCTGATATAAAAACAAAAGGAAAAAGTATAATTTTTCGCGTGTTCCCTGAAGTAAATGAACAACTATGTAAGGAATGGATTCCGAAATGACACAGTTAATATAAAACAGCAATACGTTTATTCTGTCATAAAGAACTTTTATAAAAATTCATTATCTGAATAGAAACCGCCTCGTTACTTCATAAAGAAAGGCAGGTGAAAAGAATTAAAAAATAGATAAAGTCAAAGAAAATTAAAATGTAAGTAAAAAGTATAAACAAAATATATAGTATATAGTTGAAATTCTCCTAATTTCATAACATATTTTTTAATGTAGTTATTCTAAATATTTATGATTTTTTTTAAAAATTATATTCTCTTCAAATTAAATATCTATAAATTATATCATCGTAAATTTAAATGTCTATAAACAATTGTAAAATTTCTAATGTCATTATGAACCTAAATTATTATTTTGTTTCAGTAATTAGCGTTTAAGGTTGATGTTTCCTAATGATGAAGTATGAACAAATTGCTATTAACGACATATTTTAAAATCAGGGATTCTAAATTTAACTTAACTTATTTTTATAAAAGAATATGTAGATAAAAAAAGCGTCGATATATGCCTTCATTTTTCTTAATAGTTAAAGTTAAAACTGAACTTTTTAAAATAAAGTATTTATCGTGTCATTTTCACCAAGTAGCAAAACATTTTTATAAGTTTAAAATGGTATTTTTTTAATATAATAACCAAGAAAGTTTTTTTTTTTGAACTATGTTTATGAACGGAAATAATGTGTTAATTACGTAAAGTTTGAAGGCTAATAACCAGAAAAAGTCTAACTTATTTTTACAAAGAGAAAGATGCAAAGTTATCATATCTTTGCTTGCGATCTCCGAGATCTGTGGACACAGTGACGTCATGAGGAGGGAAATCGTAGCTTCAGTTCTAAGAGCGGAGTGAACTAGCCCTTGTATTCTCTTTAGCCCTGGTTATCACCAAGGTTAGGTCAACGTTTGATAATTTTACCCACTGAAGGAGGAAGCGAACGTTGTGTGTTATATTTTAGATGGTTTTGATTTAATAATTTTAATTTAATTGCTTTTAAACATCCTTCAAAACAACTACATTTGCGGTATGGGTGTGGCATAGGTGACTGATCTTAGTTTTGAGTTTAATACAGATTAGTTTGATCTCACCGCCTAGTCAACCTTAAGTTCACAGAAAGTCACACTAATCTGAGAGAAATACACAATAAAAAAGTGGAAGCAATTTTATGTTCCATATGGGGAGTACTATTTGATCCACGGACAGGAGGTTGCGGACGAAAACCGAGCTTATATTTGGAAGCAAAACTAACTAAAATTTGTCTCAGCTATAATTTTTAAAGTGTTTAATATAACAAAACAATTGATCGGGTATAGCTAATTAACCACAGTAGACCCTTGATCAAGTCTATCTGCAGCACCCCCTGTTAACCCACATGACGGATCATGTGATATGAAAAAATCCGTCATCTTTCTATTCATATAAATAAAAATTAAGCGTAAAATGAAAAAACTCATTAATGCATATTAAAATATAAGGAAATATAGAAAACTAACCATTACGGGAACAGCACCAAAATCCCCATTAAAATATCAATTAAATCCCGATAATGAATTAATTTATATATTGATTTCTAAACGAGTGTGAGCGATTGCAGCTAATCCAAATATATCTAATTAGAATGTCTAATTAGTTTTAGTTCATAAAACAGTTACAATCTTAGGAAACTTTATTTTTCCTCCCGAAACGATAAATGATAAAAAAAACACAATTATTTCATTATCAGGATTTATTTAAAATAAATGAAACAGTCTTAAGCACCGTAATTTATTAATTTATGTAGGTATTTATGATTAGAACTGTAACCTCCTAGTATTACATTCTGAAAATAAATATTTAAATTATTTTCATAAGATCAGTTAACAGAATCTCAACTTTTTATTTTAATCCATTTATCTCTAATTTTGTCGAACGTATTAACCCATTCCTTCCTTAGCGTCTTCTTAAAAGACAGTAAAAAAGTGAGAATTTTTTCATTATTCGGATTTATTTTGCACGAAGTAGTTCTATCAACTGCAATATATTACATGAGGACCGGGATACTCTGGTTGGAAGGGCATTGAGCCAATGTTTAAGAGGTCGTAGATTCGATTCCCACCAGCCGATGACTCCCCATGTAGTAAATGGTGACTGATGCATTTTAAATCTGTCGATCACAATATCCTTAATGTTCCCATAACAAATCATACCTCTTTGGGTACTGATCCTGGAGTTTCCTTGTCTTCTGGATTGGTTCAAAATTATAAGTGTTCGGATTTTATTACAAAATTATTAGTAGTCGTAGACCCAAAAATTGGGTCGGCTGTTCAACAATGGTTATCAAATATATTAACATGGTGCGTAGCGTTTTTAAAAAGTGCATAATGTGCTTTTTTTTACTTTAGTATTTTAAGATCCCTTATAGCTGCCTTTTTCATAGGGTATTTTTAAAAAGTTCTTAATTTTCCCTCTTCGAAAATGCGATTTTTTTTCTTCTTTACCATGTCGATTTTCGCAACTTATTATGTAAAAGCGTGGTTTTCCAATTCATTCAACCACAATCCATCTCGGCGTACTGTCTGTCCATAGCATATGAAAGCGGCAATCATTTTACATGTTTGATGGTTACTTATGTAGGTTACCAAAAATTATAATGGTTCATGATAAAATTATTGATGGTTACCGTCAAGATTATGTGGGTCCATCAATGGAACGCCATCAAAAATTTTGACTCTTGTATTCTACGATTAACAAACTGACTCCTAAAAATGCTTATTTAAATTAAAGGATAAATTATTTATTTCATGCCTATTAAAGAAGACGGAGAATTTTAAAGTTCTTGGAAGAAATTCTTGAATATTAAAATAAGAAATTAATAGAATACTAGTTTTAAACTGTTATTCTTTCTGAGTTCTTACCATAATTAGTTTATAGTAGCGGTTTGCGCGAAGTGTCCCTTGCACAGTAGATTGACCAATGAAAGGCAGATTGACCTTTGCCCAAGTATTTAGACAGGCATGCTGACATTAATCGTAGTAATTTTTATATAAAATTAATGCGAACAGCACTGAATTATTTTTAACAATTATCTTAGAATTATGTTTGCGCAAAATTAAATACTTTTAACTACTAGATATTTCATTTAAAATTAAAAAATTAAAAACTAATTTTAAAAAATATTCCTTTATTAAAATAAAGTACAGATCAATCGAAATAACTAAAACCCATAGGATGTTTTTAATTGCTTTACATAATAAAAATTTTCCATATAATTTTAACAATAAAAAAACTTTACACCTTATAAAATTAAACTTAAAATTAATATGTTAGTAAGCAAAAGTAAATGCGTGTTAAATTCTTTAATTTACCTAGGATAGTTTTTAGGGCTTAAAATTATTAATTTTAGAACCAAATCATTGTAGTGCAAAATAAGTCTCAACATTTAGTGAAAAATATATTTCAATTTTAAGATATTTTTATTAAGTAAATTATAAGAGGTTTTACATCGCTTAAATATTTTTAAAGAAATTTCTAAGCTACAAATAATTTAAACGGAATCTATTTTTGTGAGTTGTAATAGTATTATGTTAAAATTTTAGAATTTTTGACACCATGTGCTCTCTTAAAATGAAAGAGTGATTTCCCCTACTCAAAAAAGAGTAAAAAATTTTTTAACTCAACTTGAGTGAAATACGCTTTAATTTGAGCGATATTCTTGCTTTGCGTTCACTCAAATTTGAATGCTTTCTTTGAATTGCTTTTCACCAAGTTAAATTGCGTCCTTTGATAACAATTTGCAGTTGAAAAAGATCTCTCCTTTTCCTGTGTACTGCTATTTAAGCGTAAGCTAATGGTGTGAAGGCAAAAAAACTTTTACAAGAAATATTTCTTACATTTTGTTTATATCACCGTGATTATTTGGGTAAAAGAAATGACTGAGATTTGTATTCAAAATTTAATTACAGACTGTATTTTTGTCTTATCAGTTATTGATTATGAATATCAAATAGCCGAGAGGTGGAATTAAGCAGGTTTCAGGCACCAGGCTATACCTGAATATCATTTGAGACACATACTGTGATATTATGTATAATTTTTCCTTCCTTTTCCCTTCTTCACTCAGATACTTTCCAAAATCACAATTGGCGAAATAAATGGTAACCAATTAACAACACAAAAGAAACATTTATTAATAATGATAAAAGATTAGAAAATTAATATGACCAAGACATCTAAACAATTCGCTTCCGCTCTCCATCAGAGCGTTCCCTCCTCTGTCTTCTTACAACATCTACCTTGATGACAGCGCCATCACAACATGGAGGCATGACATATACCTAAGGAGCGAGCATTCAAGTCACATACTCGTCGTGCTCCTCAATAAAAATTAGGGAAAATCTTCCGAAGTAAATCAGTAAAATGCTTCATTATAGGGAATAAAGGAAATCATTGTACTAATTGGTCTAGGGAAATTTAGCTTTCTCACGAGTTATCAAAGGGAAAAATGTCAAGGTTAATTAATGCATACTTGAACTAAAAATAGATTAAAAGACAGCATGTGAGTTTTAAAGTCTGAGAAAGAGAGTTTGTTTTCATTAGAAAATTAAGAAAGAGATTTACAGAAAAGAAAAACAAAAAAAGATTGGTTGAAGTTTTCTATGTTAAATATATATAGTAAATATTGTTGTTCTTTGAATTTAATAACTATTTTATTTAACTAGTTTTTGCAACGACCTTATTTTTCTTATGAAATTTTTTTTTTCGATTTCAGATATGACAGCCTAAATGACAGACTTGCGCCAGCTTTTAGATTATTCTAGACTTTCTTCTAAGCTTGTTTTAACGCCATAAGAAGCTGGTAGCTCTCCACTATCTCGATCAACAGCTCCAGAAAGGTCTGCAGACACAAAAAGCGTGCATTTAAGAGGCCTAGTGTCGATATACCTTTCTCCAACTGACACCAACAAAAACGATGTTCAAGTTGATGCAAATCTTACCAAATGATGATTATGATGAAATTCGTTTATCGGCGGCTGAAATATCCATTATGAGAAGGATTCTAACGACCCATCTGTTAGTTTCATCCCATGAAGTTGAAGTTTTGCGAAAGAACTCTGCTCTGTATTCGGTGAAATCGTTCTCTCCATCTGCCCCTGTTAAAAATAACATGCAATGGCCTTTAATGTTCCTTCCAAGAGTCAAGAAAAAACTCTTGCATCTTTGCTAGCTGATCTCCCAGTCAACATAATCGGACTGGTTAAACTACATCTTTCGCTTTGTCTATTTTTATTTTATATTTTATGGCCGTCGTTGAACGGGCTACCCAATTTTCGGGTTCACAACTACGAATGTTCAATTACATAGCCTTGTAATGTATAACTCAATCCAGAAGACAAGGAAACTCCTGGATTGGGAGAAATTTGGAGAAATTTGCTATAAAACTATTGGGAGAAATTTGCCTTCTTGGAGGACTTTTTGGTGGAACTAAACCGCATTTGCGTTACATGGAGAGAAAGACCACGCCATGGTTAGCTTGACAACAAGGGGACTCTAACCCATGATCCATCTACCACGGAGTATATTTCACGTCAGCACTGTGGTCAGTGCAAGCCAGATGCGGATTTCATATCGACCGGCAATCGCCGGGGTTCGAGCCCGATTAACCTCAGTGGAAGACAAACGCTTTATTCCCTGAACCATCACGGCTCTTTTGTCTAGTTAAGCAAGAATAGATCCGGACTTGCATCACCACTTATGAGTTGCCCTGCAGATTGTTGAGGTGGCGAAAAAAATGATGAAACATTTGTGAAGAGATTGAATTCCGAATGGCTGTTACAGGCGAGAACTTGCCAAGAGGTTCCACGATGATGGAGCATTTTGTGATCTGAACGCCTGGAAGAGTGTTTCATTGGACTGGTTAAAAGTGATTTTTCGATTTGGAAAAACTGTGAATGTTCGTTTTGGGTAAAGCTGAAGTCATGATTTCGACTTAGAGGCATCATAATCAATGTTCGCGTAATCACCACATGGTGTCTAAAAGTTGTCAAATGATGCTGTTTTCTGCCAATTACTCACCTAATGTGTTTTGCAAAAATGATTATAACAGAACTCATAATATTGCAGCTGAAGACGGAACAATGGAGGCCAGAAATGTCACACCTACGAAGGTAAATATTCAGAAGTGTCCAATGTCTGTGGTTCCATATCAATCGATCAAGCTATTATATTTTGCCGAACAAGAAGACCTGCAGCTTGGTTAGGAGCCAACTGACTGCTGCTGGACATTCCGTTGGTGATTTGTCCCGAGAATTAGAGCTCAACCAGTGACTGGGTGACCTGACTCGCTTCAGAGATGGGAAAGAAAAGGTACGTGACCTTTCTTTTTATCATTATTACATTATTAATTCTTTTTCCTTATTTGCTGGTAAGACAGTGAAATATCTTTTATTTAAATCTAAAAAATACACTTGATAACCTTTTTAATGGTTAAATTAATTCTAATTTTGAATAATTATTTTTTTTACATAATTGTGTAAAATAATTATTAATTTAAAAAGTAGAATGATTCACTCAATATTGAATATAATTAAAATTGCGCGCAAATTGTTTTTATGGTGGCCAATGTAATCAAGGAAAGAATTCCTTGTCAGAAACTAGTTATTTTATCGTGATCATGTAGCTTTCAAAATTATTTTGCATTTTGTTGACATAAATATAAAAAACTTTCAGCAATATGAAGGAGAAAAATTATTAGTGCACCTATCCTAATAATTAGATATTTTTTATAAGGTGCTTAAAAATATCTTTTGAGTTCTTTAAAAGTGCTTATTTTTTGTTGGAAAAATGTGGCTATTCACCCTGTATTAATAATGTAAATATTTATGTTTGGCTTTGTAATCATGAAAGTTGTAACATTTATTTTAACGTTAAAATGAACGGTACAAATAAATTTACTATAACTTTTTTAAATTCTGTAGTTTTCACGCGTTGATTTAACGTGCAGAATGCTCAAAATGAGGAACACAGTGTTCCAAAAGGTCGGTCAAAAATGAGTGTAGTAATTTATTAATCAAAGTACGTGGAAATATTTCTAAATTTGTAACGACCTAAATTTACATAAATTTCTTGGCGTACTTATCAGATTTCTTTTTATATGAAAAGACTTCCTCAACTATTGTGGTGATCTAGAACATCTGGTGATAAATTTCAAAAAGCAAGAAACATCTTTTATAATAAGTATTTTGCTACAACTGAACAATTTGGATAGCTTTCGGAAAACATGGAAACTTTCGCAACAGCCAATTAATCTCTCAAAAACAGATAAAATTAAAAACATTCAGGCATGCTTGGTTTGTAAACAGCTTCAAAATTACATGAATTAAAAGATGGTAATTGCGATTTAAGTAGTAAAAATATTAAATTTAGAAGTAGTGACAATTTTATTTATTAAAATCTCTTCGTTTGAGAGCCTGCCCAACATAGAGCCTTAACATCTTTCGCGTTTGCGAACGCTTTATTTTTTTAATGTGTCTTTCCGTATGTGGGGTAAGCACTGTTAAGATTTAAGAAATAAACCCAATGCTTTCAAAGACCAACCTGTTTTTAAAATAATACGTTTAATGTATTTTAAGAGCTTGAATAAGAGGCTTGAAAAGACGCTGAATTGATATCCGTTTAATTTTTTGCATTTTAAAAATCTTTATTCAGCTGCAAATAAAGATTTTGAAAATTTCACTTCCACGTTAGTGGAGCCCCATAGTATGAAAAGAATTATAATTTCTAGCTCATAATATGGAATTGATATTAACAATGTATTTCATGTTGCATTTCTAAAAGGCTAAGGGGATAAAAATAGAATTAGACTGAAATACTATCTAGTATTTTTACGATTTTTTTACCTTGAACGAAGAGACTAATATTATCGAAGTTATTTATGTTTTATGTATAAAAGTACAGTTTTTTATTTATACCTATGTACGTATCTAACATAGCTAATTAGGCAAATAAGATATCGTTACCTATGCATATCATTACGCTAAATCGAATTAGAATGAAACCAAGCTGATTGATTTAATAGTTTAGAAGTTTGAAAATTTATTAAGGTTTTATGTGTAGAAAGTACAATTTTTCTACTTTGACTTACACCACTTTATGCAACGAACACTGCTATCTAGACAAGTGAGACATTACTTCAAATTTAATTTTTTACTCTTAATCCAGTAAAATAGTCCTTTGATATAATTTTTTAGAAGAAATGAGGGTTTAATGCGTGAAATATAAAATTTTTGACTTACATTTTACTCATGAAATATTTAAAGCATTAAAACTATTAGATCTATCAAATCAATTCTAATTTTGTTTTTTAATTTGTCTAAAAAATACATATTATATAATGCTGGACTTGATTGTACAAAAATGACTCAAATTTTCATTGTTACGTAATTGTAATAAAATTAATTTACATTGCATTAGCTCTGATTATTATCAAAAATATCACATTTACAAAAGACCAATTTTTAAAAAAGAAATATTTTTTAAATAAAAGAGGATTGGTTTTCATGAATTCAATGTCATACTTTCAACTTATTATTGCAAAATTTAAGACATTAATTATTGGTATGAGATGATTTAATAAAAAATTACAGGATATATTTTGCGACAAATTTATTGTAACATATACTATATAAATTCAAATTTATTAATAACTAGACAAAAATATGTTGTATTAAGAGAATTTTTTTTATGTACCCTATTATTTTTCTTATAGGCTTTAAGCGCATTTTACATTTTAAATAACACAAAAATCAGTGTAAAAATAAAACATTTACTATCAAGTGTATTTATTTTCAATTTTGAATTATTCTTTTTTAACTTCAATTATAAAAACAATATTGCATCTCTTTCCTTTTACACCAGACAAACTTTACAGAGTTCCACAAAATACCTGAAATAAAAGAAATTACTATCATGATAAAATTTTACCAACACATTATTAGAATAAGTGAGATTAAATAGCACTAATTTGAAATCAGTTAAGCCTTCAGGTATCACTCAGAAACTTATTTTAAGTTTGATAGATATTTTGATGATAGTTCTAAGATTATTCTATGCACTAATGAAAGATTGGTATTATTGGTTTTATAGTTTTTATGATAGGACAGAAATTTATTTTATTTTAAAAAATAAATGGTATTTATAAATGAAGACTATTGAAAATGAAACTATATTGAAAAATTAGTAATTTAAACTTACATTCTTACATTGTAGAAAAGTAAAGGATCAATAGATAAATGTAAAGTATAAATAAAAATTAAAATATGAATAGTTAACTTTGAATAATAATGAACAAAATATTAAGCAAATCATCATACACCAATTAAAAGAGGGTTATGAATGTAAAAATAGATAGGGGTTTTGGGAATTTGTATTTTTAAAAATTACTGAAAAATGGGGTAACTTTGTGAGAGAGTAGGTAAATATTTGCCACACATGTTTCCTGAGTTTTCTAACTTGTTTTAAAATAAGCTTTTCTAAAATTAAAGTAATTCGTAGGAAAAAATAAATAATTATTTCACAAATTAAAAAAATTAAGCTTTTTCAAATAATCAAACACATGCTTTTACATTCAACAGGTACCAAAATTAAAAACAAATATTAAAATTCTAAAAATAAAAAATACAATCTTCGTTATATTTTATACGTTATAACAATGCAACAAAAGTTTGTATTTATAAAACATTTTTCGTTCTATTGAAATGCTAAATGAAACTATATTGAAAAATTAGTAAGGTAAACTTATATACTTGCTACCATTGTAGAAAAGTAAAGTGTCTATAGATAAATGTATGTTAACTTTGAATAATATTAAACAAAATATTATGCTAATCAAAATATACCAAAATAAAGAGGGGATGAATGTAGAAACAGATAAGAAAATAAAGAGGAAAGGGATTGTGGAATATAGAGCAGTTTGAAGTGTGGAATCTTTTATTTTAAAAATTATTTTTATATAATATATTACTACCTTTTTTAAAAAACCTTTTCAATAATTACCGTAAAATATAGTAACTTTGTGGGGGACAAGGTAAATGTTTACTAAACATGTTTTCTGAATTTTCTAACTAGCTTTAAAATAAGCGATTGAAAAATTAAGGAATTCTTAGGGAAAAATAAAATTAATACACAAATAAAATTTAAAAAATTCAAGCAATGGAACACATGTTTCTTTAATCAACAGAAATAAAGATTAAAAGTTAAAATTAAGAAATGCAATCTCTTATGTTTTATATGTTAAAATAATAATGCAACAAAGTTTGGCTAGTTGCTTGGCGAATATTTTAATGTGAAATGCCAGAAAAATTCATCTATATTAATTTAGGAATTATTTCTATCCAAAGTAATGAAAATTTTGATTGGAACAAATTATAATAATAACTCTTAATGTTATTAGTTTAAAGCGAATAAATAATTATTACATCATACTAATGAAGCAAATTTGAATAATGGTTTTATCTTATTATTCAAAGTTAACTATTGATACTTTACTTTTTATTTATACTTTACATTTATCTATTGATACTTTACTTTTCCACAATGGCAGTTAGTACGTAAGTTTACCTTACTAGTTTTTCAATATAGTACTTTTCTTTTCAATAGTCTTAACTTACAAACACAATTCATTTTTTAAAAGAAATTTCAGTCCAAACATAAAAACTACAAAACCAAATATACCTCCCTTCGTTCAAATCAAAATATTTATCTAAATAAATATCTATAATCAAAATATCTATCAAACTTAAAATTAGTTTTTAACGGATACCTGAAGGCTTAACTGATTTCAAATTAATGGTATTTATAATCTCCCTCATTCTAATAATATGTGGGTAAAATTTTATCATGATAGTAATTTCTTTCTTTTATTTCCGATATTTTGTGAAACCATATAAGATTTGTCTAGTGTAGAAGGGAAGAGAAGTAATATTGTTTTCATGATTGAAATTGAAAAATAAAATAAAAAATGTAAATGAATGAAGTTTAAGTATTGATATTAAAAGTTTCATTTTTTAAACTGATTCTTGTATTATTTAAAATGCAAAACACGTTTAAAGAGCCTATAGCAAAAATAACAGGGTACATAAAAAGTATGCTATTAATAAAATATTGTTTTTTTTCCCTTCTAGTTACTAATAAATTTGAATTTATTTAGTGTGTAAACTAACATACAACAAATTTGTCCTAAAATAAATCGTGTAAATTTTAATTAAATTATCTTACATAAATAATGAATGTTTCAAATTTTACAATAATAAATTGTAAGTATGACATTGAAAATCTTGTATTTTTAAAAAGCAATTTTTAAAAAAAAATTTTTATTTCATGAAAGTGATATTCATGATAATATTTGTAGTTAATGACAATAAAATTCCGAGACATTATTGTATAGACAAGTCAGACATTATTTATTATATATTTTTTAGGCTAAATTTAAAAAAAAAATTAGAATTGATTTGATAGATCTAATGGTTCTGATGTTATAAATATTTTGTGACTAAAAGGTAAGTCACAATTGCATATTTCATACATTAAATCCTCATTTCTTCTAAACAATTGCTTCAAAGGACTATTTTATGAGATTAAGCATAAACATTTAAATTGGAAGAAAAGCCTCACTTGTCTAGATAGCAATGTCAGTTGCATAAAGTGGTATAAGTCAAAGTAAAAAAATTGTTCTTTCTACGCTGGAAACTTTTATAAATTTTTGAATTGCTAAAGTATTAAGTCAGACAGCTTGGTTTTATTCGATTTAACGTACACGATACCTCACTTGCCTAGCTAGCAATGCTAGATACGTAAATATGGATAAATAAACTTTACGTTAATAGATAAAACATAAATAACTTCTAGAATATTAGTCACTCGATTCAACATATAAAAAAATACTAGATAGTATTTAATTCTATCCTCCTTTTACCCCCTTATCCCTTTAGAGATGCAACATGGAATTTATTTACATCTTAATGTCATTTTCATATAATGAGCAAGAAATCATAATCCTTTTTATACTATGCTGCTCCACTAATATGGGAGTGTAGTGTTCAGAATATTTATTTGTAGCTGAATAAAGACTTTTAAAATGCACAAATTTAAACGAATATCAATCAATATTCTACAGCGTCTGTGATTTCATTTTCCTCCTTTTAAAAAAAGAAATTGAAAAAGAATGAGATGATAGGATCACATGAAAAAAATAAAATGTAATTTAAAAGTTAAGATATGCAACAAAATATGATAACCGCTACCAACAAATGTTTTGGCAATTCAGCAACCCTATCAACAACTCTGCGAAATTGCCTTAAGAGTTGAGGTTCCGCTTATGGTTGCTCTTATTTTTCCCTTGTGTGATATCCGCTTAAGACACATTTAATTTATAATTAAATGTGTCTTAAAAATAATATCGTTGTAAATACTATTTCAACATATTTGTTTTTTAACGAACTCAAAGTGATAAAAAATCACTCATATTCTGTCAGAAAATTATTCCTCATAATTAGTAAGAAACTCCCTAGAATAAAACATATGCAGTCGGACCTCTATTTAACGAGGTCGCTGAATCCCGATAATGAGTTCGTTATAAGGAAAATTCGTTAAATAGAAAAATCACCTTTTGAAATACTTAAACGACTCAAAACGCATTTTAAATTCATAAACACTAGGCATAATTAAAAAAGCAATTGATACATTTTTATCTGGTAAACTAGTATCTACTGTTTTTTTCATAAATCTTAACCGTAAAATAAATCTGCATGGAAAGCAAGAATATAGCAAAACATAATCCAGTGTTATACAATCATTCTGCATACATTTTCAACTAAAAAAAAAGCTAAATTTATGTATAAAACTATAGCTGCATTTATTAAAGAGTAATTTTAAACATACATTACCACATGCGTTCATATAAGTTTAATGGCTACTGATAAAATCAGTTAATTTTATCTGCGTTTTTCGTTTGAAATGCAAACAAAAAAGGATTTCATTGCTTTCTCTAAAAGTTAAGCGGATTCAAAAATCAATTCAAGGTAATTTCCCCTATAAAATGCGTTAACAAGTTTAAAATGTTCTGAAATATTTTGGTAAATTGGGAAAGTGGATCTCGAAGAAAAGTTCGTTAAACAGAAAATTCACTTCGCTGTTTGGAAGTTATTTTTCGAAGAAATTTCCAAAATGTTCTTGGTTCCTCGAAAAAATTCGCAAAATACAGAAATTCGTAATGGAAGTTCGTTAAATAGAAGTCCGAGTGTAGTTCTAATTCAATAGAAATTAGGTCATTGTCTTTCTTTTTTTTAAAAAGCTAAATTTCATGCTTACTGAAGAAAACATCCTCTTAGTATAAATTCAATATTAATAGTATTTATCCATATATAAAGGTATATACCGTATAATAAAGGTATATTTACCTGATAATAAAGGTATATTTACCAGATAATAAAGGTATGTACTTTTCTGTTTTACTATATACGAAGGTATGTACACAGTCTTCTCGGTGAGAAACAGGAAAGGTTTTACCTTCATTCTGACAAATCAAATGAGACTCATATTTATTTATTTATAAATTTTTTTCAAGCTAAGCGATAAAATATGAAGGGGAAAATAAGAATAAAAATATGAACTAAAATTATTATTTAATTATAAATGAAAACTTTGAAAACACACTCTTTTTCAAGCTCTTAAAATATATCAAATGGATTATTTCGAAAACAGGTTGGTTTTAAAAGCATTCAGATTATTTTTTAAATCTGAAAAGTGCTTATCTGACTTAAGAAAAGGCACACTAAAAGAAATAAAGCGTTCGTAAACTCGAAAGGTGTTGAGGCTCAATGTTGGACAGGCTCTAAACGAAGAGATTCTTATAAATAACATTGTCACAACTTCTAAATTTAATATTTTGACTTCTGAAATCACAATTGCAATTTTTTGTGCAATATAAAAGCTGTATAAAAACTAAGCATGCCTGAATGGTTTCCTTCTAACTTTGTCCCATTTTCCTTTTAACTTTGCCTTTCCTTTTTTGAGTTTGCCCACAAAAAGAAACTAACGTATGGAAAATACCGAATTTAAAAAAGTGGTAATAAATTTATTTGTATCTTTCAGATTTACGTGAAAACAAATGCTACAACTTTCATGATTAGAAAAATAAATTCGAATAATGATTTTTTTTTCACTTTTTTACTGTCTTTTAAGAAGACGCTAGGGCAGGAATGAGTTAATACGTTTGACAAGATTAGAGATAAATGAAATAAAATAGAAAGTTAAGATTCTTTTAGCTGATCTTATGAAAATAATTTAAACTTTTATTTTCAGAATGTAATACTGCAGTTCTAATCATAAATACCTATATTCATTAATACATTACGGTGCGTAAGACTGCTTCATTTATTTTATATAAATGCTGATAATGAAACAATTTTGTTTTTATCATTTATCTTTTTGAGAGGAAAAAAAAGTTTCCGAAGATTATAATGCTGAGAGCTATCTGTTTTATGAACTAAAACTAATTAAACATTCTAATTTGACATATCTGGATTAGCTGCTCCCTTCTTCCGTGGGCCGTAGTAAAATTATCAAACGTTGACAGAACCGTGATGATAAAAAGGTTGAGAAACACTGCTATATACTAGTTAATTGGTATTGAATAAATGTAGTGGTAGCTACGCTACATTACTCTCCCGCCAGAATTTTATTTGGGATGGAATTCTATGAATAGATATCAGTGTACGATTTATTGCTGTTTTTAAGAGAGGCCGGGAGTGCTGTATTAAGATCGCCAGATTTTGATCTGTGATTTAAAGAGCTGTGTTAAGATCACAGTTGTGTGCGTGATCACTCATCTGCTGCTATTATCAGTGTTTGCAGCTCCCCGTTGTGCGCAATCTACACCAAGCAGCAAAAGCACGAGAAGGATAACGTTGCAATCACAACTGTTCACTGTGTTCCATCCATCAAACTAGACGTATTCAAATCAAAGTGAATGCGACTATCAAGATAGGCGTGTTCAGTTCATGTCCGAAGGCGTCCAATGCGAGTAGTATGTTAACGAAAGTTTCAGAGTTATCTATCGAAACGAACCTCAGGATAGAATCGAGTTAACATGTTTTATATACTTGAGAATAGGAATTGAAAAATTGTAGTGGCAGTTAGTCTACAAAGTTTTTTAACGTTAAAATTTGTACACGGAAAATTATTGGTACAATTTTTAAAAAAAAAATTGTGTTAGAAAAAAAAGCTTCTATGAAACGCAATTTTTTTCGCTGATTGTAAATGATTTCAAAACTTAATTATATTTTAATTATCAGAGTTCAACTAAATTCAGTAGCAAGAAGAAAAAAAAATTTGCCTCTTAAATTTCTTATTAAAATTTTTTTGTTTACTTATTAAAAATTTAAGATTTTTAGAGCAAAATATATTTCAGATTTTACAATACCGAGTTAGCTTTACATGAGGATATAGGAAGCCTATGCTTGCGCACAAAAGCTTTTCATTACCCATCCCGCTAAAAAGTATTTTTTTAAAAAAATAGAAAACCTGCTATTTGTTTTTTTTTTATCGAAAACACTTCTTTGCTAGGTAAACTAATTTTTTTAATTTTATTTTATAACCGGCGTTGAACAGCCGAGCCAATTTGTTGGGCTATCCATCACGACTACCAATGTTCAACTTCTTAGCCTTGTAGTTTTGAACCCAATCCAGAAGACAAGAGAACTACTGGGTCAAGTTTTTGGGGAAAATTTTGCCTTTGTGGAGGGCTTTTAAATGGAACTGAACCGCATTTGCGTTACATAGAGAGGAAAACCACCCACGGTTAGCCTGATGGCTAGGGGTACAAGGGGATTTTTTCCTCTTAGTTTAAGCTCTTTATAGAAAATGGTTAGTAATCATCCAAACGTTTTCGTTAGCCAATGATCCGAAACAAGATTCGTCTTGAAAAAATTAGGGCTTAATTGTGAAATTGGCTACCACAAAACTAAGTCTTACCTCCTAGTGTTAGTTCACTACGAGAAAATATTAGCCTATTCCAGAGGTCGCCAAAGTGGTCTATATAGACCCCTAGGGGTCTTTGTAACAAAAGAGGGGATCGATCTGAGCCGGGGGGTCGATCCGAATCGGAAAGATCGATTGGGGGTCGAAGAAAAAACAGTTCTTAATACGCGAATCACACATACCTAATTGAGTATGTAAAATTTGCGAATTTTTTATAATTGACTTAATATCAGTTTCTTTATAGAACATAAATTAATAAACGTATATTTATTCGGGTGAAACAAGTATTTACGTACCAGTGACACGAACTCTGCACTTTTGGTTTATAAGTCAATGTGCGCTTGTCCAAATGCCACGTGTGACGAGCATTGACGTTACAAACGCAAATATCATACGCAGTTTCAGTTATCTTTGCAAACTGTGTTGAATATTTGCAGTGTCATTATTAAAACTTTTACATATATACAGGTCATCTCCAAAAATTGAGCGACGAATTTAAACTGCGCTTTGTTGATTTGGAAAACATTGACATCCCTGAATGGATTATTGTGCCATTTTCTGCTCAAATTGAAAACGTGAAAATCATTCTACAAGAGCAGCTTGATGAATAATTATCGGATCTTGAAGCAAAGACGCTTTTTTAAAATTTAACAATAAGCAAGTTTTGAACAAATATAAATATAATGCAAAAATATGTAAAACTTTACGAAATAGCTCAGCCATTTATGCTAGAATTTACAAGTTCCTATAAGGTTGAAGCCGGTTTCAGTTACGCAAATTCAATCTTAACTAAGTACAGAAATATATGTGGAGTTTTGAGGGAATTTAAGATTAAAATTGACCAATTTTGAACCCACTATAGCGAACCTTGCAAAAAAACACTAGGCACACCCATCTCATTGATTAAGGAGCAATAAATCTGTAGTAACTTTACTTATTTTCTCATAAAACTATTGTTACACAATGTACTATTACTTTAATAAATGTTTAAATTCATAAAATAAATGTACAAACACCGTATCTAATAGAGTTTTATTTTAATTAACAGAAAATCACTTTTATGGGGGTCGATGGAGATTTCGGAAAATTATATAAATGCAAATAAATGCATATAAATGCAAATTCCATGATCAAAAAAGTTTGGCGAGCCATGGCCTACTCTAACCAAACAAAACTTTTTACCCAAAAAGATTACCCAAGTCAAAATTTTTGATACTTTTCCCTTGATGGACCAACATAATCATGATGGTAACCAACGATAATTCCATCATCAATAACCATCAATAATTCCATTATATTTTTTGTTGGTAACCAACATAAGTAACAATAACCCCATTGTAGAAATTCTGATCGATCTATGATGGTCCAACACAAGAATAGCAACTTGTTTTGATGGTTTGTTCATCATAGTTTCTACCATAGTTCCTAAGAAATCAAATGTTGGAACGAACGTTTAACTATTTCAAGTATGGGTGTTGGGTGACTCGGGTAAATGAGAGAGAAAGAGAACCAGGGAGAAAAGGAGCTCCTTTATTCCAGGTGCACTATTTCTTGTTACCAAAGTAGCAGACTGCTGTAAACTTCGTGCCGAGGGGAGTTCTTTCTATAGTCAAACAATAAGTGCTAGTTCTTCACCTGACGGAGGATGTTTAACACAGAGTTGCCTTTCCCTCAAAAGTTATTCCCTGAGTCGCCGCGATGATTCAGGGAATAGAGCGTTTGCCTTCCAATTCGGCGAACCGGGTTCGAATCCCAGTCGATACGAATTACTTATCCGGTTTGTATTGTACCGACCACAGTGCTGACAGATCGGGTTAGAGTCCCCTTGCCGTCAGACTAACCGTGGGAGGTTCTCGTGGTTTCCTTCTCCATGTAACGTAAATGCGGATTAATTCCATCAGAAAGTCCTCCGCGAAAGCAAATTTCTTCCTATACTTGATCCAGGAGTTTCCTTGTCTTCTGAATTTGGTTCAAAATGACAAGGCTACGGAGTTGAACATTAGTTGTCGTAAACCCATAAAATTGGGTGGGCTGTTCAACGATGGTTATAAAATAAAATTAATTTAAAAAAAACCTTTATTCGCCAAGCTGGCGGGAGTAAAAATACTGATGAGAGTGGCGAGCACTGCAAAGGAATAAATTAAGAAACTAAATATTTTTTTGTTTAAGATTATAAAAGCACATAAGAATGCAACTTTTAAATTATAAATGGAATTGTGACACACCATGCATTTTTTAGTGTGCGATATAGACTGCTTTTTTTGAAGTATGGTTCTACTATAGCACCTATTTTTGTTATAGGAAAGAGTTATGATGTCGATTGAGCTGAATAACGTAGAGCAACAAAATATAGGTAAGAATATAATTTTCATGTTTTATTTATTTTGATACCTTTACGTGTTTTGACCAAAAATTAAAATTTTTCAATATTTTTTTTTTTAAACTACAACACAAATGGATAACTACTGCAGCTATTAACAAGAATTCGGATTTACAGTGTACAAAAAAATAATAAATGGACCACTCTGAATAATTTTTGATCTGATGATTGGATCTTCACTCTCTTGGTCTCAATATGAATGATTCAAGGGGGTCATTTCAAACATGCTAATTTGTTCAAACAATAATTCATCCATTTTAAGTTACGAGATCAGACACAAAAACGTACTTTTTTTGAACGATCATATCGTCTGATTTGAAATGGAGGTAAATCTTCCATATATACAGCTCGAAAGCCCAAGAGAATAGCCGGTAAGAAGGCTGACCAATGGTCTTGTGGCATAACTATAACTACGTTTATTAAGCATCAATTCACTGTAAGACATATTAACTCGATTGAATCTTGAGGTACTTTTGATAGATGAAAGCTGACATTGTCGATTTCTGCATTTCCCATATTTGTGACCTGCTGACGTGCTATGAAGAAGCATACCTTTAAGTATGGTACGCATTAAAAAGTTGACTTTCTATTTATGACTGAGTCATCGTCCTCCTCGCGCTGTTGCTTCTCAGTTTCATTTACACACACAACGTGATCCTACACGCTCTAGACCAGGGGTTTCCAACTGGGCCGCATCCGGCCTGCGGGGCCTTTTTTCGTGGCCCTCGAACTAAAATATATTAGTTGTCATTTTTTACGGACAATTTTCGTAAGAAATCTATGTGGGTTTAAAATACTTTTCTTGTTAATAAAAAACTTATTTCTTCGTTTCTGTGAAATTTAACATACCAACGGTGCAAAAAAATTTATTTCTCAGGTTTTGCATCCAAGAAAATATTTATTCAAATGCAATATAAATATTTATTCAATAATTGTGTATGTTGCTCTTTTTTATTTAATTTCTTTTTTTTTTTTTTTTGTATTTTGTGAATATAATTTAGCATGCGTGTATCAGAAATTTTCTTGAAGAAATTCTCCGATTTAACTTTTTGAAACCACTGATTTAGGACGAAAATATTTACACACACATTTGTAAATTTTAAATGTAAATATCTATTCTCTGGTGGTTGCAGCAGACAAACCTCAATTTTCTCATTGAATATTTTGTGTGCTACTATGTAAGTTTTAATACTAACCTTTTTTAAGTTTTATATCTTAACAATTAGATACCTGTTGCACATAAATTGTTTAATACATAGGTGCACATTAAAGTTATTGTAGCCCGAATTTTTATTATTTATTTAATATTTTAAAAAATATTATTAATAACAATTAAATATTTTTAAAAATCTACTTCTCATTTTAATTTGTAATTCAATACTTTTGTTTTGTACAACTTGATAAAAATCTGACAGTAATATTTAATCTTCCTTCAAACATAAAAGAGTCCTGCATAAAATTATGTTGCGGCCCGCCAATTGATTTTTGCTTTTAATTGTGGCCCCCGGTTTTCATGTAAGTTGGAAATCCCTGCTCTAGACTTTTAATAGCAACACAGGAGAGACCACATACACTACCATGAACTTAATACAACTCTCACCACAAATGCTCAAAATCCGGGAAACTTAACACTGTCCTAGTAGTATCCATTCAATGAATTGTATCCCTGATAAAAGTCTGGTGGCGGAGTAGTATGGCTTAACTATCATTGCGATTATCGAACATCAATTCAATAGATCCAATCTTGAGATACCTTTTGATAAATATGGGTTGGCATTGTCGATTTCTACTCTCCCCACAGTCTTTATTGTAGGCCTTGAGAGCAGCTGTCGAGGGTCGGTGCCATTGTTGTATCATTCCATTACTTTGAGGATGGAACAACTCTTTTCATGTCCACGAGATATACTAGAGTTTTGAAGAGTCTACTCTCGAACTGGTGACCCTGGTCGATCGTTATCACTGAAGGTCACCTAAACCGGGCAGTCCCGCAGATCGTAAAGATACCAGTACAACACCGAACTCAAGCATCACTCGCTGCGTTCAGTAAGCGGGTGGGCGACCCATTTGACCTGCCTGCGTAGGGACCGAGGGTGTGCGGTATCGGTCCTCGTTAAACTGTTCTACCCTTAAGTGCTCTAGTTCGAGAGCAGGTCGTCGGGCTGCCAAAGCAGGAGAGCCATCCAATTTGTGATGGAATGTCTTCGGATCACCCTCAGAGAAGTTTTCCAGATCGTCGCCAATAGCTCGTTGTGTAGCTCTAGTGAGAGGTAAATAAAGTACCTACCTACCAAAGCGAGCAATACAGCTTTTAAAGAAAACCTCAGCTACCGTCTCTTCTGTAATCAGCCTTAGACTGAGGATGTTTATCACAGGGTTACCTTTTCTTCAAAACCTTTACTCATGCGCCGCGATGGTTCAGAGTGTTCGCCTTCCAATGAGGTGAACCGCGTTAGAATCACAGCCAGGGCTGGGTAATACGAACTCTGCATCCGGCTTGCACCGACCACGGGGCTGATCGATCATGAGTTAGAGTCCCCTTGTAGTCAGGCTAACAGTAGAAGGTTCTCGTGGTCTTCCTCTCCATGAAACGTAAATGTGGATTAGTTCCGTCGAAAAGTGCAAATTTCTCCCACTACTTGATCCAGGAGCTCCTTTGTCTTCTGGAGTAGGTTCGAAATTACAGGGCTACGGAGTTGAACATTAGTTGTCGTAAACCCAAAATTGGGTCGGCTGTTCAACGACGGTTGTAAAATAAAATAAAACTTTTTCTCGCCAACCTTGCGGAAGTAAAAATATTGATGAGAAACTGGTTAAAACTGTGGCGAGTACATCAAAGGAATAAGTAAATAAATTAAGAAACAATATTTTCTTCTGAGCTTAAAGTTAGATAATGTAACTTTTAGATTATAAATTTTCATTATTCACATCATACATAATTTTGATAAAGTACTCAATGCAGTGTATAAAATAATTTGATGTTTAATTAGCATTAAATATACTTCTTCAGCAATAAATATATTTCATTATTTTATGCCCATTTAATTTTATCTATCTAATCCTATTTAATTCTATCTATTCCTGTTTTTGACTAAACTGTGTTACATTTGTGATATATTGCAAACACAGAAGAAAATTTGGTTTGAGAATTAATATTTTTTATTCAAAAATTAAAATTTTGTTTTGTCATTTTGCGCTGTAAGTAAACTGGTTAATACGTATACATACATAAGAACTTTTTTGAAATTCTTTCACGTGAAAGTTTGATTCTAAATGGTAAGTAGGAATTGAAAATATTTAACATTTAGAATTTTAAGGAGGGCCAGGATATCCTGGTTGTTAGGACGTTGGGCAAATGTCCAAGTGGTCATGAGTTCGAGCACCGCAAGCAGAAGACTCCCCGTGTAGTAAATGGTGACTATCGCACGGTAAATCTGTCGGGTCACAAAGTCTTCTATGTTCCCAAAACAAATCATACCTCTGGAAGTGCTGAATTGGAGATTGATCGTTCTCTGGTTCAGGTCAAATCTACGACCTGTGGATGAATAAATGCGTCCACTCTGTAATTGGGGTGTGATGTGTGCGTGTGATTGAATTCGTATGTTTGGCCATAAATGGCGTCACTGAAGCACAAGAAACGCACCTCTGCCTAAAATTCGCTTAGTTTCACCACGCCGGCCTGTTGGTATTAGCCAGTAGCATTAGAAACAACAACAACAGAATTTTATGTTTTTTTACTGGCGATGCAAAAAATACTAAAAACTTTATTTATTTTTGCTTATCTTTTTTTTATCCCTTCTGCCTGAAAAACTACAAAAAATAAATAAGTATAGTATAACCCGTAAGTATCACGGGCACGAGAAGTGGGAGACGAAAGCTGATCCCTTGATTTTGACGGGAAAGAGAGGGAAGGGGCTAAGCTAATTTTTGACCTAGGAACCACAAGTTTGGATTTTGCCTCTAAAGGTCAGTCCATTTTATAGTAAATCGTAAAAGCACGTTATCTCATTAATAAATACTATTTGCCTGACCGCTAAAAAGTTTTATATCCAAAATTAGTTTTAGCTCATTTCTGACCCAGAAATCACGAATGAATTACTCCTCAAAATGTTAAGCTTAGTATAAGATATCGTTAACCCATCAAACCGTTTCTCCAAAATTTTAATTTGGGCCATGCGCCGAAAAATTGTATGCCTAAAAAAATCTTACAGAATTTTTGTCCACGGCACCACAAGTTTGAGTTATGCCCTAAAACGTTAGCCCGTTGTATAAAATTGCTTCAAAGAAAAAATAACTTCCACCAGAATAAAAATTAGAGCCAAAATAGCTTTTAGTTTTTTTTAAAAAAATATGACACTTTGCCCTTAGGAAAATTTGCCATAGGTTTGCCATAAGAAATGCCATAGGATTTTCCTATGGGGTTTTGCCTAAGGCGAAATTTTGCCATACACTTTTGCCATACGTATATGGCAAAAGTGTGTGGCAAAATTTTACCGTAGGCAAAACCCCATAGGAATATCCTATGGCAAATTTTTTATATGGCAAATTTCTGCCATAAAACTAAGATGTGCTACAGCTTATGACGAAATATTTTTCCATAGGCACTATTCTTCCATAGGCATAGGCATAGTACACCTTTGCCATACAGCTATGGCAACATTTCTCGTTGATATTTTATCATACATCAAAAAATAGTTACTTACAAGAATCTTTCGCAATGGATATTAAAAATGCAAAACTTAATAATTGTAGAATAAATATATATCCAGAAAGCTTTTTTTTAAAAACATTTCTTTGATAAACTTCTCCTGTTTCACATGCAGCATCCTTTCTGAATGCTGTTCTTATTCAAATAAATTTTAAATGGTTAGTACTAACCGTTAGAAAATGGGTCCGGCCGTCGGAGCGAGTGGGGAAAGTATTGGTTATGTTGATTAGGAACAAAATATATTGAGTACAGGCAACCAATATTTGTTAAAACCGTAAAAAACAAGAAAATAGAAATTGAGTCTGGAGGTCGGAGCGAGTATAAAAAACGTTAATTTGGTTGATTGGTATCATAATTAGTTAGATAAGCGTCAGATATTATAGGAACCTAAAAGAAAGCAAATTTAAATAATGGTCCGATGGTCGGAGCGAGTATGAGGTTTTTTTAAATTTTGATATGTGATACTAAGCTAAAAATTAAACAGACTACTAAAACAATAAAATACTATGAAAACTCAAAAGATAAAGAGTGGGGCCGGTGGTCGAAGCGAAATTAGTTTAAAATAGACCAAACGGGACAAAAGCCGAATATGTAACGGTGCTACCAGTGGTGGCATGTGAACAAAATTTTATCTATAAAAAAGATGGTATTAGACTATGAAAGGCTAAGAATAGAAAACAGGCTAAATTAGTTGATCCCCTACTAGTGAGGGATATAAAACTCAGAAAATTTATGTTGAGATGTGTTAAGCACAGTTAGAAAAGAGAACGCAATATAGAAACATTGGTAAATACAAAACATGTTTAAGACATGATTAAAATTGGTAAAATTAATAATTGCTATTGACAAATTGACACTTGGTCAGGGATAGTAAATAAAAATTAATTGAGTATAGGACATCGCTATGACGAAAAAGTTGTAAACTTAAGGAAAGATTAAATTGTTAAAAGCATTTTTGGTAACAGCAGCAGATGATATGGCCTGGGACTGTCCCGTTGATAATATTGTAGCAAAATAATTTTCAACCAGTAATCCAGCAAATCTAGTTAAGTGATGACCCTAAGCTATGTATAAATATGTAACAGAACATTGTACAAATGTATGTGGATAGTTAAGAAATATTAGTTGTAAGATAGTAAAACACAGATACATGATAAAAACAATTTAATGGCAAGCAAAAATTGAACCCAAAATAAAAATATAAAGCCCTAACGTATGTAAGATAATGTAAAAAAGCATTGCAAGAACCTAAGTGGAATTAAAATCAAAAACTAATAAGAATGTAAACACTGACTTTGATATTGATATATGACAGCAATAAAATGAAATTATCACCGAACAAGTTAAAAGAATTAAAAAATTTTAATTATTAAAGAAATGATGATCTGGCTTGATCATAAGCACTTAACCGCGTTTTTCATCATGAAGATAGTTTATAAATTGCTATGGGGAATAGAACACCATTAATAATGGAAAAGTGATGTGACTTTAAAAATTTATATAAAATCAGAGGGAGGGTGATAAAATAAAAAGAAAGACGTCGTTTAATCAGAAACAGTTGGGGGAAAGAAATATAAAAAATTTAGATAAAAATATAAACAGCAAGATATTAATTAAAGTGTACAAAGTCAACAAATGGCAAAATTTAACATAGCGAAAACCTATACCCAATCGCGACATATTTTAAAAAGATACAGATAATAAAAGTACCAGACTGCCGGAAATTAAAAACTTAATAAATTCAGAAGAATTGCAAACGCATCAGCAGAATTGCAAACGCATTTATTGCAAACGCATAGACGTTTGCAATAAAATGTTTTTGACCAAGAATGAGATTGAAAAAATATTAAAATAAGTCGCCAAAGTTAGCGAAAGATTCCACTTGAAGTGGATGACACGTTAACATGGCGGTCTGATACTCTAAGCCTAAAAGAATGGAACATCGGATTTCAAACACTCAAAAATAGCAAAATTGGCCACCCGGAAGCCGGAAAAGACTCACCAGGAATGCGTTGCGGGATTACATGTTGAATTTAATTAACTTCGGGGTGAAATAATGGATATTTATTTCTTTTAGAAGATGTTTTTGAAGACTCCATAGAAGTTGTTGTTTCGTTGGTGGAGATCTAGATCAGCTTTTCTCTATGGTATACTGCCATACGAATTTCTGTGGTTGCCATAGACCAATGGTGACGTGCCATACAAATCCTTATGGTTACCATTGGTCCATGGTATACTGCCATACAAATCTTTATGGTAGCCATAGGCTTTTGGGGTTTTGCCATACGAATCTCTATGGTAACCATAGGCGTATGGCATCTTGCCATACAAATTTCTATGGTAGCCATAGATTGCCATAGATTACCATAGGCTTCCCTATGGCAAATTTTCCTAAGGGGAAGCTCAAATTTTCTCCTCGTAGACCATTCCTTTTCCAAAACTTTTCAGCTTCTCAGTTTCATTTACACACAACGTGATCCTGCGCACTCTAGACCAGGGGTTTCCAACTGGCGGCCCGGGGGCCGCATCAGGCCCACAAAGCCTTTTTTTATGGCCCTCAAACTAAAATATATTAGTTGTCATTTTTTACGGACAATTTTCGTAAGAAATCTATATGGGTTTAAAATACTTTTCTCGTTAATAAGAACCTAATTTCTTTGCTTCTGTGAAATTTAACATACCAATGGAGCAAAAAAAATTTATTTCTCAGGTTTTGCATCCAAGAAAATATTTATTCAAATACAAAAATAATTGTGTATGTTGCTCTTTTTTATTTACTTATTTATTTATTTTTTCGTATTTTGTGAATATAATTTAGCATGCGTGTATCAGAAATTTTCGTGAAGAAATTCTCCGATTTAACTTTTTGAAACCACTGATTTAGGACGAAAATATTTACACACACATTTGTAAATTTTAGATGTAAATATCTATTCTCTGGTGGTTGCAGCAGACAAACCTCAATTTTCTCATTGAACATTTTGTGTGCTACTATGTAAGTTTTAATACTAACCTTTTTAAAGTTTTATATCTTAGCAATTAGATATCTGTTGCACATAAATTGTTTAATACATAGGTGCACATTAAAGTTAGTGTAGCCCGAATTTTTATGATTTATTTAATATTTTTAAAAATATTATTAATAACAATTAAATATTTTTAAAAATCTACTTCTTATTTTAATTTGTAATTCAATACTTTTGTTTTGTGCAACTTGGTAAAAATCTGACAGTAATATTTAATGTTCCTTCAAACGTAAAAGAGTCCTGCATAAAATTTTGATAAAGTTGCTGCCCACCATTTGATTTTTGTTTTTAATTGTGGCCCCCGGTCTCATGCAAGTTGTAAACCCCTGCTCTAGACTTTTAATAGCAACACAGGAGAGACCACATACACTACCATGAACTTAATACAACTCTCACCTCAAATGCTCAAAATCCGGTAAACTTAACACTGTCCTAGTAGTATCCATTCAATGAATTGTATCCCTGATAAAAGTCTGGTGGCGGAGTAGTATGGCTTAACTATCATTGCGATTATCAAACATCAATTCATTAGTATATAAGACCTGCTAACTCGATCCAATCTTGAGGTACCTTTTGATAAATATAGGTTGGCATTGTCGATTTCTACTCTCCCCACAGTCTGCATTGTAGGCGTTGAGGGCAGCTCTCAAGGGTCGGTGCCATTGTTCTATCATTCCATTACTTTGAGGATGGTAAGGTGAGGATCCCAGATGATGCCCAGGAGATGTGCTAGAGTTTTGAAGAGTCTACTCTCGAACTGGTGACCCTGGTCGATCGTTATCACTGAAGGTGACCTAAACCGGGCAGTCCCGCAGTGGACTGATCATAAAGATACGTTTCCCAGTAGAACACCGAACTCAAGCATCACTCGCTGCGTTCAGTAAGCGGGTGGGTGACCCGTTTGACCAGCCTGCGTAGGGACCGAGACTGTGCGGTATCGGTCCTCGTTAAACTGTTCTACCGTTAAGTGCTCTAGTTCGAGAGCAGGGCTGCCAAACAGGAGAGCCATCAAATTTGTGATGGCATGTCTTCGGATCACCCTCAGAGAAGTTTTCCAGACCGTCGCCAATAACTCATTGTGTAGCTCTAGTAAGAGGTAAATAAAGTACCTACCTACCAAAGCGAGCAATACAGCTTTTAAATAAAGCCTCAGCTACCGTCTCTTCTGTAATCGAAACAGGTACCACCCATCTAGTAAGTCTGTCGATCATCGTTAAGCAGTATGAAAATCCTTTGGATGGTGGCAATGGGCCAACGATATCAAGATGAATAAGGTCAAAGCGGTTGGACTTTATTGGAAAAGAAAAAAAAATGGGGGATTTAGTATGTCTTATGATTTTTGACATGGCATGCAGTAACTAGACCGCATATTGAAATCTCAACTTAAGTTAGGCTAAATAAATCCATTAGCAATCAATTTATTAATTGCTTTCGTACTGGAGTGTGATTAGTAATGAATGCTATCAAATATTTGTGTACGCAATTGTCTTGGAATAAAAGGTCTAACATTTTTAGTAGAAATGTCGCAGTATAAAAAAAAAGTGTTTGTATCAGCCATATTTACGTTTTGAAAATCTAAATCTTGGGAAATATTGATTAAACGATTAAATTCTTTATCATTTTCCTGAGCTTCTGCGATTTTGCTATAATCTATAGGATTTGGTATTGTTTATAGAAGCTATTTTTGATAACGCATCTGCTGTTATATTATCGGAACCATTTGGGTATCCTATATCAGTTGTAAACCGAGATAAAAAATCTAATTGACGAGCTTGCCGAGGGTGAACATTTATCTCACTTTTGCTTAAATGCATAGGTGAGTGGTTTGTTTTCTGTGAACAAAACAAAATTTCGAGCACTTAACTGAATTGCTTGATTACAACTCCCTATGATAAGCGCTATAGCGTTTTTCAGTTTCGTATAGTTAGTGCAAAAAATGCTAACAGTTGAAGAAGTACATTTTCTGTTTGAAATAAAGATTTTTCCGTTGCAAAATCCGAGGCATACGCGCGGCAATTCTAAATTTGCATCGAGGTTAGGATGCGCAAGCTGCTTAGCGTTTGCTGAAAGGGTTTTGCAATTTTGAAATTCGCTCATGGCCTGTTCTGATCAGTTAATCACACGATTATCATTCCGCTCTTTGAGCCTTCCAAAAAATCATTTAAATAAGTTCAGGTAGAACACAAAAAATTAAGAAATCAGAGAAATCTTCGCAATTCTTAATTGCTTTTGTCTGCGGGTAACTTAAAATAGTGTATATTTTATCAGGTTGTGGTTTGTTGCTATCTTTAGTTATTAATTCTCCAAAAAGCGAAATTTCTGACACTCCAAACGGACATTTTGATACGCTTACCGTTAAAGCATATTCGTTTAATTTTTGAAATACGGCTCGAACATGCGTTTTGTGCTGTCAAGGTGCGTAGCGTTTTTAAAAAGTGGTTAAAGGTACTTATTTTCGTTTTTTAAAAGCCCTTAAAGGTGCTTTTTTCATTGGATATTTTTAAAAAGTGCTTCATTTTTCCTTTCGAAAATGAGATTTTTTCTTTACCATGTCGATTTCGCAGCATATTATGCAAAGCCGTGTTTTTCACATTGTTCTATTCAACATTCTCACAAATCATTCAGCCACAATCTCTTGTGACGTACCGTCGGTCCATAGCGTATGAAAGCGCCAATCATTTTACATGTTTGATGTAATACTTGCGAATCCGCATGTGCGTCTACTGAGCTGGGTTCGGTAAGATTATTGCACTCTTATGTGCAAATCTGCAACATTTTGCAAAATATTCCCCATTTCAGACATTTTCCACCTTCTGATATCGAACCGAAATCTATTTATCTGTTTATGGTGTCTAATATAATCAAGAAAAGAGTCAGAAACTAGTTATTTTATCTTCATCATGTCTTTGAAAATTATTTTGCATTTTCTTAAAGTATAGAGTGCTTAAAAATATTTTTTGAGTGCTTGATAAGTACATAAAAGGTGCTTATTTTTTGTTGAGAGATTTGGCTACGTACCCTGGCTGTTCCTCTGATTCACTAAAAAAATAAAGATATCACCGAGGTTAACGTAGCGATAAGGCAAATCTCCAAAAACGCAGATCTAATAAATTTTGCATTTATTAATGAACCTCTGAAAAGTTTGCGACCAAAACTCGAAAAGCCAAAAAGTGTTCTCAACTTTTTGTTTGTCGTCTGGAGTGTACTGGAATATGAAAACAATCTTTAAAAAAATATTTGTTATGAAACGCGTGGGTGAAATCTTATTGTTGGGGAATCGAGTACCGTCTTGTTGTTGCTGTGTTTAATTTCCTCTAGTCCTCAACTGGTTGAATATTTCCTAAGCTTTAAGTAGTAGAGACGACCATAGAGACACCGAGGGCAGGCGAATACCCTGCTCTAGCATAAACTGAAATTCTTGTTTTACAACATCCTATATTTTTGGACTAGGTTTACTCTGCGTAGGCGGACCAGTTGCATTGATGTAATGTGCAGTATTATGATATGCCTGCTTAGTTTTTGAGGTTAATTTACTTATTCCCAGAAAATTTAATACGTGTCTCCTGAGCCATGGTGGCTTAGGGAATAGAGCACTCGCCTTTCAACGAGGTGACCCAGGTTAGATCCCCGCAACAACTGGTTGATTCGAATTTTGCACGCGGCGCGATCGACCATAGTGCTGACGTAAAATATCCTCAGTGGTAGACGGATTATAGAGTTCCCTTGCCATCCATCTTACCAGGGCAGGTTTTCGTGGTTTTCTTCTCCTTGTAACGCAAATACGAGGTAGTTCCGTCAAAATAAGTCTGCCACGAAGGCAAAATTTCTCCCAATACTTCATCCAGTAGTTCCCTTGTCTTCTGGATTGGGTTCAAAATGACAATGCTACGGACATGAGTAGTCGTAAGTCAAAAAAAAAATTGGGTTGGCTGTTCAACGCCGGTTATAAAATAAAAAATATGCCTCACCTAAAATTTATTTCATTTAAAAAGTATCCATTTCGGTAGTTATGCCAAATAAAGAAAAGGAACAATTAATTTACGCCATTTTTGGTCAATCAACAGCCTTAAGTGCCTCTGAAAATAATTGGAATAGGCAACGGAGTAATTAAATTTTTTTATTTGCAGTCCTTTCGTAATTCTGAATTACGAAGAACGATTAATGCTGTTCAATAACTTACTTCCGTAGTTCAACATTTTTGAATTATTAGCTTTAAAAAATTCTAATGGTTACAAATTTCTAATCACTTTCAAGACGGGCAAGTTACTCACGTCCAAACCTGAATCCACTGAAAAATTTTAATTCGTCTTTTTATCAAATACAAATAAACGACACGAACATCATTCGGCATTTAGATCACTTGTCGCCGTCCCAGCGACAACCGTTTTTAGTTCTTCTGGCTATTGTTGTAAGAACACGAGAAACCTAGCTTTTTGACAAAATTTTGAATGATAAAAACTGAATTTAGACGTTTCTTCTTTTCCCTATAGCTGGATCTATCTCTAAGAAAATTATTATATCTTGTTCGAGATCGATTGCGCGATCTCTCACGAGAAAATCTTTCAAATTGCTGGCTAAGTGCTGTTATTTGCTGACGAAGTGTTATTACATCGATACCAGGTGTTACCTGTTATCGTTATCATCGATACGAAGTGTTGATATCCCAGGTTGTTGAAAAATCTTTTCGTGGATTTATTTATTACACAAACATTTAGTAGGGGATCTGTTCTAAATTTGGCTATTTTATCAGCTAGTTGAGCTAAATTTTCGAGTTGCGCTAAGCTAACGGAAAGATTTGTTGGTATTGTATTTCTGCTGGCAAACGTTGTAGCCGTAAGGTTTTCAAAAAATGTTCATTTAAAGATGTACAGTGCACAAAAAAAGGACCACCCTGAATAACTTTTGATCTAATGATCGGATTTTCACGTTCTAGCACTCAATCTTCATGGTTCGATGAGGTGACATCAAACATGGTATTTAGTAAGTGCAGACGATATTTTTAGTTACGAAATCAGATACAAAAAACGTACTTTCAATGAATAAACATACCTTGTTAACGACGGATTCAGATTTCTGACCCCCAAAATATAGACGCAATTTTTGTCATATGGTCCCAATAATTTGGTCAGGGGAGCGCTCCAAAGTTTGAACCCCTTAATGGTCCTTTTACTTTTAGCGTATTTCGCTATATCTCGAAAACTTTTTAAGCTAACTGAAATTTTCTTTGAATACAATTATGAAATTCGTTTCCGTATGTATAGTGAAATCCACAACAAGTAAAATTAACATTAATTGGTCCATACCTTGGAGTGTTCTCCTGACCAAGCTATGGGCCTCCTATATTTCGGGGATCAGAAATTCAATTCCGTCGGGAAAAAAGTATGTTTATTCAGAGAAAGTACGTATTTGTGTCCGATTTAGTATCTTAAAATATCGTCTGCACTTATTAATTAGCATGTTTAAGGTCACCCCCTCGAATCATCAAGATTGAGTTCTAGAATGTGAAGATCAATTACTATTAAAACTATACTATATTTATTACTATAATAACTATTAAGATCAATTATTACATTATTATCAAAAATTATTCAGGGTTGTCCGTTTTTTATTTTTTATTTATTGGCCTTCTGTGCCTGCAAGCGTTTGCATTTGTGACGGTTATTGTCGTCCCCTAACTGCGATGCAGAAAGAAGTTTGCGAATTTGTTTATTTTCAGAGTCTGTGAATCAAAGTGTGATATTATTCTGCCATGCTTAGTGGTAGTTTAAAAACTATACTTGCAAATAGAGATTCAGTAAGATTCTGCTCAATTTCGTTTGCCATGTTCAACTTTAATAACAAGTTTAAACAAATTAAACGAATTCACGCACTAACGCAATTTTCATACGTATTTTCATTTCAGAATTAAATTTATATTAAAATTAATACTAACAACGAAAAAAGAATTTCTAAGGGGGAAAAATTGCATAATTAAACCAAACGAATGACCTTAAAAACAAACTTGAATCGTCGCCACGTAGTATGCAATCCAATAACTCACGTAGTATAATCTAATTATTTTTCCAAGAAGGTTGCTTTTAGCGTGCTGCGATGAACGCGGTCACCACTGGAGAGAATATAAAAGGTTAAACTTTCTCAGAACAATTTATTCAAAATAATAGTGTAACTTTATCAGAGGAATAAACATTTTTAACAAACTTAAACATTTTGCGTTCGTTATGCGACGAAGGTAAGTGCCAGTTATTAACTTCCCTGAGACTGAGGATGTTTATCAGGGGTTACCTTTTCTTCAAAATCTTTATTAATGAGCCGCAATGGCTCTGGGGATAAAACGTAAGGTGAACCGGGTTCGAATCCCAGCCACGGCTGGGCAATACGAATTCCGTATCCGGCTTGCACCGGCCACAGGGCTGATGGATCATGAGTTAGAGTCCCCTTGCCACCAGGCTGACAGTAGAAGGTTCTCGTAGTCTTCCTCTCCATGTAACGTAAATGTGGATTAGTTCCGTCGAAAAGTACAAATTTCTCCCACTACTTGATCCAGGAGCTCCCTTGTCTTCTGGATTAGGTTCGAAATTGCAGGGCTACAGAGTTGAACATTAGTTGTCGTAAACCCAAAATTGGGTCAGCTGTTCAACGATGGTTATAAAATAAAATGAAACTTTTTCTCGCCAAGCTTGCGGGAATGAAAATATTAGTGAGAAACTGGTTAAAACTGGTGAGAGTGGCGAGTACATCAAAGGAATAAGTAAATAAATAAAGAAACAATATTTTCTTCTGAGCTTTAAAGTAGCTAATGTAACTTTTAAATTATAAATTTTCATTATTCATATCTATTATATATAATTCTCTCACGTGGCTCCCAAATTTTGGCTTTATTTCTATTCCGCCGGTGGCAACGTTTGCTTTGTTTTGAAAACACCAAAGCATTCTACCTTTCAATGATGTGTTTCTGATCTAATATATATAATTCTCTTACGTGGCTCCAAAATTTTGGCTGAAGTACTTTGTACAACTAAATAAGATTCTTTTTACAACAGTTAAATATTTACTTTATTTTCTTCATTCATAGATAAAACAGTCGGCAAAGAATTCTGTTAGGTTAAAAAACATTTCGCTAAAAAAATAACGAATTCTAAAAGAAATAAAAATAAACAACTTAAAAAATAAAAATGCTGTTGCCAGCCATAGAATTTTTTGAAAGTTAACTTAGCAACATAAATCAAAATGACATAGAAGTGCAACTAGATCAAAATTATGATACCTGAGCGCTTGACGTAACAAATCCTTCAATTCTAAGTGTTGTATCGCCAAATGCCCAAATTAACAATTGTGTTCTTAAAGAAATTCTATAAAAAGTTTTAAATAAACAATCTACTTTTACAACTGCTTCTTGAAGAACTTGGCTCATTGATTAAAAATATTGTTTTAATTTTACAGTACTAACTTTACTTCTACTTTCATTATTGCTATGACCCTCTTTCATTACATTTTACAACTTCATGCTAAATTTGAGGATCTTAAGTTGTTTTGTGGTTGAATACTGACATTTAGAAATGTGTACATAAAAAATAACATTTAGAGGTTAAGAGTTGCCTCAGAAAAATTTGAATTGTTGACATTGAACTTAACAATGGAAACAATCGTTTTTGTGAAAAATTGAATTGTATTGTTGACATCAAAACTAAAAATATTGTGTTTCAACTTAACAATACTGCCTTAATTTATACTTTAGAATTGCCTCGGAGAAATTTGAATTGTTAGCAATGACTTAAACAAAAGGTTTTATTTTAACTGACAAATACTATATTATAATTTTAACTTTTTCTATGACTATACTCATTTTCTTACTCTTTTCTTTGTTTTTCATACATTTTATTTTTTTGTGATAAAATAAAAAACTTATAGTTGTTCTGCTTCTGAACACTGATGAAAACACAAAATGATGGGCTTCATCAACAATCAAAAATATCTACATTTATTTTACAAATTCCATATTATTATGGTGGCGCCCTTTAGAGAATTAAAAATACAAAATTATCTTCATCAAAGCCGATGCTTTACATCCGGCGTTCAGTGGCAGACTACGATTTCATATTGTTTTACAACACAAGGCTTTAGCCCTCTGGTGGGAAAGACTTTAAAACAAAACTTACAACAGTTACTTTTCTCAACAACTGAAATTTAGAATAATGTGATTAAGAAAAATATCTGAACTGTTTGCAATTTCAAATGAAAATTGAAATGTACAGGTTTAGAATTTTCTACAGTGAAAAGTTTTCGGAACTTCAGTATTCAAAAAAGTACACAAAAACTAGACGTTAAGAACGTATCCAATGAGCGAGCAAAGCGAGCATTGGATTGCAAAGCAATCCAAAATGAACTGTGAAAGCAGTTCCGGGGGTTGGTGAGCGCCAGCGAGCAGGGGGCGAAGCCTCCTAGTCATATATAATTTTCATAAAGTACTCAATGCAGTGTATAAAATAATTTGATGTTTAATTAGCACTAAATATATTTCTTCGGCAAGAAATATATTTCTTCGGCAAGAAATATATTTCTTCGGCAAGAAATATATTTCTTCGGCAAGAAATATATTTCTTCGGCAAGAAATATATTTATTCGGCAAGAAATATATTTATTCGGCAAGAAATATATTTATTCAGCAATAAATATATTTCATTATTTTATGCCCATTTAATTTTATCTATATTCATTTAAATAAAAGTAATTTTAAAATTTATTAAATCTGTAGTTATCTACTTGTAAATAAGGAATAAAGACTTGTTCTACCAAGAAGAGTTTTTATTTTAAAAAGGTTTACTCTTCTAAATTAATTTACTTTTCATTCGACAAGTTGGTTCTCTGTCTTTGCCATTCATTATTGCTTTGAGTTTGATTAAAAAAAAATAACTGATTAAACTTATATATTCCATAATTAGTTTGCAGTGAATAAATAATAAATTTTTTTATTGGTAATACTATTAAGAGTTTTAGTTGCAGTACCATTGTTAAATAATATTGAAAGTTATTTTTACATTTTGTCAGCGTTCTCTGATCGCTAAATGTGAAAACCTTTGTAAAAAAATGAAAAAATATAATTGGAATTAAAAAAAGACTTTTGTTTGATTTATACTTTGTTAAACAAATTCTGATTTTTATTAACCATGATAAAATGCCTCAATGTTTCTCTCAGAGCCGCTAAAATGTTTTAGTACGTTTCAGAATGTCGTAATATATTGAAAATATTTGAGTTTTAAATACCATGCAAACATGGTCTGAAAATTATTTAAACTATATAGATTTACGTAACGTGATGTGAGAAGAGGCAACTGGTACTAACATCACATCAAAATGTCGGAATTAAAACTTAATCCTGGCTGAAAAAAACTCGCTGACAAAATAAATTTCAAACAGTAATGGATTTCACGATGAATTTGGTACACTGATAAAAAAAGCGATTACCTAAATATGATATTTTGAGTATGAAAACCCGAATGGGAGAATATTATCTATAAAAAGGTTATAAAAGCAGCAGAAAAACGATGTGGTTTTTCCATTAAATTGTCACTCATTGAGCTTGTAAAGTTATAATTTAAATTCATAGTATGCTCGTTATAATATCTTGGTATTGGAATTTGAAAAACATGAGGGAGCTATGTCTGGAGACGGAACCCAATCTTTTCCAACCCCCATAGGGAGTAGTAGCATACCCTGAATTTTTAATTGTACTATTTAGACTGCTCTTATTTTTTAACTATGGTTTTACTACAGCAACAATTTTTCTTATAGGAAAGAGCTATGATGTGATATGAGCTGTATAACGTAGTACAACAAAATACAGGTAAGATTAAAATTCTCATTCTTATCAATTTTGAAATCATTACGTGTTTTGTCCAAAAATTTAAATTTTCTAATATTTGTTGCTTTTTAATATCGCTATCTAATTTTTAATTGATAAACGGATTATGCCAAACCGAAACTTGTCTCACGGTAAAGTGATGCTGTTTACAGAGGTCTTTTATTCTATTCCTGTTTTTGACAAAACTGTGTTACCTTTTTGATATAATGCAAACACAGAAGGACACTTGGTTTGAGAATTAATATTTTTTATTCAAAAATTACAATTTTGTTACGTTGTTTTGCACTATAAGTAAACTGGTTCATACATAAGAAATATCTATACATGCATAAGAAATTTTTTGAAATTTTCTTCACATAAAGGTTTGATTCCAAATGGGAAATGGAAGTATTTAAGATATAGAATATTAAGTATTGCCAGGATAGCCTGCTTGTTATGGTGATGGACCCATGTCCAAGTGATCATAAGTTCGATCATCGCTGACCGAAGAATCCACGTGTAGTAAATGGTGAATGGTGCACGTTGAACCTGTCGGGTCACAAAGTCATCTATGTTCACAAAACAAATCATATCTCTGGGGTACTGAATTAAAGATTGATCGTTCTCAGTTTCAGGTTAAAATCACGATCTGTGAATGAATAATTGAATATATGAATGTGTCCACCGTGTAAATGAACTGCGACGTACGCGTGACTGAATTAGCATTTTTGGCCATAGATGGCGCCACTGAAGCACAAGAAACGCACTTTTGCCTTTAATTCGCTTAGTTTCACCAAGCAGGCTTGCTGGTATTGTCAGGTGGCATTAGAAACAACAACAGAATTTTAAGTTTTTTACTGGAGATGCAAATAATTATTAACCCTTTATTTATTCATTTTTGCAAAGATATTTTTTTTTTTATTTTTTTAAACCTTTCCCACTAAAAAACTGCCAAGAAATGAATACTTATTGATTTATAATAAACTTTTCTTATGTATAATATTGAATCTATTCGGGCAGTAAACTGAAAAAGAAAGTTGTATTTATAAATTTCATGCTATTATTAGCTAAAATATGTTAGCAAATTGCATTTTGCGAAATAAAATTCACGAAAAAGTTTTTTTTTAATAAATATAAAAATACAATAGCAATTTTTTATCTGTGTTTATATCATAGATAGTTTAAAGAATTTAAAGAGTGACTTAAAAAAAAATACTACGTCTTGTAGAATTAAAATAAAGTATGATTTTTAAATTTTCCTTTTTCAAAATTTAAATATTGTTAAAATTGCAAATTTTGTTTTGAAATTCGCTGGTTTATCCACAAAGAATATATCATTGAATTTGATTTTGTAAAATTTCTAAAATTATGGAAACAAATTTGAAACATGGTTTTTGAAAGATTTTTTCCAGTTGAATAATTTTTAATGCTTACATGATTGTTACTAATATTGTTTAAGCGGAATTTATCAACTATATGTTTATTGTAAATCAATTCCAATAACTTAAAATAAATTGACATTTGATAGAAAATATTTCATTTACCAATCAATATACGAAATGCACCGTAAAATTGGTTATTAGTATATCACACTCGTTTCGAAAATATTTTACCAATTTAGTTCAATACCAAAATAACTTGAATGAAGTAAAAGTATCAAAACAAATTATTTAATACAAATTTTAAAAAATGCTTTTAAAAAAACCCAGAAGCAATACTTCTTTATGGTTATTTTTTTATGCATATTCTACAAAATTTGTAATTTTTTTATAACCGTCATTGAAAAGTTGACCCAATTTCGGGTTTACGAGTACTAATATTCAACTCCGTAGCCTTGTAATATTGAACCCCATCCAGAAGACAAGGAAACTCCTGGATCATGTATAGGGAGAAATTCACCTTCGTGGAAGACTTCTCGATGAAACTAACCCGCATTTGCGCTACATGGAGCGGAAAAAAACGAAAGCCTTTCAAGATCCCTTGAACCCATTATCCGTCTACCACTAAGGATATTTTTACGTTAGCACTGCTGTCGGTGCAAGCCGGGTGCAGAATTCAACCAGCCACTTCATATGAGGGTGAGCGCTCTATCCCCTCAACCACCACGGCTATCCAAGATTTTGCAACATTTAATATTCACAGTTTTTTACATAAAAAGAAATCAATTTTGTATTTTAGCAACATTAAACTTAAATTGATTCTAACGCGCGCTTGTCTGACATTTTCTTAATTGATACCGGCCATTTAATAAGGAATAACGGAATCTTAATTTTAGACTTAATTATTGAATGATAATTCTAAATTAATATTGGAAATGCAGAAAAGAAATATTTAACAGAAAATAGTTTATTTACTATTTATTATATGATATATAACATGAATTAAATAACTATATTTGCACCATAAATGGAAAACACCAACTAAGAGCAAAACATGATTTATTTTAATAACGCATAGGTTTGCAATTAATCTAAAACAATACTAATTTAATGGGATTTGAAAATCAACTATGAATTAAATTCAAGCGACACTAAGACTAATAATAAACTAACTTCAAAAGATCGACATACTTTAAACTGATAAAGGAAACCCGCTTGACCTCATAAATAGAAATATATTTATCATATAGCAGCGATTTCAATTTCGTTTCGTTCCTACATGACTATATTTTAATTTATAACCGTCGTTGAACAGCCGACCAAATTTTATGAGCTTACGACTACTAATGTTGAACTCCTTAGTCTTGTAATTTTGAACCCAATCCAGAAGACGAGGGAGCCCCTAGATCGAGTATTGAGAGAAAGAGTCATCAGTGGCCACGAATTCAACTTCTACCCCATCCATACGTCACACCCGTTTATGGAGCGGACCTATTCATACATTCATTCATTCACATACAGTAATTTTGATCTGAACCACAGAACGATCAATATACAATCCAGTACCCTTGAGGCATAATTTGTTATAGGAACTGGAAGGACTTTGTGATACGACATATTTAACGTGCACTGGTCATCATATAACTATACAAATTCGTTGTTATACTAATGACTTGAAAATAAAAAAAAATAGAATATATATTCTGAATTAATAAATAAATTTTTAATACTTAGTAATGTTTATACATACAAAAAGTAGAATTCGTATCTTTTTTTATCGAATAATATCGGAAGTATTATGATAATAAACCAAAAAATAATAATAATAAACCACTTTGTTCATATTTTTCACGTTATTATGAGTCATATCTGAGCTGATTTCTTACACAATTTTTATTCATTTGATCCCGTGTTAGAAGTTTAAAAAACTTTATTTAGATGGTGCTGTTCTCAGAAAGAGCCTAAGAAAGCATAATTGATTAGTTAACTAAAATATAAATTGACTAGCGCTGAAAAGGAAGACATAAATTGTTCTACTTCCACTTTTAAAACTCTAGTATTGTTCCAAAACCTTTAGATTAAGAGGAATTTCGGGGATGTAACAGCTAACTTTGGATGTTTCTGCATTTCACATTCATGGCTTTACAGTAATAAGAAAGCTATGTATTTATGTATTAAAAAAAATGTATTTTATATTGCTCCCACTACTTAACTGAAATTTCTGAAATTTAATCAAAAGTCATTAAAGCAGAAAAATTTAGAAATAATGATTTGTTCAAAAACATTTAGACTATGATGAATTTCGGGAGTTATCTCAATGCGTATATTTCTAAAAAAATATTACCTATTAACTTCAGAAAATAATCTTTCAATTGGATTCTTAAATACTTATGTCTCTTTGTGTGACCCTGTCTTAAAATTAATAAGAGAAATCTATTTTAAGCTTTTATAAATGTTTTTATAAAAGTTATTTTTTTTCTAAATTTATTTTAAAATAATTAATAAATTTTGAGTTTTAAAGTATGCAAATCATTTTACAAATTTACTTTATTTTAAAGTAATTTCAAATGAAAAAAAAATGGAATAAAATCGGTTGAATAGTTTCTGCAAAATCCAATCTTTAAAAATGCCTCGTTGAAATTTCTTAAATTTTGTATTCTAACATTTAAAATTAAATACTTCAAAATTATGTGAAAATCAGTATACCTTGCTATTCGAACGTGTTTAAACTCCTATTAAATAATATGATAAAAAATACTTAAAATTATTCTTTACATGCAATTATTTACGGATAAATTCGTTTTATATGTGCGAAAATGTGCAATATGCTTAAAAAAATTATCGTGATTTATCGAATTATGCTAAGAAGTGAATCTGTATTAATGAGTCTTAAGTTTTTATTGTTCCCCTGTGAAATTATTAGGAGCAGTGTACTACTACCCCCATATTTTGGACGTCAAAAATCCAAATTTGTTTTAAAAAATACCTATAAAGTTTTAAGTACTAAGGACCCGTTCATTGCAAATTCTAGCGCAATCCTTCTTATTTGCCTTAATTCGCTTTTAAATTTTTTTATCACTTTTAATCCTCTTAATTTTGTTTTTTCTTTTCCCTAAAGTTTCGTGTGGTCTACACTTATATTCAATTAATTTTTACCCATTTTCTGCCAAAGTTGTGCAAACGCACCGTTTTAATAAATATTTTTTATTATTACTATGACGTATATTTCTCACTAATTTTATTTTTCTGCTATTATCAAGGATTCTTAAAAACCCCAAAAATTAATTGTAATTCAATTGGAGTGAACTCTTTCTGTTGGGAAATTTTTAAACTATTAAAGTTTTTTTAAACATAAAATGGTTATTGACAAATTAAGTTTTTTGAAAATGTCTAATTATTACTTTTGAGATAAATTATTATGATTTTATGATGGATTAAAGTTGCAAATCAGTAAATGAAAGAAATATTACAAAATAAAAAAATTCATAAGAAAACAAGCGTTCAACAAATGGTTCGTTCATTGGTTTGGTGTATAGTGTCTATACGCACCATTTTATTTCTTAAATAAAATATAATTAAGATATCCTAATGAATGTAATGTAAGCGTTCGACAGCTTCCCTTAATTTTTAAACATAAGACTTTTTCAAACAATACGACTTATGCATTTTTAAAAAAATTCTCAGGAATTCGAATGATTTTCCTAAATTTTGCATTTCGTCATTTTAAATTGCATTTTTTTTTAACGATGCAAAAATTGTATGCCTTACAATTCATTCATTACATTTTATTCAAAAATTACAATTTTATATCATTTTGCATTATAAGTAAACTGGTTTATACATAAGAAATATCTATAGTATCTATAAGAACTTTTTTGAAATTTTTTTCACAAAAAGGTTTGGTCCCAAATAGGAAATAGAAATATGTAAGATTTGGAATTTTAAGTAGGGCCTGTATAGCCTGGTAAATAATGCGTTGGGTCCATGTCCAAGAGGTCGTGAGTTCTATCACCGCCGACCGAAAACTCCCCGTGTAGTAAATGGTGAGTGGTGCACGTTAATTCTGTCGGGTCACAAAGTCTTCTATGTTCACAAAACAAATCATACCTCTGGGGTACTGAATTAGAGATTGATTGTTCTCGGGTTCAGCTTGAAATTATGATCTGTGGATGAATAAGTGGATATATGAATGTGTCCGCCCTGTAATAGGCTGTGACGTGTGTGTCATTGAATTCACAGTTTTGGCCAGAGATGGCGTCACTGAAGCACTTCTTCCTTACATTAGCTTAGTTACACTAAGCAGGCTTGCTGACATTGGTAAGTGGCATGAGATATAGCATATGGCAGCCATTATTTATCATATAGCATTATTTATCATGTAGCCATTATTTACCATAGAGCAGGCATTTCAATTTCATTTTTATAGATAACTATTATTTTTGTTATTGTCGTAGCCATTAAGGCACTGGGGGTGTGATCTTGTTCTCCAGTTTCGGCATCTATGGCCAAGAATTCGACAACTGCCACACCCATACGTCACACCCACTTATAGAGCGAACCCATTCATACATCCATCCATTCAATCAATCATCTACAGGACGTAATTTTGACCTGAACTAGAGAACGATCAATCTCCAATCCTCAAAGGCATAATTTGTTAACGGAACATGGAGGACTTTGTCACCCAACAGATTTAGCGTGCACTAGTCACCACATAACTATACTAATTCATTGTTATACTAATTATTTTAAAGTAAATTTATGTAACGAAAAAATAGTTAATATGTATTCTGATTTAATAATTTAAATACTTAGTAATTTTGATGCATACAAAAGTGGAATTCGTATCCTTTTATAACATAATAATATCGGAAGTATATTATAATTATAAAAAAAAATAATAGCACTTTGTTCATATATTTCTCGTTATTATAGGTCGTATCTGAGCCGATTTGGGTCGGAGTTTTGATTCATTTAATCCAGTGTTAGAAGTTTTAAATCCTTTATTTAAATAAAGCTGTTCTCAGAAAGCGCCCAAGAAAGCATAAGTGATTAGTTAACTAAAATATAAAGTGACTAGTGCTGAAAAGAAAGATATAAATTATTCTACTTTTGCTTTTAAACGGCATTTTGAAATTCATATTTGCCCAGACTAAAATAAAATTATCTTAATATGAATCTGATGAATATGAAGCATTTGATTAATATGAATCTGATTAATATGAATCCCTTGATTAATATGAATCCCTTCATTAATATTACAACTAATCTAGATATTTCAGTTTCAATATCTTATGAAATTATTACTGATTCAAAAACAACGGTATTTTTATATTTATCATAAATTATTCACTTTTCGTGTATATCTTAAAGTGGAAGTTTAATATTATATTTGATAGGGACCTATTTTATTGGTAAAAAAGTTTTAAGTACTAAGGGCCAGTTCATTCTAAAGTCTAACGCAGTCCTTCTTATTTGCCTTAATTCGCTTTTCAATTTTTTTTATCACTTTTAATCGTCTTAATTTTGTTTTTACTCTTATCTAAAATTTCGTGTGGTCTAATTTTAGATTCACTTCATTTTAACCCATTTTCGGCCAAAGTTGAGCATACGCGCCATTTCAATAAATATTTTTTTATTAACATTGTGGGGTATTTTTTTCACTAATTTTATTTTTCTGCAATTGTCAAAGGCTGTTAAGACACCCAAAAACTAACAATAATTCAATTGGAGTGAACACTTTCTGCTGAGAAAATTTTTTATGCTATTGAAGTTTTCTTTTAACTTAAAACGTTAAATGACAAATGAAATTTTTTGAAAATGCATAATTATTCCATTTGAGATTTATCATTATGTTTTTATGATGGATTAAAGTTGCAAGTCAGTAAATAAAATAAAAAAAATTCATAAAAAACAAGCATTCAGCTAAATGGTTTGTTCATTGTTTTGGTGAATGGGTGCCTATACGCCCCATTCTATTTCTTAAAAAAAAATTCATGCATGAAATTTTTTTGTGTCTTAATGAATGTAATGTAAGCATAGTTCAATGAAAATAACACCACATTTTATAGAATTTCTATGCTTGGCCTAAAATAGGAGAATCGAATGTGGTGTTTGTGGTAGGATAAGAAGAAATGTCTCATTCAGTTAAAAGAAATCTTCATTTGTTAAATAATCACACAAGCAAACTTTGATGCATACTTTTCAATTTATTTCAAAAGAAAATTGTCACAATTGGGAAAACATAATACTTTTTTGGCAATGTATTTTTTTATTGCTGCTTAAAAACTCTTCATAAATTTATATTTATTGAGCGTTGAAATTATAAATATTTCATTTTTTTTTAATTTTGAAAGTATTGCCCAAACGGGGCTATGTAGTTACTTTACGTGCATTGTAATGGTATACCGGACAAATGTAATCCAGGCAATGGCACTTGATCTTTAAAAATAAACATCATTGAAGGATATATTGAGCAAATGTCTGACCAAATCATTTAAAAAAAATTATTTTTAATTGTTTTAAGTAGAGGGGCACAGCATACGAAGCCGTATGTATAGCCTGCGGCAGCAACCTAAACATAATTTAAAAAATTAGCAATTTTAAAAAATAAAGAAAAGTTCGGAAATTTTAAACTGCGCAATCAGGCTGGGATAGCCTGGTTGGTAGGGCACTGGGCCCATTTCAAAGAGTTCTTGGGTTCGATCCCAGCCTACAATGGTTACTGATGCACATTAAATCTGTCGAGTCACAAAATCCTTCATGTTCCCATAACAAATCATACCTCTGGGGGTACTGATCCAGGAGTTTCCTTGTCTTCTGGATTGGTTCGAAATTAGGAGTTGAAGATTAGTAGTCGTGAACCCAAAAAACTGGGTCGGATGTTCTACGACGAATTTAAAATTAAATAATATTGCGCAATCAAATTTCTGATGCACAAAATCTCAACCAATGTAGTTTCTCAATGGTTAATGCTACGGATATACGCATAGTTTTGTAAATCCCAATATTTTAATTCGACATTATTATTGACCCTCTTCGTGTGTGGTGATTTCGTCGAAAATTCAATGACTTTTCGATAATTATTGCTACCCATTTTCACGTAGTTTCTGAAATCTCGATATTTTTTTTTTTTATGAAATCGAAATATGTTCGAACGTTTTGAAAGTTATGAGACGCTTTAATTGAGTAAACAGCATCGTAAATCTAAATGACTTTTGATCATTTTTTCGGCAGTTATTGCTAGTTTTCAAAATCGCGATATTTTTAGCACGACATTATTGTGAATTGCGAGTAACGATTCACTCATTGAGCTAACCATTTTTTGAAGTGGTTTATTTGTGACGATTTTATCGCAAATCAAATTATTTATGAATCGTTATTTTGGCAATTATTATTGCTACACATTTCAACAAGGTTTCGAACGTCCTAATATTTTTTACGCGAATCCCGGGCATTTAAATACATTACTTTTTGACGCTAGTTATGCCGATTTCATCGTAAATATAAAAGGATTTTAATAGTTTTTTTCGGTAGTTATAACTATTAAAATCCCTTTTTATTTACGATGGGAACCTACGCCTTTCCCCACGGTTCAAAACATCCTCATATCTTTATCACTATATTTTCACGGCATGCGAGTTTTGAATCGCGCATTAAATTAATCACTCACTTGCTCTGTGTCGATATCAACCCAAATATAAGTATTTTTTCGCACGTTTATTTTTTGACAGTCGCAATTTAAAAGTCACACATCGTAATTCGTATTCTCGCGGTCTGAAAATTGCATTTCATATTAACATTAACGAGATTTTATACTAACATTAAAAATCATCTATCGCGATTCGTATTCTTGAGATTTAAAATCACAAATCGCGATTCATATTTTAGCGTTTAAAAAATCATACGTTATTACTCTTCTCGCAATTCAAAAATCACACACCACGATTTATATTCACGTGATTTAAAAACCACATATCGCTACTCATGTTTACACGTTTTAAAAAATATACATTGTGAGTCTTCTCGCAATTTGAAAATCACATATCTCGATTCGTATTCTCGCAATTTAAAAATCTGGAAAGGAAGAGCTCCATATGGGACAAATTCCCAAACTAATTAAGTTATATGCCCTAAAATTAATACTGACCACAACAGCTTCTGTATAAATGAATTTGTCATGTTCAAGGTTAAGGAGCAGTCTTTAAACAAAATCATTAAATTTTCATTTAATAACCCGAAAAAGCTATCACATGATCAAGTAGATCAAACCATCACAATATTTTAAAATGTTTCAAATTGTGGAATATGCCATTAAGAAAATTTTTTAACCATTTTACATCATTTATAATTATATACAGAAAAACGATTTGTATATCATTAAATTTTAACTGTAAAAAAAAATAATAAATTTAAGTATCATAAAGTAATGCAAATTTTAATTTATTGCTAACACACGTGAATTAATTGTTAATATTGTTATGTTTAAAAAGTATGGGTCATAAGGAATTGTAAGCAAGTATCTTATAGTTTTTTTATTTATTAAGGAAATAGTTCCTTCAAAATTAATGTTTTCTTTCTTTCCTTTCTCTCCTTTCTCAGCCCTTTGCCCCTTTCTCAGCCAAAAATAAATCTTTCAAAGTTTAAGTATATTCCTTAATAAATGTTGAATCTTATTTTAAGCTGCAAGGGTTTCAATTTTAATCATTTTTAACGCTAAGAACTTTCTTTAAATCAAAGTATTTAATTTTCATTAATGTTGATAACTAGAATATTAATTTTTTTTAAATTTAATTCACTGAACAAATTTTTTATGTTAAAATTTATGATTAAATGGACTTAAGTATTATATAATGTGATTAAAACAAACATGAATATTCCCATTGTTTTTAATTATTTTAATTTAATCTGAATTTTTTTCCTGATAAGTTTATTCTGATTGTATTTTATTTTCTAAGTAATCAATTTCAATGTTTTTATTTTTATTTTAAACGTTTAAAAATATTTAATTTTATACCAACGTATTATTACACGGTTAACTGATAAAAATAATTTAGTGCCTTGAACAGTGATGTTTATATAGTAATCACTACTTACAATTACTAAACATGTTTGTCTAAGTACTTTGGCTTGCAGCTCTTCGTTGGTTAATCTGCTGTCCATGTGGCCCTTCGTTCAAAAAGATTGTGCACCCCTACTAATATAATTTGAAGATGCTCATTTGTTATAAAATAAATTGAGTGAAGACGTATTTTCGGCTAATTATTTATCAAACTTTTTTTATGCATTATTATATAGTTAAAAGTAATGTGAACTTTCCATTTTTGAATTATAACAAAGATTTTACAAGATTAAAAATTTCGTTCGCTTCAAAAAACATATTAATGGGAAATAACAGTCGGCATGTTTCAAGCGCTCAAAGCAGGCGCCCGTTTTCAAGACAAGCCGAACGTGAATGATAAGAAACGTAAGTTTAAAATAAAACAAAAAGTTGTCCACGAAAAATGGAAAAAATAAAAGTGAGAAACAGAGCTAGAAAAAAACCACAGTACTCGAGAGAGATAAAAGATCCACAGAACAAGAGAAACCACAGTGACCGTGAGAGACAAATCAAGGTAAAATGCATTTCCCCTCGTTATGGAGAAGTGGTGAGGATCTGATATTGTTGAGAGGGGAATAAGCATTTATTTGAATAAAATAAGATTCCAAGATGAGCTTATGTGGCAGTGATGGAAATAATTTCGACATCGTCGAAATTGAATTTATGCCCATAATTCCAACAGTTTGCTGCAATGGATGTTTTGATAGCAGGCAATTATGTTTCTTTAAGTCTAAATTTTAAAGCGCGTCTAGTTTATCCGATATAGCCGATCTCTCACTGACAATGAATGTAGTAAATACCACAGTGATCATTAAAGCTAATAGAATCTGTAAGAGATCTAAATTTGGTTTTTGTTAAAAGGCCTAATTTTATAACGAACGGGGAAAAAACTGTTAAGTTCTTAAAGAAAGATCTCTGTAAGGATTTGAAGAGGTTTGAGTCTAGTTAGTTTAGCCAAGATGAACCCACTATAGAAGCGATTAAATCCACTGTCAACATCAAACGAGCGGAAGATGGTAAGTTAAGTAAAGTTAGAAGGTTGTAAATGTTAAATGTGTGCAAAACGGAAATATAGAATGCAGAAATGTTATGACAATTATGGTGAATAAAATTAATATGAGGTGGCAAAAACACGGCTATACGCTTATGAGAAACAGTGGTGGAAAAATGGTCAGGGTATCTTTTTTTATTTCTTTCTTTTTCTTTTGGCTTCTGTGGTTTTTTTTAACTTTTGTATCTTCCTGCTATTCATTCCATTTTTCATAAGCAGCTCTTCGTTTTATAATTCAAATCCCTTTTGTTTCTTCCGATTCACATCTGGCAAGTTTTGAAAATGGGCGCCTGTTTTTGAGTGTTTGAAACATGTATACTGTTATTTCTTGTTTGAGTATTTTTCGAAGCGAACAAAGTTTTTAATCGAGTAATATTTTGCCGCTTTAGTTTCCTGAGATTATTTATTTAATGTAACAAAATTGTTTAAATTTTCAATATGCAATGATAAAAATTTACGTTTAATTTTTAAAATGAAAAATAAGTACAAAATTCTGGGACTAAAAATAAAACCATGCGTGCATAATTTAACTCTAATTTATTAAATAAATCAATTTGTTGCCCAATGCGAAGATTACATGCAAAGTATAAATACAAATATTGAATTGATGCAAATATTTGCTTACCACCAAATGAATCAATTCATTTTAAATGTTTAGTATCGAACAAAATGTCACAACTTATTTTTAAAAAAGATTAAATAATCAATGCAAAATGCGAATAAAAACTATTGCAAGTAAATATTAAAACGCATGATTAAAAAAATGTATTATATTATGTATTAAATATTCTTATTATTAATATATTATAATTGATAGAACTACTTTGCTTACGCAAAATAATTCCGAATAATGGAAATTTTTACAATCTTTTAAGAAGGCGCTAGAGCAAGACTGTTTCATTTATTTTATATGAATGCTGATTATGAAACAATTGTGTTTTTATAATTTATCTTTTCGAGAGGAAAAAGAAAGTTTCATAAGATTGTAATGCTAGGAGCTAACTGTTTTATGAACTAAAACTTATTAGATATTCTAATTAGATATTAGATATTATATCCGGATAATAGATCATTCACCAGGAGTTGGCAGTTGTTACCGCCTTCATCACGTGGTATCCGACGATACTATTTCTCTATCTTTGGGAGAAGGAAGTGAACAATCCTGACCAAGCTTGCTATTTGGCAATCGGATGACAAAAATATTTATTTAGCAATCTTTACGTGCATTTTATTAACATTAAATATTTCATAAATTTCATGATATTTCTCTCTTTTGAGTCTATAGTTTGTCCTTTTTGAGACATTTTGCTGTAATATATTTCATTAGAGTAACGAAAGGTAGAATTATAGATGATGAAGCGAAGTAAGTGACTGAAAAAGAATTCACCCTTTACGTTTAGCATGCATTAAGGGTTGTCTCAATTCCAAGCGCGGAGACTTTTCTCCTCTTATGCCTGCGCCGGAATAAACTCTTCGTCAGAATCGGTGGAGCCAAGTGCCAGTTCCTGGTGAACGAACTGCAGCTACTCCCTCCTTTAGTGGGCCCTGGTAAAATTGTCAAACTTAGACCGGACCGAAGAAGGTTGATGAACGGTGTTATATACTAGTAAATTGGTATTGAATAATCGTAGTGCTTCATTACTCTTACACCAGAATGTCATTTTGGATAGAATTCTATCAATGGATATCGCTGTATGATTCATTGCTGTTTTTATGAGAGGCCGGGAGCGCTGTATTAAGATAACCATATTTTGAGCGCTGCTTATGAGAGATGTTTTAATATCATGGTAGTGTGTTTGATCACTCCTCGGTTGCTTTTATCAGTGTGTGCAGCGTCACGTTGCGTGTGATCGAGACTGGGTAGCAACAACACGAGAAAGATATTGTCGCAATTACAAATCACAATCGGGAAAATCGATTTTTACATCAAATATTATTCAGGATGATCCGTTTTTTTTTCGCACCGTACCATTCAGCGTTTGCATTTGTGACGGTTTTTCGTCCGATAATTATAATGCAGAAAGAAGTTTGAGAATTTGTTTATTTTCAGAGTCTATAAATTCCGCAATAAGACTTCCTATAAGAGTATTATATTTGTTAGCAGCTGGAAGATGAAACAAAATATCTGAAACTGCCGTTTAAGTCTGTGTCTATAGCTGCTATAATATTGCTATATTTCGTTTAGTCGTTAGTAATTCCTGATAAATCGAAATTCCTTAACAAACCAAAGTTTGATATTATTCTTCCATGTTAGTGGTAGTTTAAAAAGTATACATGCAAATAGAGATTCAGAAAGAGTCTGCTCAATTTCGTTTGCCATGTTCAACTTAAAATAATAAAAAGTTTAAGCAAATTAAACTAATTCATGTGCTAACGCAATTTTGACACGTATTTTAATTTTAGAAATAAATTTCTATTACAATTAATACTAACAACGAAAAACCTAGTTATTAAGGGGAACAAATTGCATATTTAAACGAAACGAAAGACCATTAAAACCAACTTGAATCGTCGCCACGTATTATACAATCTAATAATTCGAATAATTTTCCCAAAAAGATTGCTTTAAGCGAGCCACTGAAGAGAATATAAAAGCTTAAATTCCATCGGAACAATTTATTCAAAATATTAGTATACAGTCTTTAGCTAAATTATTCGACGCACTATAAGATTCTGCCGCATCTTTTCTTTCTTTTCGGCCTCAAATGGTCTCCTGACTCAATTTTCTTTTCTATGCGTCGTTCGCTAACTTCAGAAACCTTCAATCTTCGTGATATTTCGAGGCTTGAAAATATTTTAGCATTCACGAGGGCCTTTACTTTAGCTTTTTTACATCGCCTTTTTTTTCCACGAGTGACTTTATTTTATTTTATATCCGTCGTTGAACAGCAGACCCGATTTTGGGTTAACCATTGCTAACATTTAACTCCGTAGCCCTGTCATTTTGAACCCAATCCAGAAGACAAGGAAACTCCTGGATCAGAACCCCCAGAGGTATTGATTTGTTATGGGAACATGGAGGACTTTGCGACTCCACAGATTTAACGTGCATCGGTCGCCATTTACAGCACAAGGAATGTTCGGCAGGTCGGGATCGAACCCACGAACTCTTGGACGTGGGCCCAGTGCCCTACCTACAGGCTATCTCGGCCTTTTTTTTTCTTTACACGTGATTGAAGTTTTTCGATTTATTATATAAACACTGCACAAAATAAGCAAATAACTGCGTATTACAAAACTGTAAATCCTATAAGTACAGCACATAAAGTCACAGAAACACAACCGCAACTGACGCAAGCGATAACACGACTGAAACCGGTTTGCACTAGAGTGCCTTCAGTGAACAAAATAAACAAGTAAACAGGTGAACAAATAAACAAGTGCAAACTAGAGTGCCTTCACTGAAGGCACTCTAGTTTGCACTTGTTTACGGCCGTGTATCAATCGGTGTATATAAAGATTTCCGGAATAAAAACTCATCATATGTAAATTTAAATATATAATTATTGCATACAAACTCGTGCAAGACATGTAATTATTAAAACACTACAGTGCTTTCCTGGGACTGTAACTTTAAGAAAAGAATAAGCATTATTACAGGCTTAAACTGGAGATCGTGCCGAGCACCCCAAAGGAATAAGTTAATAAATTAAAAAACAAAATTTTTTCTGTTTTGCTTAAAAGCTTAAAAGTGGATAAGAATGTAACTTTTAAATTATAAATTTTCATTATTCATTTCATATTTTAAAGCACTCATTGCAGTGTGAAAACTAATTTGCCGCTTCATTAGCAATAAATATATTTCATTTATGTCCATTTCATTTTATATACATTTATTTAAAATGATTAATTAATTATAAAATTTATAGAATGCTTAGTTAGACTATCACTGCTTGTAAATAAAGAATACGTGTTCTAAAAGAATAATTTGTATTTAAAAATGTTTTCTCATCTAAATTAATTAACTTTTTATTCGACAAGTTGGTTCTCTGTCTTTGTCATTCTTTAACAGGGGGTGTAGCGTTTTTAAAAAGTGCTTAAAGGTGCTTATTTTTGAATTGAGTATTGTAAAAGCCCTTAAAGGTGCTTTTTTTATTCAGGATTTGTGATAAGTGCTTAATTTTCTATCTTTTATAAAGATTTTTTTTCCCTTTGATGTGTCGATTGTCGTTCTAAATTACAAAAACTGCATGATTTTCACAATTTTCTCTGCAATATTTATCAGAAACTAGTTATTTTATTATGATTATGTAAAGTCTTTGAAAATGTTTTTGAATTTTATTAATTTTATGTTTATAAATTAAGAACTTAAAACGATAGGGAAAAAAATATTCCTGCACAGATCCTAACTATGATTTTCTTTTTTTGGAAAGTCATAAAAAATGTTCTTTGTGTGCTTAAAAAGAACTTGGAAGGTGCTTGTTTTTTGGTGGAAAATCTGGCTACGCATCCAGTTTAATGTTTAACTGGCTAAGTAAGCTTATTTATTCAGTAATTAGTTTGTAGAGAATAAATAATAAACTTTTTTTATTATTATTACAGTTACGAATTTTAGTTAAATAATATTAAAAACTATTTATGCATTTTGTCAGATTTTTGACCGTTAAATACGAAAACAGTTTTAAAAAGTAAAAAAAAATAATTGGAATAAAAAATTCTTACGCTTAATTTATACCTTGTTAAACGAAATCTGATATTTATTAACCATGATAAAATGCCTCAACGTTTCGCCCGGAGTCGCTTAAGACCTTAAGTATGTCCCTGAGTGTCATAATAAGTTTGAAATATTTAAGTTTTATTACCATGTGAAAATGGTCAAAAGATTCTTTAACATTCTTTAAAGATTCTTTCTCAGATTCCTTTCGTGTTTTTAGCACGTCAGAATATGGTCAGCACTCAATTTCGAAGCGTCACATCATCATCATCATCACATCAAAATTTCTGAATTAAAACTTAACCATTTCTGAAAAAAATTAGTTGCCAAATTAAATTTGAAATTGTAATGAATTCTGCGATGAAGTTGGTACAATGAAAAATGAGCGATTACTTAAATGTGATATTTGAAGTATGAAAAACCGAAAGAAAAAAATTGTCAATAAAAGGGTTGTAAAAGCAAATGAAAAACTATATGGTTTTTCGATTAAAATTTTACGCAGTGAGAGTGTAATTTGATAAATATGGAGTATGTGTTTTATAATATCTTATATAATGTCTTAATCAAAGTATCGGAATTTGAAAAACACATAGGGGGTTACGTCTGGTCTAAATTTTTCTCAACCCTGGAAGGAGTCATTACATGTCCTGCCTTTTTGATTGTACTATTTATACTGCTGTTTTTTTATTTCTTTTTTTTGAACTATGGTTTTGCTAAAGCAACTGTTTTTCTTGCAGGAAAGAGTTATAATGTCAATTGAGCTAGTACAACAAAATACAGGTAACATTATAATTCTCTTGTCTTTTCAATTTTGAAATCTTCCACGTGTTTTGTCCAAAAATGTAAATTTTTTAATACCTGTTGCTACCTGTTTCATTTGCTGGATTTTTTTTTTCTTTCAAAAATGCAACACAAATGGAAACTTCTGTTGTGTAAACAAGAATTTTGATTTGCAGTACACAAATATATATATATATATATATATATATATATATATATATATATATATATATATATATATATATATATATATATATTAATGGATTAACATAAATAATTTTTGATCTAATGATTAGATCTTCACGTTCTAGGGCTCAATCTGAATGCTTCGAAGGGGTTATATGTGCTTATTAATTTGTGCAAACTATATTTTAAGTTACGAAATCAGACACAAAAGCGTACTTTCTCTGAATAGACATATCATTTTCTTGGCGGATTCGAGTAGGAGGTAGCCGCAATCTGAGAAATAAGATTTTAGTGGTTAGAACAGGAGAGTGGTCCTGAATATGGACCCCTTAATATTAACTTTACTTTTTGCGTATTTCATCATAGCTTGAACTTTTTAAGCGAATTGAAAGATTTTTCACACAAAGCTTCACACGAGCTTCGTTTATCCAGAAATAATTTCAAGCAAAATAAAACTCTCAGTAAATACTTATCTTTTATTATTTTATTTAGTAGTAGTAAAGAAAATTGAATTCGTATACAAGTTTTGCATCAATTTGCAATTTTAAATGGTGAAATACGAAATTTGAAAGATATCGTCCGAATACTTACTGAGAAATTAATTCTTAAACATAAGACTTACGCAGTTTTGAAAAAAACGACTTTTTCAAAATTCAATTTCTCAGAAACTATTTGTCTGATTTTACCAAGTTTTGTATTTCGCCATTTTAATTTGGATTAATGAAAACGATGCTAAAATGTAAACCTTACAATTCAATTTTTTTCGGCTTTTATTAAATAAAATAAATTTTTATTATAATTTTTAATTAATTTTTATGGAATAAAATAACTATAAAGTTTATAATAAATAATTATTAAAATTTTGACTTGGATTTATCTATTGATAAAAAAATTTATAATTTTGCACAAAAACTTTTTAATTTTCGTTAAAAGTTCTTGTGATATAGCGGAATACTCAAAGAGGTAAAATTAATATTACGAACGAGCAACCTGCATGCGTAGGGTAATCGAGTAATGTTGATTATTTTAACTAGTCTATAACTAAAAACTTTCAAAAATCAACTGATCATTCTTCAAAATTAATCTGAATTTATTAAAATTAGAACTCAAAATTAGCTTAAAATGTCTTCACGTGACTCAAAAAGAGGCGGGATTGATTATGACGTCAAAATCCACTTTCTGGATAAGAGGATTTAGCTGAACCAAAATTTGTCATAAGGTTAAGCGATGTTGTTCACAAAGTTGTTTTATTCTAATCTTATTTTTGACAAAAATGGGTAAACTTTTTGATATAATGCAAACAGAGAAGGACATTTGGTTTGAGAATTTTTATTCAAAAATTGCTATTTTTATTCAATGTCATTTTTTATTAAAAGTATACTGGTTTATATATAAGAAATATGTATACATACGTAAAATCTTTTTTGGTATTCTTTCACCTGAAATTTTGATCCGAAATAGGAAATGGGAATATTTAAGATAATTTTAAGTAAAGCCAGGTTAGTCTGGTTAATAAGGCGTTGGGCCCATGTCCAAGAGGTCGTGGGTTAAATCGCCACCTGCCGAAGACTTCCCATATAGTAAATGGTGACTGGTGCTCGTTTTATCTCTCGGGTCACAAAGTCTTTTATATTCAAAAAACAAATCATACCTCTGGAAGTACTGATCCGGGAGTTTCCTTTTCACTGGATTGGTTCAAAATTACAAGGCTACGGAGTTGAACATTAGTAGTTGTAAATCAAAAAACTGGATTGGCTGTTCAACGACGGTTACAAAATACAAAAAATGAATTGGAGATTGATCGTTCTCTGGTTCTGGTCAAAAATACGATCTGTGGATGAATAAATGGATATATGAATGGGTCCGCCCTGTAAATGGGCTATGACGTGCGTGTGACTGACTTCGTATTTTTGGCCATAGATGGCGCCACAGAAGCACAAGAGACGCACTTTTGCCCTAAATTCACATACTTTCACCAAGCAGGCTTGCTGGTATTGGCAAGTGGCATAAGAAACAACTGCTAACGGTGGTTCATCTATAAATCTAATTCTAGAAATTTTATTAAGAAGTGATCAATGTAGGTCTAAAAATTCTATTAAGAGGAAATCGACGCAATTCTAATTCAACAGTCAAATCTAAGAATATTTTGAATATTTAATAAAAGAAAAGAAAGTGTTTACATTTCAAATTAAAGCTCAACAGCTACATGAAATTCTACATATCGACTGACGATTAAAATTCAGTTCTTTTTCTTTTTTGTTTTAAGCAGTGCGCATGCGCGTCGTTACTTCTACGTTCAACCAGAGTGAGAAAGAGAAAAAATGTTACTTGACGGGAACAACAACAACAACAGAATCTTAAGTTTTTTACTAGAGATGCAAATAATTCTTAACCCTTCATTTATTTACTTTTGCTTACCTTTTTCCTTATTTTTCAACCTTCTCTCTGAAAAACAGCAAAAAATAAATACTTATTCATTTATAAAAAATTTTCTTAAGCATAATATTGAATTAATTCAGGATAATAAACTGAACACGAAAGTTGCATTTTTAAATTTTATGCTATTATTAGCTAAAATATGTAACCAAAAATGCATTTTGCAAAATAAAATTCATACAATTTTTTTTAAAAATAAATATACAATCACAATAGCAGTTTTTTGTGTGTGTTTATATCATAGGTAGTTTAAACTATTTAAAGTGCGGCGTAAAAAAAAAGTATTACTACTAAAGTAGTAAAAAAAAACAAAGTATGATTTTTATATTTTACTTTTTTAAAGTTTGAATATTGTTGAAATTGTAATTTATGTTTTAAATTTGCTGGTTTATTGACAAGGATTATGTAATTGAAATTGTTTTTTAAAACTTCAAAAATTACGAAAATAAATTTGAAACATGATTTTTGAAAGATTTTTTTCCGGTTGAATTATTTTTAATGCTTACATGGTTGTTGCTAATATTGTTTAAATAGAATTTCAACCATGCTTTTATTGTAAATCAATTCCAATTGCTTAAAATAAAATTAAGAATGCAAAATTGACATTTGATACAAAATACTTCATTTACCAATCAATGTACGAAATCCAGTGTAAATTGGCTGTTAGTACTTCACACTCGTGTAAAAAAAATTATTTTTCCGACTTCATTTAATAGCAAAATAACTTGAATAAAGTACAGGCATACAAACAAATTATTTGACATAAATAAAAGAAAATGCTTTTAAAAAAAACCCTTAAGCAAACTTCTGTACAGTAATTTTGTCATACATATTCTATAAGATTTCTTTTTAATATTTTATGTTATTTTATAACTGTCTTTGAACAGAAGACTCAATTATGGGCTTAAGTCTACTAATATTAAACTCCGTAGCCTTGTAATATTGAACCCAATCCAGTTAACAAGGATCTCCTGGATCGAGTATTGGGAGAAATTTGCCTTCGTGGAGGACATTTTAATGGAACTAACCCGCAATAGCGTTACATGGAAAGGAAAACCACGAGAACCCCACACGATTAGCGTGACAGCAAGAGAATTCTAACCCATGATCCATCTACCGCTGAGGATATTTTACGTCAGCACTGTGGTCGGCGCGAGCCGGGTGCGGAATTCATATCGACCAGCCATCGCTGGGATTCGAACCTAATATTTCCTATTCACATTTTTTGTTTCCAATAATCTTAAATCGATTCTAACACATGACATTTCTTAATTGATATCGATAACTTGATAAGGTATTACGAAATCTTAATTTTTGACTTAAAGATAGAATTTTAATTTTAAATAAAATTATGAATAAAGAAGGTAAATAATTGTCAGAAAATATTTTATTTTCTATTTATTATGTGATTCATAACGTAAATTAAATAAATGTATTTGCACTATAAATGGAAGAGAACTAACTAAGAGCAAAAACATGATTGATCCTGATTAATCATAGGTTCCCTGATTAATCATAGATTAATCATAACTTCTAAGACAGTACAAATTTAAATGAATTTTTGAGACTTTCAAATCAACTATGATTTAATTTCAAGTGACACTAAGACTAATAATGGCCATAGTATATCACATTTAATATTCTAAAAAATAAAGATGATCCATTAAATCTTAGGTTGGCACAGGAATTTTTCATTGGGGTGGGGAGGCCACGAAACAAAATTTTCATATTTTCATGAAATTTAAAAATTTTGATGTATGCATCGTATTAATAACTATTCATTTTAATTCTCGCATTAATAACTATTCGTATATATTTCATCGGTTATTTTTATTATAAATTTATTTAAAAATAATAATTTTGAGTTGTACGGTATGCAAATCATTTTACAATTTTACATTATTTCAAATAGCAAAAATATTTGAATAAAATCGGTGAAAAAACTTTTGAGATATCCATTTAAAAATGTATAGTTGAACTTTATTTCCCTATAACTTTCCAACCGATTTCCTTTAAATTTTGCATTTTGTCATTTGAAATTAAATACTTCAAAATTATGTAAAAATCCAGATTCCTTACAATTCAAACATTTTCAAACTGCTGTTAAATAATATAATAAAAAGGTATTTAAAATTATTCTTTACATGTAATTATTTACGGATAAATGAGTTTTATATTTATGTGCATTATGCTTAAAAAATTATCGAGATTTAGCGAATTATACAAAGAAGTGAATTTATATTAATGAGTCTTAAATTTTGATTGTTCCCCTGCGAAATTAACTGGAATAGAGTACGGCTACCCACATATTTTGGCAGTCAAAAATCCAAATTTCTTTTTAAAAAATACCTCTGCTCTACGTAAGAATACTACGTTAGGTAAGAAAGTGCGTTTTCGCATCTGATTTTGTAACTTAAAATATCGGGTTCTCTACATAATCAGCTAATTTAAAGGTAGACTTTCGAACCATTAATATTGAATCTTTGAAGGCGAATAACCGATCATTAAATCAAGAGTTATTAAAGGAGTTCATTTTTTGTGTGCACTGCTTACAGTATAGAGGTGTCTGTGATAATGATGGTATTTTAAATTACACAGTCAGAGTTATGAATGTCTGTGTAGTATTAAGAAAAAAAGAAGTTTTGTTTCATATTAAATCCCACTGATTAATATGAATCTGATCAAAATGAATCCCTTGATTAATATGAATCCCTTGATTGAAATGACAGCTAATCGGGATATTTTGGTTTTAATAGTTTATGAAATTATTACTGATTCAAAAACAATGGTATTTTTTTATCATAAAATATTTACTGTTCGGCTATATCTTAGAGTAGATATTTAATATTTTTGATAGGTACCTATTTTTGGTTAAAACGCTTTAAGTCCTAAGCACCAGTTCATTCATAAGTCTAGCGCAATCCTTCTCATTTGCCTTAATTCGCTTTTCAATTTTTTTATCACTTTTAATCGTCTTAATTTTGTTTTTAATTTTGATTTAAATTTCGTGGGCTCAAGATTTAGTTGATTTCAACCCATTTTCGGCCAAAGTTGCGCAAACGCACCATTTCAATAAATATTTTTTATTAACATTGCGACGTATTTTTTTTTCACTAATTTCATTTTTCTGCTATTGTCAAGGGTTCTTAAGACTTCCTAAAATTAACAGTAATTCAATTGGAGTAAATACTTTCTGTTGAGAAATTTTTAAACTTTTAAAGTTCTTTTTAAAACTTAAAACTGTTATTGACGAATGAAATTTTTTGAAAATGTATATTATTCCTTTTAAAATTTATCATTATGTTTTACTGACGGATTAAAGTTGCAAGTCAGTAAATAAAATAAAAGAAATTCATAAAAAAACAAGCATTCAACTAAATGGTTTGTTCATTGATTTGGTAAATATTGCTCATACCCCCCCCCCCCCATTTTATTTCTTAAATAAAATAACAAAAATTTATACACGACATTTTTTTTTGTGTCTTAATGAATGCAATGTAAGTATATTTCAATGAAAATAATACTACATATTATAAAATTTCCATGCTTGGCCTAAAATGGGTTAATTGAATTGAATGTGGTGTTTGGTAGGATAAGAAAGATGCCTCATTCATTTACAAGAAAACTGCATTTGTTAAATAATCACACAAGTAAACGCTTAATGCATACTTTTCCATTTATTTCAAAGGCAAATTTTCACAATTATTTTTTTGTTAATGCATTTTTTTATTGCTGCTTAAAAACTCTTCTTAATTTTATATTATTTGATAAACTTTTAAATTATAAATATTTACGTTTTTTTAATTTTGAAATTATTGCCCAAATGGGTCTATGTAGTTACTTTACGAGCTTTGTAGGGAATACCGGGCAAATGTATGCTAAGCATCTTTCGAAAAAACATCATTGAAGGATATATTGAGCAATTGTATAATACACTCGTTTAACAAAATTTAATTTCAATTGTCTGAAGTATGGGGTACAACATGCTCTCTATGTGCGACCCGCGGCAGCAGTCTGAGCAAAATGAAAAAAAAATATTTATAGTTTTTTTTTTTTTAAATTGTATTTTTATTGCGCAATAAAGTTTTTGGTGTACCCAATCTCAACCAGTGTAGCTCTTCGATCGTTTTTTTTTTCCGATGGTTAATGCTGCGGATTTACGCATAGTTTTCGCCGTAAATCCAATGACTTTTCGTAATTATTGCTACCCATTTTCACGCAGTTACGGAAACCGCAATTTTTTTTATGAAATCGAACTAAGTACTAATGTCTTGAAAGTAATGAAAATGCTTTATTAAAGCTAAATATGCTTTATTATCGATTATTGTCTATTATTAAATGCTTTATAATGAAATGCTTTATTTGCGCAAACTTCATCTCAAATCTGAATGATTTTTAATCCTTTTTTCTGAAATTATCGCGACACATTTCGCATGGTTTTTAAACTTTGGATATTTTTAGCACGATATATTATTATGAACAGCGAATAACGAATCGCTCTTTTAGATAATCATTTTTAACATGGTTTATTTATGACGATTTTATCACGAATCAAATTATTTACGAATCTTTACTTTGGCAATTATTGCTACACATTTCTTCAAGGTTCAGAAAGTCCCAATATTTTTATACGCTACTGCGACACTTTAATTTTCGAATCAAGCATTTAAATACATCTCTTTTTGACGCGCTATATTTATGCCGATTTCATAGTAAATATATAGGGATTTTTATAGTTTTTAGGGAAGTTCTTTCTACGATACTCACCACGGTTTAAAAAAATCCTGATATTTTTATTACTATTGTTTCAAGGCGCGCGAGTTTTGAATCGTTCATTGAAATAATAACTTAACTGCTCTGTGTCGATTTCAACAAAAAAATAAGAACTTTTTCGAACTTTTATTTTTTTGGCCATCAATTCTAAAAGCCACATGAATCGGAACTAATATAAAAGTCACACACCGCAATTCGTATTCACACGATCTAAAAATCGCATTCACATTAACGAGATCTAAAAATTATCCCTTGCGATTTGTATTCACGAGATTTAAAATCGCGATTCATATTTTGGCGTTTACAAAACCATACGCTGTTCCCAAACTCGTTAAATTATTTGCCTTAAGTTTAATACTGCTCATTATCTGTCGAAAGACTGTTTTCCAAAATGAATTTGGCTTGTTCAAAACTAAGGAAAAGTCTTTTAACAAAATCATTAAATTTTCACTTAATGGTCCGAAAAAGCTATCACATGATCAAGTAGATAAAACCATCACACAGTTTTAAAATTTTGCAGGATAAGCATTCAGAAATTTTTTAAACCATTTTTTTACCTACGTCGGCCATTTTATGCCAATTATGATGATGTGCTGGGAAACGATTTGTATATCATTAAATTTTAACTGTAAAAAAATGTAATCAAGATAAGTAACATGAAGTAATGTAAATTTTAATTTATTGTTAATACATGAGTATTAATTCTAAATAGTGTTATGTAAAAGCATTGGTCCCAAAAAGTTGTAAACAAGTATCTCGTTAGTTTTTTACTATTAAGGAAAATAGTTCCTTCAAAATTAATGTTTTCTTTCTTTTTTTTTTCCTTTCTCAACCCTCGCCTCTAATAATTTAGTTAAAATAAATATTTTAAAATTTAAATATATTCCTTAATAAACGTTGAATCTTATTTTGAGCTAAAAGGGGTTTTTATTTTAATTTTAATCATTTTTAACCTTATGAACTTTCTTTAAATTAAAGTATTTAACTTGCATTTATTTTAATAACTAGAATATTTATTTTCTTGAATTTAATTTTATGAACAAATGCACTTTTGTATTATGTAATGTGATATAAAAAACATGAATTTTCACACTGTTTTTAATTATTTTAATTTGTCTAATTTTTTTCCTGAAAAATTGATTCTGATTGTCTTATATTTTTAAAGTAATCAGTTTTGAAGTTTTTTATTTTAAACGTTCAAAAATATTTGATTTTATGCCAACATAATACAAGGTTATCTGATGAGAATTTAGTGCCTTGAACAATGATTATATAGAAAACACTACTTACAATTAATAAACAAGTTTGTCTAAGTACTTCGGCTTGCGACCCTTCGTTGGTTAATCTGCTGTCTATGGGGCCCTTCACTCAAAAAGGTTGTGCACCCCTACTAAATATAATTTAAAGATGCTCGTTTGTTATAAAATAAATTGAGTGAGGACGTATTTTCGGCTAATTATTTAACAAACATTATTAAGCATTATTTAGTTGAAAGTAACGTAAACGCTCCATTTTTGAATTGCAACAAAGATTTTACAAGATTAAAAGTTTCATTCGCTTCGAAAACCATATTAATAGGAAAATGTTTCAAGCGCTCAAAACAGGAGCCATTTTCTAGACATGCCAAACGTGTATGAAAAGAAACAAAAGTGATTTGAAATATGAAACGAAAAGTTGCCAACGAGAAATGAAAAAATAAAGATGAGAAATAAAACAAGAAAAAAAATCACTCCAGCCGAAAGAGGTAAAAAAATCCACAGAACAAGAAAAACCATAGTGGCCGAGAAGAGCAAATCAAGGTAAAATGCATTTCCACTCGTTATGGAGAGGTGGTGAGGATCTTTAACAAGGGAATAAGTATTAATTTTTATTTTATTCTATAGCCATCGTTGAACAGCGGACCCAATTTTTGGGTTTACGACTACTAATGTTCAACTACGTAGACTTGGTATTTTAAACCCAATACAGAAAACGAGAACTCCTGGATAAAGTATTGGGAGAAACTTGCCATCATGCAGGACTTTGTGAGGCTACTAACCCTCGTTTGCGTTACATGGAGAGGAAGACCACCAAGAACCTCCCACTGTTAGCCTGACAGCAAGGGGACCGTCTACCACTGAAGATATTTCACATCAGCGCTGTGGTCGGTGGAAGCCAGATGATTAATTCGTATCGACCAGTCATCGCTGGAATTCGAACTCTGCTCACGTCCATAGGAAGGTGTTGAGCGATCGCGGCTCAAGCATTCACCTGAATAAAACAAGATTTCAGGGCATCAAGATGAGCTGATGTGACAGTGGAAATAATTTTGACATCGAAATTGAATTTATTCCCATAATTTCCACACTTTGCAGCAATTGGTGATTTTTTGATAACGGACTATGGTATTCCTTAAGTCTAAATTTATTAGGGCGTCTGGTTCCGATGTAGCCAATGTCACGCTGACAATGAATGTAGTCTATGCCCCCAGTGATCATTAAAGCTAATAGGATCTTTAAGAGACCTAAATTTGGTATTTGTTACCTAAAAAGGACTTTAAAATCTTAGTTGTTATGTTACTTAGTTAGATGTTAATTTCTTAGGTTAAGTAAAGTTAGAAGATTGTAAAAGTTAAGTGTGTGCAAATCGGAAGTATGAAACGCAGAAATATTTTGACAATTAGGGTGATTAGAATTAATATGAGATGTTAAAACTCTTAACCAGAGGTGGAAAAATGATCATGCTATCTTTTTTGTTCTCTTTTGGCTACTGTGGTTTTTTTTTCTAGTTTTGTATCTTCCCTTTATTTATTTCATTTTTAAATAGGAGCTCTTAGTTTTACATTTCAAACCATATTTGTTTCTTCTGATTCACGTCTTGGAAATGGGCGCCTGTTTATGAGCGCTTGAAACCTGTATACTGTTTTTTCTTGTTTGAGTATTTTTTGAAACGAACAAAGTTTTCAATCGGATAATAGGTTAATGCTTTAGTTTCTTGAGATTATTTATTTAATGTAATAAAAAATGTTTAATTTTTTGATAGACAATGATAAAAATTTACGTTTAATTTTTAAAATCGAAAATAAGTAAATTTTGGGATTAGAAATGAAATCATGCATGTATATTCAATTATATTTTATTTGATAAATCAATTTGCTTCCCAATGCAAATATTACATGCAAAGTATAAATACAAATACTGAATTAATAAAATATATTTTTTACCTCCAAATGAATCAACTCATTTTAAATGTTTAGTATCTGATGAGATGTCACATTTATTAAAGAAAAAGATATATTAATCAAAATATATAATGTGAATAATAACTATTACAGGTAAATATTAAAACGCATAATGAAAAAAACAGTTTCAGTTGAAATATTTAATAAAAAAAATCAAATGAAGGAAACTCCCATAAGAAAAAGATTTCAAACTAAAGATTTGAATTGGAAATGTTAAAGTTTACATTGAAAAGGTAAAAATAAATTATCTCTTTTCAATGACAGAAAAAAATACGGACAGAATAGTTTTATGTTTTTAAAAAGTTAATAGATCTGTAGTTCTAGAAATTCTAGATGATTATCAATCAGATCAAATTATTAGCGTAAATCGAGCAAAGAATTAATTCCTCCTAAATTTTGAAAGGCCATAGATGGCAGTAAAAAAAAGCTAATCCAAAGCAATATTGACAATAACTGTGACAATTTATCGAAGTAAACAAGATAATGTAATATGGGCAGGCTTCTGAATAAAAGGGTGCACAGTGGTCGATAAAATTACATTTTCTTTGTAGTTAATTACAACTACTTTATTACAATTGTAGTTAACTCTAACTACTTTTCTTAAAAATATAGTTACTACTTCAATACTTTTCGCAGACATACGTACGTTACTGATTAGCATAATTCCCATAAATGTTTAAAATGTTTTGGAATAAAAAATTGGCCAGCATGAGAAGTTATTATGAAATGGTGATTCATCTATTACATGAGATAATTTTTTATTCTACAGTACTTTTGACGAATTTATTTTTTTTAGCCTTTGAACTCTAAGTTCTTCTTGACAGTGAATATTTAATTAAGGAAATGATAAGAAATCGTGAAATATCGTGAAATGGAACACCCTGAATAACTTTATATCTAATGATCGGATCTTCACGTTCTAGGACTCAATCTTAATAATTTGATTTCCAATTATTCCTTTGCTTACAAGATTTACAATGATAATGAACGAAATAATTTAAGAACAAGAGAAAATAACTTCTGCCCACAAAAATAAAAAAAGAAACTTGCTTTGGAACATCAAAAGAAGCAATTTTCAGGGGATAGAGCGTTCACCTTTTCAATGAGATGAACAGGGTTGGAATCCCAGCGATGGCTGGTTGATGCGAATTCTGTATCCGGCTTGCACTGACCACAAGGCTGATGTAAAATATCAGCAATGGTAGACGGATCATGGGTTAGAGTCCCCTTGCCGTCAGGCTAACCGTGGGAGATTTTCGTGGTTTTTCTGCTTTATGTAACGCAAATGCGGGTCAGTTCCACCAAAAAGTCCCCCATGATGAAAATTTCCACCCTACAAGAGTTCCCTTGCCTTTTGGATCGGGTTCAAAATTAGAAAAGCTACGGTATTGAGCATTAGTAAACCCAAAAAAAATTGATTTGGCTGTTCAACGACGAATGTAAAATAAACTTAAAAATACTTTTGCCAGAAATCGCTACAAACTGTTTTTTTCCTCTTCTTTTTTTCTCTATCGCACTTCACGCTACAACTTCCGTATTTAAGAAGTAGTGCACTACACTACAAACTACGAAAATAAAGTATCGACTACAGTAGTTTCGCTACCTGTAGCTCACTTTTTCCGACCACCGAGGGTGCATTATTTTGATTTTCTTACCTCTTTGATGAATTTTCAAAGGAAAAGAAAAACTGCTGATTGATGCAACGGTGATCAAATGAATGGATTCGCAATTCAGGTTGTAAACATACATAGTTGGGTACGCTGCTTATTTCCAACCGCTATTTTATTCTTTCTTTCTTTTGAACTACCATGTTAAAATTTCAATGTTAAAATGTGTTAGCAGATTTAACTAACATGGGAGATATAAATGTATTTTCAACGAAAAATATTAACAGTAGAGTACTGCTTATTAATTGTGTAAAAATACAGAACAAACCAACGATAAAAAAAAAAATTTAAAAAAAAACTTCTGTTCCACAATGCTTCACTATAGCTCATTCACCGAGAGTTGGCACTTGTCTCCACCTTCATCACGTGGTATGCAATGATACTTTTTTGCTATTTTTGAGAAAAGTTTATGAGCAATCCTGAACAAGGTTGCTATTTAATTTTATAATCGGCTTTGAACAGCCGACCCAATTCTATGGGTTTACGACTATTAATGTTCAACTCTGTAGTCTTGTAATCTTGAATCCAATCCAGAAGACAAGGGAACTGCTGGATCAAGTACTGGAGGCTTCGTGGAGGACGTTTTGGTGGAACTATCTCGCATTTGCATTACATGGAGAGAGAAACCACGAAAACCTCCCACGGTTAGCATGACGCAAAAGGACTCTAACCCATGATCAGTCTACCATTGAGGATATTTCACGTCAGCACTGTGGTCAGTGCAAGCCGGATGCGGAATTCGTATCGACTGGGATTTGAACCCGGTTCGCCTCATTGGAAGGCGAACGCTCTATCCCCTGAACCATCGCTGCTCAGGGTTGCTATTTGGCGCGTTACGGCAAAAATATTTATTTCTCAAACTTTATGTTCATTTTTTTTAACATTAAATATTTCCTAAATTTGATATTTCGCGCCATTATTTTAACGATATTTCTCTCTTTTGAGTGAATAGTTTGTCTTTTTTTGAGACATTTTTCTGTGAAAACAGCAGTTTTTAAATTTAAAATATATTTTAATTAGCTAGAGAAACGAAAGCTGTAATAGCAGATGATAAAGCGAAGTAAGTGACTGAAAAAGAATGAACTGTTTGTGTTTGACTTGCATTAAAGGTTGTCTCAATTTCAAGCACGGAGATGCTTCTCTTCTTACTCCCGCGCTGAAATGAACTCTGCTTCCGAGATGGTGGAGCCAAGTGTCAACTCCTGAAGAGTGAACTATATTCCTAGTATTGGTTAAGAGGAGAGGATGGTCCAAACTCGTTTCAAAAACCTCTGCTGCTCTACCCCCTAAATGTTGTTTTCTCCTTTATACACAAGAAGGCACCTAACATTGGGGAACTTGTTTACATCATGTCAATGAAAGCTAGAGTTCTTTCCCTATGTATATTCTTTGATACAACTACTCGTTCAGATTATTGAAATAGTTCATTTTCATGACATTGTTTTATATAATTTAAATTACTAAAAATGAACTCAATCTTTTTCCTAAATGTTTTTTTTTAAATTTATTGTGATACTTTACACTTTTACCGATTGACTTATTGGACGGAAGATACTTTTATATAATAATAAATAAATGGATTTTAAAAAATTATTTTTAATTTCTAATGCAAAAAAGAGAGAAAAAAATCAAAATTTTTATTTTTTTTAAATAGTTTTTAATTTTTTTACAGGTTATCAACAGAAGTTTAGAAAGACTATATGAGAGGATGATTCCATGTCCACACATACCAATGATTGGAGTTCTTTCTAAATGAGCGGTAATTCCAATATTCTTGGCTCCTTAAATAACCATTAGTTTATCATTTACCACTTGGTTGATCGTGTGACACTGTTGATGAAAAACTACGCGGTACTTTTCTTTTTACAGACAAAATTGAGTTTTAATTCATCTAAAAAATCAACGACATATATTTCTAAAATTATTATTTGCATTTTTGTCGAGGATAAAAGATTTTTCTTTAAGAAATAAGGACGCAATTTTTGCAAGTAGTATATCGAAATTTTTAACTGTGTTATAGTGATAGTACAGGGAGTTACATAGCATAGAGGGAGTTACGTTTAGTAACCCTCACCCTCGGTAGTGTTAACATATCTCGGAAGTAATTTTTAACATAATAAAGTGTTTTCTTTTAAACATGTTGGTGTAAGGTCATAAGATAACATTTTTTTTTTAATTTCCTGATAAAGGAGTAATGAAATATTCACGAAAGTTTGAATGCTAAAAATGAGAGGAAAATTCACAAGTATTTGGCCCAGAATTTGCATATTAGAAAATATCTGCACTTAAAGCGACAATGGACTTTCAAAAAAATTTTTAGAAATTCTCAAGGGAATTTGAAATTTTTAGTATATTGAAATTCTCAGTATATATCTATATTGTAAAAACAATTTATATACAAAATTTCAAAAAAATATTTCAAAATTTCCGAAATTAAAAAAAAACACGTCTGAAATTTTGTTAAAATGACAAAATTCCTTTAAAATATTACATATTAGGTAATATAAAAAATTGTTGGGAGTACTTTTTTTTAATTTTATTATTGAAACAAATAACAGAAAAAAAGCAATAAAAAGAACATCATTTTTAAAAAAAAATCATCTTACCGCTATAAAATATCATGTATAAAAATAATACTATTTACTTAATTCAAGAAACTTTTCCAGCGAAATGTTAATAATATTCATAAATGTATAGCATCAAATTCTCAGGTTAATAGAATAAAAATTCATTTCGCTGGAGGAGTTTGAAATTTGTAAATTTGTCAAAAAGGACATTTTGAGAAAAATGACTTTTACTACTTTTTCATTGCAAGGCGCCAAAGGGGCGTGGTCAAACCAGAAATGGCCATGACTTCGTCAATTTTGCTCTAATTCAAGATTTTTTTTTCCTAATGTTCAGTTAAATGCCTAGGTTTCGAAAATATAAAAAGTGAAAAATAAATTTTCTTGGCAAATTTTTGCTTATTTGAAAGTTCCTTGTCACCTTAACTGCTTATTTTGAATGTAATATAAAAAGAAATTTTTATCACACGAGACATTAACAAATTTGATGCATGCGTACAGACTTTTGCACCATACTTCAATACTTGAAAGTTTGAGAACTTTTTATCGTAGTGCATATGACTCTCCAAATAAGCATTACATCTTATTTATTCAACACAAGCAACACTTCAAAAACTTTTTCTTTTCTTCATTGGTAAATTTTGTTCTGAAACTAAATTACAGATTTGAGATTGATAAAATGAAATAAAAGGAATAACCAAATTTATCAAGGCAATTCATTGTATTAAAAAGAAAGATTGTGCTAGGGAATTAACAGAATTCTGGAAGGATTGAGTAGTAAAGCCCGACCCTCATCGCCTCCTATAGTTCCTACGTCACAGCTACGGAGAAAATCAGTTGTTAGGATTTTTCTCAAGCAGGCGTTGCTATATCTGTCCTCAGACTTTCTTGCGTAACAAGCAAAAATCTCTTTTACAGTGGATATATTAATTGCAACCTCTTTATAAAAACTAATTATTATTATTCGATACATCAGATCCGTTAGAGAAATTGAATCTTGGAAATTATTTACTCCAAATATCCTTGAAAATCATCGAATGTGAGGTAAAAGTCACGAAAATATTCGTGATCGGTAAACGCACTGGTCCTGCACATTTTAATTAATAACTTATAACCGTTGTTGAACAGCCAACCAGTTTTTTTTTCTTTTTTTATGGGGGGGGGGGGTTACAACTACTAATATTCAACTCCGTAGCCTTGTAATTTTGAAACTAATACAGAAGACAAGGGAACTCCTGTATAAAGTATTGGGAGAAAATGTACTATCTTGGAGGGCTTTTTTGGTGAAACTAACCAGCATTTGCGCTACATTGAGAGAAAATCCAAGAAAACCTCTCACGGTTAGCCTGACTGCACGGTTAGCCTGACTGATATAACATTTATATTTCCTTAATGAAATTTATATCAAATACCATATAGCGATTTAATTTCAGAATAATCGATCCCTTAGCAATATTTTTTATTTCACTTTATAACCTTCTTTGAACAGCAGACCTAATTTTAACTTTACGTTTACTAATGCTCAGCTTCGTAGCCTTGTAATTTTGAGCACAATCCAGAAGACAAAGGAACTTCTGGATCAAGTATTGGGAGAAATTTGCCTTGATGGAGGTCTTTTTGATGGAACTAACTCGCATGTACGTTACATGGGGAGGAAAAACACGAAAAGCTCCCACGGTTAGCTTGACGGCAAGGGGACTCTAACCCATGATCCGACTATCACCGAAGATAATTTACGCCAGACCTGCGGCATAAAATATCGGTGCAAACTAACCGGTCTGCGCAAGCCGGATGCGGAATTCGTATCGACCAGCTGTCGCTGGGATTCGAACCCGATTTACCTCATTGGAAGGCGATCGCTCAATCCCCTAAGCCATCACGGCTGAAATAAAGTATTATGAGAATTTTTAAAAAGCAACTGCTCTGTGCTTTAAAAAGTTATATTACGCGCAACTTATAAAAATTGAGATTACATAGTCTCGGCTAATTTTTTAAGGTATTATGTTAATTTGATATAAAGTTCGTCTTAAAATGTGTTGCAAAAATATTTTATAAAATCTTTAAAGGAAGCAGATGAACGTTGGTGGGTTTTTTGCTTCATCAGCTTTTTGTTGGCCACCGTTCAAAATAATGGTTATAGTCAAAACAAGTTTTAGCTAAATTCTAGAAAACACAAGAGAGAAATTGTTAGCACACGCTACAAAAATTTCGGTCTGTACATGTTTTGACCGCTTTATGATTTAGAAAGATAAAAGTTTGAATTTGAACTCAAAATCAAACCGTTTCGACTATATCTAACAAAAAGAGAAGGTCATAAAAGGTTTTCACTCATTTTCGACCAAACAACCACGTGTTTAAATTTTTCTCCAAACATTACAGTTAGTAGGAAATCATTAACCTAACAATTTTTGTTGTTGCAAATGCCAAAAAGTTACGGCAAAACATTCTGTATCCAACTTCAGATAAATGGATTATGTTTGAGAATTAAAAATTTTGATTTGAAGCAACATTTGAAATCATTCTGCGATATGTAAGCACACCGAGGAAAATCTTTATCCAGCTAAACTTTTTCCTCAGTTAACCCTTAGAAAAAAGTTACGGTTGTAGCAAGTTCTAGAGAACTTTTGATCAAATAAACCAGAGAACATATTACACATCTGAAACTATACCTAACAACAAAAGAAAATCTACACAATCCTGTATGTCATCTTTTTACGTGTTTTCCTTTTTTAATCAATCAGATGCAGGAGCTAAGTGAACGAAATACTATGGTTAGTGCTGAAATCACGTTTAAAATAAGCTGTTACATTGAAGATAATCTGGTGCAGCCATCTTGTGTGTAATAAAAGAATTTAAAAAAATTCGGGCACAACAGACGGATATGTTTAAACCATTTTAGTGCTTTACTTTTGAACGCTCTATCCCGGAAGTATCACGGGCACGAGAAATGGGAGACGAAAGCTCACCCCATGATTTTGACGGGAAAGAGGGGGAAGGGGCTTTGACCTAGAAACCACAAGTTTGGATTTTGGTCAAAAGGTCAGTTTGGTCTAAAGATCAGTCCATTTTATAGTAAATCGTAAAAGCACGTTATCCCATTAAAAAATACCGTTTGCCTGACCGCTAAAAAGTTTTATATCCAAAATCAGTTTTAGCTCATTTTTGACCCAGAAATCACGAATGAATTATGCCACAAAATGTTAAGCTTAGTATAGGATATCGTTAACCCATCAAACCGTTTCTCCAAAATTTTAATTTGGCCCATTCGCCAAAAAATAGTATGCCTAAAAAAATCTTGCAGAATTTTTGTCCACGACGCCACAAGTTTGAGTTATGCCCTAAAACGTTAGCCCGTTGTATAAAATTGCTTTAAAAATAAAAATAAAAAAAATAAAAAATCTTCCACCAGAATAAAAATTAATGCCAAAATCGCTTTTAGTTTCTTTAAAAAAAATATGACACTTTGAAAGAAAGCTAAACTTTCTCCTCGTTGTACCATTCCGTAATCCCATGTTTGTGCACAAAAGTGTTTCGTCACCGAATTAACACAGCTAATTTTTCAACCACATTTACACATTTAATTTACAATTATTAACCTATTGAGCCTCTCATGTTTACCCACTAAAGAGTTTTTCTCAGCCAACCCTCTTCCCCCCCCCCAAAAAAAAAGAAAGCTACGTCAAAAACTGGTTTTCAATAACAACAAAAATCAGAAGTTAGAGTTTGTGTCTCAAAACGTTAGCCTATTGTAGGAAATCGTGATCACTTTCGATCACCAAAACTTTTCAAAACTAAAATAAGTTTTAGCTAATTATTGATTAAAAACTGAAACTTTTAATATTGCCTTTAAAGTTTGGTCAATATTAAGACAGTAAATGTCCACGGTAGGATAACCTATTCAAAAACAATAATGGCCAAACCAGCATTTTATACACATTTGATTAATCTAAGCATTTTTTTTTAATTTAAAATATTAAACCAGTACCGATTATACACCCAATTAAGAAAATCTTTAGCCTACTTAAACTTTACAACGACGCAAGTTGTCTGAAATATTACCAAAAAACGAAACATTTCAATCCTACCGCTGTTAATCCATGCTCGGAAATCGTTACCCCACCGTCTAAAAAATAATTATTAAGACAAATATTAGCTACTTTATAAACTGCAAACAAGCTCGAACTCGACCCTCTAAACCTTAACCCATAAAAAAAATTTTAATCCTGCGTTGAAATATCCACCAAGATAGGCTACAAAACAAGTAAAAAGAGTTTGTTCCCCCCCCCTAAAAAAATCGTTAACTTTTCCACCAAAAAGTAATTATGGCCAAATAAAGTTTAAGCTTAATTTTTTTAACTGGAAAACACTATTAAGATTCGCCTCTAAACAATTGCTCTTTGTTTCTTCATAGTTATTCCATACCGCAAAAAAGTGGAAATAGTTTAAACTTATTTTTAATCAAAAAACTAAGAATTAGAATTTTCCCTGCTGACGTTAGACTTTTATAGGAAATCGTTAACCCACCCAATTTTTGTTAGCCTGTCAGGCAAAAATCGAAAATTCTAATCAAAATATAGTGAGAACTTAATCTATATCTCTTTCGAGTTATCCTCTTTCTCAATTTCTTTAGGGAATTTCTAAAATTGTGCGCTTTGAAATACTTAATATAATATTTGATTTCTAACTATTTCCTTTGCTATTTCAGGTTTTGGCCTTTAGTTTCGTAAGAGGGAAGATAAAGCCACTGATAGCAACTAAAATAGGACTATTTGCTACTAAGTTCGAGGTAAGGCGACTATGGCTATTATTTTTACAAACAAAAATTAGCTCAAAAGTGACAATTTTTAAAAAAATTACAACTTTATAAAAAGATTTATTTAAGAAAAAATGTTGCCAAGTTAATAATTTGCCCCTTATTTCTCAAATTTATATATAGATATCAAATTTTGAAAAATCATGTGGAAATGGCGGAAAAGCAAACACTCAAATTACAAATTGCGTCTCGTAATAATATCCAATCATACATCAAAATATCGGAAATGAAACGAAACAGAATGGACAAAAACAGTCAAGATGTGCTGCTAAGGAAATATGAAAGCGTCGAATCGGTGCATTGTGGGTAAAAAAAAAAGTGATTTGTTAAATGTGATATTTTGACCTTAAACCTATTTTTTGTACCTATTTTTGAAAATGACCAAAAATAGATAAAAAAAAAAAGTGGGTTTTTCAATGAAACTGTCGCGTTTTGAGTGTGTGAAAAAAGTGATAATTCAAAACTCGCGTATCATAACATCATATTCAAAATGCTGAAATTTCTTAAACTGCATTGAAATAACCAAAAAGCAACCAAAAATAAACATTGCTTTCCAGGGAGTCGGTGTGAAAAGTCCGATTATTTTTTTATATTACGCATGTGTATACAATGCGAGGGTTATAGGTAAGAAGGTGATAGAACACAACTATACAAACACGAATCACCCTACAATCCTTGATCGTAAATCGCTAGAGAACGAAACATGTTGTGTCACGAAAGGATGGGAAACAAGGTAGGCAGAGACTGGAATGGTAAAAAACCTATAAAATGAAGAAAAGTATTTTTAACAAAATAAAATTAAACGGTAAGACCCCCATCACGAGAACTGCTCTAACTTGCAACCGACAACATTAACGCAGGGATTAGCGAAAACACCACCTAAATCAAAATTTTTGATAGTTTTCCATTGATGGACCAACATTGCCTTTGTGTTGATGATCAATAATTCCATCATGAAACATATTTTTTATGGTAACCAACATAATTAACCATCATCTCAATGTGACTGATTTATGATGATCCAATATAAGAATAACAACTTGTTTGGATCGTTTGTTCATGTTTATCAATTTCCATCATAGTGTCTTAGAAATCAAATGCTAGAGCGATCATGAACCACTATCATCCCAATGTAGGAATTCAGATTAATTTATGATGGTCCAATATTAAAAAACACAAATTGATTTGATTCCTGAGAACCAACAAGAATTCCCATTAAGCTATCCTGAAAATGTACAGTTGGAACCATCGAGGATCATCATGGATTGTTGTTTCATGAGAATAAAACTTCTCTTGATGGTTCACCATCATAAATTTAAGTAGCATTTTTCATCATGGATTGATGGAAGCTTGTGGGCATATCAAAAACCATGAACACATAATGAAAAATATTGGATGATGGTAACCATCATGAGTCGCACTGAAACCAACATAAACCATCAAAAAAATTTGATGGAACCATCAAGAATTTAGACTTGGGTATGCATTTGTCTTGTGGTGTCAGCAGCTACTGATATCAGAGGAAACAAGGACTTCAACAAAATCCATGGGACCATCGTCGTAGATGAGGCTCACTTCTTATGACGCTAGAAAAAAAAGTGCGCAAATGACAAATCAGGTATCAACCAGTTGATTGGACCACCACGACCTATTCGTCATCTCCAATACATGATATCTAAGGCGTTACGCACATCTACAATATAATCAGGAGTCCCGTCGTATTGAAACCACGTGCGTTGTTTGATTTGTAATGGAACGCAAGTAAATAGTTCTGCTAACACCTCTCGCAAATACACAAGGTATGAATCTCTCTCCAGGCGTGTTTGCAGTAGGTATGGCCCAATCAGATGATCGTACACCATTCCGCCAAACATTTAGCCTGAAAACATTGTTGGAACAAACTTGAACGCAATATGTGCGGGCTCTCAGTTGCCCAATCATGATAGCTGTAGATATTGAAATACCATAGCATGTAAATGTCCATTCCTCAGTGAACAATACTTGTGCACAACGACTTGGGTCCACAGACATCTGCTGGAGAAACCACGTGGTAAAATTGATAAGTGCCTGATAATCTAGGCCCTGAACTCTCTGCGCATGGTAGAGATGTATTCCTTGATCTCGTAGTATTCGCCACAACGTATTGCGGGAAACATAACCGGCCTGAGACATTTGCCTCGTGCTAGATTCAGTTCTCGCACTGATACGATGCGCAATTGGGTCCGTTACAGATCTTAGAGCTTCTCTTGCAATGTCGTCTGCAGTTCCGTACATGTAATATCTGCCTTCTCCTAATTCGAGTCAGCATTCATCTGATCGGAGATCCACAGAGCAATTAAAAATAGTTACTCTGTCATGCAATTTAATAACCGACATTGAACAGCCAACCCAATTTTTGGGTTCACGACTACTAATGTTCAACTCAGTAGCCTTTTAATTTTGAATTCAATCCAGAAGATAAGGGATTTCCCGGAGCAAGTATTGGCAGAAATGTGTCTCCGTGGACGGCTTTTTGATGAAACTAACCCGCATTTGCGTTACATGAAGTGGAAAACCACGAAAACCTCCCACAGTTAGCGTGATGGCAAAGGGACTCTAACCCGTGATCCGTTTATCACTGAGGATTTTTTAAGTCAATACTGTGGTCTGTGCAACGCGGATGAGGATTTGATATCGATCAGCCACTGCTGGGATTCGAACCCGGTTCACATCATTGAAAAGCGAACGCTCTACCCCCCGAGCCATGTCGGCTTTTTGCCGAGCAATTGAAAATACAACGATTGATTCCGAGAAAAGTGGATAGACAACTGTTTTTTTTCTATTTTCAATGCTATGAAAGCTAAAATGGAATGCCAAAAAACTGATATCTATTGTTCTGGCGATGAGAAGTTTACTATGCTATGTAGTTCCTGTTGCAAGGATATTTTATCGAAGACCCCAACAACTCGGCTAGAGGTTTTATAAAGTTACATGCAGGATACTGGACGTGGCAGGTATCTAAGAACGCCATCTGTAACGGTGACGAAATTGTGCATCGTATCAACGCGAGAACTGAATCTTGCACGCGGGAAATATCTCAGCTCATTTACGTTTCCCGTAATGATAATAATGGCAAGGTTCTGCTTAACAACCATACATTGATTCCAAATGCATAAAATTCTAAGTTTGATTTTTTTGACAGCATGACAGTACTGTGAACAGCCTTCTTATGGATCGCTGGGAGGCTCGCTCTAGTGAGTTGCGACTTACGTTCGAACCATATATTCTACTAGGATTTACTGTTCTGTTTAGTTCTGTTCTATCCTCTCCTAACGTAAGTACCATGAGTTTTGGGACATCTGTATATAAAGGAACATAATCAAGATTAACGAACATACGATGGGAATCTTTTATACCAAGCTCAAACTGGTCAGCGCTTGACACACTTTTCAAATAATGGACCCTATTATTACTTTTTATGTAATTTTTTTAATTCATGTGCTACTTTTATTAATCAAGACAAAGTTGTCTCGAATAATAGAAATAACACATAAATTAAATGGTAAGGTGATATGCAAGGTGAGAAACAAATCCATCCTGTGTTTGAAAGGCTTATCAACAAATTTTACTTGATAAATAGACTTTTTTTAAGAAACGTTCAATTTGTGAATCTTTGGTGATGCGGCAGAATTCGAATTCTTCCCACACTTGCTACAATATATCGCTATAAATGGTAGTGGATGTGGCCTTTCATCGTAATCCTGCTAAATAATAAATACTTTGATTTAATCTCATAAGGGATTTAAATCTGGAGATCTACAATTTAGACTGCTTTTTTTAAAATATGGTTCTACTGACGTAACTATTTCTCTAATAGGGAAGAGTTAGGAAGTTAATTGAGGGCCGCTAAGACCCTAAGTTCGTTCCTGAATGTCGTAGTGTATTGAAAATAATTGAGTTTTTAATACCATGTGCAAATGGTATAAGAATTCTTTTATATAGATTTGATTTGAGCACTTCAATTTTTTTTGAACTATTATTTTATTAAAGCAACTATTTTTTTTTATAGGAAACAGTTATGGTGTCAGTTGAGCTGTATAACGTAGTACAACAAAATACAGGTAAGATAATAATTCTTATGTTTTATTAATTCTGAAATCTTCACCTGTTTTGATCAAAGATTTAAATTTGTCAATGCCTATTTGCTACCAATTTAATTTGCTGGAGTCTTGAAAATGGGTGCTTGTCTTTGAGCGCTTGAAACATGTATACTGTTATTTCTTGTTTGAATATTTTTTGAAGCGAACAAAGTTTTAATCGGATAATAGCTTAATGATTTAGTTTCTAGAAACTATTTGTTTAATGTAAAAAAAAAATAATTCATTTTTGATAGGCAATGATAAAATTTACGTTTAATTTTTAAAATAGAAAATAAGTACAAAAATTTGGGGCTAAAAATAAAACCATGCGTGTACATTTAAGTCTAATTTATTAAATAAATCAATTTGTTGCCCAATGTAAATATCACATGCAAATATTGAATTGATACAAATATATGCTTACCTCCAAATGAAACAATTCATTTTAAAGTATCTAATGAGACGCCACAATGTATTTAAAAAAAATTAATTAATTAATCAATGTAAAATGTGAATAAAAACTATTGCAAGTAGATATTAAAGCGCATGATTAAAAAAAGTAGTTTCAGATAAAATATTTAATAATAAAATCAAATAAAAGAAACTTCCTTAAGAAAAAGTTTTCAGACTAAAATATTACATTTTACACTAAAAAGCTGAAATATTATAGCTCTTTTCAATGATCGATTAAAAGACTGTCTCTGATACAAACAGAATGATTTTATGCTTCTGAAAAATTGATACATCTGTAGTTCAAGAAATTCTTGATGATAAAAGGCAATTTTACTGGAGAGAATAATTCACACAAATGTTCCAAAATGGTTTTGAATAAAAAAATTGACTTAGTTAAGCATGAGAAGTTATTAAGAAATGTTAATTCATCTTTACATGAGATAGTTATTTATTCTAAAGCACTTTTTACGAATCTATTCTATTAACCTTTAAACTCTTATGTTCTTCTTGACAGTGAATATTTAATTATGGAAATGATAAGAAATCATCTAATATTTAGGATTTAAGAATTAATGCATTTTGATTGCCCTCTAGAAATGAAGTACAAGTGCACAAAATAAAAAATGGAACACCCTGAATATCTTTAATGATCTGATCTTCACGTTCTAGGACTCCATCTTAATGGTTCGATTTCCAATGATTCCTTTGTTTACAAGATTCCCAATAATAATGAACGAAATAAATTAAGAACATGAAAAAATAACTGCTGCAAATAAAAATTTAAAAGAACTTGCTGCTCTGGAGCATCAGACGAAAAAAAAATTTTTTTCAGTGATAGAGCTTTCGCCTTCCAATGAGGTGTCCCGGGTTGGAATCTCAGCTGTGGCTGATTGATACGAATTTCGCATCCGGCTTGCACCAACCACAGTGCTGGCGTAAAATATCCTCATTGGTAGACGGATCATAGGTTAGAGTCCCCTTACCATCAGGCTAACAGAGGGAGGTTCTCGTGGTCTTCCTGTCCATGTAACGTAAATGCAGTATAGTTCCACCAAAAAGTCCCCCACGAAGGAAATTTCTACCAATACTTGATTCAGGAGTTCCCTTGTCTTCTGGATTGGGCTCAAGAATTCAAAGCTACGGTGGTGAACATTATTAGTCGTATACCCAAAAAATTGGGACGGCTGTTCAACGACGGTTATGAAATAAACTTTAAAAGTAGTTGCCAGAAATCACTCCAAACTACTATTTTTGTGTATAACACTACACGCTAGACTACGAACAACGAAAAAAAAGTATCGGCTACAGTAGTTTCGCTACTTGTAGCGCTCTACTTCCGACCCATGAGGGTGCATTATTTTGATTCTCTTATCTCTGTGATGAATTTTCAAAAGGAAAGGAAAACTGCTAATTGATGCAACGGTGATCAGGCGGATGGATTCGCAATTCAGGTTGTTGGACAACTCTACATGCATAGTTGGGTACGCTGCTTATCTCCAACCGCTATTTTATTAAAATTTCAATGTTAAAATGTGTTAGTACACTTAATTAACATGGGTGATATAGATGCATATTCAAAGAAAAATCTTAATAGTACAGTACTGTTTATCAGTAAAGTAAAAATACAGAACAAACCAATGAGAGAGAAAAAAATAATGAAAAAAAATCTTTCCCACAATGCTTCACTATTCCCAGTATTGGTTAGGAGGAGAGGAGGGTGCAAATCTACCGGGTCACAAAGTCCTACATGTTTCCGCAGCAAATCAGTACCTCTGGGGGTACAGGATTGGAGATCGATCATTCTCTGATTCAGGTCAAAATTACGATCTGCGGATGAATGAATGGATGTATGAATGGGTCCGCCCTATATTTTGGTGCGACGTATGGTGTGGCAGAAGTCTAATTCTTGCCCATAGATGGCGCCACTGAAAAACAAGAAACGCACACTCTGCACAAATTTGCCCGGTTTCACCAAGCAGGCTTGCACGTGTGGCAAGTAGCATTAGCAACAACAACAAGAACCTCTGTTACTGTGCCCCTAAACGTTGTTTTCTCCTTACACACAGGGACCATGCCTAACATCGGGGAACTAGTTTACATTATGTCATTGAAAGCTAGACTTGTTTACCTATGTACATTATTTGATAAAACTACTCGTTCAGATACTCGCATGAATTACTGAAATAGTTTATTTTAATGACATTGCTTTTTGTAACTAAAAATAAGCTCAATCTTTTTCCTGAATTTTTTTTTTATTACAATGCAGCAAACGGAAAAAGTGTAAAATATCATAATTAGAATTAATATATTTTACACTTTTTTCCGATCAACTTATTGGACGGAAGGCACTTTTAGATAATAATAAATAAATGGATTGAAAAGAATTATTTTTAATTTCTAATGCAAAAACAAAAATGCAACATTTTTATTTCTTAAAATAGTTTTATATTCTCTTACAGGTTGGAAAGACTATTTGAGGGGATGACTCGCCTACCTATGATTGAAGTTCTTTTTAAATGAGCGGTAATTCCAATCTTTTAAATATCTATTAGTTAATCATTTACCACGTGGTTGATCATGTGTAACACTGCAGAGGAAAAAACTAAGCGCTAATTCTCTTTATACGGACAAAATTGTGTTCTAGTTTATTTTAAAAATCAAGGTCATGTATTTATAAATTTATTATTGCGCTTTTGGCATAGATAAAAGATTTTTCTTTAAAAAAAAATGAGGACGTTGTTTCCGGAATTAATATACCGAAATGTTTCACTGTGTGATACAGGGAGTTACATAGCATAGAGGGAGTTATGTTTGATTAACCTCCCCCCACCGTAGTTTTTACATATCTCGGAAACTTTGCAAGTAACTTTTAACGTAATAAAGTGTTTTCTTTAATACTTGTTTGTGTCACAAGACATCAAAAAATAAATTTATTTCCTGATAAAGGAGTAATGAAATATCCAGAAAAGTTTGAATTCTAAAAATGAGAGAATTTTCAAGTATTCAGCTCAGAATTTGCACTTAATTGTTCATTTTTAATATAATCTAAAACAAGACATTTATATCACACTATACATAAACAGATGGAATCAAATTTGATACATGCGTACAGACTTTTGCACCCTATTTCAGTATTTAAAATTTTGTGAATTTTTTATACGCATTGCATATGATTTTTACAATCCAAATAAACATTACATCTTTATTCAACACAAACAACACTGCGAAAACTTCCTTTTTTCATTGATAAATTTTGTACGTTAACTAAATTGTAGATTTACGATGTATAAAATGAAATCATTTATATATTGAAGTCATACTCAATTAAACTTGCAAGTAATTCAGCCTAGAATTTGCCTATTAGAAAATATTTGCGCTTTAATGTTTATTTTTAATATGGTGTAAAAGACATTTTTATCACACGAGGCATTAACACATGGAATCCCATCCTTACAGACTTTCGCACCATCCTGTAAAACTTAAAAACTTTGTGAATTTTTCGTGTGCAGTGCATGTAATTTTCTCAATCCAAATAAACATTGCATCATATTTATTCAACTCAAATCTGCAAACAATTTTTTTTTTCGTTGGCGAATTTTATTTTTCAACTACATCAAAGATTTGCGATATACATTCCGTGCCCAAATTAATAAAGGCACTCTAAGATTCTATGTAAAATCTTAATTATCAGGTGAATACTCTACAGTTTTCTTGTTTTCGCACGACTGAAACCGGTTTGCACATGTTTACGTTCGTGCTTTTTTTTCACGAATTTATATATTGCGAATTTATTTGACGATTTTTTATTTATATCACGAATTTATTTGTTTAACTAGAATTTATTTGTTTATGCAGGTTTTTTCATTGCATTTCACTTATTTCAGTTTTTAATAGACTTAATTCTAGCCAAAGTTTTAACCTTTTTTAAAGAGATATCAGTTTTAGAAATTTTATCTGAAGATTTTATATTATAGCACATTTCTAATAGGTTTAACGAAATACATGTCATTTATTTGAATTCAAATTTATTTTAATGACTTAGTATTTACTAAAAAGATGCAATTTTTAAAAAAAAAAAAAGTTGCTATATAGATTTGAATGATTGTTTTGAATTCTTAGAATTTTGTGCATTTGCAATGTACCTAAGTTAGTAGCGAGCGAAGCAAACCATACAAGATTGCGTAGCAATTTTCGGGATTGGAGAGCGTTAGCGAGCAGGGGGCGCAGCTTACTAGTTCTATTGAATTTATATTTACACAGAACATTTCTCACCAGTTTTAACAATGATCCGCTTAGGATAGAACACAAATCAATGCAAATTTGAAGATTAATGAATCATTTTTTGGAATTTTCAAATCTGCATTTCAGACAACATTTAATGATTAAACAAGCTTTTTGTTATCTATGTATTAAACGCAATTGCAACTTATTATGAGAATCTGAAAATTATTCAAAATTTTGCTGTTAGATATAAAAATGAACACATTAAGAAAGTTTGTTTATACTTTACTTTATAGATTATTCGGGTATCTGTTCAAATAGAAGATTCAAACTTCTATCCGAAATTTTTGCCCTCTCTGACCAAGAACCTATATTTGTAGCACTTTTGCACAAGATCGGTATAGTCAAAAGAAATAGTTCAGTTTAAAAATAAGAGTTAGAGAACTTCTGAAACACTCATTTCAGTCGAAATCTATTTATTTACTTAGCACCAAACTTACGATTTTTCAAATCTTAAATTGGCAACATTTAATTTATACGTGAATACGTTGAACCTATTATTTTTTTAAAACATATAAATACACATTTCGTTTTATTAGAAACATATGAATGTTGAAAGATTTAAATCCCTTCCTTAAAAATATATTTTAAAATTTTAATAAATTATCTTGAATTTGGATAGGTCGAATAAATCTGGTATTTATACTAAGCTAACATTCTCAACTGAAATGGTTTTAAATTTTCGAAGAGATTTAAAGAGACTTTTGCTGCAATATTAAATTTAAGTTCTAATTTTGTCATCTAACTTGTTCTAATTTTTTCATCTAACTTATACTTAAACTTTGTTTTGAAGTAAGTTTTATAATTTATTTGGAACTTGAAGTACCTTATAGTTTATGTACCCATTTTCGAAATTATCAATTAAAACTAGTTTTGCTTACCAGGATTATGGAAACTTCATAAAATATTTTATTTTATAACAGCCGTTGAACTGCCGACCCAATTTTTTTTTATTTGGGGCGGGGGGAGGGGTTTACGAGTATTAATGTTAAACTCCGCAGTCTTGAATTTTGAACCTAATCCAGAATACAAGGGAATTCTTGGATCAAGTATTGGGAGGAATTTGCATTTGTGGAGTACTTTTTGACGGAACTAACCCGCGTTTGCGTTACATGGAGGGAAAAACCACGAAAACCTCCCACGGTTAGCCAAGCTGCAAGGGAATATAAAATTTAGATTTCTTTGATAAGATTTACATCAAACACCATATATGGATTTATTTTCAGACTAATCGACCTTTTAGCAATCATTTTTTATTTCAATTTATAACCATCGTTGAACAGCTGACCCAACTTTGGGTTTACGTCTACCAATGTTCAACTCCATAGCCTTGTCATTTTGAACCCATTAAGGAAGACAAAGGAGCTTCTGAATCAAGTATTGGGAGAAATTTTGCCTTTGGAGATCCTTGTGATGGAACTTAAATCATTTGTGTTACATCGAGAGGAAAACCTCCTACGGTTAGCCTAACGGCAAGGGGACTTTCTTTCTTTCCAGACGCGGATAAGTACCTACGTTAGTAAAGCCCTTACCCGTATAATCCGCGTCTGGCCACTATTCCAGCCAACCTCAACCAATTATTTAAAATTTCAAAAGAAAGGAGGTTACAATTTGGTTTATAAATATACAGAAATATTATTTTGTTTACAAATATACAGAAATACCAATTATAGTTTAAACAAGAATTTTTTTAAACTATATGGGATATAGAAAGTGAGAATAAATAAATTTTGAAAAGTAAATTAATAAGAAAAAAAGGTTAATAAAAAAAAAAAAATTTCTTAGTTCTCCATTAAAATTTTGATTTCCAGGTATTAAATAATAAAGGAAAGTATAATTAAAATGTTATAATAATAAATAAAAAATTGAATAGAAAAGATATGCGCAATATTTACAACATACGGCAAGGGGACTCTAACCCATGATCCGTCTGAGGATATTTTACGCTAGCACTGTGGTAGGCGCAAGCCTGATGCGGAATTCGTTTCGACCAGCCATCACCGAGATTCGAACCCGATTCACCTCATTGGAAGGCGATTGCTGTACCCCCCTCCCTGAGCCTTCACGGATCAAATGAAATATTGTGAAAAAATTAACAAAACAACTGCTCTATGCTCATAAAAGTAATATTGCGTGTAACTTATAAAAATTGAGATTACATAGCCTCGGCTGATTTTTGAGGTTTTATGTTAATTTGATATAAAGTTCGTCTTAAAATGCGTTGCATAAATATTTTAAAAAATCTTTAAAGGAAATGCAAATGAACGTTGGTGGATTATTTGCTTCATCAGTCTTTTGTAGGCCATCAGGCAAAAACGTTTATAGTCAAAACAAGTTTTAGCCAGATTCTGACCTAGAAAACACAATACTGAACTTTACGTCAAAAGTAAGCCACTTGTAATAAATTGTAAGCACACACTACTAAAAGTTCTGTCCATACAGTTTTTGACCGCTCTATGAATTAGGAAAAAAAAGTTTGAATTTAAACTGAAAATCAAACCTTTCTAACCATATCTAACAAAAGGGATATGGTCAAAAAAAGTTTTCACTAAGTTTCGACTAAACAACCACGTGTTTTTACTCCAAATATTAACAGTTATTAGGGAATCGTTAACCCAACAACCAATTTTGCTGTTACAAACGCCAACAAAGTTACGACCAAAACAGTTTGTACCCAACTTCTGTTAAATGGATTAAATTTGAGAATTAATAATTTTGATTTGAAACAACATTTGAAATCATTCTATTATACATAAACACATAGAGGAAAATTGTTATACAGCTAAATTGTTCCTCTAGTCAACCCTTAAAGAAATTATGTTTTGTAGTGTGTCTACCACTACAAAAATATAATTCCAATTCACTAGTATATAAGACATGTTACTTGATTCTATGGTGGGGTAACTTTTCATAGATGAAGGTTGACATTGTCGATAACTGCTCTCCCCACATTGGTGACCCGGACGTGATGTGAACACGCTTACCTTGACGGAAACTCCCACTTCGATTTGAACACGCCTACTTCGATGGATGGTTCCCGTTGAACAGTTGATTTTCTACTTGTGACTGTTACAATATCTACCTCGCGCTGTTGCAACTGAGTCTCGATCACACACAACGTATAGACTCGACTGCTAAAGGTAGCACTGGAGCGACCACGACCGTGAACTTTATACAGTTCTCACAATCAGCAAGCAAAAAGTACGGTGATCTTAATACAGCTCTCCCGGCTTCTCACAAAACAGCAATGAATCAGCTAGTGGTATCCGTTCATCGTATACTATCGTAGATAAAATTCTGGTGGGGGAGTACTGTAGTGTGTCTACCACTACAAAAATATAATTCCAATTCACTAGTATATATAAGACATGTTAACTCGATTCTATGGCGGGGTACCTTTTCATAGATATGAAGGTTGACATTGTCGATAACTACTATCCCCACATGTTTGTTTCCCCACTCCTAGCGAGCCTTTGATCTAATAAAGAAGAGAACACATATCGGCGTCTGGAACTCTCCCTTTCAACAAAAGAAAATCTACACCAACCTGCATCTCTGTCTGGTTTTACATGCCTACCTTTTTAACCAATCAGATACATGCAGTGTGAGGGTTGGATGAACTCAAAAACAATACTCATGTAATTGCTTTATAATTTGTTTTTAATAATCAATATATATCTTAAAATAAATAAACAAGCAAGTCTTGCTAAACCACGATGAAAAATAAAGCTATCTCTTACACAGTCTGTCTATGGGAAGAATTACCCTAGCCATATGTCTAGGGCAGTGGCGGTGACTATGGTTACAAGGTTTAATTATTTCAAGTAAGAGTATTGGGTCACTATTTAAGATGGGATTTAGCTGGTTTCTGTGGCAGCAGACGGCCATAGATTTTGTTCTAAGGGGAGTTTTTTATATAGACGGTAAAGTTTAAGTCTAGTCTAGTTTTTATGTAGACTATAAGTCTTTATATAGACTCTATAAGTTCCTCTCTTCGTTTTCCTCTAATCCAGTGATCTTTCTCACAGTGCACTTATTCGTTTTGTAGAATATAATTGTCTTAAATGTATTAATAAATTCTTATTTAATTTTGAGATTTGAAAATGCTTATCACATTTATATCTTATTGTTTTCTTTGCAATTTTTACAGAACAAGTGTGGCCTTGGTTTCCTTATAGGGAAGAGTTATGACGTTAATAATGTAATGCACCATAATTTAGATACGGATTTCATTTTTATGTTCCATTAATTTTAAAATCTCCATGTGTTCTGACTAATCATTAAATTCTTCACTTTTTACTTCGCAATAAAGATTCCGAAACAGTTTAATTTTTATTCGAGATGCAGTAGAAATACTATTTTAGTTTTTTTGAAAACACTTAGTGCAGCTTAATGATGCTAACTGTCCCTTTTGCTGGCTTTTTTATTCTCGTTAAAATGTGAATTTCAAAACCTATTCTCTTAAACTCTCAGTAATCTGAATTCTCATTATTCAGCGATCAGACTCCTTTAAACTTGAATTTTGATGTAAACAATATTTTTTTTTCTCATTAATTTAAGAGCTTTTACCCAAATGGTCAACAATCATTAAAAAATTGCTTTACTTTCATGATGTTTTCTGAGAATATTTTGAATGATACCTTACAAACAGAGAAATGTTCTAGTAGTATTTTAAAAATGTTTTAAATTTCAATAAAGATTAGAAAAATTCGGTAATCTCCATTTGCCCATCAAACTTTTTGTTTGATTGCCCGCTAAAAAATTCCCCACAGAAATTGTAGCTGATTTTTTGACCAAATCAGCAAACATTTGGATTTACAATCTGAAGGTATTAAGTTTAATCTATCATCGCTATCCCGATAAGAATTTTGTTAATTTGTCCACAAAAAATAAATAAATAATAATAATATTCTTCAAAATAAGTTTCAGCTAATTTTCGACGAATTTTTTTCTAACTAATTCGACGAATAAGTTTAATTTTCGCCTTCAAATTTAAACCCAGTTTCGGACATTGTTAACCTAAGTAAAATAATTGTTTGCCCATTTGTCAAATTATGTTTAGGATTAAATAAGTTTTAACGATGTATTAACTTAGAAGATAATTTGCTTCCAAACAGTGCATAAAATTATTAGTGCATTTTAATAAATGACAAAATGGAAAAACAAGAACAAACTATAAACCTCTTTGTCCTTGAAGCAATAAATTTGAACTTTGTCTTGAAATGTTAGCCCATAGTAGCAAACCATTATCCAACCAGAAAGACTTAAAAATATTTGTCCAGTGTAAACATTCGTTACGAGGTTTTCAATAAAAATGGCCTTTTCTGAAGAAGCTGGCCAATTTTTTCAAAAAAGCTAGAGTAGGAAATATACTTTTTCCATCTAAACTTTTCTTTACCAAACCTCCCATATAAATACATGGTTACGTCGGAATAAACCCCTTAACAATCTTACTATGTTAAAAAAAGCGCCTATTTCTTATTCAATAAAATTATATACATAGAAAAGATGTAAGTACAATATTTATGTGATTTTCGAGATTTTTTCTTAGCTTGAAATTTAAAATAAACTCTTGTTACATTAAAAATAATCTGGTGCAGCCATCTTCTATGTAAAAAAATAATTTAAAAAATGTGGGGCACAAGAGACGGATATGTTTAAATCATTTCGGTGCTTTACTTTTGAGCATTCTCTATCCCGGAAATATCACGGGCACGAGAAATGTGAGACGAAAGCTCATGCCTTGATTTTGACGGGATTCAGCAGGAAGGGCTAAGTTAATCTTTGACCTAGAAACCACAATTTTGAATTTTACCTCTAAACGTCATTTCAATTTATAGTATACCTTGGAAGCACCTTTTTCCCATTAATAAATACCATTTGCCTGACTGTTAAAATGTTTTACATCCAAAATCAGTTTTAGTTTATTTCTGACCTGGAAATCACGAATGTATTATGCCTCAAAACGTTAACCCCATTACAGGATATCGTTAACCCATCAAACCGTTTTTCCAACCATTAAAATATGGCCAAAGTCAGTTATCTAGTTTTTGATTAAATTACTTCAAGCTGGAATTTTAACTCGAAAGTTAATAAATTTTTGAACATTGTTAACTATCCTCGAAAAAGTAGTAAAAATGAAATTTCAATTAATATATAATCTAAAAACCAAAACTTTAAACTTTGCTTCGAAATGTTAGTCTATTGATCAAAATAACTAGCTCACTGAATATTTCGGTGGCCCATTAGGCAAAAAAAACTATTGGTCATTTGTTAGATACACGGCATATATGGCAGTACTTTTACTTTCGTTACTTGTACCGCCGGTACAAGTAAAAAGTACGTACTTTTACTTGTACTTCGTTACTTTTTAAATTTAGTACTTTTACTTGTACTTTCGTTACTTTTTCAGGGAAAAAGTACAAGTATTTGTAACGGAAATGTGGAATGAAATCGTTACTTTTTTCTAAAACTCAGTAAGCTTTCTAAAAAATTTTAATATCTAATTATTCATAAAAATTTTATATTTCATATAAATTTTAATACCTAATTATTTTCTATTTATAAAATAACATTTTATATTTATTTGAAACATTTTTCATTCATTTAAATATGTTTATTAAAAATTTTGTTAACAATGTGTGCCCATTGGATGCTTTTTTAAATAATTTAAATAACTAATTTCATATTACTATTACAAAAAATTTTGACACAAGTTTTACATTTTTTAACGTTAAAGTATTAAATTATAAAAACAATGCTTTATTTAATGGAGATGTAGTATGCATTAAAAAAAATCTAAAATATTATAATTTTTTTAATTTTGCAACAAAATATTTTTTTTTTAATTATATTAAACGTAACATATTTACTATTACGTAAACGTATTAGTTATTCATTTCATAAAATTTTAAAATGAAACATTTGTTTATAATTTTTAGATTTAGTATTGCACATCGTGGATTATTAGTTATTAGTTATGTATTTCATAAAATTTTAAAATAAAACATTTGTTCATAATTTGCACATCGTTATTACAAATCCAAAAATTACCACTATGAAATATTTTAAAATAAAAAAAATTTATAGTTAAAAACAAAATATAATTTTTAGTTTATTGGATTTATAGGGGTTTCCTGTATATGAATGTATTTTTTTAAAATTTATTTTCTAACATAAGTTGTAATGTTTATCAAATTTGTCGAACAAGGTAATTTATTTATAAAATAAAGCTTCCGAAAATAAAAACAAAATTAAAAAAAAATTTTTATAGTTCTATTATTAACATAAATCTAAGCTCCTTTTTATATGTAAACAGATAATTTTGATTTCTGGTTTGGCTCCTGGGTATTTCAAATGTTCACTATTGCAGGAGCTTTTTAGCATTCGAATTAGATTTGATTCCGTAATAATATGATTTCTACCACTTTCATCTTTTTTTTTTCATTTAAATAAGTTAACAAATATTTATTTTGAATTAGCAAAGATAAATTTTTATTTAAATAAAAAAAAAGACTCTCTTTAAGTTCATATAAACTAGGGAAAGAAGAAAGAGCTGTCGTTTCCGTAAATTTTGATATTCGTTTCTCATTAATCAACTATATTGAGGTTTATTAATTATAATTGTGTACTATAAGTCGCGCCAACCATATTTTAAAGTTAGAGGGACTTGCTTACTCGTGAATATTTAATCAGTTTATTTCTTTTCTTTGAACCAGTTTTCAAATTTTAGATAAAATTTCTTTTTCGTGCAAATCCATAAAAAGTTTGATATTAAAATTATATTTGATTTTAAAATTATATTATACGATTATATTATAAAATTATATTATAATATTCTTCCGAATTTAAAAATAAATTAATGTCCATAACTTTCAAAATTAAAAATAATTAAATAAATAACAACAATTTTGCAAAAACATTAAAGAACATAGGAATATTATTCAATAAAATTTTAGGTTACTTTGAATTTTCGATTTCCTAGAAATGTACTTTTAAGTCGTTACTTTTTTTGTTTAGTACTTGTACTATTTACTCGTTACTTTTTAAAATAAGAACTTTTTACTTTTTACTCGTTACTTTTTTTAAAAATACTTGTACTTTTACTCGTTACTTTTTAAAAGTAACGTTGCCATATATGATACACGGTGATGAATCTGAAGTTTCCAGCAGTTTTAGTCTTTAAAGAAGTCCATTAATCCGTGATAAACGATATTGGGTCTTTAAAAAAGAGTAAAAAGAAAGTTTAAAAGTTTCAAAATATTTTTTTAAAAAAAAACACTCTTTTAAATTTTAATGCTAGATTGGCTTTTTACTTCGTTGCTTTCGCGTGTCATTCGTGGCACGTGTTAGTCACTTTTGTGTTAACCCATCTGAAATTATCGCTTCTTTAAACAGGTAAAAAAATATTTTTTCAAAACCAAGCTATATAAGTCATTTCTGACAACAAAAACCGTTAGGTTTGAAATTTTCCTCCAAAAAACATCGTTAGTCCATATTAAACTATCAAAATTTTAATTTGGCAAATGTTAAATGTCATTGCTAAAAAAATATAATGGCTAAAAAAAATTTAGCAGTATTTTTGTCCTTGGCGCCACAAGTTTGGGTTATGCCCTAAAACGTTAACCCGTTGTAAAAATTGCTTTTTTTGTAATATTACTACGGAAATATAATTTACTTTTCATTTTTAATATAAAATTACGAAAATTATTATATTTTCAATGCTATATTTAATTATTTAAACGTACTATATTATTTATTTTTTATTTTTGCTCGCCATATTTCAGCCGCCATTTTGTTTTGTTTTATTGCTATTTTTAGTGTATTTCAAAATTTCAACTATGAATTCAATTTACCTGCACATAAAGGCACCTAAATTTTGAAACAAATTTCATCGAATTACTAAATTTGGCCACGAAACCTAGGATGCTGGCCCACTGTGCAAACGTTAAATTTTTATAGGAAATCGTTGACCCACCTAATTTTTTGTTAGCCTGTCAGACAAAAATAGAAAATTCTTATCAATATTTATTGAGAACTTCATCTCTTTTAAGATACTCTCCTTCTCCCTGTTTTAGGGAATTTTCTAACTTGTGCTCTTGTAAATACTTATTACAATTCTAGATTTGATCTATTTGATTTCTAGTTATTAATTTATTTATTTTTTTGCAATTTCAGGTTGCTGATGTTGCCTTTATTTAAGAGTTAAGAGAAAGCCTTAAAAATACGACTATTTGATACTAAGTTCCAGGTGAGGAGAAGGTGGCTATTATTTTAACAAAAAAATTGCTCGATAAGTCAGAAAAAATACGAATTTATGAAAAGATAAATTTAAAATGTTTTTTTATTCCTGCTAAGCTAATAAGTTGCTTCATATCTAACTATATAACTCGTATATAAATATAAGATTTCGAAAAAAATCATATGAAAATGGTTGAAAAGCGATGAATAAATTCATAAAAAAATGCATAGTGACAGATTTTAATTTGTATTAAGACCTTCATTAGCAATATCAAAAAGTGATAATTCAACTTCCTATTCGCATGACGTAATAACAGGATATTTCAGAATTTTATTATAATAAGAAAATAAAAATAAAAAATAATATTTTTAAAAACCACGTTTTTGTAGTGGAGAATAATAATTAAAAAATAAAAATTTGAAAAACGAAAAACGTGGGGCGCATGAAATACTTAACAGTAATGTTTTATTAGTGTGTGTATGTGTGCTTATGAGAATATGTGTATGTAAATCTGTAATTATATCTGAATGTGGATGTGTATGTAGAGTACGTTTGTGTGTATGCATGTATGTGGATGTGCATGTGTATGAGTAAGAAAATTAGTATATGTACTGTTATGTATTTCATGCACCCGACGTTTTTCGTTTTTCAAATTTATATTTTTTAACTATTATTCTTCACTACAAAAACGTGGTTTTTAAAAATATTATTATTACTTTTTTGTTCTCACTTCCAAGGTCTCTTTTCACTCACTGTACACAAAACTTTTCAACTGACATGTGACACTCATTTGAAATAATCGAATCGACAACAAAAGACAATTGCGAAAATATTAATTTTTCTTTAATTTCAATTTTATTTTACTTTGTATGTCTTCTTTCTCTTCATTTTCATGCATTGTCATCCAATTCTGAACTATATGCCAAATTTGAAGTCTGTAGCTAGTCGGGAAGTTAGTTTAAAATCGATTACAAAATTTCATCCGAACAGACATGCACGAAGGCAAGGTTAATGTAAACGTGATAAAAACTATAGAAAATTAATTAAAAATAATCAGTAAACGACGTCGAATTATTATTGAATGCCTCAAATTAAATATGTCGGAATGATAATTCGAAGTTCAAGCGTCGCAATCTCATATAAAATATTATTGGAATTTCAAAATCAGGGAGTAAATGATCAGTAAACGACATGGGTTAGTCGTTATTCAGCGTGTTAGATCAACAACTTCTAGACAAAAGGTCTCGGCATGGATCAATTTAGTTCTCAGACATAAAGAACATAAACTGCGCAGTGGATGAAAAATAGGAACGATGTCACTGCTTTCGGGCTACTAACAAGGGAGATTAAGGAGATGTGACTCAACAATTTTGAAATAAACTAGTGGGATGTATGCCTTGGTCTGGACAGACATATCGACCTTCATGTGTTCGATAGAAGTACAGGTCAACGATGCATGAACGCTATCCTCCCCCCCCCCCATGTGAGACTTTTCCGCACAGTATATGAACCAAATTTCAACTTTATCTACGATAACGATCCTACACATGGGGCCCAGTTCGGAACGAATGCCTCTAACCGGATGACATACAACTATTGACGTGCCCTGCGATGTCCCCCGATCTGGATTCCATCGAACACGTATGCGACGCAAATCAAAGTTCAATTGCTATGAGCTCAAGTCTGCCTTGGTGCATGAGTGGGTGTGGTTGCCACAGTGATTGATAAGGACCCAGGTAAACAATATGAAAAACCAATGAGAGAGTGGTGTAACTGTTAAAGGTGATCATACACGCTATTAGACATGTATTTCTCTGACAGGGTGTCGGTCTGCTTCTTTGCTGTACAAATGACCAGTTTCGTTATTTAGGGTACAGATTTTGCACATTTTTCCTGTTATATTGGTCTAATGTCGAACGATATTTTGGCCAGGTTTGGTTTCATTCTACTTTTCAGTTTTTTTAATGTGAAAGGAAACTATGTCTCATCAAGTGTTGTCACCAGTTTATATCACAAAAATTAAGTTCGAACAAAATGGGTCCAATACTTTTTGACAACTAGAATTCGAAGTAAGATTTTTTTTTTAAATTTTATCTAGAGAAGAAGGCTAGCTTCCATAGACCTAATCTAAATCACTTTCCCAAGGGTTGGGAGACGGGATCTGTGTATAAAGGAAAAGACAGCATTTAGAGGCACAGGCGATGAAGATCTTCTTAAAACTGATTTGCGCCCACCTCTCCCAGTCGCATCTGAGATCGGGATCAGGAGGAATGTTTTCGATTCACTTAAAAATTTCCCAAGATGTAACGATATGCGCCAAAAGTTAAATTAACATAAAGGGATCCAAACTTTCGATCGCGAAGAATCCGAATTCGACGGGGAAAAAATGAACGTTTTTGTGTCTAACTTCGGTTATGGTTATCTCGTAACTTAAAATATTGTCTATACTAATTCTGCGAGGGTTAATAATGAATCTAAAGGTGAAAGAAGTTAAACGTTTTTGAAATGTTCATCAGTCAGCGATGGTGTGTTTTTAATAACGTTGATTAGCAATAGTTAAGTAACAAATATTCATAAGCAAAAATTATGTAGGAAAAATTCATTACAAACATTAAATAAAATTTTCTCCTTTCTTGACATTATTCAACGCTGTCTATGGTGCTGGAAAACAAGTATAAAGTCGAGCTGAATGTCACCGAAACACCGCTGTTATAGCTGAATATACAAATTTATTTTCTGCTCGCAAATATAGCGTCTAATTGCTTAACATGACAAGTTTATTCCATGTGGATGGGAATATAAACAATGAAAAGCTTCTTAAAACCGGAAGAAATTTAGGAAACTTCCGGTGTATCCCTCCGCTTATGTTACGCTTACGAGGCGACGTGTGAGCAGGCTTAATATTCTAGGAAGTTTAATTGTTTCGATTTGTGTTTAAATTTACACGTAAATTTTACCACTCATAAGAGTTTTCTGTAATTTATAAATTCAAACAGGTCTTGAGCCAAAAATAAATTTTAAAAAATATGATAGCATAAATAAAGGGCAAGGTTACTTTTATTTTATTTTATAACCGTCGCTGAGCAGTCGACCCAATTTTCCGGTTTTCGACTACTAATGTTCAACTCCGTAGCCTTGTAATTTTGAACCCAATCCAGAAGACAAGGGAACTCTTGGATCAAGTATTTAGAGAAATTTGCCTTCTTGGAGGACTTTTTGATGAAACTAACTAGCATTTGTTTTACATCACGAGAACCTCCTTTATATTAATTTTATATTATATTTATTATATCATGAGAGCCTCCCACGGTTAGCCTGGTGGCAAAGGGACTCAAACCCATTATTGGTCTACCACTGAGAATATTTCACGTCAGCTCTGTGGTCGGTGCAAGCCGGATGCGGATTCGTATCGACCTGGGTTCGATGGGGGTTCGCTGGGGTTCGAACCCGGGTTCACCTCATTGAAAGGCGAACGCTCTATCCCCAGAGCCATCATGGCTCTAAGTGTAAGGGTAGCCGTGCTGTGAATGTTATCCCTTATTTGACTATATTTGTGTAAAATAGCACCGTTTGTTATTTTTTAGATAGTATCATAGCAGGCTTGAGTAGTTTCCCGAATTTGTCATTTGTTTCATTGACACTTGAGTTGAAAGAACCCGTTATACTTGAAAACACTACAAGTATGATAATAATGGATGGTGCTTTTTTTTCAAGCTTGGGCTTAAAAGACAGAAGTTGTAAACCGGAAGTCTTACGATGAATTTTAACCCCCTAGCGCCCATCGCTCTTGCGAAATTGGCATAGTCATTGAAAAACAATTTGGAAAAAAGTTTTAGGTTTTAAAGGAATGATCTCGAGTGAATCTCAAAAAATCAGAATATAATGCGGCTACAGTAAATAGCTATCTCAGGAATCCTGAAAGCTGTGGCAGTAAATAGTGTATTGAAGGGGGGGAAATCCTCACAGCAAGAAATTTGAATCTGGAAGCTTGCTAGTCTCGGTACAAATTAAATGCAAATACCATGCAGAAGCCGCTCGGTTTAAGTAATAATCCAAACATTTAATTTAAAAATATCAAGGAAAACTCAGATTGCTAAATGACACGAAAATGCTCGTTTAGCATATTGCAAAGAAATACCTTTTGGAGTGAAGTGGTCATTTCTGATGAAAAAAAAAGTTTAGATATATCAGATGGCTGTCAATATTTTTGGCTAATGCGGTACTCCATACTCAACTTACTCTTACTTACTCGAGTAATGTGTAATGCAATTCACTTCATTCTGTTATATTGTTCTTATTATGTCATAATCTATGACTCCACGTAGAAAGAATAGAATTTACGACTGGCGTAGAATAGGTTTGTTAATAAACATCCAAAATACACAAAACATGGTATAACTGCCTTTTCCACTTGACACTAAGGAATTTATATACAGTGTAATCAGGAAACAGAAATGACGTAACAATGTGAATATTCTAAAGCATTCTATAAGTAATAAATAATAACATGGAGAAACGAACTCGGGACCTCCGCGTTTCCAGGGTAGTGCTTTTAGCCGGTCGGCCATGCCGACACATTCCGTGACAGTATTAGAAAAAAAATTATATAAGTCCTTTAGTCTTAAGTAGTATTACTTTCTGAGACTTCATACTCTTTCTCCATCACTGTATCACGCAGAGGAATTTTGAGTGTGTCACTCAGAATTCCTCTGCGTGATATTTGTCTCGCGTATTGTCCTTCCATGCGTTAATCCTTCCAAATTGAGTCCCGCAGTGAACTGATCGTGAAGACACGGTTCCCAGTAGAACACCGAAGTCAGGCGTCACTGGCTGAGGTCAGTAAGAGTGTGAGAGACCATTTTGATCAGCCTGCTTAGAGACAGAAAATGCGCTTTATCGGTTCTCGTTAAACTGTTCTACCGTAAAATGGCCCCGCAGTGGACTGATCGTTAAGACACGGTTCCCAGCAGATCACCGAAATCAAGTATCACTGGCTGCGGTCAGAGTGAGGGTGCGTGACCACTTGGATCAGTCTGCGTAGGGACAGAGGGAGTGCGGTATGGGTCCTCGTTAAACTGTTCTACCGTAAAGTGCTCGACTTCACGTGCAGATCGTCGGGCTACCGATGCAAGGGTGCCATCTCCTCTGCAGAGGATCAAAATTGTGATGGCATGTCTTCGGATCATCCTCAGGGATGTTTCCCAGACAGTCGGCAATAGCCCATTGTGCAGCTCTAGTGCGATGTAAAGGAACTACAACTACAAATCTACCGTAAAATGATCCACTTCGCGCGCAGGTCGTCGGGGGATCAAATCAGTGGAGCCATCCCCTATGCAGAGGATCAAAATTACGATGACATGTCTTATTCCTCAGGGATGTTTCTCAAACCGTCGCCAATAGCCCATTGTGCAGCTCTACTTCGACTTAAGTAAAGTACCTACCTATTTATTTATATTTGGTCTATACGGGAATGAGATCGCTAACTCGCTGGCAAAACTTGGCACAAATGAACCTCTGCCGGAAAGATTGGCACTCACATCCTCGGAAATTCACTCCATTAGAAAGAAAGGTGTCCAGCTAGTCTGGAAGACTCCCCCGGTGCATATCTGGTACTCTGGGGATAAGCCGGATTGTGCTTTGACCTTCAGAGGTAATAGAGGCTATCAGACCGCGCTCACTAGATTCATCAGCGGTCACATAAAGTGCATGAGGTATGAACAGCAGCAGATCCCACCTGCAACAAATGTTTTTCCAGTGCAGCCAGCGCGGCCCACCTCCTTAGCTGTGTGGATTTTGAAAAGGAGGATTTTCTGCCCGACCCGGCCTTGTTTTTTGATTTCCTGGGGGTGAATGGATTCATGGACCAGTGGGGATGAGAAATAGCAACAACACCTACCTATTTAGCAATTTTTTTATAACATAATAAAATTTTATAGGGATTGGCTTATTTTTGGGAGAGTTATTGCTGTTTTTGTAATTTTTCCTTAATTTATGATAGCCAGTATTATTGTGGAATAATATAATTATGAAGAAAGATACTTTTGAAGAAATTTTACTCAGCGTTAATTCTTTCACTTACGTTATCACGAGGGAGGGGCGTTAATTCTTTCACCTTTCACTAACGTTACTGGTAACAGTGCAAGAATTGTTAATATATATCATGCTATTAGAGAAATATGAGTTTTTGAAAATGCACCACTTTACTGGATTCTGTTATGGTGCTGTAGCTTTTTTTTCCATAAAAATCTTATGCCAGAAAAGTTTTCAAGATTTAACTACCATAAACAAAAGTTTAAATTATCTTGATACCAAGGACTTTTTTTTTCATGTTCTGGTATTTATGAAATAAATGAATAAATAAGAAAGAAGTTATAACCCAAACCAAATTTAGAGAATTTATAACCAAAAAAAAACAGATATTTGAATTCCGTCTCCATTTATTAAATCGTTTTGGGAAATCATTCACCCATCAAAAAGTTTTGGTAGCTACCCCGCTTAAAAAATTTGTGGTTAGGAGACATTTTAGCTAATTTCTGAGCTACAAACCAAAATCCTTACTTTTTTCACAAGCATTAATCCATATTACGACACCATTAGCCTAATGAGCAACGTTGAATTTTTTTCTAATCACACAAGTTTGAATTTTACTTTAAAATGTATGTTTTCTTCTCAACCAAAAGCTTTTAACTTCAACAGCTAATAAAAAGTAATGGATGAAACAAGCTGTAAATAATTTTTGACTATAAATGCACAAGTTTTAAATTAGCCTTCAAATGGTATAGAAAATCGTTGGAACAGCATAGTCGGTTTTTTGCTTATTTTCAAACATTAGAGTAAGTAATTTGGAAAAAAAGTCATAATTCTTTTTGATAATAGTTTTGATTTAAATAACTGTAGTAATATTTTAAAAAAGTTATTCAAAATATACTTTTTGTTACAGGGTCTGTCACAAAAGGAGTTAAATCTGTGGAAAAGTTTGATACGTTGCCAACACAAATTAAAATTTAAGAAGTGATCAGAAGAAGTTGTAGTATCTAATGCGAAATTGATGGATTTGAGGTGAAAGTTGACATCTTCGATAACATCTTCCTCAACATGGGTGTTCAGCTGCTGTAACGAAAGTCTACTAAGACATCCGTCCTCTACCGAATCAATTAATTTGAAGATACTAGATAATAGACTAGTCTCTTGGTAATCATCTAGAATCTTGCCCCAGACCAAGACAAGGGTGATGAGCCTATAGGATTCAGGCAATCTTAGATATCTCTTTAGTTTACCAATAAGGGCGACCACGTTATATAATTTTCCATTATTTTTGGAAAAGTTCCCGCTTTCAGACATTTATTGAAGAACTCCAGTAGCCAACGACGATTGATACAGAAGATATCTCCGAAAATGTCCACCCGGCGCCTGATTTTAGAGTTAATCCATTGGGAATGGTGGACCACTATTTGCCAAGTTACCTCACCGGTGCATGTTCTAAATCAACCTCCGGAAAATGATGTGACGTAATATTTTCAACAGTGCCCACTAAACCTATTAGTAGTTGAATCATCCTGCTTAGTTTGGACTTGGTCTCAAGCACTCGCATTTGGTAATAGAGAAGATTAGTCGATTGTAAACCATGTTTAAAGACATCTTCTGAACCATACTTTTAGGAAATTTTCTTTTACTGTCTTATACTCTATAGGTTTGTAATACGATGCACACAAAAAATAAGCTGCATCAATGTATAATAGTAATCTTATTATTGACAAAAGGCTCAACGGTAAATCAACATGCCTCTTTAGGTTAAGCCTCCTGATTACTATAACAGATCTTATATTTTATTACTATGAATATGCTAAGCCAGTGATGTAATTAAAAAATTATTTTGTGTGTGTTTCATTTTTACAACAGAAGAAAAACATTTTAGCTGAATAGGGAAGTAATTGGGTTCTTTTTAGACATATTTATTGAAGTTGGACTCTACTGTAAAATTTAATTCATAAAAAATTGGTAAAGGGGACAGCTTATTGTGGAAATATATCTTCGCTAAAAAGAGGTGAGTGCTTAGGAGTAAGATATGTAATATCAGCAAGCTAATGCTAAAAACAACAGTTAAAATTAGAAATGGTGAATCTATTAACTAAATTAAAAGGAAAAATACGATATAAAATAAGTTATCGCAGACTAAATTTGCTTTAATTCTAAATATTGGAAGAATAAACTGAGACATCAGTGTTTTGCAAACTGGAGTCTATTTAGCCTGGTTATATTCTGTTAAAAAAAGTTAGATTAATTTTAAATCACCGTTTTTAGTAAATTTTAAAAACAGATTAGTACTAAAATTTATTATTACAAATTCTGTAACAATTCTAATGCTTAAAACAACTGAGGTAAAGGTTTTAGGTAGGTACAAAACATAATTAATTTCACCAATGTCTCATTTATTTTAATGTGAACAATATTGTATGAGACAATGTTACCATTCTCAAAGACTGATTAATTCCTCCCTGGTAACAAATATTAAATGAATTCCAGCAATAATAATGAAATTAATAAAAGATGATAAAAACCGTGATGTAGACTGAAAAACCCTGAGTGAGGAATCCGGTATAAATATAAAGTATTAATGAAATCAAGTACTAATACTGATTGTGCCTTCGAGTACTTATAATTCGATCCTGGTGCGTAGCGTTTTTATTGGTGCTTTTTATTGGGTGGCATTAAAAAGTGCTTATTTTTCCCTTTTCAAAAATGAGAATTTTTCTTTACCACGTCTACTTTCGCGAGGTAATTTGCAAAAGCGTGTTTTTCATATTTTTTCTATTCAATTTTTTTGTACATTTCACACAACCAAAATTCATTTCGGCGTACCGTGGGTCCATAGCTTATGAAAGAGCCAATCATTTTTCACGTTGGATGAAATACTTGCGAGTTTGCACGTGCGTCTACTAAGCTGAGATCGGTGAAATTTTTGCACTTTCATGTGCAGCTTTTGCATTTCGCATGATAATCTCCATTTCAGGCTTCATTTTCACCCTCTGATTTGAACCGAAAAACCTCTTGATCTTTCTATAATGGCTAATATAATTAAGAAAAGAGTTCTTTGTTAGAAACTAATTATTTTTGTCATGAACATGTAAAGTCTTTGAAAACAATTTGGTTAATGTATATAGTGCTTAAAATATTCTTTTAATGCTTAAAATTTAACTCTAAAGGTGCTTATTTTTTGTTGAAAGTTTTGGCTACGCACCCTGATGGTCGTAGGTTAGATAACCATTAGAATTATTTTGGTTTCATTAATTGTGGGATATAATACTAATCAAATAACAGTAGCTGCAAGAATTTATTAAATAATGATGTTTGTATAGATCAAATATATAGTGTATTAATCATCTTCGTGTAAGACTAATAGTAAACGATCTACCCCTAAAGGAGTTTGTGGATAGGGGTTTCAAACTTCACGTGAACTAAACACAACAAACTACAGAAAAGTAAAATCGAAACTAAAACGATCGATACACATAGGAAAAATCCCAAAATCGAAAAGATGATAAAAGAAAACAATAAAAATTTAAAGTGATTAAAACATCTAAGTGAATAAAATTAACCAACAGTAAAAGTGTCAAAAATACAGGTAAAAACATATAAAATAAGTAAGGTTAGGTAAAACATCAAATAGTAAAAATATGAAAAATCACATTAAATGCAAATAAGAATAGAATAATTAAAATAGTCGACTAAAAGTTAAAGTGTCCCCCATTCAAGGCTAAGTGCCTCTAAGATTAAAAGTGTTCTAAGGTAAACCAAAGTATCTCTAAAAAGGATAAACACTCAAAGATGATACCAGGTAAGACAGAGGGTGTTCACCAAGATCAAAATTTCATTTCGAATGTCCTACGTGTAATGAAGATTTCAGGTCAAGGGGAGAACATAGTCAAGGAAACGGTAAGTGACGAGGTAAAATACCAAAAGCAAATATTGAAATTAAAACCAGTAAACCAAAAGTTTAAAAAATAAAACCAGATAAAATTAGTCAGGTGTACTCTCAGGTGCAAGCAGATCATCCAGGTTATATTTATAAATCTTATGATACATTAACTATAATAATACTTATAAATAATAACTAAAATAAGTAATAAATAAATATGATTAACATTGCGTAACAAAATTATCGTATTCATTTAATATTTATTTGAAATTTTTTATTTTTTTAAATCATTGTTTTTCGTATTTTTTTGAAATTTATTTTCAAAAAAATCCATTTTAAGGGGGCCATTGCCTAATGGGTGATCGGGCACTGCGAAAAATATATCGAAATATAATATGCCAGGACTAAATTTGAGTTTGCAGTCAAGATTAGATTTAAAACTAGAAAATAATGCATTTTGAATATATTCATGATTTAAATCGTTTGATTTTTTAAAAAAAAATGACTGATTTAAATCAGCTGCGATTTTTTTTTAAAAAAAACATTAACTTAAACAAACTTAATTTTCCTTTCATAACATTTAATATGAACATACTTAGTAAAAAAAATTACTATTTAAGATTAAAATATTTTCATATAATGTAATTAATAAATACATTCTTAAAGGTGTGATTTTTTGAAAAGTCTGATTTCATTGATTATGAATACTCATTGATTATTGATAATCATTGATTTTTAAGGAGCTAATTTTTACTACGAAATAATAAAAGGCATATGCATTGAATTTAAAAAATGTATTGATTTAAATTATTATTTTAAAACAAATAAATCAATAATTTAAACAAATTAAAAAAGATATCGATTAAAAAAAAATTTAATTATAAAATATTTTTTTCTTCTATAAAATTAATAAATACAATATTTAGGGAGCGATTCTTTTAAACCAGATTTTAATGATAATGAGGATTTTTAACAAAGAAATATCGAAATGGATATGCCTGTAAATTATGATTACAGTGAATGCGAATAAGATGGATATGAAACTTTTAAATTGTAATCCTCCATTAAATATATTTAAAATAACTTTCTGACTAGAAACATATTTCAATTATACCCATTTAGTTTTTTGTTCTTTAAAATGCAGTGTTTTTATAGCTTATTAAATCTGAAGTTAGCCTGTATTAAGACTTGCTTAATCCAAAGTGACAATTTTTTTCCAGTTATGTTTTCTGATCTGAACTAATTTACTCTTCATTTGGGTATCCAGTTGACAAATTGTCTTCCAATTTTTAGCAGTCGTCAGCAAGTTGAGCTTGAAAAATACATCTGCGATTTTTCTCAACTCGGTGATTAGTATATAATAATAACTTCCTCCATTTTTGCAAGAAATAATAACTGTTTTAGTTACATTATTTTTAAACAATATTAAGTCTTATTAAAATCTTTTGTCAGATGCTATAGAAGGTAACTTTAAAAAAAAAATCTGATATAAATCAAATAGGTATGATTTTTGCAAACCGCAGCTTCTGGTGAGCGTTGTAATTATTAACTTTTCAGTAGAAGAACGGTAAAAATTCAAACATTTTCTGTGCATATTTTTTTGAAAAAATAATATGCAGAAGTTTGGTTCATATAGATTGGTTTAAAATTCATTTAAATGTTACCACTTTAAAGTAAGGTTCTTGCAATTTAATTAAAATTTAGTATTGCACCCAGAACTTGCACTTTTTAACAAACTTAAGGCGACAAGAGATGCAAAGATGCTTTTTTTTATTCGTTTTTTAACTTTTTATCCAAAAAGAGACAAGAGGGCATCAAATGCTTTTTTTTTGTTTTTTCTCGAATATTCCCAATATTCTCGAAAAAAATCGCATTGTGCAAATTGAAAACCTTTTTTCAAAACTTCAAAAATCCCTTGTCACCTTAAAATTGACAAAAAGTTTCTTTCAGCTTTTAAATATAGTTTGTATTTTAAAATTGCTGAAGTAAAAGCTATTTAAAACATAAAAAATTACTATTAAATGAAAATTGCATAATTGACCAAAAATGGAGTAGCACTATATCCTCCCACCTCATACTTGCTTCTGACGATTATTATAGGCGAAACCACTATTTTATCAGAAATTATTTTACTGCATGATTGAAGTAAGAGGGATGGTCACAAGGGTTGTTTTGAGCTCACCACTCCAAGGGGCTTAAAAGTTAGCAACGCAGTCCACCAGGTTTTAGAAAACCATTAGAGCAATCCGCTATCACCGGATTAAAAGAGACTAGTTTTGAAATTTCATCAAATTACAGCTGGTTCACTTACGGATTGAAAGATAGTGGGTCTGAGCATTTAAAAAAAAAAGGTTCGAAATTAGTTTAATGACAGAAAGATTGAAAAGTTAATGGGTTCAAATATTGGTCAAAAGAGACTGGTATAGTTGGTTTAAGCACCAGGAAAAAGTTAGTGGGTTCGAGTACATATCGGAAAAGAATGTGATCGGAAATTTTTCAAATGATAACGGTTTCGAGTAGAGATATAGATAGTGGGTTCGAGCTAGATAGACTGGTTGTTAAAGATTGGTCAAATTATAACAGATCAGGGGGAAAATAGAAAGTTATCGGTATTTTCCACCAAACACTGAGCAAAGCGTGAAGGTAGCGGGTTCGAATCCCGCTTTTACACTGGATGTATCTTCGTGCTGTCCTTCATTTTGACAAAGGTTTATAAGCCTAAATTGATCACACAAGCTTGCAAATGTATGAAAATCCAATAAACTGTTATCCATTATACTTCCATGAAACACTAAGCTGAGGTAATAAAAACCTCTAATTTGCAAGAAAAATTTAGCATGAGAGTAAAACACATGCATCGTAATTTTCGATAGTTATCTTTTAATTTCATTCATTATCAACTTTAAATAAATATCAATGCAATTCCCTATTTTTATTTAGTTAATATTTACATTATTTTAAGTATTAGACTTCTGGATCTGCATGTTCTTCTAAGCGGATCTCTTAAGCAAATATGCTTTCCAAAGGGGGTCCACTTTGCTGAAGTTTCCGTGAATTAAAATTCTGCATTAAAGTGAAATAAGACCAGTTATTTCAGCTTGACCACTTAGAAAGTGGGAGAATATTTTCAAAATTACAAATTATCTTTAGGAATAGTTTTAACAATACTATAATTTTGAATATGCCTGCATAAATGAGTGCTACCATGCACTGGATACTCTCTAAAATTGGTCAACTCAGAGTACGAGACTAGAAATCAAATATTAAAATACTTTTATCTGAAAATCTTGCCTGGCAACAAATAATTACCAGGTACATCTTCAGGTCCCTCGCGAAGGATTTTAAATATTTAGCCAGTAAATTGCCAAATATCAACAGTATTCGCTCATTTTCGAAAGTCTTCGCCAAATGCAAGTCTTAACAATTTTTTATTATTAATTTTCTTCCTCATAGCAAACTATTTTACGATAGTTTGTATCAAGATTTTAGATTCAGTTCTAATTGGTTATGAGTCCTAATTGGTTATGCAGCGTTTCTAACGAATATGTGACTGCAATCAAATAAAAATACTGATTTTTTTTTAGAAAAATTCATTTTGACGTAGTTTTGAGGATAGAGTAAAATATATATTTGTCTTTCTAGTGGAAAAAATCCTTCGTCAATACTTTTGCCGAAACACAATTTCATTCGCCAAATTTACGATTTCATTGCATTTTGCGAAGTGCCGAACGCTTACCCAAGTCGAAATTCTTGATGGTTCCAACAAAACATTTTGATGGTTTATGTTGGTTTCAGTACGATTTATGATGATCCAACATCATTTGATGGACACCATCATCCAACATGTTTCATTTTGAGTTCATGGTTTTTGATATGCCAACAAATTTCCATCATTCCCTGATGGAAAGTGTTACTTTAATACTATGATGGTTTACCATCGAGAGAAGTTTGATTCTTATGAACCATCAATCCATGATGTTATATTGGGAATTCTTGATGGATCTCTGGAAACCATCAAAACAATTTGTTTATATTAGACCATCATAAATCAATCCGAATTCTTACATTAAGATGATGGTTTTTCATGATCGTCTCAACATTTGATTTCTAGGAAACTATGATGGAAATTTCTGATGGTTCAACTTGAACGAAATATCAAAACAAGTTGCTATTCTTATGCAGGACATCATAAATCAGACCAAATTCTTACATTGGGGTGATGGTTACTTATGTTCGTTACCATCAAAAATGTAATGGTTTATGATGGAATTATTGATTGGGCGATTTATTAAGTTACGTACTTCGTACGTAACTTGACACTCAGAATAGGAGGGCCGGGATAGCCTGGTTGGCAGAGCACTGGGCCCATGACCAAGAGGTCGTGGATTCGATCCCTGTCTGCCAAAGACTAATGCACGCTACATCTGTCGGGTCACAAAGTCCTCCATGTTCCCATAACGAATCATACCTCTGGGGGCATTGACCTAGGGGGCTCTTTGTCTTCTGGATTGGTTGAGAATTAAAAGGCTGCGGAGTTGAACGTTAGTAGCAAAATTAAACGCAAAATTGGGTCGGCTGTTCAACAACGGTTGTTGTTGTTGGCATATGCCTGTTAAGGCAGAGGGGTGCGATTGGTCTTGTTTTCCAGTGGCGCCATCTATGGCCAAGAATTCGACTTCTGCCACACCCATACGCGGGTGTGACTCATTCATACATCCACGGATCGTAATTTTGACCTGAATCAGAGAACGATCAATCTCCAATTCAGTACCCCCATAGGTATGATTTGCTATGGGAACCTGGAACAGGTTCCGAGAGACTCGACAGATTTAACGTGCATCAGTCACAATCATCTACACGGGGAGTCTTCGACCGGCGGGGTTCGAACCCACGAACATGGCCCCAGCGCCCTACAGACAGGCTATCCCGGTCCTCAACGACGGTTATAATATATGGGTTGCATTCATTTCATCGACAATCACATCATCGACTAGGTCATTTCGACGACAGGGCGTTTCCTCGACAGGGTCAATTCATCGACTAGGTCATTTCGACGTCAGGGCGCTTTCTCGACAGGGTCAATTCATCGACAAGGTCATTTATTTCGTCGACAGGGTCATTTCATCGATATTACGCCGACTAGGTCCTTTCATCGTCAAGGTCATTTCGTCGACGGGATCATTTCATTGACAAGGCCATTTCGTTGACAAAGAAAAGGTTATTTCGTAGGCAAAGTCATGCGTAATTTTGAAACCAGTTTTATGATTTTTTTTTACGTTAAACGTTATGCCCCTTGCACTTCTTTGTTAGGCAGCTAATCCTCTTCTTTACAGAACATGGCCCCTTTAAAGCGTATCTTAAGCGATTCTGCCTGGCAACTCACAATACATGTGCCTGTGGAGGAGTAGGCTCCAAACAAAAGCTAGAACAACCAAAGCTAGAATTCCTCATAGCCTGGAAGAGATCCATCCATAAGAATCCAAAGTTGAAACAGAAGGCAACCAACCTCATTAATTTTCTAGAAGAATACGAGGAAATCCTGAAATAATTTTCATGAAAAAATGACAAAATTATGCAATGGTGAACAACAACCACAACTAAACTTGGCCAATTAGCTCTGGATACTTTTTAATCAAATGCCCTAACAAATAGAATAATCGTTTCTTTTTTTTCCTTCATATTTCTTTTTATTTTCTTCTCTTTTTTGTTTCTATTTGCTATTTTTTCCTCTCTTTTTTCTATCTGTCTCGTCTTCCAATCTTAACCGATAAATGCCCTTTTAAGGGCAAGAGGGGTTAAATGTTGGTGTGTGGACACTTCTTCGTAATTCAGTATATTTGCGATGATTTCTTTTAAGCCTAGCCTGATGCAAAATCTTAATAGTATGTTGAAGTTACCAGAAAAGAAACCTTTTATTTGAAAATTGCCTACTCCTCTATTCACATCACGTTGCAGAAACGAAACATTAATTGCATTTTACACATTTAAGTTGTATGTTACACAATTTTTTTCTAGTCATAAATTAACACATTTATTTCTAAGATTAATTCATGTGAATGATTCTTGATGTAGGGAGTGAATGACGGGTTAAATTAGCAAGGAATAAAAGACAGTATATAATGAATCTATGAGATAATGAAACCACGTGGTAGATAGGTAATTTCAATGACAAGGTCTTTTCGTTAAGAGGCCATTTCAGCTGTAAATATTCTTTGCCGATAAAAAGAAAATTATATTTATATAATGTTCCCCCACATGGAGTAATACGCATTAATACAGTTTAAAATCTTGTCCAAAAAAAAGAAAAGGAGCAAGCTTTTACGATGATGACAATGGTGGTGATTACAAAGAATTTAAACCGAAGAACACAAATCTTTTAGATAGTTATCTTGTAAAGTTACTTCTTGTTTTATCAAGAATTTATATATGTCCTGTGTTTATATATTTATTTTTTCAAGCTCGGTTGATTTTTTTTCATACGCAAGTAATCATTAATTTTGTTACTATTCACATATTAACAAAATTTTTGTACATAAAATTTCAATATTAATATATTTTCTCTTTAAAAAAAATATTGGTATAGGAAAAAACAAACTAAGTTGTATGAGTGGTTATTACAAAGGTTGGTGAGCGAAGTGAGCAGGGGCAAAACTTCCTAGTATTATAAAAATCTTGAAAAAAATGCATGTGGATTCATGCAAAAATAAAATGAAAATCCAACTTGGAAAACATATTGGGAAATATTGTTGATAAAAAAAATTTTTCTAACCTTCTTCCTCATGTCTTTGTCAGCTATGCTGCTGAAGAGGGAAGTTTCTGACAATTCTTGTGAAATTTAAATGAAATATTTGAAACAAAAATCTTGTTCTCGCATTTCCAGTTTATTTTATTTCTTATTTAATAAATTATTTATAACGTTTTAATGCTTAATATGTATTTTATCCTATGTGCTCTCCAAACATTTATAAGTTCTACTACCTCATAAAATGAACTTCCTCATGCAAAAAAAAAAAAAAAAAAAAAAAAAAAAAAAAAAAAAAAACTCAAAATGACTGCACATCCTCGGTATGCGATGCAATCGAAATGATAGGGTAAAAAATGGTTCCAAATCAGAGGAGGGGAGGAAACCTGTCTAATTGGTTTTTATGATATAAAACATTTGGGAAAAAAATGCAACTTATTAAGATATAACAAATAAATTGACTTTTAAGTTTATAATTGAGGAGAGTTATCCATATGCATCTGACTTTATTCTCATTAAAGTTAAATTAAAATAAGTTTAGCAAGCCTATTTTTTTACTCAAATATTAAAATGCTTTTCTTTTCGATTTTCCTGAGAATAAAAATTTATTTAAATTTATAAAATTTGCAGTGAGAGTATATATTTTAAAGGCGAGCACTCAGGAAAGTTCTTTGAAAAGTGTAATCGGAAATGTTTTTAAACATCATGTTTGATAAGTGTACTGAAAAAGAAATGTTAATTTTTGTCACCAAAACGAAAACAGGGGAATTTTGAATATTGATACAAGTTTATTGTGAAATTTTGTCCTTGTGGTTTTTGCAATGCGTGAAATTTTTTTCTCATTTTTGGTCTACTGAACAAACATAATATTTTGAATATATATACATTTTTGATTTTCATTTTTTCTACATTTTAGTTTTGAGTCTCCTGGCTTGTTCACGCAAAAAATAATCGAAATTTTTATTGGTGATAAGTTCTGCTAATAGAGATCAGAAAGCATTTGAAAATTGTGTTTTCATCCTGCACAGAAAATCAGTTATAAATTTGAGCAACTGAATTAGTCAAAAATTAATCAAATTTTAATTGAAAGATTTTTCTTTTCTTTCTTGTAGAGTTATTTATTCTTACGTTTAAATTCCAGGTTTGATTATTTGTTCATTTTCTTTTAAACAAAATGTGTCTAATTTAAATCCAGCAAATAAAAAGGCATTAATTCATCATTTATTTACTACTATTGTTTTTCTTATTAAATTATACTTAATTATAATAATAATGGTATAATTTAATAATATTATATTAGAATTTAATAATTAATACTATTATAAATTCACTATCCATAGAAAAAAATTATTTTGTGAAGAGCAAACACTAACACGCTTGCAACTTTGCACCTGTGTTCCTAAATATTGTAGGAGTCTACAACCGCCTCGGTAAATATCTAACATCATGTTTGCGTTCCTGTAGTTCTTCGAAAACTCTAATAGTGGTAACGAAACTAAGACTGAGTTCGATTGTTCGAATAAGCACATTTCTGTCCTAATGTTAAAGATTCTGAATAAAAAGTTTAAATTGCAATTAAAGTGAACATTAAGAAATTACTTTTCCACCATAAAAAAAACTAGATTTTTTTCATTTTTTAATGCAGATCTAATTATTAGGTCTATGATTATGTTCATTTCTGTGAGAATTTGACTGAAGTCTATGTTTTTGTTAAAATGCATGTAAAAATATTGCAAATTTTAACAGCAATAAATTTAGCTTTTCCCTCCTTGAAATAGTGTCTAAATTTTCATTGTAATATACTTTTATTACTTTTAATTCTAAGAATATCTTATTTTATTCATTTGATTTGATATTAAAAATAATTTGATTGCTAACATCACACCACATTAACTGTTGACCACGGTCCGGATATCATGCTTGGTAATGTTCTGAAGTTATACCGATCCGGATTAAAAATAAAAATATTTAATTGATGATTAATAATTAACCTTACCTACCCTGTAAATAAGTTTCGAGCTATTACGATTTAGATATAGAAAAGTAGATTTTGATACATCAACCGTTTTCGATTAAACGCTTCTCAATCACTTATCAATTAATTTACAAAGCAAACTTCTTTTAGTGCAATTGGAACAATACACAACAATAAAGAATTTTACTTTAGTATAAAACTTAAATAATAGCATTTTTCTAATTAATAATAAAAATATTTAGATTAAATCTCTAAAATAGTTTTAGAATTACGCATGACACTATCAACGAAATGACCCTGTCGACGAAATGACATTGTCGACGAAATGACCCTGTTGATGAAATGATCCTGTCGACGAAATGATATTATCCATGAAATAACCCTGTCGATGAAATGAACCTGTCGAGGAAATGATCTCGACGAATGTCATTGTCCATGAAATGACCCTGTCGACGAAATGACCCCGTTGACAAAATGACCCTTTCGACGAAATGACATTGTCGATGAAATGACCATGTCTACTGACAAATATTTTTCCCCTTTGGCACTATATATCCACCTAATGTTAATTTGTATCCCTACGTCGAATAAGTTTCTTCTTAAAACCTTGTTTTGTCCAATTTTTTTCAAAACAGAAATTGAATTTTTTCAAAAAAATCGCTATGTAAGTTTATTGTAAACCAATTCTTTTCTACTTGATGCATAATTACTTTTGTCTTATTTTTAAAAACAAAATTATCACTGTCGCATTTAAACTCATTGTCAACTATCTTTACATACTTATTCATAGCTATTCTTATATTTCACGTCTCTAGTTTTTAGAGTAATATTTTTTGGAACATTATTTTTCTGCTTTTTAGAACATATTTTGAGCAACATATTTAGAACATATATTTAGAACATATTAGAATTCGTTATCTCGAAAACTTCCTGTCTCGAAATTCTTTTAGCGTCCCTTCAACTTGAAGATATCGAGAGTGCATTCTATTTCCTATTTTGATTTTTTAAACTGAAAAATGTATAGTTTTATATTTTGAATTCATAAAGTCTTCAATAAAATATTTGTTTATTAATTTTTTAGCATGAAAAATGTTTTATTTTATTTTAAAAAAATAATTCTTTTTTTTTAATCTAAATATAATAATTCCGATAATCAGTGGCACTGCCCGACCTACATTTGCCCAGTATAGACTACACTGATGATTTCTAATGTAAAACACTACTGCCCAGCATGCAGTTAACCAATACTTCGAACATTGATTTTTCTCCTAATCTATTCTCAGCAGATATCAAAATATCGAATAAATATAATAATATCAACGAATAAATTATATCAAATACAAAATAACAAATATTTCGGACATTCACCAAAGAAACTGTGAGACCGTCGACATTCACCAGTGAAAGTCAACATTCCCTTGATTTCGGTCCTTCAGGGAAACATATAGTATATATTATTTCCGCCGGAAAAAACACAATAACTTATTGTAGGGGTGCCCAAACTTTTTAAGTAAGTCGACATCGACAGAATTTTTCTAAGTACCGAAAACGTCAGATATTTTCTAAGTACCGAAAAGGTCAGAAATTTTCAAAGATCCGAAATCACCAGAATTTTTCTAAAAACCGAAATCGTCAGAATTTTTCTAAGTACCGAAAAGGTCAGAATTTTCTAAGTACCGAAATCGTCAGAATTTTTCTAAGTACCGAAATCGTCAGAATTTTCTAAGTACCGAAATCGTCAGAATTTTTCTAAGTACTGAAATCAAAAGAATTTTTCTAAGTCCCGAAAACGTCAGAAATTTTCTAAGTACTGCAAACTTCTTAAAAATTCAAAGACATTTTTCTATGTTAATTAACGGCTCGGTATCGGACCTTAATATTGACCTATAATTTTTAAATTGGACCACGTATTATATTACAGGGAAATAGTGTACCCTATCACAGGAAATATTTATAGGTCAATTAGGGGGTACACAGCGTGACCCTGAACTTTACTATGTATGCCTATGCGAAATAAAGTGTTCTGAGAAGCTTAAAATGAAGAAATAAGCGTTCTAAAATGCATTAAAAATTCAAAGACATCTTTCAATGGTTAACTAACGCAAGGCGCGATATCAGACCTTAATATTGACCCATAATATTTAAATTGGACCAGGTATTATTTTACAGGGTACACAGCGTGATCCTAAAGTTTACTATGTATGCCTATGTCAAATAAAGTGTTCTGAGAAGCTTAAAATGAAGAAATAAGCCTTCTAAAAAGCTTAAAAGCTTTCTAAAAAAGAAATAAGCCTATAGGTTAATTAGGGGGTATCATCAGAATTTTTCTAAGTACCGTAATCGTCAGAATTTTTCTAAGTACCGAAATCGTCAGAATTTTTCTAAGTACCGAAATCATCAGAATTTTTCTAAGTACCGAAAACGTCAGAAATTTTCTAAGTACTGAAAACTTCTGAGTCTTTTCAAAGTACCGAAATAGGCAGAAATTTTCCAAGTTCCGAAATCAACAGAATTTTTCTAAGTACCGAATTCGACAGAATTTTTCTAAGTACCGAAAACATCTGAATGTTTTCTAAGTACCGAAAAAGGCAGAAATTTTCTAAGTACCGAAAACTTCTGAATGTTTTCTAAGTACCGAAATCGGCAGAATTTTTCTAAGTACCGAAATCGTCAGAAATTTTCTAAGTACCGAAAACTTCTGAGTCTTTTCAAAGTACCGAAAAAGGCAGAAATTTTCCGAGTACCGAAATCAACAGAATTTTTCTAAGTACCGAAATCGACAGAATTTTTCTAAGTACCGAAAGCGTCAGAAATTTCTAAGTACCGAAATCGTCAGAATTTTTCTAAATACTGAAATCAAAAGAATTTTTCTAAGTCCCGAAAACGTCAGAAATTTTCTAAGTACTGCAAACTTCTTAAAAATTCAAAGACATTTTTCTATGTTAAATAACGGCTCGGTATCGGACCTTAATATTGACCTATAATTTTTAAATTGGACCACGTATTATATTACAGGGAAATAGTGTACCCTATCACAGGAAATATTTATAGGTCAATTAGGGGGTACACAGCGTGACCCTGAACTTTACTATGTATGCCTATGCGAAATAAAGTGTTCTGAGAAGCTTAAAATGAAGAAATAAGCGTTCTAAAATGCATTAAAAATTCAAAGACATCTTTCAATGGTTAACTAACGCAAGGCGCGATATCAGACCTTAATATTGACCCATAATATTTAAATTGGACCAGGTATTATTTTACAGGGTACACAGCGTGATCCTAAAGTTTACTATGTATGCCTATGTCAAATAAAGTGTTCTGAGAAGCTTAAAATGAAGAAATAAGCCTTCTAAAAAGCTTAAAAGCTTTCTAAAAAAGAAATAAGCCTATAGGTTAATTAGGGGGTATCATCAGAATTTTTCTAAGTACCGAAATCGTCAGAATTTTTCTAAGTACCGAAATCGTCAGAATTTTTCTAAGTACCGAAATCATCAGAATTTTTCTAAGTACCGAAAACGTCAGAAATTTTCTAAGTACTGAAAACTTCTGAGTCTTTTCAAAGTACCGAAATAGGCAGAAATTTTCCAAGTTCCGAAATCAACAGAATTTTTCTAAGTACCGAATTCGACAGAATTTTTCTAAGTACCGAAAACATCTGAATGTTTTCTAAGTACCGAAAAAGGCAGAAATTTTCTAAGTACCGAAAACTTCTGAATGTTTTCTAAGTACCGAAATCGGCAGAATTTTTCTAAGTACCGAAATCGTCAGAAATTTTCTAAGTACCGAAAACTTCTGAGTCTTTTCAAAGTACCGAAAAAGGCAGAAATTTTCCGAGTACCGAAATCAACAGAATTTTTCTAAGTACCGAAATCGACAGAATTTTTCTAAGTACCGAAAGCGTCAGAAATTTCTAAGTACCGAAATCGTCAGAATTTTTCTAAATACTGAAATCAAAAGAATTTTTCTAAGTCCCGAAAACGTCAGAAATTTTCTAAGTACTGCAAACTTCTTAAAAATTCAAAGACATTTTTCTATGTTAAATAACGGCTCGGTATCGGACCTTAATATTGACCTATAATTTTTAAATTGGACCACGTATTATATTACAGGGAAATAGTGTACCCTATCACAGGAAATATTTATAGGTCAATTAGGGGGTACACAGCGTGACCCTGAACTTTACTATGTATGCCTATGCGAAATAAAGTGTTATGAGAAGCTTAAAATGAAGAAATAAGCGTTCTAAAATGCTTTAAAAATTCAAAGACATCTTTCAATGGTTAACTAACGCAAGGCGCAATATCAGACCTTAATATTGACCCATAATTTTTAAATTGGACCACGTATTATATTACAGAGAGGTAGTGTACCCTATCACAGGAAATAATTATAGGTCAATTAGGGGGTGCACAGCGTGACCCTGAAGTTTACTATGTATGCCTATGCGAAATAAAGTGTTCTGAGAAGCTTAAAATGAAGAAATAAGCGTTCTAAAATGCTTTAAAAATGCAAAGACATCTTTCAATGGTTAACTAACGCAAGGCGCGATAACAGACCTTAATATTGACCCATAATATTTAAATTGGAACAGGTATTATTTTACAGGGAACACAGCGTGACCCTAAAGTATACTAAGTATGCCTATGTCAAATAAAGTGTTCTGAGAAGCTTAAAATGAAGAAATAAGCCTTCTAAAAAGCTTAAAAGCTTTCTAAAAAAGAAATAAGCCTATAGGTCAATTAGGGGGTGTCATCAGAATTTTTCTAAGTACCGTAATCGTCAGAATTTTTCTAAGTACCGAAATCGTCAGATTTTTTCTAAGTACCGAAATCATCAGAATTTTTCTAAGTACCGAAATCGTCAAAATTTTCTAAGAACCGAAATCGTCGGAATTTTTCTAAGTACCGAAATCGTCAGAATTTTTCTAAGTACCGAAAACGTCAGAAATTTTCTAAGTACCGAAAACGTCAGAAATTTTCTAAGTACTGAAAACTTCTGAGTCTTTTCAAAGTACCGAAAAAGGCAAAAATTTTCCAAGTACCGAAATCAACAGAATTTTTCTAAGTACCAAATTCGACAGAATTTTTCTAAGTAACGAAAACTTCTGAATGTTTTCTAAGTACCGAAAAAGGCAGAAATTTTCTAAGTACCGAAAAAGGCAGAAATTTTTTAAGTACCGAAAACTTCTGAATGTTTTCTAAGTACCGAAATCGGCAGAATTTTTCTAAGTACCGAAATCGTCAGAAATTTTCTAAGTACCGAAAACTTCTGAGTCTTTTAAAAGTACCGAAAAAGGCAGAAATTTTCCAAGTACCGAAATCAACAAAATTCTTCTAAGTACCGAAATCGACAGAATTTTTCTAAGTACCGAAAGCGTCAGAATTTTTCTAAGTACCGTAAAGGTCAGAAATTTTCCAAGTACCGAAAAGGTCAGAAATTTTCTAAGTACCGAAATCGTCAGAATTTTTCTAAGTACCGAAATCATCAGAATTTTTCTAAGTACCGAAATCGTCAAAATTTTCTAAGTACCGAAATCGTCGGAATTTTTCTAAGTACCGAAATCGTCAGAATTTTTCTAAGTACTGAAAACTTCTGAGTCTTTTCAAAGTACCGAAATAGGCAGAAATTTTCCAAGTACCGAAATCAACAGAATTTTTCTAAGTACCGAATTCGACAGAATTTTTCTAAGTACCGAAATCGTCAGAAATTTTCTAAGTATCGAAAACTTCTGAGTCTTTTAAAAGTACCGAAAAAGGCAGAAATTTTCCAAGTACCGAAATCAACAGAATTCTTCTAAGTACCGAAATCGACAGAATTTTTCTAAGTACCGAAAGCGTCAGAAATTTTCTAAGTACCGAAAAGGTCAGAAATTTTCTAAGATCCGAAATTATCAGAATTTTTCTAAGTACCGAAATCGTCAGAATTTTCTAAGTACTGAAATCAAAAGAATTTTTCTAAGTCCCGAAAACGTCAGAAATTTTCTAAGTACTGCAAACTTCTTAAAAATTCAAAGACATTTTTCTATGTTAAATAACGGCTCGGAATCGGACCTTAATATTGACCAATAATTTTTAAATTGGACCACGTATTATATTACAGGGAAATAGTGTACCCTATCACAGGAAATAATTATAGGTCAATTAGGGGGTACACAGCGTGACCCTGAAGTTCACTATGTATGCCTATGCGAAATAAAGTGTTCTGAGAAGCTTAAAATGAAGAAATAAGCGTTCTAAAATGCTTTAAAAATTCAAAGACATCTTTCAATGGTTAACTAACGCAAGGCGCAATATCAGACCTTAATATTGACCCATAATTTTTAAATTGGACCACGTATTATATTACAGAGAGGTAGTGTACCCTATCACAGGAAATAATTATAGGTCAATTAGGGGGTACACAGCGTGACCCTGAAGTTTACTATGTATGCCTATGCGAAATAAAGTGTTCTGAGAAGCTTAAAATGAAGAAATAAGCGTTCTAAAATGCTTTAAAAATGCAAAGACATCTTTCAATGGTTAACTAACGCAAGGCGCGATAACAGACCTTAATATTGACCCATAATATTTAAATTGGACCGACCAGGTATTATTTTACAGGGAACACAGCGTGACCCTAAAGTATACTATGTATGCCTATGTCAAATAATGTGTTCTGAGAAGCTTAAAATGAAGAAATAAGCCTTCTAAAAAGCTTAAAAGCTTTCTAAAAAAGAAATAAGCCTATAGGTCAATTAGAGGGTATCATCAGAATTTTTCTAAGTACCGTAATCGTCAGAATTTTTCTAAGTACCGAAATCGTCAGAATTTTTCTAAGTACCGAAATCATCAGAATTTTTCTAAGTACCGAAATCGTCAAAATTTTCTAAGTACCGAAATCGTCGGAATTTTTCTAAGTACCGAAATCGTCAGAATTTTTCTAAGTACCGTAAAGGTCAGAAATTTTCCAAGTACCGAAAAGGTCAGAAATTTTCTAAGTACCGAAATCGTCAGAATTTTTCTAAGTACCGAAATCATCAGAATTTTTCTAAGTACCGAAATCGTCAAAATTTTCTAAGTACCGAAATCGTCGGAATTTTTCTAAGTACCGAAATCGTCAGAATTTTTCTAAGTACTGAAAACTTCTGAGTCTTTTCAAAGTACCGAAATAGGCAGAAATTTTCCAAGTACCGAAATCAACAGAATTTTTCTAAGTACCGAATTCGACAGAATTTTTCTAAGTACCGAAATCGTCAAAATTTTCTAAGTACCGAAATCGTCGGAATTTTTCTAAGTACCGAAAACTTCTGAATGTTTTCTAATTACCGAAAAAGGCAGAAATTTTCTAAGTACCGAAAACTTCTGAATGTTTTCTAAGTACCGAAATCGGCAGAATTTTTCTAAGTACCGAAATCGTCAGAAATTTTCTAAGTACCGAAAACTTCTGAGTCTTTTAAAAGTACCGAAAAAGGCAGAAATTTTCCAAGTACCGAAATCAACAGAATTCTTCTAAGTACCGAAATCGACAGAATTTTTCTAAGTACCGAGAGCGTCAGAAATTTTCTAAGTACCGAAAAGGTCAGAAATTTTCTAAGATCCGAAATTATCAGAATTTTTCTAAGTACCGAAATCGTCAGAATTTTCTAAGTACTGAAATCAAAAGAATTTTTCTAAGTCCCGAAAACGTCAGAAATTTTCTAAGTACTGCAAACTTCTTAAAAATTCAAAGACATTTTTCTATGTTAAATAACGGCTCGGTATCGGTACCTTAATATTGACCTATAATTTTTAAATTGGACCACGTATTATATTACAGGGAAATAGTGTACCCTATCACAGGAAATAATTATAGGTCAATTAGGGGGTACACAGCGTGACCCTGAAGTTTACTATGTATGCCTATGCGAAATAAAGTGTTCTGAGAAGCTTAACCCACTGGCGGTTATGGAAATGGGCAAAATTGAGAGAATGTTTCTCCCCTACACACAGTTTCCCTATCAGTTAACATGGGAAAACCGGTTTTGCTATGCAGAGAAGTCTGCAGGTTAAAATGCGACTTTTTACGTGCAGAACCGTCAGTGGGTTAAAATGAAGAAATAAGCGTTCTAAAATGCTTTAAAAATTCAAAGACATCTTTCAATGGTTAACTAACGCAAGGCGCAATATCAGACCTTAATATTGACCCATAATTTTTATATTGGACCACGTATTATGTTACAGAGAGGTAGTGTACCCTATCACAGGAAATAATTATAGGTCAATTAGGGGGTACACAGCGTGACCCTGAAGTTTACTATGTATGCCTATGCGAAATAAAGTGTTCTGAGAAGCTTAAAATGAAGAAATAAGCGTTCTAAAATGCTTTAAAAATGCAAAGACATCTTTCAATGTTTAACTAACGCAAGGCGCGATAACAGACCTTAATATTGACCCATAATATTTAAATTGGACCAGGTATTATTTTACAGGGAACACAGCGTGACCCTAAAGTATACTATGTATGCCTATGTCAAATAATGTGTTCTGAGAAGCTTAAAATGAAGAAATAAGCCTTCTAAAAAGCTTAAAAGCTTTCTAAAAAAGAAATAAGCCTATAGGTCAATTAGGGGGTATCAACAGAATTTTTCTAAGTACCGTAATCGTCAGAATTTTTCTAAGTACCGAAATCGTCAGAATTTTTCTAAGTACCGAAATCATCAGAATTTTTCTAAGTACCGAAATCGTCAAAATTTTCTAAGTACCGAAATCGTCAGAATTTTTCTAAGTACCGTAAAGGTCAGAAATTTTCCAAGTACCGAAAAGGCCAGAAATTTTCAAAGTACCGAAATCGTCAGAATTTTTCTAAGTACCGAAATCATCAGAATTTTTCTAAGTACCGAAATCGTCAAAATTTTCTAAGTACCGAAATCGTCGGAATTTTTCTAAGTACCGAAATCGTCAGAATTTTTCTAAGTACCGAAAACGTCAGAAATTTTCTAAGTACCGAAAACGTCAGAAATTTTCTAAGTACTGAAAACTTCTGAGTCTTTTCAAAGTACCGAAATAGGCAGAAATTTTCCAAGTACCGAAATCAACAGAATTTTTCTAAGTACCGAATTCGACAGAATTTTTCTAAGTACCGAAATCGTCAAAATTTTCTAAGTACCGAAATCGTCGGAATTTTTCTAAGTACCGAAAACGTCAGAAATTTTCTAAGTACCAAAAACGTCAGAAATTTTCTAAGTACTGAAAACTTCTGAGTCTTTTCAAAGTACCGAAATAGGCAGAAATTTTCCAAGTACCGAAATCAACAGAATTTTTCTAAGTACCGAATTCGACAGAATTTTTCTAAGTACCGAAAACTTCTGAATGTTTTCTAAGTACCGAAAAAGGCAGAAATTTTCTAAGTACCGAAAACTTCTGAATGTTTTCTAAGTACCGAAATCGGCAGAATTTTTCTAAGTACCGAAATCGTCAGAAATTTTCTAAGTACCGAAAACTTCTGAGTCTTTTAAAAGTACCGAAAAAGGCAGAAATTTTCCAAGTACCGAAATCAACAGAATTCTTCTAAGTACCGAAATCGACAGAATTTTTCTAAGTACCGAAAGCGTCAAAAATTTTCTAAGTACCGAAAAGGTCAGAAATTTTCTAAGATCCGAAATTATCAGAATTTTTCTAAGTACCGAAAACGTCAGAAATTTTCTAAGTACTGCAAACTTCTTAAAAATTCAAAGACATTTTTCTATGTTAAATAACGGCTCGGTATCGGACCTTAATATTGACCTATAATTTTTAAATTGGACCACGTATTATATTACAGGGAAATAGTGTACCCTACCACAGGAAATAATTATAGGTCAATTAGGGGGTACACAGCGTGACCCTGAAGTTTACTATGTATGCCTATGCGAAATAAAGTGTTCTGAGAAGCTTAAAATGAAGAAATAAGCGTTCTAAAATGCTTTAAAAATGCAAAGACATCTTTCAATGGTTAACTAACGCAAGGCGCGATATCAGACCTTAATATTGACCCATAATATTTAAATTGGACCAGGTATTATTTTACAGGGTACACAGCGTGACCCTAAAGTTTACTATGTATGCCTATGTCAAATAAAGTGTTCTGAAAAGCTTAAAATGAAGAAATAAGCCTTCTAAAAAGCTTAAAAGCTTTCTAAAAAAGAAATAAGCCTATAGGTCAATTAGGGGGTATCATCAGAATTTTTCTAAGTACCGTAATCGTCAGAATTTTTCTAAGTATCGAAAAGGTCAGAAATTTTCTAAGATCCGAAATCATCAGAATTTTCTAAGTACCGAAATCGGCAGAATTTTTCTAAGTACCGAAAACTTCTGTATGTTTAATAAGTACCGTAAAGATCAGAAATTTTCCAAGTACCGAAAAGGTCAGAAATTTTCTAAGTACCGAAATCGTCGGAATTTTTCTAAGTACCGAAATCATCAGAATTTTTCTAAGTACCGAAATCGTCAAAATTTTCTTCGTACCGAAATCGTCGGAATTTTTCTAAGTACCGAAATCGTCAGAATTTTTCTAAGTCCCGAAAACGTCAGAAATTTTCTAAGTACCGAAAACGTCAGAAATTTTCTAAGTACCGAAAACTTCTGAGTCTTTTCAAAGTACCGAAAAAGGCAGAAATTTTCCAAGTACCGAAATCAACAGAATTTTTCTAAGTACCGAAATCGTCAGAATTTTTCTAAGTACCGTAAAGGTCAGAAATTTTCCAAGTACTGAAAAGGTCAGAAATTTTCTAAGTACCGAAATCGTCAGAATTTTTCTAAGTACCGAAATCATCAGAACTTTTCTAAGTACCGAAAACGTCAGAAATTTTCTAAGTACCGAAAACGTCAGAAACTTTCTAAGTACTGAAAACTTCTGAGTCTTTTCAAAGTACCGAAATAGGCAGAAATTTTCCAAGTACGGAAATCAACAGAATTTTTCTAAGTACCGAATTCGACAGAATTTTTCTAAGTACCGAAAACTTCTGAATGTTTTCTAAGTACCGAAAAAGGCAGAAATTTTCTAAGTACCGAAAACTTCTGAATGTTTTCTAAGTACCGAAATCGGCAGAATTTTTCTAAGTACCGAAATCGTCAGAAATTTTCTAAGTACCGTAAAGGTCAGAAATTTTCCAAGTACTGAAAAGGTCAGAAATTTTCTAAGTACCGAAATCGTCAGAATTTTTCTAAGTACCGAAATCATCAGAACTTTTCTAAGTTCCGAAATCATCAGAAATTTTCTAAGTGCCGATAACGTCAGAAATATTCTAAGTACCGAAATCGTCGGAATTTTTCTAAGTACCGAAATTGTCAGAATTTTTCTAAGTACCGAAAACGTCAGAATTTTTCTAAGTACTGAAATCAAAAGAATTTTTCTAAGTACCGAAACCGTCAGAAATTTTCTAAGTACTGCAAACTTCTTAAAAATTCAAAGACATTTTTCTATGTTAAATAACGGCTCGGTATCGGACCTTAATATTGACCTATAATTTTTAAATTGGACCACGTATTATATTACAGGGAAATAGTGTACCCTACCACAGGAAATAATTATAGGTCAATTAGGGGGTACACAGCGTGACCCTGAAGTTTACTATGTATGCCTATGCGAAATAAAGTGTTCTGAGAAGCTTAAAATGAAGAAATAAGCGTTCTAAAATGCTTTAAAAATGCAAAGACATCTTTCAATGGTTAACTAACGCAAGGCGCGATATCAGACCTTAATATTGACCCATAATATTTAAATTGGACCAGGTATTATTTTACAGGGTACACAGCGTGACCCTAAAGTTTACTATGTATGCCTATGTCAAATAAAGTGTTCTGAAAAGCTTAAAATGAAGAAATAAGCCTTCTAAAAAGCTTAAAAGCTTTCTAAAAAAGAAATAAGCCTATAGGTCAATTAGGGGGTATCAACAGAATTTTTCTAAGTACCGTAATCGTCAGAATTTTTCTAAGTACCGAAATCGTCAGAATTTTTCTAAGTACCGAAATCATCAGAATTTTTCTAAGTACCGAAATCGTCAAAATTTTCTAAGTACCGAAATCGTCGGAATTTTTCTAAGTACCGAAATCGTCAGAATTTTTCTAAGTACCGTAAAGGTCAGAAATTTTCCAAGTACCGAAAAGGCCAGAAATTTTCAAAGTACCGAAATCGTCAGAATTTTTCTAAGTACCGAAATCATCAGAATTTTTCTAAGTACCGAAATCGTCAAAATTTTCTAAGTACCGAAATCGTCGGAATTTTTCTAAGTACCGAAATCGTCAGAATTTTTCTAAGTACCGAAAACGTCAGAAATTTTCTAAGTACCGAAAACGTCAGAAATTTTCTAAGTACTGAAAACTTCTGAGTCTTTTCAAAGTACCGAAATAGGCAGAAATTTTCCAAGTACCGAAATCAACAGAATTTTTCTAAGTACCGAATTCGACAGAATTTTTCTAAGTACCGAAATCGTCAAAATTTTCTAAGTACCGAAATCGTCGGAATTTTTCTAAGTACCGAAAACGTCAGAAATTTTCTAAGTACCAAAAACGTCAGAAATTTTCTAAGTACTGAAAACTTCTGAGTCTTTTCAAAGTACCGAAATAGGCAGAAATTTTCCAAGTACCGAAATCAACAGAATTTTTCTAAGTACCGAATTCGACAGAATTTTTCTAAGTACCGAAAACTTCTGAATGTTTTCTAAGTACCGAAAAAGGCAGAAATTTTCTAAGTACCGAAAACTTCTGAATGTTTTCTAAGTACCGAAATCGGCAGAATTTTTCTAAGTACCGAAATCGTCAGAAATTTTCTAAGTACCGAAAACTTTTGAGTCTTTTAAAAGTACCGAAAAAGGCAGAAATTTTCCAAGTACCGAAATCAACAGAATTCTTCTAAGTACCGAAATCGACAGAATTTTTCTAAGTACCGAAAGCGTCAAAAATTTTCTAAGTACCGAAAAGGTCAGAAATTTTCTAAGATCCGAAATTATCAGAATTTTTCTAAGTACCGAAAACGTCAGAAATTTTCTAAGTACTGCAAACTTCTTAAAAATTCAAAGACATTTTTCTATGTTAAATAACGGCTCGGTATCGGACCTTAATATTGACCTATAATTTTTAAATTGGACCACGTATTATATTACAGGGAAATAGTGTACCCTACCACAGGAAATAATTTTAGGTCAATTAGGGGGTACACAGCGTGACCCTGAAGTTTACTATGTATGCCTATGCGAAATAAAGTGTTCTGAGAAGCTTAAAATGAAGAAATAAGCGTTCTAAAATGCTTTAAAAATGCAAAGACATCTTTCAATGGTTAACTAACGCAAGGCGCGATATCAGACCTTAATATTGACCCATAATATTTAAATTGGACCAGGTATTATTTTACAGGGTACACAGCGTGACCCTAAAGTTTACTATGTATGCCTATGTCAAATAAAGTGTTCTGAAAAGCTTAAAATGAAGAAATAAGCCTTCTAAAAAGCTTAAAAGCTTTCTAAAAAAGAAATAAGCCTATAGGTCAATTAGGGGGTATCAACAGAATTTTTCTAAGTACCGTAATCGTCAGAATTTTTCTAAGTACCGAAATCGTCAGAATTTTTCTAAGTACCGAAATCATCAGAATTTTTCTAAGTACCGAAATCGTCAAAATTTTCTAAGTACCGAAATCGTCGGAATTTTTCTAAGTACCGAAATCGTCAGAATTTTTCTAAGTACCGTAAAGGTCAGAAATTTTCCAAGTACCGAAAAGGCCAGAAATTTTCAAAGTACCGAAATCGTCAGAATTTTTCTAAGTACCGAAATCATCAGAATTTTTCTAAGTACCGAAATCGTCAAAATTTTCTAAGTACCGAAATCGTCGGAATTTTTCTAAGTACCGAAATCGTCAGAATTTTTCTAAGTACCGAAAACGTCAGAAATTTTCTAAGTACCGAAAACGTCAGAAATTTTCTAAGTACTGAAAACTTCTGAGTCTTTTCAAAGTACCGAAATAGGCAGAAATTTTCCAAGTACCGAAATCAACAGAATTTTTCTAAGTACCGAATTCGACAGAATTTTTCTAAGTACCGAAATCGTCAAAATTTTCTAAGTACCGAAATCGTCGGAATTTTTCTAAGTACCGAAAACGTCAGAAATTTTCTAAGTACCAAAAACGTCAGAAATTTTCTAAGTACTGAAAACTTCTGAGTCTTTTCAAAGTACCGAAATAGGCAGAAATTTTCCAAGTACCGAAATCAACAGAATTTTTCTAAGTACCGAATTCGACAGAATTTTTCTAAGTACCGAAAACTTCTGAATGTTTTCTAAGTACCGAAAAAGGCAGAAATTTTCTAAGTACCGAAAACTTCTGAATGTTTTCTAAGTACCGAAATCGGCAGAATTTTTCTAAGTACCGAAATCGTCAGAAATTTTCTAAGTACCGAAAACTTCTGAGTCTTTTAAAAGTACCGAAAAAGGCAGAAATTTTCCAAGTACCGAAATCAACAGAATTCTTCTAAGTACCGAAATCGACAGAATTTTTCTAAGTACCGAAAGCGTCAAAAATTTTCTAAGTACCGAAAAGGTCAGAAATTTTCTAAGATCCGAAATTATCAGAATTTTTCTAAGTACCGAAAACGTCAGAAATTTTCTAAGTACTGCAAACTTCTTAAAAATTCAAAGACATTTTTCTATGTTAAATAACGGCTCGGTATCGGACCTTAATATTGACCTATAATTTTTAAATTGGACCACGTATTATATTACAGGGAAATAGTGTACCCTACCACAGGAAATAATTATAGGTCAATTAGGGGGTACACAGCGTGACCCTGAAGTTTACTATGTATGCCTATGCGAAATAAAGTGTTCTGAGAAGCTTAAAATGAAGAAATAAGCGTTCTAAAATGCTTTAAAAATGCAAAGACATCTTTCAATGGTTAACTAACGCAAGGCGCGATAACAGACCTTAATATTGACCCATAATATTTAAATTGGACCGACCAGGTATTATTTTACAGGGAACACAGCGTGACCCTAAAGTATACTATGTATGCCTATGTCAAATAATGTGTTCTGAGAAGCTTAAAATGAAGAAATAAGCCTTCTAAAAAGCTTAAAAGCTTTCTAAAAAAGAAATAAGCCTATAGGTCAATTAGAGGGTATCATCAGAATTTTTCTAAGTACCGTAATCGTCAGAATTTTTCTAAGTACCGAAAAGGTCAGAAATTTTCTAAGTACCGAAATCGTCGGAATTTTTCTAAGTACCGAAATCATCAGAATTTTTCTAAGTACCGAAATCGTCAGAATTTTTCTAAGTATCGAAAAGGTCAGAAATTTTCTAAGATCCGAAATCATCAGATTTTTCTAAGTACCGAAATCGGCAGAATTTTTCTAAGTACCGAAAACTTCTGTATGTTTAATAAGTACCGAAAAGGTCAGAAATTTTCTAAGTACCGAAATCGTCGGAATTTTTCTAAGTACCGAAATCATCAGAATTTTTCTAAGTACCGAAATCGTCAAAATTTTCTTCGTACCGAAATCGTCGGAATTTTTCTAAGTACCGAAATCGTCAGAATTTTTCTAAGTACCGAAATCATCAGAATTTTTCAAAGTACCGAAAACGTCAGAAATTTTCTAAGTACCGAAAACTTCTGAGTCTTTTCAAAGTACCGAAATCAACGGAATTTTTCTAAGTACCAAATTCAACAGAATTTTTCTAAGTACCGAAATCGTCAGAATTTTTCGAAGTACCGAAAACGTCAGAAATTTTCTAAGTACCGAAAACGTCAGAAATTTTCTAAGTACTGAAAACTTCTGAGTCTTTTCAAAGTACCGAAAAAGGCAGAAATTTTCCAAGTACCGAAATCAACAGAAATTTTCTAAGTACCGAAAAGGTCAGAAATTTTCTAAGATCCGAAATCATCAGAATTTTTCTAAGTACCGAAAACGTCAGAAATTTTCTAAGTACCGAAAATGTCAGAAATTTTCTTAGTACCGAAAACGTCAGATATTTTCTAAGTACCGAAAAGGTCAGAAATTTTCAAAGTACCAAAATAAACACAATTTTTCTAAGTACCGAAATCGACAGAATTTTTCTAAGTACCGAAATCAACAGACTTTTTCTAAGTACCGAAATCGGCAGAATTTTTCTAAGTACCGAAAACGTCAGAAATTTTCTAAGTATCGAAAACGTCAGAAATTTTCTAAGTACTGAAAACTTCTGAGTCTTTTAAAAGTACCGAAAAAGGCAGAAATTTTCAAAGTACCGAAATCAACAGAATTTTTCTAAGTTCCGAAATCATCAGAAATTTTCTAAGTGCCGATAACGTCAGAAATATTCTAAGTACCGAAATCGTCGGAATTTTTCTAAGTACCGAAATTGTCAGAATTTTTCTAAGTACCGAAATCGACAGAATTTTTCTAAGTACCGAAAACGTCAGAAATTTTCTAAGTACCGATAACGTCAGAAATTTTCTAAGATCCGAAATCATCAGAATTTTTCTAAGTACGGAAATCGTCAGAATTTTCTAAGTACCGAAAACGTCAGAATTTTTCTAAGTACTGAAATCAAAAGAATTTTTCTAAGTACCGAAACCGTCAGAAATTTTCTAAGTACTGCAAACTTCTTAAAAATTCAAAGACATTTTTCTATGCTAAATAACGGCTCGGTATCGGACCTTAATATTGACCTATAATTTTGAAATTGGATCATGTATTATATTACAGGGAAATAGTGTACCCTATCACAGGAAATAATTATAGTTCAATTAGGGGGTACACAGCGTGACCCTGAAGTTTACTATGTATGCCTATGCGAAATAAAGTGTTCTGAGCAGCTTAAAATGAAGAAATAAGCGTTCAAAAAAGCTTTAAAAATTCAAAGACATCTTTCAATGGTTAACTAACGCAAGGCGCGATATCAGACTTTAATATTGACCCATAATATTTAAATTGGACCAGGTATTATATTACAGGGTAATAGTGTACCCTACCACAGGAAATAATTATAGGTCAATTAGGGGGTACACAGCGTGACCCTAAAATTTACTATGCAAGCTTATGTTAAATAAAGTGTTCTGAGAAGCTTAAAATGAAGAAATAAGCCTTCTAAAAAGCTTTAAAAATTCAAAGACATTTTTCTATGTTAACTAACGTCACGGTTTCGGACCTTAATATTGACCTATAATTTTTAAATTGGACCACGTATTTTATTACAGGGTAATAGTGTATCCTTCCACAGGAAATAATTATAGGTCAATTAGAAGGTACACAGCGTGACCCTAAAGTTTACTATGCCTATGCGTATAAAGCATATATGTATGCCTATGCGAAATAAAGTGTTCTGAGAAGCTTAAAATGAAGATATAAGCGTTCTAAAATGGCGGTTTTGACTTTGAAAAATTCAGAAGATTTTCGTACTTAGAAATATTTCATGGGATTTCAAGCTTAGTAATATTTTCAGATGGCTTTGACTTTGAAAAATTCAGAAGCTTTTTGGACTTAGAAATATTTCATGGTATTTTAAACTTAGTAATATTTTCAAACGGTTTTGACTTTGAAAAATTCAGAAGATTTTCGTACTTAGAAATATTTCATGGTATTTCTGACTTAGTAATATTTTCAAACGGTTTTGACTTTGAAAAATTCATAAGATTTTCGTACTTAGAAATATTTCATGGTGTTTCAAACTTAGTAATATTTTCAAACTGTTTTGATCTTTAAAATTTCAGAAGATTTACGTACTTAGAAATATTTCATGGTATTTCAAACTTTGAAATATTTTCAAACGGTTTTGACTTTAAAAAATTCAGAAGATTTTCGTACTTAGAAATATTTCATGGTATATCAAAATTAGTAATATTTTCAAATGATTTAGACTTTGACAAATTCAGAAGAACTCCTGAATGTTTAATAAGTATCGAAATCGTAAGAATTTTTCTAAGTACCGAAATTGACTGAATTTTTCTAAGTACCGAAATCAACAGAATTTTTCTAAGTACCGAAAACGGCAGAATTTTTCTAAGTACCGAAAACGTCAGAAATTTTCTAAGTACTGAAAACGTCAGAAATTTTCTAAGTACTGAAAACTTCTGTGTCTTTTCAAAGTACCGAAATAGGCAGAAATTTTCAAAGTACCGAAATCATCAGAATTTTTCTAAGTACCGAATTCGACAGAATTTTTCTAAGTACCGAAAACTTCTGAATGTTTTCTAAGTACCGAAAAAGGCAGAAATTTTCTAAGTACCGAAAACTTCTGAATGTTTTCTAAGTACCAAAATCGGCAGAATTTTTCTAAGCACCGAAAACTTCAGAGTCTTTTCAAAGTACCGAAAAAGGCAGAAATTTTCCAAGTACCGGAATCAACAGAATTTTTCTAAGTACCGAAATCGACAGAATTTTTCTAAGTACCTCAAACTTCTTAAAAATTCAAAGACATTTTTCTATGTTAAATAACGGCTCGGTATCGGACCTTAATATTGACCTATAATTTTTAAATTGGACCACGTATTATATTACAGGGAAATAGTGTACCCTATTACAGGAAATAATTATAGGTCAATTAGGGGGTACACAGCGTGACCCTGAAGTTTACTATGTATGCCTATGCGAAATAAAGTGTTCTGAGAAGCTTAAAATGAAGAAATAAGCGTTCTAAAATGCTTTAAAAATTCAAAGACATCTTTCAATGGTTAACTAATGCAAAGCGCAATATCAGACCTTAATATTGACCCATAATATTTAAATTGGATTAGCTATTATATTACAGGGTATTAGTGTATCCTACCACGGGAAATAATTATAGGTGAATTAGGGGGTACACTATGTATATTTTAAATAGTGCATTAAAACAAGGGAATTCGAAGACACTTTTCAATGTTTACTAACGGCACGGTATCGGACCTTAATATTGACCTATACTTTTTAAATTGGACCACGTGTTATATTACAGGGTAATAGTGTACCCTACCACGGGAAATAATTATAAGTCAATTAGGGGGCACACAGCGTGACCCTAAAGTTTACTATGTTTGCCTATGCGAAATAAAGTGTTCTGAGAAGCTTAAAGTGAAGAAATAAGCGTTCTAAAATGCTTTAAAAATGCAAAGACATCTTTCAATGGTTAACTAACGCAAGGCGCGATATCAGACCTTAATATTGACCCATAATATTTAAATTGGACCAGGTATTATTTTACAGGGTACACAGCGTGACCCTAAAGTTTACTATGTATGCCTATGTCAAATAAAGTGTTCTGAGAAGCTTAAAATGAAGAAATAAGCCTTCTAAAAAGCTTAAAAGCTTTCTAAAAAAGAAATAAGCCTATAGGTCAATTAGGGGGTATCATCAGAATTTTTCTAAGTACCGTAATCGTCAGAATTTTTCTAAGTACCGAAATCATCAGAATTTTTCAAAGTACCGAAAACGTCAGAAATTTTCTAAGTACCGAAAACTTCTGAGTCTTTTCAAAGTACCGAAATCAACGGAATTTTTCTAAGTACCGAAATCGGCAGAATTTTTCGAAGTACCGAAAACGTCAGATATTTTCTAAGTACCGAAAAGGTCAGAAATTTTCAAAGTACCAAAATCAACACAATTTTTCTAAGTACCGAAATCGACAGAATTTTTCTAAGTACCGAAATCAACAGACTTTTTCTAAGTACCGAAATCGGCAGAATTTTTCTAAGTACCGAAAACGTCAGAAATTTTCTAAGTATCGAAAACGTCAGAAATTTTCTAAGTACTGAAAACTTCTGAGTCTTTTAAAAGTACCGAAAAAGGCAGAAATTTTCCAAGTACCGAAATCAACAGAAATTTTCTAAGTACCGAAAAGGTCAGAAATTTTCTTAGTACCGAAATCGGCAGAATTTTTCTAAGTAGCGAAAACTTCCGAGTCTTTTCTAAGTACCGAAATCGATAGAATTTTTCTAAGTACCGAAATCAACAGAATTTTTCTAAGTACCGAAATCGGCAGAATTTTTCTAAGTACCGAAAATGTCAGAAATTTTCTAAGTACCGAAAACGTCAGATATTTTCTAAGTACTGAAAACTTCTGAGTCTTTTCAAAGTACCGAAAAAGGCAGAAATTTTCCAAGTACCGAAATCGACAGAATTTTTCTAAGTACCGAAAACGTCAGAAATCTTCTAAGTATCGAAAAGGTCAGAAATTTTCTAAGATCCGAAATCATCAGAATGGTGTTAAGTACCGAAATCGTCAGAATTTTCTAAGTTTTGTTTTCTAAGTTTCAAAAAATAAAATCTTTTTCGAAATTCGAACACACGATCATCAAAAGACATGAAGAAAAAAACAATTGCGATATTCGCACACACGATCAACGGAAGACATAAAGAAAGAAAAAAATTTAGAAATTCGCACACACATTCAACGAAAGACATAAAGAAAAAAAAATTTAGAAAATCGCACGCACGATCATTGAAAGAGATGCAGAAAAAAAAATTTGTGAAATTCGCACACACGATCAACGGAAGACTTATGAAGAAAGGAAAAAAAAACAAGTGTGAAATTCGCACACACGATCAACGGAAGACTTGAAAAAAAAATAGAAATTCGCACACACGATCAAGGAAAGACAAGAAGAAAAAAAAAATTGTGAAATTCCACCACACAATCAAGGAAAGACTTTTGAAGAAAGAAAAAAAAATTAGAAATTCGCACACACGATCAAGGAAAGACATGAAGAAAAAAAAATTTGTGAAATTCGCACACACGATCAACGGAAAGACAGGAAGAATTAAAAACAATTGAGAAATTCGCACACACGATCAAGGAAAGACATGAAGAAAAAAAAATTTGTGAAATTCGCACACACGATCAAGGAAAGACTTTTGAAGAAAGAAAAAAGAATTTAGAAATTCGCTTACACGATCAAGGAAAGACATGAAGAAAAAAAAATTGAAATTCGCACACACGATCAAGGAAAGACAGGAAGAAAAAAAAAAATTGTGAAATTCGCACACACGATCAACGGAAAGACAGGAAGAAAAAAAACAATTGAGAAATTCGCACACACGATCAAATAAGACATGAAGAAAAAAAAAATTGAGAATTTCGCACACACGATCAACGAAACACATGAAAGAAAAAAGAATTTAGAAATTCGCACACACGATCAAGGAAAGACATGAAGAAAAAAAAAAACAATTGAGAAATCCGCACACACGATCAAATATTGTCTTTTAAAATAAAAAAAAATTTACTTAATGATTCGAAAGACTCGATTCAAAGTACGAAATTCGCACACACGATCAAATAAGGTCTTAAAAAAATTTTTTTTAAAGGTTTTAAAGCTTGAATGAAGCTTTACAAACCTTCCAGTCAGAGGACGAGTCTCAATAGATCGCAGTATGGTAGCTGCTCTACTATGTACAACACCCAGACTAGTACCTAAGTCGTCTACAGACGATTTGGCACCCGTGCATCACACCCACAGGGTTTGGACTCGGAGCCGAGAGCGCGCGGTCTAGGCGCCCCCTAGAGTGCTCCAAATCGAACAGGCCTCGTCGCCGGGGTATTCCGCCTGCAAGGGGCGGATTTACGCCCCGGCTAACTTTGCCCATCGACACGACGGATGCGAACGGTATCGTTGCAGTGACTAGACGGGATTCTGACTTAGAGGCCTTCAGTCATTATCCCACAGATGGTATCTTCATACCACTGTTCATTCGACCAAATCATGTACCAAAAATGTACCAACCACGTGTACCAAATGAACCCACATTGCGCCAATCACATTCAGAGACTGGAGTCGTTTTGCGTTCGAGAGTTTCAATTCAAGAGTTTTCCTCCGAGAAGGGGGAAAATGCGTCGGCACCAACGGGGCGGGGAGCTCTCTCATATCGAGCACCCTCTTCAAGCCTAGCCCTGCGAGGGACCTCCCTCTTCCCCAGGACGAAGGGAAGGGAAACAGGCACGCCCACACGGCACTGACAGTTGCGTTCGAGGCGGGGAACTCGAGTGAAGGATCCCCGGGTGTATGCCGATGTCGGAGCCTTTTGGCACTCATCTTTAATTGTCTCACTGCGTCCCCCTTGGCGTCAACGCCTGGACGCGAGAGTGCTCTGCCGTCGAGAGTCGTGCTCGCGCCGGAACAAACTGCAGAAAACCTCGTAAATGCTTCCATCACTGTTCAGTCTCCACGCGGCTACAAACTACTGTCCGAGCTGCTACTGAATAGCCGAGGCCGTCGCTTTCAGTGAGGCAACCCCCGTCTGCGTCGAGACGAGAGCACTGCGTTTCTTAAACGCTCACTATGCCGCACAAAGTTCAAAGCTGGCGCGGCTACGGAACGACGTCCGAGCCACTCGCTGAAAAGCCGAGACCTTTTGTTTCCGTGAGGCGAGCCCTCGCCCTTGTCGAGACGAAGCGTTGCGTTTCTTGAGACACGCTCACTGTGCCTCACATGTATAGTCCCGCACAAAGTTCATGTTCCAAGCGAAAGATTTTTCTCCCGGGCGGTGGCCGTCGACGTCCGCATCCCCGACCTCTCGCCGAGGAAATTTAAATTTGAACGGAAAACGCATATCGGCCTCGCTCGGGCTTCGTCTCAGACTTCCCGTCGCCGGACTTAGAAAAATTTCCACAATTTTCGAGACTTAGAAAAATTTCGGAAAAATTGGACTTTGACAAAAAAACTCTCTAATTAAAAAAAATGTAACTAAAAATTACTATTACATAATTATAATTAAAAATATTATTTATATACATTTATCATATTATATAAATTTCATATTAAAATAATTTAAAATAATTAAAAAAAATAACATAAAATTATTATTATATAATTATATTATCAAATTTATATTATATAACTATTATTACTTAGAAAATTCTGACGATTTCGGTACTTAGAAAATTTTGACGATTTCGGTACTTAGAAAAATTCTGATGATTTCGGTACTTAGAAAAATTCTGACGATTTCGGTACTTAGAAAATTTCTGACCTTTTCGGTACTTGGAAAATTTCTGACCTTTACGGTACTTAGAAAAATTCTGACGATTTCGGTACTTAGAAAAATTCTTACGATTTCGATACTTAGAAAAATTCTGACAATTTCGGTACCTAGAAAAATTCCGACGATTTCAGCACTTAGAAAATTTCTGTCGTTTTCGGTACTTTGAAAAATTCTGATGATTTCAGTACTTAGAAAAATTCTGATCATTTCGGAACTTAGAAAAATTCTGTTGATTTCGGTACTTGGAAAATTTCTGCCTTTTTCGGTACTTTGAAAAGACTCAAAAGTTTTCAGTACTTAGAAAATTTCTGACGTTTTCGATACTTAGAAAATTTCTGACGTTTTCGGTACTTAGAGAAATTCTGCTGATTTCGGTACTTATTAAACATTCAGAAGTTTTCGATACTTAGAAAATTTCTGATTTTTTCGGCACTTAGAAAAATACTTACGATTTCGATACTTAAACATTCAGAAGTTTTCGGTACTTAGAAAAATTCTGCCGATTTCGGTACTTAGAAAAATTCTGTCGATTTCGGTACTTAGAAAAGACTCGGAAGTTTTCGGTACTTAGAAAATTTCTGACGTTTTCGGTACTTAGAAAAATTCTTTTGATTTCGGTACTTAGAAAATTTCTGCCTTTTTCGGTACTTTGAAAAGACTCAGAAGTTTTCGGTACTTAGAAAATTTCTGACGATTTCGGTACTTAGAAAAATTCTGAAGATTTCGGTACTTAGAAAAATTCTGTCGATTTCGGTACTTAGAAAACATTCAGAAGTTCGATTTTCAAAATGTTTTGGACTTCGAAAAATTCTGAAGCTTTTTCCACTTAGAAATATTTCATGGTATTTCAAATTTAAAAATATTTTCAAACGGTTTTGACTTTGAAAAATTCTGAAGATTTTCGTACTTAGAAATATTTCATGGTATTTCAAACTTAGTAATAGTTTCAAACGGTTTTGACTTTGAAAAATTGAGAAGTATTTCGTACTTAGAAATATTTCATGGTATTTCAAACTTAGAAATATTTTCAAACGGTTTTGACATATTCAGAAGATTTTCGTACTTAGAAATATTTCTTGGTATTTCAAACTTAGTAATAGTTTCAAACGGTTTTGACTTTCGTACTTAGACTTTCGTACTTAGAAATATTACAGAAGATTTTCGTACTTAGAAATATTTCATGGTATTTCAAACTTAGTAATATTTTCAAACGGTTTTGACTTTGAAAAATTCAGAAGATTTTCGCACTTAGAAATATTTCATGGTATTTCAAACTTAGAAATATTTTCAAACGGTTTTGACTTATTCAGAAGCTTTTCGTACTAAGAAATATTTCATGGTATTTCAGACTTAGTATTATTTTCAAACGGTTTTGACTTTGAAAAATTCAGAAGAACTCCTGAATGTTTAATAAGTATCGAAATCGTAAGAATTTTTCTAAGTACCGAAATCGGCAGAATTTTTCTAAGTACCGAAAACGTCAGAAATTTTCTAAGTACCGAAAACGTCAGAAATTTTCTAAGTACTGAAAACTTCTGAGTCTTTTCAAAGAACCGAAATAGGCAGAAATTTTCCAAGTACCGAAATCAACAGAATTTTTCTAAGTACCGAATTCCACAGAATTTTTCTAAGTACCGAAAACTTCTGAATATTTTCTAAGTACCGAAAAAGGCAGAAATTTTCTAAGTACCGAAAACTTCTGAATGTTTTCTAAGTACCGAAATCGGCAGAATTTTTCTAAGTACCGAAATCGTCAGAAATTTTCTAAGTACCGAAAACTTCTGAGTCTTTTCAAAGTACTGAAAAAGGCAGAAATTTTCGAAGTACCGAAATCAACAGAATTTTTCTAAGTACCGAAATCGACAGAATTTTTCTAAGTACTGAAATAAAAAAAATTTTTCTAAGTCCCGAAAACGTCAGAAATTTTCTAAGTACTGCAAACTTCTTAAAAATTCAAAGATATTTTTCTATGTTAAATAACGGCTCGGTATCGGACCTTAATATTGACCTATAATTTTTAAATTGGACCACGTATTATATTACAGGGAAATAGTGTACCCTATCACAGGAAATAATTATAGGTCAATTAGGGGGTACACAGCGTGACCCTGAAGTTTACTATGTATGCCTATGCGAAATAAAGTGTTCTGAGCAGCTTAAAATGAAGAAATAAGCGTTCAAAAATGCTTTAAAAATTCAAAGACATCTTTCAATGGTTAACTAACGCAAGGCGCGATATCAGACTTTAATATTGACCCATAATATTTAAATTGGACCAGGTATTATATTACAGGGTAATAGTGTACCCTACCACAGGAAATAATTATAAGTCAATTAGGGGGTACACAGTGTGACCCTAAAATTTACTATGCAAGCTTATGTCAAATAAAGTGTTCTGAGAAGCTTAAAATGAAGAAATAAGCCTTCTAAAAAGCTTTAAAAATTCAAAGACATTTTTCTATGTTAACTAACGTCACGGTATCGGACCTTAATATTGACCTATAATTTTTAAATTGGACCACGTATTATATTACAGGGTAATAGTGTATCCTTCCACAGGAAATAATTATACGTCAATTAGAAGGTACACAGCGTGACCCTAAAGTTTACTATGCCTATGCGTATAAAGCATATATGTATGCCTATGCGAAATAAAGTGTTCTGAGAAGCTTAAAATGAAGAAATAAGCGTTCTAAAATGGCGGTTTTCACTTTGAAAAATTCAGAAGATTTTCGTACTTAGAAATATTTCATGGGATTTCAAGCTTAGTAATATTTTCAGACGGCTTTGACTTTGAAAAATTCAGAAGCTTTTTGGACTTAGAAATATTTCATGGTATTTTTAACTTAGTAATATTTTCAAACGGTTTTGACTTTGAAAAATTCAGAAGATTTTCGTACTTAGAAATATTTCATGGTATTTCTGACATAGTAATATTTTCAAACGGTTTTGACTTATTCAGAAGATTTTCGTACTTAGAAATATTTCATGGTATTTCAAACTTAGTAATATTTTCAAACGGTTTTGACTTTGAAAAATTCTGAAGATTTTCGTTATTCAGAAGATTTTCGTACTTAGAAATATTTCATGGTATTTCAAACTTAGTAATATTTTCAAACGGTTTTGACTTTGAAAAATTCAGAAGATTTTCGCACTTAGAAATATTTCATGGTATTTCAAACTTAGAAATATTTTCAAACGGTTTTGACTTATTCAGAAGCTTTTCGAACTAAGAAATATTTCATGGTATTTCAGACTTAGTAATATTTTCAAACGGTTTTGATTTATTCAGAAGCTTTTCGTACTAAGAAATATTTCATGGTATTTCAGACTTAGTAATATTTTCAAACGGTTTTGACTTTGAAAATTCAGAAGATTTTCGTACTTAGAAATATTTCATGGTATATCAAAATTAGTAATATTTTCAAATGGTTTAGACTTTGACAAATTCAGAAGATTTTCGTACTTAGAAATATATCATGGTATTTCAAACTTACTAATATTTTCAAACGGTTTTAAATTTGAAAAATTCAGAAGAACTCCTGAATGTTTAATAAGTATCGAAATCGAAAGAATTTTTCTAAGTACCGAAATCGACTGAATTTTTCTAAGTACCGAAATCAACAGAATTTTTCTAAGTACCGAAATCGGCAGAATTTTTCTAAGTTCCGAAAACGTCAGAAATTTTCTAAGTACTGAAAACGTCAGAAATTTTCTAAGTACCGAAAACTTCTGAATGTTTTCTAAGTACCAAAATCGGCAGAATTTTTCTAAGCACCGAAAACTTCAGAGTCTTTTCAAAGTACCGAAAAAGGCAGAAATTTTCCAAGTACCGAAATCAACAGAATTTTTCTAAGTACCGAAATCGACAGAATTTTTCTAAGTACTGCAAACTTCTTAAAAATTCAAAGACATTTTTCTATGTTAAATAACGGCTCGGTATCGGACCTTAATATTGACCTATAATTTTTAAATTGGACCACGTATTATATTACAGGAAAATAGTGTACCCTATCACAGGAAATAATTATAGGTCAATTAGGGGGTACACAGCGTGACCCTGAAGTTTACTATGTATGAGTATGCGAAATAAAGTGTTCTGAGAAGTTTAAAATGAAGAAATAAGCGTTTAAAATGCTTTAAAAATTCAAAGTCATCTTTCAATGGTTGGCTAATGCAAGGCGCAATATCAGACCTTAATATTGACCCATAATATTTAAATTGGATTAGCTATTATATTACAGGGTATTAGTGTATCCTACTACGGGAAATAATTATAGGTGAATTAGGGGGTACACTATGTATATTTTAAATAGTGCATTAAAACAAGGAAATTCGAACACACTTTTCAATGTTTACTAACGGCACGGTATCGGACCTTAATATTGACCTATAATTTTTAAATTGGACCACGTGTTATATTACAGGGTAGTAGTGTACCCTACCTCAGGAAATAATTATAAGTCAGTTAGGGGGTACACAGCTTGACCCTAAAGTTTACTATGTATGCCTATGTCAAATAAAGTGTTCTGCGAAGCTTAAAATCAAGAAATAAGCCTTCTAAAAAGCTTAAAAGCTTTCTAAAAAAGAAATAAGCCTATAGTCAATTATAACAATTTTCTAAGTACCGTAATCGTCAGAAATTTTCTTAGTACCGAAATCGGCAGAATTTTTCTAAGTACCGAAAACTTCCGAGTCTTTTCTAAGTACCGAAATCGACAGATTTTTTCTAAGTACCGAAATCAACAGTATTTTTCTAAGTACCGAAATCATCAGAATTTTTCAAAGAACCGAAAACGTCAGAAATTTTCTAAGTACCGAAAACTTCTGAGTCTTTTCAAAGAATGAAATCAACGGAATTTTTCTAAGTACCAAATTCAACAGAATTTTTCTAAGTACCGAAATAAACAGATATTTTCTAAGTACCGAAATCGGCAGAATTTTTCGAAGTACCGAAAACGTCAGAAATTTTCTAAGTACCGAAAACGTCAGAAATTTTCTAAGTACTGAAAACTTCTGAGTCTTTTCAAAGTACCGAAAAAGGCAGAAATTTTCCAAGTACCGAAATCAACAGAAATTTTCAAAGTACCGAAAAGGTCAGAAATTTTCTAAGATCCGAAATCATCAGAATTTTTCTAAGTACCGAAAACGTCAGAAATTTTCTAAGTACCGAAAATGTCAGAAATTTTCTTAGTACCGAAATCGGCAGAATTTTTCTAAGTACCGAAAACTTCCGAGTCTTTTCTAAGTACCGAAATCGACAGAATTTTTCTAAGTACCGAAATCAACAGAATTTTTCTAAGTACCGAAATCGGCAGAATTTTTCTAAGTACCGAAAATGTCCGAAATTTTCTAAGTACCGAAAACTTCTAAATCTTTTCAAAGTACCGAAAACGTCAGAAATTTTCTAAGTACCGAAAACTTCCGAGTCTTTTCTAAGTACCGAAATCGACAGAATTTTTCTAAGTACCGAAATCAACAGAATTTTTCTAAGTACCGAATTCGACAGAATTTTTCTAAGTACCGAAAACTTTAGAATGTTTTCTAAGTACCGAAAAAGGCAGAAATTTTCTAAGTACCGAAATCAAAAGAATTTTTCTAAGTACCGAAAACGTCAGAAATTTTCTAAGTACCGAAAACTTCCGAGTCTTTTCTAAGTACCGAAATCGACAGAATTTTTCTAAGTACCGAAATCAACAGAATTTTTCTAAGTACCGAAATCGGCAGAATTTTTCTAAGTACCGAAAACTTCTGAATGTTTAATAAGTATCGAAATCGTAAGTATTTTTCTAAGTACCGAAAATGTCAGAAATTTTCTAAGTACTGCAAACTTCTGAGTCTTTTCAAAGTAGCGAAAAAGGCAGAAATTTTCCAAGTACCGAAATCAACAGAATTTTTCTAAGTACCGAATTCGACAGAATTTTTCTAAGTAACGAAAACTTCTGAATGTTTTCTAAGTTCCGAAAAAGGCAGAAATTTTGTAAGTACCGAAAACTTCCGAGTCTTTTCTAAGTACCGAAATCGACAGATTTTTTCTAAGTACCGAAATCAACAGAATTTTTCTAAGTACCGAAATCATCAGAATTTTTCAAAGAACCGAAAACGTCAGAAATTTTCTAAGTACCGAAAACTTCTGAGTCTTTTCAAAGAATGAAATCAACGGAATTTTTCTAAGTACCAAATTCAACAGAATTTTTCTAAGTACCGAAATAAACAGATATTTTCTAAGTACCGAAATCGGCAGAATTTTTCGAAGTACCGAAAACGTCAGAAATTTTCTAAGTACCGAAAACGTCAGAAATTTTCTAAGTACTGAAAACTTCTGAGTCTTTTCAAAGTACCGAAAAAGGCAGAAATTTTCTAAGTACCGAAATCAAAAGAATTTTTCGAAGTACCGAAAACGTCAGAAATTTTCTAAGTACCGAAAGCTTCCGAGTCTTTTCTAAGTACCGAAATCGACAGAATTTTTCTAAGTACCGAAAACTTCTGAATGTTTAATAAGTATCGAAATCGTAAGTATTTTTCTAAGTACCGAAAATGTCAGAAATTTTCTAAGTACTGCAAACTTCTGAGTCTTTTCAAAGTACCGAAAAAGGCAGAAATTTTCCAAGTACCGAAATCAACAGAATTTTTCTAAGTACCGAATTCGACAGAATTTTTCTAAGTAACGAAAACTTCTGAATGTTTTCTAAGTACCGAAAAAGGCAGAAATTTTGTCAGTACCGAAAACTTCCGAGTCTTTTCTAAGTACCGAAATCGACAGATTTTTTCTAAGTACCGAAATCAACAGAATTTTTCTAAGTACCGAAATCGGCAGAATTTTTCTAAGTACCGAAAATGTCAGAAATTTTCTAAGTACCGAAAACTTCTGAGTCTTTTCAAAGTACCGAAAAAGGCAGAAATTTTCCAAGTACCGAAATCGACAGAATTTTTCTAAGTACCGAAAACGTCAGAAATTTTCTAAGTATCGAAAAGGTCAGAAATTTTCTAAGATCCGAAATCATCAGAATGTTTCTAAGTTCCGAAATCGTCAGAATTTTCTAAGTACCGATATCGTCAGAATTTTTCTAAGTACCGAAATCAAAAGAATTTTTCTAAGTACCGAAATCGGCAGAATTTTTCTAAGTACCGAAAACGTCAGAAATTTTCTAAGTATCGAAAACGTCAGAAATTTTCTAAGTACTGAAAACTTCTGAGTCTTTTCAAAGTACCGAAAAAGGCAGAAATTTTCCAAGTACCGAAATCGACAGAATTTTTCTAAGTACCGAAAACGTCAGAAATTTTCTAAGTATCGAAAAGGTCAGAAATTTTCTAAGATCCGAAATCATCAGAATGTTTCTAAGTTCCGAAATCGTCAGAATTTTCTAAGTACCGATATCGTCAGAATTTTTCTAAGTACCGAAATCAAAAGAATTTTTCTAAGTACCGAAATCGGCAGAATTTTTCTAAGTACCGAAAACGTCAGAAATTTTCTAAGTATCGAAAACTTCTGAGTCTTTTCAAAGTACCGAAAAAGGCAGAAATTTTCTAAGTACCGAAATCAAAAGAATTTTTCTAAGTACCGAAAACGTCAGAAATTTTCTAAGTACCGAAAACTTCCGAGTCTTTTCTAAGTACCGAAATCGACAGAATTTTTCTAAGTACCGAAATCGGCAGAATTTTTCTAAGTACCGAAAACTTCTGAATGTTTAATAAGTATCGAAATCGTAAGTATTTTTCTAAGTACCGAAAATGTCAGAAATTTTCTAAGTACTGCAAACTTCTGAGTCTTTTCAAAGTACCGAAAAAGGCAGAAATTTTCCAAGTACCGAAATCAACAGAATTTTTCTAAGTACCGAATTCGACAGAATTTTTCTAAGTAACGAAAACTTCTGAATGTTTTCTAAGTACCGAAAAAGGCAGAAATTTTGTAAACTTCCGAGTCTTTTCTAAGTACCGAAATCGACAGATTTTTTCTAAGTACCGAAATCAACAGAAATTTTCCAAGTACCAAAATCGACAGAATTTTTCTAAGTACCGAAAACGTCAGAAATTTTCTAAGTATCGAAAAGGTCAGAAATTTTCTAAGATACAAAATCATCAGAATGTTTCTAAGTTCCGAAATCGTCAGAATTTTCCAAGTACCGAAATCGACAGAATTTTTCTAAGTACCGAAATCAACAGAATTTTTCTAAGTACCGAAAATGTCAGAAATTTTCTAAGTACCGAAACCTTCTGAGTCTTTTCAAAGTACCGAAAAAGGCAGAAATTTTCTAAGTACCGAAATCAAAAGAATTTTTCTAAGTACCGAAAACGTCAGAAATTTTCTAAGTACCGAAAACTTCCGAGTCTTTTCTAAGTACCGAAATCGACAGAATTTTTCTAAGTACCGAAATCGGCAGAATTTTTCTAAGTACCGAAAACTTCTGAATGTTTAATAAGTATCGAAATCGTAAGTATTTTTCTAAGTACCGAAAATGTCAGAAATTTTCTAAGTACTGCAAACTTCTGAGTCTTTTCAAAGTACCGAAAAAGGCAGAAATTTTCTAAGTACCGAAATCAAAAGAATTTTTCGAAGTACCGAAAACGTCAGAAATTTTCTAAGTACCGAAAGCTTCCGAGTCTTTTCTAAGTACCGAAATCGACAGAATTTTTCAAAGTACCGAAATCGGCAGAATTTTTCTAAGTACCGAAAACTTCTGAATGTTTAATAAGTATCGAAATCGTAAGTATTTTTCTAAGTACCGAAAATGTCAGAAATTTTCTAAGTACTGCAAACTTCTGAGTCTTTTCAAAGTACCGAAAAAGGCAGAAATTTTCCAAGTACCGAAATCAACAGAATTTTTCTAAGTACCGAATTCGACAGAATTTTTCTAAGTAACGAAAACTTCTGAATGTTTTCTAAGTACCGAAAAAGGCAGAAATTTTGTCAGTACCGAAAACTTCCGAGTCTTTTCTAAGTACCGAAATCGACAGATTTTTTCTAAGTACCGAAATCGGCAGAATTTTTCTAAGTACCGAAAATGTCAGAAATTTTCTAAGTACCGAAAACTTCTGAGTCTTTTCAAAGTACCGAAAAAGGCAGAAATTTTCCAAGTACCGAAATCGACAGAATTTTTCTAAGTACCGAAAACGTCAGAAATTTTCTAAGTATCGAAAAGGTCAGAAATTTTCTAAGATCCGAAATCATCAGAATGTTTCTAAGTTCCGAAATCGTCAGAATTTTCTAAGTACCGATATCGTCAGAATTTTTCTAAGTACCGAAATCAAAAGAATTTTTCTAAGTACCGAAATCGGCAGAATTTTTCTAAGTACCGAAAACGTCAGAAATTTTCTAAGTATCGAAAACGTCAGAAATTTTCTAAGTACTGAAAACTTCTGAGTCTTTTAAAAGTACCGAAAAAGGCAGAAATTTTCCAAGTACCGAAATCAACAGAAATTTTCTAAGTACCGAAAAGGTCAGAAATTTTCTTAGTACCGAAATCGGCAGAATTTTTCTAAGTAGCGAAAACTTCCGAGTCTTTTCTAAGTACCGAAATCGATAGAATTTTTCTAAGTACCGAAATCAACAGAATTTTTCTAAGTACCGAAATCGGCAGAATTTTTCTAAGTACCGAAAATGTCAGAAATTTTCTAAGTACCGAAAACGTCAGATATTTTCTAAGTACTGAAAACTTCTGAGTCTTTTCAAAGTACCGAAAAAGGCAGAAATTTTCCAAGTACCGAAATCGACAGAATTTTTCTAAGTACCGAAAACGTCAGAAATCTTCTAAGTATCGAAAAGGTCAGAAATTTTCTAAGATCCGAAATCATCAGAATGGTGTTAAGTACCGAAATCGTCAGAATTTTCTAAGTTTTGTTTTCTAAGTTTCAAAAAATAAAATCTTTTTCGAAATTCGAACACACGATCATCAAAAGACATGAAGAAAAAAACAATTGCGATATTCGCACACACGATCAACGGAAGACATAAAGAAAGAAAAAAATTTAGAAATTCGCACACACATTCAACGAAAGACATAAAGAAAAAAAAATTTAGAAAATCGCACGCACGATCATTGAAAGAGATGCAGAAAAAAAAATTTGTGAAATTCGCACACACGATCAACGGAAGACTTATGAAGAAAGGAAAAAAAAACAAGTGTGAAATTCGCACACACGATCAACGGAAGACTTGAAAAAAAAATAGAAATTCGCACACACGATCAAGGAAAGACAAGAAGAAAAAAAAAATTGTGAAATTCCACCACACAATCAAGGAAAGACTTTTGAAGAAAGAAAAAAAAATTAGAAATTCGCACACACGATCAAGGAAAGACATGAAGAAAAAAAAATTTGTGAAATTCGCACACACGATCAACGGAAAGACAGGAAGAATTAAAAACAATTGAGAAATTCGCACACACGATCAAGGAAAGACATGAAGAAAAAAAAATTTGTGAAATTCGCACACACGATCAAGGAAAGACTTTTGAAGAAAGAAAAAAGAATTTAGAAATTCGCTTACACGATCAAGGAAAGACATGAAGAAAAAAAAATTGAAATTCGCACACACGATCAAGGAAAGACAGGAAGAAAAAAAAAATTTGTGAAATTCGCACACACGATCAACGGAAAGACAGGAAGAAAAAAAACAATTGAGAAATTCGCACACACGATCAAATAAGACATGAAGAAAAAAAAAATTGAGAATTTCGCACACACGATCAACGAAACACATGAAAGAAAAAAGAATTTAGAAATTCGCACACACGATCAAGGAAAGACATGAAGAAAAAAAAAAACAATTGAGAAATCCGCACACACGATCAAATATTGTCTTTTAAAATAAAAAAAAATTTACTTAATGATTCGAAAGACTCGATTCAAAGTACGAAATTCGCACACACGATCAAATAAGGTCTTAAAAAAATTTTTTTTAAAGGTTTTAAAGCTTGAATGAAGCTTTACAAACCTTCCAGTCAGAGGACGAGTCTCAATAGATCGCAGTATGGTAGCTGCTCTACTATGTACAACACCCAGACTAGTACCTAAGTCGTCTACAGACGATTTGGCACCCGTGCATCACACCCACAGGGTTTGGACTCGGAGCCGAGAGCGCGCGGTCTAGGCGCCCCCTAGAGTGCTCCAAATCGAACAGGCCTCGTCGCCGGGGTATTCCGCCTGCAAGGGGCGGATTTACGCCCCGGCTAACTTTGCCCATCGACACGACGGATGCGAACGGTATCGTTGCAGTGACTAGACGGGATTCTGACTTAGAGGCCTTCAGTCATTATCCCACAGATGGTATCTTCATACCACTGTTCATTCGACCAAATCATGTACCAAAAATGTACCAACCACGTGTACCAAATGAACCCACATTGCGCCAATCACATTCAGAGACTGGAGTCGTTTTGCGTTCGAGAGTTTCAATTCAAGAGTTTTCCTCCGAGAAGGGGGAAAATGCGTCGGCACCAACGGGGCGGGGAGCTCTCTCATATCGAGCACCCTCTTCAAGCCTAGCCCTGCGAGGGACCTCCCTCTTCCCCAGGACGAAGGGAAGGGAAACAGGCACGCCCACACGGCACTGACAGTTGCGTTCGAGGCGGGGAACTCGAGTGAAGGATCCCCGGGTGTATGCCGATGTCGGAGCCTTTTGGCACTCATCTTTAATTGTCTCACTGCGTCCCCCTTGGCGTCAACGCCTGGACGCGAGAGTGCTCTGCCGTCGAGAGTCGTGCTCGCGCCGGAACAAACTGCAGAAAACCTCGTAAATGCTTCCATCACTGTTCAGTCTCCACGCGGCTACAAACTACTGTCCGAGCTGCTACTGAATAGCCGAGGCCGTCGCTTTCAGTGAGGCAACCCCCGTCTGCGTCGAGACGAGAGCACTGCGTTTCTTAAACGCTCACTATGCCGCACAAAGTTCAAAGCTGGCGCGGCTACGGAACGACGTCCGAGCCACTCGCTGAAAAGCCGAGACCTTTTGTTTCCGTGAGGCGAGCCCTCGCCCTTGTCGAGACGAAGCGTTGCGTTTCTTGAGACACGCTCACTGTGCCTCACATGTATAGTCCCGCACAAAGTTCATGTTCCAAGCGAAAGATTTTTCTCCCGGGCGGTGGCCGTCGACGTCCGCATCCCCGACCTCTCGCCGAGGAAATTTAAATTTGAACGGAAAACGCATATCGGCCTCGCTCGGGCTTCGTCTCAGACTTCCCGTCGCCGGACTTAGAAAAATTTCCACAATTTTCGAGACTTAGAAAAATTTCGGAAAAAATTGGACTTTGACAAAAAAACTCTCTAATTAAAAAAAATGTAACTAAAAATTACTATTACATAATTATAATTAAAAATATTATTTATATACATTTATCATATTATATAAATTTCATATTAAAATAATTTAAAATAATTAAAAAAAAATAACATAAAATTATTATTATATAATTATATTATCAAATTTATATTATATAACTATTATTACTTAGAAAATTCTGACGATTTCGGTACTTAGAAAATTTTGACGATTTCGGTACTTAGAAAAATTCTGATGATTTCGGTACTTAGAAAAATTCTGACGATTTCGGTACTTAGAAAATTTCTGACCTTTTCGGTACTTGGAAAATTTCTGACCTTTACGGTACTTAGAAAAATTCTGACGATTTCGGTACTTAGAAAATTTCTGCCTTTTTCGGTACTTTGAAAAGACTCAGAAGTTTTCGGTACTTAGAAAATTTCCGACGATTTCGGTACTTAGAAAAATTCTTACGATTTCGATACTTAGAAAAATTCTGACAATTTCGGTACCTAGAAAAATTCCGACGATTTCAGCACTTAGAAAATTTCTGTCGTTTTCGGTACTTTGAAAAATTCTGATGATTTCAGTACTTAGAAAAATTCTGATCATTTCGGAACTTAGAAAAATTCTGTTGATTTCGGTACTTGGAAAATTTCTGCCTTTTTCGGTACTTTGAAAAGACTCAAAAGTTTTCAGTACTTAGAAAATTTCTGACGTTTTCGATACTTAGAAAATTTCTGACGTTTTCGGTACTTAGAGAAATTCTGCTGATTTCGGTACTTATTAAACATTCAGAAGTTTTCGATACTTAGAAAATTTCTGACTTTTTCGGCACTTAGAAAAATACTTACGATTTCGATACTTAAACATTCAGAAGTTTTCGGTACTTAGAAAAATTCTGCCGATTTCGGTACTTAGAAAAATTCTGTCGATTTCGGTACTTAGAAAAGACTCGGAAGTTTTCGGTACTTAGAAAATTTCTGACGTTTTCGGTACTTAGAAAAATTCTTTTGATTTCGGTACTTAGAAAATTTCTGCCTTTTTCGGTACTTTGAAAAGACTCAGAAGTTTTCGGTACTTAGAAAATTTCTGACGATTTCGGTACTTAGAAAAATTCTGAAGATTTCGGTACTTAGAAAAATTCTGTCGATTTCGGTACTTAGAAAACATTCAGAAGTTCGATTTTCAAAATGTTTTGGACTTCGAAAAATTCTGAAGCTTTTTCCACTTAGAAATATTTCATGGTATTTCAAATTTAAAAATATTTTCAAACGGTTTTGACTTTGAAAAATTCTGAAGATTTTCGTACTTAGAAATATTTCATGGTATTTCAAACTTAGTAATAGTTTCAAACGGTTTTGACTTTGAAAAATTGAGAAGTATTTCGTACTTAGAAATATTTCATGGTATTTCAAACTTAGAAATATTTTCAAACGGTTTTGACATATTCAGAAGATTTTCGTACTTAGAAATATTTCTTGGTATTTCAAACTTAGTAATAGTTTCAAACGGTTTTGACTTTCGTACTTAGACTTTCGTACTTAGAAATATTACAGAAGATTTTCGTACTTAGAAATATTTCATGGTATTTCAAACTTAGTAATATTTTCAAACGGTTTTGACTTTGAAAAATTCAGAAGATTTTCGCACTTAGAAATATTTCATGGTATTTCAAACTTAGAAATATTTTCAAACGGTTTTGACTTATTCAGAAGCTTTTCGTACTAAGAAATATTTCATGGTATTTCAGACTTAGTATTATTTTCAAACGGTTTTGACTTTGAAAAATTCAGAAGAACTCCTGAATGTTTAATAAGTATCGAAATCGTAAGAATTTTTCTAAGTACCGAAATCGGCAGAATTTTTCTAAGTACCGAAAACGTCAGAAATTTTCTAAGTACCGAAAACGTCAGAAATTTTCTAAGTACTGAAAACTTCTGAGTCTTTTCAAAGAACCGAAATAGGCAGAAATTTTCCAAGTACCGAAATCAACAGAATTTTTCTAAGTACCGAATTCCACAGAATTTTTCTAAGTACCGAAAACTTCTGAATATTTTCTAAGTACCGAAAAAGGCAGAGATTTTCTAAGTACCGAAAACTTCTGAATGTTTTCTAAGTACCGAAATCGGCAGAATTTTTCTAAGTACCGAAATCGTCAGAAATTTTCTAAGTACCGAAAACTTCTGAGTCTTTTCAAAGTACCGAAAAAGGCAGAAATTTTCGAAGTACCGAAATCAACAGAATTTTTCTAAGTACCGAAATCGACAGAATTTTTCTAAGTACTGAAATCAAAAAAATTTTTCTAAGTCCCGAAAACGTCAGAAATTTTCTAAGTACTGCAAACTTCTTAAAAATTCAAAGATATTTTTCTATGTTAAATAACGGCTCGGTATCGGACCTTAATATTGACCTATAATTTTTAAATTGGACCACGTATTATATTACAGGGAAATAGTGTACCCTATCACAGGAAATAATTATAGGTCAATTAGGGGGTACACAGCGTGACCCTGAAGTTTACTATGTATGCCTATGCGAAATAAAGTGTTCTGAGCAGCTTAAAATGAAGAAATAAGCGTTCAAAAATGCTTTAAAAATTCAAAGACATCTTTCAATGGTTAACTAACGCAAGGCGCGATATCAGACTTTAATATTGACCCATAATATTTAAATTGGACCAGGTATTATATTACAGGGTAATAGTGTACCCTACCACAGGAAATAATTATAAGTCAATTAGGGGGTACACAGTGTGACCCTAAAATTTACTATGCAAGCTTATGTCAAATAAAGTGTTCTGAGAAGCTTAAAATGAAGAAATAAGCCTTCTAAAAAGCTTTAAAAATTCAAAGACATTTTTCTATGTTAACTAACGTCACGGTATCGGACCTTAATATTGACCTATAATTTTTAAATTGGACCACGTATTATATTACAGGGTAATAGTGTATCCTTCCACAGGAAATAATTATACGTCAATTAGAAGGTACACAGCGTGACCCTAAAGTTTACTATGCCTATGCGTATAAAGCATATATGTATGCCTATGCGAAATAAAGTGTTCTGAGAAGCTTAAAATGAAGAAATAAGCGTTCTAAAATGGCGGTTTTCACTTTGAAAAATTCAGAAGATTTTCGTACTTAGAAATATTTCATGGGATTTCAAGCTTAGTAATATTTTCAGACGGCTTTGACTTTGAAAAATTCAGAAGCTTTTTGGACTTAGAAATATTTCATGGTATTTTTAACTTAGTAATATTTTCAAACGGTTTTGACTTTGAAAAATTCAGAAGATTTTCGTACTTAGAAATATTTCATGGTATTTCTGACATAGTAATATTTTCAAACGGTTTTGACTTATTCAGAAGATTTTCGTACTTAGAAATATTTCATGGTATTTCAAACTTAGTAATATTTTCAAACGGTTTTGACTTTGAAAAATTCTGAAGATTTTCGTTATTCAGAAGATTTTCGTACTTAGAAATATTTCATGGTATTTCAAACTTAGTAATATTTTCAAACGGTTTTGACTTTGAAAAATTCAGAAGATTTTCGCACTTAGAAATATTTCATGGTATTTCAAACTTAGAAATATTTTCAAACGGTTTTGACTTATTCAGAAGCTTTTCGAACTAAGAAATATTTCATGGTATTTCAGACTTAGTAATATTTTCAAACGGTTTTGATTTATTCAGAAGCTTTTCGTACTAAGAAATATTTCATGGTATTTCAGACTTAGTAATATTTTCAAACGGTTTTGACTTTGAAAATTCAGAAGATTTTCGTACTTAGAAATATTTCATGGTATATCAAAATTAGTAATATTTTCAAATGGTTTAGACTTTGACAAATTCAGAAGATTTTCGTACTTAGAAATATATCATGGTATTTCAAACTTACTAATATTTTCAAACGGTTTTAAATTTGAAAAATTCAGAAGAACTCCTGAATGTTTAATAAGTATCGAAATCGAAAGAATTTTTCTAAGTACCGAAATCGACTGAATTTTTCTAAGTACCGAAATCAACAGAATTTTTCTAAGTACCGAAATCGGCAGAATTTTTCTAAGTTCCGAAAACGTCAGAAATTTTCTAAGTACTGAAAACGTCAGAAATTTTCTAAGTACCGAAAACTTCTGAATGTTTTCTAAGTACCAAAATCGGCAGAATTTTTCTAAGCACCGAAAACTTCAGAGTCTTTTCAAAGTACCGAAAAAGGCAGAAATTTTCCAAGTACCGAAATCAACAGAATTTTTCTAAGTACCGAAATCGACAGAATTTTTCTAAGTACTGCAAACTTCTTAAAAATTCAAAGACATTTTTCTATGTTAAATAACGGCTCGGTATCGGACCTTAATATTGACCTATAATTTTTAAATTGGACCACGTATTATATTACAGGAAAATAGTGTACCCTATCACAGGAAATAATTATAGGTCAATTAGGGGGTACACAGCGTGACCCTGAAGTTTACTATGTATGAGTATGCGAAATAAAGTGTTCTGAGAAGTTTAAAATGAAGAAATAAGCGTTTAAAATGCTTTAAAAATTCAAAGTCATCTTTCAATGGTTAACTAATGCAAGGCGCAATATCAGACCTTAATATTGACCCATAATATTTAAATTGGATTAGCTATTATATTACAGGGTATTAGTGTATCCTACTACGGGAAATAATTATAGGTGAATTAGGGGGTACACTATGTATATTTTAAATAGTGCATTAAAACAAGGAAATTCGAACACACTTTTCAATGTTTACTAACGGCACGGTATCGGACCTTAATATTGACCTATAATTTTTAAATTGGACCACGTGTTATATTACAGGGTAGTAGTGTACCCTACCTCAGGAAATAATTATAAGTCAGTTAGGGGGTACAAAGCTTGACCCTAAAGTTTACTATGTATGCCTATGTCAAATAAAGTGTTCTGCGAAGCTTAAAATCAAGAAATAAGCCTTCTAAAAAGCTTAAAAGCTTTCTAAAAAAGAAATAAGCCTATAGTCAATTATAACAATTTTCTAAGTACCGTAATCGTCAGAAATTTTCTTAGTACCGAAATCGGCAGAATTTTTCTAAGTACCGAAAACTTCCGAGTCTTTTCTAAGTACCGAAATCGACAGATTTTTTCTAAGTACCGAAATCAACAGTATTTTTCTAAGTACCGAAATCATCAGAATTTTTCAAAGAACCGAAAACGTCAGAAATTTTCTAAGTACCGAAAACTTCTGAGTCTTTTCAAAGAATGAAATCAACGGAATTTTTCTAAGTACCAAATTCAACAGAATTTTTCTAAGTACCGAAATAAACAGATATTTTCTAAGTACCGAAATCGGCAGAATTTTTCGAAGTACCGAAAACGTCAGAAATTTTCTAAGTACCGAAAACGTCAGAAATTTTCTAAGTACTGAAAACTTCTGAGTCTTTTCAAAGTACCGAAAAAGGCAGAAATTTTCCAAGTACCGAAATCAACAGAAATTTTCAAAGTACCGAAAAGGTCAGAAATTTTCTAAGATCCGAAATCATCAGAATTTTTCTAAGTACCGAAAACGTCAGAAATTTTCTAAGTACCGAAAATGTCAGAAATTTTCTTAGTACCGAAATCGGCAGAATTTTTCTAAGTACCGAAAACTTCCGAGTCTTTTCTAAGTACCGAAATCGACAGAATTTTTCTAAGTACCGAAATCAACAGAATTTTTCTAAGTACCGAAATCGGCAGAATTTTTCTAAGTACCGAAAATGTCCGAAATTTTCTAAGTACCGAAAACTTCTAAATCTTTTCAAAGTACCGAAAACGTCAGAAATTTTCTAAGTACCGAAAACTTCCGAGTGTTTTCTAAGTACCGAAATCGACAGAATTTTTCTAAGTACCGAAATCAACAGAATTTTTCTAAGTACCGAATTCGACAGAATTTTTCTAAGTACCGAAAACTTTAGAATGTTTTCTAAGTACCGAAAAAGGCAGAAATTTTCTAAGTACCGAAATCAAAAGAATTTTTCTAAGTACCGAAAACGTCAGAAATTTTCTAAGTACCGAAAACTTCCGAGTCTTTTCTAAGTACCGAAATCGACAGAATTTTTCTAAGTACCGAAATCAACAGAATTTTTCTAAGTACCGAAATCGGCAGAATTTTTCTAAGTACCGAAAACTTCTGAATGTTTAATAAGTATCGAAATCGTAAGTATTTTTCTAAGTACCGAAAATGTCAGAAATTTTCTAAGTACTGCAAACTTCTGAGTCTTTTCAAAGTAGCGAAAAAGGCAGAAATTTTCCAAGTACCGAAATCAACAGAATTTTTCTAAGTACCGAATTCGACAGAATTTTTCTAAGTAACGAAAACTTCTGAATGTTTTCTAAGTTCCGAAAAAGGCAGAAATTTTGTAAGTACCGAAAACTTCCGAGTCTTTTCTAAGTACCGAAATCGACAGATTTTTTCTAAGTACCGAAATCAACAGAATTTTTCTAAGTACCGAAATCATCAGAATTTTTCAAAGAACCGAAAACGTCAGAAATTTTCTAAGTACCGAAAACTTCTGAGTCTTTTCAAAGAATGAAATCAACGGAATTTTTCTAAGTACCAAATTCAACAGAATTTTTCTAAGTACCGAAATAAACAGATATTTTCTAAGTACCGAAATCGGCAGAATTTTTCGAAGTACCGAAAACGTCAGAAATTTTCTAAGTACCGAAAACGTCAGAAATTTTCTAAGTACTGAAAACTTCTGAGTCTTTTCAAAGTACCGAAAAAGGCAGAAATTTTCCAAGTACCGAAATCAACAGAAATTTTCAAAGTACCGAAAAGGTCAGAAATTTTCAAAAGATCCGAAATCATCAGAATTTTTCTAAGTACCGAAAACGTCTGAAATTTTCTAAGTACCGAAAATGTCAGAAATTTTCTTAGTACCGAAATCGGCAGAATTTTTCTAAGTACCGAAAACTTCCGAGTCTTTTCTAAGTACCGAAATCGACAGAATTTTTCTAAGTACCGAAATCAACAGAATTTTTCTAAGTACCGAAATCGGCAGAATTTTTCTAAGTACCGAAAATGTCCGAAATTTTCTAAGTACCGAAAACTTCTAAATCTTTTCAAAGTACCGAAAACGTCAGAAATTTTCTAAGTACCGAAAACTTCCGAGTCTTTTCTAAGTACCGAAATCGACAGAATTTTTCTAAGTACCGAAAACTTTAGAATGTTTTCTAAGTACCGAAAAAGGCAGAAATTTTCTAAGTACCGAAATCAAAAGAATTTTTCTAAGTACCGAAAACGTCAGAAATTTTCTAAGTACCGAAAACTTCCGAGTCCTTTCTAAGTACCGAAATCGACAGAATTTTTCTAAGTACCGAAATCAACAGAATTTTTCTAAGTACCGAAATCGGCAGAATTTTTCTAAGTACCGAAAACTTCTGAATGTTTAATAAGTATCGAAATCGTAAGTATTTTTCTAAGTACCGAAAATGTCAGAAATTTTCTAAGTACTGCAAACTTCTGAGTCTTTTCAAAGTAGCGAAAAAGGCAGAAATTTTCCAAGTACCGAAATCAACAGAATTTTTCTAAGTACCGAATTCGACAGAATTTTTCTAAGTAACGAAAACTTCTGAATGTTTTCTAAGTTCCGAAAAAGGCAGAAATTTTGTAAGTACCGAAAACTTCCGAGTCTTTTCTAAGTACCGAAATCGACAGATTTTTTCTAAGTACCGAAATCAACAGAATTTTTCTAAGTACCGAAATCATCAGAATTTTTCAAAGAACCGAAAACGTCAGAAATTTTCTAAGTACCGAAAACTTCTGAGTCTTTTCAAAGAATGAAATCAACGGAATTTTTCTAAGTACCAAATTCAACAGAATTTTTCTAAGTACCGAAATAAACAGATATTTTCTAAGTACCGAAATCGGCAGAATTTTTCGAAGTACCGAAAACGTCAGAAATTTTCTAAGTACCGAAAACGTCAGAAATTTTCTAAGTACTGAAAACTTCTGAGTCTTTTCAAAGTACCGAAAAAGGCAGAAATTTTCCAAGTACCGAAATCAACAGAAATTTTCAAAGTACCGAAAAGGTCAGAAATTTTCTAAGATCCGAAATCATCAGAATTTTTCTAAGTACCGAAAACGTCAGAAATTTTCTAAGTACCGAAAATGTCAGAAATTTTCTTAGTACCGAAATCGGCAGAATTTTTCTAAGTACCGAAAACTTCCGAGTCTTTTCTAAGTACCGAAATCGACAGAATTTTTCTAAGTACCGAAATCAACAGAATTTTTCTAAGTACCGAAATCGGCAGAATTTTTTTAAGTACCGAAAATGTCCGAAATTTTCTAAGTACCGAAAACTTCCGAGTCTTTTCTAAGTACCGAAATCGACAGAATTTTTCTAAGTACCGAAATCAACAGAATTTTTCTAAGTACCGAATTCGACAGAATTTTTCTAAGTACCGAAAACTTTAGAATGTTTTCGAAGTACCGAAAAAGGCAGAAATTTACTAAGTACCGAAATCAAAAGAATTTTTCTAAGTACCGAAAACGTCAGAAATTTTCTAAGTACCGTAAACTTCCGAGTCTTTTCTAAGTACCGAAATCGACAGAATTTTTCTAAGTACCGAATTCGACAAAATTTTTCTAAGTCCCGAAATCAACAGAATTTTTCTAAGTACCGAAATCGTCAGAATTTTTCTAAGTACCGAGAAGATCAGAAATTTTCAAAGTACCGAAAAAGGCAGAAATTTTCTAAGTACCGAAATCGACAGAATTTTTCTAAGTACCGAAATCAACAGAATTTTTCTAAGTACCGAAATCGGCAGAATTTTTCTAAGTACCGAAAATGTCCGAAATTTTCTAAGTACCGAAAACTTCTGAGTCTTTTCAAAGTACCGAAAAAGGCAGAAATTTTCTAAGTACCGAAATCAAAAGAATTTTTCTAAGTACCGAAAACGTCAGAAATTTTCTAAGTACCGAAAACTTCCGAGTCTTTTCTAAGTACCGAAATCGACAGACTTTTTCTAAGTACCGAAATCAACAGAATTTTTCTAAGTACCGAAATCGGCAGAATTTTTCTAAGTACCGAAAACTTCTGAATGTTTAATAAGTATCGAAATCGTAAGTATTTTTCTAAGTACCGAAAATGTCAGAAATTTTCTAAGTACTGCAAACTTCTCAGTCTTTTCAAAGTACCGAAAAAGGCAGAAATTTTCCAAGTACCGAAATCAACAGAATTTTTCTAAGTACCGAATTCGACAGAATTTTTCTAAGTAACGAAAACTTCTGAATGTTTTCTAAGTACCGAAAAAGGCAGAAATTTTGTAAGTACCGAAAACTTCCGAGTCTTTTCTAAGTACCGAAATCGACAGATTTTTTCTAAGTACCGAAATCAACAGTATTTTTCTAAGTACCGAAATCGGCAGAATTTTTCTAAGTACCGAAAATGTCAGAAATTTTCTAAGTACCGAAAACTTCTGAGTCTTTTCAAAGTACCGAAAAAGGCAGAATTTTTCTAAGTACCGAAATCAAAAGAATTTTTCTAAGTACCGAAAACGTCAGAAATTTTCTAAGTACTGCAAACTTCCTAGTCTTTTCAAAGTACCGAAAAAGGCAGAATTTTTCAAAGTACCGAAATCGTCAGAATTTTCTAAGTACCGAAATCGGCAGAATTTTTCTAAGTACCGAAAACTTCTGAATGTTTAATAAGTATCGAAATCGTAAGAATTTTCCTAAGTACCGAAATTGACTGAATTTTTCTAAGTACCGAAATCAACAGAATTTTTCTAAGTACCGAATTCGACAGAATTTTTCTAAGTACCGAAAACTTTTGAATGTTTTCTAAGTACCGAAAAAGGCAAAAATTTTCTAAGTACCGAAAACTTCTGAATGTTTTCTAAGTACCGAAATCGACAGAATTTTTCTAAGTACCGAAATCGTCAGAATTTTTCTAAGTACCGAAATCGTCAGAAATTTTCTAAGTACCGAAATCAAAAGAATTTTTCTAAGTACCGAAAACTTCTGAATGTTTAATAAGTATCGAAATCGTAAGTATTTTTCTAAATACCGAAAATGTCTGAAATTTTCTTAGTACTGCAAACTTCTGAGTCTTTTCAAAGTACCGAAAAAGGCAGAAATTTTCCAAGTACCGAAATCAACAGAATTTTTCTAAGTACCGAATTCGACAGAATTTTTCTAAGTAACGAAAACTTCTGAATGTTTTCTAAGTACCAAAAAAGGCAGAAATTTTGTAAGTACCGAAAACTTCCGAGTCTTTTCTAAGTACCGAAATCGACAGATTTTTTCTAAGTACCGAAATCAACAGAATTTTTCTAAGTACCGAAATCGGCAGAATTTTTCTAAGTACCGAAAATGTCAGAAATTTTCTAAGTACCGAAAACGTCAGATATTTTCTAAGTACTGAAAACTTCTGAGTCTTTTCAAAGTACCGAAAAAGGCAGAAATTTTCCAAGTACCGAAATCGACAGAATTTTTCTAAGTACCGAAAACGTCAGAAATTTTCTAAGTATCGAAAAGGTCAGAAATTTTCTAAGATCCGAAATCATCAGAATGTTTTTAAGTACCGAAATCGTCAGAATTTTCTAAGTACCGATATCGTCAGAATTTTTCTAAGTACCGAAATCAAAAGAATTTTTCTAAGTACCGAAAACGTCAGAAATTTTCTAAGTACTGCAAACTTCCTAGTCTTTTCAAAGTACCGAAAAAGGCAGAATTTTTCAAAGTACCGAAATCGTCAGAATTTTCTAAGTACCGAAATCGGCAGAATTTTTCTAAGTACCGAAAACTTCTGTATGTTTAATAAGTATCGAAATCGTAAGAATTTTTCTAAGTACCGAAATCGACTGAATTTTTCTAAGTACCGAAATCAACAGAATTTTTCTAAGTACCGAAATCGGCAGAATTTTTCTAAGTACCGAAAACGTCAGAAATTTTCTAAGTACCGAAAACGTCAGAAATTTTCTAAGTACTGAAAACTTCTGAGTCTTTTCAAAGTACCGAAAAAGGCAGAAATTTTCCAAGTACCGAAATCAACAGAAATTTTCTAAGTACCGAAAAGGTCAGAAATTTTCTAAGATCCGAAATCATCAGAATTTTTCTAAGTACCGAAAACGTCAGAAATTTTCTAAGTACCGAAAATGTCAGAAATTTTCTTAGTACCGAAATCGGCAGAATTTTTCTAAGTACCGAAAACTTCCGAGTCTTTTCTAAGTACCGAAATCGACAGAATTTTTCTAAGTACCGAAATCAACAGAATTTTTCTAAGTACCGAAATCGGCAGAATTTTTCTAAGTACCGAAAATGTCAGAAATTTTCTAAGTACCGAAAACTTCTGAGTCTTTTCAAAGTACCGAAAAAGGCAGAAATTTTCTAAGTACCGAAATCAAAAGAATTTTTCTAAGTACCGAAAACGTCAGAAATTTTCTAAGTACCGAAAACTTCCGAGTCTTTTCTAAGTACCGAAATCAACAGAATTTTTCTAAGTACCGAATTCGACAGAATTTTTCTAAGTAACGAAAACTTCTGAATGTTTTCTAAGTACCGAAAAAGGCAGAAATTTTGTAAGTACCGAAAACTTCCGAGTCTTTTCTAAGTACCGAAATCGACAGATTTTTTCTAAGTACCGAAATCAACAGAATTTTTCTAAGTACCGAAATCGGCAGAATTTTTCTAAGTACCGAAAATGTCAGAAATTTTCTAAGTACCGAAAACTTCTGAGTCTTTTCAAAGTACCGAAAAAGGCAGAATTTTTCTAAGTACCGAAATCAAAAGAATTTTTCTAAGTACCGAAAACGTCAGAAATTTTCTAAGTACTGCAAACTTCCTAGTCTTTTCAAAGTACCGAAAAAGGCAGAATTTTTCAAAGTACCGAAATCGTCAGAATTTTATAAGTTCCGAAATCATCAGAATTTTTCTAAGTACCGAAAACTTCTGAATGTTTAATAAGTATCGAAATCGTAAGAATTTTTCTAAGTACCGGAAACGTCAGAAATTTTCTAAGTATCGAAATCACCAGAATTTTTCTAAAAACCGAAATCGTCAGAATTTTTCTAAGTACCGAAATCGGCGGAATTTTTCTAAGTACCGAAATCGTCAGAAATTTTCTAAGTACCGAAAACTTCTGAGTCTTTTCAAAGTACCGAAAAAGGCAGAAATTTTCCAAGTACCGAAATCAAGAGAATTTTTCTAAGTACCGAAATCAGCAGAATTTTTCTAAGTACCGAAAATGTCAGAAATTTTCTAAGTACCGAAAACGTCAGATATTTTCTAAGTACTGAAAACTTCTGAGTCTTTTCAAAGTACCGAAAAAGGCAGAAATTTTCCAAGCACCGAAATCGACAGAATTTTTCTAAGTACCGAAAACGTCAGAAATTTTCTAAGTATCGAAAAGGTCAGAAATTTTCTAAGATCCGAGATCTTCAGAATTTTTCTAAGTACCGAAATCGTCAGAATTTTCTAAGTACCGAAAATGTCAGAAATTTTCTAAGTACCGAAAACGTCAGATATTTTCTAAGTACTGAAAACTTCTGAGTCTTTTCAAAGTACCGAAAAAGGCAGAAATTTTCCAAGTACCAAAATCAACAGAATTTTACTAAGTACCGAATTCGACAGAATTTTTCTAAGTACCGAAAACTTTTGAATGTTTTCTAAGTACCGAAAAAGGCAGAAATTTTCTAAGTACCGAAATCAAAAGAATTTTTCTAAGTACCGAAAACGTCAGAATTTTTCTAAGTACCGAAAACTTCTGAATGTTTAATAAGTATCGAAATCGTAAGTATTTTTCTAAGTACCGAAAATGTCAGAAATTTTCTAAGTACTGCAAACTTCTGAGTCTTTTCAAAGTACCGAAAAAGGCAGAAATTTTCCAAGTACCGAAATCAACAGAATTTTTCTAAGTACCGAATTCGACAGAATTTTTCTAAGTAACGAAAACTTCTGAATGTTTTCTAAGTACCGAAAAAGGCAGAAATTTTGTAAGTACGGAAAACTTCCGAGTCTTTTCTAAGTACCGAAATCGACAGATTTTTTCTAAGTACCGAAATCAACAGAATTTTTCTAAGTACCGAAATCATCAGAATTTTTCAAAGAACCGAAAACGTCAGAAATTTTCTAAGTACCGAAAACTTCTGAGTCTTTTCAAAGTACCGAAATCAACGGAATTTTTCTAAGTACCGAAAACGTCAGAAATTTTCTAAGTACCGAAAACTTCCGAGTCTTTTCTAAGTACCGAGATCGACAGAATTTTTCTAAGTACCGAAAACTTCTGAATGTTTAATAAGTATCGAAATCGTCAGAATTTTTCTAAGTACCGAAATCAAAAGAATTTTCCTAAGTACCGAAAACGTCAGAATTTTCTAAGTACCGATATCGTCAGAATTTTTCTAAGTACCGAAATCAAAAGAATTTTTCTAAGTACCGAAAACTTCCGAGTCTTTTCTAAGTACCGAAATCGACAGAATTTTTCTAAGTACCGAAATCAACAGAATTTTTCTAAGTACCGAAATCGGCAGAATTTTTCTAAGTACCGAAAATGTCAGAAATTTTCTAAGTACCGAAAACTTCTGAGTCTTTTCAAAGTACCGAAAAAGGCAGAATTTTTCTAAGTACCGAAATCAAAAGAATTTTTCTAAGTACCGAAAACGTCAGAAATTTTCTAAGTACTGCAAACTTCCTAGTCTTTTCAAAGTACCGAAAAAGGCAGAATTTTTCAAAGTACCGAAATCGTCAGAATTTTATAAGTTCCGAAATCATCAGAATTTTTCTAAGTACCGAAAACTTCTGAATGTTTAATAAGTATCGAAATCGTAAGAATTTTTCTAAGTACCGGAAACGTCAGAAATTTTCTAAGTATCGAAATCACCAGAATTTTTCTAAAAACCGAAATCGTCAGAATTTTTCTAAGTACCGAAATCGGCGGAATTTTTCTAAGTACCGAAATCGTCAGAAATTTTCTAAGTACCGAAAACTTCTGAGTCTTTTCAAAGTACCGAAAAAGGCAGAAATTTTCCAAGTACCGAAATCAAGAGAATTTTTCTAAGTACCGAAATCAGCAGAATTTTTCTAAGTACCGAAAATGTCAGAAATTTTCTAAGTACCGAAAACGTCAGATATTTTCTAAGTACTGAAAACTTCTGAGTCTTTTCAAAGTACCGAAAAAGGCAGAAATTTTCCAAGCACCGAAATCGACAGAATTTTTCTAAGTACCGAAAACGTCAGAAATTTTCTAAGTATCGAAAAGGTCAGAAATTTTCTAAGATCCGAGATCTTCAGAATTTTTCTAAGTACCGAAATCGTCAGAATTTTCTAAGTACCGAAAATGTCAGAAATTTTCTAAGTACCGAAAACGTCAGATATTTTCTAAGTACTGAAAACTTCTGAGTCTTTTCAAAGTACCGAAAAAGGCAGAAATTTTCCAAGTACCAAAATCAACAGAATTTTACTAAGTACCGAATTCGACAGAATTTTTCTAAGTACCGAAAACTTTTGAATGTTTTCTAAGTACCGAAAAAGGCAGAAATTTTCTAAGTACCGAAATCAAAAGAATTTTTCTAAGTACCGAAAACGTCAGAATTTTTCTAAGTACCGAAAACTTCTGAATGTTTAATAAGTATCGAAATCGTAAGTATTTTTCTAAGTACCGAAAATGTCAGAAATTTTCTAAGTACTGCAAACTTCTGAGTCTTTTCAAAGTACCGAAAAAGGCAGAAATTTTCCAAGTACCGAAATCAACAGAATTTTTCTAAGTACCGAATTCGACAGAATTTTTCTAAGTAACGAAAACTTCTGAATGTTTTCTAAGTACCGAAAAAGGCAGAAATTTTGTAAGTACGGAAAACTTCCGAGTCTTTTCTAAGTACCGAAATCGACAGATTTTTTCTAAGTACCGAAATCAACAGAATTTTTCTAAGTACCGAAATCATCAGAATTTTTCAAAGAACCGAAAACGTCAGAAATTTTCTAAGTACCGAAAACTTCTGAGTCTTTTCAAAGTACCGAAATCAACGGAATTTTTCTAAGTACCGAAAACGTCAGAAATTTTCTAAGTACCGAAAACTTCCGAGTCTTTTCTAAGTACCGAGATCGACAGAATTTTTCTAAGTACCGAAAACTTCTGAATGTTTAATAAGTATCGAAATCGTCAGAATTTTTCTAAGTACCGAAATCAAAAGAATTTTCCTAAGTACCGAAAACGTCAGAATTTTCTAAGTACCGATATCGTCAGAATTTTTCTAAGTACCGAAATCAAAAGAATTTTTCTAAGTACCGAAAACTTCCGAGTCTTTTCTAAGTACCGAAATCGACAGAATTTTTCTAAGTACCGAAATCAACAGAATTTTTCTAAGTACCGAAATCGGCAGAATTTTTCTAAGTACCGAAAACTTCTGAATGTTTAATAAGTATCGAAATCGTAAGTATTTTTCTAAGTACCGAAAATGTCAGAAATTTTCTAAGTACTGCAAACTTCTGAGTCTTTTCAAAGTACCGAAAAAGGCAGAAATTTTCCAAGTACCGAAATCAACAGAATTTTTCTAAGTACCGAATTCGACAGAATTTTTCTAAGTAACGAAAACTTCTGAATGTTTTCTAAGTACCGAAAAAGGCAGAAATTTTGTAAGTACCGAAAACTTCCGAGTCTTTTCTAAGTACCGAAATCGACAGATTTTTTCTAAGTACCGAAATCAACAGAATTTTTCTAAGTACCGAAAACGTCAGAAATTTTCTAAGTACCGTAAACTTCCGAGTCTTTTCTAAGTACCGAAATCGACAGAATTTTTCTAAGTACCGAATTCGACAAAATTTTTCTAAGTCCCGAAATCAACAGAATTTTTCTAAGTACCGAAATCGTCAGAATTTTTCTAAGTACCGAGAAGATCAGAAATTTTCAAAGTACCGAAAAAGGCAGAAATTTTCTAAGTACCGAAATCGACAGAATTTTTCTAAGTACCGAAATCAACAGAATTTTTCTAAGTACCGAAATCGGCAGAATTTTTCTAAGTACCGAAAATGTCCGAAATTTTCTAAGTACCGAAAACTTCTGAGTCTTTTCAAAGTACCGAAAAAGGCAGAAATTTTCTAAGTACCGAAATCAAAAGAATTTTTCTAAGTACCGAAAACGTCAGAAATTTTCTAAGTACCGAAAACTTCCGAGTCTTTTCTAAGTACCGAAATCGACAGAATTTTTCTAAGTACCGAAATCAACAGAATTTTTCTAAGTACCGAAATCGGCAGAATTTTTCTAAGTACCGAAAACTTCTGAATGTTTAATAAGTATCGAAATCGTAAGTATTTTTCTAAGTACCGAAAATGTCAGAAATTTTCTAAGTACTGCAAACTTCTCAGTCTTTTCAAAGTACCGAAAAAGGCAGAAATTTTCCAAGTACCGAAATCAACAGAATTTTTCTAAGTACCGAATTCGACAGAATTTTTCTAAGTAACGAAAACTTCTGAATGTTTTCTAAGTACCGAAAAAGGCAGAAATTTTGTAAGTACCGAAAACTTCCGAGTCTTTTCTAAGTACCGAAATCGACAGATTTTTTCTAAGTACCGAAATCAACAGTATTTTTCTAAGTACCGAAATCGGCAGAATTTTTCTAAGTACCGAAAATGTCAGAAATTTTCTAAGTACCGAAAACTTCTGAGTCTTTTCAAAGTATAGAAAAAGGCAGAATTTTTCTAAGTACCGAAATCAAAAGAATTTTTCTAAGTACCGAAAACGTCAGAAATTTTCTAAGTACTGCAAACTTCCTAGTCTTTTCAAAGTACCGAAAAAGGCAGAATTTTTCAAAGTACCGAAATCGTCAGAATTTTCTAAGTACCGAAATCGGCAGAATTTTTCTAAGTACCGAAAACTTCTGAATGTTTAATAAGTATCGAAATCGTAAGAATTTTCCTAAGTACCGAAATTGACTGAATTTTTCTAAGTACCGAAATCAACAGAATTTTTCTAAGTACCGAATTCGACAGAATTTTTCTAAGTACCGAAAACTTTTGAATGTTTTCTAAGTACCGAAAAAGGCAGAAATTTTCTAAGTACCGAAAACTTCTGAATGTTTTCTAAGTACCGAAATCGACAGAATTTTTCTAAGTACCGAAATCGTCAGAATTTTTCTAAGTACCGAAATCGTCAGAAATTTTCTAAGTACCGAAATCAAAAGAATTTTTCTAAGTACCGAAAACTTCTGAATGTTTAATAAGTATCGAAATCGTAAGTATTTTTCTAAATACCGAAAATGTCTGAAATTTTCTTAGTACTGCAAACTTCTGAGTCTTTTCAAAGTACCGAAAAAGGCAGAAATTTTCCAAGTACCGAAATCAACAGAATTTTTCTAAGTACCGAATTCGACAGAATTTTTCTAAGTAACGAAAACTTCTGAATGTTTTCTAAGTACCAAAAAAGGCAGAAATTTTGTAAGTACCGAAAACTTCCGAGTCTTTTCTAAGTACCGAAATCGACAGATTTTTTCTAAGTACCGAAATCAACAGAATTTTTCTAAGTACCGAAATCGGCAGAATTTTTCTAAGTACCGAAAATGTCAGAAATTTTCTAAGTACCGAAAACGTCAGATATTTTCTAAGTACTGAAAACTTCTGAGTCTTTTCAAAGTACCGAAAAAGGCAGAAATTTTCCAAGTACCGAAATCGACAGAATTTTTCTAAGTACCGAAAACGTCAGAAATTTTCTAAGTATCGAAAAGGTCAGAAATTTTCTAAGATCCGAAATCATCAGAATGTTTTTAAGTACCGAAATCGTCAGAATTTTCTAAGTACCGATATCGTCAGAATTTTTCTAAGTACCGAAATCAAAAGAATTTTTCTAAGTACCGAAAACGTCAGAAATTTTCTAAGTACTGCAAACTTCCTAGTCTTTTCAAAGTACCGAAAAAGGCAGAATTTTTCAAAGTACCGAAATCGTCAGAATTTTCTAAGTACCGAAATCGGCAGAATTTTTCTAAGTACCGAAAACTTCTGTATGTTTAATAAGTATCGAAATCGTAAGAAATTTTCTAAGTACCGAAAACGTCAGAAATTTTCAAAGTACCGAAAAAGGCAGAATTTTTCAAAGTACCGAAATCGACTGAATTTTTCTAAGTACCGAAATCAACAGAATTTTTCTAAGTACCGAAATCGGCAGAATTTTTCTAAGTACCGAAAACGTCAGAAATTTTCTAAGTACCGAAAACGTCAGAAATTTTCTAAGTACTGAAAACTTCTGAGTCTTTTCAAAGTACCGAAAAAGGCAGAAATTTTCCAAGTACCGAAATCAACAGAAATTTTCTAAGTACCGAAAAGGTCAGAAATTTTCTAAGATCCGAAATCATCAGAATTTTTCTAAGTACCGAAAACGTCAGAAATTTTCTAAGTACCGAAAATGTCAGAAATTTTCTTAGTACCGAAATCGGCAGAATTTTTCTAAGTACCGAAAACTTCCGAGTCTTTTCTAAGTACCGAAATCGACAGAATTTTTCTAAGTACCGAAATCAACAGAATTTTTCTAAGTACCGAAATCGGCAGAATTTTTCTAAGTACCGAAAATGTCAGAAATTTTCTAAGTACCGAAAACTTCTGAGTCTTTTCAAAGTACCGAAAAAGGCAGAAATTTTCTAAGTACCGAAATCAAAAGAATTTTTCTAAGTACCGAAAACGTCAGAAATTTTCTAAGTACCGAAAACTTCCGAGTCTTTTCTAAGTACCGAAATCAACAGAATTTTTCTAAGTACCGAATTCGACAGAATTTTTCTAAGTAACGAAAACTTCTGAATGTTTTCTAAGTACCGAAAAAGGCAGAAATTTTGTAAGTACCGAAAACTTCCGAGTCTTTTCTAAGTACCGAAATCGACAGATTTTTTCTAAGTACCGAAATCAACAGAATTTTTCTAAGTACCGAAATCGGCAGAATTTTTCTAAGTACCGAAAACGTCAGAAATTTTCTAAGTACCGAAAACTTCTGAGTCTTTTCAAAGTACCGAAATCAACGGAATTTTTCTAAGTACCGAAAACGTCAGAAATTTTCTAAGTACCGAAAACTTCCGAGTCTTTTCTAAGTACCGAGATCGACAGAATTTTTCTAAGTACCGAAAACTTCTGAATGTTTAATAAGTATCGAAATCGTCAGAATTTTTCTAAGTACCGAAATCAAAAGAATTTTCCTAAGTACCGAAAACGTCAGAATTTTCTAAGTACCGATATCGTCAGAATTTTTCTAAGTACCGAAATCAAAAGAATTTTTCTAAGTACCGAAAACTTCCGAGTCTTTTCTAAGTACCGAAATCGACAGAATTTTTCTAAGTACCGAAATCAACAGAATTTTTCTAAGTACCGAAATCGGCAGAATTTTTCTAAGTACCGAAAACTTCTGAATGTTTAATAAGTATCGAAATCGTAAGTATTTTTCTAAGTACCGAAAATGTCAGAAATTTTCTAAGTACTGCAAACTTCTGAGTCTTTTCAAAGTACCGAAAAAGGCAGAAATTTTCCAAGTACCGAAATCAACAGAATTTTTCTAAGTACCGAATTCGACAGAATTTTTCTAAGTAACGAAAACTTCTGAATGTTTTCTAAGTACCGAAAAAGGCAGAAATTTTGTAAGTACCGAAAACTTCCGAGTCTTTTCTAAGTACCGAAATCGACAGATTTTTTCTAAGTACCGAAATCAACAGAATTTTTCTAAGTACCGAAATCGGCAGAATTTTTCTAAGTACCGAAAATGTCAGAAATTTTCTAAGTACCGAAAACTTCTGAGTCTTTTCAAAGTACCGAAAAAGGCAGAATTTTTCTAAGTACCGAAATCAAAAGAATTTTTCTAAGTACCGAAAACGTCAGAAATTTTCTAAGTACTGCAAACTTCCTAGTCCTTTCAAAGTACCGAAAAAGGCAGAATTTTTCAAAGTACCGAAATCGTCAGAATTTTCTAAGTACCGAAATCGGCAGAATTTTTCTAAGTACCGAAAACTTCTGAATGTTTAATAAGTATCGATATCGTAAGAATTTTCCTAAGTACCGAAATTGACTGAATTTTTCTAAGTACCGAGATCAACAGAATTTTTCTAAGTACCGAATTCGACAGAATTTTTCTAAGTACCGAAAACTTTTGAATGTTTTCTAAGTACCGAAAAAGGCAGAAATTTTCTAAGTACCGAAAACTTCTGAATGTTTTCTAAGTACCGAAATCGACAGAATTTTTCTAAGTACCGAAAACTTCTGAATGTTTAATAAGTATCGAAATCGTAAGTATTTTTCTAAGTACCGAAAATGTCAGAAATTTTCTAAGTACTGCAAACTTCTGAGTCTTTTCAAAGTACCGAAAAAGGCAGAAATTTTCCAAGTACCGAAATCAACAGAATTTTTCTAAGTACCGAATTCGACAGAATTTTTCTAAGTAACGAAAACTTCTGAATGTTTTCTAAGTACCGAAAAAGGCAGAAATTTTGTAAGTACGGAAAACTTCCGAGTCTTTTCTAAGTACCGAAATCGACAGATTTTTTCTAAGTACCGAAATCAACAGAATTTTTCTAAGTACCGAAATCATCAGAATTTTTCAAAGAACCGAAAACGTCAGAAATTTTCTAAGTACCGAAAACTTCTGAGTCTTTTCAAAGTACCGAAATCAACGGAATTTTTCTAAGTACCGAAAACTTCCGAGTCTTTTCTAAGTACCGAGATCGACAGAATTTTTCTAAGTACCGAAAACTTCTGAATGTTTAATAAGTATCGAAATCGTCAGAATTTTTCTAAGTACCGAAATCAAAAGAATTTTCCTAAGTACCGAAAACGTCAGAATTTTCTAAGTACCGATATCGTCAGAATTTTTCTAAGTACCGAAATCAAAAGAATTTTTCTAAGTACCGAAAACTTCCGAGTCTTTTCTAAGTACCGAAATCGACAGAATTTTTCTAAGTACCGAAATCAACAGAATTTTTCTAAGTACCGAAATCGGCAGAATTTTTCTAAGTACCGAAAACTTCTGAATGTTTAATAAGTATCGAAATCGTAAGTATTTTTCTAAGTACCGAAAATGTCAGAAATTTTCTAAGTACTGCAAACTTCTGAGTCTTTTCAAAGTACCGAAAAAGGCAGAAATTTTCCAAGTACCGAAATCAACAGAATTTTTCTAAGTACCGAATTCGACAGAATTTTTCTAAGTAACGAAAACTTCTGAATGTTTTCTAAGTACCGAAAAAGGCAGAAATTTTGTAAGTACCGAAAACTTCCGAGTTTTTTCTAAGTACCGAAATCGACAGATTTTTTCTAAGTACCGAAATCAACAGAATTTTTCTAAGTACCGAAATCGGCAGAATTTTTCTAAGTACCGAAAATGTCAGAAATTTTCTAAGTACCGAAAACTTCTGAGTCTTTTCAAAGTACCGAAAAAGGCAAAATTTTTCTAAGTACCGAAATCAAAAGAATTTTTCTAAGTACCGAAAACGTCAGAAATTTTCTAAGTACTGCAATCTTCCTAGTCCTTTCAAAGTACCGAAAAAGGCAGAATTTTTCAAAGTACCGAAATCGTCAGAATTTTCTAAGTACCGAAATCGGCAGAATTTTTCTAAGTACCGAAAACTTCTGAATGTTTAATAAGTATCGATATCGTAAGAATTTTCCTAAGTACCGAAATTGACTGAATTTTTCTAAGTACCGAGATCAACAGAATTTTTCTAAGTACCGAATTCGACAGAATTTTTCTAAGTACCGAAAACTTTTGAATGTTTTCTAAGTACCGAAAAAGGCAGAAATTTTCTAAGTACCGAAAACTTCTGAATGTTTTCTAAGTACCGAAATCGACAGAATTTTTCTAAGTACCGAAAACTTCTGAATGTTTAATAAGTATCGAAATCGTAAGAATTTTCCTAAGTACCGAAATTGACTGAATTTTTCTAAGTACCGAAATCGTCAGAATTTTTCTAAGTACCGAAATCGTCAGAAATTTTCTAAGTACCGAAAACTTCTGAGTCTTTTCAAAGTACCGAAAAAGGCAGAAATTTTCTAAGTACCGAAATCAAAAGAATTTTTCTAAGTACCGAAAACGTCAGAAATTTTCTAAGTACCGAAAACTTCCGAGTCTTTTCTAAGAACCGAAATCGACAGAATTTTTCTAAGTACCGAAATCAACAGAATTTTTCTAAGTACCGAAATCGGCAGAATTTTTCTAAGTACCGAAAACTTCTGAATGTTTAATAAGTATCGAAATCGTAAGTATTTTTCTAAGTACCGAAAATGTCTGAAATTTTCTTAGTACTGCAAACTTCTGAGTCTTTTCAAAGTACCGAAAAAGGCAGAAATTTTCCAAGTACCGAAATCAACAGAATTTTTCGAAGTACGGAATTCGACAGAATTTTTCTAAGTAACGAAAACTTCTGAATGTTTTCTAAGTACCAAAAAAGACAGAAATTTTGTAAGTACCGAAAACTTCCGAGTCTTTTCTAAGTACCGAAATCGGCAGAATTTTTCTAAGTACCGAAAACTTCTGAATGTTTAATAAGTATCGATATCGTAAGAATTTTCCTAAGTACCGAAATTGACTGAATTTTTCTAAGTACCGAGATCAACAGAATTTTTCTAAGTACCGAATTCGACAGAATTTTTCTAAGTACCGAAAACTTTTGAATGTTTTCTAAGTACCGAAAAAGGCAGAAATTTTCTAAGTACCGAAAACTTCTGAATGTTTTCTAAGTACCGAAATCGACAGAATTTTTCTAAGTACCGAAAACTTCTGAATGTTTAATAAGTATCGAAATCGTAAGTATTTTTCTAAGTACCGAAAATGTCAGAAATTTTCTAAGTACTGCAAACTTCTGAGTCTTTTCAAAGTACCGAAAAAGGCAGAAATTTTCCAAGTACCGAAATCAACAGAATTTTTCTAAGTACCGAATTCGACAGAATTTTTCTAAGTAACGAAAACTTCTGAATGTTTTCTAAGTACCGAAAAAGGCAGAAATTTTGTAAGTACCGAAAACTTCCGAGTTTTTTCTAAGTACCGAAATCGACAGATTTTTTCTAAGTACCGAAATCAACAGAATTTTTCTAAGTACCGAAATCGGCAGAATTTTTCTAAGTACCGAAAATGTCAGAAATTTTCTAAGTACCGAAAACTTCTGAGTCTTTTCAAAGTACCGAAAAAGGCAAAATTTTTCTAAGTACCGAAATCAAAAGAATTTTTCTAAGTACCGAAAACGTCAGAAATTTTCTAAGTACTGCAAACTTCCTAGTCCTTTCAAAGTACCGAAAAAGGCAGAATTTTTCAAAGTACCGAAATCGTCAGAATTTTCTAAGTACCGAAATCGGCAGAATTTTTCTAAGTACCGAAAACTTCTGAATGTTTAATAAGTATCGATATCGTAAGAATTTTCCTAAGTACCGAAATTGACTGAATTTTTCTAAGTACCGAGATCAACAGAATTTTTCTAAGTACCGAATTCGACAGAATTTTTCTAAGTACCGAAAACTTTTGAATGTTTTCTAAGTACCGAAAAAGGCAGAAATTTTCTAAGTACCGAAAACTTCTGAATGTTTTCTAAGTACCGAAATCGACAGAATTTTTCTAAGTACCGAAAACTTCTGAATGTTTAATAAGTATCGAAATCGTAAGAATTTTCCTAAGTACCGAAATTGACTGAATTTTTCTAAGTACCGAAATCGTCAGAATTTTTCTAAGTACCGAAATCGTCAGAAATTTTCTAAGTACCGAAAACTTCTGAGTCTTTTCAAAGTACCGAAAAAGGCAGAAATTTTCTAAGTACCGAAATCAAAAGAATTTTTCTAAGTACCGAAAATGTCTGAAATTTTCTTAGTACTGCAAACTTCTGAGTCTTTTCAAAGTACCGAAAAAGGCAGAAATTTTCCAAGTACCGAAATCAACAGAATTTTTCGAAGTACGGAATTCGACAGAATTTTTCTAAGTAACGAAAACTTCTGAATGTTTTCTAAGTACCAAAAAAGACAGAAATTTTGTAAGTACCGAAAACTTCCGAGTCTTTTCTAAGTACCGAAATCGGCAGAATTTTTCTAAGTACCGAAAATGTCAGAAATTTTCTAAGTACCGAAAACGTCAGATATTTTCTAAGTACTGAAAACTTCTGAGTCTTTTCAAAGTACCGAAAAAGGCAGAAATTTTCCAAGTACCGAAATCGACAGAATTTTTCTAAGTACCGAAAACGTCAGAAATTTTCTAAGTATCGAAAATGTCAGAAATTTTCTAAGATCCGAAATCATCAGAATGTTTCTAAGTACCGAAATCGTCAGAATTTTCTAAGTACCGATATCGTCAGAATTTTTCTAAGTACCGAAATCAAAAGAATTTTTCTAAGTACCGAAAACGTCAGAAATTTTCTAAGTACTGCAAACTTCCTAGTCTTTTCAAAGTACCGAAAAAGGCAGAATTTTTCAAAGTACCGAAATCGTCAGAATTTTCTAAGTACCGAAATCGGCAGAATTTTTCTAAGTACCGAAAACTTGTTTAATAAGTACTGTATGTTTAATAAGTATCGAAATCGTAAGAATTTTTCTAAGTACCGAAATCGACTGAATTTTTCTAAGTACCGAAATCGGCAGAATTTTTCTAAGTACCGAAATCGGCAGAATTTTTCTAAGTACCGAAAACTTCTGTATGTTTAATAAGTATCGAAATCGTAAGAATTTTTCTAAGTACCGAAATCGACTGAATTTTTCTAAGTACCGAAATCAAAAGAATTTTTCTAAGTACCGAAAACGTCAGAAATTTTCTAAGTACTGCAAACTTCCTAGTCTTTTCAAAGTACCGAAAAAGGCAGAATTTTTCAAAGTACCGAAATCGTCAGAATTTTCTAAGTACCGAAATCGACTGAATTTTTCTAAGTACCGAAATCAACAGAATTTTTCTAAGTACCGAAATCGGCAGAATTTTTCTAAGTACCGAAAACTTCTGTATGTTTAATAAGTATCGAAATCGTAAGAATTTTTCTAAGTACCGAAATCGACTGAATTTTTCTAAGTACCGAAATCAACAGAATTTTTCTAAGTACCGAAATCGGCAGAATTTTTCTAAGTACCGAAAACGTCAGAAATTTTCTAAGTACTGAAAACTTCTGAGTCTTTTCAAAGTACCGAAAAAGGCAGAAATTTTCCAAGTACCGAAATCAGCAGAATTTTTCTAAGTTCCGAAATCATCAGAATTTTTCTAAGTACCGAAATCATCAGAATTTTTCTAAATACCGAAAACGTCAGAAATTTTCTAAGTACCGAAAACTTCCGAGTCTTTTCTAAGTACCGAGATCGACAGAATTTTTCTAAGTACCGAAAACTTCTGAATGTTTAATAAGTATCGAAATCGTAAGAATTTTTCTAAGTACCGGAAACGTCAGAAATTTTCTAAGTACCGAAATCAGCAGAATTTTTCTAAAAACCGAAATCGTCAGAATTTTTCTAAGTACCGAAATCGGCGGAATTTTTCTAAGTACCGAAATCGTCAGAAATTTTCTAAGTACCGAAAACTTCTGAGTCTTTTCAAAGTACCGAAAAAGGCAGAAATTTTCCAAGCACCGAAATCGACAGAATTTTTCTAAGTACCGAAAACGTCAGAAATTTTCTAAGTATCGAAAAGGTCAGAAATTTTCTAAGATCCGAAATCTTCAGAATTTTTCTAAGTACCGAAATCGTCAGAATTTTCTAAGTACCGAAAATGTCAGAAATTTTCTAAGTACCGAAAACGTCAGATATTTTCTAAGTACTGAAAACTTCTGAGTCTTTTCAAAGTACCGAAAAAGGCAGAAATTTTCCAAGTACCAAAATCAACAGAATTTTACTAAGTACCGAATTCGACAGAATTTTTCTAAGTACCGAAAACTTTTGAATGTTTTCTAAGTACCGAAAACGTCAGAATTTTTCTAAGTACCGAAAACTTCTGAATGTTTAATAAGTATCGAAATCGTAAGTATTTTTCTAAGTACCGAAAATGTCAGAAATTTTCTAAGTACTGCAAACTTCTGAGTCTTTTCAAAGTACCGAAAAAGGCAGAAATTTTCCAAGTACCGAAATCAACAGAATTTTTCTAAGTACCGAATTCGACAGAATTTTTCTAAGTAACGAAAACTTCTGAATGTTTTCTAAGTACCGAAAAAGGCAGCAATTTTGTAAGTACCGAAAACTTCCGAGTCTTTTCTAAGTACCGAAATCGACAGATTTTTTCTGAGTACCGAAATCAACAGAATTTTTCTAAGTACCGAAATCATCAGAATTTTTCAAAGAACCGAAAACGTCAATAAATTTTCTAAGTACCGAAAACTTCTGAGTCTTTTCAAAGTACCGAAATCAACGGAATTTTTCTAAGTACCGAAAAAGGCAGAAATTTTCTAAGTACCGAAAACTTCCGAGTCTTTTCTAAGTACCGAAATCAAAAGAATTTTTCTAAGTACCGAAAACGTCAGAATTTTCTAAGTACCGATATCGTCAGAATTTTTCTAAGTACCGAAATCAAAAGAATTTTTCTAAGTACCGAAAACGTCAGAAATTTTCTAAGTACCGAAATCGGCAGAATTTTTCTAAGTACCGAAAACGTCAGAAATTTTCTAAGTACTGAAAACTTCTGAGTCTTTTCAAAGTACCGAAAAAGGCAGAAATTTTCAAAGTACCGAAATCGTCAGAATTTTCTAAGTACCGAAATCGGCAGAATTTTTCTAAGTACCGAAAACTTCTGTATGTTTAATAAGTATCGAAATCGTAAGAATTTTTCTAAGTACCGAAATCGACTGAATTTTTCTAAGTACCGAAATCAACAGAATTTTTCTAAGTACCGAAATCGGCAGAATTTTTCTAAGTACCGAAAACGTCAGAAATTTTCAAAGTACCGAAAACGTCAGAAATTTTCTAAGTACTGAAAACTTCTGAGTCTTTTCAAAGTACCGAAAAAGGCAGAAATTTTCCAAGTACCGAAATCAGCAGAATTTTTCTAAGTTCCGAAATCATCAGAATTTTTCTAAGTACCGAAATCATCAGAATTTTTCTAAGTACCGAAAACGTCAGAAATTTTCTAAGTACCGAAAACTTCCGAGTCTTTTCTAAGTACCGAAAACTTCCGAGTCTTTTCTAAGTACCGAGATCGACAGAATTTTTCTAAGTACCGAAAACTTCTGAATGTTTAATAAGTATCGAAATCGTAAGAATTTTTCTAAGTACCGGAAACGTCAGAAATTTTCTAAGTACCGAAATCACCAGAATTTTTCTAAAAACCGAAATCGTCAGAATTTTTCTAAGTACCGAAATCGGCGGAATTTTTCTAAGTACCGAAATCGTCAGAAATTTTCTAAGTACCGAAAACTTCTGAGTCTTTTCAAAGTACCGAAAAAGGCAGAAATTTTCCAAGCACCGAAATCGACAGAATTTTTCTAAGTACCGAAAACGTCAGAAATTTTCTAAGTATCGAAAAGGTCAGAAATTTTCTAAGATCCGAAATCTTCAGAATTTTTCTAAGTACCGAAAACTTCTGAATGTTTAATAAGTATCGAAATCGTAAGTATTTTTCTAAGTACCGAAAATGTCAGAAATTTTCTAAGTACTGCAAACTTCTGAGTCTTTTCAAAGTACCGAAAAAGGCAGAAATTTTCCAAGTACCGAAATCAACAGAATTTTTCTAAGTACCGAATTCGACAGAATTTTTCTAAGTAACGAAAACTTCTGAATGTTTTCTAAGTACCGAAAAAGGCAGAAATTTTGTAAGTACCGAAAATTTCCGAGTCTTTTCTAAGTACCGAAATCGACAGATTTTTTCTAAGTACCGATATCAACAGAATTTTTCTAAGTACCGAAATCATCAGAATTTTTCAAAGAACCGAAAACGTCAGAAATTTTTTAAGTACCGAAAACTTCTGAGTCTTTTCAAAGTACCGAAATCAACGGAATTTTTCTAAGTACCGAAAACGTCAGAAATTTTCTAAGTACCGAAAACTTCCGAGTCTTTTCTAAGTACCGAGATCGACAGAATTTTTCTAAGTACCGAAATCGGCAGAATTTTTCTAAGTACCGAAAACTTCTGAATGTTTAATAAGTATCGAAATCGTAAGTATTTTTCTAAGTACCGAAAATGTCAGAAATTTTCTAAGTACTGCAAACTTCTGAGTCTTTTCAAAGTACCGAAAAAGGCAGAAATTTTCCAAGTACCGAAATCAACAGAATTTTTCTAAGTACCGAATTCGACAGAATTTTTCTAAGTAACGAAAACTTCTGAATGTTTTCTAAGTACCGAAAAAGGCAGAAATTTTGTAAGTACCGAAAACTTCCGAGTCTTTTCTAAGTACCGAAATCGACAGATTTTTTCTAAGTACCGAAATCAACAGAAATTTTCTAAGTACCGAAATCAAAAGATTTTTTCTAAGTACCGAAAACGTCAGAAATTTTCTAAGTACCGAAAACTTCCGAGTCTTTTCTAAGAACCGAAATCGACAGAATTTTTCTAAGTACCGAAATCAACAGAATTTTTCTAAGTACCGAAATCGGCAGAATTTTTCTAAGTACCGAAAACTTCTGAATGTTTAATAAGTATCGAAATCGTAAGTATTTTTCTAAGTACCGAAAATGTCTGAAATTTTCTTAGTACTGCAAACTTCTGAGTCTTTTCAAAGTACCGAAAAAGGCAGAAATTTTCCAAGTACCGAAATCAACACAATTTTTCTAAGTACCGAATTCGACAGAATTTTTCTAAGTAACGAAAACTTCTGAATGTTTTCTAAGTACCGAAAATGTCAGAAATTTTCTAAGTACCGAAAACGTCAGATATTTTCTAAGTACTGAAAACTTCTGAGTCTTTTCAAAGTACCGAAAAAGGCAGAAATTTTCCAAGTACCGATATCGTCAGAATTTTTCTAAGTACCGAAATCGGCGGAATTTTTCTAAGTACCGAAATCGTCAGAAATTTTCTAAGTACCGAAAACTTCTGAGTCTTTTCAAAGTACCGAAAAAGGCAGAAATTTTCCAAGTACCGAAATCAACACAATTTTTCTAAGTACCGAATTCGACAGAATTTTTCTAAGTAACGAAAACTTCTGAATGTTTTCTAAGTACCGAAAATGTCAGAAATTTTCTAAGTACCGAAAACGTCAGATATTTTCTAAGTACTGAAAACTTCTGAGTCTTTTCAAAGTACCGAAAAAGGCAGAAATTTTCCAAGTACCGAAATCGACAGAATTTTTCTAAGTACCGAAAACGTCAGAAATTTTCTAAGTATCGAAAAGGTCAGAAATTTTCTAAGATCCGAAATCATCAGAATGTTTCTAAGTACCGAAATCGTCAGAATTTTCTAAGTACCGATATCGTCAGAATTTTTCTAAGTACCGAAATCAAAAGAATTTTTCTAAGTACCGAAAACGTCAGAAATTTTCTAAGTACTGCAAACTTCCTAGTCTTTTCAAAGTACCGAAAAAGGCAGAATTTTTCAAAGTACCGAAATCGTCAGAATTTTCTAAGTACCGAAATCGGCAGAATTTTTCTAAGTACCGAAAACTTCTGTATGTTTAATAAGTATCGAAATCGTAAGAATTTTTCTAAGTACCGAAATCGACTGAATTTTTCTAAGTACCGAAATCAACAGAATTTTTCTAAGTACCGAAATCGGCAGAATTTTTCTAAGTACCGAAAACGTCAGAAATTTTCTAAGTACCGAAAACGTCAGAAATTTTCTAAGTACTGAAAACTTCTGAGTCTTTTCAAAGTACCGAAAAAGGCAGAAATTTTCCAAGTACCGAAATCAGCAGAATTTTTTTAAGTTCCGAAATCATCAGAATTTTTCTAAGTACCGAAAACGTCAGAAATTTTCTAAGTACCGAAAACTTCCGAGTCTTTTCTAAGTACCGAGATCGACAGAATTTTTCTAAGTACCGAAAACTTCTGAATGTTTAATAAGTATCGAAATCGTAAGAATTTTTCTAAGTACCGGAAACGTCAGAAATTTTCAAGTACCGAAATCACCAGAATTTTTCTAAAAACCGAAATCGTCAGAATTTTTCTAAGTACCGAAATCGGCGGAATTTTTCTAAGTACCGAAATCGTCAGAAATTTTCTAAGTACCGAAAACTTCTGAGTCTTTTCAAAGTACCGAAAAAGGCAGAAATTTTCCAAGTACCAAAATCAAGAGAATTTTTCTAAGTACCGAAATCAGCAGAATTTTTCTAAGTACCGAAAATGTCAGAAATTTTCTAAGTACCGAAAACGTCAGATATTTTCTAAGTACTGAAAACTTCAGAGTCTTTTCAAAGTACCGAAAAAGGCAGAAATTTTCCAAGCACCGAAATCGACAGAATTTTTCTAAGTACCGAAAACGTCAGAAATTTTCTAAGTATCGAAAAGGTCAGAAATTTTCTAAGATCCGAAATCATCAGAATGTTTCTAAGTACCGAAATCGTCAGAATTTTCTAAGTACCGATATCGTCAGAATTTTTCTAAGTACCGAAATCAAAAGAATTTTTCTAAGTACCGAAAACGTCAGAAATTTTCTAAGTACTGCAAACTTCCTAGTCTTTTCAAAGTACCGAAAAAGGCAGAATTTTTCAAAGTACCGAAATCGTCAGAATTTTCTAAGTACCGAAATCGGCAGAATTTTTCTAAGTACCGAAAACTTCTGTATGTTTAATAAGTATCGAAATCGTAAGAATTTTTCTAAGTACCGAAATCGACTGAATTTTTCTAAGTACCGAAATCAACAGAATTTTTCTAAGTACCGAAATCGGCAGAATTTTTCTAAGTACCGAAAACGTCAGAAATTTTCTAAGTACCGAAAACGTCAGAAATTTTCTAAGTACTGAAAACTTCTGAGTCTTTTCAAAGTACCGAAAAAGGCAGAAATTTTCCAAGTACCGAAATCAGCAGAATTTTTCTAAGTTCCGAAATCATCAGAATTTTTCTAAGTACCGAAATCATCAGAATTTTTCTAAGTACCGAAAACGTCAGAAATTTTCTAAGTACCGAAAACTTCCGAGTCTTTTCTAAGTACCGAGATCGACAGAATTTTTCTAAGTACCGAAAACTTCTGAATGTTTAATAAGTATCGAAATCGTAAGAATTTTTCTAAGTACCGGAAACGTCAGAAATTTTCAAGTACCGAAATCGGCGGAATTTTTCTAAGTACCGAAATCGTCAGAAATTTTCTAAGTACCGAAAACTTCTGAGTCTTTTCAAAGTACCGAAAAAGGCAGAAATTTTCCAAGTACCAAAATCAAGAGAATTTTTCTAAGTACCGAAATCAGCAGAATTTTTCTAAGTACCGAAAATGTCAGAAATTTTCTAAGTACCGAAAACGTCAGATATTTTCTAAGTACTGAAAACTTCTGAGTCTTTTCAAAGTACCGAAAAAGGCAGAAATTTTCCAAGCACCGAAATCGACAGAATTTTTCTAAGTACCGAAAACGTCAGAAATTTTCTAAGTATCGAAAAGGTCAGAAATTTTCTAAGATCCGAAATCAACAGAATTTTTCTAAGTACCGAAATCGGCAGAATTTTTCTAAGTACCGAAAACTTCTGAATGTTTAATAAGTATCGAAATCGTAAGTATTTTTCTAAGTACCGAAAATGTCTGAAATTTTCTTAGTACTGCAAACTTCTGAGTCTTTTCAAAGTACCGAAAAAGGCAGAAATTTTCCAAGTACCGAAATCAACACAATTTTTCTAAGTACCGAATTCGACAGAATTTTTCTAAGTAACGAAAACTTCTGAATGTTTTCTAAGTACCGAAAATGTCAGAAATTTTCTAAGTACCGAAAACGTCAGATATTTTCTAAGTACTGAAAACTTCTGAGTCTTTTCAAAGTACCGAAAAAGGCAGAAATTTTCCAAGTACCGAAATCGTCAGAATTTTTCTAAGTACCGAAATCGGCGGAATTTTTCTAAGTACCGAAATCGTCAGAAATTTTCTAAGTACCGAAAACTTCTGAGTCTTTTCAAAGTACCGAAAAAGGCAGAAATTTTCCAAGTACCGAAATCAACACAATTTTTCTAAGTACCGAATTCGACAGAATTTTTCTAAGTAACGAAAACTTCTGAATGTTTTCTAAGTACCGAAAATGTCAGAAATTTTCTAAGTACCGAAAACGTCAGATATTTTCTAAGTACTGAAAACTTCTGAGTCTTTTCAAAGTACCGAAAAAGGCAGAAATTTTCCAAGTACCGAAATCGACAGAATTTTTCTAAGTACCGAAAACGTCAGAAATTTTCTAAGTATCGAAAAGGTCAGAAATTTTCTAAGATCCGAAATCATCAGAATGTTTCTAAGTACCGAAATCGTCAGAATTTTCTAAGTACCGATATCGTCAGAATTTTTCTAAGTACCGAAATCAAAAGAATTTTTCTAAGTACCGAAAACGTCAGAAATTTTCTAAGTACTGCAAACTTCCTAGTCTTTTCAAAGTACCGAAAAAGGCAGAATTTTTCAAAGTACCGAAATCGTCAGAATTTTCTAAGTACCGAAATCGGCAGAATTTTTCTAAGTACCGAAAACTTCTGTATGTTTAATAAGTATCGAAATCGTAAGAATTTTTCTAAGTACCGAAATCGCCTGAATTTTTCTAAGTACCGAAATCAACAGAATTTTTCTAAGTACCGAAATCGGCAGAATTTTTCTAAGTACCGAAAACGTCAGAAATTTTCTAAGTACCGAAAACGTCAGAAATTTTCTAAGTACTGAAAACTTCTGAGTCTTTTCAAAGTACCGAAAAAGGCAGAAATTTTCCAAGTACCGAAATCAGCAGAATTTTTCTAAGTTCCGAAATCATCAGAATTTTTCTAAGTACCGAAATCATCAGAATTTTTCTAAGTACCGAAAACGTCAGAAATTTTCTAAGTACCGAAAACTTCTGAGTCTTTTCAAAGTACCGAAAAAGGCAGAAATTTTCCAAGTACCAAAATCAAGAGAATTTTTCTAAGTACCGAAATCAGCAGAATTTTTCTAAGTACCGAAAATGTCAGAAATTTTCTAAGTACCGAAAACGTCAGATATTTTCTAAGTACTGAAAACTTCTGAGTCTTTTCAAAGTACCGAAAAAGGCAGAAATTTTCCAAGCACCGAAATCGACAGAATTTTTCTAAGTACCGAAAACGTCAGAAATTTTCTAAGTATCGAAAAGGTCAGAAATTTTCTAAGATCCGAAATCAACAGAATTTTTCTAAGTACCGAAATCGGCAGAATTTTTCTAAGTACCGAAAACTTCTGAATGTTTAATAAGTATCGAAATCGTAAGAATTTTTCTAAGTACCGAAATCGACTGAATTTTTCTAAGTAACGAAATCAACAGAATTTTTCTAAGTACCGAAATCGGCAGAATTTTTCTAAGTACCGAAAAAGGCAGAAATTTTCTAAGTACCGAAAACTTCTGAGTCTTTTCAAAGTACCGAAAAAGGCAGAAATTTTCCAAGTACCGAAATCAACACAATTTTTCTAAGTACCGAATTCGACAGAATTTTTCTAAGTAACGAAAACTTCTGAATGTTTTCTAAGTACCGAAAATGTCAGAAATTTTCTAAGTACCGAAAACGTCAGATATTTTCTAAGTACTGAAAACTTCTGAGTCTTTTCAAAGTACCGAAAAAGGCAGAAATTTTCCAAGTACCGAAATCGACAGAATTTTTCTAAGTACCGAAAACGTCAGAAATTTTCTAAGTATCGAAAAGCTCAGAAATTTTCTAAGATCCGAAATCATCAGAATGTTTCTAAGTACCGAAATCGTCAGAATTTTCTAAGTACCGATATCGTCAGAATTTTTCTAAGTACCGAAATCAAAAGAATTTTTCTAAGTACCGAAAACGTCAGAAATTTTCTAAGTACTGCAAACTTCCTAGTCTTTTCAAAGTACCGAAAAAATCAGAATTTTTCAAAGTACCGAAATCGTCAGAATTTTCTAAGTACCGAAATCGGCAGAATTTTTCTAAGTACCGAAAACTTCTGTATGTTTAATAAGTATCGAAATCGTAAGAATTTTTCTAAGTACCGAAATCGACGGAATTTTTCTAAGTAACGAAATCAACAGAATTTTTCTAAGTACCGAAATCGGCAGAATTTTTCTAAGTACCGAAAAAGGCAGAAATTTTCCAAGTACCGAAATCAGCAGAATTTTTCTAAGTTCCGAAATCATCAGAATTTTTCTAAGTACCGAAATCATCAGAATTTTTCTAAGTACCGAAAACGTCAGAAATTTTCTAAGTACCGAAAACTTCCGAGTCTTTTCTAAGTACCGAGATCGACAGAATTTTTCTAAGTACCGAAAACTTCTGAATGTTTAATAAGTATCGAAATCGTAAGAATTTTTCTAAGTACCGGAAACGTCAGAAATTTTCTAAGTACCGAAATCACCAGAATTTTTCTAAAAACCGAAATCGTCAGAATTTTTCTAAGTACCGAAATCGGCGGAATTTTTCTAAGTACCGAAATCGTCAGAAATTTTCTAAGTACCGAAAACTTCTGAGTCTTTTCAAAGTACCGAAAAAGGCAGAAATTTTCCAAGTACCGAAATCAAGAGAATTTTTCTAAGTACCGAAATCAGCAGAATTTTTCTAAGTACCGAAAATGTCAGAAATTTTCTAAGTACCGAAAACGTCAGATATTTTCTAAGTACTGAAAACTTCTGAGTCTTTTCAAAGTACCGAAAAAGGCAGAAATTTTCCAAGCACCGAAATCGACAGAATTTTTCTAAGTACCGAAAATGTCAGAAATTTTCTAAGTATCGAAAAGGTCAGAAATTTTCTAAGATCCGAAATCTTCAGAATTTTTCTAAGTACCGAAATCGTCAGAATTTTCTAAGTACCGAAAATGTCAGAAATTTTCTAAGTACCGAAAACGTCAGATATTTTCTAAGTACTGAAAACTTCTGAGTCTTTTCAAAGTACCGAAAAAGGCAGAAATTTTCCAAGTACCAAAATCAACAGAATTTTACTAAGTACCGAAAACGTCAGAAATTTTCTAAGTACTGAAAACTTCTGAGTCTTTTCAAAGTACCAAAAAAGGCAGAAATTTTCCAAGTACCGAAATCAGCAGAATTTTTCTCAGTTCCGAAATCATCAGAATTTTTCTAAGTACCGAAATCATCAGAATTTTTCTAAGTACCGAAAACGTCAGAAATTTTCTAAGTACCGAAAACTTCCGAGTCTTTTCTAAGTACCGAGATCGACAGAATTTTTCTAAGTACCGAAAACTTCTGAATGTTTAATAAGTATCGAAATCGTAAGAATTTTTCTAAGTACCGGAAACGTCAGAAATTTTCTAAGTACCGAAATCACCAGAATTTTTCTAAAAACCGAAATCGTCAGAATTTTTCTAAGTACCGAAATCGGCGGAATTTTTCTAAGTACCGAAATCGTCAGAAATTTTCTAAGTACCGAAAACTTCTGAGTCTTTTCAAAGTACCGAAAAAGGCAGAAATTTTCCAAGTACCGAAATCAAGAGAATTTTTCTAAATACCGAAATCAGCAGAATTTTTCTAAGTACCGAAAATGTCAGAAATTTTCTAAGTACCGAAAACGTCAGATATTTTCTAAGTACTGAAAACTTCTGAGTCTTTTCAAAGTACCGAAAAAGGCAGAAATTTTCCAAGCACCGAAATCGACAGAATTTTTCTAAGTACCGAAAACGTCAGAAATTTTCTAAGTATCGAAAAGGTCAGAAATTTTCTAAGATCCGAAAACGTCATATATTTTCTAAGTACTGAAAACTTCTGAGTCTTTTCATAGTACCGAAAAAGGCAGAAATTTTCCAAGTACCAAAATCAACAGAATTTTACTAAGTACCGAATTCGACAGAATTTTTCTAAGTACCGAAATCTTTTGAATGTTTTCTAAGTACCGAAAAAGGCAGAAATTTTCTAAGTACCGAAATCAAAAGAATTTTTCTAAGTACCGAAAACGTCAGAATTTTTCTAAGTACCGAAAACTTCTGAATGTTTAATAAGTATCGAAATCGTAAGTATTTTTCTAAGTACCGAAAATGTCAGAAATTTTCTAAGTACTGCAAACTTCTGAGTCTTTTCAAAGTACCGAAAAAGGCAGAAATTTTCCAAGTACCGAAATCAACAGATTTTTTCTAAGTAACGAAATCAACAGAATTTTTCTAAGTACCGAAATCATCAGAATTTTTCAAAGAACCGAAAACGTCAGAAATTTTCTAAGTACCGAAAACTTCTGAGTCTTTTCAAAGTACCGAAATCAACGGAATTTTTCTAAGTACCGAAAACGTCAGAAATTTTCTAAGTACCGAAAACTTCCGAGTCTTTTCTAAGTACCGAGATCGACAGAATTTTTCTAAGTACCGAAAACTTCTGAATGTTTAATAAGTATCGAAATCGTCAGAATTTTTCTAAGTACCGAAATCAAAAGAATTTTTCTAAGTACCGAAAACGTCAGAAATTTTCTAAGTACTGCAAACTTCCTAGTCTTTTCAAAGTACCGAAAAAGGCAGAATTTTTCAAAGTACCGAAATCGTCAGAATTTTCTAAGTACCGAAATCGGCAGAATTTTTCTAAGTACCGAAAACTTCTGTATGTTTAATAAGTATCGAAATCGTAAGAATTTTTCTAAGTACCGAAATCGACTGAATTTTTCTAAGTACCTAAATCAACAGAATTTTTCTAAGTACCGAAATCGGCAGAATTTTTCTAAGTACCGAAAACGTCAGAAATTTTCTAAGTACCGAAAACGTCAGATATTTTCTAAGTACTGAAAACTTCTGAGTCTTTTCAAAGTACCGAAAAAGGCAGAAATTTTCCAAGTACCGAAATCGACAGAATTTTTCTAAGTACCGAAAACGTCAGAAATTTTCTAAGTATCGAAAAGGTCAGAAATTTTCTAAGATCCGAAATCATCAGAATGTTTCTAAGTACCGAAATCGTCAGAATTTTCTAAGTACCGATATCGTCAGAATTTTTCTAAGTACCGAAATCAAAAGAATTTTTCTAAGTACCGAAAACGTCAGAAATTTTCTAAGTACTGCAAACTTCCTAGTCTTTTCAAAGTACCGAAAAAATCAGAATTTTTCAAAGTACCGAAATCGTCAGAATTTTCTAAGTACCGAAATCGGCAGAATTTTTCTATGTACCGAAAACTTCTGTATGTTTAATAAGTATCGAAATCGTAAGAATTTTTCTAAGTACCGAAATCGACTGAATTTTTCTAAGTAACGAAATCAACAGAATTTTTCTAAGTACCGAAATCGGCAGAATTTTTCTAAGTACCGAAAACGTCAGAAATTTTCTAAGTACCGAAAACGTCAGAAATTTTCTAAGTACTGAAAACTTCTGAGTCTTTTCAAAGTACCGAAAAAGGCAGAAATTTTCCAAGTACCGAAATCAGCAGAATTTTTCTAAGTTCCGAAATCATCAGAATTTTTCTAAGTACTGAAATCATCAGAATTTTTCTAAGTACCGAAAACGTCAGAAATTTTCTAAGTACCGAAAACTTCCGAGTCTTTTCTAAGTACCGAGATCGACAGAATTTTTCTAAGTACCGAAAACTTCTGAATGTTTAATAAGTATCGAAATCGTAAGAATTTTTCTAAGTACCGGAAACGTCAGAAATTTTCTAAGTACCGAAATCACCAGAATTTTTCTAAAAACCGAAATCGTCAGAATTTTTCTAAGTACCGAAATCGGCGGAATTTTTCTAAGTACCGAAATCGTCAGAAATTTTCTAAGTACCGAAAACTTCTGAGTCTTTTCAAAGTACCGAAAAAGGCAGAAATTTTCCAAGTACCGAAATCAAGAGAATTTTTCTAAGTACCGAAATCAGCAGAATTTTTCTAAGTACCGAAAATGTCAGAAATTTTCTAAGTACCGAAAACGTCAGATATTTTCTAAGTACTGAAAACTTCTGAGTCTTTTCAAAGTACCGAAAAAGGCAGAAATTTTCCAAGCACCGAAATCGACAGAAATTTTCTAAGTATCGAAAAGGTCAGAAATTTTCTAAGATCCGAAATCTTCAGAATTTTTCTAAGTACCGAAATCGTCAGAATTTTCTAAGTACCGAAAATGTCAGAAATTTTCTAAGTACCGAAAACGTCAGATATTTTCTAAGTACTGAAAACTTCTGAGTCTTTTCAAAGTACCGAAAAAGGCAGAAATTTTCCAAGTACCAAAATCAACAGAATTTTACTAAGTACCGAAAACGTCAGAAATTTTCTAAGTACTGAAAACTTCTGAGTCTTTTCAAAGTACCAAAAAAGGCAGAAATTTTCCAAGTACCGAAATCAGCAGAATTTTTCTAAGTTCCGAAATCATCAGAATTTTTCTAAGTACCGAAATCATCAGAATTTTTCTAAGTACCGAAAACGTCAGAAATTTTCTAAGTACCGAAAACTTCCGAGTCTTTTCTAAGTACCGAGATCGACAGAATTTTTCTAAGTACCGAAAACTTCTGAATGTTTAATAAGTATCGAAATCGTAAGAATTTTTCTAAGTACCGGAAACGTCAGAAATTTTCTAAGTACCGAAATCACCAGAATTTTTCTAAAAACCGAAATCGTCAGAATTTTTCTAAGTACCGAAATCGGCGGAATTTTTCTAAGTACCGAAATCGTCAGAAATTTTCTAAGTACCGAAAACTTCTGAGTCTTTTCAAAGTACCGAAAAAGGCAGAAATTTTCCAAGTACCGAAATCAAGAGAATTTTTCTAAATACCGAAATCAGCAGAATTTTTCTAAGTACCGAAAATGTCAGAAATTTTCTAAGTACCGAAAACGTCAGATATTTTCTAAGTACTGAAAACTTCTGAGTCTTTTCAAAGTACCGAAAAAGGCAGAAATTTTCCAAGCACCGAAATCGACAGAATTTTTCTAAGTACCGAAAACGTCAGAAATTTTCTAAGTATCGAAAAGGTCAGAAATTTTCTAAGATCCGAAAACGTCATATATTTTCTAAGTACTGAAAACTTCTGAGTCTTTTCAAAGTACCGAAAAAGGCAGAAATTTTCCAAGTACCAAAATCAACAGAATTTTACTAAGTACCGAATTCGACAGAATTTTTCTAAGTACCGAAATCTTTTGAATGTTTTCTAAGTACCGAAAAAGGCAGAAATTTTCTAAGTACCGAAATCAAAAGAATTTTTCTAAGTACCGAAAACGTCAGAATTTTTCTAAGTACCGAAAACTTCTGAATGTTTAATAAGTATCGAAATCGTAAGTATTTTTCTAAGTACCGAAAATGTCAGAAATTTTCTAAGTACTGCAAACTTCTGAGTCTTTTCAAAGTACCGAAAAAGGCAGAAATTTTCCAAGTACCGAAATCAACAGAATTTTTCTAAGTACCGAATTCGACAGAATTTTTCTAAGTAACGAAAACTTCTGAATGTTTTCTAAGTACCGAAAAAGGCAGAAATTTTGTAAGTACCGAAAACTTCCGAGTCTTTTCTAAGTACCGAAATCGACAGATTTTTTCTAAGTAACGAAATCAACAGAATTTTTCTAAGTACCGAAATCATCAGAATTTTTCAAAGAACCGAAAACGTCAGAAATTTTCTAAGTACCGAAAACTTCTGAGTCTTTTCAAAGTACCGAAATCAACGGAATTTTTCTAAGTACCGAAAACGTCAGAAATTTTCTAAGTACCGAAAACTTCCGAGTCTTTTCTAAGTACCGAAATCGACAGATTTTTTCTAAGTAACGAAATCAACAGAATTTTTCTAAGTACCGAAATCATCAGAATTTTTCAAAGAACCGAAAACGTCAGAAATTTTCTAAGTACCGAAAACTTCTGAGTCTTTTCAAAGTACCGAAATCAAAAGAATTTTTCTAAGTACCGAAAACGTCAGAAATTTTCTAAGTACTGCAAACTTCCTAGTCTTTTCAAAGTACCGAAAAAGGCAGAATTTTTCAAAGTACCGAAATCGTCAGAATTTTCTAAGTACCGAAATCGGCAGAATTTTTCTAAGTACCGAAAACTTCTGTATGTTTAATAAGTATCGAAATCGTAAGAATTTTTCTAAGTACCGAAATCGACTGAATTTTTCTAAGTACCTAAATCAACAGAATTTTTCTAAGTACCGAAATCGGCAGAATTTTTCTAAGTACCGAAATCGTCAGAAATTTTCTAAGTACCGAAAACGTCAGAAATTTTCTAAGTACTGAAAACTTCTGAGTCTTTTCAAAGTACCGAAAAAGGCAGAAATTTTCCAAGTACCGAAATCAGCAGAATTTTTCTAAGTTCCGAAATCATCAGAATTTTTCTAAGTACCGAAATCATCAGAATTTTTCTAAGTACCGAAAACGTCAGAAATTTTCTAAGTACCGAAAACTTCCGAGTCTTTTCTAAGTACCGAGATCGACAGAATTTTTCTAAGTACCGAAAACTTCTGAATGTTTAATAAGTATCGAAATCGTAAGAATTTTTCTAAGTACCGGAAACGTCAGAAATTTTCTAAGTACCGAAATCACCAGAATTTTTCTAAAAACCGAAATCGTCAGAATTTATCTAAGTACCGAAATCGGCGGAATTTTTCTAAGTACCGAAATCGTCCGAAATTTTCTAAGTACTGAAAACTTCTGAGTCTTTTCAAAGTACCGAAAAAGGCAGAAATTTTCCAAGTACCGAAATCAAGAGAATTTTTCTAAGTACCGAAATCAGCAGAATTTTTCTAAGTACCGAAAATGTCAGAAATTTTCTAAGTACCGAAAACGTCAGATATTTTCTAAGTACTGAAAACTTCTGAGTCTTTTCAAAGTACTGAAAAAGGCAGAAATTTTCCAAGCACCGAAATCGACAGAATTTTTCTAAGTACCGAAAACGTCAGAAATTTTCTAAGTATCGAAAAGGTCAGAAATTTTCTAAGATCCGAAATCTTCAGAATTTTTCTAAGTACCGAAATCGTCAGAATTTTCTAAGTACCGAAAATGTCAGAAATTTTCTAAGTACCGAAAACGTCATATATTTTCTAAGTACTGAAAACTTCTGAGTCTTTTCAAAGTACCGAAAAAGGCAGAAATTTTCCAAGTACCAAAATCAACAGAATTTTACTAAGTACCGAATTCGACAGAATTTTTCTAAGTACCGAAATCTTTTGAATGTTTTCTAAGTACCGAAAAAGGCAGAAATTTTCTAAGTACCGAAATCAAAAGAATTTTTCTAAGTACCGAAAACGTCAGAAATTTTCTAAGTACCGAAAACTTCTGAATGTTTAATAAGTATCGAAATCGTAAGTATTTTTCTAAGTACCGAAAATGTCAGAAATTTTCTAAGTACTGCAAACTTCTGAGTCTTTTCAAAGTACCGAAAAAGGCAGAAATTTTCCAAGTACCGAAATCAACAGAATTTTTCTAAGTACCGAATTCGACAGAATTTTTCTAAGTAACGAAAACTTCTGAATGTTTTCTAAGTACCGAAAAAGGCAGAAATTTTGTAAGTACCGAAATCAACGGAATTTTTCTAAGTACCGAAAACGTCAGAAATTTTCTAAGTACCGAAAACTTCCGAGTCTTTTCTAAGTACCGAGATCGACAGAATTTTTCTAAGTACCGAAAACTTCTGAATGTTTAATAAGTATCGAAATCGTCAGAATTTTTCTAAGTACCGAAATCAAAAGAATTTTTCTAAGTACCGAAAACGTCAGAATTTTCTAAGTACCGATATCGTCAGAATTTTTCTAAGTACCGAAATCGACAGAATTTTTCTAAGTACCGAAAACGTCAGAAATTTTCTAAGTATCGAAAAGGTCAGAAATTTTCTAAGATCCGAAATCTTCAGAATTTTTCTAAGTACCGAAAACTTCTGAATGTTTAATAAGTATCGAAATCGTAAGTATTTTTCTAAGTACCGAAAATGTCAGAAATTTTCTAAGTACTGCAAACTTCTGAGTCTTTTCAAAGTACCGAAAAAGGCAGAAATTTTCCAAGTACCGAAATCAACAGAATTTTTCTAAGTACCGAATTCGACAGAATTTTTCTAAGTAACGAAAACTTCTGAATGTTTTCTAAGTACCGAAAAAGGCAGAAATTTTGTAAGTACCGAAAACTTCCGAGTCTTTTCTAAGTACCGAAATCGATAGATTTTTTCTAAGTACCGAAATCAACAGAATTTTTCTAAGTACCGAAATCATCAGAATTTTTCAAAGAACCGAAAACGTCAGAAATTTTCTAAGTACCGAAAACTTCTGAGTCTTTTCAAAGTACCGAAATCAACGGAATTTTTCTAAGTACCGAAAACGTCAGAAATTTTCTAAGTACCGAAAACTTCCGAGTCTTTTCTAAGTACCGAGATCGACAGAATTTTTCTAAGTACCGAAAACTTCTGAATGTTTAATAAGTATCGAAATCGTAAGAATTTTTCTAAGTACCGGAAACGTCAGAAATTTTCTAAGTACCGAAATCACCAGAATTTTTCTAAAAACCGAAATCGTCAGAATTTTTCTAAGTACCGAAATCGGCGGAATTTTTCTAAGTACCGAAATCGTCAGAAATTTTCTAAGTACCGAAAACTTCTGAGTCTTTTCAAAGTACCGAAAAAGGCAGAAATTTTCCAAGTACCGAAATCAAGAGAATTTTTCTAAGTACCGAAAACGTCAGAAATTTTCTAAGTACCGAAAACTTCCGAGTATTTTCTAAGTACCGAGATCGACAGAATTTTTCTAAGTACCGAAAACTTCTGAATGTTTAATAAGTATCGAAATCGTAAGAATTTTTCTAAGTACCGGAAACGTCAGAAATTTTCTAAGTACCGAAATCACCAGAATTTTTCTAAAAACCGAAATCGTCAGAATTTTTCTAAGTACCGAAATCGGCGGAATTTTTCTAAGTACCGAAATCGTCAGAAATTTTCTAAGTACCGAAAACTTCTGAGTCTTTTCAAAGTACCGAAAAAGGCAGAAATTTTCCAAGTACCGAAATCAAGAGAATTTTTCTAAGTACCGAAATCAGCAGAATTTTTCTAAGTACCGAAAATGTCAGAAATTTTCTAAGTACCGAAAACGTCAGATATTTTCTAAGTACTGAAAACTTCTGAGTCTTTTCAAAGTACCGAAAAAGGCAGAAATTTTCCAAGCACCGAAATCGACAGAATTTTTCTAAGTACCGAAAACGTCAGAAATTTTCTAAGTATCGAAAAGGTCAGAAATTTTCTAAGATCCGAAATCTTCAGAATTTTTCTAAGTACCGAAAACTTCTGAATGTTTAATAAGTATCGAAATCGTAAGTATTTTTCTAAGTACCGAAAATGTCAGAAATTTTCTAAGTACTGCAAACTTCTGAGTCTTTTCAAAGTACCGAAAAAGGCAGAAATTTTCCAAGTACCGAAATCAACAGAATTTTTCTAAGTACCGAATTCGACAGAATTTTTCTAAGTAACGAAAACTTCTGAATGTTTTCTAAGTACCGAAAAAGGCAGAAATTTTGTAAGTACCGAAAACTTCCGAGTCTTTTCTAAGTACCGAAATCGATAGATTTTTTCTAAGTACCGAAATCAACAGAATTTTTCTAAGTACCGAAATCATCAGAATTTTTCAAAGAACCGAAAACGTCAGAAATTTTCTAAGTACCGAAAACTTCTGAGTCTTTTCAAAGTACCGAAATCAACGGAATTTTTCTAAGTACCGAAAACGTCAGAAATTTTCTAAGTACCGAAAACTTCCGAGTCTTTTCTAAGTACCGAGATCGACAGAATTTTTCTAAGTACCGAAAACTTCTGAATGTTTAATAAGTATCGAAATCGTAAGAATTTTTCTAAGTACCGGAAACGTCAGAAATTTTCTAAGTACCGAAATCACCAGAATTTTTCTAAAAACCGAAATCGTCAGAATTTTTCTAAGTACCGAAATCGGCGGAATTTTTCTAAGTACCGAAAACTTTTGAATGTTTTCTAAGTACCGAAAAAGGCAGAAATTTTCTAAGTACCGAAATCAAAAGAATTTTTCTAAGTACCGAAATCGGCAGAATTTTTCGAAGCACCGAAAACGTCAGAAATTTTCTAAGTACTGAAAACTTCTGAGTCTTTTCAAAGTACCGAAAAAGGCAGAAATTTTCCAAGTACCGAAATCAACAGAAATTTTCTAAGTACCGAAAAGGTCAGAAATTTTCTAAGATCCGAAATCATCAGAATTTTTCTAAGTACCGAAAACGTCAGAAATTTTCTAAGTACCGAAAATGTCAGAAATTTTCTTAGTACCGAAATCGGCAGAATTTTTCTAAGTACCGAAAACTTCCGAGTCTTTTCTAAGTACCGAAATCGACAGAATTTTTCTAAGTACCGAAATCAACAGAATTTTTCTAAGTTCCGAAATCGGCAGAATTTTTCTAAGTACCGAAAACGTCAGAAATTTTCTAAGTACCGAAAACTTCTGAGTCTTTTCAAAGTACCGAAAAAGGCAGAAATTTTCCAAGTACCGAAATCAACAGAAATTTTCTAAGTACCGAAAAGGTCAGAAATTTTCTAAGTACCGAAATCGACAGAATTTTTCTAAGTACCGAAATCGACAGAATTTTTCTAAGTACCGAAATCAACAGAATTTTTCTAAGTACCGAAATCGGCAGAATTTTTCTAAGTACCGAAAACTTCTGAATGTTTAATAAGTATCGAAATCGTAAGTATTTTTCTAAGTACCGAAAATGACAGAAATTTTCTAAGTACTGCAAACTTCTGAGTCTTTTCAAAGTACCGAAAAAGGCAGAAATTTTCCTAGTACCGAAATCAACAGAATTTTTCTAAGTACCGAATTCGACAGAATTTTTCTAAGTAACGAAAACTTCTGAATGTTTTCTAAGTACCGAAAAGGCAGAAATTTTGTAAGTACCGAAAACTTCCGAGTCTTTTCTAAGTACCGAAATCGACAGATTTTTTCTAAGTACCGAAATCAACAGAATTTTTCTAAGTACCGAAATCAAAAGAATTTTTCTAAGTACCGAAAACGTCAGAAATTTTCTAAGTACCGAAAACTTCCGAGTCTTTTCTAAGTACCGAAATCGACAGAATTTTTCTAAGTACCGAAATCAACAGAATTTTTCTAAGTACCGAAATCGGCAGAATTTTTCTAAGTACCGAAAACTTCTGAATGTTTAATAAGTATCGAAATCGTAAGTATTTTTCTAAGTACCGAAAATGTCAGAAATTTTCTAAGTACTGCAAACTTCTGAGTCTTTTCAAAGTACCGAAAAAGGCAGAAATTTTCCAAGTACCGAAATCAACAGAATTTTTCTAAGTACCGAATTCGACAGAATTTTTCTAAGTAACGAAAACTTCTGAATGTTTTCTAAGTTCCGAAAAAGGCAGAAATTTCGTAAGTACCGAAAACTTCCGAGTCTTTTCTAAGTACCGAAATCGACAGATTTTTTCTAAGTACCGAAATCAACAGAATTTTTCTAAGTACCGAAATCATCAGAATTTTTCAAAGAACCGAAAACGTCAGAAATTTTCTAAGTACCGAAAACTTCTGAGTCTTTTCAAAGAATGAAATCAACGGAATTTCTCTAAGTACCAAATTCAACAGAATTTTTCTAAGTACCGAAAAAACAGATATTTTCTAAGTACCGAAATCGGCAGAATTTTTCGAAGTACCGAAAACGTCAGAAATTTTCTAAGTACCGAAAACGTCAGAAATTTTCTAAGTACCGAAAACTTCTAAGTCTTTTCAAAGAATGAAATCAACGGAATTTTTCTAAGTACCAAATTCAACAGAATTTTTCTAAGTACCGAAAAAACAGATATTTTCTAAGTACCGAAATCGGCAGAATTTTTCGAAGTACCGAAAACGTCAGAAATTTTCTAAGTACCGAAAACGTCAGAAATTTTCTAAGTACTGAAAACTTCTGAGTCTTTTCAAAGTACCGAAAAAGGCAGAAATTTTCCAAGTACCGAAATCAACAGAAATTTTCTAAGTACCGAAAAGGTCAGAAATTTTCTAAGATCCGAAATCAACAGAATTTTTCTAAGTACCGAAATCGGCAGAATTTTTCTAAGTACCGAAAACTTCTGAATGTTTAATAAGTATCGAAATCGTAAGTATGTTTCTAAGTACCGAAAATGTCAGAAATTTTCTAAGTACTGCAAACTTCTGAGTCTTTTCAAAGTACCGAAAAAGGCAGAAATTTTCCAAGTACCGAAATCAACAGAATTTTTCTAAGTACCGAATTCGACAGAATTTTTCTAAGTAACGAAAACTTCTGAATGTTTTCTAAGTTCCGAAAAAGGCAGAAATTTCGTAAGTACCGAAAACTTCCGAGTCTTTTCTAAGTACCGAAATCGACAGATTTTTTCTAAGTACCGAAATCAACAGAATTTTTCTAAGTACCGAAATCATCAGAATTTTTCAAAGAACCGAAAACGTCAGAAATTTTCTAAGTACCGAAAACTTCTGAGTCTTTTCAAAGAATGAAATCAACGGAATTTTTCTAAGTACCAAATTCAACAGAATTTTTCTAAGTACCGAAAAAACAGATATTTTCTAAGTACCGAAATCGGCAGAATTTTTCGAAGTACCGAAAACGTCAGAAATTTTCTAAGTACCGAAAACGTCAGAAATTTTCTAAGTACTGAAAACTTCTGAGTCTTTTCAAAGTACCGAAAAAGGCAGAAATTTTCCAAGTACCGAAATCAACAGAAATTTTCTAAGTACCGAAAAGGTCAGAAATTTTCTAAGATCCGAAATCATCAGAATTTTTCTAAGTACCGAAAACGTCAGAAATTTTCTAAGTACCGAAAATGTCAGAAATTTTCTTAGTACCGAAATCGGCAGAATTTTTCTAAGTACCGAAAACTTCCGAGTCTTTTCTAAGTACCGAAATCGACAGAATTTTTCTAAGTACCGAAATCAACAGAATTTTTCTAAGTACCGAAATCGGCAGAATTTTTCTAAGTACCGAAAATGTCAGAAATTTTCTAAGTACCGAAAACTTCTGAGTCTTTTCAAAGTACCGAAAAAGGCAGAAATTTTCTAAGTACCGAAATCAAAAGAATTTTTCTAAGTACCGAAAACGTCAGAAATTTTCTAAGTACCGAAAACTTCCGAGTCTTTTCTAAGTACCGAAATCGACAGAATTTTTCTAAGTACCGAAATCAACAGAATTTTTCTAAGTACCGAAATCGGCAGAATTTTTCTAAGTACCGAAAACTTCTGAATGTTTAATAAGTATCGAAATCGTAAGTATTTTTCTAAGTACCGAAAATGTCAGAAATTTTCTAAGTATTGCAAACTTCTGAGTCTTTTCAAAGTACCGAAAAAGGCAGAAATTTTCCAAGTACCGAAATCAACAGAATTTTTCTAAGTACCGAATTCGACAGAATTTTTCTAAGTAACGAAAACTTCTGAATGTTTTCTAAGTTCCGAAAAAGGCAGAAATTTTGTAAGTACCAAAAACTTCCGAGTCTTTTCTAAGTACCGAAATCGACAGATTTTTTCTAAGTACCGAAATCAACAGAATTTTTCTAAGTACCGAAATCGGCTGAATTTTTCAAAGAACCGAAATCAAAAGAATTTTTCTAAGTACCGAAAACGTCAGAAATTTTCTAAGTACTGCAAACTTCCTAGTCTTTTCAAAGTACCGAAAAAGGCAGAATTTTTCAAAGTACCGAAATCGTCAGAATTTTCTAAGTACCGAAATCGGCAGAAATTTTCAAAGTACCGAAAACTTCTGAGTCTTTTAAAAGTACCGAAAAAGGCAGAAATTTTCCAAGTACCGAAATCAAGAGAAATTTTCTAAGTACCGAAATCGGCAGAATTTTTCTAAGTACCGAAAATGTCAGAAATTTTCTAAGTACCGAAAACGTCAGATATTTTCTAAGTACTGAACACTTCTGAGTCTTTTCAAAGTACCGAAAAAGGCAGAAATTTTCCAAGTACCGAAATCGACAGAATTTTTCTAAGTACCGAAAACGTCAGAAATTTTCTAAGTATCGAAAAGGTCAGAAATTTTCTAAGATCCGAAATCATCAGAATGTTTTTAAGTACCGAAATCGTCAGAATTTTCTAAGTACCGATATCGTCAGAATTTTTCTAAGTACCGAAATCAAAAGAATTTTTCTAAGTACCGAAATCGGCAGAATTTTTCAAAGTACCGAAATCGTCAGAATTTTCTAAGTACCGAAATCGTCAGAATTTTTCAAAGTACCGAAAACTTCTGAATGTTTAATAAGTATCGAAATCGTAAGAATTTTCCTAAGTACCGAAATTGACTGAATTTTTCTAAGTACCGAAATCAACAGAATTTTTCTAAGTACCGAATTCGACAGAATTTTTCTAAGTACCGAAAACTTTTGAATGTTTTTAAGTACCGAAAAAGGCAGATATTTTCTAAGTACCGAAAACTTCTGAATGTTTTCTAAGTACCGAAATCGACAGAATTTTTCTAAGTACCGAAATCGTCAGAATTTTCTAAGTACCGAAATCATCAGAATTTTTCTAAGTACCGAAATCAAAAGAATTTTTCTAAGTACCGAAAACGTCAGAAATTTTCTAAGTACTGAAAACTTCTGAGTCTTTTCAAAGTACCGAAAAAGGCAGAAATTTTCCAAGTACCGAAATCAACAGAATTTTTCTAAGTACCGAATTCGACAGGATTTTTCTAAGTACCGAAAACTTTTGAATGTTTTCTAAGTACCGATAAAGGCAGAATTTTTCTAAGTACCGAAATCAAAAGAATTTTTCTAAGTACCGAAATCATCAGAATTTTTCAAAGAACCGAAAACGTCAGAAATTTTCTAAGTACTGCAAACTTCTGAGTCTTTTCAAAGTACCGAAAAAGGCAGAAATTTTCCAAGTACCGAAATCAACAGAATTTTTCTAAGTACCGAATTCGACAGAATTTTTCTAAGTAACGAAAACTTCTGAATGTTTTCTAAGTACCGAAAAAGGCAGAAATTTTGTAAGTACCGAAAACTTCCGAGTCTTTTCTAAGTACCGAAATCGACAGATTTTTTCTAAGTACCGAAATCAACAGAATTTTTCTAAGTACCGAAATCGGCTGAATTTTTCTAAGTACCGAAATCAAAAGAATTTTTCTAAGTACCGAAAACGTCAGAAATTTTCTAAGTACTGCAAACTTCCTAGTCTTTTCAAAGTACCGAAAAAGGCAGAATTTTTCAAAGTACCGAAATCGGCAGAATTTTTCTAAGTACCGAAAATGTCAGAAATTTTCTAAGTACCGAAAACGTCAGATATTTTCTAAGTACTGAACACTTCTGAGTCTTTTCAAAGTACCGAAAAAGGCAGAAATTTTCCAAGTACCGAAATCGACAGAATTTTTCTAAGTACCGAAAACGTCAGAAATTTTCTAAGTATCGAAAAGGTCAGAAATTTTCTAAGATCCGAAATCATCAGAATGTTTTTAAGTACCGAAATCGGCAGAATTTTTCAAAGTACCGAAATCGTCAGAATTTTCTAAGTACCGAAATCGTCAGAATTTTTCAAAGTACCGAAAACTTCTGAATGTTTAATAAGTATCGAAATCGTAAGAATTTTCCTAAGTACCGAAATTGACTGAATTTTTCTAAGTACCGAAATCAACAGAATTTTTCTAAGTACCGAATTCGACAGAATTTTTCTAAGTACCGAAAACTTTTGAATGTTTTCTAAGTACCGAAAACTTCTGAATGTTTTCTAAGTACCGAAATCGACAGAATTTTTCTAAGTACCGAAATCGTCAGAATTTTCTAAGTACCGAAATCATCAGAATTTTTCTAAGTACCGAAATCAAAAGAATTTTTCTAAGTACCGAAAACGTCAGAAATTTTCTAAGTACTGAAAACTTCTGAGTCTTTTCAAAGTACCGAAAAAGGCAGAAATTTTCCAAGTACCGAAATCAACAGAAATTTTCTAAGTACCGAAAAGGTCAGAAATTTTCTAATATCCGAAATCATCAGAATTTTTCTAAGTTCCGAAAACGTCAGAAATTTTCTAAGTACCGAAAATGTCAGAAATTTTCTTAGTACCGAAATCGGCAGAATGTTTCTAAGTACCGAAAACTTCCGAGTCTTTTCTAAGTACCGAAATCGACAGAATTTTTCTAAGTACCGAAATCAACAGAATTTTTCTAAGTACCGAAATCGGCAGAATTTTTCTAAGTACCGAAAATGTCAGAAATTTTCTAAGTACCGAAAACTTCTGAGTCTTTTCAAAGTACCGAAAAAGGCAGAAATTTTCTAAGTACCGAAATCAAAAGAATTTTTCTAAGTACCGAAAACGTCAGAAATTTTCTAAGTACCGAAAACTTCCGAGTCTTTTCTAAGTACCGAAATCGACAGAATTTTTCTAAGTACCGAAATCAACAGAATTTTTCTAAGTACCGAAATCGGCAGAATTTTTCTAAGTACCGAAAACTTCTGAATGTTTAATAAGTATCGAAATCGTAAGTATTTTTCTAAGTACCGAAAATGTCAGAAATTTTCTAAGTACTGCAAACTTCTGAGTCTTTTCAAAGTACCGAAAAAGGCAGAAATTTTCCAAGTACCGAAATCAACAGAATTTTTCTAAGTACCGAATTCGACAGAATTTTTCTAAGTAACGAAAACTTCTGAATGTTTTCTAAGTACCGAAAAAGGCAGAAATTTTGTAAGTACCGAAAACTTCCGAGTCTTTTCTAAGTACCGAAATCGACAGATTTTTTCTAAGTACCGAAATCAACAGAAATTTTCTAAGTACCGAAATCGGCTGAATTTTTCTAAGTACCGAAATCAAAAGAATTTTTCTAAGTACCGAAAACGTCAGAAATTTTCTAAGTACTGCAAACTTCCTAGTCTTTTCAAAGTACCGAAAAAGGCAGAATTTTTCAAAGTACCGAAATCGTCAGAATTTTCTAAGTACCGAAATCGGCAGAAATTTTCTAAGTACCGAAAACTTCTGAGTCTTTTAAAAGTACCGAAAAAGGCAGAAATTTTCCAAGTACCGAAATCAAGAGAAATTTTCTAAGTACCGAAATCGGCAGAATTTTTCTAAGTACCGAAAATGTCAGAAATTTTCTAAGTACCGAAAACGTCAGATATTTTCTAAGTACTGAACACTTCTGAGTCTTTTCAAAGTACCGAAAAAGGCAGAAATTTTCCAAGTACCGAAATCGACAGAATTTTTCTAAGTACCGAAAACGTCAGAAATTTTCTAAGTATCGAAAAGGTCAGAAATTTTCTAAGATCCGAAATCATCAGAATGTTTTTAAGTACCGAAATCGTCAGAATTTTCTAAGTACCGATATCGTCAGAATTTTTCTAAGTACCGAAATCAAAAGAATTTTTCTAAGTACCGAAATCGGCAGAATTTTTCAAAGTACCGAAATCGTCAGAATTTTCTAAGTACCGAAATCGTCAGAATTTTTCAAAGTACCGAAAACTTCTGAATGTTTAATAAGTATCGAAATCGTAAGAATTTTCCTAAGTACCGAATTCGACAGAATTTTTCTAAGTACCGAAAATTTTGAATGTTTTCTAAGTACCGAAAAAGGCAGATATTTTCTAAGTACCGAAAACTTCTGAATGTTTTCTAAGTACCGAAATCGACAGAATTTTTCTAAGTACCGAAATCGTCAGAATTTTCTAAGTACCGAAATCATCAGAAATTTTCTAAGTACTGAAAACTTCTGATTCTTTTCAAAGTACCGAAAAAGGCAGAAATTTTCCAAGTACCGAAATCAACAGAATTTTTCTAAGTACCGAATTCGACAGGATTTTTCTAAGTACCGAAAACTTTTGAATGTTTTCTAAGTACCGAAAAAGGCAGAAATTTTCTAAGTACCGAAATCAAAAGAATTTTTCTAAGTACCGAAATCATCAGAATTTTTCAAAGAACCGAAAATGTCAGAAATTTTTTAAGTACCGAAAACGTCAGATATTTTCTAAGTACTGAAAACTTCTGAGTCTTTTCAAAGTACCGAAAAAGGCAGAAATTTTCCAAGTACCGAAATCGACAGAATTTTTCTAAGTACCGAAAACGTCAGAAATTTTCTAAGTATCGAAAAGGTCAGAAATTTTCTAAGATCCGAAATCATCAGAATGTTTCTAAGTACCGAAATCGTCAGAATTTTCTAAGTACCGATATCGTCAGAATTTTTCTAAGTACCGAAATCAAAAGAATTTTTCTAAGTACCGAAAATGTCAGAAATTTTCTAAGTACTGCAAACTTCCTAGTCTTTTCAAAGTACCGAAAAAGGCAGAATTTTTCAAAGTACCGAAATCGTCAGAATTTTCTAAGTACCGAAATCGGCAGAATTTTTCTAAGTACCGAAAACTTCTGTATGTTTAATAAGTATCGAAATCGTAAGAATTTTTCTAAGTACCGAAATCGACTGAATTTTTCTAAGTACCGAAATCAACAGAATTTTTCTAAAAACCGAAATCGTCAGAATTTTTCTAAGTACCGAAAATGTCAGAAATTTTCTAAGATCCGAAATCTTCAGAATTTTTCTAAGTACCGAAAATGTCAGAAATTTTCTAAGATCCGAAATCTTCAGAATTTTTCTAAGTACCGAAAACGTCAGATATTTTCTAAGTACTGAAAACTTCTGAGTCTTTTCAAAGTACCGAAAAAGGCAGAAATTTTCCAAGCACCGAAATCGACAGAATTTTTCTAAGTACCGAAAACGTCAGAAATTTTCTAAGTATCGAAAAGGTCAGAAATTTTCTAAGATCCGAAATCTTCAGAATTTTTCTAAGTACCGAAATCGTCAGAATTTTCTAAGTACTGAAATCGTCAGAATTTTTCTAAGTACCGAAAACATCAGAAATTTTCTAAGTACCGAAAACTTCCGAGTCTTTTCTAAGTACCGAAATCGACAGAATTTTTCTAAGTACCGAAATCAACAGAATTTTTCTAAGTACCGAAATCGGCAGAATTTTTCTAAGTACCGAAAACTTCTGAATGTTTAATAAGTATCGAAATCGTAAGTATTTTTCTAAGTACCGAAAATGTCAGAAATTTTCTAAGTACTGCAAACTTCTGAGTCTTTTCAAAGTACCGAAAAAGGCAGAAATTTTCCAAGTACCGAAATCAACAGAATTTTTCTAAGTACCGAATTCGACAGAATTTTTCTAAGTAACGAAAACTTCTGAATGTTTTCTAAGTACCGAAAAAGGCAGAAATTTTCTAAGTACCGAAAACTTCCGAGTCTTTTCTGAGTACCGAGATCGACAGATTTTTTCTAAGTACCGAAAACTTCTGAATGTTTAATAAGTATCGAAATCGTAAGAATTTTTCTAAGTACCGGAAACGTCAGAAATTTTCTAAGTACCGAAATCACCAGAATTTTTCTAAAAACCGAAATCGTCAGAATTTTTCTAAGTACCGAAATCGGCGGAATTTTTCTAAGTACCGAAAACGTCAGAAATTTTCTAAGTACCGAAAACTTCTGAGTCTTTTCAAAGTACCGAAAAAGGCAGAAATTTTCCAAGTACCGAAATCAAGAGACTTTTTCTAAGTACCGAAATCAGCAGAATTTTTCTAAGTACCGAAAATGTCAGAAATTTTCTAAGATCCGAAATCTTCAGAATTTTTCTAAGTACTGAAATCGTCAGAATTTTCTAAGTACCGAAATCGTCAGAATTTTTCTAAGTACCGAAATCAAAAGAATTTTTCTAAGTACCGAAAACGTCAGAAATTTTCTAAGTACTGAAAACTTCTGAGTCTTTTCAAAGTACCGAAAAAGGCAGAAATTTTCCAAGTACCGAAAACGTCAGAAATTTTCTAAGTACCGAAAACTTCCGAGTCTTTTCTAAGTACCGAAATCGACAGAATTTTTCTAAGTACCGAAATCGGCAGAATTTTTCTAAGTACCGAAAACTTCAGAATGTTTAATAAGTATCGAAATCGTAAGTATTTTTCTAAGTACCGAAAATGTCAGAAATTTTCTAAGTACTGCAAACTTCTGAGTCTTTTCAAAGTACCGAAAAAGGCAGAAATTTTCCAAGTACCGAAATCAACAGAATTTTTCTAAGTACCGAATTCGACAGAATTTTTCTAAGTAACGAAAACTTCTGAATGTTTTCTAAGTACCGAAAAAGGCAGAAATTTTGTAAGTACCGAAAACTTCCGAGTCTTTTCTAAGTACCGAGATCGACAGAATTTTTCTAAGTACCGAAAACTTCTGAATGTTTAATAAGTATCGAAATCGTAAGAATTTTTCTAAGTACCGGAAACGTCAGAAATTTTCTAAGTACCGAAATCACCAGAATTTTTCTAAAAACCGAAATCGTCAGAATTTTTCTAAGTACCGAAATCGGCGGAATTTTTCTAAGTACCGAAATCGTCAGAAATTTTCTAAGTACCGAAAACTTCTGAGTCTTTTCAAAGTACCGAAAAAGGCAGAAATTTTCCAAGTACCGAAATCAAGAGAATTTTTCTAAGTACCGAAATCAGCAGAATTTTTCTAAGTACCGAAAATGTCAGAAATTTTCTAAGTACCGAAAACGTCAGATATTTTCTAAGTACTGAAAACTTCTGAGTCTTTTCAAAGTACCGAAAAAGGCAGAAATTTTCCAAGCACCGAAATCGACAGAATTTTTCTAAGTACCGAAATCTTCAGAATTTTTCTAAGTACCGAAATCGTCAGAATTTTCTAAGTACTGAAATCGTCAGAATTTTTCTAAGTACCGAAATCAAAAGAATTTTTCTAAGTACCGAAAACGTCAGAAATTTTCTAAGTACTGAAAACTTCTGAGTCTTTTCAAAGTACCGAAAAAGGCAGAAATTTTCCAAGTACCGAAAACGTCAGAAATTTTCTAAGTACCGAAAACTTCCGAGTCTTTTCTAAGTACCGAAATCGACAGAATTTTTCTAAGTACTGAAATCGTCAGAATTTTTCTAAGTACCGAAAACATCAGAAATTTTCTAAGTACCGAAAACTTCCGAGTCTTTTCTAAGTACCGAAATCGACAGAATTTTTCTAAGTACCGAAATCAACAGAATTTTTCTAAGTACCGAAATCGGCAGAATTTTTCTAAGTACCGAAAACTTCTGAATGTTTAATAAGTATCGAAATCGTAAGTATTTTTCTAAGTACCGAAAATGTCAGAAATTTTCTAAGTACTGCAAACTTCTGAGTCTTTTCAAAGTACCGAAAAAGGCAGAAATTTTCCAAGTACCGAAATCGACAGAATTTTTCTAAGTACCGAAAACGTCAGAAATTTTCTAAGTATCGAAAAGGTCAGAAATTTTCTAAGATCCGAAATCATCAGAATGTTTCTAAGTACCGAAATCGTCAGAATTTTCTAAGTACCGATATCGTCAGAATTTTTCTAAGTACCGAAATCAAAAGAATTTTTCTAAGTACCGAAAATGTCAGAAATTTTCTAAGTACTGCAAACTTCCTAGTCTTTTCAAAGTACCGAAAAAGGCAGAATTTTTCAAAGTACCGAAATCGTCAGAATTTTCTAAGTACCGAAATCGGCAGAATTTTTCTAAGTACCGAAAACTTCTGTATGTTTAATAAGTATCGAAATCGTAAGAATTTTTCTAAGTACCGAAATCGACTGAATTTTTCTAAGTACCGAAATCAACAGAATTTTTCTAAAAACCGAAATCGTCAGAATTTTTCTAAGTACCGAAAATGTCAGAAATTTTCTAAGATCCGAAATCTTCAGAATTTTTCTAAGTACCGAAAATGTCAGAAATTTTCTAAGATCCGAAATCTTCAGAATTTTTCTAAGTACCGAAAACGTCAGATATTTTCTAAGTACTGAAAACTTCTGAGTCTTTTCAAAGTACCGAAAAAGGCAGAAATTTTCCAAGCACCGAAATCGACAGAATTTTTCTAAGTACCGAAAACGTCAGAAATTTTCTAAGTATCGAAAAGGTCAGAAATTTTCTAAGATCCGAAATCTTCAGAATTTTTCTAAGTACCGAAATCGTCAGAATTTTCTAAGTACTGAAATCGTCAGAATTTTTCTAAGTACCGAAAACATCAGAAATTTTCTAAGTACCGAAAACTTCCGAGTCTTTTCTAAGTACCGAAATCGACAGAATTTTTCTAAGTACCGAAATCAACAGAATTTTTCTAAGTACCGAAATCGGCAGAATTTTTCTAAGTACCGAAAACTTCTGAATGTTTAATAAGTATCGAAATCGTAAGTATTTTTCTAAGTACCGAAAATGTCAGAAATTTTCTAAGTACTGCAAACTTCTGAGTCTTTTCAAAGTACCGAAAAAGGCAGAAATTTTCCAAGTACCGAAATCAACAGAATTTTTCTAAGTACCGAATTCGACAGAATTTTTCTAAGTAACGAAAACTTCTGAATGTTTTCTAAGTACCGAAAAAGGCAGAAATTTTCTAAGTACCGAAAACTTCCGAGTCTTTTCTGAGTACCGAGATCGACAGATTTTTTCTAAGTACCGAAAACTTCTGAATGTTTAATAAGTATCGAAATCGTAAGAATTTTTCTAAGTACCGGAAACGTCAGAAATTTTCTAAGTACCGAAATCACCAGAATTTTTCTAAAAACCGAAATCGTCAGAATTTTTCTAAGTACCGAAATCGGCGGAATTTTTCTAAGTACCGAAAACGTCAGAAATTTTCTAAGTACCGAAAACTTCTGAGTCTTTTCAAAGTACCGAAAAAGGCAGAAATTTTCCAAGTACCGAAATCAAGAGACTTTTTCTAAGTACCGAAATCAGCAGAATTTTTCTAAGTACCGAAAATGTCAGAAATTTTCTAAGATCCGAAATCTTCAGAATTTTTCTAAGTACTGAAATCGTCAGAATTTTCTAAGTACCGAAATCGTCAGAATTTTTCTAAGTACCGAAATCAAAAGAATTTTTCTAAGTACCGAAAACGTCAGAAATTTTCTAAGTACTGAAAACTTCTGAGTCTTTTCAAAGTACCGAAAAAGGCAGAAATTTTCCAAGTACCGAAAACGTCAGAAATTTTCTAAGTACCGAAAACTTCCGAGTCTTTTCTAAGTACCGAAATCGACAGAATTTTTCTAAGTACCGAAATCGGCAGAATTTTTCTAAGTACCGAAAACTTCAGAATGTTTAATAAGTATCGAAATCGTAAGTATTTTTCTAAGTACCGAAAATGTCAGAAATTTTCTAAGTACTGCAAACTTCTGAGTCTTTTCAAAGTACCGAAAAAGGCAGAAATTTTCCAAGTACCGAAATCAACAGAATTTTTCTAAGTACCGAATTCGACAGAATTTTTCTAAGTAACGAAAACTTCTGAATGTTTTCTAAGTACCGAAAAAGGCAGAAATTTTGTAAGTACCGAAAACTTCCGAGTCTTTTCTAAGTACCGAGATCGACAGAATTTTTCTAAGTACCGAAAACTTCTGAATGTTTAATAAGTATCGAAATCGTAAGAATTTTTCTAAGTACCGGAAACGTCAGAAATTTTCTAAGTACCGAAATCACCAGAATTTTTCTAAAAACCGAAATCGTCAGAATTTTTCTAAGTACCGAAATCGGCGGAATTTTTCTAAGTACCGAAATCGTCAGAAATTTTCTAAGTACCGAAAACTTCTGAGTCTTTTCAAAGTACCGAAAAAGGCAGAAATTTTCCAAGTACCGAAATCAAGAGAATTTTTCTAAGTACCGAAATCAGCAGAATTTTTCTAAGTACCGAAAATGTCAGAAATTTTCTAAGTACCGAAAACGTCAGATATTTTCTAAGTACTGAAAACTTCTGAGTCTTTTCAAAGTACCGAAAAAGGCAGAAATTTTCCAAGCACCGAAATCGACAGAATTTTTCTAAGTACCGAAAACGTCAGAAATTTTCTAAGTATCGAAAAGGTCAGAAATTTTCTAAGATCCGAAATCTTCAGAATTTTTCTAAGTACCGAAATCGTCAGAATTTTCTAAGTACTGAAATCGTCAGAATTTTTCTAAGTACCGAAATCAAAAGAATTTTTCTAAGTACCGAAAACGTCAGAAATTTTCTAAGTACTGAAAACTTCTGAGTCTTTTCAAAGTACCGAAAAAGGCAGAAATTTTCCAAGTACCGAAAACGTCAGAAATTTTCTAAGTACCGAAAACTTCCGAGTCTTTTCTAAGTACCGAAATCGACAGAATTTTTCTAAGTACTGAAATCGTCAGAATTTTTCTAAGTACCGAAAACATCAGAAATTTTCTAAGTACCGAAAACTTCCGAGTCTTTTCTAAGTACCGAAATCGACAGAATTTTTCTAAGTACCGAAATCAACAGAATTTTTCTAAGTACCGAAATCGGCAGAATTTTTCTAAGTACCGAAAACTTCTGAATGTTTAATAAGTATCGAAATCGTAAGTATTTTTCTAAGTACCGAAAATGTCAGAAATTTTCTAAGTACTGCAAACTTCTGAGTCTTTTCAAAGTACCGAAAAAGGCAGAAATTTTCCAAGTACCGAAATCAACAGAATTTTTCTAAGTACCGAATTCGACAGAATTTTTCTAAGTAACGAAAACTTCTGAATGTTTTCTAAGTACCGAAAAAGGCAGAAATTTTCTAAGTACCGAAAACTTCCGAGTCTTTTCTGAGTACCGAGATCGACAGATTTTTTCTAAGTACCGAAAACTTCTGAATGTTTAATAAGTATCGAAATCGTAAGAATTTTTCTAAGTACCGAAAACGTCAGAAATTTTCTAAGTACCGAAAACTTCTGAGTCTTTTCAAAGTACCGAAAAAGGCAGAAATTTTCCAAGTACCGAAATCAAGAGACTTTTTCTAAGTACCGAAATCAGCAGAATTTTTCTAAGTACCGAAAATGTCAGAAATTTTCTAAGATCCGAAATCTTCAGAATTTTTCTAAGTACTGAAATCGTCAGAATTTTCTAAGTACCGAAATCGTCAGAATTTTTCTAAGTACCGAAATCAAAAGAATTTTTCTAAGTACCGAAAACGTCAGAAATTTTCTAAGTACTGAAAACTTCTGAGTCTTTTCAAAGTACCGAAAAAGGCAGAAATTTTCCAAGGACCGAAAACGTCAGAAATTTTCTAAGTACCGAAAACTTCCGAGTCTTTTCTAAGTACCGAAATCGACAGAATTTTTCTAAGTACCGAAATCGGCAGAATTTTTCTAAGTACCGAAAACTTCAGAATGTTTAATAAGTATCGAAATCGTAAGTATTTTTCTAAGTACCGAAAATGTCAGAAATTTTCTAAGTACTGCAAACTTCTGAGTCTTTTCAAAGTACCGAAAAAGGCAGAAATTTTCCAAGTACCGAAATCAACAGAATTTTTCTAAGTACCGAATTCGACAGAATTTTTCTAAGTAACGAAAACTTCTGAATGTTTTCTAAGTACCGAAATCAAAAGAATTTTTCTAAGTACCGAAAACGTCAGAAATTTTCTAAGTACTGAAAACTTCTGAGTCTTTTCAAAGTACCGAAAAAGGCAGAAATTTTCCAAGTACCGAAAACGTCAGAAATTTTCTAAGTACCGAAAACTTCCGAGTCTTTTCTAAGTACCGAAATCGACAGAATTTTTCTAAGTACCGAAATCGGCAGAATTTTTCTAAGTACCGAAAACTTCAGAATGTTTAATAAGTATCGAAATCGTAAGTATTTTTCTAAGTACCGAAAATGTCAGAAATTTTCTAAGTACTGCAAACTTCTGAGTCTTTTCAAAGTACCGAAAAAGGCAGAAATTTTCCAAGTACCGAAATCAACAGAATTTTTCTAAGTACCGAATTCGACAGAATTTTTGTAAGTAACGAAAACTTCTGAATGTTTTCTAAGTACCGAAAAAGGCAGAAATTTTGTAAGTACCGAAAACTTCCGAGTCTTTTCTAAGTACCGAGATCGACAGAATTTTTCTAAGTACCGAAAACTTCTGAATGTTTAATAAGTATCGAAATCGTAAGAATTTTTCTAAGTACCGGAAACGTCAGAAATTTTCTAAGTACCGAAATCACCAGAATTTTTCTAAAAACCGAAATCGTCAGAATTTTTCTAAGTACCGAAATCGGCGGAATTTTTCTAAGTACCGAAATCGTCAGAAATTTTCTAAGTACCGAAAACTTCTGAGTCTTTTCAAAGTACCGAAAAAGGCAGAAATTTTCCAAGTACCGAAATCAAGAGAATTTTTCTAAGTACCGAAATCAGCAGAATTTTTCTAAGTACCGAAAATGTCAGAAATTTTCTAAGTACCGAAAACGTCAGATATTTTCTAAGTACTGAAAACTTCTGAGTCTTTTCAAAGTACCGAAAAAGGCAGAAATTTTCCAAGCACCGAAATCGACAGAATTTTTCTAAGTACCGAAAACGTCAGAAATTTTCTAAGTATCGAAAAGGTCAGAAATTTTCTAAGATCCGAAATCTTCAGAATTTTTCTAAGTACCGAAATCGTCAGAATTTTCTAAGTACTGAAATCGTCAGAATTTTTCTAAGTACCGAAATCAAAAGAATTTTTCTAAGTACCGAAAACGTCAGAAATTTTCTAAGTACTGAAAACTTCTGAGTCTTTTCAAAGTACCGAAAAAGGCAGAAATTTTCCAAGTACCGAAAACGTCAGAAATTTTCTAAGTACCGAAAACTTCCGAGTCTTTTCTAAGTACCGAAATCGACAGAATTTTTCTAAGTACTGAAATCGTCAGAATTTTTCTAAGTACCGAAAACATCAGAAATTTTCTAAGTACCGAAAACTTCCGAGTCTTTTCTAAGTACCGAAATCGACAGAATTTTTCTAAGTACCGAAATCAACAGAATTTTTCTAAGTACCGAAATCGGCAGAATTTTTCTAAGTACCGAAAACTTCTGAATGTTTAATAAGTATCGAAATCGTAAGTATTTTTCTAAGTACCGAAAATGTCAGAAATTTTCTAAGTACTGCAAACTTCTGAGTCTTTTCAAAGTACCGAAAAAGGCAGAAATTTTCCAAGTACCGAAATCAACAGAATTTTTCTAAGTACCGAATTCGACAGAATTTTTCTAAGTAACGAAAACTTCTGAATGTTTTCTAAGTACCGAAAAAGGCAGAAATTTTCTAAGTACCGAAAACTTCCGAGTCTTTTCTGAGTACCGAGATCGACAGATTTTTTCTAAGTACCGAAAACTTCTGAATGTTTAATAAGTATCGAAATCGTAAGAATTTTTCTAAGTACCGAAAACGTCAGAAATTTTCTAAGTACCGAAAACTTCTGAGTCTTTTCAAAGTACCGAAAAAGGCAGAAATTTTCCAAGTACCGAAATCAAGAGACTTTTTCTAAGTACCGAAATCAGCAGAATTTTTCTAAGTACCGAAAACTTCCGAGTCTTTTCTAAGTACCGAAATCGACAGAATTTTTCTAAGTACCGAAATCGGCAGAATTTTTCTAAGTACCGAAAACTTCAGAATGTTTAATAAGTATCGAAATCGTAAGTATTTTTCTAAGTACCGAAAATGTCAGAAATTTTCTAAGTACTGCAAACTTCTGAGTCTTTTCAAAGTACCGAAAAAGGCAGAAATTTTCCAAGTACCGAAATCAACAGAATTTTTCTAAGTACCGAATTCGACAGAATTTTTCTAAGTAACGAAAACTTCTGAATGTTTTCTAAGTACCGAAAAAGGCAGAAATTTTGTAAGTACCGAAAACTTCCGAGTCTTTTCTAAGTACCGAAATCGACAGATTTTTTCTAAGTACCGAAATCAACAGAATTTTTCTAAGTACCGAAATCATCAGAATTTTTCAAAGAACCGAAAACGTCAGAAATTTTCTAAGTACCGAAAACTTCTGAGTCTTTTCAAAGTACCGAAATCAACGGAATTTTTCTAAGTACCGAAAACGTCAGAAATTTTCTAAGTACCGAAGATTTCCGAGTCTTTTCTAAGTACCGAGATCGACAGAATTTTTCTAAGTACCGAAAACTTCTGAATGTTTAATAAGTATCGAAATCGTAAGAATTTTTCTAAGTACCGGAAACGTCAGAAATTTTCTAAGTACCGAAATCACCAGAATTTTTCTAAAAACCGAAATCGTCAGAATTTTTCTAAGTACCGAAATCGGCGGAATTTTTCTAAGTACCGAAATCGTCAGAAATTTTCTAAGTACCGAAAACTTCTGAGTCTTTTCAAAGTACCGAAAAAGGCAGAAATTTTCCAAGTACCGAAATCAAGAGAATTTTTCTAAGTACCGAAATCAGCAGAATTTTTCTAAGTACCGAAAATGTCAGAAATTTTCTAAGTACCGAAAACGTTAGATATTTTCTAAGTACTGAAAACTTCTGAGTCTTTTCAAAGTACCGAAAAAGGCAGAAATTTTCCAAGCACCGAAATCGACAGAATTTTTCTAAGTACCGAAAACGTCAGAAATTTTCTAAGTATCGAAAAGGTCAGAAATTTTCTAAGATCCGAAATCTTCAGAATTTTTCTAAGTACCGAAATCGTCAGAATTTTCTAAGTACTGAAATCGTCAGAATTTTTCTAAGTACCGAAATCAAAAGAATTTTTCTAAGTACCGAAAACGTCAGAAATTTTCTAAGTACTGAAAACTTCTGAGTCTTTTCAAAGTACCGAAAAAGGCAGAAATTTTCCAAGTACCGAAAACGTCAGAAATTTTCTAAGTACCGAAAACTTCCGAGTCTTTTCTAAGTACCGAAATCGACAGAATTTTTCTAAGTACCGAAATCAACAGAATTTTTCTAAGTACCGAAATCGGCAGAATTTTTCTAAGTACCGAAAACTTCTGAATGTTTAATAAGTATCGAAATCGTAAGTATTTTTCTAAGTACCGAAAATGCCAGAAATTTTCTAAGTACTGCAAACTTCTGGGTCTTTTCAAAGTACCGAAAAAGGCAGAAATTTTCCAAGTACCGAAATCAACAGAATTTTTCTAAGTACCGAATTCGACAGAATTTTTCTAAGTAACGAAAACTTCTGAATGTTTTCTAAGTACCGAAAAAGGCAGAAATTTTCTAAGTACCGAAAACTTCCGAGTCTTTTCTGAGTACCGAGATCGACAGAATTTTTCTAAGTACCGAAAACTTCTGAATGTTTAATAAGTATCGAAATCGTAAGGATTTTTCTAAGTACCGGAAACGTCAGAAATTTTCTAAGTACCGAAATCGGCGGAATTTTTCTAAAAACCGAAATCGTCAGAATTTTTCTAAGTACCGAAATCGGCGGAATTTTTCTAAGTACCGAAATCGTCAGAAATTTTCTAAGTACCAAAAACTTCTGAGTCTTTTCAAAGTACCGAAAAAGGCAGAAATTTTCCAAGTACCGAAATCAAGAGACTTTTTCTAAGTACCGAAATCAGCAGAATTTTTCTAAGTACCGAAAATGTCAGAAATTTTCTAAGTACCGAAAACGTTAGATATTTTCTAAGTACTGAAAACTTCTGAGTCTTTTCAAAGTACCGTAAAAGGCAGAAATTTTCCAAGCACCGAAATCTTCAGAATTTTTCTAAGTACCGAAATCGTCAGAATTTTTCTAAGTACCGAAATCAAAAGAATTTTTCTAAGTACCGAAAACGTCAGAAATTTTCTAAGTACTGAAAACTTCTGAGTCCTTTCAAAGTACCGAAAAAGGCAGAAATTTTCCAAGTACCGAAAACGTCAGAAATTTTCTAAGTACCGAAAACTTCCGAGTCTTTTCTAAGTACCGAAATCGACAGAATTTTTCTAAGTACCGAAATCGGCAGAATTTTTCTAAGTACCGAAAACTTCTGAATGTTTAATAAGTATCGAAATCGTAAGTATTTTTCTAAGTACCGAAAATGTCAGAAATTTTCTAAGTACTGCAAACTTCTGAGTCTTTTCAAGGTACCGAAAAAGGCAGAAATTTTCCAAGTACCGAAATCAACAGAATTTTTCTAAGTACCGAATTCGACAGAATTTTTCTAAGTAACGAAAACTTCTGAATGTTTTCTAAGTACCGAAAAAGGCAGAAATTTTGTAAGTACCGAAAACTTCCGAGTCTTTTCTAAGTACCGAAATCGACAGATTTTTTCTAAGTACCGAAATCAACAGAATTTTTCTAAGTACCGAAATCATCAGAATTTTTCAAAGAACCGAAAACGTCAGAAATTTTCTAAGTACCGAAAACTTCTGAGTCTTTTCAAAGTACCGAAATCAACGGAATTTTTCTAAGTACCGAAAACGTCAGAAATTTTCTAAGTACCGAAAACTTCCGAGTCTTTTCTAAGTACCGAGATCGACAGAATTTTTCTAAGTACCGAAAACTTCTGAATGTTTAATAAGTATCGAAATCGTAAGAATTTTTCTAAGTACCGGAAACGTCAGAAATTTTCTAAGTACCGAAATCACCAGAATTTTTCTAAAAACCGAAATCGTCAGAATTTTTCTAAGTACCGAAATCAAAAGAATTTTTCTAAGTACCGAAAACGTCAGAAATTTTCTAAGTACTGAAAACTTCTGAGTCCTTTCAAAGTACCGAAAAAGGCAGAAATTTTCCAAGTACCGAAAACGTCAGAAATTTTCTAAGTACCGAAAACTTCCGAGTCTTTTCAAAGTACCGAAATCGACAGAATTTTTCTAAGTACCGAAATCGGCAGAATTTTTCTAAGTACCGAATTCGACAGAATTTTTCTAAGTAACGAAAACTTCTGAATGTTTTCTAAGTACCGAAAAAGGCAGAAATTTTGTAAGTACCGAAAACTTCCGAGTCTTTTCTAAGTACCGAAATCGACAGATTTTTTCTAAGTACCGAAATCAACAGAATTTTTCTAAGTACCGAAATCATCAGAATTTTTCAAAGAACCGAAAACGTCAGAAATTTTCTAAGTACCGAAAACTTCTGAGTCTTTTCAAAGTACCGAAATCAACGGAATTTTTCTAAGTACCGAAAACGTCAGAAATTTTCTAAGTACCGAAAACTTCCGAGTCTTTTCTAAGTACCGAGATCGACAGAATTTTTCTAAGTACCGAAAACTTCTGAATGTTTAATAAGTATCGAAATCGTAAGAATTTTTCTAAGTACCGGAAACGTCAGAAATTTTCTAAGTACCGAAATCACCAGAATTTTTCTAAAAACCGAAATCGTCAGAATTTTTCTAAGTACCGAAATCGGCGGAATTTTTCTAAGTACCGAAATCGTCAGAAATTTTCTAAGTACCGAAAACTTCTGAGTCTTTTCAAAGTACCGAAAAAGGCAGAAATTTTCCAAGTACTGAAATCAAGAGAATTTTTCTAAGTACCGAAATCAGCAGAATTTTTCTAAGTACCGAAAATGTCAGAAATTTTCTAAGTACCGAAAACGTTAGATATTTTCTAAGTACTGAAAACTTCTGAGTCTTTTCAAAGTACCGAAAAAGGCAGAAATTTTCCAAGCACCGAAATCGACAGAATTTTTCTAAGTACCGAAAACGTCAGAAATTTTCTAAGTATCGAAAAGGTCAGAAATTTTCTAAGATCCGAAATCATCAGAATTTTTCTAAGTACCGAAATCGTCAGAATTTTCTAAGTACCGAAATCGTCAGAATTTTTCTAAGTACCGAAATCAAAAGAATTTTTCTAAGTACCGAAAACGTCAGAAATTTTCTAAGTACTGAAAACTTCTGAATGTTTTCTAAGTACCGAAAAAGGCAGAAATTTTGTAAGTACCGAAAACTTCCGAGTCTTTTCTAAGTACCGAAATCGACAGATTTTTTCTAAGTACCGAGATCGACAGAATTTTTCTAAGTACCGAAAACTTCTGAATGTTTAATAAGTATCGAAATCGTAAGAATTTTTCTAAGTACCGGAAACGTCAGAAATTTTCTAAGTACCGAAATCACCAGAATTTTTCTAAAAACCGAAATCGTCAGAATTTTTCTAAGTACCGAAATCAAAAGAATTTTTCTAAGTACCGAAAACTTCAGAAATTTTCTAAGTACTGAAAACTTCTGAGTCCTTTCAAAGTACCGAAAAAGGCAGAAATTTTCCAAGTACCGAAAACGTCAGAAATTTTCTAAGTACCGAAAACTTCCGAGTCTTTTCAAAGTACCGAAATCGACAGAATTTTTCTAAGTACCGAAATCGGCAGAATTTTTCTAAGTACCGAAAACTTCTGAATGTTTAATAAGTATCGAAATCGTAAGTATTTTTCTAAGTACCGAAAATGTCAGAAATTTTCTAAGTACTGCAAACTTCTGAGTCTTTTCAAAGTACCGAAAAATTCAGAAATTTTCCAAGTACCGAAATCAACAGAATTTTTCTAAGTACCGAATTCGACAGAATTTTTCTAAGTAACGAAAACTTCTGAATGTTTTCTAAGTACCGAAAAAGGCAGAAATTTTGTAAGTACCGAAAACTTCCGAGTCTTTTCTAAGTACCGAAATCGACAGATTTTTTCTAAGTACCGAAATCAACAGAATTTTTCTAAGTACCGAAATCATCAGAATTTTTCAAAGAACCGAAAACGTCAGAAATTTTCTAAGTACCGAAAACTTCTGAGTCTTTTCAAAGTACCGAAATCAACGGAATTTTTCTAAGTACCGAAAACGTCAGAAATTTTCTAAGTACCGAAAACTTCCGAGTCTTTTCTAAGTACCGAGATCGACAGAATTTTTCTAAGTACCGAAAACGTTAGATATTTTCTAAGTACTGAAAACTTCTGAGTCTTTTCAAAGTACCGAAAAAGGCAGAAATTTTCCAAGCACCGAAATCGACAGAATTTTTCTAAGTACCGAAAACGTCAGAAATTTTCTAAGTATCGAAAAGGTCAGAAATTTTCTAAGATCCGAAATCATCAGAATTTTTCTAAGTACCGAAATCGTCAGAATTTTCTAAGTACCGAAATCGTCAGAATTTTTCTAAGTACCGAAATCAAAAGAATTTTTCTAAGTACCGAAAACGTCAGAAATTTTCTAAGTACTGAAAACTTCTGAGTCTTTTCAAAGTACCGAAAAAGGCAGAAATTTTCTAAGTACCGAAATCAACAGAATTTTTCTAAGTACCGAATTCGACAGAATTTTTCTAAGTACCGAAAACTTTTGAATGTTTTCTAAGTACCGAAAAAGGCAGAAATTTTCTAAGTACCGAAATCAAAAGAATTTTTCTAAGTACCGAAAACGTCAGAAATTTTCTAAGTACCGAAAACTTCCGAGTCTTTTCTAAGTACCGAAATCGACAGAATTTTTCTAAGTACCGAAATCAACAGAATTTTTCTAAGTACCGAAATCGGCAGAATTTTTCTAAGTACCGAAAACTTCTGAATGTTTAATAAGTATCGAAATCGTAAGTATTTTTCTAAGTACCGAAAATGTCAGAAATTTTCTAAGTACTGCAAACTTCTGAGTCTTTTGAAAGTACCGAAAAAGGCAGAAATTTTCCAAGTACCGAAATCAACAGAATTTTTCTAAGTACCGAATTCGACTGAATTTTTCTAAGTAACAAAACTTCTGAATGTTTTCTAAGTACCGATAAAGGCAGAAATTTTGTAAGTACCGAAAACTTCCGAGTCTTTTCTAAGTACCGAGATCGACAGAATTTTTCTAAGTACCGAAAACTTCTGAATGTTTAATAAGTATCGAAATCGTAAGAATTTTTCTAAGTACCGGAAACGTCAGAAATTTTCTAAGTACCGAAATCACCAGAATTTTTCTAAAAACCGAAATCGTCAGAATTTTTCTAAGTACCGAAATCGGCGGAATTTTTCTAAGTACCGAAATCGTCAGAAATTTTCTAAGTACCGAAAACTTCTGAATGTTTAATAAGTATCGAAATCGTAAGAATTTTTCTAAGTACCGGAAACGTCAGAAATTTTCTAAGTACCGAAATCACCAGAATTTTTCTAAAAACCGAAATCACCAGAATTTTTCTAAGATCCGAAATCATCAGAATTTTTCTAAGTACCGAAATCGTCAGAATTTTCTAAGTACCGAAATCAAAAGAATTTTTCTAAGTACCGAAATCAAAAGAATTTTTCTAAGTACCGAAAACGTCAGAAATTTTCTAAGTACTGAAAACTTCTGAGTCTTTTCAAAGTACCGAAAAAGGCAGAAATTTTCCAAGTACCGAAATCAACAGAATTTTTCTAAGTACCGAATTCGACAGAATTTTTCTAAGTACCGAAAACTTTTGAATGTTTTCTAAGTACCGAAAAAGGCAGAAATTTTCTAAGTACCGAAATCAAAAGAATTTTTCTAAGTACCGAAAACGTCAGAAATTTTCTAAGTACCGAAAACTTCCGAGTCTTTTCTAAGTACCGAAATCGACAGAATTTTTCTAAGTACCGAAATCAACAGAATTTTTCTAAGTACCGAAATCGACAGAAATTTTCTAAGTACCGAAAATGTCAGAAATTTTCTTAGTACCGAAATCGGCAGAATTTTTCTAAGTACCGAAAACTTCCGAGTCTTTTCTAAGTACCGAAATCGACAGAATTTTTCTAAGTACTGAAATCGGCAGAATTTTTCTAAGTACCGAAAATGTCAGAAATTTTCTAAGTACCGAAAACTTCTGAGTCTTTTCAAAGTACCGAAAGAGGCAGAAATTTTCTAAGTACCGAAATCAAAAGAATTTTTCGAAGTACCGAAAACGTCAGAAATTTTCTAAGTACCGAAAACTTCCGAGTCTTTTCTAAGTACCGAAATCGACAGAATTTTTCTAAGTACCGAAATCGGCAGAATTTTTCTAAGTACCGAAAACTTCTGAATGTTTAATAAGTATCGAAATCGTAAGTATTTTTCTAAGTACCGAAAATGTCAGAAATTTTCTAAGTACTGAAAACTTCTGAGTCTTTTCAAAGTACCGAAAAAGGCAGAAATTTTCCAAGTACCGAAATCAACAGAATTTTTCTAAGTACCGAATTCGACAGAATTTTTCTAAGTACCGAAAACTTTTGAATGTTTTCTAAGTACCGAAAAAGGCAGAAATTTTCTAAGTACCGAAATCAAAAGAATTTTTCTAAGTACCGAAAACGTCAGAAATTTTCTAAGTACCGAAAACTTCCGAGTCTTTTCTAAGTACCGAAATCGACAGAATTTTTCTAAGTACCGAAATCAACAGAATTTTTCTAAGTACCGAATTCGACAGAATTTTTCTAAGTAACGAAAACTTCTGAATGTTTTCTAAGTACCGAAAAAGGCAGAAATTTTGTAAGTACCGAAAACTTCCGAGTCTTTTCTAAGTACCGAAATCGACAGATTTTTTCTAAGTACCGAAATCAACAGAATTTTTCTAAGTACCGAAATCATCAGAATTTTTCAAAGAACCGAAAACGTCAGAAATTTTCTAAGTACCGAAAACTTCTGAGTCTTTTCAAAGTACCGAAATCAACGGAATTTTTCTAAGTACCGAAAACGTCAGAAATTTTCTAAGTACCGAAAACTTCCGAGTCTTTTCTAAGTACCGAGATCGACAGAATTTTTCTAAGTACCGAAAACTTCTGAATGTTTAATAAGTATCGAAATCGTAAGAATTTTTCTAAGTACCGAAATCAAAAGAATTTTTCTAAGTACCGAAAACGTCAGAAATTTTCTAAGTACTGAAAACTTCTGAGTCTTTTCAAAGTACCGAAAAAGGCAGAAATTTTCCAAGTACCGAAATCAACAGAATTTTTCTAAGTACCGAATTCGACAGAATTTTTCTAAGTACCGAAAACTTTTGAATGTTTTCTAAGTACCGAAAAAGGCAGAAATTTTCTAAGTACCGAAATCAAAAGAATTTTTCTAAGTACCGAAAACGTCAGAAATTTTCTAAGTACCGAAAACTTCCGAGTCTTTTCTAAGTACCGAAATCGACAGAATTTTTCTAAGTACCGAAATCAACAGAATTTTTCTAAGTACCGAAATCGACAGAAATTTTCTAAGTACCGAAAATGTCAGAAATTTTCTTAGTACCGAAATCGGCAGAATTTTTCTAAGTACCGAAAACTTCCGAGTCTTTTCTAAGTACCGAAATCGACAGAATTTTTCTAAGTACTGAAATCGGCAGAATTTTTCTAAGTACCGAAAATGTCAGAAATTTTCTAAGTACCGAAAACTTCTGAGTCTTTTCAAAGTACCGAAAGAGGCAGAAATTTTCTAAGTACCGAAATCAAAAGAATTTTTCGAAGTACCGAAAACGTCAGAAATTTTCTAAGTACCGAAAACTTCCGAGTCTTTTCTAAGTACCGAAATCGACAGAATTTTTCTAAGTACCGAAATCGGCAGAATTTTTCTAAGTACCGAAAACTTCTGAATGTTTAATAAGTATCGAAATCGTAAGTATTTTTCTAAGTACCGAAAATGTCAGAAATTTTCTAAGTACTGAAAACTTCTGAGTCTTTTCAAAGTACCGAAAAAGGCAGAAATTTTCCAAGTACCGAAATCAACAGAATTTTTCTAAGTACCGAATTCGACAGAATTTTTCTAAGTACCGAAAACTTTTGAATGTTTTCTAAGTACCGAAAAAGGCAGAAATTTTCTAAGTACCGAAATCAAAAGAATTTTTCTAAGTACCGAAAACGTCAGAAATTTTCTAAGTACCGAAAACTTCCGAGTCTTTTCTAAGTACCGAAATCGACAGAATTTTTCTAAGTACCGAAATCAACAGAATTTTTCTAAGTACCGAATTCGACAGAATTTTTCTAAGTAACGAAAACTTCTGAATGTTTTCTAAGTACCGAAAAAGGCAGAAATTTTGTAAGTACCGAAAACTTCCGAGTCTTTTCTAAGTACCGAAATCGACAGATTTTTTCTAAGTACCGAAATCAACAGAATTTTTCTAAGTACCGAAATCATCAGAATTTTTCAAAGAACCGAAAACGTCAGAAATTTTCTAAGTACCGAAAACTTCTGAGTCTTTTCAAAGTACCGAAATCAACGGAATTTTTCTAAGTACCGAAAACGTCAGAAATTTTCTAAGTACCGAAAACTTCCGAGTCTTTTCTAAGTACCGAGATCGACAGAATTTTTCTAAGTACCGAAAACTTCTGAATGTTTAATAAGTATCGAAATCGTAAGAATTTTTCTAAGTACCGGAAACGTCAGAAATTTTCTAAGTACCGAAATCACCAGAATTTTTCTAAAAACCGAAATCGTCAGAATTTTTCTAAGTACCGAAATCAAAAGAATTTTTCTAAGTACCGAAAACGTCAGAAATTTTCTAAGTACTGAAAACTTCTGAGTCCTTTCAAAGTACCGAAAAAGGCAGAAATTTTCCAAGTACCGAAAACGTCAGAAATTTTCTAAGTACCGAAAACTTCCGAGTCTTTTCAAAGTACCGAAATCGACAGAATTTTTCTAAGTACCGAAATCGGCAGAATTTTTCTAAGTACCGAAAACTTCTGAATGTTTAATAAGTATCGAAATCGTAAGTATTTTTCTAAGTACCGAAAATGTCAGAAATTTTCTAAGTACTGCAAACTTCTGAGTCTTTTCAAAGTACCGAAAAAGGCAGAAATTTTCCAAGTACCGAAATCAACAGAATTTTTCTAAGTACCGAATTCGACAGAATTTTTCTAAGTAACGAAAACTTCTGAATGTTTTCTAAGTACCGAAAAAGGCAGAAATTTTGTAAGTACCGAAAACTTCCGAGTCTTTTCTAAGTACCGAAATCGACAGATTTTTTCTAAGTACCGAAATCAACAGAATTTTTCTAAGTACCGAAATCATCAGAATTTTTCAAAGAACCGAAAACGTCAGAAATTTTCTAAGTACCGAAAACTTCTGAGTCTTTTCAAAGTACCGAAATCAACGGAATTTTTCTAAGTACCGAAAACGTCAGAAATTTTCTAAGTACCGAAAACTTCCGAGTCTTTTCTAAGTACCGAGATCGACAGAATTTTTCTAAGTACCGAAAACTTCTGAATGTTTAATAAGTATCGAAATCGTAAGAATTTTTCTAAGTACCGGAAACGTCAGAAATTTTCTAAGTACCGAAATCACCAGAATTTTTCTAAAAACCGAAATCGTCAGAATTTTTCTAAGTACCGAAATCGGCGGAATTTTTCTAAGTACCGAAATCGTCAGAAATTTTCTAAGTACCGAAAACTTCTGAGTCTTTTCAAAGTACCGAAAAAGGCAGAAATTTTCCAAGTACTGAAATCAAGAGAATTTTTCTAAGTACCGAAATCAGCAGAATTTTTCTAAGTACCGAAAATGTCAGAAATTTTCTAAGTACCGAAAACGTTAGATATTTTCTAAGTACTGAAAACTTCTGAGTCTTTTCAAAGTACCGAAAAAGGCAGAAATTTTCCAAGCACCGAAATCGACAGAATTTTTCTAAGTACCGAAAACGTCAGAAATTTTCTAAGTATCGAAAAGGTCAGAAATTTTCTAAGATCCGAAATCATCAGAATTTTTCTAAGTACCGAAATCGTCAGAATTTTCTAAGTACCGAAATCGTCAGAATTTTTCTAAGTACCGAAATCAAAAGAATTTTTCTAAGTACCGAAAACGTCAGAAATTTTCTAAGTACCGAAAACTTCCGAGTCTTTTCTAAGTACCGAGATCGACAGAATTTTTCTAAGTACCGAAAACTTCTGAATGTTTAATAAGTATCGAAATCGTAAGAATTTTTCTAAGTACCGGAAACGTCAGAAATTTTCTAAGTACCGAAATCACCAGAATTTTTCTAAAAACCGAAATCGTCAGAATTTTTCTAAGTACCGAAATCGGCGGAATTTTTCTAAGTACCGAAATCGTCAGAAATTTTCTAAGTACCGAAAACTTCTGAGTCTTTTCAAAGTACCGAAAAAGGCAGAAATTTTCCAAGTACTGAAATCAAGAGAATTTTTCTAAGTACCGAAATCAGCAGAATTTTTCTAAGTACCGAAAATGTCAGAAATTTTCTAAGTACCGAAAACGTTAGATATTTTCTAAGTACTGAAAACTTCTGAGTCTTTTCAAAGTACCGAAAAAGGCAGAAATTTTCCAAGCACCGAAATCGACAGAATTTTTCTAAGTACCGAAAACGTCAGAAATTTTCTAAGTATCGAAAAGGTCAGAAATTTTCTAAGATCCGAAATCATCAGAATTTTTCTAAGTACCGAAATCGTCAGAATTTTCTAAGTACCGAAATCGTCAGAATTTTTCTAAGTACCGAAATCAAAAGAATTTTTCTAAGTACCGAAAACGTCAGAAATTTTCTAAGTACCGAAAACTTCCGAGTCTTTTCTAAGTACCGAAATCGACAGATTTTTTCTAAGTACCGAGATCGACAGAATTTTTCTAAGTACCGAAAACTTCTGAATGTTTAATAAGTATCGAAATCGTAAGAATTTTTCTAAGTACCGGAAACGTCAGAAATTTTCTAAGTACCGAAAACTTCTGAATGTTTAATAAGTATCGAAATCGTAAGAATTTTTCTAAGTACCGGAAACGTCAGAAATTTTCTAAGTACCGAAATCACCAGAATTTTTCTAAAAACCGAAATCGTCAGAATTTTTCTAAGTACCGAAATCACCAGAATTTTTCTAAAAACCGAAATCACCAGAATTTTTCTAAGATCCGAAATCATCAGAATTTTTCTAAGTACCGAAATCGTCAGAATTTTCTAAGTACCGAAATCAAAAGAATTTTTCTAAGTACCGAAATCAAAAGAATTTTTCTAAGTACCGAAAACGTCAGAAATTTTCTAAGTACTGAAAACTTCTGAGTCTTTTCAAAGTACCGAAAAAGGCAGAAATTTTCCAAGTACCGAAATCAACAGAATTTTTCTAAGTACCGAATTCGACAGAATTTTTCTAAGTACCGAAAACTTTTGAATGTTTTCTAAGTACCGAAAAAGGCAGAAATTTTCTAAGTACCGAAATCAAAAGAATTTTTCTAAGTACCGAAAACGTCAGAAATTTTCTAAGTACCGAAAACTTCCGAGTCTTTTCTAAGTACCGAAATCGACAGAATTTTTCTAAGTACCGAAATCAACAGAATTTTTCTAAGTACCGAAATCGACAGAAATTTTCTAAGTACCGAAAATGTCAGAAATTTTCTTAGTACCGAAATCGGCAGAATTTTTCTAAGTACCGAAAACTTCCGAGTCTTTTCTAAGTACCGAAATCGACAGAATTTTTCTAAGTACCGAAATCAACAGAAATTTTCTAAGTACTGAAATCGGCAGAATTTTTCTAAGTACCGAAAATGTCAGAAATTTTCTAAGTACCGAAAACTTCTGAGTCTTTTCAAAGTACCGAAAGAGGCAGAAATTTTCTAAGTACCGAAATCAAAAGAATTTTTCGAAGTACCGAAAACGTCAGAAATTTTCTAAGTACCGAAAACTTCCGAGTCTTTTCTAAGTACCGAAATCGACAGAATTTTTCTAAGTACCGAAATCGGCAGAATTTTTCTAAGTACCGAAAACTTCTGAATGTTTAATAAGTATCGAAATCGTAAGTATTTTTCTAAGTACCGAAAATGTCAGAAATTTTCTAAGTACTGAAAACTTCTGAGTCTTTTCAAAGTACCGAAAAAGGCAGAAATTTTCCAAGTACCGAAATCAACAGAATTTTTCTAAGTACCGAATTCGACAGAATTTTTCTAAGTACCGAAAACTTTTGAATGTTTTCTAAGTACCGAAAAAGGCAGAAATTTTCTAAGTACCGAAATCAAAAGAATTTTTCTAAGTACCGAAAACGTCAGAAATTTTCTAAGTACCGAAAACTTCCGAGTCTTTTCTAAGTACCGAAATCGACAGAATTTTTCTAAGTACCGAAATCAACAGAATTTTTCTAAGTACCGAATTCGACAGAATTTTTCTAAGTAACGAAAACTTCTGAATGTTTTCTAAGTACCGAAAAAGGCAGAAATTTTGTAAGTACCGAAAACTTCCGAGTCTTTTCTAAGTACCGAAATCGACAGATTTTTTCTAAGTACCGAAATCAACAGAATTTTTCTAAGTACCGAAATCGGCAGAATTTTTCTAAGTACCGAAAATGTCAGAAATTTTCTAAGTACCGAAAACTTCTGAGTCTTTTCAAAGTACCGAAAAAGGCAGAATTTTTCAAAGTACCGAAATCGTCAGAATTTTCTAAGTACCGAAATCGGCAGAATTTTTCTAAGTACCGAAAACTTCTGTATCTTTAATAAGTATCGAAATCGTAAGAATTTTTCTAAGTACCGAAATCGACTGAATTTTTCTAAGTACCGAAATCAACAGAATTTTTCTAAGTACCGAAAACTTCAGAAATTTTCTAAGTACTGAAAACTTCTGATTCTTTTCAAAGTACCAAAAAAGGCAGAAATTTTCCAAGTACCGAAATCAGCAGAATTTTTCTAAGTTCCGAAATCATCAGAATTTTTCTAAGTACCGAAATCATCAGAATTTTTCTAAGTACCGAAAACGTCAGAAATTTTCTAAGTACCGAAAACTTCCGAGTCTTTTCTAAGTACCGAGATCGACAGAATTTTTCTAAGTACCGAAAACTTCTGAATGTTTAATAAGTATCGAAATCGTAAGAATTTTTCTAAGTACCGGAAACGTCAGAAATTTTCTAAGTACCGAAATCACCAGAATTTTTCTAAAAACCGAAATCGTCAGAATTTTTCTAAGTACCGAAATCGTCAGAAATTTTCAAAGTACCGAAAACTTCTGAGTCTTTTCAAAGTACCGAAAAAGGCAGAAATTTTCCAAGTACCGAAATCAAGAGAATTTTTCTAAGTACCGAAATCAAAAGAATTTTTCTAAGTACCGAAAACGTCAGAAATTTTCTAAGTACCGAAAACTTCCGAGTCTTTTCTAAGTACCGAAATCGACAGAATTTTTCTAAGTACCGAAATCAACAGAATTTTTCTAAGTACCGAAATCGGCAGAATTTTTCTAAGTACCGAAAACTTCTGAATGTTTAATAAGTATCGAAATCGTAAGTATTTTTCTAAGTACCGAAAATGTCAGAAATTTTCTAAGTACTGCAAACTTCTGAGTCTTTTCAAAGTACCGAAAAAGGCAGAAATTTTCCAAGTACCGAAATCAACAGAATTTTTCTAAGTACCGAATTCGACTGAATTTTTCTAAGTAACGAAAACTTCTGAATGTTTTCTAAGTACCGATAAAGGCAGAAATTTTGTAAGTACCGAAAACTTCCGAGTCTTTTCTAAGTACCGAGATCGACAGAATTTTTCTAAGTACCGAAAACTTCTGAATGTTTAATAAGTATCGAAATCGTAAGAATTTTTCTAAGTACCGGAAACGTCAGAAATTTTCTAAGTACCGAAATCACCAGAATTTTTCTAAAAACCGAAATCGTCAGAATTTTTCTAAGTACCGAAATCGGCGGAATTTTTCTAAGTACCGAAATCGTCAGAAATTTTCTAAGTACCGAAAACTTCTGAGTCTTTTCAAAGTACCGAAAAAGGCAGAAATTTTCCAAGTACCGAAATCAAGAGAATTTTTCTAAGTACCGAAATCGGCAGAATTTTTCTAAGTACCGAAAATGTCAGAAATTTTCTAAGTACCGAAAACGTCAGATATTTTCTAAGTACCGAAAACTTCTGAGTCTTTTCAAAGTACCGAAAAAGGCAGAAATTTTCCAAGTACCGAAATCGACAGAATTTTTCTAAGTACCGAAAACGTCAGAAATTTTCTAAGTATCGAAAAGGTCAGAAATTTTCTAAGATCCGAAATCATCAGAATTTTTCTAAGTACCGAAATCGTCAGAATTTTCTAAGTACCGAAATCAAAAGAATTTTTCTAAGTACCGAAATCAAAAGAATTTTTCTAAGTACCGAAAACGTCAGAAATTTTCTAAGTACTGAAAACTTCTGAGTCTTTTCAAAGTACCGAAAAAGGCAGAAATTTTCCAAGTACCGAAATCAACAGAATTTTTCTAAGTACCGAATTCGACAGAATTTTTCTAAGTACCGAAAACTTTTGAATGTTTTCTAAGTACCGAAAAAGGCAGAAATTTTCTAAGTACCGAAATCAAAAGAATTTTTCTAAGTACCGAAAACGTCAGAAATTTTCTAAGTACCGAAAACTTCCGAGTCTTTTCTAAGTACCGAAATCGACAGAATTTTTCTAAGTACCGAAATCAACAGAATTTTTCTAAGTACCGAAATCGACAGAAATTTTCTAAGTACCGAAAATGTCAGAAATTTTCTTAGTACCGAAATCGGCAGAATTTTTCTAAGTACCGAAAACTTCCGAGTCTTTTCTAAGTACCGAAATCGACAGAATTTTTCTAAGTACCGAAATCAACAGAAATTTTCTAAGTACTGAAATCGGCAGAATTTTTCTAAGTACCGAAAATGTCAGAAATTTTCTAAGTACCGAAAACTTCTGAGTCTTTTCAAAGTACCGAAAGAGGCAGAAATTTTCTAAGTACCGAAATCAAAAGAATTTTTCGAAGTACCGAAAACGTCAGAAATTTTCTAAGTACCGAAAACTTCCGAGTCTTTTCTAAGTACCGAAATCGACAGAATTTTTCTAAGTACCGAAATCGGCAGAATTTTTCTAAGTACCGAAAACTTCTGAATGTTTAATAAGTATCGAAATCGTAAGTATTTTTCTAAGTACCGAAAATGTCAGAAATTTTCTAAGTACTGAAAACTTCTGAGTCTTTTCAAAGTACCGAAAAAGGCAGAAATTTTCCAAGTACCGAAATCAACAGAATTTTTCTAAGTACCGAATTCGACAGAATTTTTCTAAGTATCGAAAAGGTCAGAAATTTTCTAAGATCCGAAATCATCAGAATTTTTCTAAGTACCGAAATCGTCAGAATTTTCTAAGTACCGAAATCAAAAGAATTTTTCTAAGTACCGAAATCAAAAGAATTTTTCTAAGTACCGAAAACGTCAGAAATTTTCTAAGTACTGAAAACTTCTGAGTCTTTTCAAAGTACCGAAAAAGGCAGAAATTTTCCAAGTACCGAAATCAACAGAATTTTTCTAAGTACCGAATTCGACAGAATTTTTCTAAGTACCGAAAACTTTTGAATGTTTTCTAAGTACCGAAAAAGGCAGAAATTTTCTAAGTACCGAAATCAAAAGAATTTTTCTAAGTACCGAAAACGTCAGAAATTTTCTAAGTACCGAAAACTTCCGAGTCTTTTCTAAGTACCGAAATCGACAGAATTTTTCTAAGTACCGAAATCAACAGAATTTTTCTAAGTACCGAAATCGACAGAAATTTTCTAAGTACCGAAAATGTCAGAAATTTTCTTAGTACCGAAATCGGCAGAATTTTTCTAAGTACCGAAAACTTCCGAGTCTTTTCTAAGTACCGAAATCGACAGAATTTTTCTAAGTACCGAAATCAACAGAAATTTTCTAAGTACTGAAATCGGCAGAATTTTTCTAAGTACCGAAAATGTCAGAAATTTTCTAAGTACCGAAAACTTCTGAGTCTTTTCAAAGTACCGAAAGAGGCAGAAATTTTCTAAGTACCGAAATCAAAAGAATTTTTCGAAGTACCGAAAACGTCAGAAATTTTCTAAGTACCGAAAACTTCCGAGTCTTTTCTAAGTACCGAAATCGACAGAATTTTTCTAAGTACCGAAATCGGCAGAATTTTTCTAAGTACCGAAAACTTCTGAATGTTTAATAAGTATCGAAATCGTAAGTATTTTTCTAAGTACCGAAAATGTCAGAAATTTTCTAAGTACTGAAAACTTCTGAGTCTTTTCAAAGTACCGAAAAAGGCAGAAATTTTCCAAGTACCGAAATCAACAGAATTTTTCTAAGTACCGAATTCGACAGAATTTTTCTAAGTACCGAAAACTTTTGAATGTTTTCTAAGTACCGAAAAAGGCAGAAATTTTCTAAGTACCGAAATCAAAAGAATTTTTCTAAGTACCGAAAACGTCAGAAATTTTCTAAGTACCGAAAACTTCCGAGTCTTTTCTAAGTACCGAAATCGACAGAATTTTTCTAAGTACCGAAATCAACAGAATTTTTCTAAGTACCGAATTCGACAGAATTTTTCTAAGTAACGAAAACTTCTGAATGTTTTCTAAGTACCGAAAAAGGCAGAAATTTTGTAAGTACCGAAAACTTCCGAGTCTTTTCTAAGTACCGAAATCGACAGATTTTTTCTAAGTACCGAAATCAACAGAATTTTTCTAAGTACCGAATTCGACAGAATTTTTCTAAGTACCGAAAACTTTTGAATGTTTTCTAAGTACCGAAAAAGGCAGAAATTTTCTAAGTACCGAAATCAAAAGAATTTTTCTAAGTACCGAAAACGTCAGAAATTTTCTAAGTACCGAAAACCTCCGAGTCTTTTCTAAGTACCGAAATCGACAGAATTTTTCTAAGTACCGAAATCAACAGAATTTTTCTAAGTACCGAATTCGACAGAATTTTTCTAAGTAACGAAAACTTCTGAATGTTTTCTAAGTACCGAAAAAGGCAGAAATTTTGTAAGTACCGAAAACTTCCGAGTCTTTTCTAAGTACCGAAATCGACAGATTTTTTCTAAGTACCGAAATCAACAGAATTTTTCTAAGTACCGAAATCGGCAGAATTTTTCTAAGTACCGAAAATGTCAGAAATTTTCTAAGTACCGAAAACTTCTGAGTCTTTTCAAAGTACCGAAAAAGGCAGAATTTTTCAAAGTACCGAAATCGTCAGAATTTTCTAAGTACCGAAATCGGCAGAATTTTTCTAAGTACCGAAAACTTCTGTATCTTTAATAAGTATCGAAATCGTAAGAATTTTTCTAAGTACCGAAATCGACTGAATTTTTCTAAGTACCGAAATCAACAGAATTTTTCTAAGTACCGAAAACTTCAGAAATTTTCTAAGTACTGAAAACTTCTGATTCTTTTCAAAGTACCAAAAAAGGCAGAAATTTTCCAAGTACCGAAATCAGCAGAATTTTTCTAAGTTCCGAAATCATCAGAATTTTTCTAAGTACCGAAATCATCAGAATTTTTCTAAGTACCGAAAACGTCAGAAATTTTCTAAGTACCGAAAACTTCCGAGTCTTTTCTAAGTACCGAGATCGACAGAATTTTTCTAAGTACCGAAAACTTCTGAATGTTTAATAAGTATCGAAATCGTAAGAATTTTTCTAAGTACCGGAAACGTCAGAAATTTTCTAAGTACCGAAATCACCAGAATTTTTCTAAAAACCGAAATCGTCAGAATTTTTCTAAGTACCGAAATCGTCAGAAATTTTCAAAGTACCGAAAACTTCTGAGTCTTTTCAAAGTACCGAAAAAGGCAGAAATTTTCCAAGTACCGAAATCAAGAGAATTTTTCTAAGTACCGAAATCAAAAGAATTTTTCTAAGTACCGAAAACGTCAGAAATTTTCTAAGTACCGAAAACTTCCGAGTCTTTTCTAAGTACCGAAATCGACAGAATTTTTCTAAGTACCGAAATCAACAGAATTTTTCTAAGTACCGAAATCGGCAGAATTTTTCTAAGTACCGAAAACTTCTGAATGTTTAATAAGTATCGAAATCGTAAGTATTTTTCTAAGTACCGAAAATGTCAGAAATTTTCTAAGTACTGCAAACTTCTGAGTCTTTTCAAAGTACCGAAAAAGGCAGAAATTTTCCAAGTACCGAAATCAACAGAATTTTTCTAAGTACCGAATTCGACTGAATTTTTCTAAGTAACGAAAACTTCTGAATGTTTTCTAAGTACCGATAAAGGCAGAAATTTTGTAAGTACCGAAAACTTCCGAGTCTTTTCTAAGTACCGAGATCGACAGAATTTTTCTAAGTACCGAAAACTTCTGAATGTTTAATAAGTATCGAAATCGTAAGAATTTTTCTAAGTACCGGAAACGTCAGAAATTTTCTAAGTACCGAAATCACCAGAATTTTTCTAAAAACCGAAATCGTCAGAATTTTTCTAAGTACCGAAATCGGCGGAATTTTTCTAAGTACCGAAATCGTCAGAAATTTTCTAAGTACCGAAAACTTCTGAGTCTTTTCAAAGTACCGAAAAAGGCAGAAATTTTCCAAGTACCGAAATCAAGAGAATTTTTCTAAGTACCGAAATCGGCAGAATTTTTCTAAGTACCGAAAATGTCAGAAATTTTCTAAGTACCGAAAACGTCAGATATTTTCTAAGTACCGAAAACTTCTGAGTCTTTTCAAAGTACCGAAAAAGGCAGAAATTTTCCAAGTACCGAAATCGACAGAATTTTTCTAAGTACCGAAAACGTCAGAAATTTTCTAAGTATCGAAAAGGTCAGAAATTTTCTAAGATCCGAAATCATCAGAATTTTTCTAAGTACCGAAATCGTCAGAATTTTCTAAGTACCGAAATCAAAAGAATTTTTCTAAGTACCGAAATCAAAAGAATTTTTCTAAGTACCGAAAACGTCAGAAATTTTCTAAGTACTGAAAACTTCTGAGTCTTTTCAAAGTACCGAAAAAGGCAGAAATTTTCCAAGTACCGAAATCAACAGAATTTTTCTAAGTACCGAATTCGACAGAATTTTTCTAAGTACCGAAAACTTTTGAATGTTTTCTAAGTACCGAAAAAGGCAGAAATTTTCTAAGTACCGAAATCAAAAGAATTTTTCTAAGTACCGAAAACGTCAGAAATTTTCTAAGTACCGAAAACTTCCGAGTCTTTTCTAAGTACCGAAATCGACAGAATTTTTCTAAGTACCGAAATCAACAGAATTTTTCTAAGTACCGAAATCGACAGAAATTTTCTAAGTACCGAAAATGTCAGAAATTTTCTTAGTACCGAAATCGGCAGAATTTTTCTAAGTACCGAAAACTTCCGAGTCTTTTCTAAGTACCGAAATCGACAGAATTTTTCTAAGTACCGAAATCAACAGAAATTTTCTAAGTACTGAAATCGGCAGAATTTTTCTAAGTACCGAAAATGTCAGAAATTTTCTAAGTACCGAAAACTTCTGAGTCTTTTCAAAGTACCGAAAGAGGCAGAAATTTTCTAAGTACCGAAATCAAAAGAATTTTTCGAAGTACCGAAAACGTCAGAAATTTTCTAAGTACCGAAAACTTCCGAGTCTTTTCTAAGTACCGAAATCGACAGAATTTTTCTAAGTACCGAAATCGGCAGAATTTTTCTAAGTACCGAAAACTTCTGAATGTTTAATAAGTATCGAAATCGTAAGTATTTTTCTAAGTACCGAAAATGTCAGAAATTTTCTAAGTACTGAAAACTTCTGAGTCTTTTCAAAGTACCGAAAAAGGCAGAAATTTTCCAAGTACCGAAATCAACAGAATTTTTCTAAGTACCGAATTCGACAGAATTTTTCTAAGTACCGAAAACTTTTGAATGTTTTCTAAGTACCGAAAAAGGCAGAAATTTTCTAAGTACCGAAATCAAAAGAATTTTTCTAAGTACCGAAAACGTCAGAAATTTTCTAAGTACCGAAAACTTCCGAGTCTTTTCTAAGTACCGAAATCGACAGAATTTTTCTAAGTACCGAAATCAACAGAATTTTTCTAAGTACCGAATTCGACAGAATTTTTCTAAGTAACGAAAACTTCTGAATGTTTTCTAAGTACCGAAAAAGGCAGAAATTTTGTAAGTACCGAAAACTTCCGAGTCTTTTCTAAGTACCGAAATCGACAGATTTTTTCTAAGTACCGAAATCAACAGAATTTTTCTAAGTACCGAAATCGGCAGAATTTTTCTAAGTACCGAAAATGTCAGAAATTTTCTAAGTACCGAAAACTTCTGAGTCTTTTCAAAGTACCGAAAAAGGCAGAATTTTTCAAAGTACCGAAATCGTCAGAATTTTCTAAGTACCGAAATCGGCAGAATTTTTCTAAGTACCGAAAACTTCTGTATCTTTAATAAGTATCGAAATCGTAAGAATTTTTCTAAGTACCGAAATCGACTGAATTTTTCTAAGTACCGAAATCAACAGAATTTTTCTAAGTACCGAAAACTTCAGAAATTTTCTAAGTACTGAAAACTTCTGATTCTTTTCAAAGTACCAAAAAAGGCAGAAATTTTCCAAGTACCGAAATCAGCAGAATTTTTCTAAGTTCCGAAATCATCAGAATTTTTCTAAGTACCGAAATCATCAGAATTTTTCTAAGTACCGAAAACGTCAGAAATTTTCTAAGTACCGAAAACTTCCGAGTCTTTTCTAAGTACCGAGATCGACAGAATTTTTCTAAGTACCGAAAACTTCTGAATGTTTAATAAGTATCGAAATCGTAAGAATTTTTCTAAGTACCGGAAACGTCAGAAATTTTCTAAGTACCGAAATCACCAGAATTTTTCTAAAAACCGAAATCGTCAGAATTTTTCTAAGTACCGAAATCGTCAGAAATTTTCTAAGTACCGAAAACTTCTGAGTCTTTTCAAAGTACCGAAAAAGGCAGAAATTTTCCAAGTACCGAAATCAAGAGAATTTTTCTAAGTACCGAAATCGGCAGAATTTTTCTAAGTACCGAAAATGTCAGAAATTTTCTAAGTACCGAAAACGTCAGATATTTTCTAAGTACTGAAAACTTCTGAGTCTTTTCAAAGTACCGAAAAAGGCAGAAATTTTCCAAGTACCGAAATCAAGAGAATTTTTCTAAGTACCGAAATCGGCAGAATTTTTCTAAGTACCGAAAATGTCAGAAATTTTCTAAGTACCGAAAACGTCAGAAATTTTCTAAGTACTGCAAACTTCCTAGTCTTTTCAAAGTACCGAAAAAGGCAGAATTTTTCAAAGTACCGAAATCGTCAGAATTTTCTAAGTACCGAAATCGGCAGAATTTTTCTAAGTACCGAAAACTTCTGTATCTTTAATAAGTATCGAAATCGTAAGAATTTTTCTAAGTACCGAAATCGACTGAATTTTTCTAAGTACCGAAATCAACAGAATTTTTCTAAGTACCGAAAACTTCAGAAATTTTCTAAGTACTGAAAACTTCTGATTCTTTTAAAAGTACCGAAAAAGGCAGAAATTTTCCAAGTACCGAAATCAGCAGAATTTTTCTAAGTTCCGAAATCATCAGAATTTTTCTAAGTACCGAAATCAAAAGAATTTTTCTAAGTACCGAAAACGTCAGAAATTTTCTAAGTACCGAAAATTTCCGAGTCTTTTCTAAGTACCGAAATCGACAGAGTTTTTCTAAGTACCGAAATCAACAGAATTTTTCTAAGTACCGAAATCGGCAGAATTTTTCTAAGTACCGAAAACTTCTGAATGTTTAATAAGTACCGAAAACGTCAGAAATTTTCTAAGTACCGAAAACGTCAGAAATTTTCTAAGTACTGAAAACTTCTGAGTCTTTTCAAAGTACCGAAAAAGGCAGAAATTTTCCAAGTACCGAAATCAACAGAATTTTTCTAAGTACCGAAAACGTCAGAAATTTTCTAAGTACCGAAAACGTCAGAAATTTTCTAAGTACCGAAAATGTCAGAAATTTTCTTAGTACCGAAATCGGCAGAATTTTTCTAAGTACCGAAAACTTCCGAGTCTTTTCTAAGTACCGAAATCGACAGAATTTTTCTAAGTACCGAAATCAACAGAATTTTTCTAAGTACCGAAAATGTCAGAAATTTTCTAAGTACCGAAAACTTCTGAGTCTTTTCAAAGTACCGAAAAAGGCAGAAATTTTCTAAGTACCGAAATCAAAAGAATTTTTCTAAGTACCGAAAACGTCAGAAATTTTCTAAGTACCGAAAACTTCCGAGTCTTTTCTAAGTACCGAAATCGACAGAATTTTTCTAAGTACCGAAATCGGCAGAATTTTTCTAAGTACCGAAAACTTCTGAATGTTTAATAAGTATCGAAATCGTAAGTATTTTTCTAAGTACCGAAAATGTCAGAAATTTTCTAAGTACTGCAAACTTCTGAGTCTTTTCAAAGTACCGAAAAAGGCAGAAATTTTCCAAGTACCGAAATCAACAAAATTTTTCTAAGTACCGAATTCGACAGAATTTTTCTAAGTAACGAAAACTTCTGAATGTTTTCTAAGTACCGAAAAAGGCAGAAATTTTGTAAGTACCGAAAACTTCCGAGTCTTTTCTAAGTACCGAAATCGACAGATTTTTTCTAAGTACCGAAATCAACAGAAATTTTCCAAGTACCAAAATCGACAGAATTTTTCTAAGTACCGAAAACGTCAGAAATTTTCTAAGTATCGAAAAGGTCAGAAATTTTCTAAGATACAAAATCATCAGAATGTTTCTAAGTTCCGAAATCGTCAGAATTTTCCAAGTAACGATATCGTCAGAATTTTTCTAAGTACCGAAATCAAAAGAATTTTTCTAAGTACCGAAAACGTCAGAAATTTTCTAAGTACTGCAAACTTCCTAGTCTTTTCAAAGTACCGAAAAAGGCAGAATTTTTCAAAGTAACGAAATCGTCAGAATTTTCTAAGTACCGAAATCGGCAGAATTTTTCTAAGTACCGAAAACTTCTGTATCTTTAATAAGTATCGAAATCGTAAGAATTTTTCTAAGTACCGAAATCGACTGAATTTTTCTAAGTACCGAAATCAACAGAATTTTTCTAAGTACCGAAAATGTCAGAAATTTTCTAAGTACCGAAACCTTTTGAGTCTTTTCAAAGTACCGAAAAAGGCAGAAATTTTCTAAGTACCGAAATCAAAAGAATTTTTCTAAGTACCGAAAACGTCAGAAATTTTCTAAGTACCGAAAACTTCCGAGTCTTTTCTAAGTACCGAAATCGACAGAATTTTTCTAAGTACCGAAATCGGCAGAATTTTTCTAAGTACCGAAAACTTCTGAATGTTTAATAAGTATCGAAATCGTAAGTATTTTTCTAAGTACCGAAAATGTCAGAAATTTTCTAAGTACTGCAAACTTCTGAGTCTTTTCAAAGTACCGAAAAAGGCAGAAATTTTCTAAGTACCGAAATCAAAAGAATTTTTCGAAGTACCGAAAACGTCAGAAATTTTCTAAGTACCGAAAACTTCCGAGTCTTTTCTAAGTACCGAAATCGACAGAATTTTTCTAAGTACCGAAAACTTCTGAATGTTTAATAAGTATCGAAATCGTAAGTATTTTTCTAAGTACCGAAAATGTCAGAAATTTTCTAAGTACTGCAAACTTCTGAGTCTTTTCAAAGTACCGAAAAAGGCAGAAATTTTCCAAGTACCGAAATCAACAGAATTTTTCTAAGTACCGAATTCGACAGAATTTTTCTAAGTAACGAAAACTTCTGAATGTTTTCTAAGTACCGAAAAAGGCAGAAATTTTGTCAGTACCGAAAACTTCCGAGTCTTTTCTAAGTACCGAAATCGACAGATTTTTTCTAAGTACCGAAATCAACAGAATTTTTCTAAGTACCGAAATCGGCAGAATTTTTCTAAGTACCGAAAATGTCAGAAATTTTCTAAGTACCGAAAACTTCTGAGTCTTTTCAAAGTACCGAAAAAGGCAGAAATTTTCCAAGTACCGAAATCGACAGAATTTTTCTAATTATTGAAAACGTCAGAAATTTTCTAAGTACCGAAATCATCAGAATTTTTCTAAGTACCGAAAACGTCAGAAATTTTCTAAGTACCGAAAACTTCCGAGTCTTTTCTAAGTACCGAGATCGACAGAATTTTTCTAAGTACCGAAAACTTCTGAATGTTTAATAAGTATCGAAATCGTAAGTATTTTTCTAAGTACCGAAAATGTCAGAAATTTTCTAAGTACTGCAAACTTCTGAGTCTTTTCAAAGTACCGAAAAAGGCAGAAATTTTCCAAGTACCGAAATCAACAGAGTTTTTCTAAGTACCGAATTCGACAGAATTTTTCTAAGTACCGAAAACTTTTGAATGTTTTCTAAGTACCGAAAAAGGCAGAAATTTTCTAAGTACCGAAATCAAAAGAATTTTTCTAAGTACCGAAAACGTCAGAAATTTTCTAAGTACCGAAAACTTCCGAGTCTTTTCTAAGTACCGAAATCGACAGAATTTTTCTAAGTACCGAAATCAACAGAATTTTTCTAAGAACCGAAATCGGCAGAATTTTTCTAAGTACCGAAAACTTCTGAATGTTTAATAAGTACCGAAAACGTCAGAAATTTTCTAAGTACCGAAAACGTCAGAAATTTTCTAAGTACTGAAAACTTCTGAGTCTTTTCAAAGTACCGAAAAAGGCAGAAATTTTCCAAGTACCGAAATCAACAGAATTTTTCTAAGTACCGAAAACGTCAGAAATTTTCTAAGTACCGAAAATGTCAGAAATTTTCTTAGTACCGAAATCGGCAGAATTTTTCTAAGTACCGAAAACTTCCGAGTCTTTTCTAAGTACCGAAATCGACAGAATTTTTCTAAGTACCGAAATCAACAGAATTTTTCTAAGTACCGAAAATGTCAGAAATTTTCTAAGTACCGAAAACTTCTGAGTCTTTTCAAAGTACCGAAAAAGGCAGAAATTTTCTAAGTACCGAAATCAAAAGAATTTTTCTAAGTACCGAAAACGTCAGAAATTTTCTAAGTACCGAAAACTTCCGAGTCTTTTCTAAGTACCGAAATCGACAGAATTTTTCTAAGTACCGAAATCGGCAGAATTTTTCTAAGTACCGAAAACTTCTGAATGTTTAATAAGTATCGAAATCGTAAGTATTTTTCTAAGTACCGAAAATGTCAGAAATTTTCTAAGTACTGCAAACTTCTGAGTCTTTTCAAAGTACCGAAAAAGGCAGAAATTTTCCAAGTACCGAAATCAACAGAATTTTTCTAAGTACCGAATTCGACAGAATTTTTCTAAGTAACGAAAACTTCTGAATGTTTTCTAAGTACCGAAAAAGGCAGAAATTTTGTAAGTACCGAAAACTTCCGAGTCTTTTCTAAGTACCGAAATCGACAGATTTTTTATAAGTACCGAAATCAACAGAAATTTTCCAAGTACCAAAATCGACAGAATTTTTCTAAGTACCGAAAACGTCAGAAATTTTCTAAGTATCGAAAAGGTCAGAAATTTTCTAAGATACAAAATCATCAGAATGTTTCTAAGTTCCGAAATCGTCAGAATTTTCCAAGTAACGATATCGTCAGAATTTTTCTAAGTACCGAAATCAAAAGAATTTTTCTAAGTACCGAAAACGTCAGAAATTTTCTAAGTACTGCAAACTTCCTAGTCTTTTCAAAGTACCGAAAAAGGCAGAATTTTTCAAAGTACCGAAATCGTCAGAATTTTCTAAGTACCGAAATCGGCAGAATTTTTCTAAGTACCGAAAACTTCTGTATCTTTAATAAGTATCGAAATCGTAAGAATTTTTCTAAGTACCGAAATCGACTGAATTTTTCTAAGTACCGAAATCAACAGAATTTTTCTAAGTACCGAAAATGTCAGAAATTTTCTAAGTACCGAAACCTTCTGAGTCTTTTCAAAGTACCGAAAAAGGCAGAAATTTTCTAAGTACCGAAATCAAAAGAATTTTTCTAAGTACCGAAAACGTCAGAAATTTTCTAAGTACCGAAAACTTCCGAGTCTTTTCTAAGTACCGAAATCGACAGAATTTTTCTAAGTACCGAAATCGGCAGAATTTTTCTAAGTACCGAAAACTTCTGAATGTTTAATAAGTATCGAAATCGTAAGTATTTTTCTAAGTACCGAAAATGTCAGAAATTTTCTAAGTACTGCAAACTTCTGAGTCTTTTCAAAGTACCGAAAAAGGCAGAAATTTTCTAAGTACCGAAATCAAAAGAATTTTTCGAAGTACCGAAAACGTCAGAAATTTTCTAAGTACCGAAAACTTCCGAGTCTTTTCTAAGTAACGAAATCGACAGAATTTTTCTAAGTACCGAAAACTTCTGAATGTTTAATAAGTATCGAAATCGTAAGTATTTTTCTAAGTACCGAAAATGTCAGAAATTTTCTAAGTACTGCAAACTTCTGAGTCTTTTCAAAGTACCGAAAAAGGCAGAAATTTTCCAAGTACCGAAATCAACAGAATTTTTCTAAGTACCGAATTCGACAGAATTTTTCTAAGTAACGAAAACTTCTGAATGTTTTCTAAGTACCGAAAAAGGCAGAAATTTTGTCAGTACCGAAAACTTCCGAGTCTTTTCTAAGTACCGAAATCGACAGATTTTTTCTAAGTACCGAAATCAACAGAATTTTTCTAAGTACCGAAATCGGCAGAATTTTTCTAAGTACCGAAAATGTCAGAAATTTTCTAAGTACCGAAAACTTCTGAGTCTTTTCAAAGTACCGAAAAAGGCAGAAATTTTCCAAGTACCGAAATCGACAGAATTTTTCTAAGTACCGAAAACGTCAGAAATTTTCTAAGTATCGAAAAGGTCAGAAATTTTCTAAGATCCGAAATCATCAGAATGTTTCTAAGTTCCGAAATCGTCAGAAATTTTCTAAGTACCGAAATCAAAAGAATTTTTCTAAGTACCGAAAACGTCAGAAATTTTCTAAGTACTGCAAACTTCCTAGTCTTTTCAAAGTACCGAAAAAGGCAGAATTTTTCAAAGTACCGAAATCGCCAGAATTTTCTAAGTACCGAAATCGGCAGAATTTTTCTAAGTACCGAAAACTTCTGTATCTTTAATAAGTATCGAAATCGTAAGAATTTTTCTAAGTACCGAAATCGACTGAATTTTTCTAAGTACCGAAATCAACAGAATTTTTCTAAGTACCGAAAACTTCAGAAATTTTCTAAGTACTGAAAACTTCTGATTCTTTTCAAAGTACCGAAAAAGGCAGAAATTTTCCAAGTACCGAAATCAGCAGAATTTTTCTAAGTTCCGAAATCATCAGAATTTTTCTAAGTACCGAAATCATCAGAATTTTTCTAAGTACCGAAAACGTCAGAAATTTTCTAAGTACCGAAAACTTCCGAGTCTTTTCTAAGTACCGAGATCGACAGAATTTTTCTAAGTACCGAAAACTTCTGAATGTTTAATAAGTATCGAAATCGTAAGAATTTTTCTAAGTACCGGAAACGTCAGAAATTTTCTAAGTACCGAAATCACCAGAATTTTTCTAAAAACCGAAATCGTCAGAATTTTTCTAAGTACCGAAATCGTCAGAAATTTTCTAAGTACCGAAAACTTCTGAGTCTTTTCAAAGTACCGAAAAAGGCAGAAATTTTCCAAGTACCGAAATCAAGAGAATTTTTCTAAGTACCGAAATCGGCAGAATTTTTCTAAGTACCGAAAATGTCAGAAATTTTCTAAGTACCGAAAACGTCAGATATTTTCTAAGTACTGAAAACTTCTGAGTCTTTTCAAAGTACCGAAAAAGGCAGAAATTTTCCAAGTACCGAAATCAAGAGAATTTTTCTAAGTACCGAAATCGGCAGAAATTTTTTAAGTATCGAAAAGGTCAGAAATTTTCTAAGATCCGAAATCATCAGAATTTTTCTAAGTACCGAAATCGTCAGAATTTTCTAAGTACCGAAATCAAAAGAATTTTTCTAAGTACCGAAATCAAAAGAATTTTTCTAAGTACCGAAAACGTCAGAAATTTTCTAAGTACTGAAAACTTCTGAGTCTTTTCAAAGTACCGAAAAAGGCAGAAATTTTCCAAGTACCGAAATCAACAGAATTTTTCTAAGTACCGAAAACGTCAGAAATTTTCTAAGTACCGAAAACTTCCGAGTCTTTTCTAAGTACCGAAATCGGCAGAATTTTTCTAAGTACCGAAAACTTCTGAATGTTTAATAAGTATCGAAATCGTAAGTATTTTTCTAAGTACCGAAAATGTCCGAAATTTTCTAAGTACTGCAAACTTCTGAGTCTTTTCAAAGTACCGAAAAAGGCAGAAATTTTCCAAGTACCGAAATCAACAGAATTTTTCTAAGTACCGAATTCGACTGAATTTTTCTAAGTAACGAAAACTTCTGAATGTTTTCTAAGTACCGAAAAAGGCAGAAATTTTCTAAGTACCGAAATCAAAAGAATTTTTCTAAGTACCGAAAACGTCAGAAATTTTCTAAGTACCGAAAATTTCCGAGTCTTTTCTAAGTACCGAAATCGACAGAATTTTTCTAAGTACCGAAATCAACAGAATTTTTCTAAGTACCGAAATCGGCAGAATTTTTCTAAGTACCGAAAACTTCTGAATGTTTAATAAGTATCGAAATCGTAAGTATTTTTCTAAGTACCGAAAATGTCAGAATTTTTCTAAGTACTGCAAACTTCTGAGTCTTTTCAAAGTACCGAAAAAGGCAGAAATTTTCCAAGTACCGAAATCAACAGAATTTTTCTAAGTACCGAATTCGACAGAATTTTTCTAAGTACCGAAATTTTTTGAATGTTTTCTAAGTACCGAAAAAGGCAGAAATTTTCTAAGTACCGAAATCAAAAGAATTTTTCTAAGTACCGAAAACGTCAGAAATTTTCTAAGTACCGAAAACTTCCGAGTCTTTTCTAAGTACCGAAATCGACAGAATTTTTCTAAGTACCGAAATCAACAGAATTTTTCTAAGTACCGAAATCGGCAGAATTTTTCTAAGTACCGAAAACTTCTGAATGTTTAATAAGTACCGAAAACGTCAGAAATTTTCTAAGTACCGAAAACGTCAGAAATTTTCTAAGTACTGAAAACTTCTGAGTCTTTTCAAAGTACCGAAAAAGGCAGAAATTTTCCAAGTACCGAAATCAACAGAATTTTTCTAAGTACCGAAAACGTCAGAAATTTTCTAAGTACCGAAAACGTCAGAAATTTTCTAAGTACCGAAAATGTCAGAAATTTTCTTAGTACCGAAATCGGCAGAATTTTTCTAAGTACCGAAAACTTCCGAGTCTTTTCTAAGTACCGAAATCGACAGAATTTTTCTAAGTACCGAAATCAACAGAATTTTTCTAAGTACCGAAAATGTCAGAAATTTTCTAAGTACCGAAAACTTCTGAGTCTTTTCAAAGTACCGAAAAAGGCAGAAATTTTCTAAGTACCGAAATCAAAAGAATTTTTCTAAGTACCGAAAACGTCAGAAATTTTCTAAGTACCGAAAACTTCCGAGTCTTTTCTAAGTACCGAAATCGACAGAATTTTTCTAAGTACCGAAATCGGCAGAATTTTTCTAAGTACCGAAAACTTCTGAATGTTTAATAAGTATCGAAATCGTAAGTATTTTTCTAAGTACCGAAAATGTCAGAAATTTTCTAAGTACTGCAAACTTCTGAGTCTTTTCAAAGTACCGAAAAAGGCAGAAATTTTCCAAGTACCGAAATCAACAGAATTTTTCTAAGTACCGAATTCGACAGAATTTTTCTAAGTAACGAAAACTTCTGAATGTTTTCTAAGTACCGAAAAAGGCAGAAATTTTGTAAGTACCGAAAACTTCCGAGTCTTTTCTAAGTACCGAAATCGACAGATTTTTTCTAAGTACCGAAATCAACAGAAATTTTCCAAGTACCAAAATCGACAGAATTTTTCTAAGTACCGAAAACGTCAGAAATTTTCTAAGTATCGAAAAGGTCAGAAATTTTCTAAGATACAAAATCATCAGAATGTTTCTAAGTTCCGAAATCGTCAGAATTTTCCAAGTACCGAAATCGACAGAATTTTTCTAAGTACCGAAATCAACAGAATTTTTCTAAGTACCGAAAATGTCAGAAATTTTCTAAGTACCGAAACCTTCTGAGTCTTTTCAAAGTACCGAAAAAGGCAGAAATTTTCTAAGTACCGAAATCAAAAGAATTTTTCTAAGTACCGAAAACGTCAGAAATTTTCTAAGTACCGAAAACTTCCGAGTCTTTTCTAAGTACCGAAATCGACAGAATTTTTCTAAGTACCGAAATCGGCAGAATTTTTCTAAGTACCGAAAACTTCTGAATGTTTAATAAGTATCGAAATCGTAAGTATTTTTCTAAGTACCGAAAATGTCAGAAATTTTCTAAGTACTGCAAACTTCTGAGTCTTTTCAAAGTACCGAAAAAGGCAGAAATTTTCTAAGTACCGAAATCAAAAGAATTTTTCGAAGTACCGAAAACGTCAGAAATTTTCTAAGTACCGAAAGCTTCCGAGTCTTTTCTAAGTACCGAAATCGACAGAATTTTTCTAAGTACCGAAATCGGCAGAATTTTTCTAAGTACCGAAAACTTCTGAATGTTTAATAAGTATCGAAATCGTAAGTATTTTTCTAAGTACCGAAAATGTCAGAAATTTTCTAAGTACTGCAAACTTCTGAGTCTTTTCAAAGTACCGAAAAAGGCAGAAATTTTCCAAGTACCGAAATCAACAGAATTTTTCTAAGTACCGAATTCGACAGAATTTTTCTAAGTAACGAAAACTTCTGAATGTTTTCTAAGTACCGAAAAAGGCAGAAATTTTGTCAGTACCGAAAACTTCCGAGTCTTTTCTAAGTACCGAAATCGACAGATTTTTTCTAAGTACCGAAATCAACAGAATTTTTCTTAGTACCGAAATCGGCAGAATTTTTCTAAGTACCGAAAATGTCAGAAATTTTCTAAGTACCGAAAACTTCTGAGTCTTTTCAAAGTACCGAAAAAGGCAGAAATTTTCCAAGTACCGAAATCGACAGAATTTTTCTAAGTACCGAAAACGTCAGAAATTTTCTAAGTATCGAAAAGGTCAGAAATTTTCTAAGATCCGAAATCATCAGAATGTTTCTAAGTTCCGAAATCGTCAGAATTTTCTAAGTACCGATATCGTCAGAATTTTTCTAAGTACCGAAATCAAAAGAATTTTTCTAAGTACCGAAAACGTCAGAAATTTTCTAAGTACTGCAAACTTCCTAGTCTTTTCAAAGTACCGAAAAAGGCAGAATTTTTCAAAGTACCGAAATCGTCAGAATTTTCTAAGTACCGAAATCGGCAGAATTTTTCTAAGTACCGAAAACTTCTGTATCTTTAATAAGTATCGAAATCGTAAGAATTTTTCTAAGTACCGAAATCGACTGAATTTTTCTAAGTACCGAAATCAACAGAATTTTTCTAAGTACCGAAAACTTCAGAAATTTTCTAAGTACTGAAAACTTCTGATTCTTTTCAAAGTACCGAAAAAGGCAGAAATTTTCCAAGTACCGAAATCAGCAGAATTTTTCTAAGTTCCGAAATCATCAGAATTTTTCTAAGTACCGAAATCATCAGAATTTTTCTAAGTACCGAAAACGTCAGAAATTTTCTAAGTACCGAAAACTTCCGAGTCTTTTCTAAGTACCGAGATCGACAGAATTTTTCTAAGTACCGAAAACTTCTGAATGTTTAATAAGTATCGAAATCGTAAGAATTTTTCTAAGTACCGGAAACGTCAGAAATTTTCTAAGTACCGAAATCACCAGAATTTTTCTAAAAACCGAAATCGTCAGAATTTTTCTAAGTACCGAAATCGTCAGAAATTTTCTAAGTACCGAAAACTTCTGAGTCTTTTCAAAGTACCGAAAAAGGCAGAAATTTTCCAAGTACCGAAATCAAGAGAATTTTTCTAAGTACCGAAATCGGCAGAATTTTTCTAAGTACCGAAAATGTCAGAAATTTTCTAAGTACCGAAAACGTCAGATATTTTCTAAGTACTGAAAACTTCTGAGTCTTTTCAAAGTACCGAAAAAGGCAGAAATTTTCCAAGTACCGAAATCAAGAGAATTTTTCTAAGTACCGAAATCGGCAGAAATTTTTTAAGTATCGAAAAGGTCAGAAATTTTCTAAGATCCGAAATCATCAGAATTTTTCTAAGTACCGAAATCGTCAGAATTTTCTAAGTACCGAAATCAAAAGAATTTTTCTAAGTACCGAAATCAAAAGAATTTTTCTAAGTACCGAAAACGTCAGAAATTTTCTAAGTACTGAAAACTTCTGAGTCTTTTCAAAGTACCGAAAAAGGCAGAAATTTTCCAAGTACCGAAATCAACAGAATTTTTCTAAGTACCGAAAACGTCAGAAATTTTCTAAGTACCGAAAACTTCCGAGTCTTTTCTAAGTACCGAAATCGGCAGAATTTTTCTAAGTACCGAAAACTTCTGAATGTTTAATAAGTATCGAAATCGTAAGTATTTTTCTAAGTACCGAAAATGTCCGAAATTTTCTAAGTACTGCAAACTTCTGAGTCTTTTCAAAGTACCGAAAAAGGCAGAAATTTTCCAAGTACCGAAATCAACAGAATTTTTCTAAGTACTGTATTCGACTGAATTTTTCTAAGTAACGAAAACTTCTGAATGTTTTCTAAGTACCGAAAAAGGCAGAAATTTTCTAAGTACCGAAATCAAAAGAATTTTTCTAAGTACCGAAAACGTCAGAAATTTTCTAAGTACCGAAAATTTCCGAGTCTTTTCTAAGTACCGAAATCGACAGAATTTTTCTAAGTACCGAAATCAACAGAATTTTTCTAAGTACCGAAATCGGCAGAATTTTTCTAAGTACCGAAAACTTCTGAATGTTTAATAAGTATCGAAATCGTAAGTATTTTTCTAAGTACCGAAAATGTCAGAATTTTTCTAAGTACTGCAAACTTCTGAGTCTTTTTAAAGTACCGAAAAAGGCAGAAATTTTCCAAGTACCGAAATCAACAGAATTTTTCTAAGTACCGAATTCGACAGAATTTTTCTAAGTACCGAAATTTTTTGAATGTTTTCTAAGTACCGAAAAAGGCAGAAATTTTCTAAGTACCGAAATCAAAAGAATTTTTCTAAGTACCGAAAACGTCAGAAATTTTCTAAGTACCGAAAACTTCCGAGTCTTTTCTAAGTACCGAAATCGACAGAATTTTTCTAAGTACCGAAATCAACAGAATTTTTCTAAGTACCGAAATCGGCAGAATTTTTCTAAGTACCGAAAACTTCTGAATGTTTAATAAGTACCGAAAACGTCAGAAATTTTCTAAGTACCGAAAACGTCAGAAATTTTCTAAGTACTGAAAACTTCTGAGTCTTTTCAAAGTACCGAAAAAGGCAGAAATTTTCTTAGTACCGAAATCGGCAGAATTTTTCTAAGTACCGAAAACTTCCGAGTCTTTTCTAAGTACCGAAATCGACAGAATTTTTCTAAGTACCGAAATCAACAGAATTTTTCTAAGTACCGAAAATGTCAGAAATTTTCTAAGTACCGAAAACTTCTGAGTCTTTTCAAAGTACCGAAAAAGGCAGAAATTTTCTAAGTACCGAAATCAAAAGAATTTTTCTAAGTACCGAAAACGTCAGAAATTTTCTAAGTACCGAAAACTTCCGAGTCTTTTCTAAGTACCGAAATCGACAGAATTTTTCTAAGTACCGAAATCGGCAGAATTTTTCTAAGTACCGAAAACTTCTGAATGTTTAATAAGTATCGAAATCGTAAGTATTTTTCTAAGTACCGAAAATGTCAGAAATTTTCTAAGTACTGCAAACTTCTGAGTCTTTTCAAAGTACCGAAAAAGGCAGAAATTTTCCAAGTACCGAAATCAACAGAATTTTTCTAAGTACCGAATTCGACAGAATTTTTCTAAGTAACGAAAACTTCTGAATGTTTTCTAAGTACCAAAAAAGGCAGAAATTTTGTAAACTTCCGAGTCTTTTCTAAGTACCGAAATCGACAGATTTTTTCTAAGTACCGAAATCAACAGAAATTTTCCAAGTACCAAAATCGACAGAATTTTTCTAAGTACCGAAAACGTCAGAAATTTTCTAAGTATCGAAAAGGTCAGAAATTTTCTAAGATACAAAATCATCAGAATGTTTCTAAGTTCCGAAATCGTCAGAATTTTCCAAGTACCGAAATCGACAGAATTTTTCTAAGTACCGAAATCAACAGAATTTTTCTAAGTACCGAAAATGTCAGAAATTTTCTAAGTACCGAAACCTTCTGAGTCTTTTCAAAGTACCGAAAAAGGCAGAAATTTTCTAAGTACCGAAATCAAAAGAATTTTTCTAAGTACCGAAAACGTCAGAAATTTTCTAAGTACCGAAAACTTCCGAGTCTTTTCTAAGTACCGAAATCGACAGAATTTTTCTAAGTACCGAAATCGGCAGAATTTTTCTAAGTACCGAAAACTTCTGAATGTTTAATAAGTATCGAAATCGTAAGTATTTTTCTAAGTACCGAAAATGTCAGAAATTTTCTAAGTACTGCAAACTTCTGAGTCTTTTCAAAGTACCGAAAAAGGCAGAAATTTTCTAAGTACCGAAATCAAAAGAATTTTTCGAAGTACCGAAAACGTCAGAAATTTTCTAAGTACCGAAAGCTTCCGAGTCTTTTCTAAGTCCCGAAATCGACAGAATTTTTCTAAGTACCGAAATCGGCAGAATTTTTCTAAGTACCGAAAACTTCTGAATGTTTAATAAGTATCGAAATCGTAAGTATTTTTCTAAGTACCGAAAATGTCAGAAATTTTCTAAGTACTGCAAACTTCTGAGTCTTTTCAAAGTACCGAAAAAGGCAGAAATTTTCCAAGTACCGAAATCAACAGAATTTTTCTAAGTACCGAATTCGACAGAATTTTTCTAAGTAACGAAAACTTCTGAATGTTTTCTAAGTACCGAAAAAGGCAGAAATTTTGTCAGTACCGAAAACTTCCGAGTCTTTTCTAAGTACCGAAATCGACAGATTTTTTCTAAGTACCGAAATCAACAGAATTTTTCTAAGTACCGAAATCGGCAGAATTTTTCTAAGTACCGAAAATGTCAGAAATTTTCTAAGTACCGAAAACTTCTGAGTCTTTTCAAAGTACCGAAAAAGGCAGAAATTTTCCAAGTACCGAAATCGACAGAATTTTTCTAAGTACCGAAAACGTCAGAAATTTTCTAAGTATCGAAAAGGTCAGAAATTTTCTAAGATCCGAAATCATCAGAATGTTTCTAAGTTCCGAAATCGTCAGAATTTTCTAAGTACCGATATCGTCAGAATTTTTCTAAGTACCGAAATCAAAAGAATTTTTCTAAGTACCGAAAACGTCAGAAATTTTCTAAGTACTGCAAACTTCCTAGTCTTTTCAAAGTACCGAAAAAGGCAGAATTTTTCAAAGTACCGAAATCGTCAGAATTTTCTAAGTACCGAAATCGGCAGAATTTTTCTAAGTACCGAAAACTTCTGTATCTTTAATAAGTATCGAAATCGTAAGAATTTTTCTAAGTACCGAAATCGACTGAATTTTTCTAAGTACCGAAATCAACAGAATTTTTCTAAGTACCGAAAACTTCAGAAATTTTCTAAGTACTGAAAACTTCTGATTCTTTTCAAAGTACCGAAAAAGGCAGAAATTTTCCAAGTACCGAAATCAGCAGAATTTTTCTAAGTTCCGAAATCATCAGAATTTTTCTAAGTACCGAAATCATCAGAATTTTTCTAAGTACCGAAAACGTCAGAAATTTTCTAAGTACCGAAAACTTCCGAGTCTTTTCTAAGTACCGAGATCGACAGAATTTTTCTAAGTACCGAAAACTTCTGAATGTTTAATAAGTATCGAAATCGTAAGAATTTTTCTAAGTACCGGAAACGTCAGAAATTTTCTAAGTACCGAAATCACCAGAATTTTTCTAAAAACCGAAATCGTCAGAATTTTTCTAAGTACCGAAATCGTCAGAAATTTTCTAAGTACCGAAAACTTCTGAGTCTTTTCAAAGTACCGAAAAAGGCAGAAATTTTCCAAGTACCGAAATCGACAGAATTTTTCTAAGTACCGAAAACGTCAGAAATTTTCTAAGTATCGAAAAGGTCAGAAATTTTCTAAGATCCGAAATCATCAGAATGTTTCTAAGTTCCGAAATCGTCAGAATTTTTTAAGTACCGATATCGTCAGAATTTTTCTAAGTACCGAAATCAAAAGAATTTTTCTAAGTACCGAAAACGTCAGAAATTTTCTAAGTACTGCAAACTTCCTAGTCTTTTCAAAGTACCGAAAAAGGCAGAATTTTTCAAAGTACCGAAATCGTCAGAATTTTCTAAGTACCGAAATCGGCAGAATTTTTCTAAGTACCGAAAACTTCTGTATCTTTAATAAGTATCGAAATCGTAAGAATTTTTCTAAGTACCGAAATCGACTGAATTTTTCTAAGTACCGAAATCAACAGAATTTTTCTAAGTACCGAAAACTTCAGAAATTTTCTAAGTACTGAAAACTTCTGATTCTTTTCAAAGTACCGAAAAAGGCAGAAATTTTCCAAGTACCGAAATCAGCAGAATTTTTCTAAGTTCCGAAATCATCAGAATTTTTCTAAGTACCGAAATCATCAGAATTTTTCTAAGTACCGAAAACGTCAGAAATTTTCTAAGTACCGAAAACTTCCGAGTCTTTTCTAAGTACCGAGATCGACAGAATTTTTCTAAGTACCGAAAACTTCTGAATGTTTAATAAGTATCGAAATCGTAAGAATTTTTCTAAGTACCGGAAACGTCAGAAATTTTCTAAGTACCGAAATCACCAGAATTTTTCTAAAAACCGAAATCGTCAGAATTTTTCTAAGTACCGAAATCGTCAGAAATTTTCTAAGTACCGAAAACTTCTGAGTCTTTTCAAAGTACCGAAAAAGGCAGAAATTTTCCAAGTACCGAAATCAAGAGAATTTTTCTAAGTACCGAAATCGGCAGAATTTTTCTAAGTACCGAAAATGTCAGAAATTTTCTAAGTACCGAAAACGTCAGATATTTTCTAAGTACTGAAAACTTCTGAGTCTTTTCAAAGTACCGAAAAAGGCAGAAATTTTCCAAGTACCGAAATCAAGAGAATTTTTCTAAGTACCGAAATCGACAGAATTTTTCTAAGTACCGAAAACGTCAGAAATTTTCTAAGTATCGAAAAGGTCAGAAATTTTCTAAGATCCGAAATCGTCAGAATTTTCTAAGTACCGAAATCAAAAGAATTTTTCTAAGTACCGAAATCAAAAGAATTTTTCTAAGTACCGAAAACGTCAGAAATTTTCTAAGTACTGAAAACTTCTGAGTCTTTTCAAAGTACCGAAAAAGGCAGAAATTTTCCAAGTACCGAAATCAACAGAATTTTTCTAAGTACCGAAAACGTCAGAAATTTTCTAAGTACCGAAAACTTCCGAGTCTTTTCTAAGTACCGAAATCGGCAGAATTTTTCTAAGTACCGAAAACTTCTGAATGTTTAATAAGTATCGAAATCTTAAGTATTTTTCTAAGTACCGAAAATGTCCGAAATTTTCTAAGTACTGCAAACTTCTGAGTCTTTTCAAAGTACCGAAAAAGGCAGAAATTTTCCAAGTACCGAAATCAACAGAATTTTTCTAAGTACCGAATTCGACTGAATTTTTCTAAGTAACGAAAACTTCTGAATGTTTTCTAAGTACCGAAAAAGGCAGAAATTTTCTAAGTACCGAAATCAAAAGAATTTTTCTAAGTACCGAAAACGTCAGAAATTTTCTAAGTACCGAAAACTTCCGAGTCTTTTCTAAGTACCGAAATCGACAGAATTTTTCTAAGTACCGAAATCAACAGAATTTTTCTAAGTACCGAAATCGGCAGAATTTTTATAAGTACCGAAAACTTCTGAATGTTTAATAAGTACCGAAAACGTCAGAAATTTTCTAAGTACCGAAAACGTCAGAAATTTTCTAAGTACTGAAAACTTCTGAGTCTTTTCAAAGTACCGAAAAAGGCAGAAATTTTCCAAGTACCGAAATCAACAGAATTTTTCTAAGTACCGAAAACGTCAGAAATTTTCTAAGTACCGAAAATGTCAGAAATTTTCTTAGTACCGAAATCGGCAGAATTTTTCTAAGTACCGAAAACTTCCGAGTCTTTTCTAAGTACCGAAATCGACAGAATTTTTCTAAGTACCGAAATCAACAGAATTTTTCTAAGTACCGAAAATGTCAGAAATTTTCTAAGTACCGAAAACTTCTGAGTCTTTTCAAAGTACCGAAAAAGGCAGAAATTTTCTAAGTACCGAAATCAAAAGAATTTTTCTAAGTACCGAAAACGTCAGAAATTTTCTAAGTACCGAAAACTTCCGAGTCTTTTCTAAGTACCGAAATCGACAGATTTTTTCTAAGTACCGAAATCAACAGAAATTTTCCAAGTACCAAAATCGACAGAATTTTTCTAAGTACCGAAAACGTCAGAAATTTTCTAAGTATCGAAAAGGTCAGAAATTTTCTAAGATACAAAATCATCAGAATGTTTCTAAGTTCCGAAATCGTCAGAATTTTCCAAGTAACGATATCGTCAGAATTTTTCTAAGTACCGAAATCAAAAGAATTTTTCTAAGTACCGAAAACGTCAGAAATTTTCTAAGTACTGCAAACTTCCTAGTCTTTTCAAAGTACCGAAAAAGGCAGAATTTTTCAAAGTACCGAAATCGTCAGAATTTTCTAAGTACCGAAATCGGCAGAATTTTTCTAAGTACCGAAAACTTCTGTATCTTTAATAAGTATCGAAATCGTAAGAATTTTTCTAAGTACCGAAATCGACTGAATTTTTCTAAGTACCGAAATCAACAGAATTTTTCTAAGTACCGAAAATGTCAGAAATTTTCTAAGTACCGAAACCTTCTGAGTCTTTTCAAAGTACCGAAAAAGGCAGAAATTTTCTAAGTACCGAAATCAAAAGAATTTTTCTAAGTACCGAAAACGTCAGAAATTTTCTAAGTACCGAAAACTTCCGAGTCTTTTCTAAGTACCGAAATCGACAGAATTTTTCTAAGTACCGAAATCGGCAGAATTTTTCTAAGTACCGAAAACTTCTGAATGTTTAATAAGTATCGAAATCGTAAGTATTTTTCTAAGTACCGAAAATGTCAGAAATTTTCTAAGTACTGCAAACTTCTGAGTATTTTCAAAGTACCGAAAAAGGCAGAAATTTTCCAAGTACCGAAATCAACAGAATTTTTCTAAGTACCGAATTCGACAGAATTTTTCTAAGTACCGAAAACTTTTGAATGTTTTCTAAGTACCGAAAAAGGCAGAAATTTTCTAAGTACCGAAATCAAAAGAATTTTTCTAAGTACCGAAAACGTCAGAAATTTTCTAAGTACCGAAAACTTCCGAGTCTTTTCTAAGTACCGAAATCGACAGAATTTTTCTAAGTACCGAAATCAACAGAATTTTTCTAAGTACCGAAATCGGCAGAATTTTTCTAAGTACCGAAAACTTCTGAATGTTTAATAAGTATCGAAATCGTAAGTATTTTTCTAAGTACCGAAAATGTCAGAAATTTTCTAAGTACTGCAAACTTCTGAGTCTTTTCAAAGTACCGAAAAAGGCAGAAATTTTCTAAGTACTGCAAACTTCTGAGTCTTTTCAAAGTACCGAAAAAGGCAGAAATTTTCCAAGTACCGAAATCAACAGAATTTTTCTAAGTACCGAAAACGTCAGAAATTTTCTAAGTACCGAAAACGTCAGAAATTTTCTAAGTACCGAAAATGTCAGAAATTTTCTTAGTTCCGAAATCGGCAGAATTTTTCTAAGTACCGAAAACTTCCGAGTCTTTTCTAAGTACCGAAATCGACAGAATTTTTCTAAGTACCGAAATCAACAGAATTTTTCTAAGTACCGAAATCGGCAGAATTTTTCTAAGTACCTAAAATGTCAGAAATTTTCTAAGTACCGAAAACTTCTGAGTCTTTTCAAAGTACCGAAAAAGGCAGAAATTTTCTAAGTACCGAAATCAAAAGAATTTTTCTAAGTACCGAAAACGTCAGAAATTTTCTAAGTACCGAAAACTTCCGAGTCTTTTTTAAGTACCGAAATCGACAGAATTTTTCAAAGTACCGAAATCAACAGAATTTTTCTAAGTACCGAAATCGGCAGAATTTTTCTAAGTACCGAAAACTTCTGAATGTTTAATAAGTATCGAAATCGTAAGTATTTTTCTAAGTACCGAAAATGTCAGAAATTTTCTAAGTACTGCAAACTTCTGAGTCTTTTCAAAGTACCGAAAAAGGCAGAAATTTTCCAAGTACGGAAATCAACAGAATTTTTCTAAGTACCGAATTCGACAGAATTTTTCTAAGTAACGAAAACTTCTGAATGTTTTCTAAGTACCGAAAAAGGCAGAAATTTTGTAAGTACCGAAAACTTCCGAGTCTTTTCTAAGTACCGAAATCGACAGATTTTTTCTAAGTACCGAAATCAACAGAATTTTTCTAAGTACCGAAATCGGCAGAATTTTTCTAAGTACCGAAAATGTCAGAAATTTTCTAAGTACTGAAAACTTCTGAGTCTTTTCAAAGTACCGATAAAGGCAGAAATTTTCCAAGTACCGATATCGTCAGAATTTTTCTAAGTACCGAAATCAAAAGAATTTTTCTAAGTACCGAAAACGTCAGAAATTTTCTAAGTACTGCAAACTTCCTAGTCTTTTCAAAGTACCGAAAAAGGCAGAATTTTTCAAAGTACCGAAATCGTCAGAATTTTCTAAGTACCGAAATCGGCAGAATTTTTATAAGTACCGAAAACTTCTGTATCTTTAATAAGTATCGAAATCGTAAGAATTTTTCTAAGTACCGAAATCGACTGAATTTTTCTAAGTACCGAAATCAACAGAATTTTTCTAAGTACCGAAAATGTCAGAAATTTTCTAAGTACCGAAAACTTCTGAGTCTTTTCAAAGTACCGAAAAAGGCAGAAATTTTCTAAGTACCGAAATCAAAAGAATTTTTCTAAGTACCGAAAACGTCAGAAATTTTCTAAGTACCGAAAACTTCCGAGTCTTTTCTAAGTACCGAAATCGACAGAATTTTTCTAAGTACCGAAATCAACAGAATTTTTCTAAGTACCGAAATCGGCAGAATTTTTCTAAGTACCGAAAACTTCTGAATGTTTAATAAGTATCGAAATCGTAAGTATTTTTCTAAGTACCGAAAATGTCAGAAATTTTCTAAGTACTGCAAACTTCTGAGTCTTTTCAAAGTACCGAAAAAGGCTGAAATTTTCCAAGTACCGAAATCAACAGAATTTTTCTAAGTACTGAATTCGACAGAATTTTTCTAAGTACCGAAAACTTTTGAATGTTTTCTAAGTACCGAAAAAGGCAGAAATTTTCCAAGTACCGAAATCAAAAGAATTTTTCTAAGTACCGAAAACGTCAGAAATTTTCTAAGTACCGAAAACTTCCGAGTCTTTTCTAAGTACCGAAATCGACAGAATTTTTCTAAGTACCGAAATCAACAGAATTTTTCTAAGTACCGAAATCTTCAGAATTTTTCTAAGTACCGAAAACTTCTGTATCTTTAATAAGTATCGAAGTCGTAAGAATTTTTCTAAGTACCGAAATCGACTGAATTTTTCTAAGTACCGAAATCAACAGAATTTTTCTAAGTACCGAAAATGTCAGAAATTTTCTAAGTACCGAAAACTTCTGAATGTTTAATAAGTATCGAAATCGTAAGAATTTTTCTAAGTACCGGAAACGTCAGAAATTTTCTAAGTACCGAAATCACCAGAATTTTTCTAAAAACCGAAATCGTCAGAAATTTTCTAAGTACCGAAAACTTCTGAGTCTTTTCAAAGTACCGAAAAAGGCAGAAATTTTCCAAGTACCGAAATCAAGAGAATTTTTCTAAGTACCGAAATCGGCAGAATTTTTCTAAGTACCGAAAATGTCAGAAATTTTCTAAGCACCGAAAACGTCAGATATTTTCTAAGTACTGAAAACTTCTGAGTCTTTTCAAAGTACCGAAAAAGGCAGAAATTTTCCAAGTACCGAAATCATCAGAATTTTTCTAAGTACCGAAAACGTCAGAAATTTTCTAAGTACCGAAAACTTCCGAGTCTTTTCTAAGTACCGAGAGAGACAGAATTTTTCTAAGTACCGAAAACTTCTGAATGTTTAATAAGTATCGAAATCGTAAGAATTTTTCTAAGTACCGGAAACGTCAGAAATTTTCTAAGTACCGAAATCACCAGAATTTTTCTAAAAACCGAAATCGTCAGAATTTTTCTAAGTACCGAAATCGTCAGAAATTTTCTAAGTACCGAAAACTTCTGAGTCTTTTCAAAGTACCGAAAAAGGCAGAAATTTTCCAAGTACCGAAATCAAGAGAATTTTTCTAAGTACCGAAATCGGCAGAATTTTTCTAAGTACCGAAAATGCCAGAAATTTTCTAAGTACCGAAAACGTCAGATATTTTCTAAGTACTGAAAACTTCTGAGTCTTTTCAAAGTACCGAAAAAGGCAGAAATTTTCCAAGTACCGAAATCGACAGAATTTTTCTAAGTACCGAAAACGTCAGAAATTTTCTAAGTATCGAAAAGGTCAGACATTTTCTAAGATCCGAAATCATCAGAATTTTTCTAAGTACCGAAATCGTCAGAATTTTCTAAGTACCGAAATCAAAAGAATTTTTCTAAGTACCGAAATCAAAAGAATTTTTCTAAGTACCGAAAACGTCAGAAATTTTCTAAGTACTGAAAACTTCTGAGTCTTTTCAAAGTACCGAAAAAGGCAGAAATTTTCCAAGTACCGAAATCAACAGAATTTTTCTAAGTACCGAATTCGACAGAATTTTTCTAAGTACCGAAAACTTTTGAATGTTTTCTAAGTACCGAAAAAGGCAGAAATTTTCTAAGTACCGAAATCAAAAGAATTTTTCTAAGTACCGAAAACGTCAGAAATTTTCTAAGTACCGAAAACTTCCGAGTCTTTTCTAAGTACCGAAATCGACAGAATTTTTCTAAGTACCGAAATCAACAGAATTTTTCTAAGTACCGAAATCGGCAGAATTTTTCTAAGTACCGAAATCAACAGAATTTTTCTAAGTACCGAAATCGGCAGAATTTTTCTAAGAACCGAAAACTTCTGAATGTTTAATAAGTATCGAAATCGTAAGTATTTTTCTAAGTACCGAAAATGTCAGAAATTTTCTAAGTACTGCAAACTTCTGAGTCTTTTCAAAGTACCGAAAAAGGCAGAAATTTTCCAAGTACGGAAATCAACAGAATTTTTCTAAGTACCGAATTCGACAGAATTTTTCTAAGTAACGAAAACTTCTGAATGTTTTCTAAGTACCGAAAAAGGCAGAAATTTTCCAAGTACCGATATCGTCAGAATTATTCTAAGTACCGAAATCAAAAGAATTTTTCTAAGTACCGAAAACGTCAGAAATTTTCTAAGTACTGCAAACTTCCTAGTCTTTTCAAAGTACCGAAAAAGGCAGAATTTTTCAAAGTACCGAAATCGTCAGAATTTTCTAAGTACCGAAATCGGCAGAATTTTTATAAGTACCGAAAACTTCTGTATCTTTAATAAGTATCGAAATCGTAAGAATTTTTCTAAGTACCGAAATCGACTGAATTTTTCTAAGTACCGAAATCAACAGAATTTTTCTAAGTACCGAAAATGTCAGAAATTTTCTAAGTACCGAAAACTTCTGAGTCTTTTCAAAGTACCGAAAAAGGCAGAAATTTTCTAAGTACCGAAATCAAAAGAATTTTTCTAAGTACCGAAAACGTCAGAAATTTTCTAAGTACCGAAAACTTCCGAGTCTTTTCTAAGTACCGAAATCGACAGAATTTTTCTAAGTACCGAAATCAACAGAATTTTTCTAAGTACCGAAATCGGCAGAATTTTTCTAAGTACCGAAAACTTCTGAATGTTTAATAAGTATCGAAATCGTAAGTATTTTTCTAAGTACCGAAAATGTCAGAAATTTTCTAAGTACTGCAAACTTCTGAGTCTTTTCAAAGTACCGAAAAAGGCAGAAATTTTCCAAGTACCGAAATCAACAGAATTTTTCTAAGTACTGAATTCGACAGAATTTTTCTAAGTACCGAAAACTTTTGAATGTTTTCTAAGTACCGAAAAAGGCAGAAATTTTCTAAGTACCGAAATCAAAAGAATTTTTCTAAGTACCGAAAACGTCAGAAATTTTCTAAGTACCGAAAACTTCCGAGTCTTTTCTAAGTACCGAAATCGACAGAATTTTTCTAAGTACCGAAATCAACAGAATTTTTCTAAGTACCGAAATCGGCAGAATTTTTCTAAGTACCGAAAACTTCTGTATCTTTAATAAGTATCGAAGTCGTAAGAATTTTTCTAAGAACCGAAATCGACTGAATTTTTCTAAGTACCGAAATCAACAGAATTTTTCTAAGTACCGAAAACGTCAGAAATTTTCTAAGTACTGAAAACTTCTGAGTCTTTTCAAAGTACCGAAAAAGGCAGAAATTTTCCAAGTACCGAAATCAGCAGAATTTTTCTAAGTTCCGAAATCATCAGAATTTTTCTAAGTACCGAAATCATCAGAATTTTTCTAAGTACCGAAAACTTCTGAATGTTTAATAAGTATCGAAATCGTAAGAATTTTTCTAAGTACCGGAAACGTCAGAAATTTTCTAAGTACCGAAATAACCAGAATTTTTCTAAAAACCGAAATCGTCAGAAATTTTCTAAGTACCGAAAACTTCTGAGTCTTTTCAAAGTACCGAAAAAGGCAGAAATTTTCCAAGTACCGAAATCAAGAGAATTTTTCTAAGTACCGAAATCGGCAGAAATTTTCTAAGTACCGAAAATGTCAGAAATTTTCTAAGTACCGAAAACGTCAGATATTTTCTAAGTACTGAAAACTTCTGAGTCTTTTCAAAGTACCGAAAAAGGCAGAAATTTTCCAAGTACCGAAATCGACAGAATTTTTCTAAGTACCGAAAACGTCAGAAATTTTCTAAGTATCGAAAAGGTCAGAAATTTTCTAAGATCCGAAATCATCAGAATTTTTCTAAGTACCGAAATCGTCAGAATTTTCTAAGTACCGAAATCAAAAGAATTTTTCTTAGTACCGAAATCAAAAGAATTTTTCTAAGTACCGAAAACGTCAGAAATTTTCTAAGTACTGAAAACTTCTGAGTGTTTTCAAAGTACCGAAAAAGGCAGAAATTTTCCAAGTACCGAAATCAACAGAATTTTTCTAAGTACCGAATTCGACAGAATTTTTCTAAGTACCGAAAACTTTTGAATGTTTTCTAAGTACCGAAAAAGGCAGAAATTTTCTAAGTACCGAAATCAAAAGAATTTTTCTAAGTACCGAAAACGTCAGAAATTTTCTAAGTACCGAAAACTTCCGAGTCTTTTCTAAGTACCGAAATCGACAGAATTTTTCTAAGTACCGAAAGCAACATAATTTTTCTAAGTACCGAAATCGGTAGAATTTTTCTAAGTACCGAAATCAACAGAATTTTTCTAAGTACCGAAATGGGCAGAATTTTTCTAAGTACCGAAAACTTCTGAATGTTTAATAAGTATCGAAATCGTAAGTATTTTTTTAAGTACCGAAAATGTCAGAAATTTTCTAAGTACTGCAAACTTCTGAGTCTTTTCAAAGTACCGAAAAAGGCAGAAATTTTCCAAGTACCGAAATCAAGAGAATTTTTCTAAGTACCGAAATCGGCAGAATTTTTCTAAGTACCGAAAATGTCAGAAATTTTCTAAGTACTGAAAACGTCAGATATTTTCTAAGTACTGAAAACTTCTGAGTCTTTTCAAAGTACCGAAAAAGGCAGAAATTTTCCAAGTACCGAAATCGACAGAATTTTTCTAAGTACCGAAAACGTCAGAAATTTTCTAAGTATCGAAAAGGTCAGAAATTTTCTAAGATCCGAAATCATCAGAATTTTTCTAAGTACCGAAATCGTCAGAATTTTCTAAGTACCGAAATCAAAAGAATTTTTCTAAGTACCGAAATCAAAAGAATTTTTCTAAGTACCGAAAACGTCAGAAATTTTCTAAGTACTGAAAACTTCTGAGTCTTTTCAAAGTACCGAAAAAGGCAGAAATTTTCCAAGTACCGAAATCAACAGAATTTTTCTAAGTACCGAATTCGACAGAATTTTTCTAAGTACCGAAAACTTTTGAATGTTTTCTAAGTACCGAAAAAGGCAGAAATTTTCTAAGTACCGAAATCAAAAGAATTTTTCTAAGTACCGAAAACGTCAGAAATTTTCTAAGTACCGAAAACTTCCGAGTCTTTTCTAAGTACCGAAATCGACAGAATTTTTCTAAGTACCGAAATCAACAGAATTTTTCTAAGTACCGAAATCGGCAGAATTTTTCTAAGTACCGAAATCAACAGAATTTTTCTAAGTACCGAAATCGGCAGAATTTTTCTAAGAACCGAAAACTTCTGAATGTTTAATAAGTATCGAAATCGTAAGTATTTTTCTAAGTACCGAAAATGTCAGAAATTTTCTGAGTACTGCAAACTTCTGAGTCTTTTCAAAGTACCAAAAAAGGCAGAAATTTTCCAAGTACGGAAATCAACAGAATTTTTCTAAGTACCGAATTCGACAGAATTTTTCTAAGTAACGAAAACTTCTGAATGTTTTCTAAGTACCGAAAAAGGCAGAAATTTTGTAAGTACCGAAAACTTCCGAGTCTTTTCTAAGTACCGAAATCGACAGATTTTTTCTAAGTACCGAAATCAACAGAATTTTTCTAAGTACCGAAATCGGCAGAATTTTTCTATTTACCGAAAATGTCAGAAATTTTCTAAGTACTGAAAACTTCTGAGTCTTTTCAAAGTACCGATAAAGGCAGAAATTTTCCAAGTACCGATATCGTCAGAATTTTTCTAAGTACCGAAATCAAAAGAATTTTTCTAAGTACCGAAAACGTCAGAAATTTTCTAAGTACTGCAAACTTCCTAGTCTTTTCAAAGTACCGAAAAATGCAGAATTTTTCAAAGTACCGAAATCGTCAGAATTTTCTAAGTACCGAAATCGGCAGAATTTTTATAAGTACCGAAAACTTCTGTATCTTTAATAAGTATCGAAATCGTAAGAATTTTTCTAAGTACCGAAATCGACTGAATTTTTCTAAGTACCGAAATCAACAGAATTTTTCTAAGTACCGAAAATGTCAGAAATTTTCTAAGTACCGAAAACTTCTGAGTCTTTTCAAAGTACCGAAAAAGGCAGAAATTTTCTAAGTACCGAAATCAAAAGAATTTTTCTAAGTACCGAAAACGTCAGAAATTTTCTAAGTACCGAAAACTTCCGAGTCTTTTCTAAGTACCGAAATCGACAGAATTTTTCTAAGTACCGAAATCAACAGAATTTTTCTAAGTACCGAAATCGGCAGAATTTTTCTAAGTACCGAAAACTTCTGAATGTTTAATAAGTATCGAAATCGTAAGTATTTTTCTAAGTACCGAAAATGTCAGAAATTTTCTAAGTACTGCAAACTTCTGAGTCTTTTCAAAGTACCGAAAAAGGCAGAAATTTTCCAAGTACCGAAATCAACAGAATTTTTCTAAGTACTGAATTCGACAGAATTTTTCTAAGTACCGAAAACTTTTGAATGTTTTCTAAGTACCGAAAAAGGCAGAAATTTTCTAAGTACCGAAATCAAAAGAATTTTTCTAAGTACCGAAAACGTCAGAAATTTTCTAAGTACCGAAAACTTCCGAGTCTTTTCTAAGTACCGAAATCGACAGAATTTTTCTAAGTACCGAAATCAACAGAATTTTTCTAAGTACCGAAATCGGCAGAATTTTTCTAAGTACCGAAAACTTCTGTATCTTTAATAAGTATCGAAGTCGTAAGAATTTTTCTAAGTACCGAAATCGACAGATTTTTTCTAAGTACCGAAATCAACAGAATTTTTCTAAGTACCGAAATCGGCAGAATTTTTCTAAGTACCGAAAATGTCAGAAATTTTCTAAGTACTGAAAACTTCTGAGTCTTTTCAAAGTACCGATAAAGGCAGAAATTTTCCAAGTACCGATATCGTCAGAATTTTTCTAAGTACCGAAATCAAAAGAATTTTTCTAAGTACCGAAAACGTCAGAAATTTTCTAAGTACTGCAAACTTCCTAGTCTTTTCAAAGTACCGAAAAAGGCAGAATTTTTCAAAGTACCGAAATCGTCAGAATTTTCTAAGTACCGAAATCGGCAGAATTTTTATAAGTACCGAAAACTTCTGTATCTTTAATAAGTATCGAAATCGTAAGAATTTTTCTAAGTACCGAAATCGACTGAATTTTTCTAAGTACCGAAATCAACAGAATTTTTCTAAGTACCGAAAATGTCAGAAATTTTCTAAGTACCGAAAACTTCTGAGTCTTTTCAAAGTACCGAAAAAGGCAGAAATTTTCTAAGTACCGAAATCAAAAGAATTTTTCTAAGTACCGAAAACGTCAGAAATTTTCTAAGTACCGAAAACTTCCGAGTCTTTTCTAAGTACCGAAATCGACAGAATTTTTCTAAGTACCGAAATCAACAGAATTTTTCTAAGTACCGAAATCGGCAGAATTTTTCTAAGTACCGAAAACTTCTGAATGTTTAATAAGTATCGAAATCGTAAGTATTTTTCTAAGTACCGAAAATGTCAGAAATTTTCTAAGTACTGCAAACTTCTCAGTCTTTTCAAAGTACCGAAAAAGACAGAAATTTTCCAAGTACCGAAATCAACAGAATTTTTCTAAGTACTGAATTCGACAGAATTTTTCTAAGTACCGAAAACTTTTGAATGTTTTCTAAGTACCGAAAAAGGCAGAAATTTTCTAAGTACCGAAATCAAAAGAATTTTTCTAAGTACCGAAAACGTCAGAAATTTTCTAAGTACCGAAAACTTCCGAGTCTTTTCTAAGTACCGAAATCGACAGAATTTTTCTAAGTACCGAAATCAACAGAATTTTTCTAAGTACCGAAATCGGCAGAATTTTTCTAAGTACCGAAAACTTCTGTATCTTTAATAAGTATCGAAGTCGTAAGAATTTTTCTAAGTACCGAAATCGACTGAATTTTTCTAAGTACCGAAATCAACAGAATTTTTCTAAGTACCGAAAACGTCAGAAATTTTCTAAGTACTGAAAACTTCTGAGTCTTTTCAAAGTACCGAAAAAGGCAGAAATTTTCCAAGTACCGAAATCAGCAGAATTTTTCTAAGTTCCGAAATCATCAGAATTTTTCTAAGTACCGAAATCATCAGAATTTTTCTAAGTACCGAAAACTTCTGAATGTTTAATAAGTATCGAAATCGTAAGTATTTTTCTAAGTACCGAAAATGTCAGAAATTTTCTAAGTACTGCAAACTTCTGAGTCTTTTCAAAGTACCGAAAAAGGCAGAAATTTTCCAAGTACCGAAATCAACAGAATTTTTCTAAGTACTGAATTCGACAGAATTTTTCTAAGTAACGAAAACTTCTGTATCTTTAATAAGTATCGAAATCGTAAGAATTTTTCTAAGTACCGAAATCGACTGAATTTTTCTAAATACCGAAATCAACAGAATTTTTCTAAGTACCGAAAATGTCAGAAATTTTCTAAGTACCGAAAACTTCTGAGTCTTTTCAAAGTACCGAAAAAGGCAGAAATTTTCTAAGTACCGAAATCAAAAGAATTTTTCTAAGTACCGAAAACGTCAGAAATTTTCTAAGTACCGAAAACTTCCGAGTCTTTTCTAAGTACCGAAATCGACAGAATTTTTCTAAGTACCGAAATCAACAGAATTTTTCTAAGTACCGAAATCGGCAGAATTTTTCTAAGTACCGAAAACTTCTGAATGTTTAATAAGTATCGAAATCGTAAGTATTTTTCTAAGTACCGAAAATGTCAGAAATTTTCTAAGTACTGCAAACTTCTGAGTCTTTTCAAAGTACCGAAAAAGGCAGAAATTTTCCAAGTACCGAAATCAACAGAATTTTTCTAAGTACTGAATTCGACAGAATTTTTCTAAGTACCGAAAACTTTTGAATGTTTTCTAAGTACCGAAAAAGGCAGAAATTTTCTAAGTACCGAAATCAAAAGAATTTTTCTAAGTACCGAAAACGTCAGAAATTTTCTAAGTACCGAAAACTTCCGAGTCTTTTCTAAGTACCGAAATCGACAGAATTTTTCTAAGTACCGAAATCAACAGAATTTTTCTAAGTACCGAAATCGGCAGAATTTTTCTAAGTACCGAAAACTTCTGTATCTTTAATAAGTATCGAAGTCGTAAGAATTTTTCTAAGTACCGAAATCGACTGAATTTTTCTAAGTACCGAAATCAACAGAATTTTTATAAGTACCGAAATCGGCAGAATTTTTCTAAGTACCGAAAACGTCAGAAATTTTCTAAGTACTGAAAACTTCTGAGTCTTTTCAAAGTACCGAAAAAGGCAGAAATTTTCCAAGTACCGAAATCAGCAGAATTTTTCTAAGTTCTGAAATCATCAGAATTTTTCTAAGTACCGAAATCATCAGAATTTTTCTAAGTACCGAAAACTTCTGAATGTTTAATAAGTATCGAAATCGTAAGAATTTTTCTAAGTACCGGAAACGTCAGAAATTTTCTAAGTACCGAAATCACCAGAATTTTTCTAAAAACCAAAATCGTCAGAAATTTTCTAAGTACCGAAAACTTCTGAGTCTTTTCAAAGTACCGAAAAAGGCAGAAATTTTCCAAGTACCGAAATCGACAGAATTTTTCTAAGTACCGAAAACGTCAGAAATTTTCTAAGTATCGAAAAGGTCAGAAATTTTCTAAGATGCGAAATCATCAGAATTTTTCTAAGTACCGAAATCGTCAGAATTTTCTAAGTACCGAAATCAAAAGAATTTTTCTTAGTACCGAAATCAAAAGAATTTTTCTAAGTACCGAAAACGACAGAAATTTTCTAAGAACTGAAAACTTCTGAGTCTTTTCAAAGTACCGAAAAAAGGCAGAAATTTTCCAAGTACCGAAATCAACAGAATTTTTCTAAGTACCGAATTCGACAGAATTTTTCTAAGTACCGAAAACTTTTGAATGTTTTCTAAGTACCGAAAAAGGCAGAAATTTTCTAAGTACCGAAAGCAACATAATTTTTCTAAGTACCGAAATCGGCAGAATTTTTCTAAGTACCGAAATCAACAGAATTTTTCTAAGTACCGAAATCGGCAGAATTTTTCTAAGTACCGAAAACTTCTGAATGTTTAATAAGTATCGAAATCGTAAGTATTTTTCTAAGTACCGAAAATGTCAGAAATTTTCTAAGTACTGCAAACTTCTGAGTCTTTTCAAAGTACCGAAAAAGGCAGAAATTTTCCAAGTACCGAAATCAACAGAATTTTTCTAAGTACCGAATTCGACAGAATTTTTCTAAGTAACGAAAACTTCTGAATGTTTTCTAAGTACCGAAAAAGGCAGAAATTTTGTAAGTTCCGAAAACTTCCGAGTCTTTTCTAAGTACCGAAATCGACAGATTTTTTCTAAGTACCGAAATCAACAGAATTTTTCTAAGTACCGAAATCGGCAGAATTTTTCTAAGTACCGAAAATGTCAGAAATTTTCTAAGTACTGAAAACTTCTGAGTCTTTTCAAAGTACCGAAATCAAAAGAATTTTTCTAAGTACCGAAAACGTCAGAAATTTTCTAAGTACCGAAAACTTCCGAGTCTTTTCTAAGTACCGAAATCGACAGAATTTTTCTAAGTACCGAAATCAACAGAATTTTTCTAAGTACCGAAATCGGCAGAATTTTTCTAAGTACCGAAAACTTCTGTATCTTTAATAAGTATCGAAGTCGTAAGAATTTTTCTAAGTACCGAAATCGACTGAATTTTTCTAAGTACCGAAATCAACAGAATTTTTCTAAGTACCGAAAACGTCAGAAATTTTCTAAGTACTGAAAACTTCTGAGTCTTTTCAAAGTACCGAAAAAGGCAGAAATTTTCCAAGTACCGAAATCAGCAGAATTTTTCTAAGTTCTGAAATCATCAGAATTTTTCTAAGTACCGAAATCATCAGAATTTTTCTAAGTACCGAAAACTTCTGAATGTTTAATAAGTATCGAAATCGTAAGAATTTTTCTAAGTACCGGAAACGTCAGAAATTTTCTAAGTACCGAAATCACCAGAATTTTTCTAAAAACCAAAATCGTCAGAAATTTTCTAAGTACCGAAAACTTCTGAGTCTTTTCAAAGTACCGAAAAAGGCAGAAATTTTCCAAGTACCGAAATCGACAGAATTTTTCTAAGTACCGAAAACGTCAGAAATTTTCTAAGTATCGAAAAGGTCAGAAATTTTCTAAGATGCGAAATCATCAGAATTTTTCTAAGTACCGAAATCGTCAGAATTTTCTAAGTACCGAAATCAAAAGAATTTTTCTTAGTACCGAAATCAAAAGAATTTTTCTAAGTACCGAAAACGTCAGAAATTTTCTAAGTACTGAAAACTTCTGAGTCTTTTCAAAGTACCGAAAAAGGCAGAAATTTTCCAAGTACCGAAATCAACAGAATTTTTCTAAGTACCGAATTCGACAGAATTTTTCTAAGTACCGAAAACTTTTGAATGTTTTCTAAGTACCGAAAAAGGCAGAAATTTTCTAAGTACCGAAAGCAACATAATTTTTCTAAGTACCGAAATCGGCAGAATTTTTCTAAGTACCGAAATCAACAGAATTTTTCTAAGTACCGAAATCGGCAGAATTTTTCTAAGTACCGAAAACTTCTGAATGTTTAATAAGTATCGAAATCGTAAGTATTTTTCTAAGTACCGAAAATGTCAGAAATTTTCTAAGTACTGCAAACTTCCGAGTCTCTTCTAAGTACCGAAATCGACAGATTTTTTCTAAGTACCGAAATCAACAGAATTTTTCTAAGTACCGAAATCGGCAGAATTTTTCTAAGTACCGAAAATGTCAGAAATTTTCTAAGTACTGAAAACTTCTGAGTCTTTTCAAAGTACCGATAAAGGCAGAAATTTTCCAAGTACCGAAAACGTCAGAAATTTTCTAAGTACTGCAAACTTCCTAGTCTTTTCAAAGTACCGAAAAAGGCAGAATTTTTCAAAGTACCGAAATCGTCAGAATTTTCTAAGTACCGAAATCGGCAGAATTTTTCTAAGTACCGAAAACTTCTGTATCTTTAATAAGTATCGAAATCGTAAGAATTTTTCTAAGTACCGAAATCGTTTGAATTTTTCTAAGTACCGAAATCAACAGAATTTTTCTAAGTACCGAAAATGTCAGAAATTTTCTAAGTACCGAAAACTTCTGAGTCTTTTCAAAGTACCGAAAAAGGCAGAAATTTTCCAAGTACCGAAATCAAGAGAATTTTTCTAAGTACCGAAATCGGCAGAATTTTTCTAAGTACCGAAAATGTCAGAAATTTTCTAAGTACCGAAAACGTCAGATATTTTCTAAGTACTGAAAACTTCTGAGTCTTTTCAAAGTACCGAAAAAGGCAGAAATTTTCCAAGTACCGAAATCGACAGAATTTTTCTAAGTACCGAAAACTTCCGAGTCTTTTCTAAGTACCGAAATCGACAGAATTTTTCTAAGTACCGAAAGCAACATAATTTTTCTAAGTACCGAAATCGGCAGAATTTTTCTAAGTACCGAAATCAACAGAATTTTTCTAAGTACCGAAATCGGCAGAATTTTTCTAAGTACCGAAAACTTCTGAATGTTTAATAAGTATCGAAATCGTAAGTATTTTTCTAAGTACCGAAAATGTCAGAAATTTTCTAAGTACTGCAAACTTCTGAGTCTTTTCAAAGTACCGAAAAAGGCAGAAATTTTCCAAGTACCGAAATCAACAGAATTTTTCTAAGTACCGAATTCGACAGAATTTTTCTAAGTAACGAAAACTTCTGAATGTTTTCTAAGTACCGAAAAAGGCAGAAATTTTGTAAGTACCGAAAACTTCCGAGTCTTTTCTAAGTACCGAAATCGACAGATTTTTTCTAAGTACCGAAATCAACAGAATTTTTCTAAGTACCGAAATCGGCAGAATTTTTCTAAGTACCGAAAATGTCAGAAATTTTCTAAGTACCGAAAACTTCTGAGTCTTTTCAAAGTACCGAAAAAGGCAGAAATTTTCCAAGTACCGAAATCAACAGAATTTTTCTAAGTACCGAAAACGTCAGATATTTTCTAAGTATCGAAAAGGTCAGAAATTTTCTAAGATCCGAAATCATCAGAATGTTTCTAAGTTCCGAAATCGTCAGAATTTTCTAAGTACCGATATCGTCAGAATTTTTCTAAGTACCGAAATCAAAAGAATTTTTCTAAGTACCGAAATCGTTTGAATTTTTCTAAGTACCGAAATCAACAGAATTTTTCTAAGTACCGAAAATGTCAGAAATTTTCTAAGTACCGAAAACTTCTGAGTCTTTTCAAAGTACCGAAAAAGGCAGAAATTTTCCAAGTACCGAAATCAAGAGAATTTTTCTAAGTACCGAAATCGGCAGAATTTTTCTAAGTACCGAAAATGTCAGAAATTTTCTAAGTACCGAAAACGTCAGATATTTTCTAAGTACTGAAAACTTCTGAGTCTTTTCAAAGTACCGAAAAAGGCAGAAATTTTCCAAGTACCGAAATCGACAGAATTTTTCTAAGTACCGAAAACGTCAGAAATTTTCTAAGTATCGAAAAGGTCAGAAATTTTCTAAGATCCGAAATCATCAGAATTTTTCTAAGTACCGAAATCGTCAGAATTTTCTAAGTACCGAAATCAAAAGAATTTTTCTAAGAACCGAAATCAAAAGAATTTTTCTAAGTACCGAAAACGTCAGAAATTTTCTAAGTACTGAAAACTTCTGAGTCTTTTCAAAGTACCGAAAAAGGCAGAAATTTTCCAAGTACCGAAATCAACAGAATTTTTCTAAGTACCGAATTCGACAGAATTTTTCTAAGTACAGAAAATTTCCGAGTCTTTTCTAAGTACCGAAATCGACAGAATTTTTCTAAGTACCGAAAGCAACATAATTTTTCTAAGTACCGAAATCGGCAGAATTTTTCTAAGTACCGAAATCAACAGAATTTTTCTAAGTACCGAAATCGGCAGAATTTTTCTAAGTACCGAAAACTTCTGAATGTTTAATAAGTATCGAAATCGTAAGTATTTTTCTAAGTACCGAAAATGTCAGAAATTTTCTAAGTACTGCAAACTTCTGAGTCTTTTCAAAGTACCGAAAAAGGCAGAAATTTTTCAAGTACCGAAATCAACAGAATTTTTCTAAGTACCGAATTCGACAGAATTTTTCTAAGTAACGAAAACTTCTGAATGTTTTCTAAGTACCGAAAAAGGCAGAAATTTTGTAAGTACCGAAAACTTCCGAGTCTTTTCTAAGTACCGAAATCGACAAATTTTTTCTAAGTACCGAAATCAACAGAATTTTTCTAAGTACCGAAATCAAAAGAATTTTTCTAAGTACCGAAAACGTCAGAAATTTTCTAAGTACTGCAAACTTCCTAGTCTTTTCAAAGTACCGAAAAAGGCAGAATTTTTCAAAGTACCGAAATCGTCAGAATTTTCTAAGTACTGAAATCGGCAGAATTTTTCTAAGTACCGAAAACTTCTGTATCTTTAATAAGTATCGAAATCGTAAGAATTTTTCTAAGTACCGAAATCGTTTGAATTTTTCTAAGTACCGAAATCAACAGAATTTTTCTAAGTACCGAAAATGTCAGAAATTTTCTAAGTACCGAAAACTTCTGAGTCTTTTCAAAGTACCGAAAAAGGCAGAAATTTTCTAAGTACCGAAATCAAAAGAATTTTTCTAAGTACCGAAAACGTCAGAAATTTTCTAAGTACCGAAAACTTCCGAGTCTTTTCTAAGTACCGAAATCGACAGAATTTTTCTAAGTACCGAAATCAACAGAATTTTTCTAAGTACCGAAATCGGCAGAATTTTTCTAAGTACCGAAAACTTCTGAATGTTTAATAAGTATCGAAATCGTAAGTATTTTTCTAAGTACCGAAAATGTCAGAAATTTTCTAAGTACTGCAAACTTCTGAGTCTTTTCAAAGTACCGAAAAAGGCAGAAATTTTCCAAGTACCGAAATCAACAGAATTTTTCTAAGTACCGAATTCGACAGAATTTTTCTAAGTACCGAAAACTTTTGAATGTTTTCTAAGTACCGAAAAAGGCAGAAATTTTCTAAGTACCGAAATCAAAAGAATTTTTCTAAGTACCGAAAACGTCAGAAATTTTCTAAGTTCCGAAAACTTCCGAGTCTTTTCTAAGTACCGAAATCGACAGAATTTTTCTAAGTACCGAAATCAACAGAATTTTTCTAAGTACCGAAATCGGCAGAATTTTTCTAAGTACCGAAAACTTCTGAATGTTTAATAAGTATCGAAATCGTAAGTATTTTTCTAAGTACCGAAAATGTCAGAAATTTTCTAAGTACCGAAAACTTCTGAGTCTTTTCAAAGTACCGAAATCAACAGAATTTTTCTAAGTACCGAAATCGGCAGAATTTTTCTAAGTACCGAAAATGTCAGAAATTTTCTAAGTACCGAAAACTTCTGAGTCTTTTCGAAGTACCGAAAAAGGCAGAAATTTTCTAAGTACCGAAATCAAAAGAATTTTTCTAAGTACCGAAATCGGCAGAATTTTTCTAAGTACAGAAAACTTCTGAATGTTTAATAAGTATCGAAATCGTAAGTATTTTTCTAAGTACCGAAAATGTCAGAAATTTTCTAAGTACTGCAAACTTCTGAGTCTTTTCAAAGTACCGAAAAAGGCAGAAATTTTCCAAGTACCGAAATCAACAGAATTTTTCTAAGTACCGAATTCGACAGAATTTTTCTAAGTAACGAAAACTTCTGAATGTTTTCTAAGTACCGAAAAAGGCAGAAATTTTGTAAGTACCGAAAACTTCCGAGTCATTTCTAAGTACCGAAATCGACAGATTTTTTCTAAGTACCGAAATCAACAGAATTTTTCTAAGTACCGAAATCGGCAGAATTTTTCTAAGTACCGAAAATGTCAGAAATTTTCTAAGTACCGAAAACTTCTGAGTCTTTTCAAAGTACCGAAAAAGGCAGAAATTTTCTAAGTACCGAAATCAAAAGAATTTTTCTAAGTACCGAAAACGTCAGAAATTTTCTAAGTACCGAAAACTTCCGAGTCTTTTTTAAGTACCGAAATCGACAGAATTTTTCAAAGTACCGAAATCAACAGAATTTTTCTAAGTACCGAAATCGGCAGAATTTTTCTAAGTACCGAAAACTTCTGAATGTTTAATAAGTATCGAAATCGTAAGTATTTTTCTTAGTACCGAAAATGTCAGAAATTTTCTAAGTACTGCAAACTTCTGAGTCTTTTCAAAGTACCGAAAAAGGCAGAAATTTTCCAAGTACCGATATCAACAGAATTTTTCTAAGTACCGAATTCGACAGAATTTTTCTAAGTAACGAAAACTTCTGAATGTTTTCTAAGTACCGAAAAAGGCAGAAATTTTGTAAGTACCGAAAACTTCCGAGTCTTTTCTAAGTACCGAAATCGACAGATTTTTTCTAAGTACCGAAATCAACAGAATTTTTCTAAGTACCGAAATCGGCAGAATTTTTCTAAGTACCGAAAATGTCAGAAATTTTCTAAGTACTGAAAACTTCTGAGTCTTTTCAAAGTACCGAAAAAGGCAGAAATTTTCCAAGTACCAAAATCGACAGAATTTTTCTAAGTACCGAAATCATCAGAATTTTTCAAAGAACCGAAAACGTCAGAAATTTTCTAAGTACCGAAAACTTCTGAGTCTTTTCAAAGTACCGAAATCAACGGAATTTTTCTAAGTACCAAATTCAACAGAATTTTTCTAAGTACCGAAATAAACAGAATTTTTCTAAGTACCGAAATCGGCAGAATTTTTCGAAGTACCGAAAACGTCAGAAATTTTCTAAGTACCGAAAACGTCAGAAATTTTCTAAGTACTGAAAACTTCTGAGTCTTTTCAAAGTACCGAAAAAGGCAGAAATTTTCCAAGTACCGAAATCAACAGAATTTTTCTAAGTACCGAATTCGACAGAATTTTTCTAAGTACCGAAAACTTTTGAATGTTTTCTAAGTACCGAAAAAGGCAGAAATTTTCTAAGTACCGAAATCAAAAGAATTTTTCTAAGTACCGAAAACGTCAGAAATTTTCTAAGTACCGAAAACTTCCGAGTCTTTTCTAAGTACCGAAATCGACAGAATTTTTCTAAGTACCGAAATCAACAGAATTTTTCTAAGTACCGAAATCGGCAGAATTTTTCTAAGTACCGAAAATGTCAGAAATTTTCTAAGTACCGAAAACTTCTGAGTCTTTTCGAAGTACCGAAAAAGGCAGAAATTTTCTAAGTACCGAAATCAAAAGAATTTTTCTAAGTACCGAAATCGGCAGAATTTTTCTAAGTACAGAAAACTTCTGAATGTTTAATAAGTATCGAAATCGTAAGTATTTTTCTAAGTACCGAAAATGTCAGAAATTTTCTAAGTACTGCAAACTTCTGAGTCTTTTCAAAGTACCGAAAAAGGCAGAAATTTTCCAAGTACCGAAATCAACAGAATTTTTCTAAGTACCGAATTCGACAGAATTTTTCTAAGTAACGAAAACTTCTGAATGTTTTCTAAGTACCGAAAAAGGCAGAAATTTTGTAAGTACCGAAAACTTCCGAGTCATTTCTAAGTACCGAAATCGACAGATTTTTTCTAAGTACCGAAATCAACAGAATTTTTCTAAGTACCGAAATCGGCAGAATTTTTCTAAGTACCGAAAATGTCAGAAATTTTCTAAGTACCGAAAACTTCTGAGTCTTTTCAAAGTACCGAAAAAGGCAGAAATTTTCTAAGTACCGAAATCAAAAGAATTTTTCTAAGTACCGAAAACGTCAGAAATTTTCTAAGTACCGAAAACTTCCGAGTCTTTTTTAAGTACCGAAATCGACAGAATTTTTCAAAGTACCGAAATCAACAGAATTTTTCTAAGTACCGAAATCGGCAGAATTTTTCTAAGTACCGAAAACTTCTGAATGTTTAATAAGTATCGAAATCGTAAGTATTTTTCTTAGTACCGAAAATGTCAGAAATTTTCTAAGTACTGCAAACTTCTGAGTCTTTTCAAAGTACCGAAAAAGGCAGAAATTTTCCAAGTACCGATATCAACAGAATTTTTCTAAGTACCGAATTCGACAGAATTTTTCTAAGTAACGAAAACTTCTGAATGTTTTCTAAGTACCGAAAAAGGCAGAAATTTTGTAAGTACCGAAAACTTCCGAGTCTTTTCTAAGTACCGAAATCGACAGATTTTTTCTAAGTACCGAAATCAACAGAATTTTTCTAAGTACCGAAATCGGCAGAATTTTTCTAAGTACCGAAAATGTCAGAAATTTTCTAAGTACTGAAAACTTCTGAGTCTTTTCAAAGTACCGAAAAAGGCAGAAATTTTCCAAGTACCAAAATCGACAGAATTTTTCTAAGTACCGAAATCATCAGAATTTTTCAAAGAACCGAAAACGTCAGAAATTTTCTAAGTACCGAAAACTTCTGAGTCTTTTCAAAGTACCGAAATCAACGGAATTTTTCTAAGTACCAAATTCAACAGAATTTTTCTAAGTACCGAAATAAACAGAATTTTTCTAAGTACCGAAATCGGCAGAATTTTTCGAAGTACCGAAAACGTCAGAAATTTTCTAAGTACCGAAAACGTCAGAAATTTTCTAAGTACTGAAAACTTCTGAGTCTTTTCAAAGTACCGAAAAAGGCAGAAATTTTCCAAGTACCGAAATCAAAAGAATTTTTCTAAGTACCGAAAACGTCAGAAATTTTCTAAGTACCAAAAACGTCAGAAATTTTCTAAGTACCGAAAATGTCAGAAATCTTCTTAGTTCCGAAATCGGCAGAATTTTTCTAAGTACCGAAAACTTCCGAGTCTTTTCTAAGTACCGAAATCGACAGAATTTTTCTAAGTACCGAAATCAACAGAATTTTTCTAAGTACCGAAATCGGCAGAATTTTTCTAAGTACCGAAAATGTCAGAAATTTTCTAAGTACCGAAAACTTCTGAGTCTTTTCAAAGTACAGAAAAAGGCAGAAATTTTCTAAGTACCGAAATCAAAAGAATTTTTCTAAGTACCGAAAACGTCAGAAATTTTCTAAGTACCGAAAACTTCCGAGTCTTTTCTAAGTACCGAAATCGACAGAATTTTTCTAAGTACCGAAATCGGCAGAATTTTTCTAAGTACCGAAAACTTCTGAATGTTTAATAAGTATCGAAATCGTAAGTATTTTTCTAAGTACCGAAAATGTCAGAAATTTTCTAAGTACTGCAAACTTCTGAGTCTTTTCAAAGTACCGAAAAAGGCAGAAATTTTCCAAGTACCGAAATCAACAGAATTTTTCTAAGTACCGAATTCGACAGAATTTTTCTAAGTAACGAAAACTTCTGAATGTTTTCTAAGTACCGAAAAAGGCAGAAATTTTGTAAGTACCGAAAACTTCCGAGTCTTTTCTAAGTACCGAAATCGACAAATTTTTTCTAAGTACCGAAATCAACAGAATTTTTCTAAGTACCGAAATCAAAAGAATTTTTCTAAGTACCGAAAACGTCAGAAATTTTCTAAGTACTGCAAACTTCCTAGTCTTTTCAAAGTACCGAAAAAGGCAGAATTTTTCAAAGTACCGAAATCGTCAGAATTTTCTAAGTACTGAAATCGGCAGAATTTTTCTAAGTACCGAAAACTTCTGTATCTTTAATAAGTATCGAAATCGTAAGAATTTTTCTAAGTACCGAAATCGTTTGAATTTTTCTAAGTACCGAAATCAACAGAATTTTTCTAAGTACCGAAAATGTCAGAAATTTTCTAAGTACCGAAAACTTCTGAGTCTTTTCAAAGTACCGAAAAAGGCAGAAATTTTCTAAGTACCGAAATCAAAAGAATTTTTCTAAGTACCGAAAACGTCAGAAATTTTCTAAGTACCGAAAACTTCCGAGTCTTTTATAAGTACCGAAATCGACAGAATTTTTCTAAGTACCGAAATCAACAGAATTTTTCTAAGTACCGAAATCGGCAGAATTTTTCTAAGTACCGAAAACTTCTGAATGTTTAATAAGTATCGAAATCGTAAGTATTTTTCTAAGTACCGAAAATGTCAGAAATTTTCTAAGTACTGCAAACTTCTGAGTCTTTTCAAAGTACCGAAAAAGGCAGAAATTTTCCAAGTACCGAAATCAACAGAATTTTTCTAAGTACCGAATTCGACAGAATTTTTCTAAGTACCGAAAACTTTTGAATGTTTTCTAAGTACCGAAAAAGGCAGAAATTTTCTAAGTACCGAAATCAAAAGAATTTTTCTAAGTACCGAAAACGTCAGAAATTTTCTAAGTACCAAAAACTTCCGAGTATTTTCTAAGTACCGAAATCGACAGAATTTTTCTAAGTACCGAAATCAACAGAATTTTTCTAAGTACCGAAATCGGCAGAATTTTTCTAAGTACCGAAAATGTCAGAAATTTTCTAAGTACCGAAAACTTCTGAGTCTTTTCGAAGTACCGAAAAAGGCAGAAATTTTCTAAGTACCGAAATCAAAAGAATTTTTCTAAGTACCGAAATCGGCAGAATTTTTCTAAGTACAGAAAACTTCTGAATGTTTAATAAGTATCGAAATCGTAAGTATTTTTCTAAGTACCGAAAATGTCAGAAATTTTCTAAGTACTGCAAACTTCTGAGTCTTTTCAAAGTACCGAAAAAGGCAGAAATTTTCCAAGTACCGAAATCAACAGAATTTTTCTAAGTACCGAATTCGACAGAATTTTTCTAAGTAACGAAAACTTCTGAATGTTTTCTAAGTACCGAAAAAGGCAGAAATTTTGTAAGTACCGAAAACTTCCGAGTCATTTCTAAGTACCGAAATCGACAGATTTTTTCTAAGTACCGAAATCAACAGAATTTTTCTAAGTACCGAAATCGGCAGAATTTTTCTAAGTACCGAAAATGTCAGAAATTTTCTAAGTACCGAAAACTTCTGAGTCTTTTCAAAGTACCGAAAAAGGCAGAAATTTTCTAAGTACCGAAATCAAAAGAATTTTTCTAAGTACCGAAAACGTCAGAAATTTTCTAAGTACCGAAAACTTCCGAGTCTTTTTTAAGTACCGAAATCGACAGAATTTTTCAAAGTACCGAAATCAACAGAATTTTTCTAAGTACCGAAATCGGCAGAATTTTTCTAAGTACCGAAAACTTCTGAATGTTTAATAAGTATCGAAATCGTAAGTATTTTTCTTAGTACCGAAAATGTCAGAAATTTTCTAAGTACTGCAAACTTCTGAGTCTTTTCAAAGTACCGAAAAAGGCAGAAATTTTCCAAGTACCGATATCAACAGAATTTTTCTAAGTACCGAATTCGACAGAATTTTTCTAAGTAACGAAAACTTCTGAATGTTTTCTAAGTACCGAAAAAGGCAGAAATTTTGTAAGTACCGAAAACTTCCGAGTCTTTTCTAAGTACCGAAATCGACAGATTTTTTCTAAGTACCGAAATCAACAGAATTTTTCTAAGTACCGAAATCGGCAGAATTTTTCTAAGTACCGAAAATGTCAGAAATTTTCTAAGTACTGAAAACTTCTGAGTCTTTTCAAAGTACCGAAAAAGGCAGAAATTTTCCAAGTACCAAAATCGACAGAATTTTTCTAAGTACCGAAATCATCAGAATTTTTCAAAGAACCGAAAACGTCAGAAATTTTCTAAGTACCGAAAACTTCTGAGTCTTTTCAAAGTACCGAAATCAACGGAATTTTTCTAAGTACCAAATTCAACAGAATTTTTCTAAGTACCGAAATAAACAGAATTTTTCTAAGTACCGAAATCGGCAGAATTTTTCGAAGTACCGAAAACGTCAGAAATTTTCTAAGTACCGAAAACGTCAGAAATTTTCTAAGTACTGAAAACTTCTGAGTCTTTTCAAAGTACCGAAAAAGGCAGAAATTTTCCAAGTACCGAAATCAAAAGAATTTTTCTAAGTACCGAAAACGTCAGAAATTTTCTAAGTACCAAAAACGTCAGAAATTTTCTAAGTACCGAAAATGTCAGAAATTTTCTTAGTTCCGAAATCGGCAGAATTTTTCTAAGTACCGAAAACTTCCGAGTCTTTTCTAAGTACCGAAATCAACAGAATTTTTCTAAGTACCGAAATCGGCAGAATTTTTCTAAGTACCGAAAATGTCAGAAATTTTCTAAGTACCGAAAACTTCTGAGTCTTTTCAAAGTACCGAAAAAGGCAGAAATTTTCTAAGTACCGAAATCAAAAGAATTTTTCTAAGTACCGAAAACGTCAGAAATTTTCTAAGTACCGAAAACTTCCGAGTCTTTTCTAAGTACCGAAATCGACAGAATTTTTCTAAGTACCGAAATCGGCAGAATTTTTCTAAGTACCGAAAACTTCTGAATGTTTAATAAGTATCGAAATCGTAAGTATTTTTCTAAGTACCGAAAATGTCAGAAATTTTCTAAGTACTGCAAACTTCTGAGTCTTTTCAAAGTACCGAAAAAGGCAGAAATTTTCCAAGTACCGAAATCAACAGAATTTTTCTAAGTACCGAATTCGACAGAATTTTTCTAAGTAACGAAAACTTCTGAATGTTTTCTAAGTACCGAAAAAGGCAGAAATTTTGTAAGTACCGAATACTTCCGAGTCATTTCCAAGTACCGAAATCGACAGATTTTTTCTAAGTACCGAAATCAACAGAATTTTTCTAAGTACCGAAATCGGCAGAATTTTTCTAAGTACCGAAAATGTCAGAAATTTTCTAAGTACCGAAAACTTCTGAGTCTTTTCAAAGTACCGAAAAAGGCAGAAATTTTCTAAGTACCGAAATCAAAAGAATTTTTCTAAGTACCGAAAACGTCAGAAATTTTCTAAGTACCGAAAACTTCCGAGTCTTTTTTAAGTACCGAAACCGACAGAATTTTTCAAAGTACCGAAATCAACAGAATTTTTCTAAGTACCGAAATCGGCAGAATTTTTCTAAGTACCGAAAACTTCTGAATGTTTAATAAGTATCGAAATCGTAAGTATTTTTCTAAGTACCGAAAATGTCAGAAATTTTCTAAGTACTGCAAACTTCTGAGTCTTTTCAAAGTACCGAAAAAGGCAGAAATTTTCCAAGTACCGAAATCAACAGAATTTTTCTAAGTACCGAATTCGACAGAATTTTTCTAAGTACCGAAATCAACAGAATTTTTCTAAGAACCGAAATCGGCAGAATTTTTCTAAGTACCGAAAACTTCTGAATGTTTAATAAGTATCGAAATCGTAAGTATTTTTCTAAGTACCGAAAATGTCAGAAATTTTCTAAGTACTGCAAACTTCTGAGTCTTTTCAAAGTACCGAAATCAACAGAATTTTTCTAAGTACCGAATTAGACAGAATTTTTCTAAGTACCGAAAACTTTTGAATGTTTTCTAAGTACCGAAAAAGGCAGAAATTTTCTAAGTACCGAAATCAAAAGAATTTTTCTAAGTACCGAAATCGGCAGAATTTTTCTAAGTACCGAAAATGTCAGAAATTTTCTAAGTACCGAAAACTTCTGAGTCTTTTCAAAGTACCGAAAAAGGCAGAAATTTTCTAAGTACCGAAATCAAAAGAATTTTTCTAAGTACCGAAAACGTCAGAAATTTTCTAAGTACCGAAAACTTCCGAGTCTTTTCTAAGTACCGAAATCGACAGAATTTTTCTAAGTACCGAAATCGGCAGAATTTTTCTAAGTACCGAAAACTTCTGAATGTTTAATAAGTATCGAAATCGTAAGTATTTTTCTAAGTACCGAAAATGTCAGAAATTTTCTAAGTACTGCAAACTTCTGAGTCTTTTCAAAGTACCGAAAAAGGCAGAAATTTTCCAAGTACCGAAATCAACAGAATTTTTCTAAGTACCGAATTCGACAGAATTTTTCTAAGTAACGAAAACTTCTGAATGTTTTCTAAGTACCGAAAAAGGCAGAAATTTTGTAAGTACCGAAAACTTCCGAGTCATTTCCAAGTACCGAAATCGACAGATTTTTTCTAAGTACCGAAATCAACAGAATTTTTCTAAGTACCGAAATCGGCAGAATTTTTCTAAGTACCGAAAATGTCAGAAATTTTCTAAGTACCGAAAACTTCTGAGTCTTTTCAAAGTACCGAAAAAGGCAGAAATTTTCTAAGTACCGAAATCAAAAGAATTTTTCTAAGTACCGAAAACGTCAGAAATTTTCTAAGTACCGAAAACTTCCGAGTCTTTTTTAAGTACCGAAACCGACAGAATTTTTCAAAGTACCGAAATCAACAGAATTTTTCTAAGTACCGAAATCGGCAGAATTTTTCTAAGTACCGAAAACTTCTGAATGTTTAATAAGTATCGAAATCGTAAGTATTTTTCTAAGTACCGAAAATGTCAGAAATTTTCTAAGTACTGCAAACTTCTGAGTCTTTTCAAAGTACCGAAAAAGGCAGAAATTTTCCAAGTACCGAAATCAACAGAATTTTTCTAAGTACCGAATTCGACAGAATTTTTCTAAGTACCGAAATCAACAGAATTTTTCTAAGAACCGAAATCGGCAGAATTTTTCTAAGTACCGAAAACTTCTGAATGTTTAATAAGTATCGAAATCGTAAGTATTTTTCTAAGTACCGAAAATGTCAGAAATTTTCTAAGTACTGCAAACTTCTGAGTCTTTTCAAAGTACCGAAATCAACAGAATTTTTCTAAGTACCGAATTCGACAGAATTTTTCTAAGTACCGAAAACTTTTGAATGTTTTCTAAGTACCGAAAAAGGCAGAAATTTTCTAAGTACCGAAATCAAAAGAATTTTTCTAAGTACCGAAATCGGCAGAATTTTTCTAAGTACCGAAAATGTCAGAAATTTTCTAAGTACCGAAAACTTCTGAGTCTTTTCAAAGTACCGAAAAAGGCAGAAATTTTCTAAGTACCGAAATCAAAAGAATTTTTCTAAGTACCGAAATCGGCAGAATTTTTCTAAGTACAGAAAACTTCTGAATGTTTAATAAGTATCGAAATCGTAAGTATTTTTCTAAGTACCGAAAATGTCAGAAATTTTCTAAGTACTGCAAACTTCTGAGTCTTTTCAAAGTACCGAAAAAGGCAGAAATTTTCCAAGTACCGAAATCAACAGAATTTTTCTAAGTACCGAATTCGACAGAATTTTTCTAAGTAACGAAAACTTCTGAATGTTTTCTAAGTACCGAAAAAGGCAGAAATTTTGTAAGTACCGAAAACTTCCGAGTCATTTCTAAGTACCGAAATCGACAGATTTTTTCTAAGTACCGAAATCAACAGAATTTTTCTAAGTACCGAAATCGGCAGAATTTTTCTAAGTACCGAAAATGTCAGAAATTTTCTAAGTACCGAAAACTTCTGAGTCTTTTCAAAGTACCGAAAAAGGCAGAAATTTTCTAAGTACCGAAATCAAAAGAATTTTTCTAAGTACCGAAAACGTCAGAAATTTTCTAAGTACCGAAAACTTCCGAGTCTTTTTTAAGTACCGAAATCGACAGATTTTTTCTAAGTACCGAAATCAACAGAATTTTTCTAAGTACCGAAATCGGCAGAATTTTTCTAAGTACCGAAAATGTCAGAAATTTTCTAAGTACTGAAAACTTCTGAGTCTTTTCAAAGTACCGAAAAAGGCAGAAATTTTCCAAGTACCAAAATCGACAGAATTTTTCTAAGTACCGAAATCATCAGAATTTTTCAAAGAACCGAAAACGTCAGAAATTTTCTAAGTACCGAAAACTTCTGAGTCTTTTCAAAGTACCGAAATCAACGGAATTTTTCTAAGTACCAAATTCAACAGAATTTTTCTAAGTACCGAAATAAACAGAATTTTTCTAAGTACCGAAATCGGCACAATTTTTCGAAGTACCGAAAACGTCAGAAATTTTCTAAGTACCGAAAACGTCAGAAATTTTCTAAGTACTGAAAACTTCTGAGTCTTTTCAAAGTACCGAAAAAGGCAGAAATTTTCCAAGTACCGAAATCAACAGAATTTTTCTAAGTACCGAAAACGTCAGAAATTTTCTAAGTACCGAAAACGTCAGAAATTTTCTAAGTACCGAAAATGTCAGAAATTTTCTTAGTTCCGAAATCGGCAGAATTTTTCTAAGTACCGAAAACTTCCGAGTCTTTTCTAAGTACCGAAATCGACAGAATTTTTCTAAGTACCGAAATCAACAGAATTTTTCTAAGTACCGAAATCGGCAGAATTTTTCTAAGTACCGAAAATGTCAGAAATTTTCTAAGTACCGAAAACTTCCGAGTCTTTTCTAAGTACCGAAATCGACAGAATTTTTCTAAGTACCGAAATCGGCAGAATTTTTCTAAGTACCGAAAACTTCTGAATGTTTAATAAGTATCGAAATCGTAAGTATTTTTCTAAGTACCGAAAATGTCAGAAATTTTCTAAGTACTGCAAACTTCTGAGTCTTTTCAAAGTACCGAAAAAGGCAGAAATTTTCCAAGTACCGAAATCAACAGAATTTTTCTAAGTACCGAATTCGACAGAATTTTTCTAAGTAACGAAAACTTCTGAATGTTTTCTAAGTACCGAAAAAGGCAGAAATTTTGTAAGTACCGAAAACTTCCGAGTCATTTCTAAGTACCGAAATCGACAGATTTTTTCTAAGTACCGAAATCAACAGAATTTTTCTAAGTACCGAAATCGGCAGAATTTTGAATTTTTCTAAGTACCGAAAATGTCAGAAATTTTCTAAGTACCGAAAACTTCTGAGTCTTTTCAAAGTACCGAAAAAGGCAGAAATTTTCTAAGTACCGAAATCAAAAGAATTTTTCTAAGTACCGAAAACGTCAGAAATTTTCTAAGTACCGAAAACTTCCGAGTCTTTTTTAAGTACCGAAACCGACAGAATTTTTCAAAGTACCGAAATCAACAGAATTTTTCTAAGTACCGAAATCGGCAGAATTTTTCTAAGTACCGAAAACTTCTGAATGTTTAATAAGTATCGAAATCGTAAGTATTTTTCTAAGTACCGAAAATGTCAGAAATTTTCTAAGTACTGCAAACTTCTGAGTCTTTTCAAAGTACCGAAAAAGGCAGAAATTTTCCAAGTACCGAAATCAACAGAATTTTTCTAAGTACCGAATTCGACAGAATTTTTCTAAGTAACGAAAACTTCTGAATGTTTTCTAAGTACCGAAAAAGGCAGAAATTTTGTAAGTACCGAAAACTTCCGAGTCATTTCTAAGTACCGAAATCGACAGATTTTTTCTAAGTACCGAAATCAACAGAATTTTTCTAAGTACCGAAATCGGCAGAATTTTTCTAAGTACCGAAAATGTCAGAGATTTTCTAAGTACCGAAAACTTCTGAGTCTTTTCAAAGTACCGAAAAAGGCAGAAATTTTCTAAGTACCGAAATCAAAAGAATTTTTCTAAGTACCGAAAACGTCAGAAATTTTCTAAGTACCGAAAACTTCCGAGTCTTTTTTAAGTACCGAAATCGACAGAATTTTTCAAAGTACCGAAATCAACAGAATTTTTCTAAGTACCGAAATCGGCAGAATTTTTCTAAGTACCGAAAACTTCTGAATGTTTAATAAGTATCGAAATCGTAAGTATTTTTCTTAGTACCGAAAATGTCAGAAATTTTCTAAGTACCGAAATCGACAGATTTTTTCTAAGTACCGAAATCAACAGAATTTTTCTAAGTACCGAAATCGGCAGAATTTTTCTAAGTACCGAAAATGTCAGAAATTTTCTAAGTACTGAAAACTTCTGAGTCTTTTCAAAGTACCGAAAAAGGCAGAAATTTTCCAAGTACCAAAATCGACAGAATTTTTCTAAGTACCGAAATCATCAGAATTTTTCAAAGAACCGAAAACGTCAGAAATTTTCTAAGTACCGAAAACTTCTGAGTCTTTTCAAAGTACCGAAATCAACGGAATTTTTCTAAGTACCAAATTCAACAGAATTTTTCTAAGTACCGAAATAAACAGAATTTTTCTAAGTACCGAAATCGGCAGAATTTTTCGAAGTACCGAAAACGTCAGAAATTTTCTAAGTACCGAAAACGTCAGAAATTTTCTAAGTACTGAAAACTTCTGAGTCTTTTCAAAGTACCGAAAACGTCAGAAATTTTCTAAGTACCGAAAACGTCAGAAATTTTCTAAGTACCGAAAATGTCAGAAATTTTCTTAGTTCCGAAATCGGCAGAATTTTTCTAAGTACCGAAAACTTCCGAGTCTTTTCTAAGTACCGAAATCGACAGAATTTTTCTAAGTACCGAAATCAACAGAATTTTTCTAATTACCGAAATCGGCAGAATTTTTCTAAGTACCGAAAATGTCAGAAATTTTCTAAGTACCGAAAACTTCTGAGTCTTTTCAAAGTACCGAAAAAGGCAGAAATTTTCTAAGTACCGAAATCAAAAGAATTTTTCTAAGTACCGAAAACGTCAGAAATTTTCTAAGTACCGAAAACTTCCGAGTCTTTTTTAAGTACCGAAACCGACAGAATTTTTCAAAGTACCGAAATCAACAGAATTTTTCTAAGTACCGAAATCGGCAGAATTTTTCTAAGTACCGAAAACTTCTGAATGTTTAATAAGTATCGAAATCGTAAGTATTTTTCTAAGTACCGAAAATGTCAGAAATTTTCTAAGTACTGCAAACTTCTGAGTCTTTTCAAAGTACCGAAAAAGGCAGAAATTTTCCAAGTACCGAAATCAACAGAATTTTTCTAAGTACCGAATTCGACAGAATTTTTCTAAGTAACGAAAACTTCTGAATGTTTTCTAAGTACCGAAAAAGGCAGAAATTTTGTAAGTACCGAAAACTTCCGAGTCATTTCTAAGTACCGAAATCGACAGATTTTTTCTAAGTACCGAAATCAACAGAATTTTTCTAAGTACCGAAATCGGCAGAATTTTTCTAAGTACCGAAAATGTCAGAAATTTTCTAAGTACTGAAAACTTCTGAGTCTTTTCAAAGTACCGAAAAAGGCAGAAATTTTCTAAGTACCGAAATCAAAAGAATTTTTCTAAGTACGGAAAACGTCAGAAATTTTCTAAGTACCGAAAACTTCCGAGTCTTTTTTAAGTACCGAAATCGACAGAATTTTTCAAAGTACCGAAATCAACAGAATTTTTCTAAGTACCGAAATCGGCAGAATTTTTCTAAGTACCGAAAACTTCTGAATGTTTAATAAGTATCGAAATCGTAAGTATTTTTCTTAGTACCGAAAATGTCAGAAATTTTCTAAGTACCGAAATCGACAGATTTTTTCTAAGTACCGAAATCAACAGAATTTTTCTAAGTACCGAAATCGGCAGAATTTTTCTAAGTACCGAAAATGTCAGAAATTTTCTAAGTACTGAAAACTTCTGTGTCTTTTCAAAGTACCGAAAAAGGCAGAAATTTTCCAAGTACCAAAATCGACAGAATTTTTCTAAGTACCGAAATCATCAGAATTTTTCAAAGAACCGAAAACGTCAGAAATTTTCTAAGTACCGAAAACTTCTGAGTCTTTTCAAAGTACCGAAATCAACGGAATTTTTCTAAGTACCAAATTCAACAGAATTTTTCTAAGTACCGAAATAAACAGAATTTTTCTAAGTACCGAAATCTTCAGAATTTTTCAAAGTACCGAAAACGTCAGAAATTTTCTAAGTACCGAAAACGTCAGAAATTTTCTAAGTACTGAAAACTTCTGAGTCTTTTCAAAGTACCGAAAACGTCAGAAATTTTCTAAGTACCGAAAACGTCAGAAATTTTCTAAGTACCGAAAATGTCAGAAATTTTCTTAGTTCCGAAATCGGCAGAATTTTTCTAAGTACCGAAAACTTCCGAGTCTTTTCTAAGTACCGAAATCGACAGAATTTTTCTAAGTACCGAAATCAACAGAATTTTTCTAAGTACCGAAATCGGCAGAATTTTTCTAAGTACCGAAAATGTCAGAAATTTTCTAAGTACCGAAAACTTCTGAGTCTTTTCAAAGTACCGAAAAAGGCAGAAATTTTCTAAGTACCGAAATCAAAAGAATTTTTCTAAGTACCGAAAACGTCAGAAATTTTCTAAGTACCGAAAACTTCCGAGTCTTTTCTAAGTACCGAAATCGACAGAATTTTTCTAAGTACCGAAATCGGCAGAATTTTTCTAAGTACCGAAAACTTCTGAATGTTTAATAAGTATCGAAATCGTAAGTATTTTTCTAAGTACCGAAAATGTCAGAAATTTTCTAAGTACTGCAAACTTCTGAGTCTTTTCAAAGTACCGAAAAAGGCAGAAATTTTCCAAGTACCGAAATCAACAGAATTTTTCTAAGTACCGAATTCGACAGAATTTTTCTAAGTAACGAAAACTTCTGAATGTTTTCTAAGTACCGAAAAAGGCAGAAATTTTGTAAGTACCGAAAACTTCCGAGTCATTTCTAAGTACCGAAATCGACAGATTTTTTCTAAGTACCGAAATCAACAGAATTTTTCTAAGTACCGAAATCGGCAGAATTTTTCTAAGTACCGAAAATGTCAGAAATTTTCTAAGTACCGAAAACTTCTGAGTCTTTTCAAAGTACCGAAAAAGGCAGAAATTTTCTAAGTACCGAAATCAAAAGAATTTTTCTAAGTACCGAAAACGTCAGAAATTTTCTAAGTACCGAAAACTTCCGAGTCTTTTTTAAGTACCGAAACCGACAGAATTTTTCAAAGTACCGAAATCAACAGAATTTTTCTAAGTACCGAAATCGGCAGAATTTTTCTAAGTACCGAAAACTTTTGAATGTTTAATAAGTATCGAAATCGTAAGTATTTTTCTAAGTACCGAAAATGTCAGAAATTTTCTAAGTACTGCAAACTTCTGAGTCTTTTCAAAGTACCGAAAAAGGCAGAAATTTTCCAAGTACCGAAATCAACAGAATTTTTCTAAGTACCGAATTCGACAGAATTTTTCTAAGTACCGAAATCAACAGAATTTTTCTAAGAACCGAAATCGGCAGAATTTTTCTAAGTACCGAAAACTTCTGAATGTTTAATAAGTATCGAAATCGTAAGTATTTTTCTAAGTACCGAAAATGTCAGAAATTTTCTAAGTACTGCAAACTTCTGAGTCTTTTCAAAGTACCGAAATCAACAGAATTTTTCTAAGTACCGAAAATGTCAGAAATTTTCTAAGTACCGAAAACTTCTGAGTCTTTTCAAAGTACCGAAAAAGGCAGAAATTTTCTAAGTACCGAAATCAAAAGAATTTTTCTAAGTACCGAAATCGGCAGAATTTTTCTAAGTACAGAAAACTTCTGAATGTTTAATAAGTATCGAAATCGTAAGTATTTTTCTAAGTACCGAAAATGTCAGAAATTTTCTAAGTACTGCAAACTTCTGAGTCTTTTCAAAGTACCGAAAAAGGCAGAAATTTTCCAAGTACCGAAATCAACAGAATTTTTCTAAGTACCGAATTCGACAGAATTTTTCTAAGTAACGAAAACTTCTGAATGTTTTCTAAGTACCGAAAAAGGCAGAAATTTTGTAAGTACCGAAAACTTCCGAGTCATTTCTAAGTACCGAAATCGACAGATTTTTTCTAAGTACCGAAATCAACAGAATTTTTCTAAGTACCGAAATCGGCAGAATTTTTCTAAGTACCGAAAATGTCAGAAATTTTCTAAGTACCGAAAACTTCTGAGTCTTTTCAAAGTACCGAAAAAGGCAGAAATTTTCTAAGTACCGAAATCAAAAGAATTTTTCTAAGTACCGAAAACGTCAGAAATTTTCTAAGTACCGAAAACTTCCGAGTCTTTTTTAAGTACCGAAATCGACAGATTTTTTCTAAGTACCGAAATCAACAGAATTTTTCTAAGTACCGAAATCGGCAGAATTTTTCTAAGTACCGAAAATGTCAGAAATTTTCTAAGTACTGAAAACTTCTGAGTCTTTTCAAAGTACCGAAAAAGGCAGAAATTTTCCAAGTACCAAAATCGACAGAATTTTTCTAAGTACCGAAATCATCAGAATTTTTCAAAGAACCGAAAACGTCAGAAATTTTCTAAGTACCGAAAACTTCTGAGTCTTTTCAAAGTACCGAAATCAACGGAATTTTTCTAAGTACCAAATTCAACAGAATTTTTCTAAGTACCGAAATAAACAGAATTTTTCTAAGTACCGAAATCGGCAGAATTTTTCGAAGTACCGAAAACGTCAGAAATTTTCTAAGTACCGAAAACGTCAGAAATTTTCTAAGTACTGAAAACTTCTGAGTCTTTTCAAAGTACCGAAAAAGGCAGAAATTTTCCAAGTACCGAAATCAACAGAATTTTTCTAAGTACCGAAAACGTCAGAAATTTTCTAAGTACCGAAAACGTCAGAAATTTTCTAAGTACCGAAAATGTCAGAAATTTTCTTAGTTCCGAAATCGGCAGAATTTTTCAAAGTACCGAAAACTTCCGAGTCTTTTCTAAGTACCGAAATCGACAGAATTTTTCTAAGTACCGAAATCAACAGAATTTTTCTAAGTACCGAAATCGGCAGAATTTTTCTAAGTACCGAAAATGTCAGAAATTTTCTAAGTACCGAAAACTTCCGAGTCTTTTCTAAGTACCGAAATCGGCAGAATTTTTCTAAGTACCGAAAACTTCTGAATGTTTAATAAGTATCGAAATCGTAAGTATTTTTCTAAGTACCGAAAATGTCAGAAATTTTCTAAGTACTGCAAACTTCTGAGTCTTTTCAAAGTACCGAAAAAGGCAGAAATTTTCCAAGTACCGAAATCAACAGAATTTTTCTAAGTACCGAATTCGACAGAATTTTTCTAAGTAACGAAAACTTCTGAATGTTTTCTAAGTACCGAAAAAGGCAGAAATTTTGTAAGTACCGAAAACTTCCGAGTCATTTCTAAGTACCGAAATCGACAGATTTTTTCTAAGTACCGAAATCAACAGAATTTTTCTAAGTACCGAAATCGGCAGAATTTTTCTAAGTACCGAAAATGTCAGAAATTTTCTAAGTACCGAAAACTTCTGAGTCTTTTCAAAGTACCGAAAAAGGCAGAAATTTTCTAAGTACCGAAATCAAAAGAATTTTTCTAAGTACCGAAAACGTCAGAAATTTTCTAAGTACCGAAAACTTCCGAGTCTTTTTTAAGTACCGAAACCGACAGAATTTTTCAAAGTACCGAAATCAACAGAATTTTTCTAAGTACCGAAATCGGCAGAATTTTTCTAAGTACCGAAAACTTCTGAATGTTTAATAAGTATCGAAATCGTAAGTATTTTTCTAAGTACCGAAAATGTCAGAAATTTTCTAAGTACTGCAAACTTCTGAGTCTTTTCAAAGTACCGAAAAAGGCAGAAATTTTCCAAGTACCGAAATCAACAGAATTTTTCTAAGTACCGAATTCGACAGAATTTTTCTAAGTAACGAAAACTTCTGAATGTTTTCTAAGTACCGAAAAAGGCAGAAATTTTGTAAGTACCGAAAACTTCCGAGTCATTTCTAAGTACCGAAATCGACAGATTTTTTCTAAGTACCGAAATCAACAGAATTTTTCTAAGTACCGAAATCGGCAGAATTTTTCTAAGTACCGAAAATGTCAGAAATTTTCTAAGTACCGAAAACTTCTGAGTCTTTTCAAAGTACCGAAAAAGGCAGAAATTTTCTAAGTACCGAAATCAAAAGAATTTTTCTAAGTACCGAAAACGTCAGAAATTTTCTAAGTACCGAAAACTTCCGAGTCTTTTTTAAGTACCGAAATCGACAGAATTTTTCAAAGTACCGAAATCAACAGAATTTTTCTAAGTACCGAAATCGGCAGAATTTTTCTAAGTACCGAAAACTTCTGAATGTTTAATAAGTATCGAAATCGTAAGTATTTTTCTTAGTACCGAAAATGTCAGAAATTTTCTAAGTACCGAAATCGACAGATTTTTTCTAAGTACCGAAATCAACAGAATTTTTCTAAGTACCGAAATCGGCAGAATTTTTCTAAGTACCGAAAATGTCAGAAATTTTCTAAGTACTGAAAACTTCTGAGTCTTTTCAAAGTACCGAAAAAGGCAGAAATTTTCCAAGTACCAAAATCGACAGAATTTTTCTAAGTACCGAAATCATCAGAATTTTTCAAAGAACCGAAAACGTCAGAAATTTTCTAAGTACCGAAAACTTCTGAGTCTTTTCAAAGTACCGAAATCAACGGAATTTTTCTAAGTACCAAATTCAACAGAATTTTTCTAAGTACCGAAATAAACAGAATTTTTCTAAGTACCGAAATCGGCAGAATTTTTCGAAGTACCGAAAACGTCAGAAATTTTCTAAGTACCGAAAACGTCAGAAATTTTCTAAGTACTGAAAACTTCTGAGTCTTTTCAAAGTACCGAAAAAGGCAGAAATTTTCCAAGTACCGAAATCAACAGAATTTTTCTAAGTACCGAAAACGTCAGAAATTTTCTAAGTACCGAAAACGTCAGAAATTTTCTAAGTACCGAAAATGTCAGAAATTTTCTTAGTTCCGAAATCGGCAGAATTTTTCAAAGTACCGAAAACTTCCGAGTCTTTTCTAAGTACCGAAATCGACAGAATTTTTCTAAGTACCGAAATCAACAGAATTTTTCTAAGTACCGAAATCGGCAGAATTTTTCTAAGTACCGAAAATGTCAGAAATTTTCTAAGTACCGAAAACTTCCGAGTCTTTTCTAAGTACCGAAATCGACAGAATTTTTCTAAGTACCGAAATCGGCAGAATTTTTCTAAGTACCGAAAACTTCTGAATGTTTAATAAGTATCGAAATCGTAAGTATTTTTCTAAGTACCGAAAATGTCAGAAATTTTCTAAGTACTGCAAACTTCTGAGTCTTTTCAAAGTACCGAAAAAGGCAGAAATTTTCCAAGTACCGAAATCAACAGAATTTTTCTAAGTACCGAATTCGACAGAATTTTTCTAAGTAACGAAAACTTCTGAATGTTTTCTAAGTACCGAAAAAGGCAGAAATTTTGTAAGTACCGAAAACTTCCGAGTCATTTCTAAGTACCGAAATCGACAGATTTTTTCTAAGTACCGAAATCAACAGAATTTTTCTAAGTACCGAAATCGGCAGAATTTTTCTAAGTACCGAAAATGTCAGAAATTTTCTAAGTACCGAAAACTTCTGAGTCTTTTCAAAGTACCGAAAAAGGCAGAAATTTTCTAAGTACCGAAATCAAAAGAATTTTTCTAAGTACCGAAAACGTCAGAAATTTTCTAAGTACCGAAAACTTCCGAGTCTTTTTTAAGTACCGAAACCGACAGAATTTTTCAAAGTACCGAAATCAACAGAATTTTTCTAAGTACCGAAATCGGCAGAATTTTTCTAAGTACCGAAAACTTCTGAATGTTTAATAAGTATCGAAATCGTAAGTATTTTTCTAAGTACCGAAAATGTCAGAAATTTTCTAAGTACTGCAAACTTCTGAGTCTTTTCAAAGTACCGAAAAAGGCAGAAATTTTCCAAGTACCGAAATCAACAGAATTTTTCTAAGTACCGAATTCGACAGAATTTTTCTAAGTAACGAAAACTTCTGAATGTTTTCTAAGTACCGAAAAAGGCAGAAATTTTGTAAGTACCGAAAACTTCCGAGTCATTTCTAAGTACCGAAATCGACAGATTTTTTCTAAGTACCGAAATCAACAGAATTTTTCTAAGTACCGAAATCGGCAGAATTTTTCTAAGTACCGAAAATGTCAGAAATTTTCTAAGTACCGAAAACTTCTGAGTCTTTTCAAAGTACCGAAAAAGGCAGAAATTTTCTAAGTACCGAAATCAAAAGAATTTTTCTAAGTACCGAAAACGTCAGAAATTTTCTAAGTACCGAAAACTTCCGAGTCTTTTTTAAGTACCGAAATCGACAGAATTTTTCAAAGTACCGAAATCAACAGAATTTTTCTAAGTACCGAAATCGGCAGAATTTTTCTAAGTACCGAAAACTTCTGAATGTTTAATAAGTATCGAAATCGTAAGTATTTTTCTTAGTACCGAAAATGTCAGAAATTTTCTAAGTACCGAAATCGACAGATTTTTTCTAAGTACCGAAATCAACAGAATTTTTCTAAGTACCGAAATCGGCAGAATTTTTCTAAGTACCGAAAATGTCAGAAATTTTCTAAGTACTGAAAACTTCTGAGTCTTTTCAAAGTACCGAAAAAGGCAGAAATTTTCCAAGTACCAAAATCGACTGAATTTTTCTAAGTACCGAAATCATCAGAATTTTTCAAAGAACCGAAAACGTCAGAAATTTTCTAAGTACCGAAAACTTCTGAGTCTTTTCAAAGTACCGAAATCAACGGAATTTTTCTAAGTACCAAATTCAACAGAATTTTTCTAAGTACCGAAATAAACAGAATTTTTCTAAGTACCGAAATCGGCAGAATTTTTCGAAGTACCGAAAACGTCAGAAATTTTCTAAGTACCGAAAACGTCAGAAATTTTCTAAGTACTGAAAACTTCTGAGTCTTTTCAAAGTACCGAAAAAGGCAGAAATTTTCCAAGTACCGAAATCAACAGAATTTTTCTAAGTACCGAAAACGTAAGAAATTTTCTAAGTACCGAAAACGTCAGAAATTTTCTAAGTACCGAAAATGTCAGAAATTTTCTTAGTTCCGAAATCGGCAGAATTTTTCTAAGTACCGAAAACTTCCGAGTCTTTTCTAAGTACCGAAATCGACAGAATTTTTCTAAGTACCGAAATCAACAGAATTTTTCTAAGTACCGAAATCGACAGATTTTTTCTAAGTACCGAAATCAACAGAATTTTTCTAAGTACCGAAATCGGCAGAATTTTTCTAAGTACCGAAAATGTCAGAAATTTTCTAAGTACCGAAAACTTCTGAGTCTTTTCAAAGTACCGAAAAAGGCAGAAATTTTCTAAGTACCGAAATCAAAAGAATTTTTCTAAGTACCGAAAACGTCAGAAATTTTCTAAGTACCGAAAACTTCCGAGTCTTTTTTAAGTACCGAAATCGACAGAATTTTTCAAAGTACCGAAATCAACAGAATTTTTCTAAGTACCGAAATCGGCAGAATTTTTCTAAGTACCGAAAACTTCTGAATGTTTAATAAGTATCGAAATCGTATTTTTCTTAGTACCGAAAATGTCAGAAATTTTCTAAGTACCGAAATCGACAGATTTTTTCTAAGTACCGAAATCAACAGAATTTTTCTAAGTACCGAAATCGGCAGAATTTTTCTAAGTACCGAAAATGTCAGAAATTTTCTAAGTACTGAAAACTTCTGAGTCTTTTCAAAGTACCGAAAAAGGCAGAAATTTTCCAAGTACCAAAATCGACAGAATTTTTCTAAGTACCGAAATCATCAGAATTTTTCAAAGAACCGAAAACGTCAGAAATTTTCTAAGTACCGAAAACTTCTGAGTCTTTTCAAAGTACCGAAATCAACGGAATTTTTCTAAGTACCAAATTCAACAGAATTTTTCTAAGTACCGAAATAAACAGAATTTTTCTAAGTACCGAAATCGGCAGAATTTTTCGAAGTACCGAAAACGTCAGAAATTTTCTAAGTACCGAAAACGTCAGAAATTTTCTAAGTACTGAAAACTTCTGAGTCTTTTCAAAGTACCGAAAAAGGCAGAAATTTTCCAAGTACCGAAATCAACAGAATTTTTCTAAGTACCGAAAACGTCAGAAATTTTCTAAGTACCGAAAACGTCAGAAATTTTCTAAGTACCGAAAATGTCAGAAATTTTCTTAGTTCCGAAATCGGCAGAATTTTTCAAAGTACCGAAAACTTCCGAGTCTTTTCTAAGTACCGAAATCGACAGAATTTTTCTAAGTACCGAAATCAACAGAATTTTTCTAAGTACCGAAATCGGCAGAATTTTTCTAAGTACCGAAAATGTCAGAAATTTTCTAAGTACCGAAAACTTCCGAGTCTTTTCTAAGTACCGAAATCGACAGAATTTTTCTAAGTACCGAAATCGGCAGAATTTTTCTAAGTACCGAAAACTTCTGAATGTTTAATAAGTATCGAAATCGTAAGTATTTTTCTAAGTACCGAAAATGTCAGAAATTTTCTAAGTACTGCAAACTTCTGAGTCTTTTCAAAGTACCGAAAAAGGCAGAAATTTTCCAAGTACCGAAATCAACAGAATTTTTCTAAGTACCGAATTCGACAGAATTTTTCTAAGTAACGAAAACTTCTGAATGTTTTCTAAGTACCGAAAAAGGCAGAAATTTTGTAAGTACCGAAAACTTCCGAGTCATTTCTAAGTACCGAAATCGACAGATTTTTTCTAAGTACCGAAATCAACAGAATTTTTCTAAGTACCGAAATCGGCAGAATTTTTCTAAGTACCGAAAATGTCAGAAATTTTCTAAGTACCGAAAACTTCTGAGTCTTTTCAAAGTACCGAAAAAGGCAGAAATTTTCTAAGTACCGAAATCAAAAGAATTTTTCTAAGTACCGAAAACGTCAGAAATTTTCTAAGTACCGAAAACTTCCGAGTCTTTTTTAAGTACCGAAACCGACAGAATTTTTCAAAGTACCGAAATCAACAGAATTTTTCTAAGTACCGAAATCGGCAGAATTTTTCTAAGTACCGAAAACTTATGAATGTTTAATAAGTATCGAAATCGTAAGTATTTTTCTAAGTACCGAAAATGTCAGAAATTTTCTAAGTACTGCAAACTTCTGAGTCTTTTCAAAGTACCGAAAAAGGCAGAAATTTTCCAAGTACCGAAATCAACAGAATTTTTCTAAGTACCGAATTCGACAGAATTTTTCTAAGTAACGAAAACTTCTGAATGTTTTCTAAGTACCGAAAAAGGCAGAAATTTTGTAAGTACCGAAAACTTCCGAGTCATTTCTAAGTACCGAAATCGACAGATTTTTTCTAAGTACCGAAATCAACAGAATTTTTCTAAGTACCGAAATCGGCAGAATTTTTCTAAGTACCGAAAATGTCAGAAATTTTCTAAGTACCGAAAACTTCTGAGTCTTTTCAAAGTACCGAAAAAGGCAGAAATTTTCTAAGTACCGAAATCAAAAGAATTTTTCTAAGTACCGAAAACGTCAGAAATTTTCTAAGTACCGAAAACTTCCGAGTCTTTTTTAAGTACCGAAATCGACAGAATTTTTCAAAGTACCGAAATCAACAGAATTTTTCTAAGTACCGAAATCGGCAGAATTTTTCTAAGTACCGAAAACTTCTGAATGTTTAATAAGTATCGAAATCGTAAGTATTTTTCTTAGTACCGAAAATGTCAGAAATTTTCTAAGTACCGAAATCGACAGATTTTTTCTAAGTACCGAAATCAACAGAATTTTTCTAAGTACCGAAATCGGCAGAATTTTTCTAAGTACCGAAAATGTCAGAAATTTTCTAAGTACTGAAAACTTCTGAGTCTTTTCAAAGTACCGAAAAAGGCAGAAATTTTCCAAGTACCAAAATCGACTGAATTTTTCTAAGTACCGAAATCATCAGAATTTTTCAAAGAACCGAAAACGTCAGAAATTTTCTAAGTACCGAAAACTTCTGAGTCTTTTCAAAGTACCGAAATCAACGGAATTTTTCTAAGTACCAAATTCAACAGAATTTTTCTAAGTACCGAAATAAACAGAATTTTTCTAAGTACCGAAATCGGCAGAATTTTTCGAAGTACCGAAAACGTCAGAAATTTTCTAAGTACCGAAAACGTCAGAAATTTTCTAAGTACTGAAAACTTCTGAGTCTTTTCAAAGTACCGAAAAAGGCAGAAATTTTCCAAGTACCGAAATCAACAGAATTTTTCTAAGTACCGAAAACGTAAGAAATTTTCTAAGTACCGAAAACGTCAGAAATTTTCTAAGTACCGAAAATGTCAGAAATTTTCTTAGTTCCGAAATCGGCAGAATTTTTCTAAGTACCGAAAACTTCCGAGTCTTTTCTAAGTACCGAAATCGACAGAATTTTTCTAAGTACCGAAATCAACAGAATTTTTCTAAGTACCGAAATCGACAGATTTTTTCTAAGTACCGAAATCAACAGAATTTTTCTAAGTACCGAAATCGGCAGAATTTTTCTAAGAACCGAAAATGTCAGAAATTTTCTAAGTACCGAAAACTTCTGAGTCTTTTCAAAGTACCGAAAAAGGCAGAAATTTTCTAAGTACCGAAATCAAAAGAATTTTTCTAAGTACCGAAAACGTCAGAAATTTTCTAAGTACCGAAAACTTCCGAGTCTTTTTTAAGTACCGAAATCGACAGAATTTTTCAAAGTACCGAAATCAACAGAATTTTTCTAAGTACCGAAATCGGCAGAATTTTTCTAAGTACCGAAAACTTCTGAATGTTTAATAAGTATCGAAATCGTATTTTTCTTAGTACCGAAAATGTCAGAAATTTTCTAAGTACCGAAATCGACAGATTTTTTCTAAGTACCGAAATCAACAGAATTTTTCTAAGTACCGAAATCGGCAGAATTTTTCTAAGTACCGAAAATGTCAGAAATTTTCTAAGTACTGAAAACTTCTGAGTCTTTTCAAAGTACCGAAAAAGGCAGAAATTTTCCAAGTACCAAAATCGACAGAATTTTTCTAAGTACCGAAATCATCAGAATTTTTCAAAGAACCGAAAACGTCAGAAATTTTCTAAGTACCGAAAACTTCTGAGTCTTTTCAAAGTACCGAAATCAACGGAATTTTTCTAAGTACCAAATTCAACAGAATTTTTCTAAGTACCGAAATAAACAGAATTTTTCTAAGTACCGAAATCGGCAGAATTTTTCGAAGTACCGAAAACGTCAGAAATTTTCTAAGTACCGAAAACGTCAGAAATTTTCTAAGTACTGAAAACTTCTGAGTCTTTTCAAAGTACCGAAAAAGGCAGAAATTTTCCAAGTACCGAAATCAACAGAATTTTTCTAAGTACCGAAAACGTCAGAAATTTTCTAAGTACCGAAAACGTCAGAAATTTTCTAAGTACCGAAAATGTCAGAAATTTTCTTAGTTCCGAAATCGGCAGAATTTTTCTAAGTACCGAAAACTTCCGAGTCTTTTCTAAGTACCGAAATCGACAGAATTTTTCTAAGTACCGAAATCAACAGAATTTTTCTAAGTACCGAAATCGGCAGAATTTTTCTAAGTACCGAAAATGTCAGAAATTTTCTAAGTACCGAAAACTTCCGAGTCTTTTCTAAGTACCGAAATCGACAGAATTTTTCTAAGTACCGAAATCGGCAGAATTTTTCTAAGTACCGAAAACTTCTGAATGTTTAATAAGTATCGAAATCGTAAGTATTTTTCTTAGTACCGAAAATGTCAGAAATTTTCTAAGTACCGAAATCGACAGATTTTTTCTAAGTACCGAAATCAACAGAATTTTTCTAAGTACCGAAATCGGCAGAATTTTTCTAAGTACCGAAAATGTCAGAAATTTTCTAAGTACTGAAAACTTCTGAGTCTTTTCAAAGTACCGAAAAAGGCAGAAATTTTCCAAGTACCAAAATCGACAGAATTTTTCTAAGTACCGAAATCATCAGAATTTTTCAAAGAACCGAAAACGTCAGAAATTTTCTAAGTACCGAAAACTTCTGAGTCTTTTCAAAGTACCGAAATCAACGGAATTTTTCTAAGTACCAAATTCAACAGAATTTTTCTAAGTACCGAAATAAACAGAATTTTTCTAAGTACCGAAATCGGCAGAATTTTTCGAAGTACCGAAAACGTCAGAAATTTTCTAAGTACCGAAAACGTCAGAAATTTTCTAAGTACTGAAAACTTCTGAGTCTTTTCAAAGTACCGAAAAAGGCAGAAATTTTCCAAGTACCGAAATCAACAGAATTTTTCTAAGTACCGAAAACGTCAGAAATTTTCTAAGTACCGAAAACGTCAGAAATTTTCTAAGTACCGAAAATGTCAGAAATTTTCTTAGTTCCGAAATCGGCAGAATTTTTCTAAGTACCGAAAACTTCCGAGTCTTTTCTAAGTACCGAAATCGACAGAATTTTTCTAAGTACCGAAATCAACAGAATTTTTCTAAGTACCGAAATCGGCAGAATTTTTCTAAGTACCGAAAATGTCAGAAATTTTCTAAGTACCGAAAACTTCCGAGTCTTTTCTAAGTACCGAAATCGACAGAATTTTTCTAAGTACCGAAATCGGCAGAATTTTTCTAAGTACCGAAAACTTCTGAATGTTTAATAAGTATCGAAATCGTAAGTATTTTTCTAAGTACCGAAAATGTCAGAAATTTTCTAAGTACTGCAAACTTCTGAGTCTTTTCAAAGTACCGAAAAAGGCAGAAATTTTCCAAGTACCGAAATCAACAGAATTTTTCTAAGTACCGAATTCGACAGAATTTTTCTAAGTAACGAAAACTTCTGAATGTTTTCTAAGTACCGAAAAAGGCAGAAATTTTGTAAGTACCGAAAACTTCCGAGTCATTTCTAAGTACCGAAATCGACAGATTTTTTCTAAGTACCGAAATCAACAGAATTTTTCTAAGTACCGAAATCGGCAGAATTTTTCTAAGTACCGAAAATGTCAGAAATTTTCTAAGTACCGAAAACTTCTGAGTCTTTTCAAAGTACCGAAAAAGGCAGAAATTTTCTAAGTACCGAAATCAAAAGAATTTTTCTAAGTACCGAAAACGTCAGAAATTTTCTAAGTACCGAAAACTTCCGAGTCTTTTTTAAGTACCGAAACCGACAGAATTTTTCAAAGTACCGAAATCAACAGAATTTTTCTAAGTACCGAAATCGGCAGAATTTTTCTAAGTACCGAAAACTTCTGAATGTTTAATAAGTATCGAAATCGTAAGTATTTTTCTAAGTACCGAAAATGTCAGAAATTTTCTAAGTACTGCAAACTTCTGAGTCTTTTCAAAGTACCGAAAAAGGCAGAAATTTTCCAAGTACCGAAATCAACAGAATTTTTCTAAGTACCGAATTCGACAGAATTTTTCTAAGTAACGAAAACTTCTGAATGTTTTCTAAGTACCGAAAAAGGCAGAAATTTTGTAAGTACCGAAAACTTCCGAGTCATTTCTAAGTACCGAAATCGACAGATTTTTTCTAAGTACCGAAATCAACAGAATTTTTCTAAGTACCGAAATCGGCAGAATTTTTCTAAGTACCGAAAATGTCAGAAATTTTCTAAGTACTGAAAACTTCTGAGTCTTTTCAAAGTACCGAAAAAGGCAGAAATTTTCCAAGTACCAAAATCGACAGAATTTTTCTAAGTACCGAAATCATCAGAATTTTTCAAAGAACCGAAAACGTCAGAAATTTTCTAAGTACCGAAAACTTCTGAGTCTTTTCAAAGTACCGAAATCAACGGAATTTTTCTAAGTACCAAATTCAACAGAATTTTTCTAAGTACCGAAATAAACAGAATTTTTCTAAGTACCGAAATCGGCAGAATTTTTCGAAGTACCGAAAACGTCAGAAATTTTCTAAGTACCGAAAACGTCAGAAATTTTCTAAGTACTGAAAACTTCTGAGTCTTTTCAAAGTACCGAAAAAGGCAGAAATTTTCCAAGTACCGAAATCAACAGAATTCTTCTAAGTACCGAAAACGTCAGAAATTTTCTAAGTACCGAAAACGTCGGAAATTTTCTAAGTACCGAAAATGTCAGAAATTTTCTTAGTTCCGAAATCGGCAGAATTTTTCTAAGTACCGAAAACTTCCGAGTCTTTTCTAAGTACCGAAATCGACAGAATTTTTCTAAGTACCGAAATCAACAGAATTTTTCTAAGTACCGAAATCGGCAGAATTTTTCTAAGTACCGAAAATGTCAGAAATTTTCTAAGTACCGAAAACTTCTGAGTCTTTTCAAAGTACCGAAAAAGGCAGAAATTTTCTAAGTACCGAAATCAAGAGAATTTTTCTAAGTACCGAAATCGGCAGAATTTTTCTAAGTACCGAAAATGTCAGAAATTTTCTAAGTACCGAAAACGTCAGAAATTTTCTAAGTACTGAAAACTTCTGAGTCTTTTCAAAGTACCGAAAAAGGCAGAAATTTTCCAAGTACCGAAATCAACAGAATTTTTCTAAGTACCGAAAACGTCAGAAATTTTCTAAGTACCGAAAACGTCAGAAATTTTCTAAGTACCGAAAATGTCAGAAATTTTCTTAGTTCCGAAATCGGCAGAATTTTTCTAAGTACCGAAAACTTCCGAGTCTTTTCTAAGTACCGAAATCGACAGAATTTTTCTAAGTACCGAAATCAACAGAATTTTTCTAAGTACCGAAATCGGCAGAATTTTTCTAAGTACCGAAAATGTCAGAAATTTTCTAAGTACCGAAAACTTCTGAGTCTTTTCTAAGTACCGAAATCGACAGAATTTTTCTAAGTACCGAAATCAACAGAATTTTTCTAAGTACCGAAATCGGCAGAATTTTTCTAAGTACCGAAAATGTCAGAAATTTTCTAAGTACCGAAAACTTCCGAGTCTTTTCTAAGTACCGAAATCGACAGAATTTTTCTAAGTACTGAAATCGGCAGAATTTTTCTAAGTACCGAAAACTTCTGAATGTTTAATAAGTATCGAAATCGTAAGTATTTTTCTAAGTACCGAAAATGTCAGAAATTTTCTAAGTACTGCAAACTTCTGAGTCTTTTCAAAGTACCGAAAAAGGCAGAAATTTTCCAAGTACCGAAATCAACAGAATTTTTCTAAGTACCGAATTCGACAGAATTTTTCTAAGTAACGAAAACTTCTGAATGTTTTCTAAGTACCGAAAAAGGCAGAAATTTTGTAAGTACCGAAAACTTCCGAGTCATTTCTAAGTACCGAAATCGACAGATTTTTTCTAAGTACCGAAATCAACAGAATTTTTCTAAGTACCGAAATCGGCAGAATTTTTCTAAGTACCGAAAATGTCAGAAATTTTCTAAGTACCGAAAACTTCTGAGTCTTTTCAAAGTACCGAAAAAGGCAGAAATTTTCTAAGTACCGAAATCAAAAGAATTTTTCTAAGTACCGAAAACGTCAGAAATTTTCTAAGTACCGAAAACTTCCGAGTCTTTTTTAAGTACCGAAATCGACAGAATTTTTCAAAGTACCGAAATCAACAGAATTTTTCTAAGTACCGAAATCGGCAGAATTTTTCTAAGTACCGAAAACTTCTGAATGTTTAATAAGTATCGAAATCGTAAGTATTTTTCTTAGTACCGAAAATGTCAGAAATTTTCTAAGTACCGAAATCGACAGATTTTTTCTAAGTACCGAAATCAACAGAATTTTTCTAAGTACCGAAATCGGCAGAATTTTTCTAAGTACCGAAAATGTCAGAAATTTTCTAAGTACTGAAAACTTCTGAGTCTTTTCAAAGTACCGAAAAAGGCAGAAATTTTCCAAGTACCAAAATCGACAGAATTTTTCTAAGTACCGAAATCATCAGAATTTTTCAAAGAACCGAAAACGTCAGAAATTTTCTAAGTACCGAAAACTTCTGAGTCTTTTCAAAGTACCGAAATCAACGGAATTTTTCTAAGTACCAAATTCAACAGAATTTTTCTAAGTACCGAAATAAACAGAATTTTTCTAAGTACCGAAATCGGCAGAATTTTTCGAAGTACCGAAAACGTCAGAAATTTTCTAAGTACCGAAAACGTCAGAAATTTTCTAAGTACTGAAAACTTCTGAGTCTTTTCAAAGTACCGAAAAAGGCAGAAATTTTCCAAGTACCGAAATCAACAGAATTCTTCTAAGTACCGAAAACGTCAGAAATTTTCTAAGTACCGAAAACGTCGGAAATTTTCTAAGTACCGAAAATGTCAGAAATTTTCTTAGTTCCGAAATCGGCAGAATTTTTCTAAGTACCGAAAACTTCCGAGTCTTTTCTAAGTACCGAAATCGACAGAATTTTTCTAAGTACCGAAATCAACAGAATTTTTCTAAGTACCGAAATCGGCAGAATTTTTCTAAGTACCGAAAATGTCAGAAATTTTCTAAGTACCGAAAACTTCTGAGTCTTTTCAAAGTACCGAAAAAGGCAGAAATTTTCTAAGTACCGAAATCAAGAGAATTTTTCTAAGTACCGAAATCGGCAGAATTTTTCTAAGTACCGAAAATGTCAGAAATTTTCTAAGTACCGAAAACGTCAGAAATTTTCTAAGTACTGAAAACTTCTGAGTCTTTTCAAAGTACCGAAAAAGGCAGAAATTTTCCAAGTACCGAAATCAACAGAATTTTTCTAAGTACCGAAAACGTCAGAAATTTTCTAAGTACCGAAAACGTCAGAAATTTTCTAAGTACCGAAAATGTCAGAAATTTTCTTAGTTCCGAAATCGGCAGAATTTTTCTAAGTATCGAAAACTTCCGAGTCTTTTCTAAGTACCGAAATCGACAGAATTTTTCTAAGTACCGAAATCAACAGAATTTTTCTAAGTACCGAAATCGGCAGAATTTTTCTAAGTACCGAAAATGTCAGAAATTTTCTAAGTACCGAAAACTTCTGAGTCTTTTCAAAGTACCGAAAAAGGCAGAAATTTTCTAAGTACCGAAATCAAAAGAATTTTTCTAAGTACCGAAAACGTCAGAAATTTTCTAAGTACCGAAAACTTCCGAGTCTTTTCTAAGTACCGAAATCGACAGAATTTTTCTAAGTACCGAAATCGGCAGAATTTTTCTAAGTACCGAAAACTTCTGAATGTTTAATAAGTATCGAAATCGTAAGTATTTTTCTAAGTACCGAAAATGTCAGAAATTTTCTTAGTACTGCAAACTTCTGAGTCTTTTCAAAGTACCGAAAAAGGCAGAAATTTTCCAAGTACCGAAATCAACAGAATTTTGCTAAGTACCGAATTCGACAGAATTTTTCTAAGTAACGAAAACTTCTGAATGTTTTCTAAGTACCGAAAAAGGCAGAAATTTTGTAAGTACCGAAAACTTCCGAGTCATTTCTAAGTACCGAAATCGACAGATTTTTTCTAAGTACCGAAATCAACAGAATTTTTCTAAGTACCGAAATCGGCAGAATTTTTCTAAGTACCGAAAATGTCAGAAATTTTCTAAGTACCGAAAACTTCTGAGTCTTTTCAAAGTACCGAAAAAGGCAGAAATTTTCTAAGTACCGAAATCAAAAGAATTTTTCTAAGTACCGAAAACGTCAGAAATTTTCTAAGTACCGAAAACTTCCGAGTCTTTTTTAAGTACCGAAACCGACAGAATTTTTCAAAGTACCGAAATCAACAGAATTTTTCTAAGTACCGAAATCGGCAGAATTTTTCTAAGTACCGAAAACTTCTGAATGTTTAATAAGTATCGAAATCGTAAGTATTTTTCTAAGTACCGAAAATGTCAGAAATTTTCTAAGTACTGCAAACTTCTGAGTCTTTTCAAAGTACCGAAAAAGGCAGAAATTTTCCAAGTACCGAAATCAACAGAATTTTGCTAAGTACCGAATTCGACAGAATTTTTCTAAGTAACGAAAACTTCTGAATGTTTTCTAAGTACCGAAAAAGGCAGAAATTTTGTAAGTACCGAAAACTTCCGAGTCATTTCTAAGTACCGAAATCGACAGATTTTTTCTAAGTACCGAAATCAACAGAATTTTTCTAAGTACCGAAATCGGCAGAATTTTTCTAAGTACCGAAAATGTCAGAAATTTTCTAAGTACCGAAAACTTCTGAGTCTTTTCAAAGTACCGAAAAAGGCAGAAATTTTCTAAGTACCGAAATCAAAAGAATTTTTCTAAGTACCGAAAACGTCAGAAATTTTCTAAGTACCGAAAACTTCCGAGTCTTTTTTAAGTACCGAAACCGACAGAATTTTTCAAAGTACCGAAATCAACAGAATTTTTCTAAGTACCGAAATCGGCAGAATTTTTCTAAGTACCGAAAACTTCTGAATGTTTAATAAGTATCGAAATCGTAAGTATTTTTCTAAGTACCGAAAATGTCAGAAATTTTCTAAGTACTGCAAACTTCTGAGTCTTTTCAAAGTACCGAAAAAGGCAGAAATTTTCCAAGTACCGAAATCAACAGAATTTTGCTAAGTACCGAATTCGACAGAATTTTTCTAAGTAACGAAAACTTCTGAATGTTTTCTAAGTACCGAAAAAGGCAGAAATTTTGTAAGTACCGAAAACTTCCGAGTCATTTCTAAGTACCGAAATCGACAGATTTTTTCTAAGTACCGAAATCAACAGAATTTTTCTAAGTACCGAAATCGGCAGAATTTTTCTAAGTACCGAAAATGTCAGAAATTTTCTAAGTACCGAAAACTTCTGAGTCTTTTCAAAGTACCGAAAAAGGCAGAAATTTTCTAAGTACCGAAATCAAAAGAATTTTTCTAAGTACCGAAAACGTCAGAAATTTTCTAAGTACCGAAAACTTCCGAGTCTTTTTTAAGTACCGAAATCGACAGAATTTTTCAAAGTACCGAAATCAACAGAATTTTTCTAAGTACCGAAATCGGCAGAATTTTTCTAAGTACCGAAAACTTCTGAATGTTTAATAAGTATCGAAATCGTAAGTATTTTTCTTAGTACCGAAAATGTCAGAAATTTTCTAAGTACCGAAATCGACAGATTTTTTCTAAGTACCGAAATCAACAGAATTTTTCTAAGTACCGAAATCGGCAGAATTTTTCTAAGTACCGAAAATGTCAGAAATTTTCTAAGTACTGAAAACTTCTGAGTCTTTTCAAAGTACCGAAAAAGGCAGAAATTTTCCAAGTACCAAAATCGACAGAATTTTTCTAAGTACCGAAATCATCAGAATTTTTCAAAGAACCGAAAACGTCAGAAATTTTCTAAGTACCGAAAACTTCTGAGTCTTTTCAAAGTACCGAAATCAACGGAATTTTTCTAAGTACCAAATTCAACAGAATTTTTCTAAGTACCGAAAACGTCAGAAATTTTCTAAGTACCGAAAACGTCAGAAATTTTCTAAGTACTGAAAACTTCTGAGTCTTTTCAAAGTACCGAAAAAGGCAGAAATTTTCCAAGTACCGAAATCAACCGAATTTTTCTAAGTACCGAAAACGTCAGAAATTTTCTAAGTACCGAAAACGTCGGAAATTTTCTAAGTACCGAAAATGTCAGAAATTTTCTTAGTTCCGAAATCGGCAGAATTTTTCTAAGTACCGAAAACTTCCGAGTCTTTTCTAAGTACCGAAATCGACAGAATTTTTCTAAGTACCGAAATCAACAGAATTTTTCTAAGTACCGAAATCGGCAGAATTTTTCTAAGTACCGAAAATGTCAGAAATTTTCTAAGTACCGAAAACTTCTGAGTCTTTTCAAAGTACCGAAAAAGGCAGAAATTTTCTAAGTACCGAAATCAAGAGAATTTTTCTAAGTACCGAAATCGGCAGAATTTTTCTAAGTACCGAAAATGTCAGAAATTTTCTAAGTACCGAAAACGTCAGAAATTTTCTAAGTACTGAAAACTTCTGAGTCTTTTCAAAGTACCGAAAAAGGCAGAAATTTTCCAAGTACCGAAATCAACAGAATTTTTCTAAGTACCGAAAACGTCAGAAATTTTCTAAGTACCGAAAACGTCAGAAATTTTCTAAGTACCGAAAATGTCAGAAATTTTCTTAGTTCCGAAATCGGCAGAATTTTTCTAAGTACCGAAAACTTCCGAGTCTTTTCTAAGTACCGAAATCGACAGAATTTTTCTAAGTACCGAAATCAACAGAATTTTTCTAAGTACCGAAATCGGCAGAATTTTTCTAAGTAACGAAAACTTCTGAATGTTTTCTAAGTACCGAAAAAGGCAGAAATTTTGTAAGTACCGAAAACTTCCGAGTCATTTCTAAGTACCGAAATCGACAGATTTTTTCTAAGTAACGAAATCAACAGAATTTTTCTAAGTACCGAAATCGGCAGAATTTTTCTAAGTACCGAAAATGTCAGAAATTTTCTAAGTACCGAAAACTTCTGAGTCTTTTCAAAGTACCGAAAAAGGCAGAAATTTTCTAAGTACCGAAATCAAAAGAATTTTTCTAAGTACCGAAAACGTCAGAAATTTTCTAAGTACCGAAAACTTCCGAGTCTTTTTTAAGTACCGAAACCGACAGAATTTTTCAAAGTACCGAAATCAACAGAATTTTTCTAAGTACCGAAATCGGCAGAATTTTTCTAAGTACCGAAAACTTCTGAATGTTTAATAAGTATCGAAATCGTAAGTATTTTTCTAAGTACCGAAAATGTCAGAAATTTTCTAAGTAATGCAAACTTCTGAGTCTTTTCAAAGTACCGAAAAAGGCAGAAATTTTCCAAGTACCGAAATCAACAGAATTTTTCTAAGTAACGAAAACTTCTGAATGTTTTCTAAGTACCGAAAAAGGCAGAAATTTTGTAAGTACCGAAAACTTCCGAGTCATTTCTAAGTACCGAAATCGACAGATTTTGTCTAAGTACCGAAATCAACAGAATTTTTCTATGTACCGAAATCGGCAGAATTTTTCTAAGTACCGAAAATGTCAGAAATTTTCTAAGTACCGAAAACTTCTGAGTCTTTTCAAAGTACCGAAAAAGGCAGAAATTTTCTAAGTACCGAAATCAAAAGAATTTTTCTAAGTACCGAAAACGTCAGAAATTTTCTAAGTACCGAAAACTTCCGAGTCTTTTTTAAGTACCGAAATCGACAGAATTTTTCAAAGTACCGAAATCAACAGAATTTTTCTAAGTACCGAAATCGGCAGAATTTTTCTAAGTACCGAAAACTTCTGAATGTTTAATAAGTATCGAAATCGTAAGTATTTTTCTTAGTACCGAAAATGTCAGAAATTTTCTAAGTACCGAAATCGACAGATTTTTTCTAAGTACCGAAATCAACAGAATTTTTCTAAGTACCGAAATCGGCAGAATTTTTCTAAGTACCGAAAATGTCAGAAATTTTCTAAGTACTGAAAACTTCTGAGTCTTTTCAAAGTACCGAAAAAGGCAGAAATTTTCCAAGTACCAAAATCGACAGAATTTTTCTAAGTACCGAAATCATCAGAATTTTTCAAAGAACCGAAAACGTCAGAAATTTTCTAAGTACCGAAAACTTCTGAGTCTTTTCAAAGTACCGAAATCAACGGAATTTTTCTAAGTACCAAATTCAACAGAATTTTTCTAAGTACCGAAATAAACAGAATTTTTCTAAGTACCGAAATCGGCAGAATTTTTCGAAGTACCGAAAACGTCAGAAATTTTCTAAGTACCGAAAACGTCAGAAATTTTCTAAGTACTGAAAACTTCTGAGTCTTTTCAAAGTACCGAAAAAGGCAGAAATTTTCCAAGTACCGAAATCAACAGAATTTTTCTAAGTACCGAAAACGTCAGAAATTTTCTAAGTACCGAAAACGTCGGAAATTTTCTAAGTACCGAAAATGTCAGAAATTTTCTTAGTTCCGAAATCGGCAGAATTTTTCTAAGTACCGAAAATTTCCGAGTCTTTTCTAAGTACCGAAATCGACAGAATTTTTCTAAGTACCGAAATCAACAGAATTTTTCTAAGTACCGAAATCGGCAGAATTTTTCTAAGTACCGAAAATGTCAGAAATTTTCTAAGTACCGAAAACTTCTGAGTCTTTTCAAAGTACCGAAAAAGGCAGAAATTTTCTAAGTACCGAAATCAAGAGAATTTTTCTAAGTACCGAAATCGGCAGAATTTTTCTAAGTACCGAAAATGTCAGAAATTTTCTAAGTACCGAAAACGTCAGAAATTTTCTAAGTACTGAAAACTTCTGAGTCTTTTCAAAGTACCGAAAAAGGCAGAAATTTTCCAAGTACCGAAATCAACAGAATTTTTCTAAGTACCGAAAACGTCAGAAATTTTCTAAGTACCGAAAACGTCAGAAATTTTCTAAGTACCGAAAATGTCAGAAATTTTCTTAGTTCCGAAATCGGCAGAATTTTTCTAAGTACCGAAAACTTCCGAGTCATTTCTAAGTACCGAAATCGACAGATTTTTTCTAAGTACCGAAATCAACAGAATTTTTCTAAGTACCGAAATCGGCAGAATTTTTCTAAGTACCGAAAATGTCAGAAATTTTCTAAGTACCGAAAACTTCTGAGTCTTTTCAAAGTACCGAAAAAGGCAGAAATTTTCTAAGTACCGAAATCAAAAGAATTTTTCTAAGTACCGAAAACGTCAGAAATTTTCTAAGTACCGAAAACTTCCGAGTCTTTTTTAAGTACCGAAACCGACAGAATTTTTCAAAGTACCGAAATCAACAGAATTTTTCTAAGTACCGAAATCGGCAGAATTTTTCTAAGTACCGAAAACTTCTGAATGTTTAATAAGTATCGAAATCGTAAGTATTTTTCTAAGTACCGAAAATGTCAGAAATTTTCTAAGTACTGCAAACTTCTGAGTCTTTTCAAAGTACCGAAAAAGGCAGAAATTTTCCAAGTACCGAAATCAACAGAATTTTTCTAAGTAACGAAAACTTCTGAATGTTTTCTAAGTACCGAAAAAGGCAGAAATTTTGTAAGTACCGAAAACTTCCGAGTCATTTCTAAGTACCGAAATCGACAGATTTTGTCTAAGTACCGAAATCAACAGAATTTTTCTATGTACCGAAATCGGCAGAATTTTTCTAAGTACCGAAAATGTCAGAAATTTTCTAAGTACCGAAAACTTCTGAGTCTTTTCAAAGTACCGAAAAAGGCAGAAATTTTCTAAGTACCGAAATCAAAAGAATTTTTCTAAGTACCGAAAACGTCAGAAATTTTCTAAGTACCGAAAACTTCCGAGTCTTTTTTAAGTACCGAAATCGACAGAATTTTTCAAAGTACCGAAATCAACAGAATTTTTCTAAGTACCGAAATCGGCAGAATTTTTCTAAGTACCGAAAACTTCTGAATGTTTAATAAGTATCGAAATCTTAAATATTTTTCTTAGTACCGAAAATGTCAGAAATTTTCTAAGTACTGCAAACTTCTGAGTCTTTTCAAAGTACCGAAAAAGGCAGAAATTTTCCAAGTACCGAAATCAAATGAATTTTTCTAAGTACCGAATTCGACAGAATTTTTCTAAGTAACGAAAACTTCTGAATGTTTTCTAAGTACCGAAAAAGGCAGAAATTTTGTAAGTACCGAAAACTTCCGAGTCTTTTCTAAGTACCGAAATCAACGGAATTTTTCTAAGTACCAAATTCAACAGAATTTTTCTAAGTACCGAAATAAACAGAATTTATCTAAGTACCGAAATCGGCAGAATTTTTCGAAGTACCGAAAACGTCAGAAATTTTCTAAGTACCGAAAACGTCAGAAATTTTCTAAGTACTGAAAACTTCTGAGTCTTTTCAAAGTACCGAAAAAGGCAGAAATTTTCCAAGTACCGAAATCAACAGAATTTTTCTAAGTACCGAAAACGTCAGAAATTTTCTAAGTACCGAAAACGTCGGAAATTTTCTAAGTACCGAAAATGTCAGAAATTTTCTTAGTTCCGAAATCGGCAGAATTTTTCTAAGTACCGAAAACTTCCGAGTCTTTTCTAAGTACCGAAATCGACAGAATTTTTCTAAGTACCGAAATCAACAGAATTTTTCTAAGTACCGAAATCGGCAGAATTTTTCTAAGTATCGAAAATGTCAGAAATTTTCTAAGTACCGAAAACTTCTGAGTCTTTTCAAAGTACCGAAAAAGGCAGAAATTTTCTAAGTACCGAAATCAAAAGAATTTTTCTAAGTACCGAAAACGTCAGAAATTTTCTAAGTACCGAAAACTTCCGAGTCTTTTCTAAGTACCGAAATCGACAGAATTTTTCTAAGTACCGAAATCGGCAGAATTTTTCTAAGTACCGAAAACTTCTGAATGTTTAATAAGTATCGAAATCGTAAGTATTTTTCTAAGTACCGAAAATGTCAGAAATTTTCTAAGTACTGCAAACTTCTGAGTCTTTTCAAAGTACCGAAAAAGGCAGAAATTTTCCAAGTACCGAAATCAACAGAATTTTTCTAAGTACCGAATTCGACAGAATTTTTCTAAGTAACGAAAACTTCTGAATGTTTTCTAAGTACCGAAAAAGGCAGAAATTTTGTAAGTACCGAAAACTTCCGAGTCATTTCTAAGTACCGAAATCAACAGAATTTTTCTAAGTACCGAAATCGGCAGAATTTTTCTAAGTACCGAAAATGTCAGAATTTTTCTAAGTACCGAAAACTTCCGAGTCTTTTCTAAGTACCGAAATCGACAGAATTTTTCTAAGTACCGAAATCAACAGAGTTTTTCTAAGTACCGAAATCGGCAGAATTTTTCTAAGTACCGAAAATGTCAGAAATTTTCTAAGTACCGAAAACTTCTGAGTCTTTTCAAAGTACCGAAAAAGGCAGAAATTTTCTAAGTACCGAAATCAAAAGAATTTTTCTAAGAACCGAAAACGTCAGAAATTTTCTAAGTACCGAAAACTTCCGAGTCTTTTCTAAGTACCGAAATCGACAGAATTTTTCTAAGTACCGAAATCGGCAGAATTTTTCTAAGTACCGAAAACTTCTGAATGTTTAATAAGTATCGAAATCGTAAGTATTTTTCTAAGTACCGAAAATGTCAGAAATTTTCTAAGTACTGCAAACTTCTGAGTCTTTTCAAAGTACCGAAAAAGGCAGAAATTTTCCAAGTACCGAAATCAACAGAATTTTTCTAAGTACCGAATTCGACAGAATTTTTCTAAGTAACGAAAACTTCTGAATGTTTTCTAAGTACCGAAAAAGGCAGAACTTTTGTAAGTACCGAAAACTTCCGAGTCATTTCTAAGTACCGAAATCAACAAAATTTTTCTAAGTACCGAAATCGGCAGAATTTTTCTAAGTACCGAAAATGTCAGAAATTTTCTAAGTACCGAAAACTTCTGAGTCTTTTCAAAGTACCGAAAAAGGCAGAAATTTTCTAAGTACCGAAATCAAAAGAATTTTTCTAAGTACCGAAAACGTCAGAAATTTTCTAAGTACCGAAAACTTCCGAGTCTTTTTTAAGTACCGAAACCGACAGAATTTTTCAAAGTACCGAAATCAACAGAATTTTTCTAAGTACCGAAATCGGCAGAATTTTTCTAAGTACCGAAAACTTCTGAATGTTTAATAAGTATCGAAATCGTAAGTATTTTCCTAAGTACCGAAAATGTCAGAAATTTTCTAAGTACTGCAAACTTCTGAGTCTTTTCAAAGTACCGAAAAAGGCAGAAATTTTCCAAGTACCGAAATCAACAGAATTTTTCTAAGTACCGAAATCGGCAGAATTTTTCTAAGTACCGAAAACTTCTGAATGTTTAATAAGTATCGAAATCGTAAGTATTTTTCTAAGTACCGAAAATGTCAGAAATTTTCTAAGTACTGCAAACTTCTGAGTCTTTTCAAAGTACCGAAATCAACAGAATTTTTCTAAGTACCGAATTCGACAGAATTTTTCTAAGTACCGAAAACTTTTGAATGTTTTCTAAGTACCGAAAAAGGCAGAAATTTTCTAAGTACCGAAATCAAAAGAATTTTTCTAAGTACCGAAAACGTCAGAAATTTTCTAAGTACCGAAAACTTCCGAGTCTTTTCTAAGTACCGAAATCGACAGAATTTTTCTAAGTACCGAAATCAACAGAATTATTCTAAGTACCGAAATCGGCAGAATTTTTCTAAGTACCGAAAATGTCAGAAATTTTCTAAGTACCGAAAACTTCTGAGTCTTTTCAAAGTACAGAAAACTTCTGAATGTTTAATAAGTATCGAAATCGTAAGTATTTTTCTAAGTACCGAAAATGTCAGAAATTTTCTAAGTACTGCAAACTTCTGAGTCTTTTCAAAGTACCGAAAAAGGCAGAAATTTTCCAAGTACCGAAATCAACAGAATTTTTCTAAGTACCGAATTCGACAGAATTTTTCTAAGTAACGAAAACTTCTGAATGTTTTCTAAGTACCGAAAAAGGCAGAAATTTTGTAAGTACCGAAAACTTCCGAGTCATTTCTAAGTACCGAAATCGACAGATTTTTTCTAAGTACCGAAATCAACAGAATTTTTCTAAGTACCGAAATCGGCAGAATTTTTCTAAGTACCGAAAATGTCAGAAATTTTCTAAGTACCGAAAACTTCTGAGTCTTTTCAAAGTACCGAAAAAGGCAGAAATTTTCTAAGTACCGAAATCAAAAGAATTTTTCTAAGTACCGAAAACGTCAGAAATTTTCTAAGTACCGAAAACTTCCGAGTCTTTTTTAAGTACCGAAATCGACAGAATTTTTCAAAGTACCGAAATCAACAGAATTTTTCTAAGTACCGAAATCGGCAGAATTTTTCTAAGTACCGAAAACTTCTGAATGTTTAATAAGTATCGAAATCGTAAGTATTTTTCTAAGTACCGAAAATGTCAGAAATTTTCTAAGTACTGCAAACTTCTGAGTCTTTTCAAAGTACCGAAAAAGGCAGAAATTTTCCAAGTACCAAAATCGACAGAATTTTTCTAAGTACCGAAATCATCAGAATTTTTCAAAGAACCGAAAACGTCAGAAATTTTCTAAGTACCGAAAACTTCTGAGTCTTTTCAAAGTACCGAAATCAACAGAATTTTTCTAAGTACCGAATTCGACAGAATTTTTCTAAGTAACGAAAACTTCTGAATGTTTTCTAAGTACCGAAAAAGGCAGAAATTTTGTAAGTACCGAAAACTTCAGAGTCATTTCTAAGTACCGAAATCGACAGATTTTTTCTAAGTACCGAAATCAACAGAATTTTTCTAAGTACCGAAATCGGCAGAATTTTTCTAAGTACCGAAAATGTCAGAAATTTTCTAAGTACCGAAAACTTCTGAGTCTTTTCAAAGTACCGAAAAAGGCAGAAATTTTCTAAGTACCGAAATCAAAAGAATTTTTCTAAGTACCGAAAACGTCAGAAATTTTCTAAGTACCGAAAACTTCCGAGTCTTTTTTAAGTACCGAAACCGACAGAATTTTTCAAAGTACCGAAATCAACAGAATTTTTCTAAGTACCGAAATCGGCAGAATTTTTCTAAGTACCGAAAACTTCTGAATGTTTAATAAGTATCGAAATCGTAAGTATTTTTCTAAGTACCGAAAATGTCAGAAATTTTCTAAGTACTGCAAACTTCTGAGTCTTTTCAAAGTACCGAAAAAGGCAGAAATTTTCCAAGTACCGAAATCAACAGAATTTTTCTAAGTACCGAATTCGACAGAATTTTTCTAAGTACCGAAATCGGCAGAATTTTTCTAAGTACCGAAAACTTCTGAATGTTTAATAAGTATCGAAATCGTAAGTATTTTTCTAAGTACCGAAAATGTCAGAAATTTTCTAAGTACTGCAAACTTCTGAGTCTTTTCAAAGTACCGAAATCAACAGAATTTTTCTAAGTACCGAAATCGGCAGAATTTTTCTAAGTACCGAAAATGTCAGAAATTTTCTAAGTACCGAAAACTTCTGAGTCTTTTCAAAGTACAGAAAACTTCTGAATGTTTAATAAGTATCGAAATCGTAAGTATTTTTCTAAGTACCGAAAATGTCAGAAATTTTCTAAGTACTGCAAACTTCTGAGTCTTTTCAAAGTACCGAAAAAGGCAGAAATTTTCCAAGTACCGAAATCAACAGAATTTTTCTAAGTACCGAATTCGACAGAATTTTTCTAAGTAACGAAAACTTCTGAATGTTTTCTAAGTACCGAAAATGTCAGAAATTTTCTAAGTACTGAAAACTTCTGAGTCTTTTCAAAGTACCGAAAAAGGCAGAAATTTTCCAAGTACCAAAATCGACAGAATTTTTCTAAGTACCGAAATCATCAGAATTTTTCAAAGAACCGAAAACGTCAGAAATTTTCTAAGTACCGAAAACTTCTGAGTCTTTTCAAAGTACCGAAATCAACGGAATTTTTCTAAGTACCAAATTCAACAGAATTTTTCTAAGTACCGAAATAAACAGAATTTTTCTAAGTACCGAAATCGGCAGAATTTTTCGAAGTACCGAAAACGTCAGAAATTTTCTAAGTACCGAAAACGTCGGAAATTTTCTAAGTACCGAAAATGTCAGAAATTTTCTTAGTTCCGAAATCGGCAGAATTTTTCTAAGTACCGAAAACTTCCGAGTCTTTTCTAAGTACCGAAATCGACAGAATTTTTCTAAGTACCGAAATCAACAGAATTTTTCTAAGTACCGAAATCGGCAGAATTTTTCTAAGTACCGAAAATGTCAGAAATTTTCTAAGTACCGAAAACTTCTGAGTCTTTTCAAAGTACCGAAAAAGGCAGAAATTTTCTAAGTACCGAAATCAAAAGAATTTTTCTAAGTACCGAAAACGTCAGAAATTTTCTAAGTACCGAAAACTTCCGAGTCTTTTCTAAGTACCGAAATCGACAGAATTTTTCTAAGTACCGAAATCGGCAGAATTTTTCTAAGTACCGAAAACTTCTGAATGTTTAATAAGTATCGAAATCGTAAGTATTTTTCTAAGTACCGAAAATGTCAGAAATTTTCTAAGTAATGCAAACTTCTGAGTCTTTTCAAAGTACCGAAAAAGGCAGAAATTTTCCAAGTACCGAAATCAACAGAATTTTTCTAAGTACCGAATTCGACAGAATTTTTCTAAGTAACGAAAACTTCTGAATGTTTTCTAAGTACCGAAAAAGGCAGAAATTTTGTAAGTACCGAAAACTTCCGAGTCATTTCTAAGTACCGAAATCGACAGATTTTTTCTAAGTACCGAAATCAAAAGAATTTTTCTAAGTACCGAAAACGTCAGAAATTTTCTAAGTACCGAAAACTTCCGAGTCTTTTTTAAGTACCGAAATCGACAGAATTTTTCAAAGTACCGAAATCAACAGAATTTTTCTAAGTACCGAAATCGGCAGAATTTTTCTAAGTACCGAAAACTTCTGAATGTTTAATAAGTATCGAAATCTTAAATATTTTTCTTAGTACCGAAAATGTCAGAAATTTTCTAAGTACTGCAAACTTCTGAGTCTTTTCAAAGTACCGAAAAAGGCAGAAATTTTCCAAGTACCGAAATCAAATGAATTTTTCTAAGTACCGAAAACTTTTGAATGTTTTCTAAGTACCGAAAAAGGCAGAAATTTTCTAAGTACCGAAAACTTCTGAATGTTTTCTAAGTACCGAAATCGACAGAATTTTTCTAAGTACCGAAATCGTCAGAATTTTTTTAAGTACCGAAATCGTCAGAAATTTTCTAAGTACCGAAAACTTCTGAGTCTTTTCAAAGTACCGAAAAAGGCAGAAATTTTCTAAGTACCGAAATCAAAAGAATTTTTCTAAGTACCGAAAACGTCAGAAATTTTCTAAGTACCGAAAACTTCCGAGTCTTTTCTAAGTATCGAAATCGACAGAATTTTTCTAAGTTCCGAAATCAACAGAATTTTTCTAAATACCGAAATCGGCAGAATTTTTCTAAGTACCGAAAACTTCTGAATGTTTAATAAGTATCGAAATCGTAAGTATTTTTCTAAGTACCGAAAATGTCAGAAATTTTCTAAGTACTGCAAACTTCTAAGTCTTTTCAAAGTACCGAAAAAGGCAGAAATTTTCCAAGTACCGAATTCGACAGAATTTTTCTAAGTAACGAAAACTTCTGAATGTTTTCTAAGTACCGAAAAAGGCAGAAATTTTGTAAGTACCAAAAACTTCCGAGTCTTTTCTAAGTACCGAAATCAACAGAATTTTTCTAAGTACCGAAATCGGCAGAATTTTTCTAAGTACCGAAAACTTCTGAATGTTTAATAAGTATCGAAATCGTAAGAATTTTCCTAAGTACCGAAATTGACTGAATTTTTCTAAGTACCGAAATCAACAGAATTTTTCTAAGTACCGAATTCAACAGAATTTTTCTAAGTACCGAAATCGGCAGAATTTTTCTAAGTACCGAAAATGTCAGAAATTTTCTAAGTACCGAAAACTTCTGAGTCTTTTCAAAGTACAGAAAACTTCTGAATGTTTAATAAGCATCGAAATCGTAAGTATTTTTCTAAGTACCGAAAATGTCAGAAATTTTCTAAGTACTGCAAACTTCTGAGTCTTTTCAAAGTACCGAAAAAGGCAGAAATTTTCCAAGTACCGAAATCAACAGAATTTTTCTAAGTACCGAATTCGACAGAATTTTTCTAAGTAACGAAAACTTCTGAATGTTTTCTAAGTACCGAAAATGTCAGAAATTTTCTAAGTACTGAAAACTTCTGAGTCTTTTCAAAGTACCGAAAAAGGCAGAAATTTTCCAAGTACCAAAATCGACAGAATTTTTCTAAGTACCGAAATCATCAGAATTTTTCAAAGAACCGAAAACGTCAGAAATTTTCTAAGTACCGAAAACTTCTGAGTCTTTTCAAAGTACCGAAATCAACGGAATTTTTCTAAGTACCAAATTCAACAGAATTTTTCTAAGTACCGAAATAAACAGAATTTTTCTAAGTACCGAAATCGGCAGAATTTTTCGAAGTACCGAAAACGTCAGAAATTTTCTAAGTACCGAAAACGTCGGAAATTTTCTAAGTACCGAAAATGTCAGAAATTTTCTTAGTTCCGAAATCGGCAGAATTTTTCTAAGTACCGAAAACTTCCGAGTCTTTTCTAAGTACCGAAATCGACAGAATTTTTCTAAGTACCGAAATCAACAGAATTTTTCTAAGTACCGAAATCGGCAGAATTTTTCTAAGTACCGAAAATGTCAGAAATTTTCTAAGTACCGAAAACTTCTGAGTCTTTTCAAAGTACCGAAAAAGGCAGAAATTTTCTAAGTACCGAAATCAAAAGAATTTTTCTAAGTACCGAAAACGTCAGAAATTTTCTAAGTACCGAAAACTTCCGAGTCTTTTCTAAGTACCGAAATCGACAGAATTTTTCTAAGTACCGAAATCGGCAGAATTTTTCTAAGTACCGAAAACTTCTGAATGTTTAATAAGTATTGAAATCGTAAGTATTTTTCTAAGTACCGAAAATGTCAGAAATTTTCTAAGTAATGCAAACTTCTGAGTCTTTTCAAAGTACCGAAAAAGGCAGAAATTTTCCAAGTACCGAAATCAACAGAATTTTTCTAAGTACCGAATTCGACAGAATTTTTCTAAGTAACGAAAACTTCTGAATGTTTTCTAAGTACCGAAAAAGGCAGAAATTTTGTAAGTACCGAAAACTTCCGAGTCATTTCTAAGTACCGAAATCGACAGATTTTTTCTAAGTACCGAAATCAAAAGAATTTTTCTAAGTACCGAAAACGTCAGAAATTTTCTAAGTACCGAAAACTTCCGAGTCTTTTTTAAGTACCGAAATCGACAGAATTTTTCAAAGTACCGAAATCAACAGAATTTTTCTAAGTACCGAAATCGGCAGAATTTTTCTAAGTACCGAAAACTTCTGAATGTTTAATAAGTATCGAAATCTTAAATATTTTTCTTAGTACCGAAAATGTCAGAAATTTTCTAAGTACTGCAAACTTCTGAGTCTTTTCAAAGTACCGAAAAAGGCAGAAATTTTCCAAGTACCGAAATCAAATGAATTTTTCTAAGTACCGAAAACTTTTGAATGTTTTCTAAGTACCGAAAAAGGCAGAAATTTTCTAAGTACCGAAAACTTCTGAATGTTTTCTAAGTACCGAAATCGACAGAATTTTTCTAAGTACCGAAATCGTCAGAATTTTTTTAAGTACCGAAATCGTCAGAAATTTTCTAAGTACCGAAAACTTCTGAGTCTTTTCAAAGTACCGAAAAAGGCAGAAATTTTCTAAGTACCGAAATCAAAAGAATTTTTCTAAGTACCGAAAACGTCAGAAATTTTCTAAGTACCGAAAACTTCCGAGTCTTTTCTAAGTACCGAAATCGACAGAATTTTTCTAAGTTCCGAAATCAACAGAATTTTTCTAAATACCGAAATCGGCAGAATTTTTCTAAGTACCGAAAACTTCTGAATGTTTAATAAGTATCGAAATCGTAAGTATTTTTCTAAGTACCGAAAATGTCAGAAATTTTCTAAGTACTGCAAACTTCTAAGTCTTTTCAAAGTACCGAAAAAGGCAGAAATTTTCCAAGTACCGAATTCGACAGAATTTTTCTAAGTAACGAAAACTTCTGAATGTTTTCTAAGTACCGAAAAAGGCAGAAATTTTGTAAGTACCAAAAACTTCCGAGTCTTTTCTAAGTACCGAAATCAACAGAATTTTTCTAAGTACCGAAATCGGCAGAATTTTTCTAAGTACCGAAAACTTCTGAATGTTTAATAAGTATCGAAATCGTAAGAATTTTCCTAAGTACCGAAATTGACTGAATTTTTCTAAGTACCGAAATCAACAGAATTTTTCTAAGTACCGAATTCAACAGAATTTTTCTAAGTACCGAAAACTTTTGAATGTTTTCTAAGAACCGAAAAAGGCAGAAATTTTCTAAGTACCGAAAACTTCTGAATGTTTTCTAAATACTGAAAAAGGCAGAAATTTTCCAAGTACCGAAATCAACAGAATTTTTCTAAGTACCGAATTCGACAGAATTTTTCTAAGTAACGAAAACTTCTGAATGTTTTCTAAGTACCGAAAAAGGCAGAAATTTTGTAAGTACCGAAAACTTCCGAGTCTTTTCTAAGTACCGAAATCGACAGATTTTTTCTAAGTACCGAAATCAACAGAATTTTTCTAAGTACCTAAATCGGCAGAATTTTTCTAAGTACCGAAAATGTCAGAAATTTTCTAAGTACCGAAAACGTCAGATATTTTCTAAGTACTGAAAACTTCTGAGTCTTTTCAAAGTACCGAAAAAGGCAGAAATTTTCCAAGTACCGAAATCGACAGAATTTTTCTAAGTACCGAAAACGTCAGAAATTTTCTAAGTATCGAAAAGGTCAGAAATTTTCTAAGATCCGAAATCATCAGAATTTTTCTAAGTACCGAAATCGTCAGAAATTTTCTAAGTACCGAAAACTTCTGAGTCTTTTCAAAGTACCGAAAAAGGCAGAAATTTTCTAAGTACTGAAATCATCAGAATTTTTCTAAGTACCGAAAACGTCAGAAATTTTCTAAGTACCGAAAATGTCAGAAATTTTCTTAGTACCGAAATCGGCAGAATTTTTCTAAGTACCGAAAACTTCCGAGTCTTTTCTAAGTACCGAAAAAGGCAGAAATTTTCCAAGTACCGAAATCGACAGAATTTTTCTAAGTACCGAAAACGTCAGAAATTTTCTAAGTATCGAAAAGGTCAGAAATTTTCTAAGATCCGAAATCATCAGAATGTTTTTAAGTACCGAAATCGTCAGAATTTTCTAAGTACCGGTATCGTCAGAATTTTTCTAAGTACCGAAATCAAAAGAATTTTTCTAAGTACCGAAAACGTCAGAAATTTTCTAAGTACTGCAAACTTCCTAGTCTTTTCAAAGAACCGAAAAAGGCAGAATTTTTCAAAGTACCGAAATCGTCAGAATTTTCTAAGTACCGAAATCGGCAGAATTTTTCTAAGTACCGAAAACTTCTGAATGTTTAATAAGTATCGAAATCGTAAGAATTTTCCTAAGTACCGAAATTGACTGAATTTTTCTAAGTACAGAAATCAACAGAATTTTTCTAAGTACCGAATTCGACAGAAGTTTTCTAAGTACCGAAAACTTTTGAATGTTTTCTAAGAACCGAAAAAGGCAGAAATTTTCTAAGTACCGAAAACTTCTGAATGTTTTCTAAGTACCGAAATCGACAGAATTTTTCTAAGTACCGAAATCGTCAGAATTTTTCTAAGTACCGAAATCGTCAGAAATTTTCTAAGTACCGAAAACTTCTGAGTCTTTTCAAAGTACCGAAAAAGGCAGAAATTTTCCAAGTACCGGAATCAAAAGAATTTTTCTAAGTACCGAAAACGTCAGAAATTTTCTAAGTACCGAAGACTTCCGAGTCTTTTCTAAGTACCGAAATCAACAGAATTTTTATAAGTACCGAAATCGGCAGAATTTTTCTAAGTACCGAAAATGTCAGAAATTTTCTAAGTACCGAAAACGTCAGATATTTTCTAAGTACTGAAAACTTCTGAGTCTTTTCAAAGTACCGAAAAAGGCAGAATTTTTCAAAGTACCGAAATCGTCAGAATTTTCTAAGTACCGAAATCGGCAGAATTTTTCTAAGTACCGAAAACTTCTGAATGTTTAATAAGTATCGAAATCTTAAGAATTTTCCTAAGTACCGAAATCGTCAGAAATTTTCTAAGTACCGAAAACTTCTGAGTCTTTTCAAAGTACCGAAAAAGGCAGAAATTTTCCAAGTACCGAAATCAAAAGAATTTTTCTAAGTACCGAAAACGTCAGAAATTTTCTAAGTACCGAAGACTTCCGAGTCTTTTCTAAGTACCGAATTCGACAGAATTTTTCTAAGTAACGAAAACTTCTGAATGTTTTCTAAGTACCGAAAAAGGCAGAAATTTTGTAAGTACCGAAAACTTCCGAGTCTTTTCTAAGTACCGAAATCGACAGATTTTTTCTAAGTACCGAAATCAACAGAATTTTTCTAAGTACTGAAATCATCAGAATTTTTCAAAGTACCGAAAACGTCAGAAATTTTCTAAGTACCGAAAACTTCTGAGTCTTTTCAAAGTACCGAAATCAACGGAATTTTTCTAAGTACCAAATTCAACAGAATTTTTCTAAGTACCGAAATAAACAGAATTTTTCTAAGTACCGAAATCGGCAGAATATTTCGAAGTACCGAAAACGTCAGAAATTTTCTAAGTACCGAAAACATCAGAAATTTTCTAAGTACTGAAAACTTCTGAGTCTTTTCAAAGTACCGAAAAAGGCAGAAATTTTCCAAGTACCGAAATCAACAAAATTTTTCTAAGTACCGAATTCGACAGAATTTTTCTAAGTAACGAAAACTTCTGAATGTTTTCTAAGTTCCGAAAAAGGCAGAAATTTTGTAAGTACCGAAAACTTCCGAGTCTTTTCTAAGTACCGAAATCGACAGATTTTTTCTAAGTACCGAAATCAACAGAATTTTTCTAAGTACCGAAATCATCAGAATTTTTCAAAGAACCGAAATCGTCAGAATTTTTCTAAGTACCGAAATCGTCAGAATGTTTTTAAGTACCGAAATCGTCAGAATTTTCTAAGTACCGGTATCGTCAGAATTTTTCTAAGTACCGAAATCAAAAGAATTTTTCTAAGTACCGAAAACGTCAGAAATTTTCTAAGTACCGAAAACGTCAGATATTTTCTAAGTACTGAAAACTTCTGAGTCTTTTCAAAGTACCGAAAAAGGCAGAAATTTTCCAAGTACCGAAATCGACAGAATTTTTCTAAGTACCGAAAACGTCAGAAATTTTCTAAGTATCGAAAAGGTCAGAAATTTTCTAAGATCCGAAATCATCAGAATTTTTCTAAGTACCGAAATCGTCAGAAATTTTCTAAGTACCGAAAACTTCTGAGTCTTTTCAAAGTACCGAAAAAGGCAGAAATTTTCTAAGTACCGAAATCATCAGAATTTTTCTAAGTACCGAAAACGTCAGAAATTTTCTAAGTACCGAAAATGTCAGAAATTTTCTTAGTACCGAAATCGGCAGAAATTTTCTAAGATCCGAAATCATCAGAATGTTTTTAAGTACCGAAATCGTCAGAATTTTCTAAGTACCGGTATCGTCAGAATTTTTCTAAGTACCGAAATCAAAAGAATTTTTCTAAGTACCGAAAACGTCAGAAATTTTCTAAGTACTGCAATTTTCCTAGTCTTTTCAAAGAACCGAAATCGACAGAATTTTTCTAAGTACCGAAAACGTCAGAAATTTTCTAAGTATCGAAAAGGTCAGAAATTTTCTAAGATCCGAAATCATCAGAATGTTTTGAAGTACCGAAATCGTCAGAATTTTCTAAGTACCGATATCGTCAGAATTTTTCTAAGTACCGAAATCAAAAGAATATTTCTAAGTACCGAAAATGTCAGAAATTTTCTTAGTACCGAAATCGGCAGAATTTTTCTAAGTACCGAAAACTTCCTAGTCTTTTCAAAGTACCGAAAAAGGCAGAATTTTTCAAAGTACCGAAATCGTCAGAATTTTCTAAGTACCGAAATCGGCAGAATTTTTCTAAGTACCGAAAACTTCTGAATGTTTAATAAGTATCGAAATCGTAAGAATTTTCCTAAGTACCGAAATTGACTGAATTTTTCTAAGTACCGAAATCAACAGAATTTTTCTAAGTACCGAATTCGACAGGATTTTTCTAAGTACCGAAAACTTTTGAATGTTTTCTAAGTACCGAAAAAGACAGAAATTTTCTAAGTACCGAAAACTTCTGAATGTTTTCTAAGTACCGAAATCGACAGAATTTTTCTAAGTAACGAAATCGTCAGAATTTTTCTAAGTACCGAAATCGTCAGAAATTTTCTAAGTACCGAAAACTTCTGAGTTTTCCAAGTACCGAAAAAGGCAGAAATTTTCTAAGTACCGAAATCAAAAGAATTTTTCTAAGTACCGAAAACGTCAGAAATTTTCTAAGTACCGAAAACTTCCGAGTCTTTTCTAAGTACCGAAATCGACAGAATTTTTCTAAGTTCCGAAATCAACAGAATTTTTCTAAGTACCGAAATCGGCAGAATTTTTCTAAGTACCGAAAACTTCTGAATGTTTAATAAGTATCGAAATCGTAAGTATTTTTCTAAGTACCGAAAATGTCAGAAATTTTCTAAGTACTGCAAACTAAGTCTTTTCAAAGTACTGAAAAAGGCAGAAATTTTCCAAGAACCGAAATCAACAGAATTTTTCTAAGTACCGAATTCGACAGAATTTTTCTAAGTAACGAAAACTTCTGAATGTTTTCTAAGTACCGAAAAAGGCAGAAATTTTGTAAGTACCGAAAACTTCCGAGTCTTTTCTAAGTACCGAAATCAACAGAATTTTTATAAGTATCGAAAAGGTCAGAAATTTTCTAAGATCCGAAATCATCAGAATTTTTCTAAGTACCGAAAACGTCAGAAATTTTCTAAGTACCGAAAACTTCCGAGTCTTTTCTAAGTACCGAAATCGACAGAATTTTTCTAAGATCCGAAATCATCAGAATTTTTCTAAGTACCGAAAACGTCAGAAATTTTCTAAGTACCGAAAATGTCAGAAATTTTCTTAGTACCGAAATCGGCAGAATTTTTCTTAGTACCGAAAACTTCCGAGTCTTTTCTAAGTACCGAAATCAACAGAATTTTTCTAAGTACCTAAATAGGCAGAATTTTTCAAAGTACCGAAAATGTCAGAAATTTTCCAAGTACCGAAATCGACAGAATTTTTCTAAGTACCGAAAACGTCAGAAATTTTCTAAGTATCGAAAAGGTCAGAAATTTTCTAAGATCCGAAATCATCAGAATGTTTCTAAGAACCGAAATCGTCAGAATTTTCTAAGTACCGATATCGTCAGAATTTTTCTAAGTACCGAAATCAAAAGAATTTTTCTAAGTACCGAAAACGTCAGAAATTTTCTAAGTACTGCAAACTTCCTAGTCTTTTCAAAGTACCGAAAAAGGCAGAATTTTGCAAAGTACCGAAATCGTCAGAATTATCTAAGTACCGAAATCGGCAGAATTTTTCTAAGTACCGAAAACTTCTGAATGTTTAATAAGTATCGAAATCGTAAGAATTTTCCTAAGTACCGAAATTGACTGAATTTTTCTAAGTACCGAAATCAACAGAATTTTTCTAAGTACCGAATTCGACAGGATTTTTCTAAGTACCGAAAACTTTTGAATGTTTTCTAAGTACCGAAAAAGGCAGAAATTTTCTAAGTACCGAAAACTTCTGAATGTTTTCTAAGTACCGAAATCGACAGAATTTTTCTAAGTACCGAAATCGTCAGAATTTTTCTCAGTACCGAAATCGTCAGAAATTTTCTAAGTACCGAAAACTTCTGAGTTTTCAAAGTACCGAAAAAGGCAGAAATTTTCTAAGTACCGAAATCAAAAGATTTTTTCTAAGTACCGAAAACGTCAGAAATTTTCTAAGTACCGAAAACTTCCGAGTCTTTTCTAAGTACCGAAATCGACAGAATTTTTCTAAGTTTCGAAATCAACAGAATTTTTCTAAGTACCGAAATCGGCAGAATTTTTCTAAGTACCGAAAACTTCTGAATGTTTAATAAGTATCGAAATCGTAAGTATTTTTCTAAGTACCGAAAATGTCAGAAATTTTCTAAGTACTGCAAACTAAGTCTTTTCAAAGTACTGAAAAAGGCAGAAATTTTCCAAGAACCGAAATCAACAGAATTTTTCTAAGTACCGAATTCGACAGAATTTTTCTAAGTAACGAAAACTTCTGAATGTTTTCTAAGTACCGAAAAAGGCAGAAATTTTGTAAGTACCGAAAACTTCCGAGTCTTTTCTAAGTACCGAAATCAACAGAATTTTTATAAGTACCGAAATCGGCAGAATTTTTCTAAGTACCGAAAATGTCAGAAATTTTCTAAGTACCGAAAACGTCAGATATTTTCTAAGTACTGAAAACTTCTGAGTCTTTTCAAAGTACCGAAAAAGGCAGAAATTTTCCAAGTACCGAAATCGACAGAATTTTTCTAAGTACCGAAAACGTCAGAAATTTTCTAAGTATCGAAAAGGTCAGAAATTTTCTAAGATCCGAAATCATCAGAATTTTTCTAAGTACCGAAAACGTCAGAAATTTTCTAAGTACCGAAACCTTCCGAGTCTTTTCTAAGTACCGAAATCGACAGAATTTTTCTAAGATCCGAAATCATCAGAATTTTTCTAAGTACCGAAAACGTCAGAAATTTTCTAAGTACCGAAAATGTCAGAAATTTTCTTAGTACCGAAATCGGCAGAATTTTTCTTAGTACCGAAAACTTCCGAGTCTTTTCTAAGTACCGAAATCAACAGAATTTTTCTAAGTACCTAAATCGGCAGAATTTTTCAAAGTACCGAAAATGTCAGAAATTTTCTAAGTACCGAAAACGTCAGATATTTTCTAAGTACTGAAAACTTCTGAGTCTTTTCAAAGTACCGAAAAAGGCAGAAATTTTCCAAGTACCGAAATCGACAGAATTTTTCTAAGTACCGAAAACGTCAGAAATTTTCTAAGTATCGAAAAGGTCAGAAATTTTCTAAGATCCGAAATCATCAGAATGTTTTGAAGTACCGAAATCGTCAGAATTTTCTAAGTACCGATATCGTCAGAATTTTTCTAAGTACCGAAATCAAAAGAATATTTCTAAGTACCGAAAATGTCAGAAATTTTCTTAGTACCGAAATCGGCAGAATTTTTCTAAGTACCGAAAACTTCCTAGTCTTTTCAAAGTACCGAAAAAGGCAGAATTTTTCAAAGTACCGAAATCGTCAGAATTTTCTAAGTACCGAAATCGGCAGAATTTTTCTAAGTACCGAAAACTTCTGAATGTTTAATAAGTATCGAAATCGTAAGAATTTTCCTAAGTACCGAAATTGACTGAATTTTTCTAAGTACCGAAATCAACAGAATTTTTCTAAGTACCGAATTCGACAGGATTTTTCTAAGTACCGAAAACTTTTGAATGTTTTCTAAGTACCGAAAAAGACAGAAATTTTCTAAGTACCGAAAACTTCTGAATGTTTTCTAAGTACCGAAATCGACAGAATTTTTCTAAGTACCGAAATCGTCAGAATTTTTCTAAGTACCGAAATCGTCAGAAATTTTCTAAGTACCGAAAACTTCTGAGTTTTCCAAGTACCGAAAAAGGCAGAAATTTTCTAAGTACCGAAATCAAAAGAATTTTTCTAAGTACCGAAAACGTCAGAAATTTTCTAAGTACCGAAAACTTCCGAGTCTTTTCTAAGTACCGAAATCGACAGAATTTTTCTAAGTTCCGAAATCAACAGAATTTTTCTAAGTACCGAAATCGGCAGAATTTTTCTAAGTACCGAAAACTTCTGAATGTTTAATAAGTATCGAAATCGTAAGTATTTTTCTAAGTACCGAAAATGTCAGAAATTTTCTAAGTACTGCAAACTAAGTCTTTTCAAAGTACTGAAAAAGGCAGAAATTTTCCAAGAACCGAAATCAACAGAATTTTTCTAAGTACCGAATTCGACAGAATTTTTCTAAGTAACGAAAACTTCTGAATGTTTTCTAAGTACCGAAAAAGGCAGAAATTTTGTAAGTACCGAAAACTTCCGAGTCTTTTCTAAGTACCGAAATCAACAGAATTTTTATAAGTATCGAAAAGGTCAGAAATTTTCTAAGATCCGAAATCATCAGAATTTTTCTAAGTACCGAAAACGTCAGAAATTTTCTAAGTACCGAAAACTTCCGAGTCTTTTCTAAGTACCGAAATCGACAGAATTTTTCTAAGATCCGAAATCATCAGAATTTTTCTAAGTACCGAAAACGTCAGAAATTTTCTAAGTACCGAAAATGTCAGAAATTTTCTTAGTACCGAAATCGGCAGAATTTTTCTTAGTACCGAAAACTTCCGAGTCTTTTCTAAGTACCGAAATCAACAGAATTTTTCTAAGTACCTAAATCGGCAGAATTTTTCAAAGTACCGAAAATGTCAGAAATTTTCCAAGTACCGAAATCGACAGAATTTTTCTAAGTACCGAAAACGTCAGAAATTTTCTAAGTATCGAAAAGGTCAGAAATTTTCTAAGATCCGAAATCATCAGAATGTTTCTAAGAACCGAAATCGTCAGAATTTTCTAAGTACCGATATCGTCAGAATTTTTCTAAGTACCGAAATCAAAAGAATTTTTCTAAGTACCGAAAACGTCAGAAATTTTCTAAGTACTGCAAACTTCCTAGTCTTTTCAAAGTACCGAAAAAGGCAGAATTTTGCAAAGTACCGAAATCGTCAGAATTATCTAAGTACCGAAATCGGCAGAATTTTTCTAAGTACCGAAAACTTCTGAATGTTTAATAAGTATCGAAATCGTAAGAATTTTCCTAAGTACCGAAATTGACTGAATTTTTCTAAGTACCGAAATCAACAGAATTTTTCTAAGTACCGAATTCGACAGGATTTTTCTAAGTACCGAAAACTTTTGAATGTTTTCTAAGTACCGAAAAAGGCAGAAATTTTCTAAGTACCGAAAACTTCTGAATGTTTTCTAAGTACCGAAATCGACAGAATTTTTCTAAGTACCGAAATCGTCAGAATTTTTCTCAGTACCGAAATCGTCAGAAATTTTCTAAGTACCGAAAACTTCTGAGTTTTCAAAGTACCGAAAAAGGCAGAAATTTTCTAAGTACCGAAATCAAAAGAATTTTTCTAAGTACCGAAAACGTCAGAAATTTTCTAAGTACCGAAAACTTCCGAGTCTTTTCTAAGTACCGAAATCGACAGAATTTTTCTAAGTTCCGAAATCAACAGAATTTTTCTAAGTACCGAAATCGGCAGAATTTTTCTAAGTACCGAAAACTTCTGAATGTTTAATAAGTATCGAAATCGTAAGTATTTTTCTAAGTACCGAAAATGTCAGAAATTTTCTAAGTACTGCAAACTAAGTCTTTTCAAAGTACTGAAAAAGGCAGAAATTTTCCAAGAACCGAAATCAACAGAATTTTTCTAAGTACCGAATTCGACAGAATTTTTCTAAGTAACGAAAACTTCTGAATGTTTTCTAAGTACCGAAAAAGGCAGAAATTTTGTAAGTACCGAAAACTTCCGAGTCTTTTCTAAGTACCGAAATCAACAGAATTTTTATAAATACCGAAATCGGCAGAATTTTTCTAAGTACCGAAAATGTCAGAAATTTTCTAAGTACCGAAAACGTCAGATATTTTCTAAGTACTGAAAACTTCTGAGTCTTTTCAAAGTACCGAAAAAGGCAGAAATTTTCCAAGTACCGAAATCGACAGAATTTTTCTAAGTACCGAAAACGTCAGAAATTTTCTAAGTATCGAAAAGGTCAGAAATTTTCTAAGATCCGAAATCATCAGAATTTTTCTAAGTACCGAAAACGTCAGAAATTTTCTAAGTACCGAAAACTTCCGAGTCTTTTCTAAGTACCGAAATCGACAGAATTTTTCTAAGATCCGAAATCATCAGAATTTTTCTAAGTACCGAAAACGTCAGAAATTTTCTAAGTACCGAAAATGTCAGAAATTTTCTTAGTACCGAAATCGGCAGAATTTTTCTTAGTACCGAAAACTTCCGAGTCTTTTCTAAGTACCGAAATCAACAGAATTTTTCTAAGTACCTAAATCGGCAGAATTTTTCAAAGTACCGAAAATGTCAGAAATTTTCTAAGTACCGAAAACGTCAGATATTTTCTAAGTACTGAAAACTTCTGAGTCTTTTCAAAGTACCGAAAAAGGCAGAAATTTTCCAAGTACCGAAATCGACAGAATTTTTCTAAGTACCGAAAACGTCAGAAATTTTCTAAGTATCGAAAAGGTCAGAAATTTTCTAAGATCCGAAATCATCAGAATGTTTCTAAGAACCGAAATCGTCAGAATTTTCTAAGTACCGATATCGTCAGAATTTTTCTAAGTACCGAAATCAAAAGAATTTTTCTAAGTACCGAAAACGTCAGAAATTTTCTAAGTACTGCAAACTTCCTAGTCTTTTCAAAGTACCGAAAAAGGCAGAAATTTTCCAAGTACCGAAATCAACAGAATTTTTCTAAGTACCGAATTCGACAGAATTTTTCTAAGTAACGAAAACTTCTGAATGTTTTCTAAGTTCCGAAAAAGGCAGAAATTTTGTAAGTACCGAAAACTTCCGAGTCTTTTCTAAGTACCGAAATCGACAGATTTTTTCTAAGTACCGAAATCAACAGAATTTTTCTAAGTACCGAAATCATCAGAATTTTTCAAAGAACCGAAATCGTCAGAATTTTTCTAAGTACCGAAATCGTCAGAATGTTTTTAAGTACCGAAATCGTCAGAATTTTCTAAGTACCGGTATCGTCAGAATTTTTCTAAGTACCGAAATCAAAAGAATTTTTCTAAGTACCGAAAACGTCAGAAATTTTCTAAGTACTGCAAACTTCCTAGTCTTTTCAAAGAACCGAAATCGGCAGAATTTTTCTAAGTACCGAAAACGTCAGAAATTTTCTAAGTATCGAAAAGGTCAGAAATTTTCTAAGATCCGAAATCATCAGAATGTTTTGAAGTACCGAAATCGTCAGAATTTTCTAAGTACCGATATCGTCAGAATTTTTCTAAGTACCGAAATCAAAAGAATTTTTCTAAGTACCGAAAATGTCAGAAATTTTCTAAGTACCGAAAACGTCAGATATTTTCTAAGTACTGAAAACTTCTGAGTCTTTTCAAAGTACCGAAAAAGGCAGAAATTTTCCAAGTACCGAAATCGACAGAATTTTTCTAAGTACCGAAAACGTCAGAAATTTTCTAAGTATCGAAAAGGTCAGAAATTTTCTAAGATCCGAAATCATCAGAATTTTTCTAAGTACCGAAATCGTCAGAAATTTTCTAAGTACCGAAAACTTCTGAGTCTTTTCAAAGTACCGAAATCGTCAGAATTTTCTAAGTACCGATATCGTCAGAATTTTTCTAAGTACCGAAATCAAAAGAATATTTCTAAGTACCGAAAATGTCAGAAATTTTCTTAGTACCGAAATCGGCAGAATTTTTCTAAGTACCGAAAACTTCCTAGTCTTTTCAAAGTACCGAAAAAGGCAGAATTTTTCAAAGTACCGAAATCGTCAGAATTTTCTAAGTACCGAAATCGGCAGAATTTTTCTAAGTACCGAAAACTTCTGAATGTTTAATAAGTATCGAAATCGTAAGAATTTTCCTAAGTACCGAAATTGACTGAATTTTTCTAAGTACCGAAATCAACAGAATTTTTCTAAGTACCGAATTCGACAGGATTTTTCTAAGTACCGAAAACTTTTGAATGTTTTCTAAGTACCGAAAAAGACAGAAATTTTCTAAGTACCGAAAACTTCTGAATGTTTTCTAAGTACCGAAATCGACAGAATTTTTCTAAGTACCGAAATCGTCAGAATTTTTCTAAGTACCGAAATCGTCAGAAATTTTCTAAGTACCGAAAACTTCTGAGTTTTCCAAGTACCGAAAAAGGCAGAAATTTTCTAAGTACCGAAATCAAAAGAATTTTTCTAAGTACCGAAAACGTCAGAAATTTTCTAAGTACCGAAAACTTCCGAGTCTTTTCTAAGTACCGAAATCGACAGAATTTTTCTAAGTTCCGAAATCAACAGAATTTTTCTAAGTACCGAAATCGGCAGAATTTTTCTAAGTACCGAAAACTTCTGAATGTTTAATAAGTATCGAAATCGTAAGTATTTTTCTAAGTACCGAAAATGTCAGAAATTTTCTAAGTACTGCAAACTAAGTCTTTTCAAAGTACTGAAAAAGGCAGAAATTTTCCAAGAACCGAAATCAACAGAATTTTTCTAAGTACCGAATTCGACAGAATTTTTCTAAGTTACGAAAACTTCTGAATGTTTTCTAAGTACCGAAAAAGGCAGAAATTTTGTAAGTACCGAAAACTTCCGAGTCTTTTCTAAGTACCGAAATCAACAGAATTTTTATAAGTACCGAAATCGGCAGAATTTTTCTAAGTACCGAAAATGTCAGAAATTTTCTAAGTACCGAAAACGTCAGATATTTTCTAAGTACTGAAAACTTCTGAGTCTTTTCAAAGTACCGAAAAAGGCAGAAATTTTCCAAGTACCGAAATCGACAGAATTTTTCTAAGTACCGAAAACGTCAGAAATTTTCTAAGTATCGAAAAGGTCAGAAATTTTCTAAGATCCGAAATCATCAGAATTTTTCTAAGTACCGAAAACGTCAGAAATTTTCTAAGTACCGAAAACTTCCGAGTCTTTTCTAAGTACCGAAATCGACAGAATTTTTCTAAGATCCGAAATCATCAGAATTTTTCTAAGTACCGAAAACGTCAGAAATTTTCTTAGTACCGAAATCGGCAGAATTTTTCTTAGTACCGAAAACTTCCGAGTCTTTTCTAAGTACCGAAATCAACAGAATTTTTCTAAGTACCTAAATCGGCAGAATTTTTCAAAGTACCGAAAATGTCAGAAATTTTCTAAGTACCGAAAACGTCAGATATTTTCTAAGTACTGAAAACTTCTGAGTCTTTTCAAAGTACCGAAAAAGGCAGAAATTTTCCAAGTACCGAAATCGACAGAATTTTTCTAAGTACCGAAAACGTCAGAAATTTTCTAAGTATCGAAAAGGTCAGAAATTTTCTAAGATCCGAAATCATCAGAATGTTTCTAAGAACCGAAATCGTCAGAATTTTCTAAGTACCGATATCGTCAGAATTTTTCTAAGTACCGAAATCAAAAGAATTTTTCTAAGTACCGAAAACGTCAGAAATTTTCTAAGTACTGCAAACTTCCTAGTCTTTTCAAAGTACCGAAAAAGGCAGAATTTTGCAAAGTACCGAAATCGTCAGAATTATCTAAGTACCGAAATCGGCAGAATTTTTCTAAGTACCGAAAACTTCTGTATGTTTAATAAGTATCGAAATCGTAAGAATTTTTCTAAGTACCGAAATCGACTGAATTTTTCTAAGTACCGAAATCAACAGAATTTTTCTAAGTACCGAAATCGGCAGAATTTTTCTAAGTACCGAAAAAGGTAGAAATTTTCCAAGTACCGAAATCAACAGAATTTTTCTAAGTACCGAATTCGACAGAATTTTTCTAAGTACCGAAAACTTTTGAATGTTTTCTAAGTACCGAAAAAGGCAGAAATTTTCTAAGTACCGAAAACTTCTGAATGTTTTCTAAGTACCGAAATCGACAGAATTTTTCTAAGTACCGAAATCGTCAGAATTTTTTTAAGTACCGAAATCGTCAGAAATTTTCTAAGTACCGAAAATGTCAGAAATTTTCTAAGTACCGAAAACGTCAGATATTTTCTAAGTACTGAAAACTTCTGAGTCTTTTCAAAGTACCGAAAAAGGCAGAAATTTTCCAAGTACCGAAATCGACAGAATTTTTCTAAGTACCGAAAACGTCAGAAATTTTCTAAGTACCGAAATCGGCAGAATTTTTCTAAGTACCGAAAACTTCTGAATGTTTAATAAGTATCGAAATCGTAAGAATTTTCCTAAGTACCGAAATTGACTGAATTTTTCTATGTACCGAAATCAACAGAATTTTTCTAAGTACCGAATTCGACAGGATTTTTCTAAGTACCGAAAACTTTTGAATGTTTTCTAAGTACCGAAAAAGGCAGAAATTTTCTAAGTACCGAAAACTTCTGAATGTTTTCTAAGTACCGAAATCGACAGAATTTTTCTAAGTACCGAAATCGTCAGAATTTTTCTAAGTACCGAAATCGTCAGAAATTTTCTAAGTACCGAAAACTTCTGAGTTTTCAAAGTACCGAAAAAGGCAGAAATTTTCTAAGTACCGAAATCAAAAGAATTTTTCTAAGTACCGAAAACGTCAGAAATTTTCTAAGTACCGAAAACTTCCGAGTCTTTTCTAAGTACCGAAATCGACAGAATTTTTCTAAGTTCCGAAATCAACAGAATTTTTCTAAGTACCGAAATCGGCAGAATTTTTCTAAGTACCGAAAACTTCTGAATGTTTAATAAGTATCGAAATCGTAAGTATTTTTCTAAGTACCGAAAATGTCAGAAATTTTCTAAGTACTGCAAACTAAGTCTTTTCAAAGTACTGAAAAAGGCAGAAATTTTCCAAGAACCGAAATCAACAGAATTTTTCTAAGTACCGAATTCGACAGAATTTTTCTAAGTAACGAAAACTTCTGAATGTTTTCTAAGTACCGAAAAAGGCAGAAATTTTGTAAGTACCGAAAACTTCCGAGTCTTTTCTAAGTACCGAAATCGATAGATTTTTTCTAAGTACCGAAATCAACAGAATTTTTATAAGTACCGAAATCGGCAGAATTTTTCTAAGTACCGAAAATGTCAGAAATTTTCTAAGTACCGAAAACGTCAGAAATTTTCTAAGTACCGAAAACTTCCGAGTCTTTTCTAAGTACCAAAATCGACAGAATTTTTCTAAGATCCGAAATCATCAGAATTTTTCTAAGTACCGAAAACGTCAGAAATTTTCTAAGTACCGAAAATGTCAGAAATTTTCTTAGTACCGAAATCGGCAGAATTTTTCTAAGTACCGAAAACTTCCGAGTCTTTTCTAAGTACCGAAATCAACAGAATTTTTCTAAGTACCTAAATCGGCAGAATTTTTCAAAGTACCGAAAATGTCAGAAATTTTCTAAGTACCGAAAACGTCAGATATTTTCTAAGTACTGAAAACTTCTGAGTCTTTTCAAAGTACCGAAAAAGGCAGAAATTTTCCAAGTACCGAAATCGACAGAATTTTTCTAAGTACCGAAAACGTCAGAAATTTTCTAAGTATCGAAAAGGTCAGAAATTTTCTAAGATCCGAAATCATCAGAATGTTTCTAAGTACCGAAATCGTCAGAATTTTCTAAGTACCGATATCGTCAGAATTTTTCTAAGTACCGAAATCAAAAGAATTTTTCTAAGTACCGAAAACGTCAGAAATTTTCTAAGTACTGCAAACTTCCTAGTCTTTTCAAAGTACCGAAAAAGGCAGAATTTTGCAAAGTACCGAAATCGTCAGAATTATCTAAGTACCGAAAACGTCAGAAATTTTCTAAGTACCGAAAACTTCCGAGTCTTTTCTAAGTACCGAAATCGACAGAATTTTTCTAAGTTCCGAAATCAACAGAATTTTTCTAAGTACCGAAATCGGCAGAATTTTTCTAAGTACCGAAAACTTCTGAATGTTTAATAAGTATCGAAATCGTAAGTATTTTTCTAAGTACCGAAAATGTCAGAAATTTTCTAAGTACTGCAAACTAAGTCTTTTCAAAGTACTGAAAAAGGCAGAAATTTTCCAAGAACCGAAATCAACAGAATTTTTCTAAGTACCGAATTCGACAGAATTTTTCTAAGTAACGAAAACTTCTGAATGTTTTCTAAGTACCGAAAAAGGCAGAAATTTTGTAAGTACCGAAAACTTCTGAATGTTTTCTAAGTACCGAAATCGACAGAATTTTTCTAAGTACCGAAATCGTCAGAATTTTTCTAAGTACCGAAATCGTCAGAAATTTTCTAAGTACCGAAAACTTCTGAGTTTTCAAAGTACCGAAAAAGGCAGAAATTTTCTAAGTACCGAAATCAAAAGAATTTTTCTAAGTACCGAAAACGTCAGAAATTTTCTAAGTACCGAAAACTTCCGAGTCTTTTCTAAGTACCGAAATCGACAGAATTTTTCTAAGTTCCGAAATCAACAGAATTTTTCTAAGTACCGAAATCGGCAGAATTTTTCTAAGTACCGAAAACTTCTGAATGTTTAATAAGTATCGAAATCGTAAGTATTTTTCTAAGTACCGAAAATGTCAGAAATTTTCTAAGTACTGCAAACTAAGTCTTTTCAAAGTACTGAAAAAGGCAGAAATTTTCCAAGAACCGAAATCAACAGAATTTTTCTAAGTACCGAATTCGACAGAATTTTTCTAAGTAACGAAAACTTCTGAATGTTTTCTAAGTACCGAAAAAGGCAGAAATTTTGTAAGTACCGAAAACTTCCGAGTCTTTTCTAAGTACCGAAATCGATAGATTTTTTCTAAGTACCGAAATCAACAGAATTTTTATAAGTACCGAAATCGGCAGAATTTTTCTAAGTACCGAAAATGTCAGAAATTTTCTAAGTACCGAAAACGTCAGATATTTTCTAAGTACTGAAAACTTCTGAGTCTTTTCAAAGTACCGAAAAAGGCAGAAATTTTCCAAGTACCGAAATCGACAGAATTTTTCTAAGTACCGAAAACGTCAGAAATTTTCTAAGTATCGAAAAGGTCAGAAATTTTCTAAGATCCGAAATCATCAGAATTTTTCTAAGTACCGAAAACGTCAGAAATTTTCTAAGTACCGAAAACTTCCGAGTCTTTTCTAAGTACCGAAATCGACAGAATTTTTCTAAGATCCGAAATCATCAGAATTTTTCTAAGTACCGAAAACGTCAGAAATTTTCTAAGTACCGAAAATGTCAGAAATTTTCTTAGTACCGAAATCGGCAGAATTTTTCTTAGTACCGAAAACTTCCGAGTCTTTTCTAAGTACCGAAATCAACAGAATTTTTCTAAGTACCTAAATCGGCAGAATTTTTCAAAGTAAAGAAAATGTCAGAAATTTTCTAAGTACCGAAAACGTCAGATATTTTCTAAGTACTGAAAACTTCTGAGTCTTTTCAAAGTACCGAAAAAGGCAGAAATTTTCCAAGTACCGAAATCGACAGAATTTTTCTAAGTACCGAAAACGTCAGAAATTTTCTAAGTATCGAAAAGGTCAGAAATTTTCTAAGATCCGAAATCATCAGAATGTTTCTAAGAACCGAAATCGTCAGAATTTTCTAAGTACCGAAATCGTCAGAATTATCTAAGTACCGAAATCGGCAGAATTTTTCTAAGTACCGAAAACTTCTGTATGTTTAATAAGTATCGAAATCGTAAGAATTTTTCTAAGTACCGAAATCGACTGAATTTTTCTAAGTACCGAAATCAACAGAATTTTTCTAAGTACCGAAATCGGCAGAATTTTTCTAAGTACCGAAAAAGGTAGAAATTTTCCAAGTACCGAAATCGTCAGAATTATCTAAGTACCGAAATCGGCAGAATTTTTCTAAGTACCGAAAACTTCTGTATGTTTAATAAGTATCGAAATCGTAAGAATTTTTCTAAGTACCGAAATCGACTGAATTTTTCTAAGTACCGAAATCAACAGAATTTTTCAAAGAACCGAAATCGTCAGAATTTTTCTAAGTACCGAAATCGTCAGAAATTTTCTAAGTACCGAAAACTTCCGAGTCTTTTCAAAGTACCGAAAAAGGCAGAAATTTTCCAAGTACCGAAATCAAAAGAATTTTTCTAAGTACCGAAAATGTCAGAAATTTTCTAAGTACTGCAAACTTCTGAGTCTTTTCAAAGTACTGAAAAAGGCAGAAATTTTCCAAGTACCGAAATCAACAGAATTTTTCTAAGTACCGAATTCGACAGAATTTTTCCAAGTAATGAAAACTTCTGAATGTTTTCTAAGTACCGAAAAAGGCAGAAATTTTGTAAGTACCGAAAACTTCCGAGTCTTTTCTAAGTACCGAAATCGACAGATTTTTTCTAAGTACCGAAATCAACAGAATTTTTATAAGTACCGAAATCGGCAGAATTTTTCTAAGTACCGAAAATGTCAGAAATTTTCTAAGTACCGAAAACGTCAGATATTTTCTAAGTACTGAAAACTTCTGAGTCTTTTCAAAGTACCGAAAAAGGCAGAATTTTTCAAAGTACCGAAATCGTCAGAATTTTCTAAGTACCGAAATCGGCAGAATTTTTCTAAGTACCGAAAACTTCTGAATGTTTAATAAGTATCGAAATCGTAAGAATTTTCCTAAGTACCGAAATCGTCAGAAATTTTCTAAGTACCGAAAACTTCTGAGTCTTTTCAAAGTACCGAAAAAGGCAGAAATTTTCCAAGTACCGAAATCAAAAGAATTTTTCTAAGTACCGAAAACGTCAGAAATTTTCTAAGTACCGAAGACTTCCGAGTCTTTTCTAAGTACCGAAATCGACAGAATTTTTCTAAGAACCGAAATCAACAGAATTTTTCTAAGTACCGAAATCGGCAGAATTTTTCTAAGTACCGAAAACTTCTGAATGTTTAATAAGTATCGAAATCGTAAGTATTTTTCTAAGTACCGAAAATGTCAGAAATTTTCTAAGTACTGCAAACTTCTGAGTCTTTTCAAAGTACCGAAAAAGGCAGAAATTTTCCAAGTACCGAAATCAACAGAATTTTTCTAAGTACCGAATTCGACAGAATTTTTCTAAGTAACGAAAACTTCTGAATGTTTTCTAAGTACCGAAAAAGGCAGAAATTTTGTAAGTACAGAAAACTTCCGAGTCTTTTCTAAGTACCGAAATCGACAGATTTTTTCTAAGTACCGAAATCAACAGAATTTTTCTAAGTACCGAAATCATCAGAATTTTTCAAAGTACCGAAAACGTCAGAAATTTTCTAAGTACCGAAAACTTCTGAGTCTTTTCAAAGTACCGAAATCAACGGAATTTTTCTAAGTACCAAATTCAACAGAATTTTTCTAAGTACCGAAATAAACAGAATTTTTCTAAGTACCGAAATCGGCAGAATATTTCGAAGTACCGAAAACGTCAGAAATTTTCTAAGTACCGAAAACGTCAGAAATTTTCTAAGTACTGAAAACTTCTGAGTCTTTTCAAAGTACCGAAAAAGGCAGAAATTTTCCAAGTACCGAAATCAACAGAATTTTTCTAAGTACCGAATTCGACAGAATTTTTCTAAGTAACGAAAACTTCTGAATGTTTTCTAAGTTCCGAAAAAGGCAGAAATTTTGTAAGTACCGAAAACTTCCGAGTCTTTTCTAAGTACCGAAATCGACAGATTTTTTCTAAGTACCGAAATCAACAGAATTTTTCTAAGTACCGAAATCATCAGAATTTTTCAAAGAACCGAAATCGTCAGAATTTTTCTAAGTACCGAAATCGTCAGAAATTTTCTAAGTACCGAAAACTTCCGAGTCTTTTCAAAGTACCGAAAAAGGCAGAAATTTTCCAAGTACCGAAATCAAAAGAATTTTTCTAAGTACCGAAAATGTCAGAAATTTTCTAAGTACTGCAAACTTCTGAGTCTTTTCAAAGTACTGAAAAAGGCAGAAATTTTCCAAGTACCGAAATCAACAGAATTTTTCTAAGTACCGAATTCGACAGAATTTTTCCAAGTAATGAAAACTTCTGAATGTTTTCTAAGTACCGAAAAAGGCAGAAATTTTGTAAGTACCGAAAACTTCCGAGTCTTTTCTAAGTACCGAAATCGACAGATTTTTTCTAAGTACCGAAATCAACAGAATTTTTATAAGTACCGAAATCGGCAGAATTTTTCTAAGTACCGAAAATGTCAGAAATTTTCTAAGTACCGAAAACGTCAGATATTTTCTAAGTACTGAAAACTTCTGAGTCTTTTCAAAGTACCGAAAAAGGCAGAATTTTTCAAAGTACCGAAATCGTCAGAATTTTCTAAGTACCGAAATCGTCAGAAATTTTCTAAGTACCGAAAACTTCTGAGTCTTTTCAAAGTACCGAAAAAGGCAGAAATTTTCCAAGTACCGAAATCAAAAGAATTTTTCTAAGTACCGAAAACGTCAGAAATTTTCTAAGTACCGAAGACTTCCGAGTCTTTTCTAAGTACCGAAATCGACAGAATTTTTCTAAGAACCGAAATCAACAGAATTTTTCTAAGTACCGAAATCGGCAGAATTTTTCTAAGTACCGAAAACTTCTGAATGTTTAATAAGTATCGAAATCGTAAGTATTTTTCTAAGTACCGAAAATGTCAGAAATTTTCTAAGTACTGCAAACTTCTGAGTCTTTTCAAAGTACCGAAAAAGGCAGAAATTTTCCAAGTACCGAAATCAACAGAATTTTTCTAAGTACCGAATTCGACAGAATTTTTCTAAGTAACGAAAACTTCTGAATGTTTTCTAAGTACCGAAAAAGGCAGAAATTTTGTAAGTACCGAAAACTTCCGAATCTTTTCTAAGTACCGAAATCGACAGATTTTTTCTAAGTACCGAAATCAACAGAATTTTTCTAAGTACCGAAATCATCAGAATTTTTCAAAGTACCGAAAACGTCAGAAATTTTCTAAGTACCGAAAACTTCTGAGTCTTTTCAAAGTACCGAAATCAACGGAATTTTTCTAAGTACCAAATTCAACAGAATTTTTCTAAGTACCGAAATAAACAGAATTTTTCTAAGTACCGAAATCGGCAGAATATTTCGAAGTACCGAAAACGTCAGAAATTTTCTAAGTACCGAAAACGTCAGAAATTTTCTAAGTACTGAAAACTTCTGAGTCTTTTCAAAGTACCGAAAAAGGCAGAAATTTTCCAAGTACCGAAATCAACAGAATTTTTCTAAGTACCGAATTCGACAGAATTTTTCTAAGTAACGAAAACTTCTGAATGTTTTCTAAGTTCCGAAAAAGGCAGAAATTTTGTAAGTACCGAAAACTTCCGAGTCTTTTCTAAGTACCGAAATCGACAGATTTTTTCTAAGTACCGAAATCAACAGAATTTTTCTAAGTACCGAAATCATCAGAATTTTTCAAAGAACCGAAATCGTCAGAATTTTTCTAAGTACCGAAATCGTCAGAAATTTTCTAAGTACCGAAAACTTCCGAGTCTTTTCAAAGTACCGAAAAAGGCAGAAATTTTCCAAGTACCGAAATCAAAAGAATTTTTCTAAGTACCGAAAATGTCAGAAATTTTCTAAGTACTGCAAACTTCTGAGTCTTTTCAAAGTACTGAAAAAGGCAGAAATTTTCCAAGTACCGAAATCAACAGAATTTTTCTAAGTACCGAATTCGACAGAATTTTTCCAAGTAATGAAAACTTCTGAATGTTTTCTAAGTACCGAAAAAGGCAGAAATTTTGTAAGTACCGAAAACTTCCGAGTCTTTTCTAAGTACCGAAATCGACAGATTTTTTCTAAGTACCGAAATCAACAGAATTTTTATAAGTACCGAAATCGGCAGAATTTTTCTAAGTACCGAAAATGTCAGAAATTTTCTAAGTACCGAAAACGTCAGATATTTTCTAAGTACTGAAAACTTCTGAGTCTTTTCAAAGTACCGAAAAAGGCAGAATTTTTCAAAGTACCGAAATCGGCAGAATTTTTCTAAGTACCGAAAACTTCTGAATGTTTAATAAGTATCGAAATCGTAAGAATTTTCCTAAGTACCGAAATCGTCAGAAATTTTCTAAGTACCGAAAACTTCTGAGTCTTTTCAAAGTACCGAAAAAGGCAGAAATTTTCCAAGTACCGAAATCAAAAGAATTTTTCTAAGTACCGAAAACGTCAGAAATTTTCTAAGTACCGAAGACTTCCGAGTCTTTTCTAAGTACCGAAATCGACAGAATTTTTCTAAGAACCGAAATCAACAGAATTTTTCTAAGTACCGAAATCGGCAGAATTTTTCTAAGTACCGAAAACTTCTGAATGTTTAATAAGTATCGAAATCGTAAGTATTTTTCTAAGTACCGAAAATGTCAGAAATTTTCTAAGTACTGCAAACTTCTGAGTCTTTTCAAAGTACCGAAAAAGGCAGAAATTTTCCAAGTACCGAAATCAACAGAATTTTTCTAAGTACCGAATTCGACAGAATTTTTCTAAGTAACGAAAACTTCTGAATGTTTTCTAAGTACCGAAAAAGGCAGAAATTTTGTAAGTACCGAAAACTTCCGAATCTTTTCTAAGTACCGAAATCGACAGATTTTTTCTAAGTACCGAAATCAACAGAATTTTTCTAAGTACCGAAATCATCAGAATTTTTCAAAGTACCGAAAACGTCAGAAATTTTCTAAGTACCGAAAACTTCTGAGTCTTTTCAAAGTACCGAAATCAACGGAATTTTTCTAAGTACCAAATTCAACAGAATTTTTCTAAGTACCGAAATAAACAGAATTTTTCAAAGTACCGAAAAAGGCAGAAATTTTCCAAGTACCGAAATCAAAAGAATTTTTCTAAGTACCGAAAATGTCAGAAATTTTCTAAGTACTGCAAACTTCTGAGTCTTTTCAAAGTACTGAAAAAGGCAGAAATTTTCCAAGTACCGAAATCAACAGAATTTTTCTAAGTACCGAATTCGACAGAATTTTTCCAAGTAATGAAAACTTCTGAATGTTTTCTAAGTACCGAAAAAGGCAGAAATTTTGTAAGTACCGAAAACTTCCGAGTCTTTTCTAAGTACCGAAATCGACAGATTTTTTCTAAGTACCGAAATCAACAGAATTTTTATAAGTACCGAAATCGGCAGAATTTTTCTAAGTACCGAAAATGTCAGAAATTTTCTAAGTACCGAAAACGTCAGATATTTTCTAAGTACTGAAAACTTCTGAGTCTTTTCAAAGTACCGAAAAAGGCAGAAATTTTCAAAGTACCGAAATCGACAGAATTTTTCTAAGTACCGAAAACGTCAGAAATTTTCTAAGTATCGAAAAGGTCAGAAATTTTCTAAGATCCGAAATCATCAGAATTTTTCTAAGTACCGAAATCGTCAGAAATTTTCTAAGTACCGAAAACTTCTGAGTCTTTTCAAAGTACCGAAAAAGGCAGAAATTTTCTAAGTACCGAAATCATCAGAATTTTTCTAAGTACCGAAAACGTCAGAAATTTTCTAAGTACCGAAAATGTCAGAAATTTTCTTAGTACCGAAATCGGCAGAATTTTTCTAAGTACCGAAAACTTCCGAGTCTTTTCTAAGTACCGAAAAAGGCAGAAATTTTCCAAGTACCGAAATCGACAGAATTTTTCTAAGTACCGAAAACGTCAGAAATTTTCTAAGTATCGAAAAGGTCAGAAATTTTCTAAGATCCGAAATCATCAGAATGTTTTTAAGTACCGAAATCGTCAGAATTTTCTAAGTACCGGTATCGTCAGAATTTTTCTAAGTACCGAAATCAAAAGAATTTTTCTAAGTACCGAAAACGTCAGAAATTTTCTAAGTACTGCAAACTTCCTAGTCTTTTCAAAGAACCGAAAAAGGCAGAATTTTTCAAAGTACCGAAATCGTCAGAATTTTCTAAGTACCGAAATCGGCAGAATTTTTCTAAGTACCGAAAATGTCAGAAATTTTCTAAGTACCGAAAACGTCAGATATTTTCTAAGTACTGAAAACTTCTGAGTCTTTTCAAAGTACCGAAAAAGGCAGAAATTTTCCAAGTACCGAAATCGACAGAATTTTTCTAAGTACCGAAAACGTCAGAAATTTTCTAAGTATCGAAAAGGTCAGAAATTTTCTAAGATCCGAAATCATCAGAATTTTTCTAAGTACCGAAAACGTCAGAAATTTTCTAAGTACCGAAAACTTCCGAGTCTTTTCTAAGTACCGAAATCGACAGAATTTTTCTAAGATCCGAAATCATCAGAATTTTTCTAAGTACCGAAAACGTCAGAAATTTTCTAAGATCCGAAATCATCAGAATTTTTCTAAGTACCGAAAACGTCAGAAATTTTCTAAGTACCGAAAACTTCCGAGTCTTTTCTAAGTACCGAAATCGACAGAATTTTTCTAAGATCCGAAATCATCAGAATTTTTCTAAGTACCGAAAACGTCAGAAATTTTCTAAGTACCGAAAATGTCAGAAATTTTCTTAGTACCGAAATCGGCAGAATTTTTCTTAGTACCGAAAACTTCCGAGTCTTTTCTAAGTACCGAAATCAACAGAATTTTTCTAAGTACCTAAATCGGCAGAATTTTTCAAAGTACCGAAAATGTCAGAAATTTTCTAAGTACCGAAAACGTCAGATATTTTCTAAGTACTGAAAACTTCTGAGTCTTTTCAAAGTACCGAAAAAGGCAGAAATTTTCCAAGTACCGAAATCGACAGAATTTTTCTAAGTACCGAAAACGTCAGAAATTTTCTAAGTATCGAAAAGGTCAGAAATTTTCTAAGATCCGAAATCATCAGAATGTTTCTAAGAACCGAAATCGTCAGAATTTTCTAAGTACCGATATCGTCAGAATTTTTCTAAGTACCGAAATCAAAAGAATTTTTCTAAGTACCGAAAACGTCAGAAATTTTCTAAGTACTGCAAACTTCCTAGTCTTTTCAAAGTACCGAAAAAGGCAGAATTTTGCAAAGTACCGAAATCGTCAGAATTATCTAAGTACCGAAATCGGCAGAATTTTTCTAAGTACCGAAAACTTCTGTATGTTTAATAAGTATCGAAATCGTAAGAATTTTTCTAAGTACCGAAATCGACTGAATTTTTCTAAGTACCGAAATCAACAGAATTTTTCTAAGTACCGAAATCGGCAGAATTTTTCTAAGTACCGAAAAAGGTAGAAATTTTCCAAGTACCGAAATCAACAGCATTTTTCTAAGTACCGAATTCGACAGAATTTTTCTAAGTACCGAAAACTTTTGAATGTTTTCTAAGTACCGAAAAAGGCAGAAATTTTGTAAGTACCGAAAACTTCCCAGTCTTTTCTAAGTACCGAAATCGACAGATTTTTTCTAAGTACCGAAATCAACAGAATTTTTCTAAGTACCGAAATCATCAGAATTTTTCAAAGAACCGAAATCGTCAGAATTTTTCTAAGTACCGAAATCGTCAGAAATTTTCTAAGTACCGAAAACTTCTGAGTCTTTTCAAAGTACCGAAAAAGGCAGAAATTTTCCAAGTACCGAAATCAAAAGAATTTTTCTAAGTACCGAAAATGTCAGAAATTTTCTAAGTACTGCAAACTTCTGAGTCTTTTCAAAGTACTGAAAAAGGCAGAAATTTTCCAAGTACCGAAATCAACAGAATTTTTCTAAGTACCGAATTCGACAGAATTTTTCCAAGTAATGAAAACTTCTGAATGTTTTCTAAGTACCGAAAAAGGCAGAAATTTTGTAAGTACCGAAAACTTCCGAGTCTTTTCTAAGTACCGAAATCGACAGATTTTTTCTAAGTACCGAAATCAACAGAATTTTTATAAGTACCGAAATCGGCAGAATTTTTCTAAGTACCGAAAATGTCAGAAATTTTCTAAGTACCGAAAACGTCAGATATTTTCTAAGTACTGAAAACTTCTGAGTCTTTTCAAAGTACCGAAAAAGGCAGAAATTTTCAAAGTACCGAAATCGACAGAATTTTTCTAAGTACCGAAAACGTCAGAAATTTTCTAAGTATCGAAAAGGTCAGAAATTTTCTAAGATCCGAAATCATCAGAATTTTTCTAAGTACCGAAATCGTCAGAAATTTTCTAAGTACCGAAAACTTCTGAGTCTTTTCAAAGTACCGAAAAAGGCAGAAATTTTCTAAGTACCGAAATCATCAGAATTTTTCTAAGTACCGAAAACGTCAGAAATTTTCTAAGTACCGAAAATGTCAGAAATTTTCTTAGTACCGAAATCGGCAGAATTTTTCTAAGTACCGAAAACTTCCGAGTCTTTTCTAAGTACCGAAAAAGGCAGAAATTTTCCAAGTACCGAAATCGACAGAATTTTTCTAAGTACCGAAAACGTCAGAAATTTTCTAAGTATCGAAAAGGTCAGAAATTTTCTAAGATCCGAAATCATCAGAATGTTTTTAAGTACCGAAATCGTCAGAATTTTCTAAGTACCGGTATCGTCAGAATTTTTCTAAGTACCGAAATCAAAAGAATTTTTCTAAGTACCGAAAACGTCAGAAATTTTCTAAGTACTGCAAACTTCCTAGTCTTTTCAAAGAACCGAAAAAGGCAGAATTTTTCAAAGTACCGAAATCGTCAGAATTTTCTAAGTACCGAAATCGGCAGAATTTTTCTAAGTACCGAAAATGTCAGAAATTTTCTAAGTACCGAAAACGTCAGATATTTTCTAAGTACTGAAAACTTCTGAGTCTTTTCAAAGTACCGAAAAAGGCAGAAATTTTCCAAGTACCGAAATCGACAGAATTTTTCTAAGTACCGAAAACGTCAGAAATTTTCTAAGTATCGAAAAGGTCAGAAATTTTCTAAGATCCGAAATCATCAGAATTTTTCTAAGTACCGAAAACGTCAGAAATTTTCTAAGTACCGAAAACTTCCGAGTCTTTTCTAAGTACCGAAATCGACAGAATTTTTCTAAGATCCGAAATCATCAGAATTTTTCTAAGTACCGAAAACGTCAGAAATTTTCTAAGTACCGAAAATGTCAGAAATTTTCTTAGTACCGAAATCGGCAGAATTTTTCTTAGTACCGAAAACTTCCGAGTCTTTTCTAAGTACCGAAATCAACAGAATTTTTCTAAGTACCTAAATCGGCAGAATTTTTCAAAGTACCGAAAATGTCAGAAATTTTCTAAGTACCGAAAACGTCAGATATTTTCTAAGTACTGAAAACTTCTGAGTCTTTTCAAAGTACCGAAAAAGGCAGAAATTTTCCAAGTACCGAAATCGACAGAATTTTTCTAAGTACCGAAAACGTCAGAAATTTTCTAAGTATCGAAAAGGTCAGAAATTTTCTAAGATCCGAAATCATCAGAATGTTTCTAAGAACCGAAATCGTCAGAATTTTCTAAGTACCGATATCGTCAGAATTTTTCTAAGTACCGAAATCAAAAGAATTTTTCTAAGTACCGAAAACGTCAGAAATTTTCTAAGTACTGCAAACTTCCTAGTCTTTTCAAAGTACCGAAAAAGGCAGAATTTTGCAAAGTACCGAAATCGTCAGAATTATCTAAGTACCGAAATCGGCAGAATTTTTCTAAGTACCGAAAACTTCTGTATGTTTAATAAGTATCGAAATCGTAAGAATTTTTCTAAGTACCGAAATCGACTGAATTTTTCTAAGTACCGAAATCAACAGAATTTTTCTAAGTACCGAAATCGGCAGAATTTTTCTAAGTACCGAAAAAGGTAGAAATTTTCCAAGTACCGAAATCAACAGCATTTTTCTAAGTACCGAATTCGACAGAATTTTTCTAAGTACCGAAAACTTTTGAATGTTTTCTAAGTACCGAAAAAGGCAGAAATTTTCTAAGTACCGAAAACTTCTGAATGTTTTCTAAGTACCGAAATCGACAGAATTTTTCTAAGTACCGAAATCGTCAGAATTTTTTTAAGTACCGAAATCGTCAGAAATTTTCTAAGTACCGAAAATGTCAGAAATTTTCTAAGTACCGAAAACGTCAGATATTTTCTAAGTACTGAAAACTTCTGAGTCTTTTCAAAGTACCGAAAAAGGCAGAAATTTTCCAAGTACCGAAATCGACAGAATTTTTCTAAGTACCGAAAACGTCAGAAATTTTCTAAGTATCGAAAAGGTCAGAAATTTTCTAAGATCCGAAATCATCAGAATGTTTTGAAGTACCGAAATCGTCAGAATTTTCTAAGTACCGATATCGTCAGAATTTTTCTAAGTACCGAAATCAAAAGAATTTTTCTAAGTACCGAAAACGTCAGAAATTTTCTAAGTACTGCAAACTTCCTATTCTTTTCAAAGTTTCGAAAAAGGCAGAATTTTTCAAAGTACCGAAATCGTCAGAATTTTCTAAGTACCGAAATCGGCAGAATTTTTCTAAGTACCGAAAACTTCTGAATGTTTAATAAGTATCGAAATCGTAAGAATTTTCCTAAGTACCGAAATTGACTGAATTTTTCTATGTACCGAAATCAACAGAATTTTTCTAAGTACCGAATTCGACAGGATTTTTCTAAGTACCGAAAACTTTTGAATGTTTTCTAAGTACCGAAAAAGGCAGAAATTTTCTAAGTACCGAAAACTTCTGAATGTTTTCTAAGTACCGAAATCGACAGAATTTTTCTAAGTACCGAAATCGTCAGAATTTTTTTAAGTACCGAAATCGTCAGAAATTTTCTAAGTACCGAAAACTTCTGAGTTTTCAAAGTACCGAAAAAGGCAGAAATTTTCTAAGTACCGAAATCAAAAGAATTTTTCTAAGTACCGAAAACGTCAGAAATTTTCTAAGTACCGAAAACTTCCGAGTCTTTTCTAAGTACCGAAATCGACAGAATTTTTCTAAGTTCCGAAATCAACAGAATTTTTCTAAGTACCGAAATCGGCAGAATTTTTCTAAGTACCGAAAACTTCTGAATGTTTAATAAGTATCGAAATCGTAAGTATTTTTCTAAGTACCGAAAATGTCAGAAATTTTCTAAGTACTGCAAACTAAGTCTTTTCAAAGTACTGAAAAAGGCAGAAATTTTCCAAGAACCGAAATCAACAGAATTTTTCTAAGTACCGAATTCGACAGAATTTTTCTAAGTAACGAAAACTTCTGAATGTTTTCTAAGTACCGAAAAAGGCAGAAATTTTGTAAGTACCGAAAACTTCCGAGTCTTTTCTAAGTACCGAAATCAACAGAATTTTTATAAGTACCGAAATCTTCAGAATTTTTCTAAGTACCGAAAATGTCAGAAATTTTCTAAGTACCGAAAACGTCAGATATTTTCTAAGTACCGAAATCGACAGAATTTTTCTAAGTACCGAAAACTTCTGAATGTTTAATAAGTATCGAAATCGTAACAATTTTCCTAAGTACCGAAATCGTCAGAAATTTTCTAAGTACCGAAAACTTCTGAGTCTTTTCAAAGTACCGAAAAAGGCAGAAATTTTCCAAGTACCGAAATCAAAAGAATTTTTCTAAGTACCGAAAACGTCAGAAATTTTCTAAGTACCGAAGACTTCCGAGTCTTTTCTAAGTACCGAAATCGACAGAATTTTTCTAAGAACCGAAATCAACAGAATTTTTCTAAGTACCGAAATCGGCAGAATTTTTCTAAGTACCGAAAACTTCTGAATGTTTAATAAGTATCGAAATCGTAAGTATTTTTCTAAGTACCGAAAATGTCAGAAATTTTCTAAGTACTGCAAACTTCTGAGTCTTTTCAAAGTACCGAAAAAGGCAGAAATTTTCCAAGTACCGAAATCAACAGAATTTTTCTAAGTACCGAATTCGACAGAATTTTTCTAAGTAACGAAAACTTCTGAATGTTTTCTAAGTACCGAAAAAGGCAGAAATTTTGTAAGTACCGAAAACTTCCGAGTCTTTTCTAAGTACCGAAATCGACAGATTTTTTCTAAGTACCGAAATCAACAGAATTTTTCTAAGTACCGAAATCATCAGAATTTTTCAAAGTACCGAAAACGTCAGAAATTTTCTAAGTACCGAAAACTTCTGAGTCTTTTCAAAGTACCGAAATCAACGGAATTTTTCTAAGTACCAAATTCAACAGAATTTTTCTAAGTACCGAAATAAACAGAATTTTTCTAAGTACCGAATTCGGCAGAATATTTCGAAGTACCGAAAACGTCAGAAATTTTCTAAGTACCGAAAACGTCAGAAATTTTCTAAGTACCGAAAACTTCTGAGTCTTTTCAAAGTACCGAAAAAGGCAGAAATTTTCCAAGTACCGAAATCAAAAGAATTTTTCTAAGTACCGAAAATGTCAGAAATTTTCTAAGTACTGCAAACTTCTGAGTCTTTTCAAAGTACTGAAAAAGGCAGAAATTTTCCAAGTACCGAAATCAACAGAATTTTTCTAAGTACCGAATTCGACAGAATTTTTCCAAGTAATGAAAACTTCTGAATGTTTTCTAAGTACCGAAAAAGGCAGAAATTTTGTAAGTACCGAAAACTTCCGAGTCTTTTCTAAGTACCGAAATCGACAGATTTTTTCTAAGTACCGAAATCAACAGAATTTTTATAAGTACCGAAATCGGCAGAATTTTTCTAAGTACCGAAAATGTCAGAAATTTTCTAAGTACCGAAAACGTCAGATATTTTCTAAGTACTGAAAACTTCTGAGTCTTTTCAAAGTACCGAAAAAGGCAGAAATTTTCCAAGTACCGAAATCGACAGAATTTTTCTAAGTACCGAAAACGTCAGAAATTTTCTAAGTATCGAAAAGGTCAGAAATTTTCTAAGATCCGAAATCATCAGAATTTTTCTAAGTACCGAAATCGTCAGAAATTTTCTAAGTACCGAAAACTTCTGAGTCTTTTCAAAGTACCGAAAAAGGCAGAAATTTTCTAAGTACCGAAATCATCAGAATTTTTCTAAGTACCGAAAACGTCAGAAATTTTCTAAGTACCGAAAATGTCAGAAATTTTCTTAGTACCGAAATCGGCAGAATTTTTCTAAGTACCGAAAACTTCCGAGTCTTTTCTAAGTACCGAAAAAGGCAGAAATTTTCCAAGTACCGAAATCGACAGAATTTTTCTACGTACCGAAAACGTCAGAAATTTTCTAAGTATCGAAAAGGTCAGAAATTTTCTAAGATCCGAAATCATCAGAATGTTTTTAAGTACCGAAATCGTCAGAATTTTCTAAGTACCGGTATCGTCAGAATTTTTCTAAGTACCGAAATCAAAAGAATTTTTCTAAGAACCGAAAACGTCAGAAATTTTCTAAGTACTGCAAACTTCCTAGTCTTTTCAAAGAACCGAAAAAGGCAGAATTTTTCAAAGTACCGAAATCGTCAGAATTTTCTAAGTACCGAAATCGGCAGAATTTTTCTAAGTACCGAAAATGTCAGAAATTTTCTAAGTACCGAAAACGTCAGATATTTTCTAAGTACTGAAAACTTCTGAGTCTTTTCAAAGTACCGAAAAAGGCAGAAATTTTCCAAGTACCGAAATCGACAGAATTTTTCTAAGTACCGAAAACGTCAGAAATTTTCTAAGTACCGAAAACGTCAGAAATTTTCTAAGTACCGAAAACTTCCGAGTCTTTTCTAAGTACCGAAATCGACAGAATTTTTCTAAGATCCGAAATCATCAGAATTTTTCTAAGTACCGAAAACGTCAGAAATTTTCTAAGTACCGAAAATGTCAGAAATTTTCTTAGTACCGAAATCGGCAGAATTTTTCTTAGTACCGAAAACTTCCGAGTCTTTTCTAAGTACCGAAATCAACAGAATTTTTCTAAGTACCTAAATCGGCAGAATTTTTCAAAGTACCGAAAAAGTCAGAAATTTTCTAAGTACCGAAAACGTCAGATATTTCTAAGTACTGAAAACTTCTGAGTCTTTTCAAAGTACCGAAAAAGGCAGAAATTTTCCAAGTACCGAAATCGACAGAATTTTTCTAAGTACCGAAAACGTCAGAAATTTTCTAAGTATCGAAAAGGTCAGAAATTTTCTAAGATCCGAAATCATCAGAATTTTTCTAAGTACCGAAAACGTCAGAAATTTTCTAAGTACCGAAAACTTCCGAGTCTTTTCTAAGTACCGAAATCGACAGAATTTTTCTAAGATCCGAAATCATCAGAATTTTTCTAAGTACCGAAAACGTCAGAAATTTTCTAAGTACCGAAAATGTCAGAAATTTTCTTAATACCGAAATCGGCAGAATTTTTCTTAGTACCGAAAACTTCCGAGTCTTTTCTAAGTACCGAAATCAACAGAATTTTTCTAAGTACCTAAATCGGCAGAATTTTTCAAAGTACCGAAAATGTCAGAAATTTTCTAAGTACCGAAAACGTCAGATATTTTCTAAGTACTGAAAACTTCTGAGTCTTTTCAAAGTACCGAAAAAGGCAGAAATTTTCCAAGTACCGAAATCGACAGAATTTTTCTAAGTACCGAAAACGTCAGAAATTTTCTAAGTATCGAAAAGGTCAGAAATTTTCTAAGATCCGAAATCATCAGAATGTTTCTAAGAACCGAAATCGTCAGAATTTTCTAAGTACCGATATCGTCAGAATTTTTCTAAGTACCGAAATCAAAAGAATTTTTCTAAGTACCGAAAACGTCAGAAATTTTCTAAGTACTGCAAACTTCCTAGTCTTTTCAAAGTACCGAAAAAGGCAGAATTTTGCAAAGTACCGAAATCGTCAGAATTATCTAAGTACCGAAATCGGCAGAATTTTTCTAAGTACCGAAAACTTCTGTATGTTTAATAAGTATCGAAATCGTAAGAATTTTTCTAAGTACCGAAATTGACTGAATTTTTCTAAGTACCGAAATCAACAGAATTTTTCTAAGTACCGAAATCGGCAGAATTTTTCTAAGTACCGAAAAAGGTAGAAATTTTCCAAGTACCGAAATCAACAGAATTTTTCTAAGTACCGAATTCGACAGAATTTTTCTAAGTACCGAAAACTTTTGAATGTTTTCTAAGTACCGAAAAAGGCAGAAATTTTCTAAGTACCGAAAACTTCTGAATGTTTTCTAAGTACCGAAATCGACAGAATTTTTCTAAGTACCGAAATCGTCAGAATTTTTTTAAGTACCGAAATCGTCAGAAATTTTCTAAGTACCGAAAATGTCAGAAATTTTCTAAGTACCGAAAACGTCAGATATTTTCTAAGTACTGAAAACTTCTGAGTCTTTTCAAAGTACCGAAAAAGGCAGAAATTTTCCAAGTACCGAAATCGACAGAATTTTTCTAAGTACCGAAAACGTCAGAAATTTTCTAAGTATCGAAAAGGTCAGAAATTTTCTAAGATCCGAAATCATCAGAATGTTTTGAAGTACCGAAATCGTCAGAATTTTCTAAGTACCGATATCGTCAGAATTTTTCTAAGTACCGAAATCAAAAGAATTTTTCTAAGTACCGAAAACGTCAGAAATTTTCTAAGTACTGCAAACTTCCTAGTCTTTTCAAAGTTTCGAAAAAGGCAGAATTTTTCAAAGTACCGAAATCGTCAGAACTTTCTAAGTACCGAAATCGGCAGAATTTTTCTAAGTACCGAAAACTTCTGAATGTTTAATAAGTATCGAAATCGTAAGAATTTTCCTAAGTACCGAAATTGACTGAATTTTTCTATGTACCGAAATCAACAGAATTTTTCTAAGTACCGAATTCGACAGAATTTTTCTAAGTACCGAAAACTTTTGAATGTTTTCTAAGTACCGAAAAAGGCAGAAATTTTCTAAGTACCGAAAACTTCTGAATGTTTTCTAAGTACCGAAATCGACAGAATTTTTCTAAGTACCGAAATCGTCAGAATTTTTTTAAGTACCGAAATCGTCAGAAATTTTCTAAGTACCGAAAACTTCTGAGTTTTCAAAGTACCGAAAAAGGCAGAAATTTTCTAAGTACCGAAATCAAAAGAATTTTTCTAAGTACCGAAAACGTCAGAAATTTTCTAAGTACCGAAAACTTCCGAGTCTTTTCTAAGTACCGAAATCGACAGAATTTTTCTAAGTTCCGAAATCAACAGAATTTTTCTAAGTACCGAAATCGGCAGAATTTTTCTAAGTACCGAAAACTTCTGAATGTTTAATAAGTATCGAAATCGTAAGTATTTTTCTAAGTACCGAAAATGTCAGAAATTTTCTAAGTACTGCAAACTAAGTCTTTTCAAAGTACTGAAAAAGGCAGAAATTTTCCAAGAACCGAAATCAACAGAATTTTTCTAAGTACCGAATTCGACAGAATTTTTCTAAGTAACGAAAACTTCTGAATGTTTTCTAAGTACCGAAAAAGGCAGAAATTTTGTAAGTACCGAAAACTTCCGAGTCTTTTCTAAGTACCGAAATCGGCAGAATTTTTCTAAGTACCGAAAATGTCAGAAATTTTCTAAGTACCGAAAACGTCAGATATTTTCTAAGTACTGAAAACTTCTGAGTCTTTTCAAAGTACCGAAAAAGGCAGAATTTTTCAAAGTACCGAAATCGTCAGAATTTTCTAAGTACCGAAAGCGGCAGAATTTTTCTAAGTACCGAAAACTTCTGAATGTTTAATAAGTATCGAAATCGTAATAATTTTCCTAAGTACCGAAATCGTCAGAAATTTTCTAAGTACCGAAAACTTCTGAGTCTTTTCAAAGTACCGAAAAAGGCAGAAATTTTCCAAGTACCGAAATCAAAAGAATTTTTCTAAGTACCGAAAACGTCAGAAATTTTCTAAGTACCGAAGACTTCCGAGTCTTTTCTAAGTACCGAAATCGACAGAATTTTTCTAAGAACCGAAATCAACAGAATTTTTCTAAGTACCGAAATCGGCAGAATTTTTCTAAGTACCGAAAACTTCTGAATGTTTAATAAGTATCGAAATCGTAAGTATTTTTCTAAGTACCGAAAATGTCAGAAATTTTCTAAGTACTGCAAACTTCTGAGTCTTTTCAAAGTACCGAAAAAGGCAGAAATTTTCCAAGTACCGAAATCAACAGAATTTTTCTAAGTACCGAATTCGACAGAATTTTTCTAAGTAACGAAAACTTCTGAATGTTTTCTAAGTACCGAAAAAGGCAGAAATTTTGTAAGTACCGAAAACTTCCGAGTCTTTTCTAAGTACCGAAATCGACAGATTTTTTCTAAGTACCGAAATCAACAGAATTTTTCTAAGTACCGAAATCATCAGAATTTTTCAAAGTACCGAAAACGTCAGAAATTTTCTAAGTACCGAAAACTTCTGAGTCTTTTCAAAGTACCGAAATCAACGGAATTTTTCTAAGTACCAAATTCAACAGAATTTTTCTAAGTACCGAAATAAACAGAATTTTTCTAAGTACCGAAATCGGCAGAATATTTCGAAGTACCGAAAACGTCAGAAATTTTCTAAGTACCGAAAACGTCAGAAATTTTCTAAGTACTGAAAACTTCTGAGTCTTTTCAAAGTACCGAAAAAGGCAGAAATTTTCCAAGTACCGAAATCAACAGAATTTTTCTAAGTACCGAATTCGACAGAATTTTTCTAAGTAACGAAAACTTCTGAATGTTTTCTAAGTTCCGAAAAAGGCAGAAATTTTGTAAGTACCGAAAACTTCCGAGTCTTTTCTAAGTACCGAAATCGACAGATTTTTTCTAAGTACCGAAATCAACAGAATTTTTCTAAGTACCGAAATCATCAGAATTTTTATAAGTACCGAAATCGGCAGAATTTTTCTAAGTACCGAAAATGTCAGAAATTTTCTAAGTACCGAAAACGTCAGATATTTTCTAAGTACTGAAAACTTCTGAGTCTTTTCAAAGTACCGAAAAAGGCAGAATTTTTCAAAGTACCGAAATCGTCAGAATTTTCTAAGTACCGAAAGCGGCAGAATTTTTCTAAGTACCGAAAACTTCTGAATGTTTAATAAGTATCGAAATCGTAATAATTTTCCTAAGTACCGAAATCGTCAGAAATTTTCTAAGTACCGAAAACTTCTGAGTCTTTTCAAAGTACCGAAAAAGGCAGAAATTTTCCAAGTACCGAAATCAAAAGAATTTTTCTAAGTACCGAAAACGTCAGAAATTTTCTAAGTACCGAAGACTTCCGAGTCTTTTCTAAGTACCGAAATCGACAGAATTTTTCTAAGAACCGAAATCAACAGAATTTTTCTAAGTACCGAAATCGGCAGAATTTTTCTAAGTACCGAAAACTTCTGAATGTTTAATAAGTATCGAAATCGTAAGTATTTTTCTAAGTACCGAAAATGTCAGAAATTTTCTAAGTACTGCAAACTTCTGAGTCTTTTCAAAGTACCGAAAAAGGCAGAAATTTTCCAAGTACCGAAATCAACAGAATTTTTCTAAGTACCGAATTCGACAGAATTTTTCTAAGTAACGAAAACTTCTGAATGTTTTCTAAGTACCGAAAAAGGCAGAAATTTTGTAAGTACCGAAAACTTCCGAGTCTTTTCTAAGTACCGAAATCGACAGATTTTTTCTAAGTACCGAAATCAACAGAATTTTTCTAAGTACCGAAATCATCAGAATTTTTCAAAGTACCGAAAACGTCAGAAATTTTCTAAGTACCGAAAACTTCTGAGTCTTTTCAAAGTACCGAAATCAACGGAATTTTTCTAAGTACCAAATTCAACAGAATTTTTCTAAGTACCGAAATAAACAGAATTTTTCTAAGTACCGAAATCGTCAGAAATTTTCTAAGTACCGAAAACTTCTGAGTCTTTTCAAAGTACCGAAAAAGGCAGAAATTTTCTAAGTACCGAAATCATCAGAATTTTTCTAAGTACCGAAAACGTCAGAAATTTTCTAAGTACCGAAAATGTCAGAAATTTTCTTAGTACCGAAATCGGCAGAATTTTTCTAAGTACCGAAAACTTCCGAGTCTTTTCTAAGTACCGAAAAAGGCAGAAATTTTCCAAGTACCGAAATCGACAGAATTTTTCTAAGTACCGAAAACGTCAGAAATTTTCTAAGTATCGAAAAGGTCAGAAATTTTCTAAGATCCGAAATCATCAGAATGTTTTTAAGTACCGAAATCGTCAGAATTTTCTAAGTACCTGTATCGTCAGAATTTTTCTAAGTACCGAAATCAAAAGAATTTTTCTAAGTACCGAAAACGTCAGAAATTTTCTAAGTACTGCAAACTTCCTAGTCTTTTCAAAGAACCGAAAAAGGCAGAATTTTTCAAAGTACCGAAATCGTCAGAATTTTCTAAGTACCGAAATCGGCAGAATTTTTCTAAGTACCGAAAACTTCTGAATGTTTAATAAGTATCGAAATCGTAAGAATTTTCCTAAGTACCGAAATTGACTGAATTTTTCTAAGTACAGAAATCAACAGAATTTTTCTAAGTACCGAATTCGACAGAAGTTTTCTAAGTACCGAAAACTTTTGAATGTTTTCTAAGAACCGAAAAAGGCAGAAATTTTCTAAGTACCGAAAACTTCTGAGTCTTTTCAAAGTACCGAAATCAACGGAATTTTTCTAAGTACCAAATTCAACAGAATTTTTCTAAGTACCGAAATAAACAGAATTTTTCTAAGTACCGAAATCGGCAGAATATTTCGAAGTACCGAAAACGTCAGAAATTTTCTAAGTACTGAAAACTTCTGAGTCTTTTCAAAGTACCGAAAAAGGCAGAAATTTTCCAAGTACCGAAATCAACAGAATTTTTCTAAGTACCGAATTCGACAGAATTTTTCTAAGTAACGAAAACTTCTGAATGTTTTCTAAGTTCCGAAAAAGGCAGAAATTTTGTAAGTACCGAAAACTTCCGAGTCTTTTCTAAGTACCGAAATCGACAGATTTTTTCTAAGTACCGAAATCAACAGAATTTTTCTAAGTACCGAAATCATCAGAATTTTTCAAAGAACCGAAATCGTCAGAATTTTTCTAAGTACCGAAATCGTCAGAAATTTTCTAAGTACCGAAAACTTCTGAGTCTTTTCAAAGTACCGAAAAAGGCAGAAATTTTCCAAGTACCGAAATCAAAAGAATTTTTCTAAGTACCGAAAATGTCAGAAATTTTCTAAGTACTGCAAACTTCTGAGTCTTTTCAAAGTACTGAAAAAGGCAGAAATTTTCCAAGTACCGAAATCAACAGAATTTTTCTAAGTACCGAATTCGACAGAATTTTTCCAAGTAATGAAAACTTCTGAATGTTTTCTAAGTACCGAAAAAGGCAGAAATTTTGTAAGTACCGAAAACTTCCGAGTCTTTTCTAAGTACCGAAATCGACAGATTTTTTCTAAGTACCGAAATCAACAGAATTTTTATAAGTACCGAAATCGGCAGAATTTTTCTAAGTACCGAAAATGTCAGAAATTTTCTAAGTACCGAAAACGTCAGATATTTTCTAAGTACTGAAAACTTCTGAGTCTTTTCAAAGTACCGAAAAAGGCAGAAATTTTCCAAGTACCGAAATCGACAGAATTTTTCTAAGTACCGAAAACGTCAGAAATTTTCTAAGTATCGAAAAGGTCAGAAATTTTCTAAGATCCGAAATCATCAGAATTTTTCTAAGTACCGAAATCGTCAGAAATTTTCTAAGTACCGAAAACTTCTGAGTCTTTTCAAAGTACCGAAAAAGGCAGAAATTTTCTAAGTACCGAAATCATCAGAATTTTTCTAAGTACCGAAAACGTCAGAAATTTTCTAAGTACCGAAAATGTCAGAAATTTTCTTAGTACCGAAATCGGCAGAATTTTTCTAAGTACCGAAAACTTCCGAGTCTTTTCTAAGTACCGAAAAAGGCAGAAATTTTCCAAGTACCGAAATCGACAGAATTTTTCTAAGTACCGAAAACGTCAGAAATTTTCTAAGTATCGAAAAGGTCAGAAATTTTCTAAGATCCGAAATCATCAGAATGTTTTTAAGTACCGAAATCGTCAGAATTTTCTAAGTACCGGTATCGTCAGAATTTTTCTAAGTACCAAAATCAAAAGAATTTTTCTAAGTACCGAAAACGTCAGAAATTTTCTAAGTACTGCAAACTTCCTAGTCTTTTCAAAGAACCGAAAAAGGCAGAATTTTTCAAAGTACCGAAATCGTCAGAATTTTCTAAGTACCGAAATCGGCAGAATTTTTCTAAGTACCGAAAACTTCTGAATGTTTAATAAGTATCGAAATCGTAAGAATTTTCCTAAGTACCGAAATTGACTGAATTTTTCTAAGTACAGAAATCAACAGAATTTTTCTAAGTACCGAATTCGACAGAAGTTTTCTAAGTACCGAAAACTTTTGAATGTTTTCTAAGAACCGAAAAAGGCAGAAATTTTCTAAGTACCGAAAACTTCTGAGTCTTTTCAAAGTACCGAAATCAACGGAATTTTTCTAAGTACCAAATTCAACAGAATTTTTCTAAGTACCGAAATAAACAGAATTTTTCTAAGTACCGAAATCGGCAGAATATTTCGAAGTACCGAAAACGTCAGAAATTTTCTAAGTACCGAAAACGTCAGAAATTTTCTAAGTACTGAAAACTTCTGAGTCTTTTCAAAGTACCGAAAAAGGCAGAAATTTTCCAAGTACCGAAATCAACAGAATTTTTCTAAGTACCGAATTCGACAGAATTTTTCTAAGTAACGAAAACTTCTGAATGTTTTCTAAGTTCCGAAAAAGGCAGAAATTTTGTAAGTACCGAAAACTTCCGAGTCTTTTCTAAGTACCGAAATCGACAGATTTTTTCTAAGTACCGAAATCAACAGAATTTTTCTAAGTACCGAAATCATCAGAATTTTTCAAAGAACCGAAATCGTCAGAATTTTTCTAAGTACCGAAATCGTCAGAAATTTTCTAAGTACCGAAAACTTCTGAGTCTTTTCAAAGTACCGAAAAAGGCAGAAATTTTCCAAGTACCGAAATCAAAAGAATTTTTCTAAGTACCGAAAATGTCAGAAATTTTCTAAGTACTGCAAACTTCTGAGTCTTTTCAAAGTACTGAAAAAGGCAGAAATTTTCCAAGTACCGAAATCAACAGAATTTTTCTAAGTACCGAATTCGACAGAATTTTTCCAAGTAATGAAAACTTCTGAATGTTTTCTAAGTACCGAAAAAGGCAGAAATTTTGTAAGTACCGAAAACTTCCGAGTCTTTTCTAAGTACCGAAATCGACAGATTTTTTCTAAGTACCGAAATCAACAGAATTTTTATAAGTACCGAAATCGGCAGAATTTTTCTAAGTACCGAAAATGTCAGAAATTTTCTAAGTACCGAAAACGTCAGATATTTTCTAAGTACTGAAAACTTCTGAGTCTTTTCAAAGTACCGAAAAAGGCAGAAATTTTCCAAGTACCGAAATCGACAGAATTTTTCTAAGTACCGAAAACGTCAGAAATTTTCTAAGTATCGAAAAGGTCAGAAATTTTCTAAGATCCGAAATCATCAGAATTTTTCTAAGTACCGAAATCGTCAGAAATTTTCTAAGTACCGAAAACTTCTGAGTCTTTTCAAAGTACCGAAAAAGGCAGAAATTTTCTAAGTACCGAAATCATCAGAATTTTTCTAAGTTCCGAAAACGTCAGAAATTTTCTAAGTACCGAAAATGTCAGAAATTTTCTTAGTACCGAAATCGGCAGAATTTTTCTAAGTACCGAAAACTTCCGAGTCTTTTCTAAGTACCGAAAAAGGCAGAAATTTTCCAAGTACCGAAATCGACAGAATTTTTCTAAGTACCGAAAACGTCAGAAATTTTCTAAGTATCGAAAAGGTCAGAAATTTTCTAAGATCCTAAATCATCAGAATGTTTTTAAGTACCGAAATCGTCAGAATTTTCTAAGTACCGGTATCGTCAGAATTTTTCTAAGTACCGAAATCAAAAGAATTTTTCTAAGTACCGAAAACGTCAGAAATTTTCTAAGTACTGCAAACTTCCTAGTCTTTTCAAAGAACCGAAAAAGGCAGAATTTTTCAAAGTACCGAAATCGTCAGAATTTTCTAAGTACCGAAATCGGCAGAATTTTTCTAAGTACCGAAAACTTCTGAATGTTTAATAAGTATCGAAATCGTAAGAATTTTCCTAAGTACCGAAATTGACTGAATTTTTCTAAGTACAGAAATCAACAGAATTTTTCTAAGTACCGAATTCGACAGAAGTTTTCTAAGTACCGAAAACTTTTGAATGTTTTCTAAGTACCGAATTCGACAGAAATTTTCTAAGTACCGAAAACTTCTGAGTCTTTTCAAAGTACCGAAAAAGGCAGAAATTTTCCAAGTACCGAAATCAAAAGAATTTTTCTAAGTCTCGAAAACGTCAGAAATTTTCTAAGTACCGAAGACTTCCGAGTCTTTTCTAAGTACCGAAATCGACAGAATTTTTCTAAGAACCGAAATCAACAGAATTTTTCTAAGTACCGAAATCGGCAGAATTTTTCTAAGTACCGAAAACTTCTGAATGTTTAATAAGTATCGAAATCGTAAGTATTTTTCTAAGTACCGAAAATGTCAGAAATTTTCTAAGTACTGCAAACTTCTGAGTCTTTTCAAAGTACTGAAAAAGGCAGAAATTTTCCAAGTACCGAAATCAACAGAATTTTTCTAAGTACCGAATTCGACAGAATTTTTCTAAGTAACGAAAACTTCTGAATGTTTTCTAAGTACCGAAAAAGGCAGAAATTTTGTAAGTACCGAAAACTTCCGAGTCTTTTCTAAGTACCGAAATCGACAGATTTTTTCTAAGTACCGAAATCAACAGAATTTTTCTAAGTACCTAAATCGGCAGAATTTTTCTAAGTACCGAAAATGTCAGAAATTTTCTAAGTACCGAAAACGTCAGATATTTTCTAAGTACTGAAAACTTCTGAGTCTTTTCAAAGTACCGAAAAAGGCAGAAATTTTCCAAGTACCGAAATCGACAGAATTTTTCTAAGATCCGAAATCATCAGAATGTTTTTAAGTACCGAAATCGTCAGAATTTTCTAAGTACCGATATCGTCAGAATTTTTCTAAGTACCGAAATCAAAAGAATTTTTCTAAGTACCGAAAACGTCAGAAATTTTCTAAGTTCCGAAAACTTCTGAATGTTTAATAAGTATCGAAATCGTAAGTATTTTTCTAAGTACCGAAAATGTCAGAAATTTTCTAAGTACCGAAAACGTCAGATATTTTCTAAGTACTGAAAACTTCTGAGTCTTTTCAAAGTACCGAAAAAGGCAGAAATTTTCCAAGTACCGAAATCGACAGAATTTTTCTAAGTACCGAAAACGTCAGAAATTTTCTAAGTATCGAAAAGGTCAGAAATTTTCTAAGATCCGAAATCATCAGAATGTTTTTAAGTACCGAAATCGTCAGAATTTTCTAAGTACCGATATCGTCAGAATTTTTCTAAGTACCGAAATCAAAAGAATTTTTCTAAGTACCGAAAACGTCAGAAATTTTCTAAGTTCCGAAAACTTCTGAATGTTTAATAAGTATCGAAATCGTAAGTATTTTTCTAAGTACCGAAAATGTCAGAAATTTTCTAAGTACCGAAAACGTCAGATATTTTCTAAGTACTGAAAACTTCTGAGTCTTTTCAAAGTACCGAAAAAGGCAGAAATTTTCCAAGTACCGAAATCGACAGAATTTTTCTAAGTACCGAAAACGTCAGAAATTTTCTAAGTATCGAAAAGGTCAGAAATTTTCTAAGATCCGAAATCATCAGAATGTTTTTAAGTACCGAAATCGTCAGAATTTTCTAAGTACCGATATCGTCAGAAATTTTCTAAGTACCGAAATCATCAGAATTTTTCTAAGTACCGAAAACGTCAGAAATTTTCTAAGTTCCGAAAACTTCTGAATGTTTAATAAGTATCGAAATCGTAAGTATTTTTCTAAGTACCGAAAATGTCAGAAATTTTCTAAGTACCGAAAACGTCAGATATTTTCTAAGTACTGAAAACTTCTGAGTCTTTTCAAAGTACCGAAAAAGGCAGAAATTTTCCAAGTACCGAAATCGACAGAATTTTTCTAAGTACCGAAAACGTCAGAAATTTTCTAAGTATCGAAAAGGTCAGAAATTTTCTAAGATCCGAAATCATCAGAATGTTTCTAAGTACCGAAATCGTCAGAATTTTCTAAGTACCGATATCGTCAGAATTTTTCTAAGTACCGAAATCAAAAGAATTTTTCTAAGTACCGAAAACGTCAGAAATTTTCTAAGTACTGCAAACTTCCTAGTCTTTTCAAAGTACCGAAAAAGGCAGAATTTTGCAAAGTACCGAAATCGTCAGAATTATCTAAGTACCGAAATCGGCAGAATTTTTCTAAGTACCGAAAACTTCTGTATGTTTAATAAGTATCGAAATCGTAAGAATTTTTCTAAGTACCGAAATCGACTGAATTTTTCTAAGTACCGAAATCAACAGAATTTTTCTAAGTACCGAAATCGGCAGAATTTTTCTAAGTACCGAAAACGTCAGAATTTTTCTAAGTACCGAAAACGTCAGAAATTTTCTAAGTTCTGAAAACTTCTGAGTCTTTTCAAAGTACCGAAAAAGGCAGAAATTTTCCAAGTACCGAAATCAACAGAATTTTTCTAAGTACCTAATTCGACAGAATTTTTCTAAGTACCGAAAACTTCCGAGTCTTTTCTAAGTACCGAAATCGACAGAATTTTTCTAAGTACCGAAATCAACAGAATTTTTCTAAGTACCGAAATCGGCAGAATTTTTCTAAGTACCGAAAACTTCTGAATGTTTAATAAGTATCGAAATCGTAAGTATTTTTCTAAGTACCGAAAATGTCAGAAATTTTCTAAGTACTGCAAACATCTGAGTCTTTTCAAAGTACCGAAAAAGGCAGAAATTTTCCAAGTACCGAAATCAACAGAATTTTTCTAAGTACCGAATTCGACAGAATTTTTCTAAGTAACGAAAACTTCTGAATGTTTTCTAAGTACCGAAATCGGCAGAATTTTTCGAAGTACCGAAAACGTCAGAAATTTTCTAAGTACCGAAAACGTCAGAAATTTTCAAAGTACTGCAAACTTCCTAGTCTTTTCAAAGTACCGAAAAAGGCAGAATTTTTCTAAGTACCGAAATCAACAGAATTTTTCTAAGTACCGAAATCGGCAGAATTTTTCTAAGTACCGAAAACGTCAGAATTTTTCTAAGTACCGAAAACGTCAGAAATTTTCTAAGTACTGAAAACTTCTGAGTCTTTTCAAAGTAAAGAAAAAGGCAGAAATTTTCCAAGTACCGAAATCAGCAGAATTTTTCTAAGTTCCGAAATCATCAGAATTTTTCTAAGTACCGAAATCATCAGAATTTTTCTAAGTACCGAAAACGTCAGAATTTTTCTAAGTACCGAAAACTTCTGAATGTTTAATAAGTATCGAAATCGTAAGAATTTTTCTAAGTACCGGAAACGTCAGAAATTTTCTAAGTACCGAAATCACCAGAATTTTTCTAAAAACCGAAATCGTCAGAATTTTTCTAAGTACCGTAATCGGCGGAATTTTTCTAAGTACCGAAATCGTCAGAAATTTTCTAAGTACCGAAAACTTCTGAGTCTTTTCAAAGTACCGAAAAAGGCAGAAATTTTCCAAGTACCGAAATCAACAGAATTTTTCTAAGTACCGAATTCGACAGAATTTTTCTAAGTACCGAAAACTTTTGAATGTTTTCTAAGTACCGAAAAAGGCAGAAATTTTCTAAGTACCGAATTCAAAAGAATTTTTCTAAGTACCGAAAACGTCAGAAATTTTCTAAGTACCGAAAACTTCCGAGTCTTTTCTAAGTACCGAAATCGACAGAATTTTTCTAAGTACCGAAATCAACAGAATTTTTCTAAGTACCGAAATCGGCAGAATTTTTCTAAGTACCGAAAACTTCCGAGTCTTTTCTAAGTACCGAAATCGACAGAATTTTTCTAAGATCCGAAATCATCAGAATTTTTCTAAGTACCGAAAACGTCAAAAATTTTCTAAGTACCGAAAATGTCAGAAATTTTCTTAGTACCGAAATCGGCAGAATTTTTCTAAGTACCGAAAACTTCCGAGTCTTTTCTAAGTACCGAAATCAACAGAATTTTTCTAAGTACCTAAATCGGCAGAATTTTTCAAAGTACCGAAAATGTCAGAAATTTTCTAAGTACCGAAAACGTCAGATATTTTCTAAGTACTGAAAACTTCTGAGTCTTTTCAAAGTACCGAAAAAGGCAGAAATTTTCCAAGTACCGAAATCGACAGAATTTTTCTAAGTACCGAAAACGTCAGAAATTTTCTAAGTATCGAAAAGGTCAGAAATTTTCTAAGATCCGAAATCATCAGAATGTTTCTAAGTACCGAAATCGTCAGAATTTTCTAAGTACCGATATCGTCAGAATTTTTCTAAGTACCGAAATCAAAAGAATTTTTCTAAGTACCGAAAACGTCAGAAATTTTCTAAGTACTGCAAACTTCCTAGTCTTTTCAAAGTACCGAAAAAGGCAGAAATTTTCCAAGTACCGAAATCAACAGAATTTTTCTAAGTACCGAATTCGACAGAATTTTTCTAAGTAACGAAAACTTCTGAATGTTTTCTAAGTACCGAAAAAGGCAGAAATTTTGTAAGTACCGAAAACTTCCGAGTCTTTTCTAAGTACCGAAATCGACAGATTTTTTCTAAGTACCGAAATCAACAGAATTTTTCTAAGTACCGAAATCGGCAGAATTTTTCTAAGTACCGAAAATGTCAGAAATTTTCTAAGTACCGAAAACGTCAGATATTTTCTAAGTACTGAAAACTTCTGAGTCTTTTCAAAGTACCGAAAAAGGCAGAAATTTTCCAAGTACCGAAATCGACAGAATTTTTCTAAGTACCGAAAACGTCAGAAATTTTCTAAGTATCGAAAAGGTCAGAAATTTTCTAAGATCCGAAATCATCAGAATGTTTCTAAGTACCGAAATCGTCAGAATTTTCTAAGTACCGATATCGTCAGAAATTTTCTAAGTACCGAAATCAAAAGAATTTTTCTAAGTACCGAAAACGTCAGAAATTTTCTAAGTACTGCAAACTTCCTAGTCTTTTCAAAGTACCGAAAAAGGCAGAATTTTTCTAAGTACCGAAATCAACAGAATTTTTCTAAGTACCGAAATCGGCAGAATTTTTCTAAGTACCGAAAACGTCAGAATTTTTCTAAGTACCGAAAACGTCAGAAATTTTCTAAGTACTGAAAACTTCTGAGTCTTTTCAAAGTAAAGAAAAAGGCAGAAATTTTCCAAGTACCGAAATCAGCAGAATTTTTCTAAGTTCCGAAATCATCAGAATTTTTCTAAGTACCGAAATCATCAGAATTTTTCTAAGTACCGAAAACGTCAGAAATTTTCTAAGTACCGAAAACTTCCGAGTCTTTTCTAAGTACCGAAATCGACAGAATTTTTCTAAGTACCGAAATTAACAGAATTTTTCTAAGTACCGAAATCGGCAGAATTTTTCTAACTACCGAAAACTTCTGAATGTTTAATAAGTATCGAAATCGTAAGTATTTTTCTAAGTACCAAAAATGTCAGAAATTTTCTAAGTACTGCAAACTTCTGAGTCTTTTCAAAGTACCGAAAAAGGCAGAAATTTTCCAAGTACCGAAATCAACAGAATTTTTCTAAGTACCGAATTCGACAGAATTTTTCTAAGTAACGAAAACTTCTGAATGTTTTCTAAGTACCGAAAAAGGCAGAAATTTTGTAAGTACCGAAAACGTCAGATATTTTCTAAGTACTGAAAACTTCTGAGTCTTTTCAAAGTACCGAAAAAGGCAGAAATTTTCCAAGTACCGAAATCGACAGAATTTTTCTAAGTACCGAAAACGTCAGAAATTTTCTAAGTATCGAAAAGGTCAGAAATTTTCTAAGATCCGAAATCATCAGAATGTTTCTAAGTACCGAAATCGTCAGAATTTTCTAAGTACCGATATCGTCAGAATTTTTCTAAGTACCGAAATCAAAAGAATTTTTCTAAGTACCGAAAACGTCAGAAATTTTCTAAGTACTGCAAACTTCCTAGTCTTTTCAAAGTACCGAAAAAGGCAGAATTTTGCAAAGTACCGAAATCGTCAGAATTATCTAAGTACCGAAATCGGCAGAATTTTTCTAAGTACCGAAAACTTCTGTATGTTTAATAAGTTTCGAAATCGTAAGAATTTTTCTAAGTACCGAAATCGACTGAATTTTTCTAAGTACCGAAATCAACAGAATTTTTCTAAGTACCGAAATCGGCAGAATTTTTCTAAGTACCGAAAACGTCAGAATTTTTCTAAGTACCGAAAACGTCAGAAATTTTCTAAGTTCTGAAAACTTCTGAGTCTTTTCAAAGTACCGAAAAAGGCAGAAATTTTCCAAGTACCGAAATCAACAGAATTTTTCTAAGTACCGAATTCGACAGAATTTTTCTAAGTACCGAAAACTTTTGAATGTTTTCTAAGTACCGAAAAAGGCAGAAATTTTCTAAGTACCGAATTCAAAAGAATTTTTCTAAGTACCGAAAACGTCAGAAATTTTCTAAGTACCGAAAACTTCCGAGTCTTTTCAAAGTACCGAAATCGACAGAATTTTTCTAAGTACCGAAATCAACAGAATTTTTCTAAGTACCGAAATCGGCAGAAATTTTCTAAGTACTGCAAACTTCTGAGTCTTTTCAAAGTACCGAAAAAGGCAGAAATTTTCCAAGTACCGAAATCAACAGAATTTTTCTAAGTACCGAATTCGACAGAATTTTTCTAAGTAACGAAAACTTCTGAATGTTTTCTAAGTACCGAAAAAGGCAGAAATTTTGTAAGTACCGAAAACTTCCGAGTCTTTTCTAAGTACCGAAATCGACAGATTTTTTCTAAGTACCGAAATCAACAGAATTTTTCTAAGTACCGAAAATGTCAGAAATTTTCTAAGTACCGAAAACGTCAGATATTTTCTAAGTACTGAAAACTTCTGAGTCTTTTCAAAAAACCGAAAAAGGCAGAAATTTTCCAAGTACCGAAATCGACAGAATTTTTCTAAGTACCGAAAACGTCAGAAATTTTCTAAGTATCGAAAAGGTCAGAAATTTTCTAAGATCCGAAATCATCAGAATGTTTCTAAGTACCGAAATCGTCAGAATTTTCTAAGTACCGATATCGTCAGAAATTTTCTAAGTACCGAAATCAAAAGAATTTTTCTAAGTACCGAAAACGTCAGAAACTTTCTAAGTACTGCAAAATTCCTAGTCTTTTCAAAGTACCGAAAAAGGCAGAATTTTTCTAAGTACCGAAATCAACAGAATTTTTCTAAGTACCGAAATCGGCAGAATTTTTCTAAGTACCGAAAACGTCAGAATTTTTCTAAGTACCGAAAACGTCAGAAATTTTCTAAGTACTGAAAACTTCTGAGTCTTTTCAAAGTAAAGAAAAAGGCAGAAATTTTCCAAGTACCGAAATCAGCAGAATTTTTCTAAGTTCCGAAATCATCAGAATTTTTCTAAGTACCGAAATCATCAGAATTTTTCTAAGTACCGAAAACGTCAGAAATTTTCTAAGTACCGAAAACTTCCGAGTCTTTTCTAAGTACCGAAATCGACAGAATTTTTCTAAGTACCGAAATTAACAGAATTTTTCTAAGTACCGAAATCGGCAGAATTTTTCTAAGTACCGAAAACTTCTGAATGTTTAATAAGTATCGAAATCGTAAGTATTTTTCTAAGTACCAAAAATGTCAGAAATTTTCTAAGTACTGCAAACTTCTGAGTCTTTTCAAAGTACCGAAAAAGGCAGAAATTTTCCAAGTACCGAAATCAACAGAATTTTTCTAAGTACCGAATTCGACAGAATTTTTCTAAGTAACGAAAACTTCTGAATGTTTTCTAAGTACCGAAAAAGGCAGAAATTTTGTAAGTACCGAAAACGTCAGATATTTTCTAAGTACTGAAAACTTCTGAGTCTTTTCAAAGTACCGAAAAAGGCAGAAATTTTCCAAGTACCGAAATCGACAGAATTTTTCTAAGTACCGAAAACGTCAGAAATTTTCTAAGTATCGAAAAGGTCAGAAATTTTCTAAGATCCGAAATCATCAGAATGTTTCTAAGTACCGAAATCGTCAGAATTTTCTAAGTACCGATATCGTCAGAATTTTTCTAAGTACCGAAATCAAAAGAATTTTTCTAAGTACCGAAAACGTCAGAAATTTTCTAAGTACTGCAAACTTCCTAGTCTTTTCAAAGTACCGAAAAAGGCAGAATTTTGCAAAGTACCGAAATCGTCAGAATTATCTAAGTACCGAAATCGGCAGAATTTTTCTAAGTACCGAAAACTTCTGTATGTTTAATAAGTATCGAAATCGTAAGAATTTTTCTAAGTACCGAAATCGACTGAATTTTTCTAAGTACCGAAATCAACAGAATTTTTCTAAGTACCGAAATCGGCAGAATTTTTCTAAGTACCGAAAACGTCAGAATTTTTCTAAGTACCGAAAACGTCAGAAATTTTCTAAGTTCTGAAAACTTCTGAGTCTTTTCAAAGTACCGAAAAAGGCAGAAATTTTCCAAGTACCGAAATCAACAGAATTTTTCTAAGTACCGAATTCGACAGAATTTTTCTAAGTACCGAAAACTTCCGAGTCTTTTCTAAGTACCGAAATCGACAGAATTTTTCTAAGTACCGAAATCAACAGAATTTTTCTAAGTACCGAAATCGGCAGAATTTTTCTAAGTACCGAAAACTTCTGAATGTTTAATAAGTATCGAAATCGTAAGTATTTTTCTAAGTACCGAAAATGTCAGAAATTTTCTAAGTACTGCAAACATCTGAGTCTTTTCAAAGTACCGAAAAAGGCAGAAATTTTCCAAGTACCGAAATCAACAGAATTTTTCTAAGTACCGAATTCGACAGAATTTTTCTAAGTAACGAAAACTTCTGAATGTTTTCTAAGTACCGAAATCGGCAGAATTTTTCGAAGTACCGAAAACGTCAGAAATTTTCTAAGTACTGCAAACTTCCTAGTCTTTTCAAAGTACCGAAATCGGCAGAATTTTTCTAAGTACCGAAAACGTCAGAATTTTTCTAAGTACCGAAAACGTCAGAAATTTTCTAAGTACTGAAAACTTCTGAGTCTTTTCAAAGTAAAGAAAAAGGCAGAAATTTTCCAAGTACCGAAATCAGCAGAATTTTTCTAAGTTCCGAAATCATCAGAATTTTTCTAAGTACCGAAATCATCAGAATTTTTCTAAGTACCGAAAACGTCAGAATTTTTCTAAGTACCGAAAACTTCTGAATGTTTAATAAGTATCGAAATCGTAAGAATTTTTCTAAGTACCGGAAACGTCAGAAATTTTCTAAGTACCGAAATCACCAGAATTTTTCTAAAAACCGAAATCGTCAGAATTTTTCTAAGTACCGTAATCGGCGGAATTTTTCTAAGTACCGAAATCGTCAGAAATTTTCTAAGTACCGAAAACTTCTGAGTCTTTTCAAAGTACCGAAAAAGGCAGAAATTTTCCAAGTACCGAAATCAACAGAATTTTTCTAAGTACCGAATTCGACAGAATTTTTCTAAGTACCGAAATCGGCAGAATTTTTCTAAGTACCGAAAACGTCAGAATTTTTCTAAGTACCGAAAACGTCAGAAATTTTCTAAGTACTGAAAACTTCTGAGTCTTTTCAAAGTAAAGAAAAAGGCAGAAATTTTCCAAGTACCGAAATCAGCAGAATTTTTCTAAGTTCCGAAATCATCAGAATTTTTCTAAGTACCGAAATCATCAGAATTTTTCTAAGTACCGAAAACGTCAGAAATTTTCTAAGTACCGAAAACTTCCGAGTCTTTTCTAAGTACCGAAATCGACAGAATTTTTCTAAGTACCGAAATTAACAGAATTTTTCTAAGTACCGAAATCGGCAGAATTTTTCTAAGTACCGAAAACTTCTGAATGTTTAATAAGTATCGAAATCGTAAGTATTTTTCTAAGTACCAAAAATGTCAGAAATTTTCTAAGTACTGCAAACTTCTGAGTCTTTTCAAAGTACCGAAAAAGGCAGAAATTTTCCAAGTACCGAAATCAACAGAATTTTTCTAAGTACCGAATTCGACAGAATTTTTCTAAGTAACGAAAACTTCTGAATGTTTTCTAAGTACCGAAAAAGGCAGAAATTTTGTAAGTACCGAAAACGTCAGATATTTTCTAAGTACTGAAAACTTCTGAGTCTTTTCAAAGTACCGAAAAAGGCAGAAATTTTCCAAGTACCGAAATCGACAGAATTTTTCTAAGTACCGAAAACGTCAGAAATTTTCTAAGTATCGAAAAGGTCAGAAATTTTCTAAGATCCGAAATCATCAGAATGTTTCTAAGTACCGAAATCGTCAGAATTTTCTAAGTACCGATATCGTCAGAATTTTTCTAAGTACCGAAATCAAAAGAATTTTTCTAAGTACCGAAAACGTCAGAAATTTTCTAAGTACTGCAAACTTCCTAGTCTTTTCAAAGTACCGAAAAAGGCAGAATTTTGCAAAGTACCGAAATCGTCAGAATTATCTAAGTACCGAAATCGGCAGAATTTTTCTAAGTACCGAAAACTTCTGTATGTTTAATAAGTATCGAAATCGTAAGAATTTTTCTAAGTACCGAAATCGACTGAATTTTTCTAAGTACCGAAATCAACAGAATTTTTCTAAGTACCGAAATCGGCAGAATTTTTCTAAGTACCGAAAACGTCAGAATTTTTCTAAGTACCGAAAACGTCAGAAATTTTCTAAGTTCTGAAAACTTCTAAGTCTTTTCAAAGTACCGAAAAAGGCAGAAATTTTCCAAGTACCGAAATCAACAGAATTTTTCTAAGTACCGAATTCGACAGAATTTTTCTAAGTACCGAAAACTTCCGAGTCTTTTCTAAGTACCGAAATCGACAGAATTTTTCTAAGTACCGAAATCAACAGAATTTTTCTAAGTACCGAAATCGGCAGAATTTTTCTAAGTACCGAAAACTTCTGAATGTTTAATAAGTATCGAAATCGTAAGTATTTTTCTAAGTACCGAAAATGTCAGAAATTTTCTAAGTACTGCAAACATCTGAGTCTTTTCAAAGTACCGAAAAAGGCAGAAATTTTCCAAGTACCGAAATCAACAGAATTTTTCTAAGTACCGAATTCGACAGAATTTTTCTAAGTAACGAAAACTTCTGAATGTTTTCTAAGTACCGAAATCGGCAGAATTTTTCGAAGTACCGAAAACGTCAGAAATTTTCTAAGTACCGAAAACGTCAGAAATTTTCTAAGTACTGCAAACTTCCTAGTCTTTTCAAAGTACCGAAATCGGCAGAATTTTTCTAAGTACCGAAAACGTCAGAATTTTTCTAAGTACCGAAAACGTCAGAAATTTTCTAAGTACTGAAAACTTCTGAGTCTTTTCAAAGTAAAGAAAAAGGCAGAAATTTTCCAAGTACCGAAATCAGCAGAATTTTTCTAAGTTCCGAAATCATCAGAATTTTTCTAAGTACCGAAATCATCAGAATTTTTCTAAGTACCGAAAACGTCAGAATTTTTCTAAGTACCGAAAACTTCTGAATGTTTAATAAGTATCGAAATCGTAAGAATTTTTCTAAGTACCGGAAACGTCAGAAATTTTCTAAGTACCGAAATCACCAGAATTTTTCTAAAAACCGAAATCGTCAGAATTTTTCTAAGTACCGTAATCGGCGGAATTTTTCTAAGTACCGAAATCGTCAGAAATTTTCTAAGTACCGAAAACTTCTGAGTCTTTTCAAAGTACCGAAAAAGGCAGAAATTTTCCAAGTACCGAAATCAACAGAATTTTTCTAAGTACCGAATTCGACAGAATTTTTCTAAGTACCGAAAACTTTTGAATGTTTTCTAAGTACCGAAAAAGGCAGAAATTTTCTAAGTACCGAATTCAAAAGAATTTTTCTAAGTACCGAAAACGTCAGAAATTTTCTAAGTACCGAAAACTTCCGAGTCTTTTCTAAGTACCGAAATCGACAGAATTTTTCTAAGTACCGAAATCAACAGAATTTTTCTAAGTACCGAAATCGGCAGAATTTTTCTAAGTACCGAAAACTTCTGAATGTTTAATAAGTATCGAAATCGTAAGTATTTTTCTAAGTACCGAAAATGTCAGAAATTTTCTAAGTATCGAAAAGGTCAGAAATTTTCTAAGATCCGAAATCATCAGAATGTTTTGAAGTACCGAAATCGTCAGAATTTTCTAAGTACCGATATCGTCAGAATTTTTCTAAGTACCGAAATTAAAAGAATTTTTCTAAGTACCGAAAACGTCAGAAATTTTCTAAGTACTGCAAACTTCCTAGTCTTTTCAAAGTACCGAAAAAGGCAGAATTTTCCTAAGTACCGAAATTGACTGAATTTTTCTAAGTACCGAAATCGTCAGAATTATCTAAGTACCGAAATCGGCAGAATTTTTCTAAGTACCGAAAACTTCTGTATGTTTAATAAGTATCGAAATCGTAAGAATTTTTCTAAGTACCGAAATCGACTGAATTTTTCTAAGTACCGAAATCAACAGAATTTTTCTAAGTACCGAAATCGGCAGAATTTTTCTAAGTACCGAAAACGTCAGAATTTTTCTAAGTACCGAAAACGTCAGAAATTTTCTAAGTACTGAAAACTTCTGAGTCTTTTCAAAGTACCGAAAAAGGCAGAAATTTTCCAAGTACCGAAATCGACAGAATTTTTCTAAGTACCGAAAACGTCAGAAATTTTCTAAGTATCGAAAAGGTCAGAAATTTTCTAAGATCCGAAATCATCAGAATGTTTCTAAGTACCGAAATCGTCAGAATTTTCTAAGTACCGTTATCGTCAGAATTTTTCTAAGTACCGAAATCAAAAGAATTTTTCTAAGTACCGAAAACGTCAGAAATTTTCTAAGTACTGCAAACTTCCTAGTCTTTTCAAAGTACCGAAAAAGGCAGAATTTTGCAAAGTACCGAAATCGTCAGAATTATCTAAGTACCGAAATCGGCAGAATTTTTCTAAGTACCGAAAACTTCTGTATGTTTAATAAGTATCGAAATCGTAAGAATTTTTCTAAGTACCGAAATCGACTGAATTTTTCCAAGTACCGAAATCAACAGAATTTTTCTAAGTACCGAATTCGACAGAATTTTTCTAAGTACCGAAAACTTTTGAATGTTTTCTAAGTACCGAAAAAGGCAGAAATTTTCTAAGTACCGAATTCAAAAGAATTTTTCTAAGTACCGAAAACGTCAGAAATTTTCTAAGTACCGAAAACTTCCGAGTCTTTTCTAAGTACCGAAATCGACAGAATTTTTCTAAGTACCGAAATCAACAGAATTTTTCTAAGTACCGAAATCGGCAGAATTTTTCTAAGTACCGAAAACTTCTGAATGTTTAATAAGTATCGAAATCGTAAGTATTTTTCTAAGTACCGAAAATGTCAGAAATTTTCTAAGTACTGCAAACTTCTGAGTCTTTTCAAAGTACCGAAAAAGGCAGAAATTTTCCAAGTACCGAAATCAACAGAATTTTTCTAAGTACCGAATTCGACAGAATTTTTCTAAGTAACGAAAACTTCTGAATGTTTTCTAAGTACCGAAAAAGGCAGAAATTTTGTAAGTACCGAAAACTTCCGAGTCTTTTCTAAGTACCGAAATCGGCAGAATTTTTCTAAGTACCGAAAACTTCTGAATGTTTAATAAGTATCAAAATCGTAAGTATTTTTCTAAGTACCGAAAATGTCAGAAATTTTCTAAGTACTGCAAACTTCTGAGTCTTTTCAAAGTACCGAAAAAGGCAGAAATTTTCCAAGTACCGAAATCAACAGAATTTTTCTAAGTACCGAATTCGACAGAATTTTTCTAAGTAACGAAAACTTCTGAATGTTTTTTAAGTTCCGAAAAAGGCAGAAATTTTGTAAGTACCGAAAACTTCCGAGTCTTTTCTAAGTACCGAAATCGACAGATTTTTTCTAAGTACCGAAATCAACAGAATTTTTCTAAGTACCGAAATCGGCAGAATTTTTCTAAGTACCGAAAATGTCAGAAATTTTCTAAGTACCGAAAACGTCAGATATTTTCTAAGTACTGAAAACTTCTGATTCTTTTCAAAGAACCGAAAAAGGCAGAAATTTTCCAAGTACCGAAATCGACAGAATTTTTCTAAGTACCGAAAACGTCAGAAATTTTCTAAGTATCGAAAAGGTCAGAAATTTTCTAAGATCCGAAATCATCAGAATGTTTCTAAGTACCGAAATCGTCAGAATTTTCTAAGTACCGATATCGTCAGAATTTTTCTAAGTACCGAAATCAAAAGAATTTTTCTAAGTACCGAAAACGTCAGAAATTTTCTAAGTACTGCAAACTTCCTAGTCTTTTCAAAGTACCGAAAAAGGCAGAATTTTGCAAAGTACCGAAATCGTCAGAATTATCTAAGTACCGAAATCGGCAGAATTTTTCTAAGTACCGAAAACTTCTGTATGTTTAATAAGTATCGAAATCGTAAGAATTTTTCTAAGTACCGAAATCGACTGAATTTTTCTAAGTACCGAAATCAACAGAATTTTTCTAAGTACCGAAATCGGCAGAATTTTTCTAAGTACCGAAAACGTCAGAATTTTTCTAAGTACCGAAAACGTCAGAAATTTTCTAAGTACTGAAAACTTCTGAGTCTTTTCAAAGTACCGAAAAAGGCAGAAACTTTCCAAGTACCGAAATCGACAGAATTTTTCTAAGTACCGAAAACGTCAGAAATTTTCTAAGTATCGAATAGGTCAGAAATTTTCTAAGATCCGAAATCATCAGAATGTTTCTAAGTACCGAAATCGTCAGAATTTTCTAAGTACCGATATCGTCAGAATTTTTCTAAGTACCGAAATCAAAAGAATTTTTCTAAGTACCGAAAACGTCAGAAATTTTCTAAGTACTGCAAACTTCCTAGTCTTTTCAAAGTACCGAAAAAGGCAGAATTTTGCAAAGTACCGAAATCGTCAGAATTATCTAAGTACCGAAATCGGCAGAATTTTTCTAAGTACCGAAAACGTCAGAATTTTTCTAAGTACCGAAAACGTCAGAAATTTTCTAAGTACTGAAAACTTCTGAGTCTTTTCAAAGTACCGAAAAAGGCACTAATTTTCCAAGTACCGAAATCAACAGAATTTTTCTAAGTACCGAATTCGACAGAATTTTTCTAAGTACCGAAAACTTTTGAATATTTTCTAAGTACCGAAAAAGGCAGAAATTTTCTAAGTACCGAATTCAAAAGAATTTTTCTAAGTACCGAAAACGTCAGAAATTTTCTAAGTACCGAAAACTTCCGAGTCTTTTCTAAGTACCGAAATCGACAGAATTTTTCTAAGTACCGAAATCAACAGAATTTTTCTAAGTACCGAAATCGGCAGAATTTTTCTAAGTACCGAAAACTTCTGAATGTTTAATAAGTATCGAAATCGTAAGTATTTTTCTAAGTACCGAAAATGTCAGAAATTTTCTAAGTACTGCAAACTTCTGAGTCTTTTCAAAGTACCGAAAAAGGCAGAAATTTTCCAAGTACCGAAATCAACAGAATTTTTCTAAGTACCGAATTAGACAGAATTTTTCTAAGTAACGAAAATTTCTGAATGTTTTCTAAGTACCGAAAAAGGCAGAAATTTTCTAAGTATCGAAAAGGTCAGAAATTTTCTAAGATCCGAAATCATCAGAATGTTTTGAAGTACCGAAATCGTCAGAATTTTCTAAGTACCGATATCGTCAGAATTTTTCTAAGTACCGAAATCAAAAGAATTTTTCAAAGTACCGAAATCGTCAGAATTTTCTAAGTACCGAAATCGGCAGAATTTTTCTAAGTACCGAAAACTTCTGAATGTTTAGAAAGTATCGAAATCGTAAGAATTTTCCTAAGTACCGAAATTGACTGAATTTTTCTAAGTACCGAAATCAACAGAATTTTTCTAAGTACCGAATTCGACAGGATTTTTCTAAGTACCGAAAACTTTTGAATGTTTTCTAAGTACCGAAAAAGGCAGAAATTTTCTAAGTACCGAAAACTTCTGAATGTTTTCTAAGTACCGAAATCGACAGAATTTTTCTAAGTACCGAAATCGTCAGAATTTTTCTAAGTACCGAAATTGTCAGAATTTTTCTAAGTACCGAAAACGTCAGAAATTTTCTAAGTACCGAAAACTTCCGAGTCTTTTCTAAGTACCGAATTCGACAGAATTTTTCTAAGTAACGAAAACTTCTGAATGTTTTCTAAGTACCGAAAAAGGCAGAAATTTTGTAAGTACCGAAAACTTCCGAGTCTTTTCTAAGTACCGAAATCGGCAGAATTTTTCTAAGTACCGAAAACTTCTGAATGTTTAATAAGTATCAAAATCGTAAGTATTTTTCTAAGTACCGAAAATGTCAGAAATTTTCTAAGTACTGCAAACTTCTGAGTCTTTTCAAAGTACCGAAAAAGGCAGAAATTTTCCAAGTACCGAAATCAACAGAATTTTTCTAAGTACCGAATTCGACAGAATTTTTCTAAGTAACGAAAACTTCTGAATGTTTTTTAAGTTCCGAAAAAGGCAGAAATTTTGTAAGTACCGAAAACTTCCGAGTCTTTTCTAAGTACCGAAATCGACAGATTTTTTCTAAGTACCGAAATCAACAGAATTTTTCTAAGTACCGAAATCGGCAGAATTTTTCTAAGTACCGAAAACTTCTGTATGTTTAATAAGTATCGAAATCGTAAGAATTTTTCTAAGTACCGAAATCGACTGAATTTTTCCAAGTACCGAAATCAACAGAATTTTTCTAAGTACCGAATTCGACAGAATTTTTCTAAGTACCGAAAACTTTTGAATGTTTTCTAAGTACCGAAAAAGGCAGAAATTTTCTAAGTACCGAATTCAAAAGAATTTTTCTAAGTACCGAAAACGTCAGAAATTTTCTAAGTACCGAAAACTTCCGAGTCTTTTCTAAGTACCGAAATCGACAGAATTTTTCTAAGTACCGAAATCAACAGAATTTTTCTAAGTACCGAAATCGGCAGAATTTTTCTAAGTACCGAAAACTTCTGAATGTTTAATAAGTATCGAAATCGTAAGTATTTTTCTAAGTACCGAAAATGTCAGAAATTTTCTAAGTACTGCAAACTTCTGAGTCTTTTCAAAGTACCGAAAAAGGCAGAAATTTTCCAAGTACCGAAATCAACAGAATTTTTCTAAGTACCGAATTCGACAGAATTTTTCTAAGTAACGAAAACTTCTGAATGTTTTCTAAGTACCGAAAAAGGCAGAAATTTTGTAAGTACCGAAAACTTCCGAGTCTTTTCTAAGTACCGAAATCGGCAGAATTTTTCTAAGTACCGAAAACTTCTGAATGTTTAATAAGTATCAAAATCGTAAGTATTTTTCTAAGTACCGAAAATGTCAGAAATTTTCTAAGTACTGCAAACTTCTGAGTCTTTTCAAAGTACCGAAAAAGGCAGAAATTTTCCAAGTACCGAAATCAACAGAATTTTTCTAAGTACCGAATTCGACAGAATTTTTCTAAGTAACGAAAACTTCTGAATGTTTTTTAAGTTCCGAAAAAGGCAGAAATTTTGTAAGTACCGAAAACTTCCGAGTCTTTTCTAAGTATCGAAATCGACAGATTTTTTCTAAGTACCGAAATCAACAGAATTTTTCTAAGTACCGAAATCGGCAGAATTTTTCTAAGTACCGAAAATGTCAGAAATTTTCTAAGTACCGAAAACGTCAGATATTTTCTAAGTACTGAAAACTTCTGATTCTTTTCAAAGAACCGAAAAAGGCAGAAATTTTCCAAGTACCGAAATCGACAGAATTTTTCTAAGTACCGAAAACGTCAGAAATTTTCTAAGTATCGAAAAGGTCAGAAATTTTCTAAGATCCGAAATCATCAGAATGTTTCTAAGTACCGAAATCGTCAGAATTTTCTAAGTACCGATATCGTCAGAATTTTTCTAAGTACCGAAATCAAAAGAATTTTTCTAAGTACCGAAAACGTCAGAAATTTTCTAAGTACTGCAAACTTCCTAGTCTTTTCAAAGTACCGAAAAAGGCAGAATTTTGCAAAGTACCGAAATCGTCAGAATTATCTAAGTACCGAAATCGGCAGAATTTTTCTAAGTACCGAAAACTTCTGTATGTTTAATAAGTATCGAAATCGTAAGAATTTTTCTAAGTACCGAAATCGACTGAATTTTTCTAAGTACCGAAATCAACAGAATTTTTCTAAGTACCGAAATCGGCAGAATTTTTCTAAGTACCGAAAACGTCAGAATTTTTCTAAGTACCGAAAACGTCAGAAATTTTCTAAGTACTGAAAACTTCTGAGTCTTTTCAAAGTACCGAAAAAGGCAGAAACTTTCCAAGTACCGAAATCGACAGAATTTTTCTAAGTACCGAAAACGTCAGAAATTTTCTAAGTATCGAATAGGTCAGAAATTTTCTAAGTACCGAAATCACCAGAATTTTTCTAAAAACCGAAATCGTCAGAATTTTTCTAAGTACCGTAATCGGCGGAATTTTTCTAAGTACCGAAATCGTCAGAAATTTTCTAAGTACCGAAAACTTCTGAGTCTTTTCAAAGTACCGAAAAAGGCAGAAATTTTCCAAGTACCGAAATCAACAGAATTTTTCTAAGTACCGAATTCGACAGAATTTTTCTAAGTACCGAAAACTTTTGAATGTTTTCTAAGTACCGAAAAAGGCAGAAATTTTCTAAGTACCGAATTCAAAAGAATTTTTCTAAGTACCGAAAACGTCAGAAATTTTCTAAGTACCGAAAACTTCCGAGTCTTTTCTAAGTACCGAAATCGACAGAATTTTTCTAAGTACCGAAATCAACAGAATTTTTCTAAGTACCGAAATCGGCAGAATTTTTCTAAGTACCGAAAACTTCTGAATGTTTAATAAGTATCGAAATCGTAAGTATTTTTCTAAGTACCGAAAATGTCAGAAATTTTCTAAGTATCGAAAAGGTCAGAAATTTTCTAAGATCCGAAATCATCAGAATGTTTTGAAGTACCGAAATCGTCAGAATTTTCTAAGTACCGATATCGTCAGAATTTTTCTAAGTACCGAAATTAAAAGAATTTTTCTAAGTACCGAAAACGTCAGAAATTTTCTAAGTACTGCAAACTTCCTAGTCTTTTCAAAGTACCGAAAAAGGCAGAATTTTCCTAAGTACCGAAATTGACTGAATTTTTCTAAGTACCGAAATCGTCAGAATTATCTAAGTACCGAAATCGGCAGAATTTTTCTAAGTACCGAAAACTTCTGTATGTTTAATAAGTATCGAAATCGTAAGAATTTTTCTAAGTACCGAAATCGACTGAATTTTTCTAAGTACCGAAATCAACAGAATTTTTCTAAGTACCGAAATCGGCAGAATTTTTCTAAGTACCGAAAACGTCAGAATTTTTCTAAGTACCGAAAACGTCAGAAATTTTCTAAGTACTGAAAACTTCTGAGTCTTTTCAAAGTACCGAAAAAGGCAGAAATTTTCCAAGTACCGAAATCGACAGAATTTTTCTAAGTACCGAAAACGTCAGAAATTTTCTAAGTATCGAAAAGGTCAGAAATTTTCTAAGATCCGAAATCATCAGAATGTTTCTAAGTACCGAAATCGTCAGAATTTTCTAAGTACCGTTATCGTCAGAATTTTTCTAAGTACCGAAATCAAAAGAATTTTTCTAAGTACCGAAAACGTCAGAAATTTTCTAAGTACTGCAAACTTCCTAGTCTTTTCAAAGTACCGAAAAAGGCAGAATTTTGCAAAGTACCGAAATCGTCAGAATTATCTAAGTACCGAAATCGGCAGAATTTTTCTAAGTACCGAAAACTTCTGTATGTTTAATAAGTATCGAAATCGTAAGAATTTTTCTAAGTACCGAAATCGACTGAATTTTTCCAAGTACCGAAATCAACAGAATTTTTCTAAGTACCGAATTCGACAGAATTTTTCTAAGTACCGAAAACTTTTGAATGTTTTCTAAGTACCGAAAAAGGCAGAAATTTTCTAAGTACCGAATTCAAAAGAATTTTTCTAAGTACCGAAAACGTCAGAAATTTTCTAAGTACCGAAAACTTCCGAGTCTTTTCTAAGTACCGAAATCGACAGAATTTTTCTAAGTACCGAAATCAACAGAATTTTTCTAAGTACCGAAATCGGCAGAATTTTTCTAAGTACCGAAAACTTCTGAATGTTTAATAAGTATCGAAATCGTAAGTATTTTTCTAAGTACCGAAAATGTCAGAAATTTTCTAAGTACTGCAAACTTCTGAGTCTTTTCAAAGTACCGAAAAAGGCAGAAATTTTCCAAGTACCGAAATCAACAGAATTTTTCTAAGTACCGAATTCGACAGAATTTTTCTAAGTAACGAAAACTTCTGAATGTTTTCTAAGTACCGAAAAAGGCAGAAATTTTGTAAGTACCGAAAACTTCCGAGTCTTTTCTAAGTACCGAAATCGGCAGAATTTTTCTAAGTACCGAAAACTTCTGAATGTTTAATAAGTATCAAAATCGTAAGTATTTTTCTAAGTACCGAAAATGTCAGAAATTTTCTAAGTACTGCAAACTTCTGAGTCTTTTCAAAGTACCGAAAAAGGCAGAAATTTTCCAAGTACCGAAATCAACAGAATTTTTCTAAGTACCGAATTCGACAGAATTTTTCTAAGTAACGAAAACTTCTGAATGTGTTTTAAGTTCCGAAAAAGGCAGAAATTTTGTAAGTACCGAAAACTTCCGAGTCTTTTCTAAGTACCGAAATCGACAGATTTTTTCTAAGTACCGAAATCAACAGAATTTTTCTAAGTACCGAAATCGGCAGAATTTTTCTAAGTACCGAAAATGTCAGAAATTTTCTAAGTACCGAAAACGTCAGATATTTTCTAAGTACTGAAAACTTCTGATTCTTTTCAAAGAACCGAAAAAGGCAGAAATTTTCCAAGTACCGAAATCGACAGAATTTTTCTAAGTACCGAAAACGTCAGAAATTTTCTAAGTATCGAAAAGGTCAGAAATTTTCTAAGATCCGAAATCATCAGAATGTTTCTAAGTACCGAAATCGTCAGAATTTTCTAAGTACCGATATCGTCAGAATTTTTCTAAGTACCGAAATCAAAAGAATTTTTCTAAGTACCGAAAACGTCAGAAATTTTCTAAGTACTGCAAACTTCCTAGTCTTTTCAAAGTACCGAAAAAGGCAGAATTTTGCAAAGTACCGAAATCGTCAGAATTATCTAAGTACCGAAATCGGCAGAATTTTTCTAAGTACCGAAAACTTCTGTATGTTTAATAAGTATCGAAATCGTAAGAATTTTTCTAAGTACCGAAATCGACTGAATTTTTCTAAGTACCGAAATCAACAGAATTTTTCTAAGTACCGAAATCGGCAGAATTTTTCTAAGTACCGAAAACGTCAGAATTTTTCTAAGTACCGAAAACGTCAGAAATTTTCTAAGTACTGAAAACTTCTGAGTCTTTTCAAAGTACCGAAAAAGGCAGAAACTTTCCAAGTACCGAAATCGACAGAATTTTTCTAAGTACCGAAAACGTCAGAAATTTTCTAAGTATCGAATAGGTCAGAAATTTTCTAAGATCCGAAATCATCAGAATGTTTCTAAGTACCGAAATCGTCAGAATTTTCTAAGTACCGATATCGTCAGAATTTTTCTAAGTACCGAAATCAAAAGAATTTTTCTAAGTACCGAAAACGTCAGAAATTTTCTAAGTACTGCAAACTTCCTAGTCTTTTCAAAGTACCGAAAAAGGCAGAATTTTGCAAAGTACCGAAATCGTCAGAATTATCTAAGTACCGAAATCGGCAGAATTTTTCTAAGTACCGAAAACGTCAGAATTTTTCTAAGTACCGAAAACGTCAGAAATTTTCTAAGTACTGAAAACTTCTGAGTCTTTTCAAAGTACCGAAAAAGGCACTAATTTTCCAAGTACCGAAATCAACAGAATTTTTCTAAGTACCGAATTCGACAGAATTTTTCTAAGTACCGAAAACTTTTGAATATTTTCTAAGTACCGAAAAAGGCAGAAATTTTCTAAGTACCGAATTCAAAAGAATTTTTCTAAGTACCGAAAACGTCAGAAATTTTCTAAGTACCGAAAACTTCCGAGTCTTTTCTAAGTACCGAAATCGACAGAATTTTTCTAAGTACCGAAATCAACAGAATTTTTCTAAGTACCGAAATCGGCAGAATTTTTCTAAGTACCGAAAACTTCTGAATGTTTAATAAGTATCGAAATCGTAAGTATTTTTCTAAGTACCGAAAATGTCAGAAATTTTCTAAGTACTGCAAACTTCTGAGTCTTTTCAAAGTACCGAAAAAGGCAGAAATTTTCCAAGTACCGAAATCAACAGAATTTTTCTAAGTACCGAATTAGACAGAATTTTTCTAAGTAACGAAAATTTCTGAATGTTTTCTAAGTACCGAAAAAGGCAGAAATTTTCTAAGTATCGAAAAGGTCAGAAATTTTCTAAGATCCGAAATCATCAGAATGTTTTGAAGTACCGAAATCGTCAGAATTTTCTAAGTACCGATATCGTCAGAATTTTTCTAAGTACCGAAATCAAAAGAATTTTTCAAAGTACCGAAATCGTCAGAATTTTCTAAGTACCGAAATCGGCAGAATTTTTCTAAGTACCGAAAACTTCTGAATGTTTAGAAAGTATCGAAATCGTAAGAATTTTCCTAAGTACCGAAATTGACTGAATTTTTCTAAGTACCGAAATCAACAGAATTTTTCTAAGTACCGAATTCGACAGGATTTTTCTAAGTACCGAAAACTTTTGAATGTTTTCTAAGTACCGAAAAAGGCAGAAATTTTCTAAGTACCGAAAACTTCTGAATGTTTTCTAAGTACCGAAATCGACAGAATTTTTCTAAGTACCGAAATCGTCAGAATTTTTCTAAGTACCGAAATTGTCAGAATTTTTCTAAGTACCGAAAACGTCAGAAATTTTCTAAGTACCGAAAACTTCCGAGTCTTTTCTAAGTACCGAATTCGACAGAATTTTTCTAAGTAACGAAAACTTCTGAATGTTTTCTAAGTACCGAAAAAGGCAGAAATTTTGTAAGTACCGAAAACTTCCGAGTCTTTTCTAAGTACCGAAATCGGCAGAATTTTTCTAAGTACCGAAAACTTCTGAATGTTTAATAAGTATCAAAATCGTAAGTATTTTTCTAAGTACCGAAAATGTCAGAAATTTTCTAAGTACTGCAAACTTCTGAGTCTTTTCAAAGTACCGAAAAAGGCAGAAATTTTCCAAGTACCGAAATCAACAGAATTTTTCTAAGTACCGAATTCGACAGAATTTTTCTAAGTAACGAAAACTTCTGAATGTTTTTTAAGTTCCGAAAAAGGCAGAAATTTTGTAAGTACCGAAAACTTCCGAGTCTTTTCTAAGTACCGAAATCGACAGATTTTTTCTAAGTACCGAAATCAACAGAATTTTTCTAAGTACCGAAATCGGCAGAATTTTTCTAAGTACCGAAAACTTCTGTATGTTTAATAAGTATCGAAATCGTAAGAATTTTTCTAAGTACCGAAATCGACTGAATTTTTCCAAGTACCGAAATCAACAGAATTTTTCTAAGTACCGAATTCGACAGAATTTTTCTAAGTACCGAAAACTTTTGAATGTTTTCTAAGTACCGAAAAAGGCAGAAATTTTCTAAGTACCGAATTCAAAAGAATTTTTCTAAGTACCGAAAACGTCAGAAATTTTCTAAGTACCGAAAACTTCCGAGTCTTTTCTAAGTACCGAAATCGACAGAATTTTTCTAAGTACCGAAATCAACAGAATTTTTCTAAGTACCGAAATCGGCAGAATTTTTCTAAGTACCGAAAACTTCTGAATGTTTAATAAGTATCGAAATCGTAAGTATTTTTCTAAGTACCGAAAATGTCAGAAATTTTCTAAGTACTGCAAACTTCTGAGTCTTTTCAAAGTACCGAAAAAGGCAGAAATTTTCCAAGTACCGAAATCAACAGAATTTTTCTAAGTACCGAATTCGACAGAATTTTTCTAAGTAACGAAAACTTCTGAATGTTTTCTAAGTACCGAAAAAGGCAGAAATTTTGTAAGTACCGAAAACTTCCGAGTCTTTTCTAAGTACCGAAATCGGCAGAATTTTTCTAAGTACCGAAAACTTCTGAATGTTTAATAAGTATCAAAATCGTAAGTATTTTTCTAAGTACCGAAAATGTCAGAAATTTTCTAAGTACTGCAAACTTCTGAGTCTTTTCAAAGTACCGAAAAAGGCAGAAATTTTCCAAGTACCGAAATCAACAGAATTTTTCTAAGTACCGAATTCGACAGAATTTTTCTAAGTAACGAAAACTTCTGAATGTTTTTTAAGTTCCGAAAAAGGCAGAAATTTTGTAAGTACCGAAAACTTCCGAGTCTTTTCTAAGTACCGAAATCGACAGATTTTTTCTAAGTACCGAAATCAACAGAATTTTTCTAAGTACCGAAATCGGCAGAATTTTTCTAAGTACCGAAAATGTCAGAAATTTTCTAAGTACCGAAAACGTCAGATATTTTCTAAGTACTGAAAACTTCTGATTCTTTTCAAAGAACCGAAAAAGGCAGAAATTTTCCAAGTACCGAAATCGACAGAATTTTTCTAAGTACCGAAAACGTCAGAAATTTTCTAAGTATCGAAAAGGTCAGAAATTTTCTAAGATCCGAAATCATCAGAATGTTTCTAAGTACCGAAATCGTCAGAATTTTCTAAGTACCGATATCGTCAGAATTTTTCTAAGTACCGAAATCAAAAGAATTTTTCTAAGTACCGAAAACGTCAGAAATTTTCTAAGTACTGCAAACTTCCTAGTCTTTTCAAAGTACCGAAAAAGGCAGAATTTTGCAAAGTACCGAAATCGTCAGAATTATCTAAGTACCGAAATCGGCAGAATTTTTCTAAGTACCGAAAACTTCTGTATGTTTAATAAGTATCGAAATCGTAAGAATTTTTCTAAGTACCGAAATCGACTGAATTTTTCTAAGTACCGAAATCAACAGAATTTTTCTAAGTACCGAAATCGGCAGAATTTTTCTAAGTACCGAAAACGTCAGAATTTTTCTAAGTACCGAAAACGTCAGAAATTTTCTAAGTACTGAAAACTTCTGAGTCTTTTCAAAGTACCGAAAAAGGCAGAAACTTTCCAAGTACCGAAATCGACAGAATTTTTCTAAGTACCGAAAACGTCAGAAATTTTCTAAGTATCGAATAGGTCAGAAATTTTCTAAGATCCGAAATCATCAGAATGTTTCTAAGTACCGAAATCGTCAGAATTTTCTAAGTACCGATATCGTCAGAATTTTTCTAAGTACCGAAATCAAAAGAATTTTTCTAAGTACCGAAAACGTCAGAAATTTTCTAAGTACTGCAAACTTCCTAGTCTTTTCAAAGTACCGAAAAAGGCAGAATTTTGCAAAGTACCGAAATCGTCAGAATTATCTAAGTACCGAAATCGGCAGAATTTTTCTAAGTACCGAAAACGTCAGAATTTTTCTAAGTACCGAAAACGTCAGAAATTTTCTAAGTACTGAAAACTTCTGAGTCTTTTCAAAGTACCGAAAAAGGCACTAATTTTCCAAGTACCGAAATCAACAGAATTTTTCTAAGTACCGAATTCGACAGAATTTTTCTAAGTACCGAAAACTTTTGAATATTTTCTAAGTACCGAAAAAGGCAGAAATTTTCTAAGTACCGAATTCAAAAGAATTTTTCTAAGTACCGAAAACGTCAGAAATTTTCTAAGTACCGAAAACTTCCGAGTCTTTTCTAAGTACCGAAATCGACAGAATTTTTCTAAGTACCGAAATCAACAGAATTTTTCTAAGTACCGAAAACGTCAGAAATTTTCTAAGTACCGAAAACTTCCGAGTCTTTTCTAAGTACCGAATTCGACAGAATTTTTCTAAGTAACGAAAACTTCTGAATGTTTTCTAAGTACCGAAAAAGGCAGAAATTTTGTAAGTACCGAAAACTTCCGAGTCTTTTCTAAGTACCGAAATCGGCAGAATTTTTCTAAGTACCGAAAACTTCTGAATGTTTAATAAGTATCAAAATCGTAAGTATTTTTCTAAGTACCGAAAATGTCAGAAATTTTCTAAGTACTGCAAACTTCTGAGTCTTTTCAAAGTACCGAAAAAGGCAGAAATTTTCCAAGTACCGAAATCAACAGAATTTTTCTAAGTACCGAATTCGACAGAATTTTTCTAAGTAACGAAAACTTCTGAATGTTTTTTAAGTTCCGAAAAAGGCAGAAATTTTGTAAGTACCGAAAACTTCCGAGTCTTTTCTAAGTACCGAAATCGACAGATTTTTTCTAAGTACCGAAATCAACAGAATTTTTCTAAGTACCGAAATCGGCAGAATTTTTCTAAGTACCGAAAACTTCTGTATGTTTAATAAGTATCGAAATCGTAAGAATTTTTCTAAGTACCGAAATCGACTGAATTTTTCCAAGTACCGAAATCAACAGAATTTTTCTAAGTACCGAATTCGACAGAATTTTTCTAAGTACCGAAAACTTTTGAATGTTTTCTAAGTACCGAAAAAGGCAGAAATTTTCTAAGTACCGAATTCAAAAGAATTTTTCTAAGTACCGAAAACGTCAGAAATTTTCTAAGTACCGAAAACTTCCGAGTCTTTTCTAAGTACCGAAATCGACAGAATTTTTCTAAGTACCGAAATCAACAGAATTTTTCTAAGTACCGAAATCGGCAGAATTTTTCTAAGTACCGAAAACTTCTGAATGTTTAATAAGTATCGAAATCGTAAGTATTTTTCTAAGTACCGAAAATGTCAGAAATTTTCTAAGTACTGCAAACTTCTGAGTCTTTTCAAAGTACCGAAAAAGGCAGAAATTTTCCAAGTACCGAAATCAACAGAATTTTTCTAAGTACCGAATTCGACAGAATTTTTCTAAGTAACGAAAACTTCTGAATGTTTTCTAAGTACCGAAAAAGGCAGAAATTTTGTAAGTACCGAAAACTTCCGAGTCTTTTCTAAGTACCGAAATCGGCAGAATTTTTCTAAGTACCGAAAACTTCTGAATGTTTAATAAGTATCAAAATCGTAAGTATTTTTCTAAGTACCGAAAATGTCAGAAATTTTCTAAGTACTGCAAACTTCTGAGTCTTTTCAAAGTACCGAAAAAGGCAGAAATTTTCCAAGTACCGAAATCAACAGAATTTTTCTAAGTACCGAATTCGACAGAATTTTTCTAAGTAACGAAAACTTCTGAATGTTTTTTAAGTTCCGAAAAAGGCAGAAATTTTGTAAGTACCGAAAACTTCCGAGTCTTTTCTAAGTACCGAAATCGACAGATTTTTTCTAAGTACCGAAATCAACAGAATTTTTCTAAGTACCGAAATCGGCAGAATTTTTCTAAGTACCGAAAATGTCAGAAATTTTCTAAGTACCGAAAACGTCAGATATTTTCTAAGTACTGAAAACTTCTGATTCTTTTCAAAGAACCGAAAAAGGCAGAAATTTTCCAAGTACCGAAATCGACAGAATTTTTCTAAGTACCGAAAACGTCAGAAATTTTCTAAGTATCGAAAAGGTCAGAAATTTTCTAAGATCCGAAATCATCAGAATGTTTCTAAGTACCGAAATCGTCAGAATTTTCTAAGTACCGATATCGTCAGAATTTTTCTAAGTACCGAAATCAAAAGAATTTTTCTAAGTACCGAAAACGTCAGAAATTTTCTAAGTACTGCAAACTTCCTAGTCTTTTCAAAGTACCGAAAAAGGCAGAATTTTGCAAAGTACCGAAATCGTCAGAATTATCTAAGTACCGAAATCGGCAGAATTTTTCTAAGTACCGAAAACTTCTGTATGTTTAATAAGTATCGAAATCGTAAGAATTTTTCTAAGTACCGAAATCGACTGAATTTTTCTAAGTACCGAAATCAACAGAATTTTTCTAAGTACCGAAATCGGCAGAATTTTTCTAAGTACCGAAAACGTCAGAATTTTTCTAAGTACCGAAAACGTCAGAAATTTTCTAAGTACTGAAAACTTCTGAGTCTTTTCAAAGTACCGAAAAAGGCAGAAACTTTCCAAGTACCGAAATCGACAGAATTTTTCTAAGTACCGAAAACGTCAGAAATTTTCTAAGTATCGAATAGGTCAGAAATTTTCTAAGATCCGAAATCATCAGAATGTTTCTAAGTACCGAAATCGTCAGAATTTTCTAAGTACCGATATCGTCAGAATTTTTCTAAGTACCGAAATCAAAAGAATTTTTCTAAGTACCGAAAACGTCAGAAATTTTCTAAGTACTGCAAACTTCCTAGTCTTTTCAAAGTACCGAAAAAGGCAGAATTTTGCAAAGTACCGAAATCGTCAGAATTATCTAAGTACCGAAATCGGCAGAATTTTTCTAAGTACCGAAAACGTCAGAATTTTTCTAAGTACCGAAAACGTCAGAAATTTTCTAAGTACTGAAAACTTCTGAGTCTTTTCAAAGTACCGAAAAAGGCACTAATTTTCCAAGTACCGAAATCAACAGAATTTTTCTAAGTACCGAATTCGACAGAATTTTTCTAAGTACCGAAAACTTTTGAATATTTTCTAAGTACCGAAAAAGGCAGAAATTTTCTAAGTACCGAATTCAAAAGAATTTTTCTAAGTACCGAAAACGTCAGAAATTTTCTAAGTACCGAAAACTTCCGAGTCTTTTCTAAGTACCGAAATCGACAGAATTTTTCTAAGTACCGAAATCAACAGAATTTTTCTAAGTACCGAAATCGGCAGAATTTTTCTAAGTACCGAAAACTTCTGAATGTTTAATAAGTATCGAAATCGTAAGTATTTTTCTAAGTACCAAAAATGTCAGAAATTTTCTAAGTACTGCAAACTTCTGAGTCTTTTCAAAGTACCGAAAAAGGCAGAAATTTTCCAAGTACCGAAATCAACAGAATTTTTCTAAGTACCGAATTAGACAGAATTTTTCTAAGTAACGAAAATTTCTGAATGTTTTCTAAGTACCGAAAAAGGCAGAAATTTTCTAAGTATCGAAAAGGTCAGAAATTTTCTAAGATCCGAAATCATCAGAATGTTTTGAAGTACCGAAATCGTCAGAATTTTCTAAGTACCGATATCGTCAGAATTTTTCTAAGTACCGAAATCAAAAGAATTTTTCAAAGTACCGAAATCGTCAGAATTTTCTAAGTACCGAAATCGGCAGAATTTTTCTAAGTACCGAAAACTTCTGAATGTTTAATAAGTATCGAAATCGTAAGTATTTTTCTAAGTACCGAAAATGTCAGAAATTTTCTAAGTACTGCAAACTTCTGAGTCTTTTCAAAGTACCGAAAAAGGCAGAAATTTTCCAAGTACCGAAATCAACAGAATTTTTCTAAGTACCGAATTCGACAGAATTTTTCTAAGTAACGAAAACTTCTGAATGTTTTCTAAGTACCGAAAAAGGCAGAAATTTTGTAAGTACCGAAAACTTCCGAGTCTTTTCTAAGTACCGAAATCGGCAGAATTTTTCTAAGTACCGAAAACTTCTGAATGTTTAATAAGTATCAAAATCGTAAGTATTTTTCTAAGTACCGAAAATGTCAGAAATTTTCTAAGTACTGCAAACTTCTGAGTCTTTTCAAAGTACCGAAAAAGGCAGAAATTTTCCAAGTACCGAAATCAACAGAATTTTTCTAAGTACCGAATTCGACAGAATTTTTCTAAGTAACGAAAACTTCTGAATGTTTTTTAAGTTCCGAAAAAGGCAGAAATTTTGTAAGTACCGAAAACTTCCGAGTCTTTTCTAAGTACCGAAATCGACAGATTTTTTCTAAGTACCGAAATCAACAGAATTTTTCTAAGTACCGAAATCGGCAGAATTTTTCTAAGTACCGAAAATGTCAGAAATTTTCTAAGTACCGAAAACGTCAGATATTTTCTAAGTACTGAAAACTTCTGATTCTTTTCAAAGAACCGAAAAAGGCAGAAATTTTCCAAGTACCGAAATCGACAGAATTTTTCTAAGTACCGAAAACGTCAGAAATTTTCTAAGTATCGAAAAGGTCAGAAATTTTCTAAGATCCGAAATCATCAGAATGTTTCTAAGTACCGAAATCGTCAGAATTTTCTAAGTACCGATATCGTCAGAATTTTTCTAAGTACCGAAATCAAAAGAATTTTTCTAAGTACCGAAAACGTCAGAAATTTTCTAAGTACTGCAAACTTCCTAGTCTTTTCAAAGTACCGAAAAAGGCAGAATTTTGCAAAGTACCGAAATCGTCAGAATTATCTAAGTACCGAAATCGGCAGAATTTTTCTAAGTACCGAAAACTTCTGTATGTTTAATAAGTATCGAAATCGTAAGAATTTTTCTAAGTACCGAAATCGACTGAATTTTTCTAAGTACCGAAATCAACAGAATTTTTCTAAGTACCGAAATCGGCAGAATTTTTCTAAGTACCGAAAACGTCAGAATTTTTCTAAGTACCGAAAACGTCAGAAATTTTCTAAGTACTGAAAACTTCTGAGTCTTTTCAAAGTACCGAAAAAGGCAGAAACTTTCCAAGTACCGAAATCGACAGAATTTTTCTAAGTACCGAAAACGTCAGAAATTTTCTAAGTATCGAATAGGTCAGAAATTTTCTAAGATCCGAAATCATCAGAATGTTTCTAAGTACCGAAATCGTCAGAATTTTCTAAGTACCGATATCGTCAGAATTTTTCTAAGTACCGAAATCAAAAGAATTTTTCTAAGTACCGAAAACGTCAGAAATTTTCTAAGTACTGCAAACTTCCTAGTCTTTTCAAAGTACCGAAAAAGGCAGAATTTTGCAAAGTACCGAAATCGTCAGAATTATCTAAGTACCGAAATCGGCAGAATTTTTCTAAGTACCGAAAACGTCAGAATTTTTCTAAGTACCGAAAACGTCAGAAATTTTCTAAGTACTGAAAACTTCTGAGTCTTTTCAAAGTACCGAAAAAGGCACTAATTTTCCAAGTACCGAAATCAACAGAATTTTTCTAAGTACCGAATTCGACAGAATTTTTCTAAGTACCGAAAACTTTTGAATATTTTCTAAGTACCGAAAAAGGCAGAAATTTTCTAAGTACCGAATTCAAAAGAATTTTTCTAAGTACCGAAAACGTCAGAAATTTTCTAAGTACCGAAAACTTCCGAGTCTTTTCTAAGTACCGAAATCGACAGAATTTTTCTAAGTACCGAAATCAACAGAATTTTTCTAAGTACCGAAAACGTCAGAAATTTTCTAAGTACCGAAAACTTCCGAGTCTTTTCTAAGTACCGAATTCGACAGAATTTTTCTAAGTAACGAAAACTTCTGAATGTTTTCTAAGTACCGAAAAAGGCAGAAATTTTGTAAGTACCGAAAACTTCCGAGTCTTTTCTAAGTACCGAAATCGGCAGAATTTTTCTAAGTACCGAAAACTTCTGAATGTTTAATAAGTATCAAAATCGTAAGTATTTTTCTAAGTACCGAAAATGTCAGAAATTTTCTAAGTACTGCAAACTTCTGAGTCTTTTCAAAGTACCGAAAAAGGCAGAAATTTTCCAAGTACCGAAATCAACAGAATTTTTCTAAGTACCGAATTCGACAGAATTTTTCTAAGTAACGAAAACTTCTGAATGTTTTTTAAGTTCCGAAAAAGGCAGAAATTTTGTAAGTACCGAAAACTTCCGAGTCTTTTCTAAGTACCGAAATCGACAGATTTTTTCTAAGTACCGAAATCAACAGAATTTTTCTAAGTACCGAAATCGGCAGAATTTTTCTAAGTACCGAAAACTTCTGTATGTTTAATAAGTATCGAAATCGTAAGAATTTTTCTAAGTACCGAAATCGACTGAATTTTTCCAAGTACCGAAATCAACAGAATTTTTCTAAGTACCGAATTCGACAGAATTTTTCTAAGTACCGAAAACTTTTGAATGTTTTCTAAGTACCGAAAAAGGCAGAAATTTTCTAAGTACCGAATTCAAAAGAATTTTTCTAAGTACCGAAAACGTCAGAAATTTTCTAAGTACCGAAAACTTCCGAGTCTTTTCTAAGTACCGAAATCGACAGAATTTTTCTAAGTACCGAAATCAACAGAATTTTTCTAAGTACCGAAATCGGCAGAATTTTTCTAAGTACCGAAAACTTCTGAATGTTTAATAAGTATCGAAATCGTAAGTATTTTTCTAAGTACCGAAAATGTCAGAAATTTTCTAAGTACTGCAAACTTCTGAGTCTTTTCAAAGTACCGAAAAAGGCAGAAATTTTCCAAGTACCGAAATCAACAGAATTTTTCTAAGTACCGAATTCGACAGAATTTTTCTAAGTAACGAAAACTTCTGAATGTTTTCTAAGTACCGAAAAAGGCAGAAATTTTGTAAGTACCGAAAACTTCCGAGTCTTTTCTAAGTACCGAAATCGGCAGAATTTTTCTAAGTACCGAAAACTTCTGAATGTTTAATAAGTATCAAAATCGTAAGTATTTTTCTAAGTACCGAAAATGTCAGAAATTTTCTAAGTACTGCAAACTTCTGAGTCTTTTCAAAGTACCGAAAAAGGCAGAAATTTTCCAAGTACCGAAATCAACAGAATTTTTCTAAGTACCGAATTCGACAGAATTTTTCTAAGTAACGAAAACTTCTGAATGTTTTTTAAGTTCCGAAAAAGGCAGAAATTTTGTAAGTACCGAAAACTTCCGAGTCTTTTCTAAGTACCGAAATCGACAGATTTTTTCTAAGTACCGAAATCAACAGAATTTTTCTAAGTACCGAAATCGGCAGAATTTTTCTAAGTACCGAAAATGTCAGAAATTTTCTAAGTACCGAAAACGTCAGATATTTTCTAAGTACTGAAAACTTCTGATTCTTTTCAAAGAACCGAAAAAGGCAGAAATTTTCCAAGTACCGAAATCGACAGAATTTTTCTAAGTACCGAAAACGTCAGAAATTTTCTAAGTATCGAAAAGGTCAGAAATTTTCTAAGATCCGAAATCATCAGAATGTTTCTAAGTACCGAAATCGTCAGAATTTTCTAAGTACCGATATCGTCAGAATTTTTCTAAGTACCGAAATCAAAAGAATTTTTCTAAGTACCGAAAACGTCAGAAATTTTCTAAGTACTGCAAACTTCCTAGTCTTTTCAAAGTACCGAAAAAGGCAGAATTTTGCAAAGTACCGAAATCGTCAGAATTATCTAAGTACCGAAATCGGCAGAATTTTTCTAAGTACCGAAAACTTCTGTATGTTTAATAAGTATCGAAATCGTAAGAATTTTTCTAAGTACCGAAATCGACTGAATTTTTCTAAGTACCGAAATCAACAGAATTTTTCTAAGTACCGAAATCGGCAGAATTTTTCTAAGTACCGAAAACGTCAGAATTTTTCTAAGTACCGAAAACGTCAGAAATTTTCTAAGTACTGAAAACTTCTGAGTCTTTTCAAAGTACCGAAAAAGGCAGAAACTTTCCAAGTACCGAAATCGACAGAATTTTTCTAAGTACCGAAAACGTCAGAAATTTTCTAAGTATCGAATAGGTCAGAAATTTTCTAAGATCCGAAATCATCAGAATGTTTCTAAGTACCGAAATCGTCAGAATTTTCTAAGTACCGATATCGTCAGAATTTTTCTAAGTACCGAAATCAAAAGAATTTTTCTAAGTACCGAAAACGTCAGAAATTTTCTAAGTACTGCAAACTTCCTAGTCTTTTCAAAGTACCGAAAAAGGCAGAATTTTGCAAAGTACCGAAATCGTCAGAATTATCTAAGTACCGAAATCGGCAGAATTTTTCTAAGTACCGAAAACGTCAGAATTTTTCTAAGTACCGAAAACGTCAGAAATTTTCTAAGTACTGAAAACTTCTGAGTCTTTTCAAAGTACCGAAAAAGGCACTAATTTTCCAAGTACCGAAATCAACAGAATTTTTCTAAGTACCGAATTCGACAGAATTTTTCTAAGTACCGAAAACTTTTGAATATTTTCTAAGTACCGAAAAAGGCAGAAATTTTCTAAGTACCGAATTCAAAAGAATTTTTCTAAGTACCGAAAACGTCAGAAATTTTCTAAGTACCGAAAACTTCCGAGTCTTTTCTAAGTACCGAAATCGACAGAATTTTTCTAAGTACCGAAATCAACAGAATTTTTCTAAGTACCGAAATCGGCAGAATTTTTCTAAGTACCGAAAACTTCTGAATGTTTAATAAGTATCGAAATCGTAAGTATTTTTCTAAGTACCAAAAATGTCAGAAATTTTCTAAGTACTGCAAACTTCTGAGTCTTTTCAAAGTACCGAAAAAGGCAGAAATTTTCCAAGTACCGAAATCAACAGAATTTTTCTAAGTACCGAATTAGACAGAATTTTTCTAAGTAACGAAAATTTCTGAATGTTTTCTAAGTACCGAAAAAGGCAGAAATTTTCTAAGTATCGAAAAGGTCAGAAATTTTCTAAGATCCGAAATCATCAGAATGTTTTGAAGTACCGAAATCGTCAGAATTTTCTAAGTACCGATATCGTCAGAATTTTTCTAAGTACCGAAATCAAAAGAATTTTTCAAAGTACCGAAATCGTCAGAATTTTCTAAGTACCGAAATCGGCAGAATTTTTCTAAGTACCGAAAACTTCTGAATGTTTAGAAAGTATCGAAATCGTAAGAATTTTCCTAAGTACCGAAATTGACTGAATTTTTCTAAGTACCGAAATCAACAGAATTTTTCTAAGTACCGAATTCGACAGGATTTTTCTAAGTACCGAAAACTTTTGAATGTTTTCTAAGTACCGAAAAAGGCAGAAATTTTCTAAGTACCGAAAACTTCTGAATGTTTTCTAAGTACCGAAATCGACAGAATTTTTCTAAGTACCGAAATCGTCAGAATTTTTCTAAGTACCGAAATTGTCAGAATTTTTCTAAGTACCGAAAACGTCAGAAATTTTCTAAGTACCGAAAACTTCCGAGTCTTTTCTAAGTACCGAATTCGACAGAATTTTTCTAAGTAACGAAAACTTCTGAATGTTTTCTAAGTACCGAAAAAGGCAGAAATTTTGTAAGTACCGAAAACTTCCGAGTCTTTTCTAAGTACCGAAATCGGCAGAATTTTTCTAAGTACCGAAAACTTCTGAATGTTTAATAAGTATCAAAATCGTAAGTATTTTTCTAAGTACCGAAAATGTCAGAAATTTTCTAAGTACTGCAAACTTCTGAGTCTTTTCAAAGTACCGAAAAAGGCAGAAATTTTCCAAGTACCGAAATCAACAGAATTTTTCTAAGTACCGAATTCGACAGAATTTTTCTAAGTAACGAAAACTTCTGAATGTTTTTTAAGTTCCGAAAAAGGCAGAAATTTTGTAAGTACCGAAAACTTCCGAGTCTTTTCTAAGTACCGAAATCGACAGATTTTTTCTAAGTACCGAAATCAACAGAATTTTTCTAAGTACCGAAATCGGCAGAATTTTTCTAAGTACCGAAAATGTCAGAAATTTTCTAAGTACCGAAAACGTCAGATATTTTCTAAGTACTGAAAACTTCTGATTCTTTTCAAAGTACCGAAAAAGGCAGAAATTTTCCAAGTACCGAAATCGACAGAATTTTTCTAAGTACCGAAAACGTCAGAAATTTTCTAAGTATCGAAAAGGTCAGAAATTTTCTAAGATCCGAAATCATCAGAATGTTTCTAAGTACCGAAATCGTCAGAATTTTCTAAGTACCGATATCGTCAGAATTTTTCTAAGTACCGAAATCAAAAGAATTTTTCTAAGTACCGAAAACGTCAGAAATTTTCTAAGTACTGCAAACTTCCTAGTCTTTTCAAAGTACCGAAAAAGGCAGAATTTTGCAAAGTACCGAAATCGTCAGAATTATCTAAGTACCGAAATCGGCAGAATTTTTCTAAGTACCGAAAACTTCTGTATGTTTAATAAGTATCGAAATCGTAAGAATTTTTCTAAGTACCGAAATCGACTGAATTTTTCTAAGTACCGAAATCAACAGAATTTTTCTAAGTACCGAAATCGGCAGAATTTTTCTAAGTACCGAAAACGTCAGAATTTTTCTAAGTACCGAAAACGTCAGAAATTTTCTAAGTACTGAAAACTTCTGAGTCTTTTCAAAGTACCGAAAAAGGCAGAAACTTTCCAAGTACCGAAATCGACAGAATTTTTCTAAGTACCGAAAACGTCAGAAATTTTCTAAGTATCGAATAGGTCAGAAATTTTCTAAGATCCGAAATCATCAGAATGTTTCTAAGTACCGAAATCGTCAGAATTTTCTAAGTACCGATATCTTCAGAATTTTTCTAAGTACCGAAATCAAAAGAATTTTTCTAAGTACCGAAAACGTCAGAAATTTTCTAAGTACTGCAAACTTCCTAGTCTTTTCAAAGTACCGAAAAAGGCAGAATTTTGCAAAGTACCGAAATCGTCAGAATTATCTAAGTACCGAAATCGGCAGAATTTTTCTAAGTACCGAAAACGTCAGAATTTTTCTAAGTACCGAAAACGTCAGAAATTTTCTAAGTACTGAAAACTTCTGAGTCTTTTCAAAGTACCGAAAAAGGCAGAAATTTTCCAAGTACCGAAATCAACAGAATTTTTCTAAGTACCGAATTCGACAGAATTTTTCTAAGTACCGAAAACTTTTGAATATTTTCTAAGTACCGAAAAAGGCAGAAATTTTCTAAGTACCGAATTCAAAAGAATTTTTCTAAGTACCGAAAACGTCAGAAATTTTCTAAGTACCGAAAACTTCCGAGTCTTTTCTAAGTACCGAAATCGACAGAATTTTTCTAAGTACCGAAATCAACAGAATTTTTCTAAGTACCGAAATCGGCAGAATTTTTCTAAGTACCGAAAACTTCTGAATGTTTAATAAGTATCGAAATCGTAAGTATTTTTCTAAGTACCGAAAATGTCAGAAATTTTCTAAGTACTGCAAACTTCTGAGTCTTTTCAAAGTACCGAAAAAGGCAGAAATTTTCCAAGTACCGAAATCAACAGAATTTTTCTAAGTACCGAATTAGACAGAATTTTTCTAAGTAACGAAAATTTCTGAATGTTTTCTAAGTACCGAAAAAGGCAGAAATTTTCTAAGTATCGAAAAGGTCAGAAATTTTCTAAGATCCGAAATCATCAGAATGTTTTGAAGTACCGAAATCGTCAGAATTTTCTAAGTACCGATATCGTCAGAATTTTTCTAAGTACCGAAATCAAAAGAATTTTTCAAAGTACCGAAATCGTCAGAATTTTCTAAGTACCGAAATCGGCAGAATTTTTCTAAGTACCGAAAACTTCTGAATGTTTAGAAAGTATCGAAATCGTAAGAATTTTCCTAAGTACCGAAATTGACTGAATTTTTCTAAGTACCGAAATCAACAGAATTTTTCTAAGTACCGAATTCGACAGGATTTTTCTAAGTACCGAAAACTTTTGAATGTTTTCTAAGTACCGAAAAAGGCAGAAATTTTCTAAGTACCGAAAACTTCTGAATGTTTTCTAAGTACCGAAATCGACAGAATTTTTCTAAGTACCGAAATCGTCAGAATTTTTCTAAGTACCGAAATTGTCAGAATTTTTCTAAGTACCGAAAACGTCAGAAATTTTCTAAGTACCGAAAACTTCCGAGTCTTTTCTAAGTACCGAAATCGACAGAATTTTTCTAAGTACCGAAATCAACAGAATTTTTCTAAGTACCGAAATCGGCAGAATTTTTCTAAGTACCGAAAACTTCTGAATGTTTAATAAGTATCAAAATCGTAAGTATTTTTCTAAGTACCGAAACTGTCAGAAATTTTCTAAGTACTGCAAACTTCTGAGTCTTTTCAAAGTACCGAAAAAGGCAGAAATTTTCCAAGTACCGAAATCAACAGAATTTTTCTAAGTACCGAATTCGACAGAATTTTTCTAAGTAACGAAAACTTCTGAGTGTTTTCTAAGTACCGAAAAAGGCAGAAATTTTGTAAGTACCGAAAACTTCCGAGTCTTTTCTAAGTACCGAAATCGACAGATTTTTTCTAAGTACCGAAATCAACAGAATTTTTCTAAGTTCCGAAATCGGCAGAATTTTTCTAAGTAACGAAAATGTCAGAAATTTTCTAAGTACCGAAAACGTCAGATATTTTCTAAGTACTGAAAACTTCTGAGTCTTTTCAAAGTACCGAAAAAGGCAGAAATTTTCCAAGTACCAAAATCGACAGAATTTTTCTAAGTACCGAAAACGTCAGAAATTTTCTAAGTATCGAAAAGGTCAGAAATTTTCTAAGATCCGAAATCATCAGAATGTTTCTAAGTACCGAAATCGTCAGAATTTTCTAAGTACCGATATCGTCAGAATTTTTCTAAGTACCGAAATCAAAAGAATTTTTCTAAGTACCGAAAACGTCAGAAATTTTCTAAGTACTGCAAACTTCCTAGTCTTTTCAAAGTACCGAAAAAGGCAGAATTTTGCAAAGTACCGAAATCGTCAGAATTATCTAAGTACCGAAATCGGCAGAATTTTTCTAAGTACCGAAAACTTCTGTATGTTTAATAAGTATCGAAATCGTAAGAATTTTTCTAAGTACCGAAATCGACTGAATTTTTCTAAGTACCGAAATCAACAGAATTTTTCTAAGTACCGAAATCGGCAGAATTTTTCTAAGTACCGAAAACGTCAGAATTTTTCTAAGTACCGAAAACGTCAGAAATTTTCTAAGTACTGAAAACTTCTGAGTCTTTTCAAAGTACCGAAAAAGGCAGAAATTTTCCAAGTACCGAAATCAACAGAATTTTTCTAAGTACCGAATTCGACAGAATTTTTCTAAGTAACGAAAACTTCTGAATGTTTTCTAAGTACCGAAATCGGCAGAATTTTTCGAAGTACCGAAAACGTCAGAAATTTTCTAAGTACCGAAAACGTCAGAAATTTTCTAAGTACCGAAATCAAAAGAATTTTTCTAAGTACCGAAAACGTCAGAAATTTTCTAAGTACTGCAAACTTCCTAGTCTTTTCAAAGTACCGAAATCGTCAGAATTATCTAAGTACCGAAATCGGCAGAATTTTTCTAAGTACCGAAAACGTCAGAATTTTTCTAAGTACCGAAAACGTCAGAAATTTTCTAAGTACTGAAAACTTCTGAGTCTTTTCAAAGTACCGAAAAAGGCAGAAATTTTCCAAGTACCGAAATCAACAGAATTTTTCTAAGTACCGAATTCGACAGAATTTTTCTAAGTACCGAAAACTTTTGAATATTTTCTAAGTACCGAAAAAGGCAGAAATTTTCTAAGTACCGAATTCAAAAGAATTTTTCTAAGTACCGAAAACGTCAGAAATTTTCTAAGTACCGAAAACTTCCGAGTCTTTTCTAAGTACCGAAATCGACAGAATTTTTCTAAGTACCGAAATCAACAGAATTTTTCTAAGTACCGAAATCGGCAGAATTTTTCTAAGTACCGAAAACTTCTGAATGTTTAATAAGTATCGAAATCGTAAGTATTTTTCTAAGTACCGAAAATGTCAGAAATTTTCTAAGTACTGCAAACTTCTGAGTCTTTTCAAAGTACCGAAAAAGGCAGAAATTTTCCAAGTACCGAAATCAACAGAATTTTTCTAAGTACCGAATTAGACAGAATTTTTCTAAGTAACGAAAATTTCTGAATGTTTTCTAAGTACCGAAAAAGGCAGAAATTTTCTAAGTATCGAAAAGGTCAGAAATTTTCTAAGATCCGAAATCATCAGAATGTTTTGAAGTACCGAAATCGTCAGAATTTTCTAAGTACCGATATCGTCAGAATTTTTCTAAGTACCGAAATCAAAAGAATTTTTCAAAGTACCGAAATCGTCAGAATTTTCTAAGTACCGAAATCGGCAGAATTTTTCTAAGTACCGAAAACTTCTGAATGTTTAGAAAGTATCGAAATCGTAAGAATTTTCCTAAGTACCGAAATTGACTGAATTTTTCTAAGTACCGAAATCAACAGAATTTTTCTAAGTACCGAATTCGACAGGATTTTTCTAAGTACCGAAAACTTTTGAATGTTTTCTAAGTACCGAAAAAGGCAGAAATTTTCTAAGTACCGAAAACTTCTGAATGTTTTCTAAGTACCGAAATCGACAGAATTTTTCTAAGTACCGAAATCGTCAGAATTTTTCTAAGTACCGAAATTGTCAGAATTTTTCTAAGTACCGAAAACGTCAGAAATTTTCTAAGTACCGAAAACTTCCGAGTCTTTTCTAAGTACCGAAATCGACAGAATTTTTCTAAGTACCGAAATCAACAGAATTTTTCTAAGTACCGAAATCGGCAGAATTTTTCTAAGTACCGAAAACTTCTGAATGTTTAATAAGTATCAAAATCGTAAGTATTTTTCTAAGTACCGAAACTGTCAGAAATTTTCTAAGTACTGCAAACTTCTGAGTCTTTTCAAAGTACCGAAAAAGGCAGAAATTTTCCAAGTACCGAAATCAACAGAATTTTTCTAAGTACCGAATTCGACAGAATTTTTCTAAGTAACGAAAACTTCTGAGTGTTTTCTAAGTACCGAAAAAGGCAGAAATTTTGTAAGTACCGAAAACTTCCGAGTCTTTTCTAAGTACCGAAATCGACAGATTTTTTCTAAGTACCGAAATCAACAGAATTTTTCTAAGTTCCGAAATCGGCAGAATTTTTCTAAGTACCGAAAATGTCAGAAATTTTCTAAGTACCGAAAACGTCAGATATTTTCTAAGTACTGAAAACTTCTGAGTCTTTTCAAAGTACCGAAAAAGGCAGAAATTTTCCAAGTACCAAAATCGACAGAATTTTTCTAAGTACCGAAAACGTCAGAAATTTTCTAAGTATCGAAAAGGTCAGAAATTTTCTAAGATCCGAAATCATCAGAATGTTTCTAAGTACCGAAATCGTCAGAATTTTCTAAGTACCGATATCGTCAGAATTTTTCTAAGTACCGAAATCAAAAGAATTTTTCTAAGTACCGAAAACGTCAGAAATTTTCTAAGTACTGCAAACTTCCTAGTCTTTTCAAAGTACCGAAAAAGGCAGAATTTTGCAAAGTACCGAAATCGTCAGAATTATCTAAGTACCGAAATCGGCAGAATTTTTCTAAGTACCGAAAACTTCTGTATGTTTAATAAGTATCGAAATCGTAAGAATTTTTCTAAGTACCGAAATCGACTGAATTTTTCTAAGTACCGAAATCAACAGAATTTTTCTAAGTACCGAAATCGGCAGAATTTTTCTAAGTACCGAAAACGTCAGAATTTTTCTAAGTACCGAAAACGTCAGAAATTTTCTAAGTACTGAAAACTTCTGAGTCTTTTCAAAGTACCGAAAAAGGCAGAAATTTTCCAAGTACCGAAATCAACAGAATTTTTCTAAGTACCGAATTCGACAGAATTTTTCTAAGTAACGAAAACTTCTGAATGTTTTCTAAGTACCGAAATCGGCAGAATTTTTCGAAGTACCGAAAACGTCAGAAATTTTCTAAGTACCGAAAACGTCAGAAATTTTCTAAGTACCGAAATCAAAAGAATTTTTCTAAGTACCGAAAACGTCAGAAATTTTCTAAGTACTGCAAACTTCCTAGTCTTTTCAAAGTACCGAAAAAGGCAGAATTTTTCTAAGTACCGAAATCAACAGAATTTTTCTAAGTACCGAAATCGGCAGAATTTTTCTAAGTACCGAAAACGTCAGAATTTTTCTAAGTACCGAAAACTTCAGAAATTTTCTAAGTACTGAAAACTTCTGAGTCTTTTCAAAGTAAAGAAAAAGGCAGAAATTTTCCAAGTACCGAAATCAGCAGAATTTTTCTAAGTTCCGAAATCATCAGAATTTTTCTAAGTACCGAAATCATCAGAATTTTTCTAAGTACCGAAAACGTCAGAAATTTTCTAAGTACCGAAAACTTCCGAGTCTTTTCTAAGTACCGAGATCGACAGAATTTTTCTAAGTACCGAAAACTTCTGAATGTTTAATAAGTATCGAAATCGTAAGAATTTTTCTAAGTACCGGAAACGTCAGAAATTTTCTAAGTACCGAAATCACCAGAATTTTTCTAAAAACCGAAATCGTCAGAATTTTTCTAAGTACCGAAATCGGCGGAATTTTTCTAAGTACCGAAATCGTCAGAATTTTTCTAAGTAACGAAAACTTCTGAATGTTTTCTAAGTACCGAAAAAGGCAGAAATTTTCTAAGTATCGAAAAGGTCAGAAATTTTCTAAGATCCGAAATCATCAGAATGTTTTGAAGTACCGAAATCGTCAGAATTTTCTAAGTACCGATATCGTCAGAATTTTTCTAAGTACCGAAATCAAAAGAATTTTTCAAAGTACCGAAATCGTCAGAATTTTCTAAGTACCGAAATCGGCAGAATTTTTCTAAGTACCGAAAACTTCTGAATGTTTAATAAGTATCGAAATCGTAAGAATTTTCCTAAGTACCGAAATTGACTGAATTTTTCTAAGTACCGAAATCAACAGAATTTTTCTAAGTACCGAATTCGACAGGATTTTTCTAAGTACCGAAAACTTTTGAATGTTTTCTAAGTACCGAAAAAGGCAGAAATTTTCTAAGTACCGAAAACTTCTGAATGTTTTCTAAGATCCGAAATCATCAGAATGTTTCTAAGTACCGAAATCGTCAGAATTTTCTAAGTACCGATATCGTCAGAATTTTTCTAAGTACCGAAATCAAAAGAATTTTTCTAAGTACCGAAAACGTCAGAAATTTTCTAAGTACTGCAAACTTCCTAGTCTTTTCAAAGTACCGAAAAAGGCAGAATTTTGCAAAGTACCGAAATCGTCAGAATTATCTAAGTACCGAAATCGGCAGAATTTTTCTAAGTACCGAAAACGTCAGAATTTTTCTAAGTACCGAAAACGTCAGAAATTTTCTAAGTACTGAAAACTTCTGAGTCTTTTCAAAGTACCGAAAAAGGCAGAAATTTTCCAAGTACCGAAATCAACAGAATTTTTCTAAGTACCGAATTCGACAGAATTTTTCTAAGTACCGAAAACTTTTGAATATTTTCTAAGTACCGAAAAAGGCAGAAATTTTCTAAGTACCGAATTCAAAAGAATTTTTCTAAGTACCGAAAACGTCAGAAATTTTCTAAGTACCGAAAACTTCCGAGTCTTTTCTAAGTACCGAAATCGACAGAATTTTTCTAAGTACCGAAATCAACAGAATTTTTCTAAGTACCGAAATCGACAGATTTTTTCTAAGTACCGAAATCAACAGAATTTTTCTAAGTACCGAAATCGGCAGAATTTTTCTAAGTACCGAAAATGTCAGAAATTTTCTAAGTACCGAAAACGTCAGATATTTTCTAAGTACTGAAAACTTCTGAGTCTTTTCAAAGTACCGAAAAAGGCAGAAATTTTCCAAGTACCAAAATCGACAGAATTTTTCTAAGTACCGAAAACGTCAGAAATTTTCTAAGTATCGAAAAGGTCAGAAATTTTCTAAGATCCGAAATCATCAGAATGTTTCTAAGTACCGAAATCGTCAGAATTTTCTAAGTACCGATATCGTCAGAATTTTTCTAAGTACCGAAATCAAAAGAATTTTTCTAAGTACCGAAAACGTCAGAAATTTTCTAAGTACTGCAAACTTCCTAGTCTTTTCAAAGTACCGAAAAAGGCAGAATTTTGCAAAGTACCGAAATCGTCAGAATTATCTAAGTACCGAAATCGGCAGAATTTTTCTAAGTACCGAAAACTTCTGTATGTTTAATAAGTATCGAAATCGTAAGAATTTTTCTAAGTACCGAAATCGACTGAATTTTTCTAAGTACCGAAATCAACAGAATTTTTCTAAGTACCGAAATCGGCAGAATTTTTCTAAGTACCGAAAACGTCAGAATTTTTCTAAGTACCGAAAACGTCAGAAATTTTCTAAGTACTGAAAACTTCTGAGTCTTTTCAAAGTACCGAAAAAGGCAGAAATTTTCCAAGTACCGAAATCAACAGAATTTTTCTAAGTACCGAATTAGACAGAATTTTTCTAAGTAACGAAAATTTCTGAATGTTTTCTAAGTACCGAAAAAGGCAGAAATTTTCTAAGTATCGAAAAGGTCAGAAATTTTCTAAGATCCGAAATCATCAGAATGTTTTGAAGTACCGAAATCGTCAGAATTTTCTAAGTACCGATATCGTCAGAATTTTTCTAAGTACCGAAATCAAAAGAATTTTTCAAAGTACCGAAATCGTCAGAATTTTCTAAGTACCGAAATCGGCAGAATTTTTCTAAGTACCGAAAACTTCTGAATGTTTAGAAAGTATCGAAATCGTAAGAATTTTCCTAAGTACCGAAATTGACTGAATTTTTCTAAGTACCGAAATCAACAGAATTTTTCTAAGTACCGAATTCGACAGGATTTTTCTAAGTACCGAAAACTTTTGAATGTTTTCTAAGTACCGAAAAAGGCAGAAATTTTCTAAGTACCGAAAACTTCTGAATGTTTTCTAAGTACCGAAATCGACAGAATTTTTCTAAGTACCGAAATCGTCAGAATTTTTCTAAGTACCGAAATCGTCAGAAATTTTCTAAGTACCGAAAACTTCCGAGTCTTTTCTAAGTACCGAAATCGACAGAATTTTTCTAAGTACCGAAATCAACAGAATTTTTCTAAGTACCGAAATCGGCAGAATTTTTCTAAGTACCGAAAACTTCTGAATGTTTAATAAGTATCAAAATCGTAAGTATTTTTCTAAGTACCGAAACTGTCAGAAATTTTCTAAGTACTGCAAACTTCTGAGTCTTTTCAAAGTACCGAAAAAGGCAGAAATTTTCCAAGTACCGAAATCAACAGAATTTTTCTAAGTACCGAATTCGACAGAATTTTTCTAAGTAACGAAAACTTCTGAGTGTTTTCTAAGTACCGAAAAAGGCAGAAATTTTGTAAGTACCGAAAACTTCCGAGTCTTTTCTAAGTACCGAAATCGACAGATTTTTTCTAAGTACCGAAATCAACAGAATTTTTCTAAGTACCGAAATCGGCAGAATTTTTCTAAGTACCGAAAATGTCAGAAATTTTCTAAGTACCGAAAACGTCAGATATTTTCTAAGTACTGAAAACTTCTGAGTCTTTTCAAAGTACCGAAAAAGGCAGAAATTTTCCAAGTACCAAAATCGACAGAATTTTTCTAAGTACCGAAAACGTCAGAAATTTTCTAAGTATCGAAAAGGTCAGAAATTTTCTAAGATCCGAAATCATCAGAATGTTTCTAAGTTCCGAAATCGTCAGAATTTTCTAAGTACCGATATCGTCAGAATTTTTCTAAGTACCGAAATCAAAAGAATTTTTCTAAGTACCGAAAACGTCAGAAATTTTCTAAGTACTGCAAACTTCCTAGTCTTTTCAAAGTACCGAAAAAGGCAGAATTTTGCAAAGTACCGAAATCGTCAGAATTATCTAAGTACCGAAATCGGCAGAATTTTTCTAAGTACCGAAAACTTCTGTATGTTTAATAAGTATCGAAATCGTAAGAATTTTTCTAAGTACCGAAATCGACTGAATTTTTCTAAGTACCGAAATCAACAGAATTTTTCTAAGTACCGAAATCGGCAGAATTTTTCTAAGTACCGAAAACGTCAGAATTTTTCTAAGTACCGAAAACGTCAGAAATTTTCTAAGTACTGAAAACTTCTGAGTCTTTTCAAAGTACCGAAAAAGGCAGAAATTTTCCAAGTACCGAAATCAACAGAATTTTTCTAAGTACCGAATTCGACAGAATTTTTCTAAGTAACGAAAACTTCTGAATGTTTTCTAAGTACCGAAATCGGCAGAATTTTTCGAAGTACCGAAAACGTCAGAAATTTTCTAAGTACCGAAAACGTCAGAAATTTTCTAAGTACCGAAATCAAAAGAATTTTTCTAAGTACCGAAAAGGTCAGAAATTTTCTTAGTACTGCAAACTTCCTAGTCTTTTCAAAGTACCGAAAAAGGCAGAATTTTTCTAAGTACCGAAATCAACAGAATTTTTCTAAGTACCGAAATCGGCAGAATTTTTCTAAGTACCGAAAACGTCAGAATTTTTCTAAGTACCGAAAAAGGCAGAAATTTTCTAAGTATCGAAAAGGTCAGAAATTTTCTAAGATCCGAAATCATCAGAATGTTTTGAAGTACCGAAATCGTCAGAATTTTCTAAGTACCGATATCGTCAGAATTTTTCTAAGTACCGAAATCAAAAGAATTTTTCAAAGTACCGAAATCGTCAGAATTTTCTAAGTACCGAAATCGGCAGAATTTTTCTAAGTACCGAAAACTTCTGAATGTTTAGAAAGTATCGAAATCGTAAGAATTTTCCTAAGTACCGAAATTGACTGAATTTTTCTAAGTACCGAAATCAACAGAATTTTTCTAAGTACCGAATTCGACAGGATTTTTCTAAGTACCGAAAACTTTTGAATGTTTTCTAAGTACCGAAAAAGGCAGAAATTTTCTAAGTACCGAAAACTTCTGAATGTTTTCTAAGTACCGAAATCGACAGAATTTTTCTAAGTACCGAAATCGTCAGAATTTTTCTAAGTACCGAAATCGTCAGAAATTTTCTAAGTACCGAAAACTTCCGAGTCTTTTCTAAGTACCGAAATCGACAGAATTTTTCTAAGTACCGAAATCAACAGAATTTTTCTAAGTACCGAAATCGGCAGAATTTTTCTAAGTACCGAAAACTTCTGAATGTTTAATAAGTATCAAAATCGTAAGTATTTTTCTAAGTACCGAAACTGTCAGAAATTTTCTAAGTACTGCAAACTTCTGAGTCTTTTCAAAGTACCGAAAAAGGCAGAAATTTTCCAAGTACCGAAATCAACAGAATTTTTCTAAGTACCGAATTCGACAGAATTTTTCTAAGTAACGAAAACTTCTGAGTGTTTTCTAAGTACCGAAAAAGGCAGAAATTTTGTAAGTACCGAAAACTTCCGAGTCTTTTCTAAGTACCGAAATCGACAGATTTTTTCTAAGTACCGAAATCAACAGAATTTTTCTAAGTACCGAAATCGGCAGAATTTTTCTAAGTACCGAAAATGTCAGAAATTTTCTAAGTACCGAAAACGTCAGATATTTTCTAAGTACTGAAAACTTCTGAGTCTTTTCAAAGTACCGAAAAAGGCAGAAATTTTCCAAGTACCAAAATCGACAGAATTTTTCTAAGTACCGAAAACGTCAGAAATTTTCTAAGTATCGAAAAGGTCAGAAATTTTCTAAGATCCGAAATCATCAGAATGTTTCTAAGTACCGAAATCGTCAGAATTTTCTAAGTACCGATATCGTCAGAATTTTTCTAAGTACCGAAATCAAAAGAATTTTTCTAAGTACCGAAAACGTCAGAAATTTTCTAAGTACTGCAAACTTCCTAGTCTTTTCAAAGTACCGAAAAAGGCAGAATTTTGCAAAGTACCGAAATCGTCAGAATTATCTAAGTACCGAAATCGGCAGAATTTTTCTAAGTACCGAAAACTTCTGTATGTTTAATAAGTATCGAAATCGTAAGAATTTTTCTAAGTACCGAAATCGACTGAATTTTTCTAAGTACCGAAATCAACAGAATTTTTCTAAGTACCGAAATCGGCAGAATTTTTCTAAGTACCGAAAACGTCAGAATTTTTCTAAGTACCGAAAACGTCAGAAATTTTCTAAGTACTGAAAACTTCTGAGTCTTTTCAAAGTACCGAAAAAGGCAGAAATTTTCCAAGTACCGAAATCAACAGAATTTTTCTAAGTACCGAATTCGACAGAATTTTTCTAAGTAACGAAAACTTCTGAATGTTTTCTAAGTACCGAAATCGGCAGAATTTTTCGAAGTACCGAAAACGTCAGAAATTTTCTAAGTACCGAAAACGTCAGAAATTTTCTAAGTACCGAAATCAAAAGAATTTTTCTAAGTACCGAAAACGTCAGAAATTTTCTTAGTACTGCAAACTTCCTAGTCTTTTCAAAGTACCGAAAAAGGCAGAATTTTTCTAAGTACCGAAATCAACAGAATTTTTCTAAGTACCGAAATCGGCAGAATTTTTCTAAGTACCGAAAACGTCAGAATTTTTCTAAGTACCGAAAACGTCAGAAATTTTCTAAGTACTGAAAACTTCTGAGTCTTTTCAAAGTAAAGAAAAAGGCAGAAATTTTCCAAGTACCGAAATCAGCAGAATTTTTCTAAGTTCCGAAATCATCAGAATTTTTCTAAGTACCGAAATCATCAGAATTTTTCTAAGTACCGAAAACGTCAGAAATTTTCTAAGTACCGAAAACTTCCGAGTCTTTTCTAAGTACCGAGATCGACAGAATTTTTCTAAGTACCGAAAACTTCTGAATGTTTAATAAGTATCGAAATCGTAAGAATTTTTCTAAGTACCGGAAACGTCAGAAATTTTCTAAGTACCGAAATCACCAGAATTTTTCTAAAAACCGAAATCGTCAGAATTTTTCTAAGTACCGAAATCGGCGGAATTTTTCTAAGTACCGAAATCGTCAGAATTTTTCTAAGTAACGAAAACTTCTGAATGTTTTCTAAGTACCGAAAAAGGCAGAAATTTTCTAAGTATCGAAAAGGTCAGAAATTTTCTAAGATCCGAAATCATCAGAATGTTTTGAAGTACCGAAATCGTCAGAATTTTCTAAGTACCGATATCGTCAGAATTTTTCTAAGTACCGAAATCAAAAGAATTTTTCAAAGTACCGAAATCGTCAGAATTTTCTAAGTACCGAAATCGGCAGAATTTTTCTAAGTACCGAAAACTTCTGAATGTTTAATAAGTATCGAAATCGTAAGAATTTTCCTAAGTACCGAAATTGACTGAATTTTTCTAAGTACCGAAATCAACAGAATTTTTCTAAGTACCGAATTCGACAGGATTTTTCTAAGTACCGAAAACTTTTGAATGTTTTCTAAGTACCGAAAAAGGCAGAAATTTTCTAAGTACCGAAAACTTCTGAATGTTTTCTAAGATCCGAAATCATCAGAATGTTTCTAAGTACCGAAATCGTCAGAATTTTCTAAGTACCGATATCGTCAGAATTTTTCTAAGTACCGAAATCAAAAGAATTTTTCTAAGTACCGAAAACGTCAGAAATTTTCTAAGTACTGCAAACTTCCTAGTCTTTTCAAAGTACCGAAAAAGGCAGAATTTTGCAAAGTACCGAAATCGTCAGAATTATCTAAGTACCGAAATCGGCAGAATTTTTCTAAGTACCGAAAACGTCAGAATTTTTCTAAGTACCGAAAACGTCAGAAATTTTCTAAGTACTGAAAACTTCTGAGTCTTTTCAAAGTACCGAAAAAGGCAGAAATTTTCCAAGTACCGAAATCAACAGAATTTTTCTAAGTACCGAATTCAAAAGAATTTTTCTAAGTACCGAAAACGTCAGAAATTTTCTAAGTACCGAAAACTTCCGAGTCTTTTCTAAGTACCGAAATCGACAGAATTTTTCTAAGTACCGAAATCAACAGAATTTTTCTAAGTACCGAAATCGGCAGAATTTTTCTAAGTACCGAAAACTTCTGAATGTTTAATAAGTATCGAAATCGTAAGTATTTTTCTAAGTACCGAAAATGTCAGAAATTTTCTAAGTACTGCAAACTTCTGAGTCTTTTCAAAGTACCGAAAAAGGCAGAAATTTTCCAAGTACCGAAATCAACAGAATTTTTCTAAGTACCGAATTAGACAGAATTTTTCTAAGTAACGAAAATTTCTGAATGTTTTCTAAGTACCGAAAAAGGCAGAAATTTTCTAAGTATCGAAAAGGTCAGAAATTTTCTAAGATCCGAAATCATCAGAATGTTTTGAAGTACCGAAATCGTCAGAATTTTCTAAGTACCGATATCGTCAGAATTTTTCTAAGTACCGAAATCAAAAGAATTTTTCAAAGTACCGAAATCGTCAGAATTTTCTAAGTACCGAAATCGGCAGAATTTTTCTAAGTACCGAAAACTTCTGAATGTTTAGAAAGTATCGAAATCGTAAGAATTTTCCTAAGTACCGAAATTGACTGAATTTTTCTAAGTACCGAAATCAACAGAATTTTTCTAAGTACCGAATTCGACAGGATTTTTCTAAGTACCGAAAACTTTTGAATGTTTTCTAAGTACCGAAAAAGGCAGAAATTTTCTAAGTACCGAAAACTTCTGAATGTTTTCTAAGTACCGAAATCGACAGAATTTTTCTAAGTACCGAAATCGTCAGAATTTTTCTAAGTACCGAAATCGTCAGAAATTTTCTAAGTACCGAAAACTTCCGAGTCTTTTCTAAGTACCGAAATCGACAGAATTTTTCTAAGTACCGAAATCAACAGAATTTTTCTAAGTACCGAAATCGGCAGAATTTTTCTAAGTACCGAAAACTTCTGAATGTTTAATAAGTATCAAAATCGTAAGTATTTTTCTAAGTACCGAAACTGTCAGAAATTTTCTAAGTATTGCAAACTTCTGAGTCTTTTCAAAGTACCGAAAAAGGCAGAAATTTTCCAAGTACCGAAATCAACAGAATTTTTCTAAGTACCGAATTCGACAGAATTTTTCTAAGTAACGAAAACTTCTGAGTGTTTTCTAAGTACCGAAAAAGGCAGAAATTTTGTAAGTACCGAAAACTTCCGAGTCTTTTCTAAGTACCGAAATCGACAGATTTTTTCTAAGTACCGAAATCAACAGAATTTTTCTAAGTACCGAAATCGGCAGAATTTTTCTAAGTACCGAAAATGTCAGAAATTTTCTAAGTACCGAAAACGTCAGATATTTTCTAAGTACTGAAAACTTCTGAGTCTTTTCAAAGTACCGAAAAAGGCAGAAATTTTCCAAGTACCAAAATCGACAGAATTTTTCTAAGTACCGAAAACGTCAGAAATTTTCTAAGTATCGAAAAGGTCAGAAATTTTCTAAGATCCGAAATCATCAGAATGTTTCTAAGTACCGAAATCGTCAGAATTTTCTAAGTACCGATATCGTCAGAATTTTTCTAAGTACCGAAATCAAAAGAATTTTTCTAAGTACCGAAAACGTCAGAAATTTTCTAAGTACTGCAAACTTCCTAGTCTTTTCAAAGTACCGAAAAAGGCAGAATTTTGCAAAGTACCGAAATCGTCAGAATTATCTAAGTACCGAAATCGGCAGAATTTTTCTAAGTACCGAAAACTTCTGTATGTTTAATAAGTATCGAAATCGTAAGAATTTTTCTAAGTACCGAAAACGTCAGAATTTTTCTAAGTACCGAAAACGTCAGAAATTTTCTAAGTACTGAAAACTTCTGAGTCTTTTCAAAGTACCGAAAAAGGCAGAAATTTTCCAAGTACCGAAATCAACAGAATTTTTCTAAGTACCGAATTCAAAAGAATTTTTCTAAGTACCGAAAACGTCAGAAATTTTCTAAGTACCGAAAACTTCCGAGTCTTTTCTAAGTACCGAAATCGACAGAATTTTTCTAAGTACCGAAATCAACAGAATTTTTCTAAGTACCGAAATCGGCAGAATTTTTCTAAGTACCGAAAACTTCTGAATGTTTAATAAGTATCGAAATCGTAAGTATTTTTCTAAGTACCGAAAATGTCAGAAATTTTCTAAGTACTGCAAACTTCTGAGTCTTTTCAAAGTACCGAAAAAGGCAGAAATTTTCCAAGTACCGAAATCAACAGAATTTTTCTAAGTACCGAATTAGACAGAATTTTTCTAAGTAACGAAAATTTCTGAATGTTTTCTAAGTACCGAAAAAGGCAGAAATTTTCTAAGTATCGAAAAGGTCAGAAATTTTCTAAGATCCGAAATCATCAGAATGTTTTGAAGTACCGAAATCGTCAGAATTTTCTAAGTACCGATATCGTCAGAATTTTTCTAAGTACCGAAATCAAAAGAATTTTTCAAAGTACCGAAATCGTCAGAATTTTCTAAGTACCGAAATCGGCAGAATTTTTCTAAGTACCGAAAACTTCTGAATGTTTAGAAAGTATCGAAATCGTAAGAATTTTCCTAAGTACCGAAATTGACTGAATTTTTCTAAGTACCGAAATCAACAGAATTTTTCTAAGTACCGAATTCGACAGGATTTTTCTAAGTACCGAAAACTTTTGAATGTTTTCTAAGTACCGAAAAAGGCAGAAATTTTCTAAGTACCGAAAACTTCTGAATGTTTTCTAAGTACCGAAATCGACAGAATTTTTCTAAGTACCGAAATCGTCAGAATTTTTCTAAGTACCGAAATCGTCAGAAATTTTCTAAGTACCGAAAACTTCCGAGTCTTTTCTAAGTACCGAAATCGACAGAATTTTTCTAAGTACCGAAATCAACAGAATTTTTCTAAGTACCGAAATCGGCAGAATTTTTCTAAGTACCGAAAACTTCTGAATGTTTAATAAGTATCAAAATCGTAAGTATTTTTCTAAGTACCGAAACTGTCAGAAATTTTCTAAGTATTGCAAACTTCTGAGTCTTTTCAAAGTACCGAAAAAGGCAGAAATTTTCCAAGTACCGAAATCAACAGAATTTTTCTAAGTACCGAATTCGACAGAATTTTTCTAAGTAACGAAAACTTCTGAGTGTTTTCTAAGTACCGAAAAAGGCAGAAATTTTGTAAGTACCGAAAACTTCCGAGTCTTTTCTAAGTACCGAAATCGACAGATTTTTTCTAAGTACCGAAATCAACAGAATTTTTCTAAGTACCGAAATCGGCAGAATTTTTCTAAGTACCGAAAATGTCAGAAATTTTCTAAGTACCGAAAACGTCAGATATTTTCTAAGTACTGAAAACTTCTGAGTCTTTTCAAAGTACCGAAAAAGGCAGAAATTTTCCAAGTACCAAAATCGACAGAATTTTTCTAAGTACCGAAAACGTCAGAAATTTTCTAAGTATCGAAAAGGTCAGAAATTTTCTAAGATCCGAAATCATCAGAATGTTTCTAAGTACCGAAATCGTCAGAATTTTCTAAGTACCGATATCGTCAGAATTTTTCTAAGTACCGAAATCAAAAGAATTTTTCTAAGTACCGAAAACGTCAGAAATTTTCTAAGTACTGCAAACTTCCTAGTCTTTTCAAAGTACCGAAAAAGGCAGAATTTTGCAAAGTACCGAAATCGTCAGAATTATCTAAGTACCGAAATCGGCAGAATTTTTCTAAGTACCGAAAACTTCTGTATGTTTAATAAGTATCGAAATCGTAAGAATTTTTCTAAGTACCGAAATCGACTGAATTTTTCTAAGTACCGAAATCAACAGAATTTTTCTAAGTACCGAAATCGGCAGAATTTTTCTAAGTACCGAAAACGTCAGAATTTTTCTAAGTACCGAAAACGTCAGAAATTTTCTAAGTACTGAAAACTTCTGAGTCTTTTCAAAGTACCGAAAAAGGCAGAAATTTTCCAAGTACCGAAATCAACAGAATTTTTCTAAGTACCGAATTCGACAGAATTTTTCTAAGTAACGAAAACTTCTGAATGTTTTCTAAGTACCGAAATCGGCAGAATTTTTCGAAGTACCGAAAACGTCAGAAATTTTCTAAGTACCGAAAACGTCAGAAATTTTCTAAGTACCGAAATCAAAAGAATTTTTCTAAGTACCGAAAACGTCAGAAATTTTCTAAGTACTGCAAACTTCCTAGTCTTTTCAAAGTACCGAAAAAGGCAGAATTTTTCTAAGTACCGAAATCAACAGAATTTTTCTAAGTACCGAAATCGGCAGAATTTTTCTAAGTACCGAAAACGTCAGAATTTTTCTAAGTACCGAAAACGTCAGAAATTTTCTAAGTACTGAAAACTTCTGAGTCTTTTCAAAGTAAAGAAAAAGGCAGAAATTTTCCAAGTACCGAAATCAGCAGAATTTTTCTAAGTTCCGAAATCATCAGAATTTTTCTAAGTACCGAAAACGTCAGAAATTTTCTAAGTACCGAAAACTTCCGAGTCTTTTCTAAGTACCGAGATCGACAGAATTTTTCTAAGTACCGAAAACTTCTGAATGTTTAATAAGTATCGAAATCGTAAGAATTTTTCTAAGTACCGGAAACGTCAGAAATTTTCTAAGTACCGAAATCACCAGAATTTTTCTAAAAACCGAAATCGTCAGAATTTTTCTAAGTACCGAAATCGGCGGAATTTTTCTAAGTACCGAAATCGTCAGAATTTTTCTAAGTAACGAAAACTTCTGAATGTTTTCTAAGTACCGAAAAAGGCAGAAATTTTCTAAGTATCGAAAAGGTCAGAAATTTTCTAAGATCCGAAATCATCAGAATGTTTTGAAGTACCGAAATCGTCAGAATTTTCTAAGTACCGAAAACTTCTGAATGTTTTCTAAGTACCGAAATCGACAGAATTTTTCTAAGTACCGAAATCGTCAGAATTTTTCTAAGTACCGAAAACTTCTGAGTCTTTTCAAAGAACCGAAAAAGGCAGAAATTTTCTAAGTACCGAAATCAAAAGAATTTTTCTAAGTACCGAAAACGTCAGAAATTTTCTAAGTACCGAAAACTTCCGAGTCTTTTCTAAGTACCGAAATCGACAGAATTTTTCTAAGTACCGAAATCAACAGAATTTTTCTAAGTACCGAAATCGGCAGAATTTTTCTAAGTACCGAAAACTTCTGAATGTTTAATAAGTATCAAAATCGTAAGTATTTTTCTAAGTACCGAAAATGTCAGAAATTTTCTAAGTACTGCAAACTTCTGAGTCTTTTCAAAGTACCGAAAAAGGCAGAAATTTTCCAAGTACCGAAATCAACAGAATTTTTCTAAGTACCGAATTCGACAGAATTTTTCTAAGTAACGAAAACTTCTGAATGTTTTCTAAGTACCGAAAAAGGCAGAAATTTTGTAAGTACCGAAAACTTCCGAGTCTTTTCTAAGTACCGAAATCGACAGATTTTTTCTAAGTACCGAAATCAACAGAATTTTTCTAAGTACCGAAATCGGCAGAATTTTTCTAAGTACCGAAAATGTCAGAAATTTTCTAAGTACCGAAAACGTCAGATATTTTCTAAGTACTGAAAACTTCTGAGTCTTTTCAAAGTACCGAAAAAGGCAGAAATTTTCCAAGTACCAAAATCGACAGAATTTTTCTAAGTACCGAAAACGTCAGAAATTTTCTAAGTATCGAAAAGGTCAGAAATTTTCTAAGATCCGAAATCATCAGAATGTTTCTAAGTACCGAAATCGTCAGAATTTTCTAAGTACCGATATCGTCAGAATTTTTCTAAGTACCGAAATCAAAAGAATTTTTCTAAGTACCGAAAACGTCAGAAATTTTCTAAGTACTGCAAACTTCCTAGTCTTTTCAAAGTACCGAAAAAGGCAGAATTTTGCAAAGTACCGAAATCGTCAGAATTATCTAAGTACCGAAATCGGCAGAATTTTTCTAAGTACCGAAAACTTCTGTATGTTTAATAAGTATCGAAATCGTAAGAATTTTTCTAAGTACCGAAATCGACTGAATTTTTCTAAGTACCGAAATCAACAGAAATTTTCTAAGATCCGAAATCATCAGAATGTTTCTAAGTACCGAAATCGTCAGAATTTTCTAAGTACCGATATCGTCAGAATTTTTCTAAGTACCGAAATCAAAAGAATTTTTCTAAGTACCGAAAACTTCTGAGTCTTTTCAAAGTACCGAAAAAGGCAGAAATTTTCCAAGTACCGAAATCAACAGAATTTTTCTAAGTACCGAATTCGACAGAATTTTTCTAAGTAACGAAAACTTCTGAATGTTTTCTAAGTACCGAAAAAGGCAGAAATTTTGTAAGTACCGAAAACTTCCGAGTCTTTTCTAAGTACCGAAATCGACAGATTTTTTCTAAGTACCGAAATCAACAGAATTTTTCTAAGTACCGAAATCGGCAGAATTTTTCTAAGTACCGAAAATGTCAGAAATTTTCTAAGTACCGAAAACGTCAGATATTTTCTAAGTACTGAAAACTTCTGAGTCTTTTCAAAGTACCGAAAAAGGCAGAAATTTTCCAAGTACCAAAATCGACAGAATTTTTCTAAGTACCGAAAACGTCAGAAATTTTCTAAGTATCGAAAAGGTCAGAAATTTTCTAAGATCCGAAATCATCAGAATGTTTCTAAGTACCGAAATCGTCAGAATTTTCTAAGTACCGATATCGTCAGAATTTTTCTAAGTACCGAAATCAAAAGAATTTTTCTAAGTACCGAAAACGTCAGAAATTTTCTAAGTACTGCAAACTTCCTAGTCTTTTCAAAGTACCGAAAAAGGCAGAATTTTGCAAAGTACCGAAATCGTCAGAATTATCTAAGTACCGAAATCGGCAGAATTTTTCTAAGTACCGAAAACTTCTGTATGTTTAATAAGTATCGAAATCGTAAGAATTTTTCTAAGTACCGAAATCGACTGAATTTTTCTAAGTACCGAAATCAACAGAATTTTTCTAAGTACCGAAATCGGCAGAATTTTTCTAAGTACCGAAATCATCAGAATTTTTCTAAGTACCGAAAACGTCAGAAATTTTCTAAGTACCGAATACTTCCGAGTCTTTTCTAAGTACCGAGATCGACAGAATTTTTCTAAGTACCGAAAACTTCTGAATGTTTAATAAGTATCGAAATCGTAAGAATTTTTCTAAGTATCGGAAACGTCAGAAATTTTCTAAGTACCGAAATCACCAGAATTTTTCTAAAAACCGAAATCGTCAGAATTTTTCTAAGTACCGAAATCGGCGGAATTTTTCTAAGTACCGAAATCGTCAGAAATTTTCTAAGTACCGAAAACTTCTGAGTCTTTTCAAAGTACCGAAAAAGGCAGAAATTTTCCAAGTACCGAAATCAACACAATTTTTCTAAGTACCGAATTCGACAGAATTTTTCTAAGTACCGAAAACTTCTGAGTCTTTTCAAAGAACCGAAAAAGGCAGAAATTTTCTAAGTACCGAAATCAAAAGAATTTTTCTAAGTACCGAAAACGTCAGAAATTTTCTAAGTACCGAAAACTTCCGAGTCTTTTCTAAGTACCGAAATCGACAGAATTTTTCTAAGTACCGAAATCAACAGAATTTTTCTAAGTACCGAAATCGGCAGAATTTTTCTAAGTACCGAAAACTTCTGAATGTTTAATAAGTATCAAAATCGTAAGTATTTTTCTAAGTACCGAAAATGTCAGAAATTTTCTAAGTACTGCAAACTTCTGAGTCTTTTCAAAGTACCGAAAAAGGCAGAAATTTTCCAAGTACCGAAATCAACAGAATTTTTCTAAGTACCGAATTCGACAGAATTTTTCTAAGTAACGAAAACTTCTGAATGTTTTCTAAGTACCGAAAAAGGCAGAAATTTTGTAAGTACCGAAAACTTCCGAGTCTTTTCTAAGTACCGAAATCGACAGATTTTTTCTAAGTACCGAAATCAACAGAATTTTTCTAAGTACCGAAATCGGCAGAATTTTTCTAAGTACCGAAAATGTCAGAAATTTTCTAAGTACCGAAAACGTCAGATATTTTCTAAGTACTGAAAACTTCTGAGTCTTTTCAAAGTACCGAAAAAGGCAGAAATTTTCCAAGTACCAAAATCGACAGAATTTTTCTAAGTACCGAAAACGTCAGAAATTTTCTAAGTATCGAAAAGGTCAGAAATTTTCTAAGATCCGAAATCATCAGAATGTTTCTAAGTACCGAAATCGTCAGAATTTTCTAAGTACCGATATCGTCAGAATTTTTCTAAGTACCGAAATCAAAAGAATTTTTCTAAGTACCGAAAACGTCAGAAATTTTCTAAGTACTGCAAACTTCCTAGTCTTTTCAAAGTACCGAAAAAGGCAGAATTTTGCAAAGTACCGAAATCGTCAGAATTATCTAAGTACCGAAATCGGCAGAATTTTTCTAAGTACCGAAAACTTCTGTATGTTTAATAAGTATCGAAATCGTAAGAATTTTTCTAAGTACCGAAATCGACTGAATTTTTCTAAGTACCGAAATCAACAGAAATTTTCTAAGATCCGAAATCATCAGAATGTTTCTAAGTACCGAAATCGTCAGAATTTTCTAAGTACCGATATCGTCAGAATTTTTCTAAGTACCGAAATCAAAAGAATTTTTCTAAGTACCGAAAACTTCTGAGTCTTTTCAAAGTACCGAAAAAGGCAGAAATTTTCCAAGTACCGAAATCAACAGAATTTTTCTAAGTACCGAATTCGACAGAATTTTTCTAAGTAACGAAAACTTCTGAATGTTTTCTAAGTACCGAAAAAGGCAGAAATTTTGTAAGTACCGAAAACTTCCGAGTCTTTTCTAAGTACCGAAATCGACAGATTTTTTCTAAGTACCGAAATCAACAGAATTTTTCTAAGTACCGAAATCGGCAGAATTTTTCTAAGTACCGAAAATGTCAGAAATTTTCTAAGTACCGAAAACGTCAGATATTTTCTAAGTACTGAAAACTTCTGAGTCTTTTCAAAGTACCGAAAAAGGCAGAAATTTTCCAAGTACCAAAATCGACAGAATTTTTCTAAGTACCGAAAACGTCAGAAATTTTCTAAGTATCGAAAAGGTCAGAAATTTTCTAAGATCCGAAATCATCAGAATGTTTCTAAGTACCGAAATCGTCAGAATTTTCTAAGTACCGATATCGTCAGAATTTTTCTAAGTACCGAAATCAAAAGAATTTTTCTAAGTACCGAAAACGTCAGAAATTTTCTAAGTACTGCAAACTTCCTAGTCTTTTCAAAGTACCGAAAAAGGCAGAATTTTGCAAAGTACCGAAATCGTCAGAATTATCTAAGTACCGAAATCGGCAGAATTTTTCTAAGTACCGAAAACTTCTGTATGTTTAATAAGTATCGAAATCGTAAGAATTTTTCTAAGTACCGAAATCGACTGAATTTTTCTAAGTACCGAAATCAACAGAATTTTTCTAAGTACCGAAATCGGCAGAATTTTTCTAAGTACCGAAATCATCAGAATTTTTCTAAGTACCGAAAACGTCAGAAATTTTCTAAGTACCGAATACTTCCGAGTCTTTTCTAAGTACCGAGATCGACAGAATTTTTCTAAGTACCGAAAACTTCTGAATGTTTAATAAGTATCGAAATCGTAAGAATTTTTCTAAGTATCGGAAACGTCAGAAATTTTCTAAGTACCGAAATCACCAGAATTTTTCTAAAAACCGAAATCGTCAGAATTTTTCTAAGTACCGAAATCGGCGGAATTTTTCTAAGTACCGAAATCGTCAGAAATTTTCTAAGTACCGAAAACTTCTGAGTCTTTTCAAAGTACCGAAAAAGGCAGAAATTTTCCAAGTACCGAAATCAACACAATTTTTCTAAGTACCGAATTCGACAGAATTTTTCTAAGTACCGAAAACTTTTGAATGTTTTCTAAGTACCGAAAAAGGCAGAAATTTTCTAAGTACCGAATTCAAAAGAATTTTTCTAAGTACCGAAAACGTCAGAGATTTTCTAAGTACCGAAAACTTCCGAGTCTTTTCTAAGTACCGAAATCGACAGAATTTTTCTAAGTACCGAAATCAACAGAATTTTTCTGAGTACCGAAATCGGCAGAATTTTTCTAAGTACCGAAAACTTCTGAATGTTTAATAAGTATCGATATCGTAAGTATTTTTCTAAGTACCGAAAATGTCAGAAATTTTCTAAGTACTGCAAACTTCTGAGTCTTTTCAAAGTACCGAAAAAGGCAGAAATTTTCCAAGTACCGAAATCAACAGAATTTTTCTAAGTACCGAATTCGACAGAATTTTTCTAAGTAACGAAAACTTCTGAATGTTTTCTAAGTACCGAAAAAGGCAGAAATTTTGTAAGTACCGAAAACTTCCGAGTCTTTTCTAAGTACCGAAATCGACAGATTTTTTCTAAGTACCGAAATCAACAGAATTTTTCTAAGTAACGAAATCGGCAGAATTTTTCTAAGTACCGAAAATGTCAGAAATTTTCTAAGTACCGAAAACGTCAGATATTTTCTAAGTACTGAAAACTTCTGAGTCTTTTCAAAGTACCGAAAAAGGCAGAAATTTTCCAAGTACCAAAATCGACAGAATTTTTCTAAGTACCGAAAACGTCAGAAATTTTCTAAGTATCGAAAAGGTCAGAAATTTTCTAAGATCCGAAATCATCAGAATGTTTCTAAATACCGAAATCGTCAGAATTTTCTAAGTACCGATATCGTCAGAATTTTTCTAAGTACCGAAATCAAAAGAATTTTTCTAAGTACCGAAAACGTCAGAAATTTTCTAAGTACTGCAAACTTCCTAGTCTTTTCAAAGTACCGAAAAAGGCAGAATTTTGCAAAGTACCGAAATCGTCAGAATTATCTAAGTACCGAAATCGGCAGAATTTTTCTAAGTACCGAAAACTTCTGTATGTTTAATAAGTATCGAAATCGTAAGAATTTTTCTAAGTACCGAAATCGACTGAATTTTTCTAAGTACCGAAATCAACAGAATTTTTCTAAGTACCGAAATCGGCAGAATTTTTCTAAGTACCGAAAACGTCAGAATTTTTCTAAGTACCGAAAACGTCAGAAATTTTCTAAGTACTGCAAACTTCCTAGTCTTTTCAAAGTACCGAAAAAGGCAGAATTTTTCTAAGTACCGAAATCAACAGAATTTTTCTAAGTACCGAAATCGGCAGAATTTTTCTAAGTACCGAAAACGTCAGAATTTTTCTAAGTACCGAAAACGTCAGAAATTTTCTAAGTACTGAAAACTTCTGAGTATTTTCAAAGTAAAGAAAAAGGCAGAAATTTTCCAAGTACCGAAATCAGCAGAATTTTTCTAAGTTCCGAAATCATCAGAATTTTTCTAAGTACCGAAATCATCAGAATTTTTCTAAGTACCGAAAACGTCAGAAATTTTCTAAGTACCGAATACTTCCGAGTCTTTTCTAAGTACCGAGATCGACAGAATTTTTCTAAGTACCGAAAACTTCTGAATGTTTAATAAGTATCGAAATGGTAAGAATTTTTCTAAGTACCGGAAACGTCAGAAATTTTCTAAGTACCGAAATCACCAGAATTTTTCTAAAAACCGAAATCGTCAGAATTTTTCTAAGTACCGAAATCGGCGGAATTTTTCTAAGTACCGAAATCGTCAGAAATTTTCTAAGTACCGAAAACTTCTGAGTCTTTTCAAAGTACCGAAAAAGGCAGAAATTTTCCAAGTACCGAAATCAACACAATTTTTCTAAGTACCGAATTCGACAGAATTTTTCTAAGTACCGAAAACTTTTGAATGTTTTCTAAGTACCGAAAAAGGCAGAAATTTTCTAAGTACCGAATTCAAAAGAATTTTTCTAAATACCGAAAACGTCAGAGATTTTCTAAGTACCGAAAACTTCCGAGTCTTTTCTAAGTACCGAAATCGACAGAATTTTTCTAAGTACCAAAATCAACAGAATTTTTCTAAGTACCGAAATCGGCAGAATTTTTCTAAGTACCGAAAACTTCTGAATGTTTAATAAGTATCGAAATCGTAAGTATTTTTCTAAGTACCGAAAATGTCAGAAATTTTCTAAGTACTGCAAACTTCTGAGTCTTTTCAAAGTACCGAAAAAGGCAGAAATTTTCCAAGTTCCGAAATCAACAGAATTTTTCTAAGTACCGAATTAGACAGAATTTTTCTAAGTAACGAAAACTTCTGAATATTTTCTAAGTACCGAAAAAGGCAGAAATTTTCTAAGTATCGAAAAGGTCAGAAATTTTCTAAGATCCGAAATCATCAGAATGTTTTGAAGTACCGAAATCGTCAGAATTTTCTAAGTACCGATATCGTCAGAATTTTTCTAAGTACCGAAATCAAAAGAATTTTTCTAAGTACCGAAAACTTCTGAATGTTTAATAAGTATCGAAATCGTAAGAATTTTCCTAAGTACCGAAATTGACTGAATTTTTCTAAGTACCGAAATCAACAGAATTTTTCTAAGTACCGAATTCGACAGGATTTTTCTAAGTACCGAAAACTTTTGAATGTTTTCTAAGTACCGAAAAAGGCAGAAATTTTCTGAGTACCGAAAACTTCTGAATGTTTTCTAAGTACCGAAATCGACAGAATTTTTCTAAGTACCGAAATCGTCAGAATTTTTCTAAGTACCGAAATCGTCAGAAATTTTCTAAGTACCGAAAACTTCTGAGTCTTTTCAAAGAACCGAAAAAGGCAGAAATTTTCTAAGTACCGAAATCAAAAGAATTTTTCTAAGTACCGAAAACGTCAGAAATTTTCTAAGTACCGAAAACTTCCGAGTCTTTTCTAAGTACCGAAATCGACAGAATTTTTCTAAGTACCGAAATCAACAGAATTTTTCTAAGTACCGAAATCGGCAGAATTTTTCTAAGTACCGAAAACTTCTGAATGTTTAATAAGTATCAAAATCGTAAGTATTTTTCTAAGTACCGAAAATGTCAGAAATTTTCTAAGTACTGCAAACTTCTGAGTCTTTTCAAAGTACCGAAAAAGGCAGAAATTTTCCAAGTACCGAAATCAACAGAATTTTTCTAAGTACCGAATTCGACAGAATTTTTCTAAGTAACGAAAACTTCTGAATGTTTTCTAAGTACCGAAAAAGGCAGAAATTTTGTAAGTACCGAAAACTTCCGAGTCTTTTCTAAGTACCGAAATCGACAGATTTTTTCTAAGTACCGAAATCAACAGAATTTTTCTAAGTACCGAAATCGGCAGAATTTTTCTAAGTACCGAAAACTTCTGTATGTTTAATAAGTATCGAAATCGTAAGAATTTTTCTAAGTACCGAAATCGACTGAATTTTTCTAAGTACCGAAATCAACAGAATTTTTCTAAGTACCGAAAACGTCAGAATTTTTCTAAGTACCGAAAACGTCAGAAATTTTCTAAGTACTGAAAACTTCTGAGTCTTTTCAAAGTACCGAAAAAGGCAGAAATTTTCCAAGTACCGAAATCAACAGAATTTTTCTAAGCACCGAATTCGACAGAATTTTTCTAAGTAACGAAAACTTCTGAATGTTTTCTAAGTACCGAAATCAACAGAATTTTTCTAAGTACCGAATTCGACAGAATTTTTCTAAGTAACGAAAACTTCTGTATGTTTAATAAGTATCGAAATCGTAAGAATTTTTCTAAGTACCGAAAACGTCAGAAATTTTCTAAGTACCGAATACTTCCGAGTCTTTTCTAAGTACCGAGATCGACAGAATTTTTCTAAGTACCGAAAACTTCTGAATGTTTAATAAGTATCGAAATCGTAAGAAGTTTTCTAAGTACCGGAAACGTCAGAAATTTTCTAAGTACCGAAATCACCAGAATTTTTCTAAAAACCGAAATCGTCAGAATTTTTCTAAGTACCGAAATCGGCGGAATTTTTCTAAGTACCGAAATCGTCAGAAATTTTCTAAGTACCGAAAACTTCTGAGTCTTTTCAAAGTACCGAAAAAGGCAGAAATTTTCCAAGTACCGAAATCAACACAATTTTTCTAAGTACCGAATTCGACAGAATTTTTCTAAGTACCGAAAACTTTTGAATGTTTTCTAAGTACCGAAAAAGGCAGAAATTTTCTAAGTACCGAATTCAAAAGAATTTTTCTAAGTACCGAAAACGTCAGAGATTTTCTAAGTACCGAAAACTTCCGAGTCTTTTCTAAGTACCGAAATCGACAGAATTTTTCTAAGTACCGAAATCAACAGAATTTTTCTAAGTACCGAAATCGGCAGAATTTTTCTAAGTACCGAAAACTTCTGAATGTTTAATAAGTATCGAAATCGTAAGTATTTTTCTAAGTACCGAAAATGTCAGAAATTTTCTAAGTATCGAAAAGGTCAGAAATTTTCTAAGATCCGAAATCATCAGAATGTTTTGAAGTACCGAAATCGTCAGAATTTTCTAAGTACCGATATCGTCAGAATTTTTCTAAGTACCGAAATCAAAAGAATTTTTCTAAGTACCGAAAACGTCAGAAATTTTCTAAGTACTGCAAACTTCCTAGTCTTTTCAAAGTACCGAAAAAGGCAGAATTTTTCAAAGTACCGAAATCGTCAGAATTTTCTAAGTACCGAAATCGGCAGAATTTTTCTAAGTACCGAAAACTTCTGAATGTTTAATAAGTATCGAAATCGTAAGAATTTTCCTAAGTACCGAAATTGACTGAATTTTTCTAAGTACCGAAATCAACAGAATTTTTCTAAGTACCGAATTCGACAGAATTTTTCTAAGTACCGAAAATTTTGAATGTTTTCTAAGTACCGAAAAAGGCAGAAATTTTCTATGTACCGAAAACTTCTGAATGTTTTCTTAGTACCGAAATCGACAGAATTTTTCTAAGTACCGAAATCGTCAGAAATTTTCTAAGTACCGAAAACTTCTGAGTCTTTTCAAAGTACCGAAAACGTCAGAAATTTTCTAAGTACCGAAATCAAAAGAATTTTTCTAAGCACCGAAAACGTCAGAAATTTTCTAAGTACTGCAAACTTCCTAGTCTTTTCAAAGTACCGAAAAAGGCAGAATTTTTCTAAGTACCGAAATCAACAGAATTTTTCTAAGTACCGAAATCGGCAGAATTTTTCTAAGTACCGAAAACGTCAGAATTTTTCTAAGTACCGAAAACGTCAGAAATTTTCTGAGTACTGAAAACTTCTGAGTCTTTTCAAAGTAAAGAAAAAGGCAGAAATTTTCCAAGTACCGAAATCAGCAGAATTTTTCTAAGTTCCGAAATCATCAGAATTTTTCTAAGTACCGAAATCATCAGAATTTTTCTAAGTACCGAAAACGTCAGAAATTTTCTAAGTACCGAAAACTTCCGAGTCTTTTCTAAGTACCGAGATCGACAGAATTTTTCTAAGTACCGAAAACTTCTGAATGTTTAATAAGTATCGAAATCGTAAGAATTTTTCTAAGTACCGGAAACGTCAGAAATTTTCTAAGTACCGAAATCACCAGAATTTTTCTAAAAACCGAAATCGTCAGAATTTTTCTAAGTACCGAAATCGGCGGAATTTTTCTAAGTACCGAAATCGTCAGAAATTTTCTAAGTACCGAAAACTTCTGAGTCTTTTCAAAGTACCGAAAAAGGCAGAAATTTTCCAAGTACCCAAATCAACACAATTTTTCTAAGTACCGAATTCGACAGAATTTTTCTAAGTACCGAAAACTTTTGAATGTTTTCTAAGTACCGAAAAAGGCAGAAATTTTCTAAGTACCGAATTCAAAAGAATTTTTCTAAGTACCGAAAACGTCAGAGATTTTCTAAGTACCGAAAACTTCCGAGTCTTTTCTAAGTACCGAAATCGACCGAATTTTTCTAAGTACCGAAATCAACAGAATTTTTCTAAGTACCGAAATCGGCAGAATTTTTCTAAGTACCGAAAACTTCTGAATGTTTAATAAGTATCGAAATCGTAAGTATTTTTCTAAGTACCGAAAATGTCAGAAATTTTCTAAGTATCGAAAAGGTCAGAAATTTTCTAAGATCCGAAATCATCAGAATGTTTTGAAGTACCGAAATCGTCAGAATTTTCTAAGTACCGATATCGTCAGAATTTTTCTAAGTACCGAAATCAAAAGAATTTTTCTAAGTACCGAAAACGTCAGAAATTTTCTAAGTACTGCAAACTTCCTAGTCTTTTCAAAGTACCGAAAAAGGCAGAATTTTTCAAAGTACCGAAATCGTCAGAATTTTCTAAGTACCGAAATCGGCAGAATTTTTCTAAGTACCGAAAACTTCTGAATGTTTAATAAGTATCGAAATCGTAAGAATTTTCCTAAGTACCGAAATTGACTGAATTTTTCTAAGTACCGAAATCAACAGAATTTTTCTAAGTACCGAATTCGACAGAAATTTTCTAAGTACCGAAAACTTCTGAGTCTTTTCAAAGTACCGAAAAAGGCAGAAATTTTCTAAGTACCGAAATCAAAAGAATTTTTCTAAGTACCGAAAACGTCAGAAATTTTCTAAGTACCGAAAACTTCCGAATCTTTTCTAAGTACCGAAATCGACAGAATTTTTCTAAGTACCGAAATCAACAGAATTTTTCTAAGTACCGAAATCGGCAGAATTTTTCTAAGTACCGAAAACTTCTGAATGTTTGATAGGTATCGAAATCGTAAGTATTTTTCTAAGTACCGAAAATGTCAGAAATTTTCTAAGTACTGCAAACTTCTGAGTCTTTCCAAAGTACCGAAAAAGGCAGAAATTTTCCAAGTACCGAAATCAACAGAATTTTTCTAAGTACCGAATTCGACAGAATTTTTCTAAGTAACGAAAACTTCTGAATGTTTTCTAAGTACCGAAAAAGGCAGAAATTTTGTAAGTACCGAAAACTTCCGAGTCTTTTCTAAGTACCGAAATCGACAGATTTTTTCTAAGTACCGAAATCAACCGAATTTTTCTAAGTACCGAAATCATCAGAATTTTTCAAAGTACCGAAAACGTCAGAAATTTTCTAAGTACCGAAAACTTCTGAGTCTTTTCAAAGTACCGAAATCAACGGAATTTTTCTAAGTACCAAATTCAACAGAATTTTTCTAAGTACCGAAATGAACAGAATTTTTCTAAGTACCGAAATCGGCAGAATTTTTCGAAGTACCGAAAACGTCAGAAATTTTCTAAGTACCGAAAACGTCAGAAATTTTCTAAGTACCGAAATCAAAAGAATTTTTCTAAGTACCGAAAACGTCAGAAATTTTCTAAGTACTGCAAACTTCCTAGTCTTTTCAAAGTACCGAAAAAGGCAGAATTTTTCAAAGTACCGAAATCGTCAGAATTATCTAAGTACCGAAATCGGCAGAATTTTTCTAAGTACCGAAAACTTCTGTATGTTTAATAAGTATCGAAATCGTAAGAATTTTTCTAAGTATCGAAATCGACTGAATTTTTCTAAGTACCGAAATCATCAGAATTTTTCAAAGTACCGAAAACGTCAGAAATTTTCTAAGTACCGAAAACTTCTGAGTCTTTTCAAAGAACCGAAAAAGGCAGAAATTTTCTAAGTACCGAAATCAAAAGAATTTTTCTAAGTACCGAAAACGTCAGAAATTTTCTAAGTACTGCAAACTTCCTAGTCTTTTCAAAGTACCGAAAAAGGCAGAATTTTTCAAAGTACCGAAATCGTCAGAATTTTCTAAGTACCGAAATCGGCAGAATTTTTCTAAGTACCGAAAACTTCTGAATGTTTAATAAGTATCGAAATCGTAAGAATTTTCCTAAGTACCGAAATTGACTGAATTTTTCTAAGTACCGAAATCAACAGAATTTTTCTAAGTACCGAATTCGACAGAAATTTTCTAAGTACCGAAAACTTCTGAGTCTTTTCAAAGTACCGAAAAAGGCAGAAATTTTCTAAGTACCGAAATCAAAAGAATTTTTCTAAGTACCGAAAACGTCAGAAATTTTCTAAGTACCGAAAACTTCCGAATCTTTTCTAAGTACCGAAATCGACAGAATTTTTCTAAGTACCGAAATCAACAGAATTTTTCTAAGTACCGAAATCGGCAGAATTTTTCTAAGTACCGAAAACTTCTGAATGTTTGATAAGTATCGAAATCGTAAGTATTTTTCTAAGTACCGAAAATGTCAGAAATTTTCTAAGTACTGCAAACTTCTGAGTCTTTTCAAAGTACCGAAAAAGGCAGAAATTTTCCAAGTACCGAAATCAACAGAATTTTTCTAAGTACCGAATTCGACAGAATTTTTCTAAGTAACGAAATGAACAGAATTTTTCTAAGTACCGAAATCGGCAGAATTTTTCGAAGTACCGAAAACGTCAGAAATTTTCTAAGTACCGAAAACGTCAGAAATTTTCTAAGTACCGAAATCAAAAGAATTTTTCTAAGTACCGAAAACGTCAGAAATTTTCTAAGTACTGCAAACTTCCTAGTCTTTTCAAAGTACCGAAAAAGGCAGAATTTTTCAAAGTACCGAAATCGTCAGAATTATCTAAGTACCGAAATCGGCAGAATTTTTCTAAGTACCGAAAACTTCTGTATGTTTAATAAGTATCGAAATCGTAAGAATTTTTCTAAGTATCGAAATCGACTGAATTTTTCTAAGTACCGAAATCATCAGAATTTTTCAAAGTACCGAAAACGTCAGAAATTTTCTAAGTACCGAAAACTTCTGAGTCTTTTCAAAGTACCGAAATCAACGGAATTTTTCTAAGTACCAAATTCAACAGAATTTTTCTAAGTACCGAAATGAACAGAATTTTTCTAAGTACCGAAATCGGCAGAATTTTTCGAAGTACCGAAAACGTCAGAAATTTTCTAAGTACCGAAAACGTCAGAAATTTTCTAAGTACCGAAATCAAAAGAATTTTTCTAAGTACCGAAAACGTCAGAAATTTTCTAAGTACTGCAAACTTCCTAGTCTTTTCAAAGTACCGAAAAAGGCAGAATTTTTCTAAGTACCGAAATCGACAGAATTTTTCTAAGTACCGAAATCGTCAGAATTTTTCTAAGTACCGAAATCGTCAGAAATTTTCTAAGTACCGAAAACTTCTGAGTCTTTTCAAAGAACCGAAAAAGGCAGAAATTTTCTAAGTACCGAAATCAAAAGAATTTTTCTAAGTACCGAAAACGTCAGAAATTTTCTAAGTACTGCAAACTTCCTAGTCTTTTCAAAGTACCGAAAAAGGCAGAATTTTTCAAAGTACCGAAATCGTCAGAATTTTCTAAGTACCGAAATCGGCAGAATTTTTCTAAGTACCGAAAACTTCTGAATGTTTAATAAGTATCGAAATCGTAAGAATTTTCCTAAGTACCGAAATTGACTGAATTTTTCTAAGTACCGAAATCAACAGAATTTTTCTAAGTACCGAATTCGACAGAAATTTTCTAAGTACCGAAAACTTCTGAGTCTTTTCAAAGTACCGAAAAAGGCAGAAATTTTCTAAGTACCGAAATCAAAAGAATTTTTCTAAGTACCGAAAACGTCAGAAATTTTCTAAGTACCGAAAACTTCCGAATCTTTTCTAAGTACCGAAATCGACAGAATTTTTCTAAGTACCGAAATCAACAGAATTTTTCTAAGTACCGAAATCGGCAGAATTTTTCTAAGTACCGAAAACTTCTGAATGTTTGATAAGTATCGAAATCGTAAGTATTTTTCTAAGTACCGAAAATGTCAGAAATTTTCTAAGTACTGCAAACTTCTGAGTCTTTTCAAAGTACCGAAAAAGGCAGAAATTTTCCAAGTACCGAAATCAACAGAATTTTTCTAAGTACCGAATTCGACAGAATTTTTCTAAGTAACGAAAACTTCTGAATGTTTTCTAAGTACCGAAAAAGGCAGAAATTTTGTAAGTACCGAAAACTTCCGAGTCTTTTCTAAGTACCGAAATCGACAGATTTTTTCTAAGTACCGAAATGAACAGAATTTTTCTAAGTACCGAAATCGGCAGAATTTTTCGAAGTACCGAAAACGTCAGAAATTTTCTAAGTACCGAAAACGTCAGAAATTTTCTAAGTACCGAAATCAAAAGAATTTTTCTAAGTACCGAAAACGTCAGAAATTTTCTAAGTACTGCAAACTTCCTAGTCTTTTCAAAGTACCGAAAAAGGCAGAATTTTTCAAAGTACCGAAATCGTCAGAATTATCTAAGTACCGAAATCGGCAGAATTTTTCTAAGTACCGAAAACTTCTGTATGTTTAATAAGTATCGAAATCGTAAGAATTTTTCTAAGTATCGAAATCGACTGAATTTTTCTAAGTACCGAAATCATCAGAATTTTTCAAAGTACCGAAAACGTCAGAAATTTTCTAAGTACCGAAAACTTCTGAGTCTTTTCAAAGTACCGAAATCAACGGAATTTTTCTAAGTACCAAATTCAACAGAATTTTTCTAAGTACCGAAATGAACAGAATTTTTCTAAGTACCGAAATCGGCAGAATTTTTCGAAGTACCGAAAACGTCAGAAATTTTCTAAGTACCGAAAACGTCAGAAATTTTCTAAGTACCGAAATCAAAAGAATTTTTCTAAGTACCGAAAACGTCAGAAATTTTCTAAGTACTGCAAACTTCCTAGTCTTTTCAAAGTACCGAAAAAGGCAGAATTTTTCTAAGTACCGAAATCGACAGAATTTTTCTAAGTACCGAAATCGTCAGAATTTTTCTAAGTACCGAAATCGTCAGAAATTTTCTAAGTACCGAAAACTTCTGAGTCTTTTCAAAGAACCGAAAAAGGCAGAAATTTTCTAAGTACCGAAATCAAAAGAATTTTTCTAAGTACCGAAAACGTCAGAAATTTTCTAAGTACCGAAAACTTCCGAGTCTTTTCTAAGTACCGAAATCGACAGAATTTTTCTAAGTACCGAAATCAACAGAATTTTTCTAAGTACCGAAATCGGCAGAATTTTTCTAAGTACCGAAAACTTCTGAATGTTTAATAAGTATCAAAATCGTAAGTATTTTTCTAAGTACCGAAAATGTCAGAAATTTTCTAAGTACTGCAAACTTCTGAGTCTTTTCAAAGTACCGAAAAAGGCAGAAATTTTCCAAGTACCGAAATCAACAGAATTTTTCTAAGTACCGAATTCGACAGAATTTTTCTAAGTAACGAAAACTTCTGAACGTTTTCTAAGTACCGAAAAAGGCAGAAATTTTGTAAGTACCGAAAACTTCCGAGTCTTTTCTAAGTACCTAAATCGACAGATTTTTTCTAAGTACCGAAATCAACAGAATTTTTCTAAGTACCGAAATCGGCAGAATTTTTCTAAGTACCGAAAATGTCAGAAATTTTCTAAGTACCGAAAACGTCAGATATTTTCTAAGTACTGAAAACTTCTGAGTCTTTTCAAAGTACCGAAAAAGGCAGAAATTTTCCAAGTACCGAAATCGACAGAATTTTTCTAAGTACCGAAAACGTCAGAAATTTTCTAAGTATCGAAAAGGTCAGAAATTTTCTAAGATCCGAAATCATCAGAATGTTTCTAAGTACCGAAATCGTCAGAATTTTCTAAGTACCGATATCGTCAGAATTTTTCTAAGTACCGAAATCAAAAGAATTTTTCTAAGTACCGAAAACGTCAGAAATTTTCTAAGTACTGCAAACTTCCTAGTCTTTTCAAAGTACCGAAAAAGGCAGAATTTTGCAAAGTACCGAAATCGTCAGAATTATCTAAGTACCGAAATCGGCAGAATTTTTCGAAGTACCGAAAACTTCTGTATGTTTAATAAGTATCGAAATCGTAAGAATTTTTCTAAGTACCGAAATCGACTGAATTTTTCTAAGTACCGAAATCAACAGAATTTTTCTAAGTACCGAAATCGGCAGAATTTTTCTAAGTACCGAAAACGTCAGAATTTTTCTAAGTACCGAAAACGTCAGAAATTTTCTAAGTACTGAAAACTTCTGAGTCTTTTCAAAGTACCGAAAAAGGCAGAAATTTTCCAAGTACCGAAATCAACAGAATTTTTCTAAGTTCCGAATTCGACAGAATTTTTCAAAGTACCGAAAACTTCCGAGTCTTTTCTAAGTACCGAAATCGACAGAATTTTTCTAAGTACCGAAATCAACAGAATTTTTCTAAGTACCGAATTCGACAGAATTTTTCTAAGTAACGAAAACTTCTGAATGTTTTCTAAGTACCGAAATCGGCAGAATTTTTCGAAGTACCGAAAACGTCAGAAATTTTCTAAGTACCGAAAACGTCAGAAATTTTCTAAGTACCGAAATCAAAAGAATTTTTCTAAGTACTGAAAACTTCCGAGTCTTTTCTAAGTACCGAGATCGACAGAATTTTTCTAAGTACCGAAAACTTCTGAATGTTTAATAAGTATCGAAATCGTAAGAATTTTTCTAAGTACCGGAAACGTCAGAAATTTTCTAAGTACCGAAATCACCAGAATTTTTCTAAAAACCGAAATCGTCAGAATTTTTCTAAGTACCGAAATCGGCGGAATTTTTCTAAGTACCGAAATCGTCAGAAATTTTCTAAGTACCGAAAACTTCTGAGTCTTTTCAAAGTACCGAAAAAGGCAGAAATTTTCCAAGTACCGAAATCAACACAATTTTTCTAAGTACCGAATTCGACAGAATTTTTCTAAGTACCGAAAACTTTTGAATGTTTTCTAAGTACCGAAAAAGGCAGAAATTTTCTAAGTACCGAATTCAAAAGAATTTTTCTAAGTACCGAAAACGTCAGAGATTTTCTAAGTACCGAAAACTTCCGAGTCTTTTCTAAGTACCGAAATCGACAGAATTTTTCTAAGTACCGAAATCAACAGAATTTTTCTAAGTACCGAAATCGGTAGAATTTTTCTAAGTACCGAAAACTTCTGAATGTTTAATAAGTATCGAAATCGTAAGTATTTTTCTAAGTACCGAAAATGTCAGAAATTTTCTAAGTATCGAAAAGGTCAGAAATTTTCTAAGATCCGAAATCATCAGAATGTTTTGAAGTACCGAAATCGTCAGAATTTTCTAAGTACCGATATCGTCAGAATTTTTCTAAGTACCGAAATCGTCAGAATTTTTCTAAGTACCGAAATCGTCAGAAATTTTCTAAGTACCGAAAACTTCTGAGTCTTTTCAAAGAACCGAAAAAGGCAGAAATTTTCTAAGAACCGAAATCAAAAGAATTTTTCTAAGTACCGAAAACGTCAGAAATTTTCTAAGTACCGAAAACTTCCGAGTCTTTTCTAAGTACCGAAATCGACAGAATTTTTCTAAGTACCGAAATCAACAGAATTTTTCTAAGTACCGAAATCGGCAGAATTTTTCTAAGTACCGAAAACTTCTGAATGTTTAATAAGTATCAAAATCGTAAGTATTTTTCTAAGTACCGAAAATGTCAGAAATTTTCTAAGTACTGCAAACTTCTGAGTCTTTTCAAAGTACCGAAAAAGGCAGAAATTTTCCAAGTACCGAAATCAACAGAATTTTTCTAAGTACCGAATTCGACAGAATTTTTCTAAGTAACGAAAACTTCTGAATGTTTTCTAAGTACCGAAAAAGGCAGAAATTTTGTAAGTACCGAAAACTTCCGAGTCTTTTCTAAGTACCGAAATCGACAGATTTTTTCTAAGTACCGAAATCAACAGAATTTTTCTAAGTACCGAAATCGGCAGAATTTTTCTAAGTACCGAAAATGTCAGAAATTTTCTAAGTACCGAAAACGTCAGATATTTTCTAAGTACTGAAAACTTCTGAGTCTTTTCAAAGTACCGAAAAAGGCAGAAATTTTCCAAGTACCGAAATCGACAGAATTTTTCTAAGTACCGAAAACGTCAGAAATTTTCTAAGTATCGAAAAGGTCAGAAATTTTCTAAGATCCGAAATCATCAGAATGTTTCTAAGTACCGAAATCGTCAGAATTTTCTAAGTACCGATATCGTCAGAATTTTTCTAAGTACCGAAATCAAAAGAATTTTTCTAAGTACCGAAAACGTCAGAAATTTTCTAAGTACTGCAAACTTCCTAGTCTTTTCAAAGTACCGAAAAAGGCAGAATTTTGCAAAGTACCGAAATCGTCAGAATTATCTAAGTACCGAAATCGGCAGAATTTTTCTAAGTACCGAAAACTTCTGTATGTTTAATAAGTATCGAAATCGTAAGAATTTTTCTAAGTACCGAAATCGACTGAATTTTTCTAAGTACCGAAATCAACAGAATTTTTCTAAGTACCGAAATCGGCAGAATTTTTCTAAGTACCGAAAACGTCAGAATTTTTCTAAGTACCGAAAACGTCAGAAATTTTCTAAGTACTGAACACTTCTGAGTCTTTTCAAAGTACCGAAAAAGGCAGAAATTTTCCAAGTACCGAAATCAACAGAATTTTTCTAAGTTCCGAAATCAACAGAATTTTTCTAAGTACCGAAATCGGCAGAATTTTTCTAAGTACCGAAAACTTCTGAATGTTTAATAAGTATCGAAATCGTAAGTATTTTTCTAAGTACCGAAAATGTCAGAAATTTTCTAAGTACTGCAAACTTCTGAGTCTTTTCAAAGTACCGAAAAAGGCAGAAATTTTCCAAGTACCGAAATCAACAGAATTTTTCTAAGTACCGAATTCGACAGAATTTTTCTAAGTAACGAAAACTTCTGAATGTTTTCTAAGTACCGAAATCGGCAGAATTTTTCGAAGTACCGAAAACGTCAGAAATTTTCTAAGTACCGAAAACGTCAGAAATTTTCTAAGTACCGAAATCAAAAGAATTTTTCTAAGTACCGAAAACGTCAGAAATTTTCTAAGTACTGCAAACTTCCTAGTCTTTTCAAAGTACCGAAAAAGGCAGAATTTTTCTAAGTACCGAAATCAACAGAATTTTTCTAAGTACCGAAATCGGCAGAATTTTTCTAAGTACCGAAAACGTCAGAATTTTTCTAAGTACCGAAAACGTCAGAAATTTTCTAAGTACCGAAAACTTCCGAGTCTTTTCTAAGTACCGAGATCGACAGAATTTTTCTAAGTACCGAAAACTTCTGAATGTTTAATAAGTATCGAAATCGTAAGAATTTTTCTAAGTACAGGAAACGTCAGAAATTTTCTAAGTACCGAAATCACCAGAATTTTTCTAAAAACCGAAATCGTCAGAATTTTTCTAAGTACCGAAATCGGCGGAATTTTTCTAAGTACCGAAATCGTCAGAAATTTTCTGAGTACCGAAAACTTCTGAGTCTTTTCAAAGTACCGAAAAAGGCAGAAATTTTCCAAGTACCGAAATTAACACAATTTTTCTAAGTAACGAATTCGACAGAATTTTTCTAAGTACCGAAAACTTTTGAATGTTTTCTAAGTACCGAAAAAGGCAGAAATTTTCTAAGTACCGAATTCAAAAGAATTTTTCTAAGTACCGAAAACGTCAGAGATTTTCTAAGTACCGAAAACTTCCGAGTCTTTTCTAAGTACCGAAATCGACAGAATTTTTCTAAGTACCGAAATCAACAGAATTTTTCTAAGTACCGAAATCGGTAGAATTTTTCTAAGTACCGAAAACTTCTGAATGTTTAATAAGTATCGAAATCGTAAGTATTTTTCTAAGTACCGAAAATGTCAGAAATTTTCTAAGTATCGAAAAGGTCAGAAATTTTCTAAGATCCGAAATCATCAGAATGTTTTGAAGTACCGAAATCGTCAGAATTTTCTAAGTACCGATATCGTCAGAATTTTTCTAAGTACCGAAATCGTCAGAATTTTTCTAAGTACCGAAATCGTCAGAAATTTTCTAAGTACCGAAAACTTCTGAGTCTTTTCAAAGAACCGAAAAAGGCAGAAATTTTCTAAGTACCGAAATCAAAAGAATTTTTCTAAGTACCGAAAACGTCAGAAATTTTCTAAGTACCGAAAACTTCCGAGTCTTTTCTAAGTACCGAAATCGACAGAATTTTTCTAAGTACCGAAATCAACAGAATTTTTCTAAGTACCGAAATCGGCAGAATTTTTCTAAGTACCGAAAACTTCTGAATGTTTAATAAGTATCAAAATCGTAAGTATTTTTCTAAGTACCGAAAATGTCAGAAATTTTCTAAGTACTGCAAACTTCTGAGTCTTTTCAAAGTACCGAAAAAGGCAGAAATTTTCCAAGTACCGAAATCAACAGAATTTTTCTAAGTACCGAATTCGACAGAATTTTTCTAAGTAACGAAAACTTCTGAATGTTTTCTAAGTACCGAAAAAGGCAGAAATTTTGTAAGTACCGAAAACTTCCGAGTCTTTTCTAAGTACCGAAATCGACAGATTTTTTCTAAGTACCGAAATCAACAGAATTTTTCTAAGTACCGAAATCGGCAGAATTTTTCTAAGTACCGAAAATGTCAGAAATTTTCTAAGTACCGAAAACGTCAGATATTTTCTAAGTACTGAAAACTTCTGAGTCTTTTCAAAGTACCGAAAAAGGCAGAAATTTTCCAAGTACCGAAATCGACAGAATTTTTCTAAGTACCGAAAACGTCAGAAATTTTCTAAGTATCGAAAAGGTCAGAAATTTTCTAAGATCCGAAATCATCAGAATGTTTCTAAGTACCGAAATCGTCAGAATTTTCTAAGTACCGATATCGTCAGAATTTTTCTAAGTACCGAAATCAAAAGAATTTTTCTAAGTACCGAAAACGTCAGAAATTTTCTAAGTACTGCAAACTTCCTAGTCTTTTCAAAGTACCGAAAAAGGCAGAATTTTGCAAAGTACCGAAATCGTCAGAATTATCTAAGTACCGAAATCGGCAGAATTTTTCTAAGTACCGAAAACTTCTGTATGTTTAATAAGTATCGAAATCGTAAGAATTTTTCTAAGTACCGAAATCGACTGAATTTTTCTAAGTACCGAAATCAACAGAATTTTTCTAAGTACCGAAATCGGCAGAATTTTTCTAAGTACCGAAAACGTCAGAATTTTTCTAAGTACCGAAAACGTCAGAAATTTTCTAAGTACTGAACACTTCTGAGTCTTTTCAAAGTACCGAAAAAGGCAGAAATTTTCCAAGTACCGAAATCAACAGAATTTTTCTAAGTTCCGAAATCAACAGAATTTTTCTAAGTACCGAAATCGGCAGAATTTTTCTAAGTACCGAAAACTTCTGAATGTTTAATAAGTATCGAAATCGTAAGTATTTTTCTAAGTACCGAAAATGTCAGAAATTTTCTAAGTACTGCAAACTTCTGAGTCTTTTCAAAGTACCGAAAAAGGCAGAAATTTTCCAAGTACCGAAATCAACAGAATTTTTCTAAGTACCGAATTCGACAGAATTTTTCTAAGTAACGAAAACTTCTGAATGTTTTCTAAGTACCGAAATCGGCAGAATTTTTCGAAGTACCGAAAACGTCAGAAATTTTCTAAGTACCGAAAACGTCAGAAATTTTCTAAGTACCGAAATCAAAAGAATTTTTCTAAGTACCGAAAACGTCAGAAATTTTCTAAGTACTGCAAACTTCCTAGTCTTTTCAAAGTACCGAAAAAGGCAGAATTTTTCTAAGTACCGAAATCAACAGAATTTTTCTAAGTACCGAAATCGGCAGAATTTTTCTAAGTACCGAAAACGTCAGAATTTTTCTAAGTACCGAAAACGTCAGAAATTTTCTAAGTACCGAAAACTTCCGAGTCTTTTCTAAGTACCGAGATCGACAGAATTTTTCTAAGTACCGAAAACTTCTGAATGTTTAATAAGTATCGAAATCGTAAGAATTTTTCTAAGTACAGGAAACGTCAGAAATTTTCTAAGTACCGAAATCACCAGAATTTTTCTAAAAACCGAAATCGTCAGAATTTTTCTAAGTACCGAAATCGGCGGAATTTTTCTAAGTACCGAAATCGTCAGAAATTTTCTGAGTACCGAAAACTTCTGAGTCTTTTCAAAGTACCGAAAAAGGCAGAAATTTTCCAAGTACCGAAATTAACACAATTTTTCTAAGTAACGAATTCGACAGAATTTTTCTAAGTACCGAAAACTTTTGAATGTTTTCTAAGTACCGAAAAAGGCAGAAATTTTCTAAGTACCGAATTCAAAAGAATTTTTCTAAGTACCGAAAACGTCAGAGATTTTCTAAGTACCGAAAACTTCCGAGTCTTTTCTAAGTACCGAAATCGACAGAATTTTTCTAAGTACCGAAATCAACAGAATTTTTCTAAGTACCGAAATCGGCAGAATTTTTCTAAGTACCGAAAACTTCTGAATGTTTAATAAGTATCGAAATCGTAAGTATTTTTCTAAGTACCGAAAATGTCAGAAATTTTCTAAGTATGCAAACTTCTGAGTCTTTTCAAAGTACCGAAAAAGGCAGAAATTTTCTAATTACCGAAATCAAAAGAATTTTTCCAAGTACCGAAAACGTCAGAAATTTTCTAAGTACCGAAAACTTCCGAGTCTTTTCTAAGTACCGAAATCGACAGAATTTTTCTAAGTACCGAAATCAACAGAATTTTTCTAAGTACCGAAATCGGCAGAATTTTTCTAAGTACCGAAAACTTCTGAATGTTTAATAAGTATCAAAATCGTAAGTATTTTTCTAAGTACCGAAAATGTCAGAAATTTTCTAAGTACTGCAAACTTCTGAGTCTTTTCAAAGTACCGAAAAAGGCAGAAATTTTCCAAGTACCGAAATCAACAGAATTTTTCTAAGTACCGAATTCGACAGAATTTTTCTAAGTAACGAAAACTTCTGAACGTTTTCTAAGTACCGAAAAAGGCAGAAATTTTGTAAGTACCGAAAACTTCCGAGTCTTTTCTAAGTACCTAAATCGACAGATTTTTTCTAAGTACCGAAATCAGCAGAATTTTTCTAAGTACCGAAATGGGCAGAATTTTTCTAAGTACCGAAAATGTCAGAAATTTTCTAAGTACCGAAAACGTCAGATATTTTCTAAGTACTGAAAACTTCTGAGTCTTTTCAAAGTACCGAAAAAGGCAGAAATTTTCCAAGTACCGAAATCGACAGAATTTTTTTAAGTACCGAAAACGTCAGAAATTTTCTAAGTATCGAAAAGGTCAGAAATTTTCTAAGATCCGAAATCATCAGAATGTTTCTAAGTACCGAAATCGTCAGAATTTTCTAAGTACCGATATCGTCAGAATTTTTCTAAGTACCGAAATCAAAAGAATTTTTCTAAGTACCGAAAACGTCAGAAATTTTCTAAGTACTGCAAACTTCCTAGTCTTTTCAAAGTACCGAAAAAGGCAGAATTTTGCAAAGTACCGAAATCGTCAGAATTATCTAAGTACCGAAATCGGCAGAATTTTTCTAAGTACCGAAAACTTCTGTATGTTTAATAAGTATCGAAATCGTAAGAATTTTTCTAAGTACCGAAATCGACTGAATTTTTCTAAGTACCGAAATCAACAGAATTTTTCTAAGTACCGAAATCGGCAGAATTTTTCTAAGTACCGAAAACGTCAGAATTTTTCTAAGTACCGAAAACGTCAGAAATTTTCTAAGTACTGAAAACTTCTGAGTCTTTTCAAAGTACCGAAAAAGGCAGAAATTTTCCAAGTACCGAAATCAACAGAATTTTTCTAAGTTCCGAATTCGACAGAATTTTTCAAAGTACCGAAAACTTCCGAGTCTTTTCTAAGTACCGAAATCAACAGAATTTTTCTAAGTACCGAATTCGACAGAATTTTTCTAAGTAACGAAAACTTCTGAATGTTTTCTAAGTACCGAAATCGGCAGAATTTTTCGAAGTACCGAAAACGTCAGAAATTTTCTAAGTACCGAAATCAAAAGAATTTTTCTAAGTACCGAAAACGTCAGAAATTTTCTAAGTACTGCAAACTTCCTAGTCTTTTCAAAGTACCGAAAAAGGCAGAATTTTTCTAAGTACCGAAATCAACAGAATTTTTCTAAGTACCGAAATCGGCAGAATTTTTCTAAGTACCGAAAACGTCAGAATTTTTCTAAGTACCGAAAACGTCAGAAATTTTCTAAGTACCGAAAACTTCCGAGTCTTTTCTAAGTATCGAGATCGACAGAATTTTTCTAAGTACCGAAAACTTCTGAATGTTTAATAAGTATCGAAATCGTAAGAATTTTTCTAAGTACCGGAAACGTCAGAAATTTTCTAAGTACCGAAATCACCAGAATTTTTCTAAAAACCGAAATCGTCAGAATTTTTCTAAGTACCGAAATCGGCGGAATTTTTCTAAGTACCGAAATCGTCAGAAATTTTCTAAGTACCGAAAACTTCTGAGTCTTTTCAAAGTACCGAAAAAGGCAGAAATTTTCCAAGTACCGAAATCAACACAATTTTTCTAAGTACCGAATTCGACAGAATTTTTATAAGTACCGAAAACTTTTGAATGTTTTCAAAGTACCGAAAAAGGCAGAAATTTTCTAAGTACCGAATTCAAAAGAATTTTTCTAAGTACCGAAAACGTCAGAGATTTTCTAAGTACCGAAAACTTCCGAGTCTTTTCTAAGTACCGAAATCGACAGAATTTTTCTAAGTACCGAAATCAACAGAATTTTTCTAAGTACCGAAATCGGCAGAATTTTTCTAAGTACCGAAAACTTCTGAATGTTTAATAAGTATCGAAATCGTAAGTATTTTTCTAAGTACCGAAAATGTCAGAAATTTTCTAAGTATCGAAAAGGTCAGAAATTTTCTAAGATCCGAAATCATCAGAATGTTTTGAAGTACCGAAATCGTCAGAATTTTCTAAGTACCGATATCGTCAGAATTTTTCTAAGTACCGAAATCAAAAGAATTTTTCTAAGTACCGAAAACGTCAGAAATTTTCTAAGTACTGAAAACTTCTGAGTCTTTTCAAAGTACCGAAAAAGGCAGAAATTTTCCAAGTACCGAAATCAACAGAATTTTTCTAAGTTCCGAATTCGACAGAATTTTTCAAAGTACCGAAAACTTCCGAGTCTTTTCTAAGTACCGAAATCGACAGAATTTTTCTAAGTACCGAAATCAACAGAATTTTTCTAAGTACCGAAATCGGCAGAATTTTTCTAAGTACCGAAAACTTCTGAATGTTTAATAAGTATCGAAATCGTAAGTATTTTTCTAAGTACCGAAAATGTCAGAAATTTTCTAAGTACTGCAAACTTCTGAGTCTTTTCAAAGTACCGAAAAAGGCAGAAATTTTCCAAGTACCGAAATCAACAGAATTTTTCTAAGTACCGAATTCGACAGAATTTTTCTAAGTAACGAAAACTTCTGAATGTTTTCTAAGTACCGAAATCGGCAGAATTTTTCGAAGTACCGAAAACGTCAGAAATTTTCTAAGTACCGAAAACGTCAGAAATTTTCTAAGTACCGAAATCAAAAGAATTTTTCTAAGTACCGAAAACGTCAGAAATTTTCTAAGTACTGCAAACTTCCTAGTCTTTTCAAAGTACCGAAAAAGGCAGAATTTTTCTAAGTACCGAAATCAACAGAATTTTTTTAAAGTACCGAAATCGGCAGAATTTTTCTAAGTACCGAAAACGTCAGAATTTTTCTAAGTACCGAAAACGTCAGAAATTTTCTAAGTACCGAAAACTTCCGAGTCTTTTCTAAGTACCGAGATCGACAGAAATTTTCTAAGTACCGAAATCACCAGAATTTTTCTAAAAACCGAAATCGTCAGAATTTTTTTAAGTACCGAAATCGGCGGAATTTTTCTAAGTACCGAAATCGTCAGAAATTTTCTAAGTACCGAAAACTTCTGAGTCTTTTCAAAGTACCGAAAAAGGCAGAAATTTTCCAAGTACCGAAATCAACACAATTTTTCTAAGTACCGAATTCGACAGAATTTTTCTAAGTACCGAAAACTTTTGAATGTTTTCTAAGTACCGAAAAAGGCAGAAATTTTCTAAGTACCGAATTCAAAAGAATTTTTCTAAGTACCGAAAACTTCCGAGTCTTTTCTAAGTACCGAAATCGACAGAATTTTTCTAAGTACCGAAATCAACAGAATTTTTCTAAGTACCGAAATCGGCAGAATTTTTCTAAGTACCGAAAACTTCTGAATGTTTAATAAGTATCGAAATCGTAAGTATTTTTCTAAGTACCGAAAATGTCAGAAATTTTCTAAGTATCGAAAAGGTCAGAAATTTTCTAAGATCCGAAATCATCAGAATGTTTTGAAGTACCGAAATCGTCAGAATTTTCTAAGTACCGATATCGTCAGAATTTTTCTAAGTACCGAAATCAAAAGAATTTTTCTAAGTACCGAAAACGTCAGAAATTTTCTAAGTACTGCAAACTTCCTAGTCTTTTCAAAGTACCGAAAAAGGCAGAATTTTTCAAAGTACCGAAATCGTCAGAATTTTCTAAGTACCGAAATCGGCAGAATTTTTCTAAGTACCGAAAACTTCTGAATGTTTAATAAGTATCGAAATCGTAAGAATTTTCCTAAGTACCGAAATTGACTGAATTTTTCTAAGTACCGAAATCAACAGAATTTTTCTAAGTACCGAATTCGACAGAATTTTTCTAAGTACCGAAAATTTTGAATGTTTTCTAAGTACCGAAAAAGGCAGAAATTTTCTATGTACCGAAAACTTCTGAATGTTTTCTTAGTACCGAAATCGACAGAATTTTTCTAAGTACCGAAATCGTCAGAAATTTTCTAAGTACCGAAAACTTCTGAGTCTTTTCAAAGTACCGAAAACGTCAGAAATTTTCTAAGTACCGAAATCAAAAGAATTTTTCTAAGTACCGAAAACGTCAGAAATTTTCTAAGTACTGCAAACTTCCTAGTCTTTTCAAAGTACCGAAAAAGGCAGAATTTTTCTAAGTACCGAAATCAACAGAATTTTTCTAAGTACCGAAATCGGCAGAATTTTTCTAAGTACCGAAAACGTCAGAATTTTTCTAAGTACCGAAAACGTCAGAAATTTTCTAAGTACTGAAAACTTCTGAGTCTTTTCAAAGTAAAGAAAAAGGCAGAAATTTTCCAAGTACCGAAATCAGCAGAATTTTTCTAAGTTCCGAAATCATCAGAATTTTTCTAAGTACCGAAATCATCAGAATTTTTCTAAGTACCGAAAACGTCAGAAATTTTCTAAGTACCGAAAACTTCCGAGTCTTTTCTAAGTACCGAGATCGACAGAATTTTTCTAAGTACCGAAAACTTCTGAATGTTTAATAAGTATCGAAATCGTAAGAATTTTTCTAAGTACCGGAAACGTCAGAAATTTTCTAAGTACCGAAATCACCAGAATTTTTCTAAAAACCGAAATCGTCAGAATTTTTCTAAGTACCGAAATCGGCGGAATTTTTCTAAGTACCGAAATCGTCAGAAATTTTCTAAGTACCGAAAACTTCTGAGTCTTTTCAAAGTACCGAAAAAGACAGAAATTTTCCAAGTACCGAAATCAACACAATTTTTCTAAGTACCGAAATCGTCAGAATTTTCTAAGTACCGATATCGTCAGAATTTTTCTAAGTACCGAAATCAAAAGAATTTTTCTAAGTACCGAAAACGTCAGAAATTTTCTAAGTACTGCAAACTTCCTAGTCTTTTCAAAGTACCGAAAAAGGCAGAATTTTGCAAAGTACCGAAATCGTCAGAATTATCTAAGTACCGAAATCGGCAGAATTTTTCTAAGTACCGAAAACTTCTGTATGTTTAATAAGTATCGAAATCGTAAGAATTTTTCTAAGTACCGAAATCGACTGAATTTTTCTAAGTACCGAAATCAACAGAATTTTTCTAAGTACCGAAATCGGCAGAATTTTTCTAAGTACCGAAAACGTCAGAATTTTTCTAAGTACCGAAAACGTCAGAAATTTTCTAAGTACTGAAAACTTCTGAGTCTTTTCAAAGTACCGAAAAAGGCAGAAATTTTCCAAGTACCGAAATCAACAGAATTTTTCTAAGTTCCGAATTCGACAGAATTTTTCAAAGTACCGAAAACTTCCGAGTCTTTTCTAAGTACCGAAATCAACAGAATTTTTCTAAGTACCGAATTCGACAGAATTTTTCTAAGTAACGAAAACTTCTGAATGTTTTCTAAGTACCGAAATCGGCAGAATTTTTCGAAGTACCGAAAACGTCAGAAATTTTCTAAGTACCGAAATCAAAAGAATTTTTCTAAGTACCGAAAACGTCAGAAATTTTCTAAGTACTGCAAACTTCCTAGTCTTTTCAAAGTACCGAAAAAGGCAGAATTTTTCTAAGTACCGAAATCAACAGAATTTTTCTAAGTACCGAAATCGGCAGAATTTTTCTAAGTACCGAAAACGTCAGAATTTTTCTAAGTACCGAAAACGTCAGAAATTTTCTAAGTACCGAAAACTTCCGAGTCTTTTCTAAGTATCGAGATCGACAGAATTTTTCTAAGTACCGAAAACTTCTGAATGTTTAATAAGTATCGAAATCGTAAGAATTTTTCTAAGTACCGGAAACGTCAGAAATTTTCTAAGTACCGAAATCACCAGAATTTTTCTAAAAACCGAAATCGTCAGAATTTTTCTAAGTACCGAAATCGGCGGAATTTTTCTAAGTACCGAAATCGTCAGAAATTTTCTAAGTACCGAAAACTTCTGAGTCTTTTCAAAGTACCGAAAAAGGCAGAAATTTTCCAAGTACCGAAATCAACACAATTTTTCTAAGTACCGAATTCGACAGAATTTTTATAAGTACCGAAAACTTTTGAATGTTTTCAAAGTACCGAAAAAGGCAGAAATTTTCTAAGTACCGAATTCAAAAGAATTTTTCTAAGTACCGAAAACGTCAGAGATTTTCTAAGTACCGAAAACTTCCGAGTCTTTTCTAAGTACCGAAATCGACAGAATTTTTCTAAGTACCGAAATCAACAGAATTTTTCTAAGTACCGAAATCGGCAGAATTTTTCTAAGTACCGAAAACTTCTGAATGTTTAATAAGTATCGAAATCGTAAGTATTTTTCTAAGTACCGAAAATGTCAGAAATTTTCTAAGTATCGAAAAGGTCAGAAATTTTCTAAGATCCGAAATCATCAGAATGTTTTGAAGTACCGAAATCGTCAGAATTTTCTAAGTACCGATATCGTCAGAATTTTTCTAAGTACCGAAATCAAAAGAATTTTTCTAAGTACCGAAAACGTCAGAAATTTTCTAAGTACTGAAAACTTCTGAGTCTTTTCAAAGTACCGAAAAAGGCAGAAATTTTCCAAGTACCGAAATCAACAGAATTTTTCTAAGTTCCGAATTCGACAGAATTTTTCAAAGTACCGAAAACTTCCGAGTCTTTTCTAAGTACCGAAATCGACAGAATTTTTCTAAGTACCGAAATCAACAGAATTTTTCTAAGTACCGAAATCGGCAGAATTTTTCTAAGTACCGAAAACTTCTGAATGTTTAATAAGTATCGAAATCGTAAGTATTTTTCTAAGTACCGAAAATGTCAGAAATTTTCTAAGTACTGCAAACTTCTGAGTCTTTTCAAAGTACCGAAAAAGGCAGAAATTTTCCAAGTACCGAAATCAACAGAATTTTTCTAAGTACCGAATTCGACAGAATTTTTCTAAGTAACGAAAACTTCTGAATGTTTTCTAAGTACCGAAATCGGCAGAATTTTTCGAAGTACCGAAAACGTCAGAAATTTTCTAAGTACCGAAAACGTCAGAAATTTTCTAAGTACCGAAATCAAAAGAATTTTTCTAAGTACCGAAAACGTCAGAAATTTTCTAAGTACTGCAAACTTCCTAGTCTTTTCAAAGTACCGAAAAAGGCAGAATTTTTCTAAGTACCGAAATCAACAGAATTTTTCTAAGTACCGAAATCGGCAGAATTTTTCTAAGTACCGAAAACGTCAGAATTTTTCTAAGTACCGAAAACGTCAGAAATTTTCTAAGTACCGAAAACTTCCGAGTCTTTTCTAAGTACCGAGATCGACAGAAATTTTCTAAGTACCGAAATCACCAGAATTTTTCTAAAAACCGAAATCGTCAGAATTTTTTTAAGTACCGAAATCGGCGGAATTTTTCTAAGTACCGAAATCGTCAGAAATTTTCTAAGTACCGAAAACTTCTGAGTCTTTTCAAAGTACCGAAAAAGGCAGAAATTTTCCAAGTACCGAAATCAACACAATTTTTCTAAGTACCGAATTCGACAGAATTTTTCTAAGTACCGAAAACTTTTGAATGTTTTCTAAGTACCGAAAAAGGCAGAAATTTTCTAAGTACCGAATTCAAAAGAATTTTTCTAAGTACCGAAAACTTCCGAGTCTTTTCTAAGTACCGAAATCGACAGAATTTTTCTAAGTACCGAAATCAACAGAATTTTTCTAAGTACCGAAATCGGCAGAATTTTTCTAAGTACCGAAAACTTCTGAATGTTTAATAAGTATCGAAATCGTAAGTATTTTTCTAAGTACCGAAAATGTCAGAAATTTTCTAAGTATCGAAAAGGTCAGAAATTTTCTAAGATCCGAAATCATCAGAATGTTTTGAAGTACCGAAATCGTCAGAATTTTCTAAGTACCGATATCGTCAGAATTTTTCTAAGTACCGAAATCAAAAGAATTTTTCTAAGTACCGAAAACGTCAGAAATTTTCTAAGTACTGCAAACTTCCTAGTCTTTTCAAAGTACCGAAAAAGGCAGAATTTTTCAAAGTACCGAAATCGTCAGAATTTTCTAAGTACCGAAATCGGCAGAATTTTTCTAAGTACCGAAAACTTCTGAATGTTTAATAAGTATCGAAATCGTAAGAATTTTCCTAAGTACCGAAATTGACTGAATTTTTCTAAGTACCGAAATCAACAGAATTTTTCTAAGTACCGAATTCGACAGAATTTTTCTAAGTACCGAAAATTTTGAATGTTTTCTAAGTACCGAAAAAGGCAGAAATTTTCTATGTACCGAAAACTTCTGAATGTTTTCTTAGTACCGAAATCGACAGAATTTTTCTAAGTACCGAAATCGTCAGAAATTTTCTAAGTACCGAAAACTTCTGAGTCTTTTCAAAGTACCGAAAACGTCAGAAATTTTCTAAGTACCGAAATCAAAAGAATTTTTCTAAGTACCGAAAACGTCAGAAATTTTCTAAGTACTGCAAACTTCCTAGTCTTTTCAAAGTACCGAAAAAGGCAGAATTTTTCTAAGTACCGAAATCAACAGAATTTTTCTAAGTACCGAAATCGGCAGAATTTTTCTAAGTACCGAAAACGTCAGAATTTTTCTAAGTACCGAAAACGTCAGAAATTCTCTAAGTACTGAAAACTTCTGAGTCTTTTCAAAGTAAAGAAAAAGGCAGAAATTTTCCAAGTACCGAAATCAGCAGAATTTTTCTAAGTTCCGAAATCATCAGAATTTTTCTAAGTACCGAAATCATCAGAATTTTTCTAAGTACCGAAAACGTCAGAAATTTTCTAAGTACCGAAAACTTCCGAGTCTTTTCTAAGTACCGAGATCGACAGAATTTTTCTAAGTACCGAAAACTTCTGAATGTTTAATAAGTATCGAAATCGTAAGAATTTTTCTAAGTACCGGAAACGTCAGAAATTTTCTAAGTACCGAAATCACCAGAATTTTTCTAAAAACCGAAATCGTCAGAATTTTTCTAAGTACCGAAATCGGCGGAATTTTTCTAAGTACCGAAATCGTCAGAAATTTTCTAAGTACCGAAAACTTCTGAGTCTTTTCAAAGTACCGAAAAAGACAGAAATTTTCCAAGTACCGAAATCAACACAATTTTTCTAAGTACCGAATTCGACAGAATTTTTCTAAGTACCGAAAACTTTTGAATGTTTTCAAAGTACCGAAAAAGGCAGAAATTTTCTAAGTACCGAATTCAAAAAAATTTTTCTAAGTACCGAAAACGTCAGAGATTTTCTAAGTACCGAAAACTTCCGAGTCTTTTCTAAGTACCGAAATCGACAGAATTTTTCTAAGTACCGAAATCAACAGAATTTTTCTAAGTACCGAAATCGGCAGAATTTTTCTAAGTACCGAAAACTTCTGAATGTTTAATAAGTATCGAAATCGTAAGTATTTTTCTAAGTACCGAAAATGTCAGAAATTTTCTAAGTATCGAAAAGGTCAGAAATTTTCTAAGATCCGAAATCATCAGAATGTTTTGAAGTACCGAAATCGTCAGAATTTTCTAAGTACCGATATCGTCAGAATTTTTCTAAGTACCGAAATCAAAAGAATTTTTCTAAGTACCGAAAACGTCAGAAATTTTCTAAGTACTGCAAACTTCCTAGTCTTTTCAAAGTACCGAAAAAGGCAGAATTTTTCAAAGTACCGAAATCGTCAGAATTTTCTAAGTACCGAAATCGGCAGAATTTTTCTAAGTACCGAAAACTTCTGAATGTTTAATAAGTATCGAAATCGTAAGAATTTTCCTAAGTACCGAAATTGACTGAATTTTTCTAAGTACCGAAATCAACAGAATTTTTCTAAGTACCGAATTCGACAGAATTTTTCTAAGTACCGAAAATTTTGAATGTTTTCTAAGTACCGAAAAAGGCAGAAATTTTCTATGTACCGAAAACTTCTGAATGTTTTCTTAGTACCGAAATCGACAGAATTTTTCTAAGTACCGAAATCGTCAGAAATTTTCTAAGTACCGAAAACTTCTGAGTCTTTTCAAAGTACCGAAAAAGGCAGAAATTTTCTAAGTACCGAAATCAAAAGAATTTTTCTAAGTACCGAAAACGTCAGAAATTTTCTAAGTACCGAAAACTTCCGAATCTTTTCTATGTACCGAAATCGACAGAATTTTTCTAAGTACCGAAAACTTCTGAATGTTTTCTAAGTACCGAAAAAGGCAGAAATTTTGTAAGTACCGAAAACTTCCGAGTCTTTTCTAAGTACCGAAATCGACAGATTTTTTCTAAGTACCGAAATCAACCGAATTTTTCTAAGAACCGAAATCGGCAGAATTTTTCTAAGTACCGAAAACGTCAGAATTTTTCTAAGTACCGAAAACGTCAGAAATTTTCTAGATACTGAAAACTTCCGAGTCTTTTCTAAGTACCGAGATCGACAGAATTTTTCTAAGTACCGAAAACTTCTGAATGTTTAATAAGTATCGAAATCGTAAGAATTTTTCTAAGTACCGGAAACGTCAGAAATTTTCTAAGTACCGAAATCACCAGAATTTTTCTAAAAACCGAAATCGTCAGAATTTTTCTAAGTACCGAAATCGGCGGAATTTTTCTAAGTACCGAAATCGTCAGAAATTTTCTAAGTACCGAAAACTTTTGAATGTTTTCTAAGTACCGAAAAAGGCAGAAATTTTCTAAGTACCGAAATCGACAGAATTTTTCTAAGTACCGAAATCGGCAGAATTTTTCTAAGTACCGAAAACTTCTGAATGTTTAATAAGTATCGAAATCGTAAGTATTTTTCTAAGTACCGAAAATGTCAGAAATTTTTTAAGTATCGAAAAGGTCAGAAATTTTCTAAGATCCGAAATCATCAGAATGTTTTGAAGTACCGAAATCGTCAGAATTTTCTAAGTACCGAAATCGTCAGAAATTTTCTAAGTACCGAAAACTTCTGAGTTTTTTCAAAGAACCGAAAAAGGCAGAAATTTTCTAAGTACCGAAATCAAAAGAATTTTTCTAAGTACCGAAAACGTCAGAAATTTTCTAAGTACCGAAAACTTCCGAGTCTTTTCTAAGTACCGAAATCGACAGAATTTTTCTAAGTACCGAAATCAACAGAATTTTTCTAAGTACCGAAATCGGCAGAATTTTTCTAAGTACCGAAAACTTCTGAATGTTTAATAAGTATCAAAATCGTAAGTATTTTTCTAAGTACCGAAAATGTCAGAAATTTTCTAAGTACTGCAAACTTCTGAGTCTTTTCAAAGTACCGAAAAAGGCAGAAATTTTCCAAGTACCGAAATCAACACAATTTTTCTAAGTACCGAATTCGACAGAATTTTTCTAAGTACCGAAAACTTTTGAATGTTTTCTAAGTACCGAAAAAGGCAGAAATTTTCTAAGTACCGAATTCAAAAGAATTTTTCTAAGTACCGAAAACGTCAGAGATTTTCTAAGTACCGAAAACTTCCGAGTCTTTTCTAAGTACCGAAATCGACAGAATTTTTCTAAGTACCGAAATCGGCAGAATTTTTCTAAGTACCGAAAACTTCTGAATGTTTAATAAGTATCGAAATCGTAAGTATTTTTCTAAGTACCGAAAATGTCAGAAATTTTTTAAGTATCGAAAAGGTCAGAAATTTTCTAAGATCCGAAATCATCAGAATGTTTTGAAGTACCGAAATCGTCAGAATTTTCTAAGTACCGATATCGTCAGAATTTTTCTAAGTACCGAAATCGTCAGAAATTTTCTAAGTACCGAAATCGTCAGAAATTTTCTAAGTACCGAAAACTTCTGAGTTTTTTCAAAGAACCGAAAAAGGCAGAAATTTTCTAAGTACCGAAATCAACAGAATTTTTCTAAGTACCGAAATCGGCAGAATTTTTCTAAGTACCGAAAACTTCTGAATGTTTAATAAGTATCAAGTCGTAAGTATTTTTCTAAGTACCGAAAATGTCAGAAATTTTCTAAGTACTGCAAACTTCTGAGTCTTTTCAAAGTACCGAAAAAGGCAGAAATTTTCCAAGTACCGAAATCAACAGAATTTTTCTAAGTACCGAATTCGACAGAATTTTTCTAAGTAACGAAAACTTCTGAATGTTTTCTAAGTACCGAAAAAGGCAGAAATTTTGTAAGTACCGAAAACTTCCGAGTCTTTTCTAAGTACCGAAATCGACAGATTTTTTCTAAGTACCGAAATCAACAGAATTTTTCTAAGTACCGAAATCGGCAGAATTTTTCTAAGTACCGAAAATGTCAGAAATTTTCTAAGTACCGAAAACGTCAGATATTTTCTAAGTACTGAAAACTTCTGAGTCTTTTCAAAGTACCGAAAAAGGCAGAAATTTTCCAAGTACCGAAATCGACAGAATTTTTCAAAGTACCGAAATCAACAGAATTTTTCTAAGTACCGAAATCGGCAGAATTTTTCTAAGTACCGAAAACTTCTGAATGTTTAATAAGTATCGAGATCGTAAGTATTTTTCTAAGTACCGAAAATGTCAGAAATTTTCTAAGTATCGAAAAGGTCAGAAATTTTCTAAGATCCGAAATCATCAGAATGTTTTGAAGTACCGAAATCGTCAGAATTTTCTAAGTACCGATATCGTCAGAATTTTTCTAAGTACCGAAATCAAAAGAATTTTTCTAAGTACCGAAAACGTCAGAAATTTTCTAAGTACTGAAAACTTCTGAGTCTTTTCAAACTACCGAAAAAGGCAGAAATTTTCCAAGTACCGAAATCAACAGAATTTTTCTAAGTTCCGAATTCGACAGAATTTTTCAAAGTACCGAAAACTTCCGAGTATTTTCTAAGTACCGAAATCGACAGAATTTTTCTAAGTACCGAAATCAACAGAATTTTTCTAAGTACCGAAATCGGCAGAATTTTTCTAAGTACCGAAAACTTCTGAATGTTTAATAAGTATCGAAATCGTAAGTATTTTTCTAAGTACCGAAAATGTCAGAAATTTTTTAAGTATCGAAAAGGTCAGAAATTTTCTAAGATCCGAAATCATCAGAATGTTTTGAAGTACCGAAATCGTCAGAATTTTCTAAGTACCGATATCGTCAGAATTTTTCTAAGTACCGAAATCGTCAGAAATTTTCTAAGTACCGAAATCGTCAGAAATTTTCTAAGTACCGAAAACTTCTGAGTTTTTTCAAAGAACCGAAAAAGGCAGAAATTTTCTAAGTACCGAAATCAAAAGAATTTTTCTAAGTACCGAAAACGTCAGAAATTTTCTAAGTACCGAAAACTTCCGAGTCTTTTCTAAGTACCGAAATCAACAGAATTTTTCTAAGTACCGAAATCGGCAGAATTTTTCTAAGTACCGAAAACTTCTGAATGTTTAATAAGTATCAAGTCGTAAGTATTTTTCTAAGTACCGAAAATGTCAGAAATTTTCTAAGTACTGCAAACTTCTGAGTCTTTTCAAAGTACCGAAAAAGGCAGAAATTTTCCAAGTACCGAAATCAACAGAATTTTTCTAAGTACCGAATTCGACAGAATTTTTCTAAGTAACGAAAACTTCTGAATGTTTTCTAAGTACCGAAAAAGGCAGAAATTTTGTAAGTACCGAAAACTTCCGAGTCTTTTCTAAGTACCGAAATCGACAGATTTTTCTAAGTACCGAAATCAACAGAATTTTTCTAAGTACCGAAATCGGCAGAATTTTTCTAAGTACCGAAAATGTCAGAAATTTTCTAAGTACCGAAAACGTCAGATATTTTCTAAGTACTGAAAACTTCTGAGTCTTTTCAAAGTACCGAAAAAGGCAGAAATTTTCCAAGTACCGAAATCGACAGAATTTTTCAAAGTACCGAAATCAACAGAATTTTTCTAAGTACCGAAATCGGCAGAATTTTTCTAAGTACCGAAAACTTCTGAATGTTTAATAAGTATCGAGATCGTAAGTATTTTTCTAAGTACCGAAAATGTCAGAAATTTTCTAAGTATCGAAAAGGTCAGAAATTTTCTAAGATCCGAAATCATCAGAATGTTTTGAAGTACCGAAATCGTCAGAATTTTCTAAGTACCGATATCGTCAGAATTTTTCTAAGTACCGAAATCAAAAGAATTTTTCTAAGTACCGAAAACGTCAGAAATTTTCTAAGTACTGAAAACTTCTGAGTCTTTTCAAACTACCGAAAAAGGCAGAAATTTTCCAAGTACCGAAATCAACAGAATTTTTCTAAGTTCCGAATTCGACAGAATTTTTCAAAGTACCGAAAACTTCCGAGTATTTTCTAAGTACCGAAATCGACAGAATTTTTCTAAGTACCGAAATCAACAGAATTTTTCTAAGTACCGAAATCGGCAGAATTTTTCTAAGTACCGAAAACTTCTGAATGTTTAATAAGTATCGAAATCGTAAGTATTTTTCTAAGTACCGAAAATGTCAGAAATTTTCTAAGTACTGCAAACTTCTGAGTCTTTTCAAAGTACCGAAAAAGGCAGAAATTTTCCAAGTACCGAAATCAACAGAATTTTTCTAAGTACCGAATTCGACAGAATTTTTCTAAGTAACGAAAACTTCTGAATGTTTTCTAAGTACCGAAATCGGCAGAATTTTTCGAAGTACCGAAAACGTCAGAAATTTTCTAAGTACCGAAAACGTCAGAAATTTTCTAAGTACCGAAATCAAAAGAATTTTTCTAAGTACCGAAAACGTCAGAAATTTTCTAAGTACTGCAAACTTTCTAGTCTTTTCAAAGTACCGAAAAAGGCAGAATTTTTCTAAGTACCGAAATCAACAGAATTTTTCTAAGTACCGAAATCGGCAGAATTTTTCTAAGTACCGAAAACGTCAGAATTTTTCTAAGTACCGAAAACGTCAGAAATTTTCTAAGTACCGAAAATTTCCGAGTCTTTTCTAAGTACCGAGATCGACAGAATTTTTCTAAGTACCGAAAACTTCTGAATGTTTAATAAGTATCGAAATCGTAAGAATTTTTCTAAGTACCGGAAACGTCAGAAATTTTCTAAGTACCGAAATCACCAGAATTTTTCTAAAAACCGAAATCGTCAGAATTTTTCTAAGTACCGAAATCGGCGGAATTTTTCTAAGTACCGAAATCGTCAGAAATTTTCTAAGTACCGAAAACTTCTGAGTCTTTTCAAAGTACCGAAAAAGGCAGAAATTTTCCAAGTACCGAAATCAACACAATTTTTCTAAGTACCGAATTCGACAGAATTTTTCTAAGTACCGAAAACTTTTGAATGTTTTCTAAGTACCGAAAAAGGCAGAAATTTTCTAAGTACCGAATTCAAAAGAATTTTTCTAAGTACCGAAAACGTCAGAGATTTTCTAAGTACCGAAAACTTCCGAGTCTTTTCTAAGTACCGAAATCGACAGAATTTTTCTAAGTACCGAAATCAACAGAATTTTTCTAAGTACCGAAATCGGCAGAATTTTTCTAAGTACCGAAAACTTCTGAATGTTTAATAAGTATCGAAATCGTAAGTATTTTTCTAAGTACCGAAAATGTCAGAAATTTTCTAAGTATCGAAAAGGTCAGAAATTTTCTAAGATCCGAAATCATCAGAATGTTTTGAAGTACCGAAATCGTCAGAATTTTCTAAGTACCGATATCGTCAGAATTTTTCTAAGTACCGAAATCAAAAGAATTTTTCTAAGTACCGAAAACGTCAGAAATTTTCTAAGTACTGCAAACTTCCTAGTCTTTTCAAAGTACCGAAAAAGGCAGAATTTTTCAAAGTACCGAAATCGTCAGAATTTTCTAAGTACCGAAAACTTCTGAATGTTTAATAAGTATCGAAATCGTAAGAATTTTCCTAAGTACCGAAATTGACTGAATTTTTCTAAGTACCGAAATCAAAAGAATTTTTCTAAGTACCGAAAACGTCAGAAATTTTCTAAGTACTGCAAACTTCCTAGTCTTTTCAAAGTACCGAAAAAGGCAGAATTTTTCTAAGTACCGAAATCAACAGAATTTTTCTAAGTACCGAAATCGGCAGAATTTTTCTAAGTACCGAAAACGTCAGAATTTTTCTAAGTACCGAAAACGTCAGAAATTTTCTAAGTACCGAAAACTTCCGAGTCTTTTCTAAGTACCGAGATCGACAGAATTTTTCTAAGTACCGAAAACTTCTGAATGTTTAATAAGTATCGAAATCGTAAGAATTTTTCTAAGTACCGGAAACGTCAGAAATTTTCTAAGTACCGAAATCACCAGAATTTTTCTAAAAACCGAAATCGTCAGAATTTTTCTAAGTACCGAAATCGGCGGAATTTTTCTAAGTACCGAAATCGTCAGAAATTTTCTAAGTACCGAAAACTTCTGAGTCTTTTCAAAGTACCGAAAAAGGCAGAAATTTTCCAAGTACCGAAATCAACACAATTTTTCTAAGTACCGAATTCGACAGAATTTTTCTAAGTACCGAAAACTTTTAAATGTTTTCTAAGTACCGAAAAAGGCAGAAATTTTGTAAGTACCGAAAACTTCCGAGTCTTTTCTAAGTACCGAAATCGACAGAATTTTTCTAAGTACCGAAATCAACAGAATTTTTCTAAGTACCGAAATCGGCAGAATTTTTCTAAGTACCGAAAACTTCTGAATGTTTAATAAGTATCGAAATCGTAAGTATTTTTCTAAGTACCGAAAATGTCAGAAATTTTCTAAGTATCGAAAAGGTCAGAAATTTTCTAAGATCCGAAATCATCAGAATGTTTTGAAGTACCGAAATCGTCAGAATTTTCTAAGTACCGATATCGTCAGAATTTTTCTAAGTACCGAAATCAAAAGAATTTTTCTAAGTACCGAAAACGTCAGAAATTTTCTAAGTACTGCAAACTTCCTAGTCTTTTCAAAGTACCGAAAAAGGCAGAATTTTTCAAAGTACCGAAATCGTCAGAATTTTCTAAGTACCGAAAACTTCTGAATGTTTAATAAGTATCGAAATCGTAAGAATTTTCCTAAGTACCGAAATTGACTGAATTTTTCTAAGTACCGAAATCAACAGAATTTTTCTAAGTACCGAATTCGACAGAATTTTTCTAAGTACCGAAAATTTTGAATGTTTTCTAAGTACCGAAAAAGGCAGAAATTTTCTATGTACCGAAAACTTCTGAATGTTTTCTTAGTACCGAAATCGACAGAATTTTTCTAAGTACCGAAATCGTCAGAAATTTTCTAAGTACCGAAAACTTCTGAGTCTTTTCAAAGTACCGAAAAAGGCAGAAATTTTCTAAGTACCGAAATCAAAAGAATTTTTCTAAGTACCGAAAACGTCAGAAATTTTCTAAGTACCGAAAACTTCCGAATCTTTTCTAAGTACCGAAATCGACAGAATTTTTCTAAGTACCGAAATCAACAGAATTTTTCTAAGTACCGAAATCGGCAGAATTTTTCTAATTTCCGAAAACTTCTGAATGTTTGATAAGTATCGAAATCGTAAGTATTTTTCTAAGTACCGAAAATGTCAGAAATTTTCTAAGTACTGCAAACTTCTGAGTCTTTTCAAAGAACCGAAAAAGGCAGAAATTTTCCAAGTACCGAAATCAACAGAATTTTTCTAAGTGCCGAATTCGACAGAATTTTTCTAAGTAACGAAAACTTCTGAATGTTTTCTAAGTACCGAAAAAGGCAGAAATTTTGTAAGTACCGAAAACTTCCGAGTCTTTTCTAAGTACCGAAATCGACAGATTTTTACTAAGTACCGAAATCAACCGAATTTTTCTAAGAACCGAAATCATCAGAATTTTTCAAAGTACCGAAAACGTCAGAAATTTTCTAAGTACCGAAAACTTCTGAGTCTTTTCAAAGTACCGAAATCAACGGAATTTTTCTAAGTACCAAATTCAACAGAATTTTTCTAAGTATCGAAATGAACAGAATTTTTCTAAGTACCGAAATCGGCAGAATTTTTCGAAGTACCGAAAACGTCAGAAATTTTCTAAGTACCGAAAACGTCAGAAATTTTCTAAGTACCGAAAACGTCAGAAATTTTCTAAGTACCGAAATCAAAAGAATTTTTCTAAGTACCGAAAACGTCAGAAATTTTCTAAGTACTGCAAACTTCCTAGTCTTTTCAAAGTACCGAAAAAGGCAGAATTTTTCAAAGTACCGATATCGTCAGAATTATCTAAGTACCGAAATCGGCAGAATTTTTCTAAGTACCGAAAACTTCTGTATGTTTAATAAGTATCGAAATCGTAAGAATTTTTCTAAGTATCGAAATCGACTGAATTTTTCTAAGTACCGAAATCATCAGAATTTTTCAAAGTACCGAAAACGTCAGAAATTTTCTAAGTACCGAAAACTTCTGAGTCTTTTCAAAGTACCGAAATCAACGGAATTTTTCTAAGTACCAAATTCAACAGAATTTTTCTAAGTACCGAAATGAACAGAATTTTTCTAAGTACCGAAATCGGCAGAATTTTTCGAAGTACCGAAAACGTCAGAAATTTTCTAAGTACCGAAAACGTCAGAAATTTTCTAAGTACCGAAATCAAAAAAATTTTTCTAAGTACCGAAAACGTCAGAAATTTTCTAAGTACTGCAAACTTCCTAGTCTTTTCAAAGTACCGAAAAAGGCAGAATTTTTCTAAGTACCGAAATCAACAGAATTTTTCTAAGTACCGAAATCGGCAGAATTTTTCTAAGTACCGAAAACGTCAGAATTTTTCGAAGTACCGAAAACGTCAGAAATTTTCTAAGTACTGAAAACTTCTGAGTCTTTTCAAAGTACCGAAAAAGGCAGAAATTTTCCAAGTACCGAAATCAACAGAATTTTTCTAAGTACCGAAATCGGCAGAATTTTTCTAAGTACCGAAAACGTCAGAATTTTTCTAAGTACCGAAAACGTCAGAAATTTTCTAAGTACTGAAAACTTCCGAGTCTTTTCTAAGTACCGAGATCGACAGAATTTTTCTAAGTACCGAAAACTTCTGAATGTTTAATAAGTATCGAAATCGTAAGAATTTTTCTAAGTACCGGAAACGTCAGAAATTTTCTAAGTACCGAAATCACCAGAATTTTTCTAAAAACCGAAATCGTCAGAATTTTTCTAAGTACCGAAATCGGCGGAATTTTTCTAAGTACCGAAATCGTCAGAAATTTTCTAAGTACCGAAAACTTCTGAGTCTTTTCAAAGTACCGAAAAAGGCAGAAATTTTCCAAGTACCGAAATCAACACAATTTTTCTAAGTACCGAATTCGACAGAATTTTGCTAAGTACCGAAAACTTTTGAATGTTTTCTAAGTACCGAAAAAGGCAGAAATTTTCTAAGTACCGAATTCAAAAGAATTTTTCTAAGTACCGAAAACGTCAGAGATTTTCTAAGTACCGAAAACTTCCGAGTCTTTTCTAAGTACCGAAATCGACAGAATTTTTCTAAGTACCGAAATCGGCAGAATTTTTCTAAGTACCGAAAACTTCTGAATGTTTAATAAGTATCGAAATCGTAAGTATTTTTCTAAGTACCGAAAATGTCAGAAATTTTTTAAGTATCGAAAAGGTCAGAAATTTTCTAAGATCCGAAATCATCAGAATGTTTTGAAGTACCGAAATCGTCAGAATTTTCTAAGTACCGATATCGTCAGAATTTTTCTAAGTACCGAAATCGTCAGAAATTTTCTAAGTACCGAAATCGTCAGAAATTTTCTAAGTACCGAAAACTTCTGAGTCTTTTCAAAGAACCGAAAAAGGCAGAAATTTTCTAAGTACCGAAATCAAAAGAATTTTTCTAAGTACCGAAAACGTCAGAAATTTTCTAAGTACCGAAAACTTCCGAGTCTTTTCTAAGTACCGAAATCAACAGAATTTTTCTAAGTACCGAAATCGGCAGAATTTTTCTAAGTACCGAAAACTTCTGAATGTTTAATAAGTATCAAAATCGTAAGTATTTTTCTAAGTACCGAAAATGTCAGAAATTTTCTAAGTACTGCAAACTTCTGAGTCTTTTCAAAGTACCGAAAAAGGCAGAAATTTTCCAAGTACCGAAATCAACAGAATTTTTCTAAGTACCGAATTCGACAGAATTTTTCTAAGTAACGAAAACTTCTGAATGTTTTCTAAGTACCGAAAAAGAGAGAAATTTTGTAAGTACCGAAAACTTCCGAGTCTTTTCTAAGTACCGAAATCGACAGATTTTTTCTAAGTACCGAAATCAACAGAATTTTTCTAAGTACCGAAATCGGCAGAATTTTTCTAAGTACCGAAAATGTCAGAAATTTTCTAAGTACCGAAAACGTCAGATATTTTCTAAGTACTGAAAACTTCTGAGTCTTTTCAAAGTACCGAAAAAGGCAGAAATTTTCCAAGTACCGAAATCGACAGAATTTTCCTAAGTACCGAAAACGTCAGAAATTTTCTAAGTATCGAAAAGGTCAGAAATTTTCTAAGATCCGAAATCATCAGAATGTTTCTAAGTACCGAAATCGTCAGAATTTTCTAAGTACCGATATCGTCAGAATTTTTCTAAGTACCGAAAACTTCTGAATGTTTAATAAGTATCGAAATCGTAAGTATTTTTCTAAGTACCGAAAATGTCAGAAATTTTCTAAGTACTGCAAACTTCTGAGTCTTTTCAAAGTACCGAAAAAGGCAGAAATTTTCCAAGTACCGAAATCAAAAGAATTTTTCTAAGTACCGAAAACGTCAGAAATTTTCTAAGTACTGCAAACTTCCTAGTCTTTTCAAAGTACCGAAAAAGGCAGAATTTTGCAAAGTACCGAAATCGTCAGAATTATCTAAGTACCGAAATCGGCAGAATTTTTCTAAGTACCGAAATCAACAGAATTTTTCTAAGTACCGAAAACTTCTGAATGTTTAATAAGTATCGAAATCTTAAGTATTTTTCTAAGTACCGAAAATGTCAGAAATTTTCCAAGTACCGAAATCAACAGAATTTTTCTAAGTACCAAAAACTTCTGAATGTTTTCTAAGTACCGAAATCGGCAGAATTTTTCGAAGTACCGAAAACGTCAGAAATTTTCTAAGTACCGAAAACGTCAGAAATTTTCTAAGTACCGAAATCTTAAGTATTTTTCTAAGTACCGAAAATGTCAGAAATTTTCTAAGTACTGCAAACTTCTGAGTCTTTTCAAAGTACCGAAAAAGGCAGAAATTTTCCAAGTACCGAAATCAACAGAATTTTTCTAAGTAACGAAAACTTCTGAATGTTTTCTAAGTACCGATATCGTCAGAATTTTTCTAAGTACCGAAATCGTCAGAAATTTTCTAAGTGCCGAAATCGTCAGAAATTTTCTAAGTACCGAAAACTTCTGAGTCTTTTCAAAGAACCGAAAAAGGCAGAAATTTTCTAAGTACCGAAATCAAAAGAATTTTTCTAAGTACCGAAAACGTCAGAAATTTTCTAAGTACCGAAAACTTCCGAGTCTTTTCTAAGTACCGAAATCGACAGAATTTTTCTAAGTACCGAAATCAACAGAATTTTTCTAAGTACCGAAATCGGCAGAATTTTTCTAAGTACCGAAAACTTCTGAATGTTTAATAAGTATCAAAATCGTAAGTATTTTTCTAAGTACCGAAAATGTCAGAAATTTTCTAAGTACTGCAAACTTCTGAGTCTTTTCAAAGTACCGAAAAAGGCAGAAATTTTCCAAGTACCGAAATCAACAGAATTTTTCTAAGTACCGAATTCGACAGAATTTTTCTAAGTAACGAAAACTTCTGAATGTTTTCTAAGTACCGAAAAAGGCAGAAATTTTGTAAGTACCGAAAACTTCCGAGTCTTTTCTAAGTACCGAAATCGACAGATTTTTTCTAAGTACCGAAATCAACAGAATTTTTCTAAGTACCGAAATCGGCAGAATTTTTCTAAGTACCGAAAATGTCAGAAATTTTCTAAGTATCGAAAAGGTCAGAAATTTTCTAAGATCCGAAATCATCAGAATGTTTCTAAGTACCGAAATCGTCAGAATTTTCTAAGTACCGATATCGTCAGAATTTTTCTAAGTACCGAAAACTTCTGAATGTTTAATAAGTATCGAAATCGTAAGTATTTTTCTAAGTACCGAAAATGTCAGAAATTTTCTAAGTACTGCAAACTTCTGAGTCTTTTCAAAGTACCGAAAAAGGCAGAAATTTTCCAAGTACCGAAATCAAAAGAATTTTTCTAAGTACCGAAAACGTCAGAAATTTTCTAAGTACTGCAAACTTCCTAGTCTTTTCAAAGTACCGAAAAAGGCAGAATTTTGCAAAGTACCGAAATCGTCAGAATTATCTAAGTACCGAAATCGGCAGAATTTTTCTAAGTACCGAAAACTTCTGAATGTTTAATAAGTATCGAAATCGTAAGAATTTTTCTAAGTACCGAAATCGACTGAATTTTTCTAAGTACCGAAATCAACAGAATTTTTCTAAGTACCGAAAACTTCTGAATGTTTAATAAGTATCGAAATCTTAAGTATTTTTCTAAGTACCGAAAATGTCAGAAATTTTCTAAGTACTGCAAACTTCTGAGTCTTTTCAAAGTACCGAAAAAGGCAGAAATTTTCCAAGTACCGAAATCAACAGAATTTTTCTAAGTTCCGAAAACTTCTGAATGTTTTCTAAGTACCGAAATCGGCAGAATTTTTCGAAGTACCGAAAACGTCAGAAATTTTCTAAGTACCGAAAACGTCAGAAATTTTCTAAGTACCGAAATCTTAAGTATTTTTCTAAGTACCGAAAATGTCAGAAATTTTCTAAGTACTGCAAACTTCTGAGTCTTTTCAAAGTACCGAAAAAGGCAGAAATTTTCCAAGTACCGAAATCAACAGAATTTTTCTAAGTAACGAAAACTTCTGAATGTTTTCTAAGTACCGATATCGTCAGAATTTTTCTAAGTACCGAAATCGTCAGAAATTTTCTAAGTACCGAAATCGTCAGAAATTTTCTAAGTACCGAAAACTTCTGAGTCTTTTCAAAGAACCGAAAAAGGCAGAAATTTTCTAAGTACCGAAATCAAAAGAATTTTTCTAAGTACCGAAAACGTCAGAAATTTTCTAAGTACCGAAAACTTCCGAGTCTTTTCTAAGTACCGAAATCGACAGAATTTTTCTAAGTACCGAAATCAACAGAATTTTTCTAAGTACCGAAATCGGCAGAATTTTTCTAAGTACCGAAAACTTCTGAATGTTTAATAAGTATCAAAATCGTAAGTATTTTTCTAAGTACCGAAAATGTCAGAAATTTTCTAAGTACTGCAAACTTCTGAGTCTTTTCAAAGTACCGAAAAAGGCAGAAATTTTCCAAGTACCGAAATCAACAGAATTTTTCTAAGTACCGAATTCGACAGAATTTTTCTAAGTAACGAAAACTTCTGAATGTTTTCTAAGTACCGAAAAAGGCAGAAATTTTGTAAGTACCGAAAACTTCCGAGTCTTTTCTAAGTACCGAAATCGACAGATTTTTTCTAAGTACCGAAATCAACAGAATTTTTCTAAGTACCGAAATCGGCAGAATTTTTCTAAGTACCGAAAATGTCAGAAATTTTCTAAGTACCGAAATCATCAGAATGTTTCTAAGTACCGAAATCGTCAGAATTTTCTAAGTACCGATATCGTCAGAATTTTTCTAAGTACCGAAAACTTCTGAATGTTTAATAAGTATCGAAATCGTAAGTATTTTTCTAAGTACCGAAAATGTCAGAAATTTTCTAAGTACTGCAAACTTCTGAGTCTTTTCAAAGTACCGAAAAAGGCAGAAATTTTCCAAGTACCGAAATCAAAAGAATTTTTCTAAGTACCGAAAACGTCAGAAATTTTCTAAGTACTGCAAACTTCCTAGTCTTTTCAAAGTACCGAAAAAGGCAGAATTTTGCAAAGTACCGAAATCGTCAGAATTATCTAAGTACCGAAATCGGCAGAATTTTTCTAAGTACCGAAAACTTCTGAATGTTTAATAAGTATCGAAATCGTAAGAATTTTTCTAAGTACCGAAATCGACTGAATTTTTCTAAGTACCGAAATCAACAGAATTTTTCTAAGTACCGAAAACTTCTGAATGTTTAATAAGTATCGAAATCTTAAGTATTTTTCTAAGTACCGAAAATGTCAGAAATTTTCTAAGTACTGCAAACTTCTGAGTCTTTTCAAAGTACCGAAAAAGGCAGAAATTTTCCAAGTACCGAAATCAACAGAATTTTTCTAAGTACCGAAAACTTCTGAATGTTTTCTAAGTACCGAAATCGGCAGAATTTTTCGAAGTACCGAAAACGTCAGAAATTTTCTAAGTACCGAAAACGTCAAAAATTTTCTAAGTACCGAAATCTTAAGTATTTTTCTAAGTACCGAAAATGTCAGAAATTTTCTAAGTACTGCAAACTTCTGAGTCTTTTCAAAGTACCGAAAAAGGCAGAAATTTTCCAAGTACCGAAATCAACAGAATTTTTCTAAGTAACGAAAACTTCTGAATGTTTTCTAAGTACCGATATCGTCAGAATTTTTCTAAGTACCGAAATCGTCAGAAATTTTCTAAGTACCGAAATCGTCAGAAATTTTCTAAGTACCGAAAACTTCTGAGTCTTTTCAAAGAACCGAAAAAGGCAGAAATTTTCTAAGTACCGAAATCAAAAGAATTTTTCTAAGTACCGAAAACGTCAGAAATTTTCTAAGTACCGAAAACTTCCGAGTCTTTTCTAAGTACCGAAATCGACAGAATTTTTCTAAGTACCGAAATCAACAGAATTTTTCTAAGTACCGAAATCGGCAGAATTTTTCTAAGTACCGAAAACTTCTGAATGTTTAATAAGTATCAAAATCGTAAGTATTTTTCTAAGTACCGAAAATGTCAGAAATTTTCTAAGTACTGCAAACTTCTGAGTCTTTTCAAAGTACCGAAAAAGGCAGAAATTTTCCAAGTACCGAAATCAACAGAATTTTTCTAAGTACCGAATTCGACAGAATTTTTCTAAGTAACGAAAACTTCTGAATGTTTTCTAAGTACCGAAAAAGGCAGAAATTTTGTAAGTACCGAAAACTTCCGAGTCTTTTCTAAGTACCGAAATCGACAGATTTTTTCTAAGTACCGAAATCAACAGAATTTTTCTAAGTACCGAAATCGGCAGAATTTTTCTAAGTACCGAAAATGTCAGAAATTTTCTAAGTACCGAAAACGTCAGATATTTTCTAAGTACTGAAAACTTCTGAGTCTTTTCAAAGTACCGAAAAAGGCAGAAATTTTCCAAGTACCGAAATCGACAGAATTTTTCTAAGTACCGAAAACGTCAGAAATTTTCTAAGTATCGAAAAGGTCAGAAATTTTCTAAGATCCGAAATCATCAGAATGTTTCTAAGTACCGAAATCGTCAGAATTTTCTAAGTACCGATATCGTCAGAATTTTTCTAAGTACCGAAAACTTCTGAATGTTTAATAAGTATCGAAATCGTAAGTATTTTTCTAAGTACCGAAAATGTCAGAAATTTTCTAAGTACTGCAAACTTCTGAGTCTTTTCAAAGTACCGAAAAAGGCAGAAATTTTCCAAGTACCGAAATCAAAAGAATTTTTCTAAGTACCGAAAACGTCAGAAATTTTCTAAGTACTGCAAACTTCCTAGTCTTTTCAAAGTACCGAAAAAGGCAGAATTTTGCAAAGTACCGAAATCGTCAGAATTATCTAAGTACCGAAATCGGCAGAATTTTTCTAAGTACCGAAAACTTCTGAATGTTTAATAAGTATCGAAATCGTAAGAATTTTTCTAAGTACCGAAATCGACTGAATTTTTCTAAGTACCGAAATCAACAGAATTTTTCTAAGTACCGAAAACTTCTGAATGTTTAATAAGTATCGAAATCTTAAGTATTTTTCTAAGTACCGAAAATGTCAAAAATTTTCTAAGTACTGCAAACTTCTGAGTCTTTTCAAAGTACCGAAAAAGGCAGAAATTTTCCAAGTACCGAAATCAACAGAATTTTTCTAAGTACCGAAAACTTCTGAATGTTTTCTAAGTACCGAAATCGGCAGAATTTTTCGAAGTACCGAAAACGTCAGAAATTTTCTAAGTACCGAAAACGTCAGAAATTTTCTAAGTACCGAAATCTTAAGTATTTTTCTAAGTACCGAAAATGTCAGAAATTTTCTAAGTACTGCAAACTTCTGAGTCTTTTCAAAGTACCGAAAAAGGCAGAAATTTTCCAAGTACCGAAATCAACAGAATTTTTCTAAGTAACGAAAACTTCTGAATGTTTTCTAAGTACCGATATCGTCAGAATTTTTCTAAGTACCGAAATCGTCAGAAATTTTCTAAGTACCGAAATCGTCAGAAATTTTCTAAGTACCGAAAACTTCTGAGTCTTTTCAAAGAACCGAAAAAGGCAGAAATTTTCTAAGTACCGAAATCAAAAGAATTTTTCTAAGTACCGAAAACGTCAGAAATTTTCTAAGTACCGAAAACTTCCGAGTCTTTTCTAAGTACCGAAATCGACAGAATTTTTCTAAGTACCGAAATCAACAGAATTTTTCTAAGTACCGAAATCGGCAGAATTTTTCTAAGTACCGAAAACTTCTGAATGTTTAATAAGTATCAAAATCGTAAGTATTTTTCTAAGTACCGAAAATGTCAGAAATTTTCTAAGTACTGCAAACTTCTGAGTCTTTTCAAAGTACCGAAAAAGGCAGAAATTTTCCAAGTACCGAAATCAACAGAATTTTTCTAAGTACCGAATTCGACAGAATTTTTCTAAGTAACGAAAACTTCTGAATGTTTTCTAAGTACCGAAAAAGGCAGAAATTTTGTAAGTACCGAAAACTTCCGAGTCTTTTCTAAGTACCGAAATCGACAGATTTTTTCTAAGTACCGAAATCAACAGAATTTTTCTAAGTACCGAAATCGGCAGAATTTTTCTAAGTACCGAAAATGTCAGAAATTTTCTAAGTACCGAAAACGTCAGATATTTTCTAAGTACTGAAAACTTCTGAGTCTTTTCAAAGTACCGAAAAAGGCAGAAATTTTCCAAGTACCGAAATCGACAGAATTTTTCTAAGTACCGAAAACGTCAGAAATTTTCTAAGTATCGAAAAGGTCAGAAATTTTCTAAGATCCGAAATCATCAGAATGTTTCTAAGTACCGAAATCGTCAGAATTTTCTAAGTACCGATATCGTCAGAATTTTTCTAAGTACCGAAAACTTCTGAATGTTTAATAAGTATCGAAATCGTAAGTATTTTTCTAAGTACCGAAAATGTCAGAAATTTTCTAAGTACTGCAAACTTCTGAGTCTTTTCAAAGTACCGAAAAAGGCAGAAATTTTCCAAGTACCGAAATCAAAAGAATTTTTCTAAGTACCGAAAACGTCAGAAATTTTCTAAGTACTGCAAACTTCCTAGTCTTTTCAAAGTACCGAAAAAGGCAGAATTTTGCAAAGTACCGAAATCGTCAGAATTATCTAAGTACCGAAATCGGCAGAATTTTTCTAAGTACCGAAAACTTCTGAATGTTTAATAAGTATCGAAATCGTAAGAATTTTTCTAAGTACCGAAATCGACTGAATTTTTCTAAGTACCGAAATCAACAGAATTTTTCTAAGTACCGAAAACTTCTGAATGTTTAATAAGTATCGAAATCTTAAGTATTTTTCTAAGTACCGAAAATGTCAGAAATTTTCCAAGTACCGAAATCAACAGAATTTTTCTAAGTACCGAAAACTTCTGAATGTTTTCTAAGTACCGAAATCGGCAGAATTTTTCGAAGTACCGAAAACGTCAGAAATTTTCTAAGTACCGAAAACGTCAGAAATTTTCTAAGTACCGAAATCTTAAGTATTTTTCTAAGTACCGAAAACGTCAGAAATTTTCTAAGTATCGAAAAGGTCAGAAATTTTCTAAGATCCGAAATCATCAGAATGTTTCTAAGTACCGAAATCGTCAGAATTTTCTAAGTACCGATATCGTCAGAATTTTTCTAAGTACCGAAAACTTCTGAATGTTTAATAAGTATCGAAATCGTAAGTATTTTTCTAAGTACCGAAAATGTCAGAAATTTTCTAAGTACTGCAAACTTCTGAGTCTTTTCAAAGTACCGAAAAAGGCAGAAATTTTCCAAGTACCGAAATCAAAAGAATTTTTCTAAGTACCGAAAACGTCAGAAATTTTCTAAGTACTGCAAACTTCCTAGTCTTTTCAAAGTACCGAAAAAGGCAGAATTTTGCAAAGTACCGAAATCGTCAGAATTATCTAAGTACCGAAATCGGCAGAATTTTTCTAAGTACCGAAAACTTCTGAATGTTTAATAAGTATCGAAATCGTAAGAATTTTTCTAAGTACCGAAATCGACTGAATTTTTCTAAGTACCGAAATCAACAGAATTTTTCTAAGTACCGAAAACTTCTGAATGTTTAATAAGTATCGAAATCTTAAGTATTTTTCTAAGTACCGAAAATGTCAGAAATTTTCCAAGTACCGAAATCAACAGAATTTTTCTAAGTACCGAAAACTTCTGAATGTTTTCTAAGTACCGAAATCGGCAGAATTTTTCGAAGTACCGAAAACGTCAGAAATTTTCTAAGTACCGAAAACGTCAGAAATTTTCTAAGTACCGAAAACGTCAGAAATTTTCTAAGTACCGAAATCTTAAGTATTTTTCTAAGTACCGAAAATGTCAGAAATTTTCCAAGTACTGCAAACTTCTGAGTCTTTTCAAAGTACCGAAAAAGGCAGAAATTTTCCAGGTACCGAAATCAACAGAATTTTTCTAAGTAACGAAAACTTCTGAATGTTTTCTAAGTACCGATATCGTCAGAATTTTTCTAAGTACCGAAATCGTCAGAAATTTTCTAAGTACCGAAATCGTCAGAAATTTTCTAAGTACCGAAAACTTCTGAGTCTTTTCAAAGTACCGAAAAAGGCAGAAATTTTCTAAGTACCGAAATCAAAAGAATTTTTCTAAGTACCGAAAACGTCAGAAATTTTCTAAGTACCGAAAACTTCCGAGTCTTTTCTAAGTACCGAAATCGACAGAATTTTTCTAAGTACCGAAATCAACAGAATTTTTCTAAGTACCGAAATCGGCAGAATTTTTCTAAGTACCGAAAACTTCTGAATGTTTAATAAGTATCAAAATCGTAAGTATTTTTCTAAGTACCGAAAATGTCAGAAATTTTCTAAGTACTGCAAACTTCTGAGTCTTTTCAAAGTACCGAAAAAGGCAGAAATTTTCCAAGTACCGAAATCAACAGAATTTTTCTAAGTACCGAATTCGACAGAATTTTTCTAAGTAACGAAAACTTCTGAATGTTTTCTAAGTACCGAAAAAGGCAGAAATTTTGTAAGTACCGAAAACTTCCGAGTCTTTTCTAAGTACCGAAATCGACAGATTTTTTCTAAGTACCGAAATCAACAGAATTTTTCTAAGTACCGAAATCGGCAGAATTTTTCTAAGTACCGAAAATGTCAGAAATTTTCTAAGTACCGAAAACGTCAGATATTTTCTAAGTACTGAAAACTTCAGAGTCTTTTCAAAGTACCGAAAAAGGCAGAAATTTTCCAAGTACCGAAATCGACAGAATTTTTCTAAGTACCGAAAACGTCAGAAATTTTCTAAGTATCGAAAAGGTCAGAAATTTTATAAGATCCGAAATCATCAGAATGTTTCTAAGTACCGAAATCGTCAGAATTTTCTAAGTACCGATATCGTCAGAATTTTTCTAAGTACCGAAAACTTCTGAATGTTTAATAAGTATCGAAATCGTAAGTATTTTTCTAAGTACCGAAAATGTCAGAAATTTTCTAAGTACTGCAAACTTCTGAGTCTTTTCAAAGTACCGAAAAAGGCAGAAATTTTCCAAGTACCGAAATCAAAAGAATTTTTCTAAGTACCGAAAACGTCAGAAATTTTCTAAGTACTGCAAACTTCCTAGTCTTTTCAAAGTACCGAAAAAGGCAGAATTTTGCAAAGTACCGAAATCGTCAGAATTATCTAAGTACCGAAATCGGCAGAATTTTTCTAAGTACCGAAAACTTCTGAATGTTTAATAAGTATCGAAATCGTAAGAATTTTTCTAAGTACCGAAATCGACTGAATTTTTCTAAGTACCGAAATCAACAGAATTTTTCTAAGTACCGAAAACTTCTGAATGTTTAATAAGTATCGAAATCTTAAGTATTTTTCTAAGTACCGAAAATGTCAGAAATTTTCTAAGTACTGCAAACTTCTGAGTCTTTTCAAAGTACCGAAAAAGGCAGAAATTTTCCAAGTACCGATATCAACAGAATTTTTCTAAGTACCGAAAACTTCTGAATGTTTTCTAAGTACCGAAATCGGCAGAATTTTTCGAAGTACCGAAAACGTCAGAAATTTTCTAAGTACCGAAAACGTCAGAAATTTTCTAAGTACCGAAATCTTAAGTATTTTTCTAAGTACCGAAAATGTCCGAAATTTTCTAAGTACTGCAAACTTCTGAGTCTTTTCAAAGTACCGAAAAAGGCAGAAATTTTCCAAGTACCGAAATCAACAGAATTTTTCTAAGTAACGAAAACTTCTGAATGTTTTCTAAGTACCGAAATCGGCAGAATTTTTCGAAGTACCGAAAACGTCAGAAATTTTCTAAGTACCGAAAACTTCCGAGTCTTTTCTAAGTACCGAGATCGACAGAATTTTTCTAAGTACCGAAACCTTCTGAATGTTTAATAAGTATCGAAATCGTAAGAATTTTTCTAAGTACCGGAAACGTCAGAAATTTTCTAAGTACCGAAATCACCAGAATTTTTCTAAAAACCGAAATCGTCAGAATTTTTCTAAGTACCGAAATCGGCGGAATTTTTCTAAGTACCGAAAAAGGCAGAAATTTTCCAAGTACCGAAATCAACACAATTTTTCTAAGTACCGAATTCGACAGAATTTTTCTAAGTACCGAAAACTTTTGAATGTTTTCTAAGTACCGAAAAAGGCAGAAATTTTCTAAGTACCGAATTCAAAAGAATTTTTCTAAGTACCGAAAACGTCAGAGATTTTCTAAGTTCCGAAAACTTCCGAGTCTTTTCTAAGTACCGAAATCAACAGAATTTTTCTAAGTACCGAAATCGGCAGAATTTTTCTAAGTACCGAAAACTTCTGAATGTTTAACAAGTATCGAAATCGTAAGTATTTTTCTAAGTACCGAAAATGTCAGAAATTTTCTAAGTATCGAAAAGGTCAGAAATTTTCTAAGATCCGAAATCATCAGAATGTTTTGAAGTACCGAAATCGTCAGAATTTTTCTAAGTACCGAAATCAAAAGAATTTTTCTAAGTACCGAAAACGTCAGAAATTTTCTAAGTACTGCAAACTTCCTAGTCTTTTCAAAGTACTGAAATCGGCAGAATTTTTCTAAGTACCGAAAACTTCTGAATGTTTAATAAGTATCGAAATCGTAAGAATTTTCCTAAGTTCCGAAATCGTCTGAATTTTCTAAGTACCGTAATCGGCGGAATTTTTCTAAGTACCGAAATCGTCAGAATTTTTCTAAGTACCGAAAACTTCTAAATGTTTTCTAAGTACCGAAATCGTCGGAATTTTTCTAAGTACCGAAATCGACAGAATTTTTCTAAGTCCCGAAATCAACAGAATTTTTTTAAGTACCGAATTCGACAGAATTTTTCTAAGTACCGAAATCAACAGAATATTTCTAAGTTCCGAAATCACCAGAATTTTTCTATGTACCGAAAATGTCAGAAATTTTCTAAGTACCAAAGACTTCTGAATGTTTTCTAAGTACCGAAATCGACAGAAATTTTCAAAGTACCGAAAACGTCAGATATTTTCTAAGTACCGAAAAGGTCAGAAATTTTCAAAGTACCGAAATCAACAGAATTTTTCTAAGTACCGAAATCATTAGAATTATTCTAAGTACCAAAATCGGCAGAATTTTCCTAAGTACCGAAATCGGCAGAAATTTTCTAAGTACCGAAAACGTCAGAATTTTTCTAAGTACCGTAATCGTCGGAATTTTTCTAAGTACCGAAATCGTCGGAATTTTTCTAAGTACCGAAATTGTCAGAATTTTTCTAAGTACCGAAATCATCAGAATTTTTCTAAGTACCGAAATCGGCAGAATTTTTCTAGGTAACGAAAACGTAAGAAATTATCTAAGTACCGAAAAATTCTGATTGTTTTCTAAGTACCGAAATCGTCAGAATTTTTCTAAGTACCGTAAAGGTCAGAAATTTTCTAGGTACCGAAAAGGTCAGAAATTTTCCAAGTACCGAAAAGGTCAGAAATTTTCTAAGTACCGAAATCGTCAGAATTTTTCTAAGTACCGAAATCATTAGAATTTTTCTAAGTACCGAAAACGTCAGAAATTTTCTAAGTATCGAAAACTTCTGAATGTTTTCTAAGTTCCGAAATTGTCTGAATTTTTCTAAGTACCGAAAACGTCAGAAATTTTCTAAGTATCGAAAACTTCTGAATGTTTTCTAAGTACCGAAATCGTCGGAATTTTTCTAAGTAAAGAAATCGTCGGAATTTTTCTAAGTACCGAAATCGTTTGAAATTTTCTAAATACCGAAAAGGTCAGAAATTTTCTAAGTACCGAAATCATCAGAATTTTTCTAAGTACCGAAAACGTCAGAAATTTTCTAAGTACCGAAAACTTTCGAGTCTTTTCTAAGTACCGAAATAGACAGAATTTTTCTAAGTACCGAAATCATCAGAATTTTTCTAAGTTCCGAAATCGTCTGAATTTTCTAAGTTCCGTAATCGGCGGAATTTTTCTAAGTACCGAAAAAGGCAGAAACTTTCTAAGAACTGAAAACTTCTAAATGTTTTCTAAGTACCGAAATCGACAGAATTTTTTTAAGTACCGAAATCAACTGAATTTTTCTAAGTACCGAAATCATTAGAATTATTCTAAGTACCGAAATCGGCAGAATTTTCCTAAGTACCGAAAAGGTCAGAAATTTTCTAAGTCCGAAAAGGTCAGAAATTTTCCAAGTACCGAAATCGTCAGAATTTTCTAAGTACCGAAATCAGCAGAATTTTTCTAAGTACCGAAAAAGGCAGAAACTTTCTAAGAACTGAAATCTACAGAATTTTTCTAAGTACCGAAATCGACAGAATTTTTCTAAGTAACGAAATCAACAGAATTTTTCTAAGTACCGAATTCGACAGAATTTTTCTAAGTACCGAAATCAACAGAATATTTCTAGGTTCCGAAATCACCAGAATTCTTCTAAGTACCGAAATCGTCAGAATTTTTCTAAGTACCGATAACGTCAGAAATTTTCTAAGTACCGAAATCGTCGAAATTTTTCTAAGTACCGAAATCGACAGAATTTTTCTAAGTAACGAAATCAACAGAATTTTTCAAAGTACCGAATTCGACAGAATTTTTCTAAGTACCGAAATCAACAGAATATTTCTAGGTTCCGAAATCACCAGAATTCTTCTAAGTACCGAAATCGTCAGAATTTTTCTAAGTACCGAAAAAGGCAGAAATTTTCTAAGAACCGAAATCAACAGAATTTTTCTAAGTACCGAAATCGACAGAATTATTCTAAGTACCGAAATCAACAGAATTTTTCCATGTACCGAATTCGACAGAATTTTTCTAAGTACCAAAATCAACAGAATATTTCTAAGTTCCGAAATCACCAGAATTCTTCTAAGTACCGAAATCGTCAGAATTTTTCAAAGTACCGATAACGTCAGAAATTTTCAAAGTACCGAAAACTTCTGAATGTTTTCTAAGTACCGAAATCGGCAGAATTTTTCGAAGTACCGAAAACGTCAGAAATTTTCTAAGTACCGAAAACGTCAAAAATTTTCTAAGTACCGAAATCTTAAGTATTTTTCTAAGTACCGAAAATGTCAGAAATTTTCTAAGTACTGCAAACTTCTGAGTCTTTTCAAAGTACCGAAAAAGGCAGAAATTTTCCAAGTACCGAAATCAACAGAATTTTTCTAAGTAACGAAAACTTCTGAATGTTTTCTAAGTACCGATATCGTCAGAATTTTTCTAAGTACCGAAATCGTCAGAAATTTTCTAAGTACCGAAATCGTCAGAAATTTTCTAAGTACCGAAAACTTCTGAGTCTTTTCAAAGAACCGAAAAAGGCAGAAATTTTCTAAGTACCGAAATCAAAAGAATTTTTCTAAGTACCGAAAACGTCAGAAATTTTCTAAGTACCGAAAACTTCCGAGTCTTTTCTAAGTACCGAAATCGACAGAATTTTTCTAAGTACCGAAATCAACAGAATTTTTCTAAGTACCGAAATCGGCAGAATTTTTCTAAGTACCGAAAACTTCTGAATGTTTAATAAGTATCAAAATCGTAAGTATTTTTCTAAGTACCGAAAATGTCAGAAATTTTCTAAGTACTGCAAACTTCTGAGTCTTTTCAAAGTACCGAAAAAGGCAGAAATTTTCCAAGTACCGAAATCAACAGAATTTTTCTAAGTACCGAATTCGACAGAATTTTTCTAAGTAACGAAAACTTCTGAATGTTTTCTAAGTACCGAAAAAGGCAGAAATTTTGTAAGTACCGAAAACTTCCGAGTCTTTTCTAAGTACCGAAATCGACAGATTTTTTCTAAGTACCGAAATCAACAGAATTTTTCTAAGTACCGAAATCGGCAGAATTTTTCTAAGTACCGAAAATGTCAGAAATTTTCTAAGTACCGAAAACGTCAGATATTTTCTAAGTACTGAAAACTTCTGAGTCTTTTCAAAGTACCGAAAAAGGCAGAAATTTTCCAAGTACCGAAATCGACAGAATTTTTCTAAGTACCGAAAACGTCAGAAATTTTCTAAGTATCGAAAAGGTCAGAAATTTTCTAAGATCCGAAATCATCAGAATGTTTCTAAGTACCGAAATCGTCAGAATTTTCTAAGTACCGATATCGTCAGAATTTTTCTAAGTACCGAAAACTTCTGAATGTTTAATAAGTATCGAAATCGTAAGTATTTTTCTAAGTACCGAAAATGTCAGAAATTTTCTAAGTACTGCAAACTTCTGAGTCTTTTCAAAGTACCGAAAAAGGCAGAAATTTTCCAAGTACCGAAATCAAAAGAATTTTTCTAAGTACCGAAAACGTCAGAAATTTTCTAAGTACTGCAAACTTCCTAGTCTTTTCAAAGTACCGAAAAAGGCAGAATTTTGCAAAGTACCGAAATCGTCAGAATTATCTAAGTACCGAAATCGGCAGAATTTTTCTAAGTACCGAAAACTTCTGAATGTTTAATAAGTATCGAAATCGTAAGAATTTTTCTAAGTACCGAAATCGACTGAATTTTTCTAAGTACCGAAATCAACAGAATTTTTCTAAGTACCGAAAACTTCTGAATGTTTAATAAGTATCGAAATCTTAAGTATTTTTCTAAGTACCGAAAATGTCAGAAATTTTCCAAGTACCGAAATCAACAGAATTTTTCTAAGTACCGAAAACTTCTGAATGTTTTCTAAGTACCGAAATCGGCAGAATTTTTCGAAGTACCGAAAACGTCAGAAATTTTCTAAGTACCGAAAACGTCAGAAATTTTCTAAGTACCGAAATCTTAAGTATTTTTCTAAGTACCGAAAACGTCAGAAATTTTCTAAGTATCGAAAAGGTCAGAAATTTTCTAAGATCCGAAATCATCAGAATGTTTCTAAGTACCGAAATCGTCAGAATTTTCTAAGTACCGATATCGTCAGAATTTTTCTAAGTACCGAAAACTTCTGAATGTTTAATAAGTATCGAAATCGTAAGTATTTTTCTAAGTACCGAAAATGTCAGAAATTTTCTAAGTACTGCAAACTTCTGAGTCTTTTCAAAGTACCGAAAAAGGCAGAAATTTTCCAAGTACCGAAATCAAAAGAATTTTTCTAAGTACCGAAAACGTCAGAAATTTTCTAAGTACTGCAAACTTCCTAGTCTTTTCAAAGTACCGAAAAAGGCAGAATTTTGCAAAGTACCGAAATCGTCAGAATTATCTAAGTACCGAAATCGGCAGAATTTTTCTAAGTACCGAAAACTTCTGAATGTTTAATAAGTATCGAAATCGTAAGAATTTTTCTAAGTACCGAAATCGACTGAATTTTTCTAAGTACCGAAATCAACAGAATTTTTCTAAGTACCGAAAACTTCTGAATGTTTAATAAGTATCGAAATCTTAAGTATTTTTCTAAGTACCGAAAATGTCAGAAATTTTCCAAGTACCGAAATCAACAGAATTTTTCTAAGTACCGAAAACTTCTGAATGTTTTCTAAGTACCGAAATCGGCAGAATTTTTCGAAGTACCGAAAACGTCAGAAATTTTCTAAGTACCGAAAACGTCAGAAATTTTCTAAGTACCGAAAACGTCAGAAATTTTCTAAGTACCGAAATCTTAAGTATTTTTCTAAGTACCGAAAATGTCAGAAATTTTCCAAGTACTGCAAACTTCTGAGTCTTTTCAAAGTACCGAAAAAGGCAGAAATTTTCCAGGTACCGAAATCAACAGAATTTTTCTAAGTAACGAAAACTTCTGAATGTTTTCTAAGTACCGATATCGTCAGAATTTTTCTAAGTACCGAAATCGTCAGAAATTTTCTAAGTACCGAAATCGTCAGAAATTTTCTAAGTACCGAAAACTTCTGAGTCTTTTCAAAGAACCGAAAAAGGCAGAAATTTTCTAAGTACCGAAATCAAAAGAATTTTTCTAAGTACCGAAAACGTCAGAAATTTTCTAAGTACCGAAAACTTCCGAGTCTTTTCTAAGTACCGAAATCGACAGAATTTTTCTAAGTACCGAAATCAACAGAATTTTTCTAAGTACCGAAATCGGCAGAATTTTTCTAAGTACCGAAAACTTCTGAATGTTTAATAAGTATCAAAATCGTAAGTATTTTTCTAAGTACCGAAAATGTCAGAAATTTTCTAAGTACTGCAAACTTCTGAGTCTTTTCAAAGTACCGAAAAAGGCAGAAATTTTCCAAGTACCGAAATCAACAGAATTTTTCTAAGTACCGAATTCGACAGAATTTTTCTAAGTAACGAAAACTTCTGAATGTTTTCTAAGTACCGAAAAAGGCAGAAATTTTGTAAGTACCGAAAACTTCCGAGTCTTTTCTAAGTACCGAAATCGACAGATTTTTTCTAAGTACCGAAATCAACAGAATTTTTCTAAGTACCGAAATCGGCAGAATTTTTCTAAGTACCGAAAATGTCAGAAATTTTCTAAGTACCGAAAACGTCAGATATTTTCTAAGTACTGAAAACTTCTGAGTCTTTTCAAAGTACCGAAAAAGGCAGAAATTTTCCAAGTACCGAAATCGACAGAATTTTTCTAAGTACCGAAAACGTCAGAAATTTTCTAAGTATCGAAAAGGTCAGAAATTTTCTAAGATCCGAAATCATCAGAATGTTTCTAAGTACCGAAATCGTCAGAATTTTCTAAGTACCGATATCGTCAGAATTTTTCTAAGTACCGAAAACTTCTGAATGTTTAATAAGTATCGAAATCGTAAGTATTTTTCTAAGTACCGAAAATGTCAGAAATTTTCTAAGTACTGCAAACTTCTGAGTCTTTTCAAAGTACCGAAAAAGGCAGAAATTTTCCAAGTACCGAAATCAAAAGAATTTTTCTAAGTACCGAAAACGTCAGAAATTTTCTAAGTACTGCAAACTTCCTAGTCTTTTCAAAGTACCGAAAAAGGCAGAATTTTGCAAAGTACCGAAATCGTCAGAATTATCTAAGTACCGAAATCGGCAGAATTTTTCTAAGTACCGAAAACTTCTGAATGTTTAATAAGTATCGAAATCGTAAGAATTTTTCTAAGTACCGAAATCGACTGAATTTTTCTAAGTACCGAAATCAACAGAATTTTTCTAAGTACCGAAAACTTCTGAATGTTTAATAAGTATCGAAATCTTAAGTATTTTTCTAAGTACCGAAAATGTCAGAAATTTTCCAAGTACCGAAATCAACAGAATTTTTCTAAGTACCGAAAACTTCTGAATGTTTTCTAAGTACCGAAATCGGCAGAATTTTTCGAAGTACCGAAAACGTCAGAAATTTTCTAAGTACCGAAAACGTCAGAAATTTTCTAAGTACCGAAATCTTAAGTATTTTTCTAAGTACCGAAAACGTCAGAAATTTTCTAAGTATCGAAAAGGTCAGAAATTTTATAAGATCCGAAATCATCAGAATGTTTCTAAGTACCGAAATCGTCAGAATTTTCTAAGTACCGATATCGTCAGAATTTTTCTAAGTACCGAAAACTTCTGAATGTTTAATAAGTATCGAAATCGTAAGTATTTTTCTAAGTACCGAAAATGTCAGAAATTTTCTAAGTACTGCAAACTTCTGAGTCTTTTCAAAGTACCGAAAAAGGCAGAAATTTTCCAAGTACCGAAATCAAAAGAATTTTTCTAAGTACCGAAAACGTCAGAAATTTTCTAAGTACTGCAAACTTCCTAGTCTTTTCAAAGTACCGAAAAAGGCAGAATTTTGCAAAGTACCGAAATCGTCAGAATTATCTAAGTACCGAAATCGGCAGAATTTTTCTAAGTACCGAAAACTTCTGAATGTTTAATAAGTATCGAAATCGTAAGAATTTTTCTAAGTACCGAAATCGACTGAATTTTTCTAAGTACCGAAATCAACAGAATTTTTCTAAGTACCGAAAACTTCTGAATGTTTAATAAGTATCGAAATCTTAAGTATTTTTCTAAGTACCGAAAATGTCAGAAATTTTCCAAGTACCGAAATCAACAGAATTTTTCTAAGTACCGAAAACTTCTGAATGTTTTCTAAGTACCGAAATCGGCAGAATTTTTCGAAGTACCGAAAACGTCAGAAATTTTCTAAGTACCGAAAACGTCAGAAATTTTCTAAGTACCGAAAACGTCAGAAATTTTCTAAGTACCGAAATCTTAAGTATTTTTCTAAGTACCGAAAATGTCAGAAATTTTCCAAGTACTGCAAACTTCTGAGTCTTTTCAAAGTACCGAAAAAGGCAGAAATTTTCCAGGTACCGAAATCAACAGAATTTTTCTAAGTAACGAAAACTTCTGAATGTTTTCTAAGTACCGATATCGTCAGAATTTTTCTAAGTACCGAAATCGTCAGAAATTTTCTAAGTACCGAAATCGTCAGAAATTTTCTAAGTACCGAAAACTTCTGAGTCTTTTCAAAGAACCGAAAAAGGCAGAAATTTTCTAAGTACCGAAATCAAAAGAATTTTTCTAAGTACCGAAAACGTCAGAAATTTTCTAAGTACCGAAAACTTCCGAGTCTTTTCTAAGTACCGAAATCGACAGAATTTTTCTAAGTACCGAAATCAACAGAATTTTTCTAAGTACCGAAATCGGCAGAATTTTTCTAAGTACCGAAAACTTCTGAATGTTTAATAAGTATCAAAATCGTAAGTATTTTTCTAAGTACCGAAAATGTCAGAAATTTTCTAAGTACTGCAAACTTCTGAGTCTTTTCAAAGTACCGAAAAAGGCAGAAATTTTCCAAGTACCGAAATCAACAGAATTTTTCTAAGTACCGAATTCGACAGAATTTTTCTAAGTAACGAAAACTTCTGAATGTTTTCTAAGTACCGAAAAAGGCAGAAATTTTGTAAGTACCGAAAACTTCCGAGTCTTTTCTAAGTACCGAAATCGACAGATTTTTTCTAAGTACCGAAATCAACAGAATTTTTCTAAGTACCGAAATCGGCAGAATTTTTCTAAGTACCGAAAATGTCAGAAATTTTCTAAGTACCGAAAACGTCAGATATTTTCTAAGTACTGAAAACTTCAGAGTCTTTTCAAAGTACCGAAAAAGGCAGAAATTTTCCAAGTACCGAAATCGACAGAATTTTTCTAAGTACCGAAAACGTCAGAAATTTTCTAAGTATCGAAAAGGTCAGAAATTTTATAAGATCCGAAATCATCAGAATGTTTCTAAGTACCGAAATCGTCAGAATTTTCTAAGTACCGATATCGTCAGAATTTTTCTAAGTACCGAAAACTTCTGAATGTTTAATAAGTATCGAAATCGTAAGTATTTTTCTAAGTACCGAAAATGTCAGAAATTTTCTAAGTACTGCAAACTTCTGAGTCTTTTCAAAGTACCGAAAAAGGCAGAAATTTTCCAAGTACCGAAATCAAAAGAATTTTTCTAAGTACCGAAAACGTCAGAAATTTTCTAAGTACTGCAAACTTCCTAGTCTTTTCAAAGTACCGAAAAAGGCAGAATTTTGCAAAGTACCGAAATCGTCAGAATTATCTAAGTACCGAAATCGGCAGAATTTTTCTAAGTACCGAAAACTTCTGAATGTTTAATAAGTATCGAAATCGTAAGAATTTTTCTAAGTACCGAAATCGACTGAATTTTTCTAAGTACCGAAATCAACAGAATTTTTCTAAGTACCGAAAACTTCTGAATGTTTAATAAGTATCGAAATCTTAAGTATTTTTCTAAGTACCGAAAATGTCAGAAATTTTCTAAGTACTGCAAACTTCTGAGTCTTTTCAAAGTACCGAAAAAGGCAGAAATTTTCCAAGTACCGAAATCAACAGAATTTTTCTAAGTACCGAAAACTTCTGAATGTTTTCTAAGTACCGAAATCGGCAGAATTTTTCGAAGTACCGAAAACGTCAGAAATTTTCTAAGTACCGAAAACGTCAGAAATTTTCTAAGTACCGAAATCTTAAGTATTTTTCTAAGTACCGAAAATGTCCGAAATTTTCTAAGTACTGCAAACTTCTGAGTCTTTTCAAAGTACCGAAAAAGGCAGAAATTTTCCAAGTACCGAAATCAACAGAATTTTTCTAAGTAACGAAAACTTCTGAATGTTTTCTAAGTACCGAAATCGGCAGAATTTTTCGAAGTACCGAAAACGTCAGAAATTTTCTAAGTACCGAAAACTTCCGAGTCTTTTCTAAGTACCGAGATCGACAGAATTTTTCTAAGTACCGAAACCTTCTGAATGTTTAATAAGTATCGAAATCGTAAGAATTTTTCTAAGTACCGGAAACGTCAGAAATTTTCTAAGTACCGAAATCACCAGAATTTTTCTAAAAACCGAAATCGTCAGAATTTTTCTAAGTACCGAAATCGGCGGAATTTTTCTAAGTACCGAAAAAGGCAGAAATTTTCCAAGTACCGAAATCAACACAATTTTTCTAAGTACCGAATTCGACAGAATTTTTCTAAGTACCGAAAACTTTTGAATGTTTTCTAAGTACCGAAAAAGGCAGAAATTTTCTAAGTACCGAATTCAAAAGAATTTTTCTAAGTACCGAAAACGTCAGAGATTTTCTAAGTTCCGAAAACTTCCGAGTCTTTTCTAAGTACCGAAATCAACAGAATTTTTCTAAGTACCGAAATCGGCAGAATTTTTCTAAGTACCGAAAACTTCTGAATGTTTAACAAGTATCGAAATCGTAAGTATTTTTCTAAGTACCGAAAATGTCAGAAATTTTCTAAGTATCGAAAAGGTCAGAAATTTTCTAAGATCCGAAATCATCAGAATGTTTTGAAGTACCGAAATCGTCAGAATTTTTCTAAGTACCGAAATCAAAAGAATTTTTCTAAGTACCGAAAACGTCAGAAATTTTCTAAGTACTGCAAACTTCCTAGTCTTTTCAAAGTACTGAAATCGGCAGAATTTTTCTAAGTACCGAAAACTTCTGAATGTTTAATAAGTATCGAAATCGTAAGAATTTTCCTAAGTTCCGAAATCGTCTGAATTTTCTAAGTACCGTAATCGGCGGAATTTTTCTAAGTACCGAAATCGTCAGAATTTTTCTAAGTACCGAAAACTTCTAAATGTTTTCTAAGTACCGAAATCGTCGGAATTTTTCTAAGTACCGAAATCGACAGAATTTTTCTAAGTCCCGAAATCAACAGAATTTTTTTAAGTACCGAATTCGACAGAATTTTTCTAAGTACCGAAATCAACAGAATATTTCTAAGTTCCGAAATCACCAGAATTTTTCTATGTACCGAAAATGTCAGAAATTTTCTAAGTACCAAAGACTTCTGAATGTTTTCTAAGTACCGAAATCGACAGAAATTTTCAAAGTACCGAAAACGTCAGATATTTTCTAAGTACCGAAAAGGTCAGAAATTTTCAAAGTACCGAAATCAACAGAATTTTTCTAAGTACCGAAATCATTAGAATTATTCTAAGTACCAAAATCGGCAGAATTTTCCTAAGTACCGAAATCGGCAGAAATTTTCTAAGTACCGAAAACGTCAGAATTTTTCTAAGTACCGTAATCGTCGGAATTTTTCTAAGTACCGAAATCGTCGGAATTTTTCTAAGTACCGAAATTGTCAGAATTTTTCTAAGTACCGAAATCATCAGAATTTTTCTAAGTACCGAAATCGGCAGAATTTTTCTAGGTAACGAAAACGTAAGAAATTATCTAAGTACCGAAAAATTCTGATTGTTTTCTAAGTACCGAAATCGTCAGAATTTTTCTAAGTACCGTAAAGGTCAGAAATTTTCTAGGTACCGAAAAGGTCAGAAATTTTCCAAGTACCGAAAAGGTCAGAAATTTTCTAAGTACCGAAATCGTCAGAATTTTTCTAAGTACCGAAATCATTAGAATTTTTCTAAGTACCGAAAACGTCAGAAATTTTCTAAGTATCGAAAACTTCTGAATGTTTTCTAAGTTCCGAAATTGTCTGAATTTTTCTAAGTACCGAAAACGTCAGAAATTTTCTAAGTATCGAAAACTTCTGAATGTTTTCTAAGTACCGAAATCGTCGGAATTTTTCTAAGTAAAGAAATCGTCGGAATTTTTCTAAGTACCGAAATCGTTTGAAATTTTCTAAATACCGAAAAGGTCAGAAATTTTCTAAGTACCGAAATCATCAGAATTTTTCTAAGTACCGAAAACGTCAGAAATTTTCTAAGTACCGAAAACTTTCGAGTCTTTTCTAAGTACCGAAATAGACAGAATTTTTCTAAGTACCGAAATCATCAGAATTTTTCTAAGTTCCGAAATCGTCTGAATTTTCTAAGTTCCGTAATCGGCGGAATTTTTCTAAGTACCGAAAAAGGCAGAAACTTTCTAAGAACTGAAAACTTCTAAATGTTTTCTAAGTACCGAAATCGACAGAATTTTTTTAAGTACCGAAATCAACTGAATTTTTCTAAGTACCGAAATCATTAGAATTATTCTAAGTACCGAAATCGGCAGAATTTTCCTAAGTACCGAAAAGGTCAGAAATTTTCTAAGTCCGAAAAGGTCAGAAATTTTCCAAGTACCGAAATCGTCAGAATTTTCTAAGTACCGAAATCAGCAGAATTTTTCTAAGTACCGAAAAAGGCAGAAACTTTCTAAGAACTGAAATCTACAGAATTTTTCTAAGTACCGAAATCGACAGAATTTTTCTAAGTAACGAAATCAACAGAATTTTTCTAAGTACCGAATTCGACAGAATTTTTCTAAGTACCGAAATCAACAGAATATTTCTAGGTTCCGAAATCACCAGAATTCTTCTAAGTACCGAAATCGTCAGAATTTTTCTAAGTACCGATAACGTCAGAAATTTTCTAAGTACCGAAATCGTCGAAATTTTTCTAAGTACCGAAATCGACAGAATTTTTCTAAGTAACGAAATCAACAGAATTTTTCAAAGTACCGAATTCGACAGAATTTTTCTAAGTACCGAAATCAACAGAATATTTCTAGGTTCCGAAATCACCAGAATTCTTCTAAGTACCGAAATCGTCAGAATTTTTCTAAGTACCGAAAAAGGCAGAAATTTTCTAAGAACCGAAATCAACAGAATTTTTCTAAGTACCGAAATCGACAGAATTATTCTAAGTACCGAAATCAACAGAATTTTTCCATGTACCGAATTCGACAGAATTTTTCTAAGTACCAAAATCAACAGAATATTTCTAAGTTCCGAAATCACCAGAATTCTTCTAAGTACCGAAATCGTCAGAATTTTTCAAAGTACCGATAACGTCAGAAATTTTCAAAGTACCGAAAACTTCTGAATGTTTTCTAAGTACCGAAATCGGCAGAATTTTTCGAAGTACCGAAAACGTCAGAAATTTTCTAAGTACCGAAAACGTCAAAAATTTTCTAAGTACCGAAATCTTAAGTATTTTTCTAAGTACCGAAAATGTCAGAAATTTTCTAAGTACTGCAAACTTCTGAGTCTTTTCAAAGTACCGAAAAAGGCAGAAATTTTCCAAGTACCGAAATCAACAGAATTTTTCTAAGTAACGAAAACTTCTGAATGTTTTCTAAGTACCGATATCGTCAGAATTTTTCTAAGTACCGAAATCGTCAGAAATTTTCTAAGTACCGAAATCGTCAGAAATTTTCTAAGTACCGAAAACTTCTGAGTCTTTTCAAAGAACCGAAAAAGGCAGAAATTTTCTAAGTACCGAAATCAAAAGAATTTTTCTAAGTACCGAAAACGTCAGAAATTTTCTAAGTACCGAAAACTTCCGAGTCTTTTCTAAGTACCGAAATCGACAGAATTTTTCTAAGTACCGAAATCAACAGAATTTTTCTAAGTACCGAAATCGGCAGAATTTTTCTAAGTACCGAAAACTTCTGAATGTTTAATAAGTATCAAAATCGTAAGTATTTTTCTAAGTACCGAAAATGTCAGAAATTTTCTAAGTACTGCAAACTTCTGAGTCTTTTCAAAGTACCGAAAAAGGCAGAAATTTTCCAAGTACCGAAATCAACAGAATTTTTCTAAGTACCGAATTCGACAGAATTTTTCTAAGTAACGAAAACTTCTGAATGTTTTCTAAGTACCGAAAAAGGCAGAAATTTTGTAAGTACCGAAAACTTCCGAGTCTTTTCTAAGTACCGAAATCGACAGATTTTTTCTAAGTACCGAAATCAACAGAATTTTTCTAAGTACCGAAATCGGCAGAATTTTTCTAAGTACCGAAAATGTCAGAAATTTTCTAAGTACCGAAAACGTCAGATATTTTCTAAGTACTGAAAACTTCTGAGTCTTTTCAAAGTACCGAAAAAGGCAGAAATTTTCCAAGTACCGAAATCGACAGAATTTTTCTAAGTACCGAAAACGTCAGAAATTTTCTAAGTATCGAAAAGGTCAGAAATTTTCTAAGATCCGAAATCATCAGAATGTTTCTAAGTACCGAAATCGTCAGAATTTTCTAAGTACCGATATCGTCAGAATTTTTCTAAGTACCGAAAACTTCTGAATGTTTAATAAGTATCGAAATCGTAAGTATTTTTCTAAGTACCGAAAATGTCAGAAATTTTCTAAGTACTGCAAACTTCTGAGTCTTTTCAAAGTACCGAAAAAGGCAGAAATTTTCCAAGTACCGAAATCAAAAGAATTTTTCTAAGTACCGAAAACGTCAGAAATTTTCTAAGTACTGCAAACTTCCTAGTCTTTTCAAAGTACCGAAAAAGGCAGAATTTTGCAAAGTACCGAAATCGTCAGAATTATCTAAGTACCGAAATCGGCAGAATTTTTCTAAGTACCGAAAACTTCTGAATGTTTTCTAAGTACCGAATAAGGCAGAAATTTTCTAAGTACCGAAATCGTCGGAATTTTTCTAAGTACCGAAATCGTCTGAATTTTTCTAAGTACCAAAATCCTTTGAAAATTTCCAAATACCGAAAAGGTCAGAAATTTTCTGAGTACCGAAGTCATCAGAATTTTTCTAAGTGCCGAAAACGTCAGAAATTTTCTAAGAACCGAAAACTTCCGAAACTTTTCTAAGTACCGAAATCGACAGAATTTTTCTAAGTACCGAAATCGGCAGAAATTTTCTAAGTACCGAAAACGTCAGAATTTTTCTAAGTACCGTAATCGTCGGAATTTTTCTAAGTACCGAAATCGTCGGAATTTTTCTAAGTACCGAAATTGTCAGAATTTTTCTAAGTACCGAAATCATCAGAATTTTTCTAAGTACCGAAATCGGCAGAATTTTTCTAGGTAACGAAAACGTAAGAAATTATCTAAGTACCGAAAAATTCTGATTGTTTTCTAAGTACCGAAATCGTCAGAATTTTTCTAAGTACCGTAAAGGTCAGAAATTTTCTAAGTACCGAAAAGGTCAGAAATTTTCCAAGTACCGAAAAGGTCAGAAATTTTCTAAGTACCTAAATCGTCAGAATTTTTCTAAGTACCGAAATCGTCGGAATTTTTCTAAGTTCCGAAATCGTTTGAAATTTTCTAAATACCGAAAAGGTCAGAAATTTTCTAAGTACCGAAATCATCAGAATTTTTCTAAGTTCCGAAATCGTCTGAATTTTCTAAGTACCGTAATCGGCGGAATTTTTCTAAGTACCGAAATCGTCAGAATTTTTCTAAGTACCGAAAACTTCTAAATGTTTTCTAAGTACCGAAATCGTCGGAATTTTTCTAAGTACCGAAATCGACAGAATTTTTCTAAGTACCGAAATCAACAGAATTTTTTTAAGTACCGAATTCGACAGAATTCTTCTAAGTACCGAAATCAACAGAATATTTCTAAGTTCCGAAATCACCAGAATTTTTCTAAGTACCGAAAATGTCAGAAATTTTCTAAGTACCAAAGACTTCTGAATGTTTTCTAAGTACCGAAATCGACAGAAATTTTCAAAGTACCGAAAAGGTCAGAAATTTTCAAAGTACCGAAATCAACAGAATTTTTCAAAGTACCGAAATCATTAGAATTATTCTAAGTACCGAAATCGGCAGAATTTTCCTAAGTACCGAAAAAGTCAGAAATTTTCTAAGTATCGATAACTTCTGAATGTTTTCTAAGTACCGAAATCGTCAGAATTTTTCTAAGTTCCGAAAAGGTCAGAAATTTTCTAAGTCCGAAAAGGTCAGAAATTTTCCAAGTACCGAAATCGTCAGAATTTTCTAAGTACCGAAATCAGCAGAATTTTTCTAAGTACCGAAAAAGGCAGAAACTTTCTAAGTAACGAAATCTACAGACTTTTTCTAAGTACCGAAATCGACAGAATTTTTCTAAGTAACGAAATCAACAGAATTTTTCTAAGTACCGAATTCGACAGAATTTTTCTAAGTTCCGAAATCAACAGAATATTTCTAGGTTCCGAAATCGCCAGAATTCTTCTAAGTACCGAAATCGTCAAAATTTTTCTAAGTACCGATAACGTCAGAAATTTTCTAAGTACCGAAATCGTCGAAATTTTTCAAAGTGCCGAAATCGTCTGAATTTTTCTAAGTACCGAAATCATTAGAATTTTTCTAAGTACCGAAAACGTCAGAAATTTTCTAAGTATCGAAAACTTCTGAATGTTTTCTAAGTTCCGAAATTGTCTGAATTTTTCTAAGTACCGAAAACGTCAGAAATTTTCTAAGTATCGAAAACTTCTGAATGTTTTCTAAGTACCGAAATCGTCGGAATTTTTCTAAGTAAAGAAATCGTCGGAATTTTTCTAAGTACCGAAATCGTTTGAAATTTTCTAAATACCGAAAAGGTCAGAAATTTTCTAAGTACCGAAATCATCAGAATTTTTCTAAGTACCGAAAACGTCAGAAATTTTCTAAGTACCGAAAACTTTCGAGTCTTTTCTAAGTACCGAAATAGACAGAATTTTTCTAAGTACCGAAATCATCAGAATTTTTCTAAGTTCCGAAATCGTCTGAATTTTCTAAGTTCCGTAATCGGCGGAATTTTTCTAAGTACCGAAATCGTCAGAATTTTTCTAAGTACCGAAAACTTCTAAATGTTTTCTAAGTACCGAAATCGACAGAATTTTTCTAAGTACCGAAATCAACTGAATTTTTCTAAGTACCGGAATCATTAGAATTATTCTAAGTACCGAAATCGGCAGAATTTTCCTAAGTACCGAAAAAGTCAGAAATTTTCTAAGTATCGATAACTTCTGAATGTTTTCTAAGTACCGAAATCGTCAGAATTTTTCTAAGTTCCGAAAAGGTCAGAAATTTTCTAAGTCCGAAAAGGTCAGAAATTTTCCAAGTACCGAAATCGTCAGAATTTTCTAAGTACCGAAATCAGCAGAATTTTTCTAAGTACCGAAAAAGGCAGAAACTTTCTAAGAACTGAAATCTACAGAATTTTTCTAAGTACCGAAATCGACAGAATTTTTCTAAGTATCGATAACTTCTGAATGTTTTCTAAGTACCGAAATCGTCAGAATTTTTCTAAGTACCGTAAAGGTCAGAAATTTTCTAAGTACCGAAAAGGTCAGAAATTTTCCAAGTACCGAAAAGGTCAGAAATTTTCTAAGTACCGAAATCGTCAGAATTTTTCTAAGTACCGAAATCGTCGGAATTTTTCTAAGTACCGAAATCGTTTGAAATTTTCTAAATACCGAAAAGGTCAGAAATTTTCTAAGTACCGAAATCATCAGAATTTTTCTAAGTACCGAAAACTTCAGAAATTTTCTAAGTACCGAAAACTTTCGAGTCTTTTCTAAGTACCGAAATAGACAGAATTTTTCTAAGTACCGAAATCATCAGAATTTTTCTAAGTTCCGAAATCGTCTGAATTTTCTAAGTACCGTAATCGGCGGAATTTTTCTAAGTACCGAAATCGTCAGAATTTTTCTAAGTACCGAAAACTTCTAAATGTTTTCTAAGTACCGAAATCGTCGGAATTTTTCTAAGTACCGAAATCGACAGAATTTTTCTAAGTACCGAAATCAACAGAATTTTTTTAAGTACCGAATTCGACAGAATTCTTCTAAGTACCGAAATCAACAGAATATTTCTAAGTTCCGAAATCACCAGAATTTTTCTAAGTACCGAAAATGTCAGAAATTTTCTAAGTACCAAAGACTTCTGAATGTTTTCTAAGTACCGAAATCGACAGAAATTTTCAAAGTACCGAAAACGTCAGATATTTTCTAAGTACCGAAAAGGTCAGAAATTTTCAAAGTACCGAAATCAACAGAATTTTTCAAAGTACCGAAATCATTAGAATTATTCTATGTACCGAAATCGGCAGAATTTTCCTAAGTACCGAAAAAGTCAGAAATTTTCTAAGTATCGATAACTTCTGAATGTTTTCTAAGTACCGAAATCGTCAGAATTTTTCTAAGTTCCGAAAAGGTCAGAAATTTTCTAAATACCGAAAAGGTCAGAAATTTTCTGAGTACCGAAGTGATCAGAATTTTTCTAAGTGCCGAAAACGTCAGAAATTTTCTAAGTACCGAAAACTTCCGAGACTTTTCTAAGTACCGAAATCGACAGAATTTTTCTAAGTACCAAAATCGGCAGAAATTTTCTAAGTACCGAAAACGTCAGAATTTTTCTAAGTACCGTAATCGTCGCAATTTTTCTAAGTACCGAAATCGACGGAATTTTTCTAAGTACCGAAATTGTCAGAATTTTTCTAAGTACCGAAATCATCAGAATTTTTCTAAGTACCGAAATCGGCAGAATTTTTCTAGGTAACGAAAACGTAAGAAATTATCTAAGTACCGAAAAATTCTGATTGTTTTCTAAGTACCGAAATCGTCAGAATTTTTCTAAGTACCGTAAAGGTCAGAAATTTTCTAAGTACCGAAAAGGTCAGAAATTTTCCAAGTACCGAAATCGTCAGAATTTTCTAAGTACCGAAATCAGCAGAATTTTTCTAAGTACCGAAAAAGGCAGAAACTTTCTAAGAACTGAAATCTACAGAATTTTTCTAAGTACCGAAATCGACAGAATTTTTCTAAGTATCGATAACTTCTGAATGTTTTCTAAGTACCGAAATCGTCAGAATTTTTCTAAGTACCGTAAAGGTCAGAAATTTTCTAAGTACCGAAAAGGTCAGAAATTTTCCAAGTACCGAAAAGGTCAGAAATTTTCTAAGTACCGAAATCGTCGGAATTTTTCTAAGTACCGAAATCGTTTGAAATTTTCTAAATACCGAAAAGGTCAGAAATTTTCTAAGTACCGAAATCATCAGAATTTTTCTAAGTACCGAAAACTTCAGAAATTTTCTAAGTACCGAAAACTTTCGAGTCTTTTCTAAGTACCGAAATAGACAGAATTTTTCTAAGTACCGAAATCATCAGAATTTTTCTAAGTTCCGAAATCGTCTGAATTTTCTAAGTACCGTAATCGGCGGAATTTTTCTAAGTACCGAAATCGTCAGAATTTTTCTAAGTACCGAAAACTTCTAAATGTTTTCTAAGTACCGAAATCGTCGGAATTTTTCTAAGTACCGAAATCGACAGAATTTTTCTAAGTACCGAAATCAACAGAATTTTTTTAAGTACCGAATTCGACAGAATTCTTCTAAGTACCGAAATCAACAGAATATTTCTAAGTTCCGAAATCACCAGAATTTTTCTAAGTACCGAAAATGTCAGAAATTTTCTAAGTACCAAAGACTTCTGAATGTTTTCTAAGTACCGAAATCGACAGAAATTTTCAAAGTACCGAAAACGTCAGATATTTTCTAAGTACCGAAAAGGTCAGAAATTTTCAAAGTACCGAAATCAACAGAATTTTTCAAAGTACCGAAATCATTAGAATTATTCTATGTACCGAAATCGGCAGAATTTTCCTAAGTACCGAAAAAGTCAGAAATTTTCTAAGTATCGATAACTTCTGAATGTTTTCTAAGTACCGAAATCGTCAGAATTTTTCTAAGTTCCGAAAAGGTCAGAAATTTTCTAAATACCGAAAAGGTCAGAAATTTTCTGAGTACCGAAGTGATCAGAATTTTTCTAAGTGCCGAAAACGTCAGAAATTTTCTAAGTACCGAAAACTTCCGAGACTTTTCTAAGTACCGAAATCGACAGAATTTTTCTAAGTACCAAAATCGGCAGAAATTTTCTAAGTACCGAAAACGTCAGAATTTTTCTAAGTACCGTAATCGTCGCAATTTTTCTAAGTACCGAAATCGACGGAATTTTTCTAAGTACCGAAATTGTCAGAATTTTTCTAAGTACCGAAATCATCAGAATTTTTCTAAGTACCGAAATCGGCAGAATTTTTCTAGGTAACGAAAACGTAAGAAATTATCTAAGTACCGAAAAATTCTGATTGTTTTCTAAGTACCGAAATCGTCAGAATTTTTCTAAGTACCGTAAAGGTCAGAAATTTTCTAAGTACCGAAAAGGTCAGAAATTTTCCAAGTACCGAAAAGGTCAGAAATTTTCTAAGTACCGAAATCGTCAGAATTTTTCTAAGTACTGAAATCGTCGGAATTTTTCTAAGTACCGAAATCGTTTGAAATTTTCTAAATACCGAAAAGGTCAGAAATTTTCTAAGTACCGAAATCATCAGAATTTTTCTAAGTACCGAAATCATCAGAATTTTTCTAAGTACCGAAATCGGCAGAATTTTCCTAAGTACCGAAAAAGTCAGAAATTTTCTAAGTTTCGATAACTTCTGAATGTTTTCTAAGTACCGAAATCGTCAGAATTTTTCTAAGTTCCGAAAAGGTCAGAAATTTTCCAAGTACCGAAATCGTCAGAATTTTCTAAGTACCGAAATCAGCAGAATTTTTCTAAGTACCGAAAAAGGCAGAAACTTTCTAAGTAACGAAATCTACAGAATTTTTCTAAGTACCGAAATCGACAGAATTTTTCTAAGTAACGAAATCAACAGAATTTTTCTAAGTACCGAATTCGACAGAATTTTTCTAAGTACCGATAACGTCAGAAATTTTCTAAGTACCGAAATCGTCGAAATTTTTCAAAGTGCCGAAATCGTCTGAATTTTTCTAAGTACCGAAATCGTTTGAAATTTTCTAAATACCGAAAAGTTCAGAAATTTTCTAAGTACCGAAAAAGGCAGAAATTTTCTAAGAACCGAAATCAACAGAATTTTTCTAAGTACCGAAATCGACAGAATTATTCTAAGTACCGAAATCAACAGAATTTTTCCATGTACCGAATTCGTCAGAATTTTTCTAACTACCAAAATCAAAAGAATATTTCTAAGTTCCGAAATCACCAGAATTCTTCTAAGTACCGAAATCGTCAGAATTTTTCAAAGTACCGATAACGTCAGAAATTTTCTAAGTACCGAAAACTTCTGAATGTTTTCTAAGTACCGAATAAGGCAGAAATTTTCTAAGTACCGAAATCGTCGGAATTTTTCTAAGTACCGAAATCGTCTGAATTTTTCTTAGTACCGAAATCGTTTGAAATTTTCTAAACACCGAAAAGGTCAGAAATTTTCTGAGTACCGAAGTCATCAGAATTTTTCTAAGTGCCGAAAACGTCAGAAATTTTCTAAGTACCGAAAACTTCCGAGACTTTTCTAAGTACCGAAATCGACAGAATTTTTCTAAGTACCGAAATCGGCAGAAATTTTCTAAGTACCGAAAACGTCAGAATTTTTCTAAGTACCGTAATCGTCGGAATTTTTCTAAGTACCGAAATCGTCGGAATTTTTCTAAGTACCGAAATTGTCAGAATTTTTCTAAGTACCGAAATCATCAGAATTTTTCTAAGTACCGAAATCGGCAGAATTTTTCTAGGTAACGAAAACGTAAGAAATTATCTAAGTACCGAAAACTTTCGAGTCTTTTCTAAGTACCGAAATAGACAGAATTTTTCTAAGTACCGAAATCATCAGAATTTTTCTAAGTTCCGAAATCGTCTGAATTTTCTAAGTACCGTAATCGGCGGAATTTTTCTAAGTACCGAAATCGTCAGAATTTTTCTAAGTACCGAAAACTTCTAAATGTTTTCTAAGTACCGAAATCGTCGGAATTTTTCTAAGTACCGAAATCGACAGAATTTTTCTAAGTACCGAAATCAACAGAATTTTTTTAAGTACCGAATTCGACAGAATTCTTCTAAGTACCGAAATCAACAGAATATTTCTAAGTTCCGAAATCACCAGAATTTTTCTAAGTACCGAAAATGTCAGAAATTTTCTAAGTACCAAAGACTTCTGAATGTTTTCTAAGTACCGAAATCGACAGAAATTTTCAAAGTACCGAAAACGTCAGATATTTTCTAAGTACCGAAAAGGTCAGAAATTTTCAAAGTACCGAAATCAACAGAATTTTTCAAAGTACCGAAATCATTAGAATTATTCTATGTACCGAAATCGGCAGAATTTTCCTAAGTACCGAAAAAGTCAGAAATTTTCTAAGTATCGATAACTTCTGAATGTTTTCTAAGTACCGAAATCGTCAGAATTTTTCTAAGTTCCGAAAAGGTCAGAAATTTTCTAAATACCGAAAAGGTCAGAAATTTTCTGAGTACCGAAGTGATCAGAATTTTTCTAAGTGCCGAAAACGTCAGAAATTTTCTAAGTACCGAAAACTTCCGAGACTTTTCTAAGTACCGAAATCGACAGAATTTTTCTAAGTACCAAAATCGGCAGAAATTTTCTAAGTACCGAAAACGTCAGAATTTTTCTAAGTACCGTAATCGTCGCAATTTTTCTAAGTACCGAAATCGACGGAATTTTTCTAAGTACCGAAATTGTCAGAATTTTTCTAAGTACCGAAATCATCAGAATTTTTCTAAGTACCGAAATCGGCAGAATTTTTCTAGGTAACGAAAACGTAAGAAATTATCTAAGTACCGAAAAATTCTGATTGTTTTCTAAGTACCGAAATCGTCAGAATTTTTCTAAGTACCGTAAAGGTCAGAAATTTTCTAAGTACCGAAAAGGTCAGAAATTTTCCAAGTACCGAAATCGTCAGAATTTTCTAAGTACCGAAATCAGCAGAATTTTTCTAAGTACCGAAAAAGGCAGAAACTTTCTAAGAACTGAAATCTACAGAATTTTTCTAAGTACCGAAATCGACAGAATTTTTCTAAGTATCGATAACTTCTGAATGTTTTCTAAGTACCGAAATCGTCAGAATTTTTCTAAGTACCGTAAAGGTCAGAAATTTTCTAAGTACCGAAAAGGTCAGAAATTTTCCAAGTACCGAAAAGGTCAGAAATTTTCTAAGTACCGAAATCGTCGGAATTTTTCTAAGTACCGAAATCGTTTGAAATTTTCTAAATACCGAAAAGGTCAGAAATTTTCTAAGTACCGAAATCATCAGAATTTTTCTAAGTACCGAAAACTTCAGAAATTTTCTAAGTACCGAAAACTTTCGAGTCTTTTCTAAGTACCGAAATAGACAGAATTTTTCTAAGTACCGAAATCATCAGAATTTTTCTAAGTTCCGAAATCGTCTGAATTTTCTAAGTACCGTAATCGGCGGAATTTTTCTAAGTACCGAAATCGTCAGAATTTTTCTAAGTACCGAAAACTTCTAAATGTTTTCTAAGTACCGAAATCGTCGGAATTTTTCTAAGTACCGAAATCGACAGAATTTTTCTAAGTACCGAAATCAACAGAATTTTTTTAAGTACCGAATTCGACAGAATTCTTCTAAGTACCGAAATCAACAGAATATTTCTAAGTTCCGAAATCACCAGAATTTTTCTAAGTACCGAAAATGTCAGAAATTTTCTAAGTACCAAAGACTTCTGAATGTTTTCTAAGTACCGAAATCGACAGAAATTTTCAAAGTACCGAAAACGTCAGATATTTTCTAAGTACCGAAAAGGTCAGAAATTTTCAAAGTACCGAAATCAACAGAATTTTTCAAAGTACCGAAATCATTAGAATTATTCTATGTACCGAAATCGGCAGAATTTTCCTAAGTACCGAAAAAGTCAGAAATTTTCTAAGTATCGATAACTTCTGAATGTTTTCTAAGTACCGAAATCGTCAGAATTTTTCTAAGTTCCGAAAAGGTCAGAAATTTTCTAAATACCGAAAAGGTCAGAAATTTTCTGAGTACCGAAGTGATCAGAATTTTTCTAAGTGCCGAAAACGTCAGAAATTTTCTAAGTACCGAAAACTTCCGAGACTTTTCTAAGTACCGAAATCGACAGAATTTTTCTAAGTACCAAAATCGGCAGAAATTTTCTAAGTACCGAAAACGTCAGAATTTTTCTAAGTACCGTAATCGTCGCAATTTTTCTAAGTACCGAAATCGACGGAATTTTTCTAAGTACCGAAATTGTCAGAATTTTTCTAAGTACCGAAATCATCAGAATTTTTCTAAGTACCGAAATCGGCAGAATTTTTCTAGGTAACGAAAACGTAAGAAATTATCTAAGTACCGAAAAATTCTGATTGTTTTCTAAGTACCGAAATCGTCAGAATTTTTCTAAGTACCGTAAAGGTCAGAAATTTTCTAAGTACCGAAAAGGTCAGAAATTTTCCAAGTACCGAAAAGGTCAGAAATTTTCTAAGTACCGAAATCGTCAGAATTTTTCTAAGTACTGAAATCGTCGGAATTTTTCTAAGTACCGAAATCGTTTGAAATTTTCTAAATACCGAAAAGGTCAGAAATTTTCTAAGTACCGAAATCATCAGAATTTTTCTAAGTACCGAAATCATCAGAATTTTTCTAAGTACCGAAATCGGCAGAATTTTCCTAAGTACCGAAAAAGTCAGAAATTTTCTAAGTTTCGATAACTTCTGAATGTTTTCTAAGTACCGAAATCGTCAGAATTTTTCTAAGTTCCGAAAAGGTCAGAAATTTTCCAAGTACCGAAATCGTCAGAATTTTCTAAGTACCGAAATCAGCAGAATTTTTCTAAGTACCGAAAAAGGCAGAAACTTTCTAAGTAACGAAATCTACAGAATTTTTCTAAGTACCGAAATCGACAGAATTTTTCTAAGTAACGAAATCAACAGAATTTTTCTAAGTACCGAATTCGACAGAATTTTTCTAAGTACCGATAACGTCAGAAATTTTCTAAGTACCGAAATCGTCGAAATTTTTCAAAGTGCCGAAATCGTCTGAATTTTTCTAAGTACCGAAATCGTTTGAAATTTTCTAAATACCGAAAAGTTCAGAAATTTTCTAAGTACCGAAAAAGGCAGAAATTTTCTAAGAACCGAAATCAACAGAATTTTTCTAAGTACCGAAATCGACAGAATTATTCTAAGTACCGAAATCAACAGAATTTTTCCATGTACCGAATTCGTCAGAATTTTTCTAACTACCAAAATCAAAAGAATATTTCTAAGTTCCGAAATCACCAGAATTCTTCTAAGTACCGAAATCGTCAGAATTTTTCAAAGTACCGATAACGTCAGAAATTTTCTAAGTACCGAAAACTTCTGAATGTTTTCTAAGTACCGAATAAGGCAGAAATTTTCTAAGTACCGAAATCGTCGGAATTTTTCTAAGTACCGAAATCGTCTGAATTTTTCTTAGTACCGAAATCGTTTGAAATTTTCTAAACACCGAAAAGGTCAGAAATTTTCTGAGTACCGAAGTCATCAGAATTTTTCTAAGTGCCGAAAACGTCAGAAATTTTCTAAGTACCGAAAACTTCCGAGACTTTTCTAAGTACCGAAATCGACAGAATTTTTCTAAGTACCGAAATCGGCAGAAATTTTCTAAGTACCGAAAACGTCAGAATTTTTCTAAGTACCGTAATCGTCGGAATTTTTCTAAGTACCGAAATCGTCGGAATTTTTCTAAGTACCGAAATTGTCAGAATTTTTCTAAGTACCGAAATCATCAGAATTTTTCTAAGTACCGAAATCGGCAGAATTTTTCTAGGTAACGAAAACGTAAGAAATTATCTAAGTACCGAAAAATTCTGATTGTTTTCTAAGTACCGAAATCGTCAGAATTTTTCTAAGTACCGTAAAGGTCAGAAATTTTCTAAGTACCGAAAAGGTCAGAAATTTTCCAAGTACCGAAAAGGTCAGAAATTTTCTAAGTACCGAAATCGTCAGAATTTTTCTAAGTACCGAAATCGTCGGAATTTTTCTAAGTTCCGAAATCGTTTGAAATTTTCTAAATACCGAAAAGGTCAGAAATTTTCTAAGTACCGAAATCATCAGAATTTTTCTAAGTTCCGAAATCGTCTGAATTTTCTAAGTACCGTAATCGGCGGAATTTTTCTAAGTACCGAAATCGTCAGAATTTTTCTAAGTACCGAAAACTTCTAAATGTTATCTAAGTACCGAAATCGTCGGAATTTTTCTAAGTACCGAAATCGACAGAATTTTTCTAAGTACCGAAATCAACAGAATTTTTTTAAGTACCGAATTCGACAGAATTCTTCTAAGTACCGAAATCAACAGAATATTTCTAAGTTCCGAAATCACCAGAATTTTTCTAAGTACCGAAATCGACAGAATTATTCTAAGTACCGAAATCAACAGAATTTTTCCATGTACCGAATTCGACAGAATTTTTCTAAGTACCAAAATCAACAGAATATTTCTAAGTTCCGAAATCACCAGAATTCTTCTAAGTACCGAAATCGTCAGAATTTTTCAAAGTACCGATAACGTCAGAAATTATCTAAGTACCGAAAACTTCTGAATGTTTTCTAAGTACCGAATAAGGCAGAAATTTTCTAAGTACCGAAATCGTCGGAATTTTTCTAAGTACCGAAATCGTCTGAATTTTTCTAAGTACCAAAATCCTTTGAAAATTTCCAAATACCGAAAAGGTCAGAAATTTTCTGAGTACCGAAGTCATCAGAATTTTTCTAAGTGCCGAAAACGTCAGAAATTTTCTAAGAACCGAAAACTTCCGAAACTTTTCTAAGTACCGAAATCGACAGAATTTTTCTAAGTACCGAAATCGGCAGAAATTTTCTAAGTACCGAAAACGTCAGAATTTTTCTAAGTACCGTAATCGTCGGAATTTTTCTAAGTACCGAAATCGTCGAAATTTTTCTAAGTACCGAAATTGTCAGAATTTTTCTAAGTACCGAAATCATCAGAATTTTTCTAAGTACCGAAATCGGCAGAATTTTTCTAGGTAACGAAAACGTAAGAAATTATCTAAGTACCGAAAAATTCTGATTGTTTTCTAAGTACCGAAATCGTCAGAATTTTTCTAAGTACCGTAAAGGTCAGAAATTTTCTAAGTACCGAAAAGGTCAGAAATTTTCCATGTACCGAAAAGGTCAGAAATTTTCTAAGTACCGAAATCGTCAGAATTTTTCTAAGTACCGAAATCGTCGGAATTTTTCTAAGTTCCGAAATCGTTTGAAATTTTCTAAATACCGAAAAGGTCAGAAATTTTCTAAGTACCGAAATCATCAGAATTTTTCTAAGTTCCGAAATCGTCTGAATTTTCTAAGTACCGTAATCGGCGGAATTTTTCTAAGTACCGAAATCGTCAGAATTTTTCTAAGTACCGAAAACTTCTAAATGTTTTCTAAGTACCGAAATCGTCGGAATTTTTCTAAGTACCGAAATCGACAGAATTTTTCTAAGTACCGAAATCAACAGAATTTTTTTAAGTACCGAATTCGACAGAATTCTTCTAAGTACCGAAATCAACAGAATATTTCTAAGTTCCGAAATCACCAGAATTTTTCGAAGTACCGAAAATGTCAGAAATTTTCTAGGTACCAAAGACTTCTGAATGTTTTCTAAGTACCGAAATCGACAGAAATTTTCAAAGTACCGAAAACGTCAGATATTTTCTAAGTACCGAAAAGGTCAGAAATTTTCAAAGTACCGAAATCAACAGAATTTTTCAAAGTACCGAAATCATTAGAATTATTCTAAGTACCGAAATCGGCAGAATTTTTCTAAGTACCGAAAAAGTCAGAAATTTTCTAAGTATCGATAACTTCTGAATGTTTTCTAAGTACCGAAATCGTCAGAATTTTTCTAAGTTCCGAAAAGGTCAGAAATTTTCTAAATACCGAAAAGGTCAGAAATTTTCTGAGTACCGAAGTGATCAGAATTTTTCTAAGTGCCGAAAACGTCAGAAATTTTCTAAGTACCGAAAACTTCCGAGATTTTTCTAAGTACCGAAATCGACAGAATTTTTCTAAGTACCGAAATTGTCAGAATTTTTCTAAGTACCGAAATCATCAGAATTTTTCTAAGTACCGAAATCGGCAGAATTTTTCTAGGTAACGAAAACGTAAGAAATTATCTAAGTACCGAAAAATTCTGATTGTTTTCTAAGTACCGAAATCGTCAGAATTTTTCTAAGTACCGTAAAGGTCAGAAATTTTCTAAGTACCGAAAAGGTCAGAAATTTTCCAAGTACCGAAAAGGTCAGAAATTTTCTAAGTACCGAAATCGCCAGAATTTTTCTAAGTACCGAAATCGTCGGAATTTTTCTAAGTACCGAAATCGTTTGAAATTTTCTAAATACCGAAAAGGTCAGAAATTTTCTAAGTACCGAAATCATCAGAATTTTTCTAAGTACCGAAAACTTCAGAAATTTTCTAAGTACCGAAAACTTTCGAGTCTTTTCTAAGTACCGAAATAGACAGAATTTTTCTAAGTACCGAAATCATCAGAATTTTTCTAAGTTCCGAAATCGTCTGAATTTTCTAAGTACCGTAATCGGCGGAATTTTTCTAAGTACCGAAATCGTCAGAATTTTTCTAAGTACCGAAAACTTCTAAATGTTTTCTAAGTACCGAAATCGTCGGAATTTTTCTAAGTACCGAAATCGACAGAATTTTTCTAAGTACCGAAATCAACAGAATTTTTTTAAGTACCGAATTCGACAGAATTCTTCTAAGTACCGAAATCAACAGAATATTTCTAAGTTCCGAAATCACCAGAATTTTTCTAAGTACCGAAAATGTCAGAAATTTTCTAAGTACCAAAGACTTCTGAATGTTTTCTAAGTACCGAAATCGACAGAAATTTTCAAAGTACCGAAAACGTCAGATATTTTCTAAGTACCGAAAAGGTCAGAAATTTTCAAAGTACCGAAATCAACAGAATTTTTCAAAGTACCGAAATCATTAGAATTATTCTAAGTACCGAAATCGGCAGAATTTTCCTAAGTACCGAAAAAGTCAGAAATTTTCTAAGTATCGATAACTTCTGAATGTTTTCTAAGTACCGAAATCGTCAGAATTTTTTTAAGTTCCGAAAAGGTCAGAAATTTTCTAAGTCCGAAAAGGTCAGAAATTTTCCAAGTACCGAAATCGTCAGAATTTTCTAAGTACCGAAATCAGCAGAATTTTTCTAAGTACCGAAAAAGGCTGAAACTTTCTAAGTAACGAAATCTACAGAATTTTTCTAAGTACCGAAATCGACAGAATTTTTCTAAGTAACGAAATCAACAGAATTTTTCTAAGTACCGAATTCGACAGAATTTTTCTAAGTTCCGAAATCAACAGAATATTTCTAGGTTCCGAAATCGCCAGAATTCTTCTAAGTACCGAAATCGTCAGAATTTTTCTAAGTACCGATAACGTCAGAAATTTTCTAAGTACCGAAATCGTCGAAATTTTTCAAAGTGCCGAAATCGTCTGAATTTTTCTAAGTACCGAAATCGTTTGAAATTTTCTAAATACCGAAAAGTTCAGAAATTTTCTAAGTACCGAAAAAGGCAGAAATTTTCTAAGAACCGAAATCAACAGAATTTTTCTAAGTACCGAAATCGACAGAATTATTCTAAGTACCGAAATCAACAGAATTTTTCCATGTACCGAATTCGACAGAATTTTTCTAACTACCAAAATCAACAGAATATTTCTAAGTTCCGAAATCACCAGAATTCTTCTAAGTACCGAAATCGTCAGAATTTTTCAAAGTACCGATAACGTAAGAAATTTTCTAAGTACCGAAAACTTCTGAATGTTTTCTAAGTACCGAATAAGGCAGAAATTTTCTAAGTACCGAAAACGTCGGAATTTTTCTAAGTACCGAAATCGTCTGAATTTTTCTTAGTACCGAAATCGTTTGAAATTTTCTAAATACCGAAAAGGTCAGAAATTTTCTGAGTACCGAAGTCATCAGAATTTTTCTAAGTGCCGAAAACGTCAGAAATTTTCTAAGTACCGAAAACTTCCGAGACTTTTCTAAGTACCGAAATCGACAGAATTTTTCTAAGTACCGAAATCGGCAGAAATTTTCTAAGTACCGAAAACGTCAGAATTTTTCTAAGTACCGTAATCGTCGGAATTTTTCTAAGTACCGAAATCGTCGGAATTTTTCTAAGTACCGAAATTGTCAGAATTTTTCTAAGTACCGAAATCATCAGAATTTTTCTAAGTACCGAAATCGGCAGAATTTTTCTAGGTAACGAAAACGTAAGAAATTATCTAAGTACCGAAAAATTCTGATTGTTTTCTAAGTACCGAAATCGTCAAAATTTTTCTAAGTACCGTAAAGGTCAGAAATTTTCTAAGTATCGAAAACTTCTGATTGTTTTCTAAGTACCGAAATCGTCAGAATTTTTCCAAGTACCGTAAAGGTCAGAAATTTTCTAAGTACCGAATTCGTCAGAATTTTTCTAAGTACCGAAAAGGTCAGAAATTTTCTAAGTACCGAAAAGGTCAGAAATTTTCCAAGTACCGAAATCCTCAGAATTTTCTAAGTACCGAAATCGGCAGAATTTTTCTAAGTACCGAAAACGACAGAAATTTTCTAAGTACCGAAATCAACCGAATTTTTCTAAGTACCGTAAAGGTCAGAAATTTTCTAATTACCGAAAAGGTCAGAAATTTTCCAAGTACCGAAAAGGTCAGAAATTTTCTAAGTACCGAAATCGTCAGAATTTTTCTAAGTACCGAAGTCATTAGAATTTTTCTAAGTACCGAAATCGGCAGAATTTTCGTAAGTACCGAAAAAGACAGAAATTTTCTAAGTATCGATAACTTCTGAATGTTTTCTAAGTACCGAAAACGTCAGAAACTTTCTAAGTACCGAAAATGTCAGAAATTTTCTAAAGTACCAAAGACTTCTGAACGTTTTCTTAGTACCGAAATCGACAGAAATTTTCAAAGTACCGAAAACGTCAGATATTTTCTAAGTACCGAAAAAGTCAGAAATTTTAAAAGTACCGAAAAAGGCAGAAACTTTCTAAGTACCGAAATCTACAGAATTTTTCTAAGTAACGAAATCAACAGAATTTTTCTAAGTACCGAATTCGACAGAATTTTTCTAAGTACCGAAATCAACAGAATATTTCTAGGTTCCGAAATCACCAGAATTCTTCTAAGTACCGAAATCGTCAGAATTTTTCTAAGTACCGATAACGTCAGAAATTTTCTAAGTACCGAAATCGTCGAAATTTTTCAAAGTACCGAAATCGTCTGAATTTTTCTAAGTACCGAAATCGTTTGAAATTTTCTAAATACCGAAAAGTTCAGAAATTTTCTAAGTACCGAAAAAGGCAGAAATTTTCTAAGAACCAAAATCAACAGAATATTTCTAAGTTCCGAAATCACCAGAATTCTTCTAAGTACCGAAATCGTCAGAATTTTTCAAAGTACCGAAATTGTCTGAATTTTTCTAAGTACCGAAATCGTTTGAAATTTTCTAAATACCGAAAAGGTCAGAAATTTTCTGAGTACCGAAGTCATCAGAATTTTTCTAAGTGCCGAAAACGTCAGAAATTTTCTAAGTACCGAAAACTTCCGAGACTTTTCTAAGTACCGAAATCGACAGAATTTTTCTAAGTACCGAAAAGGTCAGAAATTTTCCATGTACCGAAAAGGTCAGAAATTTTCTAAGTACCGAAATCGTCAGAATTTTTCTAAGTACCGAAATCATTAGAATTTTTCTAAGTACCGAAAACGTCAGAAATTTTCTAAATATCGAAAACTTCTGAATGTTTTCTAAGTTCCGAAATTGTCTGAATTTTTCTAAGTACCGAAAACGACAGAAATTTTCTTAGTACCAAAAACTTCTGATTGTTTTCTAAGTACCGAAATCGTCAGAATTTTTCTAAGTACCGTAAAGGTCAGAAATTTTCTAAGTACCGAATTCGTCAGAATTTTTCTAAGTACCGAAAAGGTCAGAAATTTTCTAAGTACCGAAAAGGTCAGAAATTTTCCAAGTACCGAAATCGTCAGAATTTTCTAAGTACCGAAATCGGCAGAATTTTTCTAAGTACCGAAAACGACAGAAATTTTCTAAGTACCGAAATCAACAGAATTTTTCTAAGTACCGTAAAGGTCAGAAATTTTCTAATTACCGAAAAGGTCAGAAATTTTCCAAGTTCCGAAAAGGTCAGAAATTTTCTAAGTACCGAAATCGTCAGAATTTTTCTAAGTACCGAAGTCATTAGAATTTTTCTAAGTACCGAAATCGGCAGAATTTTCGTAAGTACCGAAAAAGACAGAAATTTTCTAAGTATCGATAACTTCTGAATGTTTTCTAAGTACCGAATTCGTCAGAATTTTTCTAAGTACCGAAAACGTCAGAAATTTTCTAAGTACCGAAAAGGTCAGAAATTTTCCAAGTACCGAAATCGTCTGAATTTTCTAAGTACCGAAATCGGCAGAATTTTTCTAAGTACCGAAAATGTCAGAAATTTTCTAAGTACCAAAGACTTCCGAGACTTTTCTAAGTACCGAAATCGACAGAATTTTTCTAAGTACCGAAATCGGCAGAAATTTTCTAAGTACCGAAAACGTCAGAATTTTTCTAAGTACCGTAATCGTCGGAATTTTCTAAGTACCGAAATCGACGGAATTTTTCTAAGTACCGAAATTGTCAGAATTTTTCTAAGTACCGAAATCATCAGAATTTTTCTAAGTACCGAAATCGGCAGAATTTTTCTAGGTAACGAAAACGTAAGAAATTATCTAAGTACCGAAAAATTCTGATTGTTTTCTAAGTACCGAAATCGTCAGAATTTTTCTAAGTACCGTAAAGGTCAGAAATTTTCTAAGTACCGAAAAGGTCAGAAATTTTCCAAGTACCGAAAAGGTCAGAAATTTTCTAAGTACCGAAATCGTCAGAATTTTTCTAAGTACCGAAATCGTCGGAATTTTTCTAAGTACCGAAATCGTTTGAAATTTTCTAAATACCGAAAAGGTCAGAAATTTTCTAAGTACCGAAATCATCAGAATTTTTCTAAGTACCGAAATCGTCTGAATTTTCTAAGTACCGTAATCGGCGGAATTTTTCTAAGTACCGAAATCGTCAGAATTTTTCTAAGTACCGAAAACTTCTAAATGTTTTCTAAGTACCGAAATCGTCGGAATTTTTCTAAGTACCGAAATCGACAGAATTTTTCTAAGTACCGAAATCAACAGAATTTTTTTAAGTACCGAATTCGACAGAATTCTTCTAAGTACCGAAATCAACAGAATATTTCTAAGTTCCGAAATCACCAGAATTTTTCTAAGTACCGAAAATGTCAGAAATTTTCTAAGTACCAAAGACTTCTGAATGTTTTCTAAGTACCGAAATCGACAGAAATTTTCAAAGTACCGAAAACGTCAGATATTTTCTAAGTACCGAAAAGGTCAGAAATTTTCAAAGTACCGAAATCAACAGAATTTTTCAAAGTACCGAAATCATTAGAATTATTCTAAGTACCGAAATCGGCAGAATTTTCCTAAGTACCGAAAAAGTCAGAAATTTTCTAAGTATCGATAACTTCTGAATGTTTTCTAAGTACCGAAATCGTCAGAATTTTTCTAAGTTCCGAAAAGGTCAGAAATTTTCTAAGTCCGAAAAGGTCAGAAATTTTCCAAGTACCGAAATCGTCAGAATTTTCTAAGTACCGAAATCAGCAGAATTTTTCTAAGTACCGAAAAAGGCAGAAACTTTCTAAGTAACGAAATCTACAGAATTTTTCTAAGTACCGAAATCGACAGAATTTTTCTAAGTAACGAAATCAACAGAATTTTTCTAAGTACCGAATTCGACAGAATTTTTCTAAGTTCCGAAATCAACAGAATATTTCTAGGTTCCGAAATCGCCAGAATTCTTCTAAGTACCGAAATCGTCAGAATTTTTCTAAGTACCGATAACGTCAGAAATTTTCTAAATACCGAAATCGTCGAAATTTTTCAAAGTGCCGAAATCGTCTGAATTTTTCTAAGTACCGAAATCGTTTGAAATTTTCTAAATACCGAAAAGTTCAGAAATTTTCTAAGTACCGAAAAAGGCAGAAATTTTCTAAGAACCGAAATCAACAGAATTTTTCTAAGTACCGAAATCGACAGAATTATTCTAAGTACCGAAATCAACAGAATTTTTCCATGTACCGAATTCGACAGAATTTTTCTAACTACCAAAATCAACAGAATATTTCTAAGTTCCGAAATCACCAGAATTCTTCTAAGTACCGAAATCGTCAGAATTTTTCAAAGTACCGATAACGTAAGAAATTTTCTAAGTACCGAAAACTTCTGAATGTTTTCTAAGTACCGAATAAGGCAGAAATTTTCTAAGTACCGAAAACGTCGGAATTTTTCTAAGTACCGAAATCGTCTGAATTTTTCTTAGTACCGAAATCGTTTGAAATTTTCTAAATACCGAAAAGATCAGAAATTTTCTGAGTACCGAAGTCATCAGAATTTTTCTAAGTGCCGAAAACGTCAGAAATTTTCTAAGTACCGAAAACTTCCGAGACTTTTCTAAGTACCGAAATCGACAGAATTTTTCTAAGTACCGAAATCGGCAGAAATTTTCTAAGTACCGAAAACGTCAGAATTTTTCTAAGTACCGTAATCGTCGGAATTTTTCTAAGTACCGAAATCGTCGGAATTTTTCTAAGTACCGAAATTGTCAGAATTTTTCTAAGTACCGAAATCATCAGAATTTTTCTAAGTACCGAAATCGGCAGAATTTTTCTAGGTAACGAAAACGTAAGAAATTATCTAAGTACCGAAAAATTCTGATTGTTTTCTAAGTACCGAAATCGTCAAAATTTTTCTAAGTACCGTAAAGGTCAGAAATTTTCTAAGTATCGAAAACTTCTGATTGTTTTCTAAGTACCGAAATCGTCAGAATTTTTCCAAGTACCGTAAAGGTCAGAAATTTTCTAAGTACCGAATTCGTCAGAATTTTTCTAAGTACCGAAAAGGTCAGAAATTTTCTAAGTACCGAAAAGGTCAGAAATTTTCCAAGTACCGAAATCGTCAGAATTTTCTAAGTACCGAAATCGGCAGAATTTTTCTAAGTACCGAAAACGACAGAAATTTTCTAAGTACCGAAATCAACAGAATTTTTCTAAGTACCGTAAAGGTCAGAAATTTTCTAATTACCGAAAAGGTCAGAAATTTTCCAAGTACCGAAAAGGTCAGAAATTTTCTAAGTACCGAAATCGTCAGAATTTTTCTAAGTACCGAAGTCATTAGAATTTTTCTAAGTACCGAAATCGGCAGAATTTTCGTAAGTACCGAAAAAGACAGAAATTTTCTAAGTATCGATAACTTCTGAATGTTTTCTAAGTACCGAAAACGTCAGAAACTTTCTAAGTACCGAAAATGTCAGAAATTTTCTAAAGTACCAAAGACTTCTGAACGTTTTCTTAGTACCGAAATCGACAGAAATTTTCAAAGTACCGAAAACGTCAGATATTTTCTAAGTACCGAAAAAGTCAGAAATTTTAAAAGTACCGAAATCGTCAGAATTTTCTAAGTACCGAAATCAGCAGAATTTTTCTAAGTACCGAAAAAGGCAGAAACTTTCTAAGTACCGAAATCTACAGAATTTTTCTAAGTAACGAAATCAACAGAATTTTTCTAAGTACCGAATTCGACAGAATTTTTCTAAGTACCGAAATCAACAGAATATTTCTAGGTTCCGAAATCACCAGAATTCTTCTAAGTACCGAAATCGTCAGAATTTTTCTAAGTACCGATAACGTCAGAAATTTTCTAAGTACCGAAATCGTCGAAATTTTTCAAAGTACCGAAATCGTCTGAATTTTTCTAAGTACCGAAATCGTTTGAAATTTTCTAAATACCGAAAAGTTCAGAAATTTTCTAAGTACCGAAAAAGGCAGAAATTTTCTAAGAACCGAAATCAACAGAATTTTTCCATGTACCGAATTCGACAGAATTTTTCTAAGTACCAAAATCAACAGAATATTTCTAAGTTCCGAAATCACCAGAATTCTTCTAAGTACCGAAATCGTCAGAATTTTTCAAAGTACCGAAATCGTCTGAATTTTTCTAAGTACCGAAATCGTTTGAAATTTTCTAAATACCGAAAAGGTCAGAAATTTTCTGAGTACCGAAGTCATCAGAATTTTTATAAGTGCCGAAAACGTCAGAAATTTTCTAAGTACCGAAAACTTCCGAGACTTTTCTAAGTACCGAAATCGACAGAATTTTTCTAAGTACCGAAAAGGTCAGAAATTTTCCATGTACCGAAAAGGTCAGAAATTTTCTAAGTACCGAAATCGTCAGAATTTTTCTAAGTACCGAAATCATTAGAATTTTTCTAAGTACCGAAAACGTCAGAAATTTTCTAAATATCGAAAACTTCTGAATGTTTTCTAAGTTCCAAAATTGTCTGAATTTTTCTAAGTACCGAAAACGACAGAAATTTTCTTAGTACCAAAAACTTCTGATTGTTTTCTAAGTACCGAAATCGTCAGAATTTTTCTAAGTACCGTAAAGGTCAGAAATTTTCTAAGTACCGAATTCGTCAGAATTTTTCTAAGTACCGAAAAGGTCAGAAATTTTCTAAGTACCGAAAAGGTCAGAAATTTTCCAAGTACCGAAATCGTCAGAATTTTCTAAGTACCGAAATCGGCAGAATTTTTCTAAGTACCGAAAACGACAGAAATTTTCTAAGTACCGAAATCAACAGAATTTTTCTAAGTACCGTAAAGGTCAGAAATTTTCTAATTACCGAAAAGGTCAGAAATTTTCCAAGTTCCGAAAAGGTCAGAAATTTTCTAAGTACCGAAATCGTCAGAATTTTTCTAAGTACCGAAGTCATTAGAATTTTTCTAAGTACCGAAATCGGCAGAATTTTCGTAAGTACCGAAAAAGACAGAAATTTTCTAAGTATCGATAACTTCTGAATGTTTTCTAAGTACCGAATTCGTCAGAATTTTTCTAAGTACCGAAAACGTCAGAAATTTTCTAAGTACCGAAAAGGTCAGAAATTTTCCAAGTACCGAAATCGTCAGAATTTTCTAAGTACCGAAATCGGCAGAATTTTTCTAAGTACCAAAAACGACAGAAATTTTCTAAGTACCGAAATCAACAGAATTTTTCTAAGTACCGTAAAGGTCAGAAATTTTCTAATTACCGAAAAGGTCAGAAATTTTCCAAGTTCCGAAAAGGTCAGAAATTTTCTAAGTACCGAAATCGTCAGAATTTTTCTAAGTACCGAAGTCATTAGAATTTTTCTAAGTACCGAAATCGGCAGAATTTTCGTAAGTACCGAAAAAGACAGAAATTTTCTAAGTATCGATAACTTTTGAATGTTTTCTAAGTACCGAATTCGTCAGAATTTTTCTAAGTACCGAAAACGTCAGAAATTTTCTAAGTACCGAAAAGGTCAGAAATTTTCCAAGTACCGAAATCGTCAGAATTTTCTAAGTACCGAAATCGGCAGAATTTTTCTAAGTACCGAAAATGTCAGAAATTTTCTAAGTACCAAAGACTTCTGAACGTTTTCTAAGTACCGAAATCGACAGAAATTTTCAAAGTACCGAAATCGTTTGAAATTTTCTAAATACCGAAAAGTTCAGAAATTTTCTAAGTACCGAAAAAGGCAGAAATTTTCTAAGAACCGAAATCAACAGAATTTTTCTAAGTACCGAAATCGACAGAATTATTCTAAGTACCGAAATCAACAGAATTTTTCCATGTACCGAATTCGACAGAATTTTTCTAAGTACCAAAATCAACAGAATATTTCTAAGTTCCGAAATCACCAGAATTCTTCTAAGTACCGAAATCGTTTGAAATTTTCTAAATACCGAAAAGGTCAGAAATTTTCTGAGTACCGAAGTCATCAGAATTTTTCTAAGTGCCGAAAACGTCAGAAATTTTCTAAGTACCGAAAACTTCCGAGACTTTTCTAAGTACCGAAATCGACAGAATTTTTCTAATTACCGAAAAGGTCAGAAATTTTCCAAGTACCGAAAAGGTCAGAAATTTTCTAAGTACCGAAATCGTCAGAATTTTTCTAAGTACCGAAGTCATTAGAATTTTTCTAAGTACCGAAATCGGCAGAATTTTCGTAAGTACCGAAAAATACAGAAATTTTCTAAGTATCGATAACTTCTGAATGTTTTCTAAGTACCGAAATCGGCAGAATTTTTCTAAGTACCGAAAATGTCAGAAATTTTCTAAGTACCAAAGACTTCTGAATGATTTCTAAGTACCGAAATCGACAGAAATTTTCAAAGTACCGAAAACGTCAGATATTTTATAAGTACCGAAAAGGTCAGAAATTTTCAAAGTACCGAAATCAACAGAATTTTTCTAAGTACCGAAATCATTAGAATTATTCTAAGTACCGAAATGGTCAGAAATTTTCCAAGTACCGAAATCGTCAGAATTTTCTAAGTACCGAAATCGGCAGAATTTTTCTAAGTACCGAAAATGTCAGAAATTTTCTAAGTACCAAAGACTTCTGATTGTTTTCTAAGTACCGAAATCGTCAGAATTTTTCTAAGTACCGAAAACGTCAGTTATTTTCTAAGTACCGAAAAGGTCAGAAATTTTCTAAGTACCAAAATCAACAGAATTTTTCTAAGTACCGAAATCATCAGAATTTTTCTAAGTACCTAAAACGACAGAAATTTTCTTAGTACCAAAAACTTCTGATTGTTTTCTAAGTACCGAAATCGTCAGAATTTTTCTAAGTACCGAAAAGGTCAGAAATTTTCTAATTACCGAAAAGGTCAGAAATTTTCCAAGTACCGAAAAGGTCAGAAATTTTCTAAGTACCGAAATCGTCAGAATTTTTCTAAGTTCCGAAGTCATTAGAATTTTCTAAGTACCGAAATCGGCAGAATTTTTCTAAGTACCGAAAATGTCAGAAATTTTCTAAGTACCAAAGACTTCTGAACGTTTTCTAAGTACCGAAATCGACAGAAATTTTCAAAGTACCGAAAACGTCAGATATTTTCTAAGTACCGAAAAGGTCAGAAATTTTCAAAGTACCGAAATCAACAGAATATTTCGAAGTACCGAAATCATTAGAATTATTCTAAGTACCGAAATCGGCAGAATTTTCCTAAGTACCGAAAAAGTCAGAAATTTTATAAGTATCGATAACTTCTGAATGTTTTCAAAGTACCGAAATCGTCAGAATTTTTCTAAGTTCCGAAAAGGTCAGAAATTTTCTAAGTCCGAAAAGGTCAGAAATTTTAAAAGTACCGAAATCGTCAGAATTTTCTAAGTACCGAAATCAGCAGAATTTTTCTAAGTACCGAAAAAGGCAGAAACTTTCTAAGTACCGAAATCTACAGAATTTTTCTAAGTAACGAAATCAACAGAATTTTTCTAAGTACCGAATTCGACAGAATTTTTCTAAGTACCGAAATCAACAGAATATTTCTAGGTTCCGAAATCACCAGAATTCTTCTAAGTACCGAAATCGTCAGAATTTTTCTAAGTACCGATAACGTCAGAAATTTTCTAAGTACCGAAATCGTCGAAATTTTTCAAAGTACCGAAATCGTCTGAATTTTTCTAAGTACCGAAATCGTTTGAAATTTTCTAAATACCGAAAAGTTCAGAAATTTTCTAAGTACCGAAAAAGGCAGAAATTTTCTAAGAACCGAAATCAACAGAATTTTTCTAAGTACCGAAATCGACAGAATTATTCTAAGTACCGAAATCAACAGAATTTTTCCGTGTACCGAATTCGACAGAATTTTTCTAAGTACCAAAATCAACAGAATATTTCTAAGTTCCGAAATCACCAGAATTCTTCTAAGTACCGAAATCGTCAGAATTTTTCAAAGTACCGATAACGTCAGAAATTTTCAAAGTACCGAAAACTTCTGAATGTTTTCTAAGTAACGAATAAGGCAGAAATTTTCTAAGTACCGAAATCGTCGGAATTTTTCTAAGTACCGAAATCGTCTGAATTTTTCTAAGTACCGAAATCGTTTGAAATTTTCTAAATACCGAAAAGGTCAGAAATTTTCTGAGTACCGAAGTCATCAGAATTTTTCTAAGTGCCGAAAACGTCAGAAATTTTCTAAGTACCGAAAACTTCCGAGACTTTTCTAAGTACCGAAATCGACAGAATTTTTCTAAGTACCGAAAAGGTCAGAAATTTTCCATGTACCGAAAAGGTCAGAAATTTTCTAAGTACCGAAATCGTCAGAATTTTTCTAAGTACCGAAATCATTAGAATTTTTCTAAGTACCGAAAACGTCAGAAATTTTCTAAATATCGAAAACTTCTGAATGTTTTCTAAGTTCCGAAATTGTCTGAATTTTTCTAAGTACCGAAAACGACAGAAATTTTCTTAGTACCAAAAACTTCTGATTGTTTTCTAAGTACCGAAATCGTCAGAATTTTTCTAAGTACCGAAAAGGTCAGAAATTTTCTAAGTACCGAAAAGGTCAGAAATTTTCCAAGTACCGAAATCGTCAGAATTTTCTAAGTACCGAAATCGGCAGAATTTTTCTAAGTACCGAAAACGACAGAAATTTTCTAAGTACCGAAATCAACAGAATTTTTCTAAGTACCGTAAAGGTCAGAAATTTTCTAATTACCGAAAAGGTCAGAAATTTTCCAAGTACCGAAAAGGTCAGAAATTTTCTAAGTACCGAAATCGTCAGAATTTTTCTAAGTACCGAAGTCATTAGAATTTTTCTAAGTACCGAAATCGGCAGAATTTTCGTAAGTACCGAAAAAGACAGAAATTTTCTAAGTATCGATAACTTCTGAATGTTTTCTAAGTACCGAATTCGTCAGAATTTTTCTAAGTACCGAAAAGGTCAGAAATTTTCCAAGTACCGAAATCGTCAGAATTTTCTAAGTACCGAAATCGGCAGAATTTTTCTAAGTACCGAAAATGTCAGAAATTTTCTAAGTACCAAAGACTTCTGAATGATTTCTAAGTACCGAAATCGACAGAAATTTTCAAAGTACCGAAAACGTCAGATATTTTATAAGTACCGAAAAGGTCAGAAATTTTCAAAGTACCGAAATCAACAGAATTTTTCTAAGTACCGAAATCATTAGAATTATTCTAAGTACCGAAAAGGTCAGAAATTTTCCAAGTACCGAAATCGTCAGAATTTTCTAAGTACCGAAATCGGCAGAATTTTTCTAAGTACCGAAAATGTCAGAAATTTTCTAAGTACCAAAGACTTCTGATTGTTTTCTAAGTACCGAAATCGTCAGAATTTTTCTAAGTACCGAAAACGTCAGTTATTTTCTAAGTACCGAAAAGGTCAGAAATTTTCTAAGTACCAAAATCAACAGAATTTTTCTAAGTACCGAAATCATCAGAATTTTTCTAAGTACCTAAAACGACAGAAATTTTCTTAGTACCAAAAACTTCTGATTGTTTTCTAAGTACCGAAATCGTCAGAATTTTTCTAAGTACCGAAAAGGTCAGAAATTTTCTAATTACCGAAAAGGTCAGAAATTTTCCAAGTACCGAAAAGGTCAGAAATTTTCTAAGTACCGAAATCGTCAGAATTTTTCTAAGTTCCGAAGTCATTAGAATTTTTCTAAGTACCGAAATCGGCAGAATTTTCGTAAGTACCGAAAAAGACAGAAATTTTCTAAGTATCGATAACTTCTGAATGTTTTCTAAGTACCGAATTCGTCAGAATTTTTCTAAGTACCGAAAAGGTCAGAAATTTTCTAAGTACCGAAAAGGTCAGAAATTTTCCAAGTACCGAAATCGTCAGAATTTTCTAAGTACCGAAATCAACAGAATTTTTCTAAGTACCGAAATCGACAGAATTTTTCTAAGTACCGAAATCAACAGAATTTTTTTAAGTACCGAATTCGACAGAATTTTTCTAAGTACCGAAATCAACAGAATATTTCTAAGTTCCGAAATCACCAGAATTTTTCTAAGTACCGAAAACGTCAGAAATTTTCTAAGTACCGAAGACTTCTGAATGTTTTCTAAGTACCGAAATCGACAGAAATTTTCAAAGTACCGAAAACGTCAGATATTTTCTAAGTACCGAAAAGGTCAGAAATTTTCAAAGTACCAAAATCAACAGAATTTTTCTAAGTACCGAAATCGGCAGAATTTTCCTAAGTACCGAAAAAGTCAGAAATTTTCTAAGTATCGATAACTTCTGAATGTTTTCTAAGTACCGAATTCGTCAGAATTTTTCTAAGTACCGAAAAGGTCAGAAATTTTCTAAGTACCGAAAAGGTCAGAAATTTTCCAAGTACAGAAATCGTCAGAATTTTCTAAGTACCGAAATCGGCAGAATTTTTCTAAGTACCGAAATCGGCAGAATTTGTCTAAGTAACGAAAACGTCAGAAATTATCTAAGTACCGAAAACTTCTGATTGTTTTCTAAGTACCGAAGTCATCAGAATTTTTCTAAGTGCCGAAAACGTCAGAAATTTTCTAAGTACCGAAAACTTCCGAGACTTTTCTAAGTACCGAAATCGGCAGAAATTTTCTAAGTACCGAAATTGTCAGAATTTTTCTAAGTACCGAAATCATCAGAATTTTTCTAAGTACCGAAATCGTCAGAGTTTTTCTAAGTACCGTAAAGGTCAGAAATTTTCTAAGTACCGAAAAGGTCAGAAATTTTCTAAGTACCGAAAACGTCAGAAATTTTCTAAATATCGAAAACTTCTGAATGTTTTCTAAGTTCCGAAATTGTCTGAATTTTTCTAAGTACCGAAAACGACAGAAATTTTCTTAGTACCAAAAACTTCTGATTGTTTTCTAAGTACCGAAATCGTCAGAATTTTTCTAAGTACCGTAAAGGTCAGAAATTTTCTAAGTACCGAATTCGTCAGAATTTTTCTAAGTACCGAAAAGGTCAGAAATTTTCTAAGTACCGAAAATGTCAGAAATTTTCTAAGTACCAAAGACTTCTGAACGTTTTCTAAGTACCGAAATCGACAGAAATTTTCAAAGTACCGAAAACGTCAGATATTTTCTAAGTACCGAAAAGGTCAGAAATTTTCAAAGTACCGAAATCAACAGAATTTTTCGAAGTACCGAAATCATTAGAATTATTCTAAGTACCGAAATCGTCAGAATTTTCTAAGTACCGAAATCAGCAGAATTTTTCTAAGTACCGAAAAAGGCAGAAACTTTCTAAGTACCGAAATCTACAGAATTTTTCTAAGTAACGAAATCAACAGAATTTTTCTAAGTACCGAATTCGACAGAATTTTTCTAAGTACCGAAATCAACAGAATATTTCTAGGTTCCGAAATCACCAGAATTCTTCTAAGTACCGAAATCGTCAGAATTTTTCTAAGTACCGATAACGTCAGAAATTTTCTAAGTACCGAAATCGTCGAAATTTTTCAAAGTACCGAAATCGTCTGAATTTTTCTAAGTACCGAAATCGTTTGAAATTTTCTAAATACCGAAAAGTTCAGAAATTTTCTAAGTACCGAAAAAGGCAGAAATTTTCTAAGAACCGAAATCAACAGAATTTTTCTAAGTACCGAAATCGACAGAATTATTCTAAGTACCGAAATCAACAGAATTTTTCCGTGTACCGAATTCGACAGAATTTTTCTAAGTACCAAAATCAACAGAATATTTCTAAGTTCCGAAATCACCAGAATTCTTCTAAGTACCGAAATCGTCAGAATTTTTCAAAGTACCGATAACGTCAGAAATTTTCAAAGTACCGAAAACTTCTGAATGTTTTCTAAGTAACGAATAAGGCAGAAATTTTCTAAGTACCGAAATCGGCAGAATTTTCCTAAGTACCGAAAAAGTCAGAAATTTTCTAAGTATCGATAACTTCTGAATGTTTTCTAAGTACCGAATTCGTCAGAATTTTTCTAAGTACCGAAAAGGTCAGAAATTTTCTAAGTACCGAAAAGGTCAGAAATTTTCCAAGTACAGAAATCGTCAGAATTTTCTAAGTACCGAAATCGGCAGAATTTTTCTAAGTACCGAAAACGACAGAAATTTTCTAAGTACCGAAATCAACAGAATTTTTCTAAGTACCGAAATCGGCAGAATTTGTCTAAGTAACGAAAACGTCAGAAATTATCTAAGTACCGAAAACTTCTGATTGTTTTCTAAGTACCGAAGTCATCAGAATTTTTCTAAGTGCCGAAAACGTCAGAAATTTTCTAAGTACCGAAAACTTCCGAGACTTTTCTAAGTACCGAAATCGGCAGAAATTTTCTAAGTACCGAAATTGTCAGAATTTTTCTAAGTACCGAAATCATCAGAATTTTTCTAAGTACCGAAATCGTCAGAGTTTTTCTAAGTACCGTAAAGGTCAGAAATTTTCTAAGTACCGAAAAGGTCAGAAATTTTCTAAGTACCGAAAACGTCAGAAATTTTCTAAATATCGAAAACTTCTGAATGTTTTCTAAGTTCCGAAATTGTCTGAATTTTTCTAAGTACCGAAAACGACAGAAATTTTCTTAGTACCAAAAACTTCTGATTGTTTTCTAAGTACCGAAATCGTCAGAATTTTTCTAAGTACCGTAAAGGTCAGAAATTTTCTAAGTACCGAATTCGTCAGAATTTTTCTAAGTACCGAAAAGGTCAGAAATTTTCTAAGTACCGAAAATGTCAGAAATTTTCTAAGTACCAAAGACTTCTGAACGTTTTCTAAGTACCGAAATCGACAGAAATTTTCAAAGTACCGAAAACGTCAGATATTTTCTAAGTACCGAAAAGGTCAGAAATTTTCAAAGTACCGAAATCAACAGAATTTTTCGAAGTACCGAAATCATTAGAATTATTCTAAGTACCGAAATCGTCAGAATTTTCTAAGTACCGAAATCAGCAGAATTTTTCTAAGTACCGAAAAAGGCAGAAACTTTCTAAGTACCGAAATCTACAGAATTTTTCTAAGTAACGAAATCAACAGAATTTTTCTAAGTACCGAATTCGACAGAATTTTTCTAAGTACCGAAATCAACAGAATATTTCTAGGTTCCGAAATCACCAGAATTCTTCTAAGTACCGAAATCGTCAGAATTTTTCTAAGTACCGATAACGTCAGAAATTTTCTAAGTACCGAAATCGTCGAAATTTTTCAAAGTACCGAAATCGTCTGAATTTTTCTAAGTACCGAAATCGTTTGAAATTTTCTAAATACCGAAAAGTTCAGAAATTTTCTAAGTACCGAAAAAGGCAGAAATTTTCTAAGAACCGAAATCAACAGAATTTTTCTAAGTACCGAAATCGACAGAATTATTCTAAGTACCGAAATCAACAGAATTTTTCCGTGTACCGAATTCGACAGAATTTTTCTAAGTACCAAAATCAACAGAATATTTCTAAGTTCCGAAATCACCAGAATTCTTCTAAGTACCGAAATCGTCAGAATTTTTCAAAGTACCGATAACGTCAGAAATTTTCAAAGTACCGAAAACTTCTGAATGTTTTCTAAGTAACGAATAAGGCAGAAATTTTCTAAGTACCGAAATCGTCGGAATTTTTCTAAGTACCGAAATCGTCTGAATTTTTCTAAGTACCGAAATCGTTTGAAATTTTCTAAATACCGAAAAGGTCAGAAATTTTCTGAGTACCGAAGTCATCAGAATTTTTCTAAGTGCCGAAAACGTCAGAAATTTTCTAAGTACCGAAAACTTCCGAGACTTTTCTAAGTACCGAAATCGACAGAATTTTTCTAAGTACCGAAAAGGTCAGAAATTTTCCATGTACCGAAAAGGTCAGAAATTTTCTAAGTACCGAAATCGTCAGAATTTTTCTAAGTACCGAAATCATTAGAATTTTTCTAAGTACCGAAAACGTCAGAAATTTTCTAAATATCGAAAACTTCTGAATGTTTTCTAAGTTCCGAAATTGTCTGAATTTTTCTAAGTACCGAAAACGACAGAAATTTTCTTAGTACCAAAAACTTCTGATTGTTTTCTAAGTACCGAAATCGTCAGAATTTTTCTAAGTACCGTAAAGGTCAGAAATTTTCTAAGTACCGAATTCGTCAGAATTTTTCTAAGTACCGAAAAGGTCAGAAATTTTCTAAGTACCGAAAAGGTCAGAAATTTTCCAAGTACCGAAATCGTCAGAATTTTCTAAGTACCGAAATCGGCAGAATTTTTCTAAGTACCGAAAACGACAGAAATTTTCTAAGTACCGAAATCAACAGAATTTTTCTAAGTACCGTAAAGGTCAGAAATTTTCTAATTACCGAAAAGGTCAGAAATTTTCCAAGTACCGAAAAGGTCAGAAATTTTCTAAGTACCGAAATCGTCAGAATTTTTCTAAGTACCGAAGTCATTAGAATTTTTCTAAGTACCGAAATCGGCAGAATTTTCGTAAGTACCGAAAAAGACAGAAATTTTCTAAGTATCGATAACTTCTGAATGTTTTCTAAGTACCGAATTCGTCAGAATTTTTCTAAGTACCGAAAAGGTCAGAAATTTTCCAAGTACCGAAATCGTCAGAATTTTCTAAGTACCGAAATCGGCAGAATTTTTCTAAGTACCGAAAATGTCAGAAATTTTCTAAGTACCAAAGACTTCTGAATGATTTCTAAGTACCGAAATCGACAGAAATTTTCAAAGTACCGAAAACGTCAGATATTTTATAAGTACCGAAAAGGTCAGAAATTTTCAAAGTACCGAAATCAACAGAATTTTTCTAAGTACCGAAATCATTAGAATTATTCTAAGTACCGAAAAGGTCAGAAATTTTCCAAGTACCGAAATCGTCAGAATTTTCTAAGTACCGAAATCGGCAGAATTTTTCTAAGTACCGAAAATGTCAGAAATTTTCTAAGTACCAAAGACTTCTGATTGTTTTCTAAGTACCGAAATCGTCAGAATTTTTCTAAGTACCGAAAACGTCAGTTATTTTCTAAGTACCGAAAAGGTCAGAAATTTTCTAAGTACCAAAATCAACAGAATTTTTCTAAGTACCGAAATCATCAGAATTTTTCTAAGTACCTAAAACGACAGAAATTTTCTTAGTACCAAAAACTTCTGATTGTTTTCTAAGTACCGAAATCGTCAGAATTTTTCTAAGTACCGAAAAGGTCAGAAATTTTCTAATTACCGAAAAGGTCAGAAATTTTCCAAGTACCGAAAAGGTCAGAAATTTTCTAAGTACCGAAATCGTCAGAATTTTTCTAAGTTCCGAAGTCATTAGAATTTTTCTAAGTACCGAAATCGGCAGAATTTTCGTAAGTACCGAAAAAGACAGAAATTTTCTAAGTATCGATAACTTCTGAATGTTTTCTAAGTACCGAATTCGTCAGAATTTTTCTAAGTACCGAAAAGGTCAGAAATTTTCTAAGTACCGAAAAGGTCAGAAATTTTCCAAGTACCGAAATCGTCAGAATTTTCTAAGTACCGAAATCAACAGAATTTTTCTAAGTACCGAAATCGACAGAATTTTTCTAAGTACCGAAATCAACAGAATTTTTTTAAGTACCGAATTCGACAGAATTTTTCTAAGTACCGAAATCAACAGAATATTTCTAAGTTCCGAAATCACCAGAATTTTTCTAAGTACCGAAAACGTCAGAAATTTTCTAAGTACCGAAGACTTCTGAATGTTTTCTAAGTACCGAAATCGACAGAAATTTTCAAAGTACCGAAAACGTCAGATATTTTCTAAGTACCGAAAAGGTCAGAAATTTTCAAAGTACCAAAATCAACAGAATTTTTCTAAGTACCGAAATCGGCAGAATTTTCCTAAGTACCGAAAAAGTCAGAAATTTTCTAAGTATCGATAACTTCTGAATGTTTTCTAAGTACCGAATTCGTCAGAATTTTTCTAAGTACCGAAAAGGTCAGAAATTTTCTAAGTACCGAAAAGGTCAGAAATTTTCCAAGTACAGAAATCGTCAGAATTTTCTAAGTACCGAAATCGGCAGAATTTTTCTAAGTACCGAAAACGACAGAAATTTTCTAAGTACCGAAATCAACAGAATTTTTCTAAGTACCGAAATCGGCAGAATTTGTCTAAGTAACGAAAACGTCAGAAATTATCTAAGTACCGAAAACTTCTGATTGTTTTCTAAGTACCGAAGTCATCAGAATTTTTCTAAGTGCCGAAAACGTCAGAAATTTTCTAAGTACCGAAAACTTCCGAGACTTTTCTAAGTACCGAAATCGGCAGAAATTTTCTAAGTACCGAAATTGTCAGAATTTTTCTAAGTACCGAAATCATCAGAATTTTTCTAAGTACCGAAATCGTCAGAGTTTTTCTAAGTACCGTAAAGGTCAGAAATTTTCTAAGTACCGAAAAGGTCAGAAATTTTCTAAGTACCGAAAACGTCAGAAATTTTCTAAATATCGAAAACTTCTGAATGTTTTCTAAGTTCCGAAATTGTCTGAATTTTTCTAAGTACCGAAAACGACAGAAATTTTCTTAGTACCAAAAACTTCTGATTGTTTTCTAAGTACCGAAATCGTCAGAATTTTTCTAAGTACCGTAAAGGTCAGAAATTTTCTAAGTACCGAATTCGTCAGAATTTTTCTAAGTACCGAAAAGGTCAGAAATTTTCTAAGTACCGAAAATGTCAGAAATTTTCTAAGTACCAAAGACTTCTGAACGTTTTCTAAGTACCGAAATCGACAGAAATTTTCAAAGTACCGAAAACGTCAGATATTTTCTAAGTACCGAAAAGGTCAGAAATTTTCAAAGTACCGAAATCAACAGAATTTTTCGAAGTACCGAAATCATTAGAATTATTCTAAGTACCGAAATCGGCAGAATTTTCCTAAGTACCGAAAAACTCAGAAATTTTATAAGTATCAATAACTTCTGAATGTTTTCTAAGTACCGAAATCGTCAGAATTTTTCTAAGTTCCGAAAAGGTCAGAAATTTTAAAAGTACCGAAATCTACAGAATTTTTCTAAGTAACGAAATCAACAGAATTTTTCTAAGTACCGAATTCGACAGAATTTTTCTAAGTACCGAAATCAACAGAATATTTCTAGGTTCCGAAATCACCAGAATTCTTCTAAGTACCGAAATCGTCAGAATTTTTCTAAGTACCGATAACGTCAGAAATTTTCTAAGTACCGAAATCGTCGAAATTTTTCAAAGTACCGAAATCGTCTGAATTTTTCTAAGTACCGAAATCGTTTGAAATTTTCTAAATACCGAAAAGTTCAGAAATTTTCTAAGTACCGAAAAAGGCAGAAATTTTCTAAGAACCGAAATCAACAGAATTTTTCTAAGTACCGAAATCGACAGAATTATTCTAAGTACCGAAATCAACAGAATTTTTCCGTGTACCGAATTCGACAGAATTTTTCTAAGTACCAAAATCAACAGAATATTTCTAAGTTCCGAAATCACCAGAATTCTTCTAAGTACCGAAATCGTCAGAATTTTTCAAAGTACCGATAACGTCAGAAATTTTCAAAGTACCGAAAACTTCCGAGACTTTTCTAAGTACCGAAATCGACAGAATTTTTCTAAGTACCGAAAAGGTCAGAAATTTTCCATGTACCGAAAAGGTCAGAAATTTTCTAAGTACCGAAATCGTCAGAATTTTTCTAAGCACCGAAATCATTAGAATTTTTCTAAGTACCGAAAACGTCAGAAATTTTCTAAATATCGAAAACTTCTGAATGTTTTCTAAGTTCCGAAATTGTCTGAATTTTTCTAAGTACCGAAAACGACAGAAATTTTCTTAGTACCAAAAACTTCTGATTGTTTTCTAAGTACCGAAAACGTCAGAAATTTTCTAAGTACCGAAAAGGTCAGAAATTTTCCAAGTACCGAAATCGTCAGAATTTTCTAAGTACCGAAATCGGCAGAATTTTTCTAAGTACCGAAAATGTCAGAAATTTTCTAAGTACCAAAGACTTCTGAACGTTTTCTAAGTACCGAAATCGACAGAAATTTTCAAAGTACCGAAATCGTTTGAAATTTTCTAAATACCGAAAAGTTCAGAAATTTTCTAAGTACCGAAAAAGGCAGAAATTTTCTAAGAACCGAAATCAACAGAATTTTTCTAAGTACCGAAATCGACAGAATTATTCTAAGTACCGAAATCAACAGAATTTTTCCATGTACCGAATTCGACAGAATTTTTCTAAGTACCAAAATCAACAGAATATTTCTAAGTTCCGAAATCACCAGAATTCTTCTAAGTACCGAAATCGTCAGAATTTTTCAAAGTACCGATAACGTCAGAAATTTTCTAAGTACCGAAAACTTCTGAATGTTTTCTAAGTACCGAATAAGGCAGAAATTTTCTAAGTACCGAAATCGTCGGAATTTTTCTAAGTACCGAAATCGTCTGAATTTTTCTAAGTACCGAAATCGTTTGAAATTTTCTAAATACCGAAAAGGTCAGAAATTTTCTGAGTACCGAAGTCATCAGAATTTTTCTAAGTGCCGAAAACGTCAGAAATTTTCTAAGTGCCGAAAACTTCCGAGACTTTTCTAAGTACCGAAATCGACAGAATTTTTCTAAGTACCGAAAAGGTCAGAAATTTTCCATGTACCGAAAAGGTCAGAAATTTTCTAAGTACCGAAATCGTCAGAATTTTTCTAAGTACCGAAATCATTAGAATTTTTCTAAGTACCGAAAACGTCAGAAATTTTCTAAGTACCGAAGACTTCTGAATGTTTTCTAAGTACCGAAATCGACAGAAATTTTCAAAGTACCGAAAACGTCAGATATTTTCTAAGTACCGAAAAGGTCAGAAATTTTCAAAGTACCAAAATCAACAGAATTTTTCTAAGTACCGAAATCGACAGAATTTTTCTAAGTACCGAAAACGACAGAAATTTTCTAAGTACCGAAATCAACAGAATTTTTCTAAGTACCGAAATCGGCAGAATTTGTCTAAGTAACGAAAACGTCAGAAATTATCTAAGTACCGAAAACTTCTGATTGTTTTCTAAGTACCGAAGTCATCAGAATTTTTCTAAGTGCCGAAAACGTCAGAAATTTTCTAAGTACCGAAAAGGTCAGAAATTTTCTAAGTACCGAAAACGTCAGAAATTTTCTAAATATCGAAAACTTCTGAATGTTTTCTAAGTTCCGAAATTGTCTGAATTTTTCTAAGTACCGAAAACGACAGAAATTTTCTTAGTACCAAAAACTTGTGATTGTTTTCTAAGTACCGAAATCGTCAGAATTTTTCTAAGTACCGTAAAGGTCAGAAATTTTCTAAGTACCGAATTCGTCAGAATTTTTCTAAGTACCGAAAAGGTCAGAAATTTTCTAAGTACCGAAAATGTCAGAAATTTTCTAAGTACCAAAGACTTCTGAACGTTTTCTAAGTACCGAAATCGACAGAAATTTTCAAAGTACCGAAATCGTCAGAATTTTTCTAAGTTCCGAAAAGGTCAGAAATTTTCTAAGTCCGAAAAGGTCAGAAATTTTAAAAGTACCGAAATCGTCAGAATTTTCTAAGTACCGAAATCAGCAGAATTTTTCTAAGTACCGAAAAAGGCAGAAACTTTCTAAGTACCGAAATCTACAGAATTTTTCTAAGTAACGAAATCAACAGAATTTTTCTAAGTACCGAATTCGACAGAATTTTTCTAAGTACCGAAATCAACAGAATATTTCTAAGTTCCGAAATCACCAGAATTCTTCTAAGTACCGAAATCGTTTGAAATTTTCTAAATACCGAAAAGTTCAGAAATTTTCTAAGTACCGAAAAAGGCAGAAATTTTCTAAGAACCGAAATCAACAGAATTTTTCTAAGTACCGAAATCACCAGAATTCTTCTAAGTACCGAAATCGTCAGAATTTTTCAAAGTACCGATAACGTCAGAAATTTTCAAAGTACCGAAAACTTCTGAATGTTTTCTAAGTACCGAATAAGGCAGAAATTTTCTAAGTACCGAAATCGTCGGAATTTTTCTAAGTACCGAAATCGTCTGAATTTTTCTAAGTACCGAAATCGTTTGAAATTTTCTAAATACCGAAAAGGTCAGAAATTTTCTGAGTACCGAAGTCATCAGAATTTTTCTAAGTGCCGAAAACGTCAGAAATTTTCTAAGTACCGAAAACTTCCGAGACTTTTCTAAGTACCGAAATCGACAGAATTTTTCTAAGTACCGAAAAGGTCAGAAATTTTCCATGTACCGAAAAGGTCAGAAATTTTCTAAGTACCGAAATCGTCAGAATTTTTCTAAGTACCGAAATCATTAGAATTTTTCTAAGTACCGAAAACGTCAGAAATTTTCTAAATATCGAAAACTTCTGAATGTTTTCTAAGTTCCGAAATTGTCTGAATTTTTCTAAGTACCGAAAACGACAGAAATTTTCTTAGTACCAAAAACTTCTGATTGTTTTCTAAGTACCGAAATCGTCAGAATTTTTCTAAGTACCGTAAAGGTCAGAAATTTTCTAAGTACCGAATTCGTCAGAATTTTTCTAAGTACCGAAAAGGTCAGAAATTTTCTAAGTACCGAAAAGGTCAGAAATTTTCCAAGTACCGAAATCGTCAGAATTTTCTAAGTACCGAAATCGGCAGAATTTTTCTAAGTACCGAGTTTTCTAAGAATTTTTCTAAGTGCCGAAAACGTCAGAAATTTTCTAAGTACCGAAAACTTCCGAGACTTTTCTAAGTACCGAAATCGTCAGAATTTTTCTAAGTACCGAAGTCATTAGAATTTTTCTAAGTACCGAAATCGGCAGAATTTTCGTAAGTACCGAAAAAGACAGAAATTTTCTAAGTATCGATAACTTCTGAATGTTTTCTAAGTACCGAATTCGTCAGAATTTTTCTAAGTACCGAAAACGTCAGAAATTTTCTAAGTACCGAAAAGGTCAGAAATTTTCCAAGTACCGAAATCGTCAGAATTTTCTAAGTACCGAAATCGGCAGAATTTTTCTAAGTACCGAAAATGTCAGAAATTTTCTAAGTACCAAAGACTTCTGAATGATTTCTAAGTACCGAAATCGACAGAAATTTTCAAAGTACCGAAAACGTCAGATATTTTATAAGTACCGAAAAGGTCAGAAATTTTCAAAGTACCGAAATCAACAGAATTTTTCTAAGTACCGAAATCATTAGAATTATTCTAAGTACCGAAAAGGTCAGAAATTTTCCAAGTACCGAAATCGTCAGAATTTTCTAAGTACCGAAATCGGCAGAATTTTTCTAAGTACCGAAAATGTCAGAAATTTTCTAAGTACCAAAGACTTCTGATTGTTTTCTAAGTACCGAAATCGTCAGAATTTTTCTAAGTACCGAAAACGTCAGTTATTTTCTAAGTACCGAAAAGGTCAGAAATTTTCTAAGTACCAAAATCAACAGAATTTTTCTAAGTACCGAAATCATCAGAATTTTTCTAAGTACCTAAAACGACAGAAATTTTCTTAGTACCAAAAACTTCTGATTGTTTTCTAAGTACCGAAATCGTCAGAATTTTTCTAAGTACCGAAAAGGTCAGAAATTTTCTAATTACCGAAAAGGTCAGAAATTTTCCAAGTACCGAAAAGGTCAGAAATTTTCTAAGTACCGAAATCGTCAGAATTTTTCTAAGTTCCGAAGTCATTAGAATTTTTCTAAGTACCGAAATCGGCAGAATTTTCGTAAGTACCGAAAAAGACAGAAATTTTCTAAGTATCGATAACTTCTGAATGTTTTCTAAGTACCGAATTCGTCAGAATTTTTCTAAGTACCGAAAAGGTCAGAAATTTTCTAAGTACCGAAAAGGTCAGAAATTTTCCAAGTACCGAAATCGTCAGAATTTTCTAAGTACCGAAATCAACAGAATTTTTCTAAGTACCGAAATCGACAGAATTTTTCTAAGTACCGAAATCAACAGAATTTTTTTAAGTACCGAATTCGACAGAATTTTTCTAAGTACCGAAATCAACAGAATATTTCTAAGTTCCGAAATCACCAGAATTTTTCTAAGTACCGAAAACGTCAGAAATTTTCTAAGTACCGAAGACTTCTGAATGTTTTCTAAGTACCGAAATCGACAGAAATTTTCAAAGTACCGAAAACGTCAGATATTTTCTAAGTACCGAAAAGGTCAGAAATTTTCAAAGTACCAAAATCAACAGAATTTTTCTAAGTACCGAAATCGACAGAATTTTTCTAAGTACCGAAAACGACAGAAATTTTCTAAGTACCGAAATCAACAGAATTTTTCTAAGTACCGAAATCGGCAGAATTTGTCTAAGTAACGAAAACGTCAGAAATTATCTAAGTACCGAAAACTTCTGATTGTTTTCTAAGTACCGAAGTCATCAGAATTTTTCTAAGTGCCGAAAACGTCAGAAATTTTCTAAGTACCGAAAAGGTCAGAAATTTTCTAAGTACCGAAAACGTCAGAAATTTTCTAAATATCGAAAACTTCTGAATGTTTTCTAAGTTCCGAAATTGTCTGAATTTTTCTAAGTACCGAAAACGACAGAAATTTTCTTAGTACCAAAAACTTCTGATTGTTTTCTAAGTACCGAAATCGTCAGAATTTTTCTAAGTACCGTAAAGGTCAGAAATTTTCTAAGTACCGAATTCGTCAGAATTTTTCTAAGTACCGAAAAGGTCAGAAATTTTCTAAGTACCGAAAATGTCAGAAATTTTCTAAGTACCAAAGACTTCTGAACGTTTTCTAAGTACCGAAATCGACAGAAATTTTCAAAGTACCGAAATCGTCAGAATTTTTCTAAGTTCCGAAAAGGTCAGAAATTTTCTAAGTCCGAAAAGGTCAGAAATTTTAAAAGTACCGAAATCGTCAGAATTTTCTAAGTACCGAAATCAGCAGAATTTTTCTAAGTACCGAAAAAGGCAGAAACTTTCTAAGTACCGAAATCTACAGAATTTTTCTAAGTACCGAAATCAACAGAATATTTCTAAGTTCCGAAATCACCAGAATTCTTCTAAGTACCGAAATCGTTTGAAATTTTCTACATACCGAAAAGTTCAGAAATTTTCTAAGTACCGAAAAAGGCAGAAATTTTCTAAGAACCGAAATCAACAGAATTTTTCTAAGTACCGAAATCGACAGAATTATTCTAAGTACCGAAATCAACAGAATTTTTCCGTGTACCGAATTCGACAGAATTTTTCTAAGTACCAAAATCAACAGAATATTTCTAAGTTCCGAAATCACCAGAATTCTTCTAAGTACCGAAATCGTCAGAATTTTTCAAAGTACCGATAACGTCAGAAATTTTCAAAGTACCGAAAACTTCTGAATGTTTTCTAAGTACCGAATAAGGCAGAAATTTTCTAAGTACCGAAATCGTCGGAATTTTTCTAAGTACCGAAATCGTCTGAATTTTTCTAAGTACCGAAATCGTTTGAAATTTTCTAAATACCGAAAAGGTCAGAAATTTTCTGAGTACCGAAGTCATCAGAATTTTTCTAAGTGCCGAAAACGTCAGAAATTTTCTAAGTACCGAAAACTTCCGAGACTTTTCTAAGTACCGAAATCGACAGAATTTTTCTAAGTACCGAAAAGGTCAGAAATTTTCCATGTACCGAAAAGGTCAGAAATTTTCTAAGTACCGAAATCGTCAGAATTTTTCTAAGTACCGAAATCATTAGAATTTTTCTAAGTACCGAAAACGTCAGAAATTTTCTAAATATCGAAAACTTCTGAATGTTTTCTAAGTTCCGAAATTGTCTGAATTTTTCTAAGTACCGAAAACGACAGAAATTTTCTTAGTACCAAAAACTTCTGATTGTTTTCTAAGTACCGAAATCGTCAGAATTTTTCTAAGTACCGTTAAGGTCAGAAATTTTCTAAGTACCGAATTCGTCAGAATTTTTCTAAGTACCGAAAAGGTCAGAAATTTTCTAAGTACCGAAAAGGTCAGAAATTTTCCAAGTACCGAAATCGTCAGAATTTTCTAAGTACCGAAATCGGCAGAATTTTTCTAAGTACCGAGTTTTCTAAGAATTTTTCTAAGTGCCGAAAACGTCAGAAATTTTCTAAGTACCGAAAACTTCCGAGACTTTTCTAAGTACCGAAATCGACAGAATTTTTCTAAGTACCGAAAAGGTCAGAAATTTTCCATGTACCGAAAAGGTCAGAAATTTTCTAAGTACCGAAATCGTCAGAATTTTTCTAAGTACCGAAATCATTAGAATTTTTCTAAGTACCGAAAACGTCAGAAATTTTCTAAATATCGAAAACTTCTGAATGTTTTCTAAGTTCCGAAATTGTCTGAATTTTTCTAAGTACCGAAAACGACAGAAATTTTCTAAGTACCGTAAAGGTCAGAAATTTTCTAAGTACCGAATTCGTCAGAATTTTTCTAAGTACCGAAAAGGTCAGAAATTTTCTAAGTACCGAAAAGGTCAGAAATTTTCCAAGTACCGAAATCGTCAGAATTTTCTAAGTACCGAAATCGGCAGAATTTTTCTAAGTACCGAAAACGACAGAAATTTTCTAAGTACCGAAATCAACAGAATTTTTCTAAGTACCGTAAAGGTCAGAAATTTTCTAATTACCGAAAAGGTCAGAAATTTTCCAAGTACCGAAAAGGTCAGAAATTTTCTAAGTACCGAAATCGTCAGAATTTTTCTAAGTACCGAAGTCATTAGAATTTTTCTAAGTACCGAAATCGGCAGAATTTTCGTAAGTACCGAAAAAGACAGAAATTTTCTAAGTATCGATAACTTCTGAATGTTTTCTAAGTACCGAATTCGTCAGAATTTTTCTAAGTACCGAAAACGTCAGAAATTTTCTAAGTACCGAAAAGGTCAGAAATTTTACAAGTACCGAAATCGTCAGAATTTTCTAAGTACCGAAATCGGCAGAATTTTTCTAAGTACCGAAAATGTCAGAAATTTTCTAAGTACCAAAGACTTCTGAATGATTTCTAAGTACCGAAATCGACAGAAATTTTCAATGTACCGAAAACGTCAGATATTTTATAAGTACCGAAAAGGTCAGAAATTTTCAAAGTACCGAAATCAACAGAATTTTTCTAAGTACCGAAATCATTAGAATTATTCTAAGTACCGAAAAGGTCAGAAATTTTCCAAGTACCGAAATCGTCAGAATTTTCTAAGTACCGAAATCGGCAGAATTTTTCTAAGTACCGAAAATGTCAGACATTTTCTAAGTACCAAAGACTTCTGATTGTTTTCTAAGTACCGAAATCGTCAGAATTTTTCTAAGTACCGAAAACGTCAGTTATTTTCTAAGTACCGAAAAGGTCAGAAATTTTCTAAGTACCAAAATCAACAGAATTTTTCTAAGTACCGAAATCATCAGAATTTTTCTAAGTACCTAAAACGACAGAAATTTTCTTAGTACCAAAAACTTCTGATTGTTTTCTAAGTACCGAAATCGTCAGAATTTTTCTAAGTACCGAAAAGGTCAGAAATTTTCTAATTACCGAAAAGGTCAGAAATTTTCCAAGTACCGAAAAGGTCAGAAATTTTCTAAGTACCGAAATCGTCAGAATTTTTCTAAGTACCGAAAAGGTCAGAAATTTTCTAAGTACCGAAAAGGTCAGAAATTTTCCAAGTACCGAAATCGTCAGAATTTTCTAAGTACCGAAATCAACAGAATTTTTCTAAGTACCGAAATCGACAGAATTTTTCTAAGTACCGAAATCAACAGAATTTTTTTAAGTACCGAATTCGACAGAATTTTTCTAAGTACCGAAATCAACAGAATATTTCTAAGTTCCGAAATCACCAGAATTTTTCTAAGTACCGAAAACGTCAGAAATTTTCTAAGTACCGAAGACTTCTGAATGTTTTCTAAGTACCGAAATCGACAGAAATTTTCAAAGTACCGAAAACGTCAGATATTTTCTAAGTACCGAAAAGGTCAGAAATTTTCAAAGTACCAAAATCAACAGAATTTTTCTAAGTACCGAAATCGACAGAATTTTTCTAAGTACCGAAATCAACAGAATTTTTCTAAGTACCGAAATCATTAGAATTTTTCTAAGTACCGAAATCGGCAGAATTTTCCTAAGTACCGAAAAAGTCAGAAATTTTCTAAGTATCGATAACTTCTGAATGTTTTCTAAGTACCGAATTCGTCAGAATTTTTCTAACTACCGAAAAGGTCAGAAATTTTCTAAGTACCGAAAAGGTCAGAAATTTTCCAAGTAGAGAAATCGTCAGAATTTTCTAAGTACCGAAATCGGCAGAATTTTTCTAAGTACCGAAAACGACAGAAATTTTCTAAGTACCGAAATCAACAGAATTTTTCTAAGTACCGAAATCGGCAGAATTTGTCTAAGTAACGAAAACGTCAGAAATTATCTAAGTACCGAAAACTTCTGATTGTTTTCTAAGTACCGAAGTCATCAGAATTTTTCTAAGTGCCGAAAACGTCAGAAATTTTCTAAGTACCGAAAACTTCCGAGACTTTTCTAAGTACCGAAATCGACAGAATTTTTCTAAGTACCGAAATCGGCAGAAATTTTCTAAGTACCGAAATTGTCAGAATTTTTCTAAGTACCGAAATCATCAGAATTTTTCTAAGTACCGAAATCGTCAGAGTTTTTCTAAGTACCGTAAAGGTCAGAAATTTTCTAAGTACCGAAAAGGTCAGAAATTTTCTAAGTACCGAAAACGTCAGAAATTTTCTAAATATCGAAAACTTCTGAATGTTTTCTAAGTTCCGAAATTGTCTGAATTTTTCTAAGTACCGAAAACGACAGAAATTTTCTTAGTACCAAAAACTTCTGATTGTTTTCTAAGTACCGAAATCGTCAGAATTTTTCTAAGTACCGTAAAGGTCAGAAATTTTCTAAGTACCGAATTCGTCAGAATTTTTCTAAGTACCGAAAAGGTCAGAAATTTTCTAAGTACCGAAAAGGTCAGAAATTTTCCAAGTACCGAAAAGGTCAGAAATTTTCTAAGTACCGAAATCGTCAGAATTTTTCTAAGTACCGAAGTCATTAGAATTTTTCTAAGTACCGAAATCGGCAGAATTTTCGTAAGTACCGAAAAAGACAGAAATTTTCTAAGTATCGATAACTTCTGAATGTTTTCTAAGTACCGAATTCGTCAGAATTTTTCTAAGTACCGAAAACGTCAGAAATTTTCTAAGTACCGAAAAGGTCAGAAATTTTCCAAGTACCGAAATCGTCAGAATTTTCTAAGTACCGAAATCGGCAGAATTTTTCTAAGTACCGAAAATGTCAGAAATTTTCTAAGTACCAAAGACTTCTGAATGATTTCTAAGTACCGAAATCGACAGAAATTTTCAAAGTACCGAAAACGTCAGATATTTTATAAGTACCGAAAAGGTCAGAAATTTTCAAAGTACCGAAATCAACAGAATTTTTCTAAGTACCGAAATCATTAGAATTATTCTAAGTACCGAAAAGGTCAGAAATTTTCCAAGTACCGAAATCGTCAGAATTTTCTAAGTACCGAAATCGGCAGAATTTTTCTAAGTACCGAAAATGTCAGAAATTTTCTAAGTACCAAAGACTTCTGATTGTTTTCTAAGTACCGAAATCGTCAGAATTTTTCTAAGTACCGAAAACGTCAGTTATTTTCTAAGTACCGAAAAGGTCAGAAATTTTCTAAGTACCAAAATCAACAGAATTTTTCTAAGTACCGAAATCATCAGGATTTTTCTAAGTACCGAAGACTTCTGAATGTTTTCTAAGTACCGAAATCGACAGAAATTTTCAAAGTACCGAAAACGTCAGATATTTTCTAAGTACCGAAAAGGTCAGAAATTTTCAAAGTACCAAAATCAACAGAATTTTTCTAAGTACCGAAATCGACAGAATTTTTCTAAGTACCGAAATCAACAGAATTTTTCTAAGTACCGAAATCATTAGAATTTTTCTAAGTACCGAAATCGGCAGAATTTTCCTAAGTACCGAAAAAGTCAGAAATTTTCTAAGTATCGATAACTTCTGAATGTTTTCTAAGTACCGAATTCGTCAGAATTTTTCTAACTACCGAAAAGGTCAGAAATTTTCTAAGTACCGAAAAGGTCAGAAATTTTCCAAGTAGAGAAATCGTCAGAATTTTCTAAGTACCGAAATCGGCAGAATTTTTCTAAGTACCGAAAACGACAGAAATTTTCTAAGTACCGAAATCAACAGAATTTTTCTAAGTACCGAAATCGGCAGAATTTGTCTAAGTAACGAAAACGTCAGAAATTATCTAAGTACCGAAAACTTCTGATTGTTTTCTAAGTACCGAAGTCATCAGAATTTTTCTAAGTGCCGAAAACGTCAGAAATTTTCTAAGTACCGAAAACTTCCGAGACTTTTCTAAGTACCGAAATCGACAGAATTTTTCTAAGTACCGAAATCGGCAGAAATTTTCTAAGTACCGAAATTGTCAGAATTTTTCTAAGTACCGAAATCATCAGAATTTTTCTAAGTACCGAAATCGTCAGAGTTTTTCTAAGTACCGTAAAGGTCAGAAATTTTCTAAGTACCGAAAAGGTCAGAAATTTTCTAAGTACCGAAAACGTCAGAAATTTTCTAAATATCGAAAACTTCTGAATGTTTTCTAAGTTCCGAAATTGTCTGAATTTTTCTAAGTACCGAAAACGACAGAAATTTTCTTAGTACCAAAAACTTCTGATTGTTTTCTAAGTACCGAAATCGTCAGAATTTTTCTAAGTACCGTAAAGGTCAGAAATTTTCTAAGTACCGAATTCGTCAGAATTTTTCTAAGTACCGAAAAGGTCAGAAATTTTCTAAGTACCGAAAAGGTCAGAAATTTTCCAAGTACCGAAAAGGTCAGAAATTTTCTAAGTACCGAAATCGTCAGAATTTTTCTAAGTACCGAAGTCATTAGAATTTTTCTAAGTACCGAAATCGGCAGAATTTTCGTAAGTACCGAAAAAGACAGAAATTTTCTAAGTATCGATAACTTCTGAATGTTTTCTAAGTACCGAATTCGTCAGAATTTTTCTAAGTACCGAAAACGTCAGAAATTTTCTAAGTACCGAAAAGGTCAGAAATTTTCCAAGTACCGAAATCGTCAGAATTTTCTAAGTACCGAAATCGGCAGAATTTTTCTAAGTACCGAAAATGTCAGAAATTTTCTAAGTACCAAAGACTTCTGAATGATTTCTAAGTACCGAAATCGACAGAAATTTTCAAAGTACCGAAAACGTCAGATATTTTATAAGTACCGAAAAGGTCAGAAATTTTCAAAGTACCGAAATCAACAGAATTTTTCTAAGTACCGAAATCATTAGAATTATTCTAAGTACCGAAAAGGTCAGAAATTTTCCAAGTACCGAAATCGTCAGAATTTTCTAAGTACCGAAATCGGCAGAATTTTTCTAAGTACCGAAAATGTCAGAAATTTTCTAAGTACCAAAGACTTCTGATTGTTTTCTAAGTACCGAAATCGTCAGAATTTTTCTAAGTACCGAAAACGTCAGTTATTTTCTAAGTACCGAAAAGGTCAGAAATTTTCTAAGTACCAAAATCAACAGAATTTTTCTAAGTACCGAAATCATCAGGATTTTTCTAAGTACCTAAAACGACAGAAATTTTCTTAGTACCAAAAACTTCTGATTGTTTTCTAAGTACCGAAATCGTCAGAATTTTTCTAAGTACCGAAAAGGTCAGAAATTTTCTAATTACCGAAAAGGTCAGAAATTTTCCAAGTACCGAAAAGGTCAGAAATTTTCTAAGTACCGAAATCGTCAGAATTTTTCTAAGTTCCGAAGTCATTAGAATTTTTCTAAGTACCGAAATCGGCAGAATTTTCGTAAGTACCGAAAAAGACAGAAATTTTCTAAGTATCGATAACTTCTGAATGTTTTCTAAGTACCGAATTCGTCAGAATTTTTCTAAGTACCGAAAAGGTCAGAAATTTTCTAAGTACCGAATTCGTCAGAATTTTTCTAAGTACCGAAAAGGTCAGAAATTTTCTAAGTACCGAATTCGTCAGAATTTTTCTAAGTACCGAAAAGGTCAGAAATTTTCTAAGTACCGAAAATGTCAGAAATTTTCTAAGTACCAAAGACTTCTGAACGTTTTCTAAGTACCGAAATCGACAGAAATTTTCAAAGTACCGAAATCGTCAGAATTTTTCTAAGTTCCGAAAAGGTCAGAAATTTTCTAAGTCCGAAAAGGTCAGAAATTTTAAAAGTACCGAAATCGTCAGAATTTTCTAAGTACCGAAATCAGCAGAATTTTTCTAAGTACCGAAAAAGGCAGAAATTTTCTAAGAACCGAAATCAACAGAATTTTTCTAAGTACCGAAATCGACAGAATTATTCTAAGTACCGAAATCAACAGAATTTTTCCGTGTACCGAATTCGACAGAATTTTTCTAAGTACCAAAATCAACAGAATATTTCTAAGTTCCGAAATCACCAGAATTCTTCTAAGTACCGAAATCGTCAGAATTTTTCAAAGTACCGATAACGTCAGAAATTTTCAAAGTACCGAAAACTTCTGAATGTTTTCTAAGTACCGAATAAGGCAGAAATTTTCTAAGTACCGAAATCGTCGGAATTTTTCTAAGTACCGAAATCGTCTGAATTTTTCTAAGTACCGAAATCGTTTGAAATTTTCTAAATACCGAAAAGGTCAGAAATTTTCTGAGTACCGAAGTCATCAGAATTTTTCTAAGTGCCGAAAACGTCAGAAATTTTCTAAGTACCGAAAACTTCCGAGACTTTTCTAAGTACCGAAATCGACAGAATTTTTCTAAGTACCGAAAAGTTCAGAAATTTTCCATGTACCGAAAAGGTCAGAAATTTTCTAAGTACCGAAATCGTCAGAATTTTTCTAAGTACCGAAATCATTAGAATTTTTCTAAGTACCGAAAACGTCAGAAATTTTCTAAATATCGAAAACTTCTGAATGTTTTCTAAGTTCCGAAATTGTCTGAATTTTTCTAAGTACCGAAAACGACAGAAATTTTCTTAGTACCAAAAACTTCTGATTGTTTTCTAAGTACCGAAATCGTCAGAATTTTTCTAAGTACCGTAAAGGTCAGAAATTTTCTAAGTACCGAATTCGTCAGAATTTTTCTAAGTACCGAAAAGGTCAGAAATTTTCTAAGTACCGAAAAGGTCAGAAATTTTCCAAGTACCGAAATCGTCAGAATTTTCTAAGTACCGAAATCGGCAGAATTTTTCTAAGTACCGAAAACGACAGAAATTTTCTAAGTACCGAAATCAACAGAATTTTTCTAAGTACCGTAAAGGTCAGAAATTTTCTAATTACCGAAAAGGTCAGAAATTTTCCAAGTACCGAAAAGGTCAGAAATTTTCTAAGTACCGAAATCGTCAGAATTTTTCTAAGTACCGAAGTCATTAGAATTTTTCTAAGTACCGAAATCGGCAGAATTTTCGTAAGTACCGAAAAAGACAGAAATTTTCTAAGTATCGATAACTTCTGAATGTTTTCTAAGTACCGAATTCGTCAGAATTTTTCTAAGTACCGAAAACGTCAGAAATTTTCTAAGTACCGAAAAGGTCAGAAATTTTCCAAGTACCGAAATCGTCAGAATTTTCTAAGTACCGAAATCGGCAGAATTTTTCTAAGTACCGAAAATGTCAGAAATTTTCTAAGTACCAAAGACTTCTGATTGTTTTCTAAGTACCGAAATCGTCAGAATTTTTCTAAGTACCGAAAACGTCAGTTATTTTCTAAGTACCGAAAAGGTCAGAAATTTTCTAAGTACCAAAATCAACAGAATTTTTCTAAGTACCGAAATCATCAGGATTTTTCTAAGTACCTAAAACGACAGAAATTTTCTTAGTACCAAAAACTTCTGATTGTTTTCTAAGTACCGAAATCGTCAGAATTTTTCTAAGTACCGAAAAGGTCAGAAATTTTCTAATTACCGAAAAGGTCAGAAATTTTCCAAGTACCGAAAAGGTCAGAAATTTTCTAAGTACCGAAATCGTCAGAATTTTTCTAAGTTCCGAAGTCATTAGAATTTTTCTAAGTACCGAAATCGGCAGAATTTTCGTAAGTACCGAAAAAGACAGAAATTTTCTAAGTATCGATAACTTCTGAATGTTTTCTAAGTACCGAATTCGTCAGAATTTTTCTAAGTACCGAAAAGGTCAGAAATTTTCTAAGTACCGAATTCGTCAGAATTTTTCTAAGTACCGAAAAGGTCAGAAATTTTCTAAGTACCGAATTCGTCAGAATTTTTCTAAGTACCGAAAAGGTCACAAATTCTCTAAGTACCGAAAATGTCAGAAATTTTCTAAGTACCAAAGACTTCTGAACGTTTTCTAAGTACCGAAATCGACAGAAATTTTAAAAGTACCGAAATCGTCAGAATTTTCTAAGTACCGAAATCAGCAGAATTTTTCTAAGTACCGAAAAAGGCAGAAATTTTCTAAGAACCGAAATCAACAGAATTTTTCTAAGTACCGAAATCGACAGAATTATTCTAAGTACCGAAATCAACAGAATTTTTCCGTGTACCGAATTCGACAGAATTTTTCTAAGTACCAAAATCAACAGAATATTTCTAAGTTCCGAAATCACCAGAATTCTTCTAAGTACCGAAATCGTCAGAATTTTTCAAAGTACCGATAACGTCAGAAATTTTCAAAGTACCGAAAACTTCTGAATGTTTTCTAAGTACCGAATAAGGCAGAAATTTTCTAAGTACCGAAATCGTCGGAATTTTTCTAAGTACCGAAATCGTCTGAATTTTTCTAAGTACCGAAATCGTTTGAAATTTTCTAAATACCGAAAAGGTCAGAAATTTTCTGAGTACCGAAGTCATCAGAATTTTTCTAAGTGCCGAAAACGTCAGAAATTTTCTAAGTACCGAAAACTTCCGAGACTTTTCTAAGTACCGAAATCGACAGAATTTTTCTAAGTACCGAAAAGTTCAGAAATTTTCCATGTACCGAAAAGGTCAGAAATTTTCTAAGTACCGAAATCGTCAGAATTTTTCTAAGTACCGAAATCATTAGAATTTTTCTAAGTACCGAAAACGTCAGAAATTTTCTAAATATCGAAAACTTCTGAATGTTTTCTAAGTTCCGAAATTGTCTGAATTTTTCTAAGTACCGAAAACGACAGAAATTTTCTTAGTACCAAAAACTTCTGATTGTTTTCTAAGTACCGAAATCGTCAGAATTTTTCTAAGTACCGTAAAGGTCAGAAATTTTCTAAGTACCGAATTCGTCAGAATTTTTCTAAGTACCGAAAAGGTCAGAAATTTTCTAAGTACCGAAAAGGTCAGAAATTTTCCAAGTACCGAAATCGTCAGAATTTTCTAAGTACCGAAATCGGCAGAATTTTTCTAAGTACCGAAAACGACAGAAATTTTCTAAGTACCGAAATCAACAGAATTTTTCTAAGTACCGTAAAGGTCAGAAATTTTCTAATTACCGAAAAGGTCAGAAATTTTCCAAGTACCGAAAAGGTCAGAAATTTTCTAAGTACCGAAATCGTCAGAATTTTTCTAAGTACCGAAGTCATTAGAATTTTTCTAAGTACCGAAATCGGCAGAATTTTCGTAAGTACCGAAAAAGACAGAAATTTTCTAAGTATCGATAACTTCTGAATGTTTTCTAAGTACCGAATTCGTCAGAATTTTTCTAAGTACCGAAAACGTCAGAAATTTTCTAAGTACCGAAAAGGTCAGAAATTTTCCAAGTACCGAAATCGTCAGAATTTTCTAAGTACCGAAATCGGCAGAATTTTTCTAAGTACCGAAAATGTCAGAAATTTTCTAAGTACCAAAGACTTCTGATTGTTTTCTAAGTACCGAAATCGTCAGAATTTTTCTAAGTACCGAAAACGTCAGTTATTTTCTAAGTACCGAAAAGGTCAGAAATTTTCTAAGTACCAAAATCAACAGAATTTTTCTAAGTACCGAAATCATCAGGATTTTTCTAAGTACCTAAAACGACAGAAATTTTCTTAGTACCAAAAACTTCTGATTGTTTTCTAAGTACCGAAATCGTCAGAATTTTTCTAAGTACCGAAAAGGTCAGAAATTTTCTAATTACCGAAAAGGTCAGAAATTTTCCAAGTACCGAAAAGGTCAGAAATTTTCTAAGTACCGAAATCGTCAGAATTTTTCTAAGTTCCGAAGTCATTAGAATTTTTCTAAGTACCGAAATCGGCAGAATTTTCGTAAGTACCGAAAAAGACAGAAATTTTCTAAGTATCGATAACTTCTGAATGTTTTCTAAGTACCGAATTCGTCAGAATTTTTCTAAGTACCGAAAAGGTCAGAAATTTTCTAAGTACCGAATTCGTCAGAATTTTTCTAAGTACCGAAAAGGTCAGAAATTTTCTAAGTACCGAATTCGTCAGAATTTTTCTAAGTACCGAAAAGGTCACAAATTCTCTAAGTACCGAAAATGTCAGAAATTTTCTAAGTACCAAAGACTTCTGAACGTTTTCTAAGTACCGAAATCGACAGAAATTTTAAAAGTACCGAAATCGTCAGAATTTTCTAAGTACCGAAATCAGCAGAATTTTTCTAAGTACCGAAAAAGGCAGAAATTTTCTAAGAACCGAAATCAACAGAATTTTTCTAAGTACCGAAATCGACAGAATTATTCTAAGTACCGAAATCAACAGAATTTTTCCGTGTACCGAATTCGACAGAATTTTTCTAAGTACCAAAATCAACAGAATATTTCTAAGTTCCGAAATCACCAGAATTCTTCTAAGTACCGAAATCGTCAGAATTTTTCAAAGTACCGATAACGTCAGAAATTTTCAAAGTACCGAAAACTTCTGAATGTTTTCTAAGTACCGAATAAGGCAGAAATTTTCTAAGTACCGAAATCGTCGGAATTTTTCTAAGTACCGAAATCGTCTGAATTTTTCTAAGTACCGAAATCGTTTGAAATTTTCTAAATACCGAAAAGGTCAGAAATTTTCTGAGTACCGAAGTCATCAGAATTTTTCTAAGTGCCGAAAACGTCAGAAATTTTCTAAGTACCGAAAACTTCCGAGACTTTTCTAAGTACCGAAATCGACAGAATTTTTCTAAGTACCGAAAAGTTCAGAAATTTTCCATGTACCGAAAAGGTCAGAAATTTTCTAAGTACCGAAATCGTCAGAATTTTTCTAAGTACCGAAATCATTAGAATTTTTCTAAGTACCGAAAACGTCAGAAATTTTCTAAATATCGAAAACTTCTGAATGTTTTCTAAGTTCCGAAATTGTCTGAATTTTTCTAAGTACCGAAAACGACAGAAATTTTCTTAGTACCAAAAACTTCTGATTGTTTTCTAAGTACCGAAATCGTCAGAATTTTTCTAAGTACCGTAAAGGTCAGAAATTTTCTAAGTACCGAATTCGTCAGAATTTTTCTAAGTACCGAAAAGGTCAGAAATTTTCTAAGTACCGAAAAGGTCAGAAATTTTCCAAGTACCGAAATCGTCAGAATTTTCTAAGTAACGAAATCGGCAGAATTTTTCTAAGTACCGAAAACGACAGAAATTTTCTAAGTACCGAAATCAACAGAATTTTTCTAAGTACCGTAAAGGTCAGAAATTTTCTAATTACCGAAAAGGTCAGAAATTTTCCAAGTACCGAAAAGGTCAGAAATTTTCTAAGTACCGAAATCGTCAGAATTTTTCTAAGTACCGAAGTCATTAGAATTTTTCTAAGTACCGAAATCGGCAGAATTTTCGTAAGTACCGAAAAAGACAGAAATTTTCTAAGTATCGATAACTTCTGAATGTTTTCTAAGTACCGAATTCGTCAGAATTTTCTAAGTACCGAAATCGGCAGAATTTTTCTAAGTACCGAAAATGTCAGAAATTTTCTAAGTACCGAAAAGGTCAGAAATTTTCCAAGTACCGAAATCGTCAGAATTTTCTAAGTACCGAAATCGGCAGAATTTTTCTAAGTACCGAAAATGTCAGAAATTTTCTAAGTACCAAAGACTTCTGAATGATTTCTAAGTACCGAAATCGACAGAAATTTTTAAAGTACCGAAAACGTCAGATATTTTATAAGTACCGAAAAGGTCAGAAATTTTCAAAGTACCGAAATCAACAGAATTTTTCTAAGTACCGAAATCATTAGAATTATTCTAAGTACCGAAAAGGTCAGAAATTTTCCAAGTACCGAAATCGTCAGAATTTTCTAAGTACCGAAATCGGCAGAATTTTTCTAAGTACCGAAAATGTCAGAAATTTTCTAAGTACCAAAGACTTCTGATTGTTTTCTAAGTACCGAAATCGTCAGAATTTTTCTAAGTACCGAAAACGTCAGTTATTTTCTAAGTACCGAAAAGGTCAGAAATTTTCTAAGTACCAAAATCAACAGAATTTTTCTAAGTACCGAAATCATCAGGATTTTTCTAAGTACCTAAAACGACAGAAATTTTCTTAGTACCAAAAACTTCTGATTGTTTTCTAAGTACCGAAATCGTCAGAATTTTTCTAAGTACCGAAAAGGTCAGAAATTTTCTAATTACCGAAAAGGTCAGAAATTTTCCAAGTACCGAAAAGGTCAGAAATTTTCTAAGTACCGAAATCGACAGAATTTTTCTAAGTACCGAAATCAACAGAATTTTTTTAAGTACCGAATTCGACAGAATTTTTCTAAGTACCGAAATCAACAGAATATTTCTAAGTTCCGAAATCAACAGAATTTTTCTAAGTACCGAAATCGGCAGAATTTGTCTAAGTACCGAAAACGTCAGAAATTTTCTAAGTACCGAAGACTTCTGAATGTTTTCTAAGTACCGAAATCGACAGAAATTTTCAAAGTACCGAAAAAGTCAGAAATTTTCTAAGTATCGATAACTTCTGAATGTTTTCTAAGTACCGAATTCGTCAGAATTTTTCTAAGTACCGAAAAGGTCAGAAATTTTCTAAGTACCGAAAAGGTCAGAAATTTTCCAAGTACAGAAATCGTCAGAATTTTCTAAGTACCGAAATCGGCAGAATTTTTCTAAGTACCGAAAACGACAGAAATTTTCTAAGTACCGAAATCAACAGAATTTTTCTAAGTACCGAAATCGGCAGAATTTGTCTAAGTAACGAAAACGTCAGAAATTATCTAAGTACCGAAAACTTCTGATTGTTTTCTAAGTACCGAAGTCATCAGAATTTTTCTAAGTGCCGAAAACGTCAGAAATTTTCTAAGTACCGAAAACTTCCGAGACTTTTCTAAGTACCGAAATCGACAGAATTTTTCTAAGTACCGAAATCGGCAGAAATTTTCTAAGTACCGAAATTGTCAGAATTTTTCTAAGTACCGAAATCATCAGAATTTTTCTAAGTACCGAAATCGTCAGAATTTTTCTAAGTACCGTAAAGGTCAGAAATTTTCTAAGTACCGAAAAGGTCAGAAATTTTCCAAGTACCGAAAAGGTCAGAAATTTTCTAAGTACCGAAATCGTCAGAATTTTTCTAAGTTCCGAAGTCATTAGAATTTTTCTAAGTACCGAAATCGGCAGAATTTTCGTAAGTACCGAAAAAGACAGAAATTTTCTAAGTATCGATAACTTCTGAATGTTTTCTAAGTACCGAATTCGGCAGAATTTTTCTAAGTACCGAAAAGGTCAGAAATTTTCTAAGTACCGAAAAAGTCAGAAATTTTCCAAGTACCGAAATCGTCAGAATTTTCTAAGTACCGAAATCGGCAGAATTTTTCTAAGTACCGAAAATGTCAGAAATTTTCTAAGTACCAAAGACTTCTGAATGTTTTCTAAGTACCGAAATCGACAGAAATTTTCAAAGTACCGAAAACGTCAGATATTTTCTAAGTACCAAAAAGGTCAGAAATTTTCAAAGTACCGAAATCAACAGAATTTTTCTAAGTACCGAAATCATTAGAATTATTCTAAGTACCGAAATCGGCAGAATTTTCCTAAGTACCGAAAAAGTCAGAAGTTTTCTAAGTATCGATAACTTCTGAATGTTTTCTAAGTACCGAAAACTTCTGAATGTTTTCTAAGTACCGAAAAAGGCAGAAATTTTCTAAGTACCGAAATCGTCGGAATTTTCCTAAGTATCGAAATCGTCAGAATTTTTCTAAGTACCGAAATCGTTTGAAATTTTCTAAATACCGAAAAGGTCAGAAATTTTCTAAGTACCGAAATCAACAGAATTTTTCTAAGTACCGAAATCGGCAGAATTTGTCTAAGTAACGAAAACGTCAGAAATTATCTAAGTACCGAAAACTTCTGATTGTTTTCTAAGTACCGAAGTCATCAGAATTTTTCTAAGTGCCGAAAACGTCAGAAATTTTCTAAGTACCGAAAACTTCCGAGACTTTTCTAAGTACCGAAATCGACAGAAATTTTCTAAGTACCGAAATTGTCAGAATTTTTCTAAGTACCGAAATCATCAGAATTTTTCTAAGTACCGAAATCGTCAGAATTTTTTTAAGTACCGTAAAGGTCAGAAATTTTCTAAGTACCGAAAAGGTCAGAAATTTTCCATGTACCGAAAAGGTCAGAAATTTTCTAAGTACCGAAATCGTCAGAATTTTTCTAAGTACCGAAATCATTAGAATTTTTCTAAGTACCGAAAACGTCAGAAATTTTCTAAGTATCGAAAACTTCTGAATGTTTTCTAAGTTCCGAAATTGTCTGAATTTTTCTAAGTACCGAAAACGACAGAAATTTTCTTAGTACCAAAAACTTCTGATTGTTTTCTAAGTACCGAAATCGTCAGAATTTTTCTAAGTACCGTAAAGGTCAGAAATTTTCTAAGTACCGAATTCGTCAGAATTTTTCTAAGTACCGAAAAGGTCAGAAATTTTCTAAGTACCGAAAAGGTCAGAAATTTTCCAAGTACCGAAATCGTCAGAATTTTCTAAGTACCGAAATCGGCAGAATTTTTCTAAGTACCGAAAACGACTGAAATTTTCTAAGTACCGAAATCAACAGAATTTTTCTAAGTACCGAAATCGGCAGAATTTGTCTAAGTAACGAAAACGTCAGAAATTATCTAAGTACCGAAAACTTCTGATTGTTTTCTAAGTACCGAAGTCATCAGAATTTTTCTAAGTGCCGAAAACGTCAGAAATTTTCTAAGTACCGAAAACTTCCGAGACTTTTCTAAGTACCGAAATCGACAGAATTTTTCTAAGTACCGAAATCGGCAGAAATTTTCTAAGTACCGAAAAGGTCAGAAATTTTCCAAGTACAGAAATCGTCAGAATTTTCTAAGTACCGAAATCGGCAGAATTTTTCTAAGTACCGAAAACGACAGAAATTTTCTAAGTACCGAAATCAACAGAATTTTTCTAAGTACCGAAATCGGCAGAATTTGTCTAAGTAACGAAAACGTCAGAAATTATCTAAGTACCGAAAACTTCTGATTGTTTTCTAAGTACCGAAGTCATCAGAATTTTTCTAAGTGCCGAAAACGTCAGAAATTTTCTAAGTACCGAAAACTTCCGAGACTTTTCTAAGTACCGAAATCGACAGAATTTTTCTAAGTACCGAAATCGGCAGAAATTTTCTAAGTACCGAAATTGTCAGAATTTTTCTAAGTACCGAAATCATCAGAATTTTTCTAAGTACCGAAATCGTCAGAATTTTTCTAAGTACCGTAAAGGTCAGAAATTTTCTAAGTACCGAAAAGGTCAGAAATTTTCCAAGTACCGAAAAGGTCAGAAATTTTCTAAGTACCGAAATCGTCAGAATTTTTCTAAGTTCCGAAGTCATTAGAATTTTTCTAAGTACCGAAATCGGCAGAATTTTCGTAAGTACCGAAAAAGACAGAAATTTTCTAAGTATCGATAACTTCTGAATGTTTTCTAAGTACCGAATTCGGCAGAATTTTTCTAAGTACCGAAAAGGTCAGAAATTTTCTAAGTACCGAAAAAGTCAGAAATTTTCCAAGTACCGAAATCGTCAGAATTTTCTAAGTACCGAAATCGGCAGAATTTTTCTAAGTACCGAAAATGTCAGAAATTTTCTAAGTACCAAAGACTTCTGAATGTTTTCTAAGTACCGAAATCGACAGAAATTTTCAAAGTACCGAAAACGTCAGATATTTTCTAAGTACCAAAAAGGTCAGAAATTTTCAAAGTACCGAAATCAACAGAATTTTTCTAAGTACCGAAATCATTAGAATTATTCTAAGTACCGAAATCGGCAGAATTTTCCTAAGTACCGAAAAAGTCAGAAGTTTTCTAAGTATCGATAACTTCTGAATGTTTTCTAAGTACCGAAAACTTCTGAATGTTTTCTAAGTACCGAAAAAGGCAGAAATTTTCTAAGTACCGAAATCGTCGGAATTTTCCTAAGTATCGAAATCGTCAGAATTTTTCTAAGTACCGAAATCGTTTGAAATTTTCTAAATACCGAAAAGGTCAGAAATTTTCTAAGTACCGAAATCAACAGAATTTTTCTAAGTACCGAAATCGGCAGAATTTGTCTAAGTAACGAAAACGTCAGAAATTATCTAAGTACCGAAAACTTCTGATTGTTTTCTAAGTACCGAAGTCATCAGAATTTTTCTAAGTGCCGAAAACGTCAGAAATTTTCTAAGTACCGAAAACTTCCGAGACTTTTCTAAGTACCGAAATCGACAGAAATTTTCTAAGTACCGAAATTGTCAGAATTTTTCTAAGTACCGAAATCATCAGAATTTTTCTAAGTACCGAAATCGTCAGAATTTTTTTAAGTACCGTAAAGGTCAGAAATTTTCTAAGTACCGAAAAGGTCAGAAATTTTCCATGTACCGAAAAGGTCAGAAATTTTCTAAGTACCGAAATCGTCAGAATTTTTCTAAGTACCGAAATCATTAGAATTTTTCTAAGTACCGAAAACGTCAGAAATTTTCTAAGTATCGAAAACTTCTGAATGTTTTCTAAGTTCCGAAATTGTCTGAATTTTTCTAAGTACCGAAAACGACAGAAATTTTCTTAGTACCAAAAACTTCTGATTGTTTTCTAAGTACCGAAATCGTCAGAATTTTTCTAAGTACCGTAAAGGTCAGAAATTTTCTAAGTACCGAATTCGTCAGAATTTTTCTAAGTACCGAAAAGGTCAGAAATTTTCTAAGTACCGAAAAGGTCAGAAATTTTCCAAGTACCGAAATCGTCAGAATTTTCTAAGTACCGAAATCGGCAGAATTTTTCTAAGTTCCGAAAACGACTGAAATTTTCTAAGTACCGAAATCAACAGAATTTTTCTAAGTACCGAAATCGGCAGAATTTGTCTAAGTAACGAAAACGTCAGAAATTATCTAAGTACCGAAAACTTCTGATTGTTTTCTAAGTACCGAAGTCATCAGAATTTTTCTAAGTGCCGAAAACGTCAGAAATTTTCTAAGTACCGAAAACTTCCGAGACTTTTCTAAGTACCGAAATCGACAGAATTTTTCTAAGTACCGAAATCGGCAGAAATTTTCTAAGTACCGAAATCATCGGAATTTTTCTAAGTACCGAAATTGTCAGAATTTTTCTAAGTACCGAAATCATCAGAATTTTTCTAAGTACCGAAATCGGCAGAATTTTTCTAGGTAACGAAAACGTAAGAAATTATCTAAGTACCGAAAAATTCTGATTGTTTTCTAAGTACCGAAATCGTCAGAATTTTTCTAAGTACCGAAATCATTAGAATTTTTCTAAGTACCGAAAACGTCAGAAATTTTCTAAGTATCGAAAACTTCTGAATGTTTTCTAAGTTCCGAAATTGTCTGAATTTTTCTAAGTACCGAAAACGACAGAAATTTTCTTAGTACCAAAAACTTCTGATTGTTTTCTAAGTACCGAAATCGTCAGAATTTTTCTAAGTACCGAAAAGGTCAGAAATTTTCTAAGTACCGAAAAAGTCAGAAATTTTCCAAGTACCGAAATCGTCAGAATTTTCTAAGTACCGAAATCGGCAGAATTTTTCTAAGTACCGAAAATGTCAGAAATTTTCTAAGTACCAAAGACTTCTGAATGTTTTCTAAGTACCGAAATCGACAGAAATTTTCAAAGTACCGAAAACGTCAGATATTTTCTAAGTACCAAAAAGGTCAGAAATTTTCAAAGTACCGAAATCAACAGAATTTTTCTAAGTACCGAAATCATTAGAATTATTCTAAGTACCGAAATCGGCAGAATTTTCCTATGTACCGAAAAAGTCAGAAGTTTTCTAAGTATCGATAACTTCTGAATGTTTTCTAAGTACCGAAAACTTCTGAATGTTTTCTAAGTACCGAAAAAGGCAGAAATTTTCTAAGTACCGAAATCGTCGGAATTTTCCTAAGTATCGAAATCGTCAGAATTTTTCTAAGTACCGAAATCGTTTGAAATTTTCTAAATACCGAAAAGGTCAGAAATTTTCTAAGTACCGAAATCAACAGAATTTTTCTAAGTACCGAAATCGGCAGAATTTGTCTAAGTAACGAAAACGTCAGAAATTATCTAAGTACCGAAAACTTCTGATTGTTTTCTAAGTACCGAAGTCATCAGAATTTTTCTAAGTGCCGAAAACGTCAGAAATTTTCTAAGTACCGAAAACTTCCGAGACTTTTCTAAGTACCGAAATCGACAGAAATTTTCTAAGTACCGAAATTGTCAGAATTTTTCTAAGTACCGAAATCATCAGAATTTTTCTAAGTACCGAAATCGTCAGAATTTTTTTAAGTACCGTAAAGGTCAGAAATTTTCTAAGTACCGAAAAGGTCAGAAATTTTCCATGTACCGAAAAGGTCAGAAATTTTCTAAGTACCGAAATCGTCAGAATTTTTCTAAGTACCGAAATCATTAGAATTTTTCTAAGTACCGAAAACGTCAGAAATTTTCTAAGTATCGAAAACTTCTGAATGTTTTCTAAGTTCCGAAATTGTCTGAATTTTTCTAAGTACCGAAAACGACAGAAATTTTCTTAGTACCAAAAACTTCTGATTGTTTTCTAAGTACCGAAATCGTCAGAATTTTTCTAAGTACCGTAAAGGTCAGAAATTTTCTAAGTACCGAATTCGTCAGAATTTTTCTAAGTACCGAAAAGGTCAGAAATTTTCTAAGTACCGAAAAGGTCAGAAATTTTCCAAGTACCGAAATCGTCAGAATTTTCTAAGTACCGAAATCGGCAGAATTTTTCTAAGTTCCGAAAACGACTGAAATTTTCTAAGTACCGAAATCAACAGAATTTTTCTAAGTACCGAAATCGGCAGAATTTGTCTAAGTAACGAAAACGTCAGAAATTATCTAAGTACCGAAAACTTCTGATTGTTTTCTAAGTACCGAAGTCATCAGAATTTTTCTAAGTGCCGAAAACGTCAGAAATTTTCTAAGTACCGAAAACTTCCGAGACTTTTCTAAGTACCGAAATCGACAGAATTTTTCTAAGTACCGAAATCGGCAGAAATTTTCTAAGTACCGAAATCATCGGAATTTTTCTAAGTACCGAAATTGTCAGAATTTTTCTAAGTACCGAAATCATCAGAATTTTTCTAAGTACCGAAATCGGCAGAATTTTTCTAGGTAACGAAAACGTAAGAAATTATCTAAGTACCGAAAAATTCTGATTGTTTTCTAAGTACCGAAATCGTCAGAATTTTTCTAAGTACCGAAATCATTAGAATTTTTCTAAGTACCGAAAACGTCAGAAATTTTCTAAGTATCGAAAACTTCTGAATGTTTTCTAAGTTCCGAAATTGTCTGAATTTTTCTAAGTACCGAAAACGACAGAAATTTTCTTAGTACCAAAAACTTCTGATTGTTTTCTAAGTACCGAAATCGTCAGAATTTTTCTAAGTACCGTAAAGGTCAGAAATTTTCTAAGTACCGAATTCGTCAGAATTTTTCTAAGTACCGAAAAGGTCAGAAATTTTCTAAGTACCGAAAAGGTCAGAAATTTTCCAAGTACCGAAATCGTTAGAATTTTCTAAGTACCGAAATCGGCAGAATTTTTCTAAGTACCGAAAACGACAGAAATTTTCTAAGTACCGAAATCAACAGAATTTTTCTAAGTACCGAAAGCGACAGAAATTTTCTTAGTTCCAAAAACTTCTGATTGTTTTCTAAGTACCGAAATCGTCAGAATTTTTCAAAGTACCGTAAAGGTCAGAAATTTTCTAATTACCGAAAAGGTCAGAAATTTTCCAAGTACCGAAAAGGTCAGAAATTTTCTAAGTACCGAAATCGTCAGAATTTTTCTAAGTACCGAAGTCATTAGAATTTTTCTAAGTACCGAAATCGGCAGAATTTTCGAAAGTACCGAAAACGACAGAAATTTTCTTAGTACCAAAAACTTCTGATTGTTTTCTAAGTACCGAAAACTTCTGAATGTTTTCTAAGTACCGAAAAAGGCAGAAATTTTCTAAGTACCGAAATCTCTCGGAATTTTTCTAAGTATCGAAATCGTCAGAATTTTTCTAAGTACCGAAATCGTTTGAAATTTTCTAAATACCGAAAAGGTCAGAAATTTTCTAAGTACCGAAATCATCAGAATTTTTCTAAGTACCGAAAACGTCAGAAATTTTCTAAGTACCGAAAACTTCCGAGTCTTTTCTAAGTACCGAAATCGGCAGAATTTTTCTAAGTACCGAAAATGTCAGAAATTTTCTAAGTACCAAAGACTTCTGAATGTTTTCTAAGTACCGAAATCGACAGAAATTTTCAAAGTACCGAAAACGTCAGATATTTTCTAAGTACCGAAAAGGTCAGAAATTTTCAAAGTACCGAAATCAACAGAATTTTTCTAAGCACCGAAATCATTAGAATTATTCTAAGTACCGAAATCGGCAGCATTTTCCTAAGTACCGAAAAAGTCAGAAATTTTCTAAGTATCGATAACTTCTGAATGTTTTCTAAGTACCGATAACGTCAGAAATTTTCTAAGTACCGAAATCGTCGAAATTTTTCAAAGTACCGAAATCGTCTGAATTTTTCTAAGTACCGAAATCGTTTGAAATTTTCTAAATACCGAAAAGTTCAGAAATTTTCTAAGTACCGAAAAAGGCAGAAATTTTCTAAGAACCGAAATCAACAGAATTTTTCTAAGTACCGAAATCGACAGAATTATTCTAAGTACCGAAATCAACAGAATTTTTCCATGTACCGAATTCGACAGAATTTTTCTAAGTACCAAAATCAACAGAATATTTCTAAGTTCCGAAATCACCAGAATTCTTCTAAGTACCGAAATCGTCAGAATTTTTCAAAGTACCGATAACGTCAGAAATTTTCTAAGTACCGAAAACTTCTGAATGTTTTCTAAGTACCGAATAAGGCAGAAATTTTCTAAGTACCGAAATCGTCGGAATTTTTCTAAGTACCGAAATCGTCTGAATTTTTCTAAGTACCGAAATCGGCAGAATTTTTCTAAGTACCGAAATCGGCAGAATTTGTCTAAGTAACGAAATCGGCAGAATTTTTCTAAGTACCGAAAACGACTGAAATTTTCTAAGTACCGAAATCAACAGAATTTTTCTAAGTACCGAAATCGGCAGAATTTGTCTAAGTAACGAAAACGTAAGAAATTATCTAAGTACCGAAAACTTCTGATTGTTTTCTAAGTACCGAAGTCATCAGAATTTTTCTAAGTGCCGAAAACGTCAGAAATTTTCTAAGTACCGAAAACTTCCGAGACTTTTCTAAGTACCGAAATCGACAGAATTTTTCTAAGTACCGAAATCGGCAGAAATTTTCTAAGTACCGAAATCATCGGAATTTTTCTAAGTACCGAAATTGTCAGAATTTTTCTAAGTACCGAAATCATCAGAATTTTTCTAAGTACCGAAATCGGCAGAATTTTTCTAGGTAACGAAAACGTAAGAAATTATCTAAGTACCGAAAAATTCTGATTGTTTTCTAAGTACCGAAATCGTCAGAATTTTTCTAAGTACCGAAATCATTAGAATTTTTCTAAGTACCGAAAACGTCAGAAATTTTCTAAGTATCGAAAACTTCTGAATGTTTTCTAAGTTCCGAAATTGTCTGAATTTTTCTAAGTACCGAAAACGACAGAAATTTTCTTAGTACCAAAAACTTCTGATTGTTTTCTAAGTACCGAAATCGTCAGAATTTTTCTAAGTACCGTAAAGGTCAGAAATTTTCTAAGTACCGAATTCGTCAGAATTTTTCTAAGTACCGAAAAGGTCAGAAATTTTCTAAGTACCGAAAAGGTCAGAAATTTTCCAAGTACCGAAATCGTTAGAATTTTCTAAGTACCGAAATCGGCAGAATTTTTCTAAGTACCGAAAACGACAGAAATTTTCTAAGTACCGAAATCAACAGAATTTTTCTAAGTACCGAAAGCGACAGAAATTTTCTTAGTTCCAAAAACTTCTGATTGTTTTCTAAGTACCGAAATGGTCAGAATTTTTCAAAGTACCGTAAAGGTCAGAAATTTTCTAATTACCGAAAAGGTCAGAAATTTTCCAAGTACCGAAAAGGTCAGAAATTTTCTAAGTACCGAAATCGTCAGAATTTTTCTAAGTACCGAAGTCATTAGAATTTTTCTAAGTACCGAAATCGGCAGAATTTTCGAAAGTACCGAAAACGACAGAAATTTTCTTAGTACCAAAAACTTCTGATTGTTTTCTAAGTACCGAAAACTTCTGAATGTTTTCTAAGTACCGAAAAAGGCAGAAATTTTCTAAGTACCGAAATCTCTCGGAATTTTTCTAAGTATCGAAATCGTCAGAATTTTTCTAAGTACCGAAATCGTTTGAAATTTTCTAAATACCGAAAAGGTCAGAAATTTTCTAAGTACCGAAATCATCAGAATTTTTCTAAGTACCGAAAACGTCAGAAATTTTCTAAGTACCGAAAACTTCCGAGTCTTTTCTAAGTACCGAAATCGGCAGAATTTTTCTAAGTACCGAAAATGTCAGAAATTTTCTAAGTACCAAAGACTTCTGAATGTTTTCTAAGTACCGAAATCGACAGAAATTTTCAAAGTACCGAAAACGTCAGATATTTTCTAAGTACCGAAAAGGTCAGAAATTTTCAAAGTACCGAAATCAACAGAATTTTTCTAAGTACCGAAATCATTAGAATTATTCTAAGTACCGAAATCGGCAGCATTTTCCTAAGTACCGAAAAAGTCAGAAATTTTCTAAGTATCGATAACTTCTGAATGTTTTCTAAGTACCGATAACGTCAGAAATTTTCTAAGTACCGAAATCGTCGAAATTTTTCAAAGTACCGAAATCGTCTGAATTTTTCTAAGTACCGAAATCGTTTGAAATTTTCTAAATACCGAAAAGTTCAGAAATTTTCTAAGTACCGAAAAAGGCAGAAATTTTCTAAGAACCGAAATCAACAGAATTTTTCTAAGTACCGAAATCGACAGAATTATTCTAAGTACCGAAATCAACAGAATTTTTCCATGTACCGAATTCGACAGAATTTTTCTAAGTACCAAAATCAACAGAATATTTCTAAGTTCCGAAATCACCAGAATTCTTCTAAGTACCGAAATCGTCAGAATTTTTCAAAGTACCGATAACGTCAGAAATTTTCTAAGTACCGAAAACTTCTGAATGTTTTCTAAGTACCGAATAAGGCAGAAATTTTCTAAGTACCGAAATTGTCGGAATTTTTCTAAGTACCGAAATCGTCTGAATTTTTCTAAGTACCGAAATCGGCAGAATTTTTCTAAGTACCGAAATCGGCAGAATTTGTCTAAGTAACGAAATCGGCAGAATTTTTCTAAGTACCGAAAACGACTGAAATTTTCTAAGTACCGAAATCAACAGAATTTTTCTAAGTACCGAAATCGGCAGAATTTGTCTAAGTAACGAAAACGTAAGAAATTATCTAAGTACCGAAAACTTCTGATTGTTTTCTAAGTACCGAAGTCATCAGAATTTTTCTAAGTGCCGAAAACGTCAGAAATTTTCTAAGTACCGAAAACTTCCGAGACTTTTCTAAGTACCGAAATCGACAGAATTTTTCTAAGTACCGAAATCGGCAGAAATTTTCTAAGTACCGAAATCATCGGAATTTTTCTAAGTACCGAAATTGTCAGAATTTTTCTAAGTACCGAAATCATCAGAATTTTTCTAAGTACCGAAATCGGCAGAATTTTTCTAGGTAACGAAAACGTAAGAAATTATCTAAGTACCGAAAAATTCTGATTGTTTTCTAAGTACCGAAATCGTCAGAATTTTTCTAAGTACCGAAATCATTAGAATTTTTCTAAGTACCGAAAACGTCAGAAATTTTCTAAGTATCGAAAACTTCTGAATGTTTTCTAAGTTCCGAAATTGTCTGAATTTTTCTAAGTACCGAAAACGACAGAAATTTTCTTAGTACCAAAAACTTCTGATTGTTTTCTAAGTACCGAAATCGTCAGAATTTTTCTAAGTACCGTAAAGGTCAGAAATTTTCTAAGTACCGAATTCGTCAGAATTTTTCTAAGTACCGAAAAGGTCAGAAATTTTCTAAGTACCGAAAAGGTCAGAAATTTTCCAAGTACCGAAATCGTTAGAATTTTCTAAGTACCGAAATCGGCAGAATTTTTCTAAGTACCGAAAACGACAGAAATTTTCTAAGTACCGAAATCAACAGAATTTTTCTAAGTACCGAAAGCGACAGAAATTTTCTTAGTTCCAAAAACTTCTGATTGTTTTCTAAGTACCGAAATGGTCAGAATTTTTCAAAGTACCGTAAAGGTCAGAAATTTTCTAATTACCGAAAAGGTCAGAAATTTTCCAAGTACCGAAAAGGTCAGAAATTTTCTAAGTACCGAAATCGTCAGAATTTTTCTAAGTACCGAAGTCATTAGAATTTTTCTAAGTACCGAAATCGGCAGAATTTTCGAAAGTACCGAAAACGACAGAAATTTTCTTAGTACCAAAAACTTCTGATTGTTTTCTAAGTACCGAAAACTTCTGAATGTTTTCTAAGTACCGAAAAAGGCAGAAATTTTCTAAGTACCGAAATCTCTCGGAATTTTTCTAAGTATCGAAATCGTCAGAATTTTTCTAAGTACCGAAATCGTTTGAAATTTTCTAAATACCGAAAAGGTCAGAAATTTTCTAAGTACCGAAATCATCAGAATTTTTCTAAGTACCGAAAACGTCAGAAATTTTCTAAGTACCGAAAACTTCCGAGTCTTTTCTAAGTACCGAAATCGGCAGAATTTTTCTAAGTACCGAAAATGTCAGAAATTTTCTAAGTACCAAAGACTTCTGAATGTTTTCTAAGTACCGAAATCGACAGAAATTTTCAAAGTACCGAAAACGTCAGATATTTTCTAAGTACCGAAAAGGTCAGAAATTTTCAAAGTACCGAAATCAACAGAATTTTTCTAAGTACCGAAATCATTAGAATTATTCTAAGTACCGAAATCGGCAGCATTTTCCTAAGTACCGAAAAAGTCAGAAATTTTCTAAGTATCGATAACTTCTGAATGTTTTCTAAGTACCGATAACGTCAGAAATTTTCTAAGTACCGAAATCGTCGAAATTTTTCAAAGTACCGAAATCGTCTGAATTTTTCTAAGTACCGAAATCGTTTGAAATTTTCTAAATACCGAAAAGTTCAGAAATTTTCTAAGTACCGAAAAAGGCAGAAATTTTCTAAGAACCGAAATCAACAGAATTTTTCTAAGTACCGAAATCGACAGAATTATTCTAAGTACCGAAATCAACAGAATTTTTCCATGTACCGAATTCGACAGAATTTTTCTAAGTACCAAAATCAACAGAATATTTCTAAGTTCCGAAATCACCAGAATTCTTCTAAGTACCGAAATCGTCAGAATTTTTCAAAGTACCGATAACGTCAGAAATTTTCTAAGTACCGAAAACTTCTGAATGTTTTCTAAGTACCGAATAAGGCAGAAATTTTCTAAGTACCGAAATCGTCGGAATTTTTCTAAGTACCGAAATCGGCTGAATTTTTCTAAGTACCGAAATCGGCAGAATTTTTCTAAGTACCGAAAAGGTCAGAAATTTTCCAAGTACCGAAATCGTCAGAATTTTCTAAGTACCGAAATCGGCAGAATTTTTCTAAGTACCGAAAATGTCAGAAATTTTCTAAGTACCAAAGACTTCTGAATGTTTTCTAAGTACCGAAATCGACAGAAATTTTCAAAGTACCGAAAACGTCAGATATTTTCTAAGTACCAAAAAGGTCAGAAATTTTCAAAGTACCGAAATCAACAGAATTTTTCTAAGTACCAAAATCATTAGAATTATTCTAAGTACCGAAATCGGCAGAATTTTCCTAAGTACCGAAAAAGTCAGAAATTTTCTAAGTATCGATAACTTCTGAATGTTTTCTAAGTACCGAAAACTTCTGAATGTTTTCTAAGTACCGAAAAAGGCAGAAATTTTCTAAGTACCGAAATCGTCGGAATTTTTCTAAGTATCGAAATCGTCAGAATTTTTCTAAGTACCGAAATCGTTTGAAATTTTCTAAATACCGAAAAGGTCAGAAATTTTCTAAGTACCGAAATCATCAGAATTTTTCTAAGTACCGAAAACGTCAGAAATTTTCTAAGTACCGAAAACTTCCGAGTCTTTTCTAAGTACCGAAATCGGCAGAATTTTTCTAAGTACCGAAAATTTCTGAATGTTTAAACAGTATCGAAATCGTAATAATTTTTCTAAGTACCGAAAACGTCAGAAATTTTCTAAGTACCGAAGACTTCTGAATGTTTTCTAAGTACCGAAATCGACAGAATTTTTCTAAGTACCGAAAACGTCAGATATTTTCTAAGTACCGAAAACGTCAGAAATTTTCTAAGTACCGAAAACTTCCGAGTCTTTTCTAAGTACCGAAATCGGCGGAATTTTTCTAAGTACCGAAATCGTCAGAATTTTTCTAAGTACCGAAATCAACAGAAATTTTCTAAGTACCGAAATCATCAGAATTTTTCTAAGTACCGAAAACGTCAGAAATTTTCTAAGTACCGAAAACTTCCGAGTCTTTTCTAAGTACCGAAATCGGCAGAATTTTTCTAAGTACCGAAAATGTCAGAAATTTTCTAAGTACCAAAGACTTCTGAATGTTTTCTAAGTACCGAAATCGACAGAAATTTTCAAAGTACCGAAAACGTCAGATATTTTCTAAGTACCGAAAAGGTCAGAAATTTTCAAAGTACCGAAATCAACAGAATTTTTCTAAGTACCGAAATCGGCAGAATTTTCGTAAGTACCGAAAAAGACAGAAATTTTCTAAGTATCGATAACTTCTGAATGTTTTCTAAGTACCGAATTCGTCAGAATTTTTCTAAGTACCGAAAACGTCAGAAATTTTCTAAGTACCGAAAAGGTCAGAAATTTTCCAAGTACCGAAATCGTCAGAATTTTCTAAGTACCGAAATCGGCAGAATTTTTCTAAGTACCGAAAATGTCAGAAATTTTCTAAGTACCAAAGACTTCTGAATGATTTCTAAGTACCGAAATCGACAGAAATTTTCAAAGTACCGAAAACGTCAGATATTTTATAAGTACCGAAAAGGTCAGAAATTTTCAAAGTACCGAAATCAACAGAATTTTTCTAAGTACCGAAATCATTAGAATTATTCTAAGTACCGAAAAGGTCAGAAATTTTCCAAGTACCGAAATCGTCAGAATTTTCTAAGTACCGAAATCGGCAGAATTTTTCTAAGTACCGAAAATGTCAGAAATTTTCTAAGTACCAAAGACTTCTGATTGTTTTCTAAGTACCGAAATCGTCAGAATTTTTCTAAGTACCGAAAACGTCAGTTATTTTCTAAGTACCGAAAAGGTCAGAAATTTTCTAAGTACCAAAATCAACAGAATTTTTCTAAGTACCGAAATCATCAGGATTTTTCTAAGTACCTAAAACGACAGAAATTTTCTTAGTACCAAAAACTTCTGATTGTTTTCTAAGTACCGAAATCGTCAGAATTTTTCTAAGTACCGAAAAGGTCAGAAATTTTCTAATTACCGAAAAGGTCAGAAATTTTCCAAGTACCGAAAAAGTCAGAAATTTTCTAAGTACCGAAATCGTCAGAATTTTTCTAAGTTCCGAAGTCATTAGAATTTTTCTAAGTACCGAAATCGGCAGAATTTTCGTAAGTACCGAAAAAGACAGAAATTTTCTAAGTATCGATAACTTCTGAATGTTTTCTAAGTACCGAATTCGTCAGAATTTTTCTAAGTACCGAAAAGGTCAGAAATTTTCTAAGTACCGAAAAGGTCAGAAATTTTCCAAGTACCGAAATCGTCAGAATTTTCTAAGTACCGAAATCAACAGAATTTTTCTAAGTACCGAAATCGACAGAATTTTTCTAAGTACCGAAATCAACAGAATTTTTTTAAGTACCGAATTCGACAGAATTTTTCTAAGTACCGAAATCAACAGAATATTTCTAAGTTCCGAAATCACCAGAATTTTTCTAAGTACCGAAAACGTCAGATATTTTCTAAGTACCGAAGACTTCTGAATGTTTTCTAAGTACCGAAATCGACAGAAATTTTCAAAGTACCGAAAAAGTCAGAAATTTTCTAAGTATCGATAACTTCTGAATGTTTTCTAAGTACCGAATTCGTCAGAATTTTTCTAAGTACCGAAAAGGTCAGAAATTTTCTAAGTACCGAAAAGGTCAGAAATTTTCCAAGTACAGAAATCGTCAGAATTTTCTAAGTACCGAAATCGGCAGAATTTTTCTAAGTACCGAAAACGACAGAAATTTTCTAAGTACCGAAATCAACAGAATTTTTCTAAGTACCGAAATCGGCAGAATTTGTCTAAGTAACGAAAACGTCAGAAATTATCTAAGTACCGAAAACTTCTGATTGTTTTCTAAGTACCGAAGTCATCAGAATTTTTCTAAGTGCCGAAAACGTCAGAAATTTTCTAAGTACCGAAAACTTCCGAGACTTTTTTAAGTACCGAAATCGACAGAATTTTTCTAAGTACCGAAATCGGCAGAAATTTTCTAAGTACCGAAATTGTCAGAATTTTTCTAAGTACCGAAATCATCAGAATTTTTCTAAGTACCGAAATCGGCAGAATTTTCGTAAGTACCGTAAAGGTCAGAAATTTTCTAAGTACCGAATTCGTCAGAATTTTTCTAAGTACCGAAAAGGTCAGAAATTTTCTAAGTACCGAAAAGGTCAGAAATTTTCCAAGTACCGAAATCGTCAGAATTTTCTAAGTACCGAAATCGGCAGAATTTTTCTAAGTACCGAAAACGACAGAAATTTTCTAAGTACCGAAATCAACAGAATTTTTCTAAGTACCGAAATCGGCAGAATTTGTCTAAGTAACGAAAACGTCAGAAATTATCTAAGTACCGAAAACTTCTGATTGTTTTCTAAGTACCGAAGTCATCAGAATTTTTCTAAGTGCCGAAAACGTCAGAAATTTTCTAAGTACCGAAAACTTCCGAGACTTTTCTAAGTACCGAAATCGGCAGAATTTTTCTAAGTACCGAAAACGACAGAAATTTTCTAAGTACCGAAATCAACAGAATTTTTCTAAGTACCGAAATTGTCAGAATTTTTCTAAGTACCGAAATCGTCAGAATTTTTCTAAGTTCAGAAGTCATTAGAATTTTTCTAAGTACCGAAATCGGCAGAATTTTCGTAAGTACCGAAAAAGACAGAAATTTTCTAAGTATCGATAACTTCTGAATGTTTTCTAAGTACCGAATTCGTCAGAATTTTTCTAAGTACCGAAAAGGTCAGAAATTTTCTAAGTACCGAAAAAGTCAGAAATTTTCCAAGTACCGAAATCGTCAGAATTTTCTAAGTACCGAAATCGGCAGAATTTTTCTAAGTACCGAAAATGTCAGAAATTTTCTAAGTACCAAAGACTTCTGAATGTTTTCTAAGTACCGAAATCGACAGAAATTTTCAAAGTACCGAAAACGTCAGATATTTTCTAAGTACCAAAAAGGTCAGAAATTTTCAAAGTACCGAAATCAACAGAATTTTTCTAAGTACCGAAATCATTAGAATTATTCTAAGTACCGAAATCGGCAGAATTTTCCTAAGTACCGAAAAAGTCAGAAATTTTCTAAGTATCGATAACTTCTGAATGTTTTCTAAGTACCGAAAACTTCTGAATGTTTTCTAAGTACCGAAAAAGGCAGAAATTTTCTAAGTACCGAAATCGTCGGAATTTTCCTAAGTATCGAAATCGTCAGAATTTTTCTAAGTACCGAAATCGTTTGAAATTTTCTAAATACCGAAAAGGTCAGAAATTTTCTAAGTACCGAAATCAACAGAATTTTTCTAAGTACCGAAATCGGCAGAATTTGTCTAAGTAACGAAAACGTCAGAAATTATCTAAGTACCGAAAACTTCCGAGACTTTTCTAAGTACCGAAATCGACAGAATTTTTCTAAGTACCGAAATCGGCAGAAATTTTCTAAGTACCGAAATTGTCAGAATTTTTCTAAGTACCGAAATCATCAGAATTTTTCTAAGTACCGAAATCGTCAGAATTTTTCAAAGTACCGTAAAGGTCAGAAATTTTCTAAGTACCGAAAAGGTCAGAAATTTTCCATGTACCGAAAAGGTCAGAAATTTTCTAAGTACCGAAATCGTCAGAATTTTTCTAAGTACCGAAATCATTAGAATTTTTCTAAGTACAGAAAACGTCAGAAATTTTCTAAGTATCGAAAACTTCTGAATGTTTTCTAAGTTCCGAAATTGTCTGAATTTTTCTAAGTACCGAAAACGACAGAAATTTTCTTAGTACCAAAAACTTCTGATTGTTTTCTAAGTACCGAAATCGTCAGAATTTTTCTAAGTACCGTAAAGGTCAGAAATTTTCTAAGTACCGAATTCGTCAGAATTTTTCTAAGTACCGAAAAGGTCAGAAATTTTCTAAGTACCGAAAAGGTCAGAAATTTTCCAAGTACCGAAATCGTCAGAATTTTCTAAGTACCGAAATCGGCAGAATTTTTCTAAGTACCGAAAACGACAGAAATTTTCTAAGTACCGAAATCAACAGAATTTTTCTAAGTACCGAAATCGGCAGAATTTGTCTAAGTAACGAAAACGTCAGAAATTATCTAAGTACCGAAAACTTCTGATTGTTTTCTAAGTACCGAAGTCATCAGAATTTTTCTAAGTGCCGAAAACGTCAGAAATTTTCTAAGTACCGAAAACTTCCGAGACTTTTCTAAGTACCGAAATCGGCAGAATTTTTCTAAGTACCGAAAACGACAGAAATTTTCTAAGTACCGAAATCAACAGAATTTTTCTAAGTACCGAAATTGTCAGAATTTTTCTAAGTACCGAAATCATCAGAATTTTTCTAAGTACCGAAATCGGCAGAATTTTTCTAGGTAACGAAAACGTAAGAAATTATCTAAGTACCGAAAAATTCTGATTGTTTTCTAAGTACCGAAATCGTCAGAATTTTTCTAAGTACCGAAATCATTAGAATTTTTCTAAGTACCGAAAACGTCAGAAATTTTCTAAGTATCGAAAACTTCTGAATGTTTTCTAAGTTCCGAAATTGTCTGAATTTTTCTAAGTACCGAAAACGACAGAAATTTTCTTAGTACCAAAAACTTCTGATTGTTTTCTAAGTACCGAAATCGTCAGAATTTTTCTAAGTACCGTAAAGGTCAGAAATTTTCTAAGTACCGAATTCGTCAGAATTTTTCTAAGTACCGAAAAGGTCAGAAATTTTCTAAGTACCGAAAAGGTCAGAAATTTTCCAAGTACCGAAATCGTTAGAATTTTCTAAGTACCGAAATCGGCAGAATTTTTCTAAGTACCGAAAACGACAGAAATTTTCTAAGTACCGAAATCAACAGAATTTTTCTAAGTACCGAAAACGACAGAAATTTTCTTAGTTCCAAAAACTTCTGATTGTTTTCTAAGTACCGAAATCGTCAGAATTTTTCAAAGTACCGTAAAGGTCAGAAATTTTCTAATTACCGAAAAGGTCAGAAATTTTCCAAGTACCGAAAAGGTCAGAAATTTTCTAAGTACCGAAATCGTCAGAATTTTTCTAAGTACCGAAGTCATTAGAATTTTTCTAAGTACCGAAATCGGCAGAAATTTTCTTAGTACCAAAAACTTCTGATTGTTTTCTAAGTACCGAAAACTTCTGAATGTTTTCTAAGTACCGAAAAAGGCAGAAATTTTCTAAGTACCGAAATCTCTCGGAATTTTTCTAAGTATCGAAATCGTCAGAATTTTTCTAAGTACCGAAATCGTTTGAAATTTTTTAAATACCGAAAAGGTCAGAAATTTTCTAAGTACCGAAATCATCAGAATTTTTCTAAGTACCGAAAACGTCAGAAATTTTCTAAGTACCGAAAACTTCCGAGTCTTTTCTAAGTACCGAAATCGGCAGAATTTTTCTAAGTACCGAAAATGTCAGAAATTTTCTAAGTACCAAAGACTTCTGAATGTTTTCTAAGTACCGAAATCGACAGAAATTTTCAAAGTACCGAAAACGTCAGATATTTTCTAAGTACCGAAAAGGTCAGAAATTTTCAAAGTACCGAAAAAGTCAGAAATTTTCCAAGTACCGAAATCGTCAGAATTTTCTAAGTACCGAAATCGGCAGAATTTTTCTAAGTACCGAAAATGTCAGAAATTTTCTAAGTACCAAAGACTTCTGAATGTTTTCTAAGTACCGAAATCGACAGAAATTTTCAAAGTACCGAAAACGTCAGATATTTTCTAAGTACCAAAAAGGTCAGAAATTTTCAAAGTACCGAAATCAACAGAATTTTTCTAAGTACCGAAATCATTAGAATTATTCTAAGTACCGAAATCGGCAGAATTTTCCTAAGTACCGAAAAAGTCAGAAATTTTCTAAGTATCGATAACTTCTGAATGTTTTCTAAGTACCGAAAACTTCTGAATGTTTTCTAAGTACCGAAAAAGGCAGAAATTTTCTAAGTACCGAAATCGTCGGAATTTTCCTAAGTATCGAAATCGTCAGAATTTTTCTAAGTACCGAAATCGTTTGAAATTTTCTAAATACCGAAAAGGTCAGAAATTTTCTAAGTACCGAAATCAACAGAATTTTTCTAAGTACCGAAATCGGCAGAATTTGTCTAAGTAACGAAAACGTCAGAAATTATCTAAGTACCGAAAACTTCTGATTGTTTTCTAAGTACCGAAGTCATCAGAATTTTTCTAAGTGCCGAAAACGTCAGAAATTTTCTAAGTACCGAAAACTTCCGAGACTTTTCTAAGTACCGAAATCGACAGAATTTTTCTAAGTACCGAAATCGGCAGAAATTTTCTAAGTACCGAAATTGTCAGAATTTTTCTAAGTACCGAAATCATCAGAATTTTTCTAAGTACCGAAATCGTCAGAATTTTTCAAAGTACCGTAAAGGTCAGAAATTTTCTAAGTACCGAAAAGGTCAGAAATTTTCCATGTACCGAAAAGGTCAGAAATTTTCTAAGTACCGAAATCGTCAGAATTTTTCTAAGTACCGAAATCATTAGAATTTTTCTAAGTACCGAAAACGTCAGAAATTTTCTAAGTATCGAAAACTTCTGAATGTTTTCTAAGTTCCGAAATTGTCTGAATTTTTCTAAGTACCGAAAACGACAGAAATTTTCTTAGTACCAAAAACTTCTGATTGTTTTCTAAGTACCGAAATCGTCAGAATTTTTCTAAGTACCGTAAAGGTCAGAAATTTTCTAAGTACCGAATTCGTCAGAATTTTTCTAAGTACCGAAAAGGTCAGAAATTTTCTAAGTACCGAAAAGGTCAGAAATTTTCCAAGTACCGAAATCGTCAGAATTTTCTAAGTACCGAAATCGGCAGAATTTTTCTAAGTACCGAAAACGACAGAAATTTTCTAAGTACCGAAATCAACAGAATTTTTCTAAGTACCGAAATCGGCAGAATTTGTCTAAGTAACGAAAACGTCAGAAATTATCTAAGTACCGAAAACTTCTGATTGTTTTCTAAGTACCGAAGTCATCAGAATTTTTCTAAGTGCCGAAAACGTCAGAAATTTTCTAAGTACCGAAAACTTCCGAGACTTTTCTAAGTACCGAAATCGGCAGAATTTTTCTAAGTACCGAAAACGACAGAAATTTTCTAAGTACCGAAATCAACAGAATTTTTCTAAGTACCGAAATTGTCAGAATTTTTCTAAGTACCGAAATCGTCAGAATTTTTCTAAGTTCAGAAGTCATTAGAATTTTTCTAAGTACCGAAATCGGCAGAATTTTCGTAAGTACCGAAAAAGACAGAAATTTTCTAAGTATCGATAACTTCTGAATGTTTTCTAAGTACCGAATTCGTCAGAATTTTTCTAAGTACCGAAAAGGTCAGAAATTTTCTAAGTACCGAAAAAGTCAGAAATTTTCCAAGTACCGAAATCGTCAGAATTTTCTAAGTACCGAAATCGGCAGAATTTTTCTAAGTACCGAAAATGTCAGAAATTTTCTAAGTACCAAAGACTTCTGAATGTTTTCTAAGTACCGAAATCGACAGAAATTTTCAAAGTACCGAAAACGTCAGATATTTTCTAAGTACCAAAAAGGTCAGAAATTTTCAAAGTACCGAAATCAACAGAATTTTTCTAAGTACCGAAATCATTAGAATTATTCTAAGTACCGAAATCGGCAGAATTTTCCTAAGTACCGAAAAAGTCAGAAATTTTCTAAGTATCGATAACTTCTGAATGTTTTCTAAGTACCGAAAACTTCTGAATGTTTTCTAAGTACCGAAAAAGGCAGAAATTTTCTAAGTACCGAAATCGTCGGAATTTTCCTAAGTATCGAAATCGTCAGAATTTTTCTAAGTACCGAAATCGTTTGAAATTTTCTAAATACCGAAAAGGTCAGAAATTTTCTAAGTACCGAAATCAACAGAATTTTTCTAAGTACCGAAATCGGCAGAATTTGTCTAAGTAACGAAAACGTCAGAAATTATCTAAGTACCGAAAACTTCTGATTGTTTTCTAAGTACCGAAGTCATCAGAATTTTTCTAAGTGCCGAAAACGTCAGAAATTTTCTAAGTACCGAAAACTTCCGAGACTTTTCTAAGTACCGAAATCGACAGAATTTTTCTAAGTACCGAAATCGGCAGAAATTTTCTAAGTACCGAAATTGTCAGAATTTTTCTAAGTACCGAAATCATCAGAATTTTTCTAAGTACCGAAATCGTCAGAATTTTTCAAAGTACCGTAAAGGTCAGAAATTTTCTAAGTACCGAAAAGGTCAGAAATTTTCCATGTACCGAAAAGGTCAGAAATTTTCTAAGTACCGAAATCGTCAGAATTTTTCTAAGTACCGAAATCATTAGAATTTTTCTAAGTACAGAAAACGTCAGAAATTTTCTAAGTATCGAAAACTTCTGAATGTTTTCTAAGTTCCGAAATTGTCTGAATTTTTCTAAGTACCGAAAACGACAGAAATTTTCTTAGTACCAAAAACTTCTGATTGTTTTCTAAGTACCGAAATCGTCAGAATTTTTCTAAGTACCGTAAAGGTCAGAAATTTTCTAAGTACCGAATTCGTCAGAATTTTTCTAAGTACCGAAAAGGTCAGAAATTTTCTAAGTACCGAAAAGGTCAGAAATTTTCCAAGTACCGAAATCGTCAGAATTTTCTAAGTACCGAAATCGGCAGAATTTTTCTAAGTACCGAAAACGACAGAAATTTTCTAAGTACCGAAATCAACAGAATTTTTCTAAGTACCGAAATCGGCAGAATTTGTCTAAGTAACGAAAACGTCAGAAATTATCTAAGTACCGAAAACTTCTGATTGTTTTCTAAGTACCGAAGTCATCAGAATTTTTCTAAGTGCCGAAAACGTCAGAAATTTTCTAAGTACCGAAAACTTCCGAGACTTTTCTAAGTACCGAAATCGGCAGAATTTTTCTAAGTACCGAAAACGACAGAAATTTTCTAAGTACCGAAATCAACAGAATTTTTCTAAGTACCGAAATTGTCAGAATTTTTCTAAGTACCGAAATCATCAGAATTTTTCTAAGTACCGAAATCGGCAGAATTTTTCTAGGTAACGAAAACGTAAGAAATTATCTAAGTACCGAAAAATTCTGATTGTTTTCTAAGTACCGAAATCGTCAGAATTTTTCTAAGTACCGAAATCATTAGAATTTTTCTAAGTACCGAAAACGTCAGAAATTTTCTAAGTATCGAAAACTTCTGAATGTTTTCTAAGTTCCGAAATTGTCTGAATTTTTCTAAGTACCGAAAACGACAGAAATTTTCTTAGTACCAAAAACTTCTGATTGTTTTCTAAGTACCGAAATCGTCAGAATTTTTCTAAGTACCGTAAAGGTCAGAAATTTTCTAAGTACCGAATTCGTCAGAATTTTTCTAAGTACCGAAAAGGTCAGAAATTTTCTAAGTACCGAAAAGGTCAGAAATTTTCCAAGTACCGAAATCGTTAGAATTTTCTAAGTACCGAAATCGGCAGAATTTTTCTAAGTACCGAAAACGACAGAAATTTTCTAAGTACCGAAATCAACAGAATTTTTCTAAGTACCGAAAACGACAGAAATTTTCTTAGTTCCAAAAACTTCTGATTGTTTTCTAAGTACCGAAATCGTCAGAATTTTTCAAAGTACCGTAAAGGTCAGAAATTTTCTAATTACCGAAAAGGTCAGAAATTTTCCAAGTACCGAAAAGGTCAGAAATTTTCTAAGTACCGAAATCGTCAGAATTTTTCTAAGTACCGAAGTCATTAGAATTTTTCTAAGTACCGAAATCGGCAGAAATTTTCTTAGTACCAAAAACTTCTGATTGTTTTCTAAGTACCGAAAACTTCTGAATGTTTTCTAAGTACCGAAAAAGGCAGAAATTTTCTAAGTACCGAAATCTCTCGGAATTTTTCTAAGTATCGAAATCGTCAGAATTTTTCTAAGTACCGAAATCGTTTGAAATTTTTTAAATACCGAAAAGGTCAGAAATTTTCTAAGTACCGAAATCATCAGAATTTTTCTAAGTACCGAAAACGTCAGAAATTTTCTAAGTACCGAAAACTTCCGAGTCTTTTCTAAGTACCGAAATCGGCAGAATTTTTCTAAGTACCGAAAATGTCAGAAATTTTCTAAGTACCAAAGACTTCTGAATGTTTTCTAAGTACCGAAATCGACAGAAATTTTCAAAGTACCGAAAACGTCAGATATTTTCTAAGTACCGAAAAGGTCAGAAATTTTCAAAGTACCGAAATCAACAGAATTTTTCTAAGTACCGAAATCATTAGAATTATTCTAAGTACCGAAATCGGCAGAATTTTCCTAAGTACCGAAAAAGTCAGAAATTTTCTAAGTATCGATAACTTCTGAATGTTTTCCAAGTACCGATAACGTCAGAAATTTTCTAAGTACCGAAATCGTCGAAATTTTTCAAAGTACCGAAATCGTCTGAATTTTTCTAAGTACCGAAATCGTTTGAAATTTTCTAAATACCGAAAAGTTCAGAAATTTTCTAAGTACCGAAAAAGGCAGAAATTTTCTAAGAACCGAAATCAACAGAATTTTTCTAAGTACCGAAATCGACAGAATTATTCTAAGTACCGAAATCAACAGAATTTTTCCATGTACCGAATTCGACAGAATTTTTCTAAGTACCAAAATCAACAGAATTTTTCTAAGTACCAAAATCATTAGAATTATTCTAAGTACCGAAATCGGCAGAATTTTCCTAAGTACCGAAAAAGTCAGAAATTTTCTAAGTATCGATAACTTCTGAATGTTTTCTAAGTACCGAAAACTTCTGAATGTTTTCTAAGTACCGAAAAAGGCAGAAATTTTCTAAGTACCGAAATCGTCGGAATTTTTCTAAGTATCGAAATCGTCAGAATTTTTCTAAGTACCGAAATCGTTTGAAATTTTCTAAATACCGAAAAGGTCAGAAATTTTCTAAGTACCGAAATCATCAGAATTTTTCTAAGTACCGAAAACGTCAGAAATTTTCTAAGTACCGAAAACTTCCGAGTCTTTTCTAAGTACCGAAATCGGCAGAATTTTTCTAAGTACCGAAAATTTCTGAATGTTTAAACAGTATCGAAATCGTAAGAATTTTTCTAAGTACCGAAAACGTCAGAAATTTTCTAAGTACCGAAGACTTCTGAATGTTTTCTAAGTACCGAAATCGACAGAATTTTTCTAAGTACCGAAAACGTCAGATATTTTCTAAGTACCGAAAACGTCAGAAATTTTCTAAGTACCGAAAACTTCCGAGTCTTTTCTAAGTACCGAAATCGGCGGAATTTTTCTAAGTACCGAAATCGTCAGAATTTTTCTAAGTACCGAAATCAACAGAAATTTTCTAAGTACCGAAATCATCAGAATTTTTCTAAGTACCGAAAACGTCAGAAATTTTCTAAGTACCGAAAACTTCCGAGTCTTTTCTAAGTACCGAAATCGGCAGAATTTTTCTAAGTACCGAAAATGTCAGAAATTTTCTAAGTACCAAAGACTTCTGAATGTTTTCTAAGTACCGAAATCGACAGAAATTTTCAAAGTACCGAAAACGTCAGATATTTTCTAAGTACCGAAAAGGTCAGAAATTTTCAAAGTACCGAAAACTTCCGAGTCTTTTCTAAGTACCGAAATCGGCAGAATTTTTCTAAGTACCGAAAATTTCTGAATGTTTAAACAGTATCGAAATCGTAAGAATTTTTCTAAGTACCGAAAACGTCAGAAATTTTCTAAGTACCGAAGACTTCTGAATGTTTTCTAAGTACCGAAATCGGCAGAATTTTCCTAAGTACCGAAAAAGTCAGAAATTTTCTAAGTATCGATAACTTCTGAATGTTTTCTAAGTACCGAAATCGTCTGAATTTTTCTAAGTACCGAAATCGTTTGAAATTTTCTAAATACCGAAAAGTTCAGAAATTTTCTAAGTACCGAAAAAGGCAGAAATTTTCTAAGAACCGAAATCAACAGAATTTTTCTAAGTACCGAAATCGACAGAAGTATTCTAAGTACCGAAATCAACAGAATTTTTCCATGTACCGAATTCGACAGAATTTTTCTAAGTACCAAAATCAACAGAATATTTCTAAGTTCCGAAATCACCAGAATTCTTCTAAGTACCGAAATCGTCAGAATTTTTCAAAGTACCGATAACGTCAGAAATTTTCTAAGTACCGAAAACTTCTGAATGTTTTCTAAGTACCGAATAAGGCAGAAATTTTCTAAGTACCGAAATCATCAGAATTTTTCTAAGTACCGAAAAGGTCAGAAATTTTCCAAGTACCGAAATCGTCAGAATTTTCTAAGTACCGAAATCGGCAGAATTTTTCTAAGTACCGAAAATGTCAGAAATTTTCTAAGTACCAAAGACTTCTGAATGTTTTCTAAGTACCGAAATCGACAGAAATTTTCAAAGTACCGAAAACGTCAGATATTTTCTAAGTACCAAAAAGGTCAGAAATTTTCAAAGTACCGAAATCAACAGAATTTTTCTAAGTACCAAAATCATTAGAATTATTCTAAGTACCGAAATCGGCAGAATTTTCCTAAGTACCGAAAAAGTCAGAAATTTTCTAAGTATCGATAACTTCTGAATGTTTTCTAAGTACCGAAATCGTCTGAATTTTTCTAAGTACCGAAATCGTTTGAAATTTTCTAAATACCGAAAAGTTCAGAAATTTTCTAAGTACCGAAAAAGGCAGAAATTTTCTAAGAACCGAAATCAACAGAATTTTTCTAAGTACCGAAATCGACAGAATTATTCTAAGTACCGAAATCAACAGAATTTTTCCATGTACCGAATTCGACAGAATTTTTCTAAGTACCAAAATCAACAGAATATTTCTAAGTTCCGAAATCACCAGAATTCTTCTAAGTACCGAAATCGTCAGAATTTTTCAAAGTACCGATAACGTCAGAAATTTTCTAAGTACCGAAAACTTCTGAATGTTTTCTAAGTACCGAATAAGGCAGAAATTTTCTAAGTACCGAAATCATCAGAATTTTTCTAAGTACCGAAAAGGTCAGAAATTTTCCAAGTACCGAAATCGTCAGAATTTTCTAAGTACCGAAATCGGCAGAATTTTTCTAAGTACCGAAAATGTCAGAAATTTTCTAAGTACCAAAGACTTCTGAATGTTTTCTAAGTACCGAAATCGACAGAAATTTTCAAAGTACCGAAAACGTCAGATATTTTCTAAGTACCAAAAAGGTCAGAAATTTTCAAAGTACCGAAATCAACAGAATTTTTCTAAGTACCAAAATCATTAGAATTATTCTAAGTACCGAAATCGGCAGAATTTTCCTAAGTACCGAAAAAGTCAGAAATTTTCTAAGTATCGATAACTTCTGAATGTTTTCTAAGTACCGAAAACTTCAGAATGTTTTCTAAGTACCGAAAAAGGCAGAAATTTTCTAAGTACCGAAATCGTCGGAATTTTTCTAAGTATCGAAATCGTCAGAATTTTTCTAAGTACCGAAATCGTTTGAAATTTTCTAAATACCGAAAAGGTCAGAAATTTTCTAAGTACCGAAATCATCAGAATTTTTCTAAGTACCGAAAACGTCAGAAATTTTCTAAGTACCGAAAACTTCCGAGTCTTTTCTAAGTACCGAAATCGGCAGAATTTTTCTAAGTACCGAAAATTTCTGAATGTTTAAACAGTATCGAAATCGTAAGAATTTTTCTAAGTACCGAAAACGTCAGAAATTTTCTAAGTACCGAAGACTTCTGAATGTTTTCTAAGTACCGAAATCGACAGAATTTTTCTAAGTACCGAAAACGTCAGATATTTTCTAAGTACCGAAAACGTCAGAAATTTTCTAAGTACCGAAAACTTCCGAGTCTTTTCTAAGTACCGAAATCGGCGGAATTTTTCTAAGTACCGAAATCGTCAGAATTTTTCTAAGTACCGAAATCAACAGAAATTTTCTAAGTACCGAAATCATCAGAATTTTTCTAAGTACCGAAATCAACAGAATTTTTCTAAGTACCGAAATCGGCAGAATTTGTCTAAGTAACGAAAACGTCAGAAATTATCTAAGTACCGAAAACTTCTGATTGTTTTCTAAGTACCGAAGTCATCAGAATTTTTCTAAGTGCCGAAAACGTCAGAAATTTTCTAAGTACCGAAAACTTCCGAGACTTTTCTAAGTACCGAAATCGACAGAATTTTTCTAAGTACCGAAATCGGCAGAAATTTTCTAAGTACCGAAATTGTCAGAATTTTTCTAAGTACCGAAATCATCAGAATTTTTCTAAGTACCGAAATCGTCAGAATTTTTCAAAGTACCGTAAAGGTCAGAAATTTTCTAAGTACCGAAAAGGTCAGAAATTTTCCATGTACCGAAAAGGTCAGAAATTTTCTAAGTACCGAAATCGTCAGAATTTTTCTAAGTACCGAAATCATTAGAATTTTTCTAAGTACCGAAAACGTCAGAAATTTTCTAAGTATCGAAAACTTCTGAATGTTTTCTAAGTTCCGAAATTGTCTGAATTTTTCTAAGTACCGAAAACGACAGAAATTTTCTTAGTACCAAAAACTTCTGATTGTTTTCTAAGTACCGAAATCGTCAGAATTTTTCTAAGTACCGTAAAGGTCAGAAATTTTCTAAGTACCGAATTCGTCAGAATTTTTCTAAGTACCGAAAAGGTCAGAAATTTTCTAAGTACCGAAAAGGTCAGAAATTTTCCAAGTACCGAAATCGTCAGAATTTTCTAAGTACCGAAATCGGCAGAATTTTTCTAAGTACCGAAAACGACAGAAATTTTCTAAGTACCGAAATCAACAGAATTTTTCTAAGTACCGAAATCGGCAGAATTTGTCTAAGTAACGAAAACGTCAGAAATTATCTAAGTACCGAAAACTTCTGATTGTTTTCTAAGTACCGAAGTCATCAGAATTTTTCTAAGTGCCGAAAACGTCAGAAATTTTCTAAGTACCGAAAACTTCCGAGACTTTTCTAAGTACCGAAATCGGCAGAATTTTTCTAAGTACCGAAAACGACAGAAATTTTCTAAGTACCGAAATCAACAGAATTTTTCTAAGTACCGAAATTGTCAGAATTTTTCTAAGTACCGAAATCGTCAGAATTTTTCTAAGTTCAGAAGTCATTAGAATTTTTCTAAGTACCGAAATCGGCAGAATTTTCGTAAGTACCGAAAAAGACAGAAATTTTCTAAGTATCGATAACTTCTGAATGTTTTCTAAGTACCGAATTCGTCAGAATTTTTCTAAGTACCGAAAAGGTCAGAAATTTTCTAAGTACCGAAAAAGTCAGAAATTTTCCAAGTACCGAAATCGTCAGAATTTTCTAAGTACCGAAATCGGCAGAATTTTTCTAAGTACCGAAAATGTCAGAAATTTTCTAAGTACCAAAGACTTCTGAATGTTTTCTAAGTACCGAAATCGACAGAAATTTTCAAAGTACCGAAAACGTCAGATATTTTCTAAGTACCAAAAAGGTCAGAAATTTTCAAAGTACCGAAATCAACAGAATTTTTCTAAGTACCGAAATCATTAGAATTATTCTAAGTACCGAAATCGGCAGAATTTTCCTAAGTACCGAAAAAGTCAGAAATTTTCTAAGTATCGATAACTTCTGAATGTTTTCTAAGTACCGAAAACTTCTGAATGTTTTCTAAGTACCGAAAAAGGCAGAAATTTTCTAAGTACCGAAATCGTCGGAATTTTCCTAAGTATCGAAATCGTCAGAATTTTTCTAAGTACCGAAATCGTTTGAAATTTTCTAAATACCGAAAAGGTCAGAAATTTTCTAAGTACCGAAATCAACAGAATTTTTCTAAGTACCGAAATCGGCAGAATTTGTCTAAGTAACGAAAACGTCAGAAATTATCTAAGTACCGAAAACTTCTGATTGTTTTCTAAGTACCGAAGTCATCAGAATTTTTCTAAGTGCCGAAAACGTCAGAAATTTTCTAAGTACCGAAAACTTCCGAGACTTTTCTAAGTACCGAAATCGACAGAATTTTTCTAAGTACCGAAATCGGCAGAAATTTTCTAAGTACCGAAATTGTCAGAATTTTTCTAAGTACCGAAATCATCAGAATTTTTCTAAGTACCGAAATCGTCAGAATTTTTCAAAGTACCGTAAAGGTCAGAAATTTTCTAAGTACCGAAAAGGTCAGAAATTTTCCATGTACCGAAAAGGTCAGAAATTTTCTAAGTACCGAAATCGTCAGAATTTTTCTAAGTACCGAAATCATTAGAATTTTTCTAAGTACAGAAAACGTCAGAAATTTTCTAAGTATCGAAAACTTCTGAATGTTTTCTAAGTTCCGAAATTGTCTGAATTTTTCTAAGTACCGAAAACGACAGAAATTTTCTTAGTACCAAAAACTTCTGATTGTTTTCTAAGTACCGAAATCGTCAGAATTTTTCTAAGTACCGTAAAGGTCAGAAATTTTCTAAGTACCGAATTCGTCAGAATTTTTCTAAGTACCGAAAAGGTCAGAAATTTTCTAAGTACCGAAAAGGTCAGAAATTTTCCAAGTACCGAAATCGTCAGAATTTTCTAAGTACCGAAATCGGCAGAATTTTTCTAAGTACCGAAAACGACAGAAATTTTCTAAGTACCGAAATCAACAGAATTTTTCTAAGTACCGAAATCGGCAGAATTTGTCTAAGTAACGAAAACGTCAGAAATTATCTAAGTACCGAAAACTTCTGATTGTTTTCTAAGTACCGAAGTCATCAGAATTTTTCTAAGTGCCGAAAACGTCAGAAATTTTCTAAGTACCGAAAACTTCCGAGACTTTTCTAAGTACCGAAATCGGCAGAATTTTTCTAAGTACCGAAAACGACAGAAATTTTCTAAGTACCGAAATCAACAGAATTTTTCTAAGTACCGAAATTGTCAGAATTTTTCTAAGTACCGAAATCATCAGAATTTTTCTAAGTACCGAAATCGGCAGAATTTTTCTAGGTAACGAAAACGTAAGAAATTATCTAAGTACCGAAAAATTCTGATTGTTTTCTAAGTACCGAAATCGTCAGAATTTTTCTAAGTACCGAAATCATTAGAATTTTTCTAAGTACCGAAAACGTCAGAAATTTTCTAAGTATCGAAAACTTCTGAATGTTTTCTAAGTTCCGAAATTGTCTGAATTTTTCTAAGTACCGAAAACGACAGAAATTTTCTTAGTACCAAAAACTTCTGATTGTTTTCTAAGTACCGAAATCGTCAGAATTTTTCTAAGTACCGTAAAGGTCAGAAATTTTCTAAGTACCGAATTCGTCAGAATTTTTCTAAGTACCGAAAAGGTCAGAAATTTTCTAAGTACCGAAAAGGTCAGAAATTTTCCAAGTACCGAAATCGTTAGAATTTTCTAAGTACCGAAATCGGCAGAATTTTTCTAAGTACCGAAAACGACAGAAATTTTCTAAGTACCGAAATCAACAGAATTTTTCTAAGTACCGAAAACGACAGAAATTTTCTTAGTTCCAAAAACTTCTGATTGTTTTCTAAGTACCGAAATCGTCAGAATTTTTCAAAGTACCGTAAAGGTCAGAAATTTTCTAATTACCGAAAAGGTCAGAAATTTTCCAAGTACCGAAAAGGTCAGAAATTTTCTAAGTACCGAAATCGTCAGAATTTTTCTAAGTACCGAAGTCATTAGAATTTTTCTAAGTACCGAAATCGGCAGAAATTTTCTTAGTACCAAAAACTTCTGATTGTTTTCTAAGTACCGAAAACTTCTGAATGTTTTCTAAGTACCGAAAAAGGCAGAAATTTTCTAAGTACCGAAATCTCTCGGAATTTTTCTAAGTATCGAAATCGTCAGAATTTTTCTAAGTACCGAAATCGTTTGAAATTTTTTAAATACCGAAAAGGTCAGAAATTTTCTAAGTACCGAAATCATCAGAATTTTTCTAAGTACCGAAAACGTCAGAAATTTTCTAAGTACCGAAAACTTCCGAGTCTTTTCTAAGTACCGAAATCGGCAGAATTTTTCTAAGTACCGAAAATGTCAGAAATTTTCTAAGTACCAAAGACTTCTGAATGTTTTCTAAGTACCGAAATCGACAGAAATTTTCAAAGTACCGAAAACGTCAGATATTTTCTAAGTACCGAAAAGGTCAGAAATTTTCAAAGTACCGAAATCAACAGAATTTTTCTAAGTACCGAAATCATTAGAATTATTCTAAGTACCGAAATCGGCAGAATTTTCCTAAGTACCGAAAAAGTCAGAAATTTTCTAAGTATCGATAACTTCTGAATGTTTTCCAAGTACCGATAACGTCAGAAATTTTCTAAGTACCGAAATCGTCGAAATTTTTCAAAGTACCGAAATCGTCTGAATTTTTCTAAGTACCGAAATCGTTTGAAATTTTCTAAATACCGAAAAGTTCAGAAATTTTCTAAGTACCGAAAAAGGCAGAAATTTTCTAAGAACCGAAATCAACAGAATTTTTCTAAGTACCGAAATCGACAGAATTATTCTAAGTACCGAAATCAACAGAATTTTTCCATGTACCGAATTCGACAGAATTTTTCTAAGTACCAAAATCAACAGAATTTTTCTAAGTACCAAAATCATTAGAATTATTCTAAGTACCGAAATCGGCAGAATTTTCCTAAGTACCGAAAAAGTCAGAAATTTTCTAAGTATCGATAACTTCTGAATGTTTTCTAAGTACCGAAAACTTCTGAATGTTTTCTAAGTACCGAAAAAGGCAGAAATTTTCTAAGTACCGAAATCGTCGGAATTTTTCTAAGTATCGAAATCGTCAGAATTTTTCTAAGTACCGAAATCGTTTGAAATTTTCTAAATACCGAAAAGGTCAGAAATTTTCTAAGTACCGAAATCATCAGAATTTTTCTAAGTACCGAAAACGTCAGAAATTTTCTAAGTACCGAAAACTTCCGAGTCTTTTCTAAGTACCGAAATCGGCAGAATTTTTCTAAGTACCGAAAATTTCTGAATGTTTAAACAGTATCGAAATCGTAAGAATTTTTCTAAGTACCGAAAACGTCAGAAATTTTCTAAGTACCGAAGACTTCTGAATGTTTTCTAAGTACCGAAATCGACAGAATTTTTCTAAGTACCGAAAACGTCAGATATTTTCTAAGTACCGAAAACGTCAGAAATTTTCTAAGTACCGAAAACTTCCGAGTCTTTTCTAAGTACCGAAATCGGCGGAATTTTTCTAAGTACCGAAATCGTCAGAAATTTTCTAAGTACCAAAGACTTCTGAATGTTTTCTAAGTACCGAAATCGACAGAAATTTTCAAAGTACCGAAAACGTCAGATATTTTCTAAGTACCGAAAAGGTCAGAAATTTTCAAAGTACCGAAATCAACAGAATTTTTCTAAGTACCGAAATCATTAGAATTATTCTAAGTACCGAAATCGGCAGAATTTTCCTAAGTACCGAAAAAGTCAGAAATTTTCTAAGTATCGATAACTTCTGAATGTTTTCTAAGTACCGAAATCGTCTGAATTTTTCTAAGTACCGAAATCGTTTGAAATTTTCTAAATACCGAAAAGTTCAGAAATTTTCTAAGTACCGAAAAAGGCAGAAATTTTCTAAGAACCGAAATCAACAGAATTTTTCTAAGTACCGAAATCGACAGAATTATTCTAAGTACCGAAATCAACAGAATTTTTCCATGTACCGAATTCGACAGAATTTTTCTAAGTACCAAAATCAACAGAATATTTCTAAGTTCCGAAATCACCAGAATTCTTCTAAGTACCGAAATCGTCAGAATTTTTCAAAGTACCGATAACGTCAGAAATTTTCTAAGTACCGAAAACTTCTGAATGTTTTCTAAGTACCGAATAAGGCAGAAATTTTCTAAGTACCGAAATCGTCGGAATTTTTCTAAGTACCGAAAAGGTCAGAAATTTTCTAAGTACCAAAGACTTCTGAATGTTTTCTAAGTACCGAAATCGACAGAAATTTTCAAAGTACCGAAAACGTCAGATATTTTCTAAGTACCGAAAAGGTCAGAAATTTTCAAAGTACCGAAATCAACAGAATTTTTCTAAGTACCGAAATCATTAGAATTATTCTAAGTACCGAAATCGGCAGAATTTTCCTAAGTACCGAAAAAGTCAGAAATTTTCTAAGTATCGATAACTTCTGAATGTTTTCTAAGTACCGAAATCGTCTGAATTTTTCTAAGTACCGAAATCGTTTGAAATTTTCTAAATACCGAAAAGTTCAGAAATTTTCTAAGTACCGAAAAAGGCAGAAATTTTCTAAGAACCGAAATCAACAGAATTTTTCTAAGTACCGAAATCGACAGAAGTATTCTAAGTACCGAAATCAACAGAATTTTTCCATGTACCGAATTCGACAGAATTTTTCTAAGTACCAAAATCAACAGAATATTTCTAAGTTCCGAAATCACCAGAATTCTTCTAAGTACCGAAATCGTCAGAATTTTTCAAAGTACCGATAACGTCAGAAATTTTCTAAGTACCGAAAACTTCTGAATGTTTTCTAAGTACCGAATAAGGCAGAAATTTTCTAAGTACCGAAATCATCAGAATTTTTCTAAGTACCGAAAAGGTCAGAAATTTTCCAAGTACCGAAATCGTCAGAATTTTCTAAGTACCGAAATCGGCAGAATTTTTCTAAGTACCGAAAATGTCAGAAATTTTCTAAGTACCAAAGACTTCTGAATGTTTTCTAAGTACCGAAATCGACAGAAATTTTCAAAGTACCGAAAACGTCAGATATTTTCTAAGTACCAAAAAGGTCAGAAATTTTCAAAGTACCGAAATCAACAGAATTTTTCTAAGTACCAAAATCATTAGAATTATTCTAAGTACCGAAATCGGCAGAATTTTCCTAAGTACCGAAAAAGTCAGAAATTTTCTAAGTATCGATAACTTCTGAATGTTTTCTAAGTACCGAAATCGTCTGAATTTTTCTAAGTACCGAAATCGTTTGAAATTTTCTAAATACCGAAAAGTTCAGAAATTTTCTAAGTACCGAAAAAGGCAGAAATTTTCTAAGAACCGAAATCAACAGAATTTTTCTAAGTACCGAAATCGACAGAATTATTCTAAGTACCGAAATCAACAGAATTTTTCCATGTACCGAATTCGACAGAATTTTTCTAAGTACCAAAATCAACAGAATATTTCTAAGTTCCGAAATCACCAGAATTCTTCTAAGTACCGAAATCGTCAGAATTTTTCAAAGTACCGATAACGTCAGAAATTTTCTAAGTACCGAAAACTTCTGAATGTTTTCTAAGTACCGAATAAGGCAGAAATTTTCTAAGTACCGAAATCATCAGAATTTTTCTAAGTACCGAAAAGGTCAGAAATTTTCCAAGTACCGAAATCGTCAGAATTTTCTAAGTACCGAAATCGGCAGAATTTTTCTAAGTACCGAAAATGTCAGAAATTTTCTAAGTACCAAAGACTTCTGAATGTTTTCTAAGTACCGAAATCGACAGAAATTTTCAAAGTACCGAAAACGTCAGATATTTTCTAAGTACCAAAAAGGTCAGAAATTTTCAAAGTACCGAAATCAACAGAATTTTTCTAAGTACCAAAATCATTAGAATTATTCTAAGTACCGAAATCGGCAGAATTTTCCTAAGTACCGAAAAAGTCAGAAATTTTCTAAGTATCGATAACTTCTGAATGTTTTCTAAGTACCGAAAACTTCAGAATGTTTTCTAAGTACCGAAAAAGGCAGAAATTTTCTAAGTACCGAAATCGTCGGAATTTTTCTAAGTATCGAAATCGTCAGAATTTTTCTAAGTACCGAAATCGTTTGAAATTTTCTAAATACCGAAAAGGTCAGAAATTTTCTAAGTACCGAAATCATCAGAATTTTTCTAAGTACCGAAAACGTCAGAAATTTTCTAAGTACCGAAAACTTCCGAGTCTTTTCTAAGTACCGAAATCGGCAGAATTTTTCTAAGTACCGAAAATTTCTGAATGTTTAAACAGTATCGAAATCGTAAGAATTTTTCTAAGTACCGAAAACGTCAGAAATTTTCTAAGTACCGAAGACTTCTGAATGTTTTCTAAGTACCGAAATCGACAGAATTTTTCTAAGTACCGAAAACGTCAGATATTTTCTAAGTACCGAAAACGTCAGAAATTTTCTAAGTACCGAAAACTTCCGAGTCTTTTCTAAGTACCGAAATCGGCGGAATTTTTCTAAGTACCGAAATCGTCAGAATTTTTCTAAGTACCGAAATCAACAGAAATTTTCTAAGTACCGAAATCATCAGAATTTTTCTAAGTACCGAAAACGTCAGAAATTTTCTAAGTACCGAAAACTTCCGAGTCTTTTCTAAGTACCGAAATCGGCAGAATTTTTCTAAGTACCGAAAATGTCAGAAATTTTCTAAGTACCAAAGACTTCTGAATGTTTTCTAAGTACCGAAATCGACAGAAATTTTCAAAGTACCGAAAACGTCAGATATTTTCTAAGTACCGAAAAGGTCAGAAATTTTCAAAGTACCGAAATCAACAGAATTTTTCTAAGTACCGAAATCGGCAGAATTTTCGTAAGTACCGAAAAAGACAGAAATTTTATAAGTATCGATAACTTCTGAATGTTTTCTAAGTACCGAATTCGTCAGAATTTTTCTAAGTACCGAAAACGTCAGAAATTTTCTAAGTACCCAAAAGGTCAGAAATTTTCCAAGTACCGAAATCGTCAGAATTTTCTAAGTACCGAAATCGGCAGAATTTTTCTAAGTACCGAAAATGTCAGAAATTTTCTAAGTACCAAAGACTTCTGAATGATTTCTAAGTACCGAAATCGACAGAAATTTTCAAAGTACCGAAAACGTCAGATATTTTATAAGTACCGAAAAGGTCAGAAATTTTCAAAGTACCGAAATCAACAGAATTTTTCTAAGTACCGAAATCATTAGAATTATTCTAAGTACCGAAAGGGTCAGAAATTTTCCAAGTACCGAAATCGTCAGAATTTTCTAAGTACCGAAATCGGCAGAATTTTTCTAAGTACCGAAAATGTCAGAAATTTTCTAAGTACCAAAGACTTCTGATTGTTTTCTAAGTACCGAAATCGTCAGAATTTTTCTAAGTACCGAAAACGTCAGTTATTTTCTAAGTACCGAAAAGGTCAGAAATTTTCTAAGTACCAAAATCAACAGAATTTTTCTAAGTACCGAAATCATCAGGATTTTTCTAAGTACCTAAAACGACAGAAATTTTCTTAGTACCAAAAACATCTGAATGTTTTCTAAGTACCGAATTCGTCAGAATTTTTCTAAGTACCGAAAAGGTCAGAAATTTTCTAAGTACCGAAAAGGTCAGAAATTTTCCAAGTACCGAAATTGTCAGAATTTTCTAAGTACCGAAATCAACAGAATTTTTCTAAGTACCGAAATCGACAGAATTTTTCTAAGTACCGAAATCAACAGAATTTTTTTAAGTACCGAATTCGACAGAATTTTTCTAAGTACCGAAATCAACAGAATATTTCTAAGTTCCGAAATCACCAGAATTTTTCTAAGTACCGAAAACGTCAGAAATTTTCTAAGTACCGAAGACTTCTGAATGTTTTCTAAGTACCGAAATCGACAGAAATTTTCAAAGTACCGAAAAGTCAGAAATTTTCTAAGTATCGATAACTTCTGAATGTTTTCTAAGTACCGAATTCGTCAGAATTTTTCTAAGTACCGAAAAGGTCAGAAATTTTCTAAGTACCGAAAAGGTCAGAAATTTTCCAAGTACAGAAATCGTCAGAATTTTCTAAGTACCGAAATCGGCAGAATTTTTCTAAGTACCGAAAACGACAGAAATTTTCTAAGTACCGAAATCAACAGAATTTTTCTAAGTACCGAAATCGGCAGAATTTGTCTAAGTAACGAAAACGTCAGAAATTATCTAAGTACCGAAAACTTCTGATTGTTTTCTAAGTACCGAAGTCATCAGAATTTTTCTAAGTGCCGAAAACGTCAGAAATTTTCTAAGTACCGAAAACTTCCGAGACTTTTCTAAGTACCGAAATCGACAGAATTTTTCTAAGTACCGAAATCGGCAGAAATTTTCTAAGTACCGAAATTGTCAGAATTTTTCTAAGTACCGAAATCGTCAGAATTTTTCTAAGTACCGAAATCGTCAGAATTTTTCTAAGTACCGTAAAGGTCAGAAATTTTCTAAGTACCGAAAAGGTCAGAAATTTTCCAAGTACCGAAAAGGTCAGAAATTTTCTAAGTACCGAAATCGTCAGAATTTTTCTAAGTTCAGAAGTCATTAGAATTTTTCTAAGTACCGAAATCGGCAGAATTTTCGTAAGTACCGAAAAAGACAGAAATTTTCTAAGTATCGATAACTTCTGAATGTTTTCTAAGTACCGAATTCGTCAGAATTTTTCTAAGTACCGAAAAGGTCAGAAATTTTCAAAGTACCGAAATCAACAGAATTTTTCTAAGTACCGAAATCATTAGAATTATTCTAAGTACCGAAATCGGCAGAATTTTCCTAAGTACCGAAAAAGTCAGAAATTTTCTAAGTATCGATAACTTCTGAATGTTTTCTAAGTACCGAAAACTTCTGAATGTTTTCTAAGTACCGAAAAAGGCAGAAATTTTCTAAGTACCGAAATCGTCGGAATTTTCCTAAGTATCGAAATCGTCAGAATTTTTCTAAGTACCGAAATCGTTTGAAATTTTCTAAATACCGAAAAGGTCAGAAATTTTCTAAGTACCGAAATCAACAGAATTTTTCTAAGTACCGAAATCGGCAGAATTTGTCTAAGTAACGAAAACGTCAGAAATTATCTAAGTACCGAAAACTTCTGATTGTTTTCTAAGTACCGAAGTCATCAGAATTTTTCTAAGTGCCGAAAACGTCAGAAATTTTCTAAGTACCGAAAACTTCCGAGACTTTTCTAAGTACCGAAATCGACAGAATTTTTCTAAGTACCGAAATCGGCAGAAATTTTCTAAGTACCGAAATTGTCAGAATTTTTCTAAGTACCGAAATCATCAGAATTTTTCTAAGTACCGAAATCGTCAGAATTTTTCTAAGTACCGTAAAGGTCAGAAATTTTCTAAGTACCGAAAAGGTCAGAAATTTTCCATGTACCGAAAAGGTCAGAAATTTTCTAAGTACCGAAATCGTCAGAATTTTTCTAAGTACCGAAATCATTAGAATTTTTCTAAGTACCGAAAACGTCAGAAATTTTCTAAGTATCGAAAACTTCTGAATGTTTTCTAAGTTCCGAAATTGTCTGAATTTTTCTAAGTACCGAAAACGACAGAAATTTTCTTAGTACCAAAAACTTCTGATTGTTTTCTAAGTACCGAAATCGTCAGAATTTTTCTAAGTACCGTAAAGGTCAGAAATTTTCTAAGTACCGAATTCGTCAGAATTTTTCTAAGTACCGAAAAGGTCAGAAATTTTCTAAGTACCGAAAAGGTCAGAAATTTTCCAAGTACCGAAATCGTCAGAATTTTCTAAGTACCGAAATCGGCAGAATTTTTCTAAGTACCGAAAACGACAGAAATTTTCTAAGTACCGAAATCAACAGAATTTTTCTAAGTACCGAAATCGGCAGAATTTGTCTAAGTAACGAAAACGTCAGAAATTATCTAAGTACCGAAAACTTCTGATTGTTTTCTAAGTACCGAAGTCATCAGAATTTTTCTAAGTGCCGAAAACGTCAGAAATTTTCTAAGTACCGAAAACTTCCGAGACTTTTCTAAGTACCGAAATCGACAGAATTTTTCTAAGTACCGAAATCGGCAGAAATTTTCTAAGTACCGAAATCATCGGAATTTTTCTAAGTACCGAAATTGTCAGAATTTTTCTAAGTACCGAAATCGGCAGAATTTTTCTAGGTAACGAAAACGTAAGAAATTATCTAAGTACCGAAAAATTCTGATTGTTTTCTAAGTACCGAAATCGTCAGAATTTTTCTAAGTACCGAAATCATTAGAATTTTTCTAAGTACCGAAAACGTCAGAAATTTTCTAAGTATCGAAAACTTCTGAATGTTTTCTAAGTTCCGAAATTGTCTGAATTTTTCTAAGTACCGAAAACGACAGAAATTTTCTTAGTACCAAAAACTTCTGATTGTTTTCTAAGTACCGAAATCGTCAGAATTTTTCTAAGTACCGTAAAGGTCAGAAATTTTCTAAGTACCGAATTCGTCAGAATTTTTCTAAGTACCGAAAAGGTCAGATATTTTCTAAGTACCGAAAAGGTCAGAAATTTTCCAAGTACCGAAATCGTTAGAATTTTCTAAGTACCGAAATCGGCAGAATTTTTCTAAGTACCGAAAACGACAGAAATTTTCTAAGTACCGAAATCAACAGAATTTTTCTAAGTACCGAAAACGACAGAAATTTTCTTAGTTCCAAAAACTTCTGATTGTTTTCTAAGTACCGAAATCGTCAGAATTTTTCAAAGTACCGTAAAGGTCAGAAATTTTCTAATTACCGAAAAGGTCAGAAATTTTCCAAGTACCGAAAAGGTCAGAAATTTTCTAAGTACCGAAATCGTCAGAATTTTTCTAAGTACCGAAGTCATTAGAATTTTTCTAAGTACCGAAATCGGCAGAATTTTCGAAAGTACCGAAAACGACAGAAATTTTCTTAGTACCAAAAACTTCTGATTGTTTTCTAAGTACCGAAAACTTCTGAATGTTTTCTAAGTACCGAAATCGTCAGAATTTTTCTAAGTACCGAAATCGTTTGAAATTTTCTAAATACCGAAAAGGTCAGAAATTTTCTAAGTACCGAAATCATCAGAATTTTTCTAAGTACCGAAAACGTCAGAAATTTTCTAAGTACCGAAAACTTCCGAGTCTTTTCTAAGTACCGAAATCGGCAGAATTTTTCTAAGTACCGAAAATGTCAGAAATTTTCTAAGTACCAAAGACTTCTGAATGTTTTCTAAGTACCGAAATCGACAGAAATTTTCAAAGTACCGAAAACGTCAGATATTTTCTAAGTACCGAAAAGGTCAGAAATTTTCAAAGTACCGAAATCAACAGAATTTTTCTAAGTACCGAAATCATTAGAATTATTCTAAGTACCGAAATCGGCAGAATTTTCCTAAGTACCGAAAAAGTCAGAAATTTTCTAAGTATCGATAACTTCTGAATGTTTTCTAAGTACCGATAACGTCAGAAATTTTCTAAGTACCGAAATCGTCGAAATTTTTCAAAGTACCGAAATCGTCTGAATTTTTCTAAGTACCGAAATCGTTTGAAATTTTCTAAATACCGAAAAGTTCAGAAATTTTCTAAGTACCGAAAAAGGCAGAAATTTTCTAAGAACCGAAATCAACAGAATTTTTCTAAGTACCGAAATCGACAGAATTATTCTAAGTACCGAAATCAACAGAATTTTTCCATGTACCGAATTCGACAGAATTTTTCTAAGTACCAAAATCAACAGAATATTTCTAAGTTCCGAAATCACCAGAATTCTTCTAAGTACCGAAATCGTCAGAATTTTTCAAAGTACCGATAACGTCAGAAATTTTCTAAGTACCGAAAACTTCTGAATGTTTTCTAAGTACCGAATAAGGCAGAAATTTTCTAAGTACCGAAATCGTCTGAATTTTTCTAAGTACCGAAATCGGCAGAATTTTTCTAAGTACCGAAAAGGTCAGAAATTTTCCAAGTACCGAAATCGTCAGAATTTTCTAAGTACCGAAATCGGCAGAATTTTTCTAAGTACCGAAAATGTCAGAAATTTTCTAAGTACCAAAGACTTCTGAATGTTTTCTAAGTACCGAAATCGACAGAAATTTTCAAAGTACCGAAAACGTCAGATATTTTCTAAGTACCAAAAAGGTCAGAAATTTTCAAAGTACCGAAATCAACAGAATTTTTCTAAGTACCAAAATCATTAGAATTATTCTAAGTACCGAAATCGGCAGAATTTTCCTAAGTACCGAAAAAGTCAGAAATTTTCTAAGTATCGATAACTTCTGAATGTTTTCTAAGTACCGAAGACTTCTGAATGTTTTCTAAGTACCGAAAAAGGCAGAAATTTTCTAAGTACCGAAATCGTCGGAATTTTTCTAAGTATCGAAATCGTCAGAATTTTTCTAAGTACCGAAATCGTTTGAAATTTTCTAAATACCGAAAAGGTCAGAAATTTTCTAAGTACCGAAATCATCAGAATTTTTCTAAGTACCGAAAACGTCAGAAATTTTCTAAGTACCGAAAACTTCCGAGTCTTTTCTAAGTACCGAAATCGGCAGAATTTTTCTAAGTAATGAAAATTTCTGAATGTTTAAACAGTATCGAAATCGTAAGAATTTTTCTAAGTACCGAAAACGTCAGAAATTTTCTAAGTACCGAAGACTTCTGAATGTTTTCTAAGTACCGAAATCGACAGAATTTTTCTAAGTACCGAAAACGTCAGATATTTTCTAAGTACCGAAAACGTCAGAAATTTTCTAAGTACCGAAAACTTCCGAGTCTTTTCTAAGTACCGAAATCGGCGGAATTTTTCTAAGTACCGAAATCGTCAGAATTTTTCTAAGTACCGAAATCAACAGAAATTTTCTAAGTACCGAAATCATCAGAATTTTTCTAAGTACCGAAAACGTCAGAAATTTTCTAAGTACCGAAAACTTCCGAGTCTTCTCTAAGTACCGAAATCGGCAGAATTTTTCTAAGTACCGAAAATGTCAGGAATTTTCTAAGTACCAAAGACTTCTGAATGTTTTCTAAGTACCGAAATCGACAGAAATTTTCAAAGTACCGAAAACGTCAGATATTTTCTAAGTACCGAAAAGGTCAGAAATTTTCAAAGTACCGAAATCAACAGAATTTTTCTAAGTACCGAAATCATTAGAATTATTCTAAGTACCGAAATCGGCAGAATTTTCCTAAGTACCGAAAAAGTCCGAAATTTTCTAAGTATCGATAACTTCTGAATGTTTTCTAAGTACCGAAATCGTCTGAATTTTTCTAAGTACCGAAATCGTTTGAAATTTTCTAAATACCGAAAAGTTCAGAAATTTTCTAAGTACCGAAAAAGGCAGAAATTTTCTAAGAACCGAAATCAACAGAATTTTTCTAAGTACCGAAATCGACAGAATTATTCTAAGTACCGAAATCAACAGAATTTTTCCATGTACCGAATTCGACAGAATTTTTCTAAGTACCAAAATCAACAGAATATTTCTAAGTTCCGAAATCACCAGAATTCTTCTAAGTACCGAAATCGTCAGAATTTTTCAAAGTACCGATAACGTCAGAAATTTTCTAAGTACCGAAAACTTCTGAATGTTTTCTAAGTACCGAATAAGGCAGAAATTTTCTAAGTACCGAAATCGTCGGAATTTTTCTAAGTACCGAAATCGTCTGAATTTTTCTAAGTACCGAAATCGGCAGAATTTTTCTAAGTACCGAAAAGGTCAGAAATTTTCCAAGTACCGAAATCGTCAGAATTTTCTAAGTACCGATATCGGCAGAATTTTTCTAAGTACCGAAAATGTCAGAAATTTTCTAAGTACCAAAGACTTCTGAATGTTTTCTAAGTACCGAAATCGACAGAAATTTTCAAAGTACCGAAAACGTCAGATATTTTCTAAGTACCAAAAAGGTCAGAAATTTTCAAAGTACCGAAATCAACAGAATTTTTCTAAGTACCAAAATCATTAGAATTATTCTAAGTACCGAAATCGGCAGAATTTTCCTAAGTACCGAAAAAGTCAGAAATTTTCTAAGTATCGATAACTTCTGAATGTTTTCTAAGTACCGAAAACTTCTGAATGTTTTCTAAGTACCGAAAAAGGCAGAAATTTTCTAAGTACCGAAATCGTCGGAATTTTTCTAAGTATCGAAATCGTCAGAATTTTTCTAAGTACCGAAATCGTTTGAAATTTTCTAAATACCGAAAAGGTCAGAAATTTTCTAAGTACCGAAATCATCAGAATTTTTCTAAGTACCGAAAACGTCAGAAATTTTCTAAGTACCGAAAACTTCCGAGTCTTTTCTAAGTACCGAAATCGGCAGAATTTTTCTAAGTACCGAAAATTCCTGAATGTTTAAACAGTATCGAAATCGTAAGAATTTTTCTAAGTACCGAAAACGTCAGAAATTTTCTAAGTACCGAAGACTTCTGAATGTTTTCTAAGTACCGAAATCGACAGAAATTTTCAAAGTACCGAAAACGTCAGATATTTTCTAAGTACCGAAAAGGTCAGAAATTTTCAAAGTACCAAAATCAACAGAATTTTTCTAAGTACCGAAATCGACAGAATTTTTCTAAGTACCGAAATCAACAGAATTTTTCTAAGTACCGAAATCGGCAGAATTTTCCTAAGTACCGAAATAGTCAGAAATTTTCTAAGTATCGATAACTTCTGAATGTTTTCTAAGTACCGAATTCGTCAGAATTTTTCTAAGTACCGAAAAGGTCAGAAATTTTCTAAGTACCGAAAAGGTCAGAAACTTTCCAAGTACCGAAATCGTCAGAATTTTCTAAGTACCGAAATCGTCGGAATTTTTCTAAGTACCGAAATTGTCAGAATTTTTCTAAGTACCGAAATCATCAGAATTTTTCTAAGTACCGAAATCGGCAGAATTTTTCTAGGTAACGAAAACGTAAGAAATTATCTAAGTACCGAAAAATTCTGATTGTTTTCTAAGTACCGAAATCGTCAGAATTTTTCTAAGTACCGTAAAGGTCAGAAATTTTCTAAGTACCGAAAAGGTCAGAAATTTTCCATGTACCGAAAAGGTCAGAAATTTTCTAAGTACCGAAATCGTCAGAATTTTTCTAAGTACCGAAATCATTAGAATTTTTCTAAGTACCGAAAACATCAGAAATTTTCTAAGTATCGAAAACTTCTGAATGTTTTCTAAGTACCGAAATCGTCAGAATTTTTCTAAGTACCGTAAAGGTCAAAAATTTTCTAAGTACCGAATTCGTCAGAATTTTTCTAAGTACCGAAAAGGTCAGAAATTTTCTAAGTACCGAAAAGGTCAGAAATTTTCCAAGTACCGAAATCGTCAGAATTTTCTAAGTACCGAAATCGGCAGAATTTTTCTAAGTACCGAAAACGACAGAAATTTTCTAAGTACCGAAATCAACAGAATTTTTCTAAGTACCGTAAAGGTCAGAAATTTTCTAATTACCGAAAAGGTCAGAAATTTTCCAAGTACCGAAAAGGTCAGAAATTTTCCAAGTACCGAAATCGTCAGAATTTTCTAAGTACCGAAATCGGCAGAATTTTTCTAAGTACCGAAAATGTCAGAAATTTTCTAAGTACCAAAGACTTCTGAATGTTTTCTAAGTACCGAAATAGACAGAAATTTTCAAAGTACCGAAAACGTCAGATATTTTCTAAGTACCGAAAAGGTCAGAAATTTTCAAAGTACCGAAATCAACAGAATTTTTCTAAGTACCGAAATCATTAGAATTATTCTAAGTACCGAAAAAGTCAGAAATTTTCTAAATATCGATAACTTCTGAATGTTTTCTAAGTACCGATAACGTCAGAAATTTTCTAAGTACCGAAATCGTCGAAATTTTTCAAAGTACCGAAATCGTCTGAATTTTTCTAAGTACCGAAATCGTTTGAAATTTACTAAATACCGAAAAGTTCAGAAATTTTCTAAGTACCGAAAAAGGCAGAAATTTTCTAAGAACCGAAATCAACAGAATTTTTCTAAGTACCGAAATCGACAGAATTATTCTAAGTACAGAAATCAACAGAATTTTTCCATGTACCGAATTCGACAGAATTTTTCTAAGTACCAAAATCAACAGAATATTTCTAAGTTCCGAAATCACCAGAATTCTTCTAAGTACCGAAATCGTCAGAATTTTTCAAAGTACCGATAACGTCAGAAATTTTCTAAGTACCGAAAACTTCTGAATGTTTTCTAAGTACCGAATAAGGCAGAAATTTTCTAAGTACCGAAATCAACAGAATTTTTCTAAGTACCGAAAACGACAGAAATTTTCTTAGTTCCAAAAACTTCTGATTGTTTTCTAAGTACCGAAATCGTCAGAATTTTTCAAAGTACCGTAAAGGTCAGAAATTTTCTAATTACCGAAAAGGTCAGAAATTTTCCAAGTACCGAAAAGGTCAGAAATTTTCTAAGTACCGAAATCGTCAGAATTTTTCTAAGTACCGAAGTCATTAGAATTTTTCTAAGTACCGAAATCGGCAGAATTTTCGTAAGTACCGAAAACGACAGAAATTTTCTTAGTACCAAAAACTTCTGATTGTTTTCTAAGTACCGAAAACTTCTGAATGTTTTCTAAGTACCGAAAAAGGCAGAAATTTTCTAAGTTCCGAAATCGTCGGAATTTTTCTAAGTATCGAAATCGTCAGAATTTTTCTAAGTACCGAAATCGTTTGAAATTTTCTAAATACCGAAAAGGTCAGAAATTTTCTAAGTACCGAAATCATCAGAATTTTTCTAAGTACCGAAAACGTCAGAAATTTTCTAAGTACCGAAAACTTCCGAGTCTTTTCTAAGTACCGAAATCGGCAGAATTTTTCTAAGTACCGAAAATTTCTGAATGTTTAAACAGTATCGAAATCGTAAGAATTTTTCTAAGTACCGAAAACGTCAGAAATTTTCTAAGTACCGAAGACTTCTGAATGTTTTCTAAGTACCGAAATCGACAGAATTTTTCTAAGTACCGAAAACGTCAGATATTTTCTAAGTACCGAAAACGTCAGAAATTTTCTAAGTACCGATAACTTCCGAGTCTTTTCTAAGTACCGAAATCGGCGGAATTTTTCTAAGTACCGAAATCGTCAGAATTTTTCTAAGTACCGAAATCAACAGAATTTTTCTAAGTACCGAAATCGACAGAATTTTTCTAAGTACCGAAATCAACAGAATTTTTTAAGTACCGAATTCGACAGAATTTTTCTAAGTACCGAAATCAACAGAATATTTCTAAGTTCCGAAATCACCAGAATTTTTCTAAGTACCGAAATCAACAGAATTTTTCTAAGAACCGAATTCGACAGAATTTTTCTAAGTACCGAAATCGTCAGAATTTTTCTGAGTACCGATAACGTCAGAAATTTTCTAAGTACCGAAAACTTCTGAATGTTTTCTAAGTTCCGAAAAAGGCAGAAATTTTCTAAGTACCGAAATCGTCGGAATATTTCTAAGTACCGAAATCATCAGAATTTTTCTAAGTACCGAAAACGTCAGAAATTTTCAAAGTACCGAAAAAGGCAGAAATTTTCTAAGTACCGAAATCAACAGAATTTTTCTAAGTTCCGAAATTGACAGAATTTTTCTAAGTACCGAAATCAACAGAATTTCTCTTAGTACCGAAATCGACAAAATTTTTCTAAGTACCGAAAACTTCTGAGTCTTTTCAAAGTTCCGAAAAAGGCAGAAATTTTCCATGTACCGAAATCAACTGAATTTTTCTAAGTACCGAATTCGACAGAATTTTTCTAAGTACCGAAAACTTCTGAATGTTTTCTAAGTACCGAAAAAGGCAGAACTTTTCTAAGATCCGAAATCATCAGAATTTTCTAAGTACCGAAATCGACTGAATTTTTCTAAGTACCGAAATCAACAGAATTTTTCTAAGTACTGAAATCGGAAGAATTTTTCTAAGTACCGAAAACGTCAGAAATTTTCTAAGTATCGAAAACTTCTGAATGTTTTCTAAGTACCGAAATCGTCAGAATTTTTCTAAGTACCGATAACGTCAGAAATTTTCTAAGTACCGAAAACTTCTGAATGTTTTCTAAGCTCCGAAAAAGGCAGAAATTTTCTAAGTACCGAAATCGTCGGAATATTTCTAAGTACCGAAATCGTCTGAATTTTTCTAAGTACCGAAATCGTTTGAAATTTTCTAAATACCGAAAAAGGCAGAAATTTTCTAAGTACCGAAATCAACAGAATTTTTCTAAGTACCGAATTCGACAAAATTTTTCTAAGTACCGAAATCAACAGAATTTTTCTAAGTACCGAAATCGTCAGAATTTTTCAAAGTACCGAGAAGATCAGAAATTTTCAAAGTACCGAAAAAGGCAGAAATTTTCTAAGTACCGAAATCAACAGAATTTTTCTAAGTACCGAAATCGACAGAATTTTTTTAAGTACCGATATCGAAGGAATTTTTCTAAGTACCGAAAACGTCAGAAATTTTCTAAGTACTGAAAACTTCTGAGTCTTTTCAAAGTACCGAAAAAGGCAGAAATTTTCCATGTACCGAAATCAACAGAATTTTTCTAAGTACCGAATTCGACAGAATTTTTCTAAGTTCCGAAAACTTCTGAATGTTTTCTAAGTACCTAAAAAGGCAGAAATTTTCTGAGATCCGAAATCATCAGAATTTTTCTAAGTACCGAAATCGACAGAATTTTTCTAAGTACCGAAATCAACAGAATTTTTCTAAGTACTGAAATCGGAAGAATTTTTCAAAGTACCGAAAACGTCAGAAATTTTCTAAGTATCGAAAACTTCTGAATGTTTTCTAAGTACCGAAATCGTCGGAATTTTTCTAAGTAAAGAAATCGTCAGAATTTTTCTAAGTACCAAATTCAACAGAATGTTTTCTAAGTACCGAAATCGTCAGAATTTTTCTAAGTACCGAAAAGGTCAGAAATTTTCTAAGAACCGAAATCGTCAGAATTTTTCTAAGTACCGAAAACTTCTGAATGTTTTCTAAGTTCCGAAAACGTTAGAAATTTTCAAAGTACCGAAAAAGGCAGAAATTTTCTAAGTACAGAAATCAACAGATTTTTTCTAAGTACCGAAATCGACAGAATTTTTCTAAGTACCGAAATCAACAGAATTTTTCTAAGTACCGAATTCGACAGAATTTTTCTAAGTACCGAAACTTTCTGAATGTTTTCTAAGTACCGAAAAAGGCAGAAATTTTCTAAGATCCGAAATCATCAGAAATTTTCTAAGTACCGAAATCGACAGAATTTTTCTAAGTACCGAAATCAACAGAATTTTTCTAAGTACCGAATTCGACAAAATTTTTCTAAGTACCGAAATCATCAGAATTTTTCTAAGTACCGAAATCGACAGAATTTTTCTAAGTACCGAAATCAACTAAATTTTTCTAAGATCCGAAATCATCAGAAATTTTCTAAGTACCGAAATCGACAGAATTTTTCTAAGTACCGAAATCAACAGAATTTTTCTAAGTACCGAATTCGACAAAATTTTTCTAAGTACCGAAATCATTAGAATTATTCTAAGTACCGAAATCGGCAGAATTTTCCTAAGTACCGAAAAAGTCAGAAATTTTCTAAGTATCGATAACTTCTGAATGTTTTCTAAGTACCGAAATCGTCTGAATTTTTCTAAGTACCGAAATCGTTTGAAATTTTCTAAATACCGAAAAGTTCAGAAATTTTCTAAGTACCGAAAAAGGCAGAAATTTTCTAAGAACCGAAATCAACAGAATTTTTCTAAGTACCGAAATCGACAGAATTATTCTAAGTACCGAAATCAACAGAATTTTTCCATGTACCGAATTCGACAGAATTTTTCTAAGTACCAAAATCAACAGAATATTTCTAAGTTCCGAAACCACCAGAATTCTTCTAAGTACCGAAATCGTCAGAATTTTTCAAAGTACCGAATAAGGCAGAAATTTTCTAAGTACCGAAATCGTCGGAATTTTTCTAAGTACCGAAATCGTCTGAATTTTTCTAAGTACCGAAATCGGCAGAATTTTTCTAAGTACCGAAAAGGTCAGAAATTTTCCAAGTACCGAAATCGTCAGAATTTTCTAAGTACCGAAATCGGCAGAATTTTTCTAAGTACCGAAAATGTCAGAAATTTTCTAAGTACCAAAGACTTCTGAATGTTTTCTAAGTACCGAAATCGACAGAAATTTTCAAAGTACCGAAAACGTCAGATATTTTCTAAGTACCAAAAAGGTCAGAAATTTTCAAAGTACCGAAATCAACAGAATTTTTCTAAGTACCAAAATCATTAGAATTATTCTAAGTACCGAAATCGGCAGAATTTTCCTAAGTACCGAAAAAGTCAGAAATTTTCTAAGTATCGAAATCGTCAGAATTTTTCTAAGTACCGAAATCGTTTGAAATTTTCTAAATACCGAAAAGGTCAGAAATTTTCTAAGTACCGAAATCATCAGAATTTTTCTAAGTACCGAAAACGTCAGAAATTTTCTAAGTACCGAAAACTTCCGAGTCTTTTCTAAGTACCGAAATCGGCAGAATTTTTCTAAGTACCGAAAATTTCTGAATGTTTAAACAGTATCGAAATCGTAAGAATTTTTCTAAGTACCGAAAACGTCAGAAATTTTCTAAGTACCGAAGACTTCTGAATGTTTTCTAAGTACCGAAATCGACAGAAATTTTCAAAGTACCGAAAACGTCAGATATTTTCTAAGTACCGAAAAGGTCAGAAATTTTCAAAGTACCAAAATCAACAGAATTTTTCTAAGTACCGAAATCGACAGAATTTTTCTAAGTACCGAAATCAACAGAATTTTTCTAAGTACCGAAATCGGCAGAATTTTCCTAAGTACCGAAAAAGTCAGAAATTTTCTAAGTATCGATAACTTCTGAATGTTTTCTAAGTACCGAATTCGTCAGAATTTTTCTAAGTACCGAAAAGGTCAGAAATTTTCTAAGTACCGAAAAGGTCAGAAATTTTCCAAGTACCGAAATCGTCAGAATTTTCTAAGTACCGAAATCGTCGGAATTTTTCTAAGTACCGAAATTGTCAGAATTTTTCTAAGTACCGAAATCATCAGAATTTTTCTAAGTACCGAAATCGGCAGAATTTTTCTAGGTAACGAAAACGTAAGAAATTATCTAAGTACCGAAAAATTCTGATTGTTTTCTAAGTACCGAAATCGTCAGAATTTTTCTAAGTACCGTAAAGGTCAGAAATTTTCTAAGTACCGAAAAGGTCAGAAATTTTCCATGTACCGAAAAGGTCAGAAATTTTCTAAGTACCGAAATCGTCAGAATTTTTCTAAGTACCGAAATCATTAGAATTTTTCTAAGTACCGAAAACGTCAGAAATTTTCTAAGTATCGAAAACTTCTGAATGTTTTCTAAGTACCGAAATCGTCAGAATTTTTCTAAGTACCGTAAAGGTCAAAAATTTTCTAAGTACCGAATTCGTCAGAATTTTTCTAAGTACCGAAAAGGTCAGAAATTTTCTAAGTACCGAAAAGGTCAGAAATTTTCCAAGTACCGAAATCGTCAGAATTTTCTAAGTACCGAAATCGGCAGAATTTTTCTAAGTACCGAAAACGACAGAAATTTTCTAAGTACCGAAATCAACAGAATTTTTCTAAGTACCGTAAAGGTCAGAAATTTTCTAATTACCGAAAAGGTCAGAAATTTTCTAAGTACCGAAATCGTCAGAATTTTTCTAAGTACCGAAAAGGTCAGAAATTTTCTAAGTACCAAAGACTTCTGAATGTTTTCTAAGTACCGAAATAGACAGAAATTTTCAAAGTACCGAAAACGTCAGATATTTTCTAAGTACCGAAAAGGTCAGAAATTTTCAAAGTACCGAAATCAACAGAATTTTTCTAAGTACCGAAATCATTAGAATTATTCTAAGTACCGAAATCGGCAGAATTTTCCTAAGTCCCGAAAAAGTCAGAAATTTTCTAAGTATCGATAACTTCTGAATGTTTTCTAAGTACCGATAACGTCAGAAATTTTCTAAGTACCGAAATCGTCGAAATTTTTCAAAGTACCTAAATCGTCTGAATTTTTCTAAGTACCGAAATCGTTTGAAATTTTCTAAATACCGAAAAGTTCAGAAATTTTCTAAGTACCGAAAAAGGCAGAAATTTTCTAAGAACCGAAATCAACAGAATTTTTCTAAGTACCGAAATCGACAGAATTATTCTAAGTACAGAAATCAACAGAATTTTTCCATGTACCGAATTCGACAGAATTTTTCTAAGTACCAAAATCAACAGAATATTTCTAAGTTCCGAAATCACCAGAATTCTTCTAAGTACCGAAATCGTCAGAATTTTTCAAAGTACCGATAACGTCAGAAATTTTCTAAGTACCGAAAACTTCTGAATGTTTTCTAAGTACCGAATAAGGCAGAAATTTTCTAAGTACCGAAATCAACAGAATTTTTCTAAGTACCGAAAACGACAGAAATTTTCTTAGTTCCAAAAACTTCTGATTGTTTTCTAAGTACCGAAATCGTCAGAATTTTTCAAAGTACCGTAAAGGTCAGAAATTTTCTAATTACCGAAAAGGTCAGAAATTTTCCAAGTACCGAAAAGGTCAGAAATTTTCTAAGTACCGAAATCGTCAGAATTTTTCTAAGTACCGAAGTCATTAGAATTTTTCTAAGTACCGAAATCGGCAGAATTTTCGTAAGTACCGAAAACGACAGAAATTTTCTTAGTACCAAAAACTTCTGATTGTTTTCTAAGTACCGAAAACTTCTGAATGTTTTCTAAGTACCGAAAAAGGCAGAAATTTTCTAAGTACCGAAATCGTCGGAATTTTTCTAAGTATCGAAATCGTCAGAATTTTTCTTAGTACCGAAATCGTTTGAAATTTTCTAAATACCGAAAAGATCAGAAATTTTCTAAGTACCGAAATCATCAGAATTTTTCTAAGTACCGAAAACGTCAGAAATTTTCTAAGTACCGAAAACTTCCGAGTCTTTTCTAAGTACCGAAATCGGCAGAATTTTTCTAAGTACCGAAAATTTCTGAATGTTTAAACAGTATCGAAATCGTAAGAATTTTTCTAAGTACCGAAAACGTCAGAAATTTTCTAAGTACCGAAGACTTCTGAATGTTTTCTAAGTACCGAAATCGACAGAAATTTTCAAAGTACCGAAAACGTCAGATATTTTCTAAGTACCGAAAAGGTCAGAAATTTTCAAAGTACCAAAATCAACAGAATTTTTCTAAGTACCGAAATCGACAGAATTTTTCTAAGTACCGAAATCAACAGAATTTTTCTAAGTACCGAAATCGGCAGAATTTTCCTAAGTACCGAAAAAGTCAGAAATTTTCTAAGTATCGATAACTTCTGAATGTTTTCTAAGTTCCGAATTCGTCAGAATTTTTCTAAGTACCGAAAAGGTCAGAAATTTTCTAAGTACCGAAAAGGTCAGAAATTTTCCAAGTACCGAAATCGTCAGAATTTTCTAAGTACCGAAATCGTCGGAATTTTTCTAAGTACCGAAATTGTCAGAATTTTTCTAAGTACCGAAATCATCAGAATTTTTCTAAGTACCGAAATCGGCAGAATTTTTCTAGGTAACGAAAACGTAAGAAATTATCTAAGTACCGAAAAATTCTGATTGTTTTCTAAGTACCGAAATCGTCAGAATTTTTCTAAGTACCGTAAAGGTCAGAAATTTTCTAAGTACCGAAAAGGTCAGAAATTTTCCATGTACCGAAAAGGTCAGAAATTTTCTAAGTACCGAAATCGTCAGAATTTTTCTAAGTACCGAAATCATTAGAATTTTTCTAAGTACCGAAAACGTCAGAAATTTTCTAAGTATCGAAAACTTCTGAATGTTTTCTAAGTACCGAAATCGTCAGAATTTTTCTAAGTACCGTAAAGGTCAAAAATTTTCTAAGTACCGAATTCGTCAGAATTTTTCTAAGTACCGAAAAGGTCAGAAATTTTCTAAGTACCGAAAAGGTCAGAAATTTTCCAAGTACCGAAATCGTCAGAATTTTCCAAGTACCGAAATCGGCAGAATTTTTCTAAGTACCGAAAACGACAGAAATTTTCTAAGTACCGAAATCAACAGAATTTTTCTAAGTACCGTAAAGGTCAGAAATTTTCTAATTACCGAAAAGGTCAGAAATTTTCTAAGTACCGAAATCGTCAGAATTTTTCTAAGTACCGAAAACGTCAGAAATTTTCTAAGTACCAAAGACTTCTGAATGTTTTCTAAGTACCGAAATAGACAGAAATTTTCAAAGTACCGAAAACGTCAGATATTTTCTAAGTACCGAAAAGGTCAGAAATTTTCAAAGTACCGAAATCAACAGAATTTTTCTAAGTACCGAAATCATTAGAATTATTCTAAGTACCGAAATCGGCAGAATTTTCCTAAGTCCCGAAAAAGTCAGAAATTTTCTAAGTATCGATAACTTCTGAATGTTTTCTAAGTACCGATAACGTCAGAAATTTTCTAAGTACCGAAATCGTCGAAATTTTTCAAAGTACCGAAATCGTCTGAATTTTTCTAAGTACCGAAATCGTTTGAAATTTTCTAAATACCGAAAAGTTCAGAAATTTTCTAAGTACCGAAAAAGGCAGAAATTTTCTAAGAACCGAAATCAACAGAATTTTTCTAAGTACCGAAATCGACAGAATTATTCTAAGTACAGAAATCAACAGAATTTTTCCATGTACCGAATTCGACAGAATTTTTCTAAGTACCAAAATCAACAGAATATTTCTAAGTTCCGAAATCACCAGAATTCTTCTAAGTACCGAAATCGTCAGAATTTTTCAAAGTACCGATAACGTCAGAAATTTTCTAAGTACCGAAAACTTCTGAATGTTTTCTAAGTACCGAATAAGGCAGAAATTTTCTAAGTACCGAAATCAACAGAATTTTTCTAAGTACCGAAAACGACAGAAATTTTCTTAGTTCCAAAAACTTCTGATTGTTTTCTAAGTACCGAAATCGTCAGAATTTTTCAAAGTACCGTAAAGGTCAGAAATTTTCTAATTACCGAAAAGGTCAGAAATTTTCCAAGTACCGAAAAGGTCAGAAATTTTCTAAGTACCGAAATCGTCAGAATTTTTCTAAGTACCGAAGTCATTAGAATTTTTCTAAGTACCGAAATCGGCAGAATTTTCGTAAGTACCGAAAACGACAGAAATTTTCTTAGTACCAAAAACTTCTGATTGTTTTCTAAGTACCGAAAACTTCTGAATGTTTTCTAAGTACCGAGAAAGGCAGAAATTTTCTAAGTACCGAAATCGTCGGAATTTTTCTAAGTATCGAAATCGTCAGAATTTTTCTAAGTACCGAAATCGTTTGAAATTTTCTAAATACCGAAAAGGTCAGAAATTTTCTAAGTACCGAAATTATCAGAATTTTTCTAAGTACCGAAAACGTCAGAAATTTTCTAAGTACCGAAAACTTCCGAGTCTTTTCTAAGTACCGAAATCGGCAGAATTTTTCTAAGTACCGAAAATTTCTGAATGTTTAAACAGTATCGAAATCGTAAGAATTTTTCTAAGTACCGAAAACGTCAGAAATTTTCTAAGTACCGAAGACTTCTGAATGTTTTCTAAGTACCGAAATCGACAGAATTTTTCTAAGTACCGAAAACGTCAGATATTTTCTAAGTACCAAAAACGTCAGAAATTTTCTAAGTACCGATAACTTCCGAGTCTTTTCTAAGTACCGAAATCGGCGGAATTTTTCTAAGTACCGAAATCGTCAGAATTTTTCTAAGTACCGAAATCAACAGAATTTTTCTAAGTACCGAAATCGACAGAATTTTTCTAAGTACCGAAATCAACAGAATTTTTTTAAGTACCGAATTCGACAGAATTTTTCTAAGTACCGAAATCAACAGAATATTTCTAAGTTCCGAAATCACCAGAATTTTTCTAAGTACCGAAATCAACAGAATTTTTCTAAGAACCGAATTCGACAGAATTTTTCTAAGTACCGAAAAGGTCAGAAATTTTCCATGTACCGAAAAGGTCAGAAATTTTCTAAGTACCGAAATCGTCAGAATTTTTCTAAGTACCGAAATCATTAGAATTTTTCTAAGTACCGAAAACGACAGAAATTTTCTTAGTACCAAAAACTTCTGATTGTTTTCTAAGTACCGAAATCGTCAGAATTTTTCTAAGTACCGTAAAGGTCAGAAATTTTCTAAGTACCGAATTCGTCAGAATTTTTCTAAGTACCGAAAAGGTCAGAAATTTTCTAAGTACCGAAAAGGTCAGAAATTTTCCAAGTACCGAAATCGTCAGAATTTTCTAAGTACCGAAATCGGCAGAATTTTTCTAAGTACCGTAAAGGTCAGAAATTTTCTAATTACCGAAAAGGTCAGAAATTTTCCAAGTACCGAAAAGGTCAGAAATTTTCCAAGTACCGAAATCGTCAGAATTTTCAAAGTACCGAAATCGGCAGAATTTTTCTAAGTACCGAAAATGTCAGAAATTTTCTAAGTACCAAAGACTTCTGAATGTTTTCTAAGTACCGAAATAGACAGAAATTTTCAAAGTACCGAAAACGTCAGATATTTTCTAAGTACCGAAAAGGTCAGAAATTTTCAAAGTACCGAATTCGACAGAATTTTTCTAAGTACCGAAATCGTCAGAATTTTTCTGAGTACCGATAACGTCAGAAATTTTCTAAGTACCGAAAACTTCTGAATGTTTTCTAAGTTCCGAAAAAGGCAGAAATTTTCTAAGTACCGAAATCGTCGGAATATTTCTAAGTACCGAAATCATCAGAATTTTTCTAAGTACCGAAAACGTCAGAAATTTTCAAAGTACCGAAAAAGGCAGAAATTTTCTAAGTACCGAAATCAACAGAATTTTTCTAAGTTCCGAAATTGACAGAATTTTTCTAAGTACCGAAATCAACAGAATTTCTCTTAGTACCGAAATCGACAAAATTTTTCTAAGTACCGAAAACTTCTGAGTCTTTTCAAAGTTCCGAAAAAGGCAGAAATTTTCCATGTACCGAAATCAACTGAATTTTTCTAAGTACCGAATTCGACAGAATTTTTCTAAGTACCGAAAACTTCTGAATGTTTTCTAAGTACCGAAAAAGGCAGAACTTTTCTAAGTACCGAAATCAACAGAATTTTTCTAAGTACTGAAATCGGAAGAATTTTTCTAAGTACCGAAAACGTCAGAAATTTTCTAAGTATCGAAAACTTCTGAATGTTTTCTAAGTACCGAAATCGTCAGAATTTTTCTAAGTACCGATAACGTCAGAAATTTTCTAAGTACCGAAAACTTCTGAATGTTTTCTAAGCTCCGAAAAAGGCAGAAATTTTCTAAGTACCGAAATCGTCGGAATATTTCTAAGTACCGAAATCGTCTGAATTTTTCTAAGTACCGAAATCGTTTGAAATTTTCTAAATACCGAAAAAGGCAGAAATTTTCTAAGTACCGAAATCAACAGAATTTTTCTAAGTACCGAATTCGACAAAATTTTTCTAAGTACCGAAATCAACAGAATTTTTCTAAGTACCGAAATCGTCAGAATTTTTCAAAGTACCGAGAAGATCAGAAATTTTCAAAGTACCGAAAAAGGCAGAAATTTTCTAAGTACCGAAATCAACAGAATTTTTCTAAGTACCGAAATCGACAGAATTTTTTTAAGTACCGATATCGAAGGAATTTTTCTAAGTACCGAAAACGTCAGAAATTTTCTAAGTACTGAAAACTTCTGAGTCTTTTCAAAGTACCGAAAAAGGCAGAAATTTTCCATGTACCGAAATCAACAGAATTTTTCTAAGTACCGAATTCGACAGAATTTTTCTAAGTTCCGAAAACTTCTGAATGTTTTCTAAGTACCTAAAAAGGCAGAAATTTTCTGAGATCCGAAATCATCAGAATTTTTCTAAGTACCGAAATCGACAGAATTTTTCTAAGTACCGAAATCAACAGAATTTTTCTAAGTACTGAAATCGGAAGAATTTTTCAAAGTACCGAAAACGTCAGAAATTTTCTAAGTATCGAAAACTTCTGAATGTTTTCTAAGTACCGAAATCGTCGGAATTTTTCTAAGTAAAGAAATCGTCAGAATTTTTCTAAGTACCAAATTCAACAGAATGTTTTCTAAGTACCGAAATCGTCAGAATTTTTCTAAGTACCGAAAAGGTCAGAAATTTTCTAAGAACCGAAATCGTCAGAATTTTTCTAAGTACCGAAAACTTCTGATTGTTTTCTAAGTACCGAAATCGTCAGAATTTTTCTAAGTACCGTAAAGGTCAGAAATTTTCTAAGTACCGAATTCGTCAGAATTTTTCTAAGTACCGAAAAGGTCAGAAATTTTCTAAGTACCGAAAAGGTCAGAAATTTTCCAAGTACCGAAATCGTCAGAATTTTCTAAGTACCGAAATCGGCAGAATTTTTCTAAGTACCGAAAACGACAGAAATTTTCTAAGTACCGAAATCAACAGAATTTTTCTAAGTACCGTAAAGGTCAGAAATTTTCTAATTACCGAAAAGGTCAGAAATTTTCCAAGTACCGAAAAGGTCAGAAATTTTCCAAGTACCGAAATCGTCAGAATTTTCAAAGTACCGAAATCGGCAGAATTTTTCTAAGTACCGAAAATGTCAGAAATTTTCTAAGTACCAAAGACTTCTGAATGTTTTCTAAGTACCGAAATAGACAGAAATTTTCAAAGTACCGAAAACGTCAGATATTTTCTAAGTACCGAAAAGGTCAGAAATTTTCAAAGTACCGAATTCGACAGAATTTTTCTAAGTACCGAAATCGTCAGAATTTTTCTGAGTACCGATAACGTCAGAAATTTTCTAAGTACCGAAAACTTCTGAATGTTTTCTAAGTTCCGAAAAAGGCAGAAATTTTCTAAGTACCGAAATCGTCGGAATATTTCTAAGTACCGAAATCATCAGAATTTTTCTAAGTACCGAAAACGTCAGAAATTTTCAAAGTACCGAAAAAGGCAGAAATTTTCTAAGTACCGAAATCAACAGAATTTTTCTAAGTTCCGAAATTGACAGAATTTTTCTAAGTACCGAAATCAACAGAATTTCTCTTAGTACCGAAATCGACAAAATTTTTCTAAGTACCGAAAACTTCTGAGTCTTTTCAAAGTTCCGAAAAAGGCAGAAATTTTCCATGTACCGAAATCAACTGAATTTTTCTAAGTACCGAATTCGACAGAATTTTTCTAAGTACCGAAAACTTCTGAATGTTTTCTAAGTACCGAAAAAGGCAGAACTTTTCTAAGATCCGAAATCATCAGAATTTTCTAAGTACCGAAATCGACTGAATTTTTCTAAGTACCGAAATCAACAGAATTTTTCTAAGTACTGAAATCGGAAGAATTTTTCTAAGTACCGAAAACGTCAGAAATTTTCTAAGTATCGAAAACTTCTGAATGTTTTCTAAGTACCGAAATCGTCAGAATTTTTCTAAGTACCGATAACGTCAGAAATTTTCTAAGTACCGAAAACTTCTGAATGTTTTCTAAGCTCCGAAAAAGGCAGAAATTTTCTAAGTACCGAAATCGTCGGAATATTTCTAAGTACCGAAATCGTCTGAATTTTTCTAAGTACCGAAATCGTTTGAAATTTTCTAAATACCGAAAAAGGCAGAAATTTTCTAAGTACCGAAATCAACAGAATTTTTCTAAGTACCGAATTCGACAAAATTTTTCTAAGTACCGAAATCAACAGAATTTTTCTAAGTACCGAAATCGTCAGAATTTTTCAAAGTACCGAGAAGATCAGAAATTTTCAAAGTACCGAAAAAGGCAGAAATTTTCCAAGTACCGAAATCGTCAGAATTTTCTAAGTACCGAAATCGGCAGAATTTTTCTAAGTACCGAAAACGACAGAAATTTTCTAAGTACCGAAATCAACAGAATTTTTCTAAGTACCGTAAAGGTCAGAAATTTTCTAATTACCGAAAAGGTCAGAAATTTTCCAAGTACCGAAAAGGTCAGAAATTTTCCAAGTACCGAAATCGTCAGAATTTTCAAAGTACCGAAATCGGCAGAATTTTTCTAAGTACCGAAAATGTCAGAAATTTTCTAAGTACCAAAGACTTCTGAATGTTTTCTAAGTACCGAAATAGACAGAAATTTTCAAAGTACCGAAAACGTCAGATATTTTCTAAGTACCGAAAAGGTCAGAAATTTTCAAAGTACCGAATTCGACAGAATTTTTCTAAGTACCGAAATCGTCAGAATTTTTCTGAGTACCGATAACGTCAGAAATTTTCTAAGTACCGAAAACTTCTGAATGTTTTCTAAGTTCCGAAAAAGGCAGAAATTTTCTAAGTACCGAAATCGTCGGAATATTTCTAAGTACCGAAATCATCAGAATTTTTCTAAGTACCGAAAACGTCAGAAATTTTCAAAGTACCGAAAAAGGCAGAAATTTTCTAAGTACCGAAATCAACAGAATTTTTCTAAGTTCCGAAATTGACAGAATTTTTCTAAGTACCGAAATCAACAGAATTTCTCTTAGTACCGAAATCGACAAAATTTTTCTAAGTACCGAAAACTTCTGAGTCTTTTCAAAGTTCCGAAAAAGGCAGAAATTTTCCATGTACCGAAATCAACTGAATTTTTCTAAGTACCGAATTCGACAGAATTTTTCTAAGTACCGAAAACTTCTGAATGTTTTCTAAGTACCGAAAAAGGCAGAACTTTTCTAAGATCCGAAATCATCAGAATTTTCTAAGTACCGAAATCGACTGAATTTTTCTAAGTACCGAAATCAACAGAATTTTTCTAAGTACTGAAATCGGAAGAATTTTTCTAAGTACCGAAAACGTCAGAAATTTTCTAAGTATCGAAAACTTCTGAATGTTTTCTAAGTACCGAAATCGTCAGAATTTTTCTAAGTACCGATAACGTCAGAAATTTTCTAAGTACCGAAAACTTCTGAATGTTTTCTAAGCTCCGAAAAAGGCAGAAATTTTCTAAGTACCGAAATCGTCGGAATATTTCTAAGTACCGAAATCGTCTGAATTTTTCTAAGTACCGAAATCGTTTGAAATTTTCTAAATACCGAAAAAGGCAGAAATTTTCTAAGTACCGAAATCAACAGAATTTTTCTAAGTACCGAATTCGACAAAATTTTTCTAAGTACCGAAATCAACAGAATTTTTCTAAGTACCGAAATCGTCAGAATTTTTCAAAGTACCGAGAAGATCAGAAATTTTCAAAGTACCGAAAAAGGCAGAAATTTTCTAAGTACCGAAATCAACAGAATTTTTCTAAGTACCGAAATCGACAGAATTTTTTTAAGTACCGATATCGAAGGAATTTTTCTAAGTACCGAAAACGTCAGAAATTTTCTAAGTACTGAAAACTTCTGAGTCTTTTCAAAGTACCGAAAAAGGCAGAAATTTTCCATGTACCGAAATCAACAGAATTTTTCTAAGTACCGAATTCGACAGAATTTTTCTAAGTTCCGAAAACTTCTGAATGTTTTCTAAGTACCTAAAAAGGCAGAAATTTTCTGAGATCCGAAATCATCAGAATTTTTCTAAGTACCGAAATCGACAGAATTTTTCTAAGTACCGAAATCAACAGAATTTTTCTAAGTACTGAAATCGGAAGAATTTTTCAAAGTACCGAAAACGTCAGAAATTTTCTAAGTATCGAAAACTTCTGAATGTTTTCTAAGTACCGAAATCGTCAGAATTTTTCTAAGTACCGAAAACTTCTGATTGTTTTCTAAGTACCGAAATCGTCAGAATTTTTCTAAGTACCGTAAAGGTCAGAAATTTTCTAAGTACCGAATTCGTCAGAATTTTTCTAAGTACCGAAAAGGTCAGAAATTTTCTAAGTACCGAAAAGGTCAGAAATTTTCCAAGTACCGAAATCGTCAGAATTTTCTAAGTACCGAAATCGGCAGAATTTTTCTAAGTACCGAAAACGACAGAAATTTTCTAAGTACCGAAATCAACAGAATTTTTCTAAGTACCGTAAAGGTCAGAAATTTTCTAATTACCGAAAAGGTCAGAAATTTTCCAAGTACCGAAAAGGTCAGAAATTTTCCAAGTACCGAAATCGTCAGAATTTTCAAAGTACCGAAATCGGCAGAATTTTTCTAAGTACCGAAAATGTCAGAAATTTTCTAAGTACCAAAGACTTCTGAATGTTTTCTAAGTACCGAAATAGACAGAAATTTTCAAAGTACCGAAAACGTCAGATATTTTCTAAGTACCGAAAAGGTCAGAAATTTTCAAAGTACCGAATTCGACAGAATTTTTCTAAGTACCGAAATCGTCAGAATTTTTCTGAGTACCGATAACGTCAGAAATTTTCTAAGTACCGAAAACTTCTGAATGTTTTCTAAGTTCCGAAAAAGGCAGAAATTTTCTAAGTACCGAAATCGTCGGAATATTTCTAAGTACCGAAATCATCAGAATTTTTCTAAGTACCGAAAACGTCAGAAATTTTCAAAGTACCGAAAAAGGCAGAAATTTTCTAAGTACCGAAATCAACAGAATTTTTCTAAGTTCCGAAATTGACAGAATTTTTCTAAGTACCGAAATCAACAGAATTTCTCTTAGTACCGAAATCGACAAAATTTTTCTAAGTACCGAAAACTTCTGAGTCTTTTCAAAGTTCCGAAAAAGGCAGAAATTTTCCATGTACCGAAATCAACTGAATTTTTCTAAGTACCGAATTCGACAGAATTTTTCTAAGTACCGAAAACTTCTGAATGTTTTCTAAGTACCGAAAAAGGCAGAACTTTTCTAAGATCCGAAATCATCAGAATTTTCTAAGTACCGAAATCGACTGAATTTTTCTAAGTACCGAAATCAACAGAATTTTTCTAAGTACTGAAATCGGAAGAATTTTTCTAAGTACCGAAAACGTCAGAAATTTTCTAAGTATCGAAAACTTCTGAATGTTTTCTAAGTACCGAAATCGTCAGAATTTTTCTAAGTACCGATAACGTCAGAAATTTTCTAAGTACCGAAAACTTCTGAATGTTTTCTAAGCTCCGAAAAAGGCAGAAATTTTCTAAGTACCGAAATCGTCGGAATATTTCTAAGTACCGAAATCGTCTGAATTTTTCTAAGTACCGAAATCGTTTGAAATTTTCTAAATACCGAAAAAGGCAGAAATTTTCTAAGTACCGAAATCAACAGAATTTTTCTAAGTACCGAATTCGACAAAATTTTTCTAAGTACCGAAATCAACAGAATTTTTCTAAGTACCGAAATCGTCAGAATTTTTCAAAGTACCGAGAAGATCAGAAATTTTCAAAGTACCGAAAAAGGCAGAAATTTTCTAAGTACCGAAATCAACAGAATTTTTCTAAGTACCGAAATCGACAGAATTTTTTTAAGTACCGATATCGAAGGAATTTTTCTAAGTACCGAAAACGTCAGAAATTTTCTAAGTACTGAAAACTTCTGAGTCTTTTCAAAGTACCGAAAAAGGCAGAAATTTTCCATGTACCGAAATCAACAGAATTTTTCTAAGTACCGAATTCGACAGAATTTTTCTAAGTTCCGAAAACTTCTGAACGTTTTCTAAGTACCTAAAAAGGCAGAAATTTTCTGAGATCCGAAATCATCAGAATTTTTCTAAGTACCGAAATCGACAGAATTTTTCTAAGTACCGAAATCAACAGAATTTTTCTAAGTACTGAAATCGGAAGAATTTTTCAAAGTACCGAAAACGTCAGAAATTTTCTAAGTATCGAAAACTTCTGAATGTTTTCTAAGTACCGAAATCGTCAGAATTTTTCTAAGTACCGAAAACTTCTGATTGTTTTCTAAGTACCGAAATCGTCAGAATTTTTCTAAGTACCGTAAAGGTCAGAAATTTTCTAAGTACCGAATTCGTCAGAATTTTTCTAAGTACCGAAAAGGTCAGAAATTTTCTAAGTACCGAAAAGGTCAGAAATTTTCCAAGTACCGAAATCGTCAGAATTTTCTAAGTACCGAAATCGGCAGAATTTTTCTAAGTACCGAAAACGACAGAAATTTTCTAAGTACCGAAATCAACAGAATTTTTCTAAGTACCGTAAAGGTCAGAAATTTTCTAATTACCGAAAAGGTCAGAAATTTTCCAAGTACCGAAAAGGTCAGAAATTTTCCAAGTACCGAAATCGTCAGAATTTTCAAAGTACCGAAATCGGCAGAATTTTTCTAAGTACCGAAAATGTCAGAAATTTTCTAAGTACCAAAGACTTCTGAATGTTTTCTAAGTACCGAAATAGACAGAAATTTTCAAAGTACCGAAAACGTCAGATATTTTCTAAGTACCGAAAAGGTCAGAAATTTTCAAAGTACCGAATTCGACAGAATTTTTCTAAGTACCGAAATCGTCAGAATTTTTCTGAGTACCGATAACGTCAGAAATTTTCTAAGTACCGAAAACTTCTGAATGTTTTCTAAGTTCCGAAAAAGGCAGAAATTTTCTAAGTACCGAAATCGTCGGAATATTTCTAAGTACCGAAATCATCAGAATTTTTCTAAGTACCGAAAACGTCAGAAATTTTCAAAGTACCGAAAAAGGCAGAAATTTTCTAAGTACCGAAATCAACAGAATTTTTCTAAGTTCCGAAATTGACAGAATTTTTCTAAGTACCGAAATCAACAGAATTTCTCTTAGTACCGAAATCGACAAAATTTTTCTAAGTACCGAAAACTTCTGAGTCTTTTCAAAGTTCCGAAAAAGGCAGAAATTTTCCATGTACCGAAATCAACTGAATTTTTCTAAGTACCGAATTCGACAGAATTTTTCTAAGTACCGAAAACTTCTGAATGTTTTCTAAGTACCGAAAAAGGCAGAACTTTTCTAAGATCCGAAATCATCAGAATTTTCTAAGTACCGAAATCGACTGAATTTTTCTAAGTACCGAAATCAACAGAATTTTTCGAAGTACTGAAATCGGAAGAATTTTTCTAAGTACCGAAAACGTCAGAAATTTTCTAAGTATCGAAAACTTCTGAATGTTTTCTAAGTACCGAAATCGTCAGAATTTTTCTAAGTACCGATAACGTCAGAAATTTTCTAAGTACCGAAAACTTCTGAATGTTTTCTAAGCTCCGAAAAAGGCAGAAATTTTCTAAGTACCGAAATCGTCGGAATATTTCTAAGTACCGAAATCGTCTGAATTTTTCTAAGTACCGAAATCGTTTGAAATTTTCTAAATACCGAAAAAGGCAGAAATTTTCTAAGTACCGAAATCAACAGAATTTTTCTAAGTACCGAATTCGACAAAATTTTTCTAAGTACCGAAATCAACAGAATTTTTCTAAGTACCGAAATCGTCAGAATTTTTCAAAGTACCGAGAAGATCAGAAATTTTCAAAGTACCGAAAAAGGCAGAAATTTTCTAAGTACCGAATTCAACAGAATTTTTCTAAGTACCGAAATCGACAGAATTTTTTTAAGTACCGATATCGAAGGAATTTTTCTAAGTACCGAAAACGTCAGAAATTTTCTAAGTACTGAAAACTTCTGAGTCTTTTCAAAGTACCGAAAAAGGCAGAAATTTTCCATGTACCGAAATCAACAGAATTTTTCTAAGTACCGAATTCGACAGAATTTTTCTAAGTTCCGAAAACTTCTGAATGTTTTCTAAGTACCTAAAAAGGCAGAAATTTTCTGAGATCCGAAATCATCAGAATTTTTCTAAGTACCGAAATCGACAGAATTTTTCTAAGTACCGAAATCAACAGAATTTTTCTAAGTACTGAAATCGGAAGAATTTTTCAAAGTACCGAAAACGTCAGAAATTTTCTAAGTATCGAAAACTTCTGAATGTTTTCTAAGTACCGAAATCGTCGGAATTTTTCTAAGTAAAGAAATCGTCAGAATTTTTCTAAGTACCAAATTCAACAGAATGTTTTCTAAGTACCGAAATCGTCAGAATTTTTCTAAGTACCGAAAAGGTCAGAAATTTTCTAAGAACCGAAATCGTCAGAATTTTTCTAAGTACCGAAAACTTCTGATTGTTTTCTAAGTACCGAAATCGTCAGAATTTTTCTAAGTACCGTAAAGGTCAGAAATTTTCTAAGTACCGAATTCGTCAGAATTTTTCTAAGTACCGAAAAGGTCAGAAATTTTCTAAGTACCGAAAAGGTCAGAAATTTTCCAAGTACCGAAATCGTCAGAATTTTCTAAGTACCGAAATCGGCAGAATTTTTCTAAGTACCGAAAACGACAGAAATTTTCTAAGTACCGAAATCAACAGAATTTTTCTAAGTACCGTAAAGGTCAGAAATTTTCTAATTACCGAAAAGGTCAGAAATTTTCCAAGTACCGAAAAGGTCAGAAATTTTCCAAGTACCGAAATCGTCAGAATTTTCAAAGTACCGAAATCGGCAGAATTTTTCTAAGTACCGAAAATGTCAGAAATTTTCTAAGTACCAAAGACTTCTGAATGTTTTCTAAGTACCGAAATAGACAGAAATTTTCAAAGTACCGAAAACGTCAGATATTTTCTAAGTACCGAAAAGGTCAGAAATTTTCAAAGTACCGAATTCGACAGAATTTTTCTAAGTACCGAAATCGTCAGAATTTTTCTGAGTACCGATAACGTCAGAAATTTTCTAAGTACCGAAAACTTCTGAATGTTTTCTAAGTTCCGAAAAAGGCAGAAATTTTCTAAGTACCGAAATCGTCGGAATATTTCTAAGTACCGAAATCATCAGAATTTTTCTAAGTACCGAAAACGTCAGAAATTTTCAAAGTACCGAAAAAGGCAGAAATTTTCTAAGTACCGAAATCAACAGAATTTTTCTAAGTTCCGAAATTGACAGAATTTTTCTAAGTACCGAAATCAACAGAATTTCTCTTAGTACCGAAATCGACAAAATTTTTCTAAGTACCGAAAACTTCTGAGTCTTTTCAAAGTTCCGAAAAAGGCAGAAATTTTCCATGTACCGAAATCAACTGAATTTTTCTAAGTACCGAATTCGACAGAATTTTTCTAAGTACCGAAAACTTCTGAATGTTTTCTAAGTACCGAAAAAGGCAGAACTTTTCTAAGATCCGAAATCATCAGAATTTTCTAAGTACCGAAATCGACTGAATTTTTCTAAGTACCGAAATCAACAGAATTTTTCTAAGTACTGAAATCGGAAAAATTTTTCTAAGTACCGAAAACGTCAGAAATTTTCTAAGTATCGAAAACTTCTGAATGTTTTCTAAGTACCGAAATCGTCAGAATTTTTCTAAGTACCGATAACGTCAGAAATTTTCTAAGTACCGAAAACTTCTGAATGTTTTCTAAGCTCCGAAAAAGGCAGAAATTTTCTAAGTACCGAAATCGTCGGAATATTTCTAAGTACCGAAATCGTCTGAATTTTTCTAAGTACCGAAATCGTTTGAAATTTTCTAAATACCGAAAAAGGCAGAAATTTTCTAAGTACCGAAATCAACAGAATTTTTCTAAGTACCGAATTCGACAAAATTTTTCTAAGTACCGAAATCAACAGAATTTTTCTAAGTACCGAAATCGTCAGAATTTTTCAAAGTACCGAGAAGATCAGAAATTTTCAAAGTACCGAAAAAGGCAGAAATTTTCTAAGTACCGAAATCAACAGAATTTTTCTAAGTACCGAAATCGACAGAATTTTTTTAAGTACCGATATCGAAGGAATTTTTCTAAGTACCGTAAACGTCAGAAATTTTCTAAGTACTGAAAACTTCTGAGTCTTTTCAAAGTACCGAAAAAGGCAGAAATTTTCCATGTACCGAAATCAACAGAATTTTTCTAAGTACCGAATTCGACAGAATTTTTCTAAGTTCCGAAAACTTCTGAATGTTTTCTAAGTACCTAAAAAGGCAGAAATTTTCTGAGATCCGAAATCATCAGAATTTTTCTAAGTACCGAAATCGACAGAATTTTTCTAAGTACCGAAATCAACAGAATTTTTCTAAGTACTGAAATCGGAAGAATTTTTCAAAGTACCGAAAACGTCAGAAATTTTCTAAGTATCGAAAACTTCTGAATGTTTTCTAAGTACCGAAATCGTCGGAATTTTTCTAAGTAAAGAAATAGTCAGAATTTTTCTAAGTACCAAATTCAACAGAATGTTTTCTAAGTACCGAAATCGTCAGAATTTTTCTAAGTACCGAAAAGGTCAGAAATTTTCTAAGAACCGAAATCGTCAGAATTTTTCTAAGTACCGAAAACTTCTGAATGTTTTCTAAGTTCCGAAAAAGGCAGAAATTTTCTAAGTAACGAAATCGTCGGAATATTTCTAAGTACCGAAATCGTCGGAATTTTTCTAAGTACCGAAATCGTTTGAAATTTTCTAAATACCGAAAAGGTCAGAAATTTTCTAAGTACCGAAATCATCAGAATTTTTCTAAGTACCGAAAACGTTAGAAATTTTCAAAGTACCGAAAAAGGCAGAAATTTTCTAAGAACAGAAATCAACAGATTTTTTCTAAGTACCGAAATCGACAGAATTTTTCTAAGTACCGAAATCAACAGAATTTTTCTAAGTACCGAATTCGACAGAATTTTTCTAAGTACCGAAACTTTCTGAATGTTTTCTAAGTACCGAAAAAGGCAGAAATTTTCTAAGATCCGAAATCATCAGAAATTTTCTAAGTACCGAAATCGACAGAATTTTTCTAAGTACCGAAATCAACAGAATTTTTCTAAGTACCGAAAAAGGCAGAAATTTTCTAAGATCCGAAATCATCAGAAATTTTCTAAGTACCGAAATCGACAGAATTTTTCTAAGTACCGAAATCAACAGAATTTTTCTAAGTACCGAAATCGACAGAATTATTCTAAGTACCGAAATCAACAGAATTTTTCCATGTACCGAATTCGACAGAATTTTTCTAAGTACCAAAATCAACAGAATATTTCTAAGTTCCGAAATCACCAGAATTCTTCTAAGTACCGAAATCGTCAGAATTTTTCAAAGTACCGATAACGTCAGAAATTTTCGAAGTACCGAAAACTTCTGAATGTTTTCTAAGTACCGAATAAGGCAGAAATTTTCTAAGTACCGAAATCGTCGGAATTTTTCTAAGTACCGAAATCGTCTGAATTTTTCTAAGTACCGAAATCGGCAGAATTTTTCTAAGTACCGAAAAGGTCAGAAATTTTCCAAGTACCGAAATCGTCAGAATTTTCTAAGTACCGAAATCGGCAGAATTTTTCTAAGTACCGAAAATGTCAGAAATTTTCTAAGTACCAAAGACTTCTGAATGTTTTCTAAGTACCGAAATCGACAGAAATTTTCAAAGTACCGAAAACGTCAGATATTTTCTAAGTACCAAAAAGGTCAGAAATTTTCAAAGTACCGAAATCAACAGAATTTTTCTAAGTACCAAAATCATTAGAATTATTCTAAGTACCGAAATCAGCAGAATTTTCCTAAGTACCGAAAAAGTCAGAAATTTTCTAAGTATCGATAACTTCTGAATGTTTTCTAAGTACCGAAAACTTCTGAATGTTTTCTAAGTACCGAAAAAGGCAGAAATTTTCTAAGTACCGAAATCGTCGGAATTTTTCTAAGTATCGAAATCGTCAGAATTTTTCTAAGTACCGAAATCGTTTGAAATTTTCTAAATACCGAAAAGGTCAGAAATTTTCTAAGTACCGAAATCATCAGAATTTTTCTAAGTACCGAAAACGTCAGAAATTTTCTAAGTACCGAAAACTTCCGAGTCTTTTCTAAGTACCGAAATCGGCAGAATTTTTCTAAGTACCGAAAATTTCTGAATGTTTAAACAGTATCGAAATCGTAAGAATTTTTCTAAGTACCGAAAACGTCAGAAATTTTCTAAGTACCGAAGACTTCTGAATGTTTTCTAAGTACCGAATTCGTCAGAATTTTTCTAAGTACCGAAAAGGTCAGAAATTTTCTAAGTACCGAAAAGGTCAGAAATTTTCCAAGTACCGAAATCGTCAGAATTTTCTAAGTACCGAAATCGTCGGAATTTTTCTAAGTACCGAAAACGTCAGAAATTTTCTAAGTATCGAAAACTTCTGAATGTTTTCTAAGTACCGAAATCGTCAGAATTTTTCTAAGTACCGATAACGTCAGAAATTTTCTAAGTACCGAAAACTTCTGAATGTTTTCTAAGCTCCGAAAAAGGCAGAAATTTTCTAAGTACCGAAATCGTCGGAATATTTCTAAGTACCGAAATCGTCTGAATTTTTCTAAGTACCGAAATCGTTTGAAATTTTCTAAATACCGAAAAAGGCAGAAATTTTCTAAGTACCGAAATCAACAGAATTTTTCTAAGTACCGAATTCGACAAAATTTTTCTAAGTACCGAAATCAACAGAATTTTTCTAAGTACCGAAATCGTCAGAATTTTTCAAAGTACCGAGAAGATCAGAAATTTTCAAAGTACCGAAAAAGGCAGAAATTTTCTAAGTACCGAAATCAACAGAATTTTTCTAAGTACCGAAATCGACAGAATTTTTTTAAGTACCGATATCGAAGGAATTTTTCTAAGTACCGAAAACGTCAGAAATTTTCTAAGTACTGAAAACTTCTGAGTCTTTTCAAAGTACCGAAAAAGGCAGAAATTTTCCATGTACCGAAATCAACAGAATTTTTCTAAGTACCGAATTCGACAGAATTTTTCTAAGTTCCGAAAACTTCTGAATGTTTTCTAAGTACCTAAAAAGGCAGAAATTTTCTGAGATCCGAAATCATCAGAATTTTTCTAAGTACCGAAATCGACAGAATTTTTCTAAGTACCGAAATCAACAGAATTTTTCTAAGTACTGAAATCGGAAGAATTTTTCAAAGTACCGAAAACGTCAGAAATTTTCTAAGTATCGAAAACTTCTGAATGTTTTCTAAGTACCGAAATCGTCAGAATTTTTCTAAGTACCGAAAACTTCTGATTGTTTTCTAAGTACCGAAATCGTCAGAATTTTTCTAAGTACCGTAAAGGTCAGAAATTTTCTAAGTACCGAATTCGTCAGAATTTTTCTAAGTACCGAAAAGGTCAGAAATTTTCTAAGTACCGAAAAGGTCAGAAATTTTCCAAGTACCGAAATCGTCAGAATTTTCTAAGTACCGAAATCGGCAGAATTTTTCTAAGTACCGAAAACGACAGAAATTTTCTAAGTACCGAAATCAACAGAATTTTTCTAAGTACCGTAAAGGTCAGAAATTTTCTAATTACCGAAAAGGTCAGAAATTTTCCAAGTACCGAAAAGGTCAGAAATTTTCCAAGTACCGAAATCGTCAGAATTTTCAAAGTACCGAAATCGGCAGAATTTTTCTAAGTACCGAAAATGTCAGAAATTTTCTAAGTACCAAAGACTTCTGAATGTTTTCTAAGTACCGAAATAGACAGAAATTTTCAAAGTACCGAAAACGTCAGATATTTTCTAAGTACCGAAAAGGTCAGAAATTTTCAAAGTACCGAATTCGACAGAATTTTTCTAAGTACCGAAATCGTCAGAATTTTTCTGAGTACCGATAACGTCAGAAATTTTCTAAGTACCGAAAACTTCTGAATGTTTTCTAAGTTCCGAAAAAGGCAGAAATTTTCTAAGTACCGAAATCGTCGGAATATTTCTAAGTACCGAAATCATCAGAATTTTTCTAAGTACCGAAAACGTCAGAAATTTTCAAAGTACCGAAAAAGGCAGAAATTTTCTAAGTACCGAAATCAACAGAATTTTTCTAAGTTCCGAAATTGACAGAATTTTTCTAAGTACCGAAATCAACAGAATTTCTCTTAGTACCGAAATCGACAAAATTTTTCTAAGTACCGAAAACTTCTGAGTCTTTTCAAAGTTCCGAAAAAGGCAGAAATTTTCCATGTACCGAAATCAACTGAATTTTTCTAAGTACCGAATTCGACAGAATTTTTCTAAGTACCGAAAACTTCTGAATGTTTTCTAAGTACCGAAAAAGGCAGAACTTTTCTAAGATCCGAAATCATCAGAATTTTCTAAGTACCGAAATCGACTGAATTTTTCTAAGTACCGAAATCAACAGAATTTTTCTAAGTACTGAAATCGGAAGAATTTTTCTAAGTACCGAAAACGTCAGAAATTTTCTAAGTATCGAAAACTTCTGAATGTTTTCTAAGTACCGAAATCGTCAGAATTTTTCTAAGTACCGATAACGTCAGAAATTTTCTAAGTACCGAAAACTTCTGAATGTTTTCTAAGCTCCGAAAAAGGCAGAAATTTTCTAAGTACCGAAATCGTCGGAATATTTCTAAGTACCGAAATCGTCTGAATTTTTCTAAGTACCGAAATCGTTTGAAATTTTCTAAATACCGAAAAAGGCAGAAATTTTCTAAGTACCGAAATCAACAGAATTTTTCTAAGTACCGAATTCGACAAAATTTTTCTAAGTACCGAAATCAACAGAATTTTTCTAAGTACCGAAATCGTCAGAATTTTTCAAAGTACCGAGAAGATCAGAAATTTTCAAAGTACCGAAAAAGGCAGAAATTTTCTAAGTACCGAAATCAACAGAATTTTTCTAAGTACCGAAATCGACAGAATTTTTTTAAGTACCGATATCGAAGGAATTTTTCTAAGTACCGAAAACGTCAGAAATTTTCTAAGTACTGAAAACTTCTGAGTCTTTTCAAAGTACCGAAAAAGGCAGAAATTTTCCATGTACCGAAATCAACAGAATTTTTCTAAGTACCGAATTCGACAGAATTTTTCTAAGTTCCGAAAACTTCTGAATGTTTTCTAAGTACCTAAAAAGGCAGAAATTTTCTGAGATCCGAAATCATCAGAATTTTTCTAAGTACCGAAATCGACAGAATTTTTCTAAGTACCGAAATCAACAGAATTTTTCTAAGTACTGAAATCGGAAGAATTTTTCAAAGTACCGAAAACGTCAGAAATTTTCTAAGTATCGAAAACTTCTGAATGTTTTCTAAGTACCGAAATCGTCAGAATTTTTCTAAGTACCGAAAACTTCTGATTGTTTTCTAAGTACCGAAATCGTCAGAATTTTTCTAAGTACCGTAAAGGTCAGAAATTTTCTAAGTACCGAATTCGTCAGAATTTTTCTAAGTACCGAAAAGGTCAGAAATTTTCTAAGTACCGAAAAGGTCAGAAATTTTCCAAGTACCGAAATCGTCAGAATTTTCTAAGTACCGAAATCGGCAGAATTTTTCTAAGTACCGAAAACGACAGAAATTTTCTAAGTACCGAAATCAACAGAATTTTTCTAAGTACCGTAAAGGTCAGAAATTTTCTAATTACCGAAAAGGTCAGAAATTTTCCAAGTACCGAAAAGGTCAGAAATTTTCCAAGTACCGAAATCGTCAGAATTTTCAAAGTACCGAAATCGGCAGAATTTTTCTAAGTACCGAAAATGTCAGAAATTTTCTAAGTACCAAAGACTTCTGAATGTTTTCTAAGTACCGAAATAGACAGAAATTTTCAAAGTACCGAAAACGTCAGATATTTTCTAAGTACCGAAAAGGTCAGAAATTTTCAAAGTACCGAATTCGACAGAATTTTTCTAAGTACCGAAATCGTCAGAATTTTTCTGAGTACCGATAACGTCAGAAATTTTCTAAGTACCGAAAACTTCTGAATGTTTTCTAAGTTCCGAAAAAGGCAGAAATTTTCTAAGTACCGAAATCGTCGGAATATTTCTAAGTACCGAAATCATCAGAATTTTTCTAAGTACCGAAAACGTCAGAAATTTTCAAAGTACCGAAAAAGGCAGAAATTTTCTAAGTACCGAAATCAACAGAATTTTTCTAAGTTCCGAAATTGACAGAATTTTTCTAAGTACCGAAATCAACAGAATTTCTCTTAGTACCGAAATCGACAAAATTTTTCTAAGTACCGAAAACTTCTGAGTCTTTTCAAAGTTCCGAAAAAGGCAGAAATTTTCCATGTACCGAAATCAACTGAATTTTTCTAAGTACCGAATTCGACAGAATTTTTCTAAGTACCGAAAACTTCTGAATGTTTTCTAAGTACCGAAAAAGGCAGAACTTTTCTAAGATCCGAAATCATCAGAATTTTCTAAGTACCGAAATCGACTGAATTTTTCTAAGTACCGAAATCAACAGAATTTTTCTAAGTACTGAAATCGGAAGAATTTTTCTAAGTACCGAAAACGTCAGAAATTTTCTAAGTATCGAAAACTTCTGAATGTTTTCTAAGTACCGAAATCGTCAGAATTTTTCTAAGTACCGATAACGTCAGAAATTTTCTAAGTACCGAAAACTTCTGAATGTTTTCTAAGCTCCGAAAAAGGCAGAAATTTTCTAAGTACCGAAATCGTCGGAATATTTCTAAGTACCGAAATCGTCTGAATTTTTCTAAGTACCGAAATCGTTTGAAATTTTCTAAATACCGAAAAAGGCAGAAATTTTCTAAGTACCGAAATCAACAGAATTTTTCTAAGTACCGAATTCGACAAAATTTTTCTAAGTACCGAAATCAACAGAATTTTTCTAAGTACCGAAATCGTCAGAATTTTTCAAAGTACCGAGAAGATCAGAAATTTTCAAAGTACCGAAAAAGGCAGAAATTTTCTAAGTACCGAATTCAACAGAATTTTTCTAAGTACCGAAATCGACAGAATTTTTTTAAGTACCGATATCGAAGGAATTTTTCTAAGTACCGAAAACGTCAGAAATTTTCTAAGTACTGAAAACTTCTGAGTCTTTTCAAAGTACCGAAAAAGGCAGAAATTTTCCATGTACCGAAATCAACAGAATTTTTCTAAGTACCGAATTCGACAGAATTTTTCTAAGTTCCGAAAACTTCTGAATGTTTTCTAAGTACCTAAAAAGGCAGAAATTTTCTGAGATCCGAAATCATCAGAATTTTTCTAAGTACCGAAATCGACAGAATTTTTCTAAGTACCGAAATCAACAGAATTTTTCTAAGTACTGAAATCGGAAGAATTTTTCAAAGTACCGAAAACGTCAGAAATTTTCTAAGTATCGAAAACTTCTGAATGTTTTCTAAGTACCGAAATCGTCGGAATTTTTCTAAGTAAAGAAATCGTCAGAATTTTTCTAAGTACCAAATTCAACAGAATGTTTTCTAAGTACCGAAATCGTCAGAATTTTTCTAAGTACCGAAAAGGTCAGAAATTTTCTAAGAACCGAAATCGTCAGAATTTTTCTAAGTACCGAAAACTTCTGATTGTTTTCTAAGTACCGAAATCGTCAGAATTTTTCTAAGTACCGTAAAGGTCAGAAATTTTCTAAGTACCGAATTCGTCAGAATTTTTCTAAGTACCGAAAAGGTCAGAAATTTTCTAAGTACCGAAAAGGTCAGAAATTTTCCAAGTACCGAAATCGTCAGAATTTTCTAAGTACCGAAATCGGCAGAATTTTTCTAAGTACCGAAAACGACAGAAATTTTCTAAGTACCGAAATCAACAGAATTTTTCTAAGTACCGTAAAGGTCAGAAATTTTCTAATTACCGAAAAGGTCAGAAATTTTCCAAGTACCGAAAAGGTCAGAAATTTTCCAAGTACCGAAATCGTCAGAATTTTCAAAGTACCGAAATCGGCAGAATTTTTCTAAGTACCGAAAATGTCAGAAATTTTCTAAGTACCAAAGACTTCTGAATGTTTTCTAAGTACCGAAATAGACAGAAATTTTCAAAGTACCGAAAACGTCAGATATTTTCTAAGTACCGAAAAGGTCAGAAATTTTCAAAGTACCGAATTCGACAGAATTTTTCTAAGTACCGAAATCGTCAGAATTTTTCTGAGTACCGATAACGTCAGAAATTTTCTAAGTACCGAAAACTTCTGAATGTTTTCTAAGTTCCGAAAAAGGCAGAAATTTTCTAAGTACCGAAATCGTCGGAATATTTCTAAGTACCGAAATCATCAGAATTTTTCTAAGTACCGAAAACGTCAGAAATTTTCAAAGTACCGAAAAAGGCAGAAATTTTCTAAGTACCGAAATCAACAGAATTTTTCTAAGTTCCGAAATTGACAGAATTTTTCTAAGTACCGAAATCAACAGAATTTCTCTTAGTACCGAAATCGACAAAATTTTTCTAAGTACCGAAAACTTCTGAGTCTTTTCAAAGTTCCGAAAAAGGCAGAAATTTTCCATGTACCGAAATCAACTGAATTTTTCTAAGTACCGAATTCGACAGAATTTTTCTAAGTACCGAAAACTTCTGAATGTTTTCTAAGTACCGAAAAAGGCAGAACTTTTCTAAGATCCGAAATCATCAGAATTTTCTAAGTACCGAAATCGACTGAATTTTTCTAAGTACCGAAATCAACAGAATTTTTCTAAGTACTGAAATCGGAAAAATTTTTCTAAGTACCGAAAACGTCAGAAATTTTCTAAGTATCGAAAACTTCTGAATGTTTTCTAAGTACCGAAATCGTCAGAATTTTTCTAAGTACCGATAACGTCAGAAATTTTCTAAGTACCGAAAACTTCTGAATGTTTTCTAAGCTCCGAAAAAGGCAGAAATTTTCTAAGTACCGAAATCGTCGGAATATTTCTAAGTACCGAAATCGTCTGAATTTTTCTAAGTACCGAAATCGTTTGAAATTTTCTAAATACCGAAAAAGGCAGAAATTTTCTAAGTACCGAAATCAACAGAATTTTTCTAAGTACCGAATTCGACAAAATTTTTCTAAGTACCGAAATCAACAGAATTTTTCTAAGTACCGAAATCGTCAGAATTTTTCAAAGTACCGAGAAGATCAGAAATTTTCAAAGTACCGAAAAAGGCAGAAATTTTCTAAGTACCGAAATCAACAGAATTTTTCTAAGTACCGAAATCGACAGAATTTTTTTAAGTACCGATATCGAAGGAATTTTTCTAAGTACCGTAAACGTCAGAAATTTTCTAAGTACTGAAAACTTCTGAGTCTTTTCAAAGTACCGAAAAAGGCAGAAATTTTCCATGTACCGAAATCAACAGAATTTTTCTAAGTACCGAATTCGACAGAATTTTTCTAAGTTCCGAAAACTTCTGAATGTTTTCTAAGTACCTAAAAAGGCAGAAATTTTCTGAGATCCGAAATCATCAGAATTTTTCTAAGTACCGAAATCGACAGAATTTTTCTAAGTACCGAAATCAACAGAATTTTTCTAAGTACTGAAATCGGAAGAATTTTTCAAAGTACCGAAAACGTCAGAAATTTTCTAAGTATCGAAAACTTCTGAATGTTTTCTAAGTACCGAAATCGTCGGAATTTTTCTAAGTAAAGAAATAGTCAGAATTTTTCTAAGTACCAAATTCAACAGAATGTTTTCTAAGTACCGAAATCGTCAGAATTTTTCTAAGTACCGAAAAGGTCAGAAATTTTCTAAGAACCGAAATCGTCAGAATTTTTCTAAGTACCGAAAACTTCTGAATGTTTTCTAAGTTCCGAAAAAGGCAGAAATTTTCTAAGTAACGAAATCGTCGGAATATTTCTAAGTACCGAAATCGTCGGAATTTTTCTAAGTACCGAAATCGTTTGAAATTTTCTAAATACCGAAAAGGTCAGAAATTTTCTAAGTACCGAAATCATCAGAATTTTTCTAAGTACCGAAAACGTTAGAAATTTTCAAAGTACCGAAAAAGGCAGAAATTTTCTAAGAACAGAAATCAACAGATTTTTTCTAAGTACCGAAATCGACAGAATTTTTCTAAGTACCGAAATCAACAGAATTTTTCTAAGTACCGAATTCGACAGAATTTTTCTAAGTACCGAAACTTTCTGAATGTTTTCTAAGTACCGAAAAAGGCAGAAATTTTCTAAGATCCGAAATCATCAGAAATTTTCTAAGTACCGAAATCGACAGAATTTTTCTAAGTACCGAAATCAACAGAATTTTTCTAAGTACCGAAATCGACAGAATTATTCTAAGTACCGAAATCAACAGAATTTTTCCATGTACCGAATTCGACAGAATTTTTCTAAGTACCAAAATCAACAGAATATTTCTAAGTTCCGAAATCACCAGAATTCTTCTAAGTACCGAAATCGTCAGAATTTTTCAAAGTACCGATAACGTCAGAAATTTTCGAAGTACCGAAAACTTCTGAATGTTTTCTAAGTACCGAATAAGGCAGAAATTTTCTAAGTACCGAAATCGTCGGAATTTTTCTAAGTACCGAAATCGTCTGAATTTTTCTAAGTACCGAAATCGGCAGAATTTTTCTAAGTACCGAAAAGGTCAGAAATTTTCCAAGTACCGAAATCGTCAGAATTTTCTAAGTACCGAAATCGGCAGAATTTTTCTAAGTACCGAAAATGTCAGAAATTTTCTAAGTACCAAAGACTTCTGAATGTTTTCTAAGTACCGAAATCGACAGAAATTTTCAAAGTACCGAAAACGTCAGATATTTTCTAAGTACCAAAAAGGTCAGAAATTTTCAAAGTACCGAAATCAACAGAATTTTTCTAAGTACCAAAATCATTAGAATTATTCTAAGTACCGAAATCAGCAGAATTTTCCTAAGTACCGAAAAAGTCAGAAATTTTCTAAGTATCGATAACTTCTGAATGTTTTCTAAGTACCGAAAACTTCTGAATGTTTTCTAAGTACCGAAAAAGGCAGAAATTTTCTAAGTACCGAAATCGTCGGAATTTTTCTAAGTATCGAAATCGTCAGAATTTTTCTAAGTACCGAAATCGTTTGAAATTTTCTAAATACCGAAAAGGTCAGAAATTTTCTAAGTACCGAAATCATCAGAATTTTTCTAAGTACCGAAAACGTCAGAAATTTTCTAAGTACCGAAAACTTCCGAGTCTTTTCTAAGTACCGAAATCGGCAGAATTTTTCTAAGTACCGAAAATTTCTGAATGTTTAAACAGTATCGAAATCGTAAGAATTTTTCTAAGTACCGAAAACGTCAGAAATTTTCTAAGTACCGAAGACTTCTGAATGTTTTCTAAGTACCGAATTCGTCAGAATTTTTCTAAGTACCGAAAAGGTCAGAAATTTTCTAAGTACCGAAAAGGTCAGAAATTTTCCAAGTACCGAAATCGTCAGAATTTTCTAAGTACCGAAATCGTCGGAATTTTTCTAAGTACCGAAATTGTCAGAATTTTTCTAAGTACCGAAATCATCAGAATTTTTCTAAGTACCGAAATCGGCAGAATTTTTCTAGGTAACGAAAACGTAAGAAATTATCTAAGTACCGAAAAATTCTGATTGTTTTCTAAGTACCGAAATCGTCAGAATTTTTCTAAGTACCGTAAAGGTCAGAAATTTTCTAAGTACCGAAAAGGTCAGAAATTTTCCATGTACCGAAAAGGTCAGAAATTTTCTAAGTACCGAAATCGTCAGAATTTTTCTAAGTACCGAAATCATTAGAATTTTTCTAAGTACCGAAAACGTCAGAAATTTTCTAAGTATCGAAAACTTCTGAATGTTTTCTAAGTACCGAAATCGTCAGAATTTTTCTAAGTACCGAATTCGTCAGAATTTTTCTAAGTACCGAAAAGGTCAGAAATTTTCTAAGTACCGAAAATGTCAGAAATTTTCCAAGTACCGAAATCGTCAGAATTTTCTAAGTACCGAAATCGGCAGAATTTTTCTAAGTACCGAAAACGACAGAAATTTTCTAAGTACCGAAATCAACAGAATTTTTCTAAGTACCGTAAAGGTCAGAAATTTTCTAATTACCGAAAAGGTCAGAAATTTTCTAAGTACCGAAATCGTCAGAATTTTTCTAAGTACCGAAAAGGTCAGAAATTTTCTAAGTACCAAAGACTTCTGAATGTTTTCTAAGTACCGAAATAGACAGAAATTTTCAAAGTACCGAAAACGTCAGATATTTTCTAAGTACCGAAAAGGTCAGAAATTTTCAAAGTACCGAAATCAACAGAATTTTTCTAAGTACCGAAATCATTAGAATTATTCTAAGTACCGAAATCGGCAGAATTTTCCTAAGTCCCGAAAAAGTCAGAAATTTTCTAAGTATCGATAACTTCTGAATGTTTTCTAAGTACCGATAACGTCAGAAATTTTCTAAGTACCGAAATCGTCGAAATTTTTCAAAGTACCGAAATCGTCTGAACTTTTCTAAGTACCGAAATCGTTTGAAATTTTCTAAATACCGAAAAGTTCAGAAATTTTCTTAGTACCGAAAAAGGCAGAAATTTTCTAAGAACCGAAATCAACAGAATTTTTCTAAGTACCGAAATCGACAGAATTATTCTAAGTACAGAAATCAACAGAATTTTTCCATGTACCGAATTCGACAGAATTTTTCTAAGTACCAAAATCAACAGAATATTTCTAAGTTCCGAAATCACCAGAATTCTTCTAAGTACCGAAATCGTCAGAATTTTTCAAAGTACCGATAACGTCAGAAATTTTCTAAGTACCGAAAACTTCTGAATGTTTTCTAAGTACCGAATAAGGCAGAAATTTTCTAAGTACCGAAATCAACAGAATTTTTCTAAGTACCGAAAACGACAGAAATTTTCTTAGTTCCAAAAACTTCTGATTGTTTTCTAAGTACCGAAATCGTCAGAATTTTTCAAAGTACCGTAAAGGTCAGAAATTTTCTAATTACCGAAAAGGTCAGAAATTTTCCAAGTACCGAAAAGGTCAGAAATTTTCTAAGTACCGAAATCGTCAGAATTTTTCTAAGTACCGAAGTCATTAGAATTTTTCTAAGTACCGAAATCGGCAGAATTTTCGTAAGTACCGAAAACGACAGAAATTTTCTTAGTACCAAAAACTTCTGATTGTTTTCTAAGTACCGAAAACTTCTGAATGTTTTCTAAGTACCGAAAATGGCAGAAATTTTCTAAGTACCGAAATCGTCGGAATTTTTCTAAGTATCGAAATCGTCAGAATTTTTCTAAGTACCGAAATCGTTTGAAATTTTCTAAATACCGAAAAGGTCAGAAATTTTCTAAGTACCGAAATCATCAGAATTTTTCTAAGTACCGAAAACGTCAGAAATTTTCTAAGTACCGAAAACTTCCGAGTCTTTTCTAAGTACCGAAATCGGCAGAATTTTTCTAAGTACCGAAAACGTCAGAAATTTTCTAAGTACCGAAGACTTCTGAATGTTTTCTAAGTACCGAAATCGACAGAAATTTTCAAAGTACCGAAAACGTCAGATATTTTCTAAGTACCGAGAAGGTCAGAAATTTTCAAAGTACCAAAATCAACAGAATTTTTCTAAGTACCGAAATCGACAGAATTTTTCTAAGTACCGAAATCAACAGAATTTTTCTAAGTACCGAAATCGGCAGAATTTTCCTAAGTACCGAAAAAGTCAGAAATTTTCTAAGTATCGATAACTTCTGAATGTTTTCTAAGTACCGAAAACTTCTGAATGTTTTCTAAGTACCGAAAAAGGCAGAAATTTTCTAAGTACCGAAATCGTCGGAATTTTTCTAAGTATCGAAATCGTCAGAATTTTTCTAAGTACCGAAATCGTTTGAAATTTTCTAAATACCGAAAAGGTCAGAAATTTTCTAAGTACCGAAATCATCAGAATTTTTCTAAGTACCGAAAACGTCAGAAATTTTCTAAGTACCGAAAACTTCCGAGTCTTTTCTAAGTACCGAAATCGGCAGAATTTTTCTAAGTACCGAAAATTTCTGAATGTTTAAACAGTATCGAAATCGTAAGAATTTTTCTAAGTACCGAAAACGTCAGAAATTTTCTAAGTACCGAAGACTTCTGAATGTTTTCTAAGTACCGAATTCGTCAGAATTTTTCTAAGTACCGAAAAGGTCAGAAATTTTCTAAGTACCGAAAAGGTCAGAAATTTTCCAAGTACCGAAATCGTCAGAATTTTCTAAGTACCGAAATCGTCGGAATTTTTCTAAGTACCGAAATTGTCAGAATTTTTCTAAGTACCGAAAATGTCAGAAATTTTCCAAGTACCGAAATCGTCAGAATTTTCTAAGTACCGAAATCGGCAGAATTTTTCTAAGTACCGAAAACGACAGAAATTTTCTAAGTACCGAAATCAACAGAATTTTTCTAAGTACCGTAAAGGTCAGAAATTTTCTAATTACCGAAAAGGTCAGAAATTTTCTAAGTACCGAAATCGTCAGAATTTTTCTAAGTACCGAAAAGGTCAGAAATTTTCTAAGTACCAAAGACTTCTGAATGTTTTCTAAGTACCGAAATAGACAGAAATTTTCAAAGTACCGAAAACGTCAGATATTTTCTAAGTACCGAAAAGGTCAGAAATTTTCAAAGTACCGAAATCAACAGAATTTTTCTAAGTACCGAAATCATTAGAATTATTCTAAGTACCGAAATCGGCAGAATTTTCCTAAGTCCCGAAAAAGTCAGAAATTTTCTAAGTATCGATAACTTCTGAATGTTTTCTAAGTACCGATAACGTCAGAAATTTTCTAAGTACCGAAATCGTCGAAATTTTTCAAAGTACCGAAATCGTCTGAACTTTTCTAAGTACCGAAATCGTTTGAAATTTTCTAAATACCGAAAAGTTCAGAAATTTTCTTAGTACCGAAAAAGGCAGAAATTTTCTAAGAACCGAAATCAACAGAATTTTTCTAAGTACCGAAATCGACAGAATTATTCTAAGTACAGAAATCAACAGAATTTTTCCATGTACCGAATTCGACAGAATTTTTCTAAGTACCAAAATCAACAGAATATTTCTAAGTTCCGAAATCACCAGAATTCTTCTAAGTACCGAAATCGTCAGAATTTTTCAAAGTACCGATAACGTCAGAAATTTTCTAAGTACCGAAAACTTCTGAATGTTTTCTAAGTACCGAATAAGGCAGAAATTTTCTAAGTACCGAAATCAACAGAATTTTTCTAAGTACCGAAAACGACAGAAATTTTCTTAGTTCCAAAAACTTCTGATTGTTTTCTAAGTACCGAAATCGTCAGAATTTTTCAAAGTACCGTAAAGGTCAGAAATTTTCTAATTACCGAAAAGGTCAGAAATTTTCCAAGTACCGAAAAGGTCAGAAATTTTCTAAGTACCGAAATCGTCAGAATTTTTCTAAGTACCGAAGTCATTAGAATTTTTCTAAGTACCGAAATCGGCAGAATTTTCGTAAGTACCGAAAACGACAGAAATTTTCTTAGTACCAAAAACTTCTGATTGTTTTCTAAGTACCGAAAACTTCTGAATGTTTTCTAAGTACCGAAAATGGCAGAAATTTTCTAAGTACCGAAATCGTCGGAATTTTTCTAAGTATCGAAATCGTCAGAATTTTTCTAAGTACCGAAATCGTTTGAAATTTTCTAAATACCGAAAAGGTCAGAAATTTTCTAAGTACCGAAATCATCAGAATTTTTCTAAGTACCGAAAACGTCAGAAATTTTCTAAGTACCGAAAACTTCCGAGTCTTTTCTAAGTACCGAAATCGGCAGAATTTTTCTAAGTACCGAAAACGTCAGAAATTTTCTAAGTACCGAAGACTTCTGAATGTTTTCTAAGTACCGAAATCGACAGAAATTTTCAAAGTACCGAAAACGTCAGATATTTTCTAAGTACCGAGAAGGTCAGAAATTTTCAAAGTACCAAAATCAACAGAATTTTTCTAAGTACCGAAATCGACAGAATTTTTCTAAGTACCGAAATCAACAGAATTTTTCTAAGTACCGAAATCGGCAGAATTTTCCTAAGTACCGAAAAAGTCAGAAATTTTCTAAGTATCGATAACTTCTGAATGTTTTCTAAGTACCGAATTCGTCAGAATTTTTCTAAGTACCGAAAAGGTCAGAAATTTTCTAAGTACCGAAAAGGTCAGAAATTTTCCAAGTACCGAAATCGTCAGAATTTTCTAAGTACCGAAATCGTCGGAATTTTTCTAAGTACCGAAATTGTCAGAATTTTTCTAAGTACCGAAATCATCAGAATTTTTCTAAGTACCGAAATCGGCAGAATTTTTCTAGGTAACGAAAACGTAAGAAATTATCTAAGTACCGAAAAATTCTGATTGTTTTCTAAGTACCGAAATCGTCAGAATTTTTCTAAGTACCGTAAAGGTCAGAAATTTTCTAAGTACCGAAAAGGTCAGAAATTTTCCATGTACCGAAAAGGTCAGAAATTTTCTAAGTACCGAAATCGTCAGAATTTTTCTAAGTACCGAAATCATTAGAATTTTTCTAAGTACCGAAAACGTCAGAAATTTTCTAAGTATCGAAAACTTCTGAATGTTTTCTAAGTACCGAAATCGTCAGAATTTTTCTAAGTACCGTAAAGGTCAAAAATTTTCTAAGTACCGAATTCGTCAGAATTTTTCTAAGTACCGAAAAGGTCAGAAATTTTCTAAGTACCGAAAAGGTCAGAAATTTTCCAAGTACCGAAATCGTCAGAATTTTCTAAGTACCGAAATCGGCAGAATTTTTCTAAGTACCGAAAACGACAGAAATTTTCTAAGTACCGAAATCAACAGAATTTTTCTAAGTACCGTAAAGGTCAGAAATTTTCTAATTACCGAAAAGGTCAGAAATTTTCTAAGTACCGAAATCGTCAGAATTTTTCTAAGTACCGAAAAGGTCAGAAATTTTCAAAGTACCGAAATCAACAGAATTTTTCTAAGTACCGAAATCATTAGAATTATTCTAAGTACCGAAATCGGCAGAATTTTCCTAAGTCCCGAAAAAGTCAGAAATTTTCTAAGTATCGATAACTTCTGAATGTTTTCTAAGTACCGATAACGTCAGAAATTTTCTAAGTACCGAAATCGTCGAAATTTTTCAAAGTACCGAAATCGTCTGAATTTTTCTAAGTACCGAAATCGTTTGAAATTTTCTAAATACCGAAAAGTTCAGAAATTTTCTAAGTACCGAAAAAGGCAGAAATTTTCTAAGAACCGAAATCAACAGAATTTTTCTAAGTACCGAAATCGACAGAATTATTCTAAGTACAGAAATCAAAAGAATTTTTCCATGTACCGAATTCGACAGAATTTTTCTAAGTACCAAAATCAACAGAATATTTCTAAGTTCCGAAATCACCAGAATTCTTCTAAGTACCGAAATCGTCAGAATTTTTCAAAGTACCGATAACGTCAGAAATTTTCTAAGTACCGAAAACTTCTGAATGTTTTCTAAGTACCGAATAAGGCAGAAATTTTCTAAGTACCGAAATCAACAGAATTTTTCTAAGTACCGAAAACGACAGAAATTTTCTTAGTTCCAAAAACTTCTGATTGTTTTCTAAGTACCGAAATCGTCAGAATTTTTCAAAGTACCGTAAAGGTCAGAAATTTTCTAATTACCGAAAAGGTCAGAAATTTTCCAAGTACCGAAAAGGTCAGAAATTTTCTAAGTACCGAAATCGTCAGAATTTTTCTAAGTACCGAAGTCATTAGAATTTTTCTAAGTACCGAAATCGGCAGAATTTTCGTAAGTACCGAAAACGACAGAAATTTTCTTAGTACCAAAAACTTCTGATTGTTTTCTAAGTACCGAAAACTTCTGAATGTTTTCTAAGTACCGAAAAAGGCAGAAATTTTCTAAGTACCGAAATCGTCGGAATTTTTCTAAGTATCGAAATCGTCAGAATTTTTCTAAGTACCGAAATCGTTTGAAATTTTCTAAATACCGAAAAGGTCAGAAATTTTCTAAGTACCGAAATCATCAGAATTTTTCTAAGTACCGAAAACGTCAGAAATTTTCTAAGTACCGAAAACTTCCGAGTCTTTTCTAAGTACCGAAATCGGCAGAATTTTTCTAAGTACCGAAAATTTCTGAATGTTTAAACAGTATCGAAATCGTAAGAATTTTTCTAAGTACCGAAAACGTCAGAAATTTTCTAAGTACCGAAGACTTCTGAATGTTTTCTAAGTACCGAAATCGACAGAAATTTTCAAAGTACCGAAAACGTCAGATATTTTCTAAGTACCGAAAAGGTCAGAAATTTTCAAAGTACCAAAATCAACAGAATTTTTCTAAGTACCGAAATCGACAGAATTTTTCTAAGTACCGAAATCAACAGAATTTTTCTAAGTACCGAAATCGGCAGAATTTTCCTAAGTACCGAAAAAGTCAGAAATTTTCTAAGTATCGATAACTTCTGAATGTTTTCTAAGTACCGAATTCGTCAGAATTTTTCTAAGTACCGAAAAGGTCAGAAATTTTCTAAGTACCGAAAAGGTCAGAAATTTTCCAAGTACCGAAATCGTCAGAATTTTCTAAGTACCGAAATCGTCGGAATTTTTCTAAGTACCGAAATTGTCAGAATTTTTCTAAGTACCGAAATCATCAGAATTTTTCAAAGTACCGAAATCGGCAGAATTTTTCTAGGTAACGAAAACGTAAGAAATTATCTAAGTACCGAAAAATTCTGATTGTTTTCTAAGTACCGAAATCGTCAGAATTTTTCTAAGTACCGTAAAGGTCAGAAATTTTCTAAGTACCGAAAAGGTCAGAAATTTTCCATGTACCGAAAAGGTCAGAAATTTTCTAAGTACCGAAATCGTCAGAATTTTTCTAAGTACCGAAATCATTAGAATTTTTCTAAGTACCGAAAACGTCAGAAATTTTCTAAGTATCGAAAACTTCTGAATGTTTTCTAAGTACCGAAATCGTCAGAATTTTTCTAAGTACCGTAAAGGTCAAAAATTTTCTAAGTACCGAATTCGTCAGAATTTTTCTAAGTACCGAAAAGGTCAGAAATTTTCTAAGTACCGAAAAGGTCAGAAATTTTCCAAGTACCGAAATCGTCAGAATTTTCTAAGTACCGAAATCGGCAGAATTTTTCTAAGTACCGAAAACGACAGAAATTTTCTAAGTACCGAAATCAACAGAATTTTTCTAAGTACCGTAAAGGTCAGAAATTTTCTAATTACCGAAAAGGTCAGAAATTTTCTAAGTACCGAAATCGTCAGAATTTTTCTAAGTACCGAAAAGGTCAGAAATTTTCTAAGTACCAAAGACTTCTGAATGTTTTCTAAGTACCGAAATAGACAGAAATTTTCAAAGTACCGAAAACGTCAGATATTTTCTAAGTACCGAAAAGGTCAGAAATTTTCAAAGTACCGAAATCAACAGAATTTTTCTAAGTACCGAAATCATTAGAATTATTCTAAGTACCGAAATCGGCAGAATTTTCCTAAGTCCCGAAAAAGTCAGAAATTTTCTAAGTATCGATAACTTCTGAATGTTTTCTAAGTACCGATAACGTCAGAAATTTTCTAAGTACCGAAATCGTCGAAATTTTTCAAAGTACCGAAATCGTCTGAATTTTTCTAAGTACCGAAATCGTTTGAAATTTTCTAAATACTGAAAAGTTCAGAAATTTTCTAAGTACCGAAAAAGGCAGAAATTTTCTAAGAACCGAAATCAACAGAATTTTTCTAAGTACCGAAATCGACAGAATTATTCTAAGTACAGAAATCAACAGAATTTTTCCATGTACCGAATTCGACAGAATTTTTCTAAGTACCAAAATCAACAGAATATTTCTAAGTTCCGAAATCACCAGAATTCTTCTAAGTACCGAAATCGTCAGAATTTTTCAAAGTACCGATAACGTCAGAAATTTTCTAAGTACCGAAAACTTCTGAATGTTTTCTAAGTACCGAATAAGGCAGAAATTTTCTAAGTACCGAAATCAACAGAATTTTTCAAAGTACCGAAAACGACAGAAATTTTCTTAGTTCCAAAAACTTCTGATTGTTTTCTAAGTACCGAAATCGTCAGAATTTTTCAAAGTACCGTAAAGGTCAGAAATTTTCTAATTACCGAAAAGGTCAGAAATTTTCCAAGTACCGAAAAGGTCAGAAATTTTCTAAGTACCGAAATCGTCAGAATTTTTCTAAGTACCGAAGTCATTAGAATTTTTCTAAGTACCGAAATCGGCAGAATTTTCGTAAGTACCGAAAACGACAGAAATTTTCTTAGTACCAAAAACTTCTGATTGTTTTCTAAGTACCGAAAACTTCTGAATGTTTTCTAAGTACCGAAAAAGGCAGAAATTTTCTAAGTACCGAAATCGTCGGAATTTTTCTAAGTATCGAAATCGTCAGAATTTTTCTAAGTACCGAAATCGTTTGAAATTTTCTAAATACCGAAAAGGTCAGAAATTTTCTAAGTACCGAAATCATCAGAATTTTTCTAAGTACCGAAAACGTCAGAAATTTTCTAAGTACCGAAAACTTCCGAGTCTTTTCTAAGTACCGAAATCGGCAGAATTTTTCTAAGTACCGAAAATTTCTGAATGTTTAAACAGTATCGAAATCGTAAGAATTTTTCTAAGTACCGAAAACGTCAGAAATTTTCTAAGTACCGAAGACTTCTGAATGTTTTCTAAGTACCGAAATCGACAGAATTTTTCTAAGTACCGAAAACGTCAGATATTTTCTAAGTACCGAAAACGTCAGAAATTTTCTAAGTACCGATAACTTCCGAGTCTTTTCTAAGTACCGAAATCGGCGGAATTTTTCTAAGTACCGAAATCGTCAGAATTTTTCTAAGTACCGAAATCAACAGAATTTTTCTAAGTACCGAAATCGACAGAATTTTTCTAAGTACCGAAATCAACAGAATTTTTTAACTACCGAATTCGACAGAATTTTTCTAAGTACCGAAATCAACAGAATATTTCTAAGTTCCGAAATCACCAGAATTCTTCTAAGTACCGAAATCGTCAGAATTTTTCAAAGTACCGATAACGTCAGAAATTTTCTAAGTACCGAAAACTTCTGAATGTTTTCTAAGTACCGAATAAGGCAGAAATTTTCTAAGTACCGAAATCAACAGAATTTTTCTAAGTACCGAAAACGACAGAAATTTTCTTAGTTCCAAAAACTTCTGATTGTTTTCTAAGTACCGAAATCGTCAGAATTTTTCAAAGTACCGTAAAGGTCAGAAATTTTCTAATTACCGAAAAGGTCAGAAATTTTCCAAGTACCGAAAAGGTCAAAAATTTTCTAAGTACCGAAATCGTCAGAATTTTTCTAAGTACCGAAGTCATTAGAATTTTTCTAAGTACCGAAATCGGCAGAATTTTCGTAAGTACCGAAAACGACAGAAATTTTCTTAGTACCAAAAACTTCTGATTGTTTTCTAAGTACCGAAAACTTCTGAATGTTTTCTAAGTACCGAAAAAGGCAGAAATTTTCTAAGTACCGAAATCGTCGGAATTTTTCTAAGTATCGAAATCGTCAGAATTTTTCTAAGTACCGAAATCGTTTGAAATTTTCTAAATACCGAAAAGGTCAGAAATTTTCTAAGTACCGAAATCATCAGAATTTTTCTAAGTACCGAAAACGTCAGAAATTTTCTAAGTACCGAAAACTTCCGAGTCTTTTCTAAGTACCGAAATCGGCAGAATTTTTCTAAGTACCGAAAATTTCTGAATGTTTAAACAGTATCGAAATCGTAAGAATTTTTCTAAGTACCGAAAACGTCAGAAATTTTCTAAGTACCGAAGACTTCTGAATGTTTTCTAAGTACCGAAATCGACAGAATTTTTCTAAGTACCGAAAACGTCAGATATTTTCTAAGTACCGAAAACGTCAGAAATTTTCTAAGTACCGATAACTTCCGAGTCTTTTCTAAGTACCGAAATCGGCGGAATTTTTCTAAGTACCGAAATCGTCAGAATTTTTCTAAGTACCGAAATCAACAGAATTTTTCTAAGTACCGAAATCGACAGAATTTTTCTAAGTACCGAAATCAACAGAATTTTTTAAGTACCGAATTCGACAGAATTTTTCTAAGTACCGAAATCAACAGAATATTTCTAAGTTCCGAAATCACCAGAATTTTTCTAAGTACCGAAATCAACAGAATTTTTCTAAGAACCGAATTCGACAGAATTTTTCTAAGTACCGAAATCGTCAGAATTTTTCTGAGTACCGATAACGTCAGAAATTTTCTAAGTACCGAAAACTTCTGAATGTTTTCTAAGTTCCGAAAAAGGCAGAAATTTTCTAAGTACCGAAATCGTCGGAATATTTCTAAGTACCGAAATCATCAGAATTTTTCTAAGTACCGAAAACGTCAGAAATTTTCAAAGTACCGAAAAAGGCAGAAATTTTCTAAGTACCGAAATCAACAGAATTTTTCTAAGTTCCGAAATTGACAGAATTTTTCTAAGTACCGAAATCAACAGAATTTCTCTTAGTACCGAAATCGACAAAATTTTTCTAAGTACCGAAAACTTCTGAGTCTTTTCAAAGTTCCGAAAAAGGCAGAAATTTTCCATGTACCGAAATCAACTGAATTTTTCTAAGTACCGAATTCGACAGAATTTTTCTAAGTACCGAAAACTTCTGAATGTTTTCTAAGCTCCGAAAAAGGCAGAACTTTTCTAAGTACCGAAATCGTCGGAATATTTCTAAGTACCGAAATCGTCTGAATTTTTCTAAGTACCGAAATCGTTTGAAATTTTCTAAATACCGAAAAAGGCAGAAATTTTCTAAGTACCGAAATCAACAGAATTTTTCTAAGTACCGAATTCGACAAAATTTTTCTAAGTACCGAAATCAACAGAATTTTTCAAAGTACCGAGAAGATCAGAAATTTTCAAAGTACCGAAAAAGGCAGAAATTTTCTAAGTAAAGAAATCAACAGAATTTTTCTAAGTACCGAAATCGACAGAATTTTTTTAAGTACCGATATCGAAGGAATTTTTCTAAGTACCGAAAACGTCAGAAATTTTCTAAGTACTGAAAACTTCTGAGTCTTTTCAAAGTACCGAAAAAGGCAGAAATTTTCCATGTACCGAAATCAACAGAATTTTTCTAAGTACCGAATTCGACAGAATTTTTCTAAGTTCCGAAAACTTCTGAATGTTTTCTAAGTACCTAAAAAGGCAGAAATTTTCTGAGATCCGAAATCATCAGAATTTTTCTAAGTACCGAAATCGACAGAATTTTTCTAAGTACCGAAATCAACAGAATTTTTCTAAGTACTGAAATCGGAAGAATTTTTCAAAGTACCGAAAACGTCAGAAATTTTCTAAGTATCGAAAACTTCTGAATGTTTTCTAAGTACCGAAATCGTCGGAATTTTTCTAAGTAAAGAAATCGTCAGAATTTTTCTAAGTACCAAATTCAACAGAATGTTTTCTAAGTACCGAAATCGTCAGAATTTTTCTAAGTACCGAAAAGGTCAGAAATTTTCTAAGAACCGAAATCGTCAGAATTTTTCTAAGTACCGAAAACTTCTGAATGTTTTCTAAGTTCCGAAAAAGGCAGAAATTTTCTAAGTAACGAAATCGTCGGAATATTTCTAAGTACCGAAATCGTCGGAATTTTTCTAAGTACCGAAATCGTTTGAAATTTTCTAAATACCAAAAAGGTCAGAAATTTTCTAAGTACCGAAATCATCAGAATTTTTCTAAGTACCGAAAACGTTAGAAATTTTCAAAGTACCGAAAAAGGCAGAAATTTTCAAAGTACAGAAATCAACAGATTTTTTCTAAGTACCGAAATCGACAGAATTTTTCTAAGTACCGAAATCAACAGAATTTTTCTAAGTACCGAATTCGACAGAATTTTTCTAAGTACCGAAACTTTCTGAATGTTTTCTAAGTACCGAAAAAGACAGAAATTTTCTAAGATCCGAAATCATCAGAAATTTTCTAAGTACCGAAATCGACAGAATTTTTCGAAGTACCGAAATCAACAGAATTTTTCTAAGTACCGAATTCGACAAAATTTTTCTAAGTACCGAAATCATCAGAATTTTTCTAAGTACCGAAATCGACAGAATTTTTCTAAGTACCGAAATCAACAGAATTTTTCTAAGTACTGAAATCGGAAGAATTTTTCAAAGTACCGAAAACGTCAGAAATTTTCTAAGTACCGAAAACTTCTGAATGTTTTCTAAGTACCGATATCGAAGGAATTTTTTAAGTACCGAAAACGTCAGAAATTTTCTAAGTACTGAAAACGTCAGAAATTTTCTAAGTATCGAAAACTTCTGAATGTTTTCCTAGTACCGAAATCGTCGGAATTTTTCTAAGTAAAGAAATCGTCAGAATTTTTCTAAGTACCAAATTCAACAGAATTTTTCTAAGTACCGAAATCGACAGAATTTGTCTAAGTACCGAAATCATCAGAATTTTTCTAAGTACCGAAAACGTCAGAAATTTTCTAAGTACCGAAATCATCAGAATTTTTCTAAGTACCGAAAACGTTAGAAATTTTCAAAGTACCGAAAAAGGCAGAAATTTTCTAAGTACCGAAATCAACAGAATTTTTCTAAGTACCGAATTCGACAAAATTTTTCTAAGTACCGAAATCAACAGAATTTTTCTAAGTACCGAAATCGTCAGAATTTTTCTAAGTACCGAGAAGATCAGAAATTTTCAAAGTACCGAAAAAGGCAGAAATTTTCTAAGTACCGAAATCAACAGAATTTTTCTAAGTACCGAAATCGACAGAATTTTTTTAAGTACCGATATCAAAGGAATTTTTCTAAGTACCGAAAACGTCAGAAATTTTCTAAGTACTGAAAACTTCTGAGTCTTTTCAAAATACCGAAAAGGGAAAAATTTTCCATGTACCGAAATCAACAGAATATTTCTAAGTACCGAATTCGACAGAATTTTTCTAAGTTCCGAAAACTTCTGAATGTTTTCTAAGTTCCGAAAAAGGCAGAAATTTTCTAAGTACCGAAATCGTCGGAATATTTCTAAGTACCGAAATCGTCTGAATTTTTCTAAGTACCGAAATCGTTTGAAATTTTCTAAATACCGAAAAGGTCAGAAATTTTCTAAGTACCGAAATCATCAGAATTTTTCTAAGTACCGAAAACGTCAGAAATTTTCAAAGTACCGAAAAAGGCAGAAATTTTCTAAGTACCGAAATCAACAGAATTTTTCTAAGTTCCGAAATTGACAGAATTTTTCTAAGTACCGAAATCAACAGAATTTCTCTTAGTACCGAAATCGACAAAATTTTTCTAAGTACCGAAAACTTCTGAGTCTTTTCAAAGTTCCGAAAAAGGCAGAAATTTTCCATGTACCGAAATCAACTGAATTTTTCTAAGTACCGAATTCGACAGAATTTTTCTAAGTACCGAAAACTTCTGAATGTTTTCTAAGTACCGAAAAAGGCAGAACTTTTCTAAGATCCGAAATCAACAGAATTTTTCTAAGTACCGAAATCGACAGAATTTTTTTAAGTACCGATATCGAAGGAATTTTTCTAAGTACCGAAAACGTCAGAAATTTTCTAAGTACTGAAAACTTCTGAGTCTTTTCAAAGTACCGAAAAAGGCAGAAATTTTCCATGTACCGAAATCAACAGAATTTTTCTAAGTACCGAATTCGACAGAATTTTTCTAAGTTCCGAAAACTTCTGAATGTTTTCTAAGTACCTAAAAAGGCAGAAATTTTCTGAGATCCGAAATCATCAGAATTTTTCTAAGTACCGAAATCGACAGAATTTTTCTAAGTACCGAAATCAACAGAATTTTTCTAAGTACTGAAATCGGAAGAATTTTTCAAAGTACCGAAAACGTCAGAAATTTTCTAAGTATCGAAAACTTCTGAATGTTTTCTAAGTACCGAAATCGTCGGAATTTTTCTAAGTAAAGAAATCGTCAGAATTTTTCTAAGTACCAAATTCAACAGAATGTTTTCTAAGTACCGAAATCGTCAGAATTTTTCTAAGTACCGAAAAGGTCAGAAATTTTCTAAGAACCGAAATCGTCAGAATTTTTCTAAGTACCGAAAACTTCTGAATGTTTTCTAAGTTCCGAAAAAGGCAGAAGTTTTCTAAGTAACGAAATCGTCGGAATATTTCTAAGTACCGAAATCGTCGGAATTTTTCTAAGTACCGAAATCGTTTGAAATTTTCTAAATACCAAAAAGGTCAGAAATTTTCTAAGTACCGAAATCATCAGAATTTTTCTAAGTACCGAAAACGTTAGAAATTTTCAAAGTACCAAAAAGGCAGAAATTTTCTAAGTACAGAAATCAACAGATTTTTTCTAAGTACCGAAATCGACAGAATTTTTCTAAGTACCGAAATCAACAGAATTTTTCTAAGTACCGAATTCGACAGAATTTTTCTAAGTACCGAAACTTTCTGAATGTTTTCTAAGTACCGAAAAAGGCAGAAATTTTCTAAGATCCGAAATCATCAGAAATTTTCTAAGTACCGAAATCGACAGAATTTTTCTAAGTACCGAAATCAACAGAATTTTTCTAAGTACCGAATTCGACAAAATTTTTCTAAGTACCGAAATCATCAGAATTTTTCTAAGTACCGAAATCGACAGAATTTTTCTAAGTACCGAAATCAACAGAATTTTTCTAAGTACTGAAATCGGAAGAATTTTTCAAAGTACCGAAAACGTCAGAAATTTTCTAAGTACCGAAAACTTCTGAATGTTTTCTAAGTACCGATATCGAAGGAATTTTTTAAGTACCGAAAACGTCAGAAATTTTTTAAGTACTGAAAACGTCAGAAATTTTCTAAGTATCGAAAACTTCTGAATGTTTTCCTAGTACCGAAATCGTCGGAATTTTTCTAAGTAAAGAAATCGTCAGAATTTTTCTAAGTACCAAATTCAACAGAATTTTTCTAAGTACCGAAATCGACAGAATTTGTCTAAGTACCGAAATCATCAGAATTTTTCTAAGTACCGAAAACGTCAGAAATTTTCTAAGTACCGAAATCATCAGAATTTTTCTAAGTACCGAAAACGTTAGAAATTTTCAAAGTACCGAAAAAGGCAGAAATTTTCTAAGTACCGAAATCAACAGAATTTTTCTAAGTACCGAAATCGACAGAATTTTTTTAAGTACCGATATCGAAGGAATTTTTCTAAGTACCGAAAACGTCAGAAATTTTCTAAGTACTGAAAACTTCTGAGTCTTTTCAAAATACCGAAAAAGGCAGAAATTTTCCATGTACCGAAATCAACAGAATTTTTCTAAGTACCGAATTCGACAGAATTTTTCTAAGTTCCGAAAACTTCTGAATGTTTTCTAAGTTCCGAAAAAGGCAGAAATTTTCTAAGTACCGAAATCGTCGGAATATTTCTAAGTACCGAAATCGTCTGAATTTTTCTAAGTACCGAAATCGTTTGAAATTTTCTAAATACCGAAAAGGTCAGAAATTTTCTAAGTACCGAAATCATCAGAATTTTTCTAAGTACCGAAAACGTCAGAAATTTTCAAAGTACCGAAAAAGGCAGAAATTTTCTAAGTACCGAAATCAACAGAATTTTTCTAAGTTCCGAAATTGACAGAATTTTTCTAAGTACCGAAATCAACAGAATTTCTCTTAGTACCGAAATCGACAAAATTTTTCTAAGTACCGAAAACTTCTGAGTCTTTTCAAAGTTCCGAAAAAGGCAGAAATTTTCCATGTACCGAAATCAACTGAATTTTTCTAAGTACCGAATTCGACAGAATTTTTCTAAGTACCGAAAACTTCTGAATGTTTTCTAAGTACCGAAAAAGGCAGAACTTTTCTAAGATCCGAAATCATCAGAATTTTCTAAGTACCGAAATCGACTGAATTTTTCTAAGTACCGAAATCAACAGAATTTTTCTAAGTACTGAAATCGGAAGAATTTTTCTAAGTACCGATAACGTCAGAAATTTTCTAAGTACCGAAAACTTCTGAATGTTTTCTAAGCTCCGAAAAAGGCAGAAATTTTCTAAGTACCGAAATCGTCGGAATATTTCTAAGTACCGAAATCGTCTGAATTTTTCTAAGTACCGAAATCGTTTGAAATTTTCTAAATACCGAAAAAGGCAGAAATTTTCTAAGTACCGAAATCAACAGAATTTTTCTAAGTACCGAATTCGACAAAATTTTTCTAAGTACCGAAATCAACAGAATTTTTCTAAGTACCGAAATCGTCAGAATTTTTCAAAGTACCGAGAAGATCAGAAATTTTCAAAGTACCGAAAAAGGCAGAAATTTTCTAAGTACCGAAATCAACAGAATTTTTCTAAGTACCGAAATCGACAGAATTTTTTTAAGTACCGATATCGAAGGAATTTTTCTAAGTACCGAAAACGTCAGAAATTTTCTAAGTACTGAAAACTTCTGAGTCTTTTCAAAGTACCGAAAAAGGCAGAAATTTTCCATGTACCGAAATCATCAGAATTTTTCTAAGTACCGAAATCGACAGAATTTTTCTAAGTACCGAAATCAACAGAATTTTTCTAAGTACTGAAATCGGAAGAATTTTTCAAAGTACCGAAAACGTCAGAAATTTTCTAAGTATCGAAAACTTCTGAATGTTTTCTAAGTACCGAAATCGTCGGAATTTTTCTAAGTAAAGAAATCGTCAGAATTTTTCTAAGTACCAAATTCAACAGAATGTTTTCTAAGTACCGAAATCGTCAGAATTTTTCTAAGTACCGAAAAGGTCAGAAATTTTCTAAGAACCGAAATCGTCAGAATTTTTCTAAGTACCGAAAACTTCTGAATGTTTTCTAAGTTCCGAAAAAGGCAGAAATTTTCTAAGTAACGAAATCGTCGGAATATTTCTAAGTACCGAAATCGTCGGAATTTTTCTAAGTACCGAAATCGTTTGAAATTTTCTAAATACCGAAAAGGTCAGAAATTTTCTAAGTACCGAAATCATCAGAATTTTTCTAAGTACCGAAAACGTTAGAAATTTTCAAAGTACCGAAAAAGGCAGAAATTTTCTAAGTACAGAAATCAACAGATTTTTTCTAAGTACCGAAATCGACAGAATTTTTCTAAGTACCGAAATCAACAGAATTTTTCTAAGTACCGAATTCGACAGAATTTTTCTAAGTACCGAAACTTTCTGAATGTTTTCTAAGTACCGAAAAAGGCAGAAATTTTCTAAGATCCGAAATCATCAGAAATTTTCTAAGTACCGAAATCGACAGAATTTTTCTAAGTACCGAAATCAACAGAATTTTTCTAAGTACCGAATTCGACAAAATTTTTCTAAGTACCGAAATCATCAGAATTTTTCTAAGTACCGAAATCGACAGAATTTTTCTAAGTACCGAAATCAACAGAATTTTTCTAAGTACTGAAATCGAAAGAATTTTTCAAAGTACCGAAAACGTCAGAAATTTTCTAAGTACCGAAAACTTCTGAATGTTTTCTAAGTACCGATATCGAAGGAATTTTTTAAGTACCGAAAACGTCAGAAATTTTCTAAGTACTGAAAACGTCAGAAATTTTCTAAGTATCGAAAACTTCTGAATGTTTTCCTAGTACCGAAATCGTCGGAATTTTTCTAAGTACCGAAATCGACAGAATTTTTCTAAGTACCGAAATCAACAGAATTTTTCTAAGTACCGAATTCGACAAAATTTTTCTAAGTACCGAAATCATCAGAATTTTTCTAAGTACCGAAATCGACAGAATTTTTCTAAGTACCGAAATCAACAGAATTTTTCTAAGTACCGAAATCGTCAGAATTTTTCTAAGTACCGATAACGTCAGAAATTTTCTAAGTACCGAAAACTTCTGAATGTTTTCTAAGCTCCGAAAAAGGCAGAAATTTTCTAAGTACCGAAATCAACAGAATTTTCTAAGTACCGAAATCGACTGAATTTTTCTAAGTACCGAAATCAACAGAATTTTTCTAAGTACTGAAATCGTCAGAATTTTTCTAAGTACCGATAACGTCAGAAATTTTCTAAGTACCGAAAACTTCTGAATGTTTTCTAAGCTCCGAAAAAGGCAGAAATTTTCTAAGTACCGAAATCGTCGGAATATTTCTAAGTACCGAAATCGTCTGAATTTTTCTAAGTACCGAAATCGTTTGAAATTTTCTAAATACCGAAAAAGGCAGAAATTTTCTAAGTACCGAAATCAACAGAATTTTTCTAAGTACCGAATTCGACAAAATTTTTCTAAGTACCGAAATCAACAGAATTTTTCTAAGTACCGAAATCGTCAGAATTTTTCAAAGTACCGAGAAGATCAGAAATTTTCAAAGTACCAAAAAATGCAGAAATTTTCTAAGTACCGAAATCAACAGAATTTTTCTAAGTACCGAAATCGACAGAATTTTTTTAAGTACCGATATCGAAGGAATTTTTCTAAGTACCGAAAACGTCAGAAATTTTCTAAGTACTGAAAACTTCTGAGTCTTTTCAAAGTACCGAAAAAGGCAGAAATTTTCCATGTACCGAAATCAACAGAATTTTTCTAAGTACCGAATTCGACAGAATTTTTCTAAGTTCCGAAAACTTCTGAATGTTTTCTAAGTACCTAAAAAGGCAGAAATTTTCTGAGATCCGAAATCATCAGAATTTTTCTAAGTACCGAAATCGACAGAATTTTTCTAAGTACCGAAATCAACAGAATTTTTCTAAGTACTGAAATCGGAAGAATTTTTCAAAGTACCGAAAACGTCAGAAATTTTCTAAGTATCGAAAACTTCTGAATGTTTTCTAAGTACCGAAATCGTCGGAATTTTTCTAAGTAAAGAAATCGTCAGAATTTTTCTAAGTACCAAATTCAACAGAATGTTTTCTAAGTACCGAAATCGTCAGAATTTTTCTAAGTACCGAAAAGGTCAGAAATTTTCTAAGAACCGAAATCATCAGAATTTTTCTAAGTACCGAAAACTTCTGAATGTTTTCTAAGTTCCGAAAAAGGCAGAAATTTTCTAAGTAACGAAATCGTCGGAATATTTCTAAGTACCGAAATCGTCGGAATTTTTCTAAGTACCGAAATCGTTTGAAATTTTCTAAATACCGAAAAGGTCAGAAATTTTCTAAGTACCGAAATCATCAGAATTTTTCTAAGTACCGAAAACGTTAGAAATTTTCAAAGTACCGAAAAAGGCAGAAATTTTCTAAGTACAGAAATCAACAGATTTTTTCTAAGTACCGAAATCGACAGAATTTTTCTAAGTACCGAAATCAACAGAATTTTTCTAAGTACCGAATTCGACAGAATTTTTCTAAGTACCGAAACTTTCTGAATGTTTTCTAAGTACCGAAAAAGGCAGAAATTTTCTAAGTACCGAAATCAACAGAATTTTTCTAAGTACCGAAATCGACAGAATTTTTTTAAGTACCGATATCGAAGGAATTTTTCTAAGTACCGAAAACGTCAGAAATTTTCTAAGTACTGAAAACTTCTGAGTCTTTTCAAAGTACCGAAAAAGGCAGAAATTTTCCATGTACCGAAATCAACAGAATTTTTCTAAGTACCGAATTCGACAGAATTTTTCTAAGTTCCGAAAACTTCTGAATGTTTTCTAAGTACCTGAAAAGGCAGAAATTTTCTGAGATCCGAAATCATCAGAATTTTTCTAAGTACCGAAATCGACAGAATTTTTCTAAGTACCGAAATCAACAGAATTTTTCTAAGTACTGAAATCGGAAGAATTTTTCAAAGTACCGAAAACGTCAGAAATTTTCTAAGAACCGAAATCGTCAGAATTTTTCTAAGTACCGAAAACTTCTGAATGTTTTCTAAGTTCCGAAAAAGGCAGAAATTTTCTAAGTAACGAAATCGTCGGAATATTTCTAAGTACCGAAATCAACAGAATTTCTCTTAGTACCGAAATCGACAAAATTTTTCTAAGTACCGAAAACTTCTGAGTCTTTTCAAAGTTCCGAAAAAGGCAGAAATTTTCCATGTACCGAAATCAACTGAATTTTTCTAAGTACCGAATTCGACAGAATTTTTCTAAGTACCGAAAACTTCTGAATGTTTTCTAAGTACCGAAAAAGGCAGAACTTTTCTAAGATCCGAAATCATCAGAATTTTCTAAGTACCGAAATCGACTGAATTTTTCTAAGTACCGAAATCAACAGAATTTTTCTAAGTACTGAAATCGGAAGAATTTTTCTAAGTACCGAAAACGTCAGAAATTTTCTAAGTATCGAAAACTTCTGAATGTTTTCTAAGTACCGAAATCGTCAGAATTTTTCTAAGTACCGAAAAGGTCAGAAATTTTCTAAGTACCGAAATCGTCAGAATTTTTCTAAGTACCGATAACGTCAGAAATTTTCTAAGTACCGAAAACTTCTGAATGTTTTCTAAGCTCCGAAAAAGGCAGAAATTTTCTAAGTACCGAAATCGTCGGAATATTTCTAAGTACCGAAATCGTCTGAATTTTTCTAAGTACCGAAATCGTTTGAAATTTTCTAAATACCGAAAAAGGCAGAAATTTTCTAAGTACCGAAATCAACAGAATTTTTCTAAGTACCGAATTCGACAAAATTTTTCTAAGTACCGAAATCAACAGAATTTTTCTAAGTACCGAAATCGTCAGAATTTTTCTAAGTACCGAGAAGATCAGAAATTTTCAAAGTACCGAAAAAGGCAGAAATTTTCTGAGATCCGAAATCATCAGAATTTTTCTAAGTACCGAAATCGACAGAATTTTTCTAAGTACCGAAATCAACAGAATTTTTCTAAGTACTGAAATCGGAAGAATTTTTCAAAGTACCGAAAACGTCAGAAATTTTCTAAGTATCGAAAACTTCTGAATGTTTTCTAAGTACCGAAATCGTCGGAATTTTTCTAAGTAAAGAAATCGTCAGAATTTTTCTAAGTACCAAATTCAACAGAATGTTTTCTAAGTACCGAAATCGTCAGAATTTTTCTAAGTACCGAAAAGGTCAGAAATTTTCTAAGAACCGAAATCATCAGAATTTTTCTAAGTACCGAAAACTTCTGAATGTTTTCTAAGTTCCGAAAAAGGCAGAAATTTTCTAAGTAACGAAATCGTCGGAATATTTCTAAGTACCGAAATCGTCGGAATTTTTCTAAGTACCGAAATCGTTTGAAATTTTCTAAATACCGAAAAGGTCAGAAATTTTCTAAGTACCGAAATCATCAGAATTTTTCTAAGTACCGAAAACGTTAGAAATTTTCAAAGTACCGAAAAAGGCAGAAATTTTCTAAGTACAGAAATCAACAGATTTTTTCTAAGTACCGAAATCGACAGAATTTTTCTAAGTACCGAAATCAACAGAATTTTTCTAAGTACCGAATTCGACAGAATTTTTCTAAGTACCGAAACTTTCTGAATGTTTTCTAAGTACCGAAAAAGGCAGAAATTTTCTAAGTACCGAAATCAACAGAATTTTCTAAGTACCGAAATCGACTGAATTTTTCTAAGTACCGAAATCAACAGAATTTTTCTAAGTACTGAAATCGGAAGAATTTTTCTAAGTACCGAAAACGTCAGAAATTTTCTAAGTATCGAAAACTTCTGAATGTGTTCTAAGTACCGAAATCGTCAGAATTTTTCTAAGTACCGAAAAGGTCAGAAATTTTCTAAGTACCGAAATCGTCAGAATTTTTCTAAGTACCGATAACGTCAGAAATTTTCTAAGTACCGAAAACTTCTGAATGTTTTCTAAGCTCCGAAAAAGGCAGAAATTTTCTAAGTACCGAAATCGTCGGAATATTTCTAAGTACCGAAATCGTCTGAATTTTTCTAAGTACCGAAATCGTTTGAAATTTTCTAAATACCGAAAAAGGCAGAAATTTTCTAAGTACCGAAATCAACAGAATTTTTCTAAGTACCGAATTCGACAAAATTTTTCTAAGTACCGAAATCAACAGAATTTTTCTAAGTACCGAAATCGTCAGAATTTTTCAAAGTACCGAGAAGATCAGAAATTTTCAAAGTACCGAAAAAGGCAGAAATTTTCTAAGTACCGAAATCAACAGAATTTTTCTAAGTACCGAAATCGACAGAATTTTTTTAAGTACCGATATCGAAGGAATTTTTCTAAGTACCGAAAACGTCAGAAATTTTCTAAGTACTGAAAACTTCTGAGTCTTTTCAAAGTACCGAAAAAGGCAGAAATTTTCCATGTACCGAAATCAACAGAATTTTTCTAAGTACCGAATTCGACAGAATTTTTCTAAGTTCCGAAAACTTCTGAATGTTTTCTAAGTACCTAAAAAGGCAGAAATTTTCTGAGATCCGAAATCATCAGAATTTTTCTAAGTACCGAAATCGACAGAATTTTTCTAAGTACCGAAATCAACAGAATTTTTCTAAGTACTGAAATCGGAAGAATTTTTCAAAGTACCGAAAACGTCAGAAATTTTCTAAGAACCGAAATCGTCAGAATTTTTCTAAGTACCGAAAACTTCTGAATGTTTTCTAAGTTCCGAAAAAGGCAGAAATTTTCTAAGTAACGAAATCGTCGGAATATTTCTAAGTACCGAAATCAACAGAATTTCTCTTAGTACCGAAATCGACAAAATTTTTCTAAGTACCGAAAACTTCTGAGTCTTTTCAAAGTTCCGAAAAAGGCAGAAATTTTCCATGTACCGAAATCAACTGAATTTTTCTAAGTACCGAATTCGACAGAATTTTTCTAAGTACCGAAAACTTCTGAATGTTTTCTAAGTACCGAAAAAGGCAGAACTTTTCTAAGATCCGAAATCATCAGAATTTTCTAAGTACCGAAATCGACTGAATTTTTCTAAGTACCGAAATCAACAGAATTTTTCTAAGTACTGAAATCGGAAGAATTTTTCTAAGTACCGAAAACGTCAGAAATTTTCTAAGTATCGAAAACTTCTGAATGTTTTCTAAGTACCGAAATCGTCAGAATTTTTCTAAGTACCGAAAAGGTCAGAAATTTTCTAAGTACCGAAATCGTCAGAATTTTTCTAAGTACCGATAACGTCAGAAATTTTCTAAGTACCGAAAACTTCTGAATGTTTTCTAAGCTCCGAAAAAGGCAGAAATTTTCTAAGTACCGAAATCGTCGGAATATTTCTAAGTACCGAAATCGTCTGAATTTTTCTAAGTACCGAAATCGTTTGAAATTTTCTAAATACCGAAAAAGGCAGAAATTTTCTAAGTACCGAAATCAACAAAATTTTTCTAAGTACCGAATTCGACAAAATTTTTCTAAGTACCGAAATCAACAGAATTTTTCTAAGTACCGAAATCGTCAGAATTTTTCTAAGTACCGAGAAGATCAGAAATTTTCAAAGTACCGAAAAAGGCAGAAATTTTCTGAGATCCGAAATCATCAGAATTTTTCTAAGTACCGAAATCGACAGAATTTTTCTAAGTACCGAAATCAACAGAATTTTTCTAAGTACTGAAATCGGAAGAATTTTTCAAAGTACCGAAAACGTCAGAAATTTTCTAAGTATCGAAAACTTCTGAATGTTTTCTAAGTACCGAAATCGTCGGAATTTTTCTAAGTAAAGAAATCGTCAGAATTTTTCTAAGTACCAAATTCAACAGAATGTTTTCTAAGTACCGAAATCGTCAGAATTTTTCTAAGTACCGAAAAGGTCAGAAATTTTCTAAGAACCGAAATCGTCAGAATTTTTCTAAGTACCGAAAACTTCTGAATGTTTTCTAAGTTCCGAAAAAGGCAGAAATTTTCTAAGTAACGAAATCGTCGGAATATTTCTAAGTACCGAAATCGTCGGAATTTTTCTAAGTACCGAAATCGTTTGAAATTTTCTAAATACAGAAAAGGTCAGAAATTTTCTAAGTACCGAAATCAACAGATTTTTTCTAAGTACCGAAATCGACAGAATTTATCTAAGTACCGAAATCAACAGAATTTTTCTAAGTACCGAATTCGACAGAATTTTTCTAAGTACCGAAACTTTCTGAATGTTTTCTAAGTACCGAAAAAGGCAGAAATTTTCTAAGATCCGAAATCATCAGAATTTTTCTAAGTACCGAAATCGACAGAATTTTTCTAAGTACCGAAATCAACAGAATTTTTCTAAGTTCGGAATTCGACAGAAATTTTCTAAGTACCGAAAACTTCTGAATGTTTTCTAAGTACCGATATCGAAGGAATTTTTTAAGTACTGAAAACGTCAGAAATTTTCTAAGTACTGAAAACGTCAGAAATTTTCTAAGTATCGAAAACTTCTGAATGTTTTCCAAGTACCGAAATCGTCGGAATTTTTCTAAGTAAAGAAATCGTCAGAATTTTTCTAAGTACCAAATTCAACAGAATTTTTCTAAGTACCGAAATCGACAGAATTTGTCTAAGTACCGAAATCAACAGAATTTTTCTAAGTACCGAATTCGACAAAATTTTTTTAAGTACCGATATCGAAGGAATTTTTCTAAGTACCGAAAACGTCAGAAATTTTCTAAGCACTGAAAACTTCTGAGTCTTTTCAAAGTACCGAAAAAGGCAGAAATTTTCCATGTACCGAAATCGTCAGAATTTTTCAAAGTACCGATAACGTCAGAAATTTTCAAAGTACCGAAAACTTCTGAATGTTTTCTAAGTACCGAATAAGGCAGAAATTTTCTAAGTACCGAAATCGTCGGAATTTTTCTAAGTACCGAAATCGTCTGAATTTTTCTAAGTACCGAAATCGTTTGAAATTTTCTAAATACCGAAAAGGTCAGAAATTTTCTGAGTACCGAAGTCATCAGAATTTTTCTAAGTGCCGAAAACGTCAGAAATTTTCTAAGTACCGAAAACTTCCGAGACTTTTCTAAGTACCGAAATCGACAGAATTTTTCTAAGTACCGAAAAGGTCAGAAATTTTCCATGTACCGAAAAGGTCAGAAATTTTCTAAGTACCGAAATCGTCAGAATTTTTCTAAGTACCGAAATCATTAGAATTTTTCTAAGTACCGAAAACGTCAGAAATTTTCTAAATATCGAAAACTTCTGAATGTTTTCTAAGTTCCGAAATTGTCTGAATTTTTCTAAGTACCGAAAACGACAGAAATTTTCTTAGTACCAAAAACTTCTGATTGTTTTCTAAGTACCGAATTCGTCAGAATTTTTCTAAGTACCGAAAAGGTCAGAAATTTTCTAAGTACCGAAAAGGTCAGAAATTTTCCAAGTACCGAAATCGTCAGAATTTTCTAAGTACCGAAATCGGCAGAATTTTTCTAAGTACCAAAAACGACAGAAATTTTCTAAGTACCGAAATCAACAGAATTTTTCTAAGTACCGTAAAGGTCAGAAATTTTCTAATTACCGAAAAGGTCAGAAATTTTCCAAGTTCCGAAAAGGTCAGAAATTTTCTAAGTACCGAAATCGTCAGAATTTTTCTAAGTACCGAAGTCATTAGAATTTTTCTAAGTACCGAAATCGGCAGAATTTTCGTAAGTACCGAAAATGACAGAAATTTTCTAAGTATCGATAACTTCTGAATGTTTTCTAAGTACCGAATTCGTCAGAATTTTTCTAAGTACCGAAAACGTCAGAAATTTTCTAAGTACCGAAAAGGTCAGAAATTTTCCAAGTACCGAAATCGTCAGAATTTTCTAAGTACCGAAATCGGCAGAATTTTTCTAAGTACCGAAAATGTCAGAAATTTTCTAAGTACCAAAGACTTCTGAACGTTTTCTAAGTACCGAAATCGACAGAAATTTTCAAAGTACCGAAATCGTTTGAAATTTTCTAAATACCGAAAAGTTCAGAAATTTTCTAAGTACCGAAAAAGGCAGAAATTTTCTAAGAACCGAAATCAACAGAATTTTTCTAAGTACCGAAATCGACAGAATTATTCTAAGTACCGAAATCAACAGAATTTTTCCATGTACCGAATTCGACAGAATTTTTCTAAGTACCAAAATCAACAGAATATTTCTAAGTTCCGAAATCACCAGAATTCTTCTAAGTACCGAAATCGTCAGAATTTTTCAAAGTACCGATAACGTCAGAAATTTTCTAAGTACCGAAAACTTCTGAATGTTTTCTAAGTACCGAATAAGGCAGAAATTTTCTAAGTACCGAAATCGTCGCAATTTTTCTAAGTACCGAAATCGTCTGAATTTTTCTAAGTACCGAAATCGTTTGAAATTTTCTAAATACCGAAAAGGTCAGAAATTTTCTGAGTACCGAAGTCATCAGAATTTTTCTAAGTGCCGAAAACGTCAGAAATTTTCTAAGTACCGAAAACTTCCGAGACTTTTCTAAGTACCGAAATCGACAGAATTTTTCTAAGTACCGAAAAGGTCAGAAATTTTCCATGTACCGAAAAGGTCAGAAATTTTCTAAGTACCGAAATCGTCAGAATTTTTCTAAGTACCGAAATCATTAGAATTTTTCTAAGTACCGAAAACGTCAGAAATTTTCTAAATATCGAAAACTTCTGAATGTTTTCTAAGTTCCGAAATTGTCTGAATTTTTCTAAGTACCGAAAACGACAGAAATTTTCTTAGTACCAAAAACTTCTGATTGTTTTCTAAGTACCGAAATCGTCAGAATTTTTCTAAGTACCGTAAAGGTCAGAAATTTTCTAAGTACCGAATTCGTCAGAATTTTTCTAAGTACCGAAAAGGTCAGAAATTTTCTAAGTACCGAAAAGGTCAGAAATTTTCCAAGTACCGAAATCGTCAGAATTTTCTAAGTACCGAAATCGGCAAAATTTTTCTAAGTACCGAAAACGACAGAAATTTTCTAAGTACCGAAATCAACAGAATTTTTCTAAGTACCGTAAAGGTCAGAAATTTTCTAATTACCGAAAAGGTCAGAAATTTTCCAAGTACCGAAAATGTCAGAAATTTTCTAAGTACCGAAATCGTCAGAATTTTTCTAAGTACCGAAGTCATTAGAATTTTTCTAAGTACCGAAATCGGCAGAATTTTCGTAAGTACCGAAAAAGACATAAATTTTCTAAGTATCGATAACTTCTGAATGTTTTCTAAGTACCGAATTCGTCAGAATTTTTCTAAGTACCGAAAACGTCAGAAATTTTCTAAGTACCGAAAAGGTCAGAAATTTTCCAAGTACCGAAATCGTCAGAATTTTCTAAGTACCGAAATCGGCAGAATTTTTCTAAGTACCGAAAATGTCAGAAATTTTCTAAGTACCAAAGACTTCTGAATGATTTCTAAGTACCGAAATCGACAGAAATTTTCAAAGTACCGAAAACGTCAGATATTTTATAAGTACCGAAAAGGTCAGAAATTTTCTAAGTACCGAAATCAACAGAATTTTTCTAAGTACCGAAATCATTAGAATTATTCTAAGTACCGAAAAGGTCAGAAATTTTCCAAGTACCGAAATCGTCAGAATTTTCTAAGTACCGAAATCGGCAGAATTTTTCTAAGTACCGAAAATGTCAGAAATTTTCTAAGTACCAAAGACTTCTGATTGTTTTCTAAGTACCGAAATCGTCAGAATTTTTCTAAGTACCGAAAACGTCAGTTATTTTCTAAGTACCGAAAAGGTCAGAAATTTTCTAAGTACCAAAATCAACAGAATTTTTCTAAGTACCGAAATCATCAGAATTTTTCTAAGTACCTAAAACGACAGAAATTTTCTTAGTACCAAAAACTTCTGATTGTTTTCTAAGTACCGAAATCGTCAGAATTTTTCTAAGTACCGAAAAGGTCAGAAATTTTCTAATTACCGAAAAGGTCAGAAATTTTCCAAGTACCGAAAAGGTCAGAAATTTTCTAAGTACCGAAATCGTCAGAATTTTTCTAAGTTCCGAAGTCATTAGAATTTTTCTAAGTACCGAAATCGGCAGAATTTTCGTAAGTACCGAAAAAGACAGAAATTTTCTAAGTATCGATAACTTCTGAATGTTTTCTAAGTACCGAATTCGTCAGAATTTTTCTAAGTACCGAAAAGGTCAGAAATTTTCTAAGTACCGAAAAGGTCAGAAATTTTCCAAGTACCGAAATCGTCAGAATTTTCTAAGTACCGAAATCAACAGAATTTTTCTAAGTACCGAAATCGACAGAATTTTTCTAAGTACCGAAATCAACAGAATTTTTTTAAGTACCGAATTCGACAGAATTTTTCTAAGTACCGAAATCAACAGAATATTTCTAAGTTCCGAAATCACCAGAATTTTTCTAAGTACCGAAAACGTCAGAAATTTTCTAAGTACCGAAGACTTCTGAATGTTTTCTAAGTACCGAAATCGACAGAAATTTTCAAAGTACCGAAAACGTCAGATATTTTCTAAGTACCGAAAAGGTCAGAAATTTTCAAAGTACCAAAATCAACAGAATTTTTCTAAGTACCGAAATCGACAGAATTTTTCTAAGTACCGAAATCAACAGAATTTTTCTAAGTACCGAAATCATTAGAATTTTTCTAAGTACCGAAATCGGCAGAATTTTCCTAAGTACCGAAAAAGTCAGAAATTTTCTAAGTATCGATAACTTCTGAATGTTTTCTAAGTACCGAATTCGTCAGAATTTTTCTAAGTACCGAAAAGGTCAGAAATTTTCTAAGTACCGAAAAGGTCAGAAATTTTCCAAGTACAGAAATCGTCAGAATTTTCTAAGTACCGAAATCGGCAGAATTTTTCTAAGTACCGAAAACGACAGAAATTTTCTAAGTACCGAAATCAACAGAATTTTTCTAAGTACCGAAATCGGCAGAATTTGTCTAAGTAACGAAAACGTCAGAAATTATCTAAGTACCGAAAACTTCTGATTGTTTTCTAAGTACCGAAGTCATCAGAATTTTTCTAAGTGCCGAAAACGTCAGAAATTTTCTAAGTACCGAAAACTTCCGAGACTTTTCTAAGTACCGAAATCGACAGAATTTTTCTAAGTACCGAAATCATCAGAATTTTTCTAAGTACCGAAATCGTCAGAGTTTTTCTAAGTACCGTAAAGGTCAGAAATTTTCTAAGTACCGAAAAGGTCAGAAATTTTCCAAGTACCGAAATCGTCAGAATTTTCTAAGTACCGAAATCGGCAGAATTTTTCTAAGTTCCGAAGTCATTAGAATTTTTCTAAGTACCGAAATCGGCAGAATTTTCGTAAGTACCGAAAAAGACATAAATTTTCTAAGTATCGATAACTTCTGAATGTTTTCTAAGTACCGAATTCGTCAGAATTTTTCTAAGTACCGAAAACGTCAGAAATTTTCTAAGTACCGAAAAGGTCAGAAATTTTCCAAGTACCGAAATCGTCAGAATTTTCTAAGTACCGAAATCGGCAGAATTTTTCTAAGTACCGAAAATGTCAGAAATTTTCTAAGTACCAAAGACTTCTGAATGATTTCTAAGTACCGAAATCGACAGAAATTTTCAAAGTACCGAAAACGTCAGATATTTTATAAGTACCGAAAAGGTCAGAAATTTTCAAAGTACCGAAATCAACAGAATTTTTCTAAGTACCGAAATCATTAGAATTATTCTAAGTACCGAAAAGGTCAGAAATTTTCCAAGTACCGAAATCGTCAGAATTTTCTAAGTACCGAAATCGGCAGAATTTTTCTAAGTACCGAAAATGTCAGAAATTTTCTAAGTACCAAAGACTTCTGATTGTTTTCTAAGTACCGAAATCGTCAGAATTTTTCTAAGTACCGAAAACGTCAGTTATTTTCTAAGTACCGAAAAGGTCAGAAATTTTCTAAGTACCAAAATCAACAGAATTTTTCTAAGTACCGAAATCATCAGAATTTTTCTAAGTACCTAAAACGACAGAAATTTTCTTAGTACCAAAAACTTCTGATTGTTTTCTAAGTACCGAAATCGTCAGAATTTTTCTAAGTACCGAAAAGGTCAGAAATTTTCTAATTACCGAAAAGGTCAGAAATTTTCCAAGTACCGAAAAGGTCAGAAATTTTCTAAGTACCGAAATCGTCAGAATTTTTCTAAGTTCCGAAGTCATTAGAATTTTTCTAAGTACCGAAATCGGCAGAATTTTCGTAAGTACCGAAAAAGACAGAAATTTTCTAAGTATCGATAACTTCTGAATGTTTTCTAAGTACCGAATTCGTCAGAATTTTTCTAAGTACCGAAAAGGTCAGAAATTTTCTAAGTACCGAAAAGGTCAGAAATTTTCCAAGTACCGAAATCGTCAGAATTTTCTAAGTACCGAAATCAACAGAATTTTTCTAAGTACCGAAATCGACAGAATTTTTCTAAGTACCGAAATCAACAGAATTTTTTTAAGTACCGAATTCGACAGAATTTTTCTAAGTACCGAAATCAACAGAATATTTCTAAGTTCCGAAATCACCAGAATTTTTCTAAGTACCGAAAACGTCAGAAATTTTCTAAGTACCGAAGACTTCTGAATGTTTTCTAAGTACCGAAATCGACAGAAATTTTCAAAGTACCGAAAACGTCAGATATTTTCTAAGTACCGAAAAGGTCAGAAATTTTCAAAGTACCAAAATCAACAGAATTTTTCTAAGTACCGAAATCGACAGAATTTTTCTAAGTACCGAAATCAACAGAATTTTTCTAAGTACCGAAATCATTAGAATTTTTCTAAGTACCGAAATCGGCAGAATTTTCCTAAGTACCGAAAAAGTCAGAAATTTTCTAAGTATCGATAACTTCTGAATGTTTTCTAAGTACCGAATTCGTCAGAATTTTTCTAAGTACCGAAAAGGTCAGAAATTTTCTAAGTACCGAAAAGGTCAGAAATTTTCCAAGTACAGAAATCGTCAGAATTTTCTAAGTACCGAAATCGGCAGAATTTTTCTAAGTACCGAAAACGACAGAAATTTTCTAAGTACCGAAATCAACAGAATTTTTCTAAGTACCGAAATCGGCAGAATTTGTCTAAGTAACGAAAACGTCAGAAATTATCTAAGTACCGAAAACTTCTGATTGTTTTCTAAGTACCGAAGTCATCAGAATTTTTCTAAGTGCCGAAAACGTCAGAAATTTTCTAAGTACCGAAAACTTCCGAGACATTTCTAAGTACCGAAATCGACAGAATTTTTCTAAGTACCGAAATCGGCAGAAATTTTCTAAGTACCGAAATTGTCAGAATTTTTCTAAGTACCGAAATCATCAGAATTTTTCTAAGTACCGAAATCGTCAGAGTTTTTCTAAGTACCGTAAAGGTCAGAAATTTTCTAAGTACCGAAAAGGTCAGAAATTTTCTAAGTACCGAAAACGTCAGAAATTTTCTAAATATCGAAAACTTCTGAATGTTTTCTAAGTTCCGAAATTGTCTGAATTTTTCTAAGTACCGAAAACGACAGAAATTTTCTTAGTACCAAAAACTTCTGATTGTTTTCTAAGTACCGAAATCGTCAGAATTTTTCTAAGTACCGTAAAGGTCAGAAATTTTCTAAGTACCGAATTCGTCAGAATTTTTCTAAGTACCGAAAAGGTCAGAAATTTTCTAAGTACCGAAAAGGTCAGAAATTTTCCAAGTACCGAAATCGTCAGAATTTTCTAAGTACCGAAATCAACAGAATTTTTCTAAGTACCGAAATCGACAGAATTTTTCTAAGTACCGAAATCAACAGAATTTTTTTAAGTACCGAATTCGACAGAATTTTTCTAAGTACCGAAATCAACAGAATATTTCTAAGTTCCGAAATCACCAGAATTTTTCTAAGTACCGAAAACGTCAGAAATTTTCTAAGTACCGAAGACTTCTGAATGTTTTCTAAGTACCGAAATCGACAGAAATTTTCAAAGTACCGAAAACGTCAGATATTTTCTAAGTACCGAAAAGGTCAGAAATTTTCAAAGTACCAAAATCAACAGAATTTTTCTAAGTACCGAAATCGACAGAATTTTTCTAAGTACCGAAATCAACAGAATTTTTCTAAGTACCGAAATCATTAGAATTTTTCTAAGTACCGAAATCGGCAGAATTTTCCTAAGTACCGAAAAAGTCAGAAATTTTCTAAGTATCGATAACTTCTGAATGTTTTCTAAGTACCGAATTCGTCAGAATTTTTCTAAGTACCGAAAAGGTCAGAAATTTTCTAAGTACCGAAAAGGTCAGAAATTTTCCAAGTACAGAAATCGTCAGAATTTTCTAAGTACCGAAATCGGCAGAATTTTTCTAAGTACCGAAAACGACAGAAATTTTCTAAGTACCGAAATCAACAGAATTTTTCTAAGTACCGAAATCGGCAGAATTTGTCTAAGTAACGAAAACGTCAGAAATTATCTAAGTACCGAAAACTTCTGATTGTTTTCTAAGTACCGAAGTCATCAGAATTTTTCTAAGTGCCGAAAACGTCAGAAATTTTCTAAGTACCGAAAACTTCCGAGACTTTTCTAAGTACCGAAATCGACAGAATTTTTCTAAGTACCGAAATCGGCAGAAATTTTCTAAGTACCGAAATTGTCAGAATTTTTCTAAGTACCGAAATCATCAGAATTTTTCTAAGTACCGAAATCGTCAGAGTTTTTCTAAGTACCGTAAAGGTCAGAAATTTTCTAAGTACCGAAAAGGTCAGAAATTTTCCAAGTACCGAAATCGTCAGAATTTTCTAAGTACCGAAATCGGCAGAATTTTTCTAAGTTCCGAAGTCATTAGAATTTTTCTAAGTACCGAAATCGGCAGAATTTTCGTAAGTACCGAAAAAGACATAAATTTTCTAAGTATCGATAACTTCTGAATGTTTTCTAAGTACCGAATTCGTCAGAATTTTTCTAAGTACCGAAAACGTCAGAAATTTTCTAAGTACCGAAAAGGTCAGAAATTTTCCAAGTACCGAAATCGTCAGAATTTTCTAAGTACCGAAATCGGCAGAATTTTTCTAAGTACCGAAAATGTCAGAAATTTTCTAAGTACCAAAGACTTCTGAATGATTTCTAAGTACCGAAATCGACAGAAATTTTCAAAGTACCGAAAACGTCAGATATTTTATAAGTACCGAAAAGGTCAGAAATTTTCAAAGTACCGAAATCAACAGAATTTTTCTAAGTACCGAAATCATTAGAATTATTCTAAGTACCGAAAAGGTCAGAAATTTTCCAAGTACCGAAATCGTCAGAATTTTCTAAGTACCGAAATCGGCAGAATTTTTCTAAGTACCGAAAATGTCAGAAATTTTCTAAGTACCAAAGACTTCTGATTGTTTTCTAAGTACCGAAATCGTCAGAATTTTTCTAAGTACCGAAAACGTCAGTTATTTTCTAAGTACCGAAAAGGTCAGAAATTTTCTAAGTACCAAAATCAACAGAATTTTTCTAAGTACCGAAATCATCAGAATTTTTCTAAGTACCTAAAACGACAGAAATTTTCTTAGTACCAAAAACTTCTGATTGTTTTCTAAGTACCGAAATCGTCAGAATTTTTCTAAGTACCGAAAAGGTCAGAAATTTTCTAATTACCGAAAAGGTCAGAAATTTTCCAAGTACCGAAAAGGTCAGAAATTTTCTAAGTACCGAAATCGTCAGAATTTTTCTAAGTTCCGAAGTCATTAGAATTTTTCTAAGTACCGAAATCGGCAGAATTTTCGTAAGTACCGAAAAAGACAGAAATTTTCTAAGTATCGATAACTTCTGAATGTTTTCTAAGTACCGAATTCGTCAGAATTTTTCTAAGTACCGAAAAGGTCAGAAATTTTCTAAGTACCGAAAAGGTCAGAAATTTTCCAAGTACCGAAATCGTCAGAATTTTCTAAGTACCGAAATCAACAGAATTTTTCTAAGTACCGAAATCGACAGAATTTTTCTAAGTACCGAAATCAACAGAATTTTTTTAAGTACCGAATTCGACAGAATTTTTCTAAGTACCGAAATCAACAGAATATTTCTAAGTTCCGAAATCACCAGAATTTTTCTAAGTACCGAAAACGTCAGAAATTTTCTAAGTACCGAAGACTTCTGAATGTTTTCTAAGTACCGAAATCGACAGAAATTTTCAAAGTACCGAAAACGTCAGATATTTTCTAAGTACCGAAAAGGTCAGAAATTTTCAAAGTACCAAAATCAACAGAATTTTTCTAAGTACCGAAATCGACAGAATTTTTCTAAGTACCGAAATCAACAGAATTTTTCTAAGTACCGAAATCATTAGAATTTTTCTAAGTACCGAAATCGGCAGAATTTTCCTAAGTACCGAAAAAGTCAGAAATTTTCTAAGTATCGATAACTTCTGAATGTTTTCTAAGTACCGAATTCGTCAGAATTTTTCTAAGTACCGAAAAGGTCAGAAATTTTCTAAGTACCGAAAAGGTCAGAAATTTTCCAAGTACAGAAATCGTCAGAATTTTCTAAGTACCGAAATCGGCAGAATTTTTCTAAGTACCGAAAACGACAGAAATTTTCTAAGTACCGAAATCAACAGAATTTTTCTAAGTACCGAAATCGGCAGAATTTGTCTAAGTAACGAAAACGTCAGAAATTATCTAAGTACCGAAAACTTCTGATTGTTTTCTAAGTACCGAAGTCATCAGAATTTTTCTAAGTGCCGAAAACGTCAGAAATTTTCTAAGTACCGAAAACTTCCGAGACTTTTCTAAGTACCGAAATCGACAGAATTTTTCTAAGTACCGAAATCGGCAGAAATTTTCTAAGTACCGAAATTGTCAGAATTTTTCTAAGTACCGAAATCATCAGAATTTTTCTAAGTACCGAAATCGTCAGAGTTTTTCTAAGTACCGTAAAGGTCAGAAATTTTCTAAGTACCGAAAAGGTCAGAAATTTTCTAAGTACCGAAAACGTCAGAAATTTTCTAAATATCGAAAACTTCTGAATGTTTTCTAAGTTCCGAAATTGTCTGAATTTTTCTAAGTACCGAAAACGACAGAAATTTTCTTAGTACCAAAAACTTCTGATTGTTTTCTAAGTACCGAAATCGTCAGAATTTTTCTAAGTACCGTAAAGGTCAGAAATTTTCTAAGTACCGAATTCGTCAGAATTTTTCTAAGTACCGAAAAGGTCAGAAATTTTCTAAGTACCGAAAAGGTCAGAAATTTTCCAAGTACCGAAATCGTCAGAATTTTCTAAGTACCGAAATCAACAGAATTTTTCTAAGTACCGAAATCGACAGAATTTTTCTAAGTACCGAAATCAACAGAATTTTTTTAAGTACCGAATTCGACAGAATTTTTCTAAGTACCGAAATCAACAGAATATTTCTAAGTTCCGAAATCACCAGAATTTTTCTAAGTACCGAAAACGTCAGAAATTTTCTAAGTACCGAAGACTTCTGAATGTTTTCTAAGTACCGAAATCGACAGAAATTTTCAAAGTACCGAAAACGTCAGATATTTTCTAAGTACCGAAAAGGTCAGAAATTTTCAAAGTACCAAAATCAACAGAATTTTTCTAAGTACCGAAATCGACAGAATTTTTCTAAGTACCGAAATCAACAGAATTTTTCTAAGTACCGAAATCATTAGAATTTTTCTAAGTACCGAAATCGGCAGAATTTTCCTAAGTACCGAAAAAGTCAGAAATTTTCTAAGTATCGATAACTTCTGAATGTTTTCTAAGTACCGAATTCGTCAGAATTTTTCTAAGTACCGAAAAGGTCAGAAATTTTCTAAGTACCGAAAAGGTCAGAAATTTTCCAAGTACAGAAATCGTCAGAATTTTCTAAGTACCGAAATCGGCAGAATTTTTCTAAGTACCGAAAACGACAGAAATTTTCTAAGTACCGAAATCAACAGAATTTTTCTAAGTACCGAAATCGGCAGAATTTGTCTAAGTAACGAAAACGTCAGAAATTATCTAAGTACCGAAAACTTCTGATTGTTTTCTAAGTACCGAAGTCATCAGAATTTTTCTAAGTGCCGAAAACGTCAGAAATTTTCTAAGTACCGAAAACTTCCGAGACTTTTCTAAGTACCGAAATCGACAGAATTTTTCTAAGTACCGAAATCGGCAGAAATTTTCTAAGTACCGAAATTGTCAGAATTTTTCTAAGTACCGAAATCATCAGAATTTTTCTAAGTACCGAAATCGTCAGAGTTTTTCTAAGTACCGTAAAGGTCAGAAATTTTCTAAGTACCGAAAAGGTCAGAAATTTTCCAAGTACCGAAATCGTCAGAATTTTCTAAGTACCGAAATCGGCAGAATTTTTCTAAGTTCCGAAGTCATTAGAATTTTTCTAAGTACCGAAATCGGCAGAATTTTCGTAAGTACCGAAAAAGACATAAATTTTCTAAGTATCGATAACTTCTGAATGTTTTCTAAGTACCGAATTCGTCAGAATTTTTCTAAGTACCGAAAACGTCAGAAATTTTCTAAGTACCGAAAAGGTCAGAAATTTTCCAAGTACCGAAATCGTCAGAATTTTCTAAGTACCGAAATCGGCAGAATTTTTCTAAGTACCGAAAATGTCAGAAATTTTCTAAGTACCAAAGACTTCTGAATGATTTCTAAGTACCGAAATCGACAGAAATTTTCAAAGTACCGAAAACGTCAGATATTTTATAAGTACCGAAAAGGTCAGAAATTTTCAAAGTACCGAAATCAACAGAATTTTTCTAAGTACCGAAATCATTAGAATTATTCTAAGTACCGAAAAGGTCAGAAATTTTCCAAGTACCGAAATCGTCAGAATTTTCTAAGTACCGAAATCGGCAGAATTTTTCTAAGTACCGAAAATGTCAGAAATTTTCTAAGTACCAAAGACTTCTGATTGTTTTCTAAGTACCGAAATCGTCAGAATTTTTCTAAGTACCGAAAACGTCAGTTATTTTCTAAGTACCGAAAAGGTCAGAAATTTTCTAAGTACCAAAATCAACAGAATTTTTCTAAGTACCGAAATCATCAGAATTTTTCTAAGTACCTAAAACGACAGAAATTTTCTTAGTACCAAAAACTTCTGATTGTTTTCTAAGTACCGAAATCGTCAGAATTTTTCTAAGTACCGAAAAGGTCAGAAATTTTCTAATTACCGAAAAGGTCAGAAATTTTCCAAGTACCGAAAAGGTCAGAAATTTTCTAAGTACCGAAATCGTCAGAATTTTTCTAAGTTCCGAAGTCATTAGAATTTTTCTAAGTACCGAAATCGGCAGAATTTTCGTAAGTACCGAAAAAGACAGAAATTTTCTAAGTATCGATAACTTCTGAATGTTTTCTAAGTACCGAATTCGTCAGAATTTTTCTAAGTACCGAAAAGGTCAGAAATTTTCTAAGTACCGAAAAGGTCAGAAATTTTCCAAGTACCGAAATCGTCAGAATTTTCTAAGTACCGAAATCAACAGAATTTTTCTAAGTACCGAAATCGACAGAATTTTTCTAAGTACCGAAATCAACAGAATTTTTTTAAGTACCGAATTCGACAGAATTTTTCTAAGTACCGAAATCAACAGAATATTTCTAAGTTCCGAAATCACCAGAATTTTTCTAAGTACCGAAAACGTCAGAAATTTTCTAAGTACCGAAGACTTCTGAATGTTTTCTAAGTACCGAAATCGACAGAAATTTTCAAAGTACCGAAAACGTCAGATATTTTCTAAGTACCGAAAAGGTCAGAAATTTTCAAAGTACCAAAATCAACAGAATTTTTCTAAGTACCGAAATCGACAGAATTTTTCTAAGTACCGAAATCAACAGAATTTTTCTAAGTACCGAAATCATTAGAATTTTTCTAAGTACCGAAATCGGCAGAATTTTCCTAAGTACCGAAAAAGTCAGAAATTTTCTAAGTATCGATAACTTCTGAATGTTTTCTAAGTACCGAATTCGTCAGAATTTTTCTAAGTACCGAAAAGGTCAGAAATTTTCTAAGTACCGAAAAGGTCAGAAATTTTCCAAGTACAGAAATCGTCAGAATTTTCTAAGTACCGAAATCGGCAGAATTTTTCTAAGTACCGAAAACGACAGAAATTTTCTAAGTACCGAAATCAACAGAATTTTTCTAAGTACCGAAATCGGCAGAATTTGTCTAAGTAACGAAAACGTCAGAAATTATCTAAGTACCGAAAACTTCTGATTGTTTTCTAAGTACCGAAGTCATCAGAATTTTTCTAAGTGCCGAAAACGTCAGAAATTTTCTAAGTACCGAAAACTTCCGAGACTTTTCTAAGTACCGAAATCGACAGAATTTTTCTAAGTACCGAAATCGGCAGAAATTTTCTAAGTACCGAAATTGTCAGAATTTTTCTAAGTACCGAAATCATCAGAATTTTTCTAAGTACCGAAATCGTCAGAGTTTTTCTAAGTACCGTAAAGGTCAGAAATTTTCTAAGTACCGAAAAGGTCAGAAATTTTCTAAGTACCGAAAACGTCAGAAATTTTCTAAATATCGAAAACTTCTGAATGTTTTCTAAGTTCCGAAATTGTCTGAATTTTTCTAAGTACCGAAAACGACAGAAATTTTCTTAGTACCAAAAACTTCTGATTGTTTTCTAAGTACCGAAATCGTCAGAATTTTTCTAAGTACCGTAAAGGTCAGAAATTTTCTAAGTACCGAATTCGTCAGAATTTTTCTAAGTACCGAAAAGGTCAGAAATTTTCTAAGTACCGAAAAGGTCAGAAATTTTCCAAGTACCGAAAAGGTCAGAAATTTTCTAAGTACCGAAATCGTCAGAATTTTTCTAAGTACCGAAGTCATTAGAATTTTTCTAAGTACCGAAATCGGCAGAATTTTCGTAAGTACCGAAAAAGACAGAAATTTTCTAAGTATCGATAACTTCTGAATGTTTTCTAAGTACCGAATTCGTCAGAATTTTTCTAAGTACCGAAAACGTCAGAAATTTTCTAAGTACCGAATAGGTCAGAAATTTTCCAAGTACCGAAATCGTCAGAATTTTCTAAGTACCGAAATCGGCAGAATTTTTCTAAGTACCGAAAATGTCAGAAATTTTCTAAGTACCAAAGACTTCTGAATGATTTCTAAGTACCGAAATCGACAGAAATTTTCAAAGTACCGAAAACGTCAGATATTTTATAAGTACCGAAAAGGTCAGAAATTTTCAAAGTACCGAAATCAACAGAATTTTTCTAAGTACCGAAATCATTAGAATTATTCTAAGTACCGAAAAGGTCAGAAATTTTCCAAGTACCGAAATCGTCAGAATTTTCTAAGTACCGAAATCGGCAGAATTTTTCTAAGTACCGAAAATGTCAGAAATTTTCTAAGTACCAAAGACTTCTGATTGTTTTCTAAGTACCGAAATCGTCAGAATTTTTCTAAGTACCGAAAACGTCAGTTATTTTCTAAGTACCGAAAAGGTCAGAAATTTTCTAAGTACCAAAATCAACAGAATTTTTCTAAGTACCGAAATCATCAGGATTTTTCTAAGTACCTAAAACGACAGAAATTTTCTTAGTACCAAAAACTTCTGATTGTTTTCTAAGTACCGAAATCGTCAGAATTTTTCTAAGTACCGAAAAGGTCAGAAATTTTCTAATTACCGAAAAGGTCAGAAATTTTCCAAGTACCGAAAAGGTCAGAAATTTTCTAAGTACCGAAATCGTCAGAATTTTTCTAAGTTCCGAAGTCATTAGAATTTTTCTAAGTACCGAAATCGGCAGAATTTTCGTAAGTACCGAAAAAGACAGAAATTTTCTAAGTATCGATAACTTCTGAATGTTTTCTAAGTACCGAATTCGTCAGAATTTTTCTAAGTACCGAAAAGGTCAGAAATTTTCTAAGTACCGAAAAGGTCAGAAATTTTCCAAGTACCGAAATCGTCAGAATTTTCTAAGTACCGAAATCAACAGAATTTTTCTAAGTACCGAAATCGACAGAATTTTTCTAAGTACCGAAATCAACAGAATATTTCTAAGTTCCGAAATCACCAGAATTTTTCTAAGTACCGAAAACGTCAGAAATTTTCTAAGTACCGAAGACTTCTGAATGTTTTCTAAGTACCGAAATCGACAGAAATTTTCAAAGTACCGAAAAAGTCAGAAATTTTCTAAGTATCGATAACTTCTGAATGTTTTCTAAGTACCGAATTCGTCAGAATTTTTCTAAGTACCGAAAAGGTCAGAAATTTTCTAAGTACCGAAAAGGTCAGAAATTTTCCAAGTACAGAAATCGTCAGAATTTTCTAAGTACCGAAATCGGCAGAATTTTTCTAAGTACCGAAAACGACAGAAATTTTCTAAGTACCGAAATCAACAGAATTTTTCTAAGTACCGAAATCGGCAGAATTTGTCTAAGTAACGAAAACGTCAGAAATTATCTAAGTACCGAAAACTTCTGATTGTTTTCTAAGTACCGAAGTCATCAGAATTTTTCTAAGTGCCGAAAACGTCAGAAATTTTCTAAGTACCGAAAACTTCCGAGACTTTTCTAAGTACCGAAATCGACAGAATTTTTCTAAGTACCGAAATCGGCAGAAATTTTCTAAGTACCGAAATTGTCAGAATTTTTCTAAGTACCGAAATCATCAGAATTTTTCTAAGTACCGAAATCGTCAGAATTTTTCTAAGTACCGTAAAGGTCAGAAATTTTCTAAGTACCGAAAAGGTCAGAAATTTTCCAAGTACCGAAAAGGTCAGAAATTTTCTAAGTACCGAAATCGTCAGAATTTTTCTAAGTTCCGAAGTCATTAGAATTTTTCTAAGTACCGAAATCGGCAGAATTTTCGTAAGTACCGAAAAAGACAGAAATTTTCTAAGTATCGATAACTTCTGAATGTTTTCTAAGTACCGAATTCGGCAGAATTTTTCTAAGTACCGAAAAGGTCAGAAATTTTCTAAGTACCGAAAAAGTCAGAAATTTTCCAAGTACCGAAATCGTCAGAATTTTCTAAGTACCGAAATCGGCAGAATTTTTCTAAGTACCGAAAATGTCAGAAATTTTCTAAGTACCAAAGACTTCTGAATGTTTTCTAAGTACCGAAATCGACAGAAATTTTCAAAGTACCGAAAACGTCAGATATTTTCTAAGTACCAAAAAGGTCAGAAATTTTCAAAGTACCGAAATCAACAGAATTTTTCTAAGTACCGAAATCATTAGAATTATTCTAAGTACCGAAATCGGCAGAATTTTCCTAAGTACCGAAAAAGTCAGAAATTTTCTAAGTATCGATAACTTCTGAATGTTTTCTAAGTACCGAAAACTTCTGAATGTTTTCTAAGTACCGAAAAAGGCAGAAATTTTCTAAGTACCGAAATCGTCGGAATTTTCCTAAGTATCGAAATCGTCAGAATTTTTCTAAGTACCGAAATCGTTTGAAATTTTCTAAATACCGAAAAGGTCAGAAATTTTCTAAGTACCGAAATCAACAGAATTTTTCTAAGTACCGAAATCGGCAGAATTTGTCTAAGTAACGAAAACGTCAGAAATTATCTAAGTACCGAAACCTTCTGATTGTTTTCTAAGTACCGAAGTCATCAGAATTTTTCTAAGTGCCGAAAACGTCAGAAATTTTCTAAGTACCGAAAACTTCCGAGACTTTTCTAAGTACCGAAATCGACAGAATTTTTCTAAGTACCGAAATCGGCAGAAATTTTCTAAGTACCGAAATTGTCAGAATTTTTCTAAGTACCGAAATCATCAGAATTTTTCTAAGTACCGAAATCGTCAGAGTTTTTCTAAGTACCGTAAAGGTCAGAAATTTTCTAAGTACCGAAAAGGTCAGAAATTTTCTAAGTACCGAAAACGTCAGAAATTTTCTAAATATCGAAAACTTCTGAATGTTTTCTAAGTTCCGAAATTGTCTGAATTTTTCTAAGTACCGAAAACGACAGAAATTTTCTTAGTACCAAAAACTTCTGATTGTTTTCTAAGTACCGAAATCGTCAGAATTTTTCTAAGTACCGTAAAGGTCAGAAATTTTCTAAGTACCGAATTCGTCAGAATTTTTCTAAGTACCGAAAAGGTCAGAAATTTTCTAAGTACCGAAAAGGTCAGAAATTTTCCAAGTACCGAAAAGGTCAGAAATTTTCTAAGTACCGAAATCGTCAGAATTTTTCTAAGTACCGAAGTCATTAGAATTTTTCTAAGTACCGAAATCGGCAGAATTTTCGTAAGTACCGAAAAAGACATAAATTTTCTAAGTATCGATAACTTCTGAATGTTTTCTAAGTACCGAATTCGTCAGAATTTTTCTAAGTGCCGAAAACGTCAGAAATTTTCTAAGTACCGAAAAGGTCAGAAATTTTCCAAGTACCGAAATCGTCAGAATTTTCTAAGTACCGAAATCGGCAGAATTTTTCTAAGTACCGAAAATGTCAGAAATTTTCTAAGTACCAAAGACTTCTGAATGATTTCTAAGTACCGAAAAGGTCAGAAATTTTCTAATTACCGAAAAGGTCAGAAATTTTCCAAGTACCGAAAAGGTCAGAAATTTTCTAAGTACCGAAATCGTCAGAATTTTTCTAAGTTCCGAAGTCATTAGAATTTTTCTAAGTACCGAAATCGGCAGAATTTTCGTAAGTACCGAAAAAGACAGAAATTTTCTAAGTATCGATAACTTCTGAATGTTTTCTAAGTACCGAATTCGTCAGAATTTTTCTAAGTACCGAAAAGGTCAGAAATTTTCTAAGTACCGAAAAGGTCAGAAATTTTCCAAGTACCGAAATCGTCAGAATTTTCTAAGTACCGAAATCAACAGAATTTTTCTAAGTACCGAAATCGACAGAATTTTTCTAAGTACCGAAATCAACAGAATTTTTTTAAGTACCGAATTCGACAGAATTTTTCTAAGTACCGAAATCAACAGAATATTTCTAAGTTCCGAAATCACCAGAATTTTTCTAAGTACCGAAAACGTCAGAAATTTTCTAAGTACCGAAGACTTCTGAATGTTTTCTAAGTACCGAAATCGACAGAAATTTTCAAAGTACCGAAAACGTCAGATATTTTCTAAGTACCGAAAAGGTCAGAAATTTTCAAAGTACCAAAATCAACAGAATTTTTCTAAGTACCGAAATCGACAGAATTTTTCTAAGTACCGAAATCAACAGAATTTTTCTAAGTACCGAAATCATTAGAATTTTTCTAAGTACCGAAATCGGCAGAATTTTCCTAAGTACCGAAAAAGTCAGAAATTTTCTAAGTATCGATAACTTCTGAATGTTTTCTAAGTACCGAATTCGTCAGAATTTTTCTAAGTACCGAAAAGGTCAGAAATTTTCTAAGTACCGAAAAGGTCAGAAATTTTCCAAGTACAGAAATCGTCAGAATTTTCTAAGTACCGAAATCGGCAGAATTTTTCTAAGTACCGAAAACGACAGAAATTTTCTAAGTACCGAAATCAACAGAATTTTTCTAAGTACCGAAATCGGCAGAATTTGTCTAAGTAACGAAAACGTCAGAAATTATCTAAGTACCGAAAACTTCTGATTGTTTTCTAAGTACCGAAGTCATCAGAATTTTTCTAAGTGCCGAAAACGTCAGAAATTTTCTAAGTACCGAAAACTTCCGAGACTTTTCTAAGTACCGAAATCGACAGAATTTTTCTAAGTACCGAAATCGGCAGAAATTTTCTAAGTACCGAAATTGTCAGAATTTTTCTAAGTACCGAAATCATCAGAATTTTTCAAAGTACCGAAATCGTCAGAGTTTTTCTAAGTACCGTAAAGGTCAGAAATTTTCTAAGTACCGAAAAGGTCAGAAATTTTCTAAGTACCGAAAACGTCAGAAATTTTCTAAATATCGAAAACTTCTGAATGTTTTCTAAGTTCCGAAATTGTCTGAATTTTTCTAAGTACCGAAAACGACAGAAATTTTCTTAGTACCAAAAACTTCTGATTGTTTTCTAAGTACCGAAATCGTCAGAATTTTTCTAAGTACCGTAAAGGTCAGAAATTTTCTAAGTACCGAATTCGTCAGAATTTTTCTAAGTACCGAAAAGGTCAGAAATTTTCTAAGTACCGAAAAGGTCAGAAATTTTCCAAGTACCGAAAAGGTCAGAAATTTTCTAAGTACCGAAATCGTCAGAATTTTTCTAAGTACCGAAGTCATTAGAATTTTTCTAAGTACCGAAATCGGCAGAATTTTCGTAAGTACCGAAAAAGACAGAAATTTTCTAAGTATCGATAACTTCTGAATGTTTTCTAAGTACCGAATTCGTCAGAATTTTTCTAAGTACCGAAAACGTCAGAAATTTTCTAAGTACCGAAAAGGTCAGAAATTTTCCAAGTACCGAAATCGTCAGAATTTTCTAAGTACCGAAATCGGCAGAATTTTTCTAAGTACCGAAAATGTCAGAAATTTTCTAAGTACCAAAGACTTCTGAATGATTTCTAAGTACCGAAATCGACAGAAATTTTCAAAGTACCGAAAACGTCAGATATTTTATAAGTACCGAAAAGGTTAGAAATTTTCAAAGTACCGAAATCAACAGAATTTTTCTAAGTACCGAAATCATTAGAATTATTCTAAGTACCGAAAAGGTCAGAAATTTTCCAAGTACCGAAATCGTCAGAATTTTCTAAGTACCGAAATCGGCAGAATTTTTCTAAGTACCGAAAATGTCAGAAATTTTCTAAGTACCAAAGACTTCTGATTGTTTTCTAAGTACCGAAATCGTCAGAATTTTTCTAAGTACCGAAAACGTCAGTTATTTTCTAAGTACCGAAAAGGTCAGAAATTTTCTAAGTACCAAAATCAACAGAATTTTTCTAAGTACCGAAATCATCAGGATTTTTCTAAGTACCTAAAACGACAGAAATTTTCTTAGTACCAAAAACTTCTGATTGTTTTCTAAGTACCGAAATCGTCAGAATTTTTCTAAGTACCGAAAAGGTCAGAAATTTTCTAATTACCGAAAAGGTCAGAAATTTTCCAAGTACCGAAAAGGTCAGAAATTTTCTAAGTACCGAAATCGTCAGAATTTTTCTAAGTTCCGAAGTCATTAGAATTTTTCTAAGTACCGAAATCGGCAGAATTTTCGTAAGTACCGAAAAAGACAGAAATTTTCTAAGTATCGATAACTTCTGAATGTTTTCTAAGTACCGAATTCGTCAGAATTTTTCTAAGTACCGAAAAGGTCAGAAATTTTCTAAGTACCGAAAAGGTCAGAAATTTTCCAAGTACCGAAATCGTCAGAATTTTCTAAGTACCGAAATCAACAGAATTTTTCTAAGTACCGAAATCGACAGAATTTTTCTAAGTACCGAAATCAACAGAATATTTCTAAGTACCGAAATCGACAGAAATTTTCAAAGTACCGAAAAAGTCAGAAGTTTTCTAAGTATCGATAACTTCTGAATGTTTTCTAAGTACCGAATTCGTCAGAATTTTTCTAAGTACCGAAAAGGTCAGAAATTTTCTAAGTACCGAAAAGGTCAGAAATTTTCCAAGTACAGAAATCGTCAGAATTTTCTAAGTACCGAAATCGGCAGAATTTTTCTAAGTACCGAAAACGACAGAAATTTTCTAAGTACCGAAATCAACAGAATTTTTCTAAGTACCGAAATCGGCAGAATTTGTCTAAGTAACGAAAACGTCAGAAATTATCTAAGTACCGAAAACTTCTGATTGTTTTCTAAGTACCGAAGTCATCAGAATTTTTCTAAGTGCCGAAAACGTCAGAAATTTTCTAAGTACCGAAAACTTCCGAGACTTTTCTAAGTACCGAAATCGACAGAATTTTTCTAAGTACCGAAATCGGCAGAAATTTTCTAAGTACCGAAATTGTCAGAATTTTTCTAAGTACCGAAATCATCAGAATTTTTCTAAGTACCGAAATCGTCAGAATTTTTCTAAGTACCGTAAAGGTCAGAAATTTTCTAAGTACCGAAAAGGTCAGAAATTTTCCAAGTACCGAAAAGGTCAGAAATTTTCTAAGTACCGAAATCGTCAGAATTTTTCTAAGTTCCGAAGTCATTAGAATTTTTCTAAGTACCGAAATCGGCAGAATTTTCGTAAGTACCGAAAAAGACAGAAATTTTCTAAGTATCGATAACTTCTGAATGTTTTCTAAGTACCGAATTCGGCAGAATTTTTCTAAGTACCGAAAAGGTCAGAAATTTTCTAAGTACCGAAAAAGTCAGAAATTTTCCAAGTACCGAAATCGTCAGAATTTTCTAAGTACCGAAATCGGCAGAATTTTTCTAAGTACCGAAAATGTCAGAAATTTTCTAAGTACCAAAGACTTCTGAATGTTTTCTAAGTACCGAAATCGACAGAAATTTTCAAAGTACCGAAAACGTCAGATATTTTCTAAGTACCAAAAAGGTCAGAAATTTTCAAAGTACCGAAATCAACAGAATTTTTCTAAGTACCGAAATCATTAGAATTATTCTAAGTACCGAAATCGGCAGAATTTTCCTAAGTACCGAAAAAGTCAGAAATTTTCTAAGTATCGATAACTTCTGAATGTTTTCTAAGTACCGAAAACTTCTGAATGTTTTCTAAGTACCGAAAAAGGCAGAAATTTTCTAAGTACCGAAATCGTCGGAATTTTCCTAAGTATCGAAATCGTCAGAATTTTTCTAAGTACCGAAATCGTTTGAAATTTTCTAAATACCGAAAAGGTCAGAAATTTTCTAAGTACCGAAATCAACAGAATTTTTCTAAGTACCGAAATCGGCAGAATTTGTCTAAGTAACGAAAACGTCAGAAATTATCTAAGTACCGAAACCTTCTGATTGTTTTCTAAGTACCGAAGTCATCAGAATTTTTCTAAGTGCCGAAAACGTCAGAAATTTTCTAAGTACCGAAAACTTCCGAGACTTTTCTAAGTACCGAAATCGACAGAATTTTTCTAAGTACCGAAATCGGCAGAAATTTTCTAAGTACCGAAATTGTCAGAATTTTTCTAAGTACCGAAATCATCAGAATTTTTCTAAGTACCGAAATCGTCAGAGTTTTTCTAAGTACCGTAAAGGTCAGAAATTTTCTAAGTACCGAAAAGGTCAGAAATTTTCTAAGTACCGAAAACGTCAGAAATTTTCTAAATATCGAAAACTTCTGAATGTTTTCTAAGTTCCGAAATTGTCTGAATTTTTCTAAGTACCGAAAACGACAGAAATTTTCTTAGTACCAAAAACTTCTGATTGTTTTCTAAGTACCGAAATCGTCAGAATTTTTCTAAGTACCGTAAAGGTCAGAAATTTTCTAAGTACCGAATTCGTCAGAATTTTTCTAAGTACCGAAAAGGTCAGAAATTTTCTAAGTACCGAAAAGGTCAGAAATTTTCCAAGTACCGAAAAGGTCAGAAATTTTCTAAGTACCGAAATCGTCAGAATTTTTCTAAGTACCGAAGTCATTAGAATTTTTCTAAGTACCGAAATCGGCAGAATTTTCGTAAGTACCGAAAAAGACAGAAATTTTCTAAGTATCGATAACTTCTGAATGTTTTCTAAGTACCGAATTCGTCAGAATTTTTCTAAGTACCGAAAACGTCAGAAATTTTCTAAGTACCGAAAAGGTCAGAAATTTTCCAAGTACCGAAATCGTCAGAATTTTCTAAGTACCGAAATCGGCAGAATTTTTCTAAGTACCGAAAATGTCAGAAATTTTCTAAGTACCAAAGACTTCTGAATGATTTCTAAGTACCGAAATCGACAGAAATTTTCAAAGTACCGAAAACGTCAGATATTTTATAAGTACCGAAAAGGTCAGAAATTTTCAAAGTACCGAAATCAACAGAATTTTTCTAAGTACCGAAATCATTAGAATTATTCTAAGTACCGAAAAGGTCAGAAATTTTCCAAGTACCGAAATCGTCAGAATTTTCTAAGTACCGAAATCGGCAGAATTTTTCTAAGTACCGAAAATGTCAGAAATTTTCTAAGTACCAAAGACTTCTGATTGTTTTCTAAGTACCGAAATCGTCAGAATTTTTCTAAGTACCGAAAACGTCAGTTATTTTTTAAGTACCGAAAAGGTCAGAAATTTTCTAAGTACCAAAATCAACAGAATTTTTCTAAGTACCGAAATCATCAGGATTTTTCTAAGTACCTAAAACGACAGAAATTTTCTTAGTACCAAAAACTTCTGATTGTTTTCTAAGTACCGAAATCGTCAGAATTTTTCTAAGTACCGAAAAGGTCAGAAATTTTCTAATTACCGAAAAGGTCAGAAATTTTCCAAGTACCGAAAAGGTCAGAAATTTTCTAAGTACCGAAATCGTCAGAATTTTTCTAAGTTCCGAAGTCATTAGAATTTTTCTAAGTACCGAAATCGGCAGAATTTTCGTAAGTACCGAAAAAGACAGAAATTTTCTAAGTATCGATAACTTCTGAATGTTTTCTAAGTACCGAATTCGTCAGAATTTTTCTAAGTACCGAAAAGGTCAGAAATTTTCTAAGTACCGAAAAGGTCAGAAATTTTCCAAGTACCGAAATCGTCAGAATTTTCTAAGTACCGAAATCAACAGAATTTTTCTAAGTACCGAAATCGACAGAATTTTTCTAAGTACCGAAATCAACAGAATATTTCTAAGTTCCGAAATCACCAGAATTTTTCTAAGTACCGAAAACGTCAGAAATTTTCTAAGTACCGAAGACTTCTGAATGTTTTCTAAGTACCGAAATCGACAGAAATTTTCAAAGTACCGAAAAAGTCAGAAATTTTCTAAGTATCGATAACTTCTGAATGTTTTCTAAGTACCGAATTCGTCAGAATTTTTCTAAGTACCGAAAAGGTCAGAAATTTTCTAAGTACCGAAAAGGTCAGAAATTTTCCAAGTACAGAAATCGTCAGAATTTTCTAAGTACCGAAATCGGCAGAATTTTTCTAAGTACCGAAAACGACAGAAATTTTCTAAGTACCGAAATCAACAGAATTTTTCTAAGTACCGAAATCGGCAGAATTTGTCTAAGTAACGAAAACGTCAGAAATTATCTAAGTACCGAAAACTTCTGATTGTTTTCCAAGTACCGAAGTCATCAGAATTTTTCTAAGTACCGAAATCGGCAGAAATTTTCTAAGTACCGAAATTGTCAGAATTTTTCTAAGTACCGAAATCATCAGAATTTTTCTAAGTACCGAAATCGTCAGAATTTTTCTAAGTACCGTAAAGGTCAGAAATTTTCTAAGTACCGAAAAGGTCAGAAATTTTCCAAGTACCGAAAAGGTCAGAAATTTTCTAAGTACCGAAATCGTCAGAATTTTTCTAAGTTCCGAAGTCATTAGAATTTTTCTAAGTACCGAAATCGGCAGAATTTTCGTAAGTACCGAAAAAGACAGAAATTTTCTAAGTATCGATAACTTCTGAATGTTTTCTAAGTACCGAATTCGGCAGAATTTTTCTAAGTACCGAAATCGGCAGAAATTTTCTAAGTACCGAAATTGTCAGAATTTTTCTAAGTACCGAAATCATCAGAATTTTTCTAAGTACCGAAATCGTCAGAATTTTCTAAGTACCGAAATCGGCAGAATTTGTCTAAGTAACGAAAACGTCAGAAATTATCTAAGTACCAAAGACTTCTGAATGTTTTCTAAGTACCGAAATCGACAGAAATTTTCAAAGTACCGAAAACGTCAGATATTTTCTAAGTACCAAAAAGGTCAGAAATTTTCAAAGTACCGAAATCAACAGAATTTTTCTAAGTACCGAAATCATTAGAATTATTCTAAGTACCGAAATCGGCAGAATTTTCCTAAGTACCGAAAAAGTCAGAAATTTTCTAAGTATCGATAACTTCTGAATGTTTTCTAAGTACCGAAAACTTCTGAATGTTTTCTAAGTACCGAAAAAGGCAGAAATTTTCTAAGTACCGAAATCGTCGGAATTTTCCTAAGTATCGAAATCGTCAGAATTTTTCTAAGTACCGAAATCGTTTGAAATTTTCTAAATACCGAAAAGGTCAGAAATTTTCTAAGTACCGAAATCAACAGAATTTTTCTAAGTACCGAAATCGGCAGAATTTGTCTAAGTAACGAAAACGTCAGAAATTATCTAAGTACCGAAACCTTCTGATTGTTTTCTAAGTACCGAAGTCATCAGAATTTTTCTAAGTGCCGAAAACGTCAGAAATTTTCTAAGTACCGAAAACTTCCGAGACTTTTCTAAGTACCGAAATCGACAGAATTTTTCTAAGTACCGAAATCGGCAGAAATTTTCTAAGTACCGAAATTGTCAGAATTTTTCTAAGTACCGAAATCATCAGAATTTTTCTAAGTACCGAAATCGTCAGAATTTTTCTAAGTACCGTAAAGGTCAGAAATTTTCTAAGTACCGAAAAGGTCAGAAATTTTCCAAGTACCGAAAAGGTCAGAAATTTTCTAAGTACCGAAATCGTCAGAATTTTTCTAAGTTCCGAAGTCATTAGAATTTTTCTAAGTACCGAAATCGGCAGAATTTTCGTAAGTACCGAAAAAGACAGAAATTTTCTAAGTATCGATAACTTCTGAATGTTTTCTAAGTACCGAATTCGGCAGAATTTTTCTAAGTACCGAAAAGGTCAGAAATTTTCTAAGTACCGAAAAAGTCAGAAATTTTCCAAGTACCGAAATCGTCAGAATTTTCTAAGTACCGAAATCGGCAGAATTTTTCTAAGTACCGAAAATGTCAGAAATTTTCTAAGTACCAAAGACTTCTGAATGTTTTCTAAGTACCGAAATCGACAGAAATTTTCAAAGTACCGAAAACGTCAGATATTTTCTAAGTACCAAAAAGGTCAGAAATTTTCAAAGTACCGAAATCAACAGAATTTTTCTAAGTACCGAAATCATTAGAATTATTCTAAGTACCGAAATCGGCAGAATTTTCCTAAGTACCGAAAAAGTCAGAAATTTTCTAAGTATCGATAACTTCTGAATGTTTTCTAAGTACCGAAAACTTCTGAATGTTTTCTAAGTACCGAAAAAGGCAGAAATTTTCTAAGTACCGAAATCGTCGGAATTTTCCTAAGTATCGAAATCGTCAGAATTTTTCTAAGTACCGAAATCGTTTGAAATTTTCTAAATACCGAAAAGGTCAGAAATTTTCTAAGTACCGAAATCAACAGAATTTTTCTAAGTACCGAAATCGGCAGAATTTGTCTAAGTAACGAAAACGTCAGAAATTATCTAAGTACCGAAACCTTCTGATTGTTTTCTAAGTACCGAAGTCATCAGAATTTTTCTAAGTGCCGAAAACGTCAGAAATTTTCTAAGTACCGAAAACTTCCGAGACTTTTCTAAGTACCGAAATCGACAGAATTTTTCTAAGTACCGAAATCGGCAGAAATTTTCTAAGTACCGAAATTGTCAGAATTTTTCTAAGTACCGAAATCATCAGAATTTTTCTAAGTACCGAAATCGTCAGAGTTTTTCTAAGTACCGTAAAGGTCAGAAATTTTCTAAGTACCGAAAAGGTCAGAAATTTTCTAAGTACCGAAAACGTCAGAAATTTTCTAAATATCGAAAACTTCTGAATGTTTTCTAAGTTCCGAAATTGTCTGAATTTTTCTAAGTACCGAAAACGACAGAAATTTTCTTAGTACCAAAAACTTCTGATTGTTTTCTAAGTACCGAAATCGTCAGAATTTTTCTAAGTACCGTAAAGGTCAGAAATTTTCTAAGTACCGAATTCGTCAGAATTTTTCTAAGTACCGAAAAGGTCAGAAATTTTCTAAGTACCGAAAAGGTCAGAAATTTTCCAAGTACCGAAAAGGTCAGAAATTTTCTAAGTACCGAAATCGTCAGAATTTTTCTAAGTACCGAAGTCATTAGAATTTTTCTAAGTACCGAAATCGGCAGAATTTTCGTAAGTACCGAAAAAGACAGAAATTTTCTAAGTATCGATAACTTCTGAATGTTTTCTAAGTACCGAATTCGTCAGAATTTTTCTAAGTACCGAAAACGTCAGAAATTTTCTAAGTACCGAAAAGGTCAGAAATTTTCCAAGTACCGAAATCGTCAGAATTTTCTAAGTACCGAAATCGGCAGAATTTTTCTAAGTACCGAAAATGTCAGAAATTTTCTAAGTACCAAAGACTTCTGAATGATTTCTAAGTACCGAAATCGACAGAAATTTTCAAAGTACCGAAAACGTCAGATATTTTATAAGTACCGAAAAGGTCAGAAATTTTCAAAGTACCGAAATCAACAGAATTTTTCTAAGTACCGAAATCATTAGAATTATTCTAAGTACCGAAAAGGTCAGAAATTTTCCAAGTACCGAAATCGTCAGAATTTTCTAAGTACCGAAATCGGCAGAATTTTTCTAAGTACCGAAAATGTCAGAAATTTTCTAAGTACCAAAGACTTCTGATTGTTTTCTAAGTACCGAAATCGTCAGAATTTTTCTAAGTACCGAAAACGTCAGTTATTTTTTAAGTACCGAAAAGGTCAGAAATTTTCTAAGTACCAAAATCAACAGAATTTTTCTAAGTACCGAAATCATCAGGATTTTTCTAAGTACCTAAAACGACAGAAATTTTCTTAGTACCAAAAACTTCTGATTGTTTTCTAAGTACCGAAATCGTCAGAATTTTTCTAAGTACCGAAAAGGTCAGAAATTTTCTAATTACCGAAAAGGTCAGAAATTTTCCAAGTACCGAAAAGGTCAGAAATTTTCTAAGTACCGAAATCGTCAGAATTTTTCTAAGTTCCGAAGTCATTAGAATTTTTCTAAGTACCGAAATCGGCAGAATTTTCGTAAGTACCGAAAAAGACAGAAATTTTCTAAGTATCGATAACTTCTGAATGTTTTCTAAGTACCGAATTCGTCAGAATTTTTCTAAGTACCGAAAAGGTCAGAAATTTTCTAAGTACCGAAAAGGTCAGAAATTTTCCAAGTACCGAAATCGTCAGAATTTTCTAAGTACCGAAATCAACAGAATTTTTCTAAGTACCGAAATCGACAGAATTTTTCTAAGTACCGAAATCAACAGAATATTTCTAAGTTCCGAAATCACCAGAATTTTTCTAAGTACCGAAAACGTCAGAAATTTTCTAAGTACCGAAGACTTCTGAATGTTTTCTAAGTACCGAAATCGACAGAAATTTTCAAAGTACCGAAAAAGTCAGAAATTTTCTAAGTATCGATAACTTCTGAATGTTTTCTAAGTACCGAATTCGTCAGAATTTTTCTAAGTACCGAAAAGGTCAGAAATTTTCTAAGTACCGAAAAGGTCAGAAATTTTCCAAGTACAGAAATCGTCAGAATTTTCTAAGTACCGAAATCGGCAGAATTTTTCTAAGTACCGAAAACGACAGAAATTTTCTAAGTACCGAAATCAACAGAATTTTTCTAAGTACCGAAATCGGCAGAATTTGTCTAAGTAACGAAAACGTCAGAAATTATCTAAGTACCGAAAACTTCTGATTGTTTTCCAAGTACCGAAGTCATCAGAATTTTTCTAAGTGCCGAAAACGTCAGAAATTTTCTAAGTACCGAAAACTTCCGAGACTTTTCTAAGTACCGAAATCGACAGAATTTTTCTAAGTACCGAAATCGGCAGAAATTTTCTAAGTACCGAAATTGTCAGAATTTTTCTAAGTACCGAAATCATCAGAATTTTTCTAAGTACCGAAATCGTCAGAATTTTTCTAAGTACCGTAAAGGTCAGAAATTTTCTAAGTACCGAAAAGGTCAGAAATTTTCCAAGTACCGAAAAGGTCAGAAATTTTCTAAGTACCGAAATCGTCAGAATTTTTCTAAGTTCCGAAGTCATTAGAATTTTTCTAAGTACCGAAATCGGCAGAATTTTCGTAAGTACCGAAAAAGACAGAAATTTTCTAAGTATCGATAACTTCTGAATGTTTTCTAAGTACCGAATTCGGCAGAATTTTTCTAAGTACCGAAAAGGTCAGAAATTTTCTAAGTACCGAAAAAGTCAGAAATTTTCCAAGTACCGAAATCGTCAGAATTTTCTAAGTACCGAAATCGGCAGAATTTTTCTAAGTACCGAAAATGTCAGAAATTTTCTAAGTACCAAAGACTTCTGAATGTTTTCTAAGTACCGAAATCGACAGAAATTTTCAAAGTACCGAAAACGTCAGATATTTTCTAAGTACCAAAAAGGTCAGAAATTTTCAAAGTACCGAAATCAACAGAATTTTTCTAAGTACCGAAATCATTAGAATTATTCTAAGTACCGAAATCGGCAGAATTTTCCTAAGTACCGAAAAAGTCAGAAATTTTCTAAGTATCGATAACTTCTGAATGTTTTCTAAGTACCGAAAACTTCTGAATGTTTTCTAAGTACCGAAAAAGGCAGAAATTTTCTAAGTACCGAAATCGTCGGAATTTTCCTAAGTATCGAAATCGTCAGAATTTTTCTAAGTACCGAAATCGTTTGAAATTTTCTAAATACCGAAAAATTCAGAAATTTTCTAAGTACCGAAATCAACAGAATTTTTCTAAGTACCGAAATCGGCAGAATTTGTCTAAGTAACGAAAACGTCAGAAATTATCTAAGTACCGAAAACTTCTGATTGTTTTCTAAGTACCGAAGTCATCAGAATTTTTCTAAGTGCCGAAAACGTCAGAAATTTTCTAAGTACCGAAAACTTCCGAGACTTTTCTAAGTACCGAAATCGACAGAATTTTTCTAAGTACCGAAATCGGCAGAAATTTTCTAAGTACCGAAATTGTCAGAATTTTTCTAAGTACCGAAATCATCAGAATTTTTCTAAGTACCGAAATCGTCAGAATTTTTCTAAGTACCGAAAACGTCAGAAATTTTCTAAGTACCGAAAAGGTCAGAAATTTTCTAAGTACCGAAAACGTCAGAAATTTTCTAAATATCGAAAACTTCTGAATGTTTTCTAAGTTCCGAAATTGTCTGAATTTTTCTAAGTACCGAAAACGACAGAAATTTTCTTAGTACCAAAAACTTCTGATTGTTTTCTAAGTACCGAAATCGTCAGAATTTTTCTAAGTACCGTAAAGGTCAGAAATTTTCTAAGTACCGAATTCGTCAGAATTTTTCTAAGTACCGAAAAGGTCAGAAATTTTCTAAGTACCGAAAAGGTCAGAAATTTTCCAAGTACCGAAAAGGTCAGAAATTTTCTAAGTACCGAAATCGTCAGAATTTTTCTAAGTACCGAAGTCATTAGAATTTTTCTAAGTACCGAAATCGGCAGAATTTTCGTAAGTACCGAAAAAGACAGAAATTTTCTAAGTATCGATAACTTCTGAATGTTTTCTAAGTACCGAATTCGTCAGAATTTTTCTAAGTACCGAAAACGTCAGAAATTTTCTAAGTACCGAAAAGGTCAGAAATTTTCCAAGTACCGAAATCGTCAGAATTTTCTAAGTACCGAAATCGGCAGAATTTTTCTAAGTACCGAAAATGTCAGAAATTTTCTAAGTACCAAAGACTTCTGAATGATTTCTAAGTACCGAAATCGACAGAAATTTTCAAAGTACCGAAAACGTCAGATATTTTATAAGTACCGAAAAGGTCAGAAATTTTCAAAGTACCGAAATCAACAGAATTTTTCTAAGTACCGAAATCATTAGAATTATTCTAAGTACCGAAAAGGTCAGAAATTTTCCAAGTACCGAAATCGTCAGAATTTTCTAAGTACCGAAATCGGCAGAATTTTTCTAAGTACCTAAAACGACAGAAATTTTCTTAGTACCAAAAACTTCTGATTGTTTTCTAAGTACCGAAATCGTCAGAATTTTTCTAAGTACCGAAAAGGTCAGAAATTTTCTAATTACCGAAAAGGTCAGAAATTTTCCAAGTACCGAAAAGGTCAGAAATTTTCTAAGTACCGAAATCGTCAGAATTTTTCTAAGTTCCGAAGTCATTAGAATTTTTCTAAGTACCGAAATCGGCAGAATTTTCGTAAGTACCGAAAAAGACAGAAATTTTCTAAGTATCGATAACTTCTGAATGTTTTCTAAGTACCGAATTCGTCAGAATTTTTCTAAGTACCGAAAAGGTCAGAAATTTTCTAAGTACCGAAAAGGTCAGAAATTTTCCAAGTACCGAAATCGTCAGAATTTTCTAAGTACCGAAATCAACAGAATTTTTCTAAGTACCGAAATCGACAGAATTTTTCTAAGTACCGAAATCAACAGAATATTTCTAAGTTCCGAAATCACCAGAATTTTTCTAAGTACCGAAAAAGTCAGAAATTTTCTAAGTATCGATAACTTCTGAATGTTTTCTAAGTACCGAATTCGTCAGAATTTTTCTAAGTACCGAAAAGGTCAGAAATTTTCTAAGTACCGAAAAGGTCAGAAATTTTCCAAGTACAGAAATCGTCAGAATTTTCTAAGTACCGAAATCGGCAGAATTTTTCTAAGTACCGAAAACGACAGAAATTTTCTAAGTACCGAAATCAACAGAATTTTTCTAAGTACCGAAATCGGCAGAATTTGTCTAAGTAACGAAAACGTCAGAAATTATCTAAGTACCGAAAACTTCTGATTGTTTTCCAAGTACCGAAGTCATCAGAATTTTTCTAAGTGCCGAAAACGTCAGAAATTTTCTAAGTACCGAAAACTTCCGAGACTTTTCTAAGTACCGAAATCGACAGAATTTTTCTAAGTACCGAAATCGGCAGAAATTTTCTAAGTACCGAAATTGTCAGAATTTTTCTAAGTACCGAAATCATCAGAATTTTTCTAAGTACCGAAATCGTCAGAATTTTTCTAAGTACCGTAAAGGTCAGAAATTTTCTAAGTACCGAAAAGGTCAGAAATTTTCCAAGTACCGAAAAGGTCAGAAATTTTCTAAGTACCGAAAAAGTCAGAAATTTTCCAAGTACCGAAATCGTCAGAATTTTCTAAGTACCGAAATCGGCAGAATTTTTCTAAGTACCGAAAATGTCAGAAATTTTCTAAGTACCAAAGACTTCTGAATGTTTTCTAAGTACCGAAATCGACAGAAATTTTCAAAGTACCGAAAACGTCAGATATTTTCTAAGTACCAAAAAGGTCAGAAATTTTCAAAGTACCGAAATCAACAGAATTTTTCTAAGTACCGAAATCATTAGAATTATTCTAAGTACCGAAATCGGCAGAATTTTCCTAAGTACCGAAAAAGTCAGAAATTTTCTAAGTATCGATAACTTCTGAATGTTTTCTAAGTACCGAAAACTTCTGAATGTTTTCTAAGTACCGAAAAAGGCAGAAATTTTCTAAGTACCGAAATCGTCGGAATTTTCCTAAGTATCGAAATCGTCAGAATTTTTCTAAGTACCGAAATCGTTTGAAATTTTCTAAATACCGAAAAATTCAGAAATTTTCTAAGTACCGAAATCAACAGAATTTTTCTAAGTACCGAAATCGGCAGAATTTGTCTAAGTAACGAAAACGTCAGAAATTATCTAAGTACCGAAAACTTCTGATTGTTTTCTAAGTACCGAAGTCATCAGAATTTTTCTAAGTGCCGAAAACGTCAGAAATTTTCTAAGTACCGAAAACTTCCGAGACTTTTCTAAGTACCGAAATCGACAGAATTTTTCTAAGTACCGAAATCGGCAGAAATTTTCTAAGTACCGAAATTGTCAGAATTTTTCTAAGTACCGAAATCATCAGAATTTTTCTAAGTACCGAAATCGTCAGAATTTTTCTAAGTACCGAAAACGTCAGAAATTTTCTAAGTACCGAAAATGTCAGAAATTTTCCAAGTACCGAAATCGTCAGAATTTTCTAAGTACCGAAATCGGCAGAATTTTTCTAAGTACCGAAAATGTCAGAAATTTTCTAAGTACCAAAGACTTCTGAATGATTTCTAAGTACCGAAATCGACAGAAATTTTCAAAGTACCGAAAACGTCAGATATTTTATAAGTACCGAAAAGGTCAGAAATTTTCAAAGTACCGAAATCAACAGAATTTTTCTAAGTACCGAAATCATTAGAATTATTCTAAGTACCGAAAAGGTCAGAAATTTTCCAAGTACCGAAATCGTCAGAATTTTCTAAGTACCGAAATCGGCAGAATTTTTCTAAGTACCGAAAATGTCAGAAATTTTCTAAGTACCAAAGACTTCTGATTGTTTTCTAAGTACCGAAATCGTCAGAATTTTTCTAAGTACCGAAAACGTCAGTTATTTTTTAAGTACCGAAAAGGTCAGAAATTTTCTAAGTACCAAAATCAACAGAATTTTTCTAAGTACCGAAATCATCAGGATTTTTCTAAGTACCTAAAACGACAGAAATTTTCTTAGTACCAAAAACTTCTGATTGTTTTCTAAGTACCGAAATCGTCAGAATTTTTCTAAGTACCGAAAAGGTCAGAAATTTTCTAAATACCGAAAAGGTCAGAAATTTTCCAAGTACCGAAAAGGTCAGAAATTTTCTAAGTACCGAAATCGTCAGAATTTTTATAAGTTCCGAAGTCATTAGAATTTTTCTAAGTACCGAAATCGGCAGAATTTTCGTAAGTACCGAAAAAGACAGAAATTTTCTAAGTATCGATAACTTCTGAATGTTTTCTAAGTACCGAATTCGTCAGAATTTTTCTAAGTACCGAAAAGGTCAGAAATTTTCTAAGTACCGAAAAGGTCAGAAATTTTCCAAGTACCGAAATCGTCAGAATTTTCTAAGTACCGAAATCAACAGAATTTTTCTAAGTACCGAAATCGACAGAATTTTTCTAAGTACCGAAATCAACAGAATATTTCTAAGTTCCGAAATCACCAGAATTTTTCTAAGTACCGAAAACGTCAGAAATTTTCTAAGTACCGAAGACTTCTGAATGTTTTCTAAGTACCGAAATCGACAGAAATTTTCAAAGTACCGAAAAAGTCAGAAATTTTCTAAGTATCGATAACTTCTGAATGTTTTCTAAGTACCGAATTCGTCAGAATTTTTCTAAGTACCGAAAAGGTCAGAAATTTTCTAAGTACCGAAAAGGTCAGAAATTTTCCAAGTACAGAAATCGTCAGAATTTTCTAAGTACCGAAATCGGCAGAATTTTTCTAAGTACCGAAAACGACAGAAATTTTCTAAGTACCGAAATCAACAGAATTTTTCTAAGTACCGAAATCGGCAGAATTTGTCTAAGTAACGAAAACGTCAGAAATTATCTAAGTACCGAAAACTTCTGATTGTTTTCCAAGTACCGAAGTCATCAGAATTTTTCTAAGTGCCGAAAACGTCAGAAATTTTCTAAGTACCGAAAACTTCCGAGACTTTTCTAAGTACCGAAATCGACAGAATTTTTCTAAGTACCGAAATCGGCAGAAATTTTCTAAGTACCGAAATTGTCAGAATTTTTCTAAGTACCGAAATCATCAGAATTTTTCTAAGTACCGAAATCGTCAGAATTTTTCTAAGTACCGTAAAGGTCAGAAATTTTCTAAGTACCGAAAAGGTCAGAAATTTTCCAAGTACCGAAAAGGTCAGAAATTTTCTAAGTACCGAAATCGTCAGAATTTTTCTAAGTTCCGAAGTCATTAGAATTTTTCTAAGTACCGAAATCGGCAGAATTTTCGTAAGTACCGAAAAAGACAGAAATTTTCTAAGTATCGATAACTTCTGAAAGTTTTCTAAGTACCGAATTCGGCAGAATTTTTCTAAGTACCGAAAAGGTCAGAAATTTTCTAAGTACCGAAAAAGTCAGAAATTTTCCAAGTACCGAAATCGTCAGAATTTTCTAAGTACCGAAATCGGCAGAATTTTTCTAAGTACCGAAAATGTCAGAAATTTTCTAAGTACCAAAGACTTCTGAATGTTTTCTAAGTACCGAAATCGACAGAAATTTTCAAAGTACCGAAAACGTCAGATATTTTCTAAGTACCAAAAAGGTCAGAAATTTTCAAAGTACCGAAATCAACAGAATTTTTCTAAGTACCGAAATCATTAGAATTATTCTAAGTACCGAAATCGGCAGAATTTTCCTAAGTACCGAAAAAGTCAGAAATTTTCTAAGTATCGATAACTTCTGAATGTTTTCTAAGTACCGAAAACTTCTGAATGTTTTCTAAGTACCGAAAAAGGCAGAAATTTTCTAAGTACCGAAATCGTCGGAATTTTCCTAAGTATCGAAATCGTCAGAATTTTTCTAAGTACCGAAATCGTTTGAAATTTTCTAAATACCGAAAAATTCAGAAATTTTCTAAGTACCGAAATCAACAGAATTTTTCTAAGTACCGAAATCGGCAGAATTTGTCTAAGTAACGAAAACGTCAGAAATTATCTAAGTACCGAAAACTTCTGATTGTTTTCTAAGTACCGAAGTCATCAGAATTTTTCTAAGTGCCGAAAACGTCAGAAATTTTCTAAGTACCGAAAACTTCCGAGACTTTTCTAAGTACCGAAATCGACAGAATTTTTCTAAGTACCGAAATCGGCAGAAATTTTCTAAGTACCGAAATTGTCAGAATTTTTCTAAGTACCGAAATCATCAGAATTTTTCTAAGTACCGAAATCGTCAGAATTTTTCTAAGTACCGAAAACGTCAGAAATTTTCTAAGTACCGAAAAGGTCAGAAATTTTCTAAGTACCGAAATTGTCAGAATTTTTCTAAGTACCGAAATCATCAGAATTTTTCTAAGTACCGAAATCGTCAGAATTTTTCTAAGTACCGTAAAGGTCAGAAATTTTCTAAGTACCGAAAAGGTCAGAAATTTTCCATGTACCGAAAAGGTCAGAAATTTTCTAAGTACCGAAATCGTCAGAATTTTTCTAAGTACCGAAATCATTAGAATTTTTCTAAGTACCGAAAACGTCAGAAATTTTCTAAGTATCGAAAACTTCTGAATGTTTTCTAAGTTCCGAAATTGTCTGAATTTTTCTAAGTACCGAAAACGACAGAAATTTTCTTAGTACCAAAAACTTCTGATTGTTTTCTAAGTACCGAAATCGTCAGAATTTTTCTAAGTACCGTAAAGGTCAGAAATTTTCTAAGTACCGAATTCGTCAGAATTTTTCTAAGTACCGAAAAGGTCAGAAATTTTCTAAGTACCGAAAAGGTCAGAAATTTTCCAAGTACCGAAATCGTCAGAATTTTCTAAGTACCGAAATCGGCAGAATTTTTCTAAGTACCGAAAACGACAGAAATTTTCTAAGTACCGAAATCAACAGAATTTTTCTAAGTACCGAAATCGGCAGAATTTGTCTAAGTAACGAAAACGTCAGAAATTATCTAAGTACCGAAAACTTCTGATTGTTTTCTAAGTACCGAAGTCATCAGAATTTTTCTAAGTGCCGAAAACGTCAGAAATTTTCTAAGTACCGAAAACTTCCGAGACTTTTCTAAGTACCGAAATCGACAGAATTTTTCTAAGTACCGAAATCGGCAGAAATTTTCTAAGTACCGAAATCATCGGAATTTTTCTAAGTACCGAAATTGTCAGAATTTTTCTAAGTACCGAAAACGACAGAAATTTTCTAAGTACCGAAATCAACAGAATTTTTCTAAGTACCGAAAACGACAGAAATTTTCTTAGTTCCAAAAACTTCTGATTGTTTTCTAAGTACCGAAATCGTCAGAATTTTTCAAAGTACCGTAAAGGTCAGAAATTTTCTAATTACCGAAAAGGTCAGAAATTTTCCAAGTACCGAAAAGGTCAGAAATTTTCTAAGTACCGAAATCGCCAGAATTTTTCTAAGTACCGAAGTCATTAGAATTTTTCTAAGTACCGAAATCGGCAGAATTTTCGAAAGTACCGAAAACGACAGAAATTTTCTTAGTACCAAAAACTTCTGATTGTTTTCTAAGTACCGAAAACTTCTGAATGTTTTCTAAGTACCGAAAAAGGCAGAAATTTTCTAAGTACCGAAATCTCTCGGAATTTTTCTAAGTATCGAAATCGTCAGAATTTTTCTAAGTACCGAAATCGTTTGAAATTTTCTAAATACCGAAAAGGTCAGAAATTTTCTAAGTACCGAAATCATCAGAATTTTTCTAAGTACCGAAAACGTCAGAAATTTTCTAAGTACCGAAAACTTCCGAGTCTTTTCTAAGTACCGAAATCGGCAGAATTTTTCTAAGTACCGAAAATGTCAGAAATTTTCTAAGTACCAAAGACTTCTGAATGTTTTCTAAGTACCGAAATCGACAGAAATTTTCAAAGTACCGAAAACGTCAGATATTTTCTAAGTACCGAAAAGGTCAGAAATTTTCAAAGTACCGAAATCAACAGAATTTTTCTAAGTACCGAAATCATTAGAATTATTCTAAGTACCGAAATCGGCAGAATTTTCCTAAGTACCGAAAAAGTCAGAAATTTTCTAAGTATCGATAACTTCTGAATGTTTTCTAAGTACCGATAACGTCAGAAATTTTCTAAGTACCGAAATCGTCGAAATTTTTCAAAGTACCGAAATCGTCTGAATTTTTCTAAGTACCGAAATCGTTTGAAATTTTCTAAATACCGAAAAGTTCAGAAATTTTCTAAGTACCGAAAAAGACAGAAATTTTCTAAGAACCGAAATCAACAGAATTTTTCTAAGTACCGAAATCGACAGAATTATTCTAAGTACCGAAATCAACAGAATTTTTCCATGTACCGAATTCGACAGAATTTTTCTAAGTACCAAAATCAACAGAATATTTCTAAGTTCCGAAATCACCAGAATTCTTCTAAGTACCGAAATCGTCAGAATTTTTCAAAGTACCGATAACGTCAGAAATTTTCTAAGTACCGAAAACTTCTGAATGTTTTCTAAGTACCGAATAAGGCAGAAATTTTCTAAGTACCGAAATCGTCGGAATTTTTCTAAGTACCGAAATCGTCTGAATTTTTCTAAGTACCGAAATCGGCAGAATTTTTCTAAGTACCGAAAAGGTCAGAAATTTTCCAAGTACCGAAATCGTCAGAATTTTCTAAGTACCGAAATCGGCAGAATTTTTCTAAGTACCGAAAATGTCAGAAATTTTCTAAGTACCAAAGACTTCTGAATGTTTTCTAAGTACCGAAATCGACAGAAATTTTCAAAGTACCGAAAACGTCAGATATTTTCTAAGTACCAAAAAGGTCAGAAATTTTCAAAGTACCGAAATCAACAGAATTTTTCTAAGTACCAAAATCATTAGAATTATTCTAAGTACCGAAATCGGCAGAATTTTCCTAAGTACCGAAAAAGTCAGAAATTTTCTAAGTATCGATAACTTCTGAATGTTTTCTAAGTACCGATAACGTCAGAAATTTTCTAAGTACCGAAATCGTCGAAATTTTTCAAAGTACCGAAATCGTCTGAATTTTTCTAAGTACCGAAATCGTTTGAAATTTTCTAAATACCGAAAAGTTCAGAAATTTTCTAAGTACCGAAAAAGGCAGAAATTTTCTAAGAACCGAAATCAACAGAATTTTTCTAAGTACCGAAATCGACAGAATTATTCTAAGTACCGAAATCAACAGAATTTTTCCATGTACCGAATTCGACAGAATTTTTCTAAGTACCAAAATCAACAGAATATTTCTAAGTTCCGAAATCACCAGAATTCTTCTAAGTACCGAAATCGTCAGAATTTTTCAAAGTACCGATAACGTCAGAAATTTTCTAAGTACCGAAAACTTCTGAATGTTTTCTAAGTACCGAATAAGGCAGAAATTTTCTAAGTACCGAAATCGTCGGAATTTTTCTAAGTACCGAAATCGTCGGAATTTTTCTAAGTATCGAAATCGTCAGAATTTTTCTAAGTACCGAAATCGTTTGAAATTTTCTAAATACCGAAAAGGTCAGAAATTTTCTAAGTACCGAAATCATCAGAATTTTTCTAAGTACCGAAAACGTCAGAAATTTTCTAAGTACCGAAAACTTCCGAGTCTTTTCTAAGTACCGAAATCGGCAGAATTTTTCTAAGTACCGAAAATTTCTGAATGTTTAAACAGTATCGAAATCGTAAGAATTTTTCTAAGTACCGAAAACGTCAGAAATTTTCTAAGTACCGAAGACTTCTGAATGTTTTCTAAGTACCGAAATCGACAGAATTTTTCTAAGTACCGAAAACGTCAGATATTTTCTAAGTACCGAAAACGTCAGAAATTTTCTAAGTACCGAAAACTTCCGAGTCTTTTCTAAGTACCGAAATCGGCGGAATTTTTCTAAGTACCGAAATCGTCAGAATTTTTCTAAGTACCGAAATCAACAGAAATTTTCTAAGTACCGAAATCATCAGAATTTTTCTAAGTACCGAAAACGTCAGAAATTTTCTAAGTACCGAAAACTTCCGAGTCTTTTCTAAGTACCGAAATCGGCAGAATTTTTCTAAGTACCGAAAATGTCAGAAATTTTCTAAGTACCAAAGACTTCTGAATGTTTTCTAAGTACCGAAATCGACAGAAATTTTCAAAGTACCGAAAACGTCAGATATTTTCTAAGTACCGAAAAGGTCAGAAATTTTCAAAGTACCGAAATCAACAGAATTTTTCTAAGTACCGAAATCATTAGAATTATTCTAAGTACCGAAATCGGCAGAATTTTCCTAAGTACCGAAAAAGTCAGAAATTTTCTAAGTATCGATAACTTCTGAATGTTTTCTAAGTACCGAAATCGTCTGAATTTTTCTAAGTACCGAAATCGTTTGAAATTTTCTAAATACCGAAAAGTTCAGAAATTTTCTAAGTACCGAAAAAGGCAGAAATTTTCTAAGAACCGAAATCAACAGAATTTTTCTAAGTACCGAAATCGACAGAATTATTCTAAGTACCGAAATCAACAGAATTTTTCCATGTACCGAATTCGACAGAATTTTTCTAAGTACCAAAATCAACAGAATATTTCTAAGTTCCGAAATCACCAGAATTCTTCTAAGTACCGAAATCGTCAGAATTTTTCAAAGTACCGATAACGTCAGAAATTTTCTAAGTACCGAAAACTTCTGAATGTTTTCTAAGTACCGAATAAGGCAGAAATTTTCTAAGTACCGAAATCGTCGGAATTTTTCTAAGTACCGAAATCGTCTGAATTTTTCTAAGTACCGAAATCGGCAGAATTTTTCTAAGTACCGAAAAGGTCAGAAATTTTCCAAGTACCGAAATCGTCAGAATTTTCTAAGTACCGAAATCGGCAGAATTTTCCTAAGTACCGAAAAAGTCAGAACTTTTCTAAGTATCGATAACTTCTGAATGTTTTCTAAGTACCGAAAACTTCTTAATGTTTTCTAAGTACCGAAAAAGGCAGAAATTTTCTAAGTACCGAAATCGTCGGAATTTTTCTAAGTATCGAAATCGTCAGAATTTTTCTAAGTACCGAAATCGTTTGAAATTTTCTAAATACCGAAAAGGTCAGAAATTTTCTAAGTACCGAAATCATCAGAATTTTTCTAAGTACCGAAAACGTCAGAAATTTTCTAAGTACCGAAAACTTCCGAGTCTTTTCTAAGTACCGAAATCGGCAGAATTTTTTTAAGTACCGAAAATTTCTGAATGTTTAAACAGTATCGAAATCGTAAGAATTTTTCTAAGTACCGAAAACGTCAGAAATTTTCTAAGTACCGAAGACTTCTGAATGTTTTCTAAGTACCGAAATCGACAGAAATTTTCAAAGTACCGAAAACGTCAGATATTTTCTAAGTACCGAAAAGGTCAGAAATTTTCAAAGTACCGAAATCATTAGAATTTTTCTAAGTACCGAAAACGTCAGAAATTTTCTAAGTATCGAAAACTTCTGAATGTTTTCTAAGTACCGAAATCGTCAGAATTTTTCTAAGTAACGTAAAGGTCAAAAATTTTCTAAGTACCGAATTCGTCAGAATTTTTCTAAGTACCGAAAAGGTCAGAAATTTTCTAAGTACCGAAAAGGTCAGAAATTTTCTAAGTACCGAAATCGTCAGAATTTTTCTAAGTACCGAAAAGGTCAGAAATTTTCTAAGTACCAAAGACTTCTGAATGTTTTCTAAGTACCGAAATAGACAGAAATTTTCAAAGTACCGAAAACGTCAGATATTTTCTAAGTACCGAAAAGGTCAGAAATTTTCAAAGTACCGAAATCAACAGAATTTTTCTAAGTACCGAAATCATTAGAATTATTCTAAGTACCGAAATCGGCAGAATTTTCCTAAGTACCGAAAAAGTCAGAAATTTTCTAAGTATCGATAACTTCTGAATGTTTTCTAAGTACCGATAACGTCAGAAATTTTCTAAGTACCGAAATCGTCGAAATTTTTCAAAGTACCGAAATCGTCTGAATTTTTCTAAGTACCGAAATCGTTTGAAATTTTCTAAATACCGAAAAGTTCAGAAATTTTCTAAGTACCGAAAAAGGCAGAAATTTTCTAAGAACCGAAATCAACAGAATTTTTCTAAGTACCGAAATCGACAGAATTATTCTAAGTACAGAAATCAACAGAATTTTTCCATGTACCGAATTCGACAGAATTTTTCTAAGTACCAAAATCAACAGAATATTTCTAAGTTCCGAAATCACCAGAATTCTTCTAAGTACCGAAATCGTCAGAATTTTTCAAAGTACCGATAACGTCAGAAATTTTCTAAGTACCGAAAACTTCTGAATGTTTTCTAAGTACCGAATAAGGCAGAAATTTTCTAAGTACCGAAATCAACAGAATTTTTCTAAGTACCGAAAACGACAGAAATTTTCTTAGTTCCAAAAACTTCTGATTGTTTTCTAAGTACCGAAATCGTCAAAATTTTTCAAAGTACCGTAAAGGTCAGAAATTTTCTAATTACCGAAAAGGTCAGAAATTTTCCAAGTACCGAAAAGGTCAGAAATTTTCTAAGTACCGAAATCGTCAGAATTTTTCTAAGTACCGAAGTCATTAGAATTTTTCTAAGTACCGAAATCGGCAGAATTTTCGTAAGTACCGAAAACGACAGAAATTTTCTTAGTACCAAAAACTTCTGATTGTTTTCTAAGTACCGAAAAAGGCAGAAATTTTCTAAGTACCGAAATCGTCGGAATTTTTCTAAGTATCGAAATCGTCAGAATTTTTCTAAGTACCGAAATCGTTTGAAATTTTCTAAATACCGAAAAGGTCAGAAATTTTCTAAGTACCGAAATCATCAGAATTTTTCTAAGTACCGAAAACGTCAGAAATTTTCTAAGTACCAAAAACTTCCGAGTCTTTTCTAAGTACCGAAATCGGCAGAATTTTTCTAAGTACCGAAAATTTCTGAATGTTTAAACAGTATCGAAATCGTAAGAATTTTTCTAAGTACCGAAAACGTCAGAAATTTTCTAAGTACCGAAGACTTCTGAATGTTTTCTAAGTACCGAAATCGACAGAATTTTTCTAAGTACCGAAAACGTCAGATATTTTCTAAGTACCAAAAACGTCAGAAATTTTCTAAGTACCGATAACTTCCGAGTCTTTTCTAAGTACCGAAATCGGCGGAATTTTTCTAAGTACCGAAATCGTCAGAATTTTTCTAAGTACCGAAATCAACAGAATTTTTCTAAGTACCGAAATCGACAGAATTTTTCTAAGTACCGAAACCAACAGAATTTTTTTAAGTACCGAATTCGACAGAATTTTTCTAAGTACCGAAATCAACAGAATATTTCTAAGTTCCGAAATCACCAGAATTTTTCTAAGTACCGAAATCAACAGAATTTTTCTAAGAACCGAATTCGACAGAATTTTTCTAAGTACCGAAAAGGTCAGAAATTTTCCATGTACCGAAAAGGTCAGAAATTTTCTAAGTACCGAAATCGTCAGAATTTTTCTAAGTACCGAAATCATTAGAATTTTTCTAAGTACCGAAAACGACAGAAATTTTCTTAGTACCAAAAACTTCTGATTGTTTTCTAAGTACCGAAATCGTCAGAATTTTTCTAAGTACCGTAAAGGTCAGAAATTTTCTAAGTACCGAATTCGTCAGAATTTTTCTAAGTACCGAAAAGGTCAGAAATTTTCTAAGTACCGAAAAGGTCAGAAATTTTCCAAGTACCGAAATCGTCAGAATTTTCTAAGTACCGAAATCGGCAGAATTTTTCTAAGTACCGAAAACGACAGAAATTTTCTAAGTACCGAAATCAACAGAATTTTTCTAAGTACCGTAAAGGTCAGAAATTTTCTAATTACCGAAAAGGTCAGAAATTTTCCAAGTACCGAAAAGGTCAGAAATTTTCCAAGTACCGAAATCGTCAGAATTTTCTAAGTACCGAAATCGGCAGAATTTTTCTAAGTACCGAAAATGTCAGAAATTTTCTAAGTACCAAAGACTTCTGAATGTTTTCTAAGTACCGAAATAGACAGAAATTTTCAAAGTACCGAAAACGTCAGATATTTTCTAAGTACCGAAAAGGTCAGAAATTTTCAAAGTACCGAAATCAACAGAATTTTTCTAAGTACCGAAATCATTAGAATTATTCTAAGTACCGAAAAAGTCAGAAATTTTCTAAGTATCGATAACTTCTGAATGTTTTCTAAGTACCGATAACGTCAGAAATTTTCTAAGTACCGAAATCGTCGAAATTTTTCAAAGTACCGAAATCGTCTGAATTTTTCTAAGTACCGAAATCAACAGAATTTTTCTAAGAACCGAATTCGACAGAATTTTTCAAAGTACCGAAATCGTCAGAATTTTTCTGAGTACCGATAACGTCAGAAATTTTCTAAGTACCGAAAACTTCTGAATGTTTTCTAAGTTCCGAAAAAGGCAGAAATTTTCTAAGTACCGAAATCGTCGGAATATTTCTAAGTACCGAAATCATCAGAATTTTTCTAAGTACCGAAAACGTCAGAAATTTTCAAAGTACCGAAAAAGGCAGAAATTTTCTAAGTACCGAAATCAACAGAATTTTTCTAAGTTCCGAAATTGACAGAATTTTTCTAAGTACCGAAATCAACAGAATTTCTCTTAGTACCGAAATCGACAAAATTTTTCTAAGTACCGAAAACTTCTGAGTCTTTTCAAAGTTCCGAAAAAGGCAGAAATTTTTCATGTACCGAAATCAACTGAATGTTTTCTAAGTACCGAAAAAGGCAGAACTTTTCTAAGATCCGAAATCATCAGAATTTTCTAAGTACCGATATCGACTGAATTTTTCTAAGTACCGAAATCAACAGAATTTTTCTAAGTACTGAAATCGGAAGAATTTTTCTAAGTACCGAAAACGTCAGAAATTTTCTAAGTATCGAAAACTTCTGAATGTTTTCTAAGTACCGAAATCGTCAGAATTTTTCTAAGTACCGATAACGTCAGAAATTTTCTAAGTACCGAAAACTTCTGAATGTTTTCTAAGCTCCGAAAAAGGCAGAAATTTTCTAAGTACCGAAATCGTCGGAATATTTCTAAGTACCGAAATCGTCTGAATTTTTCTAAGTACCGAAATCGTTTGAAATTTTCTAAATACCGAAAAAGGCAGAAATTTTCTAAGTACCGAAATCAACAGAATTTTTCTAAGTACCGAATTCGACAAAATTTTTCTAAGTACCGAAATCAACAGAATTTTTCTAAGTACCGAAATCGACAGAATTTTTTTAAGTACCGATATCGAAGGAATTTTTCTAAGTACCGAAAACGTCAGAAATTTTCTAAGTACTGAAAACTTCTGAGTCTTTTCAAAGTACCGAAAAAGGCAGAAATTTTCCATGTACCGAAATCAACAGAATTTTTCTAAGTACCGAATTCGACAGAATTTTTCTAAGTTCCGAAAACTTCTGAATGTTTTCTAAGTACCTAAAAAGGCAGAAATTTTCTGAGATCCGAAATCATCAGAATTTTTCTAAGTACCGAAATCGACAGAATTTTTCTAAGTACCGAAATCAACAGAATTTTTCTAAGTACTGAAATCGGAAGAATTTTTCAAAGTACCGAAAACGTCAGAAATTTTCTAAGTATCGAAAACTTCTGAATGTTTTCTAAGTACCGAAATCGTCGGAATTTTTCTAAGTAAAGAAATCGTCAGAATTTTTATAAGTACCAAATTCAACAGAATGTTTTCTAAGTACCGAAATCGTCAGAATTTTTCTAAGTACCGAAAAGGTCAGAAATTTTCTAAGAACCGAAATCGTCAGAATTTTTCTAAGTACCGAAAACTTCTGAATGTTTTCTAAGTTCCGAAAAAGGCAGAAATTTTCTAAGTAACGAAATCGTCGGAATATTTCTAAGTACCGAAATCGTCGGAATTTTTCTAAGTACCGAAATCGTTTGAATTTTTCTAAGTACCGAAGTCATTAGAATTTTTCTAAGTACCGAAATCGGCAGAATTTTCGTAAGTACCGAAAAAGACAGAAATTTTCTAAGTATCGATAACTTCTGAATGTTTTCTAAGTACCGAATTCGTCAGAATTTTTCTAAGTACCGAAAACGTCAGAAATTTTCTAAGTACCGAAAAGGTCAGAAATTTTCCAAGTACCGAAATCGTCAGAATTTTCTAAGTACCGAAATCGGCAGAATTTTTCTAAGTACCGAAAATGTCAGAAATTTTCTAAGTACCAAAGACTTCTGAATGATTTCTAAGTACCGAAATCGACAGAAATTTTCAAAGTACCGAAAACGTCAGATATTTTCTAAGTACCAAAAAGGTCAGAAATTTTCAAAGTACCGAAATCAACAGAATTTTTCTAAGTACCGAAATCATTAGAATTATTCTAAGTACCGAAATCGGCAGAATTTTCCTAAGTACCGAAAAAGTCAGAAATTTTCTAAGTATCGATAACTTCTGAATGTTTTCTAAGTACCGAAAACTTCTGAATGTTTTCTAAGTACCGAAAAAGGCAGAAATTTTCTAAGTACCGAAATCGTCGGAATTTTCCTAAGTATCGAAATCGTCAGAATTTTTCTAAGTACCGAAATCGTTTGAAATTTTCTAAATACCGAAAAATTCAGAAATTTTCTAAGTACCGAAATCAACAGAATTTTCTAAGTACTGAAATCGGCAGAATTTGTCTAAGTAACGAAAACGTCAGAAATTATCTAAGTACCGAAAACTTCTGATTGTTTTCTAAGTACCGAAGTCATCAGAATTTTTCTAAGTGCCGAAAACGTCAGAAATTTTCTAAGTACCGAAAACTTCCGAGACTTTTCTAAGTACCGAAATCGACAGAATTTTTCTAAGTACCGAAATCGGCAGAAATTTTCTAAGTACCGAAATTGTCAGAATTTTTCTAAGTACCGAAATCATCAGAATTTTTCTAAGTACCGAAATCGTCAGAATTTTTCTAAGTACCGTAAAGGTCAGAAATTTTCTAAGTACCGAAAAGGTCAGAAATTTTCCATGTACCGAAAAGGTCAGAAATTTTCTAAGTACCGAAATCGTCAGAATTTTTCTAAGTACCGAAATCATTAGAATTTTTCTAAGTACCGAAAACGTCAGAAATTTTCTAAGTATCGAAAACTTCTGAATGTTTTCTAAGTTCCGAAATTGTCTGAATTTTTCTAAGTACCGAAAACGACAGAAATTTTCTTAGTACCAAAAACTTCTGATTGTTTTCTAAGTACCGAAATCGTCAGAATTTTTCTAAGTACCGTAAAGGTCAGAAATTTTCTAAGTACCGAATTCGTCAGAATTTTTCTAAGTACCGAAAAGGTCAGAAATTTTCTAAGTACCGAAAAGGTCAGAAATTTTCCAAGTACCGAAATCGTCAGAATTTTCTAAGTACCGAAATCGGCAGAATTTTTCTAAGTACCGAAAACGACAGAAATTTTCTAAGTACCGAAATCAACAGAATTTTTCTAAGTACCGAAATCGGCAGAATTTGTCTAAGTAACGAAAACGTCAGAAATTATCTAAGTACCGAAAACTTCTGATTGTTTTCTAAGTACCGAAGTCATCAGAATTTTTCTAAGTGCCGAAAACGTCAGAAATTTTCTAAGTACCGAAAACTTCCGAGACTTTTCTAAGTACCGAAATCGACAGAATTTTTCTAAGTACCGAAATCGGCAGAAATTTTCTAAGTACCGAAATCATCGGAATTTTTCTAAGTACCGAAATTGTCAGAATTTTTCTAAGTACCGAAAACGACAGAAATTTTCTAAGTACCGAAATCAACAGAATTTTTCTAAGTACCGAAAACGACAGAAATTTTCTTAGTTCCAAAAACTTCTGATTGTTTTCTAAGTACCGAAATCGTCAGAATTTTTCAAAGTACCGTAAAGGTCAGAAATTTTCTAATTACCGAAAAGGTCAGAAATTTTCCAAGTACCGAAAAGGTCAGAAATTTTCTAAGTACCGAAATCGTCAGAATTTTTCTAAGTACCGAAGTCATTAGAATTTTTCTAAGTACCGAAATCGGCAGAATTTTCGAAAGTACCGAAAACGACAGAAATTTTCTTAGTACCAAAAACTTCTGATTGTTTTCTAAGTACCGAAAACTTCTGAATGTTTTCTAAGTACCGAAAAAGGCAGAAATTTTCTAAGTACCGAAATCTCTCGGAATTTTTCTAAGTATCGAAATCGTCAGAATTTTTCTAAGTACCGAAATCGTTTGAAATTTTCTAAATACCGAAAAGGTCAGAAATTTTCTAAGTACCGAAATCATCAGAATTTTTCTAAGTACCGAAAACGTCAGAAATTTTCTAAGTACCGAAAACTTCCGAGTCTTTTCTAAGTACCGAAATCGGCAGAATTTTTCTAAGTACCGAAAATGTCAGAAATTTTCTAAGTACCAAAGACTTCTGAATGTTTTCTAAGTACCGAAATCGACAGAAATTTTCAAAGTACCGAAAACGTCAGATATTTTCTAAGTACCGAAAAGGTCAGAAATTTTCAAAGTACCGAAATCAACAGAATTTTTCTAAGTACCGAAATCATTAGAATTATTCTAAGTACCGAAATCGGCAGAATTTTCCTAAGTACCGAAAAAGTCAGAAATTTTCTAAGTATCGATAACTTCTGAATGTTTTCTAAGTACCGATAACGTCAGAAATTTTCTAAGTACCGAAATCGTCGAAATTTTTCAAAGTACCGAAATCGTCTGAATTTTTCTAAGTACCGAAATCGTTTGAAATTTTCTAAATACCGAAAAGTTCAGAAATTTTCTAAGTACCGAAAAAGACAGAAATTTTCTAAGAACCGAAATCAACAGAATTTTTCTAAGTACCGAAATCGACAGAATTATTCTAAGTACCGAAATCAACAGAATTTTTCCATGTACCGAATTCGACAGAATTTTTCTAAGTACCAAAATCAACAGAATATTTCTAAGTTCCGAAATCACCAGAATTCTTCTAAGTACCGAAATCGTCAGAATTTTTCAAAGTACCGATAACGTCAGAAATTTTCTAAGTACCGAAAACTTCTGAATGTTTTCTAAGTACCGAATAAGGCAGAAATTTTCTAAGTACCGAAATCGTCGGAATTTTTCTAAGTACCGAAATCGTCTGAATTTTTCTAAGTACCGAAATCGGCAGAATTTTTCTAAGTACCGAAAAGGTCAGAAATTTTCCAAGTACCGAAATCGTCAGAATTTTCTAAGTACCGAAATCGGCAGAATTTTTCTAAGTACCGAAAATGTCAGAAATTTTCTAAGTACCAAAGACTTCTGAATGTTTTCTAAGTACCGAAATCGACAGAAATTTTCAAAGTACCGAAAACGTCAGATATTTTCCAAGTACCAAAAAGGTCAGAAATTTTCAAAGTACCGAAATCAACAGAATTTTTCTAAGTACCAAAATCATTAGAATTATTCTAAGTACCGAAATCGGCAGAATTTTCCTAAGTACCGAAAAAGTCAGAAATTTTCTAAGTATCGATAACTTCTGAATGTTTTCTAAGTACCGATAACGTCAGAAATTTTCTAAGTACCGAAATCGTCGAAATTTTTCAAAGTACCGAAATCGTCTGAATTTTTCTAAGTACCGAAATCGTTTGAAATTTTCTAAATACCGAAAAGTTCAGAAATTTTCTAAGTACCGAAAAAGGCAGAAATTTTCTAAGAACCGAAATCAACAGAATTTTTCTAAGTACCGAAATCGACAGAATTATTCTAAGTACCGAAATCAACAGAATTTTTCCATGTACCGAATTCGACAGAATTTTTCTAAGTACCAAAATCAACAGAATATTTCTAAGTTCCGAAATCACCAGAATTCTTCTAAGTACCGAAATCGTCAGAATTTTTCAAAGTACCGATAACGTCAGAAATTTTCTAAGTACCGAAAACTTCTGAATGTTTTCTAAGTACCGAATAAGGCAGAAATTTTCTAAGTACCGAAATCGTCGGAATTTTTCTAAGTACCGAAATCGTCGGAATTTTTCTAAGTATCGAAATCGTCAGAATTTTTCTAAGTACCGAAATCGTTTGAAATTTTCTAAATACCGAAAAGGTCAGAAATTTTCTAAGTACCGAAATCATCAGAATTTTTCTAAGTACCGAAAACGTCAGAAATTTTCTAAGTACCGAAAACTTCCGAGTCTTTTCTAAGTACCGAAATCGGCAGAATTTTTCTAAGTACCGAAAATTTCTGAATGTTTAAACAGTATCGAAATCGTAAGAATTTTTCTAAGTACCGAAAACGTCAGAAATTTTCTAAGTACCGAAGACTTCTGAATGTTTTCTAAGTACCGAAATCGACAGAATTTTTCTAAGTACCGAAAACGTCAGATATTTTCTAAGTACCGAAAACGTCAGAAATTTTCTAAGTACCGAAAACTTCCGAGTCTTTTCTAAGTACCGAAATCGGCGGAATTTTTCTAAGTACCGAAATCGTCAGAATTTTTCTAAGTACCGAAATCAACAGAAATTTTCTAAGTACCGAAATCATCAGAATTTTTCTAAGTACCGAAAACGTCAGAAATTTTCTGAGTACCGAAAACTTCCGAGTCTTTTCTAAGTACCGAAATCGGCAGAATTTTTCTAAGTACCGAAAATGTCAGAAATTTTCTAAGTACCAAAGACTTCTGAATGTTTTCTAAGTACCGAAATCGACAGAAATTTTCAAAGTACCGAAAACGTCAGATATTTTCTAAGTACCGAAAAGGTCAGAAATTTTCAAAGTACCGAAATCAACAGAATTTTTCTAAGTACCGAAATCATTAGAATTATTCTAAGTACCGAAATCGGCAGAATTTTCCTAAGTACCGAAAAAGTCAGAAATTTTCTAAGTATCGATAACTTCTGAATGTTTTCTAAGTACCGAAATCGTCTGAATTTTTCTAAGTACCGAAATCGTTTGAAATTTTCTAAATACCGAAAAGGTCAGAAATTTTCTAAGTACCGAAATCATCAGAATTTTTCTAAGTACCGAAAACGTCAGAAATTTTCTAAGTACCGAAAACTTCCGAGTCTTTTCTAAGTACCGAAATCGGCAGAATTTTTCTAAGTACCGAAAATTTCTGAATGTTTAAACAGTATCGAAATCGTAAGAATTTTTCTAAGTACCGAAAACGTCAGAAATTTTCGAAGTACCGAAGACTTCTGAATGTTTTCTAAGTACCGAAATCGACAGAATTTTTCTAAGTACCGAAAACGTCAGATATTTTCTAAGTACCGAAAACGTCAGAAATTTTCTAAGTACCGAAAACTTCCGAGTCTTTTCTAAGTACCGAAATCGGCGGAATTTTTCTAAGTACCGAAATCGTCAGAATTTTTCTAAGTACCGAAATCAACAGAAATTTTCTAAGTACCGAAATCATCAGAATTTTTCTAAGTACCGAAAACGTCAGAAATTTTCTAAGTACCGAAAACTTCCGAGTCTTTTCTAAGTACCGAAATCGGCAGAATTTTTCTAAGTACCGAAAACTTCTGAATGTTTTCTAAGTACCGAATAAGGCAGAAATTTTCTAAGTACCGAAATCGTCGGAATTTTTCTAAGTACCGAAATCGTCTGAATTTTTCTAAGTACCGAAATCGGCAGAATTTTTCTAAGTACCGAAAAGGTCAGAAATTTTCCAAGTACCGAAATCGTCAGAATTTTCTAAGTACCGAAATCGGCAGAATTTTTCTAAGTACCGAAAATGTCAGAAATTTTCTAAGTACCAAAGACTTCTGAATGTTTTCTAAGTACCGAAATCGACAGAAATTTTCAAAGTACCGAAAACGTCAGATATTTTCCAAGTACCAAAAAGGTCAGAAATTTTCAAAGTACCGAAATCAACAGAATTTTTCTAAGTACCAAAATCATTAGAATTATTCTAAGTACCGAAATCGGCAGAATTTTCCTAAGTACCGAAAAAGTCAGAAATTTTCTAAGTATCGATAACTTCTGAATGTTTTCTAAGTACCGATAACGTCAGAAATTTTCTAAGTACCGAAATCGTCGAAATTTTTCAAAGTACCGAAATCGTCTGAATTTTTCTAAGTACCGAAATCGTTTGAAATTTTCTAAATACCGAAAAGTTCAGAAATTTTCTAAGTACCGAAAAAGGCAGAAATTTTCTAAGAACCGAAATCAACAGAATTTTTCTAAGTACCGAAATCGACAGAATTATTCTAAGTACCGAAATCAACAGAATTTTTCCATGTACCGAATTCGACAGAATTTTTCTAAGTACCAAAATCAACAGAATATTTCTAAGTTCCGAAATCACCAGAATTCTTCTAAGTACCGAAATCGTCAGAATTTTTCAAAGTACCGATAACGTCAGAAATTTTCTAAGTACCGAAAACTTCTGAATGTTTTCTAAGTACCGAATAAGGCAGAAATTTTCTAAGTACCGAAATCGTCGGAATTTTTCTAAGTACCGAAATCGTCGGAATTTTTCTAAGTATCGAAATCGTCAGAATTTTTCTAAGTACCGAAATCGTTTGAAATTTTCTAAATACCGAAAAGGTCAGAAATTTTCTAAGTACCGAAATCATCAGAATTTTTCTAAGTACCGAAAACGTCAGAAATTTTCTAAGTACCGAAAACTTCCGAGTCTTTTCTAAGTACCGAAATCGGCAGAATTTTTCTAAGTACCGAAAATTTCTGAATGTTTAAACAGTATCGAAATCGTAAGAATTTTTCTAAGTACCGAAAACGTCAGAAATTTTCTAAGTACCGAAGACTTCTGAATGTTTTCTAAGTACCGAAATCGACAGAATTTTTCTAAGTACCGAAAACGTCAGATATTTTCTAAGTACCGAAAACGTCAGAAATTTTCTAAGTACCGAAAACTTCCGAGTCTTTTCTAAGTACCGAAATCGGCGGAATTTTTCTAAGTACCGAAATCGTCAGAATTTTTCTAAGTACCGAAATCAACAGAAATTTTCTAAGTACCGAAATCATCAGAATTTTTCTAAGTACCGAAAACGTCAGAAATTTTCTAAGTACCGAAAACTTCCGAGTCTTTTCTAAGTACCGAAATCGGCAGAATTTTTCTAAGTACCGAAAATGTCAGAAATTTTCTAAGTACCAAAGACTTCTGAATGTTTTCTAAGTACCGAAATCGACAGAAATTTTCAAAGTACCGAAAACGTCAGATATTTTCTAAGTACCGAAAAGGTCAGAAATTTTCAAAGTACCGAAATCAACAGAATTTTTCTAAGTACCGAAATCATTAGAATTATTCTAAGTACCGAAATCGGCAGAATTTTCCTAAGTACCGAAAAAGTCAGAAATTTTCTAAGTATCGATAACTTCTGAATGTTTTCTAAGTACCGAAATCGTCTGAATTTTTCTAAGTACCGAAATCGTTTGAAATTTTCTAAATACCGAAAAGGTCAGAAATTTTCTAAGTACCGAAATCATCAGAATTTTTCTAAGTACCGAAAACGTCAGAAATTTTCTAAGTACCGAAAACTTCCGAGTCTTTTCTAAGTACCGAAATCGGCAGAATTTTTCTAAGTACCGAAAATTTCTGAATGTTTAAACAGTATCGAAATCGTAAGAATTTTTCTAAGTACCGAAAACGTCAGAAATTTTCGAAGTACCGAAGACTTCTGAATGTTTTCTAAGTACCGAAATCGACAGAATTTTTCTAAGTACCGAAAACGTCAGATATTTTCTAAGTACCGAAAACGTCAGAAATTTTCTAAGTACCGAAAACTTCCGAGTCTTTTCTAAGTACCGAAATCGGCGGAATTTTTCTAAGTACCGAAATCGTCAGAATTTTTCTAAGTACCGAAATCAACAGAAATTTTCTAAGTACCGAAATCATCAGAATTTTTCTAAGTACCGAAAACGTCAGAAATTTTCTAAGTACCGAAAACTTCCGAGTCTTTTCTAAGTACCGAAATCGGCAGAATTTTTCTAAGTACCGAAAATGTCAGAAATTTTCTAAGTACCAAAGACTTCTGAATGTTTTCTAAGTACCGAAATCGACAGAAATTTTCAAAGTACCGAAAACGTCAGATATTTTCTAAGTACCGAAAAGGTCAGAAATTTTCAAAGTACCGAAATCAACAGAATTTTTCTAAGTACCGAAATCATTAGAATTATTCTAAGTACCGAAATCGGCAGAATTTTCCTAAGTACCGAAAAAGTCAGAAATTTTCTAAGTATCGATAACTTCTGAATGTTTTCTAAGTACCGAAATCGTCTGAATTTTTCTAAGTACCGAAATCGTTTGAAATTTTCTAAATACCGAAAAGTTCAGAAATTTTCTAAGTACCGAAAAAGGCAGAAATTTTCTAAGAACCGAAATCAACAGAATTTTTCTAAGTACCGAAATCGACAGAATTATTCTAAGTACCGAAATCAACAGAATTTTTCCATGTACCGAATTCGACAGAATTTTTCTAAGTACCAAAATCAACAGAATATTTCTAAGTTCCGAAATCACCAGAATTCTTCTAAGTACCGAAATCGTCAGAATTTTTCAAAGTACCGATAACGTCAGAAATTTTCTAAGTACCGAAAACTTCTGAATGTTTTCTAAGTACCGAATAAGGCAGAAATTTTCTAAGTACCGAAATCGTCGGAATTTTTCTAAGTACCGAAATCGTCGGAATTTTTCTAAGTATCGAAATCGTCAGAATTTTTCTAAGTACCGAAATCGTTTGAAATTTTCTAAATACCGAAAAGGTCAGAAATTTTCTAAGTACCGAAATCATCAGAATTTTTCTAAGTACCGAAAACGTCAGAAATTTTCTAAGTACCGAAAACTTCCGAGTCTTTTCTAAGTACCGAAATCGGCAGAATTTTTCTAAGTACCGAAAATTTCTGAATGTTTAAACAGTATCGAAATCGTAAGAATTTTTCTAAGTACCGAAAACGTCAGAAATTTTCTAAGTACCGAAGACTTCTGAATGTTTTCTAAGTACCGAAATCGACAGAATTTTTCTAAGTACCGAAAACGTCAGATATTTTCTAAGTACCGAAAACGTCAGAAATTTTCTAAGTACCGAAAACTTCCGAGTCTTTTCTAAGTACCGAAATCGGCGGAATTTTTCTAAGTACCGAAATCGTCAGAATTTTTCTAAGTACCGAAATCAACAGAAATTTTCTAAGTACCGAAATCATCAGAATTTTTCTAAGTACCGAAAACGTCAGAAATTTTCTAAGTACCGAAAACTTCCGAGTCTTTTCTAAGTACCGAAATCGGCAGAATTTTTCTAAGTACCGAAAATGTCAGAAATTTTCTAAGTACCAAAGACTTCTGAATGTTTTCTAAGTACCGAAATCGACAGAAATTTTCAAAGTACCGAAAACGTCAGATATTTTCTAAGTACCGAAAAGGTCAGAAATTTTCAAAGTACCGAAATCAACAGAATTTTTCTAAGTACCGAAATCATTAGAATTATTCTAAGTACCGAAATCGGCAGAATTTTCCTAAGTACCGAAAAAGTCAGAAATTTTCTAAGTATCGATAACTTCTGAATGTTTTCTAAGTACCGAAATCGTCTGAATTTTTCTAAGTACCGAAATCGTTTGAAATTTTCTAAATACCGAAAAGGTCAGAAATTTTCTAAGTACCGAAATCATCAGAATTTTTCTAAGTACCGAAAACGTCAGAAATTTTCTAAGTACCGAAAACTTCCGAGTCTTTTCTAAGTACCGAAATCGGCAGAATTTTTCTAAGTACCGAAAATTTCTGAATGTTTAAACAGTATCGAAATCGTAAGAATTTTTCTAAGTACCGAAAACGTCAGAAATTTTCTAAGTACCGAAGACTTCTGAATGTTTTCTAAGTACCGAAATCGACAGAATTTTTCTAAGTACCGAAAACGTCAGATATTTTCTAAGTACCGAAAACGTCAGAAATTTTCTAAGTACCGAAAACTTCCGAGTCTTTTCTAAGTACCGAAATCGGCGGAATTTTTCTAAGTACCGAAATCGTCAGAATTTTTCTAAGTACCGAAATCAACAGAAATTTTCTAAGTACCGAAATCATCAGAATTTTTCTAAGTACCGAAAACGTCAGAAATTTTCTAAGTACCGAAAACTTCCGAGTCTTTTCTAAGTACCGAAATCGGCAGAATTTTTCTAAGTACCGAAAATGTCAGAAATTTTCTAAGTACCAAAGACTTCTGAATGTTTTCTAAGTACCGAAATCGACAGAAATTTTCAAAGTACCGAAAACGTCAGATATTTTCTAAGTACCGAAAAGGTCAGAAATTTTCAAAGTACCGAAATCAACAGAATTTTTCTAAGTACCGAAATCATTAGAATTATTCTAAGTACCGAAATCGGCAGAATTTTCCTAAGTACCGAAAAAGTCAGAAATTTTCTAAGTATCGATAACTTCTGAATGTTTTCTAAGTACCGAAATCGTCTGAATTTTTCTAAGTACCGAAATCGTTTGAAATTTTCTAAATACCGAAAAGTTCAGAAATTTTCTAAGTACCGAAAAAGGCAGAAATTTTCTAAGAACCGAAATCAACAGAATTTTTCTAAGTACCGAAATCGACAGAATTATTCTAAGTACCGAAATCAACAGAATTTTTCCATGTACCGAATTCGACAGAATTTTTCTAAGTACCAAAATCAACAGAATATTTCTAAGTTCCGAAATCACCAGAATTCTTCTAAGTACCGAAATCGTCAGAATTTTTCAAAGTACCGATAACGTCAGAAATTTTCTAAGTACCGAAAACTTCTGAATGTTTTCTAAGTACCGAATAAGGCAGAAATTTTCTAAGTACCGAAATCGTCGGAATTTTTCTAAGTACCGAAATCGTCTGAATTTTTCTAAGTACCGAAATCGGCAGAATTTTTCTAAGTACCGAAAAGGTCAGAAATTTTCCAAGTACCGAAATCGTCAGAATTTTCTAAGTACCGAAATCGGCAGAATTTTTCTAAGTACCGAAAATGTCAGAAATTTTCTAAGTACCAAAGACTTCTGAATGTTTTCTAAGTACCGAAATCGACAGAAATTTTCAAAGTACCGAAAACGTCAGATATTTTCTAAGTACCAAAAAGGTCAGAAATTTTCAAAGTACCGAAATCAACAGAATTTTTCTAAGTACCAAAATCATTAGAATTATTCTAAGTACCGAAATCGGCAGAATTTTCCTAAGTACCGAAAAAGTCAGAAATTTTCTAAGTATCGATAACTTCTGAATGTTTTCTAAGTACCGAAAACTTCTGAATGTTTTCTAAGTACCGAAAAAGGCAGAAATTTTCTAAGTACCGAAATCGTCGGAATTTTTCTAAGTATCGAAATCGTCAGAATTTTTCTAAGTACCGAAATCGTTTGAAATTTTCTAAATACCGAAAAGGTCAGAAATTTTCTAAGTACCGAAATCATCAGAATTTTTCTAAGTACCGAAAACGTCAGAAATTTTCTAAGTACCGAAAACTTCCGAGTCTTTTCTAAGTACCGAAATCGGCAGAATTTTTCTAAGTACCGAAAATTTCTGAATGTTTAAACAGTATCGAAATCGTAAGAATTTTTCTAAGTACCGAAAACGTCAGAAATTTTCTAAGTACCGAAGACTTCTGAATGTTTTCTAAGTACCGAAATCGACAGAAATTTTCAAAGTACCGAAAACGTCAGATATTTTCTAAGTACCGAAAAGGTCAGAAATTTTCAAAGTACCGAAATCATTAGAATTTTTCTAAGTACCGAAAACGTCAGAAATTTTCTAAGTATCGAAAACTTCTGAATGTTTTCTAAGTACCGAAATCGTCAGAATTTTTCTAAGTAACGTAAAGGTCAAAAATTTTCTAAGTACCGAATTCGTCAGAATTTTTCTAAGTACCGAAAAGGTCAGAAATTTTCTAAGTACCGAAAAGGTCAGAAATTTTCTAAGTACCGAAATCGTCAGAATTTTTCTAAGTACCGAAAAGGTCAGAAATTTTCTAAGTACCAAAGACTTCTGAATGTTTTCTAAGTACCGAAATAGACAGAAATTTTCAAAGTACCGAAAACGTCAGATATTTTCTAAGTACCGAAAAGGTCAGAAATTTTCAAAGTACCGAAATCAACAGAATTTTTCTAAGTACCGAAATCATTAGAATTATTCTAAGTACCGAAATCGGCAGAATTTTCCTAAGTACCGAAAAAGTCAGAAATTTTCTAAGTATCGATAACTTCTGAATGTTTTCTAAGTACCGATAACGTCAGAAATTTTCTAAGTACCGAAATCGTCGAAATTTTTCAAAGTACCGAAATCGTCTGAATTTTTCTAAGTACCGAAATCGTTTGAAAATTTCTAAATACCGAAAAGTTCAGAAATTTTCTAAGTACCGAAATCAACAGAATTTTTCTAAGTACCGAAATCGACAGAATTTTTCTAAGTACCGAAATCAACAGAATTTTTTTAAGTACCGAATTCGACAGAATTTTTCTAAGTACCGAAATCAACAGAATATTTCTAAGTTCCGAAATCACCAGAATTTTTCTAAGTACCGAAATCAACAGAATTTTTCTAAGAACCGAATTCGACAGAATTTTTCTAAGTACCGAAAAGGTCAGAAATTTTCCATGTACCGAAAAGGTCAGAAATTTTCTAAGTACCGAAATCGTCAGAATTTTTCTAAGTACCGAAATCATTAGAATTTTTCTAAGTACCGAAAACGACAGAAATTTTCTTAGTACCAAAATCTTCTGATTGTTTTCTAAGTACCGAAATCGTCAGAATTTTTCTAAGTACCGTAAAGGTCAGAAATTTTCTAAGTACCGAATTCGTCAGAATTTTTCTAAGTACCGAAAAGGTCAGAAATTTTCTAAGTACCGAAAAGGTCAGAAATTTTCCAAGTACCGAAATCGTCAGAATTTTCTAAGTACCGAAATCGGCAGAATTTTTCTAAGTACCGAAAACGACAGAAATTTTCTAAGTACCGAAATCAACAGAATTTTTCTAAGTACCGTAAAGGTCAGAAATTTTCTAATTACCGAAAAGGTCAGAAATTTTCCAAGTACCGAAAAGGTCAGAAATTTTCCAAGTACCGAAATCGTCAGAATTTTCTAAGTACCGAAATCGGCAGAATTTTTCTAAGTACCGAAAATGTCAGAAATTTTCTAAGTACCAAAGACTTCTGAATGTTTTCTAAGTACCGAAATAGACAGAAATTTTCAAAGTACCGAAAACGTCAGATATTTTCTAAGTACCGAAAAGGTCAGAAATTTTCAAAGTACCGAAATCAACAGAATTTTTCTAAGTACCGAAATCATTAGAATTATTCTAAGTACCGAAAAAGTCAGAAATTTTCTAAGTATCGATAACTTCTGAATGTTTTCTAAGTACCGATAACGTCAGAAATTTTCTAAGTACCGAAATCGTCGAAATTTTTCAAAGTACCGAAATCGTCTGAATTTTTCTAAGTACCGAAATCAACAGAATTTTTCTAAGAACCGAATTCGACAGAATTTTTCAAAGTACCGAAATCGTCGGAATATTTCTAAGTACCGAAATCATCAGAATTTTTCTAAGTACCGAAAACGTCAGAAATTTTCAAAGTACCGAAAAAGGCAGAAATTTTCTAAGTACCGAAATCAACAGAATTTTTCTAAGTTCCGAAATTGACAGAATTTTTCTAAGTACCGAAATCAACAGAATTTCTCTTAGTACCGAAATCGACAAAATTTTTCTAAGTACCGAAAACTTCTGAGTCTTTTCAAAGTTCCGAAAAAGGCAGAAATTTTCCATGTACCGAAATCAACTGAATGTTTTCTAAGTACCGAAAAAGGCAGAACTTTTCTAAGATCCGAAATCATCAGAATTTTCTAAGTACCGATATCGACTGAATTTTTCTAAGTACCGAAATCAACAGAATTTTTCTAAGTACTGAAATCGGAAGAATTTTTCTAAGTACCGAAAACGTCAGAAATTTTCTAAGTATCGAAAACTTCTGAATGTTTTCTAAGTACCGAAATCGTCAGAATTTTTCTAAGTACCGATAACGTCAGAAATTTTCTAAGTACCGAAAACTTCTGAATGTTTTCTAAGCTCCGAAAAAGGCAGAAATTTTCTAAGTACCGAAATCGTCGGAATATTTCTAAGTACCGAAATCGTCTGAATTTTTCTAAGTACCGAAATCGTTTGAAATTTTCTAAATACCGAAAAAGGCAGAAATTTTCTAAGTACCGAAATCAACAGAATTTTTCTAAGTACCGAATTCGACAAAATTTTTCTAAGTACCGAAATCAACAGAATTTTTCTAAGTACCGAAATCGACAGAATTTTTTTAAGTACCGATATCGAAGGAATTTTTCTAAGTACCGAAAACGTCAGAAATTTTCTAAGTACTGAAAACTTCTGAGTCTTTTCAAAGTACCGAAAAAGGCAGAAATTTTCCATGTACCGAAATCAACAGAATTTTTCTAAGTACCGAATTCGACAGAATTTTTCTAAGTTCCGAAAACTTCTGAATGTTTTCTAAGTACCTAAAAAGGCAGAAATTTTCTGAGATCCGAAATCATCAGAATTTTTCTAAGTACCGAAATCGACAGAATTTTTCTAAGTACCGAAATCAACAGAATTTTTCTAAGTACTGAAATCGGAAGAATTTTTCAAAGTACCGAAAACGTCAGAAATTTTCTAAGTATCGAAAACTTCTGAATGTTTTCTAAGTACCGAAATCGTCGGAATTTTTCTAAGTAAAGAAATCGTCAGAATTTTTATAAGTACCAAATTCAACAGAATGTTTTCTAAGTACCGAAATCGTCAGAATTTTTCTAAGTACCGAAAAGGTCAGAAATTTTCTAAGAACCGAAATCGTCAGAATTTTTCTAAGTACCGAAAACTTCTGAATGTTTTCTAAGTTCCGAAAAAGGCAGAAATTTTCTAAGTAACGAAATCGTCGGAATATTTCTAAGTACCGAAATCGTCGGAATTTTTCTAAGTACCGAAATCGTTTGAAATTTTCTAAATACCGAAAAGGTCAGAAATTTTCTAAGTACCGAAATCATCAGAATTTTTCTAAGTACCGAAAACGTTAGAAATTTTCAAAGTACCGAAAAAGGCAGAAATTTTCTAAGTACAGAAATCAACAGATTTTTTCTAAGTACCGAAATCGACAGAATTTTTCTAAGTACTGAAATCAACAGAATTTTTCTAAGTACCGAATTCGACAGAATTTTTCTAAGTACCGAAACTTTCTGAATGTTTTCTAAGTACCGAAAAAGGCAGAAATTTTCTAAGATCCGAAATCGACAGAATTTTTCTAAGTACCGAAATCAACAGAATTTTTGTAAGATCCGAAATCATCAGAAATTTTCTAAGTACCGAAATCGACAGAATTTTTCTAAGTACCGAAATCAACAGAATTTTTCTAAGTACCGAATTCGACAAAATTTTTCTAAGTACCGAAATCATTAGAATTATTCTAAGTACCGAAATCGGCAGAATTTTCCTAAGTACCGAAAAAGTCAGAAATTTTCTAAGTATCGATAACTTCTGAATGTTTTCTAAGTACCGAAATCGTCTGAATTTTTCTAAGTACCGAAATCGTTTGAAATTTTCTAAATACCGAAAAGTTCAGAAATTTTCTAAGTACCGAAAAAGGCAGAAATTTTCTAAGAACCGAAATCAACAGAATTTTTCTAAGTACCGAAATCGACAGAATTATTCTAAGTACCGAAATCAACAGAATTTTTCCATGTACCGAATTCGACAGAATTTTTCTAAGTACCAAAATCAACAGAATATTTCTAAGTTCCAAAATCACCAGAATTCTTCTAAGTACCGAAATCGTCAGAATTTTTCAAAGTACCGATAACGTCAGAAATTTTCTAAGTACCGAAAACTTCTGAATGTTTTCTAAGTACCGAATAAGGCAGAAATTTTCTAAGTACCGAAATCGTCGGAATTTTTCTAAGTACCGAAATCGTCTGAATTTTTCTAAGTACCGAAATCGGCAGAATTTTTCTAAGTACCGAAAAGGTCAGAAATTTTCCAAGTACCGAAATCGTCAGAATTTTCTAAGTACCGAAATCGGCAGAATTTTTCTAAGTACCGAAAATGTCAGAAATTTTCTAAGTACCAAAGACTTCTGAATGTTTTCTAAGTACCGAAATCGACAGAAATTTTCAAAGTACCGAAAACGTCAGATATTTTCTAAGTACCAAAAAGGTCAGAAATTTTCAAAGTACCGAAATCAACAGAATTTTTCTAAGTACCAAAATCATTAGAATTATTCTAAGTACCGAAATCAGCAGAATTTTCCTAAGTACCGAAAAAGTCAGAAATTTTCTAAGTATCGATAACTTCTGAATGTTTTCTAAGTACCGAAAACTTCTGAATGTTTTCTAAGTACCGAAAAAGGCAGAAATTTTCTAAGTACCGAAATCGTCGGAATTTTTCTAAGTATCGAAATCGTCAGAATTTTTCTAAGTACCGAAATCGTTTGAAATTTTCTAAATACCGAAAAGGTCAGAAATTTTCTAAGTACCGAAATCATCAGAATTTTTCTAAGTACCGAAAACGTCAGAAATTTTCTAAGTACCGAAAACTTCCGAGTCTTTTCTAAGTACCGAAATCGGCAGAATTTTTCTAAGTACCGAAAATTTCTGAATGTTTAAACAGTATCGAAATCGTAAGAAATTTTCTAAGTACCGAAGACTTCTGAATGTTTTCTAAGTACCGAAATCGACAGAAATTTTCAAAGTACCGAAAACGTCAGATATTTTCCAAGTACCGAAAAGGTCAGAAATTTTCAAAGTACCAAAATCAACAGAATTTTTCTAAGTACCGAAATCGACAGAATTTTTCTAAGTACCGAAATCAACAGAATTTTTCTAAGTACCGAAATCGGCAGAATTTTCCTAAGTACCGAAAAAGTCAGAAATTTTCTAAGTATCGATAACTTCTGAATGTTTTCTAAGTACCGAATTCGTCAGAATTTTTCTAAGTACCGAAAAGGTCAGAAATTTTCTAAGTACCGAAAAGGTCAGAAATTTTCCAAGTACCGAAATCGTCAGAATTTTCTAAGTACCGAAATCGTCGGAATTTTTCTAAGTACCGAAATTGTCAGAATTTTTCTAAGTACCGAAATCATCAGAATTTTTCTAAGTACCGAAATCGGCAGAATTTTTCTAGGTAACGAAAACGTAAGAAATTATCTAAGTACCGAAAAATTCTGATTGTTTTCTAAGTACCGAAATCGTCAGAATTTTTCTAAGTACCGTAAAGGTCAGAAATTTTCTAAGTACCGAAAAGGTCAGAAATTTTCCATGTACCGAAAAGGTCAGAAATTTTCTAAGTACCGAAATCGTCAGAATTTTTCTAAGTACCGAAATCATTAGAATTTTTCTAAGTACCGAAAACGTCAGAAATTTTCTAAGTATCGAAAACTTCTGAATGTTTTCTAAGTACCGAAATCGTCAGAATTTTTCTAAGTACCAAATTCGTCAGAATTTTTCTAAGTACCGAAAACGACAGAAATTTTCTAAGTACCGAAATCAACAGAATTTTTCTAAGTACCGTAAAGGTCAGAAATTTTCTAATTACCGAAAAGGTCAGAAATTTTCTAAGTACCGAAATCGTCAGAATTTTTCTAAGTACCGAAAAGGTCAGAAATTTTCTAAGTACCAAAGACTTCTGAATGTTTTCTAAGTACCGAAATAGACAGAAATTTTCAAAGTACCGAAAACGTCAGATATTTTCTAAGTACCGAAAAGGTCAGAAATTTTCAAAGTACCGAAATCAACAGAATTTTTCTAAGTACCGAAATCATTAGAATTATTCTAAGTACCGAAATCGGCAGAATTTTCCTAAGTCCCGAAAAAGTCAGAAATTTTCTAAGTATCGATAACTTCTGAATGTTTTCTAAGTACCGATAACGTCAGAAATTTTCTAAGTACCGAAATCGTCGAAATTTTTCAAAGTACCGAAATCGTCTGAATTTTTCTAAGTACCGAAATCGTTTGAAATTTTCTAAATACCGAAAAGTTCAGAAATTTTCTAAGTACCGAAAAAGGCAGAAATTTTCTAAGAACCGAAATCAACAGAATTTTTCTAAGTACCGAAATCGACAGAATTATTCTAAGTACAGAAATCAACAGAATTTTTCCATGTACCGAATTCGACAGAATTTTTCTAAGTACCAAAATCAACAGAATATTTCTAAGTTCCGAAATCACCAGAATTCTTCTAAGTACCGAAATCGTCAGAATTTTTCAAAGTACCGATAACGTCAGAAATTTTCTAAGTACCGAAAACTTCTGAATGTTTTCTAAGTACCGAATAAGGCAGAAATTTTCTAAGTACCGAAATCAACAGAATTTTTCTAAGTACCGAAATCGTTTGAAATTTTCTAAATACCGAAAAGGTCAGAAATTTTCTAAGTACCGAAATCATCAGAATTTTTCTAAGTACCGAAAACGTCAGAAATTTTCTAAGTACCGAAAACTTCCGAGTCTTTTCTAAGTACCGAAATCGGCAGAATTTTTCTAAGTACCGAAAATTTCTGAATGTTTAAACAGTATCGAAATCGTAAGAATTTTTCTAAGTACCGAAAACGTCAGAAATTTTCTAAGTACCGAAGACTTCTGAATGTTTTCTAAGTACCGAAATCGACAGAAATTTTCAAAGTACCGAAAACGTCAGATATTTTCTAAGTACCGAAAAGGTCAGAAATTTTCAAAGTACCAAAATCAACAGAATTTTTCTAAGTACCGAAATCGACAGAATTTTTCTAAGTACCGAAATCAACAGAATTTTTCTAAGTACCGAAATCGGCAGAATTTTCCTAAGTACCGAAAAAGTCAGAAATTTTCTAAGTATCGATAACTTCTGAATGTTTTCTAAGTACCGAATTCGTCAGAATTTTTCTAAGTACCGAAAAGGTCAGAAATTTTCTAAGTACCGAAAAGGTCAGAAATTTTCCAAGTACCGAAATCGTCAGAATTTTCTAAGTACCGAAATCGTCGGAATTTTTCTAAGTACCGAAATTGTCAGAATTTTTCTAAGTACCGAAATCATCAGAATTTTTCTAAGTACCGAAATCGGCAGAATTTTTCTAGGTAACGAAAACGTAAGAAATTATCTAAGTACCGAAAAATTCTGATTGTTTTCTAAGTACCGAAATCGTCAGAATTTTTCTAAGTACCGTAAAGGTCAGAAATTTTCTAAGTACCGAAAAGGTCAGAAATTTTCCATGTACCGAAAAGGTCAGAAATTTTCTAAGTACCGAAATCGTCAGAATTTTTCTAAGTACCGAAATCATTAGAATTTTTCTAAGTACCGAAAACGTCAGAAATTTTCTAAGTATCGAAAACTTCTGAATGTTTTCTAAGTACCGAAATCGTCAGAATTTTTCTAAGTACCGTAAAGGTCAAAAATTTTCTAAGTACCGAATTCGTCAGAATTTTTCTAAGTACCGAAAAGGTCAGAAATTTTCTAAGTACCGAAAAGGTCAGAAATTTTCCAAGTACCGAAATCGTCAGAATTTTCTAAGTACCGAAATCGGCAGAATTTTTCTAAGTACCGAAAACGACAGAAATTTTCTAAGTACCGAAATCAACAGAATTTTTCTAAGTACCGTAAAGGTCAGAAATTTTCTAATTACCGAAAAGGTCAGAAATTTTCTAAGTACCGAAATCGTCAGAATTTTTCTAAGTACCGAAAAGGTCAGAAATTTTCTAAGTACCAAAGACTTCTGAATGTTTTCTAAGTACCGAAATAGACAGAAATTTTCAAAGTACCGAAAACGTCAGATATTTTCTAAGTACCGAAAAGGTCAGAAATTTTCAAAGTACCGAAATCAACAGAATTTTTCTAAGTACCGAAATCATTAGAATTATTCTAAGTACCGAAATCGGCAGAATTTTCCTAAGTCCCGAAAAAGTCAGAAATTTTCTAAGTATCGATAACTTCTGAATGTTTTCTAAGTACCGATAACGTCAGAAATTTTCTAAGTACCGAAATCGTCGAAATTTTTCAAAGTACCGAAATCGTCTGAATTTTTCTAAGTACCGAAATCGTTTGAAATTTTCTAAATACCGAAAAGTTCAGAAATTTTCTAAGTACCGAAAAAGGCAGAAATTTTCTAAGAACCGAAATCAACAGAATTTTTCTAAGTACCGAAATCGACAGAATTATTCTAAGTACAGAAATCAACAGAATTTTTCCATGTACCGAATTCGACAGAATTTTTCTAAGTACCAAAATCAACAGAATATTTCTAAGTTCCGAAATCACCAGAATTCTTCTAAGTACCGAAATCGTCAGAATTTTTCAAAGTACCGATAACGTCAGAAATTTTCTAAGTACCGAAAACTTCTGAATGTTTTCTAAGTACCGAATAAGGCAGAAATTTTCTAAGTACCGAAATCAACAGAATTTTTCTAAGTACCGAAAACGACAGAAATTTTCTTAGTTCCAAAAACTTCTGATTGTTTTCTAAGTACCGAAATCGTCAGAATTTTTCAAAGTACCGTAAAGGTCAGAAATTTTCTAATTACCGAAAAGGTCAGAAATTTTCCAAGTACCGAAAAGGTCAGAAATTTTCTAAGTACCGAAATCGTCAGAATTTTTCTAAGTACCGAAGTCATTAGAATTTTTCTAAGTACCGAAATCGGCAGAATTTTCGTAAGTACCGAAAACGACAGAAATTTTCTTAGTACCAAAAACTTCTGATTGTTTTCTAAGTACCGAAAACTTCTGAATGTTTTCTAAGTACCGAAAAAGGCAGAAATTTTCTAAGTACCGAAATCGTCGGAATTTTTCTAAGTATCGAAATCGTCAGAATTTTTCTAAGTACCGAAATCGTTTGAAATTTTCTAAATACCGAAAAGGTCAGAAATTTTCTAAGTACCGAAATCATCAGAATTTTTCTAAGTACCGAAAACGTCAGAAATTTTCTAAGTACCGAAAACTTCCGAGTCTTTTCTAAGTACCGAAATCGGCAGAATTTTTCTAAGTACCGAAAATTTCTGAATGTTTAAACAGTATCGAAATCGTAAGAATTTTTCTAAGTACCGAAAACGTCAGAAATTTTCTAAGTACCGAAGACTTCTGAATGTTTTCTAAGTACCGAAATCGACAGAAATTTTCAAAGTACCGAAAACGTCAGATATTTTCTAAGTACCGCGAAGGTCAGAAATTTTCAAAGTACCAAAATCAACAGAATTTTTCTAAGTACCGAAATCGACAGAATTTTTCTAAGTACCGAAATCAACAGAATTTTTCTAAGTACCGAAATCGGCAGAATTTTCCTAAGTACCGAAAAAGTCAGAAATTTTCTAAGTATCGATAACTTCTGAATGTTTTCTAAGTACCGAATTCGTCAGAATTTTTCTAAGTACCGAAAAGGTCAGAAATTTTCTAAGTACCGAAAAGGTCAGAAATTTTCCAAGTACCGAAATCGTCAGAATTTTCTAAGTACCGAAATCGTCGGAATTTTTCTAAGTACCGAAATTGTCAGAATTTTTCTAAGTACCGAAAAATTCTGATTGTTTTCTAAGTACCGAAATCGTCAGAATTTTTCTAAGTACCGTAAAGGTCAGAAATTTTCTAAGTACCGAAAAGGTCAGAAATTTTCCATGTACCGAAAAGGTCAGAAATTTTCTAAGTACCGAAATCGTCAGAATTTTTCTAAGTACCGAAATCATTAGAATTTTTCTAAGTACCGAAAACGACAGAAATTTTCTTAGTACCAAAAACTTCTGATTGTTTTCTAAGTACCAAAATCGTCAGAATTTTTCTAAGTACCGTAAAGGTCAGAAATTTTCTAAGTACCGAATTCGTCAGAATTTTTCTAAGTACCGAAAAGGTCAGAAATTTTCTAAGTACCGAAAAGGTCAGAAATTTTCCAAGTACCGAAATCGTCAGAATTTTCTAAGTACCGAAATCGGCAGAATTTTTCTAAGTACCGAAAACGACAGAAATTTTCTAAGTACCGAAATCAACAGAATTTTTCTAAGTACCGTAAAGGTCAGAAATTTTCTAATTACCGAAAAGGTCAGAAATTTTCCAAGTACCGAAAAGGTCAGAAATTTTCCAAGTACCGAAATCGTCAGAATTTTCTAAGTACCGAAATCGGCAGAATTTTTCTAAGTACCGAAAATGTCAGAAATTTTCTAAGTACCAAAGACTTCTGAATGTTTTCTAAGTACCGAAATAGACAGAAATTTTCAAAGTACCGAAAACGTCAGATATTTTCTAAGTACCGAAAAGGTCAGAAATTTTCAAAGTACCGAAATCAACAGAATTTTTCTAAGTACCGAAATCATTAGAATTATTCTAAGTACCGAAAAAGTCAGAAATTTTCTAAGTATCGATAACTTCTGAATGTTTTCTAAGTACCGATAACGTCAGAAATTTTCTAAGTACCGAAATCGTCGAAATTTTTCAAAGTACCGAAATCGTCTGAATTTTTCTAAGTACCGAAATCGTTTGAAATTTACTAAATACCGAAAAGTTCAGAAATTTTCTAAGTACCGAAAAAGGCAGAAATTTTCTAAGAACCGAAATCAACAGAATTTTTCTAAGTACCGAAATCGACAGAATTATTCTAAGTACAGAAATCAACAGAATTTTTCCATGTACCGAATTCGACAGAATTTTTCTAAGTACCAAAATCAACAGAATATTTCTAAGTTCCGAAATCACCAGAATTCTTCTAAGTACCGAAAACGTCAGATATTTTCTAAGTACCGAAAACGTCAGAAATTTTCTAAGTACCGATAACTTCCGAGTCTTTTCTAAGTACCGAAATCGGCGGAATTTTTCTAAGTACCGAAATCGTCAGAATTTTTCTAAGTACCGAAATCAACAGAATTTTTCTAAGTACCGAAATCAACAGAATTTTTTAAGTACCGAATTCGACAGAATTTTTCTAAGTACCGAAATCAACAGAATATTTCTAAGTTCCGAAATCACCAGAATTTTTCTAAGTACCGAAATCAACAGAATTTTTCTAAGAACCGAATTCGACAGAATTTTTCTAAGTACCGAAATCGTCAGAATTTTTCTGAGTACCGATAACGTCAGAAATTTTCTAAGTACCGAAAACTTCTGAATGTTTTCTAAGTTCCGAAAAAGGCAGAAATTTTCTAAGTACCGAAATCGTCGGAATATTTCTAAGTACCGAAATCATCAGAATTTTTCTAAGTACCGAAAACGTCAGAAATTTTCAAAGTACCGAAAAAGGCAGAAATTTTCTAAGTACCGAAATCAACAGAATTTTTCTAAGTTCCGAAATTGACAGAATTTTTCTAAGTACCGAAATCAACAGAATTTCTCTTAGTACCGAAATCGACAAAATTTTTCTAAGTACCGAAAACTTCTGAGTCTTTTCAAAGTTCCGAAAAAGGCAGAAATTTTCCATGTACCGAAATCAACTGAATTTTTCTAAGTACCGAATTCGACAGAATTTTTCTAAATACCGAAAACTTCTGAATGTTTTCTAAGTACCGAAAAAGGCAGAACTTTTCTAAGATCCGAAATCATCAGAATTTTCTAAGTACCGAAATCGACTGAATTTTTCTAAGTACCGAAATCAACAGAATTTTTCTAAGTACTGAAATCGGAAGAATTTTTCTAAGTACCGAAAACGTCAGAAATTTTCTAAGTATCGAAAACTTCTGAATGTTTTCTAAGTACCGAAATCGTCAGAATTTTTCTAAGTACCGATAACGTCAGAAATTTTCTAAGTACCGAAAACTTCTGAATGTTTTCTAAGCTCCGAAAAAGGCAGAAATTTTCTAAGTACCGAAATCGTCGGAATATTTCTAAGTACCGAAATTGTCTGAATTTTTCTAAGTACCGAAATCGTTTGAAATTTTCTAAATACCGAAAAAAGCAGAAATTTTCTAAGTACCGAAATCAACAGAATTTTTCTAAGTACCGAATTCGACAAAATTTTTCTAAGTACCGAAATCAACAGAATTTTTCTAAGTACCGAAATCGTCAGAATTTTTCAAAGTACCGAGAAGATCAGAAATTTTCAAAGTACCGAAAAAGGCAGAAATTTTCTAAGTACCGAAATCAACAGAATTTTTCTAAGTACCGAAATCGACAGAATTTTTTTAAGTACCGATATCGAAGGAATTTTTCTAAGTACCGAAAACGTCAGAAATTTTCTAAGTACTGAAAACTTCTGAGTCTTTTCAAAGTACCGAAAAAGGCAGAAATTTTCCATGTACCGAAATCAACAGAATTTTTCTAAGTACCGAATTCGACAGAATTTTTCTAAGTTCCGAAAACTTCTGAATGTTTTCTAAGTACCTAAAAAGGCAGAAATTTTCTGAGATCCGAAATCATCAGAATTTTTCTAAGTACCGAAATCGACAGAATTTTTCTAAGTACCGAAATCAACAGAATTTTTCTAAGTACTGAAATCGGAAGAATTTTTCAAAGTACCGAAAACGTCAGAAATTTTCTAAGTATCGAAAACTTCTGAATGTTTTCTAAGTACCGAAATCGTCGGAATTTTTCTAAGTAAAGAAATCGTCAGAATTTTTCTAAGTACCAAATTCAACAGAATGTTTTCTAAGTACCGAAATCGTCAGAATTTTTCTAAGTACCGAAAAGGTCAGAAATTTTCTAAGAACCGAAATCGTCAGAATTTTTCTAAGTACCGAAAACTTCTGAATGTTTTCTAAGTTCCGAAAAAGGCAGAAATTTTCTAAGTAACGAAATCGTCGGAATATTTCTAAGTACCGAAATCGTCGGAATTTTTCTAAGTACCGAAATCGTTTGAAATTTTCTAAATACCAAAAAGGTCAGAAATTTTCTAAGTACCGAAATCATCAGAATTTTTCTAAGTACCGAAAACGTTAGAAATTTTCAAAGTACCGAAAGAGGCAGAAATTTTCTAAGTACAGAAATCAACAGATTTTTTCTAAGTACCGAAATCGACAGAATTTTTCTAAGTACCGAAATCAACAGAATTTTTCTAAGTACCGAATTCGACAGAATTTTTCTAAGTACCGAAACTTTCTGAATGTTTTCTAAGTACCGAAAAAGGCAGAAATTTTCTAAGATCCGAAATCATCAGAAATTTTCTAAGTACCGAAATCGACAGAATTTTTCTAAGTACCGAAATCAACAGAATTTTTCTAAGTACCGAATTCGACAAAATTTTTCTAAGTACCGAAATCATCAGAATTTTTCTAAGTACCGAAATCGACAGAATTTTTCTAAGTACCGAAATCAACAGAATTTTTCTAAGTACTGAAATCGGAAGAATTTTTCAAAGTACCGAAAACGTCAGAAATTTTCTAAGTACCGAAAACTTCTGAATGTTTTCTAAGTACCGATATCGAAGGAATTTTTTAAGTACCGAAAACGTCAGAAATTTTCTAAGTACTGAAAACGTCAGAAATTTTCTAAGTATCGAAAACTTCTGAATGTTTTCCTAGTACCGAAATCGTCGGAATTTTTCTAAGTAAAGAAATCGTCAGAATTTTTCTAAGTACCAAATTCAACACAATTTTTCTAAGTACCGAAATCGACAGAATTTGTCTAAGTACCGAAATCATCAGAATTTTTCTAAGTACCGAAAACGTCAGAAATTTTCTAAGTACCGAAATCATCAGAATTTTTCTAAGTACCGAAAACGTTAGAAATTTTCAAAGTACCGAAAAAGGCAGAAATTTTCTAAGTACCGAAATCAACAGAATTTTTCTAAGTACCGAATTCGACAAAATTTTTCTAAGTACCGAAATCAACAGAATTTTTCTAAGTACCGAAATCGTCAGAATTTTTCTAAGTACCGAGAAGATCAGAAATTTTCAAAGTACCGAAAAAGGCAGAAATTTTCTAAGTACCGAAATCAACAGAATTTTTCTAAGTACCGAAATCGACAGAATTTTTTTAAGTACCGATATCGAAGGAATTTTTCTAAGTACCGAAAACGTCAGAAATTTTCTAAGTACTGAAAACTTCTGAGTCTTTTCAAAATACCGAAAAAGGCAGAAATTTTCCATGTACCGAAATCAACAGAATTTTTCTAAGTACCGAATTCGACAGAATTTTTCTAAGTTCCGAAAACTTCTGAATGTTTTCTAAGTTCCGAAAAAGGCAGAAATTTTCTAAGTACCGAAATCGTCGGAATATTTCTAAGTACCGAAATCGTCTGAATTTTTCTAAGTACCGAAATCGTTTGAAATTTTCTAAATACCGAAAAGGTCAGAAATTTTCTAAGTACCGAAATCATCAGAATTTTTCTATGTACCGAAAACGTCAGAAATTTTCAAAGTACCGAAAAAGGCAGAAATTTTCTAAGTACCGAAATCAACAGAATTTTTCTAAGTTCCGAAATTGACAGAATTTTTCTAAGTACCGAAATCAACAGAATTTCTCTTAGTACCGAAATCGACAAAATTTTTCTAAGTACCGAAAACTTCTGAGTCTTTTCAAAGTTCCGAAAAAGGCAGAAATTTTCCATGTACCGAAATCAACTGAATTTTTCTAAGTACCGAATTCGACAGAATTTTTCTAAGTACCGAAAACTTCTGAATGTTTTCTAAGTACCGAAAAAGGCAGAACTTTTCTAAGATCCGAAATCATCAGAATTTTCTAAGTACCGAAATCGACTGAATTTTTCTAAGTACCGAAATCAACAGAATTTTTCTAAGTACTGAAATCGGAAGAATTTTTCTAAGTACCGAAAACGTCAGAAATTTTCTAAGTATCGAAAACTTCTGAATGTTTTCTAAGTACCGAAATCGTCAGAATTTTTCTAAGTACCGAAAAGGTCAGAAATTTTCTAAGTACCGAAATCGTCAGAATTTTTCTAAGTACCGATAACGTCAGAAATTTACTAAGTACCGAAAACTTCTGAATGTTTTCTAAGCTCCGAAAAAGGCAGAAATTTTCTAAGTACCGAAATCGTCGGAATATTTCTAAGTACCGAAATCGTCTGAATTTTTCTAAGTACCGAAATCGTTTGAAATTTTCTAAATACCGAAAAAGGCAGAAATTTTCTAAGTACCGAAATCAACAGAATTTTTCTAAGTACCGAATTCGACAAAATTTTTCTAAGTACCGAAATCAACAGAATTTTTCTAAGTACCGAAATCGTCAGAATTTTTCAAAGTACCGAGAAGATCAGAAATTTTCAAAGTACCGAAAAAGGCAGAAATTTTCTAAGTACCGAAATCAACAGAATTTTTCTAAGTACCGAAATCGACAGAATTTTTTTAAGTACCGATATCGAAGGAATTTTTCTAAGTACCGAAAACGTCAGAAATTTTCTAAGTACTGAAAACTTCTGAGTCTTTTCAAAGTACCGAAAAAGGCAGAAATTTTCCATGTACCGAAATCAACAGAATTTTTCTAAGTACCGAATTCGACAGAATTTTTCTAAGTTCCGAAAACTTCTGAATGTTTTCTAAGTACCTAAAAAGGCAGAAATTTTCTGAGATCCGAAATCATCAGAATTTTTCTAAGTACCGAAATCGACAGAATTTTTCTAAGTACCGAAATCAACAGAATTTTTCTAAGTACTGAAATCGGAAGAATTTTTCAAAGTACCGAAAACGTCAGAAATTTTCTAAGTATCGAAAACTTCTGAATGTTTTCTAAGTACCGAAATCGTCGGAATTTTTCTAAGTACCGAAAACTTCTGAATGTTTTCTAAGTTCCGAAAAAGGCAGAAATTTTCTAAGTAACGAAATCGTCGGAATATTTCTAAGTACCGAAATCGTCGGAATTTTTCTAAGTACCGAAATCGTTTGAAATTTTCTAAATACCGAAAAGGTCAGAAATTTTCTAAGTACCGAAATCATCAGAATTTTTCTAAGTACCGAAAACGTTAGAAATTTTCAAAGTACCGAAAAAGGCAGAAATTTTCTAAGTACAGAAATCAACAGATTTTTTCTAAGTACCGAAATCGACAGAATTTTTCTAAGTACCGAAATCAACAGAATTTTTCTAAGTACCGAATTCGACAGAATTTTTCTAAGTACCGAAACTTTCTGAATGTTTTCTAAGTACCGAAAAAGGCAGAAATTTTCTAAGATCCGAAATCATCAGAAATTTTCTAAGTACCGAAATCGACAGAATTTTTCTAAGTACCGAAATCAACAGAATTTTTCTAAGTACCGAATTCGACAAAATTTTTCTAAGTACCGAAATCATCAGAATTTTTCTAAGTACCGAAATCGACAGAATTTTTCTAAGTACCGAAATCAACAGAATTTTTCTAAGTACTAAAATCGGAAGAATTTTTCAAAGTACCGAAAACGTCAGAAATTTTCTAAGTACCGAAAACTTCTGAATGTTTTCTAAGTACCGATATCGAAGGAATTTTTTAAGTACCGAAAACGTCAGAAATTTTCTAAGTACTGAAAACGTCAGAAATTTTCTAAGTATCGAAAACTTCTGAATGTTTTCCTAGTACCGAAATCGTCGGAATTTTTCTAAGTAAAGAAATCGTCAGAATTTTTCTAAGTACCAAATTCAACAGAATTTTTCTAAGTACCGAAATCGACAGAATTTGTCTAAGTACCGAAATCATCAGAATTTTTCTAAGTACCGAAAACGTCAGAAATTTTCTAAGTACCGAAATCATCAGAATTTTTCTAAGTACCGAAAACGTTAGAAATTTTCAAAGTACCGAAAAAGGCAGAAATTTTCTAAGTACCGAAATCAACAGAATTTTTCTAAGTACCGAATTCGACAAAATTTTTCTAAGTACCGAAATCAACAGAATTTTTCTAAGTACCAAAATCGTCAGAATTTTTCTAAGTACCGAGAAGATCAGAAATTTTCAAAGTACCGAAAAAGGCAGAAATTTTCTAAGTACCGAAATCAACAGAATTTTTCTAAGTACCGAAATCGACAGAATTTTTTTAAGTACCGATATCGAAGGAATTTTTCTAAGTACCGAAAACGTCAGAAATTTTCTAAGTACTGAAAACTTCTGAGTCTTTTCAAAATACCGAAAAAGGCAGAAATTTTCCATGTACCGAAATCAACAGAATTTTTCTAAGTACCGAATTCGACAGAATTTTTCTAAGTTCCGAAAACTTCTGAATGTTTTCTAAGTTCCGAAAAAGGCAGAAATTTTCTAAGTACCGAAATCGTCGGAATATTTCTAAGTACCGAAATCGTCTGAATTTTTCTAAGTACCGAAATCGTTTGAAATTTTCTAAATACCGAAAAGGTCAGAAATTTTCTAAGTACCGAAATCATCAGAATTTTTCTAAGTACCGAAAACGTCAGAAATTTTCAAAGTACCGAAAAAGGCAGAAATTTTCTAAGTACCGAAATCAACAGAATTTTTCTAAGTTCCGAAATTGACAGAATTTTTCTAAGTACCGAAATCAACAGAATTTCTCTTAGTACCGAAATCGACAAAATTTTTCTAAGTACCGAAAACTTCTGAGTCTTTTCAAAGTTCCGAAAAAGGCAGAAATTTTCCATGTACCGAAATCAACTGAATTTTTCTAAGTACCGAATTCGACAGAATTTTTCTAAGTACCGAAAACTTTTGAATGTTTTCTAAGTACCGAAAAAGGCAGAACTTTTCTAAGATCCGAAATCATCAGAATTTTCTAAGTACCGAAATCGACTGAATTTTTCTAAGTACCGAAATCAACAGAATTTTTCTAAGTACTGAAATCGGAAGAATTTTTCTAAGTACCGAAAACGTCAGAAATTTTCTAAGTATCGAAAACTTCTGAATGTTTTCTAAGTACCGAAATCGTCAGAATTTTTCTAAGTACCGAAAAGGTCAGAAATTTTCTAAGTACCGAAATCGTCAGAATTTTTCTAAGTACCGATAACGTCAGAAATTTTCTAAGTACCGAAAACTTCTGAATGTTTTCTAAGCTCCGAAAAAGGCAGAAATTTTCTAAGTACCGAAATCGTCGGAATATTTCTAAGTACCGAAATCGTCTGAATTTTTCTAAGTACCGAAATCATTTGAAATTTTCTAAATACCGAAAACGTCAGAAATTTTCTAAGTACCGAAAACTTCTGAATGTTTTCTAAGTACCGATATCGAAGGAATTTTTTAAGTACCGAAAACGTCAGAAATTTTCTAAGTACTGAAAACGTCAGAAATTTTCTAAGTATCGAAAACTTCTGAATGTTTTCCTAGTACCGAAATCGTCGGAATTTTTCTAAGTAAAGAAATCGTCAGAATTTTTCTAAGTACCAAATTCAACAGAATTTTTCTAAGTACCGAAATCGACAGAATTTGTCTAAGTACCGAAATCATCAGAATTTTTCTAAGTACCGAAAACGTCAGAAATTTTCTAAGTACCGAAATCATCAGAATTTTTCTAAGTACCGAAAACGTTAGAAATTTTCAAAGTACCGAAAAAGTCAGAAATTTTCTAAGTACCGAAATCAACAGAATTTTTCTAAGTACCGAATTCGACAAAATTTTTCTAAGTACCGAAATCAACAGAATTTTTCTAAGTACCGAAATCGTCAGAATTTTTCTAAGTACCGAGAAGATCAGAAATTTTCAAAGTACCGAAAAAGGCAGAAATTTTCTAAGTACCGAAATCAACAGAATTTTTCTAAGTACCGAAATCGACAGAATTTTTTTAAGTACCGATATCGAAGGAATTTTTCTAAGTACCGAAAACGTCAGAAATTTTCTAAGTACTGAAAACTTCTGAGTCTTTTCAAAATACCGAAAAAGGCAGAAATTTTCCATGTACCGAAATCAACAGAATTTTTCTAAGTACCGAATTCGACAGAATTTTTCTAAGTTCCGAAAACTTCTGAATGTTTTCTAAGTTCCGAAAAAGGCAGAAATTTTCTAAGTACCGAAATCGTCGGAATATTTCTAAGTACCGAAATCGTCTGAATTTTTCTAAGTACCGAAATCGTTTGAAATTTTCTAAATACCGAAAAGGTCAGAAATTTTCTAAGTACCGAAATCATCAGAATTTTTCTAAGTACCGAGAAGATCAGAAATTTTCAAAGTACCGAAAAAGGCAGAAATTTTCTAAGTACCGAAATCAACAGAATTTTTCTAAGTACCGAAATCGACAGAATTTTTTTAAGTACCGATATCGAAGGAATTTTTCTAAGTACCGAAAACGTCAGAAATTTTCTAAGTACTGAAAACTTCTGAGTCTTTTCAAAGTACCGAAAAAGGCAGAAATTTTCCATGTACCGAAATCAACAGAATTTTTCTAAGTACCGAATTCGACAGAATTTTTCTAAGTTCCGAAAACTTCTGAATGTTTTCTAAGTACCTAAAAAGGCAGAAATTTTCTGAGATCCGAAATCATCAGAATTTTTCTAAGTACCGAAATCGACAGAATTTTTCTAAGTACCGAAATCAACAGAATTTTTCTAAGTACTGAAATCGGAAGAATTTTTCAAAGTACCGAAAACGTCAGAAATTTTCTAAGTATCGAAAACTTCTGAATGTTTTCTAAGTACCGAAATCGTCGGAATTTTTCTAAGTAAAGAAATCGTCAGAATTTTTCTAAGTACCAAATTCAACAGAATGTTTTCTAAGTACCGAAATCGTCAGAATTTTTCTAAGTACCGAAAAGGTCAGAAATTTTCTAAGAACCGAAATCGTCAGAATTTTTCTAAGTACCGAAAACTTCTGAATGTTTTCTAAGTTCCGAAAAAGGCAGAAATTTTCTAAGTAACGAAATCGTCGGAATATTTCTAAGTACCGAAATCGTCGGAATTTTTCTAAGTACCGAAATCGTTTGAAATTTTCTAAATACCGAAAAGGTCAGAAATTTTCTAAGTACCGAAATCATCAGAATTTTTCTAAGTACCGAAAACGTTAGAAATTTTCAAAGTACCGAAAAAGGCAGAAATTTTCTAAGTACAGAAATCAACAGATTTTTTCTAAGTACCGAAATCGACAGAATTTTTCTAAGTACCGAAATCAACAGAATTTTTCTAAGTACCGAATTCGACAGAATTTTTCTAAGTACCGAAACTTTCTGAATGTTTTCTAAGTACCGAAAAAGGCAGAAATTTTCTAAGATCCGAAATCATCAGAAATTTTCTAAGTACCGAAATCGACAGAATTTTTCTAAGTACCGAAATCAACAGAATTTTTCTAAGTACCGAATTCGACAAAATTTTTCTAAGTACCGAAATCATCAGAATTTTTCTAAGTACCGAAATCGACAGAATTTTTCTAAGTACCGAAATCAACAGAATTTTTCTAAGTACTGAAATCGGAAGAATTTTTCAAAGTACCGAAAACGTCAGAAATTTTCTAAGTACCGAAAACTTCTGAATGTTTTCTAAGTACCGATATCGAAGGAATTTTTTAAGTACCGAAAACGTCAGAAATTTTCTAAGTACTGAAAACGTCAGAAATTTTCTAAGTATCGAAAACTTCTGAATGTTTTCCTAGTACCGAAATCGTCGGAATTTTTCTAAGTAAAGAAATCGTCAGAATTTTTCTAAGTACCAAATTCAACAGAATTTTTCTAAGTACCGAAATCGACAGAATTTGTCTAAGTACCGAAATCATCAGAATTTTTCTAAGTACCGAAAACGTCAGAAATTTTCTAAGTACCGAAATCATCAGAATTTTTCTAAGTACCGAAAACGTTAGAAATTTTCAAAGTACCGAAAAAGGCAGAAATTTTCTAAGTACCGAAATCAACAGAATTTTTCTAAGTACCGAATTCGACAAAATTTTTCAAAGTACAGAAATCAACAGAATTTTTCTAAGTACCGAAATCGTCAGAATTTTTCTAAGTACCGAGAAGATCAGAAAATTTCAAAGTACCGAAAAAGGCAGAAATTTTCTAAGTACCGAAATCAACAGAATTTTTCTAAGTACCGAAATCGACAGAATTTTTTTAAGTACCGATATCGAAGGAATTTTTCTAAGTACCGAAAACGTCAGAAATTTTCTAAGTACTGAAAACTTCTGAGTCTTTTCAAAATACCGAAAAAGGCAGAAATTTTCCATGTACCGAAATCAACAGAATTTTTCTAAGTACCGAATTCGACAGAATTTTTCTAAGTTCCGAAAACTTCTGAATGTTTTCTAAGTTCCGAAAAAGGCAGAAATTTTCTAAGTACCGAAATCGTCGGAATATTTCTAAGTACCGAAATCGTCTGAATTTTTCTAAGTACCGAAATCGTTTGAAATTTTCTAAATACCGAAAAGGTCAGAAATTTTCTAAGTACCGAAATCATCAGAATTTTTCTAAGTACCGAAAACGTCAGAAATTTTCAAAGTACCGAAAAAGGCAGAAATTTTCTAAGTACCGAAATCAACAGAATTTTTCTAAGTTCCGAAATTGACAGAATTTTTCTAAGTACCGAAATCAACAGAATTTCTCTTAGTACCGAAATCGACAAAATTTTTCTAAGTACCGAAAACTTCTGAGTCTTTTCAAAGTTCCGAAAAAGGCAGAAATTTTCCATGTACCGAAATCAACTGAATTTTTCTAAGTACCGAATTCGACAGAATTTTTCTAAGTACCGAAAACTTCTGAATGTTTTCTAAGTACCGAAAAAGGCAGAACTTTTCTAAGATCCGAAATCATCAGAATTTTCTAAGTACCGAAATCGACTGAATTTTTCTAAGTACCGAAATCAACAGAATTTTTCTAAGTACTGAAATCGGAAGAATTTTTCTAAGTACCGAAAACGTCAGAAATTTTCTAAGTATCGAAAACTTCTGAATGTTTTCTAAGTACCGAAATCGTCAGAATTTTTCTAAGTACCGAAAAGGTCAGAAATTTTCTAAGTACCGAAATCGTCAGAATTTTTCTAAGTACCGATAACGTCAGAAATTTTCTAAGTACCGAAAACTTCTGAATGTTTTCTAAGCTCCGAAAAAGGCAGAAATTTTCTAAGTACCGAAATCGTCGGAATATTTCTAAGTACCGAAATCGTCTGAATTTTTCTAAGTACCGAAATCGTTTGAAATTTTCTAAATACCGAAAAAGGCAGAAATTTTCTAAGTACCGAAATCAACAGAATTTTTCTAAGTACCGAATTCGACAAAATTTTTCTAAGTACCGAAATCAACAGAATTTTTCTAAGTACCGAAATCGTCAGAATTTTTCTAAGTACCGAGAAGATCAGAAATTTTCAAAGTACCGAAAAAGGCAGAAATTTTCTAAGTACCGAAATCAACAGAATTTTTCTAAGTACCGAAATCGACAGAATTTTTTTAAGTACCGATATCGAAGGAATTTTTCTAAGTACCGAAAACGTCAGAAATTTTCTAAGTACTGAAAACTTCTGAGTCTTTTCAAAGTACCGAAAAAGGTAGAAATTTTCCATGCACCGAAATCAACAGAATTTTTCTAAGTACCGAATTCGACAGAATTTTTCTAAGTTCCGAAAACTTCTGAATGTTTTCTAAGTACCTAAAAAGGCAGAAATTTTCTGAGATCCGAAATCATCAGAATTTTTCTAAGTACCGAAATCGACAGAATTTTTCTAAGTACCGAAATCAACAGAATTTTTCTAAGTACTGAAATCGGAAGAATTTTTCAAAGTACCGAAAACGTCAGAAATTTTCTAAGTATCGAAAACTTCTGAATGTTTTCTAAGTACCGAAATCGTCGGAATTTTTCTAAGTAAAGAAATCGTCAGAATTTTTCTAAGTACCAAATTCAACAGAATGTTTTCTAAGTACCGAAATCGTCAGAATTTTTCTAAGTACCGAAAAGGTCAGAAATTTTCTAAGAACCGAAATCGTCAGAATTTTTCTAAGTACCGAAAACTTCTGAATGTTTTCTAAGTTCCGAAAAAGGCAGAAATTTTCTAAGTAACGAAATCGTCGGAATATTTCTAAGTACCGAAATCGTCGGAATTTTTCTAAGTACCGAAATCGTTTGAAATTTTCTAAATACCGAAAAGGTCAGAAATTTTCTAAGTACCGAAATCATCAGAATTTTTCTAAGTACCGAAAACGTTAGAAATTTTCAAAGTACCGAAAAAGGCAGAAATTTTCTAAGTACAGAAATCAACAGATTTTTTCTAAGTACCGAAATCGACAGAATTTATCTAAGTACCGAAATCAACAGAATTTTTCTAAGTACCGAATTCGACAGAATTTTTCTAAGTACCGAAACTTTCTGAATGTTTTCTAAGTACCGAAAAAGGCAGAAATTTTCTAAGATCCGAAATCATCAGAATTTTTCTAAGTACCGAAATCGACAGAATTTTTCTAAGTACCGAAATCAACAGAATTTTTCTAAGTTCGGAATTCGACAGAAATTTTCTAAGTACCGAAAACTTCTGAATGTTTTCTAAGTACCGATATCGAAGGAATTTTTTAAGTACTGAAAACGTCAGAAATTTTCTAAGTACTGAAAACGTCAGAAATTTTCTAAGTATCGAAAACTTCTGAATGTTTTCCTAGTACCGAAATCGTCGGAATTTTTCTAAGTAAAGAAATCGTCAGAATTTTTCTAAGTACCAAATTCAACAGAATTTTTCTAAGTACCGAAATCGACAGAATTTGTCTAAGTACCGAAATCAACAGAATTTTTCTAAGTACCGAATTCGACAAAATTTTTTTAAGTACCGATATCGAAGGAATTTTTCTAAGTACCGAAAACGTCAGAAATTTTCTAAGTACTGAAAACTTCTGAGTCTTTTCAAAGTACCGAAAAAGGCAGAAATTTTCCATGTACCGAAATCAACAGAATTTTTCTAAGTACCGAAATCGACAGAATTTTTCTAAGTACCGAAATCAACAGAATTTTTCTAAGTACTGAAATCGGAAGAATTTTTCAAAGTACCGAAAACGTCAGAAATTTTCTAAGTATCGAAAACTTCTGAATGTTTTCTAAGTACCGAAATCGTCGGAATTTTTCTAAGTAAAGAAATCGTCTGAGTCTTTTCAAAGTACCGAAAAAGACAGAAATTTTCCATGTACCGAAATCAACAGAATTTTTCTAAGTACCGAATTCGACAGAATTTTTCTAAGTTCCGAAAACTTCTGAATGTTTTCTAAGTACCTAAAAAGGCAGAAATTTTCTGAGATCCGAAATCATCAGAATTTTTCTAAGTACCGAAATCGACAGAATTTTTCTAAGTACCGAAATCAACAGAATTTTTCTAAGTACTGAAATCGGAAGAATTTTTCAAAGTACCGAAAACGTCAGAAATTTTCTAAGTATCGAAAACTTCTGAATGTTTTCTAAGTACCGAAATCGTCGGAATTTTTCTAAGTAAAGAAATCGTCAGAATTTTTCTAAGTACCAAATTCAACAGAATGTTTTCTAAGTACCGAAATCGTCAGAATTTTTCTAAGTACCGAAAAGGTCAGAAATTTTCTAAGAACCGAAATCGTCAGAATTTTTCTAAGTACCGAAAACTTCTGAATGTTTTCTAAGTTCCGAAAAAGGCAGAAATTTTCTAAGTAACGAAATCGTCGGAATATTTCTAAGTACCGAAATCGACAGAATTTTTCTAAGTACCGAAATCAACAGAATTTTTCTAAGTACCGAATTCGACAAAATTTTTCTAAGTACCGAAATCAACAGAATTTTTCTAAGTACCGAAATCAACAGAATTTTTCTAAGTTCGGAATTCGACAGAATTTTTCTAAGTACCGAAAACTTCTGAATGTTTTCTAAGTACTGAAAAAGGCAGAAATTTTCTAAGTACTGAAAACTTCTGTGTCTTTTCAAAGTTCCGAAAAAGGCAGAAATTTTCTAAGTACCGAAAACTTCTGAATGTTTTCTAAGTTCCGAAAAAGGCAGAAATTTTCTAAGTACCGAAATCGTCGGAATATTTCTAAGTACCGAAATCGTCTGAATTTTTCTAAGTACCGAAATCGTTTGAAATTTTCTAAATACCGAAAAGGTCAGAAATTTTCTAAGTACCGAAATCATCAGAATTTTTCTAAGTACCGAAAACGTTAGAAATTTTCAAAGTACCGAAAAAGGCAGAAATTTTCTAAGTACCGAAATCGACAGAATTTTTCTAAGAAACCGAAAACTTCTGTGTCTTTTCAAACTACCGAAAAAGGCAGAAATTTTCCATGTACCGAAACCGACAGAATTTTTCTAAGTACCGAAATCAACAGAATTTTTCTAAGTACTGAAATCGGAAGAATTTTTCTAAGTACCGAAAACGTCAGAAATTTTCTAAGTATCGAAAACTTCTGAATGTTTTCCTAGTACCGAAATCGTCGGAATTTTTCTAAGTAAAGAAATCGTCAGAATTTTTCTAAGTACCAAATTCAACAGAATTTTTCTAAGTACCGAAATCGACAGAATTTGTCTAAGTACCGAAATCAACAGAATTTTTCTAAGTACCGAATTCGACAAAATTTTTCGAAGTGCCGAAATCAACAGAATTTTTCTAAGTACCGAAATCAACAGAATTTTTCTAAGTTCGGAATTAGACAGAATTTTTCTAAGTACCGAAAACTTCTGAAAGTTTTCTAAGTACTGAAAAAGGCAGAAATTTTCTAAGTACCGTAAACTTCTGATTGTTTTCTAAGTACCGATATCGAAGGAATTTTTCTAAGTACCGAAAACGTCAGAAATTTTCTAAGTACTGAAAACTTCTGAGTCTTTTCAAAGTTCCGAAAAAGGCAGAAATTTTCCATGTACCGAAATCATCAGAATTTTTCTAAGTACCGAAATCGACAGAATTTTTCGAAGTACCGAAATCAACAGAATTTTTCTAAGTACTGAAATCGGAAGAATTTTTCTAAGTACTGAAATCGTCAGAATTTTTCTAAGTACCGAAAAGGTCAGAAATTTTCTAAGTACCGAAATCGTCAGAATTTTTCTAAGTACGATAACGTCAGAAATTTTCTAAGTACCGAAAACTTCTGAATGTTTTCTAAGTTCCGAAAAAGGCAGAAATTTTCTAAGTACCGAAATCGTCGGAATATTTCTAAGTACCGAAATCGTCTGAATTTTTCTTAGTACCGAAATCGTTTGAAATTTTCTAAATACCGAAAAGGTCAGAAATTTTCTAAGTACCGAAATCATCAGAATTTTTCTAAGTACCGAAAACGTTAGAAATTTTCAAAGTACCGAAAAAGGCAGAAATTTTCTAAGAAACCGAAAACTTCTGAGTCTTTTCAAACTACCGAAAAAGGCAGAAATTTTCCATGTACCGAAATCAACAGAATTTTTGTAAGTACCGAATTCGACAAACTTTTTCTAAGTACCGAAAACTTCTGAATGTTTTCTAAGTACCGAAAAAGGCAGAAATTTTCTAAGATCCGAAATCATCAGAATTTTTCTAAGTACCGAAATCGACAGAATTTTTCTAAGTACCGAAATCAACAGAATTTTTCTAAGTACTGAAATCGGAAGAATTTTTCTAAGTACCGAAAACGTCAGAAATTTTCTAAGTATCGAAAACTTCTGAATGTTTTCTAAGTACCGAAATCGTCGGAATTTTTCTAAGTAAAGAAATCGTCAGAATTTTTCTAAGTACCAAATTCAACAGAATTTTTCTAAGTACCGAAATCGACAGAATTTGTCAAAGTACCGAAATCAACAGAATTTTTCTAAGTACCGAATTCGACAAAATTTTTCTATGTACCGAAATCAACAGAATTTTTCTAAGTACCGAAATCAACAGAATTTTTCTAAGTTCGGAATTCGACAGAATTTTTCTAAGTACCGAAAACTTCTGAATGTTTTCTAAGTACTGAAAAAGGCAGAAATTTTCTAAGTACCGAAAACTTCTGAATGTTTTCTAAGTACCGACATCGAAGGAATTTTTCTAAGTACCGAAAACGTCAGAAATTTTCTAAGTACTGAAAACTTCTGAGTCTTTTCAAAGTACCGAAAAGGCAGAAATTTTCCATGTACCGAAATCAACAGAATTTTTCTAAGTACCGAATTCGACAGAATTTTTCTAAGTACCGAAATCAACAGAATTTTTCTAAGTACCGAATTCGACAAAATTTTTCTAAGTACCGAAAACTTCTGAGTCTTTTCAAAGTACCGAAAAAGGCAGAAATTTTCCATGTACCGAAATAAACAGAATTTTTCTAAGTACTGAAATCGGAAGAATTTTTCTAAGTACCGAAAACGTCAGAAATTTTCTAAGTATCGAAAACTTCTGAAATTTTCAAAGTACCGACATCGAAGGAATTTTTCTAAGTACCGAAAACGTCAGAAATTTTCTAAGTACTGAAAACTTCTGAGTCTTTTCAAAGTACCGAAAAGGCAGAAATTTTCCATGTACCGAAATCAACAGAATTTTTCTAAGTACCGAATTCGACAGAATTTTTCTAAGTACCGAAATCAACAGAATTTTTCTAAGTACCGAATTCGACAAAATTTTTCTAAGTACCGAAAACTTCTGAGTCTTTTCAAAGTACCGAAAAAGGCAGAAATTTTCCATGTACCGAAATAAACAGAATTTTTCTAAGTACTGAAATCGGAAGAATTTTTCTAAGTACCGAAAACGTCAGAAATTTTCTAAGTATCGAAAACTTCTGAAATTTTCAAAGTACCGAATTCGACAGAATTTTTCTAAGTACCGAAATCGTCTGAATTTTTCTAAGTACCGATAACGTCAGAAATTTTCTAAGTACCGAAAACTTCTGAATGTTTTCTAAGTTTCGAAAAAGGCAGAAATTTTCTATGTACCGAAATCGTCGGAATATTTCTAAGTACCGAAATCGTCTGAATTTTTCTAAGTACCGAAAAAGGTAGAAATTTTCTAAGATCCTAAATCATCAGAATTTTTCTAAGTACCGAAATCGACAGAATTTTTCTAAGTACCGAAATCAACAGAATTTTTCTAAGTACTTAAATCTCAAGAATTTTTCTAAGTACCGAAAACGTCAGAAATTTTCTAAGTACCGAAATCGTCTGAATTTTTCTAAGTACCGAAATCGTTTGAAATTTTCTAAATACCGAAAAGGTCAGAAATTTTCTAAGTACCGAAATCATCAGAATTTTTCAAAGTACCGAAAACGTTAGAAATTTTCAAAGTACCGAAAAAGGCAGAAATTTTCTAAGTACCGCAATCAACAGAAATTTTCTAAGTACCGAAATCGACAGAATTTTTCTAAGAAACCGAAAACTTCTGAGTCTTTTCAAACTACCGAAAAAGGCAGAAATTTTCCATGTACCGAAATCAACAGAATTTTTGTAAGTACCGAATTCGACAGACTTTTTCTAAGTACCGAAAACTTCTGAATGTTTTCTAAGTACCGAAAAAGGCAGAAATTTTCTAAGATCCGAAATCATCAGAATTTTTCTAAGTACCGAAATCGACAGAATTTTTCTAAGTACCGAAATCAACAGAATTTTTCTAAGTACTGAAATCGGAAGAATTTTTCTAAGTACCGAAAACGTCAGAAATTTTCTAAGTATCGAAAACTTCTGAATGTTTTCTAAGTACCGAAATCGTCGGAATTTTTCTAAGTAAAGAAATCGTCAGAATTTTTCTAAGTACCAAATTCAACAGAATTTTTCTAAGTACCGAAATCGACAGAATTTGTCAAAGTACCGAAATCAACAGAATTTTTCTAAGTACCGAATTCGACAAAATTTTTCTATGTACCGAAATCAACAGAATTTTTCTAAGTACCGAAATCAACAGAATTTTTCTAAGTTCGGAATTCGACAGAATTTTTCTAAGTACCGAAAACTTCTGAATGTTTTCTAAGTACTGAAAAAGGCAGAAATTTTCTAAGTACCGAAAACTTCTGAATGTTTTCTAAGTACCGATATCGAAGGAATTTTTCTAAGTACCGAAAACGTCAGAAATTTTCTAAGTACTGAAAACTTCTGAGTCTTTTCAAAGTACCGAAAAGGCAGAAATTTTCCATGTACCGAAATCAACAGAATTTTTCTAAGTACCGAATTCGACAGAATTTTTTTAAGTACCGAAATCAACAGAATTTTTCTAAGTACCGAATTCGACAAAATTTTTCTAAGTACCGAAAACTTCTGAGTCTTTTCAAAGTACCGAAAAAGGCAGAAATTTTCCATGTACCGAAATAAACAGAATTTTTCTAAGTACTGAAATCGGAAGAATTTTTCTAAGTACCGAAAACGTCAGAAATTTTCTAAGTATCGAATACTTCTGAAATTTTCAAAGTACCGAATTCGACAGAATTTTTCTAAGTACCGAAATCGTCTGAATTTTTCTAAGTACCGATAACGTCAGAAATTTTCTAAGTACCGAAAACTTCTGAATGTTTTCTAAGTTTCGAAAAAGGTAGAAATTTTCTAAGATCCTAAATCATCAGAATTTTTCTAAGTACCGAAATCGACAGAATTTTTCTAAGTACTTAAATCTCAAGAATTTTTCTAAGTACCGAAAACGTCAGAAATTTTCTAAGTACCGAAATCGTCTGAATTTTTCTAAGTACCGAAATCGTTTGAAATTTTCTAAATACCGAAAAGGTCAGAAATTTTCTAAGTACCGAAATCATCAGAATTTTTCAAAGTACCGAAATCAACAGAATTTTTCTAAGTTCGGAATTCGACAGAATTTTTCTAAGTACCGAAATCTTCTGAATGTTTTCTAAGTACTGAAAAAGGCAGAAATTTTCTAAGTACCGTAAACTTCTGAATGTTTTCTAAGTACCGATATCGAAGGAATTTTTCTAAGTACCGATAACGTCAGAAATTTTCTAAGTACCGAAAACTTCTGAATGTTTTCTAAGTTCCGAAAAAGGCAGAAATTTTCTAAGTACCGAAATCGTCGGAATATTTCTAAGTACCGAAATCGTCTGAATTTTTCTTAGTACCGAAATCGTTTGAAATTTTCTAAATACCGAAAAGGTCAGAAATTTTCTAAGTACCGAAATCATCAGAATTTTTCTAAGTACCGAAAACGTTAGAAATTTTTAAAGTACCGAAAAAGGCAGAAATTTTCTAAATACCGCAATCAACAGAAATTTTCTAAGTACCGAAATCGACAGAATTTTTCTAAGAAACCGAAAACTTCTGAGTCTTTTCAAACTACCGAAAAAGGCAGAAATTTTCCATGTACCGAAATCAACAGAATTTTTGAAAGTACCGAATTCGACAGACTTTTTCTAAGTACCGAAAACTTCTGAATGTTTTCTAAGTACCGAAAAAGGCAGAAATTTTCTAAGATCCGAAATCATCAGAATTTTTCTAAGTACCGAAATCGACAGAATTTTTCTAAGTACCGAAATCAACAGAATTTTTCTAAGTACTGATATCGGAAGAATTTTTCTAAGTACCGAAAACGTCAGAAATTTTCTAAGTATCGAAAACTTCTGAATGTTTTCTAAGTACCGAAATCGTCGGAATTTTTCTAAGTAAAGAAATCGTCAGAATTTTTCTAAGTACCAAATTCAAGAGAATTTTTCTAAGTACCGAAATCGACAGAATTTGTCAAAGTACCGAAATCAACAGAATTTTTCTAAGTACCGAATTCGACAAAATTTTTCAATGTACCGAAATCAACAGAATTTTTCTAAGTACCAAAATCAACAGAATTTTTCTAAGTTCGGAATTCGACAGAATTTTTCTAAGTACCGAAAACTTCTGAATGTTTTCTAAGTACTGAAAAAGGCAGAAATTTTCTAAGTACCGAAAACTTCTGAATGTTTTCTAAGTACCGATATCGAAGGAATTTTTCTAAGTACCGAAAACGTCAGAAATTTTCTAAGTACTGAAAACTTCTGAGTCTTTTCAAAGTACCGAAAAAGGCAGAAATTTTCCATGTTCCGAAATCAACAGAATTTTTCTAAGTACCGAATTCGACAGAATTTTTCTAAGTACCGAAATCAACAGAATTTTTCTAAGTACCGAATTCGACAAAATTTTTCTAAGTACCGAAAACTTCTGAGTCTTTTCAAAGTACCGAAAAAGGCAGAAATTTTCCATGTACCGAAATAAACAGAATTTTTCTAAGTACCGAATTCGACAGAATTTTTCTAAGTACCGAAAACTTCTGAATGTTTTCTAAGTATCGAAAACTTCTGAATGTTTTCTAAGTACCGAAATCGTCAGAATTTTTCTAAGTACCGAAAAGGTCAGAAATTTTCTAAGTACCGAATTCGACAGAACTTTTCGAAGTACCGAAATCAACAGAATTTTTCTAAGTACCGAAATCGTCTGAATTTTTCTAAGTACCGATAACGTCAGAAATTTTCTAAGTACCGAAAACTTCTGAATGTTTTCTAAGTTTCGAAAAAGGCAGAAATTTTCTATGTACCGAAATCGTCGGAATATTTCTAAGTACCGAAATCGTCTGAATTTTTCTAAGTACCGAAATCGTTTGAAATTTTCTAAATACCGAAAAGGTCAGAAATTTTCTAAGTACCGAAATCATCAGAATTTTTCTAAGTTCCGAAAACGTCAGAAATTTTCAAAGTACCGAAAAAGGCAGAAATTTTCTAAGTACCGAAAAGGTCAGAAATTTTCCAAGTACCGAAATCGTCAGAATTTTTTAAGTACCGAAATCGTCGGAATGTTTTCTAAGTACCGAAAACGTCTGAAATTTTCAAAGTACCGAAAAAGGCAGAAATTTTCTAAGTACCGAAATCAAAAGAATTTTTCTAAGTACCGAAAACGACAGAATTTTTCTAAGTACCGAAATCAACAGAATTTTTCTAAGTACTGAAATCGGAAGAATTTTTCTAAGTACCGAAAACGTCAGAAATTTTCTAAGTACCGAAATCGTCTGAATTTTTCTAAGTTCCGAAAACGTCAGAAATTTTCAAAGTACCGAAATCGTCAGAATTTTTTAAGTACCGAAATCGTCGGAATGTTTTCTAAGTACCGAAAACGTCTGAAATTTTCAAAGTACCGAAAAAGGCAGAAATTTTCTAAGTACCGAAATCAACAGAATTTTTCTAAGTACCGAAATCGACAGAATTTTTCTAAGAACCGAAATCAACAGAATTTTTCTAAGTACCGAATTCGACAGAATTTTTCTAAGTACCGAAATCGTCAGAATTTTTCTAAGTACCGATAACGGGAGAAATTTTCTAAGTACCGAAATCAACAGAATTTTTCTAAGTACCGAATTCGACAGAATTTTTCTAAGTACCGAAATCGTCAGAATTTTTCTGAGTACCGATAACGTCAGAAATTTTCTAAGTACCGAAAACTTCTGAATGTTTTCTAAGTTCCGAAAAAGGCAGAAATTTTCTAAGTACCGAAATCGTCTGAATTTTTCTAAGTACCGAAATCGTTTGAAATTTTCTAAATACCGAAAAGGTCAGAAATTTTCTAAGTACCGAAATCATCAGAATTTTTTTAAGTACCGAAAACGTCAGAAATTTTCAAAGTACCGAAATCATCAGAATTTTTCTAAGTACCGAAAACGTTAGAAATTTTCAAAGTACCGAAAAAGGCAGAAATTTTCTAAGTACCGAAATCAACAGAATTTTTCTAAGTACCGAAATCGACAGAAATTTTCTAAGTACTGAAAACTTCTGAGTCTTTTCAAAGTACCGAAAAAGGCAGAAATTTTCCATGTACCGAAATCAACAGAATTTTTCTAAGTACCGAATTCGACAGAATTTTTCTAAGTTCCGAAAACGTCAGAAATTTTCTAAGTATCGAAAACTTCTGAATGTTTTCTAAGTACCGAAATCGTCAGAATTTTTCTAAGTACCGAAAAGGTCAGAAATTTTCTAAGTACCGAAATCAACAGAATTTTTCTAAGTACCGAATTCGACAAAATTTTTCTAAGAACCGAAATCAACAGAATTTTTCTAAGTACCGAAATCGTCCGAATTTTTCTAAGTACCGAGAAGATCAGAAATTTTCAAAGTACCGAAAAAGGCAGAAATTTTCTAAGTACCGAAATCAACAGAATTTTTCTAAGTACCGAATTCGACAAAATTTTCCTAAGAAACCGAAAACTTCTGAGTCTTTTCAAACTACCGAAAAAGGCAGAAATTTTCCATGTACCGGAATCAACAGAATTTTTCTAAGTACCGAATTCCACAGAATTTTTCTAAGTACCGAAAACTTCTGAATGTTTTCTAAGTACCGAAAAAGGCAGAAATTTTCTAAGATCCGAAATCATCAGGATTTTTCTAAGTACCGAAATCGACAGAATTTTTCTAAGTACCGAAATCAACAGAAATTTTCTAAGTACTGAAATCGGAAGAAGTTTTCTAAGTATCGAAAACTTCTGAATGTTTTCTAAGTACCGAAATCGTCAGATTTTTTCTAAGTACCGAAATCGTCTGAATTTTTCTAAGTACCGAAATCGTTTGAAATTTTCTAAATACCGAAAAGGTCAGAAATTTTCTAAGTACCGAAATCATCAGAATTTTTCTAAGTTCCGAAAACGTCAGAAATTTTCAAAGTACCGAAAAAGGCAGAAATTTTCTAAGTACCGAAAAGGTCAGAAATTTTCCAAGTACCGAAATCGTCAGAATTTTTTAAGTACCGAAATCGTCGGAATGTTTTCTAAGTACCGAAAACGTCAGAAATTTTCAAAGTACCGAAAAAGGCAGAAATTTTCTAAGTACCGAAAAGGTCAGAAATTTTCCAAGTACCGAAATCGTCAGAATTTTTTAAGTACCGAAATCGTCGGAATGTTTTCTAAGTACCGAAAACGTCTGAAATTTTCAAAGTACCGAAAAAGGCAGAAATTTTCTAAGTACCGAAATCAAAAGAATTTTTCTAAGTACCGAAAACGACAGAATTTTTCTAAGTACCGAAATCAACAGAATTTTTCTAAGTACTGAAATCGGAAGAATTTTTCTAAGTACCGAAAACGTCAGAAATTTTCTAAGTACCGAAATCGTCTGAATTTTTCTAAGTTCCGAAAACGTCAGAAATTTTCAAAGTACCGAAATCGTCAGAATTTTTTAAGTACCGAAATCGTCGGAATGTTTTCTAAGTACCGAAAACGTCTGAAATTTTCAAAGTACCGAAAAAGGCAGAAATTTTCTAAGTACCGAAATCAACAGAATTTTTCTAAGTACCGAAATCGACAGAATTTTTCTAAGAACCGAAATCAACAGAATTTTTCTAAGTACCGAATTCGACAGAATTTTTCTAAGTACCGAAATCGTCAGAATTTTTCTAAGTACCGATAACGGGAGAAATTTTCTAAGTACCGAAATCAACAGAATTTTTCTAAGTACCGAATTCGACAGAATTTTTCTAAGTACCGAAATCGTCAGAATTTTTCTGAGTACCGATAACGTCAGAAATTTTCTAAGTACCGAAAACTTCTGAATGTTTTCTAAGTTCCGAAAAAGGCAGAAATTTTCTAAGTACCGAAATCGTCTGAATTTTTCTAAGTACCGAAATCGTTTGAAATTTTCTAAATACCGAAAAGGTCAGAAATTTTCTAAGTACCGAAATCATCAGAATTTTTTTAAGTACCGAAAACGTCAGAAATTTTCAAAGTACCGAAATCATCAGAATTTTTCTAAGTACCGAAAACGTTAGAAATTTTCAAAGTACCGAAAAAGGCAGAAATTTTCTAAGTACCGAAATCAACAGAATTTTTCTAAGTACCGAAATCGACAGAAATTTTCTAAGTACTGAAAACTTCTGAGTCTTTTCAAAGTACCGAAAAAGGCAGAAATTTTCCATGTACCGAAATCAACAGAATTTTTCTAAGTACCGAATTCGACAGAATTTTTCTAAGTTCCGAAAACGTCAGAAATTTTCTAAGTATCGAAAACTTCTGAATGTTTTCTAAGTACCGAAATCGTCAGAATTTTTCTAAGTACCGAAAAGGTCAGAAATTTTCTAAGTACCGAAATCAACAGAATTTTTCTAAGTACCGAATTCGACAAAATTTTTCTAAGAACCGAAATCAACAGAATTTTTCTAAGTACCGAAATCGTCCGAATTTTTCTAAGTACCGAGAAGATCAGAAATTTTCAAAGTACCGAAAAAGGCAGAAATTTTCTAAGTACCGAAATCAACAGAATTTTTCTAAGTACCGAATTCGACAAAATTTTCCTAAGAAACCGAAAACTTCTGAGTCTTTTCAAACTACCGAAAAAGGCAGAAATTTTCCATGTACCGGAATCAACAGAATTTTTCTAAGTACCGAATTCCACAGAATTTTTCTAAGTACCGAAAACTTCTGAATGTTTTCTAAGTACCGAAAAAGGCAGAAATTTTCTAAGATCCGAAATCATCAGGATTTTTCTAAGTACCGAAATCGACAGAATTTTTCTAAGTACCGAAATCAACAGAAATTTTCTAAGTACTGAAATCGGAAGAAGTTTTCTAAGTATCGAAAACTTCTGAATGTTTTCTAAGTACCGAAATCGTCAGATTTTTTCTAAGTACCGAAATCGTCTGAATTTTTCTAAGTACCGAAATCGTTTGAAATTTTCTAAATACCGAAAAGGTCAGAAATTTTCTAAGTACCGAAATCATCAGAATTTTTCTAAGTTCCGAAAACGTCAGAAATTTTCAAAGTACCGAAAAAGGCAGAAATTTTCTAAGTACCGAAAAGGTCAGAAATTTTCCAAGTACCGAAATCGTCAGAATTTTTTAAGTACCGAAATCGTCGGAATGTTTTCTAAGTACCGAAAACGTCTGAAATTTTCAAAGTACCGAAAAAGGCAGAAATTTTCTAAGTACCGAAATCAAAAGAATTTTTCTAAGTACCGAAAACGACAGAATTTTTCTAAGTACCGAAATCAACAGAATTTTTCTAAGTACCGAATTCGATAGAATTTTTCTAAGTACCGAAATCGTCAGAATTTTTCTAAGTACCGATAACGTGAGAAATTTTCTAAGTACCGAAATCAACAGAATTTTTCTAAGTACCGAATTCGACAGAATTTTTCTAAGTACCGAAATCGTCAGAATTTTTCTGAGTACCGATAACGTCAGAAATTTTCTAAGTACCGAAAACTTCTGAATGTTTTCTAAGTTCCGAAAAAGGCAGAAATTTTCTAAGTACCGAAATCGTCGGAATATTTCTAAGTACCGAAATCGTCTGAATTTTTCTAAGTACCGAAATCGTTTGAAATTTTCTAAATACCGAAAAGGTCAGAAATTTTCTAAGTACCGAAATCATCAGAATTTTTCTAAGTACCGAAAATTTCTGAGTCTTTTCAAAGTACCGAAAAAGGCAGAAATTTTCCATGTACCGAAATCAACTGAATTTTTCTAAGTAAAGAATTCGACAGAATTTTTCTAAGTACCGAAAACTTCTGAATGTTTTCTAAGTACCGAAAAAGGCAGAACTTTTCTAAGATCCAAAATCATCAGAATTTTCTAAGTACCGAAATCGTTTGAAATTTTCTAAATACCGAAAAGGTCAGAAATTTTCTAAGTACCGAAATCATAAGAATTTTTCTAAGTACCGAAAACGTTAGAAATTTTCAAAGTACCGAAAAAGGCAGAAATTTTCTAAGTACCGAAATCAACAGAAATTTTCTAAGTACCGAAATCGACAGAATTTTTCTAAGAAACCGAAAACTTCTGAGTCTTTTCAAACTACCGAAAAAGGCAGAAATTTTCCATGTACCGAAATCAACAGAATTTTTGTAAGTACCGAATTCGACAGAATTTTTCTAAGTACCGAAAACTTCTGAATGTTTTCTAAGTACCGAAAAAGGCAGAAATTTTCTAAGATCCGAAATCATCAGAATTTTTCTAAGTACCGAAATCGACAGAATTTTTCTAAGTACCGAAATCAACAGAATTTTTCTGAGTACTGAAATCGGAAGAATTTTTCTAAGAACCGAAAACGTCAGAAATTTTCAAAGTACCGAAAAAGGCAGTAATTTTCTAAGTACCGAAATCAACAGAATTTTTCTAAGTACCGAATTCGACAAAATTTTTCTAAGAAACCGAAAACTTCTGAGTCTTTTCAAACTACCGAAAAAGGCAGAAATTTTACATGTACCGAAATCAACAGAATTTCTGTAAGTACCGAATTCGACAGACTTTTTCTAAGTACCGAAAACTTCTGAATGTTTTCTAAGTACCGAAAAAGGCAGAAATTTTCTAAGATCCGAAATCATCAGAATTTTTCTAAGTACCGAAATCGACAGAATTTTTTTAAGTACCGAAATCAACAGAATTTTTCTAAGTACTGAAATCGGAAGAATTTTTCTAAGTACCGAAAACGTCAGAAATTTTCTAAGTATCGAAAACTTCTGAATGTTTTCTAAGTACCGAAATCGTCGGAATTTTTCTAAGTAAAGAAATCGTCAGAATTTTTCTAAGTACCAAATTCAACAGAATTTTTCTAAGTACCGAAATCGACAGAATTTGTCAAAGTACCGAAATCAACAGAATTTTTCTAAGTACCGAATTCGACAAAATTTTTCTATGTACCGAAATCAACAGAATTTTTCTAAGTACCGAAATCAACAGAATTTTTCTAAGTTCGGAATTCGACAGAATTTTTCTAAGTACCGAAAACTTCTGAATGTTTTCTAAGTACTGAAAAAGGCAGAAATTTTCTAAGTACCGAAAACTTCTGAATGTTTTCTAAGTACCGATATCGAAGGAATTTTTCTAAGTACCGAAAACGTCAGAAATTTTCAAAGTACCGAAAAAGGCAGAAATTTTCTAAGTACCGAAAAGGTCAGAAATTTTCCAAGTACCGAAATCGTCAGAATTTTTTAAGTACCGAAATCGTCGGAATGTTTTCTAAGTACCGAAAACGTCTGAAATTTTCAAAGTACCGAAAAAGGCAGAAATTTTCTAAGTACCGAAATCAAAAGAATTTTTCTAAGTACCGAAAACGACAGAATTTTTCTAAGTACCGAAATCAACAGAATTTTTCTAAGTACTGAAATCGGAAGAATTTTTCTAAGTACCGAAAACGTCAGAAATTTTCTAAGTACCGAAATCGTCTGAATTTTTCTAAGTTCCGAAAACGTCAGAAATTTTCAAAGTACCGAAATCGTCAGAATTTTTTAAGTACCGAAATCGTCGGAATGTTTTCTAAGTACCGAAAACGTCTGAAATTTTCAAAGTACCGAAAAAGGCAGAAATTTTCTAAGTACCGAAATCAACAGAATTTTTCTAAGTACCGAAATCGACAGAATTTTTCTAAGAACCGAAATCAACAGAATTTTTCTAAGTACCGAATTCGACAGAATTTTTCTAAGTACCGAAATCGTCAGAATTTTTCTAAGTACCGATAACGGGAGAAATTTTCTAAGTACCGAAATCAACAGAATTTTTCTAAGTACCGAATTCGACAGAATTTTTCTAAGTACCGAAATCGTCAGAATTTTTCTGAGTACCGATAACGTCAGAAATTTTCTAAGTACCGAAAACTTCTGAATGTTTTCTAAGTTCCGAAAAAGGCAGAAATTTTCTAAGTACCGAAATCGTCTGAATTTTTCTAAGTACCGAAATCGTTTGAAATTTTCTAAATACCGAAAAGGTCAGAAATTTTCTAAGTACCGAAATCATCAGAATTTTTTTAAGTACCGAAAACGTCAGAAATTTTCAAAGTACCGAAATCATCAGAATTTTTCTAAGTACCGAAAACGTTAGAAATTTTCAAAGTACCGAAAAAGGCAGAAATTTTCTAAGTACCGAAATCAACAGAATTTTTCTAAGTACCGAAATCGACAGAAATTTTCTAAGTACTGAAAACTTCTGAGTCTTTTCAAAGTACCGAAAAAGGCAGAAATTTTCCATGTACCGAAATCAACAGAATTTTTCTAAGTACCGAATTCGACAGAATTTTTCTAAGTTCCGAAAACGTCAGAAATTTTCTAAGTATCGAAAACTTCTGAATGTTTTCTAAGTACCGAAATCGTCAGAATTTTTCTAAGTACCGAAAAGGTCAGAAATTTTCTAAGTACCGAAATCAACAGAATTTTTCTAAGTACCGAATTCGACAAAATTTTTCTAAGAACCGAAATCAACAGAATTTTTCTAAGTACCGAAATCGTCCGAATTTTTCTAAGTACCGAGAAGATCAGAAATTTTCAAAGTACCGAAAAAGGCAGAAATTTTCTAAGTACCGAAATCAACAGAATTTTTCTAAGTACCGAATTCGACAAAATTTTCCTAAGAAACCGAAAACTTCTGAGTCTTTTCAAACTACCGAAAAAGGCAGAAATTTTCCATGTACCGGAATCAACAGAATTTTTCTAAGTACCGAATTCCACAGAATTTTTCTAAGTACCGAAAACTTCTGAATGTTTTCTAAGTACCGAAAAAGGCAGAAATTTTCTAAGATCCGAAATCATCAGGATTTTTCTAAGTACCGAAATCGACAGAATTTTTCTAAGTACCGAAATCAACAGAAATTTTCTAAGTACTGAAATCGGAAGAAGTTTTCTAAGTATCGAAAACTTCTGAATGTTTTCTAAGTACCGAAATCGTCAGATTTTTTCTAAGTACCGAAATCGTCTGAATTTTTCTAAGTACCGAAATCGTTTGAAATTTTCTAAATACCGAAAAGGTCAGAAATTTTCTAAGTACCGAAATCATCAGAATTTTTCTAAGTTCCGAAAACGTCAGAAATTTTCAAAGTACCGAAAAAGGCAGAAATTTTCTAAGTACCGAAAAGGTCAGAAATTTTCCAAGTACCGAAATCGTCAGAATTTTTTAAGTACCGAAATCGTCGGAATGTTTTCTAAGTACCGAAAACGTCTGAAATTTTCAAAGTACCGAAAAAGGCAGAAATTTTCTAAGTACCGAAATCAAAAGAATTTTTCTAAGTACCGAAAACGACAGAATTTTTCTAAGTACCGAAATCAACAGAATTTTTCTAAGTACCGAATTCGATAGAATTTTTCTAAGTACCGAAATCGTCAGAATTTTTCTAAGTACCGATAACGTGAGAAATTTTCTAAGTACCGAAATCAACAGAATTTTTCTAAGTACCGAATTCGACAGAATTTTTCTAAGTACCGAAATCGTCAGAATTTTTCTGAGTACCGATAACGTCGGAATATTTCTAAGTACCGAAATCGTCTGAATTTTTCTAAGTACCGAAATCGTTTGAAATTTTCTAAATACCGAAAAGGTCAGAAATTTTCTAAGTACCGAAATCATCAGAATTTTTCTAAGTACCGAAAATTTCTGAGTCTTTTCAAAGTACCGAAAAAGGCAGAAATTTTCCATGTACCGAAATCAACTGAATTTTTCTAAGTAAAGAATTCGACAGAATTTTTCTAAGTACCGAAAACTTCTGAATGTTTTCTAAGTACCGAAAAAGGCAGAACTTTTCTAAGATCCAAAATCATCAGAATTTTCTAAGTACCGAAATCGTTTGAAATTTTCTAAATACCGAAAAGGTCAGAAATTTTCTAAGTACCGAAATCATAAGAATTTTTCTAAGTACCGAAAACGTTAGAAATTTTCAAAGTACCGAAAAAGGCAGAAATTTTCTAAGTACCGAAATCAACAGAAATTTTCTAAGTACCGAAATCGACAGAATTTTTCTAAGAAACCGAAAACTTCTGAGTCTTTTCAAACTACCGAAAAAGGCAGAAATTTTCCATGTACCGAAATCAACAGAATTTTTGTAAGTACCGAATTCGACAGAATTTTTCTAAGTACCGAAAACTTCTGAATGTTTTCTAAGTACCGAAAAAGGCAGAAATTTTCTAAGATCCGAAATCATCAGAATTTTTCTAAGTACCGAAATCGACAGAATTTTTCTAAGTACCGAAATCAACAGAATTTTTCTGAGTACTGAAATCGGAAGAATTTTTCTAAGAACCGAAAACGTCAGAAATTTTCAAAGTACCGAAAAAGGCAGTAATTTTCTAAGTACCGAAATCAACAGAATTTTTCTAAGTACCGAATTCGACAAAATTTTTCTAAGAAACCGAAAACTTCTGAGTCTTTTCAAACTACCGAAAAAGGCAGAAATTTTACATGTACCGAAATCAACAGAATTTCTGTAAGTACCGAATTCGACAGACTTTTTCTAAGTACCGAAAACTTCTGAATGTTTTCTAAGTACCGAAAAAGGCAGAAATTTTCTAAGATCCGAAATCATCAGAATTTTTCTAAGTACCGAAATCGACAGAATTTTTTTAAGTACCGAAATCAACAGAATTTTTCTAAGTACTGAAATCGGAAGAATTTTTCTAAGTACCGAAAACGTCAGAAATTTTCTAAGTATCGAAAACTTCTGAATGTTTTCTAAGTACCGAAATCGTCGGAATTTTTCTAAGTAAAGAAATCGTCAGAATTTTTCTAAGTACCAAATTCAACAGAATTTTTCTAAGTACCGAAATCGACAGAATTTGTCAAAGTACCGAAATCAACAGAATTTTTCTAAGTACCGAATTCGACAAAATTTTTCTATGTACCGAAATCAACAGAATTTTTCTAAGTACCGAAATCAACAGAATTTTTCTAAGTTCGGAATTCGACAGAATTTTTCTAAGTACCGAAAACTTCTGAATGTTTTCTAAGTACTGAAAAAGGCAGAAATTTTCTAAGTACCGAAAACTTCTGAATGTTTTCTAAGTACCGATATCGAAGGAATTTTTCTAAGTACCGAAAACGTCAGAAATTTTCTAAGTACTGAAAACTTCTGAGTCTTTTCAAAGTACCGAAAAAGGCAGAAATTTTCCATGTACCGAAATAAACAGAATTTTTCTAAGTACCGAATTCGACAGAATTTTTCTAAGTACCGAAAACTTCTGAATGTTTTCTAAGTATCGAAAACTTCTGAATGTTTTCTAAGTACCGAAATCGTCAGAATTTTTCTAAGTACCGAAAAGGTCAGAAATTTTCTAAGTACCGAATTCGACAGAACTTTTCGAAGTACCGAAATCAGCAGAATTTTTCTAAGTACCGAATTCGACAAAATTTTTCTAAGTACCGAAAACTTCTGAGTCTTTTCAAAGTACCGAAAAAGGCAGAAATTTTCCATGTACCGAAATAAACAGAATTTTTCTAAGTACTGAAATCGGAAGAATTTTTCTAAGTACCGAAAACGTCAGAAATTTTCTAAGTATCGAAAACTTCTGAAATTTTCAAAGTACCGAATTCGACTGAATTTTTCTAAGTACCGAAATCGTCTGAATTTTTCTAAGTACCGATAACGTCAGAAATTTTCTAAGTACCGAAAACTTCTGAATGTTTTCTAAGTTTCGAAAAAGGCAGAAATTTTCTATGTACCGAAATCGTCGGAATATTTCTAAGTACCGAAATCGTCTGAATTTTTCTAAGTACCGAAAAAGGTAGAAATTTTCTAAGATCCTAAATCATCAGAATTTTTCTAAGTACCGAAATCGACAGAATTTTTCTAAGTACCGAAATCAACAGAATTTTTCTAAGTACTGAAATCGGAAGAATTTTTCTAAGTACCGAAAACGTCAGAAATTTTCTAAGTACCGAAATCGTCTGAATTTTTCTAAGTTCCGAAAACGTCAGAAATTTTCAAAGTACCGAAAAAGGCAGAAATTTTCTAAGTACCGAAAAGGTCAGAAATTTTCCAAGTACCGAAATCGTCAGAATTTTTTAAGTACCGAAATCGTCGGAATGTTTTCTAAGTACCGAAAACGTCTGAAATTTTCAAAGTACCGAAAAAGGCAGAAATTTTCTAAGTACCGAAATCAAAAGAATTTTTCTAAGTACCGAAATCGACAGAATTTTTCTAAGAACCGAAATCAACAGAATTTTTCTAAGTACCGAATTCGACAGAATTTTTCTAAGTACCGAAATCGTCAGAATTTTTCTAAGTACCGATAACGTGAGAAATTTTCTAAGTACCGAAATCAACAGAATTTTTTTAAGTACCGAATTCGACAGAATTTTTCTAAGTACCGAAATCGTCAGAATTTTTCTGAGTACCGATAACGTCAGAAATTTTCTAAGTACCGAAAACTTCTGAATGTTTTCTAAGTTCCGAAAAAGGCAGAAATTTTCTAAGTACCGAAATCGTCTGAATTTTTCTAAGTACCGAAATCGTTTGAAATTTTCTAAATACCGAAAAGGTCAGAAATTTTCTAAGTACCGAAATCATCAGAATTTTTCTAAGTACCGAAAAGGTCAGAAATTTTCTAAGTACTGAAAACTTCTGAGTCTTTTCAAAGTACCGAAAAAGGCAGAAATTTTCCATGTACCGAAATCAACAGAATTTTTCTAAGTACCGAATTCGACAGAATTTTTCTAAGTTCCGAAAACGTCAGAAATTTTCTAAGTATCGAAAACTTCTGAATGTTTTCTAAGTACCGAAATCGTCAGAATTTTTCTAAGTACCGAAAAGGTCAGAAATTTTCTAAGTACCGAAATCAACAGAATTTTTCTAAGTACCGAATTCGACAAAATTTTTCTAAGAACCGAAATCAACAGAATTTTTCTAAGTACCGAAATCGTCCGAATTTTTCTAAGTACCGAGAAGATCAGAAATTTTCAAAGTACCGAAAAAGGCAGAAATTTTCTAAGTACCGAAATCAACAGAATTTTTCTAAGTACCGAATTCGACAAAATTTTCCTAAGAAACCGAAAACTTCTGAGTCTTTTCAAACTACCGAAAAAGGCAGAAATTTTCCATGTACCGAAATCAACAGAATTTTTCTAAGTACCGAATTCCACAGAATTTTTCTAAGTACCGAAAACTTCTGAATGTTTTCTAAGTACCGAAAAAGGCAGAAATTTTCTAAGATCCGAAATCATCAGAATTTTTCTAAGTACCGAAATCGACAGAATTTTTCTCAGTACCGAAATCAACAGAATTTTTCTAAGTACTGAAATCGGAAGAAGTTTTCTAAGTATCGAAAACTTCTGAATGTTTTCTAAGTACCGAAATCGTCAGAATTTTTCTAAGTACCGAAATCGTCTGAATTTTTCTAAATACCGAAAAGGTCAGAAATTTTCCAAGTACCGAAATCGTCAGAATTTTTTAAGTACCGAAATCGTCGGAATGTTTTCTAAGTACCGAAAACGTCTGAAATTTTCAAAGTACCGAAAAAGGCAGAAATTTTCTAAGTACCGAAATCAAAAGAATTTTTCTAAGTACCGAAATCGACAGAATTTTTCTAAGTACCGAAATCAACAGAATTTTTCTAAGTACCGAATTCGATAGAATTTTTCTAAGTACCGAAATCGTCAGAATTTTTCTAAGTACCGATAACGTGAGAAATTTTCTAAGTACCGAAATCAACAGAATTTTTCTAAGTACCGAATTCGACAGAATTTTTCTAAGTACCGAAATCGTCAGAATTTTTCTGAGTACCGATAACGTCAGAAATTTTCTAAGTACCGAAAACTTCTGAATGTCTTCTAAGTTCCGAAAAAGGCAGAAATTTTCTAAGTACCGAAATCGTCGGAATATTTCTAAGTACCGAAATCGTCTGAATTTTTCTAAGTACCGAAATCGTTTGAAATTTTCTAAATACCGAAAAGGTCAGAAATTTTCTAAGTACCGAAATCATCAGAATTTTTCTAAGTACCGAAAACTTCTGAGTCTTTTCAAAGTACCGAAAAAGGCAGAAATTTTCCATGTACCGAAATCAACTGAATTTTTCTAAGTAAAGAATTCGACAGAATTTTTCTAAGTACCGAAAACTTCTGAATGTTTTCTAAGTACCGAAAAAGGCAGAAATTTTCTAAGATCCGAAATCATCAGAATTTTTCTAAGTACCGAAATCGACAGAATTTTTCTAAGTACCGAAATCAACAGAATTTTTCTGAGTACTGAAATCGGAAGAATTTTTCTAAGAACCGAAAACGTCAGAAATTTTCAAAGTACCGAAAAAGGCAGTAATTTTCTAAGTACCGAAATCAACAGAATTTTTCTAAGTACCGAATTCGACAAAATTTTTCTAAGAAACCGAAAACTTCTGAGTCTTTTCAAACTACCGAAAAAGGCAGAAATTTTACATGTACCGAAATCAACAGAATTTCTGTAAGTACCGAATTCGACAGAATTTTTCTAAGTACCGAAAACTTCTGAATGTTTTCTAAGTACCGAAAAAGGCAGAAATTTTCTAAGATCCGAAATCATCAGAATTTTTCTAAGTACCGAAATCGACAGAATTTTTCTAAGTACCGAAATCAACAGAATTTTTCTAAGTACTGAAATCGGAAGAAGTTTTCTAAGTACCGAAAACGTCAGAAATTTTCTAAGTATCGAAAACTTCTGAATGTTTTCTAAGTACCGAAATCGTCAGAATTTTTCTAAGTACCGAAATCGTCTGAATTTTTCTAAGTACCGAAATCGTTTGAAATTTTCTAAATACCGAAAAGGTCAGAAATTTTTTAAGTACCGAAATCATCAGAATTTTTCTAAGTTCCGAAAACGTCAGAAATTTTCAAAGTACCGAAAAAGGCAGAAATTTTCTAAGTACCGAAAAGGTCAGAAATTTTCCAAGTACCGAAATCGTCAGAATTTTTTAAGTACCGAAATCGTCGGAATGTTTTCTAAGTACCGAAAACGTCTGAAATTTTCAAAGTACCGAAAAAGGCAGAAATTTTCTAAGTACCGAAATCAACAGAATTTTTCTAAGTACCGAAATCGACAGAATTTTTCTAACTACCGAAATCAACAGAATTTTTCTAAGTACCGAATTCGACAGAATTTTTCTAAGTACCGAAATCGTCAGAATTTTTCTAAGTACCGATAACGTGAGAAATTTTCTAAGTATCGAAATCAACAGAATTTTTCTAAGTACCGAATTCGACAGAATTTTTCTAAGTACCGAAATCGTCAGAATTTTTCTGAGTACCGATAACGTCAGAAATTTTCAAAGTACCGAAAACTTCTGAATGTTTTCTAAGTTCCGAAAAAGGCAGCAATTTTCTAAGTACCGAAATCGTCGGAATATTTCTAAGTACCGAAATCGTCTGAATTTTTCTAAGTACCGAAATCGTTTGAAATTTTCTAAATACCGAAAAGGTCAGAAATTTTCTAAGTACCGAAATCATCAGAATTTTTCTAAGTACCGAAAACGTTAGAAATTTTCAAAGTACCGAAAAAGGCAGAAATTTTCTAAGTACCGAAATCAACAGAAATTTTCTAAGTACCGAAATCGACAGAATTTTTCTAAGAAACCGAAAACTTCTGAGTGTTTTCAAACTACCGAAAAAGGCAGAAATTTTCCATGTACCGAAATCAACAGAATTTCTGTAAGTACCGAATTCGACAGAATTTTTCTAAGTACCGAAAACTTCTGAATGTTTTCTAAGTACCGAAAAAGGCAGAAATTTTCTAAGATCCGAAATCATCAGAATTTTTCTAAGTACCGAAATCTTCAGAATTTTTCTAAGTACCGAAATCAACAGAATTTTTCTGAGTACTGAAATCGGAAGAATTTTTCTAAGAACCGAAAACGTCAGAAATTTTCAAAGTACCGAAAAAGGCAGTAATTTTCTAAGTACCGAAATCAACAGAATTTTTCTAAGTACCGAATTCGACAAAATTTTTCTAAGAAACCGAAAACTTCTGAGTCTTTTCAAACTACCGAAAAAGGCAGAAATTTTACATGTACCGAAATCAACAGAATTTTTCTAAGTACCGAATTCGACAGAATTTTTCTAAGTACCGAAAACTTCTGAATGTTTTCTAAGTACCGAAAAAGGCAGAAATTTTCTAAGATCCGAAATCATCAGAATTTTTCTAAGTACCGAAATCGACAGAATTTTTCTAAGTACCGAAATCAACAGAATTTTTCTAAGTACTGAAATCGGAAGAAGTTTTCTAAGTACCGAAAACGTCAGAAATTTTCTAAGTATCGAAAACTTCTGAATGTTTTCTAAGTACCGAAATCGTCAGAATTTTTCTAAGTACCGAAATCGTCTGAATTTTTCTAAGTACCGAAATCGTTTGAAATTTTCTAAATACCGAAAAGGTCAGAAATTTTCTAAGTACCGAAATCATCAGAATTTTTCTAAGTACCGAAATCGTCTGAATTTTTCTAAGTACCGAAATCGTTTGAAATTTTCTAAATACCGAAAAGGTCAGAAATTTTCTAAGTACCGAAATCATCAGAATTTTTCTAAGTACCGAAAACGTTAGAAATTTTCAAAGTACCGAAAAAGGCAGAAATTTTCTAAGTACCGAAATCAACAGAAATTTTCTAAGTACCGAAATCGACAGAATTTTTCTAAGAAACCGAAAACTTCTGAGTGTTTTCAAACTACCGAAAAAGGCAGAAATTTTCCATGTACCGAAATCAACAGAATTTCTGTAAGTACCGAATTCGACAGAATTTTTCTAAGTACCGAAAACTTCTGAATGTTTTCTAAGTACCGAAAAAGGCAGAAATTTTCTAAGATCCGAAATCATCAGAATTTTTCTAAGTACCGAAATCTTCAGAATTTTTCTAAGTACCGAAATCAACAGAATTTTTCTGAGTACTGAAATCGGAAGAATTTTTCTAAGAACCGAAAACGTCAGAAATTTTCAAAGTACCGAAAAAGGCAGTAATTTTCTAAGTACCGAAATCAACAGAATTTTTCTAAGTACCGAATTCGACAAAATTTTTCTAAGAAACCGAAAACTTCTGAGTCTTTTCAAACTACCGAAAAAGGCAGAAATTTTACATGTACCGAAATCAACAGAATTTTTCTAAGTACCGAATTCGACAGAATTTTTCTAAGTACCGAAAACTTCTGAATGTTTTCTAAGTACCGAAAAAGGCAGAAATTTTCTAAGATCCGAAATCATCAGAATTTTTCTAAGTACCGAAATCGACAGAATTTTTCTAAGTACCGAAATCAACAGAATTTTTCTAAGTACTGAAATCGGAAGAAGTTTTCTAAGTACCGAAAACGTCAGAAATTTTCTAAGTATCGAAAACTTCTGAATGTTTTCTAAGTACCGAAATCGTCAGAATTTTTCTAAGTACCGAAATCGTCTGAATTTTTCTAAGTACCGAAATCGTTTGAAATTTTCTAAATACCGAAAAGGTCAGAAATTTTCTAAGTACCGAAATCATCAGAATTTTTCTAAGTTCCGAAAACGTCAGAAATTTTCAAAGTACCGAAAAAGGCAGAAATTTTCAAAGTACCGAAAAAGGCAGAAATTTTCTAAGTACCGAAATCGTCAGAATTTTTTAAGTACCGAAATCGTCGGAATGTTTTCTAAGTACCGAAAACGTCTGAAATTTTCAAAGTACCGAAAAAGGCAGAAATTTTCTAAGTACCGAATTCGACAAAATTTTTCTAAGTACCGAAATCAACAGAATTTTTCTAAGTACCGAAATCAACAGAATTTTTCTAAGTTCGTAATTCGACAGAATTTTTCTAAGTACCGAAAACTTCTGAATGTTTTCTAAGTACTGAAAAAGGCAGAAATTTTCTAAGTACCGAAAACTTCTGAATGTTTTCTAAGTACCGATATCGAAGGAATTTTTCTAAGTACCGAAAACGTCAGAAATTTTCTAAGTACTGAAAACTTCTGAATCTTTTCAAAGTACCGAAAAAGGCAGAAATTTTCCATGTACCGAAATCAACAGAATTTTTTTAAGTACCGAATTCGACAGAATTTTTCTAAGTACCGAAATCAACAGAATTTTTCTAAGTACTGAAATCGGAAGAATTTTTCTAAGTACCGAAAACGTCAGAATTTTTCTAAGTACCGAAAAGGTCAGCAATTTTCTAAGTACCGAAATCGTCGGAATTTTTCTAAGTACCGAAATCGTTTGAAATTTTCTAAATACCGAAAAGGTCAGAAATTTTCTAAGTATCGAAAACTTCTGAATGTTTTCTAAGTACCGAAATCGTCGGAATTTTTCTAAGTAAAGAAATCGTCAGAATTTTTCTAAGTACCAAATTCAACAGAATTTTTCTAAGTACCGATATCGACAGAATTTTTCTAAGAAACCGAAAACTTCTGAGTGTTTTCAAACTACCGAAAAAGGCAGAAATTTTCCATGTACCGAAATCAACAGAATTTCTGTAAGTACCGAATTCGACAGAATTTTTCTAAGTACCGAAAACTTCTGAATGTTTTCTAAGTACCGAAAAAGGCAGAAATTTTCTAAGATCCGAAATCAACAGAATTTTTCTGAGTACTGAAATCGGAAGAATTTTTCTAAGAACCGAAAACGTCAGAAATTTTCAAAGTACCGAAAAAGGCAGTAATTTTCTAAGTACCGAAATCAACAGAATTTTTCTAAGTACCGAATTCGACAAAATTTTTCTAAGAAACCGAAAACTTCTGAGTCTTTTCAAACTACCGAAAAAGGCAGAAATTTTACATGTACCGAAATCAACAGAATTTTTCTAAGTACCGAATTCGACAGAATTTTTCTAAGTACCGAAAACTTCTGAATGTTTTCTAAGTACCGAAAAAGGCAGAAAATTTCTAAGATCCGAAATCATCAGAATTTTTCTAAGTACCGAAATCGACAGAATTTTTCTAAGTACCGAAATCAACAGAATTTTTCTAAGTACTGAAATCGGAAGAAGTTTTCTAAGTACCGAAAACGTCAGAAATTTTCTAAGTACCGAAATCATCAGAATTTTTCTAAGTTCCGAAAACGTCAGAAATTTTCAAAGTACCGAAAAAGGCAGAAATTTTCAAAGTACCGAAAAAGGCAGAAATTTTCTAAGTACCGAAATCGTCAGAATTTTTTAAGTACCGAAATCGTCGGAATGTTTTCTAAGTACCGAAAACGTCTGAAATTTTCAAAGTACCGAAAAAGGCAGAAATTTTCTAAGTACCGAAATCAACAGAATTTTTCTAAGTACCGAAATCGACAGAATTTTTCTAAGTACCGAAATCAACAGAATTTTTCTAAGTACCGAATTCGACAGAATTTTTCTAAGTACCGAAATCGTCAGAATTTTTCTAAGTACCGATAACGTGAGAAATTTTCTAAGTACCGAAATCAACAGAATTTTTCTAAGTACCGAATTCGACAGAATTTTTCTAAGTACCGAAATCGTCAGAATTTTTCTGAGTACCGATAACGTCAGAAATTTTCAAAGTACCGAAAACTTCTGAATGTTTTCTAAGTTCCGAAAAAGGCAGCAATTTTCTAAGTACCGAAATCGTCGGAATATTTCTAAGTACCGAAATCGTCTGAATTTTTCTAAGTACCGAAATCGTTTGAAATTTTCTAAATACCGAAAAGGTCAGAAATTTTCTAAGTACCGAAATCATCAGAATTTTTCTAAGTACCGAAAACGTTAGAAATTTTCAAAGTACCGAAAAAGGCAGAAATTTTCTAAGTACCAAATTCAACAGAATTTTTCTAAGTACCGATATCGACAGAATTTTTCTAAGTACCGAAATCGACAGAATTTTTCTAAGTACCGAAATCAACAGAATTTTTCTAAGTACCGAAATCAACAGAATTTTTCTAAGTACCGAATTCGACAGAATTTTTCTAAGTACCGAAATCGTCAGAATTTTTCTGAGTACCGATAACGTCAGAAATTTTCAAAGTACCGAAAACTTCTGAATGTTTTCTAAGTTCCGAAAAAGGCAGAAATTTTCTAAGTACCGAAATCGTCGGAATATTTCTAAGTACCGAAATCGTCTGAATTTTTCTAAGTATCGAAATCGTTTGAAATTTTCTAAATAACGAAAAGGTCAGAAATTTTCTAAGTACCGAAATCATCAGAATTTTTCTAAGTACCGAAAACGTTAGAAATTTTCAAAGTACCGAAAAAGGCAGAAATTTTCTAAGTACCGAAATCAACAGAATTTTTCTAAGTACCGAATTCGACAAAATTTTTCTAAGAAACCGAAAACTTCTGAGTCTTTTCAAACTACCGAAAAAGGCAGAAATTTTACATGTACCGAAATCAACAGAATTTTTCTAAGTACCGAATTCGACAGAATTTTTCTAAGTACCGAAAACTTCTGAATGTTTTCTAAGTACCGAAAAAGGCAGAAAGTTTCTAAGATCCGAAATCATCAGAATTTTTCTAAGTACCGAAATCGACAGAATTTTTCTAAGTACCGAAATCAACAGAATTTTTCTAAGTACTGAAATCGGAAGAAGTTTTCTAAGTACCGAAAACGTCAGAAATTTTCTAAGTACCGAAATCATCAGAATTTTTCTAAGTTCCGAAAACGTGAGAAATTTTCAAAGTACCGAAAAAGGCAGAAATTTTCAAAGTACCGAAAAAGGCAGAAATTTTCTAAGTACCGAAATCGTCAGAATTTTTTAAGTACCGAAATCGTCGGAATGTTTTCTAAGTACCGAAAACGTCTGAAATTTTCAAAGTACCGAAAAAGGCAGAAATTTTCTAAGTACCGAAATCAACAGAATTTTTCTAAGTACCGAAATCGTCGGAATTTTTCTAAGTAAAGAAATCGTCAGAATTTTTCTAAGTACCAAATTCAACAGAATTTTTCTAAGTACCGATATCGACAGAATTTTTCTAAGTACCGAAATCGACAGAATTTTTCTAAGTACCGAAATCAACAGAATTTTTCTAAGTACCGAAATCAACAGAATTTTTCTAAGTACCGAATTCGACAGAATTTTTCTAAGTACCGAAATCGTCAGAATTTTTCTGAGTACCGATAACGTCAGAAATTTTCAAAGTACCGAAAACTTCTGAATGTTTTCTAAGTTCCGAAAAAGGCAGAAATTTTCTAAGTACCGAAATCGTCGGAATATTTCTAAGTACCGAAATCGTCTGAATTTTTCTAAGTATCGAAATCGTTTGAAATTTTCTAAATAACGAAAAGGTCAGAAATTTTCTAAGTACCGAAATCATCAGAATTTTTCTAAGTACCGAAAACGTTAGAAATTTTCAAAGTACCGAAAAAGGCAGAAATTTTCTAAGTACCGAAATCAACAGAAATTTTCTAAGTACCGAAATCGACAGAATTTTTCTAAGAAACCAAAAACTTCTGAGTGTTTTCAAACTACCGAAAAAGGCAGAAATTTTCCATGTACCGAAATCAACAGAATTTCTGTAAGTACCGAATTCGACAGAATTTTTCTAAGTACCGAAAACTTCTGAATGTTTTCTAAGTACCGAAAAAGGCAGAAATTTTCTAAGATCCGAAATCATCAGAATTTTTCTAAGTACCGAAATCTTCAGAATTTTTCTAAGTACCGAAATCAACAGAATTTTTCTGAGTACTGAAATCGGAAGAATTTTTCTAAGAACCGAAAACGTCAGAAATTTTCAAAGTACCGAAAAAGGCAGTAATTTTCTAAGTACCGAAATCAACAGAATTTTTCTAAATACCGAATTCGACAAAATTTTTCTAAGAAACCGAAAACTTCTGAGTCTTTTCAAACTACCGAAAAAGGCAGAAATTTTACATGTACCGAAATCAACAGAATTTTTCTAAGTACCGAATTCGACAGAATTTTTCTAAGTACCGAAAACTTCTGAATGTTTTCTAAGTACCGAAAAAGGCAGAAAGTTTCTAAGATCCGAAATCATCAGAATTTTTCTAAGTACCGAAATCGACAGAATTTTTCTAAGTACCGAAATCAACAGAATTTTTCTAAGTACTGAAATCGGAAGAAGTTTTCTAAGTACCGAAAACGTCAGAAATTTTCTAAGTACCGAAATCATCAGAATTTTTCTAAGTTCCGAAAACGTGAGAAATTTTCAAAGTACCGAAAAAGGCAGAAATTTTCAAAGTACCGAAAAAGGCAGAAATTTTCTAAGTACCGAAATCGTCAGAATTTTTTAAGTACCGAAATCGTCGGAATGTTTTCTAAGTACCGAAAACGTCTGAAATTTTCAAAGTACCGAAAAAGGCAGAAATTTTCTAAGTACCGAAATCAACAGAATTTTTCTAAGTACCGAAATCGACAGAATTTTTCTAAGTACCGAAATCAACAGAATTTTTCTAAGTACCGAATTCGACAGAATTTTTCTAAGTACCGAAATCGTCAGAATTTTTCTAAGTACCGATAACGTGAGAAATTTTCTAAGTACCGAAATCAACAGAATTTTTCTAAGTACCGAATTCGACAGAATTTTTCTAAGTACCGAAATCGTCAGAATTTTTCTGAGTACCGATAACGTCAGAAATTTTCAAAGTACCGAAAACTTCTGAATGTTTTCTAAGTTCCGAAAAAGGCAGCAATTTTCTAAGTACCGAAATCGTCGGAATATTTCTAAGTACCGAAATCGTCTGAATTTTTCTAAGTACCGAAATCGTTTGAAATTTTCTAAATACCGAAAAGGTCAGAAATTTTCTAAGTACCGAAATCATCAGAATTTTTCTAAGTACCGAAAACGTTAGAAATTTTCAAAGTACCGAAAAAGGCAGAAATTTTCTAAGTACCAAATTCAACAGAATTTTTCTAAGTACCGATATCGACAGAATTTTTCTAAGTACCGAAATCGACAGAATTTTTCTAAGTACCGAAATCAACAGAATTTTTCTAAGTACCGAAATCAACAGAATTTTTCTAAGTACCGAATTCGACAGAATTTTTCTAAGTACCGAAATCGTCAGAATTTTTCTGAGTACCGATAACGTCAGAAATTTTCAAAGTACCGAAAACTTCTGAATTTTTTCTAAGTTCCGAAAAAGGCAGAAATTTTCTAAGTACCGAAATCGTCGGAATATTTCTAAGTACCGAAATCGTCTGAATTTTTCTAAGTATCGAAATCGTTTGAAATTTTCTAAATAACGAAAAGGTCAGAAATTTTCTAAGTACCGAAATCATCAGAATTTTTCTAAGTACCGAAAACGTTAGAAATTTTCAAAGTACCGAAAAAGGCAGAAATTTTCTAAGTACCGAAATCAACAGAATTTTTCTAAGTACCGAATTCGACAAAATTTTTCTAAGAAACCGAAAACTTCTGAGTCTTTTCAAACTACCGAAAAAGGCAGAAATTTTACATGTACCGAAATCAACAGAATTTTTCTAAGTACCGAATTCGACAGAATTTTTCTAAGTACCGAAAACTTCTGAATGTTTTCTAAGTACCGAAAAAGGCAGAAAGTTTCTAAGATCCGAAATCATCAGAATTTTTCTAAGTACCGAAATCGACAGAATTTTTCTAAGTACCGAAATCAACAGAATTTTTCTAAGTACTGAAATCGGAAGAAGTTTTCTAAGTACCGAAAACGTCAGAAATTTTCTAAGTACCGAAATCATCAGAATTTTTCTAAGTTCCGAAAACGTGAGAAATTTTCAAAGTACCGAAAAAGGCAGAAATTTTCAAAGTACCGAAAAAGGCAGAAATTTTCTAAGTACCGAAATCGTCAGAATTTTTTAAGTACCGAAATCGTCGGAATGTTTTCTAAGTACCGAAAACGTCTGAAATTTTCAAAGTACCGAAAAAGGCAGAAATTTTCTAAGTACCGAAATCAACAGAATTTTTCTAAGTACCGAAATCGACAGAATTTTTCTAAGTACCGAAATCAACAGAATTTTTCTAAGTACCGAATTCGACAGAATTTTTCTAAGTACCGAAATCGTCAGAATTTTTCTAAGTACCGATAACGTGAGAAATTTTCTAAGTACCGAAATCAACAGAATTTTTCTAAGTACCGAATTCGACAGAATTTTTCTAAGTACCGAAATCGTCAGAATTTTTCTGAGTACCGATAACGTCAGAAATTTTCAAAGTACCGAAAACTTCTGAATGTTTTCTAAGTTCCGAAAAAGGCAGCAATTTTCTAAGTACCGAAATCGTCGGAATATTTCTAAGTACCGAAATCGTCTGAATTTTTCTAAGTACCGAAATCGTTTGAAATTTTCTAAATACCGAAAAGGTCAGAAATTTTCTAAGTACCGAAATCATCAGAATTTTTCTAAGTACCGAAAACGTTAGAAATTTTCAAAGTTCCGAAAAAGGCAGAAATTTTCTAAGTACCAAATTCAACAGAATTTTTCTAAGTACCGATATCGACAGAATTTTTCTAAGTACCGAAATCGACAGAATTTTTCTAAGTACCGAAATCAACAGAATTTTTCTAAGTACCGAAATCAACAGAATTTTTCTAAGTACCGAATTCGACAGAATTTTTCTAAGTACCGAAATCGTCAGAATTTTTCTGAGTACCGATAACGTCAGAAATTTTCAAAGTACCGAAAACTTCTGAATTTTTTCTAAGTTCCGAAAAAGGCAGAAATTTTCTAAGTACCGAAATCGTCGGAATATTTCTAAGTACCGAAATCGTCTGAATTTTTCTAAGTATCGAAATCGTTTGAAATTTTCTAAATAACGAAAAGGTCAGAAATTTTCTAAGTACCGAAATCATCAGAATTTTTCTAAGTACCGAAAACGTTAGAAATTTTCAAAGTACCGAAAAAGGCAGAAATTTTCTAAGTACCGAAATCAACAGAATTTTTCTAAGTACCGAATTCGACAAAATTTTTCTAAGAAACCGAAAACTTCTGAGTCTTTTCAAACTACCGAAAAAGGCAGAAATTTTACATGTACCGAAATCAACAGAATTTTTCTAAGTACCGAATTCGACAGAATTTTTCTAAGTACCGAAAACTTCTGAATGTTTTCTAAGTACCGAAAAAGGCAGAAAGTTTCTAAGATCCGAAATCATCAGAATTTTTCTAAGTACCGAAATCGACAGAATTTTTCTAAGTACCGAAATCAACAGAATTTTTCTAAGTACTGAAATCGGAAGAAGTTTTCTAAGTACCGAAAACGTCAGAAATTTTCTAAGTACCGAAATCATCAGAATTTTTCTAAGTTCCGAAAACGTCAGAAATTTTCAAAGTACCGAAAAAGGCAGAAATTTTCAAAGTACCGAAAAAGGCAGAAATTTTCTAAGTACCGAAATCGTCAGAATTTTTTAAGTACCGAAATCGTCGGAATGTTTTCTAAGTACCGAAAACGTCTGAAATTTTCAAAGTACCGAAAAAGGCAGAAATTTTCTAAGTACCGAAATCAACAGAATTTTTCTAAGTACCGAAATCGACAGAATTTTTCTAAGTACTGAAATCAACAGAATTTTTCTAAGTACCGAATTCGACAGAATTTTTCTAAGTACCGAAATCGTCAGAATTTTTCTAAGTACCGATAACGTGAGAAATTTTCTAAGTACCGAAATCAACAGAATTTTTCTAAGTACCGAATTCGACAGAATTTTTCTAAGTACCGAAATCGTCAGAATTTTTCTGAGTACCGATAACGTCAGAAATTTTCAAAGTACCGAAAACTTCTGAATGTTTTCTAAGTTCCGAAAAAGGCAGCAATTTTCTAAGTACCGAAATCGTCGGAATATTTCTAAGTACCGAAATCGTCTGAATTTTTCTAAGTACCGAAATCGTTTGAAATTTTCTAAATACCGAAAAGGTCAGAAATTTTCTAAGTACCGAAATCATCAGAATTTTTCTAAGTACCGAAAACGTTAGAAATTTTCAAAGTACCGAAAAAGGCAGAAATTTTCTAAGTACCAAATTCAACAGAATTTTTCTAAGTACCGATATCGACAGAATTTTTCTAAGTACCGAAATCGACAGAATTTTTCTAAGTACCGAAATCAACAGAATTTTTCTAAGTACCGAAATCAACAGAATTTTTCTAAGTACCGAATTCGACAGAATTTTTCTAAGTACCGAAATCGTCAGAATTTTTCTGAGTACCGATAACGTCAGAAATTTTCAAAGTACCGAAAACTTCTGAATGTTTTCTAAGTTCCGAAAAAGGCAGAAATTTTCTAAGTACCGAAATCGTCGGAATATTTCTAAGTACCGAAATCGTCTGAATTTTTCTAAGTATCGAAATCGTTTGAAATTTTCTAAATAACGAAAAGGTCAGAAATTTTCTAAGTACCGAAATCATCAGAATTTTTCTAAGTACCGAAAACGTTAGAAATTTTCAAAGTACCGAAAAAGGCAGAAATTTTCTAAGTACCGAAATCAACAGAAATTTTCTAAGTACCGAAATCGACAGAATTTTTCTAAGAAACCGAAAACTTCTGAGTGTTTTCAAACTACCGAAAAAGGCAGAAATTTTCCATGTACCGAAATCAACAGAATTTCTGTAAGTACCGAATTCGACAGAATTTTTCTAAGTACCGAAAACTTCTGAATGTTTTCTAAGTACCGAAAAAGGCAGAAATTTTCTAAGATCCGAAATCATCAGAATTTTTCTAAGTACCGAAATCTTCAGAATTTTTCTAAGTACCGAAATCAACAGAATTTTTCTGAGTACTGAAATCGGAAGAATTTTTCTAAGAACCGAAAACGTCAGAAATTTTCAAAGTACCGAAAAAGGCAGTAATTTTCTAAGTACCGAAATCAACAGAATTTTTCTAAGTACCGAATTCGACAAAATTTTTCTAAGAAACCGAAAACTTCTGAGTCTTTTCAAACTACCGAAAAAGGCAGAAATTTTACATGTACCGAAATCAACAGAATTTTTCTAAGTACCGAATTCGACAGAATTTTTCTAAGTACCGAAAACTTCTGAATGTTTTCTAAGTACCGAAAAAGGCAGAAAGTTTCTAAGATCCGAAATCATCAGAATTTTTCTAAGTACCGAAATCGACAGAATTTTTCTAAGTACCGAAATCAACAGAATTTTTCTAAGTACTGAAATCGGAAGAAGTTTTCTAAGTACCGAAAACGTCAGAAATTTTCTAAGTACCGAAATCATCAGAATTTTTTAAGTACCGAAATCGTCGGAATGTTTTCTAAGTACCGAAAACGTCTGAAATTTTCAAAGTACCGAAAAAGGCAGAAATTTTCTAAGTACCGAAATCAACAGAATTTTTCTAAGTACCGAATTCGACAGAATTTTTCTAAGTACCGAAATCGTCAGAATTTTTCTAAGTACCGATAACGTGAGAAATTTTCTAAGTACCGAAATCAACAGAATTTTTCTAAGTACCGAATTCGACAGAATTTTTCTAAGTACCGAAATCGTCAGAATTTTTCTGAGTACCGATAACGTCAGAAATTTTCAAAGTACCGAAAACTTCTGAATGTTTTCTAAGTTCCGAAAAAGGCAGCAATTTTCTAAGTACCGAAATCGTCGGAATATTTCTAAGTACCGAAATCGTCTGAATTTTTCTAAGTACCGAAATCGTTTGAAATTTTCTAAATACCGAAAAGGTCAGAAATTTTCTAAGTACCGAAATCATCAGAATTTTTCTAAGTACCGAAAACGTTAGAAATTTTCAAAGTACCGAAAAAGGCAGAAATTTTCTAAGTACCGAAATCAACAGAATTTTTCTAAGTACCGAATTCGACAAAATTTTTCTAAGAAACCGAAAACTTCTGAGTCTTTTCAAACTACCGAAAAAGGCAGAAATTTTACATGTACCGAAATCAACAGAATTTTTCTAAGTACCGAATTCGACAGAATTTTTCTAAGTACCGAAAACTTCTGAATGTTTTCTAAGTACCGAAAAAGGCAGAAAGTTTCTAAGATCCGAAATCATCAGAATTTTTCTAAGTACCGAAATCGACAGAATTTTTCTAAGTACCGAAATCAACAGAATTTTTCTAAGTACTGAAATCGGAAGAAGTTTTCTAAGTACCGAAAACGTCAGAAATTTTCTAAGTACCGAAATCATCAGAATTTTTCTAAGTTCCGAAAACGTGAGAAATTTTCAAAGTACCGAAAAAGGCAGAAATTTTCAAAGTACCGAAAAAGGCAGAAATTTTCTAAGTACCGAAATCGTCAGAATTTTTTAAGTACCGAAATCGTCGGAATGTTTTCTAAGTACCGAAAACGTCTGAAATTTTCAAAGTACCGAAAAAGGCAGAAATTTTCTAAGTACCGAAATCAACAGAATTTTTCTAAGTACCGAAATCGACAGAATTTTTCTAAGTACCGAAATCAACAGAATTTTTCTAAGTACCGAATTCGACAGAATTTTTCTAAGTACCGAAATCGTCAGAATTTTTCTAAGTACCGATAACGTGAGAAATTTTCTAAGTACCGAAATCAACAGAATTTTTCTAAGTACCGAATTCGACAGAATTTTTCTAAGTACCGAAATCGTCAGAATTTTTCTGAGTACCGATAACGTCAGAAATTTTCAAAGTACCGAAAACTTCTGAATGTTTTCTAAGTTCCGAAAAAGGCAGCAATTTTCTAAGTACCGAAATCGTCGGAATATTTCTAAGTACCGAAATCGTCTGAATTTTTCTAAGTACCGAAATCGTTTGAAATTTTCTAAATACCGAAAAGGTCAGAAATTTTCTAAGTACCGAAATCATCAGAATTTTTCTAAGTACCGAAAACGTTAGAAATTTTCAAAGTACCGAAAAAGGCAGAAATTTTCTAAGTACCAAATTCAACAGAATTTTTCTAAGTACCGATATCGACAGAATTTTTCTAAGTACCGAAATCGACAGAATTTTTCTAAGTACCGAAATCAACAGAATTTTTCTAAGTACCGAAATCAACAGAATTTTTCTAAGTACCGAATTCGACAGAATTTTTCTAAGTACCGAAATCGTCAGAATTTTTCTGAGTACCGATAACGTCAGAAATTTTCAAAGTACCGAAAACTTCTGAATTTTTTCTAAGTTCCGAAAAAGGCAGAAATTTTCTAAGTACCGAAATCGTCGGAATATTTCTAAGTACCGAAATCGTCTGAATTTTTCTAAGTATCGAAATCGTTTGAAATTTTCTAAATAACGAAAAGGTCAGAAATTTTCTAAGTACCGAAATCATCAGAATTTTTCTAAGTACCGAAAACGTTAGAAATTTTCAAAGTACCGAAAAAGGCAGAAATTTTCTAAGTACCGAAATCAACAGAATTTTTCTAAGTACCGAATTCGACAAAATTTTTCTAAGAAACCGAAAACTTCTGAGTCTTTTCAAACTACCGAAAAAGGCAGAAATTTTACATGTACCGAAATCAACAGAATTTTTCTAAGTACCGAATTCGACAGAATTTTTCTAAGTACCGAAAACTTCTGAATGTTTTCTAAGTACCGAAAAAGGCAGAAAGTTTCTAAGATCCGAAATCATCAGAATTTTTCTAAGTACCGAAATCGACAGAATTTTTCTAAGTACCGAAATCAACAGAATTTTTCTAAGTACTGAAATCGGAAGAAGTTTTCTAAGTACCGAAAACGTCAGAAATTTTCTAAGTACCGAAATCATCAGAATTTTTCTAAGTTCCGAAAACGTGAGAAATTTTCAAAGTACCGAAAAAGGCAGAAATTTTCAAAGTACCGAAAAAGGCAGAAATTTTCTAAGTACCGAAATCGTCAGAATTTTTTAAGTACCGAAATCGTCGGAATGTTTTCTAAGTACCGAAAACGTCTGAAATTTTCAAAGTACCGAAAAAGGCAGAAATTTTCTAAGTACCGAAATCAACAGAATTTTTCTAAGTACCGAAATCGACAGAATTTTTCTAAGTACCGAAATCAACAGAATTTTTCTAAGTACCGAATTCGACAGAATTTTTCTAAGTACCGAAATCGTCAGAATTTTTCTAAGTACCGATAACGTGAGAAATTTTCTAAGTACCGAAATCAACAGAATTTTTCTAAGTACCGAATTCGACAGAATTTTTCTAAGTACCGAAATCGTCAGAATTTTTCTGAGTACCGATAACGTCAGAAATTTTCAAAGTACCGAAAACTTCTGAATGTTTTCTAAGTTCCGAAAAAGGCAGCAATTTTCTAAGTACCGAAATCGTCGGAATATTTCTAAGTACCGAAATCGTCTGAATTTTTCTAAGTACCGAAATCGTTTGAAATTTTCTAAATACCGAAAAGGTCAGAAATTTTCTAAGTACCGAAATCATCAGAATTTTTCTAAGTACCGAAAACGTTAGAAATTTTCAAAGTACCGAAAAAGGCAGAAATTTTCTAAGTACCAAATTCAACAGAATTTTTCTAAGTACCGATATCGACAGAATTTTTCTAAGTACCGAAATCGACAGAATTTTTCTAAGTACCGAAATCAACAGAATTTTTCTAAGTACCGAAATCAACAGAATTTTTCTAAGTACCGAATTCGACAGAATTTTTCTAAGTACCGAAATCGTCAGAATTTTTCTGAGTACCGATAACGTCAGAAATTTTCAAAGTACCGAAAACTTCTGAATTTTTTCTAAGTTCCGAAAAAGGCAGAAATTTTCTAAGTACCGAAATCGTCGGAATATTTCTAAGTACCGAAATCGTCTGAATTTTTCTAAGTATCGAAATCGTTTGAAATTTTCTAAATAACGAAAAGGTCAGAAATTTTCTAAGTACCGAAATCATCAGAATTTTTCTAAGTACCGAAAACGTTAGAAATTTTCAAAGTACCGAAAAAGGCAGAAATTTTCTAAGTACCGAAATCAACAGAATTTTTCTAAGTACCGAATTCGACAAAATTTTTCTAAGAAACCGAAAACTTCTGAGTCTTTTCAAACTACCGAAAAAGGCAGAAATTTTACATGTACCGAAATCAACAGAATTTTTCTAAGTACCGAATTCGACAGAATTTTTCTAAGTACCGAAAACTTCTGAATGTTTTCTAAGTACCGAAAAAGGCAGAAAGTTTCTAAGATCCGAAATCATCAGAATTTTTCTAAGTACCGAAATCGACAGAATTTTTCTAAGTACCGAAATCAACAGAATTTTTCTAAGTACTGAAATCGGAAGAAGTTTTCTAAGTACCGAAAACGTCAGAAATTTTCTAAGTACCGAAATCATCAGAATTTTTCTAAGTTCCGAAAACGTCAGAAATTTTCAAAGTACCGAAAAAGGCAGAAATTTTCAAAGTACCGAAAAAGGCAGAAATTTTCTAAGTACCGAAATCGTCAGAATTTTTTAAGTACCGAAATCGTCGGAATGTTTTCTAAGTACCGAAAACGTCTGAAATTTTCAAAGTACCGAAAAAGGCAGAAATTTTCTAAGTACCGAAATCAACAGAATTTTTCTAAGTACCGAAATCGACAGAATTTTTCTAAGTACTGAAATCAACAGAATTTTTCTAAGTACCGAATTCGACAGAATTTTTCTAAGTACCGAAATCGTCAGAATTTTTCTAAGTACCGATAACGTGAGAAATTTTCTAAGTACCGAAATCAACAGAATTTTTCTAAGTACCGAATTCGACAGAATTTTTCTAAGTACCGAAATCGTCAGAATTTTTCTGAGTACCGATAACGTCAGAAATTTTCAAAGTACCGAAAACTTCTGAATGTTTTCTAAGTTCCGAAAAAGGCAGCAATTTTCTAAGTACCGAAATCGTCGGAATATTTCTAAGTACCGAAATCGTCTGAATTTTTCTAAGTACCGAAATCGTTTGAAATTTTCTAAATACCGAAAAGGTCAGAAATTTTCTAAGTACCGAAATCATCAGAATTTTTCTAATTACCGAAAAGGTCAGAAATTTTCTAAGTACTGAAAACTTCTGAGTCTTTTCAAAGTACCGAAAAAGGCAGAAATTTTCCATGTACCGAAATCAACAGAATTTTTCTAAGTACCGAATTCGACAGAATTTTTCTAAGTTCCGAAAACGTCAGAAATTTTCTAAGTATCGAAAACTTCTGAATGTTTTCTAAGTACCGAAATCGTCAGAATTTTTCTAAGTACCGAAAAGGTCAGAAATTTTCTAAGTACCGAAATCAACAGAATTTTTCTAAGTACCGAATTCGACAAAATTTTTCTAAGAACCGAAATCAACAGAATTTTTCTAAGTACCGAAATCGTCCGAATTTTTCTAAGTACCGAGAAGATCAGAAATTTTCAAAGTACCGAAAAAGGCAGAAATTTTCTAAGTACCGAAATCAACAGAATTTTTCTAAGTACCGAATTCGACAAAATTTTCCTAAGAAACCGAAAACTTCTGAGTCTTTTCAAACTACCGAAAAAGGCAGAAATTTTCCATGTACCGAAATCAACAGAATTTTTCTAAGTACCGAATTCCACAGAATTTTTCTAAGTACCGAAAACTTCTGAATGTTTTCTAAGTACCGAAAAAGGCAGAAATTTTCTAAGATCCGAAATCATCAGAATTTTTCTAAGTACCGAAATCGACAGAATTTTTCTCAGTACCGAAATCAACAGAATTTTTCTAAGTACTGAAATCGGAAGAAGTTTTCTAAGTATCGAAAACTTCTGAATGTTTTCTAAGTACCGAAATCGTCAGAATTTTTCTAAGTACCGAAATCGTCTGAATTTTTCTAAATACCGAAAAGGTCAGAAATTTTCCAAGTACCGAAATCGTCAGAATTTTTTAAGTACCGAAATCGTCGGAATGTTTTCTAAGTACCGAAAACGTCTGAAATTTTCAAAGTACCGAAAAAGGCAGAAATTTTCTAAGTACCGAAATCAAAAGAATTTTTCTAAGTACCGAAATCGACAAAATTTTTCTAAGTACCGAAATCAACAGAATTTTTCTAAGTACCGAATTCGATAGAATTTTTCTAAGTACCGAAATCGTCAGAATTTTTCTAAGTACCGATAACGTGAGAAATTTTCTAAGTACCGAAATCAACAGAATTTTTCTAAGTACCGAATTCGACAGAATTTTTCTAAGTACCGAAATCGTCAGAATTTTTCTGAGTACCGATAACGTCAGAAATTTTCTAAGTACCGAAAACTTCTGAATGTCTTCTAAGTTCCGAAAAAGGCAGAAATTTTCTAAGTACCGAAATCGTCGGAATATTTCTAAGTACCGAAATCGTCTGAATTTTTCTAAGTACCGAAATCGTTTGAAATTTTCTAAATACCGAAAAGGTCAGAAATTTTCTAAGTACCGAAATCATCAGAATTTTTCTAAGTACCGAAAACTTCTGAGTCTTTTCAAAGTACCGAAAAAGGCAGAAATTTTCCATGTACCGAAATCAACTGAATTTTTCTAAGTAAAGAATTCGACAGAATTTTTCTAAGTACCGAAAACTTCTGAATGTTTTCTAAGTACCGAAAAAGGCAGAAATTTTCTAAGATCCGAAATCATCAGAATTTTTCTAAGTACCGAAATCGACAGAATTTTTCTAAGTACCGAAATCAACAGAATTTTTCTGAGTACTGAAATCGGAAGAATTTTTCTAAGAACCGAAAACGTCAGAAATTTTCAAAGTACCGAAAAAGGCAGTAATTTTCTAAGTACCGAAATCAACAGAATTTTTCTAAGTACCGAATTCGACAAAATTTTTCTAAGAAACCGAAAACTTCTGAGTCTTTTCAAACTACCGAAAAAGGCAGAAATTTTACATGTACCGAAATCAACAGAATTTCTGTAAGTACCGAATTCGACAGAATTTTTCTAAGTACCGAAAACTTCTGAATGTTTTCTAAGTACCGAAAAAGGCAGAAATTTTCTAAGATCCGAAATCATCAGAATTTTTCTAAGTACCGAAATCGACAGAATTTTTCTAAGTACCGAAATCAACAGAATTTTTCTAAGTACTGAAATCGGAAGAAGTTTTCTAAGTACCGAAAACGTCAGAAATTTTCTAAGTACCGAAATCGTTTGAAATTTTCTAAATACCGAAAAGGTCAGAAATTTTTTAAGTACCGAAATCATCAGAATTTTTCTAAGTTCCGAAAACGTCAGAAATTTTCAAAGTACCGAAAAAGGCAGAAATTTTCTAAGTACCGAAAAGGTCAGAAATTTTCCAAGTACCGAAATCGTCAGAATTTTTTAAGTACCGAAATCGTCGGAATGTTTTCTAAGTACCGAAAACGTCTGAAATTTTCAAAGTACCGAAAAAGGCAGAAATTTTCTAAGTACCGAAATCAACAGAATTTTTCTAAGTACCGAAATCGACAGAATTTTTCTAACTACCGAAATCAACAGAATTTTTCTAAGTACCGAATTCGACAGAATTTTTCTAAGTACCGAAATCGTCAGAATTTTTCTAAGTACCGATAACGTGAGAAATTTTCTAAGTATCGAAATCAACAGAATTTTTCTAAGTACCGAATTCGACAGAATTTTTCTAAGTACCGAAATCGTCAGAATTTTTCTGAGTACCGATAACGTCAGAAATTTTCAAAGTACCGAAAACTTCTGAATGTTTTCTAAGTTCCGAAAAAGGCAGCAATTTTCTAAGTACCGAAATCGTCGGAATATTTCTAAGTACCGAAATCGTCTGAATTTTTCTAAGTACCGAAATCGTTTGAAATTTTCTAAATACCGAAAAGGTCAGAAATTTTCTAAGTACCGAAATCATCAGAATTTTTCTAAGTACCGAAAACGTTAGAAATTTTCAAAGTACCGAAAAAGGCAGAAATTTTCTAAGTACCGAAATCAACAGAAATTTTCTAAGTACCGAAATCGACAGAATTTTTCTAAGAAACCGAAAACTTCTGAGTGTTTTCAAACTACCGAAAAAGGCAGAAATTTTCCATGTACCGAAATCAACAGAATTTCTGTAAGTACCGAATTCGACAGAATTTTTCTAAGTACCGAAAACTTCTGAATGTTTTCTAAGTACCGAAAAAGGCAGAAATTTTCTAAGATCCGAAATCATCAGAATTTTTCTAAGTACCGAAATCTTCAGAATTTTTCTAAGTACCGAAATCAACAGAATTTTTCTGAGTACTGAAATCGGAAGAATTTTTCTAAGAACCGAAAACGTCAGAAATTTTCAAAGTACCGAAAAAGGCAGTAATTTTCTAAGTACCGAAATCAACAGAATTTTTCTAAGTACCGAATTCGACAAAATTTTTCTAAGAAACCGAAAACTTCTGAGTCTTTTCAAACTACCGAAAAAGGCAGAAATTTTACATGTACCGAAATCAACTGAATTTTTCTAAGTAAAGAATTCGACAGAATTTTTCTAAGTACCGAAAACTTCTGAATGTTTTCTAAGTACCGAAAAAGGCAGAAATTTTCTAAGATCCGAAATCATCAGAATTTTTCTAAGTACCGAAATCGACAGAATTTTTCTAAGTACCGAAATCAACAGAATTTTTCTGAGTACTGAAATCGGAAGAATTTTTCTAAGAACCGAAAACGTCAGAAATTTTCAAAGTACCGAAAAAGGCAGTAATTTTCTAAGTACCGAAATCAACAGAATTTTTCTAAGTACCGAATTCGACAAAATTTTTCTAAGAAACCGAAAACTTCTGAGTCTTTTCAAACTACCGAAAAAGGCAGAAATTTTACATGTACCGAAATCAACAGAATTTCTGTAAGTACCGAATTCGACAGAATTTTTCTAAGTACCGAAAACTTCTGAATGTTTTCTAAGTACCGAAAAAGGCAGAAATTTTCTAAGATCCGAAATCATCAGAATTTTTCTAAGTACCGAAATCGACAGAATTTTTCTAAGTACCGAAATCAACAGAATTTTTCTAAGTACTGAAATCGGAAGAAGTTTTCTAAGTACCGAAAACGTCAGAAATTTTCTAAGTACCGAAATCGTTTGAAATTTTCTAAATACCGAAAAGGTCAGAAATTTTTTAAGTACCGAAATCATCAGAATTTTTCTAAGTTCCGAAAACGTCAGAAATTTTCAAAGTACCGAAAAAGGCAGAAATTTTCTAAGTACCGAAAAGGTCAGAAATTTTCCAAGTACCGAAATCGTCAGAATTTTTTAAGTACCGAAATCGTCGGAATGTTTTCTAAGTACCGAAAACGTCTGAAATTTTCAAAGTACCGAAAAAGGCAGAAATTTTCTAAGTACCGAAATCAACAGAATTTTTCTAAGTACCGAAATCGACAGAATTTTTCTAACTACCGAAATCAACAGAATTTTTCTAAGTACCGAATTCGACAGAATTTTTCTAAGTACCGAAATCGTCAGAATTTTTCTAAGTACCGATAACGTGAGAAATTTTCTAAGTATCGAAATCAACAGAATTTTTCTAAGTACCGAATTCGACAGAATTTTTCTAAGTACCGAAATCGTCAGAATTTTTCTGAGTACCGATAACGTCAGAAATTTTCAAAGTACCGAAAACTTCTGAATGTTTTCTAAGTTCCGAAAAAGGCAGCAATTTTCTAAGTACCGAAATCGTCGGAATATTTCTAAGTACCGAAATCGTCTGAATTTTTCTAAGTACCGAAATCGTTTGAAATTTTCTAAATACCGAAAAGGTCAGAAATTTTCTAAGTACCGAAATCATCAGAATTTTTCTAAGTACCGAAAACGTTAGAAATTTTCAAAGTACCGAAAAAGGCAGAAATTTTCTAAGTACCGAAATCAACAGAAATTTTCTAAGTACCGAAATCGACAGAATTTTTCTAAGAAACCGAAAACTTCTGAGTGTTTTCAAACTACCGAAAAAGGCAGAAATTTTCCATGTACCGAAATCAACAGAATTTCTGTAAGTACCGAATTCGACAGAATTTTTCTAAGTACCGAAAACTTCTGAATGTTTTCTAAGTACCGAAAAAGGCAGAAATTTTCTAAGATCCGAAATCATCAGAATTTTTCTAAGTACCGAAATCTTCAGAATTTTTCTAAGTACCGAAATCAACAGAATTTTTCTGAGTACTGAAATCGGAAGAATTTTTCTAAGAACCGAAAACGTCAGAAATTTTCAAAGTACCGAAAAAGGCAGTAATTTTCTAAGTACCGAAATCAACAGAATTTTTCTAAGTACCGAATTCGACAAAATTTTTCTAAGAAACCGAAAACTTCTGAGTCTTTTCAAACTACCGAAAAAGGCAGAAATTTTACATGTACCGAAATCAACAGAATTTTTCTAAGTACCGAATTCGACAGAATTTTTCTAAGTACCGAAAACTTCTGAATGTTTTCTAAGTACCGAAAAAGGCAGAAATTTTCTAAGATCCGAAATCATCAGAATTTTTCTAAGTACCGAAATCGACAGAATTTTTCTAAGTACCGAAATCAACAGAATTTTTCTAAGTACTGAAATCGGAAGAAGTTTTCTAAGTACCGAAAACGTCAGAAATTTTCTAAGTATCGAAAACTTCTGAATGTTTTCTAAGTACCGAAATCGTCAGAATTTTTCTAAGTACCGAAATCGTCTGAATTTTTCTAAGTACCGAAATCGTTTGAAATTTTCTAAATACCGAAAAGGTCAGAAATTTTCTAAGTACCGAAATCATCAGAATTTTTCTAAGTACCGAAATCGTCTGAATTTTTCTAAGTACCGAAATCGTTTGAAATTTTCTAAATACCGAAAAGGTCAGAAATTTTCTAAGTACCGAAATCATCAGAATTTTTCTAAGTACCGAAAACGTTAGAAATTTTCAAAGTACCGAAAAAGGCAGAAATTTTCTAAGTACCGAAATCAACAGAAATTTTCTAAGTACCGAAATCGACAGAATTTTTCTAAGAAACCGAAAACTTCTGAGTGTTTTCAAACTACCAAAAAAGGCAGAAATTTTCCATGTACCGAAATCAACAGAATTTCTGTAAGTACCGAATTCGACAGAATTTTTCTAAGTACCGAAAACTTCTGAATGTTTTCTAAGTACCGAAAAAGGCAGAAATTTTCTAAGATCCGAAATCATCAGAATTTTTCTAAGTACCGAAATCTTCAGAATTTTTCTAAGTACCGAAATCAACAGAATTTTTCTGAGTACTGAAATCGGAAGAATTTTTCTAAGAACCGAAAACGTCAGAAATTTTCAAAGTACCGAAAAAGGCAGTAATTTTCTAAGTACCGAAATCAACAGAATTTTTCTAAGTACCGAATTCGACAAAATTTTTCTAAGAAACCGAAAACTTCTGAGTCTTTTCAAACTACCGAAAAAGGCAGAAATTTTACATGTACCGAAATCAACAGAATTTTTCTAAGTACCGAATTCGACAGAATTTTTCTAAGTACCGAAAACTTCTGAATGTTTTCTAAGTACCGAAAAAGGCAGAAATTTTCTAAGATCCGAAATCATCAGAATTTTTCTAAGTACCGAAATCGACAGAATTTTTCTAAGTACCGAAATCAACAGAATTTTTCTAAGTACTGAAATCGGAAGAAGTTTTCTAAGTACCGAAAACGTCAGAAATTTTCTAAGTATCGAAAACTTCTGAATGTTTTCTAAGTACCGAAATCGTCAGAATTTTTCTAAGTACCGAAATCGTCTGAATTTTTCTAAGTACCGAAATCGTTTGAAATTTTCTAAATACCGAAAAGGTCAGAAATTTTCTAAGTACCGAAATCATCAGAATTTTTCTAAGTTCCGAAAACGTCAGAAATTTTCAAAGTACCGAAAAAGGCAGAAATTTTCAAAGTACCGAAAAAGGCAGAAATTTTCTAAGTACCGAAATCGTCAGAATTTTTTAAGTACCGAAATCGTCGGAATGTTTTCTAAGTACCGAAAACGTCTGAAATTTTCAAAGTACCGAAAAAGGCAGAAATTTTCTAAGTACCGAATTCGACAAAATTTTTCTAAGTACCGAAATCAACAGAATTTTTCTAAGTACCGAAATCAACAGAATTTTTCTAAGTTCGTAATTCGACAGAATTTTTCTAAGTACCGAAAACTTCTGAATGTTTTCTAAGTACTGAAAAAGGCAGAAATTTTCTAAGTACCGAAAACTTCTGAATGTTTTCTAAGTACCGATATCGAAGGAATTTTTCTAAGTACCGAAAACGTCAGAAATTTTCTAAGTACTGAAAACTTCTGAATCTTTTCAAAGTACCGAAAAAGGCAGAAATTTTCCATGTACCGAAATCAACAGAATTTTTTTAAGTACCGAATTCGACAGAATTTTTCTAAGTACCGAAATCAACAGAATTTTTCTAAGTACTGAAATCGGAAGAATTTTTCTAAGTACCGAAAACGTCAGAAATTTTCTAAGTATCGAAAACTTCTGAATGTTTTCTAAGTACCGAAATCGTCAGAATTTTTCTAAGTACCGAAAAGGTCAGCAATTTTCTAAGTACCGAAATCGTCGGAATTTTTCTAAGTACCGAAATCGTTTGAAATTTTCTAAATACCGAAAGAAATTTTCTAAGTATCGAAAACTTCTGAATGTTTTCTAAGTACCGAAATCGTCGGAATTTTTCTAAGTAAAGAAATCGTCAGAATTTTTCTAAGTACCAAATTCAACAGAATTTTTCTAAGTACCGATATCGACAGAATTTTTCTAAGTACCGAAATCGACAGAATTTTTCTAAGTACCGAAATCTTCAGAATTTTTCTAAGTACCGAAATCAACAGAATTTTTCTGAGTACTGAAATCGGAAGAATTTTTCTAAGAACCGAAAACGTCAGAAATTTTCAAAGTACCGAAAAAGGCAGTAATTTTCTAAGTACCGAAATCAACAGAATTTTTCTAAGTACCGAATTCGACAAAATTTTTCTAAGAAACCGAAAACTTCTGAGTCTTTTCAAACTACCGAAAAAGGCAGAAATTTTACATGTACCGAAATCAACAGAATTTTTCTAAGTACCGAATTCGACAGAATTTTTCTAAGTACCGAAAACTTCTGAATGTTTTCTAAGTACCGAAAAAGGCAGAAATTTTCTAAGATCCGAAATCATCAGAATTTTTCTAAGTACCGAAATCGACAGAATTTTTCTAAGTACCGAAATCAACAGAATTTTTGTAAGTACTGAAATCGGAAGAAGTTTTCTAAGTACCGAAAACGTCAGAAATTTTCTAAGTATCGAAAACTTCTGAATGTTTTCTAAGTACCGAAATCGTCAGAATTTTTCTAAGTACCGAAATCGTCTGAATTTTTCTAAGTACCGAAATCGTTTGAAATTTTCTAAATACCGAAAAGGTCAGAAATTTTCTAAGTACCGAAATCATCAGAATTTTTCTAAGTACCGAAATCGTCTGAATTTTTCTAAGTACCGAAATCGTTTGAAATTTTCTAAATACCGAAAAGGTCAGAAATTTTCTAAGTACCGAAATCATCAGAATTTTTCTAAGTACCGAAAACGTTAGAAATTTTCAAAGTACCGAAAAAGGCAGAAATTTTCTAAGTACCGAAATCAACAGAAATTTTCTAAGTACCGAAATCGACAGAATTTTTCTAAGAAACCGAAAACTTCTGAGTGTTTTCAAACTACCAAAAAAGGCAGAAATTTTCCATGTACCGAAATCAACAGAATTTCTGTAAGTACCGAATTCGACAGAATTTTTCTAAGTACCGAAAACTTCTGAATGTTTTCTAAGTACCGAAAAAGGCAGAAATTTTCTAAGATCCGAAATCATCAGAATTTTTCTAAGTACCGAAATCTTCAGAATTTTTCTAAGTACCGAAATCAACAGAATTTTTCTGAGTACTGAAATCGGAAGAATTTTTCTAAGAACCGAAAACGTCAGAAATTTTCAAAGTACCGAAAAAGGCAGTAATTTTCTAAGTACCGAAATCAACAGAATTTTTCTAAGTACCGAATTCGACAAAATTTTTCTAAGAAACCGGAAACTTCTGAGTCTTTTCAAACTACCGAAAAAGGCAGAAATTTTACATGTACCGAAATCAACAGAATTTTTCTAAGTACCGAATTCGACAGAATTTTTCTAAGTACCGAAAACTTCTGAATGTTTTCTAAGTACCGAAAAAGGCAGAAATTTTCTAAGATCCGAAATCATCAGAATTTTTCTAAGTACCGAAATCGACAGAATTTTTCTAAGTACCGAAATCAACAGAATTTTTCTAAGTACTGAAATCGGAAGAAGTTTTCTAAGTACCGAAAACGTCAGAAATTTTCTAAGTATCGAAAACTTCTGAATGTTTTCTAAGTACCGAAATCGTCAGAATTTTTCTAAGTACCGAAATCGTCTGAATTTTTCTAAGTACCGAAATCGTTTGAAATTTTCTAAATACCGAAAAGGTCAGAAATTTTCTAAGTACCGAAATCATCAGAATTTTTCTAAGTTCCGAAAACGTCAGAAATTTTCAAAGTACCGAAAAAGGCAGAAATTTTCAAAGTACCGAAAAAGGCAGAAATTTTCTAAGTACCGAAATCGTCAGAATTTTTTAAGTACCGAAATCGTCGGAATGTTTTCTAAGTACCGAAAACGTCTGAAATTTTCAAAGTACCGAAAAAGGCAGAAATTTTCTAAGTACCGAATTCGACAAAATTTTTCTAAGTACCGAAATCAACAGAATTTTTCTAAGTACTGAAATCAACAGAATTTTTCTAAGTTCGTAATTCGACAGAATTTTTCTAAGTACCGAAAACTTCTGAATGTTTTCTAAGTACTGAAAAAGGCAGAAATTTTCTAAGTACCGAAAACTTCTGAATGTTTTCTAAGTACCGATATCGAAGGAATTTTTCTAAGTACCGAAAACGTCAGAAATTTTCTAAGTACTGAAAACTTCTGAATCTTTTCAAAGTACCGAAAAAGGCAGAAATTTTCCATGTACCGAAATCAACAGAATTTTTTTAAGTACCGAATTCGACAGAATTTTTCTAAGTACCGAAATCAACAGAATTTTTCTAAGTACTGAAATCGGAAGAATTTTTCTAAGTACCGAAAACGTCAGAAATTTTCTAAGTATCGAAAACTTCTGAATGTTTTCTAAGTACCGAAATCGTCAGAATTTTTCTAAGTACCGAAAAGGTCAGCAATTTTCTAAGTACCGAAATCGTCGGAATTTTTCTAAGTACCGAAATCGTTTGAAATTTTCTAAATACCGAAAGAAATTTTCTAAGTATCGAAAACTTCTGAATGTTTTCTAAGTACCGAAATCGTCGGAATTTTTCTAAGTAAAGAAATCGTCAGAATTTTTCTAAGTACCAAATTCAACAGAATTTTTCTAAGTACCGATATCGACAGAATTTTTCTAAGTACCGAAATCGACAGAATTTTTCTAAGTACCGAAATCAACAGAATTTTTCTAAGTACCGAAATCAACAGAATTTTTCTAAGTACCGAATTCGACAGAATTTTTCTAAGTACCGAAATCGTCAGAATTTTTCTGAGTACCGATAACGTCAGAAATTTTCAAAGTACCGAAAACTTCTGAATGTTTTCTAAGTTCCGAAAAAGGCAGAAATTTTCTAAGTACCGAAATCGTCGGAATATTTCTAAGTACCGAAATCGTCTGAATTTTTCTAAGTATCGAAATCGTTTGAAATTTTCTAAATAACGAAAAGGTCAGAAATTTTCTAAGTACCGAAATCATCAGAATTTTTCTAAGTACCGAAAACGTTAGAAATTTTCAAAGTACCGAAAAAGGCAGAAATTTTCTAAGTACCGAAATCAACAGAAATTTTCTAAGTACCGAAATCGACAGAATTTTTCTAAGAAACCGAAAACTTCTGAGTGTTTTCAAACTACCGAAAAAGGCAGAAATTTTCCATGTACCGAAATCAACAGAATTTCTGTAAGTACCGAATTCGACAGAATTTTTCTAAGTACCGAAAACTTCTGAATGTTTTCTAAGTACCGAAAAAGGCAGAAAGTTTCTAAGATCCGAAATCATCAGAATTTTTCTAAGTACCGAAATCGACAGAATTTTTCTAAGTACCGAAATCAACAGAATTTTTCTAAGTACTGAAATCGGAAGAAGTTTTCTAAGTACCGAAAACGTCAGAAATTTTCTAAGTACCGAAATCATCAGAATTTTTCTAAGTTCCGAAAACGTCAGAAATTTTCAAAGTACCGAAAAAGGCAGAAATTTTCAAAGTACCGAAAAAGGCAGAAATTTTCTAAGTACCGAAATCGTCAGAATTTTTTAAGTACCGAAATCGTCGGAATGTTTTCTAAGTACCGAAAACGTCTGAAATTTTCAAAGTACCGAAAAAGGCAGAAATTTTCTAAGTACCGAAATCAACAGAATTTTTCTAAGTACCGAAATCGACAGAATTTTTCTAAGTACCGAAATCAACAGAATTTTTCTAAGTACCGAATTCGACAGAATTTTTCTAAGTACCGAAATCGTCAGAATTTTTCTAAGTACCGATAACGTGAGAAATTTTCTAAGTACCGAAATCAACAGAATTTTTCTAAGTACCGAATTCGACAGAATTTTTCTAAGTACCGAAATCGTCAGAATTTTTCTGAGTACCGAGAACGTCAGAAATTTTCAAAGTACCGAAAACTTCTGAATGTTTTCTAAGTTCCGAAAAAGGCAGCAATTTTCTAAGTACCGAAATCGTCTGAATTTTTCTAAGTACCGAAATCGTTTGAAATTTTCTAAATACCGAAAAGTTCAGAAATTTTCTAAGTACCGAAATCATCAGAATTTTTCTAAGTACCGAAAACGTTAGAAATTTTCAAAGTACCGAAAAAGGCAGAAATTTTCTAAGTACCAAATTCAACAGAATTTTTCTAAGTACCGATATCGACAGAATTTTTCTAAGTACCGAAATCGACAGAATTTTTCTAAGTACCGAAATCAACAGAATTTTTCTAAGTACCGAAATCAACAGAATTTTTCTAAGTACCGAATTCGACAGAATTTTTCTAAGTACCGAATTCGACAGAATTTTTCTAAGTACCGAAATCGTCAGAATTTTTCTGAGTACCGATAACGTCAGAAATTTTCAAAGTACCGAAAACTTCTGAATGTTTTCTAAGTTCCGAAAAAGGCAGAAATTTTCTAAGTACCGAAATCGTCGGAATATTTCTAAGTACCGAAATCGTCTGAATTTTTCTAAGTATCGAAATCGTTTGAAATTTTCTAAATAACGAAAAGGTCAGAAATTTTCTAAGTACCGAAATCATCAGAATTTTTCTAAGTACCGAAAACGTTAGAAATTTTCAAAGTACCGAAAAAGGCAGAAATTTTCTAAGTACCGAAATCAACAGAATTTTTCTAAGTACCGAATTCGACAAAATTTTTCTAAGAAACCGAAAACTTCTGAGTCTTTTCAAACTACCGAAAAAGGCAGAAATTTTACATGTACCGAAATCATCAGAATTTTTCTAAGTTCCGAAAACGTGAGAAATTTTCAAAGTACCGAAAAAGGCAGAAATTTTCAAAGTACCGAAAAAGGCAGAAATTTTCTAAGTACCGAAATCGTCAGAATTTTTTAAGTACCGAAATCGTCGGAATGTTTTCTAAGTACCGAAAACGTCTGAAATTTTCAAAGTACCGAAAAAGGCAGAAATTTTCTAAGTACCGAAATCAACAGAATTTTTCTAAGTACCGAAATCGTCGGAATTTTTCTAAGTAAAGAAATCGTCAGAATTTTTCTAAGTACCAAATTCAACAGAATTTTTCTAAGTACCGATATCGACAGAATTTTTCTAAGTACCGAAATCGACAGAATTTTTCTAAGTACCGAAATCAACAGAATTTTTCTAAGTACCGAAATCAACAGAATTTTTCTAAGTACCGAATTCGACAGAATTTTTCTAAGTACCGAAATCGTCAGAATTTTTCTGAGTACCGATAACGTCAGAAATTTTCAAAGTACCGAAAACTTCTGAATGTTTTCTAAGTTCCGAAAAAGGCAGAAATTTTCTAAGTACCGAAATCGTCGGAATATTTCTAAGTACCGAAATCGTCTGAATTTTTCTAAGTATCGAAATCGTTTGAAATTTTCTAAATAACGAAAAGGTCAGAAATTTTCTAAGTACCGAAATCATCAGAATTTTTCTAAGTACCGAAAACGTTAGAAATTTTCAAAGTACCGAAAAAGGCAGAAATTTTCTAAGTACCGAAATCAACAGAAATTTTCTAAGTACCGAAATCGACAGAATTTTTCTAAGAAACCGAAAACTTCTGAGTGTTTTCAAACTACCGAAAAAGGCAGAAATTTTCCATGTACCGAAATCAACAGAATTTCTGTAAGTACCGAATTCGACAGAATTTTTCTAAGTACCGAAAACTTCTGAATGTTTTCTAAGTACCGAAAAAGGCAGAAATTTTCTAAGATCCGAAATCATCAGAATTTTTCTAAGTACCGAAATCTTCAGAATTTTTCTAAGTACCGAAATCAACAGAATTTTTCTGAGTACTGAAATCGGAAGAATTTTTCTAAGAACCGAAAACGTCAGAAATTTTCAAAGTACCGAAAAAGGCAGTAATTTTCTAAGTACCGAAATCAACAGAATTTTTCTAAGTACCGAATTCGACAAAATTTTTCTAAGAAACCGAAAACTTCTGAGTCTTTTCAAACTACCGAAAAAGGCAGAAATTTTACATGTACCGAAATCAACAGAATTTTTCTAAGTACCGAATTCGACAGAATTTTTCTAAGTACCGAAAACTTCTGAATGTTTTCTAAGTACCGAAAAAGGCAGAAAGTTTCTAAGATCCGAAATCATCAGAATTTTTCTAAGTACCGAAATCGACAGAATTTTTCTAAGTACCGAAATCAACAGAATTTTTCTAAGTACTGAAATCGGAAGAAGTTTTCTAAGTACCGAAAACGTCAGAAATTTTCTAAGTACCGAAATCATCAGAATTTTTCTAAGTTCCGAAAACGTCAGAAATTTTCAAAGTACCGAAAAAGGCAGAAATTTTCAAAGTACCGAAAAAGGCAGAAATTTTCTAAGTACCGAAATCGTCAGAATTTTTTAAGTACCGAAATCGTCGGAATGTTTTCTAAGTACCGAAAACGTCTGAAATTTTCAAAGTACCGAAAAAGGCAGAAATTTTCTAAGTACCGAAATCAACAGAATTTTTCTAAGTACCGAAATCGACAGAATTTTTCTAAGTACCGAAATCAACAGAATTTTTCTAAGTACCGAATTCGACAGAATTTTTCTAAGTACCGAAATCGTCAGAATTTTTCTAAGTACCGATAACGTGAGAAATTTTCTAAGTACCGAAATCAACAGAATTTTTCTAAGTACCGAATTCGACAGAATTTTTCTAAGTACCGAAATCGTCAGAATTTTTCTGAGTACCGATAACGTCAGAAATTTTCAAAGTACCGAAAACTTCTGAATGTTTTCTAAGTTCCGAAAAAGGCAGCAATTTTCTAAGTACCGAAATCGTCGGAATATTTCTAAGTACCGAAATCGTCTGAATTTTTCTAAGTACCGAAATCGTTTGAAATTTTCTAAATACCGAAAAGGTCAGAAATTTTCTAAGTACCGAAATCATCAGAATTTTTCTAAGTACCGAAAACGTTAGAAATTTTCAAAGTACCGAAAAAGGCAGAAATTTTCTAAGTACCAAATTCAACAGAATTTTTCTAAGTACCGATATCGACAGAATTTTTCTAAGTACCGAAATCGACAGAATTTTTCTAAGTACCGAAATCAACAGAATTTTTCTAAGTACCGAAATCAACAGAATTTTTCTAAGTACCGAATTCGACAGAATTTTTCTAAGTACCGAAATCGTCAGAATTTTTCTGAGTACCGATAACGTCAGAAATTTTCAAAGTACCGAAAACTTCTGAATGTTTTCTAAGTTCCGAAAAAGGCAGAAATTTTCTAAGTACCGAAATCGTCGGAATATTTCTAAGTACCGAAATCGTCTGAATTTTTCTAAGTATCGAAATCGTTTGAAATTTTCTAAATAACGAAAAGGTCAGAAATTTTCTAAGTACCGAAATCATCAGAATTTTTCTAAGTACCGAAAACGTTAGAAATTTTCAAAGTACCGAAAAAGGCAGAAATTTTCTAAGTACCGAAATCAACAGAATTTTTCTAAGTACCGAATTCGACAAAATTTTTCTAAGAAACCGAAAACTTCTGAGTCTTTTCAAACTACCGAAAAAGGCAGAAATTTTACATGTACCGAAATCAACAGAATTTTTCTAAGTACCGAATTCGACAGAATTTTTCTAAGTACCGAAAACTTCTGAATGTTTTCTAAGTACCGAAAAAGGCAGAAAGTTTCTAAGATCCGAAATCATCAGAATTTTTCTAAGTACCGAAATCGACAGAATTTTTCTAAGTACCGAAATCAACAGAATTTTTCTAAGTACTGAAATCGGAAGAAGTTTTCTAAGTACCGAAAACGTCAGAAATTTTCTAAGTACCGAAATCATCAGAATTTTTCTAAGTTCCGAAAACGTCAGAAATTTTCAAAGTACCGAAAAAGGCAGAAATTTTCAAAGTACCGAAAAAGGCAGAAATTTTCTAAGTACCGAAATCGTCAGAATTTTTTAAGTACCGAAATCGTCGGAATGTTTTCTAAGTACCGAAAACGTCTGAAATTTTCAAAGTACCGAAAAAGGCAGAAATTTTCTAAGTACCGAAATCAACAGAATTTTTCTAAGTACCGAAATCGACAGAATTTTTCTAAGTACCGAAATCAACAGAATTTTTCTAAGTACCGAATTCGACAGAATTTTTCTAAGTACCGAAATCGTCAGAATTTTTCTAAGTACCGATAACGTGAGAAATTTTCTAAGTACCGAAATCAACAGAATTTTTCTAAGTACCGAATTCGACAGAATTTTTCTAAGTACCGAAATCGTCAGAATTTTTCTGAGTACCGATAACGTCAGAAATTTTCAAAGTACCGAAAACTTCTGAATGTTTTCTAAGTTCCGAAAAAGGCAGCAATTTTCTAAGTACCGAAATCGTCGGAATATTTCTAAGTACCGAAATCGTCTGAATTTTTCTAAGTACCGAAATCGTTTGAAATTTTCTAAATACCGAAAAGGTCAGAAATTTTCTAAGTACCGAAATCATCAGAATTTTTCTAAGTACCGAAAACGTTAGAAATTTTCAAAGTACCGAAAAAGGCAGAAATTTTCTAAGTACCAAATTCAACAGAATTTTTCTAAGTACCGATATCGACAGAATTTTTCTAAGTACCGAAATCGACAGAATTTTTCTAAGTACCGAAATCAACAGAATTTTTCTAAGTACCGAAATCAACAGAATTTTTCTAAGTACCGAATTCGACAGAATTTTTCTAAGTACCGAAATCGTCAGAATTTTTCTGAGTACCGATAACGTCAGAAATTTTCAAAGTACCGAAAACTTCTGAATGTTTTCTAAGTTCCGAAAAAGGCAGAAATTTTCTAAGTACCGAAATCGTCGGAATATTTCTAAGTACCGAAATCGTCTGAATTTTTCTAAGTATCGAAATCGTTTGAAATTTTCTAAATAACGAAAAGGTCAGAAATTTTCTAAGTACCGAAATCATCAGAATTTTTCTAAGTACCGAAAACGTTAGAAATTTTCAAAGTACCGAAAAAGGCAGAAATTTTCTAAGTACCGAAATCAACAGAATTTTTCTAAGTACCGAATTCGACAAAATTTTTCTAAGAAACCGAAAACTTCTGAGTCTTTTCAAACTACCGAAAAAGGCAGAAATTTTACATGTACCGAAATCAACAGAATTTTTCTAAGTACCGAATTCGACAGAATTTTTCTAAGTACCGAAAACTTCTGAATGTTTTCTAAGTACCGAAAAAGGCAGAAAGTTTCTAAGATCCGAAATCATCAGAATTTTTCTAAGTACCGAAATCGACAGAATTTTTCTAAGTACCGAAATCAACAGAATTTTTCTAAGTACTGAAATCGGAAGAAGTTTTCTAAGTACCGAAAACGTCAGAAATTTTCTAAGTACCGAAATCATCAGAATTTTTCTAAGTTCCGAAAACGTCAGAAATTTTCAAAGTACCGAAAAAGGCAGAAATTTTCAAAGTACCGAAAAAGGCAGAAATTTTCTAAGTACCGAAATCGTCAGAATTTTTTAAGTACCGAAATCGTCGGAATGTTTTCTAAGAACCGAAAACGTCTGAAATTTTCAAAGTACCGAAAAAGGCAGAAATTTTCTAAGTACCGAAATCAACAGAATTTTTCTAAGTACCGAAATCGACAGAATTTTTCTAAGTACCGAAATCAACAGAATTTTTCTAAGTACCGAATTCGACAGAATTTTTCTAAGTACCGAAATCGTCAGAATTTTTCTAAGTACCGATAACGTGAGAAATTTTCTAAGTACCGAAATCAACAGAATTTTTCTAAGTACCGAATTCGACAGAATTTTTCTAAGTACCGAAATCGTCAGAATTTTTCTGAGTACCGATAACGTCAGAAATTTTCAAAGTACCGAAAACTTCTGAATGTTTTCTAAGTTCCGAAAAAGGCAGCAATTTTCTAAGTACCGAAATCGTCGGAATATTTCTAAGTACCGAAATCGTCTGAATTTTTCTAAGTACCGAAATCGTTTGAAATTTTCTAAATACCGAAAAGGTCAGAAATTTTCTAAGTACCGAAATCATCAGAATTTTTCTAAGTACCGAAAACGTTAGAAATTTTCAAAGTACCGAAAAAGGCAGAAATTTTCTAAGTACCAAATTCAACAGAATTTTTCTAAGTACCGATATCGACAGAATTTTTCTAAGTACCGAAATCGACAGAATTTTTCTAAGTACCGAAATCAACAGAATTTTTCTAAGTACCGAAATCAACAGAATTTTTCTAAGTACCGAATTCGACAGAATTTTTCTAAGTACCGAAATCGTCAGAATTTTTCTGAGTACCGATAACGTCAGAAATTTTCAAAGTACCGAAAACTTCTGAATGTTTTCTAAGTTCCGAAAAAGGCAGAAATTTTCTAAGTACCGAAATCGTCGGAATATTTCTAAGTACCGAAATCGTCTGAATTTTTCTAAGTATCGAAATCGTTTGAAATTTTCTAAATAACGAAAAGGTCAGAAATTTTCTAAGTACCGAAATCATCAGAATTTTTCTAAGTACCGAAAACGTTAGAAATTTTCAAAGTACCGAAAAAGGCAGAAATTTTCTAAGTACCGAAATCAACAGAATTTTTCTAAGTACCGAATTCGACAAAATTTTTCTAAGAAACCGAAAACTTCTGAGTCTTTTCAAACTACCGAAAAAGGCAGAAATTTTACATGTACCGAAATCAACAGAATTTTTCTAAGTACCGAATTCGACAGAATTTTTCTAAGTACCGAAAACTTCTGAATGTTTTCTAAGTACCGAAAAAGGCAGAAAGTTTCTAAGATCCGAAATCATCAGAATTTTTCTAAGTACCGAAATCGACAGAATTTTTCTAAGTACCGAAATCAACAGAATTTTTCTAAGTACTGAAATCGGAAGAAGTTTTCTAAGTACCGAAAACGTCAGAAATTTTCTAAGTACCGAAATCATCAGAATTTTTCTAAGTTCCGAAAACGTCAGAAATTTTCAAAGTACCGAAAAAGGCAGAAATTTTCAAAGTACCGAAAAAGGCAGAAATTTTCTAAGTACCGAAATCGTCAGAATTTTTTAAGTACCGAAATCGTCGGAATGTTTTCTAAGTACCGAAAACGTCTGAAATTTTCAAAGTACCGAAAAAGGCAGAAATTTTCTAAGTACCGAAATCAACAGAATTTTTCTAAGTACCGAAATCGACAGAATTTTTCTAAGTACCGAAATCAACAGAATTTTTCTAAGTACCGAATTCGACAGAATTTTTCTAAGTACCGAAATCGTCAGAATTTTTCTAAGTACCGATAACGTGAGAAATTTTCTAAGTACCGAAATCAACAGAATTTTTCTAAGTACCGAATTCGACAGAATTTTTCTAAGTACCGAAATCGTCAGAATTTTTCTGAGTACCGATAACGTCAGAAATTTTCAAAGTACCGAAAACTTCTGAATGTTTTCTAAGTTCCGAAGAAGGCAGCAATTTTCTAAGTACCGAAATCGTCGGAATATTTCTAAGTACCGAAATCGTCTGAATTTTTCTAAGTACCGAAATCGTTTGAAATTTTCTAAATACCGAAAAGGTCAGAAATTTTCTAAGTACCGAAATCATCAGAATTTTTCTAAGTACCGAAAACGTTAGAAATTTTCAAAGTACCGAAAAAGGCAGAAATTTTCTAAGTACCAAATTCAACAGAATTTTTCTAAGTACCGATATCGACAGAATTTTTCTAAGTACCGAAATCGACAGAATTTTTCTAAGTACCGAAATCAACAGAATTTTTCTAAGTACCGAAATCAACAGAATTTTTCTAAGTACCGAATTCGACAGAATTTTTCTAAGTACCGAAATCGTCAGAATTTTTCTGAGTACCGATAACGTCAGAAATTTTCAAAGTACCGAAAACTTCTGAATGTTTTCTAAGTTCCGAAAAAGGCAGAAATTTTCTAAGTACCGAAATCGTCGGAATATTTCTAAGTACCGAAATCGTCTGAATTTTTCTAAGTATCGAAATCGTTTGAAATTTTCTAAATAACGAAAAGGTCAGAAATTTTCTAAGTACCGAAATCATCAGAATTTTTCTAAGTACCGAAAACGTTAGAAATTTTCAAAGTACCGAAAAAGGCAGAAATTTTCTAAGTACCGAAATCAACAGAATTTTTCTAAGTACCGAATTCGACAAAATTTTTCTAAGAAACCGAAAACTTCTGAGTCTTTTCAAACTACCGAAAAAGGCAGAAATTTTACATGTACCGAAATCAACAGAATTTTTCTAAGTACCGAATTCGACAGAATTTTTCTAAGTACCGAAAACTTCTGAATGTTTTCTAAGTACCGAAAAAGGCAGAAAGTTTCTAAGATCCGAAATCATCAGAATTTTTCTAAGTACCGAAATCGACAGAATTTTTCTAAGTACCGAAATCAACAGAATTTTTCTAAGTACTGAAATCGGAAGAAGTTTTCTAAGTACCGAAAACGTCAGAAATTTTCTAAGTACCGAAATCATCAGAATTTTTCTAAGTTCCGAAAACGTGAGAAATTTTCAAAGTACCGAAAAAGGCAGAAATTTTCAAAGTACCGAAAAAGGCAGAAATTTTCTAAGTACCGAAATCGTCAGAATTTTTTAAGTACCGAAATCGTCGGAATGTTTTCTAAGTACCGAAAACGTCTGAAATTTTCAAAGTACCGAAAAAGGCAGAAATTTTCTAAGTACCGAAATCAACAGAATTTTTCTAAGTACCGAAATCGACAGAATTTTTCTAAGTACCGAAATCAACAGAATTTTTCTAAGTACCGAATTCGACAGAATTTTTCTAAGTACCGAAATCGTCAGAATTTTTCTAAGTACCGATAACGTGAGAAATTTTCTAAGTACCGAAATCAACAGAATTTTTCTAAGTACCGAATTCGACAGAATTTTTCTAAGTACCGAAATCGTCAGAATTTTTCTGAGTACCGATAACGTCAGAAATTTTTAAAGTACCGAAAACTTCTGAATGTTTTCTAAGTTCCGAAAAAGGCAGCAATTTTCTAAGTACCGAAATCGTCGGAATATTTCTAAGTACCGAAATCGTCTGAATTTTTCTAAGTACCGAAATCGTTTGAAATTTTCTAAATACCGAAAAGGTCAGAAATTTTCTAAGTACCGAAATCATCAGAATTTTTCTAAGTACCGAAAACGTTAGAAATTTTCAAAGTACCGAAAAAGGCAGAAATTTTCTAAGTACCAAATTCAACAGAATTTTTCTAAGTACCGATATCGACAGAATTTTTCTAAGTACCGAAATCGACAGAATTTTTCTAAGTACCGAAATCAACAGAATTTTTCTAAGTACCGAAATCAACAGAATTTTTCTAAGTACCGAATTCGACAGAATTTTTCTAAGTACCGAAATCGTCAGAATTTTTCTGAGTACCGATAACGTCAGAAATTTTCAAAGTACCGAAAACTTCTGAATGTTTTCTAAGTTCCGAAAAAGGCAGAAATTTTCTAAGTACCGAAATCGTCGGAATATTTCTAAGTACCGAAATCGTCTGAATTTTTCTAAGTATCGAAATCGTTTGAAATTTTCTAAATAACGAAAAGGTCAGAAATTTTCTAAGTACCGAAATCATCAGAATTTTTCTAAGTACCGAAAACGTTAGAAATTTTCAAAGTACCGAAAAAGGCAGAAATTTTCTAAGTACCGAAATCAACAGAATTTTTCTAAGTACCGAATTCGACAAAATTTTTCTAAGAAACCGAAAACTTCTGAGTCTTTTCAAACTACCGAAAAAGGCAGAAATTTTACATGTACCGAAATCAACAGAATTTTTCTAAGTACCGAATTCGACAGAATTTTTCTAAGTACCGAAAACTTCTGAATGTTTTCTAAGTACCGAAAAAGGCAGAAAGTTTCTAAGATCCGAATTCATCAGAATTTTTCTAAGTACCGAAATCGACAGAATTTTTCTAAGTACCGAAATCAACAGAATTTTTCTAAGTACTGAAATCGGAAGAAGTTTTCTAAGTACCGAAAACGTCAGAAATTTTCTAAGTACCGAAATCATCAGAATTTTTCTAAGTTCCGAAAACGTCAGAAATTTTCAAAGTGCCGAAAAAGGCAGAAATTTTCAAAGTACCGAAAAAGGCAGAAATTTTCTAAGTACCGAAATCGTCAGAATTTTTTAAGTACCGAAATCGTCGGAATGTTTTCTAAGTACCGAAAACGTCTGAAATTTTCAAAGTACCGAAAAAGGCAGAAATTTTCTAAGTACCGAAATCAACAGAATTTTTCTAAGTACCGAAATCGACAGAATTTTTCTAAGTACTGAAATCAACAGAATTTTTCTAAGTACCGAATTCGACAGAATTTTTCTAAGTACCGAAATCGTCAGAATTTTTCTAAGTACCGATAACGTGAGAAATTTTCTAAGTACCGAAATCAACAGAATTTTTCTAAGTACCGAATTCGACAGAATTTTTCTAAGTACCGAAATCGTCAGAATTTTTCTGAGTACCGATAACGTCAGAAATTTTCAAAGTACCGAAAACTTCTGAATGTTTTCTAAGTTCCGAAAAAGGCAGCAATTTTCTAAGTACCGAAATCGTCGGAATATTTCTAAGTACCGAAATCGTCTGAATTTTTCTAAGTACCGAAATCGTTTGAAATTTTCTAAATACCGAAAAGGTCAGAAATTTTCTAAGTACCGAAATCATCAGAATTTTTCTAAGTACCGAAAACGTTAGAAATTTTCAAAGTACCGAAAAAGGCAGAAATTTTCTAAGTACCAAATTCAACAGAATTTTTCTAAGTACCGATATCGACAGAATTTTTCTAAGTACCGAAATCGACAGAATTTTTCTAAGTACCGAAATCAACAGAATTTTTCTAAGTACCGAAATCAACAGAATTTTTCTAAGTACCGAATTCGACAGAATTTTTCTAAGTACCGAAATCGTCAGAATTTTTCTGAGTACCGATAACGTCAGAAATTTTCAAAGTACCGAAAACTTCTGAATGTTTTCTAAGTTCCGAAAAAGGCAGAAATTTTCTAAGTACCGAAATCGTCGGAATATTTCTAAGTACCGAAATCGTCTGAATTTTTCTAAGTATCGAAATCGTTTGAAATTTTCTAAATAACGAAAAGGTCAGAAATTTTCTAAGTACCGAAATCATCAGAATTTTTCTAAGTACCGAAAACGTTAGAAATTTTCAAAGTACCGAAAAAGGCAGAAATTTTCAAAGTACCGAAATCAACAGAAATTTTCTAAGTACCGAAATCGACAGAATTTTTCTAAGAAACCGAAAACTTCTGAGTGTTTTCAAACTACCGAAAAAGGCAGAAATTTTCCATATACCGAAATCAACAGAATTTCTGTAAGTACCGAATTCGACAGAATTTTTCTAAGTACCGAAAACTTCTGAATGTTTTCTAAGTACCGAAAAAGGCAGAAATTTTCTAAGATCCGAAATCATCAGAATTTTTCTAAGTACCGAAATCTTCAGAATTTTTCTAAGTACCGAAATCAACAGAATTTTTCTGAGTACTGAAATCGGAAGAATTTTTCTAAGAACCGAAAACGTCAGAAATTTTCAAAGTACCGAAAAAGGCAGTAATTTTCTAAGTACCGAAATCAACAGAATTTTTCTAAGTACCGAATTCGACAAAATTTTTCTAAGAAACCGAAAACTTCTGAGTCTTTTCAAACTACCGAAAAAGGCAGAAATTTTACATGTACCGAAATCAACAGAATTTCTGTAAGTACCGAATTCGACAGAATTTTTCTAAGTACCGAAAACTTCTGAATGTTTTCTAAGTACCGAAAAAGGCAGAAATTTTCTAAGATCCGAAATCATCAGAATTTTTCTAAGTACCCAAATCTTCAGAATTTTTCTAAGTACCGAAATCAACAGAATTTTTCTAAGTACCGAATTCGACAAAATTTTTCTAAGTACCGAAATCAACAGAATTTTTCTGAGTACTGAAATCGGAAGAATTTTTCTAAGAACCGAAAACGTCAGAAATTTTCAAAGTACCGAAAAAGGCAGTAATTTTCTAAGTACCGAAATCAACAGAATTTTTCTAAGTACCGAATTCGACAAAATTTTTCTAAGAAACCGAAAACTTCTGAGTCTTTTCAAACTACCGAAAAAGGCAGAAATTTTACATGTACCGAAATCAACAGAATTTTTCTAAGTACCGAATTCGACAGAATTTTTCTAAGTACCGAAAACTTCTGAATGTTTTCTAAGTACCGAAAAAGGCAGAAATTTTCTAAGATCCGAAATCATCAGAATTTTTCTAAGTACCGAAATCGACAGAATTTTTCTAAGTACCGAAATCAACAGAATTTTTCTAAGTACTGAAATCGGAAGAAGTTTTCTAAGTACCGAAAACGTCAGAAATTTTCTAAGTATCGAAAACTTCTGAATGTTTTCTAAGTACCGAAATCGTCAGAATTTTTCTAAGTTCCGAAATCGTCTGAATTTTTCTAAGTACCGAAATCGTTTGAAATTTTCTAAATACCGAAAAGGTCAGAAATTTTCTAAGTACCGAAATCATCAGAATTTTTCTAAGTTCCGAAAACGTCAGAAATTTTCAAAGTACCGAAAAAGGCAGAAATTTTCAAAGTACCGAAAAAGGCAGAAATTTTCTAAGTACCGAAATCGTCAGAATTTTTTAAGTACCGAAATCGTCGGAATGTTTTCTAAGTACCGAAAACGTCTGAAATTTTCAAAGTACCGAAAAAGGCAGAAATTTTCTAAGTACCGAAATCAACAGAATTTTTCTAAGTACCGAATTCGACAGAATTTTTCTAAGTACCGAAATCGTCAGAATTTTTCTAAGTACCGATAACGTGAGAAATTTTCTAAGTACCGAAATCAACAGAATTTTTCTAAGTACCGAATTCGACAGAATTTTTCTAAGTACCGAAATCGTCAGAATTTTTCTGAGTACCGATAACGTCAGAAATTTTCAAAGTACCGAAAACTTCTGAATGTTTTCTAAGTTCCGAAAAAGGCAGCAATTTTCTAAGTACCGAAATCGTCGGAATATTTCTAAGTACCGAAATCGTCTGAATTTTTCTAAGTACCGAAATCGTTTGAAATTTTCTAAATACCGAAAAGGTCAGAAATTTTCTAAGTACCGAAATCATCAGAATTTTCTAAGTACCGAAAACGTTAGAAATTTTCAAACTACCGAAAAAGGCAGAAATTTTCCATGTACCGAAATCAACAGAATTTCTGTAAGTACCGAATTCGACAGAATTTTTCTAAGTACCGAAAACTTCTGAATGTTTTCTAAGTACCGAAAAAGGCAGAAATTTTCTAAGATCCGAAATCATCAGAATTTTTCTAAGTACCCAAATCTTCAGAATTTTTCTAAGTACCGAAATCAACAGAATTTTTCTGAGTACTGAAATCGGAAGAATTTTTCTAAGAACCGAAAACGTCAGAAATTTTCTAAGTATCGAAAACTTCTGAATGTTTTCTAAGTACCGAAATCGTCGGAATTTTTCTAAGTAAAGAAATCGTCAGAATTTTTCTAAGTACCAAATTCAACAGAATTTTTCTAAGTACCGAAATCGACAGAATTTGTCTAAGTACCGAAATCAACAGAATTTTTCTAAGTACCGAATTCGACAAAATTTTTCTAAGTACCGAAATCAACAGAATTTTTCTAAGTACCGAAATCAACAGAATTTTTCTAAGTTCGGAATTCGACAGAATTTTTCTAAGTACCGAAAACTTCTGAATGTTTTCTAAGTACTGAAAAAGGCAGAAATTTTCTAAGTACCGAAAACTTCTGAATGTTTTCTAAGTACCGATATCGAAGGAATTTTTCTAAGTACCGAAAACGTCAGAAATTTTCTAAGTACTGAAATTTTCTGAGTCTTTTCAAAGTACCGAAAAAGGCAGAAATTTTCCATGTACCGAAATCAACAGAATTTTTCTAAGTACCGAATTCGACAGAATTTTTCTAAGTACCGAAATCAACAGAATTTTTCTAAGTACTGAAATCGGAAGAATTTTTCTAAGTACCGAAAACGTCAGAAATTTTCTAAGTATCGAAAACTTCTGAATGTTTTCTAAGTACCGAAATCGTCAGAATTTTTCTAAGTACCGATATCGACAGAAATTTTCTAAGTACCGAAAACTTCTGAATGTTTTCTAAGTTCCGAAAAAGGCAGAAATTTTCTAAGTACCGAAATCGTCGGAATATTTCTAAGTACCGAAATCGTCAGAATTTTTCTAAGAACCGAAATCGTTTGAAATTTTCTAAATACCGAAAAGGTCAGAAATTTTCTAAGTACCGAAATCATCAGAATTTTTCTAAGTACCGAAAACGTTAGAAATTTTCAAAGTACCGAAAAAGGCAGAAATTTTCTAAGTACAGATATCAACAGATTTTTTCTAAGTACCGAAATCGACAGAATTTTTCTAAGTACCGAAATCAACAGAATTTTTCTAAGTACCGAAATCAACAGAATTTTTCTAAGTACTGAAATCGAAGAATTTTTCTAAGTACCGAAAACGTCAGAAATTTTCTAAGTATCGAAAACTTCTGAATGTTTTCTAAGTACCGAAATCGTCGGAATTTTTCTAAGTAAAGAAATCGTGAGAATTTTTCTAAGTACCAAATTCAACAGAATTTTTCTAAGTACCGATATCGACAGAATTTTTCTAAGTACCGAAATCGACAGAATTTTTCTAAGTACCGAAATCAACAGAATTTTTCTAAGTACCGAAATCAACAGAATTTTTCTAAGTACCGAAATCAACAGAATTTTTCTAAGTACCGAATTCGACAAAATTTTTCTAAGTACTGAAATCAACAGAATTTTTCTAAGTACCGAAATCAACAGAATTTTTCTAAGTTCCGAAATCGTTTGAAATTTTCTAAATACCGAAAAGGTTAGAAATTTTCTAAGTACCGAAATCATCAGAATTTTCTAAGTACCGAAAACGTTAGAAATTTTCAAAGTACCGAAAAAGGCAGAAATTTTCTAAGTACAGAAATCAACAGATTTTTTCTAAGTACCGAAATCGACAGAATTTTTCTAAGTACCGAAATCGACAGAATTTTTCTAAGTACCGAAATCAACAGAATTTTTCTAAGTACTGAAATCGGAAGAATTTTTCTAAGTACCGAAAACGTCAGAAATTTTCTAAGTATCGAAAACTTCTGAATGTTTTCTAAGTACCGAAATCGTCGGAATTTTTCTAAGTAAAGAAATCGTCAGAATTTTTCTAAGTACCGAAATCAACAGAATTTTTCTAAGTACCGAAATCAACAGAATTTTTCTAAGTTCCGAATTCGACAGAAATTTTCTAAGTACCGAAAACTTCTGAATGTTTTCTAAGTACCGATATCGAAGGAATTTTTCTAAGTACCGAAAACGTCAGAAATTTTCTAAGTACTGAAAACTTCTGAGTCTTTTCAAAGTTCCGAAAAAGGCAGAAATTTTCCATGTACAGAAATCATCAGAATTTTTCTAAGTACCGAAATCGACAGAATTTTTCGAAGTACCGAAATCAACAGAATTTTTCTAAGTACTGAAATCGGAAGAATTTTTCTAAGTACCGAAATCGTCAGAATTTTTCTAAGTACCGATAACGTCAGAAATTTTCTAAGTACCGAAAACTTCTGAATGTTTTCTAAGTTCCGAAAAAGGCAGAAATTTTCTAAGTACCGAAATCGTCGGAATATTTCTAAGTACCGAAATCGTCGGAATTTTTCTAAGTACCGAAATCGTTTGAAATTTTCTAAATACCGAAAAGGTCAGAAATTTTCTAAGTACCGAAATCATCAGAATTTTTCTAAGTACCGAAAACGTTAGAAATTTTCAAAGTACCGAAAACTTCTGAATGTTTTCTAAGTACCGAAATCGTCGGAATTTTTCTAAGTAAAGAAATCAACAGAATTTTTCTAACTACCGAATTCGACAAAATTTTTCTAAGTACCGAAATCAACAGAATTTTTCTAAGTACCAAATTCAACAGAATTTTTCTAAGTACCGAAATCGACAGAATTTGTCTAAGTACCGAAATCAACAGAATTTTTCTAACTACCGAATTCGACAAAATTTTTCTAAGTACCGAAATCAACAGAATTTTTCTAAGTACCGAAATCAACAGAATTTTTCTAAGTTCGGAATTCGACAGAATTTTTCTAAGTACCGAAAACTTCTGAATGTTTTCTAAGTACTGAAAAAGGCAGAAATTTTCTAAGTACCGAAAACTTCTGAATGTTTTCTAAGTACCGATATCGAAGGAATTTTTCTAAGTACCGAAAACGTCAGAAATTTTCTAAGTACTGAAAACTTCTGAGTCTTTTCAAAGTACCGAAAAAGGCAGAAATTTTCCATGTACCGAAATCAACAGAATTTTTCTAAGTACCGAAATCAACAGAATTTTTTTAAGTACCGAATTCGACAAAATTTTTCTAAGTACCGAAAACTTCTGAGTCTTTTCAAAGTACCGAAAAAGGCAGAAATTTTCCATGTGCCGAAATAAACAGAATTTTTCTAAGTACCGAATTCGACAGAATTTTTCTAAGTACCGAAAACTTCTGAATGTTTTCTAAGTACCGATATCGAAGGAATTTTTCTAAGTACCGAAAACGTCAGAAATTTTCTAAGTACTGAAATTTTCTGAGTCTTTTCAAAGTACCGAAAAAGGCAGAAATTTTCCATGTACCGAAATCAACAGAATTTTTCTAAGTACCGAATTCGACAGAATTTTTCTAAGTACCGAAATCAACAGAATTTTTCTAAGTACTGAAATCGGAAGAATTTTTCTAAGTACCGAAAACGTCAGAAATTTTCTAAGTATCGAAAACTTCTGAATGTTTTCTAAGTACCGAAATCGTCAGAATTTTTCTAAGTACCGATATCGTCAGAAATTTTCTAAGTACCGAAAACTTCTGAATGTTTTCTAAGTTCCGAAAAAGGCAGAAATTTTCTAAGTACCGAAATCGTCGGAATATTTCTAAGTACCGAAATCGTCAGAATTTTTCTAAGAACCGAAATCGTTTGAAATTTTCTAAATACCGAAAAGGTCAGAAATTTTCTAAGTACCGAAATCATCAGAATTTTTCTAAGTACCGAAAACGTTAGAAATTTTCAAAGTACCGAAAAAGGCAGAAATTTTCTAAGTACAGATATCAACAGATTTTTTCTAAGTACCGAAATCGACAGAATTTTTCTAAGTACCGAAATCGACAGAATTTTTCTAAGTACTGAAATCGAAGAATTTTTCTAAGTACCGAAAACGTCAGAAATTTTCTAAGTATCGAAAACTTCTGAATGTTTTCTAAGTACCGAAATCGTCGGAATTTTTCTAAGTAAAGAAATCGTGAGAATTTTTCTAAGTACCAAATTCAACAGAATTTTTCTAAGTACCGATATCGACAGAATTTTTCTAAGTACCGAAATCGACAGAATTTTTCTAAGTACCGAAATCAACAGAATTTTTCTAAGTACCGGAATCAACAGAATTTTTCTAAGTACCGAAATCAACAGAATTTTTCTAAGTACCGAATTCGACAAAATTTTTCTAAGTACTGAAATCAACAGAATTTTTCTAAGTACCGAAATCAACAGAATTTTTCTAAGTTCCGAAATCGTTTGAAATTTTCTAAATACCGAAAAGGTCAGAAATTTTCTAAGTACCGAAATCATCAGAATTTTCTAAGTACCGAAAACGTTAGAAATTTTCAAAGTACCGAAAAAGGCAGAAATTTTCTAAGTACAGAAATCAACAGATTTTTTCTAAGTACCGAAATCGACAGAATTTTTCTAAGTACCGAAATCGACAGAATTTTTCTAAGTACCGAAATCAACAGAATTTTTCTAAGTACTGAAATCGGAAGAATTTTTCTAAGTACCGAAAACGTCAGAAATTTTCTAAGTATCGAAAACTTCTGAATGTTTTCTAAGTACCGAAATCGTCGGAATTTTTCTAAGTAAAGAAATCGTCAGAATTTTTCTAAGTACCGAAATCAACAGAATTTTTCTAAGTACCGAAATCAACAGAATTTTTCTAAGTTCCGAATTCGACAGAAATTTTCTAAGTACCGAAAACTTCTGAATGTTTTCTAAGTACCGATATCGAAGGAATTTTTCTAAGTACCGAAAACGTCAGAAATTTTCTAAGTACTGAAAACTTCTGAGTCTTTTCAAAGTTCCGAAAAAGGCAGAAATTTTCCATGTACAGAAATCATCAGAATTTTTCTAAGTACCGAAATCGACAGAATTTTTCGAAGTACCGAAATCAACAGAATTTTTCTAAGTACTGAAATCGGAAGAATTTTTCTAAGTACCGAAATCGTCAGAATTTTTCTAAGTACCGATAACGTCAGAAATTTTCTAAGTACCGAAAACTTCTGAATGTTTTCTAAGTTCCGAAAAAGGCAGAAATTTTCTAAGTACCGAAATCGTCGGAATATTTCTAAGTACCGAAATCGTCGGAATTTTTCTAAGTACCGAAATCGTTTGAAATTTTCTAAATACCGAAAAGGTCAGAAATTTTCTAAGTACCGAAATCATCAGAATTTTTCTAAGTACCGAAAACGTTAGAAATTTTCAAAGTACCGAAAACTTCTGAATGTTTTCTAAGTACCGAAATCGTCGGAATTTTTCTAAGTAAAGAAATCAACAGAATTTTTCTAACTACCGAATTCGACAAAATTTTTCTAAGTACCGAAATCAACAGAATTTTTCTAAGTACCAAATTCAACAGAATTTTTCTAAGTACCGAAATCGACAGAATTTGTCTAAGTACCGAAATCAACAGAATTTTTCTAACTACCGAATTCGACAAAATTTTTCTAAGTACCGAAATCGTCTGAATTTTTCTAAGTACCGAAATCGTTTGAAATTTTCTAAATACCGAAAAGGTCAGAAATTTTCTAAGTACCGAAATCATCAGAATTTTCTAAGTACCGAAAACGTTAGAAATTTTCAAACTACCGAAAAAGGCAGAAATTTTCCATGTACCGAAATCAACAGAATTTCTGTAAGTACCGAATTCGACAGAATTTTTCTAAGTACCGAAAACTTCTGAATGTTTTCTAAGTACCGAAAAAGGCAGAAATTTTCTAAGATCCGAAATCATCAGAATTTTTCTAAGTACCCAAATCTTCAGAATTTTTCTAAGTACCGAAATCAACAGAATTTTTCTGAGTACTGAAATCGGAAGAATTTTTCTAAGAACCGAAAACGTCAGAAATTTTCTAAGTATCGAAAACTTCTGAATGTTTTCTAAGTACCGAAATCGTCGGAATTTTTCTAAGTAAAGAAATCGTCAGAATTTTTCTAAGTACCAAATTCAACAGAATTTTTCTAAGTACCGAAATCGACAGAATTTGTCTAAGTACCGAAATCAACAGAATTTTTCTAAGTACCGAATTCGACAAAATTTTTCTAAGTACCGAAATCAACAGAATTTTTCTAAGTACTGAAATCGGAAGAATTTTTCTAAGTACCGAAAACGTCAGAAATTTTCTAAGTATCGAAAACTTCTGAATGTTTTCTAAGTACCGAAATCGTCAGAATTTTTCTAAGTACCGATATCGTCAGAAATTTTCTAAGTACCGAAAACTTCTGAATGTTTTCTAAGTTCCGAAAAAGGCAGAAATTTTCTAAGTACCGAAATCGTCGGAATATTTCTAAGTACCGAAATCGTCAGAATTTTTCTAAGAACCGAAATCGTTTGAAATTTTCTAAATACCGAAAAAGGCAGAAATTTTCTAAGTACAGATATCAACAGATTTTTTCTAAGTACCGAAATCGACAGAATTTTTCTAAGTACCGAAATCGACAGAATTTTTCTAAGTACTGAAATCGAAGAATTTTTCTAAGTACCGAAAACGTCAGAAATTTTCTAAGTATCGAAAACTTCTGAATGTTTTCTAAGTACCGAAATCGTCGGAATTTTTCTAAGTAAAGAAATCGTGAGAATTTTTCTAAGTACCAAATTCAACAGAATTTTTCTAAGTACCGATATCGACAGAATTTTTCTAAGTACCGAAATCGACAGAATTTTTCTAAGTACCGAAATCAACAGAATTTTTCTAAGTACCGGAATCAACAGAATTTTTCTAAGTACCGAAATCAACAGAATTTTTCTAAGTACCGAATTCGACAAAATTTTTCTAAGTACTGAAATCAACAGAATTTTTCTAAGTACCGAAATCAACAGAATTTTTCTAAGTTCCGAAATCGTTTGAAATTTTCTAAATACCGAAAAGGTCAGAAATTTTCTAAGTACCGAAATCATCAGAATTTTCTAAGTACCGAAAACGTTAGAAATTTTCAAAGTACCGAAAAAGGCAGAAATTTTCTAAGTACAGAAATCAACAGATTTTTTCTAAGTACCGAAATCGACAGAATTTTTCTAAGTACCGAAATCGACAGAATTTTTCTAAGTACCGAAATCAACAGAATTTTTCTAAGTACTGAAATCGGAAGAATTTTTCTAAGTACCGAAAACGTCAGAAATTTTCTAAGTATCGAAAACTTCTGAATGTTTTCTAAGTACCGATATCGAAGGAATTTTTCTAAGTACCGAAAACGTCAGAAATTTTCTAAGTACTGAAATTTTCTGAGTCTTTTCAAAGTACCGAAAAAGGCAGAAATTTTCCATGTACCGAAATCAACAGAATTTTTCTAAGTACCGAATTCGACAGAATTTTTCTAAGTACCGAAATCAACAGAATTTTTCTAAGTACTGAAATCGGAAGAATTTTTCTAAGTACCGAAAACGTCAGAAATTTTCTAAGTATCGAAAACTTCTGAATGTTTTCTAAGTACCGAAATCGTCAGAATTTTTCTAAGTACCGATATCGACAGAAATTTTCTAAGTACCGAAAACTTCTGAATGTTTTCTAAGTTCCGAAAAAGGCAGAAATTTTCTAAGTACCGAAATCGTCGGAATATTTCTAAGTACCGAAATCGTCAGAATTTTTCTAAGAACCGAAATCGTTTGAAATTTTCTAAATACCGAAAAGGTCAGAAATTTTCTAAGTACCGAAATCATCAGAATTTTTCTAAGTACCGAAAACGTTAGAAATTTTCAAAGTACCGAAAAAGGCAGAAATTTTCTAAGTACAGATATCAACAGATTTTTTCTAAGTACCGAAATCGACAGAATTTTTCTAAGTACCGAAATCAACAGAATTTTTCTAAGTACCGAAATCAACAGAATTTTTCTAAGTACTGAAATCGAAGAATTTTTCTAAGTACCGAAAACGTCAGAAATTTTCTAAGTATCGAAAACTTCTGAATGTTTTCTAAGTACCGAAATCGTCGGAATTTTTCTAAGTAAAGAAATCGTGAGAATTTTTCTAAGTACCAAATTCAACAGAATTTTTCTAAGTACCGATATCGACAGAATTTTTCTAAGTACCGAAATCGACAGAATTTTTCTAAGTACCGAAATCAACAGAATTTTTCTAAGTACCGAAATCAACAGAATTTTTCTAAGTACCGAAATCAACAGAATTTTTCTAAGTACCGAATTCGACAAAATTTTTCTAAGTACTGAAATCAACAGAATTTTTCTAAGTACCGAAATCAACAGAATTTTTCTAAGTTCCGAAATCGTTTGAAATTTTCTAAATACCGAAAAGGTTAGAAATTTTCTAAGTACCGAAATCATCAGAATTTTCTAAGTACCGAAAACGTTAGAAATTTTCAAAGTACCGAAAAAGGCAGAAATTTTCTAAGTACAGAAATCAACAGATTTTTTCTAAGTACCGAAATCGACAGAATTTTTCTAAGTACCGAAATCGACAGAATTTTTCTAAGTACCGAAATCAACAGAATTTTTCTAAGTACTGAAATCGGAAGAATTTTTCTAAGTACCGAAAACGTCAGAAATTTTCTAAGTATCGAAAACTTCTGAATGTTTTCTAAGTACCGAAATCGTCGGAATTTTTCTAAGTAAAGAAATCGTCAGAATTTTTCTAAGTACCGAAATCAACAGAATTTTTCTAAGTACCGAAATCAACAGAATTTTTCTAAGTTCCGAATTCGACAGAAATTTTCTAAGTACCGAAAACTTCTGAATGTTTTCTAAGTACCGATATCGAAGGAATTTTTCTAAGTACCGAAAACGTCAGAAATTTTCTAAGTACTGAAAACTTCTGAGTCTTTTCAAAGTTCCGAAAAAGGCAGAAATTTTCCATGTACAGAAATCATCAGAATTTTTCTAAGTACCGAAATCGACAGAATTTTTCGAAGTACCGAAATCAACAGAATTTTTCTAAGTACTGAAATCGGAAGAATTTTTCTAAGTACCGAAATCGTCAGAATTTTTCTAAGTACCGATAACGTCAGAAATTTTCTAAGTACCGAAAACTTCTGAATGTTTTCTAAGTTCCGAAAAAGGCAGAAATTTTCTAAGTACCGAAATCGTCGGAATATTTCTAAGTACCGAAATCGTCGGAATTTTTCTAAGTACCGAAATCGTTTGAAATTTTCTAAATACCGAAAAGGTCAGAAATTTTCTAAGTACCGAAATCATCAGAATTTTTCTAAGTACCGAAAACGTTAGAAATTTTCAAAGTACCGAAAACTTCTGAATGTTTTCTAAGTACCGAAATCGTCGGAATTTTTCTAAGTAAAGAAATCAACAGAATTTTTCTAACTACCGAATTCGACAAAATTTTTCTAAGTACCGAAATCAACAGAATTTTTCTAAGTACCAAATTCAACAGAATTTTTCTAAGTACCGAAATCGACAGAATTTGTCTAAGTACCGAAATCAACAGAATTTTTCTAACTACCGAATTCGACAAAATTTTTCTAAGTACCGAAATCAACAGAATTTTTCTAAGTACCGAAATCAACAGAATTTTTCTAAGTTCGGAATTCGACAGAATTTTTCTAAGTACCGAAAACTTCTGAATGTTTTCTAAGTACTGAAAAAGGCAGAAATTTTCTAAGTACCGAAAACTTCTGAATGTTTTCTAAGTACCGATATCGAAGGAATTTTTCTAAGTACCGAAAACGTCAGAAATTTTCTAAGTACTGAAAACTTCTGAGTCTTTTCAAAGTACCGAAAAAGGCAGAAATTTTCCATGTACCGAAATCAACAGAATTTTTCTAAGTACCGAAATCAACAGAATTTTTTTAAGTACCGAATTCGACAAAATTTTTCTAAGTACCGAAAACTTCTGAGTCTTTTCAAAGTACCGAAAAAGGCAGAAATTTTCCATGTGCCGAAATAAACAGAATTTTTCTAAGTACCGAATTCGACAGAATTTTTCTAAGTACCGAAAACTTCTGAATGTTTTCTAAGTACCGATATCGAAGGAATTTTTCTAAGTACCGAAAACGTCAGAAATTTTCTAAGTACTGAAATTTTCTGAGTCTTTTCAAAGTACCGAAAAAGGCAGAAATTTTCCATGTACCGAAATCAACAGAATTTTTCTAAGTACCGAATTCGACAGAATTTTTCTAAGTACCGAAATCAACAGAATTTTTCTAAGTACTGAAATCGGAAGAATTTTTCTAAGTACCGAAAACGTCAGAAATTTTCTAAGTATCGAAAACTTCTGAATGTTTTCTAAGTACCGAAATCGTCAGAATTTTTCTAAGTACCGATATCGTCAGAAATTTTCTAAGTACCGAAAACTTCTGAATGTTTTCTAAGTTCCGAAAAAGGCAGAAATTTTCTAAGTACCGAAATCGTCGGAATATTTCTAAGTACCGAAATCGTCAGAATTTTTCTAAGAACCGAAATCGTTTGAAATTTTCTAAATACCGAAAAGGTCAGAAATTTTCTAAGTACCGAAATCATCAGAATTTTTCTAAGTACCGAAAACGTTAGAAATTTTCAAAGTACCGAAAAAGGCAGAAATTTTCTAAGTACAGATATCAACAGATTTTTTCTAAGTACCGAAATCGACAGAATTTTTCTAAGTACCGAAATCGACAGAATTTTTCTAAGTACTGAAATCGAAGAATTTTTCTAAGTACCGAAAACGTCAGAAATTTTCTAAGTATCGAAAACTTCTGAATGTTTTCTAAGTACCGAAATCGTCGGAATTTTTCTAAGTAAAGAAATCGTGAGAATTTTTCTAAGTACCAAATTCAACAGAATTTTTCTAAGTACCGATATCGACAGAATTTTTCTAAGTACCGAAATCGACAGAATTTTTCTAAGTACCGAAATCAACAGAATTTTTCTAAGTACCGGAATCAACAGAATTTTTCTAAGTACCGAAATCAACAGAATTTTTCTAAGTACCGAATTCGACAAAATTTTTCTAAGTACTGAAATCAACAGAATTTTTCTAAGTACCGAAATCAACAGAATTTTTCTAAGTTCCGAAATCGTTTGAAATTTTCTAAATACCGAAAAGGTCAGAAATTTTCTAAGTACCGAAATCATCAGAATTTTCTAAGTACCGAAAACGTTAGAAATTTTCAAAGTACCGAAAAAGGCAGAAATTTTCTAAGTACAGAAATCAACAGATTTTTTCTAAGTACCGAAATCGACAGAATTTTTCTAAGTACCGAAATCGACAGAATTTTTCTAAGTACCGAAATCAACAGAATTTTTCTAAGTACTGAAATCGGAAGAATTTTTCTAAGTACCGAAAACGTCAGAAATTTTCTAAGTATCGAAAACTTCTGAATGTTTTCTAAGTACCGAAATCGTCGGAATTTTTCTAAGTAAAGAAATCGTCAGAATTTTTCTAAGTACCGAAATCAACAGAATTTTTCTAAGTACCGAAATCAACAGAATTTTTCTAAGTTCCGAATTCGACAGAAATTTTCTAAGTACCGAAAACTTCTGAATGTTTTCTAAGTACCGATATCGAAGGAATTTTTCTAAGTACCGAAAACGTCAGAAATTTTCTAAGTACTGAAAACTTCTGAGTCTTTTCAAAGTTCCGAAAAAGGCAGAAATTTTCCATGTACAGAAATCATCAGAATTTTTCTAAGTACCGAAATCGACAGAATTTTTCGAAGTACCGAAATCAACAGAATTTTTCTAAGTACTGAAATCGGAAGAATTTTTCTAAGTACCGAAATCGTCAGAATTTTTCTAAGTACCGATAACGTCAGAAATTTTCTAAGTACCGAAAACTTCTGAATGTTTTCTAAGTTCCGAAAAAGGCAGAAATTTTCTAAGTACCGAAATCGTCGGAATATTTCTAAGTACCGAAATCGTCGGAATTTTTCTAAGTACCGAAATCGTTTGAAATTTTCTAAATACCGAAAAGGTCAGAAATTTTCTAAGTACCGAAATCATCAGAATTTTTCTAAGTACCGAAAACGTTAGAAATTTTCAAAGTACCGAAAACTTCTGAATGTTTTCTAAGTACCGAAATCGTCGGAATTTTTCTAAGTAAAGAAATCAACAGAATTTTTCTAACTACCGAATTCGACAAAATTTTTCTAAGTACCGAAATCAACAGAATTTTTCTAAGTACCAAATTCAACAGAATTTTTCTAAGTACCGAAATCGACAGAATTTGTCTAAGTACCGAAATCAACAGAATTTTTCTAACTACCGAATTCGACAAAATTTTTCTAAGTACCGAAATCGTCTGAATTTTTCTAAGTACCGAAATCGTTTGAAATTTTCTAAATACCGAAAAGGTCAGAAATTTTCTAAGTACCGAAATCATCAGAATTTTCTAAGTACCGAAAACGTTAGAAATTTTCAAACTACCGAAAAAGGCAGAAATTTTCCATGTACCGAAATCAACAGAATTTCTGTAAGTACCGAATTCGACAGAATTTTTCTAAGTACCGAAAACTTCTGAATGTTTTCTAAGTACCGAAAAAGGCAGAAATTTTCTAAGATCCGAAATCATCAGAATTTTTCTAAGTACCCAAATCTTCAGAATTTTTCTAAGTACCGAAATCAACAGAATTTTTCTGAGTACTGAAATCGGAAGAATTTTTCTAAGAACCGAAAACGTCAGAAATTTTCTAAGTATCGAAAACTTCTGAATGTTTTCTAAGTACCGAAATCGTCGGAATTTTTCTAAGTAAAGAAATCGTCAGAATTTTTCTAAGTACCAAATTCAACAGAATTTTTCTAAGTACCGAAATCGACAGAATTTGTCTAAGTACCGAAATCAACAGAATTTTTCTAAGTACCGAATTCGACAAAATTTTTCTAAGTACCGAAATCAACAGAATTTTTCTAAGTACTGAAATCGGAAGAATTTTTCTAAGTACCGAAAACGTCAGAAATTTTCTAAGTATCGAAAACTTCTGAATGTTTTCTAAGTACCGAAATCGTCAGAATTTTTCTAAGTACCGATATCGTCAGAAATTTTCTAAGTACCGAAAACTTCTGAATGTTTTCTAAGTTCCGAAAAAGGCAGAAATTTTCTAAGTACCGAAATCGTCGGAATATTTCTAAGTACCGAAATCGTCAGAATTTTTCTAAGAACCGAAATCGTTTGAAATTTTCTAAATACCGAAAAGGTCAGAAATTTTCTAAGTACCGAAATCATCAGAATTTTTCTAAGTACCGAAAACGTTAGAAATTTTCAAAGTACCGAAAAAGGCAGAAATTTTCTAAGTACAGATATCAACAGATTTTTTCTAAGTACCGAAATCGACAGAATTTTTCTAAGTACCGAAATCGACAGAATTTTTCTAAGTACTGAAATCGAAGAATTTTTCTAAGTACCGAAAACGTCAGAAATTTTCTAAGTATCGAAAACTTCTGAATGTTTTCTAAGTACCGAAATCGTCGGAATTTTTCTAAGTAAAGAAATCGTGAGAATTTTTCTAAGTACCAAATTCAACAGAATTTTTCTAAGTACCGATATCGACAGAATTTTTCTAAGTACCGAAATCGACAGAATTTTTCTAAGTACCGAAATCAACAGAATTTTTCTAAGTACCGGAATCAACAGAATTTTTCTAAGTACCGAAATCAACAGAATTTTTCTAAGTACCGAATTCGACAAAATTTTTCTAAGTACTGAAATCAACAGAATTTTTCTAAGTACCGAAATCAACAGAATTTTTCTAAGTTCCGAAATCGTTTGAAATTTTCTAAATACCGAAAAGGTCAGAAATTTTCTAAGTACCGAAATCATCAGAATTTTCTAAGTACCGAAAACGTTAGAAATTTTCAAAGTACCGAAAAAGGCAGAAATTTTCTAAGTACAGAAATCAACAGATTTTTTCTAAGTACCGAAATCGACAGAATTTTTCTAAGTACCGAAATCGACAGAATTTTTCTAAGTACCGAAATCAACAGAATTTTTCTAAGTACTGAAATCGGAAGAATTTTTCTAAGTACCGAAAACGTCAGAAATTTTCTAAGTATCGAAAACTTCTGAATGTTTTCTAAGTACCGAAATCGTCAGAATTTTTCTAAGTACCGATATCGTCAGAAATTTTCTAAGTACCGAAAACTTCTGAATGTTTTCTAAGTTCCGAAAAAGGCAGAAATTTTCTAAGTACCGAAATCGTCGGAATATTTCTAAGTACCGAAATCGTCAGAATTTTTCTAAGAACCGAAATCGTTTGAAATTTTCTAAATACCGAAAAGGTCAGAAATTTTCTAAGTACCGAAATCATCAGAATTTTTCTAAGTACCGAAAACGTTAGAAATTTTCAAAGTACCGAAAAAGGCAGAAATTTTCTAAGTACAGATATCAACAGATTTTTTCTAAGTACCGAAATCGACAGAATTTTTCTAAGTACCGAAATCGACAGAATTTTTCTAAGTACTGAAATCGAAGAATTTTTCTAAGTACCGAAAACGTCAGAAATTTTCTAAGTATCGAAAACTTCTGAATGTTTTCTAAGTACCGAAATCGTCGGAATTTTTCTAAGTAAAGAAATCGTGAGAATTTTTCTAAGTACCAAATTCAACAGAATTTTTCTAAGTACCGATATCGACAGAATTTTTCTAAGTACCGAAATCGACAGAATTTTTCTAAGTACCGAAATCAACAGAATTTTTCTAAGTACCGGAATCAACAGAATTTTTCTAAGTACCGAAATCAACAGAATTTTTCTAAGTACCGAATTCGACAAAATTTTTCTAAGTACTGAAATCAACAGAATTTTTCTAAGTACCGAAATCAACAGAATTTTTCTAAGTTCCGAAATCGTTTGAAATTTTCTAAATACCGAAAAGGTCAGAAATTTTCTAAGTACCGAAATCATCAGAATTTTCTAAGTACCGAAAACGTTAGAAATTTTCAAAGTACCGAAAAAGGCAGAAATTTTCTAAGTACAGAAATCAACAGATTTTTTCTAAGTACCGAAATCGACAGAATTTTTCTAAGTACCGAAATCGACAGAATTTTTCTAAGTACCGAAATCAACAGAATTTTTCTAAGTACTGAAATCGGAAGAATTTTTCTAAGTACCGAAAACGTCAGAAATTTTCTAAGTATCGAAAACTTCTGAATGTTTTCTAAGTACCGAAATCGTCGGAATTTTTCTAAGTAAAGAAATCGTCAGAATTTTTCTAAGTACCGAAATCAACAGAATTTTTCTAAGTACCGAAATCAACAGAATTTTTCTAAGTTCCGAATTCGACAGAAATTTTCTAAGTACCGAAAACTTCTGAATGTTTTCTAAGTACCGATATCGAAGGAATTTTTCTAAGTACCGAAAACGTCAGAAATTTTCTAAGTACTGAAAACTTCTGAGTCTTTTCAAAGTTCCGAAAAAGGCAGAAATTTTCCATGTACAGAAATCATCAGAATTTTTCTAAGTACCGAAATCGACAGAATTTTTCGAAGTACCGAAATCAACAGAATTTTTCTAAGTACTGAAATCGGAAGAATTTTTCTAAGTACCGAAATCGTCAGAATTTTTCTAAGTACCGATAACGTCAGAAATTTTCTAAGTACCGAAAACTTCTGAATGTTTTCTAAGTTCCGAAAAAGGCAGAAATTTTCTAAGTACCGAAATCGTCGGAATATTTCTAAGTACCGAAATCGTCGGAATTTTTCTAAGTACCGAAATCGTTTGAAATTTTCTAAATACCGAAAAGGTCAGAAATTTTCTAAGTACCGAAATCATCAGAATTTTTCTAAGTACCGAAAACGTTAGAAATTTTCAAAGTACCGAAAACTTCTGAATGTTTTCTAAGTACCGAAATCGTCGGAATTTTTCTAAGTAAAGAAATCAACAGAATTTTTCTAACTACCGAATTCGACAAAATTTTTCTAAGTACCGAAATCAACAGAATTTTTCTAAGTACCAAATTCAACAGAATTTTTCTAAGTACCGAAATCGACAGAATTTGTCTAAGTACCGAAATCAACAGAATTTTTCTAACTACCGAATTCGACAAAATTTTTCTAAGTACCGAAATCAACAGAATTTTTCTAAGTACCGAAATCAACAGAATTTTTCTAAGTTCGGAATTCGACAGAATTTTTCTAAGTACCGAAAACTTCTGAATGTTTTCTAAGTACTGAAAAAGGCAGAAATTTTCTAAGTACCGAAAACTTCTGAATGTTTTCTAAGTACCGATATCGAAGGAATTTTTCTAAGTACCGAAAACGTCAGAAATTTTCTAAGTACTGAAAACTTCTGAGTCTTTTCAAAGTACCGAAAAAGGCAGAAATTTTCCATGTACCGAAATCAACAGAATTTTTCTAAGTACCGAAATCAACAGAATTTTTTTAAGTACCGAATTCGACAAAATTTTTCTAAGTACCGAAAACTTCTGAGTCTTTTCAAAGTACCGAAAAAGGCAGAAATTTTCCATGTGCCGAAATAAACAGAATTTTTCTAAGTACCGAATTCGACAGAATTTTTCTAAGTACCGAAAACTTCTGAATGTTTTCTAAGTATCGAAAACTTCTGAATGTTTTCTAAGTACCGAAATCGTCAGAATTTTTCTAAGTACCGAAAAGGTCAGAATTTTTCTAAGTACCGAATTCGACAGAATTTTTCTAAGTACCGAAATCAACAGAATTTATCTAAGTACTGAAATCGGAAGAATTTTTCTAAGTACCGAAAACGTCAGAAATTTTCTAAGTATCGAAAACTTCTGAATGTTTTCTAAGTACCGAAATCGTCAGAATTTTTCTAAGTACCGAAAAGGTCAGAAATTTTCCAAGTACCGAAATCGTCAGAATTTTGTAAGTACCGAAGTCGTCGGAATGTTTTCTAAGTACCGAAAACGTCTGAAATTTTCAAAGTACCGAAAAAGGCAGAAATTTTCTAAGTACCGAAATCAACAGAATTTTTAAAAGTACCGAAATCAACAGAATTTTTCTAAGTACCGAATTCGACAGAATTTTTCTAAGTACCGAAATCGTCTGAATTTTTCAAAGAACCGATTACGTCAGAAATTTTCTATGTACCGAAATCGTCGGAATATTTCTAAGTACCGAAATCGTCTGAATTTTTCTAAGTACCGAAAAAGGTAGAAATTTTCTAAGTACTGAAATCGGAAGAATTTTTCTAAGTACCGAAAACGTCAGAAATTTTCTAAGTATCGAAAACTTCTGAATGTTTTCTAAGTACCGAAATCGTCAGAATTTTTCTAAGTACCGAAATCGTCTGAATTTTTCTAAGTACCGAATTCGTTTGAAATTTTCTAAATACCGAAATGGTCAGAAATTTTCTTAGTACCGAAATCATCACAATTTTTCTAAGTTCCGAAAACGTCAGAAATTTTCAAAGTACCGAAAAAGGCAGAAATTTTCTAAGTACCGAAAAGGTCAGAAATTTTCCAAGTACCGAAATCGTCAGAATTTTTTAAGTACCGAAATCGTCGGAATGTTTTCTAAGTACCGAAAACGTCTGAAATTTTAAAAGTACCGAAAAAGGCAGAAATTTTCTAAGTACCGAAATCAACAGAATTTTTCTAAGTACCGAAATCGACAGAATTTTTCTAAGTACCGAAATCAACAGAATTTTTCTAAATACCGAATTCGACAGAATTTTTCTAAGTACCGAAATCGTCAGAATTTTTCTGAGTACCGATAACGTCAGAAATTTTCTAAGTACCGAAAACTTCTGAATGTTTTCTAAGTACCGATATCGAAGGAATTTTTCTAAGTACCGAAAACGTCAGAAATTTTCTAAGTACTGAAAACTTCTGAGTCTTTTCAAAGTACCGAAAAAGGCAGAAATTTTCCATGTACCGAAATCAACAGAATTTTTCTAAGTACCAAATTCAACAGAATTTTTCTAAGTACCGAAATCGACAGAATTTGTCTAAGTACCGAAATCAACAGAATTTTTCTAACTACCGAATTCGACAAAATTTTTCTAAGTACCGAAAACTTCTGAATGTTTTCTAAGTACTGAAAAAGGCAGAAATTTTCTAAGTACCGAAAACTTCTGAATGTTTTCTAAGTACCGATATCGAAGGAATTTTTCTAAGTACCGAAAACGTCAGAAATTTTCTAAGTACTGAAAACTTCTGAGTCTTTTCAAAGTACCGAAAAAGGCAGAAATTTTCCATGTACCGAAATCAACAGAATTTTTCTAAGTACCGAAATCAACAGAATTTTTTTAAGTACCGAATTCGACAAAATTTTTCTATGTACCGAAAACTTCTGAGTCTTTTCAAAGTACCGAAAAAGGCAGAAATTTTCCATGTGCCGAAATAAACAGAATTTTTCTAAGTACCGAATTCGACAGAATTTTTCTAAGTACCGAAAACTTCTGAATGTTTTCTAAGTATCGAAAACTTCTGAATGTTTTCTAAGTACCGAAATCGTCAGAATTTTTCTAAGTACCGAAAAGGTCAGAATTTTTCTAAGTACCGAATTCGACAGAATTTTTCTAAGTACCGAAATCAACAGAATTTATCTAAGTACTGAAATCGGAAGAATTTTTCTAAGTACCGAAAACGTCAGAAATTTTCTAAGTATCGAAAACTTCTGAATGTTTTCTAAGTACCGAAATCGTCAGAATTTTTCTAAGTACCGAAAAGGTCAGAAATTTTCCAAGTACCGAAATCGTCAGAATTTTGTAAGTACCGAAGTCGTCGGAATGTTTTCTAAGTACCGAAAACGTCTGAAATTTTCAAAGTACCGAAAAAGGCAGAAATTTTCTAAGTACCGAAATCAACAGAATTTTTAAAAGTACCGAAATCAACAGAATTTTTCTAAGTACCGAATTCGACAGAATTTTTCTAAGTACCGAAATCGTCTGAATTTTTCAAAGAACCGATTACGTCAGAAATTTTCTAAGTACCGAAAACCTCTGAATGTTTTCTAAGTTTCGAAAAAGGCAGAAATTTTCTATGTACCGAAATCGTCGGAATATTTCTAAGTACCGAAATCAACAGAATTTTTCTAAGTACTGAAATCGGAAGAATTTTTCTAAGTACCGAAAACGTCAGAAATTTTCTAAGTATCGAAAACTTCTGAATGTTTTCTAAGTACCGAAATCGTCAGAATTTTTCTAAGTACCGAAATCGTCTGAATTTTTCTAAGTACCGAATTCGTTTGAAATTTTCTAAATACCGAAATGGTCAGAAATTTTCTTAGTACCGAAATCAACAGAATTTTTCTAAGTACCGAAATCGACAGAATTTTTCTAAGTACCGAAATCAACAGAATTTTTCTAAATACCGAATTCGACAGAATTTTTCTAAGTACCGAAATCGTCAGAATTTTTCTGAGTACCGATAACGTCAGAAATTTTCTAAGTACCGAAAACTTCTGAATGTTTTCTAAGTACCGATATCGAAGGAATTTTTCTAAGTACCGAAAACGTCAGAAATTTTCTAAGTACTGAAAACTTCTGAGTCTTTTCAAAGTACCGAAAAAGGCAGAAATTTTCCATGTACCGAAATCAACAGAATTTTTCTAAGTACCGAATTCGACAGAATTTTTCTAAGTACCGAAATCAACAGAATTTTTTTAAGTACCGAATTCGACAAAATTTTTCTAAGTACCGAAAACTTCTAGGTCTTTTCAAAGTACCGAAAAAGGCAGAAATTTTCCATGTGCCGAAATAAACAGAATTTTTCTAAGTACCGAATTCGACAGAATTTTTCTAAGTACGGAAAACTTCTGAATGTTTTCTAAGTTTCGAAAACTTCTGAATGTTTTCTAAGTACCGAAATCGTCAGAATTTTTCTAAGTACCGAAAAGGTCAGAATTTTTCTAAGTACCGAATTCGACAGAATTTTTCTAAGTACCGAAATCAACAGAATTTATCTAAGTACTGAAATCGGAAGAATTTTTCTAAGTACCGAAAACGTCAGAAATTTTCTAAGTATCGAAAACTTCTGAATGTTTTCTAAGTACCGAAATCGTCAGAATTTTTCTAAGTACCGAAAAGGTCAGAAATTTTCCAAGTACCGAAATCGTCAGAATTTTGTAAGTACCGAAGTCGTCGGAATGTTTTCTAAGTACCGAAAACGTCTGAAATTTTCAAAGTACCGAAAAAGGCAGAAATTTTCTAAGTACCGAAATCAACAGAATTTTTAAAAGTACCGAAATCAACAGAATTTTTCTAAGTACCGAATTCGACAGAATTTTTCTAAGTACCGAAATCGTCTGAATTTTTCAAAGAACCGATTACGTCAGAAATTTTCTAAGTACCGAAAACCTCTGAATGTTTTCTAAGTTTCGAAAAAGGTAGAAATTTTCTAAGATCCTAAATCATCAGAATTTTTCTAAGTACCGAAATCGACAGAATTTTTCTAAGTACCGAAATCAACAGAATTTTTCTAAGTACTGAAATCGGAAGAATTTTTCTAAGTACCGAAAACGTCAGAAATTTTCTAAGTATCGAAAACTTCTGAATGTTTTCTAAGTACCGAAATCGTCAGAATTTTTCTAAGTACCGAAATCGTCTGAATTTTTCTAAGTACCGAATTCGTTTGAAATTTTCTAAATACCGAAATGGTCAGAAATTTTCTTAGTACCGAAATCATCACAATTTTTCTAAGTTCCGAAAACGTCAGAAATTTTCAAAGTTCCGAAAAAGGCAGAAATTTTCTAAGTACCGAAATCAACAGAATTTTTCTAAGTTCCGAAATTGACAGAATTTTTCTAAGTACCGAAATCAACAGAATTTCTCTAAGTACCGAAATCGACAAAATTTTTCTAAGTACCGAAAACTTCTGAGTCGATGGGCAAAGTTAGCCGGGGCGTACATCCGCCCCTTTCGGGCGGAATACCCCGGCGACGAGGCCTGTTCGATTTGGAGCACTCTAGGGGGCGCCTAGACCGCGCGCTCTCGGCTCCGAGTTCAACCCTGTGGGTGTGATGCACGGGTGCCAAATCGTCTGTAGACGACTTAGGTACTAGTCTGGATGTTGTACGTAGTAGAGCAGCTACCATACTGCGATCTATTGAGACTCGTCCTCTGACTGGAAGGTTTGTAAAGCTTCATTCAAGCTTTAAAACCTTAAAAAAAAATTTTTTTTTAAGACCTTATTTGATCGTGTGTGCGAATTTCGTACTTTGAATCGAGTCTTTCTAATCATTAAGTAAAATTTTTTTTTACTTTAAAAGACAATATTTGATCGTGTGTGCTGATTTCGAACGGTATTTGATCGTGTGTGCGAATTTCGAACGGTATTTGATCGTGTGTGCGACTTCGAACGGTATTTGATCGTGTGTGCGAATTTCGAACATTGACGCTTTTGTGGAGTTTTGGGGGCCTTTGAATAATTTTGATTTCAAAAAGCAGTTCCTTTCTTGCACAAGTAAGTAAAAAAAACTTTTTATTTCGTACACACAATATTTTTTTTTTAAAAAAAAAGGGGTTTGCTTATAAAACACTTTAGTGTTGGCAATGAATGGGTGATCGGGTAAAGCTAAGGGTAGTGGCGCTAGTGGTTAAATTGCTCTCGCAAGACTTCCGGGTTACATTTCTGACAGCTCTTATGAATGGTACAATTATGTTTAGATTTGAACCCAAATTACAATAACAAAACTGCATAGAATATTAAGCTTGTTCACACATCGCCTCGTAGTCATAACATAAGCGGAGGGATACACCGGAAATTTTCTAAATTTCTTCCGGTTTAAGGACGCTTGTTATTGTTTACATTAGCCGCCATCGCTTTCATTGCAAAGCTTTTTGGGGCGGGGGGGGGGCGCTTTGACATCACGCATTCTTGACTCGATATTTTTAGCATTATTTAATTTTGAATAAATAGAAAGAAATTATTGATTAAATGCTTGGAATAGATCTTATTTAATGTAACTTTTTAATTCAATAAGTGTAAAACTTTAGTAAAGTATATATAAAACTTGGACTTAAGGATCACCGAAGCGCATCATCGGGCGCGGTCAGTATTTGGGAGGGTGACCGTCTTTTTCCATTCATTGGAGCTTTTCATTTTATTTATTAAATTAACTTAGGCAAGGATTATTATTTTATTGCTTCAAATTTGAATCTGTGTCATGTGCATTTTTAACAACAAATATTGTTGTTATTTAATTGTTATTAAATGATAGAACTCACTGAAAGTACAGTCGAAAAGCATAGTTTTTAAAAGTGGGCGAGGCTACAGGACACATTTTGAAAAGAGCTGAAAACCTTTTTTTTTTTTAATTTCAATTTATTCAAAGTAAAACTATTCTTTCTTTGGTTTATTCTTTGTATTATTTAATTAGAAGATAAATCAATGGAAACATACAAAAATATAGATTATTACTCAATATTATACTCCTTAAGATGCCTAGCCGACTCTTCACTATAAATGAATTTGCACTCAGTGAAGCTAAACAAACATACAATTGAAATAAAGTACTCTTCACTAAAGTAACAGTAAAAGAGAGGTTTCTATCTATTTAATATGCCTTTGAAATAAACACTGAATTTTCACAACTGCTGATTGACATTTGAAAAAAGTATATTTTAAAATAAAGACAATTAGTTTCTAATTTAATAGCTAAATACACGAACTCTTTACTGAGAAAGAATTTGGATAATGTGGTTTCAGTTGCGAATTAACATATCTCGTGGTTTATTAGAAGTGTTGTAAGAGGCACAAAATTTTGATGACAAACTCCTTAAAAACCGAAGTCAAGCATCATCGGGCGCGGTCAGTACTTGGGAGGGTGACCGCCTATTAAATTCTCTTATTCTAAAGTGTTTAAACATAAAATTCAGGTATATAAATTCGTTAATGGATATTCGATAAAATATGATTTCTTTTTTAATACTTCGAGAATTTTTTGCACTCATGTTTAAAAAGTGTGCGTAACATTTATTCATAGTTAAATAATGCTTTAAATATAAAATGTTTGTTTTCAATTAAATTGCGCAGCATGTGCAACAAAAATATTTTTTAATTAACACAAAATCACTTGTTTCTTTTAGTTAAATGATTTTGTAATGCTTTATTTTAACTGTTTTAAATAAGTGATGAATAATTTCCACTTTTTATTACGAAATAAATAATTTGAAAAATTTTCAGTCGAAAATGCAATTTGCATACGTTCCCTTTGGTCGATTGTGCAAGTTGTATACGGTCCCTTTTAATAGTTACCCTTCTTTTCGCTACCCCTCTTTAACAAGTGCTGGCCTTAGCTGGCTTCCTATTGGTCGTCATCTACTCACCCTTCGCTCCTATTGGCCGTTGCTCAAAACCCTCTTAAAATATCTTAAAATGCTGATAGAAACCGCCTGATAGAAACTGCATTTTTTTCATTTTCATTTTCCTATAACCGAGCTCTCACAAGAAGCGATCCCGTAGCGGTTTTCTGTTATTATACAGGCTCCGCGAGAAGCGATCCTGCGTTGTTGAAGCAGACGTGCAGTTACTGAGAAGATTTTGGAGCCCCAGTGGTAAATATAATCAAGGATCTCATTTTTGAGATGGAGAGGAGAAGTAGCGAGAGTGGTAGCGGAAGAGTGGCCGGCGAGTGCGTCGGAAGCAGCGGTGGCTTGCCGCTGGGCTTCGCGGCGGTACCCGGTCTAGACGTAGCGGTTCACGCATCAGGGGCAAATGCGATGAACGGAGAGAGCGTTAGGCAATATTTAGAGGCTTTCACACATTATTAGAGTCTTTCACACATAGACTTTCTACTTTTTCGTTCCACTGCCTCGTTTTAAAGTTTTTGCACATTTTCTTTATCTGTCTGTTAAGGTCAATATATTCCTCCTTAAATTGAGAATCTGATGTTGTTTGAAATCTCTTCCTACACCAGTTTCGTTGTTTGATAAGGTATTGAATTTCTGGTGGGAGCCTTAGGAAGTTGACCTTATACTCTCTAGAGGTACTTGCTTCGGTATGAGCCTCTTGTATGGAAGTTTGGTAGTGCCTTATTGCGTTATCAATGCAGTCAGTTGTATCTAGATTTTGTTCTGCTATTTTGTTTCTTTTTAGGATATTTTCATAAAGGTTCCAGTTAGTACTGTTAATCATTCTTGGGCTTTTTTCAATTGTTACGCCAACAGAGGTTAAAACAGGATGATGATCTGATGAAAGATCATTTATCGTACTTGCAGCCATTGGTACTTTCATATTAGTTAAAGCAAAGTCTGATATGTCGGGAATCTGATTTCTCATTACTGGGTAGTATGTGGGCTCTAAAGGTGCTACCACTGTGAGAGAGTATTTATTGACCAACTTTTTTAAGTTTATTCCATTTACATTCGACTTGTTACAGCCCCAGATCGTGTGTTTGGAATTGTAGTCGCCAGCTACAATTGTGTCATAACCGCCTTCAAACATACTCTTTAGCTGTGCCTCTGATATGGTATGAGTGGGTGCGTTGAAAAGACCCGCTATTTTAATTGTATCATTGTTGTAGTTTAATAGGATAGATACATACTCAATACCATTTTCGTTTATCTGATCATACTCATTATGATTCAGACTGTTCTTAGCTAGGATCGCTACTCCTCCACCTCTGTATCTTCTGTCACATCTATATGTTGTGTAATTAGGGACTTTAATATTACACTGTTTGCTTAGGTGAGTTTCCGTGATAACAAATACGTCGGGATCGTATTCTGTTATAAACTCTTTTAGCTCCACTAACTTATTTTTCAGTCCGTTTGCGTTCCAGTTGAACAAATTCAAGTGGCTTTTCCTTGTGTTTGTTCTATTCATCATGAGCTATGGATTTCAAGGTTTTTAACAGGTCAATCAAGCCTTCTTTTTTAATCGAATTAACCAGATTGTCAGTATCATACTCTCTTTTTGTGGTCCCCTCTCCACACTTAAGACATTTTATGTCTTGATTGCAAGAATCCTGCACGTGATTGAATCCTTGGCATCTGTAACACTGGGTTACATGATTGGTCCTGCCTTTGTACGATTCAACTTTGATCTTTAAGTTCATGAGGAAGATTAGATCAAATATCTCTTTACTTTTCTCTGTCTTGGCCATCGTCACTATGAAAAGTGGGAGTTTCTTGAGTGCCCCATCTCTGAAACTTTTCATTTGCTTAACCTTTTGTAAGGTGAATCCTTGTTCAATAAGTGCACTCTCAACTTCGCTTATCTCTGTGGTCGCAGGGATGTCTTTTAGGACCACCCTAAGCGGTTTTTCTGTTTGCAGTTTGAATGTGTGAAACTTTACGTTAATCTCTCTGAAATATCGGGTAACCATCGATAGTCATCTTCACATGATAAATTTAGTTTCAAAGTGTCCCCGAATACTTTTCCGGTAAATCCATTAATATGGATTTCTCTAAGTATCTTACTTATCGTTGTCCAGGTTTGGCTGTTATCGTTTATTATTATCGGAGGGACTTTCCGTTTCTTGTTCTTTTGAAGTTGGAAATTGCTTTCCAACTCCATATCTTCCAAATCACTTTCTGAGGCCGCTTCCTCACCTTCCACCTCTTTCTCTAACACTTCCACAACCTCTTTTGCTACTACTTTAGGTTTCTTTGTCTGATTACTATGTTTGTCATCGCTATCAGACGATACCGTGTTTACTTTCTTATCATCACCATTTAAGCCAACTTTTCTGCTATTGTTAGCCTTTTTCCTCTTTTTTGAGGCAACGTTTGCATAGGTTTGTTTTGCATTAGCCGTCGTTTCTTTGACCGGTTCTGTCATTTTCTCTTTTACAGTAGGAGTGGGCATCTCCTCTCTCTGAGTCAACGCTTTTGGCAAATGTCTATTCTCTTGTCTCAACTTCTCATTCTCTGCCGTGAGATTATCAATCTTGCGATTTAACTCAGCCATTACTTCTCGCAACCCTTACAACTCTTCTACCATACTAGCCAGTGCCCCATCACTGCTACTTTTACTTACACTCACGTTACCCCCGCGTTTTCATTCTCATTCAATGATATTTTTTTTACTTACCAAGTTTAATTTTTGGCATTACAAAAAAAGAAACCAAGTTTTCTGATGAAAAATTGCATGGTTTAAATAAAGTATGGTCTAGATTTTGTTGAAATTTACCTGATATACCTGAAAATGTCAGTGAATTTTTTTTTCTGAGATTGAGTGGGAACCCTGTATAATTTTAGATTGATCATGTTTTGTACTAGGTTTATTATTCATTACTCAATTTTAAAGAACCTTCCATTATTTTGGCACATCTCCCTCCCCCATGTCAGGGCCATCCTCCTTTTTACAGCCCAGTACAAGCTAGCTTTTGTTTAATTTTTCTCAAGAGTTGAAACATGTTTTTCAAAGGGGGGTCAACTGTCAAAGGGTAACTTTGGCTGAATTCTCTGCTGCTATGGCGGGTGATTAGAATATTTACACTGTTCATTTATTTTAGCAAATAAGATGTGTAATATTTCATATTGTTCTTTGGTTTCTTTTCAGTTAAATTTTTCTTGAATTTGCAATTAGTGGATATTTGAAATTTATTTCTTCATTTCAGGATGAGAAAACACCAACTGCCCTTTTATCTGAACCAGTTAATGAGTGGAATGCTGAGCAAGTAGCTCTTTGGCTGCAAGCACTTGGTTTTGATCATCATGTTCCCCAATTTTTAGCCTCTGACATAACAGGCCAAATTTTGCTGCAGATTGATAGTTCACGATTAAAAGTAAGTTTTAAATATCTTATTGATGCATTAATTTGTTCTAAAAATAACCCTTAGAGAAGATTTAACAATTATATTGCTGGACACACACTCTAAATATTCTGAATGGGCATGCATTTTTTTATTCTTTTATGCCTGGCTAGGAGTAAATATTTAGTCAGAATTGCCTCAAAAAACACCAATTTAGTGCCTTTTTCAGAGTATTTTATAAATGAAAATGTATGAAATTAAATTATCTTATTTTTTATTTATTATCTTAATTATTATTTTTTTTATTAAGCAAAATAAACCCTAATTGCTGCAAATAAAAAATAATTTATATAAAAGTTGAAATATGAAAGCAAAAAGGAGAGTGTTATAATAATTCTAACTAAATATCTGCATCAAATCTTTTATGAAATTCAACAATGATTCTTTTTACTTGTAAAATCATGATTAAAATCCGTTCCTACTTAATTTCGCATTTCCTTTTACTGTTTTGTCTTTCTGGTAAGTAGGAAGTAATTGCAATAAGTTTCTTAAAATGAACAGTAACATTTATGTTTTTATTAAAAAGCATTCTCTTTTCAGCCTTGCTATTTTCGAGTTTTTCAAATTGTTAAATAAGAAAATATAGAGGGCATTATGTCATTATTCTTATGATATACTTGTTTTAATAATAAGCTATATTTATCTGAATTGTTAAATTTGGGCTGATTTAAATTTTTAAAAATTTAATTAAAAATTGAAGCATTCTACTAAAAGTTCCGTTTATTGTAAAAAAAATGTATAATTATCCTTAAAACTACATAAAATTATGGCGAAGTAGTTTTTATGTAAGTTTAGGTGAGAAAAAGTAGTATAATGGCAAACAATATAACGTGTTTTAAAACTAATGTACTGTACAATAAAAACATTTTAAATTACCCTAGAACAAGTATTAAAGACATATACAGGGTTGCCACAGACTACTAAAATGCGACTATTTGCTATATTTTCGACCTTAGACGACTATGGCGACTTTTTTACTCTTAGCGAAGTTTTTTCGCAAAAATGAACGTTACTTTTCAGTCCCCCACTAACACATACTTATTGCCGCCTACCACGTGCGCAGTGCAGTTAAAACAAATAATTTTTTTAAAAAGTAAATAAAGAGTTTAGTAATGTTTTGACGCTTTTTTATAATTTAACATTAGTACTTGAAGTATTTTTTTTTTAAATTTTTTATTAAAATTCTTTCAATACTTGTTTGTTTTATAATTTTTTAGATTATCAGTATCATTTTTAAACAAATAAATCTTTAGTCGATTTTATTTTCAAAAAAAGAAAATAATAAAGAAAAAATATTTTTGTATTTATTAAGTTCAGAATTTGACCATTAGTCAATACTACTTTTTATTATTTCAAATAATTAAAAAAGAAGAGGGTCTAATGATGTTTCAAAAGCATAATTTTTTTTCAACAAATAATTTAAAAAACATTTTTTTTTTCTAAAGTGAACATTTCTTTGGTTTGTTTTCTACTTTCGTTTCTTTCTTTTAATTTTCAATTTATGTAAAATATTTTGTTACAGTATTATTATTTTTAAACCAGTAAATCTTAAATCATTTTTAATTTAAGAATAATGAAGTAAAACTGGGGTTTGCTTTTACTTTGACTTCTTTATTATTTTAATTGAAAATATTAAGCAATGATATTGATGTCATAGTGGAATATGTTTAGAGTTAGTATTTTCTTTTGTAATAGATTTATTTCTTTTTGATTGATTTAAAGACTTGCCATAGGTAATTTTTGAACATATGCTAAATTGCGATACATCGTTATATCGCGATGTATCACGATTTAAAATTTCTGACATCACCCAGTCCTAATCATAGTATATGACAAATAAGCTATAATTTTAGTTAGTTAGCTACTATTTTTGATAAATTTTTGACCCTGTTCAAGCAACTATTTTCGTAGTTTTAGGCAACTATTTTTCTTCTTGAGGCTACTAAAAGCAACTATTTTTGCTCCTTTTTTGCTGTGGCAACCCTGCAAAAAGACGTTTCAATGCCAGATCAGTTGTTACACGAAAAAAAGGCAGGCCGAATTTGAGATGGATAGATGGCTTAAAAAAAGACCTTTTGGTCTTAAAAACTAAGGACCAGAAAACGGTAGCAGGAAAAAGGTTAGCCTGGAAAAAAACTTCGTCAGTAGGCCAAGGCCCACGTTGGGGTGTCGAGCCATTTGTGATGACGATGAACGTGATCATTAAGGAAAAGTGGTAGTACAATGATGTCGTTGGATAACCCAATAGGTCACAAAGTGTGAGGTTTGGATAAAGTGGTATCACCAAATTTGGAATAAGGTGAAAACTAAAAATAATCAAGAACGTAGATAAATAAGACAATGCCCTGCTATATCCAGATACAAGCTCATCATTTAACATGGTGAGATGTTTTCAAAGGGAAGTAAAACAGGTATTCAAAACAATTACATAAAGTACTCACCGCATAAAAAAAATAATAAAAACCATCACCAAAAATAATAAAAACCATTACCAAATAAAAAAAATAATAATAAAAACCATCACCAAAATTAACACAAATAAAATGGTATATTCACACAATCTTTTCATTCAGCACAGCATTTATATAGAACAAACTCTCAATTTTACCAGTAAAACATATCTTTTGATACAATTTTAACAGAAGGATCATTAAAATTAAAGGCAAAGAAAAATGATGTTAAAAAAAAAAAGAGTAAATTCTATCGATACGGACCGAAAGTGTTAAATCTTTTTTTAAAAATTCGTTAATTGGTATAGGCTCGGAAAAGGGATAGACTACTAAATTTAAAGAGAGGAGAGTTTGCAAATCGGACTAATCAAATTGGTTAAGCCCCCCTTAAGAAATAAATGAAGAAAAAAAAAGCGTGATAGAGGGGTACCTCTCTCGCCCCAGGAAGTGCAACGACCAGTGAAGAGGGGAGAACAGAAAATTAATATTCTTTATAATAAGAAAAGTGAAATTTTGCCAAACAAGATATTTAAAAAAATTATTTAATATTTTATTTATTTAATTGTATTTAAATTGAGAAGACAAAACCCTAATTAAAATCAGTTGGAAAATTTCGCTTAAAATAAATTTACATTGTTATATAAAAAAAAGGAAATAAAGGTTTCAAAAAATTGAAAGATAATATTTAAATAAAAGAGTAAATTGTTAACATTTAACAAAGTGTTAATGTGACAGTAGATGACACATATTCATCGACTGAAATTATTTATAATATTTCTTTTTCTCCATTTCTTAACTTTGTTAGGCGTTATTCAATGCAGTACGCTAACGGGTTCGACCGTCTTTCTGAATACTTTCGGATGCCATTTGTGGCGCGTGTTATCTACATCTGTATCAAGAACATTAAATATTTTTATGGCCAAAATAAGTTTAGTGCCTTTCTGAAAGTGAAAATGAACATGAAATTGGACTTCAAGCACGGTGGCTCAGTAGGTAGAGCGCTCGTCGCGTATTAAAGTGAACTGGGTTCAAATCCCAGCTGTCTAAAGTCTGTCTTATTCGAGTTCCGCACCAGTCTCGCACCAACCATATTGCTGACGTAAAATATCCTCCGTGATAGACGGATCATGGGTTAGAGTCCCCTTGCCGTCAGGCTAACTGTGAGTGGCCTTCGTGGTTTTCCTTTCTATGTAACGCAAATGAGGGTTAGTTTGATCAAAAAGTTCTCAACGAAGGCAAATTTCTCCCAATACTCCATCCAGGAGTTCCCCTGTCTTCTGGATTGGGTTTAAAATTACAAGGCTACGGAGTTAACGGAGGATAACAGAGTTACAAGGCTATGGAACCTTGGTAGCCTTAAACAGAAAATTCGGTCGGCTGTTCAACGACGGTAATAATATAAAATAAAAATATAAAGAAATTGGACATTGTGTTCAAATTGTAGCTCATTGTAGGAAATAGTTAGTGTACCCACCAATTATTTCCAACAATGGTCCACCAATACTTTGTTATATCGGCTAAAAATAACGGTGGATGCAGTTTCTTGTTAACTTTTTTGTTAAGTAAAAATCCACGATTTTCAAAGTGAAATTTCAAATTCAACGTAATTAGCCCATATCAGTGTACCGTAAGCCTACGTTTGGCACCAAAAACTTTCATTAGCTAACCAACTTAAAAAAATTTCTGTTTAAAACAATTTTTTTTTTTAATATGCCACGATATGCAGATGTCACTGCGATAATGTTGAGAAGAATTAGCTTAGGCGTTTACTCGGAGCCCACCAAGTCCAAATTAATTTGCACCAACTTGTCTGCAATGTAAAGAGTGATAATAGGTTGCCACTCTACAGGTCAAAACCTGGAAAATACAGGAAATTTAAAAATCACCTAAAATAACGGGGAAAAGGCAGGGAATTTTGAGTTTTTCCTTAAAAACTGGGAAGATACAGGGGATTTTGTTTCTTATTTTTGTCTTTTAATAAGTGGTGACCACTGAATGCGCATTTTATGGCATATTTAAGGATGACATTTCTGCTATACTAAACTATTTAATTTACTATAGCATTATTTGTTTTAAATTGGTTAAACTGTTCCGTATTTCTTTAAATTTTTCCAGTAATTGAAACTAGTATAGTTAGACTAATATAGATTAGATAAGAGCAGAGTGATTGTGAGTTTTCTCTTAATATATTGTGTATAATACGCACAGGGGGAACACGAAAATATATTTTTTTTCTTCAGATTTGAGTGTCGTTGCATTAGTCGCGAAATTGTAGATCCTTAATCTCTATGTGCCAAGGGTCACACGGGAATGCTTGATTTTAACCTACCTTTTTTAAAAAAAAATGACATGATAACCACGGGAATGCTTAACCTTTTTTAGCCAAAGCAATTTTTAGCTGAATAAGCTAATTTTTTAATCAAAATTCTTCAGTGTTAGTTTGTTAGAAATTACTATTTTATCTTAACCCACCAAAATTTTCATTGAGCCACCCATTAAAAATAAAAAATACCGCAGCAAAAAGAGGTTTTAACTGGGTTAAAAAAATAGTTTAAATATTGTATTTTAAAGTAATTTATTGTAGATAATTGCTAAGCCACCCGCCAAAAACAGTTATTGTCTAATTAAGATATATTTTATAATTTTATTACTGTCGTTGAACAGCGTCGACTATTATTGTTCAACTACGTTATTACCCAATTACGACTATTATTGTTCAACTACGTCAACTTGTAATTTTGAACCCAATCCAGAAGGCAAGAGAACTCCTTCATGAAGTATTGGGAGAAATTTGTCGTCGTGGAGAACTTTCCAGATGGAACTAACCCGCATTTGCTTTACATGGATAAGAAAATCTCCCACAGTTAGCCTGATGGCAAGGGAACACTAACCCATGATCTGTCTACCACTGAGGATAATTTATGTCAGCACTGTGGTCTGTGCGATCCAGGATCGTAATTCATATAGACAAGCCTTCGCTAAGATTTGAACCTAGTTCACCTCACTGATAAGCAAACGCTCTATCTCCTGAACCACCACATTGTTCAACTACGTCAACTTGTAATTTTGAACCCAATCCAGAAGGCAAGAGAACTCCTTCATGAAGTATTGGGAGAAATTTGCCGTCGTGGAGAACTTTCCAGATGGAACTAACCCGCATTTGCTTTACATGGATAAGAAAATCTCCCACAGTTAGCCTGATGGCAAGGGAACACTAACCCATGATCTGTCTACCACTGAGGATAATTTATGTCAGCACTGTGGTCTGTGCGATCCAGGATCGTAATTCATATAGACAAGCCTTCGCTAAGATTTGAACCTAGTTCACCTCACTGATAAGCAAACGCTCTATCTCCTGAACCACCACATTGTTCAACTACGTCAACTTGTAATTTTGAACCCAATCCAGAAGGCAAGAGAACTCCTTCATGAAGTATTGGGAGAAATTTGTCGTCGTGGAGAACTTTCCAGATGGAACTAACCCGCATTTGCTTTACATGGATAAGAAAATCTCCCACAGTTAGCCTGATGGCAAGGGAACACTAACCCATGATCTGTCTACCACTGAGGATAATTTATGTCAGCACTGTGGTCTGTGCGATCCAGGATCGTAATTCATATAGACAAGCCTTCGCTAAGATTTGAACCTAGTTCACCTCACTGATAAGCAAACGCTCTATCTCCTGAACCACCACATTGTTCAACTACGTCAACTTGTAATTTTGAACCCAATTCAGAAGGCAAGGGAACTCCTTCATGAAGTATTGGGAGAAATTTGTCGTCGTGGAGAACTTTCCAGATGGAACTAACCCGCATTTGCTTTACATGGATAAGAAAATCTCCCACAGTTAGCCTGATGGCAAGGGAACACTAACCCATGATCTGTCTACCACTGAGGATAATTTATGTCAGCACTGTGGTCTGTGCGATCCAGGATCGTAATTCATATAGACAAGCCTTCGCTAAGATTTGAACCTAGTTCACCTCACTGATAAGCAAACGCTCTATCTCCTGAACCACCACATTGTTCAACTACGTCAACTTGTAATTTTGAACCCAATCCAGAAGGCAAGAGAACTCCTTCATGAAGTATTGGGAGAAATTTGTCGTCGTGGAGAACTTTCCAGATGGAACTAACCCGCATTTGCTTTACATGGATAAGAAAATCTCCCACAGTTAGCCTGATGGCAAGGGAACACTAACCCATGATCTGTCTACCACTGAGGATAATTTATGTCAGCACTGTGGTCTGTGCGATCCAGGATCGTAATTCATATAGACAAGCCTTCGCTAAGATTTGAACCTAGTTCACCTCACTGATAAGCAAACGCTCTATCTCCTGAACCACCACATTGTTCAACTACGTCATCTTGTAATTTTGAACCCAATCCAGAAGGCAAGGGAACTCCTTCATGAAGTATTGGGAGAAATTTGTCGTCGTGGAGAACTTTCCAGATGGAACTAACCCGCATTTGCTTTACATGGATAAGAAAATCTCCCACAGTTAGCCTGATGGCAAGGGAACACTAACCCATGATCTGTCTACCACTGAGGATAATTTATGTCAGCACTGTGGTCTGTGCGATCCAGGATCGTAATTCATATAGACAAGCCTTCGCTAAGATTTGAACCTAGTTCACCTCACTGATAAGCAAACGCTCTATCTCCTGAACCACCACATTGTTCAACTACGTCAACTTGTAATTTTGAACCCAATCCAGAAGGGAAGAGAACTCCTTCATGAAGTATTGGGAGAAATTTGTCGTCGTGGAGAACTTTCCAGATGGAACTAACCCGCATTTGCTTTACATAGATAAGAAAATCTCCCACAGTTAGCCTGATGGCAAGGGAACACTAACCCATGATCTGTCTACCACTGAGGATAATTTATGTCAGCACTGTGGTCTGTGCGATCCAGGATCGTAATTCATATAGACAAGCCTTCGCTAAGATTTGAACCTAGTTCACCTCACTGATAAGCAAACGCTCTATCTCCTGAACCACCACATTGTTCAACTACGTCAACTTGTAATTTTGAACCCAATCCAGAAGGCAAGAGAACTCCTTCATGAAGTATTGGGAGAAATTTGCCGTCGTGGAGAACTTTCCAGATGGAACTAACCCGCATTTGCTTTACATGGATAAGAAAATCTCCCACAGTTAGCCTGATGGCAAGGGAACACTAACCCATGATCTGTCTACCACTGAGGATAATTTATGTCAGCACTGTGGTCTGTGCGATCCAGGATCGTAATTCATATAGACAAGCCTTCGCTAAGATTTGAACCTAGTTCACCTCACTGATAAGCAAACGCTCTATCTCCTGAACCACCACATTGTTCAACTACGTCAACTTGTAATTTTGAACCCAATCCAGAAGGCAAGGGAACTCCTTCATGAAGTATTGGGAGAAATTTGTCGTCGTGGAGAACTTTCCAGATGGAACTAACCCGCATTTGCTTTACATGGATAAGAAAATCTCCCACAGTTAGCCTGATGGCAAGGGAACACTAACCCATGATCTGTCTACCACTGAGGATAATTTATGTCAGCACTGTGGTCTGTGCGATCCAGGATCGTAATTCATATAGACAAGCCTTCGCTAAGATTTGAACCTAGTTCACCTCACTGATAAGCAAACGCTCTATCTCCTGAACCACCACATTGTTCAACTACGTCAACTTGTAATTTTGAACCCAATCCAGAAGGCAAGAGAACTCCTTCATGAAGTATTGGGAGAAATTTGTCGTCGTGGAGAACTTTCCAGATGGAACTAACCCGCATTTGCTTTACATGGATAAGAAAATCTCCCACAGTTAGCCTGATGGCAAGGGAACACTAACCCATGATCTGTCTACCACTGAGGATAATTTATGTCAGCACTGTGGTCTGTGCGATCCAGGATCGTAATTCATATAGACAAGCCTTCGCTAAGATTTGAACCTAGTTCACCTCACTGATAAGCAAACGCTCTATCTCCTGAACCACCACATTGTTCAACTACGTCAACTTGTAATTTTGAACCCAATTCAGAAGGCAAGGGAACTCCTTCATGAAGTATTGGGAGAAATTTGTCGTCGTGGAGAACTTTCCAGATGGAACTAACCCGCATTTGCTTTACATGGATAAGAAAATCTCCCACAGTTAGCCTGATGGCAAGGGAACACTAACCCATGATCTGTCTACCACTGAGGATAATTTATGTCAGCACTGTGGTCTGTGCGATCCAGGATCGTAATTCATATAGACAAGCCTTCGCTAAGATTTGAACCTAGTTCACCTCACTGATAAGCAAACGCTCTATCTCCTGAACCACCACATTGTTCAACTACGTCAACTTGTAATTTTGAACCCAATCCAGAAGGCAAGAGAACTCCTTCATGAAGTATTGGGAGAAATTTGTCGTCGTGGAGAACTTTCCAGATGGAACTAACCCGCATTTGCTTTACATGGATAAGAAAATCTCCCACAGTTAGCCTGATGGCAAGGGAACACTAACCCATGATCTGTCTACCACTGAGGATAATTTATGTCAGCACTGTGGTCTGTGCGATCCAGGATCGTAATTCATATAGACAAGCCTTCGCTAAGATTTGAACCTAGTTCACCTCACTGATAAGCAAACGCTCTATCTCCTGAACCACCACATTGTTCAACTACGTCAACTTGTAATTTTGAACCCAATCCAGAAGGCAAGGGAACTCCTTCATGAAGTATTGGGAGAAATTTGTCGTCGTGGAGAACTTTCCAGATGGAACTAACCCGCATTTGCTTTACATGGATAAGAAAATCTCCCACAGTTAGCCTGATGGCAAGGGAACACTAACCCATGATCTGTCTACCACTGAGGATAATTTATGTCAGCACTGTGGTCTGTGCGATCCAGGATCGTAATTCATATAGACAAGCCTTCGCTAAGATTTGAACCTAGTTCACCTCACTGATAAGCAAACGCTCTATCTCCTGAACCACCACATTGTTCAACTACGTCAACTTGTAATTTTGAACCCAATCCAGAAGGGAAGAGAACTCCTTCATGAAGTATTGGGAGAAATTTGTCGTCGTGGAGAACTTTCCAGATGGAACTAACCCGCATTTGCTTTACATAGATAAGAAAATCTCCCACAGTTAGCCTGATGGCAAGGGAACACTAACCCATGATCTGTCTACCACTGAGGATAATTTATGTCAGCACTGTGGTCTGTGCGATCCAGGATCGTAATTCATATAGACAAGCCTTCGCTAAGATTTGAACCTAGTTCACCTCACTGATAAGCAAACGCTCTATCTCCTGAACCACCACATTGTTCAACTACGTCAACTTGTAATTTTGAACCCAATCCAGAAGGCAAGAGAACTCCTTCATGAAGTATTGGGAGAAATTTGCCGTCGTGGAGAACTTTCCAGATGGAACTAACCCGCATTTGCTTTACATGGATAAGAAAATCTCCCACAGTTAGCCTGATGGCAAGGGAACACTAACCCATGATCTGTCTACCACTGAGGATAATTTATGTCAGCACTGTGGTCTGTGCGATCCAGGATCGTAATTCATATAGACAAGCCTTCGCTAAGATTTGAACCTAGTTCACCTCACTGATAAGCAAACGCTCTATCTCCTGAACCACCACATTGTTCAACTACGTCAACTTGTAATTTTGAACCCAATCCAGAAGGCAAGGGAACTCCTTCATGAAGTATTGGGAGAAATTTGTCGTCGTGGAGAACTTTCCAGATGGAACTAACCCGCATTTGCTTTACATGGATAAGAAAATCTCCCACAGTTAGCCTGATGGCAAGGGAACACTAACCCATGATCTGTCTACCACTGAGGATAATTTATGTCAGCACTGTGGTCTGTGCGATCCAGGATCGTAATTCATATAGACAAGCCTTCGCTAAGATTTGAACCTAGTTCACCTCACTGATAAGCAAACGCTCTATCTCCTGAACCACCACATTGTTCAACTACGTCAACTTGTAATTTTGAACCCAATCCAGAAGGCAAGGGAACTCCTTCATGAAGTATTGGGAGAAATTTGTCGTCGTGGAGAACTTTCCAGATGGAACTAACCCGCATTTGCTTTACATGGATAAGAAAATCTCCCACAGTTAGCCTGATGGCAAGGGAACACTAACCCATGATCTGTCTACCACTGAGGATAATTTATGTCAGCACTGTGGTCTGTGCGATCCAGGATCGTAATTCATATAGACAAGCCTTCGCTAAGATTTGAACCTAGTTCACCTCACTGATAAGCAAACGCTCTATCTCCTGAACCACCACATTGTTCAACTACGTCAACTTGTAATTTTGAACCCAATCCAGAAGGCAAGAGAACTCCTTCATGAAGTATTGGGAGAAATTTGTCGTCGTGGAGAACTTTCCAGATGGAACTAACCCGCATTTGCTTTACATGGATAAGAAAATCTCCCACAGTTAGCCTGATGGCAAGGGAACACTAACCCATGATCTGTCTACCACTGAGGATAATTTATGTCAGCACTGTGGTCTGTGCGATCCAGGATCGTAATTCATATAGACAAGCCTTCGCTAAGATTTGAACCTAGTTCACCTCACTGATAAGCAAACGCTCTATCTCCTGAACCACCACATTGTTCAACTACGTCAACTTGTAATTTTGAACCCAATCCAGAAGGCAAGAGAACTCCTTCATGAAGTATTGGGAGAAATTTGTCGTCGTGGAGAACTTTCCAGATGGAACTAACCCGCATTTGCTTTACATGGATAAGAAAATCTCCCACAGTTAGCCTGATGGCAAGGGAACACTAACCCATGATCTTTCTACCACTGAGGATAATTTATGTCAGCACTGTGGTCTGTGCGATCCAGGATCGTAATTCATATAGACAAGCCTTCGCTAAGATTTGAACCTAGTTCACCTCACTGATAAGCAAACGCTCTATCTCCTGAACCACCACATTGTTCAACTACGTCAACTTGTAATTTTGAACCCAATCCAGAAGGCAAGGGAACTCCTGCATGAAGTATTGGGAGAAATTTGTCGTCGTGGAGAACTTTCCAGATGGAACTAACCCGCATTTGCTTTACATGGATAAGAAAATCTCCCACAGTTAGCCTGATGGCAAGGGAACACTAACCCATGATCTTTCTACCACTGAGGATATTTTATGTCAGCACTGTGCGAGCGTAATTCGTATAGACTAGCCTTCGCTGAGATTTGAACCCAGTTCACCTCACTGATAAGCAAGCGCTCTATCTCCAGAGCCACCACTTCTCAAATTAAGATACAGTTAAATTATTATCTTCCATATCTAAATTTATTTCACCAGCAGCATTTTCTGATTTGATCAAAAGTTTTAATTCTGTTTCTAAACGTTGGCACATCGTAGAAAATTATAGCCAAAGCATCTTTTAGCTTATTTCTGATCTAGAAAACACAAGTTTGAATTTTACTTCAAACGAAGATCCATTTTAAGAAATCTTTACCTTATGCGCCTTATTGTTATAAATCTAAACAAATTTTTGCCGACTTCTGATGTATTAAAAGGTAAACAATAGTGAAGGCCAATAGTAGGCAGCTGCAGGAAATAATTATCCAACGTTTGCCCACGAAGGTTTTGTTGGCATTTCGTTAGCTCACTTTAGCGGGGGAAAAAACTTCATTAACCGAACCAGCAAAAAAAGTTAATCAAATGCATTTTATAGCTAATTTCTGACCCACTAACCACAAGAATGAATGACGTTTCATAACGTTAGAACATTTGCGGAAATATTCACCCAGGTTCACCAATCGAAACCTTTTGTTGAAATTGTGAGAAAATTTTTTTTTTATTTTGGGAATACTTATTTTTAGGTCATTCACAAAAACAATTTTTCAAGCAAGATTGAGTGAATAATAAATTTTTGATGACAGTTCTTTTCACTTTCAGTCCTAACAAAATTCGTTATAGAAATAAAAGTAGCAATGAAAAACATTTCAGATGTCATAAATAACTTCCTTTATTCTCGAATGAGCTGCAAATTGTGTACAAAATTATTTATAATCTTCAAAAATCTTCTTAATCTTCAAAAACCAAATACATGGGACTAAAAATGAAACAAATGTGAAAATAAATGAATGAAAATACATATTATATTCAACAGAAAAACTTCACACTTTAAGAATAAAATTTGCAAAATTTAGAATAAAATTGTTTAACATCAATAGAATTGTGGGGAGAATCATATTGCTAATGAATTGTCAGTATTCATCTATGAGAAGGTATCACAACATGGAAACGAGTTACTTATATACTAGTGAATTCAAATTGTATTTTGTAGTGGTAGATATACTACGGTACTAATTCTCCCCCACCAGAGTTTTATCTGTGGTATAATTCAATTAACACATACCACTAGTTGATTCTTTCCGTTTCGTGAGAAGCCTTGAGAGTTGTAATAAGGTCACCGTACTTTTGAGGGCTGATCGTGAGAGCTGTAATAAGTTCACTCTCCTGTATTGCCATTTGAAGTAAAGTATGCACAGACCGACGTTGTGTGTGATCGAGACAGAGTAGCAACAGCGCGAGAAAAGTTAATAATGTCGCAGTCACAAGTAGCAAGTCAACTGTTCAATGTAGACGATCCTTGCGAAGAAGGCGTGTTCAGAACAAAGTGGTAGTTTCGGTGACGAACAGGTCACCAATGTGGGGAGAGTGATATCGACAATGTCAACATCCATTTATGAAAAGGTACCCCAACATACAGTACTAGCTCTGTCGGTTGGTCGGGGTGCCCGAGGCCGGAGTGGCCCTTTACCTCATGAATTGAAGGATCATTGTGGTGGTTCCTTACGGTCCTCGGAGCCTAAAAATAAAATTAGAAATCATATCGAGAAAATCATAGAAGCCAACATAGAATCGAGTTAATATTTCTTACATACCAGTGAATTGGAATTGCTGTTTTGTATTGGTAGACGCACTGCGGTATCGCAAACATAGGTGGCAGCTAAATGACATTTTTTTTTTACTTACAAGAGCACAATAAACATTATTAATCTTGAATGAAAAAATGATTCTGGACTGAAGATAAAGAAATATTACCCCTCGAAAATTCGAAGAGTAGTTTTATCATTAAGGATTAGCTAAATTTAAATTTCCACTTGAGTAAGTTTAAAAGTTTAGTCCGAAGAAGTTTGAAAGCGAAAGAATCGCCTCCAAGTCTAAGACGTGTCTCAGATTTAAAAAAAAAATTTATATTCAGGCCTACAGTTCAATTTTTCTTCCACTTAATCTCTTCATATTTATAGATTTAGCAAAATGTTTCATCAGCAGATAAGAAAACCCTGGGCAGTGTATAAAGTTACGTATTGTATATCCTATAAGTCATCTCCATAAAAATTGACAGCCTGTCTCTTTTTTTTTTCTGAAGAATCTGACTAAAACGAAATATAAGTAAGAGAAATCAAACATTTAGCAAAATTACTATATAAAAAGTCACATGCATTGGACCAAGATCCAAAGAAAGAGCATCGTGATGAATGCGATATTCGATACACAAAATTATCACCGGAAAAAAAATTTTTTTTTAAATATTTGAAAAAAATCATTTGAAAAAGTAAGTAAAAGACACAATTGTACCATCTTTTTAAACTGTTTTGATGTCCCTCACACGCGTAAAATATTAACCTTCGATAACTCAAAAACTGAAAGAATAACTTTTGTTGTGGAAACAATGAATTTGCATCAACAACAGACCATTCTGTTTTCATTCAAATCTAGCAGCTCATACCTTGATAAACATCTGTTCTAATAATCGGAATTATGAAAACTAATAAGTGTCGGTCTTAACAGCTCATAAGGGTGAACGCTAACTAATCAGTGCTAACTATTGACAAATTAATATATATTAATATATATTAATTATGTTATGAATCAAGCATAACACACTCTTTCAGAACTTTTGTTAACTTTCGTCAAATTTTAATTATGTTTTTTATAACAACCAACAGTTTCTAAACAACTATCTCATGGTGCGTAGCATTTTTAGAAAGTGCTTAAATGTGCTTATATTCGATTTTCGTTTTTCAAAAGCCCTTAAAGGTGTTTTTTTCATTGGGTGTCTTTAAAAAATGCTTGATATTCCCTTTTCGAAAATAGATTTTTATCTTTACAATGTCTATTTTCGGCACGTATTATGCAAGAGCATAGTTTTCGCATTGTTCTGTACAACGTTTTAACAATTCATTTTACCACAATCCATTCCAATCAGTAGCATATAAAAGCAGCTATCATTTTACATATTTGATGAAATACTTGCGAGTCCGCATGTGCGTCTGCTGAGATGAGTTTTGAAAAATTTTAGCACTCTCATGTGTTGCATTTTGCTCGATATTCTCAATTTCAGGCTTCATTTTCCATCCTCATTTTTCGAACCGAAAAACCTATTAATCTTTTTATGGTGGCTAATATAATCAACAAAAATAGTTCTTTGTCAGAAACTTGTTATTTTACAATGATCATGTAAAGTCATGAAAAGTACAGATTCATGATTTATTTATTTTTGTCTTTAAGATTGTATTTGTATTCCCGTGTGTATACACCTCCCAGCTGGACAGTGGGAGCAACAAACTGTTATTTACAACTGTCTTTCCAAAACTGATGCATGATTGTATACAAATTCAAATTAAATTTAATATTTTCAAATTCTGCTAATTATATGAAAGCTTAGTTTTCCCAACAGTCACTGCTTGATTGCAGTAAAGTCACAGGAAAATTTGAACTTTTGAAAACAGTTGTAAAGGAATTTGAAAACTTTTTATTTACCACTTTGTACTGAAATTGAAGTGGTAAATAAAAGCAGTCAGCCAAAGTAGGAAAAAAAGGAAAGGAAGGTTAGCAGATTATGAAAGCATGACTGCACATGGGAAAAGTGCAAAGTTTCAGAACAAAACGAGATTAGACATTTTGCAAATGGATATTTAATGTACAAATAATGACAGGTAATGAAACGGAAGATTTTTGTGTGATATAACATGCAGTATCTGCAAAACTAGGGGTGCACAGCTTAAGAAAATGAGATCCTAAACAAAATGAAATTTTCAAAAAATTATTCAAAAAAAAAAAAAAAAGAGAATGTGTAAAATTTTAAATCGCACTTTTGAGTCATCACTTTTTGACGCCCTTAATTTTCACAGATTTTATAGTAACTCTATGTCATTCCTAAAATCGCATTTTCAGCAGTTATTGTATGGAATTTCACAAGGTTTAAAGAAACCCAATGTTTTAATACGATAATGATATGCTAATTTAAAATTTTGGTGATCAGTTTTTGAGACCAGCTTTATTTTTACCAATTTCATCATAAATCAACGAGACCTTTCGATCTTACAAATACCGATATGTGGAGTTTTTCTTTAAAATGTTGATAGTATGAATACGAAAATATTATGAATTTCGAAGTTGAATCACAAATTTAAATAATCACATTAAACGCACTTTCTTTAAGCCAATTTTATCGGAAATCCAAAAAAAAAATTTAAACAGTAATTTCTAAACTTTTCCACATGATTTGAAAATCCTGTATTTTTACGTAGATATTATTACGCCAGTTGAGATTCAAATTGCACATTTAAGTAATAAATTTTTGATGCACTATATTTGTGCTAATTTCCTCAAAAATCCCTAGTTATTTTTCAGCAGTGAAAACATTGTATTTTCATAAAGTTATGAAAATCTTGATATTTTTAATGTGATATGAATCTTGAAGTTGAATCCCAACATTAAATAATCTCCTTTTTACACGTTTTGTGCCGATGTTAATGAAAACCTAAATGATTTTTTAAGCAGTTATTTTCGTTTTTCGAGTTGAGATATCACGTATTTCAAATTCTAATATCACGTATTTTTATTACAATATTATTACCATATGCGAATTTCAAATCTCCTATTTAAATAATCATTTTTTGACACACATTTTTAATGCCGACTTCATTGTAAATCTAAGTAATTCTTTATCTTTTATTGCAATTATTTCTTTCTATTTTTCAAAAAATTTTTGGGGCAATTGTGCTATGCATTCCCACGTAGTTTTAAAAATTCAAAAATTTTTAATACAGCATTCAAATTTTTTATCGTCCTTTTGACACGCTTAATTTGTGCTTATTTCATTCTAAATTTAAGTTTTTTTCTTCTTCTTTTTTTACATAATTATTTCTATGTTTTTCCTCATGATTTTGATCCTATTATTTTTACTACTATGTTATTACGACATATGAATTTCTAAGCGTGCATTTATATAAAAGCAGCATAGCAAAATCAGCACATCACATCCTATACGAATGTGATGCCCTCGCCCTTACGCGCCTCACTACCTTAGGCAATCCATATCCTAAAGAGCTTCACCTTAATTCCATTAAGGGACTGTCAGACTATATTAATAAAGTAGGCGACCCGAGACAATGGAACTAGGAAAAATTGGGCTTGGAGTATGGTACAAAATGCAACATGTGCAGAGGTGCCACATATCTGACAAGCTCAAGCAAGAAGAAGAAGAAGAAGAGCATAGCAACATTTAAACCGCAATTTCAATGCTAAAAATAATATTTCCGGAAAAACCTATTCATGAAACAAAGTTAAAAATAAAGCCTATCAGAAACTCTATTAAGAATGCTGTGCTATCATAAAAACACCAATAAAACTAAATATAATATATGAAAGCGAAATAGAGAAAATAAAAATCTATCTTAATTCTCAAAAGGGAATTTTAAAGTAGAAAATCTCAGTTTTCCGATTTTCGAGAAAAAATGTTAATGAAAATCTAATGCCGAAAAACTTAACTTTTTCACATTGCCACATTTTTAGAAAAAAAAAATTGCTACAAAATAAAGTTTATTGGAAACGATCTTTAAAAAATGCTGTGTCATAATAAAAATGCTGTTAAATGAAAATCTATTAGAAAGAACAAAAGAAAAAATTAGGAAAACAATTATTCTTAGTTCCCAAAACAAACATTAAAAATCACAGTTTTCTATGTTACCGTTTTATATACATTACAGTACAGGAAAAAACTGACAATAAACAAATAGTCTAACTGAAACGTTCCGTTAAAATGCCACACTATAATAAAACATGCAAGATGAAACAAAAAAAAAACATCTCAATTATTTGAACTAAAAGTGTCTAAAAAATGACGAAATTTACTATAGTTAGAAAATGGGGAAGAAGTACGAAAAAGTATGGTTTAACATAAAGTAATCTAGTTTCAATCCTTCAAATTTCATTTTTCTATTAATCTTCCAGAAAAATTTACAAGCACATTAATTTTAAAACTTTACAAATATGTGAAAAAAACTACTATGTCTAATAGAGTTAAAAATACGATTTCAGATTTTTTATTATGTCTACACAAATTCCAAAAAAAAGAACTTAATAGAAAAATACTTTTCCAAAAAATACTCTGCTGAATATTCGGCCAATCATTCTTGCAATTACATTTTTGACAAAAGAGCATAATATTTGTTACATCCCTAGCTATATTACAATATTATTACTAAGTTGAAGGATACAATATTATAATACAATATTATCGCAAAGTGGAAGAAAACGTGAATTTTAACTGCTCACTGTTTGTAATTTTGATCTCAATTTATTGTTGCTTAAATGATTTTATAAGGGAAAAAAATAAAATATTTACTGCATAAAAAATCTAATCATTCAATAAAAAGAAATAATAACTAAAGTTTATTACCAAATGATTATTGAATCTTATTTTGAACAATAAAGTTTTGTTTTTATTTTAGGCTTTAGCTTAAACCTTATGAATTTTCTTCAATTAAAATTACTCAATATGTATTTAATTTTTTTATACTTTCCATTTGTGAGCATTTTTTGTTATTAGAATTAATTTTAAATTGAGCTTTTGTATTGCGTGATAAAATAATATAAAAAAATTTTTAAACAAACATTTTTCTTTAATGCTTATTTTTTTTAATTTTATTTATTTATTTATTTTTGATAAATCTATTTTTGATATAAAAATTATTTTTTTAAAAAAAAGGTATTATTTTTTTTTGGAACAAATTTTAATAATTAAAAGCATTTAATTTTCTGCAAATATATTACTCAATTTACTGTGGGATGGAGAGAGGTCGCACCCCGAGAGGTTCCACTGAACATAAAAGAATACATTGTTATTACCAGCATTGTTTGCAGTAACAGAGTGATCTGAAACTGAGACATCTGATGAGTTGCCTTGAGATTTGACAGATGGATTTTGTTGACTAGATGTAGAATACAATGATGACTGTGAATGAGAAACTTCACGACTAAAGGTTGTTTCTACTTTTGTATAACTTTCAAATGAAGATTGAGATATTACTTCGCAAGACTGTGATGTCATTACTTGGGCGTGGTTAAAATCAAGTTGATCAAACATGCATATGTCATCTGAAGAAGCACTTTGATTTACTAAAACATACAAAAGAAATGCATATAAAAATCATTTGTTTAAAAAGAAAATATTAATATTAGCTAGTAAAAAATTTAACATTTTAGCAAATAATGCATTTTAAATTTGTTTTTATCAGGATTGGACGGGTTAAACTGAATAAAATTTGTCAACAAAAAAAAAATCTCGGCAGATTTTATAGAATTTTCTGATTTTTGTATTATAAGATTTATAACATAATTTTTCAGTTAGGCCTTATTCTTAAACATAAAATATTTTACTAAATACTTATATGTGCCATTTAAGATTGAAAAAAAAAATGTTTTTTACAAATCCAATTTTTTTGGAAAAAAATATCAAGCCTTAAGGCACCTCAAACATATATTTGTTCATTTTCCAAGAAATTTTGGGCATTTCAGTTGAATATACTGACATTTATCCTAATTTTACACAATGATAAAATTCCTTGACTTATTTCTTTTTGGTGGTGACCCGGGAAAAAATTACCATAATTTTACCCCACAAGTTAAATATTTTTTGAAATAATAATAAGAAGAATGCTGATAAGAAACTATAGAAATGTTTTTTAAAACAAATTCACTAGTTTGTAAATATTATTCAGTCCTACATCATTTTCTACTAACTGATATCAGTAGGCAGTTTTTTGATATTCTTATGTGTCTAAGATGCTGAGCTAAATTGCCCTAAAGTGATGACAAAAATCTTTCAAAAATTTATAAAATCCTAAATTACCAGAAAGACTGTGAATGCAAAACACTAATTAATTTGATTGATCATTATTATTTAAGAAACTTCTTTAACTATAAGTTGAATGGAATTATTAAAATTTTAAAACTAAGTAAAAATGGTGAAAAATTAAAAAAAAAAACCTAGTTTTTAAAAAATACTTTTTTTGTAAATTATATATGTTATATTTTAAATTGCAGTTTGTATAAATTTTAATTTAAAAAATTGAATTTCAGAATCTTGAAAATACAATGCAAGTGCGAAAATATCCATTTCATAAAAATGAACTTGAACTTAATAACATATTTAAAAATCATATTTAGACAGCGGTTTGGCTACTGATCATATTGTTTAAAGAAATAATATAGTGAATTTTCTCAGAAAAAAATTCTAAAACTTTTACAATTTTCATTTTACTATTTAAGATAATAAGGTTTGACTTTTACATGAACAAAATACGACTATAAATACTTTTTAGTTAAATAAAGATAAGGAACATAACAGTGGCCTCATGAACACTTTTCACCACTAATGCTTGAACTTTTTTTCTTTCATGAAAATATTTCATGAAAAATATTTTGACACTATCCAAGGGAAGGTTATATATTGAGAAAAGAGAATGTCACATTAACAGACATATAAAATATATAATAACTATATTAAAACCATAATAAAAAAAACCTACAGTTTTAAAATACAGGCTGAAAGGTGTGATTGATGACGCTGTTGCAGAATGATTCAGTGGTGAATGGGTGCATTAATTAAAGAAACCATATTTAATAACAAACAAATTTAATAATAGTAACAATAAAAAATATATGATACGAAAAGGGGCTCTCCAATGAGCCATCCAAATCAATCCATTGCCTGCCACATAAGTGTTTACAGAATTATAATGAGTGAGTGATTACAACGCCCTCTTCTGGTCAAGCAGAAATTTGTAACACTCCCCACCTGAACTCTTTTGAGTTCACTTACCATAAATTTGCAAAACAAATTTTTTTCAAGAACAATATTAGTTGAAATATAAAAAATTTATCCTTAGCAGAAATTCTCAATAATAATAATTAAATGAATGTTCAATAATAAAGATAACAATATAAAACAATCAATTATAACATATGCATATAATCAAAATATATATTTTACACATTGCAATAAACATTTTGTTTAAGGGTTAATTTCTAAATTACTTACAAGTTGAACTGAGCGTCTTATATCTCCTTTAGGGGTTTTTATCAAAAGAGAAAGAATGTTCCCATCTCGCCCCTGATACACTTCCAAAATTCTTCCCAGCATCCACATATTTCTGGGATAACGCTCATCATTGATTAAAACAATATCATTTACCTTAAATGATGTTATCTTACCTGGTGGTGAAGAAATATAAGCAGATCTTAGATGCAGTAAATATTCCTTCCTCCACCGATTCCAGAAATGATCCAATAGTGTTTGTTGGTATTTATACCTTTTAGTTAATGAATCTCTATTTACAATCAAATCATTTAGTTTATACTTAACAACAGGTAAAGACATCAATCTTTTACCAACTAAAATATGAGAAGGTGTAAGTGGAGAAGGTTCTGAGGGTTCGTTATATAGATACGTAATAGGCCTTGAATTTATAATGGCTTCAATTTCCAAAAAGACAGTTTCTAATTCTTTAAGAGTTAGAGAAGATTTACCAATAATTTTCTTTAAACAAGTTTTAACAGTACGTATCTGTCGTTCCCAGAAACCTCCCCACCATGGACTTTTTTCTACCATAAATTTCCAAACAATATTTTTAGATGCAGACATATTTTTTACCTGAGGATCATTAATTTGATTCCACCATTTTTTCAGTTCATTATTTGCCTTTTTAAAAAAAGTCTTCGTCCCATTAGTTCGTCCCATTAGTCCCCAGTCTTTTAGTCTTCGTCCCATTTTAGCCCTCGCTCCCAAATTTCCTGCATAATTATTTTAGCTCTAACTACAAATGGACTAATGAATCCACATGGATCAAAAATTTTAGAAATTATTCTCAACACTTGTCTTTTGGTGGTTCCTGATTCCAAGGAAAACCTTAACTCCTTTAAATCTAATTTAATTTTATCTTCAATAGGATCCCACTTTAATCCTAAGAAACCTGCTCCTTGCCCAAAATCAGTGTTTTCCTCATATCCGTTTTTACGCCAAAGTTCATTTAGTTCCATACAATTAGTTTTTAATTTCCTTAAATTAAATCCGGCGGCGCGTAATATTTCAATTGCCGACGAAGATAATTGATACGCATCCTGAATAGTTTTAGCACCATAATACAAATCATCTACGTATAGAGAATTCAACATTTCATAACAATTCGGTTGATCTACCTTAAATTTCCTAATATGAAATTTTAATACGCAAGCAAGAACAAATGATGACGTAGTTAATCCGAAAGGAAGGCGATTAAATTGAAGTATTCTTTTTGAATTATCTGTTTCATCCGAAATCCATAAAAATTTTAGATAATTTCTATCCTCTTCCGCAATTTCTATCATATGATAGGCCTTTTCCAAATCTCCGCAAAATGCGACTTGATTTTCTCGAAATTTAAGAATTATATCCAATAAATTTGGATAAAGATTAATTCCCGATTCAAGAGAATCATTCAAAGATTTTTTATTTTCATTTGCCTTACTACTACAATCGTAAACAATACGAACGCGACTTGTTTCTTTGTCATTCCTAATTACTGCACGATGAGGCATAAAATATCCTGAATTTAAGTTTTCATTTACACTATTCCCAACAATATTGCATTTTATTTGTTCGGAAACAATTTGTTTATACTGATCTAAAATTTCGGGATTTTTATTTAATTTATTCTCTAACGAATCAAAACGCCTTTTTGCAACCTCATAATTAGAGTCCATTTCCAAAGGAGGGCCTAAATTATCCTTCCACATTAATTTACATACGTAACGTTCTCCATTAAATCGCAAAGAATCCTCGAAATTTTTTATCAATAGATTATCCTTTTCTGAAAGACATATTTTTTCATTCGGAAACTCTTCTATTTCCCAAAATAGCTTAAGATCAAATAAAATAGAAGTAGAGTCCATAGTTCAGCATACATTCTCACAACTTTCGGCTGAGTCATGACCCAATTTATTATACCCAGAAAGTAACCATCCGAAATGGGAATTAATTAAACTTACATCTTCGTTTAATTTCATCCTTTCATTATAAACAATTCTCCAAAAAATACCACTCCCTATCAATAAATCGCAATTCGTGGTGTGAAATGAGTCAGCGAGTTCATATCCTTTAGTTTTTAACTCATTCATTAAGAGCACATCTGGTTTGTTCAAAGTTAGATTCGTAATAAAATTTGTTACTATGCAATCGATTTCGATCCACTTAGAACTATCACTTTTATTTATGAGCTTTAAGGAGATTATAGGATATTCTTTTTCACAAGCTTTAGTTTGGCCGAAAGAATAAATTGCTATTTTTTCATATCGTACGGGTTTTAATTTTAATTCCTTAGTTAATTTCGAGCTTATAAAATTCCTATGTGACGCATTATCCAGAATGGCGTTTGCCAAAATCGAATTTTTATCCGAACAAGCTAATACAGAACATGTTTGTAGAAAAGCTTTATCTTTGCAAAATATATTATTGTGTGAAACGGAAATATTCTCTACATTGATTTTTGAGTCAGACTGATATTTATTAGAGTTAGTATCGTTCTCCGAATCTTTCGTTTTTGTTTCATTAGCTCTATTTACATAATTTTGTGGTTTAAGAGTTTTCCTACAAACTGATTCGTGATGGTATTTAGAATTACATATTTTACATACAATTCCAGATCTACATAATTTACTGTAATGGTTTCTTTTGAAACAAACCCAACATCGTCCGTCAGACATAAGTTTACCAATTTTTGTTTCAACATCCAATTTTTTACAATCAACAGAATCATGCGAATTTACCAAACCACAAAAAATACAAATATTTTTTGACTGAGTATGCAAAGTTGAGGCTGTTGCTACGTTTTTAGGTTTAGAGTAATTCTTTTGATAAGTTTGTCCGTTTTGATAATTTTGAAAGGGGGTACGTTTAGATTCGTAATTTTTGGGGCTACTCATTACAGATTCACAAATTTCTCTAGACTCGACCTCGTTCCTTAAAAATGTCATTATTTCCGAAACTTCACAATTTTTGTTTTTATCACGTTTCCTATGAAATTCTAAAACTAATTCTTGGGGCAATAATTTCAATAACAATGGGTTTAATAAATGACCATATGATCCCTCGGTAACATTTAAAGCGCGTAAATTTCTTATGTTTACCTCTATTTCATCATATAGTTTACGCAAACCTTTAACGTAAGATGAGTTTCTAACCGGCTCCAAATTTAGTAATTTAGTCATATATGAATTTATAATGAAATCTGTTCTACCATAACGCTGTTTTAATAGTTCAATGCAAGAATCGTAATTTTTATCGTTTAATTCGAATCCAGCAACAACATTATAGGCGGGGGGAGAAAGAAGGGATTTTAGGTACTGAAATTTTTCAATTTTAGAAAGGGAATCATTTGTACCTATCGCGCTATTAAAGCAGTTAAGGAACTCCGTGAAATTGGAATCACCAGGAAAACGAGGAATTTCTAATTTAGGTAATTTAAGGGCCGAAAAGGTGTGTTCTACAGTTTCAGTAGAAGTATTATGACTTAATTCAGCTACATGATTTATTTCCTTGTTCATTTCTTTAATTTTACTTTTTAGCTTTATTTTAGTTGAAAGAATTTTTTCATCGTACTCTTCTGATACCTTAATTTCAGTTTTAAATTTTTCTGGATCCGTAATGAGGTCTTCTATATCCGAATCATGTTTTTTAAGAATTTGTTCTTTAGTTTCTAAAAGTTCTAGCAGTTCTGCAAGTGGCGTATCAGTTTCCGCTTGCTCTTCCAAATTTATTCTTTTAATTAATTTCGTTATACCGCTTCTTATTTCTGTAAGTTTATTAATCTTATCCATTTTCAAATAGTAATATATATAATATATAAGTGATAAAGTCTCCTACCTTGCAATCCAAATCCAAATAATGTGCCAAATTCAATAATGCAATAGTCCAATTATGCAATAATGTCCCAGTTTTGCAAGATCGGGAGTTGTTATACACCGATATTATAATTCCTCTTTGTACTAACAACCTTTTGTCGTACAGTCCAATTTTTATTTTAGCGATATTCCCGGCCGATGCACCATGTTGCAGAATGATTCAGTGGTGAATGGGTGCATTAATTAAAGAAACCATATTTAATAACAAACAAATTTAATAATAGTAACAATAAAAAATATATGATACGAAAAGGGGCTCTCCAATGAGCCATCCAAATCAATCCATTGCCTGCCACATAAGTGTTTACAGAATTATAATGAGTGAGTGATTACAACGCCCTCTTCTGGTCAAGCAGAAATTTGTAACAGACGCTATACCCCTGCCACACCTGCTTCTTTTCAACCTACTTTTGTTTGATTATCTTGTGCAAACTTGCTTTCTCTACCCTGCTAATCCACTCCTTTGTTTCTTGTTATAACATGTTTGAGATTTTCTGCTGCATCTCAGTGTTTCTTTCATTCTGTGTCTAACACCGAGTAAGTACAGTATGCCTGTTAGTGGCATATTATTTGTGATATTTTCAAGTAGTTTAAACTTCATCCATTTAACAATATATTTTAGTTTCAAATTACTTGTGAGAAAGTATAAATATAACATTTAAAAAAATTGTTTTATTCTAACACAATTTAAAAACTCAATTTTCAACTAATTATGATTTAAAAAAAGCCAATAAAAAAGAATTTAAGAAAATTTAAATAAAGAGTAAGTATAAAAAAATATTCTTAAATATTTCAAAATAAGAAAGTAATAGTTTTCCAACAAAAACTTTGAATAACATTTAATGTGTTAAAAAACTTTTTCTAAAGTCATAGATTTAAATTTATAAATTTCAAATAATAAATAAAAATACAAAGATATGTGTGTAAACAACTAGCATTTCCTAATATAATTAAATCCATTGAAAATTTTTCAATTGAAAATATTTCACTGGGAATGATTTTAAGTTAATCAACAAATAATATGGACAAAATTTCATAAATCCGCAGTAATTTATGTAATGAATAAATCCTTAAAAAATCAATATCTTTTTTTATTAAGTGTAGAGGTAGTTTAGTGGTTAAATATAGTATGTGGAGGGGGGAATTCAAATTTTGAAAATACTGAAATCCTAAGAATAGGTTAGAATTTACTTTTAACAGTTTTCAGTAAAAAAAAAGATTTGTAACCAGGTTTTAGAAATTTCCATGCAATATTAAAATGCTTTTTATAAATCATATAAAATGTCACAAAATGATTTTTACAAGGCTTGTTCCTCAAAAACAACAGGTAGCATAACAACAAATGATTAAGTTGACTTCGATATAAAAAAAAAAAACTTTCTAATTTGTCACATAAAAGTGTAGAGTTAATTTAATTACATAAATACGATATATTCTCAATAATAAACTGGCAAAATTATATTCGTAAGCATAAACTGTCTGCCATACAAAATTAAATTATTAAAAAATAGATCAAAGTAGCTTAAAAATTAAAGGTAAAATATAAGTTACAGTAGATTTTTTAATAATCTCCTAAATAAAATAAGTAATTAATGTGGTAAATCATAAATTAATATAACCAAATCGTGTGTTTATAAGCTGTTATATTATCATACATTGATTTCGTTTCACGCAATCCAATTATATTAAATAATAATCCCAAGAAACTGAAGCGGTAAGATATTGCTTGATTAAAAACCTCATTCACTTCAGAAATAAAAGATATGAATAACTGACAAGTCCTGAAAATTGACACCTTTTTTTGAGCACTTAAAAATGTCGAATATTATCCCCAATTTGTATACTTTTGAAGTGAAGTTTTTAATCAAGTAAAATCCAATTATGCGTTTGATATTGTTATTTTGTTGAAAAATGTGACAATTATAAGATATTACTAGCTTGTTAATTATTTTTATCAAGGAATATGGAATAAAACTAATGATTTTAACATTCTAAGAATGAATTAAAAATAGTGGATTTAATGCAAAAATAGTAATTTAAACTTTAAAATTTTTTTAAGGAATCTCAAAATCTAAATTAATGAGAAATGCCTTATCTGAAAATATTGAAATAAATAAATGCAAAAAGTTGTGAAAATGCAAAATAATTACTCAAACATTAAATTTATAAAAGTTAATTTTTTTTAAAATACAAAAAAAAAACAAAAAAAATTTTTTTTTTATAATACAAAAAAAAAACAACAAATTAATGGTATTTTTCTGATATACGTGTTGCTTGTAATAATTTTTCATGTTGCTTGAAATAATTATTAAATGTTAATTATGATAGTAATATTCTAAGAATGAATTAAAAATAGTGGATTTAATGCAAAAATAGTAATTTAAACTTTTAAAAATTTTTTTAAGGAATCTCAAAATCAAAATTAATGAGAAATGCCTAATATGAAAATATTGAAATAAATAAATGCAAAAAGTTGTGAAAATGCAAAATAATTACTCAAACATTAAATTTATAAAAGTCAATTTTTTTAAAAATATTTATACAAAAAAAAACAAATTAATGGTATTTTTCTGATATACGTGTTGCTTGAAATAATTTTTCATGTTGATTGAAATAATTATTAAATGTTAATTATAATAATTATTATAGAAATATAATGTTATTAAAATCATAAACATTATTAACTAAATTTGAATTCAGAAGACTACAGGAATTATTATTTGTTTAAATATGTTATAGTTTACTTGTTTTATGATATACAAAAAAAATCTAAGTACTACTACTATTAGAATAAGTTTATTATTGTACACAACAAGAAGGTTGTACTAGTTTCCATTCCTTTCATTAATTTTTATTTTTTTCAGTATGTGCTGCCTTTAAGTGTGCTTTTTGTGTGAATCTAAAGTTTAATATATGAAGCAAAACTTTTACTTACTGGAAACTTTCTTAAGGATTGATGAAGATATCATAGACAGAATTTCTATCAGGCGACTGAAAAAAATAAATCATAAAATGCAAAAATAATTATTTTAAAAAATATTAAAGAATAATTTAAAGCAAATATAAAGTAAAGTGAACTCTAAGATGGATCATGTTACAGAAGTTTAACAAGATATACTTAGTATGCAGTGCACAAAAACAAAAGAAAACAGACCACCATGAATAACTTCAACTAAATGACTTCACATTCTGGGACTTAATCTTATTGGTTCTAGGGGGTGACTTCAAATATGATAATTATTTAGTGCAGACGATATTTTTATGTTGCAAAATCAGACACAAAAACTTACTTTCTCTGAATAAATATACTTTTTTTTAAAACAAATTTGGATATCTAATCCAAAAAATGCAGGGGTAGCCGCACTCTGGAAAATATGGTCGTAATAGTTCAGTCAGAACAGCGGTCCAAACTTTTGACCCCTTAATGTTAATTTAACTTTTTGCATATTCCGCCATATCACGAGAATTTTTTAAAGGTATTGAAACATTTTTGGATACAGTTATAAAATCTGTTCATCTAAAGATAATCCCATGCAATATTTTTCACTATTTTATTTAATAATAGTCAAAAAAAAATTTGAATTGTAATGTATAAAATTTTTTACACCATTATAAAGTATCTAATTTTAGTTGGCAAAATACAAAATTGAGCGAAATCTCAGGAATTATTGAAACGATTGTGCTCAAATTTTGTAGTTTGCCATGTAAAATCAGATATTTTAAAATGATGTAAAAAATTTTAAACCTTACACTTCAAATTTTTTTTGACTACTTTTAAATAAAATATTAAAAAATAATAAATATTTACTAAATTAATTTTTTGCATGGATTATCTTTAGTTAAATTAATTTTATAATTGTTTGCAAAAATCTTTCAATTTAATTTCTCGAGAAATGGCGAAATACGCAATAAATAAAATGAACAGTAGGGGATCCAGACTTTGAATCACTCTCCTGACCAAACTATTAGGACCTCATTTCCCAGAATGTGGCTACCCCTTTTATTTGGGAGGGTGGCAGAATACTAAATCTGCGAGAAAAAAAGATAGGTTTATTCAGAGGAAATACATTTTTGTGCCTGATTTCGTAACTGAAAATATCATCTTCACTAAATGATAGTATATTTGAAATCATCCCTTGAACCACTAAGATAGAGTCTAAGAACGCGAAGATCTGATCATTAGATCAAAAGTTATTCAGTGTAGCCGGGTTGATTTTCTTTCTTTGGCACACTATACAAAAAATGAGCAAAGTATCCTCCAGAAAAATAGAAATTTGATAAATTAAGTATGAACAATTATGAATAATGAAATATATTTCAAAAACAAAATAATTATTTAAAATACTGATTACAGACGTAACTTACAGAATTAGACAATGATTGCTTCTTAATAGACGGGGACTGTCTGTTAGCTAAACTGCCTTTGTTTGCCAATTCAGCCTTTGCTTTAGCTGCACTTGTATCAAGTAGCTTAGTGTGAGGAACAGCTGTATCAAATAAAATTTCACAATCTGGTCGTCTTTCTAATGTGGCACGTTTATCACAATACTCATCATCCGGACTAAATGGGGACTACAATTCACAATCTGATGTTTCACCATCAGACAGATCAAAGCACTGAACTTCTAAAAAAATAATCAATCCTTCTGAAATCAGATGTAAATTTCATTTTAGTAATTATTAAAATCATTCACAAGAAAAATATACATATAAAGTATTGCTTCTTTAAACTGGATATTTTTTTCAATAACGTTTAAATAGTTTGCTAAATACGGCGGTATTATTTAGCCTACCTCAGACTGCATCTCTTCATGTTAGTATTAAAAGGCAGTTGCAACATTTATTTCACACTAATTACACAAAAGTTAATACTATATTGTACCTCTATTCTGATTAAGTATAATTTCAATTACCATAGAATAATTCTTGTATAATTCTCAATTATGCCATATTTTTAATATGATTCATAATAGTTCGTTATTCTAAACTAGTATACTGAAATAAGTTATTTAATGTTTTTTTTCCTTCATTCCTTAAATAATAATTTTTAGAATTCAAAATTTAACCTCCTACATCAAAAGAAACACATTGTTATATAACTGCAACTATGTTACAGAGTGAATCATAACTGAGCTGAACTTTTAGCTATAACATTCTAACAGAACTATAACATTCTAAAACACATTATAAAACATTAGCTAAGTACATTAATTTCAAAAATTTTATTGCAAAAAATTATTTTAACATATATAAAAAAAATTTCTCACTATTTCCAGTAATAAAAATAGAATAAAATTGATTGCAAAAATAAAAAATTGAAAAAAGATGGACGATATTTTATTTTTTGAAGAACATGTCATGCTATAGTTATTATCGAATTATTTCAAAATCAAAGGGAAAAAATTAGTCTTTTCTAACTAAAAATGTCTAACTGTGATGAGCAAATAACCTCAAAATAATACATATAATAAGTGCTTTAGAATAATCATTAAATATACTAGAGACTACAATTCTAATTCATTTGAACATTTTACTAAATTTTCCACAGGATAATTGGGTTGCCTTGCATAGTTTTTTCCCTATTTTGATGTAAAATATAATCTATTAAAATTAAATAAAAGTTTAATATAACAAGAAAAACACATTAAACGAAGTCTACTATTAAGACAAATTTTCAAGTCATTGTCAAAATTATAATATTAAAAATACAAAATTGGAAAGTTTTTAAGAAATTAAAAATTACTAGCCTTCCCATGACAAATTTTTTAGGGAAATCTATTTTTATGTTTAAACGAGAAATATAATACCAAAAAGTTTAAATAGAAGAAAACTTAATTATTTCCAGTATTGATAGAGAAAAGTGAAAAGCTTCTTTCTTACAATCTTAACCCCTTATTTTCATAAGGCAACCATGCACTAGAAAGGAAAGTTACTTCTTTTATCACATATCTATAATGCCCCTTTTTTCTCTTCTTGCCAGCTTACTATTAAAATCAACATTTACTTATATCACTAACATTAAAACTGTTTGTGTATTTCATTTTATTTTCACTTTGCAAAAACTTGAGGCAGTTTTCAAAAGGTACAATTATATTACTAAAATTTAGATTTTGTTGTTCAAACAATCCTGTGGTATACATTCCTGCCCTTTCCAAAATGCAAAGCAGTGTCATTCAGAATACAGTCTATATGCAAAAACAGTCTACTCTAGATACATATTTTAAATCTACATTGTTCAAAACAAAAAAAAAGAGGTTAATATGTCTAATTCATTTTAATTGCTATTTTAAAATTAAATATATGTATTTGGTTATAACAAGGATTTCAGCTACTTTTCTGAATTGTTCATAGAACAGACTTTTACTATACATTAAAAATATCTTTTGATGTCGAAATTCCTATCATAGCTTTATGATTACGCAATACTACAAGATCATATTACTTGCACTACAGTGAAAATACTATGGTGGGGAGAAAAATACAGCAGTACGAGGAATGAAAGATTAATTATAAAGTGAAAAGAGAAAACTGAAAAATTTGCTTAAAAATTTAGGTGGGCTGACAAGATTTCTACATTGTGGAGTGATCTGCTTTAAAGGTGTATTATAAGGAAGACCAGTTGGAAAACCTGCTTGCTTTTGAGTCCCCACAAGAGTCTGTTCAAGCAATATTACCTGAAAAATATTTTAAATTTCTTTTAAAATTTAACAACAAATTTATAATAAAAAAAAGATTTTTTAATACCTAAATACAGAAACAAAGCAGTAAGATCTTATTCCATAAAAAATTATAATAAATCAAAATTCTAGTACGACAGAAGTAAATAACTAAAGTAAGCTTTATAACAATAAAATACAACTAATTTATCACTTTAAATATTTTAAAAGTAAAATAAGCTATCTACGTGATAAATAAGTAAATAATTTTAAATTGAATTAAGTGTCATTATAAAAATTTATATATTATTGATTATAGTTTTAAGCAATGTAAATCATACCCTGTCCTTTAGAGCTTTTACCAAAGCATTATATTCTTGATTTTTCTCTTGCAGTTGTTGAACATGATACTCTTGCCACTGAATAAGCTCTTTTTCTCTGTAAAAATAATTAATAAGCACTGAGCACGTCGTGTATAAAAATTATTAATAATGCCTTTAAAATAGACTTTTATTTTCTGAGGAGAATAGACCTTAACAACTAGGACATTTCAAAATAAAGAAGAAAACTATTTTTATTCTAAGACTTAAGCACTAAATGCAAGGAAAAAAATAATGTTTTTTTACCAATTCTTTCTGAAAAAATTATCAGAACTAAATAATTCACTCTACATAAAATAGTAAAATAATTAATACATTAATAAAAACTATAGTCAAAATTAGAGTTTAATTAAAAAAAGCTAAACCATTACTTATTTTAAAAAAATCCATAAAAAAAACACAGCTAAAATGGATATTTAACAAGATGGTCACAAATTTCTTTAAAAAAGAAAAGAAAAACCTTTATTGAATTTAGCATAAAAAGTATATTTTTATAAATGTTAATAGTGAATGCTATATGTTTAATCATAAAAAAATTAACAAATATAAATTTAAAATTTTAAAAAAGAATAATTTTAAAAAATTCTGTAAACTTTACCTTTTTTGAAACTCTTTTATATATTTCTTGGCTCTGCTGTATTTCTTTTCAAGTGTTGAATATTTGCATTGTAATGCATCTAAGTCACTTTTGCTTTGCAACAACTCTTGTTCAACATTCTGTAAATTAAGACTTAGTTCTTCAACTTGACATTGAGCCATGTCTAACCATTTTATGTAGTCACACTCCATGTGCTCCATTGCTTGTAGCTTTAACAAAAAAGTATTTAAGAATATTAAATTTCAAAAACTTTAATGGCAAGGAATACCCTAGAAGTTTCTCAGATCATAGCGAAATTCATTGCAAGAAAACAAATGAAAAAATTACTTAAAAGTGATGAACAGCAATTTAATTCAAAACAATGAAAACTTTCAGATAATACAATATCATTTTTATTTATTTATGTGTTAGTTCATTTTTAAAACATAGTTCTCCAAAAGACTAAAAAATATTCTTGAAATTTTTATTACTCAAAATTCTCAGATTTTCTTTAAAACCCCAAATCACTACAAACCTATAAGTCACATATCATATAATCACCTTTCAATGTGAGTGTTCGTTAACAAAGATTTAAGCAACTAACAAATTTGCTTGAGTTACCCACCACTTAAAAACCTAGCCATGTGACTAACATTGTTACTATATCAAGAAAAATATATTGCAAAAGCATAAAACTGACAAACCTGAAAATTGTATTATACAGTAGTTATTTGCAAAGAAATAATTACTAGATGTAAAATATAATTTTAACTTAAAAATGTAGCTGTAGCATTTTTTTTTAAATAGTTTTTTTTTTTTTTTTTTTTTTTTTTTTGTCTGGTTAAATTTTTACGAATCTTGAATAGAACTTTGATAATCAGAAACAAAAATGTAGATTTGTAACTCAAATGTGTTGAAAAATATATCCAATAGATTTGCCTTTTTGTAATGCAGTTTATGTAGTTCAATCTTACCTTTTCATTTGCTTTTTTCAGTTCATTTTATGTAATCACACTAATAAAATGGGCCTAAGAAGTACTGAATCAGTTTGATAAAATAATATAACTGATATTAAATTATAAAGACAGAAACTATTTTTTAACAAAGTCAGTTTTGAAATGAACGTAAAAATTTTATTTCGCACATAAAAAATCAATGCATTTAAGGAGGGACATTTTGTTTTTCCTAACTACACAATAAAGAGAGTACTAAATTAATAACTAAAATTACATTCTAAAGCACTGAACTTACGGAACTTACCGAGTTTTAATACTAAACTTATAAAGTCTAACTTATAAGAATTAAACTTATACAGTCTGAAAAATAAGTACGATGAGGGGTTCCTCATAAGTTCTATAAGTAGCAAATAGTTGTATAACTAATAAGCTAATAACAAAGTAGCTAATAAGCACTAGTGAGTAGATAATATTTTTTTTTAACAAAATCCATTTTAAACGAATCATAAAAAATTTATTTTGCATACAAATTTTTTTTTATAAAATCAATATATTTAATGGGCCATTTTGTTTTTCTTAATAATTCAATAAAGAGAGTACTAAATGAATTACTAAATTTAGAATATAAAGCACTGAACTCACTAAATTTACCAAGTTTTAGAACTAAACTTATAAAGTCTAAACTTCTTATAAGTACTAAACTTATATAGTCTAAAAAATAAATGTGATGATGGGTTTGTCATAAGTAGCTAATAGTTATATAAAGGTTAAATACGACAAAATTGTAAATAGTTAGATAAAATATGAATATAAACTGAAAATAAGTATTCTGTATAAAATAATAAAATTAATTTGTAACGAGCGTAACTTTAACCGACTTTGTAACTTTAACCGAAACTGTTTGAGCCACCCCATGAACTCTTCAGTTCGCGGAATGATACAGTCAGAATGGGATGTTAAGTTTTTCTCAAATCTTTTAATTTCTCTCTAAAATTTGTTTTCCTTTTTATAAATATTCCAACTAACTTATTTTTTTTTGTTTAAGTTTTAATTAAATATATTTTGTCCATTAAATAAATTTGTTAATTAACTGCAGTAGAATTGTTTCTGCTTCTTTCTTCTTCTTCTTTTTTTTTTTTTTTTTTTTTGTGCCTCTTTAAACTTAAGTCACCAAAGCAGGCACAAATTCACATAGAATATCCTTTTTTTCCATTTCATCGTTAAGACAAGAGTTAAATCATATATATCTATGAAAAATATCAGAGAGAATTAAATTGTTTCATTCAATGAATACTAAAAAGTATCTTTAAAATGATATTTAGTGGGATTCCCAATCACCTTGAAAATTAAGTAAAATAATGTTATTTAGTACTACCTCTTTCATCTAATTCGAGCTTGTGAATTAAATAGGAAGTATTTTAAACTTGAAATAAAATCATTAGCCGAAAATGGGATCCCTAGATAACAACAGACAAGGAGATAAGAAAAAAATTTGCTTAAAGAAAAGAAATGCAGTCTACCTGATATCAAATGAAATATGAGGAAATAGCATTGATAAACTGAAAACAAAATTTATACAATATTATTCTAATATGTCATTCAGAGAACATACATTATAAAATTCATTAAAAATAAGATATGAAAGAGTGAGTATAAAATTAAAATAAGAATTTTTAAAAAATTAAAAATTAAATGAACAAGATCAATATATAAATTTGTATACAATAAAAAAAGTATATTAATTGAACATGATAAAAAATATATCAATTTCATAAATAGAAAAGATATGTTTCTTTCTATCAAAATAAGGCAAGAACAGAATTTTTTTCCTTCTTTTAATTAAGATTTAGAATAATGAAGAATTTTCAGTAAAATATGATAAAACTAACATAGAGAGGGAAATGAAAGTTGAGCGTTAAAATAATTGCTACATGTGCATCTTACCTTGCATACTACATTTTATCTTGTTGATAATTTTTCTTTATATTTAACTAAATATAAATATAAACACAAAACTTTTTTTTTTCATTGAAATAAAGCACTGTTTTTTAGAAGAAAATTTTTTTTAAAAATCGAGGCAGTAACATTAAATTAAAGACTTGCGATTATTAAAAATCGAAGAAACAAAAATAACTCCTCACTAAAATCAATAAATGTATATTAAATTCTGAATAATAAATTGCGCAGTGAAACTAAAAACTATACTCACTCTATTATCAAAAGCAAAGTCACTACTGGGCCGTTCAGTTTCTCCTTCACGGTCAGCTACCAGAGATTGAGAAATTAACTGTGTAATTTCACTTTGAATTCCATCTTTTTCACGTCCAATAACAAATTTAAACTAAAAGGGAAATTTAAACTAAATAAAATTAAAAAGAGACATCAATTGCAATAATTTTTAATAAAAAGAGGCAAAAAGGATAAAAGGTTAAACTATAAATTTTAAAAGAAATTATCTCTTTTTTTTCTTGGAATATAACAATAGAATTTTAATATTGCAATTGCTCTTATTTAAACCTTTCACTAAATAATTATAGATAAGTTTATACACAAATATTTTTCATTCATTAACAAAGAGCCTGAGGAAATTGATAAAACATCCAAAAGCAGTGTTTACTAATATTTAATAAACGTTTGGACCATAAGTGAACTAAAAAAAAAAAAAAAGCTAACAAGCAATAACTTCAGAAAGAAATAAAATAGCTTGCAAGAATGCCTTTTTTTCCAGAATAAATCAATGATATGTGAAAACATGTCAAAATAAATGAAATACACAAGAAAAGTGTTTAGGTAAATAAAAGATCATTTATTGGGGTTGCATAAGGAGGCTACATAACTCAGCTATCTTTTTAAATGCTGTTGGATGCTATAGTTTGTTAAATAATTCTCACCATACGTCCTGGAAGTGTCTATAGAAAGTTCCCATTTTTGTATAATTTTTAGGAATCAAAATAAATGTTTTTCTGCTCACTCCCCACACCAAAAAATTCCAATTTTTTTTTATTTACCATCTGTAAATATTTAATATGCAAGAGTAAGAAAAAAAAAACAATTTTCTTGCTGTGTTTAGGACAGCTAAACATTTATGCAGCTGTAATAGGCACACTTATAGGTTTTTGAAAACTAAAGAGTAGAAGGAAAAAGCAAAACGTCAGTGAGAGATATAAACTATGAATATTAATGAAGGTAAACATTAATACTAATTTTAAAATAGTATTAATGTTTACCTTCAATAAAGGCAATAGGCTTTATTTTTTTTTGTTTTTTTTAATTATTAAAAATGAAAACCATTTTAAAAAAAAACTTTATTTAATTCTATTGCTTATTCAATGTGTTTTTCATTAAATAGGATAACTTAATTTAATTGTTTTCTAATATTTTTATCAGAATATCTTTGCTTCGAATTCTTCATATGAAATGTTTTTATTCCAGAAAAAAGGAAGCTTCAACTTAAAATTCTGCTTGCGTTTCACCTCTTTATTTTAATCAATGGCTTTTATTTATTCTTTAGATGATGAAATCTAATTTTAACCAATAACTAAACAAAATATTAAAACTGAATTTCGCTATTTTTTATTTCACTGACACATTTTATTAAATGATGCATGATGTGAGCTTTTTATATCTTTTATAAGGAAAAATCCATTGCCAGGACTTGCCATAGACCGGATGACTAATGATACAGGACAATCCACTGCGCGATTAAATTTGAACTACAGTTTGCTTTCTATTATATTTTGCCTTAAAATATAGAATTTATCAATTTACCCAAAATAGCACCGCTTTCCTCAAGGAATGTCAACCGTCGACCCAAAATTTTTAAAAGGAAGCGATTAGGCATGAGCCTATTCACAGTCCATGATAATTAAATTCTAGACTAGTAAGAAGAGTATAATCCTTCTTTGAAGTAGGAACGTAAAGAATATTTGACCACTATTCGGTATTCGACTTATTCGGCCCGTTTGCTGAATATTCGGCTGACCGAATGTTTGGCCAAATATTCAGTAAATTATTTCTAGGAAAAGAATTTTTTGACAGTTCTTTTAGAAATAAGAAAGATTAAAAAATTATATAAAATAGTCTTTTTACTTTACATAATCAGAAATAGTTTTTACACAAATTTATTGAGTTTTAAAATTTATGAGCTTGCAAATTTATATTCTAGAAGACAAATGGAAAAGGAAAATTTCAAAAAATGAAACTAGATTACTTTATACTGAACCACATGTTTTGTATGGCTGATTTTTTAAAAAATTATATTCAAGCAGGTCAATTTTATTGTTTTTTCAAGACCTTTAGTTTTATGACTTTTTTGCTGTTTTTCTGTTTTTTTTATAGCTCAGCATTTAATCAGAACATTTCTGAAAGATTTTATTCATTTCTTGTTACTCTTTCCTGTTTTGAAAGACAGATAGCAGGTAAAAAAAAGCCGTGATTTTCAACGTTAAAGTTATATTTTAAAAAATAAGAAATTTTTTTATTTGTTTCTCTTTTGCTTTTTATTAACTTTTTTTAGCAGCGTTTTTATTGTGACAGCAGTTTTTAAAGAGCGTTTCTAAAGAGCGTTTCTAATGTATGTTATTCTTTTATTGTCACTTCTTCAAAAAATATGACAATATGAAAAAGTTAACTTGAGAGTTTTAATATTAAATTGTCTGTTCAAAAACTAAGAATGAATTTTGTTTTGGTTCTTATCTTGCTTTTTCTTTTTTCAAAAATCAACGCTTTTATTAAGACGCAGTAATTAAAAAGGGTTTCTATTAGACTTAATTCTTTTCTTTCTTTTTTTTCACTTTTTCTTGAGAATACAATAATTAGAAAACAGATGTCCAACTTTAAAATTTTCATTAGATTTAAGATTTGATTTTTATTTTTTCTTTCACTGTTTATATAAACTTTTTCTTTGGGCATTTTTATTATAGCGTAGCATTTCTAAAAACGTTTCTAATATACTATATTTCTTTCAACGTTCCATGGATACTTTGTTTTCCGGAAAAAAAATATTTTTAACATTCAAGTTTTGTCTTAATTAAAAGGATTTTTGTTTCTATTTCTCTTTTTCTTTTTTCAACTTCATGTTTTTCATAGCTGTTATTCAGTTTTTTATTTATCCTAAATATTTTTAATTAATAACTATTATAGCTTTTTTTTAACCCCAAACCAGTAATATAGCTAAGTTTGATTAATTTTAAAGTTATTTATAGATAAAAAAATATTTATTAATAAATTTTTTTAAAAACAAAATGTTGCTATTTTGCCGCTTAATATTCAGTAGGCCGATTTTTTTTGGTCAAATATTTGGTATTCTGCCAAATTACTATTCCTTATATCCTTACTTTGGAGAAAACATTCTAAGGTCAAAAAATAACAATAGAAATAGAAATAAATAAAAAATATCAACCACTGAATAACACAAAACAAAATGTACCTCACTGGTCCTGAAGTATTTCTTAATACAGTGGCTGCATAAGCTTGAGTTACACCAACAAGGGATTTTTAAACTTCAAAAGTAGTTTTATTGTAATACTCCCTATCTGCATTTTTTAAAAACCAAAGCACATTTTATTAGAAAGTTATAGTAAGATATTGGAAAAAACTCTTTTGATTATCTCGGGCGATTTTCCAGAAACCACATTTTTTTAAATTTGACTAACACATGTAATTAACACATAAATCAATTCATATGAAATTTCATTATGTTGTTATCAAACATTCTTATGTGAATTGGTATCCAGTTGATAGCTTCATTAAATGAAGCACATTTCTAATTAAAACTGACAATACATGCTAAATAAAATAGAAAAAAAAAGTGCCAAAACAATCAATATAAAATAACAAGCAAATCATATTTTACATCAGCTTAACTTGACTGTGCTCAGGGCCGGATTAAGAGCATGCGGGGCCATTCTTAGATTACATTTTTTTTTCTCGTATATTTTTTTTATTCAAATATAAATGTATCTATATATCTCTTCAATTAAGAAAGCATATTTAAAATTAAAATAAATAATAATAAATTAGGTTTTACTTCATTTCGCTACATTAGAAGTAAAAAAATTATCGTATTTTATTAATGTATAATTGAAATTGATTTTTTTAAAGAAAATTTTTTTAAGGGGGCCTCAGGCCATAGCCTAGTCTGGCCTAATAGGTAATCCGGCCTTGACTGTGTTAAAAGCCTTACACGTGTTAATCAGGAATGTCTATTTAAATATATGTTGTAATTTGTTATAATTAAAAGGACTATCAATAAAGATTAAAAAAAAACCTATTTGGATGAAAATTAACAATTTTTTATCTCACTTTCAACTTAATGATAAATATCTGGTATTATTTAGCATCATTTAAGAAGAAATTTGACCCACAATTATCAAAATCAATAGAATTCATATTTTTAAAACTAAATCTCTTTTTAACAGACATTGCAGCAAGACTGAAAAATTTTAATACACTTTACAAAACTTATTTCAAGGACATAACCTTTCACATCTTTGAGATTTTATTCTGAAATTAGAGCTGCAAGGTGAACTTAGGGTAACTGAACAAAATGAAGTGCTTTATTTCTATGCTCGAACCAAAGTATTTTTAATAGAAACTATTGTAAGAACATCTCTATGGAAAGAAGTACCTTCCATCTCTATCAGCATTTGGAGTAACTGTTTTCACAAATATACCAAGTTTTTCCACTCCGGCATCAGCTCCAACACCTATTCCAATAATAGTTAACCCTAAACCTTCTGGACCTAATATAAAATTTAAGAATCAAAATTTTAGTTTCAAATGAAATAGTTTTATTTCAAAACAATTTAGTAAATAAACGATATAAACACCCTGCACAAGTTGAACCAGTATTTATATTATTTTAAAGTTATGTGACGGGCGTAACTTTCAAATAATAAACTGATTAGCAACTGGTTGGTTTGAATAATAAACTGATTAGTATTAACAATAAACGAAGAGCAATAAGAATCTGATTAAAATAATAATTAGAAGAAATGCAAGAATCTGATTTTAGGAAAAATGACAACATACCTAAACTTTGAAATAAATACCATTTTACTATATATGAATAAAAATATTTAAACTAATTAGAATTTTAAGTAATACTACTTTTCTGCTATAAGCATAGATAACCATATCTTGAATTAACAGAGTGATTTTTATATAGGGTATTTCATATTGACAACCCTAAACAGATATAACAAAACTTCTATAAGAAATCGTCTTTATACATCTTCTTCATTATGACACTGATTTTTTAAACTATCAATTTAATGTTTAAAAGTCTTCTAGAAGAATTAAGAGTTTAGTCTTCTAGAAATTGTATTGTCTTTCGAAACAGTAAAGTAAACAAAGACAAATTCCAACTCACTTAGAGGAGCGAGTTTAGTCTTCTAGAAATTGTATTGTCTTTCGAAACAGTAAAGTAAACAAAGACAAATTCTAACTCACTTAGAGGAGCTTTTATTCACATTTTCAGCAACTGACCTTTAACTACAGCTAGTTTAAAATGTTTACTTACCTTCTTCATACCTAGTGGCACATAAAGCAATCATAACTGGTGCAAGAAGAAGACAATATTATTACTGGGGCAATAAATAACAATTACGGTACAAGAGTCTGATGAAAATAAGATAAACACTAATTTTAGTGCTTATTATTATTGCAAAGTTTAACTATTAATTTGAATACATTATTTGGCTAAACTTTTATCAAGAGGTGAAAATTCTAGAAATGATCTGTTATCTTAATGACCAATTTTGCACACAACAGTGAAAGGTAACTAGATGTTTCCCTGTCTTTTTAGAATCATTGTCAAAAAAAATTTACGTAGACTTTGGAGACTCCAAAGTGGTATTAAAATGGAAAAAAAGCAAAAAACCAATCAAAATCTGCCTAATAACTAATAAGAAAAGTAGAGAAAAAAATATAAAAATAAATTTGATTGCTAAATAAAACTTAGAGATGTTTCTAAAAGACACCATTTATTTCCATTTCCCTCTGACAATCAAACAGTAAGACAAATACAAGATTACAATTTAAGTTTAAACTAAAAAACTTTGCATTAACAAAATAAATAAAAAATTCATAAAATAAAAAAATATCATTTAAAACTATTTGTTTCACAAAAAGACATTAATTGAAAAATTACCTTTAATAAGATCAACAGGAAAAACATCAATTTTTTCAATTCTTTTCTCTAACTCATATTCAGCAGATGCAGATATCGGATCAACGTCTTCATTCCGTCTATCATAGTCTTCCATAGAATGAGTGCTATAAACCTAGAAATAACAATACCTTTAAAATTAAAACTGATATGGGAATATACAATGTTAAGGGCAATAGTTATGACATCAAGAAAAGTCTATTAAGAGTTTAAAATGTATAATATGTAATTTTTCTGTGAACAATTGCTACATTCATTACACATAATCTAAAACCTAACTGAATATTTTACATCATTTATATCATTTAATAATCACCACTTGGAGATGGATACTATTCAAAAAAGGAAAGTCAGTTAATTGACCAAGTCCATAGGTTAACTGGTCAAGCCATAATTAATTAACCCTTTATGTACTGACAGGACTTTTAAGTCCCACTAATAATGTTCTCTTACAACAATGCAACAGAACAAAATATTGCATTAAAACTCGTCTGTACCTGTAATATGACTTTTCATTTAACATTATTAGTTGCAAACACATGATTATTAGAAGTTGAACATCAACATGGTATTATTTAGTTTTTGATATCGTGTTTGAGGATGCCATTTTATAACTTCTCAGTTCTCTATCTTGATCAATTCCATAAATCTTTCATACTTTTTTATTGATTCATTAAAATTTAAAACTAGTTATAAAACAAAGTGTTAAATGTTTCACTTTAATTAAAATTTTATATTCATTATATTTATTATTTAGCATGTTAATCTTATATTTTTTTTAAAAATATTCGTCAAAAGTGCAAAATAATAATTAATTTTCAGCTAGACAAACCAAATTCTATATTGCTTTCCAAACTGAATCCCTAATCTAACAAATAAGCAATTTAGTTCAGACAATAATGTGAAAAATGAGCATGTTCTGACAGAATTAAAACTTAATCCTAACCAATTTTATTTTAGAAAGTTAAAAATGATGTATATATTGGATAGAAAACATCAGAAACCTTAAGTTAGTTTGAAAGAAGGTTGAAAAAACCCATTCTATATTAAATTAAAGGTGTGATTTGCAATTATACTAAAGTATTTCAACTAATAACAGGTACCATTACCAGCTTAAAGTTAGTTGCATAATATGCAGAACAATACAGTGCACTTTTGGAGCCTTGCCTAATATTTCAAATTTTAAAAGGAAATTCTAGTTATGCTTTGTTATATGGTTTATTACAACATTTCTTCCATTTCGCATGTTTCATTTAAACAGTAATTAGCAAACTTTACATCTAAGCTATTTAAATGAACTCAGAATACTTAAAAAGCATTAGAAAAATGATTAGACAATTTTTACACAGAAAGTTTTAAATAAAACTCATAAGTTAGAAATTAATCGTAAGTTATCTTTTGCCATATAATTTTTTTCCATAAAAATTTATAGCTTCTTTTTAAAATTTATTTTATCAATATTATTCTTGCTATATTAAAACCTATTAAACTGTGACTCAAACAAAGATGAATTTTTAAATAAGAAAATTTTATAAATATATATATTCACTACACATAGCAATAGCTATAGTAAAAATGGGTAGGTACCAGGGCTTGAAAATTACATAGCATGGCATATCTCAGGCATTCTGATTGGGCATATATCCTTTTTTTTACAAGCCGGGCATGTAAATATTTTATCAATAATTTGCTAAGACAGTGATTATGGGTCCCTAAAAGTTTTATTATAAATAAGAATTTATGTGAGAGCAAAAATAGGAATGATATCATTATAAGAACTCTCAACTTAACATCTACTTTAAATCTTTAACCAATTTTGCATTGCGCCCTCTTTTTTAATATGAACAAAAGTTTCCAAAGAAGTTCGAAAATTCCCTACATAACAGATAAAAGTAACCAATTAACAGAAGAAAAAAGGAAATTACTTTAATTGGATTCGTGTTAAATGATATTTTTGTAGTTCGACGAATTGGGTGTTCAGGATCAGGTACGTCATTCACAGGTTCTAGTTGGCAATTATCTTCGATCTCTGGAGGAGATAAACCAGGACATTCGAAATAGTAGTGGCCATCTTCAAGAAAATGATATTCTGTACCATCATGTATGAGCGTATAATGAAATTCGCCTTGAGTGAATGTGGCATTCAATACCTCCTTCTTGCAATTATCATTTAATGTTTCTTAAGCCACATCTTAATGACTTTCATCAGATCTAGATAAAAGTAATACTTTTTCTCTTGCCTCCTCATCACTTAACAATGCCGGATGTTCCCTAGATAAAAAAAAAGACAGTTAAAGATATCTTAAAGAAAACAAAAATGAAAATTTATCAAGATGGGATAAAAAGTGCAAAGACTAGATTAACATATACATTATTAAAAGTAAGTTAAAATTAGATATACAAAAAGCTGTTAATTGACTTTTTTACGTAAAAACAGTGTTTTATTTGCTACTTAATAACTCAGCAGCTCCATCTTTAGTCAGTAACAACAAAAAATAAATTTACATACTTAACTACAAAAACTAGATTAAAATATACAGCTTAAAATTAAGCTAAAATTAGATATAATAAGCAGTTAATTGACTTTTTTAGAAAAAAACAAGGCTTTACCTGCTACTTAATAACTTAGCAGCTTCATTTTCAGTCATTAGCTCTATATATCCAAGATTGCTATTTTTTGTTGAGCTGGTATCAAAAGGCTATAAAAAATTTATTGAATTTCATTATTAGAGAAGAAATATAATTTGTAAGTAATGGCTGTTTATACTCTTAAGTTTTTAAAACTTCAGGCATTTAACCCGGAAAAAAAAATTCCAATAAATATAAGGTTTTAAATATTACAATGAAGTACCACCTTTTAAAAATGGTATTCTTTACAAACAATCAAAAACTCTTAATAAGTTTAGATATTATAAAATAAAAATATTATTTCAACTTCAAAAAAGATATTTAAACTTTCTGAAAGGGATAAAAAGGAAAGTTTAAGCTTTAAAATGAATTGATTTTATAAACAAGTAATATAAAAAAAAATTAAGTAAATAACTTCATCTCTTGCAAAGCTGACAAACAATTAAAAGAAAATTGTTACAAATTACAAACCTGGTTTATTTAATTTCGATTTAAAAAAGTTGAATTTAAAATAACAACTAATAAAGAGAACACTTACTTGTCAAATTCATTTTCACACCAGTCAGGCTCTCTAAGTTTTTGTTCATGCTACGGATAAAAAACCACATCTAAATCCCTGCCAAGAAAAAAAAAAGAGAATAAAAAAATTCATTTCATTTATCATTACTTTGAAGAAATAATTTAGCTCATAAGACAAATGTTTCCAAATGCTGTGAAAAGACTAAAATATCTTATAATACAAAATACAAAAAAAGAAATTTAAAAATTAAATTCAATAACTTTTTAAGGACTACAAGTTGCACTACTCTGGTACAAAGTTTTCTTTTTATAGAATTGATGGTAATGTAAAAAATTATTAAAGATTATAAATTTTTAAAAAAGAAATATTAAGTTCATAACATCTATCATGCCTTCTGCAATATAAAAGTTGATGCATTTGTATACAGTATGTAAAACAATAACTAACTGTCATTAGAAGCATTTTTTGTCCTGAAAGCACAAAATGATTGCCACTTGTTAAGGCAGTGACGCTAACTTGGCCCCTGGCCTGCAGGCTGGTAGAGCCTCATAGACATGTAGTCAAGTGCAATCTTTTAGTCAATGGTCCTTTAAATCAGTAACTAAATACTCTTAATTTTTCTTCTTCTAAAGAATTTAGACTAATATTAGTAGCTTTATATAAAAAGCTACAGTATAGTGTGCAAAATAAAAGAATGAGCACCTCAATATCTTTTGGCCTAATTATTTTATCTTCATGTGCTAAGATGCTAAATTAATAGAATTATTAAGATAACATCTTAGTGTAGTGGTGCACAACCTGCGGCCCTTCGACTACTGAAGTGCGGCCCGCGAGAGCTTCCAAACACAATAAAAAAAAATTTAAAAAATGGCAATTTTTAGTCGCACTTTTAAGTCATCACGTTTTGACACAATCAATTTTAACAGATTCTTTAGTAAATGTACGTTTAACGCGCTTACTTTAAGCCGATTTTATTTAAAATATAAATTATTTTTTTAAAACAGTTATTTCCACTTTTCTACGTGATTTCAAAAATCCTGAATTTTAATTACGACGCAAGTTTCAGATCACCCATTTAATTAATCACTTTTTGGTGCACTTTATTTGTGACGATTTCATCTTAAATCTAAGTGATTTTTAATCCTTTTTTTTCAATCAATTCTTTCTGTTTTTCAACAATTTTTATCGGCAGTTATTGCTATGAGTTCCCAGGTATTATAAAAAATTCCAATTATTCTATTACGACATGCAAATTTTAAATCGTGCATTTGACACGCTTTATTCATGTTGAGATCAGCATAAATATAAGTAATTGTTTTCTCCCATTATTTCCATTTATTATGATGTTATTACGACACGTGATTGTTAATCGCGTAATTAAATAATCACTTTTTGATACGGTATTTCGGTTCAGTTTTATCGTAAATCCTAGTTATTTTCTCTTCGTTTTTTTTCCGCAACGAACATGATTTGGTCGAATGTGGTAATGAATTGTGATTTGGTCAAAAACCAAATATTCGGCAAAAAAAAAGAAAAAAAATCAACTGAACACCGTACACTTGGGGCCAAATAGCAAAATCTTTTAGCAGCATAGCAACACTAAAACTAAAATTTCAATGCTCAGAATAATATTTCCTGGAAAAACGTATGCATAAATTAACTCTAAAAAATAAGGCCAATCAAGAACGATTTTGAAAATGCCGAAAAGCGAAACAGAGAACATAAAAATCAATCTTAATTTTTGAAAGAAAATTTTGAAGCTGAACATCTCAGTTTTCCTATTACCAGAAAAAGCCAAGAAAAAAGAATTAAGTCAACAGAAATGCTATTAGAAATTACTGCGTAATAATAAAAACGTCTAAATAAAGTTTTTTTTTATTTAAAGAAAATAAAACGTTAGAAAAAACGTTCTTAATTTTTTAAATGAAAATCTTATGCTGAAAATCTCAATTTCAATTTGTCTCATTGCCATAATTTTCGAAGAAAAAAAATTGCTATAAAAGAAATTTTATTAGTAACTTTATTTTTAAAAAAAATGCTGAGTCATAATAAAAATAACTAAAAAAAGAAAAAACAAATTTTTCTTAGTTCCTGAAACAAAACTTTAATACTGAAAATCACACTTTTCTATGTTACTGGTTGTTTATATTACAGTACCGGGAAAGAGTGATAATAAATCAATAGTATGAGACGTTCTGTTAAAATGCTGGATTATAGTAAAAACAGCAAAAAAATGGGAAAAAATCCTTCTCAATTCTCAAAGTATCGAAAAAATGACAAAATTGACTTGTCTGATTATAATTTAAAAAACAAAGTAATATCTATAAAAATTGAAAAATAAAAAAAAAACTGAAAAATGCATTTCTAAAAAATATTCTGCCGAATATTTGACTGATCATTCAACCAACTGAATTTTTTACAGAAGGGCCAAATACTCGTTGCATCCTTAATTTAAATGCAATGTTATTGCAACTTGAGAATTCATAAAATGGCGGAAAACGAGAATTTTTATACTGCTCACTGTTTGTAGTTTAGATTTAAATTTTTTGCTGCTTAAGTGATCTTTTTCGTTAAAAAAGAAGGAAAATGCTTACGATATAAAAAAAGTCGAATGATTTATAAAATGAAATAATAAAATACATTACAAAATAAGCATTGAATTTTATTTTGAACTATCACAGTTTTGTGTTTATTTTAGGCTTTTGTTTAAAACCTATAAATTTTCCTCAATTAAAATATTTAATTTGAATTTATATTACTTAATTATGACTAAATTTTTTCCTACTTTCATTCTGTGGCCATTGCAATTTTTTTTATTAGAATTTAATTCTAAAATGAATTTTCGTATTGCATGATATGTAAAAAAAAAACATTTATTTTCTTCAATGTTTATTTATTTTGATAAATCTATTGTTCATATGATAAAATCAGCAATTTTTTTTTTGTAAAAAAAAGTATACGTTTTTATTATTTTTGAATGAATTCTAATAATGGAACACGTTTAATCTTTTACAAATATATTACTAAGCTCATTGATAAAAAAATAGAAAGCTACTGTTTAAATAAACATCACTACATTTGTCATTAACATGTCTAAATACATGTGCGGCCCTTCCTTATCCAACCTGCTGTGCAAAGTGGCTCTTCACTCAAAAAGGTTGTGCACTCCTATCTTAGTGCATGAAAGATTATAAAGGTGCTCGCTTCCTTATTTTGCATATTGTGTATAACACACTATTGAAAAACAAATTAATAAATATTTAATCTATAAATTTATGAAGGATCCACAATAGGAACTCACTTGTAATTTTTACTTTTTTTTAAGGAACTTAGACTAATGCTTGCAGCCTCATTCCTAAAAAAACAATATTAAGAAACCAAACACTTCAATATTTTTTGACTTAAAGATTGGATCTTCATTTACTAAGATGCTATCTTAATTCGATAGCCTCTTAGAGATTATCTTAATGACTTGATTATGATTGCTACTTAGAGCATGAAAATCCAGCTGTTAGATCAAATGTTATAAAGGTACTTGCTTCTTTGTATTGCACAAATTACACAGCACACTGTATTAACAAACATTTAATCTATAAATTTATGAGGGATTCACAATAGGTACTTACTTGTAAAGAGGTAACAGAGACTGGTAATCGGAAGGTGAAGTGGTCTCAGGAAAATAACTGCGTATTCCCAGGCGGTGGGACAGTGTTTCTGCTCCCATATAAGTGAAAAGCGTTGCTACCGCTTCCCAATTAGAGTGAAAAGCAAACTGAATGGTCGCTTCCAGGTCACACTGGGCTCGGAATTGTTTGAAAAACTTGGGATCAAAACGCTATTGTGCTGTCACAGTACCACCTAGAATTATCTAGAGCGAAAAAAATTACTTAAACAAAGTTAAAAGCTTGACGATGCTCACATACATTAATTAAAATAATAAACCACAGCAGCATCTTGCAAATTTTAGCTAAAAATTTGAAGCACCCTTAATTGATATTTTATTGTATTCTGATTGATTCCTAGGTGGTATTCCTCGGTCAGGTAAATCCTAGGTTTATGGTATTCTTAGTCTAATATATTTACATACCTAGACATATATTTTCTACTTAAATGAAAAAAAAATTCAAAATTAAAATTTTATTAAATAATAAATTTTTTTTTGAAATCTAGAATATCCAGGGCAATATAATTTTTAATTCTTGAGGCCCATGCTCATAAGATATTCAGGAGTTGTTGGATGGTATAGGGCAAAATTAGGAAACTTTGGCAACAGCCAGTTGTAGAATTTTTCTTTTAACAGTAGAAACTTTTTCAAAAACAGAAAATTTTAAATGGTTAAAAATTGTCAAAAAATAATAATATGAGGCATTTCTTTTGAAGCTTCTCTCAAAATAGGGTAAATGCTACAATTGTAAAATGAAGAAAAATTTTAAAGAACAACTGTGAAATAAAATAATTTCCTAAGTGTTATGACATATTCATATTAATTCCATATTTATTTAACAAGAAAACCAATAATAAAGTGCACATGTTTCATATTTTTAATGAAAGGTGGCGACTGACAAACAAGTTTTTAATCACTATTTGTAATAGTTAGCCACCCTGTGGCGATCCTTAATTTTGACGTAAGTCCTAACTCATAATCAAAGATAAAATATTATTGGCTTAATAGTTGTTAAATTTTGATTAATGAAAAAATTTGAATGAGACATCGATTGAGAACATAGTGAATATTTTATCTTGCATTATAACAGCGTTGAACAGCGGACCCAATTTTGGGTTTACAATTACCAATGTTCCGTAGCCCTGTAATTTTGATCACAATCCAGAAGACAAGGGAACTCCGGGATCAAGTATTGGGAGAAATTTGCCCGGAGAACTTTTTTTGATTGAATTAACCTGAATTTGCATTACACGAGGAGAAAAACCACAAAATCTCCCACGGTTAGCCTGACAGCAAAGGGACTATAACCCATGATCCATCTATCACTGAGGATATTTTACATAAGCACTGTGGTCGGCGTGAGCAGGGTGCAGAATTTGCATTGACCAGCCATTACTGGAATTCAAACCGGGTTCACCTCATTGGAAAGTGAGCTCTCTATTCCCTGAGTCACTGTGGCTATCTTGAGGGGCAATATTCTAAACAATAAGTGCTGAAAATATTTTAAATTGCAATATCAAACACTAAAGGGTTACAAACCAAGATTAAACATTTCTCTATGACATACAATGATGCCATCTTTGTATCATCATTATATCATAAGATATTCAAGGTGATTAGTTTTTGTGCTCCGTACTTGAGCTTTATTTTATTTCAGAGAACTAATTTTGCCCTTTCTTAAACTTTAAGTTGCCTAGATTCTCTCAAGAACTAAATTGTCTGTACATTATTTATCAAAGTAAAGCAGGAAACAATATGTATGGCTTTGATTGGAATATTGAAGCTTAGAGGCTCAAAATGAAAATGACCAGTAAAACAAAGGATAATAGAGGAATATTTTATACAAAATTTGCTGAAACATTTTTAGTCATTTACATTTTTGCAGTAAATAAAAAAAATTTAACTTGATTCCTCTATTCTCGAAAGGAATAAATATACATAACTCAGCTACTGTAAATATAGCTAAATCCTATAAGGGATTGGCAAGTGAAGAGTACAAATTCTTTTTATTTACTTCTTACGCTATTTTCATAGCAGTCGTATAACTAACAATAACACTTAATTAACAATTGCATTCAAAAGTATATTTCAATATTAAATTTTGATAAAATGTAATGTCTTTCAGTAGAAAAGGGCTCAATTTTATTGATCAGAGCAATCAAACAATTCAAATTTAAAAGTCAAACTAGAAAAGTTATATCATTCAACTTTGTAGTGCTAATTAAAAGATTTTTTCAAGAATTTTAAATCCTTAGTTTATTTATTTTAAAATATTGACATTGATTATTCTTGCATTAGGCTCTAGGCATAACATGTATGAGTATAAATATTAGTTTAAAAAAGCAGAAATAATATGCTTTGAGTAATGTAAACATGTGTTTAATTGCCTTTAAACTACAAAGAAAAAGATAGAAAAAATGCTAAATGAAAACAATAAAATTTTATTTTAATCAAACATTAAATGAAACTTTAAAATTTATGAAACTCTTTACTTCTTTAGAAATACATAATTTAAGAGACAAAACATTATGAGAAAAAATTTAAGAATAAATGTAGAAATAAAAGAAAACTAATGCTACCTCATATGTAGTTAGCCTGTCAACATAATTTAGAAGCTTCTCCTCCAGATTAAGTATGAAAATTAATAATAGATATTTTGCTACACACTGATTATGTGTGGACCCTGTTGTAAAAAGTCATAATAGTTTAGATATAAAGCAGATTTTCCTAAAATATATATTTATTATAACATATTTCTGCAAGGAAAACTTAATTGCTTAGAAATTGCAGAACATTACTTGAGCAAAATGGATTAATCACTTTTTAACCTATGAGGTCTTCATCTAATCAATTTATGTTATTTTATAGTAATTTTGAAAAATGTGAGCAAGCAAAGTTTTACCATGATTACTTCTACACCTTTTGAAAAATATAGCTTCGATAATTTTTTATATTGTTTTAGTTAAAATGGTTACAAAATAGTAAGGATTTAAATTTTTTTTTATTTATTTAAAATTGGGCATAATAAATTTTAATGGTTTGCTTTTAAGTAAAGCAGAATATTATAAACCATTAATTACAATACAATTGTTTAAAATTTTAATGAATACTATTTTTAACTAAAACATGCAAATTTCCTCATAATGAAAATTTTAGTAGATATTAACTAATGTTACACAAAAAAGAAAACTTCAACAATCTTGTGAATTAAAAACAAATTCCTTGACTATGCCAATACAATAGTATATATTTATACAACCTATTTTTCGCACTAATTTTACTATAAACATAATTTACATTAAGCTATAATCTAAATATCAATCTTACTATCAATTCTAGCATACATCATTTTAATCAATCCAAATATGAATTATCATATATCAATTGCTATAAGAAAGGTATGCGGAGTTAAGAGCTATAATTACTTTGTAAAAATAACCTCTTTCAATAACTCAGCTCTCTTTTTCTGCTATTTTATCCTTCTCGTCTCATAAATCTCACCAGCATCTTAATTGATGTCATAAGCAAAATTGACCATGTATTCATTATCAAACTCATCATAAAATGATAAGATAAACCTAGAACTATTTAAATGTACTTAATATATTCAACAAAGCAAAGAGCAAGGGAAATTTTTTCAACTAACTCATAACAATAAGCTATATATACAATAGATATAAACTAATGTGGCATGTGTCCTTCTCAATAAGTGATTTATGAAGGGGAGTTTGCCTAACTGCTTGAATCAAGTCTTCTCTTGTCTTCTGAGTTTTCTTCAAAATTAAAAGTCTATTAGATCCGCTATAGATTTGTTATTTAATGTCAAATACAAAATATAAAATATATGCTTTTCCTAAAAATTGTCTAAAAAATTTTAATGCCTGACTTGCCCAAGTTAATGAGTTAAAAGTTCCGAACATGGCAATATTTTTTATACTTATATGCCGACCAGGAAAGAAAAAATTTATTCTGGAATTGCGCAAACTTTAATACCGAATTACTACCCCTTCCAATTTGACAAAAAATTGCAAAGATGCTGAATAAACTGTACCAAAGAGAAGGAGTGAAATCTATTGCATATAATAAAACCTAAAAGTTACTTAACAACTTAATTATATAAATGAGAAATTATAAAGTTTCTCTTTTTATTCTGCTAGTCGTGCTTATTTTTATTACAACAGTCAATCACTGTGCATAAAAAAATAATAAATATACAAGTTAAAATTGAAATGTGAAAGGAAGCATATGCATCTTGAGACAAGTAAAAATTTCTTTTGGGTATGTATTTTGTACACTAACAAACTTAGAAAGGTAAGTAAATATTTTGAGATTTTACAAACCCCAGAGAAAATTGATATACCCTGTGATCTATAGAAGGGTAAGTAAATATTTTGAGGTTTTACAAACCCCAAAGAAAAGTGACATACTATGCGATTTATACAAAGGAAAGGAAATATTTTGAGATGTTACAAACCTCATAGAAAAGTGACATACTCTGTGATTTATAGAAAGGTAAGTAAATATTTTGAGGTTTTACAAACCCCATAGAAAAGTGACATACTATATAGTAATTTATGGGAAGGTAAGTAAATATTTTAAGGATTTTACAAACCCCAGATAAAAGTGACATATTATGTAATTCATAGAAAGGTAATAAATATTTTGAGATTTTGCAATCCCTAAAGAAAAGTCACATGCTATGTGATTTAAAGTAGAATTAATACCTTCCTTGATCCTCGCCTCTACCAACGGCAACGAGTGGTTTTACATCTGTGCCTCCTCTCATACCATAGTCAATAAGTTCTTTGGCAGCTTCAAAATTCTCCGACACTTTTTCTAGGCATTCATGGAGAACCCAGGATCGCTTTTTGATTTTACTCTAAAAAATTAATAAAACAATGATAACAATGATGAATAAACAATGATAAATAAAACAATGATGCCAAAACTCTGTGTTTAAAGAAATCTTTTTTTATTTAAAAACTGTTGTAGGAGATGTAACAATATTTTTTTTTTATAAAATTATCTAACATTCTTAACAAAAATTTATTTTTAGAACAGTTAAAATGCAAAAGATTTTAACCTAAATTTATTAACAGTAACAGTATTTGAAAACATTTTTCAAATTCAAAGTAAATAATTTACTTGCCAAAGCATATAATATTAAATAATATATGCTTATCAATACACTGTTTTTGTTCATTAAAAACTTAGAAAACTAACAAATTTTGAAATATGATAAAGATAAAGCATTTATTAACCTCTCTTTAACTATCTAAAATTTAATCATGCATTATAAATTGCAAGCTTCAAGAAAAGTCAGGAGAACGAAGAACAATAATACCAAATTTTTTAATTATTATAGCTCAATCAAAATTTTAATGACATTACAGTTCAACTTAACATATAAAAATTTGATATCAAAGTATTATATTAATAATGTATATAAAAGAATGAGTTCTTCATGTGAGTCAGTTTGATGAAAATGTCACTCTTGAACATTACTAATTAAGCATTATTAATTAATTATTAAGTGCATTTTAACGATTTATTGCTCAATAAGCATAATTAATTATTATTAACGTCTTATTAGCATAAATATTAAATACTGAAGCAATAAATAAGTTTTAGCACTGATGATTTAATAATAAATAAAGAATAAACTACTTTTTTGAAAATTATTTTTAACACAATCAAGCTTTAACCATAACAATGCTTATAAATAATGCTAATATTATGCATTAGTGCTAATATTAAAAAATATATGCTGGTAATATAAATTGATTTGAAATATTTTTCAATCTTCCAGAATTAACTTTTTTATATAAGCATTGTATTTTGAAAACATTAGAATCATAAATAAAATAATACAGTATACATACAATAAAAATTTGTTTACACTGGTAACAGAAAAATTTTTAAAAAATCTGTAAAATAAAAAACATAAAATTCGGAAAAGGACCTCTTTCCCTTGGATTGTAGAATACAAATGAGTTATTAACAAAAGTGAAACAAAATTTAACTCATTCTATAATTACATTTCCTAAATAATTTTAAAAACTATCAGAACATGCAGTTGTTCATGGTCTGTATTATTTTAAGTATTTTTAGAAGCATTGTGACTTAGTTTTAAATTTACACACAAACATTTATTTTATAAATATATTTTTGTAGTAGAGCAATAAAAGGAAGAATTAAGAAATCACAATTGTTCATTAAACTTATATTAGCAATAAGCTCATTATAAAATTTATTTTTGGAATACTTACTACTTTTTCATTAGATGAAATTTAAATTAAAGTATTTTCATAAGTAATAGAAAATTAAGTTACTTATATTATCACTTATTTTAAATTATTTCTATAAAAAAAATTATCTTGGTTTCATTTAAAAAAAGTTGGGTTCAAACTGTGGTTTGAAAAACAGCTAACCCTGATAGAGTCACTGAGCAGGGGAAACAGTATAAAAGTTGCATAGATTTTGTGCTGCAACTGTTCGACTCGTCAACAGTCAGTTAAAATGCGCAATTTTAGCATATAACATTAATGTCTTCACTAATTCTATTTTCTAGCATAACCTCAAGCTGTTATGATCCAATGAAAAACTTTCTTCTGCGCTCTTTAAAACTTTTTAACCGATCAAGTTTTCTGAAAGAGAGAAAGCTGATATACATCCTTAGAAGAGTACCTAGTACTGAAATGTTAGATTTATACATTCTAGATTAAAAAACTTATTGTTCAACGACGATTCCTGTAAAACATAATGATAAATACTTTATAACGTGTTAAATAGTGAAACAATTTGAAGGTAAATAATACCAGTCTTACCAAATAATTATTAATAGTCTCAACAGTAGCTGCCATTTTTCTCCACTGACGCTGGTACACAAGATCAGTATCTAAATTATAGGCCTGAGCAAGAGCCAATGCTTCTCCGTATTCTTCGTCATTAATCTTTGAAAAAAGATAAATGAAGAAAATTAAGAAAATCCAGCTTGCAAGTTAGAATGCATTGGAAATACGGTATTATCACAAGAATACAAAAACTTTAAATTTAAACTAGAAATAAAATAGTTTTTTTAATTACAATATCAATAAATTTAAACATTTGAAAACTTAGAAATATTCAAATATTTTTTAATGGTTCACGTTTACAAGCATAAATGCTAAATATAAATAATTCTATTTAAACTAAAACACTTCAGCATAGTCAGTAAAATTTGTGTTTCAAAAATAAATAAGCATAAAAATCAAATGATCATCAAAATCTTAAGGATGAGGAAGCCATTTATTAGTCCATAAAGTTTTCTTTTATGTATACAGTGTTCGCCTCTAAGCCTTTTTTTAGAAGGGCACCCTGGCCTACCTATCCTTTCATGTGCCCTCTTTCACCTTTTATAATAATAAGCCACCATCGCTTAAAAACACTGTCCACAGTTTAAACCATAATTTTACACAGGTGAAATTATCTGTATACATAGGTTTAATTCTGATTACTTTTGTCAGGATAATTTGTAACTGGTTACATTTTTATAAGTTTCTCTTTTTTTGGCGAGCATAATTGATGAATTTTTAAACGAATTTTAAAGTTATTTTTTCAATACCTTTTTTTCAAAAAAAAGGTATTGAAAAAATTTTGAAACAGAAAAAGGTTTCGTTAAATATTTATTTCCTCGTAATTTTCAGCTTGAATTATAGAAAAAAGTTGTTAATCAAAAGTTTTTTTCAAGTTGTTTATAAATAATCATTTAGTTTTTAGTTTGTTTTAAAAAAAAATGCACAGTGATTTTTTTTAGCATGCCTTTAATTAATGATTTTCTTTATAAACTACAAATGTTTTTCTCATTTTGATAAGGAGTGAGAATTACTTTTTAAAAATGCATACACACAAAATAGTATAAGAGGGTAAATTTTTTAAATAGTAAAAGAGAAAAATTGTTGAGGATCAAATTCAGTTCCTACATAATATTACACATTTTTACAGTGCTAAGTGAGTGCCTTTTCAAAACTCTAAGCACTTTTCTGTGTGAATGCACCCTGACCTTTGTTATTCCTAGGGAGAACTCTGTGTATAATACTTTCACAAATGATTTTTATAAAATAATGATGTAAATTTAAAAGTATGAAGCAAATAATAATAACAACACTAAAAACTAAAGTTAAGTATGAATAAGGGAAAAGTTTGACAAAAATTACTTTCATGTCACCATTTTTAAACATTTCTGAAAATCAGCAAAAATTCCTTAGGAATATTTTTCTTAAGCTGTGTAAAATCTATTGAAATGCCTAGTTATTTTAGTTTTAGCAAAGTTACATTGTTTATTTAAGCCCAAAATTAGATTACTTCAGGAAAAGTCAAAATTAGAACCAGGTGGTGCGTTGTTACTTTATTACGTAATCATAAGAGTTTTTTATTTTTGGCGAGGAGGAAAGAGAGGGTGTCCAAAGTTAAGAAAAAATACATACTTTATTTGTACGTCTCCATATAAATCGAAGCATTTTTTAAAATTTTTCTAAAGATAACTTTTTCTAAGGATAGGAACTAATTTTAGTTCATTCGTAAAAGAGGAGAGTAGAATTTTAATAGATGGATGATACTAATAATGCAAAAAACCTATTAAAAATTTTTAACGTTAAAAATATTAAATTTCACTTAGCAAGCTCATATTGTATTAACATTTGTTTTTAATAAAATGCTGTTCTTTTTTATAATTTTTCGTTGCTTCTGTACTATGTTTATTCAAACTATTTATATCTAAACAAATGTGTCAAACATTTCAAGGAAGGAATTATTTAAAACAATTAAAAAGTTTAAAACTAATGCATTTCATCTTATTTGCTGAATTCATGACTTTAGCATATCATTTAAAGCTTACTCTTAATTATTATTTAAAATAGCTAAATATTTTCTTGAATTATGAAAATAATTAATTTTCATTTACATTATTTAAAGTTCAAACTAAAATTTGTTCATTTTCTCAATATGGCCTAAAAGGAAAATATAAAAAACGAAAACGTCTTAGATACTTCTTAAATATTTTGGAACACGGCATTTTTTTTTCTTTTTTGAAAACCGATAAAGATCATTTCTGAATTAGAAGACCTTTATCATTTTTTGAAGAACAAATTCTTGTGCTCTTCTTTGTTAAAATTTTATAACCTTATAGTAATCACGAAACTAATTAGTAACTCTTATGTGGGATTATTAGTTAATAACACTTTGCAGTATGAAAACATTTATATCAAAACTAGTAAACAATTTACAAAAAAGAACTCAAATACGTTTATTAAGAGGGAGTTTATTTTTTGCTTTGCTAAGTGACTGGAAGGGAACCAAAGATCTGAATTACTAAGATCTTATCTATTGAGCATTTTTTTTCTCTCCTGTTGGCTTTTGCACTTTTCCAACTCTAAGCACTAGCAAAGTGCAGTTTTATACTTAATTATCACTCACAGTTCCAGTTATTCATGACGTGTGTTAATATGTTACTATTAAAAAAATGAAAAGGAAATTGCACAATTGGTATGCAATATGTAAAGCATAGCTTTCATGAGGCGAACCAGGTTCGAATTCCTGCAATGACTGGTCGATTCCGCAACCGGCTCGCATCTACACTAGTGCTGGCGTCCTCAGTGGCAGACGGATCATGGGATAGAGTCCCCATCAGATTAACAGTGGGAGGTTTTCCTCTCCGTGTAGTGCGGATTAGTTCTATAAAAAAAGTCCTATATTAAGGCAAATTTTTTCGCAATACAGGAGTTCCCTTGTCTTCTAGATAGGGTTCAAAATTACGAGGCTTTGTAGTTGAACATTGGTAGACGTAAATCAAAAATTGGGTCAGCTGTTCAATGACGGTTATAAGGAGACATAACGTTGGCTCAGCGGAAAAAGAATTCCCTTACCAATGAGGTGTCCTGGGTTCGATAACTGGTCTATATGGGTTCTACTCCCAGCTGGCATGGACCAGGAAGTTAAGCGAAAGATCATTACTGCAAATGGGTCGCAGATTAAACTCCCTTTACCGTTGGGCTAATCATGTAAGGTTTTCGTGATTTTTCTCTCGATGCCGTTTTCTGTCTAAGTGAAAAGATATATTTGACATTTATTGTCATTTAATGGAATTGCGGGAAACATGTAGAAAATATCTTTCGAAACAGTTAAGAGGAATAGCAAAAATATCACATTTGGTACAAAAAGTTACTTATTACTATATTGTGCAAAACCCTTTCCTTATAAAATGCTAAACATATAAACGGCAATTTAATAAATTCTTCAAACCTCTGGTCGAAAATATAATGACATTCTATTAACAGTTCTGTAAATCTATTACTATAATAAACAAATATTTAAGGTATGAAGTTTAATTTTCTCATTTGTAATGTATACCAATGTTATGGAGTTTTAAAAATAGTTTTACTTTTACATAAAATTCTCAATTTGTTAAAATTTTTACAAATAATTTCAATCTTAAGCTTAATATTTCAATTTTTTAAATAATGGCAACTATGCAATATTTTTTTCTAAGAAGAATATAAAAATTGTTGGGATAGGTTTCGGTATTCAAAGTACAAATCGAATAGTTAAATAAGTCAAAGCTATAGAACCTATACCATTTAAGATCCAAAAACAACAAATTTATATTTTTCTTTCGAATGAAAGGCCGGGGAGGGGTTAATTGCTAAAATGGTTATTATCAAAATAAGCTTTATGTTTTATTGGTCAAAATTTATAGAAGGTAATATTTTACCTTTAAACAACAGCTCATTTTATTTTATTCCCGTCGTAGAACATTGATACCGTAGCCAATGTCAGCTCCAATATCCTTTCAAGCATTGGGACAAACTAGCTTTGGTGAAAGACTTTTTGATGGAACTAACCCACATTTGTGTTAGATGGAGAAGAAAACCGCGAAAACCTCAAAGGGTCAGCCCGGCAGCAGGAGTACAACATTAACACATTGTTGTAAGTCGTTAGTCCGTATAAATGAAGGGAAATTTAGTATCTTTCATAAGCATATCTTATTACCTTCCTCCCCTTTTGCCAGAAAAAATAAGCTTAGGAGATTTCGTTATATTTTCAAAAACCCGAAATTTCATGTAGCATGAAGTTGACTATGATGTATTGTATAACAAAAGACCGATCAGATCTATGACGTTACTTAATCTCATCATAAAAGCAATATATTTCGTAAAATGCAAAGGAAACAATTAGATTTCAAAGGAAATTATTATTTAAAAAGGTTCTTTAGATGAAAAAAGTATTAATAAATTTAGTGCCGTTAATTTGCATCATGAATATTCGTCTGCCTGCATAATTAAACCAGTATCAGCCAAATTTTGGTTATAGAAAAAGAAAGCGTAAGATAAGGTTCGAACCCTAGCGATGGCTGATCAATACGAATTTCGCATCCGGCTCGCACCGATCACAGTGCTGACGCAAAATATCCTCAGTGGTAGATGGATCATGGGTTAGACCCTTGCCGACAGTCTAACAGTGGGAGGTTTTCGTCTTTTCCTCTCTATGAAACGAAATGCGGGTTAGTTAAATCAAAAAGTACTTCACGAAGAAAATTTCTCCCAATACTTGATCCAGGAGTTCCCTTGTCTTCTGGATTGGGTTCAAAATTACAGGACTACGGAGTTGAACATTAGTAGTCGTAAACCCCTAAAATTGGGTCGAATGTCCAACGACGGTTATAAAATGAAATTTACAAAGGGGTAGGAGTTAAATCAATTCTACAGATTCGGAAAAAACTTTTTCAAAGAGATTTTCACAACTGATTAAATGGTAGTTAATTAACATATACTTTGTTCTTTGATGGACATTGGACAGGGGGACATCTAATGACCAGCGTGTAAAAATACGTACTTTTTACTTTCGTTAAAAGTAACGGAAGTAAGAAAATTGCCATGCATGCATAAACGCGAAAAATTTTCTTGATGGTATTTTTCCACTAACTATTTGGATAAAAAAAGCTCTTCTTAAGTTAAGGAAAATGAAAAAGATTGTGTACATAAAAATTGAAGTTTATTGGAATCAAAGTTTAAGAAATTATGCATCTTGTGTTCTGAAATCTGCTGTTTTGAGCGGAAAAAGAAAGCTTGCAAAAGGAACCGGTAGCAACGTTACTAAGGGTTTTAAATAGAAGTATAAATAGTATTACTCTAACTGGAATAAAAGCTAAAATTGCTTTTGAATCTTAATTTAGAAGTTAAAATTGAATTTATAATGGAAACAGGCTCAGATCTTAAAATTTATAAAACATGAGAATGAAATTCTTACCTGAATTAGGGAGTATCACATTATCAGAAAAGCAGGCTGCAACTTGTTCTGTAAAAATTGCAAATAACATAATGTATAAATATGGTAATAGGCATTTCAAACCATAAAATTCAATAAAAAATTCATTAAAAAATTAATGATGCTCATATTTTACAAAATGCATGTGTGCACGGTGCAAAAGATCATAAGAGCAGGGAAAAACGAGACAGTATTTTATAGTTTGTCTATTTAAAGAACTCCCCTTAGGACAAAGTCTAAAACCGTCTACTGCTATGGAAATTAGAAAACAGCAGAAATAGTTTATCACAAGAGGGTACTTTTATTAACGTCAATGTTTCATTAAATTTGGTAATAAGCACTGCTGGTATTATGATAGTTTAAATTGGTGTAGTTTTAATAGGTAGCAAAATTACTAATGACGCAGTGTATTTTATTAGTCTATTTGGTACCTATTAAAACTGCATCAATTCTGTGCAATTTTATAATAGATACTGTTATTACAGGTTTGTATCACTAATGTGAATTATTTTTGTACCCAATTCCTTCCAAAGGGTCAAGTTTAAGAAGTAATCTAACCACACTATAGATCTGATTGAAAGGAAATTATAAGTAAATCAATCAAGCAATTTATTTCTGATTATTAGTCGTAAGTAAATTATACTTTTACAAGCTTTTAGCTAATGTACTTTTTTATACATACATATACCTATAAATTAATTATATGTTTTACACTCAAATAATCATCTCATTTTCAAGAAAGTTGAACTCAAACATTCAAACTACTCATTTCTTTCCTACGGCATTCAAACATGTTTTGATTTTTGAGTTAGTGCCATCGTCAATTTTGATAGATTTTTTTCTCTTCTCTGAAATATTAGTGAATGCTGCATACTATTTTGCTTAAAGTTTAAGAAGAATTATAGTAAAAAATATATAAGAAGTAATCGTTATAGAAATTACTAATAAATTACTAATAGAATTTATATGGAGTTCACAAATTCTGATTTGTGATCATTTTAAAAAATAATTTCTTCTTGGAAAAGAAGACGAGGGGGGGGTGAAAATCCTTTTGCGCTAAGGCTAATTTGCGCATGATGCTTTTAAGGAGTGCGCTTAGCATTCTTTTTGGAGATCTTAAGAAAGTTAGAATCTCCAATAAGTTATTAAAAAAACTGTTGCATGACTGGTGAGTAAAATTAAAAAATTATAACTGTTAATGATAATTTGTATAAGAAATGGTACAACTTTGGAGCCCCTGGGTTTAGACAATTAAAAAAATTAAGATTATTAGTGATAATAAAACGTTGCGTGAAATTTTGAAACTAAATAACAAAAATATATTAAAAACTTAGCTAGCTTTTTCTGTTTGAAATATTGAAATTCGTTAAAAAAATTCTCGAGATATAGAATAAGAATCAACAAATAAAATTAATATTAAGGGGCTCAAGATTTTGAGAACTTCCCTGAGCAAACTATATGAACCATATATCCTAGATAATGACTACCCCCTATATATAGGGGGACAGAAATACAAATCCGTCGAAAAAAAGGAACATGTTTTCTCAGTGAAAGTATATTTTGTTGACTGATTTCGTAACTTAAGGTATATTTTGAGCTAATTTAATACCGTATTTCAGGTCACTCCCTTGAACCATTAAGATTGAGTTTTAGAAAGTGAAGATTTGATTATTAGATTAAAAGTTATTCATGGTGGTATGCTTTTTTTAAAAGATAAATTATTTTTTTAAGATAAATTATTTAAGATAAATTATTTTTTTTTAAAAATAATTTATCTTAGAATTCTGAATTTTTCACGATTGTTAAACAAAAGTACAATTCATCGTAGAATTCTAAATTTTTCACGATAGTTAAACAAAAGTACAAAAATGATTTAAGTGCAAAGATTTTCGTGATACATCGATTTTTTATAAATTAATTTTCTTTAGATTTAAATGGGTTACAGTAGTTTTGCTGTAACTTAAGATATTTTTTTATACTTGGGTTAAATTGCTCAGGATAAAACAGGTTATAACACGTATATTTCTTCTCAGAAAATCGAAACTTTGGTAAGGAAAAATCCTCGCGATCCCTTAAGGGTGCATGATAGATGTGTGGTAAACAAAAGGTGCCTTCTTTTGAAGAACATGCAGAAATTTTAGGAATAACAGTAGAATTTCTTAGTTATGCATTGTTTTATACGTTAAACGAGTTCCTATAACGGGTTACGTTTTAAGGCGAAATTCAATTTTGCATTTGTCTATTTCGCAGTTAAGCAAAAAATATATTTTACTGAATATTATTTGGAAGATAGGTTTCACGGATTTTTTTGGTGGTTTAAGGGGATTTCTTACAGTAAACTTAAATTTGACGGCAGACAATGTTGTTGGTTGGATGGTTTATGGTGTTTCAGATTTGAAGAGGATAAGTTAGTTAAAACTTAATTTGACCATAACTCTTTTTGAGGGGTAATCTAACAATCATTTAATGATTACTGAGAAATCGAATTTTGAAAAGGTCATATTTTTAAAATTCGATTTTTCAAGAACTATTCGGCCACTTTTGCTCAAAATTTGTATTTTGCAAGTAAAATTACATCCTTTAAAGAAGTGTAAAAAATTATACACTTTACAATTCAAAACGTTTCAGACTTATGTTAAATAAATTAATATAAAATGCTAAATATTTACAAAAAGTTATTTTCTTAATGGATAGAACTGTATACGAGCAGTAACTGCGAAACCGAAACCGGTACGAGCTGTAACCGAACGAGCTGTAACCGAAAAGTGGCGAAATACGCAAAAAAGTAAAATTAACATTAAGGTAGGGGAGCACAGCCTGCGGCCCGCGGGGCAAATGTGCCCCTCCGACTAAGGAAGTGCGGTCCGCGAGAGCTTCTAAACACAATAAAAAATAAACAAAAATTTCAAAAATAATCAAAAAATTTCGAAAATTTTTAATCGCACTTTTGAGTCATCACGTTTTGACACACTCAATTTTTACAGATTCTATAGTAAATGCTATAGAACGCTTGCTTTAAGCCGATTTTATCGTAAATCTAGATGATTATTTAAGCAGTATTAACGCTTTTCAACGTAATTTCGAAAATCCCGTTATTATTACGACATTACTACATTATTACGACACGCGAGTTTCAGATCGTCCATTTAAATAAACTCTTTTGGCTCACTGTACTTTTGTCAATTTCGTTGTAAAGTGACTTTTTATCTTTCTTTTTTTCGGCAGCTATTACTATGCATTTCCACATAGTATAAAAAATTCCGATGATTTTTATACGACATGCGAATTTTCAATCGCACATTTGACTAGCTTTATTCAGCATAAATTTAAGTGATTTTTTTGAAAATTATTTTATACTTTTCCACGTGATTTTGACTATCCCGTGATTTAATTACGATGTTATTACGACACGCGAATTTCTAATCGGGCGATACTTTATTTCGGTACAGTTTTATCGTAAATCCTAATTATTTTTCTCTCGTTTCTTCGGCAACGAATTTGATTTAGTCGAATGTCGTAATGAATGGTGATTTGGTCGAATACCGAATATTCGGCGGGAAAAAAAATCGGCCGAATACTGTATATTCTAAGCCAAATAGCGACATTTTTTAGCAGTATAGCAACATCGAAACCAAAATTCCATTTCTAAGTATAATATTTTCTGGAAAAACGTATTCAGAAAACAAAGCTAAAAAATAAGGCCTATCAAAAACGCTTTTGAGAATGCCGCACTCATCATAAAAACTGTATACAAAAGGGAAGCAAAGAAAATAAAAATTGATCTTAATTTTCGAAGAAAAATTTTAAGGCTGAACATCTCAGTTTTCCAGTTACCAGAAAAAGTACAGAAAAAAGACTAAGTCTAACAGAAATGCTGTTAAAAATTGCCACGTTTTGATAAAAACGTCCATAAAAAGATTTTTCTTCAAAAAGAGAAAAACAAATGCTAGATAGGAACAAAAACATAAAGTGTTCAAATGTCGAAAAACATAAAATTTTTCAAGTGAAAATTTTTGAAATCAATTTTCAGAACTAAAAGTATCGATAAAAATGACGAAATTGACCTATCTGAATATATTTTTTTAAAGAAAAAGCAGAAGTGCAAAAACTTGAGTTCACTATAAAGTAATCTAGTTTCAATTCTCCAAATTTTGTTTTTCCACTTGTCTTCTAGAAGATAAATTTACAAGCCATGTTCAGAAACATGGATATTAAAATTTAACAAACTTGTATAAAAATTATTTCGAATAATAAACAATACACTTACGTAGTATATAGTTAAAAATAAGATTTTATATTATTCTTTATCATATCTATACAAATTCAAAAAAAAGAAGCTAGAAAAATACTTTTCTGAAAAATACTGTGTTGAATATTTTGCCGATCATTTGACCAACTGAAAGTTTGACAAAAGGGCCAAATACTCATTACTTTAAATGCACTAATTTATTGCAGCCTGAGAAATTCACAAAGTGGTGGAAAATGGGAACTGCTCACTGTTTGTAATTTTGATTTTAATTTCTTGTTCCTTTTTGTGATCTTTTCTGGTAAAAGAAAGAAAACGTTTACTATATAAAAAAAATCTAATATTCAATAAAAAAAAAATAAAGTACAATAAGTATTGAATTTTATTTTGAACTATAAAAGTTATGCTTTTATTTTAGGCTTTTGTTTAAACCTTATAAATTTTCCTCAATTGAAATGTTTAATTCAAATTTGCATCACTTAATACAGGGTGCGTAGCCAAATTATTCAACAAAAGCTATTTTAAGCACTTTTCAAGCACTCAAAAAATATTTTTAAGCACTTTAAAAAATACCATAACTAGGCAGAATTGGAAAGTTTTTGACAATTGACGATTTTATCTTGTTTTAACCATCGTGTCAACAAAAAAAACCTTTTGGCATTGTTCTTGACAACTGTCAAAAATCAATGAAATTTTGAATCACGTAAAACGAATGGCGTTTTCAAACGCTACGGACTGACAATACGCCGAAATAGATTGGGATTGAATGAATTGTAAAAACGTAAAACAATGTGAATTGTGTAAATTTGCATAATTCGAAGCGAAAATCACCATAGTAAAGGAAAAATCTCATTTTGAAAAGGGGAAAATTAAGCACTTTCTAAAAACCTCCAATGAAAAGAGCACCTTTAAGGGCTTTTAAAAAACGAAAATTGAAAATAAGCACCTTTAAGCACTTTTTAAAAACGCTACGCACACACACTGTAGTATAGACAATATATTAAGAGGAAACACACAATCACTGTTTGACTATACTAGTCTAGCTATACTAGTTTTAATTGCTAGAAAAAGTTAAGGAAATAAGGAACAGCTTAACATATTGAAATCAAATAATGCCATAATAAATGAAATAGTTTATCATAGCTGAAATATCATCCTTAAATATCCTCATAGATAGAGCTTTGAGTAGTCACCACTTAGAAAATAAGAAATATAATTCCCCGCATTTTCCCTGTTATTTTAGGTGATTTTTAAATTCCCTCTATTTTCCAGGTTTTGTTTATTCTTTTTGTGGAGTGGCAACCCTGCTAAATAGCTCTAGAAAAGTACCCTCTCAAGGATAAACAGAAAATAAAGCACAGGAAAAATTTTACGCAATTCATATGCAAATGCATATTATTTTCAAAATTAATGAGAAGACAATGATTAATTTGAAGTTTAGGAGGTTTCTTTTTTATTGGGATACGGTTATCTGATTGTTTACGTAAAGGAAATTCTCCTGTTTTAAACTTTGTAACTAAAAGATTATGACTCTTAAGACGATCAAAAAATTTTAGAATTTCTAAAAATTAAACATATTAGACTATGACATAATTGTATGCAAATAATGCTTTTTCATAGATTGAATTTTTTTTTAAATGTTTTAAAATAAAACATTATCATTTTTGTTAATATTAATAACCTAAGCCAAAGATTAACTCCCTGAGGGACTACTTTTAATTAATACATTAGATAGGATAATATTTATTTCCATATATAATATATCAATTTAATGAAGCAATAATTATTTTAAAATTGATTACAGATAAATTATTTATAATTAAAAATATAAAATACTAAAAACTCCATTGAGTAAATTTAAATTTTGCATACTCAATAATTTTCTAAATCGTTTTAATTACATTCAAATAAATATTTAATTGCATGACATTTGGATTCAATTGGTTAAATTAATTAGTAGTTCAATTAATAAAATTTTTGAAGTAAAACCAACAAATATTTTACGTGTCAGGTTTACAAAGCTACCACAATAATCTTACTTTTCTTTCAAATAAATAACTGTTATAAACAAATGTTACTATGGTGGAATAGGAAAATACATATAAAAAAATGAATATTTATTTTCACTTTCTTAAGAAAATTAATACTTTACATTTAATAAAAAGACGATTTTAGTAAAGAGAAATTTCTCTAAAAACTATATTAATATGAAATGTTCAATCAGTTAAACAAAACGACCTAAATCAACAAATCAAATATGATTTTGCTTAAAAAAAGAAAATACGTTTTTTTTCCAACTTCTTTCTTCTAAAACATATTTTGAAAATTCGTTTGCTTAAAATAAAACAAATGATTTTACTGGAAAAAAAAGAATTACTAAATCATAATTTTGGTTGATCATTTTAAATTTAGTTATCAGTAGTAACCTTTTAAGATGGTTTTAATAATGAATTAAGAATAGATTTTAAAATATGTTGGTTTTCTCTTACAAATTCTCAATATATTAGAAAGCATTAACAATAGCTAACTTTTAAAATAATAATAATAACTTTTAATAATAATAATAACTTTTAAGATTTTCTAAAACTTCCCAAATTAAAAAAATCTTTATGAATAACATATAGGTTAAAACTTTAAAAGCAAATTAAATAGTAAAAAATATAATAGTTCACAATATAATAGTTTTCAGGAATCTAAAATTTCATACAAATTTCTTATAAACTTTTCAAGAATTCTTGATGAAATCAAAAGCTTAGAAAAAGTGGCAAAACCAAGTTGAGTTATCAGCTATATTAATAAAAAATTTTACAGTATTTTTACATAAGCTTTCCAATTTTAAGGATTTTATTTTTATTTTTCCAAAATTAAAAAAAAAAGTTTTTGATTAAATCAAAAGCCGATAAAAAACTAGCGATTCTATTAGAATTTACATCTATGCTCAAGCTTCTAATCAATAGAAAACCCAGTGAGGTCTAAAACTTTTTTGACGTAGGAACCACTTAAGCAAATAAGCTAATAATATTACAGCATCTAAAGCAAAACAGTATGAATTACTACTTAGCAAAAGTTCTAATATAAATCATTTAAGCATAAAATGTTTTATCCCTTACCTGTTTCTTCAGAAGTCATGGCTTTTTTATTATCACTGATTTCTTAACCTAGCTATACTGTGAAGTTTTAGGTGTAATAATGTGCTTCTGAAACAGAACCACTTGCTCCTTTTCTTATCCATGTTTTGAGCAAGTTCATCTGCAAATAATGATTTCTATTAGCCCAAAGCTGTTTCATTGGTTGAACTTGTTATGTGAAATTGTAATTGAAAAGTAAAATTGAGAAGTATTAGAGTAAAAAAAAGTGGTAAAAGGGTTGAAAAAAAGATTTAAAAAAAAAAACAGAAAACAGGTAGTTAAAAACAAATTAGTTTACTACTTCAAATATATTTTGATTTCAATAATTTTCTCAAAATGATAGTTCGAACAAATAATTACTGACAATTATGACAATAACATGTTTTGTAAAATTTAAATTGAAAAGTTTAGGGTTAAAAGAGTGATAAAAGGGTTTAAAAAAATTAGAAAACAAGTAGCTAAAAACATATCAGTTAGCTACTTCAAATATATTTTGATTTTAATAATTTTTTTCAAAATGATAGTTTTGATTTTAAATGATAGTTCAGACAAATTATTAATGACAATAACATGTTATGTAAAATTTGAATTGAAAAGTTTGGGGTTAAAAAAAGTGATGAAAGGGTAAAAAAAAAATTAAAAAGATGAAAGAAAACTAAAAAACATGAAGTTAAAAACAAAACAGTTAGCTGCTTCAAATATATTTTGATTTTGATCATTTTCTCAAAATGATAGTTCTGACAAATGATTCAAGACATTAACATTTTATGTAAAATTTTAAATGAAAAGATTGACGTTAAATAAGGTGATAAAAGGGTTAAAAAAATTTAAAATATTAAAAAAAAACTAAAAAAAATATGAAGTTAAAACACATCAGTTAGCTGCTTCAAATATATTTTTGTTCTAATCATTTTCTTAAAATGATAGTACTGATTTTTAAATGAAAATTCTGACAAATGATTAATGAAAATTTTCTTCAATTTACTCTCAGGCGTAGCTTCATCTGCGGGTTCAACAATTCCAGCTTCTCCAGTAACTTTCAAGAAAACCTATTTAATGAAAAAGAGATTGTGAATTCAAAGACTGCCACTAATAAAATCAGCCACTTTTTTAAATGTATAAAACATGTAAAAATCATCCTTTAATAAAAACTCGATTTCTGTTTAATGAAATCAAAGCAGAAAAATTATTGAATACCCATCCACATTCACTAATCATCACTCACTCACTGACTGAGAAATATTGAAGCAGCTGTGGTCCGGGTCACCAATTAAAAAGGTAACTCGAGACAGAATTGAGTCAACACGTCTTATATACTAGTAAACTGATGTTTAATAATTGTAGTGATAGTTACCCTACGATACTTCCCCACCAGAATTTTATCAGGGATTAAATTAGATGAATGAATACCACTAGTTACCGTATTTACGAAAGACCGGAACTCTTATTAAGTTCACCGAATTTCGAGTGTTTGCCGTGAGAGCTGTATTAAGTTCACAGTTGATTGTGTGTGGTCTCTCCTGTGCTGCTACTAGCAGTCGAGTTTGTACAGCATTTCGTTGTGTGTACATGAGATGAGAAGCCACAATGTGAGGACGACCATGACACAGTCACAAATAGCAAGTCAACAGTTCAATGTGAACCATGCATTGAAGTAGGCATGAAAATATCACATCCGGGTCACCAATGTGGGGATGGTGTTATCGATAATGTCAACCTTCATCTATTAAAAAGTACCCCAAGATACCGTATTTGCGAAAGACCGGAACTCTTATTAAGTTCACCGAATTTCGAGCGTTTGCCGTGAGAGCTGTATTAAGTTCACGGTTGTGTGCGTGTGGTCTCTCCTGTGCTGCTACTAGCAGTCGAGTTTGTACAGCATCTCGTTGTGTGTACATGAGATGAGAAGCCACAATGTGAGGACGGCCATGACACAGTCACAAATAGCAAGTCAACAATTCAATGTGAACCATACATTGAAGTAGGCATGAAAATATCACACCCGGGTCACCAATGTGGGGATGGTGTTATCGATAATGTCAACCTTCATCTATTAAAAAGTACCCCAAGATACCGTATTTGTGAAAGACCGGAACTCTTATTAAGTTCACCGAATTTCGAGCGTTTGCCGTGAGAGCTGTATTAAGTTCACGGTTGTGTGTGTGTGGTCTCTCCTGTGCTGCTACTAGCAGTCGAGTTTGTACAGCATCTCGTTGTGTGTACATGAGATGAGAAGGCACAATGTGAGGACGACCATGACACAGTCACAAATAGCAAGTCAACAGTTCAATGTGAACCATACATTGAAGTAGGCATGAAAATATCACATCCGGGTCACCAATGTGGGGATGGTGTTATCGATAATGTCAACCTTCATCTATTAAAAAGTACCCCAAGATAGAATCGAGTTAATGTGTTTTATATACTAGTGAATTGATGCTTAATAACCGTAGTTACGCTACACAACCACAGCAAGTTTCAAAAGAAATTCAAATGTAAATAAATTAAAGAACAGATTGAACATCTTGCAAATTTAATGAAGTAAAGCTCAACTGAAGGGTACCTACTTCGTAAGCTATTTTTATTAAACTAAAAAGAAGTGAGCTAGACGAATAATTTTAAACTGCATAAAAAAAGAGATTTATTTGAATGACGTAATGAAAGTCTACCTCTTCGAGTGAAGTGTCGGATATGCCGTAACTGCTGATATGTAATTCGTCCAGATTACCGTCCATTGCTTTGAAAAGTCTCTGCAACTCTCCAGATCTCTGCGCAGAGGGAGGTATGAGATAAAACACTTCAGAGCCAACATCTTCCACCAAATTTACATCTGGTACGTGGTTATGAATGAACCGTATCACTTGTGATATGGTACAAGAGCCACCTAAGAAAATTTAAAAAAATAACACAATGCTGCATTTTACACATTTTAGGGCAATAGTTAATCACTATCTAGATTTTTTTCAGTACATATGAAATGCTTAAACTTTTGCTTGTGGCACCTGTAACACCTGTAATTCTGATTCATAATTTGTACCAGCCATAAGAAAATGGTATATGAAAATATTTTACAGATATATTTTAGTAAGATTTACATCTGGAGGTAAAAACAATATTTTTTATTAATTAGGTTTACAAATTCACAATAATCAAATTTTATAAAATCATCAAAAAACTTTGACTTTAAGGAGATATAATTATTGACTTTGCCAATCTTCATCAATCAAAAGGTACCTCAAGACATAAACAAGTTAACAAGTCTAATATACTAGTGAATTGGTATTTAATAATTTTAGTGGTATACATGCCACATTACTCCCCTTCCAGAATTTTATCAGTGATAGAATTCAATGAACGAATGACTAATTGATGCTATTTATTTGTTCTTTTCACGCATAATTTTTTTTACTTTATTTATTTATTGTCTGGGAGAGTAGTATTTACTTCAAAAGATTTTTTAGTGCTATTTTACGATCAAACCAACTACTCACGATTACGATCAAACTCTTACGATCAAACCAACTGAACTAACTCTAACCGCGAATGATAAAATTGAATAATACTTGGTTGGGTTAAAATGAATGATTAAGTACTGAGCAAAAGATCGAAATAAAAATAAAAGGGAGCTTTAAAGAGTGTTTAAACACTTTTGAATTGCTTGAAAAATAATAAATAAAAGAAACACTGAACTAAAACATGAATTGATAAGAAATTAGATGCTTACCCCAAGGAGAACTGAACGTGGAATTAAATCCATTGTCAGATAGAACATTGTTTTCAGATAAATCTGATTTTGAATCAACTGTAGACATATCTGCTACACCCTCCTCCGTCATTTCCTAGAAAAGAAGATGCATGTCCAAGTCATGCCACATTGGTAAGGGTTACAATGAACTGGAAACTAAGTAATCTGTTAGTGTAAATTATTTTTTAAATTATATTTCCTACAAAAGTAGATCTGTTTTATGGAAAATATTGAAGTCTGATTTAATACAAATGCCAATACAATGAAATAAGGCTATAAGCCTCCTTACAATTGCAGAGTTCGTGGTTATTGCATGGAAACTGGCTGCATGCTGGTAACAATTTGTGATTAGCTAAAAGCTAAAATTTACAAAAAGGAACTAAACAAAAATTTTCCCATAGGATTAATATGAAATGCATTGACAAGGTCTGGAAAAAACCTGAAATGTTATGTTTTCATTTTCTTGCGAAAAATGAATTCCAAATGAATTTTAACTAATTTCTGAAATGAAATTTTGCAATTGAAAGTATCTATTAAACACAATAATATATTTTGTAAAATACAGCTGGAGTATTTTTTTTTGTTAAATAACTAATATTGTAAAATACCCTGATTTAATTCAACTCTAATCTGAATAATTTTAAAGCTGCTTAATAGTTTATGGTGTTTTGGGTAATAGAACTACTATGCCACAGCAGTGTGTGCAGCATATTTAGCTTTGCCTTGGAAACAAAAATTTGTAAATAAAAATATTATAATAAAAATATCACAGACTTAGAATTTTTCCATTGTATTGCTGATCAATACAGAGGTTACTGCTATTGGTGTAATGCTTAATGTATCCTCCAAATTTTCCAAACAAGTTTGAAATTTCTGTAGAATTACAGCACTAGTATAGAATTTATATACAGGTGGTTATCAAAATAATGGAAACACCCTAGATTTTGAAGGCTTGGGAATTGCTGTTCTGCCGTAAATGTTCTCTTTATGAAGGTATCTCCTAACTGTAATTGTTGACACTGGAGAATCCAGATGCTGATTGAGCTCTGTGGTCACTGTGGCTGCAGCTGTCTTCTTTTTAGACATTACAATCCGCTTCAATACCCGTCGGTCTCTTTCACTCAGCTTCTACTTCCGTTCACTATTTTGCTTTGTTAAACTTGTCTTTCCGAGCTGTGTGTATGCTGTAATGAATTTAGACACCGTACCTCTAGAAACGCCTAAAAGCTGGGATGTTTCGGTCAGTGTTGCTCCAACTAGTCGGGCTCCTACAATTTGGCCTCTCTGAAAATCTGTGAGGTCTGACATTTTACGCTTCTGACAAAAAATCAAAACGTAGGTAACTCCGCTAAAGCTCTCTCATACCACCTAATATATGTACTTTTTATATTAAAAAAAACTGGTAGCTAAGATTATATTTTAATGCTTATGAAGCGAATTCTTAAATGACCCTTTTATTCACAAGTGTTTCCATTATTTTGATAATCACCTGTATGTAAGTAATTTCTTGCCCTTATAGTTTTTTTATCAATACGAGGGACGCGGCACAATCAGAATTTTTGCTCTCTCCCAAATATGGGTGACACGTCAGTGAACGTGTTAAACGGTGTTCAATGGTTGAAAAAAATATCGTACATATTTTTCCACGGAGTTCTACTTACACTAGTGCTTTTGGTGGTGGAGTTATCTTTCACTGTACTCGTAGATCCCCTGCTGTTTCTCTGAGGGAGATTGTAATCGCAAGACTTCACCAGAGTCAGGTAGTATCCGTTGCCAAACCGGGTTTTCAAAAACAAAGAGGATCCACAACACCGCAACTTCCCGTTGTTTATAACCACTATTCGATCACCCAGTAAATCGGCTTCATCCATGTGGTGAGTAGTTAATATGACTGTACAACCTGTATAAGAGAATTAGCAAATTTAAGGATTTGTTCAAAATAATTAACTGCGTTTATATGTATTTTAAAATATTCTAATAAGGAGAAAAAAACAGCAGTAAACTTATTTATGAAGAAAAACATTTGTATAGTGAGCAAAATAAAAAATGGACCACACTGAATAACTTTTGATCTAATGATCGGAAGATCACTGAATAACTTTTGATCAAAAAAAATAATTGTAGAAACACGCAAAAAACTTAAAATTCTTTAGAAAAAATGACATATCACATAAAAATTTTATTTCTGTTTTTCAAACTAATTTCAGGGAACTTGGAAAAAAGTAATTTGCAGCATCCACAATGTAGAGGCATTAATTTAAAGTGTCTCGATAAAAATCTTTCAGCATTCTGATTTTTTTTATGGAAAATTTTATTTCTCCAAAAACATAAGAAAAAGTTTTAATGATTCATTAAAAAATTAAAAATGCAAGTTATTCATATACAGTAATAACATTACAATAATTAAATTATCGACAGAGAAAGTTAATAAGGTGTAAAAATTAAATTTTTTAAAAAGAATGAAATGTAAAAAACGTTAAATTGTTTTCCATTTAAAATTTTTATCCATACACAGTTAGAGATTTCGACTATGTCAACCTTCATCCATCAAAAGGTACCTCAAGATTGAATTGAGTTCATCATCATAGTTGGCCAGACAGCCCAAGGTGAGCCAATGCCTTCCTCTGAATATTTCTCCATGACGACTTCCGATTTATCTTTGATCTCCAATTTTTTTCATTAATTGCGAGAAAATCAGAGTCAGCCCATCTCAACCGCGGCCTTCCCCGCTTTCTTTTTCCAGTTGGTCTAAAAAGCAGTATCTTTTTTATTGTGTTGTCGTCACTCATTCGAATCACGTGGGCGATCTAATTCATTCTATTTATTTTAATGTATTTAATAATATCAGGTTGTTTATAAATCTTGCACAGTTCAAAGTTAAATTTCCTTCTCCAGTTATTGTTTTCATTTACACCACCAAGTATACCCCGCAAAATCTCTCTCTCAAATATTGCGATACAATTTTCTTCCAATTTTGTCATTGTCCAAGCTTCAGAAGCGTGATTGAATTGAGTTAAGACGTCTTTATATACTAGTGAATTTATGTTTAATAATCATAGTGGTAGTTATGCCACACAGTAAAGCACTGACTATCCAGATAAATAAGAGCTAACAGGATTAAAGAAAACTCTGGATAAACTGTTAACAATGGTTGAGGTAATATTTTTTAAAATAACTTTGCTTCACAGCTTTTCCAGGTTCATGACTGACAATTATAGTGCCACACTCGGTTATAGAAGCTAATGTTTAACTTGGCATAGAATGCCTGTTGGAAGTTGTTATGGAGAAATCTTCAGAGGAAGGCATTGGCCCACATTGGGCTGTCTGGTCAACTATGATGATTATGATCAGAATGCCAGTTGAGTTCACTTTCCTTAGCATCTGAAATGAACTCTTCATCAAAATTTTTGGGTTCATTTGAAATTTTAAATTCTGAAATTAATTTTTCTGGGTTTCCATTGTATAATAGTTCTCTAGGTCAGGTCTTAAAAGTGATGAATAGGGAAAAATTTTAAACACTAAACTACTTTTAACTATAGTTAATGTATAACACCATAAGCTAAGTATGGGCACTATTTATTTTTTAAAAATTAGAATTTGAACTGCATTTTTAATTTTATACAGATATAGCCATTTTTTTTATCAGTCACTTATTTTTTTTTTTAGTTTCAGAAAAACGTAAAAATGTAATTTCAGTAATTGTCACACCCCTTGACTTAATGGCTTACGACAACAACAGATAATGGTGCTTTAAAATGCTTTGTCTTGTTTAAAAAATATGTTATTATCATTAATAAAACAAACTTCCTAAATAAATAGTTAGAGATTAATAAAAAAAATACATTAAGCTAAAAAATCATACAATGCATTACCTGAGTTTTATTTCAAAAGCAATTCCCAAATAGATCTCCTGGCATAAGGATCTACACCAGCTGTAGGCTCATCTAAAATAAAGGTTTGAGATCCACCCACAAACGCTATACCAATAGACAATTTTCTTTGCACTCCACCTGAAAATTAAGATAAAATACCGCAGTTTCAGTTATGCACATTATAACTATTACTCAAATAATTGACACCAAGAAAAATAATAAGTTAGAAAAGTTTGATTGGTTTAATAATTGGTCTCACATAAAAGTTCTTACGTTTGCATTGCTGCAAAAACATGGAAAAAATCCAGTAGATTTTACAAAATAAAATGCAAATTTCATGAATACATAGTAATACAGAAATAAAAAATTAAAAAAAAAATAGATACATGCATACCAGAGAGATTTTTTGAGTATTTCATTCGTTTTTGGTTTCAGATTCATGTCCTTAATCATTTCTTCCTCCGAAACTTCGTCGTCTCCTTTCAACCGAACCACAAATGCTCAAGAACAGTCAAACTAGTGAATTGTAAAGAAATATCATATTTTAATTTTGATTCACATGACAATTATATTTAAATTTTATTTCAAGCATATTATTCATACGAGAACAGACACACAAGTTTCTAATACAAAATCTGGCTAATGCAAATAATACTGTATTATTTTTCAAGAAGAAACCTCATTTAACTACAAAAAGAATTAAACGTAAGTTTGAAGAAAAATATTGGATGTTTTCATTCAAAATTAAAACAGAATTATTGGTATGAACAAGAAAAATAATAATTTGAAGTCAAGAAGATATATTATGAGAAACAAAACAAGAGAAAGTAGAAATTTTGTTTTGAATCCTGAGTTAAATTGTTTGCACGTAACATAGGATATCAAATCAGAATATCTGGTAAAGTTCTGCATGGAAATTTAATGCCTTTTCCATGTTTTCCAGATTTATATGCAAATCTACCAAATTTCATATTTTCTTAACTGATAATTTCTTAGATATACTAGTTAGTCGAGTAAAAAACAGTAAAAAAAAATTTAACTTTAAAAGCACACTTTTCCTACCTTTTCACTTACAACACAAAATTTAAAGTATAATTTAAATATTTACGCATAGAAGAAATGTAGTAAAATTAAACATATCTAAAGTAAAATAAGAAAACTACAGAGGTAATGAATATTAAAAGTTGTAAATTTTATTTTAACATGAAGTAGTTTTTTTCTATTTTTTCTTTATCATCTACTAACATATAATATCTCTCTTTTTTTACTAAATATACACAAATTGAAAAAAAAAATTACATTTTGACTAAATCTGTTTTTCTTATTACAAGCCCCATTAATTAAATTAGAGCAATTTCTAGTTTATAAGTAAAAGCAAAAGCGAAAAAAAAACGTATTGCATTGTTTTACATATTTTGCATGAAGTGATTTTAAAGAGGAAAACATTGTTTCAGTTTAATATTTTTAAAGTAATAATAGGGTAATTTTTAACATTTTTCAAGTCATTTTTTGTATTTTTAAGAACATTTATAGGGATTTTTTAGATAATCAAAATCTGGGATCTAGTTATATGAAAATATTGGAGGGCACGAAAATAAAAATTAATACATTTTCTCTTGGTATTAAGAAAAAGTGCAAGAAATAAAATTGCATTATGAAAATAAAAATTTCTTTGAGTTAGAAATTTCTCCTGATACATTTTGTATTAACTATATACAATCATTTACAATTCAGCAAAATTTAAGTTCAAAGAAGAATGATAAAATTTAAAATCAGAGAAAGAATATTTTAAATGTGTACAGAAAGCCCGATGAAAATTAATACAATCATACGTTTTAATCAAAACATTTATGTCAGATAAAAATTATAATATGACCAAGCCTAAATTCCAGTACTCTCAATTATATTAGAGGCACAATACTTTTTAGAAAAAAATATTCAAATACAATTTTAAAGCAAAATTTTTAGCTGTTTTATGAAGACTTCTATAAATTCATAACTATTGCCTAATTTGGTTTATTATTTAACAATTAAAACTGAATATTTTTAATTAAAGTGTTAAAATTATTTTAGATTAAACTACACAATTTGAATAAGTTTTTCTGATTATAAATTGCTAATTGGATTAAAAATAGTTTTAAATAACTGGTCGAAAGAGATTGACTCAAAACTATCATATAATAGATTTTAATTATGCTTACAAAAATAGCAAGTAAGTAGACCGCACTTGGATAAAGTGATATTATTTGCCCTTAGGAAATTTCATAACAAAGTTTTATCCAGCAATTATTTTTATTATTATTCAAGTTTCCAAAACATTCTAAAGCAACAAATAGGGTAGAACAATACTTTTTTCCGTTCATTAGTTCAAATGTTAAACACTTTTGGAGTAAAGAATTATTAATCAAGATTTTGACTAAAATCTGGCAGCAGAGAAAATTCTGCAGAACCTGAGAAAAATCTGATCTGAAAATCCAGAGTTTTCACTTGATATCCCCTCAGTTACAAAATAGATAGAGTCAACCCTCATAAAACAGTTAAGTTTGCATAAAAATAAAGAAAAATGTCTTACTCCTCAAATAGAACATTAAGCTGAGGGCATGTTCCTAAACTTCGTCGAATACAATCCATGTCTGTGCGAATATCATGGCCATAAATCTCAGCAGTTGCAGTCGTAGCAGGAAACATCCCAGTCAATATTAATCTTAAAGTAAAAAATAGCCTCAATTAAATAAAATTCATAATTTAAAGAAAGCAATTTTTTTAATCTTTAGAAACTATTATATATCTTTCTAGTTATTTTATAACACTTTACTTTCAACTGTTGATCATATTTTTTATAATGGATAACTTTAAAATACACACATCAGCATGATTATTCCAACATCACTATTTCTTTCATCAATTATCAAACAAATTGAACATCATTTCATCAGCCATCAAACAAATTAAGCACTCAGATGTAAATGAATTAGATAGTTAAAAGCCTTCAGTATGAAGTTTTTAAATAAATATATTGCAATATAAATACAAATTAAACACTCAGTTGTGAGTGAATTATAGATTTTTTTGAGTAAAATCATTAATGACCCATTTCAAAAAATTAATGCTTTTTTTAAATTTAAATCATTGATATTTTCAAAACAAGAAGCTCTAAATAAATTATATGCAGCATAATTTCAGTGAACAATTATGTATTAGTTTACTTTTACCTCTAATCACATTTATTATCCCACCAGAAAAAAAATATTTACAAATGTAAGAGATGCCAAGTACAAATTCTCGTTCTAATATTTTTTTTAAATAAAATATACGAGAATATTTATACATAAATGTGATCGACGATTTCTTGAAACTTCTGAACAGTGGATTTCCAGAAACTTCTGGATCGCAATTAATGAAAAATCTCGAAATCCGGATTTTTTCTGGAGCGCAATCATCTCTGAATATAAATACAAATCAAACATTCAGTAGTGAATGAATTAAAGATTTTAAAGCCTTTAGTATGAAATTTTCAAATTAATATATTACAATATAAAGGGATTAGTGAAAAAGTGACTACAACTTACTATATCAACTAGCTACAACTTACATGGTTGTTGTCTTTCCTTCTCCATTGTGTCCCAAAAATGATGTGATCTGACCTTCGTAGAAATTCACACTAAGGTCATCCACTGCCAGCTTCTTGTTGGAATATATTTTGGTCAAATGATGGATGGACACACCCAGTTTCAGGTCATTCGGTTCTTGTTCAAAATCTACATTCCCACCTAGAAGAAAAAGAAATTACTAGTTATTATAGTTTAAAAAAATAAAATATGGTAGTATGGCGTCCTGCCATAAAGTATGTAAATAAATAAAGTATGGCGAAATAAAGTATGGCGTCCTGTATGTTTTATGTAAATTTTTATAACTAAATAAAAAATCCATAAAAGAAGTACTAGATAGCTATTAATGATAAAATGTCCATGCACTAAGATACAATCTTAATAGTCCAACGCATATATTTTAAACGTAATAAATAATTAGTGTTGCTTTGACAATAGTAAAATCAAACATCCTGTTTTTTTAGAAATTTTGATATTTGACTTTCACATATTTTATTTTATTTTATAACCGACGTTGAACAGGCGACCCAATTTTCGCGTTTACGACTACTAATGTTCAATGCTGCAGTTTGTCAATTTTAATCCAATCCAGAAGACAAGGGAACTACTAGTTCAAGTATTGGAAGAAATTTGCCTTCATGGAGGACTTTTTCATTGAACTAGCCCACATTTGCATTACATGGTAAGAAAAAACTCTCACGATTAGCCTAACATAGTGAAAGCAGTCATGTTCAGGAAAGTTTAGTCAGATGAACCGATTGAGGTAAATATTTAGATTTTGGCATGATTTTGCATATTTCTAGAAATACACAGAAACCTTTTTACAAGCAATTATAAAACTTGTTCAACTGAAGATAATTCCATCCAAATACAATTTCTGACAATTATTAATTATTATTAATTTATTATTTCGTAATCCTCAGAGTATTTAAATTTCTTGAGTTCAACTTAGACAAGTCGTTAACGTGACAGGTTTCCCTGCTCATGACTTTTTCTACACTTTCAAAGGGCAATTATCTGTGTAAAATATCAACAGAATTTATACTGCAAAATTTACTGTAAAGAAGACAAATCAGAATTTAATAAGGACACGTTAATTATTAAAAGTTAAAACTTTAAAGTTTTGACTTAAAGAAAGAGTAGATCCTTTAATTTATAAAAAGTGAAAATTGACTTCTTTTTCAGGGTGTGTAGCCAAATCTTTCAACAAAAAACAAGCACCTTTATGTACTTTTTAAGCATGGAAAAAATATTTTTAAGCACTATATACAATAACAAAATGCAAACATGATTTTACATGATCATGATGAAATGATCATGTAAAATCTTGTCCTTTCATGTAAAATCTTTTTCTGATTATATTAGCCATCATAAAATGATCAAGAGATTTTTCGGTTAGATATCAGGGGGTAGAAATGAGACTATCATGCAAAATGCAGCAGAGTTGCACGCGAGAGTGCAATAATCTCTAGGAACCCAGTTCAGTATATGCACACGCAGAGTCACAAGTATTTCATCAAACATGCAAAATGATTGGCGTTTTTATATGATATGGACAAAGGGTACGCCGAAACAGATTTTGGTTCAATGAATTGTGAATAACATTAAAGTAGAACAATGTGAAAAGCACGTTTTTGCATAATACACATAGTAAAGAAAATCGACATAGTAAAGAAAAAAAATCTCATTTTCAAAAAGGGAAAATGAAGCACTTTTTAAAAACACCCAATGAAAAAAGCACCCTTAAGGGCTTTTAAAAACTGAAAATAAGCACCTTTTAAAAAGCGCTACGCATCATATTTTTTTAATAATTAGTAAATAAAATAACATTTCTATATTTTCTTCTAAAACAAAGACTATTTATTATGTAAACTTACTAAAGTTGGATCTTGCTTCTATATCTGTCACTGGTGCTTCTTTCAATTCTGTACCACACCAATAAGATTTAGTGACAAAGAAATACCATGGTTTTGGAACGCCCTACTGACCTGAAAAATTAAAATTTCATTTACTAATTGATTCTCTTAAAATGAAAAGGTATGAATATAGAATCTATTTAATGATTTGCATAGTAACAGCTCCTGCCAGTTATTACAATTATCACCCAAAATTACTTATCAACTCTGTGGATCCTCACATTGTTTCTCTATCTAAGTACTGTAGCCAACTCAGTAGCCTTGTAATTTTGAACCCAATCCTGAAGACAAGGGAACTCCTGGCTCAAGTATTGGGAGAAGTTTGACCTTCTTGGAGGACTGTATGATGGAACTAACCCATATTTGCATTATATGGAGCGGAAAACAATGAAAATCTCCCTGTTAGCCTGACTGGAAGGAGACTCTAACCCATGATCCGTCTACCACTGAGGATATTTCACGTCAACACTGTGGTCTGTGCAAGCCGGATGTGGAATTTGTATCGACTGGGATTCGAACCCGGTTAGCCTCATTGGAAGGCGAACGCTCTATCCCTTGAGCAACCATGGCTCTCTGAGAGATGCATTATCTAGAAAGTTCACTTACATGTCAAAGATCGTACTTCCAACCACAAAACTATGAAAATCACTAGCCAGATCCATTTTAGATAGGTGTAATGCTATCAGCCAGAATTGACTTTAGATCATTGCTTCTCAACGGGGACGGTGGGAGTATGCTGAGGGGCAGTGAACTTGTTTTGGGCTGTAGGGGGGCGTTGGATATGCTATGGGCGGTAGGGGGGCGATGAGCATGGTTAGTCATTCAAATTTAGTTTTAAAACTCCCAAATAAAATTATTAAATTAAGATTAATTTAATATGTAAAATAAATCATAATTTAATATTAAATGAAAAAATAAGAATATTCGATGCATCATTTGGGCCAGCAATAGGACGAACTTGTACGACACCTTTTCTCCGTTTCGAAACAGTATTGCACAGCGCATGAGTCATATTTTTGCTTCTGACTTTTTCAAACCATTTGGCGTATGGTTCTAAATTATTTAAGCCGATGATTAATAAATTTCTTATTTCTGGGAACGGCTTATTTATTTTGAATAAAACTTCTTTTTCTGTTCTTTTTTTTCCTTTAGTATTGAGCAATAAATTTGCGGTTTTATTTTCATCAAATTTAGACTGGAAGAGCAGCGCAGACCTTCGAGAGTTACATATTCATTAGATCAATTTTTAGATTTTAGGGCGGGGTGACTACTGTGTTCTGAACTATTGAACGGATAGGTGTCAATTTGATATTCATATTCGCTCATTAATTTTAAATCGAAAGTGTTATGCTGTTTAGTTTTTTTTAGAGTAAAATCATTATTAGAACGAGAGGAAATTATTATTATTTTTTTAAAATTCGAGTGTATTCAATTTTTCCTTTTCAGGGATCCTCAAAAGTATTAGGGGGGCTATTAAATCACAATAAAGATTTTGGCAGGGAGCAGCCGTTACTGTTATCGGATTTTCTAAGACTGTCTCCAATAGCTGTGACTCATTCAAGCCATTTGGCGAAAATTGAACTCTTTTAGTATGAATATTTGATTTGATCAGTATTTCTTATGATAGTTTTCATTCACTCCTTTCAGTTTTTTCCCAGGTTTCGATTCGATTTCATTGTTTCTTTGTCCAGGTACGTGTTTTTATAGTATATTATTTATTAATTTTAAGAAATAGTTGATTTTCTTTCATCTTTTGCATTTTGTTTCCGCCAACAATGTCGTTTAACAAAAAGAAGGGTCGTCAATACAATGCCACTTACTTGAAGTTTGGATTTGTTCAATCACCATCGAACTCTCAACTACCTATGTGTTTACTTTGTAACAAAGTTTTATCGAATGAGGCCAAGAAACCTTCTCGTTTGCAGGAGCATTTGCAAAAAATTCACCCTGACAAACAGAATAAAGACTTGTCATTTTTCAAGAACATCAAGGACAAGTTTCTGAAGGCACCTTCGGTCTCAGGCTTACTAGCAACCTCGTCCCAAAAATGCGACGATGGTTTGATAGCCTCTTATAACATATCAAAATTAATTGCCGAATCTGGGAAAGCTCATACCATCGGCGAAAAGTTGATACTGCCGTCTGTTAAGGAAGTCTTAGAAACTGTTTTACACCATCCAGCAGCATCTAATGTAATAAAAAATATCCCATTAAGCAACGATACAGTTCGGCGACGAATTGATGAGATGGCGGAAGATGTTGAGGAGTCCTTATGCAAACTTTTGATATCGAATGAATTTTCCCTGCAAGTTGATGAATGAACCTTGCCAAGTAATGAGGCTTTATTGTTGGCGTACGTCCGGTTTGTTAAGGAAGGAAAAATTGTTCAAGAGATGCTTTTTGCTCGAAGCTTGATTATAGATACCAAAGGAGAATCCATTTAACACTGTCAAAGATTATTTTAAAGAGAAAAACATACCTCTTACAAATATTATGTCTGTTGCCACTGATGGAGCTCCTGCAATGGTGGGTCGGCATCGTGGGTTTATCGCATTTTTGAAGAGGGAGGTACCAGATATTTTAGCTGTTCACTGCGTAATTCACAGACAGCATTTAGTTGAAAAAAATCTCAGTGACCGCTTGCATCAGTCATTGCAATACGTTATCTCTGCTGTGAACAAAATTCACTGTGATGCTTTCAACGATCGATTATTCAGACAGCTATGCAAGATAAACGATGAAGAATTCAATCGTTTGCTACTACACACTGAAATTCGCTGACTTTCCAAAGGCGCCTGTCTCAATAGGTTTGGGAATCTTTTCGACTCTGTGCTTGAGTTCCTGGAAGACAAAGATGTAGCTCTGAGAGACAGATTGCTAGAATTTAAGATAGACGTTGCCTACATGTCGGATTTATTTGCAAAATTTAATGGTGTTAATTTACAACTTCAGGGCGATGAACTCAATTTGATCACTTCAAAATCAGTTATTTCTGCCTTTCTAAAAAAACTCATTTTGTGGAAGCAGAATTTTGATAGGAATGAGTTTAGCCAATTTCCGATCTTATCGGATCTTAAAAAGAATGGTGAAATTTCCTGTGATGATACACAAGAATATTGTCAACATCTTGAGTCTTTGCACATGGACTTTTCTAATCGTTTTAAAAATGTGTTGACCCTGGAAGTCCCTCAGGGGGTTATGAACCCTTACGTGAATATTGAAACAGCAGAGATTCATATTCAGGAGGAATTGGTTGAACTTTCAACTAATGAAACTTTGAAAGCTTGCTTCCAGAATGGTGATCGTCTCACAGAATTTTGGCTTCAAGATAACATAAGTCGCCTCTACCCTGGACTGTGGGCTATCGTCAAAAAATTTTTAATTGCCTTCTCTACCTCCTACCTTGTCGAGCGAGGATTCAGTGCTGTGACGGATCTAGTCACAAAAAAGAGAAATCGACTCGAAATCGTGCAACGAGGGGACTTGCGTCTTCACCTCACTAAAAATATTGAACCGAATGTTAAGAAACTAGCTCTGAACCATCAAGCACAATCCTCCCACTGACATAGTTACTTGATTGCTTCGTTGATACCACGTTTTAGTGTAAAAAATTATTTTTGATGTTTTTTTAATTATCTAATTAAGTTTAAATAACTCTTTTTAGCATAGATTTCTTTGTTTGTTTTCGCATTACCGTATTTATTTTGATTATAACAAAAAGATTGCGATTACCTGCCGGGAGAAAAGTATCGAGTTAACGTTCACACTATTTTTTTTAAAAAACCAAACAAAGTTAACGCGTAAGAATATTGCTTAAAAATGTTACCTCTTATAATTCAGCTCAAATTGTGCTCCAAATAACTGAATTTTCACAAAGGGGGCGTTTAAACTCTTTTTCGCTCCTTAAGCGTTAAAAAGGTTGAGAACCTATGCTTTAGATAGTATGCTAAAGTCTATTCTCAAATCGTAACCACCTCTATTTTATATTGCAAAGCAGGATTTTTAGAAAATTTGGGTTTCTATAGACATAGATGCTGCTAAATACAATAATTAAAGTAGATCAGTATTAATTTAAAAAGGATCAAATTACCAGGCCACACAGCTTCTATATACCATGTGAGGACTCCATAAATAAAACCATCAAAGAGTAGCATTATCATGACCTGTAACATACTGTAATCATCACCAGGAATGGGACTTTCGTGGATATTGGATCACTGAGCCCCGACACCCTCTTCTTCATAATGGCTGATGTAACTGCAACCGAACCCAAAAGCAACATTGGAAGACAGACTCTAAAATCACAAAATTGAAATGATCACTTCCAATATATAAAAATAATGAAAACAATTAGGATTCGTAGTGCATAAAAAGTGAGTTCTTACATTGGCTAGTTTTTTGCCGAGCGACATCTGATCCTCCCACATGACTAGAAAGGGATATGGAATGTATATGATAAAGAAGAGCATGCCACCTGCTGCTGCAGCCAGGTTAGCTCTGGAGAACAGTGTACTAAATAGAAATGATAACATAATTGTGGATACAGACTAGCACAAAAGAATCACAAATATCACACCAGGATCACTGTTCTCCATCACTTTTCCAAACCAAAAAATAAAACACTATAGTAAGTTTGAAGTCAAAAACACATTTTTGCTATAGTTTGTCTACGGTAAGAACTCTTCCTGCCACAAAAATTATTTTTTTCTATCGCTTAAAGTTCTTAATTTATAAACATAAAATCAATAAAATTCAAAAACTTTTACATAATCCTGATAAAATAACTAGTTTCTGATAAATACTGCAGAAACTTGCGAAATCATGTATTTTTTGTCACTTAGAACGACAATTGACAAGGCAAAGAAAAGAAATAATAATCTTTTTTTAAAAGACAGAAAATTCAGTACTTTCTCAAACCCAGAACAAAAAAAGCCCCTTTAAAGGCTTTTAAAAAATGTAAATCCATTAAACAAACATACATAAAATGAACATCACGAGAAGAATCATTTTTTAACATAAATATATATCTTAAAGTACATCTTACAAAGAAATTGCAATAACTATACAGTTGGACTTCTATTTAACGAACTTCCATTTTGTGATTATTTTCGAGGAACCAAGAACATTTTGGAAATTTCTTCGTAAAATAACTTCCAAATAATGAAGTGAATTTTCAATTTAACGAATCTTTATTTGAGATCCACTATTCCCAAAATATTTTGGAACATTTCAAACTTGTTAACATATTTTATGAGGGAAATGACCTTGAATTGATTTTCAAAACCACTTAACTTTTAGAGAAAGCAGTAAAATCCTTTCCTTTTTTTTGTTTGCATTTCAAATGAAAAACTCACACAAAATTGAGGGATAATATCTATAGTCATTAAACTTATGAACGAATGTGGTAATGTATGTTTAAAATTACTTTTATAATAAATGCATCTATAATTTAATACATAATTTAGCTTATTTTTAACTGAAAATGTAAGTAGCATGATAGCGTAACACTTGATAATGTGTTGCTCTATTCTTGCTTCTCCATGTTGATTTCTTTTATGGTTAAGATTAATAAAATAAATAGTAGATACTAGTTTCCAAGATAACGGTGTATCAATTGCTGTTTTAATTATGTCTAGTGTTGATGAATTTAAAACCTGTTTTGTGTTGTTTAAGTATTTCAAAAAGTTATTTCCTATTTAACAAATTTTAAATATAACGAACTTATTATCATGATTTAGCAACTTTGTTAAATAGAGGTGTTGATCTGCATGACGGTGTTGATCGCCATTACTAATATTTTAGTGGTAGCTGAAATATCATCATTGATTTTTGGCCGTTACATATACATCGTAATTTGGATGTAATAAAATGGTAATTGTCTCAGTGAAATGAATGAAATCTTTTAAGAAAATCTGATTTATTAAATATGAAAATGGCCATAATTCAAAATTAATAAAGAAAAGAAATCCCTTAAAAGGATAAAACATTCTCTTACACTGAGATTTTGGTTAGAATGAATTTTCAGTTGAGATAGATATTCAACGGTTGGGACTGGGAGGCCCAAAAGGGCACACCCAGTCACCACATTTTTGAAATTGAAAGTGAATGAATTTGTTCCCATTGAATAGAACAATGTAAAAAGCACGCTTTTGCCTAATACGTGATGAAAATCGCCATGGTGAAGGAAAGAAAATCTCTTTTAAAAAACACTACCCACCATGTTAAATGAAATTATTAACATTTGTGAGCTCATTTTAATCTGTTTGGTATATAAATGTAGCACATAATATGTATTAATAGTACGTAATAAATTATTTTCATAATGTATCGAATAAGATGAAATCTGGTAAACACAAATAATTATTATAGTACCACCGATTTCACATTAACGAGGTTCGGTTCGACTGTGTACATAGAATATCTAAATTACAAAATTAGAAAATCAGGAAAATGCATTTCTAATGGAGCCTTACTGATCAAATATGTAGCATGGATGTGGAAATTGCTGCAAGTAAATTCCAGTTTCCTGTGTTCTTTCTGTCTGTTCTCTGATGATTGCATGCTCAATCATGTCTTGCAGATAAGCAAATCCAAATGTGATATACTTCATGTCAATCCCTGGTCTTCTTCTTGGTCCAGGCGTATGAAACCTGTGTCACAATAAAAATTATATCAGAAACTGCAGGCAAAAAATATTTGTAATTAAATTTTATACAGGTTTCTAAACAAAGAAAAAATACAATACCATGCAATTTTTTTCAAATAAAAAAAGAATAGTCATTTATCAATCATAAAAATATCAAGTAATTATACTTATTTCTTGATTGACTGCAAACAGTCTTAACAGACATGATTAATTCTTTAAATTATGTTGGTTTTAGTCTCATAAATATGAAAATTGAGTAATTCAAGCATGAAAATTTATTGAACCTATTAAAAATGCAAAAAAAAGAATTCCTTTATATACCACCAATGCAGTCTTAAAAGTAATAAATAAAAATAGCTATTTACATTTGTTTGCTTTTTTAATTTTGCTTAAAAAATTGAGTTTACAAATGTACTGCATCAAAAAAACATGCATTTAATTTATAATGAAAAGAATGAAAATTATAACATTTTTAATAAATTCAGTTTTTATGCACATAAAGAGCATGAGGCATTGTAGCAATAACCATACTTAAAACAAAAGGTGAATTTTTTTATACACATCAGGCTGTTCATTAGAATTGTTTCCAGATACTCAATGAGTGTCTGAAGTGTCAACCATATAACAGCATAACACACAAAAATATTTTATTAGCTACATGGAAGTGAGGGTGCTTAATGCTTTAATGAACTATTTAGAAATGTGGTTTATTTAACCCAATCCCTTTTTACAGTTTTGAATACAATCCAAAGTCAGAAAAAAATATTAAAATACTCATTAATGAAAATACATATGAGATTTATTTAATTTTTTTGAATTATAATTCCATTACTTTTTAGTTTTACATACCACTACAACTTTTTTAATCTATCACTATTTCATAATAAGTTCTTCTACATTAAATTTTCACTACACAATAAAAAAAAATTAAAAAAATTAAAGTCAATTCCTACTTAGAGGTCAACAAAGAAAAGTTTTATTTTAGTTACTTTTTATTAAATAATAAAAAAAAATTTCCCCTGTATGAAATTAAAATTTACTAATTAAATTTAATGAGTGAATTAATATTTGAAAAAATTGTATTACCATCATGCGTTAATCACTACAAGTTTAAAATTAATGAATGAGTCAAAGTATGTTTAATGGTTGAATAAAAAGTATTTTATTAACAATTGAAAATTTGAACACGATATATAAATATATATAGGGAGAGTATGAACTAATAGAAGGAATTTAAAAAAAAAGGCGCGTGTTATCAGACGACTATAAAAAGTATACATTTGGTGACGTGGACCACACGTCATGTTCTTTATTGAATTTATCTGACACAACGAATTTAAAATAATTAAATATTTAAATGTGTACAATAAACTATCTTTTTGTTCAAATAGAGCTATAAGTTAGAAATTATTACAGATGTTATTTTTAAAATATGTGAAAAACTGAATTGCTTATAGTAAAATTTTAAACAATGACTAACCCATCAGAAAATTCCATTTCGTTTTTCGCTCATTCCTTAATTAATGAATGAATTAAATATTTGAAAAAACTGTATTAACATCGATTACAAGTATAAAAAAATGTATTTGAACTTGAGTGGATGAATAAAAAAGTATTTTATGAACGATTAATAATTTGAACGAGTTATTGGGAGAGTGTGAACTAATTGTAGGAATTGAATAAAAAGTGAATTTAGTGAAATAAATGCAACCATATTTAAATAAAAATAGTAAATGGAATTAGATCATAACCAAACACTTGACAAACCTGTCCACTTTACTGGCCGCCATTCTTATTTTATACTGTATGAAATGAGGCAGTTGATCTCGATTTTCTATATCGTTGAACACAACATCAGCCCAAAGTTTGTTATCTTTAATAAGATCCAATTCAGTCATCACAATGTCCTGTAAAGTTTAAAAATATTAAAGAATTTATAAAAGCAGACGATTGTAAAGTCTAAAAATATTAAAGAAATAATGGGTTTGCAAAATCATAATTAAAATAAAGTAAACGCATAAAGAGATAAACTTAAAATAAAAGCAGACGATTAAATTAGAAGTCAATATTTAGAACGACAGAGTTGTTGATTCTTTTTAGATTAGTTTTATTGTGGAATTTGAGTTTCCTTATATCCCGTTACGGGTTTTCTAGTTGTTTATGATGTTTTCACTATCCCGTTACGGGTATTGCATATTTCTTAATGTTTGTGTTTGTTAATAAAAGTTTTTATTTAAAAGAAAAACTGAATAGTTCTTGATATAGCTTATGATACGTTACAGTCCTTCTCTGTATTCAGCGCAACAAAACGATTCAATTCAAAACACTGCAAAGGGAAAAGAATATTTTTAATCAGTTAGTGTTGGAGGAAAAAATTACATACTACAGAGATGCTAATTCAAATAGATTGCTCAGCCTTTCTTGCAAAATAACCCATAAGTTTATGCTTTTTTTCCCCTTCTAAGGGAGAAAATAAAGATCAGTAGAAACAACAAATTAATTGTAATTAAAGTACTCCAATTCTTCTCATACCTGAACTATAGCTCAATGTTAGGAATTGAGTATGGGAATTAAGAACTATGTAAATTTTATTTTTCATTCAGAGTCCTATTTTTTTGCTTTCCTAAAAGTTGTAGAAAAATAACTGCAACGCCTGGCTTCCATACAAATAACTACACCAGATCTTAAAACAATAAATTTAACTTTATACAAAAACAAAAGAAACTAGGCATTATATTTGACTCAGAGCCTCCAGCTCTTACATAACCAAGGGAGACCCTCTCCCGTCCAAGACAAACAAACAACTACCTTGATTTCTAACATACCTTCGAGGAGGTGACAAAGTGCACCCCAACGATCGCCAAACATTTCAATAACAATAAAATTAAACTAATTTATTTCAGTGATATATTATTAATAAATTGGAACTATATTGGAAATATATTTATCTGTTTTGTTATTACTTCATTTTCACTAACTCATAATGAAATGTAGTAGGTCTTGTAAAAAATATTTATAACACTATATTTCAGTAGCCTTCTTATATGGAAATTGTTGGAGTAGGTCAAACTTTATTTTCTTACGAAATTGGTTTTAATAAACTTATTTTTAGTAATATTTAGAATAAATATTTTTTTTACATTTGATTAACTTGCTTTTACTTTTAAAAGTAATAATGATTTGTGAAAACAATTTCGACCTACCCCTAAGTAATCCCTGACCTCCTCAATCACACTGTTTATTTTATTTAACCATGCAGTTGAATTTGAGAGAATTTCTTTGGCTATTTCATTCATGGTTTCTATCACAATCAACAAGGTCTCATTTGTTTTTCCTGTAACAGTCACATTAGACAACAGCTCCTCCAACAAATCTTGAAATGGCAAGGTACCAGGCTGCAATAATTCATAGAAAAAGAAGTAGATTTGAAAATTGTTATGAGCATGCATTTGAGATTAAATTAAATCATGAATGATTATTTAATTTTAAGAAGAGATTGATACGGATTGTTGATACAGTTTAATAATGTGTTAAGAGGTAAGTTATTTATTTTGTGATCATGATTGTTTAAGTAATGATTGATACTGATTGTTGATACAGTTTAATAATGTGTTCAGACGTAAGCTATTTATTATGAAACTCGCCAGAGTCAAACTTATTTAATAGGTAATGTTGTTGGAAAAAAATGCCAAGAAATTTTTTGCAAGCTTTGTTTCAACAAATTGTAAATAATTTAAAAATAACAATAATTTTGTAACCCTCTCACAAACGGTTTCATTTGACTCTATAGCATACGAGTTAGTCTATTTTGTTCTAAAGTTCGAAACAGGCTGTTGCATTTGGCAGCTGAAAATAAAATTGCAATAAATAATTACAAAATATGGCATTTGGCAGTTAAAATATAATTGCAATCATTACAAAATAAGGCATTTGGCAGCTGAAAAATAAAACTGCAATCATTACTAAATATGACACTTGGCAGCTAAAAATAAATTTGCAATCATTACAAAACATGCCACTTGGTAGCTGAACATAAAATTACCATCATAACAAAATATTAATAATTCAATGATGCAATTATTATAGTACATTAGTATTATTATATTAACAAACTATACATAACAAACTATTATTATTATATTAACAAACTATATACTTACTCGTCGTAAACATATTTAAAATCATCATTCTTTGCAGAAATGTTTCTGTCACTCTTCATCTGCTGACGTAATTCTTCAAAATGACGAGCTGGTCCACCGCTGTCTCGATCAAAGAGCGTAGACATGTTTCGACCACAGGTAAACGATTGAATTAATTGACTTGTTTTGTTCTCGTCATCTGAGTCAAAAACTTCTACAAGTCTTTGCCAGGTGGTGTTTAAGTTCATCAATATATAATACAAATTGTTCATGCTCGTGATCTGACAATAAAATAACAAAAGCGACATTAATTTCATTAGAGATAAAACCAGATTAATCAATTACATTGGTGCTTTTGCATTTCTAATAGTAAGAAATTCTGATGAAATGGTGACTTTAACGAAAATAACGCTTAAAAACTTTAATTAATCTGACAACTGTACATCTTTGTTTTAAGATAAGGTGTGATAATTCGCGCGATTGCAGCATTTTTACATTGAATATAAACTGATTGTTCATTTAATTCAAAATAAAAACTTCATGATTCAAAATGTTAAGCAAACAAAAGTCTCGAATTTACACAGGATTTTCCAAAACAAATTTACCAAAATCAATGCATGGTAAAGAAAGGCATGTTTTACCACATTTGTTTAGGCAACCAGACTTGTATTCTAATCAAGTTCTAAAATTAGTTAAAGTACGTCAACATATAGGAGCTGCTGAATAAAAAAAAATCGTTACGCATGTTTATCATCTGGCATAACATCGGCTATTGATAAATCATCAAATATGAAAGAGGCTGTAACTCAGTTCAGGGTACTCCAATCACCTTCAGAGCTGATTGTGATCGCAAGTCAAAATTCAGGAAAATTTCTTAAGATAAAAAAAAAAGCAGTTTAAATTGATAAATCAGAAAGAAAATTTAAACAAAGTTTTTTTTCTCCATTATCTCAATATTTCTTTGTTTACTTAAAATATATTTAAAATTTTACACATACCTATGATGACCTGGAGAAGTAATTAAAATTTACAAATATGTCTTTCTTTCTTGAGTTTATAATTATAACAACTATTTACTGATAAAAAATGAATATTAATCATGAATATAAACTTATAAAGTATCTTTTTGGATTTCCCTTACAAACAAATAAAATAAACTGTGTTTTTAAGTTCCACCTTTGAAAATTTGATTTCTGGAAACTTCTGTGATCAATGATTTTTTTAAACGTCTGGACCTTTGATCTCCGGAAACCTCCGGATCACTGTTAGTGAAAATTCCGGAAATCTGGATTTTTTTCCAGAGCACAATCAGCCCTGCACTCAGTGCAATGCATAATATAAAGCATAAATAAAGCATAATATAAAGCATAATTAAAGCTAATAAAAAGCTATTATAGCCGTAATTTTATTTTTATTTTGGTTCAAAAAAAAATTCTGGTTAACGAGTTTTTTAAGGTTAATAATCATCTACAAGGGTTCAGCGTTTCGAGGCAAAACTCAAACTTGAAGTTTCTAGGTCAAATATTAGCTAACACTTGCCATAAAATTGTTACTAACAATTTTTTTATAGTTTAACGTATGGATTAACGATGTATTAAAAAGGCTATAAATATGGAGTCAAAATTCAAACTTGTGGTTTTTATTGTTAGAAATTAGATAGAACTTGTGCTTTTCAGGAAATTTTTTTGTTTTTTGGGGATGCAATTTTTTCCAGATGATTTAACGTAGAAGTGCCAACAAACGACTCACGAAAGTAGTAAGGTGGCAGGCGGACCCATGTAAATATTAAAATTTTAAAATTTATGTTAGTTTTTCCTATTTAAAAAATCCCTTGTCAGAGATGCCAACTGCTCCGGACACGCCAAAATAATTAAAAAAACGGTAAATAACTACAAAGTTAATTTTTTCAAATATTTGACTATTTTTGCTTGCTTTTAAAAAGGTATAGCATGACATAAGTAATACAAAGTGGTGAATTATATAAGCCTGCGAATTATTTATAAATAGTGGTGGATAAAAATCTACTAAATTGAATTTATTAAACAAAGAATTACAAATGATAAACTACCACTTTAAAATATATATTTGCTGTCCGGAGCAAGTTGGCATCTCTGACTTGTACAAGAGTTAAATACAAGAATTAAATCTCAAATACATCTTTCTTAAAATTTCATATAGCATACAATTGTATTCAAGCATTTATATTAAAATGAAATATGATAACTTTTCTTTCTTTATTTTTGAATTAGTGAAAAATATAACTATTTTGATGCACTGTGAAATCGAATTCAGAAACTAACTCTCGTTTTTTTTTAAACACACTGTACTTCTGTACAAACTGTAAATAAATAAAGACTCTAAACTATTTGCAACTAGAACTGTCTGCAGGTCTTAAAATGAGTGAATGTTGTAAAAATGAGCTAGTAATAATGTAAAAATAAACTTCAAAAAATGCACTGAACTAGCAGAAGCGTCTAAAAATAAAAAACATGGCTCGTGTTGGCTCAGGGGATAGAGAGCTCGCCTTCCAATTAGGTAGACCGGGTTCGAATCCCAGCGATGGTAGATCGTAGGCAAGTTTCGCCCCCAGCTTGCGCCAACCACACTGCTGACTTAAAATATTTGCAGTGTTCGATCGTGTCTGGTTAACCGTGGGAGGTTTTCGTGGCTCTCCTCACCATGTTATGCAAATGCGGGTTAGTTCCATCAAAATGTCCTCTACGAAGACAAATTTCGCTCAATACTTGATTTTGATCAATACTTCGCTCAATATTTACAATATCCAATGCAATAATCATGGTAAAAATGTCATTAATAACAGTACTTGTCGAAAGAGTCATGGAAGTTCAGGGGATAGAGAGTTCGCCTTCCAATTAGGTAGACTGGGTTCGAATCCCAGCGATGGTAGATCGTAGGCAAGTTTCGCCCCCAGCTTGCGCCAACCACACTGCTGACTTAAAATATTTGCAGTGTTCGATCGTGTCTGGTTAACCGTGGGAGGTTTTCGTGGCTCTCCTCGCCATGTTATGCAAATGCGGGTTAGTTCCATCAAAATGTCCTCTACGAAGACAAATTTCGCTCAATACTTGATTTTGATCAATACTTCGCTCAATATTTACAATATCCAATGCAATAATCATGGTAAAAATGTCATTAATAACAGTACTTGTCGAAAGAGTCATGGAAGTTCAGGGGATAGAGAGTTCGCCTTCCAATTAGGTAGACTGGGTTCGAATCCCAGCGATGGTAGATCGTAGGCAAGTTTCGCCCCCAGCTTGCGCCAACCACACTGCTGACTTAAAATATTTGCAGTGTTCGATCGTGTCTGGTTAACCGTGGGAGGTTTTCGTGGCTCTCCTCGCCATGTTATGCAAATGCGGGTTAGTTCCATCAAAATGTCCTCTACGAAGACAAATTTCGCTCAATACTTGATTTTGATCAATACTTCGCTCAATATTTACAATATCCAATGCAATAATCATGGTAAAAATGTCATTAATAACAGTACTTGTCGAAAGAGTCATGGAAGTTCAGGGGATAGAGAGTTCGCCTTCCAATGAGGTGAACCGCTTCCGAATCCCAGTGATGGGTGGTTGATACGAACTCCGGCCACAGTGCTGACGTGAAAAAACATCAGTGGTAGACGAATCATGGGTTTGATTCCCCTACCCGTTAAGTTAACCGTGGGGGGTGTTCATGGTTTTCCTCTCCATGTAACGCAAATGCGGGTTAGTTCTATCAAAAAGTCCTCCGCGACGACACATTACACCCAATACTTGATCCAGAAGTTCCCTTGGCTTCCGGATTGGGTTCAAAACTTGAAGGCTATGGAATTGAACATCAGTAGTCGCAAACGCAAACTTGGGTCGTCTGTTCAACGACGGTAAAGAAAATAAAAATGTAAAGAAAAAAAAAATGCCGATCTCATCAAAATTCGGGCTTTACTCATATGTTATGTAAACTTTGTTTAAAACCAATATCGCTGAATGATGAGCAGCTTAAAAAAACTGTCGATAATTTCAGATTCCCAAAAGTGGTCATAAATAGATGTGGTCGCTACATAGATGTGATCTTTCCTGGATGTTTCACTTTTCTTGTTAAAATAAGCACAACAAATATATTTTTCTAAAGCATTAGTTTAACAAACAAATGTTACCCAATCAAGAATGAGTATCTTCTCAAGCTTCAGCTTTTCTCTTAGCTGTTTCGCTGCAATTGCTACAGAATTAAAGAAGCAGAAACCCCTGTAATATTAAAGAATGTTGGTGTAAAAATTTTATCTTAGTTTTTAGAGAAGATTCATTCTGCTTTAATAATATAGAAATATATTAAAAATTTTGAAGGGCAATGTAAATGAAAATGTTTTAATTACTATTATTTATTTATTTTTTTTAAAAATGCTATAACTAGGCTATAGCTTTTTTAGAAATGCTTTAGCTTTGTGAAAGAAAATATTAAAACAATTTCCACAAATATATCCTAGACAGTTTTGAGAATATTTAAATTTAGTAAAACATTGAAAATAGATTGATAAACTAATTAAAATATTGTAATACATTTTTGAACTTATTATGAGGGCATTAATTTATTTTGCTAAATTTAAAAATTATTTTTGTAGTTACATACTGGATAAAAAAAGTGCAAGAAACAAAACATGATGAACTCTCAAAACTATTTACAAAGTAAAGTATTTCAAGATTAATATGAGCTATTTTTAAAAAGTCCACCAGTATCTAGAATTTGTTGACAATTACTATATTGCTAGTTGAAGTCATAGTCTTGTATGAAATTGCCTTTTTTTTATTTCCTAGAAGGTTTGAGAAACATTTCTGTAAGAAATTCTTTTCGTGAAACAATCTGTTTTTCCTATCTTGAATAGAAGGCTCCATGTGAAAATGAGAATTGCTCTCTTACCCTAATCCCCCTAATTAATTTATTCCCACTTAAATTCAAATTATATTCCCCTTATAATTTTAATTTATGAATTATCCCTTTATTTTAATAGCATTTTTTTAAGTTAGAGACCAAACCCTTGATTTTTCATGCATAGCGTAACTTATTTTTTTTCTATCGCTCTGATACCTTTCTCTCTCTCTGGTACTCTTTCTGATACTTTAAGACGATAATTTTAAAATAATTATAAATATCAAAGGTTATTTTATTGTATAGAAAATATGTAACGCGATAAATTATCCTTGTTAGTGTGATGACTGTATTATTGCTACAGGTTAATTAGATATCTGCATATAAATGTATAATGCAATTGATTTTGGTTAATGATAAATGCAATTTATTTCAGTTAAAATATATCTTTATTGTAATTTATATATTGTTATATGATATATTTATACGTTATTATTATACGATATGCATATATATTTCAATAAAAAACATTGAAGGAAAAACGTACATTGCCTGTTAATGTTCCGCATGATGTCCAGGAGGACGGACGATAGCAAAACCATTCTACAAATAAATAGAATATTTTATTGAAAAAAAAGTAGACTATTTGTAGATTTATGTACAAATCTTGTAAAAAAGACTAAACAAAAAATGTACTTGGAAAAAACATTAATTGATTTTCGAAGTTTCTTATATAAATTATTTTAAAATATCAAAATAAGTATTTCATTTAAAAAGTGCTGTTACCGTTAAATCTGTTACTCTTTTTTCCCAAACTGTTTTAACCAACGTTTTGGGGCTTTTTCCCCTTAGTTTAAATATGTAATGATGAAATTATTTGTGTTACTGCATTTTATTTCTAAAGTCTTCAACTCCTCAGTAAGTTTTGTCCTTTAGTGACTTAAAGTATCCCTAAAAACTTTAGTCTTGGAAAAAAGTAATGTTTGAAGGAAAACGAAATTAAATATGCAAAGAAACAATGTAAGAAAAACAAAATTATTCTTATAGAAGTAATGAACAAATTAGTTAGTTGATTTAAAAGATGTAGCAAAGCAAAAAATTTTCAAGTTTATTTATATACTAACATTTTTCTGTATGATGATTGATAATAAGCTTATCATTGTATTGTATAACTATCAAGCATTAAAATATAGATATTAATAATATCTCTATTTCATCTGTTGCTACTTTCATGGCCAATTCAACAACACATCTAGCAGCCATTCTTGCAGCACTTGCTGTGTGTAGATCATTCCAGGTTGTGTCAGAATCTACACCAATGCCACCACAAGGCAACATCACAAAATTCTTCATTGGAAGATCAGCTACAGTTGATTAAATATTAAACTTTTATTTTTAATTACTATTATCATTAAATTATAAACTTATAAAAGTTATTTGAAGTAAACGAAAAGTTTCAAATTACATTAAAATTAGATTTAAATTTTTTTTTTAAATTTCCATTTTAAATTAAAAGGGTTACAAACAATAATTTCAATAAAATAAAATAATTATATTATTCAGTTTCTTGAATTAAAAATCTTTAATTTTATACCTATTTAAACTGAGAAATGTATTTCCATGCAGTTAGAGGTTAAGTAGTTCTTTATTAAAAAAAAGAAAAGATTTATATTTTAAACTCATATAGTTTGCCGATACAGAATGTTATTAGAGAAGTAAAACAGTGCTTAAATAATTAAGTTCCAACTTCATGATTATCTTTCATTCAATTTTTTATCTTGTTAAGTTAATTAAAATTAAATATGAACAAGAAATTGCTTGAAACAGACAAAAGAATTGGATGATTTAGTTCTTTTTATTTTAAAATTTAAGCTTAATGTATATCTCGGTGAAATTTAAAAACTGATAAAAAAAAGTATTTACAACAATGAACTGTTTAGTTTCACCATATATTGTAATCTAGTCTTAATATAACGTAAAATTTTTTTTCAACCTTTGTATGAATGAATAATCATAAAACTGTTATCAAAACAAAAACCATTTTAATACCTAATTTGCTGGCATCAAGTTTCGATCGATTCAAAGGATTGGCCTCAAATAAGAGAGTATATGATTCACTAAACAAGCAAATAAAAAGAAAATGTAATATTTTAATAAACTGTAAATTTAGGATTTAATATAAGTTATAAAAATGCACATTAAAAGTTTTTTCAAAGCATACCTATGACAAGACTGGATTTCTTCTAGGATCCTGGATCTGACTCTCTGGAAAGAATAAAACAAAGTTATCATTTAAAAGTTTTTAAACATTGAGAATGAATATAAATTTATTTTATGACATAAAATATTTCCAATTAGAATATATGTCATTAAGTATTACAGAAATTTAATTACATGTAACTGCCTATATTTTGCCTACTTTCATAAATTTACAATGTGATTGAATTCTTTTAATATAAGCTTGTCAAACTTATAACCTCTGTAGTTCTAATGATCTTTCATTCCAGTCTTCTTTAAATCATAGCAACATCCTTTTTTGAAATAAATAAAAATTTATATGATTACATACCTCAACAATTCTATTTCATTTAGGCAAAGGAAAATGTTATTTATAAATGACTGGTTATTGCAGTAATTTAATAATTAGCTTATAATTATAAGAAATTAACATTACAGTTTATGTATCATATAGCGAGATATAAGATTTTAGAGATATAAAAATAACATATTTTAAAATACAGGGTGTTCGAAAGTTATCTTTACAACTTCAAAAATTCATAACTTCGAACATAAACAAGATATTTTTATTCTGTCTTTTGCATGTATTACTGCAACTAATAAAGTTTTTTTTTCAATAGGCTGAAAAGTTATAAGTGAGGATGTGGACACCACAACAGAAAGCTCAATGCGTCTCATGGTTCATAGAGACGAAATCAGATACACAGGTTCAACGGAACTTCAGGACAAATTTCCAAAGAGATCCACCATCCAGACCCTCCATCCGTGCATGGAACACAGGCTTCATAAGCACCGGATCAGTATTGCATAAAAGTGTAGCCGGACCACCCAGCACAAGTCCAGAAAATGTGGAGCGAATACGGCCATGAGACGCATTGAGCTTTCTGTTGTGGTGTTCACATCCTCACTTAAAAACTTTTCAGCCTACTGAAAAAAATCTTTATTAGTTGCAGTAATACATGCAAAAAACAGAATATAAATATCTTGTTTATGTTCGAAGTTATGAGTTTTTGAAGTTGTAAAGATAATTTTGGAACACCCTGTATAGCTATCAAATTTCGTTCAAGAATGCTTTAGTATATTTTTCATCGAAGTTGCGAAAAAAGCTTAAGCTCTTCAGCATCTTGCAAAAGTAAAACTGTTTTCGGAAGCATTAAAAAAAATATATATTTTAAAAAAATGAATAATTACATTTCCCCTCCCTAAAATGGCATACATTTGTTAATATTTTTCTATTTATTAAGTTAATACTTTTCTATTTATTTCTACATACTAAGTTATAAGGATACTTTTGAGGAATTAAAATATGGTTAACTGTAATAATTAGAATGCAATACAAAATATCCAAATACAAAGCTCTTCAATAAAGGCAATTTTTTAAATATGACCAGTATTTTGTTCATAGGAGTCTATTTTTTATGACACTCAGTCAATTTGAGTTCTATCACAGAACATTTTATCTTTCTTAATATATTACCTCCTAATATTTGTGGATTCTCCTTAGGTAACACTTTTCTTATATTTGTATCTATACTAGAATTTTCTCTTGAGCTAATTTGATTGGTTGGATATCCAATGAGTTTACTTTTGTATTTTTTGCAATGATAAGATTTGTTTAGTATAGACAAAGGCTATTAAAAACACCAAATGAAAATAAATGCAAATATTGCGAACTTGACAAAAAATTAAGTTGAGATCTTTTGACTATTTTAAGCCATGGGATTTGGTTATCTGTATTTGTTGCACCATTTAATTTTACATCGAATCATTAAACAATTGCATAAGTATGAAAATGTGGCATTGTAAGATTAAGAAAATGTTAATGGACAAAAATAGAAATTATGTATTTATTTGTTTTATATAAATGAGATTTCTTTAATATTCGAAATTGCCTCTTACCTCGCATCTATTAAGAAGACTGGTTTCCTGTAACCTTGCCCATATACTTTGTAGGTGACCACCATGTTCAGGATGATGAGCATTGTTACCACAAACACATTGATGTTTTAACATTAAACTGTCGTACAAAACACCTGTTAAAAAGTTAAATTTAGTATTTTAAAAAAAACAAAAAACAGAACTCAAACTATTAAACAATAAGGGGTCGCAAATAAATACTTAAATGATTAAAAACAAATTTGTTATCAAATCATTTACAAAGTCAATCAGAATGAAGGAGGATTAAAATCATCAAAAGCCAGTTTAAATAGAGTTACTGGAATGTACTTGCCCTTCATTAATAACTAGCTTTCAGCTTCAATCTTAAATAACCAAGGTTTTTTATAATTTTAATCCATCCATGATCTAATTTGTTAATAATTCATCTGATTTCAATAGCTTGTTTTTCTTTCTTTTAAGTATTACTCTGCAGTAGCCAGAATGTTTTTAATATAATTTTTATAAAGTTATTCTTTGAAGAAAGAGGTTTGCACCTGTTGTAAATGTATGAGGAGAAGGCGTTTCCTGAGGACTTCCAATCGGACTAAGAGCAACAAGAGGACTTGATAATGTTCGAGACAGAGGCCTTCCCAAATGATGCCTGATGTAGGTACCTATAAATGATCAACTAAAGTCAGCTTTTTTACGCATATATATTGAAGTATGTATTTCTTTAATTATAAAGTTTTTTTTTTATTTGTTTCCAATTCATGAAGTTAAATAATATAAACATTGGAGTCATCTAGTTGTGAAACCGGAAAAATTATGAATTAAACATATCAATTAACTTCAATAGGAAGCTCTCATTTCTAAACTTTTTACAAAATTTTTTAATACAGCAGATATATTCTTCATGCTTTGTATTAAAAGCAGCAGATTTTGCATTTAGAGTATTTATCAATAATTTTTTGGGAAAGATTTCAGTATCGTGATCAATGGAAGAAAAATCGCCAAGTCTTGACAATTTTCAAGTAGTGGCCCACAAAAAACTGAAAAAAAAGCAGAAAGGGGGACCAACTCAAAGGGTATCGCTCGTAACTAACCTCTACATGTTTTTTGAAAAAAATTTGCAAGTTTAAAATCATTTGGCCCCTTGGAAATTGTAATTGAGGTGACAGATTACGTACAAAATATTCCCATTCTTTATATACCAATGTGTTCTGTATGGAGAATAATTTTAAATCATTATAACATTTTTACATAGATGTATGCTACATAAAGACAAATGTTATCAACAATGTGAACTTTCATCCATGAAAAGGTGTCCCAACATAGAATTGAGTTAACCTGTCTTATATACTAGTGAACTGGAATTAAATAATTGTAGTGGTAGACACACTACATTACCCCTTCACCAGAATTTTATCTGTGATAGAATCGATGAACAATACCACTAGTTGATTCATTCCTGTTTTGTGTATAGACTGGAGAGCTGTATTAAGTTCACTGGATTTTGATCGCTGGCCATGACAGTTACATTAAGATCACACATAGCTCCTGCGTTGTCATTAGCAGTTGAGTGTATACAGAGAAATATTGTGTAATTGAGACTGAATAGCAACAGCGTGATGAGGACGGATGACTAATCTAAGTTTGGAACAGTAATAGTTTATAAATGATTTCTTTATTTAGAGAGGGATAACGACATAAAAACTACACACTTAAAAATTTAACTATTTTGAAGAAAAGAAAAGCATCAAAATTATTTTTTTTTCTTGATATTCCATAACCTGTTATTAGTAGTATATATTTTATAAATTCAAGTTAGATCTTATTTAGAAAAAGAAGAACAATTTTAAAAAGTTCCAAAAGTATTTATTTTGGAACTAAAAATAAAAAAAACTGATAGGGAATGTACAAAAGTTTTAGACAAACAATATTTTAATTCTTGAAGTTGCAAATTAAATCAATCAGAAGACCTCTTACTTGTTTGAGTAGATTATGTTGCTGCTGCTCACAGAATCTCTTTTCGCAAGCATATTGCTCATTTTGTTGAGGTGATAAAAGTATGGCTTGTGGTTGTAGCATTGGATGACCAAGAGGTAGTGGAGCTGACTGTGTTCTCCCAAGAGGTCTTTGAATGGTTCTAGAATTGAAATTGAGGTAGATTGTTTAATAAACTTTTGAAACTAACAGATTGAAATACATTCCAATTCATTAAAATATCTCAACAAAAAATAAGCACCTTTAAAGTACTTTTTATGCATTCAAAAGAAAGTTTAAGCACTATTACATTAACAAAATTCAAAATAAATTTCAAAGACTTTATATGATCATGATAAAATAATTAGTTACTGATAAAGAACTCTTTTCTTGATTATATTAGCCAAAATGAAAAGATAGAGAGATTTTTTGGTTCGATTTCAGAGGGTGTAAAATAAAGCCTGAAATTGAGAATATCTTGCAAAATGCAGCAGAGTTGCATTTGAGAGTGCAAGAATCTCATCGAACCCAACTCAGTAGTCAGTCCCAAGTATTTCATCAAACATGTAACATGTTTGGCGCTATTATACGTTACGGGTCAACGGCATGGATGGTGGTTGAATTAATTGTGAAAACTCTGAATAGAACAACGTGAAAACCACACTTTTGCATAATACACAGCAAAAATCGACAATATCTCATTTTCGAAAAGGGAAAATTAAGCAAGGGCTTTTAAAAAACGAAAATAAGCACTTTTAAGGTCTTTTTAAAAACGCTATGAACCATGAACTCTAAGTTAATCCAGTGATTATACAAACATACCTATGTAATCTTTGTGCATCAGTGATTGTGGTAGGATATACACTCTAAGCATACTTGTGATGCCAGTAGAGCTGTCCTGTATTTACCTGGACCTGTTGGAGGTGTGAAGTCTCCATCAATCACTGTAAAAGACAAGTACATTTTTATTTATCAAAATAAATATTTTATTTAAATTATTTTAAATTTTTCATATAAATTCATTAATTTACATGCTTGAATATATTAATATATCTATTTTTATTTCTATAAGCAAAAATTTTAGAATATATATTATAAAGTTTATACAGAGTAACTGAAAATTCAACTAACCAATTCAGAGGGATAATAAAAGACACTAATAGAATAAAAACTGATTGTAGAACATGGTGCAGCAAAACGATATTCAGAGGATTGAAATCGTGAATGGGGCAAACGTGACCTGTTTCTCAGTCCATGCTACTTTTTCCTATGAAGTCAAATTAAATCACTAGTTTAAGCAAGACTTGTGGACACACTAGAGAATAGTACGGTTTGTCATTGATTTGGCAGACTTCAAAAGCATAGGTGTCATCTCCATGTGCATTTGAGAATCGTTTTTATGTCGTTGTAGACTGTAAAATCCCATTTCCCTCTTAACGTGGTTGGTAACCCCTTGTTCTGCGTTACGTTTTTATCCTTTTCATATCTAATATCACCCCTATGAATTTGTGAGTCAAATTTTGTAACATGCTGTATATTAAAGCATTTATAAATAATAAATTAAATTTATTAATGTATTTTTATTTATGCAAGAATTATAAACAGATTAAATTTAACAAAAAAAAATAAAAGAAATATAGAAATTTTAACGTACATTAATATATTTATTATAATTTAAAAGCATACTATACATCGATTTGAACGAAGTATTTTTGCATTTAAGTTAACAAAGAATCAAAGTTATTGTAAAACAAAGCAATAGTTTGAGGCTGATATATTTTCAATTTGACTTAAAATTAAAAATTTATTACGTTTAAAAAAATTTTTTATGATTAATTGCTACTTGGACAACTAGATTTTTAAGAATAAGAGAGTGTACCTGGTAATCCTGGGTAATATGTTAAAGACTGTAAGATATTTGATGCAAGAGGCATTCATAGTCTTATGGTGGAAATATCTCTTTCCTGTACTTCAGAACCAGCTGGTACAGCACTTTTACCAATTTCCTGTAGAGTGGATAAAAATATTCAAGATTCAGTAAAGAATATAATAAAAATAGAAGTTGCTTTAAAATAAAATTGAAAGAAAGCTCATTATTTAAATTAACTTAAAATTTAATTCACCATTGTATTGCCCTTAGCAGAAGAGACATATGCCTAAAGTGAGAGTTTTACAGAAGTGAACAAGAACTGTGTACTGTTGACTTCTTTAAGTAATGAGGGTGTTTACAACTTAGCGCCTAAAGAACTTGGAGGGTATGTTATAAGTATTGGTGAATATTATTTTTCTGTTCATTTTTCGATGCATTAAAAATGACATTTCTATATAAAAGTCAATCAAAGAAATTTAAGATTTAGATAATTTCTTTTTAGGAGAAGTTGCTTCACTTGCTCAGAATTTCAAAGATTAAAAGAAGAAGAAGGATTGCAACATAAATTCTAATAAGAATCATTGATTATTTCATTTCATTTCTAAAGGCTTAAAAAACAACAAGATATTATTTTAACATAATAAATGTAACCTGCACTAGAATGCACGTTACAGATATTTGAAGAAAGCATTACATTAAAAATATTAGCCCCAATTTATTTAAGAGGCATAATTATTTGGGCCTACAAATGCAAAGGATGTTGCAAAAATTGAAATCATCGAATCACTACTGAAGAAAGCAGGACGAAAAACTTTTTTTTCAAATCCACTGTTTCCTCTGGCAATCAACCAGGTTTCAATGATCTCAATAGTGATTTGTTATATAGTGTTTTTATTTCTAGTTTATATATTAATTAGCATCTGGTAATGTATGCAATTTTTTGAACTTCATTTTAGGAAAGCAATTCTAAAAATGCTTATTAAGAGGATCATGGAAAACTTCGTATATTGAGAATTTTTAAATATCAAAAGCTTGAAATTCCTTCACTTAAAAGTTGTGTATTCAAGCATTCAAAAAGTAAAATTTGTGCCAAAGTAAAACTTGGTAATATACAGGGTGTTCCAAAATTATCTTTACAACTTACCTTACAAATTATCTTACAGACTGGAAGTGCTTGGGGCCACCAATGGTGCGCACGTTGAAGTGTACTATACAAAACTTTATTAGTTGCAGTAATACATGCTAAAGACAGAATATAAATAACTTGTTTATTTTCGAAGTTATGAATTTTTGAAGTTGTAAAGATAATTTTGGAACACCCTATATAATAATTCAATGTTAAAAAATTTTTTCATAATTTTAATTATCGATTTACTCTTCTAAAACACAAAAAATTTCAAAATTGTGACTGAAGCTACATTTCATAAGATATTTATAAAAGCATTGAATTTAAAATGTCAAACAAAAATAGAAAAAAAAATTTTCCTAAGCATTTTGAACATAGGAGAAATAAATAATTCACAAGCAAGAGAAAGATAAAATTCGAAGTAAGTACATTTTTTTTATAGAGCAAAATATATTTTCCTATGACAGTTCCAAAATAAACTTACAGCAGATGTAAGTACAGGAGGTCTCCCCAATGATATATTTGGCAAAGATGGTGATGAATACAATGTGAAATCATTGATACTACCTGGACTGTTGACTGAATTATATAAGGATGTAGGACACTCCTAAAAAAAGTAATGATAATATAGTTGAAGATTGTTTTACAATTTCAAATGCTAATTTGGTATGCTAAACAGTTTCAAGTGTTAAATGAAATTAACATTCTGTTAAAATATAATATTTCATTAATTTTAAGTAATATACAAGGTACTTACTGAAGCAAAAGTGGTGTCTATGTATTGTAAAGTGACTATACATAACGAAAAGGTAATGTGCAAAGCGCTATTTCTAAATGCTGAACCAACCTAAATGCTGAAATGCTTACCATTTTTATCTCAAAAACGATATGAGATATTGGTGATAAATTTGAATTAAAAAGTCTTAGATAGATTTAACACAAATTCAAAGATACCTTGTTGAATTTAATGCTAACAAAGAACTTTTAAAACAGTGAACAACATTTTCTATATTATTATTTAACATTATAGTTATTTTCAAACAGAAAAATAAATGTGCCATTATTTTTAAAAGCGGAATAAGTCCATTTTTTCAAATTTTTTTTTTCCCTCCATTTTCTAAGGGTTAGTCTTTGATAAAGATTAATCTATTTGGATGATGTTTTTAACACTACAATTTGATGAAACATCAAAATGCAGCTGTGATTATTAAAATCGTAAGAGAATAAATAAACAACAGGTTCTTTAGCTTCAAATGGACCTACCACGTTAAAAAATAAATGCTCAATTTTGCGACAAACCTTTATTTTCGATGTCTAAACTTCTCTTAGCGTTATTCATTAGAAATAAATGTGTCTCATGTTAGTTAACTAGACATTTTAAGATCCCCTAGATCGTCTCATTACGTCCTATTGTTTAAAGTCTGAAACATAAATAAGCATTTTCCTTTTTTAATGCGATGATGTTTACAAAGCGTATATTCTTTTAAAATCAATACACTTTATAGACTATTTCCTCCCTTATTGTTACGCTTTCGTGATAGGAATGCTAACACTGCAATATTCCACCAGGTGATGCTGTTGTAAGCATTCACATCTTTTAGCGCACAGCCACTTTATTATACATAGGCACGATTTGTATAACTATAGCTGCAACCGTTCGGAAGTTTGGCTACAATGGATATGCGATACCAATATAAAATTCAATACCAAAAATACATATTTATCACATTCTTATACAGGGTGCGTAGCCAAACTATTCAACAAAAAATTAGCACCTTTTAAGCACTTTTCGAGCTCTCAAAAAATATTTTTAAGCACTTTAAAAAATATCATATTCAGGCAGAGCTGGAAAGTTTTTGACAATTGGCGGTTTTATCTTGTTTTAACCGTCATGTCAGAAAAAAAAACTTTTGACCTTGATTTTGATAATTGTCAAAAATCATGAAATTTTGAATCATGTAAAACGAATGGCGTTTTCATTCGCTACGGACTGACAATACGCCAAAATAGATAGGGGTTGAATTAATTGTGAAAACGTTGAATAGAACAATGTAAACTGTGTCTTTTTGTATAATTCGAAATGAAAATCAACATAGTAAAGGAAAAAAACTAATTTTGAAAAAGGGAAAATTAAGCACTTTAAAAATACCTATAAAAAATAAATATGAAAAAAGCACCTTTAAGGGCTTTTAAAAAAAGGTAAGCACCCTGTTATACACATAGTTTTTACTATAATAGTTATTCTGATAAGCAGTTAAGAGCTAATTCTATTCCGCTAACTTTTAAAACATTATATATTTGCATTTTAAGCAATATATTTCATATTGAAGATCTATGTGGCAATATATTTTAAAGATCTATTTCAGCGATCTCTAAACAAAAGTCATGCATTTAGAATACAGTAAGAAAAATAATAATTAAAATAGAGGGAGATGCTAGGATTTTTATAATGGAAGGCAGGAAGTCCCCAACAAAGGGGCATCTTTGAGTTCAACATAATTTTTTTTAAAAAATTTGCGGCGACTCAACTAAATCGTAACCACGACAGTTATGATCAGTAATTTTAACTCTAACTTCTCATTCGTCAGAAGATTCTTAACTGTCTCTGTTGCACGACACACACGTGCTGTACTCATCTATATTACTGTTCTTTATACTTAATATTTTAAATGCAAATTAATATAAACTTTATCAATTATTCTCCTGAACCAGTGGGGGATCCAGCAAGGGGGGGTCATAGGGTTCATGACCCTATGAAATGCGTAAATTGAAAAATAAAATAAAAATAATTTTTTTAATAGTTTACAAAAGAAATAAAATATTTTAAAAATTATTTAAGAGGGCATACACACCTAGGAAGGTCGGAAAAATCGATCCCCCCCATCTAATTATGTTCTTCACTGTTTCAAGAATCATAATCCAAAAGATTAAAACGAAATTCGTCATAGTTATGTAATGTTCATTATGAAAAAAATAAATGAGAAGACCAGTATTAAAAACCCTAGGTTTTTTTTCCAAAAATAATATTTTTTAAAAATTAGTTGTGGAGGGGGAATCTGAGTCTATGACCCCCCTCCCAGGAAAAATTTCTGGATCCACCCCTGGCCTGAACACAACCAACCACCACATATTTAAATGAATTTGTTTTATTTTTCGATTAAAAAATTTAATAAATGTCCTTAATAGAAGAGGATATCTGATGCTGCCTGAGGGGATGATTAACGTAAAAAAAATAACGATTTTCTCCTGTCTCGAAATTGTAATTCTATTAGAGACAATCGCTTACCCACTTCTTTTCTTCTTTAAAAGATCTAACCAATAGAAATTATTGGAAATGTGTTTGAAATAAGCCAGATTTTTAAAAAATTTATTGCCAATGGCACGTTATAGATTCGATGTGAGTAAATTCCATCATTTTTGGCAAGGTTTCAAAATTTTTATGTTAAGAGTAGTGATTGCAGAACAATGTGTATTTTAATTGGAATGCTTGAAAAACTTGTATACATAATTAAAGATTAATATTTGGGAACTATATCCAGACTTTTAAATTAAATAAACTCTTTTCATATTTTTATTAGAGTAATAGATTTCTTTACGACTTTAATGTAAGAAGGAAGAAAAAAACTATATTTTCATGCTATACATGTTAATTTTAATAGTAGTTTTAAATTATTACTTCAGCTTTTATTTTTATTAACTAATGCTGGTTAAAAAAACATTCCCGCAACATAAATGCTAAAGCTTCACAATTTCGTTACAAATTTCATGATTATGGTTATGTGGTTAGGATTGGGCATAGGCCACCTTTACTTCGTAGACAAACTGGTACTCATCCATCTGAAGCTGGGTATGTTTCACGCCGCCACTAGGGATTGAATCCCGGTTCATCACTTTGACAGCCTTAACCACTGAACCATTGCAGTTTTACTAGTTTTGATTAGTGCTAAATTTAAACCCATTATGCATATTCATTTTTTTTATTATTTGATAATAAATAAAACATTAAATTATTAAGATTTAGAAATCATTTAAAAAATTTTACGAAAACAATGGCATATTCGAAACATTCACATACTTGTTTACCATTGTCACGGATTTAAATGATCAAAATAGTGTGATACTGCCCTTAATTTATACTTCTGAACTCCTTGTTAAAAACGAGGGCAATGAGCATACACATTTGCAGCCTCAAATTAATATTTATGCATGTAAAAAACAAAAACGTCATCAAAATCAGAAAAATACTCTCTAATCTACTGACAAATCTAATAACGGAAAATTCAAAACAACAAAATCTGTTTAAAAAACAGATAAAATTTTTTGGTGTTTCTATGAATAAGCTGCCTTTCAAATTTTTTCAGCAATCGAACAAGTTTTGATGTCAATAGTCTCTATTTCCTAGTTAATGATTTTCCCTTTTTCGATACCATTTCTATTTTTTTTCTCGCTTTTCTATTTTTAATTGACGTCCCTAAATTTGTATGCTTTTTCAAAGTTCATTTTTGACAAGACGTCAAAAATGTATACACCCTTTACTATTACACGAAAGTTCAACAATTTGTTAAGGATTAAAAAGCAATATACGCATTAGAAATTACTTTTACGTTAACAGTAATTTCATAATAAAAATAATATTTTAACCCTAAAGCAATTACTGTCTAAGATTTATTAAGAAAACAAATTTTTCTTAGTCATTTTCACCGAGTTCTCTAACCTACTAATGTGTTATGTTAACCTCACTAAAACGGGTGGAGTTCATATGAAATTACGATATAGTAGAAAGTTGAGCAAGATTTACGTGATGTGATTAAAATAAAATTTTAATAAGAGGGCGTATTTCTTATGAATTATATTTTGCGATACTTTAATTTGCCATGATATTACCCCTGAATATCGAAATTGATATGATATTAGTTACACGTTGTTCAAAAAAAGAAACATGAGTAACTAATTGCTAAACGTTGACTCATACGTGTTATAGAAAGCTAAAAGGTCGTTTGATTGGACCTTGATTTATCGATATGCAATTTTTATTACTTTAATCCTAACAGTAACCACCAAATGTTGGCAACTAATTACCAAATGTTGACTCATACGTGATCTTGAAAATTAAAAGGTCGTTTTATTAGCCCTTGATTTAATAATCTTGATTTGATTCATCTTATTACTTTTTCAAAGCAAAAACATATTAGCATGAAATTAAGCAGTTTTATTATTTCTTTAAATTGCCTTAGAATATATAGAGTGTTTGGTAACGACCGATGTTAATATAAATATTTAAGATGATTGTAAAAAAGTATACACATTAGAGGTCGTGAATTAACAATTAATCTGGGGGAAAAACAAAAACGCTATCGATATCCGACGAATCCCAACTGAAGAGAGTGGGACTGAGAACATAAAAACCTGTTTGATTGCCGAAGGAAATTAAAAAGGCTTAACGAGCGATAACTAGAAACACGATAGTTTCATTAGGCAAGAAAACTGCTTTTAATCTTCTTCTTCTCACCTTCCTCCCTAGTGATTCGTCTTTGATAAGTATTTTATTAATATGTATTTCTGGCTGCAATTATTGAACACCAAAGAGTTATAAACACATAAAGTACGAAAATGCCCGGTTAATTTCATGTATCGCTGCAGATTACTTAACAAGAAGAAGAGTTATTAAAGAGTTATTAACTTTTTGATGGGTTAAGGATTTTTAACAAAGGGCGTACCAATTTTAATCTATAATAATAATAATCTTAATTTAGGAGCGACTCTTAGATGTGAGCAGTTTATATAAGACGAATTCCGGTTGCCAGCACTCTTGAGAAAGAACATTCCATCAACTATTGTTAAAATAAAGTGTAAGAACTGAGGTATTTAACAATAATCAAGCGATCTGAAATGAATTGCAAAAGCATTTAATTCTGGGGTTTAGGAAGCGATAGCTAGTGAGGGTATATTTTGCCGAAAATGAAAAAGAAGTCTTAACTTTGCTTAAATTTCTAATGAATTTCGGATCATCTATTTTGTAGCTGCTGAATCTCCTTATTTTTGAGGCAGATGTTTTTCAGTATCTAGAGTATTATCAAAATGTCTACCTTAATATTTTCTCATAATTTAACAAAGTTAATTTATAAAAATATTTTCCACCATTGCTTACAAATAATTGAAAAATAAATTAAAATACTAACGTTAACCGTTTGCGGAGATAATATAATTCTTGCTTTTGATTGTATAATTCTTGCTTTCATTTCGTTACCACTACAAAGAATCTTAATCAGTAGAGATTAGAGAGGCAGATATATTTTATTACCGTCGTTAAACAGTAGACCCAATTTTTTGGGTTTACAACTACCAATGTTCAACACCTTAACCTTGTGATTTTGAACCCAATGCAGAGAACAAGGGAACTTCTGGATCAAACATTGGGAGAAGTTAGTTTAATTAAAAAGTCCTCCACGAAGGCTAACTCGTATTTGCGTTACATGGAGAGGAAAACCACGATAATCTCTCACGTTTAGGCTGACTGGAAGGGGACTCTAACCTGTGATCTATCTACCACTGAGGAGGTGCGTAATTCATATCGAAAAACCATTGCTGGGATTTGAACTCTGTTTACCTCATTGGAAGTTGAATGCTTTATCCCCTGAGCCACTACGGCTCTGCAGATATGATACTGTTAAGTTTCTTACTTATTATTGCTGCATTTAGCTAATGGACAAGATTTTATTTTCTTAATGATTACGTTGATCTACAGAAACTCAGCGAAATTATTTATGCTTTTTACTTCAAAAAATATATTAAAAATTTCACACTTTAAATCGCTTCCGCTTTTAGAACAACAATCTCGGAATAAATAAGCACTGCATTGCGTCAACTGTTAGAAAAAGTTTTTTTTTGTCACCTATAATTAATAGTTTTCATTTGTCAAAATTTTTAAGCAAATGTGTAGAATTTGATTTAAATTGGAAAATACTAGTCTATTTAAAATATTTTTAATTTTTTGAATAGATGAAAAATCACTTTTTTCATTGATGAAACTCAAATAATTTTCACACATTTTCACTTTGTCTGACACTTGTATAACAATAATTTAAAAACGTTTTTGTTTTAATCTCAGCATCAGATTAGGCAGGCGAACCTTAGTAATTTCGCTTCAGCCAACAGACAATTTATTCAAAATAGTATGCAACTTGATCTCTGTAATGGCGATCATAAACTTTTTATGCATTAGACTAGCGCATAAAAAATTTTAATTTGTGTAAATTAAAAAAAGTTAAAGTGAATATTTTTGCAGCATAAAGTCTAAAAGTAGATTTCCCTAATTTTAAAATAGGTTATAGTGATTTTAATTGCATTACAATAATTATTATTTAAAAGTGATTAACTTACAAGGCAGGCAAGAGAAGCGTCATTCATTGATAGTCAAATATTAACCTCTTTTAGAAATATATATATATACTATATTATTACCAGGATTGGGATTTTGACAGGAAGAATGTGGAAAAACTGGCAGAAATGGAAGAAACTAAAAGTGACTAATATAATTGTTGAACACTAACCAATAAATAATGCAAAAGTAAAATTTTTAACGATTAATTTTTATTTTTATTTTTCATAAAATTACTATTTTTATATTATTTATTTTAGTTTTAAATAGAATTTTAAACCCTTATAACCTATTATAATAATTTACTTTGTGTTTTAATTTGGGTTATCCTTAGGTTCCTGAAAAGAGTTTATTTATATCTAGACTGTGTACTTATATTATTTTCAGTCTACATAAAATTTTTTTGAGGGGGGCCTAGGATTATTTTAATCTCATCAAAAACGCATGATAGTATTTTTTTTTAACTTGTTACAAATTATCTAAAATTGTACTCAGGATTCTGAGTTTTTTTCAAGACTTTAACATAGGCGCAGGTATTATTTAAATATGAGCACTTTTGCGATACATCACAAAGAACTTTTACAATTTAATTTTCTTCAGACTTAAAAGTTACAGGAAAAATAAAAGAGATAGTGTGGCATATTGCGCATACGATAGAAGTCATAAAAATCTTATTAATAACTTTTAATAGACAGTAAAATATCTTTCAAAAACCATACTAGCTCCAAAAAATTGAAAAATAAGAAGCTTTTCTTTTCAAATAAAATTTTTTCTTCTTTTAAAGCACCATGCTATCATGAATCTAATTACCAAGTTTAAACTTAATTGATTTAGTAGAAGTGGAGAAATCTTATGCGCAAAATTGAAAATCTCGAATTGTGAAAACCCGATTTAAAGACATAACTTTAAATACTTTTGAAAAAAATAAGTGAGTTTGCATACGATTCCTATTCAGAAAACTGGTGTGATATATTTATTGCTTTCATGAATGGGTTTCAGAATTTTTGCTGTAACTTTGGAAGTTATTTAGATATTATCTTATACTTTGTGTCTAACTGCTCAGAATAAAAAAGTTATAATATTCTTTTTTTCTTTTGAAAAAAAAAATCGAATTTTTTTAGGAAAAGCTGTCTAGTCCTATAGAGTTAGGACCCTCCCCCCCTTACAGATAGAATTATCTGAGAAATGAAAAACTAATATTGTTTAACAATAAATTACTTTTCGCACAATTATAACATTAGTAAATCAAGTAAAAATTACCCAAAATTTGAAAATTTGGTTGGTCGGGGTGCCTGAGACAGAAGTGGCCCTTTACTACTTCATCTTGTGATGGTGGATCCTTGTGATATTACCTTGAGGTCCTTGTATCCTAAAAATGAAAGTAGAGAATTAATATTGAGCACATTGCTTAAGTGATATTATAAAATGATACATTTTCACAATAAGTAGATAAAAAAGAATAAACGAAATATACTTCTTGTAAGACGTTTGTTAAAAATTTAATTGTACATCTCAGGTACAATACACTTTCTCTCTCTCACAGTTCACTAATTACTAAAGCATAGTCAAGTTTGTTACAAATCAAGTTGATTTGAGTCAACGCTTTCATACAATTACATGTCCGTTTCCTTCTTTTTGCATTTTTTCTTAATATATATATGATATATGGTTTAATATATATTTATTAAGGCCATTTTGAGATATTGCCATAAAATAATTTTCCACTATATTCGTGAATACTCAGATGGTCAGTGTTAAGAAAAGTGAGCTACTGGCCTCAGGGAGGCATTTTCGGCTAAGTTTTCGAACTCAAAAATTGAGTAAAAATTTGCGGCTTTGCAGTCTAACGCTTTGTTAAAAAGTTTCGATTTAGTTTGTTAAAGTGGTGATCAAAACTGTCAATCTCTAGGTTCGTGTGTATGTCTACATTTCTCTGATACCACTGAGCACCAGTTATTTTTCATAAAATCTTGTTCTGCCTTCTTCTGAGTTTCCCAAACTCACTTTCTGAAACGTTACACCATGCTGGCGAGGCATAGGTCATGATTGGTCTGTCTAATCATGGAGGTGAAAAGTAACCTCTTCAGTTTAAACTCAGTTTTTTACTGTACATTATTGATTGCAGTTCTAAAGTTGCAGCATTGGCTTTAACTTTGACGTTTTTCTCACGATCCGATCAAGTCCGTCTGTTGTGAATGACCTAAGTATGTTGCTTTAGTTACTCCTGGTATCACTTGGTTTAAGAGTACTGGTTCATTATGCTCTCTAATTGGTTTCCTGTTGTTATGGATCAGTTAGGACTTTTGAGCATTTATTTCAACCTTCCAATCTAAGCACCATTCCTCGTTATCGTATATCTTATCCTGCAGTATTTCTATAACCCTGTTCAGGTTACTTGATCTTATTATGACACCTGTATCATCTGCATAAAATGCAGGTAAGCTGTTCCAATCACTCCTGTCGATTGGGAAATCGTGTGTAAAACGGATATATAAAATTAGTCCGAGTATGCTACCTTGTGGTACGCCTGCTCTTATACTGCTCACCGTGGAGCATACGTTTTTCATTCTAATCTGAAAGTTTCTTTGTGCCAAATAACTGTAAACAAATTTTATTATTCCCTTTGGGAATTCAAGCTCAAGTAATTTATAAATTATTCCTTTGTTCCAATACTCTATTAAACGCTTTACTAATATCAAGTATCAACAAGTCGAAGTCTGCTTTAAGTGTAATCCTCTGCCAACATAATCAACTAAACGTAGCAACTGTTTTATTGTATCCAGTTTCGCCCTGAATCCATGCTATTCATCTGGCAAACAACTGAAAAATGGTTTGAGCCTAGTGCATGCTATTCTTTTCAGTATCTTACCAAGAGTGCAAAGCAAAATTATAGGTCGAAAACTGTTCTGAGATAGCAAATCTTTGTTTGGTATAGGAAATAGAATTATATTTGCAGTTTTACATATTTCAGGAAGGAAGTTCAACGACAGACATGCATTAAATATCTTGGTGAAATACTCTACATAATGATCTGATAGGGTTTTGATTGTTTTGTTCTTTATATTGTCTAAAAGATAATTTTTTTTAATTATTATTTATAATATTTTAAACTATTAGCACTCAACTTACTGTAGTACTAGCAATAGTACCATCTGTTGAGGAATAGGAGAAGTATTTTTGCCATTAGCGGATGTTTTATTGCCGAATTGTTTTTTAATTTATTCAACAAATACGGAGAAATTTAGAATGTACAGGTAAACAGGAGATGGACGTAAATTACAGGAGTCCTTGTTAAAAAACAGCAGATTTGGCAGGCATATATCATACATGATTCAAATTATGTAAAACTTAATTTCAATGATGCATAGTAGAGCATTTAGAAAACTAAATCAAGTTAATTGCAATTTATACTTTAATCTTAAGTAAATAACATAAATTTAGATTTTTTTTTCTGATATTTCCTGGGAAAAAATAACAATATAACCATACGTTTAAAAAACAATAAACCAACATTGCTCAGTACTAAATATCCATCTGCATTAGCTGGTCGAAATAATGAATAATTGGTAACCGCAGTAACGTACATCTCTAATTTAAACATAATTTCAGCAAACTATAATTTATCTTTCCCACAATACCCTAAACATGACTTTCTTTCTGTAACCCTTTATAATTAAAAATAAACATGCAATTATCGTGCACACCAGGGTAAAACATCAACAGGTAAATATTTCTAAAAAGAAATAGATAAATAAAAGCTGAGCATAAAATATAGTGCTCAAAAAAGCAAGGCAGACAACAATGGACTGGTGTGAAGAAAAGTCATGACATTCCTCACATCTGTAGCAACCTGTCCAGGGGGGGGGGGATACTTTGTGTGAAGTGTGGAATTCGCACTAGTATTTTACCCAAAAAATAAGCACTATAAACTTTGAAATATTCCATTCCTTATTAATTATCTCAAGTAAAGATTTTATAGTATGAACAACTTACTAAAATTACTTAGAAAGCATGCGTTAATTTCATTAGGAACAAAGCATGAACATAAATATTGAATATTTTTTTTAATATAATTTTAAATTTGTGCTATTTATGAAATTGTATTTAATAAATAGCATAAGTTTCTTTCTATCAAATTAAGATATAACACAAATTTTGCTAGTATGAAAATAGCCAAATCAGCAAACAAATAAAAAGTTTGAATAATTGTGGCAGCTATAAAATTCTTAGAATGATCTTTATAAAAACTTTCTTTACGTCAAAAATTTAAAAAAAAATTATGTTCTACTATAAGTAAACCTTTTAATTTATGAATAAGGAAACTTCATACTTAAAGTGTTATTTTAAATTATATATAATGGACTTATGCCCTTTTTTTAATCTAAACATTAGAGGAGATAAAATATCGATTTTTTTTAGTGTCTATCATTTGAGCTAATTTTTGAAGCCAAATATTGCTACATACCTCCTTGTAACTTAGATATGGTAGAGTTTTTGCTGGTTTGATGTTGAATAAGGGGGGTTGGTTTATGAGGTAGCCCTGTACATAGCCATGACCCATAGATGGCACCCATTTTCATTGTCTATCACCTTCCTTGACCGAATTGAAAAACAAAACCTCCCACGTTCAAGATCTGAAATTTGAAGTAGCATTAAAAGGAGGAATAATAAAAAAGGAAAAGAGAAATAATAAATTAATACCTGTAAGTACAGAGAGATTTTATTCAAACAAAAGTAGTTGTTGGTTCAGAGATGCCATCGTTTTTCTGCACTAACTGAAGTTGCCCTAAATGCTCAATTTGCTTCATTCTTTTTCTTTAATTTCAATAAGATTAATAAAAATATTACAGCAGCAGATTTTCTCCAGTTAACAGTAACAGATTTCAGAAGACAATTAAATGAAAAGGAAGCAAAACTAGTTAGAACACCATTAACTACGAGTAAGTTTTGAAAACCACTATCACATTAATGAAGATTAATTTTATTATGAAACATTAACTGGTGATTCATCTCAGATCGTGGAGCCAATGAGACAAAAACAATCTGAACAATAAATTACTTCATTACATGCTGAACGAAACCACAATCAAATTGCACTCTATAGAACGACAATTTATACCAAAGGCCAGGATAGCCTGGTTGGTAGGACACTTGGCCCATGTACCGGAGGTTATGGGTTCGATCTCCGCGAGCCGAATACTCCCCGTGTAACAAATAGTGACTGATGCACGTTAAATCCGTCGAATCACAAAGTCCTTCATGTTCCCATAACAAATCATAACTCTGGGGGGTACGGATTTAGGAGTTTCTTGTCTTCTGGATTGGTTCAAAATTACAAGGCTATAGAGCTGAATATTAGCAGTCATGAACCCAAAAACTTGGGTCAGCTGTTCAACGATGGTTATAAAAAAATTTATACCAATCTTATTAGTTTAAATCAAATTTCACAATATACAAAACTAATGTCAATTTTTTTAATTACAAAATGGTGCAGATTTCATATCAGTAAAAAAAAATTTATTTCAGTAAGTAAAAAATTCAATACAGTTTACATATAGGACATTTGCTATAAATAAAATGTTTCTAAAAAAAAAAAACAACTTTATCCTAGCTGGCCCAAAACAATTTTGTTTTATACTAGAGTATACATTTGTTAAGCTACACGAGGACCACCATTCCACTGTGTGTGCAGTTCAGCGCTATTTTGCACTGATTATTTATAAAACTCTATATTCAAAATAGACGAGAATAAGAAAAGTTAATCAAGAAGTATGTTAAGTTGAGTTTTAATCGCTAAAGCTTAAAATTCTGCCATTTGTTGAATTGACTTGTTAATTGTTTCTGATTAGTTGCTTAGTGTAATAATCATGTATTTGCTCTTTTTTTTCCTTTCAGTTGAAGGTCTATCAAACAAATTGTTTAAAATAATTTGTAAAAATATAAAAGTTTAGTTATTGGAGTTTATGCATATAAATTAAATACAAACTAGAAAACTAAGTAAATAAAGTTAAAAATAGAAAATTTAATACCAAGCACTGGTTCAACATAATCTACAGTATATCCATCCAGCTGCATCATTTCCGTAGATTCCGACTTCTTTTCTCTGTAACTGCACATTGCAAAAGTATACGGTGGATAACTGTTGGATAACTTATAATATTAAAAGATAATAATTCTAAAGAAAGACACATGCATAAGTTTAACAAATTGAAAAAAGATTATAGCAAAGCAAGATATAAGGTCTAAATATTTTGCATGTTTTCTTTAGCAAATATCTATATTTTTATTGAATTAATACTGATGCTAATATAACATAGGGATTAAGCAAACTATAAATAATATACTATATAGCAAGAATTTGATATTGCTCTATTACTTTGGGGGAAAAAACAAATACTAGTTTGAACATAACATACCCCAAAAAATGCAAGTTATTATATTAATAATAAAAGCTGATAGATATTTTTCATTTTAGTTTTTATTTTGTTTCTCAAAACTCACATTTGAAAAATAATACAACTAAATACTAATCACCTAAATTATTCATAAATTGAAAAGCAAATAATTAGACAATAGCAAATTCTTTAAAATCTGAAACAGTCTAAACTAACTACTATTTTAAAACTAGAATAGTTAAAAAAAATGAGTTTAATGTAATTTTCTTAATGATATATGACAGTGTTGGTGACATTTGAACAACATTCCTATCTAATTGTCAAAATTAGCCAGTAAGTGATCAATTTACAGTTTGTTTTCAAATTTTTGCAAGTGCAATGTTTTTTAAATATTGTTTACTTATTAAAAAAGTATCTAATTACCTACTATATAAGTTAACAATGAGTAACAAAGTTGTTAAAAATCATTGTTATTCCCATAAAATAAAAATTTATTTTAAAAGCAGATTCTCAATTTGTATGTTACTGTTATAATATAAATAGAAAAAATAACAAAAAATTTGGAAAATTTTTATGTTTTTTTTTTTGCAACTGATTAGTCATGGATCAGGGAACATTTTAAGACATTTTAATAAACAATAAAAACACATACCTAAACCAGCAAAAAAAATCTTCTTTCTCAAACTTGCTTTCCCTGCACAAATAAATACTTGTGAAATAATTTTCATTAAAACATAATGCACTCATTTCTGAAAAAAATATTAAGTATGAATATGAATTGACAATAAAAATCAAACCAATAAATAAATTTTTGGTGACATTTCATGTCTTGATAAAAAAATAATCCGAAAGTATTTATCTAGTTTTGATAAGGCCTTTTCAAATTCTTATCCTCTGCTGAAAATAAAATAAAAGTTTCGATCGTTGATTTAAGCTAAATTTTGATAATTATTCAATTCTTAGAAGTTTCAAATAAAACTAGAATTCCTGGGTGTCGTTGGCAGGGTACAGACGATGGGTATATGTGCACTACAATATATAGATATCTCTCAAAGTCCCCCTAAATATTTCAAACAAATACAGGAAGTTTTTCGTTAATCATCAACAGTCAGCAAGCCGCTCGTTGCGCACCCCTATAATTAGACCAAAGAAAAAAAATTCTACATATATTAATTTTACATACCGTAAAAATTTTTTTGAAGAGTTTTAGACCAGTAAGGAGCAAACACTGAATGAGGAGAACCTGAAAAGTAATTTAATTTCAATAAAAGGGCAAAACATTTGACTGAAACGGGAAAATATGATTTAAAATTTTTTTATTTTTAACTAAAAAAAGTATTACCATAGAATTTAAATTAATCTGAGCTCGAGATAACATAGAAGCAACAGAGTTTCCAATTAAAAAATGAAAAAGGTAAAAATCTTTAACATTCAAAGTTATTGTCAACAATTTAGGATTAACAGAAAGATATCTTAAATTGAAAAAATCACAACCAGAGCTCAAAGCTAACTCTAACTAAATAACTACAACCGCTAAAATTTGATTCAGACCATTATAAAATAAATAATATATGACTTCTTTGGCCAGTAATTGATGTTACCGATTGGTACGCTATTTTGGTTATATGAATTTTGGTCACAAAATAGCATATTTCTTCATAATTAGGATTGTTTGTTGTTAATTTACGTCGCACTAGAGCTGCACAATGGGCTATTGGCGACGGTCTGGGAAACATCCCGGAGGATGATCCGAAGACATGCCATCACAATTTTGATCCTCTGCGGAGGGGATGGCACCCCCGGTTCGGTAGCCCGACGACCTGTGCGCGAAGTCGAGCACTTTACGGTAGCACAGTTTAACGAGGACCAATACCGCACACCCTCGGTCCCTACGCAGACTGATCCAAGTGGGTCACCCACCCGCACACTGACCGCAGCCAGTGATGCTTGACTTCGGTGATCTGATGAGAACCGTGTCTTAACGATCAGTCCACTGCGGGACCTTCATAATTAGGAATGAAGTTCCATCTGATGATTCCATATTCTATTATTGTCCATATTCCATATTATATTATTGTCCATATTATATTATTATCGATATTGTAAATAATCTATTCTCCATTTATTTGTTTCTTTTTATTCTCTACATTATAGAGACAAGCAAATAGACCATTGAAATTATGTATGAATTAGCAATATATTTTTGTTACTTGTCCGTTGTACCTATGACAAAATTTTCTTAATTAACCATGATTACAATAAAGCAGCGTTTCTCAACCTTTCAGTATTCGCGGCCCAGTTTTCAATCATAATTTTCATCACGCCCCTCACTTGCAGTAAAATGTATGCAACAATAATGTATATTGAGTATTTTTAATTCTGTCTTTAAATTATTTTTAACTAACTACCAAAACAAAAGTAAAGTAAAAATCAGCAGCAATTGAGATTGTGGAAACTATGTTTGGAGTTAATTTTTCAAAACAATTACAGTCCATACCTCTTTCAAATGATACTGTTGCTCGTCGAATTGGTGATACAGCTGAAAATGTAGTGTCAGCTTTTCTCGTCGTTGCGTGACAAAATGTTTTCAATAAACTTTGAAGCAAGAGATATTAATAAAGATGCTCATTTCATTGCCAATGTTTGATTTTGTGATAATATGTCAGTAGTAGAACTACTTTTCTGCAAATCAATAGAACTCAAAACAACAGCGGTAGCATTATTTGCTATTTTAAATAATGCTATGAATGATGCAAACACAGAACGCAAAAATTGCATCTTAATATGCATTGGAATATGCATCGGAATATGCTTGTTCAATATCCGGAAGGTTCGAAAGTATACAAGCACTAGTAAAACAAAAATCGCCTCAATGCGTCTGGACACATTGCATGATCCACAGAGAAGCTTTGGGTTCGAAAGAAATACGTCCTGGTTTAAATATTGTATTAACTGCGGTTGTAACCATTTCAAATTATATAAAAATGAGAACCCTGGGATCGAGAATCTTTTCTGCTCTTTGTAATGACATGGGTTCAGAACATTCAGAGTTACTATTTAAATGTGAGGCAAGATGTTTATCACGTCGGAAATTTTTGCAACGTGCTCATGAATTAAGAGAGGAAATCGTCATTTTCTTAGAAGATAACAGACCGGAAACCGGTAATTTACAGTATTGTTTATTTGTGATGAAATTGAGATACTTGGTCGTCATATTCGAGAAATTAAATAACTTGAATCCTAAACTCCAAGGAGCAAATACGCATATGTTGGATACGAGTGATGAAGTTAATGCTTTTTGTAGAAAATTAGAATTGTGGGGCAGAAATTTAAAGCAAAAAAACCTAACAATGTTTGCAAATGTGGATAATTGTACTAAAACTTATAAGGCTGAAGAAGAATATATGAAAGTTACGTTTGTAACCATTGAAAATCATTTAGCCATGCTGGCAAAGAATTTTAAAAAGTATTTTCCTGCTCATGACAAACTGCTAGCAAGTTACGAGTGGGTTAGGAATCCATTTCATAAGACTCCCAAAGGACTCTCAATTGATGGGGAAGAAAAATTCATGGACTTCACGACAAGTGGCGAAACTGAAATGCAATTTAGTAATAAATCACTATTTGAATTTTGGCAGGAGGAGGATTTTTCTGCACTGAAACAAAGGGCATTTCGCATTCTATTACCGTTTTCAATAGGAACCTTTGTGAAACTGGATTTTCTGCTGTGGCTTCTTTGAAGACAAAATGTAGATTACGGCTAAATATAGAAACAGGACAGAGAGTGGCTATTTCTAATATTAAGCCTCACCTCAAAAAACTTGCTCTGCAGGACAGACCCAAGGAAGTCACTAAAAATTATTAATTTTTTTTAAAAATTTAGTATGTTTGATTAAGTAAGGTGGGTAAGCCAAAGGTGGCCAGTGCTCCTAACGTAGCCCCCCCCCACCCAAAGTAAAATGAAATTTATTTTGAATCGTAAGATGTCCCTTCTGCATTATAAATCTTGTATCTGAGGTGCACGAGGCTGAATTGGAAGATATTTCCTTGAATGGCCTCCATTGTATGAAGTGATTTAATTATTTGCAGTTGTCGTTCTAATTTCCAGGTGAGAAGATAATGTGTTTAAATTCTTAGAACTTTGAGTTATAATATGTTTTCTGAAAGTTTATTTCTTTTTCTTTAACCACATTACTTTAATTCGAATTAATCTATCAGATTAATAGTTTTATGTCGTGCAAATGGTAAGAGAGACCTTATGTATGTTTCCAAGTGGAGCGACACTCGGGCCACCTTCGGAAGCAAACGTGAAATCTATAAAAGAGTTAATTATAAATCATTACGTAGCATATTATTCTCAAAAAGGAATGCTTGAATTAAATGCCAATTGATTTATTTCATTTTAAGCCAATGTGGAACTTTGGTATTTTTTAAATTTTTATAATATTTTGACGTTCTCTGCACTTTAGTAGACTTTGCGATATTTTGTTTCAAGTTTTTTGTTTTGTTTGCATTTTAAAGTCATTTTTCAGGTATTTTTTTATTTTTGTGGTAGTTATGAGTGTTTTTGTGGTCGATTCTGGTATTTTCTTGCAAATTTGGGTATTTTTAGATTAGTTATGAGTTTAGTCAGTTAACTCTAGTATGGTTATTTAACTCGTACTTGTTGGCTAATCCTTCTGAAAAAATTAACTCAATAATTCTTGATTAATTCTAATGAGTGAACTCAAAAGAATCGCTAGTGACTTCACACAAGGACTATCAAAGTAAAATCAATAAACAAATTATACACTCTGAAAACAAATATCTTTTTTAAAGTCGGGAAACTTGTTCCTACCAGCAAGACACTTAAAATGCCTTTTCAAAAGAAGTTTGCCAGTCCAAGTGTTTTTCTAAAGATAATTTGAGTAAGTGAAAAAGTGATTTAAAAACATGACTCACCTTCGGAACCTGTGCGAAACCTTAGGTGCAGAAGCTAAAATTTTAAAATTGTACTATAATTTTATTTTACAATTAAAAGTATACGTGATATATATTAGAGATAGGTGTAAGATGTTACAGAAAAAATTCAGATACACAGACTTAATCAGAAAATTATAAAAAAATCCTTAAGGCCAAGCCACCATTGGCTCCCCACCTTAAATTTAGATTTAATAAGTTGTTTCACTTTAATAAGTTATTAAATATGTCAAAATGTATTTTGTTTTCTATGTATATGTGCGTTTTCCTTTCATCCAGTTAATCAATTTTTTTAAATAATACTTTCTCTTGAATATTCTCGCGCCACCCCTCTGGTATGCTCGCGCGCCCCTACGGGGGCGCGCCCCACAGGTTGAGAATCGCTGCAATAAAGTATCAATCAGAACAAGTTGGAACTGGAGCCAACTCAAGAACAATATATTCTTCCATTATACAGTGAATAAAATTAAAAATGATTATTAATGCAAGAGAAAATAAGCTTTAGGGTTAAAAAATCACGCATATTTTTTAAAACAAAACTAATTGTTATTTGCTTTTGAGTAAATATTTTTCTTGCATCATCATTTTGTAAATTCTTTAATAATAAAACACACCAAAGATGCAGAAAAGAAGTATGTATTCATATTTTACAAAAAATACAAAAATTATTTAGCAAGCTGTAATGGCTCGGGGTAAGAGTCCCCTTGTCGTCAGGCTAACCATGGGAGGTTTTCGTGGTTTTCCTCTCTATGTAAAGCAAATACGGGCTAGTTCCATCAAAAAGACCTCGGTAAATTTCTCCGATCTATGAGTTCCCTTGTCTCCTGCATTGGGTTCAAAATTAAAAGGTTGCGGAAATGAATATTAGCAGTCGTAAACCCAAAATTGGGTTGGCTGTTCAACAAGGGTTACAAAAATAAATTTTTAGAAAAAACATATGACGCTTTAATTCATAATGAAAAAATAAATTATCTTATTAAAGATCAAGCAAATTTTGCAAAGGAAAAAAAAAATATTCAAAATTATAATCTTTAAAATAACCAAACCACAGATCTTTCACTTCAAAAACAATAACTCAGCACCCAAATGTTCTAAAAATCACGCATTTCCAAACATCATATCTCATATTTCTAGATTCTTATGCTTCCATCTTAATGACAACCAGCATTAAACAAAGCTTTCCTTTTTGTTGGTTTGTGGTTTTAAATCATTATACTGATAACAAATACAAAATACATGAAATGCAAATGCACCGAGTACTTATCATCTGCATATTTTTAACATTTACGCTTGTACTGCTTCAAAAAGAAAAAAAATATTCGGAAAAATCAACTACAGCTAAGTTTAAACAGCATTGCATACTCACACGAGAAAGAAACAAAGGACATTAAAAAACATTAAAAAAGCAAATGAAAAAACTTTAATAGCCTCAGTGACTACTCATTTTATGATAAATCAAAGTCGTAATAGTAATAATATCTGTTACACAATTAAAAATGACATAATAATCTGAAAACAAAAATAACAGCCCCCAGCGGCAAAAATTAGCAGAAAATTAAATAATTTACGCTATTAGAGGAAAACAACATCCTCATATGTCGGCCTCTCACCGAGGAATTCAAAAAAATGGTGTGTGGCTCACGAGACCAAATCTAGAGCTATCATGTAATGAACCTGACATTATTAACTATATTAAACAGCAAAGAATAAAATGGGCAGGACATGTTATCAGAATGGATGAAGACCGTACCACGAAAAGAGTTTTCAATGCCAGACCAGTCGGCACACGAGATGGATAGATTATAGTCTATCTAGAATCTACAAACTAAGGCAAACAACGATAAAGAGCACAAAAATATTTATGAAATACAGACAGCTGTTTTGGATGCTCAAAGGGCAACCTTCATCAGTGCAACAGTGTTGCAATGATGAAGTATTTTTGCAATATTTTTGTGCTCTTTACCGTTGTTTGCCTTAGTTTGTATTTTAGCACAAAGGTTGCCCACTTGTGTATTTATCTAGAATCTATCTTGAGAATTTGGAATCTATCTAGAAAATCTGAGATGGATAGATGGCCCAGAAAAAAAAAACTTTCTGTCTCAAAAACTATATACTGGAAAACGCTAGCAGGAAAAAGGTTAGCCAAGAAAAAACTTCTTGAGAAGGCTAAGGTCCACCCTGGGCTGTCGAGCCATTGATGATGATGAGCAAAATTTAAATTTTAGAACAGAATTCCAATAAATTTTTGTCAGAACATAAATCATTTATTTTCTGAAGTTCACGATTTAATGTAAAAATTACATGCCTCACTAAATTTAAAACAGTATAAGTAAAATAAACTGATTACAAAAACAATGCAAAAAGCTACAGCAATAAAGGGAATATCTTAAAATAAATATAATTAATAACATAATGGAGCATTATTAAAACAATACCTATTGATTTCATTACACAGTCTAATCAACAGCTTTTTAGATTCCGATAACACAACATCTTCAACTGGTAATGAACAGACAACAGCCTGGAAATGAAATAAAATTAATATAATACGATACAATTCATAGACAATTAAGATCAAATTAAATAAATGTTTGAATTACCTTAACTAATTTACCAAACTTCCCTTTCACCTAAAATAAACAATAATAAAAGTTTATAGCATTAAATATAACATTAAAAAATGTCAAAACCATTTCGAGAAAATAATTTGAAATACATATATGTTGGCATAATAATGCGTAATTTAAATTTTATATTCCTTTTTAAATTTAAAAACTTTTTTTTGAAAAAAATATATTTTAAATCCATTTTTTAATTAATACTAAAAGAAGTGATGCTAACATCCATATAAAAAGTTTAAGCGTATAACCAGATATCCTGCAGTTTTAGTAGAAATCATAATAAATAGATAGAATTGAGAATAGAATTTAATAATAAGAATTGAGGTAGAATTTACTGTAGCGCTTTCTTTTTGTAGCCAGAGGAAACATTTCTATGTGTCTCACATTCCAATCAAACGAAAATGTTTCACAAATTCCATTTAGAAACTTTAGAAACTTGAATTTACAAAGGAGTGTAAAAAATATACAAGTTAACAAGGAATTTTACATTTGATAATTAGTTTGAAAATCAGTAACTGTTATACTTGAAGTAAAAGATACGCTACTTGCAATACTCAGGTATGCAACTAAAAAGTTGAATTCAACAAATGCATTTAACATCAAACATCATTCATTTAAAGCATGCACATTTATATGTAAAACATGTACAAATTATTTATTACATATGCTCTTTATTACATATGCTCTTAGAAATTTTTTTTTAGATTTTTTTAACAGACATTTTCACAATTTTGCTAAAAACTGAAAGAGACGCATCACACACACTAAAATGGCACTTAAAATCAAGAAGACCCTCTAATAATAGAGGAAAAGAAATACTTTGTTACGTAATTGTAAAAACAACCAGTTTAAATGTTATTTGTAACAAATTTATGTAAACAGATAACTTTCAAGATTATGCATAATAACTATTAATGTATTGTTGCACTTATGCCAATTCAAATCCATACAAAGCTATAATAAGCTTTCTTCTTATACATAATGTGATATGAATATTCTTTAACTTTTTTTTTGTTCCTAAAGGATTTAATTTAAATTAATAACTTTATAATGCATTATTGTTATTATAGAAAACCAAACTATTTTCGTTTTTAAAATGAATGTTAAATGCCTTTATTTTCCCTTTTTTTCTTCAAGAAATAAGCAATTTGTGAAATACTTAAAATAAAAATAATTTAAATACTGTGTCAATATTTGTGACGTTTAATATTCTTCTAATTAATTTATGAAATGCAATTTTTAGTAATCTAATGTTAGCCTATGAGAAATAAATTAATTAAAAAAATTTTAAAAAAAATTAAAATGCATGCTTTTTAACAAAGAAATTTCAAAATAAAAATGGAAATTAATAGAAAATTTGAGAAACATAAAAAGGAAATTCAGAAGAAAAGAAAACTCCAATTCTTTGACAATTGTAGCAGGCTTTAAAGTTCATGAAAATATTATAAACACAGTTGCTAGAGAAAATAATTTTACAAATCATAAATGAATTCATATTTCTAAATTAAGCTTAAAAACATAGTTTGTGGAAGTTTATTTATGAACTATGTTTGACGGTGCACTTGTATCAAAATAATTTTCCTTTCTTTAGTCTTTTGCTATTTTAGATCTTCATATTAATTTCAAATTTGAATGCAAATTGCATCTCATTTTTTCAACTGTTTAAATACAATTGTATGTTATATGAAGTTTCAGAATAGAAACCATGTCTCAGATTAATATTTTTATTTCATTACAAAGGATTTATTTTTTTTCTTATTTCATTTTAAGAACATTTAAGGTATGCTTCTCTTGGGCATTTTTTATTAGAGAATTACTTTTAAAAACACAGAAGTAATTTGGTAATTTTTCTAAACCTTAAAATGAGCATGACACTGGATTTAAAAAAAAAAACATTCGAAACAAATAATGTTAGTATCAAACCATGATATGAGTCAAAAACAAACTAAGAAAAATTCAAGAAATTTTCTTTAACAAAATCATACTGCCTATGTTCAGATATTGACAATTTTCTGTCAGAAATTCGGCTATCATTATAATGAAAAATTATTATTTACAAACTGCTTACATACATTCTATACTTTCCCCTCAAAAAATGTTTACTATCTCAAGCAAAAAAGGAGTGGGAGTGAAAGATTGACTATACGAGGACTTACAATAACTCAGATATATATACCAGAATCAGAGTCATATCCAAACAAAGGCTAGGGGAAGGGTGATTTCATAATGTTAAAAACTTTGAGTGAGGACAGTAAAATAAAAATGAGGGAAATATTGATGATTTTTTTCATCTTCCTCCTTGATGTGTTGGATATGTTTCAAAAGTTACATATTCTAAAACATTTTGAAACATTCCGTGTGGATGATTATAACCAAATGCGACAATTTAGTGCAATTGCCACACAAACATGAAAGTTATAAAATTAATTGCCATAAAATTTAAAAATCCGTAGTTTTTTGAAAATTGAAATCAACGCAGCGAAGAAAAAAAAATCTCATTTTGAAACATAGAAAATTAAGCACTTTTGACAGCTTTTAAGAAGCGTTTATTAAAAATAAGCAATTTTTAAAAACTCTACGCTTCCTGTTTATTTTCTCATTTACTTACAATTGAAACTTTACACAAGCTATTGACTGAGTCCACACAGGCAGAAAAGGTAAAAATTCGAACCATACATCAAAAAGTAGGACAGTTTAAGAAAGTTAAAAAAAAAAATCTGACAACTAAATTCCTTTATATAATATTACATTGTTATCTTGCAAAAATTACAGATTTAATACAAGTCATGATCTGGTAGATCCTTTAAATTCAAACAAGGTGACATATAAAGTGTAATCAGGGGTCTGTCTGGTTTTTTAATGAGGTACTCATTTTGTGAAAATTTAGACATAATTTGTGAAAATTAAAAATTATAATAAAAGCTCAACACAAAAATATTGCAAAATACGAAAATACTTTCAAAAATTGTCCCTTCAAATAAAAATCCTTTATGACTAAATTTCAGTATATTTTTCCCCATTTAAAAAATATAATTTTGCTATTGTTATATTGTGGGCTTAAAATTGCATCCAATTTCAAAATTCCATACAAATCATTGTCCATACATGAATTTCAACTTGAATTTAATAAAAACATGCATTTAACGCTACTAGCAGTTCAACGCTACATGCATTTAACGACAAACATGCATTTAACGCTAATCAGCTACTAGCAATTTTCATTTACGTTATTTAAAATTCAAGCTAAGATTTTTTTATTTTCTTAATATGGCCTAAAAGGAATTTAAAGAACTAGAAAGTCCTAGATACTTCAATTTTTTTAAATATTCTGGAATATGGTCTTTTTTTTCTTTTTCGAAAACCGATTAAGTTCAATTTCTGAATTCGAACACATCGTTTCTTGAAAAACAACCTCTTGTGCTCTTTTTGTTAAAAATTCATAGCCTTATAGTTCGGAACAATAATCCACGAAATTAATGAGTAACGTTTATGCGTGTTAATTAGTTAATATAACACTTTACTGTATGAAAAACTTTATATCAAAACTAGTAAACACTTTGAAAAAAGGAACTTAAATTCTTTTTTTTATTTTTAAAGAGAGTTGAAATTTCTTGTTTCGATAAGTGGCTGGCAAGGAACGTAATAAATGAATTACAAAGATCTGATCTATTAAGTATTTTTTTCTCATGTTAGCTTTTACACATTACCAACTTTTTACTCTTACAAAATATAGTTTTATACTTAATTATTACTCACAGCTCCAGTTATTCATATCGTGTTTTAATATATTACTATTAAAGGAAAAAATTAAAAAGAAATTGCACAATAGGTATATTTAAAGGCAATATGTAAGATATAGTTGAAATGCCATGATGGTTTAGGGTATAGAGCGCTTGTCTTTCAATGAGGTGAAAATGGTGCGAGTTCCTGTGATGACTGGTCGATTCGAAATCCTCACCCAGCATGCATCGACCCTAGTGCTGGCAAAAAATATCCTCAGTGGCAGAAGGATCATCGGTTAGAGTACCCTTGCCGTCAGATTAACCGTGGAAGGTTTTCGTGGTTTTCCTCTCAGTGTAATGCAAATGCGTGTTAGTTCTATAAAAAAGTCCTCCTTAAAGGCAAATTTCTTCCAATACTTTATTGTCGCGTGTCCTCTAGTTGAGGTTCAAAATTAAAAGGCTACGTCGTTGAACGTTGGTAATCGCAAATCCAAAATCGGGTCTGCTGTTCTACGACGGTTATAAAATAAAATTGTCAAAGAAAATCACGTTGGCGCAATGGAAAAGAAATTCCCTTCCCTACCGATACCATTTATGACCCTAATACTACAAATTTGCATTTTACCTTTAAACGTTAGCCCGCGATAATTGGCAAAATAACAAAATAAGTTATAGATAACTTTTGACACATAAAACACAATATTTTATCTTTAAACATCAGCCCTTTTTATTTTCTAGCCGGCCTTGAGCATTGAATCCGTAGCGAATGTCAGCTCCAATATGCGGTCAAGCATTGGGGCAAACTAGCCTTCTGGAAGGACTTTTTAATGGAACTAACCCACATTTGTGATATATGGAGTAGGAAACCACGAAAACATCCTACGATCAGCCCGGAAGCAAGGGTGCAACATTGGTTCATTGTAGGAAGTCGTTAGTTTATAAAAATGAAGGAACATTTAGTATCTTTCATAAGCATTGCTTATTACCTTCCTCCCCTTTCGTCAGAAAAAAATAAACTTAGAAGCTTTCATTATATTGCAAAAACCAGAAATTTCATGCAGCACGAAATTAAAATTTTTACTAAAACTATGATGTATTGTATAACAAAATACAGATCAATTTTATGATCTAACCTCATCATAAAAACAATCTATTTCGCAAAATGCATGGGAAACAATTAGATTTCATATGAAATTATTATTATTTCAAAAGGTTTTTTAGATTATAAATAAATTTAAATTAATAAATTATAATATTAATAAATAAATTTAAAAAAATATTAATAAAGTTTGAATTTAGCAAAAAAATTGCATTTATTGGATTTTATTGGATTTTTGTTAAATTTATATAAGCTTTTTTTCTTCTTTTTCTTTAAAACATTTGCAAGCAAAATTATCTGATAAAAAGTATTAACAGAGTTGCCACTCATATCTGTAAAAAAAATCCCTATGTTTCCCCTGCACATATTATGCACAACATATTAAGAGGATATACGCATTCACTATGTTCTTGTGAACTATATTAGGATAAAGATGCCAGTTTTAGTTGCTATAAAACTTGGAGAATTAAGAAACAACTAAACATAAAACAGATAATGCTATAGAAAAAGAAATAATATAATATAGCTGAATTATCATCTTTAAATATCCCATAGACTGAGTTTTGAGAGGACTGAATTTTTTAAAAGGAAATAAAATTCCCAGTTTGTAAGGAAAAATACCAAAATTTCCTGCCTTTTCCTGCTATTTCAGCTGATTTTTTAAATCCCCTGTATTTTACCTGTGGAGTGGCAGCGCTGATTAACAGTTTTTAATATTATACGAAAACAATGAAATAGCTAAAATAGTTATTATTTAAAACGAAATTTTTTAAACGAAGTATGAACTGCAAAACTGGTGCGTAGCCTAATCGTTCAACAAAAAATAAGCACCTTTTAAGTACTTTAAGCACGCAAAAAATATTTTTAAGCTCTATGTACATTAACAAAACGCAAAATAATTTGACTTTACATGATCCTGCTAAAATAACAAGTTTCCGAAAAATAACTCTTTTCTCGATTATATTAGCCATTATAAAACGATCAAGAAATTTTGTGGTTCAATATTGGTGGGGGGGGGAATGGAGCCTGAAATTGATAATATCATGCAAACTGCAGCAGAGCTGTATATGCGGACTCCCCAGTATTTTATCAAGCATGTAAAATAATGGGTGCTTTCACCGATAAGCTATGGACTGATAGTATGCCGAAATAGATTGTGGTTGAATGAATTGTGAAAACGTTGAATAGAACAATGCGAAAAATACCCTTTAAAATATTTTTAATCACTTTTCAAAAAAAAAAAAACTCATAATTAAGATCTGTGCAGTAATAAAAATTATTTTTTTAATTGTTTAAAGTTTTTAATTTACGAGCATAAAAGCAACAAAATTCAAAAACATTTTATGAATTTAAATAATCCTAATAAAATAACTAGTTTCTGACAAATATTTCAGAGAGAGAAAATCATTTCTCAATAACTCGCCAATAATGGATCGCTTAAGTGTGGGTTAGGAGCAACAAAAACACTTCGATTTTGAAAATGTTGGAGTTAGGACAGGTTAGTTTTGTAGGTCCCATAATACTTCAGTCTGACCACCAGAAATGTTACAAAATAGACTTTTTGGATCTGCTTTGCTGAGAAGAAGGTACTATTGTGAGGGATGCACAATGTGAAGTTCATGATGAATAGGGAATGTGTTTCTTTGTGATGCCATTATTAATGGATAAACTTCTCAATTTTGATGAATAAAAATTGGTGAAAACGTGACTGCTCATTTTCTTAACATAAAAAGACTTTACTTTTCCCTATTAACAGGGCTCAAACTCAGAATGGCATATAATATTTTGCTTTTTCATTGCTTTAAATAATTTTGTTTAACATTTAACTTTCACAGAATTCAAATTAATACAAATTTGAGGTGTGTATTTTATATAGATATATAATATGAAATTATGCAAAAATTTACTATTAAATTAAAAAAAAAAGGTAACACAGGGTTGCTCCTCAAATCTGGAAAACGAATTCCTTGTGCTTTCCCTGTGCATATTATACGCAATACATTAAGAGGAAACACAATTACTGTGTTGGGTTAACTATACTAACTTTAATTGAGGGAAAAATTTAGAGCAAAAAAAGGAACAGCTGAACATACTTAAATAACTCACAGATAACGCTTTAAGTGGGCACCATTTTTTAAAAGACGAAAATAAGAACTAAAATTCCTTGCTTTTCCCAGTTTGTAAGGAAAAAAAAAATCTGCATTTTTTCCTGTTATTTCAGATAATTTTTAAATTCCCCGTATTTTGACGCTATGGAGTGGCATCCTTGTAACATTTAGTTAAGAGTATTAAATTATACATTACTGCAACTTTGCTTCATTGTAAAATTAAATTGATTTCTTAGAATCAATGTTCTATTTTCTTGGTTAAATTAGAACTAGCCATTATTACCTTTTTTATCATCATTTGAGCCATTAAAATATTTTTGCTCTCAACATTTAAGATTTATTTTAACGTCTTTTTGCTTTTCTAATAGGAGAGAAGATAAATTTTGGACTATCTTGTTGGAAAGATGAGATTTCTTTTCTTTACAAATCTGTCAACATTGATAGGAAAAAACCCGGTATACTTTACGAAATATAAACTTCAAGATAATTGCTGCATAATGTACGAAATATTTTACACATAAGGAATTTAAGGGATTTTTTTTATAGTAATCAAAATAGAACTGCAATATTTTACAGTTATGATTGACATTAAATATACTTTAAATACTATGTATTATGTTTATACATGATTTTGAATATTTAAAGGCATTTAATTCAAAGATAGTTGAAAGAATTTTTCAATTAATTTAAAAAGAGAATCCTCATCCCTAATATACTTAATTATGTTATACTTATTTAATTTTCTAGTAAGCCACAATCTGTGCAAAAATTCTATTTAAATAGGGATTTTTTTCAGGAAACTTGCTCAATTCTAGGAAATTTTTCAATGATGTACAAAAACCATTAGAATATTAAATAAACCAGTAGACCAGGAGAAACTGGCAAAATCCAGTAGAGTTGGCAGCTATGTTTTTATTTCTATGAAATCAATTTTCTATTTTTTTAAAATTGTTTTTAGAATTGTTCAAAGAGTAGAAAAAAATTACTATTCAATTAGAACTTGATAGGATTAGTTTTTGGTAGTTAAGGGAAAAAAACTTATTTTAAAGAATAAGTTTTTTCCCCGAAGTTTTTAAGTTTGTTTAAGAATAACATTACGTAAACTCTTAAAAACCATAATTTTTACAACTCAACCGTTAGACTGTAATAGACTATGAAATTGTAATATTTAGCACCACTGCATACAATTTGCCAAAAGTAAGAAATCTCCGAGTCATTCATCTAGAGGGCAATTCCATGAAAAAGGGGAAAAGCATTGGAAAATTCAAATAAGAATAATGTTGTCATTTTGGATGTTTTCTGAATTAGAAAGGTTTGAAGTTTGATAATTTATAATGATTTTTTTTGAGAATTTAGTTTTTTAGTGTTGGTAGCCCATTGAACATTGGCATTTGCTTGTTCTGATTTGGGTGAAGAACATGGTCAGATTTTGAAAATCAGTAAGTTAACATTATTTTAATTTCAAAATGTTCCAAAGAATAAATATTGTTTATTACACTTAATAGAATTGTTGTGCAGTTTTAAAATAAGTTTTTGTTGTTAAATTCACTTAATTATATAAATTTCAACTAAACATTAATGCATGTAACGTAAGTTACCAAAAACTAGAAAAAGTTTTTATGTGTAAAAAAGGACAAGTGATACAAAAGTAAGAATAATATTTTTTCTTCCTCAGAGGCTAACACTAAATAAGCAGCAATAGTTTTCTTTTCAAATATTACTTATTTATTGTTTTGTGCCCCATTCAATATGTGTAACGTAAGTTACTGACATGCATGCAATGTAAGTTACCAATGTGAAATGAGTTTATTGCTCTTGAAAATTGGCATACAAACTAAATAAGATGTATCCAGTTACAATACTTAAAGTTTAAATAAATTATCATTGCCTTAAGATATTAATTTTAATGAAACTCTTGCTTTTAGTTATTAATTTGGGTGTTGGCATTCATACGTTTTCAAAATCGAACGAAATCTTTCAACAGGCACCGGGAGTTAAGGATGTAGTTATAATTAGAGATGCTAATGGTAGCAAAAAAAAAGTACAAGCACGGCATCTTCATCATTCAGTTCAAGAAATGCACCAAATGTTTATGGAAGAAAATCCAGAATGCAAAACTGGAAAAACTAAATTCTTTCAGCTCCGTCCAAAGCATGTCTTGCTTAGTAGCAAACTTCCAGGCAATGTTTGTCTTTGTAAGAATCATGAAAAGTTCGGATTGACTAAGGAAGCCTTCAGCAAAATTTATAATGTTCCATCTTTCGAAATTCTTTCGAAATTTATTTTATGTTTAGAAAAAACAGCTGAGTGCGAGTCTCTAGAACAGATGAGTGGAGTGTCTAGTCTATTCTCAAAATCTCCACAGATTAAAAATATTAAACAGATCCACAATTTAAGAGTACAAGAAGGCATACCAGAAGAGTTTTTTTTAGTGAAAGATGCTGAAAAAGAAAATGATGAATGCAAGATAAATGCTGAGGGTTGATATATGGTTAGATAGGAGGACATGTTATATCCTGGTGTGGTAATGTCTGTTGCAGAGCAAGAATCTAAAGTCAATGTAATGGCTGCTGTAGGAATCTATTGTAAATGGCCAGAAAAAAGGGTTGTTGTTGTTAATTTACGTCGCACTAGAGCTGCACAATGGGCTATTGGCGATGGTCTGGGAAACATCCCGGAGGATGATCCGAAGACATGCCATCACAATTTTGATCCTCTGCGGAGGGGATGGCACCCCCGCTTCGGTAGCCCGACGACCTGCACGCGAAGTCGAGCACTTTACGGTAGCACAGTTTAACGAGGACCAATACCGCAACACCCTCGGTCCCTACGCAAACTGATCCAAGTGGTCACCCACCCGCACACTGACCGTAGCCAGTGATGCTTGACTTCGCTGATCTGCTGGGAACCGTTTTTTAACGATCAGTCCACTGCAGGACGCCAGAAAAAAGGGATGAAATATTCTACCAGAACGAAAGCATGGTGAAAAGAATTGAGCCCCCTGTACTAGTTAATAACAGAGGACTTAATAAGTTTGCAGTTATGTGTGAATCAAAAGTATCTGAATTAACTTCATGTACACTTTTTCTCCCTTGCACTATACTGTTTAAACAACTTAATTTGTATTTGCACATTATTTGATAAAAGTTTGATACAAAGTGAATTTCGTAACGTAAGTTACTGTAACGTAAGTTGCCCACTTAAAAAATTATATTTAATTTAACTTTTGAAATAAAATCTTAAATCTAGGCATAAGAAATATTTAAACATGTCAGAAAAATGATACATATAATCTTAATCATGAAGCTTTTGTATAAGAACAGAATTTTGCCTTCAAGCATATTGCAAATTTATGCCATTCCTTTTTCGGTAACGTAAGTTACCACACTAATTTTAGGCTTTTACACTGTTTAAATTGAAAAATAATTATTATTTTAATTAGATTCCTTCTGGTTTTGATTGTAATTTTAAGAAATCACTTTATTTTAATATGTGTATTCGTATTATTTGTTTGCTTTTAAGTTCTCAATGCAATAAAGTTTATGTGAATGTAACGTAAGTTACCGTGGAATAGCCCAAGACCATGTGGCGGTGACTGTGGTAACGAGGTATAACTATTTTAAGTAGGTCTGTGAGGTCACTGTATAAGACAGATGATGGCTCTGATCTATTGTGTTAACTCTATAGTGAAGTGAAACTACCCTCCCTAAAATGCACTATTCTTGTTTCCATAGCAGCAGATGGCCTCAGACTTCGTGGTGGGTGGGGGGTTCTTATCGATGACAAATTATATATAGCATGCAGATCTAGTAAAAACATTGAGAATTAAATAAAACTTACCAACTAAAGTATCATTGGGTAAGCTGATGCAGGCATATGCTGCACCAGGAGCACTGTACTGTAATTTTGAGCAAGGAGAGTAATAGACCACTTCAAAACCTTCACTGGGGTGAACCTGAACATAAACGTTCTCCAACACTTGATCTGACAAGGTGTTCGTACAGTCAAACTGAAACAAGAGTGCTTTTTTTAAGCTTTTCAATTATTTTATTACTACATGCAGAAAAATATATTTTGTAGAAAAATTTCATTAATAGATCATTATAACATGCAATATTTTAATATTATGGGATGAATATTTCTGAGAAAACTAAACGGAAAAAATAATTTTGAATTTTTTCTTCTTTTCGTTTTATAATTGAAATGAAAGAGAAGCATATTTTGTGGTGATTCTACTAGATTTTATAAGCTATAAAATCAGGAAACTTTGAATTTTTTAGGAAAAACAGATCCTCATTTAAAACAATATGTCAATTGATTTAAAATAATAACGTTCTGTGGATCAGCGAATAGAAAAGCAATGATCGTCTGATAATTAGGACTGGGTCATAAATCGCAAACTATCAATTTAACGGATACATCGCCATGGTTATATAGTTGCTGTAGTTTCTTGCAAGCATCTGAATGCTGATTTAAGCCGCAGATATAAGAGGATTGTGATTTAGCAATATAACATGCGAGGATCTTCGCAACTAGCTACGAAGATGTATATTTTATCTTGAAAAGAAAACTACGCTGACTTCGTGATGTTGAATGGCAAAGACCGAATTGCATCAGAAGTCGCGACTTTCTGCGAGGATCTGCTTTGAAATGTAGAACACAATGCATAGTTTTTTGATGCACCCTCTTCCTTTGGGCTTTTACATTTGGGCATTACAAACATACTCTTGAAATTTTTTTTTTTGATAACTAGAGCTGTTAGGCAAGAAAACAAATATCATTAAAAGGAAGACTTAAAATAAACAATGCATACGATAAGCAGAACGAATTTTGAATACTTTTAGCTTATAAAGTTACTCACAAGTTTTTATGCAGAAGATTAAAGCTGATATCAGAATTACAAAAGGAAAAAAACTGTGAACTTCTATGCTAGGAATAATTATAGTAAGTTACTATGCGTGATAATACCTTAAATTAATAAAATAAATTTTATTTCGTATTGAATATAGTGAATAAAAAATAAAAAGGCAGAAAAAAACGGTGATTTTTTAAAGAAAAAATAAAAGTAATTATCTAATAAATAACTCAAAATAATAATTATAATAAATGATTCTCTAAAATAAATAATTCAAAAAATATTTAAATCGTTGATTTTAAATGTTTATTTTAACCAATCCACACTTCATATCTCCCTCCCTTATCACAATTTTAAGATAAGGGCACTTATTTTATTTCAGTAGAACAACATTTCAATCTTCCCTCATCTTTCGTTTCCCCCGATGTATTGTCTTGTTTTGATGATCACGTTCGGGTCACCAATGTGGGGATAGTAGTTATCGACAATGTCAACCTTCATCTGTGAAAAGGTACCCCAACGTAGAATCTAGTTATCATGTCTTATAAACTAGTGAATTGGAATTGTGTTTTGGTAGTGATAGATACACTACAGTACTCCCCATCAGAATTATAGTTTTGATAGAATTCGTAGTTGATTCATTGCTGTTTTGTGTGAAGCCGCTGCTGCACTTTTAAGTGCTGATAGTGAGAGCTGTATTAAGTTCACGGTTGTGGTCGCTCCTGTGCTGCCATCGGCAGTCAAGTGTATACAGGCCGATGCTGTGCGTGATAGAGACTGGGTAGCAACAGCATTAGAAACTGGATAATGTCACAGTCACAAGTCAACTGTTCACTGTGGACAATTCATCGAAGTAGGCGTGTTTAGATCAAAGTGGTAGTTTCTGTCAATGAAGACGTGTTCACCTCTTTTCCGAAGGTCATCAATGTGGGGAGAGGAGTTATTAACAATGTCAACCTTCATTTATGGAAAGATACCCCAACATAAAATAGAGTTAACATGTCTTATATACTAGTGAATTGGAATTTTGTTTATGTAGTGATATAGCTCGTTCACCAGGAGTTGGCACTTAGCTCCGCCTTCATCACGTGGTATGCGACGATACTATTTCGCTATTTTTGGGAGAAGGTTGTGAGCAATCCTGAACAATGTTGCTATTTGGCGATCGTTTGGCAAAAATATTTATTTCGCAAACTTTATGTGCATTTTTTTAACAATGAATATTTCATAAATTTGATGATATTTTACACTATTTTTTATGATATTTCTTTCTTTTGAGTGAATAGTTTGTCCTTTATGAGACATTTCGCTGGGAGAACAACAGTTTTTAAATTTAAACTATATTTAATTAGCTAGTGTAACAAAAGGTATATTAGCAGATGATAAAGCAAAGTAAGTAAAAAAGAATTCACTTTCTGTGTTTGGCGCAAATTAAGGGTTGTCTCAATTTCAACAACGGAGATGTTTTTCCTCTTACTCCCCCGCGCTGAAATGAACTCTGCGTCCGAGGAGGTGGAGCCAAGTCTCAACTCCTGGTGAACGAACTATAGTTACACTACAGTCTCATAACAAATGATATTCTTATTACAGTAAAAGGTCCGGCGGAGACAGTTTTTGAAACTATCAGAGTTTTACATCTATCGTTCACAAATTCCTGTGGCAGAACTTTTTGAGGGTTTTCTGCCACATACCTCTCCAGTACTAATATCTTTCTGCTGTGTACTTTAAGTAATGACCAATACACATGTTACTAATTTAAAGTGTGCACATGTTTCTAATTATAAATACAAATGCTACTAATTTCATGTTACTAAATTGCAGAAGCGTCAACTTCAAAAAAAAAAACTTTTGGGATAAAATAAAATAATTTTTCAAATTGAATATGCAATATTATTTTAATATAATATTATGGGCAATATTCCCGCATTTTGCAAGATGGAAACACACTAATTATTTCTTTTTTTGCATTTGCATATCATCTCATTAAAAAAAATAGAAAATTGTGATATCCATAGCTAAAACTACCACAAAAAAAAAATCAACAGCGAAATCACGCAAATCGGACTTTTTAAAAAGAGGCTACTAAATACGGCATTCCATTTTGAGATTCAGTAGTTGTAATAAAAAATATCATATTAAAAATATCATATTAAAAATAATAAATAATATTTAAAAACTGTTTGAAAATCAATAGCAATAAATGCATATAAAATAGAATTCAGCAGAAAAGAAAACTGAATTTTTTACTTCACTATTCATTATTTTTTATTGTTCTCAAATGAAAATGGAAAAATCATAAGCATTTTTTCCTTACTCAGATGCATGAGAAAGGCATCTTCTGAATATAATTCTGAAGGAAAGATAAAATCTTTCAAAATTTCTGCAGAAAAGAAAACTAAAAAAATCTTACTTCCCAAAGGAAAAATCTTCTTGCAAGAATTCGGTATTGTTCTGCGACAATGCCGCCACGATTCTGCCATGGTGTCAAAAATTATACCAATAGTTAAAAACTAATAATTTCGCAAAAATGCCTCAAACATCACATTTGATGTTTATGCATCAGTTGATAAAGCTTGTAGTATTGCAGTAACTGATGAAGTACAGATTTAATATCATTGCGAACAATGAATATTTGCAATTGTTTAAAACAATGAGGATTTTTTTGTATTATTCTGTATCAATGAAAGCAATGAATGGTCCCAGGAAAAATGATTGATTCAAATGCAAAACGGATTTCTTACCTGCAACTCAATGTGGTTAGTGAATGTGTGTTTAATGCATCTAACAACAAACTCAGTCTCAGATTCAGTGAGTTCAATAGGAATAGAAGATTTAAACAATGGACTCAAGTTCAATGAGGAGAGCTCTGGAACTGCCGACAATTGATCTGAAAAAATCAAACTAAAAATATCAGAGATGTCACAGCTTTTGTTTTAAAGAGAACTTACTTAACTTTACAATAAAATAAAAGCTTTAGCGACAATCAGTTTTAAACTTTAATAAATGTGCACTTATTTTTTAAAGGGCAGGTAAGTCCTTTTTTATTATAAATCAAAATATTTATTTGTGAGCATTTGAATGAATTGAAAAATATTAGCAAAGGTTAATAGATTTGGATGCTTTTTCTTCCATTGGGGTGCACAATCTTCGGCACGCCGACTGCTTATGTGCAGCCTGCGAAAGCTTTTGAACACAATCATATCTGCCAACATTGGCAAAATAAAATAACGGAGATTTTACCAGCTACATTTTTTTATGCTATGAGAAAATTTTGATACATTATGCATAGTCATGTAAGTCAAAAAGGGAAATTCGAAATATAAGCACTTACATTTTGTGAAGTAAAAAATATGTATATAAATATTATTCTAAAGAAGATTTTTTAAACCATTATTTATAACTACTTAAACTATTTTATAACCATCGTTGTACAGCCGATCCAATTTTTGGGTTTACGACTACTAATGTTCAACTCCGTAGCTTTGTAATTTTGAACCCAATCCAGAAGACAAGGGAACTCCTGGATCAAGTATTGAGAGAAATTTGCCTTCGTGGGGGACTTTTTGATGGAACTAACCCGCATTTGCGTTACATGGAGAAGAAGACCACGAGAACCTCCCACGGTTAGCCTGACGGCAAGGGGACTAACACATGGTCCGTCTACCATGGAGGATGTTTCACATCAGCACTGTGGTCGGTGCAAGCCGGATGCGGAATTCGTATCGACCAGCCATCGCCGGGATCGATCCCCGGTTCACCTCATTGAAGGCGAACGCTCTATTTCTCTATCACTTTTTGTTGTTATTGTATGAAATTCTGCGTGGTTTAAAGAAAATTTTTGCGCAATTTTATTGTATCCCTGGTTTACATGAATTACTGTTGTTATTCGATTCAATTTATCTTGAAATATTTATAGCAATAGGTGGTGGTGAGTAAATTTTAAATTTTGTATGTGATGGTAACCAAGTGAAAGTATTTCTTGAACTCAAAAATATATTTCAAATTCTTAAAATGGTTTTCATGTTCTAATTTATAACATTAAATGGAAATATAAATATTTTAAGAACACTTTAGAAATGAAACTTCTTATACCACAGATATTGAATGTTGGAAAAATGAAGTTCTTAAAAATTTAATTATTAAAATTCATTCATTTATTTAGATGGTGGTGCGGGAGTTATCGTGAGCAAAAGCAAGAAAATTTGAAACGTTAAAAATTACACACAGAATGTTCCGTATAACCACCCTAAATAAACATTATTCGAGACCTTGTCAAAAATAGAGTGATAAAAACATTCATAATAATAAATTATTTAAATTTTCTCACACTGAAAATTAATGGACTCTAAATTACGAATTGAAAATGAACTAAATGAGCAATAAAATATAGAACTTATGAAGTATTGGAGTCTACTAAATAATTTAGTCCTTATTCTCTGTTACTCAGAACTTACTTAAAAATTAAAAAGTATAAACATTAATAAAATTTTATTAGTAGATCTGACAAGAGATTTTTTTAACTTTCAAAGCTGCAAATAAGAAGTGTCTAGTTTTATGCAAAATAGTTGCACTGAGATGACAGGTCCAAGTCAGATATTTAAAAATAGTTAATTTCGAAACAATTGATTAAACTTATGCAAATAAAAACCCTCCCATATTTCAATATTATGTTAATAATGTATCTTAAAAATTAATTGTACTAAATGGTAAAATGACTTAACTTTAGTTGTTGTTTAAGTTAATTTTCACTTTTAGGTCACTTTTGTCCCTTAAAAGATACAATGGACCAATCATAGAAGAGAAAAAAATTAAATTATGATCATTCTTAATAAAAGAAAGAGTTTGAAATTTCATGAAATATTTGCATACTTAATAAGATAAATAATCATGCAAATTATAAATAAATTAAATAAAATAGAATAAATCCTTCTAGGATAAAAAAAATTTCAAACGGTAATATAATGTGCAATTTTTTCAGTATTGTATCAGTATTGCATAGATTGTAAAATTTTGTTATATGTAATATCTTAATATGTAAATCAAAAAGGATATATTTATGCTTATATTCTGAAGGGTTAATTGCTGAATATTTTAACACTGCCAAATTTTATTTTGAAAGAAATTATCTTAAGAAATAATAAAAAAGAAAATACTTAAAGGTAACACTTTTCTATGTCTCAATTAACATATTTATTTACTTCATTGAATATATGTAAAAAGTATGTCGAAATATATTTTATGTTGATCGATAGTGTGCAGATTAATTTATTAAAAATTAAAATAATATTCCATAAAATATGGTTTGCCGAATGTCACATTATCTAAAAAATCGCTTATACACAAAAATATTAAGACTGATAAATCATATTTACCATAAAATTGTCCAAAATCCTTGTCAGCACAAAAATAAAATATAATGACGCTATTTTTTTTTTTTATGAAATAACACACTAATAATATTAAAAATAAAACAAAATACACAAAAAGATTTGATAATATTAAACACTAAACAAAGTTTTTCCTACAGTGACAATTTTTTTAAATGATAAAAACTATCATAACTGATCAAATATACCTAATTAAAATGCATATCCAACAGCTTTTTTCAAGATGACGACTAGCATGTTTAATTATTTAATTGCAACAAAACATGGGAAGTTTGGTTTTTATTTTTAATAATTATTATGAGGAGGAAAACAAACTTTTATTTTTTTTGTAATGATAAAACTTCACTGTATTTTTACTTAGTATTGATAAAAGTTTATTTTTTTAAAAATAAAAACAAAAATGTAAAAGATAGTTCTAACGCATCTTACTAAAAATCAACACAAGAGAAAAATTTCAGAAACATATATTTATCGTTTACACAATCTAAAAAAAATCTAGCAATACTAAAAACATTGTACAATTTGAACTTAACAAATACCTTCATTATATTATTATATCAAATGTGATTTTACCTGGTTTTCCATCACCAGAAGTAAATTCATTTTCAAAAGTTTCCTAAAACAAAGAAAAGTCTCTTTACATTTGAACTTAAAGTGGCACTTTAAAGAACTTAAGGTTTAAGAGAGGGGTAAAAAATACAACTTTAATCCATTTACAAAATCAACACAATTTTATATGCCTCCATCAAAACACGAATAACATTAAAATTGATTTTACACAAGAGAATACCAGGCTATTCCAGCATATTAACACAATACGATTGTAATAAATAAATAAAAATGTGCGCAACCAAGAAAATTTTCCAAAAAAATCGAAGAGGTTATACTTTTATACTTATTGCTTATTAACGATTTTGAATAAATTTATAATAACGATTATAAATAATAACGATTTCGATGCAATAAATTTCTAGTAGAAACACCATACAAGCAAAACAACAATTTTCAGTTATCATCGCACAGGGCATAATTTTCATTTTCAGTTACGATACTTTGTTGAATTCTATTAAAGAAAAATGAAAATGATAAGTACAAAAAAAATTCCCTGTGGTGTATTCTAGCCTCTTTATCTTTAAAGGAAATTTTATTTAATGCTGGGAGCATTTATATATTCATTGGAGCTCAAATAATTTATCAAGAAATGGCAAAAAAAAAGAAAATAAATGAATAAATAATTAATTTAAAAGTTAACATATATATAAATGAATTTAAACTATGGAAACCATTTTTATAACATAGCAATGTAGATTAACAATAACTAATAAAAAAGCAGAAAAATAAATAATTCAAAAATATAAATCAAATGTGAAAGTGATACATATTAATTAAATGAAATGTCAACATTAAAACCTATTTTAATTAAAACCATTATAACGATATTACAATGTAAATAAAAAACTGACATTAAGGAAGTAGAATAATAAATATCACAGAAATAAATACAAATTAAATTAAATATGAACATTAAAACTAATTACTTACAGTTCCAACCCGATTGATTGCACAAGTAAAATAGCTATTGGCAATAGCAGCACATCATGTCTCTATGGGCCACATGGGTTCACTATTAATATATTACACCAATTAAAGATATTATGCATACTTTTTGTTCAAAATCATTCATGATTTTAACAAAAGAGATAATTGAAAAAAAAGTTTCATTATATTTAAACATGTTAACATACTGTGGATAAGAGAAAAATAATAATATAAATATGCCTTGAATCACAATTATTTTAACCTTATTGCCACTTAATGTATTCTTGTTAAAAGCGTGATACATTTAATTTGATTTGGAATAAGCCTTAAAAGAATCTTATTTAAGATGAATTAAATAAGTATAAATGTATACATATAGTAAGAAATAGTGTTACCAAAATATTAGTGGAGAAAATTGCATCAGAATGAATGAGAAGTTTAATAGCAACCCTGATAAGGAAGAAGCAATTTGGTGCTTTATACGAGGGTTGCTATTTATATTTCTGGCCTAATAATGAAAAAACAAATATGTAGGATCGAAATAGGTTTTATTGTCTTTCAAAATATTCTCCATGATGATCAATACACTTTTGCATGCGTTTGAACCAATTTTCAAAGCACTTTTTCCAGTCCGATTGAGGTAACTCCAAAACATGCGCTTTGAATGCATCAACCGCTTCTTCGGGGCTCGAAAATCGTTGTCCACGTAATTTATTTTTGATGTGTGGGAGTAAGAAGAAGTCATTGGGTGCCAAATCAGGGCTGTACGGCGGATGACCCATTAGTTCGATCTTTCACTCCGTCAGAAATGCCTTTGTTTGAGTCGATGTGTGAGAGCTCGCATTGTCATGATGAAGAATGATTCGCCTGTTCTTCTGCTTTTTTCGAATTTCTCCGATGACTTCTGGCAAACAAATGGTCGTGTACTATTCAGAATTGACCGTCCTGCGTTGCTCTAACGCCACTGTTGCCACATGACCGTTAATGTCGAAGAAACAGGCAATCATATGTTTCGATGTGCTTCTTCCTCGAACAACTTTTGTTGGTTTTGCCTCGTCTTGGAAGGCCCATACAGTTGATTGCTGTTTTGTTTCCGGCTCATATGCATAGATCCATGATTCGTCACCTGTGTAGATGTTATACACAGCCTTTGATGCACCTTGAACGTATTTTTCCAACATTTCCTTGCACCAATCGACACGAGCCTTTTTTTGAGCGTTTGTCAGATTAAGCGGGATCCAACGCGAACAAATTTTTTTCACGCTCAAATGTTCATGCAATATTTTATTGATGCTAGTCATACTAATGTCCAGAGACGCCTCTATCTCACAGTATGTCGCATGACGATCTTGCTTTATCAGTTCACGCACAGCATCGATCTTTTCTGTCACAACAACGGATTTTGGACGACCTGCACGGGATTCGTCCTGGATCGAACATCGACCACGATTAAATTCGTTATACCAATTTTTTACAGTGCTGTAGGATCGCGCTTTATCGCTGAATAAAGAATTAAGTTCATCGAAGCACTCTTGTCTCGACAATCCACGTCGAAAGTTATGAAAAATAATGACACGAAAATGTCCACGATTCAATTCCATTTTTTGAAAGAGAAAAACTTTTCAATTTACTGTCAACAACACAAATGAAGCTATAATGGTAAATCGTCTGCTGAATTTATGTTTAAAAACATCAAACATTCGATTAAAATCGTCTGCGGTCGCCTAGCAACACTTACTGTTGCCAAGGCCAGAAATATAAATAGCAACCCTCGTAATAGTAGCATTTACTAACATTTGAGTGATAAGAAATTTTTCTTTAAGAGAAAACGATACTTTCTTTAAGTGAAAAAGAAATTTTTATTTAAAAGAAAAAGAAAGTGCATCGATTTCCCCAGAATTTCTTAATGATATCCGTGAAAAAATTTCAATACAAGTTTGGATTGTTCAATTTTTTTTTTAATAATTTGAAGTCTAAAACTCTGTAAATCGAAAATAGTGCAATTTTTTCACAATTTCCTTTTCTGAGAGAAAATATGAAGTAAAATTTATTAAGTATAAATATCAAACATACTTTTTCTGGGGATTTAATTAAAATCAAAGATACATTTTTACTCAAGATTCCTTCTTTATACTCTATGCTTTTATGAAATACTCGAGCTAAGCTACTTGAATTTTCAATTTAAAAAATTTAGCTATCATAAAAATTTCTAAATCTTAAAAAATTCATGCTGTCAAATAATACAGTATACAATTATTCATTTAAAAAATTTGAAATTTTATTATGTTAGAAACACAAGTTTAAATTTTCATAAAGTAAAATAGAGTGTAAAAAATTGCCATCACTGAAAGACAAAAAAAATCTGCTAAATACTTTTTAAATTTATTAACATTAAAAACAAACAAAAAGCTAAAACAGAATTAAAAAAACTTTGATGCTGATGAAATAGAAAAAAAAATCTATTGCAATTATGTAGATGGTGTAAGCTTTTCTTGTTAAATACTTTAATTTTATGCAGTACAATTTAAGAAATAACTGTTATTTCCTTAGAAACAAGCATTTTTCTTAATTTGAAATTACTCTTCAATTTTTTTTAAAAATTCTTTTCTTAGCTTAAATAAAAAAACAATCATAAGAAAATTTAAAATAAAAATTAAGCATTTCATTTTACAAATATTGTGTCAGTATGTAAGGCTTGGGATGTATTCATTATAAATTAGACTTGAAATATTTTACAACTGTTTAAGAATTTGGAAGAGTTTTTAATTTAATCTAAGTATTTATTATTCCGATTTATTGTTTTCATAAATAGCAAGTTTTACAAACTGAAACATTGATTTCTACAATAATGTAGGTTTATAACACACTGTAACATAAAAATAGATCTAGGTATTGTGAAAGCAAAACATTGCTTTTTTCTCGTAATTTAATTTTTTTTTAAATACGAGCAAGGACTGGCATTTGTTAACCACAGATATTTACTACTATAAGCGCTATTTTTGTATAAAGATTGCCCATTTCAATTCCAATTAAAATATATTAAATGAGTAATGCGAAATATTACTAATAAAAATGTAAAAAGGTTCTAAAAAAATTTGCTATTCAATTTTAGAGTATTAAATAGATATAAAAATTAACATACTATCATATTTAAGATTAGCTTTAAATTATTATAAGCCCTTAACTACACACATATATATAGAGTTAAATAAAATTAAGAAAATAAAAAAAAAGTGTGCAATAATAATCTTTTCCAAAAACTATAAGAAACGACAAAAAAAAACAAGATTTAAAAAAAATTGTTTAAAAGTAAAAGAGAGGTTGCAACTAATGTAATGTAATGCTGGATTGTAAAACCAGACTAGGGAGACAAATCTATATTCTAAGCAGTGTAATCGAGTCATCAATGTGTTTTGGGGATCAAACCTATGCTTACAGCACAGTTGACACGTTTTAGACTGAGGTGGGATAAATTTAGTTGAATAGAGGAATAAACAAAAGTGTACATTAAAAACTCATCATCATATCTGGCTAGACAGCCCAGGGTGGGCCAGTGCCTTCCTTTGAATTCGAATCCACTTCTCTCTACTTTTGACACTTGTTCGCCAGTTTTTCTCCTTTAGAGAAAAACTGGCGAACTCATTATCATATATTTTAAAAGAAAACTATCCATACTCACCAAAACGAGTTTGAAATACAGGATGCCGTAAGTCACTTTCCATGTAATAAGTAGACTAAAACAAAATACGCATATATTGAAAATATAACATAAAATTGCTGCAATTAAAAAATACACTTAGGTAATTACAAATAATAGAGTTGGTAATTAATTTTATTTCATTCGTATTATTGTTTTCAATGTCTTAAACATGATTTAAACTGTCATGGCCAAAATTCTAATTCAAAAAGTTATGTCTAAAACTGTCAAAAGCCTTAAATATTACATTTTTGTAATAATATGAGCAGATGTTGAATTGTCATGAATTTTACTATCATAAATTTTATTATCAAAAATTAGTTCTTGACATAAAAAAATGAAAGTTTAAGTCTCAAAAATTAGCTCAAACAATAATAAACAATCTATAACATATGATATAGGTAATGTTTACAGTAACCATTAAGAGGAGGGATGTATGCACAAAATAATTTTAACAGATTTTAAGTAGGTATTAAATTGCATATAAAATTAACCTTGATTATACTAAAAATGTAAAACATTTCAAAATATAATTAACGTCATTTCAGTTAGTTTCATTAATATTAATTAATTTCATGCAAGTGTTGTCAATTTTCTTTAAGTAGAATGAATTTTCAAACCCTGAAACTGGCATTTTAATAAATAATAATTTGGCATTGAATAATAATCATAAATAATTTCATTTTAATTATTTTATTTTAATTTTTCAGTTTTTATTAATTCAATATTTCACAATTCAAGAGGATAATATTCAATGATTTTTTAGAGCTTTTGAAAATTGATAATTGGCCATTGTGATTTTTGAAAGATTAAATTTTAAGTTAGCAAATTAAAGTCCTTGTCAGTTTATAAACTTGTTAGTGGAACCATTTGTTTATCATCAAATATTTAAATACAAAATCAATTACGGCATTATTCAAATTTTTTTGTTAACAGACTCATGACAGCAAGAAATCTAAATCAAAACAAAGGCAGGTACTTTATTTACGTCACACAAGAGCTGCACAATGGGCTATTGGCAAAGGTCAGGGAACATCCCTGAGAATGATCTGAAGACATGCCATCGCAATTTTGATCCTCTGCAGAGGGGATAGCTCCCCTGCTTTGGTAGCCCATCGAACTGCCCAAAGTCAAGCACTTTATGGAAGAACAGTTTAAGGAGGACCAATACCTTCACCCTCGGTCCCTAAGCAGGCTGCTCAAAGTTGTCACCCACCCGCTTACTGACCGCAGCCATTGATGGTTGACTTTGGTGTTCTACTGGGAACCGTGTCTTTACGATCAGTCCACTGCAGGACCATCAAAACAAAGAGTGAGATAGAACTGTTAAGCTGAAAAGTGAGATAAAGCTGTCAAGTCGAAAGGTGCACTACAATCCCTTTCATCTGCTATCTAAGAACTTGTCCATTATCAGGTGTTTTATTACAACGCTAGGTTCTTTTCCTCTAGCCCTTATACGTCAAATTATTTTTAACCTCTCTAGACACGAGGTTCTGGGATTGTCAGAATGCAGAAGGGTTTGATGTCAGGATATGAGGAATTTTCTTCTAATCGAAATAGGGACTAGCTTTCAGTTTTATGCCTATTCTGACAGATAAATAGAAAAGGTTTTCTTTGACTTTTACTAGGATTAGCTTCAACTCTTTTAACATTAAATTTTAGTTACTGACTTATTTGAAATTTCCAGAAGAAAGTTAAGCTTTATAAATTTGCACAAATATGAATAACGGTATCCTATTTTACAGTTATGCTCATACTGTAGAGCAAAAATAATATTATTCTGTTCTTATACAAATTAGTTATACTATTAGTGGCCATCCGCTTATAGGAATCAAATGCTTCAGGTATGAATTTAATAAAATGCCAGACACTGTTTCAAATCACAGAATAAATTTATAATAGTACATTTAATAGTTTTTGACTAAATTTCATATTGAAAAAAATATCTTTTAAATTTAAGTTTTTTAAAAAAAATTTCCTTAAAATATGTTTAAATAACATATTTCTGACCAGAATTATATTAAGAAACAAGATAACTTGAATTGTCAAGTTTAAGAATGTAATTTATACAGTCAATTCTTGTGAGATTTCAGAAGGCGACTGAAATAGTCTAGTTGATTGGAGCATGTAGGACATGACCGAATCTCTGCTCATAAGAAATATTTGCTAAACATGAAACTATGCATAAATTGAAGCATTTTTTGTTGTTGTTGTAACACAGTGATAATAAAACAACAACAGACAACTTTTTTTATAAGTGTTTTTAACTGATAATCTCAAACTAGCTACAATTTTTCTTTAAAACATAATTAAGAAAAATATGCTTTTTTAGTAATTGAACACTTACTTCATTAAAATCACCAACACGTGGTATATGATACTTGTGAGATTTTCCTAAATATGCTCCAGAGCTTGAAATGACAACAGCAGTATTCTATATAGTATCTCCATAAGTTTCATCTCTTTCAAGAATATTAGATACAATAACCATATTGTGTTTTGCAGCTAACTACAAAATATAAAGAAACACAATTAATATATTGAAATAGTTTTTTATTTTGGGATGTTAAATATGTTAACTATGACAAGTATATTGTGAAACCACATTAGTCATACTGTCGTGTTATATTAAACTATTTGTCATGCCTCCATGCTGTGCTGGAGCAGTGATCAAGTGTAGATGCAGTGAATAAAGATATGTGAGAGTTAGCACGAATTGTCTGTGAGGAAAAGACGTTCCTTTGTAGGAGTCTGGGGAAATTATTCTTTGGACAGAGTGCGATAGTACACTATTCATATGTCACTGTGTTTGCTTCATAAATTATTCATATATTTTTTTCTAATTAGCATCCTATCAGTATACCTTTAAGGGAATTTCATAAATCCTTCGATATTCACCTAATTATTGATGGTTGATTAGTGGAAGAATTTTCAAAAGTGTCATTATGAAAAAAAAAAATACTTTTACTACATATATGTTTATTTTTTTATATCAATTATATATACAAGAAGAGGAAAAATAACTTATTTTCAATAGATTTAAATAAACAAGATAAACTGCTTAAAAATCAAATATGTGTATTGAACATTTAAAATATATAATAATAATTTCTTTCATAGAAATAAAACCTTTATAAATTACCTCTGCACATAGGAGTGTCGTAGGACGACTTTCTGCATTTTCAGCAAATTCACACCACGGATATCTTTCTCCAGTGCAAAAGGAAAAGGGCATTGCTATAAAATATATTAAACATTGTATCACACTTAGTTTACTACTCAGATAATTAATATTCAGATAATTACTACATCCACAAAATATTAATATTTTAAACAATAAAATTTTTTAATGTTTATTAATTTTGATTTTTGTAAAAAAAATATGTATGCTAGATTATGCATAGGTTTGGTATGTTTTCATGCTTGACAGTTTCATACTGTTTTTAGACATAATCTTTTTTCCCCAGTGACTAACCTTTGCCTTCTTTTCCTAGATCATTAAACAAATGTTTGACAATTCAAACCAAACATGCTTATGACACTTGTATCATCAAAAATGATTTTATGACACCAGAAATATAATCCCAAAACATTAATAACTATGTAGTAGCAGTTTAGTTCAAATTCTTAGTCCATAGGGATTAGTGGGAGGTAGTTTCCCAGTAAAATTATAGTATTATGGCCGTTTCAGATACATTTCAATTCGGATACGATGTAAGGATATTTATACTAGAAAAATTAATAAAATCATTTAGAAAAAATTGATTTATAATGTAAAACTTAAATTGAACATAGCCACATTCTAAAATTATAAAAATAAAGAAAAGAAGTCCCTCAAAGGGATCAAGAAAATTATTCTCTTCGCGTCAAGAATACTTTGTAAAGATATCTATTTAACGGTTGGGACCAGGAGGCCGAAGCCTCTGGTTCAACTACTAATAACTCAAAATTAAAAGTGAATGAATTGTTCCCAGTTAACAGTTAGGATCACTTGAAGAGATCCATGGTTGGTGATTTATCAAAAGATAACATAGCCAAAAATAAAGCCTACCCCCTCATAATCAATATTAAATTTGAAAATAATTTGGCAAAAGCGAATTGCCAAAAAGACTGTTAGAATTAGTATAACCATGTAACTGAAACATTTTTGTGGTAAGAAATAAAGAATAAAGAGTTAAAAATAGATTTTTGTTTTTGATTTAGTTGCAACAGTAAATTATGAGTCTTACATTAGTATTGAAATAAATGTTAGCTGTTACATTGATTGATAAGAAAAGAATAAGATTATTTTATATTAGCTTTTTATAAAATGTATAAAAATTAAATAATTGGTTTAATTTAATTAAAATTCGATTAAGAATGATTAAAAAAAATATACGAAATTTTGAAACCTGGGAAATATGAAATGCCTATAGTGGCATCACATATGTCCCAACTGGACACAGAAGAAAAAAATGTATCATATTTATTTCTTTATTTTTTTTTATATAAATTTATGGATCTCCAAAGAATGATTTAAAAAAAATTTAAAAAATTTTAAAAACTAGCAAATATGCAATGCCTAGTGTGGCATCACAAACTATATCGTTCTTCTGTATCAACTATGGGCTTTTAGAATGAATTCCCCTAGATGAACAAAAGGGATTTTTTTTTTCTCTAAAAGTTAATTGAAATTCCCTACTTCTTTAAACTAGTCTTTTACATAAAAAACTTTCTTTCGACTTTTTTTCAACAAACTAATTAAATCGGGAAATATATAAAATGTGTTACAATATGTTTTTTAAGCATATAAGGTAAATATAGGAAAAATCAATAACAGACAATAAAAGTTCAAATGAATATCCCAAAGTTATTAGAATGAAAGGAGATTGAGTATTTATTGACATAAAAAAGTTGAAAAACATGTTCTCATTAAAAATTTGTACAAGTTACCAGATCAATCTGAAATGAATCCATCTTTTCTATTAAATTGCTTTTCTATTAAGTAACACATAAAATAAACCACTTCATTATTCCTGAAAAAAAACCTTAATTCTCCCACTCTATATTAAAATGCTCTGAGGTTAATGTTCCCAATAATAAAAAAACTATTCTTTCTAACTAATAAACTATAAACTAATCGTAAACTATTCTTGAAATATGAAAAAAGCATTCTCTTACTCCATGCTTCTTGGAAGCATATAATATTAACTCCACACTGTGCTGCTATTTCAACAATCTCCCGAATACGATTATGAATGGCTTCTCTTTGTCTTGATATTGGTGCAGTAGTAGGTTCTAGAATTGCATGTTGTACAAGACCAACTCGAACAAGACGGGGAGCTCGGAGATCTTCAGGTAATGCATCAAAAACATAACCTTTCAGTTCGAGATTTTTACTAGTGGCTTCAGATAAAACACCTTCAGAAAATTCTAGTTTTCTAAAAAATTCAAAAATAATTAAAATTAAATAAATAAAATAAAAAATACTGAAAAATACCTCAAAATGTATAAAGTATTTTTTTAGACAATTGAGGAAATACATTTGTAGTACATACTTTTCGTCGACTTTTGTACGTATCATTAGTATGTCATTTTTACGTATTTTTCTTCTATTTATCATAACCAATACTACTTATTATTTCTGAATGAAGGCTTATTTTTTGCCTGAGATTTCTGACAAACCCCATCTTTAATAAACAAAAAAAGCATTTCGTATTTCTTGAAAACTATTTGGCGTTTTTTTTTCGATTTTTTTTCGATTTTCGTTTTTTTTTTCGATTTATTTTTTGAACAAATTGTGATTAAATATAACTGAAATAAAATTTATCTCACAAGTCAGCAAATTCACACTATATAAAAAAACCCGGGTTGGCAAGTTTTTGACAATTGACAGTGTTAACCATGGTTTTATCTGTCATATCAAATAAACTGTAATAATGAACTTTAAAGATTAAATAGATAATAAAGCTTTATTCTTCAATAAGTAATGAACCCTTACAGTTCATTACATAAATTACGTATTCATAAGTAGTATAAGTAACTCAGGACAAGACTAAATAATATATTATCGTGTTTTAACACTAGTATCTTGGAATTCATTTACAAAACAAATTACTTATAAACAGTGATCAACATAAACAACCCTCAGGTATCAAATACACAATGAAGTTGAGCGCTGAAAATGTATTAGTTATGTCATATAACTTCTCATACGGGGACATTTTGCTTTTGAATGGCTTAAAATAAAGCAAAAAATATAATCCCTTCTGGGAAATTTTTTTCATTTACTACCTTGCCATTGTCCTGTTGTAGCTAAAACATGGTGACTTTTAGTTATGATCCTACACAAAAAATATTTCCTAACTTATATGTCAAAATATTTGCAGGCAGTGCTTTGTATAATTAACCCTTATCCAAAGTATGGGGAAGCATCCAAAGTACCTAGTATGGGGAATCCAAAATTGATAATTGTGCTAAGAAAAATTAAAACGGTATCGAAATCTTACGAATCAGACATCAAAACCAGTTTTATAACCTGGTGAGTATTGGAGTTGTTTCTTATATTTACATTTTCAACGCATTTTAGGGTATTTCAAACAGGTTTGGATTTTTTTTTCATATCCGCATTCAACGGTAAATAAATTCCAATTCTTGCAATGAAATTTGAACTAAAATGAACCGGAAAGCATTGTGTAAAACTTTCATATTAATTCTTCAAGAGTAACCAATTCGTTTAATATTTTGTTTCATGGAGGAAGGAAATCTTAAATTTGAGCAACTTTGGAAAATTTTACATTCATTACATTCTAACTAATAAACTTTTGATAACTCTGAAGGATTGTGATTAAACTCCACCATTGGGATCATATGTTTAATTATATGTAATTATAGAGAAAAAAGTAAGGATAGAATATACAATAATATGCATTTATTCGTACATTATCACGTCATTATTCGTAATTAAAATGCAATTATTCGTAATTTATCGTGTTATAACGCTTTTCATCAATATTAAATTGATATGTGACAATATAAGGTATCATTATTTTTACTTTAAATATCACAAATTAAATAAAAATAAGAAAATTTTGTTTGTATTTATTTCTAATTTGTTTCTCTGAGAAATGTCTAATACAATAAATCACTCTCAGGAACGCAGCGCAAATATTCCCAAATTTGGCGATTTAAAAAAAACGCGCCAAAAGTGGTTGTCGAACGGCATTTTTACCTAATGACTCTTCTTACAATGGTGAAATACTAACTAATACAATAAATCTCGAGCGTTAAATTTAAAATCATCACATATTTAAAGAAAATAAAAAGAAAATTACTTAATTCGTTTCTCAAAAATGCGATTTCAGAAATACTTTATTCAATGTAAGCATCTCGATTTATTTCATTATTAAATTTTTCTTCTTTTAGTGGGTGACCTGCTTGGTGGTGAGTAGTTGGGATATAATTGGGATAAAAACAAATATAATACATATTCTTGAAAATATCATTCTATATATTAAAAAAGGAAAACATAATGATAATACAATTTCAGCATCAAAGATTAAAAATAAAATACCATTTAAGAAAAATCGTTAAGAAAAAGAAACTCGAGTCTTAGATATAAAATTAAATCCACATTCATATCCTGAAGATGATTCTATTCTATAATTTATTTTATATGATATAAAATAATATATATACAATTATGATTAAAATATTTTCAACAATTATAATAATTAATATTATTAATATTCTCCTTTTAATTGGAAATTAAATGTACATAATATACTTATTTATTTATGAACCCCATCAATATATTACAGAAAACAAAAGAACCACACTACATCAGCAAAATGTCAATATCAAGCTGCAGCTTCAAACCCAAAATGATGTCTTCTACAAAAATGAATTCTTGTTACTCGCATTCATATTACAATTAAAAATAAAGTCCCTACAATAACATGAAATCCAGTAGCCATAAAAAATGTTGAGCCAAATACAGAATCTCTAATTCCAAATAAAGTTTCTATATATTCAAATCCTTGCAATATCAAGAAATAAATTCCCAATAATCAAGTTGCTAATAAAGAATTTTTAGCTATAATTCAATTTTCATTTAAAATAACTTGATGACATAATGCTACTCTTACCCCTGAAGTCAATAAAATTACAGTATTCAATAGAGGAACTTGAAAAGCATTTAATGTTTCTACTCCAGTAGGAGGTCAAAATGAACCAATTTCAATAGTAGGTCTTAATCTTGAATGAAAAAATGATCAAAAGAAAGAAATAAAAAAAAATACTTCTCTAATAATAAATAAAATTATCCCTAATGTAAGTCCTCTCAATACTACTCTAGAATGATATCCTAAATGAGTTCTTTCACGAACTACATCTCGTCACCGTAAAATCGAAATTGTTATTCTTACTTTAAATCTAACTATTAATAAATTATATTCTATACATATATAAATATTTTTACCTTTCCAAATATAAACGATAAAATTCTAATTACAATAAGTAATGGTCAAGGAGAAATATTTAATGTATGATAAGGATGATAATGCTTTTCCAATAATTAATAATATTCAAAAGCATACAATAATAACAAAATTCTAAATACAGATCCTTGAATAATAGCTACACCAAATTCTAATAATAATAATAATCTCTGAAAAATTAAGGAAGAAATTAATTCTAATGACCCTAATAATCTGATTCTTGAAAACAATCCAATAATTAAGTGACCAGCTATTATATTAGCAGCTAGTCGAATAGATAAAGTTAAAGATCGTATTAAATGTCTAATCGATTCAATTAATATCAATACAGGCGATAAAAGCAAAGGACTTTCCTCAGGAACTAAATGAGCCGCATTACAAATAAAATTTTTAAATCATCCTATTATAAAATATAGCTTATTCATATTACAATTCCTAGTCCTATTGTAAATATAACATGAGCCGTTCCAGTAAAAATAAATGGAAACAAACCTATCGAATTTCATATAATATATAAAGCTAATTAATCTTACACAAATAATTCCAGAATATTTTTGAAGTGATACTTCTTATGCGACTTCCAACAAGGTTGCGTTAAACGTTTAACGCTACATTTTTATTGGCCGGGAAATCACGCGGTAGGATTCAGTTTTCCCTCATTCATTTCCGTATTGTTTTGGTTCTGACTAGCATAAAAATAATAAAAGTCATAAAAGTACTGTTTTTCTATAAATATTTCAGTTTGATTTGATACAGATATAATTTAATAGGGTAGTATTTTTTATTTTCAAACTTAGTGCATAACAATTGTAAAAAATGAGTGAAAACAATCCCATGGACAATGCGACGGATTTAAGGTTATGTCAAGGTACGTCTCTTGTGAATATCAATTGATTGTTAGGTTTTCTCTTTTCTAATTGCCATTTATATTTCACCAAATGCAGCCATGAGGGATATTAAATTATTTATTGCAAAATCTTTATTGCCACTATCCACTGTGTGTTCACAAGCTCCGGCAGACGTTACTGGTGAAGAAATTGATTATTGTGAGCGGCCTGTGATACTTGCAGAAGATTTTAATGTGAATTTCTCGTTACCTGAAGCTTCCTTAAAGACAAATTTGGATTGGAAATGATAAATGGTAGGAATGATCCAACAACCAACTACCATTGATGCAGTTTTTACAAGAAATATTGAAAAAATAGAACTCAAACATTTCGTATCTTACTTTAGTTATCATAATCCTATTGCAAATGTTATAGATTTGGATATTTCTCCACTCGAAAATGATAATTAAAAGATGCGATCAATTGTGAATTGTAAGCATTGTTAATAAAGTTTGTCTTAAAGAAACAATATGATTTCACTAAAAATCAATTTCTACCCCTTTCTATTTTCATTTCCACATTACGAAGTTTCACTTCTTCCGCGCGGAGGGACTCCACGCACTATTTTTTTTTAAAATCAGCTACTTCCTTAAATACTTCACTATAAATATGAATAAAAATCATCTTTAGTTTGATAAACTAATATTAATTTAACTACTCATTACATAGTTATTTTAAGAGACTATCGCCTAAATTCGGCCACTATTTCATAATCATATTTTCATAAATTCAATTTAAGGAATTACTGAAATTAAAATAGGTATAAATCTATGATTAGCCCCACAAATCTCTGAACATTGTTCTACAAATAACCCATTTCGATTAAAAATATAAAATAACTGATTTAATTAATATCATCTACTTTTACTCCTAATCAAGGAATAGTTCAAGAATGAATAACATCAGTTCTAGATACAATTATTCGAACATCTAATATTCTAGGAATTACTAAAAAATTATCTAATTCTAATAATCGAGAAATTTGTCTCCGTGGAGGACTTGTTGATGGAACTAACCCGCATTCGCGTTACATGGAGAGGAAGACCACGAGAACCTCCTACGGTTAGCCTGACGGCAAGGGGACTCTAACCCGTGATCCGTCTACCACTGAGGATATTTCACGTCAGCACTGTGGTCAGTGCAAGCCGAATGCGGAATTCGTTTCGACTGGGAATCGAGCCCGGTTCAACTTATTGGAAGGCGAGTGCTCTATCTCCTGAGCCATCGCGGCTCATTTGTAAGCATTTGAATGAATTGAAAAGTATTGGAAAAGTTTAATACATTTGGATGCTTTTTTTCCATAGGGGGGCACAATCTGCGGCCCACCGACTGTGTATGTGCAACCTGCGAAAGCTTTTGAACACAATCATACCTGCCAACATTGGAGAAATAAAATTACGGAGAGTTTGAAGCTACATTTTTTAGGCTATGAGTGAAGTTTTGATACATTATGCATAATCATGTAAGTGAAAAAGAGAAATTCAAAATTGAAAATAATTTAAACACTTACATTTAGTGAAGTAAAAAATGCGTATATAAATATTAATGTAAAGAAGATTTTTTAAACCATTATTTATAACTACTTAAACTATTAACACTCAACATACTGCAGTACTGGCAATAGCACTATTTGTTGAGGAATGCGAGAAGCCACCAGCAGATATTTAATCGTCAATTTTTTTTAAAATTTCTTCAACAAATGCGGAGAAATTTGAGAATATACTGATAAACAGGAAACAGTTATGAAATACAGGAGTCCTCAAACAGGAGACGTTCAATGTAGGATTTAATGGCACAAGGTCCAAAGAAGGACACGCTGCGCCAAACAAACTGTTTTTTTCCCCAACAAATGTAAGATAAAGCTTATTTATTTTGCCAAAATACATTATATTGTTAAAACTATACATGACACGCAAAACATTCAGAAGTCAATAAAATCAGACAAAGGTGTAAATTGATTAAAATTGCATAAAACTGGTTGAAACGGTATGTTGTAATAAAATACAATGCGAATAAAACTGGGTAAAAGCAATTATATACAATATAAAATACCAATCGCGAAGAGAAATGCAAAGACGTTAGGATGATGAGCTTTATTTAACAAATCTCTTATGCATAAAATAGAACTACCAAGACGATGACGGTTAAAACATGGGCAAGAAATTAAAATGTGATAGATGGTGAGTAAAACGTTGCATGTATTGCAATGAGGAGGGGGTTCACCAAACAGCAAGTGAAGATGGGTCAATCGAGTGTGCAGAAGACTTGGCAGGCATGCAAAAAAAAAATTTCTCCAAAATGTTTTAAAAAAATATTGAAAATTTTAAATTGGTCTTTTGAGTTATCAGTTTTTGACGTGCTCAATATTCACAGATTCTATAGAAAATCTTTTTAATTTCTCGATCACTTTTTGTGTGGTTATTGTACAGAATTCAGCTCAGTTTAAAGATACCCAATATTTTTAAAACGATAGTGTGATACACGAATTTTAAATTTCAGTAATCATTTCTAAACTAGCTTTTTTTTTAAATAAAAAAAATTCATCGTAAATTCAAGTGACGTTTCTATCGTTCTTTCGGCGGTTACAGCTACCTATGTCGTTACAATTTTTAAAATCCCGTAAGGTTTAATACGATATTTTGACTAGTGAGTTATTGATCGCATCTTTGATAAATCATTTTTTGACGCGATTTACTTCTGTCGATTTCATCGAATATCTCTGGATTATTCGGTAAATATAACAGCGTATTTTCACAAAATTTTAAAAATCTTGAAGTTTTTAATGTGATAATATTATTAATCCTGAAGTTGAATCACACATTTAAATAATTTTTTTTCACGACACTTTCTTTGCAATCTTTATCGTTAATATGAAGGATTTTTTCAAATAGTTATTTATACGCTTTTTCCACGTGATTTTAAATAATAGCTTTTTCACGAGTTTTTTCTGATGTAATCGTAAATCTAAATGACTTTTAAGCAGTTATTACCACTTTTCAACGAGATTTCAAAAATGTCATTTTTTATTATTTGTCAAGCTTCAAATTGTCCACCATAGCATATATACCCATGCTACCAGGTATATATATTAATATACATTAAAAAATTCACAATAGACCAATTGGTTATCTGAAATGTTCCGTTAAAAAGTACAATAAAAAAATAAAAGTTAAACCCTTCTATTGTTACTTGGTGTTTTCATGTTGGTCGCTTAATCAGAGCTCCGATGCATCAAGATTCTATACCGGTGCACCGACTAAATTGAGCTTAGAGAGCCGCGATGGCTCAGGGGATAGAGCATTCGCCTTCCAAAGAGGCGTACCGGGTTTGGATCCCAGTCGATACGAACTCCGGTTTGCACCGACCACAGTGCTGACGTGAAATATCCTCAGTGGTAGACGGATCATGAGTTAGAGTCCCCTTGCCGTCAGGCTAACCGTGGGAGGTTCTCGTGGTCTTCCTGTTCCTGAAACGCAAATGCGGGTTAGCTCCATCAAAAAGTCCTCAACGAAGGCAAATTTCTCCCAATACCCGATCCAGAAGTTCCCTTGTCTTCTGGATTGGGTTCAAAATTACAAGGCTACGGAGCTGAAAATTAGTAGTCGTAAACCCATAAAATTGAGTCGGCTGGACGGTTATAAAATAAAAAATAAAATTAAGCTTAGAAACTATGCATACTCCAGACGTTCTACAAAAACACAATTTTTATCTGGAAAACAAAAAAGAGAGCTATTTTCCTACAAAACAGTAGGCTTCCAAAATAAACATCAGGTTGTATGCAGAATTATTAATTTTTAATGAAAAAAAAATTAACTGACTTTTTTCAACTTCGCTTGCAGTGGAAATAATAATTCAATAAAAGGCACAAATGTTGCACTAACCGCAGAATGTTTCACAGACAGTATAAAATTTAAGGCACTTATACTGTGGCTTTATTTTTCTTGGAGCAAGAGTTTCGAAAAATAGTGCTAAAGTAAATAAATAAAAGGATAAATACCTCACCTGCAAATATATCTTGACGTGAAGTAGCAACTTTATCTTTGGACTTCCCTATGATGGGAACATCTGAAAATAACAAATCAACAATATCAAATATTCATACTTACATACACAGGATATCTGCAACACTTAAGACTTTTAAATTCATGATTTTCCATGACTAATTCGAAGAGTTTTTTATAACTTAATGTTACTATTTTCTCCTACAAAAACACAACAACAAATTTAAAAAAGCATTATAATAACATTAATTGAAATGATAGGTATAAGCGAAACTGTTATACTCTGCATCCACATATATATAGATTTTAAATTTAAAAAACAAAAAAGTAAAGAAAGAGTTGAAGCAATAAAATAGCTGAAAAAATACATAAGGAATTTTTTTTTCTTTTTCTCAGCATAATTATATTCTAAGGATACTTTTCTTGTTCATCGGAAAGAAAAGAAAGACTTAATTTTCTGTTCGCATTTCGGAATAAAAAAAAATCGGCAATCACTGGCTTGCTTCAGTTAGAATTTTGAATTGATAACATAAAAAAATTAAATAATGACAAAAATTCTGAAATCACAGAAGTTTAAAAGATAATTCGCTCTAGAAATATTTTTTCTTTCATTTTCTTTTTGAAAGAACACCATATTTTTGAAAGAACATGATGAAAACATCTTATATTTTAATAAAAAATGACTGTTAGTGGGGATTTTGTAACAAATTCAGATATTCACAACACCATGAAATTGGAGGGGATGGGGGTAAATTCTATTTCAAAAGTTAGATTTTTCGGTGACCAAAAACCATGACTTTCCATGATTTTTCTCAAAAAATAGATAAAATCATGACATTTCATGACAAATTTTGTTCAATAACGAACCTCATGAGTTTCCATGATTTCTCATGATTTTCTAGGTGCACAGATACCCTGCATACACTTACACATAATACTACATACACTTAAATACTAGTCAAAAGAAACTTACCAGCTTTCTTATCTTCTATCAAAGGTTGAGTAGTCACGGGCACAATTTTGATATCGACAGGCAATTCTGAAGGTTCTATCGTGTACTAATGCAAAGTTTTTCCTAACCAACAATAGAAACTGACAAGCCTGAAAAGAAATGCGTTAATGAGCAATGAAAGGGAGGACTTTAGTCATCTTGTTATTGTAATCATTTGGAACATTTAAAGAGAATAGTTGAAAACCTTAGACAGGGTAAAAATTAGCTGCCAGCTCTGCCCTTAGGTTAAAATACGCCCCATTACAGTTTCAGTTACTCTTAAACAAACGGACTTTCCAGCTCATTATGGTTTGTAGTGTAAATGGTACTCTGTTCAAGTTATACGAGAGAGGTCGGGGGTTCGTGTCCCAACTGAGGAGATAGAATTTTATCAAATATTATTTTGCAAATGGATAACTATTTAGTATATTTTATTCAATTTATAAGTTATTTTTGAATTTGAATAATTTTTTTTTAAAACTTTAAATTTGTAAGAACAAAAAAAAAATGAATCGATGTTTAATATTTTTAATAAAAATATAAGGATTATTTTTTTTAAAAAGAAAGTTATAATAAATATGTTTTAATAACTAAATTTTCTTTTATTTATAATAAATTTAAGTTCCCATTAAACTTAATTATGGAAATATAAACAAAACTATATTATCAGGCTTGTTTAAAAAAGAAAAAAATAACTATTACTTAACTATAATCCATTGAATTTCAAATAATCAGAATGCATTCGAAATAAATTTCGTATTTTTAATAGAATGATTTTCTAGTTATGTAATAAATAGTTTTTCTTTTTTTTTAACTAGTCTAACATACTTTTGTTTACATTTTCATAATTAGATTTAATAAAAAATTTAAATTATTTATTATAAAGTTGAAAAAAATTCAGTTAGTTTATCAAAAAATTTTAAGTGACAATATTTTTTTTAAAAAAAGTAATCAATTTATTTTGATAAAAAAAATAAAAATTAAATACTTAGCTTTTTGCTTTTGAAAATTTAAATTTTTTTTAAATAATTTAAATTAAAATATATTTATATAAACAGAATGAAATATACCAAATAGTTCTTAGAACAGAAATCTAGAGATGAAAATCAAATGCCTCATCTGAAATTTGAACTCACAACTTCTCCAGTGGAAAGCGCATAGCCTAACCATTAAACTACAAATCCACACATTGTTAGTTTAAATGAACCTTAATGTGACTTATTCAACCCCCATGGACTGAACCACCAACAGTTAGCTTTTACCCTATAGAATGCCTTCAACCATACTTTTGTATTTAAGAATTATTTCATTTTAATAGAAACTGTACAGATGCGTACTTCATGTATAAGTGAAAAAAAGACAAGCAGCATTTACGTGAATTCAGTAGCATCAGCTTAAAACAATATAGCATAAATAGGAAACTGTTCACATTAGAAACCATCTTTACACTAAAAACTTGCGCTTTTTCAATAATACAACCCTATATATTCAAGTATTCTTTCTCTAAACTATTGCAAATATAAATTTCAAAACTTCACCCGGGTTGCCACTCAAATCTAGAAAAACAAAAATTCCTTGTACCTATTGTAGGGTGCGTTAGCCATATCTCCAACAAAAAATAAGCATCTTTAAAGTGCTTTTTTTTAAGCATCCAAAAATATTTTTAAGCACTAAACACATTAACAAAATGCAAAATAATTTGCAAAGACTTTACATGATCATGATAAAATAACTAGTTTCTGACAAAGAATTCTTTTCTTGATTATTTGCTTTTACATAAAACGCAGCGAAAAGCAGTAAAGAAAAAAATTCTTCGAAAAGGAATAATTAAGCACTTTTTAAATTGCCTCATGAAAAAGGCAGTTTTAATTGCTTTTAAAAAACAAAAATCGTAAATAAGCACCCTTTAAGCATTTTTTAAAAACGATATGCACCATTCATTATACACAATATATTAAAAGGAAACACAATTACTGTGCTCTTGTGTGAGCTATATTAGACTAACTATATTAGTTTTAATTGCTGGCAAAACCAAGAGGAAAAAAAGGAACAGCTGAACATATTTAAATAATGGATAATTAGGAAACTGCACATATTTTCCATTTGGAAACCATCTCTGGCATAGTTGATTGTATGCTAAAAAATTAAGTTTTTTTAAAACATCACTTCATACCTACTTTTACTAAACTATTGTAAATATAAATTTCAAAGCTTCATTTATAAATTTAATGAACGAAAGAGATGTACCGTTCATGATGAATTGGGAGTAAAGTCCTTTTTGCTTCTGATATAAGATATTTAAATAGTAGGTTGCTCTCACTTCATCATCACAATCCAGGAGGCTCCTCTGCAGAAAAACTAAAATATTTGGGAGAAGATCTTCACAGTGAGCGCCAAACTTAGCCAAGCAATTCACAGCAGCTGCAAAATAAATGTATATACTTTCAAAACAATGATCAATCACATGAATGTAATACATACCTGCCAATATTGAAGAAATAAAATTACAGAGATTTTACTAGCGACATTTACTAGGCTACGAGTAAAATTTTGATACATCATGCATAATCATGCAAGTCAAAAAGAGAAATTCAAAATATAAGCACTTATATTTAGTAAAATAATATGTATATAAATCTTAATCTAAGGAAGATTTTTTTAAACCATTATTTCTAAATTATTTTATAAAAGTTGCTAAACAGCCAACCCAAATTTGGGTTTACGGCTACTAATGTTCAATTCAGTCGCTTTGTCATTTTGAACCCAATCCAGAAGACAAGGGAACTCCTGGATCAATCAAGTACTGGGCGAAATTGGCCTTCATGAAAGACTTTTTGAAGGCACTAACCCGCATTTGCATTACACGGAGAGAAAAACCACGAAAACGTCCCACAGTTAGCTTGACTGCAAGGAGAACTTAAACTAATAACACTCAACATGCTGCAGTACTAGCAAAAGCACTATCTGTTGAGGAATAAGACTATTATTTTTGCCATTAGCGGATATTTTATTGGGTAAAATTTATTTTAAATACATTTCTTCAAAAAATACAGAGAAATTTTAGAATATATGGGTCAACAGGTAATAATAGTAAAATACAGGAGTCTTCGTTAAAAAAACAGGACACTGGGCAGGTATGGTAATAATAAAATTCGAAAATATCGTTTTGCTTCGTAAGAGTTAGGGGGCAGTGAGAACAAAAAAATACGATTATTAAATAAGGTTGTTCAAACTTTTTTCCTTTCAAAAAAGTTTATGAAAGTATTTTATGTTTAAGTTGTAAATATTATTATGCTTTAATGTACATGGAATATCTCAACCTGGCTACCATGCTCATAAATGAAACGAATTCTTCAATAGTTCTTTTCTTCTTAAAATTATGCGCCATATAAATAAATGTCTTTATTGCTCCATTTTGTTTCGCAATGTTGCCATATCTATACTAAATTTCAATAAACACTCACACACACACAAAAAAAACATTTTATGTTTTTGATACACCTAATATTTGTATTTGTTTAAGGATCGCATTTATCTATGTGCATATTTAATGACTAAAACCACAAACAAAAAATTACATTTACATTAAAAACTTTAAGAAACAAAATGCTCAGGAAAATCAAGAAAGAAAAAATTGCATTATAAAAGAACTAATGTTGTTAACATTTCAATATTCAATAACATTGTCTAACACTTATTGTGTTAGACAATAATGTGATGGTTAGGTATCAAACACTTTATTCCATGATGATCTACACTTATTAATTGGCACTCATTATTTTGGCACTTTTTAATTCGTAAATCCTAAAGACAAATCTCCCTCACACTAGCAAAACAATGTTTGATAGACTGACCATGGCACCACAGAAGACAGGCTGTCTGTTTTTCCATAATTCAATGAGCGCAGCAGCAGTTTGCCAAACCAATGAGCTGAGACTGTTGAAACTACAAACTGGGTCGGAGAAGAAAACTAGCAGTCACTGCTGGCTCAAAAAATGTCCCTCTGTTTATGTTTTACTGCAATTTTTATTTCTGAAGTAAAAAGTAATTTAAAACTATTTTTAGTGACATTTAATAGACTAAATTGCTTAAATGGACTATATTACAATAAATGAGTCAATATGCTAAATCAATCTTTTATTATTCCTAATTAAACTTATCTTCCAGTTTAATTTCTTGATGTTTATTTCACAGGTAAAAATAAATTTTTACTCAATTATTCTTAGCGATATTAACTTTTCTTCTTCATGTCGTGTAACAAATTATAAATTAAAATGATAATTAAATTTAACTATGCCATTACGTTTAAGGAGAATTTTCAACAGTTATATCCCCCAGTAGTAGAAACTTTCCAGTAGATGATTTTTCATCTAAAATTTCTTTATGTTTTTAAAAAGTAAGCAGAGATGACTCCTTTTTTAAAAACATCACTTAATTTGAATAAAGGGCTGAATGGAGAGAATACCACAAAGAACAATAACTAAAGATTGCTGCCCCCCTGTTACTTGATTACAGGCTGAACTTATAAATATATATTTCAGTTATCTCTTTTGCAGGATGCGTAGGCAAATTCTTTAACAAAAAATAAACACCTTTCAAGCACTCAAAAAATATTCTTAAGCACTTAAAAAAAATATCATAATTAGTTAGGGTTGGTAAGTTTTTGACAATTGATTGTTTTATCCAGTTTTATTTGCTTGCCAGTGACGAAGATGACGGCGCGTCACCAACAATATAATTAAGAAGAGAAAAAAAAATTCTATTGCTATTAGAGAAAAAACATTTACAATGTTTAGTCAGTCCCTGAAATCAGCAAAAATTCGAAAGATTTTTCGGTATTAAATGTTTGACTTAAATTAAATTTTATAATGTAATATAAACTAGAAAATAACATTTAATTTTTTAAAAATTTTTTTGTCAAAGGTGTAAAAGAAGCAATAATAAATTGGACAAAAAAGTTACTCACGCATTTGATAATTTTTATAATAATTTGGTAAATAAAGTGTTAAGTTCTGGGAAAGTTAGATACAACAAATACGGCATGCAACAACTAATTCACTATTACGACAAATTCTCAAGTTACTAACAAAATTTTCTCATTGAAGATCTCAATAGCATTTAATATAACAATTTACAAATTTCTATCTTACCACTGTTGAAATTCGTAAGCCCAACAAACAATTTCGGCTCTACCTTCATCGATTAAAAGGAAACGGCTGAAACAAACTTTCGTCAAACATTATTCTTCTTTGTCTTTGAACATCATCAGCAAAAAAATTTCATTTAATATATTAATCCATTAAAATTATGGCCAAAACAAACTTTCGCAATCTTTCCCCTCCCATAAACCACAGTTGTAAATAAATTTGTTGGCAAACCAACCAAAAATGAGCGTACAAAACAATTTTTAGCTTTCGTTTTGCCTAGTAAGTAAAATGTTTCATCCTAATCATAGTTGCTCTATAGGAAATCATAGTTCCACGTTGGTTTGATAAAATTTATTGTCTAAAGTTTTTTTTTTTTTGTCTTTCAGATTTTGCATATTTGCTTTTGCCACGGTATTTGAATAGTTATAGACGAGGACTGCTCCGAATTTTTTTTTGTGTTTCAAGTTCACGGAGTTTATTCAAACTCTCTTTAGCACGTGTTGAACACTACAGATTTGAAGTGCGCCTTCAAACGTCAATTTTTTTTTTACAAAATATTTAGAGCTGGTAGCTTAGCAAAAATTTGCATTAATTCTCCTAACAATACAAAAAAAGTCGTAACTTTTTATACCCAGGAAACAGTAGTCAGAATTCTACTTCCAAATGTTAGCTCAATGTAGTGATTTGAGATCGAACAAAAAAATAGATCGAATTTTAGTGTCCTACATCAGCACTACTTATAGCCATCTTACCCCATTGTTAGAAAAAATAAGCAAACCACAAAGCCTTTTTCATTATATTTGAGCAGCACGAAAATTACTTACTTACTTACTTATCCTCTACGTGCCTTGGGCACTTAAGGCCTCCAGCATATCCCTCCAACGCCTCCTGTCTTTAGCAATAGATCTTGCTTCCTCCCAGCCAGATATTCCACATTCTTTTAATTCGCCCAAAAACATGCGCTGGATGGTAAGTCTGGGTCTTCCTCTTGTTCTCTTACCATCAGGGGCCCATGTAAGCGCAACAGATGAAATTTTTTCTTTGGGCATTCTAAGGATATGTCCGAGCCAGCTCCATCTTCGTTTTTTAATTTCATCTTCGATTGTTTTTATTTTAGCTTTCTTTAATAGATTTTGATTTGATACTTTGTAAGGCCAGAAAATTTTAAAAATAAATCTTAAACATTTGTTTTGAAAGGTTTCTAATTTTTGTATTTCGATCTTAGTCTGTTTCCAGGTTTCTGCGCCATATAATAGTACTGCTCTAACAATAGCTTTGTAAACAACTATTTTTGTCTTTATTTCAATATTTGACTCTCTCCAAAATTTATGTAATCCCTTAAAACATGTTCTTGCTTTGATTATTCTCTGTCTAATATCTTCGCTACTTCCACCTTTTTTATCTACAATAGAACCTAAATAGCTAAATGATTCTATGTCATCTATTTCGTGATTTTCGATTTTAATTTTGTCATTTTTCTTTTGATTTATTCTCATTACTTTAGTTTTCTTCTTGTTCATGAATAAACCTACACTATTTGAATATTTGTTGAATTTGTCTGTTTTAAGTTGAAGGTCTGTACATTTGGATGAAATAAGTACGATGTCATCAGCAAAATCAAGGTCTTCTAAAGTAGTTGTGAAATTCCACCTTATTCCTCTTTTTTCATCTTTCAAGCTGTTTCGCATAATCCAGTCTATCACCAGTATAAATAAAAATCCCGATAAAACACATCCCTGTCTCACGCCAGTTTTTACTAAAAAGATTTCAGTTAATTCTCCATTTACTTCTATACATGCTTTGCTGTTATCATACATATCTTTGATTATGTTAATATATTTTTCTGGTATATTATAAAGTGATAAAATTTCCCATAATTTCTCTCTCTTAACTGAATCAAAGGCTTTACTGAAATCAATAAAGTTTAAATATAAAGAGGTGTTAAATTCTAAGCTTTGCTCAATGATATTTCTAAGTGTGAAGATTTGCTGCATAAAAAATTAACGTAATTAACGTAATAGCACGAAAATTAACGTAATTAAAATTCTTACCAGAACTCTCATGCAGCGGAAAATACTTTTCTTCTTTTTCATATCAAGACACGTCCTAAAAAATGCAAACAACGTTTATCAGCATTACAAAAGGAACAATTAAATATAATACTGCTTAATTTACAACATTATTCATGTATTATGTGTATAATTTATTAATAATATTTTTCCCCTTGCCGTCAGAATAACCGTGGGTGATTTTCGCGGTTTTCCGCTTCATAAAACGCAAATGCGGGCTAGTTCCATTATAAAGTCCTAAACGAAGGCAAATCCAGCAGTTCTCTTGTCTTTTGGATTGGGTTAAAAATTACAAGACTACGGAGTTGAACATTAGTAGTCGTAAACACAAACAATTGGGATGGCTGTTCAAGGACCATATTAAAATAAAATAAAAAGTATTATTTATTTGAAAGAAGAAATAAATACTGAACAACTTTCATTCTACGAACCCATACTTCTGTCTATCAAAGTTATCCCGCTAAGCAAAGATATAACTATTGTGAAACAAGCTTTAGCTAACTTTTGACCCAAAAAACTCATAATTTTTACCACAGAACTCATTTTAACAACTCGTCATCCTACCATACAACGCCCATACAACTTAAGGATCTAGCAAACACAAGTTTTCATTTAGCTTTTAAATGTTAACTAACTCATCATAAGAAAACGTTGGGTGTTAGCCAAACAAACATTTTCGTTAGGTCAAAACAGGTTTTAGTTAACTTTCAATCTAGTAGCCGCACAATAGAATTTTGAAACCAGACGTTAGTCGATTATGCAAAAGTGCCATTAGGCCACGTGAGTTCAACAAACATTTTCGTTAACCAATAATTAAAAACAATTTTTAAAAAAAAAATGCCAAATGAAAAATTTTCTCTTTTTTTTTCCACCTAAATATAAAAATCACAAAATTGGGTTTTGTCCTAAAATGTAAGCCCGTTGCAAGAAACTGTTACCCCAAAACTACCAATCAAAAGATCACAGAAATCGCAACTTTAAAATTTTCCTTACAACGTTAGCTCATTGTTAGAAATCAGTCAATGATTAACAGGTTCCGATTTACCAGGGTTATAATATTACCAGGTTTATGTTTTAGAAACTGCAAGTTTGACCTTCGCTTTTATACGTTAACCCATAGTAGGAAATTCTAGGCTAAACCAAAACTTTTTGTTAGCAAATCAATTTATCGAAAAATATGGCCAAAGTCTTTGTTAACCATAAACAAGTTTGAATTTTATCATAAAACGTTACTTCGTTGCAGAAAATTGCAAGCACAGAAAAATTTTGCGATTTGTTAATGAGGATGATGTTGTAGAAACATTCAGTAAATTTAATAATCTTGACCGCTTAATCAAAGCTTAGGAATCAATTTAACGATCATATATCTAATAAAGTCAGTAAATATTATGAATTGTGATCATTATTGACAATGAGCAGTAGAGCGACGTAGTAGTTGATGTCTCTGCTTAAACGTATTGTTTGAGTATAAGTACTGTAATTAGTTCAGAATATGTTAGTAAAACAACGTTTGCTTAGTTATTCGTCTGTGACAGAATTTTTCTGCAACAATGTAAAATATAAAAAATAATTGTCTTTTAACGAACTTGCGATGCAAACTTGTGAAATCAGGGATGATTGCGAGCCCAACTCAAAAAACCTGAAAATTTCTTGAGTAAAATCATTAATGATCCATTTCAAAATATTAACGTCATTATAAATTCGAATTTTTGATGTTTTCAAAACATGAAATTTTATATAAATTATATGCAGCAAAATTTAAATGGATAATTATGTATAAGCTTACTTATATGTCTAATCACATTATTATATGAGAAAAAAACTATTTACAAATAAAAGAGCTGTCAAGTATAACTTATAGCTCTAATATTTCTAAATAAAATATACACGAATTTTTATACACAAATGCGATCGATGATTTTTTTGAAATTACTGGATCTTTGATTTCCGAAAACTTCCGGATCGTGGTTAGCGAACAATCCGGATTTTTTCCGGAGCAGAATCATCTCAGCTTTTAGCTTAATTAAAACCATTACAATGTAGAATGTTTAATACAAACAATTCTGTTACCGCATTAAAATTTTATGTTAAAAATATTGTAAAGCAATGAATTACATTTTCATATAAATTTCTGGTATATAGACTGATATGTATGTTTTTGAAGCATCATCATTTATATTGATTTGTAAATGATAAAAAATAAACAACAATATGGTCTATTCAAAATGGTGTTTATGGTAAATAAAGAGTAAAGCTGGAAAAAAATGCGAAAATTTTCTGTTGCTTTCATATAAGCTTGAATTAAAAACAAAAGCGTTGAATTTGATATATTTTCGTATCAGAAGATGCCTGAATGTTCACTGTAGTGTCTCTACCTCTACAAAAATATAATTCCAAGACATGTTGACTTGAATCTATGTTGGGGTACTTTTTCATTGATGAAAGTTGACATTGTCGATGAACTTAGGACGTGATGTGAACAGGCCTTCCTTGGCAGAAACGCCCACTACGATTTGAACACGCCTACTTCGCAGGATGGTCTTCATTAGTCTATGTGATGCAAATGCGGGTTAGTTCTATCAAAAAAGTTCACCACGAAGGCAAATTTCTCCTAATACTTGATCTAGGTGTTCCCTTGTCTTCTGGATTAGGTTCAAAATGACAAGATTACGGAGTTGAACATTAGTAGTCGTAAACCTTAAAATTGTGTCAGCTGTTCAATGACGGTTATAAAATGAAATAAGATTCCTGGCCTCCAATGTATGGGGGAAGGCAGTTGCAATTTGGAAAATATGGTCCCGATAATTAGGTCAGGAGAGCCGTCTAAAGTTTGGTACTCTTAATGTCAATTTTTCTCTTTGTTTATTTCACGATATCTCCCGAATTTTTTAAGGGAATCTAAAAATGTTTGCAAGTGCATATAAAATTCGCTGATTCAAAGATAACCATGTAAAAAATTTATTTTAATGATTATTTATCATTATTTTACAATTAACAGTCAAAAAAATATTTGAATTGTAAGGTATACAAATTTTTACTTCAATTTTAATGAAATCAGTCAACTTCCTTATGAGATATCAAAATTTTTTTAAAAAGTCGTATATTTAAAGTTTTGTTTATCAAGAACTGTACAACCGATTTCGTCCAAATGTTATATTTTTTCACTAAAAATTAACTTCAGTTCAGTAACTTTCAAGTTTTGAAAATGGGCGCCTATTTTTGAAGCGTTTAAAACATGTTGACTGTTATTTTACATTCGTACATGCAGACTATTTTTCCACGCTATTAAAAATGTATTTATCCAAAAATAACTCTGAGCAAAAAATAAGTTTTAATAAATATTTATTATTTTTAATTATTTTATTTAATAATCGCTTAAAACATTTTGAATTGTAAGGTACACACTTTTTTACATAACTTCATAGTTGCGCATGTTTTTGCATGGCAAATGTTTTTTTTATAACCGTCGAACAGCCGACCCAATTTTATGGGTTTACGATTACTAATGTTCAATTCCGTAGCTTTGTAATTTTGAACCCATTCTAGAAGACAAGGGAACTTCAGGATCGAGTATTGTGAGAAATTTTGCATTCGTGGAGAACTTTTTGATGGAACTAACCTGCATTTGCGTTACATGTTGAGGAAGACTACGAGAACCTCCCACGGTTAGCCTGACGGCAAGGGGACTCTCACTTATGATCCATCTACCACTGCAGATATTTCACGTCAGCACTGTGGTCGGTGCAAGCCGGAAGCGGAGTTCGCATCAACTGGGATTCGAACCCGGTTGGCCACATTGGGAGGCGAACGGTCTGTCCCCTGAGCCATCGCAGTTCAAAATACAAAATTTGAGCGAAACCGGTTGAATAATTCCTGAGAAATCGAATTTTAAATATACGAACTTTTCAACCAATTTGGCCCAAATTTTGTATTTTGCCATATAAAATTACATACTTTAAAATGACGTTAAAAATTGTATGCCATACCTTACAATTCAAAATTTTTCTTTTTTTATTAAATAAAATTATAAAAAATAATAAATAATTATTAAAGTGCATTTTGTTTTGCATGGAATTTTCTGTGGATAAACGAATTTTACAATTGCGTGCAGAATTTATGAACTCGCTTGAAAAGTTCTCGAGATATGACGAAATACGTAAAAAGTAAAATTAATATTATGAAGTTCAAACTTTGAATCGCTCTCCTGACCAAACTATGGGGACGATATTTCCCAGATTGCGGCTACCCCCTATATTTAAAGGGTAAGAATGCGTCTAAAAAAAGGTATGTTTATTCAGAGAAAGTACGTGTTTGTGGCGGATTTCGTAACTTAATATATCGACTGCACTCATTAATTAGCGTATTTGAAATAAGCCCTTTGAACCATTAGGATTGAGTTCTAAAACGTGAAGATCTGATCATTAGAACAAAAGTTATTCAGGGTGGTCCCTTTTTTTGGCATTGCGAATATAAGTACTGTGATAATAGGTTTTTTCGGACTCCGAAACACTTAAGTGCCGATATTTTTCTTAGATTAGTGTTACTCATATCGGTTCCTGGGAAGGCGAATAAAATCACCAACAATCATGAACTGTAATCAGGCTAGCAATGCTTAATTAATTGAAATTATAGTAATAGGTACTACTGATATTATGGTATCTGATAAATTAATATAGATACGATGGTAATAATCTCTATACGACCCCTTTAAAACGAATAAACCTGTAGGGAATTATATTTTGCCTCCATAACATTATTTTCAGAAGTTGTTTCTAAAGTTAGCTTATTTTTTTTATATTTTATAACCGTCGTTGAACAACCGACCCAATCTTCTGGGTTTACGACTACTAATGTTCAACTCAGTAGCCTTGTAATTTCGGACCCAGTCCAGAAGTTAAGGGAACTCCTAATTAATGGAGCTAACTCGCATTTGCTGTACATGGAGAGGAAGACCACGAGAACTTCCCACGGTTAGCCCGACGGCAAAGGGACTCTAACCCATGATCCGTCTACCACCGAGGATAATTCGGTGCAAACCGGATGCGCAATTCGTATCGACCTGGGATTCGAACCCGGTTCGCCGCATTAGAAAGCGAACGCTCTATCCCCTGAGTCATCGCAGCTCATGTTGGCTTATTTCTTTTATAATGCCTCATGTAAAACTATTTGAAAAATTGAAATTGCCTTTTTGCAGACGTGATTGGCATTAAAAATTTAATTATTCGCCCATTTGAAATAAATGTTGTTTATAAATTTTATCACACTACATATTATATGAATATTGTTCATAATACCTCAGAAACCGAAAGTATTTTTATTAAAATCAATAGCTATCTCGTAGAAAAACGATCGCCAATATTTAGTATTAGCAAAAGATCAAACAGATTTAATAAAATTTAGGAGCCATTAAATCAATTTATGCTGTTCAGCAGCTCCCCCCCCCCCCCCCAAATTAAAGGAGAGCGAATTTGCAAATTTTTCAAACTGACAGAAATTGAAGAAATACGAAGAGAGGACTTCCCTGTAATAACGGTGCCTCTATTATAAATATAGCTGGATCAAAAAGCTTATTTACTGAGTTGCTTTTGTTGAACTAAATTTATCAAACTTCCACTTTATTATAACCTGTTATCTGCAGTGGTCCGGTGTTAAGACACTGTTTCCAGTAAATCACCGAAGTCAAGCATCATTGGCTGCCGACAGTAAAAGGGAGGTTGATCAAATTACGAAAGAACCGAGGGTGTGTTGTATCGGTCTTCATTAAGCTGTTCTACCGTCAAGCTACCAAAGAGGGGGAGCCCAACACTCTGCAGAGGATCAAAATTGTGATTGCATGCCTTCGGATCATACTCGGGGATGTTCCCCAGACCGGACCCATTATACAGCTCCAGTGCAATATAATTAAAGTACTACTACTACTATTACTATATAACCTCTTAGCCACTGTGATCCGTGATCGGTCCTTATAATGCCTCTTTCTAATCGCAATGCTGCCCAGCGAACCCCAACGTGGAGGCGAGGTTATTTTAATCTGACTGCAAAAACAGTTAGATCAATATTTGATGATGTACAAAAGGTTAATTTTTTAATTTTTTTTATTTGTGGTTTGTACGCATCTACCATATTTTAAATTTCATCATAGAATGCAGAGCCACATTTTACAATAATGCATATACAGAGGAAAAAAAGCTAGTTCTTCGTTTTTTTTAAAAAAAAACTTTGATAAAAAGCAAAGCACAAGCTGCAGTTGTTGCAAGTTGCCGCTTTGTCTTATTATCTCTGCTTATGATCTTAGTTTTAGCAATCAAAATAGTTCCCCAAAAGGGTTATCAGACACATTTATAAGTAGCCAGAACATGGACAACAGCCCCCCGAGGAGTAAAAGAATCGTTGATTCCGTACATTGCATGAAAATATATTCTTACAGGGTAGATCTATGAATTCTGCCACATTCAAATAACAATGTAAATAAAAATAACAAAATAAATACAGTATCATAAATAACTACAGAACACATAATTTTGATAACCAGAATGCCAAATGAAACTTAGATATTTTAATGCAAAACAATATGAAACAAAAGCCAAAATGATGTCAGGGTAAATTTTGCTTAAATACTAAACTTATAATGATAAACTTTACTTAAAACTACACATGCACATATGCAAGTTGTTATTTCCAAGAATTTTGAATTCAAGAGAGCCAAAGGACGAATTGCATAAATAAACTCCAAAGAGACATAAACACAAGGAAATGACAAAATCGACAATTTTTCCCATACTCCTCTAAATACTTTTGAACAGGTAGAATAGTAAAGTAATTGACTTAAATATTAATTTAAAATCTATAAATTTAAATATTCGTTCAATCTAAATTTATTTATTTATTTTTCCGAATGTACGTTTGATCTACGAATTAAAGCTCTTACTTCATTTTAATTTAAATAAAAATCATGTACATTTTTGCAGAATTTGATTAAAAGACATAAACATTTAATTCATTTACAGATGCAATAAATTCATCATAAAATGGGAGGAAGGTATAAAATGAAAAGATGACGAAATTATTTGTCTTGTAATTTTTGAGAAATGGCATATGCATGTGAGGTAAACATCTAATACATGCCACTTAAATATTTAAAATGGGGAATTATATTTCATTCTGCTTTTATAGATAAGAATACAAAATGTGCCAACAATTATTTTAATTGAAAATAATTTGGTACTACAGAAGTATATAATACTTTTGGCAAGGTTAGCTACGATATGAACTTTTCGGTTACTAAATAGAATCAAATGATATTTTGAAATAGACGAAAGAAATTTTTAATTACAACTGCCTAGCATTAGCACAAAATTATTAATTCTGTTGTTATTGTTGTTGCTAATTCCCATCCAGACCAGATCAATAAATCCGTTGAAAATAAGGAAGTCGGAAGCTAAAAGGGGAGAGGAATGAGTGTCGTTCCAGTCCAGCCCTAAACAGTTCAAGATATGCTCAGGTGATGCCTGGTTTTGTTGACATTTAGGGCAAAGAGGAAAGATCTTTTGATTAGCAAAAAATGTGAGACTTTTCAGGTGTCCACTGGCCCGACGGGATAAGCAAGTGTTGGTCTGCCTGTCACCAGGAAGAGATAGAGAGTCCTGGTCCTTTTGCTTTATATTATTAATTCTTTATAAACTAAACTTTTACCCTATTTTTCTTATTGTAATGTTAGATGATAGGGAAAAAACACGAATTTTTCGAATAGCTATATTTCTCTTGTAGATCAATTAAAACTGAGATTTTATAATGCTGCAATGTTGATAAAATAAATATATTATAATTGCCTCTTACAATAATTTACGTAAAATTTTAAATCCTAATTGGGGTAAGATTTGTGAAATGGTTAATTTCATTTAGTCGTATAAAATGTCTTAATTCCTTTTGATAATGAAATATGATTATTTATAATTAGATTTGTTTACTAAATGACTCAGACGTTGTTACTCCAGAGAGAAAGAAAACAATATTAATTTATAATCCAGCTAAATTGCCTGATAATTTTTACGTCTGCTAGATATTTTTTTCTAGTTTTTGGAGTTCAGTTTGAATAACTGTGTTTCATTATTTACAGTACCAAACCTAAATAATTATTATTCTATTTCGGGTATACGACTGTTACTGCTCAACTCTGTAGCCTTGTAATTTTGAATCAATCCAGAAGACAAGGAAATTCCTGGATCAGTACCACCAGAGTTATTGATTTGCTATGGGAACATGGAGGACTTTGCAACTCGTCAGATTTAACGTGCATCAGTCACCATTTACAAAATGGGGAACCTTCAGCAGTCAGGGATCGAGCATACGAACTCTTGGACATGAGCCTAGTGCCCTACCAACCCAGGGCTAAAGAGAATGGAAGGGCTGGTTCACTCCTTTGAAGAAACTCTCGCCGCGCCAATCCTCCGATTTTCTCTAGTGACGTCACTTTGGCGCAAAGCTCGCTCTTTTACTTCAAGAACGGAGCGTTCGGCCTTACTAGCTCTAACTAATATTAGAGCATTTCTTTTTGCGAGATATTCTAAGACATTTGTTATTTTCTATAATGACTTTCCTCAGTTTTTGCAGTGAATTTACAAGAATTTAAAACTTTTATCGAAATGCCAGTTTGCGCGATTGCAACTTGCAAAAATTCTGATAGAAAAACAAAAGGAAAAAATATAATTTTCCGCGTGTTCCCTAAAGTAAATTAACAACTATGTAAGGAATGGATTCCGAAATGACGCAGTTAATAAAAAACAGCAATGCGTTTATTCTGTCGTTAAGAACTTTCATAAAAAATTCATTATCTAAATAGAAACCGCCTAGTTACTTCAAAAAGAAAGGCAGGTGAACAAAATTAAAAAATGGGTAAAGTCACAGAAAATTAAAATGTAAATAAAAAGTATAAATAAAATATATAGTGTATAGTTGAAATTCTCCTAATTTCATAACATATTTTTTAATGTAGTTATCCTAAATATTTATGATTTTTTTTTTAAAAATTACATTCTCTTAAATTTAAATATCTATAAATTATATCATCGTAAATTTAAATATCTATAAACAATTGTAAAATTTCTAATGTCATTATAAACCTAAATTATTATTTTGTTTCAGTAATTAGCGTTTAAGGATGATGTTTCCTAATGATTAAGTATGAACAAATTGCTATTAGCGACATATTTTAAAATCAAGATTCTAAATTTTACCCAACTTATAGTTATCAAAGATTATGTAGATGAAAAAGTGTCGATACATGCGTTTCTTAATAATTAAAGTTAAAACTGAAATTTTTAAAATAAAGTATTTATAGTGTCATTTTCGCCAACTAGTAAAACATTTTTATAAGTTTAAAATGGTATTTTTTTCAATATTATGGCCACGAATGTTTTTTTGAACTATGTTTATGAACGGAAATAATGCGTTAAATACGTAAAATTTGAAAGTTAATAACCAGAAAAAGTCTAAACTTATTTTTGCAACGAGAAAGATGCAAGGTTATCATAATATCTTTGCTTGCGATCTCCGAGATCTGTGGACACAGTGACGTCATGAGGGAAATCATTGCTTCAGCTCTAAGAGCGGAGTGAACTAGCCCTTCTATTCTCTTTAGCCTTGCTACCAACCAGGCTTTTATTTAAATTCTCTCTATCACATACTGAAAACTACAAATTTTGAAATTTGCCCTACAAACGTTAGATTTTTTTTATAAAATATTTAGAGCTGGCAGCTCAACAAAAATTTGCATTAATTCTCCAGTCAATACAAAAAAGTTATAACTCAAGAAGTTTAGACATATTATTATCCAGGGAAAAGTTTTTTTAACATTGTTCAATGATAGCCTTAAGAAAATGTTCGCGATCAAAACAACCAATTTCTGACATGAAAACTACAATTTTGAATTTTGCTCCCTAACTATACACCATTATGTAAATTCGTTAGCCTAAGTCTTCCTGCAAATATTAGACAAAATAAAAAAAATAATTTTTTTTACAAATGACAGTTCATTTAAGGAAATTTTATGTCCACGTTAGCTGGACAAAATATTTAGATAGCCCAGCCCCCCAAAACAGCTCTGATCATAACAAGTTTTAGGCAACTATGTACTATGAAACTATCTTGAACTATTAAAAGTTAACCCGTGAAAGGAAATCTTAAGCTTATCAAAAATCTCCTTTAGTCCGACCACCAAAAAATTGTCTGAACTGTGTTTTAATTTATGCGTTTCCTAGAAATCAAAAGTTTGATTATCGAATGAAAACTTTAGTTCATTACAGTAAATCATCAGCCCAGCAACTTTAGAATCTAGTAACAACAATTTAAATTTTAACTTCAAACGTTTACTCATGGAAATAAAATTCCAATCGCATTTTTGCCAAATTAAATGTTTTGATAGAAATTATTTCGAAAGAAAGATATGGCCCAAACAAGTTTCAACTAATTTTTGACTAAGTAACCACCAGTTAGAATTGTAGGTCAAACGTAAGGTATCGTCGGTCAAACAAAAAATTTTGTATCCAAACAAAACATTAACGTATCCAATGTCGGTTACCTAAGTTTTTTTCGCCAACTTTTGCCGAAGAAAATTTGAATTTCGCACCCAAACGTAAGCTCATTGTACAAAATCGTAAGTTCACGATAGCTCAACCGAAATTTCGTTAGTAAATTCACCAAAAAATTTTAAGACTGAAACAAGTTTTAGCTCCAAAATTATTTTAACTTATATTTGACGTAACCACAAGTTTGAATCAAACTTTAGACTGTAATGTAAAATTGTTGGCCAATGTCATTTTTTAATTTTATTTTATAACCGTCGTGGAATAGCTGACCCAATTCTTGGATTTACGACTGCTAGTGTTCAACTCCGTAGCTTTGTATTTTTGAACACAACCCAGAAGACAATGGAACTCCTGGATCAAGTATTGGGGGAAATTTACCTTCATGGAGGATTTTTTGATGGAACTAACCAGCATTAACGTTACATGGTGTGGAAAACCACGAAGACCTTTTACGGTTAACCTGACGGCAAAGGGACTCTAACTCATGATCCGTCTACCACTGATGATATTTCATGTCAGCACAGTGCTCGATGCAAGCTGGATACGGATTCGTATCGACCATCCATCGCTGGGATTCGAACCCGATTCACCTCATTCAAAGGTGAATACTCTATCCCCTGAGCCATCGCGGCTCTGGTCAATGTAATTCAGAACCTCCGAAAATAGTATTGCTCAAAACAAATTTTCCCTATCTTTTGTCTTAGAAAAATTGAACATTGTCGACAAATGTTGTATTATATCATTAGATTACCATAAACAGTTTTTTTTAACCTACCATTACTTTGTGTTTGGTTTAACACAAAGTAATTACCAAAGCAAACTCTAGCTAACCTTTGACAGAGAAACTACGAGTGTGAATTTTAGTTCTTAGCATTAGCCCTGTGTAGACCAAATGCTAACAACAGACATTGTCAACAAAAATGTTCATTAGATCATCTTCCAAAAACGTTTATAGGAAGGGGAAAAAAATCTAATTTTGCATTAGAAATTGACCTAATTTTACCTCACAGACAAGAATTTAAATCGTATGCCAACCCAACTAAAATTTTCTTTAGTCTGGCAAAAATTGTCAAACTAAATTTCAGTTAATGCATTACTTTGGAATCACAACTTCTCCTGACTTACAAACCACACATTTTGATTCTGCTTTTAAATACTAGCTCACTGGAGGAAATCGTTCGGAAAAAAAAAGAGATTTTTGCATCTTAAACAAGCACTACTCACTTATTTTTTTTCTCCCATTAAATTTTTTTTCCTCCCTTCTTGTTGCTTTAGTTATACAGGGTAAATAAAAATGGTTATCACAAACTATTTAATAAAAAGTAATTTATCTGAATGAGAATCATGATATGAATGAGAATCTGAAGGAGAAATGTGAATGAGAATGTAACATAGTATTTACAGTTGTAATTCAGGAAGAAAGTATTCACAATTTTGGTAAATGAGAATTTCAGTAATCCAGAATGTTTAACAATTTTAAAATAGGTGACTGATTTTACGTTATATAAAAATGATTTATCAAATTCTTCTTAAAAATCTTTCGCAATTTTGAGCATTTCATCCTTTTTCCGAATTTTCATTAAATATGGATGATTGAAAATCAGTATTCATTATTTTTTTTTCTTGGCGAAATATATGATCGCATTAGGCATTCAAGTGGTAACAAAGCTTAGATTGCTTTTGCCAATTCTTTAGTTTCGAACACCAGAACCATTTTTTATTTTTTACATAATTAGATATTTTAATAAAGAGATTTTAAAATACAAAAAATTGAATTTTTTTAAAATTATTTTTTGGAAGTTGAGAGAGTTGGCAGCTATGACATAATTTATTTAAAATATACAAAATGTAGTTTATACCTCTCCTAGGTGAGAATCTCCACATTGTCCTTTAGTCTCCGGATTGGCAATGACTACTTTCACTCCTGGAAAAAGTTTGCCAGACTCCATCAAATATGAACTAATGTGACTTATCATTTCGCTCTCTTATCACTGCTGTTGGGTCTGGACTAGAGGCTCGCTATAAATTAAAACATTTTTTTATATACATAATTAAAATATCGTAAAAATTTGGTCAATTTCATGTAATCAGTTATGCATCAGCAGTTTCTGGGAAAAAAAACTGAATTTAGCATGATAGCAAAACATTAAAAGTAGTTTTTCAAAATTATGAATGAAACTAAAATCAAAATTAAAATTTAAAGAAATTATTGTATTTAATAAAATACAAATTAAATTTTTTTAAACATTTTGAGTTAACTCACTGCAAAATGTAAGATTCTTCTGCTAGTTGATTCAAAATGCCATTGCTTATTAAAATCACTATTAGAATGATTTCTTACTAATAGTCAATAAGAGGGAAAATTGAATTTGGATTAATATTTCAAATTAAAGTTTTTCAGTTGTTATGAATGCAGATGAACATTTTTTAAAAAAAAATCCAGTTAGTGAATGTCCCCTCAGTTTATCATTTAGAAAATTCTGTGCATATTGAATTCTAAATTGGATTAAATAATTTAAAAAAAACTGAATAAAAGAACAATTCAAATATTTAAAACAAATAGCCAACATACCAAGATTTAATTTCACTAAAAATAGTTAATAAGTACTCGGCACTAGTATTCATTCATGCTTCTAAAAATTCATTAGAAAGTTTTCGTTTTTCTTTTTTTATAAAATATTGTTCAAGTGTCATTAAAATTCAGGAACATATTGGATAGAAAAGATACTTCAATCACTTTAGTAAAACTTGTGGATGTCCCTTGTTACGCATATAAAATTTTCGCAATTTTAGAATTGTTAAGTTTATTATGAAAATCAGGGGAAAAAAAGCTGAATTCCGTGGGTCTGGGAAAAATTGCATGTCTGCTTAATTAAAAACATTACTTACCTGCAAACAAATGGCAATATTTACTCGACATCCAAAGCTTGTGCTAACAGCTCTAGGAAATAAGCCTAAACCAGAAAATAATTTAGAGAATGAGGCTGTTAATCCAGCTCTAGGCCTCTCCTCAGCTACAACAACACAGGTTCGAACGCATCTCAAGTTTATTCCTCTCTGCAACGAAAAAGACTAACTATAATAATAATTAAAATGAGTAGCTTAAAAAATGATACAAATGCTATTTGCTTTATAATATATAAATATATAAAACATATTAGAACAAAAACAAGTATTAAACTTCCAGTGTTTCATTTGCAAACACAAAAAATAATAATTTTATCCCATTCTGTGAAAAATAATTAAATTATGTTAAAAACATTTTCTTTACTCCTACCAAAAATAGTCATAGACTCACATACTTACAAATAGTTACTTATTACATATTTACAATAAAATCACTTTAATTGTATAAGTTAAGTTCATCCTTCTAGCCTACTACCCAAAAAATAGGAATGCTAATCAGTAGAGACATTTCTCCATAGCGTTCTATATTCATAAGATTTTTTGCAGGATAATAAATATATGAAATTAAGGTTTTAATTAAGATTTTTTCAGCTTCTCAAATGGATAAATTTTAAAATATAATCAAAACCAAATAAATTAATAAATGCAATAGAAAAACTCTTTTGACAAGTAATTAAACTGACAAACAAACAGGCTCAACATTTTAAAGTTATCGAAAAATTCATAGCAGAGTTCAAAAGTCAACCCAAATATGAGACAGTCAACAAAAAGTCACTAAAATATAAAAAAACAGAAATTTATAACACTTTTTATCTAACAATAAAATTTGTTAAATGCTTAGAAAACAAATATTTTTAAATTATTAAACACTATCAAAGGATAAAAAAATGTGTGGAAAAGTTTTAATAAATGACAAGAATCCAAAAGTGAATGTGAATGTCTGAAAATTTTAAGAAATCATAGCATAATTTATAGGATTAAGGCAGTCTTGAACTAGTACCCATTTCTTAATAGACTAATATGTTTTTTTTAATTGTAAAAGCATATAAACTGAAAATATTCAAACTTGAAGAAGTTAATCAAGCAAAAGAAAGGACATAAGAAACAGGTGCGGTAGTGGAACAGGCCTTGAAATATCAAAATGTAGAAATCACAAGAAAATTGATTTTCTATTGTTTGGAAAGAATAGAATATTATAAAGAAAGTCATGAAATTAAAAATTAGAATTTATCAAAATTTTCCTTCTAGAATTCCATAGATAGCTTTCACCCCACCAACGGCACACTTTTTATTATTCTTTTATTTGATTAATCAGTTAAAGCTTGTAGCCCAGCCACTTTTTTTCCCTTTTTTGTGACTTGTTAATAATTTTCTCTTGCATCTCTGTGTTTCTCTCCTTCAGTTTGAGTGTACACGCTAAGGAAATTTCATAATTATAAAACGAGAAATATGGTATGTCTTTTTATGAAGCACTATTTGTGCTTTAGAGCATATTGTTTAGATAAAGACATATATAGTACAAAATTAAATATTTCATCACTGAAACAAATTTTGTTTGTTCTTATTAAGTTGTGAAACATATTATACTAAAAAGAGTTTTGCTTAACAGAGCAACATGTATTTAGATAGCCTTTAAAAAAACAATTATCATGTATTTTCAAAGAAAGAGAATAAAACAAATAACTGTGGAATTTTTAAATTTAGTTTTATCTGGATCAACCTGTAAGTACAGTTTGCCGAAAGGAGGTAATTAAGTTTCTAGCATAGAATCTCGTTAGAAATAGATAAACACTGCTATGATATAAATTTTAAATCTAAAACATAAGCATTATAAACTATACCAGCCTGTAAAGAACAATAAATGTTTTAAAATATTCTTTGGTACAAGGCAATAGTTCTGAGCATAGGCAGGGTGCATGGAGTTAAAAATTTGTCTGTAAAGAAAATTAAAAAAGTGTACAAGGCAAAATGATACTAAATGAATTTTTTAAAACAAGCTTAGTTTCTCTCCTAATGGTCACTGTAAAAAAAAAATTCCCTTAATAGAATCAAAGTATACAGAATACATTATGACCGGAATGTGTTTGTAAACCCTCTAAATGGGTAAGCACACACACAAATGGCCGAGAAATTTTGTAAGTGAAAATAGGCTATTACATTACCTTCAATTGGCTAATAGATGATCCTAAGCCTTTTGTGCAAAGTTCCATAATGCCATAGGAACAGAATGCATGACGAACTCTAAAATAAAAAATTAAAAAACAAATTAGAAATTATTAAAAACATAACAAAATTTTACTTATTTTTATTATTATTTAGAATGAATTATAACCTTTGCATTGCCTAATTGTTGACAACCAAAGGGCAGGATTAATTTCAACTTCAGATGGTGGGATTAAAATGGTATGGTGACCTGAATAAACACTAAAGTAAAAAAATATATGTCTTAATGCGAAAGAAATTAGCAATACATGCAGTGATGGCTTCTTACAATAAAAATATTAAAATTTTCATTAAATATTTTCATTTTATTTAAATATAAATATCAACAATTTCTAAAATGCATTTAAAAATTACTTCAACCTTAAAATTTACATATCAAATATAGAAGATTCATGGGAGAAAGTTAAATTCATCAATAAATTATTCTTTTTTAATTTACGAGTAAAAAAATTTTTCTCTCGTAACATATCAAAAATGTTTTAGCATACTTTTTCTTAAAGAGTTCAGTCCTATCAATAAATACGCATCAATTCCATTTTTATTAAAAACAAAATATCAGTATTTAGCTTTTATAAAGCTTACTTACAATTTCTGTAGAAGCACAAAACAGTCCAGTTGTAATTACTAAATTTGTTGTCATTTCTTTTAAGCATAAAAAAACTTTGGTTGGGAAAACACACTCCAACACCAAAGTTCAAGTATCAACAAAACAAAAAGTGCCATTTTTGTAATAATGCCGGCAAAAAAATATATGAATGAAAATTTTGGCAAGGTCATGACAACTATAAATGCAAACGTTTTTTACACCACTGTAGCAAGAATAGAATAAAAAAGACAAAATTTCTTTAGTTTTTGATATTCGAAACTTAATTATTTTGAGTCAACAATAAAAAAAAGAGGATACCTTTAAGTACAAAGCTTCATGAAAAAGTATTGAAAACTTTAAGATAATAATTGAAACTGTTTTATTATAACACATTTAATTTAAGAAGTACTTCTGGCAAAAATTTTTAAAAATAATCTTAGTCACAAATTATAATAATTTTGATAAAATAATTTTTGTCAATTTGGAGGAAATGTTGTATTAATTTTTTAAAAAAATATTTCCTTTATGTCAACGCATGTGTGAACATTTCATTTATATATTTATTTTGTAATCACTGTTGATCTGATCTTTGAATTTTAGAGATTAAACAGAAATATTAAAACCAAAAGGTTTTTGTGTATGTATTTGGAGAGAAAAGAATGCAACCATTCATAAGATAGTAAAGGAATTTCTTTCGTATTTATCAAGCCTATAGGTTGAAAAGCTATTAAAATGTCTGAATCATAAGAATAAATTGTTAACAATTTCCCTCTAAATGAATTTTCCATCGCTATGGAGATCACAGCTATAGTGACTATATGCAATTCTCATGTTATGAAAATTTTAATTGCTGAGAATTGCAATATATTTTTAGCAGAAAACACAAAAATAGATGATAATTTTAAAATGTTTATTATGCATTGCATCCTTTAATATACTTAATAATATGACAATAACAAAATGTTGATCATCTGCATAATAACACAGTAGAAAAAAAGCACTAAATATAAGAGTAATATAATAGTGATAGAAATAGACTTTCTAAAACATTATTAGTGTGAAAGTCGGAGAAAATTATTTAACTTATTTAGAGGCTTTAAGCAAGCACACCTGTAAAAAGACTAAAAAAAAATAATCAAAAGCATTACATTGAAAATATAAGATTGAAACAACTTAATTTTCTGAATAATTACTACATATATTAAAGTAAGAGAAAAAACTATAAAAATTACTTTTCTATTTTTACCACAATTTTTTTTTTTTTTGCAAAAAGAAAATATCAGGAGTTGGTTCTTAAAAATAGTTGCTTTTGCAGATTTTGTTATTTAATTCTCAGAAACTTCAATAGAAATGTAAAAGACTTCATGCTGCTATACGTTTCAAGTAGAAAACTTTATAAATAAAGTTAACAAGATAAGGATAGAATGAAAACCTCATTCATTCATTGACTAAATTAAAAACATAGTTTAAAATTTCATTTTATAATCTTCTCTTAATTGAACGGATTTTATTCACTATTCTGATTTCAGATATATTTTTTTAATTGCCTCTACCAAATTCAATATAAATCCTCCTTTTGCTGATATAACACATGCAAAAATATCGGAAATGATTCAAACTATTTAAGAGAAAAAAAAAAACTTTACTAATTTAATTGATGTGAGTAAAGTTAAGAAGTTACCTATTCAAACACCATAAGGCAAAATCTAAACAACAGTAAGGATCAAGGCCAAAAGCTATGTGTCTTGATGGATATAATTCACAGGCAAGTTTCATACTTGTACAGAAAAAGGTTGATACTGCATGGGACATCTGAAATATGTTATCTTTTTAAGTCAAAATACACAGACTGAATAAAGTTATAAATATCTAATCCCAATTCATTTGAAACAATATTTAAGGAATACAAATAAAACAGTAAAATATTTTTATACCTTAATACCAGCTAGCATTCCAGTTGGGCTAACATTTAAATCCAAATAAGTTATCATTTCAGTAGTTGGGGTACTATACATGCTAGTTAATTTCTCTTCTGGAATTTCATCAGTATCTAAGAGGAGAGGCCATGACTTTATATCAACAACATTGCCAGCTTCCTACGGAGAAGAAAAAAATTAAAAATCTAATTAATTTAAAGTTAAAAATTCTCATTTATTTACAATAATAATTTCCAAAAAGTTAAAAAAATGTACAATAAGTCATGTTAAATATATTAATTACACAGAGCATATAAATCACAATTAATGAAAAAAAAACACTGAAAGAACTTGAAAAACACTCCTTCTCTATGGTAAATATTTTAATTTTCTAACATTTTTAATGGACATTTTTCAAAAAGTGTTTTTTAGCCGTAATCCTACCTAACATAGTACATCTCACAGATATTCCTGCAAGTTCAGCCCTACATTCATTTTTGAGATGAATTTTATACAAATCAAGTATTGCTCAGCAGCATAAGTAAAAACATCTTGATGCTTTTTTAATGTTTGTTTGCCCTTAAATGAGTGTTTTTTTCTCATTGTAAAAATATAATATATTTCAAATTTATTCTTATCTCTATCAGTTATTATTCATTTTTAAAAATCAGAAATTGGTGGTAAATGAAAAATAATTAACTTTAAAAGTACTACAACAACAGGGAGTGGCAGGTGACACATCAAAGATTGTTTATGGTAAAAAAGTGGTATTTCAGGCACATAGATTTGTCCCCACCATGAACAAATTCATATTTAAGGCAAAAGATTAAACTGATCCTCAGTTCGATTATGTTTTTATAACATAAAATGTGTGAGGGTAACATAAAAATATGTTACCCACATGCAGGATCTTGGTGCTTACCTTAAAAAACCAAGAGTAGATGCATACTATAAACTAATACAGGGTGCGTAGACAGATTTTCCAACAAAAAATAAGCACCTTTTAAGTACTTTTTAAGCACTTTCACAAAAAAAATTCATAATTAGGATCTGACACAAAATAAAAATAAAAATTATTTTTCTTCCATCGTTAAAATTTATAACATAAATTCAATAAATTCTAATTTCTGATAAATATTGCAGTGAAAATTATGCATCGTTTGTAATTTAGAACAACAATCGATACGGCAAAGAAAAAAATATCTTTTTAAAAGATATAAAATTAAGCACTTTTTACAAAAAAAGCACCTTTAAGGTCTTTTAAATAGCGTAAATCAAAAATAAGCACCTTAAAGAAATTTTTAAAAACGCTACGCACCCTGTAATTTAGAATGAAGAAACGAATAAAGCATTTAGACTGAATCCAGTAGACTTTTCTCGTTCAGCGTTTTATGCACAAAACATTTTTCAAAAAGAAATTCAGTTTAATCATTTCAAAAAACACTAAAAAAAAATCTTAAAAAGTAAAAAAAATATCCACTAATGCTTACCAAATACACAATTAGGGACAAAAGTGAAAAAATGATTCCAGCATGATTATTAAACATCTGCACAAGCTTTATTTTTCAGAGAAATGTCTTCATTTACCACATAAACTTGTCATTATCTTTAAAAGTGTTTTTTCTATTCATGCCACTTATCTATAATCATCCCTTCATCATTGTCTATCACCCTTCCTTAATAGGCGCAACAATTAAGAGTAGCCTCAAAATAATTTCAGATGCAATTTACAACTTAGTGCTGAAAATACTTTATAGAAATTAATTTAGCATAGCAAGCAATATTAAGTTAAGAGAGTGAAAAAGTGTTTAACTTTTTTCAAAATTTATGTTACAATTGGTCAAAATATATTTTTACAATTCACTTTTGAATTTGCTAACAATACTAAAACAAAATCTGTCTTATTACTAACTGTGAGACTGGCATACCTTAAGGTATGCCAGTCTCACTGTTTTCTTATCATTATTTGTTTATGTTTACAGTAGTTATTTTTAGCTTCTTATTCTAACACCTTTCAAAATTTAGTTAGGCAGGTCTAAGTACCTCTGAAATAATATTCTAATTGGGGATGGTAAATGGGGTTAAATCTCAAAAATTATTCCTTGACATAGAATGTAATAAACATTTTAGCATAATTTATTTGAATGGCTCATACATTTATAGTTAGTTATTTAACTATTTGAATATTTCAATATTAAATAATCAAATAGTTAGTTTATTTAGGGAGGTAACCTTCACAAAATTAATAAAATAATTATTAATTTACACAAATCTAAAATGAAATTTATATAATTTTTCGCAATTCACAGTTTTGTTCTATTTTAATGAGACAATATGTTTACCATATTTGAAAAACTAATTTTTAACTTTAGATCTGTAGCTGGCAACCTGAAAAGACTAAAAAGAATTTGAAAATTAATTTTTTTATCTGTATTTTTTTTTTAATTGTTATAATTGTACTTGGCGTATGCCATTTGGGTAAACTATTTTTAAGTTTGACCTTGAAACTTAGATTTGTATAATCAGCGAACTTAAAAGCATACCAGAAATTTTAAAAAAGGTATACTTTGATGAAAATTTTTTCTCACTTTTGATGGCTGGTTTGGATTGGAAGGAAATTCAAAAATTAAAAACTCGACAATAAGAGGAAAACAAAATAACAATGTGCTAGAAACTTTACTAGTTGCAAAATAAAAAGTTACCCATATAAACTTTTCCTCTAAAATTTGTGTACATTGACATTTTGGAAATTTCCCTAGTGATTCTTGGTGTGAAAATCATAATAATCTGGTGAGTTTACTTGTTTTTAAGAGGTGACTGACAAAGACTCAGCTCATAATGAATTTTCTGATGTGGTAATTGTAATAAATTAGTTAATTATCAACTTTCAAACTGAGAGATAGAAAGATACATCTAATTGACAATTTACTGATATAAAATCATAACAAATTAGTTAACTTACCTGTTTATTAAACCATGACTTATAACTTAATAGTAATTTTAAATCTGATAGAACAGTAATACTGTAATGCAAATACCAATTATATTAAATTTGTAAATTTTTTTAAATATTTGTTTAAATTGCAAGCTAAGAAATGAAAAATATATCAATCAAAGAAAAAGCTAGTGAATAAGGCGAAAATTACAAAATTAAGAATTTATAGAACAGGAGAAGAAATATTTACAAGTATACTTAAATTACTTACCTCTTCTTCAGCATAATCTGTTCTTTGCTTTGAAATTACGCATATCCGTTCATCCCGTAACACTCTGACAGAAAACACAGCGATTCTACAATGTAAATTTATAAATTTAAGAAAAACATATCAGTAAAATGTATCTCTAGTACCGCACACAAATACAAGACCACCCTATAAACAGAAGTAAGAATTACAGAAAAATCATAACATATTTATATATTTAAAATGGATTACTAAAAATAGAGTATAGTTTTCCAGGATATCTATTTTATAATTTTATAACAAATAATAATGTCATTTCTTATATTAATTTAAAAAAAATAGAAATTACTATACAAGGAGTTTGTTGAATAGTATTTTAATTACAAAAAACACTAATTTTACACAGCATATATAGAACATGAAATTTGAAAAGAAAAATAAGCAACATCAGTTATTATAGATTTTCAAATAATCATTTTTCTTTAAAATATTCTAAATTAGAAAATTATAATCTTTCTATAACAATACTTTTTTAAGAACGAAAACTTTCAAAATATTTACCTTGACCGATTCTTTATGACAAAAGAACATGAATTCCAAGAAAAAGTTTTTTTTTTGTGCAAAACAGCTAACTAAAATAAATTGATAAATAAAATGTTATACACAGGGTATCTGCTACATTTTAAATTTTAAAATTCATGACTTTTCATGATTTTCTATGACTAATTCCAAGAGTTTTTCATGAATTAACAAAGTTACTATTTTCACTGACAAAAACAGAACAATAAATTAAAAAAAGCATTATAATAACATTAATTAAAATTACAGGTATAACCAAAACTGCTATACTCTGCATCTTTATATTTATAGATTTTAAATTTAACAAACAGAGTAAAGAAAGAGTTGAAACAATAAAATAGCTGAGAAAATACAAAAGCAAATAATTTTTTTTCTGTAGAATTATATTCTAAAGAAACTTTTCTTCCTCATCTGAAAGGAAAGAAATACTCCTGATTTTTCTGTTCTCATTTCGGAAGAAAAAAAATTCGCCAATGACTGGTTTGCTTCAACTAGAATTTTAAACTGATGAAATTTTTAAAAAAATAAATAATAAAAATTCTTAAATCACAGAAGAGTTTAAAAGATAATTTCCTCTAGAAATGATGTGTTTTCTTTCATTTTTTTGAAAGAACACCATAATTTTTAAAGAACATGATAAAATAATTTTATATTCTAATAAAATATGCCTGAGTGGTGATTTTGTTAGGAATTCAGATATATGGAACAGGATGAAATTAGGGGGGAAGGGATTCCATTTTAAAAAATATATTTTTTGGAAGTGGCAAAACATGGTTTTGAAGAAAGAAAAAAGCAATTTTGGAGCAGCAAAACAAAGATTCGGAGCATATTTAATTAAAAAAATGAAAACAAGAATTTAATAACAAGAGTTTTTTGCTCATTAATAACATATCTTATTTTTTACCCTTTTTTGAAGGTCCTTGCATAAACAAATTAAGTTTCTTTTTGGCATCTTCCAATGCTGTTAAATATTCTGCTATCCTCGACTTAGCCTCAGATAAGAGGAATAGAATTATTAGGACATAGCATTTTTTTTAAGAAGATATGGATGTCATCGGATTTATGATATCTAGTTCAACATCTATTAAATTTGAATTTTGCCCAAATTTCTGCATTTTCTACATCCAAAGATTTTAAGTCTTTTCCTGTCAAACTAAGAAAGGCAGAACTCTTTAAAAAACGCCCTAACAATCTTAAACTAGAGACACCATTTCATCATGCAACAAGTGAATCAATGGTGTCTCAGTTTGGAAAAGACCTAAAAATTTATCTAATATATCTGAAATATTTCTTAAAAATGAGCTTTTGGCAAAAGCAATTTAAATAAATTCAATATTGAGTGGCTCATACTATTTTTTAAATTAATAATTACTTTATTTAATTCTGTAAAAGATAATTTAAAACTCTAATTAATTTAACTATTAAAGGTTATTGAGTATATTTTTCTTAAAATTTAAATAAATGTTATTTATAGTAGTATATTTAACAAAACATTAACAAGATTAATATTGATCATACCGAATTTATAAAAATACGTAAAGAATTAAGCAAACTTTAAAACATTTATATTACAAATGCTAATTAGTGAACGGCCCCTAAATTTTTTTAATTAAAATTGATTACCTAAGTACAGTATTTCATTCATGAAATAATTAAAAAAATTAAATAATTTTTAAATGCAAATACAATGAGTATATTGAAGCTAAAAAAATTTTGTCAGAAGTAAATTATTATATTATCCCTACAAATCTGTGATAATAAAAAATTTTTATATCAATAGTTTTAAATCAAATCATTAAGAGATGAATTATAGTATTTTTAAATGACAAATCTGAAAAACATAAGATTTTTTTGCTGCTTTAAAAATTCTGAAAGCCCCTCTCTTCATACTTATTTAAAATCTTGCATCTTAACATTATTAAGTTTTTTCCTTGTTGGGATGATACAATGAAGTGTATGCTCAGATTTTAAAAAAAAATTGTTGTTTTATTTTTAGGAGCAAGCAGATAAAAATATATTTTGTGAATTGATAAAAGGCTATTTTATTTAATATATTTTCGTAAGTATTTTTTCATAACTATACAGTAAGACAATTGATAGTTAATCAACTTCTCCAATTAACCTAAACAAGGATAATATTTGCTTTTCAAAGTTGTTAAGCAATATTCTAAGATTAAAAAAAAACAATTTTTTTAGACATCTTTTTGAAAACCTGGAAAATATATATTTTATTAATGGATAGCATATGCTTATTTTAAGATAACAATTATTAAAAAATAATCACCAAGCCAATTATATGATACTTTGAAATTTAATGAGCGTAACTAACATAATCAATGAGAAGTTTTCATGTTCTATGCAGCTTAATAACTTTGAATGCATAAATAAACGGGCAAATTCAATTATAGTTTGAAAAATTGGATTATAGTTTTAAAAATTAGAAATATTAATTTACAGGTGAGACATTCCTTTGTAATTACGAAAAAAAAAATTTTTACAACAGAACTGTCTCTACTCAGAAAAAAAAATTGTGACGCCCTTAAAGTATTCTTTTTCAGCATTGCTTCTAAGTAAATGAATTGCTTCTTATATTAGATTTTTGCTTTGCCTATAATATTTAAATAGGTATACTTTATTTTTATTTTCTGAATTTAATTTCTAAAAGCAAACTTGAAATTTTTTCTTCTAATTTTATTTTACCATTTCTTTTTTACATTTTATCTCTTAAACATTAGTGACTATTAGAAGGGAAGATTTTGCATTTAAGGGTCACAAATAACCACCTTAAGATAATCAAATAAATTTTAGCTTCTAATTTAGTTTCTATACTTCATAATTAAATGATGTTTTTTTTGCATGGGGCCTATAAAGATGGGGAGATTACTGCCTTTTCACTCATCTTGTCTACGTAATAAAATAGAAAACAAGGTTAACAAATTTCAACACAAAAATAATTCTTTAAAAAAATTAAAATTTTATAATTATTAAAAAAATTATCATCACTGGCACTAAGTATTGAGCCCTCATTTGCCCCATACGACAGATTTCAGGATAGCTGAAGATCTTAAATTAGCGAAAGTTTTTGAAAATATGTTCACAGTTTTGGCCGACTATTGTAGGAAAACGGATTCTATTTTGCGTTAGGCTATTAGAATGGCTAACGCTAACTAATGATAAACTAATTCTTATTTTACAGCCGTAACTCTTTAAGAGGGATCAAGGGTAAAAGGGTATTGGAACGCTAACGATTTCTGACAAAGATCTTGAAGCGTTAAAATTTGAATTCCGAGTATCAATTTCTTGCAGTGCAAAAAACTTGTTTTTTTTTGGGGGGGGAACACTTTTTGAGGATGGCTGAAGATCTTTAATTGACGAAAGTTTTTGAAAATAAGTTCACACTTTTGGCCAACTATTGGAGGAAAACGCTTTGAATCTAATTTGCGTTAGGCTATTAGAATGACTTATGAATGACTTAGAATGAATGAGTTAACTAATGGTAAACTAATTCTTATTTTATAACCGTAACTCTTTAAGAGGGATCAAATGTATTGGAACGCTAACGATTTCTGACAAAGATCTTGAAGCGTTAAAATTTGAATTCCGAGTATCATTTCTTGCAGTGAAAAAAACGTGTTATTTGGAGGGGGGACAGTTTTTAAGGATGGCTGAAGATCTTAAATTGACGAAAGTTTTTAAAAATAAATTCACACTTATGGCCGACTATTGTAGGAAAACGGAATCCAATTTGCGTTAGGCTATTAGAATGTCTACCGTTATTTTATTTATAATAATTTTTTTCTCTATTTAACGTTGTGCAGTATTTATAAATAGGCTGCATTTTTTATTCGCTGAAAGTATTAAATTACAAAGGATACAACTTAAAATTTTTTCACTTTAAATTTATCAAATGTAATTATTTTCTGAGTTCGTTATAATATATCTGATTTTAACCAATTATATTTAATTTAGAATATGCATTTTTCGGGGTAGGGGATATTATATATACATATAGATAGATATAATTTATTTTAATGAAACGATTAAAAACTGACTTTACCAGTTTACATTACTTACCTTTAAGAATCAAAACGGTGGAAATTTGCAGACATTCTCTGACTTCAATAATTCAATTTTGCTGCTAAAAAATAATATATGTTAATAAAAAAATATTATATAGCATCATTCGTGAAAAGTTACATAAAACCCCATAACAAATCAATACCTCTGGGGGTACTGAATAAGGAGATTGATCGTTCAGGTCATGACAAATTACGATCTATTGATGGATGAATGGTTCCGCCCTGTAAAACTGGCTGTGACGTGTATTAGTGGCTTAATTTATATTCTTGGCTTTAGATCACGCCACTGAAAAACAGGAAACGCACCCTCTCAAAAATCAAGTGATTTGAAGAATTAAAGTTAAATGTAAGGGGAGAAATTGATGATGTTTTTAGTTATACCTTAGTTTAGTTATGGCAACAGAAAACTAATCCCTTCACAAAAATCAAATTCGTGAAAATACAAAACCACATTTAAGTAGCAATTCTGCTTATACGCGCATCAATTTAATCAAATGCGGGAGCAGAAAAAAAAAATCACGCTTTTTTTCCCGTAATAAAAAATATATAAGTACATAAAAAAAGGTGTAATACAATATAGACCTTGGTAGCATAAAAAATAATACTGGTAAAATCTTCAGTCGACCAGCTAATTATTTGAAGAAAAAAAATGATAAGGAACAAAGCCCAACTAAATAGAATACATCGATTAACCTATTAATAGGCCTACTTTTGTTCTTTTAATACAGTTTAGACAAAAAGGCAAAAAGAATTTCGTCTGTAAGCAAAATATTTTTCAGATAAAAGTTTATCTGTCAACAGGCTTACTAGGGTAGAGCATTCCTGGTTAACTTTGGAGGGGCAGACTGCCCTCAACCCGCTCGCTATGCCCATTTTTGGGGCCAAGTTCATCACTCCAAATTAAACATTTTTTATGAATATTTTAAAAATAATTTAAATTAAAAGCTAAATTTTTTTAACCAGGTATTTATTGGGTGGAGGGTAGGATTAATAACGATTATTCACAATGGCCAAACAACATTCTAAGAGGATTAACAAACATTTTACAATGGAATGTTTAGATTTGGATCGTTTCATGATTAGAAAAAGCTTGTTTTGGTTGAAATTTTTTTTCAGGGGGGGGGGGTTGAAAAATTTTAATTTAAATTTTAACTTTAGGGGTCTTAAAAGGGTTCACTGCGAAAGTATGGAAACATTTTATGATTTCAATCAGTTCTAAGCACACAGAAAATAAAATTCCTTTCCATCTGCATTATTAAAAAAAAGCTATGAGCGGTTCTTAGCAAAGAGATTATTTTCTTTAGAACAAAAACATTTTGGTGTTCCCACGTTATTTGAATCCCTCTGGATATAGTTCTATTGAAAACGAATTTTTAAAAACAAATTTTAATTGTAAAATTCAATTTTACAATTAAAATTGTTTGTTTAATTGTAAAGTTCAAAGTTTTAGCGGCAGCCAAATTCGACCGTCGAAATTGAGGAGACTTTGGAGACTTTTTTTTGAGGAGACTTTTTTTAAATATAAGTTTTTAACGGTAGGCCAGACGACTTTCGGTGGGTTAATTTTAGTCTCTTTCTGGTGGGATGACAGACAAATTTTTTTAAGATAAGTGCTATCGTTATGAGAAATACTTAGTTATAATTTTAGGTTGGTTAACGAGAAGTTTAGATAAAACTGTATATATAGCTCATTAAATTTGTTTTCGGGGGGGGGGGGAGCTCAAATACAATACATTGGCTTCAATTTTTCTTCTCAATTCAAACGTTTTCAGAGGAGTGTTAAGAAAAATAAAGGTTTTGGTAAGCTACCGATAATCAACAATGAATGATCTAAGCTTAAGCGCTAAGGTTTCATAAATTTGTTTTTACCGTACCTTTTGTTTGGGGGGGGGAGTGGGGTCTAGTGGAGGGTTTCTGCTTTAATGATTATCTATGATGAATTAATATTTTGTCGCAAAATTCAGTGTCAACTATACACTCTTCATTTAATGCTTAGAAGGAATTAGCGAAACATTTAAGTTAAAAGTTTTATTTCTATCACCTATGCAATTTTTTGGGGTGGTAAAAGAAGCACTTCCTTATTATTAGTATCTAATGGTTCGTACAAAGGGAAAGAGCTTATTTAGATTTGGTAAGCATATCGGGGGAAGAGAAATTTTAAATTCAGTTAAATTTGGTTGGAATAAAAAGGTTTAAAAAGTATATTAATGAAATATTATCAATTATTTGTCTGTGGGATAACTTGGTATATAAACTAATGGTAAACTAATTCTTATTTTATAGCCGTAACTGTTTAAACGGGATCAAGGGAAAAGGGTATTGGAACACTAAGGATTTCCGACAAAGATCTTGAAGCGTTAAAATTTGAATTCATAGTATCAATTTCTTGCAATGCTAAAAACAAGTTTTGGAGGAGGAAAAGTAGTTTTTGAGGATGGCTGAAGATCTGAAATTGGCGAAAGTTTTTGAAAATAAGTTCACACTTTTGGCCGACTATTGGAGGAAAACGCTTTGAATCTAATTTGCGTTAGGCTATTAGAATGGCTAACATTAAGTAGCAAAATAAGATAGGTTTCTTGCTGAAAAAAAGCTGGTTTTTCTTTTGAGTGATGGTGAGTTAAACAATCTCCTTATATTTCTAGCGAACTGTGCTACTAGGATTGAGGTAAAAAAGTTTTTATGGAAGCTAACAGTTATATGAGACTAATTTTTTGTGAAAAAAATGGAATTGGAAGAGTTTTACCAGAAAAACTTGTTAAAATGGTAATTGTTCATTTGTCTTAAGTTCCGACCCTTGCCAGTTTTGCAAATTCGTGATTGTTGCACTTTCAGTAAATCCATAACTACACTGATGGAAACAATTGAAAAGAGGAAAATTTTATTTAAAAAAAAATTAGGAAACATCTATACGCGAATGAGGGATCAGATGTGGGCCGGGATAACCCGATTGATAGGATGTTGGATTAAGGTTTTTTTTTTTTTTAAATTTGATAATTTGTTTCAAATAAATAAAGGTTTTTAATTCGTTTAGCACTTAAGTTTAGTTAATTGGGGTTAAAACTTGGTTTGAGTGAAACTTTCATTTTGGGGTGTAATGATGAAAGTATAGATGTACTCTATTTTATTTACTCTCTACAAACATTTCTAAACAAATTTGTATATTTACGGATTAAAACTTGTTCTTGTTATTAATTTTTATTTATCATAATTTTTTCTCTATTTAATGTTGAGCAGTATTTATAAATATGTTGCATTTTTTCTTGGCTGAAGGTATTAAATATACAAAGGATACCACTTAATATTCCTTCGCTTTAAATTAATCAAATGCTCAAATTTTCTGAGTTCCTGATAATATATCTGGTCAAAATAATATCTGATTTTAACCGGATTTTTAGAATATGCATTTTTTGGGGGAGGGGATATATACATTACATATATATTACATATATATTATATATAGATAGATATAATTTATTTTAATGAAACGATTAAAAACTAACTTTACCAGTTTACATTACTTACCTTTAAAAAATCAAAACGGAGGAAATTTGCAGACATTCTCTGACTTCAATAATTCAATTTTGCTGCTAAAAATATGTTAATAAAAAGATATTATACAGCATCATTCCTGCAAAGTTACATAAAACAGAAATTCTCTCATTTAAGACAGTTTTAATTTATTTACCATGTAGAATAAGTTAAGTAAAACTAGAATTTCTTCAACAAAAAAAATAAATTAAGGAATTTTATGGATATGCCATGTTATAAGAATTGCAGCTGATCTATGAATTTATATGAAGGCTGTAATAGGCTTTTGATTGGTGCTAATTTTTTCTAATACATAAGGTTTGAATATGGAATTGTTTATTGCTAAAATGCTGCATTGTATAATTTATAACTTCAAATTAAACTCTACCAAATTTAATTTTCTTAATATTGTTTTTATTTATCTGTAACTTACAAATGCTAATTTCGCAACGCTAGAGTTTATTCTAGAGCTACAAATCAGGTTTTCATGAAATTAAGAAAAATGTTAGCATTATTTCGAAAAAAATAAGAGCATGTATTTTTTTTCCTTTGAGAAACATCTACTCAAATTTCTCTGAATCTGAAATTATTGTAGACGCCGGTTGTAGTTTTTTTTATATATCTGGGAAATAAGACTCTGATTTTGCGAGTAAATAAAAACACAAAAGCGACTTTTTTTTAAGAGTTTTAGTTTTCATGAGATATATTTTATAGAGGGTCGTTTTTCAGATTAAAAATATTGTTAAGGGGGTTCGTTTTTAAGATAAAATAATTTGAGCAGGGTTCGTTAATGGACCCAAATTTTTCTTAAAATGAACCGTGAAAAGAAAATGTCAAATATAATCGTCAAAAAAATGTATTTAAAAAAATTAAATTAGCAAGTAACTAAATTAAATTTAATTTTAAAAATTAATAGTTTTATAAAAATTAAAATTAGAGCGTTACTTACTTGTGCAGCTGAAGTTTTAATTCTTCAGAATAACCAAAACCTTCAGCATTAAGTTGCGTTGGTTCTTAAATGTTTCCATAACAGGTTCAGCATAGCTATTGAGCCCCAGTTCTTCCTATTAATTAAAATGCAGTAAAGATAGCAAAAGACTAAGCAAAATCTGTAAAATTACGTTCTATGGGAATAATCCATAAGCAAAGGAAAAGACTGAAGAATGAGTGAAAATGATGACATAAACGAAATTCGATATGAGGTACGTCAAAATATATGACAAAGAAATGGGAAAAAAGCCCATTAACAAGTTGAAATAAAATAAATGAAGACAAACTCTAAAAAAACGATGAAAAATAAGATCCAAAAAAAAAAATTAAAACGAGCATCCAGGAAGCAATGGCAAATAAGTAAAAAAACAACGGAGAACAAGCATCAAGGAAACGATGAAAAACATTAAGGAAACGTTGAAAACAAGCACCAAATGTACAATAAAAAACAAGCAGCAAAGGAAACGATGGAAAACAAGCAGCAATGAAACAATGGAAAACAAGCTGAAAGGTAACAGAAAACAAGCCTCAAGGAAACGATGGAAAACGAGCATTAAGGAAATGAAGGAAGTCAAGCACCAAAAAACAATAGAAAACGATCAATAAGATTAAGGCAAGAAATAAGACCAAGAAAACGGTGGTACATAAAACGATATATTACGTAATCTGTTCCACGAGAAGTATAGTGCGCCAAAAAAAACGGAGCATGTACAAAATTGGTTTAGAGGTACGTCTAAAACATATCACAAAGGAATGGATTGGATAGAAAACTCTTAACAAGTTCAAATAGAATAAAGGAAAAGAAATCTCAAGAAAACGATGATAAATAAGGGCCATGGAAACAAATAACAATAGAAAACAAGCACCAAGGAGACAATGGAAAACAAGCACAAATGAGACAATGGAAAACAAGCACAAAGGAAACAATGGAAAACTAGCACCAAGGAAACAACAAAAAAAGCGCCGGAAACAACAAAAAAACACCAAGGAAACAATGGAAGACGAATACCAATGGGACAATAGAAAACAAGCTCCAAGGAAACAATGGAAAACTAGCACCAAGGAAATAATGGATAACAAGCACCAAAGAAACAATGGATAACAAGCACCAAGGAAACAATGGATAACAAGCACCAAGGAAACAATGGATAACAAGCACCAAGGAAACAATGGATAACAAGCAACAAGGAAACAGTGGATAAAAATCACCAAGGAAACAATGGATAGCAAGCACCAAGGAAACAATGGATAGCAAGCACCAAGGAAACAATGGATAGCAAGCACCAAGGAAACAATGGATAACAAGCACCAAAGAAACAATGGATAACAAGCACCAAAGAAACAATGGATAACAAGCACCGAGGAAACAATGGATAACAAGCACCAAGGAAACAATGGATAGCAAGCACCAAGGAAACAGTGGATAACAATCACCAAGGAAACAATGGAAAACAAGCACCAAGGAAACAATGGATAACAAGCACCAAGGAAACAATGGATAACAAGCACCAGGGAAACAATGGATAACAAGCACCAAGGAAACAATGGATAACAAGCACCAAGGAAACAATGGATAACAAGCACCAAGGAAACAATGGATAACAAGCACCAAAGAAACAATGGATAACAAGCACCAAGGAAACAATGGATAACAAGCACCAAGGAAACAATGGATAACAAGCACCAGGGAAACAATGGATAGCAAGCACCAAGGAAACAATGGATAGCAAGCACCAAGGAAACAATGGATAACAAGCACCAAAGAAACAATGGATAACAAGCACCAAAGAAACAATGGATAACAAGCACCAAAGAAACAATGGATAACAAGCACCAAAGAAACAATGGATAACAAGCACCAAAGAAACAATGGATAACAAGCACCAAAGAAACAATGGATAACAAGCACCAAGGAAACAATGGATAACAAGCACCAAAGAAACAATGGATAACAAGCACCAAAGAAACAATGGATAACAAGCACCAAGGAAACAATGGATAGCAAGCACCAAGGAAACAATGGATAACAAGCACCAAGGAAACAATGGATAACAAGCACCAAAGAAACAATGGATAACAAGCACCAAGGAAACAATGGATAACAAGCAACAAGGAAACAGTGGATAACAATCACCAAGGAAACAATGGAAAACAAGCACCAAGGAAACAGTGGATAACAAGCACCAAGGAAACAGTGGATAACAAGCACCAAGGAAACACTGGATAACAAGCACCAAGGAAACAATGGATAACAAGCACCAAGGAAACAATGGAAATCAAGCGTCAATGAAACAAAGGAAATTAAGCGTCAATGAAACAATGGAAAACGGACAGCATGAGAATGATGAAAAACGAGCACCAAGGAAATACTTATTCTGAGATGTTATTAAATGCAAATTTTACATCGTTTACTATATTTGAGAGAGCATGCTTACCATACATCGATTATATAAACTCACCTTTTATAGAGAACACTCACCCCCATTATCAACGATGTTTAGATAGTAACTTTTCTCGTTAGAATATAAAAATCTTACTTGTTCATCACTTCAATAACGGTCCTGAAAAAAGGTAAGATTTTGTTATGATTGATATTCCACCTTGTATTTACAACTAGTAGAAGAGATAACTCAAAACTTAAAGAAAATAATTAATTTTAATGAGACGGAAAATATATTTTTATATTTTGTCCCTCTAGACATTCAACACTTGGATTATAACTAGAAAGTCGTAAATTTATTATAAACATTTTGCTACGAACGTTAAATAGTTAAAGCAAAATTACATTAGTACTTCGTATATAATTTGAGCATTTTTGAAATAAATCTATTGTGTCTTTTGAAGCTTATTTTTCCTAAGGGCAAAAAATAGATCGGCTAAATTATTTTGTGTTGCTTATTTCAGCCTGTAATAGAATTCTTTTATTTTATTTCCAAAAAATTAGAATAAATTTACATGCATTTTTTTCTACTATAAAGCAATTTTCCATATAAGAGATCATTGCAAAAATATCTTTCTTACAATTACTGAAACAAATCTCCTATAAATTCTTAGTTCTGCAACACACATTTTGAACCACGCACACCTTCAAAAAATTTCTTTCTAACGTAAATTCACAATATTGTAGCAAATCATATATTTTTTACTTTTGCATTTTTGCCAATCTTTTCGTTGTTGCCGGAGAATTTTTTCTAGCAATAGCAAAATGTATCCATTAATACTTATGCTTTGTCTAATTTAACAACTATAAATATGATTAAAAAAATTATTCTCTCCACGGCGTAAAACAGATATAAATAACTATTAGTTACATGTTCATGCGTTTAGTGTTAGCTAAATAAAAAACAATATTAACTGATATTGCTTTTCCACTGTCACTTTATTCGAGAAATATTATATAATTTCAGATTTTATATATATATATATATATATATATATATATATATATATATATATATATATATATATATATATATATATATATATATATATATATATATATATATATATATATATATATATATATATATATATAGTACTCACTCAAGCAAACATTTCTTATCAAAGTATGCATGGTCGAAAACAAAACGCAAAAAAGCTGGCACATTTGGAAAGTTGTTTCATGCAAACGAGAAAACTCCATTCCTGCTGCGAGTTATTATTTGCATGTTATGGGAAGAAGAGCCTTTAGCTTGGTGGTCCTTTAGCTTTGCCGCCGCGCTCGCCAGATCTCTCATGTCTCGATTTCATTCCGTGGGGGCAGTTGAAGGCTCTTATGCATAAGACTCCCATTGAATCTGTAGAAGAGCTTGTCTTCAAGCTTTCGGCAGTTGCAGGGGAAATTCGCGATATGCCTGGTGTGTTTCAGAATGTTCGCCTATCTTTTCTTCGCCGTTGTACTGCGTGCTTAGCCGTTGCCAGCCACTTTTTTGAAAGCTTATTGTAATCACATCCCATTAAATTTGCTTTTATAACTTAACTTCATCATTCTCTGTGTGTTTTTGCCTCATATAAGAACATAACTTTTGACTCCCTCTAACGGTTTTGGGTTTTGTTTTCGACCATGCATTCTTTGATAAAAATTTTTTGCTTGGGTGTGCATTATAACTTCCTAAAATTTTGCCCATATTTTATGAATCACCCTGTATGTATATATATATATATATAGGGTGAACTTTCATGGGTGAATGACAAGTTGAGTTAAAGAAAGGTGAGTTAGTCAGTTCAGATAATTTAGAATAATGCTGAAATATTTTCAAGATATGAAAAAAATTAGGAAAAGAAATTACAAAATTTAACTACTGCGTTCATACTGAAAAAGCCAATCGTGATCTGGATGCATTGTGAAAAAATGATTTTCAGCATTTGAAAAGCTTAATGTTTTGTTTTAAGTTTATCGGAACTCTATCTGCACTTGGTAGTTTTTAAACTGTATTTAAATTACTACTATTTACAAGGCTAGATTTAGGCTCGATATAGCCACAACTGGATCTTGCGCCAATAGCTCCAAACTAATTAACTATCTGTACTTGAAATTTTAAATGCTCATATCTTGGTGAAAAAGAATATGCAATAACGGGTTAAGTGACCTATTGTTTTCGGAAATTTTCTTTTATCTGCTGCAATTTTACGACTGTGAAGACTGAAATGAAAAATAATAACTGAATTATTTTAAAACAACGATTTTGTTTTGCTACGGTAACCAATTAATTGAAAAAACGACATAATATTACGGTAAACCAAATTCGATTAATACATGATAGTATGCTGGAATATGATTATCAAACTTACCCAAAAAATTCCAAGAACATTTGATATTGATTCAGCAAAGGTTAAGTTGGTGAATTTTCTAAAGATTGATTGATTGCGTTCCTTTTTAACCCTTTCATTTAGCATTACACACAACGCGAGATAACTGCACTTCCATAAACTGAACTAAAAAATTCTAAGATATTTATTAATTTCACCTGAAACAAAACTTATTAGTCGTACATTGATAACAATTAAGTGATAAAATATTTATAAATATATTTATTGCAAAACATTTTCTGTGTAAGTAGATATATGACTTATCACTCTTATAACATGTGATAGGCAACAAAAATTTATCATAAATTTGGCAATTAAAAAAAGCGAATTTTAATTATAATAAAAATTTTATTATGAAAAAAAATTGATTAAAAAAACTAGTTTTGAAGTTTAGAGAAACTGTAACAGTTAAAAATTCTAACAACAATTTATGTGTTAATCATACATTCTTCATTCACTCATTCTTTCAAAAAAATTACAGCCTTTTTTCAAAATTTGACCATTAAAACATGTACTTTAAAACTAGATCAATTAAGTTTTTTGTAAGAGAATGCATGTTCTCTTAGAACATGAATTGAAAATTCCAAATTAACAAATCCAACGCCCAATCTTTGGAGTAGCTCACTTTCATAATTCATATACATTCAGGATATCCATCAAAGAGAATTTATCGGATACATATTAAGTTAGCAATGCATTCACGTGGGTTTTTCATAAACTAATAATATAGGGAGACTGCTTTATGGGGGTTGGTAGAAGTAGCCATTAACTTGTCATGTGACGGATATTCGACATACCTCAATATTTGACGTGGACGAATTTATTTGTCTTGGATTTGGACAATATATTGAACTTAAAAATAGTAAAAATAAATTGAAAAGGTCAAACCGTAAATTTATTTCTTGAGCATTAATTACTCTACTTATACAATTGTTTAAACACTCTAAAATTTAGTAGTAAATTTCACAAATAAAAATTCAATCATCACTTCAATATAATAGACGATTATTTTATTGAAAAAAGTTTATGCAGGCATGTGAAAGTTGGAACAAAACTGAAAATATTTAGAAACTACATGGTTAGATTATTTCGCTTCTCAATTATTGAATTTTTTTTCCTCAATGTGCTGTTTTTTAATACATATTTTTTTTAATGTTTACATTATTTTATTGAATTACTATTCTGTCTTAACAAAATTTGCTGAATTGTGTGTAAGAAATATAAGATGGTAAAAACCACTACATATTTCTTTCACAATTGTAGGAAGCAATTTTTTAATAGATAACTTAAACTATTAATGTCCGTATTCTGCCATTTGCGTTCATACAAAAAATTTGTTTACTGAAAAAAAATGCTAGTGCTTGCATGTTTCAACAAAGTTCATATTTCCATAGTAGTCGATTAAGGTTGAAATCTGTTATTTAAAGCAGTAAAAAGTCAAAAACGAAATCCCTAATCACGAAGGTGGGTTTGAAAATAAAATTATGCTTCAATATTGAAAGAAACAGAAGTTAAAAGACGATGAAATAGGTTTCATCAGGCAATCAAACCGACTTTTAAGTTTTATCACGTCATCATGGATGAACACTACTGATTTTTCACACTTCGATAAAAATTTTTAATGATTACTCTCTTAAATATTAACTCACGTACCCTAATGTACTTACTTTTTATTTCATTTTTGACAAGGATTTCATAATTATGCATTAAGAGTGGTTATTACAGAATATCCAGTACGATAGGGGAAAAAAAGAAACACCCTGAATAACTTTTATCCATCTCTCTGAAGTGGATGAAAGTCCTCAATTATATGGATCTAAGTCATAGCACTGCAATAAAAGTAACGTGAAGAAAGTGCAAGTATTTATTAACAACACTGTTTATGAAGAATCTTGCGCATCAAGTGGTTTCATAAAATTTGTAATGCAGAAACCATCAGAAGAGCAAAACAGAAACCGATTCATTTGCAAATTGAAAAACGTAAATGAAAATGGGTTTGTCATGTTCTATGTAAACCTGAAAATTTTAAAATAAGTCACGTTTTTGTTTGGAACCCTCAGAGCAAAAGAAAAAGAGGGAAACATAAAAGTACTTGGTGCTGGATGATTGTAAACGATAGGAAAGACTTGAAGATAGGAAAAATATCTGGCCATAAATAGAGTCAGATGGAAAGCTCGTGATAGAAGCCCTATGCTCCAATTCGGAGTAAAAAGAATATGTAGTATGTATGTATGAATAACTTTTATTCCCTAATGATCAGATTTTCACATACTAGGACTCAATCTTAATGATTTGAAGTGGTGACCTCAAATCTGTTGATTAGTTAGTACAGATGATATTTTTAAGTTACGAAATCTGTCATAAAACGTACTTTATCTAAATAAAGATACTTCTTATTTCGCCAGATTTGGATTCCTGACCCTCAAAATGAAAGGGTTTACCAGCAATCTGGGACAAGATCCGTATAGTTTGGTCGGGAGAGCTGTAGTAAGCTTGAATCCCTTAATGTTAATTTTACTTTTTGCGTATTTCGCCACATCTCTAGAGCTTTTTAAGCGAATTTAAAAAACTCTTGCACACAAATATAAAATTCGTTTATTCAAAGATAAATCCATGCAATCTATATAATTATAATAATTTTTTTATAATAATTATTTATTTTTTTACATTTTATTTATCAATAGTCGAAGAAATTTTGAATTGTAAGGTATACAAATTGTAGTGTATGTATATAGCGTAACATTACACACGATTCTTTCCTTAAGAGCAATGCAACTTTTTAAGAGATATTTGAAAAGGGGTGGGGGTGGGGAATTGCTGCTGCCTTTTCCTATTTTATTAGTCCATGGCTGGTTTAAAACCTTTGAGTTGAATGCTTTGCTAACTATGAAGTTCCCTGGACACTTTCTATTTATGAAAACACATAAGTATTACAAAATATCTCCAGGTAAAATATTCAGTTTCACACTTAGGAAATCTAAATTGCACATTAAAGCAGAATTTTAAATGTAGAAATGTAAACATATAATAGAAGTTCACAATACATTAATGGAAATTTTCTGAACATTAAAAAAATTTCACTTTGTAATCCAAACTTCCAGAGGAATATTAGTTTTTAATCCAGGAATACACAGATCCTTAGCTTATATATTGAAATCACAAGCCAAGAACCACACTATGATTGCAATTTTTTGTGTGTAATAAATAAAAGTTTAAGAGAAAATTGAACTTTCTTTTCAATAAAGAAAATTAACTAAAATTATAAACAAATATATATAAATACCTAGAAAATAGAATGTTTCGAAATTTCCTATTAGCACCATTACGCATTTTTACTGATTCAGTATTCTATTCTGAAAAAAAATTTGCTATATTTACTTATTTTTAGAAGATATCTTAAATAATTGTAAATTAAAAGATAAAAATTGGCTCAAAGTTCTGATTTTCTAAGCAAACAACATGATTAGATAAACATCCGAAAAATGACACCTTTTACAAATTTTGGAAGCATTTTTTCGCTTTATACATGAGGTTAAATTTATTTTTGAGTTTATTTCATAAAATAGAGCTAAATTTATTGAAGGAAACATAGCTATGCATTAAAAAATATGAATACTTTTGAACTACTCTTACTGCCTTGCTCCATCAACTCTTCAAGAAATTAATATATCATTGAAACATTCTATTTTCGAAAAGCAGATATTGTAAAATGAGTAAAGAAGAAATAGCACTAGCTTTAATTTCTCCAATTATAAACATATATTGAATATTATAAACCATAACTTTAAGAATGCTAAATATAGAAAGTTTCATGTTTTAATAAACGTTAATTCCTCTAGTTTTGTTTTCATGGGAGTATTGTTTGACCCTTAGAAAGCAGCAAACATTATTTTATTCTTTCAAAATTTATTTGTAAATTTTTTATATTTCAAAACATTAGATAGAATAGAATAGATACAATAATATGGAAAGAATTAAATATTCTTAGAGAGTAGAATAGTATTGATATAAAATAAATTGAATAGAAAAGGGAAATTTAAGAAGCTTTAATGTCTTCCTATTTCAAAGATTATTTTGATAAGTCCGAATTTTGTGTTTAATATTAAGTTGACGTTGGTAAGATGGTTATGCTTTCTGAGGAAGTTACTAACGTCCTAAGAAACAAAAGCCACAAGAACCAAGAAACCTACGATAAATATTATAAAATAATGAGTAAATATCTCAGCCCACAAATAAAATGATAGTTTTCTATTCATTACTTAATTACAATTTTTTACTTTCTCTTTATTATAAATCAGTATTCCTTGAAAAAAAATCAAATAAAAATTTATTCACAATGAAATTTGCAATATTTGGCTGACTGTTATGACAACCCTCTCCATTAAGGATCATAAAAAAATGGAGCTAGATATTTTACAGTGAAAATGTTCGAAAAAAACAGATAAGACATAACATTATGCCTTAAGAAAAAATTCAACAAGTTATGACAATAAAAAATAAGCTAAGCTTGTGCTTAGCTTATGAATAAATATTGCTTTAAATCTCATATAACCTGCTAACTTCTACATTGAGAATGCATTAAAAATACACTAAATAAAAGCATTAGAAAAGCATTAAAATGCACTGAAACATGCAAATTAGATAAAACTATTAACATAATTTATATCCTAAATTATGAGAGGATTGTCATTGTCAGAAAAACATATTAGAATCGATTTAAATAGTCTAACATCAGTTTCATTGGTTTATAAAACACAAAAAATTCCAACTTTCTTTCTATAAACAAGTTTCGAGTCTTTTGAATAGATTTAAGTCTACAGTTCTCTACAAGCCCAATAGTGAGCTAAACGAAGCATCAGAAGTTATTAGTAATTCAATCGAATGGTTAGCAGTTATGACACTATTTAATAGTTAGCAATTATGGCAAAATTTAAAAATTAACAGTTAAGAAACAATTTATTGGTCAACAGACTTAATTTCATAATTAACTATGAATTTGAGTCATAACAGTTAAAACTTATGCCTCAATTCAATAGTAAGCATTATAATTTAAAAAATAGGAAGCTATTTATAACTGAATCTAATATGTTTTGTGTATATGTAGAAGTAGTAATATGTAGAAGTGTATTTTAATTCATTCAATGAAATTAATAGCAACAACTTCATTAAAATGCCACTTCCAAAATTTTTAAATGAGTAAACTAAAAAATAAACTAAAAACACTAAAACTTTTCACTTTGGAAAAACAAATGCATTGGAATGCAAATTTTGGAACAATTTCATTATTTTCTTTAATTTTCGTAAGTTTCTACAATTTTTTGTAAAGTATAAATAGATAATTAAAATCGTAAATACAAAAATAACAATAGGAAAAACAAATTATTTTGATTCTAAATAGCTTAGAAAGATGTATTTTTTAAACTAAAAAAAAACAGAGCTCAAACTCAATACTATGGTGATTAGTCATTACAATTAGAAACTCCTTATATTCATCAAAAGAATATTTTTACTATTAAAGAAACTGAATGTTAAATGTAAATATCATTAATTACTAAACAAATTTTAAGGAAAGTTTTTCCGAACATAGCATTTGTTTTTCCATACATTAATCATATAAATATAACAGTTCAAAGACAGAAAGTTCCAGGATATAAAGCAACCAAAAGTGTGCTAAAAACACCACTACACATGATACCTTTATTTTTATTATTTAAATATCTATTCGAAAACTGACAAACCCTAAGGAATTGTTTTATTCTTTGAGTGTTAAAGTACCTAAAATTGGGTACTGGAAATATTCACCCTATCGGATATCCAGAATGCATATGTTTTTCCCATGGAGAAATCAAGATACTTTTTTCTTTATAAAAGGAGACAACATTTTTTAATCCAATAACATTTGTTATAATACAACAATGAAGACATTGCGAACGCCGAATAAATATTGAAAAAACTAAAATTCAATTTTCAAATATCGCGTTAAGAAACGGCATACCGTCCATCTTGATTCTTGTGTCACTGCTAAGACTTAGTGGAAAATGAAAATTTCAGGTAGGAATTTCGGAAAATTGAGAATATGTTTTAAATTGGTTGAGTTTTTACACCACCCTGAAATATTGAAAAAGTTTATTTAATCCTTTATAGCGCCATTTTTTTATAATTATATTATGTTAAAATACTTTTGGGATTAAGATTTATTTATGAAAATAAATTCCTTTAGCTAAAATCAATCGGATTTTAAGATTATTATTATTTTTTTTTTTTTGGTGGATGGTACTATACAGATTTTGCTATTAACTCGACCTTTGTGTTAGTAAATAACCGAATTTATAAATTCTGTGTTTGTAACTACAAATGAATTAAATGAGAAATGACGAAATGAGCGAGCGCATACCACTCAAGAGAAAATAGCTCTCTAGTATTGGCCTCACTTCTTGACCCTACGCAAACCTTTACTGTTAACCACAATTATGTGGTACAAAACTCTATTGGTATTCTTTTTACGTTCTGAAGTTATCAAAAAAATGGCCGCATATATCATAGATGGAAAAATAGCTTCTCATAGACATTTAAAGAGTATTGAAGTAGGTGGGAAATATACTTCCCACTGCTTTATAAAAAAAATAAGAATTTTTAATCACAAAATTCTGCCAAATTTCATTACACTGCTAAATTTTGTTCAGTTGTTGCAAATTAAAAACTTGAAGTTGCATGAAATTTAGTAAGTCGGAATTTTAAAATTCCGACTAACGCTATTTACGAACACAAACCAAGATGGACGTCACTGGGGCACCCGGGTGCGTGAGGCCCGTATTTGCTAAACTATACAATGCATATTTATTTTATGCAGTTTTATTTTATGCAAAAAGCTACTGAGAAATTGGCAAAGTTTTTTAAAGTTTAATTTTAGAAAATATTTTTTTTTTTTAAATTTTGTTTATAATCTCTTTCTAATCTTTTAAAATGCAGCATCTAATTGGGAAAGGAAATTTTTAAAAAGTATTCCAGGAATACATTTTAGTAGAAAACAACTGCATTGTAGAGCTATAGCAAACGCCCTGGGGGATAATAATAATTGATTAGACTGACTATTCAGTAGCTATTACAGAGGCGAAATTGCGAAGTACTTTTAAATTGGACTAAAATAACTCGGGTTCATTTTATGTCTTAAATTAGTAACAGAAATAATAAAAACTCAATGAGCATGGATTTTATCACAAGCTCAAATTTCGTTAATTATAATTAAAAAAATAATTAAATAAAATTCGAATATTACTTCGAAATATTCGAATTCATGCTTAACATAATTTTGAAATATCAGAAATTCATTAAAATTAACAAACATATACAATCAACATATTCAACTAAATGAGTTTTTAAATCAAATTTTAAGAAAAGGCACCACACTAACTATACATTTTCATGAAAGTTCAAGCATAGTAAAAAACAAAGTCAGTATAAAATAACAAAAAAAAAATTGAAAAAAAAAAACCAAGGAAGGAAGAAGGAAAAATAGGCAATGGGAATAAAGGTAAAAAAAAAACACATACAAGAGGAAGTAATTATTGTAATATCGGAAATATAAAGATTAAAAAATCAATCTCCCCAATAAAAAAGTCTTATTAATGAGATTGCTAATCAAGAAGTATAACAGTTTAGTGTTTTCGCCAGTGAAAACAAGGACTGGGTGTGTGTTTCCCATGTACCGATTTGGAGTGGCAATAAAATGGGGTTAAATATAAAACCCCATTCAATAAAGTGACGGAAATCATACGCATGAATACTACTTCAAAGATCCCATAAAGGAGATGTATTGCTTTATTTGTTGTCGAAGGGTGGGTAGGTGGCAACGGTGTACCGCACCAATGGGCTATTGGCAACGGTGTGGGAAACATTCCCACATCCGAAGACATGCCATCGCACCTTTGATCCTCTGCACAGGGAATAACTCGCCTGCTTTGGTAGCTCGACGACCTGTGAGCGAAGTCGAGCACTTTACGATAGAACAGTTCAACCCTTGGTCCCTAAGTAGGTTGATCAAAGCGGTCACCCACCCGCTTATTGCCCGCAGCCACTGATACTTGACTTGGTGTTCTACTGGGAACTGTGTCTTTACGATCAGTCCACTGCGGGACTGTTGTCAAAGGGATTCGCACTGACCCCACCACTTATCAGTCTATGGTGCACGATTCCTTTGACAGCAAAAATTGAACTGTTCCTTAATGATGCCCTCTTAAAATAGTAAGTTTAGACGGGTGGGGGGGGGGGGGTTCGACAATCTAGTTAATGAGGCAATAGTGGATATTCCAACTTTCACGTTACTTCAAGCATACACCTGGTAGCTGATACACTCAATCTTCGTTTATTTCTGCGAAAACACGAAATTGTCATTACTTCTTGATTTAATTTTATTTACTTCCTTTTGCATACGAAAACCATGAATTTTAAAAACTAAATTGCCTGGAAAGGAAGAAAAAAGTCCATGTGTACTTTGAATTCAAACTATATTCTACCTTAGATAATTGGAAAGCATCGAGGTACTATACAACATCATTCATTGTAGGAGAAGCGAATTTATTAAAGGGCACTCTTTCACATCATGTTCGAAATCTTGAGTAAAATTCTCTCCTTTTTTTCGTGGACATTCGAAACAAGCTAAAATTCTGCATGAGACGTTCTGATTCTAACGCTTGGCAACTATACGAATTTCAAGATGTTTTTTGCATCGCCGTAACTCAGTGGTCGGAACTGACGCGCAGATGACGAAAATATAGTTTAGTTATGTAAAGAACTCCCCTAGCCTTTCGTATGGAGTAGTGGCCGTAATTATTTTTACGAGGTTTAACTATTTCAAGTTGGGTCATAATATAAGACAGGTTTTGGCTCAGGTCGGCGAGAGAAGGGGAATCAAGGGAAGAAGAAGCCCCCCCTAATTGAAATGCGCTATTTCTTGTTTCCATAGCAGTAGACGGCTTTAGACTTCGTGGCGAAGGGAGTTCTTTCTATGGACAAATTATACTGTAGTCACTACTTGTTTTCGCAGTTGGTAGTGTATACTGTTAAACTTTTTGAAAAAAAAGTAGCGGATAAATACAAAAAAAAATACTTGTTTGTAATGATTCGTTTAGACTACTTTCAGCTTTTGTTTGGTAAAGAAACAAGGTTCAAAAGGAATTAATTTTTTCAAATCAATTTTGAACACAAGTGTAAGTAGAATAACTCCATCAAAATTCATCTCCGAAAAGTAGAAAAGGAGTGAATACATTTCGAAAGTAGTTAGGCGTCACATTTTAACAATTACAGTTTAAGTTAATATTTCTAATAAATTAGTTGCAGTTATCTAAGAGAAATAAAGTTGTTCCGACCACTGACGAAATTTCTGTTAAATCTTGCTTTTCGCTTTTTAAGATTTTCATCTTATTCTTAAAAAAATCGCGGCTGAAGGTCTATTTCATCACTTCTTATGTGCACTTTGACATGTTAATGGTCTTCTGGGTATGCCAATCCGAGGAAAAGTATTTAAAAAATGTCGATATTTTACAAAGTATTTTATTGATATCTTTAAATACTTAATTGAAAATGGTAGTTAATTGAAATGGTAGAATTGAAAATGTTAATTAACCGTAGTTTCGATATCTATGACAAGTACGCCTAATATCTCAAAATACAATAAATTAGAATACTTATAGCATAAACTATTCTAGTTGTTTAGAAGAAATAGGCCAAATATTTTCAAAAATACAAACATTTAAATTTAAAAACTAAACAAGGAATATAACTAGTTTTTTCATATATAAATAAAGATATCTTTGTACAGAATCAGTTATTTTTGCATATATTTCGCATATTTATTTCTGCTAATCGGTATCTGGCACTTTTTAGTTGATTACAATAAAAATAAAGTAAAAAGTTCTAACATTTTTTTAAATTAAGGTAGTTCAAAATCTAACAGCTCGTTTAATTTCGAATAGACAAGTGAATCCCAGTTAGCAGATCGTATTAAGGACTGACGATTAGTTGTTAATGGTACCCCATAAAAATAGACTTTTTAAAAATTTATATGGAATAGTAATTATAGAAAATGCAGAATTTATATGGAATGATAATTATAAAACATGTAAATAATAAATGAGAAAATTTTATTAAATAGAAATTTTTTGAAGAAAAATTTAATTCGTTTTTTGACTGTCCGATGAATTTTCTTTTCAATTATGTTTAAAACGACTAGCGTCATCCGATTTTTTAATAAAATTTTTTTTTCAGTTTTTAGGCACGAAACTATTACAAAGCTAACAGCTAATGACTTACAACTATTTTATTATAAGATGGATTCATTGTGTATATTGAAAAGATATCTCAATATAATTTAAATTGCGAGTATAGTACGTTTGCTTTTTGATCTTCGGTGTAATCATCAGTGATTAATTTAAATAGAAAAAAAGTTAGACATGCCTGATATTTAATAATCCCATCAACTTCAAGATGGATATTTCATTCATATTTATTATACGTCTTCAAATTATCCAGGACATTTTTAATATTGCAGGCTGAGTATTTAGTATATAATAACTTTAGTATATAATTTAAGCAGTAAACAGCAATTAAGAGATAAAACTATGATTTTTTAACTTATCTGATAAAATGCGCGTCTTTTAGGATTTAGACCTCCTTAAGAAATAAAAAACTGCATATGATTTTAGATGATAAAACTAACTTTAAAATTAGTAATACGGCTTTATAACAATTCAAAAGGGTTATTCTAAACACTTTTTGAATGCAAGCAAATTCCATTTTGCTTTGTAACAATTTAAATTACCCAAAAATATACACGCTGCATTCGTGCTTGACCCAACGGTATATGCTTCTAGAACCGTTACAATCGAATCCTAACAATATTGTTAATAATAATAAAGACAAATTTTTAATAAAAGCGAACACTTTTAAAAAGAGGTCATATCAAAGCATGTTACTTGCATTTAATGTCCATTACTTATTTTATAAATCAGTTAAATTTTTATAATTTCACTAAAATACTGAAGATTTTTCTTTATGCAGTTTACTGTCGAACGACATCTCGAAACCCTTGTTATGTCAACAAAAAATACTTTTCTCCTTAGCCTTACATGCCCATCTAATATCAATTTAAATTCCTATCTCGAAGAGTTTCTAATCAAAATCTTGTTATGTCGAATATTTTTCGAAGTTAAAAATGACTTTTTTCGAACAATTCACAGCGTCCCAATAAAAAATACCCAAATACCTCTAACTGTGACAGAAATTTTTGGGGTTTTCTGCGACAAATCTCTCCAGCATTAATATCTTTCTGCAAGATACTTTTAATAATAACAAATATATATGTTACGAATTTAAAGTAACAAAGACGTCAATTTCAAAAGAAAAAGAAACAAGAAGAAAAAAAATTTCGGAAAAATAATGCAATTTTTCTCTATTTAATATTCATCTATTACTAAACTACTACTAAACTCAGTGACGCTACAGCCCATAGAGGGCCAGACCTACTGAGCCCATCTCAGTTTTCTTAACCTTGGGCTCTGGTATGCAGGAGCAGATGTTACGGTTAGGTGGTCAGCCGAAAGCGGAACCCCAAGTGTTTAGTTCCCAAGCATGCTTGGTACTCATTTATCGACCCACTGAAGGGATGAAAGGCTGATATTCATCTAATATCAATTTAAATTCCTATGTCGAAGAGTTTCTTATCAAAATCTTGTTCTTATCAAAATCTTTAATTAACTCTCTTAATGTAAGTTTATTGTAAACGAATTCTTTCATATTCAATGCATAATTAGTTTTGTATTGCTTTTAAAAATAAAGTTATCTTTGCTGCAGTTAGACTTACTGTCTACTATTATACAATTATCTTTATTAGTACTTATTCTGATATCCCATGCTTCTACGTTTTAGAATGCTATTTAGGATTTTTTTTTTTACATTTTAGAACAAATTTGGTCCTCAACTTGTTATCTCGAAAACTCGAAATTTTTTAGCATCCCCTCAATTTTGAGATATCGAGAGTACACTGTACAATTAAATGGGTTTAGTTTGATAAATTAGCGATCGCTAAAATGTCGATTTCTAATAGTGGCTCGCGGGATTATTTTTGCTAGATCGCGTTAGCACTCCGGTTGGCTAACCTTTATTCCTTTACCTAGCTGCCGAATACAAGTGTAAGATTTTTAAAAAAAAATAGTGTGTAGTTCTCTTGCTTAATAGTTCATAGTATGGCACAGTAGCTCAAACTTTTGGCGAAACTGTTTGGCGATCACTGGATTCAACAGAGATCAGGGGGAAAGCGAAGTTTAATTTTTCTTGTTTGTTCACCGATTTGTCAAAAGTATTGAGGGATCTGATTTGATTGGATTGAATGTAAAGCATATGGTAGCCAAAAACCAAAATATTATTTTCCAACTCCACATAGAAACGAGCTTACCTACGCAAACATACGACATCTAGTGCTATAAACGAAGTATATCAAAAAACATAAGAAAAAAGCAAATATTCCGTAGAACTGCGAAATCTGAGTCTGAGTTAAAGAAGTCTAGGTGTTACATTTCTAGGTGCTACTTTTAAGTATTTCTATTTTTTTTAACTTAATAGTACATGAAAATGCGCTTATTCCATTAAAAACCTTTAATTCACATAATTTTTAACATTAAACTTTTCTTAAACAATAAGAGTTATCGATAAAATGTATATCGATAAAATGTATAAAAAATAAATAGCTATTGACACTAACATTAGACATACATTTTATTCTTAAACTATGAGCACCACCATCTAACTACAAAGCCAGAAAAAATTGTCACGAATGAATTGGTCAAAGTTGAAAATCAAAATATTTCTTACTTTCTTCGAAAACCTTTCATTATTTTAAACAATGAGCAACCCCTTAATAATCTTTACAAAACATTTTTGACCGAGTGATATTGTTTGAATAGTTTTTTAAAAAAATTACTTTTGAAACAATTTTTTTTTTTTAAAAAATACCACCATCTCCAAAGTCAGATAACATTGGCAAGTGTCACGAATGAATTGGTCTGTGTTGAAAAATGTGTTCGACTTTGCACGAACACCTTTCATTATTTTAAACAATGAGCAACCCTTAATAAACTTTACAAAAATTGTTTGAAAAAGTGATATTGTTTGAATATTTTATTTAAAAAAATTACTTATTAAACAATTTTTTAAAAAAATTATGAACGGTACAAAAGTTGCAATCTTTTAAAAGAAACCGAGGTCAGTACTTAGCAGAAATATTGTGAAAATGTCAAGATGTTTACATACTATTCTTACTAATATAAAACTATATTCTTACTAATATAAACTATATAAAACTAAAAACAAATTAAATGTGGATTACACTAGCATTTTTTTAAATCAAGAAAACTTATGCTAATTTCTCTCTCATTGCAATTCATAATTAATAATTATTTTCAAATCTTGTTTTAATGATGTTTTATTTCATTGTAGAGAAAAAGCGTTTAGTTAAGCTTCAGTTGATTTTTATTTAAAATATTTTTTAGCGAATTAAGAAAACCTGATATTTAAATTTATTTAGGCGAAGATTGAATTAAATGTAAAAAAAAAGATGATTTTCTGCTGTTAATAATCTAAAGATTTCGAAAAATTCATGAGAATATACAACTACCACAATAATTAATTAGTGTAAAAAAAAATGAACAAAACATGAATTCTAAACAAAAACATTTATAAAACTCTCTGTTAACGCAAGAATGCTTACAGCTTCCATTCCTGCCCCTAAGTTTCCACAATGTCAAAAACTCTTTTTTCTGATTACTTTCAAAAACGCTGTTTTCACAATTTAAAATGAATTTATTTATTGATTGATTTAAATCTAGATTTGGCAGTTATATTACTCTTTTAAATATAGAGTTACTAATAGATTAAGATATAAAAGTTATTATTTACATTATTACTCTTTTAAATAGATTTATTTAAATTTTTCCGTGGCGTTAAAAAAAGTAAATGTCTTAAATCTTATATAAAAGATTTTTTATTTAAAACAAATAAAATAAAACAAATTCGTAAAAAATTTATGTGTGAAACTTACCCAATTGCTGTCAGCCAACAGCAGGTGGTTATACTATATCACTATATCATTGAAGAGTTTTAAAATATAGTGATAAAGTCAGATATATTTCCCAATTTCAGCAACAATTTTAGCTATTAAATTTTATAATAAATTAATTTTTATAATAAATTAATTTTCATAAACAATACGTTATTTTACTGAGAAAACATTTTCTGCAAAAATTGTTGGATGATTATATGCATCTTGAACTGATTCATTGACAAAAACCATGGGAGGGGGGAGAGGGAGAAAGAGAGAGAACTTATCACGCGATATCGTGTGATCAGCGACAAAAAAATTTCATTGAAAAAGTATTCTTTAAAACAAATACATTTTAATTGGAATACGTTTGTGCATACCTTCTTATTTGTGATTACTTTTTAAAACAATTCTTAATTTAAACTGCATATTTTTTTCGTCTTAAATTAACTTTTTTAAGTACTTTCTCAAAATAAAAAAATTCATTTATAAAATTACAATTTAATTAATAACATATACATTATAACTATTCTAAAAATAATAAATCCTTGAAAAAGAAACAGTTGACATGTTTTCTTATAGTTTGAAAGATGGTTAAGATATTTTAAGAATAGAAATACCTGAAAATTTAACTATCCTGCAGCTGTAGCGAAAAGATTCAAAATAAACGGGGGGACGCTATGATTAGCTTCGTGTTCCAATTTAAACAAACGTGCTTAGAAAGAGAACTAATATTACTAGTTTTTTAAATAATAAGAACATGACATTTTTTTAGATTTGTAACACGGATCTTCCTGCTTAAGCAAATTATCGAGTTTCGGAATACCATCTGATCGGAATAGACAAATAGCGCATCATTCCAAGTCGCAAATAGGATATTTTTCCATTGCGTCCTGGGAAAAAAAAACAATTTATAACTCATTGGTTATTTAATCAATTTTGTATTTACTTTAATACAAAAGTTTATACTGTGGGTATTATTTTAAAATTCCTGCATTTACAAGTTGCCATCAAATTTTAATTATAAATTACACAGTTAAAACAAACTTTTAAAATTCACGAAAACACAATCCTAGGCGCAACTTACAAAAGGAATTTTTTTAAACCGCAAGTGAAATTATAATATTAGTTAACTTGGTATACTCCGTCGACCTTAATCACATTAAATTTATCAAATAATAATCAATACAATATCTATTTGGAGGCAGGGATAGCCAGGTTGATAGGGCAATAGGCCCATGTCCAAGAGATCGTGGGTTCGATCCCCGCCGGCCGAAGACCCCCGTGTAGTAAAGGGTGACTGATGCACGTTAAATCTGTCGAGTCGCAAAGTCCTCCATGTTCCCATAACAAATCAATACCTCTGGGGGTACTGATCCAGGAGTCTCCTTGTCTTCCGGATTGGTTCAAAATTACATGGCTAGTGAGTTCAACATTAGAAGTCGTAAACCCAAAACTAGGTCGGCTGTTCAACCACGGTTATAAAATAAAATATCTATTTGGGACTAACCTTTTTTCATGAAAATGTAAACGAATATTTGACTTCAGTTGGGAAATATTTACATAAAAATATCGCATAAAAAATTAAAACTTCCAAGAAAAAAATGGAATCAAAAGATGTAATCCGCAGCTAAATGCATTTAATATAGACAGCTCATTAATTCCTCATTCACAATAAACAATTATACACCATTCCTTCATACATTTAGTTTTTGAAATCATTCTTACGGAAATGAAAATAAATAAAATGAAGGTTCTAATTTGAAGTCTTATTTCAATTTCAATAATATATGTATACACATGAATTGAATTAACATTTACAAAACCATAAACATTTATATTCACGGTATTGGTTTCATTTTGCAGTTAGAAAAGTCTTTTTTTGTTTTTTCAAAAAGAAAAAACAAGAAAAAGGCTGCAAATTATTATTTTGAAATGTCAGTTCGAAAGTTTTGAATTTTACCATTTTCATAATTGAGCAAACTGACTGCTTGTTAAAGATTGAGCTACAGAGATTTAGAAATTACATATTAGTCTTTTCTTGAAAATAAGTGACTTCAAATAGAACTTAATAGTTTTAATTAATATTTCAGTTTTTATGGATTTAAATACTAAACTTTCACTCATTTAACTGAAGTAAACTTTCATTCGGGATATTGGTTTCCTTTTTGGCTATGTGATTAACTGATAAATGACTTAAAATTCTGAAAAGTTAATTGAAATACCGACAGACCATAGCTAGGGTTCTTAAATATTTCTTAATTATAAATCCAAATAAACTCAGCTAATTTATTTTTAAAAAGAAACAAGCATCATCTGAATTTTATTTTTTTTTGGAAAAGTTATTTAAGAAATAAATACATAACATTGACAGTACCTTAAGTTAAAATTAAAATTAGATTGATAATACAGTTACGAAAGCAAATGACGGTTAAGTTCTCAATTTAAGGAAATCAATTTGTGTAAATAAATTAAATTACAATAAACATTAGCTGTATTTGGAATAATAGTTTAAAATAACTTAAATGAAACATAAGTTTCTTAATACTGAAAAAAATTTATTTTAGTCCAGTTTAAAAGGCCATTGAACTATATAATAGAATGGCATCACATTTAATTGAAAATATATTTAGAATAATAGTCTATGTAATATGACCAATATAAAAAATAAATATATTTTATTTGAAATTTCAAAACAAAACTTATAAATCAAAATTGCCAATCTAAGTTAACATTAAACATTTTCATTTAAAAACCATTATAAAAAGCCGAACATAATTCTTTTATTTGTTCGTTTTTAATATAATTCAAGGAAAATTGTTCAGATATGTTTTAAAAATACATTGAAAAAGTGACCTAAATATTAAAATATAAGTTTTATTACATGTTCCATCTAACAGTAGTGGGCCGTCTTTCAAATATAAAAATTATTAAAAAGCGTTTGTATGTTGAAAAGTGCTAAAGTGCTAAAAATTATTGTGAAGTAACTTTAACAGGGACAATTTATAACAATTGTTTTTTAATAGTGATGAATATTTTAAAAAAGAACCTAACCTGTATATAATTACAAAATTGTAAATTAATTCTACAATACTGTCAAATCAATCACATCAATAACATTAAAAAGTAAAAAAATGGCAAACTTGGTTTTGCTCCGTGCCCTATTTGCTTATGCTGAAAAGATTCTGCTCTTCCTAATAACATACGGTACGATAAAAATTATAATTTGTTATAAAACTTAAGGTTTTCGTAAATTTGAATTAAGCTAATTTATGTATTAAAAGTTGGTACAGAGATATTAGACAAAGCAAAAAATGGGGGGTGAGGATTTTAATGTATTTATTTTAAAAAAAACAATGCGGTAATAAATGGTGTAATGGATGAAAAAGCTTTACATATTTTTAAGAAAACACTAGTACGATTTTTGCGAAAGTTTTTCTGAAGAATTTTACTTTTAAGTATTGTTAAATGTTAATAATATTTTATTAAATCCATTTTTCGCTTCTAAGTTTCAAGGAGTCATACCTCGACACCAGTAAAAATTTTAGAATTAACAATGAGAAAAAAAAAAATTTTATTAACAGTAAACTTTTCTTTCTTAATTTCTGTAAAATTTTTTGCGAATATACATTTAACTAAACTAAAACAATACGAACGTTCTTTAGAATTAAAATAAGTGATAATAAGTAATGTTTTAAAATTTATATTTAATCCAGATATTCCTGTTCATCGTCATTTTATGCAGTTATTATTATCAAACAGTTATAAAATGCACATTTATAAACTAATTACAAGTTTTAAAATGCTTGAAGTTTAGCAAGAATCCTTATAAATTTAAGTAAATAGTTAATTTGTAATTTTAAAAAAATATTCAAAAAGTAATCTTATTCGTTGGCACCATTTCTGTAATCTTATTTAGACAGCTAAGAGTCCTGATTAGATCCTGACTAAGCATAATGCAGACATTGAACATTAATTTGCCTCCAGTTGTAAATTAATCATTTCTTAAAACTCTGTTAAAAGCATTCGTTTTTTTAAATTTCTCGTCTTGCAATGCTAAATGTAATGGGTGATAATGGTTGGATTAATAAATATAACCATTTGTATTAAAACTTCTTAGTTGGTTTTATATCAAATTTCAAGCAACAGAACCTGTAAATTCTAGGTCAATACCTATATTAACTGTTCTACGACAAAACTGCGAAAAGTCTTCTCATTATAATATTCGAAATATTAAATAAATTTAAAACTTCGTATGGTAACTACTGAAAATTATATTTTTGCTTTTAGATTTTACGAATGTATTTATTTAATATTTTAAGTTTTTAATTACGAATGTGATCCTCATAATAAGAAGAAACATAATTATTAATGAAAATTTCTTTACCGTTTAAACTGGGATAGTTTTTACTTTAGAGATTTTGAACTTCCTTGTAACATTTAGCAAGATCACAGACGTAGGTTCTGCATTTGCTCTGTAGAGAACCGACATTGTTATGTGTTAACAGCGCTGTGTAGAACATATTTGAAAGTGCGGGATGCTATATGAAAATGTAAAATCTCCATTTTTATGCTTAAAATCTAAAAAAAACATTTTCTGCCACAAAGACAATTTCTCACAAAAATCATTGCAGAAGTCGGGAAGAAATTTCAGAGCGAGGTTAAACATTTTGAAGGTTAAATGTCTAATACTAACAATTAACTCTTTTATTAATGATTAACAAATTTTTACAATATTGTTTTCGCGATTTCAATGTGCTACGAAACAAAGAGTTATAACTATATCAAAAGTATTGCTATTTCAAAACTAACAATTATTTAGAAATATTAACGTTAAAATCTATTATTAAAAACAAAAAATCACATTAGTATTACTTTTAATGCAATAAAATATTAATTATTATTGATTACCTCCTGATTAGGCTACTTACTTCAATCTTTTGTTTCACAAATAGACATTAAAAAATCGGAAATTATCATATTTTAAATAGGGAATTGAATGCGGAAGAATTATGCCTTCAGCATGCGAAAAACTTAGTTTAAGACCTATAGTATTCACCATTAGCAGCTTTGTTTGTGAAGTTAGAAATATCCTTATTCCAAAGGAGATAAGAGGTAATAATAATTACAAGATGTTTTGCATCTTTAGAGGGTTTAATTATCGGATTGCAAAGAAGTATGTTGGACATATAACGTCATTATTTCACTATTGAAAAACATTTCCTTTTTCCACTTTCATTTTGTGCTTCAGAGGTACAAATTTTAATAAGCAATTAGTTTAGTGAATAAACCATAATGTTAAATTTTTCTTATTTATCTATTTATTTTATTTATTTTTTTATTTTGTGTGCAATTATATTTATATCAAGTCATTAGTAAAAAAAAGATATTTTTAGCAGCATTTAGCTTAGTGAATAAACCATGTTACATTTTTCTTATCTATCCATTCATTTTATTTATTTACTTATTTATTTTTTGTGTTAGTATTTTTTAATCAAGTCATTTGCAGAAAAAAAAATTTTTTTAAAGTTGGTGGCATTTTTTAGCATTGGTGACTGTACACACATGATAAATATATCTTAGCCATGCATATACTGATACATTTTAGATATTTCGAATTTTAATTTATTAAAATTTCGAACCTTTAACTATCACAAATTACAGTAGCGTGAGGAATATCAGTTTTCATGGTTTATCTTTTGATATATCTTTCAATAGTACAATTTAAATTCAACTGAATTATTCAATTAATTTCATCTGTCGCTTTAGAAAAATTTAGGCAACTGTTGCTTTAAGTTATAGAATGTAATCTATTGTATTGTACCTATTTGTATTGCGTTTAAAATAGTTTATTATAGACTAGATTTTTGCACTTATTTTCAAAAAATTTACCCAAAAGTTTTCATATAATTTTATAAAGTATCATATAATTTTCTTAAATAAAAAATAGTCACTTATGACCTTTTTCAAAATTATGCGATATTAAGGGGTTAACAGTTTTTTTTTTTTTTATTGAATTATTTTTTTAGAGAGAATGTACGCTTTATGACTCCCTTGTTCACTAAGTTAGTTATTAACATTACATTCCGTCAAAACATCTTACAAAATTCTTAAGCAATAAATTCTATTAAATCACCCAAATTTTCAATATAAAACAAAAAAAATTACTCTTAGAAGGTATTTTTAAAATATTTTTAGTGAACAAAACATGCTTTCAAACTACTTTTTTCACCAAAATATGATTCTAATTAACTTTCCCTTATTTATTTTTTTTTCGATGAAACCAAACAATTAGTTGTCAAATTTCAAAATTTTTCCACCAATTAAAACAACGGTGCAAAAAATTTCAACTGTTTTTATCACGCATACAAAAATGAATCGTATAAATTACAACGTGCATATTTTTGAGTTAGAAAAAGAATTCGAAATAATTTCAAACTATAAAAAGTTCTAAATAATGGTGCTAATTAAACTTTTTGATGTTGGATTACGTAAGACACATTAAACTTAAAATAAAATTGCAAATATCGTTTTGTTAACGTATTGAAATAGAACAAAAATCAACAAAATATAAACTACTCATGATCAATTTTACCATTCATCACTACTAGCTATTTATTTGGTCTTGAGTTAAGAATTAAGTAAAATGAGCCTTTATAGGAAATTCCAAATCAATTAAATACGCTTATTAACTGAATTTTAATCAAGAACTGAATCAGGTTATTACTTTTGAATAAAATGATTCGAATCTACTCTTTAAACTGAACAGTTCAAGAATTACGGATTGAATGAAGCACTAAAAATTGATAAAAGGATTATAATACAATCAATCGATTCATATCCCAAAATTAAATTAACTATCTAGAATAAACAAATTAGAATAATCGACTAGAATAGAATAAAAATCTAAAGAGACATATTAGAATTAGTGATGCTATAACTGATTTTTCAGCAGATTAAAATTAAATTCAAGAACAAAAATTCACAATAAAAGCAGATCTCACAAGGTTATGAATTTTAATTGACGATAGTCAAATGAATCTTAATGCGTATATATTCAAAAAACAAATCAATAAGAAGTCTGAATTGGTGATGACATTGAAAACCACAAATGCCTACAAAAAATACTAATTAGAAACAATTAAAATACTAATATTTATAAAATTTAGTTAAATGAGTATGCATTATTATTTTTTTAAATGATTGGGTAGTGCAAATGACGCATTTTAAATTAACTTTCTTTAAAAGTATCCTCTTAATATCTTAAAAAGTAGTTTAGATACTTTTTTTTATTTGAAAGTTAAGAACTTTATTTTCATTTCTAAGAGAGATCTATCTATTTATCAAAGTTGAAAAATTTTATGTACAAACCTAATGCAAGAGCATAACTATGTTTTTAGTTACATAGTTGGATATTTTGAAAAAAAAAAAATTCCCACGAAATATATTTCAGTACAAAAAGTAAAATTATTCAAAATAAAAATAATTAAATATGCTAGTTCAATTAAAAGAAAACTATTAAGATTAACATACATTAATTTTATTAAAATACAATTGATTGAAAATAAAATTCTATTCTCTACGATTTTAAACTTAATACAGTACCTTCAAAATGAAATTAAGCACGAAGTTATTTTGCAACATTTTCAATATAAAATACAAGCAAAAGATATGTAGCAATAAAAACACTGACCACATAGTTTGCTTTTACTTTATTTTTTTAATCTTTTTTTTTCAATATTTTTCTATTTTTTTTAAAATATTTTTTGCTTCGTTTCATGTTTTTTTTCTGTTTTTTTCTTTTATAATTTTTTTATATTGTTTTTTTTTTTCTTCCAATTTTTTTTTTTTTTTTTGCAAACTGTAGTCAGGTTTAAAACATGAGATAATTATACACAAGTACACAATCAATTATCATATCAAAGGCAATACCAGAGTTACAACAAGAACGAGTTATCAATAACTAAAAATAATAAATGTTTAGCACTTAAAATTTAAGGCACTTAAAATATTCTTACGACACGCCTTTGCGAATCAGGAAAATCATTGAGATTAAGACTCCACAACATCGTGACCAACAAAACGATTGCGGTTAAGTGGTAAGCATTGCGTCCAAATGAAATGTTATGAAAAGTGCACAAAAATAATGTTATATAAATAACATTAGTTTTCAGTAAATTTAAATTAACTCAGAAAATTTACGTCGAAGGGACAATTTCGAAAAGGTTATTCTTTATAACATACAGCTATTATTATGCAATAATAAAGCTACTCCAGGAATTAGGAGCATCAGCTAGCAGAATTTTTATGATTAAGCAAATTAGTAAAATGTAATAAGTATTTAAATTTAACTTGTATTTTCTGAACAGGTTATTTAAAACAAAAAGTTAAAATAAAAAGAAATTTTTTTAAAAATATAAATAAATTTTTTAAACTTTGTAATATTAAATCTTTATTGCGTGCATACAGTTGTAACATTTAAACCTTTAGAACCAAAAAATTGACATAAGAACTTTCAGAAAAAAAAATTGAAAAAGATAATTTTTTTTAAATTCAATATTTACGTAACTAATGAAACAGAGCAAGAACAAAGTAACCAATAGAATTTCTTTTCATCAGTATATGTCTTTGTAAATATAGAGCCCCCAACCAAACTTGTTTCATTTTATATTTATTAGAAGTTATTATGACTTCTCAGTCAGAAGTTATTATGTTACTCAGAAGCTATTAAGATTTCCAGGCAATAGCATGGGCTCATGCTATTTCATTTATTTAGTGATTTTGACAATCCTAAATTTTAATATCCAACTTTTCTATTTAAGTCTGTCCCCAGTCAGTTTCACAACAAAAATTTCTTGAAGATACACTTTTATCAATGTCTCCACAACATCCGGTGGTGACCATTTTTCCTTATTCGCCAAATTTATTGAGAAAGGTTTAACATTCACGTGTTTCCATACAATTTTCTTGCACAGCAGCTTCCTTTATTTAATGCCCTAAAAGTCAACATAGGGTAGCATTTTTTTTTCTTTCACCATGTTCAAGATTAAGTAACATTCGCAGTAAATTACATAGGAAATGTTGCTTGTAATACCTTCTTCATCAATGTCTAATCAATCACTAAGTCATATCAATAGCTCAAAAATCTAGTTTGGATTCTGATTTTTTTTTCATTCACCAGATTTAGAGCGATTCCTTTTCCACAGTTAGTCTTAGGAGAAGTGTTGCGTGCATTAACTCCTGTGTCAATAGTTCCAAAATGTGGTGTCGAGGCTTTTTTTTTTCATTCACCACATTCTGCAGCATGCTTCATCCAAGACTCATTGGAAGTGTTGCGTGCACTAATTCATATCAATGGCTCAAAAATCTAGTTTGGGTTCTGATTTTTTTTTTCATTCACCAGATTTAGAGCGATTCCTTTTCCACAGTCAGTCTTAGGAGAAGTGTTGCGTGCATTAACTCCTGTGTCAATAGCTCCAAAATGTGGGGTCCAGGTTTATTTTTTTCATTCACCACATTCTGCAGCATGCTTCATCCAAGACTCATTGGAAGTGTTGCGTGCACTAATTCATATCAAGAGCTCAAAAATCTAGTTTGGGTTCTGATTTTTTTTTCATTCACCAGATTTAGAGCGATTCCTTTTCCACAGTCAGTCTTAGGAAAAGTGTTGCGTGCATTAACACCTGTGTCAATAGTTCCAAAATGTGGTGTCGAGGCTTTTTTTTTTCCTTCACCACATCCTGCAGCTTGCTTCATCCAAGACTCATTGGAAGTGATTCGTGCACTAATTCATATCAATAGCTCAAAAATCTAGTTTGGGTTCGGATTTTTTTTTCATTTACCAGATTTAGAGTGATTCCTTTTCCACAGTCTGTCTTAGGAGAAGTGTTGCGTGCATTAACACCTGTGTCAATAGTTCCAAAATGTGGAGTCGAGGCTTTTTTTTTTCTTTCACCAAATTCTGCAGCATGCTTCATCCAAGACTCATTGGAAGTGTTGCGTGCACTAATTCATATCAATAGCTCAAAAATCTAGTTTGGGTTCTGATTTTTTTTTTTTCATTCATTAGATTTAGAGCGATTCCTTTTCCACAGTCAGTCTTAGGAGAAGTGTTGCGTGCATTAACTCCTGTGTTAATAGTTACAAAATGTGGTGTCGAGGCTTTTTTTTTCATTCACCACATACTGGAGCATGCTTCATCCAAGACTCATAGGAAGTGTTTCGTGCACTAATTCATATCAGGAGCTCAAAAATCTTGTTTGGGATCTGATTTTTTTTTTCATTCACCAGATTCAGAGCGATTCCTTTTCCACAGTCAGTCTTAGGAGAAGTGTTGCGTGCATTAACTCCTGTGTCAATAGCTCCAAAATGTGGGGTCCAGGTTTTTTTTTTTCATTCACCACATTCTGCAGCATGCTTCATCCAAGACTCATTGGAAGTGTTGCGTGCACTAATTCATATCAATAGCTCAAAAATCTAGTTTGGGTTCTGATTTTTTTTTCATTCACCAGATTTAGAGCGATTCCTTTTCCACAGTCAGTCTTAGGAGAAGTGTTGCGTGCATTAACACCTGTGTCAATAGTTCCAAAATGTGGAGTCGAGGCATTTTTTTTTTCATTCACCCCATCCTGCAGCTTGCTTCATCCAAGACTCATTGGAAGTGTTGCGTGCACTAATTCATATCAATAGCTCAGAAATCTAGTTTGGGTTCTGATTTTTATTTCATTCACCAGATTTAGAGCGATTCCTTTTCCACAGTCAGTCTTAGGAGAAGTGTTGCGTGCATTAACACCTGTGTCAATAGTTCCAAAATGTGGAGTCGAGGCTTTTTTTTTCTTCCTTCACCACATCCTGCAGCTTGCTTCATCCAAGACTCAGTGGAAGTGATTCGTGCACTAATTCATATCAATAGCTCAAAAATCTAGTTTGGGTTCTGATTTTTTTTTTTCATTCACCAGATTTAGAGCAATTCCTTTTCCACAGTCAGTCTTAGAAGAAGTGTTGCGTGCATTAACTCCTATGTCAATAGTTCCAAAATGTGGAGTCGAGGCTTTTTTTTTTTTCTTTCACCACATTCTGCAGCATGCTTCATCCAAGACTCATTGGAAGTGATGCGTGCACTAATTCATATCAATAGCTCAAAAATCTAGTTTGGGTTCTGATTTTTTTTTTCATTCACCAGATTTAGAGCGATTCCTTTTCCACAGTCAGTCTTAGGAGAAGTGTTGCGTGCATTAACACCTGTGTCAATAGTTCCAAAATGTGGAGTCGAGGCTTTTTTTTTTCTTCTTTCACCACATTCTGCAGCATGCTTCATCCAAGACTCATTGGAAGTGTTGCGTGCACTAATTCATATCAATAGCTCAAAAATCTAGTTTGGGTTCTGATTTTTTTTTTCATTTACCAGATTTAGAGCGATTCCTTTTCCACAGTCAGTCTTAGGAGAAGTGTTGCGTGCATTAACACCTGTGTCAATAGTTCCAAAATGTGGAGTCGAGGCTTTTTTTTTTTTTCTTTCACCGCATTCTGCAGCATGCTTCATCCAAGACTCATTGGAAGTGTTGCGTGCACTAATTCATATCAATAGCTCAAAAATCTAGTTTGGGTTCTGATTTTTTTTTCATTCACCAGATTTAGAGCGATTCCTTTTCCACAGTCAGTCTTAGGAGAAGTGTTGCGTGCATTAACACCTGTGTCAATAGTTCCAAAATGTGGAGTCGAGGCTTTTTTTTTTTTCACCACATTCTGCAGCATGCTTCATCCAAGACTCATTGGAAGTGTTGCGTGCACTAATTCATATCAATAGCTCAAAAATCTAGTTTGGGTTCGGATTTTTTTTTTCATTTACCAGATTTAGAGTGATTCCTTTTCCACAGTCTGTCTTAGGAGAAGTGTTGCGTGCATTAACACCTGTGTCAATAGTTCCAAAATGTGGAGTCGAGGCTTTTTTTTTTTTCTTTCACCACATTCTGCAGCATGCTTCATCCAAGACTCATTGGAAGTGTTGCGTGCACTAATTCATATCAATAGCTCAAAAATCTAGTTTGGGTTCTGATTTTTTTTTTTCATTCACCAGATTTAGAGCGATTCCTTTTCCACAGTCAGTCTTAGGAGAAGTGTTGCGTGCATTAACTCCTGTGTTAATAGTTACAAAATGTGGTGTCGAGGCTTTTTTTTTCATTCACCACATACTGGAGCATGCTTCATCCAAGACTCATAGGAAGTGTTTCGTGCACTAATTCATATCAGGAGCTCAAAAATCTAGTTTGGGATCTGATTTTTTTTTTCATTCACCAGATTTAGAGCGATTCCTTTTCCACAGTCAGTCTTAGGAGAAGTGTTGCGTGCATTAACGCCTGTGTCAATAGTTCCAAAATGTGGAGTCGAGGCTTTTTTTTTTTTCACCACATTCTGCAGCATGCTTCATCCAAGACTCATTGGAAGTGTTGCGTGCACTAATTCATATCAATAGCTCAAAAATCTAGTTTGGGTTCGGATTTTTTTTTTCATTTACCAGATTTAGAGTGATTCCTTTTCCACAGTCTGTCTTAGGAGAAGTGTTGCGTGCATTAACACCTGTGTCAATAGTTCCAAAATGTGGAGTCGAGGCTTTTTTTTTTCTTTCACCACATTCTGCAGCATGCTTCATCCAAGACTCATTGGAAGTGTTGCGTGCACTAATTCATATCAATAGCTCAAAAATCTAGTTTGGGTTCTGATTTTTTTTTTCATTCACCAGATTTAGAGCGATTCCTTTTCCACAGTCAGTCTTAGGAGAAGTGTTGCGTGCATTAACTCCTGTGTTAATAGTTACAAAATGTGGTGTCGAGGCTTTTTTTTTCATTCACCACATACTGGAGCATGCTTCATCCAAGACTCATAGGAAGTGTTTCGTGCACTAATTCATATCAGGAGCTCAAAAATCTAGTTTGGGATCTGATTTTTTTTTTCATTCACCAGATTCAGAGCGATTCCTTTTCCACAGTCAGTCTTAGGAGAAGTGTTGCGTGCATTAACTCCTGTGTCAATAGCTCCAAAATGTGGGGTCCAGGTTTTTTTTTTTCATTCACCACATTCTGCAGCATGCTTCATCCAAGACTCATTGGAAGTGTTGCGTGCACTAATTCATATCAATAGCTCAAAAATCTAGTTTGGGTTCTGATTTTTTTTTCATTCACCAGATTTAGAGCGATTCCTTTTCCACAGTCAGTCTTAGGAGAAGTGTTGCGTGCATTAACACCTGTGTCAATAGTTCCAAAATGTGGAGTCGAGGCTTTTTTTTTTCATTCACCACATCCTGCAGCTTGCTTCATCCAAGACTCAGTGGAAGTGATTCGTGCACTAATTCATATCAATAGCTCAAAAATCTAGTTTGGGTTCTGATTTTTTTTTTTCATTCACCAGATTTAGAGCAATTCCTTTTCCACAGTCAGTCTTAGAAGAAGTGTTGCGTGCATTAACTCCTGTGTAAATAGTTCCAAAATGTGGAGTCGAGGCTTTTTTCTTTTTTTTCACCACATTCTGCAGCATGCTTCATCCAAGACTCATTGGAAGTGTTGCGTGCACTAATTCATATCAATAGCTCAAAAATCTAGTTTGGGTTCGGATTTTTTTTTTCATTTACCAGATTTAGAGTGATTCCTTTTCCACAGTCTGTCTTAGGAGAAGTGTTGCGTGCATTAACACCTGTGTCAATAGTTCCAAAATGTGGAGTCGAGGCTTTTTTTTTCTTTCACCACATTCTGCAGCATGCTTCATCCAAGACTCATTGGAAGTGTTGCGTGCACTAATTCATATCAATAGCTCAAAAATCTAGTTTGGGTTCTGATTTTTGGTTTCTTTTACCAGATTTAGAGCGATTCCTTTTCCACAGTCAGTCTTAGGAGAAGTGTTGCGTGCATTAACACCTGTGTCAATAGTTCCAAAATGTGGAGTCGAGGCTTTTTTTTTTCTTTCACCACATTCTGCAGCATGCTTCATCCAAGACTCATTGGAAGTGTTGCGTGCACTAATTCATATCAATAGCTCAAAAATCTAGTTTGGGTTCTGATTTTTTTTTCATTCACCAGATTTAGAGCAATTCCTTTTCCACAGTCAGTCTTAGAAGAAGTGTTGCGTGCATTAACTCCTGTGTCAATAGTTCCAAAATGTGGAGTCGAGGCTTTTTTCTTTTTTTTCACCACATTCTGCAGCATGCTTCATCCAAGACTCATTGGAAGTGTTGCGTGCACTAATTCATATCAATAGCTCAAAAATCTAGTTTGGGTTCGGATTTTTTTTTTCATTTACCAGATTTAGAGTGATTCCTTTTCCACAGTCTGTCTTAGGAGAAGTGTTGCGTGCATTAACACCTGTGTCAATAGTTCCAAAATGTGGAGTCGAGGCTTTTTTTTTTTCTTTCACCACATTCTGCAGCATGCTTCATCCAAGACTCATTGGAAGTGTTGCGTGCACTAATTCATATCAATAGCTCAAAAATCTAGTTTGGGTTCTGATTTTTTTTTTCATTCACCAGATTTAGAGCGATTCCTTTTCCACAGTCAGTCTTAGGAGAAGTGTTGCGTGCATTAACTCCTGTGTTAATAGTTACAAAATGTGGTGTCGAGGCTTTTTTTTTTCATTCACCACATACTGGAGCATGCTTCATCCAAGACTCATAGGAAGTGTTTCGTGCACTAATTCATATCAATAGCTCAAAAATCTAGTTTGGGTTCTGATTTTTTTTTCATTCACCAGATTTAGAGCGATTCCTTTTCCACAGTCAGTCTTAGGAGAAGTGTTGCGTGCATTAACACCTGTGTCAATTGTTCCAAAATGTGGAGTCGAGGCTTTTTTTTTTCATTCACCACATCCTGCAGCTTGCTTCATCCAAGACTCAGTGGAAGTGATTCGTGCACTAATTCATATCAATAGCTCAAAAATCTAGTTTGGGTTCTGATTTTTTTTTCATTCACCAGATTTAGAGCAATTCCTTTTCCACAGTCAGTCTTAGAAGAAGTGTTGCGTGCATTAACACCTGTGTCAATAGTTCCAAAATGTGGAGTCGAGGCTTTTTTTTTTTTTCTTTCACCACATTCTGCAGCATGCTTCATCCAAGACTCAAAGGAAGTGTTTCGTGCACTAATTCATATCAATAGCTCAAAAATCTAGTTTGGGTTCTTATTTTTTTTTTTCATTCACCAGATTTAGAGCGATTCCTTTTCCACAGTCAGTCTTAGGAGAAGTGTTGCGTGCATTAACACCTGTGTCAATAGTTCCAAAATGTGGAGTCGAGGCTTTTTTTTTTTTTCTTTCACCACATTCTGCAGCATGCTTCATCCAAGACTCAAAGGAAGTGTTTCGTGCACTAATTCATATCAATAGCTCAAAAATCTAGTTTGGGTTCTGATTTTTTTTTTCATTTACCAGATTTAGAGCGATTCCTTTCCCACAGTCTGTCTTAGGAGAAGTGTTGCGTGCATTAACACCTGTGTCAATAGTTCCAAAATGTGGAGTCGAGGCTTTTTTTTTTTTCTTTCACCACATTCTGCAGCATGCTTCATCCAAGACTCATTGGAAGTGTTGCGTGCACTAATTCATATCAATAGCTCAAAAATCTAGTTTGGGTTCTGATTTTTTTTTCATTCACCAGATTTAGAGCGATTCCTTTTCCACAGTTAGTCTTAGGAGAAGTGTTGCGTGCATTAACTCCTGTGTCAATAGTTCCAAAATGTGGTGTCGAGGCTTTTTTTTTCATTCACCACATTCTGCAGCATGCTTCATCCAAGACTCATTGGAAGTGTTGCGTGCACTAATTCATATCAATGGCTCAAAAATCTAGTTTGGGTTCTGATTTTTTTTTTCATTCACCAGATTTAGAGCGATTCCTTTTCCACACTCTGTCTTAGGAGAAGTGTTGCGTGCATTAACACCTGTGTCAATAGTTCCAAAATGTGGAGTCGAGGCTTTTTTTTTTCTTTCACCACATTCTGCAGCATGCTTCATCCAAGACTCATTGGAAGTGTTGCGTGCACTAATTCATATCAATAGCTCAAAAATCTAGTTTGGGTTCTTATTTTTTTTTTCATTCACCAGATTTAGAGCGATTCCTTTTCCACAGTCAGTCTTAGGAGAAGTGTTGCGTGCATTAACACCTGTGTCAATAGTTCCAAAATGTGGAGTCGAGGCTTTTTTTTTTTTTTTTCTTTCACCACATTCTGCAGCATGCTTCATCCAAGACTCATTGGGAGTGTTGCGTGCACTAATTCATATCAATAGCTCAAAAATCTAGTTTGGGTTCTGATTTTTTTTTTCATTTACCAGATTTAGAGCGATTCCTTTCCCACAGTCTGTCTTAGGAGAAGTGTTGCGTGCATTAACACCTGTGTCAATAGTTCCAAAATGTGGAGTCGAGGCTTTTTTTTTCTTTCACCACATTCTGCAGCATGCTTCATCCAAGACTCATTGGAAGTGTTGCGTGCACTAATTCATATCAATAGCTCAAAAATCTAGTTTGGGTTCTGATTTTTGGTTTCTTTTACCAGATTTAGAGCGATTCCTTTTCCACAGTCAGTCTTAGGAGAAGTGTTGCGTGCATTAACACCTGTGTCAATAGTTCCAAAATGTGGAGTCGAGGCTTTTTTTTTTCTTTCACCACATTCTGCAGCATGCTTCATCCAAGACTCATTGGAAGTGTTGCGTGCACTAATTCATATCAATAGCTCAAAAATCTAGTTTGGGTTCTGATTTTTTTTTCATTCACCAGATTTAGAGCAATTCCTTTTCCACAGTCAGTCTTAGAAGAAGTGTTGCGTGCATTAACTCCTGTGTCAATAGTTCCAAAATGTGGAGTCGAGGCTTTTTTCTTTTTTTTCACCACATTCTGCAGCATGCTTCATCCAAGACTCATTGGAAGTGTTGCGTGCACTAATTCATATCAATAGCTCAAAAATCTAGTTTGGGTTCGGATTTTTTTTTTCATTTACCAGATTTAGAGTGATTCCTTTTCCACAGTCTGTCTTAGGAGAAGTGTTGCGTGCATTAACACCTGTGTCAATAGTTCCAAAATGTGGAGTCGAGGCTTTTTTTTTTTCTTTCACCACATTCTGCAGCATGCTTCATCCAAGACTCATTGGAAGTGTTGCGTGCACTAATTCATATCAATAGCTCAAAAATCTAGTTTGGGTTCTGATTTTTTTTTTCATTCACCAGATTTAGAGCGATTCCTTTTCCACAGTCAGTCTTAGGAGAAGTGTTGCGTGCATTAACTCCTGTGTTAATAGTTACAAAATGTGGTGTCGAGGCTTTTTTTTTTCATTCACCACATACTGGAGCATGCTTCATCCAAGACTCATAGGAAGTGTTTCGTGCACTAATTCATATCAATAGCTCAAAAATCTAGTTTGGGTTCTGATTTTTTTTTCATTCACCAGATTTAGAGCGATTCCTTTTCCACAGTCAGTCTTAGGAGAAGTGTTGCGTGCATTAACACCTGTGTCAATAGTTCCAAAATGTGGAGTCGAGGCTTTTTTTTTTCATTCACCACATCCTGCAGCTTGCTTCATCCAAGACTCAGTGGAAGTGATTCGTGCACTAATTCATATCAATAGCTCAAAAATCTAGTTTGGGTTCTGATTTTTTTTTCATTCACCAGATTTAGAGCAATTCCTTTTCCACAGTCAGTCTTAGAAGAAGTGTTGCGTGCATTAACACCTGTGTCAATAGTTCCAAAATGTGGAGTCGAGGCTTTTTTTTTTTTTCTTTCACCACATTCTGCAGCATGCTTCATCCAAGACTCAAAGGAAGTGTTTCGTGCACTAATTCATATCAATAGCTCAAAAATCTAGTTTGGGTTCTTATTTTTTTTTTTCATTCACCAGATTTAGAGCGATTCCTTTTCCACAGTCAGTCTTAGGAGAAGTGTTGCGTGCATTAACACCTGTGTCAATAGTTCCAAAATGTGGAGTCGAGGCTTTTTTTTTTTTTCTTTCACCACATTCTGCAGCATGCTTCATCCAAGACTCAAAGGAAGTGTTTCGTGCACTAATTCATATCAATAGCTCAAAAATCTAATTTGGGTTCTGATTTTTTTTTTCATTTACCAGATTTAGAGCGATTCCTTTCCCACAGTCTGTCTTAGGAGAAGTGTTGCGTGCATTAACACCTGTGTCAATAGTTCCAAAATGTGGAGTCGAGGCTTTTTTTTTCTTTCACCACATTCTGCAGCATGCTTCATCCAAGACTCATTGGAAGTGTTGCGTGCACTAATTCATATCAATAGCTCAAAAATCTAGTTTGGGTTCTGATTTTTTTTTTTCATTCACCACTTTTAGAGCGATTCCTTTTGCACAGTCAGTCTTAGGAGAAGTGTTGCGTGCATTAACACCTGTGTCAATAGTTCCAAAATGTGGAGTCGAGGCTTTTTTTTTTTCTTTCACCACATTCTGCAGCATGCTTCATCCAAGACTCATTGGAAGTGTTGCGTGCACTAATTCATATCAATAGCTCAAAAATCTAGTTTGGGTTCTGATTTTTTTTTTCATTCACCAGATTTAGAGCGATTCCTTTTCCACAGTCAGTCTTAGGAGAAGTGTTGCGTGCATTAACTCCTGTGTTAATAGTTACAAAATGTGGTGTCGAGGCTTTTTTTTTTCATTCACCACATACTGGAGCATGCTTCATCCAAGACTCATAGGAAGTGTTTCGTGCACTAATTCATATCAATAGCTCAAAAATCTAGTTTGGGTTCTGATTTTTTTTTCATTCACCAGATTTAGAGCGATTCCTTTTCCACAGTCAGTCTTAGGAGAAGTGTTGCGTGCATTAACACCTGTGTCAATAGTTCCAAAATGTGGAGTCGAGGCTTTTTTTTTTCATTCACCACATCCTGCAGCTTGCTTCATCCAAGACTCAGTGGAAGTGATTCGTGCACTAATTCATATCAATAGCTCAAAAATCTAGTTTGGGTTCTGATTTTTTTTTCATTCACCAGATTTAGAGCAATTCCTTTTCCACAGTCAGTCTTAGAAGAAGTGTTGCGTGCATTAACACCTGTGTCAATAGTTCCAAAATGTGGAGTCGAGGCTTTTTTTTTTTTTCTTTCACCACATTCTGCAGCATGCTTCATCCAAGACTCAAAGGAAGTGTTTCGTGCACTAATTCATATCAATAGCTCAAAAATCTAGTTTGGGTTCTTATTTTTTTTTTTCATTCACCAGATTTAGAGCGATTCCTTTTCCACAGTCAGTCTTAGGAGAAGTGTTGCGTGCATTAACACCTGTGTCAATAGTTCCAAAATGTGGAGTCGAGGCTTTTTTTTTTTTTCTTTCACCACATTCTGCAGCATGCTTCATCCAAGACTCAAAGGAAGTGTTTCGTGCACTAATTCATATCAATAGCTCAAAAATCTAATTTGGGTTCTGATTTTTTTTTTCATTTACCAGATTTAGAGCGATTCCTTTCCCACAGTCTGTCTTAGGAGAAGTGTTGCGTGCATTAACACCTGTGTCAATAGTTCCAAAATGTGGAGTCGAGGCTTTTTTTTTCTTTCACCACATTCTGCAGCATGCTTCATCCAAGACTCATTGGAAGTGTTGCGTGCACTAATTCATATCAATAGCTCAAAAATCTAGTTTGGGTTCTGATTTTTTTTTTTCATTCACCACTTTTAGAGCGATTCCTTTTGCACAGTCAGTCTTAGGAGAAGTGTTGCGTGCATTAACACCTGTGTCAATAGTTCCAAAATGTGGAGTCGAGGCTTTTTTTTTTTTCTTTCACCACATTCTGCAGCATGCTTCATCCAAGACTCATTGGAAGTGTTGCGTGCACTAATTCATATCAATAGCTCAAAAATCTAGTTTGGGTTCTGATTTTTGGTTTCTTTTACCAGATTTAGAGCGATTCCTTTTCCACAGTCAGTCTTAGGAGAAGTGTTGCGTGCATTAACACCTGTGTCAATAGTTCCAAAATGTGGAGTCGAGGCTTTTTTTTTTCTTTCACCACATTCTGCAGCATGCTTCATCCAAGACTCATTGGAAGTGTTGCGTGCACTAATTCATATCAATAGCTCAAAAATCTAGTTTGGGTTCTGATTTTTTTTTCATTCACCAGATTTAGAGCGATTCCTTTTCCACAGTCAGTCTTAGGAGAAGTGTTGCGTGCATTAACACCTGTGTCAATAGTTCCAAAATGTGGAGTCGAGGCTTTTTTTTTTTTTCTTTCACCACATTCTGCAGCATGCTTCATCCAAGACTCATTGGAAGTGTTGCGTGCACTAATTCATATCAATAGCTCAAAAATCTAGTTTGGGTTCTGATTTTTTTTTTCATTTACCAGATTTAGAGCGATTCCTTTTCCACACTCTGTCTTAGGAGAAGTGTTGCGTGCATTAACACCTGTGTCAATAGTTCCAAAATGTGGAGTCGAGGCTTTTTTTTTTTTCTTTCACCACATTCTGCAGCATGCTTCATCCAAGACTCATTGGAAGTGTTGCGTGCACTAATTCATATCAATAGCTCAAAAATCTAGTTTGGGTTCTGATTTTTTTTTTTCATTCACCAGATTTAGAGCGATTCCTTTTCCACAGTCAGTCTTAGGAGAAGTGTTGCGTGCATTAACACCTGTGTCAATAGTTCCAAAATGTGGAGTCGAGGCTTTTTTTTTCTTTCACCACATTCTGCAGCATGCTTCATCCAAGACTCATTGGAAGTGTTGCGTGCACTAATTCATATCAATAGCTCAAAAATCTAGTTTGGGTTCTGATTTTTGGTTTCTTTTACCAGATTTAGAGCGATTCCTTTTCCACAGTCAGTCTTAGGAGAAGTGTTGCGTGCATTAACACCTGTGTCAATAGTTCCAAAATGTGGAGTCGAGGCTTTTTTTTTCTTTCACCACATTCTACAGCATGCTTCATCCAAGACTCATTGGAAGTGTTGCGTGCACTAATTCATATCAATAGCTCAAAAATCTAGTTTGGGTTCTGATTTTTTTTTCATTCACCAGATTTAGAGCGATTCCTTTTCCACAGTTAGTCTTAGGAGAAGTGTTGCGTGCATTAACTCCTGTGTCAATAGTTCCAAAATGTGGTGTCGAGGCTTTTTTTTTTCATTCACCACATTCTGCAGCATGCTTCATCCAAGACTCATTGGAAGTGTTGCGTGCACTAATTCATATCAATGGCTCAAAAATCTAGTTTGGGTTCTGATTTTTTTTTTCATTCACCAGATTTAGAGCGATTCCTTTTCCACACTCTGTCTTAGGAGAAGTGTTGCGTGCATTAACACCTGTGTCAATAGTTCCAAAATGTGGAGTCGAGGCTTTTTTTTTTTCTTTCACCACATTCTGCAGCATGCTTCATCCAAGACTCATTGGAAGTGTTGCGTGCACTAATTCATATCAATAGCTCAAAAATCTAGTTTGGGTTCTGATTTTTTTTTTCATTTACCAGATTTAGAGCGATTCCTTTTCCACACTCTGTCTTAGGAGAAGTGTTGCGTGCATTAACACCTGTGTCAATAGTTCCAAAATGTGGAGTCGAGGCTTTTTTTTTTTCTTTCACCACATTCTGCAGCATGCTTCATCCAAGACTCATTGGAAGTGTTGCGTGCACTAATTCATATCAATAGCTCAAAAATCTAGTTTGGGTTCTGATTTTTTTTTCATTCACCAGATTTAGAGCGATTCCTTTTCCACAGTCAGTCTTAGGAGAAGTGTTGCGTGCATTAACACCTGTGTCAATAGTTCCAAAATGTGGAGTCGAGGCTTTTTTTTTTCTTTCACCACATTCTGCAGCATGCTTCATCCAAGACTCATTGGAAGTGTTGCGTGCACTAATTCATATCAATAGCTCAAAAATCTAGTTTGGGTTCTGATTTTTGGTTTCTTTTACCAGATTTAGAGCGATTCCTTTTCCACAGTCAGTCTTAGGAGAAGTGTTGCGTGCATTAACACCTGTGTCAATAGTTCCAAAATGTGGAGTCGAGGCTTTTTTTTTTCTTTCACCACATTCTACAGCATGCTTCATCCAAGACTCATTGGAAGTGTTGCGTGCACTAATTCATATCAATAGCTCAAAAATCTAGTTTGGGTTCTGATTTTTTTTTTCATTCACCAGATTTAGAGCGATTCCTTTTCCACAGTCAGTCTTAGGAGAAGTGTTGCGTGCATTAACACCTGTGTCAATAGTTCCAAAATGTGGAGTCGAGGCTTTTTTTTTTTTTTCTTTCACCACATTCTGCAGCATGCTTCATCCAAGACTCTTTGGAAGTGTTGCGTGCACTAATTCATATCAATAGCTCAAAAATCTAGTTTGGGTTCTGATTTTTTTTTTCATTTACCAGATTTAGAGCGATTCCTTTTCCACAGTCTGCCTTAGGAGAAGTGTTGCGTGCATTAACACCTGTGTCAATAGTTCCAAAATGTGGAGTCGAGGCTTTTTTTTTTCTTTCACCATTTTCTGCAGCATGCTTCATCCAAGACTCATTGGAAGTGTTGCGTGCACTAATTCATATCAATAGCTCAAAAATCTAGTTTGGGTTCTGATTTTTTTTTTTCATTCACCAGATTTAGAGCGATTCCTTTTCCACAGTCAGTCTTAGGAGAAGTGTTGCGTGCATTAACACCTGTGTCAATAGTTCCAAAATGTGGAGTCGAGGCTTTTTTTTTTCTTTCACCACATTCTGCAGCATGCTTCATTCAAGACTCATTGGAAGTGTTGCGTGCACTAATTCATATCAATAGCTCAAAAATCTAGTTTGGGTTCTGATTTTTGTTTTCTTTTACCAGATTTAGAGCGATTCCTTTTCCACAGTCAGTCTTAGGAGAATTGTTGCGTGCATTAACACCTGTGTCAATAGTTCCAAAATGTGGAGTCGAGGCTTTTTTTTTTCTTTCACCACATTCTACAGCATGCTTCATCCAAGACTCATTGGAAGTGTTGCGTGCACTAATTCATATCAATAGCTCAAAAATCTAGTTTGGGTTCTGATTTTTTTTTTCATTTACCAGATTTAGAGCGATTCCTTTTCCACAGTCAGTCTTAGGAGAAGTGTTGCGTGCATTAACACCTGTGTCAATAGTTCCAAAATGTGGAGTCGAGGCTTTTTTTTTTCTTTCACCACATTCTGCAGCATGCTTCATCCAAGACTCATTGGAAGTGTTGCGTGCACTAATTCATATCAATAGCTCAAAAATCTAGTTTGGGTTCTGATTTTTTTTTCATTCACCAGATTTAGAGCGATTCTTTTTCCACAGTCAGTCTTAGGAGAAGTGTTGCGTGCATTAACTCCTGTGTCAATAGTTCCAAAATGTGGGGTCCAGGCTTTTTTTTTTCATTCTCCACATTCTGCAGCATGCTTCAAACAAGACTCATTGGAAGTGTTGCGTGCACTAATTCATATCAATAGCTCAAAAATCTAGTTTGGGATCTTATTTTTTTTTTCATTCACCAGATTTAGAGCGATTCTTTTTCCACAGTCAGTCTTAGGAGAAGTGTTGCGTGCATTAACTCCTGTGTCAATAGTTCCAAAATGTGGTGTCGAGGTTTTTTTTTTCATTAACCACATTCTGCAGCATGCTTCATCCTAGACTCATTGGAAGTGTTGCGTGCACTAATTCATATCAATGGCGCAAAATTCTAGTTTGGGTTCTGATTTTTTTTTTCATTCACCAGATTTAGAGCGATTCCTTTTCCACAGTCAGTCTTAGGAAAAGTGTTGTGTGCATTGACTCCTGTGTTAATAGTTCCAAAATGTGGTGTCGAGGCTTTTTTTTTCATTCACCACATCCTGCAGCTTGCTTCATCCAAGACTCATTGGAAGTGATTCGTGCACTAATTCATATCAATAGCTCAAAAATCTAGTTTGGGTTCTGATTTTTTTTCATTTACCAGATTTAGAGCGATTCCTTTTCCACAGTCAGTCTTAGGAAAAGTGTTGCGTGCATTAACACCTGTGTCAATAGTTCCAAAATGTGGAGTCGAGGCTTTTTTTTTTTTCATTCACCATATCCTGCAGCTTGCTTCATCCAAGACTCATTGGAAGTGATTCTTGCACTAATTCATATCAATAGCTCAAAAATCTGATTTGGGTTCTGATTTTTTTTTCATTCACCAGATTTAGAGCGATTCCTTTTCCACAGTCAGTCTTAGGAGAAGTGTTGCGTGCATTAACACCTGTGTCAATAGTTCCAAAATGTGGAGTCGAGGCTTTTTTTTTTCATTCACCACATCCTGCAGCTTGCTTCATCCAAGACTTAAAGGAAGTGATTCGTGCACTAATTCATATCAATAGCTCAAAAATCTAATTTGGGTTCTGATTTTTTTTTTCATTCACCAGATTTAGAGCAATTCCTTTACCACAGTCAGTCTTAGAAGAAGTGTTGCGTGCATTAACTCCTGTGTCAATAGTTCCAAAATGTGGGGTCCAGGATTTGTTTTTTCATTCACCACATTCTGCAGCATGCTTCATCCAAGACTCATTGGAAGTGTTGCGTGCACTAATTCATATCAATAGCTCAAAAATCTAGTTTGGGTTCTGATTTTTTTTTCATTCACCAGATTTAGAGCGATTTCTTTTCCACAGTCAGTCTTAGGAGAAGTGTTGCGTGCATTAACACCTGTGTCAATAGTTCCAAAATGTGGAGTCGAGGCTTTTTTTTCTTCTTTCACCACATTCTACAGCATGCTTCATCCAAGACTCATTGGAAGTGTTGCGTGCACTAATTCATATCAATAGCTCAAAAATCTAGTTTGGGTTCTGATTTTTTTTTTCATTCCCCAGATTTAGAGCGATTCCTTTTCCACAGTCAGTCTTAGGAGAAGTGTTGCGTGCATTAACGCCTGTGTCAATAGTTCCAAAATGTGGAGTCGAGGCTTTTTTTTTTCTTTCACCACATTCTGCAGCATGCTTCATCCAAGACTCATTGGAAGTGTTGCTTGCACTAATTCATATCAATAGCTCAAAAATCTAGTTTGGGTTCTGATTTTTTTTTTCATTTACCAGATTTAGAGCGATTCCTTTTCCACAGTCTGCCTTAGGAGAAGTGTTGCGTGCATTAACACCTGTGTCAATAGTTCCAAAATGTGGAGTCGAGGCTTTTTTTTTTCTTTCACCACATTCTGCAGCATGCTTCATCCAAGACTCATTGGAAGTGTTGCGTGCACTAATTCATATCAATAGCTCAAAAATCTAGTTTGGGTTCTGATTTTTTTTTTCATTCACCAGATTTAGAGCGATTCCTTTTCCACAGTCAGTCTTAGGAGAAGTGTTGCGTGCATTAACACCTGTGTCAATAGTTCCAAAATGTGGAGTCGAGGCTTTTTTTTTCTTTCACCACATTCTGCAGCATGCTTCATCCAAGACTCATTGGAAGTGTTGCGTGCACTAATTCATATCAATAGCTCAAAAATCTAGTTTGGGTTCTGATTTTTTTTTTCATTTACCAGATTTAGAGCGATTCCTTTTCCACAGTCAGTCTTAGGAGAAGTGTTGCGTGCATTAACACCTGTGTCAATAGTTCCAAAATGTGGAGTCGAGGCTTTTTTTTTTTTCTTTCACCACATTCTGCAGCATGCTTCATCCAAGACTCATTGGAAGTGTTGCGTGCACTAATTCATATCAATAGCTCAAAAATCTAGTTTGGGTTCGGATTTTTTTTTTCATTCACCAGATTTAGAGCGATTCCTTTTCCACAGTCAGTCTTAGGAGAAGTGTTGCGTGCATTAACTCCTGTGTCAATAGTTCCAAAATGTGGGGTCCAGGCTTTTTTTTTTCATTCACCACATTCTGCAGCATGCTTCAAACAAGACTCATTGGAAGTGTTGCGTGCACTAATTCATATCAATAGCTCAAAAATCTAGTTTGGGTTCTGATTTTTTTTTCATTTACCAGATTTAGAGCGATTCCTTTTCCACAATCAGTCTTAGGAGAAGTGTTGCGTGCATTAACACCTGTGTCAATAGTTCCAAAATGTGGAGTCGAGGCTTTTTTTTTTTCATTCACCACATCCTGCAGCATGCTTCATCCAAGACTCATTGGAAGTGTTGCGTGCACTTATTCATATCAATAGCTCAAAAATCTAGTTAGGGTTCTAATTTTTTTTAAATCACCAGATTTAAAGCTAGCGAAAATACAGTTTTGGAGCATTTTTGTTTTCTTTCCCCAGTTCAAGACAGTGCTACATCCACCGTCAGTCTTGTAGCAAGCGTTGCGTGCACTATATCTTATATTGCGCACTAACTTGTTATCAAATTATAAACTGCAGGGTTTTTTTTTCATTCAACAAGATATGCTTTTGTCACGAAAAAATTAAGTGCTTATTTGAAGTATTTGACGTTATGTTCGTAAAAGGATGGGGGCTCTCAATCTTCCAAATAAAATCACAAGTTTATTCCAATCATAATATGAGAGAGCAGGAACAATATTTTTAATGATTTAAATTGTAAATACTCAAATATATATTTCCTCCAAATTGCATCTGTTCACAGTGATACATCAGATATTTGTGCTCAAGAATCGTGGTAAAATGTAAGTTCAATAATTTTTCGATAGAATTTATTGTTTAAAGAGATAAAAAAGTAAAATAATCTAATTTACTTAAAAAAAAATACTTGAATATATACTTGAAGATCAATACAAAATATAGGAAGACAAATTAATGCCCTTCCCTAGCTCCAGATATTAAAATTTCTTCATTTGTTCATTTTTCCTTCATTTTATTTTTTTCTATTTTATTTTTTTCTTTATTTTTATTTATTTGTTTTCAAATAATTTCTTTTTAGTATTTCTACTTATTATGACTAGATAGAAGACATTAAGACTTAATTTAGAATAATCGACTTACTTCATAGAAAAAATTTTAATCATTCATACCTGAGGTATTTTATTATCTTTAAAATTTTGGAACTCTCAGCATACTTTGTCAGCGCTTGAGTATTATAACTTAAGGAACTTATAAACATTCATTAACATTTTTGAAACAGTTTACTTTTAGAGAATATCCAAGCTCCAATAAGTATTCGATTTTTGAGCACAAGAATACACATTCTTTATCTTAGTAATTCAATACACATTCTTTATTTTAGTAATTCACCAAAATAAGTTTACATTACTTGATAAAGATGAATTTTTTGAAAATTAATTCACCTATAAAGAGAGTTCATAAAAAATGCAGACAAATTTTAAGCATCTCATGAAGGTACTGTATATACATCTATCGATTTAAAAATTTCTATCTTTAAATTATGAGTAAAGTTTTGTTACATCTACAAATCAGACATTTAAGTTATTTTTACGCAAATAAAAGCTTTATTCTTTTTCAACACGTTAAGCGCCACACGTATTTTGATGGAAGTCTCCGTCAGACCAAGACTCACTTACTAGTGCACTACTAATAGAATGAAATGAATAAAAAATTGAGTTGTAAGTTTTACTTGAATTAAAGTTTTTTAAATTTTTTTACTATTTTTTTTATTACTATTTGATGGGGTGTGCTTTATCTTTCATTTACACACACGCGATGAATGCGCTAATTTTTTTAACTTTTAGTAAAAAGAAATAAACATTTTAAACATTTGTACTGAAATATGACTTTTGTAAAATATAGGTATTGTAATATTACATTATAAATGTTATTTAATTTAAATTTATTTGCTTTTGCATTAGTTTCGATAAAAATTCTTAAACATTTTTTTACAGATAAAAGTTCTTTAATGGAATAGGAAAAGAAATGCCTACCTATTTTGTAATATAAAGTTAATGATTTCACAAGTAAAATAAATTTCAATTACTCGGAAATTCATTAAATGTCTAAAATACGATAAAAGAAATTAAGAGGATTACTAAAAAACTACTTAAAACTTAATGTTTTAATTCAAGAGGGGAACAATTCTAGTAATCAAGAGCCTGAATTAGATATCTGCACGACTTCAATAAAAAAATTTCTGAAGTTTACAAATTCTTAAGAATATATTTACAAAATTGTCTATTTCAATATTGACTGCAACATTTGTTTGATGTCGAGAGATTTATAATATAAAAATAATAATTAAAGTTTGCTTTTGGCTAAAATGTTTTTAAAATAAATAAATTGCAATTTTCGGCGTCAACACCTAGTAATTTACAGATATAATTTTGGAATGTGCAACGCAAAGCAATAACAGTAATTTTAAAAATTTAAATTTTAGTGCATATCTAATTACTATACACGGCTATGTAATAAATATCATATAACAGGGTCAAATGTTATTGTAAACATGACTTTTACAATGTTCTGGTACACGGAAATTGTTAGAGTAAAAAAATAATAATTGATTAGTAACAGCCCAAATAAGCCAGATAGTAAGAATGTCATTTTTGATCACGAGTAGCAGATACTTGCATTACATGAACTATTCAATATGCATTATGTTACTGACAAAAGTATTCAATTTGACGAGTTTTTAAAATTTATAATATAGAATATATGAAACATATACTAGTGCTATCGGTAATTGTATTAGTAAGCTTCCTACTAACTATTAGTTCCAAGCTCATTGACACTTAAAAAAAAGTTGTTTTATAATTAATTTAAAAATGTGAATTCAGTTGAGGTAATAACTAAATCACGGCTAAGGACGAGATTCTCAATATTGTAAAACTAATGAGTATGAAGAGTAAATTCGCCTTTGTTTTATTAAATAAAATCGTAGAAATACACATAATGACCAGTTTAAATATGGGAAGACATTTGCTTTATGCTTGAAATGACTTTTTTTTTAATGAGAATAAAAATACGCACGAATCTTGCAAACACTGTTCAACAGTATATGATTTTTTTTTATATTCTCGTTTTAAACTCATGGCTGTTTATTTATAGTCTTGAAAAATATTGAATAAGAAAATCATTTAAATATAAAAGCTTCTTAAAATAATACTGTATTTTGATTATAACAATTTGTCAAGTCAATTAACAAAAGCAACTAAGCCACTTAAAAATTTTAGGAAAAGTATAGTGATGAAAACATGTTTATCCATTAAAAATAAATTGATTTAAATCTTTTTTTAAATTGTTTGTAAATTTCCTAAAAAACTAATAACGCAAATCGAGGAAGTCAAAAAAACCATTACAATATTTAATTAAAAACAATCATTAATAGTTTACATAAGTATATAATAAATTAAAGTGTATTGACAACATTTGAAACCTGCTTTAAACAAGTGCAATTCAATTTGCCAAACATTTTTTTTTTCTTGTGTTTCTTAACAATTAGAATATTGTTACACAACAGGTCACGTGTTATGCCGAAACAATTTGAACACACTCAAGTCACCAACACTAAAAAAAAATTTTTTATTGTTTGTAAAACTGTTACATTTTTTATCACTTGTCTACAAGAGTGAATAATTGAGGAAGAACTATATTTTAATTTAATTACAATTGTTTAAATTTTTTGTTGTACGTTGCTATTTTGAAATGATAAATAAAAGAATGCTATTATGTTATTATTACTATATTATCATGTTATTATTACTATATTATTGTGACAATATTATTATGTTATTATTACTATATTATTATGTTATTATTACTATATTATTATGTTATTACTATATTATTGTATTTTTTGTAAATTTTATTCGAATATTTTTACTCAAAACTATTTGTTATATCAAAAGAGAACGATAACAATATTTGCATATTAAAAAATTTATAATTTATTTCGAATGCTTCTTGAAAATGCTATATTCCCGAAGTTTTAAAAGAAATTTGAAAAAAGATAATAATTTTGAATCAATTAAAAAAATTTTGAAAATTTTTCAATATTATTCAAACATTGATTATGAGTATTTTAATTTAAAACAAATTACTAACCAAAATAAACAATTATTGTATTAAGATTTGTAAAATTAAGTTAATAACAATTAAGATTAATTAATAATAAAAGTATACATTTTCCCGTAGGTGCTTGCTCATGGAAACCCAATGACAAGTTTATAGAAACAAAATGAGATAGAACCTCTAAAAAGTAAAGTTTTGTAATTAATAGCATAAGAAAACTTTTCTGTGTGTTCAACTGCATGATAACATTTGATAACTGAGTTTTTAGCTACTATAAAAAAATAATGCCTAATAAATTTTTTCAAAATTATAATTTACAATTAGAAGGAAAGAATTTCGTTCATTTATCACATTTATCCATTATTTTTAAAATAAAAGACTGACATCAATGGGTTCTATAAATTATCAGTTCCTTTCAATAATTCTACCTGTAATCAAACCCTATAATTTCAATCTTAATAAAACCAAATAAATTGGTATTTAAAAACTTTTAACAGCCTGGAACATATATTTTATAACTTTTATTAACTAAGAGGAATTTTTGTACATTTTCAGAGTGATCCAAAAAAAAAAAATATTTCTTCACGTTTATATTTTGGTATTTTTCTTACTAAATATATACCCCAATAAAAACCGCGCTACCTTATCTCCACCCAAGAATAAATAACACTGTGGCAGAAAATGATTTTTGAGAAAAGCTTACTGAAATATTCATGCACTTGAGAACTAATATAATTTTTTTTCTTTGTTTCCAAAACTATAGAAAATTTGTTTTCCAGAAAAATTTGCGTTTTTTGTTATTCAACTCATAAGGAAAAACTCACAAGCTAAAATCTTAGAATTTTACAGGTATTCTGATAGAAAGCCCATAGCCTGAAAATTCGCTGCTAAATTACAACAGTAAAGATATAAAAATTTGACATTTTTATTGCCAAATGTAACCTTGCGTGAAGAGAAACCAAAGAAAAACGACAATTTCCGAAATCTTGTAAATTCAAGTGTTCATATTGTGATTTTAAAATTGTATGAGAGTGATTTTGCATTCGAAACTATTTGAATTATTACATTTTGCGTTTTATATTGTATTCTCTCTTATTCTTCACAAGAATTTAAATAAATTTGCTAGAAGCTGAATTTTTTGTTTTCTTTCATACTGAAAAGTAGTTTTCACATTTTCAAATTTAATTGTGTATTATTTCCATTTGTTTTTCTTCATAAGTAATAGAAATTATCAAGGCAATTTCCTTTTCTATACGTATACGTTAAGTTGAAAAGTCCTGTTGATAGAATTTTTCACTTTTCAAAACTAGATTTTTTTTTTCAAAATTAATTATTAGTGACTTAATCTTATTAATTATTATCTCATAACAAATAAATATTTTCAACATACTATGCATGTAGTACAGCGAGTTTTCTTACTGAGCCTTTTTGGTTTTTAAAATTAAAATATCACCAAATTTTGGTGATAAAAAAATATCACTAAACATGAAATAATTACCAATATTAAAATTTATAATTCTTTATTAAAAATATTTCAGAAAATCAGTTGTTGTCGATAAGTTTCCAAAATAAATTGCTAGTTTCTTCCCATAATTTTTAATACAACTTTATTTAGAGCAGTTGAATTTTATGTACCCAAAAGTTTAAAAAAAAATCGTTGTGAGTAAATTGTTTTAAACAAATTGATAAGTTCCAAAGCTTTTTATAAATAAGTAATAATTTTATAATAGTGTATATAATTTTTAAATGGAACAGACCGAACGTTTTACATGGCACAAGCAAATTAACTCTCGAACTTTTAATGCGCATTTATAAAGGAAAATTAGATATGTTTTTTTTTTATTATTATTTTTTACAAATTTTAGTATTTATATTGTTTTACTCTGTTTAATAAGTTCCACGCAAACTAATGAGCATATTTATAACTCAATTCTAACTCTTAATATTTTTTTGTTATAACTTTGCTTTGAAATTAATAATTTTTAAATGCAGAATCTAAAAAAAAAAACTTCTTTTTCCTTTATTCTTTCACGACTTCTTGAAATTAATTTCAATTCAGAAATTTCATGCGATTTATTGTTTTTGAGCAAGTGAGAAGCAACGTTTTATTAAATTATTCATTCATTTTATTAGTTTTAATCACGTATTCTTTAACAAGTTGAAAAAATTTTATACTGCATTTTTATGCCTTTTTGACCAATATACCCTAAATCATCAACAATAAAAAAACTAAATGTAAAACTTGACGGCTCTTAAAAATGGAAAATATATAAAAATGAAATTAAATTTTAAATTTTAATCACATGCAATGATTTCCCTACAGTTCATTTTTACTTACGAATTTAGTGTATGGGCTGATTGATTGATTGAATGTAGAAGTTTTATGGCACAAGATCCAAAGGAGGATATGCTGCGCCAAACAATTAGAGTATGGGCTAGTAACACATCTTAGTAAAAACAAATAGGGAATAAAAGAGTTTTCTATATTTTAAGTAAATTGATTTCACTTAAGGCTTATTCCTAGTAAACTTTGCATGATAGATTTGGTGACATTGGCGATGTTAAAGTTTGCAATTTAATTATATGGTGATTGGTCAGTTTTTATAGGTTACTGCCTTTTTTTCGTTGTAAGTTTATGTATTTTCCGTATTCAAGTAACAATTGTATATGCTTTTATCTACGCCAATATTATACTCCAATGTAAATAAGTCATTCCGTCGTTGGCAACAGTTTGGAGACAAGAATAAAGCGCCATTTCGCACAATGGAGTTTACTAGGATTTTACAGCACTTCAAAATAGCAAAAAATAAAATCAAATAAAATTCCGAAATTTTACAACTCATATTAATTTTAATCATATACAAATATTTAAAAGCAGTTTTATGCAAAAATTGAAATTTTAATAGAGTAGGATGAACAGGAATAGCTTAAGAAAATTAATTCAATAACATTAATTTTTCCTTTAATAATTATTAAAACAATTTAAATTTATGCACAAGATAAGAAAACCTTTATTACTGGATTCTATTTTTAACTTAACTCAAAATAGCTTTTAAATTGTCGTGCAATTAACTAAAAGAAAGCGACAGTACGTTTTTATAATTGCATGGCAGAGCTATAGATTACTACTCCAAATAGAATCAAATAGTGACCTTTTGTTATCGGCATAAACAAGATCTCATGAGAACATAAATGTGCATATATATGTTCTGTGCTATAAAAACACTTCTGACTCTAAATTTTTTTCATTAATTCACGAAGTTTAATTTCATTAATTCCTGATTAGTAAGAAGTTTGTTTTATTAGATTTTATTTCATCTAAAGAAATTATTGTACACTAGACGGCCCTGGTGTTTAGCATGCACCTTCGAAAGATCGTTTTTTTTTTTTTTTTTTTTTTTTAACAAAATTTCAATTTTCTTCCCTAAATATGTTTTCTTAAAAGGAAAATCTGAGACAAATCGTGTACTAATTGACTGTACAACTTACTGTATAGTTTATCACGAGGGCCGAAAGTGGCTGTACAACGACAAATTTAACGGTATTTAAACAACGTATTGAAGTTAGGGAAGTCAAATGGTATATAACAAATGAGAGTTTCACTCAAAAATAGGGGAAATCCATCAACAAAAAAAAGAGGGGAAAATATTTCTAGATTACTTTGGTGTCGTATTGATACATAAACATAAAATAAAACAGAAAAGCAAATTTTAAAGGGGATTCATCAGGGATTTTTCAAACTTTTTGAAAGGTCCTGTTTTTGTGAGAAAAAATAAAAACCATGTCTTTTAAGATTTAGTTTTAAAATAAGTTAAAGACATTAATTCTGCTTTTTTAAAAAAAATTTTTTTTGCGAAGAGTCTATTTTCGAAAAATTAATTTGTGAACAATTTTTAAGAATTTTGTGACGTGTATGTTAACGAACCTAAACTGCTCCTAAAATAATCCCTGTTTCTATTCAGAATTTTCAAATATAAGCTAAAAGGCCATTGTTGTTTTAATTTGAAAGAAAAAAAATCAGTGCTATGTGGGAAGGACGATTTTTTGTCTTTTGTAATGAATCATTAATGATTTCAAATAATAAATGGACTCATATTCCAATTTTCATCTCTCCCACATCTTTAAAATCATTCTTTTAAAAATATTATAACTTCCATATCTTTTAGACATGTTAGCCATTTTATGAAACTGTGTATCTAAATTTTCTATCATTTGGTAATCTTGAAATTTGTTTGGTCGATTTTAACCGAAAATAACTATGTATTCGTTTTTTAGACTATAAAAAATTTTGCAAGTTTTGCAAACTTGTGATGTTCCTGTTAAACGTTTTTCTTGCTTTCAAAATTTCGAAAATTTTTTTTGTTTCAATCATATTTTAAGACTTACGAGCGTTAAAATAACAATTTTTTTCTAAACACACAATTCAAACTAGGCAACATTACTTATTTCAAATTAATTTTAAACAATTGATCACTTTTAAAAAAATCATTCAATATTACACTATAAAAAATAAAATCGCTGCTAGAAAAATTTATTTAATACAAAAATTTTCCAGACTTAAACATGAATGAGGAAAATCCAAAAGGAGAACAATGATAGGATTTATTTAAATTCGTTAAACATTGAAAAACGACTACAAACTTGGGAAAATATTTTTTTTTCAAAGAGCAAAAATATTAAATTTAGCACAAATCACAAAAAAATATTTTTAAGTAATTAAAAAATCTTGTTTATATAATTAATGATTTCTTCAATAGCCTTCATGAAAAAATTAAGTTAAACAAAACCTTATTACTTTTTATGTTCTTACAAAAGGAAACCAATAACAAGAGTTAATATTACTTTTAACAATTGAAAAACAAGAGAAAATTCTTTCTCTCTTTAATTTTTTAAGTTTTTTTAAAATTAATGTATCTTGAAAGTATGATTTTTGAAATCTAGGGTGCGTAACCAAGTTTTTCAACAAAAAATAAGAACTTTTTAAGCACTCTAAAATTTTTATCATTTCTTAAAAAAATTTAAAAAAAAACAGAATTAGGATAAGCATACTCGTAATAGGGATTTTTCTTTCTATTGCATACTCTTTGTGCATATTCTTTATGCATATTGTTTATTTATAAGCATAAAATAAACAAAATGCAAAAAGCATTTTCACTGACTATACATAAGAATAAAATAACTAGTTTCTGATAAATATAAAAGGAAAAATTGCGAAAATCATGTTTTTTTAACGACGACAATCGAGAGGGCAAAGAAAAATATCAAGAAAATTAAGCACTTTTACAATTCTCCAATGAAAAAAAGCACCTTTAAATACTTTTCAAATATTTCAGGATTTGATTAACTAGAATAAAAGAACGATTAAGTTAATTACAATCTATACTCTTTCCTGCAAGAGTTGTCATAATACTGCATTTAGCAGACGAAAAAAAAATCAGATTTTAAAAGCGACGGATATTATGATGACATTAATTTACTACAATAATTATAATTAGCTTATTTATTACTATACAATTAACAAGTACTGAATAAAGTTAATACATTTTTTTAGGAAAACACTTAAGAAGAAGTAACAAATGTAAGAACAAATGTAAACTGTCGTAAATAGCCAATGAGTCACAGAAATAAAAACTATGGTTAAAAACTTTATTAAACTAAATCACTAAAACTATATAATCTTCTGCAATAAAACTAATTTTCTATTGATTCTCTCAGGAGAAATGAACCTTTTAAATTTTTTGTTCTCATAAGTAAACTTATTACTGTAATTCAAGAAATGTTAAATTATTTAAAAATACAATAAATGAAATAAATTTATCATTAGTACTAGAAACAAATGAAAACTTTATTAGGGAAAAAGGGAGTTAGTTTCAACCAAGGGCAATCGTTTACCTAAAGTTTTGGATGCTACTGGCCTTTGCTAAGCCTAACATGTCGGTGAAAAACGACCCAGAAAAATGGTGGGAAACCCATTTAGCGGATGTTTCTGAGCCAGAATAACAAGTATATCTCCTGCCTTAATCACCAAATAATTAAGTGATAGAAATAAGTTTAAATAATTTGAAAACTGGGACATTTAAGGAAGTTTAAACCAACAAAAGATTTTAAGTTAGAACATTCTGAATCAGACTCTCTAATACGCTTCTGAGTATTCACAGCCTAGTTAGGGACTCAAAATTTTACAAGTTTAAAATTTTACAAGTTAGACAGATTTTAACTCAACCGGCCATTTTTTTTCGGAAATTTTAATACCTTTGTATTTAAACGAAGACACATTTTTCTTTCGTTTTAAGATATGGCCGATATTTTCCTGTGGTAAATTTTGTATTATTCTACTTAGTTTAGTTCCCCAGATAAGAAAATAAATTTCGACTTAAACATGGGAAGTTGTGCAGAATATATATATACTATATGATTCCACTTTCAGCAGTTTCTGATTTTTGAGGTTGGTGGCGAAATTATCGTCGCGTCTGATGCTTGGAATAATCAAATGCGTTTGCCAGAACTTTTTAGAATGAGGTTTAGACTTTTAAGAATAAAATTTCGCGACTCTGACCAAAGCAATTTAGAAAACAATATAGCCTGCATCGCTCATATCAAAAAACACCCCGTGTGAATTTTATTTCTACATTATTTTAGAACAGAATGAGACTGGTTTTTAGTAGCTCTAAAAATACATCAAAAATCGGTCAAGTGGTGAGGGGCTTCAAGTCATGCCCCTCACCAGTGAGCCAAGATAGATATTCTGATCCAATTTTAAGCCTATTTTTCTACTTTAAATAAAATAAAACCAAACAGATTCATAAATAGTTAATGTTTTCTTTCATGTTTTGAAAGAGCTTTACAAAATTGGCCAATTGAGATTACAAACCATAGTGTAAAATTAAAAGTAATATGAATTTTATAAAAATGCGCAATAATTACCATTAAAGAATTGAACTAATCATTAGTTTAAGTTTTACAAAATTAGTTTACGAGTCGAAGAAAAATTTAACTTTTACTCAACAAAAAAAAAGTTGCGTTGAAAAATATGTTTCGAGGAAACGGCTTTTTTTTTAAATAAAAACTAAGGTTAGTAACGCTTAAGGTAATGTTAAAAGGGTTGCTTATTGTTTTATATCCATTTAACATTTTCATAAAATGCATTTCAGATAGAAAAATATAGATATATAATTTTCCTGCATCAAAATAGTGTTTGCTACATAAAAATTATTTTCAATTGATAAAAACCTACAGTATTCTAACTATATCTTAAAAGCTCAAGGAATACTTGAGTATTCCATAAACAAAATATTTTCGGCACTTCAAATTCATCCTTTATCCAGTAAACAGGATACAATCTATTCCTGTATATACAAATCACAATTGGGTGTTTAACTTCAAATGCTGGTTTTTGACAAGACACGTCAGAAACTAGTCGAAAAGTGACAAAAACTGACGAAGTCCGTCAAGAACCTGGGTCAAATTTCTTTTATGGCATTGGAGACAATTTATTAGATACTAAATCATGCACAATACTTGCATTATATACTACAATAATTATGATATAGTATATATCTCATACAAACATTTAGCCAAAATTAAAACTATTGCTGGTTTTTCTAATGGTACTCTTAATACTTTAAGACCCATATTATAACTATTCAGTTTATATTACTGCCAGAAACTATAAGTTGTTATTTATCATCAATCTTAATAGGTGATTTAAATTTTTTATGTTACAATTTAAGCATATTTTTTAGATTAAGCAAAATTAAAGTGTTCGCCAATAATCACCTTTCTCAACTTAAATTTTTTTTTATTGTTTCTCAATATTTATTATTAATTATATTCATGGTAACAGAATATGGCTGACCGCGTAAAAATGGCGCTTTAGAGAAAAACCAGGCAGACAGGGAAAATCTTTTGATCTCAAAAATTCCTACAAAATGCGTTATAAATGCGTCGCTTTATAAAACTTTTTCTTGTTAAAAAAAAATATGTTAATTTCTGTATTTATTAGTTTGAATTCCTTAAGTTAATAAAAATGGTACCTTTTTAATTTGATAAATTACTACTATTTCAATATACTTTTATCTCTATTATTTTATAATACATATCCTAGTTTATTCAAGAATTGTGTAAAATATTTTTTTTTCATATATAAACTTTATTTTCTAAAACTATTTTGAGAAAGTTTTTTTTTAAAAAAAGCTAAAATTTTGGGGGAAATTTTGATTCAAAGAGAAATTTAGCTCATATTAAGCTCTGAGAATTTTCTCTAAGAATTCTCAGAAAGGTTCATTGAATTTTCTCCGATTACTGAACTAATTATAATTAGCAAAAATATAAATGTTTAATTAAATGAGTTAATAATTTTTTCAATCGAACAATTCAAGGTTTCAATTAAATTACTACCAATATTTAATGCAGTTATTAGAATAAATTTCCCAGTTACATGTTACTTTATTATATTATAATAGTTCGACATTCCAGTCTAGGCAGCCAGCAATAAAGGAAAGAATAGTTTCGAATTTCGGTTTTATTCATACTAAAGTGAAAAATTAACTTAAAGTACAAAGAGATTCAAAACTTTCTTTCTTTAATAATCGTATGCTTTAGGAGAATGAGTTAAAATGGTAGTAAATGAAAATTAATTGCAAACATAATAAATAAAATGATTGCTGAGTGTTGCTTTTATAAAACGATTGTTTTTCTATATATTTTCAATGATTCAACAAATTAACAGATAGGATAAACTGAAATTTTAGACATTTTTATTAGTAATTTTATATTCTACACCAAAATTTAAGTAATTGTCAAAACAGAGTTTTATGCCAAAATAATTCAAGAACATAATTAAATGCTGATCACTTGTAATTTTATATGTACATTTACAAATACTTCTTATTTATAATAACGAATAATTATCCTCACACCAAAATTCGGGGGTTTTGACACTAGCAAGAAAGTGTTTTGACATAACGGATAAAACCATGGTTAAAACTTGCCAACCCTGATATAAATATTTACTAAATTTCTTTTCAAAAATGAGAACGCTTGTCTCAAATAAATATAAAAATAAATCAGTTCATTGACACATTTGGAATATAAAATAAAATATTTAAAGTTTTGCTACTCTCAATGTATGTTGTCGCAAAGTATACTCACTTATCATAGCAAACTTTGTAGCTTTTATGCTTTTAATTACAAAAAATATAGCAAGTAGAAAACTAAGATATGACCTCTGATTTAAAAAAGAAAAATATTTGTTGATAAATAGCATTCAGAATTATTTCTTTAAAAACACCTGATCGTTACAGTTTGCCGACGATTATTTTAGAATTTTACAACAAAAGCTACATTTCATGTTGCATGTGAAAGAGAGAACTTCATTTGTTCTAATACCGAAATACAAAAGTACGGATGCCTGCGCCATTCCCCAGTCTCACAGTCTTAATATTTTGTGCAAACTGTAAAATTAACAGAACTACAAAACGAACATCTTTATATAAAGTCTATTTCTCTAGGAACCTTTTACATCAACTCATCTAGTTAAGTTTAATTTGATTACTATAGATAAGGCATGTCTAACAAACAAATTCAGCTAATTTACTGGGATTCACGCAAAATCTGATAAAAAAAAGTCTTTCTTAATTATTCAACGAAAAACCTCAGTTAAACAACATTACTTAGGTTATTGCACTGTTTTCATAGATTTTATTAAAAGACTCATCCATAACAATCATTTTCATTCCTATCCTAACCCCTTCCTTCTCGCACCCGTGAAAATAACGGGGTAACGTTCTTCCCTCTATTTCTTGCTCCCGTGATATTTCCGGGCTGGAGTGTTCAGTAGTAACGAGCCAATAAGAATAAAACTAATTTATTTCTTTTGCCAGGAAAACATTTTATTTCTCATTTTACACACCAGATGGCAGTGCCGGGATATTTCTAAGGTAATTGTAGATAGTTAGTTTACTTTAAACTAGATGTCAGCACTAATAAAAAAATTGGCACTTTTACTACCGTTCTCTTGAAAATTAACCGATCGTTAAGGGGTTAAACAACATTACTTAGTATATTGCAATGTTTTCATAAACTGGATTTAAAGACTCGTCCGTAGCTACCACTTTCATTCTTACCTCAAAATTTAAATTGAAAAAAAGATTAAGTTTTGAATTGAAGCTTACAGAATTATACATAAAAATGATGCCAAGAAACCTCCCATTCAGAGAATGCGAATAGAGGAGATGGGAAGACGACAATGATTTCAATTTTAAAATTGTAAGTATTATGATAGTTCGGCTCAAGTTCGCCAAGAAAACAAAGAGCCATAGATTGTATGCTTTAAGTTTGACACAAAGCTACAATTTTAAACTATCCATACTAACTAACAGCAAAAAAATTTATCTGTACTTTAAAATGAACAAAAACTTCGTTTTTATTTTCATGCGAAATTTTTTCATTTACATGCAGAATAGTTTTCAATTTCAGCATAGTTTTACGAGTTTAAACACAGAATTTGTGTAACTCTTCAAATATTGAAACATTAAGACCAAAAAAGTTTTTTCGTGTTCACAAAATATGCTTTTAATATCATCATATCACGCCATTTTCATAATTAGCATAAATGACACTGGCTGAAGGACGAAACTAAACCTAACAGTCGTGAATGACTGCTACAAACCAAAAACATTATAATATTTGCCAAAAGGAGTAATTTCCTATGACAACAGGGCCCTCGAAGAAACAAACTTGAATATCCGAAAAGAAATAATTAACTAATCGCATTTGTCGGAATACATTTAAATTTAATTCCAAAGACATAAGAATTACTGTTATCGCCTCAACCATGCAGCTTTAGTACAGATTCTCTGCAGCTTCACTTCAGTTACCCTATGCACTCCCAACTAAAGCTCTAGAATTGTTGTAAACAGAATTTGTTGATAATAAACTTGAGCCATCTACCGTTTTAGAACACCTAATTAGTGGTTATACATTCAAAGACCTGCTAGCAGAAATTCCCAAGTCTATCTGCATCACTATCTTTATAAATTCAAATTTCTCTGTCATCTTACGAGAATTAAGCGGAGACTATTATCGTAAAAACCATGCTTAGTCTGACAAGTGCATAGCAACAAAATTTGCAGCTGTGTATAAGTAATCTGACAAGTGTATAGCAGCAAAATTTACATATTTACATATGTGTATAAGTAATGTGACAAGTGCATAGCAGAAAAATTTGCAACTGTGTTTAAGGAATCTGACAAGTGCATAGCAGAAAAATTTGCAACTGTGTATAAGTAATCTGACAAGAGCATAGCAGAAAAATTTGCATCTGTGTATAACGAAGATAAAAATTTTATGTTAAAATTTAATCTTGCATGGTCTGTAACCAAATAAGAGCTTCGAGAAATATATATTTTTCGAAAAAAATTATTCTTGCCAATTGAATTATCATTGTTTTCCAAAATTTTAGTAGTGGAAAATTTGTTTGGAATTTTAGAAAATCATTAAATTTCTTCAGTTTATATAAATCCAGATTGTCAAAACAAAATAATTGAATAAGTTCTGGAATAAAAAATAATTCTTTTCTACATCTCCTCTCAACAATTTTTTAGCCTTTTAAAAAATCTGGAGGAAGAAAAAATGATCTGCAGTGATGCAGAGTTCCTGCTACCAGACTAAAGGGATGCAAGGGATAAGTTACTTTATTTAATTCGTATTATATAAGTCAAAAGAAAACTTTAGCTTATTTAGGAAAAAAAACGAAATAGGAAATAGCTCTTACGGAAGGCAAACTTCAAACAACGTTATCCACTACGTGGTAAAATTATGCCATGTCTTGTATTTGCAACGAAACTTATAAGGTTAAGTCTTTTAGAAAATTAACTTATGAGTTGTGTCAGCGTGATAGATAATATTTGTAGAGCTTATTTCGAAATTTTATTACAAGCCACAAATGTTTCCTCTTCAATTTTTAAACTTGCCCAATCAATATAAAAAATTTAAAATATAAAATATAAAACAAACAAAAATTTAAATATAAAACAATTAAAAGGCAAAGCAATTTCATTGATTTTTTTAAAACTTATTTTTACTGAGCATAGTTTTAAGTAAAAAATCTCGATGTAGAGGGTCTTACAGGATAACTTTTTTTTAATATTTTTGAAACCTAATTTCTATATTTTTCATGGCTTGCCATTGTTTCATAGTAAACCCTTCAATTTTACTCAAAACTTCGAACACTTCATTGATTCTTAACCTACCTCTTCTTACTTTTTACTGACACTGGGCAACAGTAAAATTTCTAAAAATATTGAGAGTAAAAACTCAAACATTAATAAATTTAACATTTTTTATTAGTTAAAGCGAACTTTTTTTTTCCAAACACACACAATAACGCCTAAAAAATGAGCTTAAAATGTTGAAGAATTAAAAAACACTGATTGTTGCAGATCTATTAACGTTTTTCGTGTTGCAGATCTATTAATGTTTTTCGTGTTGCAGATGTGCATATAGTAATATATGCAATAAATTATATATTTAACTTATATATTCCTTTTTGGGTCATTAAAATGTTTGATGTTTCCTTTCCGTTTATCAGGTTGCTTTAATTGACCAGTTACACTGCTGCATAATCAGTATAAAAGCCTGTATTCATAACTATGTAATAATGCATGTATAATATTACGTATGTATCAGTATATAAATTGCAAAAAGTAGCCAACATGGCACATTTATATTGATAATTTACTCTATTTCACTTGGAAGCGAAAAAAATTTTTAAGTTAGTTGCCCAGAGAATTGGAACAAATCTTATCTTTTCTCTATTATTACTATTTTATCATCATCAACCAGCTAAAATATTTAACGCTATCAAATTATGGAATGATTGGAAAAAAACTAGATGTCTTAATATTTAAATAAGTGTTCATATTAACATCTCCAATTACTGTTGATAATAATTATCAATTTCTTTCCTTTACTTGCATAATATAATAAGTATATTAGAATCGGTGCGTATCAAACAGTATTATGCTGTGATAAAATGTTTTAAAAATTGCGGTAAATTGGTAAATTAGTTTTGAGGTTATTTTAAAAACGTTTCTTTAAAAAAAATGTAATTGATTAAAACCTTTAAAAAGGTTTAAGAACACTAATAAAATTTTAAATAAAAACCAATGAGAGAGCGCAATTTTTTTATATTCTACGTGTAAGTCAAATTATTATTATTTTTCTTTTTTGGACTGAAGAGTTTAATTCGCACCGCAAAAGGGATTAAGAACCTTGAAAAAACCTTGTTACAACCTTAAAAAACCCTCTTCCCCTTACATGACGATGTATAGTTATTTGATAGGAACAATATTTCTAAGATAGAATATGCTTTGAATACTAAAGTACACATGAACATTCCCGCGTTCTTTGAAATAGGCAATCTTTTAAATTTCATGATTAATACATAGACTAAAAAACATGAAAAAGAATGTGAAAGGAGGAAAATTAAAAAAACCACTTGAATTTAAAAATGTATTAACCCAGTACATAAAAGATCAATCATTTCCTTCTATATTCATTTATACAACTTAAAAACAACTTTAATAAAAAGGATATTAAATATATTAGTCTACTTAAACACTTTAAAAGTTTTGCAATAAATATAAGAATACAAAGATATTGGGTTGTCTTTAAAGTATTGAGTCCTTGGAAGTTATATAAGAAAAAAACTTTAAAAGCAACAATCAAGGTTATGTGACTTCACCATCCACCGCACTTTGTTACTTTCCGTTCCCATGGTATCGGCAAATCTTGCTTTGTCCCACTTGTTACTGAAATCATGGGGAAAAAACAAAATTTTCCGTAACCCTGGTACCAGAAGGTGGAAAAGTATGGAGAGTGGAAAAATCACGCAACCTAGAGACGCTTATTACATTAAAAAGAATATAAAAGCTTTAAAAACTTGTTTCTCAACTAGACTTAAAAAGAAAATTTTATTTTTGACATGCTTATAAAAGCAAAATGTAGGTTGCAACACTCTTGTCAGGCATGAAGTTTGCTGTGGTGATAGAAGTGATACTCTCTACATTTTTAATTGCAAGTGAAACAAAAATAAAACTAATTTATACCTTCAAGTTCACTTGAGAAACATGATTTTTTTTATTTAAGTAGCGAGCTTTTGAATTGAATTAAACACATTTTGAAAAATAGCAGTTTATTAGAAATATAAACACATTTTGTTCTCAGTAGTTAATGTCTTCCCTAAGACTTCAGAACTCAATTTTCACGTTTTCTCCTAGATTCTAGGGCTTTTACAGTTTTCGAAACTCAAATATTATACTTGAATCGAAGAATGTTATTTTTTGTTCTGCAATCTGTGTTTTTGAGTGTTTTCTACTGGGATAGCCCTAGATTTTCTATCTATCAAGATCCGAGGAGGTTTAAGGTCGTTCTTAGTCAACCACATTGTTTTTGACAAAGCATTTCTTCATTTTCTGAAATTATGGTGAGATTATTCTAGTTAAAAAATTACATCTTTGAATGGAAAACTTTTTAACTCTGCGTTAATGCTTTTTGTCATTACTTCCTTGTAATGGTCGTTATTAATCATTCTTTCCTTGGCGGAATAGCTTTATTGGTAGGACGTCGGGCACGTGTTCACGAGGATGAGAGTTCGACGCCGGCCGACCAAAAATTACCCGTGTATTAAATAGTGACTGGTGCAGGCTAAATCTGTCGGGGTCACCATGTCCCCCAAATGCTCATAACAAATCCATACCTCTAGGGGTACTGGATTAGAGATTGATCGTTCTCCGGTTCAGATCAAAATTACGCTGTATGGATGAATGAATGAAGTATGATTGGGTTCTAGCTGTAAAACAGGCAGGCTGTGACGAGTGTGTTGCTAAAGTCGTATTTTTGGCCATAGATGGGGATGTTGAAAAAAAAAACAAGAAACGCACTCTCTTAGAAAATCACTTGATTTCAAGCAGGCTTGCTAACTGGCAAGTGGCATAAGTAACAACATCATTTCTTCAACGGTAACGACAGGTTCTGTATGAAAAAACTCGCAAATCTTCGCTCCTTACGTTGGAAAATCCATATTTACCCTTGATTTAATTAGTAGGCTCGCTAGTGCAAACACTTTGATGTATCTGTCAGTTTATGTAAAAAAAATTGTCAAAATGTTAAATGGTAATTGATTTGACTGGCGATGAATCTTTCTTTGTAGCAATCAGAAAAACCATGGATACTTGTTATACTATACAGTAGAGTTTCGGCTGAAAATTTCCGTCCTCTAGCTTTAGGAAAGTTGTTGAAATAGCGATTGAAGTTGAATTATCATTAGCAATTAGAGTTCTGCTATTTGTAACCAAGCAATCGAAACTTTTATTTTCGTTAGACACATAGCTCAAGCAGAATTTAAGCTCTCGAGATCGGAGAGCTGTCGAATTTCGAGTGACTCCTTTTGGCCATTTTGTGAATGAATTACACTTGCTACAAAATGAAACAATTGCATTTTTTTGTCCTTCAAAATCTCAAATTAAGATTTATCAAATTAACAATTGTCTAACTTCTCCAGATTCTGAGTCTACGTTCGTGAAGTGAACCAAGATTCTACCCACTCTAACAACACAATCTTCACTTAATCATAAAAGATATTTGGATTCAATTTCCACATGTTTTCATTTCCACATGTTTTCATTTCCACATGTTTTCATTTCATTTCATGTTTCAATTTCCACATCCCAAATTCAAGAATTCTTTTTCTTTACGAGGAAAACCCAAGATGATAAAAACATGCTCATCACATCTAATAACATAGATTTCAGTCTTTTTGAGATGTGCATCTTTGCGCATGTTTTAATAATCTTTTTTAAAACTCTTGCTCACCATATTTGTCAACAGCAAACTCTAGGGAAACCACGGTAGTTTGAAAGACAATATTTAACAAGACAAAACGTACTCGTCGGCTCTTAAAATTATCATCAATGGCGAGCTGTAGAAATTTCGCCCCCTGGGCTAGGTGATCAGTAAAAGTGAATAGTCAAATCATATGATTGAAGACGAAGCCTTAAGAAGCTCAAAGTTTACCAGTTCAATCTCGATACAGAAAATTATTCATTACAATCACTCTTTAACACAGTAACGTGTAACAACTTCAATGTTTCTACTAAATTCTAATGGATACCCAACATAGCAAAAACAGTCAAAAAATATTCTTTCACAGAAAATGACTTCCTAACTCATTCTGATAAATAGAAACCTTTTCTTGATCTAACAATACCGAATTATATAAGTTGACAGATGTTCGGGCCACTTTGGCGTGGCTGAAGAATCTTCTTCGGTCCGAAGCTTTGATCTGCCAACGCTCCTTCAATTCCAGTTTTTACATAACATCGATTCTAAATATCACATCTTGCCTTCCAATGAGGTGACCCGGGTTCGATTCCCATTGATGGCTGGTCGATTCGAATTCTGCACCCAGCTCGTGCCAACCAGCGGGCTGATGTAAAATATTTTCAGCGGTAGATGGATCATGGTTTAGAGTTTCCTAGTCATCAGGCGAACCACGAGAAATTTTCAAGTCTTTCCACTCCATGCAACGCTAATGAGGGCTAGTGTCATCAAAAATTCCTCCAAGAAAGTAAATTTCTCCCAATACTTGATCCAGGACTTCTTTTGTGTTCTGTGTTGGGTTCAAAATTAAAAGGCTACAGAATTGAACATTGGTAGTCTTACAACTCGCTTCCCGTGCCACAGGTCCTGGGTTCGATCCTCGGGCCGGGCAAGGTTGACTCAGCCTTTCATGCCTTCAGTGGGTCGATAAATGTGTACCAAGCATGCTTGGAAACTAAACACTGGGGGCTTCGCGTTCGGTTGACCACCTAAACGGAATATCTGCTCCTGCACCCCAGAGCCCAAGGTCAAGAAAACTGAGATGGGCACAGAAGGCCTTGGCCCTCTATGAGCTGTCGCGTCACTGAGTTTTGAGAGAGAGAGAGAGACTGACAGTAACACAACACTCCAAATAGTGCCGCAGCATTAGCAGCCATTTTAAGAATAAAGTTGTAAAATTTGGCATAATTATGAGCAAAATTTTCTTATCTTCCATGCTTGCGTCTGGTGATAAAAATAGGAATATTTCGGACACATTTATTAAATGCAACAGTCAGTTATTAATTACTATAAAAGATGCCGAGTCGCAGATTTTCGAAATTAAAACTGTGTTCGCAAAAGGCTCAATACTTTAAAGACAACCTAATAATAACATGAACACCAGTGTGCAATGTTTACAAATAACCGACTTTACATATTTCCCTAGTATGCACCTGCAAAACCATTTCCCACTCTTTCAACAAATCAAAAATTAAGCACTTTTAAGGACTTTTTTCTGAAAAAATTAAGAACTTTTTAATGTCAATCAGATTGTTAAAGTTAGCATATGAAACTAATCTACATTCAGTTTTTAATGACTTCATTGAAATTTAGTTGTAAAATTAAGTGCAGAAATTAAGATTTCCAATTTTTTTCATGTATATTTAAAAAAAAAAGAGTAAATGAAGAAATTTGTCAAAAATATTGAAAAAATTGTTTCAACAAATTTTTATATTCCGCTACTAGACCAGCAAATGTGTTACATTTACTTTTATGATGAACTTAAACAAAATCATTTTTAGCCAAACCTATTATTAGGAAACTTTACATAATGTAAATAAACATTTTAACGAAAAACATGAATTTTAAAGCAACCAAAAATTTGAACAAACATTAAAAACAGAGGATCTTTTAATTGAGTAGATTCAAATTTTTATGCAATAATCTGCTTATCCTTAGGAAATAAAAATAATAGCGTAACAATCTAAAACTATAAAAAAGAATTTTTGAAAAAAAACTTGGTTTTCATCGAAAACCCAATAAACCCCATGTTTCTGATGAAAAACCTAGGTGGGCTGGGATTTTTCAAACCCTGTTTCTTACAAATCTGTTTAATTTTTAGCACGAGTTCTTGACAGGAAGTCGTAAACCGATCGCTAACCGTGACCGTGTGTAATTTTATATGCACTTTTATAATCACTTCATATTTATTATAGCTAATAATTTTTTTCTATACCACAAGTTTGGTTTTTTGTCACAAACTGTATTTTTCATATTTCTGCTGTATCTTTCTTATTTGTGAGTGTGGTAAAATAAAATTCTTGCATCTTTCATTTCTATAAAACTAAGTTTATGCATTTGGGCCTTTTTTTTTTCTTACTGCATACTATCTCAAAATTTATAAGATTGGTTAGATATTTAAAAAAAAATTGAGCGATACATATCAGGCAGAAGATTTATCATATTTTTCTTCACCAACAGCGAGAAATGATACTTTATGCCAAGAATGATTCGATGAGTTTCATTCCTCAAAGCCTTACTTCATCAGCAATGAGTCCTGTTATGAGTTCAAAGTAACTTGTATTCGCTTCACATTCTCGTGTTTTTTTTTTTTTTGGTGTATACTGGAGTGTTTCTTATTTACCGTGTGATCCAGATCACATTTGGTCATAATATACCACTTAAAACGAAAGAACGAGACAGGATACCATCTCTGCAAACAATCTGAACGTGTCCACACAGAAGTTGCTGAAACTTGGTGCAGAACTTGTTGGCGTGATGCTGATTTTTTTTTCTCTTGAATCATGCTGAGACAAACAAAAAGACTTTTAAGCCCTCAGCAACTGCGAGATCCTGATCATTTCCAAGTTCGAGCCAAATCACATTTTATCCATAAGAGGGCGCACTACTGCTGGAGAAACGCTTTATGAAAAATTCTGTTTTATTTACGTGGGTAATATAAAATTTATAGTATAGAAAAAGAATTCAGAATAAACTATGAGTCAAACAAGTTATAAAACGCTGATTTTTTTTTAAAATATCAAAATGCAAACAAATTCTGTAAGAATAATTATTCAGGATTACGCAGTAAATTCTGCCATAATTCTTATTTTAATATTTCGAAAGAAAAAAAACATTTCCGCACTTGAAACTTCAAGTTATACTCTTAATTTATCTGAACGTTCTATGTTGAAAATTATTAATGTAAGTAAAACAGAATTTACCACAAAATTTTTCTCCAGCATTATAGCGACCTCTTATAAGACTGCCCAGCATCAAATCCACCCAGTTCGTCCATCAGTCCCAATCCAATGTTCCATCCATCAATCCCAACCTAACGTTTCATCCATCAATCCCACCCAACATGCGCTTCGTACTTAGAAACCATACAACTTATGTACGCTTTCCATGCGATGGGTGACCATAGAATATTATAGTCTCCTTACTTTTGGGGCAGAACACTATATGCATTAATAACTAAACCGGTTTGTGAACATTGCACAACGGTATGTATTACATTAAAACAATTACAAGGAACAAAAGTTTACAGGGCTGCTAGTGAGGTACCATTAATTAAAATAATGTCATTTTACTTCTTATTAATATTTAAAATAGCATTTTCAAATCGACAACTACAATAAAACAAAAATAATAAAATTGAACCGTCTCAGTGCGAAATATGTGGATCGATTTTTGACACATGAATAAAACTAATAACGAGTTTATCTTGAAAAATATTTACCTTTTATTACAGAAATACTAATAAAACAAATGTTAAGAATTTTTAAAAGAAAATATCTGAACGATTCCGTATGCATCTTGTAGAGGACCAATAACGAACAATGTGCTCGTTGTCTAAAATACTAATTGGAAAGAAAGGAAAAACTAAACAATCACTAGTGTTTTTTTTTCTCTTTTGGCTACGTCTGTTAATTAACCCAACTATATCTTTTTATAGTAAAACAGCAATAAATTGCAAATATTCTTTTTTTTTTCGGAAGAAAAGAACAAGTTCAATAGTACAAACAAAATAACGAAGGGAGAACTTGAAAAAGGAATTTCAAAAATATTAGCAAAGAAAGAAGTATTTCTAGTATTCTATTTTAAATTATTACAAGTGAAACACTGAATTTGAATATATGTATATGTAAAGCCTTGCTCAGAGGTTACAAGTGAATTATTACAAGTGAAACACTGAATTTGAATATATGTATACGTAAAGCCTTGCTCAGAGGTTACAAGTGAATTATTACAAGTAAAACACTGGATTTGAATAAATGTATTGAAATAAAACCTTGTTCAGAGGCTTAAGTCCTGCTAGAAATTAAACTATTATTTTTATCTTTGAAAACTAAATTACTTCATTTTTATACTTTTGAAAGGGCAACGTCTACACCCTTGTAAACTACCTCAAAAAATTTTTTTTGTGTTAAAACATTACTCCAGGTATTTTAAATAGTACATTGTGTGTAGTGTTATAAGTCGAAGTTCAAATATACTTGTTTTTTTATAATGAGTACGAAAAAAACTTTTTATAACTATTAAAATTCAAATTTAAGATATTCGGCCGGTTTCGGCGAAATTTTTTTTTTAAAAAAGACTCGATTAAAATTTTAATTTTATGTTTGGTAAGCAAGCTAAAATTTGAAAGTTTAAAAATTCGTGAAATAATTTTTCAAAATAAGGGCAAGTTTGAGCTTAAAAACTACAAATTTTTCATATCACGCTAACTGCTCCACAACAAATTGTAAAGCATAAATTTAAAAATATTTTTTTTTACAGATCAATAATATGGCTACCTATGTTTTGAACTAAAATCCTAATATTAAAAAAAAACAATGAAATAGCTTTTACTTAAAAACAACGCTGAATTTATACAAAATCTACATTTAAAATTTGAAGAATTCTTTAATAAACTATTTTCTGTTAATGTGTGTTAGAGTAAGAAAATTTTCTCAAAACCAATGTTCTCCGGATATATATATATATATATATATATATATATATATATATATATATATATATATATAATTTATTGAAATAAATAAAGGTTCCAATACTCAAAGCAAAATATTTTAGTTTCGTTTTCGTGAGTTTAATTTTGATTTGGTTTCACCTCACAACATACGAAAAAAAAACTTCATTTCTAAAAATTGGAGATTAAACTTTTAAGGGTTTGGGAAAGCTAATGAACAAAAGTTTAAATATGAATAACAAAATAAAATCAAAATTTTTTTTATCGTAATTGCTGATTTTCACCCAGTCAGATACCTGAAAAGAAAAGTTGTTGATGTAATATTCTAAAATTACCAGATTATCTAAGCCTGCGGTTCTTAACCTATGGGTCGCGACCCAAAATTGGGTCGCGAAGCATATTTCTTGGGTCGCGCTGAGTCGAACCAAAAAAGTTAGTAATACACCAAATAATAAGTAATACCAACACCTCCTAGAAGAAGTCATTGTGGCTTACTCAGCCTAATTTTGACTTTTTTTAGGGTCGCGACCTGAACATATTTCTCAAATTTGGGTCGCGGCTTAAAAAGGTTAAGAACCACTGATTCTAAGCAATATCCAGCTATCAATTTTGCTATAAATCACTTTGTGCTTACAAAAAAGCAGATTAAATGTGAAGTTGCTTTAAAAATAATTATAATTAACGAAAAAGATGTTTAAATATTTTAATATCTATACTATTTTTTTTCTTTTATACACTCTTAAATGAAAAAAGCAAAGTGTATTTTTTTCTGTAACCAAACACAAATTTTGGTGAAATTTCTTATGTAAAAATTTGTTATAAGAATATAAAATTAATTTGCTATTGAAATTAATATGTTGCTTAAAAAACCTATTTGATGTCTTCAAAGTTTTTATTTATTTAATTCTAATATGGAACCAAGTTAAAAATTAATAGAAGTACAGATTTATCATTTTGTAATTATGCCTCATTTCAAATATTTTTCCCGTTAAGAATATTTTGTTTAAAAAATCAATCCGATGTTAAGCATTAAATAAAAGTTACATTAAATCTTAAGGTTCCTTAAAAAGATGAACAAAAAAGGAAAACAAAAAAAACTTACATAATAAAATATTTACACAACAAAACATCAAATGTAAAGAAGTGAAAAAGTAAAATCTTATCTGCCATTATACTTGAGATTGCTTTATTTGAGAAAAAAAAATTATATATATATATATCAGTCACAATCACTCATGTCTTAAAGAACTGTACACAAAAGAAAAATCAAAAACCAAAGGGTTATAGAATCCTTGTCTTCTGGGTTAGGTACAGAAGTGCAACACGACGGAGTTGAACTTAGATAGTCGTAATGTCAAAAATGGGTCGGTTTCTCAACGCCGGTTATAAAGTTAAATCTAAATAAGCATTGTTCACATAATTTAACTGGATTTTAGTGACTCCTAGCAGCCCTGTGACATTTAAATACAATTAATAAGAATTAATACAAAAGGTACTTATCCATAATATTCCGTTAACATCAGAGTATGGCATTAACTTGTAGGCCAGCTTTCAAAACAAGTTGAGACTAGACGAATCTAAAATATGCCAAGTAAGAGGAAAACATTAAATTTTTTACTTTGTTTGTAATTAAAACTTCAGAAACAAAACTCATTAAGGACAAGGCATATAAAATTTTCAATTATAGATATCTCATTACCTCGGCGGAAATATTGTAAGTAACCTTAGTAACTTTAGAATAACTTGTCTTAAAGGAAAAAAATTAATAGTGGCAATCGACCACTGGGCAACTAAATATGACAAATGGGATAAAAAAAATTGCATCCCATGTGCACTTAATTATTAATTTTAATAAGTATGAAATTATTGAGAATATTTTATAATATTCTAAAAATTACTTTATTTCAAGAAGCTTTCTTAAAATCTTTCCTTCATTTTTAAGAGTTGTTCAATGTTTTTAAAGAGAAATCAGGATAAAAATTTACTTGTTACATTAATATGAGATTATTTAAGTCATGTTTATAATTTTACAGTTTTAAAATTCTTAGTAAATATATTGCTGTGTTAATAAGTTAGAAGGGAGCAAAAACATATTTCTACTTCTTTCGAAATGCAATAAATTAAAATTACAACACTCATACAGCAACATTTTAAAAATCATTAAAATTATTCGAATTTTGCAGTATAAGAAAAAAAAAGTATTTTCATGCAATTTTGTTTTATACTTCAGTAAATAATATGGAATGTTTCGGGAAAATGAAAATTCTGTACCAATTCCTTAGATTAAAACACTATGTTCAAAAAAACATTTTATATTAATACTGCAAATATATTTCTAAATTTTAGTTTATAACTAGGTTTTTTTTTGTGCGATTTCTTTTATGATTAAATTTTTGTAAGTATTCTATGTATGTTTTGTATACATTCACGTATGTTTCTAGCAACAGTACTTAACTTTGTTACTTATATATTTTTTCATACCGATGCAGGTAGCAGAAACCTCTGAATTGATCTGTAACGTCATGAGAAAAACGTTACTTCTTAGAATATTCCTTGAGATAAGGTAAGAACCCTTATTATATTAAAAATAATTGCTCACGAAATAACATAAATTTAGTAAGAAACATTCCTATTACTCCTGCAACAGTAAAATTAAAATCAAAGATTTTTTTTCTTAAAATATCTAGCGGCTTAACTTATTTGTGCTTGGCGTCCTTTTGAAGTATTCAAAAAAGAAAAAGTGGTAGCACAAGCGTCTCGATTTCACGAATTATTTTGTAGAAACTAGATAGTTCTCTACATTAATTATGTATAAATATTTATGTTTCGATCTCAGTTCATCGAATAGTTCTTTTCTTAAGCTTAAGTGGTTGGCAACAGAATGAAATATCCACTTGATGCGGTGTAGATAAAAGTGCTCTATAACTTTTTTTCACCCAAGTAGTTTTCATAGATAGACCACTATTTGTGGTTAGGCATTAATGGGTTAAATCATTATTTAGTACTTAGCTGAATTTTAAACTTTACTTAATGAAAAATATAAGAAAACAGTGGGAGAATATATTTTTAAAATACTGTCTAAGTCTACTGTCTAGTGTTTAAAATTAGATGTGGAATTATAAACGCAAAACTTTAAAGGATGGAGGGATAGGAAGGGCAAGCGGAAAGAAGAAGCTCAATGAATTATTTGTTGATTAACTATTATCTGAATCGATGAGAACAGCAGTTCCCAAATTATGTTCCGAGGAACCCTATGGTTCCTCGGTATGAATTATGAAAAGTATATGTATTTTTAAAAAATTATTTTACTATTTCGCATCGATTAAAATTAACCAAATTCCACAATAAAGAAGTCTGTTTTCCTGATAACCAGCCTCAACGTTTATTTCTCTCTTTTTATTTTTCCGTTTTCATTTTAACGGAAACCATATTCCAGCTTTTTCATTTTCAGTCTATGCGTGCATTGAAATCAAATTAAGACTTATCCTAGATGCTACTCTAGAACGGTGAATTCAACCATCAGACGTTAAAAACTCCATTTTTAGACTAATTCTGATAAAACGATAAAGAGAAAAGATTTCATTCGCTAAATATTTTTTTAATATTTAAAAGTCTTTCGTTAATTTATATGTTTTTAAAAATGCTAAATAAATTTATTCATTTAGTCTCGGCGCTCCGCCAAAAGAAGGTCAATTATTCAGGGTTCCGCAGACGAAAAAAATGGGAATTGCTGCATTAGAAAACCGCCTTCGATTTCGATCAACAAAAAAAATAAAGAAAACACTTTAATGTAACAAATGCAATTACAATTTCAGAGAGTCAAAACTCATAACTCAGTTTTTAAAAGAAGGAGAAAAAAAATTTGTTTTTTATTCTTGAATCCTAAAAATGTGAATACATTAATAATATGAAGTATGCTTGTAATACTGAGTATGCTTGCAATTGCTAAAACCTACAATTGAAATTTTAAAACAATTATCGCATTGTCCTGAAACCTAAAAATTCCAAATAAAATTTCATTTCTTCAATATGAGTAGCTGCTGTATTATTTAATTACACGTGTAAACAACTGCATTTAAAAAATCTCAATGTTTAAATTTAAAGCAGAGCATTAAAACAAAGGTGTAATATTTCAGTTGCATTTTAGATTTTGATAAAAACGAGTTTAGCATTTATTTAAAATTATATCAATGCATAGTTTTTATTGCGAAACAGTGCTAAAACTAATTAAATTGAATAAATACAAAATTTAACTTAATTGCCATAAATAAAAATATTATTTATTTTCTTGGAAATTAAAATGTTCAATTTTACAAAATTTCAATTTCATCTAAACACGCCTAAGATTTGTTACCAGATTTTTTTTATTTCAAATTTAACATCGTTAAATCTATCAAATAATTAAAGAAACATAGAACTCACCAAATTTCCTTATTAAAGAGCGTTAAACTGTAAAATCTTAAATTTCGAAGCTTCGATTTTCTAATATGAAAAAACAACGCGATGAGAGGGAAAATACGTCAGAAAATGTATGTGTATGTCAGTGTTTTCACTACAGCGCAAGAACGCGAGTATCTCGCATATTTTTTTCTTTTCTCGTTATAAAAAATGATTAACGCGAGAAGTTCGCGCACTCTATTAATCAATTTCAAAATGCGCAAATTTTGGAAAAAATTTCGTATTTTGCCATTTTGAATAAAATCCGTTTCACTTTTCTTCCTTGATCTTTCATTATTTTGAACATCGTTCCTTGTTATCTAGCTTCCCTATTTACCAGTATTGTTCAGAACTGGTGCAAACAGCAGAACAACACCCCCCGAACAACGGAACCCCTTTCAGAACACATTTCTCTGCAACCACGTGTTCACCGTAGGTAAGGTTTCTTCATGTAAGACGTTTACATTTCTTGTGCATGAATGTAAGATGGACAAATACCTTGTTAAGGCGACATCTTCTACTCCGTAACGGACAAATGAAAATGAAGCAAATGTCGGTAGAAACGGTCAAAACGAAACAAATACGGAAATATAATAGCTGATGAAAAAGTAGATATAGAACATTTTACATATGATGATGCTGCAAAAATATTCAATTAGAAGATGTTAAAAATGTATTATAATTAAAGAAATAATTTTTTTCCAAGTCTATTCGTGTTTTTTTCAATTTTAAGAAATCTCACTTAACTTTTTGAAATCTCACCCTGTTTTTGAAGAAGGGTGAGAAATTCTCTCCCATTTTTTATCTGTAATGAAAACACTGTATGTATAAGATTTTTGCTGTCATTGGTTAAAATAGCATTGAATACGTCCTGAACATAAGTAATTAAAGAAACCGTCTAGAAATCTACCCCCCCCCCCCCTCAAAATAGAGGGGTAGACAAAATTTTGAAAAAATTGGATCAAAATTTAGGGCTGTAATGAAATTTTATATATTTGGCGTCGTCCCAAAAAGATGGCAAGAATTATCACCATAGCAGAATTAGAAATATAATATAGAGAAATACTCCGTTTCTAAGCAACCAAGAGAATAAAAAATGAATGAAATAAAAACTGAAGCTATTCTTCGTTTTATGTTAGCTCGGGTCGGAAATGCTTTTTTTTTCTTTTAAAAATAGTTCATAGAAAAATATCTTAAAGTTACTAGGCAACAGATTTGTTTTTAATTTATTACTGCCCAAAAAGTAAAGGTTGCTTTCGTTTTAATCTCCTTTAAAAATAAAATTTGAATTAATTTCTAAATTATTTACAATTTTCCAAGATTTCAGTATTTGAACACCTGAAATTTTTATAAGGTACCATTTGTATTGAAATTGTTTTTAACTTCTTTAAATACGAAGATTTTATACTAAAACTGAACGTGCATTATTTTAATTATATGCAGTGATGTAGGGCAAATCTCGAAAAAGATCCCGTAAAAACTGTAAAATATCTAGAAAAAATTATAACGCTTATTCTTAACTTTTAATGTATATTTCTTTTTTTTTTACATTTCTCTACGGCGATATTTCTTTTTTATTATAATTGAAGTAATTAGTGAATGTTATGTGACATTTTAAAAAGATTAAAAAATATATTTTTGAGAATATTGTATGATTCATTTTTTTAAAGAATCATTTTATTCTACCAACAAATATGTGAGTTACGTGGTTTTGTTTAGATAAAGATAATTTGAAAATAGCGTCCTTTCTGAAGTAGGTTTTCGTAAATTCATCCAAAAATGTCACTCAACATGTTCAACAGTTACGATCACCAAATATTGCTACTATAATTTCTTTGCTTTTTTCCTTTTATTACAAACTTATTTCACGCTTCTTACCATCATTGCTTACATATATTTCACACAATATAGTCTCCTTTTAAAACAGAATTCGTAAGGTATGTAAGAAAATGTAATGGTGGCAGCAAAACTAGATAATACTAAAACTAGATAATACTAAGCTTACAAATATTAAAAAAAATCAATTTCAATAAACGAATTCAAATATCTGTAAAAATCTTAAGTTCTGAAATTTTAATTTTAAAATTAAAAATAACTTTTATTTCAATATAGGTGCCACAGTATTTTAAATGCTTCAAGGAAAGCATGAACCCTGTTGAAATAATAATTTACAAATGTTTGGTTCTTCCAGCATAACGATTTGATCAAAATAATGATCAAGAGAGATCCATTATGATTGGTATATATAAAGCAGAAATATGAAGTAGCAATGAGAAAACATATAAAAGTGGAAAATAAAACTGGAGAAACCGCAGTGCCCCAAAAGTGAAATAGAAAGTAAGTAATTAAATAAAAGAAAAACTAGAAAAACCGCAAACGCAGACAAAGGCAAATCTTAGCAAAATGCATTTCCACGCTCTACTCAGAGATTGTGTGAGAACTAATATCCGTTAACAAGATAATCGGCATTCATATGAACAAAACGAGATTCCCGGGTATCACGATGAGCTCATGTGGCAGGGGTGGTTAGAATTTTGGCATTATCGAGATTAAATTGATCCCCAAGATGTGTAGCAATAGATTTATCGTATTCTTGAAAAGGGATTTCTATACCGTGTTCCTTTAGTCTAAATGAGTCCTTCAGTCTCTTCAGCTAGCTAAACATTTAATTCAAATGTTGTAATGTCAACTAAACATTTGACTTTTATTTACATTTTCATATTTTTGGAAGATAATGAAATTTTTATGTTCCCAGTTTAGTTTCATTGGAATATTCATTTAATGACAAAGTGCATTAAATTATATTATTTAGTGTGATATTAAAATTAGTTTTAAGTAGGATAATGGTTATGAATCTTAGATTGAAAAAAAACATAGTAATATATAATTTATCAAACTGCGTAAAAAATTCAAGCAATATTTTTTTATTAAATGATTTTATTTTATTTTATTTTTATTTATTTTACTTTAATTTTTTTTTTTATAAATTTTTTGACTGCTGCTATGAAAAAAAATTTTTAGGTTGTTAAACAATTCCATCTACAAGTGAAATTTCAAAAGTCAAATTGCAACTAGATGACAAAGTTAAGTAATTAGAAGTGAATTATTTCAAACAAGTTAACTTCTCCATCAAATTCAAAATTTTTGGGAAATATATTTTTTATCCAACGATCCGAAATCTATTCTAAATATGATTTAGTGTATACTTTTAAAGACATATTTCAATAGAATTTTTATTTTACCCTTCATTTTATTTATTTTTTATAAAATAACTCAAGTTATACGAGTAAATGTATGAATTATAAATATGATGGTAAACGGGACTTTTCACTACTTTTCCTCATTTTTCTGCAGCTTTTAACAAAATTAAAGAATATGTTTAATTTCTAACAATTTTAATAAGTTTAAATATTTCCAACTGTTCCAAGCAATTAAATGTTACGTCCAAACAGATTTCAATTCTGGGGTTAAAATAAATAATTGTCACGATTCAATTGAGCATAAAAGAAATATTAACATTTTTGCTTTTTTACGGCAAAATAAAAGAACAATTTATATTTATAACTTCTAAAAATTGCATAATAAAACTATTTGCTAAACATATTAGTTGTATCTATAAAATAATTTGTTATTCAGAAATCTCCTAATATATCTTATTTTAGCATTAAGGAAATTATAGTTAGAAAATAAAAAAAAAATTTGAGACGATTCTAAAAATAGCACAGTTTTTGAATCTTTTTACAATTTTCAATTTTCTCTGTTTAACAAAACAAGGCATATCGAAGCAAGAAAATAGTATGCTTCGTAATTAGTCAGCTGTTCTGCTTCGTATAATTTTAATCAGCAGAATATTTTTAATTTCTTAACAAGATCTCAGCTAGCTGGCAATAATTTTAAGTTTTCTTTTAATTAAAACTTGACAATAATTTCAAGAGGAATTTTACTTTAAAGGAAAAACAAACTATATTCCCAAAACAATTTATTAGCATATAAATGAGAAAATAATATGCGTGGTAGCGTAAAAAATAAGATTTTGAGAAATGTTAAAATTTAATTAAATAGTTCGCAAAATAGTTCTGCGAAACACGTGCAAGCAGATAATTAACAAATTTGTTTTAAGATTAAGACGATATAAAAGATGCTGAGAGATGTTCAAAAATGTTGACTAAGTATTCGTATTTATAATTATTAAATATATATTGAAGAAATTGATAAACATATTATTCCAAATCAATCCATACGTTTATATATTATTGAAATTGTATCAATTATTGAAAGAACAAGCCTAACGGCAAAGGGACTCAAACCCATGATCCTTCTACCACTGAGGATATTACACGTCAGCAATGTGGTCGGTGCAAGTCAGATGCGGAATTCGTATCGACTGGGATTCGAACCCAGTTCGCCTCATGGGACGGCGAAAACGCTCTATCTCCTGAGCCAACGCGGCTCAAAAACCAAAGTAATAGAAATGATTGATCTCTATTTGACACACTAATAAAAGTTTAATTTCTAAATATCTCACGAATTTAAAAAAGAATTTTATCCCCCTCGCCTCCTCTTCTGGTAAATTTTTATGAATAAGTTCTACATTTTTTCACATTAATGTTAACATTGGGTATTAAACAATTGATAGCACTATAATTAATTTTTATTTAACGTAAAATGAATATAACAAGTAATAACAAAGAGTACTTACCCTGAGTGCTCAGTTAACTAATCCAATAGCTGTAGATGAGGCATCGTTGAGGGTTTCGCGGAGCCCCTTTCACGCCATATACAGTTCCGTCAGGCCACACAACAAGCTCCACCAAAGGAATTCCTAAAAAGAAACCAATACTTATTCACAAGTGAAACATAAATTATCAGTTCAGTGTTGATTATTCACTGTGTATTTAAGCCAAGCACAAAATATATGAGGGAAAATGTAACTTATTTAAAGGGAAAAGCTTTTTCCTTAATCGAAATTATATACGCAAATACATAAAAAAAATGACCACAACGATGATGGCCCAAATATGTGGAATCAGATTTTAGAGGGTTGGGGAAAAAATACTCTAGGTCAAAGAATAAATTGTCCAACGGAATCTTCAACTGAAGGCTTTGGCCCACCTTTGGCTGTCACACCAAATAAGATGTGTAAAAACACATTTAGATATTTTCTTCTTTCCTGTCAACTAGAAGCAGATGAAGAAAACACAAAATATCTCGCAATAAAATAAATTAAAAAACGTTTAGAAAGACTAAGTTATATCGTAACATTAAAATAACATTAAATCAATTTACTAAAGTAAGAATTATAAATGAAAACAGTTTTACTACCCCTGGGAAACGTCAACCCATAAAACAGTAAGTTAGCATCCCTAAAACATTAACACAAATGCCAAAATTTTCATAAATAATTACAATAATATATGGTTAAAAATGAAAAATGAAAAAAAAAAGATTTTTAAAGGAAGTTTCTTTGATGAAAATTTTAGAAAATTTATTATTTTTTTACAGTAGATTAACATTATTTCTTACAGTTAAGTTCCATAATATGTTAAGTTCCAAATTGAAAAAAATACATAGTTTGGAACAAACAAATATTAAAATATTCGAGATACATAATTGTCGTTATTGTGTAAGAAATGTGTTTTAAGATTCAAAAAAACAAAATTCAGAACAAGAGAAAGGAAGAAAATGAAAGAAATAAAACTTATAAATTGTAAAATATTTTTATCAGTTTTCTGAAATTTTGTTTCAGTTTTGTAAGCATTAGCAGTGGATATAGTTGTAAAGTCGCTATTATTGAAATCCTATTGTGAAGCACTTACGTTGTTTTTTAATTGTATGACAGGATAGGCAGCGTACATTTTGGAAATTGCAGGCTTCGTTTTTGGAAATTTACCTGACTTCTATTAACTCTACTAAATGCAATAATAAGACATTTATTTCGAGACGGCTAATAAAATATATGTTAGTTTTTACCTTAAATCACTCTTAATGTCGAGTAAATTGGTTTAGAGAAAAAGCTTTCATATACAGGGTGTTTTGTGAGAACCACCCTTAATTTTTTTCTAGACTCTTCGTTAAAAGCGAATACAGAAAAGTATACACCATTCAGGGATGATACAGCAAATAAGAAAAGGTCTCAGCAGAAATGGCATTTTGTCTCAGTAAAACAGTTCTTTGTCTCACTTTGTCTCCGTAAAATTATAGCTTTATCTCAACGGTGATTTCCAGTTTCTGGAATAATTTACGCAGTTGCACAGCGTTTTATATTTGGTGGATAAAATTAACCATTTATTATTAAATATATCAATTCAATAATTATCAATCTCAATCAATTCAATATTCAATGGAAGACTGTAGAAATAGAATTTTAAGGGATCAAAATAAATAAATTTCGAGTCAAAGATTGACATTAGCTAAATATAAAATAAAATTTTTCTAAAACAATTTTGGAAAAGAGTTACAAATTAAATAAAAATATATTTTAATCTTTTAAATAAATTAATATTATCTCAACTGTTATTTATTGTTTTTATCACAAATTATTTTTAAAAATAGAAAAATTTGAATATAAAAATTCACCATCAGTATATAAGAGGGGTGATACCCGAAATTTTAAAGGGAAAACAAGTTTACGCAGGAGACATATAGAATTATTGAGTATCTCCAAATTCTGCTAATGGAAAATTGTAAATTATAATTATAATTTTTATAAATGAGGAATTTATATATTTTAAATCTTATTTTGGGAAATTTTACGAATTAAAGTATAAATGAATTAAATTCATGAAAATATTTTAAGCAATTAAAGTAATTGAGCCATTTTATTTTAAGTAATTAAAATAATAATAATAATATTGTAATTGCAAATTTCATAATATTGTAATTTTATTACAATATTATCAAATTCATAATAATATATGATATTCCAATTTTCAACAGATTCCGAGAATACTTGAATAGTAATAATAATAAATAATAATAGCTTCAGAAAAATGATCCAAAAATGTCTTGAAATCTTTTTTAATTATCTGAATCCATGAATAATGAACAAAAATGGTACAAATATATTTTGAATTATAAGTAGGCAAAATGCCAAAATTTAAGCTTTTTTAATCCATGAAAACTCAATTATTAAAGTTAAATTGCATGAATATGAATCGTGATATGCGATTTTTAAATTGCGGGTATGAAAAACGAAATTTTCGATATTGAATTCGCGTAATTACAAATCGTAATGTTTGATTTTTAAAACAGCCCAAGTTCGAATCAAAGTTTTTCTTAAAATCAGATTAATATAAATTGTGATGCGTTATTTTGAAACAATTCGTGGTGTGCAATTTCTGAATATTTGACGAAAATTACAATGTGTTACTTTTAAATCTTGTAAATAGAAATCACCATAAGTGGATTCTAAGTCTCGTAAATGCGAATCGCGACATTTGATTTGATTGACTATCTTTCTTAAAATAGTATTACAAAAATTTTACTTAATAAACTTCAATACTTGATAACCATTCAACAAACAGTCCTTTATAAAGTATAAGGTCTTTCTCTTAACTTCGAACAATTTAATATAAATAAAAAAACTATCGAAATCCTTAAAAATAAAACGATTGATAAAAACAATCGAAATGAAGTAAAAGAATAGAAATACGTATTTTTAAAAATCTATAATAAATGTAGCAACAAAAAAGTAAACTTACTTGATAGATCGCAAGTCTTTATAAAAAAATAAGACTTAAACCCTTGCCTTTCAACAACAAATTACACAATCAACTTAAAATTTACTCACCAGAGGAAAGAGAATACTGCTTTGATTTTCTAAGGTTGTTATATTGTTTCTCCTAATTGGTTTTCTGGAATTTGCCGAACTAAGTCGCCAAATGAAATTTCGCCAAATTAAAAAGTTTGAAATAAGTCTCACATAGAATTTTTACATCTAGTATCCTGAAGTGTATTAATATTAACATATAATTTTCAAGCTCTGCCAGAAATTAGAGTTTTATATACCATACAATCGTACCAAAGGGAATTTTTATACACTAATTAGGGGGCGCATAAACGGACAAAACAGATTTTTTTAATTAACCGGAAAGAAGTTCTTTAAGCTATATATTCGTGGAAGCTACGGGTGAGTCGTGGAGTTGTTATTAGCGTTATGTGAAAAGAAGTTTGTAGACTCGGTGATCAGGGGTTCGGTCCTGGTCAAGGGTTAATTTTTAATTTTTTTTTCTACTTACTTGATTTTATTTAAAAAAAAATTTTCGATATTTAAACGTGAATAAAGTGTTATATATATATAAATAATTATTTTTCTTTGGGAGAGAGAGAAAAATAGCTGAAAGACGGATGAATTTCGACTCCGGAGCTACGCACACGACTCAATCCGTAACTCCCTTTAATATTAACCTATAAATTTCAAACTCTGCCAGAAATTAGAGTTTTATATACCATAAAATCGTACCAAAGGGAATTTTTATACCTTAATTGGGGGGGGGGCGCATAAACGGCCAAAATAGATTTTGTTAATTAACCGGAAAGAAGTTCTTTAAGCTATATATTCGTAGAAGCAACGTGTGAGTCGTGGTGTGATTGTTAGCGCTATAGGGAAAGAAGTTTGTAGACTCGGTGATCAGGGGTTCGGTCCTGGTCACGGATTAATTTTTAATTTTTTTTTCTACTTAATTGATTTTATTTTTTAAAATTTTTTTTCGATATTTAAACGTGAATAAAGTGTTATATATATAAAAATAATTATTTTTCTTTGGGAGAGAGGAAATAATAGCTGAAAAACAGATGAATTTCGACTCCGGAGCTACGCACATGACTCACTTCGTAACTCCCTTTAATATTAACATATAATTTTCAAACTCTGCCAGAAATTAGAGTTTTATATACCATACAATCGTACCAAAGGGAATTTTTATACACTAAATAGGGGGCGCATAAACGGCCAAAACAGATTTTGTTAATTAACCGGAAGGAAGTCCTTTAAGCTATATATTCGTGGAAACAACGTGTGAGTCGTGGTGTTGTTATTAGCGCTATGTGAAAAGCAGTTTGTAGACTCGGTCATCAGGGGTTCGGTCCTGGTCAAGGATAAATTTTTAATTTTTTTTTCTACTTACTTGATTTTATTTAAAAAAATTTTTTTCGATATTTAAACGTGAATAAAGTGTTATATACATAAAAATAATTATTTTTCTTTGGGAGAGAGGGAAAAATAGCTGAAAAACGGATGAATTTCGACTCCGGAGCTACGCACACTACTCATTCCGTAACTCCCTTTAATATTAACATATAATTTTCAAACTCTGCCAGAAATTAGAGTTTTATATACCATAAAATCGTACCAAAGGGAATTTTTATACACTAATTAGGGGGCGCATTAACGGCCAAAATAGATTTTGTTAATTAACCGGACGGAATTTCTTTAAGCTATATATTCGTGGAAGCAACTTGTGAGTCGTGGTGTTGTTATTAGCGCTGTGTGAAAAGCAGTTTGTAGACTCGGTGATCAGGGGTTCGGTCCTGGTCAAGGATAAATTTTTAATTTTTTTTTTCTACTTAACTGATTTTATTCTTTTAAATTTGTTTTCGATATTTAAACGTGAGTAAAGTGTTATATATATAAAAATAATTATTTTTCTTAGGGAGAGAAGGAAGAATAGCTCAAAAACGGATGAATTTTGATTCCGGAGCTACGCACATGACTCACTCCGTAACTCCCTTTAATATTAACATATAATTTTCAAACTCAGCCAGAAATTAGAGTTTTATATACCATACAATCGTACCAAAGGGAATTTTTATACACTAATTAGGGGGCGCATAAACGGCCAAAATAGATTTTTTTAATTAACCAGAAGGAAGTTCTTTAAGCTATATATTCGTGGAAGCAACTTGTGAGTCGTGGTGTTGTTATTAGCGCTATGTGAAAAGAAGTTTGTAGACTTGGTGATCAGAGGTTCGGTCCTGGTCAAGGACAAATTTTTAATTTTTTTTTCTACTTACTTGATTTTATTTAAAAAAAAAAAATTTCGATATTTAAACGTGAATAAAGTGTTATATATATAAAAATAATTATTTTTCTTTGGGAGAGAGGGAAAAATAGCTGAAAAAAGGATGAATTTCGACTCCGGAGCTATGCACACGACTCATTCCGTAACTCCCTTTAAAATTAACATATAATTTTCAAACTCTGCCAGAAATTTGAGTTTTATATACCATAAAATCGTACCAAAGGGAATTTTTATACATTAATTAGGGGGCGCATAAACGGCCAAAATAGATTTTGTTAATTAAAAGGAAGGAAGTTCTTTAAGCTATATATTCGTGGCAGCAACGTGTGAGTCGTGGTGTGATTGTTAGCGCTATGGATAAAGAAGTTTGTAGACTCGGTAATCAGGGGTTCGGTCCTAGTCACGGATTAATTTTTAATTTTTTTTTCTACTTAATTGATTTTATTTTTTTAAATATTTTTTCGATATTTAAACGTGAATAAAGTGTTATATATATAAAAATAATTATTTTTCTTTGGGCGAGAGGGAATAATAGCTGAAAAACGGATAAATTTCGTCTCTGGAGCTACGCTCAAGACTAACTCCGTAACTCCATTTAATATTAACTTATAATTTTCAAACTCTGCCAGAAATTAGAGTTTTATAAACCATACAATCGTACCAAAGGGAATTTTTATACACTAATTAGGGGGCGCATAAACGACCAGCATAGATTTTGTTAATTAACCGGAAGGAAGTTCTTTAAGCTATATATTCGTGGAAGCAGCGTGTGAGTCGTGGTGTGATTGTTAGCGCTATGGATAAAGAAGTTTGTAGACTCGGTAATCAGGGGTTCGGTCCAAGTCACGGATTTTTTTTAAATTTTTTTTTCTACTTAATTGATTTTATTTTTTTAAATTTTTTTTCGATATTTAAACGTGAATAAAGTGTTATATATATAAAAATAATTATTTTTCTTTGGGCGAGAGGGAATAATAGCTGAAAAACGGATAAATTTCGACTCCGGAGCTACGCACACGACTCACTCCGTAACTCCCTTTAATATTAACATATAATTTTCAAACTCTGTCAGAAATTCGAGTTTTATATACCATACAATCGTACCGAAGGGAATTTTTATACACTAATTAGGGGGCGCATAAACAGCCAAAACTGATTTTGTTAATTAACCGGACGGAAGTTCCTTAAGCTATATATTCGTGGAAGCAACGTGTGAGACGTGGTGTTGATGTCAGCGCTATGGGTAAAGAAGTTTGTAGACTCGGTGATCAGGGGTTCGGTCCTGGTCGCGGATTAATTTTTTAATTTCTACTTAATTGATTTTATTTTTTAAAATTTTTTTTCGATATATAAACATGAATAAAGTGTTATACATATAAAAATAATTATTTTTCTTTGGGAGAGAGGGAATAGTAGCTGAAAAACGGATGAATTTCGACTCCGGAGCTACGCACATGACTCACTCCGTAACTCCCTTTAATATTAACATATAATTTTCAAACTCTGCCAGAAATTAGAGTTTTATATACCATACAATCGTACCAAAGGGAATTTTTATACACTAATTAGGGGGCGCATAAACGGCCAAAATAGATTTTTTTATTTAACCGGAAGGAAGTTCTTTAAGCTATATATTCGTGGAAGCAACTTGTGAGTCGTGGTGTTGCTATTAGCGCTATGAGAAAAGCAGTTTGTAGACTCGGTGATCAGGGGTTCGGTCCTGGTCAAGGATAAATTTTTAATTTTTTTTTCTACTTAATTGATTTTATTCTTTTAAATTTGTTTTCGATATTTAAACGTGAGTAAAGTGTTATATATATAAAAATAATTATTTTTCTTAGGGAGAGAAGGAAGAATAGCTGAAAAACGGATGAATTTTGACTCCGGAGCTACGCACATGACTCACTCCGTAACTCCCTTTAATATTAACATATAATTTTCAAACTCAGCCAGAAATTAGAGTTTTATATACCATACAATCGTACCAAAGGGAATTTTTATACACTAATTAGGGGGCGCATAAACGGCCAAAATAGATTTTTTTAATTAACCGGAAAGAAGTTCTTTAAGCTATATATTCGTAGAAGCAAAGTGTGAGTCGTGGTGTGGCTGTTAGCGCTATGGGTAAAAAAGTTTGTAGACTCGGTGATCAGGGGTTCGGTACTGGTCACGGATTAATTTTAAATTTTTTTTTCTACTTACTTGATTTTATTTAAAAAAAAATTTTTTCGATATTTAAACGTGAATAAAGTGTTATATATATATAAAAATAATTATTTTTCTTTGGGAGAGAGGGAAAAATAGCTGAAAAAAGGATGAATTTCGACTCCGGAGCTTCGCACACGACTCATTCCGTAACTCCCTTTAAAATTAACATATAATTTTCAAACTCTGCCAGAAATTTGAGTTTTATATACCATAAAATCGTACCAAAGGGAATTTTTATACATTAATTAGGGGGCGCATAAACGGCGAAAATAGATTTTGTTAATTAAAAGGAAGGAAGTTCTTTAAGCTATATATTCGTGGAAGCAACGTGTGAGTCGTGGTGTGATTGTTAGCGCTATGGATAAAGAAGTTTGTAGACTCGGTGATCAGGGGTTCGGTCCTGGTCACGGATTAATTTTTAATTTTTTTTTCTACTTAATTGATTTTATTTTTTAAAATTTTTTTTCGATATTTAAACGTGAATAAAGTGTTATATATATAAAAATAATTATTTTTCTTTGGGAGAGAGGAAATAATAACTGAAAAACGGATGAATTTCGACTCCGGAGCTACGCACATGACTCACTCCGTAACTCCCTTTAATATTAACATATAATTTTCAAACTCTGCCAGAAATTAGAGTTTTATATACCATACAATCGTACCAAAGGGAATTTTTATACACTAAATAGGGGGCGCATAAACGGCCAAAACAGATTTTGTTAATTAACCGGAAGGAAGTCCTTTAAGCTATATATTCGTGGAAACAACGTGTGAGTCGTGGTGTTGTTATTAGCGCTATGTGAAAAGCAGTTTGTAGACTCGGTCATCAGGGGTTCGGTCCTGGTCAAGGATAAATTTTTAATTTTTTTTTCTACTTACTTGATTTTATTTAAAAAAAAATTTTTTCGATATTTAAACGTGAATAAAGTGTTATATATATAAAAATAATTATTTTTCTTTGGGAGAGAGGGAAAAATAGCTGAAAAAAGGATGAATTTCGACTCCGGAGCTATGCACACGACTCATTCCGTAACTCCCTTTAAAATTAACATATAATTTTCAAACTCTGCCAGAAATTTGAGTTTTATATACCATAAAATCGTACCAAAGGGAATTTTTATACATTAATTAGGGGGCGCATAAACGGCCAAAATAGATTTTGTTAATTAAAAGGAAGGAAGTTCTTTAAGCTATATATTCGTGGCAGCAACGTGTGAGTCGTGGTGTGATTGTTAGCGCTATGGATAAAGAAGTTTGTAGACTCGGTAATCAGGGGTTCGGTCCTAGTCACGGATTAATTTTTAATTTTTTTTTCTACTTAATTGATTTTATTTTTTTAAATATTTTTTCGATATTTAAACGTGAATAAAGTGTTATATATATAAAAATAATTATTTTTCTTTGGGCGAGAGGGAATAATAGCTGAAAAACGGATAAATTTCGTCTCTGGAGCTACGCTCAAGACTAACTCCGTAACTCCATTTAATATTAACTTATAATTTTCAATCTCTGCCAGAAATTAGAGTTTTATAAACCATACAATCGTACCAAAGGGAATTTTTATACACTAATTAGGGGGCGCATAAACGACCAGCATAGATTTTGTTAATTAACCGGAAGGAAGTTCTTTAAGCTATATATTCGTGGAAGCAGCGTGTGAGTCGTGGTGTGATTGTTAGCGCTATGGATAAAGAAGTTTGTAGACTCGGTAATCAGGGGTTCGGTCCAAGTCACGGATTTTTTTTAAATTTTTTTTTCTACTTAATTGATTTTATTTTTTTAAATTTTTTTTCGATATTTAAACGTGAATAAAGTGTTATATATATAAAAATAATTATTTTTCTTTGGGCGAGAGGGAATAATAGCTGAAAAACGGATAAATTTCGACTCCGGAGCTACGCACACGACTCACTCCGTAACTCCCTTTAATATTAACATATAATTTTCAAACTCTGTCAGAAATTCGAGTTTTATATACCATACAATCGTACCGAAGGGAATTTTTATACACTAATTAGGGGGCGCATAAACAGCCAAAACTGATTTTGTTAATTAACCGGACGGAAGTTCCTTAAGCTATATATTCGTGGAAGCAACGTGTGAGACGTGGTGTTGATGTCAGCGCTATGGGTAAAGAAGTTTGTAGACTCGGTGATCAGGGGTTCGGTCCTGGTCGCGGATTAATTTTTTAATTTCTACTTAATTGATTTTATTTTTTAAAATTTTTTTTCGATATATAAACATGAATAAAGTGTTATATATATAAAAATAATTATTTTTCTTTGGGAGAGAGGGAATAGTAGCTGAAAAACGGATGAATTTCGACTCCGGAGCTACGCACATGACTCACTCCGTAACTCCCTTTAATATTAACATATAATTTTCAAACTCTGCCAGAAATTAGAGTTTTATATACCATACAATCGTACCAAAGGGAATTTTTATACACTAATTAGGGGGCGCATAAACGGCCAAAATAGATTTTTTTATTTAACCGGAAGGAAGTTCTTTAAGCTATATATTCGTGGAAGCAACTTGTGAGTCGTGGTGTTGCTATTAGCGCTATGTGAAAAGCAGTTTGTAGACTCGGTGATCAGGGGTTCGGTCCTGGTCAAGGATAAATTTTTAATTTTTTTTTCTACTTAATTGATTTTATTCTTTTAAATTTGTTTTCGATATTTAAACGTGAGTAAAGTGTTATATATATAAAAATAATTATTTTTCTTAGGGAGAGAAGGAAGAATAGCTGAAAACGGATGAATTCTGACTCCGGAGCTACGCACATGACTCACTCCGTAACTCCCTTTAATATTAACATATAATTTTCAAACTCAGCCAGAAATTAGAGTTTTATATACCATACAATCGTACCAAAGGGAATTTTTATACACTAATTAGGGGGCGCATAAACGGCCAAAATAGATTTTTTTAATTAACCGGAAAGAAGTTCTTTAAGCTATATATTCGTAGAAGCAAAGTGTGAGTCGTGGTGTGGCTGTTAGCGCTATGGGTAAAAAAGTTTGTAGACTCGGTGATCAGGGCTTCGGTCCTGGTCTCGGATTAATTTAAAAAAATTTTTTCTACTTAATTGGTTTTATTTTTTTAAATTATTTTTCGATATTTGAACGTGAATAAAGTGTTATATAGATAAAAATAATTATTTTTCTTTGGGAGAGAGGGAATAATAGCTGAAAAACGGATAAATTTCGACTCCGGAGCTACGCACACGACTCAATCCGTAACTCCCTTTAATATTAACATATAAATTTCAAACTCTGCCAGAAATTAGAGTTTTATATACCATAAAATCGTACCGAAGGGAATTTTAATACTCTAATTAGGGGGCGCATAAACTGCCAAAACAGATTTTGTTAATTAACCGGACGGAAGTTCCTTAAGCTATATATTCGTGGAAGCAACGTGTGAGACGTGGTGTTGTTGTTAGCGCTATGGGGAAAGAAGTTTGTAGACTCGGTGATCAGGGGTTCGGTACTGGTCATGGATTAATTTTAAATTTTTTTTTCTACTTACTTGATTTTATTTAAAAAAAATTTTTTTCGATATTTAAACGTGAATAAAGTGTTATATATATAAAAATAATTATTTTTCTTTGGGAGAGAGGGAAAAATAGCTGAAAAAAGGATGAATTTCGACTCCGGAGCTTCGCACACGACTCATTCCGTAACTCCCTTTAAAATTAACATATAATTTTCAAACTCTGCTAGAAATTTGAGTTTTATATACCATAAAATCGTACCAAAGGGAATTTTTATACATTAATTAGGGGGCGCATAAACGGCGAAAATAGATTTTGTTAATTAAAAGGAAGGAAGTTCTTTAAGCTATATATTCGTGGAAGCAACGTGTGAGTCGTGGTGTGATTGTTAGCGCTATGGATAAAGAAGTTTGTAGACTCGGTGATCAGGGGTTCGGTACTGGTCACGGATTAATTTTAAATTTTTTTTTCTACTTAATTGATTTTATTTTTTTAATTTTTTTTTCGATATTTAAACGTGAATAAAGTGTTATATATATATCAAAATAATTATTTTTCTTTGGGAGAGAGGGAATAATAGCTGAAAAACGGATGAATTTCGACTCCGGAGCTACGACTACGACTCACTCCGTAACTCCTTTCAATATTAACATATAATTTTCAAACTCTGCCAGAAATTAGAGATTTATATACCATACAATCGTACCAAAGGGTATTTTTATACACTAATTAGGGGGCGCACAAACGACCACCATAGATATTTTTAATTAACCGGAAGAAAGTTCTTTTAGCTATATATTCGTGGATGCAACGTGTGAGTCGTGGTGTGGTTGTTAGCGCTATGAGTAAAGAAGTTTGTCGACTCGGTGATCAGGGGTTCGGTCCTGGTCACGGATTAATTTTTAATTTTTTTTTCTACTTAATTGATTTTATTTTTTAAAATTTTTTTTCGATATTTAAACGTGAATAAAGTGTTATATATATAAAAATAATTATTTTTCTTTGGGAGAGAGGAAATAATAACTGAAAAACGGATGAATTTCGACTCCGGAGCTACGCACATGACTCACTCCGTAACTCCCTTCAATATTAACATATAATTTTCAAACTCTGCCAGAATTTAGAGTTTTATATACCATACAATCGTAGCAAAGGAAATTTTTATACACTAATTAGGGGGCGCATTAACGGCCAAAAGTAGATTTTGCTAATTAACCGGAAGGAAGTTCTTTAAGCTATATATTGGAGGAAGCAAGGTGTGAGTCGTGGTGTGGTTGTTAGCACTATGGGTAAAGAAGTTTGAAGACTCGGTGATCAGGGGTTTGGTCCTGGTCACGGATTAATTTTTAATTTTTTTTTCTGCTTAATTGATTTTATTTTTTTTTTATTTTTTCTCGATATATAAAAGTGAATAAAGTGTTATATATATAAAAATAATTATTTTTCTTTGGCAGAGAGGGAATAATAGCTGAAAAACAAATGAATTTCGACACCGGAGCTACGCTCACGACTCACTCCGTAACTCCCTTTAATATTAGCATATAATTTTCAAACTCTGCCAGAAATTAGAGTTTTATAAACCATACAATCGTACCAAAGGGAATTTTTATACACTAATTAGGGGGCGCATAAACGACCAGCATAGATATTTTTAATTTACCGGAAGAAAGTTCTTTTAGCTATATATTCGAGGATGCAACGTGTGAGTCGTGGTGTGGTTGTTAGCGCTATGGGTAAAGAAGTTAGTAGACTCGGTGATCAGGGGTTCGGTCCTGGTCACGGATTAATTTTTAATTTTTTTTCTACTTAATTGATTTAATTTTTTTAATTTTTTTTCGATATTTAAACGTGATTAAAGTGTTATATATATAAAAATAATTATTTTTCTTTGGGCGAGAGGGAATAATAGCTGAAAAACGGATAAATTTCGTCTCTGGAGCTACGCTCGCGACTCACTCAGTAACTCCATTTAATATTAACTTATAATTTTCAAACTCTGCCAGAAATTAGAGTTTTATAAACCATACAATCGTACCAAAGGGAATTTTTATACACTAATTAGGGGGAGCATAAACGACCAGCATAGATTTTGTTAATTAACCGGAAGGAAGTTCTTTAAGCTATATATTCGTGAAAGCATCGTGTGAGTCATGGTGTGGTTATTAGCGCTATGGGTAAAGAACTTTGTAGACTCGGTGATCAGGGGTTCGGTCCTGGTCACGGATTAATTTTAAATTTTTTTTTCTACTTAATTGATTTTATATTTTTAAATTTGTTTTCGATATTTAAACGTGAGTAAAGTGTTATATATATAAAAATAATTATTTTTCTTAGGGAGAGAAGGAAGAATAGCTGAAAAACGGATGAATTTTGATTCCGGAGCTACGCACATGACTCACTCCGTAACTCCCTTTAATATTAACATATAATTTTCAAACTCAGCCAGAAATTAGAGTTTTATATACCATACAATCGTACCAAAGGGAATTTTTATACACTAATTAGGGGGCGCATAAACGGCCAAAATAGATTTTTTTAATTAACCAGAAGGAAGTTCTTTAAGCTATATATTCGTGGAAACAACTTGTGAGTCGTGGTGTTGTTATTAGCGCTATGTGAAAAGAAGTTTGTAGACTTGGTGATCAGGGGTTCGGTCCTGGTCAAGGACAAATTTTTAATTTTTTTTTTTCTACTTACTTAATTTTATTTTAAAAAAAAAAATTTCGATATTTAAACGTGAATAAAGTGTTATATATATAAAAATAATTATTTTTCTTTGGGAGAGAGGGAAAAATAGCTGAAAAAAGGATGAATTTCGACTCCGGAGCTTCGCACACGACTCATTCCGTAACTCCCTTTAAAATTAACATATAATTTTCAAACTCTGCCAGAAATTTGAGTTTTATATACCATAAAATCGTACCAAAGGGAATTTTTATACATTAATTAGGGGGCGCATAAACGGCGAAAATAGATTTTGTTAATTAAAAGGAAGGAAGTTCTTTAAGCTATATATTCGTGGCAGCAACGTGTGAGTCGTGGTGTGATTGTTAGCGCTATGGATAAAGAAGTTTGTAGACTCGGTGATCAGGGGTTCGGTCCTGGTCACGGATTAATTTTTAATTTTTTTTTCTACTTAATTGATTTTATTTTTTAAAATTTTTTTTCGATATTTAAACGTGAATAAAGTGTTATATATATAAAAATAATTATTTTTCTTTGGGAGAGAGGAAATAATAACTGAAAAACGGATGAATTTCGACTCCGGAGCTACGCACATGACTCACTCCGTAACTCCCTTTAATATTAACATATAATTTTCAAACTCTGCCAGAAATTAGAGTTTTATATACCATACAATCGTACCAAAGGGAATTTTTATACACTAAATAGGGGGCGCATAAACGGCCAAAACAGATTTTGTTAATTAACCGGAAGGAAGTCCTTTAAGCTATATATTCGTGGAAACAACGTGTGAGTCGTGGTGTTGTTATTAGCGCTATGTGAAAAGCAGTTTGTAGACTCGGTCATCAGGGGTTCGGTCCTGGTCAAGGATAAATTTTTAATTTTTTTTTCTACTTACTTGATTTTATTTAAAAAAAAATTTTTTCGATATTTAAACGTGAATAAAGTGTTATATATATAAAAATAATTATTTTTCTTTGGGAGAGAGGGAAAAATAGCTGAAAAAAGGATGAATTTCGACTCCGGAGCTATGCACACGACTCATTCCGTAACTCCCTTTAAAATTAACATATAATTTTCAAACTCAGCCAGAAATTAGAGTTTTATATACCATACAATCGTACCAAAGGGAATTTTTATACACTAATTAGGGGGCGCATAAACGGCCAAAATAGATTTTTTTAATTAACCGGAAAGAAGTTCTTTAAGCTATATATTCGTAGAAGCAAAGTGTGAGTCGTGGTGTGGCTGTTAGCGCTATGGGTAAAAAAGTTTGTAGACTCGGTGATCAGGGCTTCGGTCCTGGTCTCGGATTAATTTAAAAAATTTTTTTCTACTTAATTGGTTTTATTTTTTTAAATTATTTTTCGATATTTAAACGTGAATAAAGTGTTATATAGATAAAAATAATTATTTTTCTTTGGGAGAGAGGGAATAATAGCTGAAAAACGGATAAATTTCGACTCCGGAGCTACGCACACGACTCACTCCGTAACTCCCTTTAATATTAACATATAATTTTCAAACTCTGCCAGAAATTAGAGTTTTATATACCATACAATCGTACCGAAGGGAATTTTAATACTCTAATTAGGGGGCGCATAAACTGCCAAAACAGATTTTGTTAATTAACCGGACGGAAGTTCCTTAAGCTATATATTCGTGGAAGCAACGTGTGAGACGTGGTGTTGTTGTTAGCGCTATGGGGAAAGAAGTTTGTAGACTCGGTGATCAGGGGTTCGGTACTGGTCACGGATTAATTTTAAATTTTTTTTTCTACTTACTTGATTTTATTTTAAAAAAAAAATTTTCGATATTTAAACGTGAATAAAGTGTTATATATATAAAAATAAATATTTTTCTTTGGGAGAGAGGGAAAAATAGCTGAAAAAAGGATGAATTTCGACTCCGGAGCTTCGCACACGACTCATTCCGTAACTCCCTTTAAAATTAACATATAATTTTCAAACTCTGCCAGAAATTTGAGTTTTATATACCATAAAATCGTACCAAAGGGAATTTTTATACATTAATTAGGGGGCGCATAAACGGCGAAAATAGATTTTGTTAATTAAAAGGAAGGAAGTTCTTTAAGCTATATATTCGTGGAAGCAACGTGTGAGTCGTGGTGTGATTGTTAGCGCTATGGATAAAGAAGTTTGTAGACTCGGTGATCAGGGGTTCGGTCCTGGTCACGGATTAATTTTTAATTTTTTTTTCTACTTAATTGATTTTATTTTTTAAAATTTTTTTTCGATATTTAAACGTGAATAAAGTGTTATATATATAAAAATAATTATTTTTCTTTGGGAGAGAGGAAATAATAACTGAAAAACGGATGAATTTCGACTCCGGAGCTACGCACATGACTCACTCCGTAACTCCCTTCAATATTAACATATAATTTTTCAAACTCTGCCAGAATTTAGAGTTTTATATACCATACAATCGTAGCAAAGGGAATTTTTATACACTAATTAGGGGGCGCATTAACGGCCAAAATAGATTTTGCTAATTAACCGGAAGGAAGTTCTTTAAGCTATATATTCGAGGAAGCAAGGTGTGAGTCGTGGTGTGGTTGTCAGCACTATGGGTAAAGAAGTTTGAAGACTCGGTGATCAGGGGTTTGGTCCTGGTCACGGATTAATTTTTAATTTTTTTTTCTGTTTAATTGATTTTATTTTTTTTAATTTTTTCTCGATATATAATCGTGAATAAAGTGTTATATATATATAAATAATTATTTTTCTTTGGCAGAGAGGGAATAATAGCTGAAAAACAAATGAATTTCGACACCGGAGCTACGCTCACGACTCACTCCGTAACTCCCTTTAATATTAGCATATAATTTTCAAACTCTGCCAGAAATTAGAGTTTTATAAACCATACAATCGTACCAAAGGGAATTTTTATACACTAATTAGGGGGCGCATAAACGACCAGCATAGATATTTTTAATTTACCGGAAGAAAGTTCTTTTAGCTATATATTCGTGGATGCAACGTGTGAGTCGTGGTGTGGTTGTTAGCGCTATGGGTAAAGAAGTTAGTAGACTCGGTGATCAGGGGTTCGGTCCTGGTCACGGATTAATTGTTAATTTTTTTTCTACTTAATTGATTTAATTTTTTAATTTTTTTTCGATATTTAAACGTGATTAAAGTGTTATATATATAAAAATAATTATTTTTCTTTGGGCGAGAGGGAATAATAGCTGAAAAACGGATAAATTTCGTCTCTGGAGCTACGCTCGCGACTCACTCCGTAACTCCATTTAATATTAACTTATAATTTTCAAACTCTGCCAGAAATTAGAGTTTTATAAACCATACAATCGTACCAAAGGGAATTTTTAATACACTAATTAGGGGGCGCATAAACGGCCAAAATAGATTTTGTTAATTAACCGGAAGGAAGTTCTTTAAGCTTTATATTCTTGGAAGCAACGTGTGAGTCGTGGTGTGGTTGTTATCGCTATGGGTAAAGAAGTTTGTAGACTCGGTGATCAGGGGTTCAGTCACGGATTAATTTTTAATTTTTTTTTCTACTTAATTGATTTTATTTTTTAAAATTTGTTTTCGATATTTAAACGTGAATAAAGTGTTATATATATAAAAATAATTATTTTTCTTTGGGAGAGAGGGAATAATAGCTGAAAAACGGATGAATTTTGACTCCGGAGCTACGCACACGACTCACTCCGTAACTCCCTTTAATATTAACATATAATTTTCAAACTCTGCTAGAAATTAGAGTTTCATATACCATACAATCGTACTAAAGGGAATTTTTATACACTACTTAGCAGGCGCATAAACGGCCAATATAGATTTTGTTAATTAACCGGAAGGAAGTTCTTTAAGCTATATATTCGTGGAAGCAACTTGTGAGTCGTGGTGTTGTTATTAGCGCTATGTGAAAAGAAGTTTGTAGACTCGGTGATCAGGGGTTCGGTCCTGGTCAAGGATAAATTTTTAATTTTTTTTTCTACTTACTTGATTTTATTTAAAAAAAATTTTTTTCGATATTTAAACGTGAATAAAGTGTTATATATATAAAAATAATTATTTTTCTTTGGGAGAGAGGGAATAATAGCTGAAAAACGGATAAATTTCGACTCCGGAGCTACGCACACGACTCACTCCGTAACTCCCTTTAATATTAACATATAATTTTCAAACTCTGCCAGAAATTAGAGTTTTATATACCAAACAATCGTACCAAAGGGAATTTTTATACACTAACTAGGGGGGGGGGGGCAAAAAGGGCCAAAATAGATTTTGTTAATTAACCGGAAGGATGTTCTTTAATGAACTCTTGAATAAGGACCTACTTCCAGATATGGTACATCATAATCCAATTACCTCGTTCTTATTATCAGATTGCATCCTCTCAAAGCATTATAAATAAATCCCCCCCCCATTGTTACTCCCAGAGCGGTGAAAGGACCTTCATGTGATCGCCGACTCTGGTTATCCACCCCTAGCATATTACCTAACTTATCCCATTCCTAACAGTTCTGAATCTTTTGTTGATCTACAATTTCACTTTTATATTAAGCCACACACAGAGTATAGACCTTCTTCTTCTCTAGTATCTCTTGCTAACGTCAGTACTACAGGCACCTACGGGCACTACATCATGATGAAGGAGTGGAGTGTCCCAGACAGGTGCTCCGTCTGAAACTTCAGTCTCATTTCTTTCTGTTGCAATGATGAAGGTTGCCCTTTGAGCATCCGAAACAGCTGTCTGCATTTATAAATATTTTTTGTGCTCTTAAACGTTGTTTACCTTAGTTTGTCTTTTAGCACAAAGGTCGCCCACTTGTTTATTTATTTCTGTTAAAGAGTAATTTAGAAGTCCGTTTGGTACTGCTATTTTTTACTTCAAGAGGGAATAACTCAAAAACTGAAGAAAAAAAAATGTCATTTTTACTAGTTCTTTTCTATCAAGCTTATTGTACCAAAATATGGAATTGATTTTCATAAAAATATAAATGTTACAGAGTAATATGTCGTGCGTTACGCAGGACGCGTTGTCACATGTATGTGACAGTGAAGTAATTATTCAAATATTTTAGTTTCAATTCTAACAAAATATGTTGGTAAAATGCTATCATTCTAACAATTTTATTGAAATAATTTGTTTAAATTAAGTAGCAAATTCTACATTCAACGAAAACTATAGTCATATAGTCTAAAATAATCGAATTTGACGATTTTTTTCCTTCCAATTTACGACTACAGCAAATTATGAGCAATTTAAAAAATGCGTTCTAAACGTTGTATTATAGAAAGACTAATTTAAAAAAAAATTTGGTTTGTAACATATGTGTAAGTGTGTGATAAAATGAAGATTAAAATTTGTATGTGTACAATAAAAAGGACCATCCTCAATAACTTCTGATCTAACGATCGGATTTTCAGGATTCCATCTTAATGGTTTAAGAGGGTGACTTTAAATATGTTAAATAATTAGTGCAGACGATTTTTTAAGTTACGAAAACAGACACAAAAACGTTCCTCTCTATAAACATACCTTTTTTTATGATGGATTCCGATTTCTGACCCATGAAATCACCATAATGTGTGAAATATAATGAATGAATATAGTGAAATATAATAAATATAATTATAGTTTGGCCCCTTTCATGTTAACCTTACTTTTTGCTTACTTTACCATATCTTAAGAACTTTTTAAGTGTACTGAAAAATATTTAGATAATTCTATGCAAAATAATTCCGTTTCAAAATATTAAAAAGTTTTCCTGATAATATTTAATAATCCTGAAAATCCCTTTTATTAAATATTTATAATTTTTCACAATTTTACTTAATAATAGTCGAAAAGTTTTGGAATTGTAAGGTATGCAATTTCTTAGATCACATTAAAGAACGGAATCTTTTCTTTTCGGTCGGATCGGAATTTTTCTTTTTGAGCGGAATCGGTCGAATAGTTCCTGAGAAATAAATTTTAAAAATACGACTTTTTAAAAATCCCCTATAGTTTGGAAGGTCAGTAATCCAAATCCATCATAAAATAAAGATATTTTTATGCAGATAAAGTACGTTTTTGAGTCTAATTTCGCAACTTAAAATATCGTCTTCACGAATTAATTCAAATGATTGAGATCACCCCCTCTAACCATTAAGACTGAGCCCTTCGATCAAAAGTTATTCAGGATGGTTCGATTTATTTATTTATTTCGCCCACTGTAAAATATATTGAAAAAAAAAATGTATTAAGTTTATCACAGTCATTCTAAAATCTTTCTTCTTTAAAGACTTCTGTGTTGTTCCCTTTTAAGTGGTTGTATGTAGGGCTTTGTCCAAAATTTCCATTATTTCTTTTGAATGGATTTTTGACTGTGGACAATATGGCTTTTTCGATCGGAGGAAGAACCGGCCACAACTGTCGTCCATTCTATGAGATCTCAGCTTCTAATAAATTGGGCAAACATTTGGTATAATTTTGTTACTTAAAATATATTTTTTGGTATAATTTTGTCACTTAAAATATATTTTTTGGTATAATTTGTTACTTAAAATATATTTTTTGGTATAATTTTGTCACTTAAAATATATTTTTTGGTATAATTTTGTTACTTAAAATATATTTTTTGGTATAATTTTGTCTCTTAAAATATAAATACGATTTGTTTTCTTTGTTTGCCTATTTAAAAACATTTATCAATGTAGTTGGATCTGTTCTCGTTGGTGAAAATTTTGAATAGCAATAAAAAAATTATATATATGAAAAACAACAACACACAATTAGTAACCTTTTGGACAGTTTCACGGTACATAGATATCCTAAATTGCATCCAATGGGTTTTGTTTCATAATTAAAATTTGAAGGAATGCATTATACAATTATCCTACGATCAGTACTAAGAAATTAAAATTTGTAATTTTTTCGTACAATAATAATGAATTGAAATTTTTTATTAAAAAAATCCTATTATCGCATTTATGAGTTTATTTCCCACTATGCTTCATATTTCTAAGTAAAAATCGCATTTCCGCCATTATTTAAAGTTTGGGTTCCTTGAAGATATGCTAAACGCATAGTGGAAAACGATATCAACGATTTAAGTTGCAGGCTTTCACTTTTAAAAGTTATATTTAAAAATGCAGGAATTATGCCATTATAATTTCCAATTAGTAGAATAAGTTGTTGTCCAATTTTTAAAAATTCAGCGTATAAAATATATTTATGTTAAAAATTAAGAGGCAATTTTCTCATTTTAATCGCTGAATTGTATCATATGCAACTGATTTAAATCCAGTTCAGCTACATCTTCATATGATACAGATAACTCGATTTTTCTCAATTATATCCTACATTATTATTCAGTCGTGTCATTCTTAACTTTTGACCATGACCTGTAAGAAAGCACGACATTCAGTATTCATATTCTTAATTAGGCATACCGGGCACTTAACAAGGCCTAGTATATATTTATGTGATTGTCAACATTCACAGGTGGAAACCAACAGTCGCTCATTCACAATAACCTACACACTATTTAAGAGCAATTAAAAAAAATAATAAAACAAACTTATTACTTTATTTCTTCCAAATAATTTAAGAATATAATTCTTTAACATTAAGCGGGGCGACATTTTACAAAATTCTTTTCTTTATTGAATGCGGTAAAAGTGTGCATGCATTTACAGTCAGTCTCAAAAAGTATCGTCACGTGAGGACCATGGAGTAGGAGTTACAGCAGTCTTCTTGCATCCCCTTATCCATCAGGGCTGTTGAATAATTTTCCATATGAACACGAACTGAAACATTTATTGACTTGACCCTCAAAATTTTCTGAGAAAAAGATATCTCAACAGGAAATTGGAGGTAAGTAAAAGAACATATTCTCATTTACAAAAATAAAATAACCCTAGATTTTTAAAGAATATATACATTTTATTGCAAGGCAGTAGCTTTTTACCCACGATTTTTAAGTTCATCCCGATAAGGGGCAAAAGGTACAATTACCCCCCTTTCTGGCTACTACCTTAGTTCTAATGTTAGGATGACAAATTTTAATTTTTCATACTTTTTGGGGTGTAATATTCATTTAAAACTAGTTTCATCTTAAAGTATAAGTGACATATTTTCTTCCTATCATGCCTATAAATATCCATAAATGTTTAAAAATTCTTTTTTTGTCCAAAGTACTATATCTTGTAAACGTAAAATTAGCCATTTTGGACTTTTTTTAAAAATAATTTTTTGCCGTGTATGATTTATTTAAAACAAGATTCATAAAATACCCATTTATGTCTAGAAATATTAATAGATAATTTCATTTCAAAAATTTTCAACCTTACATTAGCATCTATCTTGTTAGTGTAAGGATGGGCATTTTTTGATTTTTTTTCCTCATAATTTTTTACTCTGTGAGACTCATTTGCAGCTAGTTTCATATTAGGTAGCTGTAATTTTCTTTAAATATCCATTTATGACTAGAAACAATAATGGAATTCTTTAAAATTTCTTATTTTGTCCAGAGTACACGAAGCCAAAAGCCCTGCTAATGTAAGGATGAACATTTTGGAATTTTTGCAACATGGGACTTATTTGTCACTTACTTCTTGATTAAAATATGGGAGTCATATTTTTGAAAATATCCAAATTTAGATTTTTTTTTATATGAGTTTTTAAATATTATTAAGCCTAAAAAGCATGAGCATATGTAGCACAAATGAAACAATAATCATATTGTGATTTTTTTAATATCTTTTGGCCAAGGGTTATTTGTTTGAAACTTGTTTCATATTTAAATATTGGCTTCATATTTCTGAAAATAGATCAAGAAATTTTCATATTTTTTATCGTTAAATGTCCAAAATGGCTATAAAAGCCAGGATAGCCTGGTTTTCAGGCTGCTGGACGACTCCTTGTGTAGTAAATGGTGACGGGTGCACGTTAAATCTGTCGGATCACAAAATCCTCCATGTTCTCATAACTTCATTGGAGATTGATCATTCTCTGGTTCATGTCAAAATTACAATTTGTGATGAAGGAATAGATGTATGAATGGGTACACCCTATAAACAGGTGTGATGTATGGGTGTGGCAGAAGTCGAATTCTTGGACATAGATGGCACAACTGGAAAACAAGAACTCGCCCCTCTGCTTTAATGGTCAACAACAACAAAATGGCTATAATAAATCACGAAAGAATGAGTTTAGATAGGTGAACGCAATAACCTTATGTTACTTGACATAAAAAGTTTTGTAAAAAGTGAGAAATAATTTTTATAAATATCTATACAAATTTTATTTTGTTTTCAAAATCACAACACTACTTTCATAAACATCATTCATGTGATAACAATAAGGGTATAGACATATAAAAAAGATAAAAAAAAGTAATATTATAACTATAGTACACAGAATAAGTGTAACTGTATAAAAAATATTGCAACAGAAGAAATATGAATATATAGTGGGAAAGTGACATTGCAATAATTATTCAAAAATAGTTTAAACTACGAAAGAGACTAGTATATTCATACAAAGCATGATAAATATTACATTTGAATTTTGATTTAATAAATCTTTATAAAACAAATATAAAAAATATTTTCTAAAATATATATGAAATGCACTAAATAAAAAAATATTTTCTTTCAAGAATGTTATCACTGAGAAATGCATTTAGATGCCTAAAAATTGTATGACATAAAATAAGAGATAATAAGCTAAATTAAGTAGATTTGAAAATACAAATATGAAACGAAAATAATACTGATTTACATTTCAATTTATAAGTATATGATCAGCCCAGAAGCTTAAAGTGAAAATCGGTCTTCTAGATAAAGTTAGAATAATTTATAAGTCTTATTTCTTACACAATTACTAATCAATACAAACTTTTAAACTACTATTAAAATAAGGATATAAAATGAAAGCTAAACTCTTAATTTTTTAAAATATTACTGAGTTTCAGAATTCATTTTTATTATTATACGAACAGATTCTAACATTCAAATCAATCTCTTTTTGTAAACATAATGTTTTCATAAAATTGAAATTATAAATGAAATAACGATTTTTAAAATTATTTTTAAAGTTATGTTTAACCATGTGAAATAATGCATAATAATATAATTGAATTATGACTATTGAGCCAAACTTTTTTGTATGCTTAAGTTTCAGTGAATAAAAAATGTGAAAAATTTAATCGTTTTAATTCTTCAGTCAAATAATTAAAAAATTAATGCCATAGGAGATTTACTAAGTTCTAAATTGTGCTGATAAGTAAGGTGATATTGGTTATGGTAAGAAAGATTGGGGAGCAGAAAATTAATTTCATTCCTGAACAACACAAATCAACAGAATTCTTGTATATTTTTAAATGGGGGTTGATGATTTTGAAGAATATCAAATTTTTAAGCATATAAGTTATTGTATGTAGTTCCATTACACAATAAATTATGCATAAAATAAGAGAGATAGTTAAATAATTACAAATTATCAATATAATTGTGATCAGAAGAAAGACATACTTAATAGTGGCGACAATCGTAGTAAAATGAAAATAAGTGGTATATATATATATATATATATATATATATATATATACACGCACACAATATATCATTTATAGAATTGTATGATTTATTCCCACTAAACATTTACAAAATAGTATATAGGAATTTTTAGAAAAGGGAAAATTAATCTGCAGATGTTGTAATATTCTGCAATGCCCTCTGCAGTGCAGTAGGGTTTCTGCTACCAGGCATAAGTTGCTTAGCATACTCCAAAATTTTGGAAGGTACAATTGTACATTTAATTTACAGCAAACAGCTTTTTACAAATAAAAACCACTGTTGATTGACCATAGTAAAAAAAACTTATTACAATAAAATTATTTAAACTTGTACCATAACAGAAAAGAGTGGAAATCAAATAACATTTTTAATATAACTGAACATTAATATCCTAACTTTAATTAATGTGATACAACCTGACAATAAATGTGATATTTAAATAAATGCATAAATATTTTAAGGCACAATAACCATTGAAAAAAAAATTATAATGCCATTGTCTAAAGTAATTTCAATAATGCAAAAATAAAAAATATCCAAATAATATAAGAAATAAAAATACAATGAGATTTCATAAATGAATGTTAAAATTTGGTCATTTTACTTTAACAATTGTATACTTGGTCTTAGCAAAACACTTTTTGATCTTAAAATTTAGATAATACATAAGTTGAAGGAATATTTAAGTAATTATATAATAAAGAAATACTGGAAGTCTATATGTGTATATGGAATTAATTGCTTATTACTTATTATGAATAAAAGATATATAAATATGTATAAAAGATGGTATATAGCACAATACACTTTTACACAATGTATAAAAAAATAAGGCAATTTTTTTTAGCTCTAAGTAGGTTTCAATGTAAACACAACAAAAGTAATGAAATAATGTATGGGTTAAGGAGGTTTTTTTTAGAGGTTGAAACCTCTGGGAAAAATGATATTAAAAATACTGTCAACAAATACATACATAATAAAAACAACTGGTAAACATTTTTTATTTTAAAAAAAAAGTGTAGAGACCGATGAAGTAACGAAAGCACTTAATATAAAATTATATAGTGTCGTTATTGTATGAGTGACTACAAAAAATAATATTTTTTCTTAAAAAAAAAAAAAAAAAAGACAATTTGTAAATTATAAAATTGTTCATTAAAATTTATAGAATAAATAAATTATAATAAAAATTACATGTTTTGAGTGCATAATTTTACTTCAAAAATCAAGTAGAATTACATGAAAATATAATTTTCTTGGGTCACTAAAACTAAATTCTCGCTTTTGAGCCTTTACCTTTTTGTGAGATGTAGCTATTTTCTTTTGAAAAAAAAAATGTGTACATATAAAACGAAGTAAGGACTACAAATTCTGCTTAAATATCACATTGTGAAAATGGTTCTTAAAATTGAAAAAAATTAAACTTCTGTCACTAGTTTAGGATTTTAAATGTCTGGTCCGAACTTTTGATGTGCAAGTGGAGCACTACGTCCAAGTACTTTACTTTTTTAAAAAGTACTTATGCCTACAATTTAGAGGTAATTTTATGAGGACTGTGCATCCCCATTATGTACCTCAATCCTTTCAAAATGTTACAAAATATTATTTATATTTTTTGTCTGATTGAAAAAAAAAATTTTCTCTTGCATTTTTATAAAACTAAGGTGAGTTGGATAAGAAACTACAAGCCTTGAATTCCTGTAAGATATAATTGGGAGGCCAACTTCAACAACATATACATAGCTGCCAACATGAATAGGAAAAAATCCAGCAGATTTTACAAAATAATATAAACTTCATGATAATTGTTGCATAATTTACTAAATACGTACGTATTTAGTGCACGCATAATTTACTATACACGTAGGGAATTTTAGAGATTTTTAAAGTCATCAAAATTTAAAAACTGCAATATTTTCCAACCATAATTGACATTAAACATACTTGAAATGTTATGCATTATGTTTACTCATAATTTTGAATATTATTAGGCATTTAATTCATCAAAGATAGTTAAAAGATTTTTTTTCAAATTATTTAAAAAAAAGAGAGTTCAGTATTAAAATAAACTGAATATTAAAATAAACTGAATATTAAGCAATAATCTGTTTAAAAAATCTATTTCAAGAGGGATTTTTTTTTTTTAGTTTTACTCAATTTTAGGGAATTTTCTAAAACGCACAAAAATCAGGAGAAATTCAATTAAACCAGTAGACCAGGAGAAACTGGCAAAATACAGTAGTCTACTGGAAAATCCAGTAGAGTTGGCAGCTATGCATCTATCGTTTTGCTTGTAGATAACATAAAAACTTGAAGACAATTAATTGACACTATTTCTAAAAATGCTCATATGATTAAAATTAAAAAAAAAATTATTAAAATCAGGGGGTAAAAATCTCTATTTAATTGAGGAAAAACAAAAAAATTACTGAAGCTGTAATTAATCACAATTTAGTAAAGGACGGATTAAAATAATCTAACACTAGTTTATTTAAAGATGAAGCTTTAAGGCTGATTTAATTCTTAATGGTTATGATGATTCTTAATGAAAAATAAGTGAAGTCTTATGACTTTATATTTTTACTAGTATTAAAAATACATATCAAAAGCAAATATTGTTAAATATAATTACATTAATATCTATAAATAAGTAGTTTTTATTGGTTTAAAATATTGTAAAAAAATACTGTACAAGAACAAAACAAAAAATATTGTGCGAAATTAATACTAATGAAAAAATACATAAATAATGCATAGAAAGTAATGTAAACCATATTTATTAAGTAGGATAATTGAATTTTTTAAAAAACTAAACCCGTAACTCTCGCAACAAAATAAAAGCAATCCAAGAGGTAACTGTTCTCTCTCTGCAAGTCAAGAGCCGCAACCTGACACACATCTTCCTTTCCTTTTCTTCGGACTTTTTTTGCTGATCTCTGAAAATAGTAAGACGTTACACAAAATATTAAAAGACAGAAAGTGTTAAAACAGATGAATAATAAATTTTTGTTGCATTTGTTAAAATTTAAGACATTTCTTTTAAAATTGTCAAACATTGTGACATATTCACATAAGAAATACTGAAGTTTGATCAATTTAAAATGAGATATGTAAGCTGCAGTCAAGCATGGCACCAGACTTTGCCAGGCAGAGGGTCAAGCCACCCCGATAGGGGAGCTCAAATAAATTAATTCAAAATATTTGAATTAAAACACATTTTATACTTTATATTTTTTTTCACATCATTTTTTTCAAATGTGTTTCTAAGAAAGTAAAATAAATTATTTTGATACCATAATGTGCAGATTCATTTACAACTCTATTTTAATATTTTTACTGATATATGAGCGCTTATAATTGAATTTATTAGTATACATACACTATTTAAGAGCAAATTAAAAAAAGAAAAAGACTGACAGAACAAACTCACTCCTTCACTTTGTCCAAATAATTTAAAGACAGAATTCTTTGAGTTAAATGGTGTGACGTCTAACAAAATACTTTTCGTTACTGAATGCGGAGAAAGTGTGCATTATAGTCAGTCTCAAAAATTGTGATATGAAAACAATGGAGCTAGGACAGTCTTCTTGTCTCGCCCTATCCCTCAGGGGTGTAAAATAACTTTCCATATGGACACAAACAAAAGAGTTGTCTATCAGATTTTCTGATGAAAAGTGAGCAGTAAGTGGTGGTAAAGTGTAAGTAAAAATAAAACATTCTCATGTTAATGTTTTTAATTTATTCTTATTTACAAAAAATATAAATAAATAAATAGTTTTTTTTTTTTTTTTTAAGAATGTAATTATATTTTTTTTCAAGACAGTAGCATTTTCCCAACAATTTTTAAATTTGTCCTGATAGGGAGACAAACGATGTCCGACAGGAGGCAACTGCCCCCCCCCCCCCGACTCCCTACTGGAGCTGCCCTAGCTTGCAGTCTTTCTGTTTATTAGAATGTGCATAAAGGCATTGCATGCAATGTACAAATAAGCAAAGTGGGAACATATTTAACTATGCATGTTACTCGTGATATGAAAGAAAAACCTCAAAAAGCAGTAGAAAGTGCAGATAAAATACTTGTTAAAAAAAACTAGTTATAATTATAAAACAAACGCTGCATTAAAAATAAGGATGTTAATTTTTTTTTCTCGAAAAATATTTATCTACACTAAATATAATTTTTTTTAAAATTTATACATAAAGATCAATTTAAAAAAAGCTGTTTATTTTTATATTAACTATCAAATTGTTTTTAGGTACGTTAAACAAAAAAATAAACACAAATGTTAAGAATAAAAAAAGTAAGCACAACACACCAGATTCAATAACAGCTCTGCTTTCTGTTAAAAATTTCGAAATTGGTAGACACTAAATATAATAATAACATAAACACTAAACTTAATTAATTGTAAAAATACCATAAAAGCTCTAGGACAAGATAATTGGAACAAAGTGGCATTTTATATACAGTAGTCTCTGCTTAACGTGTTAAATTTGTGACAACGATTTTAATAACATTAACAGAGTGATAACAATGAAAAGGAAACCAAAATGACATAAATTGAAGAGAAAAATTCACTTTATATTTATTAAAGCATTTTTACTTCAACATATAAAAATGATACATAATTTAAAATTGATTGTTAACAATTTTCTCTTATAAGTTCACTCCTACACACAAAGCTTTTTAAAGACATTGATGCTGTATTGCAATAAACATTTCAAAACTTTCATTGCATTCCTCATTTCAACATTTGAAGAAGGTGGCATTTTCTTCTGATTTGTCAGTTCCAACGTCTTTTTTCCTACAACAATCTGGTAAACTTCTGATTTCATTAATATGAAAGCATTTTCATCAATAGGATACCTGCAAGTGACGTAGTGTAACCATCGCGATCCCGATTGGTTGTTAAAACGAGGCATTTGTTTACGTTAGCAACTGTTCTTTTCATCCTATATTGAGTAAGCCAAGCTCAATTCCCTTCCCTATCAATTCCCTTAAATGACATATTCTATATTCTTTCACAAAGATTTCGATTCTTTCAATATATATTTCTTACATAACATAAAGACAGGCACGAAGCCACGTGGAACATAAACAAACTCATTACGCATCGAAGTTGTCAGTTACACAAAGCAAAAATATATCACGTTCACAATAAAATACATAAACAAATAATAAATCTAATTTAAGTAAAAGAAGTAGAAAGGATTATATTTCAACTAATTCGATGTGCAATACGGCTCAGTATCTGATTGACTTATCGTTAATTATTCTAAATTACGCAGAAAAACTTAGCTAAACTTTAATACGTCATTTTGCTGATAAAGATTACGTCATAGGTCACATGTGTGGGTATGGGAGGTCTTCTTCTTCTTCTTAAAGTGCAAGTACCTAATTTTCATCCATAACTAGAATTTTTAAGATGCAAAATCTGAAGGATGTTCTATAATTTTTTCAGTTTTCTGAACCTCCCCCCCCCCCCCCCCCGTAAAATCTTGCATAAGCAAAGCAGTTTCATATCGCTTCAGCAGAAACTTGATCCCATGAAATTGCTAAGAGGTGCACTGCATCAAGATTGTTAGTTATCATGGCTGAATGTTTTAAAATGTCAATCTTTTGTTTCACGTTAAACTAGTTCACTTTCTGCCATTCACATTGTAACTCTATGAAAGTGAGTAATGCATTAAAATGATGACATGCTAGTTCTTAGTTTGAATAAAACTCGCTATTCCAAAAGATGAAAGAAATTACATTTTACAAACAGCAAATTCACACACCCCAGAGTTCACCTGCAGTTAAAGAAGTGGCAAAAGAAATTGAATTCTAGCATAAAAGAAGTAGAATTCTTGGCAATTCAAACATAAGCACAGAGAAAGAAAAGGCTTCTTCTAAATACAGAGAATGAATAAAAATAAATGAAAAGTAAAATAAAAAGAATAAACAAAAAAAATTAGAATTTTAACTGCAATCAAATTAAGCTGAAACTACTGTTTTATATATGTTTCAATCATTTATATGCTGTGGCAGTCAAAATCACATTGAAGTAAATTTACTGAACCAAGAAATAAATACTAACCTCCTCAGGGGAAATTTTTTTATCTGATTTATTTACTTCATACTGAAAAGAATTTAAAAAGATAAAAAAGGGGCAATACAATAAAAATTCAAAAAACAATGTAAAGTGAACATTTGTGGAAAATGAGCATTAATGGTAATCTATGAGTTGAATGATGAACATTAGGTATAAAAACACTATCTTGAATGCACATAAAAACATTACATGTACACATGTGTAAGCTTGTTAATTTCTTATAAAATAAAAAACTAACAGTAAATTTATTGTGCTTCTACAAAATTTGAAAACTTATTGTAATATATATCGTATTATTTTTTTAATCAAACATTAACAATTTGTTTAGATAATCTAATAACACTAACTGCAAAAAAAAAAAATAAATAAAAAAAAAAATGTAACATTATACAGAGTAAAAAGTACAGAGCAGCTATAAAATTTTCACATCTCTTATAAGGGATTTGTAGTGAATAAGTTATTACCAGATTTTTGCTCCTTTTTATTATTGATAGAAATTATGATTATAAAAACAAAACCTTAACATATATGACGCCAAAAGGGTTAAAACATAAATTTTGCCTCCACTTGAGAAAGTTTCCATAGAAAGTCAAGAAAAATTATACCTTTGATACAGCAAAAATAAAATTGTAAGCGATTCAGAGTAAAAAATTACAATTTGATTTAAGTTATCAGTATTGCGATATTATTTGAAAATTGGTTAAAAGAAATATTTTATAAACTCCCTGTTTATTCAGATCATTTCTTCTGAAAAAAAGGGAAAGATAATTGATGCTTACTTACTAACAAAATTTTCATTTATTTTAGCTAAATCTACATCAGCTGTCTCTTTAAAAATATCTTCACAAAACGTAACAGAAGCAATGCGTTGGAAAAGGGAATCAACATTTTCAAAGACTCAATTTGTACATCAAATCAATAATTTAAAAAACAATCTTCAATAAATATCTAAGAATAAAAATACTAGAATTGGTTATAATTGACTTCTGAATTGAAAGTATGCTAAAATAAATTAATGAGAATCTGTATATTAAGTTAAATTAATCTAAGTTATATCCACATCATTTTGCACATGTCTCCAACTTTTGTGCAGTTACTGTCTATTAAGTGCAAAAAGTGACACCATAGATTGTTCTAGCTGAATAAAATATCACTTCCATGTTACAAAGAACACTTTTCTCTAAAGAACAGTAAAGCTTAAACACAGTACCATTCCTTTTGGGCCAATAAGCATAATTTTACCTTTAAAAATCTGCAGGTAACTTTATTGTACCTAATTGCGTTTCTTTGTTGTTGTAACTGTTGTTTGTTCAAAATGACTTACTTGTCTAAAAAAAAAATTTAAAAAAACAAAACAATTCTCAAGTATTATAGCAACTTTCAATTTCAGTTTTAATTACTTGTTGATATTTCTTAATTTCAGAGATAGATAATAAAAAAGAAGATCAAGGTTAAAACTTCAACCCAAGTACTGACATTAAGTAATGAGTTAACTGAAATTTCACTTGTCTGTTTGGCTGAAAAATGCACGCACAAAATAAACAAGAAGTGAAATTATGTGTCCTTTAAAAAATGCCACAAAGGCCAGTTTCCAAACCTAAACAATTTCGATACAATATACATATTTTATTTTAAAATGCAAAATAAACAATATCAAAATTGTTTTTAAATTATTACAGAGGTCATACATAAGTCAAGAACTTTTTTTTTTTTAAATAAAAAAAAAAGAAGTTTGTTTTCTGATGTTTTCTGATTTATTGTCATCATTAGACAGCAGATAATATGCAATTGCATATTTTAGCACTTTTTGCCATTTGTGCATATAAATGCATAAAAAGGTATATTTGCTCTTATAAATGCATATTTTCAGCATTTTATGGCTTTTCCCTCCTAAAACCATATCACTATTCTTTTTATGTTAGCATAAGGAACACTTTAAATTTTGTTTTGTTGTTCTTTATCACCTGGAAAGGGTCAGCTGGATTGTTGTTGCTGGGGGTGATTTCAATCACCTGAAAAAGATGTAGAAATGAGGTGTGTGTGTCGGGAAAGGGGGGTACAAAGGGCCCACCCAAACAGACATTCGGCATAGAAACCTAAGAAAGGATGGTCAGATATTCTATGAAGGGATGTCTTTTCCTGGAATAAATAATTGTCAATCTGTGTGGGAAAAATAAGGCTTTTGTGGTAGGTAGAAAATGACCTCCCTTTCCTGTGATTGATTAGTTAAAAGGTGGAGTGAATACATTTTTGGAGAGAGCTGCTATTCTAACATATTTCGATAGTCCATCCGATAGATAGATAGTTTCTACATCCATCAGTTGAATACGTGGTTAGTGAAGCTTTGAACATGATTTTTGACTGCAGAATTTTAAAATATGCCAAAAATTAAGTCGACTATATCAAATTTAATGAAGACATGGATTTCGGACTAAGGGAAGGACTTTACGACCGATGGGGAAATAGTATTTTGTGTAATTTGTCAAAAACACATTTCCTGTGAAAAAAAAGTACCAAATCGATCAACATATAAAGACTAATGCTCACTCCGCGAAGAAAAAGCAGAATACAAAAGGATTTGTTCAAAGTTTATTAACTATTCCTGTTCAAGCAGCTAAAAAGGAAAGTGATTTTTCTAGTGATTTATGCAAAGCCTTAGTAAGCAGCAATATTCCTTTAAAAAAGTTAAATAATCCAAACTTAAGACAGTTTTTAAAAAAATATTGTACCAATCAGATCATTCCCGATGAATCGACTTTAAGGAAGAACTACCTTCAACCGATATATAACTAAGTACTGGATGATATTCGACGAGATACTCGAGATGGCCCTATATGGATTGAAGTCGAAGAGACGACAGATAAGTACGGTCGCTGTATTGCTCATTTTATTTGTGGAAAAATGGATAATATTCCTACTCGACCACATCTTCTAGCAAGAAAAGCCCTTGAAAAAGTCAATCATTCAACCATAGCAAGGTTTGTAAATGATTCTATCAGATTATTATGGCCTGATAGAGATGGTTCTGAAGATGTTTTGATTTTTGTCAGTGGTGCCACTTCGTATATGATCAAATCTGCAGCAGCACTGGAAATTTTTTATCCCAGAATGCTTCATATTACATGTTTGGCTCATGCTGTTCACAGACTGGATGAGACTGTTCGAGAAGTATTCTCCTCTGTGAATGATTTAATTTCTAGTATCAAGAAAGTTTTTCTCAAGGCACTTGTGCGCATAAAATTGTATTAAGAAATGTATCCTGATTTGCCCTTACCTCCACAGCCTGTGATAACTAGGTGGGGTACATGGATTGAAGCTGCACGTTTTTACGCTAATAATTTTGATGCAATAAAGTCAGTTGTAGATGCAATTGACAGTTCCTGTGCTTTTTCAGTTTATGTCACAAAAGAATTACTACAGGATATCTCTTTGCAGAAGGACTTGGCCATAATTGACACTCACTTTTCTTTCTTAAGTGGAGCAATAACAAAGCTCGAAACACGAGGTCTTCCCATGGCTGAGGCCATATCCGAAATTGAAAAAATTCAACAATGCATCAATGCTCTTCCAGACTCAGTTGGGAAGAAAGTAAAAGAAGAATGGTGTTTCGTTCAAAACAAAAATTCGGGTTTTGCAGCAGTGAAGAAGATAAATGATTTTCTTAATGGAAACGGAACTGAACTTCCAGAGAAAGTAAAACCAATGAGTACGAAATTTTACAAGTTTTGTCCAATAACATCGGTTGACGTGGAGAGGTCATTTTCTGCTTTCAAAATGATCTTTGATGACCGACGACATCAATTCACCCTTGAAAATTTGGAAAAACACTTAGTTGTGTATTGCAACAAAAATTATTCAGTTTAATAAAATCTTTCCGGAAAATGCGATGATTTTTCTTCTCTCATTTATTATACTTCAGTTTTAGGCTTTTTCTTCAGAAATGTGTAGATTCAAGTAAGAAATATTTTGATTTTCTTCCTTTTAACAAAAAAATGTTTTAGCTGTGTTTGTTGGAAAAAGTAAGTTTTTATTTCTTTTTTTTAAATGACGGGCGCTTGGAACTATTGTCCATTGGCTGCAGAAAGTGCCAGAACTGCTAACTCTCTTATCGTTACCCAGTGGGCACCTGTGGCGAAGCCACGGCGGTGGAGCAGCGTCGCCCACGTCACACTACCACAACCCCTTTATAGGGCGGGTCACATTCATAGACAAAGGAGAAAGGACATAAAACACAGATAGAGAGAAAGAAACATCCATGCCTTGCCCGAGATTCGAACCCAGAACCTTTCTGATGCAAGGCCAGTTCCCTGCCCCCTACACAGACCGGTCGGCTGGAAAAAGTAAGTAGTAGTATTTAAATAAGTTGAACTTTTAATTTCTATTTTAAATGCATATTTCTAGTTTTAAGAGCATATATTCAAGTTTTTTAGTGCATATTTTGTCCGTTTTTTAGTGCATTTAATCCGCTGTCTATTTATTACATTAATCAAGAAATCTATAGATGTCTATATCTATATCTATACACATCTAATCTGATTTAGTATAAATTTCTAATTTATTTAAGTATACATGATTCATATTCATAGATTAATTTGAGTGTTTTGTTCTACACATAATTTTGAATATATAACCAATATTTGTGTATAAACTATCCCAAATACATAAAGTGAAATTGGGAGTAAAAAAAAATTTAATTTGTACAAACTATATAATAACTTACTTTTATAGCAATTTTTTTTCAATGCATAATTACCGAAATAATTACATTAGGAAAATGACTGCCGAGTAAGGGATTGTAATTTTTTAATCATTTGAAAAACTTTTCATGAGCTTAATATGTTTTAATTTTTATAATGCAATTGCATATGTTGTTTCTATATTGTCAGATTTCAAAAAATAAAAATGTTATCGTTTGACAATAAGAACATAGTCAGTAAGTATAAGAAGACAAAATTTTAAAATGAAAGAACAAATTTATGACTGTTAAAAATATTATTAATTGAGAAAACTTTAAAAAAGTTTAATTAAAAGTGTTTAGATAATTATGAATACATTATTTTTTGTGTCCCACAGATAGTTTTGATTTAAAAACGTGAGCTTTGTAAAAAACAAATAAACTGAATAGCTAAAAAACCTATATCCAAAATTAAATGTATTTTTTAAAATTTATTTTCATAATTTGTATTGGAAGTTTGCTCAACATATATTTCTTTCTTTTTTGCACCAAAAAAAATAAAAAAAAATATGTGGTTAGTGGTTGCGATTATTTACGATAGCAATTTGTAATGAAGTACTTAGTAATACAGATTCAAAAACATTCTTATTTTTTTTATAATAAATTGTTTAGACAATAAAGAAAAAGTATATTCTACTATGTGTTTAGGTGTTGTGGATAAGGTAAAAGAAAATGATAGAGATAAGATTATCATTAATGGGTTGTTTGTATGAAAATGTTTACTGGTTGTAGGCACAAAATATACGACAAATTTTCAAAAAGTGAAATGAACTGTTATTTACATATTTCCTTGCAATATTATTTATTTTCTTAAAAATATTCAATAATTTTTAAAAAAAATATCATTTAAAATATTTTTCATGTTTTTTTAATAAATTATTTATTGATAAGAAAAAAAGTTAATTATTTTCTTTGTATGTTTTAAAAGCATTTAAGTCAGCAAGCAGTAATTAATTACATTTTCTAATGCAATGGCAATTGAAAACTTTAACTAAATTTTTGTTTTAAAGTTTCTTCATTGCTAGTCATTGATTTGCAGACTTCAATCAACAGTTTTAATGTAAAAATTATCAACATTTAGTTAATTATGATATGAATTCCTAATTGACGGGGAATGACATATAGGGTACATGGGTGGGAAAAGATGCAAAGAGTGAACCCATATTATATATCAAAATATGAAAACATTTGCAGAAGTAAATTGAATGATGAATTTTATATAATCAATTAAAAAATTGTTTTGTACCAGATTACAGTTACTCTTGTACATGCTATTAAACGGAGCAAATGCTGGGCTGAATAAAGTTCAGCAACAAGGCCTACACTACATGGAATTTAATATATAGAGTTTTTGTATGTAATAATGTAGTATAATTTTACAAAAGTAATTGAACGAATTTTAAAAAAAAATATTCAAAAATACTTAATACACGATTTCCACTCTTCTAAGAAAGCAAAAATAAAAGACCTTAAAAATAATAGGATTGTTTATCATCGAATATGCATATATACCACCAGTGACAGTGCCAATTATTGATCTTTCTTGAAAAAGAAAATCAATCAATAAAAAAAACAATAAAAGGCAACTTTATTATAATATAAGTACTGATAAAATTGTATTAACTAACAGGGCTTGTCAAAGTGAGACCGGGTAATTTTTGATAACCTAAGTTGGATTTTTGAAGGGAAAAAAACAAACATTTTCAGACTGTTAACGGTTAACAACATCTATGAAACTAATCAGTATTCCATCTTTATAATTTCATTGAAATTGAATTGTAAAATTAATTGGCGAAATCAAGATTTGCAATTTTCTTTTCATATACTTAAAAAAAGAAAGAAAGTTGAGAAAAAATTATTACAAGTTTTTATATTGTGGTTTCTAGAAAACTGCCTACTTGTTAAAAACAAAAAGAGGAACACAAAGCTTGATAAGCTAATCGTGGGAAATTATGACACAAAGTGAAAACAAAATATCAAAAACTAAACTATTGGTATAACAATATCAATTTATAAATGTTTCATGCTGAAAATAATTTTTTCAGCAAACAGTTTTAATTAAATTACTTACTAATAAAGAATATCACATGTTTATAGTAATTAATTCAAGAAAAAACTTACTTCTTACATGAATCATAATACTGGATTTTAAAAATCGAGTGAATATGAATCGTGAAATTGGATTTTAAAAAAGCCAAAATACAAATAACAATACTGAATTTTTAAATTGCGTAAATAGGAATCATGATGCATAACTTTTAAATCACGAGAATATAAATCACATCGCATAACTTTTAAATTAGCTAAATATCAAAATTGATGATTGATATTAAAATCGTCTGAATGAGAATCGTGATATTAGCAGATTCCGATGGAGTTCCTAATACTCAGTATGGCGAAAATCAGCCAAATCAAAGGAATCAAATTGGCAGAAGAATCATAAACGTCCCGTCAATGTGATTTAGCAATAGTTTCAAAATCTTGTCGGATTATAAAGCTTTGATTCGCGAAGCGTGCTAACCAATGGTCTAACAGAATTCCGTGATATTTGCCGAAAAATCACATGCCCTGCTTCTCGTTTTTAGACCTGCCTTGGGTTGAAAGAAATAAGGTATAAGGAGTGAAAAGGCACTAGAATGTCGAAAAATCAGAACATTTTGGCCTAAAACCGTAGTTTCAAAACAAAGCTAAAAAATCGGAACAAACGCGATTTAATCGGAACAGTTGGCAACTATGCTAGACATGCATCACATATTTAGTTGTGGACCAATCTCGCTAAATATTCAGTTATGCCGAAAAAATTCTTTCTTTTCCATTAATAAAATGTTTCAAATGAATATTAAAAGAATTAATACTAAAAAGTATAATTAGAGTTATGCATGATAGTAGTTTTCTTAACATGTCATGTCAAATTAAGTCCTATTTCAAGTAAAAACAGACAATGCTGGTATTTAAGCACCTTAAATCATTCACTTTTTTTCATTTGGCTTAACTTTTTTTTTTAAATTTATTGAAATAAATATTTTTATGAAATTTTTATAGAATAAAAACACAATTATGTTCAGAAGATTTATAATTTTCAAACCAATGTTTTTCATTGAAACTTATTAATAAAAGGCTCTAAAACCATTTTTTAAGGGTATCAACACATTCCTTAGGCAGAAAATTGATAAGGTTACTTAATTAATAAATACTGGTAAATTATTTAATTTTTAATCATTTATAGACAATTACTTGTAATATTTTTTATTATCCTCTATCATTCTTAATATTACTCTCTACTATCATTATGATTTGATATTTTATTTTTATTGTAAATTAACAGTTTAAAACAAAACAGTATTCTTTATTATTAGTGGCATTTTCTTATCCTGCAATATCACTTTATCATATAACGTTTATGGTACCTCAACTTTTATAATGAGGATTACATAAAATTATTTCCAGCCAAAACTGTTATTAGGAATTAACTTTACATAGGATTACTAAACAATCTGATGAAAAACATGAACTAATTTTACTACCAAAAGTCTAATAGAAATTTTAAAAGAAGAAGAAGAAACATTTTAAGTTGCAATGTTAACTGAATAAAATGATTATTAAAATCTAAGTTAGAATTTTATTCTAATCGACATTTATAACAAAAGGTTTGGGATAGATTTTAGACAAAATGCAGAATATATTAATGAAAGAACCAGTATATGAATGAAATATGCTTACCCCCCTTGCCTGTAGCCCCCTCAGACACACCCTTTCTTGTCTCTCTTAAATGCTCTACCATAGTCTAAGTCTAGGTGATAAAAGATCAACTTTTTGTTTTAAAAAATTGAACTGAAAAAATTATTCCCATCAACTATAGCGATGCTGAAAAATTAAATATTTTTAAAAACCTTGTACCAAAATTAACTACTTTGAATAGCCCTTATTTTCCAAAATAAAAATTAAGCAGTTTTTAAGGAGTGTGGGAACCTTGTAATAAGGAGGTCACCCAAGTCTGCACAACACTTCGGTTATCTGTATATGTAATAAAGAAATTTACAAGTTTTATATTATTTAGAACTTACTGTAGAGGTATTCAGAGTATTCCTCTTCCAGACTCTTTCCTGATTAATCTCAAGTTGATCATCTTTTTCCAGCAAAACAATTTAATTATAGGTGAATTATTGCAAGAAGCAGCTCTGTGAAGATGAGTCCTACAAGTAATTAATATTATGATATAAAGATTGATAAGTATAAAAGAGATTCAAAAAATCAAAACAAACCATGAAAATAATACATAAGCATCAAAACTATGATAGAGCATTATATTTGGTAAAAAGCACATTACAGAAAAATTATACAGAAAAACATTACAAATAGGTATAAAAAAATTTGAAAACAAATATAACTGAATTTAAAAAAATAAAAAGAGCAGTAAAAAACTTTTAGGCTGATTTTTCTTAAGTATTTAAGCCTTTTCTCATAGGCTGATTAAAATATTCCACACTATTTGTAATGTTTGTTCTTGCAATGTTTTCTGCATTGTACTTTGCATTAAAGATGACTTAACGTAACTGTAGACAATTGTGCACTCTAATTGAAACTTGCATACAATTTTTAATTTGTAACATGCATTTTTGATAGTTATACTATTTATAATATTCAAACAAATGTAACAGAATTAAAAAATGTTATCAAGCTCTCTGTTAGCAGTGTTTAAACCCCTCTCTAAAAAGTATTTAAGAGAAATTTTAAAATATATTTTAAATGTTTCTTTGAATAACAGTTTAAGAATCTACCAGTTATTTAAAATTCAACTAAAATTTACTGCAAACATAGAAAATAAGAAACTTTTGATAAATGAGAAACTTTACAGCTTGCTGGTAAATATATATATATATATTTTTAGTGAAGAGAAAAAGGAATAGCAAATCTTAAAACATTATTAGAGGTCAATGCATTAAGGATCTTATTTTAAGAATCTTGTGAAAATTATATATATCAAAAACTATGGTTCTATATTCATCAAAATACTATATGATTTTTTAATAACCATACTAAGAAAAATATATGACCATATTAAAAAAATACATGAACTTTTAAATTAAGAAATAACAAATTAATAACCACTTCAAAACCTGAAAGATAAATAAAAGTCTTCGAAACACATGTTAGCAATTCCAACTTCTAAGTTATTGCTAAATTTTAGATACAAGTTAGAAAAATATTCCACATGATAGAAATATTTATTATAAACAAATCATTGTGAAATAATGGAAATGTACAAGAATTAAATAAGTTTACTTACAGTATAAAATAAAAATTTTCAAAAACAACAAAGTAATGCAAACAGCAGTATTGAATTGTTTATCCACATGCACAAAAGGAATACTTAGAAAATAAAACAGACAAAATCTAAAAATATTTAAATTAGACAGCACAAAAAATATCCTTATAATAAATACCATTCTTGAATTTGCAAAAAAACTATATAATTGCTCAAAAATATCTTTCTGAGACAAACTAAACAGCTTAGTAGAGTTTTAATGCAGTCTTATCGATATGTTATCAGTTCATAATATACTGAACAAAATTAATTTAATTCTATTCAAAGAGGATTAAACATTTTAGAGAATGCTTGCAATTTCAATTGGGATTTCTGGTGTAACCCAGAATAGTAAGCTTATGCCCAAATATTGTTGCTTAGTTCTCACAAGTGATTGCTTGCAAACAAGTTTGTATCTAACAAGGGTGGAACATGTCTAGAAAATTCTTATTAAAACAAAATTAAGCTTAAATTAAGGAGCATGTAGTTAAGATAGGGCACAAATTATACGTGTGATAATATTTAAGAGTAGCCAAGACACGTTATTGGTCGAAAATGACATCACAATTGAATGGATTGGAAGGGAGATGGCGTGTATTGCATGAGGCAATTTTGAAAAAATGCTGAAAACTTTTTCTTAAGATAAGTTTTTTTATTTATTTTTATTTAATCATTTATAATTGATTTCTTATTAGTTTCAAGAAATATAACTTCATTATTTTCAAATGCGTATTTTAGTTTATTTTAAAACTAAGCTAATATTGGTTTAGGTTAATTTTTTTTCTTTCGTGGTGTAACAGTTAGGCTATTCACCTTCTACCTGTGAGGTCAGGAGTTCAATTCAAATTTCTTTATCTAAAAAGGTTAATACCCATTTAATAAGTTTTATTCAATTTATAAATTATAATTTTTTTTCATCAAAATAAATTCTTTTAAAAAATTAAATTTTTAAGACAAAAATTTATAAATGTTTTATTTTTCTTATTTTTTAATCAAAATATTTGAATTAATTTTTAACTAATTATAACATTTTAATGCAAATTTTAAATTACAAAATTTCTCAACTTAATTTTGTAATTTAAAAAGAATAACAACAAAATTTTAATTTAAATTACAAATTTTTTAATTAATCTATATATTTTAATAAGATAAAATTAAATAGGTACTGATATTTTTTGTTTTTAAAATAATTTATAAATTGAATAAAACATGTTAAATAGTTCATTTTTAGAAAAGAAAGTTAAAGATAATAAATATTTTGTATATTTTGTTTATATATATATAATAATATATATAAATACAAATTTTTTGCATGAAAAATTTTTTAAAAAAAGTTCAAAATAATAAGGTATAAAATTTTTAACTTTTCAGTGTTTTATGCAAACTTTATTATAATTATTTATTTTTATACACAAAAAAAATTTCAAGCTTAAAATAGTTTTTTAAATAATATGTATCGTCATTGAGAAGGAAGATAAGTAAGAAAATTTGATAAAGACTACAAAAATTGCAGCAATTAAAAGCTTACATATTTTATAGTCATTACTTTATATTTATTAAGAGCTTTATCAATTCAAATTCAGCCAAACACTGCATGGGTATAGATGTGGTCAGATAAATAACCAGTAAGTATGGTATTTATGAATCGGTATTTACCTCTGCCTTGGGGTAGTACCCTAAATCAAGGCTTTTATAACTTTTTGTCATTTTTAAAATATATAACCATCATTTGCCTTGCTTATAGTTCTGGCAATAACATAACATTTTTAATTTCAAAAAATGAACACTAAAAAACATCAATTCCAGGAAAAATATTTCAAAAAACTATAAATACCTAGCAGAGGAGCTTAATTGTCACAATAAAAAGCAATGTAAAAAGGTATTGTGCAGTATCACATAGTAGACTTTATGTTAAGTGATTTACGTGAAAATTGAGCGCTTTTCAAGAAAAAATCATTTTTTTCTAAGACAATGGCAATAACTGGATAAAATAGAAGAAATTTATATGCATAGGGGATGAGTTTAAAATTTCTTAACTGTGTTCATTTCTATTAATTCTATAAATTTAATATTTATATTAAATGACTAAACTAAACTGGAAATTTCTTTTCTAAGTTTTTGTAAAAAAATAACTATGTAACGATTTTATTTGAAATGCTTATTTTAACTTAATTTTAAAATCAGTTGATATTTTAATGAAATTTTTTTTAAAAAAAATCATTTTTTCAAAAAATAAAGTAAACAATTTAATTTTTATATTAGTGAATTATTTTGTCAAATATGAGGAAAACAAATCTTTAAAATACAAGATAATTTAGACAATTAAACAAAAGGTTGACAAATTTGACTGAGTTAAATTTATTAAGATCTTGTATTTAATTTTCAGTTTTATGTGAAATATTGATTATTAATATTGTTCTGAGTTTTTAATTAAATTTACAACATTAAATTTTAATTAAATATGTCTTTAAATTAAACCCTTTTGCGATTTGTAATAAAATACACATTGTAATGGACAATATTAAAAATTGAATGAGTTTTTAAAGATAAGTTTTTCTTCAATGTTTGTTTATAGATGGACAGGGAATATTTTGGAGGGTGGTGGATGTACTTTTTAGGTGGTGTTATGTGATATATATTTATATCAGTATGTAAATATGTGTATGTTGAGTTTTCCTTAAGCTATTTTATAGCCCTTTTTAACCCTTGATCCCTATAAATACACCCTCTTTTCCCTTTCTGTAAAAATAGCCACCATCCCTTAAAAACACTGCCTTTTTATTCATATTCCATTTTTAAGAAAATTAAATCATAATTACACAATGGTAAATTTATCTATGTTCATAGATTTAATTTTCATTACTATTACAAATATTCACTTTGTGAAGTGAGCATTTGAATAAATGAATGCTCTGAAATAGGCTTTGATCCTTTATTTATGGTCTGATCTTTAAGTGTAGTAAATAAATTTTACAGTGTTCAAACAATTTTATTTTGTTAAAGTTTTCAAATTACACGTTTTTGTGTTCTGATATTTTAAGAAATTATATTTATTAAAGACTTTACATGCATAACTAACGAAATAATTTTTTTTAAAAAAATTTGTTAATTATTAGAATTATATGTATCAAATTGAAGTTCATTTAGGTTTAAACACTTAAGATATTCATTTGCATATTTTCTGAATCAAGTAAAAAAAAATTAAATATATAGCAACATGATAAAGAAAACGAAAAAGTAAACCATGACCCACCCCCTCTATAAGTTAACCACTTGTCTAAGTTGACCACTAAAACAATGCCCCACAAGTGGTCAACTTACACAAGTTTTACTGTATATATATATATTAGACTGTTTTCAATTCTTTAAGTTTGTTTTGTTTTTAACATCACTTAAAAATGCTGAAAATTACAATAAAGTTAGAATAAAAATAAATAGAATAGTATTCATAAACTAAATAAGCAAAAAAAAAAAAGTTACGAATTACATTAAAATAAAAGAAATGCAAAAAAACAAACAAAAAAAACTGAAGAATACAAACCTGTTTTTGAAGATACTGGCCAATATTCAGCATTAATTGTGTTTGCTACTTCAATAGCCTCATTTTCTGTCAATTTATAAGCAGAATTCACCTGAAAAAAAATATCAGGTATTAAGAAATCCTAAATATCAAATTTTAACCTAAATCAAATTTCATAGCTAAAAGAGACATTTCGTTATTTAAAAGTAAAACATTAAAACATAAAACCTGAAAATGCTTATAAAAGAAGTTTTGTTTTTTAAATAATTTTTGTACAATGGTTATAACTGTAAAATATAAATTGTAACACAATTTTAATTCTGATACAAAACTGAAACTTTTTATTGTTCTTCTTACTCTTTAGTGGTGTAATGGATTATTGAAACAAAATTGCTATTGATTAATGATTAATTTTTAATAAAGCCAAAATGTTATTGATTGTTATTGTATTGATTGAATTGCTGTTATTGTTATTGATTAATTTTTAATAAAGCCAAATATAATGTACATTAAGCTTAAAAGTGCTACTTGAGTAACTTTTTGCTTTGCTTTTGCATTTGAGATCTTAAAGCTGTTTTATAAAAGCTCATTGTCGCATAATATAAAGGTTTTTTTTGTAAATGTTATTTTTATAGCCACTTTATAAATTATGTGGACACTTTTTCAGAAATTGAAAGTTACACTTTTAATAATATATGCAGTCAAAATATGGCAAACATTACCAGGTTCATATCTAAAATGATGAAAAATTTTAAGAAACAAGTGAAATAAATTAATTTTTAGAACAGTATAAAATATTCATAACAATTACATACTTATTAACCCTAAATAACTAAACATTCATAGCAGACTGCTGACTCCAGACAGTTTTGCGAATTAGTCACCTTGTGGCTACGGGACAACCAAACATGGATGGAGACGGAAAATATAGAATTATAGCTTTGCCTCCAGTGTAAGGCACTTAAACTGTGATTTTATTTATTTTCTTTGGCAAAAGAGCTCCGAAAAAAACCTCTTAAATAATGTGATTTTAAAAGTTAAGCATGCACATACATAACCTTAAACCAAGTGGCAGAGTAACTAAGACAAAATAAATACATAATTAAATTCTGTCAATGTTTCTTAATGTTTGAAAATGCTGCTATGCATCCATTCAAATTATTCAAAAGCAATTTAAATAAATTACCTAAAAGAACTAAATCAACATAAAGAAAACAATATTTTTATATCGTAATACAGAAATCCTATAATAAATACTATTTATCACAAAAATTTTGAGATTAATTTACTAGAATTAATTTTTTTTTTAAACATGAGCCATTATTATTAGTATTACTGCAGTTAATTATATAAAATCGTTCCATGATTATAGAACTGAAAAATAATGTTTCAGGAGTTGTGATGCCTATATAGTAGGGCGTATCGAAAAAATCGAAATTTCTTAGATCTTTTTGCGGTAGTGCGGAAAAGATGTGAACACCCATCATTAAAAATTGTGCGGAATATCAAAACTCTGGGTCAATATCTTCTGTCGCCTCAGTGGGCCGAAAGTTCCGAAAATTTGACCAAAAATCATTAAAATAAAAAAAAAATAAACAAACCCATATTTCGTTTATCGGTTTGAGGTAGTGTTTACTAGTTGCTATTCTGTAACAAATACAACCATAAAAAATTTTAGAATTTTATTTTTATATCTTCTGCCGCCTCATCGCCACAATATTTTGGAAAATGAAGGCAAAAAATTTCAGTTAATAAACTTCTCACTTACCTCATTTTAATGGGAAGAGAGACTTTATTTTACCTCTTAAACATACAAATGACAAAAGCATTACTGTTTGTAATCATTTTTTGTCTCAAATTTTGACATATGTTTTCTGGATTCTAGTGTCGCTCTAATAAATCTATCCATGCTCAGCGGGCCAACTGTTTTTCCCGAAACTGCAATAACTAGTTTCACAATCCGCTCCACTACTTGTGTGTGTGAAGGAACTTTAATAAAGTTCCATCAGTCCATTGGCATACCGTCCCTTATCATCTTTAGAAGTTCTTGAGAACTGATCTCTTTGAGAACGGGTGAACACATAACAAACTTGCCAGTCAATGAGATCTACATAGTCTGTTGCTCCAAAGTTAAGAGCAGGAATAACGAATCTGCGAACACAATTTCCTTCTGGGCTAACTTCCCTTGCCTTACTAATCCACCGAGCTGCAAGGGTCCTAATATGGCATCCCTCATCCATTAACATGGCCAAAAGCATGTTTTCTGGAGCTGCAAAGTAAGCGTTGCGAGAAATAATTGGTTTGATTACGTCACGATACTTTTTAGGCAAGTAGCGAGAGGAATTGATGAAATGCCACAGGTGTCTAGTACTGTTTTTTATGGAATGATGAATCTTTATTCGGAACCATGAAGGTGCGCAGACTCTTAGAATGAATACAACTAAAGTTAGCAACACGTTTGATGGGTCTAATGTAGATGTAGATCAATAGATATGTAGATATACCTCATGTCATACCTCATACCTGATGTAGATATGTAGATATACCTCAGTATTCGATTAGCAGTTGTTAGCCAGTGAACCGAATTCAATGTTCCTGGTTCCCGGTTAGCTAGATCTGAACATTAAAAGCCAAAACTAATGGCGGTGCAAATGCTTAATGAGTATTTCTGATCTGAACTGAGAGTGGTGGGATCAATATCTGGCATCTCGCATTCAATGCTATTAAAAGCAACAATTGAAAGCTTTTCGCATCCTTTGAGGTTCCGTCCAATGTCTCCGGTGTAAGATGTGGGGCCAGATGACTTGCCGTCAATGGACTCAAATAGGTGTCGTAATGGCAACTCATTGAAATGAAGTAAGCAGATAATCCATTGTACTGCTCTCTGAAGTTTCAATTCAAGCCTGCGAATTACACCATTAAACACTTTTGTGTTCACTACGGTGCCGTCACACCCGAGAACGAAAAGGTTACTAAAATCATCCAATAAATCACCTGTATTCGTAAATTCTATTAGGTATATGAGGACTAGATCCACTTACAGGCATAACATGTCCCATGTACGTAAAATCAAGCTCCGATAGAATACAGTAATGAGCTTTTACAATTGTTCTTTGGAACTGCTTGCCCTCGTGTGTTTCTGATGTTAAAGTTTTGTCATGTCGTCTATCAAAATAAAGGCCATATATAGTGGACCGATTTTCATTTGATTTTGAGACAATTTCTTTGTAAATTCTCGATTTTTTTCCTCTATATTTTTTGTCTCTAATGAGGCTGGTATCTGATTGCGATATTAATCTTGCGATATCTTTCATAACACTCCATGCTATAGCAGCCGTTTTTCTGTTGGATACACCATATCTTTGACTGACAAGAACTGTCAAAATAGGGTTCAAAATAAGGCTGTTCTACTTTTTTTGGCAGAGCGCCAAATCCAGTCTGTCTCGATTGTGCAAGCAGTAAACAGTTATACAGAAAAGTACCAAAATGCGTCGAAATTTCCAAAATTAGATGCCGATGAGGCGGCAGAAGATATTAATCTGTAATTCTAAAATTTTTTATAGTTGTTGTTTTTAAAATATTGTAACTTTTAAGTGCTACCTCAAACCGATCAACGAAATCTGTGGTTATGTATTAATTTTTGTATTTTAATCATTTTTAGTCGAATTTTTGGAACTTTAGGCCCATTGAGGCAACAGAAGATATCAACCCAGAGTTTTAAGATTCCGCTAATTTTTTAATAATAGGAATTCACATCTTTTCCGCACTACCGCAGAAAGATTTAAGAAATTACGATTTTTTTCGATACGCCCTACTATATAGGCATTACATATTTCCTAGCATTTAAAGATTTCTCTAATTTCCTAAATTAAATTTTTTTTTTAACATTCTTAATCCAATTTTCATTAAATTAAACTAATTATTTAGTTTTTATTACATTTTTTAAAAAGCAAATATAAAAAATTTATTCTTTTCCTAAAAATCAATACAACGGCTAATTTTTAACGGCTTAAAAAAAACTCTACCATCGTGGCCTGTCAACATTGTTTTTGAAATTGCTCATTGTTCTCGGAGCATTTCATAAGACGTTTTAATAAGTGGCCAGCATTTTCTCCTGAGACACAGTAATGTTGAGTGGTGGTATGTGATGATTTTTCCAAGGAAAAAAGTCTTTTACTTCGAAAATTATTCGACATAGGAATTTATATTAATACTAGGTGGATATGCAATACTAAGGGAAAAAGTATTTTTTTGACATAAAAGGGTTTTAGAGATACCAAAGTTTGCAATATAGAGAGTATACTGTATATGTGTGTGTATATATATATGTAATACAAAAATTATAAATACTTTTGTATTAATAAAACCATTAAAACTCTTTCGTTTTCATAAAATGTCTTTGGTACAGAATAGGTGTAGAAATTCTATTATGGGACTTCAAGGATGAAAACATTGAATTATAATTAGATTTATATTGCAAAGGAGTAGTTATTTTTAGAATCTTGTCCCTCATTCACTTCCATATTAGGAAGCATTAAATGATTGCCGATAATGCGTATAGTTACAAACTATGCACTGACTGAGCCTTTTCACCTCCAAATCTGTAAGTATTTTATGAGAAAGCAATGGTTTTGCATGTCTCTTGCTGATTAACGTGTTCCATAAAAGATCTGCCGGAACCATTCGGAGTTTTGTCCACACCCCCTCCCTTGTAGAGTGTGGATGTGAACTGTTATAACCACCACCCTACCCTTAAATAAACCTTTTTAGAACGTATTATGGCTTACAACTGAATCATTCAAGCTGAATACAACAATGATAACAAGGATGTAGCCTTGTTATTACATATATATATATATATATATATATATATATATATATATATATATATATATATATATATATATATATATATATATATATATATATATATATGTGTATGTATGTAACATAAAAAGCTTTTATTAATCTTTTTATGTTAGTTTCTTTGCTATAAAACAACTCCTACTTTATTACTAAATAATTATTCAAATCGAAATACTTTCTCACACTTTTAAAAGCTACATCATGTTTCTAAATCTATTTTTGGCCCAATTATGCATAAATTTAAATAAAGATCTTTTTTCCCTTTTAAGCCGTGGGAATCACTCGAGCAAGTTTATTAACCAATAGTAATTTCTGAGATTTCCCTCTTTTCCCTAAATAGAGACATTTTAGGATTTTTTGCAAGATTTTCCCTACCAGAAAGACTGTTTGCTGATGGAGTAAACATCACTTCTTCGCTCCCACTCAACTAAGAATGATCAAATAAAAGTTACTCTGATTTAATTAAAATCCTGTGTCTGTTTTCCTGCTCGGTCCGACTACATCATTTTACATATATATATATATATATATATATATATATATATATATATATATATATATATATATATATATATATATATATATATATATATATAAGATTGTTTTTGGCCTAATTTTTTTAATAATAAATCTTACTAAGAAGTAGTATAAGATTTTTAAATTAATTGCTTTCCTCCACAGCTAATCCTTGAAAATTAAATAGCAAAGAGGTAAAAAAAGTTAGCAAAGCTAAAATAAAACACATTTTTCTATATTTCATTCACCTATATTTTTCATTCATTTACAGAGGAACAAGAAGAAATATCTTAAACAAAGTTTAAAATCAAATATATCTATAGATGTTTATAAATATTTTGCTTGGTTACACAAGTTCTTTGGAATCTAAAAATCGGTCTTCCAACAGGAATCTGCTCAGTACACAGTGCTAAAGGCATCAATGAAAGCTCACCTTATTCACTAGACTTGAAGGTAATGGATTTTTCTATTAGACTCATTTTGGAGACCAGGGTAAGCACAGTGATGTTTGAAAACGGGTTAATACTAATATAATTACATAAAATTTTGTACACCTTACAATTAAAAAGGTTGATGATTATTATATAATAAATGATTATAAATAACTATAAATATTTTTTACATAGAATTATTTTCGAGTAAACAAATTTTAAAATTGTTTTTTAAAAAAATGTAACTTGAGAGATATGATAAATTGGGTGAAAAGTATAGGTAATGCACCAAGAAACTCAAATTTTCAATAGCATTCCAGACTGAACTATCGAAATATTATTTTCCAGATTTTCCTAATCAGTAATTTAAAAAAAAGGAATGTATAATAAAAGAAAGCATGATATGATTTTATAACAAAAAACATGGTCTGCACTAGCTTGCATTCATAAGGTTTACCTATTTGAGTTTTTCGGAAAAAAGAATAGATCAAAAGTTATTCAACTGTGTTTGAAAGTATTTTAGAAAAGTTTTACTCTTGGATGAAAATGTTTTGAGATATTGCTATTTAAAGTTTCCAAACCATTTTTATTCATACACACTCAATAATGTAAAAAATAATGTGTGTTTCTTATTTATATTAGTTTCAACTTATACTTTTATGATGTTACAAATAAACAAAACTTTCCAATTATCTAAGAGAAAAAATCTCATTATTTTTGTAATTTAGAAATAAAAATACTTAAAAGTATAAAATAAAGAAATATGGTAAAAATTTATGTATATAATAATAAGTAACTAAAAAAGAACAACTAAATGATGAATCTTCAGTTTAATCCTAAACCAAAATAGCATTACTATCTATGTTCTGTTATCTAAACTAGTACCAAAGCACATAAACCTTCTAACTCATAAACTAGTAACTGAAAGTGCAAGGAACAAATGTGGTCCCATAGCCTATTTTAAACCTCTAGCATTAGCAATAATTCAAAACAATTAATATATATAAAAGACTGTTTTTCTGGCATAATTTTTTTAATAATAAATTTTACTAAGAAGTATAAGGTTTTTAAATTAATTTAATTTTTCTTCAAGTCCTTAAAAATGAAATACAAAAGATGAAAAACATTAACGAAGGTAAACATCCTAACTCATAAACTAGCAACTGAAAGTGTGATGAACAAATGTGGCCCCATTGCCTATTTTAAACCTCTAGCATTAGCGATTTGCATTCTGAAACCGAAAGTAACTACAGGGACTGCTCCTTTATAGTTTGGAAAGGGAAATCACAGCTGCTAAAAAAAAGCATCATCTTTGTAAAGATGACACTTTCAGCTTGATTTCAAACTGAGGAAGAGAGAACAAATGGGTTAAGCTGTTTCATTGAAATCACTCAATTATCGCCATTATTTCTGAGCATTAGTTCTATGTTTATTTTAAATTTAGATATGAATTAAACAAAATTGATCACTCCTGATTATACAATATAGTGAGCTTAGTGCAAACACTTACTACTAATAATTATTATCTAAAAGATAAACAGCTGAATAATTAAAGGTTAAACAATAAAAAGATTAAAAATTATTTAAGATAATAAACTCACAGTTGCAATATGTAAGGAACTCATATATAAAAATTTTCTGCTTCAAAATCTACCCTAATAGTTGCCTTGTAGTTTGTATCAAACGCTTGTAGACAAAACCTTAAAATGAATAAAAAAATTATGAATAAATCATGAGTAATAGTGAACACACTAATAAGCAATTGAACAATCGAAAAAAATTTATTTTGTGCTATAGAAGTATTTTTAGAATTGTCTCTAAATAGGAACATCGATAGGTTAAAAACTTCTGACACTTCACATTTATAACAGAAACATAAAAAAAAAAGAAAAACAGATATATAAAAGCAAAACTTTTGACAAAAAAAGGAAAAAAAAAAAACAGGGATAGATTAAAACTAATAAGCAATAGGTACATTAAAAATAATTTTTTTTCTGCTTTCAATGCATTACTCTAAAAAGGATCATTAATAAGATCATTTTCTGATACTCTGCATTTATAACAGCAACATAAAAAAAGAAAAACATATATATAAAAAAAAAGCATGACTTTAATTACTGCCGGACAAGACAAGTTTTCCCAACAGCAACATCTCCAACAACAATGACTTTTGTCAGCCTGAGCCTATAAAAATGCAAATATAGTCAATGTTTTTTGAAAACACAAATATTGATAATTGAAGTTACATTTAATATGCAAACTGGAAAAAAGTCACATTTTCCCTGACTATAATTATTTCAATTACAGTAGAGCCTTGATTATCACTAAAAAGTCTTCGATTTGAATACTTCTGTTAATCAAAATTGATTTTGAAGTGTTTTTTTTTCATGCATATTTATTTCTTTTCCTATTTAAATTCCAATGCCCTTTTATGGAATTAAAAATAGATGTTTTATTATTCGGTGATATTAAAAATAAGAATTGTTAAATACTCAAAAAAGATATATTTATTAATTGTATTTCCTTATAATTAAGAAGTTGTATGAACATTATAAATAAATGAAATGAACATTGAATCAATGACATCAGCTAAGAATTCAAAATTAGATATTGCTACAATAAATATACAAACTTTACTTTCTAAAATATTTTGAAAAAGGTATTGTAACTTAAAAAAAAGATCTTGAGGGAAATTCCAAACCTGAAATACTGAGTTCTGGTGAAAAATAGGGCTCTGAGAATTTAATGCACCCTGGGACAATGTTAAATCAGTTAAAGAATGCTCCCTCGATAATATGATTATTTCCATTGGGTACTTGCACTACAAGAAGATCTCCCATACCCACACATGTGACCCATGATGTCAACTAATCTTTATCAGCAAAATGGCGTATTAAAGTTGAGCCAAGTTTCTCTACATAAGTTAGAATGCTAATTAACAATAAGTTAATTTAATACAGAGTGTACATCGAATCAGCTGAAATATAATTCTTTTTCGTCCACTTCTTTTACTTAACTTAGATTTATAAAATGTTTTTGTGCTTTATCGTAACCATGATATATTTTTTGTTTTTTTGTACCTGGCAACTTTTATCAATAATTAGTTTATGTTCCACATGGCTTCGGACCTGTCTCTGCTGTTAAGTCTCTGTGTAAATATATGGTGAAAGAATCAACAACCAATCAAGATTGAGATACCCACACTACGCCACTTGCAGGTATCCCTCTGTCTGATGTAACAAACTTACTTCAGACATTAGAGGTCTTACTTTATTTGAATTAATTCATAGTAAGCAAAAAATGATTAGTTCAGTATAAAGTAATATATATTTTAGAGTAGAACTTAAAAAACAAAACATGATTTAAATCTTCATAGAAAAGCCATAGGCAACTCTCTTACAATTATTCTATTAAAATTACTTTAATAAGAAAAATACCATAAAAACAAGAGAGAGAGAAATAATCTTACATTTCACATATTGAAACATTTATTTTATGGCAAGCACTGTGAATCCGGTTGGAAAAGTTCATTTCTCCATGTGGTGAACAATCATAATTGTATGGCTAAAAAGCAACAAGTAAAATTTTAAAACAATCAATAAATAACAATGACATGTTTTTGTGAATCAAGTCACAATTAACAACTAATATGAAAAGTTGCTGAAAATTATTTTATTATTAAGTTTTTACTACATATAATACAGTGGTCTCTTGAGTCATTATAAGGGAGGAAGCAAACATGGCATTTTTGTCAAGCCTCTGCAGCTAATGACATCTATAAAATAATTCTTTTTTAATAATAATGAAATTTGGATTTTTAATTTATTTTTGTGAATAAAAATTTGAAATATTTGTTTTCTATTTCAATTAAAGGGATAGATCTAATAATCTAAGCCTAACTGCTGAAAGCAGTGGTCTCGACCCTAGATTCATAAAAATTGCAATATAAGATAGATCAAAATACTTTTATATGCTTATTTAAGTTAAAAAAGTTCTCACTTGTAAAGATATATAAATAAATGATCTCCAAAGATTTCTAGTGATGGCCTCTTAATATGAGACTCCAACTATGCATTTTTTAAATAACAGCAGTTACAATTATCTCCATAGATTTCAATGGTAAGCTACATCAAAAAGTAATACTGTTATAGGTGTTCTCCTAAATTATGGAATGAAGGATTCAGGAATGAGTCCTCATTCAAGAATTCTTTAGGAAATTCATTCATCCATACTCATTCGAAAATTTCAACCATCTCTCTTCAAGAATATTGAAATTTTTTTAATCATTGTTTCATGCAGCATAAATCTCTATAAAATATGCCCACAATTTTGTTTACCCTAGGAAATTCTGTAATTGTTCTTTCATCAACACTTTTTCTTAAATGAACTTCATAGAAGGTATTCTGATCATTTTTTGTATTTTTATCCATATGAAGATTTCAACCTAAAATGAAAAATAAAATTTTTGATAACAATTTATTACTTAATAAAGATATTTAGTACATTCATTTCTTATTAGTCTTTACATCACATTAAATCAACCATTGGATAAAATGTTAGGTATTTGTGCTGTTTAGTTTTGGCTCATAGGTAGAGGAGAATGGAAGAAAATTACCAAGATTCACTCTTCGCACTATTTGTTTCCAAGTTAAGTATTTCTGGAAATTTTTCACAGCATTATAATTTTTAAATAATTAAAACTTGAAAACTATTTACCATAGAGAGGTAAATTTTTAATATAATTTTACAAAATATATAATAGCTTAATTATTAAAAAAAAAAATTTAAATGTTAGGAACTTCTGAAGCTATAAGAGTGAACTAGAGGACAAAAAATATAGCTTTGAAGGTGTAATAGATTTTAAGATACAGCTTTTTAAAAAATATAAACATTAAAGAAATTTTGAAAAATGCATTACTTGAAAACAAATGGTGCAAAAAATCTGGTATTTTCATGCCAGAAGCAGCTTTTTACAGGTGCAGATAATTGACATAAACTTCTAATAATCTATGAACAAAAATTATACAACCACATTCATGGTTTGTTTCTAAGACACAACATAAATTTAAATAATAAAATAACATGTAACCCAAAAAACATTAGAACAACTTATAAAGAGAGACTACAATTTGACTCTCATCATGTCATTTTTGTAAACAACAGTAAAACAGAAACAAAATTTTGAAAAGACGTTATTCAAAAAATACTCATTTAAAAATAAATATTAAGATGGAAATTGTAATACACAATTCCACTATCATTATAGTAGTTATTTTTTTAAATGCACGTAAAATGTAAATAAAATTTAGAAAGAAAGATATGCAAAAGATAAAATGAAAAATGTCACTGAACGATTGTGATTTTTTAAAAAATCGATACTGAAACTAAATTATATAGAACAAAAAAAAAACATGTACCATAAAAAATTAGAATAAAAACTTATCAAAGATGGGCTACACTTTCTCTATTATAATCAATTTTGTAAACATATGTAAATTATGAAAGGGTGTATTAAGTACGAATTGTCGGCTAATGACTAAGATTCTTAAAATAGTAAATTTTTTAGCTATCTTTTTCAACAACTTACATAAGTTAATTTAAACACAGTTTTAATTTAAGATAAGCTCATAGAAAAGAACTTTTTGTGGTCTTTTGTTTATCAACAAAAGTGATAGGGGTTAAAGTAGAGTTGTATTAGTTCTGTTTATAACAATAGTACAGAATAAATTTAGAAAGTTATTGAATTAAGGCTCTGAAGGAGTAAATAAAAAATCAATTTTTTATTGTCAGAGTGATCAAACATTAGTCGATGCAAAAAAATAATAAGTTTTGAATCACTTCACTGGAAACGTGAAAAAATGACTCATTTTATCTGCTCACTGTGCCGTTGACTAAGATTGTTTGTTTATGTTTTGCTTTCAAAAATGAATTTTTTTATTAGTCTTTGTAGTTCCTGTTTCCGTAGTTAATGTATTGTTCAATTGAGAAATGACTCATAAATTATGGCAGATGCTAAATTTTTTTAATAAAAAGGCGAAGTTTTATTTCGTAAACAGTCAAAGTATAATTTTTTATTGAAATTTAGGTTTTTATCGAAAAGTAGAAAATATGTAGAAAAAGCTCAACATTTGGTAATTTAAATGATACTTATGCTGATGAAAATCCATATTAAATTATTCCCATATGCATACATAGTGCTTTGATAACAATGTGTTCTATTTAAAATTTTGACATTGGGAATGATACAAATTCATACTATGTGTAGAACATACTTATATTTTTTTGAAATTATCCCCACAATTATAACGCTATTGGTTTAGAAATATTTTGCATACAGAAATATTGACATACTCTCTCATACGATATTAAATTTGTTAACTGAATTTTTTTTTAAATGCGAATTGCAAAGGGGAGAATTATTCTTTTTTGAGGACAGTCTAAAGTGAAAATATCAATAACATAGATGATACAATTAAACTTCAATATTTAGATAAGTCAACGATCTACAACTAGTAAATAGTTTTGATTCTGAAGGAAATAGTTAGATTTTATTTTGATTGATCTGATCTATTAATTTAAATCAAGCGTTCATGTCCTTTTTCACTTACAAACTTAAAATGAATGAAAAGTGAAGTTCATATTGATTGCTAACTATATTTACAATTTGACTAAATTGTCTTCTCTATGCTTTTGATCCTAAAAAAAAAAAAAAAAAACGCAATTCTGTTTTTTTTTTTTTTTTTTTTTTTCTTTCCAGATGATTCCTGTACCTATGTTTGTTGATTTCTGGGCATTATCCTGCAAGAAATAATGATAATAAAAAAAACACTATTGAAAGGCTTCTAAGGCAAGCTTCCAAATGTTTTATTTAGTTTTTAAGAATATTTTTACGAGTTTAAAATCCTTTTGGGGAGCTGGCAGTTCTAGTGACATGGTGTGAACAGGTATCACCATGAAAAAATATGTCCCCCTTTTTTATACCTATTCAGATATTACAGAATGAAACCAGCATCACGAAACATATTTTATTATTAATTGAAATGTGTGCAGAACATTCGAAATTAAAGTAGCAAAACACAAAATTAAATTAGTTATTTTTTATTCTGAAGTATGATTTACATAAAACCCCTTTATTTCTCATTTTATTGGATAGGAATAACACTACTGTGACTAGATTTAGTTACAAATCTTAACGTTTTATGAGTTAATATCTTTTTTGAATTGTTTTTTTTTTTGAATTTCTTAATGAGTTTTAACTTTTTATGAGTTATATAATTTGAAAAATGAGAAAAGACACTCATTTTCCATATTGATATATTTTTATTTTATTGGTGAAAGGCAATTTTTGTTTTAATATAAAAATAATAAAACCACATCTAACTCAAAATGTTAACTTTACAACTGAAATAATAACTTACATAAAACATTTATTTATTAAAAAACTTTTTAGAACTTATTATTTTAAAATTTTTTATTACCTAATATTTTACAAAAATAAAATATGCTTTGTTTATCTAGTTTAAAATGTTCTTTTCAAATCTGATGAACTGCCAGAAGTTATATATAAATTGACAGTGTTCATATACATTAAATTCTAACACGGAATATTTTTTACTTCTAGTATGGTGTCTGATTTCTTCTATCCCAATACTGGTGGGGTAGAGAGTCATATTTACCAACTTGCTCAGTGTCTTATTAAAAAAGGTCACAAAGTCAATGTAATTACTCATGCTTATGGAAATCGTAAAGGAATAAGATATTTAACCAATGGATTGATTAAAAGTATGTTTATAAGTAATTTTTAAATTTTACATATTATTAAAATAATATTATCAAAATTATATTATTAAAATAATGTTATTAATATTATTTTAGTAATAATATTTTAATATTATTAATAATATTTGTAAAATGCATAACAACTTTTGTAATTTTTTTCCCTCAGGCACAGCAATATCAAACTTTTTTTTTTGTTGCAAATTCCTAAGAAATGTTGTATATTGCCTAATTTTAATTATTCATCAGAGGAGGTTTCCTTTTTTTAAATTAAATAAATTGCAAATAATTTATTATGCATCTGATTTTATTTTAATAGTTTTGGCATTTTATATGTTCGTGTAGCTTTAAAAATACATTTTATATTCTTTTAATCCTTTTTTTTTATTTTTAAAAATTGATGTCAGTTTCAATTCGGGTTCCCTATTAATTTTTGGATTTCAAACTTTGTTTTTCAGCTTGAATTCATATTCAGCACTATATGGTATAAATTTTTGCTTGTAGTATATTATTTATAATTCGTTTTTAGTTAACAAATTCACTTGCAAAGTAATTTTGATTCTCTTGCAAGTTATTGGTTGCTCCCAACTCAAAATTTTCTGTTTTACCTTCAACAACTTAAAATTTTTTAAAATTAATTTAAATAATATATAACTAAAAAAATCTTTAATAGTTTAGAGTTAGTTTAATGTCAGGGAAAAAAATTAGTTGCATTTTTAAGTGTTTTATATTGAATTTAAATTTGCTTAGTTTTCTATATTAATAATCACCGTACATTTCACACCAAAAATATTAAGTTCTAATATTATTTTAAAAATTCATTATTGTTTATTATATTATTTTACAAGTTTATATAAATCTTAGGACAGTTTTCCTTAATTTAAAGTTTACAGTGCATTTTTTTATTTTAAAAAAAGAAAAAAAAACAATTGGTAGAATGCAAAATAAAAAAAATTTACTATAAACTTTCAATTTTTTAATTGAAATATTCAATTATCAATCCCTATATCAATTTATGTTATTGTTTATTTATAATTGTCTTGAAACATAACAAATAAATTGCTGTAACTTGTGCGCTAAATATAATCGGGTTTTATTTTTTTTTAAAAGTAATTATGCACTTATAGATACTTAATTCAATTATTAATTGCACACATTGCTTTACATTTTTTTAGGTTTATTATATGCCTGTATGGGTGGTGTACAATCAGTGCACACTACCGACATTATTTACCACCTTCTCTGTCATCCGTTTTATCCTTGTTAGAGAAAAATTTCTATTGTACGTGGACATTCAGTAAGATACTTTTCCCCCTTACTTTTGCTGTTAAGGCTCCTCAAAAAATTGTGTAAAAAATTCCTAAAATTGTATGATTTGCCAACTTTGTTGCCAAATTCCAAAAAATTAATAAATTAACTATTACTGAATGTACTAATGCTTATCATTTATTTATTTACCTTGGCTCTAGTGTAGGGTCTGGAAATCCTTGAATTGTACAATTTTTGCTAAAAACCCTGTTTTTGGTTACCATGATATTCTTTGCTCTTTCAGGTTACCACAATTTTTTTTCATTACCAGATTGGTTCTTGGTTTATTTTCATGTATATTAATTTAATTTATTTTCATATATATTAATTTAAATTTTAAAATTCCATTTTCTTTTATCATTCGTTACTCGCTTGTTAGAGTCGGGAACCCCTTGGGTTAGAAAAAAATGTCAATTGTAAAATTTTGATGAATCCCTGTTTCTGATTATGTGTATTAATTTTTAATACCTTGGCATCAAAAAAATTGCCAAAAATGAGAGGTACCCCCCATTGTAAACTATTACCTTAATATTTTTAACTAATGTTTATGTTTCAATATGTATTATACTAAAGTAATACATTCTAAGGAATGAAAATTATTATGCAATAGTATTGCAGTTTATTTATTTAAAGATATCTTATAATCAATTAAGGTATACGAAGAAAAGGAGATAATAGTAAATGAATTAAACTACAATGCTATAATAACAGCATAATTTTTTTAACAGGGTGTTTAGCCAGATATTTCAACAAAAAATAAGTACCTTTTATATACTTTTTAAGCACTCTAATTAGGATCTGTGCAGTAATAAAAATATTTTTTTTTCTATTGCTTAAAGTTCTTACTTTATAAACATAATAAAATTCAAAAGAATCAAAATTAATTTATAAAATTCAAAATCGTTATAATAAAATTCACAATCAATAAAATTCAAGAACATTTTTAAAAAAATTACACAATCAGGATAAAGTAACTAGTTTCTGATAAATATTGCAGAGAAAAATGTGCCCCTTTTTTGTAATTTAGAACGAGAATCGACAAGGCAAAGAAAAGAAAAATCTCATTTTAAAATATAGAAAATTATGCACTTTTTACAAACCCGAAGTAAAAAAAAAACACCTTTAAGGGCGTTTAAAAAACGCAAACAAAAAAATAAGCAACTTTAAGCACTTTTTAAAAATGCTACACATCCTGTCAAACATGAACTATTTTTTTATTCCCTGCCAAATTGAATACGTACGTAATACTTTAAAGTACTTTTAACATGAAATATCTTTTAAGGGGCACTTAAATTTCATTGAATTTGGAAAAAAATGTACTTTAAATGTGAACAAAAAATTCAGTTCCCCTTGAACAGGTAAGAAAACTACTTTGTTATAGAGTTATTAATTACAGCAATTAAATTAATGAGTTGTATGAATTAAATCTGTTGAGAGAGCATTGTTGTTGAGAATTACAGGAAACAAGCCTTTTGTACTCTAATGTGAAGAGTTTTCTTCTATCTCATGAGTGAGAAAGTAAAGAAGCATGCTTTCTTGTGAAACCCATATTGATCCTTTGTTCAATATGAATAGTTATTTCTCCACCACTCTCATTGGCTGCTCCAAGAAATTGATATTACTGAACTGCAGATAAATATGTGTGGAGCTAAGATTTTTCTTGAATTTCACTAACGAATATTTTCTTTTACTTTCCTCTGAACAAATGAATGAAACAAAATTGTTTTTTTTTTTGTTTTTGTTTTTTGTAATGAAAAATGAAAGCTTGAATCATTTTTTTTTGGATACAGTTGATAAGTTAGAAGACTTTTGGAAAGCGTGTGTCAATAAGAAACCAAAACAAGATATAACCAATTATCTTGTTAGTAATCCTCTCTAACTTTTGCAATGAATAAATTTTTCTCAAATAGTTACTTTTAACCCACTGATGGCTCTGCACAAAAAAAGTTGGCTTTGAACCTGCAGTCTTCTCCACATAGCAAAACGGGTTTTTCCATGTTAATAGATAGGGGAATAGTGCACAGGTGAGAAACATTCTTCTAATTTTACCCATTTGCTAAACAGCCAGTAGCATTAGTAATTTTTTATTTGCTTCAACAGATTTTTAAAAAAAAACAAAAAAAGATAGAGCACCTGAAGTAAGAACATTTTTTAATTAAATTCATCTGAATTAAAATATTTTAGCTTCCTTTATAACTTTATTTTACTTTTTGAAGTAATTGGCTGTATTTATTATGAGATTTAAAGAAATTATTTAATATAAAGCGGAAATAAAAACTAGATATATATTATAGTACAATTATAATTATATGTTTCACACATAAATAAATATGAAATCAAATATATATTAACTTACATATTTATAATGGGGATATAACAAAAAGCTTTTTTTACTACAAAAAACTAGTTTTACAGATGCTTTTATTATGACAAGGCAATTAGGAGGGTTTATACTAGACTTTAATCTTCACTTTTCTTGAAAATACAGTAATTGGAAAACTGAAATGTTAAGCATTAAAATTTTCTTTCAAAAATTACAATCAATTTTCAGTTTTTCTATTCTGCTTTTGTGTATAATCTTTGTTTTTTATATGTGTTTTTATAATAGCGCTGCATTCTTTAAAAAGTTTCTGACAGACATTACCTCTTTTAATGTTTTATGCATATTTTTTTTTTTTTTTTTTTTGCAGAAAATATTACTTTTAACATTAAAGTTTTGTTTTAAGAATTAAGAGAATATTCTTTTTTATTCACCTTTACAGCTTTAGCTTTTTTTTCTCAATAGCAGTTCATTTTTTTTTTATCTTAAATATTTCTAATTATCTTAGTATCTAATTATCTTTACTAACTTAAACATTTCTATTAAAACTTTTTCCCTTTTACCCCATATCAATTATACAGCTAAGTTTCGATTATTTTTCAATAATGACTAAACTTATTCCAATATAAAAAATATTTATTCATGTTTTTTAATTTAAAAAAAAAAGTTTTGCTATTCGGTCAATTTTCTTTGGCCAAATATTTGGCTATTTCACTATTCGATACATTTCTATTTCATAATAGAGATTTAAGACAAGAAAATGCAAATCAATAACAGATATAGATGTTAGAAAACATGTATTGTATGATTTTCTTAAAAATAATTTCTGAATTGATAATGTGAACTACTTTCAGCATGAACAAATTTTCTGTCTCCCTTCGAGGTGACATTAAACAAGGTTTGACTGTATGTACATAAAATTTGAGAATAGAAGAAAATAGAGCTACAAGTATGCTACGAAGCATAGTAAATAACAGTTTTCTTCTTTCTTTTTTTAAAATTTGTGATAAGTTAATTCATACTGAGAAGCAATGCATAGCTGAATAAAATTTTGATACAGTGTTAACTTTAACGTGTGCCAAATAAATATTTATCTAGTATTTCTTTTGAATTATAAGCATAAACACTACACATAAATTTATGGACATCAATACAAAATTTAGATAACATAACACTTATGCATTAAATTCTTGTTTACCTATTTTAAAATGGATAGCACATTGAAGATCTCCTACATTTATCCAACCACTTCTTTTTTCAATCTAAAATATGATCACAGTTTTGTTAAGTAAATTGTTTTCATTAACTATAAAAAAAAGAATGGATAAAAAATTAACTTCTTAAAATATTAACTTAAATAAAAAAAACTCATTTTAGTAATTTTTTTGTGTGGCTTTAATGCTTTTGTAATGAACTTGGGGCTTTTCATTAAGCATAACAATAACTTTTAAATAATTTACCACTAATATAGCAGCCACTAGTAAAAATGGTCTAAAATACATTTTTTTAGACCTAAATAAATCTAAATAATCAAAAATACAAAGTTAGGTATAGGTGTAAAATAAAAAATTATTAACTTAGTCCTAACTCTATACTATAGACAAACAGCACGTAGTGAGCAGTTATGCAAAATTTCAATAAGGTAAGGCAAACAAATATTTAAAATATCACACTTACCAATAGAGAAAATAACAAAACAGGTTTTTAGCTGCAGTAACTGCACTTATATTTAAAAAAGAATGAAACGGGGAAGAGAAGTGTAAAGGAATGTAAACAAAAATTGCTGATGAGTTAAGAAAAAGTATTGAATACAGTTATCATTCAATATCAGTTTAAATCACTGACTCATTAACCTTTACTATTGAGAAAATAGCTGCAGCCAAATTTAAAAAAATAAACTAAAAAATAAATTAAATTCCTAAAATATTTAATGAGATAAACACATTTAAAAAATATTCATCATTTATTAAATCAAACAAAAAAGTGGTGCTAAAATATCGAAATAAGGAGTAAAATAAAAACCAGTCTGTGTTTTTTTTTAATTTTATTTAGACACAATAAAAATAATGGGTACATTTAATTAAATTTGTTAACTAGCTATATTCTCAAGATTTTAATGTCAAAGATAAATTTGACATCAATTCCAATTTAACTCTGAATGAAATAATAAAAGTTATAAAAACTTTTACAAGCCTTAAAAGAGCTGACTCTTTAAAATGCTGCTTATAAAATAACAAAATCTTTAAAAAAAAATTGAAGCTATTTTTTTAATAATATATGACATTTAAATTAAAACCATTAAAATTAAAAATACAGAAATTAATTTAGCCACAGTAGTATTTGTAAAGTTTAATATTGAAACCTTTTTTTTTTATTTAAATGTAGAATACCAGTTAATAAAATTAGCCACTTAATACAATCAAACTTCCTAAGAATGAATGATGCTTTATTAAGTGACAGGCACTGTATATTATTAAAAGACAAGTCTTGCTGCAGCTCCCCATAAGAAAATGGGTTTTTAAAACTTTTATAACTTCTTCTCTCACTAGGACAAAAAAAAAGTTTGGGAGAGATAAAAACGAATTTGTATTTAATATTGAAATCTGAAATTTAATGATTTACTTATAATAAGCTTAAAAGTATATTTGGTTACCGTTAATAATAAAAAATAAATGAAATCAAATAAAAATTAATTACATTGATTAAAATCAAAAACTGAATCATAAAACATGCATAAAAGCTATTTCAGTTTCCCTATAAGCTAATAAAAAATAATTCATTAATAACTAAAATATAACTGTAAGGAATATATAAAAAACAATCCTGAACTTGAATATGTGTTAAACTGATAATACAATAGCTAATACTCACTCCATCAGTTCTTAATATTTTGCTCCTCAGCCATGAGAGGTAATATACGCGTACTCTACATTTTTCGCCAGACACTGTGACAAGAATATTTTGGCCATCTAGGACTTCCATTTGCCGAAATTTTCTCCTCGATATTAACTGATACACCTTACCTAGACCACTACGGTCAAGAAGCATGAGTCCATTCTCTGTACCAATCAGTAGATTTACTCCTAAGTAACAACAGTTTATATTAAAAAAAACAATAAAATAAATTTTAGCTACAAAATTAAGTTCAAAAAGAAATTAATATAAAAAATGATAATTCCAAGCAACAGTGTGATAAAATATTGCTATCAGCAATGTAAAAATTCCACCTAATGCTTAAGTCACAGTTAGTAGCACAAACAAATAAATAAGTAAATTACACAATGCAATGAGTTTAAACCAGCTTTTAATCTATTTTAATAAATGTTAACCTGCTTTAATTCCAATTAAAATCAGCAAATTACTAATGAATTTTTTTCTACAAAATCTATTATACATAATTCTCTTACGTGGCTCCCAAATTTTGGCTGTATTTCTTTTCCGCCGGTGGCATCGTTTGCTTTGTTTTGAAAACACCAAAGCATTCTGGCTTTTAATGATGTGTTTCTGATCTAATATATATAATTCTCTTACGTGGCTCCCAAATTTTGGCTGAAGTTCTTTGTACAACTAAATAAGATTCTTTTCACAACGGTTAAATATTTACTTTATTTTCTTCATTCATAGAGAAAACAGTCGGCAAAGAATTCTGATAGGTTAAAAAACATTTCGCTAAAAAAATAACGAATTCTAAAAGAAATAAAAATAAACAACTTAAAAAATAAAAATGCTGTTGCCAGCCATAGAATTTTTTGAAAGTTAACTTAGCAACATAAATCAAAATGACATAGAAGCGCAACTAGATCAAAATTATGATACCTAAGCGCTTGACGTAACAAATCCTTCAATTCTAAAAGTGTTGTATCGCCAAATACCCAAATTAACAATTGTGTCCTTAAAGAAATTCTATAAAAAGTTTTAAATAAACAACCCACTTCTACAACTGCTTCTTGAAGAACTTGGCTCATTGATTAAAAATATTGTTTTAATTTTACAGTACTAATTTTACTTCTACTATGCTATTGCTATGACCCTCTTTCATTACATTTTACAACATCATGCTAAATTTGAGGATTTTTGTGGTTGAATACTGACATTTAGAAATGTGTACATAAAAAAATAATATTTAGAGGTTAAGAGTTGCCTCAGAAAAATTTGAATTGTTGACATTGAACTTAACAATGGAAACAATCGTTTTTGTGAAAAATTGAATTGTACTGTTGACATCAAAACTAAAAATATTGTGTTTCAACTTAACAATACTACCTTAATTTATACTTAAGAATTGCCTCGGAGAAATTTGAATTGTTAGAAATGATTTAAACAAAAAGTTTTATTTTAACTGACAAATACTATATTATAATTTTAACTTTTTCTATGACTATACTCATTTTCTTACTCTTTTCTGTGTTTTTTATACATTTTATTTTTTTGTGATAAAATAAAAAACTTATAGTTGTTCTGCTTCTGAACACTGATGAAAACACAAAATGATGGGCTTCATCAACAATCAAAAATATATACATTTATTTTACAAATTCCATATTATTAAGGTGGCGCCTTTCAGAGAATTAAAAATACAAAATTATCTTCATCAAAGCCGATGCTTTACACCCGGCGTTCAGTGGCAGACTACTATTTCATATTGTTTTACAACACATGGCTTTAGCCCTCTGGTGGGAAAGACTTTAAAACAAAACTTACAACAGTTACTTTTCTCAACAACTGAAATTTAGAATAGTGTGATTAAGAAAAATATGTGAACTGTTTGCAATTTCAAATTAATATTGAAATGTACAGGTTTAGAATTTTCTACAGTGAAAAGTTTTCGGAACTTCAGTATTAAAAAAAGTATACAAAAACTAGACGTTAAGAACGTATCCAATGAGCGAGCAAAGCGAGCATTGGATTGCGAATCTACCTTAGTAAATTTCTTGTTTACTTTGGTACAGAATAACAAATTACTTATTTATCACTTCAAAAGAAAGGAGAACATTTAGAATAAATTTGAAACTAAAACTAGCTCAAAAATAACAAGTGCAGAATCCACCTACAAAAAACAAAAATCCATAAGTTTTTCGATCTGATGATATCCATGTACAATTTTTGTACACATACTTTTTACTACAGACTCCTCCTTAAAAGTAATCAAATAGTAAGTATGACGTTTTAAATTAAAACGGCTACTCGAAATAATAATATATTAAATTTAATAATAAATTGAAAACGCTTAAAACTAATTTCGTTGGACTTAATTGACGTGTTTACATAATTGCATAAACATGCAAAAAAATTAAATTCATTGGGGCAATAATAATTCAACTTTAACAATTCATCCACAACGAACATCTAGCAGAACAGACACAAGGGCTTTCACACCAGTTACGATTCATTCAAAAGGCACATTCAACAGAACTTCCACACAAATTAACATTAACAGGGCAATTACAATTCAGTTAAATTTATTCATTCACAAGGCACATTCAACAAATCAATCAAAAGATGCAGCCAAATAATATGCAAATATGTAACTAAGTCAACTCATGTGAAGAATTTAGTGCCTTAAACAATATTATTTATATAAAAATTACAATAAATGTCGTCAATATGCCTAAATACTCGAGCATGAGAACTTTCATTAGTTAACCAGAAATACAAGTAGCCGTGAATTTAAAAAAGATTGTGCACCCTGAAATAGGTAGATACTATTAAAAAAAATGCATTTCTATTTTAATTGAATTCTTTAATTTAAAAATCCAAACTAATAGCAAATTTAAATGGTAAAAATAAAGTATTGGTTTAAAACCAATTTCCAAAGATTTTTCGAAACTATTTTTACGCTTTTAGCTTACTTGTTTTCTATGACGTTTTTAGTTTTCCTTGGAATTCAAATTTTATAAGGGGTAAGATAAAAGCGCGCAGCAAATTATTAAGTAAACATCTTAAAAGGGAGCAGAAATAAGAATAAATCGCTTTATTCCATTCTAAGCGAAGAGGTAGCTTGTCGAATCCCACTTTTATCCTGGATTTTATTCCAATTATTCCTATTTCCTGGTATAGATAAGTCCCGCAATGAACAGATCGTAAATACACGGTTCCCAGCAGATAACCGAAGTCAAGCATCACTGGTTGCGGTCAGTGTGCGGGTGGGTGACCACTTCGATCAGTCTGCGTAGGGACCGAGGGTGTGCGGCATTGGTCCTCTCGTTAAACTGTTCTACCGTAAAGTGCTCGACTTTGAGTGCAGGTCATCGGGCTACCGAAGCGGGGGTGCCATCCCCTCTGCAGAGGATCGAAATTGTGATGGCATGTCTTCGGATCATCCTCATAGATGTTTCCCAGACAGTCGCCAATAGCCCATTGTGCGACGTAAAATGAACTACAACAACAACCTGGTATATATTTTTTATTATAGAGTGAACACGAAAACCCAGGATATTATTAAGTAGCGTCCTTCTCTGTTAAAAGGGATACTACCATAATGTGATCTGACACGCCAACTACAATCGCAGTGGCACCAAATTGATTTTCAACAGGAAAAAAAAAACATGTAGATGTTTTCCCGGAATTGGCTGCAAGATTTAAATTTCGAGTAGGTTTATTTCTGGGACATTTCCTTTTATTTCTCGCTGCCCTCTGCCCGGAAGTTGCCAAGACTTGGCAATTATTCGGCTACAGATCACTGTACAGAAATCTTTCCCTGCCTAAATTGCAGTGGAGTTGATTGTTCAAATGTTCGAATAAAACTCCAATTTTCCTAAACAACTCGTAAACAATTTTGACTGAAATAAAATTTTCGCCGATTCCCAGAAAAATATTAGTTGCTAAGATATCACCTTTGCTTATCGTTTTTGAAACGTTATCAGTGTTCAATTGATTATAAAAATTGCTAATCTAATACTGAAAACCACTTTTTTAGTTATCTGCTCTAAGTATTCTACTAATAAGAGTGCATAATTATCTCTCATCTATAATCCTTGTAAATTCCCTTAATAACCTTCACTTGAACAGCCGATCTAATTTAGGGTTAATTCAAATTAGGGATTTTGGACATAATCTAGAAAACAAGGAAACTTCCTGGATCAGGTTTTGAGAGAAATGTGCTTTCGTAGAGAACTCTTTGGTGCAACTATCCCACATTTGCGTAACATTGGAGAGGAAAACCACGAAAACCTATCTCGGTTAGTCTGACGGCAATGGGACTTTAACCCATGATCCGTCTACCACTGAGGATATTTTACTGAGGATATCAGCACTGTGGTCGGTGAGAGCCGGGTGCGGAATTCGTATCGACCACCCATTGTATCCTACCAGGTTTACCTGATCGGGAGGCGAGCTCTCTATCCCCTGACCCACCACTGCTCAATACTATCATTTTTATTTTATGATCGTCGTTGAACAGCCGACCTAATTCTGGGTTTCGATTACCAATGTTCAATTCTTTATCCTTGTAATTTTGATCACAATCCAGAAGACAAGAGAGCTCCTGGATCAGTACCCCCAGAGGTATTGATTTGTTATGGGAACATGGAGGACTTTGTGATCTGACAGATTTCACGTGCATCAGTCACTATTTACTACACGGGGAGTCTGCCCTACGAACTAGGCTATCCTAGCCCTCTCTTGTAATTTTATTTTATATCCGATTTTGGGTCCTCTCTTGTAGTTAAAATTGGGGATTCAAGGTCACATTAACTTCTTTCGTCGCTATGGTAAAAATGTGACTGGCAACAATTCCACTATTTTTATTCAAGCCGCAATTAAGGAGTATCTATAACTCATTAGGGGGATCTAAGGAGTATCTATAACTCATTATAACTTAATTAGGGGGGTAGGGGAAAGTAAGATATGCGGATACTGTGGTGACACAGTGTACAATCACCGCATTTCTGCGTTATGTGGTTCGGGCAGAATATCGAAAATACGATATTTCATTTATGAAAACCATTGTTATTGATTAAAACGTGTGCTATCATAGAGTCATCACTTTTACGAGGTATTTAAGATAATCTACGCAAAACCACACGAAGAAATTAAAAATTCTTAAAGCTCTCTGCCTTTATTGTTTAAGTACAGAAGTAAAGAGTGATAAATGCAGGCTTACATAAGTTATTGAAGGAATAAAGTATATCTCCGTCACTAGTAATTTTAAACATAACTATTCTTGTTCGTCCAAGCCGTATTTTAATTCCAAATCATGATACTAAAATATTATATATATATATATATATATATATATATATATATATATATATATATATATATATATATATATATATATATATATATATATATATATATATATATATATATATATATATATATATATATATATATATATATATATATATATATATATATATATATATATATATATATATATATATATATATATGCTTATGTGAGTGCCCAGATAGCACAGACTGTCAGAGTGACGTCACAATAAAGTCAAAAACTGTTACAGTAGTCACACTAAATAACCGCTTTATACTACTCCTAATAGGTCTTAATGTGACTTCGGTGTTACTTTATTTTGCGACATCTCATAAGAGACCTCAGTGGCTATTTAATTACTGACACTTTGCAGTCACAACCATACATAACTAGGACTAAAGTCAATGAGAAACGCAAATTTGTTACCTTTAAAGTCACATGGGATCCCTTTCACATCGTTGTGTTACTAAAGTCACATTGATACTTTTATGTGATTTGTCTCACAAATTATTAAACTCACTATAAGGTTCTATGTAAAATCTTCATTATCAAGTGATACTATACAGCTTTATTGTTTTTATGTGACTAAAGCCGATTTGCATTTGTTTATGTTCGTGTATCAATTGGTTAATGTTGTAATACGTTAAAAATGAATATAAATAGGAAGTTTATAGAAAATCTCCTGAATAAAAACCCATTACATGTATGTTTAAATACAAAAATATTGGAAAATATGTAATTATTAAAAAACTACAGTGCGGATATTTATTATAATATACTTATACTTATACTTATAATGTATTTATTATAGTATACTTATACTACATAATTTCGTATATTTATTATAATATACTTATATAATACCTGATGTAATAAATATTCTATATTTATCTAATATATCGTCTAATTTATCCAATCGTTCAATTTGCGCTATATATCGCCTAATTTCACCAATGGATACACTGACGTAAACAAGTGCAAACGGGTTTTAGTCCCGTAAAAACTATAAAATTGTTTAGTATCATCTGATGATTAATATTTTATATAAAATCTTAGAGTGCGTCTAATAGAACTGTATATTATAATAAAAGAGATTGAAGTAGCTTCAGAATACAATAACTTACTGCAAATTATTTTCAGACTAGAAGTTAATGTGCATAAAATATTATTTCTCATATTTGAATATTTTTGATTCTGTTTTGAGAAGCTCTAGTCTAACTAAGTACAACCGATCTAAATACAATTAGATAAATATAATTGTTATTGCTAGCTAAATATGATTGAAATGATAATTTGCAAGATTATTGCCCTTTGAAGGTGCTCTTTTTTTGTCACACTAACTACCCTTTTTAATTTTTAGGGAGATTACTGTAATTGTAATTATTGTCTTATTCTTACATAAGCATATTTTAAATGTTGATGTAGCAGATTTTTAAAAATTATCTACCAGTGCTAGAATACTTCTTATCAAAATAAAAATGGTACACTTTAACTGGACCATCCCTAGTAGCAAAATAACTTGGAAATTATTGGACCAATATTATCTTGGCTCCGATTGACTCGATTTTTTTCAGCCACCTTGCTACGAATATCGGCCTATATAGAATTGTCAGATTCACCTAATATTTTGCATGCATTATTTAGCTAATTTAGGCAGGCCGGGATAGCTTGGTTGGCAGAGCGCTGGACTTCCGTTCGTGGGAACGGGAATTCGAATCCTACCGGCCGAAGATTCCCTGTGTAATAAATGGTAACTGGTGCACATTAAATCTTTCGTTTTACAAAATCCTTCACATTACCATAACAAATTATATCTCTGGTGGTACTGAATTGGGTATTGATCGTTCTCTGATTCAGGTCAAAATTACGATCAGTCGATGAATGATTGGATGGATGGAAGAATGGTTCCACCTTATAAATGGGTGTAAGGTATGGGTGTTGCAGAAGTCGAATTCTTGGCCATAAATGGGTCAAATGGAAAACAAGAACAACCCCACCCCTTGAATTAAAGGCAACAACAGACAATATAGGTTCTATATAGGCCATTCTTGGACCCATATTGCACGTTTTCATAGGATCGCAAGTTAAGCCAGTATTTAACCTAGCTGTAGTTGGGTTTCATGGAGCAGGGGGAAAATCGTCACTAGGGATGTAATTCTGTTCTGTGAGAATTAGTATTACATAAAACAACTTATTTATTATCAATTGTAACGTTGATGTATTTATAAATGAGATATTAGTTTGTCCTTAATATCTTTCACTATGCTATATCAAGAAAATACTTTGCTTTTACATTGATTTAAAATGAAATTTCTAAGATTTACTTTTTGGGAAATCGCACGCGTTCAGGATATATTTATTAGAACTTACATATAAAATGAGGAAAACGATGCACAGTTTGAGTAATTGTATTTCAGCTGCATCCCGATTGCTTTTTATTGATTTCAAGGCACCTTTGCTTTAATTGTTCTCGATAATGATTTGGCACAAAAGATTTTTCACATTGATTGTCACTTTCATTCTTATCATTTTTTACAAACATTCTAAAACTGATATGACGGAACAGTCCATTGTTTAAAAAGACTTTGGTTAGCGTAGATAACTCATAATTGGTTTCATAAAGTTGTCCCATTATTTGACTCTTTTTGTTATTCTTCTACTTTTAATTACTCGTGTAGCCATTAAAAAAGTTTTTTTTAACCTTATTTCAAAAATTGAGTCTGAGTATTTCATCCAGCAAAAGTTGAAAGTCATAGAGCACATCGTCTTAGTGGTTTCCCTTTGCGTGTAACGCATATTCCGGTTATTTTCTTAAAGTTTCCTCAATTGTTATTTTACGTCGTTATTTAAATTAGGCATTACATTAATTTCTGAATCGGGCTAGTGTCTACTATAGTTTCTGAGTATGAATCCACTGAGCTTCGAAAATAAAGACACCGCACTATATAACAAACAAGAAGGAATCATTTTTTTAATCAAACATTATCATTTTATTAAATGGACGATGACAAAACTTTTGACACAAATTAAAATAATTCGATATTTTCAAATTTTAAAGTATAAAAACATATTAGAAAAACATACAAATTCAGGCTACAGCAAGCAATCCAAAATAATTATCTTTAACTATGAACTAAATATAAAAATTGAAACATTTGAACAAAATCATAATAGGTTGTCAGCATTTCTCTTAAAATATCTTAATAAATGTTTCTGTAATTAAAATTTTCAATTTTTACAATTTTTTTAAAAATGCATTGTTTTTTAAAGTTTTATCAAGAAATTTATTTGTGCAATATATTATTTATATAAAAAGAACTCCATGGATGTATTTACGGATATATTAATTAAACTATTTTAAATCATTAATTTTATATTTATTTAATATTTATTTAAAATGAGTTTATAATCTAAATTCCATTATAAAATCAGTTACCATCAGTATACAGACTTATGAACTTTCCAATCTCGCTATCATTTATCAGAAAAACCATAACAGAAATATATACATGTCAGCCTTTATGGAATTTAAATTTACTCACATTTAAAGTGTATTTATTCTTTAATTCGTTTTAGATACATAAAATAAATTAAATTATGCATTAATTTACTATTGAATAAAATAAGTAACACTTATGTAAGGATACCAAATTACGAAACAATTTACAACATCAGTGAATGAAATCATCCTTTTGAAGGTTTTATAAGTCATTGAAGTATTATTTAATTAAAAATAATAGTAAGTTAGCAAAACATTATGTGCTGTCATACAGAAAGAGATTGTTACGAAATTGTCAAAAACTGCAATTTTTGTTACTTAATTTTCAATATAAAACAATAATAATCATGAAAAACTCGAAATGTTTCACACTTCTGAGTGTATCACTTGTATACAATCACCAGTTCATACAATCGCCAGCATGTGCAATCAGCAGTAAGAATTTATCATACAATCGTGTACAAAAACAGCTGAACAAAAAAAGTTTATTTTTTAAATAAAAAGAAATTAAAAATAGCCCAGGATTCAAAACTTAAATTTAAACGAATAACAATTATTTATGATCCGGTTTGTCATGAACTTTATGTATAAAACTAATTAAATTCAAGAGTAAGGTAAAGCTATGAGCAAGCTGTAAAAGGATTTCAGCAGCATAAAGCTGGAAATGGATTTAATTTTGATTGCAATTAAAACAATATAGAAGTGTAAGATTTGAGTAAAAAAATTATTCTAACAAAAAGTCAAAAAAGCAGAAAAAGTTAACTCTTAAAATGAAACAGTCTTCTTAGTAACAGACGACTATCTCCTATTTTGTTATTATGTAGTCTTTTTGTTTAAACACTAATCGTTTTTAGAGAGAAAAAAAGCGTAGGTTTGTTGGCGAAGCTTCTCAGAAATAGTTTCATTTAAAAGTAGTTCGTAGATCTGTCAGAGATTTTAGTAAAATAAATTAAAATAGCTTTATATCTGAACAATCAATTTGCTCATTAAATGAAAGAATTCTGTTGTAAAACTACTGGAATAGTATTAATATTCTTTCTCTCCTAGCTTTACCTATTACAATGGAATAATATAATATTACACTAAATTAGGGTGATTCAAGAAATTTATTACTAAAGGGGAAGACAGTTGTGAAATTGTACAATAAATAAAGCATTGAAGAAATATCGTAAAAAAAGCAGTCATAATTTATCGAGATGTTTGTAATTCCAGATCCTCATTTTAATATATATAACTTTTTAAAATACTTCAACTTTTTGAAATGTTTTAAATGACATTTTCGAAAGAATTTTTCTTCCTCTTTTCCTTATTATTTGGAAAGAAGATTTTTATATCACAAAGCAAATGAGATGAAAAATCAATAATAGGATAAAAACTGGAATTTAAAAATAGGTAGCAAGTTTTTCACTGTTTTGATACAAATTTGAAATAGCAAAAATAAGCAATATTTTAAAATTGCTCAGATAACAAAATATCTAGCATTAAAACATCTACACAACTGTGTCCATTAAAAAAACACTCCAGAAATAAAATGAAATCAATAGTTTACATTCTATAGTTTTTTATTTATTTATTGAATTTAAATAACCAATTTTACTTTCATAGCTTTTCATATGATTCATAATTTCATCGGGAAGACTCAATATTGTTTTTAAGTGTGTTCAGCTTTTACTCAAAAATTTTAATTGTTAGAAACAAGTTATTAGATGCTTACACATTGGCTGCTTATTATTTATCTAAAATCAATATTATAACAAGTTATCGTGCGCTACGGAACATACAGGCGAGTAAGCAAGAACAACGAGTTTCGGTGGGAAACGCTGGAACATCCACCGTACTGGCCAGACCTTTCACCGTGTGTCTTTCATGTTTCCGGACCTCTAAAACAAGCTATTCAAGGATATCAATTCACAGCGGACGACGACGTTTGTGACTGGGTCCAGGCCTGGATCCGACAGCAGCCTACTAGCTTCTTCAAAGTTGGAATAGACCAGCTAGTGTCGCAATGGGATAAATGTGTGCCAACATTTTTGGCGACTATTTTTGAGTATGTGTACAGTGCATAACTACATTTGGGAGTTCATAAAATCGTTACTTTACACTAGTCACCAGGTTTCATTTGAATGCCCCTTATATACATAACATAACCAAGAATATAAACCGACATTGAAAGGAAAATGATTTTAACAATTATTCAGCAAAACGTCATCATATTAAAAAAAATTTATTTTAATACATTTTTACAACTCTTTTTACAAGAACTTTATCCTCATCGTGATGCCGCAAATTGCCTCATCTTTAAATACTCTTTCATATTATTTTATGTATAACACACAGAAAGAGTTGTCCTTTGTTATCATCTATGAAAAATATATATTCTTATCAGAAAAATAATATACTAGCTTCTTTAAAACTTTATAAAGGTTTGTAGAAATTAAATTTCTTCTCTTCTAAATCCTCCATCGTAGAGTTACTTTATTTTACTGCATTCCATTTGTATAAATACATTTATTGAAGAATTGAATGAATAATAAATAAATAAATTTATAATCGACATTTACCTGAACCCTATCAGACAGGAACCAGCCACCTTCTTCATGAAATTCATTTCTACAAATATTGTAGAAATTGTATAAATACAACTTTATTATGATTAAATAAACTAAAACGGAAATATATTTGATTAAAAAAACTTCATTCTCTTCAGAAGATATACAGACTGAAAATAACAGTCGACATGTTTCAAAAATAGGCTTCTATTTTCAAGGCTTGTTACTACGAAGTTTGTTACTTTACAGAATTTACATCACCATTTTCTTTACAGTTTATTATAAAATTGCTTCGATCCTCTCCAGTTTTGGTTCATTTTGAGGTTTGATAGGTCTCTAAAACATTCTATCAGTTTTGATAATAGTTGAAGGCCCATTCCTTGCAGTACAACCTTGACTACATTCCTTGCCGTACAAACGCTTTAAAACTTGATTGAAAGTACTCGACAGACATTATCAGGAATATGAGAAATCATCAATTGCTGCCTCATGAATCCGATGCGTTCCAATGAAGTAAAACGAGTTCGAATCCAAGCGATATCGGATCGATACGAATTCGCAAAGGTTCGTGGGTTAGAGTCCCTTTGCCGTCGGGCTAACCGTGGTAGTTTTTCTCCACATGTAAAGTAAATTAGGGATTAGTTCCATCGATGAGTCCTACATTAAAGCGAATTCCTCCCAATATTTGATCCGGCAGTGTCTTCGAGACTAGGTATAAAATTACAACGCTATGGAGTAAAAAATTTGTAGTCGTAAATCAAAATTGGGTCGGCTGTTCAACGATGATTATAAAACAAAATTGCCGCACATAAGAGGATAGAGTGCTCGACTCAAAATGAGGTGATTCGAATACCAGCGAGGGCTAGTCGATACGCATCCGGCTCAGACAAACCACAGCGAAGTGAAATACCCTCAGTGGTAGACGGATCATGGGTTAGAGTCCCCTAGCAGTCAGGCTAATCGTGAGAGGTTTTCGTGGTTTTCCACTCTGTAGCTCAAATGTGAGTTAATTTCAACAAAACGTCCCCCACGAAGGATCCAGGAGTTTCCTTTCTTTCTGGATTGGGTTCAAAAGTACAAGGCTACTTATATATTAGAAGTAAACCTTAAGAATGTTTTTCCCTTAAAATAATAAAAGCCAATTTTGTGAATTGAAGGCACAATTTAAATAGTAGTAAAATCATCGTTAATGATACTGCTTCCTAGAGGTATAATACTTACTTATCATCGAAACACTGAGTTTAATTCAAGAAGATTTTCACTATAATTCCTTTTTTTTCTGGTTTATCCATTCAATAATTATTTTTTCTGTATTCAATATTATGAATTCTTATTTATCATTATTTTTTAATATTACTTATTGCTTGAATTACCCGATTTTTTTTAAAGTTTCTTTTTAAAAACAATTTCAGTTTACAAATAGAACTAACTTAAATAGGAATTTGATTTACTGCATTTTTATTGTATTTTTTTAGTTACTAGATATAACCTAATTAACTTATTCGTTATTTAGTTTATTTAGCTAATAGCTTTAACAATGGTATTTATTAGTGATGATTATAAATATTAAACAGTTAGACTTATAATGAATTATCCATAAAGCATTAGTTTTGTACAACTCTACGACCTTTATTATATAGAGGTTAAATATCTTCAGAAATTTATAAAATTCTCAATTCCAGAACTCTTTGTTTGATCAAATTAAAACAAAACTATCTTCATCGATTTGAGAGAAAAAATTATCATAAAAAAGTAAATTTCTCTGAAAAGTAATAAAGTTTCTTTAAAAAAAATATATTAGAAACATGTTATTTTAATTTTTTTTTCTAGAATAGAAAAATTAAGCAAAAAGATATGAATATATAATTGAATAAAATAATGAAATAATTGAAACTTTATTTCCTATTTTTCCTTAGCGAAAGGAGAAAGAAGAAGCACTTTGCCTAAACGCGAAAAATATACTTGAGAAATCTAGTTTTCGTTTCTTTTTAAACGTTAAACCTAATTTCATTTAAAAATTCATCTGAAATCATCTACTGTATTAAAACGTTCGCAAAAGAAAGAAAACGAAACTGCCATACTGACCCAAAACATGCAAAATACTACTTTTATAACTGTCGTTAAACAGCCGATCCAATTTTATGGGTTTACGACTACTGATGTGCAACTCCGTAGCCTTGTCCTTTTAAACCCAATCCAGAAGACAAGGGAACTCCTGGATCAAGTTTTGGGAGAAATATGCCTTCTCAGAGGACATTTTGGTGGAGCTAACCCGCATTTGTGGTACATGGAGAGGAAGACCATGAGAACCTCCCAAGGTTAGCCTGACGGAAAGGGGACTCTAACCCATGATCCATCTACCACTGAGGATATTTTACGTAAGCACTGTGGTCGGTGCAATCCGGATGTGGAATTCGTATCGACTGCGATTCGAACTCAAAATACTACTTAGCAAATCCCAAATCTACACCCAAAAAAAGCAATAAGCATCCCATTCTTTTCCATTCCATCAAAATACATAGACAAAACCCCAGAGCTCAGTTATTCATCAGCGATATTCTGTCAAAAAAGCCAAAAACGTGCAGATATTTTCATGCTTAAGTAACCCGGATCGAATAACAATAAATCAGAACATTGAATGGCAATGCCTGTGAGACATTAAACGAAACTTCAACAGCCATTATGAAAATTTAAATAAAACTTTCCAAATTGAAATCACGTATGCTTGACTATGGGCTACTGGATTTAAAAAGGCTCGTCTCATGTTGTTCATTTCATTTATCTGAAGATTTCATAGAAATAAAAACTAAAATCAAATTTATAGAAATTATATTTATAGTCATGATTTGATTTTTATACTTTAATCGAAATTTCCAAGCAAGGTGCTTTAGAGATTATTTTACTTAAATTACGAAAAACCGTTGCAGAAAAAGAGTAAATTTAAACTTCTTGTATGAGTTTACCTAAACATATTATATACCTAAATATTCAAAGGAATTCATTGGTGAATATATTGGAATTAAGAAAATTATTACAAATGAAACTTTTTATTCATTTTCATTATCTTTTTTTAATTAACTTAGGGGAATAAATTTGGTTGCGTTGAAGCAAACCACTGAAATCAAACATTACGATGAAACAGTTCTACAAGCTTTTTTCCTGTAAGAAGTGATAAAAATGCGAGGTCAGTTTAAAAGTTTGCTTTTCCGCAATTCCATTTTTCCACTCCTTTGAGAAACGTATTCATTGGAGTCTCTTTTAAGCCTTCCTATTATTTCAACTGTTTTCAATTCTGGAATTTCACAATTGAAGTGAAAATTCACGATTTAAATGCTATCTCATTTAAGGCTTTTATTAAATTTTTTTGTAGAAACGCATACCAACTCTCCAAGTTTAAATGTTAAAAAAAAAAAAACTTTATTTAGTTGCATCACAATGGCCAACATTCTAGGAAAAATAACCACAATTTTGATCCTATGCAGAAAAGACGACTCTTTTTTTGATAGCCTATATTTGAAGTCGAGCACTTTAGGGTAGAACAGTGCGCCCTCTGTTCCTTCGCAAGCTGATCTACTGAATCGCGTCTGTAAGAGGCTTATGAAAAGGCGAAATTTACTTTCCCTTTTTAACGTAAAAAATTAGATACTTACTTCGAGATCTTTTTCTTCTTCGAGGAAAAGTGGATCTCAGAGTACTAATAAAAAAGTGGACCTCAAATATTTCATAGCTTCTAATATAAATTTGATTCATCTAAAATTCATATGTTATTTCTTTTCGACTCTTCAACGTCTAAATATATTAATATCTAAATTTCGGATTTTATAAAGATTGCGAAAATTCCAAACAGAATATAAGTGGGGCTTACAAAAAACTAAATTTAGGAAACTGTAAGAAAGATATGTTAAGTTTTGATACTACACTGATAGAAAAAAAGCTTAAACTGAGATTTAATTATTTATTAATTAAACAGATAGAAATATGATTTTCGGATGCCTTCTAATTACCGAACAAGAAAACTATAAAAGGTCATTATATGAACAGGGCTACTATCTTCCTACGCTTTTTGTAAAAATTTATTCTAGTGGTAGTTTTATTTATGTTTGAATGCATTATTTTTTATTTATTTTTTTAATCTTATTTTTCGCAAAAATACATGCAAATGAGAAATTCATATGCAGCGCTTAAAATGTTGATTTTATGTTGATTAAATGTTGAAAATTTTGGTTTTTAGATGTTCACCGCTCTATAAAATATTTTGCAAAAAGCGTAATAGTTGTCATGCGTAGATATCTTTTTTTTATAAAACTAAATTATTGAGGAATATTCAATAGCAGCAATAAAAAAAAATGATTTTGAAAATTTTTGAAGGGTGGCTGTATTGTCATTCTGCAAAGTGTTATGGCAATAACTCCAAAAAATCTTTTACATTGTATACAACAGTTAACTGTAATCATCGTTGCTTATTTTGATGAAAAAACGCGCATTTTCTGAAAAAAATATCATTTGCATTCGATTTTAGTGTGCAAAAACGACTCCTCAAATAAAATTTCATAAAATTCTGATTATTAAAGTGCGGTCCACAGAGATAAATGAAGATATGCATAAAAAATGGAATATTGTCAATTTGTTGCGTTGGTAGAAACATTTGACAATCGTACTGCCTTTAATTTCGTGCGTTAACTTGCGATTACGTACAGAGAAGTAAACCTGACCTCAAATTTCAAAAATAAATATTATTTTTTTTTTTTTAATTTATTTATTGCTAAAACGTGTCATACCACTCTACTAAGTAAATCTACCCCAAATTATCAAGATAAATAAAAAGGAATGGCAAGATTTTTTTTTTTTTGCTTAAAAAAAAAAATTAAAAAAAATTAAAAAAAAAAAAAAAAGAAATAAAGCTTTCTAAAAAGTTTTCTTCGTTCTTCTTTGAGTTCAAGTGAGTAGACTAAATTATACAACTTTTGCACTCTATTCACAAAATGGATTTTTTTTAATTCGCAAAGAAATAAAAAAAAACTTCATAATTGTATTTCTTTATGCCTTGAAAGAAATGTGCGTTTAAAGACAGCGTATATATATATATGTAATACAAAAATTAAATACTTTTGTATTAATAAAAGCATTAAAACTTCATTCCTTTTCATAAAATATCTTTAGTAAAAGATAAGGGTAGAAATTCTATTTTGGGACTTCAAGGCTAAAAACATGCCAATGAATAATAATTGGATTTATACTTCAAAAGAGAAGTTATTTTAAGATCTTTCACTTCCATATATGGAAAGATTAAACGATTTGCTATGAGTAATAAATAAATTGATGAGGCGTAAGAATACACAGAAAAAGGCAATATGACTAACCTCTTCACAACCTTTAATCATCCTATATAATGCAGGAGCAATGTTTTAGCGTGGCTTTTTGGTGTATAATGTTTACCAACTAAACTCCGTCGGATCTGACTGGAACTTTGTCCCCCCCCCTCTCCAGCCGGGAGAGCGGGGATGTGACTTCGGCTTCACGATCTATTTAGTAAATAAAATCTTGTGCACAATATGTTCTCATTATTCCTGCTTTCTTGACAAATAAATCCACCAAAATATAGGGGTTGTTGCCCTTATATTAGATATATATATATATGTGTGTGTGTGTCCCGCAGTGGACTGATCGTTAAGACACGGTTCCCAACAGATCACCGAAGTCAAGCATCACTGGCTGCGGTCAGTGTGCGAGTGGGTGACCACTTGGATCAGTCTGCGTAGGAACCGAGGGTGGGCGGTATTGGTCCTCGTTAAACTGTGCTACCGTAAAGTGCTCGACTTCGCACGTAGGTCGTCGGGCTACCGAAGCGGGGGTGCCATCCCTTCCGCAGAGGATCAAAATTGTGATGGCATGTCTTCGGATCATCCTCTGGGATGTTTCCCAGACCGTCGCCAATAGCCCATTGTGCAGCTCTAGTGCGACGCAAATTAACAACAACACACACACACACACACACACACGCACGCACACACACACACACACACACACACACATATATATATATATGATTCATGGACTTAAATATGGCCACAGTGTCGGTTATGGACACGGACTGGATGATGGCTTGGGTCATGGATATGGACTATCACATGGATATAGACATGATTTAGGATTAGCTCATGGATACGGATTAGGTTTGGGTCATGGATATGGATATCATTAAAGGATTTTAGGTATGGCTATGGGTCGTGGTGCTCGGAATATTAATTTCTTTAAGACTACTGTAACCATAGGATTGATTTGCAAGATGACTATAGTTTTACTGGAATAAAAATCAATGTGATTTTTTTTTTTTGACTGGAGGTAATTTTAATGAAATTATATTTATTTGCATTAAAAAAATCGATATTGGAATATTGACTCCGTATGATAAAAAAATAAATAAATGATAGTATGGTTGAATTCTTGATAAAACGTAAAAGAGCTCATAAATTAAAAAAGCAATTTCGCTTTCACTTTTTTTTAAAATTTTGCATATCAATTACACCACATTTCATACTGTCCTTCTCTTCCCATAAGAATAAATAAATAAAAATTAATAAATAAAAATAAATAAATAAATAAATAAATAAAAATAAGTAAATAGAAACATATAAATAATGAGAATAAATATTGGATTCATAACTAGCTTAAAATTTTTTTCTCTTACAAAATTTCAATTTTATTAATGATGGATAATAAAATAATTAAATAAAGCGGTCCACTTACTTCATTTTCAATTTACATAATCACATTTCTTTGAAAATATGAAGTCATAACATTAAAAAAAAAAAAATAGACATATTTTAAGTAGATACATGTGCGTATACACAAAACAAAGTGCAGAGTAAAAATTTCATTCGATTCTTGAAAATTTGATTTTTAAAATGTCAAAGAAAAAGAAATTACATTTACGGTTACAGTAAAAAAAAAAAGGATGAAAGGATTAAGAATAAGAGGTTTATAATAGTTGTCATAGATGGCAGCACTTTTATCTGTCACATTATTTATTTAGTTTAATTTTTTTACATAATTTAAATTTTTTCTCACTCGGATATATAATCGATCTTATAAATTTATATATATATATACTTTTTATAATGATTTCGGTTATATATTGAAAAGAATACACTTAAGTAGATTTAGTATTATTTTTTTCAATTCGGATTTCTCTTTTCCTTTCACTAAACAATTATTTGGTTTAGGTAGCGCAGAGCAGAAAAGAAAAAAAATAATAATAATTCTTAACTTCCAAATTACAAATTATGAGAAAATAATAATTAATAATAAATGAATAAAAAAGTAAATAAAAGAAAATCTATACGCAAGAAAATACCTTGAGAAGAAAGAACTTCTCGAAACGTAAATTAACGGCTTCTAAAGTTTAATTAGAAACGCATTTTTAAATCCCAAAAATTTCTAGAAATTTACACTTTTTCAAAAAAAAAAAAAAAGAAAGAAAAAAAAAACTTTAGAATTCTAAAATTTGGTTCAAATAAACCAATCAATCAGAAGCTTATTGCACGAAAATTATGTTTTTAAGACGTTTTAAAATTATGGTTGCATATCAATGAAAGGTAAATAATACATTTATATTTAATTTGATTCGTTTTTAATCATTTAAAAAATTGAGCCTGCAGATTTTTTTTATTTACTTTGTTTTAATATAAAATTAATATTACAATGATTTATTTCCGTATGTACAATAAATAATCGAAATATGTTCCAATTGCATTATCTTTTATAAAATTAATAACATTATTTTGACATAAGTTATTTTAATTATTTTCGTTGAGTTTATTTTTTTTCAATGAAATTAATGTAAATTAAATAACAACTGAATATAAAATAGAAAAATAAGAGTCCTCATCACTGTTTTATTGAATTAAAAAATATATAAATCGACTAATGGCTTATTGTCCTTAATTTACCTTATATTTCTGTTCAATAATTTTACTCAATTAATATAACTAAGTTGACTTTATTTATCGTTTAGAAGTATGAAATATTCTTAAATCGTATAGGATAAATGTTTCATTTTACGTGGGTTTTCTAATAAGGCAAAACTTTTGCAATTTTTAACACATGGGAAGAAAACGGTTTATGTCTATGAAAGATGATTCTGAGAAAAATTGGAATTAAAGGTAAGAGATTGTTAAGAAGATAAAATACGGCTGAAATCGTTAAAATAAAAATATACATGAATACCACAAGCAATTATTTATATTCAAAAATTTTCTAGTGAGCAGCGTCATCTGTTGACGAATCTTGTAACTAATTTCAAGTTTTGAAGCAAAAAGCACCAAACTGTACAAATTGTGAAAGCAGCAAACTCCCTCCTTTCCTTTTTCTTTAATTCAGTTTTTAATAGTTGGGTTTCTTTTGATCAATTCTCAAAATTGTTTCTGCAATTTTATGATTAAAATACAACATTTTGATAGATTAGAAAAAATTTTCAGACGCAATCATTGAAATTTTTCCCCGCTAGGAGCAGGGTCGTAACTACGCCGGGGCACCGCCCCGGGGCCCCGACGTCAAGGGGGCCCCATGTGAAGAGACCACATTATGTTTTTTCAAAATACAGAACTCTAATTATATATATGTAGGAAAGAAATTGTGTTAAGATAGAGTTGCTGAAAATTTTCTTTTTTGTAATTACGTACCTACTGTAACATAAAGGAAAGGGTAAAAAACGGTATAACAGTTTTCGCGAATTATTTCCCTTTCTCATAAGAACAAACACGCTTTGCAGAGAAGGGGAAAGGCCACAGCTGCATGTAGTTGATTGTTAACACTTTCTGTACATTGCACTTCTGGTTTGCATTCTTTCCTCTACTATCTAGCGTCAGACCCAGTGGCGTGCCAACCAGGGGGAGGCAGAGGGGCCCCTCTAAAATTTAAGTGATGGGGCAAACGATGCGTTTCGCCCCTCCTGAAATTTAGACACTCACAAAAATAAAGTAAAATCGGTAATTTAAAATAAAAAATTTTCAATTTTGAAGCTATTTTTGAAATAAGAAAACTTTATATTCCACTAACATTTATGTGCTTTGCCTCTTCTGATATTTAGTTATTCGCCAAGACGAAGTCCATTAAAATAGGTAATTTTAGAGAAGAAGAAAAAAAAAGCTATTCTTTCTCAGCTTTGAAGTTATACATCAAGTAGGAAACTTTATTTTGTTATGGGCGATTAATGTGTTTTTTGACTTTTGGAAAAGTAAAGTGAAAGTGGAAAAAATATTTTAATTACAATTTTCACTCTATTTTCTTCCGAAATAGTAATGAGGGGGCGAACATAGTGTTTCACCCCTTTTGAAATTTCAAAGTGCTAAAAAATAATAGAAATTGGTAACTAAAAAAATTTCATCTTTGAATCTATTTTCCAAATAGAAAACTTTATTCTCTTCTGAAATAAAAGTGAAGGAGGTGGGGGATTTGCATCTCATCTTCTGAAATTTAGACATTAACATTAATAGAATAAAATCAAGTAAAGTAGGAAATTTTAGAAGAAGAAAATTGTTTTGTTTTATAACTTCGACGATATTTTCCGAATAGAAAACTTAATTTTCCTCTTAAATTATAGTAAGGGGATAGGAAACTTTATTTTCTTCTGAGATAAAGTAAGGGGGGCTAAAATGTGTTTTGTATCTTCTGAAATTTAGACATTTCAAATAATAAAGTCTAGTAATTTTTTTTCTTTAAAAAAAAAGAAAGAAAGAAACTTTGAATCTATTTTCCAAAAAGAAAATTTTATTTTCCCCTTAAATTAAAGTGAGGGAGTGAAGAATATACTTCGCCCCTTCTGAAATTCAGATATTCGCAGGAATAAAGTCAAGTAAAATTTATATTTAACTCTTATTTTCGACTTTAAAGCTATTTTCCAAATCGAAAACTTTATTTTCCTCTGAAATTTAATTGAAATGGAAGATAATGTGCGCCACCCCTTCTGAAAATTTGACATTCGCTACAATAAAGTTAAGTAGAATTGAGAATTTTAGAAAAAGAAACTACTTTTTTTCCAATTTGCTAGCTATTTTCCAAATTGAAGTAGAAATTGGTATTTTAAGATTAGCATTATATTTAGAGGAAAAGGAGGCTACTGTGGACATGGGGGACAGGAGAATTTTCTCAGTGGGATGTCGTAAATTGGTAACATTTACGTACAGTGAACCAAAAAAGTAACACCCTGAATAACTTTTGATTTAATGATCGGATCTTCACGTTCTAGGACTCCATCTTAATAATTCGAGGGTGTGACATCAAATATGCAAATTAATTAGTGCACGATATTTTATTTTAAGTTACGCAATCAGACGCAAAAACATACTTTCTCTGAATAAGCATAACTTTTGTTCAACAGATTCGATTTTCTAATCCCCGTAATATAGGAGGTAGCTGTAATCTGGGGAATATGGTCCCAATAGTTGGGTCGGGTGAGCTATCCAAAGTTTGGACCCCCAAATGTTAATTTTATTTTTTTGTATTTCACTACAGATCGAGAACTTTTTAAGGGAATTGAAAAAACTTTTGCACACGATTATAAAATTCTGTTATCTAAAGATAATTCCACGCAAGAAATAACTTTTTAGTAAATATTTATTATTTTTCATTTAATAATAGTCTGATGTTGATCATTTACGTCGCACTAGTGCTGCACAATAGGCTATTGGCGACGGTCTGGGAAACATCCCTTGAGGTTTGATCCTTTGTAGAGGGGATCCCCCCCCCCGCTTCGGTAGCCCGGTGACCTGCACCCGAAGTCGAGCACTTTATCGTAGAACAGTTTAACGAAGACCAATACCGCACACCCTCGGTCCCTACGCAGACTGACCCAAGTGGTCACCCATCCGCACACTGACCGCAGCCAGGGATGCTTGACTTCGGTGTTCTGCTAGGAACCGTGTCTTAACGATCAGTCCCCTTTGGGACAATAATATTCTGAAAACTTTTGAATCGTAAGGCATATAGTTTTTTTTTTTTGTATCATTTAAAAGTATCTAATTCCACATGGAAAATACAAATTTGAGCGAAATCGGTTGAATAGTGCATTAGTTCCTGAGAAATCGAGTTTTATAAGTACGACTTTTTTAAAATTTAATTTCTCAGGATTAATCGATTTCGCTTAAATTTTGCATTTTGTCATGTTTAAAACTTACAATGTTTAGTAATACAATTTATATGCGAACAAATAACTTGTTTTCATAAATATATTCACTAACATAATAGCCAAAATGACAGATGGAGTACTGAAAGGGTCCCCGCCGAAAATGTTTGCCCGGAGGAGTGAAGTTACGGTACTGGCTTGGAGTGTAGCTATTTAAAAATACAAATCCTTTTAGTGTTTTCATATAAAAGCAAATTACATAATAAATATTGAAAACTTTATTGCTCTGTTTAATACTGGATAGTATTAGTTTGAAACTTCGATTTTGTTATAATGGAATCGAAACAAAAAAAATATCTATATTATGAATTTTTTAAACGATTATTAAAAATAGCTAACTTACTGATTGGGACCAACTTCTTTAACATCTTTCTTTTTCTAGTTGCAGGGAAGCAAGATTTTCAACGAAAGAGCCAAACAAACATAATTTTTTTTATTGCTTTCATTGTAAATATTGTAAACAAAATAAATCAATTATTTTTTGCATGGCATCTTTCTCCTTTTATTTATTTTTTTCTAAACGAAGTTTTAACTAGTAATAAACTCCAGTTGTTATTGTTTGCATCATGGCAAAATAAAGATCATCTTTAGTCCTACAGTTAAAAACTTTGATATTTGTTTCGATTTGTAACTTAGTTGGTAATTTTGCAGTATAAATTTATGCACTTTTTTCGCAAAATGGGATTTGAAGGTTATTTTTCAAAGGCTTCGTCATCATATGAAATTACGCTTTTTTATCAAATAATATGCTGTTTTTATAACTGCCGTGAGTTTGTAACAGTTACTAATGACTGCCAGGACAAGTTTAGAATGTTCTAAATCAAAATTCTAAACTTCCTAAGGCTTTAGCAAAACGTCAATACAGAGAAAAGCTGCAGTTTTGCCAAAATGAAATGCGTTTGCGGTTTAATTACTTTTTAAATATTTAAAAACTTCCTCCAATGCTGTATTATCTGGGGTCATAAAAATTTTAAAAAAACTTCGAATAAGGCAGTGATTTTGACAATTTTCATGTCTATCAAATTGGCGATTTTTAAGTAAGTTTAATAATTTTCAAAATATTTAAACTATTCGTTCGTTCTAAGGTCCAGATAATTCTTCACAGCATGATGATATACATATTATATCCGTTTGAACAGCTGACCCAATATTGGCTTTACGATTACTAAAGTTCAACTCCGTAGCCTTGTAATTTTGAACTAATACAGAAGACAAGGAAGCTCCTGGATCAGTACCCCCAGAGGTTTTGATTTGTTGTGGGAACATGGAGGACTTTGCGACTCGACAGATTTAACGTGCATCAGTCACCATTTACTACTCGGGGAGTCTTTGGCCAGCCTGGGATCGAACTCACGAATTCACGGACATGGGCCCAGTGCCCTACCAACCAGGCAATCCCGGCCCTAAAATGATCTATATATATAGTTTAAAATCATCGTTTTGCTTCACGTATAAGGCGCATAAACTGTAGTTTTTTTATTTTCATAGCATAACTTTTTCTGCTGAAGCACAAGTTTATTAACATTCTGCCACTCACCACAATTGAAACGAGTAAATATCGACACGAAATTCACAAATTTACAGGTTTGAGAGAGGGCCTCCTTGATTGAGTGGTCTCGCCATTTCGGTTAGCGTGGACGTGGCGGGTTCGAATTCCATCATAAACCTGGATGATATCCGTTTGATATCAATCCTGTATCTTTATGATATCTTTCTCTTACTTGTACTATCTGTTCTTCAAGTTGACATGCTCTTATAAGTCGTACTTTGTGATGAGCATACAAGCCTGGATATGCATTCAAATAAATAAATAAATACAGACCTATGTGCTTAATTCAAAAGAAAGAACAGGGCATAACAAGTTACTAATTAAAATCGTATAGTAAGAATGAAAGATACATTCTGGATTAAAGTGGGAACCCAACACACGACCTTTACGCTTTAGAATGCTTAGCGGATTGACAATACTCAGTGGCCATGAAAACCTCAACCATTTGTTCATAGTACATGCATATTATTTATTTGGTTTATTGGATTTACATACATTTGCAGGCATGTGTGTTCAATTTAGACTTATAAACCTTTGTCAAATAGAAGGACAGCAAAAAGATACATCCAGTGTAACAGCGGGATTCGAACCCGCTACCTCCACGCTTTGCACAGCTTTTGGCGAGTGATACCGCTCTGCAAGGGAGGCCCCAATTCATACATAATCAGGGTTATGAGCTTATATATACAAAGAAATGCCTTATAAATTCTTGTAAAGTGGAAAATCAGATATCACAAAATAAGGAAGTTCAGTCCAAAAATACAACCAGGTTACGGCTGGATTCGAACGTACCATCTCTATCCTTCACAACGATTGGTGGAAGGAAAATACCATTAGGACAAAGAGATTCTATCCATATGAAATTTCACTTATTAAGCAAAAACCAGCAACCGGAAGTAATTTCACGCACAGTTTTTTTTAACCTATATAAGAGTGCGATATTTAGTTTTTCGTCGCCTACGAGTCGATTTTGTAAGGCCTCAGTTGTCCAGTTCTATTACAACGAACAAGTCGATTTTTTCGGTGTTGCAAACGAAAGTAAATACTATGTCTGTGATTTGAAGTTTGTGTGCCCTACTGCAATTGTGAAGTTTGATTCGATCAGGTAAGTTTACTTTCTTTATTTTAATGTATGAATAATTGCGCCTAGTAATTTTTAAATTAGCCAGACGGAATTTGGGTTACCGAATTTCGCTTGATTATACTTTTAAAGTGGTTTAATGTATTCTTATTCTAAAATAAGTAGTCAATAAAAAGTAACACGTAGCACTCTTTGTTCTAGGTTTTCCAATGTAAACCCACCTAAACGTTTTGTTGAGCTTGAAATATTTAATCCTATATGTTCATATGTGCATCGTATTTCAGAATATAATAATATGAAGTAGCTGTAATACTTAATTTTAGAATCCTTGAATGCGTTCGAGATACGTTATAGATTTACTGAATTTTATGTTACAATTTTATAAATTTTTCAAATTTTTAGCATTCTGTAATTTGTAGGAAAACTTTATTTTGCAAAAATTCAAAAGTAAATTTATACAAATTTCTTATTTTCAAAATTTTGCTTTCTTTTATAGTATGGTCAAACTAGTTATTTAAAAATATTTTTTAGGAACTGTTTATTCGGAACAATAGATTATAATATTAGGATTTTAATATTTTACATAACTGAGTATTTTTAGTCCTACTTTATTTACGTTCTTAGATGCTTTTTAATGAAAGGAAATTCATTGAAATTTAAAGATTTTCTCTTGCTGCTATGATAGCAGTACAGTTAAAAATATTTTTTTCTAAATCTAATTTTTTAAGGATTGGTGACCGGCAACCACTAGTTTGGCATACGGAGCAATGAAATTCAATAGTTTTATTTTTTTCCACAAGTGTATAGCATCTACAATTTATCTACCACTCTTGTTAGTTTTAATTTTGTTTATGAGAAAGTATAGGTAATGTCCTTGTTTACAAGTCTACTTCGCATTTAGGGTTTTAACACTATTTCTACAAAGCCTTCAAGACTGATTTCAAATTTTTATCTTCAAGTTATTTTTAAAGTTTAATTATTTATCAAACTGTACTACTTTGCGTACAATTAAGTTTGCAGGCTCCTAGCCAATCCTGGATATTATAATGTGAGTATGGTATACAAATTTTAACCACTCTGTGTATTTTGATACCTTAATGGATTTTATATGTGTGTATGAAATTAATTTTTAATATAAATGAACTGGTTTGTTACTTAGTATTGATTATAAACAGAATCTAGGGTTTAGTCTCTATGAAAAAAATAAAGAAATTATTACACAATTTTTTAAAACCTCTTAAAACCCAGTTTCACTATATTGAGAAACTGTAGGAACAGTTTTATTGCTGAAAATTTTAGGATTTTGATTTCTTTGTGTCTGTACAAAGCATTTATTTACGTAAACTTTTGTATTTACTTTCGTTGGTTGGAAATCTTAATTATAATAAAGACTTTAAGAAAATTAAATTTAAATTTATCTTTTGGTCAAATTTATGCCATGCATATCGTAAGTCTAGTAAGTTTGTTTTTTTGTGACCAGAATACAAAGAAATACACCATAAAAATATCAACATTATACAAAGAGTGCTAAATTTTTTAACAATTAAAAAGTTAACACAATTTTTAAGTTTAATTATTCGAATTTCTAGAAATATATTATCACCCTTGTGAGTTTCCAAATGAAGCTTTCATTTCTGCTATTTTGAACTCGGGTAGTTTATTTTACACAAAGTTTCACTTTAAATGCAGGTACTTGTAGCATTCACTTCTAAAACAGATTAATAAGGTTGTGCTTCTCATAAATGTATCAAAACATATTATACAAATATCATGAATAAGTCCCGAAGTGGACTGATCGTCAAGACACGATTCCCAATATAACACTGAAGTTGAGCTTCAATTGTTGCGGTCAGTGTGCGGGTGGGTGACCACTTTGATCAGCCTGCAAAGAGACAGTGTGCTGTATCGGTCATCATTAAACTGTTCAACCGAAGAGTGCTCGACTTCGCACGCTGGTTAGCTGGCTATCGAAGCAGGGGAGCTATCCCCTTTGCGGAGGATCAAAATTGTGATGACATTTCTTTGGATCTTCCTCAAGGATGTACAACTCTAGTGTGACGTAAACCAACAAGAAACAATTTGAAAACTTTTTGGCAATAATTGTGGGGGTAATGCTGGAAGGACTAAAAATTTTTTAAAAACTTTATTGAAGTTTAATATCAGAGCAAATGTTTTACTTTTTTTCAAATGCTCGAAAAGTTCTGATTTTTGTATTTTTATTCTAATTACGTAGATTTAGAAAACTCAAACTTTTGAACAGTTCAAAATGTTTCTCTTTTTAAGAAGTTTTTAAGTATTTTTAATTTTTTCAAGTAATATCACAATCTCTTACAGATATTCATTCAGATTACATGGAAAATGTTTGGTTTTATGGAGAATATATCTAGATATGCGACTACAATGATGATGGTGGAAACGTTTGCCTAAATGCATGGAAAGACCTACTCTATTTGGAGATGCGACTACAATAATGACTGGAAATATTCGGCTAGATGTATAGGTTTATCTGGAGATGAGACAATGAAAATATTTGGCTGGATATGCATCTAAAGTGTATATGAAGAAAAAGGTGAGTTTTTCTTTCCTACATAACTTATATTTTAACCCTGGATACCTTTACATTCTTATGATAAAATTTCCTCAGTTTGAGGAATTAGGGTTGTTACTATAACACTTAATAATCTTCAGGTTCCAAACGTTAAATACTGGGTATTTCGAAATTAATATAAGCTATTACAAACGGCTATAACTATTTAATGAAAAAGTATAGATAAAATTTAGATTCTGGAAGGAATTTCAACATTTTGTATAATTGCACCAGATTTTTCTATGCAACTTAAATTGGTCAACTAGACCCCATCTAGGCGGTAGTCATTTCTTGTCAAATTCTCTGAGGTAGGTGGCCTTCCACTATTTTTTCCTTTGCACAAACTTCCCGTTTCTTGGAGCATCTTATGCCATCTGCGTATGTTTACATTTGGAGGTTCTTGATTGTAACGCTGGCGAAATCTTCTCTACACTGTGATAACTAAATGGCTAACTCCAAACAGTTAGCATTCTCTTTTAATTTGCAAATACTGGTAAATTTTAGTCTCAACCCAAACTTTAAAATATTTTTGCTCAGTTGAGAAGTCTTTAATTTGATAACTTGTTTAACTTTCTAAGAACTGGCAGCAAAGTTTGTTTCTTTTACATTATGTTTAAATTATTAGAATTTTAAAATTTTTTAAATAGGTTTAAAGTTCTCTTTTTTTCAGTTTGACTTGTAAAATTTGCTATTGATAAATTTACTTGTGTATTAGTTTATACCAAAATAATGGATTCTAATGTTTGTATATTAAATGGTTAGTGAAAAATGATTTAAATTCTGTTAGGTTGATTAACGTCAAGTGAGTAATTCACTTATTCAATTTCTATAATTTGTTGATTAATTGATTAGTAAATAGTTTCTTAACGTGTCAGAAAGGTTTTTGGAAATTAAAACTACGCTAGGTTTGAAAGGGTGATTCAGCAGCTATACTTACATTTTTAAATTTATAAAGTTTTATGCTTTCATATTTGTTTCTGCGATATTTTCAAAACATATTGATCATTGAAAAATGTATAACATTTATTATATAAAGAGACTCTGTCCATGTGAAATTTCACTAAGCAAAACCCAGCAGCCGGAAGTAATTTCACGCACAGTTTTTTAACCTATATAAGAGTGCATTATTTACTTTTTCATCGCCCTCGTGTCGATTTTTCGGTGTTACAAACATAACTAATTTATTTGTCTATGAGTTGAAGTTTGTGGGCCCTGAATTTGTGAAGTTTGATTCTATTAAGTAAGTTTACTTATTTTTAATGTATCAATAATTGCGCCTTGTAATTTTTAAATTAACCAGACGGAGTTTGTATTACCAAATTTTGCTTGCTTATACTTATAAAGTGGTTTCATGTATTCCCGTTTAGTTTTCTAATAATTCAAGTGTAAAATAAGTAGTCAAGAAATAGTTACACGTAGCACACTTTATTGCTATTAGTTTTCCAAGGTAAACTCACCTAAACGCTTTGTTGTGCTTGAAATTTTTAATCCTAATATTAATTGCTAGTGTTGAAATGTGCATTGTATTTCAGGATTTAATAATATGAAGTAGCTATAATACTTAATTTTTAGAATCCTTGAAAGCGTTTGAGATACGTTATCAATTTACTGAATTTTTATGTTAGTTTTATAATTTTTTTTTTACATTTTATCATTCCATACGAAAATGTTTTTGCAAAAATTCTAAAAAGAAAATCTATGCTAATTTCTTATTTTCTAACTTTTGATTTTTTTTTTTAAACGTAAGGTTAAATGATTTATTTGCAAAATATTTTTTACTTAAAACTGTTTATATCCAAATATTTTAATCTGTTACTCCGAATCAATATTTTATATAAATTTTTAGTATATTTTATATAAATTATCAAAACATATTTTACAAATTATCAAGTCCCGCAGTGAACTGATCGTCAAGACACTGTTTCCAATAGAACAAAAAGTCCTAGTCAAACTGTTCTACCGAGAAGTGCAAGACTACGCGCTGGTCGTCTGGCTACCGAAGCAGAGCCATCCAAAAATTGGAGAAAATTGTAGATTGCATGTGTTTGGATCCTAATCGGGTATGTTCTCCAGACCGTCGCCAATAGCCAATTGTGCAGCTCTAGTGCGACGCAAGCCAACAATAAGAAACAATTTGAAAAAATTTTTTTGGCAATAATTGTGGTGGTAATGCTAAGACTTCTTAAAAAAAATATATATATAAAATAAACTTTATTGAAGATTAATAGTGCAAATTTTTATTTAGTTTTTTCAAATGTTCGAAAAGTTCTGATTTTTGTATTTTTATACTAATTACATAGTTTTAGAAGACTCAAACTTTTGACCAGATAAAAATGTTGATCTCTCTTTAAGACGTTTTTAAGTATTTAATTTTAGTTTTTTAAAGTAATATCACAATCTCTTACAGATTTTCATCCAGGTTACATGGAAAATGGATGTGGTTTTATGGAGAATATATCTGAAGATGCGACTACAATAATGATGGTGGAAATATTCGGCTAGATGTTTGGGTTTATCTGCAGACGAGACAATGAAAATATTTGGCTGGAAATGCATCTAAAGTGCATATGAAGAAAAGGGTGAGTTTTTTTTTCCTACATAACTTATATTTTAACCCTGGATACCTTTTACGTTCTTATGATAAACTTCTTTCTCCAGTTTGAGGAATTAGGGCTGTCACTATAACACTTAAAAATTTTCAGAGTGCAAACGTTAAATACAGGGTAATTAAAAATTAATCCCAAATATCAATGTTTATTTTCACTCAGTAAAAACCTTTTAATGCAAACCTGAAAAGGTTTATGCGGTTTACGTGTAAACCTTCTAACCTCAAAACTAGATCTGTGACAATCTGCTCTATTCTATGCTCATTACCCTAATCCAAAACCTTGGAAAACAACCTTCTATATTAAAACCTTAAATCTAGGTTGACGTTGGGTTTTCAAGCGTGAAAAAAATTCCATCGACATCAGGATTTTCCAACTTACATGAGGCCGAAGGTCGTAATTAAGAACATCAGTCAAATGGCTGGCCGCGACTTTATCAAAATTTTATATAGGACTCTTTTTATGTTTGAAGGAACACTAAATATTACTGTCAGATTTTTATCAAGTTGTACAAAACGAAAGTATTTAATTACAAATTAAAATAAGTAGATTTTGACTGAAATTTTTTTTTGCACCGTTGGCATGTTAAATTTCACAGAAACGAAGAAATTAGGTTTTTTAAACAAAGAAAAGTACTTTAAACCCATATAAATTTTTTACGAAAATTGTTCGCAAAAATGACAACTAATATTTTAGTTCACGGGCCACAAAAAAAAAAACGCTTGGCCAGTTGGTAACCACTGATCTACATTCTATGTTAATCTTATAGATAAGTAATTTTTGATTAGTTATAGCTGTTTATAATCGTTATATTCATTTTAAATTATAATTTATCTAAATTTTGACCAATCTGGACTGACTTGTTTGACAAAAAATAAATATAAAAATAATAGAGTAGTGAGTCTACTTTTTAAGCCTCTTCAGATCTAACACGAGGTATACCGAATATTAACTTCAAATTTATTTAACTTTAAGATTGCTATGTTTTTAAACCTGATTTCCTTATCTAATTTTCTGATGCAGTGGAATCTTATTTTGAGTATTTTAATTTTAAAGTTTTCTGCTTTGGGGAAAGTAAAGCAATTTGCTTCAATTGCGTAAAGTAAAAACTGCACAATTCGCTCAGGTGACTGTTGACTCATAATAAATTCTGTAAAATATTTTTAAGGGCGTAATTCGTAATTTTTAGAGGTTCCACAGCGTCCTAAAATTTATTTCGAAAACCTGAAATTTTGCAAAACTGATCTGTCATAGATACTTATTTTCAAATAAAAGTTATCTTTTTTTAAACTCCTAAAAATAAAAAAAAATTATGAAAGTCAGCTGCTTTTAACCTTTAAGTACGATTAAAATTAAAATGACAAATTTTCTTAACGCTATTAAACTTTTTAAAACTAAGTATTATCTGAAAATACTTTTATAAACTATTGGCCCATAAATATGAGATCATTAAATTTAATTGCTTGTGGATATTACATACATTCTAATACTCGAAATAGACTGAAGAAACTCGTATAAATTTATAAAGTTTCATCTTGATAATTTAGAAGGCATAAAAATAAGGTGCTGATAGTCGCATCTAGAACTTAGTTATTCGTTCTAAATTTAAAATTATTTGAAGGAATCCTTTTGAAAAATTTTCAAAATCCTCTATCTAGCTTATAAACATTCATAAATTTAAACTCCAAACAATTAATCTGCATTCTCTTTTAATTTGCAAATACTGGTAAATTTTAGTCTCAACCCAAACTTTAAAATATTTTTGCTAAGTTGAGAAGTCTATAATTTGACGAATTGTTCAACTTTCTATTAACTGGCAGTATAGTTTATTTCTTTTTCATTATGTTTAAATTATTAGAATTTTAAATATTTTAAAAATAGGTTTAAAGTTTTTTTTCAGTTTGGCTTTTAAAATTTGCTATTGATTGACTTGTGTATTAGTTTATACGAAAATAATGATTTCTATGTTTGTATATTAAATGGTTAGTAAAAAATTATTTAAACACAGTTTGGGTGATTATTGAATCACAAACATTGAATAATTCACTTATTCAATTTTAAGATTTGTTTACTAATTGGTCAGTAAATAGTTCTTAACGTGCCCGAAAGGTTTTTGGAAATTGAAACTAAGTTTCGAAAGGGTGATTCCACAGTTAGACGTTCTTTTAAAGTAGTTATGTTGATAAAATTATGTGTTCATATTTGGTTCTGAGATATTCTCAAAATATTGACCATTGACAAATATATATAAAATTTATTATGTAAGAGAATATTATATTGAAATATTAAATATTTACGAAATGTTCACACGAATGCTTCACCTTGAGGATAAGAATCTAGTTAAGGTAAACAAATAAAACTCTTTTTGAATTAAATAGTTTCTATTGAATATGCTTAAGACTCCCACATTTAGAAGTTCATGAAAAATTTTAAAGCTTATTTTAATTTTATACTGTATAACCGTCATTGAACAGCAGACCCAATTTTTAGGTTTACTACTAGTAATGTTCAACTACGCAGCCTTTTAATTTTGAACCGAATCTAGAAGACAGGGGAACTTTTGGATCAAGTATTGGGGGGGGGGTGGATTTGCCTTCGTAGAGGACTTTTTGATGGAACTAACCCGCATTTGCGTTACATGTAGAGGAAGACCAAAAGAACCTTCCACGGTTATCCTGAGGTTAATGTGACTGTAACACATGATCTATCTACCACTGAGGATATTTTGCATCAGAGCTGTGGTTGGGGCAAGTTTGGAACGAAATTACTGTCAACCAGCCATTAATGGATTCGGGTCCGGTTCACCACATTGGAAGGCTAACCCTTAAACCCCCACGGCTGAGAACCAAGAACTTGGTGTAAAGTAGACGCCATATTTTTTAAAAATTTAGTAACAACATAACTTGAGTCAGCATAGTTAACTTTACACTATACAACAGAGGTGGCCAAGCTCCTTGATAGTCGAGCCATTTTTCAAAATTTAAAATTTTTCGCGAGCTGCAATTAAATACGTATTTAAAAGGTATGCATAAAAAGATATTAAAAATTTTTTCTGCTGAAATTATATTTATTGAAAACATATTAATAAAAGTGCAAAATATGTGTTGAATTTTTAAAATTATAAACACATTTATTTTACTTTTGATAATTTAAAATTTGGTGACAGCACTTCTCAGTAATTCTTTGAGATGCTGGTAAATACTGATCGGTGTTTGGTGAAAACTTCTTTTACCTTGTGTAATTCTGTGTGAAATCTTGTCAACCCTGGTCTAAATATTTTTAATTATTAAATTTAAATGGTGCAAAAAATCGGTAAATTTGTTTACATTTAACACGGAGTGTTGAATTAAATTTTAAGAAATTTTCAATTAGAATTTCCACATCTATTTCAATTTTTCAAGATTTGTTTCATGTGCAATCTTACACAATTTTTATAAGTATCACATAAAGATGCAGTTATGATAGATGAGTTTTACCCCTATGTTACATTGGCTTAAGAATCCCTTTTCTTCAGTTTTTTATATAAATTGAGCAAAATCCTTTCTTTTACTGTAAACACTCGTGTAATATCTACCCGAATAGGATGAAAAATTCTTAAAATTGTGTTATTTCTAGTTAATACCAAATCGCGAGTTCATATAAATGTTAAAAGATATAATTTGAAATCAATAAATGATGTCACCAAATTCACTCCATTCAGGAATATTTTCACAAATCTTTTCGTAATAAGTTTTTAAATTCTCAAATTGACATTTTTTGCTTAAAAGAAGTTCGATTTCCACTTTGTTAAACATTCCACAAAAACAAGTTTGTTTCTAGTTATATCTAAATTTTCCCAGAAAATTTAGTTAAATCTGTAAAAGAAATAATTCTATTTCTATTTGTTTAGATTCAAGCCTTCTGAATGTTTCCTTAATGAATTTTGAGAAATATTGTATACGTACATCCTAAATGAATGACTATTGCTTTATATCTTATCGTAATAAGTAAAATTTTATTCCGCGACATGGCGTCCTCTTATGGAAATTACAAATTTTAGTAAAACAGCTACAAATGACAAACTTTACTGAAAGTGTTGTAAAAGAGCGTTATTGATGTACAGAAACATCTAGATCAATAGAAGTATGTATGGCGCTTCACTACACCTAAATATAAAGTCGTAGCCACAATTTTTTGAGTTTAGGTCACTAATTTTAAGGATTTAGCATTTTTTCCTTGCTTAGGAAGTAACAAATATTTTTGTTTTCAGAATGGCAGATAGGAACTACTGGTTTCATGTATTCCTTCTACGATAAACTACATGGCGATTTATCTGCTACTGTCATAATTGCAGCGTTCAGGTCTTCAACATTTATTTATGTTCTATTAACTGGTCTCGTATCTTCGGTGCTTTTCATTGCAAATTTCATTGTTATCTGTAAGATGTTATCTTAGATCTGTTATCTATAATAATTTCTCTTGTTTTTGAAAAGTAAATTAACTATGTAAAAGTTTATGATTGATAAAAATACTAGGTAAAAAAATTAGATTTTGGCTTTAATATTTTAAAAAAACTTTTGCTGGAATTTAAGGTATTCGAGAAAGTTTTAGTCTTAATTTTTCTTACTAAGATTTACTTTTTAAGCCTTCGGCGCAAACTTTCAAAATTTTTAGCGAAATGTTTTAGGTACATTTCTGTTGAATGCAAAAGAATTATTTGCCATATTTCTATCTTCCCCAGGCACGCAGTTTTCCTAAACTCTAAACTGTTCTCGTCGTTTAACTTCATTGTATCACTCCATTTTTTTAAAAATTGTCGCCGCCATGATACCAGTAATTTAAAACATTTGTACTAGACATTCACCTTGTACCAAGAAAACTTGTGAACCATATTTTTTAGAATGCTTAAGAATTCCGTTATAAAAAAGTTTTAATTCGAACATTTAGTTTTTAGTTTATTCTTTTACGAGGGGTAATTTGGTTCATATTAGCGTGAAGTAGAATGGGGCTTTTCAATCGGGAACTCCTATACCAAATAGTCGTATTATAGTTTCGGTACTACAATGCTAGAGTGCTTTAGAATGATCTAAGCTTAAATTTTCTAAATTTATATTTATTTGGAGCTTAAATTTTGGCACAATTTAATTTTAACGAAAACCTGACGTTCAAACTTCAAAAAAGTGACTTAAATACTATTTTTTTTAAATTAAAGAGTTATTGCTATATATAATTGCTTAATTTATGAACCTTGTTTTACAGTAGTTCGCAAACTATTTAAAGTAACTTTTAGTATTCATGCTAGAACATTCAAAAATAAAATCTCTAAACAAATTCGCAGACATGTCTCGTTTCTTCTTTATTGATGCATTAATAGTTTTGTAATAAATCTCTTTAATTGAATTTAGACGGATCCACACAAACTCTATACAATAAAATTTCTAAATATCCTCCACCCCTGCACTTTTCACGAATTCATCACTTGGAATCATAAACTTGACAGTGAACACACACAAATCATAATGTGCTATACTATTCTAAATTTCTAAATACAAATTTAATAAATTTAATTTAAATTTTTAAATACATTGAAAAAATATATTATTTGTATACTGTAATATAAATTTACCTCTCGTGTACAAAACTAGATTTATAGCTAAGTAAATTTTTGAAAAACAAAGGAAGGAATTCAGTCTTAACTTAATAGAGGAATGTTTTACTCTCTAAGCAGAGGGAGATATTATAAAGGTGCTCATTAAAAGGAAAACAGGACTTCAAATTTTAGGTTTTGTAAATTAATTGCATAATTGAGCATATTTTTACTGTTCTACATGCTTTAACTTGCAGTTAAAGCAATTAATATGCGAACTCTCATGCAAAGGTTTATATAGACTTAGTGTAGTTAAGACCGATTATAAAGTTTAAATAAAACATTTTATCGAAGTAACTGCTTGTTTTTACATCAATAGTTAAAAAGTCTGGATATATTATCTGGATAATTTAAAAAAGTTGTAGCCATTTACGAGTTAGAAGGAGGAAAAATTTTCAACTTACTAAACTGATTTTTTTTATGAATGAGTATTTTTTGTTAAAGTCCTTAAAGGCTGTAACGTTTATATAATTAAAGAAAAATAAAATTCAAATATTTTTGTTTGGCAAATTTTCAGGGAAGTTTAATGTCACTTATTTTTGCTGCTGAAGTAGAAAAATAATCCGTAATTTACTAAGCACTTAACTTGCCTTAACATTTTACATCTAACACTAACTTGCTGCTTCAGTAGTGGGATAAGTTTCTTTAAATTCCCCTAAAACAGCAAATATTATGCAGAATTGAGTAAAAAGACTTAAAATTAACGGTATAAAGAAAATTTCGCAAAAAAATCTATAAAATGTAATTTTTCCCGAAACTTTTGGTTTAATAATATTTCCGTTTTGCCTAAATTTTAAGTTTTTCTTTCTAAAAAGTAAAATATTAGCATGTAGAACAGTTTTTATATTTTTACGAGCACAAAATAGTGAATTCCTTCATAAAATACTAAACAGCAGTTTAAAATCTTTTAAAGCTTATTAAATTTTTAAATATAATTAAATGAAGTGATTCTCTTTAAAGAAACTAATACTTGAAAGTTTACAAATTTATTATTGTGAAGGTGTAGTACATTTTGTACCTTTCCTAATTGTTTGTGATTTTTTTCAAATTGCATCTTCGTAATATCTTGCCTGATGTAATATTTTGAGTATTTTAAAGCGTTGAAAACAGTTTCAAGATAAAAATGCAGTTCTATCTTAAAGTTCTATTAGTTAATTTTAACTGTAGTACAGAATTTTCACTAATAAAAGCTTTAAAATTCTTAAAAAGAAAAGGTAAAAACAAAATATTAAACAATTATAAGAAGCGCATATAAAACAAAATGCAAATATAGCTGTCTACAAGGACTGTACACATTTTCTTAATCGTCTGCACCCCTCGTCCGATACCATATTTTCCTCTAATATACAGATTTTTACTATTTTCAACTCTGCAGAAAGAATCCAGTCTAAAATTTAAAGCATTATTAGCAATCAAGGAATTATACTGTCTTGCGTCTTAAATCTCTATAAATTTTTAAAAAAAATAAGGATTTGTATTAAAACAGATTGCTGCGTTTTAATATGAAAAGTTATGAAAATGCTTTTATTAAAGTTTCCCAAAGTTTTCAAAATTTCTAAAAGGCTGAACAAAGTTATTATGAGCTAGTATATTATATAATGGGAAGTAGAATAAGCTCTGGTTATATAAAATTTCATAACAGTTCAATTTAATTTTAAAATCTGCCTGCTCTCTTTAAACATTGAAAATTTGATCGAATTAAGGCCGCTAGGCTATATTTAGGAAATTACTGCTCTTTTTCTATTCCAGTTTCGTAGCTCAATCCCAGCATGAGATCAGTTGACGAATGATAGAATTTTGTCCTTTTATTCTGTAGTAATGTTTTAAGACTACCTAATCTGGAAATCTGCGTGCCTGAGATGCTAAGTTGAAATTGTGTACTACTAGAATAGGTAGGCAATGTTTTTTAATAAAGGTATGAGTTGTATATTAAAATAAAATTTGACCGAAATTTTAATTACAGTGAAATTTAAGTTAAACGTTTAAGTACTTTTTACGCAAACGTAGTTAGTTTTGACAGATATGCTTAAATTCTATAAAATAAACAGCCAAATTACAGGACGATTACGGTTCTTAATTTAAATCGAAACACCAGGACTATATACAGTTGTATAAACTTTCTTGAAGGGGGTTTAGGGCGAAAGTAGTATCATTCGCGCTCCAAATATTAACTGTTACTTTGATAGCAGGAATATGGAACAAATTAATCATCGGTGGATTACTCAAATCTATAATCGCAATCTGACATGTTTAAAACGAGTAACCGAAAATTCTCTACGCTACTAAATTCGAGGTTAAAACTTAATTGAGATTCGTAGACTTCAAAACACTATTAATTTAATTACTATTAATTTTTCGAAATTTTTCTGCTTGATTTGGAGATTGATATAGCGCTAAAATAAAAACTTGTGTAGGACGGAAAATTTTGAAATTTCTGAGCAAGTGTGGAGTTCGAATTGGTAGCGGTAGGTGGCAGTTCTGCTCCCTCATTTGAAGAAATATATCATTTGTATACTGTAATATAAAATTAAAACTCTCTTGTGCAAAGCTAGAATAAAAGCTTGGTAAGTTTTTGAAAAACAAAGGAAGGTATCCATACAGAGCATAATAGGGGAAGGTTTTACTCTCGAAACGCAGGTATTATAAAGGTGCTTACTGAAAGGGAAAAAATTCAAATTCTAGGTTTTCTAAATTTAATTTCGCATATTTATACTGTTCTACATACTTTGACTTGCAGTTAAAATAATGAATATGCGAACTCTCATGCCAAGATTTATATGACTTAGTATAGGTAACGCCAAATATAAAATTTAAAAAATTCATGTAAAAACAAGTGATAATTTTTATTTTAATCTCTGGTTACATTATCCGGATAATTTAAAAAAGTTGCAGACATTAACGTGTTAGAAGGGCAAAAATTTCAACAAATTAACTAAAACTATTTTTTAGCATTTTTTTTTTTTTTTTGGTAAAGTACTTGAAGGCTATAGCATTTTTATATTTAAAGACAAATAAAATTACAATATTTTTGTTTAGCAAATTTTCATAATTTTTAGGACGTTTAATGAAACTTAATTTTGCTGCTGAAGTAACAAAATAATTCCTAATTTACTAATCACTTAACTTATCTTAACATCTAACACTAACTTGTTGTTTCAGTGGTGGAATTAGTTTCCTTAAATTCCTATAAAGCACCAAACATTATGCAGAATTGACTAAAAAAAATTTAAAATTAACGTTGTAGAGAAAATTTCGCAAAAAATTTATAAAGTTCAATTCTTCGAAAATTTTGATTTGGTTTACTAAAATTTCAGTTTTGCGTAAATTTTAAGTTTTTCTTTTTAAAGTAAAATATTGGTATGTAGAACAGTATTTTTCTTAGCGAAAACAAATCGTGAATTCCTTCATAAAGTACTAAACAGAGCTTAAAATCTTTTTTAAAGTTAAGAAATCTTAATTTTTTCATGTAATGAAATGCTTATCTATAAAGAAACAATTACTTAAAGTTTACAAATTGCCGTAAAAGGTGCAGTACTGCATTTTGTACCTTTCCAAATTGAGTTTTTTTTTAAATTGCACCTTCGTAATACCTTGCCTGATGTAATATTTATAGTATTTAAAACGGTTAAAACATCCTAAAGTTAGAACTGCATTTTTATCTTAACTATCTTAAAGTTCCAGTAGTTAATTTTAACTCTAATTCGCAATTTTCACTAAAATCTTTACATTTTGTTTTTCTTTCCTATTAAGAATTTTAAAGAAATTATATAACAAGCACGTAAAGAACAAAATGTCAGTACAGTATTTTCTTAATCGTCAGCTCCTCACGGCCGAAACCGTATTTTCGTGTAATATGGACAGATTTTAACTATTCAACTATGCAGAAAGAATCCAGTCTAAAACTTAAATCATAATTAGCAATCGAGGAATTAATAAAATTGTATCTTTTCTTTTAAAAGTATCTTCATTTTTTCTTTAAAAAAATAAGATTTGTAATAAAACTAATTGCTAAGTTTTCAATATTAAAAAGTTACGAAAATGCTTTTATTGAAGTTCGAAATTTCTAAGACTGAACAAATTTATTACGAGCCAACATATTATGTAATGGGAAGTAAAATAAGCTCTGCGTGTATAAAATTTCATGACTGTTGAATTAATATTTAAAATGTTCCTTACAGCATACAATAATTACAGTGAAATTGAAGTTATACGTTCAAGTACTTTTTAAGCAAACTACGTTTGCTTTGACAGATAAGCAAAATTTTAAAAAGTAAACAGCTGGAAAACAATTACGGGACGATTACGGTTCTTAATTTAAATCGAAAATAGACCTTCTTGAAGGGGGGGGGGGTAGAGCGAAAGTAGAATCATTGCCGTACGTAAAAACTCTCAGCAGTTATACTTTAATTTAGAACTCTCTTTTAGTTAAGAAATTTAAGACGTCAAAGTGATATATTGTAACTTAGAAATTAAGGAAGTGAGAGCTGGATAAAAAAAATGTTTAGTATTCAAAATTAACTAAATTTTAAATTTTAAGTTGTTTGAAAAATGGTTTTAAACGACTTGAGAACTGTAAACTAAGATGTGTATGCTAAAAGTGCGTAACTATTAAAGTTATCGTACTTTCTCTATATTACCTTATAATCATCGGTCTAAAAATGGTAGTAAAACTTTTCTGTAGATTTTGAAATTTTAGCAAAGTGTCTGTGAAAACGAAAACTTTAACAATTAACTCGTACTTTTATTAAAATCTTGTTAAAACAAATTCAATTACCGGCCTGAGAAATTTTCATTAAATTGCATTTAACAGTTTTGTTTATTCAAAATTCTAAGCTCTTAGAAAATTTCTTTAACGATTTATTAGTAGATAAATAATTTTTTATTTTTAGGTCAATTTTAATATTTTTGCATCAGCATATTTTAAAATTGTGTTTGGGAAATTTTTTTTACAAACAAGAGAAGGCTATGTCGTGCATTAACTTGTAAAGTGTACATTCTATTTAATTTACTTTTAACACTATTTAATTAAATTCTACTTTACGACAATTATTCAAATTTTAAACTTTTAGTTTTTCCTAAATATTTTGTATCGGCTAAATTAACATCGACTTAAACTGTATATTCCACTGCTTTTTAGGCTTTATGTAATCAGTCTTGTCTTAGATATCGAATGTGTAATCTATGTGTATGGCATAGAATGAAACTTATATTATAAAATATGTACCTAACAGAATTCATAAATTATAATTTTTCACAATGTAAATGTCATTGGTGTATATTGATGCTACTCTGATGTGTTAGATAAGAAATTTGTGTATTTTTATTTTTGAAACTCATTAATTTGTGAGCATTTGACACTAAAATTAATCTAATGTGTATATAAGAACATTATTGGTGTAAAAATCCTGTCCTAACTTATACCAAACTATAAAATATAAATTTGAATATAGAACTATATTGCTTTAGTATATTTTCTATGATAAATCCAAATCAGTTTTGCATATTTTTAAAGAAATATTAAAGATGCCGAAGTTTGAATAATCAGCAACCAAAATGTAAATTTTTTCTGAATTTCTGACACTTTACTTAATTTTAGTGTTGTCATAACCGCAAAGTTGGTTTTATTTATATATCTAGATTGCGAACGTTTCTATTTTAATAGAATTAGTAACAGAACAAATTCACATTAAACACTGTTAGTTACATTAGCAAGAAAACTACGTTTTATTTGGATTTAAAATTCAATGAAACTGAATCTATGATTCTGGAATCTATCACTTTGGATGAATCTAAGAAATATCTTTTTCAAAGTTTAGTTTATACTAATCAAAATTAAATTCTAATGGCTTAAAATTTAATAATAACTTGAACTGCTTGGAAATTTCTTCCCCTCTGCTAGTAAAATTTCTGAAGTTTGATTTTTTTTTTAATAACATGCTGTAAAACTCTAGTCAACAAAACAGTCCTTTTACAAAGATCTAAAATGTTTAATTTAAAAATTATCAGATTTAGTTGCAATATCAGGATTATTAGATATAGTTGCAATATACAATATTATACTATTTATTAATCACCTGCTTTTAGTAATGTGGAAAATTTATCATAAACGAAATGAAAACGTTGTCATTTTTAATACTAAATTTTTTTCCGGGACAAATTAGTAGTAAATGTTTAACGAAACAAATTAGTGGTAAATATTTACATTGTATGATTGTATTGAACTAGTGTTTGAAACTTTTTACAGTAATTGAAAGAAATTTTACTCTGATATTTGTACTATATATCATAAAAGTATTTTGGTTGTAGATTTTTATTTTTTTGTAATGCTAGACTATATTAGAAGATAAATTGTAAAAATCGTATCTGTACTGTGTATTTTATATTGAAAATAAATTAAATTTTTGGTTAAAAATTTTTGTTTTTAGTGTGGTTTTAATTTGCAGATTAAGGATCGGGATTAGAAAAATTCCAGTATTTAATACTCTCGCACAAAATGGAATTTTTACGGTTCTACTAGAAAGTTTTTTCTAATATATAGTTTGGGCAAAATTTGAAGTTAAGTGTCACTCTTGCTGTGTGGCTCAGGATGTTGGTGGACTAAAGATTACGAGGGCACCTTAAATAACTTCTATAAGGAACACTAGTTTTTGACATACGACCTTAGCTTAACTGATTTACAACGAAGCATATGGGGGTAGGGATGGCTTGGTTGGTAGGGCATTCGGCCCATGTCCAAGAGGTCGTGAATTTGATCCCCACCTACCGAAGACTGCCCGTGCATTAAATGGTGACTGGTGCACGTTAAATCTGTCTGGTCACCAATGTTTCCCGAACTAGTCTCATGTTTCCATAACAAATCTTGCTTCTGGGGGTACTGATTGGAAATTGATCGTTCTCTAGTTCAGGTCAAAATTACGATTTGTGGATGTGTGAATGGTTCCGCCCTCTAAACTGGTAGACTAGTATGTGTGGCAGTGGTAGTAGTAATATTCTTGGCAATGGATGACGGCGCTGGAAAACAAGCGCACCCCCATTGCTTTAATGGTATAAGAGAACAACTAAATATGTTTAATTCTAGTTTCAAACTGTTCAAAAAGTTTAGACTTTTCATAAAATGAACATTTTAGATTCCATCGAAATTAATCTAAGCATACTCTTTGTCAAACCAGAAAGAGAGTTTGCATAACGAAAAGTCCAATCAAAAGTTTTGGCACTTGTAATCTCTTAAGTTAATAACTTTTTTGATTTTTTCCCATAGAGCGCAAGCTTCTAAATTCTCTTATGAATTTAAATTTTTTCTCGGTTAAAACTTGTCACTTGTACGTCAGTCCAACTAAATTATCTTTGATTTTTAAATACATGGTTAAAAAATTTGTTTAAAAATTTTATTTTGTTTAATCTTATAAAATCACTAACTTAGACCTTCACAAGAAATAATTTATAAATTTTCTAGCAAATATTTGATTTTATTGCTTACATAATACAACATACACTCAAATTCATGAATTGAACTCATTTTAAAACTTAACAAAAGGTCGATTAAGAGAGAACTTTTATCAGTTCTGAGTAGTCCAGATATTTCTGAAAAATTTTAATTTGTCTAAAGATTGCAGAGGCAATCAAATCTATATTTTAATAAAAATTAGTTTTCTCCCTTAAGTTGTGTTAGTTTGATATAAATAAGGAAAATAAAAGGCTTTATTTCGTAATTTGAGTTTAATAATTACAGAAGCAAGTTTAATTATCTGTTTGGATTATTTCTTAGGTCTGTTAAAAAATTAAATTATTACGGTATGAAAAACAAGTTTGTGCTTTCAGTCAAAATAAAAAGCTCTTTAAAAATACATTAATGTTTGAAATATGTACTTGCAACGTATACTTATCTGCAATGTACAACAAAAATCGCTGTTGGGATATTTTCTACAAAACTAAGCTTTCAAAACTCAAAAAATTTAGTTTTTTTTTTCCTTTCAAACTTTGATGCTTTATTTCAAATAAGAGTTAGTTTTCTCATCAATAAATGCTTTTTTTCGCATTATTTTGTTTGCATAGTTTGTATAAAATTCAATCGCGTTCTCTTTGCTACATAAAAATTTTCCACTGGTTTAAATAAAATGAAATACATTTTTTCTGAAAGTGCCGTCTTTACACTTTAAGATGTAAACTATGCGATCAATTAAACTTGATTTACGCTTTCTGATTAGTGTTTTCCAATTCGGAAGTAGTCATCTAAAAATGAATTCTTCCGTTCTGATTAAATTGAAAAATACTATTGTTTTTTTTTCATAAATTTACAAAGTTGATGCTTTATTTCAAACAAGAGCTAATTTTCTAAGCAATTAATGAGTTTTCATATCGTTATTTCGGTCGTACATTATTTTGGTTGGGAATTATTTGAATATTTAATTATATAATTGTGTTATGACTCATTGCCTAATTAAAAAAACATTTAAATAAAAGCAAATATTGTTTTCTGAAAAAAACTGTCTTCACAGTTTAAGATGGACAGTTATGAGTTTATGCTTATTATTTTTTTATGTAACTTAATTTGCAGGTTCTTATAAATTTCTTCTAGCTTGCTTTAGATTCGGAAATTAAGTCAAAAATGAAAGGAATTTCACTTTTATTTAATCAGATAAAACTGAGTTATCAGCGATCATGATAAGTTTTATTTGCATATTTGTAATAAATCCTAATAACCACATTCCAATTCCTTTCTGGCGAACAAAGAGGTTTTGATCTTTTCTAGTAACTTTTATTTTTTTGAGATTCCTAGCCAATGCATTTATTTTTGTGGCTTCATTTTTTACTTAAAAACAAACATTAAGGGTGGCCATTATAGAAGACCCTAACGATTCGACTTGATGCTTTAAATAATCTCTGGCTTCAGAGATAAAATTTTTGAATATATGCCATTAAAAAGTGAGCATTATGTCATCTCTGTAGCAACACATGAATAAATAGTGGAAAACTTATGTCTGCATGTCTTGATGATAATTACAGTCATAATGTATAAAAACCGTCATTTGAAGGACAATTTTAAGCATTGTGGATCATTGCATTGTTGATGCACCAAATTTTTTCCCTATAATGTACAATATATTCTATCATTAGCCTAGTTCAATTAAAGAGAGACTTATAAAATCTTAAAAACAAAGCTTTCCTTTATTTGAAATACATAACAAAACACCTAAAAAAATTTAAAAAGGTAAATAATTAACGCCAAATAGCATCTATCAGCCCAATCTAAAAACTTTCCAGCCAAAGTGTTTGAAGCTGTCTGTTGCTATGGAAACAAGAAAAACGTTTTTTGAAAGAGGTCCGGCTCTTGCTTACTTCCCTCACTGACTCTAGTCAAAACCTGCTTTACTTGAAATAGTTTAAACTCGTAACCATGGTCATAGACTGTGCTCTAGCTGTAGCGAGGGAAGTTCTTTTGTTAGACAGACAGTAGATATTCATATATGTACTAAAAAGCTTCAATTTTGCTTTAAGATACTTTCTTGCAGATATATTTATCGTACACTAACAAATGGGAATTTGTTTAAAACATATTCATTAAAAATGAGGCAAAACATTTATAATTATTATTTGAAGTTGTAAAGTACATGTGGATCATCCGTAGAAGGTTTTATAATAGAAAGTGGAGGAATGTAATCAGGCCAATTTCTGGGTTGGGCTGTAGTTTGTCGGAAAAATATGCCATTAGGTTTAGTACGAAATCTTCCTTGCCACTCTTTAGGTCCTGCTCTCCATTGGTCATGCGGCTGTTTGTTTAGTGAGTTTGAATTCTTAAATGGTCGTTTCATAAACGGTTTCATGTGGTGTGCTTTCGATAGTTGCCATTGCGGTTTTGAAAGCGAATCCTGCCACTGTGGCTTGGACTGTGGGTTTTTCCAAAGCTGGAAGATGGTCTATTAATTGAACTTTGCAAATCCAGATCTCCGCCTTGGTGGTCCGGTGCAACCCATACTAAAGTGGATGAATAATGCCGATAGTAATGTCGGTTCCAATTTTGATACTGGCTGTAGACTGTGTTCAGAAAGCAGATCACAATACTGAGAATCATTCCCCCAAGTCTAAGCCAATGCATCTGCAAAAGAAATTTTATAAGGTTACTCGGATGCTAATAATTTGTAAAAAAAATAGAGGATAACCAGCATTAGGTGCGTAATACATATTCGGTGATAAATTCTTTCCGAAAATTTAAGTCGGAATAGCCCATTTAGATGTTGATTGGTTACGAGAGAACCTCTTAGCAAATTCTGTTTCATCTCTGTCTTATTTTATAACCATCGCTGAACTGCCGACCCAATTTTTGGGTTTACGACTACTAATGTTAAACTCCGTAGCCTTGTAATTTTGAACCCAATCAAGAAGACAAGGACAGGATTAGGTATTGCGCGGAATTTGCCTTCATGGAAGACTTTTTGATGGAACTAACCCGCATTTTCGTTGCGCGTTACATGGGGTAGAAATCCACGAAAATCTCACACGTTTAGTCTGAAGACGAAGAGACCGTGATCCGTCTACCATTATGGTTATTTTACGTCAGCATTGTGGTTGGTGCGAAATGGGTGCGGAATTCTTATGGACCAGCCGATTAAATTTTAAGCAGAATTTCAACTATCAGCTGAAATAGAATTCGCCACAAAGTATTTATTTCGCAGTAAAGCGTCTTTTTAATGTAACTTTAACTCTGTGTATTTCTCTGACCCTAAATGTACTTAATTGGGTATAATATGGAAACAAAAACACAACTACTTCCACTTCGAAAATTTTACTAGTAATAACATTTACCTTTTAATTTAATTAATAAACTGAATTTTAAATATGTTTATTAAAGACATAAACTTAGATAAAGCAATAAAATCAATTATTTCAAAATGAACTAGACTAATATAATTCCAACCTGGCTAGCAGCGACTTAAAACAACACACTTCGTTTAATGTTTATTTGTAGCAGAAAATGTTAGTTTGTTGATAGAATCCAGGCTCACAGAAAATGCCGTTTGCTGGTTGAATTCAGTAGGAATAATACGACTTGTGATGTAGGCTATGGTATAACTAATTTAACTATGAGAAATATGTTGCACTCGTACGTAAAACTAATTTATTTAATTGTTGTAAGTCAAGCAAAAAAACTTTTTTAAATAATTTTAGCAATCAAAATCTTTAATTTGCTCAAAATCATTTTGTTAGTTTCTGAACAAAAAACATTCAGTAATATGAATATTTTGAATTTTTATTCCTCAGAAAGGCTTCCAAAGTTATCTCAAATCTCAGATTTTAAGCCAAAATGTAATTATTTCTTTACTTTGCATTTCATTTTAAATCAATTCAAAACATTTTTAAATGAACTTGCAAAAAATAATAAATACTTATAAAGTAAATAAATATTTAAGGTTTTGGAAAAACAAGTTTGATAATTTGTTACAAAGATTGCCTTGCGAGGGAATAGACTATTCAGATACAAGGTGGGGATGCTCCTCTTATTTATACGTAATTGTCTATATTAATCTAATCTCAAAATTCATACCCCAAACTAAATAACTACAGAAATTAAAAAGAAAAAACATAAAACATTATTCAAATCTTATGCCATAGAATGAGAAATTATTTGAGCTAGGTGGAGCAAAGATGGTTTTTACATACTAACATTAGCAGATATAGAATGTTTAAATAATTAAATAGCTAAGAACAACGACAATATTACGAATTTATCGGCAACAATAATGATCGAATACGGTAATATCGTGTGGATTATTGTCAAAGATATTCATTTTGCAACGATAACTCTTGAATTAATGAGCTGCGATGGCTCAGGGGATAGAGCATCCGCCTTCCAATGAGCTGAACCGCGTTCGAATCTCAGCAATTACTTGTTGATACGAATCCACATTCGGCTCACACCAACCACAGTGCAGACGTGAAATATCCTCAGTGGTAAACAGATCACGGGTGAGAGTCCCCTTGCCGTCAGGCTAACTGTGGAAGGGTTTTGTGATTTTCCTCTCCATGTAATGCAAATGTGGGTTAGTTCCAACAAAAAGTCCTCCACGAAGGCAAAATTTTTCCCAATACTTGATCCAGGAGTTCCCTCGTTTTCTGGATTGGGTTCAAAATTATAAGGCTACGGAGTTGAACATTGGTAGTCTTAAACCCATAAACGGCTGTTCAACGACGATTATAAAATACCGGGATAATAACTGACAACGATACTGTAGTTGATGTTGAGTGTAATTTACTTGGCAAATCTATTGTTATATTTTACTCATAATTAATAATGTTTAAAAAATGCTTAAATTTTTTTCTACATTTCTCGTACGAAAATTATGTGTAAAAAACTGGAAGACAATTATTTAGCTACATGAAATTTAAAAAAAAAATGTTCAAAACAATTCAGTTTAAAAATTTAATGCAAATTTTAAAAGTAACTACAAGCATACAGAATTAGTTTATGACTTGTTCGCTACGATGTAGCGCAAACGACAGTAGTGCTAGCTGATCTAGAGAGTTTACAAATCATTGACGCAACACAGAGCATGTTAAAAAATTCTCTACAGATCAGTGTATCTAAAATTAGCGTTACAGTTAACATTAAAAAAATACTCTATGCAAAACCTCTTGACAAATAAGTTCAAAAAGACTATAGGGTAAACCCAGGGCTAAAGAGAATAGAAGGGCTAGTTCACTCCTTTGAAGTATCTCTCGCCGCGCCGATCCTCCAAAGTGACGTCACTCTAGTGACGTCACTTTGGCGCAAAGCTCGCACTTTTACTTCAAGAACGGAGCGTTTGGCCTTACTAGCTCTAACTAATATTGGATCATTTCTTTTTGCGAGATATTCTAAGACATTTGTTATTTTCTATAATGACTTTCCTCAGTTTTTGCAGTGAATTTACAAGAATTTAAAACTAATATCGAAATGGCAGTTTGGGCGATTGCCACTTGCAAAAATTCTGATACAAAAACAAAAGGAAAAAGTATAATTTTTCGCGTGTTCCCTAAAGTAAATGAACAACTATGTAAAGAATGGATTCCGAAATGACACAGTTAATATAAAACAGCAATACGTTTATTCTGTCGTAAAGAACTTTTATAAAAATTCATTATCTAAATAGAAACCGCCTCGTTACTTCATAAAGAAAGGCAGATGAAAAGAATTAAAAAATGGATGAAGTCAAAGAAAATTAAAATGTAAATAAAAAGTATAAATAAAATATATAGTATATAGTTGAAATTCTCCTAATTTCATAACATATTTTTTAATGTAGTTATTCTAAATATTTATGATTTTTTTTAAAAATTATATTCTCTTCAATTTAAATATCTATAAATTATATCATCGTAAATTTAAATGTCTATAAACAATTGTAAAATTTCTAATGTCATTATGAACCTAAATTATTATTTTGTTTCAGTAATTAGCGTTTAAGGTCGATGTTTCCTAATGATTAAGTAAGAACAAATTGCCATTAACGACATATTTTAAAATCAGGGATTTTAAATTTAACTTAACTTATCGTTATAAAAGAATATGTAGATAAAAAAAAGTGTCGATATATGCCTTCATTTTTCTTAATAGTTAAAGTTAAAACTGAACTTTTTAAAATAAAGTATTTATCGTGTCATTTTCACCAACTAGCAAAACATTTTTATAAGTTTAAAATGGTATTTTTTTTTAATATAATAACCAAGAAAGTTTTTTTTAACTATGTTTATGAACGGAAATAATGTGTTAATTACGTAAAGTTTGAAGGCTAATAACCAGAAAAAGTATAACTTATTTTTACAAAGAGAAAGATGCAAAGTTATCATATCTTTGCTTGCGATCTCCGAGATCTGTGGACACAGTGACGTCATGAGGAGGGAAATCGTAGCTTCAGCTCTAAGAGCGGAGTGAACCAGCCCTTCTATTCTCTTTAGCCCTGGGGTAAACCAACCAGTGAAGGAACATTTCATATATATTGATTAAAAATAAGAATTTGAAAGTTTTTCTTTAGATTGATTGGTAACAATAGCTTACTGCCAAACAATAGGAAGTCATCTAGCAATGTTTTGGATTACCTGGTCAAATAGACTTCTCTGGAAAAATTTTTGAATTTGTTATTATCTCTGTAACACCTTGTTTCGTTGTAAAAATTATAAGGTGAGTGTTTGTATTTATATATTTGAAGTGGAATTAATTGCATGTAATAGTCTTATTTTTCTCACTGTGAAAAAGAGAAATCAAAATATAATTATTGAGGCTACATTTTATTTTTTTAAAGCATCATAGCATGATAAAGTACTGAGATAAGGGAGTGTTTATTCACTGGATCACCAAACGGATGAAACACCAGTGAAGGAACAAGTGTTCCTTTACTGGGTTTTTTTTTCTAAGTTAATGAAAATAAAAGATAAACTTTAATTTTCTTGTACCTTTAGTGATGTTCCGTATCAAAAGTATGTTAAAAATACGAAAAATAACTTCTAACCAGTGAGCGAACAGGCATGTTCCTTTTCTGGGCGTAGATTTCCCAGTGAATGAGCAGTATGTGTTAATATGTTGACACTTTAATTTTCAATTCATGATTACAAAAAAAAGTTAACATTTTCCAAGTATTTATATGTTATAATTTCAAGAATAGGCTTGTTTTTAAATATTTGTATGGCTTATAAATTCATAAAGAGCATTAAAAAATAACCAAAATTAAGTGTTCCTTTACTGGATGTTCATTCACTGGTAAGAGCTGTTCCTTTACTTGGTCTTCTTACTACTTGCTATATGAACCTCCAAAACTTTAAAACAATATTATGTAAGTTCTCTACAATTTTTTTTACATAATTTGCAATCAGTAACAAATATGTCGACTCTGTCATTTAACTAAAATTACGAGTTTTGAAATTAATATGATTTTCTAAAAGGCAAGCGAAGCTTAAGTGTTCCTTCACTGGTTAGTTTACCCTACCTAGATTTAAGATTATTTTTACCTTGAGACTAGCTTTGATAAAGGATGTTTTTACGCTTGAAAACCCTAATTACACATTGATTTAAGGTTAATTTCATCCTAAAACCTCGATTAGAGGTTTTTATATCGAAGGATGTTTTGGGTTAGGGTAATGAGCGTAGAATAGATCTCGTTTTAAGGTTAGAAAGTTTACATATAAACCGCATAACAAACCTTTTGAGGTTTATGTTAAAAGGTTTTTGCTGAGTTAAAATGAACCTTATTTTGCTAACTGGGAAGTAACAAAAGTCACAATCATGGAGACTTTTATGCGATTTCACGACAGAGTATCATCAATCACCTTATGGCCTATGAGAGACATTTCAGAACGGTCATACCTGTGACTCAGGGCCATAGAGAATAGAAGGGCTGGTTCACTCCTTTGAAGAAACTCTTGCCACGCCAATCCTTCTATTTTCTCGAGTGACGTCACTTTGGCGCAAAGCTCGCACTTTTACTTCAAGAACAGAGCGTTCGGCCTTACTAGCTCTAACTAATATTGGAGCGTTTCTTTTTGTGACATATTCTAAGACATTTGTTATTTTCAATAATGATTTTCCTCAGTTTTTGCAGTGAATTTACAAGCATTTAAAACTATTAACGAAATGCCAGTTTGCGCGATTGCAACTTGCAAAAATTCTGATAGAAAAACAAAAGGAAAAAATATAATTTTCCGCGTGTTCCCTAAACTATATAAAGAATAGATTCCGAAATGACACAGTTAATATAAAACAGCAATATGTTTTTTTATCGTTAAGAACTTTTATAAAAATTCATTATCTAAATAGAAACCGCCTCGTTACTTCAAAAAGAAAGGCAGGTGAAAAAAATTAAAAAATGGATAAAGTCAACGAAAATTAAAACGTAAATAAAAAGTATAAATAAAATATATAGTGTATAGTTGAAATTCTCCTAATTTCATGACATATTTTTTAAAGTAGTTATTCTAAATATTTATGATTTTTTAAAAATTATATTCTCTTAAACTTAAATATCTATAAATTATATTATCTTAAATTTAAATATCTATAAACAATTGTAAAATTTCTAATGTCATTATGAACCTAAATTATTATTTTATTTCAGTAATTAGCGTTTAAGGTTGATGTTTCCTAATGATTAAGTATGAACAAATTGCTATTAACGGCATATTTTAAAATCAGGGATTCTATATTTAACTCAACTTATTGTTGTAAAAGAATATGTAGACAAAAAAATGTCGATATATGCTTTCATTTTTCTCAATAAATAAAGTTAAAACTGAATTTTTTAAAATAAAGTATTTATAGTGTCATTTTCGACAACTAGAAAAATATTTTTATAAGTTTAAAATGGTATTTTTTTAATATAATGGCCAAGAAAGTTTTTTTGAACTATGTTTACGAACGGAAATAATGTGTCAATTACGTAAAGTTTGAAAGTTAATAACCAGAAAAAGTCTAACTTATTTTTACAAAGAGAAAGATGCAAAGTTATCATAATATTTTTGCTTGCTATCTCTGAGATCTGTGGACACAGTGACGTCATGAGGAAGGAAATCGTAGCTTCAGCTCTAAGAGCGGAGTGAACTAGCCCTTCTATTCTCTTTAGCCCTGCCTGTGACTGCTGTAATATTTTTGACTCTTTGTGACATCACTGTGACAATCTGGGAGAAGAAGAAGGTTTATGCTTAAGTATTCGGAGCAGTATCTAAAAAAGAGGTGCAGAGTCTTCACTCTTAGATGTGATTACTCTTCACTGTATCCAAGGTCGGATTTACGTATAAGCAAAACAAGCTATAGCTTGGGACCCCGAGATGACAAGGGCCCCCAGATCCTACTTCCCCCCCTTTTTTTAAAGTTTTATTCGGAGCTGGGGCACTCAGAAGCCTAAAATGCACTTTTTTTCTTTTTTACATTGTCGGACATAATAAATATAAATAAATGACTGAATAAAACAAAAAACTTCGTTGTCATTAGTAGGGAACATATCATCTTTCAAGCAATTTGAGTATTAACAAATTATTTATAAATAAACAATTTTTTAGTTTAAAAGGTAAAAAAGTTTTTTTTTGCTCCATCATTCGATCATCAGACTATTTAATATGTTTTTAAGGATCAGAATTCCCTTTTATTTTACTTTAAAATTGTACAAATGATGTATTTAATGCTTTCATGTGATATGCAGCAGTTTTAAATAGCACTTTAAAATATCTAAAAAAGTACAGAAATTGTCAGTTCAAAAAAAAAAAAGAAAATTTAACTAATACTTTTGAATACGAATTTAAATAACTACACACGTTTGTTTTGCTATCCCATTCTATATAGCATTATTTAGAGCAGACAGTTGCGTGTGGGTGTGATGATGACGTAATAAAAGAGGCATACAAAAAAAGCAAATTTCATTTCAGTTAAAATCCTCAATATCATATTTTTAAATTCCTCGAAAATGTAGTAAAAGAGGTATACAAATTAACTGTCGCAAACAAATTAATATTAAGTAAGAACGAAACAAAAATGATATCGAAATATGCTGAATCACTAATGAGACCGGGATGAAAGACATCGAAACCTATTTGATTGAATAGTATAACTAGAAGGTGTTTCTAAAATTCTGAAATCTATCAGGCTTTAATTTTTTTTTTTCTGTCACAAACTTTATCAGTAAATAAAGATAATAAATTCGTTAGACTTCAATATTGGTTCTGTTTTTTCGTTGATTAAATGTTAAACATTAACAGATATTTGTCTTTTGAAACATTTCATTCTATAATAGGATAAATTATTCAACAATTGTAATTATCAAAAAAATAATTGCTAATTGATATAAAGCTTTAGTGTGTTCCATTGATATGTTGAATGCTCGTTTTGGCTGGATGCCCAGGACAGTCGCTCTTTCACATCCTAGCCACTATACACCATCAAGAGCAGAGCTGATACTTCAAACACGCATGACATTTATTCTCTCTGATATTTAATAGACCTTTTAATAAACCCTTATAAGCCAAAAATTTACATAAATAATTAAAAAAAATTTCTTGCACTAAAATTTAACAAATGTACTTAAAATAATTAAAAGGAAAGCAAAAATAATGAAGAAATATTTTCAATATAAACATCGATTAAATAATATCAGCTTACGAAATGTTCTTTTTAATTTAACAAACAGTATTAATATAACGACCCTCACCTGCTCCAGGGACTGCTGGATTGGGTTCAAAATGACAAGGCCAAGGAGTTGAATATTAGTAGTCGTAAACTCGAAGTTGGATCGGCTGTGCAATATAAAATGAACTAACAAATTTGGCCGGGATAGCCTGGTTGATAGGGCGTTGGACTCGTGTTCGTGAGAATGGGAGCTTGAATCCAGCCAGCAGAAGAATACCCATGCATAAAATGGCGACTGGTGCATGTTAAAACTGTCAGGGTCACAAAGTCCTCCTAATTCTCATTTTTAAAAAAAATACATATCTCTGGATACAAATCTAGCAGTTCCCATGTTTTCTGGATTCGGTTCAAAATTACAAGGCCACGGAGTTGAATATTAGTAGTCGTTAACTCGCAATTGGGTCGGTTGTGCAATGACTGTTATAAAATAAACTAATAAATTTGGCTTGGTTAATAAGGCGTTGGACTCGTGTTGGTGAGAGTGGGAGTTTGAATCCAGCCGGCAGAAGAATACCCATGTATAAAATGGTGACTGGAGCATGTTAAAACTGTCGGGGTCACAAAGTCCTCCAAGTTCTCATAACAAATAAATACCTCTGGGTACAAATCTAGCAGTTCCCTTGTCTTCTGGATTCGGTTCAAAATTTCAAGCTTACGGAGTTGAATATTAGTAATCGTTAACTCGCAATTGGGTCGGTTGAGCAATGACTGTTATAAAATAAACTAATAAATTTGGCCTGGCTAATAGGGCGTTGAACTCGTGTTGGTGAGAGTGGGAGTTTGAATCCAGCCGGCAGAAAAATACCCATGTATAAAATGGTGACAGGTGCATGTTAAAACTGTCGGGGTCACAAAGTCCTCCAAGTTCTCATAACAAATAAATACCTCTGGGTACAAATCTAGCAGTTCCCTTGTCTTCTGGATTCGGTTCAAAATTACAAGGCTATGGAGTTGAATATTAGTAGTCGTAAACTCGAAATTGGGTCGGTTGTGCAATGACTGTTATAAAATAAACTAATAAATTTGGCCTGGTTAATAGGGCGTTGGACTCGTGTTGGTGAGAGTGGGAGTTTGAATCCAGCCGGCAGAAGAATACCCATGTATGAAATGGTGACTGGTGCATGTTAAATATGTCAGGATCACAAAGTCCTCCAGGTTCTCATAACAAATAAATACCTCTTGGTACAAATCTAGCAGTTCCCTTGTCTTCTGGATTCGGTTCAAAACTACAAGGCCACGGAGTTGAATATTAGTAGTTGTTAACTCGCTATTGGGTCGGTTGTGCAATGACTGTTATAAAATAAACTAATAAATTTGGTCTGGTTAATAGGGCGTTGAACTCGTCTTGGTGAGAGTGGGAGTTTGAATCCTGCCGGCAGAAGAATACCCCTGATTAAAATGGTGACTGGTGCATGTTAAAACTGTCAGGGTCACAAAGTCCTCCTAATTCTCATAACAAATAAGTACCTCTGGATACAAATCTAGCAGTTCCCTTGTCTTCTGGATTCGGTTCAAAATTACAAGGCTACGGAGTTGAATATTAGTAGTCGTTAACTCGAAATTGGGTCGGTTGCGCAATGACTGTTATAAAATAAACTAATAAATTTGGCCTGGTTAATAGGGCGTTGGACTCGTGTTGGTGTGAGTGGGAGCTTCAATCCAGCCGGCAGAAGAATACCCATGTATAAAATGGTGACTGGTGCATGTTAAAACTGTCGGGGTCACAAAGTTCTCCAAATTCTCATAACAAATAAATACCTCTGGGTTCAAATCTAGCAGTTCCCTTGTCTTCTGGATTCGGCTCAAAATTACAAGGCCACGGAGTTGAATATTAGTAATCCTTAACTCGCAATTGGGTCAGTTGTGCAATGACTGTTATAAAATAAACTAATAAATTTGGCCTGGTTAATAGGGCGTTGAACTCGTGTTGGTGAGAGTGGGAGTTTGAATCCAGCCGGCAGAAGAATACCCCTGATTAAAATGGTGACTGGTGCATGTTAAAACTGTCAGGGTCACAAAGTCCTCCAAATTCTCATAACAAATAAACACCTCTGGGTACAAATCTAGCAGTTCCCTTGTCTTCTGGATTCGGTTCAAAATTACAAGGCCACGGAGTTGAATATTAGTAATCCTTAACTCGCAATTGGGTCAGTTGTGCAATGACTGTTATAAAATTAACTAATAAATTTGGCCTGGTTAATAGGGCGTTGAACTCGTGTTGGTGAGAGTGGGAGTTTGAATCCAGCCGGCAGAAGAATACCCCTGATTAAAATGGTGACTGATGCATGTTAAAACTGTCAGGGTCACAAAGTCCTCCAAATTCTCATAACAAATAAATACCTCTGGGAACAAATCTAGCAGTTCCCTTGTCTTCTGGATTCGGTTCAAAATTACAAGGCTACGGAGTTGAATATTAGTAGTCGTTAACTCGAAATTGGGTCGGTTGCGCAATGACTGTTATAAAATAAACTAATAAATTTGGCCTGGTTAATAGGGCGTTGGACTCGTGTTGGTGTGAGTGGGAGCTTCAATCCAGCCGGCAGAAGAATACCCATGTATAAAATGGTGACTGGTGCATGTTAAAACTGTCGGGGTCACAAAGTTCTCCAAATTCTCATAACAAATAAATACCTCTGGGTTCAAATCTAGCAGTTCCCTTGTCTTCTGGATTCGGCTCAAAATTACAAGGCCACGGAGTTGAATATTAGTAATCCTTAACTCGCAATTGGGTCAGTTGTGCAATGACTGTTATAAAATAAACTAATAAATTTGGCCTGGTTAATAGGGCGTTGAACTCGTGTTGGTGAGAGTGGGAGTTTGAATCCAGCCGGCAGAAGAATACCCCTGATTAAAATGGTGACTGGTGCATGTTAAAACTGTCAGGGTCACAAAGTCCTCCAAATTCTCATAACAAATAAACACCTCTGGGTACAAATCTAGCAGTTCCCTTGTCTTCTGGATTCGGTTCAAAATTACAAGGCCACGGAGTTGAATATTAGTAATCCTTAACTCGCAATTGGGTCAGTTGTGCAATGACTGTTATAAAATAAACTAATAAATTTGGCCTGGTTAATAGGGCGTTGAGCTCGTGTTGGTGAGAGTGGGAGTTTGAATCCAGCCGGCAGAAGAATACCCCTGATTAAAATGGTGACTGGTGCATGTTAAAACTGTCAGGGTCACAAAGTTCTCCAAATTCTCATAACAAATAAATACCTCTGGGTTCAAATCTAGCAGTTCCCTTGTCTTCTGGATTCGGCTCAAAATTACAAGGCCACGGAGTTGAATATTAGTAATCCTTAACTCGCAATTGGGTCAGTTGTGCAATGACTGTTATAAAATAAACTAATAAATTTGGCCTGGTTAATAGGGCGTTGAACTCGTGTTGGTGAGAGTGGGAGTTTGAATCCAGCCGGCAGAAGAATACCCCTGATTAAAATGGTGACTGGTGCATGTTAAAACTGTCAGGGTCACAAAGTCCTCCAAATTCTCATAACAAATAAACACCTCTGGGTACAAATCTAGCAGTTCCCTTGTCTTCTGGATTCGGTTCAAAATTACAAGGCCACGGAGTTGAATATTAGTAATCCTTAACTCGCAATTGGGTCAGTTGTGCAATGACTGTTATAAAATAAACTAATAAATTTGGCCTGGTTAATAGGGCGTTGAGCTCGTGTTGGTGAGAGTGGGAGTTTGAATCCAGCCGGCAGAAGAATACCCCTGATTAAAATGGTGACTGGTGCATGTTAAAACTGTCAGGGTCACAAAGTCCTCCTAATTCTCATAACAAATAAGTACCTCTGGATACAAATCTAGCAGTTCCCTTGTCTTCTGGATTCGGTTCAAAATTACAAGGCTACGGAGTTGAATATTAGTAGTCGTTAACTCGAAATTGGGTCGGTTGCGCAATGACTGTTATAAAATAAACTAATAAATTTGGCCTGGTTAATAGGGCGTTGGACTCGTGTTGGTGTGAGTGGGAGCTTCAATCCAGCCGGCAGAAGAATACCCCTGATTAAAATGGTGACTGATGCATGTTAAAACTGTCAGGGTCACAAAGTCCTCCAAATTCTCATAACAAATAAATACCTCTGGGAACAAATCTAGCAGTTCCCTTGTCTTCTGGATTCGGTTCAAAATTACAAGGCTACGGAGTTGAATATTAGTAGTCGTTAACTCGAAATTGGGTCGGTTGCGCAATGACTGTTATAAAATAAACTAATAAATTTGGCCTGGTTAATAGGGCGTTGGACTCGTGTTGGTGTGAGTGGGAGCTTCAATCCAGCCGGCAGAAGAATACCCATGTATAAAATGGTGACTGGTGCATGTTAAAACTGTCGGGGTCACAAAGTTCTCCAAATTCTCATAACAAATAAATACCTCTGGGTTCAAATCTAGCAGTTCCCTTGTCTTCTGGATTCGGCTCAAAATTACAAGGCCACGGAGTTGAATATTAGTAATCCTTAACTCGCAATTGGGTCAGTTGTGCAATGACTGTTATAAAATAAACTAATAAATTTGGCCTGGTTAATAGGGCGTTGAACTCGTGTTGGTGAGAGTGGGAGTTTGAATCCAGCCGGCAGAAGAATACCCCTGATTAAAATGGTGACTGGTGCATGTTAAAACTGTCAGGGTCACAAAGTCCTCCAAATTCTCATAACAAATAAACACCTCTGGGTACAAATCTAGCAGTTCCCTTGTCTTCTGGATTCGGTTCAAAATTACAAGGCCACGGAGTTGAATATTAGTAATCCTTAACTCGCAATTGGGTCAGTTGTGCAATGACTGTTATAAAATAAACTAATAAATTTGGCCTGGTTAATAGGGCGTTGAGCTCGTGTTGGTGAGAGTGGGAGTTTGAATCCAGCCGGCAGAAGAATACCCCTGATTAAAATGGTGACTGGTGCATGTTAAAACTGTCAGGGTCACAAAGTCCTCCAAATTCTCATAACAAATAAATACCTCTGGGAACAAATCTAGCAGTTCCCTTGTCTTCTGGATTCGGTTCAAAATTACAGGGCCACGAAGTTGAATATTAGTAGTCCTTAACTCGAAATTGGGTCAGTTGTGCAATGACTGTTATAAAATAAACTAATAAATTTGGCCTGGTTTATAGGGCGTTGAACTCGTGTTGGTGAGAGTGGGAGTTTGAATTCAGCCGGCAGAAGAATACCCATGTATAAAATGGTGACTGGTGCATGTTAAAACTGTCGGGGTCACAAAGTCCTCCAAATTCTCATAACAAATAAATGCCTCTAGGTGCAAAACTAGCAGTTCCCTTGTCTTCTGGATTTGGTTCAAAATTACAGGGCCACGGAGTTGAATATAAGTAGTCCTTAACTCGCAATTGGGTCAGTTGTGCAATGACTGTAATAAAATAAACTAATAAATTTGGCCTGGTTAATAGGGCGTTGAACTCGTGTTGGTGAGAGTGGGAGTTTGAATCCAGCCGGCAGAAGAATACCCCTGATTAAAATGGTGACTGGTGCATGTTAAAACTGTCAGGGTCACAAAGTCCTCCAAATTCTCATAACAAATAAATACCTCTGGGAACAAATCTAGCAGTTCCCTTGTCTTCTGGATTCGGTTCAAAATTACAGGGCCACGAAGTTGAATATTAGTAGTCCTTAACTCGAAATTGGGTCAGTTGTGCAATGACTGTTATAAAATAAACTAATAAATTTGGCCTGGTTTATAGGGCGTTGAAGTCGTGTTGGTGAGAGTGGGAGTTTGAATTCAGCCGGCAGAAGAATACCCATGTATAAAATGGTGACTGGTGCATGTTAAAACTGTCGGGGTCACAAAGTCCTCCAAATTCTCATAACAAATAAATGCCTCTAGGTGCAAAACTAGCAGTTCCCTTGTCTTCTGGATTTGGTTCAAAATTACAGGGCCACGGAGTTGAATATAAGTAGTCCTTAACTCGCAATTGGGTCAGTTGTGCAATGACTGTAATAAAATAAACTAATAAATTTGGCCCGGTTAATAGGGCGTTGGACTCGTGTTGGTGAGAGTGGGAGTTTGATTCCAGCCGGCAGAAGAATACCCATGTATAAAATGCTGACTGGTGCATGTTTAAACTGTCGGGGTCACAAAGTCCTCCAAATTCTCATAACAAATAAATTCCTCTGGGTACAAAACTAGCAGTTCCCTTGTCTTCTGGATTCGGTTCAAAATTACAAGGCCACGAAGTTGAATATTAGTAGTCCTTAACTCGCAATTGGGTCGGTTGTGCAATGACTGTTATAAAATAAACTAATAAATTTGGCCTGGTTAATAGGGCGTTGAACTCGTGTTGGTGAGAGTGGGAGTTCGAATCCAGCCGGCAGAAGAATACCCATGTATAAAATGGTGACTGGTGCATGTTAAAACCTTCGGGGTCACAAAGTCCTCCAAATTCTCATAACAAATTAATGCCTCTAGGTACAAAACTAGCAGTTCCCTTGTCTTCTGGATTCGGTTCAAAATTACAGGGCCACGGAGTTGAATATAAGTAGTCCTTAACTCGCAATTGGGTCAGTTGTGCAATGACTGTAATAAAATAAACTAATAAATTTGGCCCGGTTAATAGGGCGTTGGACTCGTGTTGGTGAGAGTGGGAGTTTGATTCCAGCCGGCAGAAGAATACCCATGTATAAAATGGTGACTGGTGCATGTTTAAACTGTCGGGGTCACAAAGTCCTCCAAATTCTCATAACAAATAAATACCTCTGGGTACAAATCTAGCAGTTCCCTTGTCTTCTGGATTCGGTACAAAATTACAAGGCCACGGAGTTGAATATTAGTAGCTGAATTTTTCTCTGTTCTGCTACTTTCGCTATGTATCTATAATTTCAACTCATCTCTCTCAAGATTCAGAGGATAAAATTGAGAATCATTAGATCCAACTGAACTCCGTGACAGAGGGGGATCTGTTACGTAGAGATAGCGGGTCTCACCGTAAACCTGGTGTCTCTGTAATGTACTTATGTGTACTATTTGTTCTTAAATTTTGACTTATGAGCCACCTCTCTCATGATCAAATATAGTAGTAATATTTTTGATCCCATCAAATACTCAAAATACTTTCCAAACAAATAGGGTCGGATTTAAAAACACCCTGCACTCAGTATTAATATAGTGATCCGTTCAAAATTGATACATCACTGTATAATATAAAAATTTTTATAAAATTTTGAATTAAGTAATTTTAGATGTCAAATTTCAAACAATATTTTTTGACAAATTAAAATTTAAATATTCGAATATATTTTTTGAAAAATTAAAATTTAAAATTAAGGTTTTTTTAAAATATTCTACCACAATTCGGCTGCTTGAACATTATTCCATCTATCGAATATTTTCCATCGATCTATCGAATATTTTTCCAACCAACTTCCTTTTGTTTTCAATATTCGAACCCACTCCCTTTTTTATCAGTACTCGAATCGGATATCATTTGGAGAGCTTTCAAGCCCACTCTCTTTTGAACAAATCTCCAACCCGCAATCTTTTTTATCGGTACTAGAATCCACTGATTTTTACCAGTTCTCGAACTCGCTATCATTGATTCAATACTGGTTTCTGCTATGATTTGATCATTACTTGTATCCACTATCTTTTATCGGTACAACGGAGGAAGTGGCACACCCTCTGAAGGTCGGTGAACACAACTGCAACAGGGTGCCGTGTGATGCATATAAAGAAATAAAAATACATAGAAATAAAAAAATTGGAAAAATGAAATTTTAAAACACCAAAATTTTTTAAATGTTAGATTGTAATTTTTTTCAAAGCATTTAAAATACTTGAAATTTAATTTTTTTTACTGCCTTATTACAATTTATTCATTTGTATATATACATTTTTTAAGAAACGAAGACAAAAAAAAATTGCCCCGCAGTGGACTGATCTTTGAGACACGGCTCCCAGTAGATCACCGAAGTCAAGCATCACTGGCTGCAGTCAGTTTGCGGGTGGGTGACCACATGGATCAGTCTGCGTAGGGACAAAGGGTGTGCGGTGTGGGTCCTCGTTGAACTGTTCTATCGTAAAGTGCTCGACTTCGCGTGCAACCTTCGGGATACCGAAGCGGGGGTGCCATCCCCTCTGCCGATGATCAAAATGGTTTTCCAGACAGTCGCCAATAGCCCATTGTGCAGCTCCAGTGCAGCGTAAATGAATTACAAAAAAATTTAATATACTGTTTCCTCAAAAGAAAGTAAGGTTACATGAGGTCGCAAGTTAACTGGACACACCAGGATATGTTATGAGTCTATCTCTGCATGTTTTATTTGTCTTATAGTGGTAATGATTGTAAGACACAGTTCCCAGTAGATTACCGAAGTCTTAATCATAAATAGTAGGAAAAAACAACAAAATACACCCCACATTTATCTCTTTAATACTGAGATCAAACCAGTGAAACACGTTAAATACCTCGGCGTCACGATCTCATATAATTTGAGCTGGAGTACTCACTTAAACGACATAATTAAAAGAGCCAGACGAGCGTTTTTTGCGCTCAAAGTCCTCCAGCATAAGAATTCAAAGCTTGATCTAGCAAATAAAAGAGCTATTTATATACAAGCGATTCGATCAATTCTTACGAATGCTTGCCCAGCCCTCACTACTATAAGCAACAACCTGAAAAAGAAGCTATCTACAACTGAAGGTAAATTTTTACGCACAATGACTGGCACCCCAAGGGCGATTAGCAATAGATTACTCAGAAAAGACTTAAACATTGATGATATCAATTGCTTTATAGCCAAATTGACCACAAAATTTTATAGCGACGCAAAAACATGCACCACATCAGATTTCAATAAGTTGTTCGATATTGATATAATCCGTGATAATTCGACTTTCAGCCCAATTACCGCCTTTTTATGCTAAGACTGCATACTATCAAAATACTATTCACTTTATCATACAACTCTACTCAAGGGGATCTCCCCATTCCAAAGATGATTTTCACTTCAAAACTAAAGATTTACTTCATTAAGGACTTGATTTGTCGTTACAACATACTACAACTTCAAAGATATTTAGGACCTCCTTAGAATACGACAAGGCAGAATCGATGAATCGGTTAGTGGCTCCGAGATAACCCCAATATCCAGCATCCAGTAGATCACCGAAGTCTTGCATTTCTGGCAGCGGTTAGGGAGAGGGGGAGGTGACAACAGGAGGGACCGAGGGTGTGCCGGTCCTCGTTGAACTGTTCTACTGTAGAGTGCTCGATTGCAACAAGTTAAAAGATATTTTGTCAAACTTTTGGTTAATTTAAGTATTTTGTTAACAACCCCATTACATGTTTTGCACCGTTCTTTTAGCAAAGTAAAAGCTACGAAAACCTATTTAAGATCTACAAAGGCACAAGAGAGTTCTTAAGTAATAATTTCTATCAGAAAAACAATTGATTTTGAAGAGTCTATAAAACTATTTGCGTCTGCTAAAGTACGAAAAAATACATTTTAATGTTCATGCTTATATGTATTTATGTCATAAAAGATTACATTCATTAAAAATATTACTTTTATAGATATTTATATTTGAGTATTTGAGGTGATAATCTTCATTCATTTAACTGACAGATTTCTTTTTTTTTAAACCTTGAAATCATTCATTGTTATTCATTTTCATTATGTCTTTCTTAGATCACCATTCAGGGTTGATTTCAATTTTCTAATCATCTGGTATTAATATTGTAATTTAAAATATAAAAAGCAATTTTATACAGCGTATAACGACACCTTATTTACTAAAAACAAAAGCAAATTTTCTACTATAAAGCCAAGTAAAAAAAGCTCTTAAAATCTGGTATTTCATAAAATTTTAGTAGTTTTTGTTATTATTTTTGTGGATTTTATATGGAATAAATTCTGAATCCGATAAATGATTTTTCTTTAAATACTTACAACTGTGGTAATAATATTTTATAAATACTTTTATCAGTTTTTTTAAACTTATTCAATCCTAACTATGGAAACCGTTAACAATTCGAAAAGCTAAATTAGATTTATTGTTCATTCTATTTGATATGTATTTATTTATAAATCAGTTTTTTGTACATAAATTATTTGTATCTGTCAAATTGTTACGTAAGCTGATTTCTTAAAAGACTGAGTACTCTGTAATTACTTATAAGTAAACCTAGTTTTAAGCACTATATAAAAATTTCTCAAACATTTCATAGCAAAATTTGCCAATATTCTCAGAGGCATTTATAGCATCAGATATATTTAACATAGATTCCCAAATATTGCGTATTAATATTTCTAAGCATTTATTTCATACTGCAATGATTATTTTTCAGGCTATTTTATATATTGTACATTCATTGTTTCACTCACTATTTTACAGGTATTTATATTGAATGTTTATCAAAGTGCGACTCAAAATTAATGACTAATGATTATGTTATCAGGGCCTGATCTGGACATCAGGGAATCTCCACTTGTTGTAACTTTAAACCAAATTTACTTGTTATTTATTTACAAAATGCCTTTAAGTTATATATGACATAAGTGAATAGTAAATATTAGTAAATTTGCGGTTATATTTCTTTTAATTTTCGCTAACTCATAATTCTAATACGAGGGTTGCTATTTATATTTCTGGCCTAATAATGAAAAAACAAATATGTAGGATCGAAATTGGTTTTATTGTTCATCAAAATATTCTCCATGATGATCAATACACTTTTGCATGCGTTTGAACCAATTTTCAAAGCACTTTTTCCAGTCCGATTGAGGTAACTCCAAAACATGCGTTTTGAATGCATCAACCGCTTCTTCGGGGGTCGAAAATCGTTGTCCACGTAATTTATTTTTGATGTGTGGGAATAAAAAGAAGTCATTGGGTGCCAAATCAGGGCTGTACGGCGGATGACCCATTAGTTCGATCTTTCGCTCCGTCAGAAATGCCTTTGTTTGAGTCGATGTGTGAGAGCTCGCATTGCATGATGAAGAATGATTCGCCTGTTCTTCTGCTTTTTTCGAATTTCTCCGATGACTTCTGGCAAACAAATGGTCATGTACCATGCAGAATTGACCGTCCTGCATTGCTCAAACGCCACTGTTGCCACATGACCGTTAATGCCGAAGAAACAGGCAATCATTTGTTTCGATGTGCTTCTTCCTCGAACATTTTTTGTTGGTTTTGCCTCGTCTTGGAAGATCCATACAGTTGATTGCTGTTTTGTTTCCAGCTCATATGCATAGATCCATGATTCGTCACCTGTGTAGATGTTATACACAGCCTTTGATGTACCTTGAACGTATTTTTCCAACATTTCCTTGCACCAATCGACACGAGCCTTTTTTGAGCGTTTGTCAGATTATGCGGGATCCAACGCGAACAAATTTTTTCCATCTTTTCTGGCACAACAACGGATTTTGGACGACCTGCACGGGATTCGTCCTGGATCGAACATCGACCACGATTAAATTCGTTATACCAATTTTTTACAGTGCTGTAGGATGGCGCTTTATCGCTGAATAAAGAATTAAGTTCATCGAAGCACTCTTGTCTTGACAATCCACGTCGAAAGTTATGAAAAATAATGGCACGAAAATGTTCTCGATTCAATTCCATTTTTTGAAAGAGAAGAACTTTTCAATTTACTGTCAACAACACAAATGAAGCTATAATGGTAAATCGTCTGCTGAATTTATGTTTAAAAATATCAAACTTTCGATTAAAATCGTCTGCGGTCGCCTAGCAACACTTACTGTTGCCAAGGCCAAAAATATAAATAGCAACCCTCGTATTAAGTACAATAAAGATTGAAATGTGTGAATGAAATTTCATTTCTATTAAAAAAAATATTCTGCTAAAGCAAAAAGTATGGAAATAAAAATGAGGAATATTTTTGGGTTTCATCAATTTTATCTTTTTCTTAAAAAATAGAGCACTAAAATTAAACTTTTAAAAGAATCACCGAATAAACTAAAAATCTAGAGTTGAAGACATTTTAAATCTAACATGAAATGAAATAAATTGTCATTTAAAACGATATTCTAAAAATTAAAAAGTAGAATTGATTTTTTTTGTGATACCAACGTTGCTAAACTAAAAAGAAGATTTTCCATTTTAATAATAAATTCTGTATTTCGATTTTAATGTAAAACTAGGAACCTTTCTGATGGTGCAATTTCTTATCAATGAGAAACTATTTCAGTAAAACCACCTTGTACTTTGTTACAAAGAGAAGAAAACCACGGAAACTTTCTTAGTTAGACTAACGATTTATAGACTAGCGATTTTCTTAGTTACACTAAACGAAATATATAACGTCACTGGTTGAAAATTGAATTTATAAAACTTAAGAGCAACAAAAAAAAAACACATTTTATGTAGAAAATTCAATTTATACTTACCGCTTACTTATTACATTCATACGTGCTTCAGTTTAATTATAAGCGTGAATGATTTCAAAATATATTTAAATATTCTCAAATGAGCTTCTTTTTAAGTTATGAAACCTTTACACAGGTTTTAACAGCTTTATAGGTGTGTGTTCTTTCGTAAAAATAGTAAGATTTTTAGAACTTGATGAGAGTGTGTTTCTTATTTATGAAATTCAATGAATTATTTCATGTAATAAGTGCTTAAAAAATTTTTTTTTGTGTTTGCAGCTAGCACATTGTAAAAAATTGCTGTAATTTTTGCAGCAAATTACCATGCATTTTTTTTACAGTACCGGTGTTGTAACGATAAATGAACCTGGTTGGCAGAACGCTGGACTTCATGAGAACGGGAATTTAGCCATTCGAAGACTCTCTGTGTAGTAAATAGTGACTGATGCAAGTTAAATCTATCGAGTCACACAGTTCCCATAAACAATTATACCTCTGAGGGTACTGAATTGGAGATTGATCGTTCTCTGGATCAGGTCAAAAATTACGATCTGTGGAAGAATGAATGGATGTATGAATATGTTCACCCTGTAAGCGGGTGTGACGTATGGGTGTGGCAGAAGTCAAATTCTTGGTCATAGATGGCGCCACTAAAAAACAAGAACAATCGCACACTTTGCTTTAATTGCCTACGACAACAGCAACAACGAAAAATGAAAATGCTTTTTGCTGTAAAATCGATTGTTTTTATCACTTGTGCCAGGTAACCCCCATCAGTGCCGACTGAAATCATTTGTTGCCATTTTCAGTTGGTTGAAGAACATTCGATGTGTTTAGCACTTCTCTTTCTTTTCATACTATTAATTAAATTTTATGTTAATTTCTTAAAATGTTTTAAGAAGAAATACGCAATAAGTAAAATTAACAATAAGGGGATCAAACTTTTGACCTCTCCCCTCACCAAACTTTGGAACTCTATTTTCTAGATTGCAGCAATCCCCTTTATTTTGGGAGTCAATAATCATAATCGGTAGAAAAATTGTTATTCAGAGAAAATACGTTATTGCATCTGATTTCGTAACCTAAAGTATCATCTGCACTAACTAATTAACAGATTTAAGACCACCCCCACTCCTTGAACTATTAACTTGTACAAGAACTTAAAAATGCTGTCATTAGATCATAAGTTATTCAAGATGTTTCGCTTATTTATTTTTTTACGCACTGTTCATTACTTTAATTCTATTATAACAAGATGCTCCACACTATACACAGTTCTACTATAACAAGATGCTTTACAAGATGCTCAAAAATAACAGTGAAAACGGGTAAAACCGAAAAACGCAACGCGCAAGTGCACAGAAACTTGTTTCTTCCGCATAGATTTCCACATGAAAAAAGCTTCCTAATCTTTTCCGCTGGAGAGTTTTATTTAAAATACTTCTATAGAAAAAGAATGGAGTTCGATCTGGAAAAGGTCGTCAACTTTATTTCAATGCAACTATTATAAAAATATTTATCTATTAGAATTGATAGATAAATATTTTATGTAATATGTATAGTTTTACTCGGCCATATAGGCAGAGGGGGTAAGATTGTTCCTGAATTCCAGTGGCGCCATATATGGCCAAGAATTTGACTTCTGCCACACCTGCTTATAGGGCTGACCCATTCATACATCTACAGATCATAATTTTGACCAGAACCGGAGAACTATCAATCTACAATTGAGTACCCCCAGACGTATTGATTTTTTATGAGAACATGGAGTACTTCGCGATCCAACAGATTTAACGTGCAACAGTCACGATTTTACTTCACCGGCCGGCTGGATTCGAACTCCCGTTTTCAAAAACGTGAGTCCAGCGCCCTACATGCCAAGCTATCTCGGCCTTGTATAATATGTATCTACTATTACTATGGAAAGCTCCCCAATCGGTGCTCAGGGGGTAATTTTGAAGTTGACAGTTAGGTCCGGCAGGAGTGTCTTCTAACGTTTGAGCTTTAAATTTGGAGTGGATTGGTTCATAACAGCGAAAATTATCGGAATTCTCCCAACACTGTTTTGAGTCGTAATGGCCCAGTGGCTAAGGCAACAAACTGTCATTCCGAAGAGTTAAGGTTCGATTTCCAGAGGCGGTTTGAAGCCCACTCAATTAGATCGATGGGCATCAGTTGATGCGTAAAGTAAAGGGGGCCTGTGCTTACCACATTGCCACAATTATGCCGTCAGTCACGAAATACTGCAGTCTTATCCCCCATGGCCCACTACGGGCTGTTGTGAGAACTTTATACTTGACCATCACTCCCACCACTAAAATTTTAATTGAACGATGCATTTAAAATATTATGTAAAACATTGTGTAAAATTAAAAAGAAAACTGAGAAACTATTAATATTGAACTATCGGTAGTTTTAAGCAATGTAGATGCGGAAATAATTACATTTTCCACACAAGGTGATGAAAAAAATCCAATTCGAACGTGCTTAAAATTTCAAAAGTAATTGATAAATAGTAAAATATTTTTCTGAAATTATTTAAAAACAGGAACAGAGAAAGAATCATCTTCCAATATAAAACGATCCGTGAAAATTGTAATATAATTTTATTTTATCCTACAAGACAAAAATGTTTAAATTAATGTTATATTTAGTAAATAAGTAAAACTACTTTCTTTGAAAATATATTCTGATTCAATGCGATGAAAGAGGGATGGAAAGAATAAAATTAACAATTAGCTGCTCAAGCACTCAAATTAACAAAATTGGGGTTATTCCTTATAATTTGAGTCAAAAATTCGTCGTAAACGACGATCTCTAGAACACCGATTCCCAAAACGTGTTCCGTGTAAGGCCGAGAGTTAAGACAATTCAATTAAATTGAGCCGTGATGGGTCAGGGGATAGAGCTTTTCAATGAGGTGAACCGGATTCGAATCCCCTCGATGGCTGGTCGATACGAATTCCACATGCTGCTTGCTGACGTAGAATATCCACAATGGTAAATGGATCATGGGTTAGACTCCCCTTGCGGTTAGGCTAACTGTGGGAGGCTTTCTTCTCCATGTAACGCAAACGCGGGTTAGTTCCATAGAAAAGTCCTCCATGAAGACAAATTTCTTCCAATACTTGATCCAGGAGTTCACTTGTCTTCTGGATTTTGTTCAAAATGACAAGGCTACGGAACATTAGAAGTGAGGTACAAATGGGTCGGCTATTCAACGACGGTTATAAAATAAAAATCAATTAAAGTAGTAACAATTTTAGAAACCTAATATTATATCGAATCATTATTTATTTCAAATTCAGTTTATTTTCAGTTCATGCATAAACTAAATATAATAGTCCAGAAAAATTCAACCATCTGACATAACACCTAATTTTAAAATTGTTTGAACTATAACAAAAATCAATTCAAAATTATTTTTTTGTTTATTAAATCGGTGTTCCCCCACTTAGAAAAAAATTGGAAAACGCAGCTCGTAATGGAAAATATGTTTTCTTATGCAGCGTTTAATAAAATATTTATAATTCACTTAAACTATTAAGATAACACTGTGTGACAATCTTTAGATCAAAAAATTTTTTGTTTATTCTATATATATGTTACTGTGAATGACCGAAATCGGTGGTTGTCTACTTTCACCCTTGAATGTCAACAATCACATAGTCGCTTTGATGAATGTCTGAAATATTTGTTATATCCAATTTTATAATAATTTATTCGCTGATATTATTTGATAGAATTACATTTATTCGATAGTTTAATACTTACTGACGATAGATTAGAAGAAACATCAGTGTTTGGAGTTTCGGTCATATGTATACCGGGCAATGGTACTTGACGTTAAAAAAATATCATGTAGGGTATACCGGGCAGTGGCACTGAACCTTAAAAAAACATCCGTGTCGGATATACCGGGCAGTGAGACTAGATCTAGTAAGACTAGGTCTTTGGTAAATGTCCGAAATATATATACTAGGTCTAGTTAAGTGCCACTGCCCGGTATACCCTACACTGATATTTTTTAAGGTCAAGTTCCATTGCCCGGTACTCCAAACACTGATGTTTCTTCTAATCTATCGTCAGTAAGTATTAAAATATCGAATTGTGCCGAAATAGCTCAGTTGGGAGAGCGTTAGATTGAAGATCTAAAGGTCCCTGGTTCGATCCCGGGTTTCGGCATTGCTCTGCGCCGGCCAGGTGGTCGAGCGGTTAGCGTGCCTGACTGCGAAGCCATAGGCTGCGGGTTCGAATCCCGCTCTGGGCATGGATGTTTCTCTCTCTCTCTCTCTTTGTGTTGTCCTCTGTTGTGTGTGTGTATGATGTGTGACTGTGGCCCACCCTATAAACGGGTTTGTGGCAGTGTGGCGTGGGCAGTGTTGCTCGCCTCCGTGACTTTGGTTCACAGGTGCCCACTGGGTAACGCGAAATGAGCAACAATTCTGGTATAGTATAGGCAAAAGATTCAAATTCCGTGCCTGCCATTGGAAAAAAAATATATCGAATTAATGTAATTATATCAAATAAATATTATAACATCAACGCATAAATTAATATAAAATTGGATATAACAAATATTTCGGACATTCACCAAAGCGACTATGTGATTGTTGACATTCACAGGTGAAAGTCGACATTCTCCAGATTTCGGTCATTCACAGTAACATATATGGATTTTTATTTATGCTTGGAATTTTTATTGGGCTCCATATACCCTTTTAAATACGGCGGTTTCCGTGATGAAAAGCCGAATGAAAAGCTTTTTCTTATAATATTAATGGACTCTTAGCAATTTTCTTAAGTTGCGAAATTAGACAAGAAAACGTGTTTTCTCAGAATAAACATTCCACTTCTTCGCATTCGGATTAATGTCGTTCAAATATAGAGAGTAGCTTCAATCTAGGAATTATGGTCCGAATATATTGGTCAGGAGGGCAGTCTAAAGGTTGGAATCTTTTTGAACGAAATGTATCGAATAATTCTTCAAATTTTAAAAATACGAATTTTTCTAAAATTTGATATTTTGTAAAATATTTGACCCATTTTGCTTAAATTTTTAAGTAATAAAAATAATTAACATTTTATAAAAACCTACTTTCTGATAAAGATTTTTCCTAAACGTGAAATTACACAACTTTTAAAATGTCGACACAGAGTATTTCCATTTTTTCACTATGACAGAAATCCTAGCCCAATAAAGGTTTCCAAATAACGTCTACATTTGGCCTATCGCCTCCCTCCCTCTAAATGTTAACTGCCATCTTCCTTAACTCTATTTTCTGTATATTTATTTTTTTAAGAAGATATACATATATTTATTTTAATTGAATTCGTTGATAATTAAAATTTGAAAACTCTATTGTTTATCTTAACAATGAATTTTTTGTGCTTTCAGTTAAATCATGAATTTTCGTCAGAGATCCGCATTCAAGAAAATTCTTTGTTCTGAGAGAATCTGGCCGACAGATCTTCGCTTAATTTTAATTTGTTTTATATAATTCATAACTCTTCATCTGAACGATTGGTTTCGTATAAATTTTCTATTTCTATATTCGCTAACTTTTTATCATTAATTTAATTTATTTCCCTTTTAATATTCATCGCCCCCAGTTTGTGAACCACTGTCTTAATGCATGCGATGGGCATCATTATTTTTACAAGGAGAATAAAGGCTACACTGTCCGGTTTATTCTTGTCTGCTATAACCAACACTTCCTGGCGTGACAACCCGGGGGGGGGGGCAGAGGGAACAGTCTGAAAATTAAGTGAGAGGATGAAGGAAATATTTCGCCCCTCCTGAAATTTGAACATTAGCTGCCAAAATAAAAACTTTTTTTTTTCTATTTTGAAGTTATTTTCCAAAGAATATCCTTATATTCTTTTGAAACTTAATTAAAGGGTCAATAATGAGTCTGGCCCCTTCTGAAATTAGAAATAGAGAAAAAAAAAGCCTTTTTTTTCCAACTTCAAAGCGATCTTTTACGTAAAAAACGATTCCTCTGAAATTTAAGTAAGGAAGCGAATAACGTGCTTCCCCGCTTCTGAAATTTAGATATTCATTAAAATAATATCAAGTTAAATTGATAATTTCAACAAAAAAAAATCAACTTTGAAGTTATTTTTTAAGTTTTAAGCTTTATTTCACTCGGAACTTTAAATGAGAGGGCGAATAATTGGCTTCGCTCCTTCTGAACATTAGACATTTGTGAAAATAAAACAAAATTAAATTGGTTATTTTTTTAAAAAAAAGAACTTTTTTACTTCAATTTAGAAGCTATTTTTCGACAAGAAATCTTTCTTCTGAAATTTAGTTTAAGGGCCAATGAAGTGTTTCGCTCTTTTTGAAATTTAGACATTAAAACAAATAATGTGTCAAATTTAATTAACAAACTTACTAGAGAAGAAAAGAATTTTCCACTTGACAAGTGAAAAAACTTGACTTTCTTCTGAAATTAAGGTAAGCGGGCGAATAACAGGCTTCGTTATTTCTGAAATAAAAACATTCATGAAAATAAAGTTAAATTGGTAATTCCAGAAAAAAAAATTTTTTTTTCCAATTTTGAAACTTTATTTTCGCTAGACAAATACTTTTTTTTCTTTACATCCGTTAAACCTTTTTATGTTATTAAATGAAAGAAACTCTTTTAAAAGCAAAATACGCCCCCCACGAACAATTTAATTCCTTGAATTAAAATATTTGATTGGCATTTATGTTGCCCAATAAAATAATCATCTATTTTTTACTTCAATTCAAGAGCATTTTAATTAATTTTAAAATGCACTTTTGTGTTACGTAATGTGATTAAAAAAAATATCACGTTTCCCCAATATTTATATTTTTTCAAATCTATTTTTTGATTTAATACTTACTTCACCTTTTCAAAGTAAGATTTTGGTATTCTTCTGCTTTGAAATAAATTTTTTTTAAAGACTTTTAATTTGAAGCAACATGTTACTTTAGTTGACAGATAAAAAGTAGTGCATTTGAAACATGGTTGTTTAATTTAAAATAACCATAATTGCCATCAGTCAAAAAAAGTTGTGTATCTCTTTTCTCATATCTATCAGATAAATTTTATTTCAAAGTGGTAAGTGCATACAATGTTCTGATTTCGCACTTTTTCTAAACTCCACCTTTCCGTCGCAATTATTAATTCAATTGATATTAAAATAATTTAAAATAAACTAAAATAGAATGAATGATTTTCAGAATGTCATTTTTTTCATATTATTATTTTAAAGAAAAATTGTGTCAAGTTTTATAAATCATTCAAGGCTGCGTCTATGTAAGACACTGATATGGAGGCAAGTAGTAAAAGAGGCTTGCAAGAAGTACGTTCCCATACTAAAATGTATTAACAAGAAACCATATTTACTTAAATAATGTTAACATAGTTTCTTAAAGCAAAATGGGATTTATCTGGCTTCTTAACGGCATAACTATCTGTGATTTAAAGTATAAAATAATTGAAACAAAAAAAAATTATGTTAATTACGATCGGATAGTAAATTTTAAAGGGACATATTTAAAATATTTTTAAATGAATTATTATTTTAGATGAATAACTGTTATGTGACTGCACAGCAACATTTCATAAATACTCGAGTATTTGATTTTATTTCAAGTATGATTATACTTCAATTATCATTAGTAAATGAGTAGTATAAGTAAAAGAATGACTACTTTAAATTAACTATTTTTCTAACAACATTCTAAAATTTACATTCTTTAGATATTTTTAGCCTAAATTTCATTCCTATAATAAGGAAATCAATCAGGATAATAAAGAAATCCTTATATAAAGCCGTTTCGGAATTCTGCTACATAGATTGACAGATAGCGCCACTATAATTGATAGAATAGGCTGTTTCTAAATTAATCGTGAATTGATAAGGAAGCTTTTACAATTGTTTTAATATTTGCTATTATTCTGACTTGAAAAAACATAGCTAACAACCCTTCAATTAATTAAAAACAAAACAATTTTATGCATATAACATGTACAAGCTATTTCGAATTTATTGTATGTTTACTAATAAGATTAACTATTTTTAAAAATAATTTGATAGCTTCTTTTACATATTATGAAATCTGCCACAGTGAAATGTTTTAAATTTTCGCTTTGAAAAAGTGAATTAGCGAAAAATGAATTAGCGTTTTTTCTCCTCTTTAAGAACAATTATTTTTACTCTATTTAACACAATTGCTTGTCCTTAATATCGAAGTTTTTCGCTCTATAGTTGGTAGTATTTAAATAATCAGATTCTACTGATGTTAAATACCAAATTATGGCAAATAAAAAAAAATATTTGTTAACGGGAAATTTTCATTAAAATTTTGATTGCGTCATCTATTCATTCATAAAGTAACTACATAGAACGGTTGATACCGAAGACTCAATATTGAAATTCATTCAATTATTTGAATGTTAGTGTAGTAAATAAATAAAAAAAAGAAAAACATTTACGTTCCTTCACTGGAAGTTATGGATTACCTGTACATATATCTATAACAGGGACTAATATAGGGTATAATATATATATATACTATCTGTATTCAAAACCAATCCCGAGACGATCAAACTAAAAGTTAAGAATTAAAATTTTGTGCTTGCACTTATTACGCACAGTTTATATTGCTATGCATGCAAGTGAAATACTGTGTCCTTTTAATTTTTTATCGTTCAAGCGAATGAGTACAGTTATGAATCAAAAGGGCTAATAAATAAAAAAAACATGGATTGATGATTAAATCGGCAAAAAATAAACCAAATGTCAAAAGTGATGATTAGATTGCCCGGTTAGAAAATTGCGAGTCGTTATTATACGGATTAAAAATATCAGGTTTTTCGAAGCCCCGGGGAAAAGAATAACAATATCTGTTAAAAGAATAAACCTTTTAGATTCGCTGTAATGTTAGCAAAAATAAAGTCGCACATTTGAGTACAGAATACAAAACAGGATAAAAAAAATAAAAATATTAACTTGGATTTACAATAAAATTGACACTATAGCACATCAAAAGTACTCGCTTCGAAATTTGCGAGTAGTTATAATATCGTATTTAAAAGATTGGGATTTTAGGAAACACGTAGTAAACCAACAAGTTCGAAAAGCAACTTACATTAACTAAGAAAAGGTATCATAGAACTTTAAAAGTGATTATATTAATTCGAAAGCATTTTACGTTATTATTTTGCTGCATTAAAAAATATTGCGAAAAGTGATCGAAAAACTACATTGTAGATTAGACGCTTCTAAAACTTCGGTGCACTACATAAAAATATCAGCCTTTTATTTTCCAAGAAAAAAAATTATAAATAAATCAAATTTATAAGTTTTTTATTGCGTTCTGGGGCTGCCGCGGGCAGCACATCACTAAAAGATAGGGGTAAAATTCTTGCGGCAGCTGGTGAGTCGCTTGTTTTGCAACCATATCATATGCTATCAATATTATTTTTGAATCACGTACCCCTCTCCTTTTAATATTATTGTAATTAAATATTTTTGTAATTACCTACCCTGATCGATAATATCACGTGATAGCTCATATCAAGCAAATTAAAAGTCTATAATATGAACATATTCTTTATAAAACTATATGGGTAAATTAAAAATAACTTTTTCGACATGTGTAGAAATGCTAAGAAAACACGTAATAACTTTCCTTACATTTAAAATGTATCTACGAGGATTCGATTTTAAAATTTATGTTTCGAAAGTAAATAAAGACACCAACACCAAATATTATTTTACTTACATCCACCAGTATATGAATAACCTGCAGTAATATTAATTACTATAATGAATATCACACTGCTTTTTTTTAAAACTGCAGAATTAGAGCCAAGATATTCGGTACAGGGAATAATCAATTCTCTTGAAATAGACCATTTTAACAGATAGTCGATTCTTAAACTGATACGGAAAAGTTTGTTCTTTTTGTAGTCTATTTTGAAATCCTCGGAAATGAGGTTGAAGAGCGTTGTTTAATTCGGCTGGCAAGTCTGGGGGCACCCCCGATCCCTTGTTGTAGACGCTGTAATAAAAAGTACATTATTATTACCTTTCTATAACACATTTTTTACAATGTTAGAATAATAACAAAGGCCTTCGCTTCTTGGTTTCGTGTGATAGAGCTATTAAATAATAGCAACAATTTAATAATAAACTAAGAAAAATTGCATAAACTTTCAAAAGTCACAAAAATAAATAATATAAAAAAAGAAAGAAAATCAAATTCTAACATTTAAGCAAAATTAACAAATCTGTAAACAGAAATAAATAAACAAATAAAATAAATAAATGAAGTAAAATAAAATAAATAAATGAAATAAAATAAATTAGAAAAACATTATAACTAAATTAAAAAATGAATAAAAAAATTAGACTAATATTTTACTAAAATTAATTGCATTAATACAAAACTTAATACAATACAAATCAAAAAATTTACTTCAGGGTCTTGGCATTTTACACTTCGTAACAAAGTATATTGAATTAAAATAAGTTTTACGTAAGATAATGGTTTTGGGTTCTAATTTGAAAAATTAATAACTTGTAATTCGTCACAACTTTCTAAAAAATCAAAATAGTGTAATTTACTTATTTATTTTTTATTGATTTTATTTAACAGCTGGCAAGTTAAACAATTCCGTCAACAATTGAAATCTGAAAAGTCCAATGAAACAAATCTTCCCTTGATTCAAAGTTAAAAGGTCAATTATTTCGAACATCTTCGCCCTATTCGAAAATATATTTTTTATTCTTAGATCCAAAATCTAATTTAGTAATGTTTTAAGATATACTTAAGGACATATTATGATAGAGTTTATATTATACTCCCATTAATTTTTTTAAATATATCTTACTTAAAATTACGCAAGTTATATGATTATATGCAATTCTCATCACTGCTTTCCCTTATCTTTCCTGCTGTCTTAATAAAGTAAAGAAATAAATTTCATTTCCAATAATTTTAATAGGTTAAATTGTTTCTAGCAGTAAATTAATTCCTACAAAATTATTTCTATTCTCAGGTTAAAAAATTAATTAAACATAAATGATAACACGATGAACATTAATGAATTAACTCCTTACTGCGAAATAAGAACAATTTCTATTTAAAATTTATGGAGAAAAAAAACGTATATTGACACTATTTTCTGAACATGATAATTACAGCTATAAAATAATTTAAAATTCAAAAATGTATTCGATACTTTATTTGAGTATTAAGAAGAACCTAAAGTTAGAAAAAGAAAGAATTTTTAATATGACGATTCTAAAATTAGCAAGGTTTTGGAATTTTTTTTTAGAATTTTCCATTTTTAGTACTTGCTGTTAAACAAAATAAGACCTAATGACCATTTTCCTGCTATAAAAATACTTTGTGAGTTGTGCTAAAGTTGAAAAATAATATTACAAGATTCTTTTAAAAAAAAAATTTCATCATTTTTTTTTTAAAAAAAGTCTGCACAGGTCTGGAAAATGAGCGTCTATTTTTGAGCGCTTGAAACATGTCGACTGTTATTCCCAATCAGTGTAGTTTTAAAGCAAATGAAGTTTTAATTAAGTAATAATATAACATTTCAGCTTCTTGCGATTTTTATTAAATAAATGCACTAGTAGTTTCCGACAAACTTTACAGAGAAAGTAAACAAGTTTAATTGTAAAGAAAAGTGTTTCTCGAATAACCATTTTCAATGTTTGTATCATTTGTTTTTTTCTTCTTGAAATTCAGTTTATACTAGATTTGACCAGAAGAATTCGTCGATCTGACACAACACCTAATTTTAATATTATTAAAGTTGAAACAATTACAAAAATCAATTATTCATTTCAAAGTTAATGGTAGTCATTCTGTGTTTATTAAATCGGTGTTCTGCCACATCAATCATTTCGAGTTCTGTAGCCGGAAAGAATTGGGAAAATATGTTTTCTTACGATTTTATATCCTTTATGGCATCTGCAGCGTTTTATAAAAATATTTATAATTCGCTGAAACTATTAAGGTAGCATCACGTGCCAATCTATAGATCAAAAAAGCTTTTGGTTATTCTATTTTTTAAAAAAAAATTGTAATTATTATTGGGCTCCATATACCCTTTAAAAAACCGCCGGTTTCCGTGATGAAAGACCGAGTAAAAAGTCTTTTCTTATACTATTTATTGATTCTTAGCAATTATCATGAGTTACGAAATTAGACGAGTAAACAAAACATACCACTTTTTTTTTCTCGAAGCAGTCGGATTCCTGAAGCTCAAATATTGTGAGTAGCTGCAATCTAGGAAATAGCGTCCGAATATATTGGTCAGCAGGGCAGTATGAATGTATCGAATCTGTGTTCTTCTGAAGTCAAATTTAAAAATGCGAATTTTTCTAAAATTTGATATTTAGAAATTTCATCCCTTCAGTGTCGATAAATGAGTACAAAGCATGCTTGGGAACTAAACACTGGGGGTTCCGCGTTCGGCTGACCACCTGAACGAAACATCTGCTCCTTCACCCCAGAAAACTGAGATGGGCTGTCGCGCCACTGAGTTAGAGATATTTTAGAAAATATTTGTCCCATTTTGCCCAAATTTTTAAGTAATAAAAATAATTAACATTTGATAAAAGCTATTTTTTGATAAAGGTTTTTCCTGAATGTGAAAGTTTACACTACGTTCGTAATGTCGGCACAAAGAATTTCCCTTTGACAAAAAAAAAATATATATTTTTTTAAAAAGAAATGCATATATATATTTTTTTTTTAATTGAATGCGTTGATAGTTAAAATTTAAAAACTCTTATTATTTTTCTTAACAATGAATTTCCGTCAAAGACCCGCTTTTAAGAAAATATTTAACCTATTTCTTTGTTCTGAGAGGATCTGGCAAACAGATCTTCGTTTAACCCATTATGACGAGAAATTTTATATTTTTTGTTCATAATTCTTTATCTAAACGGTTGGTTTCGCATAAATTTTCTATTTCAATATTAGCTTGCTTTTTAGCATAATTTTAATTTATTCCACTGTTTAAGGAAGCGAATAATGTGCATCGCCTTTTCTGAAATTTACACATTTATGAAAATAATGCCAAGTTAAATTGATAATTAAAAAAAAAAAGTCAACTTTGAAGTTATTTTTAAAATTGAAAACTTTATTTTACCTCTGATTTTTAATTAAGAGGGCGAATAATTTGCTTTTTTTGGTTCTGAACTTCAGACATTCGTGAAATAAAATTGGTAATTTTAGAACAAAACAACAAAAAAATGCAATTTAGAAGGCTATTTTTCGAAAAGAAAACTTCTTTTGAAATTTAATTCAAGCGGGTAAACTGTGTCTCGCTCTTTCTGGAATTCAAACATTAAAACAGATAATGTCAAGTTTAATTAACAAATTTAATAGAGAAAAGTTTAATTTAAAATCACCATCAGTCAAAAATGGTTCTCTACTGAATGAATTACAATAAAAATGAGCTTTTCTCTTATATCTATTAGATAAACTTCATTTTAAAGTGTAAGTGTATACAATGCTTTGATTTCGCCTTTCCATTCCAATTATTAATTCCTTAATAATTGATGTTAAACTAATTTAATAAATTAAAATAGAAAGTCTCTTGTTCCATATTATAATTTTTAAAAATTTGTGTGAAGTTTAAATTTAAAAATCATGCAGGGGACGCGCCCGAGTTTATTTAAGCCACTGATAAGGAAACAAGTTCCCATACTAAAATGAATTAACACAAGCTACCATATTCACTTAAATAATGTTAGCAGTTTCTTAAAGCAATGGGATTTATCTGAGTTTTTAACTATCTGTGATTTAAAGTATCAAGTAATTGAAACAAAAAAAAAAAAGAATTTTAATTACAATCGGATGGAAATTTTGAGAAGGAAAAAATAATCTTGCTGTGTTCGAAGCAATAAATCAGCAAATCAGTTTAAAAAATGTTATAACCTTGGTTTTTAGGGACATATTTAAATGAATAATTATTTCAGATGAATGACTGTTATGTGACTGCACAGCAAAATCTTATAAATACTCATACTTTAATTATCATTAGTAAATGAGTAGTATAATTAAAGGAATGACTACTTTAAATGAGAATTATTTTTCTAAATTTACGTATTTTAAATATTGTTAGTTTAAATTTAGTTTTTATAATAAGGAAATAATGATATTATTAGATCAAGTTCATGTTAAATAAAATTATAAAGCCGTTTCGGAGTTTTACTTTATAGATTGATAGATGGCACCACTACAATTTATAGAATAGGCTGTTTTAAAAATCAACTTAACTGAATTGTATATTTATTAATCGTGAATTGATGAGCAAATTTTTACAAAATTGTTTTCATATTTGTTATTATTCTGGGTAGAAAAAAACACAGCCAATAATCCTTCAATTAATAAAAAAAAAAACTATTTTATGCATCCATCACGTACAAGTTATTTTGAATTTATTGTATGTTTATTTACTAATATGATTAACCATTTATAAAAATAATTTATTAGTTTTTTTACATGTTATGAAGTCTTGTCATGATGAAATGTTTTAAATTCTCACTTTGAAAAAGTGAATTAGCGAACGTTTTTCTCCTCTCTTAAGCAATTATTTTATACTTTATTTATTTAATATAAATGCTTGTCATCAATATTGGAAATTTTTCTCACTATAATTAATTGTATTTTAATAATCAGAATCTACTGATGTTAAATACTTAATTATGACAAGTAAAAAAAAAAAAAGTTAGCTTAAAATTTTGATTGCTCTATCTATTGATTCATATAGTAACTACATAGAATGGTTGATACCGAAGACTCAATTCAAACATTTAAATGTTAGTCTAGTAAGTTACACAAAAATAAGGAAAAAAAAAAAATACGTTCCTTCACTAGAAGTTATGGATTTATATATATATATATTGCTGTATTAAAACCTGCTGTACGGGAAACAACAATTTTGAAACCAAGCAAAACAAGATCTAACAGCCCTTTTTCACTGCATATAAAAAGGAAGTAGACTTTAAACAATGCATTATTTGCCACTACAAGAAACATTACAAGAAAAGGCTTAGAAATGGAGAAGAGGTTTTAAGAGAATGGATGGTATATTCCGTATTTCAAAACGCGTTGTACTGTTTTCCATATTGACTTTTTGCTGCACCATCTAGCTTGAGCGCTCTTGGCAATCGGGGATTTAAAGACTGGAAGCATTTAGGGAACTCTTTAGCACATCATGAAAATGCTAAAACTCATATAGATTGTTTGAAATCATGGCTTGAATTGAAGCAAAGATTGAAAATAGGTGAAACAGTAGATGCAGTTTCTCAGAGTCTCATTGATTCTGAGATAAATCACTGGTCTGAAGTTCTTTTACGCATTATATCAGTCCTTAAAATGCTAGGCTAGAGAGCTCTCTAGCTTTTCGAGGAACAAGCGATAAACTGTATGAACACAATAATGGAAACTTTTTGAAGTTAATTCAGTTATTGGCTGAGTTTGATCCAAAAATAGAGGAACACGTTCGCAGAGTCCTCAATAAAGAAGAAATCAAAGCTACATATCTGGGGAAAACTATACAAAATTAAATAATTGAATTATTGCATGACAACATAAAGCACCACATCAATGAGCAAGTTCAAAAGGCCAAATATTATTCCGTGATTCTTGACTGTACTCCCGATGCAAGTAAAGTAGAACAGATGACATTTGTGGTAAGATTTGTCTCCGTACAGGAATCAGAGTCTGAAGTTTAAGTTAATATCAACGAACATTTTTTGGGTTTTCTACCCATTGAGAGATCAACAGCTAAGGAATTGTCATAGGTTTTACTAGAAGAGCTAGAGAGAAATTGGCTTAAAGTAGAAAACATGCGTGGTCAAGGGCATGACAATGGTTCCAATATGAGAGGAGAAAAATCGGGAGTACAAACAAGAATCAGAAATATAAACCCCAGAGCATTTTATGTTCCATGCAGCAGCCATTCGCTAAATTTGGTTGTAAACGTTATGGTAAAATCCTCGTTTGAGGCAGCCAACTTCTTCAATATTGTTCAAAAATTATATACATTTTTTTCTTCCTCTTCTTTTCGCTGGGCAATATTACGGAAATATATTGATACTTGCACCCTAAAACCATTGAGTGATACGCGATGGGAAAGTTCAGTCAACTCATTAAAAGCTCTGCGGCTTCAAATTGGTTCAATTCACGATGCTTTGTAACAGCATATATGAAGATTCAGAAATCGATAATATGATCAGAGACGAGGCTAGCGGATAATTAAATAATTTGAAGCCGTTCAAATTTATACGCTCTGTTGTGATCTGGTACAAAATTTTGAGTCATATTAACCCCATCAGCAAACTTTTGCAAACTGTAAATTTTGTTATGTCACAAGCTATTGATATGCTTAGCAACTGCACTCTTCTTTGAAAACCTGAGATCAGATGAAACTTTTGAAAGCACTCATCATTTTAGAAGCAACCGAGCTTCCTTCAGAGATTGACGTGGAAGTTAATTTCGAAACCACCACACCACGTCATCGTGTCAGAAGCAAAACAAGAACGTTTTCGTATGAGGGCCCGGATGAACCCGTTCAAGACCTCAAACAAAAATATAAAATAGATTTTTTTCTTCACACTACAGATCAAGCAATAAATGCCTTGGAAACCAGATATAATTTGCTAAATACTCACAGTAATTATTTCAGATTTTTGTATAATATTTTTGGTCTAAAAGACATGCCCAGAAATGAGCTACTGGCTCATTGCAAGGATTTGGAAGTAATTTTAACTGATGAAAATTCAAGCGATCTTAACGCCCTGGAACTAGCCGATGAAATAAGCATTGTTTCGTCACTATTAACAAAAAAGGAAACCCCTGTTGAAGTTCTCAAGTTTATCGCTACACTTAAATTCGCACCAAACCTCAGCATAGCATTAAGAATCCTACTTACAGTGCCAGTCACTGTGGCTTCAGGGGAAAGAAGCTTTTCAAAACAAAAAATAATAAAAAATTATGTCAGAACAATGCAGACGCAGAATCGTCTCAATGGATTGGCAATGATAGCTATAGAACACCAAATTAGTGACAAATTAGACTTGAAATCACTGGTTCTTGAGTTTGCCGAAAGAAAAGTTAGAAAAAGGGCATTTTAATTACTTTGGTTAGTTAGAATTTATTTATAATATAGGATATTAGTTTAGTTAGCATTACTACACTTTAATTTTTGTTATTTTCGCTTAAGTGCTAAATTGCTTATCTTGTTATCTGATGATTGAGTTTTTAATAAAAGTTTTTTTTTTTAATATTTTTTTTCAATGTTTTCTTGACTTTCTGATATGGTCGCATGAGATTTACTTTTAAAAAAAACGGGGGGGGGGGACGCAAAATTATGGTTTTGCCCGGAGCGCCAAAATGTCTAGGGCCGGCCCTGGTATTATGCTTTATATTATCACTGACCCCCCCCCCGAAAAAGTAAAATAACGTTTATTCTTCTAATTACCTAACCCTAATCGATATAATCGGTTAACAACTCACATCAAGCAAATGAAACACGTTCTTTATAAAACTGTATATGCGTAAATTAAATTAGACTTTTCCAGACCGAAAAAGTTTTCTTTCATTTACCCATTATTCGAATTTGTAGTAATGATAAGACGTTGTAACAGTTTATCACCTTATGCACAGCATTTTGTATTTGTGCTGGTCAAGGTAATATATATATGAATAAAAAATAAAGTGAATAAAAATATATTGAGTACAAAAATAACTTTCTCCAAATTTAAAATGTATCTGCTAGGACTAGACTTGATTTTAAAATTTGTTTTGGAGGTAAATGATGACACCAACACGAAATATTATTTTAATTACATCCACCAGTATATGAATATATACCGGTATATGAATATACCTGCATAATATATGATCATCAGTGCACGCCATCAATATAATAATGTCTCATAATACTGTCAATATAATACTGAAATAAAATGTTCGAATCTATACATAGAGGATCAAGCTCATAATTAAGCGAATCCAATTCAAGCGATCATAAATAGAGCATTCGTTCTGTAGTAATTAATTGAACAACGTCTGTTGACTAACGACTTCCAGTAAAGCAGTCCCATAGATCTGAGTTCCCTTGTTGTAGACACTGTAATAAAAAGTACATTATTATTACCTCTTTATAACACATTTTTTATAATTATAGAATGATAACAAAGGCCTTCGTTTCTAAGTAGTAAAGAGGAAGACGGTTCTTTTGTTTTCATACAGGGTGGCCACTCAAATCAGATTTCAAATTTCCCTGATTTTTCCAGGTTTGCCAGATAAAAATCTTAAAATTTCCAGGTTTTCGTTTCTTTTTTCTTATTAAGTGTAGGATGTGTACAAGAAAAGTGTCTATATTATAAAATATTTTATTCAAAATGTTATTTTGACAATTTGGCAAGATTTTTTATTTATTTTTCAAATGTTTTGGTACAAAATATTGACCAACAAAAGAGTAAAATTAAATATTAATATATAGTTGGTTCATAAAAAAAACATTTTTTAAAAATATGTTATAAAAGGTTAAAATGAAATAGAAAAAATTAGCATTAATGCAACAATTGTAACGATTTATCGACAAACATTGCTGTCAGTGATGGTAAAAAAATGTGTGATTGGTTGGTTTGCTGAGAAAAAATAATTCACAGATTTCCTTGAATGGGAGTAGAAAAAATTTCAGAAAAAGAGTGCAATATAAAATCTATTATCAAATTATAACCAACTAATTTTTGGAGAATTTTATGAAGTTAAAAATACAAAAACATTTTGTCAAAATAGAAAAAAAAATTAACACCAAAGCATCGGAACAAACTTGAGCCATAAATGGATTCAGCCCAAAGACAGCATTTAAATATAGAAGCTAATATCCTAAATCTTTTTCCACCTACACCAGAATCTTTCCTAAATTGCACAGTCCCATAGCGGTCAAAGGTTTCTGCATTCGCTTAGCAACAGTAGGAGAATTTTATGTGACATTCTAGTTTAACAGCTGTAATGGAGCAAATTTTGATGCAAGCAAAGTATAGCTAAATTGATGATATTTCAACTGTTTGGCGATACATTTCCGTTAAAAAAAGTGAATATAATGGATGAAATAATTTAAATTAAGAAAATTAGTAAATAATTTAAAAAAGTGAAATTAAAAAAATTATCAAAGAAAAAATTTCCATCTTTTCTTAAAATTCCCTGATTTTTCCAGGTTTTTATCCAAATTTCCCTGATATTCCCAGGTTTTTTCCAGTATAAAAAAATTCCCTGATAATTCCAGGTTTTCAAGGTTTTCCAGGTGGGTGGCCACCCTGTCATATTGTAAATTTATTTACCATAAATTAAACTATGCACCGAAAATAATTAAAATATTGCTTAAAATTCTCCAAAATATTTCTCTAATTTCTTTTCATTCATTTTCTGAATAAATGAGAAGAAATTATAAATCATTTAACAATCTAAAATTTTTTGCTCTAAAATTAGTCAATATTTTTTAAATAATATTTTTCTACAGAATTAAACAATTCCATCTATATCAATTTCAAACTAGATTTTTTTAAATTTATAATTTTTTGAAACTATAGATTGATTACAGAGACCTTTGTTTCTTATCAGTGAAGCAAAATCAAGGTTGTTGCTTTACTGATGTCTGGACATAAAAAAAGATCCATTTAGTAGTAAACTGTTAAACACCTGCCTTAGCTATTAATGATCTCTCATAGATAGTGAAAAAGGAGGATGGGTTAAATAAAGGGTTGATTAATATTGTTTCCTTCTGATATTGCCCAAATGTTATTTTATTATAATGCATAGATGTAGATTAAATTCATTATGAAGACTTGTAAATTCGAAGTTATGTTTAGATGTGGATTAAATTCATTATGAAGACTTATAAATTCGAAGTTATGTTTGGAAACAGAAAAAGTGTTCGAAAAAAGGTTGACCTCAAACTTCTTCTTTTCTAAATTGCTATAATACATCAATAAAAGTATCCAATTTAATAAAATAATCAATGTGAAAATGCAGAAGAAAAAATAAAAACATCGAAGTGATAAAAGAAAAATAAATAAAACAGCGTAATTTATATGAATGTTATAAGTTTGAAAAACAATATTTATTTCAGATAAGATTCCTTCAGTAAATGTAATTTTTAGTGAAAAATGTTCGTTGAATCAGAAAATTGTTATATAATTAGATAACATCTAGAAGTAAATAGGTCATGAGCTAAAGAAGCTATAAATTATTTATATAATCGATATAAATATTCAATATTAAATTTGCTCCAAAACACACTTTAGTTCGTCTGAAATTATATTTAACATTATTCTTTTTTAATTCGCAATTAATAGAAATTATTAATTTATGTTTTAAATTTTTGGCTATTATATATTAGCTGAAATCAAAGCTCCTTTTTTCACGGATAATGTTATTTTTCCGTTGCCATTCAGAATTGCAAGAAAATCTGCAGGATTTTTCTCATTATTGATGCAAACATATACTAAATTAAAACAAAACAAAACAAAATATGAAGGAAAAGAATTTTAAAGTCATAAAATAAAAGTTTTACTTTAATTTAACAAAAAGAAAATCAAATTCTGTATGATATACGAGAAACAATAAACAAAGATAATAGCAACAATTAAACAATAAACTAAGAAAAATTAACATAAAATAATAAGACTAACTAAAATGAATAAAAAAATTCATATAAACTTTCACAAAACTAAAATGAAAAAAATGAAATAAAAAATATATATAAAAGAAAGTAAATCATATTCTAACATTTAAGCAAAATTAATAGATCTATAAATAAATAAAAATAAATAAATAAATTAACTAACTAAATAAAATATATAAATAAGCAAAATAAAGTAAATAAGAAAAAAAATTAATAAAAAGAAAAATAAATAAAAAAAATTAATTATGCTAATATTTTACTAAAATTAATTGCAATAATACAAAACCTTATACAATACAAATTTAAGTAAAACTCCAATCTATAGATAAAAAAGTGTTAGTAATTAAATAAATAATAATAACCTAAATAATAAAATAAAGTTGTGTTATAGAAGCACAAAATTACTAGAAAACTCAACAGTGAATTGAAACAAAACTACTTTTAAGTTTACTAAAGCTAAGCGTAGAGTAATTAAAAGTATTTAAAGAAAAAAGTACACAAAATACTCTAGCTCAAAATATCATTCACAATTCAAAATAAAATTAAATTTCTTGAATTAAACAATAGCACACAAATCTAAAATCTACAGGCAAAATAATTTAATTTTGCAATCAAACAAGATTAACTGAAAATTTTAACAATATATTCAGACTACAACTAAAGTAATTCTTCAGTACAACATTACAAGTGTAGTAACATTTTGACAGAACTAATAATTGGTGACAAATATTAATTGTAGTAATATTCAATTAAACCTTATAAAAATGTATGTACATTTTTTCTTCTTCTACAAACATAAGTTTAGAAAACTTTCAACCTATAAAGTAAGAGGAAACCAAATTCCGAAACACCAATTCAATTCTACCTTTAAATGACATTAAATAAAACTGTTTAAAATTCGGAATACCAATGAAATTCTAAAGTAAAAATAATTTAAAAATCAGATAAAAAAAATTTTTGAAAAAATATAAATAACAAATTTTGAAACTTAAACAAAAATAGGATAACAATAGATGGAAATAATAATGGTTCTATTAATGTAAACTGCTTACAGTGAGCTGGAAAAAAGAGATATCACCCTAAATAATTTTTGTTTTAATGAATGCTTTAAATAAGCTAAATAATTAGTATATCTATTTCTAAAATATGTCATTAGACACCAAAGTATGTATTCTCTAAGTAAAAATATGACAGATTTGGCTTTTTAATTCTCAAAACACAAAGTAATGGGTAGTCTAAATTTGACACTGAAAAATAGTGGAAAGGATAAATTGTAAACACATAAAGCACAAATTATGTATTATATTATTTATTTGGCAAAATAAAATGAAATTTAGTAAATTAAAGAAAAAACGTAGAAAAAAAAATTATTAATAAGTAATAATTATTTTAAAAACGAGTGAAAAATATGCGTAAGAAAAATTAGAATATATAATCATGTAAATCAAAAAAAAATTTTTTTATAGAAATAATACAGTTAATAAAGATAAATTAATATTAATGGAAACTTATATTAATGGAGACTAATATTAATGGAAACTAATTTTAAATGTTTTAACAGTAAAATAAATTTAATACATAAATTAATGAAATAAAAAAAAGAGTTGCTAATACGTAGAATACAAAAACTTAAATATATTATTTAAATTCAAGTAAATTGAAATCTAAAAATTAAACAAGTAAATATACTAAATAACTAAAATGTAAAAGTAGATAAAGTAATACTATTATAAACTTATGTGAAGTGTACTAATACTTAAATTAAATTCATATATAAGTAATGTAAGAAAACACTTTTACATGCAAAAAAAAACATTAACATATTATTCATAAATCAAAAAATGCTGTAATTGCATAACATTCAAAAATGAAGGTATACGAGTATTACCATTCATTAAACAATATAGATCAAATTCTACAATTAACAGTACATATATATACAAAATAAAATTAATTAAGCAGTAAAAAGGAGAAAAGTATTAATATAAATTTATGCTTAAATTTTATAACAAAAAAAAAATGCAATTTACAAATAAAAACATTGATTGATAATAAATTATCCTAAACTAAAAGTAATTAAATATTAAAAAAAACGAAGTTAACAAATTAAAGTCTAATATAAAAATATATATTATCAGGGTGGCCACTCAAATCAGGTTTCAAATTTCCCTGATTTTTCAAGGTTTTCCAGTAAAAATCTTAGCATTTCCAGGTCAGCGTGTTTTTTTTTACCTCATTAAGTAAAGGTGGATGTACAAGAAAAGAGCATATATTATGAAGTATTTTATTTATAATGTTATTTTTAATGAATCATCTTGAAAAGATGTGGAGAAAATAATATAGTTAGCTAGTAGAATACTTTGCTTTTAATGAATAAAAAAATGTTTTAAAGTGTTGAGTAGTTTAAGCACAAACTGCACCAAATAGCAAATACAGAGTAACCCCCCAAAAAAACCACGGATAAGTATTGTTTAATATATTTTCCTTAAGCAAAAGCAAATAATTCCAGCTGATTATGCACTAATAAATTTTTATATTTATTTACATTTCAACATCGAACCATTTTATACTATATTTTATCCAAACAGTGCTCTTAATAAAATTCATTGATATAATTTTCTTTAAACCAATATCTAAAGTCAAATGTTTAAATAATGTTGTTTGTTTTGAATAAGCATTATTATTGTAGGAGATATTCAGTATTCAAAAAGGCAAAACAGTCAAATTTCTTGTTGCATATTCCATAGAAAAAAAACTAGATAAAATTCTTTAAATTTCATGATTTTTTTTCTTATTAGAAATTAGAATATCTAAAGAATTTGCTAACTACATGGTTTCTTAGCTTAGATTAGTTAATTGTTTTTACAACAGGGCAATTCCATGGTGCTGGACGTAAAAAATTAACATAAATTTCTCAGAACTATCTAATAAAACATAGGTTTATAATCATCAAATTTTTATATTAAATATTTAGTACATCATAACCTATCAAAAAACAATTTGTTTCATAGAAATTAATAGCAATAAGTTCAAATTAAATGGATTAAATTGTTGGTGTTAGATGTAAATTGCACAAAAGCAAAAAATTATTACTCATTTACAAATTGTCTAAACTCTGTGAATTTGTTTGTAGTTTAAATGTAAACTTGACTGAACTTTGAAGCTGACATTTGAATAAAACGTTCTATGCAGTTCTTAACTAAAATATGATATGTAATTAATTTGAACTTTTTTACTTCCATGTCAGATGCAATTTTTCAAGTTGGACATAAATATAAGTTAATGGTAACCATTATAATGTCTGAAAGTTACTTTAATTTCAATCTTAATATTATAAACAATATTTTTCACTTGAATAGCTTCTTTAAATTTAAATTGTCTTCTATTTATAATGACTGAAAATTACTTTAATCTTAATACTATAAACATTATTTTACAATTTATTAGCTTCATTGAATTTAAATTGTCTTCTATTTATTGTTGGAATGTGTTTCATAACATCTTGTGAAAAAAGTTTGTCGAAAAATCACTCCTTTTAATTTTAACTGTTCAACATATATTAACAACAATGTAAATAAAACTCATATGTAAGCAATATTACCTTAAATTTAGTAGTTTTAAAAATTCTAGAATAAAAAAACAGTTGCTGAATATTTTTCTTTTTTTAAAAAAATATCAGAAAAAGATGCAAAAAGTTTCATTATTTTTATGCACAATAAAAAAAAAACTATTGAAAAAATTGTCATTGTATATTAAAAAGGAAAATGAAAAACAATTTTTTACAACAATGACGATTTTTATACATAATTATATAAAATATTTATATATTTTATGTAATTATAAATGCATAATATAATCTATAAACTGAACAAAAAACTTAAAAATTTATTCTAGAATTCCTATTATCTATTTTTAATATCCTCTTCTATAGTTGCATTTGCCAATAACTACTAACAATTTTCATCCCATTTATCTAAAATTTGAATAGGATGAGAGTTATTATAGTAGTTTGCCATGCAAGTAGGTTTATTTTTTTTCAAAATTTTGTTTTCTTAACTTTATTAAAAAATAAATAAATAACTACAGAATGTTTTGAAAAAAAATTCTCTAAATACATACATTTTATAAGCTCTAATCAAAATGACTGATTTAAAATGTTCTAAATGAAGTTAAATTGTTAATTAAAACTGAGTTGCTTACCTCAAATAAATAAATTAAAAAAAATATATATATAAGTTATGTTAGAAATAACTTTCAGTATGGCATAAACAAATTTTATTTTGTTACTGAGGTAAAATACATTATAGTAAATTAACCTAAAGGAATATTTAGATGGTTTATATTCACATAAATTTTTTTTTTAAAGAAAAAGCGAAATAAGAGATGGAAATAAATAAAAATAAATGTAATGAAAAGAAAAGTAGTGGTGCCTGATGTAAAATTAATTTATTATTAATTTACAATAAAAATAAATATTATCAAAATCTTGCTTTAAATAGAAAAAATAATTTAATTATGTTAAATAATAGTGGCACAGAACAATTAATTATATATTTTGGTGTTGCACGTAAAATATCTGTAAAAGTGTGAAAGTCTATCTTGAGAATTTTTTTTGTATATAGTAATTTGAAATGATTCTATACATTTGTTCAAGATAACATGTATTTTAACAATTCATTTCAATTACTATTGTTTCCATTTTTTTGAATTTTTTTAAAAAAAAGTTACACTTTGATTGAGATTCACTAATCATGGTTAAAAATTTCAAATGATGTAATCATTTAACAGCCTATAACTTATTGATAACTGATATTTATAAGTTAAAGTCATTATTTCTAAATCTTAAATTTTTTACCTTGAAAATGATACCTTCTTTACTTAATATTAAGTTTAAAATTTTGGTCAACTGGTTGCGCAACTTAAAACCTGTACCTGTACAGTGCAGAAGAACGAAAAAAAGTTTAATTTTTCTTCTTTCTAATAAGCAAATATAAATAAATTAATTCCATATTCTAAGTTTTTACATCATTAAACATGTTTTCCATACATTCCTTGGTTTTTCAGAGTAAAAGAATAAACAGTTTTGGAAATATTATCTCTGGAATATAAGCAACATTTACAAACTTTCAACATTGTGATTAACATACAATTCTAATTTTGAATCAAAAATAAAATATTTAACAACAAAACAGTAAAATTTAATGTAAACATCTAGTTGGTTCATAAAAGAAATAAAATATGTTATAAAAAGTTAAAATGAAATCCAGAAAATTAGCATCAATGAAACAATTTTAGTGTTAGTGATTCAAGAAAATGAGTGACTAGTTGGCTTTGCTGAGGAAAAATAATTCATTGGATAAGAGAACAAAAGCTTTCAGAAAAAGAATGCAAGAAAAAATCTATTATTAAGTTATAAAAAATAATTTTTTGGAGAATTTTATACAGTAAAAAATACTAAAACATTTTTAATAATTTTGTTAAAAACAAAAAATACCCTCAAAGCAATGGAACAAACTTGAACAATAAATGAAATAAGCCCACAGACTAGAAGATAAAAAAAATAAATAAATAAATAATTTTAAAAACAGAAGCAAATATCCTAACTAAAGAGCTAATATCTTCCACCTCCTCCACAATTTTTGTCTTTCCTAAACTGCATAGTCCCATAACCTCCAAAGAGGTCAAAAGTTTCTCCATTCATTTAGCAACCATGGGTGAGTTTAATATGGCATTTCTAGTTTAGCAAGGTAATAATGGAGAGAATTTTAATGCAAGCAAAGTATTGCCAAGTTGATGATATTTCAACTGTTTCACGACAAATTTCTGTCTAAATAAAGTGGATATAACGGATGGTAAAATAATTTAAATTAAGAAAAAAATCCCAGATTTTCCTTAAAATTCCCTGATTTTTTCAAGTTTTCGTCCAAATTTCCCACCCTGACTTTTCCAGGTTTTTTTTCCAGTGTAAAAAAATGCCCTGATAATTCCAAGTGGGTGGCGACCCTGATAAAAACTATTTGGGGAAACAGGAGTTAGTTACACATTCTCTAGCTTCTAATTTTTTTTATTTCATTAAAAAATTATCAATAAATTTCGAATATTTTTTTCCCTACAAGACAATCTCTGCACACCATTCATGATTTTAAAAAAAATAATTTAAAAAAATGCTCGATTTGTAATTTTTTTTACGAAAGAGCCTTTAAGTGTGGGTGAATGTACTCCAACGGTGGGGTACTTTTAGCAATTTTAGGTATATACATAGTTGCCAACTTAGATAGAAAAAAATCCAGTAGATTTCACAAAATATAAAATAAATTTTATGATAATTGTTGCATAATGTACTAAATATTTTACACATAGGGAAGTTTAGGGTTTGGTATAGTCATCAAAAAAGAAAAACTGCAATACTTTCCAGTCATGAGTGGCATTAAATATGCTTGAAATATTATGTATTTTGTTTACTCATAATTTTGAATAGTAGTAGGCATTTAAATTCATATAAAATAATTTACATTTTTTTAATTAATTTAAAGAGGGAGTTGTGAATAAAAACAAACTGAACATTTTAGAACAAAAAAAAAGGGAAAAATTTTCAGCAGATTTGTATAAATGAGGCTCGCTTCATTATATATTAGTAATATTTATATAAATATTCAAGCAAGCAACAATCCATGCAAAAATTCTATTTCAAGAGAGATTTTTTTAAGAAACTTTCTCAATTTCAGGGAATTTATGGGATGCATTGAACACACAATATAGTTAGAACCCCAAATTTTGAGTGTGACTGTTTAAACAACATGCATTGTGACTCAGAGACAAATTTAAAAAAAAAAAAAAAATTAAAAAACGCAAACATACAGATAAGGTTTTAGATATTTTCTGTTTTTCCATATGAATAGTAAATAGTTTTTTGTGGTGTTTCTTTTAGGAAAGTTCAAATTGAAAAAAAGGGTTATTTTTTTATTAAGAGCATTTTATATTTAGATATTCGATTAGATAAGAAAAATTAAAAATTCTTTTACCAAAAACAGAATTATAATAGCCAATACTGCAAGTTACATATCTAAATTTAACTGGTGTTTTGTGAAACTTAATTGTAGAAATAAATAAGGGTAATCCTATATTCTTGGAAAAAGTAAAAATTCTATTATCAATTTCTTTTTTAGAATTATTAATTTATGAGAAAAGTATTATTGTTCTCACATTCTTTACACATTAACTAATTAAAAAAAATTTCTGCAAATCAAGCAATAATTATTAGAGGCTTTATCAACAACACAAATAATAACCCTGGTTTTTCATACTATTGTTCAAAAAACTCAATTTGAAATTATACAATACATACAATTTCCACTCACTAAATCTTTCTACAGGCCAATTAAATTTCTTTGAGCATTTTCGCAATAAAACAATCTAAATTCTTACTGATTGAAGCAGGAATAAAATTTAAATGATAATTTTTTTTTATCTAAACTTAGTCCCAAGTCCCATGAGAAATCTTAAATCTTTATTATTAATAAAGTTAAGGTCACCCGTGACAATGGGCATAAAATAATTATTAACAACTCAAATAAATATCTTTTAAATTATTTAAATTTTTATAATAGAAATTATAATTACAAATTCTTTTCTTTAAAGTTTCACAATATCTAAAACAAACAGAAACTCTGATCTTCTCTTTAATTGGGAAATATTCAGAAAGTTTATTAACAGTCATAGAAGGTAGTAAACCCCTTTCAAAATCTTTACCAAGAAAATAAATTACACCAAATTCTTTTTTAATTTTTGAAACATTTAATAAATCAAAATTGTTGATAGCAAGCTTAAATTTAATAAGATCTAAAGCAATATATTTAAATTCAGGGGTAGAAAATTTAATTGTTCTTTAATCATTCTTTTTAACACTGAACTTTTAATACTAAAAATAAAACTCCTAATCTTTTGAATGTTAAATTCATTGACATCCAATAAAAACAAAATTTTGAAAAGTACCAAACTAAATTTATTTTTAATTTTGCCTTTACGTTTACCCCATTTTATACTGATCATTTTATATTGTGATTCTATTAGACTTTAATCATCTGTCATAATGAAAATAGTAACAATTTCCTTAGGGTACTCATCTCAAATGAGTCAGGACTTAAATGAGTAGTAAAAACTTGAATTCTAATTAACTAACTTATTAACTTTGATGTGATCCTGTAGCAGAATTATCAAAGACAAAACTCTCTTGCACTAATATCTTTTTGCAAGATATTTTAATAATAACAAACATATATGTTAGTAAATTAAAATAACAAAAGCACTGGGTTTACAAAAATCTCTTTCTATATATTTTTAAATTGAACATTTTTATTCTAATATTATGAGTGATATTCTCGCATTTTGGTGGGGGGGGGATAAAGAAACAGCTTAAAAGATAATTTGATTCTAGAAATGATGTTTTTTCTTTCATTTTTTGAAAGAACACCATAATTTTTAAAAAACATGATCAAAACATTTTCTATTTTTTATAAAATGTGACTGTGAGAGGGGATTTTGTTACAAATTCAGATATTCGGAACACTATGAAATGGGGAGGGGGGGGGGGGGTAAATTCCATTTCAAAAATTAGATTTTACAGCTACTTAAATCCATGACTTTTCATGATTTTTGTTTTAAAAAAAATAGTTAAAATCATGACATTTCATCACAAATTTGGTTCAGTACCGAAACTCATGACTTTCCAGGTGGGCAGATACCCTGTATATCGTTAAACTAAATTAATATCTAAAGATGATTTTAAAATAAGAAATCTAATGAAACCCTGAAAATTATGTCGCATGTGTGTAAAAGTCATAAAAAAATGTAAAAAATTGCTTCTAACTTTAATGCTTTTACTATATGAACCAATATGACTATAACAACGAATATGAAAAATCTTAAAAAAAAATCCTAATATTTAGCAGCTATGCAACACAAAAGGACAGCAAAAGTTAAATAATAATAAAAATTTAGAGCAAAATATTGCACAATATGCAATTCAAAAAGTAGGGAATTTTAAGTTGTTTTTTTTTAAATTCAGTAAAAGATAATAAAACTTGAATACCTAAATATTAATTTGCATATATTGCTGCTGGTTAACATTTCCCATTTGTAATAGACATCAAACATACTTGAATATAAATTTATTATAATACAATTAAATTTAAAAGTTTGATTGAAATTTGGAATTTTATTCATTTTTAGATAATTGCTACTCATTTTTAATAAGTTACAATGAATAGATGTAAAAATATTTCAAGGGAAAAGCTAAATATTAGAATTAATTTCAAAATAGAAAATATTCATTTATGTATGTATGTACAATATAGTATTTCCCAGATCATAAAAATTTACTGAAATAGACAGAAGAAACTTTCATTGAAATCAAGAGAAACTGATATAAATATATTTAAAAACTCACAATATTCTCCAGACTTTCGATCAACAATGGCAACATGTCTAGTTTCTTTAATAAGACGTTCTCTGGCATCTTCAGCATGGTCCACAATGTCATCAATTATTTCTAAAACATCATAATGTTTTATATTAAAACAAAATAATTTAAATTATTAAATTCTTCTCAAATTTTTCAAAAGTTAACTAAAATATTTTTCAAATTATACCCAAATTTAATTACATGCAAAAAAGATACACATGACTTAGTTTGTCTTTTGTAATCAAGAAAAACTGATACAATAACAGGGTGGCCACTCAAATCAGATTTCAAATTTCCCTGATTTTTCCAGATAAAAATCTTAAAATTTCCAGGTTTTTGTTTCTTTTTTCTTATAAAGTATAGGATGTGTACAAGAAAAGTGTCTATATTATAAAATATTTTATTCAAAATGCTATTTTTTTAACATATCATCTTGAAAAAAATAATTTATTTTGACAATTTGGCAAGATTTTTTATTTATTTTTTAATGTTTTGGTACAAAATTTTGAATCAAAAATCATATAATGACAAACATAAGAATAAAATTAAATATTAATATATAGTTGGCTCTTAAAAAAACCTTTTTTTAAAGTTAGAATATGTTATAAAATGTTAAAACGAAATAGAAAAAATTAGCATTAATGCAACAATTGTAATGATTTGTCAACAAACATTGCTGTTAGCGATTGTAAAAAAATTTGTGATTGGTTGGTTTGCTGAGAAAAAATAATTCACAGATTTCCTTGAATGGGAGTAGAAAAGCCTTCTGAAAAAGAGTGCGACATAAAACCTTTTATTATTAAATTATAACCAACTAATTTTTGGAGAATTTTATAAAGTTAAAAATACAAAAACATTTTGTCAAAATGGAAAAAAAAATTACCACCAAAGCATCGGAACAAACTTGAGCCATAAATGGATTCAGTCCATGAAAGAATTTAAAAACAGAAGCTAATGTCCTAATCCCTTTTTCCACCAGAATCTTTCCTAAATTGCACAGTCCCATAGCCGTCAAAGATTTCTATATTCGTTTAGCAACCGTGGGAGAATTTTATGTGACATTCTAGTTTAACAGAGCTGTAATGGAGCAAATTTCGATGCAAGGAAAGTATCGCTAAGTTGATGATATTTCAACTGTTTGGCGATACATTTCTGTTTAAAAAAAATGGGTATAATGGATGAAATAATTTAAATTAAGAAAATTAGTAAATAATTTAAATTAGTGAAATTAAATAAATTATCAAAGAAAACAATTCCAGCCTTTCTTTAAAATTCCCTGATTTTTTCCAGGCTTTAATCCAAATTTCGCTGATATTTCCAGGTTTTTTCCAGTATAAAAAAAAATCCCTGATAATTCCAGGTTTTCAAGGTTTTCCAGGTGGGTGGCCACCCTGATTATTTATACAGCTACAGATAAAATCTGTAGACAGAATAATGTACGAAAAAATCAAAAATTAATATATGTTACAAAAGCAAAACACAGATTAAAGTGAAACTTTTGCATAAAAGAAATCAAGAAAAAACTTGAAAAGGCATTAAACACAAAAAGAATTCGGTAAATAACTCAAAAAAGTGTATTAAAATAACTCGACAACAAATTAATTAAGGGATATTACAGTTTTGAAATAATATTAAAATACAAAAAGATATTATCTAAAGGCATGAAATATAAAAACAAAAATAATAAAATATGGATTAAGTAATAGAAAATCAGAATTTCGTAAATCACATCAAAAAATTTACTTGGAAGCTAAAATTAAATTAACACAAAAACTAATATTAATGTTTTATACTTAACATGTACTAATACTAAACTGAAACTCATAGAAAAATTAATGTAAATAAAACTTTAAAAATCATTAAAAAAAATTACTAAACAAAAAAAGTAAATTAAGAAAAAACTAGTACTATCGTAACCTAAAACTATTTTAAAAATTAAGTTAAGAAAAAACTTTTAAAAATCTTAAAATATAAAAAGGTGAAATAGTTTTAATGTGGCAAAAGAACGTGTCATTCTGTAAATGAAAAAGAAGTTTTCCAGAAAGAACAAATGTCCCCTTTTGTAAAAAAAATTTCACATTACTGTGAAAAATAAGAACGTATGTAAGCTTTTGAGTGATCACAAAAAATAAGGGGCCTCCAATAAAAAAAAGGGAGAGTTGAGACCAATATTAGAAATAGCATCAAAAGAGTATTCCAAATACAAAAAAAAGAGCTTTTACACACATTAAATTTAATTATAAAACAAATACAAAGCAAAAGACTTATTAAAAATTATTTATTTACCTCAACAGATCCTCTTAAACTTAGAGCTCTTCTCCAAGGAGGCAGATTTCTGTAAAAAGAATTTTTATAAATGAAAAAATTATATTACTCTTACCTACAATATAATATCATAATACAAAATGGGATAAATATATAAGGTAAGGTAAATATGTAAAATAAAATTTGTTGAAAATCGTTTTTTCTTGAGGGATGTAAAGAATATTCAGCCTTTTTGTGGAACATTAGGTTGGTCGAACATTTGGCCAAATATTAAGCCGAATAAAATTTCGTAAATTATTTATAAAAATTTGTAAAATTATTTTTTGACAAAGTTTTCTTGGGGGAAATTTTAAAAGATTTAATAAAAAAAGAATCAGAAATAATATTTTTTGCTATGCATAATTAGAAATAGTTATTATACATATTAAGTTCTAATACTTTATGTTCTGAAAGACACATGAAACTTTAGTTTTTTCTTTCTAAATAGCTGTTAGTTAGTCAGTGTTTTCTATCTTTATTTCTAATTATTTTAAACATTCCTATCAAAAGTTCTTTTTTGCGCTATATCAAAAAAGTCGCGTGTAAATTTCGCAGAATAAAGTAAAAAGAAACATTAACATATTATTCATAAATCAAAAATTTTTGTAAAAGCATAACATGCAAAAATGAAGATATATGAGTTTTACATTCATTAAAAAATATAGATCAAATTCTATAATTTGCGAACAAAACATTATGCATAAAAAACTAAACAGTAAAAAGAAGAAAGGTATTAATATAAATTTACGCTTAAATTATATAATAAAAAAATTGATTGATAATAACTTATACTTAACTAAAAGTAATTAAGAATAAAAAGAACGTAGTTAACAATTTAAACTCTAATATAAGAATACATATTATTTATAAAGCTAAAGATTAAAAAAACTCCGTAGACAGAATATTGCACCAAAAAAATAAGAAAAAATCAGTACCAATGTTGCAAAAGCAAAACACACACTAAAGCTTTATTGCATTAATAAAATTAAGAAAAAACTTGGAAAGGCATTAATTATAAAAAGAAATCTGTAAATAACCCAAAAAAGTGTATTAAAATAACTCAACAATAAATTAATTAACAACCATTACAGTTTTGAAATAATATTAAAATACCTAAAAAAAGTAGAAAAATCTTAGAAAAGAAAAAAAAAAAGAAAAACAAAGAAAAATGTTAGAAAAAAGTAAGCATTATTACCTCGACAGCAAGTAAGCTTCCAGTGTCCGGAAGGCGGACAGGTCCTAGATTAAGAAATTCATTGCAACTACACTCTGCAGATGAATTTCTAAATCGTTACTACGGCCCCGGCAATACAAGCACATAGATCAAGTAATTCTTTTACCGCTAGCGATACAGAATTACTCAATCATATTCCGGACTTTCTGGAAGACATACCCCATCATCAACCAGTTCATCACTCGAACTGGTTGGGGCATAATAACTAGAAAAATCATATAAAAGAAAAAAAAGCAAAACAAAGAAAAATGTTAGAAAAAAGTAAGCATTATTACCTCGACAGCAAGTAAGCTTCCAGTGTCCGGAAGGCGGACAGGTCCTAGATTAAGAAATTCATTGCAACTACACTCTGCAGATGAATTTCTAAATCGTTACTACGGCCCCGGCAATACAAGCACATAGATCAAGTAATTCTTTTACCGCTAGCGATACAGAATTACTCAATCATATTCCGGACTTTCTGGAAGACATACCCCATCATCAACCAGTTCATCACTCGAACTGGTTGGGGCATAATAACTAGAAAAATCATAGAAAAGAAAAAAAAGCAAAACAAAGAAAAATGTTAGAAAAAAGTAAGCATTATTACCTCGACAGCAAGTAAGCTTCCAGTGTCCGGAAGGCGGACAGGTCCTAGATTAAGAAATTCATTGCAACTACACTCTGCAGATGAATTTCTAAATCGTTACTACGGCCCCGGCAATACAAGCACATAGATCAAGTAATTCTTTTACCGCTAGCGATACAGAATTACTCAATCATATTCCGGACTTTCTGGAAGACATACCCCATCATCAACCAGTTCATCACTCGAACTGGTTGGGGCATAATAACTAGAAAAATCATAGAAAAGAAAAAAAAGCAAAACAAAGAAAAATGTTAGAAAAAAGTAAGCATTATTACCTCGACAGCAAGTAAGCTTCCAGTGTCCGGAAGGCGGACAGGTCCTAGATTAAGAAATTCATTGCAACTACACTCTGCAGATGAATTTCTAAATCGTTACTACGGCCCCGGCAATACAAGCACATAGATCAAGTAATTCTTTTACCGCTAGCGATACAGAATTACTCAATCATATTCCGGACTTTCTGGAAGACATACCCCATCATCAACCAGTTCATCACTCGAACTGGTTGGGGCATAATAACTAGAAAAATCATATAAAAGAAAAAAAAGAAAAACAAAGAAAAATGTTAGAAAAAAGTAAGCATTATTACCTCGACAGCAAGTAAGCTTCCAGTGTCCGGAAGGCGGACAGGTCCTAGATTAAGAAATTCATTGCAACTACACTCTGCAGATGAATTTCTAAATCGTTACTACGGCCCCGGCAATACAAGCACATAGATCAAGTAATTCTTTTACCGCTAGCGATACAGAATTACTCAATCATATTCCGGACTTTCTGGAAGACATACCCCATCATCAACCAGTTCATCACTCGAACTGGTTGGGGCATAATAACTAGAAAAATCATATAAAAGAAAAAAAAGAAAAACAAAGAAAAATGTTAGAAAAAAGTAAGCATTATTACCTCGACAGCAAGTAAGCTTCCAGTGTCCGGAAGGCGGACAGGTCCTAGATTAAGAAATTCATTGCAACTACACTCTGCAGATGAATTTCTAAATCGTTACTACGGCCCCGGCAATACAAGCACATAGATCAAGTAATTCTTTTACCGCTAGCGATACAGAATTACTCAATCATATTCCGGACTTTCTGGAAGACATACCCCATCATCAACCAGTTCATCACACGAACTGGTTGGGGCATAATAACTAGAAAAATCATATAAAAGAAAAAAAAGAAAAACAAAGAAAAATGTTAGAAAAAAGTAAGCATTATTACCTCGACAGCAAGTAAGCTTCCAGTGTCCGGAAGGCGGACAGGTCCTAGATTAAGAAATTCATTGCAACTACACTCTGCAGATGAATTTCTAAATCGTTACTACGGCCCCGGCAATACAAGCACATAGATCAAGTAATTCTTTTACCGCTAGCGATACAGAATTACTCAATCATATTCCGGACTTTCTGGAAGACATACCCCATCATCAACCAGTTCATCACTCGAACTGGTTGGGGCATAATAACTAGAAAAATCATATAAAAGAAAAAAAAGAAAAACAAAGAAAAATGTTAGAAAAAAGTAAGCATTATTACCTCGACAGCAAGTAAGCTTCCAGTGTCCGGAAGGCGGACAGGTCCTAGATTAAGAAATTCATTGCAACTACACTCTGCAGATGAATTTCTAAATCGTTACTACGGCCCCGGCAATACAAGCACATAGATCAAGTAATTCTTTTACCGCTAGCGATACAGAATTACTCAATCATATTCCGGACTTTCTGGAAGACATACCCCATCATCAACCAGTTCATCACTCGAACTGGTTGGGGCATAATAACTAGAAAAATCATAGAAAAGAAAAAAAAGAAAAACAAAGAAAAATGTTAGAAAAAAGTAAGCATTATTACCTCGACAGCAAGTAAGCTTCCAGTGTCCGGAAGGCGGACAGGTCCTAGATTAAGAAATTCATTGCAACTACACTCTGCAGATGAATTTCTAAATCGTTACTACGGCCCCGGCAATACAAGCACATAGATCAAGTAATTCTTTTACCGCTAGCGATACAGAATTACTCAATCATATTCCGGACTTTCTGGAAGACATACCCCATCATCAACCAGTTCATCACTCGAACTGGTTGGGGCATAATAACTAGAAAAATCATAGAAAAGAAAAAAAAGCAAAACAAAGAAAAATGTTAGAAAAAAGTAAGCATTATTACCTCGACAGCAAGTAAGCTTCCAGTGTCCGGAAGGCGGACAGGTCCTAGATTAAGAAATTCATTGCAACTACACTCTGCAGATGAATTTCTAAATCGTTACTACGGCCCCGGCAATACAAGCACATAGATCAAGTAATTCTTTTACCGCTAGCGATACAGAATTACTCAATCATATTCCGGACTTTCTGGAAGACATACCCCATCATCAACCAGTTCATCACTCGAACTGGTTGGGGCATAATAACTAGAAAAATCATAGAAAAGAAAAAAAAGAAAAACAAAGAAAAATGTTAGAAAAAAGTAAGCATTATTACCTCGACAGCAAGTAAGCTTCCAGTGTCCGGAAGGCGGACAGGTCCTAGATTAAGAAATTCATTGCAACTACACTCTGCAGATGAATTTCTAAATCGTTACTACGGCCCCGGCAATACAAGCACATAGATCAAGTAATTCTTTTAACGCTAGCGATACAGAATTACTCAATCATATTCCGGACTTTCTGGAAGACATACCCCATCATCAACCAGTTCATCACACGAACTGGTTGGGGCATAATAACTAGAAAAATCATATAAAAGAAAAAAAAGAAAAACAAAGAAAAATGTTAGAAAAAAGTAAGCATTATTACCTCGACAGCAAGTAAGCTTCCAGTGTCCGGAAGGCGGACAGGTCCTAGATTAAGAAATTCATTGCAACTACACTCTGCAGATGAATTTCTAAATCGTTACTACGGCCCCGGCAATACAAGCACATAGATCAAGTAATTCTTTTACCGCTAGCGATACAGAATTACTCAATCATATTCCGGACTTTATGGAACAGTTAAATGTAGGGCAATTGAACAGTTTTGTATGATAATAATAGTATGATTTAATAAAATTTCGTTTTAAAAAAAGAAATTACTTCTAATATTCGAATATGTGTTTCATTTTCGAATGAATTGCGTGCGTGTTTTTCTAACAATATTAAACGAGTTTTTCGAAAATGTTTAACTTAAATATTATGATTGGCAAAATTTGTGTATTATCATTCCTTGAATATATTGAGAATTACCAATTTAAAATTTGTATAATTACAGTAAAGAATTTGTTTGTATAGGGAAAGGATAGAGAATATAGTGTATCAAGAATATAGAATATATATACGAATATTAAAAAAAATATAGATATTCTTTGCACATTTATAATGAGCACAAGCAATTGATCGAAATAATTGAATAACTGGTCAATGCCTTTAAATGAGAATATTTATATTATATGTAAAAACTATAGCAAAAAAATAATGCTAAAAAACTGATTAACATTTTTGAATTATCTGAAGTTTTGAATTATGAAGTTTATTTTTTCAAAGCAATAGAACAAATTATAAAAGTTAACTTATTACCTTTAAAATGGAATAGCAAAAAACAAATATATATATATATATATAATAAATAAATAAATACAAGAAAACACTAAGAAAGTTAAGAAAAACAATAAGTTTAACCATTTCAGGCAAATCCGTGGTTAAAATTATGTGCTAAAATTTTTTCTTTGTTAATTTTTCCATGTGCAAATCCATTTCGGGCAAATCCGTGTTAAACTTATCTATTAAAATTTTTTCTTTGATAATTTAAATAATTTTTCTATGTGCTAATCCATATCATGCAAATCCGCGGCTAAAATTATTTGCAAAGCAGGTAATTTATGTTTCTCCTTTCTATTTTATATTTTTTCTTAAATAAACATCTATCTTCTAAAACTATTTATGATCAATTTTTAAAATTATCCAGTATAATATTACCTTGCTCACATCCATTTCGGGCCCATCCTTGGCAACTAACAAATCAAAACTCAGAATAACAAATCACTTCAGCAGTGCAGTAAGAACGACACTTTAAAACCCTCTTGTTACACTCAATTTGCTCTTTTGTTTCCATATTTTGTAATCTGGCAAACTTTCTGCGAAAACATTTTTAAATCATTCTTGAAAAATATCCGTCTATGTAAGTTGTTATGATTTTGCTACTCGCTTTATAGTCCCCCCTTTTTATTGTTTTTTTCTTTTTATTTTATTTTATTATCTGTCTTTACATGTTATTTTTACTTTTTATAATCTGTTTTATTTGTAGTTATTTTATAAAAAAATTCTTTAAGTGCTCCTCACACTATTGTATTAATATATTTTGCTTTGGCTTTATTGATACAATATTAGAAAGCACTCTGTTTTGCGGATATAATCGTGTAGGCTGAAGAAAAGATTATATCTTTTTTTTCCGGTTTTTTAATTAACATTTAAATTTTTTTCTTTTTAATAAAATGTTGTTTGTTATTTTTTTACTTATTATTTCCCACCCCCCTTTTTCTCATATGTCTATAATTTTTCTTTGAACACATTCATCATTTTGAACACATTATATATATATATATATATATATACATATACATATACATATACATATATATATATATATATATATATATATATATATATATATATATATATATATATATATATATAAATATATATATATATATATATAAATGAGAGAAAGAGAATTGAAATCGAGCAATAAAATCGGTACTTATCATTTTTTTCATCAAAATTCTTCGAGCTTATACTCCGATTTCCTTAGTTTCATGACCTTGAAAGAGAAATTAGATAATATTAATATCAATATTTCACACATCAAAATAGCAAGCATATAATCTATAGCAAGTATATAATCGGCACGAAGGGACTGTATATATGCTGTTTAATCGAGCGGTTGTAAAAAAATCAAAAACGTTCAATGTTACTTACTAAATTAGAAATACAGTATTTATTTCTTTTGTTTTTTTTATTTCTGTGTAGAATATGAAAAAAGTAATCAATAAGATTTGAACTATTCTTATTATAGCGTTACAGTTCTTCGGATAAGCTTCATGGCTCAAATAGTAAAAAATAAAAATAAAAAAATAAAGAAAAAACGTTAAAAAAAATTCATCAATATCAAGTAAGAATTGTTCTAAGAAGGGATTAACTGAGCTGGAGATTTGGAATTAAATGTAATTCTTATCAGGGGTCTGTCCAGACATATTGTGAAAGGTCCGTGTTCGTAAAATTGCGAAAAAATTACTCGTAATTTGTGAATATAAAATAAACATTAAGTCACACATTCTTTCAACCAGGGTTCGCTTTTGTGAATTTGTGCAAATAGGATCCGTTATTGCAAAACTTTTTCAAGGTGTTTTTAAATTCTAAAGACATACAAGATTATGCTCAACACTGTAAATATATAATTAAAAAAATCAAATTTTATAAAATAAACAGCAATTACAGCTACTGATTTAGCGATGCAACTTATAAAACAATAATGAAGATAAACAAATTTGTGAAGGGTCCGATTAAAAGAAATTATTTTGTGAAGGGTCCGTAGTTTCTTCTAAACAGACCCCTGCTTATGAATCACAAAAATATTGTTCGCTGAAACCGGGATTTGTTCTTTAAAAGCGAACTAAGTTCCAATTGGGTCTGCCAACCAAGTATTTTTGCTTTCTTCGTTAAATCCGGCTTCTCATCAAATCTGGATTCATTATGAACGATTTCGACTCTACTAGAGGGAAACGGTTAAATACTGTGCATTCGTACTATGACTGACAAAGAGTAAGGAGAGAAAAAAAATTACATTTTATGAAATAATAAATCCATTATGTAAAGTATAAAAAATTTACCACAGATAGAATTTTTTAAACAATCAATAAATACGGTAAAATTTAGATTTAATCTCTACCTTTGCGAGTTTAAATACTTCAGATTTTCTAATGAAAAGAGGCATTTAAAGACAAGTTAAAAAGTTAATCAGTTTGTACAAAAGTCAACTTCTTTCATTAAGTTCAGTAAAGAAAAATATTTTCTATCATTTTGAGTTATTAAAATCTAATAAATGACGAGAGGTGTGAAAAATAAATATTGACAAGTTAATATGATTTTAAATATACGAGTATATCTGGCAGCCCTTTCATTTTTCTTAACTTTATACGTTTTTGTATAAAAGCTAACTAACATGCTAATCAGTTTCCTTTTAAGCAGTCTAATTAGCTGGCTTCGTAACTTTTTTTTAAAAAAAACATGAAACAGTCAATATAAGCCCAATAAATTCTAAATTGGCAAGCTAAAGTGACTAAAAAATATTATATTTAAATTAATTATTAAAAGCAGAGAGTTGAATCACTAGCGAAAAAGACTGAATAAAAAATAACAAAACCAGTTTGATAGCCTGATAATAACTTTCCAATGATCGCAGTTGAACTCCTTTTTTCTCCGGCAACTAAACAGGCTTTGATTCTTTGTCCCTCTTTCCCTAGATTTCTTACATTTCAATAACTTTTTTTTTTAAACTTTTAATAATTTTTTTTCAATGTTTCACTATTAATTTTCAAACCTTAATGCTCATACTGTTTTCACTTAAGTTTTGAGGGTTCTGAGAAACGGCGATCAATATTATATATCCTGTATATTTGATTTCTTTTTGTGGCAGTTGAGTAACGACCTGATATTTTGAAACTTGTATTTCATCATAATTGCAAACATTACACATTCTTTGTAATTTAATTTTTATTTAAAATTACTTTAGTACTTTTTTGTTCACAAAAAATGTAATCGAGACATAAACAGACCAGTGAAAATGTAAAGAGATTATTACTCACTATATAGCGCCTAATTTTCGTAATTTCTATCCTTGTATCAAATTGTGCAAAATTTGGAGGCATAAAAATGCTGATAGCGGTTGTTTTATTTTATAATCGTAGTTGAATAGCGGACCAAATTTTGTGTTTATGAAACTAACGTTCAACTCCATAGATTTGTAACTTTGAATCCAAACCAAAAGACAAGGAAACTCCTGGATTGAGAGAAATTTGCCTTTGTGGACATTTTGATAGAACTAACACGCATTTGCGTTACATGAGGAGAAAACCCCGAAAACCTTCCACAGTTAAAATGACGGCGAAGAATCTATCCCATGATTCGTTTAACACTGAGGTTATTTTACTCCAGCACTCTAGTAGACCCGCCATCGCTGGGATTCGAACCCAGGTTACCTTAATTGGGAGGCAAGTGCTTTATCCCCTGAACCCCAGAGATCAATAATCAGAAGTACAATAACACAGAAATATATTCAGTTAACCTTAACAAAATTCATATTAACTCAATTTTAAGCAGTATATATTACATCATTTTATATTGGTATATAACATTCATAAAACTATGCATAAATTTACTATTGAATAAAAACATAATATTTAGATAAACGATATAGAAGATATCCTAACCTAATCCTATACCTATATATAATTTCAGGGATGAGAGTAGTCAGAAAGTAAAAAAGAGGAAATCCAAGAATATATATATATAAACAAAAATTTGACAAAAAAAGTGCGATTTTTAAACTTGTAAACCATGTGATTATAAATCCCGATAGGAGGCTTTTAAATCACGTGAATATGAAGCTCTACATCGAATTTAAAAAATGCGAACATACAAATCATGATGCGTAATTTTTAGATCAAGATGCATAATTTTAAAATCGCGAGATATTACAACGGAAAAAACGAATCACGATATTGAATTTTAAGCTCGCGTAGCTACATAGGGTTTTAAAAGCTCGTAAATACAAATCGCGATATTGGTTTTTTAAATCTCGTAAATAAGAATCGCAATGTACAATATTTAAATGGCCTGAATAAGAATCGCAACGTTCAACTTTTAAATCAGGTAAATACGAAAATCGATGATTGATAATAAAATCGCGCTTTTAAAAATTCAAAAATACGAAACACGATATTAGATTTTTAAATCTCGTAAATACGAGTCATAATGTACGATATTTAAAAAGCGTAAGTCAGAATTGCAATGCGCAACTTTTAAATCAGGTAAATACGAAAATCAATGATTGATATTAAAATCGCGTGAATAAAAATCGAGATATTTGCAGAGTCTGGACTTGGAATTTCTAAAAAGCTTGTTTGAATTATTTTTTGTTTACACAATAAATAAAAATTTACAAGATTAATTGAATGAGCAAATAAATATTTTCACCGCAATTTCACCTCCATTTTTTTCGCTTTTTTTGTTTGCTTTCACTCCAGAATACAAGAAGCAGCGACGTCTAAATTACGAAAATACGAGCTATCCCGCTGACGGATAAAAAATACGGAAAATCTTATTTTCTGTGCGTGAAATCGGAGAAAATAGCTAATATAAGTAAACATTGCGGAAGGGTTAGCAGCTAGGACGTAGTTTGAATTTTCTGTTTTTCGTTGAAAATCGTAAATAAATATAATTATTTGACTTCAACGACTGAATTTTTTTTTTAAAAAAGGGGATATTTATAAATAAATAAAAAAAAGAAACTTTTAGATAATCTGAGTTTTTGATAAAAAGGCTGAAATTCGAGAGAAAAAAGCGAAAAAAATCTCATCCCTGTATAAAGGTCAACCAGTTTTATCCCAAGGAAATGATTTTTAGAGAAACTTCAGATGAAGGAATGAGGACTTCAATAATTTCGCTCCGCGGAAAATTAAATTCCTCATAAAATATTTTAACTTGTGCAAATAACAATTTCAGCGGAAATTAGCGGAAAAAATGGAAAAATCTGAGAAAAAGCGGAAATCCGCGAATCCGCGGAAGAATCTCATCCCTGTATATAGATATAGGATTTAAATATATCTAAATTAAAAATTAAACAACACTGAAATTTGATATTTATGTAAAATGATGAAATAAGATTGACTTCTAGAAATCAATGTTTTAATTTTCGGGAAAAATTAATACTAGAATTCTTTATAATTTTGTATTTGAAGCACTAAAAATATCTGCTCAGAGCATTTTCAGAATTAGGTTTATGTTTTCTTGCTTTTTTGATAAGGAGTGAAGATAAAATTTCAAAATAGTCCGTTAAAAGAGGATAAATAAAAGTTCTTGGCTTTTTTTAAATTTTATATTTCTATAAAATCCTATACACTTCTTTTTCATTGTCTTTATATTTGTTAGAAGAGTAAAAAAAAAGAAGATTAGTAAATGAGTTCGGGAGAACAGAATTTCATAGTTCTAGGTAGTTATGAGGAAAAAACTTATGTTTAGCAAATTAGTATGGAAATTATCAAAATCCGTAATTTTTTTTACTCAACTTCAGACCGTTATTTTGATCATGACATCGTAATAACTACGGATAAATTAAAATTGTTTGCTATACTATACATATGAAATGTTAATGCACTTTTAGATTTTGACATGGAAATATTGACAGTTTGTTAAAAAAAAAAACAACTTTTTTTTTTGTTTTACATTTTCTTTTTTTTTCTACTGTAATCTAAAAACGCATTCAATAAAATTAAAGAAAAATTTTGAAGCAATTTAAAATTTGGATAGAAAAAAAATCATTAAAAAACTCCACATGCTATGCGTATTTTAGGTAGTTCTTTTATGCTGAGCATAAGCAGAGAAATTTAAAAAAAAAATCATACTATTTATTTTTATCATATTTGTCAAATATATAAATAAAAAAGTACGATTCTAAAATCATAAAAATTTTATAAGTTTGAAGCACTTTTCTAAGTAGTTTGTGTACTTTTTAAAAGAAAACTCAAAACTAGCAGCGGTTTTCTACAAATGTCAATTTTGTAGTATTGCAAATAACATAATACAAATTCAAACAAAATGAAATTTGCGGAAAACTTTTTATCGTTTTGAGCCTTTTTTTTTAAACAAAATAAATACATAAGTTACTCCAAAATGAAATATTTTTTAAACGTATTTTTTCCCTAAATTGCATTATTAAATACTATCAAGTACTGAAAGTCCTTAAAATTATTACTTTCTCAAAAGAAAATTTTTTTATTGATTTTAAAGACAATAACTAAAAGTTAACTGTGTGGTCTAACAGCTAACGACTTCAAAAAATTTTTATAATATTTTTTAAACTCTTAGTATGTCCTTTAATGTCATGTTTGAGACTCAGATAAGAAAAATAAAATATTCTATATATTCGCATATGATCAATCAAATGTTTTATCACGAAAATTATGAATTAAATCAACTGTGAAAAAAACATTAATCTTAAAATTAATATCTTAAATTAATTATCTTAACATTAATATTAAAAAAACATTAATACATGCATTTTTGTTTATTTTTATTTGTAAGATTTATTTTCGTTTTTTTCTTTTTGTTTATAGAGTATGTATACATGGTAAGAACTTTAAATAAATAGGAAATAGTAAGTTTTGAATTAATGTAAACATTTAAAAGAAATTAGAATTTCCTCCTGTTAATTCCAATTGATTGATTTATTTATATAAATAATTAAAAACGTTAATTTTGGTTATTCAACACATTTCTGTTATATAGCTTTCATATAAACAATAGATTTAGAAATTTTATATTTACTAAAGTGTGCTAATTTTGAATTTAGAAGCATTACTTAATATTAATTGAAATACTTCCATTTGAAAACAAGTAAGTTATTAATTTTTATCGTTATTTCTATAATAAGTCAGCAAAATTTTTATTTGTATATTATAAGCTGAAAAATAATGTTTTACATACTTAAAATTTTCTACTTGATCATTTTAATTAACTAAAAACAATACCAGAAATAACATCTATACAGTCTCTGATATTAAACCGAACACATATGTTAATTATCACCTTTGTCATGCCTTTTATTTATTATTAAAAAAAACAATTTATTATCTGATCACATTAAATTTAAATATTACAAAAGTGTTCCGAATGTAAAAAGAATTCTTCCATTCTGGAAGAACTGTTTGGTAAAAGCGCCTGTTAACACAACATTTTTCTTTCGACGTGGAAAGAAAATACATAAAATACAAGATTTTAATATAAATATTAGTAAAGGGAAATTATTTATCAAATAAAATGTATCGTGAATATAAAGTATATTAAAATTCTTTATTACCTCTATCAGGAGAATCACGAACAATCACCATCTTAAATGCACCGTTCTATAAATTGTTCCATCACATGATGATTTCGTTTCATTTTCGCCTCTTAGTTGATAACCAATCAAATCGAAGGACGATTTAAAGAAAATTTGCATCTGCTAAATTTTTGCAGAGCGAAATGAAAACTCTTCTACTGTTTTAAGGGTTGCTTTAAGTTAATTTCTTACAGATGAAAGACGGCAGATCGCCAAGTCAATGGCGGGAAAGAGAATCGAAATTTTCAACAGTACATGACATTTTTAATTGAATTATTTAAATCCTCTTTCTTTTTAAAATGAATGATATTAATTTATTGTTACACATACATATGCAGGTTTGTGAGCTCATTACGAAATGCAACTTTTATTGTAGAAAAGTAGTTGTTTTTAAGTGGAAAAGTAGTATTTTGCAAAATTCTAATTTGCCTCATTTCTTTCCATTTATTCTCCAAACGTTTAAAAGCGTGGAAATAGTAATAACTGAATTACAAGTGTACGTTTATGCAGTATGGTGAGATGGGGGGGGATTGTGACAAAGGAGAGTCAGAGCCTGACTAAGGCAAGGGTATACGGGGCAGTTGCCCCGGGCCCCACATCAGAGGGGGTCCCCGAAACGAATTTAGAGTTTATTTTAGGTTTCTTTAAACATTTTTTTAAAACAAAATATCAGTACTGTGTAAAATCCGTCAGTTTTATGTTAGCTTCTTCATTAATCTATCATAAGAACACAAAAAAAATCTATCTTTCGTAAATCTATGGCTTTCAAGGACGTAATTCAGATAAATTTTCACAATTACGATGGATAAATTTGGCCAATCAAAAACTTGTATTTTTACGTATCACAAAATGCGATATGTTTGCAAAAATACGGGCTTTCGCTTGACTTAATTGAGCCATCGTAATAGCGAAAATTTAGCTGAATCCGTCCTAATGTCAGCAAGGATATGAATTTTTCGAAGCTAGATGACAATCAGAAAACTGCATTCGGCAATGATGGACATGGAATTGTCAATCAATGAGTAAAATTAACAGAACAATATTTTGTCTGACCATTGAACTGGGGGGGAGGGGGGGACTTTATAGCTATTTTAGGTTCTAGTCAATTTTCTTATTATGTTATCTACATAAATTTAGATACCTTATATAAATTTAGATACCTCCATGAAGTTCGGTTCTTTATAACTAAAAAAGTGAAGCAGACGGGGGCCCCCAAAGAAGTTTTTACCCCGGTCCCCAAATAGGCTAAGTCGGACCTTGCTTATGGATTCCGGGACAAATTTTATTGAGGGCCAAAAACAAAAGGAGTCACAAAGTTTAAAAGACCATTTTTTCAAAACTTAAGTTTATGCAGCTTATAAATGAATTTTCCGCAATTTTTTTGTCATAAAAATTATTTTAAAACACAAAACACTATATTTTTGCAATGAAGTTGCAAATAGCTCTCAGCAGTTCCGGACCTTGGTACTGTTATCTCTGTATAAGCCTTCACTGTAAAAATTCTCGGATCAAACCAAGGTAAAAAGCAAGGGTGTCGGTATATTTTAAAAACGAATCTCCACTGAGGAAGAAATATAAAAACCTGTTTGATTGTTCCTTGAAGTTCGCGGGTGTTTTAAAAAATTACCTTTAAACTACACTCGACAATGAGAAAAAAGTATGATCAAAACTTTCAGAATATAGTAAAATTTACCATGTTCCTGGCTCTATGTTAACACCAAAAAGCTCAATAATTTTTATAGAAGCTAAGAATGATTTTGACAATTTACAATAAAATATGGTTTTACAATGTATGCTAAAATAAGATAAATGTGGAAAAGTTAGATCATTTTATCACGATACTTAGATAATGGCATAAAAACCGTTTATTCGGCTAAATTTGCTTTTCAGTTCTGCATATTTTTCTAAATGTGTTGTAGCAAAATCTTTAATTTTAAAAACCAGAATTTCCGGTCAATCATTACCATATGAACGGAAAAATTACCACTAACTGAAAGGCTTAAATGCCTAATATTTTGGTTTTTATTACCAGAATAAAGTTTTTCCCTTACTAGAAATGTCATTACTAAATTACTTAATTTGCATGACATTACTTAATTTGATCACATTTTTTTTTCTCCTCTTGTTTTTTCCGGACCGACCGGCCTGTGTAGAGGGCAGGGAACTGTCCTTGCATCAGAATGGTTCTGGGTTCGAATCCCTTGCAAGGCATAGATGTTCTTTCTTTCTCTCTGAACTATCTGTTTTCACTGAGGGAGCGACGTTGGCCCACCTATTATGGTGCCCCTGAAAGAGAGACCAACAAAATCGCCCAGTATATGCCTGAATTGACGGAATGTTAACACAGGTGGGCATTGGAAATTAAAAAAAAAATGTTTTTTTTCCGGTAATTGAAACAAGTTTTGATTTATTCAAACCCACCTACACGATCGTGATCGATAGTGTGTTTGATTTCCCTTTACTCACTGAAATGTTATTTTGTTAATCCGAATCTGTTAGCTTTTATCATTTTTTTTAAATAAGGAATATAAGAATATACAATTCTGAATCTTGAGAAAGTGTGATAATTCATAAGTAGTAAACATGATTAATGAAGTACTTTTTTCGATAATGATAGTAATAGGAAATCTAGTCCGGCCGAAGACTTCCCGTGTAGTAAATGGTGTCTGGTGCACACTAAATATGTAGGGTCACAAAGTCCTCCATGTTCCCATAACAAACTGGTACCTCTGGGTGTACTGAATTGGAGATGGATCGTTCTCTGTCTTAAGTCAAAATTATTAAATTTTCACGAATTAATGGTTCTGCCAAATAAACGGGTGCGACGTATGGGTGTGGCAGAAGTCGAATTTTCAGCCATAGATCGCGCCACTGGGACGACAGCAAGAACAACGTTAATTAAGGAAAGGAAAACATATTTTAAGAGGTAGTAGTGACAGGGACAAAATTGCTAAAATCTTTTTTTTAAAAATTGTATTTAACCAAAAACTATTTAAGCGTAATAAAAAAGTTTTTTTTGTTTTATTTAAATGAACCTTTAGAAGACTGATTCATTATGAAATCTAAACAAATGTATTAAAATAAACTTACTTATAGAAGGTAGAAGTAATAAAGACGTATGAAAATATTTCTTCCCTTAAGCTAGTTTAGATGCAAACAAGTTGAGATTTTATTCTGAAAATTTACCAGATTTCACGGTAATGTAAAAAAAAAGGAGTAATACTAATTTTTTATTCATATTTTATTCAAGCAGTTGCCTTCTTAGTGACCAATTTAATTATACATTTATCACGAGTAACAACTGACATAACTAAACTAAGGGACAGCTTATTCTGATTGAATGTGAAAATATATATAAAAACAAGCAAAAAATACTATAGTCTTAAAAGTAAAGTTAGTTTGAAGACTTCATCGCTACAATCATGTTGTTGCACACGAAATTGAGGATCATTAATCAAGATGGACTCTCTCCTCTAGCTCAGAACAGGCTGTTGAGTCATGGTCTACTTTTAAGGGAAAATATGGTACACATTTTTAACAACTTAAACATTTAACAAAAAAAAAAAAACACACACACACACATACTGAGCATTTGTTATAATATCGATGCCTGTTCGTGGGTTCAATCCCCACTGGCCGAAGACTCCCCGTGTAGTAAATGGTGACTGATGCACGTTAAATCTGTGGAGTCGCAAAGTCCTCCATGTTTCCATAACAAATCAATACCTCTGGGGGTACTGATTCAGGAGTTTCCTTGTCTTTTGGATAAGTTCAAAATTACAAAGCTACGGAGTTGAACATTAGTAGTCGTAAGCTCAAAATTGGGTTGGAATGTTGGTTGGAATGTTGGGTTGGCATCAATATATATGGTATATATATTGATGCTTTTATGTTGTTTGAAAAATGTTCTTCTTGAAAGAAAGAATAATTCTGTAAAGTTAAGTAAGAATTAAGAAGATGCCACTTTGTCCAATTATAGATATAATCTAATTTACATATACACCGTAAAAAATTTGGAATTAAATTACGATTAAAGTACTGAACGTTTGGGTGCATTATATGTAAAACCATGTCCACTGTAAAATCAATTTTTGCCGTAAAATTTTATACCGTAATTTTTAAAGAAATATTTATGCTATTTCTCAGATTTTTTTCCCTCTCTTCAATATTAATTTGCAATCCCTTATGGACAACTACTTTTGTTTATTTCCTATTTAGAAAAATTTCTTCAAATATACAGGGTGTTTATAAAGTCCCGGACCCATTTTGATGTTCAATAACTCATAAAATAATAAAGATAGATTAAAATTAATAACATAAATGGTTAGATAGAATCAAAAAGTTTCATGACCCTTGTCAATGAACTTCCATGTGTGCCCCCTTCGTCGTACGGAGAATATCAAGTCAACAGTCAATTACCAGGTAGCGGCAAGCATGTCAGCATCCACCATTAAATCTGTGCTTTCTCTTGTGGTGTATGAATTCTCCCTAATATCCGCTCGAATAACACATCACATAGAAAAGTACTACATAGAACAAACACATCAAAAGTGATAACACATCAAACACATCAAAACATAACTTTGCAATAGTTGCCAAAAACAAAAGAGAGAAAAATGCAATTAATAAGCAGGCGATATTTAGAAAAGTACAGATATTTAGACTGGAAAATGAAATTATCTGAAATTAACCACACGCGCAGACGATATTTACCAAAGTAAAGATACTCAAACCTGAAAAGGAAAATATATGAGTTATTCCATCAATAAATGCCATAAGTTTGTTTATATCTTCATTATTTTATGAGTTATTAAACATCAAAATGGATCCGGGAATTTAGAAACAACCTGTATATTAAAATGGTAATTTCCAAATACCCTCTATTTAAAACTTAGTAATAGAGAGTGGAATGTCTTTTTTTCTGTTAATAAATATTGAGTTAAATTATTATTTTAAATTGAAGTATAACATTGATTGATAATTATTTTTCATTTTTAAAATAAAACAAAAAAGAAACATTTGTTATCCTGAAATACACCTTTCCCTAAAACAATTATTGTTATTATTAACATTTTTGAAACCCTATTTACATACTTTCCTGCCCTTTTTAAATCCTATTTTTATATAGTTTTTATTTTACGTTTAGAACCGTAAACAATAACACTATTAGAATCATTAAAATTCATTTTGAATGCTTTTAGGCGAAAAAAATATATTACTTCGAAGCGTTGGTTTCGCCAAACTAATTAAAAGAAAGATTCTGTCATAAATATGGAAACCTGAAGGGAAAAAAAATCCCATCTGTTGATTTTAAACAAGAGAAGGAAAAATAAAATAAATAAGTAAAAACTTCCTTCCCTCACCTTTTCCCAAATTTAAAAAGTTGGCATGCAGCCAAAGAAGTATTAAACTATGAATTTGAAAACGATAACTTGATATTTAAGCTCAAATTTTATTCAATCTTTTTTAGAAGTTTTCAATTTTATTATTTCTTTCTTTTAGCCATACCGTGTTACAAAATCAATATAACTTCTGTTCAAAGCTTAAAGAATAGATAGTCCAATTTAAAAGAAAGATAATACTTTCTTGGTAGAGAGGGATTTAAAAAAAAGTCTGGATAAAAAAAGGCTTAAAAGACCATTCACAGCATTTGAAATTAAATATAATTTTTAGTACTTTTCAGTCAGTGGGTCAGAAATGCTATAAAACAGCCATGTTTTGAGAGAAAGGAAGAGGTAATATCAAATAAAACACCACACATTTTGGTTAATACAAAAATATTTAGAACTATTTAATAGCTTTAAAATTATTTAATATATTTAAAATTATTTAATGTACTTGAAATTATTTAGCATATTTATACTTTTTTTTTATCTCGTATAACAAAATAAAGGCTCATCTATATTCAGATCACAAATGCAATTTAAAAAAAACGCTTTAAAATTAAAGAGTAAAATTTTAGATGTGATCTATAACATGTATTTTGCTTCCCAACTGCTAGCATTCGTTTGTTTAGAATCGTGTTACATGCGTCAAGGTTAGGGGGGATTGTGAAATGGGATACTTTGTGACAAAGGGTATGGGGTGTCAAAAAATTTTGAAAAAAAAAGTGTAAATTAAAGTTATTCATTTATGGACGGCCCCGCTGCAAAAAACTCTTTAACAACCAATTAACTATCATTAAGTGCATGAAATTATCGGAAAATTTCCGAAGTAAAATTCATCAATATCTTTTAACAATATAATAATACTATGAGAGACAGGTTTTTGTAGGTTCGTTTTTTTCGACTCAATGATTACGAGGACTTAAATTCCGTAATTTTATTATTATTATATAGTTCTCGATTATTATTATTATTATTATTATTATATATGTATATATATATATATGAGTCGTGGTGGCTCAACGGAGAGTGCGCCGCTCACCTCCCGATGATGCGACCCGAATTCGAATCCTAACGATGACCCGTCGAAACGATTTCCACACCCGGCTCGAACCGACAACTGTGCTGACGTAAAACATTCTCAGTGGTGAACTGATCATGGTTTAAAATCAACGTGCAGCCAGGTTAGCTGAGGAATATTTTCGTGGTTTTCCTCTCCATGTAACGCAAATGCGGATTAGTTCCATCAAAAAGTCCTCCACAAAAGCAAAATTTCTCCGCATACTTGATCCAGAAGCTCCCTTGCCTTCTGGATTGTGTTCAAAATTACAAAACAACGGACATGAACATTGGTAGTTGTAAACTCCAATTTAGTTCGACTGCTCAACGACGATTATAAAATATGTATAAGTAAATAATAAATATCGGTTACTTTAAAGAAAAGTTTACATTTTTACTCATGGAGTCACATCTCTCCGGTTCTCAACCTTCTCCTTTCATATATGACAAGGCGTATTACTATTTGTACGCCTAGGTCTATGAGTATCAGTACATATCCAAAAAGTGTCCTTCTCTTTTAAAAATCTTTTCCTCTTCAAGAACAAGGCCAGGGATCGTTCACATGCATGGAAGTGGAGTCAGAATACTAACACTTCCCCCCGTCCAGCCGCTACGCTTTCATCTTGTTCAATTTTCTACCGTGGTCGCAGGGACTAATATAGGGGATATCTTTATATCTATGCTTGGCAATATGAACGAAACCAAAAAATAATAACAAGCCTATCTCTATTTTAAAAAAAAGAAAGGGGGGATGGTTAAACTATACAGAATAGTCATAAAATATACCTTTAATATACTTTACCAGATCGGGATAGCCTGGTTGGTAGGGCACTGGGGCCATGTCCAAGTGATCGTGGGTTCGATCCCTGCCTGCCGAAGACTCCCCGTGTATGGTGACTGATGCATGTTAAATCTGTGGAGGCGCAAAGTCCTCCATTTTCTCATAACAAATCAATACCTCTGGGGGTACTGAATTGGAGATTGATCGTTCTCTGGTTCAGGTCAAAATTACGATCTGTGAATGAGTGTATGTATGTATGGTTCCGTCCTATAAACGTGTTGTGTGTGGCTGAATTCTTAGCATGGATGGCTCCACTACAAAACAAGGAGAGTCGCTTGGTCCACCAATCTGGGTTGCTGATACTTCAAGTGGCATTAGAAACAACCATAACAACAGTTTTTAAAAGCAACGTGAAAGAAATTAAAATTAAAAACTTGGCAAGCCCAGAATAAAAAATTAAAATCAAAAGGCATGGAATCAAAGGCCATTTTCTCATAACAAATCAATACCTCTGGGGGTACTGAATTGGAGATTGATCGTTCTCTGGTTCAGGTCAAAATTACGATCTGTGAATGAATGTATGTATGCATGGTTCCGTCCTATAAACGTGTTGTGTGTGGCTGAATTCTTGGCATGGATGGCTCCACTACAAAACAAGGAGAGTCGCTTGGTCCACCAATCTGGGTTGCTGAGATTTCAAGTGGCATTAGAAACAACCATAACAACAGTTTTTAAAAGCAACGTGAAAGAAATTAAAATTAAAAACTTGGCAAGCCCAGAATAAAAAATTAAAATCAAAAGGCATGGAATTTAAATCTGAAAAGAATTAACAAATAAATTTACTCTTTAATCTTATATCTGGTATGAAAAAGTTTAAATTATCATATTCAACTTGAAATGAAATTAAATTTTAAGTAACGTGCATGTTTACAAATTCGAAGAGCAGAGATTTAAATTGAATCTCTAATTTAGCAAACAAATAATAACATCGAAAAAAAGGAGAGAAATTGAGAGTTTGATATCAAATTATAAGAGCGATACAGGAAAGGTACGTGCGATAGTAGAAGACAGAGAATGAAACGAGGAATTAAATATATTGGTTTATGTAAAGATTAACATGCAACTACTCATTAAAATATTTCTTTTTTTAAATGAGTATCAAGCATTATCTCTGATTCAGGTCAAAAATTAAGATCTGTGGATGAATGAATGGATGTATGAATGGGTCCACCCTATAAACGGGTGTGACGTATGGGTGTGGCAGAAGTCGAATTCTTGGTCATATATGGCGCAACTGGAAAACAGGAAAACAAGAACAATCGCTCCCCCTCTGCCTTCATGGCATGCGTCAACAACACAACAACACATTTATATATATATATATATATATATATATATATATATATATATATATATATATATATATATATATATATATATATATATATATATATATATATATATATATATATATATATATATATATATATATATATATATATATATATTAATACATAATTTAAAAGCGCTCATACCATCAAAGCATTTAAGCCTCTTTCAACAGGTATAAATAATAATAAAAAGTTGTTTTTTTTGCTTTCATCTTATGTTTAATTAGTGAACTGTTGTACAATGCATCGGTATCCTTATGCTTTACTATCACCTGAAAACGAGCTAAAGCTCAACGCTATAGCATAGCATTACGAGGTGCGTAATTTGAAATCTTCATGCGAAAGAAATCCCTTTGGTGATTCCTTGAAGATATGACAAGATTAAGAGGCGATTAAAAACATTTTACGCGTGCTCTCTATTGTTTTAAAGATAGACGCAGAAAAAAAAAGCGAGTGCTTTGAGGTGAATTAATTCCATTTTTTTAAGCTGCATAGAATATGCAAAAAAAGTACACCTGAACAGTTGGTGTGAAGGGCGAATTTAAGATGTTGCAAATTTCGAAAAAGAATTTTCAAAAGTTTTTACATCTCACTGGATTGTATGGAATCAAAAGTTAAACCCTCATACATCTATTAGGTTTTTCTTATCGTAATTAATTTTTATGTTTTTCAAATTAAATGTTCTATATCTACAGAAAAAAATACCTAATTTATATGCTTGAAAAGTTCTTCCCATTTGTTTTAATATCAATAACTCCTATTAGAAATATAAACAAATACAACTTCCAAATATAAATAAGGAAGTGTTTTTTCTTTCTTTTTTAATCTGCCAGAATTTATTATTGAATTTTAGTTTCATTTGACTTTCTAACAGATTGTAATCGATGCAGAGAAATCAGCTTTTTGTTGTGTTTAAATGTTAACGATTATGAAATCGTATTATATAGTTAACAAAAAAAATGATGTAATCTTTATTTATATATTGTCGTGCTTTCAAAATATTTATCCAATTAAATTTTGAAAGTAAAACATTTTTTTACAATGTTTAAATCACCAAGAAGATTGTTTTAATTAAATTTAAAACTACCTTCTACGTCGTGCCTTTGAAAGCTTTTCTCCAGAATTGTAAATTATTTATTTTTTTTAATTATTATTTTTCGACCATAATTTTTTTATTCACTAACTCACTAACTTGATTTTATTATGATTGCCAAATAGTAATTTAAATTTTAGGAGTTTGTTATGCACGCTATTGTTCTTTGTTTATTACAGGGTTTTACACAACAGTCACCCTTAATATTTTTTCTTCTAAAGGCAGGCACTGAACTTTTACGTCCTTCGAATGTGAAGTTGCCGGAAGTATTACTCATTTAACTTTACCCAGTGGGTACCTGTGAACCTAAGTCACGGAGACGATCAACATGCCACACTGTCACAGATACCCGTTTATAGGGTGGGCCACATTCACACAATAGAGAACAACACACACAGATAAACATTCATGTCCTGAGCTGGATTCGAACCCGCAGTCAGGCACGCTAACCGCTCAACCATCTGGCCGGCCCTTTGATATATTTATGCCCTGTTTGTCGAAAATTAAGTTAAATATAAATGAGAGGTCTCAAAATCATATTAAATCGGGTAAATAAAAACGTTATCAAAATTATGCAAACGTTCATGATGAAGGAGGATTGAAAAACATCTAAATTAATTAAAAATCATTGTCTAATGAAAGTTGGAAGTGTATACTATAATAATCACCTTTCAAAAGTTTTCTGTTTTCTTCGAATTACCTAATAAGTTTCGTTGCTTTGAGTCCTGCGTTCCACAATAGTGATTCGACCACAATAGTCGATTTCAATAACTTTTTTTAATTTAAATTTTATTTCGAATTTTAAACATTATGCATATTATTTTTTATCCATTTTTTACCCATTTTATCCAAGATTTCTTAAACATTATTTTTTACTCTTTGTGTCAGGCACCACATCTTCGAAAACCAGGATTTATGATCATGCACAGCAGCATAAAAAATAAATTGAATAAAATATAAATGCTAACTGCAAGGCAAAACTGAGCATTTTTATCTCGAAAATTGCGAAAACAACGTAAGCAAATTTTTAAAATTTGCTATCCCATTGCCGGGGTAAATGAAAAAATAAATTCTCAATTCAGATCATACATCAACTGCAAAGTTTTTAAAAATGCGAAGAGTAAATGATAATCTCACATTTTTCAATAATGATTTGTCATACTTTGATAAAGTTTTTTATTTATTTATTCATTTTTTCTTTACTGGATTAATTTTTTCTTTATTGGATTATTGATTTTCTGCTTTTAAAGTTGTTTACTGGGTTTCTTTAATTCTGAAAAAAAGATAAAGAAGATGATGGTGGAACATTTTTTATTGAATCAACTATTTTAGATTGTGCACGATTTTAATTATTGATAATAATAAAGTTAATTTAGTGTTAAGTAAGGTTAAATAAATGGAAGGTAAACAAAATATCAGTTAGAGTTTTTGATTGATCAGAATTCAAAAAGTAATAAGAGATAAAAAGAAACACTATTTTGTGCGTTGGAAATTTTCGTAATTAAAATTTCGTTGGATTGTCTGAATTCCATGATTTTTTTTAAGAAAAGAAAAAAAGATCTAAATCAAAAGTAAAAATAGCAAAACGGTAGACGGGTCATGGGTTAGACTCCCCTTGCAGTCAGGCTAACTGTGGGAGGTTTTCCTCTCCATGTAACGCAAATGTGGGTTAGTTCCATAGAAAAGTCCTCTATGAAGGCAAATTTCTCCCAATACATGATCCAGGAGTTCACTTGTCTTCTGGATTGGATTCAAAATGACAAGGCTACGGAACATTAGAAGTGAGGTACAAATAGGTCGGCTATTCAACGACAGTTATAAAATAAAATTCAATTAAAGTAGTAACAATTTTAGAAACCTAATATTATATTTATATCAAATCATTATTTATTTCATATTTTAATTATTTCCACTGAATTATTCAAGCAAAATGTCACTGAAAAAATCGCAGTTTTAAAAAATGACTCGAAATTAAAAAATAGCTTTCAGTTTTGTTTCTCACCTTTATTCTTCCATTTTACGTTGAACCCGTAACGTTTCATAATTCAAATCGCCTTTGTTTCGTATCATTTGCGTCTGGCAAGTTTTGAAAATGAGCGCCAATTTTGAGTGCGTGAAACATGCCTACTGTTATTTCAAATCAGTATAATTTTGTTGTTGTTGTTGCTAATTCCCATCTGGTCTGACGGGGTCAGACCAGATCAATAAATCCGTTAACATTAAGAAAATCCGAAACCAGAATGGGAGAGGAATGAATGTCGTTCCAGTCCAGCCCTAAACAGTTCAAGATGTGCTCAGGTGATGCCTGGTGGTTTTGTTGGCATTTAGGGCACAGAGGAAAGGTCTTTTGATTAGCAGAAAATGTGAAACTTTTCAGGTGTCCACTGGCCAGTCGGGATAAGAGTATAATTTTAAAGCAATGAAGTGTTTTTAATCAAATAATAATCATACCACCTTAGTCTCTTGCAATCGTTTTTTTTTCTTCTTTTTTTTATAATAAACACAATAATATTTTCCAATAAACCTTTAACACTAAGAAAATATTTGTTTATTTGTAAAGAAAAGTGTTTCTCTAATAGCCATTTTCAATGTTTGTACTATTTGTTTGTTTTTTCCTGAAATTCAGCTTATTTTATTCATTTTTAGTTTATGCATAATTTTAAAATTATTATTGTTTGAACGATAACAAAAATCAATTCTTCACTTCAAAACTATTTTTTCGTTTTTTAAATCGGTGTTCCGCCACATCAATCACTTAAAAGTTCTGTAGCCGGAAAAAATTGGGAAACGCAGCTCTAGGGAAAATATGTTTTCTTATGATTTTATATCCTTTACGGCATCTGCAGTGTTTAATAAAAATATATAGTAATTCAATCTTCAATATAATGCCAATCTTTTTATCAAAAAAGTTTTTGTTTATTCTATATGTACACATATTTTTAAATTTATCTTTGGAATTTTTATTGGGCTCCATATACCCTTTAAAAAACCGCGGTTTCCAGGATGAAAAGCCGAAAACAACTGTTTTCTTATAATATTAATAGACTCTTAGCAATTTTCTTAAGTTACGAAATTAGACAAGAAAGCGTATTTTCTCAGAATAAACAGTCCACTTTTTCGCATTCGGATTAATATCGTTCAAATATAGGGAGTAGCTTCAATCTAGGAATTATGGTCCGAATATAATGATCAGGAGGGCAGTCTAAAGGTTGGAATCTTTTTGAACGAAATTCATAGAATAATTCTTCTAATTTTAAAAATACGAATTTTTCTAAAATTTGATATTTTGGAAAATATTTGACCCCTTTTGCTCAAATTCTTAAGTAATAAAAATAATTAACTTTTGATAAAAACTACTTCCTGATAAAGGTATTTCCTGAACGAGAAATTTTAGCCAAATAACGCCTACATTTTTTGGCTTATCGCCACCCTCCCTCTAAATGCTGACTGCCATCTTTCTTCCCTCTCTAATATATTTATTCTTAATTCTATATTATATTATTAATTCTATATTATATTATTCTTAATTCTTCTTATTATCTTATATTTATTTTTTTAAAAGTAATAGATATATTTATTTTAATTGAATGCGTTCATAATTAAAATTTGAAAACTATTATTTGTTTTAACAATGAATTCTTTGTGCTTTTAGTTTAATATGAATTTTCGTCTGAGATCCGCATTCAAGAAAATTCTTTGTTCTGAGAGAATATGGCTGACAGATCTTCTTTTAACCCAAAATATGCGAGTAAGTTCAGACATTTTAATTTATTTTATATAATTCTTAATTCTTCATCTGAATGATTGGTTTCGCATAAATTTGCTATTTCTATTTTCGCTTACATTTTATCCTTATTTTAATTTATTTCCTTTTTAATACTCATTGCCCTATTGAGGATAGAAATCGCCTCCAGTTTGTGAACCACTGCCTTAATGCATGCGCTGGGCATCATTATTATTCGGAGAATGAAGGCTTTATTGTTCGGTTTATACTTGTCTGCTATGACCAACACTTCATGAAGTGATAACCCGGGGGGTGGGGCAGAGGGAACAGTCTGAAAATTAAGTGAGGGAAGGAAGAACATATTTCGCTCCTCCTGAAATTTGAACATTAGCTGCTAAAATAGTCTCCTAAAATTGGTAATTTTAAAAATAAATTTTTTTTTACAATTTTGAAGTTATTTTCAAAAAAATAACTTTATTTTCTTTTGAAACTTAATTAAAGGGTCAATATTGAGTTTGGCCCCGTCTGAAATTAGAAATACAGAAAAAAAAGCTTTTTTTTCTAACTTTAAAACGATTTTTTTTCTCCAATGCCCACCCGTGTTAACATACGTCAATTCAGGCATATACAGAGCGATTTTGTTGGCCTCTCTTTCAGGGACACCATATTAGGTGGGCCAACGTCGCTCCCACAGTGAAGACAGATAGTACAGAGAAGGAAAGAACATTCATGCCCTGCCCGGGATTCGAACCCAGAACCTTTCTGATGCAAGGACAGTTCCCTGCCCCCTACACAGGCCGGTCGGCGCGTTTTTTTATTTAAAAAAACTTTATTTTCCTCTGAAATTAGCGAATGACGTGCTTCGCCACTTCTGAAATTTAGACATTCATGGAAATAATGTAAAGTTAAATTGATCAAAAGAATATGAATCATATTAAATAGGGTAAATAAAAAGATTATCAAAATTGTCTAATCGTTCATGATGAAGGTGGATTGAAAAACATCAAAATTAATTGAAAATCACTGTCTAATGAAACCTAAAAGTGCATATTATAATCGCCTTTTCTGTTTTCTTCGAATTGCCTGACAAGTTATGTTGCTTTGAGTCCTGCTTTACACAATAGGGATTCGCTCGATTTCAATAGCTTTTTTTAGTTCAAATTTTATCTTGAATTTTTTACATTACGTGTGTTTTTTTTAATCCATTTTTAACAAGATTTTTTAAACTTTATTTTTTACTCTTTATGTCAGACACATATTTTATGAAACCTGGATTTATTATCATTCACAACGACATAACAAAAATTGAATGAAATATAAATGCTAATTGCAAAGCAAAACTGAACATTTTTACTAAGAAAATTGCGAAAACAACGTTAAAAAAATTTTAAAATCTGCTAACCTATTGCCGGGGTAAATTAAAAAATCAATTCTCAATTCAGATCATACATCAACTGCAGAATCTTTAAAAATGCGAAGAGTAAATGATAATCTCACATTTTTCAATAATGATTTTGATAAAGTTTTTTCTTTCTTTATTTATTTTTTCTTTATTGGATTATTATTTTTCTGCTTCTAAAGTTGTTTACTTGGTTTCTTTAATTCTGAAAAAGATAAAAGATGGTGGAACATTATTTATTAAATCAACTATTTTTGATTGTATGCGATTATTAATAATAATAATAAAGTTAATGTGGAGTGAAGTAAGGTTAAATAAATGGAAGGTAATCAAAATCTCAGAGTTTCAGATTGATCGGAATTCAAAAAGTAATAAGCGATAAAAGAAACAGTATTTTTTGCATTAGAAATTTTCGTAATTACAATTTCTTTAAAAAAAATCGTAATTTAAATTGAATGAATTCCATGATTTTTTTAAGAAAAGAAAAAAGATCTAAATCAAAAGTAAAAATAGCAAAACATGTGTATATATTTTCATATGTGTATTCTCAGCATATGTATATATTTTTCGAAATTTCGACACCTATCCTTTAATTTGGTATTAGTATCAAAATTGTCATTTGAACTCAAAAATTATAAAAAATTATTAAAGTGTCCACCAAATGATTCCCCCTTAAAAACCAGTTATTAATAATATTTAGAAAGCAATGTAGAGGAATGCCTATAAGCAGAGTAGACAATACTATACATTAAATTTAGGCCATACAGAAATTTCTTTCCGTCCTCATATCGTATTTTACACCATCATCGATCTTAGCGACACCTGTGCTATCTATATATAGAGAGTAACAAGGACAGAATAAAATATTTTTTACGTATTTCTTATCATATGTATATGTTTTTCGAATATGTGTTTGGAAGGGGGCTACAATCCTGTTGCCGGTGCTTTTGGGCCTGTTTAACAGATTTTTGCGATACACATTGTTAGAATTATTATTCCAAAAGGTGTGTTTGGCATCTCCTGCGAGGATGACATTTGCTGAGAGTGAGAATAATTTAGAAAAATCTCTGGCCGGAAAAGGTATCATAGCCTTTCAAGTTCGGAACGCTTTATACTTTTGCGATATCCTCAATGGAAGACGGATTGCGATACCCTCCGCCTATTCAAATATCCTCAATGGAAGACGGATCACAGGTTAAAGTCCCCTTATCGTCAGGCTAACCGTGGGAAGTTTTCCTCTCCATGCAACTCAAATGCGGTTTAGTTCAATGTTGGCAGTTATGCACACCCTGTTCATGTTGTGGCTGTGAGGGCAAAAGGGGCTTCTTCTCAGTGCCCCTGTTGATGCAACACTCTCTGGAAGGTAGCACGGACGTCCTGAAAAAGACGCCCCAGCTGGAGGGGGGAAAAACAGATCCGAGTGTGGTTTATGTTCCTCCCTGATGCGCTCCCTCTTCTCCTTCCCTGGATGTCGGAAGTTTTGGGGAGGATGTAGTCTCTCTCTCTCTCTCTCTCTCTCATCATCCTCTTCGAAGAAGGGTGTCTTCTTGACCTGCCGGCTCCTCTTCATAATCATTGCATAATTATCATCTCTATCAGCCTAGGCTCTCTGTGAGTCGATTTGAGCAGAGATCTTCTTTCGGATTGGCTATAACGTCCTCTTAATAAGGTCCTCTTCACCCTTTTTTATCTCAATTTTTATTTAATCTGAAACTTCTCTTTAAATTTTATGTAAATTGCACTATTGTTCTACTAGACTAGTCCTGTTAGCCATGCCCAGCGCATCAATTATTCTGAAAGAGGGTCAGGAGACCCAGGTACCTCAACTATTCTAGGCGATGACGCCTCAATGACTTTAGTGGGCCGGAATAGCCTGGTTGGCAGTGGGTTGAACCTATGTCCGAGGGGTAGTGAATTCGATCCCTTCCGGCCAAAGAATTTCTATGTTGTAATGGTGACTGGTGAACGTTAAATGAAGCGGGTCATGAAGTCCTTCATGTTCCCCTAGCAAATCAATAACTCTAGTGGTACTGAATTGGAGATGGGTCTTTCCCTGCTTCAGGTAAAAATAACGATCTGTGGATGAATACATGGATGGATGAATGGTTCCTCCCTATTAACAGGCTGTGACGCGTGTGTGTGACTGATGTATTCTTGATTATAGATGCCGCTACCGGAAAACAAGAAACGCGCCTTCTGCCTTAAGTTCGCTTGACTTCCAGCAGGTTTGGATACTGGCAAGTGGCATTAGAGACAACAACAAGAAGACTTCTGTAGTTTCATTAAAATCGGAAATATCTTTTTTAAAATAAAATTATATTTATTATTCAATTCATAATTTTATTTTTAAAAAGCATATGGTTGCAAATTTCAATCTTGAAGATAAATGGAATCTATCAATTTAGGAGAGGAGGACATCACCCTCGGCGACCGAAATTCTCTCTGGATCCGCAGAGGGAACGGTTAAAGGCGCTTTTCAAAATAGTTCAAACCAATCTTCCTTGATGATGGAAATATGACTGCGTAACCTACATTTAAAGTATCCTGCTCTCAGTTTCGGTTTTAGGCATTGGTTTCTTAGGTTTACATTTGGCTGTTTTTCGTAGGGTCATATGAAATGATGCCTTTTTTTCGAATAATATACTATTTTCATAGCTGATGAGTTTTCAGCAGTTACTCGTCACTGTTAGGTCAAGTTTAGCCTATCTAAAGCAACCGCTGTCTTTGCTTATTTTCTGAAAATGCCGCAAAACGTTAATCCCAGTTGATACGAATTCCGCATCCGGCTTGCACCGATCACAGTGCTGACATGAAATATCCTCAGTGGTCGACGGATCATGGGTTAGAGTCCCCTTGCCGTCAGGCTAATCGTGGGAGGTTCACGAGATCTTCCTCTCCGTGTGACGCAAATTCGGGTGAGCTTCATCAAAAAGTCCTCCACGAAGACAAAATTTCTCCCAATACTCGATCTAGGAGTTCTCTTGTCTTCTGAATGGGTTTAAAATTACAATTCCACGGAGTTGAACATTAGTAGTCGTAAACCCTAAATTGGGTCGTCTGTTCAACGACGGTTGTATTAAATAAAACAGTTCCTTGTTCAGCCCCGATGGCTCAGGGGATCGAGCGTTCGCCTTCCAATGAGGTGAACCGGGTTCGAACTCCGAGATGGCTTGCACCGACCACAGTACTGACGCGAGAATATCCTCAGTGGTAGACAGATCATGGGTTAGAGGGCTAACCGTGAGAGGTTCTCGTGGTCTTCCTCGCCATGTAAAGCAAACGCGTGTTAATTCCATCAAAAAGCCCTTCACGAAGGCAAAATTTAAGCCAATACTCGATCTAGCAGTTCCCTTGTCTTTGGGATTGTGTTTAAAATTACAAGGCTACGGATATGAACATTAGTAGGGTCGGCTTTCAACGACGGTTATAAAATAAAAAAATAAAATAGTTTCCTGTGCACCGCTGATGTAAAATATCCTCAGTTGTAGATGGATCATGGATTAGAGTCTCTTTGCCCACAGGCTAACCGTGTTGGGGTTTCGTGGCTTTCCTCTCCATATAACGCAAATGCCGGTTAGCTTCATCAAAAAGTCCTCCACCAAGGCAAATTTCTCCTGATACTTGATCCAGGAGTTCCCTTGTCTTCTGGATTGGGTTGGTTCAAAATAACAAGGCTACGGAGTTAAACATTAGTAGACATAAACCCAAATTTGGTTCGGCTGTTCAACGACGGTTATAAAATAAAATAAAATTATAGCCAACAGTTAATTTTTAAAGTACTACAAATTGTAACTACAACCTGAAGCTTTATTTAAAAGTGCATCACACAGAAATTCGAATTTAGCTTAACTATGACGGAAAAAAAATTTCTTACATTTATTTGACACAGTTAAAGATGTTGGTGAGAATGACGTCGATCAAAGTATCGATTGCATTCTGAAATATCATTCGTAAAATTCATTATTTTCTTCAAAAAGCACTTAGTATTCAATTTATTGGAGATAATAATTTTATGAATCATAACGATCTATCTCGTATCTAACACAATTTTTTGCAACTCACGTTAAATATATTTATCATTTTAAAATAACGTTGACAATATAATGTAAATAGCTTGAAAGTTAACTTTAACGCTTAATAACATAATCATACACCAATTAAACTTAAAGAGAAAAATATTCTTTTTTAAAAAACTCAATTCTCATTTTTAATTCTCGAACAAAACTTTTCTTACAAGCTCGAGTAGGGGTTTTGAGAACGCACCTCGAATACCCTCCTGTAAACCAGTTCCTGCTAACAAATAATAATAAATCAAATGGATTTTAATAACCACTTTATTTAGGTTGACTAAAAATGTGATAGTTTTAAATATTTATCACACTATAAATTGAAATTGTGGAGTGAATCACACTAAAAAAAAGAAAGAAAAACAACGACGAGGTGATGGAAGCTTAATGCAAAAAAGAATTTATATATCACGGTGATCGAAATTATTTTAAATCAAATTTAAATCATTATTTGCGGTGCAACTGAAACACATTTTAAAAACCACATTCTCATCTTGGCGACTATTTTTATTTATCTAGTTTTGTTCCATTTCAAAACGGGGTCTTCATTTCTTTCAATACGATATGCCTCTTTTGCTAGCAGATGTTTAACTTACTCATCAAATTTTAATGCAGGAGTCAGGTGTCTTTTAAAATATCGTTTTTATTCCTAAGCAAAATTTTTATTTTAATTTTTTATTTCTATGAAACAATTTTAAAACGATTTTATAACTCTAATAAAAAAACATATAACTTTCTTTGACACTGCGCTTAAAAATAAAGAAATTTAAATCACAGTTTTTTTTAAAGTGCTTGCTTGAAAAAATAATAAAAGTAAGATATATAATATATTTTTATTATTACTTATAAAGTAAGATATAAGTAATAATAAAAATAAGAATAGTAATGATATTCCTCCCCCCCCAAAAAAAAAAAAAATTAGGAATCACTAGAATCTCAGAAAAGTACATCAAATAAAGCTGATTTTACACGGGATCGGACATTCAACAATCTACGTACTATCCTGATATAAAATTCCCTTTCTGAAACAGTGAATTGATTCTTGTAATTTCTAATTCATTCACCAATTTATACTTGCTCTTGGTATCTAAAATTATTACAATGAAATTATCAACATTAATTAGGAGCTATTTATGAACTATCAATTATTTATCTCACCATGTTATTCAAACTGATAAAATAGTTTTTATTTGAGTTTGTGCAATTTATTTGAACAATATCATAAAACAAGCATTTTAATCATTAAATTTTTCCTTAATGCAAAACTAGGACCAACCCCCGTGATAGCTTCGCCTTCATCATTGTTTCGAAAAGTTTATATTTTTTACAAAAATAAAGAACATTTTGTTAATTTGGAAATCACAGCAAAATAAACAATTACTTGGATTTAAAAAAACTACTGAATTTGAAAAATTTATCTAAGCATACAAAATGCGTGACGCAATTAGAAGAAGTAAATAGAAATAATAAATAGAAGAAAAATAAAAAAAAGTAATTATATCGTTTTAACTGTTAATAGAACTTCTTTGAATTAATATTTTCATACATTTTAAAAATTTCAAAATGAATGTAATTTTAAACAGTAACATTTGTCCGTATTTATTCGTCTGTTAATTGAAAAGAATTGATTTCAAGCATATAAGTATTCATCACATAGTTCATCACATAGTGTATTATTCACCACATATTCATCACATAGTGTGTTAGTGAAAGTAGTGCAATATGTTAAATGAGTTTTTAACAATGTATTTTCAAGTACGAGAATTTCTTAACCCCGATTGTTTAGAACAGGGGTTTCCAACTGGCGGCCCGCGAAGCCTTTTTTTGTGTGGTCCGCGAACTAAAATATATTAGTTGTCAATTTTTTACGGACAATTTTTGTAAAAAATCTATATGGGTTTAAAATACTTTTCTCGTTAATAAAAACCTAATTTCTTCGTTTCTGTGAAATTTAACATACCAACGGTGCAAAGAAATTTATTTTTCAGGTTTTGCATCCAAGAAAATATTTATTCAAATACAAAAATAATCGTGTATGTTGCTCTTTCTTATTTTTTTTTTTTTTTTTTTTTTTTTTTTTTGTTAATATAACTTAGCATGTGCGTATCAGAAATTTTCTCGAAGAAATTCTCATATTTAACTTTTTGAAACCACTCATTTTGGACTAAACTATTTTCACACACGTTTGTAACTTTTAAATTTAAATATCCGGTAGTTGCAGCAGACAAACCTCAATTTTCTCATTAAATATTTTGCGTGCTACTATGTAAGTTTTAATACCTTAACAACTAGATATCTGTTGCACATTAATTGTTTCATACGTGGTGCACATTAAGTTATTGTAGCCCGACTTTTTATTATTTATTTATATTTTTAAAGAATATTATTAATAACAAATAAATATTTTCAAAAATCCACTTCTTATTTTAATTTGCAATTCAATACTTTTGTTTCGTACAACTTGGAAAAACTCTGACAGTATTATTTAATGTTCCTTCAAACATAAAAGAGTCCTACAAAAAATTTTGATAAAGTTGCGGCCCGCCATATGATTTGTGCTTTTAAGTGTGGGCCCCCGGCCTCATGCAAGTTGGAAACCCCTGGTTTAGAAGATAAGGACAACGATACAACCACCCCTATAAAAGCTTCGGAAGGAAAACGATTTCCGCAAACTTTTCTCGTTGTTACATCTGATCCTTTTGGAACCAGGGAAACACCATGCAGTCTAGGGTAAAGATTTAACATTCTATTATTCCAAATTATGATTTGATGAGTGCTAGCACGCCATGAATTTTAAAATGTTAAATAACTTTTTATAGTTTTAATTTTAAAGTTAAATTGTAAAATTTAATTTAAATGATAATTAAATTTTTTATTATATCTGATACGTCAAATTCCAACCGAAAGTAATAAAATCTGTGGCAAAGATTTAATATGTTAACGCATAATAGATTTACTGTGTTTTAATAAATGTTTGTAAAATATAAATTTTACAATAATTTCACCCGTTTAGTTTTGAAATTAAGCTTTAGATTTTAACTTAAATAGAAATTGAATTTTCTGTTATATCTGACGCGTTTAGTTCCAACCGAAAATAATGCAGTCTATGGTAAAGATTTAACATTCGATCCCCTATTAGTTAAATGATGCTTTGATGAGTACTAGAATGCTATGAATTTTAAAACGTTAATACTTCTTACATTTTATTTTTAATTTTAAAGTTAAATTGTAAAATTTGATTTCAATGGTAATTAAATTTTTTATTATATCTGACACGTATAATTCCAACCAGGGAAAAAAATCAGTCTATGATAAATAGTGCTACTGTGTTTTAAATGTAGGCCATACAGAAATTGTTTTCCGCCTCATATCTTATTTTACACCATCATCAACCTTAGTGACACTTGTGCTAAATATTGCACAGATACAAGGAGAAAATAAAATATTTTTAAAAAATGCTTTATAGATATTTCTCAGCATATGTATATATTTTTCAAAATTTTGACACTTATCCTTTCATTTAATACTAGTATCAAAGTTGTCATTGAAACTCAAAAATTATAAAAAATTATTAAAGTGTCCACCAAATGAGATCCCCTTAAGACCGGCCATTAATAATAATTCGAAGGCAATGGAGAGGTATGTCTACAGACAAGGTAGACAATCGTATACATTAAATGTAGGCCATACAGAAATTGTTTTCCGCCTCATATCTTATTTTACACCATCATCAACCTTAGTGACACTTGTGCTAAATATTGCACAGATACAAGGAGAAAATTAAAATATTTTTAAAAAATGCTTTATAGATATTTCTCAGCATATGTATATATTTTTCAAAATTTTGACACTTATCCTTTCATTTAATACTAGTATCAAAGTTGTCATTGAAACTCAAAAATTATAAAAAATTATTAAAGTGTCCACCAAATGAGATCCCCTTAAGACCGGCCATTAATAATAATTCGAAGGCAATGGAGAGGTATGTCTACAGACAAGGTAGACAATCGTATACATTAAATGTAGGCCATACAGAAATTGTTTTCCGCCTCATATCTTATTTTACACCATCATCAACCTTAGTGACACTTGTGCTAAATATTGCACAGATACAAGGAGAAAATAAAATATTTTTAAAAAATGCTTTATAGATATTTCTCAGCATATGTATATATTTTTCAAAATTTTGACACTTATCCTTTCATTTAATACTAGTATCAAAGTTGTCATTGAAACTCAAAAATTATAAAAAATTATTAAAGTGTCCACCAAATGAGATCCCCTTAAGACCGGCCATTAATAATAATTCGAAGGCAATGGAGAGGTATGTCTACAGACAAGGTAGACAATCGTATACATTAAATGTAGGCCATACAGAAATTGTTTTCCGCCTCATATCTTATTTTACACCATCATCAACCTTAGTGACACTTGTGCTAAATATTGCACAGATACAAGGAGAAAATTAAAATATTTTTAAAAAACGCTTTATAGATATTTCTCAGCATATGTATATATTTTTCAAAATTTTGACACTTATCCTTTCATTTAATACTAGTATCAAAGTTGTCATTGAAACTCAAAAATTATAAAAAATTATTAAAGTGTCCACCAAATGAGATCCCCTTAAGACCGGCCATTAATAATAATTCGAAGGCAATGGAGAGGTATGTCTACAGACAAGGTAGACAATCGTATACATTAAATGTAGGCCATACAGAAATTGTTTTCCGCCTCATATCTTATTTTACACCATCATCAACCTTAGTGACACTTGTGCTAAATATTGCACAGATACAAGGAGAAAATAAAATATTTTTAAAAAATGCTTTATAGATATTTCTCAGCATATGTATATATTTTTCAAAATTTTGACACTTATCCTTTCATTTAATACTAGTATCAAAGTTGTCATTGAAACTCAAAAATTATAAAAAATTATTAAAGTGTCCACCAAATGAGATCCCCTTAAGACCGGCCATTAATAATAATTCGAAGGCAATGGAGAGGTATGTCTACAGACAAGGTAGACAATCGTATACATTAAATGTAGGCCATACAGAAATTGTTTTCCGCCTCATATCTTATTTTACACCATCATCAACCTTAGTGACACTTGTGCTAAATATTGCACAGATACAAGGAGAAAATTAAAATATTTTTAAAAAATGCTTTATAGATATTTCTCAGCATATGTATATATTTTTCAAAATTTTGACACTTATCCTTTCATTTAATACTAGTATCAAAGTTGTCATTGAAACTCAAAAATTATAAAAAATTATTAAAGTGTCCACCAAATGAGATCCCCTTAAGACCGGCCATTAATAATAATTCGAAGGCAATGAAGAGGTATGTCTACAGACAAGGTAGACAATCGTATACATTAAATGTAGGCCATACAGAAATTGTTTTCCGCCTCATATCTTATTTTACACCATCATCAACCTTAGTGACACTTGTGCTAAATATTGCACAGATACAAGGAGAAAATAAAATATTTTTAAAAAATGCTTTATAGATATTTCTCAGCATATGTATATATTTTTCAAAATTTTGACACTTATCCTTTCATTTAATACTAGTATCAAAGTTGTCATTGAAACTCAAAAATTATAAAAAATTATTAAAGTGTCCACCAAATGAGATCCCCTTAAGACCGGCCATTAATAATAATTCGAAGGCAATGGAGAGGTATGTCTACAGACAAGGTAGACAATCGTATACATTAAATGTAGGCCATACAGAAATTGTTTTCCGCCTCATATCTTATTTTACACCATCATCAACCTTAGTGACACTTGTGCTAAATATTGCACAGATACAAGGAGAAAATTAAAATATTTTTAAAAAATGCTTTATAGATATTTCTCAGCATATGTATATATTTTTCAAAATTTTGACACTTATCCTTTCATTTAATATTAGTATCAAAGTTGTCATTGAAACTCAAAAATTATAAAAAATTATTAAAGTGTCCACCAAATGAGATCCCCTTAAGACCGGCCATTAATAATAATTCGAAGGCAATGGAGAGGTATGTCTACAGACAAGGTAGACAATCGTATACATTAAATGTAGGCCATACAGAAATTGTTTTCCGCCTCATATCTTATTTTACACCATCATCAACCTTAGTGACACTTGTGCTAAATATTGCACAGATACAAGGAGAAAATTAAAATATTTTTAAAAAATGCTTTATAGATATTTCTCAGCATATGTATATATTTTTCAAAATTTTGACACTTATCCTTTCATTTAATACTAGTATCAAAGTTGTCATTGAAACTCAAAAATTATAAAAAATTATTAAAGTGTCCACCAAATGAGATCCCCTTAAGACCGGCCATTAATAATAATTCGAAGGCAATGGAGAGGTATGTCTACAGACAAGGTAGACAATCGTATACATTAAATGTAGGCCATACAGAAATTGTTTTCCGCCTCATATCTTATTTTACACCATCATCAACCTTAGTGACACTTGTGCTAAATATTGCACAGATACAAGGAGAAAATTAAAATATTTTTAAAAAATGCTTTATAGATATTTCTCAGCATATGTATATATTTTTCAAAATTTTGACACTTATCCTTTCATTTAATACTAGTATCAAAGTTGTCATTGAAACTCAAAAATTATAAAAAATTATTAAAGTGTCCACCAAATGAGATCCCCTTAAGACCGGCCATTAATAATAATTCGAAGGCAATGGAGAGGTATGTCTACAGACAAGGTAGACAATCGTATACATTAAATGTAGGCCATACAGAAATTGTTTTCCGCCTCATATCTTATTTTACACCATCATCAACCTTAGTGACACTTGTGCTAAATATTGCACAGATACAAGGAGAAAATAAAATATTTTTAAAAAATGCTTTATAGATATTTCTCAGCATATGTATATATTTTTCAAAATTTTGACACTTATCCTTTCATTTAATACTAGTATCAAAGTTGTCATTGAAACTCAAAAATTATAAAAAATTATTAAAGTGTCCACCAAATGAGATCCCCTTAAGACCGGCCATTAATAATAATTCGAAGGCAATGGAGAGGTATGTCTACAGACAAGGTAGACAATCGTATACATTAAATGTAGGCCATACAGAAATTGTTTTCCGCCTCATATCTTATTTTACACCATCATCAACCTTAGTGACACTTGTGCTAAATATTGCACAGATACAAGGAGAAAATTAAAATATTTTTAAAAAATGCTTTATAGATATTTCTCAGCATATGTATATATTTTTCAAAATTTTGACACTTATCCTTTCATTTAATACTAGTATCAAAGTTGTCATTGAAACTCAAAAATTATAAAAAATTATTAAAGTGTCCACCAAATGAGATCCCCTTAAGACCGGCCATTAATAATAATTCGAAGGCAATGGAGAGGTATGTCTACAGACAAGGTAGACAATCGTATACATTAAATGTAGGCCATACAGAAATTGTTTTCCGCCTCATATCTTATTTTACACCATCATCAACCTTAGTGACACTTGTGCTAAATATTGCACAGATACAAGGAGAAAATTAAAATATTTTTAAAAAATGCTTTATAGATATTTCTCAGCATATGTATATATTTTTCAAAATTTTGACACTTATCCTTTCATTTAATACTAGTATCAAAGTTGTCATTGAAACTCAAAAATTATAAAAAATTATTAAAGTGTCCACCAAATGAGATCCCCTTAAGACCGGCCATTAATAATAATTCGAAGGCAATGGAGAGGTATGTCTACAGACAAGGTAGACAATCGTATACATTAAATGTAGGCCATACAGAAATTGTTTTCCGCCTCATATCTTATTTTACACCATCATCAACCTTAGTGACACTTGTGCTAAATATTGCACAGATACAAGGAGAAAATAAAATATTTTTAAAAAATGCTTTATAGATATTTCTCAGCATATGTATATATTTTTCAAAATTTTGACACTTATCCTTTCATTTAATACTAGTATCAAAGTTGTCATTGAAACTCAAAAATTATAAAAAATTATTAAAGTGTCCACCAAATGAGATCCCCTTAAGACCGGCCATTAATAATAATTCGAAGGCAATGGAGAGGTATGTCTACAGACAAGGTAGACAATCGTATACATTAAATGTAGGCCATACAGAAATTGTTTTCCGCCTCATATCTTATTTTACACCATCATCAACCTTAGTGACACTTGTGCTAAATATTGCACAGATACAAGGAGAAAATTAAAATATTTTTAAAAAATGCTTTATAGATATTTCTCAGCATATGTATATATTTTTCAAAATTTTGACACTTATCCTTTCATTTAATACTAGTATCAAAGTTGTCATTGAAACTCAAAAATTATAAAAAATTATTAAAGTGTCCACCAAATGAGATCCCCTTAAGACCGGCCATTAATAATAATTCGAAGGCAATGGAGAGGTATGTCTACAGACAAGGTAGACAATCGTATACATTAAATGTAGGCCATACAGAAATTGTTTTCCGCCTCATATCTTATTTTACACCATCATCAACCTTAGTGACACTTGTGCTAAATATTGCACAGATACAAGGAGAAAATAAAATATTTTTAAAAAATGCTTTATAGATATTTCTCAGCATATGTATATATTTTTCAAAATTTTGACACTTATCCTTTCATTTAATACTAGTATCAAAGTTGTCATTGAAACTCAAAAATTATAAAAAATTATTAAAGTGTCCACCAAATGAGATCCCCTTAAGACCGGCCATTAATAATAATTCGAAGGCAATGGAGAGGTATGTCTACAGACAAGGTAGACAATCGTATACATTAAATGTAGGCCATACAGAAATTGTTTTCCGCCTCATATCTTATTTTACACCATCATCAACCTTAGTGACACTTGTGCTAAATATTGCACAGATACAAGGAGAAAATTAAAATATTTTTAAAAAATGCTTTATAGATATTTCTCAGCATATGTATATATTTTTCAAAATTTTGACACTTATCCTTTCATTTAATACTAGTATCAAAGTTGTCATTGAAACTCAAAAATTATAAAAAATTATTAAAGTGTCCACCAAATGAGATCCCCTTAAGACCGGCCATTAATAATAATTCGAAGGCAATGGAGAGGTATGTCTACAGACAAGGTAGACAATCGTATACATTAAATGTAGGCCATACAGAAATTGTTTTCCGCCTCATATCTTATTTTACACCATCATCAACCTTAGTGACACTTGTGCTAAATATTGCACAGATACAAGGAGAAAATAAAATATTTTTAAAAAATGCTTTATAGATATTTCTCAGCATATGTATATATTTTTCAAAATTTTGACACTTATCCTTTCATTTAATACTAGTATCAAAGTTGTCATTGAAACTCAAAAATTATAAAAAATTATTAAAGTGTCCACCAAATGAGATCCCCTTAAGACCGGCCATTAATAATAATTCGAAGGCAATGGAGAGGTATGTCTACAGACAAGGTAGACAATCGTATACATTAAATGTAGGCCATACAGAAATTGTTTTCCGCCTCATATCTTATTTTACACCATCATCAACCTTAGTGACACTTGTGCTAAATATTGCACAGATACAAGGAGAAAATTAAAATATTTTTAAAAAATGCTTTATAGATATTTCTCAGCATATGTATATATTTTTCAAAATTTTGACACTTATCCTTTCATTTAATATTAGTATCAAAGTTGTCATTGAAACTCAAAAATTATAAAAAATTATTAAAGTGTCCACCAAATGAGATCCCCTTAAGACCGGCCATTAATAATAATTCGAAGGCAATGGAGAGGTATGTCTACAGACAAGGTAGACAATCGTATACATTAAATGTAGGCCATACAGAAATTGTTTTCCGCCTCATATCTTATTTTACACCATCATCAACCTTAGTGACACTTGTGCTAAATATTGCACAGATACAAGGAGAAAATTAAAATATTTTTAAAAAATGCTTTATAGATATTTCTCAGCATATGTATATATTTTTCAAAATTTTGACACTTATCCTTTCATTTAATACTAGTATCAAAGTTGTCATTGAAACTCAAAAATTATAAAAAATTATTAAAGTGTCCACCAAATGAGATCCCCTTAAGACCGGCCATTAATAATAATTCGAAGGCAATGGAGAGGTATGTCTACAGACAAGGTAGACAATCGTATACATTAAATGTAGGCCATACAGAAATTGTTTTCCGCCTCATATCTTATTTTACACCATCATCAACCTTAGTGACACTTGTGCTAAATATTGCACAGATACAAGGAGAAAATAAAATATTTTTAAAAAATGCTTTATAGATATTTCTCAGCATATGTATATATTTTTCAAAATTTTGACACTTATCCTTTCATTTAATACTAGTATCAAAGTTGTCATTGAAACTCAAAAATTATAAAAAATTATTAAAGTGTCCACCAAATGAGATCCCCTTAAGACCGGCCATTAATAATAATTCGAAGGCAATGGAGAGGTATGTCTACAGACAAGGTAGACAATCGTATACATTAAATGTAGGCCATACAGAAATTGTTTTCCGCCTCATATCTTATTTTACACCATCATCAACCTTAGTGACACTTGTGCTAAATATTGCACAGATACAAGGAGAAAATAAAATATTTTTAAAAAATGCTTTATAGATATTTCTCAGCATATGTATATATTTTTCAAAATTTTGACACTTATCCTTTCATTTAATACTAGTATCAAAGTTGTCATTGAAACTCAAAAATTATAAAAAATTATTAAAGTGTCCACCAAATGAGATCCCCTTAAGACCGGCCATTAATAATAATTCGAAGGCAATGGAGAGGTATGTCTACAGACAAGGTAGACAATCGTATACATTAAATGTAGGCCATACAGAAATTGTTTTCCGCCTCATATCTTATTTTACACCATCATCAACCTTAGTGACACTTGTGCTAAATATTGCACAGATACAAGGAGAAAATTAAAATATTTTTAAAAAATGCTTTATAGATATTTCTCAGCATATGTATATATTTTTCAAAATTTTGACACTTATCCTTTCATTTAATATTAGTATCAAAGTTGTCATTGAAACTCAAAAATTATAAAAAATTATTAAAGTGTCCACCAAATGAGATCCCCTTAAGACCGGCCATTAATAATAATTCGAAGGCAATGGAGAGGTATGTCTACAGACAAGGTAGACAATCGTATACATTAAATGTAGGCCATACAGAAATTGTTTTCCGCCTCATATCTTATTTTACACCATCATCAACCTTAGTGACACTTGTGCTAAATATTGCACAGATACAAGGAGAAAATAAAATATTTTTAAAAAATGCTTTATAGATATTTCTCAGCATATGTATATATTTTTCAAAATTTTGACACTTATCCTTTCATTTAATATTAGTATCAAAGTTGTCATTGAAACTCAAAAATTATAAAAAATTATTAAAGTGTCCACCAAATGAGATCCCTATAAGACCGGCCATTAATAATAATTCGAAGGCAATGGAGAGGTATGTCTACAGACAAGGTAGACAATCGTATACATTAAATGTAGGCCATACAGAAATTGTTTTCCGCCTCATATCTTATTTTACACCATCATCAACCTTAGTGACACTTGTGCTAAATATTGCACAGATACAAGGAGAAAATAAAATATTTTTAAAAAATGCTTTATAGATATTTCTCAGCATATGTATATATTTTTCAAAATTTTGACACTTATCCTTTCATTTAATACTAGTATCAAAGTTGTCATTGAAACTCAAAAATTATAAAAAATTATTAAAGTGTCCACCAAATGAGATCCCCTTAAGACCGGCCATTAATAATAATTCGAAGGCAATGGAGAGGTATGTCTACAGACAAGGTAGACAATCGTATACATTAAATGTAGGCCATACAGAAATTGTTTTCCGCCTCATATCTTATTTTACACCATCATCAACCTTAGTGACACTTGTGCTAAATATTGCACAGATACAAGGAGAAAATTAAAATATTTTTAAAAAATGCTTTATAGATATTTCTCAGCATATGTATATATTTTTCAAAATTTTGACACTTATCCTTTCATTTAATATTAGTATCAAAGTTGTCATTGAAACTCAAAAATTATAAAAAATTATTAAAGTGTCCACCAAATGAGATCCCCTTAAGACCGGCCATTAATAATAATTCGAAGGCAATGGAGAGGTATGTCTACAGACAAGGTAGACAATCGTATACATTAAATGTAGGCCATACAGAAATTGTTTTCCGCCTCATATCTTATTTTACACCATCATCAACCTTAGTGACACTTGTGCTAAATATTGCACAGATACAAGGAGAAAATTAAAATATTTTTAAAAAATGCTTTATAGATATTTCTCAGCATATGTATATATTTTTCAAAATTTTGACACTTATCCTTTCATTTAATACTAGTATCAAAGTTGTCATTGAAACTCAAAAATTATAAAAAATTATTAAAGTGTCCACCAAATGAGATCCCCTTAAGACCGGCCATTAATAATAATTCGAAGGCAATGGAGAGGTATGTCTACAGACAAGGTAGACAATCGTATACATTAAATGTAGGCCATACAGAAATTGTTTTCCGCCTCATATCTTATTTTACACCATCATCAACCTTAGTGACACTTGTGCTAAATATTGCACAGATACAAGGAGAAAATTAAAATATTTTTAAAAAATGCTTTATAGATATTTCTCAGCATATGTATATATTTTTCAAAATTTTGACACTTATCCTTTCATTTAATATTAGTATCAAAGTTGTCATTGAAACTCAAAAATTATAAAAAATTATTAAAGTGTCCACCAAATGAGATCCCCTTAAGACCGGCCATTAATAATAATTCGAAGGCAATGGAGAGGTATGTCTACAGACAAGGTAGACAATCGTATACATTAAATGTAGGCCATACAGAAATTGTTTTCCGCCTCATATCTTATTTTACACCATCATCAACCTTAGCGACACCTGTGCCAAATATTATAGAGATACAAAGAGAAAATAAAATATTTTTTAAAAAAGGCTTTATAAATATTTCTCTGCATATGTATATATTTTTCAAAATTTTGACACTTATCCTTTCATTTAATATTAGTATCAAAGTTGTCATTGAAACTCAAAAATTATAAAAAATTATTAAAGTGTCCACCAAATGAGATCCCCTTAAGACCGGCCATTAATAATAATTCGAAGGCAATGGAGAGGTATGTCTACAGACAAGGTAGACAATCGTATACATTAAATGTAGGCCATACAGAAATTGTTTTCCGCCTCATATCTTATTTTACACCATCATCAACCTTAGTGACACTTGTGCTAAATATTGCACAGATACAAGGAGAAAATTAAAATATTTTTAAAAAATGCTTTATAGATATTTCTCAGCATATGTATATATTTTTCAAAATTTTGACACTTATCCTTTCATTTAATATTAGTATCAAAGTTGTCATTGAAACTCAAAAATTATAAAAAATTATTAAAGTGTCCACCAAATGAGATCCCCTTAAGACCGGCCATTAATAATAATTCGAAGGCAATGGAGAGGTATGTCTACAGACAAGGTAGACAATCGTATACATTAAATGTAGGCCATACAGAAATTGTTTTCCGCCTCATATCTTATTTTACACCATCATCAACCTTAGCGACACCTGTGCCAAATATTATAGAGATACAAAGAGAAAATAAAATATTTTTTAAAAAAGGCTTTATAAATATTTCTCTGCATATGTATATATTTTTCAAAATTTTGACACTAATCCTTTGATTCGGTATTAGTATCAAAGTTTTTATTGAAATTCAAAAATTATAAAAAAATTTTAAGTGTCCACCAAATTATCTCCTTAAGACCAGTTACTAATAATAATTGGAAAGCATGCAGAGGAATGCCTATAAGCGAAGTAGATAATAGTATACATTAAATGTAGGCTATACAGAATTTTTTAACCCGCCTCATGTCGTATTTTGCAACATCATCGATTTTAGCACCACCTGTGCACCCGCATCCAGCCCTCGAAGCCTTTTTTATGGCCCGTGTACTAAAATACATTAGTTGTCATTTTTTTTCGGACAACTTTCGTAAAATATCTGTATGGGTTTAAAATGCTTTTATTTCGTTAAAAAGCATAATCTCTTTGTTTCTGTGATATTTAATATACCAACGGTGAAAAAAAAATTATTTTTAGGTTTTGCACCCAAAAAAATATTTATTCAGATAAAAAAATAATCGTGTATGTTGCTCTTTTTTTTGTATTTTGTGAATATAATTTAGCATGTGTGTATCAGAAATTTTCTCGAATAAATTCCCCGATTTAACTTTTTGAAACCACTAACTTGGGACGAAATTATTTACTTTTGAATATTTCATAAAGGAGATAATGAATATTGTATTTATTTAAATTATTTGAATCGAGTAGGGCGTGAGCGGAAAAGAAAAAAATATTAATTTCAGATGCCCGAGAAGTTTTTTTCTCTTCTGCTATAAATCCTAATAGGTCTGGAAAAAATGTTAATTTATCGCTTAATTAAATTTAAAAGAAGAAAAAAAAATCTTGTCACTAAGTTTCTGATCAAGAGAAGATTCAAAATGATAGGTAACAAAATTATTTGTAATGCTTGTTATTTTGCTTTTTAATATTAAAAAACTTTATATTTAAAAGCAAAATATAATCTTTATTTTATTAAGTTTCCATTCGAATGCAAGTACAACAGACAAACCTCATTTCTCTCATTGAACATTTTGTGTACTACTATGTAAGTTTTAATACCAACCTCTTTAAAGTTTTATATCTTAACAATTTGATATCTGTTGCACATTAATTGTTTAATACATAGGTGCACATTAAAGCTATTGTAGCCAGAATTTTTTAATATGCAATTAAATAAATGCTTGGTATTTTAATTTGTAATTCAATAATTTTGTTTTGTACAACTTGATAAAAATCGGACAGTAATATTTAATGTTCCTTCTAACATAAAAAGAGTCCCATGTAAAATTTTCATAAAGTTGCGGCCTGCCATTTGACTTATGTGTTTAATTGTGGCCCCCGGCCTCATGTAAGTTGTAAACCCCTGATATAGAGAGACAAGGACAGAATAGAATATTTAAAAAAAATGTTTTTTACGTATTTCTTAACATATGTATATGTTTTTCAAATATGTATATATGTTTTCGTATATGTGTTTGGAAGGGGGCTACAATCCTGTTGCCGGTGCTTTTGGCCCTGTTTAACAGAATATTGCGATACAATTTGTTAAAATTATTATTCCAAAAGGTGTGTTTGGCATCTCCTGCGAGGATGATATTTGCAGAGAGTGAGAATAATTTAGAAAATTCTCTAGCCGGAAAAGGTATCATAGTCTTTTAAGGTCTTAGGTAAGACTGTTAGTGACGGAAAATTACCACCTGAAGCGGTAGTAGCATTATTTCTGTTATTAAAATAAATAACCTATTCAGGGGGCTTGCCGCCCCTGTTAGAGAAATGAGTTTCCTGGATAAGAGCTAAATCAAAACTATTATCCAGGATGTATTCCCGAAATTATGGGAATTTTGCGCTCAAACCGCTGCGTTCTAGAACCAAATAGCAAGGGAACCAGTCATAGGGGTTAAGGTGTGGGGACGGCGGTGGCCGCTTTAATTTTGAAGAAGTTGATATATGTTAGATATGCTTTATCGGTATATGCATGTTCGGGGTGACAGAGAGGAAGCTGAGCTGCGTGGCGCTGAGGAGGTTTTCATCATTCCCAAACTCTTTTCCAAGTTCCATGAGTACCCTGAACTCATTAATGTTGGAACTTGGATTGGTTTTATTAGTGGGAGAAGCGAGATCGGCTTAGTGCCCTTCAACATAGCTGAATAGCTGATGTTGGGTTGAAAGCATTGCGCACACTGTGGAAAACTCTTTTGTTTCGCCCGGGATTTAGTGGCATTTTTATTTTTGCTTTTATTGCTTTCATTCTTATTTTGAATAATATTTCCATTTTTTTGGATTCCATTATTTCCATTATTAGGTTTCCCGTTTTCGGGAAATGATATTGATATAACCAGAATGATCTTGACATATAACTGACATTGACGTCAGTTACTGGCGTGCTCCCCGCCACATTTAGCGCACAAAAATGGTGCGTTTAAGGGATGTGTGCACTCCTTAACCTGATGTGGCTGATCAAAACGAAGGCGTTTAATTGGACGTTGTCACATTTCCGAGGAATGGTTAAAGGCAGCGATAGGACTGCTTTGGGCCTTTCCTTCCTCGAAATACACCACCTAAATTTCGGTTCCTAGGAGTTCAGTCAATTCGAAGATTTTCTCCGAATTTTCTGATGGAGCGATTTCGAGGTGAAATAGGGGCACGGGGATTTTCTTAGCTCCCTGTCTGGTTAATTGAGTGAGCACCTCAAAGCCCTGAATCTCTACCTGGGCTTTGATATCTTCGACGAGAGAGGGGGTCCTCTTATGTCGATTTTAAGTAATCGCTACTCCTGTAGGGCAAAACCATTAAACTCTACTCCTCTGGTGAGTAAAAAATCGAAAACATTCCGATTCTCATCAGGAGTCGATACGTTTAATTTAATGAATTATTTAGCGATGGGCCGGGGTAGCTTGGTTGGTAGGGCAATAGGCACATGTCCAAGAGTTTGTGAGTTCGACCGTCTCCGGCCGTATTGTAAATGGTGACTGATGCCCGTTAAATCTGTCGAGACACAAAGTCCTCCATGTTTCCATAAGAAATCATACCTCTGGGGGTACTGATTCAGAAGTTTTCTTGTCTTCTGGATTGGTTCAAAATTACAAAGCTACGGGGTTGAATATTAGTAGTCTTAAACACAAAATTGTGTCGGCTGTTCAACAACGGTTATAAAATATAAAATAAAATTGTCCGGCGTGTTTTGCTCGCATGGACGATGCTTCTCTCTTTAAGGGAGAAAAAAGGCCAATTTTGCCTCGATTTGATCAAAAAGTTCGTTGGAACCCCTAGCCGGGAATTTTCCACATGGGATGTTTCCATCCCTTGATTTTCATTTTCCGACTACGGAGGGGAGAAGTTCGGGGGGGGGGGGGGAATGCTTCACTAGCAAAATCAACCGTAATAACGGTTTTACGTTTTTTCTTTAGTATAATTTTGAATCCATAGTCATCGGCATCGGTTGAATTGTAAATAAAGGCTGTCGATCGATTGAGTAGGGCTCTTTTTTTCTAGAATAGCATCCATGCTCTCTCAATGGACTGGGATCATGAGTAATTTTATGTGATTTACATTAGCGAAGGTGTTAAGGCCCTCTCACTAAATTTGATAAAAGAGGGGTTCTCAAAGAATAAGTCGAGGGACGCCTTATACCTTTGCGTTTCTAAATTGGAGTACTCTTTTTTTTTTTTTTTGAGGGAATATAGAATTATATAAACCTGAAGCGTAATGAATGGTTTGAACTTATAAACACATTAAATAATTAATATTTACATTTATTTACAATTTATACATGACTATAGTTTAGGTTAAATGCAGGATCAAATATTCAAGATGCAAAGATTAAATAATAGAACAACATTAAAATGCAATTCTATAAAGTAATAATTAAAGTTGTAGTTAAAACAAAATTAAAGCTCATAAATAATTATAAGAACAATTAATGCAGAATATGATGAGTGATGTCACGTCGCTTCAAACCTCCCTTTGGTCACTAATTTCTTCTAATGCGAGATCGAATGGGTTTTCAATAGAATTAAAATTAATGGAGTGCGTATCCATACAGACACCCCTGCATACCTGCCAAGTCTACTGTTTTTTAACGAAGACTCCTGCATTTTACGACTATCTCCTGTTGATTTCCTCAAATTTCTATGTATTTGTTGAAGTAATTTTTTTTCTCAAAAAATGGTGATAAAATAGACACTGATGCCAAAAATATTTCTCTCATTCCTCAACTGATGGTGCTATTTGCCAGAACTGCAGTATGTTGAGTGTTAATTGTCTAAGTGGTTCAGGGTGCTCGCCTTCCAATGAGGAGAACCCGGGCTTGAATCCCAGCGATGACTGGTTGATATGAATTCCGCATCCGTCTTGCACCGACTACAGTGCTGGCGTGAAATATCCTCAGTGATAAACGGATCACGGGTTAGAGTCCCCTTATCGTCAGACTAACCATGAGAGGTTTTCCTCTCCATGTATCTCAAATGCGAACTAGTTCCATAAAAAAATCCTCTACGAAGCAAATTTCTTCCAATGCTTGATCCAGGAATTCTCTTGTCTTCTGGAGTGGGTTCAAAATGACGAGGTTACAACTTCAGTAGTCGTAAACCTTAAATTGTGTCGCTTAGTGAAATTTCCGTTATTTTACTTCTCTAATGTAGGAAGGTAGGCCCCTGTTCATGCTGTGGCTGTGAGGGCAAGAGGGGCTTAAGGCTCCCCGTTGCACCGATGCCTGTCTAATCTGCCCAGCTCACCTGTTGATGCATCACACTCTTGAGGGAAGCACGGACGTTCTTAAAAGGACGCCCCCGAATTGGCTGAAGAAAAAAAACGAGATCATCGTAATATTTCATTTTCATTAACCGCTGCGGATGCCACATTAAATATAAAATCACTCGAAAACTTATTTTCTCTGGAGGAGGGGTTCCAATTTTTTCCGGCTATGGCACCCTAAAGTATCGATCGACGGAAAACCGATTTAATAAACAAAGAAAGACTATTTGAAGGGAGAAATTAAGTACATTTTTTATCGTTTTAACAATAATAGTTTCAAAATTAGGTGCTATGTCAGATGGTTAAATTCACAGACTAGTTCTGAATTATAAGATGAACAAATTTTTATAATACTATTTTTCCTTAGTGTTCTTACATTGCAAAATAATTCCTTCCTTGTTCAAAAGGCTTTTTAAAAAAAATTCCAGAAAATGCTTAACTATTTGGTAATTAGTTTTGAAATTTTGTCACGTTCAAATGGACTTTTCATAACTTGTGGGGAAAATGTGATTACTTCCGTATCTGCATTGCTTAAAACTACTGATGATTCAACCAGGTTTTTAACTACCTTCCTCTTTTTTTTTTCTTCTTTTTTTTTTAATTTTGCGTAATGTTTTCATTTACTTTTTACCACCATCGCAATATTCATTGAACTTCTTAAAAACGGTGGTCACAGCGTCGTATAAAAAATAAAATAGCGGTCAATTAAGGGATTCCCTCTACTGCCCTTTGTGTGCCAGAAGGGGCATGAATGATAAGACTCCACAATTTCGTGACCAACATCATGATTGTAGAAATGTGATCAGCCCTTCTCAAAAGCAACCTTTACTTCCCAGACCAGCTGGTACCCATCGATCTGAAGCTGGGTGTATTAAGAGTGATGAACTAGATCATTTTCTGGAATTTGAAAACGATAATAAATTACAAAACGATGGGTGATTTAATTGCGCCTTCGTAATTGTTGTATTTTTTAAGCGATCTAGTTACGCCGCCGTTGTTTTTTCAGTTTTGATTTGTTCTTGAGTATGATGTTTATTATTTTGGTAGAATTGTTGTGTTTAAGATTGTTGAAAAGTTCTTAAGTTTTAAACGTTAGTATTGGTAGTTTTTTCAAACAGAGTTGTGTTTTAATTATGTTCTAGTTCGTGCTTTAATATTTTCAGTTCTGTTTTTAATCAGTTCGTGTCTAGTACGTGTTTTAACAGGGTGAGCTTCAAGTCGATTACTGGGGATCGAACCACAGCTCTTTATAATGTCAAAATAGTTGCACGAGAATTTTGCTAACACCAAATTTTAAGTACAAACATTCGAAAACACACCATACCTAACTGTCAACTTTAAAATTACCTCCGAGCACCAATTAGTGAGCTTTCCATAGTAATAGTTAATATCTATTTTATAATATTATATAAAATATTTATCTATTAATACTAATTGGCAAATATTTTATAATGGATGGCTTAATAAAGTTGGTGAAATTATGCCTCGCCCAGATCCTACCTCCTTTTATTTCTATAGAAGTATTATAAACAAAACGATCTAGCTGAAAAGAGTAGGAAGCTTTATCATGTGGAAATAAATCCATACAGAGCTGTGCACTTCTGGTAAGTTTCAATTAACATTTATTGGTTAATTTTACAAGTTTTAATGTGGTTTTTGAACATCTTGTGAATGTTTTTTGTAAAACTAAAGAAATGAACAGTGTGCAAAAAATAAATAAATGACAAAAATTTTAGACCATTTTTTTAAAAAAACTAATAGTTTAAGGGTGGGGGTGACTTCAAGTATGTTAGCTAGTGCGGATATTTTAAGTTACGTAATGTGATACAAAAAAAACTTTTTTCTGAATTAACACACTAATTTTTCTACGGATTATGATTGTCGACCCCCAAAATAAAAGGGGTGCTGCAATCAGAAAAATATGGCCCCATTGTTCATTGAAGAAAGCTGTAGAAATTGTGGTCCCTTAATTAATAATTTTACTTTATGCGTATTTGGGCGAAATGCCCGAAAACTTTTAAAGCAAATAACAAGAAATTTATTTAATAGTATTTAAAAAAAAAGATACGATCTAATCTGCAAATCGATTTTACAGAAAAAAGTACTTTCATTTACCGTTACAATACCGATACTTATAAAACTATTTAAAAATTTCAGTAAAAATTATAGCAGTTTCGTACAATGACAAAATATAAAAAACTTTAAGGCCATTTAATAAACACATTAATTAATTCGTCCCGCGGTGGACTGATCGTTAAGACACAGTTCCCAGCAGATCACCGAAGTCAAGCATTACTGGCTGCGGTCAGTGTGCGGGTGGGTGACCACTTGGATTGGTCTGCGTAGAAACTAAGGGTGTGCGGTATGGGTCCTCGTTAAACTGTTCCATCGTAAAGTGCTAAACTTCGCGTGCAGGTCATCGGGCTACCGAAGCAGGGGTGCCATCCCCTCTGCAGAGGATCAAAATTGTGATGGCATGTCTTCGGATCATCCTTAGGGATGTTTCCCAGACCGTCACCAATAGCCCATTGTGCAGCTCTAGTGCGACGTAAATGAGCTGCTACGACAACAACGTTAATTAATTCAGAGAATTCCATAAATATAGAACATACTCTTAACAAGCTGTTAAAATCTTTTTACGAAGGAACCTTTAAAGTTTTTATTTTATTTCTATTATATTACTTTTGTTTTATTTTTACCATCGCTGAACAGCCGAACCCAATTTTGGACTACTTATGTTCAACTCTGTTAGCCTTGTCATTTTTGAACCCAATCCAGAAGATAAGGGAACTCCGGGGAGAAATTTGACTTTTTGATGGAACTGATCCACATTTGTGTGACATGGAGAGAAAAACCTCCCACGGTTAGCCTGGGAGGGGACTCTAGCCTGTGATTCGTCGACCACTATTACGTCAGTACTGTGGTCGGTGTAAGCGGAATTCGTATCAACCAGCCATCGCTGGGTTCGAACCTGGTTCACCTCATAAAAAGGGGAACGTTCTATTTCCTGAGGCACCGCGGCTCTCACACATACATTTTATTTTATTCTATATCCGTCGTTGAACAGATTCGGGTTTACGACTACTTATGTTCAACTCCGTAGCCTTGTCACTTTGAACCAATCCAGAAGACAAGGGAACTCCTTGATCAGTATTGATCGAAATATGATTTGTTTTGGGAACATGGAGGACTCGACAGATTTTAACTTGCATCATTCACCATTTGGTCTTTTGGATGAAACTAACCTGCATTTGAATTACATGGAGAGGAAAAATACGAAAATCTCCCATGGTTAGCTTGACGACATGGGGATTCTTATCAATGATTCGTCTACACTGAGGATGTTTTACGTCAGCACTGTTGTCAGCGCAAGCCGGAATTGTATCAATCAGCCATCCAACATGGAAAGGTGAACGCTCTATCCCCTGAGTCATCACGGCTCAACATAAAACATTGGAAAAATATGGGAATTTTTCCATATGGGGAATATTTATTACAGAATATAATATATATACAAATTTTGCAGAAAATATTTTCAGCTGAAACATTTATAATTGAAACATCGAATGAACAGATCAAAGGTTAATAGGTGTTTTTCTTATTTCCAAAAAAAATTTATGTTTAAAGGCAAGATTAAAATGGCGCACGAGCGGTAACTACCGTAAAATGGTAGGAAAACAGAATTAATAAATTTTTAACTGCTGTCCTAATTTTCTCGAGTTAACTCGGTTATGTAGCATAAATTGAAAACATTTATTATCCCGAGTAAACTAATGCATAGCAGAATTCGTTCTTATTAGGCCGGAGGCAAAACAAGAAATGATCTCCAGTGATTGGTAGTTTGCTAATATTTGTTTGGGAGGTTTGCTATTTGTGGGACTGCAGGCGTGTTTGCACAATTGTATAGACGATGGTAAATGAATTTACATAAATAAGAGTAAAAAAAATGACGTTCGCTAGTGAAAGTGAAAGTACTGCAGATGATTTTTCAGATGATGAAGATGTGAACATATACAAAGACTAATATTGAACTTTTTTAATTTGCCGGAGATAATTTGGGATTGTAAACTGTTTGTAGATTGAATTTTTTACACATAAATACATAACGTTATACACATAAATGTTTTGCTTTAGTTCCTTGGATTTAAATAAAAAAAAAATATGCTGACTTTTTTCCCAAGAAAATCTGTAAGGGAAGCGGCATAAAATGACGAATTGAAGAAAAAACATATTTATGCAAAAAAAGACATTATTATTCAGATAATGCAATCATTGATACAAAACATGAAATCATAAGCTATCCTGAAAATGGGAAAGTTTATAATCAGAGTAAATATAATGCTTATATTAACTTTTTAAAAAAAAAGTTATATGGGCTCAAAGAGCTAAAAGTTATGAAAGATTATTTTAGTTTCCTAAATATACAATAGAAAACTACACACAAGAGCTACATACTTATACAAGAAATGCTTCATATATATCATGCTTATCATGTTTGAAGAGGTATTTTAATTTATTTTTCGAAATTTCTTCAAAAAAAGAATTAAAAGCAATTAATTCAGAATTATTAGCAACTAATTACTAATCGACAAAAGTAGGGATCTAAATATTATATTTTTATGGATGTATGAATGGATCCGCCCTATATACGGGTGTGACGTATGGGTGAGGCAGAAGTCGAATTCTTGCCCATAGATGGCGCTACTGGAAAACAAGAATAATAGCTCCATAAAAAATCCTTACCTTTGGGGTACTGATCCAGGAGTTAGTTTCCTCGTCTTCTGGATTGATTCAAAATGACAAGGAAACGGTATTGAACATTAGTAGTCGTAAACCCAAAATTGGGTCGGCTGTTCTACGGCGGTTATAAAAAAAGAAGGAACTAAGAAATCTGTGAAATCACTAATGAGGAAGGAAATGTAAAAATACATACAGAGGTTTGATTGCCTGGGGAAATGATTTTCATAATCCTCGTCACTTCTTTTTTTTCCTGCGATAATCAAAGGTTGGACATCAGTAAAAAAATTTTTTCTTTCTTGCTTAAATAATTTTAATCAATTCTTAATGTGTCCTTTATGCAGTAAAATATCTTGGAAACCTTTATTAACTTCAAAATTGCTATCGAAATGGCAAGATTTTTTGCAAACAATTGTAATCTTAGTCAGTGTCATTTTCTTGGTGCGGTAATGCCACTTACGTTGGCTTCATGAAAAGACGTATCAGTGTGTAAAATTTAGCGTCTATAAAAATGATCCAAACTGACATAATTATGTGTAAAAACTAATTTGTCAAAACGCTATTTTAAATAACAATAAAGTTAATTTAAGTTAATTTAAGTTTTAAATAACAATAAAGCTATTTTAAATAAACAATAAAGTTTATTTGCTTAAGTTTGCATTTAATTTTATATCATAAAAGTTAGCTTTAAGAAGATGAGAAGAGTTTTTTTGTTTTGTTTGAGACGCTAGTTTTTTTTCTGATCCAGCTTTCAACTCTAAAAGTAAATCACCGTCTTTAGTGCACTCTGACTACAACATGGAGGCTGTATCGTCAAAAAGAGCTTTCGAAATAAGAGCGTCTCAAAAATATTTTGAATACATTTTAATCTACTTTTTTGTTACGTTCAATATTTTTAAAAAAATATTTTTGGTGCTTCCTTATTTGACCGCATTGGGTGAAGATGTCGCTGGGAGAGATTTTAATGGTCTTTCCTAAAGGTTTTCTTCAACGCCCTCCCTACAGTGGCTGTAAATAGAGAGGGTCGCTTTCTTGGAGGTTTCAGTTGACTTTTCTTTTTTCAAACTTTCTAAAATTTAGAATAATTTTTTACAGAGCAGTAGACATTTTTCAAACCATTTTAGTGTTAAGCGTTAATAATATTTTTTGCAAGAGTGATTTTGTAAAACCGTAGTATTTAGTTGCAATTTTGTTTGAAAATGCAAATATCGGTAGAGAAACTTTATTGGTTATTGTCATTTTAGAGGTGTCACACAAGTCGATGAAATAATTACTTCCTGACTGTAGAGAGGCATAAAAAAGAAGCTTTCGCTGGTAAATTTAATTTTATAACATTTAATTTTAAAACCAGTGCTGAACCAAAGTTTTGCATCTTTGGCTCAAGGTTAATCTCCTTAGCATTTTATTTCCGTCGTTGAACAGCCGACCCAATTTTTAGGTTTTCGACTACTTATGTTCAACTTCGTAACCTTGTTAATTTGAACCCATTCAGAAGACAAGGAAACCCCTGGATCATTACCCCCAGAGGTATGATTTGCTATGAGAGCATGGAGGACTTTGAGACTCGACAGATTTGACGTACATTAGTAGCCATTTATTACACGGGGAGTCTTCGGCAAACGGGGATAAAACCCACGACCTCTTGGACATGAGGCTAATGCCCTACTAACCAGGCTATCCCGGCCTGACTAAAACGATCAGCGGAAAGATATGGATGGTTATTTATTTGGTTGTAGTTAATTTACGTCGCACTAGAGCTGAACAATGGGCTATTGGCGACGGTCTGGGAAACATCCTTGAGGATGATCCGAAGACAAGCCATCACAATTTTTATCCTCTGCAGAGGGGATGGCACCCCTGCTTCGGTAGCCCGACGACTTGCACGCGAAGTCGAGCACTTTACGGTAGAACAGTTAAACGAGGACCCATACCGCACACCCTCAGTCCTTACGCAGACTGATCAAGGTGATCATCCACCCGCACACTGACCGCAGCCAGTGATGCTTGACTTCGGTGATCTGCTGGGAACCGTGTCTTAAAGATCGGTCCACTGCGGGACAGACATGGACGGACTTAATTCGAAAGTGAGAAGCTGGGTGTCTAATCTCTTGGACGACAAAGGAGAAGGTTTCAAGTTCGTATCTGAAATCACAGACGAACCTCATTGCTTAAACGGAGTGGAACCAACACTTATTGCATGAATATAATACTAACTTGAAATCGAAATCACCCCTTCTTCGCACCATAAGCATTTAGTGTTAGGTCTACCGAAAAGGCAAATATATGTAATTAATCCACTCACAATGTAAAGCAATATAATTTTCAAATCTAGATTTGACTATAATATGCCTGATATTCTAAGAGCCATAGCAAAGGCTCTTAAGAGCCAAGAGATGTATGTGTGGTAGCTTAAGAGCCATAACATTACACGCACGATTAAGTGGCTGGGGAGCGTGGTGTAAGGATTGGGGCAATTTTTTTCATCTGCTCGGTATAAATTGTGGTAGCGTAATGCGCGCATGCACCTATATTTCATACGCATCGAATAACCACTGAGGATGAATCGCAGATTTTCGCCATCAGTCCATCAGTGAAGCTCTTCAATCACAAAACCATTCTCTGTTTAAATATTGTATCGTTTTATTAATTTATTTACTGTTCACACATACATATGCAGACTTGTATGCTCATTTCTATAGAATCTAAAGTCCTGCAATTTGTCTCTGAGCCGTAAAATGGGTACAGGGTTCTGGCGACAGATCTGAGCCTGAATTAAGCAAGTGCCCTCACGAATTGTGATGGCATGTCTTCGAATCATCCTCAGGGATGTTTCCCAGACCGTCACCAATAGCCCATAGTGCTATGTAAATTATGTATTTACCTTGTATACTCATTTCAAAGTACGGCAGTCCCGCAGTGGACTGATCGTAAAGACACCGAAGTCAAGCATCACTGGCTGAAGTCAGCAAGCGGGTGGGTGACCACTTTGATCAGCCTGCTTAGGGAATGAGGGTGCGCCGTTAAACTGTTCTATCGTAAAGTGCTCGACTTTGCTTGCAGGTCGTCGGGCTACCGAAGCAGGAGAGCCATTCCCTCTGCAGAGGATCAGAATTGCGATGGTATGTCTTCAGATCCTCCTCAGGGATGTTTCCAGGCCGTCGCCAGTAGCCCATTGTGCAGCTCTAGTGCGACGTAAATAAAGTTCAGCTTATAAGTTTTTATCGTCCCGCAGTGGACTGATCGTTAAGACACGGTTCCCAGCAGATCACTGAAGTCAAGCATCACTGGCTACGATCAGTGTGCTGGTGGGTGACCACTTGGATCAGTCTGCGTAGGGACCGAGGGTGTGCGGTATTGGTCCTCGTTAAACGGTTCTACCGTAAAGTGCTCGACCTCGCAAGCAGGTCGTTGGCCTACCAAAGCAGGGGTGCCATCCCTTCTGCAGAGGATCAAAATTGTGATGGCATGTCTTCGGATCATCCTCCGGGATGTTTCCCAGACCGTCGCCAATAGCCCATTGTGCAGCTCTAGTACGACGTAAATTAACAACCACAAATATAAGTTTTTATCAATTTGAAGAACAGATAGCTCAAGCTTAAGAAAGCTTACCCCCAAAAAGTGTGTAGTACACATCCTCTTTATCTTCAACTCAACTCAAGTCAGTTTTGCTAGAAAATAATCGTTATCGATATTAAGGGATATATAATACGAGGCATGACTGGTATCTAACGAGCTCGTTTTTTCTCCGTTGCTTGTATGTTTTATATCAGAGGTTAGACATAGTGTATTTAGTCTCATTTTTAAATACCCAGATGATTACCGTGTGTAAATCTGTGTTGTGTTTGTTTCAAAGAACTATAGCTTTATTCTAATGATCTTCAAGATATAATTGTATTACCCGTTGTTGTGAGATTACTGAAGTTTGTTTTTTTGATGACTTTTTCTTTTGAGAACTCAAAAGTAAGTCTTTATAATTGTTCTAATTTTTACATGTGTCTTTAAAATTTTTCAAGTTTGATAGAATGCTAGTAATTGTCAATGATTTGGGATTTGTTTTAAGAATAATTAATATATCTAGTATAGTAATGTACTCTCTAGGATAATTTAAAAGTTTCTTCATTTTCTGATAAGATATTAGCTTTCTTAAATTATTAGTTTTCAAATTGATTATTAATTTATATAGGGTTATGCTAAATTAAAACCAGTTTTATCTTGTTGTGTAAAACTGACTTATCATATTGCTTATTTTCCTTTACTGCTTTCCAAAAAGTTTACGAAACAATTTTTGGAAAAGATGTTACGAAACAATTTTAAAATTTAAATAATTGCTATTTTTTATTTAACAGCCTGCAACTTGAGTATTAGTAATGGTTGAATACGTGATTCCAGACGTTGTACATACTTAAACCATTGTTCTTAAACTGTTTCGCTTAAACTTTATCATTTCTTTTCTTTCTAAAATTTAATTAACTTACTGTTTAAAGCTTAATTTAATTCCCACTCAATGTTAAGAAATATTCATACATTTTGTATATTTTACGCAAGGGTACGCACTGAGTTGCATAATCTTTCCTTTTATATTCAAAGTAGTTTTAATCCCTATATTTTGAAATATTAATATTTTAATAACGATTAGCTTATACCAAATTTTTTTTAAAATTAATTTAAGAAGCGAAGACTTGTTTGGTTAAACGAAAGCAAAATGTCTACTATATTGAAGGCTTCTTGTGATCAAACTATTTTAATCAGTCGCACGAATTCATTTCAATTCAAAGAAACTGCCGGCCAGGTGACCGAGCTGTTCGCTCCTGACTGCGGGTTCGAATCCCGCTCTGGGCATGGATGTTTCTCTCTCTTTGTGCTGTCCTCTGTTGCGTCTGAATGTGGCCCACCCCATAAACTGGTTTGTGGCAATGTGCAAAGATTCATTTGGAATTCAAAGAGAACTTTTTAATTCAATAAGTCGTTAAATAATAACAGATTGTAAAATGTCTGAATTTAATTGTGATTATCTTGTCTGCAAACTTTGTTCCCAATTCCATCTCTTTAATTCTTGAGATAAATAATGGTGGCTTATGTATTGGTTAATAGAAATTCTAACTGTAACAACTTTCTTCAAAGTTTAAATTTAGAATAGAAAGATGATGGAAAATATCAAAGTGCTGTATAATTTTCAGATTATAAGTTTTCTACTGTATTTTGATATATTTCCTAGAATCAGTAAGTCAGTAAATAAAAATCTAAATCATTAAATCGATGGCTAATTTCAGCTAATTATGTTAAATAATTCCGTACTAAAACACAATCAGATTGTTATAGATAAATTACTGATTGCATTCATTAATGAATTTTCATACATTGTTGGCTTAGTTTAAATTTATATGTAATCTATTCATGATTTTTATAACTGTAAAGAAATTCGTTGTAACTTTCTAAGAATAAGTTGTGGAGGTTACTGCGTACTTTAAGTTTCCTTCGTAGATCAATCTACGAGCATCAATCTATAATCGTTTGGTCATTTTCTGTATAATTTTTCAGAACTTCTAAAGTAAAACAGATTTTAAAAATTCGAAAGCAGTTAAAATGTCTTTCAGACTAGAAAATAAATTTGTCAGAAAACTGTAAAATGAATATTAGGTCTTTAATTTCTCCAATTCTTCGCGGAGTTAGAGATTTTAATTTCACCACATAAATGTTTATCACCAAACTCTATCATTGTCGTAGAATTAGTCTAATATTATCGATTATTAGTCCTAAGTATAAAACGTTCATCAGCGAACTTAACCCTTTCTAAGGCCGTGGTAAGTATACTTACGCCCTATCTTTAAAGACTACGGTGAACTTTTTACCGCTTTTAATTTAGGTTTCCATTCGTTAATAGCTTCAGCTTTCTTCGCGTGCGTTTGAATAAAATTGGCAACCATTTGTTAGTTAAAAAAATTTATTTTATAAATAAAGAGAAGTAAAAGCCAATAAATTCCTAATAGGTCGTTCTAAATACACTTACCACCAAAAAATGGAATTTTTATTACATAAATGAGTTTTTTCTCATATAAATTGCTATTCTTATAACTATTTAAATTGCAAAAGTACTTTAATTTACCTTTACTAGAAATAAATGGTCCATTTAAAGGTTAAAGTACATTATGTAAAAATATTTTAAAAAAAGATACGTCACTGTGTGCACAGCATAATTTTTCTTTGTTACAGGATCCAAGAAGCTACCTAAAAATTGATGGGTGAGACTTTACTACAGAAAGTTTTATACTGGATTGAGAAATATATTCCTTGCCGGTTATGCTGGTTATCATTATCAGATTTGGATTGGGTAAGAAAGTTAGGTTAATTTTGATCTAATCAAGAAATTTGTTTAAGATAAATTTTAACATATTTACTCTTAGATTAGCATTTTTATCATAGATTGAATTATAAAATACTTTAGACATTGAACTATTACATAAAATAAACATATTTAAGGTATCAGACTAGGTGAAAATAGGAAATTTTGACGAAAATTGTTTATTAGTGTTTGAACTTTAATTCATTAGCTTTCCAAAGCCTGAAAATTTTGATCTCCGATACTTAGAAATGATATAGTAATTTTTTCATTCTGACGGATGTAGAAACTTAAGCATTTTTATGCTTTATTTGAGTAAATTAAAAGGTTAAATTTTTAATACTAAGTATTATGTATTAATTTATATAAAGACAAAATTTTCGAATTCATTTTTCATTTTCTTGCAATTTAAAGGAATTTTACGAAAGGTGATTTCCATTCTTTTATTAAAGCAGACATGACAAAAATTTTTAGAGTAAACTTTTAAATCTTACTTTCAGATTTTGTGTAATTTTAGCGTTGAACTAAAAGCTAGGATGCAAGTGTGCATTTAGTATTTTTATCAAGCTTTAAGTATATTAAATTTTCTTTTAAAATTCAATATTAATCACTATATTTCTATTTGTCTTTTTGAAATTTAAGATTCAAAACTCTAACATTAATCTGGAGATGTTGAAATTGATGCATTACAATTTACCGTAGAGCTGATAGCATTGCATGAAAAATGTGTAGTTTTTTAAACTAGTTTCTTTTAAAACGGTTAGCCCGACGGCAAGGAGTTTTTAACCATGATCCATCTACCACTGCGGTAGTATTGAGCCTAACGTTAAATTTTTTCTTATCTGAAACTAATTTTTTACCTTTTTACTTTCTCGGTGGTGAGGAGTATTTTTAACTTCTACTGATAAAATGTGCTAATAATGATCAGGAGGCTGATGAAATTTAGTTATTCGGCACAAAGCTCTAGACTTTACGCTGTCACAAAAGCTCTGTCAAACATTATACTGCTTTATTTCCAGCTCGCTCAAAAGGAAAATCGTTTAATTTCGTAATTATTTAAAGTTTTTGGTAATTAAATTTTTACTGCACTATTGTTAATCGCAGGGTTTTCATTCGTATTTAGTCTGCATTGGTTAATATCGATTTCTGTGTTTTACTTCAGCATTTTGAAAAGTACGCACAAAGCTCAGTGGTCCTGCGAGTAGGAATTAAATGTTCAGACTAATATGACCACCGTAATATTAAGGAGCACTTTAGTAAAATAATGCAGACTCTTGGATTTGCATTTCAAGGGCCTACCTACAAAGGGGTAAACATAGACCTGTACAAAGTGTTAATGGTTATAAAACTTCACTCGATGCTCTGATATCAGACACGGTCTCAGACTAAAAGGGCTGTATTCTTGTTCTTTTTAACACTAGGCTTTGTATTGGGCACTTCATCATCATATCGTCGCCCTGGGGAAATTTTCCAAGATCTTAATTTCTGACTAGTTGATATTGGGAACGTAGTCTGCCAAGATCACCATTGCTGACTTATTTCCATGAAGATAGTAGCCTGCCGAGATCTCTATTACTGACTTAGTTTCCATGAGGAGGACCGTAGCCTGCCGAGATCTCTATTACTGACTTAGTTTCCATGAGGACCGTAGTCTGCCAAGACGACCTACTTCAGTTGCCTAGTCTTCATGACCTAACAGAAGAGCTGACTGTACCTTATTTCTTCAATTTACCAAGAGGTTTATTTTATATTCTCCTTGAATAATATGAAAATTCCATACAGTTATTTTATGGACATTTAAGTTTCTTTCTATTGTAAGAATTGAGTTGGATAAATTTTTTAATTAAATCTAAATCCATACATATAAATTATATGCAATTTAAGTGTACCGTTTTTCTAAAATTTATTTCAAAGCTTTTTTTAAACTTGAAGAAAGTTTAAATCTTTACTCAAAAATATTCTTTTTATTTATCATACATAAATTTTTATTCATTACTATTTGAGTCATGTTTACCCATTAAATATCTAAAATTAATTGCAGTTAGTCTTAAGGAAGGTGCATCCAATTTGCGACGACTAATATCTCTGCTGTCTTAATAGTCTTAAAAATTTTAAGGCAAGCTTATTGTTAACTATTGCTCGTTATCAACTATGACTTAATATTCAGGAAAAATTAACTTTCAGCGCTAAAGAACTAATATCGATTTATTGGTGTTTCTGCTTTAAACTGTTGTCCAGTAAAAAGAGCTATAATCTAGTTTTAATATTGAAAGGAATTGTTTTGAGTCCCAGTTACAGTTTCGTTTCAAAGTTTTAAATTCAGGGAATTAAAAACTAAAGTACTTTCGTCAGATTATCAGACAGAGATTTAGATTAATGTAACATTCGATATCAAATTTTTTGGTATAACAAATCCTTATCATATTTGGTGGAGAATAGAGGATAATTTATCAGATACGTGATTCATATTAAAGAATCGGATGAAGTAAATGCGCTAGTTTCAAAATCTACGATTAAAATACACTTCAAGTTTAGGCATAACTTGAATAAAAAATGATTTGAAACGCTTAATTGATAAAATTCACAACTCCAAGTTTATTAAAATATACTAAAGCAACTCTTAAACTTGTTTTAAACTTAACAAATCAAAGTGAGCTGGGAAAAACCGGTAGAATTTATTAAACTCTCATTATAAAATTTCAAAACACCTTGAGGTAACGAGATGTTTCGATACCGAAAAACCAGAATATGCAATCGCAAATTTTGTTACCTAAGTAAGAACTTTATCGCAAATTTTGTTACCTAAATAAAAACTATCAAATTGATAGCAATGAAGATCTTAGCTCATCAGTAATGTACTATTAAGTACTAGTTTTAGTATTTAAGGTAACGTGCACTGTTCCAAATAAAAAAAATTTATCTGACAATTCAGAATCTGCTGTGTGTATAATCATCGCTTACATTATTTAAAACCCTTAAAGCTTAAGACTCGCTGTCGCGTCATGCAACCGTATTTTTCAAAATTTCTTTTCGCCCTAGTCATTGTGTACCTCAATTGAAACATGTTGTACGTTTGTCGTGCTAATACTACACAATTTAGTCTGTCTTATTTTTATCTAGGTATTTATAATTGTGTTATGATAAATTACACTAAACAAACTTATCTAAATTTATAATTTTTCAAGCATTTATGTAGTATCTATAGGCAATAAAACTCTATGTATTCTATTAATTTTAAAAACAAATGAGAACTACATCAAATTTAGGAATGAAACTATTAAGAAAAATTTTAATTAAATAAACATAACTGTTTAGTAATTAAATTAAGTTTTTAAATACTTATCTGCAGTTAACTTATTATACTCATTCTCGCCTACAATGAATTAGGTAAGAAATTTGGTTGTAACAAATATTTAAACTGGTCCGGTGATTTCTTACGATAAACGAGAAATTATATTTCTAATAATTTATAAATGGGCTTCTACAAAACTAGTCCTGTTTTTAATCTTATTTCTCTGCCGAGTTTATTTGCATAACGAAAATCTTTAAATGGATCAATTTGTTTAATCTCGGCTCTTAAATATGTATAGCTGTTTTGATACACATTCAGTTATCAAAAGTATCAGTTCAATCAAAAATTTCAATGTTGAACAATATTACGGAGGATTCGATTAGTTTAGCTATGCAAAACTGGCTATAAGCATAGCACGTGATAAAAGGATATTTTAAAAATGTGAAAAAGCATCAGTGCTGACACACTGTCTACCCCCTAGTTTGAAAAAGTAAATAAAATTAAAAAATTTTTGAATTTTCCCTTTTTTTTTTAATATAAATATGGCGGGATGAGCAAATTTAAAGCAGTTCGTGTTTAAGGAATTTCGTTATGCATTCATATTTTTGTGTACGTTATTTCTGGCTAATTACTAACATATGACTAACTATAACATATATTTCAATCACAAACTAACATTGATTCATTGACTCGGCAGCTAAATAAGTTTAAGCGATGGGGCATAATGACGCGGTATTACCTATTAAAATTTTTAAAAATTACGAGATACTAATTTTTTGTGTGAGGTTAAGAAATTATGCAGTTTCGTATAATTTTCTGTTATTTTTGAAGTTATACAACAGTAAAATTCAAGCGGAAAAAAATTTGAGAAATATTTTGGAAACTAATTTTAATAAAATTCAGCTTTGTTCGAATTTTTAAATTTCTGATTCGGATTATATATTGTTACCAGTAAATTAAAGATATCGACTGCGAAGTTTTAAAAACATGCATCTATTTTAGTAAGTATTTACAAAGTCAAATTTAAATTTGTATTTTTGAACTAAAACGCTCTCAACTCGGTAGACATTTTTAAAAACTAGTGATTTCTATCATGACTGGACAGCAGGGCCGGATTAACCTATAGGCACACTAGGCACGTGCCTAGGGCCTACGAAATTCAGGGGCCTACGAAAAACTTGGGAGAAAAAAATTTGTTGACAAAAATAATTTAGCTTTAAAAACAAGTGTATTTTGCACAAAATTATGAAGATACAAATAAAAATATAATATTTTTCGGTAATAAATTATTTTGCAGAATCTCATGATCTAATATATTACTTTTTTGCGATTTTTGGATTTAACGAAGTCTTGTATTATGCTGTCGAATTCCAAACAACGCAAAATGTCGTATTCAATAGACATAAGTGCGAGCGATGCCAAACGATCTTGATTCATTGTTGAACGCAAATAATTTTTTATCAATTTTAATCTGGAAAAAGATCTTTCTCCTTCTGCATTTGATCCAAGAATCGACAAATATATTCTTAATGCAATGTGAACGTTAGGAACAGTATTCACAAGTTTATCTTTAATTTGAGCCTTCAACATTTCTTGTGCAGATTTATGTTCATACAAATTTGAAAACAGTAAAAATTAATCTACAAAGTTTTCCTCTCAATCGGATGAGTAAATTTTCACCAAATTTTGCGCTTCTAGTTTAATCTCAGATTCTGACAGATTTTTGTGAACAAGAAAACCGAAATTATCGTACAAATCACTGAAGCTTTACGTCTTTTAGTCATTTCTGAAATTAATACATCTAAAATGGCGTAATACGTTCCTGACATTTCCTGACAAAACGTGACTAACATTTTATTAAAATAGTATTAAATCATTTTTTTTCTATTAGTAAACATTTAACCTACCTTGCAAATTTATTTATAAATAATTTCAGAAGATTTACTTTTGACAATGTTAATTTCCTTCACTTAGTTATCATAGTAGAATCATGAAAACTATGAAGCTATTTGTAGTATAAATATTTCTTGTAATTTATCTCACTATCAATTTCACTGTTTTCTTTGCTGGTTTGTTGTTGTATTGTTGACGTTAAGTGTTTACTTTTAGATAGTTATCGATCGAACTAATCATAATGGTACGTATTATCGATATCAACTGCAATATCGGCAGTATGTCGGTATTGCAGATAAAGTTCGATAAGCAAATTTGTAAATTAAAATCCATATTAATAAAAATGTAAAAAAAATATGCAAGAAAATTTTAGCATATATTTTGAAAAGAGGGGAGGAGTGGGGGAAGGAGGGAAGGGCCCAGAAAACGGCTGTGCCTAGGGCCTACGAAAGGTATAATCCGGCTCTGCTGGACAGCTTATGCTACTTATACCAAAGGAAAGTAAAATTATTAAAATAAAAACACATGATTAAACTTTACCTCCTTTAATTTTGATAATCTTTTCTATTAAACATACCCTAAACAGTAGTCTGAAACAGTCTCGTATCTTAAATTATGCACCTTTTTTTTAATGCATTTTATCGCAACGGTCCCTTTTCTTACAAACTACTGAATTGTTTTCTTTCGCTATATTTATGGGAAATAAATTGTAACTAAAGGTTAACGTTTAAAATTTATCACAAACTTTATAATATTCCATATATTTTTTTTCATCCAATGTTACATTAGTCAATACGTACGTAAAAGTGAATTGTTAAATGATGGTTACTTATGCGCAATTCAGGAAAGAATACTAATTGATTGTAAAGTTTGATCAAACATAAACTTGTTAAAAAGACGTATAGCTGAAATTTTTCTCAGATTAACTCTTATGCAGAGTTAATTTTATCACAAGCGAGGAAATTCGGATAGCGGATGCGCGGCTCCAAATGTTTAATTGATAGCCCTAGTTAAGTGATATTTCAGGTCTACGAAGTGACGAGAAAAACCTTAATTACCAATTTAATGAATTTGCAGAGCGAAACAATACAGAATTGATAAGCGGGTATATGCAAAATTGATACATTTAGTGCATAAATTTAATTAATAAAACAAATCTTAAACTTGGCTTACGATAAAGTTTTGAACTAGCAGACCACAATATCTATGACTTTTTGTTAACTTTAGATCTCAAAGGCAATCGCAGACTTTAGTCAGATGACTATGCTGAAACAGCTTTAGATTTTCTGCGAAATATTGGGCCATTGTTCGGTAGCGGAAAGTGTGTATAATTGAAGCGAAAAGTTCTGTAACATCTGGACAAGTATAAAATCCTATGAGGAGGTGGTAGACGGCCGTTCTGCTTCTTCGTGGTGTTTTACACTCGTTCAGCCGTTTCGGAACTTCTCTGTTCACTTGTGCACATTTCTGCAAGAAAAGTGTTCTTATATTTCGTATTAAGCCTGAAAGTCTCTGCATATTGAATTTATATTTGCTAATTTTACTGTACCGCTATTTAACTTAAGTTTACCATTTCACAACAATACATTACTTTATTCGGGATAGCCAATGAGGAACTAATTTGATAAATGACAACTCTAATTTTAATTCTCGCTATGACAGCCACTGTTATTTTTGTAGTCAAAATGCTAATATAAATCCTAAGTTTCCTTATTGCAGTCTATAGTGGCTAAATTCTCGCTGTAATACGGGTAGACTTCAAGAGCTCTTGTATATTAAACTAGTTTCATGGGAAATTGCTAGACTAAATATTATATAAAATTATAAGTAAGCTAGATCCTGCATCTGGAGCCGCCGTATGGATCGCTGTTCTAACCAGGTTTTCAACACTCTGGAAAGTATTCTAACTCATTTGAAATCTTTTTATGGCCATTAAAGGATGCTAATCTGTTAGGCATATCGCAATGAAGAACAACTATACTGGATCCTTAACTTGACATTAAACTAATCTAAAACTAGAAAAGTGGACAAATTAGTTTTCGACGTACGCATTGTAGAGATTACTTAAAAATAGGTTCCTTACAAAATGAATCCTTACAGAATGCAGAATATTCCATAACTTGATAAAGTAATATGTTTTTTAATTTCTGAAATAGGTGCATAAATCATAACGTCCTTAAAGATCCGAATTATAGAACTTACTTTATAACAAAGTTTAAGTTAGATGGCAAAACTTTAATGCGAATTGAATATTGACCCAAATCTTTTTAAATCTATTCGAAAATTTAAAATCATTGGAGTTGTGAATGTTTTAACTTAGTATTATTACCAGATTTATCCAACCTATCCAAATTCAGGGTAACTTATTACTATTTTAAAATATATTTATTAAGAAAATAATTTAAATCTTTCCACTTGCATATGTTTCTAATAAAATTAAATTGGTATTTTAGTATGTGTTTACGTGCTTTAAAAATAGTCAACTTATTAACGTAAAACTTATATGCTGTCAATTTAAGATTCCAAAAATCTAAGTTTGGTGCTACGTAAACCAAATATAGATTGACTCAAATGAGTATTTCAAAAGTTCTCGAACGCATATTTTTAAACCGATCAAGTTCTGTAATTGTATCAGTGTTTTTTCTCGTTCAGAAGTACTAATAGGTTCTTAGTGTCGGAGAAGGCAAATTTCTGATAAAAACTTGAATCGACAATTTGAAAAAAGGCCGAAACAATCCACGAGGTAATGTATTTCACACTCGTCCAGCCGTTTCGGAACTTCTCGATTCACTCATGCACTCTTTTGTGGTGGATGAGCATCCTCTTGCTGTGTAGAGACCTTAACTCTTTAACGGTAGTGTCTTGATTTAAGAACTTGAAAATAGTTATTAATTTTTGATAATTATTCGTTCAGCGCAGATACTTAAACAGATTTGTTAAGACCCTTTTGATTTCTTTCGCTATATTGATCGTGTGTTCAATTAAACTCTAACGTTATTTAATTACAGGGGAAATTAAATTAGTAGCAGAAAATCTTGAGGATTTAAATAACGCCAGTCGCAAGAGAAATCTGGCCTAAAAAAGTAAATTGTAAGTAAATTAGGGTCTCTTCTGAAATTTTAAAATTTTCCAAGCCTTTAATTTTTATGAACTGTTAACTTGAACTTCAAATAAAAAGGTAGTACGAGTTGTCATCAAAATTGTAGTTTAAAAGTTGCAGTTAAAAACTAAACGCTAAATGTGCACAAATCTGCTTTTCATATATACATTTTCAAAAACTAATGAATAGTTTCAATTGTAAAACAAACTTAATTCTGAAGTAAAAACGTTTTGAAATGCTAAATTTGTTTTCTTTTATGCGATTTTATTTTTAGAATGACAAAATTAGTTGAAATTTCAATTAAAAATTTCAATTCATTCAGGCTTAATAATCGAGGCTCATTCTTTATGTATTGATGCATAATTTAGTAGGAGAATTCTCAATAGATCATTGTGCAATTAAATATCCATGTTGCCGTTTGATAACACTTTAAGAAATCAATGTCAACAAATGTCATTCTATGTAAAATTTTCAGTTTATGTAAAATATTGTGCAAATAAAGCGAAAGCTTAATGTGAAATGTTGATTAAACTCCTTTGTGAATGTTATTAGAGCTCCATGTAATTAAGGAAGGTGTTTAACACTAATATGTAAATAACATGTAATGTCAAGATGCTTTTTTGAATATATGTATTACAAAATGATCTCTTTTTAATAAATATTTGTTGCACAAAGTAGTAAGTTTCATATTTCTTATAAATAAGAATGTCTATTCCAGACTGAAATAAATTAATGCCTCTTAGGTGGTAATTTAAAACTTAAGAGTTTGGTAAATTTAACTGCGAGTTTTATTTAAAATTTGCAAGAAGGAAATATTAGGATAATAGTCGAATTTCTCTATAAATACTTTACTGATAGTAATAGCTACGGATAATTATTAGTCAAAACAAATCAAGATTTCATCAGACTGAATTAAGTTTAACTAGTTTTAAAATGTTTAGCTTTATTTTCATGTCTACCAAAATGCACGCTCTTTAAGTGTTTTCCTAGTCATGGTGAAAAATTCATTAACTAAACATAAACTGCAAAATTTTCATTATCAAGAATGAAATATTTTAAACCTAATATAAAAACTATTTTGAATTGTACTTGTTTTTCTTCATAACTCTAAGAATGAAATCCTCAATTTAATTATGACTCATCTTTTACGGAATCCCGTGTCACCCCAAAACTGTTTTTTTGCCTTTTGACGTAGAATTTTAATTAATACAATGAAAAACTTTCAAAAAAAAATTTCAGGTTAAAACAGTGAAAATTAACATTTTAATTTATGGTTATGAAATACACACACCGGATTCTTTGTTTTTTCTGCGTTATTTTTTTTTTTGTCTCATTGTCTACTGCTTACAATCTGAATATTTTTTTCTCTAAGTTCAACGTTTAATGTTGTATAGTTTTTGTTGCAAAATTCCTTTTCGGCATTCCATTGGAGAAATCTGACTTTTCTTACATGCGTCATTCTTCAAAACAGCAAAAGTAACTCTGAACTATTAAATGTCTTAACTGTTCAAAAATGAGAGGAGGGGGGGGGGAATTTTTCATCCGCACTCTCCACTCTTCAAAAAAACATTCACGGAAGAAAATATGTACTGCAGTAGACATTTTTGTTTTCCTTATCGCTTCCGCAAAACTAAAATTTTCTCTTAACTAGTTTTTCAGCTTCACAAGAATATAATTTCACTTAGGCTAGAATAACATTTACCAAAGATTTATAAACTCTTATACTCAAAATATCTCTTAAAGTGGAAGCTATCGAGAGATGACCTAAATATCTTCACAGATCGCTAAACAAAAATTCCATGAATTAAGTAAAGAACGTGTTAACTAGCGTTAAAATGAGGAATATCGTGCTTAATATACTGTATTCATACAGGTTCTTGTCTCTCCCCTCCATATTGATCCATAATATTCTAACTAGACCAGGTATTATATTCTATAGTACCCTACCAAAGGAAATTATAGGCCAATTAGGGAGCCCGCAATGTGGACCTATAGATAACTATGTATGTATACATATAATAATGTGTTAAATAGTGTATCTCTCACACATGTTTCAGTGACGTTATTTTTTCATCATGAATCCATTGCCAATAGCCCATTAGTGTATAGTTCATTCACCAGGAGTTGAAACTTGGCTCCCCCTCCATCACGCGGTATCCCACGATACTATTTCCCTACTTTTGGGATGTGAACAATCCTGAACAAGGTTGCGATTGTATGACAAAAATATTTATTTCTTAATCCTTATGTGCATTTTTTTAACATTAAATATTTCATAAATTTGATATTTCTCTCTTTTGAGTGAATAGTTCGACCTTTTTGAGACACTTTGCTACTATATATTTAATTAGCTGGAGTAACGAAAGGTTTAATAGAAGATGATAAAGCGAGGTAAGTGACAGGAAAAGAATTCATCGTTTGGTACGCGTTCAGAGTTGTATCATTTTCCAGTGCGGAAATGTATAGTCCGTTGACTTGAACTCAGCATAGAAACCATTCTCGTCTGCGACGTAGTTGACGATTCTGATCAGACCCTCGTTGTTCGTGTAGCCTTATGTGCCGAATTTGCGACGAAATGCATCACCCCTCTCACGCCTGGAAGTCCCGCCCTTATTGTGTCCCTCGTTGTACCCGTTGTCGCAGTTGCCCTGGTTCTGCAAAGAAAAAGTTTCAATAGAATACGTTGCGGCGATGGTTTATTGGAGAATAATGCAACAAAGAGAAAGAAATACAAATTTAAAAATAGAAACTAAAAAAAGTAACAAAACAAATCTAAATAGAATAAGCGTACTGAAGGGTACTCGATATCGTCATGTACAGCATTTTGCCTCGTCTATAACCATGACACCTAGAAATTTTGCTTTTTCTTCACGTCATTATAGTTTGTCTAAAGTAAGAACTCCCCTAGCCATTGGTCTGGACGCCACAGTGCTGACGTGAAATGTCCTCAGTGATAGACGGCATCATGGGTTAGAGTCCATTTGCTGTCAGGCTAACCGTGGGTGGTTCTCTTTTTCTTCCTCTCCATGTAACGCAAATGCGGATTAGTTCCATTAAAAAGTCCTTCACGAAGGCAAATTTCTTCCGACGCTTGATCCCGGAGTTCCCTTGTCTTCTGGATTGGGTTCAAAATTAAAAAGCTACGAAGTTGAACATTAGTTGACACAAAACAATTGCGTCGGCAGTTCAACGACGGTTACAAAATATAAAATAAAATAGCCCATTGTGCAGCTCTAGTGCGACGCAAGTAAAATATTGATATTCTAGACAACATTGAAGATATGACTTAACCATGTATGGCAACGTTACTTTTAAAATGTAACGAGTAAAAGTACAAGTATTTTTAAAAAAAGTGACTAGTAAAAAGTAAAAAGTTCTTATTTTAAAAAGTAACGAGTGAAAAGTACAAGTAAAAGTACAAGTACTGAACAAAAAAAGTAACGATTTAAAAGTACATTTCTAGGAAATCGAAAATTCAAAGTAACCTAAAATTTTATTGAATAATATTCTTATCTTCTTTAATGTTTTTGCAAAATTGTTGTTATTTATTTAATTATTTTTAATTTTAAAAGTTATGGACATTAATTTATTTTAAAGTTCGGAAGAATATTATAATATAATTTTATTATATAATCGTATAATATAATTTTAAAATCAAATATAATTTTAATATCAAACTTTTTATGGATTTCCACGAAAAAGAAATTTTATCTATTGATTTTAATTTTTAGTTTATTATTTTTATTTATTTAAATTACCATTGATTTAAAATTGTTTTACTCTATAGAAATGCGTTTCAAATGCACAAACATAAACAAAGCAAGCACGGGGTTTCAGATAGCTTTGTGATCTTTGAGCTAGTAAAACATAATTGAATGTGCAGTATAAGTTGAAACAGAACAGTCTACAGTTTTATTTGTAACAATGGCTAATGCTGATGTCATGCGAGAAAATCATTTTCCAAACATTTCTGCCTAGCGGAATAATTAAAATTTGTAAACGAATTTTAGTATCAGCGGCTAAATTAATACCTTCGAGTTTTCAAGAGTTAAAATAGTAATTATAATAGTTTTCAATAGCACAAATAGTTCTGAAGTACTTAGAGATTTGACTGGGCGTTGTTTGACAAGGTCGGGCATAAACATAATTTTAGTAAAAAATTTACTAGGTAAAAATGTACTTAGTAAAAAATGTATAAAGACAAAAATGTATTATTAGTGAGTTCAAAATGAAAATTGAAAAAAGTAATAACAAAATCCAACATTTTTTATTTAAAATGTATTAAATAGATGCATAAAACTCGAAAATGAATGAAAATAACTTGCTAATTAATATTTTTATTCATTTTGCAAAATAATTGCATTTCGAAAGTGCTGTCACTGAGTGCTGCGAGAATTTCTCAGAACGTGCTTAGCCACGCTGAATAAGCGCTCCACGGGAGCACTAGAAGGTACTGCAGTATTATATTTCGCATATAATTTTCTTACGATTGGATATCGATTGAATTTTTTTTAGGAAGCTTACCGAGTCTTAGAAAAAAGTAACGATTTCATTCGAAATTTCTGTTACAAATGTTACAAATACTCGTACTTTTTCCCTAAAAAAGTAACGAAAGTACAAGTAAAAGTACTAAATTTAAAAAGTAACGAAGTACAAGTAAAAGTACGTACTTTTTACTTTTACCAGCGGTACAAGTAACGAAAGTAAAAGTACTGCCATATATGAACTTAACTAACTGCATTCTTATGTTTTGGGATATTGACCTTAATTTGGGAAACAAAATGATTACAAGAAAAAGAAGAACTAAATTATATCGCATTTTGCCTTAAAAATATTGATTCAAAATTAGAAATAACATCTTCTCAATACATTCAACAACAGGAGAGCAATACTGAATGGATAAGGTAGGATTTATTGTTTCGTCATTAGAGAACTTATAAATGAATTAGAGAGACCCACAGTGAATTAAACAGCCTTATTTTATCCTCTAAGAACTTTTATAAGAGTTCGCCATCTAAATAGAAACCGCCCATCAAAAAGAAAGGCAGGCGAAAAAATTAAAAATGGATAAAGTCAAAGAAAATAAAAACTTAAATCAAAAGTATAAATAATCAGTAGCTAAAATTCTCCTGATTTCCTAATATAGTCTTTAATGTACTTATTCTAAATATTTACGATTTTCGTTAAAATTAAATTCTCTTAAATTTAAATACTTATAAACAATTGTAAAATTTCTAAGATTATTATGAACCTAAATTATTATTTTGTTTTAGTAATTAGCGTTTAAGGTTGTTGTTTCTTAATGATTAAGCATAAACAAATTACCATTGACAGCATAGTTTAAAATCAGGATTCTAAATTTAAGCCGACTTTACAAATTATTGTTATCGAACAATATGTAGCTAGAAAAGAGTCAATATATGCCTTCATTTCTTTTAATAAAAAATTAAAACTGAAAATTTTAAAATAAAGTATTTATATCGTCATTTACGACAACTAGTAAAACATTTTTATTAGTTTAAAATGGTATTTATTTTGATATTACGGACAGGAAAATTTTTTGAACGGAAATAATGTGTTGATTGTGTAAAGTTTGAAAGCTAATATGAAGAAAAAGTCGAACTTATTTTTACAATTAGCAAGCAAATCACAAGCAGATTTCTTCACATCACAACAGATCACGAACAGATTTCTTGCAAAGTTTTCACAATATCTATGCTTGCGATCTCCGAGATCTGTGTGCTGCGTGACGTCATGAGGAGGGAATTTCTGAGAAAGGAATGAACCAATCCTTCTCTCTTCTCTTAAGCCTTGGATTTATGAAGTGTCTCTGCAATTCTAAATAAACGTTAGAATTAAATGAAATTTCAATTATCAGAACAATTTTTATAAATATTGAAAATATTTTGATTAAAACCGTTAACATGAAGGAAGAATTTCGATTTTTTAGTAATTTTTCTTATAGTTGTTCAATTTTTCAATCCAAGAGGTCGTGAGTTCGATTCTCGCCTGCTGGTGTAGTAAATGGTAACTGGAGCACTTTAAATCTGCCGGGCACAAAGTCCTCCTAGTTCCCGTAGCAAATCAATACCTCTGGTGGTACTGAATTAGAGATTGATCGTTCTCTGGTACAGATCAGGTACATTAGTTGTTGTAAACCCAAAAATTGTGTCGGTTGTTCAACGACGGTTATAAAAAAAAAGAAAAAAATACACGTCCCACCTGAAGGGGTGGTAACATACTTTCTATTATTAAAATAAATAACATAATTAGGGAGGTTGCTCCCCCTGTTAGAGAAATGAGTTTCCGGGATAAGAATTAAATAAGAACTATTATCCAGGATATATTCCCAAACTTCGTTTAATTTCGGGCGAAAACCCGATGCTTTCCAGAAACCAGGGTTCGAAAAACCGCCCGTCCTCGGCGGTCAAAAATTCCCCGCGGTCAACAAATTTCTCGAATCCAGCGTATGAAAGAGTATGTTTGAGGGGTGAAAGAGGGGAGGCTGGGTTCAGGAGGTTTTCATCATTTCCAAACTCTTTTCCAAGTTCCATGATTGTCATTTCAGTGAGCGCATTAATGTTGGAACTTGGTTGGATTTTATGAGTGGTGGAGCGGCCCTTCAACATTGGGTTGAAAGCTTTGCTTATCCTGTGGAAAATTCTTTGGTTTTGTGGCTGCTTATTTCTCCTGGGGTTTATTTTTCTTTTTATTCTGTCTTGTTTTGAGTAAGTTTTTGGAATATTGTGTCATTTTTGGCCGTTTTTGATTCTTCATGAACATTTAAATACAAATAAAAGCTTATCAGGTCATTTGAAATTGTTATTTTTGAACTATAATTTAAATTTAAAGTTAAAAAATGTTTAGCTCTAATTTTCCAGGTCAGTGCTATTTCGGGAGCTAGTGGTACTCAACTGGTTTCATTGTAAAAATAATTATATGTAAATTATTACTTGCAAGTAATAATTAATATTGATACTTACTGCGAAAGTTTCTTTTTACCGAAAGATTATATAAGGAGTTGGATAACTGTATTTTACTACCAAAATATTTTTAAAATGTCAGCGATTTGTAATCCCATTAACCTGTAGGGTATTCATAGTCCCCATAACGGATAAATACCGGAATTTATTACAAATCATTACTTAAAACAATCAGTAATTTTTTTAAAAAAAAAATCTCTTTTCTATATGAAATTTGAAAACTTGACTTTATATTTCAATATTTTAAAATATATACTTTTTGCATTTTTATTTTATGGCACTACAGTTTGCAGTGGTCTTTGACTTGCTAAAGCATAATTACTCCAAAACCTTGTATATCAAGTTCCACACACTCTCACTATGCTTACATTTATCTTTACTTTTCCAATCATTCTTAAGTTAAAAGTTTATCACTTTCCTATTTCAGATTTTTCTGCAAACATTATTTTATTCCTTATTTTGCAGATTTTTCTGCAAACATAATTTCATTCCTCAGCAATGGCAAGTGTCTCAGTTTTATGAATAGATTTTTGTTTGCTTAAACAGTCTATTTGACTGTTATTTTTAATTCTCTGATGTGAATAGTTTATTTAATGAACTTCGTAAGTTTTCGTTTAAGTTTTCGTTAAGTTTCGTTTAAGTTTTCGTTTAAATCTTAATAACTTGCTTTCATTTTTATTCATCAAAGTCATTAGTTTCTATAGACTTGGTAACTGTTTTTTTTAATTGAATTTTTTTAGTAATATTTTGTTAATTACGTAACTTAATTTTAAGGCATGCATGATCTATTTTATATTATAGTTTATTTTAGTAACATTTAGTGAAATTCTTTTACAACCGATGCTATAGATGGTTAAAGGAAAGGGTTTATTCATTTTGTAACACAAATTATGAAATCTTCAATATTTATTAATTTAATAATCAATTTCATAATAATAATTTTAGCAAAACTAAATTTACCTCAGTATTCACTGAACAAAGAGGAAAGAAAAGACAGGCGGCCAGTCCGCAAGTTTATTCCACCTGACATCATTATTAAGTATTTTATTTTTTTGTTGAAAAGTAAATTTTTCTTACCTATTTAAAAAAAAAGTTTGAAATGTCTTATTTTTAAATTTTAAAATATTTTTTTTAAACAAGTTTTTATAATTATTTTTTACTCGACAGGAGAAAACTATGAGAGCTGAAGGTTTTTGCTTAGTTTCTTACAGTTGATCCCGATTTTGTTTGGGTAAAATCGCGTCTTTTTCTTCCCTGAGTGACATCGATGTTTTGTTAACTATAGTTTTTAGATTTTTCGGGTAACGATACATACGGCGGGATTCGAATCTCATCGCTACAGAGAGATCGGCCGGTTAATCATAACCATCATTCTTATTTCAATAAATTTTTTTCTTCCTGAGAATTTCAGCAGAAATTAATACCACCGAAAAATATATTTATACTTGCATATCATCATCATCATCATAGCTGGTCAGACAGCCCAATTTGAGCCAATGTCTTCCTCTAAAGATTTCTCCATGACGATTTATTTATACTTGTATATACTCTTCTATATAGAACAAATCATTAACTAAACCTATTAGAATGTCCAATTATTAAATAAAGTTTAGGTGTTTGCTGCTTTATTTACATCACACTAGAGCTGTACAATGAGGTATTAGGAAGGGTCTGGGAAACATCAATAAGGATGACATCACATCAGAGTTTCTTTAATTTTATTTCATTTTATAACGGACGTTGAACACTCGATCCAATTTTGAATTGACGACTACCAATGTTCAATTCCGTAATCTTGTAATTTTCAACTAAATCCAGAAGACAAGGGAACTCTATCGGAAGAATTTTTCCTTTCTTGGAGGACTTTTTTGTTGGAGCTAACCGGCATTTGTGTTATATGGAGAGGAAAATTGCAAAAAACTCCCATGGTTAGTCTGACGACAAGGGGACTCTTAGATATCCGTCTACCACTGAGGATATTTCACGTCAGCACTGTGGTCGGTGCAAGCTGAGTGCGAAATTCGTATCTATAGCAGCTATCCTTTTTATTCGAACGCGGTTCACCTTATTGGGGGATTTTTTTTTGAAACCACCAGTTTTTGAGGGTACTTCTTCAATTTAGACATGCATTTGAAGGGAAAGGAAATTTTCTAAAGATCATTGTACCCGTAGTACTGCTCAGCAACTGACCACAGATTTTACGAGCACGTACATAAATAACTTGTAAATTAGTTTACAACAGCACTTACAAAGTGTCGCTTATTTTGATAAATTACTGTCATTATCATAGTTGGCCAGACAGCCTAATGTGGGCCAATGCCGTCCTCTAAAAATTTCTGTGTAATTACTTCCGATTTATCTTTGATCTCTAATTCTTTTCATTAAATGCAAGAAAATCATACTCCACCGAGTCAGCTCATCTCAACCGCAGCCTTCCCCAGCATCAGTACCTTTTTTATTTTATTGTCAATCTCTCATTCGAATCCCGTGGGCCATCCAATTCATTCTATTTATTTTGATGTATTTAATAATATCGGGTTGCTTATAAATCTTGTACGGTTCAAAGTTAAATCTCCTTCTCCAGTTATTGTTTTCACATTTACACCACCCAGTATACACCGCAAAATCTTTCTCTCAAATGTTGTGATACACTTTTCCTCCATTGTCATTGTCCAGTTTTGTCATTGTCCAAGCTTCAGAGTCATATGTCAAGACAGACCAGACAAGAGTTTTGTAGATTAAGAATTTTGTTTTTCTAGAGAGAAACCTAGATTTAATAAACCTTCTCAGTGCATGGACAACCCTATTTGCCAGATAGAGTCGGTTTTTTATTTCAGGGCACATTCTGTTGTCAATAGTAATGAATGATCCTAAGTAAAGAAAATTCCTTACTGTTTCAAATCTATAAGAATCTATTTCAAGATAGGGGACTCTGTTTCTTGAAAATGACGTATATTTTGTTTTCTCTACATTTATGACTAAGTCCATTTGCATTTGTCTTGCATCCACCTCAAGGGCAAGTAATGCCACTTTCTAAATTACTATAACGTCTCTATAAAGAAGCAGTTCCAAAAATTCTTTAATGTTTGTTGACATTAGATACTTAAAAGCAAGATCATTAGACATTAGATACTTAAAAGCAAGAATTAGAAATGTAACTTTTTTGCTAAAAATATTATATTTTAATAAAAAACATTGCAAACTGATGTCTCACTGCAATGAGTGAATGAAGTCGGGATTTTTGTTCTTCTTTTTAGACTCAAATGGGATTGAGTCCTGGCAAATGGGATTGAACTTCAGCTTTTGTAAGCAAAATTTGTACGTTTGCTGAATAAAGAGTTGCTTGAACTTGTATTTTGCTCATAACATGCTAGCCAAATTGAAATCAAGATTATTTAAAAACGAAGAATTAGTGCTTGGAAATAAATGGTGAAACGGAAAATAAAGATATGAATTGGTTCAGGAAAAAGTTCAAGGTTAGCTGTCATTTTTATTAATGATTTTTAATTTTAACATGTTTTGATATTGCAATAATTTTGCTCATAAATTGAAGAAGAAAAATTTTTTTTTAGAAAAAATAACTAAATGATTGATTGTAGGCTATTAACATGGAAAAGTAAATTTTGGTGTATGCATTTATGAAAATTCCGATAAACAATGTAAGACGCTATTAGTGGGATATCGCAAATGACGTAGTGTGTGTATCTAGAGCCTGATGGGTTGTGATATGGCTTTGTTTACGTTAGCAACTGTTCTTTCCATTCTATTTGGAGTTATCTTACCTCGTGAAGTATCAATTCTCCTGAGTGATACATCCTTCACCAAAGATTCTTTCCCAAAGACTCTTTCGCCAGTAATGTCTAATTTAACATGAAGGCAGGCACGAAGCCATGCAGAATATAAACAAATGAATTAATTATGCCTCGAAGTTGCCAGGTACACAAAGCATACTTGGTATTAAATACACAATCAAGTAATAAATCTACGAAAAAATTATGTTTCAACAAATTGAATGTGCGACACGGCGCTGTATTCACGCCATTTTGTTTATTGACAATCAGCTGGCACTGACGTCACAGGTCATATGTGTGGGTATCCTTGATATAAGTTCAGTCTTGAGTGGCTCCCATGCATGATGCGTATGGAATATTAATTTGCAGTTTAATTTCGTATTTAGTGGATTGGATTATTGATTCGCCAATAGAAGTACACCTGATCTGCTTATTTCGGGTACCCCCCCACCAGACCTTATCAATCTGTCCCTACGCAGGCTGATCAAAGTGGTCACCCACCCGCTTACTGACCACAGTCAGTGACGCTTGATTACTGGGAACCGTGTCTGTACAGTGCGGGACCCATTGCTTCTTGGAGAATAAAATTAATCTCAGAGTTTGTCTTGTGCATAGAAAAGATGGAATAAATGAAAGATCTATTAATAAATTGGCTACCGTATTACCAGTTTCAACTGGTTAGGAATTAGTTTGTTTTGAATTTTATCGCGTTTCTTTCATTTTTTATTATTATTCAAGAAAGCAATTACGCTAGTGTAGTTTTCAATAATATATATCCATATATGTGACATTCAGATTAATCGTGCATATATTTGTTAAGTTCTGATAGTAACTTATAAATTTTTATTACGTATGTTAATTTTTAGCTACTGGATAATTTTGTGCAATGTCTTGTCCATCTGGAATGGTGAGGTGGGTTAGATATCAAAAATGTAAGACTACACGCTTTACCCTCCTCGCACCCCTCCCCCCACACCACATTTCATTGCTGTCAGTGCATTTCTTAACTTGGACAAAGTTCAAAATAGCAAGCTCACTCATGAGCTACATCTCATTGTATACTGCGACCTGCAGCAGCCGCAATAATTTTCTTCACGTATATAGTTGATCTATTTTATTAACTTATGTTCAATAAATGTCTAACCAAAACGATACAGTCAACTTCATACTAAATACAATTTCAAAAAATTTATTTCGTCACTATATATTTAACACAGGAGTCGTTAAATTCGATGATGTTGTAAAATACGATATGATGCCGGTTAAAAAATTCAGTGAAGCCTACATATAACGTATACTATAGTCTACTTGGTCTATAGGAATTCCTCTCCATTACTTTCTACTTATGTATTATTAATAGTTGGTTTTGAGGGGATCATTTGGTGGACACTTTGATAATTTTTTATGATTTTTGGGTTCAAGTGACAACTTTGATACTAATACCTAGTCAAAGGAAAGGTGTCAAAATTTTGAAAAACATATACATATGCTAAGAAATATATATATAAAACATTTTAAAAAAATATTTTATTTTGTCCTTGTCACTCTATGTATGATAGTTAACACAGGTGTCGCTGAAGTCGATGATATTGTAAAATACGATATGATGCCTTTTAAAAAATTCAGTGTAGCCTACATTTAAAGTATACTATAGTCTACTTCGACTATACGCATTCCTCTCCATTACTTTCGACTTATGTATTATTAATAGTTGGTTTTGAGGGGATCATTTGGTGGACACTTTGATAATTTTTTATGATTTTTGGGTTCAAGTGACAACTTTGATACTAATACCTAGTCAAAGGAAAGGTGTCAAAATTTTGAAAAACATATACATATGCTAAGAAATATATATATAAAACATTTTAAAAAAATATTTTATTTTGTCCTTGTCACTCTATGTATGATAGTTAACACAGGTGTCGCTGAAGTCGATGATATTGTAAAATACGATATGATGCCTTTTAAAAAATTCAGTGTAGCCTACATATAACGTATACTATAGTCTACTTGGTCTATAGGAATTCCTCTCCATTACTTTCTACTTATGTATTATTAATAGTTGGTTTTGAGGGGATCATTTGGTGGACACTTTGATAATTTTTTATGATTTTTGGGTTCAAGTGACAACTTTGATACTAATACCTAGTCAAAGGAAAGGTGTCAAAATTTTGAAAAACATATACATATGCTAAGAAATATATATATAAAACATTTTAAAAAAATATTTTATTTTGTCCTTGTCACTCTATGTATGATAGTTAACACAGGTGTCGCTGAAGTCGATGATATTGTAAAATACGATATGATGCCTTTTAAAAAATTCAGTGTAGCCTACATTTAAAGTATACTATAGTCTACTTCGACTATACGCATTCCTCTCCATTACTTTCGACTTATGTATTATTAATAGTTGGTTTTGAGGGGATCATTTGGTGGACACTTTGATAATTTTTTATGATTTTTGGGTTCAAGTGACAACTTTGATACTAATACCTAGTCAAAGGAAAGGTGTCAAAATTTTGAAAAACATATACATATGCTAAGAAATATATATATAAAACATTTTAAAAAAATATTTTATTTTGTCCTTGTCACTCTATGTATGATAGTTAACACAGGTGTCGCTGAAGTCGATGATATTGTAAAATACGATATGATGCCTTTTAAAAAATTCAGTGTAGCCTACATTTAAAGTATACTATAGTCTACTTCGACTATACGCATTCCTCTCCATTACTTTCGACTTATGTATTATTAATAGTTGGTTTTGAGGGGATCATTTGGTGGACACTTTGATAATTTTTTATGATTTTTGGGTTCAAGTGACAACTTTGATACTAATACCTAGTCAAAGGAAAGGTGTCAAAATTTTGAAAAACATATACATATGCTAAGAAATATATATATAAAACATTTTAAAAAAATATTTTATTTTGTCCTTGTCACTCTATGTATGATAGTTAACACAGGTGTCGCTGAAGTCGATGATATTGTAAAATACGATATGATGCCTTTTAAAAAATTCAGTGTAGCCTACATTTAAAGTATACTATAGTCTACTTCGACTATACGCATTCCTCTCCATTACTTTCGACTTATGTATTATTAATAGTTGGTTTTGAGGGGATCATTTGGTGGACACTTTGATAATTTTTTATGATTTTTGGGTTCAAGTGACAACTTTGATACTAATACCTAGTCAAAGGAAAGGTGTCAAAATTTTGAAAAACATATACATATGCTAAGAAATATATATATATAAAACATTTTAAAAAAATATTTTATTTTGTCCTTGTCACTCTATGTATGATAGTTAACACAGGTGTCGCTGAAATCGATTATATTGTAAAATACGATATGATGCCGGTTAAAAAATTCACTGTAGCCTACATTTAAAGTATACTATAGTCTACTTGGTCTATAGGAATTCATCTCCATTGCTTTCTAATTATTATTATTAAAAGATGATTTTGAGTAATTTTTTTGCGGACACTTTAATAATTTTTTTATAATTTTTGGATTCAAGTGACAACTTTGGTACAAATACCAAGTCAAAGGATAGTTGCCAAAATTTCAAAAACCATATACATATGCTAAGGTGGTGTCATATTTCAATAAATATACGCATATGTATAGAATGTTTTTACAAAATTTTTTTATTTTGTTCTTGTCAGTCTATATATAATAGTTAGCACAGGCGTCGCTAAAATCTATGATGCTGCAAAATACGATATGATGCCGGTTAAAAAATTCTGTATGGCCTATATTTAAATACACCATTGTCTACTTTGACTATAGGCCTTCTTCTCCATTGCATTCCAATTATTATATCACATTTTCATAAATAGATTGTAGGTCGGAATAGCCTAGTTGTTAGGGGACTGGGCCCATGTCTAAGAGTTCGTGGGTTCGATCCCCGCCGACCGAAGACTCCCTGTGTAGTAAATGGTTACTGATGCAAGTTAAATCTGTCGATTCTCAAAGTCCTCCATGTTCCCATAACAAATCAATACCTCTAGGGTACTGTTCCAGGAGTTTCCTTGTCTTCTAGATTGGTTCAAAATGACAGGGCTACGGAGTTGAACATTAGTAGTCGTAAACCCGAAGCTGTTTAACGACGGATATAAGATAAAATAAGCAGACTCTATTTAAGTGACAGACTCTGGGATAGTCAATGTTAATAATATTTAATGTATTACATGATCCTTAAAATATCTGGCATCTTACAAAGGTTGCAAAAATGTTCAAAAATTGTTAATAATTTAAATCAAACACTCTCTCACAATTTTCAGGAAGTCTGAAAAAACCTGGAAATAAGAGCAGGCCACCTCCACCAACCCCGTAGGGGAGATCTTCTGCAGCCGCTAGGGCCGGGTTAAGCGCAACCGGGGCCCTAGGCCATTCAAATTTTTGGGGCTCTTAGATAAAAAAAAATTTCTCATATATTTTTTATTTATTTAAATATAAAAGTATTTATATATCTTTTAATTTAAGAAATTAAATTTAAAATAAAAATAAGTAGTAATAAATTAAATTTTACTTTATTTTGTTAAATTGGAACTAATAAAATTATCGTATTTTATTATTATATATTTGAAATTGATTCTTTTTTAAAAAATCACTGTTTTTCCTAATTTTTTAAAATTTATTTTCCAAATTTTTTTTTAAAGGGACCCGTAATCATTGGGGGCCCCAGGCCATGACCTAATGGGTAATCCGGCCCTGCTGCCGCTCTTCCCATTGGTGGAGAGTACCTCCTTTTCTGATCAAAATAAAATTCTTCTATTATCCTAAAATATATAAATCAAATGTAATGTCAAAAAAAGGGGAATTAAAGATTAAATAGGTATAGTAAATGACACAATGGTAATTATGACCATTTTGTCGCAGTTAAAAAGTTGAAGAAAACATTTTATTAAAGTAAATATTTTCCAGTCATTTTTAAATAGCTATCGAAATTTCATGCAAAGCGTCAAAAAGAAAAAAATAAACAACTCACGATGACCACCAACTTCCTCCCCAAATCCGATTCTCTTAGAATTAATTTAATCTTAATACGTTGTGCGTTATTTTATTTATTACATTTGTAAAATGGAAACTTAAGTTAAATGGAGACATAATTTAAAAATTAATTGACATAAAATTTTTGAAACATAGTTCTAGCGATGAATTCTTGTAAGTAACGACTTTTAGTTGCATATCTATCTAATTGCTATATCTTCTTATGTTTACAGAATAACAATCCTGATTCATTCATTTCGAAGAAATCAGACTAATAACATATAATAAAAGGAGAAAATAAAGATCTAAAATAAACAAGAATAAATAAACAAATATGCTTTACTAAAATTTATTTGCAACAAAAGCGAAAACACAACGAGAAAAATAGAAAATTGACTAGAGCACGATTGATATATAATATTCAGGGCTCGAAAAACAGCCCGTCCACCCGCCCTCGGCGGTCAAAAATTCCCCGCGGACAACGAATTTCTCGAATCCGACGTCCGCGCGGACGGCCATTTTCCAGTTAATGTTCGTGATACATTTTCAATTTTTTTTATCTTACAAGAGTCTAGCGCCTCACTTCTAAAATGACCCTGAAATGGAATTGATATTTTCTCTGTCTGGGAGTACTGCAACTGTTGAAAGGGGCTTTTCAGCAATGAACTTACAAAAAACACATTATGTACTGGTCTTAAACAGGAAGCGTTAAAAGCAATTATGAACATTTATCTAAATGGAAAACCCCTTTCAGATTTCTGTGCATAAACCTCAGTAAATCATTGACTTGATTGTGGAACTCGCAAACGTTATATTTGATTCATTTAGAAAACGCAGTACCCCCGAATAAATTGACATTCCAGAAAACTTGACCTTTGTCATTTAAATTATTTCATAAAAGAAATACTAGGTTACTATTAGTAACCTAGTATTTCTTTTATTACTGTATAATGTAATCCTAGTAACTAGTAATTCATTGTGTAATTTATATAAATTTTTGTAATGAATAAGAGAAAATTATATTTTTATTTATTTAGAAGCTACGGGTTAGTTTCAAAGGAGGACGGGTACATTGTTGGACAAGCCGTCCTCGGGGACGGGTAAAATTTCTGAGTTTTTTCGAGCCCTGATAATATTAATCAATTGATATTGTGAATCAACATTTAATTAGAATACCATAATACTAAAAAGAATTAGCAAACGTGGAAGTACAACAAGAATAATTAAATTGATTGACACAGTCAGAAAGTATTTTTTTTTCGATAAACACATGATACTAAATAGTGGGTGAGATTTTAAAATGAGAAAATTAAAACTTGAATAATTAAACAAAAAATTCAGTGGAAAAAAAAGTTTTCCTTTTTAAGAATATAAATGATGGTGTACTGTTGTGAAAATAGATTTGTCGATAGATCGCTGTGAATGTATCATTTTTCTGGGAAAACAATTAATACCAGGCAATTTTATAAATTTTCAAATGTGGTAGTACAACATAAGAATTCAAATTTATTGAGACTGTCAAAAATTAATTTTTGGGACATAGCGTAAACACAGCGGTTTCCAATATTTGCAAGCTAAGGAATCCTGAATGATTGAGCTTATTGTGACAGATTTTTATTTTATTTTTACGTTTTAGTTCGGGAGTATAACAAAAAAGAAATTCTTTATCTGCGAATATACTAACCGAAAAAAAGACTATTAATTATTTTCAAAATATTTAATGTTAGGAATAAAACATTTTGAATTGTTCATTTATTCTGCAAAAAAATAATTAAAAACATGAATTAAAGTGGGAAAATGGTTAAAACAGAAATCTCGTGGTAAAACTTCTTGGGGTCGGCGTCCATACATTATCATTTGATATTAGTTTTAAATTATTGAAAATTAACATTGTTACGATATAAAATTGACACCAAGTTTGGTTAAGTAAGCCAATTGACACCAAGTAGGGGTCTTAAGCTGCAGCCATCGTATTCTTATAAAAGCTGGCTCTTATCTGAGAGAAAATGGTCAGTAAAGTTCACTCTTTATTAATGCATAAAATGTTCCTTTATGCAAGCGCATATGCGATAAGCTTTCATAAAATTTAGAAGCTTAAAAAATTATGTGACAAACATTATTATTGAAACAATAAAAAATAAGAATTCTCTTGAAATAAATTCTAATTTTGCTTTTCTTTCATTTTAAAGTTTTAAAGAAACATCTGGCAGATTGCCAAAGTAATTTAGAATCGCCTGAAGGTTTTATTTTTGAAATAATCTTCAAATTCTTTGTCTACTTTTAGGGCCGAGATAGCCTGGCCGGTTAGGCGGTAGACCCGTGTTCGAGAGATCGTGGGCGCGAACCCCGTCGGCCGAAGTCTCCTCGTGTAGTAAAAATGGTTACTGATGCACGTTAAATCTGTCGAGTCGCAAAGTCCTCCATGTTCTCATAACAAATCAATACCTCTGGATGTACTGGATTGGAGTTTGATCGTTCTCTGATTCAGGTCAAAATTACGATCTGTGGATGAGTGAATGAATGTATGATTGGGTACGCCCTATAAACGGGGTGACGTATGGGTGTGGCAGAAGTCGAATTCTTGGCCATAGATTGCGTCACTGGAAAACAAGAACAATCGCATCTCTCTACCTTAACAGGCATACGAGAGAGAGAAAAATACTTTACTTACTTGTTCTATTAAGTACTCAAGAAAACTTCTCTTTTCTACAAATGCAAGTTTTTATGTATACGTATCTTAAGTCAATTCTTGTCAATTTAATAAAAAAAAAAGGAATTCCTGGTTATTAAGAGCAAACACCTCTTAGAATACGATCGATGAAGGTTATTTTTAGAATACTACACACGACTATCGATTCCGCGTTTTGAAGAAGAATAAGTAAAGGGACAAACTCAAATTCGTGGAGAATTCACCGTCATTTGCGTTACACAGTGAAAAAAAGCTCGAAAATATGTCGTGGTATAGTTAATACAAAGACACTCAAATTCGTTATTTGTATACCATTGAGACTTTATCAGAGTGATCAGGGCTAGTGTCCATCATCTATCGATGGGTCGCTTCTTAAGGAGTCCCTGACCGGTCTGGCAACGATTTGAACTCGCTTGTCATTTTAGAGGTGTCACACAAATCGATGAAATAATTACTTCCTGACTGTAGAGAGGCATAAAAAAGAAGCTTTCACTGGTAAATCCAATTTTATAACATTTAATTTTAAAACCAGCGTTGAACTGCCGATCAAAGTTTTGCATCTTTGGCTCAAGGCTAATCTCCTTAACATTTTATTTCCGTCGTTGAACAGTCGACCCAATTTCATGGGCTCACGATTACTAATGTTCAACTCCGTAACCTTATAATTTTGAGCCCAATCCAGAAGACAAGGGAAATCCTGGATTGAGTATTGAGAGAAATTTGCCCTCATGGAGGGTTTTTTTTTGATGGAGCTAACCCGCATTTGCGTTACATGGAGAGGACCACGAGGATCTACAAGATCACGAGCACCTCCCACGGTTAGCTTGACTGTAAGAGGACTCTAGCCCATGATCCGTCTAAGGATATTTCACGTTAGCACTGTGGTCGGTGCAAGACGGATGCGGAATTAGTATCTACTGGGATGCGAACCCGGTTCGCCTCATTGGAAGGCGATCGCTCTATCCCCTGAGCCATCGCCGCTCAAACATTGTAATTTTGAGCCCAACGCAGAAGACAAAACACTTGGATCAAGCATTAGGATAAATCAGCCTTCATGGTAGAATTTTCGATAGCTTTTAGCAGCATTTGCGTTATGATTCATGCCGAATAAAATAATATCTCAGTTTCCAGTTTCCCCATTTGTTACACTTCAGAGATTAATACGTAGAAGACGTATCGCCATTTCTTCTTGGATTTCAGAAGTGTTAATTTTTGACAGAAACAGTGCTGGTAACTATAAATTTTTCTTACTATTTCTCTATTTATTTCAATTATTATTTATAAAAAAAGTTGTTATTATTTACATTACAATGTCAGCTTCATTATACTTCTATAAATTTCTGCTGTTTTTAATTATGAAATTTGTTTTTCATGATTCATGCGAGATAAAAGTTCTTAAAAAGGAAGGTTTCAATGTGAGCATTAATTGAAATGATAAACTGTCTGTGAAATAAAATATTTCAATAAATGCATATAAAAGTAAATATTTCGAGTTGAGGCTGCCTTTTTCATCATTTGTTCTTTTCAATATCATCTGAAAAAGCTTACGATCTTTAAACTTAATTCATATAAAATAAATACTTAAATTAAAATAAATGTAAATTATAGATTTCCTACACGAAAATAAAATTTCAGGAATTTTCTACATTGCTATTATTTATTAGTTGCATTTCCTCAAAAAAATGTTTTGATTTTTATGTGAAGGTATTGCGGTTTGAAGGTATTTATAGTTGAAGCAATTATTTTCTTCTTTTATTTGATATAGTTTAATAGTAATTTCAAAAGTTTTATGCATTTAAATAAATGTAAGCTATGCCTAAATTTGTACAAGGGGTGATCAAATGAAAAGGTACGAAACGTAGACTTTATTCAAAATATGCACCATAGGCCTGAGCACAACGATCCCACTGATGAACAAACCGCAGGATTCCTTGTTCCCAGAATTCCTGTGACCCAGTCCTTCACAGCGTCCTTGAGTACGTCGTCCGAGTTGAAGCGCTTCCCTTTCAGGTGTTTCTTCAGTGGACCATGGAAACACATGGAAATCGCAGGACGACATGTCCGAACTGTAGAGGGGATGGTCCAACGTCTCCCACTTGAACTTGGCCAGTTCCATGTGTGTGACTCTGGAGACGTGTGGTCGTGCGTTATCATGGAGCAGAACCACATCCTCTGTGATCAGCCCCGGTCTGTAGTTCTTGATGGCATTCTTGATGGTAATAGTTTGTTATTTGTTACAACAGATGTCGCTATTTATTCTATAATTCTGTCAGATTGACAATAAACTATGGGTGACCACTTTGATCCTACTGCGCAGGGACCGAGGGGGCACGGTATCGGCCGTCGTTTAACTGCTCTACCGTAAAGTACTCGACTTCGCGCCCAAGTCGTCGGACTACCGAAGCGGGGGTGCCATCCCCTCTACAGACGATCAAAATTGTGATGGCTTATTCTCAGATCATGCTCAGGGATGTTTCCTAGACTATATCGCCAATAGCCCATTGTGCAGCTGTAGTGTGACGTAAATGAACTACAACAACAATTAATATTTTAAGATACTGATTAGGACTGGGTGATAAATCGATATATCACGAGAAATTTATTTAACGCATAAATCGTCGTGCCGATATAGCGGCTTTCGTTTTTCGCGAAACAAATTCTGATTTAAGACGTCGATAGAAGAAAACGCTCGCGATTTAACCATATAATGATTTAACATGCGAAGATCCTTATCTACGCAAATACAGTTACCGCGTTGATGATGTTTTTTAGGAAGAGAAAGTTCATTTCATGAAGTCAAGATGCGAATTGAATTATAAATCGCGGTTTCGTGCGTGGATTTGCATTGAAATTTAAAATGCCTCGCTTAATTTCTTTATGTACCTCCACCCCCCCTCCCCGTGTCTTTTATTTCTTGAAGATTATTTTCTGCGGGAATCGCTGTGCTTTATTTTGTCGGGATTTAACAATGCTTCTTGTAAATTATTTTAGTTGAATTAGTTCGTGGATGTTCATTATTTTTTTTTTTTTTTTGTTGTCTTGGGATTTAACATCTCTTGTGTAAAGTCAAACTCCGTTATAGTGAAACTTTATAGGCCCGAAACTTCAGTTCACTTTATCCGGGAGTTCACAATATCCGTACTGCAAACAATTTTAACTCATTTTTCCAAACTGCTCCCCTTTTATGACACATTATTTAAATAAATGACCCATCAAAAGAAAGTACAAAAATTATTGAACAAACTAATGTAGTAACAAAAAATGTGTTCACTTTTAATTTTTATGACTCTTCGTTTTGAGTACAAAAATGTTAAGGATGGCCTTTATTCAGGGATGGAAAACTGAGATGGAAGAAGCAAAAAAAAATGATTATGGCTACATTCCACTCAATCGATGGTTTTAAAAATCGGTATATGTAGAAATTTAAAAATGACCAAAAAATGAAGAAAAAAAATCAGTCGAAGACAGAAAAAAAGTTCATAATAACCAATTTCCTCTCTTTTTTTGGTTCACTATATCCACACAAAAATAATATATGCGTATAGCAAGGCAGGGGAGCGAACATTTCGTTCACTATATCCGTGAGTTCACTATAAACCATGCTCACTATAGCGGGGTTTGACTGTATTATTTTTCGTATTTCTTCTGTTACTTTGCGATCGCTGATTCGTTTTAAACTCGATCTATTTATGAATAAAGAAAAAATATATTCCATAAAAAACTGCTTTTTAATTTTTATCTTTTTTTATTTTTTTTTAGGCTATATTTTGTATTTAAATAATGTATACTTTGTGTTCCCCCCTCCTTCTTTCTTTCTTTTTTTTTTTTTTTTTTTTTTTTTTTTGGTTCTTCAATTATTTCGATTCACGTAAGTATCGCAATTTGATAGAATTTGGAATATTTTTAAACCAAAAAACTTTCAGTCTCTTTTATTTATTTATAAAAACTTAAAACAAGCCTATATTTATTGAGGGGATATTTCCTTATTGTGATCTGTCGCGTCAGCTACAACAGCCAAATAGATATAGATTTTAAACTTGCAAGTTTTCTTTTAGAAAAATGTATAAAAAAACGTAGACCTAGGATGGTTACGAGTTATACTTTTCCAGTTGGTCTTTTACTGTGATGTTTCTTTTTTTTTATTTTTAGTTTCTCGTGGACCCGAAAGTTGCCAAGACTTAGCGAATTTGACTATTAATTATTGTTGCTGTTGTTCATTTACGTCGCACTAGAGCTGCACAATGGGCTATTGGCGACGGTCTGGGAAACATCCCTGAGGATGATCCGAAGACATGCCATCACAATTTTGATCCTCTGCAGAGGGGATGGCACCCCTGCTTCGGTAGCCCGACAACCTGCACGCGAAGTCGAGCACTTTACGGTGGAACAGTTTAACGAGGACCCATACCGCACACCCTCGGTCCCTACGCAGACTGATCCAATTGGTCACCCACCCGCACACTGACCGCAGTTAGTGATGCTTGACTTCGGTGATCTGCTGGGAACCGTGTCTTAACGATCAGTCCACTGCGGGACAACTATTAATTAAAGCTATTAGAATTTAACTATTAGTTAAAACTATTAGAATTTAACTATTAGTTAAAACGATTGAATTTAACAGACAATATATTACAATTTCTTACATCGCTCACTCCTGATACTGATTAATGCATTAGATTTTTAATATGAGCCAGTAACTATTAGTTAAATGTTAAAATCGTTTTTATAAATTAAACTATATGTTAGTATACCGTAACTTAATTGAAACGTGATATATACACATACAAAAAATGACTAACAATCTCAACCAGATTTTTTTTTATTTGCAAAGTATTGGATTTAAACAGTGAAAAATATATGGTGGTGATAAAGGTAATATATATTCGATTTATCAAATCTTTGGTCATTTAATAAATAAAATTGCAAAAAATTACTTTACTAATTTCCCTTTTTATGTGTACTCAAAAAATAATTTTACTTATTAAATAAAATTTCTTCTCAATTAATTATTTGTTGCGGTGAAAAAAAAGGTTTAAAGTATTTTCTTAAATCAAAAATTGATTATCAATGATGATGATTTCACTAGAGATTAAGATAAAATGTTATATTAGAAGTTTTTATCAACATATAAAACCAGACCACGAACAACTCATATATACAAAAATATGTCATTTCTGTCAAAGGTTAGCTGTTTTCTTATATTCATTAAAGTTATATAAAAAAGAACTATGCCAAAAACTTTGATTTTTTAGAATATTAGTTTTCAAAATAATTAGCATAATAATGTTCCAAGTTCTTATTTTCAATCAGAGTTATTTCGTCAGGAATAAACCTATTTCTTTCAAAACACTGAAAACTTGAAAAAAATGGAAGAAACTAAATGTTGAGAAGTACAATTGCTTAATGATAACCAATGTATGAATCATTCATATTTATAATTTTTTTTAAATATTTAGTACAAAAAAAAATGTTTTAAATTCTTTTAAATAATTCATATTCTAATTTTGTTGGAGAGGTGGCCGAGTGGTGTCTGACTGCGAAGATAATGGTTCGAATCCCGCTTAGGGCAACTTTTGAATGTTCACGTTCTGTTACTCAATTTTTATTGGTTCAGAGAGGTGACCTCAAATATGCCAATTACTTAGTGGAGTCGATTTTGTTTTAGGTTACGAAATCATACGCAAACACGAATGGTCGTTTGGCAAAGGGAGCAGTCAATTTTACTTTTTGCGTATTTCACCATATCTCGAGAATTTTTTAAGTGATATGAAAAATGTTACCTCACAATTATAAAAGAAATTCGTCTATCAAAAGATCATTCCATAAATTTCAGTAAATATTTATTATTTTATTTAGTAATTGTTGAAAGTTTTTTGATTGTATGATCTACAGTATTTTTTAGATCTTTTTTAAAGTACGTAATTTTGGGTGGCAAAATACAAAATTTGAGCGAAATCGGTTGAATAGTTCCTGAGAAATGGAATTTTTTTTTAAAAAAAAGTTATGTACTTAAAATTCAATTTCTCATAAACTATTCAACGTAATTCGCTCGAATTTTGTATTCCGCCTTGTAAAATTATGTACTTTAAGATGATGTTAAAAATTTTGTAGATAACCATTCAAAATTTTTTCGACAATTATTAAATAAAAATAAGAAATATTGACTAAAATTGATTCTTTCCTTGCAATCAATTTCCTTGCAAATTAAGTTTTGTCAAAAAGTGATTATTAAATGCGCGATTAGAAAATCGCGTGACTTAATAACAATGTAGTTTAAATAACGGGATCGTCAAAATCACGTGGAAAAACATAGAGATAATGATTTTAAAAAGTAAAAAAAGTAATCATAAAACTTAAATTTACGATAAAATCAGCACGAATAAAACGCGTCAATGATACGCGATTTAAAATCCGCATGTCGTAATAAAAACATCGATTTTTAAAAACTGGGATTGTACATTTTATTTTTATTTTATAACCGTAGTTGAACAGCCGACCCATTATTTGGGGTTTATGACTACTAATGTAGCCTTGTCATTTTGACCCCAATCCAGAGGACAAGGAAACTCCTGGATTAAGTATGGGAAGAAATGTTGCCTCTCCCCTCAATCCCCTGAGCCATCACGGCTCTCATTTTGTGGGGGAGGGAGGGATATAGTAAAAATTGTAAGTGTAACTAATATCCACTCTTTTATCTAAAGCTCATTGTGGCGGTGTAAGATGGCGGTGTCCCGCAAGGGAAGCCCAATCAGTCACAGGCAGCCCTAACCTTTTACTTTCCTTTTTTATAGAAATTTGTTTAATAAATCCAATACACTAAGCGAGAGCTAACGGTAGTAAGCCGGACATATATATATATATATATATATATATATATGTTACGCTTTGAAAGCATAAACATTGTAGATTCGTAGTGTGGCCGGTGCTTATCGAGAAAGATACAGGAACATGTAGAAATAATATAATTTTATTAAAGTAAGGGCCAGAGCCCCAGAATGACAACCTTACATGCTGGTGGATAGGTAGAGAAAAGCACATTTGACCTTGGAAAGAGGGTTTTTATATATTTCTGGACAATATATTTAAATGTTAATAGGTCTCAGTAGCGTGGGACTGATCAATTTCCCAAGCTGCTAAAGCCACATCATCACATTTTTTGAGGGCAGAAATCGATTGAAGGCGTACAATTAATAATAAAGTAATAATTGTTTTAATTTTAGTGAACACCTCCAAATACTCCAAGATTGAGTTGGAAGGAATAACCAAGTTGGACCTTACTGAAGGAGGTCGGCCATTTTTGGAACGGGGGGAACGGAAGCGCAATGGACAACAGGAAACAGGGAGAAAAGTCCAGGACCAATATGTGCGAAAGGCCGCCCCTCTCTTGTAACCGACTTTTCAATGCGCATACCAGAACCCGCCGAGTTTCTCATTTTTTATGCTTTTTATAAAGCCAGTATGTAATAGGCTGATGAACATATTTTAGTGTCAATCGTTAAATCTCCGAGTTGGGTGAAGCATTACACACAATGTAATGCTGCCCTGAAGATGACACGACCATTTTTTTATGACGTCAGTCGCAAAGTACTGGGGGGGGGGAAAGCGAAGCGAGACTTATCCGCTTTCTGGTCTTCACGTTTCATGAAGGTAAATATTTCTTTTTTTTTAACACTCCACTGAATTGAATCAGCCTTTTTCTTTTGTCACAGCAGATAATGTAGGTAATCTAATTCACCTATTCCGTAATGCAACAAGCGCGATTTCCACATAGTTCAAGTTCATTTATTGAGTCAACCGCGCTCATCATAACCTGCTAATCTTGTACCATGCCATATCAGCATACAGTGTCTGCAGGCGATAACTTTTTATTTCTTTAATTTGCGCTACTCATCTTTTCCCTTTCAGCGAGCCCAGATAGACAGGCTTAGTGGGTCTATAGGATTGGGCACTAAGTGTTCAGGACCGCACCCGCGGCTTCTGGGTAGCGGCTGTGCGTTTCCCCGGTCCGACGGGCTGGGTCCTGTGACCTCCGGGGTTACGTAGGGGTCATTAAAAGGTGCAAAACCGTTTCGTGGGGCGAATGGCCACCTGCGGTAACCAAACGACCCAATAAATCCGGGATAGCCTGGTTGGTAGGGCACTGGGCCCATGTCCAAGAGTTCGTGGGTTCTATCCTCGCCCACTGAAGACTCCCCGTGAAGTAAATGGTGACTGCTGCAGGTTAAATCTGTCGAATCGCAAAGTCCTCCATGTTCCCATAACAAATCAACACCTCTGGGGGTACTGGATTGGAGATCGGTCGTTCTCTGATTCAGGTTAAATTACGTTCTGTGGATGTATGAATGGGTCCGCCCTATACGCGGGTGTGGCAGAAGTCGAATTCTTGGCCATAGATGGCGCTACTGGAAAAAAATAATAATAGCGCCATAATAAATCATTACCTTTGGGGTACTGATCCAGGAGTTTCCTCGTCTTTTGGATTGGTCCAAAATTACAAGACCACGGAGTCGAACATAAATAGTCGTAAACCCAAAATTGGGTCTGCTGTTCAACGACTGATATAAAATATAAAAAAATAAATCCAATTGACTTAAATTTCTTTATTTCCCTTGATTCTTTCTACCCTTTTAATTAACTTCTGTTCCCTTTTCTTTTTAATTTTGTAACTACTGATATCTACTTCTTTGTGTAAAGCCCATTGTGGCGGTATAAGATGGCGTCCCGCAAGGGAAGACCAACAGGCAGATCTAACCTTTTAATGTAACCCCCATTGTAGAATAACATGTAAAAAAGAGCGCGCATGCCATGCAAATGTAACTTATAAAAAAGGTATGAGTTATATTTGTGTGATACTCGTTCTTTTTACATGTTACAAATTTTTGTTCTTTCATGCGTAAAATATAATATCGCTTGGAAGAAAAATCTAAAGGCTGAGTTTAAGCTCACAACTAGTTCGGAAAGCCCTCCCTCATTAGTCAGCGTGCGACAGACGCGTGTGGGGAGTGAGGCAAGTATTAAGGGGTCAAGTAGAGATTTTAAGAAATGTTTCCTGTTTCAATGTCATTGCTCTTCTTTTACTACGCAATACGCATACTATATCGCAAACATCACTGTATCATATCATAAAAGATAGTGCATATTTAGTGTTTTTTTTCTTGTTTTTTTGTTTTTGTTTCTGTATAATGTTTCTTTAACTATTAATATTACTGTAGAGTTTTAAAGTTAATTATTAATCACTACTTTAATTGAATACTTTAAGTGAATATAGTTTTTTTTGTATATTCATGTATTATTGAAGAAAAGAGTATCAAAAAATAGCTGAAATGATAAGTTTAATTTACATAGTGTAACTGCCATATTTCTCTAAAATAAAGGAGGTTTGGGCGCAATGCTGACTACAATCTCAGAACGGTAATATATTTTTCGTTAGTAAAGCGATTTAAAAATAATGTGAATTCAACTATCAATAGTGTCTAAGAATTTAAAACAGTTATTAAATACTTTGAATCGCTACTTTCAGTGACAATAGTTTTTTTTTCTTTTCTGTATAATCATTTCCTATTGAAGGAAAAAGTAACATAAAAAAGCTGAAATGATAGAAAAAATCAACTATACATAGCGTAACTGCCATATTTTTCTATAAAGGAGGTTCGTGCGCAATGATGATCGCTCTCTTTGAATCGTAATATATTTTTCGTTAATAAATGAAACAATTTAACGATTATAGAATTTTAAATAGTTATTTACTGTTCATTATTTTAATTAATTAATTCATTATTTTATTTAATATATATATATATATATATATATATATATATATATATATACACTAAAGGCGGCCTGCGCACAGAGCTTACCATAACATTGGTCAATAAATTTTGGAGCCTTAACCCCCCTGGCCCGCAACGGACTGTAACGAGAATATTTTACATTCCTTTTATTTTTATACAAAACGTAATAGCAAAAAACATGTATGATCATTTAAAGATTACTATCATTATAAAGAAAATAGAACAGGATAGAAAAAAAATACCGTTAAATAAGAGATAAACTTACGGGTAAACATCATAACTTTTATTATTTTTCAGCTATTACGAGTAATAGTATTCGTTTAGTAGTTCGTAGATAAGTGCTTATTAATGCTCAAACAATTAATAAGCACGAAACTATTATTGGAAATAAAGAAAGTGAACAAATTTTAATCCATAAAAAAAGTGGTCATTTTAGGACTATTAAATTTGTTTTTAAGTAATAAGTAATGCGCAATTTAAAATCAAAACACTCTGATTACAAAATTAAAAATATATATATAAATAAATTATTACGAAATAACAGTTCTTTAAAGCAGCATCAATAGCATTTTAATTTTCAATGTTCCCTAAAAATCAATCCCTTTAATGACCCCTTCCGAGGAGTGTCCTGACCCACAAGCAGGCACACGTCATTTTACATGCAGAAAGGTAGACCCCCTGGCCGATTGTGGTCAATGGCGCGTGGAGATCAGTCCATATCCATGTCTATAGGGTTGATATCCATGTCTAATGACGGAGAGCTAGAACTCAGCGTAAGAAAAAATAAATAACCCATTGAGGGCCGGGATAGCCTGGTCGGTAGGGCGCTGGGCCCATATCCAAGAGGTCGTGGGTTCGATCCTCGCCGGCCGAAGTAGTAAATGGTGGCCGGCCGATGTGTAGTAAATGGTGACTGATGCACGTAGAATCTGTCGAGTCTCAAAGTCCTCCATGCTCCCACAACAAATCAATACCTCTGGGGGTACTGATCCAGGAGTTTCCTTGTCTTCTGGATTGGTTCAAAATTACAAGGCTACGGAGTTGAACGTAAGTAGTCGTAAACCCATGAAATTGGGTCGGCTGTTCAACGACGGTTATAAAATAAAATAACCCATTGAGGAAGGTAATTCGAAACACATGAGAAAAGCGTACTCATAAAAGTAAGGGTATAATAACTAGTAAAAGTAACGATAAATAGTACTTAATAGTATAAATACTCAGTTAACAATGTTAAATAATCAAATATTTATAATGATGATTTCAGGTGACATGCGTTTATTTCAAGCAAATCTTGTAACCTATTTTTTTAGGTTTTGTTATTTCACTATTCTTCTCTTTCATGTATGCCTGCTGTGGCATTTTTAACTGTGGTTTCTTTCTGAAAGAAAAAACGCGGAATTAAAAAAATAGAAAATTTTAAATGATTAAAAAAAAAATTTCTTTTATAAATTAAAGCATTTCTTTTGAGCTTTTTTCTCAAAATATTATAGACATAAATGGTTCATTTTTAAAATAAAGAGAAATGTTGAAAATCAAGCATGAAATAAAATAATAATAAGAATGCTGTAAACAATTTATAATAATTCCATAAATTATAATAATAATAAAAGAATAGTCTTCGACGAAAAGAGTGGCAGACAATTTTTTAATTGCTAACTGTTGTATTTAGTCATCCAACGACTAGAAGCTACCTTTATTTTTGCCCTATTCACTTCAGAAATTTTTGTTCTAAACAAAGTAATTCGGAAATGGTATATTTTAGTATTCTTTTGTGATAAAATTAACGTTTATTGGGCTCGGGTAGAGAAAAGTTTTAGTTTGCCCTCCCCCCTTTTTTTTAATGTATCTCGAATATGCAGGGTATCTGCGCACCTGGAAAGTCATGGATTTCGATATTGAACAAAATTTGTCACGAAATGTTATGATTTTAACTATTTTTTTAAAAAAAATATCATGGAAAGTCATAAATCTAGGTCGCCGAAAATTATAATTATTAAAATGGAATTCACCCTTTCACTTGGGAAGCAAGAGTGCTCCTGAGGAAATGTCTTTTTGTTTTGTTCCTGTGTGCATTTACCTTTTAACATGTCAATTCACCTCTGCCATTTGAAATACCCTTTCACAGTGTTCCGATACTTCAATGTATCTGAATTAGTAAATCCCACTCAATACCCATTAGAAAATCCCACTCAACAGTCATATTTTATTAATATACTAGCCGCCTAAGGCGGCCAGCTGTCCGCCACGCTGAAGGTTTTCACAAATAAAGTTTTTTAAAACGTAGCAGGAAATCTGAAGATTAGTGGACAATTAAAGTGTTCCTGTCCTGCAATTTTGTCTTCATATCCAGTTCTGCTGCAGATGTGTTATAGCTCTTGAGGATGTTTGAAATTATATAGCTACAACGCTTAAGAAAAAAAAAACTAAAATGCATGAAAAGAATGCATGAAATACATGAAAAGAACACGAAAACGAATAAATTTTTTATGGTATCAATTTCTATTTCTATATAATTTTTTATGGTATCAAATTCTATTTCTATATCTGTTACGTCAAGCACTCAGGTATTATAATTTGATCTAGTTGTGCTTGTATAATTTTGATCTAGTTGCGCTTTCTACGTCATTTTGTTAACATCGTTTGGTTTGTTATTTAACATCGTTTGGTTTGTTATTTCTAAGTTAACTTTCAAAAAATTGGCTGGCATCAGCATTTTTATTCTTTAAGTTGCTTATTTTTTCTTTTGGAATTCGTTCCTTTTTAGCAAAATGTTTTTCAACCTAATCGAATTCTTTGCCGACTGTTCTCTGTATATATAAAGAAAATAAAGTAAATATTTTTAAAGTGTTGTGAAAAGAATTTTTAGTTGTACAAAGTACTACAATATCGCTACAAAAATTATCGTCTTCGCTTAAGAAAAAAAAAATAGAGCGTGGAAAGAAGAAGAAAAACTTATTATAACAATTATGAACAGCGACAAATATATCAAAGCGAAGCGTTCTATTTACGTATCGAATATGTTGCCACATTTTTAATACAAAAGTTAAACTTTTCTCCACTTTAATAAATGTAAACTAATGCGATCTTTACAATTAAATTATTAATTCCTTAGTATATCATTGGTTTAAGTTGTCGAAAATTAATATTTCAATTGTAAGGTTCGCATTAGCATACATTTATAAGAGTGGGGAAAAGTATATGCATTTTTTAATAGTTTTTTGAATATGGCTCTTTGAAGACGAAAAAGCAGACGAAAAGCATAGACTTACAAAATGACTGATAACTAAATAACTAATCCAAATTTTTAAAAAAGAAAAAAAAATACTTCTTCATTATGTCAAAACACAATTATGTGCCGAGTTTCGTGCCTGGGCGAGGCTTCTGGGGCGATATATTGTGATTACAGACACACACACACACACACACAGCCGCTTTTATTATTATGTATAGATAAAATGTTTTTAACCTGTTCTTTGAAAATTATGGTGTTCTTTCAAAAAAGGAAAGAAAGAACATCATTTCTAGAGCAAATTATCTCTTCTGTGATTTCAGATATTTTTTATTTATTTATTATTATTTTATCAATTTAAAATTCTAGCTGAAGCAAGTCTGTCATTGGTAATTTTTTTATTCTGTAATGAGAGCAGAAAAATCAGGAATATTTCACTCCTTTCAGATGAACAAGAAAAATATCTTTTGAATATAATTCTGCGGGAAAGAAAAAAATTTCCTTTTTTTTCCGGCTAATTTATTGCTTCACCTCTTTCTTTACTCTATTTTTCAAGTTCAAAATCTATAAATATGAAGATGCACAGTTTTGGTTATACCTATCATTTTAATTAATGTTATTATAATGCTTTTATTAAATTTATAGCTGTGTTTTTGTCGGAGAAAATAGTAACTTCGTTAAATCACGAAAAATTCTTGGAATGAGTCATGGATTTGAAAAAATGTAGCCCTGTATATGTATGATCTTCCAAAAATGTATTATTTTTGCACATCTCATATTTTACATATGAATTTTTTGAGTTAATAAAGTTCTCACTTAAAATGAACGAGTGAAAATCACTCAACTTGAGTGCTATTTCATCTAGAAAAAAGGAGCCTTCTCATCTTGAGTGAAAATCACTCAAGTGAAAGAATGATTTTCAATAGTGTTTGAGTGATTTTCAGTATTACTTGAGTGGATCATTTTTACCCAAACTTGAGTGATTTTTAATCGTGTTTGAGTGATTTTCAGTATCACTTGAGTGGATCGTTTTCACTCAAACTTAAGTAATTTTTATTGGTTTTTGATTGATTATATGTTTCACTTGATTGGATCCTTTTAACTTGAATTTGTGTGAATTTCAATAATTTTTCATTCATAATTAGCATCATTTAAGTGAATAAATTTTAATCACACTATCATTATTTATTCTTTTTACTTAAATGTTATTTAAATCACATTTGAAATAAATTTATCCTTCTATTCACTGAATTTCTTAATGCCTATCATAAATAAGATGAAAAGAAAAATATTTCTAGCATGTGTAATAGAAATAATTTAGCAGCATTCATTTCTTTTAAATTTCATCAATGGTTAGTTCGGTAATTAATAAGTTCTTTTTTTTTAATTTTAAAACTAAACAGTGCTAGTTGATTAAAAAAAGTGAAAGCTTAGTAATCCATCTGTATTTAACAATAAGCTGAATATAATTGCAAGGTAATACTCTTTAGAGATCGAAAACTTTGTAAGACTTCAGTGCAAAAAGAATTTTTTAACTTTTTGTAATGAAACAAATTTTTTATTAACAGTTTACATAATTTTTCATTTTATTTAGGTATTCAAATAGTAATTAAAGTGACTTCATTAGTACGTTAAATCATATTTAACCATTTCCATCGTAGTTCTTGGGAACATAACTTTGATAATTCTTCTACATTCCTTTTTATTGGGATGGTAACTTTTCTAGTTATTATTTTATTTATAAAAGGTTTGTTAAAATATATTTAAAAACTATTTTTAGATATTGGTGAAAGGCAAGAGCATAACGTCTTTTTATCTGGGTACCCACTCAATTTCAGAAAAAATTCCCTAACTTTTCCAGGTAAATTACAACTGAAATCAAGACCATATTTTATCTATATCATTCAATTTTTCATCAGTAAAATTTGATTATGTTATTTGTAATGGCAAATATTAGATTTTCTGTGCAAAAAAATATGTCATTAAATGAGGATGGAAACATTTCAGTTTGACTAAAATGTGAAATTTTTGCAACAAATAATTGTAATAGATTTAGAATTGCTCAACTCGATTCTCAATAACTAACTACTGCTACTGACAATGTTAAGACTGGTTATTTTCCATGCATAAAATAGAAATTCTCCACGATTTTGTGGGGGGGGGGATTCAACTTGTCCTGACTATTCCCTGATTTTTGGAATAAAATTCCCTGACAATGCCATGTAGGTTTTCCCTTTTTTAGTTGTTCATTTGTTTAATTGTAATTTATAAATGAACTGAACGCAATTTAATTGTAAAAAAAAATATTAATAGGATCTTTGGTAATTTTTAACTTTCTTTTATATAACGTTATATGCATGTGTAACACAACTCTAAAAATCACATTAAGTCATCAATGATATGATTGATTGATTGATTGATGTAAATTTTTGGCGCAAGAGCCATGGTTTGGCTATACCGCGCCCAAACCTAGGTAAAAATTACTGTAGCTTTGTTAAAATCAGAACAATTAGGCTGAAAAGAGCAACTTGTTTAAAATTAAAACTAATTTAAAATTTGTCAACTAGGTTATATCTAGAACTAAATCAAATTGTAAAATCCGATATGTTTGATGTACAGAATTAAATTAGGATGAGGTGTGTCTCCAAGTAAAAATGATAAAGTCGGAAAGTCACAGCTAAAGTACTGTCGTCTTTTAGATTTAAATTTCATACACTGGGTCAGAAAATGTTTTACTGTAAGAGACTCTTTGCAAAAATTGCATTGTGGAGGTGCTTCATTTAAAATTAAATATTTGTGTGTCAAGCGGGTGTGCCCAATCCGTAGTCTGTTGATAAGTACCTGGGTTTTTCTGTTGTAGTTAGTCAGTGGTGCAAATGGTTTAATATCTGATTTGATCTCATGTAATTTGTTGTTTATTTCATTATCCCAGTTGGTCTGTCTGAGTTGGGTAAGAGTGTCTGCCACTAAATTTCGAATGTCAGGTAAACAGTGTGGTTTATTTGTAAGATTGTGTGTTGACTTGGCTATTGAATCAGCTTTTTCATTACCTGGAATGCCTACATGTCCCGGGATCCAAACAAATATTATTTCAAAGCTATTGTTACTGAGGCTTAAATATGTATTTATTATATGATGTATGATAGAGTGAGGTTTATTGTCAAGATTCTTAAGTGCATCGATGCAACTTTTAGAATCAGAGAAAATCAACCATTTTTTGTACAGTTGCCTAGAAATAAACTGAAGAGCAAGCAAAATAGCGTTGCATTCAGAAGAAAAAACGGAAAAGGCAGAATGTAGCTTCTCTGAAATTACCTCTGAGTCACACACAACCGCGCTGGCAGCATGATTATCAAATTTAGAGCCATCAGTATAAATTGTACGAAAGTCATTAAAATGCTGTAAGAAAGCATAAAATATTTGTTGATATATAACTGGAGACGTTTCGTCCTTAGTCAAACCTTCAAAAATATCGAAAATTTTAACTTTGATGTTATTCCAAGAAGGAATAAGTTCTGCAATCTCTAAAACATTAAAATCTTCTAAATATAAATCAGTCAAGAGTTTTTTCATCCTTAATCCAAAAGTAGGAATTAAAGCAGGTCGGTTGCTAAAATGTGTAGAACATGATGGTGTTAAAACATGAGAGTACAATGGATGTGAAGGATGACATTTTATATGAAAGTAAAAGTTCAGAGACAGTTTATTTCGCCTCGAACTAAGAGAAGGTTCGTTATACAATGCATATAAGCTACTAATAGGTGATGTGCGAAAAGCTCCTGTGGCAATTCTGAGTCCCTGATGATGGATGGTGTCCAAATACCTTAAAACAGACTTTCTAGCTGATCCATAAACAGTAGCCGCATAATCAAGTTTAGAACGGATTAAAGCGTTATGTATTCTAAGCATGGATTGAGTATCTGCCCCCCATGATGTATTTGCAAGTACTTTTAAGATGTTTAATTTTGCATAACAGGATTTTCGTATGTTTTGTATGTGAGCTGAAAATGTTAATTTAGAATCTAGTGTTACACCCAAAAATCTCGTTTCTTGAACAATAGGAATTTGTGCATGATTAATGTATAATTCTGGATCAGGGTGAATTCCTCTCTTTCGGCAAAAATGAATGCATGATGTTTTAGAAGATGAAAAGGTAAAACCATTGAGTTCAGCCCATTGTATAATTTTGTTTATCGAAAGTTGTAGTTGCCTCTCAATTGTGCGCATGCATGAAGCTCTACAAGTTAAACGGAAGTCATCTACAAATAACTCTCCATTGACTGTATTTGGTAGAATAGATAAAAGCTCGTTTATTTTGATGAGGAACAGCGTTACGCTAATAACGCTTCCTTGTGGAACTCCTTCAAGCTGGTTAAAATTATCGGATAAAATTGAATTGATACGTACCTGAAAAGTCCTGTCAGCTAAAAAGTTCTTGATGAAATGAAACATGTTTCCTGAAATATTATATTTGATCAAGTCCATTAGAATACCATGTCGCCAAGTTCTGTCATACGCTTTCTCAAGGTCAAACAACACTGTAATTAACATCAATGATAATTATTGAAAATATGCAACTTTCATGTCGGCAAAATGATGCAGGTCTTAGTTTTTAATTCTTTACCACTTTATAAGATGTCTTCTCGAAGGGCAGCAGTCAGCATCCTTGCAAAAAGAATTGGTGCCTGAAAGCTATGATACAACTGCAAAGGGTTAAGACTTTTAACATAAAATATGAGAATGCATTAGTGAATAAGACAACTAAATTACAGAAAAAAAAGATATTTTATTGTATATGCTTTCTTATACATATATTCTTTATGTGTTCACTCTAGATAGTAGAATATTTCCTTTTTTTATAGTGCTTTCAGAAGCACCTTTTTCAGCTTATGGAGCATAAACTAAAGAGACGAGGAGAACATAGAGCTTGATTAACTGTACATTACATTGAAAACAAAGTGACTCTTAAACAAAATGTCAATTGCTATAATGGAGCAAGCGTCCACATCTACAAACATCTTATTCAATGTAAGAAAAAATTTCAATTCCTCTGTTGTTTTTGTTTTCTTCTTCATTTCACAGATGAGTTGGGCAGTCAATTTTATTTAGCTCCTCATCAAAATTCACATTTTTCTGGAAAAAAAAACATTTATACATTAAGTAGACAATTTTGAAAACATAAATACTAATTTTGGTACATTCTTTTTCTAATAAACTGACAAATTAATGCTTTTTCTCCCCTTTTTGCACTTGTAAAATACAAATTGTTTCAGTTAAAAATTCGAAAAAACTTTAAAAATCTTAAACATTTTTGTAAACTTGGAATATAGCATATCATTTATTCAAAAAATGAATTATAAAATGAAATTTATATCATTATTAAAATTCAATAATCAAACAAGACAATAAGTCAGAAAAATGCATTTTATATACATCACACTATTTACTCCTTTCACTTTAGTATATAAAACACACTATTATTTATTTATTTCTGTTTAACTCACTGAGCTTCCCCCCCCCCGTCATGGAGAGAGAAAAAAAGATTTAAATCTGCCATTGAAATACACATATTTCAAAAAACTTGACTCAGTAAAAAAATTTGTTTCAAATTTTTTTTTAAAATTTAAAAAAGTAATTTTTTAAAACTGCAAAATATAAGTAATTATTAATTTTATCAACATTCAGGTTTTTTTTCTTGATTCGCCTTGAATTTAAAACCTTTTTCAGTTATCGAAATAAATTTAAAAAAGAAGTCTTTGTTGTCTCAATCATATGATTTAACCTTAGTGGTAATCCTTGAGTCACAAAATATTTCAGTTCTCTGTATAGAGTCAAATATAGAGATAATAGAGTCATAGAGATAATAGTCAAAATAACTGTACTATTAAAAACCTAGTGAAGTGGCACACTTACAGTTTTGCCCCTTCACTTTTATATTATTAACAGGAAAATCTATTAAATATGCTTACACCACATTCTGAAGGGAATTTGTTCTGAATCTGATTACTATGTGAGAACTGGAATATAAGAACAAAATTTATTTTAATAAATCATATAAAATACAGGGAATCTATAAATGGAGTTTACCGGCCAGGTGGCGTAGGTTCAGGATGCCTGACTGTGAAGCCAGTGGCAGCGGGATCGAATCCCGCTCAGGGCATAGATGTGTGTTGTTGTCTGTTGTGTGAATGTGGCTCACCCTATGAACGGGTATCTGTGACAGTGGAGTGTGGGTAATGTTGCTCGCCTCCAGGACTTAGGTTCACTGCTGTTAAAGAAAAAAAATGGAGTTATTTCGCCCATGCTTCAGCATTTAAGAAATTATGAAACCCTTAAAAAAAGTCACTAATATGACAAGATTTTTTTTTTTTTTTTGCTCTAGATAATTATCATTTAAACTAAAAACTAATTCTCAATTTTCGCACTTTTTTTAAGAGTCTAAACACAGTAGAACTTTAAATTTTTTTTTAATTCCAAGCTTTTTCTTCGTATGGACATTTTGAGAAATTATCATGATAAGTGCAGATTGACAGAGAATAATAAGTTACATACATTGAATGCATATGACAATGAAAACAACCTTGATTTGATTCAATTAGTAGCTTCCCTTGAAACCCTAACCAGAATTTAATCATTTATTACAATAAAAGATATTATATTTTTATACAACAGTTTGTCTAAAGTAAGAACTCCCCTAGCCATTTGTCAGGACACGTAGCGGTGACCATGGTAACGAAGTATAACTATTTCAAGTAGGGGTGTGGGGCAGGTTTTGAATTGGGTTGGAGAGAGAAGGGGAGAGAAGTTACCCTCCCTGAAATGAACTATTCTTGTTTCCATTTGCAGCAGACGGCCTCAGACTTTGTGACGAAGGGAGTTCTTACCGTAGACAAACTACACCCAATCAAGATTTGTTTTTCACACCTTTTCAATTCTACACAAATGAAGTTCTTGCATTGGTTAGTTCACAAACAGTAAACACGTGGGGGAGGACAAATCCAAAATGACACTTTTGCTTTAAATTTTGTCCCACATAATTTTAGTTCCTAGATATGTTTTTAAATTCTTTATGTTGTGGTTACGTTTTTCAGGAAAGGGAAGGAGTTACAATCATACCTTACTCTTATGTAGATAGGTTGTTTAGAATATCTAGTTAAAGTGCCATTTGAGTTGACAAAATTTTTGTATCAGGGTTGCCGTAGTACAAAATAGTTGCTTTTAGTAGCCTAAAGCATGAAAATAGATGCCGAAATCTATGAAAATAGTTGCCCAAATAAGAACAAAAATTCCCAATAATATGACTAAAATTTTATTAACTGACTTAATTGTCATAAACCATGATGCATTTAGCCAAGTTGGTGGCAAATATGATAATTCTTACATAAATGTCAGTATTCTAGCACTAAATTTTTATATAAAAAATATTAGTATATTTGTAGAAATCAAATACTTTTAATGACTAGAAATCATTCAAAAAAATATTTTTTCTTAAAAAAGACACACTCTTTCTAAAAAAACTTACCCTTTTACCAATAACTGATTTAGCATATATATACATTGTAAAAAGTGATTACTCAAACTCTGAAAATTTAGTGCATTAAAAAATAATGACTCAAGTTTGCAATTCAAAATTTGTAACATATTTTACTTTTTAAGAAAAAAAAATCATTGTGTTTAGAAGCTCCACAGATTGCCAACTCAATTTATGCTATAAAAAAACATAGAGAGGAGTACAGAAAAGTCTCCCAATAGACTCCTTTCCCTGAAAATAGTTGCTTTTTTAACCTTTTCAGGTAAAAAAAGTTGCCATAATCACCTGTGGCAACCCTGTTGTATTTAATTTAGATTGTTAAACATTAGAACAGTCAAATCATGACCTTGTTGAAATTTCAACTCTTAAGCGTCTCTTCTTTTTTAATTTTATAAGCCATTTTTCTTGAAAGGATATTAAGAAAAAGATTGTTTTCAATGAATATATTCCAGAAGCAGTTATGTCAGATAAAAAAAAAACTGTAAAATTGGAACGCTAATGAAAAGCGTAATTATAGCAAAGCTAGCAATAAATATTGAAAGAAACTTTATTGAATCTATGTGTAACATACAGCATTTAGTTATATGTTAAACTTAAACTTAATTGACTGGTAGAAGTAATAAAAAAAAGTTGATAACTTATAAAAAGTTAAAAATAAACAGGATAGCCCCTTAAATCAGGCTTCAAATTTCCATCATTTTTCCAGAAAAAAAATTTAAAATTTCCAGGTCAGCGTGTTTTTTATTTTTTTTATATCATTAAGTATAGGTAGGTGTGCAAGGAAAGTGTCAATATTAAGAAGTATTTTATTTAAAATGTTATTTTTAATGAATCATCTTGAATAGATGTAGTAAAAATAATATATTTAGCTTGTAGAATATATTGCTTGTAATGAATAAAAAAATGTTTCAAAGTGTTCAAACATTTTAAGTTAAAGCTAAAGCACAAAATGTACCTAATAGTATATACGGAGTAACCCAAGAAAAACTTGGATAAGTACTGTTTAATATATTTTCCTTAAGCAAATAATTCCAGTTGATTATGCACTCATAAATTTTATATTTATTTACATTTCAATATAGAGCCATTTTATAATGTATTTTATCCAAACAGTACTCTTTATAAAATTCATTGATATAATTTTCTTTAAACTAATATCTAAAGTCAAATGTTCTTGTTTGTTTTGAATTAGCACTATTATTTTAAGATATTCAGTATTTGCAAAAGCAAAACTGTCAAATTTCCTTTTGCAAATTTCATAGAAAAAAACTAGATAAAATTCTTTAAATTTCATTATTTTTTCTCATTAGAAATTAGAACATTTGAAGAATTTGCTAACTACATGGTTTTTTAGTTTAGATTAGTTAATTGTTTTGTTTTTACAACTGGGCAATTCCATGATGCCGAATGTGAAAAAGTGACATAAATGTCTTAGCAGAACTATCTTATAAAACATAGGTTTATAATCATCAAATTTTCATATTAAATATTTAGTACATCATAACCTATCAAAAAAAATTATTTTTATATAGAAACTGATTGCAATAAGCTCAAGTTAAATGAATTAAATTGTTGGTGTCAGATGTAAATCGCACAAAAGCAAAAAATTATTACTCATTTATAAAATGTCTCAACTCTGTGAATTTGTTTGTAATATAAATGTAAATTTGACTGAATTTTGAAGCTGACATTTGAATAAAAAGTTCTATGCAATTCTTAACTATAATATGATATACTAGGAGGCTTCGCCCCCTGCTCGCTGGCGCTCACCAACCCCCGGAACTGCTTTCACAGTTCATTTTGGTTCACACAGTTCACAGCTTCGCAATCCAATGCTCGCTCATTGGATACGTTCTTAAGGTCTAGTTTTTGTATACTTTTTTGAATACTGAAGTTCCGAAAACTTTTCACTGCAGAAAATTCTAAACCTGTACATTTCAATATTAATTTGAAATTGCAAACAGTTGACATATTTTTCTTAATCACACTATTCTAAATTTCAGTTGTTGAGAAAAGTAACTGTTGTAAGTTTTGTTTTAAGTCTTTCCCACCAGAGGGCTAAAGCCATGTGTTGTAAAACAATATGAAGTAGTAGTCTGCCTCTGAACGCCGGATGTAAAGCATCGGCTTCGATGAAGATAATTTTGTATTTTTAATTCTTTGAAGGGCGCCACCTTAATAATATGGAATTTGTAAAATAAATGTATATATTTTTGATTGTTGATGAAGCCCATCATTTTGTGTTTTCATCAGTGTTCAGAAGCAGAACAACTATAAGTTTTTTATTTTATCACAAAAAAATAAAATGTATAAAAAACAAAGAAAAGAGTAAGAAAATGAGTACCGTAAACCGGGGCGAGTCTACCCATTTTTTCAGTTTGTCAACTTTCAAGTGGTCAAACTTTTGTAAATATTAAAGAAAAAAGGCTTTTAATAGGTGTTTCGGAATCGCTATATATCCCTCTTTAAAGCTGTGAAATCGATTTTAGAAAATATTGACAGTTACGCTGTTACTGTATATTTTTATAGAACTGCTGACAAATCTCTCGTATGGGGCGAGTCTACCCATTCTACTAAAATGAATGTTAACATTGTAAATAATCAAATTTTACTATTAAATTGTTTTTTTAGTTACTATATAGGGTATTTATGAAGTAAAATTCATAACTTTATTATATATTCCATTTTTTTATTCATAAAATAACACAAATTGAGTATTTGATCGATTATCACATTTTGATCACAGTTTTGTTTTTATAATCATTAACATTTTAAAATAACATTTTTTTCTGATTATTGTTGATAAAAATAAATTAAAATTAATATAAATTTACAATTAAATAATTAATAAATAATAATAATTAAAGATTATTAACAAAATCGAAATTCAAACATTGGGAATCATAAAAAATCCTTTTCCCATTCTTTTGGGAGGTAATAATACTTTATAAATAATAATTTATTTAACTTGCATTAAATATAAAAAGTTAATTTTGTAATATAAAAATTGAAAAAATAGGTAAAATAAACATATTTTATATTTACATTTAACATTACATTATTAATCAATATCATCAAGAATCATAAGAATCATCAGAAACCTATTAACATTACATTACATTATTTATTTTATATTTACATTTCATAATCAATCAGCCCCAAATATACACACCTGCCTTGCGGATATTTATTTATTATTATTTTTTTTTTAAATTTAATAAATGAAGTTATTTGGAAACTTGACATTCTTGAACTGGATACTTTAAATGCTTGACATTCGTTATTACAGAATGAAAAGCTTTGAAACACAAATATTAGTTAATGTTTAATAATACTTAATTAAAGAAAAAATTTAACCCGCATTGAAATCTATTGAATTGTCCTTGATAAATTTTGTGGCAGTAAAAAAAAATTGAAGCCTGATACATGTCCGGATTTTTGAAACACTTTCTAGTTTTACTATTTAATCAAATTGGTTTCGATGTCTTTCATCCCGCCTGTCTCATTAGTGATTCAGCATATTTCGATATCATTTTTGATTCGTTCTTACTTAATATTAATTTGTTTGTGACAATTAATTTGTATAACTTTTTTACTACATTTTTGCGAGGAGTTTAAAAATATAATATCGAGGGCATTAACTGAAGTTAAATTGGCTTTTTTTGTATGCCTCTTTTACTTACATCATCCACACACCCACACGCGACCTACTGCTTCTTAGAAACAGATATTAAATACTCTCTTGATCAAATGATGGGACCAAATTTACCTTTTAAACAAATCAAAAAACTTTTCTAACTTTTATTTTGCAAAAAAGAAAAGTTAAAATTAAACGAGAAGCTCTTTAACGACAATGAGACACAAACGGAAATATCGAAACAGAGTGACCCTAAACAAAATTCTCCCACAGCCCTAGAAATTTTTTGCCCAGAAATCAGACAAAAGGGTGTTTCTGTGGACAAAAAAGCCCACAGCAATTTAAAAAAGCTGATAACATTTCCCACAGTGTAAATTGAGGCGGCTATTTGACTACTCCATGGAGTACCGCTTTTTAGGATCCATGGACTATTCCCATCACTGGTAGCTACGAAAGCTACAGGATATTTTCATCATTCAAAAGGCCTTTTTATTGCTCTTTTAGTTAAAAAAGTTAAGAGAACAATTGTTTTATATTTGTAAACACTTCTATTAGATTTTGAAAAGCGTTCGCCAATGTAAAAAAGAAAAAAAAATGATTTTAGACTTCAGAGGGCTCCAGCTCCGAATAAAACTTTAAAAAAAGAAGGAAAAAGTTGGATCTGGGGGCCCTGGCTATCTCGGGGCCCCAAGCTACAGCTTATTTAGCGTATACGTAAATCCGGCCCTGACAACAATAGTAAAAGACAGAGCGCCGCATTAAAGCGACCGTATTAATTAGCTCGTACTAAATATCATCTGATGACGTGGGTGGAAGCGTTACGTAATTCTTTGCGCATGCGCGCGTCTTATATATTCCTTAATTTCTCTTAATTCTCCACATACATTCCCCCCTTTTGAGTTTAATTAATCTTAATCACACTCAAAAATTAAATCTTACTAAACACTTACAAAATGAAATGCACTTAAACTTATAAAATGGCACACAAATATAACATACATGTAACTTGAACAGAAAACATATACATATAAAAATTCACAAAAACATTTAACTTTTGACTTCTAATATATAAAATCTCTGGACAGGTCTCATAAACTCAGAATTCTCTGTCTTTACGAGAGCAAGCCTTGTTTTGCCATCACGACCTGGAATTAATTTCAATACTCTAGCTAAATTCCGAAAAGCGCGTTTTTTATTAGCATCTTCAATTAAAACAATTTCACCGACCACTAAAGGATTATCCTTGAAATCTCTTATAGTTTGTTGACGTAACTGTCCTAAATATTCAGTCCTAAACCTATTTCTTAAAGACTCTCTTACTCTTTGGAGATGTTTAGCTCTCTTACTTCCTTAGCTGCCTTATCGATGTCTGTAACACCTGAAGAAGGTATTTCGTGCAGAAACATTTCTGGAGTCAAAGGGGAAACGGTGTCCACGTCTTCCGATACGTAGGTGAGGGGTCTCGTATTAATTATTCTTTCACAAAATTGTGACCAAGTCCTCATAATTTAAGGAAGAGCGTCCTAATATCTTACGTATAATTCGCTTCACCATTTGTATTAACCGCTCTCACCAACCACCCCACCAGGCGGCGGAAGGAGGGTTAAACCTCCACCGTATCTCACGCTCTGCAGCTTTTGAAGCTAACTTGTCCCATTCTATCGAATGAAGAATCTTTTGCGCACGAACAAAATTTGTTCCGTTATCGGAATATATTACCGACGGTCTTCTTCCTCTGCGCGCAATAAAACGTCTTAAGGAAAAAGGCTTCAGTAGTTAATAGAGTTACTAACTCTAAATGTATAGCCCGGTACACAGCGCACGTACTATATAAGACTTTTTCCCATCCTTAAGATATAGTGGTCCGGCTAAATCGGCGCCTACAATTTCGAAAACAGATGCATCATTAGGCGTGACATTACATTTTGTAGCATATAAATCTTAAACATTTTACACACTGTCTTATACAATTTCGTTTAGTTTTACGACTTTTCAAAATCCAAAACTTAAATGAGACATTAAATGAGACATTATCATAGTAGTACCAGCATGTAAAAGTTCAATAATTAACAATTTGGCAACTGAGTGATCACTAGGTAATATAACTGGATAAATGAAATTAGATTTATCTCCACTAAAAACTAAATTAGTTTTAGCTCTGATAATACCATCATTATCAAAAAATGGCCTTAATTGTCTCAATTTATTATCATAGATACCTGTAATACTGTCCTTTTGTATAAAAAAAAATGAGACTTTTCTGTGCTCTATCCAATTCATTTACATTCAAAAACTTAGAACAGTTCTTATCTAAATTTCTACAATTATTATAAAATCTAAAAATCCAAGCTATCATATTTACAATTTTCTTATATGAAGAAAAATATTTATAATACCAATTATCATAAACATTATCATTTTTACTTAAATTTACAATGACAGATTTACGCAGTTCAGAATTGACTAAATTCTCATCGGGGGTCTCAAAGGATTTTGGTCAATTTTGTTCGTTTTCATACAATCAGTTAGACCCCTCCCACCAACGACGTTCAATAAGCTGCTCAGCTGAACAACCTCGCAAAGCAAGATCGGCAGGATTAAAAGATACGGGAATGTGACGCCACATGGTGTGAGAAGTCAAAGAACGAATTTCTTTTACACGATTTTGAACAAAAATACTCCAGTTGAGTTCCCGTTTTATCCAACTTAAAACTGTCGTTGAATCTGTCCAACAATAGATATCAATATTGTTAAGATCAAATCTTTAATTATATTTGCTAACAATCTAGATCCAATACAACATGCAAGAAGCTCTAGCCTTGGTATTGTCAATGGTTTTAGAGGTGCAACTCTACTCTTAGCTTGCACTAAATTAACTGTAACAAACGGTTCATTGGTACTTTCAACTCTTACAAACACACAAGTTCCATAGGTTAGCTTACTTGCGTCACAAAACACATGTAGACTCATCAAGGTATTTGACAAATCGAGACAAATCCATTTTGGAATCTTAATGTTCTGTAGCAAAGGTAATTGCATAAACCAAGATTTAAATTTCTTAATCAAATTATCAAGTAGTTTGTCATCCCATTTGATTTTTGAACTCCAAGTTTCTTGTAAAATTAACTTAGGTAATAACATTACTGGTGCCGTAAAACCGATTGTATCAAATACCTGATGAGCCACAGCTAACACTTTTCTTTTCGTAATTAATTCGTCAGAATTATCTGCTCGTTCAATCTTACACGACAAAGTGTCTTTCTCCGTGTCCCAAATAAGTCCCAAAATTGGTACATTTTTTGTAATAGATGAATCCTTAACACATAAATCAGGTAAACTTGTCTGCCAATCTCTTAAATTAAAATGACCCTGAGACATTATACATTGTGATTCTAAAATAAAATTTTGAGTTTCAGTTTCTGTACTTAAACTAGTTACACAATTATCTACATAAAATGATTGTTTAAGAATATCTGCAGTACTATTTAAATTTTCAGAAACTCGATTTAAATGGTAACGCAATGTAGCGGCAAGTAAAAAAGGACTTGAGGTAATTCCGAAGCCTACCCTTCTGTGCTGATACATTTTAAGTTCGTCCGAATTGTCTTCACTGTACCACAAAAGTCGCAAAAATGCTTTCTCAATGTCCGCAGCAAGGGCGCCGGCAGAATAATATAAAAGGGGGTGCAACCCTCTAACAAACTACCCCCCCTCCCCCCCAAAAAATTTAATATTCTTTTATTACATTTTGTTTTGTTATTACATATACTTTCATCTGTTAATTTTTTTCAAGATACATTTCTTCATTGTTTTAACAAGATATTTAAAAAAAAGTACGACTTTCTTGTACTTGCAAATTTTGCCACAAGAAACTGTATTGATGTCGCTGGCATAGCTACTGACTTTGAAACACAAATAACTACAAACCGTAGTTTTGTATACTAACGTGCTTGTGCACGCTTATCATTGGCATTTATTGTGTTGATGAAGTTCTGTAGTTGTGAGAAGTCAGTTTGTGTTATACATCTTTGTTAAACTAAACAACTAATAGAAAATATAATATTATTTATATTTTATTAAATGAAATTTAAAAATTTTGCTTAGATATCTGCCAAGTTTGTGCATGCTCAGTGTGCATAAGAAAAGAATCAACGATGACTCAGAATTCATTGAAAAAGTTATAAACAGATTTGGACAGCAAACAAGACGATTACAATTCTTGTTTGATTAAACTATTTTTTAATTGTTATGTATCAATAATTATTTAATTATTTGCTTTTTAATAAAAATTTATAATAAAAAAATTTATAACAAAATTGTTTTTCTGTATCTCTTTAATTGTTTAAAAAAAAAGCCAGGGGGGTGCAAGTGCACCCCCTTGCACCCCGCTGCCGGCGCCCTTGGTCCGCAGATATACCCACAAAATTCTTACGAAATCGATTAAGAATAGACGGGATCATTTCTATTAAGTTTGGTCCAGTAGCCAAACATTCATTTAAAGATGGTTTTCCGGCCGACTTGGCTGATGCATTAAAAACCGGCCTTATTTTCGCATTAGAATTTTCCTTAACCACTGCTCGATGAGGCAAATAATGAACATTATCTACCTTTACATAGTTGTTTTTATTACAGTCGAACTCGTTTATAACGAGCTCGGATTTAACGAGAACTCGGATTTACCGAAAGAAACGAGATTATTTGGCTGGATCAATGTTAAGTCTATGGAACAGAAGTCGCTTTTAACGAGCAAGACCCGGTTTTAGCGAGCAATATTTTTCTGTCTTGCTATCTTTTTTCTCATCTTTCTAGTCTTTCTGTCTTATCTTTTTTTCAAAATGATAAGAAATGTTCGCGAAATAAAAAAAAACGCGATTAAATTAATTAATGTAATTAAAGTAAAGTATTAATTAAATTTTAAGTAAATTCAATCATTTGACCTCCCAAGCCCCCCCCCTCTTCTGGTTGCAGGCCTGTCTTAAGAACCCGTTTATTACGAGCACTCGGATTTAACGAGTAAATGTTACGGTCCCTTTGTGCTCGTTATAAACGAGTTCGACTGTATCAGGCAAAAGCGAGCTGTCTAAAACCCATGGTAAAGATATTTCATATCTCCCCGCCAAATTGACTCGAATCGTATTCTCGAAATGATTTAATGTTTCTTCCTTCAACTGAGTTTTTGTTTTGTCTATCTCTGGATCTGTAATTCCTAATTTCCATAAATCATAACTGTTTCTTACCTTCACGAGAAGTGAAGAAATGTAACAAGAAGCCTCGCTTTGGCATACTGCCAACATTTAACTTCCCAATTAAAGTATACCCTAGCCTAGTATGAATCGCACAAGGTCCTTCACAAGTTTTTTTATTCTACCCGTAAATAATTTTCCGGCAATATCTGCCCCTATCAAGAACTTAATTCTTTTATCAAAATTCTTTGCCCAAATCACTTATTTTAATACTATTTAGTTTCCGTAACTCTTTAACCCAGGGGCTGTTTAATATCAGAACAGATTTGTTTTTGACTTAAAGCTTCAAATCTGCAACTCCTATCAATGCTACTTAATTCTACATTATATACATTTTGCATACTTTCTTCAGTTTCGACCCCACCAAAAAGCCTATTTGTTTTATAGCCATATAACTCATACATTGTGCAACATCTTCAGAAATATAACTTCTCATACTACCAGTATCTATAATTCCACGAATTAACATTTCCTTTTTACCATTATGCACTCTTACAATTAAAGTTTGAAACAATACGTCTGAGAGTTGAATTTGATTATTTAACGTACTTATTTTGTTTTCATGGTTTTCTTCATTCGAAACATTATCGATCTTATTTTTCGGATTATCAGGACAAAAAATAGAAAAATGTCTATTATTACAAATTAAACATCTAACATACTTTGCTTTGCAAGTATTAGCTCTATGACCCTTTTTTAAACAGACGAAACAAACATTCTTTTTCTTAATTATTTCTTTTTTGGTTTCCAAGGTCATAGATGCTAATTCTCTGCAACTCTCAGATGTATGTGCTTTATCACAAAATATACACATATTCGTATCAAATTTCTTAAACTTATTTATACATTCATTTTCATTCTTATTAGAATTAAACAATTCACATGAAGAAGCAATATGTTTTGGTTCATACTTATTAATATCCTTTTTGCTATTAACATTTTTATCTGAAGAAAATGATTCCTTACTTAATTTTTAGCTACATTCAGATTCAACTTCATTTCGTAAAAATTCTATTAACAAATCTAAATCAGTCTTACCTGACGTATCGGTCGCACAATTCTTTTGCTATTCAAATACCTGTAATAAATCCGTGGGAATAGCTGATTCTACCAAAGGAAATCTGCATATTTATCTTTCGTTAATCCCACTGATTCAAGAGCTCTTAATTGTGTTTGTAGTTTATCATATAATGTAGCTAATTCAACTTTAGATTTATCACTTAACACAAGTTTTAATAAGGTCCCGTATGTAGACTTGCGTGAGAACACTTTCATTTCCAAATCGTGTTTTCAAGTGTTCAGCAGCTTTCGTATAATTTTCTTTTGTTGCTGGAAAACTCTCGATGATTAATCTTGCTTAGGATCCCGCAACAGTGCTTTGTATTAAATACTGGAACTTTTCCCGTTCCTGAATTCTTTCATCATCGTGTATTTTGCTGAATAAAGTCCAGAAATTAAGCCACTGCATTGGATCACCCGTAAATTTCGGTAGTTCGATGTCAGGTAACTTATACGCCGTAGATGGAGACTTATTTGGTGTATCATAACGAATCGGCGTCGTAGTTTCCGGCTTTCACTTTTGTGGCAGAAAATTTGTCGTAGTATTTCCTCGGAAGCTTCAAATTCATTGCTGGTTCCGTGCATTTTGCGGCTTGCATATCTCGTAGGTTTTGAGTATCTCGTAGCTGCTTACATTTTTTCATTAAAGTATCCAAACTTATTTCTATTTCGATGATATCCGGTGTCTTAGTTCGTATTAATCCTTCTAACTTATTTAAGGCTTTCGTAAAACTTGTCCGTGAAGCCGCTCGTAATTGTTTTGAAGCATCCATGCTTACGTAACTATGGTTTCTTTACTGCGTAGTTAATTTTTTTACGATCCGCTTTGCATCAATTCGATGCACGTCCAGGCAGGGATGCCACTATGTCGTTTAACTCACTTATTATTGTCTAAAGGATGTCCATCGAGGTTCTTAATTAATTAAGCAGATCGTAATTAACAACATTTTATTAACATGAACAACAACAATAGTAAAAGACAGAGCGCCGCATTAAAGCGACCGTATTAATTAGCTCGTACTTATCATCTGATGACGTGGGTGGAAGCGTTACGTAATTCTTTGCGCATGCGCGCGTCTTATATATTCTTTAATTTCTCTTAATTCTCCGCAGCAAGTATTGTATGTCGGAACTGTGCAAATCAAGAACAGTATATGAATAAACACGGGAATTCGAACCCAAGTCTCATCAGTAGGAATCAATTATCAAAGAAGCCATATCGGCTCTAGAACATTTATTATTTAAGTAGTAAAAAACAACAGAAAATTTAATATGCAGTATTATAAATTTCGTTATAATGTAAACGCGCTATATGTCGATTAAAGGAGTTGCTGTGCAGTTTTGACATTCCTCCATCGCACAATTATGGAGAAAGCGGCGTCTATAACAATACAAAAAAACAGACAAGTAAATAAAATTCGGCGTAATAGAATAAATTCTTATTCTTGTCGCGGTATTTTTTAAAAATTTCCTCGACAGGAAGACGAACTTTTCCGACGAGAGCAGAGATTAAAATCCTGATTTGTATGTCCATTTTGCTGATACTAATTTTTTTTTATTATATTAAAAAAATATTGTGTCATATCATGATTTAAAAAAAACTATTTCTGATGGAATAGCACTTGGATTTTAACTACAGAATGAATGAGGTCCTCCTTATTGAAGTTCATAAGACAACTTGGTAGATATTACAAGTCCATTTTAATATTTTAATTCGTGTATGAGCAATTATAATTGACTATTTATATTATACGCTATTTAAGAGCAAATTAAAAAAAAAAAAAAAAAAAAGATTGACAGATCAAACTCAGTTCTTCACTACTTCCAAATAATTTAAAAATAGAATTCTTTACATTAAACGGTGTGACGTTTAACAAAATACTTTTTTATAATTGAATTGAATGCGGAGAAAGTGTGCATGCATTGTTATAGTCAGTCTGAAAAAGTGTGGCAACATGAATACGATCATAATCACCTAGAATAGCGTTCTAGTAGTTGTTGATACGATGGGGTAGGAGCTAGGACAGTCTTCTTGTCTCCCCCCATCCCTCAGGGATGTTGAATAACTTTCTATATGAACGAAAGACTCGTCTCTCAGAATTTTCTGAAGAAAAGTGAACAGGAAGTTGGAGGTAATGTGCAAGTAAAAAGAACACACTTTCGTCTTTAATTTATTCTCATCTACAAATATAATAACAAATAAAAATTAAATAAAAAGACTAGATTTTTTTAAATAATGTAATTATATTTCTTTTCAGGGACGACATTTAAGCAGTAATGTATGATACATTTTAATACGGAAGCGAATACGAGACAAATAAAAATATGTTATATCATGGCAAAAAGAAGCAAATTAAGAAATTATAATTTTATTGGTCTATTTTTAAAACTGCTACTTTAAAATAGGTTCTAAAGAATATTTTCAGAATCATATGTTATACATATAAATTCCAAATGGAAATATTATAAACATAAACACTACAATTATTTGTAAAACAGCCGACGCATATAATATAAAAATAGAACAATATAGATTAATTAACAAGATAGATTAAGAATAGATTTTAGCGACACCTGTGCTAATAATCTAACCTGATGCCGACAAAATAAAACTTTTTTTAAAAGTGTTTAATATGCATTCTTCAGCATATGTATATATTATTAGAAATTTCAACACACATGCAATAATTTAAAATTAATACGAAAGTTCTCATGCATACCAAAAAAATATAAGAAATCATTAAAGCGTCCGCCCAATGACCCCCTAAAATGCAGTATTTGATATTAATTAGAAAGCAAAGGAGAACAATGTCTCAAACAGACAATAATATATTTAAAAAGTAGTTGCTGTAGTTGTAGTTCATTTACGTCACACTAGAGATGCACAATGGGCTATTGGCGACGGTAAGGGAAACATCCCTCAGTATGATCCGAAGACATGCCATCACAATTTTGATCCTCTGCAGAGGGGATGGCACCCTCGCTTCGATAGCCCGACGATTTGCACGCGAAGTCGAGCACTTTACGGTAGAACAGTTTAACGAGGACCAATACCACACAACCTCGTTCCCTACGCAGACTGATCCAAATCGTCACCCACCCGCACACTGACAGCAGCCAGTAATGTTTGACTTCGGTGATCTGCTGGGAACCGTGTCGTAACGATCAATCCACTGCGGAACACTTAAAAAGTATGTCAAAAAGAATATTCCTAACCCTTCTCATATCATATTTGCCTCAGCATCAATTTTAGCGACACCTGAGATAATAATCTATAGTGACACGGACGAAATAAAGAAATTCCCGGGATTTCCTCGCTTTTTTTGCTGTACTCCTTGTACTGGTGGCACTTGAGCTGGCTGCACATGAGCTGGTGGCACTTGAGCTGGCTGCACATGAGCTGGTGGCACTTGAGCTGGCTGCACATGAGCTGGTGGCACTTGAGCTGGTGGTGCTTGAATTGGTGGCACTGGAATTACCGGGACAGCAGCTGGGGGTGATTGTGGGGGTGGTGATTGTGGAGGTGGTGATTGTGGTGGTGGTGGTGGGGGACTAACTGAAGGCAGCGGAGGAGATACAGATGGTGTACTAATAACTGGACGCTGTGGGTCAACGGGAGAAGTTGTTGATGGTGGTGGCGAAGGCTGCTTAACTGGCGAGGGATCCAAGACTGCAGGTGACCTTTGAGTAATGATTTCTTCCTGTTCGATAGGAAATGTACGATTCAATGATTCTTGGATCGATCGCCTGAGCTCTGTGCTGCTCTCTTCGATATCAGCGTCCAGTTGGTTCCTGGCTTCTTCGAATGATAAACCCTGTGCCACCCGGTCCATAAATCTTGCTGCCAGGTTGACCATTCTTTCGTTGGCTAGTGAGGTGGCTACATTGCTAGCCTCTTCTATAATGTGTCTCTTTTCCTCATTTCTCCTTCTTTTCTCCTCCTTCTCCTTCTGCAGTCGAAATTCGTGTGCCCTGCGTCTTTCTGCCTTTGAGTAGGCAACGGTGGTCATTCTTCTCCTCTCTGCTGCTTCTCTCTCGTCTCTTTGTCTCCTAACCTAAAATGTATTAAAATATTATGATTTAGATTCAACAACATTCAAAACATATAAAAAAATAAACAAGTTGGAACCATTCGTCATCCAAAGATTATGGATTTAAAGCAAAACGTATTAGGATAGAAATAATTTGAGCTTTATTTGTGAAATGACGAGGTAAAAACAAATTTATTCTTTCGCTTCGAATTTACAGTTTTAATTTTAAACTACTTTTAAGTATTCTTTTTTTAAAAAATTTCTTTTCAGATTTTTGCTTTTAAGTAAACAATCATAACCAATGGCTGATGTGAACTTGATCTTGTAAATAAGCATGAAACTTATCTGATTTTCTTTACTTTCAGCTGAATCTTTTTTATCATATTTTTTCCTTCAAAAATTTCTCTATTACTATTGATCACTCTTTTTTAAAGTTTTATTTACAATTTTTGGAATGTCTTTAAACTTTCTTTATTAGTTATTTTTCAAATAAATACGCACATCTTTTAATTTTATTCTGGAAATCAAAAGAAATTTAAAAAAGATTCAATATACTGCTGACACACAAGAAAATAATTTGTTCTTCCATGAAAAAGAATCAAAAGATATAGCTAATCGCAGGTAGAATGTACTATTAAAAAAATTACAAAAGAACAACATATAAGCTCATTCGCACCTAATATTTGTGGAGCTGTTGAACCTTATTTAAATACAATCTGAACCTATTTTAACAATACAATAAGATTTATCTTCTTCTAATTATTGTTTTCAATTCATTAATTATTTTTTTTTTACCTTGTATGTTCATAATATTTTGTTAAATTTTACTTTTGGACTTCATACTATGCATACTTGGTTACCCTGCTTAAACAAAATCCTAGGTTTGATAGAAAATTTTTACAAAAAAACTATTCGTTTAATTTTTAAAAGTTTTCTTATAACTTCATTAACTTCTAGATGCTCATTTTTGCTTATTTAATTTAGCCTATTTAAAAGCACTCACTTCTTCAGGTGTCTCCACTCTTTGTGTCTTCCTAGAAGAAAATTATTAAAGTCAAACAATGCACATTATCATTTCTATATTCAATTATATTATGGGCATTTAAGATATTTCAAAATATTTAAGCCAATATATATTCGTAACTGGTACATGTGATAATATGTAAAAAAATGTATTGCATGTAAATTAAGAGAAATTTTTAATAGAAACCTAGCATATGCGGACATTACGGGAAAAAGACACCAATGCTCTGATCTTAATGATCTCGTTCTTAAATGTTCGAAAGCTTAAACTTTTATATTTTATTTTACAAAATCAGAAACGTTTGAATAAACATTCGATAAATTTTGATTAAAGACCCTCTTGATAAAAACGGTATAGCCCTTTAATTACTTTATTTGAGTATCTCAAAAAATTCCATCGACGGATTCTGCTTAAAGTTTAAAATTTAAGTGAATTAAATTGGTGTTATGATTCGTATATCTGACTATTCAATTTTTTAACCGTTAATAAATTAAATGATAAAAACTGTTAAAATTAATTTACATGGAATTATCCCTTGAAAATAAAGTTTTATGAATGTGTGCGAAATCCTGAATTCTGCTCTTCAATAATTTGGAATTTGCCCACTTAAAATATTTTTGCTAAAAACAATTTTCACACAAGAAGTTCAATCAAATTATTATAAATTTAAAAAATATTGTAATAGCTTTTACACATCTAATACATTTACATGGTTCTTTATGGTTACATATGGTTCTTACATATAAGTTATGTAATGTTCCTCATATAAAAGCCTACATAAAAGCTGAAGTTTATACATGGTTTTTATATAAAAGTTGGCAAGTATGCGGATATATGTCGATTATTCAAGAAGTGAAATCCTCGGTGTGGTTACGCAAAACACTAATTAACTTTTGGTCTAATAATCTGATTTCATGTACTAGGTGCCAATCATAATTATTTGAAAATTTGAACTTAAATATTCTTAACTATTAATGATGATAAGATGTCAATACAGAAATATATTTTATACCATAAAACTCGCTAATTTCATAAAAAAGAGTACCTAATTCAATTAAATGAAATAAATTAATTTAAGCTAAGATTTTAACAATAATAGATTCAATTTTAACTTTAAAAATACATTTTATTAATTATTTATTACTTTTTATTTAATAAGAATTATAATTAATGTAAGATATGCAAATTTTCACATCATTTTAAAGGAGGGTGCAATTTCGAATGACATAATACAAAATTTGTATGAAATGGGTCCCATAGTTCTTGAAAAATTAAAATTTAATAACATTACTTTAAAATTGCATCAATCAAAAACTATGAATTGATTCCAATGCTGTATTTTCTTATATAAATTTCGCTAGTTACAAATAACGTAAAAATTTGCATACCTTACAATTCTATATTTTTCAGCCTTTTTTAAATTAAAAATGGTTATTAAAATGTATTTTGGCAAGGTACTTATTATATTGAGGATAAAAGTTTTATAATTCTGAAAATATTCTTTGGTTTACTTAAATTATCAAAATGGTGTCTTAAAAGTGGGACCCAAATTTTTGACAGCTCTTCTGACTAAATCATTTGTACCCTATTTTTCAGATAGTGCCCTTCAGATAGTGCGTACTTTTATGTTCCAAATCAATGAGAAAACCGGTATTTAGAGAACGTCTGCTTGATTTTGTAAATTAGTTAAGACTAATTAGCATATTTGGCACTTCAGAGAAATTTCGATAATTATAACAAAAGTTAAACAAGCCTATATCAATTTCTTTGATTTAAAGTAAATTACTCTGCCTCTATACTTAATAAAATTAAACAACTCTCTCATCGGTGTAAAATCTTCATTCAATGGATTCCCTCTCACATAGGCCTCTTTCGTAATGAAAATGCTGATTTTTTTGGCCAAGCAGGGAGCTTCTGATAGCACAATTTCAAGTCGACCTTCCCTGAGATTTGTTCCAAGATCATAACCAACAACTATGGAACATCCCTCCGGCCCACTCTTGGTATAATGGACACACTCCTGGTGGGCCACTTTACCATAGGGGCTGATAGATCCATACAGTCCACTATAAGTAGGCTCATAAGTGGACACATCAGGTGTCTCTCTTTTGAGCGAAAGACCTATTCAACCTTCACGAAGTCTGCACAGAACTTCTCCCGATCACATTTTACACTCTGTCTCTTGGTCTGGAAAAGAAAGACCTCTACTCCCTTACTTGTATTCGATTTCCTGAAGACTTTCGAGCTCATTGACTTGGTCTCGGCTGACCGAAAGGAATAAGTCAACAACAAAGTAAATTACAAAGCATCTGGTTGTAGAATTCAAAATAAACAATTCCCAGAATTCAGCTATTCATATTCAATTATACATATTTAAATCAAGCAATATACCGATGAAGGAATAATCTATTTTGTTTTTTGCTGCTAAGAAGATATCGTGAAAGACTTCTTTAAAAGTGGACACAGCTCGAAAAGCCTGTTAATGAACAGAGCTGGAAATGTTTAGACACGCATTTTAAACTATAAAAATGGACATAGCATTTCATTCTGTATTTCCAACTTCTTTTGTAAAAATTGCTTTTTTCTAAGAATTAAGGACAAAAAAAAAACATTAGGTTAAATTTTAGGTTTAGGCAACAAAAAAAAAGTGGTTGAAAATTTACGTCATTTGAATTTTGAGTTTTAAAACTGAATATTTTTAGTTTAGAGTTTTGAATCACCTAAAAAGTTAACCACGACCCTAAAGTCTGGGACTAGTATCCAGTAATAGTTATGCTTAGAGTTTAAATAAGTAAGGAAAAGTGAGAACCTAATTCTTCTTTTGGTTCTTAATTTCAAAATAAAGTGGAGGATTTTTTTCTTCCTGCCATTTTCGTAAATATTTTGGAATCCGTATAAAAAAAAAGAAAACCAAAATTATGCACATTAGGAATCACAAATTAGTGTCTGAGTGAGAGGAAAAGAACAAAATAGTTATCAAAATCAGACTATTTACAATGAAGGATGGCGGCTGCAATAAATAACAATATAGGTTTGATTGCATGAGAAAATAGAAATGTTGAAAGACGATTATTATAGAGTTTTACCATCAAACTTTGATTTTTATTACACACCGTTTTCGCTACTATAATTTATATATATATATATCGATCGCGTTTTTCTTCACTTAAACATTTATTTGCGACCACCTATAAATATATCCCTTTTTTTCTCAAATTTTCGATAAAGATTCTAAAAATACTTATTAAGGATGGTCTAAACAGAACACCCCTATATATTTTTAATAAAATTGCCACTCAGTAATGCAGTAAAAACATTTGAATCAAAATGGTTTCTGTGTTTTTCTGAGCATCATATATCAGAAGATTCAAAACACATGCAAAGTATTTAATTAAATTTTAGACCAATTAAGAATGTAATTAACAAAAGAAGCTCAATTCATCTCATCCAAAAGTGCCATTTAATCTCAATTTTTAAACAAAATTAAAAAGCCCAACTCAGTTTATAACACTGATAATAACATCAATCTTTTCGTTGACAGTAATAGCTATGATGAATCACGAAAAAAGCACATCATTAAAGAATCTGGAACGAAAGCAACCGGTAAAAAGTTTCAATCCCCTCCTCCCCCCAAAAAAACAGAATCATTCAATTTTTATGTGAAACATTTTATAAAAGTTTTGACCGTTTAATGAATTTAACGACCAATTAATAGTCAAGACATGACCTTACGATCTCATACATGACTTTTTTTTAAATTTTTGATCTTGTAAGTAAAGCGGTAAATGTTGCTATTCAGTGGGCGAATAGCAAAATTTTTTTTAAATTAATAAATATTATTCTTTATATATGAAAAAGGTAAGTCGTTATTAAAAACTTTCGTATTATTGGCATGGGGTAAAAGTAAAAAGAAGTGTAGTTATCCATTAGAAATATTTAAGATTTATAAAAGACTAAAGGCTATTTCTTTAAAAAAATCTGCAAAATATCCATAAAATGTTAGAAGTGGCATAGTCTATCAGAAATTCTTTTTAAAAATGCCGGGCTATAATAAAAACTCCAACAACAAAAAAAGATTATACACAAAAGCAAAACAGAAAAAATAGCAATCAATCTTAATTTTGACAGTAAATCTTATAGCTGGAAATCTCAGTTTTCCAACTACCGTATTTTTTAGAAAAATTGAAAAAAAGAAGAGTAAAGTCTAATAGAAACTCTTAATTAACCACGTCATAATGTCCATAAAAGCAAAAGTTTTTTTTTTTTTTTTTTTTTTTAAGAAAAAGCTTGATTAAAACCAAGACAAAAATCATTCTTAGTTTATGAACAAAAAATTTAACGCTATAAATCTCAATTCAATCATTTTCCAACGTCATATTTTTAGAAAAAAGTGTAAATAAAAAAAAATATCGTTCATTAGAAATGCTCTTTAAGAAATATTTCGTCATAATAAATACGCTGAGAAGAAGAAAAGTTAATAAAAAATACAAAAGAGAAACAGAAAATTTTTTACCTTTAGTTCTTAAAATATAGATTAAATTTTGAAAATTGCCGTTATATGTCTTACCGAACAGAAAAAAAAGTGATAATAAAGGAATAAGCTACATTAGTAGTCGAATACCGAAACATTTTATCAGCTGTTCAACGACGGTTATTAAATAAAAAGGTAAAGCTTATACTGTACTTACATTTTTTTCCGAGGACCCTCCTGGGAAGATCCAGAAGGGCCGGCTGCTCCAGAACCCGAAGGTCCCCCGGAACCCGAAGGTCCCCCGGAACCCGAAGGTCCCCCAGAACCAGACGGTCCTGCCGCTGCATCACTAGACGATGGTGAGCTTCTCTTCATACTTCTAATCTAAAATTATCAAAAATTATTTTAGTATACACGAAACTTTTAGCATTTAATAAGTAATAAAATAAATTTTTCGCATTATGAAATGGTGATTACAGATAATATCTGGTCAACATTTCCAGTTGATTAATTATTATTTGCATTTCTGAAGTGATTCACATTCAGTTCTTATTAATGGCGATTTCTATTCTTGAGATTTGAACTATCGTTGAGTAATTGAAAAAAAAAAAAAAAAAAAAAAAAAAAAAAAAAAAAAGAAAAAAAAAAGCGAAGATAGCAGGAGAAAAGTTATATAAATTTATAATTTTTTGCAAAGATCTTGCTTATTATTTGTGTGACCATGAAAAACTATTTGATACAAGACTGTTTTAAGTTACAAATAAACTAAATACAAAACTTACCAGTGAATAAGGGTATATAAATAAGCATTGAAAATAAAATGCGAATACGTGAATATGAATTTCAATAAAAAAATTAATAAATAGCGGGAATAGCTTTTAAATAGAGGGAAACGCAATGTTTGATTATTAAAATTGTATGAATGCGAATGATTTTTGGCTTACAAACTTGGGTGAAGGTGATTCACGATGTTTAGCATTTTAAGTGCATGAATTGTGAAGTGCAATTTAAAACTCGTAAATGTGAATCACATTTTATTTTTAACTCACTAATACAGGAATCGTTATGTTTGGCTTTTAAACCACCGCATGAATGCGAATAGCGATGTAGGATTTATAAATCGCGTGCCTAAACTGCATATTATTTATATATGAAATGCGTTTGATACGAGGGTTCGCATGTGCGACTAGCAAATCGAGATTAAATTTCGGACAATAATTTCTAAATAGAGACAAAATGAATAGCAAAAATAAAAAATAATAATGTTCGGAACACAAGTGAAGCAGTGAGTCATAAATAACGTGAATATTAATCATGAATCACTTTAATAAAAATCACGATGTTTACTTCATAAATCACGTTAAGACGAATTTTAATGCGAATTGTTTCAAAACGCTATGTATAAATTGCAAGTGTAATGCTACTCATTCGACGACTCTGGATCGCAACTGTGATTAGTATATTGACATTAAATTACGAAGCACAATGAATAAATCGGGTCAAAATGAATTACAAAAAATAAGATTCGAAAAACCTGTCATTAATCACGTATATCTTAATCGTAAATCACGAAGGTGATTCCACTTCCCAAGCTGCAATAACTTCGTAAATTGTGAAAATGAGATTCGTAATTCAAATGGAATAAAAGCGAATCTGAAGAACTAAGTTTCGTTTAGCGATAAAATTAAGAGTAGAAAATTGAACAGAAATTATAAAATCATAAATCTACCTTATTAACGAAAGTAAAATAAGAAATAGCAAGAATAAATTGATCACAACAAAGATTTTAAAATTCGAATGAGCTATCGAGTAAAAACGAAAGTTATATATGTATTTAAAAAGAAGAAGGTTCATTAAGAAGCTCCGAAAGTGAAGCTTTTCAGCGATACGGGGGAAGGAATCCTTTTAATCAATCGTATTTGGAAAGTAGAAAAATTTGCTTTTTCTTTTCATACCTTCAGTAATTGCCGGCATCAAGCAATCGCGTTGTCTTAAATAAAGAAAAGCAGTTTGAAGAAGATAATTTTTTTTTTCTTCAAAAAAATATATTATATGAGGAGGTGCTGAATCCCTGTGCTGAAATGACTGAATTTTAGAGAGTGAAATCAAAAGAATATTTTATCAGTCTTCCTTCTCTTTGTTAATGAGTATGTGATGCAGGGCCGGATTTAAGCTTGGTGCGGCCCTAAGCTACTGAAAATGATGGGGCCCTTATAAATATAATTCCATTTCTATACACCTAAAGTAAACTGTCGCTATTTTTTTATTGTTGTGTATTAACATTATAGTTATTATTAAAAAACTTGATAATATTACTTTATTGTAAATATATTAATTGTGATGAGACTATTATGTAGAACCTTTCTTTTATTGCACATATATCTTTTGAACGAGGGGAAAAAGTTACAAAAGAAACACATTTTAAGCACAGAGTAAAAATTTGGCGTGCGGGGCCACTATATATTTAACAGAGTTTTTTTTTTTTTTAGATTCATTTTGAATATATTTTATTTGCAATTTTTAATGATTTTTTCACGAATTTTTTTCTCAATTGTTTTTTCTTTACGTTACAAAATCTGTAAGACTTAGAAACATGAAAATTTGAATGTGCGTAGAAAATATCCAAAGAGTTAGAAAGAAAACAAGAAAATACCATCTGATTATTAGTTTTATTTTTTTTTATAACCGCCGTTAAACAACCGACTCAATTTTGAGTTTACGCCCTATCAACCAGGCTATCCCGGCCAAATTTATTAGTATATTTTATAACAGTCATGGCACAGCCGACCCAATTTCGAGTTTACGACTACTAATATTCAACTCCGTGGCCTTGTCATTTAGAATCCAATCCAGAAGACAAGGGAACTGCTATATTAGTACCCAGAGGTATTTATTTGTTATGAGAACTTGGAAGACTTTGTGACCCCGACAGATTTAACATGCACCAGTCACCTTTTTATACATGGGTATTCCTCTGCCGGCTGGATTCAAACTCCCATTCTCACGAACACGAGTCCAACGCCCTATCAACCAGGCTATCCCGGCCAAATTTATAAGTTTATTTTATAACAGTCATGGCACAGCCGACCCAATTTCGAGTTTACGACTACTAATATTCAACTCCGTGGCCTTGTCATTTAGAATCCAATCCAGAAGACAAGGGAACTGCTATATTAGTACCCAGAGGTATTTATTTGTTATGAGAACTTGGAAGACTTTGTGACCCCGACAGATTTAACATGCACCAGTCACCATTTTATACATGGGTATTCCTCTGCCGGCTGGATTCAAACTCCCATTCTCACGAACACGAGTCCAACGCCCTATCAACCAGGCTATCCCGGCCAAATTTATTAGTTTATTTTATAACAGTCATGGCACAGCCGACCCAATTTCGAGTTTACGACTACTAATATTCAACTCCGTAGCCTTGTCATTTTGAACCCAATCCAGCAGTCCCTGGAGCAGGTGAGGGCCGTTATATTAATACTGTTTGTAAAAATAAAAAGAACATTTCGTAAGCTGATATTATTTTATTGATGTTCATATTGAAAATATTTCTTCACCATTTTTGCTTTTTTTCTTAATTATTTTAAGTACATTTGTTAAGTTTTAGTGCAAGAAAAAAAAATTGTCATTATTTAAGTAAATTTTCGGCTTATATTTTTATGGATTTATTAAAGGGTCTATTAAATATCAGAGAGAATAAATGTCATACGGGTTTAAAGTATCAGCTCTGCTCTTGATCGTGTATAGTGGCTAGGATGTGAAAGAGCAACTGTCCCGGGCATCCAGCCAAAACGAGCATTCGACATATTAATGGAACACACTGAAGCTTTATATCAATTAGCAATTAGTTTTAGATAATTACAATTGCAGAATAATTATCTTATTACAGAATGAAATGTTTTAAAAGACAAATATCTGTTAATGTTTAACATTTAATCAACGAAAAAACAGTACCAATATTGAAATATAACGAATTTATTATTTTTAATTACTGCTTAATTACTGGTGTAAATTCTAACATGAAACAAAAAGTAAATCATTCTACCAAATAAAAGTGTTAAAAAATATTAAAAAATAATTAAAGCAAATGTTACTATTTGTGTATTTATAAATTCGTTACTAAATATTCATTTACTTCAATTTCATTTAAAGCTAAAACATCCTAAATCAATTAATCAAGTAAATAAGTAAATAAATAAAATACGAAAATAAACGAATTAAATTTAAAGCAGGGGCAATTCTGTTTCTACCCTAGCTAATGACAGTATTAATTTTTTAATTCTTAATACTGAAAAAAATGTTTTAGAAATATATAGATTAAAAAGCATATTCATTTTCAAATTGAATTTTTAATTTAGAAAAAAATGATAAATGTTTAATTTAATCTTGTAAATTGAAATCATTTTTTCAAATAAAAGAACTATTAATTTAATATTTTTTTATTTCTGCAAAATGTTTAAAAAATAAGGATTTTTTTCCTTGAGAATTACTTATTTCTTTAATAAATATAAGTAAAAATATTGAATAAAACACGAAAAATATTGTTTATAACTAATAGAATTAATTGCAATAAATAAAAATTAAAGAGTATTTTTATAAATTTTATAAAATAATTCATTTTAATGGAAATTTTTTTATTTTATTTAAAAGAATAAATAATTGAAGTAGAAAGTTTTAATAAAGTGAAATTTAAAAACAACATTAGAATCGTTTTAAATTTTTTAAATTAAATAATTTTTTTAATTCCAGAAAATGCTTTGATTTTAAAAACAATTTAGTTTCTTAATAATTACTAATTTTAAAAAACTTCTATTTAAATAATGAAGAGAAAATGATGTCATTTAAAACTAACAAATAATCTCTCTATGTTAAAGAAATATAGGGGCCACCGTCGCCGCCATTTTGAGGGTTCACCTTAGCATTGCTCTTTGCTTTATAACCCCGATCTATTATTTACTGTTCAAAAAATGTAAGATTTAGAAACTTGAAATTTGATGTATAGAAAAGTGTACAGGGATAAAGATTAAATTTTAAAAAATGAACATTCGATAATTAGAGAATTATCAACTTTTTGCCGAAAATATAATGCGAACGAAAAAAAATACCAATTGAATGGTTTAAATACCATATATTTTGGTTTTGTTACAATTTTTTTCCTCGTAACTTTTTCTCCGTGCGTTATTTTCTGTTCTACTACTTCTGCACTAACTATTTAGACATAAATACTAAAACTGAACCCTATCATTGAATGTCAAATCCTATTTTGGAAATAAGGCAGTTACTAAAATTAGAGAACCTTTTATCTAAACTACTAAATAAATAAACTAAATGTAGCACAGAAAACAGTAAGCAAATAAAATTGTATTGTTTAATTTAACGAAAAAATCTCACCTTGGGAGAAAAAACACAAGAATAAGGAACTTGGAACAAAAAGGAAGATAATAATGTTCGATTTGTTCCTTAGAAAAAAAGCAAAGAGAAAGGGTGAACCGCCAATACAATATGTCCTTCTTTGATTTCATGCTTGTTGCCAGCCTGGTTAATACCTTCAACAGCAATTTAAATTCTGTTTTTTAAAAATAATCGTCTGCTATTATGTCTTTGAAAATAATCGTCTGCTACTATGTCTTTGAAAAAAATCGTCTGCTACTATGTCAATCTTCAACAAAGGCTATTTTTTACACTCTACATTTACTTTAAATATAAATGTTGCGGATAAATTATTTTAATAAAACAATGCAATTAAACTAAGTATATCAAATTTATTGAATTTTCTTCTGTATATTAAAACATATATTTCGATGGTATGAATTTAGAAATAGTAAGCAATTAGAAATTAATACCTTACATTTTATTTACATAAAAAGTGTATTTTTTTTTTTTGAAAAGAAGTTTTTTATATATATTTATGAATGATTTTGGTACAATTCTCAATCAATAAATTTTCTCTTTCTCTGATGCATGAGATAATAAATAATAATCATTTAGCAATGATGTACTGGCAAAAAATAAGCCATGTTAAATGAAAAAACTATACCGAGAATAGAAAAGCAATTAATCGCTGCAAGGATAAAAATGAATGCATTGCTCTTTGGTTAGGAAAGTGAAGAGTAACAATTATTTTTTATTTGTAAACACTTTGATTAGATTTTGAAAAGCAAAAAGCAATGTGAAAAAGAAACGATCTTATGATATATTTTACCGAAGTTTCCCAGAATTCAATACAAAATATGCAGTGTAGTTATTTCAGCTTGATTAGTAGATGGGGTACATGTATTTCCAAAACTACAAATATAGTTACTATACTTCTAAATATGGTTGTGTTGAACATAAATGAGCGTTACCCGGTAAAATGGGCCGTGTACCCAGCACACCGGGAGCCTAAGAAACGACTCCGGGTACCAGATACCGGTTAATAAAACTCTTGGTAAGGAAAATGTGGCATGGTAGTTGCTTACCCGCAGTATAACTATGCGTTATAAAAATTATTAAAGTATAACAATGGGATTCAGTATAGAAAAGACTGAAATATGCTAGAAATAGTTTAAAGCAGGTAATAATAGTTTTAAACAGGTTTAACTTATGCTGACAATCACTTAAATACCAACAAAACACGAAAAATATTAGTCGTCTTGGCTACAAGACATTAGCGGAAGTTAAAATATTTAAATCCGAAAAAATAATTACATGTATTGATTGTTTATTTTATGTGTTGCTAATTGCTATGAACACTTAACTATGGTAAGTTTTAAAAAATTACAACAGAAATGTTTTTATTTTTTTAATCTTTTTCTTATCTGAATTCATCGAATTTCTTTCATTGGAAAATATTAAGTCATAATGAATACGTAGGAATCTCTTTAGTTTTACACGAAATTTTTAACTGTATATGACGTAGCATCTCTGTGAAACAAAACTAATTAAAATTTAAGAAACAATTATTCATTATAATTTAAATCTATTTTGATAAAAACAACTGATTCGAATAGTGTGGAAAAAATTATTAGTTGAAGGAACCCCTGCGACCTTTTCACTAAATCTAGGGTTCCGCGGAACACCTTTTGGGAATCACTGGCTTAGAAATGTGACTCGAAAGAATAGAACTGAGTTGAAACGTGAGACGTTCTTTTTTCTTTTTTTTTACGTAATAGGAATTTTTTTCCCTTCAGCTGTGACAAAATTAGATTTATTCTGCATGAAGAAAATTAAAAATTGTACTTTTAACTTTTAAAATTGAATTTTATTTTGTTTGATAAACGATAAAATACAAAAATTAAACAAATTCAAATTTCCTCGGAATTTATCCAACATTTTTTAACATAATCTAATTCTTTCTAACCATAGATTCCTTTTTTTAATCTTTATATTTTGACGACCATAGTAGGGAAATTAATTCAGTAAGACGTTTGAAATTGTTATTCAGCCTGAAAGCTAAAACTTGGACTTTAGCTATCCAGGCAGTTGTGAAAATTTTAATTTGGCTGCTTGTAGCTGTCAGGATGTGATCAAAACTATTATAATAAACAGTACAAAGCTCTAATATTCAAAAATAATAAAATCTATAATTTAAGTGCCATTTGCTAGTCGAAAAATTAAAATTTTGATTTAGGATAATAAATTTCTTTTGGTGATAAATTCCATGTTTTGTTTATGAAGAACTATTCGAAATTTTTGTCTACCACCGCGTTTCTCTAATTAAAATATGACCTAGTTGAAAAATTCTGATAATTTCGATTGACTTTAAATTGTTGGTAACATTCTGCTTGTAGTGATCAGGAAATGAATGAAACCCGCATCAGACAAGCAATTTTAATTTAGTGTTTTTTAGCTATTAGTCGGAAAACTTGGATTGCTAGAAATGTTTACGTTTTTCTAAAAAGGATGAAAGAATTTTATTTTTATCGGACCTGAAACAAAGTGACTTTGCACAATCTAAGAAGTAACTTTAGAGTACAAAATTTAAAATAAATCGGTTGAATAACATGTAGGGGAGAATCGGGTAGCCCCGCCCACTTAAGGAGTATTGCTTATATTTCTGTATAATATTGAGTAATAATCAATATTTTTGTATGTTTCTATTGTTTGATCATCTAATTAAATAATGCAAAAAGAACAAACCAAAAAAAGAATAGTTTAACTTAAAAAAATAGAAATTTTAAAAAACATGTTTTTCAGCTCCCTTCAAAATGTGTCGGGTAGCACCGCCCAGTTACAGAAATTACGTTTTTTGACTGTTTTTTAAGGTGTAAATGAAAATGATCAATGTATTGACAAAAGATAAACTTCATTTATCATTTTTATCACAAAATTATTTTATTTATTACATATTTATATACTTTTAGTGAATTCTATCATTTAATAACTATAATTTAATAACAAAAATATTTGTTTTTTAAATGCATATAACATTCAAATTTGAAGCAGTAAAATAATAATCGTTGCAACCGTACATTTATCGACGAAATAAAATTGGGCTGTGATACCCGACATTCATGTGAGCGGGGCTACCCGAAATCCATTTTTTTTTGTAAATTTGTAACTACTCGAACAATTTTTCACAAGTAAACTTCTTTCTTTGTGCAAATTAAACTTAAGACTACATACTTTAATGCTGTATGTATAAAAAAATTTTTTTGTCTAGTATTAAAATGAAGTTTAATCGAAACATTCAACCAATTTTTTTTTAATTTCATGACTACTGTATTCAACATGTTTTCAAAACTATTGTTTACCATGTTAACAGCTGCATAAATACTTGAAACTTTGAAAATAATCTTTTTTTAATATAACAATTAATGTCCGATGGCCCATTGAATTGAAAAAATATTCTATACATATGAAATTGACAGTGGGCGGGGGTACCCGCTGGGCGGTGCTACCCGACTCTCCCCTATCATTTTTAAAATTTGTATCGTTCATGATTTCGGGCATGTTCGAGGAATTAAGGAGGAAGGAAAAAAATTGAATAATCAACTCTATCATTTTCTTTTCTTTTCTTGAGAACTATTCAATCGCGAAAACTTTCGATTTGCCAAATAAAACTCGCGTTGTTTAAAAAAGTTTTCTTTCTTTTTTCATCTTTTTTTAAAGTGTTTTAGAAACTTATGCTATTAACTGCATTTGGCTGAAACTATTTACCAAATTACAATCGTTTTAAAGTTTTTTTTCCAACTTAATTTAAATTTAAATACTATTTTAATGTTAAATAAAAATAAATTATCAATTATTACAAAATGCGAGCCTCTTATACTTAGTAAAAATTTTAAAATATATTTAAAATAATTCTCGGAACTAATATTTTGCTCTTTTTTAATTTTGTGCTTTATAGCTCAGATAGTTACATTGAAATGAAAAAAAAAAAAAATTATTATCAATCTTAATTTGAAATTATGGTTCAGATGCTTCGTGTTAAATATGCATTTTTTGACTAATAGAATTACGTCTGTGAGCTTTTCATTTGGAACGCAGTTAAAAAGAAACGCGCTTTGAAGGAATAATGGACAAAAAAAAAAGGCTTTTTCAACAACTAAACGAGTAATTCCGTACTTATACTTTTTTAAGCACTTAGCATAATCATTGCGGACAAAATCCCACTCAGGATGGCTGGGTATATGACAGATGTAACTTTTTAAGCGATTTCTTCGAATTCAGCACACTAAACAATAAAATAGTTTTTATAAAACTAAATTCCTATTATGTCAAATCAACATCTCTACCATTAATTTATAAGAACCAGCAAAAGATTCTAAAAAGCAACTGTTGTCTTTAAAAACCTTTTCAGAAAAGACTAGTCCCGTAGTGGACTGATCGTAAAGACAGGGTTCCCAGAAGAGCACCGCAGTCAAGCATCACTGGCTGCGGTCAGTTAGCGGGTGGGTGACCACTTTGATCCTTCTGCGTAGGGACTGAAGGTCAGCGTTGTCGGTCCTCATTAAACTATTCTACCGTAAAGTGCTCGACCCCGCAAGCAGGTCGTTGGCCTACCAAAGCAGGGGAGTCATCCCCTCGGTATGGGATCAAAATTGGCATGGCATGTCTTCGGATCATCCTCAGGGATGATTCCCACACTGTTGCCAATAATCCATTGTGCAGCTCTAGTGCGACGTAAATAAAGTACCTACCTACCAAAAAAGACTATTGCGTAAAAATGCACTTTGGTGATTTATGCTAATGGTCATCATCATCATCAGAGTTGACCAGGCAGCCCAATGTGAGCCAATGCCTTCCTCTGAAGATTTCTCTATGACAGCTTCCGATTTTTCTTTGATCTCCAATTCTTTTCATTAATTTCGAGAAAATCAGACTCCACTGAGTCAGCCCATCTCAATCGTGGCCTTCCTCGCTCTCTTGTTCCAATGGGTCTAAGAAGCCGTCTAACGGACATCACATTTCATTATTAATATCCACGGTATTTTTTAAATTGCTTAAAATTTTTAAAAAGTGTCCGTGTGTTGTAAAGAAGTAGCCATTGTAAAAAATGGCCAGTAGCAACATTTCATAATTTTGACCTATAGTAACAATTTACTTACAATATTCAAAAACGTACTTTTTTTAATTAAAACATTTTCTTATCAATGACTATGGATATTTTTGACTATCTATTTTGAAGCGTCGACCCAATTCTGAGTTTACGACTATCAACTCAGCAGCCTTATAATTTTGAACCCAACAACGAAGACACAGTATCAAGTATTGGGCGAAACTACCCTTGGTGAAAGACTTTCAGATGGAATTAAGACGCATTTTCGATACACGAAGATGAAAATCTCGAAAACATACTACGGTTAACAAGACGGGAAGGGGATTTTAACCTAATATATTTGCAATCAACAGTTTCTATCATAGGCTAATTATCTGTATTCATTAAAATATTAGATTACCTTTATTTACTAATTCTCTAAACATAACAAAACAACTAGTTTTCCAAACATATATAAATGTAGTTGATCAATAACATGTTAGATATTTTTTGGCAACTAAAACCCATCACCAAAAACCTAAATTTCCTGAAGTAAATGCCGGGTAAAAATAACTATAGCCGATTATAATTGGAGAACCTAGTATAGCCACATGATAAGCGAGAATGAAAATCAGGTTTAAAATGTATAGAAACACGAAGAAACCATTTTTTTTTTTTTCAAATAAACTTTAAAGAAAACCATCTCATTCTACTTTCAAAAAGATCATGAATATTTCAGGTAGGCTCATTGCCAATCTAAGCAGTAAATGATTTTATAACTGTATTACCTTAAATCTAGAAATTTCATTGTTTTGGAAATATTACTTAACATTATTTTTTTCATTGAATTAAAATTGTTACCCATTCACAATGTGAACTGTCACGCTGTCAGACTTAGTATTTTGATATAAAATGTTTAGCACTGCAGCTCTCTTACAGTTGAGAATTAAACAAATAAATAATATGAAGAGACAAATACTTGAGTCACATTCATCTCAAAGGGATTTAAATTTTGGTACGTTCAAGTTAAAAGCATCATAAACGGCAAATAATTATGAAGGTATAAAAGATTCACAGTTTTCATTTTGTTTTTTATTTGAGGATTGTTCAGAATTTAAATTTAATAAAGGCGCGGAATTTATTTGCGCATTATTTTTCGTTGCTCGAAGACATGTCAGGTTCTGTAGCTGATAAAGGTGCGTAAGGATTTTACATTTTCTCGTATAGGTTTTATTCGATTTCTTGTCTTTAAATTTCCCAGAATCTAATAAAAGCACGAAATATTATGGGTATTATTTGATATATTATTTTCTGCGGATTAATCCTACATAGGTTTTTCGGATTCTGCACTCAATAAAGGCAAAGCAGAACTGAGACGTGAATAGGATCTATTGCATTTTTTTAATAGTTTAATGGATTAATTCATGTTTAAATGTATTTCCTACTAAGCCTAATAAATATTAAAAAGTATTCATGATACAAAACTACATATGATTGGAAAATTTTCGAAATTTACTAGACCAATTACACGTACCCACAAGTATAATTTTCTATCAATGAGAACTGCTTACTTTTTCATTTATAATCATTATTATTTTGTAATTACAAATAGTATTGGGCAAAAACAAGTAATTTAAGCAAAGAGTTAATCATTTTAGAAAACTAATGACTCATACGTTTACCTGTTTTTTAAAAGGTGGAAAAAGTTTAGACCCGATATAACTTGAATAATACTAGCAAGCAAGAAAAAGAAATGTGCTGTTGCATAAGTGGCAGGCTACTGTTTTAAATAAACAAATAAAAAAATTTAAATCATAATTTTTTTTCTTTAATGACTGAGTGAAGATGAATGTTTTTAAACAATTAATTTCTGAAAAAAAATTCTCTGGTATCTAGTCATTGCAATTTTTCATCAAAAAAGGCCATTTTCTTTTCCGTTTTTTTTAAATTTGATAATTCAAATATAATATTTTGAGAGAAAGAAAATTATTGAATGGAGAGACATGCATTGTTAGTTAGTCATTTTTTTGCGCAAAAGAAGGTTATACCTCGTTTAACACCTGATCAAAAGTAAAAATCTGTTTAAAAATTTCGGTAGAATGCTGTGTGTATAAGATATTCAACATGGTTTTTAAGTGGATTGTCTCCAATTAAATTCGATAACTCAGGATATTCACTGCTAAAATATCGTTTTCTTTTCATTTTAAAATTGGAACACTGGTTCAAGAGATGGTTGGTCTCTACAAGGATGGAAGAGATCTCTACAACTGGCCCAAATAGGCGCTGGTTCGTTAAGTAAAAGGAGTGTGTGTTAATTTTGTGTGGCCAAGATATACATTGTAAAAATTCCTACTGCTTATTCTTAGTTAGCTTAATAATTACTATAATAGTTACCATTCTATGATATGTTATTCTCAACGAATACTATGGGAATTTTTTAAGTTTCTATTTAATAAAAAAAAATTAGTTTCCTTGAATGGCGAAATCAAATTAATCCAGCCTTACCGGACTTATTGAAGTACAGGATTAAAGATTAGAAACGGTAGCGTATCGAGAGGTTTCAATAGTATGATTATTTTCTCGAGAAACGCATCTGGCAACCCAAAAAAGTTTTGTAGTATAGGAGAGTTAGTTTGTAACTTTTATAACTCTGTTTTAAGTGTATTCTTTGCATAACTGAACTTCAATTTTCGTATTTAATTCATTTAATGAGATCTCGCAAGTGGATATTTGACGTCTGTGATTTAAAATAATTTCTACGACTTCCATTAGAAAAACTGTACTATTAATACAACAATGCGAAATAAGCCTACTACGAAATTTTGCCTGGATATAACTAAGGGGAACAATGATGCAAGTAACTTGTAAGATTTGAAAAAAAGAGAGAACACATCATGTCTTTGTTACTGCTTGCAATAATTTTGCAACTGAGATTTGGATGATCTTCGAGTTTTTGAACGAAACACAAGACACAAGAACGAAAAAAAAAAAAAAAAAAGAAGATAGCCGAAGAAAAAAATTCATAAACTTATGATTTTTTCTTCTTATTTTGTTTGATCTTGTTTATCTTTTTAATTATTTGTGTGACCAGGAAAAACTAATTGATACAAAACTGTTTTGAATTATAAATAGTTACAAAACTACGTTTTAAAAATAAAATGCAAATGCGTGGATATGAATTTCAAGGTGCAACTTTAAAATAGAGATAATAAGTAACGCGATGTTTGATTCTAAAATTGCATGAATGCGAATGATGATGCTTGACTCTGAAATTTGGGTAAAGGTGAATCACGATGTTTAGAATTTTAAGTCCGTGAATATCAAATGTGATGTGCAGTTTTAAAACAAGTGAATGCTAGTCACGTTTTATTTTTAACTCACGCGTATAGGAATGGTTATGTGTGATTTTTAAACCACCTCGTGAATGCGAATAACGAGGTAGGATTTTTAAATCATGTGAATACTATTATGCGAGTCGCGATGTGGTATTTATAAATCGTATGCATAAGCTGCAGATTACTTGTATACGAAATGCGTTTGATGTGACGGGATCATTTGCGCGACTAGCAAATCGAGATTAAATTTCGGTGAGTAATTTCTAAAGAGAGACAAAATGAATAGCAAAGAATAAGATTTGTGAACATGGTGAAGTAATGAATCCTAAATTATGTAAATATTTATCGTAAAACACGATGGCAATTCATAAATCACTTTAATTTAAATAACGATGTTTGCTTCGAAAAAACCGTTACGAAATTCCGAAAGTGAAGCTTTTCAGCACAATGGGAAAAAAAAAAATTCTTTAAATCAATCGTATTGGGGAAGTAGAAAAATTCGCTTTTTCTTTTCATTAAAAATAATTTTTTCATTAAAAGCTAATTAGCATTTCTTAAGTAAGCGCTGGCATGAAGAAATCGCGTTGTCGTAAATAAGGAAAAACGGGCCAAAGATGATAAATTTTTAATTTTTTTTCTTACGTTTTTTTTTTTTTTAATATAAGAAGGAAAAACTCATTCCTGCTGAAATTACTAGATTTTAGAGAATGAAATCGAAAAAGATAGAATATTTTATTCAGATTATATCATTCTCTTTGTTAATAAGTAAGAAGGTGTGATGAATGCAATAAAAGAGATTGATCACTTACACAAAGAGAAACTTTTTGCAGAATCTCAAGTCAATTTCGTAATTGAGGTTAATTTTGATTTCGCTGCATTTTTTCAGTTTTTGGTATCTATGTATCGCAGAAAAGTAAAGAAAGAAAATAGTATTTTTATTTTTTTAAACTGCTAAATATTAGAAATAGAAAGTTTTATCGCACTTTGTTGCAATTCGATCATCCCAGCCACTGTTACGGAAACTAAATATGGAATCAAATCAAAAATATCTATCAAAAATATCTAAGTTTTGAAACTTTTTAAAAAAATATGATCCATAATATATATTTTTTGTAAGATTTCAAAATACTCCATAATTTCATATTTAGAAAATTTAGTCAATATAAAAAATAAATGCATAGTTAATAAAATATTTTGTTAAATAAAATTTTCCTTCAGTTTTCTTCCTAGTTAAGAATTTCGAACTAGCGAAAGCTTGAAAGTGATAACTTTTCACAAAAATATAACGATCGATTAAATAAAAATAGCACATTGTTTTGCACAACGTAAAAGGCATTTAAAACCGGCAATAACATAAATTAACTAATAATTTTTATTCAGCATCTCAAAGTCCTTAAGGAACATAAATTTATTTAGTAGAAGGGGGGGGGGGCACAGTAACTAAATACAGTAATATTCAATACAATAATTAGTATTTAAGAACACTGAAATTTCTTTGTAAAATTTAATTGATCTCGTGGAATTAAGTGTTTTTTTCCTTTTTATCATTTGTATTGATATCCCGATTTGTATTTGATATCCTGTTTTACTGAAAGACTATAAATTTTTCCTCACGACGTTTCCTTTTGGAAATCACTGGCTTAGTGAAACGTGAAATAGACGTTTTCTTGACGCATTAGGAAATATTTTTCTTCCGAAAATTTAAAAATGTACTTTTTACTTCTTACATTGAATTTTAATTTGTTTGATAAGTGATAATTTACTCGGAGAGCTAAGTTATTAAGCTGCGGAGCAAATTTATCCAGCATTTTTGTACGTAATAGTAATATAGTCATATTCTATCTAACCATCGATTTATTTTTATATTTTGACGACCATAGTTGGGAAATTAATTCAGTAGTCAAAAGAAGTTTGTCATTCAGCTTAAAAACTAAAGTTAAAACTTTATCTATCCAGGCAGTTGTGAAAATTTTGATTCGGCGGCTTGTAGCTGTCTGGAAACGATTGAAATTATCATAATAAAAAGTACGAAGCTCTAATATTAAAAAATAGTAAACTCTAAAATTTACGTGCCATTAGCTCGTCGAAAAAGTAATACAACGAAGCACGAAGACACGAAAAACAATTCGAATAATGAAGCATAATAATTTTTACCCTTTTTGAAAAGCTGAGTAAATTTAAATGTTGGAATTTAAATATTTGATTGAAATCTGTTGAATAGGAAATAAATATTCAACAATTCTGCATTTTCAATTCCCAAAGAACCCAAGACTTATTGTAAAGGTAGCAGAGTAGTAAACTTAGAAGGTAGTAAATTGAAAAGGTAAAGGTAGTAAACTTCAAACAATATAATTTTTTTTTAAATCTCTACATTAATAAAAAATCGAAAGAGCAGTTCAACTTTTATCTGCGATATCGAAAACTTAGAAACTCGACATTTTGAAAGCGTGTAGACAAGCTGTTCGATGGATTGAAGTATTATCAGTTAAACTTGTAGCGAAAAATATCATGTGCGATGCTCTACAGCCCACAAAAACGCAATTAAGCAGTTGAAGTTTGTCGAGCTGTAAGAGCCATTTGGTGCATGATAATTTAACATGAGCTTTTTTTTCTTCTTCAAAATTCCAATTTGTTCCAAAGTTATTGCTATTTTATTTGTATTTTCTTTCATTTTTTCCATCTTTTACATAATGGTGAAAACAGTGTAGTGTTAAACATGAAGCATTAGAACCCAGTGTTTAACCTTTAGTGCTCACAACATATCTAATTTGAAAAACTTAAATAAGGCATGAATTTTTTGTTTCTATGCTCTTTACAAGCTAACATAACATGCAAACGTGACAAGCAAGCTTTTAGGAGAAATGAAAGTCATGATGGGCCAAATTAATGTCTTATTAATAATGACAAGAAAAAAAAGGGATGAATAATAACTTACCGATTTCAATCAGAGTTATTAACTTCACCAATTAATATAACTTTTCGTTTTATTATTGACCAGTAAAATAATCAATTCTATATAGTCATGAAATAAAATGAGAATTTTGAAGTCTTATTGTCTACAGCCTTCTTATAGATAACACAATTAGTTTAATTAAGAAAATATATAATTGAAATTTAGAAAAAAATCTCCAATTGTGCGCAAAAAGAAAGGGTGGAAATCATTTAGCAATATACGAGTCAAAGTCAGTTATGTCAAAATTGGAATGCATTTTAGAGTTGCTTGAATGCCAATGGTGAAGGTGATTCACGATGTTTAGCATTTAAAGGGCATGAATATAAATTGTGAAGTGCAATTTAAAACACTTGAATCATGTTTTATTTTTAACTCACTAATACAGGAATCGTTATATTTGGTTTTTAAACCACCGCATGAATGCGAATAGCGATGTGGGATTTATAAATCGCGTGCCTAAACTGCATATTATTTATATATGAAATGGGTTTGATACGAGGGTTCGCATGTGCGACTAGCAAATCGAGATTAAATTTCGGACAATAATTTCTAAATAGAGACAAAATGAATAGCAAAAGTAAAAAATAATAATGTTCGGGACACAAGTGAGGCAGTGAGTCATAAATAACGTGAATAGTAATCACGAATCACTTTAATAAAAATCACGATGTTTACTTCATAAATCACGTTAAGACGAATTTTAATGCGAATTGTTTCAAAACGCTATGTTTAAATTGCAAGTGTAATGCTACTCATTCGACGACTCTGGATCGCAACTGTGATTAGTATATTGAAATTAAATTACGAAGCACGATGAATAAATCGGGTCAAAATGAATTACAAAAATTAAGATTCGAAAAACCTGTCATTAATCACGTATATCTTAATCGTAAATCACGGAGGTGATTCCACTTCCCAAGCTGCAATAACTTCGTAAATTGTGAAAATGAGATTCGTAATTCAAACGGAATAAAAGCGAATCTGAAGAACTAAGTTTCGTTTAGCGATAAAATTAAGCGTAGAAAATTGAACAAAAACGATAAAACCATAAATCTCCCTTATTAACGAAAGTAAAATAAGAAATATCAAGAATAAATTGAACACAAAGATTTTAAAATTCGAATGAGCTATCGAGTGAAAACGAAAGTTATATATGTATTTAAAAGAAGAAAAAGGTTCATTAAGAAAATTCGCCAGTGAAGCTTTTTAGCAAAAAAAAAAAAAAAAGAAAGAAATTCTTCAAATTAGACCTTTTGGGAAAGTGGAAAAATTTGCTTTTTCTTTTCATACCTTAGCTTTTAAGTAATTGCCGGCATCAAGAAATCGCGTTGTAGTAAATAAAGAAAAGCAGGTTGAAGAAGATAAATTTTTTTTTTTCAAAAAATATATAAGGAGGAAAAAAAACTCATCCCTGCTCAAATGAATGAATTTTAGAAAATGAAATGAAAAGAATATTTTATCAGATTATAGTCATTCTTCTCTTTGTTAAGAATGTGTGATGAATGCAATAAAAAGAGTTAGAACTACGAGTTTGAAGTTAACTTAGATTTTGTTACATTTTTGCAGTTTTTGGACAATATATCTCAGAAAAAATTTTTGAAAAAATAATGTTTCTTATTTATTTTTTTAACCGCTAAATTTTGAAAAAGGTACGTTTTTAGACACTTTGTCTCAACTCTATCAACCCGGTCACTGTTACAGCTACTAAATAATATGGAATATTATATATATATATATATATATATATATATATATATATATATATATATATATATATATATATATATATATATATATATGTTACGGACGGGGAGTGTCGATGAAGCTTCAAAGCAGTCTAGGGTTGCATTTTAAAGCTTTTATTGTGACAAAAAACACTTAAATGGCAGTACAAAATAATTAGAGCTGGAACATCTTAATGAGCTCGCTCCCCGTAGCCGTTCAGTGAGAGAATGTAAGGGAGTCTGCTTACTCACAGGTGGCGCTGCATGGCGTATGCAACACTCTGTCATCCTGACTTAGTCGGTCTCCGACTAATTGCTTCAAAGGTAAATATTAAACATTATTAAAGGTAATAAACATAAATATTGATGACAGAAATATTTTGACAATTCAATTGAAATATAAAACAATAAATTTATGAAAATTTAAATCTTAACTAATCTTAAATAAGTAATAAAAAGATATTTTCAAATATATAAATCCACAAATTTTTTTTTTTTTTTCACTTCTGAAAAATACGATCAATATGAATATATAGATCATTAAAATAGAAATTTGTCATTATATTCAGTTAAATATGTTCAATTAATTTTTGATTTATGCAATAAAATCCAAAATGAAAATAAATTTTTAAAAAAATCGAAAGTCTGTGTAAAAGTTCTTGCACAGTTAAAAAGTTCATATGAAAAAAAAGAAAAAAAGTTTATGGATCTTCCCATGGTTTCATTAAGTCCGCTGACGTGGATGTGACAGTTGGTCCTTCTCCTATACCGATCTTGTGAACATCATATCTATCGTTGGGTCTGATTTTTGTCACTGTGTATGGACCGAAAAATTTTGGTCGAAGTTTCAAACCTGTCCCGAATTGGGTTCGTTTGATGGCAACTCTGTCGTGGAGCTTATACTTCGTTGCTGTCTTTCGTCTAGTATTATAATTGTGCTTGGTTTTTTCTTGCATCTCAAGTATATTGCTTTTTGCTTCTTTTCGCATTTGTTGTTGATTTTCAAGTAAAATATGTATGTGCTCTTCTTCGAGGATTTTCTTGATGTGCAGGTCTTCTTTATTTCTCATCTTAACTCCTGTTAAGAGCTCGAAGGGTGTAAACTTTGTTGTTGAAGAAACAGTGCTGTTGATTACACGTTGGACTGCTGGTACATGCTTGAACCATTTGCTGGGGTTGTCAAGGGATAACTTGGTGATGACTGAGATTATCGTTGCATGAAATTTTTCCACCTGTCCATTCCCACGAGGTTGACCTGTGGTGATTGTGACATGATCAATTTGTTCGTCTTCACAGTACTTTTTGAATTCTATTGAGGTGAATGCGGATCCTTTATCTGATATGATTCTTCTTGGATTTCCAAAAGTAATTTGTTGCAGTTGTAGTTTTTCCAAGGCATCTTTAGCTGATGTTGACTTGACTGGATAAATCCATAAGAATTTGGTGAAAGCATCGACGACGGTGTAAATGTATTTATAATTCTTATGCGTACTGGGTAAGGGACCTTGAAAATCTATGTGGTATGTATCAAGAGGAATGTCTCCTTTTGGGATGGGATGTAAGAAACCTTCTTGTTTTCCTACTTTACGTGATGAGAGTATACATGGAATGCAATTGGAAATTACGTTTTCAACAGTCTTTCGCATGTTTGGAAAATAGAATTGTTGTTTTAGCAAATTTTCCGTTTTAATTATGCCAAAATGTCCTTTAGAATGTTCAAGTTGTACAATTTGTTTTTGCATGTCAAGTGGAACTACCAAAAGTTCTTGATCATTGACTATTTTGTAAAGCACATTGTTTTTTAATGTATAATCAGGTGCTGAAGAATTATTAATTAGTTGCTTTATACTTGCTGTAAACTCATCATTGATTTGTGCTTCTCTGATTTTCTGTGTTGTTTCGTTGTATTGTATTACCATAACTGGATAACGGCTAAGAGCATCTACATGTTGCATTCGTTTACCTGGCCGATGAAGTATTTCGTAATCAAAATCTTCTAAGAAGAGTGCCCATCGTGCTATTTTGGGTGGTAGATCTTTTTTGGTCATTGTCTTTTGAAACGCCTGGCAATCTGTATATATTTGGAATTTTGTGCCTATTAGATAGTGTCTAAATTTTTTTAATGCTGTAACTATCGCTAAAACTTCTAATTCGTAGCTGGAATATTTCTCTTCTTGGGGTGAAGTTTTACGACTCATGTATTGTATGGGATGGAAATTGTTTTCAGAGTCCTTTTGAAGGAGTATAGCACCAAATCCTTTAGCACTGGCATCACAGTGGAGTTGTAATGGAGTACCTTGCTGATATAGATGTAAAACAGGTTCAGATGATAAAATTTGTTTCAGAGAAATGAAAGCTTGTTTCTGTGCAAGGCCAAAAATAAATTTGACTTTGTCTCGTAAAAGGTCGCTTAAAGGTCTTGCAATTAGTGCATAGTCTTTAATAAATTTTCTAAAGTATCCGGTTAGTCCTAAAAATGATTGAACATGTTGAGTTGTTTTGGGTTCTGGAAAGTTCATGACGGCGGTTGTCTTAGTTGCTGAAGGGCGAATGGTGTTTTGCTCAATAATATGTCCAAGAAAGGTTATCCTACGTTGTAGAAAATTGCACTTTTTGAAATTAAATTCGACACCATAACTAGAAGCTACTTCAAATACTTTTTTGAGTTTTACAATTCCTTCACTCTTATTTTTAGAAGGCACTATGATATCGTCCATATAAATTATAACAGTACCATCATTTAAAAGATCTTTAAAAATAATTTGAATGTATTTTTGGAATACTGAGGGAGAGTTACACAAGCCAAAAGGAACTTTGTTAAATTCGTATTGTCCAGTTGGTGTTACGAAGCTGGTAAATTTGCGACTGTCAGGTTCAATTGAAACATGGAAATAACCGTTCCTAAGGTCAAGGTTGGAAAATAACACTCCTCCTTGAAGTCTATCGAAAATGTCATCAATGAGTGGTAATGGGAATCTCTGTTTAATTGTTTTGGAATTAAGAGCGCGATAATCTACGCATATTCTTGTTGACTGATCTTTTTTCTTAACAAGAACCAAAGGTGCGGCGTAATCGGACGAACTTTCAGAAATAATTCCATCAGTAAGCCATTGATCAATTTGGTTTTCAACGATAATTTTTTCTGTTTGGCCTAGCCTTCTTGGTCGTAACGCGATAGGTTTATCGTCAGAAAGAATTATTTTCATTTGTAAGTTGGTATCTTTAATTTTGTTTGGCTTATAAGATTTAATAAGTTGTTCGATTTCAGTACGCTTATCGGATTCTAAATGAGATAAATCAACATCGGTGTAAACTATATTTATATTAGATAAACAATAGTCTGTATTTTCAATAAACGCATTTTTAATCTCTTTATTTTCCGGATTTGAAGAATTAAAATCGTTTGTTTCTGTTTCGGCTGACGAAAAAATATCAGTTTCGGTTTGTTTGTTTACATCGGAAAGAGCACGGTGAACATTGGATGTGACGCAGCGATCACGTGTTTCGGTAGTATCCGCTTTCCTATTAGATGCAGACGTCATTGAATCAAACTCATTTATTTGTTTGTCAAATAAATTTTGAGTAGAAGTACTTTTGCATTCGCATAACAAATTTTCGGTTTCAGTTTGAAAAGGGAGTGGTTCATTATTATTCTCTATCTCAAAGAAAGACTGACCTTCGTCTAACTGACGCGACTGTAATGCGTCATTGTCGGATCTATTTTTAGAAACTGGGGGAGAAAAATTATCGTTTTCTGTATTGGAAATGAAAGAATTTTGATTTTCTTTTTTAGACATTGAGTTTAATTCGAAAATATTTTGTTGTTCGTTTTTAGGCAAAGGAAATTTAGTTTTAGAATAAGGAGAAATCATGTTTTCTTTTGAAATTCGATCATATTCTTTTTTTGCTTCATTTAAATCATCCAAAATATTTGGGGGAATTATTAAATCACAATAAAGATTTTTACAAACAGCTGCCGTTACTGTTATGGGATTTTCACGAAAGCTTGGAAGCGCTAATTTTATTTTTGAAAGTTCAGCTTGTACTTCATTTCCGAAAGCACAAGTTAATTGAACAGTTCCGACACTTTTAGTTTTGGAGGGAATTAAGTGTTCTCGTACGCAAATAATATTGGCTCCCGAATCAACTAACGATTGAACAACTAGTTTATCATTAACGAAAATTTTTTCATATTGTAATTCATGCTTAGACTCATTAAATATTTTAGCTTCGACTTTGCAAACAGGATCTCGATTTGAGTTAAATCTACGATTTGAATTAGTTTCGTTTCTGTGAAAGCTTTCGCGCGGATTATTTCGTGATGGGTTTTCTGTATAATTTCTCTCATATGAATTACGATTAGAGCTTTGAAATGAGTTATTTTTTTGCTTGTACTCGAACGGTTGTTGACGGTAGTGTTTTATTTCGGCTAAAGATTTCCGTTTCGAAACAAAGTATACATCGCATTCTTTCGCTAGTTCAGTTGGTTTAAACCAAGTTTCGTTTTGGCGTATCGCAATATGTTGTTGCGTTTCACGATCGAGGGTAGAAAACAATTTATCGGCTATCATTAATTCGCACAAGCTTTTATAATCATTAACGTTACGAAGGTTACAATAGTATTCAAAAGAGCTTGTCAATCTTGACGAAAATTGTACGTGTGATTCATTAGGTAATCGTTGAGCTCTTCGGAAATTAATTAAGCATTCCTGGGGTGTTGGCTGAAATTCTCGTAATATAATATTTTTAACTTTTTCGTAATCTTGGAGTTCGTTTTCCGAAATGTAAAGTAAAATACTATTCGCTTTTTCACCGAGAATATTTATTAATATTTCTGATTTGAATTCTGGCGGAACATTTTTGGTGGTAAACGCGCGTTCTAAAGAATGAAAGAATAAGTTAAAATTTTCGGGTTTAGTAGGAATCGGCATACTAAGAGTTTTAACTGATTTAATTAGACTTTCTAGATCTGAAGATGATGTTGTAATTATCGCGTTTGTGTTTTCGGAATTATTTTGATTTGAGCCGGAGTTAATTGATGCTAATTCGATTTCTTTTTCGATTTGAGCTAACTTGATTTTTTCTTTTTCGCATTGTTCTGCTTCTTTTCTCGATTGTTCTGCCTCTTTTCTTTCTTCGACGATTAAATAAATCATATCTTTAACAAATTCTGGTTCATTTTTGAACGTATCAGTTTTTTCTATAAGTTCTTTTAAACAAATAATAGTAGCATTTTCTGGAATATCTATTCCTAATTCCTTAACGGTATTAATTAAATCTTCTTTTTTAGTATTTCGATACATATTTGATAATAAAAAGGATTGATCCTACCTTGTTTGAAGATATCGGTGTTTGTTGATATAAGTATTCACTACTGTTTCACTACGATGCTACGACTTTTATCGTTGTTGACGTTGAATGCCGTGACTTATGTAGAAGAGAAGTATCGATTTCTTAATTCGTTGAATGTTGATGTAGAGAGATTCCTTAATTGTGGACGGGAAATTGGTCACACAGGTGGTTGAATTGGCTTTGTTGTAGAACGTAGTTGTGGAAGATATTTCTTTAGACACTTAGGCGGGGAAATTGGCCTCTTGAGTTGTTGATTTTTCGCTGTAGAAGATATTTAGATCTGGAAATATATCATAGGCGGTGGAATTGGCCTTTTGAAGTTGAACAGTTGTCAGCAATAGTTCGATGTTTTCAAAGCGGGAAATTGGCTTTTCAGTATAGGCGGGAGAATTGGCCTTTTGTAGTTGAATATTTTTCAGCAATAGTTCGATGTTTTCAAAGCAGGAAATTGGCTTTTCAGTATAGGCGGGAGAATTGGCCTTTTGTAGTTGAATATTTTTCAGCAATAGTTCGTTGTTTTCAAAGCGGGAAATTGGCTTTTCAGTTCAGGCGGGAAAATTGGCCTTCGTAGATAAAATTGATCGAAGATATTTTGAATTATGCGGCGGGGTTATTGGCCGACTTATGAAGTAGAGTTATTGCGCCATTTTGTTTGGGCGGCTATCGCTTTCAATTTTAAGCATCAGGTTCCGATGACCGGGTAGAGCCCCCATGTTACGGACGGGGAGTGTCGATGAAGCTTCAAAGCAGTCTAGGGTTGCATTTTAAAGCTTTTATTGTGACAAAAAACACTTAAATGGCAGTACAAAATAATTAGAGCTGGAACATCTTAATGAGCTCGCTCCCCGTAGCCGTTCAGTGAGAGAATGTAAGGGAGTCTGCTTACTCACAGGTGGCGCTGCATGGCGTATGCAACATATATATATATATATATATATATATATATATAAAGTTCTTTTGCTTTTCTACTGTATAATAAGAAAAGAGTAAAAGGGGGGAAAGACTAGATTTTTCTTTTTTTCTTTTTTTCAAAATAAATTTCTTTCTTCTATCAAAGCGTTTATGTTTGTTTTTATTTACTGTTTAATTAGTAGGAAAAAAAAACTATCATAAATTTGTTGCAGTTAAAATTTTATAGCTATTGACAGTTAAGGAAAAGAAAAAAGTAATTTTAAGCATATTGTTGCGGAATCTCTTTAAAACTGTAATTTTTATTACTCAATCTTAAGACCGTCATCCTAACAATGAAATCGCAATAATTGTGGATAAATTGCAATAATTTCTCTTTATCTATCTATCTATCGATCTATCAATAACTAATCTATATCTCTCTCTATCTAAAGTTTGAATTTTATTCCTTATTTTTTAATTCACTTTGACCTTGTGTATAATTTGGTATTTATTTAACTATCATACTAATTTTGTTTAAATAGTTTTCAGCATGTTCTGTTTCTAAGCAGACAGATTTCTTAAGAGAATATAGATCTTATGGTATATTTTATCGAGGTTTCCCAGAATTCTGTGCAAAATATGTCCTGCAGTTATTTCATCTTGATCGATAGATGAAATATGCGTATTTCCAAAACTAAAAATATGGTTACTTTTCTTCTAAATATGGTTGCGTCGAACATAAATGAGTGTCATCTGGACACGAGATACCCGGTAAAATTGGCGAGGTACCCAGCACCGGGTCTAAAAACTGTTCCAGGTACTAAATACCGGGTAATAAAACTTTTCACAGGTCATTTTAAAGAAAATGTGACAGAAGTACCTGACTTGCCTACAGTATAACCATTCGTTATAAAAATGATAAGTGTAACGATGTAGACACAGTACGATGAACAGAACAGAAAAATACTAAGACAGAAATATACTAGAAATAGTTTAGATTTGAAGCAACTTTTTACTGACAATCACTGAAATACTACTCCAACAAAACATGAAATATCTTAGTCGTCTTTGCTACAAGACATTAGCGGATGCTAAAATATTTAAATTCGATAAAAGAATCATCTAATACTTATTTATGAGTTGAAACTGATAATTCGGTTTTATTTAAATCTTTTTTTTTAATAAAAAAGATAAAATTTTGAATTTGGGTGAGTGAATAAAAAGGAGGGAAGGGATAAATAAGCAGAGGTGAATAAGTGAGCTAAGCAGGTTTTCCTATTTTCAACAACGCGGATTTCTTTAAATTTTTTCATAATGTAAATGTTTTCTCCGGTGAAATTCTTTGTAATTGTTGCTATTTTTATGAATAATGTGCGATTTTTATCTTTGTCTCTTCTTTAAACAAGATTATGAAAAATATTAACTCAAACTATTCAATTACATATTACAACATATCGCATTAACATTACATATCGTTAATATTAAATATTATTATAAAATATATAGTCCAGAACAACGTGAACTGAATTGAAAATCTGAATTATTGAATATTTATTTCCTGGGAAATATTCAATCTTAAGATGCAAGTCCCTTGCATCTTAACACTCAAGTCTTTTAACATTTAAGTCTTTAATATCAAAGCTTTTAAACTGAAGCTTAAGAATTATGAAGATGGCTTGAAAAAACTCCATTTTGAATTTGAACTCAGATTTCAAGATTTCAGTGCCATTCAAACAGAATTAAAATTCTTATCATGCCTTTTAAAGTAAATTGTGAAAAAGTGAGATCAGATTTGCAGCTAGAATTGAGTTGCAATCAACCAATCCTCTGAAGCATTTGTTTTTAAATATGCCAAAGTTTGAGTTTTACAAATCATTACCGAAGGTTGCTTCCAAAATTTAATATCTCATGTCCAGAAAATCAATGTTATGTTTGCTCCATCCTATATATGTGAACAATTGTTTTCAACTACGAACCTTAGAAAAAATATCAGAAGTAGACTAACAGAAAAGCATTTAACCTCGTTCCTTAAAATAAGCACATCTCACTTCGAACCTCAATATAAAGAACTTTTGAAAATGAAATCGCAATTTCATTCATCTCATTAAATATTTATATTAATGCTTGTAAATCATTTTTTTTTCCTTTTAGAAGTTTTTAATCGGTTCACCAAACTATTTTTTTTCTCTATTTTTTGCCCTCGATCAAAAAAGTTTGCCCATCATCCCTGCCCATGCCCCCTGCCCATCATTCCAATTTTTTCAGTGTGCACATGCACAGAAAACCAAAGAATTTTTCATAATTTTGTATTGAATCGTTTTTGACAGCTAATGAAAGAAATGAGATTTGATGATCGTGGAAAGTTTTTATAGCATTTTTCAAAATAATTACTACTTAGCTACTTAGAATGCTGCTAAAAACAATTTACATTTTCAAGATAATCACTGGATTCGAATCATTGATCCAAATCGCATGCTTCGATCAGTAATTTGAATCACTATTCAAATCATGTAATTTTGATCAATATTTAAATCAAGTGAATTAAATCACTGACTTAAAGCGAATCATTCGAATAACTGATTCTTATGAAGTGATTCCTATCACTGATTCGAATTATACGATTCGGATCACCATTTGAATCAATTAATTCTGATCTGCGATTCAAATCATGTGATTCAAACACCGATTTGTATCACGTGATTCGGATCACAAGAAGTGATTCAAATCTCATTTTGAATCTAGCAACTTGGATCACTGATTCGAATACCTTGACATAAACGACTTCACATTTCAAATTACGTGATTCGAATCAAGTACTTCAAAAAAAAAAATCGGAATTTCAAAAAACTAGAAAAAAATTTATTTATCACTATTTTTCTTTTAACTAATATCGATCGAAAAAAATACATAATTCTTTCTCATTAATAAATTCTTTGAAGCAACTAAAATATACTTATTATATCTTTCGTATAATTATATTGTATATGCTGCTAATTGTTATAAAGATTTAACTATGGTACATTTTAAGAAATTACAAAAAAAATATTTTATTAATTTTTATTTATTTTTTATCTGAATTTCGCGAATTCTTTAATTGAAAAATCTTGAGCCCTTAATAATGAATCCGTAAGGATCTGTCTGGTTTTACAAGAAATTTTTAACTGCATATGACATAGCATCACTGTGAAACAAAACTAACTGAAATTTAAGAAATTCAATTAGTTTTGTTTGTTCTATTAGTTACTCAAAATTATTCGTTATAATTTAACTGCTAGTATCAAAATGTGATTTGAATCAGTAAGTGATTTGAATCAGTAAGGTATTCGAATCAGTGGTGCGAATCATAAGGTGGAGTGATTCTATAGATTTGAATCACTTAGATTATTCGTTTTGCCCATCTCTATTCAGAAGTTTTTGTACAAAAAAAAAATTTACTACTATCTGACCGATAATGCAAGTAAATATTAAAAATGAAATATTTTTATACCAAAACTCATTTATTGAATGATGATAGTAATTTTAAACTTAACTATTCAAAACTATTATTATTTTATAACAATGTATAAATAAAATGTATCAAAACGTTCTATCCGGAATATTTCAATTATTAGAAGCAGTAATAACTTTCTTAAACAAAGCAAGTTTTGTTTGGCAAATCCGAAGTTTCCGCAATTGAATAATTCCCCAAAAAAGAAAAGAAAAACTGTAGAGTTGCTCATTATTGCTTGTTTATCATAATAGTTTCAATCGTTTCAATAGACAGCTACAAGAAGTCAAATCAAAATTTTCGCAACTGCTTGGATAGCTAAATTTTAAGTTTTAACTTCAATTTAAAATTTCTTTTGACTACAAAATTAATTTCACTACTATATTCGTAAAAATATGAAAAATAAACCAATGATCAGATAGAATATGACTATATTGCTATTATGTAGGAAAATGCTGGATAAATTTAATACGTCTTCTATAACTTAGCTATCCGAGTAAAATTGATTTATTGTTATTTTTGTATTTAAACACTTATCAAACAAGTTGAAATTGAATTTAAAAAATTTAAAAGTACATTTTTAAATTTTGTCCATACAGAATAAACCTAATTTTATAGCAGCTGAAAGAAAATACTGTCGAACTTCTAATTAACGAACTTCCATTTTGCGAACTTCTCTATTTTGTGATTTTTTTTTCGATGAACAAAGAACATTTTGGAAATTTCTTCGTAAAATAACTTCCAAATAGCGAAGTGAATTTTCCATATAACGAACTTTTCTTTGAGATTCAATTTCCCTGTTTCCCAAAATATTTCAGAACATTTCGAACTTGTTAACACATTTTGTGGAGGAAATTACATTGAATATATTTTCGAAGTCACTTAACTTTTAGAGAAAGCAGTAAAATCCCTTTTTGTTTGAATTTCAAACGAAAAACTCAGACAAAATTTATCAGTGGTAATTGAACTTATGTGGTAATTGATCGCATGTGGTAATGCATGTTTAAAATTATAATTTCATACCTAAATTTAGCTTTTTTTTTTAGTTGAAAATGTATGTACTGGATAATGTTCTACTCTATTCTTGCTTTTCATTCGGATTTCTTTTATGGTTAAGATTTATAAAGAAAATAGTAGATTATCGTCTACAAAATAAAGGTGTATCTATTGCGATTTTAGTTATACCTATAGTGTTTATGAATTTAAAACCTGTTTTGTGTTATTTAAGTATTTCAAAAGGTGATTTTTTTCCTAACGAATTTTCAATATAACGAACTTATTATCGGGATTTAGCGATTTCGTTAAATAGAGGTCCGACTGTATATTTCTTAATACATCAACAACAAAAAAACATTGCGTGTCACAAACGCTTTAAATTCTAATAAATACTAAAATAAATACTAAAAAAGTTTTTAAAAAAATGTTCAAATTAAAGATAAAACGTACTCACCAAGAATAACTTTATCAAGAATAATTTCTTAAATAATTAATTAAATTAATAATTAACTAATTTAATAATAACTAATCGCTTTTTTATAATAGTCGCTTTGGAAAAATTCAAATTGAACTGAACGAGTACTATTTTGTAAATTATGAAAACAATTAAAGGGTTACCAGATTAAGTTTGAAAAACGCCAAATCTCAGAACACAACAACGCCAAATCACAAATTACGAGCGTACATTTATACTAGCGTAGTCAAGAGGAGAAAAAATAATTTTTGCAAAACTTTTGAAATATTCAATTAGGGACGCATTTTTTAAATTTTTTTAAAAAAAATGCATTCCTTTTTGAACAGTGTTGTGGTGACAATTTTTTCAGAAGGGGAACCTTAAAAACTCCAAACTTTCATCCAGACTTTTTTATTTCTTTTCTTTTTTTTTTTAAAGTGTTTTAGAAACTTATTAACTGCATTTAGGTGAATCTGTTTACCAAATTACAACCGTTATAAAGTAAGTTTTTTTCCAACTTAATTTAATTTTAAATACTATTTTAATGTTAAATAAAAATAAATTATCAATTATTACAAAATGTGAGCCTCTTATACGTAGTAAAAATGTTAAGACTAGGACTGGGCTATAAATCGATGTATCGAGACATATCGATTTAACGCATATATCGGCAAGACGATACAGCGACTTTCATTCAAGGCGAGTGCAAAACGATATAGCGAAATAAGACACGCAAGGATATAAGATAACGATATAGGGATAAAAGACTCTTCTCTTTACGTTCCGATGTCGACTCGCGCTGTGGAAGACGATGTTCGTTTCGTTATGTTGAAATGGCCTTGATGGTGAGCTGTAGAATCAGAGTTTTGAGAGCACATATCGTTATATCGCATGTTCCTTTTCGCACCTTTTAGCTTTTTTCTTCTTTGTCGCAACTTTTCTTGTAGATTATTTTCAGTGGAACTAACTTCGTGATCGCCGATGTTACCTCGTTCTGAAGGCAATCTATTATTGAAAAGAATATATAAAGAAGAGTTTCTTCATTAATTAGATAAGTTTTTTTTTTAAAAAAAACTTCTTTTTATCTTTAAATATGAAAATTATCGGCAATCTAATTTAGGCGCCCATAAAGAATTGAATTTATTAGGTTATTTTTTTACTTTCTTTAAATTTATTTAAAATTTTTTTGATGAAACTTCAAATAATTTAATGAGTTTTTATTACCGATTTTAAATTTATAAATCTTGTTGTTTTTATTTTTAGAAATAAAGTAAAAAAAAAAATTTTTTTTTTGTCGTTTGGATTTGAACATATATCAATCAACTTTGTTTATACAAAAAAAATTTGAAAGGTTTGCGTATTTTATTCATTTTTTAAAATCATTTAGCACTTCGTTTTATTAGAGAGTATAATAATTTTTTTTTTTAAAATATTCTTTTCATATTATTTGTTAATTAGCTAAATATATTATCGAATATCACAATTTTTTTATTTTTAAGAAATTAAATCTTACTTTGTTTTTCGTTCATTATTTAATTTAATTTAATTATTTATCTGAAATGATAAGGTCCCGCAGTGGACTGATCTTTAAGACACGGTTTCCTGCAGATCACCGAAGTCAAGCATCACTGGCTGCGGTCAGTGTGCGGGTGAGTGACCACTTGGATCAGTCTGCGTAGGGACCGAGGGTGTGCGGTATCGGTCCTCGTTAAACTGTGCTACCGTAAAGTGCTCGACTTCGCTTACAGGTCATCGAGCTACCGAAGCGGGGGTGCCATCCCATCTGCAGAGGATCAAAATTGTGATGGCATGTCTTCGGATCATCCTCAGGGATGTTTCCCAGACCGTCGCCAACAGCCCATTGTGCAGCTCTAGTGTGACGTAAATGAACTATAATAACTGAAATGATAATAATAAAAAATAGTGTTTCAAAAGCGTTTTTTTCTTCTTTTTTCTAAAATTTATTTAGCACTTTGTTTTAAACATACAAATAATTTTTAACGTTTCATTTAGAAATTGAACATTACGATCGAACTTAATAATGATGAAATTATTTATGCATTAGTACAAGAAAATATTAATTTGTAAAAAACGCTTTAAAAAAAATTTTTAACACTTTGTTTTACGCGTATTATGAATTTCTAAACAAACATTTCAACAAATATTTTAAGTAAGATTTGTACATTGTTGTCAATTTATTTAATATCTTTCTTAAGCAAAACATATATATCGTCAAATTTATAAATTGATTTAAATCAATCTGAGTATGAAGTTTTGATAGAAATCTGACTTTCTGTGCCTCACAAGCAAATGAAATTCAAAAATACTATATCGCGATACATCGCTATGTCACGATGCAAAACTGACGATGCATCACGATATATAATTTCTAATATCGCCCAGTCCTAGTTAAGACATACGTATTTAAAATAATTCTCGGAACTAATATTTTGCTTGTTTTTAAAAAAAAAAATGTGCTTTATGGTTCTGATAGTTTTATTGAAGTGAAAAAAAAGTCATTATCAATCTTAATTTAAAATTATGGTTTCGGTTTTTTCATGTCAAATATGCGATTTTTGACTAAAAGCATTAGGTCTGTGAACTTTTCATTTAGGATCCAGTTAAAAAAACGTGTTTAAAAAAATGGATTAAAAAAAACGGCTTTTTCAACAACTGAACGAATAATTTCGTACTTATGCTTTTTTAAGCACTAAGCATAATCAATGTGGACAAAATCCCAGTCAGGATAGCTAGGTAAATTACAGTTGCAATTTTTTAAGCGATTTGCTCGAGTTCAGCACACTAAACAATTAAGTTGTTTTTATAAAACTAAATTCGTCTTTAAAGTCAAATCAATATCGTTATCATTAATTTATAAGAATCGGTAAAAGATTCTAAAAAACATCTGTTATCTTTGAAAACCTTTTCAAAAAAGACTAGTCCCGTAGTGGACTGATCGTAAAGGAGCACCCAATGGAGCACCGCAGTCAAGCATCACTGGCTGCGGTCAGCTAGCGGGTGGGTGACCACTTTGATCCTTCTGCGTAGGGACTGAAGGTCAGCTTTGTCGGTCATCATTAAACTGTTCTACCGTAAAGTGCTCGACCTCGCAAGCAGGTCGTTGGCCTACCAAAGCAGGGGAGTCATCCCCTCGGTATGGAATCAAAATTGGCATGGCATGTCTTCGGATCATCCTCAGGGATGATTCCCACACTGTTGCCAATAATCCATTGTGCAGCTCTAGTGCGACGTAAATGAAGTACCTACCCACCTACCAAAAAAGACGATTGTATTAAAATGCACTATAATGATTTATGCTAATGGTCATCATAATCATTATAGTTGGCCAGACAGCCCAATGTGAGCCAATGTCTTCCTCAGGAGATTTCTCCATGACGGTTTTCGATTTATCTTTGATCTCCAATTCTTTTCATTAATTTCGAGAAAATCAGACTCCACTGAGTCAGCCTATTTCAACAGCGGCCTTTCCCGCTTTCTTGTTCCAGTGGGTCTAAAAAGCAGTCTAATCGACTTCACATTTCATTATGATTATCCACGGTCTTTTTTAAATTGTTTAAAATTTTTAAAAAGTGTCCGTAAGTTGATTGTTGTTGTTAATTTACGTCGCACTAGAGCTGCACAATGGGCTATTGGCGATGGTCTGGGAAACATCCCGCAGGATGATCCGAAGACATGCCATCACAATTTTGATCCTCTGCGGAGGGGATGGCACCCCTGCTTCGGTAGCTCGATGACCTGTAAGCGAAGTCGAGCACTTTACGGTAGCACAGCTTAACGAGGACCAATACCGCACTCCCTCGGTCCCTACGCAGACTGATCCAAGTGGTCACCCACCCGCACACTGACCGTAGCCAGTGATGCTTGACTTCGGTGATCTGCTGGGAACCGTGTCTTAACGATCAGTCCACTGCGGGACGTCCGTAAGTTGAAAAGAAGTAACCATTGCAAAAAATGGCCAGTAGCAACATTTCATAATTTTGACTTATACTAACAATTAGCTTACAATATTCAAAAACGTACTTTTTTTTAATTAAAACATTTTCTTATCAACGACTATGGATATGTTTGACTATTTTGAAGCGTCGACCCAATTCTGAGTTTACGACTATCAACTCAGCAGCCTTATAATTTTGAACCCAACAACGAAGACACAGTATCAAGTATTGGGCGAAACTACCCTTGGTGAAAGACTTTTAGATGGAACTAAGCCGCATTTTCGTTACATGGAGAGGAAAACCACGAAAACATACTACGGTTAACAAGTCGGGAAGAGGATTTTAACCCAATATATTCGCAATCAACAGTTTCTATCATAGACTAATTATCTGTATTCATTAAAATACTGTATTATCTTTATTAACTAATTCTCTAAACATAACAAAACAACTAGTTCTCTAAACATATATAAATATAGTTGAGCAATAACATGCTAGATATTTTTTGGCAACTAAAACCCACCACCAAAAATATGAATTTCCTGAAGTAAATACCGGGAAAAAATAACTATAGCAGATTATAATTGGAGAACCTAGAATAACCACATGATAAGCGAGTAGGAAGATCAGGTTTAAAATGTATAGAAACACCAAGAAACCATTTTTTTTTCTTCAAATAAACTTTAAAGAAAACCATCTCATTCTACTTTCAAAAAGATCATGAATATTTTAGGTAGGCTCATCGCCAATCTAAGCATCGCTAATCTAAGCAGTACATGATTTTATAACTGTATGAGCTTAAATCTATAAAATTCATTGTTTTGGAAATATTACTTAACATTATTTTTTTCTTTGAAATAAAATTGTTACTCGTTCACAATGTGAGCTGTCACGCTGTCAGACTTAGTATTTTGATATAAAATGTTTAGCACTGCAGCTCTCTTACAGTTGAGAATTAAACAAATAAATAATATGAAGAGACAAATACTTGAGTCACATTCATCTCAAAGGGATTTAAATTTTGGTACGTTCAAGTTAAAAGCATCATAAACGGCAAATAATTATGAAGGTATAAAAGATTCACAGTTTTCATTTTGTTCTTTATCTGAAGACTGTTCAGAATTCAATTTTAATAATGGCACGGAATTTATTTTTCATTGCTTGAAGACATGTCAGGTTCTGTAGCTGATAAAGGTGCGTAAGACTTTGAGATTTTCTTGTATAGATTTTATTCGATTTCTTGTCTTTAAATTTCCCAAAATCTAATAAAAGCACGAAATATTATGTGTATTATTTGATATACTATTTTCTGTGGATTCATCCTCCGTAGGTTTTTCGGATTTTGCATTCAATTAAGGCAAAGCAAATCTGAGACGTTAATAGGATCTATTGCACTTTTTTAACAGTTTAATGGATTCATTCATATTTAAATGTATTTCCCACGGTTCATTGTATGCCTCGCAGAAACTTCAGCTGTCAAGATAAGGGTAATTGCTTTCAGGTGAGGTCCACCCCCCAAGAAAGATCTTGGCATGATATAGCTATATTTTCTCTTGGCTCTTCAGGTTACTATTTAGCCTAGTATGAAGAAGGATTTTTCCTCTCAGCATGAGTGGAGATCGAAGTCTTAGCTATCAGAAGGCAAATTTTCTAAAAATGAAAACGCTTCACCTTGACTAACCACCATTTAATGAATATCTTGCCTTGTCTAGCGAATTGAGATGGATTTATGCAGTGTTTCTACAATTTTAAATAAACTATAGAATTAAATTAAATTCCAATTATCAGAACATTTTTTTTCTAAACATTGGAAGTCGTTATTAACAATCACGTTAAGGAAATATTTGCAATCTTTAAATTTTTTTTTAATTGCAGCTCAAATCTAATTTATCATTGGGTACAATTATAACGTCAATTAAATTTAACGAAATCGATCATAATGTTATTATTATTATGATTAATAATTTTAAACTATTTAATTTACCGTCTGTAACAATGAGGTTTGAAACTGCAACACATATAAGAATTTAATATGGTAATTACACCGTAAAAACATAATTGGGAATTATAATTTTTTTTCAGGATTTTATGTGATTGAAACTATTTCTATGTATTGATATTTAAGCGGTGATACAGAGTTGAGAAATAAAGAACTAAACTAAATTCACGTGTCATGTTCAGTACAGAACTAAGAAATCATTCAATAGTCTTTAATAGCATTAACAAAATATTTTCACGGCAATTTTATTTATTATTATTAAGCACAACATTGTTAAATGCGGTTCTATAATTAACGCGCTTTTTTTCCCAAACCGAAAGTTTTTTTTCTTACTTTTTCGTAAATCTTGATCCTAAAGCTTTCCTCTTTAAAACTTAGTTTTCTTTTTCACAAATAAAATTTTCGACTATTTATTAGCTTCCAGAAAAATCCACTTTAACAGCAAAATAAATTAAATATAGTTGTTTGATTTTTGTCATACGAAATGAAGGAATGTAAATCAATCTTCTCAATCCAAACAATTTCTTAAATTTCCATAAAATTGTATAATATACAAAAAAAAATAAAAATTTAGAAAAACCTTTTTTAACGCATAGACAACCATAACCAACACCCGTAAACTACATTTTTAAAATTCTTTCAAAAGCAAAGTTGAACTATTAGTCAGTCAGTTGAACTATTAGATGACACAAAATAAAATTAAAGCGAGGAAAAATATAATAAAAACTGGACTAATAATTTATGAGGTAGGAGACATTCAAAAAATTGTAAAAAATTTGAATAGCAGAATTAAAAGAAAGTAGCTTAAAGCCAATTAGAATTATTTCTTAAGTAATACTTAGAAATACTTCAGTCGTGTATAGGTCATGGAATTTCTCATACTTAAAAAAAGTTTTAAAGCTTTCAAAGACCAGCAATGAATTAAGAACGAAAACAAGTATTTTTAAACACCCTATGCCAAAAAATAAAGCAATTAACTTGAATGATAGATTAAAAAAAAGATTGATGATGGATTGATAGATGAAATCAAAGATTTTAACGTGCATTGATTACTTTGGTTGTTATTTGTAAACCCTTATATACTTATGGAGATGAGAAAATTTTTATAAAATATAATTTTTTTTCATGCATTTTCTTGGCTATAACATTGCAAATAATCAACAAAATTTTCGGAACTATTTTCAATTAATATTAAAATTGCTATTTTAAAGTTTATATAAAAAAATTTTAAAAATTTCTCAAGATGTGAGGCCGTAGTTTTTTTACTCTATGCATGCGCGGTTTTATATCTTTAACATTTTTAAATATTTATTATATATTAAACAGATGATTAAGAGTTTAATGCATTCTTTAAAAAAAGTAATGACGTCTCCACTCCAAACTAATCATCAAGAAGATTAGGGAAACCACGTGATTGCTATTTTATTATAGCCAACTCAGAAGACAAAGAAACCCTTAATTTAGAAAGCTGGAACAAATTTTTTTGTGAAAAGTATTTAAGAACTGCGTTTCATGGAGAGGAAAACTACGAAACTCGTCCATGTAGGTTTAACAGCAATGGGACGTTTAACTTCCTTTGAAATTTATTGTCTAACTACTTCAATTTTCTAATCATTGAACAAATATTTAAATATCTAGTATTTTTTGTGGATGTAATAATTTTTATTATTAATTCTACTAATTATTCTATTAATATTATTCTACTAATATTATTCTATTAATTTTTTATGTGTACTATAAAACAAAATATACAATTGTAAAGTTCATATTTTTTAAAATTTGTCTACCATATTAAATTGAATGACAATTAAATGAATACAAATCTGGCCCTTGGACGACTAAATTTTTATTGCTGAATTAAACCCTACGAATGAACTAAGTATCTCTAAAGTTACAAAATAATCTTCTTAATATTTCTTGAGAAATTCATAAAAATGTCAAAATCTGAAAGTGTCTCTCCCATTATTGTAGGGTAGTGTGTATTATTGTTACACAAAATTGTATTCTCTGTTATATAATTAGTCGCACAAACATGCGGATGTAGAGTGTCTAATCCACAGTAAAACATTCTTATCTCTAAGAATATTTCAAAGTCACATTAAGTTAATTTTGATCGACTATAATCAATCAAATGATCACTGACAAAATGTCTATCTTAATGGTTTAAATTTAAAAGAACTCAAAAATTAATAGTTTCTGATTTTTTTTAATTTTTAATTTAAGTTTTATCTATACAGAGATTATCTATTCAGAGATACATATAAGGTCGATTTCGTTCAAATTTTGCAATATGCCATTTAAAATTAAGTTTAAAATAATGTAAAAATGTGAATACCTTACGAATTCGATCGCTGTTCAGATTAAGCTATTGGGTCCATATTTTCCAGACTGCGACTGTGTCTCGTATTTTGATAGCAAAAAAAAAAAAACCAAGTTCGAGAAAAAAAATATGTTTCTTCAGAGAAAGAACCTTTTTCCGTAAGGTTGTGTAACACAATTAATCGTTAGCATATTTGATGTTTTTTGCCTCTAATATGAATCAATATTATTGTTCTTTAAATCGTGAAAATCCAACCTTTAAATTAAAAGTTCTTCGAAGGGATTTCGTTTATATTATACGCCTAATACATGTAAGAACATTATCTTAAAAGGTTAGGCGAAAATTCACATAAATGAGAAACATATTATATGTGAAATAATATATATATATATATATATATATATATATATATATATATATATATATATATATACATACTGGAATTTCAGCAAGGAAATTCTAATGCATGAAATATTCGTAAAGGTTAGTAAGTGTTAAAAATAGTCTTGAATGTATGCAGACACTTAAGAATCTTTCAATTTTTAATTGATTTAATTGTATAATCAATAATCTGAAGAATATGTAAGCAACTACTGTTAATTCCATTGTGCATTAATATTTTTTTCCCTTTAAGTTTAGAGTGTTTGGTAAATTTGGCTTAAAAGTATGATCTTTATGCAACAATTAAACAGTGTGACGACTTTTATTAAACTTAAAAAAAAAAAAAAAAAAAAAAGATATAGGGTGCTTTGTTGCTTACACGAACTTTAATTATCCGCTTTACGGGTTTGAAGTCAAAAGGCACAAAAAAATGTACTTATAGTAGATTTTTGTCCTGTGTTTCATCTTCATTCTAAATATAAAAAAAATTATTATAAAATTGAACATAATAAAGTGAATATCGTCATGTCCAAGAGAAATGTTTTTGCATCACTCTAAGGGTGTTTTTAATTCATTTATGTTCGGTGGTGCATTGCATTCATCCAGAGGTTGTAATGGGCTATTTAAAAAAAAACATTTTTCAATTACAGAATCTGAATTTATAATTTGATGTCATTTTGTTGACACATTATATTTAGGAGGCCTTTAAGGTTTAGCTGCAAATGTTTCTTGCTCGAGTCTTTTTAAAAGAAATTAAATTTTCAAGTGTTGGTGCGCAAAGAAACTCTCTTCTGCCTGTTTTGACCCACTTCTTCAGAGGTATTTTTATTTCGTTAAATGCAACAGTTGTTAAGATGTGACAAGTTTGGTTAAGATGGCTAGGATCACGCTTCATTTTTTTTTTTTTTTACTTGCATGTTCTTAAAAGAGGGAAATTTATTCTATAAATACATCTTTGCGTGTTATCAACGAAAGCATACTTTTTGTGTACATCGAATACTTACAATAAGTAAATAAATTTTAAAAGCTATCTCATTTTATAACCTTCTTTTTCAATTTATGCATCAACAAAACTAAAAATTTAATAAGTCTTTGAAATGTGAATACATTTCAGTATTAAACTATCTTATTTTAGATGTAAATAAATTCTTATTTTTTTCAGATTTATAAACTCATTTTTTGCTCTTGGAGAGGTATAAAGAGGCATAATTTTGCTTCATATATTGCTGTTTGAAAAATAGTTATTTATCTATTCGCTACTGTGTCTAGTATTTCTTTCAATAATTAAGTACACTGTAAAAAAAACTCGGTAAATGTTTATCCAATCTTTGGTGCAAAGTTTCTAATTGCACCATAAATTGGTTAAATGAAGGTTGCACCATAAATCGGTAAATATGATCGAGAAATACATTCATGGCGCAATCGATTGCATCTAACTTTTGTACAATGAGAGGCACAAGCTTTAACTGTGACTGATAACTTATTTTGTAACTGCTGACTAATGGACGATTCGAAGCTTGCTATCATCTCATGCAAGTTGTCTTTAAAATTGTTTCCGCTGTTAAGTAAACTTTTCTTATTTATTTGCATTAATTACAGTTAATTTCTTTCATATCATCGTTCGTTGTCTGTTCTGATTTTCAAATTTCTTTAAGGAAACTATATTCGTTGTATGAATAATTAAATGTTTTAAAATCTATACTAGCTCTTTTTCAGTAAATAAGGAGATACATCCATTTTATGCGCACAGAAAGTGAAATACCAGTGACAAATAAACGGTAAATACGGTGTGGCGAAACTACCACTACGATTATTAAACATCAATTCACTAGTATATAAGACATGCTAACTTGATTCTATATTGAGGTATTATTTTATATTGAAATATTTCGTAATTAAAAATCTGTAAAATTCAAGAAGAAAACTAATTTCCATAGAATAAATACTTATTTGTTAATAAATTATGTTGTTAAACTATATTATTATTATAAGCTTCATTGATTATTCTTTGATTATTATTTCAAACACCAAGACAATAAATTAACAAATAGTCTACGTTGTATTTGAAACATTTAAATCTGGTTGCATTTTTAAAAAAGGTACTATTTTATTCATTTAAACTAATTATTCCCTTCATTTATTAAAGTCTTTGCTTTATATTGTTTAATATTGATATTAAATGATTAAATTCAAAATTACCATTTCTAAGTATAACATTTTGTAACTTCATAAATTTTAAAGTTTGTTTCAAATATCAGACCTATATTTTTTAGAAATATTGCATATGATAAATCTTACTTTAAAGTAATGTAGTTCTTTTAAAAAAAATTCTTTGAATTTTTATAATTAAACAAAAAACTATACTAAAAATTTCACTCTAAAAAATTTTTTTTGAAAAATAAGCAAATAAAAAAATGCAAAGAGGATATCATTTCTCAATGCCTTAAAAAATTACTATTTCTGAAAATTTTTTTTAAAACTAGTTTGAATTAAACTAATGTATATGATATTTTTAAAATATATTTTTAGTTCTGCAAATATCCCTAAATAAATTTAATTGCATATCCCTAAATAAATTTAACGTTGTTTTGTTGGACTTGAATGTGATTTACTTTAAATAAAGAAAATCGAAGGTTATTTGGAGAAACTGTTTCAGTGATTTTGTATTAAGAAAACCTCCAAACACAATTGATCATGAAAAATATAGAAAAAATTAAATAAAATAAATGAAAAAGATGAAGAAAAACCATGCATATTAAAATTAAAAATTTTATTAAAAATTATAATTTATTTGCAACAAGAACAAGAAAAATATAGAACATAGTGAATCATTAAATGTTTAACAAATATAAATGCAAGAATGGAAAAAATTAATCAGTAAGGATTGAAAAAAGTTGTAACAAAAAATTGTTTAAATTAATGCTCAGAATGTTGGAGGTTAAAACAAATTATAGTCAAGGAGTGGCTCTAAAAGTTTTTTTTTTTTTTTACTTAAATTAAAGGCTTATTTTTAAGTTGGTAAAAGACAAAGTACAAGTTTTAAAATCAAAAATGCTGCAAATATCTGGTGTAAATACATATAACTTTATAGCATAAAAGGATTTTGTATGTATCTAAATTCTCAATAAATTTTTGCTGACTGGGTTCATTCCTAGGCTGGTGTGGAGCCGGACCAGTAGCCAAGCTTTGGGCTATATGGTAAAGGGTCCATATAGCCCAAGCTATATGGACCTAGGCACATGTCCAAAGCTTGGAGAAAAGAAAAAAAAAAGCATAAAAGGGTAAGAGCATTTAAACATAACATACCAAAATGGTTACAACAGCTTAAGAAATATTTCCTAAATATTTACAATACTAAAGTTAATTATTAAAATATTAAGAATTTTCTAATTGTAAATAATAATAATAAAAAAAAAACAGTTCAATAAATAAATTACACAGAAAAAAGAAATAAAGGATTTTAACTCTATTAAGCAAGATATAAAAAAAAATTAAGCATTGCTTCAGAAGATAGACAATTTTTAAACTTAAAAATAAAAAGAAAGGAGAGTTAGAAAACAGAGCCATTAAATACAAAAAAAATTTTTTCAAATGAAAGTACACAATATTCGAAACAAAAAGGATTATAAAATGTTCAATAGTTAATTATATACAAAAATTAAATACAATTCTTCCTTAAAGTATTACAAGCAATCCTGTTCAGAAGGTTTGATCTGTATTATTTGATACTAGTTTATAATATTTTCATACTTCTTCAATGCAGTTAGCTAAGATAATTAAGTACTTCAAAATACAAAACTAATTTTAATTAAATAGAAGAGAATAGTATATTTTATATGATAAAAACATGTGAAGTCAAATGTAATCTTAATAATGTTCAGAATGGTGATATTAACAATTATGTGACCGAAACAAACCTAGTTTTATTGATGCTTAAATAAGAAAATCTAATAGCTGTAAGTACATAGAAGTCATATAATGTGATAAAAATACAAAGAGAACAAGGAAAGAAAAACAAATTAAAAGAGTAGAAAAACTGCCAAAAATAATTATATTTATTTTAAAAATTCTTTTAACTTTGTTTTAATAATTTAAAAAAAATTAAAAATCAAGAAAACAAAATATTTAAGTCGTATAAACTCCCTGTCAGCTCACATGATTATATCCATAAATTAGAGTACTTTTTAATATCGTATTAATATAGCAAAATACATTAAAACATATCTTGTTTTGGCTATATTAATATAATATAAAAAGCACTCTAATTTATGGACATATTCCTATGTGCTGACGGGTAGTTCATATCACTTAATTTGTTTTCTTGCTATTGAATTTTTTTTTAAATAATTTTTAAAATATATTTAATTATTCTTGGTAGTTTTTTTTTTGTCTCTCTCTCTCTATATATATATAAAGCATAATAAGTAAATACAAAATGGACAACAACAAAAAAAGAGAGAAAAACAAAGGAAATTAAGAAAATCAATAGGTTTCAATACTGTGCATAAGCTGCAAGCATATAGAACTCATAAAATAAGATCAAAATACAACATAAAATAAGATCAAAATACAATACAAATCAACCAGATATAATTGTGTGCAGTGATGAAAAGATTATATATATATATATATATTTTCCAGATTTCTATTAATTTCTTTTAATAATTTTCTTTTTTCATTATTCTGTAATTTTTTCCATGTCTTCTCTTCATTTTGAACTTATATAAGTGTGAAATATATAATACCAAAATTTGTAAAAAACTTACTTCTCCAAAAATTTAAGTCTAGTATATGAAAAAGAAAAAACAATTCTATACTGGACATATGTATATGCCCTTTTATTGCATTATAACTTGAAATTTAGAAGAATGCCAACATCCAGAAATAGTCTCAAAGCCATTTTTCACCAGTTACAGAGAAAATTTTCTGAGTTACAACATTAAATTCAAATCAAATAAGAATTAATTTAATTATTAAAATATTTATAAAATCTTAATACATTTCTTAAAATAGCTTTAATATTTAAACTGATATGGGTGAATAACAAATGGGTAATGTTGAATGCATAATCCATAAGCAAAACTAGTTATTCCTCTTCAACGTTTTCATTTATTTCCACTTGAATTGAAATCAGAGGAAGTTTTTTTTTTCTCCTTTTTTTACCGTCAAAATGAAATTTTAACTATTATTATAAACTTTAATACAAATTTCAAGTAGTCAGCTGGATAAATTACTTAAAAAATGTAATTTTTTCTACCCATAAAATTTAGCAGAAAAATTCAATATAATTTAAACAAGTTTTGCAATCGAATGACTCATATAGAAGAAAGAAATCTTATTTTTGGATAAATTAGTTATTTGTATTAAATTTTTTAAGAAGTTTGATGAAAAAGTGTTTTTGGAAAGCACCGAATTAAAAATGGGGTAGCAAACAATAAAATATTTAAACACAGAAATGGTTGAAAAGAGAGAAGTCTGTAGCAAGATTTTAAAATAAGGTGTTCAATCATTTTTCAATTATTTTCGATACAAAGTGTTGTTACAAATTCCCGTCTTCTCTCGGAAGACGTAAATTTCTTCTTCAATCCCAACTACTATGTTGGTAACCCAAGCAGGGAATTTTCTTTTTTGTGTTTGCTTCAATCAGTAACCACTAATGGCAGGGGCCATTTCTTCCTGCATTTCTGAAAAATTTAAGAAAAATAAAATAAAACAATCAAGAAAATATTACATTTGTGTGACAATATAAAAACAATTACATTTCATATCAGTTACGTTTCAAATACAGAGAGAAAATAGTAAAAAAGTAGCATATTTCAATCTCAATCTGTTTACACTTAAAAATAGTTAAAATAATTTAAAATGCTTCAATAAAGCCTTAAAAAATTCTCAAATTATGCTGTATTTTAGACTTTTCCCAGACCATAACTTTTAATTATTTGTGATCAATGACAAGCATACACTCTGTTTTTAAATGGTGGACATTCTGACAAAGAAAAGAAAATGTTTTGATTATATCACATTTGCACAATCCATAACACATTTTACTTATAACTAATGAGTAAAATGACACTCAAATGAATACTTATAAAAATATGGGGGAAATATTTTTGTGCTTTATCTATTATAAAGTTAATCTAACATACTGTGAGATAAGCTCAGATTTAATGTTATGTAAAAAAGAAAATTTAAGATGTATAATATGCATTTAAATATAAAATCATATATGGCATTGAATTCCATTTATTTGAAGAAATTAAACATATTCCTATTTATTGATTTCTTTAAAACACAATGGAAGTTTATTTAAGTTACAGACAAAACTAAACATAAGTTTTGTAAACCCCCTCTTAATAAAAAAAAAAAAACATTTTGGGTTTCTTCAAAACACAAAGGGTCTAATTTTTATACTCTTTTAAGCTTCCTGTTATAACATTAATCAAAAAGGTACTTTATGCATTTTCATTTGTGACATATTAATATCCAGTAATGTACAGCATATAAATTTATAATTGTTTTATTAGAGTACCCATCTAACTTTATTCTTTCATTGTTAGTAATTACTAACTAATGGGCAATTCCATGATGCAAAGGACAACATAATTAGAAGAAAAACATTTAACAGCAACCCTTCATTAACGAATCTCTTAGCTTTTATTTACTTAAGATATGAAATCAAAAAAATTTTGCAGTAATAATAATCAAAATTTTAATATCTGTACATTATCTGTCAGTAATCTGTAACATTAGTCACAGAGCTTTATCTCGATTTGCCACTTTCTCTACATTTTTATATGTCAATTCAAGTAAACTTTCAATATTTCTAGCTAATTTGAACTTCTTTTTTTAAATAAATTTAAAAAAATAATCTCATTATTGCTTATAAAAGGAGAATTAAGGGAGGAGAGAAGGAAGCATTTCAGATAATTAAAAAAAAGTATTTATCAATAAAAAGAATGTTTAAAAAATATGAAAACTTAGCAAAAACCTATATCAGTCGATATAAAACTAACCTATTATAAAAACGTTTTTTGCATTTTTAAAAAAAATTTAAGCAATTTTTTACGAAATTCTGTGTGTTTTTTTTAACTATAAATATAAAACTTTAAGTAGCAATTCCATTTGCAGTGCCGGGATAAGGACAATTATTCTTGCACCCCCCCCCCCCCAGATGCATTTAGCCTTGGAAACAAATAATATCATGCTGATATTAACATTCCATTTGTAACTAAAAAATGAAAGGCACCAGAATGAAAAATTTCTACTAAGTTATAATATCTATCTAATGGGGATTGTGCTGCTTAAATTCAAAGCAAAAGTTGTTGACTAGTTGAAAATATTTTGAAAGACCATAACCCAGTAAATTAAAAGTCACACTTTTTCATGTTATTTCATATATTAATATTAAACAACTATAAAATAATTTTAAAAATCATGTTTAAAAAAATTTATATAATGTATCATATTTTTTAAAATTTAATAAAATTTCAAAAATAATAAAAAGTGTAAAATTTCAGGCGTAATGCAATGTCTTAAAAAATAACAAAATTTAAAATCATACGAAATATAATTAAAAAAAAACTATTTAACTATACATAATTTGAATACCATATTTTAAGTTCAGGGTTTTAAAAGTTTTTATTATCCCTCCACTCTGGTTCAGAAAGGTCTAATTTTTAAAATTAAGAGCTTTGGTATACAAGTAAAAACATATAAAAGCTGTATTTTTAATTCCATTAAAAAATAACAGTCAACAAATGATCAAAATAGAAAATTTTGTTTACAGTTAAAATTGATATTATTCTCTAAACAGTTTAAATTGACATTCTTTTACTCAAAACCTTTTTCTATATGCAATTCTAATGCTATATTGTAAATGTTTTCTTTCATCAAAAAATTACAGCCTTGAAATTTTTTTTTATGAACTTTTACTTTAGACATGGAATATAACAAGGGGTAAAAATATAGCCCCTTGGTTCAAAAATGTTCAGTATTACTGAAACACACAAAAGCAATAAATAAAACCAGGTATGATCAAAAATTCAAAGTGACTGTTTTTATTTTTCACTGCCAACATATTTAAAACATAAAATATTTTATAGAAAACTTTTGCATTAAGAGTCCAGGAAAAATTCAACTTCAAAAATAACTATAACGAACAAAACTGCAAAATAATTATAACAATAAAATCTACAAAGTATTATAATTTCATGCAATAGAATCAAGCTGAATTTAAATTAAAAATAAATATTTGGATTGCAACTATTAAATAAACAAACACAGGAAATAACAAAAACTAGAATAACAAAATTAAGCATTATATTTTCAAAGAAGAAATAAAAAGTAAACTTTATTTATGTTATTTCAAACAAAATATGAAAACTTTATCGAAATCTCTATAAAAAATACTTTAAATTTAAAATAGTTTTTATTAAGACAACAATACCTTAAAATAATACCTAAAAATGCAGATATTTACCATTCAATGACTGAGAGCCTATAACATCCCTGTTTGAGTCCCCTATAAAATAAATTTACAAAAGTGAAAGATAATCTCCTAAATTTACAAAATGCAAATGGCTGATCACATTAAATGAATACATAAACACAATGGGACCCTTATGAATATCAGATATAGAATTACAACATTTAAAAATAAAGTAAAAAAAATAATTTTTTCCCAAAAATTAAAAGTAATTATTTCATTTTTTACAAGCAATATTTTTTTAAATTTGATTTCTAATTTAAATGCCAAAGAGTGTCATTTGTAAAAAATGATTAAATATTTGAAATGGTCTAGGTAGAAATTTATTATCCTTAATATTATTTAATTAATTTCACATAAAATGCATCCAGAATAAATCTTGAATGACTAAAAAAGATTGTGATCAACTGAGGTGCAAGAAAAAGGTAAGTCCTGATTTATAAACTTTAACTAAAATAAACAACTAGATAAAACAATAGGTTTCTTTAATCATAAACTGAAAAGGGGTAGTTTAACATTTGTGTCCAGTTCCAGAACTAATCTAATATTCACAGTCAAAAATAAATTAAAAAATTCTTAGAAAAATTAGTGCCCTAAATTCAAAAAAGTTTTGATTGAAAAACACAGCATAATACAAAGAGATAAATGACAGTAAATTAAAATCTTGGTTGATATATAGAACACATAATAAAAATATGCACAGGTTAGATATGAATTATGGCTTTTATATACATATTTACACACACACAGAGTGGAACCCTAATTTTAGGTTTTCCATCGGACCAGCACTAAAAAAAGCGTGAAGTGCGATAATGCAAAATCACCTTAAAAATTAAATTAAATATTATTTTTGACTGAGAAGAGAAAAAATTGACATAAATTGAAGAATTAAAATAGACATAGATAAAGGAGCTTATGTAGTTGGACAGCTGACATGGCTGATTTATCTTTTATAGTGATTACACACTATGATTACATACTTTAATTTTGCTGATGTTTAAAATTTTTGGAAATTCTCTGCAGTTTTCCAGTTTTTTATGACTTTTTTAATTCCCTGTATTCTACAGGTTTTCCAGATGCTGTGGCAACCATGATGAAAGTATTTTCATAAAAACTTTTGATACTAATTCATACTAAAATTGAAACTGTTGTTAAAACAAGATACAATAAATAATATTTTTAGAATTACAATTCAACAAAATTGTGGAAAATTATTTATAAATATATATTTTAAATACTATTTTCTCAGTGAGTGAGCCTTGTTATAAACAGTTTAAAATTATTATTTTCTTTTTAAATTTAGTTAAATTAACACATATATATTAAATTAATGATGCTTATCAATGCAGAAAGACTTTCTCTAAGACTATAATGAAGAATAAAAATCAAAAAGCCAATTAAGTTACTGATAAAAACCTGAAAAAGATTAGTGGCATCTTTTGACACCAACACAATCATTTATAGCCTGTAAACTGTGAAAACAATAATAGAAAACAAACTTGCCTGCAGTATCTTAATCAAAGTGTGCCATCCATCCACAACCATCTTCAGATCCAGAAACTGCGACAGAATCTGTGTCATTGAGGAAACTTCCTATCTTTTACCTCTCATTTTTGGCCTGCGTGCCTAATTAAAAATGATACTCATTTATAATAATGGAAAAGAACTTTAACTAAAAAAAAACAAGTAAAAAAGTAATTTCTATGTAATAATTGGTACCACTATTAATCACAGTTGGTCAAGTTAAGATTTCCTACACCTAACATAGTTCGTGAGTTGCAATAAGCAGCTTTGAACTTAGCAGGATTGCAACTCAAATCTAGAAAAAAAGTTCCCTGTATTTTTCTTGCATTATACACAATATATTAAGATGAAACATAGACTCACTATGCAAATGTGTGCGCTATATTAGGATAACTAATACTAGTTTTAATTGCAGGAAAAACTTAAGAAGCAAATAAGAAACAGTTCAACATACATAAAAAAATAATAATACAGCAAATGAAATAGTATAGTATGACTGAACTATCTAATATCCCATAGATTACACTTTAAGAGGTCAACATTTTGTAAAAGAAGAAAATAGGAAATAAATATTCCCTGCATTTTTCCAGTTTATAAGGAAAAATACAAAATTCCCTGTTATTTTAGATTATTTTCCTGTATTTTCCCAGTGGAGCAGCAACCTTGATTAGGCAAAATTGGGATGAAATTTTTCCCAAATCCTGCTTTCCTCCATTGAAGATTTTCAGTTGCACTTCAATTTTGCTTTGTTATTTTAATTTTTTTTTTGTGAAGCATCTAATTTTATTTCTATTGACATGATTGGCCCATTTAATTTAGATTCGAAAGACAGTATCAGTTGAAGGAGTTTCTTTGTTGAAATGACAGCAGTATTTAATACATTATGCTTAATTTTTTTAGCCGCCCTCTCCCCAACCAAGAGACACAACTATGCCAAAGTTGCATAAATTATTTATCAGCTAGCTCAGATCTTTTAATGAAATGCCAAGTAAAGCTATCACACTTTTTTGAGATTCCACTAGATGAAGTTAATGACTATGAGGTAAATATTTATTTAGTTTCTTTTTAGTAAACTTTAGCTCTCAATCAATCAGGCACAGAAAATGTTACCCTACTTAAATATAAGGATTTAGGATAAAATTATTTTAATTTTGCTTTAGCTGGGTTTTAAATTTTAAAGCATATGGTGAATTTGTAACTAAAATGAAGAACTTTGTAGAACAGCACATATTTTAAAAACAAATTATCCCTTTTGAGAGAATGTCCCTAAAAGAAATAATTAGAAAATATGGTTTTTCACTCTTTACAGAAATACAAGTTGACAATTAGTGCACTGAAGTGTTTTGCTATTGTGTTAGAAATCTATTTAAATGTGGAAGGGAGGAAAAAAATAGGTATGTGCAGTTTCTCAATTTTTACAAAAATATAAGCTGAAAATTAGTGTACAGAAGGGTTTGACTATAGAGTTAGTGCAAAAAAAAAAAAAAAATTGTTCATTTTTTTTATTGAAATATAAGGTGACAATTAATTAGGTTTATTGAAATCTTTTGGTAAGTTCAAAAATAGAAAGAAAGAAAAACTTACAAGATGTATACAGCCTACAGCATACATAAAATCTTGTTAATTCTTGACTGCAAGTTTATTTAAAATAAATTCTGCTACCATGATTGTTATTTTTCCTTCAATAAACATTTTTATTACGATACAGGCACTCCTGCTAAAGCCAGTATATTGGCAAAGGGATATGGCAAGTTAAGGCTTAATAGTAGTATAATGATGTAAGTGTAACAGCTTTAAAATTGTTTCAGGTATTATGAAAGCTGTATATTCCACAAATATTTAATTTGTTTTCTAATATATTTTCATTTATTTTTCTTTTAATACATAGTAATAAAAACCAAATAAAAAATGTTAATACATTCCTTTTATTGAATATAGTTAATAAAGGTTAAAATGATTGCTAAAAACAGATAAGTATTCTTGATTTTTTACTTAAAAGAGCAAGGAGGGTTTGGTCTTTAACAATCCAGTATCATAAACTGTCAAAAACTGTTTAAAATTGTTAAAAACTAATGATGATAGTTACAATGTAAGTTTCAGTAATATATTTATAATATTTATTAAAATACAGTTATACACTAAAGAATAAACATATGCTAATATATAATAATATAACTAAATATATTAAATGAATAATAATGTCAATGTAGAAAGTGTAGTTTTGAGCATAAACAAAATTTCAGCTTATCTTCACATTCCTTTTATTATTTTATAAGAAAATTTTCTCTTCTAAAGATTTTTTGAAATCTTTACGTTGAGTTATTATTATTTTAATCTTTATATTATTGAAATCAAAATGTTCTATTTCATTTTTATAATTTGCAGCATTTTGTTTTATCAACTGCACAATATTAATGAAAGTGGAATAAATCCAAATTATAACATTGAATCAGTTTCAAAACAGAATTGACAGAATCAGAAAAAAAAACTGATAAAAGTATACATTTTTTTTATTTTGTAATTAGTAATTTAACTTTTAAACTTAAGAGTTTCAAATCACCCTATTTTATTATATGTAAAGGAATGATGACATAAATAATTGTTAGAATGTTTAAAGTACTTTTACAGCATAAATATACATATTTATTAGAAACAAACATAAATAAGTACAAACAAACAACAATTAGTACAAACAAACAACAATTAGTACAAACAAACAACAATTAGTACAAACATAAATATATATATTTATTAGGTACAATTAAAAATAATAAAACAATTTTTAGTCACAAAATCAGAAAAAATGTTAATATAAGTGTTAATACAAGGGAGAAATATAAGTGAAAAAAAACAAAAAATACACACTTAATGACAGTTTGCTTTATATTTAACTAGAAAATTATACAACATTTAAACTAATAGATTTTTTATGCTTTTCTGGAATAAAATTAAAATAATTAGTTCATTCTAACTCATGTGTATTCACACTTTGAAAAAACTGTAAAAATATTCATAGGAAGAAAAAAAAAAGAAGTTCTGAAGCTATTTATCATGAACTAGCTGAATACCCATTTTTTGTACAGAGTGAAATAAAGTAAGCCATCACTTTATCAGTATTGAAACAGTCTATTGATTGAGTAAATTCACTTGACTAGTCATTATTTCAATTATATTCTACATAATGTTCTTATGCAGCTTTTTCAATGAAGCATTATGCAGCATTTTCAAGAAAAACATATTTCATGTGATCTATGATTTTCATTAAACCAGGCATAGAGGCATACATATGTTATTAGTAGGTCTTAGGAATTATGGTCTCTGGTTAGCAGTGGCGATCAACAAATTTTGAGTGATTATATTTTCAGCTTTTCAATTACGATCAATCATTTTTAGTAAAAAAATTATGTAAAAAAAAGTTTTTCATCTGAATTACAACGTAGTTTATTTAGTTCTCTTTACACTGACACACATTCCTCGAACTTGTAATTCTGAATTTTGTTATAATATTCTGTTAAAAAAATACAGGGTATTTGCTACATTTTTGATTTTCAAATTCATGACTTTTCATAACTTTCCATGACTAATTCCAATAATTTTTCATGACTTAACGAGGTTACTATTTTCTCCAACAAAAACACAAATATAAATTTAAAAAAGCATTATAATAACATTAATTGAAATGATAGGTATAACCAAACCTGTTATACTCTGCATCTTCTTGTTTAAAGATTTTAAATTTAAAAAACAGAGTAAAGGAAGATTTGAAGCAATAAAATAGCTGAAAAAAATACAGAAACATATGATTTTTTTTCTTCTGCAGAATTATATTCTAAAGATACTTTTCTTGTTCATTGGAAAGGAAAGAAACTCCTGGTTTTTCTGTTCTCATTTCAAATAAAAAAAATTTGCTATTGACTGGCTTGTTTCAGCTAATTTGAAATTGATATAATTAAAAAAAAAATTCTGAAATCACAGAAGCTTAAAGGATAATTCGCTCGAGAAATGCTGTTTCTTTTTTTCATTTTTTGAAAAAACACCATAATTTTTAAAGAACATGATAAAAACATTTTATATTTTAATAAAATATGACTGTGAGTGAGGATTTTGTAACAAATTCAGATGTTTGGAACACAATGATATTCGGAGCATATTTGAAAAAATTGATTTTTCGGCGACTTAAATCTATGACTTTTCCTAAAAAATAGTTAAAATCATGACAAATTTTGTTCAATACCGAAATTTATGACTTTCTATGATTTCTCATGATTCTCCAGGTGTGCAGATGCCCTGAAAATAGGAATTTAAGAAGTCTGGTTGAAATCCATAAAAATAACTGCACAATTGCGATCAAAAAACCATATGGGTTTATAATTCCCCCATTTTTATTTATGTATTTATTCTCTCAATTTTTATTTATTTATTTTATTTTTATGACACGCTGTCGTAATATTTGTCACAATGATTACCAGACATGAGCTTCACAGTGGATAAGGTACCTCATCATACGCTTTAAAAAACAAAACAAATTTTTTTTTCAAATAATGTATTTTTTGTACGAAAATCATAAATTAATCTTTTCTTTTATTCCTTAACCATCAATGTTTTCTGTTATGTTGTCTTTCTGGCCCGAGTTTTGTGGAACTAAATTTGCTTTGAAGAAGAACAGATACAGTTTGAAGATAATTTACAATATTTATAACTCCTGTGGTCCTTTCTACTATCTTTAAAAAGATTTATTATAATAAAATAAGGTGAAATCCATATTTTTGTCTCAGAAAAGCATAGTACCTGCAACAGCATTTATTATTAAATATGTGTTTCAAGATTTACATATTTTCTTTTTTAAAATTTCATTTCTACTAAAAAAATTCATATTTCTCAAAATACACTTGATACACACTCACTAATAAAAAAAAATGTTTTTAGAATAGATAATGAAGATAGAGTTCACGTAAAAGATTTTCTTCAACTTTTAAAACTTGCATTGTTCGAAAATGATTCAATGTTATAATAAACGTTTCGCGCTAAACTTGACTTTTTCAACTTTTTTCACTATTATTACCTTTGACTCAATACCTCTTCCCTTGGCCATGGGAGGTGTTCATCTGACAAGCTTCATTCGTTTTCACTATCAAGCTTTAAGTTAATTCTTGTGGTAACATAACTACTTCTGGGTGCTACTAAACTAATTGCCCGTAAGACAAAGTTTCAGGAGCATCATTATATTGGCAAGTAATTATTATTGTTTTATTTGATATATTTATATAATCCTTTTATTAATTTTCATTTTTTTATGCTTGTGTTATAGTTTCATCTTAATTTTTTTTATTTTTCAGCCCTCTAATATTTGAGTAAACAGGGGTTTGAGAGGTACCTTTTTTGAGAACATTTAGACATAATTTGAGGAAATTAGAGATTAAATAAAAAAATCAACACAAAAATATTGTACAAAAATTGTCACTTCAAATAAAAATCATTTATGACAAGTAAATTTCTGTATATTTTTCCCCATATAAAAAAGATAATTTTGCTATTGTAAAATTGTGGGCTTAAAATTAAATACAATTTTAATATTTCATAAAAATCATTGTCTATCATTAAATTTCAACTTGAATTTAATAAAAACAAGCATTTATCAATATTAGTACTAAAAGTTATTTTCATTGAGATTATTTTTAACTAGGTCATACAGAATAAAGTTTCACAGAGAAAAAAAAATGTTTCATAAAAAATAAAGGTCTGTTAGAATAAATTTGCAATAGTGCATAAGATGATGTTCAAATGTTTAGAATAATGCTCGAATTTTGACTTTCTGTAAAGTTTACAAAGGGAAGCAATGATTGTTTCATTTAAAAAAACTCAGCTAAAAAAAAAAGAAGCTTGCTTTGATATTGACCAGTTAAGTTTACCACATTGCAGTATCTGACCAAACATGTGCTACCTTTTCATAAAAGACATCTGGCAAAAAAAGCTCCTCTTTTACCTAGATTGCAATGAGAAAAGGGTTTGCGTGAGAAAGTATTTTGTGAAACTACCGTTTTTCCTAAAGTTGAATTTGTGAAGGTACCACCAAACGTTAGTAAATATACCCTGGACAGACCCCTTGTAAATCACTAAGGGAATTTTTGTATAGGTACCTTTTTGCACTAGTTACGATTGAAAATGTGTCCTAATTTGTTAAAATCTGGGTAGAGGTTTGCCCAGACATGGCTAAATTAATGTGATATCAAATAATTAATGTTAGGTAACATCCTTTTTTGTCCAAGGAAAATTAATTAAAAATCTTTAACTCATTTATTCAAATCAAAACATTTGTTAATATGTAAATATCTCAAAGTAACATTGCCTGTTGTGTTTTTAATTAGAAGTATAAATTGATTTAATAATTTTCTTAAATAAAACAGCTTATTAAAGAAAATTAGAATTGAAAATTATTTTATTAAACTTAAGATTAAGGAATTTTTTTTTAAAAAAGTATATGCATGTTTTTCATTATTATTATTTCAAGAAATCATTATCTTTCAAAATCTTTTTTAAAAAAAATTAATGCCTTATATTTTTAAACTGAACTTATAATAAGTAATAAAAGTACGGGTAAATGTACAATAAATGTAAATATAAATAGCCTCATGCTAAATTATAGATCAATATTGATAGTTCTAATTTTAACCAAAATACTATATAAAGATGTTTTGACTCTTATTTCTGTTAAACCTGTTCAGTACTAAAGTTATAGAGCTTACAAATTTTAATTAGCTTTTAACATTTTATTATAAACTAAACAAAATTATACAGCCTTTAAATCGTTAATAAATTTTATGACAAACTACTCTTTATATACAAAATGTACTTTCAGCTGACATAGTTTTTACAACTTCATTATTTTATTTTTGTATTATAATATTTTACAAAATTGGCAAAAAATTATTAATTGAATTTTAAATGTGATATGGAAATCAATAGTATAAATTAAGCATTTTAGGTTTGGTAAATTATTTTTGGCCACTTAAGTAATTGTTTCTCTATTCAAAGATCCTGAAGTTAATTTTTATTCCTATTTTTTGTTTCAAATATATTTACTTAAAAATTCGAATTCTATTTAAAAAATTTTAATTATAGCTCAATTATTTATTGTAAGATTATTTTCATCTATTGGAAATTAAATAAAATCAAATGATTATTAAATTAGTATTTGATATTTTTAATTTTAATATAATTTTATAATAAATTTAAAAAACATTTAAATTAAGGGAGCATTTCAGCAACCTCTTATAACTCCAAAAGTAAATAAATACAAAACATCTGATTATTTTGTATGAAAAGATTCTTTTATTTATGTTTGTTTTCTATGTTTTATAAAGATAAATTAGTTTCTTTTTTGAGTTCATTTTTTTAGGATGATTTTCAAGGATGCTTTAAAACTTCACAGGTGTTGTAAGGTATTTAATTTTTTCTGCTTTTAATATGTATGTACATGTCTTAATCAAAAACAATTAATTTTTAAGTATTTTGTGTATAGCCACACATTTGTATCTTGATTTATGAAAAATATTTTACCTTTAAAAAAGGAAGGCAATTTTTGAAGTATCTTTTCTTAAGAAAAAATAAGGCTAAAAAAAGTGTTTCAATCAGATTTAGTCCCCATTAAAAGACTTGTCACTATACATCCTCAGAATTTTTGTGTTTTCTTTTGAATTTCACTTTAAATTTTGTGAGAGGTAAATTTATATGCAATTAAAGTTTTTTGTTTCTTAGCATGGTGATTATTCGTAATTTTACTAATTTTTACTGTCCATTATAATGCATTTAATAATTTGCTTGATGATCTAATCTATAAAAATTTAATGTTAGTAGATTCAAGTCTGGACTCATGAAATGTGATTGCATGGCAGTAAATAAAATTAAACTGACATATATATTTTCAATTTTAAAATTACAATTTTGAATGATTTTATACTTTTTACAGCATATTTAAATATTTAATGAGAAATTAATTTAAAAGCATTATAAATAAAAGTTTGAATTTAAAGTTGAAAAACTTTTTAAATAGATCTGCAACATAATATTCATTAACATAATATATATTTGTTTTCTAAGACAGTGATTAGAAATAGATGCAGTACAGCTTACATCCACAACATCTAGTGATTTTAACTTCAGTTACACAAACATATTAAAAAATAATATATAATCATCAATACAGGTATCAAAATTGGTTGATTTTATAATAATTTATTTGAATTGCCTGACATACAAGACTAGAAAAAGCCGGGCATACAATTACTATGTTCTAAAATAAACAGTTTTTTATTATTGAACCCACACAATTTTAACATAAAAGAGTGTGAAATATTCAAGGCATTATATTTTTTCAATTTAAAATAATTTATTTTAAATTGAAATTATTGAAATTATTAAAATAATTTAGATATATTTTTTAATTTAATAATAAAAAATCACAGAATGATAAAGACAAATGAAGAAAAACAGTAAATATAAACTAAAATACTAAAGGTATGTTTTAGTACAAACAGTTTGAAGAATAAAGAATAAAATAACTTTTTTATTACTTAATTTAATATAATGAAGCTTTAAATTTAACAATATTCTTATTGACATATTGCAGTGTTATATAAATAAGAAAAAAATATACTTTAGATAATATTAAAAATGTAATTTGTAAATTACAATAAGGAATCTAAGCATACTGGATAAGTACAATACTGATTTATTTACACTGGTGATGGAAACCATTGATACTTTCTTCTGTAGCAAAAGTAGTGCGCTTAACAAGTAGATAAAAATAAACTTTGGAAAAATAAACTCTTTCAATAATTACATTATTTAACTAATTTTAAAAACTACAAGAACATGGAATGTCTATTTTATTTTAAAATTTTTTTAGAGACATTGACTTGATCTTAAATTTGTTATCTTACATCAGGTATAGCAAATTTCTCCCAGTGATGGAAAAAAAAAACCCTCAAAGAAATAGATTTCGTCCATCCTAAGTGGAACAAACTTTTTTCCAAACAGAAATATGAAATATTTAAAGAGTTTTTTTTCTGAACAGTTTATATAATTGCAATTTAGTTTGAATAATAATGTTAAATTTTGTGGTTTTAATAACCTATCATTTTATACATAAGTAAAAACGAAAAGCAGAAAAAAAATCTAAACGTTTTTCATGAATTTCTAATGAAATTAAGGATAGCTAGTTTATCATTGCTATTTTATTTTAAAGAATATATTAAATTGTAATTTTATATTTAAAGAACAATCAAAATAACAAAACTGAATTTACTACTTCTACTAAGGATTTATTAATACTGCTAAGAATTTATTAATACTACTAAATCAACAAATCACATACTGAACATAGATACAATTAAAAGCCCATATTGAATTCTCAATTACAAATAGATTATTTTCATAATTAAATGCTAATTATGAATACTCGAGCCTAATGATAAACTTTATGTTACTATAAATTTAATTTGTTTTAGTTAAAATACCTATTGTTGAGCAATTGCATTAGTCATTTTTATTTTAATCCATTTTATCCAGTTTCTTCCTGTCCTGTAAGAAATAAGTTTCTTCTGAACAAAATGCTGCCATTTAACATAGATGATTTTGTGGCAAATCATTTATACGTAACCTTAAAAAAAATTGTTGATTGTTTATTTGAAATTGTACAAATTCCCAAAAGCAATAAAGCTAAAAATTATAAAGTATGTAAGAAAAAAATTTTTTTTTTCATTTTGTTACAACCAAACTGGGAGTATTTATACGAATAATAGAAAATTCAATTATAAAATTTTTTTCTTAATCTTTATTTTCAAGAAAACAATTTTAGTTTGAAAGAATACTTTTTTTGCAAAATTATAATTCAATAATTAATTAAAATTAAAAAAAATTAACTTCATTTTTTTTTTAAGATTCAGATTTATTTTTTTGTGAATATAAAGCTATTACCAGTTAATGAAATTTGCCGGACAGCTTAATACTGCTGAAGTATTTAATGAATTTTATATTAATTGATTCACACTAATAGCATTCCCTTCATCTTATAAGAACTACATATATATATAATTTTACTTAAAATACCACAATCAACAGACCTGAGATTAACATTAAATTCAACTTCAACAATCTATATTCAGTTTGTTTTCTCTATTACTCAGTATTACTGTTATATACATACACTAAGTTTTTGTAGAAAAGGTCATATAATTAAATTAAATAAGTAAATAATTGATTTAAAGAAAGGAAAGACTTTAGTTAATACCCCTCCCCTAAAAAGTTTTATTTAGGCAAAGTGAAAAACAGACACTGAAAATTTTTCAAAACAAATCCAGTTTTTTTTCTTTTTTTGAGGGGTTAAAAACCCTGATACATACAATTAAATGTAAATGTTTTCGATCATAACTTTCTTTTAAAAAGGCACTATTTCTATATTATTAATTTTATTACGTATATTATTAAATTCTATCACCTATTGTAAGATTTTATTTTTTATGAGATTTATGTTATCCCTATTTTTCTCCCAAGTAAATATGTACTACATAGAAAATTTTATAGATATTTTTACTGTTTTTATTTCTTACAGTTTTTATTAAGAAATAAAAACTACAGTTTTTATTTCTTAAGAATATCTATAAATTTATTTTCCCTTCCAATTGAGACTTTTTATGTTTAATTTATTTTGAAATAATGTAATAAATAACTTGTAAAATAACTATTAACTTGTATTACAATAAACTGAATTGCAATTACATGTTTATAATAAAATAAACTGCTTTAATATTGGATGATAATGCTTTTTTAAGAGTATTTTATATTTTTTTCGCATAGTTGGGAGAGATGTAACTCTACCAAGGCAGATTATTTGATTGTTTTTTCTACTGTGGAAGAAACTTGTCATTTTTAGTTTCTAAGTGGAATTTTTGAGAATTTGTATACAATTAACTTTACAAAGTATGGTACCATAAGAAGCTGTTTACAAAACTTATTTTCTCATAAAATGACTTATTTAAAGAGGTGGCAGAAAAAATTTAATTCAATATACATATAGGGTTGCCACAGACGACTATTTACAACTATTTTTGACCTGAGGCAATTTTTTTTTTTGCCTAAAAAAAGCAACTATTGTCAGGAAAAGGAGACTATTTGGCGACTTTTCTGTACTCCTAGTGATGTTTTTTTTATAGCATAAATTGGGCTGACAACCTACGGGGTAACTTCCTTATTCTACTAAGTTTTTTTTATTTATGATGCATTAGTAAACTATGATTACTTCATTATATTTTTCTGGAAAGTTTTTTCCTAAATGACTGATTATAACATTCCTTTGCAATTACTTTAGTTTCTTAATTGTGCATTATGTTTTTCTAGATACTGATCCTGTATTCCTGATTTAATGCAGAAAACCCTTCATATTTACATTTGAAAAAACAGAACTATTTGTTAAAATAAATATATTTTATTTTCAGTTATGTTTAATATTTTGCAATGAAGCAATTTATTTAAAGAAAATTGGATTTTCTTCAAATTTACATAATAAAAAGCATTGTATTAATTTAGTTATTTCTTTTAATGTGATTTTGATACATAATAGTAGGAGTTATTAAAATTTCTCTTAAAAAGAGGGTTGCAGCTAAACCTAACATCTGTTGTCCCTTAAAAAAAAATGATTGCTATAATTTATTTTTAATAATTTATTATAAATATTTCATATATTTTTAACAATTAATTATAAAAGTTTCATAAGATTGTTAAAACAAAAAGTATCTTGAATAAATTACTGATAATTACATAATTACAGACACATAACTGATTTTAAGACTATTTTTTACTGATAACTGATTTTAAGAACCAAGTTCTTGTAATCAACTTTTTTCTATTATAGTATTTCTCTTCAAATAAATTATAACTATATCTATAAGTATGAGTAACAGGAAATGTATTGAATTATAATGTAGTTCAAAAATACTTACCAAGATAAAAAGTTTCCTCTATCTCAACAATTTACTTCAACTGTTACTTATATGCCAGAATTTGAAAATTTTCAAAGGACCTTTCGCTGACAAAACTGTAAAAATTTACAAAAATGAAAAAATATTTAAGAATGATAGCACACTAAATTTGCAAATAAGAATTTTTCATGCATGATATTTCTGAAATTTAACTCCAATCACCTAATCAGAGAATAGATCTGTTTTAGTTAGTGGTATAAAATATAGTAACTTTGACATCAATATAAATTTATAATTATTTGATGTTTTGTAAAGACTTCTCTAAACATGTATCTTTAGAATCTACCAAAAATGAAAATAAAAAAGTAAACACATTTGGAGTCGTAAATTAATGTTTTAGTGAGGAAAAATTAAGGACTATCAAAATTTTACAATCCATGATATAGGAAGATGGATGTAATAAACAAAACAGGTTTAGTCGCAGGTTGAAAGCATTTCCAATAATCAACTTTTAACTTCTCTTAGAATCAAACCTGTCTTGTTTATTATATCAGTCTTAATGTACTGCGCTTTGTCAGTTTTTAATAGCGTTTTCTCCCGCTTATTCATTAATTATTTATCACCAATGTATTTCCTTTTTTTATATTCATTTTTGATAAAGATTCTAAAAATTTATATTTAGGGTGTTCTTAATAGAACACTCTGTAAATTGGAAAGTAGGTGAACCCAATATAAGCTGGTGTAATATAATATTTGTAATAGCTCATTATCGGTATATATATATATATATATATATATATATATATTACTGATTACATTTTAATATCAAGAGAACAAAAAATTTTTTTTAAATAATATATTTTGAGCTCTGATACAGACAATGATGTCCTAGAATCTTTTGTGTATTTAAAATTTTTAATTTAAAATATAAGAAAAAAAATTTAAGAAATTTAAAAATTTTACTCACTTAACTATAGCATAAATAGTAAAAATACATTAAAACATAATGAGCAAATATTTTTACAGAAGAAAGATTTCAAAAAAAGTATTTTATTCTCTGATACAGACAGAGGAATCATAGAATATTTTGAATCATGTCAAACTAAAAGTAAAAATTATACTAAATTAAACAAAACTTATTTCAAAGTTTAAATTTTTTTTTAACAAATTATGTTTTAATATAGAGAATAAAACTATGTTAAAATGTAACAAGCAATTATTTTTACAAAAGAAAAAAATATGTGAATTAAAATATTTGATACTCTGATACAGATAATGATGTCATAGAATCTTTTGCATCATAGGAAATTGGAAATTTAAAATAGTCAAAAAACAAAATTAATTTAAAAAATTTAATAGTTTTAATCATTATATTATAATATAAAAAGTAAATATACATCATATGTAATAAACAATTATTTTTAAAAAAGATTTTTTTTAAAAAAGCATTTCATGCTCTGATACAGTTTTAAATTAACATATTTCTGCTGTGATGTTGACAAAGATGTCATAAAATATTTTGCATCACATGAAATTTAAAATTATACTCAATAATAACAAAATTTATTTAAACAATGGGAAATTTCTGCTCATTTCATTATAAAATTCAAAGATAGATACAATAAAATGTCATTATTTTTTCAACAGGGAGACAAATAAGGTATTTCATGCTCTAATACAAAGATGTCCTTTGTATCATACATACAAGATTTTATAACAGAAATCGCATCTTAAAAAGAAGAAACTCATTTCATTTTAATGTGTTTCAAAACATAATCATGACTTTACATAATCATGATAAAATAACAAGTTACTGATAAATATAGCAGAAAAAATTGTGAAAATCAAGCTTCTTTTTGTAATTTATGACGACGATCAAAAAATAAATAAATAACTCTTTATTTGAAAGAAGGACAATTAAGCACTTTTTACAAATCCTAATGAAAATAAGCACTTTTAAAGGTTTTTAAAAAACGTAAATCATTGTATAAAAATGCTATGCACCCTGTAGTATTCAAAATATGGCCACCAAAGAATTTTTTATAGAAAGTATTTTTATTAGGAATAAATTTGAAATAACCTTAGTAACCTTTATTTTTAAATAATTCCTTATAAGTAAAACTATACACAAATAGCCAAAAAAGGAGAGGGTAATACTAGACTAAAGCAAAATACAATGTGGATCTAGCACAAATAATGTATTTTCATATTTGAGCTTTATTTATTCACATGTTTTTTTCTCTTAGTCATGCCCAAATAATTTATTATACTTTTTTATAATAAGCATACAAAGAAAATATGCTTAAAAATAAAATTTCCGTCAACTTTAAATTTCAAAGTACTTCCCTAGTGGTGGCTTCACATAAGTTCTGGTCTTTCAAGTCCTACCTTTTTCAGTAGTGATCCATTACATTTAGATATATTTGTTTTATTCTCATTTAAATTTTAATTTGCAACCACTAAATGTTTAAATTTTTTGAAAAAGGTTTAAAAAATATACACTAAAGGTGATAATTTTCAAATACTCTGTACACACATATATAAATACAGAAAATATTTCTTTTGAGCCAAGTTTAAAATTAAACAGTCGCAAACTAACAAATTGTTTGCTATTCTTTGCTACTAATAAAATTAATTTAATTGATTTAACAAAATTTAAAGAAAATAATAATAAAGAAAAGGAAACTGAAAGCAAGATACATAGTATTTAAATTCATTACTTTAATAATTTGTCCATTTAAAACCCAACAGTAAAAGTAAGATAAATCACCTGAATAGGCTCGCAAGACTTGCTAAGACAATCCCAAGCACAAACAGTATTATCAACTGAAACAGATAGTAAAACTAGATTCTTCATTGAACTTTGTAGCATCATCATAACCTAAACTGATGAATTATAGTAAGTGATGAAAAGTATAACTATCTGTCAACATTTAGATCAAATTCACATGCATACTAGGAGAACTTTCAAAATGCTAATATTAGCCTAACTAATAAACAGTAAGGTTTGTTTTTCCAGGCATTATAATCTTTCTTTCTCTCTTTTTTAAGGAATGTTTAATCCAATTACAAGTGTTTTTCTGCCTAAGATTTCATCTTAAAAATGACAAATTGAAAATATACATTTTTTAAGTTGTTTTCTAAGGATTTAATTAACTTTACTTTAATAATTTGAAATAAAATATAAGCTACATTATTACATTTAAGATTATTTAAGAAACACATTTTGCTGAAACTTTATAAAATAAAAACATTAACCTAATTGTACTTATTTCATTTATAAAAAATGGGGGGAAATAATTTAAAAGTGTAAGTAGAAATAAGACAATTGACAGTAAAACATAACTTCCAGAATTTTTTTTTTTTTTTAACATACAAAATGACATTTATGTATAATAATAAAATGAAGATTTTGTGTTCCAGAATTGTTCGTACTAGCGTCCTGAAATTCGAGCAGCGGCTGCACAGGACAATTTTTGCCTCCTTTCCTAAAAATCGTTAGGCATTTTTAATTAGCAGATGAAAAGTTTGTGGCTTATTTCATGTTTTTTTAAAAAGCACCGACTTTTTCATCTGCTTCCTTTGAAACATTTTATAATAAATTCTTACAACACACTTCAGGATAAACTTTGTATAAAATAAACATAATATCCTAAAAATTTACTGGGACTACAACAACTTAATTCTTATGTGTTACACAAAATATTTCATTTTTTACTTTTTTGTCTATGCTCAATTTATACATTTAATTGTCATTAATAGTAGTTCAAATTTAATCTATAATAAATGGTTTAGGCTCACATTTACTCACAAATGCTGAATTCAGAGTCTGTATCAATTAATATGTGTTATAAAGTGAGTGAAGCATCTTTATTTTCTTTTTTATAATATATTATAAATATTCAGTATTCATAAGACTCACTTTCTTTTTAAAGTTAAAAAATAAATAAGAAGAATTTATTTTTTCTTGTGCAATTTGTAGCTAAGCTTTGGATTCTCTAAAGAAATTTATTCAAACATTGTTAAGGCGCCTTGAAATAGCTTTCAGAGTTCTGTTTAATATGTAAAGAACATAGGAAATTAAAACACTTTAAAAAGGTTCAAAATTTAAAAAAAAAAAAAAAACTATTGTTTGAGACTTGCATCTATTGAAATTCTAAGTTATTAGTTGCAAATTCTAAGTTGTTAGTTTCAATTTGAAATTAACAACTTAGAATTTGCACACTATTATTTAAATAGTCGACTAAGATCGTAATTGCCAATATTGAGAGAGCGAGATGATTCCTACACCCTCCCAATAGCTACATCTCTGCCCTTCCTCCCTTCATCTAATTAACATTAAAAAAAAAAAAATAATAATCTTTAAAACTGTTCGAAGAGTTTAATTAAATAGAGAAGACATTTTCAGGCAAATTTTAATCTCACAGAGGTTTTAAAACCAATTTGGCAGAATTTAATTATTTAAATAAACTGTATTTTTTAATGATTAAATTTTTCATCGCAAAAATTTAGAAACAGTATTGCTTCACAAAATTTAGTACAGATTTAAAAAATATTTAAGTATTAACACTTTCCCAAAGTAATGGCTAAGGCTTTGAGACTTGCAGGCATTGAAATGTGGGAAACTATAAAAAGGAAAAAAACAAAAAAAAAAGCACAAAAGAGGACAAACATACCAGCATGACCTTTAAAGTTTCTTACTATTTCAGCAGTACTAACATCCCAATAAAAAATGCTTTTGTCCTTTGCTGCAAGTGATCTATTAGCTGAAGATTAAACTTCTAAGACTTTACATCCAAGTCCTATATAAGTCTTCAAGATCGATGATTTACGAAGAATCCATCAATGATTTATCAGATCCATCGGTTATGCAATAGTTTCCATCAACTAAAAATAAAATAAAAGGGTTTAGCAACAAAAACAAAGAGCATTACAACATAATTAGTTTACAAAACATACAATTAAAGCGGACTGTGCAAACAGAGCCCTGTTCACAAAACTGATTTCTTAAAATATTAGGATGTCCCATTGCTAAAGAAATATATAAATAAATAAAAAGTTTTTAGTTTGAAAAAGTTTTTAGCTAACCAAATTTCAAACTTCCAGATGGATTGATGGGTCTGTATCTCCACTTGCTCTGATCGAAAAAAATACAACATTAAGTTATAGCTTACATAGTACTACAGTTAAAATCTCTGCAATGTGTCAAAAGCTATAAGCTCATAATTTTACAGCTTAAAGCTCAAAAATTGTTTGAGTGTCTTGCATAAAGTAAACAAATAGAAATACAAATGCAAATGACTGCTGTGGGTGCCGTAATAAAGTCTTTATACTTGACTATGGCTTCTAAGCCGTAATTATATAATTGAACTCACAAGCATGCAGAGAATAAGTGAAACAAACAACAAAATAAATAATAATTTTGGTAAAGACAGCTTTAATGGCAAAAGCGAAATCTTAAAACTACTTTATTCTAAGACTCAACTTTATTATGAACTTCACAAAAGCGGAAACACGACGATTTGTTTCAGTGCGGAAAAAATAATTTTCAACATGGGTCGAAAATTTTCGCCGATAAATGTTGTAAGATGAACAAACTCTGAGTAACACTTTACTAGTCAAGAAAAACGACCTACCATTTTTTTTTTTTATTATTGTTGATTAATTCAAGACGTCTTGGTAAATAAGTTTGTTTTATTTTGGACTTACATTTTTAGAAACTATTGAAAAATTTTATTTATTCAAATATATTTACTTATTTTTCATTCTCCAAAATCATTTTTAATTTTGGAGTGTACTAAATCATGCACAGTGATTTATAAATAAGCATCTCTCGGAGGCATAAGTAAGCAATTGCTTTTTCACCTGTTGCTATAGGGAAAAAAATAGAAATTCAAACTTTTCGAAAGTCAAAATAGTTTTCTTAAAAAAGATAATGGAAGAATCTGCCCTGACTAAAGATTTCAATGAAATCATTTCATTATTAATGTTATGAAAATATTAGAATTTTCTTCTTAGATTAATCAAAACCTTCCTTTTTATAACATTCATTTAATTTTTTGCATCAGAAATATTGATAAATCAAATTAATTAGGAAGTGAAGGTCCTATCAATTGATTGTTGCTTAAGAAAAAACTTACATGTTTTTTTTGTTGTTGTTTTTTTTACTTTATTTTTGTGTGTTATATATTGAGTAGTTCTGATAATAGTATGATAATAATAAAGAGCAATTATGATTCTACAGAAACAGAAATTCAAAAATAGAAACAGATTTCATTTTATGTAAAAAAGTTTTATTAAATGTTACTAAAAAATCATACATATTAGAAAGATTTTTTTTTTTTTTAAATTTGTGATTTTTTTTTTTAAAAAAAAGAAATCCAAATGATTTAATTATTATTTTAATAGCAATTTAGATCAAGCTGATTCAAATTGGTTTATTGTAACACATTGTTCAAAAACTAATGTACATTTATTGTTTAATATAGGAGTGTTTCCTTATTTTGAGTGGCCCACCAGGTATAGGAAAGACTGAAATGGTCAAAGCTTTATGTAAATCTCTTGATGTTGAGTTATTTGCTTGGTCAAATAAGCATCAAGAAAATGCTGAACACAAATGATGGTAAAAAAAAAATTACTTTTCCTGAGTTTTGTATTTCAAAACATTTAATTTGTATGAAATTGTTAAAATGTTAGGTATACAATTTGTTCTGTGTTACTCATGTTTAACTTGCCTTCTTTATTTTTAAAAATCCAGTGTCAAAATAGATTTTAAAATAAAAAGATAAATGATACAGAAAAAATCATTATTTAAAAAGAAATGAGCTTAATTTGATTTAAATTTACCAATTGAAGTACAATTTATGAATATTTTTCAATAACAATGACTACACTAAAACTTCTGAATAATATGGTTAATGTTATTATACAATTATTAAAACAAATCCCTTAATAAATAAAATTATAATTTTTATTCAGGCTCAACAATCCCATGAAGTGTTAAAGCATCAAAGCTATTTTTGAAATCGCTAGATATTTAAAATGGTAAACAAGTTGCATTGATATAAGAGTATAATAATTATTTCTAATTTTAAAAATAAAACTTATGGAATGGACGAATATTAATAATAAATTTTTTTAAAGATATTAATCCACTCAAAATCCCTCATAACTCCCAGAAAACATTTTGTAACTTTTCTAAGAGGGCTAATCATTAAGTTATTTTTCAGCAAAAAACGCTTACTTTTGTTTTAATCTGAAACGGGACATCAAGTGATTATTCATGAACTGACATCATCTTCGCTGTTCATTAACAATCGTTGTGCTGTGAAAGCCATTACGTCTTGCCTTAATTTGAATTTTCGTAATAAAACTCATCTATTTTAGATGGTAAATAAGCATGTGAGAACAAAGATCTATAAAATAAATTGCCCCCTTATGTAGCTTAATGAAATTGTGAGCTTAATATAATATATTTCAATAATATTTTTAAATTTCAGTGGTGTCCATTGAAACATTTGTTAATAGTTTGCAAGATTTTCTAGTTCTTAATAATTAAGAATTTTAAGTTTAATAAATAGATTGTTAAAATGAATTATGGATGCCTGATATTGCTTATTAAAATGATGCATTATAAATACATAATAAATTTGTTTTGCAATATTTTGTAGCCATGTTAAACTTAATTTTAAAATATATTTCAATTTAATTTCAAAGATTTATTTTCATGTTAAGTGAAGGAAATGTTAGATCAATATTTTTATAAAATAATTTTAGGTTTTAAAAAAGTAGAGAAGCTCAAGTTATTGACTTTATTTATTTATTCTAGCTTGAATTTAATGCAGGGAATTATCTTCACCATAGCAGTAGCCTTTTAAAAAACTTGTGATATCAGTAAAACTTTTAATTCATTCTTTCAAAAAGAAAATGAAATTTATATATTGCAGTATATTTATTAGTTTTATTTTAATTGTGTTAATCTATGTTATAAGAGTATTACAAACAAACATGTGTATTTTTTCGGTTCGACATTACAAAAACAAGAATTAAATTTTATAAACACATATAAAATTAATTTTTTACTGTAACGAAGTTGATATTTACTCAAAGAATTAAAATGTTGAGAAAAGATGTTACCATTACTGTCTCTTTAATTTTTTTATAAATAATTAAAAAAATGTCCATTAAAATTTCTTCTAATTTTTGCAAATTTTTTTTATTAAATTCTTTAACTTAAGTGAAACAAAAACGTCTAGTTTAATGCTATAAGCTGAAATTATGCGGCTAAATTAAATTACATTAAGTGAAAATTTAAGTATAAGCACATAAAACGTGGAGATGCTGATGAGGGGCAGATATATTTCAATTGACTAGATTCTTGAAAATGTTGATTTGTTTTCAGAAATACCGAATGCTTAACCAGAGACTTTTTTTCCTATTTTAATTAATTATTTTTCTTTAGAAACGTAAAATGAATTCATTTTACTATTTTAGAATTCTTCTTTGCAAGCACTGACAAATCGCATGCATAAATAAGAAGAAAAAACAATAACTATATTTTGAGATTATGATTATAATGAGATTATAATATGATATAATGAGATTATAATCATTATTTAAAAATTGGAGGTGCATTAAAAGATTATCATAGGGTCCATCAGAATGGCATGGAAGTTTTTGAAAATTTAACAGAAGATTAAACGAAAAAAGTATGAATGAAAAATTTAAGGAATTCACCTCTGGCTGGTTGGCCAAAAGTGACTTTTAGCATTTTCAATTTAGCCCCTGAACTGTCTTAAATAAAAAAAAATACTAAGAAAATAAGCATACCAGAAAAAATATTTTTCCATCTGTATTCTGCATCATTTACTGATATAATTTGTAATTTTTCTCACATTATAGGATTACAACAATTTTGTTTTCGAAGTCTTGTTTATTATGATAGATATGATTTCAAAAATTTAAAAACAAATAAAGATAATTATAATTGAGATCATCATATTTATCTCATACTGATTAGTAACAATTTTCAATTTTTGATTAACAGTTTGAAGCAATTGAAAATTTTAATTTCCTGCTTTTTTTCTCTTTTTTTTTTCCAACTTTTGCACTCCTATGAATTTGTTGTTATTGTTTTTTTTTTATCTACAATACAAAAATGGTTTTTCATCTATGGTACATGAAAATAAATTTTTTGTCATGAATTATTTTTAAGTACATTTTTCTTATAAATGTTATCATTCATCGCTTGTAACAAGCAGTTACATAAAACAGTTTATTGTGTAAACTTTCTTATATTGTTCTTACTCAAAAAGTATCAAGTTTAATACTTTTCTTCAAATAAAAATACTTTGATCTCTTAATTAATTAATTTGTTTTACGAAATAAGTTCAATAATAAGTTTTGAGTAAATAATAAGTTTTAAGTAAGTTCAGTTGTAAGAATATATTTTTTTAGCAATCTCATAACTTTGAATTTTTACATGCAAATTTTTTCTATCATTCATACATTTTTTGTTTATTTATTTATTTTTAATATAAAAATATCTTTGAACAGTATTTTTTTTAACAATTTTCTAGTTGATTTAATGAAAGCTTATGTAAAAAATGTTTGCTTAGAAACTATTGAGTTTCTCATTAAATTATGCTCATAGTTTAAGAATATCTTTCAAATAAATATAATTAGGCATTATTAATTTTATTTATACGTTTTTCTCTTTCAAATGTACACCAAATACTTTGTAATTTTTTTTTCTTCATCAGGAGTTTCCGAATGTGAATAAGAGATCCAATACTGCTTCATTGCATTTTAAGGTATGTTTGCTTTTTATGCATTTATTTTTACTTTATATTGAAAGATTCATGAATAAAATGAAGAGAAAAGAATATTTTTATTTAAAATTTGATTTAGTTCTTAGAACAACTTTGTTTCCCCGGCAATTTTGGTAATTTCTTTTCGCTGCCAACCATTTTTAGCCCATTTTTACTACTGCCACCTTTGTTACATAACAAAAACTCTAACAAATATTGGAACCCTATTAAACTCAAAATTCACTTTTATTATTGGGATACTAGGTTGATATAATTTAAATCACTTGATTTAAGTCATGTTTTAAATTAACTATATAAATATTTTTTAAGAAAATCATTTTTTTAAACAAAATGATTTTTTTAATAAGTTATTAAGTTAAAAAAATTTTGTAATTATATTCTTTAAGGTGTGATTTTTTAAGTCTGATTTTATTGATAATGAAGGTTTTATCCAAAAAATATAATTAAAGTGTAAATTATTATGTTTCTTAATAGACAAGTAAATAAATAAACTAGAGACTAAAAGTGGATAAGACTGTTAAATTATAATTTTTCATTAGCTGTATGTAAAACAATCAGCTAGGTATTTAACATATTTCAATAATACTCATTTATTTTTATGTTTATTTAAATACTTTAAGTGTTCTTAAAACAAATTAAATACGTCATTAGTGTTTAGCAATATTGATGAAAGACGGCACATAGTAATTTCAATATTTTTTTCTTTCTGTAATGTGTTCTGATCTAAACTAGTTTACTCTTCATTGTGTATCTAACTGTTCAATTGTCTCCCTATTATTAAAAAAGTTTGATTTATGTAAAAAAAAAAATTCAATTTAAATGAAAATTCGATTTCAAAAACAATTTTGCCAACCACTTTGTGATTTTCTAAATAAAGAATACAGAAGATCTCTATAAGATTTTTTTTTCACCCCCGCAGACATTTTGTTTTCACTCAGCCACAAGTTTCATAAAACTAAAGCATTATATACAATTTAAAAAATGACATCTCTGTATCAAATGTTTTATCCAGAATATAGTTTTGTTACTCTTATGCCCATAATTTCATAAAAATGAAGAAATAAAAATCCCCCCAATATAAGTAAGCAAAAGCTTAACTAAAAATATGGTATTGAGGCTGTATTTTACTATAGAATTTCCATATTTCATTAATAAACAATCATTCTTTTACAAAATAGTAACTCTTCATAACTACTTTACTAATTCAGGCTGACAAGCAACACTCAACTACACTATTTAATATTAAAAGCAACTTATATTCAAATTCTCTTTCTTAAATGTAATAATGCTAACATTAATACTCTTTCTCCAATCAAAAAACATTACTCCATCTTAAAACTAAACTTTAATGATTAAATCTCTTCAGAACATGTTAAAAGCAATACAAAACACCAATAAAACCTTAATTGCATAAATTATATTCTTATTACCACTTTCTTCATAATTTTTTCCCTTTCGTGCAATCACAAATTCATCACCACAGTGCCAAATATCCACTTCCAATGCAGCCTTGCCTTCCTGAATATCTTCCTATTCTCACCTTATCCTTCATTTCTTTTTTCCATCTCTGCAATAAGCTTAAAACATCAGATCAGTTATAGTCAGATTTAGTAATAATTAAAAATTTGTCAAGGAGAGCTGCAGAGCAAATAAAAAGAAAGCTGTTTCGAATTTATTTAATTTTTCTTGATGTCTTTTTTAAAATTCTATTCCGGATATTATTCTTAATCTTATTCTAGTTATCTATTAAACAGAAAATTTAATTGTTTCTTTAACATTTCTTTGAATATGCTTTTATAAATGTTTTTCTCAAAAGTATGATAGATAATGCATTATCCAAAGCAGTCTTGTTAATTATGCTTATGTAAATTAAAAACTGAAATTCAGGGTTCGTACAGACTCCTTATACTTCTTAGAAACTCCTTGGAAATAAAGTTTGAAAAGAGTACTTGGAACTACTTAGATTTCCAAATTAGTCCTTTAAAACTCTTTAGATTATTGCGTTGCATAGATGAGCTTACTAAGTCCGCTGATGAACGAAATGATATGACTTAGCTGTCAAAATCTAATAGATTAAGAAAAACTTAAAAAGAAAAAAAATTTAAATGAAGAAAGAAAGAAGAAAAAAAATAACAGCAAATAATTTTTATTTTACTTGTTACAAGCAAACTTAATTAATGATTTAGTGTGAATTTTTTTTTTTTTTTTGTATGAAATGTCTTAGATTTTCTTATGTATTCAGTTTTAAAAATATAAGATTGGAAGGCTTTTGTGTTTATCTTTAACATCTCTTCTATGTACTTTAACAAGATTTATTAACATATTTGAAACTGGAAAATGTATTTATTTATGTGTGAGAGTGATAACTTTATTTATTTTTCTTGATGAAGTTTGACAAAGTCAAAATTTATTTCAAAAGGACTAGAAAAAAATATCTTATGCAAAATATACATTTTTGCAAATTCGTTATAATAACTGCTTTTTAATTAAAAGTAAAACTATCTAGTTATCTTTTACAAAAAGTTTTTAAATTTTTGATAAGTTCTTAAAATTTTGGACTCCTTGGATTTCTTCTTCTGATCTCTGTATGAACCTTGTATTCTTCTTTAATGTTCAGCATTTGTTGCCAAAACTTTTTTTTCTTCAGTTTTTAGAGGCGACATTACTACAGAGTTCCCATAGACAACTAAAATGTGATTATTTGCAACTATTTTCGGCCTGAAAAGGCTAAGAAATTTAGCCGCTTTTTATACGATATTACGATGCGAGAACTTCGAATTTGAGTAATCACTTCACAATATATATATATATATTTGCTAAATCAATTATTGATAAAAGGGAAAATTTTTTAGAAAAAAAGAATGCTTTTTTTTAATGTAAAAGTATTTTGAATGAATTCTAGCAATTAAAAATATTTAATTTTGCTCCAATTATACTTGTTCTATCTATATAAATTTAGTGCTAGAGCACTAACTTTTATATAAAAATTATCATATTTGTCATATAACTTGACTAAAAGGATCATGGTATATGATAATTCAGTTATTTAATAAAATTTTTGTCATGTTATTGAAAAAATTTGTACTTATTTAGGCAACTGTTTTAATGGCTTTCAGCAACAATTTTCATGCTATAGGCAACTAAAAGCAACTATATTGTTCATTTTTTTCTGTGGCAACTCTGTCACTAGGAGTGCTCTTAATATTACCACAGTTTAATAATTTTTTGCATGAAAGAATTCTTTCTTGGCTCTACAACCCAAAGCAGGACAAGTCCCAACAAGTTCTTTCCAGCTGTGTCCAGCAGATGCTTGTTGTCTCCAATTAATCACTTTTTAATGTTTTCAAATCTTTTTCAATGTCATCTGAATGAAGGTCTTCCTTATTATTTAATGCCACCTGGCTTATTGAAGGTTAACAGTTTTGTGGGGTTGTAATCTTCTAATCTAAACTTAGCGACCAAAATACCTTATTCGGTTTGATCACTTTGACTATGTCTGGTTGCTTATATTGATTCTAAATTTCATGATTGTAAAGAATTCTCCAGATGTTATTTTTTTGGACAGCAGTGAAAGTTTTACATATTATTTTTCTTACAAAAATAGGAGTCTGTTTTGAAAAGTTGTACTCCAATCCAGTTTTGAAAATGTCCAGCTGTCACTATCTTAGAGAATTATTGGTCGGATTATTGTTTTATGTATAAATTTATGAAAAAAATAAGGATGCTAATATTTAAAAATTTTATATATTATTACAATCTATTTGACTTGTGTTAAAAAAAAAATTTTCAAAATTTTTTGTTAAATCATGTACTTACAGGAAAAAAAGTTTGACACTTTTAGTATAATTAGAAAATTCTGAAATTGCAGGTATACATCTATAATTTTAGATAACTCTAATAAAAAATACACTATATAAAATAGGATTTTTTTTAAATATTTCAGAGAGTGTTCTTGAAATTAATTAATTGGAGATAAAATATAAATCGAAAGTCATTATGGAGAAATCTTCAGAGGAAGACATTGGCCCATATTGGGCTGTCTGGCCAACTATGATTATGATGTAATTGTTATTACTCATTTCTAAAATGTTTATCTTTCTGTGTACATTTAGTGAATTTTAAATATAAATATTTTTACATTTTATATCATCCCATAAAAGGGATTGAATTTGTTAAAGAATGTTTGTTGAATTTGTGATTGAGTTTGTCAGTTTATCTGGTTTAGTTTATTTTTTGTCCCAATTTACTTTCATGATTCACAGTGGTTGCTGAGTGCACTGTTAAATTATTTAACTAGTTACTAGAAGTTAAGAACCAAAGAAAAATAATTTTTGCATGAAATTTTTCAGATTTATTTTCAAAGGTCCTCATTACTTTCCAAATATTTTCACTTTTTGGAGACTTGAAAAAATTTATTTGACACTCATCAGTTTTATGTATTTGCATTAGTTCTTTTGTAAAGATTTTGTTACTTTTCAAATATTAAATAAGAAATTAATAAACTTTGAATTTTCACATTTGCTCTGAGAAAGAAAAACATAAAGACTGCTTCAAATAATAATTTTTTCAATGAGCAATAAACTAATAGTTTCATTTCATTTATATTTGTTTTACTTATTTAATTCAGCAATTTAGTACTAAAGGTAGAGTGTTAAAAAGGATGAAACATGATTTAAAAGGTGAAGTAATACAAATTTAAAATCACGAACCAAAAGAATTATTCTTACTCATTTCAGATGAGATTAGAATTATAAATGAGAAATTTATATATATGTTTATTTTTTAAAGTTTCAACTTAATTATATAATCCTTTGGAATTTAATTTAGACAATTTTTTTCTAGATAGCAGCTAAATATTCAATTTCTATTTAGTTTTTGTCCAAATCAAATCTAATTTGGCTAAATGAATTTGATATTCAGTTAAAAGTAAGTGTGCGTGTCTGCAGGTCTTTGTGATTCAGTGAAATTCAGAATTTCATTCGGCCAATTTAAATTCCTCTAGAGTCTAAACTGTATGTTTCTGGTACCCCTATTTAATGACACCCATCTGTTCAAAATTTCAATATTGTAGACTAAAATCAGAATTACTACTTCATAAATGGGCTTGCCATTTATGAAGATTGAGATCCAAACTGTATCGTGTGAGGGGAGAACTCCCCAATGAATGCTGAGCATATGGGGGGTTTCCCCGTAGTAACTGGCAGCATCTATGACAGATACTAGAATGCTAGGAAATAGTTGCAGGCACTGCTAACTCACTGATTTTCTGTTTATATTTCTATTGTTGATATTCTATTTACTGCTTTTTTTTCATTCTAGATGTTTTTGCATTTTGAATGCTTTAATGTTATTAAATTTTAATTTGTTGTTATTCCTTATGGGTCTGTGTGGAGTGTTGCAAATGATGTACACATCTAGCGCTGCTGCTGGAAATAAATAATAAAAAAGTTCATAAATGGTGATATGGTGAAGGATACTTTTTAAAGGATTTCTAATAATGCAAAAGAAATTTTACTTGTGTATAATGTTTTAGTAATGTTGCCTATTAGGTACTTCTTCGCAATTTCTATCCCTTAAGACTTTTAACTTAGTACATTGATCACTAAAAATTCTGGTAAATACTTAATATTGAATAATGGATTTTATACTTATGTGATATTATACTTATGTGATTTTATACTTATTGATGCAAAAATTAAAATGAAAAATAAATTTTGGATGAATTTAAAGAATGTTTAGGAATTTTTAATTTACTAAGCTTTTATTTTCACCAGAGGATAAGAGCTTGAAAAGGCTTTGCCTTTCATTTTTATTCTTGCAAAAATTCTTTTCTATTTATTATAATTATCAAAACTATTTCATCCTTTAAATTTTAGATTTTATATAGTGCTTACAACGTCTAGATAAATATTTTTGGATTAATTTTTTTTTTTTATCAAGACATGAAATGACGCAAAAAATTTACTCATTGGTTTAATTTTTATTGCAATTCATATTCATACAAAATTAAATATTTTTTTTTTCAGAAATAAGTGCTTTATGTTTTAATGAAAATTATTTTGAAATTTATTTCACGGATATTTATTTGCACAAGGAAAGCAAGTTAGGAAAAAATGGAAAATAAGATATTTTTTGCTGGTTCCGGTAGGTGTTTTTGTTGTTTATTAAAATGTCTTAAGATGCTCACTGATCCATGACTAATCAGTTGTAAAAAATTATTGAAACATAAAAGTTTGGAAATTTTCTGCTATTTTTCCTATTTTATTATAGCAGTAACGTATAAATTATGAGAATCTGTTTTTTAAACAAATTTTTATTTTATGAAAATAGTGATTTTTAACAACTTTGTTGCTCATTGTTTACTTATTTAGTAGGCATTAGATACTTTTTAATAAGCAAGCAAATTTTAAAAAACATTGCACTTGCGAAATGGTACTTCACCATTTGAAAACAAACTGTAGACTGATCACTTACTGGCTAATTTTGTCAATTAGATAGAAATGTTGTCTAAATATCACCAACATTGTCATATATCATTAAGAAAATTACATTAAACTCATTTTTTTAACTATTCTGGTTTGAAAATAGTAGACTGTTTCAGATTTTGAAGAATTTACTATTGTCTAATTATTTGCTTTTCAATTTATGAATAATTTAGGTGATTAGTATTTAGTTGCAAAATATTTCAAATGTGAGTTTTGAAAAACAAAATAAAAACTAAAACAAAAAACATCTATTAGCTTTTATTATTAATATAATAACTTGCATTTTTTTGTGTATGCTGTGTTCAAACTTGTATTTTTTTTTCCCAAAGTAATAGAGTAATATCAAATTCTTGCTATATAGTATATTATTTACAGCCATGTTTTATTCCAATGTTATATTAGCATCAGTATCAATTCAATAAAAATGTAGATGTTTGCTAAAAAAATATCATGCAAAATATCTTGTTTTGCTATAATCTTTTTTCAATTTATTTAACTTATGCATGTGCCTTTCTTTAATATTATCTTTTAATATTACAAGCTATTCACAGTGTACTTTTGCAATGTGCAGTTACAAAGAAAAGAAATTGGAACCTACAGAAATGATGCAGGATATACTGTAGATTATGTTGAGCCAGTACTTGGTAATAAATTTTCTATTTTTTTACTTTATTTACTTAGTTTTATAGTTTCTGTTTAATTTATAAGCATAAACTCCAATAACTAAACCTTTATATCTTTACGAATTATTCTAAATAATTTGTCCAACCAATTTAATAGACCTTTAACTGAAAAGAAAAAAAAAACATATAACATGATTATTACACTAAACAACTAATCTGAAACAACTAACAAGTCAATTCAACAAATGGCAGAATTTTAAGCTTTAGCTATTAAAACTCAACTTAAAATAATTCTTGATGGATTTTTCTTATTTTGGTCTATTTTGAATTTATAGTTTAATGAATAATCAGTGCTGAACTGCACACACAGTGGAGTGTGGTTATAGTGTAGCTTAACAAATATGCACTCTAGTATAAAACAAAATTGTTTTGGGCCAGAAGGCATGGGGTTATTCAGACTGTATTTTTTTTAAACATTTTATTTGTAACAAATGTCCTATATATAAATTATATTGAATTTTTTACTTACTTTTGATATGGAATATGCCCATTTTATGATTAAAAAAATAGGTATTAGTTTTGTGTATTATGAAATTTGATTTAAACTAAGATGGGTAAAAATTGTATTTTTTATTTTTAACAGTCGTTGAACAGACTACCCAAGTTTTTGGGTTCATGACTACTACTAATATTCAACTCCGTAGCCTTGTAATTTTGAACCAATCCAGAAGACAAGAAAACACATAAATAAGTTTCCCCAGAGGTATGATTTATGGGAACATGGAGGACTTTGTAACTTGACAGATTTAGTGTGCATCAGTCACCATTTACTACGTGGGGAGTCTTCGGTTTGCGGAGATCAAACCCATGACCTCTTGGACATGGGCCCAGTGTCCTACCAACCTTGCTTTCCCAACCTTTGGTATAAATCTTGTCATTTTGTGGAGTGCAATTTGTTTTGGGATTTGTTCAGTATGAAATGAACTAATTTATTGTTCAGATTGTTTTTGTCTCTAGGATCTGAGATGAATCACCAGTAAAAGATGTTTCATAATAAAATTAATCTTCATTAATGTGATAGTGGTTTTCAAAAATTAATCATAGTTAATGGTGTTCTAACTAGTTTTGCTTCCTTTTCATTTAATTAAAAGTGTCTTCTGAAATCTGTTACTGTTATCTGAAGAAAATCTGTTGCTGTAATATTTTTATTAATCTTATTCAGGGTTGCAAAAAACCCACCTGCTCAGAGAAACCCGGTCAAGTTTTACTGGGTAAAACCCACTCTGAAAAGCCCAGTAAAACCCACCCTAAAGTGGGTTTTTCTAAAATTGATTTCTTTTTTATCCTCTGTTATGTTAAAGAGCTATTCTATTGAAATATACATGTAGTCTAGCCTAAGAAAATGAATCTATGGTAAAAAAACTAACAACAATCTGCAAAGAAAAATTATGTGTGAAATTCATGAGGAAAAATGTATTTAAAAAACAGAATAATTTGACTGTAAATCTTACAATAAAAGTTATTCCATAAGGGTTTTAATTACACAGACTGAGGAAATACATTAAAAATTCATCGGGTTATCAGTGTTATAATTTATCTATCTTAAATGTCTATGTATTTTAACGCCTTTTGTACACCCAGATTTTGTATCCAAGATTCTTATTGAAATTAATGAAAAAGAATTTAGCAAATTGAATATTTAGAGCAACTTCCGTTAGTGCAAAAAAAGATGGCATCTCTGAACAAGAATCTACTTTTGTTTGAATAAAATCTCTTTTCCTGTTTTGTTTAATGCTACTTCCAATTTCAGATCTTAAAGGTGGGAGATTTTTCTTCAATGTGGTCGAGGAAGGTGATAGCGTACTTTATGCTAGTGGCTATGAAAATGAGTGCCATCTATGGATCATGGTCATGTACAGGACTATCTCATAAACCAACTCCCCTCGTTTAACCTCAAACCATATCTAGGTTACAAGGAGTTATGTAGCAATATTTGGCTTCAAAAATTAGCTCAAATGATTGAAACTGAAAAAAATGGATATTTTATCTCCTCTAACGTTTAAAGTAAAGATAGGGCATAACTCCTTCCCAATTATTATAAGATAGTTCTCATCTCACAAAAAATATTTTAATCTTCTGATAAGATAGACTTTAAGCAAGTTTTTATACAAAATACATTTTTCTTCAACTACGGTAGAAAAACCTTTTAAATATTTGTTTAGAAAATTAAAGAATGAAAAAGAAAAAATCTGGGCTTGATAATTTTTTCTTAAATATAAGAAAAAGCAGCTGTTTTTAATCAAAACTGCTTTAGTAAAAATTACTGAATTACAGTAACAGGGGGGAAAGAGTAGATGGCTCAAAATGAAGTTAAATATTATTATTAAGTTTATATTGTATTATTAGGCATATATAAGTGTTATTTTTAATTGAAAAGCATTGCTTCTTTTTCCTTCTTAGAACTAGTGCCCCCTTCAGTATTTTTCAATGAAATGAACTTATACAGGTTTAAGAAATAAGATACAAAGAAACTTGTTTTTGATTGACACTTATTATTTAATATTTATATGTAAAAAAAGCTTTAATTTCTTTCACATGGTAGAAAAATTATTTTATAGTATTATGTGTTATTGTTTATCCTTTTACGTGTCTACACTCTGCCATCAAAGCTTTTTATATTGTCCAGTCACATGTCTGATCACGGTAAACTGAAACAAGTAGTTTTTAAAATCAGTTTTACTTGCAATTGATTACAATTTACTCTTTCTCGTTCCCGCAAAAATGACGGGACGAAATTTTGCCCTCTAAAATTTTATTGTGATATTTCTAGGCTGAAGTGTTCAAAAGTAATGTTCCAAAAGGATTGAAACAATCTGTTGCTTATGCCCGTAAACATGTTGATTTCTCTATGATCCAGATAGCAAAACTAGACTATTTGTAATGCGTTTCGAGAAAGTTTATTTTAAACTAGATATCAACATGCATCGAACATGTAGATTTGCGATTAAACCATAAATTAAGAATGAATACAAATTGTAAATGCACTTCGTTTTATATAATTTTCTTGAATAAAAAAAATTTGGCACTTATATGATTGTTTTCAAAATTATGCAACCATTACAGGGTTAATAGACAGATTAATGGCTATGTAGATTGAAAAGATTTAATAAAATTTCTCCAAACTTAGTTACTTTTCTAGTCTTTTAGTTACTAGTAATCTCATAATTTCCATTTATGCCTCTAATTTTCCATTAGCTGAGTGAGCAATATCTAAATCGACTGTGCTAATAAGTACCTAAGCTATTATTGTTGCATAAGTGCTCGAAACAAATTTACTTCTGAAATTTAGATTAACTGATTTATATTTAAAAATCAAATGTATAATAAGTTTTATTTAGAGTTATTTCAAACTTAAATTTTGTTGTGGTATCCTTACCTAGTGTTAAGAATTAAACTTATCGAGAAAGCACTTTTTTTTAATAAATTAGTTTTTGGATGAATAAAGAACATTTTGGGTAAAAACAAAAATACTTTTTTCTTTTATAATAATTTCATGTTATTATTTTCATTTGAAATCTGATAAAATAATGAACTTACCTAATTTAAGTTTAGGAATTAAAGTTATACTACACAACATTTTCAAAATAATGTTTTTTTTTTCTTTAAAAAAATTATCAACACCAATAAATGTATTCCAAAATTATTATTGTTGATAATGCTTATACATTTGTTTTTTCATTTAGCAGCTTAGTTTCTTTATATTGTATTCTTTTCTACTGTGGCACATTAATCGATTATACGTGCTCAAAAAATAAACAATTTTTCCATTATTCTGTTAAGTTCTAAGTACTTTTAAAGAAACAATTTTTTTTAGAAAAGTTTTAGTTGTACTGCGCCTTTTTTTTGTGGATACATCTCTAGTTTAAATTTTAAGAGAAGAAGAAAAAAACTATTTAGCCTATTAGAACTTTGATAATTTTGTAGTTCTTTAGATTTATACTTTGTTAGTATGGTAAAGCTAACATGTTAAGTAAATTTTAGTAAGTACTTTGATTTGCAAGATTGTTTTTAAAAATCTAAATTTATATAAAAGCTGATGCCATGCTTCAGTTAAACCTGAAACATTTATGTTAGCTTTATAATCATCCTGAAAAATTATTTTTCTTTCTTACACAATCCATTTTTGTGATTTAGAAATCTTTGATAAACAATGATGGACATTATTTTACCATTTTATGATCTAGATAAATAACAATAAACTTAATTAAAAGTATGATTTTTTTTAATGTTATGTTTAATTTATTTTTTTAATCTGATATTTAATTTATTTTGATCATCATTTTGTAAAAAGAAACATTTTAAACTTAATGAATTGCAGAAAAATTCTGGCTACTTTCTTATCAGTTCCATTTCCAGTTAAAATCTTTTACATTTTTAGGCTCTTATATTTCATAAGTATTTCTTTTTCCTTAATAGAGTAATTTAGAATGTAGAAATATTATGCTTGCTTAGAAAAGTTCAACTTGTATTCAATTTATATTGCTGCTTTTTTTTTCAAACTTGTGATTATATTGTTAATTTTTTTAAAATTTATGTGATTTATTTAAGAATAAAATATAAATTGCAATTAACTTGGTTTAGTTTTTAAATGTTTTACTCTGCATAAATGAGATTAAGTTTAACATCATTTGGATTTCATGTATAATATGTTTTCTTTGCAAAATGTAGCTAGGATTGGGGGATAAAATTATTTTTCTGCATGGAATAAAGTTTGGAAATTTTTGAAACTCTTATTTCTAAAAGCGGATTTAATGACTAACAATTAATTTTAATTGTTATGACAATTTGTGGAATGTGTTGATTTAAATTATGGAATGAAAAGCATGTTTAAAGCATCCACTTTTTAATCATCATTAAACTGATATAACTTGTTGCTTATTATTATTAACATGTTGATTCTATATTTATTTTATGATTGCAGATTTATTTCTTCTGACCACCTGTGATATAACATTGCACCACAAAAGTGGTGCAATGTTATTCACATTGTTCCTCATGGATGTATTTAGCTCATGATTTTTTTTTTTTACCGACAGAAAAATTTTCAGTTTCAAAATGTTGATTTTGCTATTGAATGCTATGAAAAAATATATCCGTCTGTGTGTAATCTATTAAAATAAAATAAGTTATTGGTCACATCTTTCTAGAATAGATTCAAAAAAGACTGTAGAAAAGAAAAACATTTTTGTCTCTATTCTTTTTACTGTCCACATGTTCGTAATGTAAGTTTAGATTGCCAAGTACTAAAACATAACTGGAAAGAATAGTAAAGACATCAACCTAAAATTGTTTTGTTTATTCCACTCATTTTTTTAAAGAAATATTAAATTAATACTTTTACAGTTCATATTATTACCTAATAAGTGTTAAAAGATTAATATCATGCATTTAAATGACAAAATATTTTGAAAAAAAGACACTCATCTCTCTTTGAATTTATTCCTTAAACCTTTAAGAGAAATAAAATTTCTTTGTAGAATCTATTGGATTATAAGGAAAAACTTTTTTGTTTTTAACTCTTATTTATTAAAATATTTGATATTATTCAAAATTTTCCTTTATGTTTCTTTCATATTATTGTTATGTGTGACTTAGAATTATTATTTTGTGATTAATGTTGTTGTAGTAAAAATATATTTATCAGCAGTTAATATCTGATACCGTGCACTGTTGTATCACATTTGATCATTTAGTGTTAATCTTAATTATGCATAATTTAAATTTCTCTTCTGATAATTTTTACATAATAAAATTAACTTAAATGATATTACATTTGTTTGCATGGATCTGTTTAGAGTACTTAAGAAATGTAGACAATATTGGTTTATTAGAATAGTAGCGTATAATAAGTTGTTGAAGATCCTGCTATGTTTTTTTTATTTTAATCATTTTTGTAATAACTATTTTTTTAAAAACTTCTATTATACATAAATTGTATGTTATTATGGTCTTAAGTGATTTTTTTCACAAATACAGAATTATCCAGAAGCTAATTAAAATTATTTCATGGATAATATTTAGCTAAAAACTAATAATGAACTGAAATATCCACTACTTTCATATTATTTTTTTCAACAATTATGGCTTTTAAAGTTACTGAGATTTTTGTAAAATAAAATGTTTTAGTTGCATAGGTTAGTAGTAGAGAGCAATTGCAGTGTAACGAATTTTTTGCAAAAAGTTTAACTATTCTTTGAAAAGTTGTTCAACTAATTAAACTTCTTTTTGCAATGAAGTTTTATTGTGCCTATTTATTAAATATTGAAAACTGATTTAGAAATCAGTAGTGAAAATAGAAAATCATCTCAAAAAAATTAATTATTTACATTCATACTAGTATTGTTTTCAATTTAATTTAAAATTTGCATTATCATTCAATACTTTACATAAAAATAAAAATGAATTGTTATATTATAAAAGTTAATTTTTCTACTTATGCATTACATTTAGATGGTTTGTTCAGTGTCTAAAATAATGTCAAAACATACCTAAGTTATTTTTAAAAGCTTAAATTGTATAAAGCAGTGAGACATGAATGTATAAATTACATATTAAAAGAGATCTAAGGCTTTTTTTATGTATCATTTACTTTATATGAATGATGCTTGATAAAAATTTATAAGAAACAATATTTTTTTTAATTAATTTTTTAATTGTTAACCATTTTTAGATACACTTCATAGCTTATTATGAAGATTGTATCAATGCTAAGAACAAGTTTATGTCTATTATAAATAATTAAGTATACTAATTTTATTGTAATATTATATGTGCTTTACGAAAATAATATTCTAAAAAAGTGAACGTTTTTTTCTACCTAAGGCCAGACGGCATTAGAACTGTGACTGTTGAAGAGAACGATTTTTTTGCCGATATTAATGAACAATAAAGAATACTTCTCAAAAACAAAATTACTCATTTTTGGTAAATATGTTACTCTTTTCTTTATAATTTACTCTAAATTAGCTTATTGTTTAAAATCCACTCGCAAATTTGTTTTTCGGTTATCCTCTTAGAGGTTTCTCTAATATACTCACATTTTTTTCTCGCTCTAGACTTGGTTAATAACAAACTTTTATCAGTTTACCTGAAGCAGATAATATTGTTTACAATTCGTTCAGTATGGCCAATTTTTGAAGCTCTACTCATAACTCAACTTTTTTTTTTCAATTTAAAATATTGTTTAAAAATTTTTTATTTTGAAATTTAGTGTGTGTAATAAAATGTTACAAATTTAATTTGAGACTGTAATATTCATTTTAACGTTGCTTTAATTCTTCTTTCAATGTAACTTGTTTTTTCTTTCATTTTTTAATTTTAGTTGATAAATATTCATCATTTCAGGACATTACCTTTTTATTATTTAATTTTTGAGAGTTTTTTAATATTATTTTGATTACTTAATGTTATTTAAATAATTAATATATTTTTTATTCAATAATTTCCAGTTTTTAAGTATTTTTCTCAATTAACATTTAAATTATTTATGCTATTTAAACTATTGAGGAGCTCGGTACAATAATAAGGTAAATCTTTTTTTTTTACTGTGAACAATATAGTCAGTGTAAAAACCAACCATAAATGTAAAATTAATCCTCTACTGTGTGATAAATATTGTGTTGAATAACTATGTAAGGTTATAGATTTTGAAAAGAAGTCTTTTTTTCTGCATTTAGCTCTCCCTAACTATTTGTGCAACTAAACCTACCTTGTTATATTTCACCATACCCTCTTTGATATATGAGATAGGCTTGTTGATCGTCTAATAAAGTGCTTTGCAAAAAATTTTCCTTATAACATAGTAGAGCATCTTCCAATACATCTTTCAATTATGTTGTAAATATAGCTATGTGTTTTAAATTTAAACTAAAATTTCTATTTCTTCTTTTAAAATATGTTTACTAAATATAAATATTATGAATATTTGTATACTAAATATAAATATTATGAATATTATAAATATTTGTTTTTTTTTAAAGTTCAGTTTGTTTAATATGAATAATCTTAAATATATAAATTATTGTATATCTTGTGGTATAAGGCAGCCCAATTTTCGATTACAAGATATCAAATTTCTACTATGTCAGGTATATAAGTCAACCTAGGAAAATTTCTAAAGTTGGAAAATAAATAAATACAATTATTACATTAATCTGAATATGATTCATTTACCCTCAAGTAAAGATGATGTTTGCAGGGCTAGGCATGAGTCACTTTTCTCACTTAATGTCAGTATCTTAAAAAATAGTAACTTTTATTTACTGTTTTTAAGGCTTAGTCACTTATCTCACCTTTTATTTTAATTTCACAACCCCCCCCCCCTCATTTCAATCAAAAGAAAGATTTCACATTTCCCTAAACCCATGATATTACAATCCTCTTGCTATAGTAAAGAAGAACTCACCCAAATGGGTGGGACATAGAAGAGGATTGAATGTGTGAAGAAAAATAGACAATTTCCACTTTCAAATGAATTCCTCTTGAAATGCAAGAGAGCCATTCACTGTATTCAGAAGTTATTTTATTCATCTATCATAACTTTTGATTTCTTATCTGCTGTGGAGCTGCAGAACAAGAAATTTTGTGGAATTTTCCTTGAATTGAATTTCCTTTTTCTTTAGAGTTCATACGTACCTTAAATGTGCTTAATGGATTATAATTTTGCATCATAGAAATTAAGCACTGTTAAAAGTGCTTAAAAGTTCTTACTTGTTCTTCAAAAGAAAAAACGTAAATAAAATCTTAACTTTGATTTTGATGTTATATTTTTTATTTTTTTTTTCCCTTTTCAAAAATTTTATTCTTTTTTAATAAGATGTTATTATGTCATGCGAATTTATGTAATGTATTTTTGACACATAGTTTCACACCGTTGGATGTTTTTTTTTAAATATTTTTTATCTCAGTAGTTATTAAAAAAAATTTCAGTCCTTTCTATCTGGTTTTTCAAATTGTGCTGCATGCCTTAAAACTTGAGAAAGCATTCCTTTCAGCCTATCTCTCTTTCTCAAAATAGAATTGTCATTGCTCAGTGTTTTTTACATTTGAAACCAAGCAGTTTATGTCAAGTCCTGCACTATGAGGATTTGAAGACTGCTAATTTGCTAAAAAAAAACTATAAAATAAATAAAATAAAAAGTATAAAATAAAAATTTTGAGAAGCATAGGATTCATCCAAAAATTTTAAGTTCATCATCAGTATAAGGGACTTCATCAGTTATTTTTGATTAAGTTTTATTTGTATTTTGTCTTTGAAAACATTTTATATATTCATTATTATATGTAAGAATTATAACTTATAATGTTAATATAATTTCATAGTATATTTTTTTATTTTTCTTTTAAATGATAATTATTACTTTAAACAACTTGCTAATTATTAAACTGTGTGTGTCCTGAATGTAAATTTTCACCCTTCAGTCATTTCTGATCTACACGTATATCTTCTTCTTTGTAATTTATGCAATTATTTCTTTACTCTTTTCTTTCGTTCCTTTTCTCTTTGCAATTGGCTTTGTGTAGAAACTGAAGCTGCAAAACAACAGCAGCAGCAACAGCCTCCTGAAGAGCTAAGTAAACTTTAGAGTGTGCTAATTGAGCTTTAAATTTGCATTTTTCCTTTTATTCCTTTTTGTGTTGTATTTATGTAACTGCATGTAATTTTCATGCAAAATATATAATGTGCATAGGCATTTTATTCTAATAATAATTTGACACATTTTTTTCTTAGGCAGTTCCAGTTCTGATCTTTTTTTAACATTACAGCTAAAATGAGTCAGTTATTTGCTTTTTATCTTTATAACAGTTAAACATGTCAAAAGAGTTTTTCATGGGAAAGGAACAGCTTTTAATTGAGTAGACAGAAGTTATAATGTCTTACCCATATTGCTTTAATAAAGTTTAATGTAAAATTACAGACTTAAACATTCAAGAAGCAAATATGTATTTAAGTGTCTCTTCTAAAAGAAATAAAGTAGAATTTATTGTTTCTTCTTTTCCTAAGCAATATATTGTGGAAAACTGTCCCAAGTTTTTAGTATCTTTCTAAACCTTTTATAACATCAAATAAACTAAAAAGTTCTGTAACATTTCCTCTCTACTTATTTCTTCATGTTCTACTCATACAATACCATGCTTTGAAACTATTCTGATGGCTTATTCTCTCTACACTTTTCATAACACATGTTTTCCTGAATTAAGTGTGAAGGTCAATGAAAAAAGTGACCACACATTTAAAACCACCTGAAACTTTTTTTCCCAGTATCCACAGAATTTTGCGATGCTGAATTTCATTTCTAAAAACTTGTCTCTTTTCTTTGAGTGATTTTCGATGCTTTGAAAAGAAAATTTGCAATCTTCTTAACAGTTAAAAACAAAACTTTTTAAAAGTGTTAATTTAGTATTGTGGAAATAGAGATCTAAATGGTAATTTAAAGCTTTTTAAAAGGGAACTTCTTTAACAGGTTTCAATATGTGTGTATAGATATATATAGGGTTCAATATATGTACATATATATATATATACTCAACTTTTATCGCTCCAATAATTTATTTTCATGTGTAAATAATAAATATTAAGCATTTCAAAATCAAACTTTTCATTAATTTATTATATTTTTAGTGCATCTATTAAATATTTTTCTGTGATGCATATATACAGTACAGTGTGAGCTCAGAAATCCGAACTCCTAAAATAAGGAAGCTTCTACAAATCAAACTCATTTCATTACAAAAAAAAAAAAATTTTAAATCGATATTTTGTAATCGATAGATTTCGTATCGAAGAAGAGAAAAAAATATCTGCTCTTAATAAAAAATGGTTTGGAATGGTTATATCATTGGTTTGGAATGGTCAAGCCCGTGATAGGGTAAACTAACCAGTGAAGGTCACTTAAGCTTCGCTTGCCTTTTAAAAAATCATATTAATTTCAAAATTCGTAATTTTAGTTAAATGACAGTGTCAACATATTTGCTACTAATTGCAAATTATGTAAAAAAATTGTAGAGAACTTACATAATATTGTTTTGAAGGTTCCAATAACAAGTTGTAAGAAGACCAAGTGAAGGAACAGCTCTTACCAGTGAAGGAACACAAAATTTCCCAGTAAAGGAACACTTAATTTTGGTTGTTTTTTAATGCTCTTTATGAATTTATATGCCATGCAAATATCTAAAAACAAGTCTATTCTTGAAATTATAACATACAAATACTTGGAAAATGTTAACTTTTTTTTTGTAATCATGAATTGAAAAGTAAAGTGTCAACATATCAACACATTCATTCACTGGGAAATCTATGCCCAGTAAAGGAACATGCCTGTTCCTTCACTGGTTAGAAGTTGTTTTTTGTATTTTTAACATACTTTTGATACAAAACATCACTAATGGTACAAGAAAATTAAAGTTTTCCTTTCATTTTCATTAACTTAGAAAAAACCCAGTAAAGGAACACTTGTTCCTTCACTGGTTTTTCATCGTTTGGTGATCCAGTGAATAAACATCCCCTTATCTCAGTACTTGATTATGCTATGATGCTTAAAAAAATAAAACGTAACTTCAATAACTATATTTTGAATTCTTATTTTCACAGTGAGAAAAATAAAACTAGTATTACAGGCAATTAATTCCACTTCAAACATATAAATACAAACACTCACCTTATAATTTTTTCAAGGAAACAAGGTGTTGCAGAGATAATATGTGTCCAGGTAATCCAAAACATTGTTAGATGGCTTCCTATTGTTTGGCAGTAAGCTATTGTTACCAATCAATATAAAGAAAAACTTTCAAATTCTTATTTTTAATCAATATATATATGAAATGTTCCTTCACTGGTTGGTTTACCCTATATCGGACTACTTAAACCCCCAGTTCGCCTGAACCAGAAATATATGACAAATAAATTAAATTTCATGAACACCGTTTTTCTGTTAGAACTAATTTTTTTACAACATTCATGATACATTGAATATTTCTTTTTTCTACTAGACATTTTTTTCTGCAAGATTTACTCTCCTAATGACCTGTTGGAGAACAATGTCCAACACCATGTATAGTACCGACAGTACTCCAAGAAACTAAGACAAAAATTAAAGTATAAAAACAAAATTATAAGCTAAATAAAAGTCATTTGATTATTAGTTTTAACCTCACTAAGCAAAGTACCAAACAGAAGTAGCAAATTGCTGTAATTTTTTATACCTTATAATTTTTACATTTTTTTAAATCTTAATAACTGTACTAAATGTTTGTTTGAAAGTAGTAAAAAGAAGTTTATGAAAATTCTATCTGGAGTCTATGTCCAATTTTTTTTCTTCTGTAAATGAGCATGTGCCAGTATCTGGCCAGTCTCGTGTGTATTTTCTTCAACAGCTGGGTTAGAAAAAATATTTTCTAGCTTTGGATTTGTTCAATCCAAGCTGTGCTGCTGACAGGCTAAACGTGGATGGTTTTTGTGGTTAACCCACGAAAAAAAATCTCCATAAATCAAAAATCATAAATCTGAAGGGGAAAGAAATTATGTCTTTTGAGAATATCTGTAATAATCTGCTTAAAACCAAATTTTCTAGAGCTATGAAATTTTGTTGTTTGCAACTAATCTACGATATTTTTTTCTACTTTTTGAGTAATTTTAGAAGGAATTAATAAAAAAAACAAAACAATTTGATTGAAGCGACTGTATTCTTGTATGGAAATACTGTATTGTTTTTATGGAAATTAAATCATCATCAAAATTAAATAAATGCTGAACATTTTGTTCTTTCATAAACAACACATCTTTCCAAGAAATAAACAAAGAGGAATTTCATTTTTTTCTAGCTTTCAGAAAATTAACTTTCTCTCTTTATAATGTAAACTTAAATCTGTAATTTTGTGAGGGAAAGTTTTTAGTGCTTCAAGTATAGGATGCTAAAAAGGCAATAAGAGACTAATTTTACTTTAAGTTGCAACATTGGAACAATTTTATTATTTTATATTGAAGTATAAAGTTTCAATTTTCAATATAGTACTGATATCTAAATGTTACTTTTTTTATTTAATTATAAATTCATGCATAATTTTATTAATATTACATACCTGTGTAAAATTAAGCTGTATGTGCATCTTAAAATTGTGCTGAATTAAGTTTCGTAAACGTCAACTAGTAGATATTTTTGTGTTTTTTTTTTAAATTTATTTTTTTAAACCCTGAGCATATTCATAATTACACAAATATACATTTAAAAATTAGAAGTTAGTGTCTACTAGCATCGAATGATTGCTTCCCTATTTGATAAAAGTGGACTTTTTCTAAATTAATGCTGTTATAAGTACAAAAGAAAAAGTTTTAGTAAAACGATTCACTGTTTATTTTGTTAATACTTATTTTATATAAGTATTTAATTTATTTTGTGTAATTGGAAAATGTTAATTCAAAAAATTTTGTTGTTAAGCTTTGTGTTTTTCATCTTATTAATAATCTGTTTGTGAAATACTTTTTACTTTTTTTTAGTTTTGATGCAATTGCCCCTACCTTGATGATGAAAGTGCTTACAAAAATTAATAACTCACCAAAGGTGAGGGGTCTTTAATACTTCAGATCTCATTGAAGGAGACAAATGAATATGTTTCATTTCTTTTAAAGTTTAGGTGCATTCCAGCTACAAAAAACTAAACAAGTCTGAAATTGAAAATATTGTTGGATGTATACGGAATGCCATAAATTCTATGCATGTCTTATACATTATTTAGATAATGATTCAAATTTTAATAAACATGTGATTCTTCATTTTGTGTGCAACAAAAACACTATGGAATTGATAGGGTTATCTTGGAGTTGACTTTTATTTTTATTGCAATTTTTAGAAATCACTTAAAATCTATCATATAAAAATAAAGAAACTTTAAATTTATTCCCTTAAATGTTTTTATACTTGTAAGAGTTTTTTTTTTCAGTTAGTACAAAAACTTAGAGAGTGCAATACAAATGTTAGAGAGTATAGAGTGATACGAATATTGTTTGTTTGTAAAGTGCAAAAAATAACTTTTTTAAACTTCATGACTATGCAGAAATTCTATGGTACACTTATTACATAATGACTAACACATTTCAGAAGCTCTTAGCGATATCTTATCTAAAACAAAAAGAAGAAGAAATATGTGAAAATTCTAAAGTTGAAATTAAATATATTTAAAGCATAAAAAATATTAGATAAAAAAAGAAAATTCTCTAAATTACTTAGTTTTTAAAATAAAAGAGAAAGAAAAAAATTCCCATTTAAAAGTGAAAAAGTAAAATTACGAAATTTATTCAATAACTTGTGTATAAAAATATCCAGATAGAAAAAAAAGAAAATATAAATAAAGTTAAAAAGAATACAAAAATGGCTGAATAATATTACAGTTGACTTTTAATTAAAGAAATTAAAAGTTAACAGAAAAAGTGGATAGATAATTTGTCTTTCTTCGCTCATTAAGCTTTTGAAATTAAAGTTATATTTTTTCTGACGTTTAAAAAGCCACATAATATTTTTTGGCACTTCTGTTTCAAATCAGAGTGCAAATATTATTCTTATGTGAATTTCATGGCTGTTGTAGATTCTTGTATGTCGCAATTTAAAACATTTTAAGAAAAGGTAGATTTTTCAAATTATTTTGCCAAAAATCGACCTGAGGAAAATGAGATGCTTTGTGTAATAAATTGTGTGAACTTCATGATGAGAAAAAAAAAACATGACCTTTAGGATGTTTAACACCTTATTTTGCACAATTTAGTTAATAGAATGTCTTAATTTGTAAAAATACTGCAAATATAGAAAACAATCTTAACATATTGTGTCGTGAAAAATTAATTAATATTCGAAAATTTTTCTTTCTCTCACTTTTAAAAGTTTCAATATTTATTTTCACATTAAATTTGATGTCTCTAACTGCAACTGTTTGCACTCAATCCACCCATAAAAATCTTGTGTGGATTATCAGTTTCATTTTGCTGTTAATTTTCTTTTCCTGTTCTAAAATTATCAATATTTTTTTAGACTTTAAAAAGCCCTTAGCAAGAGAATGTTTCTTCCTCTTAAGATGGAAGTAAAAGGGATTCCTCTTTGTTTCATGCAGTGGGAAAAATTGTTTACCCAAAGCGTAAGTTTAGTTTATTTCCTATGGGATTCAATTTTGATTTTGGCACTTGCGAAATAATTTAGATGATGTTGTTTATTTTATTTAGGTGATGCTTCAAATAAGTCAAATCACAACATGCTTCCTACTTGTCTAAAAATGTTTGAGAAGGATCCTTTCATTTCTAATCCTGAAATAAACAATTCAGAAATAAATACTCAATTCAAATCTAAACTGCTTTCAAGTCTAAGCCACATTCAAAATTTTTAACACGTTTTGTTTCACGCAAAAAATAGTGTAAAAGGTTTTATTGATATCAGACATGGACTTCAGGAATTGAAACCAGGATAGTCTGGTTGGTATGGCACTGCACTCAATTTCGTGAGAATGGGAGTCCGAATCCAGCCTGCCGAAGACTCTCTGCATTGTAAATGGTGACTGGTGCACATTAAATCTGCCAGGTCACAAAGTCTTCCATGTCCCAATAACAAATTATACCTCTGGGAGTTTTGGAATGGAGATTGATCATTCTATGATTCTGGTCAAAATTACGATATGTGGATAAATGAAAGGTTGTGTGAATGGATTCGCCTTATATACAGGTGTAACAGAAGTCGAATTCTTGGCCATAGATGGCCCACTGAAAAACAAGAGCAATCAATCGCGTCACTGAGTGCCTTAATGGCCAACGACGACAACAACATGGAATTTTTTAAACAATTCACAATGAGAACTAATAAGAAATGAATAATTCATTTATTTTACCAGCATGAATTTTTTTTAACGCATATATGAGCCTTTAAATGCTCAAACTGTCATTCTTGTATCATGAAAATGATTTGTCATCTCCCACTGTTACATCTGATTTCAAATTGGTACTAGTGTTACCATTTTCCCATGTGATGTCATCTTTTGTGTCATACAATGCATTTGTTATGTGAGATTTGTTTAAGACAATGTATTATACTGTAAGCTTTTCCCCTCCCAACAGGTACCCATTCTGATTTTTTGATTCACAAATTTTTGCGCTTTTGATGCTAAGCTGCTGCTTAAAGTCGAATATATTTAACTTATAATATACTGTACTTAACTTTAAAATTGACCCTCAAAATGGTGACCCGTCCTCATGGTCTAAATTAAATTGCACTTCTGAGCAAGAAGTCGCTGCATTGTAAATCTATAGAATTACAGTAAATATTTACTCATAAATGCTGAACTTATTTTGACAAAAATATTATTCTTCTATCTACTCCATTCTAAATTTTTAATTTATCTTCTAAGAAAATGACGTTATGCTGATTATAATATATTTCCGCTAAATAACGTATGTCCAGAAAGCTCTGAGCAAAAATAAAGTAAAAAAGAATACATGATTTATCTCCAAAATAAATTATTTATCACAACACTTTTTAAAACGATTGAGTACAATTTTTAAGCATGAAAAATATAATTCATGAAAGAAATGTACTAATGTTATTAACACACAGAAGACTGCACAAGAATGCACTGCACATTCTTAATAATGAAGAGTAACTTAAATTCCACCATCCTTTTCACCATAGAATACGTTGTGGGATTTATTTATAGACTATGTCACCTATCAAAAAGTACCTCATAGAGTCAAGTTAACATGTCTTATATAATAGTGAATTGGTATTTAATATTTATAGTGGTAGTTATGCCACAATGTCTAATTTAAGAAATTATGGTTCTTTCGTACTTTCATGTGGAATTCAATATGCTCTATGTTCATTTGCACTATTGTCAAAAGAATAGGTGGACTTCCATGAATATTTTGCTATCCATTGAATTCTTGCCTATGAAAAAAATTTTTGTTTTGAAAGAGCTAAAATATTTAACTCCTGTTTTTGACGTGGTTTTCTTACAAAAAATTAAAGGAAAATTTTATGTTATATTGAAATGAATAATTCAACATTAATCAAAAGTAAGATTAACTATTGAAAATATACCAAAATGTTGCATATATATGGGTCATTCTCACAAAAACAGCCATTTTCATGTCCCCAGTATATTTTATGTTTGTTTTACAGCTTACGAAGAAAAAAAATTCAGGGAAAGTGTCCTTCAGAATGCAAGCTAACAAAAGAATAAAAATAAAATTATCAATGTTTATTTTTTATTTATTTTAGGTAATTAAAATATACCAATATGTCATTCCCTCATTTGTCCCCACTGCTGATTTAAAAAAAGAAAAAAATTGTTTCTGAAATAAAAAATTTTTTTTACAAATTCGTGTTTTTTATTTCAGAATACTAAAATATAGAATTCAGGAAATTAATTTTAAATTTAATTTCTGATAAAAATATTAACACAGCACTATTTTAAACTTTGTCCCCAGTGTTTCGCGTCATTCCCTCACAACAATGTTCTTATCACCTGCAATCTTCTTAGAATAAAAATATTTTAATAAAAACTTCAGAAGTTAACAACTGGCATCATAGAACAAAATTGCAGTATGTTTCCATCTTCAACTTAAAGAAGCTTTGCTGTGGAATAAATTTGAATGAATCAAACTAGGTAAATTTTTTACATTCGTCATTCCCTCATGTCATTTTTTAGTGTAAAATAAAATACAACTTCATCGAGAAAGTGGATAATTATATGTTGCTTTCTTGTTTGAATATAATTGTATGCGATTGACTTCAGAAATTAATTAGGCCTAACTGTTATTTTTAAATTTTATTGAATTCATCATTCCCTCACTAGTGTATAAAGTGAGGGAATGATTCAAGATGAGTATATTATCAAATTTTTTTTTTTGTTCAATCGTGCCAGCCAATTTTGTTTCCCAAACCCTTTATAATGCCATTACATATTTCTATTAATATAAAAAGTTTCAGAGCTTTTTATTCACTTTACTTTTTTGGGATTTTATGAACTGAAAAATTTCGTGAGAATGACCCATATGAAAACATCTGATATTTTTGTTGTTTTTGAAAATATTATGATTTTTACTACTACTGAATGCTTTCCTATTTTCATTATTTTAAAACCAAATGTTTAAAAGAGCAAAAATGTTTAACACCTGTATTTAATGTGATTTTCTTGTAAAAAAATTGAACAAAAATTTCATATTATATTGGAATCAACAGTTCAATTCAGATTTTCTAATTCACATTAAAATAAAATTGTGTCTATGAAATAGATGTATTGGTCACAGTAATGACTGTATTTAATAATTATAGGCTTAATTCATTTACTGGTGTTTTCTAATCTTGTATTGTATATTTTTAGGAGGTGTTTTATACGACATCAATTTCTGCAGAATCTTTTACTTTGTTTTTGAAAGAGAATTCCCTTTGTTGATGACATTGAAGCTAACTTTGAATGTGCTCTTTGGTTAAGTGATGCTGATTACGTGAGTGCTCCATGGATAGTATGTATCTTTTTTTTAAACTGCTAATAATATAATTAAAAATTTTGAAAAATCGTGATCAATGGTCTGATGTATCTTTCAGTTCACAAATTTTTGAGAACAATAACTCCCAAAATAATTCTCTTCTGAAAGCCAATTACTCTGTTTTTATAGTTACATTTGCTTAAATTTCAATGGAGTGCCCATTAGCTTTTCCAAACTTTCTTCTACTCAAATTTTGCTTTAACAATTACTAACGCTCTACTCAATTTTAACTTTACTCATTTAGAAAGTAATGTAAGAATTTCAATACCCAAAGGCTCTATGATTGAGAAGTTTTTTGAATGTTACATGTTCATTAAAGAAACCATTTCGTAGAAACTTGCTTGACAAATTCTTGTTTCTTAATCAATTTGTTTCCTGTTAAGAAAAGTCTGCGACTGAAAGTCATGTGACATTTGATTTATTTGCAGTGCTCCACTCCCTAATTTTAGAATCACTTGTTTCTGTTGAATTTTTTTTCTGCGTTATTTAATTTAGTTAAGGAAAATCTCTGGGCAGTATAATAAGGAGTTTTTAAAGTCACATATTCATATGTCTGATTACATTTTTCTTCCTTTTAAAAAACATCAAATTGGTCTTAGAGTTATTAAATTTGATTTAATCATTATCATTATTTTCTAAAGAAAAACGTATCTTGATCATAAAAAATCATGTCATATCACAATCAGAACTTATCATAAAACTAATCACATAAAAATTATAATTTCTTGCAGCCATGTACTCTTTTGTCTGAAGACTAAATAATCTTTGCCTTTTTTTTAAAAAAAATTTCAAAATATTTAACGAACAACTGATCTTAATATTTACTTTATTTATTCATTTCTTTTTTTTGGGGGGGGGTTCTAAATTAAACTCATTTATATAATTTTGAAAAGTTAGCTGATAATTCCTTTTTTCCATTTTCGGAAAGTATCATAACTATAGGGTCTACCTTCAATATGATTTTTCTTGAATTAGTTCAATCAGAAAACTAAATTATTTATATTTATTTAAATGTAGAGAGATTTTTAACTTATCAAATTGAAGGATTTTTTTGTTCTGACCTCCCATCACCATAACATTGCATTAGTCACATGTCAGCTGATAACAGAAGGAAACTCGTTTTATTTCTACCAATCTATCTTCTTTGTAATTTCTCTATATGTTTAAAAATAACTCACCTGCTCATGTAAGTTACTAATAATCAGAGTTAGTCTTATTCCTTCAATTTATGAATTATACTATGTGCTTTGCATTCGCATTGTTTTCAAATTACTCATCATGATTTTTATTCTAGCAAATTTAGGAATTCACTGTGATTTGTATTTACATTATCCACAATGCATTTCATTTTGACATGAATTACAAATAGAACACATCATGCTTGAGAATTTATGAATCAGTGATATAGCTGATTATAGAAAACCATAATGAAGATTAAATAGGTTTAAAATGAAATCTTTAGCAATGTACTGAGGGTATGTTGCTACTATTGCCAACTGGCAGGGGGATTAAATTACAGAGTATGTCTTATAATTTGAATCAAGATAATCGATTTTTTGTTATAATCAGGCATCTCCTGTTGTAAATGTTTTTATTAACCTCAATGTGAAAATAAATAAAATCCTTTTTTTTAAATATTTTTATACATTTAAGAAAGTAATCAGATTTAGTTTGTTAATATATACACACTACCGTAAAATAATGGTAGAGACAGTTTCAGTTTTTGACATTTTTTAAAATTTTTCAATAAATGCTTAGAAAACTATTTATTAACTGTAGAGGTGTTTAGTTTGTGCTATTTTTCTTGCTTAGCAATAAAGGTTAATGCTTTCAGAGATTTGAGGGACTGACAATAAATTACAAAAGAAAACATCCTATGACAGATAATCAAGATCTAAGCTTGTAGCTTGTATCAATTACTTGATTGGTATTTTACTTTGAAATAGCAACACAAAATTTCCTAAACTTAGCTTAAATATTTCTGGAAATATAGGCAATTTTATAAATAATATAAGTTTTTGTTTTACGTTATTAACATTATTAACTTTAAGATTATTCTATGAAATTAAGCAAATTTTTTGGAACATTTTAAAATTTATTACAAATTTATAGTTTTAAAATTTGAAATAAATTTGACAAAAACTGCATAAAATATGAGTTTTTATAAAGAAATTTTTTTATACTGTAATTTTGTAAGGAATTGTATTTAGCTACTAAGAAAAAGAGTATTTCAATATCTTAAAAATTTAAAACATTTTAACCAATTTTCTAAGTAATTTTTGTACTTTTTTTAAAAAATCACAAAACGATTAGGATTTTTCACAAATTTCATTTTGAAGCTGCGGCTGTTTTTGCTAGTGACATTTTTAATAAATCTTGTTTCATAATACAAAATGAAACTTGTAGAAAAACCCTTATCGTTTTGAGCTTACTTTTAAAAAGTACAAAAACTACTTAGAAAATTGCCTGAAACTTTTTAAATTTTTAAGATATTCAAATCAGAATATTTTCATTAGTTGCCAAATAAAATTCGCTGCAAAATTCTGAAATTTTTTTTAAAAAATTTTCTGTGCATGTGCAGTATAAAGGAACTACTTTAAATACTCATATCTTAAGCAGTTTTTATGAAAGTTTTTTTAAAATATTAAATCAATAGTTTTGTAAATAATCTGAAATATCTCTAAAAATTTTGTTTACTTCTGTAGAGTATTTTTAAAGTTACAGCAAAAAAGCATGGGACAAAGAAAAAAGTTTTTTATAATCTCCATAAATATTTAGCATAATATAAATAATAATAACCAAAATAATCAATATGAATTAAAAGTTTCTTAATTGATTTCCTGGCATAGGGTGATCAAAAATGCTATTTTTCTTTTTGTAATTTATTGTTGGTGTATCAAACTTCTGAAAGCATTAAACTTTATTGCTAAGTATGAAAAATTTAATGAACTAAAAAAAACCTGAAGTTACTAAATAATGCTCTAAGTATTTCTCGAGAAATTTTTAAAAAAAATGCCAAAAATTGAAAGTGAAAAAACTAAAAACTCTTCCATTACTGTAAGATTGTTTATATATATTTGTTTCAGAGTCGTGACATAATGAATGATTATATGGTGTCCGTGGCATCTAGAGGTCTGATGTTCAATTTATTCTCTGTGAATAATAGGAGGTGAAGAGGACTGCACAAACCTCAATTTTATGAAAGTTTTTCTAAGATATAAATGAAGATTCTTTGCCAAAATTAATATAATGTAATTTTACATCTGCTTTCATTTTTTTGTTTTTTATTTATTATTATTATTATTTTACCTTGCAGCAATTTTAAAAGTTAATTTTCATTATAAGGAAGCATTGATCAGTAGTATATGGGGGGGGCTACAGGACACTTTTGCCCTTCCCTATATACTACTATTAATTTCCTATTTTTAATATTAAAAAAAATTAAAATAGACCAATATTTTACATTTTTATATGAAATATCAGTATATTTAAAAATTCTTATTTTTATATTAATAATTTTTATTTTATTAAAACCTTATTGAAAATATCGTTTTTTATTTTACATGTAATTCATAATCGTAATATTTATTTTTGCCTTTAAAATCAAAAATATATTTTCCACTATTAATTTTTCTTATAGCTTTATCAGATAATTCACCATGACATTTCGAGAGATAAAAATCTTTCTCATCATTGTCTACTTCTAATCTAGCTATAATAGAGTCACCGTATTTTGTATTTATTTTTCTCAGTGATATTAAATTATATTTACCTATCTCGAGTTCATTTAATTTGTATGTTTCAGGAAATCGTTTGAGGTCATTAAATTCTTCCATTTATTTAAGAACATTTTTTGTAATATAATTTCTGTAATACATACACTTGTATAACGAACATTTTACTACCTATAAATGGAAAGTATTGAAAAAGAGAGAAATAAAAAGTTGTTAGAGCAATTAAAAAATGATCTAAGATTAGTTAAACTACAATCAGAAATTAGGAAAAATAATGAAATAAAATTAGAAGAAGATATAGGAATACAAAAATCATTAGCCGATTTTCACGAACCTGTACTTCATCAAATGGAAAAACTAGAAACTTCTAGACAACAAAACTTGATAGGTATAAAAGATGCTGTTGATAATTTATCTTTCACTATGAATGAGACCTATAGATCTTTACCTCAGATAGAGAATCAGTCAGAGGAAGATTATACTGAAGATGTAGGAAGTATGTTTTTAAAAATAGATATAGACAAAAATTTAGATAAAGAATTATTAGAAGAATTAGAATTTGAATTACCTTCAATAATGTGGAATAAAACTGATGAAGATATTGAAGAAGTTATTAAAAGGGCAAAAGCAAAAAGAGATCAATTTAAAAGAGAAAAAGGAAATGAAACCAAAAATAGAAATTTAACAAACAACAAAGATGAGTATCAGAAAAGGATTGATAATGCTGATTATAAAATGAATATGATGAAAAGATATTTAGAAGCTTTATCAGCTATTAAACAAGGTAGACATTACACAGGAAAAGGTTTAGAAGATAAACTGAATATCTTAGTTGATCTGACAGATAAAATTTGTAAAGGTTCTAAAAGTAAAAAATTGTATAATAAAACTGTAGATTTGTTGGATTTACTTTTAAGAGAGGGAACTATGACAAACGATCAGGTAAAGGAATACTATGGAAAATTTCTTAGTATATAAATGAGTAATTATATTGTAAAAAAAGTATACTTGAGCGACAGTCAGATTTCTAAATTGAAATCAGCTTATAAAAATGGTGAAGAACTTAGTTTACAAATAGATAAAAGTAAAACACCCAATTTTGATTTACATTTAACAGCTACACAAATTAACCAAATTGATAAAGGTAAAAGAATTAAAATATCAAAGACTCAACTGAAAAAGAATGGAGGGTTTTTACCATTTTTAGTACCTTTACTTTCTACTTTAGCATTAGGAGCTGCTAGCGGAGCAGCTGGTTGGGGTACTAAAAAAGTATTGGACAAAATTTCTGGATCAGGTAAAAAAAAAAAACCTTGTGGAAAGGGAGTCTATCAGCCATGGGAATATCCAACAAAATGATTGAAAACAATATGAAAAATGAAAAAGGATTTAGAGGTATATTTACTATAGATATGTTACCTAAAAAGATAAGAAAATTTGAAAACGGAATTATAAATTTAGATGTATCTACAGGTCCTGGAACTCATTGGGTTTGTTATTATAATGATCCAAAATATAATTTTGTTGAATATTTTGATCCTTTTGGAGAATATAAATATAACAATAGAATAATAAAAAATGATTTTCTTCCTCAAAACATACTAAGTTATTTAAATACTTCTGGAAAAGAAATTAGATATAACGATAGTTTTTTACAAAGTCCGAGTTCTGTAAGATGTGGTTTCTATTGTATGAAATATATAACTGAAAGAAATAAAAATAAATCTCCTATTGAAGTTTTATATTCATTTACTCAAGAACCTAGTAAATTAAATGAAAAAATTGTTCTTTATAAATGAAGTATATTATATTAGATTCGAAAAACGTAGATAAATCTGAAGATTTCACCATTGAGTATTCGAGACCTTTTCATTTTACAGAGATAGCTCTTCAGTCTTTTTCAATGTATATTTCATGGAATAATATTACGGAGAAAAACAATAAATTTTCATATTTTGATGGAGCCAAATGGGAAGATTTTATTATTCCTCATGGTCATTATAGTATAAGAGGTTTGAATCGTTATATGGTAAAATATTTTGGAAATGATTCACCTATATTATTTGGAATAATAGAAGAAAGACAAAGGTTTAGTATTAAACTCGAGAAGAATTATAAAATTGATTTATCTAAAAGTGAATTGTACAAAATTTTAGGATTCGAACCCAAAATATATGAAGAGGAAGAGCAAGAAGGTAAATTTATTGCTGATATAGCTAATGGTAATGATAATATTTATATTCATTGTGATATAGTGGATGGAGCTTATATAAATCAGTTTCAATCTCAAGTTATTTATTCTTTTACATCATCAAATCCTCCTGGAAGTTTATATACTAAAGAATTTGATAAACTAATATTTTTTCCGGTTAAATCTGATTCTATTAATCGAATTAGAATGAGAATTACAAATCATAGAGGTGAACTAATTGATTTAAATAAACAAGAAGTACAGTACAAATTTATTGCTAAATAAATGAATAAACAAAGATTGTACAGAAAGAGTAAGAAAATACAAGGAAGAGGCTTCTTTTCAGACTTTATAAGTCCAATTGTAGAAGATAAATCTAAGGAATTTGTAAGAGAAAAATTGAATGAAATATTTTCTAAAAATAAAAAACATGGTACTGGATTGAAATTTTTTATTCCTAAATAAATGGATAAAATTTACGATTTGAAAGACACTAGTTATTATTATAATAACGACATTGAAAGTTTTGAATATAGAGAATTAAAAAGTGAAAATAGAAATAATATTCATGAAAATGCTACATATAATTTCTTTATCAATGATACAAATGCTAATATTTTATATTCTGCGGGATATCTGCAACAAGAATTAAAAATTGTAAAAGGAGATGGAGGTGTAATAAGTAATGAAAATGTTACTCTAGTGAATGGAGGAGGTCTCATTAATTCAAACAGGTTGATTATAGGAAATACTGAAGTTGAATCCACTATAAATTATAAAGCCATTATGAATCAAGTATTAGGGATGATACACTTCACCCCTGATTATTCAACATCGGAAGCTACTAACATGTTCTTTTATGTAGATACAACTGATTCTGTAGATAGAAACAATTTCAAATATAATGGAAATCTGATAGATACTACCAAAATAACTGATTTTTTTAAAAACCTTAAACTAAATGAAAGTTTTAATGAAGGATTTTCAAAAAGATGTAAATTTACTAAAAATAGTCAAACAGTAAAAATATGGATTCCTTTAAAGTATATATTTGATTTCTTTAACGAATATAAAAAAGTAATGACAGGTTTCCAAGTTAAAATAGAAATTCAGAGAAATGATAGTAAAAATATGTTGTATACAGATATTCAAAATCCAGATTTTAAGGTTCTTGTTGAAGATTTATCACTTTGGTTACCTTATGTTAGATTTAAAAATTCCGCATCTGTAAAATTCAATGAATTAAAATTATCAAATAGTCCTATAGAAATAAATTGGGATCATTATAACATTATCAAATCAAATGTATTTTATAAAAATTCCAGTGGGTCTTATTCTATTCCTGCTACATCTGATGAAGTTTTGAGTTTATATGTCATTCCTCAATATGATGAAAGAAATGAAAACATGAATCAAAATAATATGATGTTTGATCACTTGGATATGATAGAATGTTGGTTAATGATTAATAACATTAAAGTTCCCACTGTAAGTTATATGATGGACTTTAATAAAAATGATTATAATCGATTATATTATGCTCTTTTAGAATCAGGAATGAATAATATAAATTCTGAAACAGGTTGTATGATAAACTATTCAAATTTCAGTAAGTATCCTATAATTTGTTTCAACTTGGCAAACCATGAAAATTATACGAACTTGAGTAATTTAATGATTGAATTCAATTGGAGATTGAGAAATAATACTACTAAAAATTATGTTTTTTACTTTATTTTGAAAGAAAGAAACAAATGCTCCTTGAATATGTCAACTCAGGATATAAAAATGATTAAAACTCTGAAAACATAAAGGATTTTTTCTATTTTAATAAATGGCTGCTTATTATCCACTTTACGACGATGAAATAAAAGAAGGACCTTTAGGACCACCAGGTGTAGGATTTAAATTAACGAATGATGGTAATTATGATATGGAAAGTAAACTATTAAAAAATGTTTTACATCCTCAGGAAGATAATGATTCTTCAACTAAAAAATATGTAGATGATTTAAAAAATAAGTGTTTGATTCGTAATAACGGTTATTTTAATGCTAAAAATAAATGTATTAGAAATATAGCTACTCCTCTAGAGGACAATGATGCTTCAACTAAAAAATATGTCGATGACAAAAGTTTAATACATGATGAAAATAATTTTGATGCTAAAAATAAAATCATATCAAATGTAAAAGAACCTGAAAAAGAAGGCGATGTGGTTACCAAAAAACATCTTGATTATTATTGTATACTGTGGGATAAAATTAATAGAAGTTATTATGCTCACAACGAAAGAATATCGAGTGTAAAATGGCCCATAAATGATACTGACGTTGCTAATAAATACTACGTTGATAATAAAACTTTTTGCGCTACCACAGATAGACTTGTTCAGTTTACAGGTGTGGGTTACAAGACTTTTGAATTCAACGAAACTACTTCAAAACTTTTAGATTCAAACTTAAAATTATCACAAAACATGTATATGAAAATTACAATTTTTTTAGCCTGTGACAAAATGAATGAAAAGCCAAAAATACGTTTAGAAAAAGTGAAAGAAGTACTTCTTGATAAAGAGATAAATGTTAATGAAGATTCAATAACTATGTTTGCGTATGGAAAGTTAAATGAAGTTTTAACATTATCAGTGCTAACAGGAGGAGGTTGTAAATTAAAGCCTTATTTACATATTGAAAAGATAAATTTTTCTTCTTAATAAATGGCCAATGAAATTAATTGGAACGACTTTTCTAGAAAGAAACTTTCAGAAGATGTAATTATAAGTTTAGTGGGAATATGTGTTTCAATTTTCTGAATTATCTGAAGTTTTAATCGAACGATGCCAAATGATTGGTATATTATTTCTCAATATCAAAAACTCAATGAACCTTTTATTGAAAAACATGCCTCTGATGTAGATTGGGAAAAAATATGTAGATACCAAACCTTATCTATCCGTTTTATTGAGAGACATTTAGATAAAGTGACTTGGTATGAAATATCAAGATTCCAAAAATTGGATTTAAGATTTATAGAAAATTATTCTGACCGTTTAAATATGAATGTTGTATCTAGATATCAAAAATTATCAATGAACCTTATAAGAAAATTTCAAGATTATGTAAATTGGGATTATATTATACAATATCAAGATATTGATAAAGACTTTGTAATAGAATTTGTTTCTAAAATAGATTTCTGTCTTTTAATAAAAAATAAAAGTAATATATTACCAGAAGAATTTTATAATTCAAACAAAGAAAAGATAGTTTGTATACTTCTTGCTGAAATTTGTCATAATACACGAGTACCGCTATATGAACCATTAAAAGAATAAATTATTTAAAAAAAATATTTTTATTTTAATAATAGTTTTTACTCGTAGTAGATTATTTTTTACTCGTAGTAGATTATTTTTTAATTAATAAATGTATTCTAAAATTGTAATTAAAGACTATAATGAACCAGATGAATTTAAAGATCCAAATCAACATCCTCTATTGCCTATACATCCCTTTAGATTAATCATAAATGGTTCTTCCAACAGTGGAAAATCGAACTTATTAATCAATTTAATTTATGACTATTTACACTTTGATAGACTTTACATGTGTGCAAAAGACATATTTGAATCTAAGTATGAAAAATTACAAGAAAAATACATTCAATTTACAGATGTAGAATTAGAAGATATTCAAAAATGTAAAGGTTTAAAGAATAAAAAAGAAGTTTTGAAAGAATATAAAAAATTTAAAAAAGATCAAGTTTTGTTTTCTTCCAAACTAGATGATTTTATTACCGTAGATGACTTGGATCCTTCCTATATGAATTTAGTTGTATTTGATGATTGTATATGTGAAAAAGATCAACAATCTATAGAAGAATTTTTTATACGAGGAAGAAAGAAAAATACATCCCTTATCTATATAAGTCAGTACTATTATAAAATACCTATAACCATCAGAAGTAACAGCGATTATTTTATATTTTTCGATATGAAACAAAAAGAAATTAAACAAATAATACGAGAAATAGATGGTCAATTAACAAAAGAAGAATTTAATAAAATGTATAAGAACTGTATCAAAAAACCATATGATTTTTTAGTTTTAGATTTAGTCAATCCTAATATGAGGTACCGAAATAAAGAATTTGTGTAATGGAAGAATATTTAGAGAAAAGAATTTTTATTCACAGAAAAAGTTATAACTCAATTGAATGGCTACAAATACATATAATTTTTTATTGCCTATAAATGACGTGTAAAAGTAATATATTCAAAGTTGGAAAATTAAGTAAAGACGGAAAGTTCAAATTTTGTTGTAAAGAATGTGGTCAAAAAGGATCTGGCTTTATCAATTCAACAATTAATAATTTACCCTTTGAAATGCATTTACCAGGACATCAATTTACAGGACCTGGAACACAATTATTACATGGAAAGAAAAGATTAAACGATGATTTAACATATAAAGAATGGAGTAAGCCCATTAACAGAGTAGATGAAATTGCATATAAACATGATGTTTGTTACCTTAAAAATAAAGATACTAAAACTAGAAATGATGTATGTGATAAAAATATGATAGAAGAGTTAAATACAATTCCAAATCCTACAATCAGGGAAAGAATAGAAAGAGGAATTGTTAAACCTATTATCAAAGCCAAAAGAACATTCGGTATGGGTATGATTTATTGTTTAAAATGTAAAAATTTTACTAATACTAAAGATGTTTATGAAGAAACTTCTAAAAATGGAAGATTGACGAGGAAAGGTATATGTGAAGTTTGTGGATCTAAAAAAAGTACTTTTTTAAAGAAAACGGGGTCATAGAAACAGTATATTATGATCCCGAAAAAGGTTATTGTGGTATCAATGAATTAAAAAGAAAAACAGGTTTATCTCAAAAACAAATTACAGATTTTTTACATGAACAAGATGTTTATACTAGACATAAACCAATTATTCGTAAATTTAGAAGAAGGAGATGTTACGTTTCACATATTGATGATCAATGGCAAGCGGATTTATTATTTATAAAACCATTTAGTAAATATAATAGTGGAGTTAATTATATTTTAACAGTTATTGATATGTTTAGTAAATATGCTTGGGTTATTCCAATAAAAAGAAAAACAGGCGAAGAAGTATCAAATGCTTTCAAGTTAATATTTAAAGAACGAATTCCAGAGAAACTACAAACGGATAAAGGTACGGAATTTATAAATAAAGATACTCAAAAATTATTCAAAGATAATAATATTCATTGGTTTACTACTGAAAATGTTGAAATAAAATGTTCTATTGTTGAAAGATTTAATCAAACAATTAATGGAAAAATAAGAAAATATATGGCAGCAAATAATACAAATAAATACTTAGAAGTACTAGATAAATTAGTTTGTAATTATAATAATTCTTATCATCGATCTATTAAAATGACACCCTCACAAGCCAGTCGGACAGAAAATGAAAGTATCGTATACAATAATTTATTTTCTAAAAAAGAAATAAAGAAACCAAAGTTCAAAATAGGCGATAAAGTTAGAATTTCAAAATATAAAGAAACATTTACCAGAGGTTATCATCCTACATTTACAGAAGAAATTTTTATAATATCTGAAATATTGAAAACAGATCCTATAACTTATAGAGTGAAAGATTTAAATGGTGAAGAAATTAAAGGAACTTATTATGAAAAAGAATTAGTAAAATATAATAAGAAAAATGAAACATATAAGATTGAAAAAATAATAAAAAGAAAAGATAATAAGTTATTCGTAAAATGGCTAGGTTACCCTGAAGAATTTAATAGTTGGATAGATGAAAAAAATATTATTCTAATTTAGGAATCAATTGAATTATATCATTTTTAAATCTTTCAATATCATAATCTTTTAATTTTAAATGATTAAATTTAGTTTCTATATAAGAAATATTTTCTTTTATTCTGTTAAATAAATTAATAGCATTCGGATTATATTGAATTTCATGAGCTATTTTTAAATTAGGATATCTAAGTTTTAAATCTCGTATAGTTTTATTATATAAACCTCTTTGACATCTAATAACATAATAATGATAATCAGAATCATTTTTATTCTTTTCTATTATTGTAAACATGTTTAATTTTCTAGGTTGAGATGTTTTAGGTGTTACGTCTTCTTTATATTTTTCATTTTTTATTTTTAAGTCATTCATTTTAATTTTTATTATATCTAATTTCTTTTGAAGTTTATCATTATCATTAAATTTATTAGCATAATAATTAATTACTACATCGTTTACTTTTTTAGAAAATTCAGGTGAAATCCAACATTGTAATTAAATCCTTAGAAATCCCATTATATTTTAATTCTTCTACCTTTAATTTCATAGTCTCTAGAGGGCCCGAATTCGGGCCTTCTAGGAATTTAGTTAAATATAAAATTAACTCTTTAGATTCTTTATTTTCTAACCACTTTTTAAATCTTTTACCTCCTGATTTACATAGTTTAGAAGCATTGAAATATCCAGTATTTTTATCTATTATTAATTTAAAATCTCCAAACAATCCATAATAATAACTATCTTTAATTTGCTCATAACAAACATTTCTATAAATGCTTTTATTTCAAATCAGTCGAGCAACAAATGATTCATCGAAATGACGTCGTTTCCTTCTAGAAGTTTCTACGCGTTTCGTTATCATTTTACTTCCGTGTTTCGTTCATTTGAGTTCAAATCGTCGAAGGAGTAGGTTATTATATTTAAGATTTAAGTTAAGTAGATTATTCTTTTCTTTTTTTTTTTGTATTTTCAAATTATCTGAAAATGAATTACTTATAGTTTTATTAAACGAATTACTTAAATATTTCGTATTTTAAATTTTCTTATACTAATTATTCTTATTTTAAATTTTCTTATTTAACGTAAAGTTTCTGACTTATTTAAAGTAAAAAATTATATTATTATTATTTATTTATTATTATTATTTTATTTATTATTATTATTTATTTTTTATTATTATTTTAGACTTTATTTATTATTATTATTTTAGATAACTAAAAATAATAAGACTTTATTTTCTAAGTTTATTAATTTAAAGATTCGATCTGTTGAATTAACTTTGTAAAATTCCTTTAGTCTTAATTGTTTTAAAAAAGATTCGGAAAAGCTGATGTCTTGCGAAAGAGAGCCATCTAGATGGCTGTAATGATTGCGTAATAAGGTCTGTGACGTAAGAGAGCCATCTAGATGGCTGTAATGATTGCTTAATAAGATCTGTGACGTAAGAGAGCTTGGCTCTCATAGGAATTGTGCAATAAAAGCCATCTCGGTGGCTGTGATTGCGCAATAGAAAAGAAAGAACACATATTTAAATATTTTTTTAAATAAATGGAAAATGTTTATGCAGAGATATTTAAACAAATTAAGAATAAAAAAATAAGTTACGATTCAGAAGAAGATATATATTTTTATGACACGAAAGATTTTGATATTTTTTTAAAACAGAGATACAATTCGAGAATTAGTTTTTTTAAAAAGTTAAAAAGAAAATTGAACTTGGTTTTTACAGTTGAAGCAGATGAAATGTTTTTAAAATTTTTAGATTATATGTATTTTAAAAAGAGTTTAAATTATAAATATTTTATGAAAAAGATATGTGAATATTATAATATTTCTAACAATATTAAGTTAGGTAGTCCTAAAAAACAAAACATTTATGATGAAATTTGGAATTCGTTTCTTAAAGAGACAGAAAAGTATTTATAAAAACTCCATTTAATAAATGGAAGATAAATTTTGTTGCGATTGTAAGACTTTGAAATCAGCTGACGAATTTTACAAATATAAAAAATATTTATTTAAAAGATGTATAGATTGTGATCTTAAAAGAAAATATATATATTATGAATGCGATTGTGGCAAAAATTATACTTATTCACATAAACAAAGACATTTTAGAAGTAATTTTCATATAAAACGTATGAACTCCTTTTTATAAAAGTATTTATAAATTTTCTTCCTTATAAATGAGTAACATGACAAAGGAGTTCAAACACTTGAGTAATGTACTCTCAACTTTCAGTATTAAAAAACTAAGAGAATTGATAACTAAACTTAAAATTCCTGTCCTGACTGATAAGAGATTAAAATCAAATATTATTGAATCAGTAGTTTCGTATATCAAAAGTACAGGAAATTATAAATCTGTTTTATCAGATTATTTAGGATTGGATGTTTCTTATTATATGGAAAACAAAACTAAACTATTTAATAAATATCCTAAGTATAGAAATGAATTAAAAAAAGTTTTTGATTCTTATAATTTAAAATATAAAGATGGTAAATTTATACCTAAAGAAGAAAAAAATATAATAACTGAAACTAATTTAAATGCTTTGTATAGGCCTCAAAAAATAAAAGATAAGGTAAAAGTAGAGGTAAATCTTAAAAATTTCTTTAAACCAGATTATAAAATTATTGAATTCAGAGGTCAATATATTGAAAAATATAAAGTTTATAGAAAACAATATAGAGTGGTAGGATCTAAAATTTTACCTGAACAATACTATAATATTTTAAGAAATGTATTTAAAAGGGCTATTGGAAATATTACAGGAAAAGTAGATGTAATTATACATAATCCTAAATTAAATGTACCTTTTCATGATAAAATGATGTCAACTAAAACTGCTTTTAATGAATACATTGATAAATTATCCAACCAAATTGAATATAAAGAAATCGATATAACAGAGTGTATATTTGATTTTAATGTCATCGAATTACCTCATGGTGGTAGACACAAGGCTTTAAAAATGTATTCTGAAACAGATCCAGCAAAAAAGAAAAGTATTTGTCAAATAAAAAATGATGATAATATATGTTTGGCTAGATCAATTGTAACAGCTTTAGCTATCCAAAATCCTGAACTGTTAAGTGATAAATTATGTACTGAAAAATTATCAAGTAATGAAATAATTTATATTAAAAAAGGTCGTGTTTTACAAAAAACATTAGCTATAAAATTACATGATGTATGTAAAATTCCTTTAGAAGTGTGTAGTTTAGAAGAAGTTAAAATATTTGAAAATTTTTTAGACATTCAGATCAATATAGTTTGTAGAGAAAATGGTAATGAAATTATATATAATGGTGATTATAAATCAACATGTATTTTTATATATAAGAATAGAAATCATTTCGATGTCATTACATCAATGACAGGATTTTTAGGTAAGAATAATTATTGTAATTATTGTAAAGTGGGTTATAAACGTTCAAATCAACATAAATGCCCTTTAAAATGTGATAGGTGTTTTGTTGAAGAATCTAATTGTGAAGGAGAGGAAATATTTTGTAAAAAATGTAATCGGAAATTCTTAGGAGAAAATTGTTTTGATAATCATAACAAGAAAAATTCAGAAGGTTTTACTGTTTGCAAATTACTATGGAAATGTCTAAAATGTAAAAGAAATATTAATAGAAATGAAAGGAAAACAGAAGAACATATATGTGGTGAATATCGTTGTAATAATTGTTGGAAATGGGTTATGAAAGGTCATGAGTGTTTCATGAAATATGAAAACAGTAAAGGAGGTGTATGTGAAGATAATTGTGTAAAAAATAAAAGTATTAAATTAGATTGGTGTAAGAAATGTAAAACAGGAAAATACTTATTTTTTGATGTTGAAACCAAGCAAGATACAGGAATTCATGAAGTGAATCTAGTTATATGTCATGATTTTCATGGAAACGAAACAGAATTTAAAAATGAAAACGATTTTTGTGAATGGTTATTTTGCGAGGAACACGAAGGATATACAGTTATAGCTCATTATGGAAAAGGATTTGATTTTCAATTTTTAGCTAAATATTGTTTCAAAAAGCATATTAAAGTATTTACAATTTACCAAGGAAATAAACTAACATATATGAATGCTGATGGTTACTATATAAGATTTATTGATTCTATTAATTTTACAATGTGTGCACTTAAAAAATTTCCTAAAACATTTGGTTTAAATGAACTGGCCAAGGGTTATTTTCCTCATTTATTCAACAAACAAAAGAATCAAAATTATATTGGTAAATATCCAGATAAATATTACTATGGATATAATTATATGGTTGATGAAGACAGGAAAAAATTTGATAAATGGTATGATTCCATTAAACATGAAACTTTTGATTTCCAAAAGGAATTTATAAAATACTGTAGATCTGATGTAGATATTTTAAGAAAAGGTTGTTTAGAATTAAGAAGATTATTCTTAGTAACTGTGAATATAGATCCGTTTAAATATGTAACTTTAGCTGGTCTATGTATGGCCATTTACAGAGATAAATTCTTGAAAGAAAACACAATAGCTATTGATGAAATTGTCATTCAAAAAGATCAGTACAGTAAAAAATCAATAGCTTGGTTAGATTACATATCAAAAAAGGAAAATATTAATATACGCCATGCTTTGAATGGAGGAGAGAAAAAATTACAATTAGGTGAAAAATGTTATAAGGTAGATGGATTTTATAAAAATACAGTATTTCAATTTAATGGATGTTTCTGGCATGGATGTACCAAATGTTTCACTAGAACAAAAGTAAACACGGTTAATCAATTGCTCATGGAAGATTTATATAAACGAACTAAGAAGATCAATAAAAATATAATTGAAGCAGGTTATGAATTGGTAAATATCTGGGAGTGTGATTTTGATAATAATAAGGATATGAAAAATTACATGAAAAAAGAATGGAAGAGAGATTTTATAGAACCTTTAAATCCTAGAGATGCTTTTTATGGTGGAAGATGTGAACCTACCAAATTAAAATATGAAATGAAAAGTAATGAAAAAGGCAGATATATTGACGTATGTTCTTTATATCCTACTGTAAATTATTTTGATAACTATCCAGAAGGTCATCCAATCAAAATATTTAATCCTAAAAAATACGATGAAAATTGGTATGGATTAATAAAATGTAAAGTACTTCCACCTAGAAAATTATATCATCCAGTATTACCTTATAAAGCAGAAAAATTAATATTTTCATTATGTAGAACTTGTTCTGAAACAATAAAATGTAATCATTTCAAAACCACTTTAGAAAAGAAAAAATGTAAGCAGTGTTATGAGATAAGAAATTCTGAGTGTAAACACACTGATAACGAAAGATGTCTAATAGGAACGTGGACTACCGATGAGATCAGATTAGCTGTTAAAAAAGGATATAAAATATTGAATATATATGAGGTTTGGCATTTTGAAAATAAAACAAATGAATTGTTTAAAGAATATGTTAAAACGTTTTTAAAGATTAAACTAGAAACATGCGATAAATGGAAAAACAATTTTAAAAATGAAGAAGAATACAGACAAATAGTTAAAGAAAAATTAGATATAGAATTAGATAAAATTGAAGAAAATCCAGGTTTGAGATTCATAGCTAAAATATGTTTAAATTCTTTATGGGGTAAATTTGGTCAGAGAAATAACATGAAACAAACTGAATATGTGATGGAAATTGAAGATTTTTATAGAATTATTCTAAATGATACTATTAAAGATTTGAATATGAATTTTTTGAATGACGATTGTGTGGAAATGAGTTATAAAATGAAAGATAAATTTGAAAAAAATAACTTCAATACTAATATATATATAGCTGCTTTTACAACTAGTTCTGCCAGAATTAGATTATATGAAATGTTAGATAAATTAGGAGATAAAGTACTTTATTATGATACAGATAGTGTAGTATATATAGACGACGGAACCAATAAAATTGAAACGGGATGCATGTTAGGAGAATGGACTGATGAATTGGGAAATGATAAATATATTACATCTTGGATAGCTGGAGCCTCTAAAGATTATGGGTATAAATTAAATGATAAATCTGTATATGGAAAAGTAAAAGGATTTAAAATGTCTTATCAGAGTGAAACCATATTAGACTTTGATAATAGGGCTAAAATAATAACAGGTGAAACAGATTGTTTAGATGTAGAAATCAATCAGTTTAAAATCGAAAAAGATAGGAATATTTCAAGTATTAAAACAAATAAACGTTATACCTTTGGATACGATAAACGTAGACTTTTAGATAATTATGATACTGTACCTTTTGGCTTTTAAAAAAATGTTTCTTAATAAATGGATAAGATTACAGTCATCCTAAACATTCAGGGATTTATTTTTCCCAGTCGTAAGATTTTAAGAGAGATAGGATGGGTTCATTTAAATTTACCAATCGGTGAATATATTGGCGTATTTACACCTAATTGTGAATTGAATGATCAAGAATTGAAGATTGTACGTAAATGTACTTCAGAAGTACACGGATTAAGATTTAATAGAAATAAGAATAGTTTATGGATAAATCATCAAGATGTAAAAAATTATATAAATAACCTATATCAACTATATGGTGGTACATTTGCTTATAAAGGAGGTATTTTAGAAAAAGAGATATTAGATGAATTGAATATACCATCTATTGACATTGATGTACCTAAATGTACTAAAATTTTAGGACCTGGATGTTCGTTATACAAGTGTATGTATTACAGAAATTATATTACAAAAAATGTTTCTAAATAAATGGAAGAATTTAATGACCTCAAACGATTTCCTGAAACATACAAATTAAATGAACTCGAGATAGGTAAATATAATTTAATATCATTGAGAAAAATAAATACAAAATACGGTGACTCTATTATAGCTAGATTAGAAGTAGACAATGATGAGAAAGATTTTTATCTCTCGAAATGTCATGGTGAATTATCTGATAAAGCTATAAGAAAAATTAATAGTGGAAAATATATTTTTGATTTTAAAGGTAAAAATAAATATTACGATTATGAATTACATGTAAAATAAAAAACGATATTTTCAATAAGGTTTTAATAAAATAAAAATTATTAATATAAAAATAAGAATTTTTAAATATGCTGATATTTCATATAAAAATGTAAAATATAGGCCTATTTTAAATTTTTTTAATATTAAAAATAGGAAATTAATAGTAGTATATGGAAAGGGCAAAAGTGTCCTCTAGCCCCCCCCATATACTACTTTGATCTTTCTGGAAAACTTTAACTTTTATAGACTCGTGAATTTTATGCTAGATTCCTAGATCCAGCGAAAATATTCAAAATTTACATTTATATGTTTTTGAAATGGGTATTTATGGTTATGAAATGTTGGCAACTTTTTAATTTGTATTTTATTAGACAACTTGGATTTTTTGTAGCTTATAAATTAATTGTATTATACATTCTTTTCATGTTCTTCTCTTAGTATAAGACACCTACAAGTTCACTTAGTTCCCTAGCTTTCAAAATTGCAATTAAAAGATTTAAATGCTGGTATTAACACTTTAATATTGTATTTGAAGAAAAAAAAAATTATAGATTAAAAAAAATTTATTTAATTTCTTTTTTTAGTTTGGGTAGCACTAACGAAAGAATTAGGAAATATGAAAATAAAAAAAGTTTTTTAGGTAATTAATTATCATTTTATGAATTTTTTAATTTTAGAACTTTGTAGTGATACAATCTACTAATTAAACTATATTAAGTCAATTATTCTTTGAAACAATTAAATTTTCTTCAATTTGGTTTTTATTGTTATTTATTTAGTTTTAATACATATCAATTATATTTTTTAACAAAAATATAAAATATGTTTTGAAAAAATATGCATTACTAGTTATTTCTACATCTAAAAATATTTAGACTTGTTTTAAAGGTGAACACATATGATTGCTATTACTTTGTACTTGTATATTTACTATCTTTCTTTTATTCTCTAATGTAGTGTATTTACTTGTAAAATATTGTCTTTTTTGAGGAATTTTGTTTTTAGTTACTTTTTTTCTCTCAATTTGATGGACTAGATATATCTTTCAATACACTGTCAAAAAAATGTTTTGCAAATATGGAAAATTATATCTTCTGAAACACAGTACTTCTATTTTGGGTTATAAAGGAAGTTCTGTGCAAAAATTGTGTTTACCATTACGAGGGTTGGTTAGTCCCAATGTTTGATACAGGAATTGTCTTGTCTTCTGGGTTGGGTTCAAAATTTACAAGAAAACGTAGTTAAGCATTGATGGTTGTAAACCTGAAACTGGGTTGACTGCGCAATGACAGTTATAAAATAAAACATGAAGTTGTGCTAAAGATAAATGTGTTGAGATAATACTATCTTTATTGGGAGAAGAGGATTGTACCATTCTTTTACTCAATGCTGCACAAATCTCAGAATCCCTTAGCATTAAATTTTTCAGAAACAGATTCATTGGAGATCTTGACTTTTCTTTGATCTTGTCATTGAATATGAATCTCTAAATATTTTTTTTTAAATATTTACTCAATTTGTTCACAACTATTCTTTCTAAAGAGTGATTACCATCAACGGGCACCAAAACAAATGTTGAAAAATAGCATCACGCTCATATTCGTGTGCTGTTCTCAGAGGTGCCAACCATTACAATTTCTTCATAATTATTACGATTTTGTACACAAAATAAGGGTCTAAATTATGGTTTTAAGGAATTTTCATAGTAATCTATTTAAAATACGTTATTTTTCAACTACCAAGAGTTAAGAATTTTTGCATTTTGCAACTAATCTACGATAATTCTTTTTGACTCCTTGGAACCATTTCTAAAACAATACAAACATAAAGAAGTATAAACTATAGGAAAAGTATAAAAGTATAGGAAAGCAAAAGAACTTAAACTCAAGTCTGAAATGCTGTGAGAAAATATTTTTAGTGATTTAAATGTAGTTGTCTGAAAAGGTAATAAGGGTTCGTTCTAATTTAACCAAAAATTAAAACATCGATACAACTGTTTTACAATTAAGTATAAAATTTCATTGTCGGATATTTTTTTAATTGCCAAGGTATTGATTTTTTTTATAGTAAATACATACCTAATTATACTAATTTTTTATGAATATATAGAATTTAGTAATTTATACATCTTAGAATTGTGCTACTTGTGAATGCTAATTTCTATTGAATTCTATGTTGTTGTAAGGTTGAACTGTATTGTTCTAATGAAAATTAAATCATCATAAAAATAGAATAAATGCTGAGCATTTTGCTCTTTCATAAAAGAAGCATCCTTTCACGAAAAAAATATATTATTATCATTTCAACACTCCCCGCTACTCCAGAAAAGACGTTCCAATCCTCCGTTCTAGAATTACATTATTTTTAATGCCAGCTTGGTGAGTCATTCCCCACATGTTAGCTAGTTTAGAAAGTTTCATTTTGTTCTTGATACTTAAGAAGCATTTTAATCTTCTTAAGCATTTCAATCTGTTTTATGCAGATCTGTTTTATATTTTCTGTTTTATGCAAATCTGTTTTATGTTTTATCTTCACAAGCATTTTAATCTGTTTTATGCAATGTATTCCTTCATTTAAAACTGATTGGTTATTGCTTTTGCATTTTTGATGCTGGCATTTCAATACAACCTATAAATTGTCTAAAGTAAGAGCTCCGCTGGCATTTCGTCTGGATCCATGGTGGTGACTATGGTAATTATAATATGGTATTATGGTAGATATAACTATTCTAAGTAGGGGTGTGGGGTCACTGTTTAGAACAGGTTTTGGCTCGTGTCGGCAAGAGAAAGGGAATCTTTTTCATCAGTCTATTGTGTTAGCCCTCAAGTGAAGAGGAGCTACCCTCCCTGAAATGCGTTATTCTGTTTCCATAGCAGCAGACGGCTTCATATTTTGTGGCGGGGGGGGGAGTTCTTACCTCAGACAAACTATATAGACCTAACAGCACAATCTTCATGTTCTAACCTCCATTTAGGATTCCACTGAGAATATTCCAAAAATTAGGCATAGTCTTACATATACCAAGCAAAAATTGTGTGTTAGGTATAAAATTTAACACAAAATCGTATTTTATGTAAATTTCAGAAATTCCACAATTAAATAAAAAAAAACATTCTTAATTTTTTCAAATTTTTTTTTATAATATATTCAAATGAATTAAAGAAAATTAATTAAAATTTTCATCATAGTTTCATGGCTGCTGATTTCAATATTTAAAAATACAATCTGAGTTAACTTTTAGGAAATCTTCAAATATGCTTAGGAAATAACCCCACCCCTACTCTTACTGCGAATAATTCTGTCTGTTCCTCCAAAAATATTCTTTTCTCTTTCTTTATTTTTATAACATAAAATTGAAGCAACAGGAAAGTGCAATGTATATATAATTATCTGAAAATTTTGTTTAACTTTGGTTTATACTAATAACTTTTTTATACTTAGTAGTATTCTGACAATCCACTTTTTTATATTTGATGAGAAACAAACAAAAGTTTAAGGATGTTTTTTTTAATGAAAATTATTTATATCTTTCAAAAAGGAAGAGAAAAATCTTTCTCTGTTTTCAGATCTTTATTTTCACCATTATTGATACTTATTTTAACCATTATTGATTTAATGATTACTTGCTTTTATTCTTGTAAAATTTCTGTTCTATTAAAATTTTGGACTATTAATGACCTAGTGGAAAAGATGTTGTATGAAAAAAACCACTTTTGTTTTGAAGCGGAAGAGAGTGACTTAATTGATGAAGGGAACAATGCAATTATTGCAAGATATATTTATTGCCTGATGAAGAGATAGAAGAACCCGACTTTTGACCACAGATTGTGTATTGTGAAATATTTATATAATGAAGATATTTATTAAATGTTTGATTTCTTTTTTACTTGAATTAAAGTCTTTTTCTATTAATGGCTAAATTTAATTGCAAGCAAAAGATTGTTTTCTTTCTTTCTTTTTTTATTTATTTTTTTTTTTTTTTTTTTTTTTTTTATTTTATTGATTCAGTTTCTTTGTATGAGTGTTATGCTTTGCTCATTTTAATTCATTGTGTGAGTAACTCATCATTTTTAAATTCATCCCTTTTATTGTTACAAAAGGATACAAAAATGATCATTTGTTTCTGGGTTTTAAAAAAAGTTTTTTATACCATGGAGGTTGAGGATGTCTTAAACTGATTTTTGACAGTATACTTGAGATTTTCTTCCAAAACTGTCCTATAATACTGTAAATAATCAAAATAGGGTGTCCTATAATACTGTAAACAATCAAATAATCAAAAACTTATAACTTGGAATATTTTCTGAATGGATTTTTTTCTAATAAAAAATAAATATTATTTCATATTTAGCTTTAAATATTTGTATATCAAGTAAAACGTATTTTTAAGAATACATCTATGAATGTTTTATTGCTATTGTTTTAACTGTAAGGCTTCCTGGTAGCTGAGTGGTACTTTTATGTACTGGTCCAGAGTTCAGACCACAGCCTTTCATCTGTTCATTGGGTCAATAGAATGTCAGGGAGAACAGGGAAAACCTAGAATTATCATGGAATTTTATTTTGACTTTAAAAATCGAGGCAAGTTGTAATTTTTTACCGAAAAATTGAAACATTCTTTCATTATACCTGATAAATGATCACTCTGTTAGTAAAAGTAAACAGTTATTGAGATTTAATTTAAATAATTCTGATATCTATTGCAGTTATTTGGTGTAAAAATATCACATTTTAGTGAAATTTTTATGTTTCCATCCTCATTCAATGATGTTATTTTGCTCACAAAATCTAATATTTGGCTCTACAAATAAAAATTGAAATGATTTGTTGTTGTTCTCGTAGACCATTAAGGCAAGGGGGTGCGATTGTTTTTGTTTTCCAGTGGCGCTATCTATGAAACGATTTTACGACTCTTAAAGAACAATAAGTACTTTTCTTTGACATTACATAAAGTGCTTGCTTAAAAAGAGAAATAAAATAGTAATGATATTCCTCAATTTTAAAGTATAAAAATATAATTATATTTATTTAACGATTACGCCACATACCCTCTTAGTACCTCGAACTCAGAAGGGAAGGTAAAAAATTTTCGAATTATCAAAAATTCGAGTTTAGAATGAATGCTTGAAAAGCGCTGATTTCACTAAGTGATTTAAAAAGAAACAAACGTACTTTAAAATTGCTTATTTTTAATGATTTCCCACGAGTTGTGTCAGATTAACTAAATTGCTAATCTGATAAATAAGCTACACTAAATCATAAACGAATCAACAATTTTGAGCGATTAAAACTTTTCTAGGGCCATCTCTTAACAAACAATATATACACGCTGTTTATACTTTAAGGGTTGATTTATACACACTTAAAGTATTAATTCTTAGTTTAAATGAATAGTACTTTGAATCGGATTATAAAAGTAACAAAAGCATTTTCTTTCAAGCATTTATCTACCTACATCTATGATGATAGTACAGCAAAAAGTATCAATCTGAATATGTTTTGTTGTTTTAAATTCGAATAATCGAATTTTCACGTATTATAAACCGATTTTAATGGTTTAAAGGAGTAAACTTAAATATGCTTATTAATTAGTGTTAACTATTAAGTTACGAAATCAGACAAAAAACAAAAACGCACTTTCTTCGAATAAATGAAACTTTTTTTGTTGTTGTTGACTGATATGGATTTTTTCCCACCAAAGCAGGTGGGATTGTGGAAAATAGAGTCCAGATAATTTAGTCTTATGTTTGGGTCCCTTAATGTTAATTTTACTTTTTGCTTATTTCGTGGACTTTTCAAGCAAACCAAAACATTTTTGCACACAATTATAAAATTTGTTTTTCCAAAGAAGAAAGTAATTCCTTTTTTATTATTATTTCGTTAAGTAACTGTCGAAAACTTCTTTAATTGTATAAAATCGTCTTAAAGCATGCACAACCTTAAATGACGAAATCGGTTTCTGAGTTATCCAATTTAAAAGAGTCGTATATTTAAAATTTAATTTCTTGTAAACTACTCTGCAGATTTCATTCTAATTTTGTACTTTGCCATTTTAAATAATTTTGTAATTTAAATTTTGCCATAAATAATAGAAAATAATTAATAAAAAGTATTTTTTCACAAATTATCTTCAATTTAACGAGCTTCATGGTAAGTAAAAGAATTTTTTTAAATTGCTTCACAATGAGTGTTAGCAATTAAATTTATATTTCGCCAATTTTTAATCGTTAAAATGAAAACAGATTTTTGTTGTTCGCTAACGATGTTAAACGAAGTCTGATAGTTTAAAAATTTATTTTATCTTCATGTGGAAAAAATGCGTTTACATTTATGAGTTCATATTAAAAGTTATTAAAAATAACCACAATAATATTTTTGAATTAAATTCCTCGTTTAATTTATATCACACGTCTGTTGAGGCAAAAAATTTTATTTTAAATTTAATGAAGATATTTTTTTCACCCCTTAAAGAAAGATGAGAGAGCCCCATTATTAATTTATAATTCCATACAGTAGATCAGTGTTTCCCAACGTGGGGCCCACGCCCCACTGGGGGGCAATTTGATTGTAAAGGGGGGCAATTCAAAAATGGACTCGACACGAGTTTAACCCGTTTGGTCCGGGTCATTTAAATGCAATGTTAGATTTCGGTGCCAAAATTGAAAGAAAAAATCAAATTCTTAAATAATTGCAGCCAATAAATATTTTAAATTCTTTTGACGAGACCAGAATATTAACTGGGTTTTTGGCGTCGTCAAGCTAACCTCCCTGCAGCAGACTCCGCGTGGACTTTCAAACTTTAAAGAAAAATTTTGAAAAGAGGACAACAGTAAAGTCTCTATTTACTGCTCACACTTCAACTCATAATCTTATTCTTGAAGCTAGTTATCAAATTTTTTTATTCATCGCTAAATCTGGAAAAAATCATACTACAAGAGAGATTTTAAAAAAATCTTCAATATCAGCATCTCTTAAAACGGTTCTTGAAAAAGATGACAAAGCTGTAAAAGTTATGCCACTCAGTAACAATACTGTTAGCAGAAGAATAGACGAAATGAGTGAAGATATTGAAAAACAACATGTTGAAAAGATGAAAACAAGAAAATTCTCAGTGCAAATGGATGAATCAACTTTGAAAGACAGTGTGGCAGTATTGATGACTTACTTAAGTATATTGGGCATTTTGCTGAAGAAATGTTGTTTTGTAAAAGATTAGAAAGCACCACTACCTCCATCCATATATATAATAAGTTAAAAAAGTACATAGATGTCAATAATATACCAATAAATACATAACATCTTGTGCTGCAGATGGTGCTGCTAAGAAAAATGACTGCTTAAAATTGATGAAAGATGAGAATCCAGAAATGATTCTCGTGCATTGTGTTATTCATTGGGAAAACTTGGTAGCTGGAAACATCTTGCCTGCTCTAAATGAAGTACTACATTCAGTAATAAAGTGCATCAATGATATTAAAGCTAATGCCAAATGTGAGCTTCTCTTCAAGCTATTTTGTGAAGAACAAAATGCAGACCATGTGAGACTTTTACTTCACACTGAAGTAAGATGGCTCTCTAAAGCGAACTGCTTGAAAAGATTTATGGAACTGTTTGATATTCTTAGTGATTTTTTAAGCGACAAACCTGAAATGAAGTATCTGTTAACAGTCGATATCTTTGAAAAACTAAATATATTAAATAAGCAACTTCAAGGAACAAATAAAACTCTTGTTGATGCAAAACCGAAGATATTTGGTTTCATTATCCTTATTGAGTTAAGTCAGATATAAATTAACAACAAAAATTTTGAACAGTTTCATTGGCTCCAAAAATCTGAAGTAAATGATACCGCTTTACTTGTTATTGTCGATCATCTGCAAATTCTATCGGCTGATTTAAAAGAAAGATTCTCTGATTTAAAACAAATTGATTTTCCAACATGGATGATGCAGCCAAAGTTAGTGGATTTGTCTGATATATCAAATATGCAGTATCAAGAAGAACTCGTAGAAATGCAAAATGATGAGTCAGTTAAAACTTTATTTAATATAAAGGGAGTAATGGTGTGGCTGTGTGGGGAGACAGAAATTATACACACAAATTCAACCAAATGTGCAAGAAAACTATTGTTACCGATTCCATCATCTTCATATTTAGCTGAATTTGGATTTAGTGCTGTAAATGATTTACTGCTAGAGAAAGAAATCGCCTGGATATAACACAATGGGGATACTTGAGACTGAAGCTAACCAAATTGGAACCTAACATGAAATCTCCGTGCAGCAAGGATCTCGCTAAATTTGAATTGTTATAGAAAAATCTTTATTAAAACTATTTGAATTTTAGTTTTTCATTATATGTTTTGAAAATTTACTTACTGTGTTTCGTTAACAATTTCCTAGTGATTTCTTCCTAAAGTCTATCATTTAAGTTTCTTAAGTGAACAATTCAATTTTTTAATTTTAAAAATTATGTATATGTTACATAGGGGGGGGGGGCAAAAGAATGTTAGAATGACTTAGGTGGGGCATGGCACTAAAAAAGTTGGAAAACACTGCAGTAGATAGAATTTTAAAAAAATTCTGATTTTTACAAGCTTATAATAAAAAAAAATGTGCATATTTTGTCTCTTTTGGTTCTTGATTTGCATAAGTATTGGCCAACCTAATTTTCTGATAAGTATAAGATACGATCATAATAAATGATTATAAATAAAACGAACATCATGATCATTTGCAATTATAATTAAATCAAATGATCTAAAGTTAGAATTCCCTCGCCCTTAGGCTCCGTTGGAGATTTTCATGGTTTTCCTTTCCATATAAAATTCTTTAAAAAATATCTTCGGGTTTATCCCAATGATTGATCCAGGAGTTTCTTTGTCTTCTGGTCTGGGTTCGAAATTGCAGAACTACAAATTTTCAACACAGGACATAAAATAAAATTAAAATCCTATTTGTGACTTAAAGTGTAGACACGATTACAATTTTTATCGTAAATAATAATTACTACTTGTACAACTTCGCAAAGTTTTAGTAGCGAAACAGGTTCAATCACTGCTCCCGAATGCAATGCGAACAATTAATATATAAACTCTCTTAATAGGTTTTTTTATAACCGTCGTTGATCAACCGACCCAATTACTACTAATGTTCAACTCCGTAGCTTTGTCATTTTGAACCCAATCCAGAAGACAAGGGAACTCCTGGATCAGTATCCCCAGAGGTATCATTTTTTATGGGAATGTGGTGGACTTAGCGTCCTTTTTCAACATAATGTTTTCATTTAAATCTATCTTGCATTTAAATCCTAATCGAATTTGATAACATACCGAAGTTATTACTGGCACATGTGCCGCAAACTTTCTCGAGTAGTAGTAATGTGCCAAACGATTCATTTAAATGGAATCGATTCTCTAAAATGAACAGATTTATGAATAATCGATTATTTTTTTTAAAAAACGAACTTGAGGAATCGATTTACAAAAAACAGTTGATTAAAATGTCGATTCGTCCGTTTTCCAAGCATTGTCAAATTATTTGATGCACTATGTAATATTCTATGTAATTATCAGACATCATTATTGTTTATGTTTGTGTATCAATTGGTTAATATTGTAATGCAAAATAGGAAGTATATAAAGAATGTCCCGAATAAAAACTCATTACATGTATATTTAAATTTGAAAGCATCGCATATAAACTCGTTCAAAACATGTTATTATTGAAACACTACAACGCGTCTAATCATTTGGTCTCATTATTATAATATACTTATAAAATACCTGATGTAATAAATATTCTCTATTTATATGATATATCGTTTCAATTTAACCCATTGATACGCGGACGTAAACAAGTACAAACCGGTTTCAGTCGCCTGGAAACAATAAGCTGTATCACCTGATAATTAAGAATTTAAGTGAAATCTTATAGTGCGTCTCATAATTTGGCCAGGAACTGTAGAGCCATGTGTGATATCTCATTACAGCACACGACGCAATAAGCTTTACCACATTTTCTGATAAGGACGAAAACACCATCAACTTTATTTTCTGACCCTTTTCCATTGATTTTTTTATATTTTGATTAATTTTGCCCACATTTATTTTATCAGAACGAGAAATTACGTCCGTTCTTAGAATCGCCATTGTGACTAATTTTAATACAGTTGAACCCCGGTTAAACTAACCCTTATTTACCGAATTTCGCGATTTAAAGAAGTAGATTTATAGGAAACAGTGACTCAGAAGTCGATGATATTGTATCTCCAGTGAAAAACTATTACTTTTTTGGGTGCTTTACACGGTTTGGAAACTTAACTAATGCAGTAAGATATAAATAAAGGAGTATATTTTCATGACGTTGAAAAAGAACTTTTTAAAGTAACAAATGAGCAAATCACGAAATGCTTTCAAATTTATCAGCGTGTAATCATTCACTGTATTTTAAGTTCCTAAATAAAAAGGGTAATATTTCTATTTATTTTATGTAGTAGTTGCTTATTAGAGATGATCGCATACTCCATAAGGTAAGTAAAAAAAAAAAAAATTTCATTTTCCCCCCGATATTACGAATTATCCTCGATTTAGTGAATAATATTTTCGGTCCCTATGAATTTTTTAAATTGGGGTCCGACTGTGTATTAAAAATTCAATTTAAATATCTCTTCATGTAACCGACGTTGAACAGCCGACCCAAGTTTTTGGGTTTATGACTCCTAATGTTCAACTCCATAGCCTAGTAATTTAATTTTAAACCCAATCAGAAGACAAGGTAACTCCTGGATCAATTATTGGGCGAAATTTGCCTTTGCGGAGAACTCTTTGATGGAACTAATACACATTCGCATTACATGGTGAGGAAAACCGCGATTTTTTTCTTTGAAGAGTCACTCCATGACTTGTTTAGAATATATTAATACAAAAGAGTTCACAAATATAATTATTGCTGAAAATTTAGAAAACTACTGAAACTAAAAATTGTGAACAGGAATGCAGTGAAATACTTCTCTAAAAATAATACAAAAAGAGTGGTTTTTATAGTATTATTCTTTTATTTAACTTTCTTTTACAAGCGTGTTTAAAACTTTTCTTTTAACTCTAAGTTTACAAACACTCACACTTTGTTTTAAGTTGTTGTTGTTGTTCATTTACGTCGCACAATGGGCTATTGGCGACGGTCTGGGAAACATCCCTGAGGATGATCCGAAGACATGCCATCGCAATTTTGATCCTCTGCAGACGGGATGGCACCCCCGCTTCGGTAGCCCGACGACCTGCACGCGAAGTCGAGCACTTTACGGTAGAACAGTTTAACGAGGACCCATACTGCACACCCTCGGTCCTTACACAGGCTAATCCAAATGGTCACCCACCCGCACACTGACCGTAGCCAGTGATGCTTGACTTCGGTGATCTGCTGGGAACCGTGTCTTAACGATCAGTCCACTGCGGGACCTTTGTTTTAAGGAAAAGTCAAAAAGGTTTAACTAAAATTTACATTTTTGAAAAAAATTTAATTTTTTTAAGCATTATTTGTAATTTTTGTAAGTAAAAATTGTAATTTTTGTGAATTGTAATTTTTGTAATTTTTGTGAATAATTTTTGTGTAAGTAAAAATTGTAATTTAAAATTGTAATTTTTGTAAGTAAACAAATCAAATGGGAAATTTGGTTAATATTTTTTTTTCTTCGTGTGTGTGTAAAGTAAATTTTTGTCAAATTTTTCAAGCTAGAAACTAAAATATATGCATTTTTTAAAAAAAAAAAATAATGAACCCAAAAGAATTCTAGAAGAGTAGATAATTTCAAGCAAGCAATTTGGAAACATGGACTTCAGGAGAGCAGTAGACTTCTTAATTATTAATTTGAACTGAAAAAAAAAAATTCCATAGGGGTTTGGAAAATCGTGTAAGTATTGAGTAATTTTTTCTTCTACCAATTCTTTATATTACGAACTTTTAGGAATGAAATATGTAAAAAATTCCTGAGATGAAACTTCGCAAATAAACCAGTATGCTGCTGTGAAGAGGTAGAAAGATTTGCATTCCATATTCGTTGAGTTATAATATGAATTGCAAAAATGTACAAAAAGTGTGAGAATAAAAACAAAAAGCTTTTTCTAGGATTCTTAAAAAAAAGCATGAATATCGGCCAATTTCAGTTTTAGTTCGAAAAGAATTAAAAATTTTTTTTAAATAAAAAGTAAATGCTATATTTTTTAGTGTAATTAGTGCAGCGTAAACATTAATATACGGAATGGTTTCTTTCCTACTTAGTTAAAAAAAAAAACTTAAAATATGTTATTGCTAACAATTCGGTTAAAATTACGATGAATTGAAATTAATTTATTTAAATTTAAGCCAAAAATTTTATTAATTCACTTAGCTCAAAATAAGAGTTAAAAATATTGATAATAATACGTAAATTGTATGGATAAAATACGTTAGTATTTTGGTTAATCTAACGTAATACGTACGTTATTTTAATAAAAATAAGCGTTAAAAACACGTAAATATTCATGGTGAAAAAAACGAATTTATAGAACCAAAAATATACGTAAATGGTTTGGAGAAAAAAAAAGTAAAGAATACGTTAAAAAAGAAACCTGCTTGGTTAAAATCACGTGAAAAATTGGCCAAGATAAGGGAAAAAATCAATCATTTTTACGTTAAAAACAACCCAAATATAAACGCTTTTTTACCTAATTCGAGACTACCACTCGAAACAGTAATAAAACGTTTTAAATAAATGTTTTTTTGCTCTAAACTTTGCGGCATTTCAACGTTATTTTCACGTAATTAATACTACTTATCTCTGCTGCATGGGCAATAAGTGGGTCCACAAAGGGCCAAAATAAGTTTTGTTTACAAACCAGGAGGAGGTGTTTTAAGCTAAATATTCGCGGGTCAGGCATGTGAAGCATGGCGCAGTATGTAAAGCTGTGTCGCAAGTTAGATATGTTGTCCCGGGGGCCATGGGTTCGAAACCCTGAGAGGGTCGAGATTCAATTTTTTTCTTTTCTTTTATATTATTTTTTTTTAATATATTTTTTTGATATTTTAACGTGATTCAAGTGTTTTGTATATAAAAAAAAAACTATTTTTTCTTTGGGGAAGAGCGAATAATAGCTACTAATCGAATAAATTTCGAATAAATTTTATTTATTTTAATTTATATTAATTTTCAAACTTCTTTTCAATATTTTAAAGCGAATAAAGTCTTCTATATGTGAAAATAAATATTTTTCTTTGTTAAAGAGCGAATAATGGCTGAAAAAGGGACAGAAGTCATATCAGGAGGCACTCAGACATCACACCCCGTAACTCCCTATAATATTAACCTATAAATTTCAATCTCCGCCCAAAATTAGAATTTAATGTATCGAACAATTGTATTCAAGGATTTTTTTATAGACCAATTAGTGGGCTCACAAGGGGCCAAAATAAGTTTTGATTGCTAACCGGGAGGAGGCGTTTTAAGATAAATATTCGCGGGGTAGGCATGTGAAGCATGGCGCAGTTGGTAAAGCTGTGTGGCAAGTTAGATTTGTTGTCCCGGGGGCCATGGATTCGAAACCCTGCGACGGTCGACATGCAAATTTTTTCTTTTTTTATATATTATTTTTTTAACATATTTTTTGATATTTTAACGTGAATCAAGTGTTCTGTATATAAAAAAAAACTATTTTTTCTTTCGGAAATAGCGAATAATAGCTACTAATCGAATAAATTTCGAATAAATTTTATTTATTTATTTATTTTAATTTATATTAATTTTCAAACTTCTTTTCAATATTTTAAAGCGAATAAAGTCTTCTATATGTGAAAATAAATATTTTTCTTTGTTAAAGAGCGAATAATGGCTGAAAAAGGGACAGAAGTCATATCAGGAGGCACTCACACATCACACCCCGTAACTCCCTATAATATTAACCTATAAATTTCAACCTTCTCCCAAAATTAGAATTTAATGTATCAAACAACAGTATTAAAGGATTTTTTTATAGACCAATTAGTGGGCTCACAATGGGCCAAAATAAGTTTTGTTTACTAACCGGGAGGAGGCGTTTTAAGACAAATATTCGCGGGGAAGGCATGTGAAGCATGGCGCAGTTGGTAAAGCTGTGTGGCAAAATAGATTTGTTGTCCCGGTTGCCATGGGTTCGAAACACTGCGACTGTCGACATTCAAATTCTTTCTTTTTTTATATATTAATTTTTTAATATATTTCTTGATATTTTAACGTGAATCAAGTGTTCTGTATATAAAAAAAAACTATTTTTTCCTTGGGAAATAGCGAATAATAGCTAATAATCGAATAAATTTTATTTATTTAATTATTTTACTTTATATTATTTTTTTAACTTCTTTTCAATATTTTAAAGCGAATAAAGTCTTCTATATGTGAAAAGAAATATGTTTCTTTGTTAAAGAGCGAATAATGGCTGAAAAAGGGACAGAAGTCATATCAGGACGCACTCACACATCACACCCCGTTACACCCTATAATATTAACCTATAAATTTCAAACTCTGCCCAAAATTAGAATTTAATGTATCGAACAACTGTATTGAAGGGTTTTTTTATAGACCAATTAGTGGGCTCACAATGGGCCAAAATAAGTTTTGTTTACTAACCGGGAGGAGGCGTTTTAAGATAAATATTCGCGGGGTAGGCATGTGAAGCATGGCGCAGTTGGTAAAGCTGTGTGGCAAGTTAGATTTGTTGTCCCGGGGACATGGGTTCGAAACCCTGCGACGGTCGACATTCAAATTTTTTCTTTTTTTATATATTATTTTTTTAATATATTTTTCGATATTTTAACGTGAATCAAGTGTTCTGTATATAAAAAAAACTATTTTTTCTTTGGGAAATAGCGAATAATAGCTAATAATCGGATAAATTTTATTTATTTATTTATTTTAATGTATATTATTTTTTTAACTTCTTTTCAATATTTTAAAGCGAATAAAGTCTTCTATATGTGAAAAGAAATATTTTTCTTTGTTAAAGAGCGAATAATGGCTGAAAAAAGGGACAGAAGTCATATCAGGAGGCACTCACACATCACACCCCGTAACTCCCTATAATATTAACCTTAAATTTCAAACTCTGCCCAAAATTAGAATTTAATGTATCGAACAACTGTATTGAAGGGTTTTTTTATAGACCAATTAGTGGGCTCACAATGGGCCAAAATAAGTTTTGTTTACTAACCGGGAGGAGGTGTTTTAAGATAAATATTCGCGGGGTACGCATGTGAAGCATGGCGCGGTTGGTAAAGCTGTGTGGCAAAATAGATTTGTTGTCCCGGGGGAACCATGGGTTCGAAACACTGCGACGGTCGACATTCAAAGTTTTTCTTTTTTTATATATTAATTTTTTAATATATTTCTTGATATTTTAACGTGAATCAAGTGTTCTGTATATAAAAAAAAACTATTTTTTCCTTGGGAAATAGCGAATAATAGCTAATAATCGAATAAATTTCGAATAAATTTTATTTATTTAATTATTTTACTTTATATTATTTTTTTAACTTCTTTTCAATATTTTAAAGCGAATAAAGTCTTCTATATGTGAAAAGAAATATGTTTCTTTGTTAAGGAGCGAATAATGGCTGAAAAAGAGACAGAAGTCATATCAGGACGCACTCACACATCACACCCCGTTACACCCTATAATATTAACCTATAAATTTCAAACTCTGCCCAAAATTAGAATTTAATGTATCGAACAACTGTATTGAAGGGTTTTTTTATAGACCAATTAGTGGGCTCTTAATGGGCCAAAATAAGTTTTGTTTACTAACCGGGAGGAGGCGTTTTAAGATAAATATTCGCGGGGTAGGCATGTGAAGCATGGCGCAGTTGGTAAAGCTATGTGGCAAGTTAGATTTGTTGTCCCGGGGACATGGGTTCGAAACCCTGCGACGGTCGACATTCAAATTTTTTCTTTTTTTATATATTATTTTTTTATTATATTTTTCGATATTTTAACGTGAATCAAGTGTTCTGTATATAAAAAAAAAAAACTATTTTTTCTTTGGGAAATAGCGAGTAATAGCTAATAATCGGATGAATTTTATTTATTTATTTATTTTAATTTATATTATTTTTTTAACTTCTTTTCAATATTTTAAAGCGAATAAAGTCTTCTATATGTGAAAAGAAATATTTTTCTTTGTTAAAGAGCGAATAATGGCTGAAAAAAGGGACAGAAGTCATATCAGGAGGCACTCACACATAACACCCCGTAACTCCCTATAATATTAACCTATAAATTTCAAACTCTGCCCAAAATTAGAATTTAATGTATCAAACAATATTATTGAAGGGTTTTTTTATAGACCAATTAGTGGGCCCACAATGGGCCAAAATAAGTTTTGTTTATTAACCGGGAGGAGGTGTTTTAAGATAAATATTCGCGGGGTAGGCATGTGAAGCATGGCGCGGTTGGTAAAGCTGTGTGGCAAAATAGATTTTTTGTCCCGGGGGCCATGGGTTCGAAACACTGCGACGGTCGACATTCAAATTTTTTCTTTTTTTATATATTAATTTTTTAATATATTTCTTGATATTTTAACGTGAATCAAGTGTTCTGTATATAAAAAAAAAACTATTTTTTCCTTGGGAAATAGCGAATAATAGCTAATAATGGAATAAATTTCGGATAAATTTTATTTATTTATTTATTTTAATGTATATTATTTTTTAACTTCTTTTCAATATTTTAAAGCGAATAAAGTCTTCTATATGTGAAAAGAAATATTTTTCATTGTTAAAGAGCGAATAATGGCTGAAAAAGGGACAGAAGTCATATCAGGAGGCACTCACACATCACACCCCATTACTCCCTATAATATTAACCTATAAATTTCAAACTCCGCCCAAAATTAGTATTTAATGTATCAAACAACTGTATAGAAGGGTTTTTTTATAGACCAATTAGTAGGCTCACAATGGGCCAAAATAAGTTTTGTTTACTAACCGGGAGGAGGCGTTTTAAGATAAATATTCGCGCGGTAGGCATGTGAAGCATGGCACGGTTGGTAAAGCTGTGTGGCAAAATAGATTTTTTGTCCCGGGGGCCATGGGTTCGAAACACTGCGACGGTCGACATTCAAATTTTTTCTTTTTTTATATATTAATTTTTTAATATATTTCTTGATATTTTAACGTGAATCAAGTGTTCTGTATATAAAAAAAAACTATTTTTTCCTTGGGAAATAGCTAATAATCGAATAAATTTCGGATAAATTTTATTTATTTATTTATTTTAATTTAGATTATTTTTTAACTTCTTTTCAATATTTTAAAGCGAATAAAGTCTTCTATATGTGAAAAGAAATATTTTTCTTTGTTAAAGAGCGAATAATGGCTGAAAAGGGACAGAAGTCATATCAGGAGGCACTCACACATCACACCCCGTTACTCCCTATAATATTAACCTATAAATTTCAAACTCCGAACAAAATTAGAATTTAATGTATCGAACAACTGTATAGAAGGGTTTTTTTATAGACCAATTAGTGGGCTCACAATGGGCCAAAATAAGTTTTGTTCACTAACCGGGAGGAGGCGTTTTAAGATCAATATTCGCGGGGTAGGCATGTGAAGCATGGCGCAGTTGGTAAAGCTGTGTGGCAAGTTAGATTTGTTGTCCCGGGGACATGGGTTCGAAACCCTGCGACGGTCGACATTCAAATTTTTTCCTTTTTTTATATATTATTATTTTTTTAATATATTTTTTGATATTTTAACGTGAATCAAGTGTTCTGTATATAAAAAAAAACTATTTTTTCTTTGGGAAATAGCGAATAATAGCTAATAATCGGATGAAGTTTATTTATTTATTTATTTTAATTTATATTATTTTTTTAACTTCTTTTCAATATTTTAAAGCGAATAAAGTCTTCTATATGGGAAAAGAAATATTTTTCTTTGTTAAAGAGCGAATAATGGCTGAAAAAGGGACAGAAGTCATATCAGGAGGCACTCACACGTCACACCCCGTTACTCCCTATAATACTAACCTATAAATTTCAAACTCCGCCCAAAATTAGAATTTAATGTATCGAACAACTGTATTGAAGGGTTTTTTTATAGACCAATTAGTGGGCTCACAATGGGCCAAAATAAGTTTTGTTTACTAACCGGGAGGAGGCGTGTTAAGATAAATATTCGCGGGGTAGGCATGTGAAGCATGGCGCAGATGGTAAAGCTGTGTGGCAAGTTAGATTTGTTGTCCCGGGGACATGGGTTCGAAACCCTGCGACGGTCGACGTTCAAATTTTTTCTTTTTTTATATATTATTTTTTTAATATATTTTTTGATATTTTAACGTGAATCAAGTGTTCTGTATATAAAAAAAACTATTTTTTCTTTGGGAAATAGCGAATAATAGCTAATAATCGGATAAATTTTATTTATTTATTTATTTTAATTTATATTATTTTTTTAACTTCTTTTCAATATTTTAAAGCGAATAAAGTCTTCTATATGTGAAAAGAAATATTTTTCTTTGTTAAAGAGCGAATAATGGCTGAAAAAAGGGACAGAAGTCATATCAGGAGGCACTCACACATCACACCCCGTAACTCCCTATAATATTAACCTATAAATTTCAAACTCTGCCCAAAATTAGAATTTAATGTATCGAACAACTGTATTGAAGGGTTTTTTTATAGACCAATTAGTAGGCTCACAATGGGCCAAAATAAGTTTTGTTTACTAACCGGGAGGAGGCGTTTTAAGATAAATATTCGCGGGGTAGGCATGTGAAGCATGGCGCAGTTGGTAAAGCTGAGTGGCAAGTTAGATTTGTTGTCCCGGGGACATGGGTTCGAAACCCTGCGACGGTCGACGTTCAAAATTTTTCTTTTTTTATATATTATTTTTTTAATATATTTTTTGATATTTTAACGTGAATCAAGTGTTCTGTATATAAAGAAAACTATTTTTTCTTTGGGAAATAGCTAATAATCGGATAAATTTTATTTATTTATTTATTTTAATTTATATTATTTTTTTAACTTCTTTTCAATATTTTAAAGCGAATAAAGTCTTCTATATGTGAAAAGAAATATTTTTCTTTGTTAAAGAGCGAATAATGGCTGAAAAAAGGGACAGAAGTCATATCAGGAGGCACTCACACATCACACCCCGTAACTCCCTATAATATTAACCTATAAATTTCAAACTCTGCCCAAAATTAGAATTTAATGTATCGAACAACTTTATTGAAGGGTTTTTTTATAGACCAATTAGTGGGCTCACAATGGGCCAAAATAAGTTTTGTTTACTAACCGGGAGGAGACGTTTTAAGATAAATATTCGCGGGATAGGCATGTGAAGCATGGCGCAGTTGGTAAAGCTGTGTGGCAAGTTAGATTTGTTGTCCCGGGGACATGGGTTCGAAACCCTGCGACGGTCGACATTCAAATTTTTTCTTTTTTTATATATTATTTTTTTAATATATTTTCTGATATTTTAACGTGAATCAAGTGTTCTGTATATAAAAAAAACTATTTTTTCTTTGGGAAATAGCGAATAATAGCTAATAATCGGATAAATTTTATTTATTTATTTATTTTAATTTATATTATTTTTTTAACTTCTTTTCAATATTTTAAAGCGAATAAAGTCTTCTATATGGGAAAAGAAATATTTTTCTTTGTTAAAGAGCGAATAATGGCTGAAAAAAGGGACAGAAGTCATATCAGGAGGCACTCACACATCACACCCCGTTACTACCTATAATATTAACCTATAAATTTCAAACTCCGCCCAAAATTAGAATTTAATGTATCGAACAACTGTATAGAAGGGTTTTTTTATAGACCAATTAGTGGGCTCACAATGGGCCAAAATAAGCTTTGTTCACTTACCGGGAGGAGGCGTTTTAAGATCAATATTCGCGGGGTAGGCATGTGAAGCATGGCGCAGTTGGTAAAGCTGTGTGGCAAGTTAGATTTGTTGTCCCGGGGACATGGGTTCGAAACCCTGCGACGGTCGACGTTCAAATTTTTTCTTTTTCTATATATTATTTTTTCAATATATTTTCTGATATTTTAACGTGAATCAAGTGTTCTGTATATAAAAAAAAACTATTTTTTCCTTGGGAAATAGCGAATAATAGCTAATAATCGAATAAATTTCGGATAAATTTTATTTATTTATTTATTTTAATTTAGATTATTTTTTAACTTCTTTTCAATATTTTAAAGCGAATAAAGTCTTCTATATGTGAAAAGAAATATTTTTCTTTGTTAAAGAGCGAATAATGGCTGAAAAAGGGACAGAAGTCATATCAGGAGGCACTCACACATCACACCCCGTTACTACCTATAATATTAACCTATAAATTTCAAACTCCGCCCAAAATTAGAATTTAATGTATCGAACAACTGTATAGAAGGGTTTTTTTATAGACCAATTAGTGGGCTCACAATGGGCCAAAATAAGTTTTGTTCACTTACCGGGAGGAGGCGTTTTAAGATCAATATTCGCGGGGTAGGCATGTGAAGCATGGCGCAGTTGGTAAAGCTGTGTGGCAAGTTAGATTTGTTGTCCCGGGGACATGGGTTCGAAACCCTGCGACGGTCGACATTCAAATTTTTTCCTTTTTTTATATATTATTATTATTTTAATATATTTTTTGATATTTTAACGTGAATCAAGTGTTCTGTATATAAAAAAAAACTATTTTTTCTTTGGGAAATAGCGAATAATAGCTAATAATCGGATGAAGTTTATTTATTTATTTATTTTAATTTATATTATTTTTTTAACTTCTTTTCAATATTTTAAAGCGAATAAAGTCTTCTATATGGGAAAAGAAATATTTTTCTTTGTTAAAGAGCGAATAATGGCTGAAAAAGGGACAGAAGTCATATCAGGAGGCACTCACACATCACACCCCGTTACTCCCTATAATATTAACCTATAAATTTCAAACTCCGCCCAAAATTAGAATTTAATGTATCGAACAATATTATTGAAGGATTTTTTTATAGACCAATTAGTGGGCCCACAATGGGCCAAAATAAGTTTTGTTTACTAACCGGGAGGAGGTGTTTTAAGATAAATATTCGCGGGGTACGCATGTGAAGCATGGCGCGGTTGGTAAAGCTGTGTGGCAAAATAGATTTGTTGTCCCGGGGGAACCATGGGTTCGAAACACTGCGACGGTCGACATTCAAAGTTTTTCTTTTTTTATATATTAATTTTTTAATATATTTCTTGATATTTTAACGTGAATCAAGTGTTCTGTATATAAAAAAAAACTATTTTTTCCTTGGGAAATAGCGAATAATAGCTAATAATCGAATAAATTTCGGATAAATTTTATTTATTTATTTATTTTAATTTAGATTATTTTTTAACTTCTTTTCAATATTTTAAAGCGAATAAAGTCTTCTATATGTGAAAAGAAATATTTTTCTTTGTTAAAGAGCGAATAATGGCCGAAAAAGGGACAGAAGTCATATCAGGAGGCACTCACACATCACACCCCGTTACTCCCTATAATATTAACCTATAAATTTCAAACTCCGAACAAAATTAGAATTTAATGTATCGAACAACTGTATAGAAGGGTTTTTTTATAGACCAATTAGTGGGCTCACAATGGGCCAAAATAAGTTTTGTTCACTAACCGGGAGGAGGCGTTTTAAGATCAATATTCGCGGGGTAGGCATGTGAAGCATGGCGCAGTTGGTAAAGCTGTGTGGCAAGTTAGATTTGTTGTCCCGGGGACATGGGTTCGAAACCCTGCGACGGTCGACATTCAAATTTTTTCCTTTTTTTATATATTATTATTTTTTTAATATATTTTTTGATATTTTAACGTGAATCAAGTGTTCTGTATATAAAAAAAAACTATTTTTTCTTTGGGAAATAGCGAATAATAGCTAATAATCGGATGAAGTTTATTTATTTATTTATTTTAATTTATACTATTTTTTTAACTTCTTTTCAATATTTTAAAGCGAATAAAGTCTTCTATATGGGAAAAGAAATATTTTTCTTTGTTAAAGAGCGAATAATGGCTGAAAAAGGGACAGAAGTCATATCAGGAGGCACTCACACATCACACCCCGTTACTCCCTATAATACTAACCTATAAATTTCAAACTCCGCCCAAAATTAGAATTTAATGTATCGAACAACTGTATTGAAGGTTTTTTTTATAGACCAATTAGTGGGCTCACAATGGGCCAAAATAAGTTTTGTTTACTAACCGGGAGGAGGCGTGTTAAGATAAATATTCGCGGGGTAGGCATGTGAAGCATGGCGCAGATGGTAAAGCTGTGTGGCAAGTTAGATTTGTTGTCCCGGGGACATGGGTTCGAAACCCTGCGACGGTCGACGTTCAAATTTTTTCTTTTTTTATATATTATTTTTTTAATATATTTTTTGATATTTTAACGTGAATCAAGTGTTCTGTATATAAAAAAATTTATTTTTTCTTTGGGAAATAGCGAATAATAGCTAATAATCGGATAAATTTTATTTTTTTTATTTATTTTAATTTATATTATTTTTTTAACTTCTTTTCAATATTTTAAAGCGAATAAAGCCTTCTATATGTGAAAAGAAATACTTTTCTTTGTTAAAGAGCGAATAATGGCTGAAAAAGGGACAGAAGTCATATCAGGAGGCACTCACACATCACACCCCGTTACTCCCTATAATATTAACCTATAAATTTCAAACTCCGCCCAAAATTAGAATTTAATGTATCGAACAACTGTATAGAAGGGTTTTTTTATATACCAATTAGTGGGCTCACAATGGTCCAAAATAAGTTTTGTTTACTAACCGGGAGGAGGCGTTTTAAGATAAATATTCGCGGGGTAGGCATGTGAAGCATGGCGCAGTTGGTAAAGCTGTGTGGCAAGTTAGATTTGTTGTCCCGGGGACATGGGTTCGAAACCCTGCGACGGTCGACCTTCAAATTTTTTCTTTTTTTATATATTATTCTTTTAATATATTTTTTGATATTTTAACGTGAATCAAGTGTTCTGTATATAAAAAAAAACTATTTTTTCATTGGGAAATAGCGAATAATAGCTAATAATCGGATAAATTTTTTTTATATATTTATTTTAATTTATATTATTTTTTTAACATCTTTTTAATATTTTATAGCGAATAAAGTCTTCTATATGTGAAAAGAAATATTTTTCTTTGTTAAAGAGCGAATAATGGCTGAAAAAAGGGACAGAAGTCATATCAGGAGGCACTCACACATCACACCCCGTAACTCCCTATAATATTAACCTATAAATTTCAAACTCTGCCCAAAATTAGAATTTAATGTATCGAACAATATTATTGAAGGATTTTTTTATAGACCAATTAGTGGGCCCACAATGGGCCAAAATAAGTTTTGTTTACTAACCGGGAGGAGGTGTTTTAAGATAAATATTCGCGGGGTAGGCATGTGAAGCATGGCGCAGTTGGTAAAGCTGTGTGGCAAAATAGATTTTTTGTCCCGGGGGCCATGGGTTCGAAACATTGCGACGGTCGACATTCATATTTTTTCTTTTTTTATATATTAATTTTTTAATATATTTCTTGATATTTTAACGTGAATCAAGTGTTCTGTATATAAAAAAAAACTATTTTTTCCTTGGGAAATAGCGAATAATAGCTAATAATCGAATAAATTTCGGATAAATTTTATTTATTTATTTATTTTAATTTAGATTATTTTTTAACTTCTTTTCAATATTTTAAAGCGAATAAAGTCTTCTATATGTGAAAAAAATATTTTTCTTTGTTAAACAGCGAATAATGACTGAAAAAAGGGACAGAAGTCATATCAGGAGGCACTCACACATCACACCCCGTAACTCCCTATAATATTAACCTATAAATTTCAAACTCTACCCAAAATTAGAATTTAATGTATCGAACAACTGTATTGAAGGGTTTTTTTATAGACCAATTAGTGGGCTCACAATGGGCCAAAATAAGTTTTGATCACTAACCGGGAGGAGGCGTTTTAAGATCAATATTCGCGGGGTAGGCATGTGAAGCATGGCGCAGTTGGTAAAGCTGTGTGGCAAGTTAGATTTGTTGTCCCGGGGACATGGGTTCGAAACCCTGCGACGGTCGACCTTCAAATTTTTTCTTTTTTTATATATTATTTTTTTAATATATTTTTTGATATTTTAACGTGAATCAAGTGTTCTGTATATAAAAAAAAACTATTTTTTCTTCGGGAAATAGCGAATAATAGCTAATAATCGGATAAATTTTTTTTATTTATTTATTTTAATTTATATAATTTTTTTAACTTCTTTTTAATATTTTAAAGCGAATAAAGTCTTCTATATGTGAAAAGAAATATTTTTCTTTGTTAAAGAGCGAATAATGGCTGAAAAAAGGGACAGAAGTCATATCAGGAGGCACTCACACATCACACCCCGTAACTCCCTATAATATTAACCTATAAATTTCAAACTCTGCCCAAAATTAGAATTTAATGTATCGAACAACTGTATTGAAGGGTTTTTTTATAGACCAATTAGTGGGCTCACAATGGGCCAAAATAAGTTTTGTTTACTAACCAGGAGGAGGCGTTTTAAGATCAATATTCGCGGGGTAGGCATGTGAAGCATGGCGCAGTTGGTAAAGCTGTGTGGCAAGTTAGATTTGTTGTCGAGGGGACATGGGTTCGAAACCCTGCGACGGTCGACATTCAAATTTTTTCCTTTTCTTATATATTATTTTTTTAATATATTTTTTGATATTTTAAAGTGAATCAAGTGTTCTGTATATAAAAGAAAACTATTTCTTCTTTATGAAATAGCGAATAATAGCTAATAATCGGATGAAGTTTATTTATTTATTTATTTATTTTAATTTATATTATTTTTTTAACTTCTTTTCAATATTTTAAAGCGAATAAAGTCTTCTATATGGGAAAAGAAATATTTTTCTTTGTTAAAGAGCGAATAATGGCTGAAAAAGGGACAGAAGTCATATCAGGAGGCACTCAAACATCACACCCCGTAACTCCCTATAATATTAACCTATAAATTTCAAATTCTGCCCAAAATTAGAATTTAATGTATCGAACAATATTATTGAAGGATTTTTTTATAGACCAATTAGTGGGCCCACAATGGGCCAAAATAAGTATTGTTTACTAACCGGGAGGAGGAGTTTTAAGATAAATATTCGCGGGGTAGGCATGTGAAGCATGGCGTGGTTGGTAAAGCTGTGTATCAAAATAGATTTGTTGTCCCGGGGGCCATGGGTTCGAAACACTGCGACGGTCGACATTCAAATTTTTTCTTTTTTTATATATTAATTTTTTAATATATTTCTTGATATTTTAACGGGAATCAAGTGTTCTGTATATAAAAAAAAATATTTTTTCCTTGGGAAATAGCGAATAATAGCTAATAATCGAATAAATTTCGGATAAATTTTATTTATTTATTTATTTTAATTTATATTATTTCTTAACTTCTTTTCAATATTTTAAAGCGAATAAAGTCTTCTATATGTGAAAAGAAATATTTTTCTTTGTTAAAGAGCGAATAATGGCTGAAAAAAGACACAGAAGTCATATCAGGAGGCACTCACACATCACACCCCGTAACTCCCTATAATATTAACCTATAAATTTTAAACTCCGCCCAAAATTAGAATTTAATGTATCGAACAATTGTATTGAAGGATTTTTTTATAGACCAATTAGTGGGCTCTCAATGGGCCAAAATAAGTTTTGTTTACTAACCGAGAGGAGGCGTTTTAAGATAAATATTCGGGGGGTAGGCATGTGAAGCATGGCGCAGTTGGTAAAGCTGTGTGGCAAGATAAGTTTGTTGTCCCGGGGGCCATAAGTTCGATACCCTGCGACGGTGGACGTTCAGATTTTTTCTTTTTTTATGTATTATTTTTTTAATATATTTTTTGATATTTTAACGCGAATCAAGTGTTCTGTATATTAAAAAAAACTATTTTTTCCTTGGGAAATAGCGAATAATAGCTAATAATCGGATAAATTTTATTTAGTTATTTATTTTAATTTACATTTTTTTTAAACTTCGTTTCTATATTTTAAAGCGAATAAAATCTTCTATATGTGAAAAGAAATATTTTTCTTTGTTAAAGAGCGAACAATGGCTGAAAAAGGGACAGAAGTCATATCAGGAGGCACTCACACATTACAACCCGTAACTCCCTATAATATTAACCTATAAATTTCAAACTCCGCCCAAAATTAGAGTTTAATGTATCGAACAATTGTACCGAAGGATTTTTTTATAGACCAATTAGTGGGCCCGCAATGGACCAAAATAAGTTTTGCTTACAAACCGGGCGGAGGTGTTTTAAGCTAAATATTCGCGGGGCAGGCATGTGAAGCATGGCGCAGTTGGTAAAGCTGTGTAGCAAGTTAGATGTGCTGTCCCGGGGGCCATGGGTTCGAAACCGTGCGAGGGTCGACATTCAAATTTTTCTTTGCTTTATATTATTTTTCTGCCGACCAGTCTGTGTAGGGGGCAGGGAACTGTCCTTGCATCAGAAAGGTTCTGGGTTCGAATCCCGGTCAAGGCATGGATGTTTCTTTCCCTCTATCTGTGTTCTATGTCCTTTCTCCTTTGTGTGTGAATGTGTGAAAGTGACCCGCCCTATAAACGGGTTGTGGTAGTGTGACGTGGGCGACGCTGTTCCACCGCCGTGGCTTCGCCACAGGTGCCCACTGGGTAACGAAAAGAGAATTAGCAGTTCTGGCACTTTCTGTGGCCAATGGACAATAGCTCCAAGTGCCCGCCATTAAAAAAGAAAAAAAAAATTATTTTTCTTATATATTTCTTGATATTATAACGTGAATCAAGTGTTCTGTATGTAAAAAAAAACTATTATTTCTTTGGGAAATAGTGAATAATAGCTAATATACGGATAAATTTCGGATAATTTTTATTTATTTATTTATTTTAATTTATATTATTTTTTCAACTTCTTTTCAATATTTTAGAGCGAATAAAGTGTTCCATATGTGAAAAGAATTATTTTTCTGTGTTAAAGAGCGAATAATAGCTGAAAAAGGGACAAAAGTCATATCAGGAGGCACGAACACACACACCCCGTAACTCCCAATAATATTAACCTATAAATTTCAATCTCTGCTCAAAACTAGAGTTCAATGTATCGATCAATTGTACCGAAGGATTTTTTAATAGACCCATTAGTGGGCCCACAATGGGCCAAAATAAGTTTTGTTTACTATCCGAGAGGAGGTGTTTTAAGCTAAATATTTGCAGGCATGTGAAGCATGGCGCAGTTGTTGCCACGTGCCGATAACCGTTCACCCCCAGATAGCGTTGTAAAATCCCCTAAAATTTAAGAAAGAAACCCAAAATTTTAAACTTAATGTATAAGTATTAAAAAATAGTGCAAAAGTTAAATAATGTATAGAAAACATTGATTTAATACTTTTTAGTACTTTATTATCAACAAATTAATAATGTGCTGATAATTAAAAAAAATGATGAACAATTGCACCATTAATTTACCTTTAAACTGCTTTTCGTGTTCCCAATCTTTCTTGTACTTTTGTGTATACTTCTTTTTTTCTTTATCCTTTGGCATTGTTTTTAAACCACGCACATCAAAAATTTTATATAATTTGAATTCAAATTCACCAGACGTACAGTATGATTGAGCTAAGTAATAACTTACTACATTCAACAAAGAGGTTAAGTTCTAAAATTAAATCTTAATCTTTTTGTTTTGGTTTAACATATTGATTTTCATATTACCATCTCACACATTCAGTTTTAAAACTTGATATTTGAACGTTACCAAAATGAAACTAGTAAAATTCACAAATAACCCTAAAGCAAACCTCTAAACACAAATTCCCCTAAAATACCCACTGAAGATGAAAATTCCCCCTAAGTTTAGGGAGAAAACCCCTAATCTGGCAACACTGATTGTAGACCACATAGGGTGTACACTATGTATATTTAAAATTGTGCATTAAAACAAGTAAATTCGAAGACAGTTTTCAATGTTAACAAACGGCCCGATATCGGCTCTTAATATTTATCTATAATATTTTAATTGAGCCACTTATTATATTACCTAGAAATAATGTACCTTGCCAGAATAAAAAATTAAAGACCTCATAGGGGGTACACAATGTGGCCCTGTAGTTTACAATGTATGTATATCTGAAATAGTTTGTTCAATCGCTTTAAAATGCGGAAATTCGTGTTCAAAGAGCTTTGAAACGAGGAAATTCGAAATCATTTTTCAATATTAACACAGGGCCCGATATCAGACCTTAATATTGATTCATAATATTTTAATTGAACCACGTATTATATTACCGGCGGGTAATAGTATACCCTACCAAAGGAAATAATTATAGAGATCAAACATGTTTCAGGGTGGTCTGTTTTTTGTTTTGTACAAATAATGTATTCATTCTACGTCCAAATGACATAGAATGTACTGACATGTGCATATACTATTTAATAACAATGTTATTCATGCAACGATATTTAAAGTAACCACATGTACATAATTATATACTGCGCACGTATTCATGTATTTTTATTTATATGTGTGTATGCATCTGTATACATATAATGTACGCATGTATTCATGTACGTACAATATAAGCTTGTGTCACTGTACGTACATACAATTCACGTGTATATGTTTAAAATTTCATTCAATATACACAAGTGCGTACACAAACATTTCCTCTTACTTTTAGATAAAGGAGCATATCTGAAGAGAAAGTAGTTTATTTGAATGTAGATTGTTTCGCTAATTCGTTCATGTATTTACTGAAGGTTATTACATCTATAATATCATTTGTGTTTTATGTATTGACGAAATAGTTGATTTAATTACGGTACTTTTCTTCATTCCCTAATGGTTATTATAATGATAATATTTTTATATACAAACAAAATACATAACTTAATTTTGGCATATGTGATTTATGCTAATGTACTTGCCATTTACTAATTGTTATGACAATCATAATATTTATTTGGTGTTGCGTATTAACAAAATATGTTTGGAATTCCTATATTCATCTTAATCTTTTTGTTTTGGTTTAATATATTGATTTTCATATTACCATCTCACACATTCAGTGATAGAATTTGATATTAGAAGGTAACCAAAATGAAACTAGTAAAATTCACAAAATAACCCTAAAACGAACCCCTAAAAACCAATTCCCCTAAAATACCCACTGAAGATAAAAAAAATCCCCCTAAATTTAGGGGGAAAACCCCTAATCTGGCAGCACTGTCGTCGGACTACCGAAGGGGGCGCCATTCCCTTCATTTAAATTAACTACAACAACAAAAGGTACCATTTAAAGCTTCACATGATAATTTTTAAGTATCGAATGGACTGCTCTTCAAATGACGATTCTTTTTTTAAACACAAATAAAAAATCAGGTTGCAAATACACGCGTCCCGCAGTGGACTGATCGTTAAGACGCGGTTCCCAGCAGAACACCGAAGTCAAGCATCACTGGCTGCGGTCAGTGTGCGGGTGAGTGACCACTTGGATCAATCTGGGTAGGGACCGACGGTGTGCGGTATTGGTCCTCGTTAAACTGTTCTATCGTAAAGTGCTCGACTTCGCGTCCAGGTCGTCGGTCTACCGAAGAGGGGGTGCCATCCCCTCTGCAGAGGATCAAAATTGTGATGGCATGTCTTCGGATCATCCTCAGGGATGTTTCCCGGACCGTCGCCAATAGCCCATTGCGCAGCTCTAGTGCGACGTAAATGAACAACAACAGCAAATACACGCATACAAAGAATATTTAAGTTCTAGTTCATTTACGTCGCACTAGAGCTGCACAATGGGCTATTGGCGACGGTCTGGGCAACATCCCTGAGGATGATCCGAAGACATGTCATCACAATTTTGATCCTAGAAATATTTAAGAGAGTCTCAAAATACGTTGATCGTTGAAACTTTCGGATCACGTTGTGAGCCGAAAGTTTAACCCGGAAGTATTGGCAGTAAAGAGCTTGTAGCTTATTCTAGTGTAGCGCACTCTGGTATCGATGGTAGAAAACACAGCCCATCAAAAGCCATTCTTTTTTGTTCCCGCTCTTTTGAACTGAGTTGCGAAAAACACATAAATAGTACCTCTGAATACCTATTAAATAATGAATCACAATTTAAGATTTTAAACTATTCAAACCGTTTTATGAACTAAAGCGTTTTTTTCATTACATAAGGTACTCTTAAGTATTTATATTATATTTTTCAATTTATGTAGTTTTGTTTACATGAATCGGAAACATATATGCGGAATGATACATTTTCAGGGTCAGCTGGTAACTAAATTTTCCCGCCAATACTGATCTATGGCGTAAGGATTAAGTTTTGTTTTGTAAAATTGTCTGCTCTAATTTCTGTGTAAAAATGAATGAATCTTCTAACACTGATGAACAGGAGGCGAAAGAAAGATTCCAAGAATTATGTGCTGATTTGAATATGGATGAGAAAACCTCAAATGAAGCGTGGCAATCATACCAGAGGATAAATAATACATACACACTGGAGGTAAATATTTTCAGAAACGCTTTATTTTCCTGATTTATTTACTGATATGATGTCTTAAGTGATGCATTTTTGAACATTTACTAATAAATTCTCTCAAGTTTATGATAGTTTCCGATGGAAATATCAACTAATGAGGAGGCCTGTTACGGGGGTGTAGTTAATTTTATTTATAAATTCATGGTTGTAAACTTTTCAAGAGAGTAATTATTTTGATGAGTGAGATTTTCCATTTAAAATCATGTCATTAATAATATTTCCTTCTGGGGATTTGAGAAAGAGGAGATTATAAAAATTTCACTCTCGTTTTAACGAAGTTATAGATTTTTATAATTGCTATAAAAGAATCCAAATTTACGTGCGATTTCCACTTACCAGTTTTTAAAAAGATTTAATTGCTGAAAATAATATTTTCTGGAAATTTTTTTTCCCCTAATTCGTTAAAAAAGATAATGTCTTAAGAAACGCATTTAAAAATGCACAGTGCTTTCTTAAAAACACCCCTTAAAAAGTGATTAAATACAGATAAAGCATAACAGAAAAATGAAAACCCGTCTTAATTTTTGAAGGAAAAATTTAATGCCAATCATCTCAGTTGTTTTCCAATTATCATATTTTCAAGAAAATGTGAAGTTTAATGTCTAATATAATCGATCTCAATGGCCACACATCTGGCACAACGTCTGCCTTCGTGCACTCCATCCGCAACCGTGGCAGTGAACTTAATACAGCTCTCCTGGCTTCTCACTAACTAGCAATGAATCAACTATTAACATCACCGTACATTTCAACGCTGTTCGTGAGAGCTGTATTAAGTTCATTGTCATGGTTACTCCTGTGTTGCCATTAGCAGTCGAGTGTATGCAGGCCGACATTGTGAGTGAATGAGACTGTGTAGCAATAACATGAGGCGTTGGATAATGTTGAAGTCACAAGTAGCAAGTGAACTGTTCAATGTGGGCCATCCATTGAAGTAGGCGTGTTTAAATCGAAGTAGGTGTTTCTGTCAAGGTAGGCGTGTTAACATCACTTCCGAAAGTCACCAATGTGGGGGAGAGTAGACATCAAAAAAGTGAACCTTCATCTATAAAATCGCAGGGCTGATTGTGCTCTGGAAAAAATCTTAATTTTTCGCTAACAGTGATCCGGAAGTTTTCAGAGATTGAAGGTCCAGACGTGTAAAAAAAACATTGATCGCAGAAGTTTCCGGAAATCAAATTCTCAAAGGTGGAACTTAAAAACACAGTTTATTTTATTTGTTTACAAGGGAGATCCAGAGAGATACTTTATAAGCTTATATTCATGATTAATATTCATTTTTTATCAGTTAATAGTTATCATAAACTCAAGAAAGAAAGACATTTGTAAATTTTAATTACTTGTCCAGGTCATCATAGGTATGTGTAAATGGTAGAGGTATCTGTAAAATTTTAAATATATTTTAAGTCAACTAAGAAATATTGAGAAAAGGGGAAAAAAACTTGTTTAAATTTTTTCCAATTTAAGCAGTTTTTTTTTTTTTTTTTAAAGAACTCAAGAAATTTTCCAGAATTCTGACTTTGGCTCACAATCACCCCTGAACTTAAAAAAGCATCACAGAAGGGGACCCACTCAAAAGTTGTAACTCGTAACCACCCCAGGCAAACATCTACCTTTTTTTTTATTTGCAAGTTTAAAATCTATTTGGCACCTGGCGATTAACTAATTGAAAAAAAATTTTTTTTTTAACTGACCGAAAATAAGAAATGATAGTAGGAACAATAATCTTTTCCTTTTTTTAACCGAAATGTGTTTGCGTCGTAAGTGTGGAAAATTTCCATATTGTTATCTAGTCCAAAATAAAATGAGACCAACTCGGAGTATAACTTGTAGCGATCCCCCTCCCTTTCGGAATTTTTTTTTTAGTTAGCGAGTTGAAATTTATTTAGTGCCTTGTGATTATAGTTAACAGGACACATCACAATACGGAAATATCCTCAGGATGTGATATCATATCATTGAATAAGCCTTTTTTCGAGTCTAAGATACAAAAGTCAAGAACTTAATCTTTAATCGCCCATTTTTTAAAAAAATACAGCTTCAATGAAACTTTGATTATTTCTTATCACGACATTAAAGCCTTATTCGAATTTGTGTGATTTTAAAAAACCGACATTGCGATTCAAGTAAGAACTTAAAATTTTCTTAAATTAGTTATTATAAAGTTGTGATATTCATCATTAGCAGGTAATTATAAATTTTATTTTTACAAAACTTAAGTCAAATACGAAACATGTATGGTATATGAATTTATATCGATTTTTTGCACTAAAAAATTTCAGGTTTTTTCTCTTAGTGTCACAATTTTCCCTGTTCAAGATTTCATCGTTTGATTTTTTGTTGTTGTCACAATTGTATTTCAAGTCCTTTTTTTCCTGACAAATATATTTTTGTCATGTTTTCTTTTAGGGTGATAGTTTACATTGGTTAGCCTGTGCCTTATATGTTGCCTGCAGAACCTGTGCTGTTCCCACAGTTATACGTGGAAGTTATGTAGAAGGCAACTGTGTTTCTTTAACTAGACTTTTAAGATCTTGTAAACTAAGGTTTGTTTTTACACTTTCTGTTGATTATTTTAAATTAATTATAGTAGTAGGTTATCAGTTACAGTTCGTGCAATAAAATTTAAATTTTGCTTTGTTTTATATATTCAGGGGTCTGTCCAGGGAAAATTTACTCCCGTTTAGCGGTACCTTCACAAATTATACTTTAGGGATACTCGGTAGTTTCACAAAATTCTTTTGAAAAAGAAAATTAAGATTCCCCGCCTCTTAATTTTGTTTTTGTTTCCCATAAGAAACGATAAATCCCGGGTTAATTAAGCATATACGAATCAGTAGCACGTGTTTGGTCAGTGCAGTGTGGTAGCCTAACTAGTCGCTTATGCCACATTACAGCGAGATTTTTTTAAATTTTTTTTTTTTAAATCAAGCGAAGAGCCCTCTGAACTTTACAGGAAGTTGAAATTCGAATATTATTCTAAACATTAGAACATTGTTCTAAATTTATTCTAACGGACCTTTATTTTTTTATGAAATTTTTTTTTATATATGACTTTGCGAGAAAGTTCTCATAATGAAAATAACTTTCAGTGCTATTACTGTTAAATGCGTGTTTTTTTTAATTCAATTTTAAATTTAACAAAGGACAATCTGAGGCATGTCCAGACCGAATTTACTACCGTTTAGCGGTACCTTCACAAATTCAATTTAAGAAAAAACTGTTGTTTCACAAAATACTTTTTCTTAAAATTTTATTTTTTTATCCCTTAAGAAGCGATAAATCCATATTTTTGTGTTGATTTTTTAATGTAATTTTTAATTTTCCACAAATTATGTCTGAATTTTCCCAAAATAGCAAGATTGGCAAGTTTCTGCCGATGTAGTTAAAACCGCTGGTAAAAACCGGTTAAAACTGGCAAGGTAGAAACCCTTTTCTGCCACATTTGTGGCAGAAATTCAGAAAATGACATAAAAGTAAGCTCTGAGATTGACACACAATGGGTAATTCATAGAGAAAAAAAAACAATTAAATGCTAATCGAAGTACAATTTATTTACAAAATTATCACCATTCAAAATCAAATATTACATTGTTTGCACTCTAAAGTAATCTATAACAAAAGACAAGTTTTGATGCAGTTTCTAAACCTAAACAATTTCTCAATTTGCTATGCCCGAACGAGAAATTTGAGAAGATTTTCTCAAGTCCAGCAGAACTAGCAGGCATTGCCATCAAGGAACAAGCAAGATTTGTGAAACTGTCATCTATTGCATATTTTTTAAAACCGTACCACCATGTAGCAACTAGGGTAGTTGTCAAAACTTGATTGGAAAAATAAGTTTCCGAAAATAAGGCCGATTTGTTTTGCAAAGCTATGACATAAGGTACAAAATCTGGGTTAATATTGGCAAGTAAAATTCTGGCACTTTCTTCTTGAGCACATGATAATTTCAATCCCAAATGCTTTGGATAATATATATTTACAAACAAAAATAATATATATTTACAAACAATGAATTGAAAAGTTTGTTACAGTTACATGGAGTTACAATTTTCAGTTTACTTAAACAAAATGTCGTTAAGCAATTACTAGAACTAATATAGATGTTTTTTTAGTTTTTACCAGTTATAACCAGTTTCTTCCACTGGCATGGCAAAAACCAGTTTCTGTCGGCGAAAAGCCAACTGTGCAAAATAGTACCTATTTTGTGAAAATTTAGACATAATTTGTCTGAAACATCTCTCAGAAAAACCTAGACAGACCCCTGACAATGATTTTTATGGATTTTTAAATTTAGATACAATTCTAAGCTCAAAATTTTATGATAGCAAAATTATTTTTGAATGTATGGAAGAAAGTATATAAGAATTTACCAATCATAATTGATTTTTATTTGTTGTGTCAATATTTGAAAATATCTTCTTACTTAACCATATTTTTGTGTTGATTTTTTAATAAAATTTTTAATTTTCTCAAAATAGGTACCTCTCATAAAAACCTAGACAGACTAAAAGTGGCGCTTAAAATAAAATTCTAACTTTCAGTAAACTATATAACTATGTGTAGGACATTATTACTCGTTTTGACTCAAAATAATTTAAGTAATCATGTGTTTTTTTGCCTATTAAAAGAAATAGTGTCTAAAAGGTAAACTTTGATGAAAAATAATTAAGATGAATATTATATTTCTTAAATATAATATTTTTATCTTATGCCTTTTATATTACAGCCTCTTATGCCTTTATGTTTAAAATTATTTTGTATTGTACAAACTAAAGCAAATACTCTTCTTGTTTTTAGCTTAGTTCAGTTTTTTAGTAAGATGAAAAAATGGGCCGACATGGCTAACTTGCCAAAAGAGATGCGGGATAAAGTAGACAGACTGGAAAGAAGTTTTAACGTATCGACAGTGATTTTTAAGAAATTTGAACCTATATACTGTGATATATTCAAAAATCCTTTTAAAGACCCACCTCGACCGACGAGAAGTCGAAAACAGAGGTAAAATAGTTTTTAACTATTCTTTTCTAGAGTTACATTTTTTCATAATTATCTAATTTTGAAATTTTCTGTTTTTAGGAGACTTCCTTGTACCTCGTCTGAAGTTTTTTCATTTTGTTGGACTTTGTTTGTTAAAGTTAAAGGTAAAAATGAATTTTACAATAATTTGTAAATTTATGTGTTTTTTTTTTTTTTCGTTAAAAAATTATGATATAAATAATGACAAATGTTATTTTGAGCTAAGGGTAAGACCTCTTTGTACTTTACAATTTCTAAAAAAAAATATTTCAGTTACACAAAAGCTGGGTTGCCCTCCCACAGGGAAAATCTGGAAAATACAGGGAATTTAAAAATCACCTAAAATAACAGGAAAATGCAGGAAATTTTGATTTTTTTTATTTTATGAACTGAGAAAATACATGGAATTTGGTTTTCTTTTTTTCGTCTTTTAAAAAATGGTGACCACTGAAAGCATAATCTAGGGTAGGGGTGTACAACCTTTTTGAGTGAAGGGCCACTTGCACAGCAGGTTGGCTAAGGAAGGGCACATGTATTTAGATATGTTAATGGCAAATGTAGTAATGTTTATTTTAACATTAGCATTCAATTTTTTTTATCAATAAACTTGTAATATATTTGTAAATTAAAGGTGTTCCATTATTAAAATTCATTCAAAAATAAAAAAACTAAATTTTTTTTTACAAAAAAATTGCTATTTTTATCACATGAACAATAACATTGAAGAAAAGAAATGTTTTTTTTTATCATATCATGCAATACGAAAATTCATTTTAGAATTAAATTCTAATAAATAAAAAAAAAAACTGTAATGACCACAGAATGAAAGTAGGAAAAAATTTAGTCATAATTAAGTAATATAAATTCAAATAAAATATTTTAATTGAACTATTTTATGAGGCACAGGAGATTACATCAAAACTGTTGAGGTGACAATGTAACTGCGACTGGGCTACACCTCACCATCAAAAGCAGTTATGCAACATCCAATTGTAAAGTAAAAAGAGAAAAGATGGCTAGAAATAATATAGATGTGTACCTAATCGGGTTAAGTATACAGGGTGCTTAAAATAAAGATGTCTTGTTCTTTTTTGAAAACTGCTTGGGTGAGCTCAACGCTGAAACCTTTATTGATAGTTAGATCCAAAGGTGGGACTAGCGGCTCTTTTTTACAGAAGATTCTTTGAGTTCCAGGAATCCTTCTTGGATATATATTAACACTAAATAACATAAAATACTGATTTTCGAGATATCTGATCTGATCTGATCAGATATCTGATCTCGAGATCTCAGTTTGTGATATTATTTTGTTATTAACTATTCTTGTTTCACAGCAAATTTTCCTGCAATCTCTGAAGATTTAGTGAACTCTTTCCACCTTTTGCTGTGCTGTGTTGACTTGATGTATAGCAATGCTTTGCTCGCTGACAAAAAAGACATTTTAAATCCAAATTTTTCAGGTAAGAAAGATTTATTAATTATTATTATGAATTAACTTTAAATCAGGGTTGGGATTTTGGACATCCTAAACTGGTTATTAGACAGGACATGTGGGTTTTACTGTCCTAGATTAACTGAAACTGTCTTAAACCCTTGACATATCATTTCTTGATTTGGAAATGATCTTTGATTGCACTGTAGACAACAACTTGTAACAAAATGTTGATGCCAACTGCTCCTGACACGCCAAAATAATTATAAAAAAACGGTAAATAACTACAAACTAATATTTGCAAAATTATTTAGAAATAGTGGTGGCTAAAAAATCTACTAAATTGAATTTATTAAACCAAGAATCACGATTGATATACTACCACTTTAAAATATTTATTTGCTGACTGGAGCAAGTTGGCATCACTTTGTTGAAGACGCCTGAAACACGTTAATTATTGTTTTGACATAAGAAACAAATGGCGTCTTCGTATGTCAAAGGGTTAAAGTATCCAAAGCCTTGAACATGGGTAAAAGGTAAAAATTCTATATCTGTAACCATTCTTCTCATAATAATAACAAATTAATAAATATGTGACACTTTCTATACAATTTGCTTTAACTTATTAAAGGGAAATATGATATAATAGGAAAAGATTTATAACTTTTGAAGCTCCACAATTCATTGAGCAACAAAAGTGAATATCTAATCTTTTTAAATATGAATTAATATGCTTTTAATATGGGTAAGTTATTTTTTTCATAAGGATAAATAATGCAATATTAAAAATAATAATAAACTTTTCTAAAGAAACAAAAACTTGTCTTCATTTTGTTTCTTGTTTGGAAATCAACCTTTTATTTTTCAAGAAATTTTTTTTGCTTAAATTGTGACAATAATTTGAATTAAAAGGTTTTTAAGCAGGATGGTTTAAATCCTGGTTTAAACAGTGGATTTATCCATTCTGTCCTAAACCTTTAAAACTCTGCTTTAAATGAATACTATTGTGAATTTTCTCTGAAGCATAAAAAAAGAGAGATTTTAATTTTTCAAAACAATTCCAAAAATAGTGACAGTTGATAGCTTTGTGAATGACAGCAGTTTTTAATACTTTTTGTTGAAATCCAGTCAGATGTTACTTTTTTTCAGTCCCTAGAATTTATTATCATAATCTATTATCTCAAATCTGTTCTCATAAATTTATTAATTACAGTTTATTTTTTAAAATAGGATTTCTGTGTATATGCGATATTTAATTCCTAAAAATTTGTTTTTCCACCCAAAGATAAGAAACTATTTTTGTTTAATTTTGGCTGCATTTCACCTTTTAAATGTGAAGGTGCTTATTATTTATTCTCATTTTTAAAAGCCCCAAAAAAGGCATTTATCATGAAATGTTTGTGAAAAGTGCTTAATTTTACTTTTTCATTTTCAGATTTTTTTTCTCTCACATATTATCAACATTGATCAGTGGTTGGACATTAGCAGAATTACTGTAGTAGCTATTTTTTTTTTTTTTTTATAGTGTAGTCCACTACTTAAAAAAGAAGTAGTGTAGTGAGTAAGGTGATACAAAAAAAAAAGCTGCTACTTGCCCCATGGCGACAGAACGTTAGAGTTCTTGCTGAAAGATTTTTCTTTTGGGAAGTGAATAGTTTTTTTTTTTTCATGCTGAAATTTTTGAAAGATTTTATCTTTTCTTCAGAATTATGTTCAATGCCTTTCTCGCGCATCTGAGTAGGGAAAAAATGCTTGTGATTTTTCTATTCTCATTTGATAATAATGAAAAATAATGAAGTAAAAAATTTGGTTTTCTTTTCTGCAGAAATTTTTGTTCTAATATTTTTTACGCAGTCATAACAATTGATTTCCTCATAGTTCTGAAAATCCGATATTTATTAGAATAACCGAATCTCGAAGTGAAAACACGCTTTCAGTAACCCTTTTCATCATTCGATTCCGTCTTCTATTTAATTTTTTTTCATTTGTTTCTCCTGTGGATATTGTTTTCTGGAATATAAAGTAAAATATCATTAGCTTTTTCATCGTGAATAATAATTACTATCTCTGATTTTAATTCTTGCAGAGCATTTTTGGTTTTAAATGCTTGTTTAAGAGAGAGAAAATTAATTTTCAGGTTCAGGCATTCTAAATGTTTAAACAGAATTAATGAGACAGGCATGAAATTGTTGATCAAACTTATTGTTTGTGCTATAGTTAATTGTTTCTTTTTCTATTTAAATTGTTTGTTAAATTATTTATTTGGTTAATTGTCCTTTTCCTTCCTTGAAGCTTAAACAAGAAATGAATTTTTCAATGTTCTCTTAAGCAAGCTATTGTGTCACCATCTAATTCTTTGAAGACATTAGTTAAATATTCTTTCTTCGATACATGCTTAGTTTTATTGTACTGGATTTGAAGATAACTACTTCACTTAAATTTAATTGTTCTCAAAGTTGTAGGTAAGGTGGTCTTCAGAATGGTGATATTGGCTTTTAGCAGTTGGAATAGTGGTATTGATCTTCAGAGCCGTGATATTTTGTTGAAGAAGATTAAAATAAAATTTGTATGACAATTTTTCGAAAGATGCGACAAAGGTATTGCCAGTCTTTAGGAGTGCACCATTTTGTTTGTTTTCATTTTATTTTTGGCAAGTTTAAGGATGATGACCGTCTTAATCCCCTTATGTGGAGAAGTGATTGCGTCTAGGGGGTTGTTGGAGAATTAATGGTATTTAATAGGCATGGCAGGATCGTTTCGAAGACAAATTTCTAACCCCAACTATCTGTGTGAGAATGTCATCTTTCGACAAATCACGAGTGCAGATGAGTGGCAATTCATTTATTCTCTGAGAAAATCTGCTATAATATAATTTCATTTTAGAAGACATAGCATGTTAAGAATATTTGATATAATTTGTAAATATTGTGGATACTAAGTTTTTTATTTTTTAAGGCAAATCAATATTGTATTTTTAAATTGAAATTTGATTGTGGTCCCTAACATCAAGGTCATCTTTATTTTCTGAATCTTACTTCTGAAGAAAGAAAAAAAAAAAAAAAAGGCTCCCACAGGTCAGGGAAAAACCTGGAATTGTCGGGGAATTTTATTTTGACTCAGAAAAGCAAAGAATAGTCAGAAAAAACTGAACTTGAAACATTTCATTTTTACAAAAAACTGGAACATTCCTATATTCACTATAACCACTCTTAGATTTGTCAGTAACAATAATCAGTTATTAAGATTAGAGTTAAATAACTAGTATGTATTACAGTTATAAGTCACATTTTAGTGTAACTGCCATGTTACCATTCTCATTCAATTATAATTTTTTTATGCTTACATAATTTACCCTTTGGCAATTACACATAAAGGAATCAAGTTTTTTTTTATGAAAAATCGCATGATGTTTATAAAATGTAATCTAGATTTTCTTTGAAATTTGCCTAATATACCTGAAAAAGTCAGATAATTTTTTTTTTCTTTCTGAATTTGAACCCTGAAACATTTCTCTAATTGAAGACATGTTCTTTTGCTCAATTTTCTGTATTATGTTCTAATTATTTGAGGTATTCAAATAAAAATAAACATATTGGTTTTACAATCATATTATAAATAATTTTTGGCGTTCCAAAAAGTTAAGTAATTTTCTGAATAATCTTCTTTAGCTCTTCCGGCTACTTTTGGCAGCAAAGATTACATTGTTCCCTTTGATCCTCCCTGTATTATTGAAATCTTATGTGACAAGCATCAGGGCATCGCTAGTGAGGCTAAAACTATAAAGGAACATTGGTGGAAAGAATATATAAAGAAGCTAGTTGAGAAAAAGGTATTGAAGCATTTTGTATTAAAAAAAAATATTTTTAGTTAAGTTTTATATGTACAGTCAATCCTTGGTGAAAAGAGTACTTTTATACAAATTTCAAGCATTTTTATTGCATATTTTCTTACATACAAAAAGCATTTTATGTGTAAGAAATTATTTTAGATAGTTCTTTTAAAGTTGTATATATTAAATCAGACATTGGTGGAAAGAGTACTTTTATATGAATTTCGTTACTTAAAAATATTAGCCTTACTTTAAAAATATTTGATTAAATGAGTCTTAAGCTAAATTACAAATTTTGATTGAATATTTGGTATGAGTGAACATTAAGTAACTAATTAATACTTTTTTTTTTTTTTAATGAAAGAATGCTATAAAATTTTCTATATATTGATCTAAAACCATAAGGAGTTGTTAAAAGCTCCATTAATAAAATTACTCTGAGAGCTGCTAAAACTTTCCTTGCTGAAAGTAATATATTTTATTATTCTTTTACAATAAGAGTTTTTTTTTTATTCAACTCAATTCAAGATAGTTTAAAAGTAGTGTGGTTTATATAAATGTTTTAAAGATTGATGTTTTTAAAAAATGTCTTAATTTTTTCTTTGCCCCACTATGAAACCTAGTACTTTGCCATTGTAAATAATTTTATAAACAACAACTTTCACCAATCTTTGGTGTTTTTCATTTAAACTTTTATATGAGATATAATATTTCTTATCATAATATTTGAAATTAAGGTAAGCATTTTATTTGAAAACTTCTTTTGATTTCAGGTTTTGAAGGCTAAATCAGAAACTCACATGGGATTGTTGGATACAGCTCATTTTGAACCCAATAGGTATGGTTTCAATTTTATTTCCTGCCTTAATTTTTTTTGCTCCAGTGATTTTTAAAGATTTAGTTTTCCTTTAAATCACCTATATTATTTTACTATTATATGGAGGAAAATTTATTTACTTTGCATATTTTCCTTTTATTTGCCCATATTTATCATGCATGAACTGTTCGTGCTGTCATTGTATTAATTTTTTTTTGTTCATTTATAGTAAAGCTATCAATAAAGAATACGAAGAATACGTTTTGAATGTGGGTGATTTTGACGAAAGAATCTTTCTGGGCGAAAATGCTAACGAAGAAATCGGTACGCCTGCAAAACAAAACTACTTACATCCGGGTATTTCTGATGTTTTTGCTGAGCGCTTAAGAGAAATGAGGGGAACTTTACAGCAGCACATGCAAGAGGTATTTTCAGATACAATTTTTTTTAAACAGAAAAGAAGAGTATTTTTTGTTATGATAATCAGACATGCTTAATACACTATCTTGCCAAAAGTGTTCGGCCACCCGGTGGTAAGGACTTAGTGCGTCCTAAGGCACATATTAATATAATGTTGGTTCTCCTTTTGCTTCAATGACAGCCTTCTGTTAAGACTTTGCATCAGTTTTTGAATAGGACTTCCATCACAGCTGAAGTGAGGGCTACCTAATCTCTGCTCTAATTTGCCCCATAAGTGTTCTATGGGATCGATGCTCTGAGAAAGCCTATTTCGTAAAATCACGTCTGTGCAAGCCTCGTTATGTGGACGTAGCCTGCTGCAAGAGAAATGGGCCTCCCAAGAAATATTGCCATATGGTGCAGTATTGTCCACATACATCTGAGTGTTCATGTTTCCTACCACAGGAACACCCCCACACCATTATGCTTCCGCCACTACTTTTGATCATATAGTGTACACACTAATGCACAAAAAGCTGCTCGTGGAAAATTTGTTATCACTGAAACTTTTTTAGCACTATAAATTTAAAAATTAATAAATAAAAAACAAAAATTTTTTATCCTCATTGTAAAAGAAAAAAAAAATTAAGTATAAAGTAAGATGAGTTATGTCAATAACTAGTTTTATAACTTCAAAAACAGGGTTGCCACATATCAGGGAGAAAGAGAGAACCTGGAAAATACAGGGAATTTAAAAATCACCTAAAGTAACAGAGAAAATACTGGGAATTTTGAGTTTTTCGTTGCAAACTGGGAAAATACAGGGAATTTTGTTTCTTATTTTTGTCTTGTGTAAAATGGTGACCACTCAATGGTGCAATCTATGGGATATTTAAGGATGATATTTCAGCTATACTGAACTATTTAATTTACTATATCATTATTTGTTTTGAATGTGTTGAGCTGTACCTATTTTCTCTAAGTTTCACCAGTAGTTTCAGTTTTTTTTATTTATTTTTTAAGAAATTTGGAAAATACAGGGAATTTTGTTTCTTATTTTCATCCAGGGCCGGATTTAAGCTTGGTGGGGCCCTAAGCTACTGAAAATGATGGGGCCCTTATGAGTTCAATTCCATTTCTATACACCTAAAGTAAACTGTCATTATTTTTTATTGTTGAGTATTAACATTATATTATTAAAAAATTTGATAATATCACTTTATTGTTAAATATATTAATTGTGACGAGACTATTATGTAGAACTTTTCTTTTATTGCACATATTTTTTGAACGAGGGAAAAAAGTTACAAAAGAAACACATTTTAAGCACTGAGTAAAAATTTGGCGTGCTGAGCCACTATATATTTAATAGAGTTTTTTTTTTTTAGATTCATTTTGAATATATTTTATTTGCAATTTTTAATGATTTTTTCGCGAATTTTTTTCTCAATTGTTTTTTTTTTTTTTTACGTTGCAAAATCTATAAGACTTTGAGACATGAAATTTTGAAAGTGCGTAGAAAATATGCAAAGAGTTAGAAAGAAAACTAGTTTTATAACTTCAAAAGCAGGGTTGCCACATATCAGGGAGAAAGAGAGAACCTGGAAAATACAGGGAATTTAAAAATCACCTAAAGTAACAGAAAATACTGGGAATTTTGAGTTTTTCGTTGCAAACTGGGAAAATACAGGGAATTTTGTTTCTTATTTTTGTCTTGTGTAAAATGGTGACCACTCAATGGTGCAATCTATGGGATATTTAAGGATGATATTTCAGCTATACTGAACTATTTAATTTACTATATCATTATTTGTTTTGAATGTGTTGAGCTGTACCTATTTTCTCTAAGTTTCACCAGTAGTTTCAGTTTTTTTTATTTATTTTTTAAGAAATTTGGAAAATACAGGGAATTTTGTTTCTTATTTTCATCCAGGGCCGGATTTAAGCTTGGTGGGGCCCTAAGCTACTGAAAATGATGGGGCCCTTATGAGTTCAATTCCATTTCTATACACCTAAAGTAAACTGTCATTATTTTTTATTGTTGAGTATTAACATTATATTATTAAAAAATTTGATAATATCACTTTATTGTTAAATATATTAATTGTGACGAGACTATTATGTAGAACTTTTCTTTTATTGCACATATTTTTTGAACGAGGGAAAAAAGTTACAAAAGAAACACATTTTAAGCACTGAGTAAAAATTTGGCGTGCTGAGCCACTATATATTTAATAGAGTTTTTTTTTTTTAGATTCATTTTGAATATATTTTATTTGCAATTTTTAATGATTTTTTCGCGAATTTTTTTCTCAATTGTTTTTTTTTTTTTTTTATGTTGCAAAATCTATAAGACTTTGAGACATGAAATTTTGAAAGTGCGTAGAAAATATGCAAAGAGTTAGAAAGAAAACAAGAAAATACATTTTGATTATTAGTTTTATTTTTTTTTAATAACCGCCGTTGAGCAACCGATCCAATTTCGAGTTACGACTACTAATATTCAACACCGTGGCCTTGTAATTTTGAAACCAATCCAGAAGACAAGGGAACTGCCAGATTAGTACCCAGGGATATTTCTTTGTTATGAGAACTTGGAGGAATTTGTGACCCCGACAGATTTAACATGCACCAGTCACCATTTTATACATGGGTATTCTTCTGCCGGCTGGATTCAAACTCCCATTCTCACGAACACGAGTCCAACGCCCTATCAACCAGGCTATCCCGGCGATATTTATTAGTTTATTTTATAACAGTCATTGCACAGCCGACTAAATTTCGAGTTCACGACTACTAATATTCAACTCCGTAGCCTTGTCATTTTGAACCCAAGTTAGCAGTCCCTGGAGCTGGTGAGGGCAGTTATATTAATACTGTTTGTAAAAATAAAAATACCATTTCGTAAGCTGATATTATTTAATTGATGTTTATATTGAAAATATTTCTTCATTATTTTTGCTTTCTTTTTAATTATTTTAAGTACATTTGTTAAATTTTAGTGCAAGAAATTTTTTTTTCATTATTTATGTAAATTTTTGGCTTATATTTTTAAGGATTTATTAAAGGGTCTATTAAATATCAGAGAGAATAAATGTCATACGAGTTTGAAGTATCAGCTCTGCTCTTGATGGTGTATAGTGGCTAGGATGTGAAGGAGCGATTGTCCCGGGCATCCAGCCAAAACGAGCATTCAACATATCAATGGAACACACTAAAGCTTTATATCAATTAGTTTTAGATAATTACAATTGTAGAATAATTATCTTATTATAGAATGAAATGTTTTAAAAGACAAATATCTGTTAATGTTTAACATTTAATAAAAGATAAAACAGAACCAATATTGAAATCTAACGAATTTATTATTTTTAATTACTGATAAAGTTTGTGACAGAAAAAAAAATTAAAGCCTGATAGATTTCAGAATTTTAGAAACACCTTCTAGTTATACTATTACAATCAAATAGGTTTCGATGTTTTTCATCCCGGTCTCTTCAGTGATTCAGCATATTTCGATATCATTTTTGTTTCGTCCTTACTTAATATTAATTTGTTTGCGACAGTTAATTTGTATACCTCTTTTACTTCATTTTCGAGTAGTTTAAAAATATAATATTGAGGATTTTAACTTTTTTGTATGCCTCTTTTATTACGTCATCATCACACCCACACGCAACTGTCTACTCTAAATAATGCTATATAGAATGAGATAGTAAAACAAACGTGTGTAGTTATTTAAATTCTTATTCAAAAGTATTAGTTAATTTTTTTCTGAGCTAACAATTTCTGTCCTTTTTTAGATATTTTAAAGTGCTATTTAAAACTGCTGCATATCACATGAAAGCATTAAATACATCATTTGTACAATTTTGAAGTAAAATAAAAGGGAATTCTGATCTTTAGAAACAGATATTAAATAGTCTGATGATCGAATGATGGGGCAAAAAAAAACTTTTTTACTTTTAAACTAAAAAATTGTTTATTTATAAATAATTTATTAATACTCAAATTGCTTGAAAGATGACATGTTCCCTACTAGCGACAACGAAGGTTTTTGTTTTATTCAGTCATTTATTTATATTTATTATGTCCGAGAATGTAAAAAAGAGAAAAAAATACATTTTGGGCTTCTGAGGGCCCCAGCTCCGAATAAAACTTTAAAAAAAAGCAGGGGGAAAGTAGGATCTGGGGGCCCTTGTCATCTCGGGGCCCCAAGCTACAGCTTATTTAGCTTATACGTAAATCCGGCCCTGTTTTCATCGTTTAAAAAAATGTTGTTTATCACTTAAAGTACAATCTATGGAATGATATTTCATATACAAAGGAATATGAGCAATTGAAATATCATCAATTTGCTCATATTCCATTGTAAGTCTATTTTGTTTCTCGATCACTTTTCCAACGGTTATTGGTACAAAACTCTGCACGATTTTATGAAACCCAATTTTTAATACCATATTACAATGCTTGAATTTTGAATTTGAGTAATCACTTTTCACAATATGTGTATAAATATATATTTGCTAAATCAATTATGGATTAATTTTTTAGAAGTATGTTTTTTTTAATGAAAAAGTATTTTTTTGAATGAGTTCTAGTTATTAAAAGTATTTAATTTTCGGCAAATACCCTAATTTTTTGATATAAAAGTTCAGTGCTAGAACACTAACGTTTATATAAAAACTATCACATTTGCCACATAACTTGACTAAATGGATCATAATATATGACAATGAAGTCATTTAAGAAAAATTTAGTCATATTTTTGATTAATTTTTTGTTCTTATTTAGGCAACTATTTTCGTAGTTTTCGGTAACTATTTTCATGCTTTAGGTTTCTAAGAGCAACTATTTTGTTCATTTTTTTTTCAGTGGATACCCAGAATTATTGAATATTATTATTGGTATTGATCTGTTTTGTCCACTAGGAAATATATTTCTTTCCTTATAAGAAGCAGAATACTGAGGTGGAAGATTTTTTACAAATTTGCTACCTAGACTTTTTTATATATACAGGGTATCTGCCCACCTGGAAAATCATGGAAAGTCATAAATTGCGATAGTGAGCAAAATTTGTCATGATTTAAACTTTTTTGTTTAAAATCATGGAAAGTCATGGTTTTAAGTTGCCGAAAAATCTAGTTTTTAAAATGGAATTTACCTCCTCCCCCCAATTTCATGGTGTTCCGAATATCTGAATTTGTAACAAAATCCCCAATCACAGTCATATTTTATTAAAATATAAAATGTTTTATCTTGTTCTTTAAAAAATTTATGGTGTACTTTAAAAAAATAAAAGAAAAAACATAATTTCTGGAGTGAATTATCTTTTAAACTTCTGTGATTTTTAAATTTTTTATTACTTTTTATTTTTTATTATATCAATTTAAATCCGAGCTGAAGCAAGCCAGTGATTGGCAAATTTTTTTTAATTCCGAAATGAGAAAGGAGAAATTGGGAGTATTTCTTTCCTTTCGGATGAACAAGAAAGGTATCTTTAAAATATAATTCTGCAGAAAAAAAGAAGAAAAAAATTACTTGCTTTTGTATTTTTTTCGGCTATTTTATTGTTTCCACTCTTTCTTTATCTTTTTTTTTTTTTAATTAAAAATCTATAAATATGAAGATGCAGAGTATAACTGTTTTTGTCGGCGAAAATAATAACTTCATTAAGTCATGAAAGGTTTTTAGAATTAGTCATGAATTTGAAAATCTAAAATTTGGCAGATAACCCGTATATAGTTCAGATTGCTGAATTTAAGATATTTATAATTATTTTAGACACGGACACTGTTGCCCTCCACTCCTTTGACGGGACGGAAATATCTCAAAGAGAAGGATCCGACTTACATCACGCCAGTGTCCACAGCTACGCAAAGTGTGAGCCGCTTACAGACTCTACTCGCTGGACGAAAGCCATCACCTTCTGAAACACTGTTGGAAATTTTTAGGTGAGTATTTTTATGCTTTATATTTCGAATGTATTGTTAACCATTTGAAACAGCTCTCGATTTTAATCGCCTCAATCAGAGCCGGATTATACCTTTCGTAGGCCCTAGGCACAGAGCCGGATTATACCTTTCGTGGGGCCTAGGCATAGCCGTTTTTGGGCCCTCCCCTCTTTTCAAAATATGTGCTAAAATTTTCTTGCATATTTTTTTTTTACATTTTTATTAATATGGATTTTAATTTACAAATTTGTTTATCGAACTTTATCTGCAATACCGACATACTGCCGATATTGCAGTTGATATCGATAATACCACTATGATTAGTTCAATCGATAACAATGTTAAAGATAAACTTGTGAATACTTTTCCTAACGTTCACATTGCATTAAGAATATATTTGTCGATTCTTGGATCAAATGCAGAAGGAAAAAGATCTTTCTTCAGATTAAAATTGATAAAAAATTATTTGCATTCAACAATGATCGTTTGGCATCGCTCGCACTTATGTCTATTGAATATGACATTTTGCGTAGTTTTGGAATTCGACAGCATAATACAAGATTTCGTTGAATCCAAAAATCGCGAAAAAGTAATATATTAGATCATAGGATTCTGCAAAATAATTTATTACCGAAAAATATTATATTTTTATGTGTATCTTCATAATTTTGTGCAAAATACACTTGTTGTTTTTAAAGCTAAATTATTTTTGTCAACAAATTTTTTTCTCCCAAGTTTTTCGTAGGCCCCTGAATTTTGTAGGCCCTAGGCACGTGCCTAGTGTGCCTATAGGTTAATCCGGCCCTGGCCTCAATGGTAAAACATGCTGCCATTTATAAGTACAGTAGAGAACCAATTATCCGGGGTGCTCGGGACCATCGCTATCCTGGATGTCTGAATTTCCAGGTTTTCTGGATCCACCAAATAGTGTCGTTAATCTATGTTTTATCGAACCCAAATTACAAAGAAAAAGTGTAGCGCATGAAGTAGAAGAAAAAGAAAGGCGCTCCTAAGTTTAAAAGGAAAAAAAAAGGTAGAAAAATGACATTTAAAAGAATAAAAAAAATTTCAAGTTTAGACAAGAAAAACAAATTTAAAAAATACAGAATTCTCATATTTATTTTTTAAAAATAATTACAATTCCTAAACTAACTAATATAAACAAAACCAATGATTAAATAATGCATTATATTTCATGCATACCTAATTATACGGGGAGAAACTATAAAATAAAAGGAAAACTTATTAATCTAAGTAAAAACACTTGAAAATTAGCGAACAGAAACGATAGTTGAAAAAGGTACTAGCATAAATATTAAAACCCAGACCAAGGCAAGATCAACGGAATTTTAAAAAAAAAAAACTAATGATAAAATTTATGAATGAAAAGAATTAATTTATTGAGAGCGAAATTTATTGTGAAAAGAAAAAGAAATCAAACGTATTGGAATCAGAAAAACAAAACTGCAATCTGCTTCATAAAATAATCCTATGTTTAAATTAATAAACAATTCTCCTTTTATTTTTATTTTTTTTGTTGATAAAAACAAGATTTTTAATTACAGCAGATGTGATTCCACACCAAGAAAAACTTGCAAATGATACCGCATTTCCAGGGAATCAGAATTTATTCAAAAGAAAAAGATTTTATTTTTATTAATCAACGTCAACTAGATAAATATATTTTTCTCTTTCATTTTCTGTTCGCTGATATGCATGCAATGCATTTTCCCCACCCCCTCGTAAATCAAACAGAAAACGAAATCAGCATTCCACACCCTTGAGTTTGATTGACGGCCTAAAGGAGAAAATAAAACATTCCTTCCTTCCTTCCCTGCCTCCTCTCGATCTTCAAGGTCATGGAGGAATTCTTCTCTGGTTAAACGGGGAAAAAATTCTCCCCTTCCTCACATTTTCCTCTACTCAACTTCAAGGATGAGTCCAATTTCCACTTTTTTTTTCCTTCATAATCCTTCTAGTTTAAAATGGCGGGAAAACCGAGCAAAATTTTTCCCGGTTATCTGGATACCGGATAAATGGTTCTCTACTGTAATACATGGTGCATAGCATTTTTAAAAAGTGCTTATTATTCATTTTTGTTTTTTAAAAGCCCTTAACAAACCATTAATTTTCAAGAAAACGGTCATAAAAGTGCCTATTTTGCCAAATACACGTATTTGATTAGTGCTGACATCTAGTTTATAATAAACTATCCTGGTACTGCCATCTAGCGTGTAAAATGAGAAATAAAATGTTTTCCGGGCAAAAAAAAAAATTATTAGTTTTATTCTTATAGTCGCATTACTATTGAACACTCCAGCCTGGAAATAGTGGGTTAAAGGTGATTTTTTCCTTAGATGTTTTTAAAAAGTGCTTAATTTCCATTTTTCGAAAATGAGATTTGTTTCTTTACCATGTCCATTTTCGCCAGGGTATTATGCAAAATCTTGCTTTTTACATTGTTCTATTCAACGTTTTCGCAAATCATTCAACCAAAATCCATTATGCCCTACCGTCGATCCTTACCGTAAAAAAGCGTTGAACATTTTGCATGTTTAATTAAATACTTGCAAGTTCTCGTGTGCATCTACTGAGCTGAGTTCGGTGAGATTCTCACACTCTCGAGTACAACTCTGCTGCATTTTGCAAAATATTCTCAATTTCCACCCTCTGAAATCAAACCGAAAAATCTCTAGATTCTAGAAAAGATTCTAGCACTCTTGAGTGCAACTCTGCTGCATTTTGCAAGATATTCTCAATTTCCACTCTCTGAAATCGAGCCGAAAAATCTCTCCATCTTTTTATGGTGGCTAATATAATCAAGAAAAGAGTTCTTTGTCAGAAATTAATTATTTTATCATGATCACGTAAGTCTTTGAAAATTATTTTGCATTTTGTTAATGTATATAGTGCTTAGAAATATTTTTTGGGTGCTTATAAAGTACTTAAAAGGTGCTTATTTTTGTTAAGAGATTCGGCTACGCACCTTGCATTTGAAACAGCTTTTGATTTCAATCGCCTCAATGTTGAAATATGCAGCCATTTATAGGTAATAAAAAGTTGAAAAATTTGAATGGCTTATACTAAGTTGAAATTGTTGATGGAAAACCTAATATGTAAACATTTTTTTAATTTTTTTTATTTATTCATTTGCTTCACTAGTTTCTTTGAAGTATCTTAAACTTTTTTTTTACTGAGTATTTTAGCAACTGTCTTTAGATATTTATGCAACATACTTAAGGTATTTCATTGTTTTTTTCTATTTTAAATATGAGTTAGGATTATTGTGAAATTATCTGAAACTATCAGCAGCTGAAGCTATTTAACCTTTTGCTTTTGGTGTTTAGCATGTTAAAGCTTGTTATTCTGGTTCATTTGTTGTAACAGGGTTCTCACAGTCCTTAAAAGTCCTTAAAAACTGCTTATTATTATTTTATTTATTTATTTTTTTGAAAATAAGGGCCCTTAAAAGTAAGTAATTTTAGTAAGAAGGTCTTTGAAAGTCCTTAATTTTTTAGCAACACTATAGTTGATCAGAACAATTTTTCTGTTAAATTTTTAAAAGCAAAATGTCGTTCTTTTATCACTTAGAATTAGACCATATATCAAGGGTAGAGCATTTTAGAGAGACAAAAATTAATGTGGGGGGGGGGCTAAAGGCAAGGGAAGAAAGGCATGTCCTTTCATTAATATATTCCGCCTTTTGACTAGAATGATACTCTATGAGGAGAATGAAGCATCCTAAAAGAAAAGAATTGTGTGAACAAGGGGGATACTGCACAGTCCTTTTTTGGGGGGTGGGCAGTTTTAAGGTACCTAAGTAGAAGACGCACACTAACCTTCAAAATTGGCAGAATTCAAGAAATTCAGTTCTACTGGTAACGCATTTGCTTATAGGAATTAAAGTAAAACGCTAATAAAAGAAGTATCAGAAAGAGAAAAAAAATTTCACTAGAGTTCTTAACGAAAACTATTTCCTAAAATCTTGAAGAATTAAATACATTTGTATAATATTTCAATGTGTAATAAGTAACTGTAAATTTATAGAAAACATAAAAAAAATTTAAAATTCATTATTGCACTAAAAATTAAATATATCTGTAAGAAACAACAGGGTTTGAAAAATCCCAGCCCATCTAGGTTTTTCACCAAAAACCTGGGGTTTATTGGGTTTTTGATGAAGACCTCAAGGGTTTTTTTTTTTTTTTTTTCAAAAATGCTTAATTTTTTTTTTTTTTCGTGAGTACTAAATAAGAAAGCATGATTTGCTTCTAACAAGAAAGTTAAATATTTGGTAACTATTTATAATTTGTTTTGTTGCAATGTAAATTTTTAAGTTTTATATTGTTATGCTATTATTTTTATATCTTAAGGATAAGCAGATTGTTACATAAAAATTTAAATCTACGTTACCAAAAGATCTTTAAATTTTAATAATAATTTTTTTATTCAGTTAACATTGCAACGTAATGTACTGTTTTTAATTTTTGTTCAATTTTTGGTTGCTTTAAAATTAGTTCTTGTTTTTTGCCTCAATGTTTAGTAACATCATGTAAAGTTAATTCCTAATAACAGGTCTGACTGGAAATAATTTTGTTAAAGTTCATCCTAAAGTAAATATAACACATTTGTTGGTCTAGTAACAAAATATAAAAAGTAGTTGTAATAATTTTTTCAATGTTTTTGGCAAATTTCTTTTTTTACTCTTTTTTTTTAATATACATGAAAAAAAATTGCAAATCTTAATTTCTGCATTTAGTTTTACAATTCAATTTCAATGAAATCATTGAACATGGAATACAGATTAGTTTCATACCTTTAGTTTTACAATCTCAATGATGTTAACTTTTAACAATCTGAAAATGTTTTTTTTTTTTTAAAAATGCAAAAAAATTGCAAATCTTAATTTCTGCACTTAGTTTTACAGTTCAATTTCAATGAAATCATTGAACATGGAATACAGATTAGTTTCATACCTTTAGTTTTACAATCTCAATGATGTTAACTTTTAACAATCTGAAAATGTTTTTTTTTATTTTTTAAAACGACTAGAGTTTGTAAAAATTGCCTAATGCTTCTTTGGCGAGTCCTGTTAATATCTGTTAATTAATACAGTTATATCAGTGCTTACAATTTATTATTTTGTTTTTATCTATTGATTTTTATTTAGAAAGGTAAATAATGTGCACTGTCACTGGTTGCAAAAATGTATATTCAATGATAAACAATCATTCAATTTTTAAAGTCCTTAATTTTTCAAAAAAGTATTTAAATTTTTTCAACAAAAAAAAGTCCTTTTAAAGTGCTTAATTTTTGCTTTGTTCAGAGGTGATTGTGCTCCGGAAGAAGTCCGGATTTCCGGATTTTTCGCTAACCGTTATCCGAAAATCCAAGGTCCAGAAGTTTCAAGAAATCATTGATCGCATTTATGTATAAAAATTCTTGCATACTTTATTTAAAAATATCGGAACTAGAATTTATAATTGGCATCTCTTTCATTTGTAAATATTTTTTCTGGTAGAATAATAAATGTGATTAGAGATGAAAATAAGCTTATTCAAAATTTTAAATTTAAATTATGCTGCATATAATTTATTTGGAATTTCATGTTATGAAAATATCAATGATTTAAATTTTTAAAGACAATAACTTTTTTTTAAATGCGTCATTAATGCTTTTACTCTAGAAATTTTCAGGATTTTTTTGGGCTCACAATCACCCCTGTTTGTTAAAAGAGTGGGAACCCTATATAACAGTTGTTAGCTAATAGTAAAAAATTGAGGTATTTTTGGATATAGTGAATGCTTTGTACTCTGTGAGTGTCACGTGTGTGATAATGTCTTGTATTTTATTCCAGAGAATGCAACAACAACCCTGAAACAAGAATAAGTGACAGAGTGAAGGAAATGGGAGAAACCTTTTGCACATGTTATGCACAAGTAAACATTTATATTTTTTTTAGAGAATTCGGTAATTATCAAATTTTGTAATAATAGTGTTTGCAGGACGATTTTAGTCTTATTTTAATTTCAACATTTGTATTTTCTTCAAACTCTTTTTTTTATTAAATGTCAACTAAAACCAATTTTAAATTATTTCATATCAATTAAATTCTGTTTAAAACGCTTTATAAAGATAATGTTAAATAGTTATTAACTATTGTAAATTTAGTTTATTTGTTTTAAGTTTTATTCCATAAAAATACTCTTTTCTTACTTATTTCACGATTATCTAATTTTTGCTTTCGTAATAAGTTTTTGACGCTTTAAACCAGGTTTTATGCTGTCAAAAAACCAACTTTGATATGTGTCGATAAATTTTGCCCAAACAATCCCTGTCCAAATTATTAGACACACTCTAATATTCAGTGTAACATCTTAATTATCAGGTGATACTCTACAGCTTTATTGTTTTTTTGCGGCTGAAACCGGTTTGCAGTTGTTTACGTTCGTGTCTCCATTGGTTAACATTGTAATGCAATACGTTAAATACAAGTAGGAAGCATATAAAAATCCATTACATGTTTAAATATTAAAGCCGATAAACTCGTGCAAATCTTGTCATTAATAAAACACTACAGTGCTTCTTATAGTTTGATCTAATTATTATATACTAATATAATAATTTATGTAATAGATATTCAATATTTATATAATATAGGGTCGAATTTATATTATCTACCTGTCTAATTTCACCTATTGATACACTAACGTAAACAAGTGCAAACCTCGTCAAAACAATACTGTATAGTATGATAATTAAGATAGAATCTTAGAGTGTTTTTAATTTGGCTCACGGACTATGTAAAATTTATTTTATTTTTGATGAACATTTTGTGTGTTTCAGCCATCTGAAGATCACCCAGGCTCTCACATTGATTTTGCAAAGAAAAGGTTGTCATTGGCTGAAAACTTGTACTACAAAGCTTTAGAAGACATCATGTTAATGGAGCAGAAAAGACTCCCTCCGAAAACAGATTTCTCTGTAAGTCCCTTATTATCTCCCTTTGTGCTATTTTTTTAAAAAAAAAAAACTTTTTTCTTCTCTCCGAATAGGTTTTGAAATTGATTGACCAACTTGTATGGATTTAAATTTTTTTACTGAAATTTTTCAATTCAATATTTGTATACAAATTTGAGATGAATATTAGAAAGATATATATAGTGTGTCTAGAACTCCCCTAGCCATTCATCTAGGCTCATGGTGGTGACTATAGTAACAAGGTTTAACTATTTCAAGTAGGTCATTGTTTAGGACAGGTTTTATCTCGAGTAGGCGAGAAAAAAGGGAATCTTTTTCTTCGATCTATTGTGTTAGCCCTAGAGTGAAGTGAAGCTACCCTCCCTGAAATGTGCTATTCTTGTTTCCGTGGCAGCAGACGACCTCAGACTTTGTGGCAGAAGGAGTTCTTACCATAGACAAACAATATTTCCCTTAAGTTTGTGAACTTAAGGTATAGAGGGTTTTCCTTAGCAGAGTTTAAAATTTGGGGGGGGGGGAATATGTTATGACCCGTTGTATTCTGAGTAATTAAATGCTAAATATAAAACTTCCAAAGTTGCAGTGTAAATACTGAAGTCTGCTTATTGCTATTTTCTTAATTGGAATTTGTCCACTCTTTTATTTTGGTAAAGCTATTTATTTGAAGTTTAATCTTTAAATCTATTTTTCCATTTTCAAAACATTTTCACTTTTTCCCTTTCAACTCTAAAGAAAATTGAACTATAAAAGCTTTTGCATTGTTTAAAAAGACGTTTGCATTTGAATAATGTTTGTGCCTAGGTTAAACACTAGTGGGAAGTTTATAACACTGAGCTATATTTAAGATATGGAGTAGCCAGAGTTCTCCCTAGGAATAAAAAAGGACAGGGTTCTTCTTTACACTAAAGGACACTCATTTACCACCATTAAAATTTATCAAAGTAATGTAATATTATGCAATAACTAAATTTGGTCCTCAGCGTTTTTTAAATTATCCTCTTATACTATTTCGTGTTAAAAAATTCACTAATTAATTCTTTTACTCATTATCAAAATTACAGCAAAATTTGAAGCTTTTTTTTTTGTAAAGAGAGGGCAGGGATAAGTACCTTATTTTAAAAAAGCTTATTTTAATATTAATAATTGAGTTTAATTTTAGGAATCGACTTAGGTAATTAAAGTCTAATTAATGCAAATAAATTGGTACAAAAGTCTGAAAAAAGTTTCTTCTGACATCACAATATTCTTCTGTAAAAACACAGGACAGCTTTTTATTTATATTTTAATCTTAAAAAATATTTAAGGATTTTTTATTTATTTATTTATTGCACAGAAAGCTATTTAAAGGCACTGACTAATCAGTGGCTATACAGTCAAATCTAGTCAGCAATGTAACTCTCCTGTCTCCAAACACAATTACTTTTTTCACCATAGGTTCATTTTTTTTAGGCTAGGCTACATATATATTTCAATAGAATATCATTTTAATGTAACAGAGTTTCAGGGTTCCCACGGTACTTGAAAAACCTTGAAAGTCTTTGAATTTAGTTAGAAAAAAAATCAGGGCCCTGAAAAGTTCTTGAATTCTGCCATAGGGTACTTGAAAAGTACTTGATTTTTTAGGATTTAAAATAATAGTAATATTTCTTACAAAAAAGCAGTAAAAATAAATAAATTCAAAGGAAGATTATAGAAATTCTGATAGATGCAATTTTTAATGCTTGAAGTGAAAAGGGGTTAAAGAAGATGCAAAACTTTTCTCTCCTAGATTTTTCACACCAGATTATTTTATTGTTCTTCTCTCTAATGTTTTAAAAGCTGAAATTTCTAGCAAATTTTAGGTTTTAGACATAGTTTTCGAATGATATATAGTGTTTAATCGATTTAGAAATATGTTCAATGTGTTAACTTCATTATTATGGCATGTTAATATTGTTATCCTATTTGTTCTTTTAATTTATGTGCGAAGGATAATTAATTTTTTTATAATTTATAATCATATTTTTACATTTAGTTTTTCCTGCAAATAAATAAATATTAGTTCCACGGGTTTCATTGATTATGAATAAACATCGTGATTCACATTAAGCTGATTTTTGATTTGCGGATTAGAATTCATATAAAATGTTCTACGAATTGCGATTTCAGTGATATGGATTAATAAATCACATCAAATATTGCTCTAAAGTGATTTGCAAATTACTCATCAGGATTCGTATTAAGGTATTTTATAAATCACACATCATGATTTCAATTAAAGTTATTTCTGAATAATGCCTCACAATTCTTATTCTAGTAGTTTACAAATCACACATTGGGATTCACAAAAGAGAGATTTAAGAATAACCACTCGCAATTCTCATCAAAATGATTTAAGAATCACACATAGCTGTTCTATATTAAGCACCTTTCGAATCACAAATTGGAATTTACATCATAATTATCACTCTTCACATGAAAACTATTACATAATCACGCAACAGAATTCACATTAAAGTGATTTATGTATCACACATTGTGATTTAAGAAGCATACCCCGCAATTCAATTTCAATTTACAAGTCACTCATTGTGATACGTAATTTACGCAATCTTCGAGACTTACTTCACCTTTCTTATAATTTTGATTTACATATAGTATATCTAGATTCGTATAAATGCGATTTAAAAATTATGCTTAGTGAAAATTACACAGATTCACAAAATTTTAAAAATAATGCTTCACATTTTATGTATATATTTTAAAGAAAATAAAGCTTGGTAAGTCTTAGTTATCTGTAAAATATTATCCTATAATAAATTTTATATGTTCAAAATACATTACTGTGATATTTTGAAATAGCAAAATAGATAATTTGTTATTAAAATTGAAAAAGATATGTTAAATGGATATATTTTGATATTTTATCTAATTATATACATTTCCTGTAACCTAACATGTTAAAAAAAGTATTTATATTGTAATAACCATACAATCACTCAAACATTATCAATTATTTACTGTGCTTGTTTAATGTAGTATGCATTATTCATTAATTCTTATTCACTTCATTTAATTTTTCACAAAGAGTTTCACTGATGCTAGTTTTTGAATGTTGGCTAGTATCGTTTGTATGTCAATTGGATTTTTTTTTCTTCTTTTTTTTGTCAATCGGAATATTTTAAAGTGATTTGAAACAGCAATGTAACTATCAACCATTTGTATTATTAGCTGATAAATTTAATAAAAAAATTATTATTATTTTTTTTTTGTCAAATAAGCATTAAAAATAAACAATTTCTGGTTCTACGTAATTGTTTGGTTGACATGTACTTAGCATATAACTGTAATACCAAACAGGTCCTTGAAAAATTTGATTTTAGGTCCTTGAAAGTCATGGAAAAGTTCTTGAATTTTTTTTAAAAAATTGAGTGGGAACTCTGCAGAGGATAAAAAAGAAACCAATTTTAGAAAAACCCACTTAAGGGTGGGTTTTACCCAGTAAAACCCATAGCTCTTCAATTCATTGAGATTGTGTGCCTGAATTTACATGGTCACTAGATAAAATGTTATTTAGTGTGATGTGTTTGGTTTTTGTGCTCTGCTTTTACCATATCTGATGCATTTATATTTGTTATTAGCATATAGAATTTCTATAAAATTAGTATCTACATTAGCCAAGTGTTCTAATCTTTTTTCTTTTTTTTTTTTTTAAGTAGATTAAATGTAGATAGGCTGATTTTGAGTTAAGCTATTTTATTAAAATTGCAATCGTATACCTGTCAAGTCTCCTGTTTTTTAACGAAGACTCCTGTATTTTACAACTATCTCCTGTTTACCTGTATATTCTCAAATTTCTCCTTATTTGCCTAAGAAATTTTTACAAATTATCATTTTGGTTTAAATTTCGAAGTTATATTATTAAAAAAGTAAGAAGTGTTTTGTAATGATTCTCTTTTTAAATGACAACCTTGAAATGACAGGTCTTCAGGTAACAATTCTTCTTTTAAACACGAATGATAAATCAGGTAACAAACACATGTATACAAAAAATATTACTCAAGAAAGTCTTAAAACACAATGATCATTGAGCCAAATGGCCTCAAAACACACCAAAGACACTAATCTAGAAGTAAAGCGCTTGCAGCGCTCCCTAGTGTAGAAAACACCATCCATAGGTGGTTAAGAAAACAACCTGACAAAATTAAATGCAAGAAGGGCATATTTATAGGGATGAGGAGTAGTAATCTGTAGAGGTAGAGTAGTGCATGGAGTTCTTTATTTAGTGGTAACTTAAATTATTCTAGTAAGTTATATAAACTTGAAAAATGTTGATACTTCCTCTGAAGCCATCTCAATGTTTTATACTATAGCATGAATTTCTTTTTTCAAAGATGTTTTTAAATTTACTTTTTTTTCTTTGTGTCCTTTTTTTATTTTTAGAATATGCTGGATCTTGATCCTTTTCACCGTTCACTGTTTGCTTGTTGCTTAGAAATAGTTATTTTTTCTTACAACTCTCAAAGGTAAATTAAACATTTCACTACTAATTTTTTTTTTTTTTTTAATAATTTTCTTTGTTTTGTGTTGCAAATAATGTTTTTTTTTTCCAACTAGGTCTTTTCCTTGGGTGCTGCAAATATTCAATCTTCAACCTTATTACTTTTATAAAGTAATTGAATTACTCATAAGAGCAGAAGATGGCTTATCCAGAGATGTTGTTAAGCATTTAAATCATGTAAGTTTGCCTTTGTCCTTAAACAGGGGATTGAACTCAATTCGGGAAATAAGTCTTTGCTAAAAACTTAGAAAAAAAAGTCTATTAACAATTGAAATTACAAGATTTTTCTGTTTCAAGGTAAATGTAGGATAAAGTAATTCGATGCAATATTTTAGGTTTTATTAGAGCTTTTATCGAAACTTTTTAAAAATTTATTTTAAATGTTTGTGCAATTTTGAATGTGTAATTGTAACTTAATGAAGATTTTTAAATTTGTTTTCAAGTTTATTGATACTCATGATTTAAAAAAAAAAATTTTATTTTTAAAAACTATATTTTGAGCCCAGTGGCAGAAAGTTTTGTAGCTGTCTGCAACAAGCTCTTAGAATTTCGTAATCTGTCTGCAAACTTTGCGTGTAAACTACAAACAGGGTAGTTTTCACAAGTATGTAAAAAATAAATACTTGGAAGAAAAAAAAATTATATTTTTATTTGAAAACATGGTAAACATAACGCATTCTCATTTATTTTGTTTAATGCTTTTGATGTTACAAATGTTTTCACTAGCTCACTTCTGGTTGGATTTTTGATGTACGATGGATAAGCTGAACCATACATTGATATTTACGCTGCTTTTAAAAACATCTCAGTACCTTTAAAATCAGAAGGGGCCCCATTTAATTGATTAAAAACCATTTATCATTAGTGTCTTCTTCATCTGGGAATGCATTTTTGATAACTTACTATTTTTGATAAATTTTTGTTCCTGTTCAGACAACTATTTTCATAGTTTTAGGCAACTAAAAGCAACTGTTTTTGTTCATTTTTTACTGTGGCAACCCTGTGCATAAACCATAATTAAATATTCTCTTAATCAATTGTTCTTATCTTATGTTTCTTCACAGAATGTTTTAAATATGTGTTACAGACCCATCTTTGCCCAGGTTTGGATCCAATGTAAATCTTGATTAAGGGGTCGTCTTATAAAATCTGTGTCAGTTTTTTTTTTAACTAATTCACATCCACGTACAATCTTATCTCACATACCTGCTAACTTGTACAGTGTATGGAATTTTATTTGATCGTACAGTTGTGCTGGCATATGGTTTGTTTTTATTTCCATTTCTTAAGTTTTTTTAAGAAGGAAAAAAAATAATATGCTTATTTAAAGTGCAAATACAAGGGTTTACAAAATTTTAAATACTGATATGTAATTCTTCACTTAAAAAAACAAACAAGTAATTTGTTTTGTTTTGGGAGATTATTGTGTGAAGCGCAAACAATCTGCAAAATTTTCCATGTAACGAACTTATAATCGGGATTTAGCGAATTCGATAAATAGATGTCCGACTGTATGTGTATATATACTTTTTTCCTTAAAGAAATGGATAACAAAATAAATAAAGAGTGTGAGAAATAAAAATTAAATTTTACTTGCTTTTCAGATTGAGGAACAGATTCTGGAAAGTTTAGCCTGGAAATCTGAATCTGCTCTCTGGGATGCAATACAAGATACCCGTTCATCTGCTTTGAATCTACCATCTTGTGAAGATGTAAGATTTATTCATTCACATATTTTGTTAAAAATATTCATGTTCACATTTTTTTTTCTGTTATCATTGTTAATTTTTTTTTTTTATTTCATCACATTCTGTGGAAGATTAAGTATTAAGACACTATTTTTGTCCATTTAAATTTTATGCTTGTTTTAATTATTTTAGTTAAACTTTCTTGTGTTTGTAATAATCACAATGCACCTTTTAAAAAAATATTTTATGAGTATATTTTTAATTTATAATAAAATAGTTAATAGCCCTGTGGCAGAACAGAGACATTGTCACAGAACGTTACCGATTTCACGCAGAAGGATTTTTCCTTTGGGAGGTAAAAAAAACTTAGGTTTTCTTTTATGCAGAAATTTTCGAAAGATTTTTCTTTGCTTCAGAATTATATTCAAAAGATGCTTTTCTCGCTCACCGGAGTGGGGAGAAATGCTTGTGATTTTTCTGTTCTCATTTCAGAATAATGAAAAATAGGGAGTAATGAATAAAAAAAATTTGGTTTTCTTTTCTGCAGAAATGTTCGTTCTATTTTTTATGCAATTATTACTATTGATTTCCACATAGCTTAAAATCAAATATTTTTAATACTAAATTATTTATTACAACAATTGAATCTCAAAATGAAAACACACATTTAGTAACCCCTTTTTGAAAAGTCCAATTTGCATGATTTTGCCAGCGAGATTTTTTTGTTTGTTTTTTGATGTGATGATGATATGATTTACAAAAGACGGGGGGGGGGGGGGGGGGGGGAAGTAATTAGTATGTTTTCCCCGTACAGAATGCAAGAATATCTACATAATATTAGAATAAAAAATATCTATATATATATTTGCTTTACACGGCACCAAAAAAAAGCCTCATTACAACTCCCCGAATGGCAATGTTAGAAAATCGACCAATGATTGCTGCTAAAAATGTCACATGGCAAATATAGTTGAGGTGGCTCAATATATAGCGCTTTTAAAGACGGAAATAATAACCAGAGTGAGCATTATCAGGTTGTTTAATTCAGATTCATGAGCGCTTGACGTAACAAATCCTTCAATTCTATAAGTGTTGTATCGCCAAATGCCCAGATTAACAATTGTGTTTTTAAAGAAATTCTGTAAAAAGTTTTATGTAGAAAAACTTCTATCCAGGTACTTCTACAACTGCTTTTTGAAGAACTTGGCTCATTGATTAAAAATATTGTTTTAATTTTGCAGTACTAACTTTACTTCTACTTACATTATTGCTATGACCCTCTTTCATTACATTTTACGACTTCATGCTAAATTTGAGGACTTTAAGTTGTTTTGTGGTTGAATACTGACATTTAGAAATGGGTACTTAAAAAAAATAATATTTAGAGGTTAAGAGTTGCCTCAGAAAAATTTGAATTGTTGACACTGAATTTAATAATGGAAACAATCATTTTTGTGAAAGATTGCATTGTATTGCTGACATCAAAACTAAAAATATTGTGTTTCAACTTAATTTTTACTTATATAATTACTATCCTTTTAATAATCCTTTAATATATATATATATATATATGCATTTTACAACTTCATATTAAACTTCTGTTGTGTGTCTGAAAATTGACATTTAGAACAAAATTAAGGTTTAGAATTGCCTCGAAGAAATTTGAATTGTTAACAATGACTTAAACAAGAAGTTTTATTTTAACTGACAAATACTATATATAATTGTAACTTTTTTTATGACTATACTCATTTTCTTATTCTTTTCTTTGTTTTTTATACATTTTATATTTTTGTGATAAAATAAAAAACTTATAGTTGTTCTGATGAAAACACAAAATGATGGGCTTCATCAACAATCTAAAATATATACATTTATTTTACAAATTCCATATTATTAGGGTGGCGCCCTTTAGAGAATTAAAAATACAAAATTATCTTCATCGAAGCAGATGCTTTACATCCGGCGTTCAGTGGCAGACTACTATTTCATATTGTTTTACAACACATGGCCTTAGCCCTCTGGTGGGAAAGACTTTAAAACAAAACTTACAACAGTTACTTTTCTCAACAACTGAAATATAGAATAGTGTGATTAAGCAAAATATGTGAACTGTTTGCAATTTCAAATTAATATTGAAATGTACAGGCTTAGAATTTTCTGCAGTGAAAAGTTTTTGGAACTTCAGTATTCAAAAAAGTATACAAAAGCTAGACGTTAAGAACGTATCCAATGAGCGAGCATTGGATTGCGAAACATTCCGAAAAGAACTGTGTAAGCAGTTCCGGGGGTTGACGAGCGCCAGCGAGCAGGGGGCGAAGCGTCCTAGTATTACATATTCAATTAAAAGAGTTTTTTTCTTTGACGCTTCTATTGCTTTAAATTAGTAACATGTATATTTGTTATTTTAAAAGTATCTTGCAGGAAGATATTATTATTAGAGTGATATGTCGCAGAAAGCCCGAAAAAATTCTGCCGCAGGGGTTAATAGAATCGGGGGTGATTGTGGTCCGAAAAAATTTGGGTTTCCTGATTTTTCGCGAAACCGCGATTCAAGAATTCATCGATCACATTAATTAAAACTTCTTTTATGTTTTATTGAAAAATATTCGAACTAGAAATTATACTTGGCATCTCTTTAATTTGTAAATATTTTTTCTGATAGAATAATAAATGTGATTAGGGATAAAAGTAAACTTACACATAATTATTCATTTAAATTATGTTGCATATACTTCATTTAGAATATCATATTTAGAAAATATCAATGATTTAAATTTATAAAGATATTTTGAATGATTTTACGCAAGAAATTTTCAGGATTTTTGAGTTGGGTCCCACAATCATCCCTGTAGATTCTAATGACATCTTCCACAAGTAAAATATTTGTTGTGATTGTAATGAAGAACTTAGTATGTAACTTTTTTTTCTGTGAAACTGGCTAATATCTTTTTTAGTCATATTATTTCTTTGTGATTATAAAAAGTGATTCAAACATTCAGTATTAAGTTATAACTATTACAGGTTTCTCTTCCAAGACCACCTAATTCATCTCAGTTAGTCTCATCGCCTCTGGCTCATCCTGCTGTTCGCAGAGTTACTTGTGGTCAAAAAAGTACATACACTCTTCTATGTTAAAATTTAATATTCATTTTTATAATAATATATAGTATATATTTTATTTATTTTTGCCTGTGTTTCTCAGTATTGTGTTTAAATTTAGCTCTTAAGTTTAACATGGTGCGTAATGTCTTTAAATAGTGCTTATTTTTGATTTTTGCTTTCTAAAATCCCTTAAAGGTGTTTTTTTTTTTATTGGGTGTTTTTAAAGAAATGCTTTATTTTCCTTTTTGAAAATTAGATTTTTTTTTCTTCATCATGTCGACTTACACGACATATTGTGCAAAAACGTGCTTTTCACATTGTTTTGACAATTCTCTCGACCTCAATCCATTTCGGTGTACTGACGGCCCATATCGTTTGAAAGCGATAATCATTTTACATGGTTGATGTGCTCCTACTGAGCTGGGTTTGGTGTGATTATTGCACTCTCCTGTGCAACTTTGCTGCATTTTGCAAGATATTCTCCATTTTAGGCTTCATTTTCTACCCTCTGATATCGAACTGAAAAATCTCTTGCTCATTTTATAATGGCTAATATAGTCAAGGAAAAAGTTCTTTGTCAGAAACTAGTTATTTTATCATGATTGTGTAAAGTGTTTGAAAATTATTTTGCTTTTTATTAATGTATATAGTACTTCAAAATATTTTTTGAGTGCTTAGAATGTGGTTATTTTTTGTTGAAAAATTTGGCTATACTCCCTGTTTAAAGAGGCAGAAAGAAAAATTTTTCAAACAATGACAATGCTGCATGAAAACCAATGCAAGTGAGATGTTTTTGCTTTCTAAAAAAAAAGCTGTACTGATTAAAAATTTGATATGTTTTGACCCCCATGGCAGAATTGCATCAACATTGTCAAAGAATGTTAGAGTTCTTGCAGGAAGATTTTTCTTTTGAAAAGTAAAAAAAAAAAAAATTCCTTTTTTTTTTAAATAGAAATTTACATATAATATTTGAATTGTGCATTTAGATAATTTAATGGGGGTTTCATTATCCCGATATATTTCAAACAATATGGAAATTTGAATTGTGCATTTGAGTATTTACTTTTTAAGGCAATGATTCTATCAAATTTTTGGCAGTTGCTTTTGATTTTTTGTTTTGTTTTTAAATCCGATATTATTTATTACAACAGCTTTATCTCAAAACAAAACATGCAATTGAGAGGAGTCCGATTCACGTGATTTCGTCGTCTTGTCTTTTTTTCCGGCAAGTACTACTACGAATTTCATGATTTTTAATTAGTTTTTTTATTGTGAGGATTATTTACAAAATACGAAGGAAATAATTTGTGCTTTCTCCCATCCCAACAGAATGCGAGAATATCACCTATAATATTAGAATAAGAATTACATGTTCAAATAAAAAAATACATATGTATATATATTTTTTATGTTAGCACAGCTCTTGTTATTTTAAATTAGTAACATTTATGTTTGTTATTATTAAAAGTATCTTGCAGAAAGATATTAGTGCTAGAGAGATTTGTCTCACATACCTCAAAAAAATTCTGCCACAGGGGTTTTGACTGTGTCTGTCATATTACATATTGTATGTAAAAAAAATTAGGCAAGATTTGTTATTTTTTTAATTCCAAGATCTGTAGGTTCTGGAAAAACGAGTAAGTCAATCCCCTAAATTTCATTCTGATTTAAGAGCTGCAAAAAAAAAAAAAAAAAACTATGCACTTAAATATAGTTTTTATGTGATGTGTCTTTCTATTATACATTTAATAAAAAAACTGATGAAATCCACTAAATTGTAGTCTGTGAAGGGTAAAAAAACTTTCCTTAAATATACTAATTAGAAACATTTTTATAAATCTCACAATTTAAAATTTTTTTCTTATTTTGATTAACTGTTTCTGTTTTAATAAATGAAATATACAATTTTATGCACCCTAATTGAGCAATCACATAAATATGCTACCCATTTCTAAGAATGATTTTTTATTTAAAAAGATTTTTTGCCCCATTTTTAATTAAATAAGAAGACCAAATTCAAAACTAGTTTTAAACAAAAATGAATTCTAAATTTTAAAGAATGAACTCTCTAAAAATGTTTCCTTTTAGTTCTAAATTTAGTTATTTGCAGCAATAGTTAGCAAATACATAATTATAATCATAGCTATTAATGTCTTTTCATTTAAATGTTATTTTAATTTACAACTCAGTATTTAGTTTTTGAACATGACATTGCAGAGTTTTCTTGGTGTCACCTAATTTCAGAAAGCTTGGTTAATCATAAATAGTAATAAGCATATCTGCCAACTCTCCTGGATTTTCCTATAGACTACTGAATTTTGCTAGTTTCTTCTCATCTACTAGTTTTATTAAAATTCTCCTGAATTTAACACATTTTTAGAAAATTTCCTAAAATTGAGTAAGTTTCCTAAACAAAATCCCTATTAAAATAGCATTTTTGTGTGTAAAATATATAGTACATTCTGCAACAATTATCATGAAATTTATATTATTTCGTAAAATTTACTGGATTTTTTTTTCTATCCATGTTGGCAGCTATTAATTAATTCAAAGTACATAGCATTTGATTTTATACTAATTAACCTGTTTATAAAAGTGGCCTTATTGTCAATATAATTTTTAATAATTGGTAGTCAATTTTAAAAAATATGTTTTTTAATATATTAAACTAAGAGTGTTGATGATATTTATTTTCTTAAAAAAGATCCTCAATCACCAATTGGATTAAGTGAGCGTTTTCAGTCTCCAGCTCCTGCTGCTATGTCCAGTGCTCGTAGGAAACTCTTCGCTGCCACAACATCTGTACCAACATCCAATCATGTTGGCAATGATAAATCAAACTCTGTCACTGCTGCCCGAAATGTCACTATAATACTCCAGTGTAAGTAAATAAATGCATTCATCCATTTAAGGATAAGTTTCCATTGGAATGAGCGGAACAAATGAACTCAGTCAATAAATAAATCTATATTTTATCATTATTATATTTGTTATTTTATTGCAAATAAGTTTTGAACCTGTTAGAAAGACAAAATTTTAAATAGCTTATATTTTATCATATTTTATAAAAAAAATAATAACTTATGTAAATTAAATCTTGACAATTTGTCAAATTTTATTTATTTCTCAGTCTTTAACTTAGAGCTTAACTATCAGGTAATTTTAGGAGAAAGAAATGTTTTTATAAATGCCGTTTTGAAAATAAAGAATTAAATAGATTGTTTTTTTTAAATTTGTCAGAAAAAGGGAAAAGTGTATTTTTAATACTAGATGACTCCAGAATTTCTTATACAGTTTTTTTGCTCGCTCCTTGTTCATTAGCTGAGCTAAAGTCAGACCTTCCAACTCTCCTGCTTACGTCTCAAATCTTCACCCTCCTGTCAGAATCTTATTGTGATCTATTTTATGTAATGTAAATAATATATTTTGAAATAAACTTCTTGTAGGAAATGTGAATCAGGTTTAATTTTCAATATTGCGCTACGTCGTAATGCAGAAAAAGTTTCCTGCTTTTTTACTTTCTAAGGTTGGCAGGTCTGTAATGTTATCGTAAACGAACTTTTTTAAGAAAGATCGAAATATCTGTATGAAAAGAGGAACAAATATATCATGTTATTCCTGGAATATATCTGCAAAAATCCAGTTAGGTTTTGCATTATGCGAAGTGGGTGCAATGTGAAATTTTTTTAATAAGCAATACTGACTGGAATAATTTTTAAACGTAGAGAAGATTGTTGAGCTTTAAAGAAATTATGTGGGTGATAAATATTTTTAAATATATTATTTTTTTATCCTACTAAATAAATGCACTGAATTCATAATATTTATAAAACACACTCTTTTTTTTTTTTTTTTCCTCCATGGATTTCTGAAAATTACCTGAAATAATTTAAAAGTTTATTATTTTAGTTTTTATAAATGAACTATTTCTAAATAAAATGAGGAATTATTTTGGTCAGCTGAATAATTTGATATTTTGGATGGCGGATGAATACAGAATAATAATTAAATATTTGGAGTACCAATAAAAGCATGCAATTACAGTAAATGGTAAGGCCAGATGTATATCTGTAATCACATTCTGCTAACTAGTATAACTTCGTAATACAGTTGCACTTTTTAAAATTGTATCTATTTTTTATTTTGAAGTAAAGGCTAAAATTCAATTAACTGATTAATACCTTGCAAAAGCATACTGTTCAAAGCTTTCATTTGATTTCCTTTTGTTATAATTCATAGCTAAAAAAAGTTTAAATCTGCTTGAAAAATGAAGATAAATCTGACAATTATTTGCTAAAACATCATTAAAAAAATCTTTTATTTATGTCCCAATCCTCAAAATGTTTAACTAATATGGCATAAAAATTCATGAAGCTATATTTTCTTTTATATCCCAAAAAATAAACATCCAAGTTTTTTTTTTTATTAAATTGCTGTCTTAATTTCTAAACAAATTTAAAAGTTTTGAAATTTAAATGTTAGTATTATGTGTATTTTTAAGATTTGCTGGAATAATTACCAAATAATGGAAAAACAACTATGGCATAACTTTTAAGTTAACTTTTAAGATTTCGTGAGAACCTATCATTGTATTCTATACATTTTCATCAATTCTTTTTCACATTGCTTTGCGTAAAACTGATACGCTCTTTAAAATTGAATTTAAAAAAAATTTAATTGCTCAATATAGCTGCTGGCCATGTGCTTCATAGTTTAAATTTTCACTTTTTTTAAATGTATTGATAGTGCTACTTTGCATTTTCTAGGCATATGGACTACACCTGCAAAATTGTGGGGTTTTGCGAAAAGATTTTGTTTATTGACTGAGTCTTATACTTTGACAATCAATTGATAAAAATCACTCCACTGTTTAAATTTATGATCTTTAATTGAAAATAACGTTATTAGGATGCACAAATGTTTAATTTGTTGTATAACCTGATTGCTTTTCTGAGCTTAGCAGGGAAAAGAATGTGACAGTTACAGGATAAGGCTAACTTTCTGTTAATATAATCCCTTTAAAAAAGGAGTAAAAAAATATATTTGTTTATGCAGTGCTTATATGTTTTTTATTGTAATTTTTAGCTGTGACTTATGTAATATTTTCTCTTTAGCTGTGACTGATAATGCTGTGACTTATTTAACCAGGAATCCCAATCATGGGATAACATGTGTGCAAGCATTAGCTGGAAACTCAACATCTTCTCAATCTGTGCAACCCAAAACACCTTCAGAAACAATGATTAAGCCTAAGAGAACTGGTTCACTTGCTTTATTTTTCAGAAAGGTTTGCTCCTATTTCTTACTTTTTCTTTTAAAAAAATGCAGACAATGCTTGTTTGGAGTTTTATTTTCAAACAGTTGGTATTTACAACGACATGGTGCATTTTAAAAAATACTTAAAGACTTTCTATTTTTGTTTTTTAACTGCCTCCCTTACCAATTTGTTTGGAGAAAAAAAAGTCAAAATATTTTTTTATTTCATTAATAACTACAAAGAACTAAAACAAAACATAATACACAGGTTCTAAGTTGAAATTTTAATTTTTTTATGTGCAAGAAATATTTAATTTACCACCAGTTTACTCTCCCAAATTATCTCGGTCAAATGAAAAAAGTTAAATATATTAGTTTTTGTATATGTTCACATCTTCATCATCTGAAAAATCGTCTGCATCACTTTGGCTTGCGAACGTCATTTTTTTTACTCCTTTTCTATGTAAATTCATCCACCATCGTCTATACAATTGCACAAAACACGTCTGCAGTCCCACAAATAGCAAAACTCCCAAACAAATATTGACAAACTTTCAATCACAGCAGATTATTATAATTTTTTTTTTTTTTTTTTTTTTTTGCTTCCGGCTGAATAAAAACGTGATAAAACAAAGAGTATTGGCGAATTCTGCTATGCTCGATTTTACTGAGAATAATAAATAAAATATATATATACATACGAGTTAACTCGCGATAATCAGAGAATAGGTTAAAAGCCTTTATGAGTGCTTTTTTTCATTGGAGGTTTTTAAAAAAGTGCTTAATATTTCCTTTTTGAAAATTGGATTTTTTTTCTTTTTATTTACTATGTCTATTTTTGCCATGTATTATGCAAATGGTGTGGTTTTCACATAGTGCTGGCCAACGTTTTCTCAATTTATTCAACCATAATCCATTTCGTCGTACTGTCGGTCTGCAGTGTATCATTTTACGTTGTTTGATGAAATGTTTGCGAGTGTGCTTGTGATCCTGAATGGATGGGTTCTGTGAGATTCTAGCACTCTTGTGTGCAACTCTGCTGCATTTTGCAAGATACTCTCAATTTTGGGCTTTATTTTCCACCCTCTGTAATCGAGCCCGAAAAATCTTCCGATTTTTTTTAATTTTTTTTTTATGGTGGCTAATATAATCAGGAAAAGAGTTCTTTGTTAGAAACTAGGGTTATTTTATCATGATCATGTTAAGTCTTTGAAAATTATTTTGCTTTTTGTTAATGTATTTAGTGAAGTAAAAAAAAAAAAAAAAAAAAAATTTTTTTTTTTTGGTCCTTAAAAACAGGGATGAGATTTTTCCGCTTTTTAGCGGATTTCCGCTATTTTCACTTTCATCTCTTGAATTTCAGCTTTTTTATCAAAAATTCAGATTTTCTAAAAATTTCACTTTTTTTTATAAGTATTCCGTTTTTTCAGAAAATTCACCGATTTTCAAAGAGAAACAGAAAATTCAAACTACATAGCTACCAATCCTTTCTCATTTTTACTTATTTTAGCTATTTTCTCCCCTTTTACACGCAGCAGATAAGATTTTCCGAATTTTTTACCCACCCTTCAGATAAATCTGATTTTCGTAGTTCAAACGACGCTGATTCTGACAAGCCTTTTAGAGGTCCCAAGCCTGGAATCAGCTAATATCTCTATTCTTATTCACACGATTTTAATATCAAACATAGCTTTTCATATTTGCGTGTTGCGATTCTTATTCACGCGATTTGAATATTATACATTGCGATTCTTATTTACGAAATTTAAAAATCCGTTATGTGATTCGTATTTGCACCTTCTTAAAAACCTATGTAGAGATTCGTATTCACGCAAGTTTAAAATTCAATGTCCTGATTTGCTCATGCGGCTTATAATATCAAACATTGATTTTTGTATTTATACGTGATTTTAAAATAAGGCATTGGGATTCGCATTCACGCATTCTAAAAATTATGCATCATAATTCTTATTTATGCAATCTAAAAATTACGCATCATGATTTGTATTTACGCGATCTAAAAATTATGAATCGTGATTTGTATTTACGCGTTTTGAAAATTCTATATCCCAGTTTGTATTTTCTCATTTTGAAAATCGTATATCTAGTTTCATATTCATGTGATTTCAAACTCTATAATTGTTATTTATATTCACGCAATTTTAAGATCAACTATCGTGATTCTTGTAAGAAGTAAATTTTTTTGAAAAATTAGTTACCATAAAGGTGACTGTTTTTCTAACGACGATTATTAGTATATGTAAGTGTTACAACATCAGAGAAACTGGAAGAGAATATATTCAAAACTTACATTCTGTGCTTGCAAAGAAGAAAAAATATGATTTGTCACAAGATGTTTGAAGATGGACTAACTACTAAGTATAGCAAACATAAAAGATATAGCAAACAAAAGCAATCACTTAAAAAGGGATTTAATTTTTTTTTTGGAAAAAGAGTTAATTAACTCATTATCAAAATTTTATTAATAATTGCAGTTATTTATGCTATAAAAAGCAAAATTCTTATCAAATAAAAAACAATTATCTAAACAGTTGCTGATTGCCATGTAATTTTTCAAACTAAAATAACAATTTTTGTATGTTAAGGAGTTACTATATATTTCTACTTTACTGTTATTGATATGTTTCAGAGGGCTCTAGTTAGATTAGACTATAATATGAACATAATGATTCGGTCCATTGTTAAAGTTTTTTTTCCCAATATAATTTAAAAAGTAATATTACTGATATATTTGCTATAAATCACATAACAATATTTATTTAAAGAAATGAAATATTAGTGTATATTCTCAGTAGTTTTAATTTGCTAAACCAGGTAGTTTTTCAAGTAATAATTGTCTCTTATGTGAACTGAGGAAAAATATAATTTCCAGCTTTATTTTTTCAATTGATAATTTATTTTCTCACTAAATGTTAAGTATCAATGTAATCATTTATATAATAATAGATTAGTACACAATTGTATATCAACACATTATTTATTACCTTAAAACTGTCTGGAATTTATTATTAAAGGGTTGCGCTTGCGCAAAATTTACTATCGTGGAAATTCAGCTTTTTTGCCTTTTGCCTAATCTCATCCCTGTAAAAAGTATTTAAAAGGTGCTTATTTTTTTGTTGAAAGATTTGTCTATGTACCCTAAAAGAGATAATTTTTCTGAAGCTTATCATATACTCCTGATAAGTAGTCAAAGTAAAAAACAATAAACAAAATTTCCATTGGTATTGTTTGTATGATTGAAAGCTTTCTTAAATTGTTAGACATTCAGAATGATGTAAAACCTTTTTTATGAATAATTTTAATAAAATTTCACAATGCTTTACTTTCAATATTTTAGGTATACCATTTGGCGGGTGTGAGATTGAAAGACTTGTGTGATAAACTTTCAATTTTGGATGAAGAATTAAGGCGAAAGATTTGGACTTGTTTTGAATATTCTATAATGCAGCATACTGAACTGATGACCGATCGCCATCTGGATCAGTTGCTTATGTGTGCTGTTTATGTTATTTGTAAAGTAAGTAACTTATTTTTTTATGTATGTAATTGCATAGTTACTTTTTCACCTTTGTTTTGCTTTTAGATAAAATATTATTTTCTCTTCTGTTAGTTATTCTTTTTTCAAAACAATTCTCTTTTTCTCAAATTGTGATTCATAAGTGGGTCATTTAATGCCTTTTCCCTATTGAATTGGAACATTTTTCTTATTTTATTGTTTTGTTCTCTCTATTGTTTATTGTTATTGTATTCTATTATTTGCTATTTAGAACGTAAGCCTTTTTTCTTACCTTAATGTACGGGTTTACAACCTGTGGTCCGCATGCGGCCTGCGGGAACTTCTGAACGCAATAAAAAAATTTTTTTAAAAAAAGCATTTTAATTTGGATTTTTTAAACGTTATAAATTTTTTTTCATTCAAATATTTCATTCAAATTCATATTACTCTATAAACTCTTTAAATAATTAAAAGTATTTCATTTGATGCAATTATGTTATTAAGTTTAATGATAAAAACAGAGCTCATTCTAGGCAGAAAAAAGGGCAGGGTGCAAAAGTTTAAAAAAAGGGCAATATTATTCTGAAAAGGCAATAATTTCCTTCTATGTGCTTTACACCTTCTATTAAAAAACATTTTCAATTAGTAAAAGAATATTTTTTTTTTTTACTTTACTAAAAGTTTCAAAGCAATCATATTAATTACTTATTTTTATTAATAAATTAACATATATATCAAGTTGATAGTGGACAAGTGCAACAAGGGGGTGTGATGGCTATTTCTCCTTTCCCATATAAATCTATGTATTGACAGCAATGACAAACTAAATAAAAAGAGTTAAAAATAACAAAAGTTTAAGAAATCCATTGTAGAGATAAAGGAAAAAATAAAGGTTGAGGAAAGAAGAGGCAAAAAGGGTATGGAGTCCATTACATCAGGGCACTAATTTACTTCAGGGGCAACAGGGTGGATTCTTTTGACTAAAAGGGCAGCAGGGTGCTGCGCCCTGTTCACCCTGCCTAGAATGAGCTCTGATAAAAATATTTAGTGCTTAGAACACTATTGTTTATGTAAAAATTATCATATTTGCCGCTAACACGACTAAATATGTGTGCTGCCCTTCGTTAATCAACCTGTTGTGCAAATGGCCCTTCACTCAAGAAGATTGTGCACCCCTACATTATAGTTTTTTTTTTTTTTTTTAGAAGTGGGTAAGTGATATAAGAAGAATGTGAACCTTATTTCTTATTTTATGGATATTTTTTCCTTATTTTTCATTTTTATTATTTGTGTATGCAAGGGTCTGTCCAGGGTAAATTTACTACCGTAAAAAAATTAACTTAAGGAAGAACGGTAATTTCACAAAATATTTTTTAAAAAACAAGTTCTAAGAGTCTCCTCCCCGCCTCTTAAAATTTTGTTTTTGTGTCCCCGTAAAAACCAATGATTCCCGGGTTAAATACACATCTTGACTTTCGATTGAACCCTGCCGTGTATTGCTATTATGACCTAGTAAAAGAATTCGCTTCCCACAGAAAAAAGAGCACTTTTCTTCCCCGCTTAAGCCATATTATGGCAAACTTTTTTTTTACAGAGTGTTTTTTAAAATTAAATAACGAGTCTCTCCCCCTGCAATTTTTACAGGAAGTTAAAATTTGAACTATTATCATACGCATTGTTTTAAATTTATTCTAGCATACATTTATTTGTTTATGAAATATTTTTTCCTCTGTGAAATTTATTTCTGTATGACCCCGTCAAAATGTTCTCTTTTTAGTGCTAGTACTATTAAATTCATGTTTTTATTAAATTTTGATACAATTTTAAGTCCAAAACTTTTGAATAGCAAATTTTTTTTTATAGATGGGGATAAATTTATAGAAATTTACCAGTCTTAAATGATTTTTATTTGTAATAATTATTTTTGAATGCATTTTATTATTTTACCATATTTTTGGTTGATTTTTTAATAAAATTTTTAATTTTCCCAAATTATGTTTAAATTTTCACAAAATAAATGCCTTTTGGTGACCCATAACTATTTTCCCTTTTCTTTATGCATCTATCACAATTTTCATAAAGTGAAACTGAAACCCAAAATTAGGAACTGAAACTAAAATCTGTCTGTCAAAATTCTAATCCAATAATATAATTTCTCAAATTAAATCTAGCCAATCATTGCACATTAAAGGTGTGGCTAATTCATTTCTCTGGTGAGATCCGAACCAAACACAGTATCTTTCTCTGCTAAAACTCATTGCAAACGGGCGTGTAGTCCTATCTCTCTATAATCTTATTATTTTGCCGTAGCGTATATGTTTGTGATGTGGTTAATAAAATCTTAATGTTGAACCTGTAAACCTTCTGATACTTTAAGTGTACCTACTCACCACAATACCATAGCCTCTTAAAAAAAACCTAGACAGACCCAGGCTATGTATTATGTAAAATATATATATTTCCTGAAAGACTGGAATTCTATGAAATATCGAGGCATGTTCTATATAACTGACGTATTTCAAATTTTGCTGATTTCTCATTCTATACAGTGCCTAGGTATTCCATCAAATGCCAGATTCAAAAATTTGCTAGTAATATGAATAAATATGGTATTGTTTTTTAACTAATCAAAACAGAACAAGTAAGAAATAATAAGAAGAATTGAAAGAAGAAATTCATAAAAAAGGGGTTAACATGCAATCGTCCAAAAACTTTTTCCTTTTGCACCTTAGATTATGAATAAATATTTTTTTTAAATCATATTTATGAAAATATCAAGTTTACTGTATTTATTTAGTTAAACTGTTGTTTTGTTGAAGAACACAGAAGCAATGCCAGCAAATAAAGAGTTTATTAAAATACAACTTGAGGAAATAACATCTTGCACACACAGTGCTATGCAAAAGAAAAATACATCTTAATCAGTCATCATGGCTTATGATGCGTATTAGGTATTTCACTGTCAACAATGAAGTTAAATTATTAAGAAAAATGAATAAATAATAATGTGATTTGGTGATAGTTTTTATCACATTACACAGCAAAGTAATTTAATTTTGAATTAAATTCGTGTTTGCTTTTTAATCATTTATGCTTATTATGGCAATGTATTTTTTGTGCTCTTTAGTATTAAAATCCCAACTTTAATTTATAGGTTACAAAAGAAGATAGAAGTTTTCAAGAAATTATGAAACATTATAGGTTACAACCACAAGCTGCTAGTCATGTAAGTCTATTGTATTATATTTTCCTATCATATTACTGATATCAAAAATATTATTTGTGTTAAAATGGTCTGCAACTTCACTTTGTTGTTCTAGATCAGTGGTTTCCAACTGGCAGCCCGGGGTCTCTAAAAACTCTATATCTATTTAAAATACTTTTCTCTTTAATAAAGACTTAATTTCTTCGTTTCTGTGAAATTTATCATACCAACGGTGCAAAAAAAAATTATTCCTCAGGTTTTGCATCCAAGAAAATATTTATTCAAATGCAAAAATAATCCTGTTTGTTGCTCTTTTTTATTTAATTTTTTCATATTTTGTGAATATAATTTAGCATGTGTGTATCAGAAATTTTCTCGAAGAAATTCTCCGATTTAACTTTTTGAAACCACTCATAAATATTAATATTTTTGAACGAAAATATTTACACACACATTTGTAAATTTGAAATTTGTAAATATCTATTTTCTGGTGGTTGCAGCAGACAAACCTCAATTTCATCATTGAACATTTTGTGTGCTACTATGTAAGTTGTAATACCAACCTTTTTAAAGTTTTATATCTTAACAATTAGATATCTGTTGCACATTAATTGTTTAATACATAGACGCACATCCAAGTTATTGTAGCCCGAATTTTTTGTTATGCAATTAAATATTTTTAAAAATCTACTTCTTATTTTAATTTGTAATTCAATAATTTTGTTTTGTACAACTTTGTAAAAATCTGATAGTAATATTTAATGTTCCTTCAAATATAAAAGAGTCCTGCATAAAATTTTGATAAAGTTGCGGCCCTCCATTTGATTTGTGTTTTTAATTGTGGCCCCCGGCCTCATGTAAGTTGGAAACCCTGTTCTAGATTATCAGGAAAGTTTTTTTAATACTTTAAGGAAAAACCCTATTTTATGTCTTTACAATTATTTTTATTTCTGAAATATAAGATTGTTTTACAGAAATTGTTAGCATGCTGTAAAGCGTGTTGGACAGATTTTAAATTCATATTTTTGTAAAATTTTAAGTATATGCTTTTGCTATTTTTTTGGGCATCATAATTTTTTTTTTTTTTTTTTACATTTTATAATCGTTTTTGAACAGCCCACCCAATTTTTTTTTGGTTTATGACTACTAATATTCAACTCCGTCACCTTGTTATTTTGAACCAAAAGACAAGAAAACTCCTGGATCATGTACTCTGGAAAAATTTGTCTTCGTGAAAGACTTTTTGATGGAATTAACCAGGGTTCGCCAAGTGGGCCCACTTTGAAAAAACCCGCCCGGGTTTTATTGGGTGGGCCCACCTTGAAAAAACCCACTTGGAACGATAAGTGGGTTTTTTCAAAAAAAATTTTTTTTTTTTTACTAAAACTTATTGTTTTGCATTTACTTTTATATAATTTATTGTGCAGCATAAATTTGTCAAATAGAGTTGCATGATTTATGTGATTAAGTTTTTAATATTAGTAAAAGAAACTCGAATCTTCATATAGTTTTATAGTAGGTACTATTGAAAACTTTAAATGGGTTTTTTCAAAAAGTAATATTTTAATGATATTAAATCAAATTATAATTTAAATAATGTAGTCTGAAAAGATCAATTTTTCGAATATAATTGCATGTTTTATATATTAATAAACAAGTTATTATTATTAATTCATATGTTTAAAAAAATTTAAAAGAAACAATTTTTTTCTTTTTTTACCAAGTGATACATTAACAAATTTAAACAGTTTTATTTTCTGGCTTTAAAAAAAAAAGAAGCTGAAACTTTTTATAAGAGAATTTTTTAAAATTATTTATTTAAAAATGAAATCATTTTCCTAGGGTTAATTCTTTGAAAACAAATGGGACAAGTAACTGATACTCTTTATAATTATACGTAGTTTTAATTTCACTTTCTATTAATCTTATATAATTATACGTAGTTTTAATTTCACTTTCTATTAATCTTATTATAAAAGCATGTAAGACCATTAAATATTTATTTCAGTTTTTTATTTAACTCAAGTCAGATGAAATTTTAGTTTTTACTGATTATAAATATTTACAGATTATAAATATTTACAGATTATAATTTTATAATAGATAATATCCATATGTTTAATAAATATAGTAAATAAATGCGTGTGAGAACAAAAAGATTAATAAACTTGTGTCTTTTATATTACTGCATTTATATTTTATAATTCTTGAGTTAAAAAATTATGAAGCATAATGTACTTAACAATAAAGAAGATTCAAATATGTGATAATAGTGATAATGCATTATTTAAACTTAATATAGAATACATATAACCAGGGTTCCCCAAGTGGGCCCACTTTGAAAAAACCCACTTGGTGGTTTTTTTTTCGCAAATTTTTTTTTTTAAATTTGGTTCAAAAAGAAGTATCTCCTAATACTATCATTGGACACATCGTTGAAGTTAACAAATATTTTAGAAATGTGCATCAAGCACATGGATAGGCAAATGAAAAAAACTGCTTGATGACCCAATGACCAAATCATACTAGGTGGAATTCATATTGCAAGCGCGTAAAAACTTTTGCCAATAATTACCATAAATATGAAGAGATTGCTCTTGAACATCAAAATGAATTTAATAATAATATGTCAAAAATATCAAATAATGTTGGGCTTTACCAATAAACTATCAATTGAGAAAAATAGATATCAATAGTTTCTGAAGCTCTAAAAAATCTTCAATCAGAAAACATTTCAATTTCAGAAGCTGTTGAAATATGAATTAACTTACTATTGAATTAGAACCCCATAAACATTTTGTAAAAAGATTCAATCAGGCTGTTCGGCCACATCATTTATTAGCATATGCATCCTGGATCCCGAAACAAGGGGACAATTTTTAAATGAGGAGCAGGACCAATTAGCAGAAAACTGTCTTTCTAAGCACCATCCAGAATTTCTGCCACGTTTTATGGCATTCAAAATTTCCGATCCTGAATACTTTCTAAAATCAATAATGCTTGACACTGTTATTCAACAGTTTTCATCAAAAAATAGTGGAAAATTATGGCAAAAAAAACTAAATAAGTAAATAAATAAAATTCCTAGCTTCCACAAAATTTCTGTCAATTCTTTTTTTTTTCTTTTGCAATCAACACCAGCATCCTCTGTCTCTATCGAAAGACACTTTTCAACTTTCGGTTTGGTGCAGAGTAAACTTCGAAATAGATTAGGAATAGATAAAGTTACAAAACTCATAAAAGTGTATCACCATCTAAGAGAGAAATGTAGACACTTTGAATCTGTTGTATGATAATAATAATAAAAAAGGAAAAAATGGACCTTTTTTCAAAGTTAACTCCTAACATCTGCTGACAATTTTTAACTATTTGGAAAAAGTTTATCACAATTAAAAAACAATTAAAAATTAAAATATTACTTTTAAGATTTTTTAAATATTATTTTTAAGATTTCATTTGAATACAATTTATTTTATTTCTTTTAATCATGTTTAAAAATATTGAAAGCAAACAAAAAAAATTTCCATTAAGTGATACATTAAACAACAATAAACAAATTTAAAGTTTATTTTCTGATTTTAAAAAAATAAGGTATAACTTTTTATCTATGCTTTTTTATAATTTTAAGATTAATTTGTTTTTTGAAACTATAAAGTTAAAATGTATCTAAAAATGCATATATTTATCTAAATATTTGAAAAAAGGGACAAGTAACTGATACTCTTTATAATTATACATAATTTTAATTTCACTTTCCATTAATCATATTGTAGAAACATGGAAGACCATTAAATATTTATTCCAGTTTAATTTTATTACAGGTAAAAGTCAGATAAAATTTTAGTGCTTACTTATACAACACTATTTAATAAATAAAAATATTTCACAGTAAAATTTATGAGCACTAAATGAAAAAACCCACTTTCCCCGGGTTTTTTCAAATAAAACCCAATTTTCCCCGGGTTTTTTCAATAAAACCCAGGCGGGTTGGGTTTTTTCAAAAATCCCCGGGTTTTTTCAAACCCTGGAATTAACCCACGTTAACATTACATGAAGAAGAAAACCTTCCTTGGTTAGCCTGACGTCAAGGGGACTCTAACCCATAATCCGTTTACTACTGAGGATATTGTAGGTGGTGCAAACAGGATGCAGAATTTGTATCGGCCAGCCATTGCTGGGATTCGAACCTGGTTCACTTTAATGGAAGGAGAACGCTCTCTCCCCTGAGCCATCACGGCTCTTGGGCATCATAGTTACAATAAATGCATTTTGTATTGCTTAAATATTTTATGTCATATGTGTAATTTAAAGGATGTTTATAGGTGATTGATTGTCACTCTCTGTATGTGTGAATTTACAATTAATGTGTGCATCATTTTTTGTTTAGGTTTACAGAAGTGTTCTTTTAGCTAACAAAAGTAATAAAAAGCGACGAACTTCAGGCAGTAGTGACAATAGCAAAGACGAGTCCGGTTCGAATTCTCCAGTGCCGTCTGAAAACTCTAAAAATGACACTAGTGAAGACAAAGGTGCCTTTTCTACTTTTATTTCTGTAAAATCTTTCAGAAATAGTAATATTTTTATAAAATAAAATTAATTATTTTTTTTCCTTAAATATCATTGCAATAGTTGAATTTTTTCCCCTGTAATTTATTTGTTTCAAAATGCAAGTTTTGGAGTGCATTTTAAGAGGTCGCTATACCACCAAATTCAGGGTTGCCACTCCATGGTGAAAACCGTAAAAATACTGGGAATTTAAAAATCGCCTAAAATAACAGGGAACTTTGAGTTTTTCTTTAGAAACTCGGAAAATACAGGAAATTTTGTTACTTATTTTCTTATATTAAAAAATTGTAACCACTCAAAATGCAGTCTATGTGATAATTAAGGATGATATTTTAGCTATATTAAATTAGTTCGTTTACTACAGCATTATTTGTTTTAAGTATGTTCAGCTGTTTCTTTTATCTCCTAGTGTTTTCAGCGATTAAAACTTATATAGTTAACCCAATACAGCTCATACAAGAGTGCAATAATTGTGTTTTCCCTCTTGTGCATAATATGTAGAGGGAAAACACAGGGAATTTTTTTCCCGGATTTGAGTGGCAACCCTGAAATTTCTTTACGGCTGTATAAGTAATTCAAAATTTAACATATTGAAAAAAATGAGAAAATAAAGTCAAGTAAACCTAGAGTAAGCAATGAAGTTTCAAATGTTGAAATGCAGACTAGTTATTCTGTCGTAATTTGTTTGCATTTTGTTATATAAAAAAATAATATTTCAAACACATAAAATTCCATGGTTTACTGTAGGTCAGGGGTGGCGAACCTTTATGCACCAACGTGCCATTTTTTCTAAAAAATTTTTTTTTATTTGGTCATAGACGTGCCGTCAAACAATTTTGACTTCGTGATTATTGAGAAAATAATAACACTAAATACTATCAACTCAAAACTCTTAATTTACTATGAAAAAGAATACATTTCGCAATGTCTCAGTTACACGCGTAATTCTACGTAATGTAACATCAGTGTGACTTCTGTTGTTGCAGATTAGATGACAAATAACTTACATTAGGTTGTAAGATGTTGTTTTAAGCAGGACTGTTGATTATTTTGCTAGTTATTTATTGTTAGCTTGTTCTTTATGGTAATTAATTGTTTTTTGGTATTAATTGTAATTTTTTTGTTAATAATTGTTTATTTAATTTATGTTTGTTTTTGTGAATTTTAATTTAATTGGTAAATTGCTTCACAGTGAACTTCGTGATCGGTGCCGTGACCAAAATATTATATGGCGTGCCATTGGTTTGCCATCCCTGCTCTAGGTTAACTAACTTCATTTTTACAATACGTTTAATTTTAAAATGTTAATAGGGTGAAGGAGAATTTGCCATGAAAAGTTTTATCTAATTTTACAACATCCTCTGAATTGATACTATGGTATACTATTGTGCAATGAGACCTTTTAATCCTATGACCAGTCTTATAAAACCACAATTTTTTATCCTTTTAATTAATTGTTTAAAAGTCCTTGAGATGCCTAGCAATCCTCTGAAATAAGCAACATATTCACTGCACTTTTGAGAGTATTGGAACACAATAAAATTATTTGATTAAGGAAGTTATTTAATTATTGTTTGATTATGTGATTACATATTTTAAATAAATATTGATATAAAGAGTATCAACTCATTTATATATGTATATTGGTATTTAACTATTATAATTTGTTCGGTACTCTTTTTACCAAAATTATCTTCGGGACTCTGAATAAAGTAAATTTGAAATTATAAATATGCAGCATATTTTAATGCTGTTTTGCCTCAGTTATGCTTAAGTACAGCTAATTATACTTTTTGTTTGTTTGTTTTTTTAGAAGTAATCTGATTTATGTTTATTGTTGCCAAAAAAAAATCTAGATATTTCTTTGGTCAACTTGATAACTTATGTTGATGCATTGAAAATTGTTTTGTCCGCTCAGAGTCCAATATAAGGAGAGACAACTCTATTTGTTTCTATAAAGTGAACAAATTAAGTTTTATTTCTCACCCATTAAATAACCTTTTTATAATTAGTTTAATTTTTATTTTAGAATCAAAAAGGACGGAACACCTCAGCACTATTCGCTCGTCTAGCACTTTGCCGGTGCCTCACCCGGGAAGTCAACCGCCCACACCCACAAAACTTGCTGGAACGGGTACTCATTTTGAGTTTGAAGAAAGAGGAGATTTAATAAAGTTCTACAATAAGGTGATAATTTTATTTTGTGTGCAAACAGAGATGATTGTGCTCCGGAAAAATCCGGATTTTTCTTTAACCGCTATCCGGAGCTCCAAGGTCCAGAAATTTCAACTTATGTTTCATTGCAGGTTATGTTAAGAACGTATATTTTTCCGAAACTTAAATTTTTCCTGGCAAACGATATTTTTACGAAAGACTTTTTCATTCTTTGTTGGCAAGCTGCTAGCAATATAAACAGATCCGGTTTTAGTCAATTGTTTATTTATACTATTACTAGTGTGTGCAAAGGTATGACGACTGTGCCTGATGAATATTGAATCAAACATGCTATTGATTTTAAGATGAAGCAATTTCATGTTTTGAAAATAGCAATGGTTTCAGTTTACAAAGACTAATTTTTTGAAATGCATGATTAAATGACGATTTTACTCAAGAAATTTTCAGGATTTTTACTTAGGCTCACAGTTACCCCTGTGTAAATGTCTTGGTAGGACCTCCACAAATTGTAATTCAAGAAATTGTCAAATAAATTAACTGTCTGTTTTAGGTGAGAATGTTTTTCCTGATTTGAAATCATTCTATTATTTATCCATTTAAAAATTCTTTATTTTTCCACATCAATCTGTTGCTTGTCAACAGTTATAGTTGTTAGTTATTTAGAATGAATTTTTTTACATAATAATTATATCAGACTCAAGCTTCTAAGATCACTTAAGGGAGATATTTTGCATCAAACGTTAAATGAAAGTTGATAGTTCAAAACCATTTTAAAAATTGATTGCTTGAGTAAAAGTAATCAGATTCATAAACGTAGTAAATATTAATTTTTTAAGGTATATCTCTAAATTTTTATTTTATTTTGTTAAGTGATTAAGTTTTCCATATTGCTTTTTATCTTAGATATTTTAACATATTTCATCTTATTTTAGGTCTATGTGCCAAGAATTCAAAGGTTTGCTTACAAGTTTTCTCAAACGAACAACGGGGTTTGTAAATTTTTATATATTTTAATTTCTTTTTTTAAAAAATAAAACTGAATGAATGGCAAGGGTACTGGTTGTTTCCAAGTTGAATGATTTTTTATCTTATAAATTACAGGGACCTCAGACCTTTTTTTCCCTACTTACTTTATTTTTTTATTTTTAAAAATCATCTGTCATTTCTGATAAGTGCGTAATTTTTTTTTTTTTTTTTTTCAAAAGTGAGATTTTTTTCCTTCACCATGTCAATTTTCACCATGAATTATGCAAAAGCGTGCTTTTCACATCGTTCAACGTTTTCACAATTCACCACAAGCTATTTCGGCGTACCGTCAGTCCATAGCGTATGAAAGCACCAATCATTTGTATTTTCGCCTGCATTTTGCAATATATTCACAATTCCGGGCTTCATTTCCCACCCTCTTGAGCCTATCCGAAAAAAGTTACTTTATCATGATAATTTCAAGTCTTTTCAATTATTTTGCATTTTGTCAATGCATATAGTGCTTAAAAGGTGCTTATTTTTTGTTTCTTTGACTTTCCTTTTGTTTCCTTGTTCTTTGATTTTCCTCGTTGATTTTTCCTTTTGGATGTAAAAAAATTTTAAATTTCTTCTCTGCAGAAATTTTTGAAAGATTTTTTTTTTCTGAATTATATTTAAACGGTGCTTTTCTCTTGCATAGGATTGGATAGAAATGCTCATGATTTTTCTATTTTCATTTCTTTATTGCAGAAATTCTCGTAAGATATTTTTTACTTTGCGGAACTAGTTTCAAAAAATGCTTTTTTCGCCCCATTAAAGGGGGAATGAAATACTCTTGATTTTTCTATTCTTATTTGGGAATAAAGAATTTTAACATTGATTGACTTCAACAAGAATTTCAATTAGCTAATATTAAGAAAAAAAATTTTAAAAAAAATTTTTAAATCTGAAATTGCGAATGTTTATTAGATTGTTTGCTCTAAAAATCATGTTCTTTCTTTTATTTTTTATAAACAACTCCATGTTGTACATTTTAATAAAATTTAACTGTGAGTTGGAATTTTGTTACAAATTCAGATTTGTAGCAAAATAATTAATTTGTCTATGCATACATTTTCCCTTTCTTTTTTTTTTTCTTTTTTTTTTTTTAATTTGGTTGAAATAAAATTGATGCATCGATCAAAATGTTTCAATTTAATCGTTAAGACAAGTGAATTAATTTTTGATTACAAAAGACAAAGAAATAACAAAAATGATTATGATGCATATATTAGAATTAAAATGTTAATATAAAGACCACGGTCAATATTACTGTCAAAACCGCTGATAATGTATTAAATACAGAAATGTTTTATTTTGACCAAAAGATAGATTAATTTATAAATCATTATATTATTAAATAATAATAAAAAAATGGTAAAAAAGCCTCATAGTAGTTTCAGCAGAAAATTAGGCAAAAAAATACTAGATCAAATTAAGAATATTTTAGTGCAAAATATTTTTTTAAAAAATATAGAGCAAGAGGAAAAACCAACTAAGTTATAATGTACTAAACTAAACATCTATCTTAATGTTACAGTTTGCTAAATGAAATGCTGTTTTTCCCTCAACTTTGTAAAAACTGATGAGCTAAAATTTTATTTCGAAAATTATATAAAAATTTTATTTCAAAAATTAAATAAACTTTTTATTTTATTTCAGAATGATGTTATTCAATAAAAAAAAATATATGAAAGTTCAAATCATATTTTAATATTGAGAGTACTGACTTTGTCGTCACCAAACTTAAAAAATAATTTTTTATTAAACTTGCTAAGAATTAAGCCTTTAAGAAATCCTTTAACTAAAAATTCAGCATATGCATATTTGAGAATAAAAACTAAACAAAAAAATATATTTAACCTTCTATTGTTTTCGATCATAACATGCTCATTTGACGTAAACGTTATTTTTTTAATAATTTTTAAGAAATTAATTGATTGCCATAAATACAAGTTTGGATGATAAAAAAAAAACAGTAAGTTATAAGCAAGCGCACCTATTTAATAACAAATGTTATTGTTTTCTGTATACTCTTACACTCACACTTAAACTAGAATTAAAACTCTAATAAGTTAATGCATGACACGTAGCCTTTTTGAAAAGTGCTTAAAGGTGCTAATTTTTGTTTTTTAAAAGTGCTTTTTTGATTGGGTGTTTTTAAAAAGTGCTTCATTTTCTTTACCGTGTCGATTTTCGCCGCGAATTATGCAAAAGCATGCTTTTCACATTGTTCTATTAAACGATCTCACAATTCATTCAACCATAATCCAATTCATCCTACCGTCCATAGCTTTATGAAAACACCAATCATTTTACATGTTTGATGCAATACTTGGGAGAGTCCGCATGTGTGTCTATTGAGCTCGGTTCTGTGAGATTCTGCTCTCTCGTATGCAACTCTGTTGTATTTTGCAAGATATTCTCAATTCCATGCTTCGTTCCCCCCCCCCCCCCTCCCTCTGATGTCAAACCAAAAAATCACTCATCTTTTTATGGTGGCTATTATAATCAAGGAAAGAGTTTTTTGTCAGAAACTGATTATTTTATCATGATTATGTAACGTCTTTAAAATTATTTTGCATTTTGTTAATGTATGTACTGCTTAAATTATTTTTTTTTTCAGTGCTTAAAAAGTATATTTAAAAGGTGCTTATTTTTTATTGAAAGATCTGGCTACGCACTCTGTAATAACTAACAGCAAATTGCCAAAACATAAAAAATATTTGCAGGGTGTGAGCAAAAAATAAAATGAAGTGCAATGTCTTCTGACTTCACTGATTACACTGAATAGTTGGCTATAATGTGTAAAATAGATGACATGATAGATTGGGATCAGCCAAAGTAAAAATGCATTATTTTGAAGTTCGCAACAAAATGTCCAAAAATAACAGAAGTGTATTTCTTTTGGGAATTAAGACTACTTAGCTAGTGGCTGCCTACGAATGTTTGCAACTTAAACATTTTGGTTTTAAGATTGTAAGAAGAAAACTAAGTGGAATTATGTTTGTTTTTCACTTTTCTACCAGATTTATTCATACCAGAAATTTTTTAAAAAAAAGTCTTTTTGTTTATCTCTATTTTGAGTAATATTGCTCACACAAACATGGAAATAAAACTGTGGCAATAGCAAAAGGCTAATAATTTTTAATTAGTTACAAACATGTAGTTTTGTAAATTTAGTTATTAGCATTTTAAACGGGATCTCATGATATGTCATACTTGTTATATTGAGTATTATAAAAGAGTTATAATATTGTTCTATGGCAAAAAAAAAAATCAAGAAAAAAGGTTAAAAGAGCAAATCAGGACAAAGTATTTTTTAAAAATTTGGACCCTTGCAAAAGTTTTTAAAAACATTAGTTCTTAAATGATCATATATTGTATTGAGATTTTACAATACGAGACTGTTTTAAATGTTCTAAATTCTTGTTTCAATACTGCCTTTATGTATGCTTTTAAGATGTTCACATAAATAGCAGAAACAATGCGAAATTTTGAGGATAGGAAAAAATTTTCTTTTTACAAAACAGTTAATACTGTGGGAAGAAAATTTTTTCTTGGGCGGTAAAAGTCATGGGAAAAACAGGTTCCTCCCAAGACTAAAAGTCTTGGTAAATACCAGTAAAAACAAACCATGACAACCCTGATTATGCGACACATGTGATATATAATATTTTTGTACATTAATTATTTTTTTTTATTTTAAATTCTATAGCTTGGAGAGAGATTGCAGATTAGAAAGCAGCGATGCAAAAGTTTATAAGATCTATTAAAACATCATATAACAAGGAATGACAAAAAATTTGAATTCTATCGTTATTTTTATGATTATATATTGACACAAAATTTTAAAGGATTTAATTATTGATAAACATTAAAACTTAATAAGTTGAACCAATATCAGAATTTCGGGATTCAAAGTTTCATAATATTTATTTTTGTAGCTGGAATCCCCTCCTTTGTCCCCTCTGCCAAAACTGAATGCTCACCCCTCATCACCTTGGCGAAGAGTTTCCAGCAAGCACCCTGTATACATAGCTCCACTCATAAGCACCAATTTCCCCCCGTCTCCTGGGAAACCGCTCTCTTGCTGTTTCAACAGAAGTCCTGCTAAGGTAAGTCTTTAATCTATTTATTTCAATTTGAATTGATTATCAAAAAGTTTTTGAAATGAAGAAAAATTTTAAGATGGATTAAAGTAATTTTCAGAATAAAATCTCGTGGGTGTATTTTAAACTTAAAAAAAAGTGACCTTCAGTTGCTGATAATCACTCTTGTCCTATGTTAGATTTTAAACTGATGTGTGTGTCAATTTAGGTTGTAAACTGACATACAGGTTTGCCACAGTACTATGTACAACTATTTTCGGCCTGGGGTGACTGACAACTTTTTTGCCTGAAAAGGCTAAAATTTTATTAGGAATTGGAGACTTTCCTGTACTCTTAGCCATGTTTTTTAGCGTAAACTGGGTCGACAACCTGTGGCCCGCGGGAGCTTCTATACAAAATGAATTATGTATAATATGTTGAAATGAAAATAAAATATGTTGAAAATTTTGAATTGCAAATTTGAGTCATCACTTTTTAATGCGCTCAATTTGCTCAGATTCCATTATAAGTCTATTTTTTTTCTCGATTGCATTTTTAACGGTTATTGCTATAAAATTCTGCATGAGTTTTTTTTTAAAAAAACAATTTTTAATACGATATTGTGAATTTCGAATTTGAGTAATTTCTTTTCACAATAGATATATTTACTAAATCAATTCTTGATAAGATGAAAAACTTTTTCGAAAAAGTATTTTTTTTTAAAGAATTCTAGAAATTAAAAGTATTTAATTTTCTGGAAATATACTATGTTTTTTTTACATAAAAATTTTTGTGTTAGAACACTAACGTTTATATAAAAATTATCATATTTGCCACATAACTTGACTAAAGGGATCATGTTATGTGACAATTAAGTCATTTAATAAAATTTTGGTCATATTATTGAAATAATTTTGTTCTTATTTAGGCAACTATTTTCATGCTTTAGGCTAGTAAAAGCAACTATTTTGTTCATATTTTTCTCTTGCAACCATGGGCATATGATACAGCTCCTTACCATTCTAAAATCTGATTCAACAAGCCATATTAACCTATTTTAGTCCAAGCATAGAAGTTTTATAAAATGTGGCATAATTTTCATTGAAATATGCTTAAATTATATTAATAAAGGTACAAAAAAGCTATGAGAATAAAAAATATTTTATTTCAGAAATAAAATGGTGCGTATGTAGCAGGGTTTGAAAAAACCCGGGGATTTTTGAAAAAACTTAACCCGCCTGGGTTTTATTGAAAAAACCCGGAGGAAATTGGGTTTTTCCATTTAGTGCTCATAAATTTTACTGTGAAAATATTTTTATTTATGAAATAGAGTTGTATAAGTAAACACTAAAATTTCATCTGACTTTTACCTGTAATAAAATTAAACTGGAATAAATATTTAATGTCTTCCATGTTTTTATAATACGATTAATAGAAAGTGAAATTAAAATTACATATAATTATTAAGAGTATCTGTTACTTGCCCCTTTTTTTAAAATATTTAGATAAATATCATTTTTATATACATTTTAACTTTATAGTTTCAAAAGACAAATTAATCTTAAAATTATAAAAAAGCATATATAAAAAGTTATAGCTCATTTTTTTAAAATCAGAAAATAAAACTTTAAATTTGTTTATTGTTGTTTAATGTATCAATTAATAGAAATTTTTTTTGTTTGCTTTCAATATTTATAAACATGATTAAAATAAATTGTATTCAAATGAAATCTTAAAAATAATATTAAAAAAATCTTAAAAGTAATATTTTAATTTTTAACTGTTTTTTAATTGTGATAAACTTTCTCCAAATAGTTAAAAATTGTCAGCAGATGTTAAGAGTTAGCTTTAAAAAAAGGTCCATTTTTTCCTTTATTATTATTATCATACAACAGATTCAAAGTGTCTACGTTTCTCTCTTAGATGGTGATACACTTTTACGAGTTTTGTAGCTTTATCTATTCCTAATCTATTTCGAAGTTTACTCTGCACCAAACCGAAAGTTGGAAAGTGTCTTTCGATAGAGACAGAGGATGCTGGTGCAAAGAAAAAAGAATTGACAGAAATTTTGTGGAAGCTAGGAATTTTATTTATTTATTTATTTTTGACATAATTTCCATTATTTTTTGATGAAAACTGTTGAATAACAGTGTCAAGCATCATTGATTTTGGAAAGTATTCAGGATCGGAAATTTTGAAAGCCATAACATGTGGCAGAAATTCTGGATGATGCTTAGAAAGACAGTTTTCTGCTAATTGGTCTTGTTCATCATTTAAAAATTGTTCCCTTGTTTCGGGATCCTGGATGCATATGCTAATAAATGATGTAGCTGAGCAGTCTGATTGAATCTTTTTACTAAATGTTTATGGGGCTCTAATTCATCACACGATAGTAACTTAATTCATATTTCAACAGCTTCTGAAATTGAAATGTTTTCTGATTGAAGCTTTTTTAAAGCTTGAGAAACAATTGATATCTGTTTTTCCCAATTGATTGTTTATTGGTAAAGCCCAACATTATTTAATATTTTTGTCATATTATTATTAGATTCATTTTGATGTTCAAGAACAATCTTCATATTTATGGTAATTGTTGGCAAAAGTTTTTACGTGCTCACAATATGAATTCCACCTAGTAACATTGGGTCATCAAGCAGTTTTTTTCATTTGCCCCTCCATGTGCTTGATGCACATTTCTAAAATATTTGTTAACTTCAACGATGTGTCCAATGATAGTATTAGGAGATACTTCTTTTTGAACCAAATTTTAAAAAAAAAAACAAGTGGTTTTTTTTTTTCAAAGTGGGCCCACTTGGGGAACCTTGGTTATATGTATTTTATATTAAGTTTAAATAATGCATTATCACTAATGTCTCTAATACATATTATCACTAATACATATTTGAATCTTCTTTATTGTTAAGTACATTACGTTTCATAATTTTTTAAATTAGGAATTATAAAATATAAATGCAGTAATATAAAAGGAAGAAGTTTATTAATCTTTTTGTTTTCACACACATTTATTTACTATATTTATTAAACATATGGATATTACCTATTATAAAATTATAATCTGAAATATTTATAATCAGTAAAAACTAAAATTTCATCTGACTTGAGTTTTGAACTGAGTTAGAATAAAAAACTGAAATAAATATTTAATGGTCTTACATGTTTTTATAATAAGATTAATAGAAAGTGAAATTAAAACTATGTATAATTATAAAGAGTATCAGTTACTTGTCCGATTTGTTTTCAAATAATTAACCCTAGGAAAATGATTTCATTTTTAGATAAATAATTTTAAAAAGTTTTAGCTTTTTTCTAAAAAAAAAAAAAGCCAGAAATTAAAACTGTTTAAATTTGTTAATGTATCACTTGGTAAAAAAAAGAAAAAAATTGTTTCTTTTCAATTTTTTTAAACATATGAATTAATAATAATAACCTGTTTATTAATATATAAAGCATGCAACTATATTTGAAAAATTGATCTTTTCAGAGTATATTATTTAAATTTTTATTTGATTTAATATCATTAAAATATTACTTTTTGAAAAAACCCACTTGAAGTTTTCAATAGTACCTGCTATAAAATTATATGAAAATTCGAGTTTCTTTTACTTTACTAATATTAAAACTTTAATCATATAAATCATGCAACTCTGTTTGACAAATTTATGCTGCTCAATAAATTATATAAAAGTAAATGCTGCACAATAAGTTTTAGTAAAAAAAGATTTTTTTTTTTTTTTTTGAAGAAACCCACTTATTGTTCCAAGTGGGTTTTTTTCATGGTGGGCCCACCCAATAAAACCTGGGCGGGTTTTTTCAAAGTAGGCCCACTTGGCGAACCCTGGTATGTAGACACCGTTGACCAATCAATGATGAAAAATCATTTAGTTGAACATCCAGTTTTTTAATATGAATCTTGTTTTATTTTTATTTTATATACAGAACTTGCAACTTTAGTGCATCACAAAAATCAAATAGAATAATAATAAACTTTCAAAAAAATCAAATTTATTATAGTTGTTTTTTTTTTTTTTTTTTTAAGCTAACTTGGTATGAAAATTTCTGAACAGAAAGTGTTTACTCAAAATCAATTACTAATATTTTATAGATTTCTTTAAAACCCTTGAAAATAGCAGAAAAGAAAATTTAGTGTAAACATAAGCCATAGTGTTAATTAAGAAATATTTACTGAAATGGTGCGTTGATGTCCGAAAATTGGTTAATTTTTGCTTCCATCTTTTTTAAGCTAGTGAAGGGTATCTTTCTTTCCTGGATTGTTTTTATTGATTCTTGCAATAGGTTGTTCATGAGGCGCTCTGGCTCAGAGGATTAGAGCATTCGTCTCCCAATTAGGTGAACGGTGTTCGAATCCCAACGAATACTAGTCGATACAAATTCCACATCCGGCTTGCACCGACCACAATGCTGAACTGAGATATCTTCACTGGTTGACGGATCATGGGTCCCCTTGCCATCAGGTTAACCGTGGTGTTCCTTTCCATGTAATGCAAATGTGGGTTAGTTCCATCAAAAAGTCCTCCACGAAGGCAAATTTCTCCCATTACTTGATCCAGGAGTTCCCTTATCTTCTGGATTGGGTTCAAAATTGCATGGCTATGTACTTGAACATTGGTAGTTGTGAACCCAAAAATTGGCTTGGCTATTCAACGACTGTTATTAAATAGGTGGTTCATTCTTTTAGTTGCTTCAAGTCAGGTGAAAAAATTCTCTCTCTGCAGAAATCTCAGTCAACTTTCAACTGTTACAAACGAAACTCCTAATTTTCCCCAATTAATAAGGCATTAAATAGATTAATTTTATCATTTTAAAATCATAAACACGTCTATTGTGATACATAGTCATAAAAAGCTCCTGTATTTGGAAGAGTTATATTTTGAACTGTTAGCAATGAACCTCATGAGTCTGTTGCATAATTGAAGATTATAGTCTGTTACATAATTGAAGATCATGATAGTTGCTGTATCTAGCAGTCTTTTGTTTACTTTTTTCTCTAAAAATGAAATTTTTACTAATTACTAAAATTCACGTGTCTAAAGTACCTAGAAATGTCTATTACTGTATTGTGAAGTAGGGGTATGCATACATTTTTAACTGCTTATTGCTTTTAGTTTACTTTGGAACTTTTTTTAGCTTAGAAAGTCCTTTAAATATATGTGATATGTAATAATTTACTTAACATAAATGTCTTAATGCTCAAAATATTTTCTCTACTGAATATTGATCTTATTTTGTACTGTTATGGTGTTGTTTTAATTTCAATCGCTTAAAACCCTATAAATCTTCTTTAATTAAGGTATTTTATTGAAATATATTACTAAGTAAACTGATAAAAATAATTTAGCATGTAAAACAATGTTTATATAAAAAAAAAAAAAAGTATTCTAATTGTCTATCTCTCTGTCTAAATACTTGAGCATGCAGTAACCTGCTGTCCAAGTGACTCATCACTTAAAAATCAAGTTTTTTAAAAACCGTTTCTAAAAAATACACTGTAATAATTGTTGAAAATGTGGTCTTTAAAGTCACATGAATTTATGGTAAATGCGCAGAAAAGTAATTCTCACAAAATTCGATTTCTCAGGAACAAAATTCGATTTTTATTTTGTCATGTAAAATGGCTGATTTTAAAATTCAGCACAAGTGAAGGTAAAGAAATTGATATACTGTTGTAGTTCTATTAACAAGAACCTCCCTCACACACCAAATGACAGTAGAGAAGTAACCAAACAAACAGAGTACAGTTGGTCTTCAGTAAGAACTCCCCCTGCTACAAAGTCTGAAGTTGTCTGCTGCTATAGAAACAAGAATAGCGCATTTCGGGAAGGGGAGCTTCTCTTCATTGTAGGACTAACACAATAGAAGGGGAGAAAAAGATTCCCTTTTTCTCGCCGATCCAATCCAAAACCTGTCCTAAGCAGTGACCCCATACCCCTACTTGAAATAGTTGTTACCATAGTCACCGTCACAGGTCCTGAAGAATGGCATAGGGAGTTCTTACTGTAGAGAAACTATAATTTAGCCAGTTGGGAAAGAGGAAGTGTATTTTATTAGTTACTGGTTAAACCACCTGTTTGTTTTGTTACTTTTCTTATTTGGTCTTTAGACACTATTCTTGTTTATAGAACCAAAACTATAATTCATATTGTTTTTTGCTTCATCTGTAACGAATGGCTTTTCTTTCAGGAATTAAGAGCTCTAAACAATTTTGTCAAAATGGGTGAGAAACAGGCTGTCAAACGCATACTACAAGATGATGAAGCAGCGGAGGAAGAAACTCCTCCAAAAATATCCAGAGAAGACCTTAACTTGACTTTGAGAAAAATTCAGAATATCATAACAGATCGTCAAATTGTAAATAGTAACGGTTTGACCGAATAAAAATTTAAATTCGTAAGTTTTATTTGTGAAATATATATTATTGTAGTTTGCTTTCGTGTGTATCACCTCATTCTGAAACTGGTTAAAATTTTAAACAATCATATGACTATTAAAATTATAAAATGTCTGTATGAGTGGAAATATGTTATGTTTATTCACTGCCCTTTGACGCTTGTGCTCATGTTTTAAGAAAGAACAGAAATGATGACTGTTGAACTGTGTTTACTTGACTAAATTCTATTAGATACAAATTGCATTTACTTTTTCATGGTGCGTAGTGTTTTTAAAAAGTGCTTATTTTTAATTTACATTTTAAAAAAGCCCTTAGAGGTGCTTTTTTTTTTTTAATTGGGGGTTTGTAAGAAGTGCTTAATTTTCTATCTTTTGAAAAGAGTTTCTTTCCTAATCATGTCGATTGTTGTTCTAAATTACAAAAACTGCATGATTTATGCAAATTTTTTTTAATCAGAAACCAGTTATTTTATCATGATTATGTAAAGTTTTTTAATTTTATTGATTTTATGTTCATAAATTTTTGAGTACTTAAAAGGTGCTTATTTTTTGTTGAATAATATGGCTACGCACTCTGTTCTTGCTCAACTTACAGTGTTGACATTTCTTTGGACCAAATTGATGAAACGTTTCTAGAGACCTTTTTTCACAGAAGTGTTTATTTATTGCTTAACATATTAGTCAGTAATTGCTGAGCATTTCATTACAACCTTTCCTTCAGTCTCTTTGTTTTTCAATGAGGAAAAGGGAAGAAATTCCAAACTCTTTATCTCCATTAAAAATATGATTTTCGACGAATTCAACAACTATTTGACAAATAAGAAATAGTAGCTTATTTTAAAACTTCAGAATCAAAGCTTTTAAAAAAATTGTGCGATTTGAATTTTTACAAACAATTATGAACAGAAAAATTTTGATGAAAATATTTTATTTTTATCAATACTAAGCTTATAAACTTTTCTTTTTACTTTTTTCTAATTGCTTGAATTAAGGTCTGCTTAATTCAAACAATTAGAAAAAAGTTTAAATTGGTAGCAGAAAAAAATTTCGAGATAATTGTAAACTTTTTTTTTTTTCGCTGACAAACTTATAAACTACTCTAAAAGCTCCAATTATGAAATTTTACCAGTTTTGATGTATGTGTTTATGGCAGTTGCATCTTCCATAAAAGCAAAACATTAATGTGTCCATAGTGTATGCATTTTTCAGTTAATTTCAAAATTAAAGTTTATAATTATTATTTAAATGTTTTCGTCTTTCATAAGGAACTTCTTTTCAGCCTCAAACTAATTTTTGGAGATTACATTTCTGGCGAAAGAGTTTGATTGAAGTTTAATGCCGGTTTTAGTTTTATTATTGAAATATTAATATGTTATCCCCAATGTCATATAGTCTTTTCACTTTAAGACTCTAAAAATATATATATATACTAAGAACAATTATTACAAAACACTGCATCGTTCAATGTTTGATTCTATGTGTAATATAAAAATTCGATATTTTGCGTCTTGTTGCACTGCCTTATAATCAATACTATCTTTGTATTATTCTTTATCAATCTAACAACAAAATAAATATTTTTTTTAAAAAATTCTAATCTGTAATAAGTATATTGTCCTGCCTGCATTGGTCAATATGTTGAGAAGTGTTTTTACAATTATAAGATTCATTAAGGTCCAATTCTTCTGAAAATCTGTGTTTTTGTAACAAACAAATTCTGACTGGCTTTCAGCTTAATTCTTATTTGATGCGAATAAATATCCATTTATATAAGTTATTCAGCTTTTTAAAAAAAGGGCTCAAATGAGTGTCCCATTTTTCGATACAAATTACATAATTTCATGGCCATTAAGTACGTACAGGGGTGCCTCTGTTCAGTCCTGATGACTGAAATCAGTCTGGAGAAAAGATCTGTGGGATGAAATCAAACCTCCAATTAATATTTATTTCCGTTTAATTTTATAAATTAAGTTTTAAAAATAAAAATCGAATTTTCTTTTAAAAAAGGATAGCTAGTATTTTCGGCCAAATCAATAAAAAAATAGGATTATTATTATTATTTTTTTTTTAAAAAAAACGGGAGTTAATAGAAATAGGACAAAATTTGATGATGGTAAGGTGAACAATAAATAAAGATATGAATAGAGATTAATGTAAAAAGATAAGAGGTTGGCTGTTATTTTTATTTTGTTTGCTGTGAAATAAATGTATATTTTAAGAAAAAGTAATCAAGTTGTTGAGATAATATATGGATCATTCTCGTTTAAAGTGATTTGTACATGACTGTAATGTTTTTTTTGCATAAATTACTCTATGAAATGAAGTATTGTAGGAATGCTCGATTTAAACATGGTTGCAGAATATACTCAACTGATTTTGATGGGCACAAAAAGATGAGCGAGAAAGGTGTCCATATAAGAGATATCTGAATTAGGTAGCTAAAATTTTATATAAAAATAGATAATTAATGGGATGGACACTTTTCTAAACATGATATCCAAAAAAAGAAATACTCTGGATTTCATAAATAAACATAATTAGCTTTTATACTCTTGGAAAAATGACAAGAAAATTTTACTTTTTGAAAATGTCTATATAATAAATGTGTTACCATATTTTTGTTTACTTCAATTAAGATTCTGTAAAAGAAAACGTCTTCTATCATCTTTATAATCATTTATATCAAATATCGCTTGTTATACTGGATTGTTCAATGATATTTGATGCAACATGTAATAAAAAAATATTGGTTTTACTTTGTTTTTAAAATGATAATTGATTTTTAATGTGAATGTGCATTAATCAGTGTAGTATTGTCGCTTTGTTTTTTTTTTTAATGTTGTCTTGCATGGCCAGGGATGTCAATTACTTCTGACTACCGATTTAAGCACCGACTGTGAAATTGCTGATTTAAAAATCTACAGAAAAAGGTTCATTTTATGTATATATTTATTTACCCTTTTATATTTTTACATACAGACAAATTATATATTTCAATATTTAAATTCATGGCACACATCCCTAAATTATATTTTCTAAAATATTTAAGGAAACAACAGAAAATTAAAAGCATAAAACACTTTTTTTTAAAGTATAATTTTTATAAACTATATATAATATATTGATGCTTATTTGATTATTCAGAATTAACAATGAAATATTTTAACTCTTTTTAATATCACTGCAGTATAAAAACTTCTCATTTACTCCAGTTTGGCATCCCTGCTGTTGTTCCCCTCAATCTAGGATCTTAGAATATTGATATGTTTTTTTTTTTTTTTAAATTTCATATCATATCTTCTGCTTTTTTTTCTTCCAATTATTGTTATGTTTATCTTCTCTTTTATTTTCTTAAATTTTTATTTCTTCCTGAACTTGTAAATGATTTAAATTTTTGTTTCAAATTTTTAGATTTGTGAATTATATAAATAAAATTTTTTTTTAATATATTTCATGTGCAGTATTATTTGTTTTCACTCTAGAGAATTTTAGTTTTTTATTCTACAGGGTGCATAGCATTTTTAAAAAGTACTTATTTTCATACTTAGAAATCTGATTTCATACTTAGAAAACTTTGTGCTTATTTTCGATTTTAAAAAGTCATTAATGTTCCCTTTCCCAAAATGGGATTTTTTTTTTTATCACAAATTATGCCAAAAACATTTTCACACTATTCTATTCAATGTTTTCACAATTCATTCAACCACAATAATATTATTAGGATATGTGCACTAATAAAAAAAAATTTCTATTATTGAAAGTTCATAAAAATATATATATCTATACACACAGTGAAACCTCAGTTAAATAAACTCTTAGGACTGAAAAAAATGTCCTTTTACGGGATGGTTAGTCTAAAAATGAGGTTCATCAACGTAAATTGTTTTTGGAATATTTTCCATAATATAGAAATAATTTACAGTAACTATCTCCAAGTATATTTATTTAAACTTTAAAAAACGAAAAAATTGTTTTTCTATACAAAAAGAATGTGTAAAAAAGATGAATAAAAATAATTATCCCATTTAACAGACATATTCAAGTTAGTCATACGATACGGAATATGAGCTTTTAGTCCTCAGTTGGTTTCAATTATTAGGTTGATCACTCCATCACTTGATAGGAAATACCTTGAAATTAAACCTTGCTGCTGCCATTCACAGAAAACAAAAAAAAATCGATGCTTACCTCTAAGTCAGTGTTTTCCAAACTTTTGTGTACCCTTTCTAAATTTTTGCGTAACGCTGTGTACCACTAATAAAAAAAATTAATATATTTTTTTTAAAAATATGTTTATTTTTCTTTTTTGGTACAAAGTTTTGCAGATACTAACCAACGATCCGTATTATAGATAAAAATTATATTTTATAAAAGTAAGTAGAATTAATTACAAACCTTTACTATAAAAAAAATTGCATGAAAGTTAAATATCACAACTGGCTGTTGACACCACTTATTTATTAACAGTTAACTCTGCAAAAAAAATAGCCAATAGAAAAATACGTAATCGTAAATTTTCATAACTAGCTTTGTTTTTAAATAAACGTTTTTGAAATTTTCGATTGTTGCAAGATATTTCGCATAAGAACGCTTACCCCCGCTAAACTGTTTCCGTACCCCTGGTGGTACGCGTACCACACTTTGGGAAACACTGCTCCAAGTCATGAGGAGTTAATATATTTTACAATTAATCATCTATCAAGTGTCCTCAAAGATTATGTTTTTCTACCCCAGTTATATTAAATACAGTTCTCAAATTTATAAGAAAAAGGAAAGAAATTTTCAGTGGCGAATGTGCAAGGATTGATTCCTAGTAGTGAAATAGCTTAAAAATAAGGCAAAAAAATTTATATACTTTAAAAATGGTGCGGAATGCTTTTTTTCCTTGCAATTTAAAGCAGAAAAGGTTTCTTTAAATGTAGAAAAAGTAGTGTCTAGTTTGAAGAGATTGAAAATAACGTTTCAGGGCTGTCTGCGCCTGGTCACGGGTGTGTCCGCTTTGCGAAGAATGTACAGTCCTGGAAAAAAAAAGATATCACCCTGAATAACTTTCGTTCTAATGATCGGATTTTCACGTACTAAGTGTCAATCTTAATGGTTTCTGGGGGCGACCTCAAATATACTAATTGTTAGTGCTAACTATTAATTTAGTTACGAAATCGGATACAAAAACGTACTTTCTCTGAATAAACATGCATTTTTTTTTACATATTTGGATTCTTAATCTTCATAATATAGGGCAGGGATGGCGAACCAATGGCACGCGTGCCATTTATGGCACCCGACACAATATTTTTGACACGCCACAGATCACATTTGTTATTACACTATGAATTGTTATTACTCAAATGCTATTACTCTATGAAGCATATGTAACAATTAAATTAAAATTGACAAAAAACACGCAAAATAATAAACAATTATTAATGAAAAAAATTAACAATTAATGCTAAAAAAGCAATTAATAACCATAAAAAACAAGCTAACAATAAATAACTAACAAAAAAAATAAACAGTCCTGCTTAAACTAACATCTTACAACCTAATATAAGTTATTTGTCATCTAATCTGCAACAACAGAAGTCACAGGCATTGCAAAATATTTTTTTTCTTCAATGTAATTAAAGAGTTTTGTGTTAATAGTATTTAGTATTATTATTTTCTCAATAATCACAAAAGCAAAATTATTTGACGGCACGTCTATGACCTCATTAAAAAAAATTTTGGAAAAAATGGCACGTTGGTGTACAAAGGTTCGCCACCCCTGATATAGGGGGTAGCCGCAATCTGGGAAATGTGGTTCCTTTAATATGAATTTCCCTTTTTGCGTTTTCAGCCATATTTTAAAAACTAATTAAGCAATTCCAAAAAAAATTGCACCCACTCAAAAAACTCATTTACCCAAAGATAATTTCATGAAAAAAATAATTTTTATTTATTATTCAATTAAATTGAGGATGAAAAAATATTGAATTATAAGGTATGCATTTTTTATACCATATTAGTCTACATATTTTTCAATTTCTAAAGTTTAAACTATTTTTATTTATTAGAAGCTGAGAAAAATTTAAATTATTTTTAAGAAAAATAATTTGGCGACAATGAAGAATTAATTAAATGGGGCGATTAATGTTAAAATTTGATAAACATGCGCGGAACTTGACTTCGAGTGCGTACCTTAAAATTTCATTCATATTTTTTTCGCTTATAACCGATTGCTTATATTTGTATTTCTTTCAAACTTTAAAATACGATGTTTCCTTTTTAGAAATATTAATAAAAATACGTAGTCAACATTTTTAAGCATCTCTCTTATCATCGCAAATTTTTTAACATCTTACATAACGTCTTAATCTTATTTAAAAAAATTTTAATCACCTGTCCGGGAGTGTTTCGCAGAAGTATATTACCAAGTATTTAATTAAATTTTTAAAAATCTTATTCTTCATCCTACTACGTATATTATTTCTACATTAATATACAAATCAATTTTTTTTTAGTACTTTAATTTAGGTTTTCTTTAAAGTGAAGGTCCTTTTTAAATTATTGTCAAGTTTTTTTTTAAAGAATTATTGTCTGTCAGCTAAGAAAAAAACCTTGTTAAGAAATTAAGAACATTCCGCTGTTTAAAATTATTTGATGGAAAACAGCTGATTATTTACTAAGCATACTATTTTTCTCGAAAAAAGAATATAAATTATTGATTGTCTTTTTATTGTTTCTTGTGACTTCAACATAGATTATCTAAAATAGTGTTGATGTTTATATAAATCACTACACAAAGACTATAAAGATACCAAACATAAAAAGCTGTCAAATTCGTAGTCGAAATTTTTAGGCGTTTTAAAATATCTCAGTCTTAGATGCCCTAACATCTTAGTTGTGAAATTAAATTTTTAAATATCTGACCACGTGAGATTCACAGAACTATCCACTAATTATTTCATTATGTCTTTTACTCTTTCTTTATGATACCATGTAGATTTTTTACCGGATAATACATTAAACTATTTTGTTTAATTTTTAACTTTTGCGCGATTACCAAGATATTGTAGTATAATTTGTTATCAGGAAAATGCCTTATTTTGTTAAGAAGGAAATACTAAAAATTGAAATTTGAAAGAAGACTCCGAAGCAGTGCCAATTTTAGAATCATCTGATTTTAAAAAAATGCATTAAAAATTATTCAATTGCCGAACTTATTTTGATAAAGAAAAAAAAACGCGGCAAGAAGGCTAACATACTTTTTACAGAAACTGTGAAAACCAAGTTTTCCTATATTTCGTCAAAAGAATGATATTGCTCCAAGGAATCGACTCAATAATTTCTCTATTTCCAGAATGAAATCTGTTTGATCGAAACATATTCCTTGAAAATTAAAACGAGAAGAAAATTAGCGTTTATTATTTATCTAAGCTTATTCCATTTATTTAATGATAACGGTATCAAGGTTAAGGATATGCGATGGAAGAATATTTTTAATAAAATTTTGTTTACTATTATACTATAAATACATTAAATCGTATAGCTTGAATAATTTATTTCAAGCAAATTATTTAATAATTTAAACAAATAAGGGTGTGAAAATAAACTCGATCGAAATACTCCGAAAATATACCCTAAAATATAATATAAAATATAATTTATTTCAAGCAAATTATTTAATAATTTAAACAAATAAGGGTGTGAAAATAAACTCGATCGAAATACTCCGAAAATATACCCTAAAATATATGTGGAATAAACTTTGGAATCGATATATAAAAAATACCTTTTCAAACAACTTCAAGTAGAACGGAAATGCTAAATTGTTTGAAATAGCTGTCCTTGTAACTTTTAAATTTCGATTCCTGGTGCTAGGGGACATTCCATTTTCACATTCGACTTTTGAAATTTCAATTGCAAACGGAATTTTTTTTATGTCCTTGCAGCAAAAAAAAAAAATTTTACTGCATTGATTTTTTTAGAAAGTAATGAATTATTATTTTTTTCAATCTAAGAACTTGTGCCTAAAGCTTATGTAAAACTTATTTTAATATCGAGTTAAAAAAATTAATTTGTTGTGTTACTAAATAGATAATCCCAAGAAACTGAATCGAAAATATAAAAACTTCATTGATTTAAAAAATAATTGATGATAATAAAAATAATCATGTTTTGAGCGTCCAATAATTAAAGTCACAAGTTATTCAAGCCTGACAAAGTCTGTCTTGAGAATGGGCGCTTATGTTTGAATGCTCCCAACGTGTCGACTTTTACTTGCCTCTTCATATTTTCTGAAGCCAGTTGACTTTTTATCATCAATTATACTGTTTTACATTTGGGTCTTGATCATTATTTTGATAAGGATTTTACACTAGTTAAAGTAAACATATGTATTTTAACAGGATTCATGTGGTCTTTAAGAACGTATGAGCATCAATATTGTAAAAGTTATATTTAACTTTAAAATTAAAATTTTGAGACCAGATATTTTGAGTTAATGAAATTAAATATTTTATCTTTTAAATTTTTCTGACCCCATTTCAGTATTTTAAAGACCTTACGAGCTCTGTTTAAAAAGACAGCATCGTATCAGATATATATGTTACCGGCAAAGTATGAAATGATTTATATTTCTCTCATTTGGCATTCTATAGAATGCCAAATGAGAAACCGGCAAAGTATAAAATACATCTCCGATTCGTCAAAATGTCATTCCAAAATGACAAATTCAAAACGTCATCCGATTTTATATTGATTTATTCGTGGATATAATTACATTTATTCGATACTATAATACTTACTGTCGATAGATTACATTTATTCGATATTTTAATACTTACTGACGATAGATTAGAAGAAACATCAGGGTTTGGAGTATCGGGCAAATATATACCGGGCAATGGCACTTGACCTTAAGAAAATATCAGTGTAGGGTATACCGGGCAGTAGCAGTGAACCTTAAAAAAACATCTGTGTAGGGTATACCGGGCAGTGGCAATAGACCAAGTATATATTTCGGACATTTACCAAAGGTCTAGTTAAGTGCCATTGCCCGGTATACATTTACCCGGTATATCCTACACTGATGTTTTTTAAGGTCAAGTGCCATTGCCCGGTATACCCTACACTGATGTTTTTTAAGGTCAAGTGCCATTGCCCGGTATACCCTACCTACACTGATGTTTTTTAAGGTCAAGTATACGTTAGCAAATATCACAGATGTTATCTTTAAAATCTTGAATTGTTTCTAGTGAAATTTAAACAATGGCTAACATTTAACCAATCGCAATTTTTTGCTCATCATTTTTATGTATTTAAATGAGCAAGAAAATAATAAACAGAAAATTACTTTTAATTACTTTTTTTTTTAAATGAAATAATTTTACAATTACAAATAATAAGGAGAAAACTTACAAGGATACAAACTCTAATGTGATTTCTATATTGTTTTAATTTTTATTAATTCTTTTATATTTAAAATTTTTTCAAAAAATTATTTTTTTTCGATTTAAATTAAGTTTGTGTGCCACATAAAATGCCACCTCTGGTTTAAAGTAACTTTATTTTTTATATGTCAAATATAGCATACACGAATCTGAATTATTTAGTGTTAAAAGTCATGTTTCTCTATTCAGATATTACCTTAAATTTTACATTACATTATGGGAAAGTACCAATTTTATTTTAAATTACGCTTGATGAAATCTCGAAATTTAAAGAATAAGAATACTGTATATATTAGATAAAAAATTATTTTTGGAATAATTTTAAGAAATGTATACAGAAAAGTTCGTTTTGTTCAGATTATATATATTTTTTTAAACTCAAAATTTCAGGAAAGGGATAACATGGGCCCTTTGCTTCATCACTGAGTAGAAACAAATAGAGCCCATGTTAAAAAAAAAAAATAGGGTAGAGCTTTATTCTCTAATAATTCCAGGTAATGTATGCGTACAGATCTTTATATTGAGTTATTTAGAGACTTTAAAAACAAACACACTTTAAAGAACCTTTATTTCCTTTTTAACTTTTATGTATTCAAAGAACCTTTATTTAACTTTTATGTATTTTTCCTAAAAATGAATTTTTCATATTAATCAACGATGATTGAATCAGCCTAAGTAAAAGCATTAGAAAAGAAATAAGTTCCGGTTGCTCCGGTAGTTTATGCGGACCATTACGTCTGCCAGCGAAAATAAGCCCCCCCCCCCCTACAGATAAGGTGAATACAGTGCCGGCGTTTCATTCTTTGCCGGTAACATATAATAAGAAAACAAAAATAATCTTATAGAAAAAAGAAATATCGTAAATTATAAAAAACCTTGTGAATGTGCTTTAGAATTGCTATACAATCTACATATTATTTTTCAATCACTTTTTTTTCCCTTCAAATTTTCTTGCCCAGAAGACTCGATTAAAGCTGTAAAAATGATTATCCCTAAAATTTTGTATATAGCTATAATAAGCTATGTTAATTTGATTTTAGTATTAAATCCTCGAATAAATATAGCAAAAACAACACAATCTAAATAATGTCAGATAAAAAGTTCACGTATTTATATTCTAAAAGCTTAGAAAATCATAAATAATTTGTAAAACGATTCAAATTTTCTTTTCAAAGCAGATTAAAATATAAAAAAAATTGCTTCTTGTAAAGAATATTGTTAAAAATTGTCTATTGCCTAGAAACTTCGAGATATTTTCTATTAATTAAACCTCTCCGAGCAATCACAAAACATTATTTCAATTTTTTTTACAGTCAGAGCTTGGTTGCTTAGCAACCTACTAAAATTAAGTATTCCTCTTTTGAATTAGTCTATGGGTTATCTTAAAATATTCATTTGCGGCGGCGACTTTTCTTGGCTGATTTTTGGACTATCGCCAAATATATAAACCTTTATTGCGACCCAGTTTTTTCACCATTTTGTCTACCCCCCCCCCCTATTTCAAGGGTCAGGATTCCAAATATGTAAAAAAATATATAAATGTTTATTCAGAAAAAGTACGTTTTTGTGTCTGATTTCGTAACTTAATTAATAGTTAGCACTAATTAATTTAGTCAGCATTAACATATTTGAAATCACCCCCAGGAACCATTAAGATTGATACTTAGTTCGTGAAAATCCGATCATTAGAACGAAAGTTATTCAGGGTGATATCATTTTTTTTTTTTTTGCAGATTGCACATAATGGTTTATTCAGATTCACAGGGAATTAAAAGTATGTCCGTAGAAGTTTCACTGTATATACATAAGAACTTTCAATAAAAGGAAGAAAATTTTATTGGTGCGCATATCTTAATTATATCTTGGGTAGATTTCCGTGTCTTGATCTGTGTGGCAGAATAATCGTCAAGCCTTGGCAACTTCCGGGCAGCGCATGCGAGAAATTCAAGAAAAAAGGAAGGGGGAAAAAAAAACATCACAGAAAGGAAACACCTCGAATCATAGTCACCCCTGGGAAAACATCTATGTGTTTTTCTTTTTTTAAATTGCAAGTTTAAAATCTATTAGGCACCTTGACAATTGTATTTGGCTTGACAGATCACGAAACTGAGATATCCATACATATATATATTTTTAAATATAGAGTTTAAGAATATTTTTTGAGTGCTTATTTTTTGTTCAAAAAATTCGCCACGCCCTCTGTTCTAGGCAAATATTTTTCATCAAATGTATGCTAATAAGATACACTAGAAGAAGTACACATCTTTCACCAAATTTCGACAAAGATTTTTATTAAGGGCTTACAAGTAAACACAAAAAAGTGAAAGAAATATAAATAAATAAAATGTTATTCATTTATAATTTAATTTATACATTCAATTGAAAAGAAAAAAAAATGTGCTTGCATGCTTTTATGAGAGATTTTCAACTGAGATTGAAGTTGAAAAGAAATAGAGGAGATCTTAGTTCAAAAAAAAAAAAAATTAATTCTTAACTAAGTTAGAAAAATACAAATTCAAAAGATACCTTTTCGTGCATCGGCGTGGAAAAAAATGCTAGTAATTCTTTCTATTCTCAATTTGAGAACAATAAAGAATAATGAAAATTGTGGTTTTCTTTTCTGGAAATTTTCCAAAGATTTTTTCTTTTCTTTAGAATTATATTCGAAGATATTTTTTCGTGCATCGGCGTGGAAAAAAAATGCTTATGATTTTTTCTATTCTCATTTGAGAACAATAATGAAAATTTGGTTTTCTTTTCGAAAGATTTTATATTTTCTTTAGAATTAATTATATTCAAAAGATTTTTTTTCGTGCATCGGAGTGGAAGAAAATGCTTATTCTCATTTGAGAACAATAATGAAAATTTGGTTTTCTTTTCGAAAGATTTTATATTTTCTTTAGAATTAAAGAATGCATCAAAAAGGCTTGTGATTTTTCTATTTTCATTTCAGAACAATAAAAAATAAAGGATAATGAAACATTATTATTATTTTTTTTTTTTGCAGTTATTACTACTGATTTCTACACAGTTTTTAAAATCCCAGAAAACGCGCATTTAGTAACCCTTTTTTGAAGAGGCCGATTTTCGTGATTTCGTCGTCGATCTTTTTTTTTTTCTTCTTCAATAGTTACTGCTACGGATTTCACTATTTTTGTTTTTAAATTTGATGATGACTTATAATTTGTGTTTTTCGCCAACCAAATTCGAGAATAGCTCTCATAATATCAGGATAGGATCCAAAAAAAAAATACACATTCAATTTAAAAAACTACATCATCATTATTATATGAAGTTGACGTTTTTTTTACTACTTTAAATTAGTAACATGTATATTTGTTAGTATTAGAAGTATCTCGCAGAAAAATATTAGGACTAGAGAGGTTTGTTGTAGTAAGTCTGAAAAAATTCTGTTACAGAGCTCTCAATTTTTCATACAATATCAGGATATTTTTGTATGTTTCATACAATATGAGGATAGGATTAAAAAAATATTACACATTCAGTTTAAAAAATTACATCATCATTATTATTTGAAGCTGACGTTTTTTTACTACTTTAAATTAGTAACATGTATATTTGTTAGCATTAAAAGCATCTCGCAGAAAAATATTAGGACTAGAGAGGTTTGTAGCAGAAAGTCTGAAAAAATTCTGTCACAGAGCTCTCAATTTTTCAATGAAAGTTTAGTTTATACCAATTCTAGAAAATATTGCACCTTATTCACCCTTTCTGTGATATTTTTGTATGTTTCATACAATTTCTTTTGCCAACTATATTATTTCATGACTAACAAGTTGTATGATATAAAATGTATCATTATTCGACAATCATTTTGGTTGATCTTGAAAAAATTGAAAATATTACCAAAGACAAAAAATGAAGACAATTAAATCACACACTTCACTATGATTATATTAACGTTTTAATTGCAAATACATATGAAATATTATTTTCTACGTAATTGACATCTACTACATAAGGCATAAGTTAATCCATTAAAACTTAGTTTGACATATTCACATAAATTTTGATTCCTCTAATCAAAGTCAGCTTTCATTTGTACAATTTTTTTTTATACAAAAATACTTGATACAAGTAATTGGTAGATTTTATACAAATGATACAAGATAAATTTTTGAAGAAAAAAGTTTTGATTCTTCCAATCGATAATTTTATCAAATGTTTAATATGATAAAAAATAAGAAATCAATTCATAAAAATATTAAAACTGCATTAAAATTTGCTGTTGATTTGCGTTCTCTAGCCCACGATGGATCATGTTATGGCTATTTAACATGACATGAACAAAATGGGATCCTAATAGTCATCTATCTAAGATTCCGTGGCAGAATTGTGGCGAGATTGTTGCAAATAGATTTTTCATTCTGCATAATTTTTCGAAAAATGCTTTTTTTCCTTTCTTTTTCTGCAGAATTTTTTTTTTAAAGATGTCTTTCTTGCGCCTTAGAGAGGAAAGAAATAATAACGATTTTTCTATTCTCATTCGGGATTTTTTTTTTTTAAAGTACGTAATAACTGGCTTTAGCTAGAATTTCAAATTAATAGTATGAGATAAAAAATTCAGAAATAGCGAAAGTTTGCTCTAGAAACGATTTTCTTTCTTTCTTCTTTAAAGAACACCATGTTTTACACACACTTATCTCTTTCTTAAAGAGTCCTATTCGCGGGATTCTTTATTTTGGAGTTACTGCACGGATTTTTAATTTTTGTAATGATTTACAAAATTCAAATGAGGAAATAATGAGCCTATTTTTCCGCCTACAAAATGCGAAAAAGCATCTATAATGTTAGAATTAATAAATATGTAACTTTCACAATTAAAATTTTTATTCTATACTTTCTTCTGTAAACTCAACGTTTCGGTTACTTTAAATTAGTAATTGTTACAATTAAAAGTATCTTGCAGAAAGATATTAATGCTAGGGAAGTTGGTCGCAGAAAGCCCGAAAAAATTCTGCCACAGGGATCTAAGACAGAGACAGGTCTATACATTTTAATTCCTGCAGTGGTTTCAATTGTTTGAAGAGTGGACACCAAAAGTACTAAAGAGTCAATTGAATATAATCCCATAGAAATAGATTATTGGGGAACATACTTTATTAAATATATTTCAACTTTCGTCGAAAATGGCTTATTTGCTAAATGTAACAACAGTACACGGGCCTATTTTGGACATTCCATAAGAACGGGCCTATTTTGGACATTCCATAAGAATTAAAAATAAAGTTCATAACAAAAATGGTTATCTATATATTTTTTGGTAGAAACACATCTAAAAATTGATAATAAAAAAAATAGCAACACAGGTAAAACAAATGTTTTTTTTTCTTTTAGTATATAAGGTCATTCAAGAAAGTTTATAAATAAAAAACTATATTCTAAGAAAATTAGTCCGATAAAATAAAATCATCGCCCCCCCCCCAAATTTTTTGGCCAAATTTGACTTTAAAAGATTGAAGACTTATTTCACAAATGTTCTTTATAGAAATATGGTAGGATAATAACAAGTAGATTGACCCGACTATATTTAAAGGCTATTTTGATATCAATTATAAATGTTATTTTCAGAGAGATGCTATTTGGGGGTATTTTTTAGAGATCACATAAACTGTTTCAATGAGAGCATCATCAGACAGTGACTGATCTCAAAAGTTCTCCTCCCTGGATATATGTAAGCATATACATACATGTTACGGTAAATTTGATTAATCCGATGATCATATATAATAACCAGTAATTATGCATAATCATCATTAAACTAAATTCAGTGACGCGACAGCCCACAGGGGGCCAATGCCTACTGAGCCCATCTCAGTTTTCTTGACCTTGAGCTCTGGGGTGCCGGAACAGATGTCCGGTTAGGTGGTCAGCCGAACGCGGAACCCCCAGTGTTTAGTTCCCAAGCATGCTTGGTACTCATTTTATCGACCCAGTGAAGGGATGAAAGGCTGAGTCAATCTCGTACGGCCCGAGGATCAAACCCAGAACCTGTGGCAGGAGAGACCACCGGGCGTTTCATCACTAAATTTGGTAAATATGATAAAAGTTCCTAACTTTACGAAAATTCGTTCAGTTAGTTTTCACTGTACGTGCAACTGTTGTACAAGTTCATGTAAATTGAAATTTTTCATTTCACAACACTTGTCAGTCCCTTATTCAAATTTCGCTCAGGGTAAATAAATGTATGCGACTTCAATTAACCATTTATTGATTCTTTTTTACTTATTATATTGTAATTCGTGATAATAAAATAAATAATAAAACATCGTGAAATAAATCGTAATAATAAAATATTGTAATTCGTGGTCTTTTAGTGTCCCACGAAAAAAATATCTTTCTGAGTAGTAACTACCAAAAAAAAAAAAACTGCATTCTATTCTACTGGCCAGCCATGATATTAATCACATTTACCATTACGAGTTGGGAATTATGCAAACAAACCGGTTAATTGGATACATTTTCAAAAATTTATCATATTTACCAAATTTAGTGGTGATCATGCATAATTACTGGTTATCATATATGATCACCGGATTAATCAAATATACCGTAACATATATATATATATACATCACAAAATGGCAATCAAGAATTTGATTAATTGTAAATTTAATTACACGAATATCGAGTGAAAAATTGCAATGTTGGAAAGGTCTCTTCATTTATTAAATGTGATCAGATAACAAATAGTTTTAAGATGACATTTATGTATCAGCGGTATCTATATGAAGGGTATCTGCTACATTTTAGATTTTCAAATTCATGACTTAAAGAAGTAACTATTTTCTCCCGATAAAAACAGAAAAATAAATTTAAAAAAGCATCATAATAACATTAATTGAAATGATAGGTATAACCAAAACTGTTATACTCAGCATCTTCATATTTATAGATTTTAAATTTAAAAGAAAAAGAGTTAAAAAAAAAAAAGAGTTGAAGCAATAAAATAGCTCAAAAAATACAAAAGTCAATAATTTTTTCCTTTTTTTTTGCTGCAGAATTACAGATACTTTTTTTGGTTGATCAGAAAGGAAAGAAATACTCTTGATTTCTCTGTTCTCATTTCCAAATAAAAATTATTTGACAATGACTGGCTAGCTTCTGCTACAATTTTAAATTGATAAAATAAAAATACAAATAAATAATAACAAAATTCTGAAATCACAGAAGTTTAAAAGATAATTCGCTCCAGAAATGTTTTTTCTTTCATTTTTTTGAAAGAACACCTTAATTTTTAAAGAACATGATAGAAACATTTTACATTTTAATAAAATATGACTGTGAGTGGGGATTTTGTTACAAATTCAGATATTCGGAACATCGTAAAATTGGGGGGTGGGGGTAAATTCCATTTTAAAAAAATTTAATTTTCAGTGACCTAAATCCATGACTTTCCATGATTTTTTTTCCAAAAAAATAGTTAAAATCATGACAAATTTTGTTCAGTACCGAAATTCATGACTTTCCAGTTGGGGAGATACCCTGTACACGTTATAAAATACGAAAGAATCGTTATAAATGAACGGAGATTATATACGCTGAACATAGAGTATTAATTTCAACAAATACAGAGGGGGAAAAAAGACATTTTGCAGCTCTCAGTAATAGAAATTTAGCGTTACAAAAACACTGTGCTTTGGTTGTGCATTCTGCAAAGCAAGTAAACTGAAAGTATAAAAAAGGTCAGTCAGATAAAATTTTATGTTGAATGTAAAAAAGGGAAAGAACATAGCCATTAGTTTACAAAATATATCTTCGCATTAGAGTAATCAAATTAACTTGTAAAGATTGGTTTTTAACATGAACTTTGGATGTTTTAAATTAATAGTTAAAAATCTTCACAATTAGGCCCTTAGTTGTAGCAAATATTTTTTTATATTGTTTAAATATTTTTAAATAAGGTCAAACTGATAAAAATTCAAAATAAAAAAGTGTAACTTTTAAATAACTAGCAGTAATGTTTTTTTTTCTTTTTAAAAAAAATCGTGTATACAGTTAATGATTGAATTTTTATTTACAAAGATTCAATCAGCTTAGTTTAATAGGTTTTCATGTAGGCTAGTTAAATAAAACTACCCTATTACATAACTTTATATATATATGATTAAGCATACCCTTGTTTGTTTATGACATTATGTTCTTTAAACCTTTTTTTTTTAAGTATGGTGGTGAGCCACAATTGTTTAGTTAGGGTAGTAATAAGTTAATAATAGTTTGGGCTGCATAATGTTATTTAATTTTTCAGCATATCTCTGGGACTAATAGTACAATGACAAAATTGTAAGATAGAATTTACAAATTCATATTCTTCAAAAATATTTTTTAATAAATTTAGTTAGAGACAAAAAATTTTAATTGTCAAGTACAAAAAGACAAGGTTGGTAAATACTAAAAAAAAATGTTTTTTTCCTTCATTATATGCAGTTTTACAACCCATTAAGTGTTTATAAGTTCATTTTTTAAAAAAAGTCATATATTTAATATAAAATTGTGGTAAATATTTAAAAAAAAAAAAAATGAAGCCCATACATTGTAAAGGAGTATTTAGTTAGTTAATTTGAAACTTACATAGTTATTTCAAAATAAATTATAAAAGGCAAAGCCATAGATGAATTCTTTGAGGCATATTTTTCATACTTTTTTCATTATTTTGTAATAATTTAGGTCAAAATAAGTGAAAAATATATTTAAGCATTTTAATAATGTATGGTTATGAAATACAGCAAGAGGTACCACTGTTCTTTTTTTTTTTCTTTTGTGTTAAAGGTGAAACCTTCCAAATAACAATTTTTAAAATTTGTAGTTACTTAGATCTAACAGAAACAATGAAATTTCTTTAATATACAAAATGAATTATTGATAAATTATTTTATATAAATAAATTTTCAAAATATTTTTTATGAATTTTATATTTTAACATAATTATAATTTTGATTAATTGAACAGATTTTTTTTAGTAAATATTAGACTGTTTTTTTATAATAAAAAAATACCAAAATATATTTTTGCTTGTAATTAGAGTCCTAGAAAAAAAAATATGCATAGAAGGTACTAATGATGTTATCACATTAAATTTAGAAGCACAAGGAATGAAAAAGAGTTATAAAAATCCTAAATTATTAACAAAGATTATGTAGCAAAGTAATCAGTACAAAGATTCTAAATTCTAATATATGAACATACAAAAGTTGCTATCATATAAAACAGTTCATATCTTAATGCAATGTATTAACAATATACAAAGGACATTAAAGTGCCATACAAAAGAAATATGGAATGTGGAAGTTCAAATGAAAAGTATTCAGTGAAAAAGCATTTTATGATGTTTTTTAAAAATCCAAAAACAAAATGTTAACATGTTTAATGTCCTCTTAAATTTAGAGGTACCATATCTATATATGAAAAAGTTTGTTTTCAAGCGTTACTTTTACATGTGTTTATAATATAGCAAATTTCATTGCTGTCACTACTTAATCACTATTAAGGTAAAAATAAGTAGAGTAATACTAAATAATAAAATCTTTGTTTTACATAATATTTTTTAAAAATATTTAAAAAATATATATTTACAAGTATTTCGATATCTTAATTTATTTTTGTAGCAGGGTGATTTTCCACTCGCAAAACAATTTCTAAATCAAAAAATAATTTTTATAATTAATTTTGAAAGTAAATGTGAAAAACAAAATAAATGCATAATTAATTATTTTCTTACTGCTTACAATACAATCAGTACATGGATCAGCAAAACTCGTAAATAAGAGTAATTCTTGAACTTAATTTTCGTCTTATTTTCCTATTTCTGAAATTTTTTTTTTTTTTAAAAAGAAAAAAATATTTAAGTGTCTCATGAACTTCATTATTATTAACAGAATAAATACACTTCTTAACAAAACCATAAAAACAATCATAAATAGAATATAACATATCATTCTGTTCAGGTAAAAATTAAAAGACATTGACACTGAGAAAATATTTCGTAAGAAAATTTTATATTATTGTCATATTATCACAATGCTTGTGACATGACTTGCATTAGTTCATTAATTATTAATCTATTAAAGTTTTTATTTTAAATCCTTATTGTAAAAGCAGTGTATTTTATTTACAGATAAATAACAAAAATAACGGTGAAAAATCATAGATGTTTTGATTAAAATTGCAATCTGCAGGTTTGTTTCATTTATTTTTTCAATATTTAATTAAATGTTACAAACAATGCTGCAATCTTTTTTATGGCATAGAGTTCATAAAATGAAAAATGAGAATTTTATTCAAAAATATTAATAAGATACAAAACCACACATTAAAAAATATTGAAATAAAAAACATGAGATCATAAAAAAAAAAGAATATTCAAACTTAACTAAAAAAATTGCAGATTTTTATCAATTAAGTCAAAGTTTAGTTATATGCAGGGTATCTGCTACATTTTAGATTTTTAAATTCATGACTTTTTATGACTTTCCACGAATTTTTCATGAGTTAACAAAGTTACTATTATCTCTGACAAGAACACAACAATAAATTTAAAAAAGCATTACAATAACTTAGGTATAACCAAACTTCGACCATGACTTTCCAAGATTTTTTTAAAAAACTAGTTAAAATCATGACAGATTTTGTTCAATACCAAAATTTATAACTTTCCAGGTGCGCAGATACCCCATATACGTTAAAACATAGGTGGTTTCAAAATTTTTTTCTGATCTCATCTTTTATCTTTCAGGCCATTGTACTACAACACTTATAGTGCAACCTTCAATTATTTGAAGTAAGAGAGAAACATAATTAAAATCCTCCAGCTTCTCCGCCCACTTTCATAAATACCATGTAAGTAACATTTCCTTTCAGCAGAAATGGTTAACACTAACCAATAGTAGGATAAAAAGGAAAAATAACTCCTAAAAATGAAATAGCTGATTTGATAAACTAGACTAGTCTTTCTTATAATGAAGGTCTTACGTACTAAATCATTAAATAAGAGTACTAAATCATTAAGTAAGTGATACATTGTTATAACTTAAAAGATCTAAGTTATTACTTTAAGTTGCAAAATTTATTAAATAAAAAAGATTTGAGTAAAATACATTTTGCAATGTAAAATTCATACAGTAAAATGTATTTAAAAAAATGATCAAATTTCCCTTTTGAAAAGAAAATTTTTGAATTTACGGAAAAAATTAGCAAAACATCATTAAATTATTATAGGAACTACTCAGATATCTTACATCCTAAAAACTCAAATTTTGTGGAAGCATTGGAAAACAATGTTAATTACTTTAGCAAGAGCTAATTTCTCATTTAAAATGAAGATTTACAGGGATAATTAATTACTATTTCTTTTGCACATAGAAATAGCATAAAATAAGATTTCGCAAAACACTCAACCATAGTTAACATTATCAATCATACAATAAAAAGAAAATCTACTGTATAGGTACATATATTTACAACTTTGCTAGCTACAGATGGTGGGGAGAACCTGCTCATTAATTGCATAGCACCTATGAACATTACATAGCAGAACATTTTACATAGCTTTTTTTTTTTTTTACATGACTACCTGAAAATAATCATTCCTTAGATTTCTCTCTATTGAATGCAAGAATTTCATAGTTGCAGTTGATTATTAAATCTTTTTAGTGTAATTTAGCAGTTTCATTAAATAATTCTTATTTCTTAAATCATGTTTAATGTGTTATGAAAATAAAGTAAATAAATAACTACATAGCTGCCAACATAGATAGGAAAAAAATCCAGTAGATTTTATGAAAGAATATAAATTTCATGATAAATGCTGCATAATGTACTAAATATTTTACAAGTAGGGAGTTTCAGAGATTTTTATAGTCATCAAAATAGAAAAACTGCAATATTTTATAGTTATGATTGGCTTTAAACATACTTGAAATGTTATGTTTTACGTTTACTCATAATTTTGAATATTAATAAGCATTTCATTTATCAAACATAGTTAAAAGATTTTTTTTAAATTAATTTAAAAAGAATACTGCGAGTAAAAATAAACTGAACATTTTAGAAAAAAAAAAGCTTTGAACTGATTTCTAGAATGTATTAGTAATACTTTTTAACTATTCAAGCAAGTAATAATCTGCACAAAAAATTAATTTCAAAAGGGATTTTTTTAAGGAAACTTACTCAATTTTAGGAAATCGTCTAAAATGTACAAAAACCAGGAGAATTTTAAATAAACCAGTAGACCAGAAGAAACTGGGAAAATCCAGTAGTCTACTGGAAAATCTAGTACAGTTGGTAGCTATGTAACTATAACCATAGTAACCCTTATTCCTGATGCCAGTATATCTAAAGTAAAAAAGTTAAGGGGTCTTCATACCGACTGCCAAGACCTGTTGCAACAACCAGAGATTGCTGTCTTTCTGGCTAAGAGAATTGGATGCTCAATCATTTATATTTCTGTTCTTAAAGAGCGGTGAAAAGATTATAACATTTACATCTTTCAGAACATAGTAACTTATTTTTATAAAAAATTATTAGGTAATATTTGATATATAATTTTGATACACCCATTAAAAACGTTTTTATTATAAATATGCATTTTAAATGTTCTATTTTCAATAAAGCTTTGTTATAAATTTTTTTTAAATGTAATACATAAAATATAAAAATTTAAAATATATGTTGATTGGTATTTACAAAGAAACAGTGTTGTTATCTTTATAAATTTCATTTTATTTACTAAAATAAATTTTTAAATTAGAATTAATCTCATTGGGTCATCTATTTTTGTGCGTTAATTATGAAAAATACATTGACACTTTTTAAAATTCTCTAATTGTATTTTGAATATCTAAATGTCTGCACTCGGTTTGCCTTGAAACTGTGGGGCTGTAGATTGTGCACTGCCTGCTTCTTCTGGTAGTTACTGCCAAATACGAATCTTCAATGGCAACTTTCCATCATCTTGGAATCATTGCCAAAGACTTACATTCCAGATAATTTTATCATCCATATACAACCTCTACGCCATAACAGAATCTTTGTTCTCTGCCTTTTATACCCCTCTCTTACACTCTCCTTACTATCAGCGTCATCTCGATAAATTTGCATATTATAATAGGAGAAATTTTTACCTTAGAGTTGAATTTTTGTGTGAATTGGACATGATTTTAATTCTCTGCTATGCTATAGGCTTCATGTACTTAGTATTGGGAATTGAGACACTACAATTTATCTTGCCGGAATTTTGACTAGGAGTGTCATGGAATATAACTACCCGGTCATGTGATGCCCTGTTAAAAACGACTATGCCATTCAGCAGGAAGAGGCAAAGCATATTTAAAACATAATTTGTAAACAATTTTACACATAAGTAAGGCATAAGTGAAAAACACAGACTCAATCTCATAAAAATTGAATTGAATAAAGGGTTATTAAAAGACTTTTAAAATCATATGAAGGTTCTGCAAATGCAGGGAATTCTGTAGTGTAAAAAAAAAACCATATTGAGGTATATGGAAATAAAATCTTCTATATAAAATGTAAAGTTGCAAATCTAGTATATTAATAATTCTCTAAATATTGCACATAAGGATGCTTTGAATAAAATATTTTTCCTAACAAGACTTTCGATAAAATAATTTCTGTATTTTTCTCTTAACTTTTTTCAACTAAATTATTTGAAATACCATTCATGAATTCTTTTTTTTTAATAAAATAAAAATGCATGCTTTATATGAAAAAAAAAATCTATTAAGAGAAAACAAAATACACTTAAAATTCAAAATTTCAATGAAAAGATTAGTTCATAAAGCAATAAAAATGCGAGCATGAAATTAAAAAATAAATAAATAACTTATTAAAAATTACTGATACAATATTTTATAGAAATGTGACACAATTTATGAGAGATCGAATTATGTAATTAAATAATATAAATATAAAATATAATAGAATAAAATATAAAAAATATAATCTAAATATGAAAAAAAAATAATAAAATGAACTATAAAACAAAAACGAGATATAGAATAAAAGTGTGTTTGCTCTTATGGGGTTGCTCAGGTGGAGCTAGCCAGGAAACGGGTCTGTTGTCAAAATACGGACAGAAGGCAACTAAGAAGAAAAATCCTGTTTTGCCTCACTGCTGAATACGGTATGAAGCCTCTTTCACAAATGGATTTTTTTTCTTTATTCAAATATTATTTCAAAATCTGAATGCAACCATTATTGATTTACATGGGGAAAAAGTCCCAGCAAGTTTCGAAAAAGCTTTGATAGATTTTCTTGAATGATTATTTAATGAATTTTTGTGAGGAAAATAAGAAGTAAAAAAAAAAAAAAAAAAAAAATACATATATCAGAGCTGCATTTGAGTAAAAAAAGAGCTGCATCTAAATTATAGGAAAAATTCCGAAACATGAATTTTTTTTTTTTTTTTCCACAGGCGTCCCTGAAAAAAAATCCAAAATACGAGTTTATAGCTGCCAACATGGATAGGAAAAAAATCCAGTAGATTTTACGAAATAATATAAATTTCATGATAATTGTTGCAAAATATACTAAACATTTTACACATAGGAAATTTTAGGGATTTTTTGAGGCATCAAAATAGAAAAACTGCAATATGATTATTCACCAGATATGATTTCACATTAAATGAACTTGAAATTTTATACATTGTGATTATTCATAATTTTGAATAGTAATAGGCATTTAATTCATCAAAGTTAACTGAATTTTATAAACGAGGTTCGTTTCATTATGTATTAGTGACACTCATTTAAAATATTCAAGCAAGCAATAATCTGCAAAAAAAAAAATCTATTTCAATAGGGATTTTTCTAAAATGTACAAAAACTAGGAGAATTTTTACCAAACCAGTAGAACTGGCAAAATCCAGTAGTCTACTGGAAAATTCAGTAGATTTGGCAGCTATGTGAGTTGAATAATATTAAAACAAAATTGGCCCCCGAAAAATATTTTCAGCGTGTAAGAAGGCGAAAAATTTACGAAGCTTGCACAATAGATAGTTTAAGATTATTTGCTAGATGAGAAACATCTACTACGCTGTCTACCATTTCTTGAACGGCGACTACAGACGGAAAGTCTGCGGCTGCTTTCTTTGTACTTACTACTAAAGTTTTGAGAGAGTCACATAGGCTATTTGAATTTTGCATAACTTGCGTCTTGAGCTCGGAGTTACTTAAGTTGCGGTGCACAGTATCACCAATGTAGACAAGTTTGTGCGCACCTATAATAATAAACTTGCTATGTCCTACGAATACTTTGGGAGGTTGGTTATTCTTAATAGTCATTAGAAAGGCATCAATGGCTTTAGTTAAATGCGTGATATGTGTTTCTAGCTGCACACTGTAAAATGACAATAACTGCACATCCTTCGGATCTAGGGGAGAGACTTTATCTAGGACCACCTCTGTGTGGCTGACAACGAGAACCTCAGACTGTTTGACAAGCTCATCAAAATTCTGAGACATCTCCTTGGATAGGGTCGCTTTTATGGATTCGTTTTCCTTCTCCACAGTTTCTTTGGATTCCAGATTTACGTAATCATATTCATTGAAATATTCTCCGCTTAACTGAGACTTCAGGGCGTTGTTTTGAGGAGTTGGCGGTAGAGGCCTTTGTTGCAATTTGGTGCCTGGCTTTGCAGAAATGGGTGGCTTGGCTTTTATGTTGGGTTTAGGTGCTACAGGTGGTTTAGATTTCTCACAAGTACTTTGTTCACTTTTAAACAAAAGTGTAGAATTTCCCTGAATGAGAGAAGTGACTTGTCGGACATCTTCAACGAGGTTTCGAGCGCAGGAGACCAGCATGTCCAGCTCGTCTGGAGTGTATGATTCCTCTGAATAGGAAAGATTCGATGCAATCCATCCTTTATCATCCAATGCTTGAACACAAGTTTTTATGGTTGTGCAAGATTCTTTGATTGGGCTCACCAGTTTATTTAATTTGAAGCAAAGAGACTTATCAGCAGCGTGGGCAGAATTTGCTAAAGCACCCTGGAAAAAATTGAACAAATCTACTATAGAGCTTTGGAGTTTGTGACAGGTGACTTGGATCTCGGGTAATTTATTATTCATGTTTTCATATTTTCGCCAAGTTGTACTCACAAAGCTGAAAAGCTTCGAAATCGAGCTTTGAACTTCTTGATGATGTTTCATGAGGAGTTCCACAGCCGATTCACGATCCAATAGCATTTCTGCACATTCTGGAACGATGCTTACAAATTCTTTCTCTTCAGAAGGTTTATTTGCAGCGACAGTAATCTGACAACAAGAATCAACAACATCTGTCTTGGGTACAGGGCACGTGTCTCGCATTGCTTGAGGTGGTATGTCGTATACACCATCAAGGACAACTGGGGTTTTCATTTGTTTTGGGTCAATTATTTGTGCAGGCATATTATTTGACGGTACATCATAGGTCTCTTGTGATAAAGAACTTTGATGAGGCAAACGGAGCACAGGTTGCGGCTCAGGGGGAATATCGTACACGTCATTCGGATGCTGCTCCAGACTGGATCTGTTTGATCCTCCACCCACACTTGAAAGCGACAAAGTCTCTATACTGGAATGACTCCCAGAGGGTGACCGGAAAGACGAGCTGCCCGATGTCGAGTTGCTGGAGCGACTGAATGCCCTCCCATCATACAATGATGGGCTGTTTTTACAAAGAGAAGGGGGAACATCATAATTGTCGGATATAGTTATAATATGAGAAGGTTGCAAATCTTTATCTGAAGGCTTGGGAACATCGTAAGTGCTAATTTGATCCGAGATTGGATCGTTTGCTACAACAGGTTCGTTAGCAGAAACAGGCACATTTGTTTTGGGTGAATCATAAACAGTCGGAATGGGTGGTGGTCTTACATTATGAGGCCTTGGTTCATCATATGCTTCATTTAAAATTGGTTTTGAGCTCAGAGGAATGTCGTAGCTTCCTAGAAAAAGCAAATAAGTAATTTATTAGAATATAATGAAATCCTAACAATGAGTTGAAGATAACAAGTGTTCATCATTTGTTATCACTGACTAAAAAAAATTCAAAACATAAAATTTGTTTAGACCCCTGTAGCAGAATTTTTTCGAGCTATCTGCAACAAAACTCTCTATTACTAATATCTTTCTGCAAGATACTTGTAATAATAACAAACATATATGTTACTAATTTAAAATAACAAAAGCGCTGTGTTTCGGATTAAAAACTATGGAGAAATCAATAGCAATAACTGCCAAAACTTCAATAGAATTATTGCCTTAAAAAGTAAATACTCCAATGGATGATTCAAATTTTCCATATTGTTTGAAATATATCGGGATACTAAAAATCCACGTGAAAATCAATATCAATAACTGCCAAAAATACAATCGAAGCATTACATCACTTTACGATACTATCGTCGGAAATTGAGCACGCCAAAAAGTGATTATCTAAATGTAGAATTCAAATATTACGTGTAAATTTCTGTAGAAAAGAAAAGTATTTTTTTTTTTTCAAAAGAAAAATCTTTCTGCAAGAACTCTGTAACGTTCTGTCGCCGTGATTCTGTAACGGGGGTTTTGACAAAAGAAACAATACAAAATTAAGGTTGATTTTTGAAAAACATTTTAAATTAAGCCAGTAAAGAAAGAAGTTTTTAACGGACGAGTTGTCTAGTTTCAACATTAATACTTAAGAAACATATATTTAAAAATTTAAAGAAACGAAATTAAACTATTATAAAATTATATTAAAATTATAATAAAATTACTGCAATAAATATTTAGAAAGACAAGTTTAAAAAAAAAAAATTATGGGTAACATAAGCTGAAGGATAATAACCTGAAGGAAATTAATGGTACAAGATTTTTTTCTAAGATGGTTTTCTTCATGATATATATATATATATATATATATATATATATATATATATATATATATATATATATATATATATATATATATATATATATATATGCAGAGTGTGACTTGCCTTGTGTTTTATATCAAACTACCATATTTTCCTTTGAGTAGAGGGTTTGCTTTTACCCCTTATAGTTCAAGGGACTGAAGGTCGAACAAAGAAAGTCAGAGACATTTGCTGATTTTCTAGGAGTCTTTATAAATGGATCCTTTCCATAGCAGAGTTTATATATATATATATATATATATATATATATATATATATATATATATATATATTTAACAAACACATAACATAAAATAGTATTAACATAAAATTAACAAAAGGCAAAAACATTTTCAAAGATTTTGCATGATCGTGCTAAAATATTAAGTTTCCGACAAAGAACTCTCTTACTTATATTAGCCACCATAAAAACAATTTATGCACAGTTTAAAATACATTCAAAATTGAGTTGCTAATTCTATTTTTTAAATTAATAGTTACTTTATTAAAAAAATTTTTAAAAATTAGTTTTAATTCAAAATTACAGTAAAACTTAAAAAAGCTATTAGATGTATTTTTTTGATTTATATAAAGGTTATTTATAAAAAGTATATTCAAGAAAAACATTAACAAGATTAATATTATTGATCATACTTAATTTATAAAGCTATGTAAAGAATTAAGTTAATAATTAACTCAATTCATATTATTAATGTAAATTAGAGAATGGTCCCTATTAAATTTGTAGCTTAGTTCAGTACTTCTTTAACGAAATGATTAAAAAAATTTTTAATAATTTTGAAATGTCAGTACAGTGTGTATTGAAGTTAAACATTTTTGTCAGAAGTAAATTATTATATGATCCATACATTGATAATAGTTAACAAATCTGAGTTTATTAAATTTTTTGTTTCAAATGTTTTTAAATCTAACCGTTAAGAGTAAAATGGAATGACAAACACTGTGTTTGCTAAATGTTAAAATAGTGAATTCATTTTATACCTTTTACCTACTGAGTTTTTTCATTGAACAACTTACGAGCACTGAAAATTTTAAAAATAATAATACAATAACAAAGAGTAACAATTAAAAAAAGTAATAAACTAATAAAGAACAAAAAAAAGCTTAAAACATTTTATGCAATTTGTGGTCAGTTCCTCAAGTAAAATATCCTAACATTAAAAATCTGAATTATTTCATCTTTATTAAATTAAATGAATAAAAGGGCAATTTTGAGGTGATGGAAGCTCTTTGATTGTTGACTGCTCTGGACCCACACGAAAATACATAATTAGTCGAGTGCAATGATTATGGTAGAGACATATAAATAGAACAGAGCAAGAACGTCATTAGCTCGACAGTGACAAAAAAGATTCACAATCACAACGCTTGAATACGCCATCAGGAGAGAAGACGGTTTGCATGTCTTAACCCATCCCTCTCCTTCGTTGTGTAGGAATGTGCTACAATATTTCCCCCATACCTAATATTTTTCGTATTTAATTGCCAAAACCATTTTTCTAAATTTCTACGACGCTTTCTTTTAGAACTATGTTCAATGTAGTTTTCAGTTCTATATAGTTTCTTACCTTAAAAGTTTTTCATTTATTTGAAAATAAAGACAGAAACTAACGTACTTCCTTCTTCTATGACTCTCTAATGGTGAAAGCATGCGAAATGTTGCCATGGGAAGATAATTCTGTTCTATGCCACCTGTAGCCTATTTCGATTGCCAATAGTGTTTCACCAGCAAGAAAAATAAAAAATTTTTAAAGAAAAAAAAATTGGCAATGTAGATAGTCTCCACAATCAGCGAAAATTCGAGAAATTTATTGGTTCGATTTCAGAAGGCGGAAGCCTGAAATCGAGAATCTCTACGCAATTCAAGACGAAAATTGTCATGTTAAAGAAAAAAAGTCTCGTTTTGGAAAAGGGAAAATTCAGCACTGTTAAGGGCTTTTAAAAAATGCTACACACACTGAATAAATACTAACTACAATTATAATCTTAAAAGATAATACTTATATTTTGTTTCATTGAAATCAATGAGTTCAAATTGTAATAAATCCAAAAAGACATTAAATGGGCTTTATGGGACATGTATAAACTTACATGAAAGTGATAGTCATAAAATTTTGTAAAATAATATATAAATTACATGAATTGTTTAAAGCTTTTATATTCTTGAATTAAAATAGCATTTTTGAAAAATTATAGGGGATGTTTTAAAAAATAATTGTTTATATAAATTAAAAATAAAATTTGGTGACATCAACAGAGGTAACTGACCTGAAGGGCTGTAGCGTGGAATTGGAGTCTTTTCGGTTAATTTCGTTCCAGGAGGAACATCGTATAAGTAAACACCGCCAATCTTTTGTGGGGTAATAACCTTAAAAAGAAACAAAACATTACTATAAAATAAAAGCAGCTTTGGTTAGCATCCCTACAAAATAAAATGTTATCAACTAAAACACATTTTTTTAAAACCATTACAGCTGTAATTAATTTGAAGAAACACTTTTAAATGCCCAGAAAATTTCTGAAACCTTTCAGAAATTTTCCCAAGCATTTTTACTATTTGGCAAATTTTGCTAGAATGTTTACGCATTTTCTCTTTGAAGTAACATTTACTATATTTGTATTTACTTTATTAGTGTTCACTTTTTAAATTCAACAAATAAAGATATTTTAAAAATAGTTTTAGCAAATTATAATATAAATAAATAAAGTAGCTCGGTAAGTTCAGTAAGCTCTTTATTTTCAATTTTTAATTATTTTTCTTAAAATCTTTAACTACTGAAACTATATTTTCATTGTAAAGCACGATTCTCAGAATACATGATTTACGTCTATCCAGTTTTCGACGAGAATTGCTGATTAGACCATAAATTATTTGTTATTTGATTCATGAGAGAGTAAAAAATTGTGTTCATCTCAGTTGCGAATAATTTCTATCCTATTTTTTGTTTATATTTATTTATTAAATCATTCATTATTTATAGACTAAAATAAATCAATTAATAGCCTTTTGTGTATAAATATTACTAGACTAGAGGGTTCACAGTGGTTAGTGCTCCACAATGTGGTCAGTTTCGCACACAGGCAGCTTTTATTCCTCAGAGAAACTGGTACCCATTGATCTGAAGCTGGATGGGCATCAAAGCCGCCATTGGATCTTCACAATACTTTAATGCTTTACCCATTCACCAATCGCAGCTGATTGACTAAATAATTTAATATAAAGTCAAGTAATATACTGGAGAAAAAATTAATATATTGCAACATTGAAAATATTAGCAACAAAATATTTTTTGCAATTTAAATTAACGAATTACATACTTTCTTATAACTCAGTCTCAGAGAGCCGTGGTGGCTCAGAGGATAGAGCGTTCACCTTCTAATGAGGTGAACCGGGTTCGAATCCCAGCAATGACTGGTCGATAGGAATTCCGCATCCGGCTTGCACCAACTACAGTGCTGATGTAAAATATCATCAGTGATAGACAGATCATGGGTTAGAGTCCCCTTGCCATAAGGCTAACTGTGAGAGGTTTTCCTCTCCACGTAATGTGAATGTGGGTTAATTCCATCAAAAAGTTCTCCACAAAGGTGAATTTCTCCCAATACTGATCCAGGAGTTCCCTTGTCTTCCGGATTGGGTTGAACATAAGTAGTCGTAAACCCAAAATTGGGTAGGCTGTTCAACAACAGTTATAAAATAAAATTGGGTCTCAGAATTTCATTCAGCAAAATGCGAATTTCACCCTCCCAAAAATATAAATTAGCAGCAGTTATCAATGAATTGATTGCTCAATCAAACAACAAAATTGGTCAAATATAATTATTACAAACAGGAAATGTAATTTATCCATATTATCTTACAATTACCATTTAAAGAAGTTATTTTTTGCTTTTTAAAACTATTCTTTCCTTCAAATAGTCCTCATTACTAAGAGCAGAAGTTCTTTAATATTTAGTAAAACATGACTTCTTATTTCAAAGTTTCTCTTTTTTTTTTTAATCGTCATTGACTGATTTTGCCTCAATGCTTATTCAATTCTACGTTTAAAGAAAGCTGTTTTATGTAATGACGCATAAAACAGCACATGTTTTGAAATACATTGGAAGAGTTCAGGGTGCGTAGCCAAAATTTTTAACAAGAAATAAGCACCTTTTAAGTACTATATACATTAACAAAATACAAAATAATTTTCAAAGACTTAAAAGGATCATGATAACTAGTTTCTCACAAAGAATTTTCTTGATTATATTAGCCATTATAAAATAATCAACAGATTTTTTGGTTCAATATCAGAGGGTGGAAAATGAAGACTGAAATTGAGAATATCTTGCAAAATGCAGCAGAGTTGCACATGAGAGTGCAAGAATCTCACTGAACTCAGCTCAGTAGACGGCAACTAGCAAGTATTTCCTCAAACATGAAAAATGATTGGCGATTTCATATGCTAAGGACCGACGGAGCATCGCAATTGATTGTGAAATGTTGAATAGAACAATGTGAAAAGCACGCTTTTACATAATGCATTGCGAAAATCGACATTCCCCTTTCGAAAATCTCATTTTGGAAAAGCGAAAATTATGCACATTTAAAAAACGAAAATAAGCAACTTCAAGCACTTCTTAAAAATGCTATGCACCATGGAGTTTAATGAAAGGGCTCAATGGTTATGAAGATCTATGGCCCAGACTAAAGATCTCTCTGAAGTAAAGGTGTGCTGACCCACCTTTTCATGAATGCTGTGAAAAATCAGCTTTAGAAATGCTTAGTTGTTTATTAAGTTTTTCTTATGAATTTTGTGTCAGGTACTACTAAATCCAACCACTCTATAGATATAAATAGGAGAACATATTTCATTTCCCTTTTAGCAGTCAACTTTTAATATTTGAATAAATAAATTTGGTGTTTAAATTGTAATGCTGAATGCTAACAGTATAACAAAAATACCTTATTGGGATTTGATGCCCAGCTTCTACGCAGAGAAAGTGAATTATCTGTGCCAAGTCCTGTTGAGTCATACATGCCAGGTAGTAACCTGAGTCGATTTCCAGGCACAATCCCCTGCCTTCCACGTAGGGAACACAGCCACCATCCTTCCAAGCTGTTGGTGTTCTGTTCTAAGACGGTGAGGATATCACCTTTTCGGAATGCAAGCTCATCTGGAGCTTCAGCCACATTGTCATAAAGAGCTTTTGCAAGACAGTTCTGGAAAAGAATAACAAAACAATGTGAAATTATTATAAAAAATACAAAATTAATATAAATAAAAATAAAACAAAATAAAATCAACAAAAAAGTTGTGATCGCCTTATTACGATCACTGGTTACCCATTGATCAAGTACTTTTTTTTCTGGATTGACTCAGTTAAACGCCACAACATTTCAAATCATGGGTTGCGACAACTGTCTCAATTCATGGTTATTGTCGGATTTGTATTCATATTCTGCATATGTACGTGTTTTAAGACGTCACAAAATACTTTTCATTCTTCAACATTCATATTTATATTGAAATCACTGTCAAGCCAGTCATTAAATGTTAATTACAAAAAGAATATAAAAATACATTAAATTATAATTATATAAAAACATTAAAAATGCCTGCTAGTGAAAATGAAAAGAAAAACAGCAGGGGTCGCCGTAGCAATGTATGCACACTGTTTACTATTACTCTTGAACACAGTTGAAAAGTGTGTGGACTCCATCAAATCCAAAACAAGACCCATTTTGTCAATGGGTAATAAATGATGAGAAAAAAATCCCTCTTTTTGTCTGCTTTAAAAGTATTAAGGAGACGTACTATGATACTGAATAAAAAATACTTCCAAAGTCAAAATACTACAAGTGGATCATTCCTCAGAGAGGGCAAATTTACGGCATGCATGCCACTAGGTAGCACATGGCAGGTACTTCGGTGACACACAACAGGTTCAATATAAATTACTTATACCCACAATTATTAAAAACAATATTAACAACGTTAGCACTTGAAAAGTACTAGACACAAATCCCGTTGTAGCGAAAATTTCAATGTAACGAATATTTTCCGAATACCCATAGAAACAGTGAATTTAAAATACCAATATTACGAAATTGGTAATCCGATTTAACGAGGGTGAAAAATAAGCAACTATTCTCATTTTCTCTCAGGATGAAAACAATTTTCCATTCTTCAAAAGTAGACAATAATCTCAGAAATTCAAATATTTTTTGCATCTTCAAAATAAAAAGTTTCAGATATGAATGGGACATGTCAAAAAAAAAAAAAAAAAAAAAAAAAAAAAAAAAAGACCCAACCCATGATTATGTTTGAAGAAGTAAAAATACACTTTCCAAAAGAGTGATTTCCAGTTCAATTGTTTGAAAATGTGCATCATTTGGAGTAATTTCTACTGCTTCCAAATCATTTGGAAAGAAAAAAATTTCATGGATTACGTAATTTCTAATAGGTTAGTGACAGGGTTGGGTTTTTGCCTTCAAAAACTGGTTTTTGACATGACAGTGGTAAAAACCGTGTTTTTACCTGTAAAAACCATCAAAAACCTACTGTTTTCTTCAATTTATGGCATATAGCGGACAATATATTATTTTCACATAATTGCCTTATAAATGAATGACCTACATGTAATCTTATAGAGGGATATACATTCATACAGAAATATTGTAATATACTTATTGAAAATAGTGATAACTACTTACTTTTATCAACATTATAGCTTGATTTGCAAAGGATTCAAAATTTTGTACTTCTTAATTGTTAGAAATAAACAAACAAACAAAAATGCTTGGAACTATTAATAAATTCAAGAACTAAAAAGAAGAATTTAAAATTTGGCATTTCTTAAATATTTGAAATAAGTTAAACAAAACTTTCAAAACTTGTAACTTCTAACAAACTCTAAGTCAAGAATGACTTGACATTCTTCAGTAATGTAATATACCAAACAAAATGATGCTTGGAAATGTTGAACATTTTGTTTAGTATCCTAATATATAACTTCAAATAGTATGTTTTGTTATAATCATGTTGGGAAAATGCAAGAATCTGTTCTTAAATATCTTTTAACAACTTTTTTTCTAATTTTACTGCCCAAAAATGAATTAATTTTAAATTATAAGCAGTTAAACTCAAATAAAAATACAGTTTTACCAAAACTATGGGTTTCTGACACGACGGTAAAAACCATGGTATAAACCGATAAAAACAGTTATGTGTCAAAAACTTGCCAACCCTGGTTAGTGATAATAAATCCATTGTTCTTTTCAATTTAATTGTTTTTGTGAGCTTTTAAAATATTGTTATTTTCTACAAGTAGACAATATAGATCAAAATTTTCTACAATAGAACTCCATGTTTTTTAATAGCTCGAACATAAATATTTACTCTTAGTAATATTAGTTCTTTTGCTTACCAGATTATGAAGTCACATGAAATTAATTAAAAACAGCTTTAAGAATATTCTGTTCTCATTAAATATTTACTTCAGCTTTTCAGCCGCATCAAAAATTTTAACACATTTCCAAAATAATTTTTCTTTTCTTCTTAAGAACTGCTTGCAGGCGAAATTACTTTTTGGAATCTGATTGGTACAATTTGCACTTCCATCAATTAGGGTGCGTAGCCAAATCTCGCAACAAAAAATAAGCACCTTTAAGAACTCAAAAAACATTTCTAAGCACTATATACATTAACAAAATGCAAAATAATTTTCAAAGACTTTACATGATCATGATAAAATAACTAGTTTCTGACAAAGAACTCTTTTCTTGATTATATTAGGCGTTATAAAATGTTCGAGAGATTTTTCGGTTCGATATCACGGGGGGAAGGGGGGGGAATGAAGCCTCACATTGAGAATATCTTGCAAAACGCAGCAGAGTTGTACATGAGAAGACAATAATTTCACCGAACCCAGCTCAGCAGACGCACATGGGCGCCCCTAAGGGAGGGCCAAAGGCACCCCCCCCTAGAAAATATATGCTTAATGAAACATACGTGTATTTGATTAATCATGTATAATTAAAAGTGAAATTAATTTAAATTAATTAGTTATTCAGCTAATTAAGTTAAAAATATTTAAATAGATAAAATTTCCTTTCATTAATTTTTTAATTTATTAAGCTATTTGTTGTTTCCCTTCATGAGCCCCCCCCCTAAATTCAAACATATGGGCGCCCCTGTAGACGCACATACCGACTCGCAAGTATTTCATCAAACATGTAAAATGATTGGCGCTTTCATACGCTATGGACCGACGGTACGCCGAAATGAATTGTGAAAATGCTGAATAGAACAATGTGAAAGGCAAGCTTTTGCATAATACGTTGTGAAAATCGACGTGGTAAAGAAAAAAAAATCTCATTTTTGAAAAGGGAAAATTCAGCACTTTTTAAAAACAGTCAATAAAAAAAGCACCTTTAAAGGGTTTCAAATAACGAAAATGGAAAATAAGCACCTTTTAAAAACGCTACGCACCATGATCAATGTATTCCAGAACCGAGCAGAAATTTTTGTTTCACTTCGTAAAGAAAAAAAAAAATAAATAAATAAAGAGAGAAAGAAAAAAAAAAAGATATGAAATCAAATATTTTAATTTTATTTTTTACAACAAACCAAATATTTATGGGGAACGGTGAACATGCTGCATGGAATAAAATTTGAGAGAACTTTCTTTTATATGTCCACAGGATGGAAGTGTGTACAAATTTTTAACATAACTGCCGAATTTTCGAATGAAATTCGATCAGAAAAATAATTTTCGGAACTTACGGATTTAACTGTGTGATTTAGTTTTTCACGACTTGAGTACATTACATAATGATGCAAACAAGGAATTGCTAAGAAAATGACGAGTTTTGCTAATAAAATAAAAGTACTATTTTCCCCATAACAATGAAAATGAATGATCTGTGTTTTTTTTTTTTTTTTTTTGAATGGTTGATTATTGACATTTTGGAAGTTTAAATCAGGAGGCCTGAAAAATCCAGAAGTCAATTGGATTTTCCAGTAGAATTTTCAGATGTATAGAATCAGTGGCGCAGTTTCAATGCATGTTCGAGGGAGGCTATTGGTTATACCCTTCTGTTGTTGTTGTTATCGGCCATTAAAGCAGATCGGATGCCATTTTTTTCCAGTGGCGCCATCTATGGCCAAGCATTCGACTTCTGCCATACCTGTTTATAGGGCAAACACATTCATGCATCGATTCATTCATCCACAGACCGTAATTTTGACCTGAACAAAAGAACGATCCATCTCCAATTTAGTACCCTTAGAGGTATAATTTGTTATGGGAACATGGAGAACTTAATGACTCGACAGATTTAACGTGCACTAGTCACCATTCACAATACGGGGAGTTTTCAGCCGGCTGGATGCGAGCTCCCGTTCTTACGAATGTGAGTCCAGTGTTCTGCCAACCTGGCTATCCCGGTCTCTCTCTCTAAATATATATATATTCTATAAGTTTAAACTGCAAAAAACTGAATAATGAAAACTTTCTTATATTCACATGCTACTTATTGTACAGTGGTTAGTTAATCAAGTAATATAAATAATTACGGAGGGGGTTTTGTCCCCCAAACTCTCCCCAAAACTACGCCACTGTATAGAATCCTAATTTCCAAAACAGAAGTTTCCAAGGTGGAAAGAAATGATAAAATAGGAAGGGGAAAAAAAGGATAGTTTTTTTTAAAAGAGCGCTCCAAAAATATGGAGTGCGACCACTTAACTAGACCACTTTGCAAGCCATGTTATCTTAAGTACTTTCATGCCGAAGACAAACCCTTCACGAATTTCCGTTCTGGCTGGAACTTTTAAGACGTTATTTTTTCTTTGTTGAAACAACCAAAAGAACTTTTCAAAACATTCGTTCTTTTTTGATGAAAAGAAATAGAGGGAAATTATTGGGTAACACTAATATGCAGATTAATTCAAGTCTTCCTACTTAACGTTAATTTCTATCATTAATGTTCGGTTCTCTATCAGTTGATTCGTTAATTGCATTTATTGACTTGATTTTTTAGATTCCATTTTACGGTATTTAGTTTTCTTATTAAATATAGCCTTATTATTCCGTTCACTGTGAGATAATATGAAACCAAGAATTCTCACATCGGGCAGGAATAGGGATGCGCATTTCCTTTGTGGGAGGATGTGTAGGAAATCATTTGGTAGCGGTTTTCTCCAAGGAAATGTTAAAAGCTTACTTCAATGAGAGACATTTTATTTTAAATTAAAAAATTGTTGTGTCACCTTCTTTTAGAAAAGCCTCCTCTTCCCTCGGTACATTGTTTTTAAAGTGATTGATTATTTTATCAACTAATGTGTTCTGTGTAGTAACTTAATTTTTCAGATAGCGAAAATAATTGAAGTAATATATGTTAATTTAAGCATACAATGAAGATGTTAATTTAAGCATACAGCGAAGATGTTAATTTAAGCATACAAAAAAAAAAAAAAAAAATCAACCGGAATAACTTTTGATCTAATGATTTTCACGTACTAAGTATCAATCTTAATGGTTTCTGAGAGTAACTTCAAAATATGCAAATTAATTAGTTTCAACTATTAATTAAGTTGCGAAATCAGAGAAAAAAACGCACTTTCTCTCAATAAACACATGTTCTTTTTGCATATTTGGATTCCTGATTCCTCCGCATCCGGCTTGCATCGAAACCACAGTGCTGACGTAAAATATCCTCAATGGTAGACGGATCATGGGTGGTTAGAGTCCCCTTGCCGTGAGGATAACCGAGAGAGGTTTTCGTGGCTTTTCTCTCCACGTAACGCAAAAGCGGGTTAGTTCCATCAAAAAGTCCTCCAAGAAGGCACATTTCTCTCAATACTTGCTCCAGAAGTTCCCTGGTCTACTGGATTGAGTTCAAAAGTTGCAAGGCTACGGAGTTGAACAGTAGTTGTCATAAACCCAAAATTGGGTCGTTTGTTAAACGCACAGTAGATACACTGCTCCCAAATCTTTCTGGAATATCGTGGAAAGAATATCAATCTTCCCGCAGCCCTATTATGCGGCCACTTTCTAAGTAAGTGAGCTGTTGATAATGGCTTCATCGTCTTCTTAAAAACATTCTTGACAAACAGCAATTCAATATGTCAAAATTTAACAAAAAATAACGCTTACGAACTTTAGAACACGTATTTAAAGCCATCCTAATTTGCATGTTCACAATGGCACCACCAGCGCCAAATTTGAAAAGACATCGTTTAGTTCTTATTAACAAGCTTACCAAATTTAGATTACCTAGCACAACTCCTTCTATGGTATTTTTTGTTTCCGTTAGTGTATATTTTAGTTATTACAGTGTAGTGCAGGGGTGGCGAACCTTTATTCCCCAACGTGCCATTTTTTCTAAAAAATTGTTTAATGAAATCACAGACGTGTCGTCAAATAATTTTGACTTCATGATTATAGGGAAAATAATAATACTAAATACTATCAACTCAAAACTCTTTATTTACATTGAAAAGAAAATACATTTTGCAATGTCTCAGTTATACGCGTAATTCAACTTAAAGTAGCATCAGTGGGACTTCTGTTATTGCAGATCAAATGACAAATAACTTATATTAGGTTGTAAGATATTAGTTTAAGCAGGACTGTTGATTTTTTTGCTAGTTATTTATTGTTAGCTTGTTTTTTATGGTTATTAATTGTTCTTTTAGCATTAATTGTTAATTTTTTTTATTAATAATTGTTTATTATTTTGTTTGCTTTTTGTGAATTTTAATTTAATTGTTACATATGCTTCATAGTGTGTGACATTTGTGTAATAACAATTCATAGTGCAATAACAATTATGATCGGTGGAGTGCCCAAAATATTGTGTCGCGTGCCATAAATGGCACGCGTGCCATTGGTTCGCCATCCCTGGTGTAGTGTTTCCCAAACTTATGACTTTTGTGTACCCTTTCTACATTTTTCGTAACGCTGTGTAACTAATAAAACTAACTGTAACTAATAAAAAAATGAATGTATTTTTTACTATAAAAAAGTGCACAAAAGCTACTGGTTGTTAATACCACTCATTATTAACGGTTAACTTTGCAAAAAATAGCCAATCGAAAAATACGTAATCGTAAATTTTCATGACTAGCTTTATTTTTAAATAAAAGTTTTCCCGCTAAACTGTTCCTGTACCCAGGGCCAGATTAAGCGTACGCGGGGCCCTAGGCCATTCAAATTTTTGGGCCCCTTAGATTAAATTTTTTTTCTTGTATATTTTTTATTTATTCAAATATAAAAGTATTTATACATCTTTTCCTTTAAGAAAGCATATTTAAAATAAAAATAAATAATAATAAATAAAATTTTACTTAATTTTATTAAATTAGAACGAAAAAATAATCATAACATTTTAAAAAAAATTTAAAAAATCATTGTTCTTCTTAATTTTTTAAAATTTATTTTCAAAAAATCCATTTTTAGGGGGCCCCTAATCATTAGAGGCCCCAGGCCATGGCCCAATGGGTAATCCAGCCCTGCCCGTACCCCTGGGGGTACGTGTACCACACTTTGGGTGTTATAGTGCAGGGGTGGCGAACCTTTATACACCAACGTGCCATTTTTTTCTAAAAAATTGTTTAATGAGGTCATAGACGTGCCGTCAAATAATTTTGACTTCTTGATTATTGGGAAATAATAATACTAAATACTATCAACTCAAAACTCGTTATTTACATTTAAAAATTTTTTTCTTGCAATGTCTCAGTTATACGCGTTATTCAACTTAAAGTAACATCAGTGTGACTTCTGTTGTTGCAGATTAGATGACAAGTAACTTAGATTAGGTTACAAGATGTTAGTTTAAGCAGGACTTTTCTGCTAGTTATTTATTGTTAGCTTGTTTTTTATGGTTATTAGTTGTTTTTTTAGCATTAATTGTTAATTTTTTTATTAATAATTGTTTATTATTTTGTGTGCTTTTGTGAATTTTAATTTAATTGTTACTTATGTTTCATAATGCAATAACATTTGCGTAATAACAATTCATAGTGTAATAACAAATGTGATCGGTGGCGTGCCCAAAATATTGTGTCGGGTGCCATAAATGGCACGCGTGCCATTGGTTCGCCATCCCTGTTATAGTGGGACGAAAGCAAAAAGTTTAAATTTTCTGAGATAGTGACGATAGTAGTATACGATTTATACGCTAGTTTTTCTAAAATTTAAAGTAAATAAGTAAAGTTTAATTTAATACTTGCATTATCGTGACTCTCGCATGCTACGACAATAAATCTTAAAAGAACCCGTTATTACGTATAGCGCAAAACGTTTTATCTGTAAAACTTCATTTTAGATTGTAATGCGTTATTTCAATTGATATCTTATAAGGCCGTACACGATGCTCCCGCTCGGAGAATGAAATCAAAAAAATTTTCCACGAGACATCTTCGATGTGGAGAGAAATCGATTCTATCATTGGCGTGGGTGTGAAGGATACATTTACTCTTCACTCTAAAGACGATGAGAGTTCATGACCTGCCTATAAAAAAACATCCGAATAATATCATTCTGAATAATAGAGCTCAATGAGATTTTAATTTTTAAAAAAATATTTTCTGTAGAACAAAACTAAGAACGAATGTATATATATATATATATATATATTTGCTTTCTTTTCGAGTTTTCTGCAGTCGTATTTAAAAGGATTATTGGAAAGAGTAAAGAAAATCTATTTACAAATTATATACATGGAGCAGAAGTTCCTGGACACCAATTCATTGTACCATATTCAAACTGCAAATGCGCGCTTTTTTCACATGTAGCATATAGTTATTTTTTCATGCTATGTGATCTACAATATCCCGACTTCTTTGTTAGAATTGACGCCAGAAGATGTAATCATACGATCGGATAAAGATGAATTAATATCTCAAAATATTTCGTAATTTGAATAAGTTTAGGCGTCATAAAGGCATTTTACTACGCACTATGGACTCATTTTATAAATAGATATTACATTTCTATTCAATTAAGGTTAATATATACAGCAAGAGCTTAGTTTATTATGTGTAAGAGATTATTTAATGTTCTCATCTGTTAGAAAGGCTAGCCTGCAATTAAAATTTAATTCTTTTTACGTTTAGTTTTAAAATTCTATTAAGTTATATATATATATATATATATATATATATATATATATATATATATATATATATATATATATATATATATATATATATATATATATATATATATATATATATATGAAAGGCTAGATAATCAAAGAGACTTTTTTTAAACAGCTTTAAGTTTAGCTGTTTAAAGACTGTTTTAAACAGCTTTTTAAGTTTATTTAAACAGCTTACGTTGGGCTATAGCATGGATTACAATGATGAGTTTCCATAGCAAGAATGTTGGGATCTGGCCATGAAAAAGCCAGGCATTTTCGATGGCTATTTAAACGGGGATTCTGAAAGGGGTTGTAAAATACCCTCTAGAATCGAAGGGCATTTTTGGGCAGTTCTAAAGACTATGAATACTACTGAAGAGCTTCAATATCTTTTACCTCTAAAGATAAATTGAGTCGGTGATATAGAAGAATTTTAGATTTACAAGTGACTTTCGGAAAGCGTATAGATATCCCTCTCGACGCGTGGTGCTCTGGATTGTTTCGTCAGTCACACCGATCATTCATCAGCTTGGATTTAATTACTTCAGAATCAACAGAACATAAATAACAGTGCCATATTTATAATTCTTTTCCCTTACTTTTTTTGTTGCTGTAAGAAAGTTTTATTTTTTAAGGTATTTTATAACTTCGAATTTGAAAAAATTAATAGATAATATTTTCAAAATAAAAAAAAAAGTACATCAAAACAAAATTTCTTTTTATGAAAAATTATGTTTTCATTTTATTTACTAATTGTACTGCTATGTTTTAATTTTATCGTTTCAAATGCTTACTTAGATATTATATTTAGACTTGCTATGCAGATAGTGTTTTCAGCGAAAAACAAAACAAGTTCAATTGAAGTGTTAATCAGATTTTCATGCTTTTTATTCTAAATGTTTTACATGAGTTCTATTTGATGAAAGTGTTGTTAAATTTGATTTACAGTTGTTTTTTTCTGAAAATATTTTTAAACAATTTTGACCAGTTTATATTTATCTAACATATCGTCTTTATTTTTTTAATAGTATTTATATTGATGATAAAAGATTTTATTAATTTTGATCTGTACTTTTGTTCTAATAATAATTTTGAAACATTTCAGTTACGTCAATAATTGACATTTGTTCAAATAGCAAAAATAATCTAATTTAAATGTATTAATTTTCTTTCTTACCTCTAATATTTCTTTGGAAAATATTTATTTTTTATACATTGATCTAATTTTCATTGTTTAACAGATATGTTTATTTTTACAATTCGAAAACTTATTTACTATTATTTCTTGGTAGATTTTTCTATTCAATTAATTAGTTATTTTCATTGGCCAAAAAAAAAAAAAATGTTTTCCTCTCTATGCAACACAAATAAAGGCTAGCTCTATCAAAGAGGCCAACACGAAGGCTACTTTATTCCAATAATTGATCCAGGAGTTCCCTTGTCATCTGGGTTGGCTTCATAACTACAAGGCTACGGTCACTGATAGTCGTCAACTCAGAATTGGGTCAACGCCGGGTATAAAATAAACTAACATAAGATGAATATTTTTTTTTTATGTTACTAAAAAACGAAATTTCTTTACTAGTTTAGTTTTAAAGGTATATCTTTCTCTTCTTATTAAAATAAATCTTTTTTTAATGGAACTTTAAGTTACACAGAGGCATACAAAATAATAAATAAATAATGGATTAGATTTTAATACAATTTAAAAGATAAAAAAGAGAGTAACAATTGATTTTGTAAGTCCTAACTATCGCTTTAACTCTTCCACTGAATACTAAGGATACACCATTTGAGAATCGCTGATTATTGATGATTATTCATTGGAGGTCAAAAACTAAAATAAAAATTTCTTTTCCTCTCCATTTTTTCAAAAATTTTAAGACAAAACTACACAAATTTATGAAAGTTTTATTTTGAAGTTCTCAAAAAATTTTCATTTCTTTCAGCGATTTATAATTTTTTTTTTATTGTTTATAAAAAAAAAAAAAAAAAAAAAAAAAAAAAAAATTAACATTTATTTTTTAGTTTTATTTGCTGTAAAAACAGCTGAACATACTTAAATAATGGTGTAAGTAAATGAAATAGTTTAGTATAGCTGAAATATCATGGTTGAAATATCACATATCCCATAGATTACGCTTTAAGTGGTCACCATTTTTTAAAAGACAAAAATAAGAAACAAATTTCCCTGTATTTTCCCAGTTCGTAAAGAAAATATCAAAATTCCCTGTTATTTTAGGTGACTTTCTAATTCCCTGTATTTTCCAGGTTTTTCCTGTGGAGTGACAATCCTGTTATTATTTTTATTAAATTGTAAAACGGCAATGAACATTCAATAAAGAGCATACATTTATAAAACAAATTTAAACACTTTTCCCAGACCTCTTACAGTACACTACATTCTGTTATTCTTCGATAACTGAAGGGTTCACCACAAGATAAGCAATAGACTACATTCGTGGCTTTATGATGCTCTCTCACACGCATGTTAAAAAAAAAAAAAAAAAAAAACAACGCCTACGTACATGTTGAAGATGCCTTCCTTGACAAGCATCTGTTTTAATTTAACAAGAGTCTTTTTTTTCTTCTCTACTCTTTAGGCACAGAGCATAATAAATTCGTTCTATCCCCCCCCGAGTTGATTTTGGAGTCGTGCCCATAGCATCTTGTTCGCGGCATGAATGGTGTTTTTAATATAAATGTTAACAACAACAATCACGAACTCTTGACCTCCTCTACTTCCGGATAGAAAGTATACAACTGCCTACTACAGCTTATTCGGCGAGGCGATATTTTTCAAAAGATACAGTCAAACCCCGATACAGTGAGCATGGTTTATAGTGAACTCCTGGATACAGAGAACAAAATGTTCGCTCCCGTGCCTTACTATACACATACAGTACAGAACCCGTTATCCGGGAATCAGAAAACCGGGAAACCAAAAAACCGGAACAAAATTCGATAAATTTTCCCGCCATTTTTTAAAAAAAAATTCTTTTTTTTTTCCTCATAAGATCTTAGGATTTTTCTTTTTTTTTTTCAAAAGATGTTTACCTTACCATCATTTTGGAAATAATCATTCATCGTTTTTCTCTTTTTAAAATTATTTCTAAATATTTTTTTTTTTTTTTAGTTGGGTTTAACAATAAAAAAACGGCTTTTTGTAACGATTCAGAAAACCGAAAAATCAGTTATCCGGAATAGCGGTGGTCCCGATCGTTCCGGATAATCGGTTCCCTACTGTATAATATTATTTTTTGTGGATATAGTGAACCAAAAGAAGAGATGAAATGGGATATTATGAACTTTTTTCTGTCTTCAACCGATTTTTCTTCTTCATTTTTTGGTAATTTCTACATAAAATACATATATACCGATTTTTAAAACCATTCATTGAGTGGAATGTAGCCATAAGCATATTTTCTTGTTTGCTTCTTCTATCTCAGTTTTCTGTCTTCAACCGATTTTTCTTCTTCATTTTTTGGTAATTTCTACATAAAATACATATATACCGATTTTTAAAACCATCTATTGAGTGGAATGTAGCCATAAGCATATTTTCTTGTTTGCTTCTTCTATCTCAGTTTTCTGTCTTCAACCGATTTTTCTTCTTCATTTTTTGGTAATTTCTACATAAAATACATATATACCGATTTTTAAAACCATCTATTGAGTGGAATGTAGCCATAAGCATATTTTCTTGTTTGCTTCTTCTATCTCAGTTTTCTGTCTTCAACCGATTTTTCTTCTTCATTTTTTGGTAATTTCTACATAAAATACATATATACCGATTTTTAAAACCATCTATTGAGTGGAATGTAGCCATAAGCATATTTTCTTGTTTGCTTCTTCTATCTCAGTTTTCTGTCTTCAACCGATTTTTCTTCTTCATTTTTTGGTAATTTCTACATAAAATACATATATACCGATTTTTAAAACCATCTATTGAGTGGAATGTAGCCATAAGCATATTTTCTTGTTTGCTTCTTCTATCTCAGTTTTCTGTCTTCAACCGATTTTTCTTCTTCATTTTTTGGTAATTTCTACATAAAATACATATATACCGATTTTTAAAACCATCTATTGAGTGGAATGTAGCCATAAGCATATTTTCTTGTTTGCTTCTTCTATCTCAGTTTTCTGTCTTCAACCGATTTTTCTTCTTCATTTTTTGGTAATTTCTACATAAAATACATATATACCGATTTTTAAAACCATCTATTGAGTGGAATGTAGCCATAAGCATATTTTCTTGTTTGCTTCTTCTATCTCAGTTTTCTGTCTTCAACCGATTTTTCTTCTTCATTTTTTGGTAATTTCTACATAAAATACATATATACCGATTTTTAAAACCATCTATTGAGTGGAATGTAGCCATAAGCATATTTTCTTGTTTGCTTCTTCTATCTCAGTTTTCTGTCTTCAACCGATTTTTCTTCTTCATTTTTTGGTAATTTCTACATAAAATACATATATACCGATTTTTAAAACCATCTATTGAGTGGAATGTAGCCATAAGCATATTTTCTTGTTTGCTTCTTCTATCTCAGTTTTCTGTCTTCAACCGATTTTTCTTCTTCATTTTTTGGTAATTTCTACATAAAATACATATATACCGATTTTTAAAACCATCTATTGAGTGGAATGTAGCCATAAGCATATTTTCTTGTTTGCTTCTTCTATCTCAGTTTTCTGTCTTCAACCGATTTTTCTTCTTCATTTTTTGGTAATTTCTACATAAAATACATATATACCGATTTTTAAAACCATCTATTGAGTGGAATGTAGCCATAAGCATATTTTCTTGTTTGCTTCTTCTATCTCAGTTTTCTGTCTTCAACCGATTTTTCTTCTTCATTTTTTGGTAATTTCTACATAAAATACATATATACCGATTTTTAAAACCATCTATTGAGTGGAATGTAGCCATAAGCATATTTTCTTGTTTGCTTCTTCTATCTCAGTTTTCTGTCTTCAACCGATTTTTCTTCTTCATTTTTTGGTAATTTCTACATAAAATACATATATACCGATTTTTAAAACCATCTATTGAGTGGAATGTAGCCATAAGCATATTTTCTTGTTTGCTTCTTCTATCTCAGTTTTCTGTCTTCAACCGATTTTTCTTCTTCATTTTTTGGTAATTTCTACATAAAATACATATATACCGATTTTTAAAACCATCTATTGAGTGGAATGTAGCCATAAGCATATTTTCTTGTTTGCTTCTTCTATCTCAGTTTTCTGTCTTCAACCGATTTTTCTTCTTCATTTTTTGGTAATTTCTACATAAAATACATATATACCGATTTTTAAAACCATCTATTGAGTGGAATGTAGCCACAAGCATTTTTTCTTGTTTGCTTCTTCTATCTCAGTTTCCCATCCCTACATTTTTCGTAAGCAAAACTAAGAGTCATAAAAATAAAAGTTAACACATTTTTTGTTACTACATATTGACTTTTAAAGATATATTTTTTTTATGGGTCGTTTATTTAAATAATGTGTCATTAAAGTGAACAGTTCGGAAAAATGAGTTATAATTGTTCGCAGTATGGATACAGTGAACTCCCGGTTATAGTGAACCGAAATTTCGGTCCCTTGAAGGTTCACTATAGCGGGATTTGACTGTATTTTTAATATAAAAAATAAATTACAAAATTTCTGAACTCAAATCTGTTGTATTTCATAAGATATTAATGATATTTAGTAATTCTGGTGAGTTTGAAGTGAAAATTTGTGTTAGTTAAGTATTGTTACGAAAGGTGACAGGGTTGCTAGATTTAGAAAGAACTCGCTTTGTTGGCAGTTTTGATTGGACCTCTTCTTACTCGTTTATTACTGTTTGTTCTTGGTGCAAGTCGTGCCCCATCATACGTTACTGTTAAAGTATTGTTCGGGCAGTGAGATTAAGTTCATTTTACAAATTATCATTTAGGTTCAAATTTCGAAGTCCTCGTATTGTTAAGAAAGTAAAGGCCTGTTTACACGGTCCAATTTCTTGAATCCGAGAAATTGGACGGATTTCTCTGTCCAAGAAATTGGATGATTCGTTGACACTATCCAAGTTCTTGAATGTCGCTGATTCGTTGAAAGAAAAACTTGCGCATGCGCATTGTTCATATTCAACATTATAAAATAATACTTACATAAGTTTAAAATTACTAAATAAATTCAAATAAAATCATAATAACACAAATAAACCGCAACAGATCAATTTATTTGGACTAAAATATATGAAAACAGACAAGAAGATGACATAATTTGCTGCCTGATTGTTGACGTCACAAAACCTAAGACGCTGATTGGTTAAGGGAGAAAAAACTTGGATGGTAAGTAAAACATGCTCTACTATCGTCCAAGAAGTTGGACCAAGTTCTTGGATGTTTGTTTACACGATCAAAGCTCAAAGCAAAACAAGTTTCCATCAATATCAATCAATCTCAGTCCAAGAAATTGGATCGTCTAAACAGGCCTTAAGAATTGTTTTATAACGATTCTTTTTTCAAAAGACAATTCTTACGTCTTGAAATAATAGATTTTCGAATGATACAACGATTCTTCTTTAAAACACAAATAATAATATATCAGGTAACAAATACACGTATACAAGTAATACTACTCAAAAGAGTGTCAAAACTCTAAGATCACGATGTGAGCCAAATGTCTTCAACAAAACACACTAAAAACAGTTACCCGGAAGTATAGGTAGTCAAGAACTTGCAGCGCACCCTAGTGTAAACTTTCTACAACATAATCGAATTGATAGAAAGAGGTAGCTTAAGTGAAACAAATATAATACTTTTTTAAAAATATAATAACTAGCGATTAAAATTTTTATCTAAGAGACAGTTCGTAAAGTATGGAATTTTATAAATAAGATAGGCTCTTTCTTTAATTCATATCATGAATTCCGCAGAGATGCCAACTTGCTCCGGACAGCAAATATATATATTTTAAAGTGGTAGTTTATCAATTGTGATTCTTAGTTTAATGTATTCAATTTAGTAGACTGTTATCTACCGCTATTTCTAAATAATTCGTAGGCTTACGTAATTCACCAATTTATATTACTTATGTCAAGCTATACCTTTAAAAAAGTAAGTAAAGTAGTCAAATATTTGCAAAATTTACTTCAAAATTATTTACCGTTTTTTTAAGAATTTTTGCGTGCCCAGAGCAGTTGGCATCTCTGGTTCCGTTAGGGTAATTCAAATTGTTGAGTGAGAATAGTGGGGCAGACAGGAACACAGTAAATATACAGAGTACTCAAAAATTCAGATTCCAGATAAAACACTGTTTTCCTACTTATTTAAAAAAGACCTTAAAAAATAATCATATCTTCATATAAAAATAATGTATTGCGATCAAAAAACTATCAGACTTTTCCAGGAAAATCTCATGAAAATTCCAAGACACATTTTTGGTAAACACAGAAATATTTCATAAACCATTACATTCAGTAGTAAGAAACGAAATTTTACTAAGCAAAAAGATTAGGATGTTAATTTTATATAAAAGTAATATTTTGCACAAGAACCAAAAACTTATTAAAAAAAAAACTATACTAATATAGCTACCATATATTTTACTAATGATTACGAAAAAAAATTTATTTATACTTAAAACATAATTTTGAAAAATTATTAGCATTAACTACATAATTTTGACATATTTAATTTTGTCATAAAATAATTTTGAAAAATTAATAACTGCAAATATGGTATTATCTAAGAAATTGAAAATGTTAACAACAGATGTTAACAATAATTGTGTTAACAGATTCTTCAGTGGCTATTTTTTTTAATATTTTATTTTATAATCCTCGTTGAACAGCGAACCTAAATTTGGGTTTACAACTACTAATCTACAACTCCGTAGCCTCATAATTTCGAACCCAATCTAGAAGACAAGGAAACTCCTGTATCAGAATTAGAAGAAATTTGCCTCCGTGAAGGACTTTTTAATGGAACCAACCAGCATTTGTGTTACAGGGAGAGGACGACCACGAGAACCTTCCACGGCTAGCCTGACGGCAAGGGGACTCTAATCCATGACCCGCCAACCACTGAGGATATTTTAAGTCAGCAGTGTGGTCGGAGGAAGCATGATGCGGAATTCATATCAACCAGCCATTGCTGGGATTATAGATTTATACTTTTTATATAAATCGTTGAACAGCTGACCCAATTTTGCGTTTACGACTACTAATGTTCAATTTCGTAGCCTTGTCATTTTGAACCAATCCAGAACACAAGGAAACTCCAGGATCAGTACCCACAGAGGTATTGATTTGTTATGGGAACATGGAGGACTTTGTGATTCGGCAGATCTAACGTGCCATGTACTACACGTGGAGTCTTCGGTCGGCGGAGACCGAACCCACGAACTCTTGGGCATGGGCCCAGTTCCCTACCAACCAGGCTATCTCGGTTCATAATCAAATATCATAGCAATTATAAAATAGAATGGTATTTAGTGGGTCAGCCCAGATTGTCTTAGACTCAATTGTACAGTCTTCAGACTCGTCAAAGAAGACAATTTAATTGTCTTTTGAAACAATCATTCTGATTCTGAGGTTTGGACAGGATTTTCAATATATATCACACTCTACGAAATGGCTTAAACAATAGAAAATGCATTATAATCTAATTTCATTTGAAAACTTTTGATTTTAAATTAATGGTAAAATGATTATCAAACTATTTTGGACTATTGATTTAAAAAAAATGATTCTTTTTAAATCTTTAAGATTAGAAATAAAAGTATACTAGGGAAAGAGAACGAGTGTTTATATTGATTCATTCTTTTAAAATAAATATTAATGGATTAAACGGCAAAATTAAAAGCAATATTAAAAATTTTTGTCATCTTGGACACCAGAAATCCAAATTTTGCACTTAAAAGTTTTCAATATCCAGGGGTGTGTCCAGGGCAAAAATTTATTATCGTTTAGCGGTACCTTCAAAAATTCAACTTAAGGAAAAATACATTTAAAAAAGCAAGTTCCAAAATTCTCCCTTTTCAAATTTTGTTGTTGTATCCCCGTAAAAACATAAAACCTGGAGTTAATGACGCATTTCGATTTGCAATGGAATCCAACCGTGGTTTGCTATTATGATGTGGTATAAGCCTCCCCCACACGATTTGAAAAAAGAGCGCTTTTCCTCCCTGGCTGAAAGCAAGCCCGAAAATTAATTTTAAACTTTATTCAAAATTTATTACAATCGACATTTATTTTTCTTTTATGAATTTCTTTATTCTCTGGGAAAATTTTTTCTGCATGACCCAGTCGAAAATGTTCTCATAATGAAGGTAACTTTCAGTGCTATTACTGTTAAATGTATGTTTCGATTAAATTCAGGTAGAAATTTAAGTGTAGACAGTGATTTTTATAGATTTTTAAATTTGCATACAATTTTAAGCCCACAATTTTACAATAGCAAAATTGTTTGTGAACACATGGGAAAAATATATATGGAAATTTACCAGTCATAAATAATTTTTATGCGTAGTGACAATTTTCGAAAATATTTTCTTATTTTACCATATTTTTTGTGTTGGTTTGTTAACGTAATTTTTAATTTTGACAAATTATGTCTAAATTTTTACAAAACAGGTAACTCTTAAAAAAAACCTAGACAGACCCCTGATATTTATTTTGATGTATATCAAAAAAACTGTTTAGTTTACCTACATTTTCTTATGTCAAGTACTTATGCATTCTTTTAAATCGGGAAATTTCTCTTTTCAGCTTTATAAAATGGAGTGATGTTAAAACAAAACCACATTATGAGTACACATCCGTTTTTGATAAAGAGATAAAAAAAAAAAGGTTTCACTTTAACAAGAAACTGCAAGATAAGATAAATACTGAGAACAACAATATTAAGTAAAAACCTATCGAAACTTACAGAACAATTTCCAGGTAAGAGAGTCACGAAAAAAATCCCCTTACTTTATTCCCAACTGAAATTAATGTAATTCGAACGATATTTATCCGAATAGTCTGTTATAAATGCGCTTATGCGACTGGCTCTAAAAAAGATTCGTCTGATTTATTGGAGACAGTGTGCAATAAGCAGCAAAATTATCAGGAAGATGCATTGAGTTGTTAATGTGTTCAATTTGTAAGCTAAACTCATTTCGTAAGCTTTCATCTAAGAACTATTAATAAATAAATAAACAATTTAATAATAATAATGGCAGGACCCTTATAAAAACAAACTATCTCTTATCAAGCTGGTACGGGTTTTACTGAAAAACGGAGATAAGGATTATCTTTCATTCTAAAAGACAAGGAAAGGTCACTTAAACGAGGAATAACGAAAATCATATAAAATTTTTTACATTAAATTAACATTCTCTTTCAAATGGTGAAAAATTGTTTTTCGTATAAAGCAAATAAAAATCTTCCTTTTGTATTCATTACAAGTATGAATTTCCACTAATATAATTTTTTATTTTTATTTTAATTAGATGAAATTTGATATTTTACTTAAATCAGTTTTTAGGAAATGGAAAAATATTTTGTTTTGATACCAAAGAAATTAACTAAAAGATATAACATTCGAAACTAAATTTTTAGAATGCAGAATGCAAAAACGCAGTTAGTAATATATTTTGTATTCAAAATGAATTAAAATTTTTTATTAATGAAAAATAATATAAATTACACAAAAATTAAAACTTATAAGCTTTACTGTTTTTCAGTAGGATAGAGAAACAGTGAAAAAAAAAAAAAAAACAGGTCGATAAATTCTTAAACAAAGGGTAAGTAGGTAGATTCACGAATTAATTTAAAGGTTAATATAAATAAAATTTAAATAATATTATAGAGGAAGAAAACAAGTATATTTGAAAGAAATTTATAATTTCCGTTCGGCAAATGTGTGAGAGTAGCAACTACAAGGGGTCTGTACACAAGATCGATAAAAATTACCCTCAGTGGCAGACAGATCATGGGTCCCCTTGCCGTAAGGCTAACCATCGGAGGTTTTCGTGGTTCCTCTCTCCATGTAACGCAAATACTGGTTAGTTCCATCTTAACGTCCTCCACGAAGGCACAATTCTCCCGATACTTGATAAAGGAGTTCACTTGTCTTCTGGTTTGGGTTCAAAATGACAAGTCTACGGAGTTGAACATTTGTAATAGCAAACCCAAAACATTGGGTCTGCTGTTCAACGACGGTTATAAAATAAAATAAAGAACAGTTAAAATCGAATTTATTGAATGAAATATTGAAGTATAAATCTTGTTATTACTTTAAGGGGTCACAGTACCCAAAAAATGACAAAAATTCAAAATTTTTTTTTATTGCTTATAATAAAACTTCAAAGTATTTCAAATGTACAGAAAAAAATTCATCTCTCTATCTACATTTTTAAAAAAGTTATGAATGATTTTAAATTGTTCTAATACAGAAACTTGCCCAGCAGTCTGACTTTAAAGAGCTTTTTCGCATAGATGATAATTTTGTGTCTTAATCTTAATTAAATCCCTAAGGATTTTTTTCTATTTAAGATAAAGCTTTGAAGTAAACTTTTTTATCTTGAGTATAATACACTTATTTAAACTGTGCATGGAATAAGCATTTTATGAGGTATTACAATTTTTACGGCATGTTATATATACCTATCAGGAATTTTTACTCTTTTTTTTCTACTTTTTTACAAAATAATCTATAAAAAATATTGTAATTGATATATCAACAAATGAATGCACAAAATTGTTAAGATAAATATTGCAAGCACTATGAAAAAAACTTTTTTTGAAAATATGTTAAAATAAAAAAGCCTTAGGGATTTAAAAATTTAGAATTTTTTCAACTTTTTTTAAAATTTACAAAAAATTAAACAGTTTAATCATTTTTTGAAGATAAATTATTGATTACAAATTAAATGAGCATGTAAAGCATCCAGAAAATGAATGATTATACCTTTATTTTAAAAAATTGCTGCAAAGGTACTGTGACCCCTTAACTCTTCCTGGTGAATTTGATTGTAACTTCTTTAGAATAGCACGCTTCTTTATTAAAAGATAATTGCTCATTCGGTAAAATTTCATTCCGCAAAATGATAATTTCATAAAAATATAAGCAACCCTGCTTAGTAAGTCAGAAGCATTGAGTAATATTCCTTTGCGTGACTCAGCAGTTGTATTTCCATTGTTTTAAAAGTAAAGCAAATTATTTTTGACATTTTTCTGCGGTTTCAGAAAAATGCTAAGATGCTAATTTTATCATGAATGAACTCTGACTGAAATTTCTTAGTAAAGTTCATTATTCACAGCCTTCTCGAATTATTTTATATTAGGATAGTAAATTTATCAGAGTTATTTATTTTTTTTAATAAAAAAAAAAGAAATCCTTATTATTTAAAAAATAGATTCTTATTATAACAGCTTGCTTTTCTTGGTTGTTTCTCTGCTATGGAATCGACTTACTCTAAAATTTTCACAGTTAAAAAAATAAATAAATAAATAAAATTACATTTTAAATTTAGTATATTTTACGAAATAATATAAATTTCACGATAATTGTTGCATAATGTACTATATATTTTACACATAGGGAATTTAAGGGATTTTTATAGTTATCAAAAGAGAAAAATTGCAATATTTTCCAGTTATGATGGACATACCTAAAATGCTATGTATTATGTATATGCAATGCATTTAATTCATCAAAGATAGTTAAATTTTTTTAATTAATTTAAAAAGTGAGTTGTGAATGAAAATGAACATTTTAGAGCAAAAAAAGTTTTGAACTGGCCTAAGGTTAAAATGAGTTTCGTTTCATTATGTAATACTTATTTAAATATTCAAGCAATAATCTGTACAAAAATTCTATTTCCATAGGGAATTTTTCTCAAATTTGGGGAATTTTCAACAAGAACCAGGAGAATCTTAATTAAACCAGTAGAAGAGGAGAAATTGGGAAAATCCAGGAGAGATGGCAGCTATGCATTGATGTAATTATGCATGACGTAGAGGAAACAATTACAAATGATTCATTAGCACAATTGATCTTTTTTATAAAATTTTCGGATTTAGTTTTGGCCAACAATTTATTTCTGAATATTCAATCCAAATAACCAGTCAGATGAGTTTGATGATTCATCCACCGCTTCATGATTAAATGTAGAGTATAATTGTGCCAGACGATATAACGAAAGCAGTACTGAATTAGATTTATTCATTTCTTTAATAACACTCATGATCACTGTTGAGGGTATCAATAATTGAAAATAAATTAACGGACGTGATAAGTTTTAAATCAATTGATTCGAAAGGAAAACAATTTAGGAGAAAATATATATCAACAGAGTTGCTATCCATCCCCGAAGAAAACATCAAAATTAACAAGTCGCCTAAAGATAAAACATTTATTTGCTAGTCATTTTTTTCTTCAAAAATATACCCCATTTTAATATCATTTTTCAGTAAATATTTCATATTCTAAACAGCACTTTATTTCAAGGTAAAATTTTTCTTCATTTTAGAAATGCCATATATTTATACGATAGATTGTTTCGTTTTTTAAAATTGCCTTAAAATTTAGAATTTTTTAAAAATTGTCGATTGGTTAAAAATGCTACAATTGCCACTGGCCAGTAGCGTATTTCCCATATTCTCCTCCTCTTTGTCATACGGGGGATAATATACATCACTATAGCCTTCCTTTTGACACACTATATTACAGAAACCTTGTACAGTCCGCAAAAAAAAAAAAAAAGATATCACCCTGAATAACTTTCGTTCTAATGATCGGATTTTCACGAACTAAGTGTCAATCTTAATAGTTCCTGGGGGTAACCTCAAATACACTAATTAATTAGTGCTAACTATTAATTAAGTTACGAAATCAGACACAAAAACGTACTTTCTCTGAATAAACATACATTTTATTTTACATATTTGGATTTTTTATATTCAAAATATAGGGGGTAGCCGTAATCTGGGAAATGTGGTCCCCATAGTTTGGTCAGGAGAGCGATTCAAAGTTCGGGCCCCGTAATGTTAATTTCGCTTTTTGCGTTTTCAGTCATATTTTAAAAACTAATGAAGCAATTCAAAAAAAAATTGCACCCACTCATAAAACTCATTTACCCAAAGATAATTTCATGAAGAAAATAATTTTTAATAATTATTTATTATTTTTTATTATTTAATTAAAGTGAGGATGAAAAAAAGTTGAATTAAAAGGTAAGAATTTTTTTACACCATTTTAATCAACATATTTTTCAATTAAAAAATCTAAAGTTTCAACTGTTTTTATTTATTAGAAGATGAGAAAAATTAAAATTAATTATTTAAAAAAAATAATTTGGCGACCATGAAGTGGTTAAGTGGGCCGATAAATATTAAAATGTGATAAACTTACGAGGAACTTAACTTAGCGTGCGTAGCAAAAATTTCATTCATATTTTTTTCGCTAATAATCGTTTGCAAATCTTTTTATTTTTATTTCTTTTAAAACTATAAAATACGATGTTTCTTTTTTAATAGTCTAAAATTCTATTTGCAATTTAGTAAAGAAGTTTTAATAAAACATCTTATTGAATAAAAAACATTTTATTCAACGAATGTCTAGTTTTATGAAAGCATGCTTCTGATAGAATATGATTATACACCAGATTGTGCTTATTTAATGTGATTATTTTTTAGTTTTTAGTTTTCTCTTCTCAATAACTGATACAATTTCAATAATATACATACGTATGAATTGATTTAGAATAAAATATTTATCAATTTCTTGAATATATTTTTTATAAATATTAATAAAAATACGTAGTAAACATATTTAAGCATACCTCACATCATCGCAAATTTCTCAACATTTTATATATCGTCTTAATGTTAGAAGTAATTTTTTAATCACCTGTCCAGAAGTGTTTCGCAGAACTATTTTACCAACTATTTAATTAAATTTTAACATTTTTAAAAATCTTATTCTTTACCCTACTACGTTTATTATTTCCTCATTAATATACTAATAAATTTTTTAGTACTTTAATTTAGGTTTTCTTTAAAGTGAAGTTCCTTTTTAAATTATAGTCAAGTTTTTTTTTAAACGAATTATTGTCTGCTAGCTAAAAATAAAACCTTGTTAAGAAATTAAAAACATTCCACTGTTTACAATTATTTAATGCAAAACAGCTGATTATTTACTAAGCATACTATTTTTTTCGAAAAAGGAATATAAATCATTGATAATCTTTTTTTTGTTTTGTTTCTTGTGACTTCAACATAGATTATCTAAAATAGTGTTGATGTTTTAGAAGTCACTACAAAGAGTCTTAAGATACCGAACATAAAAAGCTGTCGAATACGTAGCCAAAATTTTTAAGCGTCTTAAAATATCTCAGTATCTTAAATGTCATCCTAACATCTTAGTTGTGAAATTAAATTTTTAATTATCTGACCACGCGTGATTCAATAATTATTTCATTATCTTTTACTCTTTCTTTATGATTACATGTAGATTTTTTCCGGATAATATGCTAAACTATTTTGTTTAATTTTTTTCTTTAGCACGATTCCCAAGATATTATTGTAGTATAATTTGTTATCAGGAGAAATGCCTTATTTTGTTAAGCAGGAAATAATAAAAATTGAAATTTGTAAGAAGATTCCGAAGCCGTGGCAATTTTAGAACCATCTGATTTTTTTAAAAAAAAAATGCAATAAAAAATACGCAATTTCCGATCTTATTTTGATTAAAAATAAAAAAAACGTGGCAAGAAGGCTAACATACTTTTTTCAGAAATTGTGAAAATCAATTTTTCATATATTTCGTCAAAATAGGATAAGAATGATATTGCTCCAAGGGACCTACTCAATAATTTCGCTATTTCCAGAATGAAATCTGTTTGATCGAAACATATTTCCATGAAAATTAAAACGAGAAAACAATTAATTTTATTATTTATCTAAGCTTATTTCATTTATTTAATGATCGCGATATCAAGGTTAAGGGTATGCGATGGAAGCCCCGTTTACTATTATACTATTAATGCATTAAATCAGGTAGCTTGAATATTTTATTTTAAGCAAATTATTTAATAATTTTAAGCAAATAAGGGTGTAAAAATAAACTCGATCAAAAAACTCCGAAAGTATACCCTAAAATATATGTAGAATAAACTTTGGAATCGATATATAAAAAATACCTTTTCAAACAACTTCGAGTAGGACGGAAACGCAAACTTTTTTTGAAATAGTTGTCCTTGAAACTATTTAATTTCGATTCCTGGTGCTAGGGGAGATTCCATTTTCACATTCGACTTTTAAAATTTAAGGCTTGCAGCAAAAAAAGAAAAAAAAAATGCATTGATTTTTTTACAGAGTAGTGAATTATTTTTTTCAATCAAAGAACCTGTGCCTGTAGCCTATGTAAAACTTATTTTAATATCGAGTGAAATAATTTAATATGTTGTGTAACTAAATAGATAATCCTAAGAAACTGAATCGAAAATATAAAAACTTCATTGATTTAAAAAATAATAGATGATAATAAAAATAGACATGTTTTGAGTGTCCAATAATAAAAGTCACAAGTTATTCAAGCTTGACAAGTTTTGAGAATGAGCGATTATATTTGAACGCTCGAAACATGTCGACTTTTACTTCCCTCTTCATATTTTTTGAGCCAGGTGAGCTTTTATCATCAATTATACCGTTTTACATTTGAGTCTTGATCATTATTTTTATAAGGATTTTACACTCGTTAAAGTAAACATAAGCTTTTCTATATTTTAACAGGATTTATGTGGTCTTTAAAAACGTAATAGCATCAATATTGTAAAAGTTATAAGTACTTAAAAATTAAAATTTTGAGTTAATGAAATTAAATATTTTATCTTTTAAATTTTTGTGCCCCCATTTGAGTATCTTAAGGATCTTACGAGCTCTACTTAAAAAGAGAGTATCAGATATATATAAGAAAACAAAAATAATCATAGTAGCAGTATTTGGGGGTAAATGTAGCTTATCGTAATTGAAGAATATGCTGTGCGACAATTTATGGTGAATTTGCGAACGTAAGTTTCAGAATGTATCGAAACATGAGGATGCTATTTGCTAATAATCTTTATCCAAAGAAAACCATATAACCTAAATATCTTGCAGAATGAAGCGATTTTTTTAAACAATGAATCATACAATATGCAACATATTATTTCAATATCTTATTCTTAAATATAACATGTTTCAATGTTTTTAAAATGCCACTAAACATTCAGCAATTCCTTGAGTTATAGAAAAAAGAAATATCGTAAATTATAGAAAACCTTGTGAATGTGTATTAGAATTACTATACAATCTACATTTTATTTTTCAAGCATTTTTTGTTTCTTCAAACTTTCTTGCCTAGAAGACTCGATTAAATCTGTAAAAATGATTATCCCTAAAATTTTGTATAGAGCTATAATAAGTTATGTCAATTTGATTTTAGTAAGAAATCCTCGAATAAATATAGCAAAAACAACATATCTAAATAATATCAGATAAAAAGTTCATGTATTTAAATTCTAAAAACTTAAAAAATCATAAATAATTTATAAATCAATTCAAATTTTCTTTTCAAAGGAGATTTAAAAATTTTTTTTTCGCTTTTTGGACAGAAATCAGCTTAAAAATTGTCTATTGCCTAGAAACTTCGAGATATTTTCTATTAACAATTAATTAAACCTCTCCCAGCAATTACATTATGAAATTAATGAACATTATTTCATTTTTTTTACATTCAGAGTTCTTTTACTAGGTTGCCTAGCAACCTAGTAAAATTAAGCATTAAGTTTTTGAATTAGTCAATGGGTTATCTTAAAATATTCATTTGCGCTGGCGACTTTTTTTGGCGGTTTTCTGGACTATCGCCAAATATATAAACCTTTATTGCTACCCAATTTATGACCCAATTTTTTCAAAATTTTGCCTACCCCCCCTAATTCAAGTGTCTAGATTCCAAATATGTAAAAAAAAATGTATGTTTATTCAGAGAAAGTACGTTTTTGTGTCTGATTTCGTAACTTAATTAATAGTTAGCACTAATTAATTAGTATATTTGAGGTCACCCCCGGGAACCATTAAGATTGACTTTTAGTTCGTGAAAATCCAATCAATAGAACAAAAGTTATTCAGGGTGATATTTTTTTTTTTTTTTTTTTTTGCGGACTGTACATTTATTTCCGACCTTTCCTTTAACTATGTGATTTAACACTAGATCGCCCAAGGAAGTCATTTTGACTACTTTTTAATTTCAATTAGAAAAACAATGATGCATATAATGACACAATTTCTTAGAATTTTGTGCAACATATAAATTTTTTTTTATTGTTAATATTTACTAATAACCTGTTATATAACAGTAAATAGTATAAAAGTTAATTTTAAACAAATTTCTTTACGCATTATTTATTCTTTTACAATACAGTCATTTTGACTGCTTTTGGACAATATAATACATCATTCACATATTATTTTCTTTTTCAAATTGTTTGAATTGAGTGAAAATGACAGCCCCTTTTAAGATTTTCTTCTTTCAGTTGAATCTTACAATATGATACACAATCTGGCCAAAAATATCCGGACACCCAGTGGTATGGAGCGTCCTAAGGCACATATTAATATGATGTTGGTCCCTCTTTTGCATCAATCACAGCAACTTTGCACCAGTTTTTGAATAGGACTTCCATCGCAGCTGATGTGAGTACTTGCAGTGAGGATGGCTACTTAAATCTCAGCTCTAATTCGTTCCAAAGGTGTTGCATGGGATCGGGTCTCTGAGAAGGCCAGTCCAGTTTTTGAATCACGTTTGTACAAGCCTCCATGTGTGAATGGAGCCTGCTGGAAGAGACAATGGGTCAAAATAATGGCATAGAGTTGTCCGCATACATCTCAGAGTTCATGTTTCCAACCACAGGAACTATGGGATCCAGGCCAGACCACGAGAAACAGCACCACACCATTATGCATCCACCATCATAACAATCGGGTGTCCAGATATTTTTTTCCACATAGTTTGTAACCGATGCATACGATTAAATGAGAAGGTGTATTGAAGTTCATTGAATCGAATTTCGCAGCCTGTTCCACAGTACAAAAAGTTGGAAAGAGTGTATTAAACACAGATAATTGAAATAAAGAAAAGATACCTTTTGGGTTACATTCTAAAATACTCTTTAATTGCAGCAAAATTGTAAAAAAAAAAAAGATAATTTCATACAGATATAAAAATCATTAAAGAAAAAAAAAGAACAACTTAAATATTAGAAAACAACGTCCTTATAAATATTTCATGGAGAGACGTAAACACTCGAGGCTTTGTTCCGTATCTATGCCCCCCCCCCCCAAAAAAAAATATCGAAAGATAGAATAAAAACAATTAGAATAATTAGAAAGATAGAATAAATATAAGTACAATTTTCTCTTTCCATAAAAATTTCCATTTTAAAAATTCCAATAAAGTTAAGAAACTAAATTTTAATAAATTTCTTTTAAAATTTACTTTTTCGAAATGAATCACCTTTCAAAACTGCAATATTCTTAGATTTTAACATTGATATCTGTCCGGGCAATAAAGTAAATATTAGTTTTTAGAATTCAATATTTGAATTAGTATTTTTGAAATAAAATATTTGATTGTTCAGATTTATCTTTTCTTCGAGGAAGTGGGTGAAAGAAATTTATTATGAATTTGTTTTGTTAGAAATTAATCACAAATAACAGTTCAAAAACGTAAGTAACTTTTCAGGGAAAAAAAGAACAACTTATTTAAGACAAATTTTAACTCTCTTCTCGGTAATGTGACGGAAAAAAAGCCATTTTCCCTCTTAATTGTTTTTACCTATTGGATTTCTCTCTTGGCACAATGCCAAGGTTGAAGGATAAACCCTTTGAAAAGCAGCTGCGAAAATCACGGATTGTTTTAAATAAGAATTAGATGTTAAATGAAAGCGCACCTCAATCCAGGGGAAAAAAAGATTTTAATGGTTTTGTCAAAACTGATAAAAGAGTCCGCGAATGTGATAAAACTACTTCTTCAGAAATCTCGCAGATTTGAAGCAAACAAAGAGAAGGAATTCGTATTTCCTCAAACAAACGTATTTCGTTAAAAACAAATCAGTTAAATAAAGAAAATAGTGATAAAAACAGACACAACCTTACTAAGTCAGAACAAAAATAAATTACTCCTTTAAAGAAAATAAGCTAAAAAATAACTCCGAAATAAAATTCTAATATAACACGAATTATTAATTTAGGTTTTAAAGAAAGCAAAACTGTTAAACACAGAACTGCATAAATAATATAAATAAAAAAATGCCTCAAGATCATATTTCGTTCAGATCATATTCGTTAGGCCTTAAAAATACTTCAAAACTTGAACACTATATCTAAACTATAAAATTTTAACTATTATAAATAAATAAAAAAAATTCAGAATTATTATTCAACAAAATTATTCATAAAAGGCAGTTATGTTTATACCATACAATATCAAAATACACACAATCAATAAACATTACAAATCTTTAAAAATATTTTTCCATCTCAAATATATTTCAAAATCTCAAAAATATATTTCCATCTCAAATAATTAACGTTACTATAAAATAAACATGAGGAATAAATTTTCATAAGACTTGATAATAAATAAAAGGAATATTATGTGCCATTAATTATTTTCAAAATAAAATGTTTAATTTCTATTCCAATTCCCTGAAATAATGTAATAAAAATCAATGTGCAAACGCCTAAATATTCTGTTGTTGTTGTCTTACGTCACTTGGCAATACTAAAAAGCCTATTTACAGGCAGATGGGTAGCTTCTTATTTTTCAGTGGCGCCATCTATGGCCAATAATTCCACTTCCGATGCACACACAGCACATTTTACAGGCAGGACACATTCACCTATCCACGATCGTAATTTTGATCTGAACCAGAGCACAATCAATCTCCGATCCAGTACCTCGAGAGGTATTGATTTGTTATGGGAACTTGGTGGACTTTGTTTAGCGTGCACCATTTTGTACGCCGGCAGCGTATTGACAAAACATACCGTAGATTGTAAACGTGGCGATTGCAGGTGGAGTTGGCGATGGATTACGCGTAAATGTGGTGGGAGAACGAAATTACATTAACCTAAGCAGTGTAATTCGATATTTTCTTCTTCTCCTCCACTAGCCATTATGAATAAAAATAACTCATTAATTCCTTTTAGCAGAGAAAATAAAAAAGAAAATAACACCTTTTTATTGTCAGGATCACTTTACAAATACACTGTATTTATATTTTATCAAGCGCTATAATTTATATTTTATAAAACGATCTAGTTTTTTGATAAAACAGATTCAATTTTTAAATTTTTTTTACAAGAAATGTGTTTGCGAAGAAATAAAAATAATTTATTAATGAACCAATCACAAAAAATAACGTAACAATTTAATACTATGTTTTACTGAAACGCTATTTTGAAGAATTAATTCTATTTAACTTTTATTGTAAGAAAACATAACCCGTTTTATTTTAGTGATATTTTCTTTGAAATCAATATTCTCTATAAAAGAATAATGTAAGCTTTTTTATAAAGATTATTTTTTTAGAAATTAACAAAGACATATTATTTACTAGAAAAAAAATAGAGTATTCAAAAATGTTATCACGATTTAAAGTAATAGTTTCTTGTAAACGAAATAATCAATATTTTTAAAATAAAGTTTGAAAGCGTTTGTTTCATTACTAGAAGCATTCATTATAAAAAAATATATATATTAAATTACTTTTTCGCATAATTTTATGAAATAACTTTTTTTTGGAATGATATGAGATTTTAAACTTTGTGAAAAATTGATTCAATTCCTTAATATATATAAAAGTCGGCAAATACTTCATTCATTATGGAGGTCATAGATAACTTGATACCTTTTCAATATAAGAATAATAAATGCAATTAATAGAAAATTCACAATTTTAAAAATATATTTTATTTACACTCATTGCGTACAGGTTATAATGCAACTATCATACGTAACATAAATTTATAGATTCCTAAATACTGTTATATGAGTTTGGTAATTAAAAATATAATTAAAAAACAACATAATTAAAAAAAATTTCAACCTTCAATTAAAAACTTCCTGTTGTCATATATTAATAATAATTATAATTTTTAGCAACTTTTTTGGGCACAAATTTTTAATTCTCGAACTTAATACTATCCTTTATATGAAAATACCAGAAAATTTATAAAAGAAAAACTATATTTTAAAATTGAGACATTGGCGACCACAGAGGTTAGATGTATGTGCTGAGTTTAAATAAATTATATGTTATAAAACTCACATTTAAGATTTAGATCAATTCATTATCAGGTCATAAGAGTGTTTTTTAATAAATAAATGTAGTGATTGTTTGATTTACAATTGTAAGGTCCTGGGTGTTTAATGTTAAGTTATACATTTCTTTAGAAATAATATTTGAAATATGCAAAGCAGGGCGGCATTCATTTCAACTTAAAAATCATCAACTTAACTTTCAATAACTATAGATAAATAAAAAACAAAAGTTTGATAAAAACTTTAAGAAATACTTTTAGAAAAATTCTTTCTAAATAATATTTAAATAAAACACAATCACTTCGTCTGAGTGATTCTGTAAGAAATTCTAAACTTTACAATTTTACAAGTTAGGTGAAAAGTAAATATCTACAATAGTGGTAGGGAATTAAGGAAATTCTAAATCTAAAGTTTGAGTCCTAGAACGTAAACATCTGATCATTAGATCAAAAGTTAGTTTTAGATTTTTCGTTTATTGCTCACTGTACACTAAAAGGAGATTTTTTTTTCTTTTGAAATTTTGATTTTAATGCCCTTACTTCAACCTCCTTCGAGTTATGCTTACTTTATAAATTTAATCTCAACTTTATTTTTCTTTTCACTTTTAAACTGTAAAAGACTTTTTCTCCATTCGTAAATTACGAAAAAAGTTATTAATCTGATTGCGTAAACAGTTAATTTATTAAAATTGAGCATTCTCAATTAATTCCTTTTAATAGTCATTCATATTATTAATAATAATTATTTGCACAAAATTATAATAGAGGAAAGTTTGATTAGAAATTTAAAAGTTCTTGCTACAATAATTAGGGAATTTCTATTGACAAATTCAAGTAATTTTTTTTCCGGAGCAAAATGCATTTTTATTTAAAATGGAACAGTACTGACTTAACATTTATACGATAAAACACTCTCTAATCGCTAACGCCGATGACAGGAAAAAAAATTCGTTTTTTTTTTCTTTTCCACAAAAAGTTAAGAACTTAAAATGTTGTTCTTTCATTATAAAGCAATAGCATAATATTCTCGTATCATGTAAAACTTGATAACGAAGTTACTTATCTACCGCTTTACAGTTATAAAATGAAATGATTATTGAATTCTACTTGCATTTTAAAATGTCAATGTCTCCATCGTTCAATGAATTTTACGATTATTTTTATAAAACTGTGTATAATGAACATTTCAACTAAAATAATTAGTACAAAATAGCTGCTAATAATTCTCTTAAACATTTATAAATATTATACATTTATAAATTTCAGCTTTTCGCATTATTGCTAAATAACCTCTACGTCGAAAAATATTTAAGGAATTCCATAATAACTGAAAATTAAATAAAACTTAAAAAAAATTGTAAATGGTTATCGAGCAGAACCATTAAGTTTAATTAATGAATATAGAATTAGTAGCAAAGTCACTGCTGAACAATAATTTTTTTTTTAATCTTTTAAGTAAACAAATTTTATTGTAATAATCATTTCATTATTAAGGATTAGAGGTTATTGTGAAATTATTAATTTTAATAAGTGGATGAGTAGGTAAAGAAGTTCACTACTCGAAATACGCGTATACATTTAATGAAAGTTATGAAAATACAGAAGGGGGCTATGGAGGTAATAATATATAATTTTTTTTATCTTAGTTTTATTACGATCTTCTAAAAAACGCTAATAAACACAATTATGTTAACAAATACAAACGATTATGTCGGAGCTATAACAAAAAAATACGCTTTATATTTCATTTAATGCAAAAGAATCTAATGAAGATCAGCTTATTTGAAACTCTGAAATGTGACACCCATATATAACTTGGTGAATGATAGATACGTGATACCGAAAACTAAACAAAAACATAAGAACACAGCTGTTTGGCGATTTGCGAGACGCTCCTTCAACGCCGATAGATATTTTCGCCAACCCCTTTACAATCTACGGTATGTTTTGTCAATACGCACACCGCGTATGTTTTGTCAATACGCACACCGGCATGCCTCAGGCCGGCGGGGATCGAGTTTGGGCCCACCTCCTTATCAACCAGGCTATCCCGGGTCGCTTAAGTATTCCATAAATATTGAATGCATATTGGACGAGCCGCGGTGGCTCAGGGGATAGAGCGTTTGCCTTCCAATGAGGTGAACCGGGTTAAAATCACAGCGATGGTTGGTCGATACGAATTCCTCATCCGGTTTGACGTAATATATCGTCAGTGGTAGACGGATCATGGATGAGGGTCTCCTAACCGTCAGGCTAACCATGGGAGGTTTTCCTCTAAATAGTTATCTAAATTTCGTTTCGTGATGTGAAGGCAATTTTAAAAAAATGCTTCATTTTTGGCAACATACTGTAACAATTTTGCTCTAGGATAAATTAAAAAAAATCCGACATAAATTCACTCAATTACGAAGAAAGCTATTTAAGCAAAATAGTTTCAGAATTACGGATGGCTTTGTCGACGAAATGACGACAGAAATGATGACTTTGTCGACGACAAAACGAGCCTATCGAAGAAATGGCCCTGCCAACGAAATGATCTTTTCGGCGTAACAGCATTGTCGACAAAATAACCTAGTCGATGAAATGATTTGCCTGCGAAGTGGTGCCGATAACAAGGCCCGGCCATAAATTGATTGTCTCTGAAATGAAAGCGACACAAGCCGGAAAATGTAGGCACATCATTACTAAAAGACGTGGCGAGGAATGTTCATTACGAGCGATTGATGCGTCCTACGTTTTACAATTTAGATCTCACAAAAAATAAATTATTCGGTAGGAAAGTGTTGTTGTTGTTGTTAATTTACGTCGCACTAGAGCTGCACAATGGGCTATTGGCGACGGTCTGTGAAACATCCCGGAGGAGGATCCGAAGACATGCCATCACAATTTTGATCCTCTGCGGAGGGGATGGCACCCCCGCTTCGGTAGCCCGACGACCTGCGCGAAGTCGAGCACTTTACGGTAGCACAGTTTAACGAGGACCAATACCGCACACCCTCGGTCCCTACGCAGACTGATCCAAGTGGTCACCCACCCGCACACTGACCGTAGCCAGTGATGCTTGACTTCGGTGATCTGCTGGGAACCGGTAGGAAAGTGATTGGAATTTACAATTAGCGATAAAATGGCGACAGACACCGCTTAGAAAACAATTGGCATCAGTTAAAATGTGAGTATGCAAGCTAATCGAAAAATGATCGACATTTTGAGGGGGCAATCAATTTTAATGGATGATAAATTCTACTTGTAACAAAGCGAGTCAAGCAATAGTTGTAATCCAGCACTATAACTAGTCAGAAAATGGATGAAGTTTCGATCAAGATCCTCATAAAGCCGTATGGAAAGAGCGTTCGCCTTCTAATGAGGTGAACCGGATTCGAATCCCAACGATGACGTGGTAGATACATCCGGTTTGCATCCACCACAGTGAAAATATCCTCAGTGGTAAACGGATCATGGACTAGAGTCCCCTTGCCGTCAGGCTAACCGTGGGAGGTTCTTGCGGTTTTCCTCTCCATGCAACGCAAATGCGGGTTAGTTCCAACAAAAAGTCCTCCATGAAGGCAAATTTCTCCCAATGCTTGATCCAGGAGTTCCCTTGTCTGCAGGATTGGGTTCAAAGTTGCAAGGCTACTGAGTTGAACATGAGTAGCTGTAAACCCTAAATTGGGTCGGATGTTCAACGACGGTTATAAAATAAAATCTTCACGAGCATGAAAGACAGTTAATAAAAACGTAGTAATAATTCGGTTCTGACAAGGTTTGCAAACAGCAGCTTTTTAGTTTAAAATGTACAAAATAACTAAGACAATTTGCAAACCTTAATTAAGATTCAAAAACTTATTAATAATATCGTTTGTTTAAAATAATATATTATACATTTTTGTTTTTACTCTAATAAATCTGCAGAGATTTTTATTGTTGTCTGAACATGGTTTCAAGAATAGAAACTTTTTTTAAGAAAGAAAGGGTCAATGAAACCAAATTTATAACAAACGATGAATAGTTTACAGAATAATACACAAAGTGTATTAAATACGAAAATTATTGAATACATAAAGAATACGATAATAATGTGATCGACGACATAACATATATTAAACATAAAGATGATTAATAATACAATATTATAATGAATGTCGAAATTTTTTTTTTATAGGGGGGAGTAACAAAAATATGGGTCAAAGTAAAAATAATATTTAATTAAAACGTGAAATATTCTTCAGCATCAACAGTTTTGACAATACATAGCGATATTAAAATTCGTTCTTAATCGGTTAATAGGGTCCATTGTTTGAGATTAAATAGCTGAAAACAAATAGACACAAACAAATAAATAGCTGAAACAAACCTATAATCGATAATTATCGGAAGTTAACAAAATTTCAATTTATAAAATTGTGTACATTTGCGACATACATATATTAGAAGGGCTTAGAGAAATTAGTCACACTGTTAAATTATTTAAAAAAAAAAAAAAAAGAAAAAAAACTTGGGAAAAACACATGTAGACATTAAGTTGTTCCTCTATATCGAAAACTCCGTGAAATTATCTGTACGAAAACAATGCTAAGGAAGAGAGGAAAAAAAATGTGGCTTATCACTGTACTTTTAGAAAAATCTGATCTGTAAAGAATTGAAAATCAACATTTATATAATTCAATGTAAAAATAATTTTCCACAATTGAACGTGAATTGTTGAAGAGAGGGGGAGAGGGAATAGAGAGGAACATCAAGATTGAACGTCCATTTCAATACCAAATAAGAGTTGCGCTCTAATAAGTTGATTTTCTCCCTTATTACGAAACCGGTTATTGCAGAAAAGGAAAGCTTAGCAACTCAGGTGTTTTTGATTAGTTCTACCAACTTAAAGTAAAGAAATGTTATACGCAATTTCTACATATTAATAGCCGAAATATCCGAAATAAACTCTGTACTAAGTCCCTCCTATATTTTAATTTCAAATCACAATTTTAAAATTAAATAAATCTGTCATTTAAAGAATTGTTTGCTCAAACACATGTGTGTTATTTTACTCTAAAATTAAAAGTTCCTTTAAGAGGGCGCTATACCGCGGGAGAAAATTTCCGTCACAAATTCTCTTTTTCCTTCATTAGTAATTTAAAAGAAAGTAAGTTCATACATAAATCACGAAGTTTCAATTACTGAAAAAATACTTCAAACAATTAAAATGCAAACAAATTATTAGAAGATTAACTAACTTAAGTTAAGTAGATAACTTAAGTTATCTCATAACATTTGTATATTTCAAAATTTTTGTTTTCAGTATTTGAAATTTCATGGCTTGTCTGAACTTACTTTTTCTACATTGTTAGTAACGAAGGAGAATTTTCGAGTTGTTTAGAAGCTGATTTTAACATGTTTTCTACAGCTGCGAGTAATGATTCTGACCTAAAATGCGGATGCAATTCCTGATTATTCATACATTTCTCTATCATAAGATGCATCAAAATGGCCTCTTTGATCTGAAGCAAGCTTATGTATTACTGAAACTTTTCTTAATATGTCAGAAAATCGTATTGATAATGCCCATTTCATGTAATATCATCATTAGAGCCTGGATTTTGATGACCTAAAAATTCTCAATTAATGCCCTTAAAATATGCAAAAAATGCCCTTAGAAGTGCAAAAAAAGCCCTTAAAATGCGAAAATTGCGCTAAAAGTGCCTTATGACATGACTTAAATAGAAGTAAAAATATTGAACTAAAACAATGTTTTACTCTTTAAAATTATTATGAGTCGTTTCAAAAAATATAAAGCAATGCAATACTTGTTCTACGTTCATTAAAGTTTGAAAAATATGCTTTATATCCTAAAATAACAACAAAAAAAAAAAAAAAAAAAGGAAAATATATTGACTCCAAAGCATTTTCATTTTGTATAGAAACTTAAATGAATATAACAACTTCCATCTCATAATACTATTCTATTACTAAATATCAAAATTACAATGGATTATAAATTTTTTTTTTTAATATCTTGAAATGTAAACGAGCGTCTCTTGTCTGAAAGCAAATTTTTATACCAGGAGAAGCTTCTTTCAACGTCTACTGATATTATTGGTGCGTACTTGAAAAGGACGATCACACTTACTGACAATTCTTCTACTATTTGAAAAGATGTTGCTTCACCTTTTAATATCCTAGAGATTTTCTTCATTGTTTGGAAGCCAGTGTAACAATAAAAAATTATAAAAAATAATAAAAATTACAAAAAAATTAACAAAAAATTTAAAAAATGCAAAATACGCCCCAAAATTTAAAGAAAATGGCCTATAAATCTCAATAAATGCTCTAAAGGACAAAAAATGTCCAAAAATGCAAATGTCATCAAAATCCGGGCTTTAATCATCATCAATGGCACAAGGGCGAGCCTTCTCAAGACGTTTTTACCAGGCAAACCTTTTTCCTACTAGCGTTTTCCAGTTCTTGGTTTTTTTAAAGACCAAAAGGTCCTTTTTTAAGCCATCTATCCATCTCAAATTCGGTCTGCCTCTTTTTCGAGTGGCAACTGGTCTGGCATTGAAAGTTCTTTTTGTTGTACAGTCTTTGTCCATTCTGCCCATTTTATTCGTTGTCGTTTAATAATGTCAGGTTCATTATGGGAGTGATAAAGCTCTAGATTTGTTCTTCTAAGACACACACACACAATTCCTCCAAAAAATACTTCTCGAGACCTTTCTCTCAACAGTACCCAACTTAAAATCATCCGTACAAGATACTGTCCAGGTTTCACAAAGCATATGTATTTCATGTTATTAAGGTAGACAATTAATTCGATAAAAAAAAGCTTTTAATTTAACCAATACCTTTTTTTTAACAAAAAAAAATTATAATTATTTTACTTCTTGCGCTTACAAATACTTTTTTTGCAAAAGAAATTTTCTGATTTACGGTGAAAAGTAAGATAACTTCTTAATGAAACTTTAAACTGACATATGAGTCTTAAAGGAGGAAAAATTCAGGGGTGCCCCAAAAAACTGATGGGAAAATTCCGTAAACAAATAAATAAAAAACAATATTAAAAAAACCTCAAATTTCTTATCATATATGATCTATTACTATGAGATTCATGGGAGAAACGTGTTCGAATATATTATTTTCAGGTAAAAAATAGCCATTGCAACAACCAATTCAATTCAGGCGTTGAGCCATGATTTAATGTAATTATAAATTTATTGCAATGTATTTTTAAAAGTAAATTTATTTACAATCATTAATTTGACGGAATTCTTAAAATTTTTTCATTATATATCCTGTAATAATTACCATTTATCAATTAGCTCCCTGGAGCATGTCATAAATTAAAAATGTTTGCGAAAATGATGAAATATCTATATATAAATTGCCACATGGCGACAAAGAAAGCTTTCATTTCTTTTTCACGTTTGCAACAAAGAATTGAAATATATGGCGTGTGAGCTGTCTTAAGCAAGAAAGCGTAAACGTACATCGAGGAAAATAAAAAAGCTTGGAATTTGTTAGATGAAAGGTAATCTAATACGAGAGAACTAACTTTCGCTCATATTAAAAGATTTTTAAATCTCCCAAATACTCATAATGAATCCGCTACAACTTTGTTGAGCTTGGTTGATAAGGTAAATAAAATTATTAGTTTATTAGAAACTTCAGGCCAAAAAATTTATACTTTCAGTGACACTTTAATATTGTATTTAATGTTGCATTTTAGTTCCACTAAATTGTGGTGAGAGCGCCAATTGAATAATATAGCAATACCCAAACTCTCAAGGATTTAATTGAATTTTTGAAAAGCTATGCTAGAACTCTTCAAAACAGCAAAAGTTTGTCCAGTAAATTTAAAAAAATTATTAGTGCTAAAGTTAATTCTTTTGTTTCGCTTTCTATGTGTGTTTATTGTAAAAATAATATAAAAACATTTCGAAGTGTTAGAAATTTTGTAATTTACCCGTTCAGCAAAAGATTGCTTTCGTTAATAATAATAATGTTTGTTATAACTGTTTATCAGGAATTATCACTATAAAAAAAAATATATAAATCATCTAACGCCTGTTTTAAGCGTAATCGCAGACATCTCAGCCCTTTGCATAGAGATGAGAAACCGAAACCCTTTTTTTCCCTCTTAAAGTGCACTAGAATTTATTCCCGGAGATAAACAGCAATTAATGACGTCATCAGCCGCGCCTAATAATGAAGTTTCGTCTACAGTTTGTGCGAACTATTCGAATAGTGATTGGGATAATATAAATCAAAAGAATTATTCCGTTCCTAAATGCACAGCTATAGTGAAGGTTATAAATTCTCAAAACGAATGAATTGACTGTCGAATCCTTTTAAACTCTGGATCAGAGAAAAACTTTATTTCACGCGAATGTGTCAGAAAATTAAAATTAAATCCCGCTCAAATATTCAAATATCAATTTCTTGTTTAGGAAGTCATAATACTTCGAGTGAAGGGCAACATGATTTATTATTTTAGCCTCATTTTAGTAATAATTTAAGTCCACTTATGTAATCGATAAAATTTGCGGAAAAATATCGAACTCTTCCATGCCAATTGATTTGTCTAGAAAATATTAAGATCTAGTACAAGCTGACTCATATATTTTTGGAAATCGGGGGATATTGATATTCTATACGGTGTAAACATAGGGAGACAAAACCCCTTCCTAAATTATATATATTGGGTTGTTCGGAAAGTAATTTCGTTTTTTGGAGGGAAATGAAAGACAATTTTCGTGTAATGAATAAATATTTCATTAAATTATTTATTGGTCATTCTGGTCCAACACCTTTTGCCATCTTTCTGGTAGTAGCATGATTCCCCGCTCATAAAAGTTCGGTCATTGCAGGCAAAAAACTGATCTAGGTGATTTTTGACCTCTTCATTTGAAGTAAGGGCTTCGCAGTCCAAAAAATTTTGTAGTGACCGGAACAAATAATAATCGGAAGGCGCCAGATTTGGAGAATATGGTGGGTGTGGCAGTGTATCCCATTCAAGCTGTATAAGCTTTTGGCGAGTGACCAAACTTGCATGAGGTCTTGCACTATCTTGGTGGAACACTATACCTTTTCTTTTGATTAATTCTGGCCTTTTCGGTTCAAGAGCATCATTCAGTTTGTCCAGCTAACGACAGTAGACTTCCGAATTAAGTGTTGTGTTATCCGGAAAAAACTAAAAAAAAAAAAAACTATACCTTTAAAATCTCACCAACTAAACAGCATCACCTTTTTTTGATGGATATTGGCTTTCGAAATGCTTTGAGCCGGTTCATCTTTTTTGTTACATGATCTCTTGAGTTGGACATTGTTATAGACAACCCATTTTTCGTCCCCAGTAATGACGCGCTTCAAAAATGGATCATTTTCATGACGTTTGAGAAGCGAATCACTGACGTCAACGCGACGACACAAATTTCTCTCCGTGAGAACATGGAGAACCCATATATCGAGCTTCGAGGTTAAACCCAAGCCTTTCAAGTGATCATTAACAGTTGAATTCAATAAATTGAACCTCTCACCGATCTCACGTGCTGCTATTCGCCGATTTGCATCAACTAATACCTTTATCGTGTCTTTATCAGCTTTAGCGGGCCTTCCAGAATGTGGTGCATCTTCGACATCAAAATTGCCGGATCAAAATTTTGCAAATCAATTCTGGCACTGGCGTACAGTCAACACATCTTACTCTTACGCATCGGTAAATTTCTTTCTGGCATGAACAACATTGTTACCTTTTCTATAGTAAAAAAGCGAAATATGACGAAAATTCTGTTTATTGCTTTTCATATTTAAAAGGGCACCACCCAAAAACTGCTGCGTAGAATTAATTGAACTTTTTCACACACAAGCCTTTCTATATCAGCTCTCAAAAAATATAATGATAATTCTGCTTAAGTGTGAAGCTGCGTTCGAAAAAATACTATTAAATCCTCTGTCGGGAAAACAAAATTACTTTCCGAACAACCCTATATCACTTGATTAATGAACTATTGTACGGTAAGTAATGAACTACTGTATGGATTTAGATATACGCAATTTTTCGTAATCCATTTTTTGTAATTTAAGCATTCATTGTTGTTGTTGTCGGCCATTAAGGCAGAAGGGGTGCGATTATTCTCGTTTTCCAGTGGTGCCATCTATGGCTAAGAATTCGACTTTTTCCACACTCATACGTTACATCCGTTTATAGGGCCAGATAAAGATCCTTCTTCAGCTCAATACCACCAGAGGCATTGATTTGCTATGGGAACATGGAGGACTTTGTGACCCGACAGATTTAACGAGCACCAGTCACCGCTTATTACACGGAGAGTCTTCGGCCAGCTGGATTCGAATTCCCGTTCTCACAAACGTGAGTCCAGCCTCCTACCAACCAGGATATCCCGGCCTATTAAAACGTTTAGAATATATCTGTTGGAAGGAGGTAATCGAAAACCCCCTCGAACTTGCATTAAAACTACGTCACTGGGTGTAGTAAATGTATTCTTGACATTAATTAAAGTAATAAAACGCTACGAAAATCTCCCTTTCGCAGTATGCTCTAAACTAAGATTTCCGGAGCAACTATTTTTGAATGCACTAACAGTTCAATAATTTTAGTGTTAGTACTGATGAGTTAGTTAGAATATTTCTTTAACAGGAACAACACAACCTCTAACAAAGCTTTTGTCGAACACATTTCGTGGAAAATGTTATGCGTAAGGTATTCCGCCAGACTCCCGTTTAAACCTACTATGGAGAATTTCGGCAATTCAAAAGCCTCCGCTTTTAAACTGCTTTTTAGTCTAGAAAGATGCAGCATAAAATGAGCACTATTTTATCCCGCAGCATCACGTAATTAATGATTCTAGTCCGTCCAACCACAAAATTGAGGGTTATTTACAACGCCATTGCAAAAACTACAACAGGTTTATCACCGAATGATACGCTAATGAACGGTCCAAAAGTACAAGACGATCTTTCCGCTCCTCTTCTAAGGTTTAGATGTTACAATATCGCGATAGCATGTGATTTGCAAAAAATATATCGACAAGTAGAGATTCATAGTAAAGATCGGAATTTTCAAAAAAATTCTATGGAGAGATGATCCCATGAAACTAGTCAGGGATCAACAATATTTCAATGCTGGACCGCATGTTGCCCGCACTGTCCTGACATTCCTTGACACAGAACATGTTCGCCTGTTGCCCTGGTCAGCACATTCTCCTGATCACTAACAAAATTGAAAACGTCTGGTCAATGGTTGTCGAACGACTGGCACGCCACCACTCGTCAATTACAACGGTCGATGAATTGTGGCATAATGTTGAAGCTGCATGGAATGCTGTACCCGTCCATGCTATCCAATCTCTGTTCGACTCGATGCCCAGAGGAATAAATGCTGTTGTTGCTGCCAGGGGAAGCTGCTCTGAGTACTGATTCCTCAGGATCTATACATCCAAATATCCTGAAAATTTAATCACTTGTTCTTCCAACTATAATGTATGTGTCCAATATATATCATTCTGTTATTTGAATTCCTTCCTGGTGTAGCAATTTTAATGGCCAGCAGTGTATACTAAGTTAGCGATTACAGAATCTAAATTAGTGTAATTTTAAGGTGTATATACCACCTAATTATATATAGGTATGCAACACAAATAAAATTATGTATGAATTTACTAATAAGTATACAAAAAATAACCCAATTAAATAAATATAAATTAAGAATTATGCAATACTGAAACTCTTTATATTTGATTATAAAATTCAATTGATTATACTTAAATCAATGTTCGAGTGTTTTGTTAAATTAGAACCAACCCGTATTGCTTTTCTATCATCCTGCATTTAAGCCACCAAAAAATTTTGCTTGCAGCATTTGCATTTCAGATTTTAGTTATATTTTTAAGTTTCAGAATAACTTGTTGGAAGGGGTTAGATGAGATTTCTCTACTTTTATTCATTTTTTCCCCTTCTATCATTTTTTTAAAAATTTATTGTTTTTAGAATTATTTAAAGAGTAGAAAAAAATTTCTTAGATTAGTAGTAAAGAACAAAATTTCATAACTCTTGGTAGTTAAAGGAAGGGAGGGAAACTTACAGACTATTATGGTAATTATTTAAAAACGTAATTCTTATTACTTAACTCTTAGAGGGACAGGAATTTAAAAAAAAAAAAAAAAAAAAAACACCAGAATTCTCAAAATTATTTAACTGAACAATTTATTGAAATGAATATTTACTTTGCGGTTAGCTTTGTTCAAAGAGTTAATCTTAAGACCCTAATCTTAAATATGAAATCGTAATAATTGGCACCTCTGTAGTAAAATAGGTATTAACAAACCTAAACATTAATGCAGTTGATAAAACAATAATGAAACTTATAATAGTATAACATAACTTACACATGCTCTTGTTGAATTAAACATGATCAAAAATCCATTTAGTCAATGTCCTAAATTTAAGGATCTATGGCATTATTCGAAGGCATTATCTAAAATTAAAAAAAAAAAAAATGTAAACAATTTTGCAGAAAGAAGGAATATAGGAAAAGCAAAAAAATAGCATAGCTCAGAGGTGAGGAACCTTGTGCTAGCTTTTGTATAAATATCTAATAATATAGATTACAATAATTTGAAAATTGATAGACCTGTTGCCATCCAGTGAGAGTAACATAAATTTAAAATGCTGCAGTGGTTGTAGTTCTATAGTTTGTCTAAAGTAAGAACTCCCTTAGTCATTCGTCTGAATCCGTGGCGGTGACTATGGTAACAAGGTATAACTATTTCAAGTAGGGGTGTGGGGTCGGCGAGAGAAAGGGATTCTTTCTCTCCTGTCTTTGTGTTAGCCCTAGAGTGAAGAGAAGCTAATACCTTCCCTGAAAGGCACTATTCTTGTTTCTATAGCAGCAGACGGCCTTAAACTTTGTGGCGGGGGAGTTCTTACAACAGACAAACTATAGTAGTCTTCCCTAGTCTGAAATTATTGCCATTCTGGGGTAGTTTTCAGCTGTCCAACATTCATCCTTATGTTTTGTTCTGATTTTATAGCTATGAGTCACCCCTACTTAAAATACACCAACCCTATTGCTGTAACAACCGACATCCACAACGAGCAGTGACGGTGGCTGTTCTGAGAGACAGACAGTACCTAATTTTTCTTTATCTGCCTAGCATTCCTCAGCATTCCCGTCTATGTTGTGGAGCTGGTGATTTGTAGAACCTGTGCATGCTTTTAACAGTCTCTTCTCATATTGGCAGTTTAGCCATTGTGAAAATCTAGTTATTGTTTAACTAATACATGGTGTTATCGCCTTTTTAGTAAATATACACTTTCTTAAAGATAATTTTCAATAGTGATTTTTTTCCACATTGTCAAATTTTAAGACAAGAAAAATAATAAGGAAACAGAACATTTAATGAATAGAATTACTTCCTTATTTCTGTGAAATTATATGTTGATTGTGTATTGCAGTTTTGATTACTTTGGCAAAATGTGTTTGGCAAATAAATAAATGTGTTTTACAAAATGCTTGGCAAATAAACACTATTTGACTCATAAATTTTATAATTTAGAAGGTGAATTCATTGAAAAATACATTAAAAATTATTTAATAATAACATTATAATAAGTTAATAGCCTTCTGTGGATAAAAAAATATTTCATAGTGTTAATTTTTATTTTAATAAATGACTTAATGTTTTTTTTTACATAATTTTTATATAATTCAATAAAGTAATAAATCTATATAAAATCAATAATTTCACAAATATTGCATTTACAGGTATATTAAGTTTTTCCTTTATTTAGCTCTTTATTTGCCTTTATTTAATTTAAACGTGGTCTTTCAAGGTAGGTGGGTACTTTACTAACTTCACACTAGAGTTGCACAATGGGCTCTACAGAAGGGGTAGCACCCCCGCTTCGGTAGCAAGTCGAGTACTTTAAGGTAGAACAGTTTAACGAGGGCACTATGCATGCTGATCAAAGTGGTCACCCACCCGCTTACTCACTGCAACCAGTGATGCTTGACTTCGTTGTTCTACTGGGAACCGTGTCTTTATGATCAGTCCACTGCGGGACGGTCTCTCAAGGTAAATGGTTCCCCACCTCGGGATTAGCAATGCATTACATATTACAGAGGCAATACAAATCACATTATTCATTCACTTCAAAAACAACCAACATAAAGAGGAAAATATTACATAATATTTCAAATAAACAATATGTCCTGCGGACGATACATGATTTAAATTATTATTTCAAATTTAATTTTTTATTCATAATAAGTAACTTAGTTTTACACAATTTTCTACAGTAAATATCAATTTTAAAATGTATAAGTGCCCTTTCCTGCGAGTAAGCGCGCTGCTCATTTTTATTCCTAGAGAGAAGAAAAATTATTAAAATAAAAAAATATTAAAAAGCTGGAATAATGAAAAGATACCGTCATCAGCTCACATGATTAGATTCGCAAAAAGGAGAAGTATTAAAAGAACAAAACAATGGATACCCAAAATATATTATAGAAAAAATCATTGAATTAATTGTATGTTATTATCACTAATTTCTTTGTTAACTAAATTTATATCTTTACCATGGGCAAAATCCATAGCTAGAAATCTGTGAAAAGTGGGCAAATCTTGTATTTCTTTTTTTTATATATATAAATATTAATAATTTTCTAAAATATTGTACATATCAACCTAATAAATATACCTAAAATATTGTACATATAAAATATTGTACATAGCTAAATATCAACCTTATAAATTATAAACTTCAAATTATAATATTATTACCTTGCGCACATCTATTTTCGAGTCAATTAATGGTAACTAAGAAATCCTTGGTTCAGTACTGCAGAAAGAACATGGCATTCACAAGATTCACGCTTCTAATTTCATAATTTGTAATCTGGCAAACTTATTTTATTATGAAAATATTTTAAACCATTCTTGAAAGATTCTGGAATGTGTAAATTCATTTGAATTCGCTACTCGCTTTATAGATTTCTTTTTGTATTTTATTCTGTACTTTTCTTGCAATTTAATTTGAATATTTTTTACTTAATATATCCTGTTTTCGTTTAATTTTTTTTTTTGGTGGTCCTAACACTATTGTATTGGTATATTTTGCCATGGTTATATTAATTCAATATTAAAAAACACTGCTTCTCGCGGATATAATGGTGTGAGCTGATGATGAGATTATATCTTTTCATTATTTTGTTTTCCAGCTTTAATGCTTTTTTTTTTCTTTCCTAAATTTTTTTTACAAAAATATTTTATTTTGTAAAGCTTTCTTCTCCACTTTTCGTTGATCTTTATATTATTATTTTTCATGTTTTCTCTATCAGGGTGCGTAGTCAGATTTTTCAACATAAAATAAGCATCTATTTAACTATTTAAGCACTCAATAAATATTTTTAATCACTTTCAAAAAAAAAAAAAAAACATAATTAGGATCTGTACAGTAATAATTTTTTTTTGTCCATTGTTTAAAGTTCTTAATTTAAAAACATAAAAATCAATAAAATTCAAAAAATTTTCAACACTTTACAAAATTATGATAAAAGAACTAGTTTCATATCAATGTTGCGGAGAAAATTGTGAAAAAACATGCAATAAGAGTCCCTCCTAAGAAGGTAAGAAAAGTAAAAACAAAAAACTTGTAAACAAATTTTTTTTACAATTCGAAAGGTAAGATCAACTGCGAGCTGGTAGAATAATTCCTGCAATTTATCATTTAAAACTCCTTCAGAAACTTTGGCAGTTTATGTGTAGTTGTACAATCCTGAGTAGAAAACTATTAAACAAGGACTCTGTTATGGAAAATGTTTTATCAAACATTTCCATAACAGAGTGATATGGAAATGTTAAACAAATTCAAGCCCTATTTTTAACCAGAACAATTTTAGATTTGAGTAGTGCATACAGTTCCAGTCAACAAAAAATATTTAAAAATTCATACTTTATTTTTTGCAAAGTTTGTCTTAAATAATTAAATACATTCTAGCAAATAAACATGCCATTTGCCTCAGAAAATCATAAAAAAGGATTTTATATGAGTTCATAAAATATAGTTATATAAAGAGTTCAATAAATAAATATGTAAAACTATATAAGATAAAAACAAGAAAGGAGCAGATAGAACTTGTAATACCCAACAATTAGTGGAAAAACCTACTCATCCTGAACTATTTATAAACTGGAGTTGATTTATTCAAGGTTTATGACAAAACTCTGAGTAACATTTATCAGCTTTTACAGGATGTGGTTAATGGGGGGGGGGAAGTTTTTTCCATTAACTTTTTGATAATGAATGACTGAATATAAATAAATAAAAAATATCAACTTCTAGTTCAATGTGTCACAGCTGAACTCCTCAAACATTTATGAGTCTCGTTTCTTAATACGTAAACATGCATCAATATTACTACAAATTAGTTGATATTGCACATCAGATGATTACTCATATATATGGGTTATTAAAAATGATATTCAAAATTAAGAGTTTTTATCAATAATTATCAAATTTTTGTATTTATGCATTTTATGCCATAGCATAATCCATGTATTTAAATAATTAGGGAAAGATTTTGGACATCTTAATCTGTTTTATGAACAGGTTTAAATGTCTTCAAGTGTCTATAACCTTAAATTTTAGAAAAAAAGTAAACATTTAGCTTGTATAAAAAATTTATTAAAACATTATTAAAATAATAATTAATGTTAGTAAATAATTATTAAAAACATTAATTATTTTTCAAATATTAAAAAATGTATTAAAATATAATTATATAAATTTTTGTAATACTCATTGAGATTCTCTGCTATATTAAACAAAAATACCAATGTCTTATTGCTTTTAAATTTCTTTCTATATTGTTGTATTATATTTAAATATTTCATTTACACATCTATAAATATGAAGGAAAATTAGATATTTTTAAGAGTCTATTAATATCAATAAAACATAGCTTAAAAATATTGTTAAATTTAAAATAATATTGAATAAATGTTTAACTATTATTAAATATTTAAAATCAGAGGTCTGTCTAGGCCAAATTTACTATAGTTTAGTGGTACCTTCACAAATTTAACTTTAGGAAATTTCACAAAATACTTTTTCTTAAAATTTAATTTTCGTATCCCGTAATAAACGATAAATCCATATTTTTTGTGTTGATTTTTTAATATAATTTTTAATTTTCACAAATTATGTCTAAATTTTCATAAAATAGGTACCTCTCAGAAAAACCTAAGACAGAAAATAATTGATAATTTAAAATCATAAAATTTCCTCATATTTTTTAAGATTTGACAAACAAATTTAATATTTAAGTTTCAACACAATAAAATACAATAGGGAATATGATTTAAAAACATCTGTTTTCAATCGAATTATTTTCTCTTGAATTCGCATAAAAAATTGATTTAAAATATGGATTTAGATTTTTATTCATACATATTTTCAGAATATTATTTTAATATTTAAATAGATCTTTAATTTTCTCTTTTCAATTGCGATAGCCCTGTATTTCAAGGGCATCTCACCAAGGAATTTGCCATAGGCCCCTCTGCATACTATAACAGTTTAAACTTATTTACCTAAGTATTGACAATTAGTAAATGCTTAAAAAAAATTGAGCTAAGAAGTTTTTCAATAGTAAATATTGGCACATGAATTGCTTAATTCCGCATTGTTTGATTTCATACTTTCACAGGATTAAGGAATAGGTAGACAAATATGAATGTGAAGTGTCTGTATGAAATATGTACCACACCTTTAGATGAGGATCAGGTATTAATCCCTGCCTTGGATAAATACCCAAAATCATGGTTTTTATATTTTTTTTGTTATTTTTAAATCATAAAAATATGATTTGTCTTGGTGATAGTTCTGAGAAAAACATAACTATTTTTACTTTTCAAAAATAAACTTTAAACTTAAAATATATCAGTTTCTGAAAAAAAATATTTAAAAAAACTATCAATGCAAAGAGGAGAAGCTACATTGTTGCATTAAAAAAGTAATGTAAAAAGGTTTGCATTTTGTAATATAATAAAGTAGGAACTATATTAATTTATTTAAGTTCTAGGTTGCACATTTTTCAAGAAGAAATAATTTTCCCAATGCAATGGGATAAACTGGATTAAATAGAAGAGATTCTAAATTAGCAGAGAGAATATGTTTAGAATTTGTTAAAACTAAGTTTTCAACTGTTTCCCCCCCCCCTTTATATAGAGTTTATAAGTTTAATATTAGTAATAAACTAAAACTATAAACTTAACATTTAAATTTTAAAAGAAATTTATTCGCCAAACTATTTCGTTTAAACCAAATATGTCTTTTTTTAAGAAAATATAATTAGTTTAAAAGATATTTTGTCTAAACAGTTTTTATTTTTCTGTATTGAATCTATTTTATCAAAAATAATAAAAATTATTTCATTTTTAAAAGTCAGTCATACTTGAGAAATTTCAAAATTACATTTTAGTCAAAAGAAGTAATAAATTATTTAATGTAGTTTTTATATTATTGAGCTATTCTTCAAACTATGAGTTAACGCTGCTTCATCTTCAAAATACAAGACAGTACAGGCATTTAAACAAAAGGTATACTCAATGTAGCCTTAACTTTTAAAGTGTTATTTACTGTTTTCTATTCTATATAAAAAGCATATATTGATATGCTTTTATATAGAATGCCCAGTTATATATTGAGTATCAATATATTGTTCCTAGTTGCTGTGCCGTTCTAAAATTGTTCCATGTTTTTAATTAAATTTAGCATATTAAATTTCGATTAAATATTTCTTTAAATTAAAATAATCTTGTGATTTGCTTAAAAATACATCTTGTAATCAGTAATATGAAACATTTTATGAATTTCTGGAGATAAGTTTTGACAACACAAGTCTGGAGAAAAGTTTTGACAATACATATAAATTTGACTTTAGTTGATTATATTTTAGTTTGATTTTATTTCTCTAATTATCTATATAAAAAAAGGAAGAAAAAAACATTATTAATGATAAAACTATCAAGTCTTATTCTAAACTCATACCAATTAGGTGAGAAAGATATTTAATGCAAAATAAATTTATTTTAATTGCTATTTATTTGCATGATTTTGTTATATGAATTTTCAATTTATGTGGACTAATTAGACTGAGATTTATAACATTTAATTTATGAATTTTTTTGTCCAATTGAAAACTATCAATGTTATATATTTAACTAACAAAAAATTTAATAAATACTCTTTTTTTTCATTCATTATTAAAATTCTGCTTATGAATAGAATGATAAAACTAAATATATATTTTATTTATTTAATGTACGAAACGAAACATATAAATTATTGCTTAGAGCTGTTTAATTTTAAAAAAGGTAAAAAAGTAGTTTTTTCTCATAGGGAAAGATTTTTCTTATAGGAAAAGAAGCTTCCCAATCACATCTAAACTTAGAACTACAAAAATGAAACACTCAAGCTAGCATATATTTTATGCCCCTTTGAAAACATACTAATATGGGGGATATTTCCGTATCGCGATCTGCCACACCAGCTACAATCGTCAATGCGCCAAATTATTTTAAAAGGGAGAAAGTAAAAAAAAAATGTAGAGGTTTGCTAGGGGGTGGCTATGAGTTATACCCTTTGAGTTGATCCCTTTCTGAGAAGTTTTTTTTTTTAGTTTCTTGCGAGCCGCTGTCCAGAAGTTGCCAAGATTTAGCTATTATTCTGCCACAGATCACAATACGGAAATTTCCCCACTAACATTATGCCATATTTCTTAATCCATTAATAATAATGAAATAAAAACTAAGAAATTTTTACAGCCAATTTAATGCAGTGGACATTATTATTATTCATAAGATATCATCACATTACAATTAGATAAGTATCACATAAAGAATTATGCACTATTCATGTTCAGGAAAAGTTTTGATTGATAAACTTTTAAAAATAAATTACATAAACTTATAATTATTTTTTGCATTTAAAAAACATATTTCTCGCAAAATTCACCTTGTTTAGATGTTACTTTTAAAATCACAAATATTGGAAGTTATGATAAGAAATTAAATTCAAAGATGGATAAAAAATAAAAATTTCAATAATTCATACGTTCAATTGAATAAATTTTTCTTCATAGTAAATGACAAATTAATTATTGACAATATAAGTAAAAATTAATTGTGTGTAAAATATATATAATTTTGTACAGATAAAAAAATAACCATTAAATTTTAAATAAAATTGATAAATACTGAGGTATTTTCTGTATTTACCCAGGAAATTATCCAAAGGTATTTTACATCTATCTATAATCACACATCACATCTAAAACTTGTATAATAATATACCTCTGTTTACATATCCTAAATCAGATCATTCTACAAAATTGTGAATTTATATTCAACATGCATTTAACTATTTACAATGTATCTATAAATCTAATTAATTAAATGCTATATAACTGTTAGTTAAAAAAGTAATAAAGATAAAGTAAAGAAATGTACAGAAGTTATAACAAGAAAATACCTATATTTATTTGATTAACATCAGATGTATTCTCCCCCCCCCCACAAGCGAAAACTATTAAGAAAAGCAAGGGTGCATAGATTTAAATTTTATATACATTTAGACCATCAAATAATGAGGAATTGCTAAAAAAAAAAACTTTATATTTAGCTTAATCACATGACGAAAAGAAACACATTAAATAAATTGATCGTATTGAGTAAATTATTAATATCAAACAAACTTCTTCTTAAAATATTTTGATCACATCTGTCTTTAATAACATATTTTGACAAGTAAAGTGAAATTCAATATAAGTATAGACTAAACTCCGACAATCCATCGGATAAACAATTTAAGATCACTTAAAAAAGAAAACTCCTAATTAACTGTAAGAAAATCATCTCTAGAAATTATATACTTCTTTGAGAAAAAAGAGAAGCTGCAAGTAAAATATGTAATATTTTGCAGAAGCAGTATATATCAATTATATCTACAAATCATAAAAATATGAGCTGCTTCACACATTATTGATGCTTTATAAAAAATGAAAACATCAAAGGTAAAAAGATTAATTATTTACCTATTAATAGTATATCGCCAACGAGGATATTCCATTTAGAAATCTCTCTCACAAACAATAACACATCCCACTTAACAAATAAACACTAGCCTATTAATGATGAATCAATTCCATTCAGCATCACAAATTATCCATTATCAAGTGGGTTTGGTTGGGAGGAAAATATTAAAAGGGAAAAATCTCTTCGCCTGAATTCTCTGATAGGTTAAAAAAAATCCCTAAAGCTACTCAGTGACGAGGCTAGAATGAAGCTTGTAAGCTATAAGCTACAAATGTTATTTAGCATAATATATTGAAAATGTTATACAGTGCAAAACAACTGGTACCGAACTTGAACTATGGAAATTTATAAATGATTTAATAATTGTTTTTATATTGATTTATTCTCCAGATATTAATTTATAAATAAATGCAATAGTTACTTTTTCATGTTTTCTTACGAAATGTTCGTTTGACAGATTTTTGAGTTACAATTTGTCAAAATGAATAACAAATTGCAATTTCTAAAACCAGGTACACTTTCAATAAAAGGAAGACAAAAACTGTACTGATCTATTTTATTTTACCATTTCAGGTTTTATAATGTAGGCATTTAAGTATTTTGAGTGACAAGATTCCATATCATTTAATATTTATTTTAATTTTATAAGTGGATAGTAATTGGAAACATGAATTACTAGGATATTACAGTTCTTATTACAACGATGCTATTTCCGTATTAATACCTGTTCGTGCTTGCTACAAATGTAAAGGTGCCAAAGGGCTTGCTTAAAATTGCAACTAATTTCTTATAATGTAATTAAAAAAATTGAGACTGCTAGTTATACCCCAAGAGTTTGTCCCTTTTCAGAGAAGTTTTTCTGTCCCTCGCAAGCCAATGATCGGCTGCTAAAACTGATCGGATTATTTTGACTTGCAGACTGACATTAAAATCTTTTTAATTCTACCAGTGAATAAATATTTCCTTGATGTAAATTTCAAAACTAATCTAAATTAGTTTATATTTGTCAACAAAAATAGTTTATTTGTTTTAGTGGGGAAAAATTAAAGGATTTCTTTTTACATTGCAAATAATTAAAATTTTATGTAAATATAATCGAAGAAAAAAGCATATGTTTGTGTTTCAGTTCACTTTTTGAAAACACATCTAACGACACAGGTTTAATTTCAGTTACTATCGGTTTTTTCATTGAAGTCAAATTTGTGATTGTTCATACAATACATACAATTTTTTCATACAATTTATCTTAGTGACATTTATATTCATTTTAATCCGGAGATACCAAATGTCATCACATCATGATTTATGAGATTTAAATTGTTATGATGGTAAAACTTAGTTAGATAATTTGTCAGTGTTTTGTTTTGTAATATTAAAAAAAATTTCTCATTGCAATATTTGAGCCTTTTCTTTTTAAATTTTTTTTTTTTAAAATCCTTGTGTGAGTGTTTTTTTATCTTTGTTTTTATATGTTTTTCCAAATATATTCAAAAATAATTTTGCTATAGCAAAATTTTGAGCTTAAAATTGTATGCAAATTTAAAAATCATTGTCCATTGTAAAATTTCAACGCAAATTTTTTTAAAAACATGCATTTAATAGTACTTACACTGAAAGTTATTTTCATTATGAGAACATTTCCCACGAGGTCATATCGAAAAAAAAAAGTCACAGAGAAAAAAAAATAAAGGTCTGTTAAAATAAATTTAGAACAATTTTCGAATGTTTAGAATATGTTCGAATTTTAACTTCCTGTAAATTTACAGAGGGAAGGCATTTAATTTTTAAAAAAAAGCTCTGCAAAAAAAAAAGAACTCTCTATAATATGCTGTAAGGGACCGGTTAGACTTAGCATACCGCACTATCTGACCAAGCATGTGCTACCTATTCGTATATGCAGAATTAAACAAAACATTTTCGTTTCTTACGGGGATACAAAAACGAAATTTTTGGGAGGTGGGGAGGAGAATCTTAGAACTTGCTTTTCTAGAAGTATTTTGTGTTTCTAAAAGTATCTACCGTTTTCCCTCAAGTTGAATTTGTGAAGGTACGGCTAAACGGTGGTAAATTTGCCCTCGACAAACCCCTGCTTATTATCATTTGATGAAATTATTTTTATTTATTTATTTTGTAATGGATTTCTGTTTATTGTTAACAATGTCTTTCAGGCACTATTTCATCAGAGATTGTTCAAGAACGAAAGGATATCAATGAAACAGACCAACCTGCTTTCTATAATCATGATTTTCATCTGTCTGTTGATCAACAAAGACAAAGACTTCCAATTCATAAAGTACAAATATTTCTTTGCGTAATTACTTGATTATTCAGGATTGCCACTCCACAGGGAAAACCTGGAAAATGCAGGGAATTTAAAAATCACCTAAAATGACAGGGGAAATACAGGGAATTTTGTTTCTTATTTTCGTCTTTTAAAAAATGGCAACCACTCAAAGCACAATCTATGGGATATATAAGGATGATATTTCAGCTATATTAAACTTGTTCACTAGTTCTAATTACTATAGCATTATTTGTTTTAAGTATCTTCAACTGTTCCTTCTTTCTCCAAGTTTTTTCAGCAATTATAACTAGTATAAGGGGTCTGTTTAGAAGAAATTTGGATTCGTTAACGGACCCTTCACAAAATATCTTTTCATAAAAACGGACCCTTCACAAAATATTTTAACTTAAAAACAGACCCTTCACAAAATATTTTTACTTAAAAACGGACCCTTCACAAAATGATTTTTCTTTTAATCGGACCCTTCACAAATTTGTTTATCTTCATTATTATTTTGTTAATCGAATAAACCCTTTCCAGGGCAGAAAACAAGAAAGATGGATGTAAACGAATTAAGTTTTGTCTTCGGCAGACGATTCTTCCATTATTTGTCCGAAATTAATATTCTGCGTAATCCCAAATATTTGTATGTTGCATTTCTAATTTAGAAGCAGCAATTGTTGTTTATTTTTTAAAATTTAATTTTTTTAATTATAATTTTACAGTGTTGAGCATAATCTTGTATATCTTTACAATTTAAGAACTCCTTGAAAAAGTTTTTTTTTTGCAATAACGGACCCTATTTGCACAAATTCATAAAAGCGGACCCTGTTTGAAAGAATGTGAGTAATTTTTTCACAATTTCACGAAAAACGGACCTTTCACAAAATGTCTGGACAGACCCCTGAGTATAGTTCTCCCAATACAGCTCATACAAGAGAACAGTTTAGTGTTTTTCTTCTTAATATATTACATAAAATATGTACAGGAAAGACACAGGAAATATTTTTTCCATATTTGAGTGGCAACCCTGTTATTATTTTTGAAATGTTTTTTATTTTCCTAGGTTTTTTAAAATAAGGAGATTTCTTGTATACAATTCTATTTTCTAGATAAATACAGCTCTCCTAATTCTGAGGTTTTGCTTACTTTTGTTTTTATAGCAGACATTTTTCTTACATCATTTAACATTTTTGACTCGAGTGTGCAACATCATAATTTTTTATTACAGTTATTTCCAGTTAATAAGATATTGTGTATTTGAAAAGAAATTGAACGTAAATCTGACAACTGAAATTGTCTTCAAAACGTCAATGTGAATGAATATTAATTTTCATGAATGACAGAAATAGTATTCAGTGGAAATACAATTTATTTAAAAACGTATAAATTTGTAATTGACATACTCAATTGTGAAAAACAAAAAGTTGAAAGACTGCAAAAAAAGAATAAAGAATAGAATTTAACAAGTGTCTACTCAGACTTAAGTATTCTTCTACAATAGAGTAACGTCATAGTCTTTGTGTGGTCTACCAGAAACAACTTCATTTGAATTCTCTACCCGCTTTATGGATTTTGTTTTATGTTTTATTCTATTTTTTCTTTACATTTTGTTTTCTGTTTTCTTACGTAATATTTATTATTTAATGTGTTCTATTCTATTTTCTTTCAAAAAACTTTTTAATGCTCCTCACACTAATGTATTGATATATTTTGCTTTGGCTATATTGATACAATATTAGAAAGCAATATTAGATAGATACAATATTATGAATATAATCGTGTGAGCTGATGAGATTATATCTTTTTTTCCCCTGGATTTTTATTAATTTCGTTAAAAATAATTTCTTCTTCTCTTTTTTTTCATTATTCTTTAGTTTTTACATGTTTTCTCTATATTACATATATATTCGTTATATATATATATATGTATAAATATATATATATATATATATATGTATAAATGCTCCCCGGCATTAAATGAGCCTACATTGTAAATCGAAATCACAGGGTTACACCGCTGCGAAAAATTTTATTTAATAATTGTTATTTTTCTTTTATAGAATTTCACAAACTACATGCTACAGTGACTAGAAATTGAGTATGTTATATGCGATGATAATTAAAATTTTTACCACTGTTCTTTGAGGGTGCAGTGTTTACAATAGCCGTATAGCCTATATTCTTGAAATTTAAACTTTACATTCAATCTAAAGCATGTAATATTCTTTCTTATCAACTGTAATGTTACAAATTATAAATACAAATTTTTAAAACAATTTTTTATAGTTGTAAGGACATTTACTTTTTAGTTTGCAGTTATCTTTCTTTCATTAACAGTGTGAACCAAGTTTGCTTAGAACTTGTTAATGAAATCTAAAATTTGTTTTGCTTTATTCTCAAGTTAATTAATTAAAATTTTTTTGTTTTACTCAATGTATTTTGAATGCTGTATCTGTATTAAGACATTTAACTATACTTTAAATTTTAATAAAAATACATGACAATTGAATAAAGAATTGTCATATATGTTACTTATCAATGTGATAATCTTTCTTTCCCTTCTTTTTTAGTATAAAAACCACATTCTGTATTTGCTTGAAAATTTTCAAACCATCATAGTTTTAGGAGAAACAGGTTCTGGAAAAAGTACTCAAATTCCTCAAGTATGTTGATATTTATTTCTTTTTCAATGCTATAATTACTAAACATGTTCAGGTTAGCTATTCTGAAAAAAAGCTGAAATTCTCATGGAACTCAAAAATACAACAGGAAAACCAAGAATCTGCGATCAACTGTTCCTGAAATTAGAAATATTATACACAAAACTTTGCCATGAGTGTGTTTTAAACCATTATCACCATTAATAATAATTGTTTTACATAATAAATTAAAATTGTTAATATTACAAACTATATCCTATAAACACTTATCCAATAGTATTATATTGTGGTTTTCTCTCCCTCAATGCTATTTTTGTTCTAATTAGTATTGTTTCCATTTTATATGAAATGTATACATTCAAATTATACTTCCTTGAAGTTTGAAAAACATTTTGTGAATCAACTCATATCTGTCTCAAACCTTTATTAAAAATAATAATAATGGAAAAGATTGATAAATGTAATTTATCATTCTATTTTATTCTTGTGATTTGAGCGGGCTATCGGTTTCATTCTAGACTATGGGTCACGTGAATATAGCGGGGGGAAATATCCCCCCCCCCTTGTTTTAATACTTATCCCAATTTTTTCCTGTGGATGAAATTTTCACGTATAAACCCTGCCAGCTGAAATAGCGGATGCCGTATTACATATTTCTTGAAAACATAAAAGCTAATAAAATTCTTGTATTGTTTTAAAACAACTGATGAAGATATGAATTTTAACATATGTAGATAAAGAAAATATTAAAAACAATCTCCCTGCATTTCAGGACTGGAAAGTATAAAAACTGAGCCATACAGGGAGAGTTATTCTGAATCTTTTATCTATGTAAATTTAAATACCGTAAATTTGTGGTGATACACCCAACCCCCCTGAAATATATGCTGCGCCCACAAAATTGGACTAAAAAGGAAAAGTTTTTCTCCAGGAAGGCCTCGCCGTCAGTCACGCTGCACAAAATTTTACTGTGTGATCAATTGAAAAGTTATTGCATCTGTTACAACCAACAAGTAAATATTTGAAATAAGTGATTAACCATTTAAAATTCATTAAAATAATTATAAAATATACAATAAACGAATATATGTGGTCTTATTTAAAATCAGAAATTATGTATTTCAATAATTTTCATCATAACTTTTCAAAAGTATGCAAAATTGTATCGTGTACAATTGTGCACAATTCAAATGCAACACAATTGCAAATGCATTACATTAATAAATACTAATTTAAAATACTCGAATTTTATGTTAACTGAGTGATTGAGATCCTTAATATAATTAAAATAAGTTAGAAAGAAATCTTACTACGCGCTAAATTGTACCATAATGCAATCTCAAAAGGTCGCTTTATCCTAATTTGATTTGAAATACCTAAATGTTATTAAAACAAATAACTTAACTGCTGAAAACCCTTACAATATTTAAAAAAAGTAATTAAATAAAATAAAATAATTCTTGTTTTACGCTAAGTTATATTAAGCAAAACAATCCCGAACCCATTCCTTATTACTAAATTTAAATTTTAACCTATCAAATGATAAACAGTTAAAAACCTTTATATTAATTTTTAAAAAAATAGATGTAAAAACTAAACAATCTCGTTTTGTGCAAGATGAAATTATTGTGAATGCGTTATTTAAAAGAAATTTTAAATATCCCAATTGCAAATTAATCAAATAATTAAACAGCTAAAAATTGTTAAAATGAACGTTAAATATAGAATAAATAAAGCAATTCACACATTTCTCTTTTATTCATCATTTTACTTGAACATCTCTAAATTATGAAGAGTAAAAATAATAAAGTTCAGCTGAAACTTGATCTTCAAGCATTTCACCCCACTTTTAGAGAATGACTCTCACTTTTTTTATTCACACCTCCAATAGGAGAATCCATTGACTCTTGTAAGAGATTTATTTGTGGGGAGGAGAATTCGTCTTAGGTTGAAAGGGAGAGCATATGTTGTGGTATTGTTATGTTCTTGCAAACTGTTTTTCACCTGTATTGTTAATTTTTTTAATTGATTGTAAATTATAAAAATAAGTCACAAAAAGTGTGAGAGTAATAATAAAATTTTAAAGACTCAATTCAACAAAATAGAATTTTCAATTTCAAGTAATAAAAAATAAAAAAAAAAAACAGATATGCCACCCCATTAGATATACCACACGTATCATAATTTAATGTTTTATATCATAAAGCCGCAGCATGTCTCCACAAAATTACAGTAATTTAAGATTTAAAAAATTAACACAGTTTTAATTTTAAAGTTTTCTGCCTTGTTTTATTTGAGAAATTATTTATTTAAATTATATCCCCTCCATTTGTTATTATGTTATGCTTACGAGGCGATGCGTGAGCAGGCTTAATATTCAAGGATGTTTTACTAATGTGATTCATGTTTAAATTTCCATGTAATTTTACCATTCATAAGAGTTTTCTGTAATCTATAAATTTAACTGGTTGTGAGCCTAAAATAAATTTCAGTAACTTAATATCGCAGCATAAATAAAGTGTAAGGTTTGCCATGTTCTGAGTGTTATCCCTTATTTGGCTATATTTGTGTTAAATAGCACTGTTCTTTGTTTTTGGGTTGCATCTTGCAGTTCTTAGCATGCTTCTTATGTTGTCTGTTTCACTGAAATTTAAATTTAAAATGCACATTATATTGTGAACACTACAAGTGTAATAATGGTCGATGAAGCCTTTTTTCTAGCTTGGGGATAAAAATCAATCAGAAGTAGTAGCCAGGAAGTCTTTCTACGAATATTTACCCATAGCCCTGCAATCTGTGCTTGACTTTATGCGGCGAACCATCCATACACATGCTTGGCTACTTATGAACGTGTTGAAAACATCTATTCATCTATTCTATTCTGATTCATCTATTTCTATTGCATTAGGCTTTCATTTTGTATTAAAAAATCTTAAGAAATTTTTAATTCTGTGTTTCAAAAGTGTAAAATTGCTTATTAAATCCATAACTTAACTTAATTCGGATTGAAAAAGGCTTCTAAAATTGAGACAAAGGGGCATCTATTTTTTAAGTAGAATTATTTATTTTCTTTAAAATTATATATTCAGTTTCTGGAGGCTTAAAGAGTGATAAAAACTGCTTATTTGTAATTTACCTTTTATTTATAATTCTTTCATCTTCCATTCGCATCAGAAATTTTTGTCTGTTTAAACCTCTTCTTTTACACACCTAGCCAATGTATTTTTCATACCATGTCCTAGACAAACTCTTTTTTAACTAAAAATGTTTATTTATTGTAAATGAAAGAAGCTTTTTTCTTTTAAATCAAATTATGAATTTTAAAAAAGTTTTTTCTTTCTTTTTGAACTTTAATAATTTTTTATACCAAAGCATTTATAACATTAATTAATTATTTTATTACTATCATCATATTGATTTTCTATGATTATAATATTTGTTAGAGACCGAATATTTGCATGTTTTCAAATTTTCAAAATTTTTCCAGTATATTTTGGAATCTGGATGGTTAGAAAATAATGGAATAGTTGGCATTACACAGCCTAGAAGAGTTGCTGCCATCATGGTAAATACATGTGCCGTGAACATGTTAATTTAAGTATATATTCTAATATTAATTTTGTATTTCAATAAATTGTTACAATGTACAAACTTTTCTTTCTAGTTTTCTAAATTTTTTAAATATATTTTCTCTTAATAAAAAGAAAGACGAAGATTTTACTTTATAAGGTACTAATCAAGTCAGTTTTGACTTATACTTCAGAGACATGGACTTTAACAAAAAGGGAAGAAAAGTTATTAGCAACCTTCGAAAGGAAGGTCCTACGAACCTTCTTTGGCCCTATACTCGATAACGACAACTGGAGGAAAAGATATAATTTTGAAATATATAAGATCTTTAATAGTGATGATGTCATTAAATCTATTAAACTAAGTAGAATGAGATAGTATAGTGAGAATGAGCCTGAAACGAACAGCATTAAGAGTCTTTAATGCGACCCCCTTCAATAAAAGGCCAAGAGGAAGGCCCCAAAAGAGTAACACTAATTTTTTAAAAATCAATTCTGCAACACTAATTTTTTAAAAATTGTTGTATTTTTCTAATTAAGTCCAAAAGCAAAGTAATTTCTGCACCAAGTATTAAGCGATACTGATATTTGTGAATAACTTTTCCTATAAACGTTATCTACCTACATTTTTTTTTTTATAAGAAAGAATAGTTTTTCCAAAGTCCTTATAAACTGTCCAGAATTATTTGTTTCGATGCAAGTGAAAAATAATGAACCTAATAAAATAAGTGGGTTTTTTTAACCATTTGTCTGATAGCTTGTAAATAAAATAAATTTTGATGAATTGTAAAGTTTTTTTTTTCCAAACCTTTGTGTGTATTTCAAACTTTATCCAAAAAGAAAAAAAAAAACCCAAAAAACTGATCTGAACTAATTTACAGGAACTAAGGGACATTAGAAGAAATGCATAGTTTTTTGACATATAAAATTTGTACTAACTTGAAAATGATAGATAAATTTTTAAAATCTTTATTTTATTTTATTTTTTGTTACAATATTTAAAAAGGTGTTTATTTTAAACTTATGTTGTTTGTAAAGAAAAAGAAAATTATAAATGTTATTGTGTAACGTGCATGATCATGAAATTAGAAATTATAATGCAATAAGATATGTTGTTAAAATGGAGAAAAATGGTTTAACAGTACAATTTACTATTTAATGTATGAAACTCATCATTTAAAAATTGATTTAATGCTTATTTTATACTCAAAGAACTTTTTGTATTTTAAATAATCAAATAGAATTGTTCAATTTAGAGATTCTTTTTCATATAGAGCAAAATTAACAGTTAGCCACAAGGTAACTAGTCTGTGGCTTTTCACTCTTTGGTGTACTAAATTAGAATTAAAATAATTGTCTAATCATCGCCACCAATTTTCTACTGTTTTTGCTCAAAATGCAACACTGCATGCATTTTGTTATTACTATTTTTTAAGTAAACATGGAATGATTATGTTTTTTTAATATTTTGAAGTCTTGCTTCAAAAGAATACCTTACATTATCCATACTACCATTTTTTGTTAATTTCAAGCAAGTCAATTTTAAGTTGTTATTTGTTTTTTAAACCTGACCATTTGTTTTAAAAAATGACCATTTGTTGATAACAAAATTTCCTAATTTTGCTTTACACTCCCTTATTGTTTGTTTTTATCAGTAATCTTATTTTACTCAGGGCTTAAATATCTAATAAAACTTATGTAATTAAGTTATATTAGGTTGACTTATTAATAATTTATAGCAATTCCTGTAACTGATTACAACGTTGAAATAAAACTTATTAAACTATATACATCTAAATTCTATATCTACAATCCAATTAAGTTCCAAATGTATTTTATTTTTACCAAAAATTGTTTTTAGAAAATTAAAATTATAAAAGAATTTTTTATTTCAGAAATTTATTTTTAAAGTTTGTTTAAAATACAAGCTCAATACATTTTTTTTATTGAAAAAAAAAGCATTATTACTTCATTATTTTGGTTGTACAGTTTATCTATTTGAAAAAGATATAGCTATGTAATGTTTTGTGTTATACCCTGTGTATTTGATAAAATAAATTAAATCACATATGTTTTCTCCCTACATTTTAAGATATATTATTAATTCAACTTCTGGTGCAATTCTTTTAACATACTTTTAAAATGAGAGTTATTCGAGACTCAACAATAATATTAATTTAATAAGTAGTAACTAATTGTATTAATTTAGTGTATTCATTTAATTTTTTCAAGCTTGCTACTCGAGTTGCAGAAGAAAGAAATGTTCAACTTGGCCAACTTGTTGGATACAACATAAGATTTGAAAGTTGTTTTGATGCTACAAAAACAAAGATTAAGGTTGAATGAATGTATTAAATTTTTTAAATGAATGCTAATTTTTTTTTGAGTATATATTGACTTGAGTATATATTAGTATATATTAAATAATTTCTTCCTACTGACTTAGATATGAGTAATTGATTTCATCTTTTCTATATTATAGACATTTTCAATCAAATGTAAAATTGATATGTATGTTAAGTAGGCTCCTGACTATCTGATCTAATCTAACAGAGGAATTGGTTGAATAACACAAAGCCAGATAAAATGAACTCCTTCCCTTTTTATGTAATTGAAAATATATATTCTGAAACACATGATTAATGCAAAATTTCTTACTGTTTATTAATAAACTACAGAAATATGAAAGATCATGATTTAAAAGAATCAAGTTTTTTTTTTTTTTTTTAAAGTTTTAAACATGACTGGTAGAAGGAGCAGGCAATTTATTTCACCTGATTGTCTTCGTTGATTTTAGAAATGATTGGTTCCTAATATTTTACTAGGATGGATGATTGTGAGATGGATAGTTGGAAGATAGTATTTTTTTAATGAAACATTTTTCATGAAGTTTTACAGAAACACTGAAATCAATTGCTATATACAGTCAGACCCTGCTATAGTGAACACAGTTTATAGTGAACTCCCAGATATAGTGAACAAAATGTTCTCCCCTTGCCTTGCTGCACACGTATAATGTTATTTTTTGTGGATATAGTGAACCAAAAAGAGAGAGGAACTTGGATATTATGAAATTTTTTCTGTCTTTGACTGATTTATTTACTTAATTTTTTTGTAATAATTTTGTAATTTCTACTGTAAAATAAATACATATACCGATTTTTAAAACCATCTATAGCATGGAATGTAGCAACAAGCATTTTTTCTTCTTAGCTTCATTATTGAATATCGCTATTGAATGGGTTCAGCATTCAAAGAAGCTGCAATCTTTCAGTGTCTGTACAAATGCTTCAAGTCCAAAGCCAATGAATTTGCTAAGCAATTGGGTGAGACTAATTTTATCTGCTCGAATGGCTGGGCAGACAGGTTTAAAAAGCGGAATGACATAAATACAGGAAAAATTATGGGAAAGTTCGGGAAGAGAGTTTCCATATCTGAAGTTGAGGATTGCTCATCAGCTAAAAATTACTAATTTCTTTACTATGCAAAACGAAGAGTAAAAAAAAGAAAGTTAACACATTTTTCGTTACTATGTATTATTTTTCAATCATTTTTGTATTTCATTTTATGGGTCATTTATTTTAATAATGTGTAATAAAAAAGGGGGAGATTGGAACTATTAGTTAAAATTGCTTGCAGAACAGATGTAAGTCACGGTTATAGTGAACTAAAATTTTGGTCCCTTGAAGGTTCTCAATAGGGGGGTTTGATTGTATGTATTACATATGTATACATAAGTCTGTATACATGTATGTATACATAAGTCTGAAATGTAGAAAAAACATGAAAAAATTACAGAAATTTTTTTCCATTTTTTCTCTACATTTTGAACTTGTTTTATGAATTCTATTTACTTGCAGCTTATGCGCAGTAAATAAAACTTATTGTTTTTCGTAATCTTTTTCTTTTTGCCCTTTTTGTATTTATTTATTATGATATATATATATATATATATATATATATATATATATATATATATATATATATATATATATATATATATATATATATTTTTTTTTTTTTGTTTTTTTTTCTTTTGAAGCATACAACTATAAGTAAAAAAAAAGTGATTTTTTAAGTTTCTTCTTTCCTCTTATTGTTGAGAACAATTTATTTCAGTTCATGACTGAAGGTGTTCTTATCAAGGAAATGATGGCTGATCCATTACTGAGGAGTTATTCAGTTCTCATACTGGATGAAGTTCACGAGCGATCACTCAACGGAGACATTATTTTGGGACTTTTAAAAAAAATTATCAGGAGGAGATCTGATCTCAAACTTATTATATCATCTGCAACTATTGAAGCCGAATCAATGTTTAGATTCTTTAACAAAAATGAAACTTCAGATAAGTAAGTAGTAATTTATTTATTGAAATTGTAAGACGGAATCATCCCCAAAATTGTTGGAATTTATTTAAAAATAGGCGATCGCAATGTTCGAATACGCCATCAGGGGAGAAGACCAGTTCCATGCCTTCTCCTTTCCCTCTCCTCCTCTTTTCAGTTATATAGGAATGTAATACGATATTTTTTCCTTTACTTAATATTTTTCATTTTTAATTAATAAAAATATTTTTTTAAATTTCCATGGCGCTTTCTTTTAGAACTATGTTTAATGTTGTCTTCAGATCCATATAGTTTCCTAACTTAAGAGATTTTGATCTATATGAAAATCAAGGCAGACACTTTGACTCACCACACGCTAATGGGGAAAGTGTGCGAAGTGTTGCCATAGGTAGAGAGTTCTAATCTACGCAAACTGTAGACCATTTCGATCGCCAATTGCTTTGTGTAGACATGTGGTTTTTCCTCTAATTCTGCAAATCCTGAAACCGTTGATTCGTGAATCAAAAATTTATATCTTGGCAAATTTTTCCCAGAGTTCCGCTAATCTAAAATTTAAATTTTATGATTTCTGCAAAATCTCGGCAAAATTTTCAAAACTCTAAAATTATTACGACACACAAAATTTGAAGTGCGTATTGATTGCTTTGTCTCTTTTTGATGTGCTGAAACCAGTTTTTTTTCGATCGGCCTTTTTGTTGAGTTACTAGTGATTTTCACATTGTTTTTCAAATCCCGATAAACCCATATATTATCGCGATATTTCGATATTTTCTTTTTGGAAGTTGTTGTTAACTATCGCATAATTTTTTAAAATACCGATATCTCGATACGTTTTATCTGTCCACGGAAAATTTGAATCACTCTTCTGAGCATTAGCAATGATTTTGTCAAAGCTTTGATACCTATCGCTTTTGATTTTTGCATGGTGTTTAAGATCTTGATATTTTTAATGAGATACTATTTATTGCAAAACGCGAACCTCGAAACGTACATTTAAGTAGTCGTTATTTGATTAGTATACATGGTTTTGTCAATCTTTTTTTTCCCCAAAAAATGCATGTTTTTTTTTCTTTGTAAAGACTACTTGTTAAAGGAGGGGAAAAAATTCTGCTTAATGTTTTTTTCAAAATGCAGAAATATCGACCATAAAAATAATATATAATTTTTTATGTGTTGATGGGGAAATAATTTTATTGTTTAAATTTGCTTTTGCTCCTCCTTTTAACGTTAATTTTGTGTCAAGAATCGCCTATTATTCCTCGTCGATGTACAAAATTGGTTCGCTTAGAAGCTAAACTTTCTAACCATAGCGTTTTAATTAACGTCAGATTATATCTTCCAGCAAAAGCATTTGCGGGACTGAAATTAACTGTATGATTTTAATATAAAAGGTGAACAGGATATGTAGTAAATCTTATGGTTGGTTAAATTAGCTTACATGTCTAAATCAGGGTGCATAGCATTTTTAAAAAGTGTTTAAAGGTGCTTATTTTTGAGTTACGTCTTTTAAAAGCTCTTAAAGGTGCTTTTTTTCATTGGGTTTTTGTAAAAAGTGCTTAATTTTCTATCTTTTAAAACTAGATTTTTTTTCTTTGCCTTGTCAATTTTTCTCATAAATAACAACAAGGAAAAAAAAAAACATGATCTTGGCAATTTTTTCTGCAATATTTATCAGAAACTAGTTAACATGATAATGTAAAATCTTGACAAAAAGTTTTTTTGCATTTTGTTGATTTTATATACATAAATCAACTTTAAACAATAGGAAGAAATAATTTTTATTGCTGCTCATATCCCGTTTAAGTTTTTTTTAAAGTGATTAAAAATATTTTATGAGTGCTTAAAAAGTGTTTATTTTGTGTTAAGAAATCTTGCTACGTACGCTGTAAATGTATATTCCCATTTTATGAGTTTTGATGCAATTTTCAAGATTGTAGTTTTCTAATTTATGAGTCACAATTCTGATAATTGGTTTTACTTATGCTGTTAAATATTTTGCTTGAAAATAATTTTAAATATTTTTTGAAAAAAGAAGCTAATTAAACAATGTTATCATTTAATCTATATATTTAACTTCTTGAAGTAATTTCACTTTTTAGTATGTATCAAATTTATATTTTTTTTATTTGTTGTAAGTGGAGGATTTATATAAAACTTTACCAATCTAACAAATTTTTTTATGTTTGATAAGAAAGATTTGGTTCCCTTTCAGGTATTAATGTGATGCTTGTGGTCATTTGTGACTCACAATCAGCTTGTAACATGAAAGAGATGAAATCAGATAAGAATGTTACATCTGTGACTTCTTAAGTGATTAGGGAGGCAATTCTAAGAATGGAAGCTCTTGGGTGGTCAGCAGTGAGTCTTCGCTTGTCAGAAAAAAATGGAAAATGACAAAAGATAATAAAATAAGTTTTTTGCATTATTTGAAAAACAATAATAAATGGAGAAACTAAGGTTGAAATTTGAAGGGAAAAAAATCATTTTACAGGGGTTTTATGCTTCAGAGAATGTCGAGAGGAGGATAACATTAATTGATATGAAAATTGGTCGGGACCACGAAACATTATTGTAATAGAGGGAGTTATTTTATTGGATATTGTAGTATAGCGAAAGTTAACTGTACTATTAAATATTATTACATTTCTATTGATTATGTTAATTGTTGATATATATTTTACAGAGAAAAAGATACAGCTGTAATTATTAGTATTGAAGGTCGTACTTATAAGGTGGATATACATTATTCATCAGATCCAGTCCCTGATTATATAAAATCATCTGTTGATACAGTTATGAAGATTCATTTAAATGAACCTCCTGGTGATATATTAGTGTTTTTAACAGGGCAGGAAGAAGTTAGACAAACAACAAACATGCTTATGTAAGGATTTGCTATTTAATTTCATTTTTTATTATCCTTCTCACTCATGTTCTACTTTGACTTTTTTCACTAGGTTTTGTACCTGGGTCACCTCTTTTGGGGAATTTACTTTAGATATTAATTAATTAGGAATTTACTTTAGATAAATACATTTATCTGCCATGGCAATTATTTCTTAAATAATATCTAAAGTAAATTCCATTATTGTTACTTTGTAACAATTGTTTGAATTTTGTTTCACTATAATTCGCATAATTTTATATAATTACCTAACAAATTTTATTTTAGTTTACTGTCTTTTATTCAAATTATTAATTCCATTGTAAGATTGTATATTCAAAACTGTCATAATATTTTCTAGAGATATTGCGACGGATCTGAAAAGTAATAAGGAGGCTGTGAAGTTCTTTGTAGTTCCACTCTATGGTACTTTACCCATGTCTGAACAGGTATTCATTTTTTGTTTTATAAAATGTTTCAGAGGGGAACACCATTGGTATGTTTCTTAAACTAGAGAGGTCCCATTGAAAGAAAGAAAAAAACATTATATTTATTTTAAACAAAATATATATAAGTATAAATCTGGAGTCCTAGGGGCAAGAACATTTTAAAAAAGTCCAGCAACTGTTCTAAAAAAGCCCCCTAAGTTGGTTAACATTTAATTTTGAAAAAAATAATAATATGTATCTCCAACATATTTATGTGCTTATGTTTTTTTTGGAATGTTATTTACATTTAAATGTTTGACACTCATTACTGCAAGTTTGATGCAACTTGATTTACTGGTAAGAACATGTGGTGTCATTTGTAAATTAAATTATTTTTTTATTTACATAGTGTCTTATTATCTAGCAAAAGAAAAAAATTTTCTTTTTATTATTCCAGTGTGTTGTAGATATTAACCGTTTCCCTGATTATTGTGAGCTAACTCGGGTGTATGTATGCATTGCAAATATTTATTATCTTGAGAAAACTCGTTTGTAGCAGAATTTGTCAGTTCCTTTTGTTTTATCACGTTTTTACTCACAAGGGAAACTAGGGAAGTGTGACTCGCCAATTTTGAAATAAACTAGTGGGATGTATGCCTCATGAGGAATAATTTTAGGGGGCAACATTCGTTTTGGCCCATAGAAGGTTCTGTGAGAGATAAAAAATAATTCAATATGTAGGAAAATCGGTATTTTATTACTTCAATGCAGACTATTAGTTATTGTAATTGTCTCATAATCCAATTAATTTATAATTAATTGGATAATTAATTAATTTTCTAATTAATAAATTAATTAACATTCGTTTCGGCCCATAGAAGATCCTGTGAGAGGTAAAAAATAATTCAAAATATAGAAAAATCGGTGTTTTATTACTTTAGTTATTGTAATTGTCTCATAATCCAATTAATTTGGAATTAATTTGCTAATTAATAAATTAATCAAAAAATTAATTAATTGTTGGTTAATTGTTGATTAATTATTCATTGATTGTTAATTAATTCTTAATTAATTACTTGATTTGCAATTACATACTCCAATTAATTTGGAAAGTTTTTCGAAAATTTTTTTTTAAAAATTTGATGTCAATTATATTTTTAAATTAACCTAACAGGTTTATATGAAAAACTACAGATATATAAAACTTTCGAAATCAATTTTGACAATAAATATGCATTATATAGTACAGTACCACAAAACTAATTGGAGTATGAGACAATTATAATAACTAATAATCTGCATTGAAGTAATAAAATACCGATTTTTCTATATATTGAATTATTTTTTATCTCTCACAGAACATTCTATGGGCCGAAACGAATGTTGCCCCCTAAAATTATTCCTCATAAGCCATACATCCCACTAGTTTATTTCAAAATTGGCGAGTCACACTTCCCTAGTTTCCCTGGAAGCAAAAAGCAAAACAAAGACATAATATGCTGTGATTGGAAGTTTGCTAAGGTTTGTTTGGGAGTTAAGCTGTTAGAATGTGGTTGTTATGAGCGATGCGTGTTATGTGCGATGGTTACTGAATTTACATTAAGAAAATAGTAAATAAAAATGGCGTATCAGTTCACTGTCATTTGAAATGTATCACTTTGTGTTGTCCCTTGTTTTAAAAACTAACTTACAAAGACTAATATTTAACTTTTTTTAATTTGCTCGAGATAACTCTGGGATAGTGAACTAATGGTAAATTAAATGCTTTTTGCGCATAAAAAAATTAAAAAATTCAACTTTAAATTAAATGCTTTTTGCGCATAAAAAAATTAAAAAATTCAATATTAAACTTGTGTATTATGTTTTGCTTTAGTTCCATGTATTTATTAATAAAATAAAAAACTATGTTAATTTTTTGCATTTTTATTCAAAAATATTGATAAGAGAAGAGGTTAAACAATAGGAACTGCTTTAATGAAGAATTAAATTCAACAAATAATGAAAATATTTTATTTCAGAAATATTATTCAGAAAATATTTTATTCAGAAATTTATTTCAGAGCTCCAAAGTAAAAAATGATTCATTTTCGTATACATTTAGAAAAGGACTGTGTGGCTGCAGGGCTTAGCCCCACAGCACATCTGCGTCCAACAGGAAATGTGAGTGTCATGTGTAGTTTTCTCCAAGGAAAGTTAAGGAATCCATGTACTGGCAATTAAGTGATTAAATTTACATGCCTCCCAAGTCTCCTGTTTTTTAACAAAGTATATTCTCAAATTTCTCTGTACTTGTTGAAGGATTTAGAAGAAGAGAAAAATTTATCTATAAAATATCCGCTGATGGCAAAAATACCTCTCTTATTCCTCAACAGATGGGGCTATTGCCAGTACTGCAGTATGTTGAGTGGTGGCTTGGGGATAGAGCGTTCGTCTTCCAATGAGGTGAACCGGGTTCAAATTCCAGCGATTGCTGGTCGATACGAATTCCACACCCAGATGGCCCCGACCACATTGCTGACGTGAAATATCTTCTGTGGTAGACGGATCATGGGCTAGAGTTCCCTTGCCCTCAGGCTAACTGCGGGAGGTTCTCGTGATTTTCCTTTCCATATAACGCAGATGCGGGATAATTACATCTAAAAGTCCTCCATGAAGGCAAATTTCTCCCAATACTTGATCCAGAAGTTCCCTTGTCTTCTGAATTGGGTTCAAAATTACAAGGCTATGGAGGTGAACATTAATTGTCATAAACTCAAAATTGAGTCGGCTGTTCAACGACGGTTATAAAATAAAATAGTTTAAGTGATTATAAATAATGGTTTTAAAAAATCTTCTTTAGATTAAGATTTATATACATATTTTTTACTTCACTAAATGTAAGTGCTTATATTATTTTCAATTTTGACTTACATGATTATGCATGATGTATCAAAACTTTACTCATAGCCTGATAAACGTGGCTAGTAAAATCTCCGTTGTTTCATTTCCCCAATGTTGGCAGGTATGAATTGAATGACAATGGATTTTTATGTTTTTTTGGATTTTATGTTCCAGAAGCATATAGATGGCAGCACCTTTTTAAAATTTTTACTCATTGAATGTTTATCTGTTTTATTTTTTCAAGATTTTCGAAACAGGGGTCAGCACTTGATTTATATCTAAAGTTTTCTTAATGATTTGGCAATTTATATTTCATTTTGATGTGGCTATTCTAACTGTAACTTTATCTTTATTTATTTTTCTTATTTGGGGAGTTTCTTTATTATGTCTTAGTTTGTGTACTTCTACTCATTATTTAGACTTACCCACTTTGTTTTTATTTGTCATTTATTTTTCTTTGTATTTGCATTTCAATTTTTATAATTGTTTTTTCTTATTTGTTTCTCCATTATGGGACCTCAGGGCACTGTCAGTTTTTGGTTTCACCACTGATAACAGAAAGGCTCCTATGTGTGTTAACAGGCAATGTGTCTCCTGCTGTCCTGCTAACACACATATCTTATATTTTTATAATTTTTGTTGTTTTCTGCTTAAATTGTTTTTCTGACTTCATAAATTAAAATAAAACAAATTTGGATTTAGCTGTTTTAAGCTCTTTTCTATTTTGATTTATTATTTTAACTGTTACTTACTTTTTTTTTGTCTTTTTCTGAATTAGTTTCATTCTTTGATTAGATTTAATGACTGTTTTTCTTAGCTTTACACATTCAAATGTGTTGGTGGAAAGAAAAGCAAATTGCAATGAATTCAAAAATGGTTTTTGAATTCTATGCTAATGTGTTAGGCTGGAATCTCTAAAAATAGATTTCATTCTGCCCTCAATTCAAGGTTGTGGTATAAAAATATTACAGATTATAGTAATGATTTTTATTTATTGAAAAAATGATTAAATAAGAAATTAATTTTGTTTTTTAATGTTTGAAATATGTTCTGCATATTTCAGCAGGACAAGAAGTTTAAATGTAGATAAGAATGTAACACTAAAATAATAACATTTCATTATTCTTATGTCATTTTCATATTTTAATGTGCTTATTGTAGTAATTAGCTTGCTATAATTAAATAACAATATAACCTTTTTATAATCAGTGGTGTTAAAAATTTTGGTTGCTGTACTGTTGTTAAGTAATACTGAATATTATTTTTACATTTTGTCAGAGTTTTGATCATTAAATGAGAAAAAAATTTTACAAAAAATCTGATCGCAAAAAAAACAAAAAAAAGACAATGCTTAGGATATATATATATTTAAATAAAACATGATATTTTGATCAACTCTGATGAAATGCTTCAATGTTTCGCCTATGGCTGCTAAAACCCTAAGCACGCTCCTGACAAGACAAAAGTCTGTCTAGGTTTTCCTGAGAGGTACCTATTTTATGGAAATATAGACAATTTGTGAAAATTAAAAATTATGTTAAAAAATCAACATAAAAGTCACCAGAAATAAAAATCATTTAATGACTGGAAAATTTTTATATATTTTTCCCGATTTACTCAAAAGTAATTTTGCAATTGTAAAATTTTTGGGTTAAAATTATTTCCAAATTTAAAAATCCATAAAAATCACTGCCCATAGTTAAATTTTAACTTGAATTTTTGAAGAGAAAAAAACAACATGCATTTAACAGAACTTGCACCAAAAATTCTTTTCATTATGAGAACATTTCCTACTGGGTCATATAAAAAAAAGTTTCACGGTGGAAAATTTTTTTCGTTTCTCGCGGTGTTACATGAACAAAATTTTAAGAGGTGGGGAGGAAAATCTTAGAACTTGCTTTTTTAAAAGCATTTTGTGAAACTACCTTTTTTTTCTAAAGTTGAATTTGTGAAAGTACCACTAAATGGTAGTAAATTTGACCTGAACAGACTTCTGCAAGGGGAGGTGAAATGTGGCATTTGGTGACAAATGGGTGGTCAAAAATATTGAACAAATGTGTGACATCAGTTATGGATGACCCCTAAGACCTGATTTGGAGACTTCCTTTCCTGCGCTCATAACTTTTAATTTATTACTGAAAGAAATATGTTTCTACTGATTAATTTATATTTACCTTTATGCATATTTCAGGTGAAAGCATTTAAACCCACTTCTCGAGGCGTGAGAAAAATTGTTGTCTCGACTAACATTGCTGAAGCATCTGTGACAATTAGTGGCATAACATACAGTAGGTTTTTTTTTTCAAAAAATTATTTTTTGTTTGTATTGAACTTTTTTATGTAAGTTTTGTTTTTACCTATTTTGAAAAATTTCATTCTTATTCAAGTTGTAGACTGTTGCTTTGTGAAGTTAAAGTGCTATAACCCTAACTCCTGTACAGACTCCTTAGCTATAGTTCCTATTTCTCAAGCATCTGCCAACCAGAGAGCCGGGCGTGCTGGCCGTGTAAGGTCCGGAAAAGCATACAGACTATGTACAGGTATGACCACAGGTTGCTTATTCTAGAGTGTCACTTTTCTTCAGGGCATGTTTTTTCCCTTTCTCTCCAGAACTAAACAATTCTCCTTAAGAACTTCCCTGATTATCCCGAGTTATATGTATATATTGCAACTATTTATTATCCCGAGGAAAATCGGGCAGAATTTGTCATTATGTGTTATTTTATTACGTTTTTATACGGCTGGAAGCAAATAGTAATAATAATCTGCTGTGATAGGATTGCCAAATTTTGTTTGGGAGTATTGATGTTTTGTGTGATATGAGGGTTGCTGAATTTACATAGCAATAAGAGTAAAAAATAATGCCCTATTCCTTCACTAACGTTTGAAATGTATCACTTTGCGTTGTCCCTTGTATCATACAAAGACTTATATTTAACTTTTTCATTTGTCCGAGACTACTCGGGATATTAAACTAATGGTAAACTAAATGTTTTTGCACATAAAAAAAATTGAAATTTCAACTTAAAACTTCTGTATTATGTTTTGTTTTAGCTCCTAGCATTTATTTATAAAATAAAAAAAACGTGTTGACTTTTTGCATTTTTTTTCAAACAAATTGGTAAAGAAAGTGGTTAAGCAATTCGACAACATCCCATGCTTTTTTTTTCCCCTTTTTTTTCCTTTCTTATCGATTTGACTTTTATTGTGGTAATCTGATTTTAGGATTAAATTCAAATAAACAATATAATTTTGTGAAAAATAAAATGTATGTTTCAATTCATTTTATGAAATTTTGAGCAGAATATACTTTAAGAATCTTTTTTTTTTATGATTAAAACTCATGAATTCTTAGGGGAAAAAATGCGAACATTTTCTTGCCCCAGAATAATTTTTTTCTTTCAAATTTGAAATTTTTCTAAAATTGTTAGTTATATTTTATGAGAAAGTTATGATATAATTGTTTTAATGTCTTTTGTAACCATGCCCCTACCCCCTCCTTCCCCTATCAGCAAAAATAAGCAAATAACAAACCCTCCCCATTTCTGGTGCTTACGTAATATTTGATTGGCCCCTTTTTATTAAATTAGTTGCTTATAGATTAGTAGATAATATTTTTTTTAAAATAAACATTTCAATGCGATTTGTGCATTGAAACTATTCAAAATCTTAGTGTTTTTTTTTCTTTCTGAAAGCTTTGCTTAGGTTAAATTAACTTATACACTTCCTGAAATGAGAGAAATGTTTTATAAATTTACAATTTGTCATGAAACTCAAAGAAAATAAATTTTCTTTCCAAACCTAGAAAATTTTTTCATAGTCATTTTTCTTTCTTGTTTTATTGTAAAGTCTAAGTTAAAGGCAACACTATTTTCACTTCAGTTTTGTTTGATTCCCTTTTTTCTCAAATGTCACGTTTTGTACTTTTTAAATTTATTTGTGTTGATATTATGAACTTTCCACATATTCATCCAATTAGAGTTTATGAACATGGTTAAACATAAGTATTTTTAATTTCATCCCAGAGGATTATTTTCAAATTTCTTTCTGGCTGAAGTGATCGTGAAATGGAGAAATAGTTATTTCTAAAATAAAATTGTATTGAAAATTTTAAATTTTTCATGCTTTCAACGCATTATTTATCTAATTTTCCTTATTATTAAATGTGAAGTTACACGGATCCTAAATTTGTTTATTTTCAAATTTTGATTTTGACCTTTATTAACTAAATTCAAGCTGTAATGTCAAGATCTAAAGCTCATTTGAACACAAACAGAATAAATATATTTATTATTTCATGTTGGATTTAAATAATATACTGTTAATTCTAGATTACTCACAAATTGTTAATTGAATTCAAGATGCAATGTCAAGCTCTTTTGAACACAAAACAACAAATACTTTTATTATACATGTTGTACTTAAATAATATACTTTTAATTCAAGATTATTCACAAATTTTTTATGTGCTTTATGCTTAATCTGTTTTTTGTCGTATTCCCCCCCCCCCCCGACCATCACGAGTAATATGGTATTAAAAGAAAATCTGCAAAAAGTAAATAAAATTTTCAATTGGGTCTACATTTAAACTTTGTAGATTAATGTGCAATACTTATATGAAAGGAAATATAAATTTAAATAAATATGCACAATTTACAGTTGCAAATGTAATTGCATAAAATAGATAGCTATGTGGTACAAGGGAACAGATGAATTTCTTCTCCTATTTCAAATGGATGACATTTTATGATGAACGAAAATCAAACATCATCTTCTCTTTTTGGATGTTTCTATTGCAAACTTATATGATTCCCATCAGTTTGTTTCTGATCATAAACTTAGTTTGCTAGAAAAATTTTTTTTGAAAAAAAGATATTTTGTCAAATAACGAAACATTTTAGCTCTTTCTGCATCTTTGGTTATTTTACTTTGCTTGTCTTAAATTTTCTTATCAATGGTTTTCACGCCTCCTCATTTCAGGGATACTAAGAAAGTTTACTCTTTATAACTTTTCAAGTTGGTTTTTGTTTGAAAGTTATTACGATAATTTTTAATGTTATTTTGATTTGTTCAAAAAACTGACAAAAACTGCAGATTTTAAAATTAACTCAATAGTGTTTTTTATTTAATTTTTTTCCTAATATATATGTCACCATGAGTGGCTAAAATCTGGAGAATGTCGATTTTCACCTGTGAAAGTGACCAATCATATAGTCTCTTTCTCGCTGGTTCGAAATATATGCTGGATATAATTCGTTATTAGTTTGATGATTACACTAGCCCAGTGTCCCCTACACCAATTTTTTTTAAAGCTCAAGTCAGGGATCTGTTTCAAGGAAATTTGGGTCCGTTAACAGAGTCTTCAGAAAATAGCTTTTCATAAAAACGGACCTTTCACGAAATATTTTAACTTAAAAACGGACCCTTCACAAAATAATTTATCTTTTAATCGGGCCCTTCGCAAATTTGTTTATCTTCATTATTGTATTGCTAATCGAATAAACCCTTCCCTGGAAGGAGGCGAAAGAAAGACAAATGTAAACGAACTAAGTTTTGTCTTCGGCAGACGCTTCTTCCTTTATTCGTCCGAAATGAATATTCTGCGTTCAGCAGTACAATAGGCTAAATACCGAATATTTGTATGTTGCATCTCTAATTTAATAGCAGCCATTGCTGTTTATTTTTTAAAATTTAATTTTTTTAATTATAATTTTACAGTGTTGAGCGTAATCTTGTATCTCTTTACAATTTAAAAACTCCTCGAAAAAGTTTTTTGCAATAACCGGACGCTATTTGCAGAAATTCACAAACTACGAGTAATTTTTTCACAATTTTACAAAAACGGACCTTTTACAAAATGTCTGGACAGACCCCTGGGTCACGTGCCATTGCCCCATATATATTAGCTCGGCATTCCAAACACTCATGTTTTTCTTAATCCTTTAATAAAATATCAAATAAACATTAAAATATCAATGAATAAATTAATATCAAATAGGACATAACAAATATTCTTCCCCAACCTACTATGTGATTGTTGACTTTCACTAGATTTCGGTCATTCATTATAAGAAATGTTTATTATTTGACTTTGAGCAGTAGAATTAACGGATAACAAACAATGTTAATCACTATAACAAATAGGGTCATTCATGGTGAGAAATGCTTATTATTTGACTTTGAGCAGTAGAATTAACGAATAACAAACAATAATGTTAATTACTAGTATAACAAATAGGGTCATTCATAGTAAGAAATGTTTATTATTTGACTTTGAGCAGTAGAATTAACGGATAACAAACAATAATATTAATAACTATAACAAATAGCGTCATTCACGGTAAAAAATGTTTATTATTTGGTTTTAAACAGTAGAATTAGGGGATAACAAACAGTGATTATAATGAAACCCAATTTTACGCATCAAATTTTTTTTTTTAAAAACTTTTTTTTAAATTTTTTTTTATTGAATTTATTAGATAAGTAAAGCCATTTTAAGCAGAATATTTTCTTATGGTAACATGTATTTGTACTCAGAGAGGAAAAATAATATATTTTTATCTTCGAAATAATATAAAAAAATGATATATTAATATATTCGAAACAAAATCTAAAAACTTTCATTTCATTTTTATTAAAACTTGTTATGAAGAAAAATCGCTTAAAATTATAAAAAATTTAATTTATTGCAGCAGCATTATTTGTTTTATATTTTCTCATGATAGTTAGTGCATGGTAATAAAACAAAAATGCTTTATTTTTGAGTTTTATTTTGATCAAAGTTTTGTATATTCTATGTATAATTTTGTTTTGCAGAAGAAGATTTTTTAAAATTGCCAAAATTTTCTGTACCTGAAATGCAAAGAAGTAATTTGGCTCCTGTTATACTTCAACTCAAAGCATTAGGAATTGAAAATATTTTACATTTTAATTTTCCTTCTGTAAGTAAAAATTGATCATTCTCTATTATTTTTAAATTAAAGTAAATTTTACCATCAAAGTATATTCTGCAGAAACTAAATTTTAAATATGCGACTTTTTTCAAAAATTTGTTAACTCAGAAACTATTCAACTGATTGCACTCAAATTTTTTGTCATTTAAAATTTCACTCTTTAAAATGGTGTAAAAAAAATCATACATTACAATTTTAGTTTTTTTTTTTACCATTATTAAATAAAATGTTAAAAATTAATAAATAATTATTAAAAATCAGGGTTTTTGCTTGGAATTATCTTTTGGGTAAATGAATTTTGTGTTAAAATTTTTTGAATTCGCTTAAAGAATTCTTGTAATATAGCAAAATATGCAAAAAGTAAAATTAAGGAGCCTAAACTTTCTCCCAACCAAGTCTATGTAGACTATATTTCCCAGATTGTGGCTAACCTCCATATTTTGAGGGTCAGGAATCCAAATTCGTTTATATAAATGTATGTTAGTTCAGAGAAAGTACGTTTTTGTGTCTGATTTTGTAACTTAAAATATCATCTGTACTAATTAATAAGCGATATTACACGTTAGACGTGTCTCAGCTTCTGATTTTCTCTTAAGAACATGGTGTATAGCGTTTTCAAAACGTTCTTAAAGGTGCTATTTTCGTTATTTGAAAGCCCTTAAAGGTGCTTTTTTCATTGACTGTTTTTAAAAAGTGCTTAATTTTCCCTTTTTGAAAATAAGATTTTTTTTTCCGTTACCACATCGATTTTCTCCACATATTATGCAAAAGTGTGGTTTTCACATTGTTCTATTCAACGTTTTCATAATTCATTTCGGCATGCCGTCGATCCATAGCGTATGAAAGCGCCAATCATTTTACATGTTTGATTAAATATTTGCGAGTCTGTATGTGCGTCTACTGAGCTGGGTTCAGTGAGATTATCGCCTTCTCATGTGCAGCTCTGCTGCATTTTGCAAGATATTCTCAATTTCAGATTTAATTTTTCACCCTCTGATATCAAACTGAAAAATCTCTCGATCATTTTATAACGGCTAATATAATCAAGAAAAAGAGTTCTTTGTCAGAAACTAGTTATTTTCTAATGATCATCTAAAGTCTTTGAAAATTATTTTGCATTTTGTTAATGTATATAGTACTTAAAAATATTTTTTGAGTGCTTAAAAAGTATTTAAAAGGTGCTTATTTTTTGCTGAAAGATTTGGCTATGTACCCTGAAGAATATAGAGTTAGAAAAATATTTTACTCGTGATACAAACCACTACATTTGGTTTAACTATGTTTCAACTACTTAAATTTATATTAATAAAAAGTACTTAAAAGGTGCTTATTTTTTGCTGAAAGATTTGGCTATGTACCCTGAAGAATATAGAGTTAGAAAAATATTTTACTCGTGATACAAACCACTACATTTGGTTTAACTATGTTTCAACTACTTAAATTTATATTAATAAAAAGTACTTAAAAGGTGCTTATTTTTTGCTGAAAGATTTGGCTATGTACCCTGAAGAATATTGAGTTAGAAAAATATTTTACTCGTGATACAAACCACTACATTTGGTTTAACTATGTTTCAACTACTTAAATTTATATTAATAAAAAGTACTTAAAAGGTGCTTATTTTTTGCTGAAAGATTTGGCTATGTACCCTGAAGAATATAGAGTTAGAAAAATATTTTACTCGTGATACAAACCACTACATTTGGTTTAACTATGTTTCAACTACTTAAATTTATATTAATAAAAAGTACTTAAAAGGTGCTTATTTTTTGCTGAAAGATTTGGCTATGTACCCTGAAGAATATAGAGTTAGAAAAATATTTTACTCGTGATACAAACCACTACATTTGGTTTAACTATGTTTCAACTACTTAAATTTATATTAATAAAAAGTACTTAAAAGGTGCTTATTTTTTGCTGAAAGATTTGGCTATGTACCCTGAAGAATATAGAGTTAGAAAAATATTTTACTCGTGATACAAACCACTACATTTGGTTTAACTATGTTTCAACTACATAAATTTATATTAATAAAAAGTACTTAGATGGTGCTTATTTTTTGCTGAAAGATTTGGCTATGTACCCTGAAGAATATAGAGTTAGAAAAATATTTTACTCGTGATACAAACCACTACATTTGGTTTAACTATGTTTCAACTACATAAATTTATATTAATAAAAAGTACTTAGATGGTGCTTATTTTTTGCTGAAAGATTTGGCTATGTACCCTGAAGAATATAGAGTTATAAAAATATTTTACTCGTGATACAAACCACTACATTTGGTTTAACTATGTTTCAACTACTTAAATTTATATTAATGATATTGCAACTGCAATTATTTTAAAAAAAGGATGTCCCCTAATCAGTATTATTTTTTTCTGTAGTATTTCTAGTTGATCTATCTAAATTAAATTTTTTCGTAGGTTGTCTCATTAAATCAACTATCTTTCATGGTTGAATTATTAACCGTTAGTAAAACTATTACCACTCTTAAACTATTATACCGATTACGCTTAAATTTTGTATTGCGTCATCGAATATTACAATCCTTATAGTGTTGTAAACAATTACCTACCTTACAATTCAAACTTTTATCCAAATGTTTTTAAATAAAGTAATAAAAGTTACTAAAAAGTTATTAAAAATTATTTTTTGCAAGGAATTATATTTAAATAAACAAATTCTATTATTGTGGGCAAAAATGTTTCAATTCGCTTAAAAAGTTGTGACAGGCCGATATGTATGCAAAAATTAAAATTTAGGTTACACTAGCTCCAATGAGACAACTGTGGCCCAACTGTTGAAAAATTATTTTTATTATTATGGTCTTTTGTATTTTCATATAGAAACTTTTGCTTTAAAAAAAAGTAGAGATTTTAAATACGAATCTTTTTTAATCCTTTCATATGGTTTTAGTAGTTGCACATGAGTTACTGTAAAAACTGTATAACTTTTTAACTTAGCTAACATTTAATTGTACAATCTGTTCTTATAAACATGTTATTTGTCCAAAAAATACCTTCTTTGTCTTATACAAGCCACTTGTCTACAGGTCTTTTTTGGGCCACTTTGAACACAGTTTTCATTTTGGCAAAGTAGCTGCTCAGATTGCTGCAGACTTTGAAGTAAATGTAAACCAAAAAAAACTTTTTTAAGCAGCTCTGTTTTTTGCTAAATTTTTGTTTAAAGGAAATATTACATTTAGTTATTACTTTTTTAACGAATTAAATCCTTTTATAAAAGAATTTTTTTTAGAATGCATTCATTTATCACCACATTTTGATCATTTCTCTTTAATCTTTTCATTTTAAAATTACCCATATGAAAGACTTAATGTAAAAAGTGTGTACGAGAAAGCAAGCAAGAAGAGTTACTTTGATTTAATTTTTTTTTAAATGCTCTCATTTTTTTAAGAGATGTTAAAACTAAAAATAAATGCATCACTCATTTTCCAAACGCACACTTTTGTGACAAGAAACAATCACTTATATTTTATTGGCCTAAATTTCATAAAAATGTGAGCAAAAGTAGTTTGTTAATTATTAGACATCTTTTTTAAATTGTAGGCACCACCTTCCAAACATGTGATTAGTGCTATTGAACTTTTATACGCTTTAAAAGGTTTGTGTGCATTATTTACTCTTTTTTCAAAAATTCTTTGACACATATCTTATTTTAGTGATATTATTGCAAATAATTTTCAGCCTTAGATGAAAATGGAATTCTAACTTCTCCATTGGGTACCCAAATGGCTGAATTTCCCATTCATCCTATGTTTTCAAAACTACTTCTCATATCAGGTAATTTTTTTTTATTAATAATAAATGAAACCTTAAATGCATTTTCGTGTAAAACATTTTTGATTTATTTCTATTGAAATTGTTTTGCTAAAATAGGCATATCCTATCATTCAATAATTTATCTAATTTTTTTCTCAACAAAAAATAATGATTATCAGGGACTGTCAAAAGTTGTAAAATTTTAGGAGCAAGAAAAATTCTTAGTAGCCAGTAGTTGTCACTTTTGATTGCTTTTAGTCCATCTATATGAGAGATTTTTATATTTTGATTTTCATTGTCACTGTCTTCACCAGATTCAGTTTCATTATCGACTATCACTTCATCGGTAACCTCGTGTTGTCTGTCGGATTGTTCTCTTGAGTGTTTGGAAAATAAAACGTAATTTTTTTTTCGGTGTTAGTTTTAAAAATAAAAAATAAACCAAAACAAAAAAAATCCTTTAAATATTTTATAGTTCGATTCAAGCGGAAACTCGAAACTTTACTGTACTTTGCTACTTGAAGTTTTTTCATGTGCCGTACTAGGACAGATTTAACATTAGATTGAAAACTCTTAATTTTTGTTGAATTTGTTATGGTTTCGTTTTTACCAGAATTTATCAAGAATTACGTAACAGACATCTCAACTGCATCAGTTCTTCCTTTGTTGTTAATTATATTTCCAAGATACCTTTTTTTCCCTTCTAGTTTGTTATTTCAAGGAATATGTCATTTAATTGTTTTAGATTAACTTTCAAATGTTCCTTTAAAAACTCTTCATTCCAAGAATGCATATATTTATTTACTTTTTATTTACTGACGAATGTTATTCATTATAATGATTTTGTAACAGTTAATTTTGTTTTATCTGAGTGGATAATTCAGAGATTTAGAGAGAAAGCTTTTTTTTAAAAAAAATAATTTATAGAAATATAAAATTCATTCAATTTCGTTCATTGTTGCCTAAAAAACATTTGCTCTAAATTTTGAATCTTTTTTAGGTGAATATCATTGTATTGAGGAGGCTCTTACTATTACAGCTATGCTTCAAGTGCAAAATATTTTTGTGTTTGTTCCCAGTAGAATGCTAGAACTGGTAAGATCTTTAACAGTTCATATTGTTTTATAATGAAAATATTTCTAAGTATAGTTACCGCAAAAAATAGTACAGTACAGCAAAAAATAGTACAAAACTATTCATGGAAAAAGGAGAATTGCTGTCATCTGCTACTATTTGCATAATTTTTTACGTTATTAATTAATAAACAGTTTTGCATTAATCATGTGTTTATATGAAAAAGTTGTACTATCCAGCTTCCGTCGAACACACAGCCTATTGCAGTGGATCTATTACGACACATTTGTGTGCCACCAAATTATAGAAATGATGCTTTTTTTATTATGAGTACAGTTTAAATGAAAGAAAAGTATATACGTATAATATTGCATCTATATACTTTTTATAATCTTGTTGGCGATAGTCTTGCCTCTGATAATCTTCAAATGTCAAAATAAGTAGGAAATTTCATGACTAGTAAAATTGTTAATTAAAAAAAGGAAGCAAGCTAAATGTAAACTTACAAATTGAAATGTAAACTTACAATTGAAAAAAAACAAATTGACAAAGAAAAGCAAGCTAACTGTTAATAATTAGTACTGTTGTTTTTATAGTGCATATTATTTTATTTTACATTCAAAATTAATATCATAAACTATTTTACTCCGTGTATTATAGGTAAGTAAACAAGTTTTAAACTTATTTTTTTCTTTGTGAGCCATAAAATTTTGAAATCATTAAAAGTGTGCCGGGACAAAAAAAAAGGTTGAGAGTCACTGATGTAATTATTAAAGTAAAATATAAAAAAATAGTGAATTGTTATTAAAAAATACTTATTGGTTGCTGTTGAAAAATAAGTTTTATTAATGGAAGAGAATATTATAATTTTTTTTTTTTGCTCAGTTAGTTGTAATCATATTGGGCCTATGTTGCCAAATTCTCATAAATCACATCTTATATAAAATATTACTAAGGACAAAAACTTTTGTTGGAGATTATATTTCCTTATACAAGCATGTTTGTTACATCAGATTCATTGCAAAATATGATTCTGTTAAGATATTTTCTTAAATGTAACTAAAAATCATCATTTTTATTTTTAATTTAGTTAATTTTTATTTTTAATTTAATTAATATAAGTTTCCACATCTAAATAATATCAAATAAATCTCTATCCATCATTCGCGCATTTTCTGTGCATATCATCTTGTTTTACAGGTTCTATCACAAGTGTTGTTCCTATAATGTTAATACTACCCATTTATATTGTTTCTGAAGCTAGCCTTTGAAGGAAAAAAATTATTTCGTTTTTAGACTAATGTTAATATAGCTTGGAGAAAGGTTAATGCATCAATTGATGAGAATTTTGAAAGATGTCATGTTTTGAAAGATGTCAGTTGAAAAAAAATGGCCGACGAAGTGCAAAGTGATATTAATGAAGTCAAAAAACAGAACCACAACCAATGTCAATGTTTTCAGAAAGCCTCAAAGATTTTGAAACTTTCACTAATTTACAGAAAAGAAGAAGAAAAAAAAGAGCAATCTGTACTAAATGTCAAAAATTTATTGTTTATCTTGAGAAAAAAAAAAGAGTGTAATCAGACCAAAATTTCTATGCATTATAGCAGTGTTTCCCAAAGTGTGGTACACGTACCCCCAGGGGTACAGGAACAGTTTAGTGGGGGTACGCGTTCTTATGCGAAATATCTTGTAACAAACGAAAATTTAAAAATTTTTTATTTCAAAACAAAGATAGCCAAGAAAATTTAGGATTACGTATTTTTCTATTGGCTACTTTTTTGCAGAATTAACAGTTAATAATTAGTGGTGTCAACAGCCAGTTGTGATTTTTAATTTTTGTGCAATTTTGTTTCTAGTTGAAAATACATTCATTTTTTTTATTCGTGGTACACAGCTTTACAAAAAATTTAGAAAGGGTACACAAAAGTCATAAGTTTGGGAAACACTGCATTATAGGAAAATAAATCTGTCTTATATTTTTTATTACATTTCAAATTTTTTCAAGTTATTTTATGTTGACTGCATTCTTTATTTTCTCATAATGGCTCAATGAGAAACTGCTGGTCTACTCTGTAATTAATATTTCATTTACAGTGAGTGGTAACAGCAATTAAGAATTTATTTCTTTGAATTGCATGTTTTCTAATGAAACAGTTCCCCAAATTCTCAAGGTCAACTGAAGAAGTCACGCAATTGAATTTCTCAAATTTAATTCAAGTAAAGACATAACAAGTATAAACTCATGTTTTATAGATTGTATCTTATATCAATATCTTACGATCGGAGATCCAATTATTTTGAAAGTTTATTCATAAGTTTGATTTTGTATCTCAATTTTTTGTCTGTTCTACTAATTAATTAGCATAGTATAATAACTAAATAGTTTGATCCTCAAAATTTAAAGATTACTCAAAATCCAATCTAAATGGACTGAAATACAAACTTAGCTATAAACTGCCATTTTTTTAGCTCTTGCTTTATCTGTCTTAACCCAATTGTTTTTTTACGTATTCTTTTAGAAACGCAAAAAGATGAAATTTGCTGTGGAAGAGGGTGATTTTCTTACACTTCTTAATGTCTACAACTCATTCCTAAAGGTAGTCTTATCATACTTTTATGCAATCTGTAATCTCTCATGTTACTTGCTGAGGCTTATGTATTAAAATATTTTATATTGTTAAGAATAAGACATTTTTTATACTCTTATTGGTTTGGCAAATGTAAAAATAAATATTAGAGAAAAAATTGTTTCTGCGTATTCTAGCATGAAGTCTGAATAGCCAGAAAAAATTTATACAAAACTTTGCCAGAAATCCTGTTATTATTATTCTTTGTTTGAATACATATTTAAAAGAAATTTTGTGGAACGAGAAATAATAAGCGAAATTTCGTGGGAACAAATTTAATCTTAAATATCTTTATGCAAAATAAGTAAAATGTTTTGTTTTGAAGTTTGTAACTTCTATTTTTTACAACTGCTTGCATCAAATTCAAAATTAAGTTCTCCTTCCATTTCCTAAAACAAATTTTAATCATTTGAGAGTTTAAAAAAAATAATATCCACAAAAAAATATGTTAAAACATAAAGTTTTCTGAAACCATAAAACCTCCCCCTTCCCCCCCCCCCCATAAGAAGGAAATGAAAAACCGTTTTCTTAAGTCCTTTTCTGAAAATTCAAATCATTCGATCATTGTCATTATAAGGTGGCTGGAGACAATAAAATAATAAAAAAAAATCCCTGATTTATTTTCCAGATTAGTTTTATTGAATTTTCCTGATTTTTTTGTAACTGATGTCATAAATTTAATTATAAATGTCTAGTTATGCCATATTCATGCGTAAAAAATATATTATAAAATACTTCTCTATTAAACTTAAAAATAAGAAATATTACTTGAATAAATAAATCAGAAAATAACATTAAATGATTCAACTAAATAGCAGTGAAGTGATGTAATTCAATGCAAATATTTTTTATTATATAAAATTTATTTTATATTACTGAAATTTAAAATACAAAAGTAAGAGTAAATTTTTGGTTGACTTGGGGAAACTTGTAGAGTTCGCTAGATCAGACCTGCGGATCGGAATACCGAACCTGCGACCTCTCATCGTGATATTCTTTCTGCTGTCAGAAATTAACTGCAACTGACTGCAGGATACTGATGTCGTAATTATTCATCGCACATTTTCTCCAGTATATATATGTGTCTGTAAAACCACAAAACTACTACTACTCTGTTATATACTATTTTGAATTTTAATTTATTTTTAAGTTAGTCACGCAGCTTTTGTGACTCTATCATTTTTCCGGAAAATAAAATTTTTTTATTTTTATCTTCTGATTGTTTTGATGTTGTCTTTGGTTCTGTAAAAATGTGAGAATGCTATGCCTCGTTCCCACAAACTTTTGTTGATTTTATAAATTTCTATAGTGAATATGTATTGTACTGTAACTGGAATACAATAATGAATGCTTGAATCAAAATCAAGCATTAGAAAATAACTTTTATAACTTTGACTGACTTTTTTCTTTCTTTCGATATTGAACTCTTATGTATTCTAAATTCAAATTATATTTTGGGTAATTTAATTAAATTTCCTGTTCTGTGATCAGTCCATATTAACACTAAACATATTCCATATTAACACACCAACACTTAATATATACCTATTTTTACCATAGCCGGTCAAATGACCGGACTTAATATTTCTTGATTGAATGTATGAAATATGGATGCTAGGAAGGAAATAAACTAAAAAAACTTCGTTATAATTAAACAAAACTGTATATTATTGCCAATTTTTATGTATTACAAACACAAAGAATAAAAATTTTTATTTCATCACTCAATGCATTTTTTGTATATACAAAGAACTTCCATTGTACATTTTCTGCAAACATATTTCTTCCAATTATTGTTATTTCTATAGTTCTTATAATTATAAGAATTATAATTCTTATAACTTTTCTTACAATTAATATTATTTCTTCTAAGAATTTGTGCAGTCTTGATTGTTTCAACATTTTTCTGGGTAAAAACTAACAGTTAGTTAGAAATGAAGTAAAGCTATCAGAATAAAATATAAGCTACTTACTAAAACATTTAGTTTATGTCACTTTTTCTGGCACAAAAATGCCCACCTAACATTTTATGTGCTTTCTTGAAATTTGAATTCAGAGTTATTTTGATTGAACTAACTACGTAACAATCTTTTCAGAAATGTGCAACTCATCGAATGCAATACGTTGAACCCGCTTTACATCATAATTTTTGATCCGATCACCTTATAAAGCAATAAATTGTTCTCCCGGTCAAATGACCAGTTGTGGTAGAAATAGGTATACGACGAGAATTATTTGAAGCAAACAAAATACAAAAAGTAAATAATAATAGAATATTAACTGTATACAATTAGATGAAGTCAAATGTGCGAAAACGATAAGCGCATTTTCGATGCAAAAGTTCTTAAACAGTATGTTTAGTGATAATATAACTAATTTTAACATTAAATTGGAAACAATTTCCTACTGAAGTGAGTTGATTTTAAAGACCCAAGCAATAATTCTGAAAAGTTATTTTTTTTAAAAAATCTCCATTGATTACTGTAAAAATATTAATTTTTATAATTTTGTTATCAGAGTGGCTTTTCTACATATTAAAAAAAATTTTTTTTGAAAACTTTTTTTAGAATAAAAATAAATATTGGTGTGATCAACATTTCTTGAACTACAAGGGTTTGTTGAGAGCAATAGAAATAAGAGAACAGCTGTCTAAACTTTTGAAAAAATTTAAACTGCCTCCTGCAGCTAATAAAGGTATGATTTTTAAAATCTTATTATTATTATTTTTTAATCAAAACATTTAAAATCTAAATGTGATTAAATACTTTTGTGAGATGATTCTTAGATGCAGTAATATGATGGCTGCTGATCCGATTTTTTATCTTGAAAAAGTTTCCAATGGTAAATCCAAATGAAGCAAATGTATTTCTGTAAACTATTTTGAAATTATAGGACTGATCATTAGAAATTATGTCTGCAACTATTGAAAATTGCTGTTTCTATCATATCACTGTATAGTTTGTCTACGGTAAAAACTCCTCCCGCCACAAAGTCTGACGCCGTCTGGTGCTATGGAAACAAGAATGGCGCATTTTAAGGAGGGTAGCTTCACTCTAGAACTAACACAATAAACCAAAGAGATTCCCTTTCTCTCGCGGACCTGACCCGAAACCACTCCAAAACAAGGACCCCGCACTCTTACTTGAAATAGTCTTACCTCGTTACCATAGTCGCCGCCACTGGTCCAGGGAGTTTTTATTTTAGACAAACTATAAACTCGATTGGTTATCCTTTTCATTGTAAACAAACCTGAAGATTTTACCTTCTCTATGCTTGGTACAAAAGTTTACCACAATTTACTGTGCAAGGTAATATTTCAAAGAACTTATTTTGTTTTAAGCAAAATAAATAAATAATGTAATGTATAGTTTGTCTAAATTAAGAACTCCTCCAGACATTCGTCTGGACCTGTGGCGGTGACCATGGTAACGAGGTGTGACTATTTCAAGTAGGGGTGCGGGGGTCACTGTTTTGGAGCGGTTTCGGGTCGTCGAGAGAAAGGGAGTAACTTTAGTCGGTCTATTGCATTAGTTCTAGAGTGAAGCTACCTTCCCTAAAATGAGCCATTCTTATTTCCAAAGCACCATACGGCTTCAGAATTTGTGATGGGGGGAGTTCTTAGCTTAGACAAACTATATGAGCTTAACTCTTTTACATTTCATAAGATATTAATGTTTTTTCCTTTATATCTTATGTTCACTTCATAAGATCTAACTATTTATTATAGTGAAAATTCGTTTTAGTTATTTTAGGTCCATTGTTAAAAGAATAATTTCCATATTTGTGTTTAAATAAGTGTTTCATTTGGCTCCTTTTGACTTCTGTATTACTCTGTAAAGCAGGGACGCTTGGTTTTGATACTTTCTCTAGCCCAGTAGCAGAATTGCAGTGACATTGTCGCATAACGTTACAGAGTTCTTGCAGAAAGTTTTGTTTTCTCCAGAAATTTACGCGTAAAATTTGTTTAATACTTTAAGATAATCAATTACTTTTTGGCGCCCTCAATTTACTTCGATAGTATCGTAAATCGATGTAATATTTTGATTGTATTTTCGGAAGTTATTCATATCGATTTTGACATGATTTTTAAATATCTCGATACATTTCAAACAATTTGGGAAATTCAAATTCTGCATTTGTGTATTTGCTTTTTAAGGCCATGATTCTATCGATACTTTTGTCTGTTATTGCTATTGATTTTGCCATAGATTTTAAATCCGATATTTTTTGTACGATGTTATTCATTACAACAACTCAATCTTGAAACGAAAATGCAATTAAGTAATCCCTTTTTGATGAGTCCGATTAGCGTGATTTTGTCAATCTTTTTTTCGGCAATTACTACTACGGATTTCATGACTTTTAATTATTTTTTTTATCGTGGTGATTATTTACAAAGTGCGCTTGAGTTAATTTTAGCGCGCTAAACAGGCCAAACTGTGCACACTCGAGATAATTTGAGCGGCGTTTTATTTTATGCTGCTATCATTTTTCACACTCAAATATAATCGAGAATTGAAAAAGTGTTTTTTCTGTGTTCTAAAGTGTGTTTTTTTTTACATTAAAAAAGTGTGTGTTTTTTTACATTAAAAAAGTGTGTGTTTTTTTACATTAAAAAAGTGTGTGTTTTTTTACATTAAAAAAATTGATTTTTTGGCCGGTTTTTTTCAAAAAATCTGTGCTTTAAGGGGTTAAAACAAAAATTATATATATATAAAATTATATATTGTAAACACAGCGCTTTTGTTACTTTAAATTAGTAACATATACGTTTGTTATTAATAAAAGTACCTTGCCGAAAAATATTACTGCTAGAGAGTTCTGTCGCAGTTAGCTTGAAAAAATCCTGCCACGGGGTCCACTAGTTTCTTAAAAAAATTTTATTAAAAGATTCTGTTACGTCTCGTGATCTTTTTCGCTATTGGTTTGAAATGAATCAGTGCGAGGCAATATTCTTTTTAGAGTTTTTTATTTTAAACTTAACAAAACGACATCAAACAAAAGACTAATGAGAAAAGCTATGTATCCTTACAGGTACGCACACTGCCCCATCTATCGCAAGGTAAAAATTTAATTTAATGGAAGGAAGATGCAACAGTTTCAAATACTTTTTAAGTGAGACTAAGTTTTCAAAGAAATATGTTCAGGACAAGATAATTGTTTTATAATGATTACTGGTTTTATTTTGCTCATTGTTTTCATTTATACTATTTATGGTTTGCCAGCCCCCCAATGTTTGTAAGCCAGATATGAACAAAATAGATTATTACCTGTAATTGTATACTGTAAAAAGGTAGCAAGTCTTCTTAGTGTAGAAAACACTATAAAGTCCTTTGTATCTTTTAATTCAATGCAAGAATATATTTTGTAAACTGGGTGATTTGATAAAATGTCTTTCTAATGTTTTGAAACAAAAGAAAATCTATTTATTATAATGATGAGATACTGGTGACACTATGCAACTAGTTTTACAGAAGGGTTTTTAAGATAAAAGAGCTTTGAACTGAAAATATTTTTTTGCACTTAAAATATTTTTTTAGCAACTAATTTTATAAGCAATAGCAATTTACTAACATATTAAACTGAAATATATTTTCACTTTGTTTACTTGTTCATAAGTATAAAGATTAAAGGCCTGTTTACGCAATCCGTGAACTTGGAAAAATGTTTCTTACCAAGAAATTTAATGATTCGTCAACAATATGCAATGTCACTGATTGATTGGATGAAAAACCTGCTCATATTCAACATCATAAAATGATGCTTACATGAATTCGAAAAAAATCATTATAACACAAACACATTAATTTATTTGGATTAAAATATATGAAAACGGACAACAAAATGACAAAATTTGATGCCTGCTTGTTGACATTACAAAACTTAAGCTGATTGGTTAAGGGAGAAAAAACTTGGATGGAAAATAGAACATGCTCTACTATCATCCAAGGACTTGGATGATGGTTTACACTGGGATCAGCTGCGCCTTTGCTATAAAAATAAATCTTTATGTGCAATTCAATCTCTATTTCTTGTGAAATCAGTGCTTTTAAATGAAAAGATTTTAGATACGTCATTATTTTCTTTGATTTCATGTCATCTGACCCAGAAATACGCAATAGGTTACATTTTCTTTAATCTATATGAATTTTAGGTAAAATTGTATAAATTATTTATTATTGATAATTTGCAAAAAAACTATTTTAGTTTATTTGCAAGTTCTGCTTGCTGCATTTCAACGCAAAAGTTATGTAAGACTTGATTTGCATTGAAATGCAGTGGAACATGTAAACTGAATTTTAATTTACTTGTTCAATTTCAGTTGATAAAGACTCTTTGAGAAAATGCATAGTTTCAGCATTCTTTGCAAATGCTGCATTTTTACACTACACTGGAGTGTATAAGACAGTTCGTGGTGAGCATACTCTTCACATTCATCCGGAATCCGTCTTAACATTTTGTTCCTCACCCAAGTGGTAAGTTTAATCACTCACGGGTTCACTCGCTTCAAAAACTCTCATACTAACACTAAACATACCATAACCATACAAAAGAATGGTTTTCGTATGTTGAATTGTAAAGTGTTGGCATGTTTATTATCATATTAAGTAATACAGAGAACTCTCGCTACTACGATATCCAATACAACATTGACACCCTTTATCCCGACCAACTCGTATATGAATTAATGTCCTTTCAACTCCACGATATTCTCTGAAGCCTCTGTAAAAGCCTTACTTTATCCATTTATTATTGGTTTTCAAATAATTTAAAAATTCTTATTTTTCCATCTTTTCTGACGAGAAGGCTGGCTGCTGACCACCACCCCAAGAGCTTCCAATCTTCGTATTGTCTCCCTTATCTCTGAAAAAGTCATTCATGTCTGATTTCATTTCCTTCATGTTAAAAGCTGATCATGAGTCACAAATGACCACAAGCATCACACCTGAGAATTTTTTCTCTAAGGGGTGGGTGGAGCACCATTCACAAACGATAATCATTTCCGTCCTTTGGAATCAATGCATACTTTGTTGGCTGACTTGACAGCCAAAAAAATGAATTAAAAACAAAAAATATCATATTATTTTCAATAAAAACGGGTTTCAGGTATGTTTACGATCTTATTTTCTGAATTTATTTCAAATATTTTTAATATTTAACCATAATTAGCACTCTGTAAATTGTTTTTTTGCATAATACATTTATAGTTAATACATATATAACATTAAAAATCTTATTGTGTCCCCAAAGTATGTAGGGCCTCGATATATTTATTTGGTCCTCAAAATATTGTTGTAGCGAGGTTTTACTCTATAAATAATTTTGCTCCCCTAATTCTTCACCGCGAAATCCATTTTTGAATTTTCTTGTCATATTTCATTTTCTACTATTTCAACTATTTCATTTTTATTAACAAACAATATTACATAAAAAGATGTCACCATTATTGTTTATTTTTGTTGTAAATTGATAGTCGTATCCAGTTGTTTGCTTGGCGCTAACGATGGGATTCTGTGCTAAAATTGTCTGGTCTTATTTTGTATTATTTTCTCCTGATTTTCTACTATTTCAGACACTATGAGGCTTGTTTTTTATGTTTATCATAAATTAATTTATAAAAGTTTGTGTGTTAATGTGTTGTCAGTGGCCTGGTCTTATGACCTGATAATAACATTTTTATCTTAATTTCTAATGATAAACTAAAATAAAACTTTTGTGTATTAATATGTTGTCGGTGGCCTGGTCTTATGACCTGGTAATAACATTTTTATCTTAATGTCTACATCATTAATATTCCTTTTTGTTGTTGTTCTGATTTCTTCAAACATGAAAAATAATTTGTACAAATGATAATCTTAAAAATGCTCATACAGAATGAAATAAGTAAAATAAAAAAAATTTCCTTATCTAATTTTATAAACGACAAAAGACTGGTAAAACAAATCCTTGCATTGTCACTACTGTATATTTTCAATGTTCCCATTGTTCTTTTGTAAAGAAAAAAAATTAACTTTTATTTTTTTTAATTTTTTTTTATTTTGAAAAATTCTGCTTATTTGAACTTTCTGGTTATTTCCTGTATATAAATGCAGATGTAATAAAATTATAGTACACAATATTGATATAATACAATAAGGCAATGTATAAACAAAAATTTAATATTTAATTAATTCTTATTGACTGTTATTGAAAATTTAATACATTTATCAGTTTTCTAAATTTTTAATAGTGAGAAGATTTGCCTTATGTGAAATTTTTATTTTAGCAATTACAATTTAGGATATATATTACTTCACATCACTTGTTCAATGGTTTGTTACTTGCTGATATATACACACATATATAAACATATATTATCTAATGATTCTTAATATTGGCTATTATATGAAAATTTTGTATGGAATAATATTCCCAGCAAATAACAAACCACAATATCTAGAAATAAATAAACATGGGTTAATCGTATTTACCAGGTTTTTCTCATGTTTTTACTGGTAAAAACTCAACCCAAGGTATAACTCATTCATTACGTTTTAAATAAGGAGAGGGAAGTATACAACTAAGCTTTTTAGATTGACTGAGACCTGAATTGTAAAATCTGCTTTTAGAGATCATAGCATGAATATTCATTTAATAATTGAATTTATTTATTTTATAGGCTTGTTTTTATTTGTTTGCAACTTAGGGCTTTTATTTTTTCTGATTAATTAGCATTATTTAATTTGCAACATTTATTGTTTCAATTAAGTAAGAAAAATTGTTAAAAATCGATAATGAAATATTTGACTTAAGTGTAATTATTTATACTTTGATTCCATTTGTTTCAGGGTTGTTTTTAATGAGGTTTTGCACAGTACAAAAGAATACATGCGAGACATAACAGCTATTGAACCCAGTTGGCTCTATGAATTAGCTCCACATTATTACCAATATGGAAATGTAAGTTGACAGCCAGACATGGTGATGTGAAGAAAAAAAGATCAACATTATGAAATTTCTGTGATTTTTTTTCTTTTTTGTTGCTTCACAATTATCAATTCGTCTTTCATCTGATTTTAACAAATTGAGTCTGAGTATAAGTTAGCCACCACACATTTTTAACAGCTGCAATTAACTATTTTCAATTTATAGGTGTTAAAAACAGGGTTTTGGATGTCCTAAACTGGTTTTGGACAGGACACGTGGGTTTTAATATCCTAAACTGCCTAAAACTGTCATAATAATTACACATAGTAATAAATATTTTAAACTTTTTATATTATTTACTTTAATTTATTAAAGGAAAATAATATAATGGGAAAAGATGAATAACTTTTGGAGCTCCACAATGCAATGAAAAACAAAAGTGAATACCTTATCCTTTAAATATAAATAAATATGCTCTTGATACTGATAATTATGTTTTTGCATAAGGATAAATAATGCAATATTAAAAATAATATAATAAACTTTTTAAATAAAACAAAAACTTGTCTTTATTTTGTTTCTTGTTAACCTTTTATTTTTCACAATATATTTTTTTTAAAATTGTAATATAATTTTGAATAAAAGGGTTTTTGACAAAGGGTTTTTTGACAGAACGGTTTAAACCGCAAATTAATCCATGCTGTCCTAAACCTTGCCAACTCTGGTTAAAAATGATTAAAACAGAACCCTATCGGTTTAAAATAAGAATCAATGTTTAGTAAGGAATATATTTCAACTTTAAAAGATTTATTTTATTTAAATCAATTATAATTAGCAGGGGTTGAGACAGGAAAGAAAACATTAATTTTGAAGGAACTATTTTCCTTAATAATGAAAAACTATCAAGATATACTTTTTTTGACTTGACGCTTACTATTTACAATTAATACACATCAATTAATTAAAATGTACATTACTTTTTGATACTTAATCGTTATGTGCAATTTTCAAATTGAAACGCTATGTGTGGTTTTTAAATCGCGTGAATATGAATCGATATGTGTGATTTTTAGATTGCGAGATGAAGACTCACAACGTATAAGTTTTCAAACAAGTTAATATGAATCGCGCTGTAATTTTTAAATCACATGAATATGAATCCCGTTATATGATTTTTGAATTACAAGAAAGAGTAACAACCTATAATATTTTAAATGCCAGGATACGAATCGCAATTTGTGATTTTAAATCTCATGACTAAGAATCACGAGGGGTGATTTTTAAATCTCGTTATTGTTGATACGAAATGCGATGGGCAAGGATGCCGCCAGACTTTGCCCGACAAGTGGTCAAGTCTCCCTCGACAGGGGGGCTCAAACAAATTAATTCAAAATATTTAAATTAAAACGAATTTTATACTTTACATTTTTTTCTCACGATACTGTACATTTTTTTCAGTTGTGTTTCTAGGAATCTAAAATCACTAATATTGATACCATAATGTGCAGATTCCTTTTAATGTAAATTTAAATCTATTTTTTTTTCTGTTATCGATATATTTTGCGCTGTATGGTGCAATTTACCATACATTGTAATTGTAAAAATTACTTCTGTAATGAAGAAAAATAGTTGTAGCAGTAACCGTTATTTCAAAAAATTTCTACGCTTCTTACTCTCATAACGCAAAAATTATTCGATAATAAAAATTTGAAATTTCATGCACATTTAACAAAACATTTAAAGAATATTTTGATATAAAATGTTATTTTTATATGCATCGATTGGCTTTCGAATCATTTAAATGTTTTGCAAATAAAGTTTTAAGTACATTTTTTGCATCCACGTATTCTATCTAAAAATATCATACCCCGTTTTTAACTAAGTTCGAAATAGTTATGCCCATGAAATTTTAAAATTCGAATTTTTTTTAAATTGTTACATAGTATAATTTTACGAACAAAAAAAAAGGCTATTGTAATCAGGGGACTCGATGTTAATATATATAGCAAATAAATACAAAGAGACATTTAAAATTTCTCCTTGCGATTCCTTTTTCTTTTCAAAGATTCTTTTAAAGTGAACATCTATGTCCGGCAAAATGCTAATTTCTCCATTTGAGAAAAAGAGTAAGTCCATCGGCTTAAAATATAAGATTCAAACAATATAGCTTAAATTTGTAATTATTTTTCAATTTACAAATTTTTAATTTGCGTCCGAGAAACGAATATTAACTAACTTTCATTTTTAAAAAAAATTGCCACGCATGGCTGCTGTTTCTCTGCAAAGCTGAAAGCACCCTTTCTACCATGATTTCTGTTTCGCCCTGCCACAGCTTTTTACATACTGACATGCGCCTGCATGCAACGAATAACACGGTTAATTGATTATTGTTTACCATTTGTCAACGCGAAACATTCTTTCCTCTACGATTTAAATTTGCTTTCATAGTTACGAATTTTAAGTCACAAAAAATGAACACTAAAATTTAAGAAGTTAGGGGACCAAATTTCGAAAAATAAGAGGTTTTTGTATTTTATTTCTCAGGACTTAATTGACCGATTTTGCTTAAATTTTGTATTTTGACATTTAAAATTGCAAATGATAAAAAAATTTTACACCTTACATTTCTTAAGTTTCGCGATTTCCCTTAAATAGAGTATTAATAAATGGTTACTAAAAGTTTAATTTTGCATGAAATTATCTTTTAAAAAAGATTGAAATACGCAAAAACTAAAGTTAACATTAAAGCGTCCTTTCAAGCACGTTCTTGAAAAAACTATTAAAACAATATTTCTAGATTGAAACTACTATATTTTGGGGGTTGCGTCGAAAAAATTTATGTTTAATCGAATAACGTTTTTATGTCTAATTTCCTAACCTATCTTTTGGATTAATTAATTAGTATATTTGATCTCACCCTCTCGAACCATTAAGAATGAGTCCCAGAACATGAAGATCAGAACTAAAGATTAAAATTATTTTTTTGAGCACTATACATTCATCTGAAGTATATGTCAATATTGCTCATAATAGCAAAATAATTTTTCTTTTTTATACAGAAAGATAATTTAGCTGGTGGTTATCCATATATGTATATATGCTTTGATAATTTTAAGGATCATGATTGAAAGAGGAAAATAAGGTGAAATGATGTTCACTTTCAATATCAGATATAAATAAATAAAAACATCTTTCATTTTGTCCTCTTTTGTTAATTTCATAGTAATTGCATAGTAATAGCTTCGAAATAATAGTTCAATGATAATATATCAATCTCGTCCTATCTCAAGAACGTTTTGCTTTTTGATTGAATCGAAAAAATTTTCATACAATTGCAAAAATTCGTTTTTCCAAAGGTAGCCATGCAAAAAATATAGTTTTAAATAGTTATAAAATATTTGATATTATTTTATATTTATAATATGCGTTGGAAAAATTCTGAATCCCGATTTTTGAAATCCCCGTGTAGTAAATGGCGACTGATGCACGTTAAATCTGTCGAGTCGCAAAGTCCTCCATGTTCCCATAACAAATCAATACCTCTAGGGGTACTTATCCAGGAGTTTCCTTGTCTTCTGGATTGGTTCAAAATTACAAGGCTACGGAGTTGAACACTAGTAGTCGTAAACCCGAAAATCGGGTCGGTTGTTCAACGATGGATAAAATAAAATAGCAAGATATAAAAATTTTTATATAATTTTATGGAAGGTAATTTTAAATTGTGAAATACAAAATTTGAATAAAATCATTGAATAATCGTTGAATAATTTCAGATAAATAAAATTTTAAGCAAACTGACTTTTTTAAAATTTGATAACTCAGAAACTAATTGATCAATTGCTAAGTTCGTATTTTGAAATTAAAAGGATGTAAAAATATGTAGAACATACAATTCAATATATTTTACTATTATTTAATAAACTAATAAAAAATAACAAATAATTATTTAAAATAATTTTTACTTAAAAATTTGCGTATAAAATGTTTTTTTGTAATTTTATGCAAACATTTTTCAATACACTCAAAAAGTTCTCGAGATAATGGGCTGTAATCGAAGAGTGAAGTTAAAATTAAAGGACCCAAACTTTCCAACTCTCTCTTTGCCATAACTTCAGACCATATCTTCCAGATTGCGGCTGTTTCCGCATTTTGAAAATTAAAAACCTAAAACTATAGACAAATTTGTATGTTTATCCAGAACAGAATGTGCTTTTCTGTTCATTCTCGTAACTTAAAATATGGTATTGACTCTTTGTACGTGAAAATATGATTAAATCAAAAGTAATCAAGGTGTTCTCGTTTTCCATTTCATGCACTGTACATAAAATAAGTCAATGAGAATCTGCTATGTTGATTAATATATATTTTTAGATATTGAATACGAACAGTTTAATTGTTTTTCTGAATCAATCAACAGTCTTTTTACTACTAAGAAAATAAAAAATTAAAAATATTTTGTTACTGTTTTTCTTTTTTTCCGACTACATATTTATTGCGTTGATTAAAATATAAACCTTGAATTCGAATAAGTAAATGAATTTCCTCATTTATAAGTATCAAAAAAAAGATGAAAAAATTAAAAAAAATTAATTTTAAAAATTAATAAACAAGAGTACCTGCGTTTCTTTCTATCCCTCAGGCGTTTGTCAGTTATTTCCCTAGCAAAGAGGTGTGATTATCCCCTTTCTCCAGAAGAAAGAACAGCAGTTTGAAAGATAAGTTTCCAAGAAAATTGAAATGCGTCCATGGGAAAGGATTTCTAAGGGACTTGGAAAAGTCGTCAATTTCACCCATGTCTAATCGCATCCGGTCTCTAGTTTAACAATGTATGGGTTAAGTTATGAGTGGTGCAGTGAAACTACAATTACATAGAATTTACAATATATTTTTCCAATTTTTGTTACTAATTCATAAATAAATAAAAAGTCAACTGCAAAAAGTTTTATTAGGCATTTGTAAATGAATTTTTGATATAATTTAGAAAAAGTGTAACCAGACTATTTTCCTGAGGAGACTTTAAAATTTTCCCGATGGGGGGCTGACCATGCCCGACAGGGGTGCAATTGCCCCTACTGGCGCCACCCTAGGCGATGGGGGATTTTTAGATCGCATGAATAGGAATTACATAGTCTGAGAGGGTGACATGTTAAAACAGAAGTATGACTTTTTCTAGAAGAAAAAGATTACCCACTCTTCGAATATTTAAAAAAAAAAGAAAAGATTTTTCATATAAATTGGCTTACCTGGCAGACATTTTTAACCACATGAACAATATAAGTCTTTTAATTCAAGGGCCAGATATCACAATCATGGATGCAACTGAGAGATTACAAGCATTCTTATTAAAAATGCCACTTTGAAAAAATAGAATTCAAAATGAGATCTATGCAAACTTTCAAATATTGGACGAAGTGCTTTCTGAAAATGGATCTCGTGAAGATAATTTGGTACTGAATAACTTGAAAAATGAAATCTGTAAACACCTGGAAGTACTTCAAGTTTCATATAAAAAATATTTTAATTTGGATGAGATAAATACAAAAGATGAGTTGAGGATTCGTAATCCTTTTCTTTGTGATATTGACTGTATCGATGATATGAACCTTGTCAAAGATGAGCTTATTGATCTTAGAACAAAATCCTTGCTAAAAATGGATTTCGATTCAAAAACACTCGAAGAGTTCTGGTCTTCTGTGAGAGAAGCCTACCAATTGCTTGTAAAGAGAGCTATGGCAGCTATAATTCCGTGCTATAATTCCTTAACGAAGCGGGATTTTCCACACTTGTGACAATAAAAACAAAACATTGAAATCGATTGAATGTTGAACATGATATGCGCGTTGCTCTGTCGAAAGCCATCCCTCAATTCAATTTATTAATTAAGGAAAAGCAGCAACAACCTTCACATAAAACATTTTAGTTTTAAAAATTTTGTATACTATTAAAATAATAAAATTAAATGTTTTCTAATAATTGATGTTTTTTGCAATTATTTTTTTCACTGGGAGGTGGTCCGAGACATCTTAAAGATTTTTAAAAGGAGTCCATAGTACCAAAAAGCTTAAGAAACACTGATCTAGACGATCAGTAGTGGAGAACTTCAAAGCTCTTGAAATAGCAGCTTATGAAATGGGACTAACCATTAATGCTGACAAAATAAATACATGGAGATAAATAGAGGTTTCACTAAGGCAATACTCTTGTATGTGAATGATTATGAATTTGAAGCTGTTGATGAATTTAGATATCTCGGGACTAGTGTAACCTGCAAAAATGACATATATACTGAAATCGATAGCTGTTTAGCAATTGGCGATCGAAATGGGCTGCAGGTGGCGTAGAGCAGAACTCTTTTCCTATGGCAACACTTCACATGCTTTCCCCATTAGCGTGTGGAAAGTCATAGAGGAAGGAAGTACGTTAGTTTCTCTCTTGATTTTCATATAGAATTAAATCTTTTAACTTGAAAAACTATATGGAACTGAAAACTACAGTAAACATAGTTCTAAAGAAAAGTATCACGGAAATTTTTAAAAATATTTTTATTAAGTAAAAAGGAAAAATATTAAAAAAAAGGGAAAATATCGTAGTACATTGCTATGTAACTGAAAAGAGGAGGAGAGGGAAGGGAGAAGGGCTAAAGGCATGAAACCGGTCTCTCCCCAGATGGCGTATTCGAGTGTTGCGATCGCGAATGGCAAACAATTGCTACTTTGATTTAAAAAGCCAACTAAAAAGTAAATTTCTTAAAAGACAAAAATTAACATATACAAAACACTCTTGATCTATATGGTAGTGAGATCATATATGTAGTGATCCGCCTGTGATTGCTGATTTTTGAGAGAAGGATACTTAGAAGATTTTTTGGAGCAGTCTATGAGAGTAACAAATGGCACCCCCTTTACAATCATGTCATGAGTAATATAAAAAGTATAAACAACCAGACATAGTTCATGTTATTAAGGCCAATCGCATTCGATGGCTGGAGACCAAAACCCCGAAAAAAAGTAACTTTTTCTTTAACCAGAAGGTACAAGAAAAAGCGGTCGTCCACCGACTAGGTGGCTGGACGCAGATGAGAGGTACCTAAAGACAATAGGAATAACTAACTGGAAGGCCATGGCACAGAATAGATCAAGATGGAAAAAACTTATTGGGACGGAATTGGTCTGTAAGGCTGTTGTGCCCAAGAAGAAAAATTTTTATTTTGTAATATCAATATTTCCTATTGTGGCGACATCTATTGAGTAACAAATTAAGCAGCATATCAAGAAAAAATATTTATTATTTATATCTATTGAATAACAAAGGAAGAGAAATATCAAGAAAAAAATATTTATTATTTATAATTTGCAATATTAATATTTTCTATTGTGGCGACATCTGCTGAATAACAAATGAAGGAAAATATCAAGTAAAAATATTTATTATTTATATTTCATAATATTAATATTTTCTATTGTGGCGACATCTATTGAATAACGAATGAAGTAAAATATCAAGAAAAAAATATTTATTTCGTAATATTAATATTTTCTAATGTGGCGACATCTATTGATTAACAAATTAAGCAATACATAAAAAAAAACAAAAATACTTATTATTTATATTTTGTAACATTCATATTTTCTATTGTGGCGACATCTATTGAATGACAAAGGAAACAAAATATGAAGAAAAAGATATTTATTATTTATATATTGCAATATTGATATTTTCTACTGCATCGACATCTACTGAAAAACAACCTCCTGAAATTTAGACACAAAAATAAAGTCAAGTAAAATCAGTAATTTGAAAAAAAAATTTTTTTTTTCAATTTTGAAATAGAAAACTTTATATTCCTCTAACATTTATGTGCTTTGCCTCTTCTGATATTTAGTTATTCGCCAAGACGAAGTTTAGTAAAATAGGTAATTTTAGAAGGGAAAAAAAAGTGAAAGAAGGGGCAAAGATAGTGTTTCGCCCCTTCTGAAATTTCAAAGTGCTCAAAAATAATAAAAATTGGTAAGTAAAAAAAAATAATCTATTTTCCAAATAGAAAGCTTTATTTTCTTCTGAAATAAAAGTGAGGGGGTGAAAAATTTGCTTTTCATTTTTTGTAATTTAGACATAGAATAAAATCAAGTAAAGTTGGAAATTTTACAAGAAAAAAATTGTTTTGTTTCATAACTTCGACGATATTTTCCAAATAGAAAACTTCATTTTCCTCTTAAATTATAGTAAGGGGATAGAAAACTTATTCTTCTGATATAAAGAACTTTGAAGCTATTTTCCAAAAAGAAAATTTTATTTTCCTCTTAAATTAAAGTGAGGGGGTGAAGAAGATACTTCACCCCTTCGGAATTTCAGACATTCGCAGGAATAAAATTTATATTTAACTCTTATTTTCAACTTTAAAGCTATTTTCCAAATCGAAAAATCTCTGAAATTTAATTGAGATGGAAGATAATGTGCGCTTCCCCTTCTGAAAATTTGACATTCGCGAAAATAAAATTGAGAATTTCAGATAAACAAACTACTTTTTTTCTCCAATTTACTAGCTATTTTCCAAATTGAAATAGAAATCCCCCAAGAAAAATACTTCGGTTTTGTTTAAATTTTTTTCTACATGTTACAACTTTTAATTTATTAAAAAAAATTAAAACTAAAACACGAAAAGAGAAGAGGAGCACATCATAAAAAAACATAACAAGAGTTTAGAAAACTAAAATAACTACCACTGTTTTGCATCCTTCACTGAGAATAATAGATATATTTGAAAGCATCTTTTGACTGTGGGTGGTATGAAGGTGTTAAAACCTTCATACCACCCACAGTTATCTGACTCCTCAAAAGATAGCCATCTCCTTTCACACCATGGGAAAATTATCCTTTCCTTCTTTAAATTACCTTAATCATTTTTATGACCCTGGGCTCTTTTGTGCTTTTATAAAATGTCCTATATTTACAGTACCATCTATGTGTCCTTCAAGTTGTCTTAAACTAGAAATTATCTAGATGTTCCAGGAAAACAGATGTAAGCTTTTAAGGTCCATCCAAGGGGATGACTCTTGTTGACATATACTTAGGTCATTTTGTCAAGAGATTTTTTCTGAGACAAACGTAAAACGTTGCAGTTAAATTCCAGTTTTTAACTCATTTAATTGCGTCATTTAAATGAACCATTTTTAATTCAGATATAAATTTTCTGTTACCTTTTGTTTTGTTCAATTTTTGAAATTAAAATTTAACTAAGAGTTATTAAAATTATTTGCACATTCCTTTTTTTCAAACATAAATAGTGATATCAATAATTCCTATTCTTAATAAAAATTTTCCTTGGAAAACAAGAAAACACAAAGTAAATTTATTTATAAGGAGGTAAGTAAATGATTGCATTCATTTAAATTTTATGTTTATATACAGTTAGAATTCTTCTTCTATAAGAATGGTAACATAAAAATCGCCTTTTTTTATGTTCGTATATAAAATTTAATTTGTATAGTACTTTAATTGATAATTTTACGTTTATTGTGTGCATGGATTTTGCTCTTAATTTATATTTTTTAAATTATTAAGACCCTAAAATTTTTTAAATTGGAACTTGGAATTTTTCGGGTTTTCAACAACTTTGTTTTTATTAAAAAATGAAATGCAATCGTTATTTTATATAAAAAAATCATATTTAATTTAATAAAAAAACGCATTTAATTTAATAAAAAAGCTATGAACATCAGCTTAGAAATCCGTAGCAATTAATTCATTTCCATGACAAACCATTAAAAAGAATTTTTTTTTTAATTAGCAAATATGCTTTGACTTTTTCTCATTTTTCTTTCATAAAAAAAACTATTACTCTTTGTCATAATTTTGCCACATATGATTACATGGCGTCATGAATACATAGGCCAAATATTCAAGAACGAATTCTATTCATAATATAGCTATATTTTCTAGGGACCTGTCCATATTGGAGTAAGGCAACTTTGTTTTTGTTAATCCATGTATATAGAGAAAAAATTTCTGTATATTTTTTCAATTAGGACTTTTTAAAATGTGGATATATGTGCCGATAGAAAAAAAAGTCTATAATTTCCTTCAGTTTCCATAACGCGATCAAAAACTTTTAGATTTGAAACTAAAAAATAATTTTCCTTTTTATAATGGTTTTGTCTTGAAAAGACCTTCCTAACGGTATAGTAACCGAATTCAACAGGTTTATAAAATTGGTATTTTATGATTAACATTATATTTAGAGGAAACAGATTCGATTTTCTAACCCCCGTAATATAGGAGGTAGCTGTAATTTGGGGAATATGGTCCCAATAGTTGGATCGGGTCAGCTATCCAAAGTTTGGATCCTCAAATTTTATATATATTTTTTTTCCCTCTTTCTTTTTTGTATTTCACTACAGATTGAGAGCTTTTTAAGGGAATTGAAAAATTTTTGCACACGATTATAAAATTCTTTTATCTGAAGATAATTCCATACAAAAAATAAATTTTAGTAAATATTAATCATGTTTTTTTTTTCCTTCATAATAGTTTGATGTTGTTGATCATTTACGTCGCACTAGTGCTGCACAATAGACTAGGTAGCTGTAGCTGTAATTTGGGGAATATGGTCCCAATAGTTGGATCGGGTCAGCTATCCAAAGTTTGGATCCTCAAATTTTATATATATTTTTTTTCCCTCTTTCTTTTTTGTATTTCACTACAGATTGAGAGCTTTTTAAGGGAATTGAAAAATTTTTGCACACGATTATAAAATTCTTTTATCTGAAGATAATTCCATACAAAAAATAAATTTTAGTAAATATTAATCATGTTTTTTTTTCCTTCATAATAGTTTGATGTTGTTGATCATTTACGTCGCACTAGTGCTGCACAATAGACTATTGGCGACGGTCTGGGAAACATCCCTTGAGGTTTGATCCTCTGATGGCACCCCCGTGACCAGCACGCGAAATCGAGCACTTTATGGTAGAACAGTTTAACGAGGACCAATACCGCACACCCTTTGAAACAAGTGTTGAAGAAATGTAATTAATTGTTTTAAAAAAAATCAGATTATATGCAAAATAAGCTTATTCTCAATTACTTTAGGAGTAAGCAGATCTTAACTTAAATACTTTGAATAAATTTTCTCTCATGAAAGTTCTCAAAATTCTTTGATAATATTTTTGTATTGAATTGTATTAAATATTCCAAAAATGCCATACTAAAATTTTCTTTACAATCATTCATGAATTAAAAAAAAAAACCAAATTTAAACCAGTATAGGAAAATTTTATTTTATTATTTAATTTTCTAAATATTAACCTCATATGTACAATATTTAATGAAATTGTTTTTCCCTTCAGAATGAATGAAAAAATTCAAATAGACGGGTGATTATTATTAAACTGATGAAAGTTGAGCACATTTATTGTGTAGCTGATACAACATGTGATTTTATTATTCTTTTTTTTTTCTTTTAACGACAAAAGTAAAAACTGTTCGCTTTATTCAATCTCTGCAAAAATTCAAATTTTGTGTCTTTTGCACCATGTGCAGCTCTGAAGTACAATTAGCTTTTCATAGGAACTTTCATAATGTGGTGGCGGAATTTTATTCTTGCTTAATTAAAAGAATTTTTCAATATCATCTGAAGTACAAATTCCATAATATAAGTGCGCAAATCCGTCAGTTATAAATATGTATAGGAATTGAAATAATTTCAAAAAAGACAAAAAATTTGAATCCTTAATTCTTTTTTAACATCGAAAGATTAATTTAAACCAATCAATATTTTAATTATTACTTTTTAAATACAAAGACAAAAAAGTTGAGAAATTCTTTCTCTTATGTAGAAATTATTAAGACATTTCAGTACCTGACAAAATATTTCGAGACTACTAATTATACTATACTTAATTAACTAATTATACGGATTTTTCTCTTAAGCCTCCTCTAACCAGCAAAGATCCTGAAAAGTAAAGGAAGGTTCTGATATTTTAAAATATGTATTTTCTTTTAAAGAAATGTGCCTAACCACCCAAGTAGAATTTCTCCTCATGAGAAATTGTGGATAGACTTCAATTCAGGGCGACCCCACAAAGCGTTTGCTGAAGGAACTGCCAAAATATTAAATGAATAACATAATAACCCCCAGGATATGTCAAAGAGTTCATGTTGAGACTAAGAGGGTGGGATATGGCAGCTGAATACAGGGGGGGGGGGCATACAAGCACTACATGGATAATACTAAAAGTCCAAATTTATACCATTTGTGAGAATTATCTTTTTTAGGTAAGTTCTTTTGTCTCTTAGAAAAAAGAACAGTAAATATTAAAATATAGACCAATGTGGGATAAATTTATGTACATTAATCTACAAAAAAAAAAAAAAAATTGCAAAGAAATATCTAAAACAAAGTATTTATGAGCATCTAGGAATTTTTTTTACTTAGATTTAAGCAAAAAATCTTTTTAAATATAAATTTTTTTTTGTTTAAAATTAGTTTTGCTTAATTAAAAAATCATAATAAGAAAAAAAAGAACAGTAAATATTATAAAACACAAGTATGATTTTTTCATGATCAATGATTTCTTGCCTATGTTGACTTTTCCTTCCTCCACAAAACACCAATGTGGGATAAATTAATGTACAGCAATCTACAAAAAATAAGTAGCATATAAAAATAAATACCTAAAACAAAGTATTTATGCGCATCGATGCATTTCTTTTTTTTTAAACTTAGATTTAAGCAAAAAAGAATGTTTTTAAGTATAATTTTTTTGTTGTTGTTTAAATTAGTTTCGTTTAGTTGAAAAATCATAATACGAAAATCTGTTTTTTAAAAATCATAAGAAAATCTGCTTTTTAAAAACCATAATAAGAAATCAGCTTACAACTAGTATTTTAAAATAATAATTATTAGAAATGCTCTAAAAAATCGTGTTCTTTTTCTGTATTTTGCTCAAAACTTTAGTAAGATTCATGGCAAAAAAATAAAAAAAACTTCGGCATTTTGTTTTCTTTAATGTCAATACTGGCCACTCTCTCTCTTTTTTTTGTTACCTCATTCCCCAACCAACTTAAAGAGTAACCCACTTTCCATGACAATGGCTGTAATCTGGTCTACCTGCCCTCCTCTCCAGTGCCAACTTAAGGTGAAATGAAGTATAGCATGTTTGAGGTTAGAATGTTAAGCCATTAAGATTAAAACCCAAATGTTAAAATCCAAAATCAATAGTTATTCAGGGTGATCTCTTTTCCCCTTTTTTGCACTGTTCCACTGCTTTTCACCCAATAGGTCACCCTCTCTTAATTAATAATACAGTATTTATAAGAGAATTGTTTAGGTGATTTCTATTGTTATGTCCACAAGCTGAAGTGGTTGGGGGCTGAAACATTTTCCAACAAAATTATTGATTTTATCTAAACTAATGCAAACTTTTTTATTTTCTAGGACAGAAAGATTGGGTTCACAGAATCAAACACCAACTCAAATGATATATCACTTTATTAAAAAGAAAACCTGCACATGTAATAAATCTGTAAATAAATAAATATGAAAATACATTTGAATCTCTTAACAATTATAACTTACTATCCTGCATAAACACATTAATTAGTAGACACATCAAAAATAGAATAAGGTGGCACTGCAACAATAAAAAAGAAAACAGTGATTAGCAAGTATAAATACACAAATTAACAGCCAGCACATTAATTAACCGCTTCCCTTATTATCCAGAGTTGATTCAGGTATAAATATATTGCAACAATGTTTAATTTTTTTAATTTGCCCCCGAGATAAATCGGGATAGTAAACTGATGGTAAATTAAATTTTTCTTTCTTACACATAAAAAAATTTACATTTCAACTTAAAACTTGTGCATTATGTTTTGTTTCAGTTCCTTGTATTTATTAATGAAATAAATCTGCTTCTTCAAAAAAATTGGTAAGGGAAGCAGTTAATGAATGTAAATTTTAATGAAACAAAATCAATTTAATAAAGTAAAAAGTAGAAATTAAACTTCTTATTTTCGCAAATGATTCACCTGATTTCTTTTACCATTTAAAATTGAATCGTTGCACCCTCTTTTAAAAAACAAATTAATAGTAAGAAGTTTCTCGCTTCCAAAGAAACTAACCTTTTTGAAGACAATTATATGGTTTGTCTAAAGTAAGAACCAACCATTCGCCTGAACCCGTGGCAGTGACTATGGTAACGAGGCACGACTATTTCGAGTAGGGGTAAGGGGTCGGCGAGAGAAAGGGTTTTATCTGTCTATCGTGTTAGCCCTAGAGTGAAGAAAAGCTAATACCTTCCCTGAAAGGCACTATTCTTGTTTCTATAGCAGCAGACGGCCTTAAACTTTGTGGCGGGGGAGTTCTTACCGTAGACCAGGGTTTCTTAAACTGTGGTTCATGGACCCCTTAGGGGTCCATGGGTCATATTTTAGGGGTTCGTCGACTACTTCTAATTTTTAAAACGTTTTGATCAATAATATTTAAATAACCTAAAAGGTGAAAATACATACATATTTGAAACCAAGTGATTTGTGAGCGGCAAGCCTCCCCGTGATCGAGACACCCCAAATTCCGCGCAGACTGCACATAACCCTCTAATATCCCTGTCATATTTTTAACATCCTCCATCAACCGGCTTTCAGTTTGCACCATCAGGGGCAACCCCCTGATGACGTTCCCTGATGTCAAATTACAAGTATTCTTATTAAAAATGCCACTTTGGAAAAATAGAATTCAAAATGGGATATATGCAAACTTTCAAATGTTGGACGAAGTACTTTCTGAAAATGGATCTCGGTAAGATAATTTGTAACTGAATAACTAGAAAAATGAAATCTGTAAACACCTAGAAGTACTTCAAGTTTCATTTAGAAAATATTTCAATTCGGATGAGATAAATATAAAAGATGAGTTGTGGATTCGTAATCCTTTTCCTTGTGATATTGGCTTTATCGATGATATGAACCTTGCCAAAGATGTGCTTATTGATATTAGAACAAAATCCTTCCTAAAAATGGATTTCGAATCAATAAGACTCTGAGAGTTCTGGTCTTTTGTGAGAGAAGCCTACCCATTGCTTGTAAAGCGAGCTATGGCAGCTATAATTCCGTTTGCTACAGTGTATCTTTGCGAAGCGGGATTTTCCAGACTTGTGAAAATAAAAACAAAACATTGAAATCGATTGAATGTTGAACATGATATGTGCGTTGCTTTGTCGAAAACTATCCCTCAATTCAATTTATTAATTAAGGAAAAGAAGCAACAACCTTCACATTAAAAATTTTGCATACTATTAAAATATTAAAATTAAATGTTTTCTAATAATTGATGTTTGTTATAATTTTTTTGACGGGAGGGGGGCGGGGGGTCCGTGACTTTTTAAAAACTTTTAAAAGGGGTCCATCATATCAAAAGGTTAAGAAACACTGCCGTAGACGAACTATAGTCTTCCAAGACTTATCCATCAGTTATGATGATACAGAAGTTTTTATACCTAACAATACAATTTTTTCAATTTAATTTTTAATAATTTTTTTCCACATAACTATCTTTGTTTGATCTAGGTAGGTAAAAAATATTTTTTTGTGAGATTAGTTTCCAAAACAATAAAGAAAAACGAAATATATAAAAATTACATTAAGGAGATTAAACATATGCTATTGAGATTTTCCCAAAATTTTGATAGCCAAAAATTTAAATACATAGTTAAAAGAGGAACATATTTATATAATAATAATAATAATAATTAAAAAAAAAAAAAAGAAAAAAAAGAGAGAAATTTTTGAGTTTAGTTTATAAGTAGAAGTCCCGTGGCAGAATCGCAGCGTTGTTATAGAGTTCTTGAAGAAGAGAACAGAACGTTAGAGTTCTTGCAGAAAGATTCTTCTTTTGTAAAGTAAAAAAATTTTAGTTTTCTTTTCTACAGAAATTTACATGTAACATTTTAACCATGCATTCTGATAAAAACTTTTTGACGCACTTAATTTACGCCGATAGTATCGTAAATCAATTTAACGATTTGGTTGTATTTTTGGCAGTACTGATTTTCACATGGCTTTTAAATATCTCGATATATTTCAAACAATATGGAAAATTCTAATCGTGCATTCGAATATTTATCTTTTAAGGCAGTGGTTCTAGCTAATTTTTGGCAACTATTGATTTCTCACTAGTTTTTAAATCTGATATTTTTTATACGATATTACAATTATTTATTATGCATTTCAGTATTATTATGCAGTTTTTTGAGGAGTCTAATTCACGTGATTTTGTCATCACTTTCGATGACAGATTACATGATTTTAAATTATTTTTTTTTATTGTGATGATTATTTACAAAAGGCATAGAAGGAAATAATTTGAGCGTTACCCCCTCCAACGAAATGTGAGAATACACCCATAATATTAGAATAAAAAATTATTGCATGTTCAGTTAAAAAAATTAGTTTTTTTTGTAAACAAAACGCTTTTGTTATTTTAAATTAGTAACAAGTATTTTTGTCATTATTAAAAGTATCTTGCAGAAAGATATTAGTGCTAGACAGTTTTGTAGCAGGTAGCTCGAAAAAATTCTGCCACAGGGAGCAGAAGTAATTAATTAACCTGTTTAAAGCATATAATTAAGATCATTAAGAAATTCACATAGTAGCAACAAAAACCTGATCAGAATTTTTTTAGCAAAGTGCCCCTTTAAATCTTCATAAACAAATTAATCAAGACTATGCAGTATATTAGAGTATGTAAGTATATTAGAAGAATAGTTTTAAATTGACTCATAAGATTTTTCTTTCTTCATCTTTTAGCTTAAAAAACCTTTAAAACTCTAAAAAAATACGCCAGAAACAAATTTTAGCAAGCAGAAAAATTTATATAACTTATTTATAAGATCAAGCTTTACTTAAAAAATAAAAAACCATCTAAGTCTAAAATTGAACACATTGTCTGCCATGTCACCCATATTCGGGTGACAGCAAAGTTTCTGATCGGGTTGCGTCACCCGCACTGGGGGGAAGTTTATTTGACTACTTGCAAAGAATGTTTGTATGCATTTGAAAACATATTTCACAGGAAGTAACAAAACTATTGAATTGTTATAAAAGTAATACAAAAATGATTTATCAAGAAAATTATTGCGAGTCTCATAAAAGCTTTCTTGTTCACTGCTATTTGTCTCACTAAGAAATAAGTTTTAGTTTTCTTTTCAAAATTTAGACGAATAAGGGTAAAGATTTTAAGTTATACTCTTCTTTACTTGGCAAAGATTCAAACTGATCAAGTAAAGTGGCAAGATGAGAAGCAATGGACACAAATAAACAGACATGATACCACGAAAGCAAAAGGATATTATTCTTGTGATTCAGCACTCAATCGCTCTAATTTTTTTTTTTTTTTAAAGAAATTTTTATTGGTAAGAGAAAAAAAAATCAGTTATATTCTCTTTTTATTTGGAATTTTATTCTGTTAAAGTGAGTAACTTTATTTTATCTTTTAATAATAATAAAAAAAAGCATGAAAAAAAAATCTGTGCCAAAGGAAACATCTGTTTCTAAAGCAGTTTAAAATAAAGTGAAAAGTAAAAACACCTGCATTTCCAATGAACAAAAAAAAAAAAAAAAAAGAAAGAAATGCAAATTGGGAGAAACTTGTTGAAAGCTGTGCAAATGCACTATTGGTTTGTCCCCACATTGCCAAACCCAGTTGACATTGAAACTACCATGTGAGGTACAAAATGAATTCTATTCCTTTTGCCGTTTTTTTATTCCATGTAAATTATACTTGTTTCACCTCAAGTTATCATTATTAGTTGTTTACTTATTTTTTTATCGTTATTAGTTATCGGCTTGTTTTTTGTAGTTATTCATTGTTAGTTTCTTAGTATTAATTGTTACTTTTTTTTGTAGTTCCTTGTTAGCTTCTTTTTTTTTGTGAGGTGAGCATCTCTCGTCAAAACAAAATGTTACCTAAGAGAATAAAAAGAGAACAAATGAAATTCTATTATATAGATTATTATTTTAATTAATAAAATTTTTTAAGATGGGACATTTTTAGATTCACCCCATCATAATCTACTACCAAAACTTAACTAAATTTATTGGTTTTTCTAAAATTAACAGTATAATTGAATGAGCGTAATACATGGGCGCCATATTGGAATTTCCGAAACAGACCCGAAATTCACAGAATTCGTGAGTGCCAGATTAGGGGTCATATACTGTATTAAAATATCGGTGAGATTACTTAGCAGAGTATGCTTCATACTCTGAAGGAGATTTCACTGCAAACGTGTGGGGCAGTCAAAGTAGTTTTTTCTTTGGATTTGTTGTATTATATATAAACATCACATTTTAGAACTATCCATCCTTTTTTTTTTTAGATTATTCAACCCCTTTTAATAAACTAAAAAAGATACCTTTTCTCAAGAGAAATGAAATCTTGTTGTTGAGGCAAAGACTTAACCCTGCTGGGGACAACTAAGGATAAACTCTCTTGTGGGTTTGACTCAAAGTATCTGAGCACAGTTTCCAATTGAAATTCATCTTTTTCTTCCGAACATGATTTAGGGCTAAAAGAAAAAAATTATTTAAAAATATTTTTGAAAGTATTTTAAATTAAAATGTTGTGGTACCATATCACAGGAGTAATTGGAGCACAAAGTGAAAAGCCCTGAAAATTTTATGAGCAAAAACTCTAAATCAACTTATATACCATACATGCTTCATATTTAACATACCTTTTTGAACTAACATTTATAATTAAATTACCTTGTAATACAGAATATCACACCTTTAGAGTAACTAATTCAAGAAAAAATTTACTTCTTCATCGCGATATTGAGTTTTAAAATTGCACGAATATGAACAGAGATATTGAATTTTTAAATCACGTTAATACAAATCGCGATATACGGTTTTAAAATGACATTAATACCAAGTGCAACGCGTTGCTTTTAAATCCGGTAAATACGAAAATCGATGTTTGATATAAAAATTGTGTGAATAAGAATCCAAATATTTGCAGATTCCGGCGCAGATCCAAATGTTTAAAAGGGTGAAAATCTGCCAAACCAAAAGAATAAAATTGATGAAAGAATGTATGCAAATGCCTCGTTAACAGGATTAAGTAAAAGCTTCAAAATGTTGTCGGATCTAAGTTTCTGATTCGAGGAAGTCCACAACCAATGATCTTGATTTGTGCAAAAATCGCATGTTACGCTCCCAGTTTTTAGACACGGAAGAATGATACAAAAAAACCCGGAATTACACAGGAATACAATCACCCCTGATATCAAATACAGTGCAACGTCCCATATCCGGACGTCCCTTTTCCGGAAGGGTCGATTTCCCGGACACTTTTTACCAATCAAAATAAACAAACATTTCTTCATCTTCCCCTCTCCTTTAAAAAAAAAAAAAAAACGAAGTCTTTTGACAGGTTTTTCCCCTTTTCAGCTTCTAGAGATCTATGCATTGAACCCATAAATCAACAGAAAAGAGAACAGAAGATCTACTAAGACCATGACGCTCCTCCTCTGGAATGCAGGAAGGGGGGGGGGGAGATTTGTTTTCAAAAGAGCACAACTGAGTTCCCTCCCTCCCCCTTCTTTCTTATGCAGCTGGCTAGTAAAAGAGGCCTTTCCAGGAACCTTTTTATTTGAGTGTCAGGAGAAGAAGAAATACTGTGAAAAAGGGTAAACACAGCAAATGTTAAAGTGGAGGGGGAATCCCCTTTAGTCACACAAGAAAAAATAAAGAGAACCCAATCAGCATGCCACGCCTTTATGCTTGATTGGCAGCCAATGATGGGAGAGAAAATAAGAATTTGTCACTACTCCGCCCTCAACTTGAATGACAAGTATGAATTTTTCTTCTCCACCTACCCACCTTAATGAATGACGGGAATTTCCCCTTCTTGCTTGAATCGTTCTAGCTCAAAATGGCGGAGAGAGCAATTAATATTTTTTCGTTTTCTATATTTATTTTTAAAATAGCAATAATTATTTTTTTTTCTAATATTTTGTTTATGATTGATTAGATATCATTCTAATACTAAAACATTATTGCCCGAAAAATAATGTTTATTTATTTTTTGCTTCTTAGATTCAGCTTTGTTTACCTTGGACGGCAATTATATGGAAAAATCAAATATACGGACTTCGGGAAGTCCCGCCGATTCCGGATACGCGACTTTCCACTGTATTATATACATTGAGTTGTGATGGCTCATAGGATAGAGCGGGTTCGAATCCCAGCAATAGCCAATTGATGCGAATTCCAGATCCGGCGAGCACCGACCACAGTGCTGCCGTAAAATATCCTCAGTGGTAGACGGAACATGGGTTGGAGGCCGTCAAGCTAACTGAGGGAGGTTTTCTGCTCCATGTAACGCAAATGCGGATCAGTTCCATCTTTCGCCCAATACTTGATCGTGGAGTACCCTTGTCTTTCGGATTGGGATCAAAATTACAAGGGTACGGCGCTGAACAATATCACTCGTAAGCCCAAAATTGGGTCAGCTGTTCAACGACGGTTATGAAATAAAATATGTATAAAAATTTCTTTATTCTTACTATTTGCTGAGTAACTTCCTTTGAACATAATGATTACTAAAGCAACTATATAAAATGCTATTGAAATAAAATAAAAAAATTCAATTCAGTTAATTAAAATAATACAGCTTTTGATACTAACAGAGAGTCACTTTCAGAATTTTATGTATCATATTTGCATAAATTGTACCATTAACACTTTCATAGTGACGGATCAAAATTTTTCATGAATACTTGCTGTGTTATTCGTGAATATGGTTATTAATTGCAACGGATTATTATTTTTTAAAGTAAAATAATTAAAGGAGTTTCATTTCTATTTTAGTGCTGCAAAGGAATTCTTAAGCACAGATTGACTTCAAAAGATTCAATAATGCTTGAAACAACTGCCAGCACAGTCCCTCATTTGAACAAACTTTTGCCAATTATTTCGAATTAGTATAATTAAATAGTAATACAAAGCTTAATGATATGTGAATATTGCTTTGTTGGAAATTTTGATAAGTGAACAATCTAGGATTTGAATATGAGGGCAATATTTCCTTTCAAATTGTTACAAGATTCACCATCAGGGTGCATATCTTTCAACGCAAAAATAAGCACCTCTTAAGCACAAACAAAATATTTTTAAGCACTATATACATTAACAAAAGACAAAATAATTTTCAAAGACTTTACATGATAATGATAAAATAAGTAGTGTTTGACAAAGAACTCTTTTCTTGATTATATTTAGCCACCACAAAAAGACGGAGAGATTTTTCAGTTCGATATCAGAGGGTGTAAAATGGAAGCCTGAAATTGAGAATGTCTTGCAAAATGCAGCAGAGTTGCACATGAGAAGGCAATAATCTCACTGATCCCAGCTCAGCAAACGAAGAACCCGCAAGTATTTAATGGAACATGTAAAATGATTGGCGCTTCCATACACTACGCACTGACGGTACACCAAAATGCATTGTGTTTGAATGAATTGTGAAAACGTTGAATAGAACAATGTAAAAAGTAAGATTTTGCATAATGCGTGACGAAAATTGACATGGTAACGAAAAAAAATTTAAAAAACCCAAATTTTTGTAAAAGGAAAATTAAGCACTTTTTAAAAATGCTAAGCACCATGACCATGATTAACTTTGATACTTCACTTTATAATTTCAGAAAAATTTTCTTGATGAAAGCAAATTCTTTTATAGGGGAAAAAAAAAAAAACCACAAATGTACAAAATCAGAAATTTCAAGTGAAAAAAAAAAACTTCTAGAAATAAACCTGCATTTTTTTCTTCAGTTTTGTAAGTTGCAAAAAATTGTGAATTCAAGGATAGCACCAAACAATTCTTACTCTTGGAACATAAAAACAGTAAATCATTCAAACATAAAATCAATCGAAACATAAAATCAATACAGGAGAAAAAAAGCGCCAGAATAGGAGGTTTCCATCATCTTTAATAATTCTTATATGGCATAATTCAAAAGCTAAAATTTAACACTAAACATACCAACACTTAATATATATCTATTTCTACCATAGCTGGTTAAATGACCGGACTTCATAATTAATATTATTTCTTCTAAGAGCTTGAGTTGTCTTGATTGTTTCGACATTTTTCTGGATAAAAACTAACAGTTAGTTAGAAATGAAGTGAAGCTATCAAAATAAAATATAAGCTACTTACAGTAAAAAACATTTAGTTTTTGTAACTTTTCTGACACAAACATGCCAATCTAAAATTTTAGGTACTCTCTTGAAATTTAAATTCACAGTTATTCTGATAGAACTAACTACGCAACAGTCTTTGCAAAAATTTGCAATTAATCGCATTACGCAGTAATTTCTGATCCGTAACTTTATAAAGCAATAAATTTCCCCCCGGTCAAATGACCGGTTGTGGTAGAAATAGGTATGCGACAAGTATTATTCGAAACAAGCAAAATACAAAATAAATAATATTAACTCTATATAATTGTTAGAAAAAGTCATGAAGTCAAATGTGCAAAAACAATAAGATAATAAATGCATTTTCCACGCAAAAGTTCTTCATTCGTATTTTTAGTGTTTAAAGGGTAGAAATATTAACAAGCTTAAATTGCATGAAAAAATGTTCATTTAACTTAAATGCAATTATTTTCTTCATTAATAACAATACTTACTTTATTAATATTTCTTTCTTCACGGGATGAGGGAAAATACAGTCTTTGCCTTTATCACATTGGCCTCGTAAAAATTTAGTGCAAATCAAGATGTGAGCCTTCTTGCACTAAAGACAAAGTAGCAATCAACAATAATATAGCTTAAATTTCAAGAGTGAATTCATCAATAAAAAACTTCATATCATAATAACTTCCAATGAATTATTTTTGGGACATCCCATTTTGGTTCCGATCAATTTTTCATTACAGTAATTTTAAAAGAAAAAAATGAAAAAGCATATATACTTGTACAATTTAAAATACTTAACCTTTCAAAAAAAAAAAAAAATGATTTTTTTTTTAAAGTTTTGTTTTATTAATGTGTGTGTGTATATATAGATATATATATATAATTATTTAATGTTCAAAATAGACTAAAATTAATTTAAAAAAAGTAAAAAGATAAGATTAAATGTGAAACTTTCAAATATTAAAATTTTCCTTTATTTGTACACAAAACAAGTTTAAATTAAATCAGTTTAGTTTTATGTTTATTTAAAAAGTACTTATCAAACATATAGTTTGTGTATATAAATAATGAAAAGAGATTTTTGCCCAATTTTATGTTTCCTAATCTAATATTAATTTGACAAATTAGGTGTTTACAAATTCATGAAAGCTTGAATAAATGATTCTGCAATTGGTTTGCAATAACTATTTGACATACTTTAGTTATAACATCACTTTCAAGCTTTTATCAGATTGACATATAATTTTTTGCATGTTAGCAGAACATTACCTAGAATCATTTTGACATTTCTATTGAAATGTTATTTTATTACAAGAGAAAAAAATATTTTGGGACTTTTCTATAAAGGTTCAAAAGCTGTGAGTGTAAGTTCATTAGATTTGATTTTATAAATTTGTAAAAATTTTTTTTCAATATTAATTATTATTTTTGTTTAAGTTTAGCTTTAAAGTTATGTAATATCAGAATTCTTATTTTTTCTGTAATTTTTGTGAATTCAGAGATGGCATTACTTTTGGAAATTAGGAATTTCAATGACCGTTTGGAAAGGGATTATTTAATTGCAAAAAGTTTCAATGTTAAGTACGCATGCAAAAAGAATATAAGATGAAAAAACATTATTCATTGTTGAATGAAGAAAAGTATCATAACAACTACGGAGGAGAATCTTGAATTATTTTGATTGCTAATTTAAAGAAGTAATTGAAGCAGGAATTTTTTCCCAATCATCTGTTCAGCATTCATTTCTCTTGTTCTGGCTAAAGCAGCCATTCACAGATAGCAATTTAGTAAACAAATATGTGCTATTAAAATGGCGAAAGCTTTTGGCGATGATAGATAAGCCTAGAAATTTGATTCAATGGCGCTTTTTAATCAAACTTAGCAGAGCAGGTAGCAAAATCATTAATTGATTTAATTGAGAAAAAAAGTGCCTATTTCTCACCTTGCTTTGATGAAAGCATTAATCAAACTGATGAGAGTTAGTTTGATTAATATCTAATATTTATACGCCTAATGTCTAATATTTGCACACTGGAAGATTTTTCTCACAAAGGAATTATTGGAAATGTATCTAATGACTGATAACACAAAAGGAAAGAACATCTGCGAAGCAGAGAAAAAATTACGAGGTTTTAATAAATGTTCAGATATTGAAACGGATAGAGCACCAGCGATGCTAGCGGAAAAAACCGCATTGTTTAGAGAAAACGATGTCATTTCTCCAACAATTCAAGGAGCTTATGTTCAGGGTATCTGCTAGAATTTAGATTTTCAAATCCATGACTAATTTCAAGAATTTTTCATGACTTAAAGTTACTGTTTTCTCTGACAAAAACACAACACTAAATTAAAAAAAACATTATAATAACATTATTTGAAATGATAAGTATAACCGAAACTGTTATACTCTGCATCTTCATACTTATAAATTTTAAAAATAGTAAAGAAAGAGTTGAAGCAATGAAATAGGAAAAAAAAATATATATATATATATATAAAAGCAAATAATTCGTTTTTTTTTTTCCTGATGAATTATACCTGATGAATTATTATGATGATGATGATAAAGATACTTTTCTTGTTCAAGGGAAAGGAAAGAAATATTCTTGATTTTTCTGTTCTCATTTTGGAATTAAAAAAAATAATTCTGAAATCAGAGAAGTTTAAAAAATAATTCGCTCTAGAAATGATGTTCTTTCTTTCATTCTTTGAAAGAGCACCATAATTTTTAAAGAACATGATATAAACATTTTATATCATGAATAAAATATGACTGTCGAATTCAGATATTCGGAACACCATGGAATGGGGGGGGGGGGGGGGGTCGAACTCTATTTAAAAAATTAGATTTTTCAGCAACCTAAATCCATGACTTTCTATGACTTAAAAAAAAATATATAGCTAAAATCATGAAATTTCATGACAAATTTTGTTCAAAATAGAAATCTATGACTTTTCAGGTGTGCGGATAGCTTGTATGTTGAAAGTCTGGGAAATAAAATCAGGTTTTTCAAACTTGTGATATAAATTATAAATATGGTAAAGGGTGAAAGTTGTGCAATTCTGCAATTAGAATTTATTTTAAAATAAACTTTTGTGATATAATAATGATAAAATAAAACATTTTCACCAAACTATAAAAAAAATATAAATATACAAGTTTCAAAAACAAAATAAACAAATTCATTATTTAACTTAAACTAAAGAATTTTTTAACCACAACAAAGAATAGATTAAAGAATTTTAAACCACTTACAGTTTTTCCATTAGGGCAGTAGCCTTGAACAAAGGCTTTGCACAATTCAGCATCAGAGGAAAGTTGCTCATGCAGGTATGGACAGTCTTTTTTTGTGCACGCATTTTGTAAGAAAAATGAACAAAGAGCCATTTTCCCAGGATTAATCTCATGAGAAAATAAGCATTTCTCACTCTTACAAGTCCCACGTAAAAACCTAAAAAAAATAAATCAAAAATCAATAATTTGAAAACAAAAATAAAGAACTTAACAGAATTTATAAAGAAGAAACTCTAATAACAATTTTAATTTCAGCTTTAATAATAACTGATCAGGGGCAATCGAGGCACAGAGTGAAAAACCCTGAAAATTTTATGTGCAAAAAATCGATATCAATTTATACAACCTATATGTTTTATATTTAATATAATTTTTTAAATTAACATTTATAATTAAATTACCTACTAATGCAGAATATCACACTTTTAGAGTAACTAAAAGGAAAAACTTATTTCTCACAAGAATTGCGATATTGGATTTTAAAATCGCGTGTACATGAATCACTTTTCAAAATGTTTAGATTAGACCCCGTTAATACAAATCCGAATGTGTAGATTTTAAATCTAGCATAAATGCAAAAATTGAAGTTTGATATTACAAACGCATGAATACGAATGACAATATTGGATTTTAAAAACATGTGAATACGAATCATAATAATGGATTTTAAAAACGCTTGAATACAAATTGTGACATTGGGTTTCAAAAACAGGTAAATGCAAATCCCGATATCGGACTTTTCAATCACGTGAAATAAAAATTGCGATGAACAATTTTATAAATCACATGCATACAAATTGCAACGCTTAGCTTTTAAAGCAGGTAAATACAAAGATTGATGTTTGATATTAAAATCGCGTGATTAAGAATTGCAATCTTAGCAGATTCCAGAGTAGTTACAAATATTTAAAATGGCGAAAAAAAAAAGCCAAATCAAAAGAATCAAATGGGCAGAAGAATGCATATAAACGTCCCTTAACAGGATTTAGAATAAACTTCACAACTTTGTCAGATTGAAGTTTTTGATTTGCGGATGTCCGCGAACCAATGTTCTTGAGATATGCAGAATACTGAGATACAGGTTTGGGGTTTCGAACGCCCTAAATTGGTTTTGAACAAGACACGTGGGTTTAACTGTCTTAAACTGTCCTAAACTGACTAAAATTGTCTTAAAGTGACCAAAACCTTGAAATTAGGTTAAAGATGTGGTATTCCAGAGGTGTAACTATAGGACACATAATAATTACGTATATTAATAAATATTTGATACCTTTCATACAATCCGCTTTAGCTTATTAAACGAAAATAATATAATAGAAAAAGATTTATAACTTTTAAACTCGACAATTCATTGAACAACAAAAGTGAATACCTTATCTTTTAAATATGAATAAATATGCTTTTAATACTGATAAATTATGTTATAAATAATGCAATATGAAAAATAATAATAAACTTTTTTAATAAAACAAAAACTTGTCTTCATTCTGCGTCTTGCTAAAAAATTAACCTTTCATTTTCCACATTTTTTAAAATTGTGATATAATCTGACTAAAAGAGTTTTAGACAAAGGGATTTTAGACAGGACAGTTTAAACCGTGGATTAATCCAGTCTGTCCTAAACCTTGCTAACCCTGTTACGATATCTGTGCAAAAATTGCATGCTCTGTTTCTAGTTTTTAGACCCCCCCAAAAAAGGTTCCAAAAACATGGAGGAACCCCGGAATACAATCACCCCTGACTGATGCGATTGAAGATGTCTTTGAAAAACATCTTTTTGAAAGAAAATTACGATTAAAATTTAAAAAGTCACATGAATTGTTAAACAATAAAAAAGGGAAATAAAAGTGCATACCTGGTGCAAACAGCAATCTTGCTTGGATCATGAACAAAAGCACATTTAATACCTTTATTGCATCGTCCAAATCTGTTATAAAACATGCAATAAGAGTTGATTTTCTGCATCTTTTTTCTTGTTGCTTGATTTATGCTACGATTTAATGCACGGCTAGAATAAATAGGTTTACAAAATATTGATTATCAACACAAATGTTTAAATAACAGGTAAATTAATTAAATATGATTAAATAATAAATTAATTAAAAATGAAAAAAATTAAATTAATTGAAAGAATTAGTGGTAAGATATTACTAAAAATGTGCTTGTATTTTTAAACGAAATGTTTCTACAATGAGGCCATAATTGATTTCAATGTACCTCAAAATAAATTTTGCTAGTAAACCAACAATGATTCATAACTTGATTAAAAATTTCCTTTGCTTAAAAAATAAATATAATTTTATAGAGAATGAAGTTTTAAATCAAGTTATTTTTTTATCACTTCAGTTTCTGAATAATATTTGTTTAAAACAATGAATCAATAAAATTGTAACAGTGAAAAGATGAATAAAAAATTTAAATATGATTCACTACAAAATGAAGAAAATTGTGATCGCCACAAGGCGATTACACGTTACCCATTGACAAAATGGCTGTTGTCTCATTTTTAAACTTTATCGTGTTTTCATCTTGGACATCTTTAACTGTTAATCCTGAACTGCTCGGTACACAATTTTGCAGACATATTTAAATGCAGTTCAGAAACATTTTGCGTAAATTCTTTTGATGACTGAATAGATATTGAACAGCTAAACGAGATCAACATTAAAATTTTCGGATTGGTACAATGTTGTTCGATGGAGATTGTAAGCCGCGTCACACAACTGTTTCGGATTCACAAGTTCATACATGAAATATGATTTGAAAGCTAAGCTTTTTTTCAATTTTACACGAACAGTCAATGAATCAACGCTTGCTTAAGGTATTCTCGCCTACGTTCTTAGGCTTTTTCAGCCCTGGTAAGTTTAGACCTTGGTATAGTTTTTCTTGTTTCAACTCTAACTTTTGGGACCTAGTCAATCCGTTTGGACCTTCCTTATTTGTGATATTCATCTGAATTAGTATTGAAAACGATCCAGTTTGAACTATAGGTTAGAATTTCTGACTCTTAATTAAAACAATAAAAATATCGTTCAAATGATGAAATTCTCTTTTATTCACAACTCAAGAAATATTTATGGGATCTCTCTGGTCCCAGATCTCAAAAATAAACTCACTTAATGCATAACAAAATTAAAAGTGTAAAAAAGAATTCTAAAAAAATTATCAAACAGCAGCGGTCGCCATAGCAATGCATGCACACTCTTATTACTCTTGATTATTGTAGTTGAAAAGTGAGGACGCCATGAAACCCAAACCAAGACTCATTTTGCCAATGGGTAAAAAACAACTTAAAATTCACAATAAATAAACCATTTTTAAACATAATATGACACAGTTAAATAACACTTTTTATCAGTTAAGGAAAAAAAAAATTTCTCTACAAATCGGGCAGGAGTTTTCTCACTTTTATACTAATTTAATTGTACACATAGCTGCATAAAAACATTCTATTCAATGGATAAAAACCCCTGTGGTAGAATTTTTTCTGGCTTTCTGCAACAAAATTTTCTGGGCACTAATATCCTTCAGCAAGATACTTTAAATCAGGGTTGGAGTTTTTGCCAGCAAAAAGGGGTTTTCGCCGGGACAGTGGCAAAAACCTGGTAAAAACCGGCAAAAACCAAATTATCTAAATTGCTGATTAAATATTATTACAAAATAATTGAAACAAATTTAAATCAATCATAAGGAATAATAATCTTGATACATTACATGAAAAAATTATTTTTAACATATTAATAATTAATATAAGGGTAATAATTTTTAAAAGATTGAAAGTTTTTGATCTCCTTTAATTTTAGAATCCTAAAATATGTTTTTTTCACAAATAAATATTATTATTTGTATAATATTATTATTTATTATAAAAAATTATTATTTGTACAATAATTAACTACACATGTTGATAAGATATTTTAAACTTTAAATTATAGTTATATTAATTTAAAATAAGTTCATTTCACTGGAAAAAAGAGAATAATCACAAATTTTCCAATCAATAATGTTTTAAACTACTAAAATGATATATTATTACATTATCATTTAATTATGGAATAATAATTTTGTTAATTTTTTTGTAACTATTTACATTCATAAAATATATTTCAATTTTAGGAATAATTTTGTATCAAAAATGTGTTTTTGGAATGTGTTTTGGATCTTGGAAAATATAGGTTTTTGCCACTTTTTGCCAATTTGCATGGCAAAAACCTGTTTTTGCCAGGACGGTTTTTACCGGTATTTACCATGGTTTTTTCTACCTGCGGCAAAATCTTGCCAACCCTGCTTTAAATAATAACAAATATCAGGGTGCGTAGCCAAATCTTTGAATCAAAAATAAGCACTTTTTAAAAACTTTTCAAGCACTTTACAAAAATTTTCAAGCACTCAAAAAATTCATATTCAATCAATGATATTATTGAAAAACAAAAACTTTTTATAAACAGTTTTAGCGTTAAAAAAAAAAACGCAAAAAGAAACGGGCGTAAATTGAAACAATCAGTACTTTCCCAAATCACTGAGTGAATTCAACTTGACCCTGAACTCAGAACAAAAGTACCCTTACCCCCTACGTCAAAAAAAGTGTTAGAAGTAAATAAAATAAACAAGAACAAAATTAAAATAAATTAAAAAGAAAAAGATTTCATAAGGATCTGACATTCTCTACCCGAATTGGAGCACTCGGGTTTCCGTTTCAAGTATGCGCGCATGCGCAAGTCATAACGTGGGTACGACATGAAGTCTGCGTGAATGATTACGCAGCAAACTCCCCATTTTTCGTGAAATGCATGCGATCCACCAGATATCACTGAAGGGTAAAAAAAAATTTTGAAAAAAAAAGCACTTTTTAAAAACGCCAACTGAAAAAAGCACCTTTAAAAGCTTTTAAAAACAAAATCCCCAAAAAAGCACCTTTAAGTACTTTTTACAAACGCTACGCACCCTGAATATGTATGTTACTAACTCAAAGTAATAAAAATGCTACGTTTACAAAAAAAGAAAACGAAACACATATTATTTTCATTGAATGTGTAATATTTTTTTATTCTAATATTATGGGCGATATTCTTACATTGTGTTACAAATGCAATAATTATTTCATAATCACATTTTGCAAATTATTATCACACTAGAAAAAATAAGTAAAAATAATGAAATAGGTAGCAGTAAATACCAAAAAACAGATCAATGTCAAAATCACGCGAATCGGAGTCTTCAAAAAAGGGGTTACTCAAATGCGTGTTTCGTTTCAAGATTTGATTGTTATAATAAATAATATCGGATTTTTAAAAACTATATGGAAATGTCTGCCACTAGATTTGAAAGCATTAAAGAATAAATTAAAGGGCAATTAAAAAAATTATTCCTTTTTAACCAATCAGTCAAATAATTTAAAGATTTAAATTAAAATGAAAAAGAAAATCGCTAAAGAAAATTTAAAAATTGAATTAAATAAGATTTACCAGATCTTGAATATTGATATTAAAATTTTAACAAAAATTTTGGGTTCATATTCTAACTTAATTATTTCTTGGCAAAAAAACAAAGTTAACTGTTACAATTAGTAAAATAGTTAATTATTTTAAATTCATTCCAAGGAATATAATTCTTTTTATTTACATCAGTCTTAAATTTATGGCAAAATTACAAATTAAAATGTGTTTAAATCAAAAAAACTTTTTAAATACTACAAATATCAGTTTGAATTATATCTTTTATAACTTTAAATAGAGAGAGAAAAAAAGAGAGGCATGCATGATGTTTAATATATACCAAATAAATAATGATCAACAGTACTTTATATAACATAATAAGAATGAAATATTTTACCTGGCCATCATTTTTGAAACTGGACTTAGAGTCTTTATCACAGGTTTCCAGATAAAAGATTTTCTATGTGAAGATAGTTTTGTACTTTTGATACCTGGAAAAATATTTATACATTATTTTATTAATCAAAACCTTAGATATCTATGATGAATAGATTAAAAATAAATTGCATGTTAAGCAGATAAATAAATACCAAATACAGGGTGGCCACTCAAATCTAGAAAAAAAAAAATTTCCCTGTGTTTTCTCAGTACATATCATACACAATATATTAAGAGGAACCACAACAATTACTGTGCTATATTGGGCTAACTATACTAATTTTAATTGAGGGAGAAACTTATAGGAAAAAAGAAACATACTCAAATAATGCTACAGTAAATGAAATTGTTTAGTTTAGCTGAAATATCATGGTTAAATATCCTATAGATTACGCTTTGAGTGGTCACCATTTTTTAAAGGACAAAAATAAGAAACAACATTCCCCGTATTTTCCCAGTTTGTTAAGAAAAAAAAATCAAAATTCCCTGTATTTTCCAGGTTTTCGCTGTTTTTCCTGTGGAGAGACAACCCTGTAAAATATAAAAGAAAGGTTGGCAGCTAAGTTACTTTTTAACTTATACTTATTTATAGCTTAGTGAAGCAAAAAATGCTTCAGAATCTCTCTTGATGTTTCTTTATTATAATACCTAAGAATAATTGCAAACAATAATTTATAATTCGGTTAAATTAGGAATTTCATTTGGCCAAATATAAAATTTCCCTTTTCCCAAAATTAAGATTTCACACAAATTAGGGGAGAGTCGGATTGCCCCGCTCACTTAAGGAGTATTGCTTATATTTCTGTATAATATTGAGTAATAATCAATATTTTTGTATGTTTCTATTGTTTTACCATCTAATTAAATAATGCAAAAAGAATAAACCAAAAAAGAATAGTTTAACTTAAAAAAATAGAAATTAAAAAAAAACATGTTTTTCAGCTCTTTTCAAAATGTGTCGGGTAGCCCCGTCCAGTTACAAAAATTATGCTTTTTGACTGTTTTTTCAAGTGTAAATGAAAATGACCAATGTATTGACAATAGGTAAACCTTGTTTATCATTTTTATCACAAAATTATTTTATTTATTACATATTTAAATACTTTTAGTGAATTCTATCATTTAATAACAACAATATTTGTTGTTAAAAATGCATATAACATTCAAATTTGAAGCAATAAAATAATAATCTTTGCAACCGTACATTTATTGACAAAATAAAATTGGTCTTTGATACCCGGCATTCATGTGAGCGGGGCTACCCGAAATCCAATTTTTTTGTAAATTTGCAATTACTCGAACAATTTTTTACATATAGACTTCTTTCTTTGTGCAAATTAAACTTAAGACTACATACTTTAATGCTGTATGTAAAGAAAAAATTATTTTTTTAGTATTAAAATGAAGTTTAATCGAAATATTCAACCAATTTTTCTTAATTTCATGACTACTGTATTCAACATATTTTCAAAATTATTGTTCACCATGTTAACAGCTGCATAAATACTTGAAACTTCGAAAATAATCTTTTTTCAATATAACAATTTATGTCCGATGGCCCATTGACTTGAAAAAATAGTCTATACATATGAAATTGAGAGTGGGCGGGGGTACCCGACTCTCCCCTAAGTGATAAAAATAATCTTTCAACTAGTGTTTTAATTTAATTAACAAAGATAACACATGATGCACAAGTTGATGTTTACCAAAAAAAGAGACTTACCAAGATTCACTATTTTTTTCTGAGGGCATTTTCTGTATTTGAGCTTAGGTAGAAAGCTATTGACAGATAAAATTATTAAATATTACAAAATTTATTTCAACATCTATTATGACATACTAATACTCTTAAAAAAAATTTTTTTTATTTAACGAACAAGTAATAGAAATGAAAAAAAATATCAGATGTTTAAAATAAACAAAAACTTCGAGAAAAACATTTTCAAAAACAATTCACTAGAAGCAAGTAGGTACTCATATTAAACTAAACATTTTCTAAAAAAAAAAAGCTTTAACAATTTTGTTCAGTTGCACTTTATTGCTACTTTATTTTAAGAAAAATTTTTGCTACATGCTTCTATGAATCAGCTAACTGCAACCATGCACTTCACTATAAACTTCTTAGATTATTTTATACAACATAAAAATTAAGTAAACTTTATTAGAAATTAGGGGTGCACAACTTTTTTGAGTGAAGAGCCACTTACACAGCACGTAGATTAACAAAGGGCCGCACTCATATTTAGTCATGTTCCCATAAGCAGAATATTTTCAAATGTTCTGCAACAGGATTTATTAATTTATGCAAATGTTCTACAAGCATTTCACAGTGAAAAAAAAATCCCCTTTACGTTAAAATACTATATTTTCATTTATTAAAATATATGATCATACACAGATACAGTGCATTATTTTTTAAACCAAGGCAAACATTCTTGATTTGTTACTTTTTCAATCACTTTTGAAGTACAAAATTGTGTTAATGACGATGATGATGATGAATTATTTATAAAATGCTAATGATATGAAGGTCCAAACATTAAAATAAGGTCTGCCTTAAAAATCTTTCGAAGGGACAAGTGCCTAGATGGTGCACCATTTGCAAACACAAACATTCGCTGGTCTGTTATTCCAATAACTTCTTCATCTCCATCGAAAACATTTGGTCTTTTAGAAACAATTCTGTCAATCATGGATCCCCACGATTCACAAATTACTTCTGAAATGGGAATGGAAATTATGAAAAGTTCATGAACTTTATGAAATTGGAAATCTCTGAATTTACTTCCTTTACGGCTTGCTTTAGAAGCTCTCTAGATAAAACTACATATCGATTTCTACTGCTGTCTGCTAAAAACTGATACGCCCATTTCATAAAAATGTTATAGTTAATTTATTAATTTCCACCTCAAAATGGCAAAGATATGGGTGAGAGAGATTACTGATTAATGTGCTGAAATTTGAACAGGGTGTCAAAGGTGCCTCTTCTAAAGCAACATCATTCTTGGGAAACAGCAAGTGGTCAAAGCTAAAGAGAATTTTCATTCGTTTAAGGACAATATCAACGTTTTCCTCTTTTTCAAAATATATTTTATACTGCTTCAACATGGAATCAATGTAGATTATCATTTGCATTACATCTGAGGAAAATATAGAAAGCTCAGAATAATTTAAGACGGAGAGTAGTCTTTTGGAGCTAACAGGCAAATCTGCAGAGGAACTTCTTGAAACATACTTTCCTGGCCAAACATTTGTAATGCATTCTTTGTATTTTTAAACAATGAAGAAAGCAATAACTTTACCATATTTTGGAACTCCTCTATGCTTACTATACTTGAAATGAGGATAAGATGCTCTTTTATAATGTGCAATGAAGCCTTTATTTTACTGATGTGGTCGGCATATTCCCATGGTAAACGATCTGAAATGCTCTGCAAGATTATGAGGGGAAGATTTTAAACCTTCAGGTCATTTAGGTCTACAGAAGAATGTAGTGTGAGATTAGGATTGGGCATTGTTCTGCAAGACTACCGGATTATTCCCATGGTAAAAGATCTGAAATGTTCTGCTAGATTAGGTATGTGGAGAAGCTTTTAAACTGTCAGGTCATTGTGGTCTACGTAAAAATGTAGTATGAGATTAGGGTTGGGGATTGTTCTGCAAGACTACCGGAGGTAGGTGGAGGAGGGGGGTTCGCAGGAAAACGTTGTCACTTATTCAAGATACAAATTGTTCTGCAGGACTTCGTTTGTTCTGCGACGTACGTCGCAGTTTTAGGCACTTTCTGCTTCTGGGGTCATGTTAGGGGTAAATATGATAATGTTTATCTAAACATTAGTGTTCTAAGCACCAAATATTTTTACCAAATTAAATTACTTGTGGAAAATTAAGAACTTTCAATTATTTGAATTTATTCAAAAAAACTGATACACCTTCTTAAAAAACTTTTTCCATTTATCAAATATATATATACATAAATATCGGGAGGCGGATACAAATTCTAATCAAAAAGAAGCTTACAGAATGAAAGTGCAAGAGAAATACATATTTTATAGAGTAGCATAAATTTGAATTAAACATTTCAATAAAAGAAAATTTATAATGTTTAGATAAAAACCAAATTAAAAGAAATTTTTTATTGTGTTCAGTAGTTCCAGCTGGTCGCATATCATCAACAATCGACGGGCCGCACGCGGCCTTCAGGCCATAGGTTGTACACGCCTATTTTAAATAATCAAATTTACTTCATCAGTTACAGAGCTGCTCGTTGATTCAGACTTCCATTATGTTGCAGTTCCGTTTTGCCTTTTTGATTGATATCGCACTGCACCTAATTTTTTGCAACCAATTTTTGACAGGTAGGTACTGATGAACAATGGGCTATTGGTGACGGGTTGGGAAACATCCCCGAGGATGATCCCAAGACATACCATCTCAGTTTTGATCCTCTGCAGAGGGTTCCCCTATTTTGGTAGCCCGAAGTCAAGCACTTTACGGTAGAACAGTTTAACGAGGACTGATACCGCATGTCCGCATGATGATCAAAGCGGTCACTCACCAGCTTACCGACTGCAGAGCCAGGGATGCTTTTCTACTGGGAACCATGTCTTCACTATTAGTCCACAGTTTCAACATTTCTACCAACTGATGCAGAAACAAGGACAACAAATCCTTATTTTCCTTTCCATTGATAGATGCGGAATTCTGATAGTTTTAAAAAAATCTAAATATTAACACTATAAGAATAGCATATGACCGTTAAATGAAGATGCAGGAACGATGGATCAAGGTTAGACTGCTTTTGTTGCGGTACGGTTTCCTCAACACATTATTTTTGTGATTGAACTAGCATTTTATGAAATATCCAATTTACTGGCCGAAATTAAAATTTAATGTTTGTTAAATAATTATAAATATGAAATGCATTTTAGTAAACTTACCTCTCACCGCTCTTTGAAATGTTGGAATCACTTCTATATCCTAAAATACATAAAATTTTTTTAAGTATTATATAAACTGATAAAAAGTTTTTCGACAGTTTTTGATGAGGAAAAGAAGGTTTTGTTTGCACTCTACTTTTTAGCAATTTTTCATAGCATTTCTGGCACATTTTTACTGACTCACTCCACTTCTTAAACCACATGCCAAAAAGGGAAACCAATTAAATTCACTTTTATAATAGCTATTTAAAATTTTTTTAAAAATTTATACGATTCATAAATAAAATATACAGCAGATCTATATTAATATACAAAAAATGCTTTTAATCAAAATTCAGAGTTCATCCCAATCTGTGAAATTCCGGAAGCATAGGAAAAGCTTCTTCAAATTCAATCATTGAGACCTTGAGGGAGAAAATTCCTTTTTTTAAAAGTTTGATTACATTTTATTATAAAATCTTTTTTCTTTAAGAGTCCCAGTCAGACAGGATTTTATTATCTTTATGTTAACCTTTGAAGATTTTTCAGTATGGAATTTACTTATTTATTCTATAACTAATTAATGTTTTAATATTTTTTTGAAAACAATTTTGTTTCAGTTTATGTAGTGAAATATGTTTTAATATTAAATTTCAAGTTAAAGAATTTTGAATTACAAGGTTTGTAAGTGTTTTTAAAACTTGAATTTTGACAAAGTTTAAAAATTTTACAACATTAAAATTCATGAACTAAGAAAACATTTGTTAGATAAATAAATACTAAAAGGGTTTTTTCTTTGTTTGATTGCTTGTAATAAAGTTTAGTTCTTCAGTTTTGTGAAACCAGTTTTTGGTGACGTAGCATTCAACTTATGTCATCGACTATGAGTGTTCGACAGGCCTTTTTACATTTACTGTTGGTTGATAGCTCATGCCCTAATCTATAGCAGGTGGAGAGTACTTCAGCTTCAGTTCATTATGTTGTATTCTTACTTTTTGTTGTTTCGTTACTCTGTTCGTCAGTGAGCGATGTGCTTGTTTTTAAATAAATAGTTTACCATGGACTGTTTTAATGAAAGTTAATACAGGCGAACCCCGCTATAGTGAACACTCAGATGCAGTGAAATTTTTTAGCGGTCCCGTCCGTACTCCTATTTAAATAATGTTATTTTTAACGCTTATAGTGAACAGCTTAGAACTTGGAAACTCGGTTATAGTGGACTTAAATTTCATTTCTTTAAATATCTTTTTCAATCCTCCATCTTTAAACTTATAGGTGTTGGGACTGAAAATGAATGCATTCCTATAAAATGTGCCATATTTCACTCTTTTATGCTCATCACTTTTAACTATACTGTAATAAATGTCAAACAGAATCTTATACTCCCCCCTCCCTGACAAGCCTTGCTTTGGCTTGCTCTACAACTAGTTAACTTGGCCACCTGCTGAATTTTTGGAATTTTCTTATCTATTCGAACCTTATTCTTTACAAATCACCCCTTGACAATCAAGAAGGGGAACAATTTAACTCATTCTACAGCTGCTCTCTTTATATTCTTACATTATCTATTTGAGACAAGATTTTTATTTCAAAAGCAGTGAAAATGGCAAATTCTCTGAAGAGAAAAGCGTTTTCGATAGAGGACAAAGTTAAAATTGTAAAGCGTATTGAAGATGGAACCAATCAATCGGCACTGTGTAAGGCATTTTCCTTGTCAAAATCTACAGTTTCAAACATTTGGAAAAATCGAAGTACAATTCTTGCAGCATGCGACAAAAATATGGTATCATCGAAAAAACTGTGTGGAGCTAAAAAGAGAAAACGTAGAAGAAGCTTTGTTAAAATGGTTCACCACTCAGCGGGATAGAAATCTTCCTGTAACCGGACCCATGCTTCAAATTAAAGCGAATAAGTTTGCTGAAAAATTAGAGGAAAGGGAATTTGTGTGCTCCAATGGATGGCTGGATAGATTCAAAAAATGGAATAATATTTCTTCAGGAAAGATTATTGGAGAAGAAGCGAGTGTTGATGCAACGTATGTGGAAAACTGAAGTGTGGCCAAGTATTATACAGAATTATGAAGAGAAAGACATTTTTAATGCTGACGAAGCTGGACTATTTTACAAATTGATTCCCAATCAGACGTTAAAATTTGAAGGAGAAAAATGCACTAATGGGAAACTCTCCAAAGTGAGAAAAACTGTTGTTGTTTTTGCTAACACGAATGATTCGGAAAAGCAAAAACTAACTGTCATAGGTAAATCTCAAAAACCAAGGTGCTTTAAAAATGTTAAAAAACTAAGTACTTTTTTCATCAAATTTTGCTTTATTATCTGTTAATTAGTTAATAATTTTTTAAGTGACTTATGTAAAATTGCAAACCTAATTTTCAATCATTCTTCTGTCTCAATCATTCACTCTTCATTCTTCATTCAATGTCTTATGCAAAAAATATTCTTCAAAAAATTTGGATATAATGAACCATCGGTTACAGTGGACACATTACTGAGTTCGCAGACCAGGGTTGGGTTTTTGGCGTCAAAAAGTGGTTTTTAACATGACAAGGGTATAATACTGGTTTAAACCGTCAAAATCTGAAGTTTGCCAAGAAAATATATAAACTTCAAAACTACCAACAGTTGCCATGCATTATATTGAAATTTATTTATACTATAGGTAATCAGCAGGTTTTAACATATTTTTTAATTAAAATTAAGGTAAAATAACAGATTTAAAATCTTAGAAATTTATATTCAAATGCATGTGCGGAAAAATTTTGCACAATATTTATATTTTGAAAAAAAATTTTTTTTTTGATATTTAAGAATATTAAAAGTTTATTACTATGCATTTTTGACATATAAGGAACATATAACTAATATTTATAAGGAACTTATAAGTTATGTTGTATAAATACAAACTTGATACATGTGTATAAAATTTTTTTTTTAATGTTATACCGAATATCTTTATTATCCAGTATGTTAATTTGAATTTAAAAGTAGTTATATTTATGAATAATGATAAATATAATTCATATTGTTTATTATATTTATTTAGAATTATTACACTTATCATTTTAAAACAATTTTTATCTCTTAATTTTTTTTTTCTCCACTTGTATTAAGAATACAAATAATGTATATCTTGAAAGCAAGAAGTAATTATTCAACAGCTGAATATTTAGATATACAACAAAACTATATAGTATTCAGCAAAATGAAATTCACAAGTATTTGGATAAACTAAATTTTCAGCATAGTAAATGAATAGGCTGAATATACTGTAAATCGACACTAACTACTCTGTGTATTTAACAGAAAGCACTTAAATTTGTATTGTCTTATGTTAACAAAAGATGTGAGTTTTCAAAAATGCAAGATTTTGGTTACTATTCAAAATATAAGTTTTCATTCAAAATTTTAAATTTATTTTTTCTAGAACATATTTAGAAACACTAATCCTTTATAAAAAATATATAAATTTTATGTATTAATTAAATTTCATATATGAATATAGGTTTTCGACATTTTTGACAGTGAGGTTTTTGACGTGACGGTTTAAACCGTCAAAAACTGTCACATGTCAAAAACCTGCCAACCCTGCCGCAAACGGTTCACTATAGCGGAGTTCAACTGTATTTAGTTACATTGACATTCTACTTCTGTTGTCAACATTTCAATGAAACATAAATTATTCCAAAAATGTTAATTGAACAGATTCTGAATACATAACAGGGTTGCCACTCAAAACTGGAAAGAAAAAAAAATTTCCTGTGTTTTTGCTGTACACATTATACACAATATATTAAGAGGAAACAACTATTACTGTGCTCTTGTGTGAGCTATATTGGGTTAACTATATTTATTAGTTTTAATTGCTGGAGAAACAGCTGAAATATGGTTAAATATCCCATAGATTATGCTTTGAGTGGTCACTGCTATTTAAAAGACAAAAATAAGAAACAAAATTCCTTGTATTATCCCAGTTTGTTAAGAAAAAATCAAAATTCCCTGCATTTTCCAGGTTTTCTCTGTGGAGTGGCAACCCTGCATAAGGAACCCTTTTTCCATCAGAAAAGAACACTTTCACAAATGGCCAAAAATTAAGCTTTAAACATATAAAATTAACATACCTTTGAAACTTTTATTTGAATACTTCGAATCAGCAAACTTTTTGTATGGGTTGAAATACTTGGCTTTTATCATTTTGACCGTTCTACCTTGAACAGAATATGAATTTATAAGCCTGTTTTTACTTTTGTACAATCTTTTTCTGGACTTGGAGAGCTTCTTTTTGTTTTCGGCAGCAAGTTCTAACAATAAGTCGACATCAACGCCAGTAGAACTATTTGGAGACTTCACAACATTTTCTAACAAACTTTTAGAAAGTTTATAAGATTTATTTAAAGTTGGATTTTGTCGGTGTTTAACAGCTGATCTATAGAAGTGTGGACTATATTTTTTACAAACTTTATTAGGTGTTTTTTTCGGCGGAGAAAAGCTGCTTTGAACACTTTTGACAAATATTCTCTTTGAACAACTCCTGGGCGTGTTCCCTAGTCTGCAATTCTTTAGTACAGTTGAACTGATATGCGTTTGCAAGGCCACATTACGACTAGGCGACAGTCCTTTATTTACAACTTTGTACTGTGTTTTAATACTTTCTTTGGACATTTGGTTGACAAGACTTTTTTGAACTGGAAAATTATTTGAGGCTCTGTTCAACCTAAAATCTTGTTTCTGAAGAAATTTGTCCACAGGGCGGCTCAAATTTTTAGATTGTGAAGCAGATAGATTCGAAGACTTTACAAATTTTTGCCTGCAATTATTGTAGTTCAATTTAGTCTTGTTTTCAAGGAGATTCTTTTTAGCTTTATTCAATACATTGGCTGAATTTTTTGTAGTAGCATTTAATAAGTTCTTAACAGCATTCATTTTTTCTAACAAAACTGTATGCGATTTTAAGTTGCCTTTCTGACGATGGGCATTGTTTTCAGTATATAATAGCTTAGGAACATTTCCCATACTTGAAACAACTTTATTCAAATTTGAATAGGAATTATTTTTAATTGAACTTTGTTTTATATTTTGCAAATCTTTTTTTCCTTCTACTTTGACCAAGCTGTTTATTTTTTTAAACCTAGAAGAATTTTTGGATTTAAGCTGTTCCGTAACAGCTTTGATTTCTCCCATCAAAGTTTTTGACTTTTTAGAAGCTTCTTGGTTCATTAATAACTTAGTAGTAACTCCTGCATTACTTAAAGCTAATTTTTTAGTATTATAGATTATGGAAGAGGAATTGCTTTTATCAAGCTGTGAACCATTCATGACTTTTTTCAAATGGTGTTTAGAAACTGTCATTTTCGATGATGAATTGTGAATAACAGTTGTCTGGATTAAAGGATTTTTCTCTTTCGTATTCTTCAAGTCACTCACTTTATTAAAAGTGAACATTGGTTTGGAAGAACATGTTGGTCGTTGTATGAAAAAAGTTGATGTGCAAGGCAAATTTTTTTCTTTTTTTTCATGTTGAGCAAGCAAATCTGAAAAATAATTACTTTTGATTAATTGCAAAATACACGAATTGAATATTTGTACTAATTGAGGATTATAAAATTAGAATGCACCACTGAATAAAATATTTTTTTAAGAATTCTCTTGGAAACTTTCAGTCCTCCGCTCTATTCTTTTCTGCAATCTTGGAGTATGCCTTCAAAATCAATTTATAATTGCTTTTGCAAAGTACTATATAATGAAAACCTTTAGATCAGGGGTCCCCAACCTTTTTGTACCTAAGAGCAAATGCCAGAATATCGGTCGAATGGCGGGCACCATTTATTTCTTCAAGATAAATTCATAGTTGGTAGACATAGGTAATACTACACACTACATATAATGCACACAAAATTTAATTTTAGAAGTTAATTCATTATATGAATATAATTAGTATTAATATTCTTGTCTAAAATAAATGATTACTAAATTGCTTGCAAAATATACAAAGTATAGTCAGTATAGAAGTCAGCTATATACATAGTAAAGAAGTCAGCTATATTTTGCTTCGTGCTTTTATATCTGTAGGGATGCAGGTCGTTTTCCTGGCGATTTCTATTTTGGTTGTGTTTATCATCAATATTGAAAAAGCAAAAAAAAAATAAATAAATAAACAAAAAATTTTATAGCATTTAATGGGAAAATGAAAAACTGAAATATTTTATCATTGGGCACAAGCAGTGGGCGCACTTAGACCGATTGACGGGCGCCATGGTGCCCGCGGGCATAGGGTTGGGGACCCCTGCTTTAGATTGATTAAATGAAGGTCTAGCTTAGGATTATTAATACTTTTCTTTAGCAAATTTAACATTAAGAAATGTGCCTCATAACTAGTTTTCTTATTATTTAAAATATATATTATCAAACATCAGTCTTGTAAATGATTTTAAAAAAACTGTGGCAGAATTTTTTTGACTATGTGAGACGAAACCCTCTAGCACTAATATCTTTCTGCAAAATACTTTTAATAATAACAAACATATAAGTTACTCATTTAAAATAACAAAAGCACTGTCCTTACAAAAAAAGGAAGAAAAAAAACTATATAATTTTTTTAAAATTGAACATGTAATAATTTTTTATCCTAATAGTATGGGTGAAATTCTCGGTGGGGCACAAATTATATATGGGTGATTTTGTTGGGGGGGGGGGAGCACAAATTATTTCCTTCTTCGCATTTTGTAAATAATCATCACAAATAAAAAAAAAATGTATAAAAATCATGAAATCCGTGTTGTGTGTTGATCAGTGGTAGTATTATGTGTGTTGATCAGTGGTAGTATTATATGTGTTGATAAGTAGTAGTATTAGAAATAAAATACATAACAGGAAGCATTTGTTGCATCAATACTGCGATATCACCTTTGAGTGGGAATCGACCATACTATAGTTGAATTCCAAGCGTAACAGAGGGGAAATCACACAAATATTTTATTCTAAAAAGTATATTGAATACTTCTGAAAACAAAAAATTCTACAGGAATATGCTACTTTAAACTGCAATGTTTAATTAATGGGTATAAAATAATAAAAGAGCCTCATAATTAAATTACAAGCTAATTACTTGTAACAGAGGGGATAAATAAAATCCCCTATGGGAATTTTCCGACATGCACTGTTATTAACATAAAATTCTGTGATTTGGACTATCCTAAACATTATCTGCAATTTTTAAAAAAAAATTATCACATTTCAAGGTTAAATAAATTATCATAGCTTCGTATCATAAAGTGATAATCGAACGTATATTTCCCTGAAGTTCAACCAACATTCAACCTTGTTTTAAGCAGTCTGTGAATCATAATTTTTTTTTTTTTTTTATGTATTTATTTCAGTGTATATAACTGAATTGAAATTTTGTCCTAACTCCAACATTCACCTATATAACTAACCCCCGTGGCAGAATCATGGCGACATTGTCGCAGAACTTAACATATTTGCTGCAGAAAGATTTTTTATTTCGAAAGAAAAACAGCTTGGTTTATTTTACTTGCAGAATTTTTTGAAAGATTATTTTTTTTCAGCAGAACTTTTTGTCCTTTTTTTCTGCAGAAGTATTTCCTAAAAATGCCTTGTTCGCATATCGGAGGTGGAAGAAACGCTTCCGATTTCTTTTTTTTTTAAAACTTTCCTTTGAGAATAAATTTTTTCTTGCAATGACTGGCTTCATCTAGAATTTCAGATTGACATTATAAAAAGTAATTTCCAAATCGATAAAATAATAAAAAGGTTAACTATACAAATATAATTTTTTAGAACAGAAGGATATTGCCAATGATATTAATTAGAATATGTATTCTTTTATGCATAGATTAAAAAAAAAAAAAATCTTTTATTTATAATTAAAAAAATATAGAATACTTTTCTATTTTATTCATGAAGGCTTTTTTTCCCCTTCTTGTTTTTTGTAAACAAAAAGCACTTTTGTTACTTGAAATTAGTAACATATTTATATAGCTAACCTATATATTTGCTAACTATTAAAAATGTCTTTCAGAAAGATATTAGTACTAGAGAGAATTGTCGCAGAAAGCTAAAACCAAACTGTACCCACTATTCACTGTTAAATTCTTCACTTACACAAAAGATGGACAAAAGGATTTTTGAAGATTAGTTAATTGGTATCTCTCAATGTCTGATCGGCAAATCAAAGATTTCAATAGGAAGAAGGAGACTAGATTAGTTGAAAATAAATGGGTACCTTTAAATGGTATTTAGGCATTCTCTTATTTCAACAAAAAAGCAAATAAAGATGTAATGTTTTTCTTTTCTTCCGATGCCCACCTGATTGACACTCTTCATTCAAGTTAGCTATATAAATTAGATAGATTTGCTGGTCATTCTTTTAAGGGCACCATATGAGGTGGGCTAACGTTGCTCCCTCAGTAATGACATATAATACAGGGCAGGGTTGGAGTTTTTGCCGGCAAAAAGGGTTTTTTGCCAGGACAGTGGCAAAAACCTGGTAAAAACCGGCAAAAACCAAATTATCTAAATTACTGATTAAATATTATTACAAAATACTTGAAACAAATTTAAATCAATCATAAGGAATAATAATTTTGATACATTACATGAAAAAATTATTTTTAACATATTAATAATTAATATAATGGTAATAATTTTTAAAAGATTGAAAGTTTGTGATCTCTTTTCATTTTAGAATCCTAAAATAAATGTTTTTTTACAAATAAATAAATATTATTATTTGCATAATATTATTATTTATTATAAAAAATGATTATTTGTACAATAATTAACTACACATATTGATAGATATTTTATGTTTTAAATTATAGTTATATTAATTTAAAATAAGTTCATTTCACTGGAAAAAAAAGAATAATCACAAATTTTCCAATCAATAATGTTTTAAACTACTAAAATGATATATTATTACATTATCATTTAATTATGGAATAATAATTTTGTTAATTTTTTTGTAATTATTTATATTTATAGTATATATTTCAATTTTAGGAATAATTTTGTATCAAAAATGTGTTTTTGTCCTCTCATCTTGGAAAATATAGGTTTTTGCCACTTTTTGCCAATTTGCTTGGCAAAAACCTGTTTTTGCCAGGACGGTTTTTACCGGTATTTACCATGGTTTTTTCCACCTGTGGCAAAATCTTGCCAACCCTGATACAGGGAATAAAAGAACATACAAGCATTGTTCAGGATTAAAAACCCAGGATCTTTCTAATCTACACAGTCCGGTCGGTAGATGTAATACTTAATAAATTCATTTGTGTTTTCAAAATAAAATGAATTTTCCTAAATATGCCGAATAACTTATCAGATTTTAACGAATATTGAAAATCTTAGGAAGGTCACAGCGACCTCTCATCTTGGTGCCCCAGTCCATTTCAAATATTCTTGTGGCAAATAAAAGTTTTTAATCAAATAATATCTTACCGCTTTCATTTTTTGAGATTATTTATTTAATTCAACTATGTAGTGTAAATGAATAAGTGTTTTATACTAGTTCTGCATTTAAAACAATTAAATATGAAAAAAAGCTTTTCAAAAAAAATATTTTTCTCCTTCCTTTCCTCAATTTTTTTCTTCTTCTTTTTTGTTGAAGAAAACCCCTGTATTTAAACATTTATCCAAAGAAGTCAAAATTTAACACCCAACATTACAATTTTAATAGGTTATAATGTTGTTTCCTATAATAATTTAAATAGTGTCACGCTTTCATGTTTTTAATCAGATGCATTATAAAAAGTTCGTTAAAATAATTTATTCATAATGATAAGAAAGAAAGACATCACAATAAAATATGTTATAAGGCAATGTTAAATTTTTTCTTAACGGTTTTCAGTTTAAATGAATATTGGGTGGCCCATCAAAAATAGCTGGAACCTAGGGGGCGAACACACCTTCAGGTTGGTCCTAATTTACATCCGATAAAAAAACTTAAACCCTGCCTACTGAAGAAGGTCTATGATTTTAACTCATATCGCTAATTACAACACAAAACTGTAATACAAAGAGTATTTTTTATGCCTAAATGTACATCGTGCGATAATATCAATTTACAATATAAATTTTATCAGCTTAAAAGGGTATCAAATGGTTAAACAAAATAGCAGGCTGATAAGTGAATAAAACTTTACTTTTAAAATATAATTAATAAAGATACACAAGTATTTTCCATGAGTAAAAATCAATTCGTACTAACTTGTATAAAACTCTAATTCTTTTTGCAAGAAATCTTTTCTGGACTTATTTTTCTTATTTGATATATTATTAAACATCGTGTTTCCAAACACCTAGGCCTGTTTGTAAATTTAAACCAGTCATCGAGTTTATCGTTCCTAATAAGATGAAAAAGTTTTCTCAGTTTAAGTTTAATTCTTGGCCACATTTAATTATTCTCAAAAGTACGCCTTGCCAAGGTTGAACTAGATCCGTAACTTAACTGTTACGGCCTTGTGACGTACTGTTCTGCTTTACGTCACAGTAAAGCAGAACTCTCTACCTATGGCAACACTTCACATGCTTTCCCCAGTAGCGTCTCTTGATTTTCATATAAATTAAAATCTTTTAAGTGGAAAACTGTATGGATCTGAAAACTACATTAAACATAGTTCTAAAGAAAAGCATCACGGAAAATTTTAAAAAACATTTTTATTAAATAAAAAGGAAAAATACACCTATGGACAAAAAAATTAGCGCACCTTAGTTTGGTTCTTTAGTTCTTAATGCTTTAGTTCTAAAGAAAAGCATCACGGAAAATTTTAAAAAGCCTTTTTATTAAATAAAAAGGAAAAATGCACCTATGGACACGCAAATGGATTTGATCATTGTTCTGCATTTGCAGGTTTGGGTGCTCAGTTTTGGCTTATAAGCCATCCAGGGTAACGAAGGATTCGAACCTGCTACCTCCACGCTTTATACAGCGTTTGGCGGGTGATAAAGATCCGCCAATAAATAGAGCTTTTTACGATGTTCGCACTGTCCAGAATGCCAGCCTTTTAGTAACCCTATTTTTTGGTGATCAGCTGAAATAGATGATCGCTAAACGAATTCTGTTGCCAAGAGCTTGATGGACGAAATTTCGAGGGCGAGCGAAAATGGCGGCAAATTTTTAAGATAGGTGTGTACGTACTTTATTTACGTCGCACTAGAACTGCACAAGAGGCTATTGGCGATGGTCTGAGAAACATCCCTGCGGATGATCTGAAGACGTGCCATCGCAATTTTGATCCTCTACAGAGGAGATGGCTGCCTTGCTTTGGTAACCCGACCAGCTGTAGGCGAAGTTAAGTACTTTACGGTAGAACAGTTTAACGAGAACCGAAAACATGCACCCTCGATCCCAGGGGCCCCCACCAGGGGGGGGGGAGTTGGCGCAAGATGCGCCCACTTAAAGCTGGGGGGGGGGATTTTTACACTAAATAAAACGAATAGTTTTGGGGGGAATTTAGAATTTGCACAAGAATGTGCCCAAGAGCTTGGGGGGGATGGGGCCACTGCTCGATCCCTACGCAGACTGATCAAAGTGGTCACAGATCAGCTTACCTGCCGCAGCCAGTGAATTCGGTGTTCTACTGGGAACCGTGTCTTCACGATCAGACCACTGCGGACAAAGATTTTGTGCTGAAGTAGTGAAATGAATAGGCGAAGAGACTATCAACGGTTAACTTTTAAATTTGATCATAGCTCGAAATGCACGTTTACAAAAATGGACATAGCTTGAAAACCGCTTTTACGAAAATGAACGCAGCTCAAAATACGTTGGTTTTGAGTTTGGAAACACGATTTGAGGTTGGTTTTGAGGTATTCATTTGCACCTTTTTCAACCTCAACGACGTATTTAAATAAAAACCTCTTTTATACCTTTAAAATATACCTCGTTTATACCTTATTTATACCTCGATTTTTTCATAAGGGGAGCACCTTGCAGCCAAAGTCACGAGAGCAACATTAACCACAACACACATACCTGTCCATAGGATGAGCCATATTCACACAACAGAGCACTGAGAGAAACAGTCATGCCCCGAGCGGGATTCGAACCCGCAGCCACTGGCTTCTCAGTTAGGCCCACTAACCGCTCCACCACTTTCCGGCACTGTTCCTGAACTGATATCCAACTCAACATGGCTGTTTTGTAAACTGTCGATGTCGACTCACATGTCATCTGTCAAATGAACTCTACGGGTCTGGTTACTATGCCTTTACGTATCTAATATAGTTATTGGTATTGAAGCAGACTGGGGCTGGTATCAAACTGAATCTCTTCGACGCCGGTTAAATACGATGTTCGTACTCACGTATCATCGAGTGAATGCCATTTAAGTACGGCACTCGTACAAGAAAAACATCGTGAAAAGTTTTGTGCACAGTGATTAAAAAAAATTGAGATTTTGGAAGTGAGTACAAAAAAAAAATTCAAATAAAAAGTAATATTTTTATAGTGGAGAATAATTTGAAAAACGAAAAACGAGGGGCTTCATGAAATACATAACAGTAGATATATATACACATACATATACACATTTTCTTACTCATATGCATCCACATATACATCCACATACACAAACATATTCCACATACACATCCACATTCAGATACAATTACAATTACAGATATACATACACATATTTTCATGAGAGCACATACATACACTAATATAACATTACTGTTATATATTTCATGCTCCCCGCGTTTTTCGTTTTTCAAATTTTTATTTTCTAATTATTATTCTCCACTACAAAAACGTAGTTTTTAAAAATATTATTTTTCATTTTGATTTTTTTTTCTTTTTTATGCGTCGTACGCTAGCTTCAAAAACTTTAAATTTTCGTGAAATTTCGAGATTTGAAAATATTTTAGAATTCACGAGGGCCTTTACTTAAGCTTTCTTACGTGGTGAAAGGTCGCTCTTTTTGTTCCAATTGTTTAGTTACAAGCACTGCTCACAAAATAAACAATTAAGTGAGTAGTATTAAATTGCGAAACACACACACACACACACACAGTTAACATTGTAATGCAATACGCTAAAAATAATTACAAATAGGAAATATATATAAAAACTCTCCAGAACAAAAACCCATTACATGTATGTTTAAATAAAAAATTATTGAATACAAAACTCATGCAAAACATGTAGTTATTGAAGAACTTCAGTGAGTCTAATAATGTGGAGAAGGACTGTAACTTAGGCAAAAGCGTTAGGGGAACCGAAGAACAAGGGAGGAAAATTCAGGCTTATGATTTATTTAAAAATAATAATGGAAAATAAGGTTTTTAATTTTTAATAATTTTAAGGTTTTTCATCCTATGGACTATATATATTTTCCTCTTTTTTTACACAATATTTTTTCAAGATAATTCGCCTCGTCAAGATTTTTAAAATTGCGTGAATATATTTCTATAATAGTAATTTGCTCTACCTTCAGATTGAGTGAGGACTTTTCAACATATAAAGCTTTTAAAAACCATTTCATTATAGACACTCTGCGCACTACCTAATTTAATGAATGGCACTGTAACCTTCTAGTAAATAATAACTAGAAGACCTAATTTTTGGGTTTACGACAACTATTGTTCAACTCCGCAGCCTTGTAATTTTGAACCCAATCCAGAAGACAAGGGAACTTCTGGATCGATTGTTGGAAGCAATTTGCCTTTATGGAAGAATTTTTGATGGTACTGACCCGCATTTGCGCTACATGGTGAGGAAAACCACGAAAACCCCACACGGTTAGCCTAGCGACAAGAAGACTAACCCATGATCCGTCAACCACTCAGGATATTTTTCGTTAGTTCTTTGATCAGTGCAAGCCTGATGCGGAATTCACATCGACCAGCCATCGCTGGGATTCAAACCCGGGACACCTCATTGGAAAGTAAACGCTCTAACCCCTGAGCCATCGTGGTTCTTGCTGCAGACATTGTGCAGATGCGGTCTGACACTAAGAGAAAGAGATGGCCACCTGTGTTAAATGCGATGATCCCAGGGTTTTAAAGCATTACAAACGCCTTCAGCGAAACATATTTAATAACAAAACAAGGAATGATGCTCATGGTATAACGCGGTAGAGGAAACTGAATGCAATTAATCCTTCTACGTTACTGGGCAGAGCGCCATCTGGTGGATTTTAGAAATTATTGACATTGTGAAATATTATTTACAATCTGATCAACCTACTGATCAGGGTGCGTATTATCATGCGTGTTTTTCCATGAGCTTATCTACTGGACAACCTCTAAGAACGAGGAGAGGTAAGGTTGCAGGCAGACAGTTTCTTACACTTGCTTTTTTTCCGGGTTTTAGCTTTAAGACAATTAAAAACCAAATTATTAATAACATTCTTTGGACATAGGATGACAGAATCACTCCCTTCCTTTTAGACAATTTTGGGCAGAATTATTACAAACCAATCCTATGTGGTGTCGTCTCCTTGTTGTAAAGGATAGGCTCTAAGTAAAGAGCGTCTCGAAAGCATCAGTAACTTGAAAATAAAATTATAAAACTTTTACTATCGAGTATTATATACATTTATTATTCACTATACTTTTACTATCCTCTTTTACCCATTGGCAAAATGAATGTTGCTTTGGGTTTGATGGCTTGGGCACCTTATTTGGACGTCATCACACTTTTTAACTGTCCTCAAGAGTTATAGTAAACAGTGCGCATGCGTCGTTATTGCTTGCTTTGCTATGGTGATCGCTGCTGTTTGATAATTTTTTTTTAGAATTCTCTTTTAATTAGTAAACAGTGCGCATGCGTCGTTATTGCTTGCTTTGCTATGGTGATCGCTGCTGTTTGATAATTTTTTTTTAGAATTCTCTTTTAATTTTGTTATGCATTAAGTTGATGAGTATATTTTTGAGATATGGGATCAGAGACATCCCATAAATAGTTCTTGAATTGTGATCATATGATACTCACTTTTTTTTTTTTTTTTGAAGAGGGTTTTAGTTCAGTTTTTTTAGTTCTCAGCACGGCTCCTCTTTAATATATAATAACTCTCGGGAGGGGGGGGGGAGCAGATTTTCCATGCTACTGATTTGCTAAAGCTCAGAGTAATCCTTAAAATGCAGCAGATGGCAAATCACAATTTCTGAAGGAAAAGAAATAGACATAAACCGTTCTTCTCTCAGGGGTTAGTGAACGAAGCGAACAGGGGAAGGAGCTTCCTAGATTTTTAAAAAGATTCCAGACAGTTAAATAATTCAGGTGCAATTAATTTTTTTTTTTTTTTTTAGTTTTGCTTTTCAGTGTTTGATTATTTTTTATTAATGTTACAATGTTCTGTTGCAATGAACACAAAAGAAAAGAAATTTAAAAAAAATGCAAATGCTTACAAAATTACTGAAAATATAAACCAAAAACATTTAAAAGCAAAATTTATTTTCAATGTTACAATGTTCTATTGCAATGAACGCAAAAGAAAAGAAATTAAAAAAAAATACAAATGCTAACATAATTACGAAAAATATAAACCAAGAATTTATTTTCATTGTTACAATGTTCTGTTGCAATGAACGCAAAAGAAAAGAAATTTAAAAAAAATACAAATGCTAACAAAATTTTTAAAAAAATAAACCAAAAATTCATTTTCTACGTTACAATGTTCTGCGACAATGAACACAAAAGAAAAGAAATTAAAAAAAAATACAAATGCTAACATAATTACTAAAAATATAAAACAAAAATTCATTTTCTATGTTACTATGTTCTGCTACAATGAACACAAAGGAAAAGAAATTTAAAAAAGATACAAATGCTAACATAATTACTAAAAAAATAAACCAAAAATTCATTTTCTATGTTACGATGTTATGTTGCAATGAACACAAAAGAAAAGAAATTTAAAAAAGATACAAATGCTAACATAATTACTAAAAATATAAACCAAAAATTTATTTTCATTGTTACAATGTTCTGTTGCAATGAACACAAAAGAAAAGAAATTTTAAAAAAATACAAATGCTAACAAAATTTTTAAAAAAATAAACCAAAAATTCATTTTCTATGTTACAATGTTCTTCTACAATGAACACAAAAGAAAAGAAATTTAAAAAAAATACAAATGCTAACATAATTACTAAAAATATAAACCAAAAATTTATTTTCATTGTTACAATGTTCTGTTGCAATGAACACAAAAGAAAAGAAATTTAAAAAAAAATACAAATGCTAACAAAATTTTTAAAAATATAAACCAAAAATTTATTTTCTATGTTACAATGTTATGTTGCAATGAACACAAAAGAAAAGAAATTTAAAAAAGATACAAATGCTAACATAATTACTAAAAATATAAACCAACAATTCATTTTCTATGTTACAATGTTATGTTGCAATGAACACAAAAGAAAAGAAATTTAAAAAAGATACAAATGCTAACAAAATTACTAAAAATATAAACCAAAAATTTATTTTCTATGTTACAATGTTATGTTGCAATGAACACAAGAGAAAAGAAATTTAAAAAAGATACAAATGCTAACAAAATTACTAAAAATATAAACCAAAAATTTATTTTCATTGTTACAATGTTCTGTTGCAATAAACACAAAAGAAAAGAAATTAAAAAAAAAAAAAAATACAAATGCTAACATAATAACTAAAAATATAAACCAAAAATTTATTTTCTATGTTACAATGTTCTATTCCAATGAACACAAAAGAAAAGAAATTTAAAAAAAATACAAATGCTAACAAAATTACTAAAAATATAAACCAAAATCTCATTTTCTATGTTACAATGTTCTGTTACAATGAACACAATAGAAAGAAATTTTAAAAAAAATACAAATGCTAACAAAATTACTGAAAATATAAACCAAAAATATTTGAAGCTAAAATTTATTTTCATTGTTACAATGTTCTGTTGCAATGAACGCAAAAGAAAAGAAATTTAAAAAAAAATACAAATGCTAACATAATTACTAAAAATATAAACCAAAAATTTATTTTCTATGTTGCAATGTTCTGTTGCAATGAACACAAAAGAAAAGAAATTTAAAAAAGATACAAATGCTAACAAAATTACTAAAAATATAAACCAAAAATTTATTTTCATTGTCACAATGTTCTGTTGCAATGAGCACAAAAGATAAGAAATTTAAAAAAGATACAAATGCTAACAAAATTACTAAAAATATAAACCAAAAATTCATTTTCTATGTTACAATGTTCTGTTACAATGAACACAAAGGAAAAGAAATTTAAGGAAAAATACAAATGCTAACAAAATTACTGAAAATATAAACCAAAAATATTTAAAGCTAAAATTTATTTTCATTGTTACAATGTTCTGTTGCAATGAACGCAAAAGAAAAGAAATTAAAAAAAAAAAATACAAATGCTAACATAATTACTAAAATTATAAACCAAAAATTTATTTTCTATGTTACAATGTTTTATTCCAATGAACACAAAAGAAAAGAAATTAAAAAAAAATACAAATGCTAACAAAATTACTAAAAATATAAACCAAAAACTCATTTTCTATGTTACAATGTTCTGTTACAATGTTCTGTTACAATGAACACAATAGAAAGAAATTTAAAAAAAAATACAAATGCTAACAAAATTACCGAAAATATAAACCAAAAATATTTCAAGCTAAAATTTATTTTCATTGTTACAATGAACACAAAAGAAAAGAAATTTAATAAAAAATACAAATGCTAACAAAATTACTGAAAATATAAACCAAAAATATTTAAAGCTAAAATTTATTTTCATTGTTACAATGTTCTGTTGCAATGAACGCAAAGGAAAAGAAATTTAAAAAAAAATCCAAATGCTAACAAAATTACTAAAAATATAAACCAAAAATTTATTTTCTATGTTACAATGTTATGTTGCAATGAAGACAAAAGAAAAGAAATTTAAAAAAGATACAAATGATAACATAATTACTAAAAATATAAACCAAAAATTCATTTTCTATGTTACAATGTTCTGTTGCAATGAACACAAAAGAAAAGAAATTTAAAAAAGAAACAAATGCTAACAAAATTACTAAAAATATAAACCAAAAATTTATTTTCATTGTTACAATGTTCTGTTGCAATGAACACAAAAGAAAAGAAATTTAAAAAAAAAACAAATGCTAACAAAATTACTAAAAATATAAACCAAAAATTCATTTTCTATGTTACAATGTTCTGTTACAATGAACACAAAAGAAAAGAAATTTAAGAAAAAATACAAATGCTAAGAAAATTACTGAAAATATAAACCAAAAATATTTAAATCTAAAACTCATTTTAAGTGAAAAAAAAATATTAATAATATAATGCAAACCAATATAACGTACTTTAACACTTACCACAAACAGTCATCGCAATATTTAACCTATGATGTATCTTTCTTGGAAAAAAAAGGCATGATGAACATTTCATGAGCTTTATTCATGCAAAAAGTATTTTTTATAATAAATTTATTTAAATGATTTTTTGCTTTAAATGATGTTTCGAATTGCCTTTGAAAATATGAAAGAAAGAAATCATTCAAAAAGCTAAATAAAAGTGAAAGCCTTTTACTTAAATTTGTTCCTTTGATAAAATAACGAAAACACAAATATAATATAAATGTGCATGTTATAGACTAAAAGTATTAACAAAGTATAGTTTTGTTATAAAATATAATAATAGCACAGTGCTGGCCAATACAACATGATTTAAATAGTTACCACCGTTAGGCTTTGCATTTTGATGGACTTTTCATGTAATATGATAATTTCTTCTAATTACGTGTTCTAATTTACGCTTGTGCATCAATTGCTTAACATTGTAATACAATGAGTTAAAAATTTATATAAATAGGAAGAATATAAAAGAAATATCCGGAATAAAAACCCATTACATGTATGTTTAAATATAAAAGTATTGCCTATAAACTCGTGCAAAACATGTAATTATTGAAACACTACAGTGCGTCTAATAATTTAGTCTAATTATTATAATATATCACTCTATCTGATTTAATAAATATTATATATTTATATAATATAATCGTCTAATTTATCCAATCATCGAATTCATATTATATATCTCCTAATTTGACCAATTGGAGCAAGAACGTAAACAAGTGCAAACCGGTTTCAGCTGCGTAGAAACAATAAAGCTTTATAGTATCACCTGATAACTAACATTTTACGTACAATCTCATAGTGCGTCTAATAATTTGGTCATGGACTGAATAAAAATAGCGTCTCTTAATCTAAAATATAATGAAATGTGGCATTTGAAGATATAAAAAGTGTTAAATGGTTTTATCATCTAAAACCATGTTTACTTCACTTTGTTCTGAAACTTTCAAGCTCGACTACTTGATATTAGATAATAAAGTAAAGGAAGATATAGAACAGAATTTTAAAATATGTAATAAGGGAGGGAAGAACGATATAAGATTTCATCTGGAAATTTTTGCCGAATAACAATGCTAGTTTTAATCATATCCTAAATTTTCATTTTTTATAGTCAATAGAAATGTCGACCAATCTGATTAATGGACGAATCCGATAAATCGACCAATCCGATGAGTTTCCGAGGAATAGAATACAACTGACATAAGGCATAAGAAACTTTAAAAACAACGTCTTTAAAGTAAACTGAAAAATAATCTATATGTATTGTTCATAAAACATTAATGCATATAATATTACAAATCCGATGAAAATTCTTTTCTTCAATCGTCGACAACAAAAGGGCGAATAAAATTGAGCTATAAGAGAAACGTGATAGTCGGTTTAATTACTCGGGTAATTTTCTCTAGAAATTTTTGCCGAATAACAATACAAGTTTCAATCATATCCTAAATTTTCATTTTTTATAGTCAATGGAAATGTCGACCAATATGATTAATGGATGAATCCGATAAATCGACCAATCCGAAGACTTTCCGATGAATAGAATACAACAGACATAAAGCATAAGAAACTTTAAAAACAACGTCTTTAAAGTAAACTGAAAAATAATCTATATCTATTGTTCATAAAACATTAATGCATATAATATTACAAATCTGAAGAAATATCTTTTCTTCAATCGTCGATAACAAAAAGACGAATAAAATTGAGCAATAAGTGAAGCGTGATGGTCGGTTTAATTACTCGGGTAATTTACTCTGGAAATTTTTGCCGAATAACAATACAAGTTTCAATCATATCCTAAATTTTCATTTTTTATAGTCAATGGAAATGTCGACCAATATGATTAATGGATGAATCCGATAAATCGACCAATCCGAAGACTTTCCGATGAATAGAATACAACAGACATAAAGCATAAGAAACTTTAAAAACAACGTCTTTAAAGTAAACTGAAAAATAATCTATATCTATTGTTCATAAAACATTAATGCATATAATATTACAAATCTGAAGAAATATCTTTTCTTCAATCGTCGATAACAAAAAGACGAATAAAATTGAGCAATAAGTGAAGCGTGATAGTCGGTTTAATTACTCGGGTAATTTACTCTGGAAATTTTTGCTGAATAACAATACAAGTTTTAATCATGTCCTAAATTTTCTTTTTTTATAGTCAATAGAAATGTCAGCCACTCTTATTAATGAACGAATCAGATGAGTTTCCGATGAATAGAATACAACTGACATAAGGCATAAGAAACTTTAAAAACAACGTCTTTAAAGTAAACTGAAAAATAATCTATATCTATTGTTCATAAAACATTAATGCATATAATATTACAAATCCGAAGAAATATCTTTTCTTCAATCGTCGACAACAAAAAGACGAATAAAATTGAGCAATAAGTGAAGCGTGATAGTCGGTTTAATTACTCGGGTAATTTACTCTGGAAATTTTTGCTGAATAACAATACAAGTTTTAATCATGTCCTAAATTTTCTTTTTTTATAGTCAATAGAAATGTCAGCCACTCTTATTAATGAACGAATCAGATGAGTTTCCGATGAATAGAATACAACTGACATAAGGCATAAGAAACTTTAAAAACAACGTCTTTAAAGTAAACTGAAAAATAATCTATATCTATTGTTCATAAAACATTAATGCATATAATATTACAAATCCGAAGAAATATCTTTTCTTCAATCGTCGACAACAAAAAGACGAATAAAATTGAGCAATAAGTGAAGCGTGATAGTCGGTTTAATTACTCGGGTAATTTACTCTGGAAATTTTTGCCGAATAACATTACAAGTTTTAATCATGTCCTAAATTTTCTTTTTTTTATAGTCAATAGAAATGTCAACCACTCTTATTAATGAACGAATCAGATGAGTTTCCGATGAATAGAATACAACTGACATAAGGCATAAGAAACTTTAAAAACAACGTCTTTAAAGTAAACTGAAAAATAATCTATATCTATTGTTCATAAAACATTAATGCATATAATATTACAAATCCGAAGAAATATCTTTTCTTCAATCGTCGACAACAAAAAGACGAATAAAATTGAGCAATAAGTGAAGCGTGATAGTCGGTTTAATTACTCGGGTAATTTACTCTGGAAATTTTTGCTGAATAACAATACAAGTTTTAATCATGTCCTAAATTTTTTTTTTTTATAGTCAATAGAAATGTCAACCACTCTTATTAATGAACGAATCAGATGAGTTTCCGATGAATAGAATACAACTGACATAAGGCATAAGAAACTTTAAAAACAACGTCTTTAAAGTAAACTGAAAAATAATCTATATCTATTGTTCATAAAACATTAATGCATATAATATTACAAATCCGAAGAAATATCTTTTCTTCAATCGTCGACAACAAAAAGACGAATAAAATTGAGCAATAAGTGAAGCGTGATAGTCGGTTTAATTACTCGGGTAATTTACTCTGGAAATTTTTGCTGAATAACAATACAAGTTTTAATCATGTCCTAAATTTTCTTTTTTTATAGTCAATAGAAATGTCAGCCACTCTTATTAATGAACGAATCAGATGAGTTTCCGATGAATAGAATACAACTGACATAAGGCATAAGAAACTTTAAAAACAACGTCTTTAAAGTAAACTGAAAAATAATCTATATCTATTGTTCATAAAACATTAATGCATATAATATTACAAATCCGAAGAAATATCTTTTCTTCAATCGTCGACAACAAAAAGACGAATAAAATTGAGCAATAAGTGAAGCGTGATAGTCGGTTTAATTACTCGGGTAATTTACTCTGGAAATTTTTGCCGAATAACATTACAAGTTTTAATCATGTCCTAAATTTTCTTTTTTTTATAGTCAATAGAAATGTCAACCACTCTTATTAATGAACGAATCAGATGAGTTTCCGATGAATAGAATACAACTGACATAAGGCATAAGAAACTTTAAAAACAACGTCTTTAAAGTAAACTGAAAAATAATCTATATCTATTGTTCATAAAACATTAATGCATATAATATTACAAATCCGAAGAAATATCTTTTCTTCAATCGTCGACAACAAAAAGACGAATAAAATTGAGCAATAAGTGAAGCGTGATAGTCGGTTTAATTACTCGGGTAATTTACTCTGGAAATTTTTGCTGAATAACAATACAAGTTTTAATCATGTCCTAAATTTTTTTTTTTTATAGTCAATAGAAATGTCAACCACTCTTATTAATGAACGAATCAGATGAGTTTCCGATGAATAGAATACAACTGACATAAGGCATAAGAAACTTTAAAAACAACGTCTTTAAAGTAAACTGAAAAATAATCTATATCTATTGTTCATAAAACATTAATGCATATAATATTACAAATCCGAAGAAATATCTTTTCTTCAATCGTCGACAACAAAAAGACGAATAAAATTGAGCAATAAGTGAAGCGTGATAGTCGGTTTAATTACTCGGGTAATTTACTCTGGAAATTTTTGCTGAATAACAATACAAGTTTTAATCATGTCCTAAATTTTCTTTTTTTATAGTCAATAGAAATGTCAGCCACTCTTATTAATGAACGAATCAGATGAGTTTCCGATGAATAGAATACAACTGACATAAGGCATAAGAAACTTTAAAAACAACGTCTTTAAAGTAAACTGAAAAATAATCTATATCTATTGTTCATAAAACATTAATGCATATAATATTACAAATCCGAAGAAATATCTTTTCTTCAATCGTCGACAACAAAAAGACGAATAAAATTGAGCAATAAGTGAAGCGTGATAGTCGGTTTAATTACTCGGGTAATTTACTCTGGAAATTTTTGCCGAATAACATTACAAGTTTTAATCATGTCCTAAATTTTCTTTTTTTTATAGTCAATAGAAATGTCAACCACTCTTATTAATGAACGAATCAGATGAGTTTCCGATGAATAGAATACAACTGACATAAGGCATAAGAAACTTTAAAAACAACGTCTTTAAAGTAAACTGAAAAATAATCTATATCTATTGTTCATAAAACATTAATGCATATAATATTACAAATCCGAAGAAATATCTTTTCTTCAATCGTCGACAACAAAAAGACGAATAAAATTGAGCAATAAGTGAAGCGTGATAGTCGGTTTAATTACTCGGGTAATTTACTCTGGAAATTTTTGCTGAATAACAATACAAGTTTTAATCATGTCCTAAATTTTTTTTTTTTATAGTCAATAGAAATGTCAACCACTCTTATTAATGAACGAATCAGATGAGTTTCCGATGAATAGAATACAACTGACATAAGGCATAAGAAACTTTAAAAACAACGTCTTTAAAGTAAACTGAAAAATAATCTATATCTATTGTTCATAAAACATTAATGCATATAATATTACAAATCCGAAGAAATATCTTTTCTTCAATCGTCGACAACAAAAAGACGAATAAAATTGAGCAATAAGTGAAGCGTGATAGTCGGTTTAATTACTCGGGTAATTTACTCTGGAAATTTTTGCTGAATAACAATACAAGTTTTAATCATGTCCTAAATTTTCTTTTTTTATAGTCAATAGAAATGTCAGCCACTCTTATTAATGAACGAATCAGATGAGTTTCCGATGAATAGAATACAACTGACATAAGGCATAAGAAACTTTAAAAACAACGTCTTTAAAGTAAACTGAAAAATAATCTATATCTATTGTTCATAAAACATTAATGCATATAATATTACAAATCCGAAGAAATATCTTTTCTTCAATCGTCGACAACAAAAAGACGAATAAAATTGAGCAATAAGTGAAGCGTGATAGTCGGTTTAATTACTCGGGTAATTTACTCTGGAAATTTTTGCCGAATAACATTACAAGTTTTAATCATGTCCTAAATTTTCTTTTTTTTATAGTCAATAGAAATGTCAACCACTCTTATTAATGAACGAATCAGATGAGTTTCCGATGAATAGAATACAACTGACATAAGGCATAAGAAACTTTAAAAACAACGTCTTTAAAGTAAACTGAAAAATAATCTATATCTATTGTTCATAAAACATTAATGCATATAATATTACAAATCCGAAGAAATATCTTTTCTTCAATCGTCGACAACAAAAAGACGAATAAAATTGAGCAATAAGTGAAGCGTGATAGTCGGTTTAATTACTCGGGTAATTTACTCTGGAAATTTTTGCTGAATAACAATACAAGTTTTAATCATGTCCTAAATTTTTTTTTTTTATAGTCAATAGAAATGTCAACCACTCTTATTAATGAACGAATCAGATGAGTTTCCGATGAATAGAATACAACTGACATAAGGCATAAGAAACTTTAAAAACAACGTCTTTAAAGTAAACTGAAAAATAATCTATATCTATTGTTCATAAAACATTAATGCATATAATATTACAAATCCGAAGAAATATCTTTTCTTCAATCGTCGACAACAAAAAGACGAATAAAATTGAGCAATAAGTGAAGCGTGATAGTCGGTTTAATTACTCGGGTAATTTACTCTGGAAATTTTTGCTGAATAACAATACAAGTTTTAATCATGTCCTAAATTTTCTTTTTTTATAGTCAATAGAAATGTCAGCCACTCTTATTAATGAACGAATCAGATGAGTTTCCGATGAATAGAATACAACTGACATAAGGCATAAGAAACTTTAAAAACAACGTCTTTAAAGTAAACTGAAAAATAATCTATATCTATTGTTCATAAAACATTAATGCATATAATATTACAAATCCGAAGAAATATCTTTTCTTCAATCGTCGACAACAAAAAGACGAATAAAATTGAGCAATAAGTGAAGCGTGATAGTCGGTTTAATTACTCGGGTAATTTACTCTGGAAATTTTTGCCGAATAACATTACAAGTTTTAATCATGTCCTAAATTTTCTTTTTTTTATAGTCAATAGAAATGTCAACCACTCTTATTAATGAACGAATCAGATGAGTTTCCGATGAATAGAATACAACTGACATAAGGCATAAGAAACTTTAAAAACAACGTCTTTAAAGTAAACTGAAAAATAATCTATATCTATTGTTCATAAAACATTAATGCATATAATATTACAAATCCGAAGAAATATCTTTTCTTCAATCGTCGACAACAAAAAGACGAATAAAATTGAGCAATAAGTGAAGCGTGATAGTCGGTTTAATTACTCGGGTAATTTACTCTGGAAATTTTTGCTGAATAACAATACAAGTTTTAATCATGTCCTAAATTTTTTTTTTTTATAGTCAATAGAAATGTCAACCACTCTTATTAATGAACGAATCAGATGAGTTTCCGATGAATAGAATACAACTGACATAAGGCATAAGAAACTTTAAAAACAACGTCTTTAAAGTAAACTGAAAAATAATCTATATCTATTGTTCATAAAACATTAATGCATATAATATTACAAATCCGAAGAAATATCTTTTCTTCAATCGTCGACAACAAAAAGACGAATAAAATTGAGCAATAAGTGAAGCGTGATGGTCGGTTTAATTACTCGGGTAATTTACTCTGGAAATTTTCGCCGAATAACATTACAAGTTTTAATCATGTCCTAAATTTTCTTTTTTTTATAGTCAATAGAAATGTCAACCACTCTTATTAATGAACGAATCAGATGAGTTTCCGATGAATAGAATACAACTGACATAAGGCATAAGAAACTTTAAAAACAACGTCTTTAAAGTAAACTGAAAAATAATCTATATCTATTGTTCATAAAACATTAATGCATATAATATTACAAATCCGAAGAAATATCTTTTCTTCAATCGTCGACAACAAAAAGACGAATAAAATTGAGCAATAAGTGAAGCGTGATAGTCGGTTTAATTACTCGGGTAATTTACTCTGGAAATTTTCGCCGAATAACATTACAAGTTTTAATCATGTCCTAAATTTTCTTTTTTTTATAGTCAATAGAAATGTCAACCACTCTTATTAATGAACGAATCAGATGAGTTTCCGATGAATAGAATACAACTGACATAAGGCATAAGAAACTTTAAAAACAACGTCTTTAAAGTAAACTGAAAAATAATCTATATCTATTGTTCATAAAACATTAATGCATATAATATTACAAATCCGAAGAAATATCTTTTCTTCAATCGTCGACAACAAAAAGACGAATAAAATTGAGCAATAAGTGAAACGTGATAGTCGGTTTAATTACTCGGGTAATTTACTCTGGAAATTTTTGCTGAATAACAATACAAGTTTTAATCATGTCCTAAATTTTCTTTTTTTATAGTCAATAGAAATGTCAGCCACTCTTATTAATGAACGAATCAGATGAGTTTCTGATGAATAGAATACAACTGACATAAGGCATAAGAAACTTTAAAAACAACGTCTTTAAAGTAAACTGAAAAATAATCTATATCTATTGTTCATAAAACATTAATGCATATAATATTACAAATCCGAAGAAATATCTTTTCTTCAATCGTCGACAACAAAAAGACGAATAAAATTGAGCAATAAGTGAAGCGTGATAGTCGGTTTAATTACTCGGGTAATTTACTCTGGAAATTTTTGCCGAATAACATTACAAGTTTTAATCATGTCCTAAATTTTCTTTTTTTATAGTCAATAGAAATGTCAACCACTCTTATTAATGAACGAATCAGATGAGTTTCCGATGAATAGAATACAACTGACATAAGGCATAAGAAACTTTAAAAACAACGTCTTTAAAGTAAACTGAAAAATAATCTATATCTATTGTTCATAAAACATTAATGCATATAATATTACAAATCCGAAGAAATATCTTTTCTTCAATCGTCGACAACAAAAAGACGAATAAAATTGAGCAATAAGTGAAACGTGATAGTCGGTTTAATTACTCGGGTAATTTACTCTGGAAATTTTTGCTGAATAACAATACAAGTTTTAATCATGTCCTAAATTTTCTTTTTTTATAGTCAATAGAAATGTCAGCCACTCTTATTAATGGGCGAATCAGATGAGTTTCCGATGAATAGAATACAACTGACATAAGGCATAAGAAACTTTAAAAACAACGTCTTTAAAATAAACTGAAAAATAATCTATATCTATTGTACATAAAACATTAATGCATATAATATTAAAAATCCGCTGAAATTTCTTTTCTTCAATCGTCGACAACAAAAAGACGAATAAAATTTAACTATAAGTGAAACGTGATAGTCGGTTTAATTACTCGGGAAATTCACTCAAGAAATTATTGCCGAATAACAATAAAACTTTAAATCATATCCTAAATTTTAATTTTTTATAGTCAATGGAAATGTCGACAAATCTGATTAATGGACGAATCCGATAAATCGACCAATCCGATGAGTTTCCGATGAATAGAATACAACACACATAAAGCATAATAAACTATAAAAACAACGTCTTGAAAGTAAACTGAAAAATAATCTATATCTATTGTTCATAAAACATTAATGCATATAATATTACAAATCCGATGAAATTTCTTTTCTTCAATCGTCGACAACAAAAAGACGAATAAAATTGAGCTATAAGTCAAACGTGATAGCCGGTTTAATTAATCGGGTAAGTTACTCTGATACCTTGCATTACACACCAATGTTAAATGATATAACATGCCTTGAATGATGCAAGTATTGTAAATACATTTTACAATACCTGAAAAGAAATTTTTCTGCAATCGGAAAACATTATTCTTTTTCCTTCCTTTCATGGTGCTTCTCTTTTCTTTCATCCACTTCTATTTCGAGATTCATCAGATTCCATTCCACTTCTCGTTCCATTCCAAACCCTATCAAAGAGAAAACACATATCTTGCATTGCACATCAATGTTAAATGACAAAACATGGCTTGAATGATGCAAGTATTATAAATACATTTTACAATACCTGAAAAGAAATTTTTCTGCAATCGGAAAATATTATTCTTTTTGCTTTCTTTCATGGTGCTTCTCTTTTCTTTCATCCACTTCTATATCGAGATTCATCTGATTCCATTCCACTTCTCGTTCCATTCCAGACCCTATCAAAGAGAAATTACATACCTTGCATTACACATCAATGTTAAATGATATAACATGCCTTGAATGATGCAAGTATTGTAAATACATTTCACAATTCCTTAAAAGAAATTTTGCTGCTATCGGAAAATATTCTTCTTTTCCCTTCCTTTCATGGTGTTTCTCTTTTCTTTCATCCACTTCTATTTCGAGATTCCTCTCATTACATCTGATTCCATTCCACTTCTCGTTCCATTCCAAACCCTATCAAAGAGAAAACACATATCTTGCATTGCACATCAATGTTAAATGACAAAACATGGCTTGAATGATGCAAGTATTATAAATACATTTTACAATACCTGAAAAGAAATTTTTCTGCAATCGGAAAATATTATTCTTTTTGCTTCCTTTCATGGTGCTTCTCTTTTCTTTCATCCACTTCTATATCGAGATTCATCTGATTCCATTCCACTTCTCGTTCCATTCCAGACCCTATCAAAGAGAAAACACATACCTTGCATTACACATCAATGTTAAATGATATAACATGCCTTGAATGATGCAAGTATTGTAAATACATTTCACAATTCCTTAAAAGAAATTTTGCTGCTATCGGAAAATATTCTTCTTTTCCCTTCCTTTCATGGTGTTTCTCTTTTCTTTCATCCACTTCTATTTCGAGATTCCTCTCATTACATCTGATTCCATTCCTCTTCTCGTTCCATTCCAAACCCTATCAAAGAGAAAACACATACCTTGCATTACACATCAATGTTAAATGATATAACATGGCTTGAATGATGCAAGTATTGTAAATACATTTTACAATACCTGAAAAGAAATTTTTCTGCTGTCGGAAAACATTATTCCTTTTCCCTCCTTTCATGGTGCTTTTCTTTTCCTTCATCCACTTCTATTTCAATATTCCTCTCATTACATCTGATTCCATTCCTCTTCTCGTTCCATTCCAAACCCTATCAAAGAGAAAACACATACCTTTCATTGCACATCAATGTTAAATGATATAACATGGCTTGAATGATGCAAGTATTGTAAATACATTTTACTATACCCGAAAAGAAATTTTTCTGCTATCGGAAAACATTATTCTTTTTCCTTCCTTTCATGGTGCTTCTCTTTTCTTTCATCCACTTCTATTTCGAGATTCCTCTCATTACATCTGATTCCATTCCACTTCTCGTTCCATTCCAAATCCTGTCAAAGAGAAAACACATACCTTGCATTACACAACAATGTTAAATGATATAACATGGCTTGAATGATGCATGTATTCTAAATACATTTTACAATTCCTGAAAAGAAATTTTACAGCAATCGGAAAACATTCTTCTTTTCCCTTCCTTTCATGGTGTTTCTCTTTTCTTTCATCCACTTCTATTTCGAGATTCCTCTCATTACATCTGATTCCATTCCACTTCTCGTTCCATTCCAAACCCTATCAAAGAGAATACACATACCTTTCATTACACATGATTTGTTAAATGATATAACATGGCTTGAATGATGCAAGTATTGTAAATACATTTTACTATTCCCGAAAAGAATTTTTTCTGCTATCGGAAAACATTATTCTTTTTCCTTCCTTTCATGGTGCTTCTCTTTTCTTTCTTCCACTTCTATTTCGAGATTCCTCTCATTACATCTGATTCCATTCCACTTCTCGTTCCATTCCAAATCCTGTCAAAGAGAAAACACATACCTTGCATTACACACCAAAGTTAAATGATATAACATGGCATGAATGATGCATGTATTCTAAATACATTTTACAATACCTGAAAAGAAATTTTACAGCAATCGGAAAACATTATTCTTTTTCCTTCCTTTCATGGTGCTTCTCTTTTCTTTCATCCACTTCTACTTTGAGATTCATCTGATTCCATTCCACTTCTCGTTCCATTCCAAACCCTATCAAAGAGAAAACACATACCTTGCATTACGCATCAATGTTAAATGACATAACATGGCTTGAATGATGCAAGTATTGTAAATACATTTTACAATACCTGAAAAGAAATTTTTCTGCTGTCGGAAAACATTATTCCTTTTCCTTCCTTTCATGGTGCTTCTCTTTTCTTTCATCCACTTCTATTTCAATATTCCTCTCATTACATCTGATTCCATTCCACTTCTCGTTCCATTCCAAACCCTATCAAAGAGAAAACACATACCTTTCATTGCACATCAATGTTAAATGATATAACATGGCTTGAATGATGCAAGTATTGTAAATACATTTTACTATACCCGAAAAGAAAATTTTCTGCTATCGGAAAACATTATTCTTTTTCCTTCCTTTCATGGTGCTTCTCTTTTCTTTCATCCACTTCTATTTCGAGATTCCTCTCATTACATCTGATTCCATTCCACTTCTCGTTCCATTCCAAATCCTGTCAAACAGAAAACACATACCTTGCATTACACAACAATGTTAAGTGATATAACATGGCTTGAATGATGCATGTATTCTAAATACATTTTACAATTCCTGAAAAGAAATTTTACAGCAATCGGAAAACATTCTTCTTTTCCCTTCCTTTCATGGTGTTTCTCTTTTCTTTCATCCACTTCAATTTCAAGATTCCTCTCATTACATCTGATTCCATTCCACTTCTCGTTCCATTCCAAACCCTATCAAAGAGAATACACATACCTTTCATTACACATGATTTGTTAAATGATATAACATGGCTTGAATGATGCAAGTATTGTAAATACATTTTACTATTCCCGAAAAGAATTTTTTCTGCTATCGGAAAACATTATTCTTTTTCCTTCCTTTCATGGTGCTTCTCTTTTCTTTCATCCACTTCTATTTCGAGATTCATCTGATTCCATTCCACTTCTCGTTCCATTCCAAACCCTATCAAAGAGAAAACACATACCTTGCATTACACATCAATGTTAAATGACATAACATGGCTTGAATGATGCAAGTATTGTTAATACATTTTACAATACCTGAAAAGAAATTTTTCTGCAATCGGAAAACATTACTCTTTTTCCTTCCTTTCATGGTGCTTCTCTTTTCTTTCATCCACTTCTATTTCGAGATTCATCTGATTTCATTCTACTTCTCGTTCCATTCCAAACCCTTTCAAAGAGAAAACACATACCTTGCATTACACATCAATGTTAAAAGATATAACATGGCTTGAATGATGCAAGCATTGTAAATACATTTTACAATACCTGAAAAGAAATTTTGCTGCAATCGGAAATCATTATTCTTTTTCCTTCCTTTCAAGGTGCTTCTCTTTTCTTTAATCCACTTCTACTTTGAGATTCATCTGATTCCATTCCACTTCTCGTTCCATTCCAAACCCTATCAAAGAGAAAACACATACCTTGCATTACGCATCAATGTTAGATGACATAACATGGCTTGAATTATGCAAGTATTGTAAATACATTTTACAATACCTGAAAAGAAATTTTTCTGCTGTCGGAAAACATTATTCCTTTTCCTTCCTTTCATGGTGCTTCTCTTTTCTTTCATCCACTTCTATTTCGAGATTCATCTGATTACATTCCACTTCTCGTTCCATTCCAAACCCTAACAAAGAGAAAACACATACCTTGCATTACACATCAATGTTAAATGACATAACATGGCTTGAATAATGCAAGTATTGTTAATACATTTTACAATACTTTAAAAGAAATTTTTCTGCTATCGGAAAACATTATTCTTTTTCCTTCCTTTCATGGTGCTTTTCTTTTCTTTCATCCACTTCTATTTCGAGATTCATCTGATTCCATTCCACTTCTCGTTCCATTCCAAACCCTATAAAAGAGAAAACACATACCTTGCATTGCACATCAATGTTAAAAGATATAACATGGCTTGAATGATGCAAGCATTGTAAATACATTTTACAATTCCTGAAAAGAAATTTTGCTGCAGTCGGAAATCATTATTCTTTTTCCTTCCTTTCATGGTGCTTCTCTCTTCTTTCATCCACTTCTATTTCGAGATTCATCTGATTCCATTCCACTTCTCGTTTTATTCCAAACCCTATCAAAGAGAAAACACATACCTTGCATTACACATCAATGTTAAATGACTAACATGGCTTGAATGACGCAAGTATTGTTAATACATTTTACAATACCTGAAAAGAAATTTTTCTGCAATCGGAAAACATTACTCTTTTTCCTTCCTTTCATGGTGCTTCTCTTTTCTTTCATCCACTTCTATTTCGAGATTCATCTGATTCCATTCTACTTCTCGTTCCATTCCAAACCCTATCTAAGAGAAAACACATACCTTGCATTACACATCAATGTTAAAAGATATAACATGGCTTGAATGATGCAAGCATTGTAAATACATTTTACAATACCTGAAAAGAAATTTTGCTGCAATCGTAAATCATTATTCTTTTTCCTTCCTTTCATGGTGCTTCTCTTTTCTTTCATCCACTTCTATTTCGAGATTCATCTGATTCCATTCCACTTCTCGTTCCATTCCAAACCCTATCAAAGAGAAAACACATATCTTGCATTACACATCAATGTTAAATGATATAACATGGCTTGAATGATGCAAGTATTGTAAACACATTTTACAATTCCTTAAAAGAAATTTTGCTGCAATTGGAAAACATTCCTCTTTTCCCTTCCTTTAATGGTGTTTCTCTTTTCTTTCATCCACTTCTATTTCGAGATTCCTCTCATTACATCTGATTCCATTCCACTTCTCGTTCCATTCCAAATCCTGTCAAAGAGAAAACACATACCTTGCATTACACGACAATGTTAAATGATATAACATGGCTTGAATGATGCATGTATTCTAAATACATTTTACAATACCTGAAAAGAAATTTTACAGCAATCGGAAAACATTATTCTTTTTCCTTCCTTTCATGGTGCTTCTCTTTTCTTTCATCCACTTCTACTTTGAGATTCATCTGATTCCATTCCACTTCTCGTTCCATTCCAAACCCTATCAAAGAGAAAACACATACCTTGCATTACGCATCAATGTTAGATGACATAACATGGCTTGAATGATGCAAGTATTGTAAATACATTTTACAATACCTGAAAAGAAATTTTTCTGCTGTCGGAAAACATTATTCCTTTTCCTGCCTTTCATGGTGCTTCTCTTTTCTTTCATCCACTTCTATTTCAATATTCCTCTCATTACATCTGATTCCATTCCACTTCTCGTTCCATTCCAAACCCTATCAAAGAGAATACACATACCTTTCATTGCACATCAATGTTAAACGATATAACATGGCATGAATGATGCAAGTATTGTAAATACATTTTACTATACCCGAAAAGAAATTTTTCTGCTATCGGAAAACATTATTCTTTTTCCTTCCTTTCATGGTGCTTCTCTTTTCTTTCATCCACTTCTATTTCGAGATTCCTCTCATTACATCTGATTCCATTCCACTTCTCGTTCCATTCCATATCCTGTCAAAGAGAAAGCACATACCTTGCATTACACAACAATGTTAAATGATATAACATGGCTTGAATGATGCATGTATTCTAAATAAATTTTACAATTCCCGAAAAGAAATTTTACAGCAATCGGAAAACATTCTTCTTTTCCCTTCCTTTCATGGTGTTTCTTTTTTCTTTCATCCACTTCTATTTCGAGATTCCTCTCATTACATCTGATTCCATTCCACTTCTCGTTCCATTCCAAACCCTATCAAAGAGAATACACATACCTTTCATTACACATGATTTGTTAAATGATATAACATGGCTTGAATGATGCAAGTATTGTAAATACATTTCACTATTCCCGAAAAGAATTTTTTCTGCTATCGGAAAACATTATTCTTTTTCCTTCCTTTCATGGTGCTTCTCTTTTCTTTCATCCACTTCTATTTCGAGAGTCCTCTCATTACATCTGATTCCATTCCACTTCTCGTTCCATTCCAAATCCTGTCAAAGAAAAAACACATACCTTGCATTACACGACAATGTTAAATGATATAACATGGCTTGAATGATGCATGTATTCTAAATACATTTTACAATACCTGAAAAGAAATTTTACAGCAATCGGAAAACATTATTCTTTTTCCTTCCTTTCATGGTGCTTCTCTTTTCTTTCATCCACTTCTACTTTGAGATTCATCTGATTCCATTCCACTTCTCGTTCCATTCCAAACCCTATCAAAGAGAAAACACATACCTTGCATTACGCATCAATGTTAAATGACATAACATGGCTTGAATGATGCAAGTATTGTTAATACATTTTACAATACCTGAAAAGAAATTTTTCTGCAATCGGATAACATTATTCTTTTTCCTTCCTTTCATGGTGCATCTCTTTTCTTTCATCCACTTCTATTTCGAGATTCATCTGATTCCATTCCACTTCTCGTTCCATTCCAAACCCTATCAAAGAGAAAACACATACCTTGCATTACACATCAATGTTAAATGACATAACATGGCTTGAATGATGCAAGTATTGTTAATACATTTTACAATACCTGAAAAGAAATTTTTCTGCAATCGGAAAACATTACTCTTTTTCCTTCCTTTCATGGTGCTTCTCTTTTCTTTCATCCACTTCTATTTCGAGATTCATCTGATTCCATTCTACTTCTCGTTCCATTCCAAACCCTTTCAAAGAGAAAACACATACCTTGCATTACACATCAATGTTAAAAGATATAACATGGCTTGAATGATGCAAGCATTGTAAATACATTTTACAATACCTGAAAAGAAATTTTGCTGCAATCGGAAATCATTATTCTTTTTCCTTCCTTTCAAGGTGCTTCTCTTTTCTTTCATCCTCTTCTATTTCGAGATTCATCTGATTCCATTCCACTTCTCGTTCAATTCCAAACCCTATCAAAGAGAAAACACATACCTTGCATTACACATCAATGTTAAATGATATAACATGGCTTGAATGATGCAAGTATTGTAAACACATTTTACAATTCCTTAAAAGAAATTTTGCTGCAATCGGACAACATTGCTCTTTTCCCTTCCTTTCAAGGTGTTTCTCTTTTCTTTCATCCTTTTCTATTTCGAGATTCCTCTCATTACATCTGATTCCATTCCACTTCTCGTTCCATTCCAAACCCTATCAAAGAGAAAACACATACCTTTCATTACACATCAATGTTAAATGATATAACATGGCTTGAATGATGCAAGTATTGTAAATACATTTTACTATACCCGAAAAGAAATTTTTCTGTTATCGGAAAACATTATTCTTTTTCCTTCCTTTCATGGTGCTTCTCTTTTCTTTCATCCACTTCTATTTCGAGATTCCTCTCATTACATCTGATTCCATTCCACTTCTCGTTCCGTTCCAAATCCTGTCAAAGAGAAAACACATACCTTGCATTACACATCAATGTTAAATGATATAACATGGCTTGAATGATGCAAGTATTGTAAATACATTTTACTATACCCGAAAAGAAATTTTTCTGTTATCGGAAAACATCATTCTTTTTCCTTCCTTTCATGGTGCTTCTCTTTTCTTTCATCCACTTCTATTTCGAGATTCCCTCTCATTACATCTGATTCCATTCCACTTCTCGTTCCATTCCAAATCCTGTCAAAGAGAAAAAACATACCTTGCATTACACAACAATGTTAAATGATATAACATGGCTTGAATGATGCATGTATTCTAAATACATTTTACTATACCTGAAAAGAAATTTTACAGCAATCGGAAAACATTATTCTTTTTCTATCCTTTCATGGTGCTTCTCTTTTCCTTCATCCACTTCTATTTCGAGATTCATCTGATTCCATTCCACTTTTCGTTCCATTCCAAACCCTAACAAAGAGAAAACACATACCTTGCATTACACATCAATGTTAAATGACATAACATGGCTTGAATAATGCAAGTATTGTTAATACATTTTACAATACCTTTAAAGAAATTTTTCTGCTATCGGAAAACATTATTCTTTTTCCTTCCTTTCATGGTGTTTCTCTTTTCTTTCATCCACTTCTATTTCGAGATTCATCTGATTCCATTCCACTTCTCGTTCCATTCCAAACCCTATAAAAGAGAAAACACATACCTTGCATTACACATCAATGTTAAAAGATATAACTTGGCTTGAATGATGCAAGCATTGTAAAAACATTTTACAATACCTGAAAAGAAATTTTGCTGCAATCGGAAATCATTATTCTTTCTCCTTCCTTTCATGGTTCTTCTCTTTTCTTTCATCCACTTCTATTTCGAGATTCATCTGATTCCATTCCACTTCTCGTTCCATTCCAAACCCTATCAAAGAGAAAACACATATCTTGCATTACACATCAATGTTAAATGACAAAACATGGCTTGAATGATGCAAGTATTGTAAATACATTTTACAATACCTGAAAAGAAATTTTTCTGCAATCAAAAAATATTATTCTTTTTGCTTCCTTTCATGGTGCTTCTCTTTTCTTTCATCCACTTCTATTTCGAGATTCATCTGATTCCATTCCACTTCTCGTTCCATTCCAAACCCTATCAAAGAGAAAACTCATACCTTGCATTACACATCAATGTTAAATGACATAACATGGCTTGAATGATGCAAGTATTGTTAATACATTTTACAATACCTGAAAAGAAATTTTTTTGCAATCGGAAAACATTATTCTTTTTCCTTCCTTTGATGGTGTTTCTCTTTTCTTTCATCCACTTCTATTTCGAGATTCCTCTCATTACATCTGATTCCATTCCACTTCTCGTTCCATTCCAAACCCTATCAAAGAGAAAACACATACCTTGCATTACACATCAATGTTAAATGACATAACATGGCTTGAATGATGCAAGTATTGTTAATACATTTTACAATACCAGAAAAGAAATTTAGCTGCTATCGGAAAATATTATTCTTTTTGCTTCCTTTCATGGTGCTTCTCTTTTCTTTCATCCACTTCTATTTCGATATTCATCTGATTCCATTCCACTTCTCGTTCCATTCCAAACCCTATCAAAGAGAAAACACATACCTTGCATTACACATCAATGTTAAAAGATATAACATGGCTTGAATGATGCAAGCATTGTAAATACATTTTACAATACCTGAAAATAAATTTTGCTACAATCGGAAATCATTATTCTTTTTCCTTCCTTTCATGGTGCTTCTCTTTTCTTTCATCCTCTTCTATTTCGAGATTCATCTGATTCCATTCCACTTCTCTTTCCATTCCAAACCCTATCAAAGAGAAAACACATACCTTGCATTACACATCAATGTTAAATGATATAACATGGCTTGAATGATGCAAGTATTGTAAACACATTTTACAATTCCTTAAAAGAAATTTTGCTGCAATCGGAAAACATTCCTCTTTTCCCTTCCTTTCATGGTGTTTCTCTTTTCTTTCATCCACTTCTATTTCGAGAATCCTTTCATTACATCTGATTCCATTCCACTTCTCGTTCCATTCCAAACCCTATCAAAGAGAAAACGCATACCTTTCATTACACATCAATGTTAAATGATATAACATGGCTTGAATGATGCAAGTATTATAAATACATTTTACTATACCCGAAAAGAAATTTTTCTGCTATCGGAAAACATCATTCTTTTTCCTTCCTTTCATGGTGCTTCTCTTTTCTTTCATCCACTTCTATTTCGAGATTCCTCTCATTACATCTGATTCCATTCCACTTCTCGTTCCATTCCAAATCCTGTCAAAGAGAAAACACATACCTTGCATTACACAACAATGTTAAATGATATAACATGGCTTGAATGATGCATGTATTCTAAATACATTTTACGATACCTGAAAAGAAATTTTACAGCAATCGGAAAACATTCTTCTTTACCCTTCCTTTCATGGTGTTTCTCTTTTCTTTCATCCACTTCTATTTCGAGATTCCTTTCATTACATCTGATTCCATTCCACTTCTCGTTCCATTCCAAACCCTATCAAAGATAAAACGCATACCTTTCATTACACATCAATGTTAAATGATATAACATGGCTTGAATGATGCAAGTATTATAAATACATTTTACTATTCCCGAAAAGAAATTTTTCTGCTATCGGAAAACATCATTCTTTTTCCTTCCTTTCATGGTGCTTCTCTTTTCTTTCATCCACTTCTATTTCGAGATTCCTCTCATTACATCTGATTCCATTCCACTTCTTGTTCCTTTCCAAATCCTGTCAAAGAGAAAACACATACCTTGCATTACACAACAATGTTAAATGATATAACATGGCTTGAATGATGCATGTATTCTAAATACATTTTACAATACCTGAAAAGAAATTTTACAGCAATCGGAAAACATTCTTCTTTACCCTTCCTTTCATGGTGTTTCTCTTTTCTTTCATCCACTTCTATTTCGAACTACCTCTCATTACATCTGATCCCATTCCACTTCTCGTTCCATTCCAAACCCTATCAAAGAGAAAACACGTTCCTTTCATTACACATCAATGTTAAATGATATAACATGGCTTGAATGATGCATGTATTCTAAATACATTTTACAATACCTGAAATAAAAATTCTGCTGCAATCAGAAAACATTCTTTTTTTTCCTTCCTTTCATGGTGTTTCTCTTTTCTTTCATCCACTTCTATTTCGAGTTTCCTCTTATTACAACTGATTCCATTCCACTTCTCGTTCCATTCCAAACCCTATCAAAGAGAATACACATACCTTGCATTTCACTTCAATGTTAAATGATATAACAAGGCTTGAATGATGCAAGTATGGTAAATACATTTTACAATACCTGAAAAGAAATGTTTCTGCAATCGGAAAACATTACTCTTTTTCCTTCCTTTGATGGTGCTTCTCTTTTCTTTCATCCACTTCTATTTCGATATTCATCTGATTCCATTCCACTTCTCGTTCCATTCCAAACCCTATCAAAGAGAAAACACATACCTTGCATTACACATGAATGATAAAAGATATAACATGGCTTGCATGATGCAAGTATTGTAAATACATTTTACAATACCTGAAAAGAAATTTTGCTGCAAGCGGAAATCATTATTCTTTTTCCTTCCTTTCATGGCGCTTCTCTCTTCTTTCATCCTCTTCTATTTCGAGATTCATCTGATTCCATTCTACTCCTCGTTCCATTCCAAACCCTATCAAAGAGAATACACATACCTTGCATTACACATGAATGATAAAAGATATAACATGGCTTGCATGATGCAAGTATTGTAAATACATTTTACTATACCCGAAAGGAAATTTTTCTGCTATCGGAAAACATTATTCTTTTTCCTTCCCTTCATGGTGTTTCTCTTTTCTTTCATCCACTTCTATTTCGAGATTCCTCTCATTACATCTGATTCCATTCCACTTCTCGTTCCTTTCTAAATCCTGACATAGAGAAAACACATACCTTGCATTACATAGCAATGTTAAATGATATAACATGGCTTGAATGATGCATTTATTCTAAATACATTTTACAATACCTGAAAAGAAATTTTTCAGCAATCGGAAAACTTTCTTCTTTTCCCTTCCTTTTATGGTGTTTCTCTTTTCTTTCATCCACTTCTATTTCGAGATTCCTCTCATTACATCTGATTCCATTCCACTTCTCGTTCCATTCCGAACCCTATCAAAGAGAAAACACATACCTTGCATTGCACATTAAAGTTAAATGATATAACATGGCTTGAATGATGCAAGTATTGTAAATACATTTTACAATACCTGAAAAGAAATTTTTCAGCAATCGGAAAACTTTCTTCTTTTCCCTTCCTTTCATGGTGTTTCTCTATTCTTTCATCCACTTCTATTTCGAGATTCCTCTCATTACATCTGATTCCATTCCACTTCTCGTTCCATTCCAATCCCTACCAAAGAGAAAACACAAACCTTGCATTACACATCAAAGTTAAATGATATAACATGTCTTGAATGATGCAAGTATTGTAAATTCATTTTACAATACCTGAAAAGAAATTTTTCAGCAATCGGAAAACTTTCTTCTCTTCCCTTCCTTTCATGGTGTTTCTCTTTTCTTTCATCACCTTCTATTTCGAGATTCCTCTCATTACATCTGATTCCATTCCACTTCTCGTTCCATTCCGAACCCTATTAAAGAGAAAACACATACCGTGCATTACACATCAAAGTTAAATGATATAACATGGCTTGAATGATGCAAGTATTGTAAATACATTTTACAATACCTGAAAAGAAATTTTACAGCAATCGGAAAACTTTCTTCTCTTCCATTACTTTCATGGTGTTTCTCTTTTCTTTCATCCACTTCCATTTCGAGATTCCTCTCATTACATCTGATTCCATTCCACTTCTCGTTCCATTCCGAATCCTATCAAAGAGAAAACACATACCTTGCATTACACATCAAAGTTAAATGATATAACATGGCTTGAATGATGCAAGTATTGTAAATACATTTTGCAATACCTGAAAAGAAATTTTTCAGCAATCGGAAAATTTTTCTTCTTTTCCCTTCTTTTCATGTTGTTTCTCTTTTCTTTCATCCACTCCTATTTCGAGATTCCTCTCATTACATCTGATTCCATTCCACTTCTCGTTCCATTCCAATCCCTATCAAAGAGAAAACACATACCTTGCATTACACATCAAAGTTAAATGATATAACATGGCTTGAATGATGCAAGTATTGTAAATACATTTTACAATACCTGAAAAGAAATTTTTCAGCAATCGGAAAACTTTCTTCTTTTCCCTTCCTTTCATGGTGTTTCTCTTTTCTTTCATCCACTCCTATTTCGAGATTCCTCTCATTACATCTGATTCCATTCCACTTCTCGTTCCATTCCGAACCCTATCAAAGAGAAAACACATACCTTGCATTACAGATCAAAGTTAAATGATATAACATGGCTTGAATGATGCGAGTATTGTAAATACATTTTACAATACCTGAAAAGAAATTTTTCAGCAATCGGAAAACTTTCTTCTTTTCCCTTCCTTTCATGGTGTTTCTCTTTTCTTTCATCCACTCCTATTTCGAGATTCCTCTCATTACATCTGATTCCATTCCACTTCTCGTTCCATTCCAATCCCTATCAAAGAGAAAACACATACCTTGCATTACACATCAAAGTTAAATGATATAACATGGCTTGAATGATGCAAGTATTGTAAATACATTTTACAATACCTGAAAAGAAATTTTTCAGCAATCGGAAAACTTTCTTCTTTTCCCTTCTTTTCATGTTGTTTCTCTTTTCTTTCATCCACTCCTATTTCGAGATTCCTCTCATTACATCTGATTCCATTCCACTTCTCGTTCCATTCCGAACCCTATCAAAGAGAAAACACATACCTTGCATTACAGATCAAAGTTAAATGATATAACATGGCTTGAATGATGCGAGTATTGTAAATACATTTTACAATACCTGAAAAGAAACTTTTCAGCAATCGGAAAACTTTCTTCCTTTCTCTTCATTTCATGGTGTTTCTCTTTTCTTTCATCCACTTCTATTTCGAGATTCCTCTCATTACATCTGATTCCATTCCACTTCTCGTTCCATTCCGAATCCTATCTAAGAGAAAACACATACCTTGCATTACACATCAAAGTTAAATGATATAACATGGCTTGAATGATGCAAGTATTGAAAATACATTTTACAATACCTGAAAAGAAATTTTTCTGCAATCGGAAAACTTTCTTAATTTCTCTTCATTTCATGGTGTTTCTCTTTTCTTTCTTCCACTTCTATTACGAGTTTCCTCTTATTACAACTGATTCCATTCCACTTCTCGTTCCATTCCAAACCCTATCAAAGAGAATACACATACCTTGCATTTCACTTCAATGTTAAATGATATAACAAGGCTTGAATGATGCAAGTATGGTAAATACATTTTTTCAATACCTGAAAAGAAATTTTTCTGCAATCGGAAAACATTATTCTTTTTCCTTCATTTCATGGTGTTTCTCTTTTCTTTCATCCACTTCCATTTCGAAATTCCTCTCAGTACATCTGATTCCATTCCACTTCTCGTTCCATTCCAAACCTTATCAAAGAGAAAACACATACCTTGCATTACACATCAATTTTAAATGATATAACATGGCTGAAATGATGCAAGTATTGTAAATACATTTTACAATACCTGAAAAGAAATGTTTCTGCAATCGGAAAACATTACTCTTTTTCCTTCCTTTCATGGTGCTTCTCTTTTCTTTCATCCACTTCTATTTCGATATTCATCTGATTCCATTCCACTTCTCGCTCCATTCCAAACCCTATCAAAGAGAAAACACATACCTTGCATTACACATGAATGATAAAAGATATAACATGGCTTGCATGATGCAAGTATTGTAAATACATTTTACAATACCTGAAAAGAAATTTTACTGCAAACGGAAGTCATTATTCTTTTTCCTTCCTTTCATGGCGCTTCTCTTTTCTTTCATCCTCTTCTATTTCGAGATTCATCTGATTCCATTCCACTTCTCATTCCATTCCAATCCCTATCAAAGAGAAAACACATACCTTTCATTACACATCAATGTTAAATGATATAACATGGGTTGAATGATGCAAGTCTTGTAAATACATTTTACTATACCCGAAAGGAAATTTTTCTGCTATCGGAAAACATTATTCTTTTTCCTTCCCTTCATGGTGTTTCTCTTTTCTTTCATCCACTTCTATTTAGAGATTCCTCTCATTACATCTGATTCCATTCCACTTCTCGTTCCTTTCTAAATCCTGACATAGAGAAAACACATACCTTGCATTACATAGCAATGTTAAATGATATAACATGGCTTGAATGATGCAAGTATTGTAAATACATTTTACAATACCTGAAAAGAAATTTTTCAGCAATCGGAAAACTTTCTTCTTTTCCCTTCCTTTCATGGTGTTTCTCTTTTCTTTCATCCACTTCTATTTCGAGATTCCACTCATTACATCTGATTCCATTCCACTTCTCGTTCCATTCCGAACCCTATCAAAGAGAAAACACATACCTTGCATTACACATCAAAGTTAAATGATATAACATGGCTTGAATGATGCAAGTATTGTAAATACATTTTACAATACCTGAAAAGAAATTTTTCAGCAATCGGAAAACTTTCTTCTCTTCCCTTCCTTTCATGGTGTTTCTCTTTTCTTTCATCACCTTCTATTTCGAGATTCCTCTCATTACATCTGATTCCATTCCACTTCTCGTTCCATTCCGAACCCTATTAAAGAGAAAACACATACCGTGCATTACACATCAAAGTTAAATGATATAACATGGCTTGAATGATGCAAGTATTGTAAATACATTTTACAATACCTGAAAAGAAATTTTACAGCAATCGGAAAACTTTCTTCTCTTCCATTACTTTCATGGTGTTTTTCTTTTCTTTCATCCACTTCCATTTCGAGATTCCTCTCATTACATCTGATTCCATTCCACTTCTCGTTCCATTCCGAATCCTATCAAAGAGAAAACACATACCTTGCATTACACATCAAAGTTAAATGATATAACATGGCTTGAATGATGCAAGTATTGTAAATACATTTTACAATACCTGAAAAGAAATTTTTCAGCAATCGGAAAATTTTTCTTCTTTTCCCTTCTTTTCATGTTGTTTCTCCTTTCTTTCATCCACTCCTATTTCGAGATTATTCTCATTACATCTGATTCCATTCCACTTCTCGTTCCATTCCAATCCCTATCAAAGAGAAAACACATACCTTGCATTACACATCAAAGTTAAATGATATAACATGGCTTGAATGATGCAAGTATTGTAAATACATTTTACAATACCTGAAAAGAAATTTTTCAGCAATCGGAAAACTTTCTTCTTTCCCCTTCCTTTCATGGTGTTTCTCTTTTCTTTCATCCTCTTCTATTTCGAGATTCCTCTCATTACATCTGATTCCATTCCACTTCTCGTTCCATTCCAATCCCTATCAAAGAGAAAGCACATACCTTGCATTACACATCAAAGTTAAATGATATAACATGGCTTGAATGATGCAAGTATTGTAAATACATTTTACAATACCTGAAAAGAAATTTTTCAGCAATCGGAAAACTTTCTTCTTTTCCCTTCCTTTCATGGTGTTTCTCTTTTCTTTCATCCACTTCTATTTCGAGATTCCACTCATTACATCTGATTCCATTCCACTTCTCGTTCCATTCCGAACCCTATCAAAGAGAAAACACATACCTTGCATTACAGATCAAAGTTAAATGATATAACATGGCTTGAATGAAGCGAGTATTGTAAATACATTTTACAATACCTGAAAAGAAATTTTTCAGCAATCGGAAAACTTTCTTCCTTTCTCTTCATTTCATGGTGTTTCTCTTTTCTTTCATCCACTTCTATTTCGAGATTCCTCTCATTACATCTGATTCCATTCCACTTCTCGTTCCATTCCGAATCCTATCTAAGAGAAAACACATACCTTGCATTACACATCAAAGTTAAATGATATAACATGGCTTGAATGATGCAAGTATTGAAAATACATTTTACAATACCTGAAAAGAAATTTTTCAGCAATCGGAAAACTTTCTTCTTTTCCCTTCTTTTCATGTTGTTTCTCTTTTCTTTCATCCACTCATATTTCGAGATTCCTCTCATTACATCTGATTCCATTCCACTTCTCGTTCCATTCCAAACCTTATCAAAGAGAAAACACACACCTTGCATTACACATCAATGTTAAATGATATAACATGGCTAAAATGATGCAAGTATTGTAAATACATTTTACAATACCTGAAAAGAAATGTTTCTGCAATCGGAAAACATTACTCTTTTTCCTTCCTTTCATGGTGCTTCTCTTTTCTTTCATCCACTTCTATTTCGATATTCATCTGATTCCATTCCACTTCTCGTTCCATTCCAAACCCTATCAAAGAGAAAACACATACCTTGCATTACACATGAATGATAAAAGATATAACATGGCTTGCATGATGCAAGTATTGTAAATACATTTTACAATACCTGAAAAGAAATTTTGCTGCAAACGGAAATCATTATTCTTTTTCCTTCCTTTCATGGCGCTTTTCTTTTCTTTCATCCTCTTCTATTTCGAGATTCATCTGATTCCATTCCACTTCTCGTTCCATTCCAATCCCTATCAAAGAGAAAACACATACCTTTCATTACACATCAATGTTAAATGATATAACATGGGTTGAATGATGCAAGTCTTGTAAATACATTTTACTATACCCGAAAGGAAATTTTTCTGCTATCGGAAAACATTATTCTTTTTCCTTCCCTTCATGGTGTTTCTCTTTTCTTTCATCCACTTCTATTTCGAGATTCCTCTCATTACATCTGATTCCACTCCACTTCTCGTTCCTTTCTAAATCCTGACATAGAGAAAACACATACCTTGCATTACATAGCAATGTTAAATGATATAACATGGCTTGAATGATGCATTTATTCTAAATACATTTTACAATACCTGAAAAGAAATTTTTCAGCAATCGGAAAACTTTCATCTTTTCCCTTCCTTTTATGGTGTTTCTCTTTTCTTTCATCCACTTCTATTTCGAGATTCCTCTCATTACATCTGATTCCATTCCACTTCTCGTTCCATTCCAATCCCTATCAAAGAGAAAACACATACATTGCATTACACATCAAAGTTAAATGATATAACATGGCTTGAATGATGCAAGTATTGTAAATACATTTTACAATACCTGAAAAGAAATTTTTCAGCAATCGGAAAACTTTCTTCTTCCCCCTTCCTTTCATGGTGTTTCTCTTTTCTTTCATCCTCTTCTATTTCGAGATTCCTCTCATTACATCTGATTCCATTCCACTTCTCGTTCCATTCCAATCCCTATCAAAGAGAAAGCACATACCTTGCATTACACATCAAAGTTAAATGATATAACATGGCTTGAATGATGCAAGTATAGTAAATACATTTTACAATACCTGAAAAGAAATTTTTCAGCAATCGGAAAACTTTCTTCTTTTCCCTTCCTTTCATGGTGTTTCTCTTTTCTTTCATCCACTTCTATTTCGAGATTCCACTCATTACATCTGATTCCATTCCACTTCTCGTTCCATTCCGAACCCTATCAAAGAGAAAACACATACCTTGCATTACTGATCAAAGTTAAATGATATAACATGGCTTGAATGATGCGAGTATTGTAAATACATTTTACAATACCTGAAAAGAAATTTTTCAGCAATCGGAAAACTTTCTTCCTTTCTCTTCATTTCATGGTGTTTCTCTTTTCTTTCATCCACTTCTATTTCGAGATTCCTCTCATTACATCTGATTCCATTCCACTTCTCGTTCCATTCCAATCCCTATCAAAGAGAAAGCACATACCTTGCATTACACATCAAAGTTAAATGATATAACATGGCTTGAATGATGCAAGTATTGTAAATACATTTTACAATACCTGAAAAGAAATTTTTCAGCAATCGGAAAACTTTCTTCTTTTCCCTTCCTTTCATGGTGTTTCTCTTTTCTTTCATCCACTTCTATTTCGAGATTCCACTCATTACATCTGATTCCATTCCACTTCTCGTTCCATTCCGAACCCTATCAAAGAGAAAACACATACCTTGCATTACAGATCAAAGTTAAATGATATAACATGGCTTGAATGATGCGAGTATTGTAAATACATTTTACAATACCTGAAAAGAAATTTTTCAGCTATCGGAAAACTTTCTTCCTTTCTCTTCATTTCATGGTGTTTCTCTTTTCTTTCATCCACTTCTATTTCGAGATTCCTCTCATTACATCTGATTCCATTCCACTTCTCGTTCCATTCCGTATCCTATCTAAGAGAAAACACATACCTTGCATTTCACATCAAAGTTAAATGATATAACATGGCTTGAATGATGCAAGTATTGTAAATACATTTTACAATACCTGAAAAGAAATTTTTGAGCAATCGGAAAAATTTCTTCTTTTCCCTTCCTTTCATGGTGTTTCTCTTTTCTTTCATCCACTTCTATTTCGAGATTCCTCTCATTACATCTGATTCCATTCCACTTCTCGTTCCATTCCGAACCCTATGTAAGAGAAAACACATACCTTGCATTACACATCAAAGTTAAATGATATAACATGGCTTGAACGATGCAAGTATTGTAAATACATTTTACAATACCTGAAAAGAAATTTTACAGCAATCGGAAAACTTTCTTCTTTTCCCTTCCTTTCATGGTGTTTCTCTTTTCTTTCATCCACTTCTAATTCGAGATTCTTCTTATTACATCTGATTCCATTCCACTTCTAGTTCCATTCCGAAACCTATCAAAGAGAAAACACATACCTTGCATTACGCATCAAAGTTAAATGATATAACATCGCTAGAATGATGCAAGTATTGTAAATACATTTTACAATACCTGAAAAGAAATTTTACAGCTATCGGAAAACCTTCTTCTTTTCCCTTCCTTTCATGGTGTTTCTCTTTTCTTTCATCCACTTCAATTTCGAGGATCCTCTCATTACATCTGATTCCATTCCACTTCTCTTTCCATTCCGAACCCTATCAAAGAGAAAACACATACCTTGCATTACACATCAAAGTTAAATGATATAACATGGCTTCAATGATGCAAGTATTGTAAATACATTTTACAATACCTGAAAAGAAATTTTACAGCAATCGGAAAACTTTCTTCTTTTCCCTTCCTTTCATGGTGGTTCTCTTTTCTTTCATCCACTGCTATTTCGAGATTCCTCTCATTACATCTGATTCCATTCCACTTCTCATTCCATTCCGAACCCTATCAAAGAGAAAACACATACCTTGCATTACACACCAAAGTTAAATAATATAACATGGCATGAATGATGCAAGTATTGTAAATACATTTTACAATACCTGAAAAGAAATTTTACAGCAATCGGAAAACTTTCTTCTTTTCCCTTCCTTTCATGGTGTTTCTCTTTTCTTTCATCCACTTCTATTTCGAGATTCTTCTCATTACATCTGATTCCATTCCTCTTCTCGTTCCATTCCGATCCCTATCAAAGAGAAAACACATACCTTGCATTATACATCAAAGTTAAATGATATAACATGGCTTGAATGATGCAAGTATTGTAAATACATTTTACAATACCTGAAAAGAAATTTTTCTGCAATCGGAAAACATTATTCTTTTTCCTTCCTTTCATGGTGCTTCTCTTTTCTTTCATCCACTTCTATTTCGAGATTCCTCTCATTACATCTGATTCCATTCCACTTCTCGTTCCATTCCGAACCCTATCAAAGAGAAAACACATACCTTGCATTACACACCAAAGTTAAATGATATATCATGGCATGAATGATGCAAGTATTGTAAATACATTTTACAATACCTGAAAAGAAATTTTACAGCAATCGGAAAACTTTCTTCTTTTCCCTTCCTTTCATGGTGTTTCTCTTTTCTTTCATCCACTTCTATTTCGAGATTCCTCTCATTACATCTGATTCCATTTCACTTCTCGTTCCATTCCGAACCCTATCAAAGAGAAAACACATACCTTGCATTACACACCAAAGTTAAATGATATAACATGGCATGAATGATGCAAGTATTGTAAATACATTTTACAATACCTGAAAAGAAATTTTACAGCAATCGGAAAACTTTCTTCTTTTCCCTTCCCTGCATGGTGTTTCTCTTTTCTTTCATCCACTTCTATTTCGAGATTCCTCTCATTACATCTGATTCCATTCCACTTCTCGTTCCAGTCCAATCCTTATCAAAGAGAAAACACATACCTTGTATTACACATCAAAGTTAAATGATATAACATGGCTTGAATGTTGCAAGTATTGTAAATACAATTTACAATACCTGAAAAGAAATTTTACAGCAGTCGGAAAACTTTCTTCTTTTCCCTTCCTTTCATGGTGTTTCTCTTTTCTTTCATCCACTTCTATTTCGAGATTCCTCTCATTACATCTGATTCCATTCCACTTCTCGTTCCAGTCCAATCCTTATCAAAGAGAAAACGCATACCTTGCATTACACATCAAAGTTAAATAATATAACATGGCTTGAATGATGCAAGTATCGTAAATACATTTTACAATACCTGAAAAGAAATTTTACAGCAATCGGCAAACTTTCTTCTTTACCCTTCCTTTCATGGTGTTTCTCTTTTCTTTTATCCACTTCTAATGAGATTCTTCTTATTACATCTGATTCCATTCCAATTCTCGTTCCATTCCGAACCTTATCAAAGAGAAAACACATACCTTGCATTACACACCAAAGTTAAATGATATAACATGGCTTGAATGATGCAAGTATAGTAAATACATTTTACATTACCTGAAAAGAAATTTTTCAGCAATCGGAAAACTTTCTTCTTTTCCCTTCCCTGCATGGTGTTTCTCTTTTCTTTCATCCACTTCTATTTCGAGATTCCTCGCATTACATCTGATTCCATTCCTCTTCTCGTTCCAGTCCAATCCCTATCAAAGAGAAAACACATACCTTGCATTACACATCAAAGTTAAATGATATAACATGGCTTGAATGATGCAAGAATTATAAATACATTTTACAATACCTGAAAAGAAATTTTACAGCAATCGGCAAACTTTCTTCTTTACCCTTCCTTTCATGGTGGTTCTCTTTTCTTTCATCCACTGCTATTTCGAGATTCCTCTCATTACATCTGATTCCATTCCACTTCTCGTTCCATTCCGAACCCTATCAAAGAGAAAACACATACCTTGCATTACACACCAAAGTTAAATGATATAACATGGCATGAATGATGCAAGTATTGTAAATACATTTTACAATACCTGAAAAGAAATTTTACAGCAATCGGAAAACTTTCTTCTTTTCCCTTCCTTTCATGGTGTTTCTCTTTTCTTTCATCCACTTCTATTTCGAGATTCTTCTCATTACATCTGATTCCATTCCTCTTCTCGTTCCATTCCGAACCCTATCAAAGAGAAAACACATACCTTGCATTATACATCAAAGTTAAATGATATAACATGGCTTGAATGATGCAAGTATTGTAAATACATTTTACAATACCTGAAAAGAAATTTTTCTGCAATCGGAAAACATTATTCTTTTTCCTTCCTTTCATGGTGCTTCTCTTTTCTTTCATCCACTTCTATTTCGAGATTCCTCTCATTACATCTGATTCCATTCCACTTCTCGTTCCATTCCGAACCCTATCAAAGAGAAAACACATACCTTGCATTACACACCAAAGTTAAATGATATATCATGGCATGAATGATGCAAGTATTGTAAATACATTTTACAATACCTGAAAAGAAATTTTACAGCAATCGGAAAACTTTCTTCTTTTCCCTTCCTTTCATGGTGTTTCTCTTTTCTTTCATCCACTTCTATTTCGAGATTCCTCTCATTACATCTGATTCCATTCCACTTCTAGTTCCATTCCGAACCCTATCAAAGAGAAAACACATACCTTGCATTACACACCAAAGTTAAATAATATAACATGGCATGAATGATGCAAGTATTGTAAATACATTTTACAATACCTGAAAAGAAATTTTACAGCAATCGGAAAACTTTCTTCTTTTCCCTTCCCTGCATGGTGTTTCTCTTTTCTTTCATCCACTTCTATTTCGAGATTCCTCTCATTACATCTGATTCCCTTCCACTTCTCGTTCCATTCCGTACCCTATCAAAGAGAAATCACATACCTTGCAAAACACATCAAAGTTAAATGATATAACATCGCTAGAATGATGCAAGTATTGTAAATTCATTTTACAATACCTGAAAAGAAATTTTACAGCAATCGGAAAACCTTCTTCTTTTCCCTTCCTTTCATGGAGTTTCTCTTTTCTTTCATCCACTTCTATTTCGAGATTCCTCGCATTACATCTGATTCCATTCCACTTCTCGTTCCAGTCCAATCCTTATCAAAGAGAAAACACATACCTTGTATTACACATCAAAGTTAAATGATATAACATGGCTTGAATGATGCAAGTATCGTAAATACATTTTACAATACCTGAAAAGAAATTTTACAGCAATCGGCAAACTTTCTTCTTTACCCTTCCTTTCATGGTGTTTCTCTTTTCTTTTATCCACTTCTAATGAGATTCTTCTTATTACATCTGATTCCATTCCAATTCTCGTTCCATTCCGAACCCTATAAAAGAGAAAACACATACCTTGCATTACACACCAAAGTTAAATGATATAACATGGCTTGAATGATGCAAGTATAGTAAATACATTTTACAATACCTGAAAAGAAATTTTTCAGCAATCGGCAAACTTTCTTCTTTACCCTTCCTTTCATGGTGTTTCTCTTTCTTTCATCCACTTCTATTAAGAGATTCCTCTCATTACATCTGATTCCATTCCACTTCTCGTTCCATTCTAAACCCTATCAAAGAGAAAACACATACCTTGCATTACGCATCAAAGTTAAATGATATAACATCGCTAGAATGATGCAAGTATTGTAAATACATTTTACAATACCTGAAAAGAAATTTTACAGCAATCGGAAAACCTTCTTCTTTTCCCTTCCTTTCATGGTGTTTCTCTTTTCTTTCATCCACTTCAATTTCGAGGATCCTCTCATTACATCTGATTCCATTCCACTTCTCTTTCCATTCCGAACCCTATCAAAGAGAAAACACATACCTTGCATTACACATCAAAGTTAAATGATATAACATGGCTTCAATGATGCAAGTATTGTAAATACATTTTACAATACCTGAAAAGAAATTTTACAGCAATCGGAAAACTTTCTTCTTTTCCCTTCCTTTCATGGTGGTTCTCTTTTCTTTCATCCACTGCTATTTCGAGATTCCTCTCATTACATCTGATTCCATTCCACTTCTCGTTACATTCCGAACCCTATCAAAGAGAAAACACATACCTTGCATTACACACCAAAGTTAAATGATATAACATGGCATGAATGATGCAAGTATTGTAAATACATTTTACAATACCTGAAAAGAAATTTTACAGCAATCGGAAAACTTTCTTCTTTTCCCTTCCCTGCATGGTGTTTCTCTTTTCTTTCATCCACTTCTATTTCGAGATTCCTCTCATTACATCTGATTCCCATCCACTTCTCGTTCCATTCCGAACCCTATCAAAGAGAAATCACATACCTTGCAAAACACATCAAAGTTAAATGATATAACATCGCTAGAATGATGCAAGTATTGTAAATTCATTTTACAATACCTGAAAAGAAATTTTACAGCAATCGGAAAACCTTCTCCTTTTCCCTTCCTTTCATGGAGTTTCTCTTTTCTTTCATCCACTTCTATTTCGAGATTCCTCGCATTACATCTGATTCCATTCCACTTCTCGTTCCAGTCCAATCCTTATCAAAGAGAAAACACATACCTTGTATTACACATCAAAGTTAAATGATATAACATGGCTTGAATGATGCAAGTATTGTAAATACATTTTACAATACCTGAAAAGAAATTTTACAGCAGTCGGAAAACTTTCTTCTTTTCCCTTCCTTTCATGGTGTTTCTCTTTTCTTTCATCCACTTCTATTTCGAGATTCCTCGCATTACATCTGATTCTATTCCACTTCTCGTTCCAGTCCAATCCTTATCAAAGAGAAAACACATACCTTGTATTACACATCAAAGTTAAATGATATAACATGGCTTGAATGATGCAAGTATAGTAAATACATTTTACATTAACTGAAAAGAAATTTTTCAGCAATCGGAAAACTTTCTTCTTTTCCCTTCCCTGCATGGAGTTTCTCTTTTCTTTCATCCACTTCTATTTCGAGATTCCTCGCATTACATCTGATTCCATTCCTCTTCTCGTTCCAGTCCAATCCCTATCAAAGAGAAAACACATACCTTGCATTACACATCAAAGTTAAATGATATAACATGGCTTGAATGATGCAAGAATTATAAATACATTTTACAATACCTGAAAAGAAATTTTACAGCAATCGGCAAACTTTCTTCTTTACCCTTCCTTTCATGGTGTTTCTCTTTTCTTTCATCCACTTCTATTAAGAGATTCCTCTCATTACATCTGATTCCATTCCACTTCTCGTTCCATTCCGAACCCTATCTAAGAGAAAACACATACCTTACATTACACATCAAAGTTAAATGATATAACATGGCTTGAATGATGCAATAATTGTAAATACATTTTACAATACCTGAAAAGAAATTTTACAGCAATTGTAAAGCTATCTTCTTTTCCCTTCCTTTCATGGTGTTTCTCTTTTCTTTCATCCACTTCTATTTCGAGATTCTTCTCATTACATCTGATTCCATTCCACTTCTCGTTCCATTCCAAACCCTGTCAAAGAGAAAACACATACCTTGCATTACACATCAATGTTAAATGATATAACATGGCTTGAATGATGCAAGTATTATAAATACATTTTACAATACCTGAAATAAAATTTTGCTGCAATCGAAAAACATTCTTCTTTTCCCTTCCTTTCATGGTGTTCCTCTTTTCTTTCATCCACTTCGATTAAGAGATTCCTCTCATTACATCTGATTCCATTCCACTTCTCGTTCCATTCCGAACCCTATCAAAGAGAACACACATACCTTACCTTGCATTACTCATCAAAGTTAAATGATATAACATGGCTTGAATGATGCAAGTATTGTAAATACATTTTACAATACCTGAAAAGAAATTTTTCTGCAATCGGAAAACATTATTCTTTTTTCTTCCTTTCATGGTGCTTCTCTTTTCTTTCATCCACTTCTATTTCGAGATTCCTCTAATTACATCTGATTCCATTCCACTTCTCGTTCCATTCCGAACCCTATCAAAGAGAAAACACATACCTTGCATTACACACCAAAGTTAAATGATATAACATGGCATGAATGATGCAAGTATTGTAAATACATTTTACAATACCTGAAAAGAAATTTTACAGCAATCGGAAAACTTTCTTCTTTTCCCTTCCCTGCATGGTGTTTCTCTTTTCTTTCATCCACTTCTATTTCGAGATTCCTCTCATTACATCTGATTCCCTTCCACTTCTCGTTCCATTCCGAACCCTATCAAAGAGAAATCACATACCTTGCAAAACACATCAAAGTTAAATGATATAACATCGCTAGAATGATGCAAGTATTGTAAATTCATTTTACAATACCTGAAAAGAAATTTTACAGCAATCGGAAAACCTTCTTCTTTTCCCTTCCTTTCATGGAGTTTCTCTCTTCTTTCATCCACTTCTATTTCGAGATTCCTCGCATTACATCTGATTCCATTCCACTTCTCGTTCCAGTCCAATCCTTATCAAAGAGAAAACACATACCTTGTATTACACATCAAAGTTAAATGATATAACATGGCTTGAATGATGCAAGTATTGTAAATACATTTTACAATACCTGAAAAGAAATTTTACAGCAGTCGGAAAACTTTCTTCTTTTTCCTTCCTTTCATGGTGTTTCTCTTTTCTTTCATCCACTTCTATTTCGAGATTCCTCGCATTAAGTCTGATTCCATTCCACTTCTCGTTCCAGTCCAATCCTTATCAAAGAGAAAACACATACCTTGTATTACACATCAAAGTTAAATGATATAACATGGCTTGAATGATGCAAGTATAGTAAATACATTTTACATTACCTGAAAAGAAATTTTTCAGCAATCGGAAAACTTTCTTCTTTTCCCTTCCCTGCATGGTGTTTCTCTTTTCTTTCATCCACTTCTATTTCGAGATTCCTCGCATTACATCTGATTCCATTCCTCTTCTCGTTCCAGTCCAATCCCTATCAAAGAGAAAACACATACCTTGCATTACACATCAAAGTTAAATGATATAACATGGCTTGAATGATGCAAGAATTATAAATACATTTTACAATACCTGAAAAGAAATTTTACAGCAATCGGCAAACTTTCTTCTTTACCCTTCCTTTCATGGTGTTTCTCTTTTCTTTCATCCACTTCTATTAAGAGATTCCTCTCATTACATCTGATTCCATTCCACTTCTCGTTCCATTCCGAACCCTATCTAAGAGAAAACACATACCTTACATTACACATCAAAGTTAAATGATATAACATGGCTTGAATGATGCAATAATTGTAAATACATTTTACAATACCTGAAAAGAAATTTTACAGCAATTGGAAAGCTATCTTCTTTTCCCTTCCTTTCATGGTGTTTCTCTTTTCTTTCATCCACTTCTATTTCGAGATTCTTCTCATTACATCTGATTCCATTCCACTTCCCGTTCCATTCCAAACCCTGTCAAAGAGAAAACACATACCTTGCATTACACATCAATGTTAAATGATATAACATGGCTTGAATGATGCAAGTATTATAAATACATTTTACAATACCTGAAATAAAATTTTGCTGCAATCGAAAAACATTCTTCTTTTCCCTTCCTTTCATGGTGTTCCTCTTTTCTTTCATCCACTTCGATTAAGAGATTCCTCTCATTACATCTGATTCCATTCCACTTCTCGTTCCATTCCGAACCCTATCAAAGAGAAAACACATACCTTACCTTGCATTACTCATCAAAGTTAAATGATATAACATGGCTTGAATGATGCAAGTATTGTAAATACATTTTACAATACCTGAAATAAAATTTTGCTGCAATCGAAAAACGTTCTTCTTTTCCCTTCCTTTTATGGTGTTTCTCTTTTCTTTCATCCACTACTAATTCGAGATTCCTCGCATTACATCTGATTCCATTCCACTTCTCGTTCCAGTCCAATCCCTATCAAAGAGTAAACACATACCTTGCATTACACATCAAAGTTAAATGATATAACATGGCTTGAATGATGCAAGTATTGTAAATACATTTTACAATACCTGAAAAGAAATTTTACAGCAGTCGGAAAACTTTCTTCTTTTCCCTTCCTTTCATGGTGTTTCTCTTTTCTTTCATCCACTTCTATTTTGAGATTCCTCTCATTACATCTGATTCCTTTCAACTTCTCGTTCCATTCCGATCCCTATCAAAGAGAAATCACATACCTTGCAAAACACATCAAAGTTAAATGATATAACATGGCTTGAATGATGCAAGTATTGTAAATACATTTTACAATACCTGAAAAGAAATTTTACAGCAATCGGAAAGCTTTCTTCTTTTCCCTTCCTTTCATGGTGTTTCTCTTTTTTTTCATCCACTTCTATTTCGAGATTCCTCTCATTACATCTGATTCCATTCCACTTCTCGTTCCATTCCAAACCCTATCAAAGAGAAAAAACATACCTTGCACTACACACCAAAGTTAAATGATATAACATGGCTTGAATGATGCAAGTATTGTAAATCCATTTTACAATACCTGAAATAAAATTTTGCTGCAATCGAAAAACATTCTTCTTTCCCTTCCTTTCATATAGTTACTCTTTTCTTTCATTCACTTCTATTTCGAGATTCCTCTCATTACATCTGATTCCATTCCACTTCTCGTTCCATTCCGAACCCTATCAAAGAGAAAATACATACCTTGCACTACACATCAAAGTTAAATGATATAACATGGCTTGAATGATGCAAGTATTGTAAATACATTTTCCAATACCTGAAAAGAAATTTTACAGCAGTCGGAAAACTTTCTTCTTTTCCCTTCCTTTCATGGTGTTTCTCTTTTCTTTCATCCACTTCTATTTCGAGATTCCTCTCATTACATCTGATTCCATTCCAATTCTCGTTCCATTCCGAACCCTATCAAAGAGAAAACACATACCTTGCATTACACACCAAAGTTAAATGATATAACATGGCTTGAATGATGCAAGTATAGTAAATACATTTTACATTACCTGAAAAGAAATTTTACAGCAATCGGAAAACTTTCTTCTTTTCCCTTCCCTGCATGGTGTTTCTCTTTTCTTTCATCCACTTCTATTTCGAGATTCCTCTCATTACATCTGATTCCATTCCTCTTCTCGTTCCATTGCGAACCCTATCAAAGAGAAAACACATACCTTGCGTTACACATCAAAGTTAAATGATATAACATGGCTTGAATGATGCAATAATTGTAAATACATTTTACAATACCTGAAAAGAAATTTTACAGCAATTGGAAAGCTTTCTTCTTTTCCCTACCTTTCATGGTGTTTCTCTTTTCTTTCATCCACTTCTATTTCGAGATTCCTCTCATTACATCTGATTCCATTCCACTTCTCGTTCCATTCCAAACCCTATCAAAGAGAAAACACATACCTTGCATTACACATCAATGTTAAATGATATAACATGGCTTGAATGATGCAAGTATTGTAAATACATTTTACAATACCTGAAATAAAATTTTGCTGCAATCGAAAAACATTCTTCTTTTCCCTTCCTTTCATGGTGTTTCTCTTTTCTTTCATCCACTTCTATTAAGAGATTCCTCTCATTACATCTGATTCCACACCACTTCTCGTTCCATTCCGAACCCTATCAAAGAGAAAACAAATACCTTGCATTACACACCAAAGTTAAATGATATAACATGGCTTGAATGAGGCAAGTATTGTAAATACATTTTACAATACCTGAAAAGAAATTTTACAGCAATCGGAAAGCTTTCTTCTTTTCCCTTCCTTTCATGGTGTTTCTCTTTTCTTTCATCCACTTCTATTAAGAGATTCCTCTCATTACATCTGATTCCATTCCACGTCTCGTTCCATTCCGAACCCTATCAAAGAGAAAATACATACCTTGCATTACACACCAAAGTTAAATGATATAACATGGCTTGAATAATGCAAGTATTGTAAATACATTTTGAAATACCTGAAAAGAAATTTTACAACAATCGGAAAACTTTCTTCTTTTCCCTTCCTTTCATGATGTTTCTCTTTTCTTTCATCCACTTCTATTTCGAGATTCCTCTCATTACATCTGATTCCATTCCACTTCTCGTTCCATTCCGAACCCTATCAAAGAGAAAACACATTCCTTGCATTACACACCAAAATTAAATGATATAACATGGCTTGAATGATGCAAGTATTGTAAATACATTTTACAATACCTGAAAAGATATTTTACAGCAATCGGAAAACTTTCTTCTTTTTCCTTCCTTTCATATCGTTACTCTTTTCTTTCATTCACTTCTATTTCGAGATTCCTCTCATTACATCTGATTTCATTCCACTTCTCGTTCCATTCCAAACCCTATCAAAGAGAAAACACATACCTTGCATTACACATCAAAGTTAAATGATATAACATGGCTTGAATGAGGCAAGTATTGGAAATACATTTTACAATACCTGAAAAGAAATTTTACAGCAATCGGATAACTTTCTTCTTTTCCCTTCCTTTCATGGTGTTTCTCTTTTCTTTCATCCACTTCTATTTAGAGATTCCTCTCATTACATCTGATTACATTCCACTTCTCGTTCCATTCCAAACCCTATCAAAGAGAAAACACAGACCTTGCATTACACATCCAAGTTAAATGATATAACATGGCTTCAATGATGCAAGTATTGTAAATACATTTTACAATACCTGAAAAGATATTTTACAGCAATCGGAAAACTTTCTTCTTTTCCCTTCCTTTTATGGTGTTTCTCTTTTCTTTCATCCACTTCTATTAAGGGATTCCTCTCATTTCATCTGGTTCCATTCCACTTCTCGTTTCATTCCGAACCCTATCAAAGAGAAAACACATACCTTGCAATACACACCAAAGTTAAATGATATAACATGGCTTGAATGATGCAAGTATTGTAAATACATTTTACAATACCTGAAAAGAAATTTTACAGCAATCGGAAAACCTTCTTTTCCCTTCCTTTCATGGTGTTTCTCTTTTCTTTCATCCACTTCTATTTCGAGATTCCTTTCATTACATCTGATTCCATTCCACTTCTCGTTCCTTTCCAAACCCTATCAAAGAGAAAACACATACCTTGCATTACACATCAAAGTTAAATGATATAACATGGCTTGAATGATGCAAGTATTGTAAATACGTTTTGCAATACCTGAAAAGAAATTTTAAAGCAATCGGAAAACTTTCTTCTTTTCCCTTCCTTTCGTGGTGTTTCTCTTTTCTTTCATCCACTTCTATTTCGAGATTCCTCTCATTACATCTGATTCCATTCCACTTCTCGTTCCATTCCGAACCCTATCAAAGAGAAAACACATACCTTGCATTACACACCAAAGTTAAATGATATAACATGGCTTGAATGAGGCAAGTATTGTAAATACATTTTACAATACCTGAATAGAAATTTTACAGCAATCGGATAACTTTCTTCTTTTCCCTTCCTTTCATGGTGTTTCTCTTTTCTTTCATCCACTTCTATTTCGAGATTCCTGTCATTACATCTGATTCCATTCCACTTCTCGTTCCATTCCAAACCCTATCAAAGAGAAAACACATACCTTGCATTACACATCACTGTTAAATGATATAACATGGCTTGAATGATGCAAGCATTGTAAATCCATTTTACAATACCTGAAATAAAATTTTGTTGCAATCGGAAAACTTTCTTCTTTTTCCTTCCTTTCATGGTGTTTCTCTTTCCTTTCATCCACTTCTATTAAGGGATTCCTCTTATTACATCTGGTTCCATTCCACTTCTCGTTTCATTCCGAACCCTATCAAAGAGAAAACACATACCTTGCATTACACATCAATGTTAAAATATATAACAAGGCTTGAATGATGCAAGTATTGTAAATACATTTTACAATACCTGAAAAGAAATTTTACAGCAATCGGAAAACCTTCTTTTCCCTTCCTTTCATGATGTTTCTCTTTTCTTTCATCCACTTCTATTTCGAGATTCCTCTCATTACATCTGATTCCATTCCACTTCTCGTTCCATTCCGAACCCTATCAAAGAGAAAACACATACCTTGCATTACACACCAAAGTTAAATGATATAACATGGCTTGAATGAGGCAAGTATTGTAAATACATTTTACAATACCTGAATAGAAATTTTACAGCAATCGGATAACTTTCTTCTTTTCCCTTCCTTTCATGGTGTTTCTCTTTTCTTTCATCCACTTCTATTTCGAGATTCCTGTCATTACATCTGATTCCATTCCACTTCTCGTTCCATTCCAAACCCTATCAAAGAGAAAACACATACCTTGCATTACACATCACTGTTAAATGATATAACATGGCTTGAATGATGCAAGCATTGTAAATCCATTTTACAATACCTGAAATAAAATTTTGTTGCAATCGGAAAACTTTCTTCTTTTTCCTTCCTTTCATGGTGTTTCTCTTTCCTTTCATCCACTTCTATTAAGGGATTCCTCTTATTACATCTGGTTCCATTCCACTTCTCGTTTCATTCCGAACCCTATCAAAGAGAAAACACATACCTTGCATTACACATCAATGTTAAAATATATAACAAGGCTTGAATGATGCAAGTATTGTAAATACATTTTACAATACCTGAAAAGAAATTTTACAGCAATCGGAAAACCTTCTTTTCCCTTCCTTTCATGGTGTTTCTCTTTTCTTTCATCCACTTCTATTTCGAGATTCCTCTCATTACATCTGATTCCATTCCACTTCTCGTTCCATTCCGAACCCTATCAAAGAGAAAACACATACCTTGCATTACACACCAAAGTTAAATGATATAACATGGCTTGAATGAGGCAAGTATTGTAAATACATTTTACAATACCTGAATAGAAATTTTACAGCAATCGGATAACTTTCTTCTTTTCCCTTCCTTTCATGGTGTTTCTCTTTTCTTTCATCCACTTCTATTTCGAGATTCCTGTCATTACATCTGATTCCATTCCACTTCTCGTTCCATTCCAAACCCTATCAAAGAGAAAACACATACCTTGCATTACACATCACTGTTAAATGATATAACATGGCTTGAATGATGCAAGCATTGTAAATCCATTTTACAATACCTGAAATAAAATTTTGTTGCAATCGGAAAACTTTCTTCTTTTTCCTTCCTTTCATGGTGTTTCTCTTTCCTTTCATCCACTTCTATTAAGGGATTCCTGTTATTACATCTGGTTCCATTCCACTTCTCGTTTCATTCCGAACCCTATCAAAGAGAAAACACATACCTTGCATTACACATCAATGTTAAAATATATAACAAGGCTTGAATGATGCAAGTATTGTAAATACATTTTACAATACCTGAAAAGAAATTTTACAGCAATCAGAAAACTTTCTTCTTTTTCCTTCCTTTCATGGTGTTTCTCTTTTCTTTCATCCACTTCTATTTCGAGATTCCTCCCATTACATCTGATTCCATTCCACTTCTCGTTCCCTTCCAAACCCTATCAAAGAAAAAACACAGACCTTGCATTACACATCCAAGTAAAATGATATAACATGGCTTGAATGATGCAAGTATTGTAAATACATTTTACAATACCTGAAAAGATATTTTACTGCAATCGGAAAACTTTCTTCTTTTCCCTTCCTTTTATGGTGTTTCTCTTTTCTTTCATCCACTTCTATTAAGGGATTCCTCTCATTTCATCTGGTTCCATTCCACTTCTCGTTTCATTCCGAACCCTATCAAAGAGAAAACACATACCTTGCATTACACATCAAAGTTAAATGATATAACAAGGCTTGAATGATGCAGGTATTGTAAACACATTTTACAATACCTGAAAAGAAATTTTACAGCAATCGGAAAACTATCTTCTTTTCCCTTCCTTTCATGGTGTTTCTCTTTTCTTTCATCCACTTCTATTTCGAGATTCCTCTCATTACATCTGATTCCATTCCACTTCTCGCTCCATTCCGAACCCTATCAAAGAGAAAACACATCCTTGCATTACACACCAAAGTTAAATGATATAACATGGCTTGAATGTTGCAAATATTGTAAATATATTTTACAATACATGAAAAGAAATTTTACAGCAATCGGAAAACTTTCTTCTTTTCCCTTCCTTTCACGGTGTTTCTCTTTTCCTTCATCCACTTCTATTACGAGATTCCTCTCATTACATCTGATTCCATTCCACTTCTCGTTCCATTCCGAACCCTATCAAAGAGAAAACACATACCTTGCATTACATATCAAAGTTAAATGATATAACATGGCTTGAATGATGCAAGTATTGTAAATATATTTTACAATACCTGAAAAGAAATTTTACAGCAATCGGAAAACTTTCTTCTTTTCCCTTCCTTTCATGGTGTTTCTCTTTTCCTTCATCCACTTCTATTACGAGATTCCTCTCATTACATCTGATTCCATTCCACTTCTCGTTCCATTCCGAACCCTATCAAAGAGAAAACACATCCTTGCATTACACACCAAAGTTAAATGATATAACATGGCTTGAATGTTGCAAATATTGTAAATATATTTTACAATACCTGAAAAGAAATTTTACAGCAATCGGAAAACTTTCTTCTTTTCCCTTCCTTTCATGGTGTTTCTCTTTTCCTTCATCCACTTCTATTACGAGATTCCTCTCATTACATCTGATTCCATTCCACTTCTCGTTTCATTCCGAACCCTATCAAAGAGAAAACACATACCTTGCATTACATATCAAAGTTAAATGATATAACATGGCTTGAATGATGCAAGTATTGTAAATACATTTTACAATACCTGAAAAGAAATTTTACAGTAATCGGAAAACTTTCTTCTTTTCCCTTCCTTTCATGGTGTTTCTCTTTTCTTTCATCCACTTCTATTTCGAGATTCCTCTCATTAAATCTGATTCCATTCCACTTCTCGCTCCATTCCGAACCCTATCAAAGAGAAAACACATCCTTGCATTACACACCAAAGTTAAATGATATAACATGGCTTGAATGTTGCAAATATTGTAAATATATTTTACAATACCTGAAAAGAAATTTTACAGCAATCGGAAAACTTTCTTCTTTTCCCTTCCTTTCATGGTGTTTCTCTTTTCCTTCATCCACTTCTATTACGAGATTCCTCTCATTACATCTGATTCCATTCCACTTCTCGTTTCATTCCGAACCCTATCAAAGAGAAAACACATACCTTGCATTACATATCAAAGTTAAATGATATAACATGGCTTGAATGATGCAAGTATTGTAAATACATTTTACAATACCTGAAAAGAAATTTTACAGTAATCGGAAAACTTTCTTCTTTTCCCTTCCTTTCATGGTGTTTCTCTTTTCTTTCATCCACTTCTATTTCGAGATTCCTCTCATTAAATCTGATTCCATTCCACTTCTCGCTCCATTCCGAACCCTATCAAAGAGAAAACACATTCCTTGCATTATACACCAAAGTTAAATGATATAACATGGCTTGAATGATGCAAGTATTGTAAATACATTTTACAATACCTGAAAAGAAATTTTACAGCAATCGGAAAACCTTCTTTTCCCTTCCTTTCATGGTGTTTCTCTTTTCTTTCATCCACTTCTATTTCGAGATTCCTGTCATTACATCTGATTCCATTCCACTTCTCGTTCCATTCCAAACCCTATCAAAGAGAAAACACATACCTTGCATTACACATCAAAGTTAAATGATATAACATGGCTTGAATGATGCAAGTATTGTAAATACGTTTTGCAATTCCTGAAAAGAAATTTTACAAAAATCGGAAAACTTTCTTCTTTTCCCTTCCTTTCGTGGTGTTTCTCTTTTCTTTCATCCACTTCTATTTCGAGATTCCTCTCATTACATCTGATTCATTCCACTTCTCGTTCCATTCCAAACCCTATCAAAGAGAAAACACATACCTTGCATTACACATCAATGTTAAATGATATAACATGGCTTGAATGATGCAAGTATTGTAAATACATTTTACAATACCTGAAAAGAAATTTTACAGCAATCGGAAAACTTTCTTCTTTTCCCTTCCTTTCATGGTGTTTCTCTTTTCTTTCATCCACTTGTATTTAGAGATTCCTCTCATTACTTCTGATTCCATTCCACTTCTCGTTCCATTCCGAACCCTATCAAAGAGAGAACACATACCTTGCATTACTCATCAAAGTTAAATGATATAACATGGCTTGAATGATGCAAGTATTGTAAATACATTTTACAATACCTGAAATGAAAATTTACAGCAATCGGAAAACTTTCTTCTTTTCCCTTCCTTTCATGGTGTTTCTCTTTTCTTTCATCCACTTCTATTTTGAGATTCCTCCCATTACATCTGATTCCATTCCACTTCTCGTTCCCTTCCAAACCCTATCAAAGAAAAAACACAGACCTTGCATTACACATCCAAGTAAAATGATATAACATGGCTTGAATGATGCAAGTATTGTAAATACATTTTACAATACCTGAAAAGATATTTTACTGCAATCGGAAAACTTTCTTCTTTTCCCTTCCTTTTATGGTGTTTCTCTTTTCTTTCATCCACTTCTATTAAGGGATTCCTCTCATTTCATCTGGTTCCATTCCACTTCTCGTTTCATTCCGAACCCTATCAAAGAGAAAACACATACCTTGCATTACACATCAAAGTTAAATGATATAACAAGGCTTGAATGATGCAGGTATTGTAAACACATTTTACAATACCTGAAAAGAAATTTTACAGCAATCGGAAAACTTTCTTCTTTTCCCTTCCTTTCATGGTGTTTCTCTTTTCTTTCATCCACTTCTATTTCGAGATTTCTCTCATTACATCTGATTCCATTCCACTTCTCGCTCCATTCCGAACCCTATCAAAGAGAAAACACATCCTTGCATTACACACCAAAGTTAAATGATATAACATGGCTTGAATGTTGCAAATATTGTAAATATATTTTACAATACCTGAAAAGAAATTTTACAGCAATCGGAAAACTTTCTTCTTTTCCCTTCCTTTCATGATGTTTCTCTTTTCCTTCATCCACTTCTATTACGAGATTCCTCTCATTACATCTGATTCCATTCCACTTCTCGTTCCATTCCGACCCCTATCAAAGAGAAAACACATACCTTGCATTACATATCAAAGTTAAATGATATAACATGGCTTGAATGATGCAAGTATTGTAAATACATTTTACAATACCTGAAAAGAAATTTTACAGTAATCGGAAAACTTTCTTCTTTTCCCTTCCTTTCATGGTGTTTCTCTTTTCTTTCATCCACTTCTATTTCGAGATTCCTCTCATTACATCTGATTCCATTCCACTTCTCGCTCCATTCCGAACCCTATCAAAGAGAAAACACATTCCTTGCATTACACACCAAAGTTAAATGATATAACATGGCTTGAATGAGGCAAGTATTGTAAATACATTTTACAATACCTGAAAAGAAATTTTACAGCAATCGGAAAACTTTCTTCTTTTCCCTTCCTTTTATGGTGTTTCTCTTTTCTTTCATCCACTTCTATTAAGGGATTCCTCTCATTTCATCTGGTTCCATTCCACTTCTCGTTTCATTCCGAACCCTATCAAAGAGAAAACACATACCTTGCATTACACATCAAAGTTAAATGATATAACAAGGCTTGAATGATGCAGGTATTGTAAATACATTTTACAATACCTGAAAAGAAATTTTACAGCAATCGGAAAACTTTCTTCTTTTCCCTTCCTTTCATGGTGTTTCTCTTTTCTTTCATCCACTTCTATTACGAGATTCCTCTCATTACATCTGATTCCATTCCACTTTTCGTTCCATTCCGAACCCTATCAAAGAGAAAACACATTCCTTGCAATACACACCAAAGTTAAATGATATAACATGGCTTGAATGATGCAAGTATTGTAAATACATTTTACAATACCTGAAAAGAAATTTTACAGCAATCGGAAAACCTTCTTTTCCCTTCCTTTCATGGTGTTTCTCTTTTCTTTCATCCACTTCTATTTCGAGATTCCTGTCATTACATCTGATTCCATTCCACTTCTCGTTCCATTCCAAACCCTATCAAAGAGAAAACACATACCTTGCATTACACATCAAAGTTAATAGATATAACATGGCTTGAATGATGCAAGTATTGTAAATACGTTTTGCAATTCCTGAAAAGAAATTTTACAGCAATCGGAAAACTTTCTTCTTTTCCCTTCATTTCGTGGTGTTTCTCTTTTCTTTCATCCACTTCTATTTCGAGATTCCTCTCATTACATCTGATTCATTCCACTTCTCGTTCCATTCCAAACCCTATCAAAGAGAAAACACATACCTTGCATTACATATCAAAGTTAAATGATATAACATGGCTTGAATGATGCAAGTATTGTAAATACATTTTACAATACCTGAAAAGAAATTTTACAGTAATCGGAAATCTTTCTTCTTTTCCCTTCCTTTCATGGTGTTTCTCTTTTCTTTCATCCATTTCTATTTCGAGATTCCTCTCATTACTTCTGATTCCATTCCACTTCTCGTTCCATTCCGAACCCTATCAAAGAGAGAACACATACCTTGCATTACTCATCAAAGTTAAATGATATAACATGGCTTGAATGATGCAAGTATTGTAAATACATTTTACAATACCTGAAATGAAAATTTACAGCAATCGGAAAACTTTCTTCCTTTCCCTTCCTTTCATGGTGTTTCTCTTTTCTTTCATCCACTTCTATTTCGAGATTCCTCCCATTACATCTGATTCCATTCCACTTCTCGTTCCCTTCCAAACCCTATCAAAGAAAAAACACAGACCTTGCATTACACATCCAAGTAAAATGATATAACATGGCTTGAATGATGCAAGTATTGTAAATACATTTTACAATACCTGAAAAGATATTTTACTGCAATCGGAAAACTTTCTTCTTTTCCCTTCCTTTCATGGTGTTTCTCTTTTCTTTCATCCATTTCTATTTCGAGATTCCTCTCATTACTTCTGATTCCATTCCACTTCTCGTTCCATTCCGAACCCTATCAAAGAGAAAACACATTCCTTGCAATACACACCAAAGTTAAATGATATAACATGGCTTGAATGATGCAAGTATTGTAAATACATTTTACAATACCTGAAAAGAAATTTTACAGCAATCGGAAAACCTTCTTTTCCCTTCCTTTCATGGTGTTTCTCTTTTCTTTCATCCACTTCTATTTCGAGATTCCTGTCATTACATCTGATTCCATTCCACTTCTCGTTCCATTCCAAACCCTATCAAAGAGAAAACACATACCTTGCATTACACATCAAAGTTAAATGATATAACATGGCTTGAATGATGCAAGTATTGTAAATACGTTTTGCAATTCCTGAAAAGAAATTTTACAGCAATCGGAAAACTTTCTTCTTTTCCCTTCATTTCGTGGTGTTTCTCTTTTCTTTCATCCACTTCTATTTCGAGATTCCTCTCATTACATCTGATTCATTCCACTTCTCGTTCCATTCCAAACCCTATCAAAGAGAAAACACATACCTTGCATTACATATCAAAGTTAAATGATATAACATGGCTTGAATGATGCAAGTATTGTAAATACATTTTACAATACCTGAAAAGAAATTTTACAGTAATCGGAAATCTTTCTTCTTTTCCCTTCCTTTCATGGTGTTTCTCTTTTCTTTCATCCATTTCTATTTCGAGATTCCTCTCATTACTTCTGATTCCATTCCACTTCTCGTTCCATTCCGAACCCTATCAAAGAGAGAACACATACCTTGCATTACTCATCAAAGTTAAATGATATAACATGGCTTGAATGATGCAAGTATTGTAAATACATTTTACAATACCTGAAATGAAAATTTACAGCAATCGGAAAACTTTCTTCCTTTCCCTTCCTTTCATGGTGTTTGTCTTTTCATTCATCCACTTCTATTTCGAGATTCCTCCCATTACATCTGATTCCATTCCACTTCTCGTTCCCTTCCAAACCCTATCAAAGAAAAAACACAGACCTTGCATTACACATCCAAGTAAAATGATATAACATGGCTTGAATGATGCAAGTATTGTAAATACATTTTACAATACCTGAAAAGATATTTTACTGCAATCGGAAAACTTTCTTCTTTTCCCTTCCTTTTATGGCGTTTCTCTTTTCTTTCATCCACTTCTATTAAGGGATTCCTCTCATTTCATCTGGTTCCATTCCACTTCTCGTTTCATTCCGAACCCTATCAAAGAGAAAACACATACCTTGCATTACACATCAAAGTTAAATGATATAACAAGGCTTGAATGATGCAGGTATTGTAAACACATTTTACAATACCTGAAAAGAAATTTTACTGCAATCGGAAAACTTTCTTCTTTTCCCTTCCTTTCATGGTGTTTCTCTTTTCTTTCATCCACTTCTATTTCGAGATTCCTCTCATTACATCTGATTCCATTCCACTTCTCGCTCCATTCCGAACCCTATCAAAGAGAAAACACATCCTTGCATTACACACCAAAGTTAAATGATATAACAAGGCTTGAATGTTGCAAATATTGTAAATATATTTTACAATACCTGAAAAGAAATTTTACAGCAATCGGAAAACTTTCTTCTTTTCCCTTCCTTTCATGGTGTTTCTCTTTTCCTTCATCCACTTCTATTACGAGATTCCTCTCATTACATCTGATTCCATTCCACTTCTCGTTCCATTCCGACCCCTATCAAAGAGAAAACACATACCTTGCATTACATATCAAAGTTAAATGATATAACATGGCTTGAATGATGCAAGTATTGTAAATACATTTTACAATACCTGAAAAGAAATTTTACAGTAATCGGAAAAATTTCTTCTTTTCCCTTCCTTTCATGGTGTTTCTCTTTTCTTTCATCCACTTCTATTTCGAGATTCCTCTCATTACATCTGATTCCATTCCACTTCTCGCTCCATTCCGAACCCTATCAAAGAGAAAACACATTCCTTGCATTACACACCAAAGTTAAATGATATAACATGGCTTGAATGAGGCAAGTATTGTAAATACATTTTACAATACCTGAAAAGAAATTTTACAGCAATCGGAAAACTTTCTTCTTTTCCCTTCCTTTGATGGTGTTTCTCTTTTCTTTCATCCACTTCTATTAAGGGATTCCTCTCATTTCATCTGGTTCCATTCCACTTCTCGTTTCATTCCGAACCCTATCAAAGAGAAAACACATACCTTGCATTACACATCAAAGTTAAATGATATAACAAGGCTTGAATGATGCAGGTATTGTAAATACATTTTACAATACCTGGAAAGAAATTTTACAGCAATCGGAAAACTTTCTTCTTTTCCCTTCCTTTCATGGTGTTTCTCTTTTCTTTCATCCACTTCTATTACGAGATTCCTCTCATTACATCTGATTCCATTCCACTTTTCGTTCCATTCCGAACCCTATCAAAGAGAAAACACATTCCTTGCAATACACACCAAAGTTAAATGATATAACATGGCTTGAATGATGTAAGTATTGTAAATACATTTTACAATACCTGAAAAGAAATTTTACAGCAATCGGAAAACCTTCTTTTCCCTTCCTTTCATGGTGTTTCTCTTTTCTTTCATCCACTTCTATTTCGAGATTCCTGTCATTACATCTGATTCCATTCCACTTCTCGTTCCATTCCAAACCCTATCAAAGAGAAAACACATACCTTGCATTACACATCAAAGTTAAATGATATAACATGGCTTGAATGATGCAAGTATTGTAAATACGTTTTGCAATTCCTGAAAAGAAATTTTACAGCAATCGGAAAACTTTCTTCTTTTCCCTTCATTTCGTGGTGTTTCTCTTTTCTTTCATCCACTTCTATTTCGAGATTCCTCTCATTACATCTGATTCATTCCACTTCTCGTTCCATTCCAAACCCTATCAAAGAGAAAACACATACCTTGCATTACATATCAAAGTTAAATGATATAACATGGCTTGAATGATGCAAGTATTGTAAATACATTTTACAATACCTGAAAAGAAATTTTACAGTAATCGGAAATCTTTCTTCTTTTCCCTTCCTTTCATGGTGTCTCTCTTTTCTTTCATCCATTTCTATTTCGAGATTCCTCTCATTACTTCTGATTCCATTCCACTTCTCGTTCCATTCCGAACCCTATCAAAGAGAGAACACATACCTTGCATTACTCATCAAAGTTAAATGATATAACATGGCTTGAATGATGCAAGTATTGTAAATACATTTTACAATACCTGAAATGAAAATTTACAGCAATCGGAAAACTTTCTTCCTTTCCCTTCCTTTCATGGTGTTTCTCTTTTCATTCATCCACTTCTATTTCGAGATTCCTCCCATTACATCTGATTCCATTCCACTTCTCGTTCCCTTCCAAACCCTATCAAAGAAAAAACACAGACCTTGCATTACACATCCAAGTAAAATGATATAACATGGCTTGAATGTTGCAAATATTGTAAATATATTTTACAATACCTGAAAAGAAATTTTACAGAAATCGGAAAACTTTCTTCTTTTCCCTTCCTTTCATGGTGTTTCTCTTTTCCTTCATCCACTTCTATTACGAGATTCCTCTCATTACATCTGATTCCATTCCACTTCTCGTTCCATTCCGACCCCTATCAAAGAGAAAACACATACCTTGCATTACATATCAAAGTTAAATGATATAACATGGCTTGAATGATGCAAGTATTGTAAATACATTTTACAATACCTGAAAAGAAATTTTACAGTAATCGGAAAAATTTCTTCTTTTCCCTTCCTTTCATGGTGTTTCTCTTTTCTTTCATCCACTTCTATTTCGAGATTCCTCTCATTACATCTGATTCCATTCCACTTCTCGCTCCATTCCGAACCCTATCAAAGAGAAAACACATTCCTTGCATTACACACCAAAGTTAAATGATATAACATGGCTTGAATGAGGCAAGTATTGTAAATACATTTTACAATACCTGAAAAGAAATTTTACAGCAATCGGAAAACTTTCTTCTTTTCCCTTCCTTTGATGGTGTTTCTCTTTTCTTTCATCCACTTCTATTAAGGGATTCCTCTCATTTCATCTGGTTCCATTCCACTTCTCGTTTCATTCCGAACCCTATCAAAGAGAAAACACATACCTTGCATTACACATCAAAGTTAAATGATATAACAAGGCTTGAATGATGCAGGTATTGTAAATACATTTTACAATACCTGGAAAGAAATTTTACAGCAATCGGAAAACTTTCTTCTTTTCCCTTCCTTTCATGGTGTTTCTCTTTTCTTTCATCCACTTCTATTACGAGATTCCTCTCATTACATCTGATTCCATTCCACTTTTCGTTCCATTCCGAACCCTATCAAAGAGAAAACACATTCCTTGCAATACACACCAAAGTTAAATGATATAACATGGCTTGAATGATGCAAGTATTGTAAATACATTTTACAATACCTGAAAAGAAATTTTACAGCAATCGGAAAACCTTCTTTTCCCTTCCTTTCATGGTGTTTCTCTTTTCTTTCATCCACTTCTATTTCGAGATTCCTGTCATTACATCTGATTCCATTCCACTTCTCGTTCCATTCCAAACCCTATCAAAGAGAAAACACATACCTTGCATTACACATCAAAGTTAAATGATATAACATGGCTTGAATGATGCAAGTATTGTAAATACGTTTTGCAATTCCTGAAAAGAAATTTTACAGCAATCGGAAAACTTTCTTCTTTTCCCTTCCTTTCGTGGTGTTTCTCTTTTCTTTCATCCACTTCTATTTCGAGATTCCTCTCATTACATCTGATTCCATTCCACTTCTCGCTCCATTCCGAACACTATCAAAGAGAAAACACATTCCTTGCATTACACACCAAAGTTAAATGATATAACATGGCTTGAATGAGGCAAGTATTGTAAATACATTTTACAATACCTGAAAAGAAATTTTACAGCAATCGGAAAACTTTCTTCTTTTCCCTTCCTTTTATGGTGTTTCTCTTTTCTTTCATCCACTTCTATTAAGGGATTCCTCTCATTTCATCTGGTTCCATTCCACTTCTCGTTTCATTCCGAACCCTATCAAAGAGAAAACACATACCTTGCATTACACATCAAAGTTAAATGATATAACAAGGCTTGAATGATGCAGGTATTGTAAATACATTTTACAATACCTGAAAAGAAATTTTACAGCAATCGGAAAACTTTCTTCTTTTCCCTTCCTTTCATGGTGTTTCTCTTTTCTTTCATCCACTTCTATTTCGAGATTCCTGTCATTACATCTGATTCCATTCCACTTCTCGTTCCATTCCAAACCCTATCAAAGAGAAAACACATACCTTGCATTACACATAAAAGTTAAATGATATAACATGGCTTGAATGATGCAAGTATTGTAAATACGTTTTGCAATTCCTGAAAAGAAATTTTACAGCAATCGGAAAACTTTCTTCTTTTCCCTTCCTTTCGTGGTGTTTCTCTTTTCTTTCATCCACTTCTATTTCGAGATTCCTCTCATTACATCTGATTCCATTCCACTTCTCGCCCCATTCCGAACCCTATCAAAGAGAAAACACATTCCTTGCATTACACACCAAAGTTAAATGATATAACATGGCTTGAATGAGGCAAGTATTGTAAATACATTTTACAATACCTGAAAAGAAATTTTACAGTAATCGGAAAACTTTCTTCTTTTCCCTTCCTTTCATGGTGTTTCTCTTTTCTTTCATCCACTTCTATTTCGAGATTCCTCTCATTACATCTGATTCCATTCCACTTCTCGCTCCATTCCGAACCCTATCAAAGAGAAAACACATTCCTTGCATTACACACCAAAGTTAAATGATATAACATGGCTTGAATGAGGCAAGTATTGTAAATACATTTTACAATACCTGAAAAGAAATTTTACAGCAATCGGAAAACTTTCTTCTTTTCCCTTCCTTTTATGGTGTTTCTCTTTTCTTTCATCCACTTCTATTAAGGGATTCCTCTCATTTCATCTGGTTCCATTCCACTTCTCGTTTCATTCCGAACCCTATCAAAGAGAAAACACATACCTTGCATTACACATAAAGTTAAATGATATAACAAGGCTTGAATGATGCAGGTATTGTAAATACATTTTACAATACCTGAAAAGAAATTTTACAGCAATCGGAAAACTTTCTTCTTTTCCCTTCCTTTCATGGTGTTTCTCTTTTCTTTCATCCACTTCTATTACGAGATTCCTCTCATTACATCTGATTCCATTCCACTTTTCGTTCCATTCCGAACCCTATCAAAGAGAAAACACATTCCTTGCAATACACACCAAAGTTAAATGATATAACATGGCTTGAATGATGCAAGTATTGTAAATACATTTTACAATACCTGAAAAGAAATTTTACAGCAATCAGAAAACCTTCTTTTCCCTTCCTTTCATGGTGTTTCTCTTTTCTTTCATCCACTTCTATTTCGAGATTCCTGTCATTACATCTGATTCCATTCCACTTCTCGTTCCATTCCAAACCCTATCAAAGAGAAAACACATACCTTGCATTACACATCAAAGTTAAATGATATAACATGGCTTGAATGATGCAAGTATTGTAAATACGTTTTGCAATTCCTGAAAAGAAATTTTACAAAAATCGGAAAACTTTCTTCTTTTCCCTTCCTTTCGTGGTGTTTCTCTTTTCTTTCATCCACTTCTATTTCGAGATTCCTCTCATTACATCTGATTCATTCCACTTCTCGTTCCATTCCAAACCCTATCAAGGAGAAAACACATACCTTGCATTACACATCAATGTTAAATGATATAACATGGCTTGAATGATGCAAGTATTGTAAATACATTTTACAATACCTGAAAAGAAATTTTACAGCAATCGGAAAACTTTCTTCTTTTCCCTTCCTTTCATGGTGTTTCTCTTTTCATTCATCCACTTGTATTTAGAGATTCCTCTCATTACTTCTGATTCCATTCCACTTCTCGTTCCATTCCGAACCCTATCAAAGAGAGAACACATACCTTGCATTACTCATCAAAGTTAAATGATATAACATGGCTTGAATGATGCAAGTATTGTAAATACATTTTACAATACCTGAAATGAAAATTTACAGCAATCGGAAAACTTTCTTCTTTTCCCTTCCTTTCATGGTGTTTCTCTTTTCTTTCATCCACTTCTATTTCGAGATTCCTCCCATTACATCTGATTCCATTCCACTTCTCGTTCCCTTCCAAACCCTATCAAAGAAAAAACACAGACCTTGCATTACACATCCAAGTAAAATGATATAACATGGCTTGAATGATGCAAGTATTGTAAATACATTTTACAATACCTGAAAAGATATTTTACTGCAATCGGAAAACTTTCTTCTTTTCCCTTCCTTTTATGGTGTTTCTCTTTTCTTTCATCCACTTCTATTAAGGGATTCCTCTCATTTCATTTGGTTCCATTCCACTTCTCGTTCCATTCCGACCCCTATCAAAGAGAAAACACATACCTTGCATTACATATCAAAGTTAAATGATATAACATGGCTTGAATGATGCAAGTATTGTAAATACATTTTACAATACCTGAAAAGAAATTTTACAGTAATCGGAAAACTTTCTTCTTTTCCCTTCCTTTCATGGTGTTTCTCTTTTCTTTCATCCACTTCTATTTCGAGATTCCTCTCATTACATCTGATTCCATTCCACTTCTCGCTCCATTCCGAACCCTATCAAAGAGAAAACACATTCCTTGCATTACACACCAAAGTTAAATGATATAACATGGCTTGAATGAGGCAAGTATTGTAAATACATTTTACAATACCTGAAAAGAAATTTTACAGCAATCGGAAAACTTTCTTCTTTTCCCTTCCTTTTATGGTGTTTCTCTTTTCTTTCATCCACTTCTATTAAGGGATTCCTCTCATTTCATCTGGTTCCATTCCACTTCTCGTTTCATTCCGAACCCTATCAAAGAGAAAACACATACCTTGCATTACACATCAAAGTTAAATGATATAACAAGGCTTGAATGATGCAGGTATTGTAAATACATTTTACAATACCTGAAAAGAAATTTTACAGCAATCGGAAAACTTTCTTCTTTTCCCTTCCTTTCATGGTGTTTCTCTTTTCTTTCATCCACTTCTATTACGAGATTCCTCTCATTACATCTGATTCCATTCCACTTTTCGTTCCATTCCGAACCCTATCAAAGAGAAAACACATTCCTTGCAATACACACCAAAGTTAAATGATATAACATGGCTTGAATGATGCAAGTATTGTAAATACATTTTACAATACCTGAAAAGAAATTTTACAGCAATCGGAAAACCTTCTTTTCCCTTCCTTTCATGGTGTTTCTCTTTTCTTTCATCCACTTCTATTTCGAGATTCCTGTCATTACATCTGATTCCATTCCACTTCTCGTTCCATTCCAAACCCTATCAAAGAGAAAACACATACCTTGCATTACACATCAAAGTTAAATGATATAACATGGCTTGAATGATGCAAGTATTGTAAATACGTTTTGCAATTCCTGAAAAGAAATTTTACAGCAATCGGAAAACTTTCTTCTTTTCCCTTCATTTCGTGGTGTTTCTCTTTTCTTTCATCCACTTCTATTTCGAGATTCCTCTCATTACATCTGATTCATTCCACTTCTCGTTCCATTCCACCCCTATCAAAGAGAAAACACATACCTTGCATTACATATCAAAGTTAAATGATATAACATGGCTTGAATGATGCAAGTATTGTAAATACATTTTACAATACCTGAAAAGAAATTTTACAGTAATCGGAAATCTTTCTTCTTTTCCCTTCCTTTCATGGTGTTTCTCTTTTCTTTCATCCATTTCTATTTCGAGATTCCTCTCATTACTTCTGATTCCATTCCACTTCTCGTTCCATTCCGAACCCTATCAAAGAGAGAACACATACCTTGCATTACTCATCAAAGTTAAATGATATAACATGGCTTGAATGATGCAAGTATTGTAAATACATTTTGCAATACCTGAAATGAAAATTTACAGCAATCGGAAAACTTTCTTCCTTTCCCTTCCTTTCATGGTGTTTCTCTTTTCTTTCATCCACTTCTATTTCGAGATTCCTCCCATTACATCTGATTCCATTCCACTTGTCGTTCCCTTCCAAACCCTATCAAAGAAAAAACACAGACCTTGCATTACACATCCAAGTAAAATGATATAACATGGCTTGAATGATGCAAGTATTGTAAATAAATTTTACAATACCTGAAAAGATATTTTACTGCAATCGGAAAACTTTCTTCTTTTCCCTTCCTTTTATGGCGTTTCTCTTTTCTTTCATCCACTTCTATTAAGGGATTCCTCTCTTTTCATCTGGTTCCATTCCACTTCTCGTTTCATTCCGAACCCTATCAAAGAGAAAACACATACCTTGCATTACACATCAAAGTTAAATGATATAACAAGGCTTGAATGATGCAGGTATTGTAAACACATTTTACAATACCTGAAAAGAAATTTTACTGCAATCGGAAAACTTTCTTCTTTTCCCTTCCTTTCATGGTGTTTCTCTTTTCTTTCATCCACTTCTATTTCGAGATTCCTCTCATTACATCTGATTCCATTCCACTTCTCGCTCCATTCCGAACCCTATCAAAGAGAAAACACATCCTTGCATTACACACCAAAGTTAAATGATATAACATGGCTTGAATGTTGCAAATATTGTAAATATATTTTACAATACCTGAAAAGAAATTTTACAGCAATCGGAAAACTTTCTTCTTTTCCCTTCCTTTCATGGTGTTTCTCTTTTCCTTCATCCACTTCTATTACGAGATTCCTCTCATTACATCTGATTCCATTCCACTTCTCGTTCCATTCCGACCCCTATCAAAGAGAAAACACATACCTTGCATTACATATCAAAGTTAAATGATATAACATGGCTTGAATGATGCAAGTATTGTAAATACATTTTACAATACCTGAAAAGAAATTTTACAGTAATCGGAAAAATTTCTTCTTTTCCCTTCCTTTCATGGTGTTTCTCTTTTCTTTCATCCACTTCTATTTCGAGATTCCTCTCATTACATCTGATTCCATTCCACTTCTCGCTCCATTCCGAACCCTATCAAAGAGAAAACACATTCCTTGCATTACACACCAAAGTTAAATGATATAACATGGCTTGAATGAGGCAAGTATTGTAAATACATTTTACAATACCTGAAAAGAAATTTTACAGCAATCGGAAAACTTTCTTCTTTTCCCTTCCTTTTATGGTGTTTCTCTTTTCTTTCATCCACTTCTATTAAGGGATTCCTCTCATTTCATCTGGTTCCATTCCACTTCTCGTTTCATTCCGAACCCTATCAAAGAGAAAACACATACCTTGCATTACACATCAAAGTTAAATGATATAACAAGGCTTGAATGATGCAGGTATTGTAAATACATTTTACAATACCTGAAAAGAAATTTTACAGCAATCGGAAAACTTTCTTCTTTTCCCTTCCTTTCATGGTGTTTCTCTTTTCTTTCATCCACTTCTATTACGAGATTCCTCTCATTACATCTGATTCCATTCCACTTTTCGTTCCATTCCGAACCCTATCAAAGAGAAAACACATTCCTTGCAATACACACCAAAGTTAAATGATATAACATGGCTTGAATGATGCAAGTATTGTAAATACATTTTACAATACCTGAAAAGAAATTTTACAGCAATCGGAAAACCTTATTTTCCCTTCCTTTCATGGTGTTTCTCTTTTCTTTCATCCACTTCTATTTCGAGATTCCTGTCATTACATCTGATTCCATTCCACTTCTCGTTCCATTCCAAACCCTATCAAAGAGAAAACACATACCTTGCATTACACATCAAAGTTAAATGATATAACATGGCTTGAATGATGCAAGTATTGTAAATACGTTTTGCAATTCCTGAAAAGAAATTTTACAGCAATCGGAAAACTTTCTTCTTTTCCCTTCCTTTCGTGGTGTTTCTCTTTTCTTTCATCCACTTCTATTTCGAGATTCCTCTCATTACATCTGATTCCATTCCACTTCTCGCTCCATTCCGAACCCTATCAAAGAGAAAACACATTCCTTGAATTACACACCAAAGTTAAATGATATAACATGGCTTGAATGAGGCAAGTATTGTAAATACATTTTACAATACCTGAAAAGAAATTTTACAGCAATCGGAAAACTTTCTTCTTTTCCCTTCCTTTTATGGTGTTTCTCTTTTCTTTCATCCACTTCTATTAAGGGATTTCCTCTCATTTCATCTGGTTCCATTCCACTTCTCGTATCATTCCGAACCCTATCAAAGAGAAAACACATACCTTGCATTACACATCAAAGTTAAATGATATAACAAGGCTTGAATGATGCAGGTATTGTAAATACATTTTACAATACCTGAAAAGAAATTTTACAGCAATCGGAAAACTTTCTTCTTTTCCCTTCCTTTCATGGTGTTTCTCTTTTCTTTCATCCACTTCTATTACGAGATTCCTCTCATTACATCTGATTCCATTCCACTTTTCGTTCCATTCCGAACCCTATCAAAGAGAAAACACATTCCTTGCAATACACACCAAAGTTAAATGATATAACATGGCTTGAATGATGCAAGTATTGTAAATATATTTTACAATACCTGAAAAGAAATTTTACAGCAATCGGAAAACCTTCTTTTCCCTTCCTTTCATGGTGTTTCTCTTTTCTTTCATCCACTTCTATTTCGAGATTCCTGTCATTACATCTGATTCCATTCCACTTCTCGTTCCATTCCAAACCCTATCAAAGAGAAAACACATACCTTGCATTACACATAAAAGTTAAATGATATAACATGGCTTGAATGATGCAAGTATTGTAAATACGTTTTGCAATTCCTGAAAAGAAATTTTACAGCAATCGGAAAACTTTCTTCTTTTCCCTTCCTTTCGTGGTGTTTCTCTTTTCTTTCATCCACTTCTATTTCGAGATTCCTCTCATTACATCTGATTCCATTCCACTTCTCGCTCCATTCCGAACCCTATCAAAGAGAAAACACATTCCTTGCATTACACACCAAAGTTAAATGATATAACATGGCTTGAATGAGGCAAGTATTGTAAATACATTTTACAATACCTGAAAAGAAATTTTACAGCAATCGGAAAACTTTCTTCTTTTCCCTTCCTTTTATGGTGTTTCTCTTTTCTTTCATCCACTTCTATTAAGGGATTCCTCTCATTTCATCTGGTTCCATTCCACTTCTCGTTTCATTCCGAACCCTATCAAAGAGAAAACACATACCTTGCATTACACATCAAAGTTAAATGATATAACAAGGCTTGAATGATGCAGGTATTGTAAATACATTTTACAATACCTGAAAAGAAATTTTACAGCAATCGGAAAACTTTCTTCTTTTCCCTTCCTTTCATGGTGTTTCTCTTTTCTTTCATCCACTTCTATTACGAGATTCCTCTCATTACATCTGATTCCATTCCACTTTTCGTTCCATTCCGAACCCTATCAAAGAGAAAACACATTCCTTGCAATACACACCAAAGTTAAATGATATAACATGGCTTGAATGATGCAAGTATTGTAAATACATTTTACAATACCTGAAAAGAAATTTTACAGCAATCGGAAAACCTTCTTTTCCCTTCCTTTCATGGTGTTTCTCTTTTCTTTCATCCACTTCTATTTCGAGATTCCTGTCATTACATCTGATTCCATTCCACTTCTCGTTCCATTCCAAACCCTATCAAAGAGAAAACACATACCTTGCATTACACATCAAATTTAAATGATATAACATGGCTTGAATGATGCAAGTATTGTAAATACGTTTTGCAATTCCTGAAAAGAAATTTTACAGCAATCGGAAAACTTTCTTCTTTTCCCTTCATTTCGTGGTGTTTCTCTTTTCTTTCATCCACTTCTATTTCGAGATTCCTCTCATTACATCTGATTCATTCCACTTCTCGTTCCATTCCAAACCCTATCAAAGAGAAAACACATACCTTGCATTACATATCAAAGTTAAATGATATAACATGGCTTGAATGATGCAAGTATTGTAAATACATTTTACAATACCTGAAAAGAAATTTTACAGTAATCGGAAATCTTTCTTCTTTTCCCTTCCTTTCATGGTGTTTCTCTTTTCTTTCATCCATTTCTATTTCGAGATTCCTCTCATTACTTCTGATTCCATTCCACTTCTCGTTCCATTCCGAACCCTATCGAAGAGAGAACACATACCTTGCATTACTCATCAAAGTTAAATGATATAACATGGCTTGAATGATGCAAGTATTGTAAATACATTTTACAATACCTGAAATGAAAATTTACAGCAATCGGAAAACTTTCTTCTTTTCCCTTCCTTTCATGGTGTTTCTCTTTTCTTTCATCCACTTCTATTTCGAGATTCCTCCCATTACATCTGATTTCATTCCACTTCTCGTTCCCTTCCAAACCCTATCAAAGAAAAAACACAGACCTTGCATTACACATCCAAGTAAAATGATATAACATGGCTTGAATGATGCAAGTATTGTAAATACATTTTACAATACCTGAAAAGATATTTTACTGCAATCGGAAAACTTTCTTCTTTTCCCTTCCTTTCATGGTGTTTCTCTTTTCTTTCATCCACTTCTATTTCGAGATTCCTCTCATTACATCTGATTCCATTCCACTTCTCGCTCCATTCCGAACCCTATCAAAGAGAAAACACATCCTTGCATTACACACCAAAGTTAAATGATATAACATGGCTTGAATGTTGCAAACATTGTAAATATATTTTACAATACCTAAAAAGAAATTTTACAGCAATCGGAAAACTTTCTTCTTTTCCCTTCCTTTCATGGTGTTTCTCTTTTCCTTCATCCACTTCTATTACGAGATTCCTCTCATTACATCTGATTCCATTCCACTTCTCGTTCCATTCCGACCCCTATCAAAGAGAAAACACATACCTTGCATTACATATCAAAGTTAAATGATAGAACATGGCTTGAATGATGCAAGTATTGTAAATACATTTTACAATACCTGAAAAGAAATTTTACAGTAATCGGAAAACTTTCTTCTTTTCCCTTCCTTTCATGGTGTTTCTCTTTTCTTTCATCCACTTCTATTTCGAGATTCCTCTCATTACATCTGATTCCATTCCACTTCTCGCTCCATTCCGAACCCTATCAAAGAGAAAACACATTCCTTGCATTACACACCAAAGTTAAATGATATAACATGGCTTGAATGAGGCAAGTATTGTAAATACATTTTACAATACCTGAAAAGAAATTTTATAGCAATCGGAAAACTTTCTTCTTTTCCCTTCCTTTTATGGTGTTTCTCTTTTCTTTCATCCACTTCTATTAAGGGATTCCTCTCATTTCATCTGGTTCCATTCCACTTCTCGTTTCATTCCGAACCCTATCAAAGAGAAAACACATACCTTGCATTACACATCAAAGTTAAATGATATAACAAGGCTTGAATGATGCAGGTATTGTAAATACATTTTACAATACCTGAAAAGAAATTTTACAGCAATCGGAAAACTTTCTTCTTTTCCCTTCCTTTCATGGTGTTTCTCTTTTCTTTCATCCACTTCTATTACGAGATTCCTCTCATTACATCTGATTCCATTCCACTTTTCGTTCCATTCCGAACCCTATCAAAGAGAAAACACATTCCTTGCAATACACACCAAAGTTAAATGATATAACATGGCTTGAATGATGCAAGTATTGTAAATACATTTTACAATACCTGAAAAGAAATTTTACAGCAATCGGAAAACCTTCTTTTCCCTTCCTTTCATGGTGTTTCTCTTTTCTTTCATCCACTTCTATTTCGAGATTCCTGTCATTACATCTGATTCCATTCCACTTCTCGTTCCATTCCAAACCCTATCAAAGAGAAAACACATACCTTGCATTACACATCAAAGTTAAATGATATAACATGGCTTGAATGATGCAAGTATTGTAAATACGTTTTGCAATTCCTGAAAAGAAATTTTACAGCAATCGGAAAACTTTCTTCTTTTCCCTTCCTTTCGTGGTGTTTCTCTTTTCTTTCATCCACTTCTATTTCGAGATTCCTCTCATTACATCTGATTCCATTCCACTTCTCGCTCCATTCCGAACCCTATCAAAGAGAAAACACATTCCTTGCATTACACACCAAAGTTAAATGATATAACATGGCTTGAATGAGGCAAGTATTGTAAATACATTTTACAATACCTGAAAAGAAATTTTACAGCAATCGGAAAACTTTCTTCTTTTCCCTTCCTTTTATGGTGTTTCTCTTTTCTTTCATCCACTTCTATTAAGGGATTCCTCTCATTTCATCTGGTTCCATTCCACTTCTCGTTTCATTCCGAACCCTATCAAAGAGAAAACACATACCTTGCATTACACATCAAAGTTAAATGATATAACAAGGCTTGAATGATGCAGGTATTGTAAATACATTTTAAAATACCTGAAAAGAAATTTTACAGCAATCGGAAAACTTTCTTCTTTTCCCTTCCTTTCATGGTGTTTCTCTTTTCTTTCATCCACTTCTATTACGAGATTCCTCTCATTACATCTGATTCATTCCACTTCTCGTTCCATTCCAAACCCTATCAAAGAGAAAACACATACCTTGCATTACATATCAAAGTTAAATGATATAACATGGCTTGAATGATGCAAGTATTGTAAATACATTTTACAATACCTGAAAAGAAATTTTACAGTAATCGGAAATCTTTCTTCTTTTCCCTTCCTTTCATGGTGTTTCTCTTTTCTTTCATCCATTTCTATTTCGAGATTCCTCTCATTACTTCTGATTCCATTCCACTTCTCGTTCCATTCCGAACCCTATCAAAGAGAGAACACATACCTTGCATTACTCATCAAAGTTAAATGATATAACATGGCTTGAATGATGCAAGTATTGTAAATACATTTTACAATACCTGAAATGAAAATTTACAGCAATCGGAAAACTTTCTTCTTTTCCCTTCCTTTCATGGTGTTTCTCTTTTCTTTCATCCACTTCTATTTCGAGATTCCTCCCATTACATCTGATTCCATTCCACTTCTCGTTCCCTTCCAAACCCTATCAAAGAAAAAACACAGACCTTGCATTACACATCCAAGTAAAATGATATAACATGGCTTGAATGATGCAAGTATTGTAAATACATTTTACAATACCTGAAAAGATATTTTACTGCAATCGGAAAACTTTCTTCTTTTCCCTTCCTTTTATGGTGTTTCTCTTTTCTTTCATCCACTTCTATTAAGGGATTCCTCTCATTTCATCTGGTTCCATTCCACTTCTCGTTTCATTCCGAACCCTATCAAAGAGAAAACACATACCTTGCATTACACATCAAAGTTAAATGATATAACAAGGCTTGAATGAAGCAGGTATTGTAAACACATTTTACAATACCTGAAAAGAAATTTTACAGCAATCGGAAAACTTTCTTCTTTTCCCTTCCTTTCATGGTGTTTCTCTTTTCTTTCATCCACTTCTATTAAGGGATTCCTCTCATTTCATCTGGTTCCATTCCACTTCTCGTTTCATTCCGAACCCTATCAAAGAGAAAACACATACCTTGCATTACACATCAAAGTTAAATGATATAACAAGGCTTGAATGATGCAGGTATTGTAAATACATTTTACAATACCTGAAAAGAAATTTTACAGCAATCGGAAAACTTTCTTCTTTTCCCTTCCTTTCATGGTGTTTCTCTTTTCTTTCATCCACTTCTATTACGAGATTCCTCTCATTACATCTGATTCCATTCCACTTTTCGTTCCATTCCGAACCCTATCAAAGAGAAAACACATTCCTTGCAATACACACCAAAGTTAAATGATATAACATGGCTTGAATGATGCAAGTATTGTAAATATATTTTACAATACCTGAAAAGAAATTTTACAGCAATCGGAAAACCTTCTTTTCCCTTCCTTTCATGGTGTTTCTCTTTTCTTTCATCCACTTCTATTTCGAGATTCCTGTCATTACATCTGATTCCATTCCACTTCTCGTTCCATTCCAAACCCTATCAAAGAGAAAACACATACCTTGCATTACACATCAAAGTTAAATGATATAACATGGCTTGAATGATGCAAGTATTGTAAATACGTTTTGCAATTCCTGAAAAGAAATTTTACAGCAATCGGAAAACTTTCTTCTTTTCCCTTCCTTTCGTGGTGTTTCTCTTTTCTTTCATCCACTTCTATTTCGAGATTCCTCTCATTACATCTGATTCCATTCCACTTCTCGCTCCATTCCGAACCCTATCAAAGAGAAAACACATTCCTTGCATTACACACCAAAGTTAAATGATATAACATGGCTTGAATGAGGCAAGTATTGTAAATACATTTTACAATACCTGAAAAGAAATTTTACAGCAATCGGAAAACTTTCTTCTTTTCCCTTCCTTTTATGGTGTTTCTCTTTTCTTTCATCCACTTCTATTAAGGGATTCCTCTCATTTCATCTGGTTCCATTCCACTTCTCGTTTCATTCCGAACCCTATCAAAGAGAAAACACATACCTTGCATTACACATCAAAGTTAAATGATATAACAAGGCTTGAATGATGCAGGTATTGTAAATACATTTTACAGTACCTGAAAAGAAATTTTACAGCAATCGGAAAACTTTCTTCTTTTCCCTTCCTTTCATGGTGTTTCTCTTTTCTTTCATCCACTTCTATTACGAGATTTCTCTCATTACATCTGATTCCATTCCACTTTTCGTTCCATTCCGAACCCTATCAAAGAGAAAACACATTCCTTGCAATACACACCAAAGTTAAATGATATAACATGGCTTGAATGATGCAAGTATTGTAAATACATTTTACAATACCTGAAAAGAAATTTTACAGCAATCGGAAAACCTTCTTTTCCCTTCCTTTCATGGTGTTTCTCTTTTCTTTCATCCACTTCTATTTCGAGATTCCTGTCATTACATCTGATTCCATTCCACTTCTCGTTCCATTCCAAACCCTATCAAAGAGAAAACACATACCATGCATTACACATCAAATTTAAATGATATAACATGGCTTGAATGATGCAAGTATTGTAAATACGTTTTGCAATTCCTGAAAAGAAATTTTACAGCAATCGGAAAACTTTCTTCTTTTCCCTTCATTTCGTGGTGTTTCTCTTTTCTTTCATCCACTTCTATTTCGAGATTCCTCTCATTACATCTGATTCATTCCACTTCTCGTTCCATTCCAAACCCTATCAAAGAGAAAACACATACCTTGCATTACATATCAAAGTTAAATGATATAACATGGCTTGAATGATGCAAGTATTGTAAATACATTTTACAATACCTGAAAAAATATTACAGTAATCGGAAATCTTTCTTCTTTTCCCTTCCTTTCATGGTGTTTCTCTTTTCTTTCATCCATTTCTATTTCGAGATTCCTCTCATTACTTCTGATTCCATTCCACTTCTCGTTCCATTCCGAACCCTATCAAAGAGAGAACACATACCTTGCATTACTCATCAAAGTTAACTGATATAACATGGCTTGAATGATGCAAGTATTGTAAATACATTTTACAATACCTGAAATGAAAATTTACAGCAATCGGAAAACTTTCTTCTTTTCCCTTCCTTTCATGGTGTTTCTCTTTTCTTTCATCCACTTCTATTTCGAGATTCCTCTCATTACATCTGATTCCATTCCACTTCTCGCTCCATTCCGAACCCTATCAAAGAGAAAACACATTCCTTGCATTACACACCAAAGTTAAATGATATAACATGGCTTGAATGAGGCAAGTATTGTAAATACATTTTACAATACCTGAAAAGAAATTTTATAGCAATCGGAAAACTTTCTTCTTTTCCCTTCCTTTTATGGTGTTTCTCTTTTCTTTCATCCACTTCTATTAAGGGATTCCTCTCATTTCATCTGGTTCCATTCCACTTCTCGTTTCATTCCGAACCCTATCAAAGAGAAAACACATACCTTGCATTACACATCAAAGTTAAATGATATAACAAGGCTTGAATGATGCAGGTATTGTAAATACATTTTACAATACCTGAAAAGAAATTTTACAGCAATCGGAAAACTTTCTTCTTTTCCCTTCCTTTCATGGTGTTTCTCTTTTCTTTCATCCACTTCTATTACGAGATTCCTCTCATTACATCTGATTCCATTCCACTTTTCGTTCCATTCCGAACCCTATCAAAGAGAAAACACATTCCTTGCAATACACACCAAAGTTAAATGATATAACATGGCTTGAATGATGCAAGTATTGTAAATACATTTTACAATACCTGAAAAGAAATTTTACAGCAATCGGAAAACCTTCTTTTCCCTTCCTTTCATGGTGTTTCTCTTTTCTTTCATCCACTTCTATTTCGAGATTCCTGTCATTACATCTGATTCCATTCCACTTCTCGTTCCATTCCAAACCCTATCAAAGAGAAAACACATACCTTGCATTACACATCAAAGTTAAATGATATAACATGGCTTGAATGATGCAAGTATTGTAAATACGTTTTGCAATTCCTGAAAAGAAATTTTACAGCAATCGGAAAACTTTCTTCTTTTCCCTTCCTTTTGTGGTGTTTCTCTTTTCTTTCATCCACTTCTATTTCGAGATTCCTCTCATTACATCTGATTCCATTCCACTTCTCGCTCCATTCCGAACCCTATCAAAGAAAAAACACATTCCTTGCATTACACACCAAAGTTAAATGATATAACATGGCTTGAATGAGGCAAGTATTGTAAATACATTTTACAATACCTGAAAAGAAATTTTACAGCAATCGGAAAACTTTCTTCTTTTCCCTTCCTTTTATGGTGTTTCTCTTTTCTTTCATCCACTTCTATTAAGGGATTCCTCTCATTTCATCTGGTTCCATTCCACTTCTCGTTTCATTCCGAACCCTATCAAAGAGAAAACACATACCTTGCATTACACATCAAAGTTAAATGATATAACAAGGCTTGAATGATGCAGGTATTGTAAATACATTTTAAAATACCTGAAAAGAAATTTTACAGCAATCGGAAAACTTTCTTCTTTTCCCTTCCTTTCATGGTGTTTCTCTTTTCTTTCATCCACTTCTATTACGAGATTCCTCTCATTACATCTGATTCCATTCCACTTTTCGTTCCATTCCGAACCCTATCAAAGAGAAAACACATTCCTTGCAATACACACCAAAGTTAAATGATATAACATGGCTTGAATGATGCAAGTATTGTAAATATATTTTACAATACCTGAAAAGAAATTTTACAGCAATCGGAAAACCTTCTTTTCCCTTCCTTTCATGGTGTTTCTCTTTTCTTTCATCCACTTCTATTTCGAGATTCCTGTCATTACATCTGATTCCATTCCACTTCTCGTTCCATTCCAAACCCTATCAAAGAGAAAACACATACCTTGCATTACACATCAAAGTTAAATGATATAACTTGGCTTGAATGATGCAAGTATTGTAAATACGTTTTGCAATTCCTGAAAAGAAATTTTACAGCAATCGGAAAACTTTCTTCTTTTCCCTTCCTTTCGTGGTGTTTCTCTTTTCTTTCATCCACTTCTATTTCGAGATTCCTCTCATTACATCTGATTCCATTCCACTTCTCGCTCCATTCCGAACCCTATCAAAGAGAAAACACATTCCTTGCATTACACACCAAAGTTAAATGATATAACATGGCTTGAATGAGGCAAGTATTGTAAATACATTTTACAATACCTGAAAAGAAATTTTACAGCAATCGGAAAACTTTCTTCTTTTCCCTTCCTTTTATGGTGTTTCTCTTTTCTTTCATCCACTTCTATTAAGGGATTCCTCTCATTTCATCTGGTTCCATTCCACTTCTCGTTTCATTCCGAACCCTATCAAAGAGAAAACACATACCTTGCATTACACATCAAAGTTAAATGATATAACAAGGCTTGAATGATGCAGGTATTGTAAATACATTTTACAATACCTGAAAAGAAATTTTACAGCAATCGGAAAACTTTCTTCTTTTCCCTTCCTTTCATGGTGTTTCTCTTTTCTTTCATCCACTTCTATTACGAGATTTCTCTCATTACATCTGATTCCATTCCACTTTTCGTTCCATTCCGAACCCTATCAAAGAGAAAACACATTCCTTGCAATACACACCAAAGTTAAATGATATAACATGGCTTGAATGATGCAAGTATTGTAAATACATTTTACAATACCTGAAAAGAAATTTTACAGCAATCGGAAAACCTTCTTTTCCCTTCCTTTCATGGTGTTTCTCTTTTCTTTCATCCACTTCTATTTCGAGATTCCTGTCATTACATCTGATTCCATTCCACTTCTCGTTCCATTCCAAACCCTATCAAAGAGAAAACACATACCATGCATTACACATCAAATTTAAATGATATAACATGGCTTGAATGATGCAAGTATTGTAAATACGTTTTGCAATTCCTGAAAAGAAATTTTACAGCAATCGGAAAACTTTCTTCTTTTCCCTTCATTTCGTGGTGTTTCTCTTTTCTTTCATCCACTTCTATTTCGAGATTCCTCTCATTACATCTGATTCATTCCACTTCTCGTTCCATTCCAAACCCTATCAAAGAGAAAACACATACCTTGCATTACATATCAAAGTTAAATGATATAACATGGCTTGAATGATGCAAGTATTGTAAATACATTTTACAATACCTGAAAAAATATTACAGTAATCGGAAATCTTTCTTCTTTTCCCTTCCTTTCATGGTGTTTCTCTTTTCTTTCATCCATTTCTTTTTCGAGATTCCTCTCATTACTTCTGATTCCATTCCACTTCTCGTTCCATTCCGAACCCTATCAAAGAGAGAACACATACCTTGCATTACTCATCAAAGTTAACTGATATAACATGGCTTGAATGATGCAAGTATTGTAAATACATTTTACAATACCTGAAATGAAAATTTACAGCAATCGGAAAACTTTCTTCTTTTCCCTTCCTTTCATGGTGTTTCTCTTTTCTTTCATCCACTTCTATTTCGAGATTCCTCCCATTACATCAGATTCCATTCCACTTCTCGTTCCCTTCCAAACCCTATCAAAGAAAAAACACAGACCTTGCATTACACATCCAAGTAAAATGATATAACATGGCTTGAATGATGCAAGTATTGTAAATACATTTTACAATACCTGAAAAGATATTTTACTGCAATCGGAAAACTTTCTTCTTTTCCCTTCCTTTTATGGTGTTTCTCTTTTCTTTCATCCACTTCTATTAAGGGATTCCTCTCATTTCATCTGGTTCCATTCCACTTCTCGTTTCATTCCGAACCCTATCAAAGAGAAAACACATACCTTGCATTACACATCAAAGTTAAATGATATAACAAGGCTTGAATGATGCAGGTATTGTAAACACATTTTACAATACCTGAAAAGAAATTTTACAGCAATCGGAAAACTTTCTTCTTTTCCCTTCCTTTCATGGTGTTTCTCTTTTCTTTCATCCACTTCTATTTCGAGATTCCTCTCATTACATCTGATTCCATTCCACTTTTCGTTCCATTCCGAACCCTATCAAAGAGAAAACACATTCCTTGCAATACACACCAAAGTTAAATGATATAACATGGCTTGAATGATGCAAGTATTGTAAATACATTTTACAATACCTGAAAAGAAATTTTACAGCAATCGGAAAACCTTCTTTTCCCTTCCTTTCATGGTGTTTCTCTTTTCTTTCATCCACTTCTATTTCGAGATTCCTGTCATTACATCTGATTCCATTCCACTTCTCGTTCCATTCCAAACCCTATCAAAGAGAAAACACATACCTTGCATTACACATCAAAGTTAAATGATATAACATGGCTTGAATGATGCAAGTATTGTAAATACGTTTTGCAATTCCTGAAAAGAAATTTTACAGCAATCGGAAAACTTTCTTCTTATCCCTTCCTTTCGTGGTGTTTCTCTTTTCTTTCATCCACTTCTATTTCGAGATTCCTCTCATTACATCTGATTCCATTCCACTTCTCGTTCCATTCCGAACCCTCTCAAAGAGAAAACACATACCTTGCATTACACACCAAAGTTAAATGATATAACATGGCTTGAATGAGGCAAGTATTGTAAATACATTTTACAATACCTGAAAAGAAATTTTACAGCAATCGGATAACTTTCTTCTTTTCCCTTCCTTTCATGGTGTTTCTCTTTTCTTTCATCCACTTCTATTTCGAGATTCCTCTCATTACATCTGATTCCATTCCACTTCTCGTTCCATTCCAAACCCTATCAAAGAGAAAACACATACCTTGCATTACACATCAATGTTAAATGATGTAACATGGCTTGAATGATGCAAGCATTGTAAATCCATTTTACAATACCTGAAAAGATATTTTACTGCAATCGGAAAACTTTCTTCTTTTCCCTTCCTTTTATGGTGTTTCTCTTTTCTTTCATCCACTTCTATTAAGGGATTCCTCTCATTTCATCTGGTTCCATTCCACTTCTCGTTTCATTCCGAACCCTATCAAAGAGAAAACACATACCTTGCATTACACATCAAAGTTAAATGATATAACAAGGCTTGAATGATGCAGGTATTGTAAACACATTTTACAATACCTGAAAAGAAATTTTACAGCAATCGGAAAACTTTCTTCTTTTCCCTTCCTTTCATGGTGTTTCTCTTTTCTTTCATCCACTTCTATTTCGAGATTCCTCTCATTACATCTGATTCCATTCCACTTCTCGCTCCATTCCGAACCCTATCAAAGAGAAAACACATCCTTGCATTACACACCAAAGTTAAATGATATAACATGGCTTGAATGTTGCAAATATTGTAAATATATTTTACAATACCTGAAAAGAAATTTTACAGCAATCGGAAAACTTTCTTCTTTTCCCTCCCTTTTATGGTGTTTCTCTTTTCTTTCATCCACTTCTATTAAGGGATTCCTCTCATTTCATCTGGTTCCATTCCACTTCTCGTTTCATTCCGAACCCTATCAAAGAGAAAACACATACCTTGCATTACACATCAAAGTTAAATGATATAACAAGGCTTGAATGATGCAGGTATTGTAAATACATTTTACAATACCTGAAAAGAAATTTTACAGCAATCGGAAAACTTTCTTCTTTTCCCTTCCTTTCATGGTGTTTCTCTTTTCTTTCATCCACTTCTATTACGAGATTCCTCTCATAACATCTGATTCCATTCCACTTTTCGTTCCATTCCGAAACCTATCAAAGAGAAAACACATACCTTGCATTACACATCAATGTTAAATGATGTAACATGGCTTGAATGATGCAAGCATTGTAAATCCATTTTACAATACCTGAAAAGATATTTTACTGCAATCGGAAAACTTTCTTCTTTTCCCTTCCTTTTATGGTGTTTCTCTTTTCTTTCATCCACTTCTATTAAGGGATTCCTCTCATTTCATCTGGTTCCATTCCACTTCTCGTTTCATTCCGAACCCTATCAAAGAGAAAACACATACCTTGCATTACACATCAAAGTTAAATGATATAACAAGGCTTGAATGATGCAGGTATTGTAAACACATTTTACAATACCTGAAAAGAAATTTTACAGCAATCGGAAAACTTTCTTCTTTTCCCTTCCTTTCATGGTGTTTCTCTTTTCTTTCATCCACTTCTATTTCGAGATTCCTCTCATTACATCTGATTCCATTCCACTTTTCGCTCCATTCCGAACCCTATCAAAGAGAAAACACATCCTTGCATTACACACCAAAGTTAAATGATATAACATGGCTTGAATGTTGCAAATATTGTAAATATATTTTACAATACCTGAAAAGAAATTTTACAGCAATCGGAAAACTTTCTTCTTTTCCCTTCCTTTCATGGTGTTTCTCTTTTCCTTCATCCACTTTTATTACGAGATTCCTCTCATTACATCTGATTCCATTCCACTTCTCGTTCCATTCCGACCCCTATCAAAGAGAAAACACATACCTTGCATTACATATCAAAGTTAAATGATATAACATGGCTTGAATGATGCAAGTATTGTAAATACATTTTACAATACCTGAAAAGAAATTTTACAGTAATCGGAAAACTTTCTTCTTTTCCCTTCCTTTCATGGTGTTTCTCTTTTCTTTCATCCACTTCTATTTCGAGATTCCTCTCATTACATCTGATTCCATTCCACTTCTCGCTCCATTCCGAACCCTATCAAAGAGAAAACACATTCCTTGCATTACACACCAAAGTTAAATGATATAACATGGCTTGAATGAGGCAAGTATTGTAAATACATTTTACAATACCTGAAAAGAAATTTTACAGCAATCGGAAAACTTTCTTCTTTTCCCTTCCTTTTATGGTGTTTCTCTTTTCTTTCATCCACTTCTATTAAGGGATTCCTCTCATTTCATCTGGTTCCATTCCACTTCTCGTTTCATTCCGAACCCTATCAAAGAGAAAACACATACCTTGCATTACACATCAAAGTTAAATGATATACCAAGGCTTGAATGATGCAGATATTGTAAATACATTTTACAATACCTGAAAAGAAATTTTACAGCAATCGGAAAACTTTCTTCTTTTCCCTTCCTTTCATGGTGTTTCTCTTTTCTTTCATCCACTTCTATTACGAGATTCCTCTCATTACATCTGATTCCATTCCACTTTTCGTTCCATTCCGAACCCTATCAAAGAGAAAACACATTCCTTGCAATACACACCAAAGTTAAATGATATAACATGGCTTGAATGATGCAAGTATTGTAAATACATTTTACAATACCTGAAAAGAAATTTTACAGCAATCGGAAAACCTTCTTTTCCCTTCCTTTCATGGTGTTTCTCTTTTCTTTCATCCACTTCTATTTCGAGATTCCTCTCATTACATCTGATTCCATTCCACTTCTCGTTCCATTCCAAACCCTATCAAAGAGAAAACACATACCTTGCATTACACATCAATGTTAAATGATGTAACATGGCTTGAATGATGCAAGCATTGTAAATCCATTTTACAATACCTGAAAAGATATTTTACTGCAATCGGAAAACTTTCTTCTTTTCCCTTCCTTTTATGGTGTTTCTCTTTTCTTTCATCCACTTCTATTAAGGGATTCCTCTCATTTCATCTGGTTCCATTCCACTTCTCGTTTCATTCCGAACCCTATCAAAGAGAAAACACATACCTTGCATTACACATCAAAGTTAAATGATATAACAAGGCTTGAATGATGCAGGTATTGTAAACACATTTTACAATACCTGAAAAGAAATTTTACAGCAATCGGAAAACTTTCTTCTTTTCCCTTCCTTTCATGGTGTTTCTCTTTTCTTTCATCCACTTCTATTTCGAGATTCCTCTCATTACATCTGATTCCATTCCACTTCTCGCTCCATTCCGAACCCTATCAAAGAGAAAACACATCCTTGCATTACACACCAAAGTTAAATGATATAACATGGCTTGAATGTTGCAAATATTGTAAATATATTTTACAATACCTGAAAAGAAATTTTACAGCAATCGGAAAACTTTCTTCTTTTCCCTCCCTTTTATGGTGTTTCTCTTTTCTTTCATCCACTTCTATTAAGGGATTCCTCTCATTTCATCTGGTTCCATTCCACTTCTCGTTTCATTCCGAACCCTATCAAAGAGAAAACACATACCTTGCATTACACATCAAAGTTAAATGATATAACAAGGCTTGAATGATGCAGGTATTGTAAATACATTTTACAATACCTGAAAAGAAATTTTACAGCAATCGGAAAACTTTCTTCTTTTCCCTTCCTTTCATGGTGTTTCTCTTTTCTTTCATCCACTTCTATTACGAGATTCCTCTCATAACATCTGATTCCATTCCACTTTTCGTTCCATTCCGAAACCTATCAAAGAGAAAACACATACCTTGCATTACACATCAATGTTAAATGATGTAACATGGCTTGAATGATGCAAGCATTGTAAATCCATTTTACAATACCTGAAAAGATATTTTACTGCAATCGGAAAACTTTCTTCTTTTCCCTTCCTTTTATGGTGTTTCTCTTTTCTTTCATCCACTTCTATTAAGGGATTCCTCTCATTTCATCTGGTTCCATTCCACTTCTCGTTTCATTCCGAACCCTATCAAAGAGAAAACACATACCTTGCATTACACATCAAAGTTAAATGATATAACAAGGCTTGAATGATGCAGGTATTGTAAACACATTTTACAATACCTGAAAAGAAATTTTACAGCAATCGGAAAACTTTCTTCTTTTCCCTTCCTTTCATGGTGTTTCTCTTTTCTTTCATCCACTTCTATTTCGAGATTCCTCTCATTACATCTGATTCCATTCCACTTTTCGCTCCATTCCGAACCCTATCAAAGAGAAAACACATCCTTGCATTACACACCAAAGTTAAATGATATAACATGGCTTGAATGTTGCAAATATTGTAAATATATTTTACAATACCTGAAAAGAAATTTTACAGCAATCGGAAAACTTTCTTCTTTTCCCTTCCTTTCATGGTGTTTCTCTTTTCCTTCATCCACTTTTATTACGAGATTCCTCTCATTACATCTGATTCCATTCCACTTCTCGTTCCATTCCGACCCCTATCAAAGAGAAAACACATACCTTGCATTACATATCAAAGTTAAATGATATAACATGGCTTGAATGATGCAAGTATTGTAAATACATTTTACAATACCTGAAAAGAAATTTTACAGTAATCGGAAAACTTTCTTCTTTTCCCTTCCTTTCATGGTGTTTCTCTTTTCTTTCATCCACTTCTATTTCGAGATTCCTCTCATTACATCTGATTCCATTCCACTTCTCGCTCCATTCCGAACCCTATCAAAGAGAAAACACATTCCTTGCATTACACACCAAAGTTAAATGATATAACATGGCTTGAATGAGGCAAGTATTGTAAATACATTTTACAATACCTGAAAAGAAATTTTACAGCAATCGGAAAACTTTCTTCTTTTCCCTTCCTTTTATGGTGTTTCTCTTTTCTTTCATCCACTTCTATTAAGGGATTCCTCTCATTTCATCTGGTTCCATTCCACTTCTCGTTTCATTCCGAACCCTATCAAAGAGAAAACACATACCTTGCATTACACATCAAAGTTAAATGATATACCAAGGCTTGAATGATGCAGATATTGTAAATACATTTTACAATACCTGAAAAGAAATTTTACAGCAATCGGAAAACTTTCTTCTTTTCCCTTCCTTTCATGGTGTTTCTCTTTTCTTTCATCCACTTCTATTACGAGATTCCTCTCATTACATCTGATTCCATTCCACTTTTCGTTCCATTCCGAACCCTATCAAAGAGAAAACACATTCCTTGCAATACACACCAAAGTTAAATGATATAACATGGCTTGAATGATGCAAGTATTGTAAATACATTTTACAATACCTGAAAAGAAATTTTACAGCAATCGGAAAACCTTCTTTTCCCTTCCTTTCATGGTGTTTCTCTTTTCTTTCATCCACTTCTATTTCGAGATTCCTGTCATTACATCTGATTCCATTCCACTTCTCGTTCCATTCCAAACCCTATCAAAGAGAAAACACATACCTTGCATTACACATCAAAGTTAAATGATATAACATGGCTTGAATGATGCAAGTATTGTAAATACGTTTTGCAATTCCTGAAAAGAAATTTTACAGCAATCGGAAAACTTTCTTCTTTTCCCTTCATTTCGTGGTGTTTCTCTTTTCTTTCATCCACTTCTATTTCGAGATTCCTCTCATTACATCTGATTCATTCCACTTCTCGTTCCATTCCAAACCCTATCAAAGAGAAAACACATACCTTGCATTACATATCAAAGTTAAATGATATAACATGGCTTGAATGATGCAAGTATTGTAAATACATTTTACAATACCTGAAAAGAAATTTTACAGTAATCGGAAATCTTTCTTCTTTTCCCTTCCTTTCATGGTGTTTCTCTTTTCTTTCATCCATTTCTATTTCGAGATTCCTCTCATTACTTCTGATTCCATTCCACTTCTCGTTCCATTCCGAACCCTATCAAAGAGAGAACACATACCTTGCATTACTCATCAAAGTTAAATGATATAACATGGCTTGAATGATGCAAGTATTGTAAATACATTTTACAATACCTGAAATGAAAATTTATAGCAATCGGAAAACTTTCTTCTTTTCCCTTCCTTTCATGGTGTTTCTCTTTTCTTTCATCCACTTCTATTTCGAGATTCCTCCCATTACATCTGATTCCATTCCACTTCTCGTTCCCTTCCAAACCCTATCAAAGAAAAAACACAGACCTTGCATTACACATCCAAGTAAAATGATATAACATGGCTTGAATGATGCAAGTATTGTAAATACATTTTACAATACCTGAAAAGATATTTTACTGCAATCGGAAAACTTTCTTCTTTTCCCTTCCTTTTATGGTGTTTCTCTTTTCTTTCATCCACTTCTATTAAGGGATTCCTCTCATTTCATCTGGTTCCATTCCACTTCTCGTTTCATTCCGAACCCTATCAAAGAGAAAACACATACCTTGCATTACACATCAAAGTTAAATGATATAACAAGGCTTGAATGATGCAGGTATTGTAAACACATTTTACAATACCTGAAAAGAAATTTTACAGCAATCGGAAAACTTTCTTCTTTTCCCTTCCTTTCATGGTGTTTCTCTTTTCTTTCATCCACTTCTATTTCGAGATTCCTCTCATTACATCTGATTCCATTCCACTTCTCGCTCCGATCCGAACCCTATCAAAGAGAAAACACATCCTTGCATTACACACCAAAGTTAAATGATATAACATGGCTTGAATGTTGCAAATATTGTAAATATATTTTACAATACCTGAAAAGAAATTTTACAGCAATCGGAAAACTTTCTTCTTTTCCCTTCCTTTCATGGTGTTTCTCTTTTCCTTCATCCACTTCTATTACGAGATTCCTCTCATTACATCTGATTCCATTCCACTTCTCGTTCCATTCCGACCCCTATCAAAGAGAAAACACATACCTTGCATTACATATCAAAGTTAAATGATATAACATGGCTTAAATGATGCAAGTATTGTAAATATATTTTACAATACCTGAAAAGAAATTTTACAGTAATCGGAAAACTTTCTTCTTTTCCCTTCCTTTCATGGTGTTTCTCTTTTCTTTCATCCACTTCTATTTCGAGATTCCTCTCATTACATCTGATTCCATTCCACTTCTCGCTCCATTCCGAACCCTATCAAAGAGAAAACACATTCCTTGCATTACACACCAAAGTTAAATGATATAACATGGCTTGAATGAGGCAAGTATTGTAAATACATTTTACAATACCTGAAAAGAAATTTTACAGCAATCGGAAAACTTTCTTCTTTTCCCTTCCTTTTATGGTGTTTCTCTTTTCTTTCATCCACTTCTATTAAGGGATTCCTCTCATTTCATCTGGTTCCATTCCACTTCTCGTTTCATTCCGAACCCTGTCAAAGAGAAAACACATACCTTGCATTACACATCAAAGTTAAATGATATAACAAGGCTTGAATGATGCAGGTATTGTAAATACATTTTACAATACCTGAAAAGAAATTTTACAGCAATCGGAAAACTTTCTTCTTTTCCCTTCCTTTGATGGTGTTTCTCTTTTCTTTCATCCACTTCTATTAAGGGATTCCTCTCATTTCATCTGGTTCCATTCCACTTCTCGTTTCATTCCGAACCCTATCAAAGAGAAAACACATACCTTGCATTACACATCAAAGTTAAATGATATAACAAGGCTTGAATGATGCAGGTATTGTAAATACATTTTACAATACCTGAAAAGAAATTTTACAGCAATCGGAAAACTTTCTTCTTTTCCCTTCCTTTCATGGTGTTTCTCTTTTCTTTCATCCACTTCTATTACGAGATTCCTCTCATTACATCTGATTCCATTCCACTTTTCGTTCCATTCCGAACCCTATCAAAGAGAAAACACATTCCTTGCAATACACACCAAAGTTAAATGATATAACATGGCTTGAATGATGCAAGTATTGTAAATATATTTTACAATACCTGAAAAGAAATTTTACAGCAATCGGAAAACCTTCTTTTCCCTTCCTTTCATGGTGTTTCTCTTTTCTTTCATCCACTTCTATTTCGAGATTCCTGTCATTACATCTGATTCCATTCCACTTCTCGTTCCATTCCAAACCCTATCAAAGAGAAAACACATACCTTGCATTACACATCAAAGATAAATGATATAACATGGCTTGAATGATGCAAGTATTGTAAATACGTTTTGCAATTCCTGAAAAGAAATTTTACAGCAATCGGAAAACTTTCTTCTTTTCCCTTCCTTTCGTGGTGTTTCTCTTTTCTTTCATCCACTTCTATTTCGAGATTCCTCTCATTACATCTGATTCCATTCCACTTCTCGCTCCATTCCGAACCCTATCAAAGAGAAAACACATTCCTTGCATTACACACCAAAGTTAAATGATATAACATGGCTTGAATGAGGCAAGTATTGTAAATACATTTTACAATACCTGAAAAGAAATTTTACAGCAATCGGAAAACTTTCTTCTTTTCCCTTCCTTTTATGGTGTTTCTCTTTTCTTTCATCCACTTCTATTAAGGGATTCCTCTCATTTCATCTGGTTCCATTCCACTTCTCGTTTCATTCCGAACCCTATCAAAGAGAAAACACATACCTTGCATTACACATCAAAGTTAAATGATATAACAAGGCTTGAATGATGCAAGTATTGTAAATACATCTTACAATTCCTGAAATAAAATTTTGTTGCAATCGGAAAACTTTCTTCTTTTTCCTTCCTTTCATGGTGTTTCTCTTTCCTTTCATCCACTTTTATTAAGGGATTCCTCTTATTACATCTGGTTCCATTCCACTTCTCGTTTCATTCCGAACCCTATCAAAGAGAAAACACATACCTAGCATTACACATCAATGTTAAATGATATAACAAGGCTTGAATGATGCAAGTATTGTAAATACATCTTACAATACCTGAAATAAAATTTTGTTGCAATCGGAAAACTTTCTTCTTTTTCCTTCCTTTCATGGTGTTTCTCTTTCCTTTCATCCACTTCTATTAAAGGATTCCTCTTATTACATCTGATTCCATTCCACTTCTCGTTTCATTCCGAACCCTATCAAAGAGAAAACACATACCTTGCATTACACATCAATGTTAAATGATATAACAAGGCTTGAATGAATCAAGTATTGTAAATACATCTTACAATACCTGAAATAAAATTTTGTTGCAATCGGAAAACTTTCTTCTTTTTCCTTCCTTTCATGGTGTTTCTCTTTCCTTTCATCCACTTCTATTAAGGGATTCCTCTTATTACATCTGGTTCCATTCCACTTCTCGTTTCATTCCGAACCCTATCAAAGAGAAAACACATACCTTGCATTACACATCAATGTTAAATGATATAACAAGGCTTGAATGATGCAAGTATTGTAAATACATCTTTCAATACCTGAAATAAAATTTTGTTGCAATCGGAAAATTTTCTTCTTTCTCCTTCCTTTCATGGTGTTTCTCTTTCCTTTCATCCACTTCTATTAAGGGATTCCTCTTATTACATCTGGTTCCATTCCACTTCTCGTTCCATTCCAAACCCTATCAAAGAGAAAACACATACCTTGCATTACACACCAAAGTTAAATGATATAACATGGCTTGAATGATGCAAGTATTGTAAATACATTTTACAATACCTGAAAAGAAATTTTACAGCAATCGGATAACTTTCTTCTTTTTCCTTCCTTTCATGGTGTTTCTCTTTCCTTTCATCCACTTCTATTTCGAGATTCCTCTCATTACATCTGGTTCCATTCCACTTCTCGTTCCATTCCAAACCCTATCAAAGAGAAAACACATACCTTGCATTACACAAAAAAGTTAAATGATATAACATGGCTTGAATGATGCAAGTATTGTAAATACATTTTACAATACCTGAAAAGAAATTTTACAGCAATCGGATAACTTTCTTCTTTTTCCTTCCTTTCATGGTGTTTCTCTTTCCTTTCATCCACTTCTATTTCGAGATTCCTCTCATTACATCTGATTCCATTCCACTTCTCGTACCATTCTAAACCCTATCAAAGAGAAAACACATACCTTGCATTACACACCAAAGTTAAATGATATAACATGGCTTGAATGATGCAAGTATTGTAAATACATTTTACAATACCTGAAAAGAAATTTTACAGCAATCGGATAACTTTCTTCTTTTTCCTTCCTTTCATGGTGTTTCTCTTTCCTTTCATCCACTTCTATTTCGAGATTCCTCTCATTACATCTGATTCCATTCCACTTCTCGTTCCATTCTAAACCCTATCAAAGAGAAAACACATACCTTGCATTACACACCAAAGTTAAATGATATAACATGGCTTGAATGATGCAAGTATTGTAAATACATTTTACAATACCTGAAAAGAAATTTTACAGCAATCGGATAACTTTCTTCTTTTTCCATCCTTTCATGGTGTTTCTCTTTCCTTTCATCCACTTCTATTTCGAGATTCCTCTCATTACATCTGATTCCATTCCACTTCTCGTTCCATTCTAAACCCTATCAAAGAGAAAACACATACCTTGCATTACACACCAAAGTTAAATGATATAACATGGCTTGAATGATGCAAGTATTGTAAATACATTTTACAATACCTGAAAAGAAATTTTACAGCAATCGGATAACTTTCTTCTTTTTCCTTCCTTTCATGGTGTTTCTCTTTCCTTTCATCCACTTCTATTTCGAGATTCCTCTCATTACATCTGGTTCCATTCCACTTCTCGTCCCATTCCAAACCCTATCAAAGAGAAAACCCATACCTTGCATTACACAAAAAAGTTAAATGATATAACATGGCTTGAATGATGCAAGTATTGTAAATACATTTTACAATACCTGAAAAGAAATTTTACAGCAATCGGATAACTTTCTTCTTTTTCCTTCCTTTCATGGTGTTTCTCTTTCCTTTCATCCACTTCTATTTCGAGATTCCTCTCATTACATCTGATTCCATTCCACTTCTCGTACCATTCTAAACCCTATCAAAGAGAAAACACATACCTTGCATTACACACCAAAGTTAAATGATATAACATGGCTTGAATGATGCAAGTATTGTAAATACATTTTACAATACCTGAAAAGAAATTTTACAGCAATCGGATAACTTTCTTCTTTTTCCTTCCTTTCATGGTGTTTCTCTTTCCTTTCATCCTCTTCTATTTCGAGATTCCTCTCATTACATCTGGTTCCATTCCACTTCTCGTTCCATTCCAAACCCTATCAAAGAGAAAACACATACCTTGCATTACACACCAAAGTTAAATGATATAACATGGCTTGAATGATGCAAGTATTGTAAATACATTTTACAATACCTGAAAAGAAATTTTACAGCAATCGGATAACTTTCTTCTTTTTCCATCCTTTCATGGTGTTTCTCTTTCCTTTCATCCACTTCTATTTCGAGATTCCTCTCATTACATCTGATTCCATTCCACTTCTCGTTCCATTCTAAACCCTATCAAAGAGAAAACACATACCTTGCATTACACACCAAAGTTAAATGATATAACATGGCTTGAATGATGCAAGTATTGTAAATACATTTTACAATACCTGAAAAGAAATTTTACAGCAATCGGATAACTTTCTTCTTTTTCCTTCCTTTCATGGTGTTTCTCTTTCCTTTCATCCACTTCTATTTCGAGATTCCTCTCATTACATCTGGTTCCATTCCACTTCTCGTTCCATTCCAAACCCTATCAAAGAGAAAACACATACCTTGCATTACACACCAAAGTTAAATGATATTACATGGCTTGAATGATGCAAGTATTGTAAATACATTTTACAATACCTGAAAAGAAATTTTACAGCAATCGGAAAACTTTCTTCTTTTCCCTTCCCTGCATGGTGTTTCTCTTTTCTTTCATCCACTTCTATTTCGAGATTCCTCTCATTACATCTGATTCCATTCCACTTCTCGTTCCATTCTAAACCCTATCAAAGAGAAAACACATACCTTGCATTTCACATCAAAGTTAAATGATATAACATGGCTTGAATGATGCAAGTATTGTAAATACGTTTTACAATATCTGAAAAGAAATTTTACAGCAATCGGAAAACTTTCTTCTTTTTCCTTCCTTTCATGGTGTTTCTCTTTCCTTTCATCCACTTCTATTTCGAGATTCCTCTCATTACATCTGATTCCATTCCACTTCTCGTTCCATTCTAAACCCTATCAAAGAGAAAACACATACCTTGCATTACACACCAAAGTTAAATGATATAACATGGCTTGAATGATGCAAGTATTGTAAATACATTTTACAATACCTGAAAAGAAATTTTACAGCAATCGGATAACTTTCTTCTTTTTCCTTCCTTTCATGGTGTTTCTCTTTCCTTTCATCCACTTCTATTTCGAGATTCCTCTCATTACATCTGGTTCCATTCCACTTCTCGTTCCATTCCAAACCCTATCAAAGAGAAAACACATACCTTGCATTACACACCAAAGTTAAATGATATTACATGGCTTGAATGATGCAAGTATTGTAAATACATTTTAACATACCTGAAAAGAAATTTTACAGCAATCGGATAACTTTCTTCTTTTTCCTTCCTTTCATGGTGTTTCTCTTTCCTTTCATCCACTTCTATTTCGAGATTCCTCTCATTACATCTGATTCCATTCCACTTCTCGTTCCATTCTAAACCCTATCAAAGAGAAAACACATACCTTGCATTACACACCAAAGTTAAATGATATAACATGGCTTGAATGATGCAAGTATTGTAAATACATTTTACAATACCTGAAAAGAAATTTTACAGCAATCGGATAACTTTCTTCTTTTTCCTTCCTTTCATGGTGTTTCTCTTTCCTTTCATCCACTTCTATTTCGAGATTCCTCTCATTACATCTGATTCCATTCCACTTCTCGTTCCATTCTAAACCCTATCAAAGAGAAAACACATACCTTGCATTACACATCAAAGTTAAATGATATAACATGGCTTGAATGATGCAAGTATTGTAAATACATTTTACAATACCTGAAAAGAAATTTTACAGCAATCGGATAACTTTCTTCTTTTTCCTTCCTTTCATGGTGTTTCTCTTTCCTTTCATCCACTTCTATTTCGAGATTCCTCTCATTACATCTGGTTCCATTCCACTTCTCGTTCCATTCCAAACCCTATCAAAGAGAAAACACATACCTTGCATTACACACCAAAGTTAAATGATATTACATGGCTTGAATGATGCAAGTATTGTAAATACATTTTACAATACCTGAAAAGAAATTTTACAGCAATCGGATAACTTTCTTCTTTTTCCTTCCTTTCATGGTGTTTCTCTTTCCTTTCATCCACTTCTATTTCGAGATTCCTCTCATTACATCTGGTTCCATTCCACTTCTCGTTCCATTCCAAACCCTATCAAAGAGAAAACACATACCTTGCATTACACACCAAAGTTAAATGATATTACATGGCTTGAATGATGCAAGTATTGTAAATACATTTTACAATACCTGAAAAGAAATTTTACAGCAATCGGATAACTTTCTTCTTTTTCCTTCCTTTCATGGTGTTTCTCTTTCCTTTCATCCACTTCTATTTCGAGATTCCTCTCATTACATCTGGTTCCATTCCACTTCTCGTTCCATTCCAAACCCTATCAAAGAGAAAACACATACCTTGCATTACACACCAAAGTTAAATGATATAACATGGCTTGAATGATGCAAGTATTGTAAATACATTTTACAATACCTGAAAGAAATTTTACAGCAATCGGATAACTTTCTTCTTTTTCCTTCCTTTCATGGTGTTTCTCTTTCCTTTCATCCACTTCTATTTCGAGATTCCTCTCATTACATCTGATTCCATTCCACTTCTCGTTCCATTCTAAACCCTATCAAAGAGAAAACACATACCTTGCATTACACGCCAAAGTTAAATGATATAACATGGCTTGAATGATGCAAGTATTGTAAATACATTTTACAATACCCGAAAAGAAATTTTACAGCAATCGGATAACTTTCTTCTTTTTCCTTCCTTTCATGGTGTTTCTCTTTCCTTTCATCCACTTCTATTTCGAGATTCCTCTCATTACATCTGGTTCCATTCCACTTCTCGTTCCATTCCAAACCCTATCAAAGAGAAAACACATACCTTGCATTACACACCAAAGTTAAATGATATAACATGGCTTGAATGATGCAAGTATTGTAAATACATTTTACGATACCTGAAAAGAAATTTTGCAGCAATCGGAAAACTTTCTTCTTTTTCCTTCCTTTCATGGTGTTTCTCTTTCCTTTCATCCACTTCTATTAAGGGATTCCTCTCATTACATCTGATTCCATTCCACTTCTCGTTTCATTCCGAACCCTATCAAAGAGAAAACACATACCTTGCATTACACATCAAAGTTAAATGATATAACAAGGCTTGAATGATGCAAGTATTGTAAATACATTTTACAATACCTGAAAAGAAATTTTACAGCAATCGGAAAACTTTCTTCTTTTTCCTTCCTTTCATGGTGTTTCTCTTTTCTTTCATCCACTTCTATTAAGGAATTCCTCTCATTACATCTGATTCCATTCCACTTCTCGTTCCATTCCGAACCCTATCAAAGAGAAAACACATACCTTGCATTACACATCAAAGTTAAATGATATAACATGGCTTGAATGATGCAAGTATTGTAAATACATTTTACAATACCTGAAAAGAAATTTTACAGCAATCGGAAAACTTTCTTCTTTTCCCTTCCCTGCATGGTGTTTCTCTTTTCTTTCATCCACTTCTATTTCGAGATTCCTCTCATTGCATCTGATTCCATTCCACTTCTCGTTCCATTCTAAACCCTATCAAAGAGAAAACACATACCTTGCATTACACATCAAAGTTAAATGATATAACATGGCTTGAATGATGCAAGTGTTGTAAATACGTTTTACAATATCTGAAAAGAACTTTTACAGCAATCGGAAAACTTTCTTCTTTTCCCTTCCTTTCATGGTGTTTCTCTTTTCTTTAATCCACTTCTATTTCGATATTCCTCTCATTACATCTGATTCCATTCCACTTCTTGTTCCATTCCAAACCCTATCAAAGAGAAAACACATACCTTGCATTACACATCAAAGTTAAATGATATAACATTGCATGAATGATGCAAGTATTGTAAATACATTTTACAATACCTGAAAATAAATTTTACAGCAATCGGAAAACTTTCTTCTTTTCCCTTCCTTTCATGGTGTTTCTCTTTTCTTTCATCCACTTCTATTTCGAGATTCCTCTCATTACATCTGATTCCATTCCACTTCTCGTTCCATTCTAAACCCTATCAAAGAGAAAACACATACCTTGCATTACACATCAAAGTTAAATGATATAACATGGCTTGAATGATGCAAGTATTGTAAATACGTTTTACAATATCTGAAAAGAAATTTTACAGCAATCGGAAAACTTTCTTCTTTTCCCTTCCTTTCATGGTGTTTCTCTTTTCTTTAATCCACTTCTATTTCGAGATTCCTCTCATTACATCTGATTCCATTCCACTTCTTGTTCCATTCCAAACCCTGTCAAAGAGAAAACACATACCTTGCATTACACATCAAAGTTAAATGATATAACATTGCATGAATGATGCAAGTATTGTAAATACATTTTACAATACCTGAAAAGAAATTTTACAGCTATCGGAAAACATTCTTCTTTTTCCTTCCTTTCATGGTGTTTCTCTTTCCTTTCATCCACTTCCATTAAGGGATTCCTCTCATTACATCTGGTTCCATTCCACTTCTCGTTTCATTCCGAACCCTATCAAAGAGAAAACACATACCTTGCATTACACATCAATGTTAAATGATATAACAAGGCTTGAATGATGCAGGTATTGTAAATACATTTTACAATACCTGAAAAGAAATTATACAGCAATCGGAAAACTTTCTTCTTTTTCCTTCCTTTCATGGTGTTTCTCTTTCCTTTCATCCACTTCCATTAAGGGATTCCTCTCATTACATCTGGTTCCATTCCACTTCTCGTTTCATTCCGAACCCTATCAAAGACAAAACACATACCTTGCATTACACATCAATGTTAAATGATATAACAAGGCTTGAATGATGCAGGTATTGTAAATACATTTTACAATACCTGAAAAGAAATTATACAGCAATCGGAAAACTTTCTTCTTTTTCCTTCCTTTCATGGTGTTTCTCTTTTCTTTCATCCACTTCTATTACGAGATTCCTCTCATTACATCTGATTCCATTCCACTTCTCGTTCCATTCCGAACCCTATCAAAGAGAAAACACATACCTTGCATTACACATCAATGTTAAATGATATAACATGGCTTGAATGATGCAAGTATTGTAAATACATTTTACAATACCTGAAAAGAAATTTTACAGCAATTGGATAACTTTCTTCTTTTCCCTTCCTTTCATGGTGTTTCTCTTTTCTTTCATCCACTTCTATTTCGAGATTCCTCTTATTACATCTGATTCCATTCCACTTCTCGTTCCATTCCGAACCCTATCAAAGAGAAAACACATACCTTGCATTACACATCAAAGTTAAATGATATAACATGGCTTGAATGATGCAAGTATTGTAAATACATTTTACAATACCTGAAAAGATATTTTACAGCAATCCGAAAACTTTCTTCTTTTCCCTTCCTTTCATAGTGTTTCTCTTTCCTTTCATCCACTTCCATTAAGGGATTCCTCTCATTACATCTGGTTCCATTCAGCTTCTCGTTTCATTCCGAACCCTATCGAAGAGAAAACACATACCTTGCATTACACATCAATATTAAATGATATAACAAGGCTTGAATGATGCAGGTATTGTAAATACATTTTACAATACCTGAAAAGAAATTATACAGCAATCGGAAAACTTTCTTCTTTTTCCTTCCTTTCATGGTGTTTCTCTTTCCTTTCATCCACTTCCATTAAGGGATTCCTCTCATTACATCTGGTTCCATTCCACTTCTCGTTTCATTCCGAACCCTATCAAAGAGAAAACACATACCTTGCATTACACATCAAAGTTAAATGATATAACAAGGCTTGAATGATGCAGGTATTGTAAATACATTTTACAATACCTGAAAAGAAATTATACAGCAATCGGAAAACTTTCTTATTTTTCCTTCCTTTCATGGTGTTTCTCTTTTCTTTCATCCACTTCTATTACGAGATTCCTCTCATTACATCTGATTCCATTCCACTTCTCGTTCCATTCCGAACCCTATCAAAGAGAAAACACATACCTTGCATTACACATCAATGTTAAATGATATAACATGGCTTGAATGATGCAAGTATTGTAAATACATTTTACAATACCTGAAAAGAAATTTTACAGCAATCGGAAAGCTTTCTTCTTTTCCCTTCCTTTCATGGTGTTTCTCTTTTCTTTCATCCACTTCTATTTCGAGATTCCTTTCATTACATCTGATTCCATTCCACTTCTCGTTCCATTCTAATCCCTAACAAAGAGAAAACACATACCTTGCATTACACATCAATGTTAAATGATATAACGAGGCTTGAATGATGCAAGTATTGTAAATACGTTTTACAATACCTGAAAAGAAGTTTTACAGCAATCGGAAAACTTTCTTCTTTTCCCTTCCTTTCATGGTGTTTCTCTTTTCTTTCATCCACTTCTATTAAGAGATTCCTCTCATTACATCTGATTCCATTCCTCTTCTCGTTCCATTCCGAACCCTATCAAAGAGAAAACACGTACCTTGCATTACACATCAAAGTTATATGATATAACATGGCTTGAATGATGCAAGTATTGTAAATACATTTTACAATACCTGAAAAGAAAATTTACAGCAATCGGAAAACTTTCTTCTTTTCCCTTCCTTTCATGGTGTTTCTCTTTTCCTTCATCCACTTCTATTACGAGATTCCTCTCATTACATTTGATTCCATTCCACTTCTCGTTCCATTCCGAACCCTATCAAACAGAAAACACATACCTTGCATTACATATCAAAGTTAAATGATATAACATGGCTTGAATGATGCAAGTATTGTTAATACATTTTACAATACCTGAAAAGAAATTTTACAGCAATCGGAAAACTTTCTTCTTTTCCCTTCCTTTCATGGTGTTTCTCTCTTCTTTCATCCACTTCTATTACGAGATTCCTCTCATTACATCTGATTCCATTCCACTTCTCGTTCCATTCCGAACCCTATCAAAGAGAAAACACATACCTTGCATTACACATCAAAGTTAAATGATATAACATGGCTTGAATGATGCAAGTATTGTAAATACATTTTACAATACCTGAAAAGAAATTTTACAGCAATTGCATAACTTTCTTCTTTTCTCTTCCTTTCATGGTGTTTCTCTTTTCTTTCATCCACTTCTATTTCGAGATTCCTCTCATTACATCTGATTCCATTCCACTTCTCGTTCCATTCCAAACCCTATCAAAGAGAAAACACATACCTTGCATTACACATCAATGTTAAATGATATAACATGGCTTGAATGATGCAAGTATTGTAAATACATTTTACAATACCTGAAAAGATATTTTACAGCAATCGGAAAACTTTCTTCTTTTCCCTTCCTTTCATGGTGTTTCTCTTTCCTTTCATCCACTTCCATTAAGGGATTCCTCTCATTACATCTGGTTCCATTCCACTTCTCGTTTCATTCCAAACCCTATCAAAGAGAAAACACATACCTTGCATTACACATCAATGTTAAATGATATAACAAGGCTTGAATGATGCAGGTATTGTAAATACATTTTACAATACCTTAAAAGAAATTATTCAGCAATCGGAAAACTTTCTTCTTTTTCCTTCCTTTCATGGTGTTTCTCTTTCCTTTCATCCACTTCCATTAAGGGATTCCTCTCATTACATCTGGTTCCATTCCACTTCTCGTTTCATTCCGAACCCTATAAAAGAGAAAACACATACCTTGCATTACACATCAATGTTAAATGATATAACAAGGCTTGAATGATGCAGGTATTGTAAATACATTTTACAATACCTGAAAAGAAATTATACAGCAATCGGAAAACTTTCTTCTTTTTCCTTCCTTTCATGGTGTTTCTCTTTTCTTTCATCCACTTCTATTACGAGATTCCTCTCATTACATCTGATTCCATTCCACTTCTCGTTCCATTCCGAACCCTATCAAAGAGAAAACACATACCTTGCATTACACATCAATGTTAAATGATATAACATGGCTTGAATGATGCAAGTATTGTAAATACATTTTACAATACCTGAAAAGAAATTTTACAGCAATCGGAAAACTTTCTTCTTTTCCCTTCCTTTCATGGTGTTTCTCTTTTCCTTCATCCACTTCTATTACGAGATTCCTCTCATTACATCTGATTCCATTCCACTTCTCGTTCTATTCCGAACCCTATCAAAGAGAAAACACATACCCTGCATTACACATCAAAGTTGAATGATATAACATGGCTTGAATGTTGCAAGTATTGTAAATACATTTTACAATACCTGAAAAGAAATTTTACAGCAATCGGAAAATTTTCTTCTTTTCCCTTCCTTTCCTGGTGTTTCTCTTTTCTTTCATCCACTTCTATTTCGAGATTCCTCTCATTACATCTGATTCCATTCCACTTCTCGTTCCATTCCGAACCCTATCAAAGAGAAAACACATACCTTGCATTACACACCAAAGTTAAATGATATAACATGGCTTGAATGAGGCAAGTATTGTAAATACATTTTACAATACCTGAAAAGAAATTTTACAGCAATTGAATAACTTTCTTCTTTTCCCTTCCTTTCATGGTGTTTCTCTTTTCTTTCATCCACTTCTATTTCGAGATTCCTCTCATTACATCTGATTCCATTCCACTTCTCGTTCCATTCCAAACACTATCAAAGAGAAAACACATACCTTGCATTACACATCAATGTTAAATGATATAACATGGCTTGAATGATGCAAGTATTGTAAATCCATTTTACAATACCTGAAATAAAATTTTGTTGCAATCGAGAAACATTCTTCTTTTCCCTTCCTTTCATGGTGTTTCTCTTTCCTTTCATCCACTTCCATTAAGGGATTCCTCTCATTACATCTGGTTCCATTCCACTTCTCGTTTCATTCCGAACCCTATCAAAGAGAAAACACATACCTTGCATTACACATCAATGTTAAATGATATAACAAGGCTTGAATGATGCAGGTATTGTAAATACATTTTACAATACCTGAAAAGAAATTATACAGCAATCGGAAAACTTTCTTCTTTTTCCTTCCTTTCATGGTGTTTCTCTTTCCTTTCATCCACTTCCATTAAGGGATTCCTCTCATTACATCTGGTTCCATTCCACTTCTCGTTTCATTCCGAACCCTATCAAAGAGAAAACACATACCTTGCATTACACATCAATGTTAAATGATATAACAAGGCTTGAATGATGCAGGTATTGTAAATACATTTTACAATACCTGAAAAGAAATTATACAGCAATCGGAAAACTGTCTTCTTTTCCCTTCCTTTCATGGTGTTTCTCTTTGCTTTCATCCACTTCCATTAAGGGATTCCTCTCATTACATCTGGTTCCATTCCACTTCTCGTTTCATTCCGAACCCTATCAAAGAGAAAACACATACCTTGCATTACACATCAAAGTTAAATGATATAACAAGGCTTGAATGATGCAGGTATTGTAAATACATTTTACAATACCTGAAAAGAAATTATACAGCAATCGGAAAACTTTCTACTTTTTCCTTCCTTTCATGGTGTTTCTCATTTCTTTCATCCACTTCTATTACGAGATTCCTCTCATTACATCTGATTCCATTCCACTTCTCGTTCCATTCCGAACCCTATCAAAGAGAAAACACATACCCTGCATTACACATCAATGTTAAATGATATAACATGGCTTGAATGATGCAAGTATTGTAAATACATTTTACAATACCTGAAAAGAAATTTTACAGCAATCGGAAAACTTTCTTCTTTTCCCTTCCTTTCATGGTGTTTCTCTTTTCCTTCATCCACTTCTATTACGAGATTCCTCTCATTACATCTGATTCCATTCCACTTCTCGTTCTATTCCGAACCCTATCAAAGAGAAAACACATACCCTGCATTACACATCAAAGTTGAATGATATAACATGGCTTGAATGATGCAAGTATTGTAAATACATTTTACAATACCTGAAAAGAAATTTTACAGCAATCGGAAAATTTTCTTCTTTTCCCTTCCTTTCCTGGTGTTTCTCTTTTCTTTCATCCACTTCTATTTCGAGATTCCTCTCATTACATCTGATTCCATTCCACTTCTCGTTCCATTCCGAACCCTATCAAAGAGAAAACACATACCTTGCATTACACACCAAAGTTAAATGATATAACATGGCTTGAATGAGGCAAGTATTGTAAATACATTTTACAATACCTGAAAAGAAATTTTACAGCAATTGAATAACTTTCTTCTTTTCCCTTCCTTTCATGGTGTTTCTCTTTTCTTTCATCCACTTCTATTTCGAGATTCCTCTCATTACATCTGATTCCATTCCACTTCTCGTTCCATTCCAAACACTATCAAAGAGAAAACACATACCTTGCATTACACATCAATGTTAAATGATATAACATGGCTTGAATGATGCAAGTATTGTAAATCCATTTTACAATACCTGAAATAAAATTTTGTTGCAATCGAGAAACATTCTTCTTTTCCCTTCCTTTCATGGTGTTTCTCTTTCCTTTCATCCACTTCCATTAAGGGATTCCTCTCATTACATCTGGTTCCATTCCACTTCTCGTTTCATTCCGAACCCTATCAAAGAGAAAACACATACCTTGCATTACACATCAATGTTAAATGATATAACAAGGCTTGAATGATGCAGGTATTGTAAATACATTTTACAATACCTGAAAAGAAATTATACAGCAATCGGAAAACTTTCTTCTTTTTCCTTCCTTTCATGGTGTTTCTCTTTCCTTTCATCCACTTCCATTAAGGGATTCCTCTCATTACATCTGGTTCCATTCCACTTCTCGTTTCATTCCGAACCCTATCAAAGAGAAAACACATACCTTGCATTACACATCAATGTTAAATGATATAACAAGGCTTGAATGATGCAGGTATTGTAAATACATTTTACAATACCTGAAAAGAAATTATACAGCAATCGGAAAACTGTCTTCTTTTCCCTTCCTTTCATGGTGTTTCTCTTTGCTTTCATCCACTTCCATTAAGGGATTCCTCTCATTACATCTGGTTCCATTCCACTTCTCGTTTCATTCCGAACCCTATCAAAGAGAAAACACATACCTTGCATTACACATCAAAGTTAAATGATATAACAAGGCTTGAATGATGCAGGTATTGTAAATACATTTTACAATACCTGAAAAGAAATTATACAGCAATCGGAAAACTTTCTACTTTTTCCTTCCTTTCATGGTGTTTCTCATTTCTTTCATCCACTTCTATTACGAGATTCCTCTCATTACATCTGATTCCATTCCACTTCTCGTTCCATTCCGAACCCTATCAAAGAGAAAACACATATTCTGCATTACACATCAATGTGAAATGATATAACATGGCTTGAATGATGCAAGTATTGTAAATACATTTTACAATACCTGAAAAGAAATTTTACAGCAATCGGAAAACTTTCTTCTTTTTCCTTCCTTTCATGGTGTTTCTCTCTTCTTTCATCCACTTCTATTACGAGATTCCTCCCATTACATCTGATTCCATTCCACTTCTCGTTCCATTCCGAACCCTATCAAAGAGAAAACACATACCTTGCATTACACATCAAAGTTAAATGATATAACATGGCTTGAATGATGCAAGTATTGTAAATACATTTTACAATACCTGAAAAGAAATTTTACAGTAATCGGAAAACTTTCTTCTTTTCCCTTCCCTGCATGGTGTTTCTCTTTTCTTTCATCCACTTCTATTTCGAGATTCCTTTCATTACATCTGATTCCATTCCACTTCTCGTTCCATTCCGATCCCTATCAAAGAGAAAACACATACCTTGCATTCCACATCAAAGTTAAATGATATAACATGGCTTGAATGATGCAAGTATTGTTAATACAATTTACAATACCTGAAAAGAAATTTTACAGTAGTCGGAAATTTTTCTTCTTTTCCCTTCCTTTCATGGTGTTTCTCTTTTCTTTCATCCACAACTATTTCGAGATTCCTTTCATTACATCTGGTTCCATTCCACTTCTCGTTTCATTCCGAACCCTATCAAAGAGAAAACACATACCTTGCATTACACATCAATGTTAAATGATATAACAAGGCTTGAATGATGCAGGTATTGTAAATACATTTTACAATACCTGAAAAGAAATTATACAGCAATCGGAAAACTTTCTTCTTTTCCCTTCCTTTCATGGTGTTTCTCTTTGCTTTCATCCACTTCCATTAAGGGATTCCTCTCATTACATCTGGTTCCATTCCACTTCTCGTTTCATTCCGAACCCTATCAAAGAGAAAACACATACCTTGCATTACACATCAAAGTTAAATGATATAACAAGGCTTGAATGATGCAGGTCTTGTAAATACATTTTACAATACATGAAAAGAAATTATACAGCAATCGGAAAACTTTCTTCTTTTTCCTTCCTTTCATGGTGTTTCTCATTTCTTTCATCCACTTCTATTACGAGATTCCTCTCATTACATCTGATTCCATTCCACTTCTCGTTCCATTACGAACCCTATCAAAGAGAAAACACATACCTTGCATTACACATCAAAGTTAAATGATATAACATGGCTTGAATGATGCAAGTATTGTAAATACATTTTACAATACCTGAAAAGAAATTTTACAGTAATCGGAAAACTTTCTTCTTTTCCCTTCCCTGCATGGTGTTTCTCTTTTCTTTCATCCACTTCTATTTCGAGATTCCTTTCATTACATCTGATTCCATTCCACTTCTCGTTCCATTCCGAACCCTATCAAAGAGAAAACACATACCTTGCATTACACATCAAAGTTAAATGATATAACATGGCTTGAATGATGCAAGTATTGTAAATACATTTTACAATACCTGAAAAGAAATTTTACAGTAGTCGGAAAACTTTCTTCTTTTCCCTTCCTTTCATGGTGTTTCTCTTTTCTTTCATCCACTTCTATTTCGAGATTCCTTTCATTACATCTGATTCCATTCCACGTCTCGTTCCATTCTAAACACTAACAAAGAGAAAACACATACCTTGCATTACACATCAATGTTAAATGATATAACGAGGCTTGAATGATGCAAGTATTGTAAATACGTTTTACAATACCTGAAAAGAAGTTTTACAGCAATCGGAAAACTTTCTTCTTTTCCCTTCCTTTCATGGTGTTTCTCTTTTCTTTCATCCACTTCTATTAAGAGATTCCTCTCATTACATCTGATTCCATTCCTCTTCTCGTTCCATTCCGAACCCTATCAAAGAGAAAACACATACCTTGCATTACACATCAAAGTTATATGATATAACATGGCTTGAATGATGCAAGTATTGTAAATACATTTTACAATACCTGAAAAGAAAATTTACAGCAATCGGAAAACTTTCTTCTTTTCCCTTCCTTTCATGGTGTTTCTCTTTTCCTTCATCCACTTCTATTACGAGATTCCTCTCATTACATCTGATTCCATTCCACTTCTCGTTCCATTCCGAACCCTATCAAACAGAAAACACATACCTTGCATTACACATCAAAGTTAAATGATATAACATGGCTTGAATGATGCAAGTATTGTAAATACATTTTACAATACCTGAAAAGAAATTTTACAGCAATCGGAAAACTTTCTTCTTTTCCCTTCCCTGCATGGTGTTTCTCTTTTCTTTCATCCACTTCTATTTCGAGATTCCTCTCATTGCATCTGATTCCATTCCACTTCTCGTTCCATTCCGAACCCTATCAAAGAGAAAACACATACCTTGCATTACACATCAAAGTTAAATGATATAACATGGCTTGAATGATGCAAGTATTGTAAATACATTTTACAATACCTGAAAAGAAATTTTACAGTAATCGGAAAACTTTCTTCTTTTCCCTTCCCTGCATGGTGTTTCTCTTTTCTTTCATCCACTTCTATTTCGAGATTCCTTTCATTACATCTGATTCCATTCCACTTCTCGTTCCATTCCGATCCCTATCAAAGAGAAAACAAAAACCTTGCATTCCACATCAAAGTTAAATGATATAACATGGCTTGAATGATGCAAGTATTGTTAATACATTTTACAATACCTGAAAAGAAATTTTACAGTAGTCGGAAATTTTTCTTCTTTTCCCTTCCTTTCATGGTGTTTCTCTTTTCTTTCATCCACAACTATTTCGAGATTCCTTTCATTACATCTGGTTCCATTCCACTTCTCGTTTCATTCCGAACCCTATCAAAGAGAAAACACATACCTTGCATTACACATCAATGTTAAATGATATAACAAGGCTTGAATGATGCAGGTATTGTAAATACATTTTACAATACCTGAAAAGAAATTATACAGCAATCGGAAAACTTTCTTCTTTTCCCTTCCTTTCATGGTGTTTCTCTTTGCTTTCATCCACTTCCATTAAGGGATTCCTCTCATTACATCTGGTTCCTTTCCACTTCTCGTTTCATTCCGAACCCTATCAAGGAGAAAACACATACCTTGCATTACACATCAAAGTTAAATGATATAACAAGGCTTGAATGATGCAGGTATTGTAAATACATTTTACAATACATGAAAAGAAATTAGACAGCAATCGGAAAACTTTCTTCTTTTTCCTTCCTTTCATGGTGTTTCTCTCTTCTTTCATCCACTTCTATTACGAGATTCCTCCCATTACATCTGATTCCATTCCACTTCTCGTTCCATTCCGAACCCTATCAAAGAGAAAACACATACCTTGCATTACACATCAAAGTTAAATGATATAACATGGCTTGAATGATGCAAGTATTGTAAATACATTTTACAATACCTGAAAAGAAATTTTACAGTAGTCGGAAAACTTTCTTCTTTTCCCTTCCTTTCATGGTGTTTCTCTTTTCTTTCATCCACTTCTATTTCGAGATTCCTTTCATTACATCTGATTCCATTCCACGTCTCGTTCCATTCTAAACACTAACAAAGAGAAAACACATACCTTGCATTACACATCAATGTTAAATGATATAACGAGGCTTGAATGATGCAAGTATTGTAAATACGTTTTACAATACCTGAAAAGAAGTTTTACAGCAATCGGAAAACTTTCTTCTTTTCCCTTCCTTTCATGGTGTTTCTCTTTTCTTTCATCCACTTCTATTAAGAGATTCCTCTCATTACATCTGATTCCATTCCTCTTCTCGTTCCATTCCGAACCCTATCAAAGAGAAAACACATACCTTGCATTACACATCAAAGTTATATGATATAACATGGCTTGAATGATGCAAGTATTGTAAATACATTTTACAATACCTGAAAAGAAAATTTACAGCAATCGGAAAACTTTCTTCTTTTCCCTTCCTTTCATGGTGTTTCTCTTTTCCTTCATCCACTTCTATTACGAGATTCCTCTCATTACATCTGATTCCATTCCACTTCTCGTTCCATTCCGAACCCTATCAAACAGAAAACACATACCTTGCATTACACATCAAAGTTAAATGATATAACATGGCTTGAATGATGCAAGTATTGTAAATACATTTTACAATACCTGAAAAGAAATTTTACAGCAATCGGAAAACTTTCTTCTTTTCCCTTCCCTGCATGGTGTTTCTCTTTTCTTTCATCCACTTCTATTTCGAGATTCCTCTCATTGCATCTGATTCCATTCCACTTCTCGTTCCATTCCGAACCCTATCAAAGAGAAAACACATACCTTGCATTACACATCAAAGTTAAATGATATAACATGGCTTGAATGATGCAAGTATTGTAAATACATTTTACAATACCTGAAAAGAAATTTTACAGTAATCGGAAAACTTTCTTCTTTTCCCTTCCCTGCATGGTGTTTCTCTTTTCTTTCATCCACTTCTATTTCGAGATTCCTTTCATTACATCTGATTCCATTCCACTTCTCGTTCCATTCCGATCCCTATCAAAGAGAAAACACATACCTTGCATTCCACATCAAAGTTAAATGATATAACATGGCTTGAATGATGCAAGTATTGTTAATACATTTTACAATACCTGAAAAGAAATTTTACAGTAGTCGGAAATTTTTCTTCTTTTCCCTTCCTTTCATGGTGTTTCTCTTTTCTTTCATCCACAACTATTTCGAGATTCCTTTCATTACATCTGGTTCCATTCCACTTCTCGTTTCATTCCGAACCCTATCAAAGAGAAAACACATACCTTGCATTACACATCAATGTTAAATGATATAACAAGGCTTGAATGATGCAGGTATTGTAAATACATTTTACAATACCTGAAAAGAAATTATACAGCAATCGGAAAACTTTCTTCTTTTCCCTTCCTTTCATGGTGTTTCTCTTTGCTTTCATCCACTTCCATTAAGGGATTCCTCTCATTACATCTGGTTCCTTTCCACTTCTCGTTTCATTCCGAACCCTATCAAGGAGAAAACACATACCTTGCATTACACATCAAAGTTAAATGATATAACAAGGCTTGAATGATGCAGGTATTGTAAATACATTTTACAATACATGAAAAGAAATTAGACAGCAATCGGAAAACTTTCTTCTTTTTCCTTCCTTTCATGGTGTTTCTCTCTTCTTTCATCCACTTCTATTACGAGATTCCTCCCATTACATCTGATTCCATTCCACTTCTCGTTCCATTCCGAACCCTATCAAAGAGAAAACACATACCTTGCATTACACATCAAAGTTAAATGATATAACATGGCTTGAATGATGCAAGTATTGTAAATACATTTTACAATACCTGAAAAGAAATTTTACAGTAATCGGAAAACTTTCTTCTTTTCCCTTCCCTGCATGGTGTTTCTCTTTTCTTTCATCCACTTCTATTTCGAGATTCCTTTCATTACATCTGATTCCATTCCACTTCTCGTTCCATTCCGATCCCTATCAAAGAGAAAACACATACCTTGCATTCCACATCAAAGTTAAATGATATAACATGGCTTGAATGATGCAAGTATTGTTAATACATTTTACAATACCTGAAAAGAAATTTTACAGTAGTCGGAAATTTTTCTTCTTTTCCCTTCCTTTCATGGTGTTTCTCTTTTCTTTCATCCACAACTATTTCGAGATTCCTTTCATTACATCTGGTTCCATTCCACTTCTCGTTTCATTCCGAACCCTATCAAAGAGAAAACACATACCTTGCATTACACATCAAAGTTAAATGATATAACAAGGCTTGAATGATGCAGGTATTGTAAATACATTTTACAATACATGAAAAGAAATTATACAGCAATCGGAAAACTTTCTTCTTTTTCCTTCCTTTCATGGTGTTTCTCATTTCTTTCATCCACTTCTATTACGAGATTCCTCTCATTACATCTGATTCCATTCCACTTCTCGTTCCATTCCGAACCCTATCAAAGAGAAAACACATACCTTGCATTACACATCAAAGTTAAATGATATAACATGGCTTGAATGATGCAAGTATTGTAAATACATTTTACAATACCTGAAAAGAAATTTTACAGTAATCGGAAAACTTTCTTCTTTTCCCTTCCCTGCATGGTGTTTCTCTTTTCTTTCATCCACTTCTATTTCGAGATTCCTTTCATTACATCTGATTCCATTCCACTTCTCGTTCCATTCCGAACCCTATCAAAGAGAAAACACATACCTTGCATTACACATCAAAGTTAAAAGATATAACATGGCTTGAATGATGCAAGTATTGTAAATACATTTTACAATACCTGAAAAGAAAATTTACAGCAATCGGAAAACTTTCTTCTTTTCCCTTCCTTTCATGGTGTTTCTCTTTTCCTTCATCCACTTCTATTACGAGATTCCTCTCATTACATCTGATTCCATTCCACTTCTCGTTCCATTCCGAACCCTATCAAACAGAAAACACATACCTTGCATTACATATCAAAGTTAATTGATATAACATGGCTTGAATGATGCAAGTATTGTAAATACATTTTACTATACCTGAAAAGAAATTTTACAGCAAGCGGAAAACTTTCTTCTTTTCCCTTCCTTTCATGGTGTTTCTCTCTTCTTTCATCCACTTCTATTACGAGATTCCTCTCATTACATCTGATTCCATTCCACTTCTCGTTCCATTCCGAACCCTATCAAAGAGAAAACACATACCTTGCATTACACATCAAAGTTAAATGATATAACATGGCTTGAATGATGCAAGTATTGTAAATACATTTTACAATACCTGAAAAGAAATTTTACAGCAATCGGAAAACTTTCTTCTTTTCCCTTCCTTTCGTGGTGTTTCTCTTTTCTTTCATCCACTTCTATTTCGAGATTCCTCTCATTACATCTGATTCCATTCCACTTCTCGTTCCATTCCGAACCCTATCAAAGAGAAAACACATACCTTGCATTACACACCAAAGTTAAATGATATAATATGGCTTGAATGAGGCAAGTATCGTAAATACATTTTACAATACCTGAAAAGAAATTTTACAGCAATTGGATAACTTTCTTCTTTTCCCTTCCTTTCATGGTGTTTCTCTTTTCTTTCATCCACTTCTATTTCGAGATTCCTCTCATTACATCTGATTCCATTCCACTTCTCGTTCCATTCCAAACCCTATCAAAGAGAAAACACATACCTTGCATTACACATCAATGTTAAATGATATAACATGGCTTGAATGATGCAAGTATTGTAAATACATTTTACAATACCTGAAAAGATATTTTACAGCAATCGGAAAACTTTCTTCTTTTCCCTTCCTTTCATGGTGTTTCTCTTTCCTTTCATCCTCTTCCATTAAGGGATTCCTCTCATTACATCTGGTTCCATTCCACTTCTCGTTCCATTCCGAACCCTATCAAAGAGAAAACACATACCTTGCATTACACATCAAAGTTAAATGATATAACATGGCTTGAATGATGCAAGTATTGTAAATACATTTTACAATACCTGAAAAGAAAATTTACAGCATTCGGAAAACTTTCTTCTTTTCCCTTCCTTTCATGGTGTTTCTCTTTTCCTTCATCCACTTCTATTACGAGATTCCTCTCATTACATCTGATTCCATTCCACTTCTCGTTCCATTCCGAACCCTATCCAACAGAAAACACATACCTTGCATTACATATCAAAGTTAAATGATATAACATGGCTTGAATGATGCAAGTATTGTAAATACATTTTACAATACCTGAAAAGAAATTTTACAGCAATCGGAAAACTTTCTTCTTTTCCCTTCCTTTCATGGTGTTTCTCTCTTCTTTCATCCACTTCTATTACGAGATTCCTCTCATTACATCTGATTCCATTCCACTTCTCGTTCAATTCCGAGCCCTATCAAAGAGAAAACACATACCTTGCATTACACATCAAAGTTAAATGATATAACATGGCTTGAATGATGCAAGTATTGTAAATACATTTTACAATACCTGAAAAGAAATTTTACAGCAATCGGAAAACTTTCTTCTTTTCCCTTCCTTTCGTGGTGTTTCTCTTTTCTTTCATCCACTTCTATTTCGAGATTCCTCTCATTACATCTGATTCCATTCCACTTCTCGTTCCATTCCAAACCCTATCAAAGAGAAAACACATACCTTGCATTACACATCAATTTTAAATGATATAACATGGCTTGAATGATGCAAGTATTTTAAATACATTTTACAATACCTGAAAAGATATTTTACAGCAATCGGAAAACTTTCTTCTTTTCCCTTCCTTTCATGGTGTTTCTCTTTCCTTTCATCCACTTCCATTAAGGGATTCCTCTCATTACATCTGGTTCCATTCCACTTCTCGTTTCTTTCCGAACCCTGTCAAAGAGAAAACACATACCTTGCATTACACATCAATGTTAAATGATATAACAAGGCCTGAATGATGCAGGTATTGTAAATAAATTTTACAATACCTGAAAAGAAATTATACAGCAATCGGAAAACTTTCTTCTTTTCCCTTCCTTTCATGGTGTTTCTCTTTTCTTTCATCCACTTCTATTACGAGATTCCTCTCATTACATCTGATTCCATTCCACTTCTCGTTCCATTCCGAACCCTATCAAAGAGAAAACACATACCCTGCATTACACATTAATGTTAAATGATATAACATGGCTTGAATGATGCAAGTATTGTAAATACATTTTACAATACCTGAAAAGAAATTTTACAGCAATTGGATAACTTTCTTCTTTTCCCTTCCTTTCATGGTGTTTCTCTTTTCTTTCATCCACTTCTATTACGAGATTCCTCTCATTACATCTGATTCCATTCCACTTCTCGTTCCATTCCGAACCCTATCAAAGAGAAAACACATACCTTGCATTACATATCAAAGTTAAATGATATAACATGGCTTGAATGATGCAAGTATTGTAAATACATTTTACAATACCTGAAAAGAAATTTTACAGCAATCGGAAAACTTTCTTCTTTTTCCTTCCTTTCATGGTGTTTCTCTCTTCTTTCATCCACTTCTATTACGAGATTCCTCTCATTACATCTGGTTCCATTCCAGTTCTCGTTTCATTCCGAACCCTATCAAAGAGAAAACACATACCTTGCATTACACATCAATGTTAAATGATATAACAAGGCTTGAATGATGCAGGTATTGTAAATACATTTTACAATACCTGAAAAGAAATTATACAGCAATCGGAAAACTTTCTTCTTTTCCCTTCCTTTCATGGTGTTTCTCTTTCCTTTTATCCACTTCCATTAAGGAATTCCTCTCATTACATCTGGTTCCATTCCACTTCTCGTTTCATTCCGAACCCTATCAAAGGGAAAACACATACCTTGCATTACACATCAAAGTTAAATGATATAACAAGGCTTGAATGATGCAGGTATTGTAAATACATTTTACAATACCTGAAAAGAAATTTTGCTGCAATCGGAAAAAATTCTTCTTTTCCCTTCCTTTCATGGTGTTTCTCTTTTCTTTCATCCACTTCTATTTAGTGATTCCTTTCATTTCATCTGATTCCATTCCACTTCTCGTTCCATTCCAAACCCTATCAAAGAGAAAACACATACCTTGCATTACACATCAATGTTAAATGATTAAACATGGCTTGAATGACGCAAGTATTGTAAATACATTTTACAATACCTGAAAAGAAATTTTGCTGCAATCGGAAAACATTCTTCTTTTCCCTTCCTTTCATGGTGTTTCTCTTTTCTTTCATCCACTTCTATTTAGAGATTCCTTTCATTACATCTGATTCCATTCAACTTCTTGTTCCATTCTAAACCTTATGAAAGAGAAAACACATACCTTGCATTACACTTCAATGTTAAATGATATAGCATGGCTTGAATGATGCAAGTATTGTAAATACATTTTACAATACCTGAAAAGAAATTTTTTTGCAATCGGAAAATATTCTACTTTTCCCTTCCTTTCATGGTGTTTCTCTTTTCTTTCATCCACTTCTATTTCGAGATTCCTTTCATTACATCTGATTCCCTTCCACTTCTCGTTCCATTCCAAACCCTATCAAAGAGAAAACACATACCTTGCATTACACATCAATGTTAAATGATATAACATGGCTTGAATGATGCAAGTATTTTAAATACATTTTACAATACCTGAAAAGAAATTTTGCTGCAATCGGAAAAGATTCTTCTTTTCCCTTCCCTTCATGGCGTTTCTCTTTTCTTTCATCCACTTCTATTTCGAGATTCCTTTTATTACATCTGATTCCATTCAACTTCTTGTTCCATTCTAAATCCTATCAAAGAGAAAACACATACCTTGCATTACACATCAATGTTAAATGATATAGCATGGCTTGAATGATGCAAGTATTGTAAATACATTTTACAATAACTGAAAGGAAATTTTACTGCAATCGGAAACATTCTTCTTTTCCCTTCCTTTCATGGTGTTTTTCTTTTCTTTCATCCACTTCTATATCAAGATTCCTTTCATTACATCTGATTCCATTCTACTTCTCGTTCCATTCCAAACCCTATCAAAGAGAAAACACATACCTTGCATTACACATCAATGTTAAATGATATAACATGGCTTGAATGATGCAAGTATTGTGAATACATTTTACAATACCTGAAATGAAATTTTGCTGCAATCGGAAAACATTCTTCTTTTCCCTTCCTTTCATGGTGTTTCTCTTTTCTTTCATCCACTTCTATTTCGAGATTCCTTTCATTACATCTGATTCCATTCCACTTCTCGTTCCATTCCAATCCCTATCAGAGAGAAAACACATGCCTTGCATTACACATCAATGTTAAATGATATAACATAGATTGTGTGATGCAAGTAATATAAATAAATTTTCGATTACCTGAAAAGAAATATCCCTGCAATCTGAAATATTCTTATTCCTTCCTTACATGGTGGTCCTCTTATGTTGCATCCTCTTTTATTTCGAGTTTCCCTTCATTACATTCTACTTCTCGCTGTATTCCAATCCCTATCAGAGAGAAAACACATGCCTTGCATTACACATCTATGTTAAATGTTATAACATAGATTATGTGATGCAAGTAATATAAATAAATTTTCGATTACCTGAAAAGAAATATCGCTGCAATCTGAAATATTCTTCTTATTCCTTCCTTTCATGGTGGTTCTCTTATGTTGCATCCTCTTTTTTTCGAGTTTCCCCTCATTACATTCTACTTCTCGCTCCATTCCAATCCCTATCAGAGAGAAAACACATGCCTTGCATTACACATCAATGTTAAATGATATAACATAGATTGTGTGATGCAAGTAATATAAATAAATTTTCGATTACCTGAAAAGAAATATCGCTGCAATCTGAAATATTCTTATTCCTTCCTTACATGGTGGTCCTCTTATGTTGCATCCTCTTATGTTGCATCCTCTTTTATTTCGAGTTTCTATTCATTACATTCTACTTCTCGCTCCATTCCAATCCCTATCAGAGAGAAAACACATGCCTTGCATTACACATCAATGTTAAATGTTATAACATAGATTGTGTTATGCAAGTAAAATAAATAAATTTTCGATTACCTGAAAAGAAATATCCCTGCAATCTGAAATATTCTTCTTATTCCTTCCTTACATGGTGGTTCTCTTATGTTGCATCCTCATTTATTTCGAGTTTCCCTTTCTTACATTCTACTTATCGCTCCATTCCAATCCCTATCAGAGAGAAAACACATGCCTTGCATTACACATTAATGTTAAATGATATAACACAGATTGTGTGATGCAAGTAATATAAATAAATTTTCGATTACCTGAAAAGAAATATCCCTGCAATCTGATATATTCTTCTTATTCCTTCCTTACATGGTGATTCTCTTATGTTGCATCCTCGTTTATTTCGAGTTTCCCCTCATTACATTCTACTTCTCGTTCCATTCCAATCCCTGTCAGAAAGAAAACACAAACAAAACTCTACCTATAGCAATACTTTGCATGCTTTCACGTCCCTCAGTGGACTGATCGTTAAGACATGGTTCCCAGCAGATCACCGAAGTCAAGCATCACTGGCTGCGGTCAGTGTGTGGTAGGATGACCACTTGGATCAGTCTGCGTAGGGACCGAGGGTGTGCGGTATTGGTCCTCGTTAAACTGCTCTACCGTAAAGTGCTCGACTTCGCGTACAGGTTGTCAGGCTGCGAAAGTGGGTGTGCCATCCCCTCTACAGAGGATCAAAATTGTGATGGCATGTTTTCGGATCATCCTCAGGGATGTTTCCCAGACCGTCGCCAATAGCCCATTTTGCAGCTCTAGTGCGATGTAAATGAACTACAACTATTTTACTTTGTGCTTTTTTCTGTGGGGATTGAGATCGTTATCTTGGCGATTTGTATTTTGGTTGTGTTTATCATCAATATTGAAAAAGCAAATATATTTGAATAGTATTTTATTGGAAAATATAACAGTGAAATATTTTATTGTAGAGCGCAAGCAGCACCTGGTGCACCTGGACCGATCTACGAACACCATGGTGCCAGTGGTCATAGGGTTGGGGATCCCTGCCTTAGAGTATTACGTGCTTAGTTAAATTTATTTTTAATTTCACTAGGTTTTTTTGAAAAAATAATCTAATAACGATTTTAATTTTGAAAACAAGATCTCCCGGTTAACCGTTACTAAAAGTACTACCAATTGCATAATTTTTTAATCTCAGTTTTTTTTCTCCTGTTGAAAGATTAACATTATCGTAGACTACGGAAATTTTACCAGAATTTTTTTTCTCTGTGTAGTTACCAATTAAATTTTTTTCCGAGTAAAGAAAATAAATTTTGACACTACTTTTGAGGTGAAAATCTAAAATTACACATTATCAGAAACATTTAAGATTTCCGAAAGCCTTCATAATATTTTCTTATCAACTTGTCTCAGTTTCCCCCCGTAATCAAACAAGCTTGCAATGCACTTAATAATTATGTTATTGGACTTCAGTGGCATTTTATAGAATATCTTTTACATTTTATTTTTTGCCAAACTGAGAAGTGGAAAATAAAAGTTTAGTGCCATTTTCATAAATTGTAAGACTATTTCGTTCATTACACCGGGGAATTTGTATCTTATCATTACTGCCTGTGCTGAACGCATTTTTTGAATGAATTTAGTCAGTCCTGATCAATTTAATCTTAAGTTTTTCAAGTTTAACAAAACAGATATGCAATTCTTAAAAAGCAATTTTTCTTTTTTCCTTTTGAACAAAGAAACGAAAAAACGAGAATGACCAAAGAAAATTCTCATTAGCCCGTATTGTTGTATTTTTTTTTCTATTTTTAAGTCTTCATAATGAAAGGTTTAAAACAAAGGGAAGTAAAATGAGGCAATATTTTTTTTTTCATTTTATTTTATAAACTGTCGTTGAACAGCCTTTCCAATTTTCAGTTCATGACTGCCAATGTTCAACTCCTTGTAACTTTGAATCCAATTCAGAAGACAAGGGAACATCTGGATAAAATATTGGGAGAAATTAATTTTAAGGCAATATATTTTATTTTATATTTTAAAACGATCATTTAAAGGCCGACCCAATTTTCAGGTTTATGGATACTAATGTTCAACTTCGTAACCTTGCAATTTTGAACCCAATCCAAGAAACAGGGGAACTCCTAGATGTTCAACTCCTTGTAATTTTGAATCCAAATCAGAAGACAAGGGAACATCTGGATAAAATATTGGGAGAAATTAATTTTAAGGCAATATATTTTATTTTATATTTTAAAACGATCATTTAAAGGCCGACCCAATTTTCAGGTTTATGGATACTAATGTTCAACTTCGTAACCTTGCAATTTTGAACCCAATCCAAGAAACAGGGGAACTCCTAGATGTTCAACTCCTTGTAATTTTGAATCCAAATCAGAAGACAAGGGAACATCTGGATAAAATATTGGGAGAAATTAATTTTAAGGCAATATATTTTATTTTATATTTTAAAACGATCATTTAAAGGCCGACCCAATTTTCAGGTTTATGGATACTAATGTTCAACTTCGTAACCTTGCAATTTTGAACCCAATCCAAGAAACAGGGGAACTCCTGGATGTTCAACTCCTTGTAATTTTGAATCCAAATCAGAAGACAAGGGAACATCTGGATAAAATATTGGGAGAAATTAATTTTAAGGCAATATATTTTATTTTATATTTTAAAACGATCATTTAAAGGCCGACCCAATTTTCAGGTTTATGGATACTAATGTTCAACTTCGTAACCTTGCAATTTTGAACCCAATCCAAGAAACAGGGGAACTGCTAGATAAAGTATTGGGAAAAATTTTGCCTTCGTGGAGGACTTTTTTTTATCGAACTAACCCGCATTGGCGTTACATGGAGAGGAAGACCACGAGAACCTACCGCTGCTAGTCTGACTGCAAAGGAACTCTAATCCATGATCCGTCTACCACTGATGATATTTCACGGCAGGACTGTGGTCGGTGCAAGCCGGATGCGGAATTCGTATTGATAATCCATCACAGGGATTCCTTATTTTAATCTAAAGTTCTCCAAGTTAAACAACACAAGTATGAAATTCTTTTATAGCAAAATTTTTATAAATTTGAAAAGAAAAATTTCGCAAATCGTGGCTTTGAAGCTAAACCGTCATAACTCAAAAAATCAAAAAATTAGATATTTGGGTCATTTTGTGTAAAAAAATCACCCTTTTAGAGAAACAACGTGTTATCTTCATAGTGCCATAAAATTTAGAGAGCAGATAAATCGTTATCGCATTGGCGCGATTCGCCATTTTGGTTTTAGGAAATAGTGTAGCAGTGTGCCAGTTGCAGCAAAACCTTGAAGAAGCTTTGAAACTTAACCGTGATAACTCAAAAAAGCAAGTTTTTCCTACACTGTTGTATGTCAAAATTTTAAAGGTAATATGTAATATTCGGGAGGATATTTTGAAGAACATCGTTGTATTTTGAAATAGCTCTCCACTTTTAATAAAAGGTTTAGAAAAAAGTGTTGCAACTCAAAGTACCTTAACTTACTTCAAAATTACCACAAAATTAGAAATGCTGCAGGAATCAGGCCTGGTTCATTGAAAATGTAAAGAAACAGGGTTTTTTTGATGTAAACTATTTTGATTTAGTCGCTATAGCTTTGAGTCAACCTGCGATGGAATTTCCTGAAAAGTTAGAAATCGCTCTCTTGAGAAACTTGCTTTTTTGAGTTACCATAGTTTAGTTTAAAAGCGACGAAATATCCAAAGAAAATCCTATTAGTTTGTATTGTTTTATTTTATTCCTATTTTGGCGACTTGAGATTGAAAGATTTTTAAAAAAAAATGGAAGTAAAATGAGACAGTTTAACGAAAAATGTGATGTTGTGGTTTTTTCAATAACTTACCACATCTGACCAACATCTGAGATGTCGTTTATTTATTTTGTGCTTTTGTATTGAATCACTTTATAAGGATGACCTAAATTCAAACATGAGAATGGGAAGCGTCAGCAGAAACAAATCCAAATGGTAACATAGCTTCGGAAGTTGTAGCAGAATGTAAATATTAGCATTAAGTCGATTACATATTAAGTAAATTAAAATAAATGTAAGCACTAGTGGAAAGTACTAACGCAAAATAAAGCGGTAAAAGAGTGTGCTGTATAAAGACGATTCTCGTTGTAAGTACGAAACAGCTAATTAGATTTTATAAAATGGCTGTGAAATAACTGTTGAAATGAGAAAAAAAAAATTTTAATTTGAAAAGCAGTAAACTGATACGAAAGAAATGTTCAACCTAGGTTAGAAAATAGAGAAATGGCAATTGAAAAATAATGTATGTTAGGGATTATAAAATCAATAATCTACGGCTGGCACTAATGCAGATTGGTACTAAATTTATAAACTGAATCCCAGGAACTGTTCACCTTAGGTAAGAAAATAGTTAAAAGTCAATTGAAAAATGTTTATCAGGGGATCATAAAATCAGTAACTACTGGTACTAATGAAAATAATCCTTTGAGAAACATTAGTGAAAGCGAAATTGTCGACAATTTTATCAATCTTATGTTCGTCTCAAAAAGTTAATTCCGGTCATTAATCTGTCACATTTTTCGACTTTGCAATCGGGAAACCACATATTAAATTGCAGATGTTACATTTGAAGCGATGCGTCTAAAATACGCTAATTTATGAACTCCGGAAATATAATTATCTATCTATATATAATTGTTCCAAATAAACAGGCAATTTTATTTTTTGACATTCAAAATATGTGTCTACTTTCATCCTTAAAATATGAATTTGACTAAAATATGACTTTGATTAAAACATTTTAGAGTAATACTTTTGCCTTCCGTTAAATTTTCTACAGTAGAAGAATTTTATCGAAAAAATAAAGAATTATAATAGAAGAAATAAAATTTGGTCACCTTAAGCAGAAATAGTTGTCTACAATTTATAGTGACACTTATTAACTAAAACCATAAGATGCTTGCAAATTAAACAAAAAGGTAAAAAAATCATTATATTTCTTTATGATTGCTACTTCCGACGTTTAGTTTATAGCTTCCCATATATTAATTATAATTATTAAACTATTGTATTTTAGAAAAAACCAAACAAACGCATAACTAGTTTAATTTGAAAAATAGTTATTGTAAAGAAAGAATATTATTTATTTTTGAATATCATCAAACAGTTAACTGACTTTGTTTTGTTTTTCTTTTATATTTTAAGAAATAAATATTTAATAAAACACTTTGGCTTACAATTTATAGTTACCTTTCTTCATCCTCGATCTTTTATTTCATCCGTCTTTAACAAATTTCACTAAACTTCAAAGAATAACCTTCACACACGATATCCAATCTCAAAATGAACTCAATAATGACTTTTTTTAAAAATAATTTTGCAACAATGAATATTTTTATAGCTAATAATATTTCTCACTTTTGACTGTAATTGTTGAACTGCGTCTTCTAGCTTTGTTGCAACAATGGTGTACACTCAAAAAAAAAAATGAAAAGCTAACTCAATATCCATTGTTAGATAGGAAATTTAATTTTTCTGATACACATCACAATTTACAAAGCTATTTAAGTCGACACAATTAGTACTTTATTAAAGTTTTTCGCAAAATCCACCCCAAACAGATAATTCTAAAATCACTGTAAAAATGTATACAAAAATTCTAAATTAACGCAGCTAATGCTGTGTAAAATTTGAAATAAGACAATCGTTTTATTTTATTTCCTAATGGTTAATTGGAGTTATTTTTTGTTTTACTTTAGGTATGTTTTTTAAAATAGATATCTAAACTACAATAAATTTTTCAAAAACTTGGAATTTTTCAAAATTGGAGGGATCGAAATGTTTTAACTAGTTTATAAGTATCAATTTTTTTTCTTAATTAAAGGAAATAAATACAGTCAATGCAAATTCCGAGTTAAAGTTCTACAATTAAAGGGATGTTAAAATATTTTAAATTTCCCAAAGTCTCGTGTTTATAATATTTGCCTTTAAGCCTCAGTTTCCAATGGCAATCAAGCATGTTTGCATTGCATGCATAGTACTTGATTAAATATCGATAGCATTTTATGAAACTTTTGAACATTTTATTTAACCGCTAATAAAGAAGAATAAATCTAAAGCTTTACTCCTTTTACTAGCTATCGTTAAGCTATTTTCTTCATAACACAGGATATTTTTTTCACGTCATTATTATTTTTGTTTTTGTAGAACACGTTTTCCTGAATGAATTTTATCAGTTTTACATCTCAGGACAACCGCAATAATAATCCAAATGTACTGTAACAGATGATTAAGACCAGAGATAGAGTTTAAGTAGCGTAACCATAGTAACCATCATGAATCGTGACAAATGATAAAGACAGTACATCATCTGCCAAATAGAAACCAAAAATTTTAAATACTTTGTAATTATTATTAACCTCCTAAATTTCAACAAAACAATTCAGAGGCGCTTGAAATTCTCCACTTGAATAAAAGAAGAAAAATTCTATTTTTTAGATGGCTTCAAATAACTAAAAAGATTCGTTCGTGTTCATGTATTTTATACTTATTGCGACGACGCGAGACTGAGAAATTACAATAAAATGGAAGTGAAGTTAGATACTGTAATGAAAAAAGTGATGATGAAATAGTAATAATGGTTTGGCATTAAGACAGGACTGTTCATTACTCTATCAAGGACTAAAAAGGCTGAATTTTCAAAGAGATAAAAGCTAAGAGGGTATAGAATACAAATGAGTATTGCACCAAATACTGGAACAGTTCAGGTTTTATTTACATTTATTATTTTTGATATCAAGTAATTTCGAAATTTTCAAAAGGATAAAGACGAAACGTCACTTGCAAACTTTGAACGTCCAAGGAAAATGGCACTTGAAGATGGATGTTTAATTTACTTCTAAAACTTAGTACCGTAGGACATTTTAAATATATTGACCGGTTAATCTCCTAAAGATGCCAGAAAATGGCACTTGAAGATGGGTGTTTAATTTGCCTTTAAAACTTAGTACCGTAGGACATTTTAAATATATTGACCGGTTAATCTCCTAAAGATGCCAGAAAATGGCACTTGAAGATGGGTGTTTAATTTGCCTTTAAAACTTAGTACCGTAGGACATTTTAAATATATTGACCGGTTAATCTCCTAAAGATGCCAGAAAATGGCACTTGAAGATGGGTGTTTAATTTGCCTTTAAAACTTAGTACCGTAGGACATTTTAAATATATTGACCGGTTAATCTCCTAAAGATGCCAGAAAATGGCACTTGAAGATGGGTGTTTAATTTGCCTTTAAAACTTAGTACCGTAGGACATTTTAAATATATTGACCGGTTAATCTCCTAAAGATGCCATAAAATGGCACTTGAAGATGGGTGTTTAATTTGCCTTTAAAACGTAGTACCGTAGGACATTTTAAAAATATTGACCGGAGAATCTCCTAAAGATGCCAGACTCGGTAAAATAGCTGATTCTTAACGGATATCATACAGTAAGACAGACAGTAAGTACTTAAAATTTTGAGCTCCATGTAAAAACTCCTTAGAATCAGGGGGAAATTTTGCTCAGGAATTGAATTATCATTTTAACGAATGGATTTTAAAACTAAAATAAATAACCTTTGGTGATTTAAAAAATTTTATGAACAACTAGCAAGTGAAACGTATAGTTAGGAAAGATATGACAGTTAAAACAATATTTAAAACTGGTTAGGAAGTTCAATGGAAAGTTTCTAAATAAGAATTTAATCACGTAACAAAGGCTCATTTAACAAAAGATTTTAAAAAACTCATCGCCGAAATAATGCTTTAAAAACGGTATAATGAACAATGGGCCACTTTTGAAATGAAGGCCAAGATTTCGTGGCCAAAGTTAGTATTTCGATCAAATTTGTTTCAAAATTTGGTGTTTTTTATTTAGGGTTTTTATGAGCAGGTAAGTTGAATTCATAGTTGAAATTTTGATTTACAAAGAAAACAAGACGGCGGCTGAAATATGGCGAGCAAAAAAATATATATAAACTAAACTCAGTGGCCCATGGATGGCCAAGGCCTACTGTGCCCATCTCTGTTTTCTTGACCTTGGGCTCTGGAGTGCAGGAGCAGGTGTTCCGGTTTGGTGGTCAGCCGAATGCGGAGCCCCCAGTGTTTAGTTCCCAAGCATGCTTGGTACTCATTTATCTACCCACTGAAGGGATGAAAGGCTGAGTCGATCTCGCCCGGCCCAAGGATCGAACCCAGGACCTGTAGCAAAGTGCTACCATTCAGCCACCGGGCGTTATAATATATATATATATATATATATATATATATATATATATATATATATATATATATATATATATATATATATATATATATATATATATAGTACGTTTAAATAATTAAATATGGCAATGAAAATATAATAATTAAAAATGAAAAGCAAATTATATTTCCGAAGTAATATTACAAAATAACGCGACTTAATTACAAAATAACGCAAAAACATGAAGAAAAAAAACCTAATTTTTGTTTTTCGGTATATTTAGTCCACCTTTTCAACACGGGCAAAATGGGACAAGTTTTTTCGAAAAAAGAAACATCAAAGAAGACAACAACAAAAAAAAGTTCAGCTAATTACATCGTGGAACTTTTTGGAGATAAGTTCCGAAAGTGATTCAAACATTGTAAAATGTCAAATGATAAGATATAGTAAACTATAAGTTTGCCAAGAGTATTAACTAATCCAACTCGTTGAAAAATTGTACTATAATTTCAAACTAATTACTCTGATAAAAATGTAACAGAAAGGTGAAATTCCTATATATATTTCTGAAATATAAATTTATAAGTTACATTTATAAAAATAAATAATTTTAACATAATTTTCACTACATTGTACTCTTGTCGATCCAAAAAGTGTTTGGAATGATTATGAATACTTAATTTGGACGATATTAAAGCTGCCTAAACATATTTTAATTGAAATTTAATTTTTGACTTTTGGCCAAAGATCATGGTCTTCTGACCCAGTGTGTAATGAGAGAAAATTTTGAAAGTAGAATATGGATCAAATTTAAGTCCTCAATGCCTGGAACTAATTAGGAATATTGAAATTATTGGTTCTTGTCTTGCATTTAAAAACAGATTCCCGGCACAAATTATGTTATTTCAACTAAAGAAAATAGGGGGAAAAACACCTGTATGTATTTTTTTTATTGTTAAAATGTTTTAATAATATGTTAGATGACTGTAAATAATATAAAAAATATTAAAAATTAATTTTAAACAAATTTCTTTACACGTTATTTATTCTTTTAAAATCCAGCCATTTTGACTGCTTTTGGGCAATATAGGTATTTACTAAGTTTCAGTCTTTCTAGTGTTTAAATGTATAATTCACCTTTAAAATCAAGATGCGAAAATCTAAATAAAAGTCATGAAACTTAAATTTAGTAAGTATCCCGACAACTTGTAAGAAAAATCAAAGAAATGAGAACATTAAAAAAAATCATCAAATGTAAATCTGGGAAAGTATGCAATCGAACTGAAAATAATTTCTAAGTTTCAGTCTTTCTAGTGTTTAAATGTATAACTATAATTCACCTTTAAAATCAAGATGCGAAAATCTAAATAAAAGTCATGAAACTTAAATTTATAAGTATCCCGACAATTTGTAAGAAAAATCAAAGAAATGAGAACATTAAAAAAAAATCATCAAATGTAAATCTGGGAAAGTATGCAATCGAACTGAAAATAATTTCTAAGTTTCAGTCTTTCTAGTATTTAAATGTATAACTATAATTCACCTTTAAAATCAAGATGCGAAAATCTAAATAAAAGTCATGAAACTTAAATTTATAAGTATCCCGACAATTTGTAAGAAAAATCAAAGAAATGAGAACATTAAAAAAAAATCATCAAATGTAAATCTGGGAAAGTATGCAATCGAACTGAAAATAATTTCTAAGTTTCAGTCTTTCTAGTATTTAAATGTATAACTATAATTCACCTTTAAAATCAAGATGCGAAAATCTAAATAAAAGTCATGAAACTTAAATTTATAAGTATCCCGACAATTTGTAAGAAAAATCAAAGAAATGAGAACATTAAAAAAAAATCATCAAATGTAAATCTGGGAAAGTATGCAATCGAACTGAAAATAATTTCTAAGTTTCAGTCTTTCTAGTATTTAAATGTATAACTATAATTCACCTTTAAAATCAAGATGCGAAAATCTAAATAAAAGTCATGAAACTTAAATTTATAAGTATCCCGACAATTTGTAAGAAAAATCAAAGAAATGAGAACATTAAAAAAAAATCATCAAATGTAAATCTGGGAAAGTATGCAATCGAACTGAAAATAATTTCTAAGTTTCAGTCTTTCTAGTATTTAAATGTATAACTATAATTCACCTTTAAAATCAAGATGCGAAAATCTAAATAAAAGTCATGAAACTTAAATTTATAAGTATCCCGACAATTTGTAAGAAAAATCAAAGAAATGAGAACATTAAAAAAAAATCATCAAATGTAAATCTGGGAAAGTATGCAATCGAACTGAAAATAATTTCTAAGTTTCAGTCTTTCTAGTATTTAAATGTATAACTATAATTCACCTTTAAAATCAAGATGCGAAAATCTAAATAAAAGTCATGAAACTTAAATTTATAAGTATTCCGACAATTTGTAAGAAAAATCAAAGAAATGAGAACATTAAAAAAAAATCATCAAATGTAAATCTGGGAAAGTATGCAATCGAACTGAAAATAATTTCTAAGTTTCAGTCTTTCTAGTATTTAAATGTATAACTATAATTCACCTTTAAAATCAAGATGCGAAAATCTAAATAAAAGTCATGAAACTTAAATTTATAAGTATCCCGACAATTTGTAAGAAAAATCAAAGAAATGAGAACATTAAAAAAAAATCATCAAATGTAAATCTGGGAAAGTATGCAATCGAACTGAAAATAATTTCTAAGTTTCAGTCTTTCTAGTATTTAAATGTATAACTATAATTCACCTTTAAAATCAAGATGCGAAAATCTAAATAAAAGTCATGAAACTTAAATTTATAAGTATACCGACAATTTGTAAGAAAAATCAAAGAAATGAGAACATTAAAAAAAAATCATCAAATGTAAATCTGGGAAAGTATGCAATCGAACTGAAAATAATTTCTAAGTTTCAGTCTTTCTAGTATTTAAATGTATAACTATAATTCACCTTTAAAATCAAGATGCGAAAATCTAAATAAAAGTCATGAAACTTAAATTTATAAGTATCCCGACAATTTGTAAGAAAAATCAAAGAAATGAGAACATTAAAAAAAAATCATCAAATGTAAATCTGGGAAAGTATGCAATCGAACTGAAAATAATTTCTAAGTTTCAGTCTTTCTAGTATTTAAATGTATAACTATAGTTCACCTTTAAAATCAAGATGCGAAAATCTAAATAAAAGTCATGAAACTTAAATTTATAAGTATCCCGACAATTTGTAAGAAAAATCAAAGAAATGAGAACATTAAAAAAAAATCATCAAATGTAAATCTGGGAAAGTATGCAATCGAACTGAAAATAATTTCTAAGTTTCAGTCTTTCTAGTATTTAAATGTATAACTATAATTCACCTTTAAAATCAAGATGCGAAAATCTAAATAAAAGTCATGAAACTTAAATTTATAAGTATCCCGACAATTTGTAAGAAAAATCAAAGAAATGAGAACATTAAAAAAAAATCATCAAATGTAAATCTGGGAAAGTATGCAATCGAACTGAAAATAGTTTCTAAGTTTCATTCTTTTCAATCAATTTATAAGTGGCATTTAACTCACAAAGATATAGAACAGGGGTTTCCAACTTGCATGAGGCCGGGAGCCACAATTAAAAACACAAATCAAATGGCGGACCACAACTTTATCAAAATTTTATGTAGGACTCTTATGTTTGAAGGAACATTAAATATTACAGTCAGATTTTTAACAAATTAAAATAATAAATTGCAAGTTAAAATAAGAAGTAGATTTTTTAGAAATATTTAAATGCATATTAAAAAATTCGGGCTACTATAACTTTAATGTGCACCTATGTATTAAACAATTAATGTGCAGCAGATATCTAATTGTTAAGATATAAAACTTTAAAAAGGTTGCTATTAAAACTTACAAAGTAGCACACAAAATGTTCAATAACAAAATTGAGGTTTGTCTGCTGCAAGCACCAGAGAATATAGATTTACATTTTAAATTTAAAATTTACAAATGTATGTGTCAATATTTTCGTCCAAAATAAGGAGTTTCAAAAAGTTAAATCGAAGAATTTCTTCGAGAAAATTTCTGATACACACATGCTAAATTATATTCACAAAATACAAGCAAATGAAATAAAAAAAAGAGCAACATACATGATTATTTTTGTATTTGAATAAATATTTTCTTGGATGCAAAACCTGAGAAAAAAAAATTTTTTTTCCCCGTTGGTATGATAAATTTCACAGAAACGAAGAAATTAGGTTTTTATTAACGAGAAAAGCATTTTAAACCCATATAGATTTTTTACGAAAATTGTCCGCAAAAAAATGACAACTATAATATATTTTAGTTCGCGTGCCTTGGGCAGTCAGTTGGAAACCACTGATATAGAATGTAATTAGTTTCAATTTTGCTTTTCAAGAAGTGATTAGTCTAAATTATGATTAAGAATGAAGTTATTAATTTGAAAATGTTGTGATTTAGAAATTTAAACTCAATTGTTTTAAGTTTGATGCACTACTATTTTGATCCTTTACTTCGAAGTCGTTGTAATATTAACACAAAAGCAGATATTTAGTATGTTATAGTAATTAGTAGTTATAAGGACAGTATATTGGCGGTTGCTTTTCCGCCTATCGCCAACAAGAACATTATTACGTATATCGGATAAATACCAAATTTTAATACAGAAATCAAATATATATATATATACATATAATTATCAAAATTATCGATATTTTGCAATAAACCCAAAGTTTTTTCTTTAAATAACGTCTATTATTTTTACTGGTATTTATATTGGTCATGACTTTCGTTAAATAAACTTTATCAACACTCAATGGAATATTATAATTAATAATTATCATTATTTGGTGTGCAGAGTTATCCATGTTGATCAAAATATTCTCGGTTCTGATATGTGTAATTTTCAGGAAGTATGATTTTTCGAAAAATTTACTTATCGCTATGATCTTTCTAACCAGAATCTGGAATATTTTCTACGTGGTTCTTTAGAGCCGATAACAATCTCAAATACAAATACAACAATCTCAAATACAACAAATTTCTCAAATAGTCGCATGTTAACCTTAAAAACATTTAATATATTGATAGATGGACAACTTGGTGTGTGAAAAATGGATTACTAGATTAAATGCTATTAATTGTGATTTTTCTTTTGGCTACTCATTGTTTCAAATTATAAAAGCTAAATAGAGAAAAAAACTATTAACAAACATTGATGAACAATCATACAGCTAGATGATAAAGATACATTTTTTATGTTAATTACTATAAAAACTGCAATAAATAATGAACCTCGTGGCATAATGTCTGAAAGCATGTGAAAAAGTACACTACTACAGAAAGCAATAATTATCACTAGAATTTATAGCGTTAAATTTGTGTCAAGTAGATATTTTAAACTTAGTTCATACTTTCTCTATTATAACAGTAATTGTATTATAAATTATTCAATCATTATTATTGCATTATCATGAACAACTTAAAGGAAAAATTTATACTAAATGCATAATTTCAAGAAGTTTAAATATTTCTATGATGTTACAAAAAATGACTTATTTAGGATTAACAGTTCATCTAGATTTTAAACTATTTTTACTTACAGTTTTTAATCAGCTTTAACTACTTCGTATTCGCTAAAGCTACAGCACCATCATCACTTGAACTGCAAAACTTTCAGTTTTTGGAATTCAAATACGACCGACACCCACAAATGACGACACACCGACAAACACAAAATGGATTTAAGCCATTGTGTAAATTATTTTAAACGATGCACACTATTGCAAAAACATGATTTGCAATTTATTAATTTAATCAATTCTTTTACTGCTTCTATTCTTGTGATGACACAATGGTATAGTTCGCTCACCAGAAGTTGGCACTTGGCTCCACCTTCTCGTACGAAGAATTCATTTGAGCGCGGGAGTAAGAGGAGAAACGTCTTCCCGCTTGAATTTAAGACAATGCGCGCCAAACACAAACAGCGAATTCTTTTTCGTTCACTCACTTCGCTTCATCTGCTATTATACCTTTCGTAAATCTAGTTAATTAAATATATCGCAGCAAAATGTCTCAAAAAAGACAAACTATTCACTCGAAAGAGAAAAATATCAAATTGATGAAATATTTAATGTTACAAAAATGCACATAAAGTTTGCGAAATAAATATTTTTGCCAAATAGTAACCTTATTTAGTACTGTTCACATCCTTTTCCCGATAATAGCGAAATAGTATCGTCGGATACTACGTGAAGGCGGAGCCAAGTGCCAACTCCTGGTGAAAGAACTCGATATAAAAAACTAACTTTCATTGATTAGAAATGGAATATACTAGGCGTCCCATTTTCCCTGCTCTTAGAGTGCATTTTTAAAATTCTATTTTATATCGTTTCTGATGATATTCTTGTGAGCAATTAAACTATTTTCGAATGTCATAATTACAGCTTTAAATGCTTAAATAAGTAGTACTACTAATTTTTGCGAATATGTAACATTTTCCATTTAAAATTACTCTATATCTTATTAACTTTTAAAAATTTTAAAACTGTCTGCTGATGGTAAAACACATTCAGTTTCGTTCGTAGTAATTTTTACTTTTTTAACTAATAAAAGTTAATAAAAATGACACCAAAATTGATTTTTATAAAAAATTAGATTTTTTTGCCGAATTGTGTGTTTTTAAAGTGTGCTAACGACCTTCCTAAACAATGAAATAACCTTTATATATTTTTAGAAACGAATACTGACACATATTGAGGGTCAAGTTCAGGTGGCCGAGGGGAAAGAGTGCTCGCCGGCTGATGAAGGGACCCAGGTTTCAACCGCAGAGGTGACTGGTCGATACGAAATCTGCATCGGGTTCACAGTATACCAAGATAAAATTTCCTCACAAACAAAATTCCCTAGATAATTTAATAAATTATTTACAAAAATTTAAGTCGATCGAGCCGAAATAGCCTGGTTGGTAGGGCACTGGAACCATGTCCAAGAGGTCGTGGGTTCGATACCCGCTCGACGAAGACTGCCAGTGAAGTAAATGGTAACTGATGCTAGTTAAATCAGTCGAATCACAAAATCCTTCATGCTCTAGTAACAAATCACACCTCTTGGAGTATTGATCCAGGAGTTTCCTTGTCTTCTGGATAGGGGTCAAAATTACAAGGCTACGGAGTTGAACATTAGTAGTCGTAAATCCAAAATTGGGTCTGCTATTCAACAACGGTTATAAAATAAAATAAAAAGATAGATCGAGAGATCCCCGGTTCAAACTCGGATGCCCCCTGCTATTTCTTTCGAGCCGTGATGGCTCACGGGGATAGAACGTTCGCTTTCTAATTAGGTGAACAGGGTTCGAATCCCGGTGATGGCTGGTTGATTGGAATACCGCGCCCTGCTCGAACCGACCACAGTGCTGACGTAAAATATCTTCAGTGGTAGACGAATTAGGGGAAGAGTCCCCTTGCTGCCAGGCTTACCGTGGGAGATTTTCGTAGTTTTCCTCACCATGCAACGCAAATGCAGGTTAGTTCCTTAAAAATGTCCTCCACGAAGGCAAAATGTCTACCAATACTTTGTCCAGGAGTTCCCTTGTCATCTGGATTGGGTTCAAAATTATAAGGCTACCTAGTTTGACATTAGTAGGCATTAACTCAAATATTGGGTCGGCTGTTCAACAACTGTTATGAAATAAAATAAAAAGAGTAAGAAGAAAATAATATGTCCATTTACTGCTAAATTGCATTAAGAGAGGTTTAAAATTGTATTATAATCGTGTAATGGTTATCTAACTAATACATTTATTAAAACTAGACAATTTATCATTTTTGAAGAGAGAAAAAAATGCAATAAATTTTAGCAACTTTTTACTGAATTTACATAACAAATATTTAAAAAATCATTCTTCATAGCCATCATATCATGCGGATAGACAGAACATGCATTTTATCTGCACCCAGTATTCAGAAAAAAATTATGAAATTGATGAAGGTCAATTTAAGGATAAATGTTAAATAATTTTTAAATAAGGATAAATGTTAAATAAAGATAATAAGAATAAGTGTAAAATAAGGATAAATGTTGTTTTTAAATGTTAAAAGTATGGGAAATATGAGGCTCATAAAAGAATGGCATAAGACATAAGCATACTTTACACCAGCTACATCTAACAAACACACTGTGGGTATGCACAGTTTTCTGAAACGTTTAAGCTCTTGAGATTTGCATCCACAAACTTTTTAAAAACACATTTTTGAATTTCACGAAATGTATGCATTTTATCCCCAGAAAAGTGGATTTGCTTTTACCGCAAATAGGGTCTCTGAGCCAAAATCCTAGTACGAACCTGCGCCACCTCTCCTAAGAGGGAGGCCTACGGGTGTTTTTCAAATTTTCGAATGCCTTATTTTAAAACGGAATGGACTTACCACAAGTTATTACTTACCACAAATACAACAACTGACTGAGATTATTAATAAACATGTACCTATTCATGTACATGTTTAACAGCCTGAAATGTGTAATTCTTATATATATATATATATATATATATATATATATATATATATATATATATATATATATATATATATATATATATATATATATATATATATATATATATATATATATATATATATATATATATATATATATATATATATATATATATATATATATACGTATATATATATATATATATATATATATATATATATATATATATATATATATATATACGTATATATATATATATATATATATATATATATATATATATATATATATATATATATATATATATATATATATATATATATATATATATATATCTTACTATATATAAAATTCTAATGATGGTGTCGCAGTTTTCCATTGTTGTCAGTGCATTTTTATTGGCCAGAAAATCACGTGGTGTGATCCAGTTTTTCCTCATTCGTCTCCTTATTGTTTTGGTTGTAGTCAGCATAAAATTAATAAAAGTCATGCTTTTCTTTAAATATTTTTGAATCCCTAACTTAAAGTTATTTTCCTGTACTGCTATTATCACGCTTTTAATTCAAGAGTTTAAAACTAAGAGAATTGCTGTTTTCTTATTAGTATTATAATGTAAATCTGCCTTACATTTTAAGATAAAGTTATTTAGAAAGGTGGTCTAACAATTATTATTTTTGAGCAAATAACATTAATATACTGTTATAAATTACAGTTAAAGAGATCTGTTAAATGATTTAGAACTTAACGATCAGCTTCAGGCACAATGAGATGCAGGCAACAACAAAAAAGTTGTTAATCTATCCTTCCGTTTGGTAAGCGAAAATATTAAATTAAGTATGTGAACTCATCAAATTTGTTTCAACAATATAACGTTATAACAATATAAATGTTATTTTAAAAAAATGATTACTTAGAAAAATCACTTCTTTTTACCAATAGATCTAAATATCTAATATATATAATTCTCTTACGTGGCTCCCAAATTTTGGCTGTATTTCTTTTCCGCCGGTGGCAACGTTTGCTTTGTTTTGTTTACGTTACTATTTCTGTTACACGGCGAATCGACCCATGATTGCCGCTAAAAATGTCACATGCCAAATCTATCTAAGGTGACTCAACATATAGCGCTTTTAAAAACGGAAACTGAAATAACCAGAGAGCATCAGCTGCGGTAATCTCATACTATTAAGCTAGGCAGAAGTGAGTAGTCTTTGTCGATAGATCTCTATTTTAGTATTTTGTCGAAAGCGCTTTTTTTCGCGAATTTATATATGACGAATTTTGATTTATATCACGAATTATACTATAGCACATTTCTAATAGGTTTAACGAATTACATGTCATTTATTTGAATTCAAATTTATTTTAATGACTTAGTATTTACTAAAAAGATGTAATTTTTTTACATGGATTTGAATGATTGTTTTGAATTCTTAGAATTTTGTGCATTTGCAATGTACCTAAGTTAGTAGCGAGCGAAGCGATCTTGGTACGCGAAGCAAACCATATAAGATTGCGTGGCAATTTTCGGGGGTTGGCGAGCGTTAGCGAGCAGGGGGAGCAGCCCACTAGTATATATATATATATATATATATATATCTATATATATATATATATATATATATATATATATATATATATATATATATATATATATATATATATATATATATATATATATATATATATATATATATATATATATATATATATATATATATATATATATATATATATATATATATATATATATATATTGGCCGTAATGGCGCCACAGAAAGAACGTTTGATTTCCAACAGGCTCGCTGAATGGGCAAGTGGCATAAGCAAGGGCCGGGAGAGCCCAATTGCTAGGAAACTAGGCCCGTGTCCAAAGGTCGGGGGTTCGATCCCAGCCGGCTGAAGACTCCCCGTATTATAAATGGTGACTGATGTACGTTAAATCTGTCGAGACGCAAAGTCCTCCATATTCCCATAACAAATCACACCTCTTTGGGTACTGATTCGGGAGTTTCCTTGTCTTTCGAATTGGTTCAAAATTACAAGGGTAAGGAGTTGAACATTAATACTCGCAAACCCAAAATTGGGTCGGTTGTTCAACGACGAATATAAAATATGAAATAAAGTCTAGTACGTAAAAACAACAGAGCCATGACACCTCAGGGGGTAGAGTTTTCGCTTTCCAATGAGGTGAACCGGGTTTGAATCCCAGCTATGGTAGGTCGTATATCCTCAGTGTGTAGACGGATGATGGGTTAGAGTCCCTTTGCCGTCAGGCTAACTGTGATTCATCATGTGATTTTTAATAACTGATTTTTGCGAAGTGACTCGGATTATTTGTACGAATCATGTGGTTTGAATATACTGATTCGATTCACGTGATTTGAATCACTGATTTTTATGAAGTAATTCGAATCGTGAGATTCAGGAACAGGAATCTAACGATAAGAAACAGGAATCTAACGATAGACCTTTCTTATTAACTCAACCCAAAAATCAAAGTAACTCGCAAAGTGAAAGCTATGAAAATAACCTATCCCGCAGTGGACTGATCGTTAAGACACGGTTCCCAGCAGATCACCGAAGTCAAGCATCACTGGCTGTGGTCAGTGTGCGGGTGGGTGACCACTTGGATCAGCCTGCGTAGGGACAGAGGGTGTGCGGTATGGTTCCTTGATAAACTGTTCTACCGTAAAGTGCTCGACTTCGCATGCAGGTCGTCGGGCTACCGAAGCAGGGGTGTCATCCCCTCTGCAGAGGATCAAAATTGTGATGGCATGTCTTCGGATCATCCTCAGGAATGTTTCCCAGACCGTCGTCAATAGCCCATTGTGGAGCTCTAGTGCGACGTAAATGAACTACAACAACAATAAAAATAACCTATTTCATAACCTATTATTTCGGCGCCAGGTAGCAGAGTGGTTCGCGTTCCTGACAGCGAAGCCGATGGCAGCTGGTTCGAATCCCGCTCTGGGCATGGATGTTTCTCTCTATGTGTTGTCATCTGTTGCGCGTGATGCAGGAATGTGGCCCATCCAATGAACGGGTATTTGTGGCAGTGTGGCGTGGGAAATGTAGCTCGCCTCCATGACTTCGGTTCACGGATACCCACTGGGTAACGTTAAATGAGCAACACTTCCGGCATCTTCCGAGGTTAAGAACGAAAGTTCAATACCTGCCGTTACAGAAAAAAATTATTAAGATTAAATTATCAAATTTTGCGATACAAGAAAAGGAAAACCACGAAAATGTTTTCAGACTGCTTGGCGGTTATAGGGTTCCATGTAAATGTTCATTATAGCAATGAAGTAATTTTTTTAATAATCAATCATTTGTTTTATTATCCTTAATACATAGCTTTTCATCTTAGTGAATGTTGTGAAACGATTTTCCTATTTTTGTACTTTTTTTGATATCGAAGAAGCTTGTAATTTAAATACAGGAATAAAATCTCCTTTTGAGAGACTTTTTTTGAGGAAAATAATTAGAATTTACGTTACGCACAAACGAGAACCACGAAAACGTTTTAATAACAAAGTAATTGGAAGCAAGCAGACATTAAGGATATTCTATCTCAGCGATTCTTCACATTTTTCCAATTTATTGTGCTTTATATGAAATTTAAATAAAAAGAAAATAAGCTTCATGTGAAAAACGAGAAATTTTTATGTCCCAAATATCTCACTAGATGGCAGCATCATTAGATGCTGTTCCTATCATTTTTACATACGTTCTCTAACTGAAAGTGGGGCCTTTTTCTGTATTCCACCGTCAAGCAGAGGAAAACTGGCTCCCTTGTTGACAAAGACAGTTTGGTTATCTTGAAACCACTTTGGGTTTTGGTTATCTTGACATCCTTAAACAATGTTTTAAAGGCGAGTAGTAAAAAAATTGTACTCCATTATTATTTTTATGAAGTTGTGACTAATTATTATTTTAACAAAGTTAATAACAACTTGCCTTCGTGTGTGTCTGTTCAGATGGAATTTTATAATCGATTTTAAACTAGTTTCCCGACTAGCAACAGACTTCAAATTTGGCATATAGTTCAGAATTGGAAGACAATGCATGAAAATGAAGAGAAAAAAGACATACAAAGTAAAATAAAATTAAAGAAAAATTACTATTTTCGCGATTATCTTCTGTTGTCGATTCGATTATTTCAAATTAGTGTCACATGACAGTTGAAAACTTTTGTGTTCAGTGAGTGAAAAAATTGAGATTTTGGAAGTGAGTACAAAAAAAATCAAAATAAAAAGTAATATTTTTAAAAACCACGTTTTTGTAGTGGAGAATAATAATTAAAAAACAAAAAATTGAAAAACGAAAAACGTGGTGCGCATGAAATACATAACAGTACATATACACATACATATACACATTTTCTTACTCATACACATGCACAGCCACATACAGATCCACATATACATCCTCATACACATGCATATACACAAATATATTCCACATACACATACACATTCAGATGCAATGACAATTACAGATATACACACATATTCTCACGAGCACATATACACACACTAATATAACATTACTGTTATGTATTTCATGATCCCCTCGTTTTTTGTTTCTCAAATTTTTGTTTTTTTAATTATTATTCACCACTACAAAAACGTGGTTTTTAAAAATATTACTTTTTATTTTGATTTTTTTTTGAAGCTGTGAGTAATATATTAATTGAAAAAATATTAAAAAAATAATATAAAAAAAAAATTGAAAGTCAACCCTTGCAGGGTTTCGAACCAGGATCTCCGGGACAACAAATCTAAGTAGCCCAAAGCGCTACCAACTTCGCCACACTTCACATGCAGGCCGCACGATTATTTAGCTTAAAAGACCTCCTCCCGGTTAGTCAACAAAACATATTTTGGGTCATTGTGGGCCCAATAACTGGTTTATAAAAGATTCCTTTAGTATAATTGTTAGTTATATTAAACTCTAATTTCCGGCCAAGATTGAAATTTATAGGTTAATATTATAGGGAGTTACGGGGTGGCATGCGTGTGTGCCTCCTGATATGACTTCCGTCGCTTTTTCAGCCATTATTCGCTCTTTAACAAAGGCAAATATTTCTTTTCACATATAGAACACTTTATTCGCTTTAAAATATTGAAAAGAAGTTTAAAAATAATATAAATTAAAATAAATAAATAAATAAATATTATCCGAAATTTATCCGTTTATTAGCTATTATTCGATATTTCTCGAAGAAAAAATAGTTATTTTTAAATACCGAACACTTTATTCACGTTAAAATATCGAAAAATATATTAAAAATATAATATAAAATAAATAAAAAAAAAAGTGAATGTCAACCCTTGCAGGGTTTCGAACCAGGGTCTCCGGGACAACAAATCTAAGTAGCCCAAAGCGCTACCAACTTCGCCACACATCACATGCAGGCCGCACGATTATTTAGCTTAAAAGACCTCCTCCCGGTTAGTCAATTGTTAGTAATATTAAACTCTAATTTCCGGACAAGATTGAAATTTATAGGTTCATATTTTAGGGAGTTACGGGGTGCGATGTGTGCGTGCCTCCTGATACGAATTTTGTGCCTTTTTCTGCCATTATGCGCTCTTTAGCAAAGAAAAATAATTATTTTAATACGTAGAACACTTTATTCAATTTAAAATATGGAAAAAGAAGTTTAAAAAATAACATAACATAAAATAAATAAATAAATAAATATTATCCGAAATTTATCCGTTTAATACCTATTATTCGATATTTCACGAAGAAAAAATAGTTATTTTTATATACCGAACACTTTATTCACGTTAAATTATCGAAAAATATATTAAAAAAATAATATAAAATAAATAAAAAAGAATTGAATGTTGACCCATGCAGGGTTTCGAACCAGGGTCTCCGGGACAACAAATCTAAGTAGCCCAAAGGGGAGAATCCTTTCTGTCCCAAAGTCACAGGTGTGCCTCGCTCAAAGTTTCCCCCCCTCCCTTTATAATCACAGGTTCGGAGTTGACGCTAATCCATCGCACTTGACATTATCTTTCTTTCCATAGGGGTTGATAGTCAAGATGCGTTTATCTCTGATTGGCGCCATTTCGTTAATATTTATTATTTACAAAATGTTATGATTTCACAAAACAAGAATAAAATTCAGAATTTTTAATCTTTTGCGCGAGGTTATTTTTAAAAATTTATTTTTTGTAATTCGTTTAAAAACTTATTTATTGTTTTCGTTAACATTTATTATTTACAAAATGTTATGATTTCACAAATCAAGAATAAAATTCAGAATTTTTAATCTTTTGCGCGAGGTTATTTTTAAAAATTTATTTTTCGTAATTCGTTTAAAAACTTATTTATTGTTTTCGTTAACATTTATTATTTGCAAAATGTTATGATTTCACAAAACAAGAATAAAATTCAGAATTTTTAAAGACTGCTTTCTTTTGCGCGAGGTTATTTTTAAAAATTTATTTTTTGTAATTCGTTTAAAAACTTATTTATTGTTTTCGTTAATATTTATTATTTACAAAATGTTATGATTTCACAAAACAAGAATAAAATTCAGAATTTTTAATCTTTTGCGCGAGGTTATTTTTAAAAATTTACTTTTCGTAATTCGTTTAAAAACTTATTTATTGTTTTCGTTAATATTTATTATTTACAAAATGTTATGATTTCACAAAACAAGAATAAAATTCAGAATTTTTAATCTTTTGCGCGAGGTTATTTTTAAAAATTTATTTTTTGTAATTCGTTTAAAAACTTATTTATTGTTTTCGTTAACATTTATTATTTACAAAATGTTATGATTTCACAGATCAAGAATAAAATTCAGAATTTTTAAAGACTGCTTTCTTTTGCACGAGGTTATTTTTAAAAATTTATTTATTGTAATTCGTTTAAAAACTTATTTATTGTTTTCGTTAACATTTATTATTTACAAAATGTTATGATTTCACAGATCAAGAATAAAATTCAGAGTTTTTAAAGACTGCTTTCTTTTGCACGAGGTTATTTTTAAAAATTTATTTTTTGTAATTCGTTTAAAAACTTATTTATTGTTTTCGTTAATATTTATTATTTACAAAATGTTATGATTTCACAGATCAAGAATAAAATTCAGAATTTTTAAAGACTGCTTTCTTTTGCGCGAGGTTATTTTTAAAAATTTATTTTTTGTAATTCGTTTAAAAACTTATTTATTGTTTTCGTTAATATTTATTATTTACAAAATGTTATGATTTCACAAAACAAGAATAAAATTCAGAATTTTTAAAGGCTGCTTTCTTTTGCGCGAGGTTATTTTTAAAAATTTATTTTTTGTAATTCGTTTAAAAACTTATTTAATGTTTTCGTTAATATTTATTATTTACAAAATGTTATGATTTCACAAAACAAGAATAAAATTCAGAATTTTTAAAGACTGCTTTCTTTTGCGCGAGGTTATTTTTAAAAATTTATTTATTGTAATTTGTTTAAAAACTTATTTATTGTTTTCGTTAATATTTATTATTTACAAAATGTTATGATTTCACAAAACAAGAATAAAATTCAGAATTTTTAAAGACTGCTTTTTTTTTTCCGCGAGGTTATTTTTAAAAATTTATTAATTGCAATTAAAATATCAGTATTGTAGAGTTATTTCGTAATATTTTTAATCCCCTTTGCTCACAGTATTTTATGAAACATAAAGTAAATTAAATATGAAATTTCTTAAGACATTTTTTTAGAGTGTGTTTATTATTAAAATTTATTTATTGATTATTTACAGCAATATTAGTAAATTAGTGTGATTTAATGCAGCCACATGCTAAGAACTAAACAGGACGAGAAACAGCATTCTTTTTGTCACTAATTTTTTAATATTAATTTATTAGCAATTTAATTCTAAATAGGTTGTCCCATAATTGCGACATCGATTTCTTTTTTTTAGAATTCTTGACTAGGTAGAAAAATTACACATAGGTAGTCTTGAAGTAACATTTTAAAAAAGAAAATTATTAAAGATTGACGCAATCTATTAATTACAGTAAATGCAGCATAAAAATATTTAAAAGCAATTCCTTTTTAACATATTTTAAAGGTGTTCGCTTTAGTTCCATACCATTTTTCACTTGAAGTAATAAAATTGTATATTAATTATTTAATTCTGCCGTGATGAATCAGGATAATCTTTTATGAATCTTAATCAGCTTCTCAAATATTTACCTTTTGTCAAAAACTTTAAAACTAGCGAAGAGTGGAGTTTATGAAAAAAATTATTTTTAATGTTTCTGAAATATAGATAGAACAGTTGTGTTCATCAAGGCACTAACATTTCATAACAAATAAATCAGCTATGAAATAAAACTAAGGAAATTTAAATACACACTACCGTGCAATAATAGATAAGACACTATCAGTTTTTCACCTTTTTTTTGTTGGAATTTCTCACAAAATACCTTGAAGATTATTTTATGAATTTCAAGAGTGTAATAAATTTTAAAAACTTCAGAATTGGTCTAAGGGGCCGGCAATAAATTATGAGCGAAAACAAGTATTATAGCATCTTATTTCACAAAATGTAACAATAAATTTATTAACTCTAAGGACACTTTGTTATTATTTGTAAGAAGTACATAAAATCTAATTTTATCGAAAAATCATTACTTTATTAACAAAATTAGTTTATCTGAGACAACTCAATAAAATATTAGTACAGTTACATATTTGCAAGTTTCTCTAAAGTAGTATAGTATTAAGTTTTAATAAATAGCCGAATTCTTGTAGCCGAATAGCCGAGTTTTAATAAATAGCCGAATTCACCGAATAGATTTTTCCTTATTATTTTAAGTCTTACTTTTTTATAAATTGATTACAAGAAATCAATTTCAATTTTAGAAGTAAGTGAAAATTTATCAATTTGTTCTAAAATGAATGTGTCAAACAGAACTATTTTATTTCGTCTCAACTTTAGACTTAGTTATTAAGGTTTATGCCATTAAACTATTTTACTATTTTATTTATTTGAACTAATTTACTAATAAAAAAGTAATTTAAAAATTATATTTTAAATTTCCGCAAGAAAATAAACAGTCTCGTCTTCTTTTTTTTTTAACTTTACTAATGATCCATTCCTCCGGAAAGTAAATTAAAAAAAAAAAAAATATTTCATGATATCAGTATTTATTTATTTTTCTTTCAAAATACAGTTGAAAATAATTTAAAAAGAAAATTCATAAATACTCATAAGAAAACTTTTTTTTAATGTTCAGTAAGGAAAATATTTACCAAGGAATTTATTAGGAAAGATACGCACCAAGTACTTTGAACTAATTTACTAATAAAAAAATAATTTAAAAATTATATTTTAAATTTCCGCAAGAAAATAAACAGTCTCCTCTTCTTTTTTTTTTTTTTTTCAACTTTACTAATAATCCATTCCTCCGGAAAGTAAATTAAAAAAAAAATATTTCATGATATCAGTATTTATTTATTTTTCATTTAATCGCATTCATTTAATCGAGAACTAAATCATTAAGCATTACGTTAGTTACCATTGATCGCAAGAAACGTACAGAAACTAGACAGTATAACTTATAAAAATTAATATGAATTTAAAATTTTCTGTGGACGTGTTTTTCTTCCTTGAGTAAATTAGATTTATTCTTATTTTTATTTAATATATATATATATATATATATATATATATATATATATATATATATATATATATATATATATATATTATATATATATATATATATATATATATATATATATATATATATATATATATATATATATATATATATATATATATATATATATATATATATATATATATATATATATATATATATATATATATATATATATATATATATATATATATATGTAGTTAACGAATGTTTAAAAAATTCAGATTGAAAAAAATTTTATTCTCGCAAATAAATATGTGTGTATATGCTACCACCTCAGAGAAAAAAAACATTCTTGACTTCTTTCACATTTTTTCTATTTCAATTAAATTTTAGTGACTTTTTTGTATTAATACTTTCAGAACACAAAAAAAATACTGAATTACTGATATACATTCCTTTAAAACGAAGTCCATAATAAGTTGATTTCAGTAATAACATGAACAATACCTAGTGCATAGCTTCATTTAAAATACTTCAGTATGCAACTTCTTTTGAGAGATCAGAGAATTGGCGAGTTTCTAGTCTTCAAGAATTGTAGCAGGATTCGAAGGTATTAAAATACGACAATGTCAATCTCATTGTGTAACCCCTTAGCTTTCTGGAAGTTCTTCCTCCCTCTCTGAGCCTGAACATCATTAAAAACAGGTGTGTTCTTAGGGGGGGGGGACTGTCTTGAGTAGTACAATGGGTTATCTTTTGGGCCAGAGAGGGCATCCCCGCCCAGAGCGCTACCAACTTCGCCACACTTCACATGCAGGCCGCACGATTATTTAGCTTAAAAGACCTCCTCCCGGTTAGTCAACAAAACATATTTTGGGTCATTGTGGGCCCAATAACTGGTTTATAAAAGATTCCTTTAGTACAATTGTTAGTTATATTAAACTCTAATTTCCGGCCAAGATTGAAATTTATAAGTTCATATTTTAGGGAGTTAAGGGGTACGATGCGTGCGTGCCTCCTGATACGACTTTTGTGCCTTTTTCTGCCATTATGCGCTCTTTAGCAAAGAAAAATAATTATTTTTATACGTAGAACACTTTATTCAATTTAAAATATGGAAAAAGAACTTTAAAAAATAACATAACATAAAATAAATAAATAAATAAATATTATCCGAAATTTATCCGTTTATTAGCTATTATTCGATATTTCTCGAAGAAAAAATAGTTATTTTTATATACCGAACACTCTATTCACGTTAAAATATCGAAAAATATATTTAAAAAATGATATAAAATAAAAAAAAAAAAAGTGAATGTCGACCCTTGCAGAGTTTCGAACCAGGGTCTCCGGGACAACAAATCTAAGTTGCCTAAAGCGCTACCAACTACCCCACGCTTCACATGCAGCCCGCACGAATATTTAGCTTAAAACACCTCCTCCCGGTTAGTCAACAAAACATATTTTGGGTCATTGTGGGCCCAATAACTGGTTTATAAAAGATTCCTTTAGTACAATTGTTAGTTATATTAAACTCTAATTTCCGGCCAAGATTGAAATATATAGGTTCATATTTTAGGCAGTTACGGGGTGCGATGTGTGCGTGCCTCCTGATACGACTTTTGGGCCTTTTTCTGCCATTATGCGCTCTTTAGCAAAGAAAAATAATTATTTTTATACGTAGAACACTTTATTCAATTTAAAATATGGAAAAAGAAGTTTAAAAAATAACATAACATAAAATAAATAAATAAATAAATATTATCCGAAATTGATCCGTTTATTAGATATTATTCGATATTTCTCGAAGAAAAAATAGTTATTTTTGTATGACGAACACTTTATTCATGTTAAAAAGTCGAAAAATATATTTAAAAAATATTATTAAAAAAAAAATTGAAAATCGACCCTTACAGGGTTTCGAACCAGGGTCTCCGGGACAACAAATCTAAGTTGCCCAAAGCGCTGCCAACTTCACCACGCTTCACATGCAGGCCCCACGAATATTTAGCTTAAAACACCTCCTCCCGGTTAGTCAACAAAACCTATTTTGGGTCATTGTGGGCCCATTAACTGGTTTATAAAAGATTCCTTTTGTACAATTGTTAGTTATATTAAACTCTAATTTCCGGCCAAGATTGAAATTTATAGGTTCATATTTTAGGGAATTACGGGGTGTGATGTGTGCGTGCCTCCTGAAATGACTTTTGTACCTTTTTCTGCCATTATGCGCTCTTTAGCAAAGAAAAATAATTATTTTTATACGTAGAACACTTTTTTCTATTTAAAATATGGAAAAAGAAGTTTAAAAAATAACATAACATAAAATAAATAAATAAATAAATATTATCCGAAATTGATCCGTTTATTAGCTTATATTCGATATTTCTCGAAGAAAAAATAGTTATTTTTATATACCGAACACTCTATTCACGTTAAAATATCGAAAAATATATTAAAAAAATGATATAAAATAAATTAAAAAAAATTTAATGTCGACCCATGCAGGGTTTCGAACCAGGGTCTCCGGGACAACAAATCTAAGTTGCCCAAAGCGCTACCAACTTCGCCACACTTCACATGCAGGCCGCACGATTATTTAGCTTAAAAGACCTCCTCCCGGTTAATCAACAAAACATATTTTGGGTCATTGTGGGCCCATTAACTGGTTTATAAAAGATTCCTTTAGTACAATTGTTAGTTATACTAAACTCTAATTTCCGGCCAAGATTGAAATTTATAGGTTCATATTTTAGGGAATTACGGGGTGTGATGTGTGCGTGCCTCCTGAAACGACTTTTCTGCCTTTTTCTGCCATTATGCGCTCTTTAGCAAAGAAAAATAATTATTTTTATACGTAGAACACTTTATTCAATTTAAAATATGGAAGAAGAAGTTTAAAAAATAACATAACATAAAATAAATAAATAAATAAATATTATCCGAAATTGATCCGTTTACTAGCTATTGTTCGATATTTCTCGAAGAAGAAATAGTTATTTTTATATACCGAGCACTTTATTCACGTTAAAATATCGAAAAATATATTAAAAAAATAATATTAAAAAAAAAAAGTTGAACGTCGACCCATGCAGGGTTTCGAACCAGGGTCTCCGGGACAACAAATCTAAGTTGCCCAAAGCGCTACCAACTTCGCCACACTTCACATGCAGGCCGCACGATTATTTAGCTTAAAAGACCTCCTCCCGGTTAATCAACAAAACATATTTTGGGTCATTGTGGGCCCAATAACTGGTTTATAAAAGATTCCTTTAGTACAATTGTTAGTTATATTAAACTCTAATTTCCGGCCAAGATTGTAATTTATAGGTTCATATTTTACGGAGTTACGGGGTGCGAAGTGTGCGTGCCTCCTGATACGACTTTTGTGCCTTTTTCTGCCATTATACGCTCTTTAGCAAAGAAAAATAATTATTTTTTTACGTAGAACACTTTATTCAACTTAAAATGTGGAAAAAGAAGTTTAAAAAATAACATAACATAAAATAAATAAATAAATAAATATTATCCGAAATTTATCCGTTTATTAGCTATTATTCGATATTTCTCGAAGGAAAAATAATTATTTTTAAATACCGAGCACTTTATTCACGTTAAAATATCGAAAAATATATTAAAAATATAATATAAAATAAATAATAAAAAAAAGTGAATGTCGATCCTTGCAGGGTTTCGAACCAGGGTCTCCGGGACAACAAATCTAAGTGCCCAAAGCGCTACCAACTTCGCCACACTTCACATGCAGGCCGCACGATTATTTAGCTTAAAACACCTCCTCCCGGTTAGTCAACAAAACATATTTTGGTTCATTGTGGGACCAATAACTGGTTTATAAAAGATTCCTTTAGTACAATTGTTAGTTATATTAAACTCTAATTTCCGGCCAGGATTGAAATTTATAGGTTCATATTTTAGGGAGTTACGGGGTGCGATGTGTGCGTGCCTCCTGATACGACTTTTGTGCCTTTTTCTGCCATTATGCGCTCTTTAGCAAAGAAAAATAATTATTTTTATACGTAGAACACTTTATTCAATTTAAAATATGGAAAAAGAACTTTAAAAAATAACATAACATAAAATAAATAAATAAATAAATATTATCCGAAATTTATCCGTTTATTAGCTATTATTCGATATTTCTCGAAGAAAAAATAGTTATTTTTATATACCGAACACTCTATTCACGTTAAAATATCGAAAAATATATTTAAAAAATGATATAAAAAAAAAAAAAAAAAAGTGAATGTCGACCCTTGCAGAGTTTCGAACCAGGGTCTCCGGGACAACAAATCTAAGTTGCCTAAAGCGCTACCAACTACCCCACGCTTCACATGCAGCCCGCACGAATATTTAGCTTAAAACACCTCCTCCCGGTTAGTCAACAAAACATATTTTGGGTCATTGTGGGCCCAATAACTGGTTTATAAAAGATTCCTTTAGTACAATTGTTAGTTATATTAAACTCTAATTTCCGGCCAAGATTGAAATATATAGGTTCATATTTTAGGCAGTTACGGGGTGCGATGTGTGCGTGCCTCCTGATACGACTTTTGGGCCTTTTTCTGCCATTATGCGCTCTTTAGCAAAGAAAAATAATTATTTTTATACGTAGAACACTTTATTCAATTTAAAATATGGAAAAAGAAGTTTAAAAAATAACATAACATAAAATAAATAAATAAATAAATATTATCCGAAATTGATCCGTTTATTAGCTATTATTCGATATTTCTCGAAGAAAAAATAGTTATTTTTGTATGACGAACACTTTATTCATGTTAAAAAGTCGAAAAATATATTTAAAAAATATTATTAAAAAAAAAATTGAAAATCGACCCTTACAGGGTTTCGAACCAGGGTCTCCGGGACAACAAATCTAAGTTGCCCAAAGCGCTGCCAACTTCACCACGCTTCACATGCAGGCCCCACGAATATTTAGCTTAAAACACCTCCTCCCGGTTAGTCAACAAAACCTATTTTGGGTCATTGTGGGCCCATTAACTGGTTTATAAAAGATTCCTTTTGTACAATTGTTAGTTATATTAAACTCTAATTTCCGGCCAAGATTGAAATTTATAGGTTCATATTTTAGGGAATTACGGGGTGAGATGTGTGCGTGCCTCCTGAAATGACTTTTGTACCTTTTTCTGCCATTATGCGCTCTTTAGCAAAGAAAAATAATTATTTTTATACGTAGAACACTTTTTTCTATTTAAAATATGGAAAAAGAAGTTTAAAAAATAACATAACATAAAATAAATAAATAAATAAATATTATCCGAAATTTATCCGTTTATTAGCTATTATTCGATATTTCTCGAAGAAAAAATAGTTATTTTTATATACCGAACACTCTATTCACGTTAAAATATCGAAAAATATATTTAAAAAATGATATAAAATAAAAAAAAAAAAAGTGAATGTCGACCCTTGCAGAGTTTCGAACCAGGGTCTCCGGGACAACAAATCTAAGTTGCCTAAAGCGCTACCAACTACCCCACGCTTCACATGCAGCCCGCACGAATATTTAGCTTAAAACACCTCCTCCCGGTTAGTCAACAAAACATATTTTGGGTCATTGTGGGCCCAATAACTGGTTTATAAAAGATTCCTTTAGTACAATTGTTAGTTATATTAAACTCTAATTTCCGGCCAAGATTGAAATATATAGGTTCATATTTTAGGCAGTTACGGGGTGCGATGTGTGCGTGCCTCCTGATACGACTTTTGGGCCTTTTTCTGCCATTATGCGCTCTTTAGCAAAGAAAAATAATTATTTTTATACGTAGAACACTTTATTCAATTTAAAATATGGAAAAAGAAGTTTAAAAAATAACATAACATAAAATAAATAAATAAATAAATATTATCCGAAATTGATCCGTTTATTAGCTATTATTCGATATTTCTCGAAGAAAAAATAGTTATTTTTGTATGACGAACACTTTATTCATGTTAAAAAGTCGAAAAATATATTTAAAAAATATTATTAAAAAAAAAATTGAAAATCGACCCTTACAGGGTTTCGAACCAGGGTCTCCGGGACAACAAATCTAAGTTGCCCAAAGCGCTGCCAACTTCACCACGCTTCACATGCAGGCCCCACGAATATTTAGCTTAAAACACCTCCTCCCGGTTAGTCAACAAAACCTATTTTGGGTCATTGTGGGCCCATTAACTGGTTTATAAAAGATTCCTTTTGTACAATTGTTAGTTATATTAAACTCTAATTTCCGGCCAAGATTGAAATTTATAGGTTCATATTTTAGGGAATTACGGGGTGTGATGTGTGCGTGCCTCCTGAAATGACTTTTGTACCTTTTTCTGCCATTATGCGCTCTTTAGCAAAGAAAAATAATTATTTTTATACGTAGAACACTTTTTTCTATTTAAAATATGGAAAAAGAAGTTTAAAAAATAACATAACATAAAATAAATAAATAAATAAATATTATCCGAAATTGATCCGTTTATTAGCTTATATTCGATATTTCTCGAAGAAAAAATAGTTATTTTTATATACCGAACACTCTATTCACGTTAAAATATCGAAAAATATATTAAAAAAATGATATAAAATAAATTAAAAAAAATTTAATGTCGACCCATGCAGGGTTTCGAACCAGGGTCTCCGGGACAACAAATCTAAGTTGCCCAAAGCGCTACCAACTTCGCCACACTTCACATGCAGGCCGCACGATTATTTAGCTTAAAAGACCTCCTCCCGGTTAATCAACAAAACATATTTTGGGTCATTGTGGGCCCATTAACTGGTTTATAAAAGATTCCTTTAGTACAATTGTTAGTTATACTAAACTCTAATTTCCGGCCAAGATTGAAATTTATAGGTTCATATTTTAGGGAATTACGGGGTGTGATGTGTGCGTGCCTCCTGAAACGACTTTTCTGCCTTTTTCTGCCATTATGCGCTCTTTAGCAAAGAAAAATAATTATTTTTATACGTAGAACACTTTATTCAATTTAAAATATGGAAGAAGAAGTTTAAAAAATAACATAACATAAAATAAATAAATAAATAAATATTATCCGAAATTGATCCGTTTACTAGCTATTGTTCGATATTTCTCGAAGAAGAAATAGTTATTTTTATATACCGAGCACTTTATTCACGTTAAAATATCGAAAAATATATTAAAAAAATAATATTAAAAAAAAAAAGTTGAACGTCGACCCATGCAGGGTTTCGAACCAGGGTCTCCGGGACAACAAATCTAAGTTGCCCAAAGCGCTACCAACTTCGCCACACTTCACATGCAGGCCGCACGATTATTTAGCTTAAAAGACCTCCTCCCGGTTAATCAACAAAACATATTTTGGGTCATTGTGGGCCCAATAACTGGTTTATAAAAGATTCCTTTAGTACAATTGTTAGTTATATTAAACTCTAATTTCCGGCCAAGATTGTAATTTATAGGTTCATATTTTACGGAGTTACGGGGTGCGAAGTGTGCGTGCCTCCTGATACGACTTTTGTGCCTTTTTCTGCCATTATACGCTCTTTAGCAAAGAAAAATAATTATTTTTTTACGTAGAACACTTTATTCAACTTAAAATGTGGAAAAAGAAGTTTAAAAAATAACATAACATAAAATAAATAAATAAATAAATATTATCCGAAATTTATCCGTTTATTAGCTATTATTCGATATTTCTCGAAGGAAAAATAATTATTTTTAAATACCGAGCACTTTATTCACGTTAAAATATCGAAAAATATATTAAAAATATAATATAAAATAAATAATAAAAAAAAGTGAATGTCGATCCTTGCAGGGTTTCGAACCAGGGTCTCCGGGACAACAAATCTAAGTGCCCAAAGCGCTACCAACTTCGCCACACTTCACATGCAGGCCGCACGATTATTTAGCTTAAAACACCTCCTCCCGGTTAGTCAACAAAACATATTTTGGGTCATTGTGGGACCAATAACTGGTTTATAAAAGATTCCTTTAGTACAATTGTTAGTTATATTAAACTCTAATTTCCGGCCAGGATTGAAATTTATAGGTTCATATTTTAGGGAGTTACGGGGTGCGATGTGTGCGTGCCTCCTGATACGACTTTTGTGCCTTTTTCTGCGATTATGAGCTCTTTAGCAAAGAAAAATAATTATATTTATACGTAGAACACTTTATTCAATTTAAAATATGGAAAAAGAAGTTTAAAAAATAACATAACATAAAATAAATAAATAAGTAAATATTATCCGAAATTTATCCGTTTATTAGCTATTATTCGATATTTCTCGAAGAAAAAATAGTTATTTTTATATACCGAACACTCTATTCACGTTAAAATATCGAAAAATATATCAAAAAAATAATGTAAAATAAATAAAAAAAAATTGAATGTCGACCCTTGCAGGGTTTCGAACCAGGGTCTCCGGGACAACAAATCTAAGTTGCCCAAAGCGCTACCAACTTCGCCATGCTTCACATGCAGGTCGCACGATTATTTAGCTTAAAACACCTCCTCCCGGTTAGTCAACAAAACATATTTTGGGTCATTGTAGGCCCAATAACTGGCTTATAAAAGATTCCTTTAGTACGATTGTTAGTTATATTAAACTCTAATTTCCAGCCAGGATTGATATTTATAGGTTCATATTTTAGGGAGTTACGGGGTGCGATGTGTGCGTGCCTCCTGATACGACTTTTGTGCCTTTTTCTGCGACTATGCGCTCTTTAGCAAAGAAAAATAATTATATTTATACGTAGAACACTTTATTCAATTTAAAATATGGAAAAAGAAGTTTAAAAAATAACATAACATAAAATAAATAAATAAATAAATATTATCCGAAATTTATCCGTTTATTAGCTATTATTCGATATTTCTCGAAGAAAAAATAGTTATTTTTATATACCGAACACTCTATTCACGTTAAAATATCGAAAAATATATTTTAAAAAAATAATATAAAATAAATAAAAAAAAAATGAATGTCGACCCTTGCAGGGTTTCGAACCAGGGTCTCCGGGACAACAAATCTAAGTTGCCCAAAGTGCTACCAACTTAGCCACGCTTCACATGCAGGCCGCACGATTATTTAGCTTAAAACTCCTTCTCCCGGTTAGTCAACAAAACATATTTTGGGTCATTGTGGGACCAATAACTGGTTTATAAAAGATTCGTTTGGTAAAATTGTTTGTTATATTAAACTCTAATTTCCGGCCAAGATTGAAATTTATAGGTTCATATTATTGGGAGTTATGGGGTGTGATGTGTAGAGCTTCTCTGATTAGCGGAAAATATTGTCTCGCGAAAAACTCGTGTATCTTATTTTTCTCTGATGCCATCGGAAATGTATGATTTCCTTTCAGTGAGAATGACCTTTAGCAGTGAAACATTCTTTTTGAAAGTCTTGTCGCCTTCTGTGAATAGTTTTCATGTTTTGTGGAAAAGTAAAGTACTCAAACTAAATCTCGAAACGGATTTTCGTTCATAAATGTAGCTTATTTCTTGCGATTTTCAAATGATGAGATGTCAACAATTGAAAAAGTTTAGTGTATCTCTCCTACATCATTCTCTTGAAGACACTTTGGAATACCACTTCCGGTTCCTTATTTTGATGATCCCTCTAGTTCGATGTTTGGGATGCTGTGTTTATCCGCAACTTCTGGGATAAATCTTTATTTTCTTCTATTATCTTGCGTATCGTGTTTAAATAAAACATTGTTTTGGTGTTATGATTGAAAATTACTATGAATATGAGATTCATAATACGGTTACTAAACTTAAAAATTTTGTTTTTATTGTTATTTATTATTATATTTAATTGTAGAAGTATAACTCCCTAATTCTGTAATTTTATCCTAATTTGATTAAAATTCTCCTTAAGCCTAAGAACACAAATAATGAGTGAAATTAAATACTTTAAATTATTGTAATATAATTCTAGCTATAGCAGTGGGTAAATTCCATTTATAAAATTGGTGAGTTTTACCCTATTTAAGTAATAAATGTGCAAACGTAAATTTTCGGTGTTCATTAAAAGTATGTTTTATTAATTATTTTAATTATAGCGCTCTTTGTAATTCCATTCATTCATTATGGAAAAATTATACTGATATCTTGTGTGTGTTTTTTTTAAAATCTTTGTTTTTATTTATATATTTTAAGAGTTTAATGCATGTTCTCATAGAGCTTATTTGAATGTATTTCAAATATTATTTCCGTGTCAGATTTTAAATAAAAGTTATTTTGAATAACTTTGTTTAAAAATGTTTCTCAGTTGTTAAATAATTTGTGTCATAAGTTAAGGTTTTATGCCTGCTATGTCATAAATTTTGAAAGTACTAGTAAAGTATATGTATACAGGGCTGATTTTCAATATAACTTACTTCAATTGGATATAATATTACTCAATTGATGTGAACAAATTAAAGGCAAATAATCAAATCACTGAAAATATCAATGTTTTTTAGTGTTCAAATGGGTGACTCTCAGATTTGAAGGATTTTTGTTGTGCTTTTTACAAATCATTTTGAAGGAAAACTAAACCAAAAGTTAACAATATTACACATGGGTGCTGTCCCTGGGACGTAAATCAGCAGGGTATCTGTGCACCTGGAAAGTCATGAATTTCGGTATTGAACAAAATTTGTCAGGAAGTCATGGATTTAGGTCGTTGAAAACTCTAATTTTTAAAATGGAATTGACCCCCACCCCCAAATTTCATGGTGTTCTGAATATCTGAATTGGTAACAAAATTCCCTCTCACAGTCATGTTTTATTAAAATATAAAATGTTTTTATCTTGTTCTTTGAAAATCATGGTGTTCTTTCAAAAATTGAAGGAAAAAACATTTCTAGAGTGAATTATCTTTTAAACTTCTGTGATATCAGAATTTTTGTTTTTTATTTCATAAATTTATAATTCTAGCTGAAGGAAGCCAATCATTGGCAAATTTTTTTAATTCCGAAATGAGAACAGAAAAATCTGGAGTATTTCTTTTCTTTCCAAAGAACAAGAAAAGTATCTTTAGAATATAATTCTGCTGAAAAAAAGAAGAAAAAAAATTATTTGCTTATGTATTTTTTTCAGCTATTTTATTGCTTTAACTCTTCTTTTACTCTGTTTTTTAAATTTAAAATCTATAAATATGAAGATGCAGAGTATAACAGTTTAGGTTATACCTATTATTTCAATTAATGTTATTATAATGCTTTATTTTAAATTAATTGTTGTGTTTTTGTCGGAGAAAATAGTAAATTCGTTAAGTGATGAAAAATTTTTGGAATTAGTCATGAATAAGAAAATCTGAAATGTAGCAGATACCCTGAATCAGTCTTGAGAAAAAATCATGAGACTAAATTTCATCAATTAATACCTACTTTCCATTTATACTTTAAATGTATTTTTACCTTAAGAATGTTACAAACATTTTCTATTTATTTTTCTAGTAAATTTTAAACAAATATTACATTCTAATGAAAACATTGTTATTTTTCATAATTATTGCTAAGTGATCTAGTAATGATGCTAATGAATGAATGTGATTGAACTTCAGCTCCTGCCTGCTTAAACAAAATTTGTGCTATTGTTGTACCAAAATCTGTTTTCATTTTCTCCTATCATTTTTAAATGATGACCGAAGTTAAAATTATTTTTAAAAAAAATTAACAAAAGTGAAAAGAATTGTGAAAAAATTAATTAACAAAATGAAGAAGAAAAAAAGTCACTGATTAAATATTTGTGGCATGATTATGGAAAGGTATATTTAGGAGTGAGTGAGCTATACCTAAACTTTTGAAAATTCTGGTACACAATGTTAGGTCGTGTTTATTGGTCAAAAAATAAGTTCAGCCTTGAAATTTTTTTAGAGTGGCACTCATGATTAAATATATTAATGTTACTTAATTAATAAATAAAATTAACAAGTAATATTAAAATTAATTAAATATTTTAATATTGATGTTAATTTATTAGCAGATATACAAAAATATCTATTTTACCCTTTGCTTACGGTGTACCATGTTGTTCCATCACATGTTATCCACATGTTGTACCAGCCGTAAGCAAAGGGTTAAAATAGTTAACAAAATTGCAATTTTGTTTTCAAGTATAAACCCATTACCCTCTTGTTCAAATTTGAAAAATAAGAAGGCCTCTTTATTATTATAGACATTCTTCGTTAAAATAAGAGACAAAGTTGGCGACATATTTCTAGCGAGTAAATAGGGTTAAAAGAATAACAACGGGTAAAACATGAAAAATAAAAAATCTACATTTGTCAAAATAAGCTAAGAACCCAAGGCCGGATTTACGTATAAGCTAAATGAGCTGTAGCTTGTGGCCCCGAGATGACAAGGGCCCCCAGATCCTACTTTCCCTCCTCTTTTTTAAAAGTTTTATTCGGAGCTGGGGCCCTCAGAAGCCCAAAATGCATTTTTTTTGCTTTTTTACATTGTCGGTCATAATAAATAAAAATAAATGACTGAATAAAACAAAAAACTTCGTTGTCATTAGTAGGGAGCATATCATCTTTCAAGCAATTTGAGTATTAATAAATTATTTATAACTGAACAATTTTTTAGTTTAAAAGGTAGAAAAGTTTTTTTTTTTGCCCCATCATTCGATCATCAGACTATTTAATATCTGTTTCTAAGGATCAGAATTCCCTTTTATTTTACTTTAAAATTGTACAAATGATATATTTAATGCTTTCATGTGATATGCAGCAGTTTTAAATAGCACTTTAAAATATCTAAAAAAGGACAGAAATTGTCAGTTAAAAAAAATGAACTAATACTTTTGAATAAGAATTTAAATAACTACACACGTTTGTTTTGCTATCTCATTCTATATAGCATTATTTAGAGTATACAGTTGCTTGTGGGTGTGATGATGACGTAATAGAAGAGGCATACAAAAAAAGCAAACTTCATTTCAGTTAAAATCCTCAATATTATATTTTTAAACTCCTCGAAAATGTAGTAAAAGAGGTATACAAATTAACTGTCGCAAACACATTAATATTAAGTAAGAATGAAACAAAAATTATATCGAAATATGCTGAATCACTAATGAGACCGGGATGAAAGACATGAAAATTATGTGATTGAATAGTATAACTAGAAGGTGTTTCTAAAATTCTGAAATCTATAAGGCTTTAATTTTTTTTTCTGACACAAACTTTATCAGTAATTAAAAATAATAAATTCGTTAGATTTCAATATTGGTTCTGTTTTTTCGTTGAATAAATGTTAAACATTAACAGATATTTGTCTTTAAAACATTTCATTCTATAATAAGATAATTATTCTACAATTGTAATTATCTAAAACTAATTGCTAATTGATATAAAGCTTTAGTGTGTTCCATTGATATGTTGAATGCTCGTTTTGGCTGGATGCCCGGGACAGTTGCTCTTTCACATCCTAGCCACTATACACCATCAAGAGCAGAGCTGATACTTTAAACCCGAATGACATTTATTCTCTCTGATATTTAATAGACCCTTTAATAAATCGTTAAAAACATAAGCCAAAAATTTACATAAATAATGACAATTCAAAATGAATAAAAGAAAACTCTGTTAAATATATAGTGGCCCAGCACGCTCAATTTTTACTCTGTGCTTAAAATGTGTTGCTTTTGTAACTTTTACCCTCCTTCAAAAAATATGTGCAATAAAAGAAAGGTTCTACATAATAGTCTCATCACAATTAATATATTTAACAATAAAGTAATATTATCAAATTTTTAATAACATAATGTTAATACTCAACAATAAAAAATAGTTGCAGTTTACTTTAGGTGTATAGAAATGGAATTGAACTTGTAAGGGCCCCATCATTTTCAGTAGCTTAGGGCCCCACCAAGCTTAAATCCGGCCCTGTAAGAACCAATTGCATAATGCTTAACAAAAGTCATAGTAAAATTTATTTGTGAATGAAAGCAAAGAATATCATGTTAACCAGAAATAAGTTTTCTGAAAAATTTAAATTGATCTTCAAAACAATATTCAACATCTTCAAATGTTTGGTAGACTTTTTCAAAAATAGGTGCTTTCCTGACTGTAGTGTTTGTACTAATTCTTTTCCTTTTTTATGATTTAATATACTCTCAACATAGTACTATCTCTTACAAATTACTTCTTAGCAATACTTCTTCATTTAATATCTTAAATTATCTTTATTCTGCGGTTGAGAAGTAATCTTTCCAAAAATCCTTCATAATCATTTTCATACAAATGTTGTTAAATCTAACTAGTATTGCCTAGAGAATTGACCAATAAAATTTGCCAATTAAAAGTTAATTAATTATTCAAACGTTTGATTGGCATGTATATATTTTTTTATTTTAAAATAATCTTTTGCAAATTTATGACAATAACAAGTAAAATAGTAATTTATCAGTATTAAAAGTACATTTAAAGGATAAGGTATTACTTTTGTTATTCAATGAACTGTGCAGCTTTGAAAATTATTTATCTTTTCCTACTGTATTATTTTCCTTTAATAAGTAAATTGTATAAAAAAGTATCAAATATTTATTTATATATGTAATTATTATGTGTATAATAGTTACACATATAAAATTTTTACTTTTTACCAATATTCAAGGTTTTGGACAATTTAAGACAGCTTTAGTCAGTAAAAGATAGTAAAACCCCGTGTGTCCTGTCCAAAATCCCAACCTTGTAAACAAGATTTACTTTTATGATAATTAGGTTTCATGCCAGTATGGCGACAATTGTAGCCAAATGTTATACAAGCATGTATGAATGCATGTATGAAATACGGATTTTAGGAAGGAAATAAACAAATTCTATTATCATTAAACAAAATTGTATATGGCCAATTTTTATGTATTGCAAATACAATGAATAAGAATTTTGAATTCCTTGCTTAACGCATTTTTTATATATACAGAGTGTTGCTATTGTACATTTTCCACAAACATTTCTCACATTTAGAACAAATTTTGATGGTTTTATTGTCATTACAATCAAGGATGGCACCAGACTTTGCCCGACAAGGGGTCAAGTCTCCCCCGACGGGGGGGGGGGGGGGGGCTCAAACAAATTAATTCAAAATATTTAAATTAAAACGAATTTAATACTGCAAATTTTTTTCTCAATTCATTTTTTTCAAGTGTGTTTCTACGAATCTAAAATCACTAATATTGATACCATAATGTGCAGATTCATTTTAATGTAAATTTAAATAAAACTTTTTTTTCTTTCTGTTATCGATGTATTTTGTACTGTATGGTGCAATTTATGACACATTGTAAGTTAAAAAATTCTTTCTATAATAAAGAAAAGTAGTTGTAGCTGTCAAAAAATTTCTATGCTTCTTACTCTCATAACGCAAAAATTATTCGATAATAAGAATTTGAAATTTCATGCAAATTTAACATAACAAGAAAATGTTATTTTTTATATGTATCGATTGGTTTTTGAATCATTTAAATGTTTTGCAAATAAAGTTATAAGTACATTTTTTGCATCCACGTATTCTATCTAAAATATCATGTCCCCTTTTGAATGAACTTCGAAACAGTTATGCCTATTAAATTATAAAATTCACTTTTTTTAATTGTTACATAGCATAATTTTACTGGCAAAAAAAAGGCTATTTTAGTCACGGGACTTGATGTTAATTAATATGTATATATAATTTTAATTATAAATAAATACAAAGAGACTTTTAAAATTTCTTTTTATGATTCCCTTTTCTTTTCAAAGATGCTTTTAAAGTGAACATCTATGTTCGGCAAAATGCTAATTTCTCCATTTGAGAAAAGAGTGAGTCCATCGACTTAAACTGTAAAATTTAAACAATATAGCTAAAATTTGTAATGATTTTTAAATTTACAAATTTTAAACTTGCGTCCGAGAAACGAATATTTACTAACTTACATTTTAGAAAAAAAATTGCCACATATGGCTACTGTTTGTCTGCCTATGTTTTCGTTTCTCTGCAGAGCTGAAAACAGACTTTCCATCAAGATTTATGCTGCTCTGCAAAAGTTTTTTATATATTGGCATACGCCTGCAACGAATAACCTTTCACGCAATTAATTATTGTTCACCACATATTAACGCAAAACATTCTTCCCTCTGCAATTTAAATTTGCTCTTGCTTTTATAGTTGCGAATTTTAATTCTCAAAAAATTAAAGGGTTAGGAGACCAAATTTCAAAAAATAAGAGTTTTTTTTTAATTTCTCAGGATTTATTTAACCGATTTTGCTTAAATTTTGTATTTAGACATTTAAAATTGCATTCTTTCAAATGATGAAAAAATTGTACACCTTACATATCTTAAGTTTTTCGACTTTCATTAAATAAAGTAATAATAAATGTTTACTAAAAATTATATTATGCATGAAATTATCTTTAGAATTGGAATTGATTGGATTAATTTATATGATTGGAATTGTATGCAAAACTTTTTCAATCCGCTTAAGAAAAAAAAATGGGACATAGTGAAATACGCCAAAAACTAAAGTTTACATTAAAGGGTCCAAACTTTCAAACATGCTCCTGAAAAACTGCTAAAACAATATTTCCAGATTGAAGCTACTATATTTTGGGGGTCAGAAATCCGTATCAGTCGAAAAAAGCTATGTCTAATCAGAGAAAGTACGTTTTTTGTCTAATTTTATATCTTGAAATATCGTTACCACTAATTAATTAGTATATGATTTTAGAACCATTAGGAATGAGTAATAGAGCAAGAACATCCGAACTTTAGGTGAAAAGTTATTCTGGTGGGTCCATTTATTATTTATTTTTTTTAGCAATGTACATTCATTTGAAGTATATGTTAATATTACTGATAATAGCAAAATATTTTTTCATTTTTATATAGAAAGGTAATTTAACTGGTGGTTATCCACATATATATGCTTTGATGACTTAAAGCAGGGGTGTAAAACTCAAAAGCTAACTTGAGCCAAATAAACAATGCTTAACTTTAGGTCGGCCGCAATAAAAAAAATCAGTGTTCATAGAAACAAATATTTTTATTTTGAATAGTATATTGTAATAAACATATATAAAGTAAAATTATTGTTTGATATTTGACATCTCTTCACTGCTACTATTTTTCCTATTTCGGGAGAAATTTTGTCAAATTTGAGTCGCACTGAATCTCAATCACTTCCATTTGCATATTACTGGGTACTGAGTCTATATTTATTGAGAAAAGCGAAGAAAACAAGCAAAATTTGTCTTCCAAGGAATTAAAATCTTTAAACCTTGTTTCAAATTCTGTTCTCAGATTAGAAATTTTTTCAGCTTATTTTTGATACGATGCAGTTTCCCTGGAATGGCGAGTGCCGCAAGCCAGTTAGAATTTTACTTTTTCGCGCGTACAATTAAAATGTCGTATAGTTATAAATAAAGTGTATTATAATTTTACATGCTAGTTTCCTTTCTAATTAACATTTCGATTTTATTTTTACTTTGCAACGGATATATTGCCTGGGCCGCGAGTTTGACACCCCTGACTTAAAGGATTATGATTGGAAGAGAAAAATAAGGTGAAATGATGTTCACTTTTCATATTAATATCAGTTATAAATAAATAAAAACGTCTTCTGTTTTGTCCTTTTTCGTTAATTTTAATTACAGAAAAATGCATTTTCCTCTAACGAATTTTTGCAGCTATTGCGGAAAGCTAATGTATATATATATATTTTAACTCATTATAAACAAAGAATTTTTGTATCTTAAATATTAATGTTTTGTAGGTATCGTAATATCGGACATCTCGATATATCAAGCTTTGACTGTATTTTAGCTTGCAAAAATGCGGAAAGAAATTTTGGTTTATAGAATAAATATTTGCACCTATGGAAAGTGTGTTAAAATTATACTAAATTAGTTTTGATATACATTGCAAAATTCTTATTTTTATCACTTTTTTTAAAAAATCTTTTCTCGACAGGAACTTTTCCGACCAGAGCAGAGATTACAATTGTAATTTGTATATCCATTTTGTTAATCATAATTTTTTCTGAGGAAAGTGAACAGGAAGTTGGTGGTAAAGTGCAAGTAAGAAGAATACATTTTCGTTTTTAATTTATTCTCATTAACAAAAAAAAAAATAATAAAATTAAAAGCTAGATTTTTTTAAGAATGTTATTATATTTCTTTTCAAGACGGTAGTGTTTTCCTTACGACATTTAAGTTCGTCCGGATAGGGGAGCAGACGATGTCCGACAGGGGGCAATAGCCCCCCTGACCCCCTACTGGCGCCGCCCTTGATTACAATATCCTATTTGGCATGTCTTACTTTGAAAAGATTATGTTTTTTAGAAAATTCATCTTCATCAATTTCCGAAAACTCTTTGCCTATATTATTTAATTCTTCTAAGAACTTGTGCTGTCTTGATTGTTTCGACATTTTTCTGCTTAAAAACTAACCAAGGTTGTTAGAAATGAAGTAAAGCTATCAAAATAAAATATAAGCTACTTACCAAAACATTTAGTTTTTTTCACTTTTTCTAACACAAAAATGCCAATCTAAAATTTTAGATACTTGCTTAAAATTTGAATTCAGTTATTGTGATTGAACTAATTACGCAATAATTTTTGCAGAAATGTGCTACTCATCGAATGCAATACGTTGAACACGCATCGTAATTTCTGATCCGATAACCTTATAATGCAATACATTGTTTTCCTGTTTAAATGACCGGTTGTGGTAGAAATAGATATACGAGAAGTATTATTCAAAACAAACAAAATCTAAAAAAGAATAATACTAGAATATTAACTGTATATAATTGTTAGAAAAAGTCATGAAGTCAAATAGGAAACGCGATAAGATGATGTGTGCATTTTCGATGCAAAAGTTCTGGTCATTTGACCGAAATGGTATGTTTAGTGTTAATAACAAGCAAATTTAATTAACAATAAAAAAATATGATACGAAATGGGGCTTTTCAATAAACCATCCAGTTCAATCCATTGCCTCCCACTAAAGTAATTACAGTATTATTGTGAGTGATTACAACGCCCTCTTTCGGTCAGGCAGAAATTCGTAGCAGCATTCCTGTGCTGACAATGTAGATGCTTATCCGTTAAATAATATTTTTTATTCCTTTAGAATTGAATTTATTTAAAATTTCATATATTATTTTTTTAGTTTTTGTGTTCTCTAATTTCCTCATTCATTTATTTGGCATTTTAATCTCAGTGTTGAAACTAATATACCCATTCTTCAATTATTATCGTGCATCGAACCTAATTATTTTTAGGGTGTTATAGATGGCAATTTTTGATGCATTCTACAACATGAATTATGTAATTGTAAAGTTGAATTTTTTTTTTAATGTTTGTCTACCATATTAAGGGGCTTTTTTGGACCACTAAATTTTCATTGCTAGTGTTAACCAATTTTATAAGTATAGTTTGAATGGTAAGGGGTTTTCCACAAATTTATTTTCTTATTATTAAACAGGATATTAAAAATGACATTGGTCATTATATCGGACCATTCCCTATTAAATCATTTCACCTGTTTTCTTTCCTAATAACAAGATTTATTACCAAGCAGTTCAGGATTAACAGTTAACGATGTCCAAGATAAAAACACAATAAATTTCCTTTCCAAAACAAATTAGATAAAAATTATTTTGCCAATGGGTAACCTGTGATCGCCCTGCGGCGATCAGAATTTTCTTCATTTTGTTGTGAATCGTATTTCTTATTATATTTGTTTTACTTATGTATACTTATATATTACTTTTTATATTAACTAAAATATTTTACATAAATGAATATAGTAAAAATTTTATTATTATATACAGAATTGTTAAAATTTCACAATCATATTTTATGAATGCTACTAAACAAATCACTCACTACTACAAATCACTTAGTAATACGCAATTATAAATATTGTAGTTGCTAATTTTTAATACTTATACTGACTCTTAAGTAATATGATCTATTGATTTTAAAACTTATGTATATATTGCAATATAAAAAATCTGCAAAAATAGTTTTTCTTTTTTTTTAATAAAAAAAAGGGGTATTTGTAAAAAATCTAACTTTTTGGCATATTAAATTTAATTTGTTTAAAATTAAGGTACTCTTATTATAAACTGTATGAGTAATTTTTAGTTCTTTCCTGTGTCTTGGATAAAACAGGTTTCTTTCGAACACAATACCAACCCCGCTGTCAATGATATTTCTCCTTGTTAATAATCAGTGCCGTAACTTTAGCCCCGGGTCCCTTTAAAAAACTTTCTGTACTCTATTTTTAACTGTCATATTAGCTATTTATGTATGATGTTAGTGAATGTATTTATTAAAACAAGTTACTTGTTCACATATAAATAGGATTATTGGATTCTCATATAAATTGGAAAATATTGTGTATTATAAACTTGTGAAAATACAAGATTTGAGCGAAATCGGTTTATCCTGAAAAAATAAATTAAAAAAACTTGATTTCCCAGTAACTTTATAACCAATTTCTCTCAAATTTTGTATTTTTCCTTGTTGAATTAGATTCTTGAAAGAAAAAACTCTTACAATTGCCGAACCGCAGTGGACCAGCATAGTTACAGCCCTGTTAATTATTATAATTTCTAAAATCCAACAGATGGTGCGCAGTAATGTATTTCCTCTATGGCACTGTACCATGAACATTATTCCTTTTCTTTGTTACTAAATGTACTTTGTTAAAGACATTTGTAATGCTTTAAAACCCCAAAATCATTGTACTTAAACAACCTGAGACTGAGAAATTAATAAATGCATCTGATTTGAATAATTCATTCATTTGATGATTTAAAGGACATAAGAGAAATCCACTGTTTAACAAAAACAAGGAATGGTGTTCTTAGACGGAACTGAATCCTTTTACATTACCATCTGTTGGATTTTTGAAATTGCTATTATTGATGTGGGGATAGTATTTGCCAACAATGTCAGCCTTTATCTACAAAAAGATACCCCAAAATAGAACGAAGTTAATATATCTGCTATACTAGTTAGTTCAAATTGTGTTTTTGTAGTGGTAGAAGCACTGCAGCACTCCCCCTCCAGAATTATATCCGTGATAGAATTCGATGAACAGATACTATTAGTTGATTCATTAACGAGTGTTAGCTGTATTAGGATCACCATACTTTTAAATGCTGATCACGAGAGCTGTATTATGTCGATGATTGTGGTCGCCCTAGCAGTTGAGTGCATGCAATCGGACGTCATGTGTGATCGAGACTGAGTAGAAACAGCAGGAGAAGGTGTATGATGTCACGAGTAGCAAGTCAGCTGTTTAATGGGGACCATCCATCAAAGTGGGAGTTTCTGCCATCGTCCGGGTCACTAATGTGGGGATTGTGGTTGTTGACAATGTCAACCCTTCATCTATGAAAAGGTACCCCAAAATAGAATCGAGTTAATTTGTCTCATGTAGTAGTGAATTGTAATTGTATTTTTGTAGTGGTGAGCACACTACAATTGACATTGAGAAATATTATTAAAAACTGCAATGGAGTGGGAAAAAATCTTAAATCTTAATGAATATGCAAATTTTTTATGATCATTTGAAAAGATATTAAATTTGATGAGAGTTGTGTGTTGATTTTATTGATTATTATTTTTGATTTATATGTTTACTACTTTAGGGGCTATCACATGCTGGAATAAGCTAACATGTTAATTTAATGTCTCTCAATGCACTAGACTAAGAATAGTTGTTTAAAGTGAAAAACATTTTACTAATCAAAAGTACTTTTGATTGTTAATAAAATTATAATTTTCTTTTAGTCATTTTAAATGAAACTGTTGAAGATTTAATATATGCTGCTTAGTGGTGATGCATTTAATATACAATCATGGATGCTCGATCGATTCCCCGACTCAACGATCAAGGTAACCTTCTTTCGGTCATCTTATTACACTGTTCTACTTGTTTTTAATTTAAATAAGACTCTTGCAACCTTTTGAGATTTTGCCTTTTAACCATAAGAATTGAAAATTATGGAGTACATGTACAAAAAAATTCTTCGTAATTTGTTCATTTTCATTTCAGTTATTTAAAAGATTATTTTTAAAAACATTAAATTTATCATTAAAATTCTCTGATTAAAAACATTGAATTTCTAATTCTGAAAGATTGAATAAAAATGTCTCTAAATAAATCTCTATTAACAATAAGTATACGGTACAGTTCAAGGATTTATTGATTAAAAGTAAATCTGAAATACACTTGTTTTTTTTTTTTTAAATCATTTGTAAATTAAATAATAAAAATAATTATGAAATTTTTTTTTATCTTTGAATAAACAAGTTTTGCGTGCAACTTTATTTTATTCACTTAATTAGTTCCTGAACATAGGCTAACTGCGTAGAAAGTGATTTAACTTTAAAGGGCCCAAATTTCAAAGAGACTGCTCTTCTGCCTAATGCCTGAGCGAACGGTACCCTATTTTCTACACTATAACCCATGATCGACTGAAGATATTTTACTTCAGAACGGGTCGGTACCAGCACCAGACTTTGCTGGGATTCGAATCTGGGTCACAACCTTGGGAGGAGAGTGCTCTATCCACTTTGCCATAGTACGCTGCAATAATAGAAAAAGGAGTGATTAAAATCATTTTTAAGAAGTTATATCCGAAGAAGCTCTTGTGAGCAACCATCCTTTTTCTGAAGATGGCTCGTAACAAAACATTTATGCTTACAACACAAATAAGCTGGTTTCGATGATCTTTCCTTTTTTTCTGAACTTTATATTGATTGGACATATTTTTATTTATTATTATTTTTTTTTTGTCTTACTGTTCTTAGCTGGCAGCTCTGCTAAATTACCAAGGGAAAATATGCAACTTTCCAATTTTTAAAGCATGTAATTTTTTTCACCTTATCCACAATCAAAATATTTTGTTGCTAAAAAATCAATCATTCTCCTTTCACCTTTGCAAAGAAGGAAGAGAAAATGATCATGTTTCAGGCATCTTTTGATCACTGGTTATGAGACTGCCTTTAAATGCCCCCACTATAAAAATTCCTCTCTACTTATTATCAATCTGGAGAACTTTATTTAACACAGCTGTGAAATCTAGTCATTGAGGTGTTCATATAAATGACTTTATTTAGACAGATGATCAATTAGGAATATGATTACTCCATACAGGTATGCATTGCTTTCTGTGCGGAGGTTTACTTTCAAGGAGTGATAATCATGTTTCCTATAAAGCAGGGGTTTCCAACTTACATGAGGCCGGGGGCCACAATTAACAACACAAATCAAATGGCGGGCCGCAACTTTATCAAAATTTTATGTAAGACTCTTTTATGTTTGAAGGAACATTAAATATTACTGTCAGATTTTTACCAAGTTGTACAAAACAAAAGTATTGAATTACAAATTAAAATAAGAAGTAGATTTTAAAAAAATACTTAATTGTTATTAATAATATTTCTAAAAATATTAAATAAATAATAAAAATTAACTTTAATGCGCACCTATGTATTAAGCAATTAATATGCAACACATATCAAATTGTTCAGATATAAAACTTTAAAGAGGTTGGTATTAAAACTTACATAGTAGCACTCAAAATATTCAATGAAAAAATTGAGGTTTGTCTGCTGCAACCACCAGAGAATAGATATTTACATTTAAAAATGTGTGTGTAAATATTTTCGTCTAAAATGAGTAGTTTCAAAAAGTTGAATCGGAGAATTTCTTCAAGAAAATTTGTGATACTCACATGCTAAATTATACTCACAAAATATTAAAAAATGAAATAAAAAAGAGCAACATACGCGATTATTTTTGTATTTGAATAAATATTTTCTTGGATGCAAAACCTGAGAAATAAATTTTTTTGCACCGTTGGTATGTTAAATTTCACAGAAACGAATAAATTAGGTTTTTATTAACAAGAAAAGTATTTTAAACCCATGTATATTTTTTACGAAAATTGTCCGCAAAAAACAACTAATATATTTTAGTTCGCGGGCCACAAAAAAGATTTCTCAGGCCGGATGCGGTCCCCGGGCCGCCAGTTGGAAACCCCTGCTATAAAGTGAAGGGGTTAGAGCCTTCACCTTCCGATGAGGTGAACCGGTTTCGAGTCCCGGCGGCGGATGCGAATTCCGCACCCGATTCTTACCGAACCACAGTGCTGACGTAAAATAACCTCTTCAATGGTATATGGATCATGGGTTAGTGTCTCCTTGTCCTCAGGTTAACCGTGAAAGATTTTAGTGGTTAGCATCATCAAAATGTCCCCAATGAAGGCAAATTTATCCCAACACTTGATCTAGGAGTTCCCTTGTTTTCTGGATTGGGTTCAAAATGACAAGGCGACGGAGTTGAACATTAGTAGTCATAGACCCAAAATTTGGGTCGGCTGTTCGAGGACGATTATAAAGTAAAATATAAGGTGATGGGAGTGTGTAAACCTAATTATCGAACCGTCCGAGGAAGTGACATAGGACTAAAAGTGCCTATTTGTTATCATATGACTAACTTGAATGTGTAAATAGGGAAAACCATAGGTAGATAATATAGATGCACGCTATGAACAGATGCATTGTTGGTGATTTTACTATTTTGCAGGTACATTTTTAATATTAATTATTATATTAAAAAAGAGAATCCACATGTGCGTCAAAAAAGTTTGCGATGGGAGAAAAAAATATGAAGCAGACACCATAATCGCGATTTATGCGGAGAAGAAAGTTTGTGTTTAGTTGCATGTATTCTTCTCCCAAAGAGAAAACATTTAACTGCCACTTTAGTCCAAAGATGAGCAATATCATTGTTACAGTCAAGCCTACAATCAGCTAGTTTTTTACTGCTCAATTCGACCCGAATATCGCTTTAAAGCGAAAATAGATGACAGTAGGAAATATTTGAATGTAACTAACGATGTTTGGAGCAAAATTATTAATAGAATTAATATAGTAATTACTAATTAATTATTAATATAGTAATTACTTTATATGAATGTAGTTCTATATAAAACTATTAATATTAGTCTTTCCATAAAATTATTAATAATAATTTAAAATATTACTTTATTCTGCCAAATATTTTAGTTTCTGGTTTTCTTTGGATAAAGATGATTTGCAAATAGCATCTTGATGTTTTTATTCATTCAGAAACGTAGTTTTGAAAATTCTCCATAAAATGTTGATGTTTTTCAATTACAATCAGCTACATTTATCACCAAATATCACTATGACTTTTGTTTTTTCCTAAATTTGCTAACTTGTTCTACGATTCTCACCATTCTCTACTCATGGTGCATAGCGTTTTTAAAAAGTGCTTAAAAGTGCATATTTTCATTTTTTTAAAATTCCTTAAAAGTGCTTTTTTTATTGGGTGTTATTAAAAAGTGCTTTGTTAATGTATATAGTGCATAGAAATATTTTTTGAGTGCTTAAAAAGTACTTAAAAGGTGCTTATTTTTGTTCAAAGATTTGGCTACGCATCCTGAACTTTGTAACTAATATAACTCTAATCCCCTGTGAAAAGGCATTTAATCAAAATGTTTTGTGAATGATTTATTTTGCTCGAAGTATCATTTGTTCTGAAAGTCTATTTTATTTGCCTAAATAATCATTTCAATTTTTCATTTCAGAGGCACACAGAGCTCTAGAACTTCTGGAAGATTATCACAGCAAACTTATTCGACCTCAAGATAAACAATTAAGAAATGCAATTGAAAGAGTTATTAGGATATTCAAGTGCAGATTGTTTCAAGCGTTGCTCGGTAAACAATTTCTCTCTGTAAAAAAAAGAAACTGAATTATTATTTACCGCATTGCGAACACGATGAATTTAGATCGATTCTACTTCGAAACTCAAATGAACGTTTAAAAACTGTCATTGTTTAACATTATTTCCTTAAAGTTTTAACTAAATGAAACATGTTTAGTTTGCATAGTTAAAAAATTACAATGAATACGTAAGGAAGGGATTTTGCCGGCTCAAATGGTCCGATTGTAAATGACAGTTTTTAATATTTTCTTAAACTACTGATTTTTTTGAAATAAAAAAAAAATTTGAAAAATAATTTTTGCTTCTTTAAAGGTAAGAACAACAATTCTACTACATTAGCTTTTTTAAAAGTGCTTAACAGGGTTGGTTGCCCAAAACTGGTTTTGGACAGGGCACATGGGTTTTACTGTCCTAAACTGACTAAAGCTGTCTTAAATTGTCAAAAACCTTGAACATTGGTAAAAGGTAAAAATTCTATATGTGTAACCATTGTACACATAATAATTACATATATTTATAAATATTTTATGCTTTTTATGCAATTTACTTTCACTTATTAAAGCAATGCTTTTAATATTGATAAATTATGTTTTTCATAAGGAGAAATAATGCAGTATGAAAAAAGATTGTATAATTTTTTAATAAAACTAAAACTTGTCTTCATTTTATTTTTCAAAATATTTTTTTTAAAATTGTGACATAACTTGAATAAATAGGATTTGGACAGGCCGATTTTAACCCTGGTTTAAACTGTGTATTAATCCATGTGTCAGAAACCTTGCCAACTCTGGTGCTTAAAGGCACTTATTTTTGTTTTTTAAAAGCCCTTGAAGGTGCCTTTTTTTTTTCATTGTGTTTTTTTTATTAAATGCTTAATATTCCCTTTTTGAAAGTGAATTTTATTTCTTCTTTACCATGTCGATTTTCGCTGTGCATTATGCAAAAGCCTGGTTTTCACAATTCAGCTGTGCATTATGCAAAAGCGTGGTTTTCACAATTCAGGTGTGAATTATGCAAAAGTGTAGTTTTCACAATTCATTCCACTACAATCCATTTTGGTGTACCATCGGTCCGTAGCGTATGATAGTTCCAATCATGTTACATGTTTCATTAACTACTTGGGAGTCTGCATGTGCATCTACTGAGCTGTGTTCATTGAGATTCTTGTACTCTAATGTGCAAGTCTGCTGCATTTTGCAAGATATTCTTAATTTTAGACCTCATTTTCCAGCCTCTGAAATTAAACCAAAAAATTTCTGGATCTTTTTATGATGGCTAAATATAATGAAGAATAGAGTTTCTTTGTCAGAAACTGGTTATTTTATCATGCTCACATTAACTCTTTGAAAATGACTTTGCATTTTGGAAATGTATGTAAGTGCTTAAAAATATTTTGAGTACTTAAAAAATACTTTAAAGGTGCTTATTTATTTGACTACACAATTTGATAGTTATTGTGTAACTCATTAAGTGTTAATTAAGGAGAAGGATTTATAGTTTATGCTACTAAACTTGTTACCGTTTCTTCATTTTAATGATATAGAATGCCCAAGGTATTACAAATTGGTTCATGACATAGCCGTATTATGTATAAATACCTCTTATGTTGTGATATCATTGCTGGCTGTGGGGAGCGTAGTTACCGAGAATGTCGACAATGTCAACCTTCTTCTATGAAAGGTACCCCTTCATGGAATTGAGTTAACATGTCTTCTATATGCTAGTGAATTGGATTTGTATTTTCGTAGTGGTAGATACACTACAGTACTCCCCCACCAGAATTATGTCTGATATAGAATTCGATGAATGGATACCACTGATCTGTGAGAAGCCGGGAAAGCTGTATTAAGATCCCTGTACTTTTTAGTGCTGATTGCACGAGTTGTATTAAGTTCACGGTCTTGTTTGCTCCTGTGTTGCCTTTAGTAGTCGTATGTATAAGTTTTGCATAATCAAAACTGAGCAGCAACAGCACGAGGAGGTGGATAATGACAAAAAAAATGGGCGTGATTTATATAAAAGGTTGAAGATTGAAGTAAAAGTACCTAAAATGCCGCAGAAATCGTGGCTGAAAAGGGACTTGAAGTGAACAGATGAACTGCCAAAAATCAAATCACAATTATACACAAACTGTGACTATAACTGATAATCCTCCATGTGCCCACATCAAAGGCTGCCGAAGGTCACAGGCGTGAAGGTCGACAGACAGTGAGGCATCACAGGAGAGGGGTCAGGGTTTGGCCTAATTTTTAGGTCACGATCCCAACAGAAAATTGAGATTAAGTGACACAATGTCACATGTACAGGGAAATTTTTTTCTCGATTTGAGTGACGCTCTGATAATGCTGCAAAACAACTTAGTAACACTTTTGTTTTGAGCCTGGCTTCTTGGTATACAGATATTTATAGCCATTTTAAAGCCAGATTTATATGCATTTTTAAAGTGCTAAATGTCAACTATACAATCTGTGTGCAAGCAGTCTTTATACTCCTTAGAAATAAAAAAAAAGTTTGTAATGAGTCACTACTTAGATTTACAAAATATCCCCTAGAAACAACTTTGGTTATTGCGATACTGACTTTTTTTTTTTAACTAAAATTAAAAATGAATATATCATTCATTAAATAAATATGTTCAGAGTTGCCACTTCACAGGGAAAGTACAGAGAGTTTAAAAATCATCTAAAATCACGAGGAAATTGCAGGGAATTTCTCCTTATAAATTTGGAAAAAACAGGGAATTTCATTTCTGATGATTCATTAATGATTCATCAGAAATGAATCATTAATGAATCATCAGAAATGAAGAATCATCAGAAATCAGAGAAGATCTATTTCATTAATGATAGTACTATTTGTTTTAGGGTGAGCTGTTTTTCTCAAGTTTTTCTAGTACATATATGTAATATGATTAGCAACACTGATGTTATAACAAAGAAAAATTTGTTTGGAAATAGTTCAGATTTGAATGAAATTTTTTTTATGTTTCACTTTTTTTAAAAAAATTATTCCTTACAAAAGCTTGAAAAGCAAAATCTATATTATATTCTACTTTTTTAAAATTTTTGTAAAGAATCTTTGTAGATAAGAGAAAAAATTACTTTGTTAATGTTCATATCTACTATACATAGCACACTTCTGGAAAACGTGAATAAAGCATAAATTAGAACCCTCCTCAGTGTATTCCTTAGTTACACTGAGGATGGTTCTTGTTTAGAGTATTATTGTATGTCCATTTATATTACTTCATTTGTGTTGATTTTTTATTTTTCTTCGTGTTTTTATAATTTGGAAAAAAAACTTTTTAGCTTAATCATAATTATGACCAGTCTCTTCTTGAAATATATATTTTTATTAAAAATAAATTCAAGTTAATGTTTTTCAATTGTAGAAATGTGTTAAAGTTTTATCTATTCTTTTATACCATTAAAATTTTTTATAGTTTTGTCTCTACATGTTCGATTAAACTTCCATGTTAAAATAAATGTTTGAATTAAAGTATTGTTGTTGTTGAATGTTTATTTTAGTATGAAGTATTCACAGTATGAAGTATTCTCTATTCATGTATTTAGTATGAAGTATTCTCTATTCATGTATTTAGTATGAAGTATTCTCTATTCACAGATATCCAGGAGTTCTATGAGATCACACTTTTGGATGAATCTAAAAGTATCCAACAAAAAACTGCAGAAACTCTGCAGATTGCTTGCAAGTGGGAAAACAGCCCTTCACTCTCTGGCCTTAATTACCTCAACAGTGAGGTAAACACGTTTTTTTTTCCCTCTCCCTTTTGTTCTATAGTCAATGTTTGGAATTGTTCACCCATCAGGAAAATCTTGTGATAATATTTCAAATTAGTTACTGATAACTATTTTCTATTTATTTGAATTCCCGTGTCTTTCTTTCAGCAATTTATTTTAATTTGAACCAGATATGTCTCCTTTAGCATCTTTTTAAACGTTCATAAGACAAAATTTTCTGAAAATGGCTAACTATACCATTATATTTACCTTAATCACCATATCAAATAACGATAATTATACTTTCTCTCAGCGGGCATGTCATGAGAGTGAGTTTATTAATTATTCTGGTGGTATTATGAGCCTTAACTTCACAATGACTTTGGCTTTTAAGATTCTTTTCTAATTACTTTCATTACAAGATTGTATAACTTTTATGCTATACATTTTTAGCAATATTTCCCCTCATATTACCTTAAATTTAAATAAAATGAACAAGTTTATTATTTTTTACTTATTAATTTCTCAGTCTATTTTATAAAGAAACGAACTGAAGTGTAAAATTTGGCAATAATCGATGTTACAAGAATGTTTGCTTCTAATGATAACAGCTTAATTTAGAATTACACTAAATAAATAAACTGCAAACTGTTTTAAAACAAATTTTTTTTTTACTTATTTATGAATGATAAAATGTGAGCCAATAATTTGATTTTTGATCCGTGTGTGATAGGTTTAAAGTGATTAATTTTGTAATTCAGTTTGATTTTTTAAGTCAATTGGAATTAATACATTTATTTGAATAAAATGAAACAATTTTAAACTGCTGGACTAACTGTAGAAGGTTTTCTTTGTTTTACTCTCCATTCTATGTACCAAATAATCCTTTTTAAAAATGAGTTTATCCCAATACTTATTGTTTTATAAGCTTTCATTACTGCTTAGCACAACCCTTCTTTTATAACAACCTGTACATGAAGTTTGTTGTTGTTCAATCCAATATAGTGAATGAATTTTTTTTTTCATTTAAAAACATTTTTCCATTGACAATACTTCAATGGATGCCATAAATCTTGAAGAGACTATTCAAAGAACCACTTACTCTAGGTGATTCTTGGCATAATTCCTGAGGGTGAATAGCGTCACATTATTGAGGATTTAAAAGTGTATCTGGCATCCTTGTGTCTGACATGCACTCATAACCTTTGTAAATAGTGTTGTACTAGATGTTTATATTGGCGATAAACCACATCACTTTTTTCTTGATTTTATTTTTATTTAAACTTAAAAAAATCTCTGGTCATTTAGTAAAAATATCTACTCGTAAACCAGCTTCGTACAGAAATGTTGAGGGAAATTATGTATGAATATTCGTTTTCAAGACGTCCAATATTTTTGTCTGGGGCACATGAGCACTAAAAAGCTTCGAGTACAAACCTTTTGTTATGCAATTTATTTCTCCTATTTTGTAACAGCACCAAACTATTATTATTTTGATGTGTTACCATTTAAGGGGGAAATGAGATAACTTAAATAAAATAGTCACTTTTCAGATTATAAGCTGCTCTTAGATTATTTAATTATATATACACCTAATAATGAGAATTTCTCAAAAATTGTGTATTTTTACAAGGAAAGGAGAATGAACATTGTTATTTTACAGATTTCAATTTTCTGCAACATCCTCAATTCTTGACAAATCATTTAAGTACACAAACAAATACAGTGAAACCTCCTGTTATGGAAACTCCTGCAAAACGGACGCCTCTCAATATGGCCATATTTTTAATTCCCCAGGAATCTTCTATGAATAAACCATTAAGTACAGTCTCTGCAAAGGGGACACTCCTGTAACCGGACTGTCATTTTGGCCCAGAATTGTTATTTTCTATCTCTTCAAACTACTTCTTCTAAATTTGAAAAAAGCATGTAAATGCCTTATCTGTAACTAAAAATATTGTTACGCTATTTCACTACTGAAGAATCGATCTTTCTCCTGTCACCTTGCCTTATCTTTGTAAAGAAAGGCGAGAAAATGATACTGCTCTCCTGAAATAATTTGGACAGCGGCATTGTTTGATCTTTTCATCTGAACCACAGAGGTTATGAGACCCCTCAATTTGAAATGACATCTTAAATGCTCTCAATGCTTTTCCCCCATTGAAAATTTCTTTAATTTCTGATAAATTTGAAGACTGTTTAACACTACTGGGGTAAAAAAAAAAAGGGGGGGGGGGAGAACAGAAGTATAATATTCATGAGGTGTTCCTATAAATGAAACATTTATTCAGACACTTGATAGCTGATCCATTCTATAGGTCCTTATGACTTACAGGTAGGCATGAATCACTTTCAAAAGGCCACAGTCCTTATCAAATGATAGGGGAAGTAAACCTAATAATTAAAACCGAGTGAAAGCTATCATCATATGTCTGTTTGGAGTATCTATGCTAATAGGAAAATTATATTCGTTTACCTGGAATTATCTATTTTATCTTTCTTAAATAAGTATCCTTATAAATAGTTATTGTGGATTATTTCATTATTTCTATATCTTTGAAAATATTCTAAAAACAATTAGAGTGTTAAACTTCGTTATTAGGGTACCGTAAACGGACAACTCTCATAAACGGACAATTTTTTTGGTCCCAAGTATGTCCGCTTAACGGAGGTTTTACTGTACATCAAACAATAAATAAAAATAATAAGAATGAGAATTTCTCAAGATTTGTGTTTTTACAAGGAAAGGGAAATGACTGGGCAACATTGTTGTTACTTAACAGAATTCAATTTTCTGCAATACCCGTTATGATTATAAAAGTATACAAACATATTTTTCTGTTAATATTATAAATATTATTATATAGAAAATTTTGAACCTGTATTTTTCATTCAAAAGTCACATAAAAATAGCTTTAATCAATCCAGTTAAGTAATTATTGTTAGATTTTCTTTTGGGGATGTTAGAGAAAAATGTAATATTTTTATTGTTTGGAGCATAAGTTTAAATAGTGCTTTTCCATTCCTACTAATGTTTTATTATGGATGTATTTTCTGTTTTATTAACCATTTTTATTCTTTAGAACAGTTGGGGCTGCTGTAGTGCTTATAGTATACACCTGCAAAATATTTTATTATTTGCTTCCTTCCCTTCAATAAATATTTTTATTATTTATGCATGATTTTGTTTTCCTTCTTACACTTAAACACATTATTTATTACTAAAATTAAAACTTCATTACAGGTTTTAAAAAGAAGCAATATGCAAAAATTATTTGACAGTTTTTGGTTTTAGAACTGAATATTTAAATTATCATTGTTCAGGACTTATTATTTCTTAACACCACTTAATTTTTAAATATTATTTTTTTTTTCTTTCTTCAAAACATATAATTATATATTATTCCTCCACAAATTTAAGTTGTTGAATTTTTGACAAACTAATATTGAAATTTATTATAAAGTTATCAAATGGTTTCGATTTTTTTTTTCTTTTTTATTATATCTTTTTGATAAGCCAATTTATTGTTTCCTTAGAAGTCTAAAGGGAATGAAAATATTTACCCTGACCTGTCCCAATTCAGGGCGTACGGGTAAATGTTTATTGAAGCCAAGTAAAAACAGTAAAGAACATAAAGTGCATAAAATACAAAAGTCATATGGCAACAGCCCGTAAACTTTGCAGGCGAGCAAGACTGTTGAACAAAATTAGCTATCTACAATTATTCAGAATATTATATCTTTATGAAAGCATGACTAATATTTCTGGCGTGTATGTCATGAAAAGTCCAGGTCAACAGACCCTAAAATATGGATTAAAAGCACAATTAAATTTAAAACACCAGCAATATTAGTAGCAAAATAAAATATAAATTGCCATTCTAATAAAAGAAATAGAAAAAGTCTAAAGGGAATATTTTTTTCTGCATATTTACAATTATTTCAACGAATTTAGCTGAAAACTGCTGGCACGTCATTTTGATCAAAGAACTCTACAGGCAAAATGTTTAGTAACGAATACAACAATTAGTATATGAATAGTTTCGAACAGATGCTGCATTTTAATTCAAAACATCTAAAAGAAATTTAGCATCATATTCAAGTGATTTGTACCCAATTAAAAACTTAATGAAATAAAACTCAGTTTTGTAATAAAAGTATTTATTCATTCTAGTATAATTTGCAATGAAGTGAATGTGTGAAAGCCTTTTTAGAGGGATTTGAGCGAATAAAATTTTTCTTTTTACCTTTCAAGCTTTTCCCCGTGTGCAAAATGTGGTGAAAAAAATGCCTTTTCTGTTATTAAACAAATTTGAATGTTTTGCTCTTATTTCAACATTGAGTTAAGTCAGTTGGATCACAGTACTGGTTATATATATATTTTTTCTTTTTCTTATTCATCCATATAAATCTCCCTTTTTTATGCAATTTAGATTGGGCTTAAACGTTTAGCCTAAAGACAGAGTTAAAATAAGTTTTTTTTTTTAAACTGCTTTTCAATTTTTTTAAAAAACTACATGTTGAATAATATTTTAAGCCCTCAATTAAAATTAACTAAGCCATTCTCTAGTATTTCATATTAATTATTAATGTTTTCAATAGCAGTTCAAAAAAAGTATAGTTTCTTTCCTTAAATGTGCTAACATAATAATAAAAAAAAAAGAGAACTGAATACTTTTTATGTCCTTTTCTACTCCAATTAACATGCAAATAAACACTTGACATTTAAGTTTTATTTTAATAATATATGTTAAAAGAGTAATTTCCTCACTTGCTTGTCTGTAATATAAAAATGCTATACTTCAGTATTAATTGATATCATTATTTAGCTGTGTGTTCATGTATAATATTGTATTAAGTTTTATGAAATATAAATTTTTTTTAAATCCATTTAATCAATAAAAATTTATTTAAGGCAATATATTACATGACATATTGCACAAAATTTTTTTTTTTTATAGTAAGTAATTACTTAAATAATGAAAAAGAAAGAATTAAATAATGAATAAATGATGCACAAAAATCACATGGGTTTCTTATAAGAAAGCAAAAGTAATTTTTATTAATGATTAAGTATAAACTACTTTTTTTCTAACATAATAGAGCTTTATGTTAGTGATACATTCTAAACGTGTTTTAGATAAAACAAGTTTTTAAAAAAAAATATATTTTACAAATATTTCTCTCTTGACGTAGAAGGAGAGAAATTGGCACTTTTTAATCTGAATTATGATTCAATCATATTCCGCTTAGCAATAAAATCGTAAAATATTTGCAAAGTGTTATGTTAGCGTAATATTCTGCGGTCTCTCTCTTTTCTATTATTTTTTTTTTTTAGTCTTTTAACAATTCCGAATATATGTAAGCATGTTTCAAATAAATTGACTAAAATTTTGAATTCAAAAAATGATTCAAATGAGCAATAAACATACTCAGTGTGTTTACAACTAATTTAAAAAAAAAAATTTTTTTTTTTAAAGGTTTCTTGACGTAAATAGATATATTGTCAAAATACCTCGTATTTTAATCTGAAACATGTTTCAAATAGGGTATCTGCGCACCTGGAAAGTCTTGAGAAATCATGAAATGTAATAATTTTAACTATTTTTTTTTAAAAAAAAATCAAGGAAAGTGATGAATTTGGGTCGCCGAAAAATCTTATTTTTATAATGGAATTTACTCCACTTTCACGGTGTTCCATATACCTGAATTTGTAACTAAATCACCACTCACAGTCATATTTTATCAAAATATAAAATGTTTTTTTCATGTTGTTTAAAAATTGTGGTGTTCTTTCAAATAATGAAGGAAAAAAAAATCCTTTCTGGATTGAATTATCTTTTAAACTTCTGTGATTTCAGAATTTTTATTATTTTTATTTTATCAATTTGAAATTCTAGCTGAATTGTCCGGATTTTTTTTATTCCGAAATAAGAACTGAAAAATCAGGAGTATTTCTTTCATTTCCGATGAACAAGAAAAGTATCTTTAGATTATAATTCTGCAGGAAAAATTTTTTTGTTTTTGTATTTTTTCAGCTATTTTATTGTTTTAACTCTTCCTTTACTCTGTTTTTTAAATTTAAAATCTACAAATATGAAGATGCAGAGTATAACAGTTTAGGTTATACCTATCATTTCAATTAATGTTGTTATAATGCTTTTTTAAATTTATTGCTGTGTTTTTGTCGGAGACTTCGTTAAGTCACAAAAAATTCTTCGAATTAGTCATGAAAAGTCATGAATTTGAAATTCTAAAATGTAGCAGATACCCTGTTCAAAGAAATTCCACATTACTACAGGGTTCCCACAGTCCTTAAAAACAACTTAATTTTTATTTTCGAAAATAAGGGCCCTTAAAAGTACTTAATTTTGGTACAAGGTTTTTAAAAGTCCTTAATTTTCCTGCATCACTTTAGTTGATAAGAACATTTTTTCAGTTCAATTTTTTAAAACAAAAAGTCGTTCTTTTATCACCTAGAATTTGACCATGCATCTAAGCTGAAACATTTTGGATAGTCAAAAAGGAATGTGGGGGGGGGGCTGCAGGCAAGGGGTCAGAAAACTTGTCCTTTCATAAATATATTGGTTGTTTCAATCTATTCTGCCTTTTGAATAGAATGATACTCTATGAGGAGAATGAAGCATTCTAAAGGAATAGTGTGGACAAGGGGGATACTGCACATGGAACAGATAGTGCTTTTTTGGGGGTGGGGGTAGTTTTATGGTACCTAAGTAGAAGACCTACACTAACCTTCAAAATTGACAGAATTAAAAAAATTCAGTTTTGCTGCTAAAACCCTAAAAAAAGTATCAGAAAAAATTTTTGAACTAGAATCCATAACAAAAACTAATTCCAAAAATATTGAAGAATTAAATAAATTTGCATAATATTTTATTTTGTTATAAATAACTGTAAATTTATAGAAAGCAGTAAAATTTTTTAAAATTCAAGATTGTACTAAAAATTAAACAGATCTGTAATAAACAGGGTTTTAAAAATCCCTGCCCACCTAGGTTTTCTTAACAAAAACCTGGTGATTATTGGTTTTTTGATGAAAACCTCAAGTTTTTTTTAAAAATTACTTTAATTTTTTTCTCTGAGTACTAAATAAGAAAACATGATATGCTTCTAGCGAGAAAATTAAATATTTGGTAACTATTTATAATTTGTTTTGTTGAAATGTAAAATTTTATTTGAAGTTTTAGATTGCGCTCTTATTTTTATTTCTTAAAGATAAGCAGATTGCTACATAAAAATTTAAATCTCCTCAATTAAATAATCCTTTGATTTTAATAATCATTTTATTTAGTTTGCATTGCAACTTAATATACTGTTTTTAATTTTTACTCAATTTTTGGTAGCTTTAAAATTAGTTCATTTTTTCCGCCAGATTGTTTAATAACATTATCTAACGTTAATTCCTAATAACATGTTTTGCTGGAATTAATTTTGTGTAAAATTCACCTTAAAAGTAAATATAGCACATTTGCTGTTGAGTAATAATTTCAAAATTGTTAAGTTGATGCCGTTTTCAATATGTTTTTCATTAAATTTTTCGATATTTTTTTACAAAACGTTACCTGATAAGGTAATGTTGCAGGATTATTTTATAATAAAAAAAAAATACCACTTTCAGTTTTAAACTGTTAATAATCAGGGTTCCCACGGTACTTGAAACTCCTTGAATTTTGTTAAAACAAATCAGGGCTCCGAAAATTCTTTGAATTCTGTCATATGGTACTTGAAAAGTACTTGATTTTCTAGGAATTAAATCAATACTAATCTTTCGTACAAAAAAGCAGTAAAAAATAATAAATTCAAAGGAAAGTTATAGAAATTCTGATAGATGCAATTTTTAATGCTTGAAGGAAGTGAAAAGGGGTTAAAGAAGACGCAATACTTTGCTCTCCTAGATTTTTCACACCCGATTATTGTTCATCTCTCTGATGTTTTGAAAGCTGAAATTTCCAGCGAACTTAAGGTTTTGTAGTCATAGTTTTCGAGTGATATATAGTGTTTAATCGATTTCGAAATATGTTCAATGTGTTAACTTCATTGTTACGACAGGTTAACATTGTTATCCTATTTGTTCTTTTAATTTACATACGAAGGAATATGAATTTTTTATCATTTATAATAAAATTTTTGCATTTAATTTTTACTGCTAATAATTAAAATTTAGTTCTACAGTTTTCATTGATTGTGAATAAACATCGTGATTCACATTCAACTGATTCTTGATTTACGGATCAGAATTCATGTAAAATGTTCTACGAATTGCGATTTGAATGAAAGTGATTTGCAAATTACTCATCAGGATTCACGCATCATGATTTCAATTAAAGTTATTTTTTTATCATGTAACGTAATACGTATTTAAGTAATTTCAGAATCATGTCTCACAATTCTCATTCTTGTAGTTTACAAATCACGCATTGCGATTCACAAAAGAGATATTTAAGAATTACCACTCGCAATTCTCATGAAAATGATTTAAGAATCACGCATAGCTGTTCTATATTAAGCACCTTTCGAATCACAAATTGCAGTTTCCTCATAATGTTTACAATTCACATGAAAACTATAAGCTAATCACGCAACAGAATTCATATTGAAGTGATTTACAGGGTATCCGCGCACCTGCAAGGTCATGATTTTTACTATTTTTTTAAAAAAAAAATCTAATTTTTAAAATGGAATCCCCCCCTCCCCCCTAATTTCATCCTGTTCCAAATATCTGAATTCCTAACGGAATTACCACTCAGGCATATTTTATTAGAACATAAAATGATTTTATCATGTTCTTTAACACTAGAAAGACGGAAAATTAGTATATACCTATATTGCCCAAAAGCAGTCAAAATGGCTGGATTATGAATGCATAAATATGTTTAAAATTAATTTTTAACATTTTTTTATATTATTTACAGTTATGTAACAAGTTATTAGTATATATTAATAATAAAAAAAAAATATATGTTGTACAAAAAGTCACAAAATTCTAAGAAATTGCGTCATTATAAACATCATTGTTTTTCTAAATGAAATTAAAAGCAGTCAAAATGACTTCCTTAGGCAATCTAGTGTTAAAAATATAACTTCCTTAGGCAATCTAGTGTTAAAAATATAACTTCCTTAGGCAATCTAGTGTTAAAAATATAACTTCCTTAGGCAATCTAGTGTTAAAAATTATGGTGTTCTTTCAAAAAATGAATGAAGAAACATCATTTCTAGAGTGAATTATCTTTTAAACTTCTGTGATTTAAGAATTTTTATTATTATTATTTTTTTAATTTTATCAATTTAAAATTCTAGTTGAAGCAAACCAGTCATTGGCGAATTTTTTTTATTAGAAAATGAGAACAGAAAACTCGGGGGAGTATTTCTTTCATTTCTGATGAACAAGAAAAGTATCTTTAGAATAACAGTTTTAGTTATACCTATCATTTCAATTAATGTTATTATAATGCCTTTTCAAATTTATTGTTGCGTTTTTTGTCGGAGAAAATAGTAACTTCGTTAAGTCATGAAAAATTCTTGGAATTAGTCATGAATTTGAATATCTAAAATGTAGCAGATACCCTGGATTTATATATCACACATTGTGATTTACGTCTTGTTAGTTTGTGCGTTTTGTATCATTTGCTATTCGTATTGTTCCGATAGTATATCTAGATTCATATAAATGCGATTTTAAAATTCCGCTTAAAGAAAAGTTTGCGTATTCAACAAAATTTTAAAAATCACGCTTCACATTTTATGGATATATTTTAAAGAAAATAAAGCTTGGTAAGTCTCAGTTTTATATAAAATATTATTCTATAATAGATTTTTGTTATGTTCAAAATACATTACTGATATTCTGAAGTGACAAAATAGATAATTTGTCATTAAAATTGAAACGGATATGTTAAATGGATATATTTTATTTAATTATATACCTAAAATTTGATCAAACATATTAAAAAAAAGTATTTATATTCTAATAACCATGCAATTACACAAACTTTATCAATTATTTACTGAGCTTGTTTAATGTATTATGCATTATACACATTCAGTTTCATTAATTCTAATTCACTATATCAAATTTTTCAAGAAAAGTTTCACTGATGCTAGTTTTTAAATGTTGGCTGGTAATCAATGTCAATTGGAGGTTGTTGTTTTTTTTTGTCAATTGGAATTTTTGAAAGTGATTTGAAACAGCAGTGTAACTTTCACCCATTTGTATTATTAAATGATAAATTTAATAAATAATTTTTTTATTGTTGTCAAATAAGGATTGTGCTTTAAAAATATACATTTTCTGCTTCTACGTAATTGTAACATGTAATTTGGCATATAATTGTAATACCGAATAGGTCCTTGAAAATTTAGATTTTTTCTTAAAAATTGAGTGGAAACGGTGTATCAATGTCATATCAAATTTCATTACAATCGGTCCAGTAGTTCTAGAGACAATCGACCCTCTTAATTTCTTGTGTATTTTGCAATTCTACTAAATATGTTTCGTTTAATCAATCGACGTCTATTATTAATTATTCCGAAAAACGTAACTGTTTCTTAGCAAATGTCAAGCTGTGTAGAACTTATGATATCTGTATTCCATTTATTTAGCTAACCGTTAATTTCTTAAAGAAGTTGACCATTCGTATGTTTCATTTTTATTTAAACTAGTATTTAATTGAGGGCTTCTCGGAACAATTTATTTCAAAGCTTTCAGATAAGTATTTTTGTACCTTTGATACCAGCACAATGGTCTTCCAATTGTTAGAACATCCAGATAGCAAGAAGTGAAAGATCAGCCAATATATAAGTAATGTTGTACCATGCTTTTTTACTCCCTCAGTTACGTTTTAAATTTTGGACAGTTATACAAAAAGTTAGTGTAAATTTCTTTTTTACTTCTCAATTTTAATTCAAATTGTTTCTAATCCAAAAAGGTAGCACTCAAAACATTTTTAGGTCATTGAGTAGCAAAAACGCTGTGTCCGAACAGAAACATAGGTTCGTATTCGAAAGAAACTAGTACTATTCGTTTTTGGTAAATTTTAGAACTCATTGCCCTTTAAAAGGTTTCTTTCAGCTGTCTGAACAGGAAATAAAAAATAATTGTTTATTCGAACAATCTTTAACTGGTCGCTTTAAAATTTTTATAAAGTTTTTTTTTTGTTTTTACACAAAGCTTGATATTGTGAGGATAGAGCACTAGATAACTATTGCAAGTTAGACAAGTGACATATTTTTCTGAATTATCTTACTTAAATCATTTGAGAACAAAATTAAATCGTTAGGTCTTATAATTCAGAAGGGTTTTCATGCATAAATAGCTGTTTTGTTTAATTTTGCTGAATATTTTTTTAAAGTTATAGCAAAAAAACTTAAGACAAAAAAATTAGTTTTTTATTAAAATTTTCGTATCTGCATAAGCTAGATTAACGAAATTTTGTTTAGTCATTGCAAATAACAACCAAACTAATAACAATCAAGCAATAACTACAAATTTATTGCTTGATTTTCTGCTTGAGGATTGAGAGCAGCAGCTACACGTCTTCCTAAAGCTTCCCAAATATGTTCGATAGGATTCCAGTCTGGTGATGGAGCTGGCCACTCCATGCGCCGAGTTGTTTGCTGCTGAAGATAATCATCCGCGATGTACGACGTTGCGTCCTTTAGCACGAAATCATCACGTGTTGCACCAGCATGAAGGATGTCATCACGTGAGCAATCACAGTGCCATGCGGATCTGTGTGGCCATCCGAAGAGATACTTTCCCACACACAGACCCTTGGTATGATGGGAGATATCGGGGTTTCAGGTTCTCTCCAAATCAATCGATTTGGGTGCTGTGATGAGCCCTGTATTGGTCAGCGGACATGTTGCCACCTCAAACGTTCGCACGCAAATGGCCACTCGCATAGCAAACAAAGTAGATTCGCTAAGCGCAGTAGACGTTAACACCCATCTTCCTTTGGTTGCACAAAATGATCTATATGCCAAGCCTATTGTTGCCAAAGTCCTGAACTACAGATGGACTCACATTTGACCACCTGGCCTCTCGTCTTCGGAGAAATGATGCCTGGAGGTCATTATTGCAAATTGGTTATTTCGAAAGTCAGAAACATCTAACATACAATTTTATGCTGATTGCAGATGACGCCATTGCATTGCACTGATTTCCAAATCGCTGTTTTCCTTAGCAACTGTACATACATTCACATTTCATTGGGATTGGCTTATTTTTGGGAGAGTTATCGTTATATGTTTGCAATGTTTCCATAATTTATAAAAACGAGTATATATATATACGCAAACACACACACACACATATATATATATATATATATATATATATATATATATATATATATATATATATATATATATATATATATATATATAACGTCGTTGCCGAGTGGAAGGATAAAAACAGGTCTTAACAGAGAAGGAGGGTATAAAATGTTTTTATTAACTATTAGACCGAGAACGTTTATCAGAGTGAACACAAAATTGTTGTGCTCCTTAATATAAGTTAGGAAAAACTTATTAATTGGTTTATTAAATAGGACAGGGTGTGAATTTAAAAGTATGAGAAAGCGTTTCGTTTTGAATGATAAATTAAGAAAAGGATTTACAGAAAAGGAATAACATAAAGAGATTAATTGAATATATTTTTATATATAGGGAGCAATTTTATTATATCGAGAAGATGTCGTAATTGCCTTCCCCATGTTTTATTTTTAATAAATTTTCTGAAACATATATTTTTGGCATGGTACACTCTAAATATATTCAAAATAGTGTATTTAATATATGCTCAGTTAAGATCAAATCTGATTATTGTTTGAAGTTCTTTTTTTTTAGTTATTTTTTAGAATTCTGTTTTTATTTTGAGAAACAGGAGCTCTTATTAAATTAAATATCTTTTTTAAAAAATTTGCCAAAGAATCAGAAACACATATTACGTGTAGGCAAAAAATATTTTAGAAAAAAAAAAAAAAAAGACTCTTTCTGGTGTTTAGAATTCTAAGTACTATTTTACTCCTTCGTTGTGTAAAAACGATTTTTCGAGCTGTTCGACAGCTGCATCCACTTGTTTCTTTCTTTATCGTTTGCTATTGTGTGTTCTATTTTGGAGAGGTGCTTTTTTCATAAGAAGCTTTCGCGCGAAGTGTTGTCTTTGCCAAGAAAAGCAGGACTTTACGAAAGAACATTCTTCGGAATTGACTCTACATAAAGGAAAAATTCTTGAATGGGGAAGCAAATGTTTTTCTTTTAACAAAGGATGCACGTTGTCGGTTAGTATTACTAAGTTTGGTCAGTGTGATTAATGAGTCATTAAAACTTCATTAAGTGTAAGCATATTTAAGTGTAATTTTTTATATGCCTACATTACTAAATTACAAACCGGCGCACTTATTGGTAAAAACCTAAATCACGAGATCGCGCACGAGAATTTAAAAAATATCGCTCCTACTTCGTTACCCAAGGACAGGAAATAATGTAAATAAACAATCATATATATTTTACGCATTTTTTTTTTCCAAATTCATTAGCCTAGTTTCAAAATAAAGGATTATTTCACAGTTTTTTTTTTAATTTTGATGGATGTTTTTTCATTTTTCCGGTGCATGCAATTTCGGCTATTTTATCTATTTCTTTATTTTTTTAAATTTTTTTTTTTAAAAATTTACTTGCAATTAGTAAGTTTACATTGGCGGCGAAATGGACTTTGAATATTAAATATATCTTTTACTGCAACTTCGTCTATAACAGAGGTTTCCAACTGGCGGCCCGGGGGGCGCATCCGACCCGCGAAGCTTTTTTTTTTTTGTGGCCCGCGAACTTGGAGTAATGCCCTCGTTGGTAAATCGCGGTATATTTCGATTCTAGAGTCAACCAGGTTCGAAACACACGCATGACGTCACTTACAGGTATAAAATTAAATCTGATTTAAAAACATCGAGAACAATTAAATTTACTCGAATTAAATTTTCTATAATTCCAAACTGTGAGTGGATTATTATTTTTTTTGCAGACGGGTAAAGATAGGCCTGGATTTTCTAGATCGGTACACTAGACAAAATTTATTTTAGAATTTGGAAAAATTTTTACAATATTTATCACTATGCAGTTGTTAAAATTCCACTCTTAGGGTACAATTCAATTTTAGTGGTGGAAATACTAGGCAATGTTTATTAACCTCAAAAAATATGGCAAATGTTAACCGAGCGATGACCCTTAACCTTAAAGATATATCAGTGTAAGAAATACCGAACAATGGCCCTTTACATTGAAAAGCATCACAGTATGAAATAACTTGTAAGTATAAACAGAATGGCCCTTAATCCCTCCAAAAAATTGTAAGTGTAAGGAATATCGAAAAGCGTAAACCGGAAAATGGCTCTTAACCTTAAAAATATCAGCCTAGGGAATACCGAGTAAATGTAAACCGGTCAATCCCACACTTTCCTGGCGGGTTGTTATCACAATCAAAGCAGTCATTATTAATAATAACCACGTCTTTTGTCAAACGTGATAATGAATGCACATTATTCACGTTGCTCAGTATTCCCTATACTGATGTTTTTTAAGGATACGGACCATAAGGTCCTATTAGTATCGGAACAAGGCGGAGGGCACATCGAACAACTTATTCCTACATCATCAATAAAATGTTTGTTCCATGAAGATCTTTTTTTTTCTGCATTATCACCGTTGTTGCTGTAAAAACGTACTCTTTTTATCGGTTTTTACTTTGTAAAAACGTTAAAACGTTCTCTTTCGCTAACAAAAGTTTTAGTAAACTTCTGAACTCTATAGTTTCCTTCTGCAACAACATTCCTGTGTGTCTATTATTGGTCTTTCCCTTGACGTATCCTCCGACATCTATCGGCAGATTTCGGAACTTTTTTTACTTCGCCTAAACAAATTGCTCTGCTAAAATTTCAGGTCAATCTGACGAGTAGTTTTAAAATTACCTATTTTTAAAATCTTAACTTCAATTGTAATTAGCCTGTGCATGAATGGAAAGCCGTTTATGGACCTTCATTCTTATATTCTTTCAAAACAGTGAAGTCTACACGTACTACTAGCATTCATTGGGAGTGTCCTTTTATAAGTGAAGGCCCCATTCATACTTGCCAAAAAAAAAAAAAAAAACATTTTTTTAATTACACTGGACAAAATGTAAAATTATTTTATAAAGCCTACAATTTAGAAGTTTACTTAATAGATCTAGTATAAAAGGTCATATTCCGTCTAGTGGAATAGCTTATCATAATTACTTCCTACCTTAAAATTTAATCAGAAGAGATAAATTAGTGTTCTAAAGGATTAAAATGAAATTGAAGGAATGAATAAGGAAAATGGTTATTCATTAAATCTATTTCAAATGTGTCTCTTTAAAAAACTCTTTATAATTGGAATTATTCCTGTGAAACAGTGTTTCCCAAAGTGTGGTACGCGTACCCCCAGGGGTACTGGAACAATTTAGCGGGGGGTACGCTTTCTTATGCGAAATATCGTGCAACAAATGAACAATTCAAATTTTTTTTTTAAAAAACAAAGCTAGCCATGAAAATTTACGATTACGTATTTTCTATTGACTATTTTTTACAGAGTAAACAGTTATTAACTAAAACGTGTTTATTAAAATCGAAATATTTTTAAAAAAATACATTCATTTTTTTATGAGTGGTACACAGCGTTACGAAAAATTTAGAAGGGGTACACAAAAGTCATAAGTTTGGGAAACACTATTGTAAAACCTAAGAATCTGATTGGTAATAATATTGGAAAAAATTGAAATTAAAATCTATACTCTTTTTTTTTTAATTGGAAAGTTACTATCATTTCTTTTGTCAAAAAGTTTAAAGGTAATTTTCCTGTCTTCATTCATTTTAATAGTCAAATCTGGAAAATTTGCTGAAAGATTTCAAATATTAGTTTTGTTAAATGGTAATTCAACTGAGATAAATTTGCTTAGCTAAATTTTAAAAATCATCAAAATTAAAAATCAAAAGATCTTCTATAAACCTGAGAAATAAGGAATTTGTAGGAAGGTTAAGATTATCAAATAACGAATCTATAGTCTTTGAGAAAAAGAGAAATAGTGCAGCATATCTCTCTCTCTCTCTCTCTCTCTCTCTCTCTATATATATATATATATATATATATATATATATATATATATGTATATATATGTAGCTCAATTAAAGACAAAAAGGATTCAAGAAAAGAGAGGAAGAAAAATTATTTAAAAAAAAATTATAAATTTTTTTTATATATCTTAAAAGAGATCTCCCTTCTTATCTTTTTTTCTTTATTTTGTTTTTCGGATTTTTAATAAGGTTCTTTTTCTTAAGATACATAAAAAAAATTTATATGTTTTTTTATTTATTACTTTTTTAATAGTTTTATTTTAATAATTTTTCTTCCTCTCTTTTCTTTAATCTTTATTATTTTCCATGTTTCTCAATATTTAAACTTATATATATATATATATATATATATATATATATATATATATATATATATATATATATATATATATATATATATATATATATATATATATATATATATATATATATATATATATATATATATATATATATCGTTGGGATCTCCGTTTATTTGCGAAGAAAAACACATGAAAAATTTCATTCAAATAAATATGTTTCATCAGAGCTTGGAAGAGTAAAAAAAAAAAAAATAAGTATAACGTGAAATACGGATTTCTACTTTAAAATTAAAATTTTAGTTTTAAAAGTTCACTTTTTCAAAAAAAGAAAAAAAAATATCCTCATATCTGTTGAGGAGAGATAAATTTTGCATTGATAGAGGAGACATAATTTGATAATTATTACATTGGCATAATTTCTTCTGTAAACAATTGGTAAATGTGATTCATTCCGATAGATTAACCGACTTACTTCTTTATTATTAATAATAACTGGCGATTATTAATACGAACCGATTATTTACATGAACCGTAACATTTATATTATAGTAAGACGATTCGCCCAAATTCTTTAAATATCACCCGCTATTGAAAAATCCTCTTCTTCTGTTGGGATAGGGATTTTCGTAGCGGAGACAGGGAATTTTTAGGGAAGTTTGGCGTCGCTCCTAGTCATCCCAAATAGAATACTACAACAAGTGCTCCACCATTGCTTCGGAACGAAAGCTCCCGAAAGGTTCTCTGGAAATAGCAGCTGTTATTACGCATGGATAATTCAGTGACTGATGAATAGTGTGTGATCTGACAGTTATTTGACTCGCCATAATTATCGGGGATAACCTCTTCTACAGTTTCTTCAAGATTATCGGGAATTTAATTACCGGTCAACAATTTCAAGTGAATCTTTTTTTTCTTACAAATCTTGCATTTTGTAAACATTTTTATTGGAAAAATTCTAATTTAGGAGCAGGTGAAAACTAATTATGTTAAGCACTGCCTTGCGTTTTTATTTCTAAAAAAAAACGGCTTTTCTAAGACTGATTATGAATTTAGTTTTAAAATCCATTTGTTAGGATGTGAATTTTAGAAATTTACTTTTTATTAAATGATTTTATGAATGGCTACAAGTGAAGAAGATTTCAGAGACCTCGTTTTCTATGAAAGTAATATTCTCGGAATCTTATTGAGTCCTAACTTCGAAATGAAATTTTTTTTCTAAAACTTGTTGGTCAAGATTTTTGTTGTGTGTCCATGAATGTGCTCCACATGTTCAGTGTCCGCAATCTGTCCGTTCTGCAAGAGATGATTTCCAATTGTGTCTTAATTATTCCCCCTGACCATACGTGAGGGGGTGAGGATCTCTTAATAAATAATGAACAGTTAAGAAGTTATGATTGACTGGGTATCCATCGTCCGTCATTCCCGTCGGCGTTTTTCCAGTTACAAGTACATTCCCGGTCGCATACGGAAAAAGAAAAAAAAACAATCCCTTCCTGAAATTGCAGAAGCGACCAAAGTTGAACCACCCCCTAAACCTCCACCCCCTTCTGGATGTCCCTGTTGTCTTCTATCTCGGGTAAGTTTCGCCTCTTTTCATCCATCACTACAATTTTCCTTTTCGTGATTTTCTCACTTAAAAAACACCGTCTTCCGACCTGGGTTAAAAAAAAGATGACAAAGATAAATGCTCACATTTGTTATGTTTGGATTAAGAGTAAAGTTATTCCATACTAGAATTGAATACTTGGATTGAATAAAGCAGAGCTATTGAATACTTTCATTCAATAGCTGAATGTGAAGTTATTCAATGTGAAGTTATTCAATGCAATTATTGAATACATATTTTTTTTTAAGAAATAAAATGGATGTAGAAGTTGTTTCATACTAAGATTGAATTATTTGATACTTGGAATGAATAGTGAAGTTTACTGCTACAAAATAAATTTACTTGAATGTCTCTAAGTAATTAGACAAAAGTGTCACTTCTTTATTAATAAGGTTCTTTAAAATTATAAATAGCTAGTATTTTAACTGATATAAGTTGATTTTGTTATAAATTAAGTCACCAACATTTTTGAAATGACAACTGTTAAAAAGAAAAAACATACATTTTTCTTTCAAATTGACATTTCTGAACTTTAAAATAATTTTGTTGATTTTTCTTGTTGTTGTAAATATGTACGTTAACGTAAATATATATAAATTTACAACAAATCTCGCCAAATATATATATGTTCACATCTGGTGGGGAAGTAGGGAAATATGATCTCGATTTTCAAGAGATGTTTTACTAAATATTTCTATGCGTTATAACGTTTATTTGCAAGAAGAACTTACTAAAATGTATCTTGCACTGTAGACTCTTCACTTACAACAAATGCTAAAAAGTATTTTTTTTTAAAAGAAAAAAAGCATTACTTTTTGTAGCAAAAAAAAAAAAAAATGAAACGGTAAACTTATGTTTTGGTTGCAAATGTAATAATGGTAACAACCAATAACATTTTCACTTTTGTAATAATCAAATTTCAAAACTATCGCATTTGGTATATTTCATTACACACACACAGACACATATATATATTATATTTTCGATCTTCAAAAATATAATTCATACTGTGAATGGGAGAGAGCTACAATTTTTTTTAAAATTATCATTATAACAGCAGTTGAACAGCCAGCCAATGTTTGAGTTTGCGACTACCAATGACCCTGTCATTTGGAACGCAATCCAGAAGACAAGAGAACTCCTGGACAAAGTATTGAGAGAAATGTGCCTTTGTGGAAGTCGTGTTGACAAACCTAACCCTAATTTGCGTTTCATGGAAAGGTGAATCACAAAAATTTCTCACGGTTAACTTGACATGAAGAGCGCTGTAATACCACTGAGAATGTCTACACTGCAGCTATCGCTTGAATCCGGTATGAGCGCTATTAGGCCGGGAAATGTTCTCACATTAACTTAGAAGAGTGATCGAAAATTTGAGTCGACCCCCTTCATATTAATTTTTTTACGTATACCTCAGAACTCTTAAATCTCTGTATTATTTTAAGTTATTAAAATATACAATCTGAATGAAATCAAAATTATAAACAGCTGTAATAAAAAATGTCAACAGTTGTAATCATGATTACGAGTAATTGATTACTGTGATCACAATTATAGTTGCAATCAAAAAATTGATTTCATAAAATGTAATTGATTGCATTTTTTAATTACTGTAATTATGATTACAGTTGTAATCAAAGAATGTAATTGATTTCAGTTTTGCCCAACTCTAATTTAATCAGAGATCATGATGACTACTTGTAAGCGCAATTACCTGTGATTACAAGTAATTGATTACATAGCAGTGATTCTCTGTAATCAATTACAGTGGTAATCGACGCCCAACTCTGCACTGCAATTGATATTATGATAAGTCTTTAGAATATATTCATAAAAATATATAGTTTCTTATAAATGACTACTGTTTTAAGTTTAAAAAAGAATCTTGGAAATTATGTTAAATGAGAGAAAATGTTTAAAATAGCAAATTTGAGCTACAATTATCGCTTTTATAGTTGAATAGTTAAATTCTGAAATATTCAATATACTGGGCCTTTGTTTTTACTTTTATCTTCATTATATTATGCTAATTTATTTAATTGAATTCAGAAAATTAAAAGCAATAAATTTGTTTTTTCTATTTTTTAATTAACGTGACAGACAGATCACAATCAGTGTCGTTAAAATTCCGATAAAGAAGGAGAATAAAATCAGAAAATATCATAAAAATTGCGAGATGATAATTATTTCTTTAAAAGAAATGATTTTAATTCGTACATTTGAAACGAAGTCACCTTTTGGCAATTTACGGATTTACAAACGACAACTGGTTCGAAGGTTTCGATCTAAGTTATCGCCAATAGTGTTTTAAAAACCTCCTAAGATACGATTTAGTTCAGACTTGTTCTTGAATAACAGAACCAATTAAGCTTCTTCGCCACATTACGAACGTTAAATTTGGCAACGGGTTTAAAGAGTGACCGTGTTTCTCAACGCATCAGGTTTGAGCGGTAACGCTCGCCGCACGCTGTGCAAAGTATGAAGGTAGCGGGTTCGAATCCCGCTGTTACCCTTTATGTATCTTCGTGTTGCCCTTCTCTGTTGTGTGCTATCTATCTTTCTATTTGACAAAGGTTTATAAGCCTAAAGTGGGCACACAAGCCTATATATGTATATATATATATAGCCCGTTAGGTTAACCATGGGAGGTTCTCATACTTTTACTCTCCATATAACACAAATGCAGGTTATTTACACCGAGGCAAATTTACACCAATGATTGATCAAGGAAGTTCCCCTGTTTTTAGGTTTGAGTCAAAAATGACAAGAGGCAGTGAATTGCTTAACAAAATTAGTTTCTTTTGGATGAAAAACACATGACCTAAATTTTTCGAATAGGATAATTCCAAATGTCGTCATGAGCCATCTTGTGTCAACTAGGAGCCTTATGTCAACTGAATCCACTTAAATATGATTTCAAGGATTTAAATTTACTTCCGCCATGTTTTTCTTTTTTTTTTTTCTTTCGCTTTTTCTAAAATCGATTTCGGAAGGTCTCGATCGGCGAACATTTATTTTTATCTTTTTACAGAGGATTTTAAAAAGCAATAAACTGAAATTTATTTCGATAAATTCTAATTAACCACAAATCTTAATTTTGACAAATACGAATGTTGTTGCATAAAATATTTAAAGTCAAAGATAATAAAAAGAAATTTGTAAGTTCTTTATTAAAAAATTATTCTCAATTTTAAAATATTTTCAAGACCGTACGAACCTTTGTTAACCTTCTCAAAAAAAAAAATTGTTTAGAGAAAGACTAAACATTTTTTTTTTTAAATAATTAAATTATTGTTAAATAAAGACAGAATCATTATCGTTCCTCGATTGGAAGAATAAACATTAAAAAAAAAAGTGATAACATTACTCCAAATTCTTTTAATTCTACTCATTTGATTAAAATTAGTATTTAATTAAATGTTTTCATAAATATTAGAATTCATGTAACTAGTTTATTTATATTAAATTTAAAATCATTCCTTTTATCATATAAGTCAACAAAGCAGATATTTTCTTCTTTATTAATAATCTAAAAAATTTAAATTAATATTATCATTATGATTACGAAGCAAGATTAATTCCTCTGAGTACTTAATGAAATTGTATAATCTTGAAAGGTAAAGATAATTAAGTCATATTTTATTAATCTTTTCCATTGTAAAGATAATTATTAAAAAGACAAAAATGAATTAGAATTTCCCAATAATCAAAATCCCAATGAAGGATATTTTTATAATCATAGTAATAATTCAAAAAGGACATCTATTAGTTCAGAAAGGTGAATGCTATTGAAGAGATCAAAAGAATAATTTCTTAATAAATTCTAAAATAGCTTGATTATTCTTAATAACCTAAGTAAAACTTTCCTTAATTAACTTGTTCTATTTAAGTGGTTAGAGAAAATCATCCCAGGTTTAGTTAAGTCAGTATTAGACCCACAAGTGATTGTTCTAAATTTAAAAAAAAAAATTTATGAAATTTTGGGTTGATTACTAATTGTCGATTATTGATTTTGATATTTAATCTCTTATAGAAAGTTAATTTCTTTAATGATAGTATTACAATTTAAGATAAGCTTAAAAGTTTAACTATTTTTTTAATTCTTTGTTTAAATATTCAACATAGAACTTTTTAAGGAAAGATTTCTATCTGTGGGGGTAATTATAAATTTCTTTTTTAGTTTGTTAATCGATTGAACAATTATAAAAAGAATTACTGAATTGTTACTGTTATTTAAATTCCCCCCCCCCATTATTAAAAATAAAAATTTTAAAGAAATAATAAAAAAGCTGATTTCCAGTCTGCTAAAATGCGTAAAGGTCACGAGAATCTATTTGATATCCTTCAACTAAAATTAATGAGATGATTAAGAAAGCATTTTAGAATTTTTTTAATTGCTGTATGGTAAATGTGCCTTAATTTCTCAAGTTTTATACACTTTTCACTATCAATGGATATCGTGATGTTGTTGTAGTAAGCCAATAAGGTGCGATTTTTCTCGTTTTCCAGTTGGCCAGCAGTGCTAGACCAGGTCCATGACATTATACACCCTCAAAAAATCCAGCACCGTCTATGGATCGTCTGCTAAATCCTACATTCATACATCCATTCGTCCATCCACAGATCGTAATTTTGACTTGAATCAAAGAACGATCCATCTCCTATTCAGTACCCCCAGAGGTATACATTTGTTATGGGAACATGCAGGACTTTGTGACCCGACAGATTTAACGTGTACCAGTAGCCGTATTACTACACGGAGAGTCTTCAGCCGGCTGGATTCGAACACTCGTTCTAACGAACGCGAGTCCAGCGCCCTGCCAACCAGGCTATCGCGGCCTTCTGATTACCCTCATAAATTACATTTGAAAACAAAGCATTCATTATATCGAGAGTCCACAAAACTCGGCTCCCGGTAGATCACCAAACTCAAGCTTCAATGACTGCGCAGCGGTTAAGTAACCAGCCTGAAAAGGAGCCGTGGGTGGGACTAACATATGAAGAAACCTATAGTTTGTCTACGATAAGAACTCCCCCAGCCACGCATTCTGAGGCCGTCTGCTGCTATGGAAACAAGATAAGTGCATTTCAGAGAGGGTAACTTCTCTTCACTCAAGGACTAACACCATAGACCTTTTTTTCTTTTCCTCCAAGCCCTGGGCATGTACCTAGGTTATGAAAAACCCTTAACCATATAGCCCAAGACTTGGCCACTAATCCAGCTCCACTCCAGCCTATATAACATGATATTTAAATTTTTTTTTTTTTAACTGAAAGTGTGGAATTTAAAAAGAAATAAGACGAACAAAAAAAAAATATACATGTGAAATGTATATTTTTTGAACACCATAGACCGGAGAAAAAGATTCCCTTTCTCTCGCCTAAACAGTGACCCCGCACCCCTACCTGAAATAGTTATACCTCGTTACCATGGTCACCGCCACGAGTCTGGACGAATAGCTAAGGGAGTTCTGACTTTAGACAAACTATACTTTTTCTTTTTGAGAACTTTCATTCAATCTGACTTTAAATGTTTATTTCCATTTTGATAGTTTCTAGAGTAATCTGGGAGCGATAAACATTTTGCTTTCTTGGCTACTAAATAGATTCTTCAATGTTTTCTCTGTTTTTAAAGGTATTTATTGATTTTTCTAGTCAAGTATCGTAAAACACTTTTTTTTTCTTATCGTGTTTCCTCTTGGATACTGCCAATTTTTCAAACTTCATGCATGAAAAAAAAAACTTTTTTTGTCATGGTGCATTTAAAGAAAAAACACTTTAATTTTTGATGCAACTAATGATATTCTTCTATTTAATTAATTCAATTCAATTAACATAAAAATCCCCACTTCAATAAGTCATTAATTATTGATGATATTAATATAATTATTATGACATTAATATTCCAAAATCAAAATAACATTGTGTTCTTAATTATTGTTATTTTTTTGAAAACAAATAGTAGTAATTTAAAAAAAAATGTTTCCAATTTGTGAAGACAAATTAAAGTAGCTAAAATATAGCATGCATATCGATTTTTATACGGTTATCTTTTGCAGGTTTTGTGGTATTAAAAGTTAAAAATAAAGAAATTATGAGTGTTAGAAATAAAGTATTGCAGTAAAGTCTTCGTTTTGGTCGATACGAAAACATAATTTGTTTTCACCATTTTGTTGAGGAAATGAAGTACACTATTTTTAGAACAACAAAAAGTTTAAAAACCTTTTGAGACAGTATTTTAGATTCAATAAATATTCCTGTGAAATATCTCGAGGATTTTTAAATGTAAGGCTGAAAATTACTCGGGTGTGAAATAAAATTAAAAAAAAAAAAAGGGGTGTGTGGAAATTCTCCAATATTTTAACAATCCAATAAAGAACAAGCAATTACAACTCACGTAGTTAAAGCAAGCATTCCTGAAACAGCCTGTCCCGGACGGAAGGTAGTTAAGTGGACTCCATACCGGGGGAGAAAATTTTCCTCTCAAATTCTCTTTCACCTCTATAACTAATTTAAAATTTAAAGCATAGAAAAAGTGAGTACAGACAAACCTAGAGTAAGCCATGAAGTTTTAAATACCGAAAACAAAATTTTAACATATACAAATGGAAATAAATGATGAAAAACATGTGATTATTAAAACACTACAGTGCTTCTAATCATCTATATATATATATATATATATATATATATATATATATATATATATATTTCTCTTACACGACGACAAAAAAATCCTCATTACAACTCCCCAAATGGCAACGCTAGAAAATCGACCCATGATTGCCGCTAAAAATGTTACATGCCAAATCTAGTTGAGGTGGCTCAACATATAGCGCTTTTAAAAACGAAAACTGAAATAACATTAAGCTAGGCAGAAGTGAGTAGTCTTTGTCGATACTATTTTAGTATATTGTCGAAAGCACTTTTTTTCACGAATTCATGCATTACGAATTTATTTGACGATTTTTGATTTATATCACGAATTTATTTGTTTTATTATTGTTATTAGTTACTCATTGAAAAATGAGTCTCAGTCGTGCTGTTACGCTTTAAGATTTTATACTATAGCACATTTCAAATAGATTTAACGAATTACATGTCATTTATTTGAATTCAAATTTATTTTAATGACTTAGTATTTACTAAAAAGATGTAATTTAAAAAAAAAAAAATAGTGCTTGGAGTCCCTCCGCTCGGAAGAAGTTAAACTTCGTAACCTGCGACGTTAATTGTAGAAGAATCAGCAGTCGTAGAAGGATCACTAGCTCTATTCAACGACTCTTTTTCCTGCTCCGCTCGCTTCCGTGCTCTGTAATAACGGTAATAGTGTGCATTTTTCCCTCGTGGACCTCTTGAACCAGTGGAAGTGCTTGTGGTTGCCTCGCCCTGGAAAATGTATTTGTATTAATAATGTATGTGAATGTGTCATAATGTAATTTCAGAAGAGAAACAATCAATTGGTATTCACAAGAGACATACCTTGACGTAACCTTAAATCCGTCGCATTGTCCATGGAATTGTTTACACTCATTTTTTAAAATTGTTATCCACTAAATTTGAAAATAAAAAATACTACCCTATTAAATTATATGTGTATCAAAACAAACTAAAAAAATATTTATAGAAAAACAATACTTTTATGCTAGTGAGAACCAAGAACAATATGGAAATGAATGAGGGAAAACTACCACGTGATTTTCCGGCCAATAAAAATGTAGCGTTAAACGTTTAACGCAACCTTGTTGGAAGTCGCATAAGAAGTATAACTTCAAAAGTTGTTGTATGGATTTGAATGATTGTTTCGAATTTTTAGAATTTTGCGTATTTGCAATGTACCTAAGTTAGTAGTGAGCGAAGCAAACCATATAAGATTGCGTAGCAATTTTCGGGGGTTGGCGAGCGTTAGCGAGCAGGGGTCTCAGCCCACTAGTTATGTATAAATTTACTTTTATCTCTAATCACATCTATTATTCTAACAGAAAAAATATTTAGAAAGGAAAGAGATGCCAAGCATAAATTCTAGGTCTATTATTTTGAAATAAAATATAGAAGAATTTTTATACATAAATGTGATCAATGATTTCCGGAAACTTCTGGACCTTGGATTTACAGAAACTTCTGAATTACGGTTAGAGAAAAATACAGATTTTTTCCGGAGCAAATCATCTCTGTTTATTAAAAAAATAGATCAATAAAATCCCAGACATAACACAATAAGTTGTTAACTTTTAGAATTTTAAAAGTCAACAAAAAAAATTATTACATTACTCATTATTACAATACGAATAAAATGCCTGATGTAATAAATATTCTATATTTATATAATATATCGCCTAATTTATCCAGTTTATATTATGTGTCGTCACGAACGTAAACAGTCTCGTAAAAACAATTAACCTGATAATTAAGATTTTACATAGAATGTTAGAGCGCGTCTAATAAATTGTCCATAAAATAACGCTTAAATAGAATAGGTTAGTTGCAATGTAGAGTCACCTGTTGCAACAAAATCTGCTTTGAGAATATCCAATGAGCGAGAGGGATAGTTTCATTGATTTTTTCTCTCTCCTTTTTCGACCTTGCGGATCTAAAGGGTGGTCGGCTCCACAAACTTATTACCGATTCATCTAATCAAAATGGTATCGTTTTCAAAAAATGGTAGTTTTAGGTATAAACCGTAGTAGAGAACATATACAAACCCTGGACAAATTATCAGTCGCATTCTAAGATTCTATGTAAAATCTTAATTATCAGGTGATATACTCTACAGGATTTTTGTCCTTACGCGGCTGAAACCGGTTTGTACTTGTTTGCGTTAGTGTATCAATGAGTTAACATTGTAATGCAATGCCATAAAAATAAATAGAAACAATAAATATATAAAAAATCTCCTGAATAAAAACCCATTACATGTATGTTTAAATGTAAAAGTATTGCCTATATAAACTCGTGCAAATCATGTCATTATTGAAAAACTGCGCTGCGTCTCATAATTATGCCCAATAATTATGATGTAGGGATGAGTGGGGTCAATTGTAACATTTTTTACTTAACTATTTTTAACTAACAAAAAATCCAATATATTATTAGTATTAATTGACAGACGAGTAAAGTAGACTATCCTCTACTAGAAAAAAAATAAATACCTTATTTTAAATGTTATTATATTAGTGATTAACAATTTTTGACAGTCGCGCACTTGTTACAATTGTCCCCACTTACGGGGTCAATTGTAACAGTTCATAAATTCAACTAAAACATAGTTAATTATACATATTATTATAGTTGTGATATATATTTTTTATTGTTCAAAATAGTAGTGATATTTTAGGAGTTAAAATAATAATGAGCAGAGACCTAAAGGTTTTAACTTTTAGGGGTAAAAAATTTTAATTTATGCTGTGAAAGGTGACAAATAAAATAATGCACATGCAGCATAATATAAATGATATAGAAAACTATTGGTGGTTATTAAGGAGTTAAGTAATGGTTTGTAAACATACGATTATTTATTTTCAGCTGTTACAATCGTCCCTTTACTTATTGTTACAATTGTCCTCAAGACGCCATTTCAGCTTCATTTGTTAAAAACAATGCTAGTTAATTAACAAATCTAATTTTTTTTATTGAAATGTTAATTAAGGTGTCCACTTACATATTCGGTTAATAATTTTTATTTGTTTAAACAAAATTACTTTGTTGCAATATAATATTCTAATACCAAAAAACGTACTTACGTAGCGTGAAAATATCTTTTGTGATGTAACTCTTTCAAAAGTACATAAAAATGGTTACCAGCAGGGGTGTACATGTAGATTTATTAAATACACCTTGTGCGCCACCTAGAAACCAAATCTAGAACCCGACACTCGAAATTTTTGCTCTGTTACAATCGTACCCTGTTACAATTGACCCCACTCTCCCCTATACTAATAGAATACCTGATATATTAAATATTCTATACTTATACAATATAGCGTCTAATTTATCCTATAGTCAAATTTATATTATATATCGTCTAATTCAGTGGTTCTTAACCTTTTTAAGCCGCGACCCAAATTTGAGAAATATGTTCATGTCGCGACCCAAAAAAAAGTCAAAATTTATTCATTGCTTTATTTTAGATCGTATTTTTAAAAAATCTTCAATCCTACGATGATGATTTTTTTTAACTTGCAAATTTTTTATTTATTTTTTTAATAATTTTTATTGACCAAATTAAAATATATTTATAACTTTTTGAAAATAATTGACATTTTAACTTATTCCTTGACTTAAACAGCGCCACTTCTGTGGAACTATTTTTCTACCTCTTAGAGAGGGCCCTTATGTTAATTCTTTTTTACTTTTTTATTTTCTTTTTTCTTTTAAACATTAACTACTAAGCATCTTTTATTCTTATATTAATTTTGCACTTTGATATACTAAACTAATTTTGAGTCATGTGTCTTTTTTAATTATTATGAGCGAGGATTAAGGGTATAGAGTTACCCAGGTACCTCATTAAGCGTAGGCTGAGTAAGCCACAATGACTTCTTCTAGGAGGTGTTGGTATTACTTATTATTTGGTGTATTACTAACTTTTTTAGTTCGACTCAGCGCGACCCAAGAAATATGCTTCGCGACCCAATTTTGGGTCTCGTATTGGGTCATATCACATGATAATTAAAATTTTACATAGAATCTTATGATGCGTCTAATAATTTGGTCAGGGACTGTAGTCTATAGACTATATTATAGTATTCTACGGAACTATAAACGGTTGTTCCCTTAATCTATAAAAAATGTTTTAAGCATATTGTATTGTTTGAAATAGTTTCATTAATGAACTATCTCTCAACAGTATATTTTCTTTACTGCAAACGGACGTTAAATAGGTCCTCTCATAATGAATTATATCGACGTTTCTCATCTTTTGAAATTTTATTGATGTTATCTTTTTTACTTTCGTCATTTTTGAAAAAAGTTGGAATTTTTGTGCAACCCATTCGCTGTTTTTACAATCATTCACAGTTTTATAATGTGTCATTTTCAATAAAAAAATCATGAACGTTTGAACTTATATCGATAACATCAATTTATATCCTAAGGCCGGGATAGCCTGGTTGGTTGGGCACTGGGTCCATGTACAAGCGGGTTCGATCCCCGCCGACCGAAGATGTAGTAAATGATGACTGATGCACGTATGCTTGTTGAATCTCTAAGTCCTCCATATTCCCATAACAAATCATACCTCTGGGGGTATTGATCCAGGAGTTCCCTTGTCTTCTGTATTGGGTTCAAAATGACAAGGCTACGGAGTTGAACATTAGTAGACGTAAACCCATAGTTGGGTCGAAGGTTACGCGACTTCTATCGGACATCGATAACCTTTATTTAAATCTCTCCAAAAGAAGAAACCACTCTAAACGAACGACCCATTTCTTCGTTGTCCACTATGAATGTAGGGATGAGTTAAGTACAGTCAAACCCCGTTATAGTGAGCATTGTTTGTAGTGTACTCCCGGATAAAGTGAACGAAATGTTCACTCCCGTGCCATGCTATACACGTATAATGTTATTTTTAGTGGATATAGTGAACCAAGAAAGTGAGGAAGTTGGATATAATGAACTTTTTTCTGTCTTCGACTGATTTTTTTCTTCATTTTTTTGTAATAATTTTGAAATTTCTGCTTCAAAATAAATACATATACCAATGTTTAAAACCATCAATAGAGGGTAATGTAGCGATAAGCATTTTTTCCTGTTTGCTTCTTTTATTTCACCTTCCAATCCCTAAACAAACCCTGGCAGATGATGCACCTGTAAGGTGTCAGTGAGATCAATATGTATTTTCTGTCAGAGTCACTTAATTTTTTAAACGAGTTTTATAACTGTGTGCAAAAATGTTTTGATTCGCTTAACAAGTTTTCAAGGTACGAGTATATGACGAAATGGGCAAAAAGTAATACAGTCAAACCCCGCTATAGTGAACGCAGTTTATAGTGAACTCCCGGATAGAGTGATCGAAATGTTCGCTCCCGTGCCTTGCCACACATGTTTAATATTATTTTTTGTGGATATAGTTAAACCAAAAGAAGAAATGAAATTGGATAGTATGAACTTTTTTTCTGTCTTCGACTGATTCATTTTCTTCATTATTTGATCATTTTGAAATTTCTACATGTAAACATGTACCGATTTTTAAAACTATCAATTGAGTAGAATGTAGGCATTTATTCTTGTTTGCTTCGTCTATCTCAGTTTCCCATCCCTCCTACGCAAGACGAAGTGTCATGAAAAATAACGCATTTTTTGGTACAGTAGGGAACCGATAATCCGGAACGATCGGGATCATCGTTATTCCGGATAACTGATTTTTCCGGTTTTCTGAATCGCTACAAAAAGCCATTTTTTTATTGTTAAACCCAACTAAAAAAAAAAAAAATTGGAAATAATCTTAAAAAGAAGAAAAAACGATGAAGTAATACTCTAATGATTATTTCCAAAATGATGGTAAGGTAAACATCTTTCAAAAAAGAAAGAAAAATCCTAAAATCTTATGAGGAAATAAAAAATTTTTTTAAAAAAATGGGGGGAAAATTTATCGAATTTCGTTCCGGTTTTTTGGTTTTCCGGTATTCTGAATTCCGGATAACGGGTTCTGTACTGTACTATTGTTTTTTAATCACTTTTGTATTTCTTTTTATGGGTCATTTATTTAAATAATGTGTCATAAAAAGGAGCAGTTCGGAAAAATGAGTTCAAATTGTTTGCAGTACGTATAGTTTGAACTCACGGTTATAGTGAACCAAAATTATATTCCCTGGAAGGTTCACTGTAGCGGGGTTTGACTGTAATTACTTTTTGGACACTAAAAACGCTTTGCTGGGTGTTCTACTGAAATGCCTTCCATTTGGAGCGCTTGTTTAGAGTACAGTTGGAAAAAAGAAATCCTTTGTTGTTTCTTTCCTTTTCGTTGAAAAATCCAGGGGAAGGAAGATGTAGCGGAAACCAAAAATAGCTCTCTCTCTTTTTCCCTTCTTGCTCATTTCTTGAAACAAAACTGTGGGGGTTTTTTACTCACTGCCGTGCAGTTGAAAAAACAACTGCTTCTCGATTGATTCTGAGAAAAGTGACTTCACAACTCTTTCTTACAACTGATAATGCATTTTTTTTTCTTCAATTTTGAGGTTCGAAAATAGCTATAGTTTGAATGCCTTATATAGCTAAATATTTAATTTCATGCTTATCCGCTTCCCTCATGATCCCGAGTTAACTCGTGTAGGTATATATTGCAAATATTTATTATCCCGCTTTAACTCGTGAAGGTATATATTGCAAACATTTATTATCCCGCTTTAACTCGTGTAGGTATATATTGCAAATATTTATTATCCCGCTTTAACTCGTGTAGGTATATATTGCAAATATTTATTATCCCGAGTTAACTCGTGTTGGTATATACTGCAAATATTTATTATCCCGAGATAACTCGTGTATGTATACATTGGAAATATTTATTATCCCGAGTTAACTCGTGTATGTATATATTTTATTTTATTTTATAACCGTCGTTGAACAGCCGACCCAATTTCATGGGTTTACGACTACTTACGTTCAACTCCGTAGCCTTGTAATTTTGAACCAATCCAGAAGACAAGGAAACTCCTGGATCAGTACCCCCAGAGGTATTGATTTGTTGTGGGAACATGGAGGACTTTGAGACTCGACAGATTTAACGTGCATCAGTCACCATTTACTACACGGGGAGTCTTCGGCCGGCGAGGATCGAACCCACGACCTCTTGGATATGGGCCCAGCGCCCTACCGACCAGGCTATGAAAATATTTATTATCCCGAAAAAACTCGGTCGTATCAAAATTTGTCAGTACGTCTTGTTTTATCACGTTTTTACTAGGCCGGAAGCAAGATAAATAATCTGCTGTAAGTTTGCCAAGTTTTGTTTGCGAGTTCTGCTTGTTGGATTGTGGGTCAGCGCACGCGTCTTGTGCTATTTTATATACGAATTTGTTTTGTTTTTTTACAACAAACTAATATAACTTTATTGGGAACAAAAACAAACACATAAATACAAAGAATATATATTCGTCGTCAAGAGGAAAATCCTGTCCAGGCGACAAAGAAAAGTAATACAATAAATTTAAATTAGAAATTTAAAAAAAAAAGGGGGGGGGGATATTACAATGATAAATTATTTTGCTCATCATAAGACATCATATATTGTTGAACACTGTAATAATAGAAAAAAAAAACATGAAACTATATAAAAAAAATAACAAAGGTAACATAAGAAATTCATTTGGATTGGCACAAGACTGTTATAAAAAATCAAATGCTTCCTTTAAAGTGAAAAATAGAGATCTAAATCGTCAATGTTCATCACAAATTGAAATAAAGCACGCTTAAAAGAAGAATATATTTGGATGTTTTGCAACTGGAATGGTAATTTATTATATAATTTAGGTGCTAAGTAAAAAAACTTTTTTCGTGAAATTTCTTTTATAAAGTGGGGAATCTCATATATTTCAGTTGGTCTCCTTTCAGACACATTAGTTTTCAATTTGCATATTAATTTATAGTTGTGTAAAGAAAGTAAAATACGAAAAAATACATTATGGCGAAATGGTAATAGGTTAATTCTTGTATATATATTGGTAGTAGTTATATTTGAATTATTTACATTTAGAGAATTAATAATCTTGAAGAATTTATTCTGAACTGAGATTAAAAGAAGTAAATTAGTTTTATGTTCACCGCCATATATTATTGCACCATAATTAATTAAAGAATAAAACCAGGAGTAATAGAGTGTTTTCACAAAATTAAAATGAATTTTATTCTTAAGATGATAAAATTTAACTAAAACAAAACGCAATTTTTTAACTAAATTGTTAATGTGTGTTTTCCATTTCAAATTAGAATCGATATATAGTCCTAAATATTTGATATTATTTACAGATTGTGGAATATAGCATTGACAATTTTCATTAGTACTTTTACAGGAGAGAGAGTGAAATTTTAAATTTAAGTTAAATTCTGATTTTCTTAAACAGAAATAAATATATTTAGTTTTATTTAGATTTAAATTTAAGTCATTTACTGTAAACCATTTTGAAATTACGCATAAATCAGATTCAATTTGAAAAATTAGTTGATTTAAATCAGTGCAAGAATACAAAATTACGGAATCATCAGCATATGTTATTATCTTACCAAAAAGTTTGAGTTGACAAAAGTCATTGATGAATATAATAAACAATAAGGGTCCTAGAATAGATCCTTGAGGAACACCACGGTTTGAAAAAATATAATTACTAAACTTACTTCGGATTTTAACTCTATGTTCTCTGTTTGAAAGATATGAAATAAACCAATTTAAAATAATTCCTCTGAAACCAGCAAATTCTAATTTTTTGATTAAAAGATTGTGATTGACATTATCGAAAGCTTTTGATATATCAAAAAATATAGCTACTGTTATCTTATTTTCAGCAGTACTATTATGAATGAATTTTGAAAATTCTAAAAGTGCTTTTTCTGTACTTTTGCCTTTAATAAATCCATGTAGATTTTCAGAGAAAAATTTTTTATGTTTCAAATAGTTGTACATTTTATCAGCTAGAGCTTTTTCAATGATTTTGGAGAAAACAGTTAATATTGAAATTGGTTTATAGTTTGATAAGCAATTTTTATCGCCGGTTTTAAAAACAGGAGTTATGGTTGCTCATTTAAGTTGGAAAAATGGATGACTTGTTTGAAATTAGTTATAAAATTTATATTATTGAGAGCAAATAGTTTAATTAATTTTACATTGATATCATCATAGTCAAAGGAGTTTTCATTAGAAAGAGAATTTATTAAGTAAAGTACACCACAATCATTCAATTCTAGGAAAACAAATGAGGTTAAGCTTGGTGAAATATATATTTGAAAACTGTTTGAATTTGGGTTTGAGGTAGGGAAAAGCGGGGTCAATTGTAACAGGGTACGATTGTAACAGAGCAAATATTTCGAGTGTCGGGTTCTAGATTCGGTTCCTACGTGGCGCACAAGGTGTATTTAATAAATCTACATGTACACCCCTGCTGGCAACCATTTTTATGTACTTGTGAAAGAGTTATATCACAAAAGATATTTTCACGCTACGTAAGTACTTTGTTTGGTGTTAGAATATTATATTGCAACATAGTAATTTTGTTTAAACAAATAAAAATTATTAACCGAATATGTAAGTGGACACCTTAATTAACCTTTTAAGAAAAAAAAGATTAGTTTTGTTAATTAACTAGCATTGTTTTTAACAAATGAAGCTGAAATGGCGACTTGTGGACGATTGTAACAATAAGTAAAGGGACGACTGTAACAGCTGAAAATAAATAATCTTATGTTTACAAACCATTACTTAACTCTTAAAGAACCACCAATAGTTTCCTATATCATTTATATTATGTTGTATGTGCATTATTTCATTTGTCACCTTTCACAGCATAAATTAAAATTTTTAACCCCTTAAAGTTAAAAGTTTAACCCTTTAGGTCTCTGTTCATTATTATTTTTACTCCTAAAATATCACTACTATTTTGGTCAATAAAAAAATATATCACAACTATGATAATATGTATAATTAACTATGTTTTAGTTGAATTTATGAACTGTTACAATTGACCCCGTAAGTGGGGACAATTGTAACAAATGCGCGACTGTCAAAAATTGTTAATCACTAATATAATAACATTTAAAATAAGGTATTTATTTTTTTTTTCTAGTAGAGGATAGTCTACTTTACTCGTCTGTCAATTAATACTAATAATATATTGGATTCTTTGGTAGTTAAAAATAGTTAAGCAAAAAATTTTACAATTGACCCCACTCTCCCCTACTGTTAACATTTGCAAATGATTTATTGAATTGATCAGAAGATTCATAGTCATTTAAAATATCAGGTAAAGTAGGTGATTTGCTCTGATTACCAATAATACTATATACAAGCTCCCATTTTTGTTTATTTGAATCACAATTTAAAAATTTGATTTTGAAATATTCTGATTTTGCTGTTTTAATTAAGTTCTTAAGCTCAGAAACTATTGTGTTGTATGCTGTTTTGTAAATAATATCCCATGGATATTTTTTTCTAGTTTTTTTGAATAGTTTTTCCGTTCTTCGAATTAAAATCAAGATATTACTAGTCATCCAGTTATTTGCATAGAAAAAAAGGGTAAAATAATGGCGTATTACTTCACTGGTGTTTGGAAATTATCACTTTGTGTTTTTCCTTGTTTTAAAGCAGTTGTTACAAACGGGCGGCCCGAGAAGCCTTTTTTTGTGGCCCTCGAAACAAAATACATTAGTTGTCATTTTTTTACGAACAATTTTCGTAAAAAATCTTTTTGGGTTCAAAATTATTTTCTTTCTTTAAAAATAAACTCTAATTTCTTCGTTTCTGTGAGATTTAATATACCAATGGTGCAAAAAAATTTATTTCTCAGGTAAAAATCTACTTCTTATTTTAATTTGTAATTCAGTACTTTTGTTTTGTACAACTTGATGGAAGTCTGACAGTAATATTTCATGTTTCTTCAAACACAAAAGAGTCCCATATAAAATTTTGACTGGCCCGCCATTTGACTGCTGTTTTTAATTGCGGCCCCCGGCCTCATGTCAGTTGGAAACCCCTGGTTTGAAAACTATCATACAAAGACTATCATTTAAAATTTTCCCTCTTACCCATTATAACTCGAGATAGTAAGCAGATGGTAAATTAAATGTTTTTTAATACATTAAAAAAATTGAAATTTCAACTTAAAACTTGCGTATTAGGTGTAATTTTAGTTCCTTGTATTTATTAATGATATAAAAAAATATGTTGATTTTTAGCATTTTTTTTTCTCCAAAAAAATTGGTAAGGGTTAACCAGGGCTCGAAAAACAGCCCGTCCTCGGGGGTCAAAAATTCCCCGAGGACAACGAATTTCTCGAATGCGACGTCCGCGCGGACAGCCATTTTCCTGGTAATTGACATTCTAGATAACTTGTCTTTGTTATTTAAATTATTTCATAAAGGAAATAAATTATTTCATAAACGAAATACTAAGTTACTACTAGTAGCCTAGTATTTCTTTTATTACTGTATATTATAATTCTAGTATTTGTAATCCTAGTAACTACTTATTCATTGTGCAATTTATATAAATGTTTGTAATAAATAAGAGAAAATTATATTTTTATTTATTTAGAAGCGACGGGTTAGTTTAAAAGGAGGACGGGTACATTGTTGGACAAGCCGTCCTCGGGGACGGGTAAAATTTCTGAGTTTTTTCGAGCCCTGGGGTTAACATACTATTTTGATAAAAGTTGACTGGGCTTGAAACGGACGGGACTGCTTAGATTTGCAAGATTCCTTCCCAGTAATGATCTCGCATGCCTTTTATTTCATTGTTCATGAATCGGTATTTATATATTTTACTTTGGCTATAATATCAGAAAGCACTGCGTGTGACAAGATATCTTTTCGTCATAATTGTTTCTTATTTTTCAAGTAATTTCTTAAAAGTTTAAATTTTTAATAGTGTCGTTTATTTTTTTTAAAGTTAAAAATATGGTAAAAACATGGAAAATAATGCAGATTAATTAAAGGAGAAGAAAAAAAGTATTAAAATAATTTTTTTAAAAAAATATATTAAAAAAATTTAATAAGAAATATAGATTAAAAAGATTTAAAACAGAAAAAGAAATGAAAATATATAATCTTTTCCCCTGCTCACACGATTATATATGCAAAAAAAAGTGCTTTATAATCTTGTAAGTCCCGCAGTGGAGACTGATCGTTAAGACACGGTTCCCAGCAGATCACCGAAGTCAAGCACCACTGGCTGCGATCAGTGTGCGGGTGGGTGACCCACTTGGATCAGCCTGCGTAGGGACCGAGGGTGTGCGGTATGGGTCCTCGTTAAACTGTTCTACCGTAAAGTGCTCAACTTCGCGCGCAGGTCGTCGGGCTACCGAAGCGAGGGAGCCATCCCCTCCGCAGAGGATCAAAATTGTGATGGCATGTCTTCGGATCATCCTCAGGGATGTTTCCCAGACCGTCGCCAAAAGCCCATTGCGCAGCTCTAGTGCGACGTAAATGAACAACAACAACAATCTTGTATCAACAAAACACAAAACGAAATCTATAAAGCGAGTAGCGAATTCAAATGAACTTGTATGAACCGGAATCTTTTAATAATGATCTAAAATATTTTTCGTAATAAGATTGCCAGATTACAAAATATGAAAACAGAAGGGCAAATGGAGTTAAAAGCTTAAATAAAGAAATTGTGTTTTATGGCTCGTTCTTGCTGCAGTACTGAAGCACGTTTGATTTGTTAGTAACCAAGGATTGGTCCGAAAATGGATGTGCGCAAGATAATGATATTATACTTATTATAATGATATTATTTTAGAAAATTAACGTTTATTTAAAAAATGAAAAAAAGAGGGAAGCATGATTTGCATTAGATTTTTAGCCTTGGATTTGCCCGAATTGAATTCGCACATAGTAAAAATATTAATTAACAAAGAATCTTTTAGTAATTTTTTTAATAATAACATACAATTAACCCAATGATTTTATATAATTACTTTAGCTGGGGATCCTTTGTTTTCTTTTATCACATTTTTTGGATAAATAAACATTGCTACATATTCTAATAATTCTATTCATTTGATTAAAAATGGTATTAAAAATAAAATTAATACCATTTCTTTTATCGTATAAATCAACTAAGCAGATATTTTCTTCTTTTATAATACCCAAATCTAAAAAATTGAAATTAATATTATCATCATGATTACAAAGCAAGATTAATAGACCTTGGGGGTAAATATCATTTCATAAAATTGTATAATCTTGAAAAGTAAAGATAATTAACTCATCAATATATCTAAAAACAAATTTAATACTAAGAGTATAATATTTTTTCATAATAGTGTCAAAATAAGTTAGCTAAGAGAAATGAAAAATTAGATCCTTATCGTAGTTTATCAATTTGAATAAAAATATCTTTTCCATTGTAACGATAATTATTAAAAAGACAAAAATGAATTAGAATGAATCAAAATCGCAACTAATGATAATTTTCTTCTTCAAATCATTGTAATAAATCAAAAGAACAACTTTTAGTTTAGAAAGGGGAATGCAATTGAAAAGATCCTGGAAATCAAAAGTCGCAATATAATTAATTTTATTTTGTTTAATAAATTCTAAAATCGACTGATTATTAGTGATAATCAAAAAAAAAAACCTTCTTTAACAATATTTTTAATTTTCTTTTTATTTAAATAGTTAGAGAAAAGAGTAATAGTAAGAGAGAGAGTGTAGATCTCTTTCAGAGATCGTCAAGAAGATCTCTTCTCTAAATAAGAGCTTCACACAAATATTTCGAATACATTTTAATCTAATTATTTGTTTTGTTCATATTTTTTGTTTTGACATTTTTTCGTGTTTCATTATTTGACCTTTTCACATTTGGTTCTGAGTTCTGTCCGGCCTCTAGGAAAGGTTTAGATGGTCTCCTAAAGGTTTTCATCATCAACACAAAGTCTATGGAAAAAATTCCATGCCTCCTATAAGTGGTCGAAATGAAAATCGAACGTCCTCCAAAAGCGGAAATTTATTCATCTTGATTCGTTTACTGATGATTAAGGCCCGGATTTTGATGACATTTGCATTTTTTGCATTTTTGGACATTTTTTGTCCTTTAGAGCATTTTTTGAGATTTATAGGGCATTTTCTTTAAATTTTGGGGCGTATTTTGCATTTTAAAGCATTTTTAAATCTTTCGTTAATTTTTTTGTAATTTTTATTATTTTTTATAATTTTTTATTGTTACACTGGCTTCCAAACAATGAAGAAAATCTCTAGGATATTAAAAGGTGAAACAACATATTTTCAAATTGAAGAAGAATTGTCAGTAAGTGTGACCGTCCTTTTCAAGTACGCACCAATAACATCAGTAGACGTTGAAAGAAGCTTCTCCTGGTATAAAAATTTGCTTTCAGACAAGAGACGCTCGTTTACATTTCAAAATATTAAAAAAAAATTTAATAATCCATTGTAATTTTGATATTTAGTAATATTATGAGATGGAAGTTGTTATATTCATTTAAGTTTCTATACAAAAGGAAAATGTTTTGGAGTCAATATATTTTCCTTTTTTTTGTTGTTATTTTAGGATATAAAACATATTTTACAAACTTTAATGAACGTAGAACAAGTATTGCATTGCTTTATATTTTTTGAAACGACTCATAATAATTTTAAAGAGTAAAACATTGTTTTAGTTCAATATTTTTACTTCTATTTAAGTCATGTCATAAGGCATTTTTAGCGCAATTTTCTAATTTTAAGGACTTTTTGTGCACTTCTAAGGGCATTTTTTGCAGTTTGTAAGGGCTTTTTTGCACTTTTTAAGGGCATTAATTGAGAATTTTTAGGTCATCAAAATCCGGGCTCTACTGATGATATATATATATATATATATATATATATATATATATATATATATATATATATATATATATATATATATATATATATATATATATATGACATTTCACTGTCCTTTGCTCCAAGATCTAATACTAGGGGAGAGTGGGGTCAATTGTCACATTTTTTACTTAACTATTTATAACTAACAAAAAATCCAATAAATTATTAGTATTAATTGACAGACGAGTAAAGTAGACTATCCTCTACTAAAAAAAAAACCCTTATTTTAAGTGTTATTATATTAATTATTAACATTTTTTGACAGTCGTGCACTTGTTACAATTGTCCCCACTTACGGGGTCAATTGTAACAGCTCATAAATTCAACTAAAACATAGTTAATTATACATATTATCATAGTTGTGATATATTTTTTTATTGATCAAAATAGTAGTGATATTTTAGGAGTAAAGATAATAATGAGCTAAAGGGTTAAACTTTTAACTTTAAGGGGTTAAAATTTTTAATTTATGCTGTGAAAGGTGACAAATAAAATAATGCACATGCAACATAATATAAATGATATAGGAAACTATTGGAGGTTCTTAAAGAGTTAAGTAATGGTTTGTAAGCATAAGATTATTTATTTTCAGCTGCTACAATCGCCCCTTTACTTATTGTTACAATCGTCCCCAAGACGCCATTTCAGCTTCATTTGTTAAAAACAATGCTAGTTAATTAACAAAACTCATCTTTTTTTTAAATGCTAATTAAGGTGTCCACTTACACATTCGGTTAATAATTTTTATTAGTTTAAGCAAAATTACTTTGTTACAATATAATATTCTAATACCAAAAAAAGTACTTACGTAGCGTGAAAATATCTTTCGTGATGTAACTCTTTCAAAAGTACATAAAAATGGCTGCCAGCAGGGTTGTACATGTAGATTTATTAAATACACCTTGTGTGCCACCTAGGAACCAAATCTAGAACCCGACATTCAAAATTTTTGCTCTGTTACAATCGTACCCTGTTACAATTGACCCCACTTTCCCCTGTAATACTAAAAGAACTTCTTTTTTAAAAAATTAATAAATTGCATTGCTGTTAGCATTTTAAAATTACTTTACACTAGCATTGACTGTTTTGTATGGTTAAAAAATTTAATTGAACTTCAAAATGTCATTTTCCTGGCATGTCATAATGTCATTTTCCTGGCATTAATGCATAAAAGTGCAAATCACTGGTACACAAAATGATGTGAAAAGAAAAATCAATGAAAAATGTACATTTTGTGAATATTCAGAGATCTATTGTAAATAATTGTTAATTTTATTGTTTTCACCTTATTTTTTTATAACAATTTAGACAAAAATGTTTATTGATCATTGATAACATAATTATTTCATTTTACAAATGTTTTTTTATTAGTATTAAATATGACATAAAAATTAAATTGCTTAATTTAATTTGTCGAATTTCAGTTACATATGTTTTTATTATATAATTTGCTTTTTGTCTGATCGAAACTAAAATATTTTGTCAGTTGACAGTATTGAAGTTAATTGGGCAATTACTTGCAATGGTTTTTGTTTTTGAAATATTACTCAGCATCAACTTATTAATATTACATGTTTTAATTTGTTTGCCATATTTTAAAGTTTATTTTCATTAGGTTTTAATTGTTTTCAGTTTAAAATTTAAATTACTGGGGGGAGGGAGATGAAGCACCATATAAGGAGAGTCCGGCATCCTATAAGATCAACAATGATTTGAGTTAGGGGTAAAAATATACTTGAGGGTGCCCCTTGGCGAAATTGGCGACTCATGTTTCGCGCCATTTCTGTTAGCTCGGAACACCATGGTAACAGGAATGGCTGCCAAAATATAATGTTATTTTAATAGAACATTGGAAAATTCCAACAAAACATCGACCAAAACTTTATAAAATTGCAATGAACCCGATATGAGCAAAATTAATAAATCCAATAAATTGCATTTTGAATCGAAACAAAAATTAATGGAGTAAGCACAGAAGGAAAATTAAAAAAAAAACAATACACTTCTTCGTTAAGCTTGAATGTTCTCAGATTTAGGTGCACTGAATTCTCTAATAGCAGTTAGATACTGTCTAAATTTATCATGAATAGAATCTGTGTACCTCCATCGCCATATAAATTCGGCGAAAGACGAATCGAAAATGGCGTCTGTGGTACCGGATTGGAGATGACATTTTTTTCTGAAGTCCCTTTTTATGACTGCCCGCATACCTTCGATCTTATTGACCAGAAGCAAAAGTAACCTTACCAGCCGGTATCCAACGTAGAACTAACGGACCTCTGAAATTACATATACCGTTGAACATTTAAAAATAACGCTAAAATCTAAATCTAGCAGAATCACGATTAGGTTTCAACATCGCCCAACTTGGCGATCACAACTCTGCCACGCGTGTTTCGGATATGGAGATTAATCTTCGGCTAATGCCCTATAGTTATGTATTAAATAATATTGCTTCCTCGCTTTATATAAGTTTATATTATTGTTTGTATTAAAATTGCTTTATATACGTTTATAATGCTGATAATAAGGACCTCTGACATTTTACAATCCTATCATATTCTCCCTATGTGATGTTGGTGATGATGATGTTGGTGGTCAGGAGATAGAGCGCTCGCCTTCCAGTGCGTTGAACCTGGTTCGAATCCTAGCGATGGCTGGTCGATACGAATCCCGCACCCGGCTCCCACCGACCACAGAGCTGATGTAAAATATCCTCAGTGGTAGACGGATCGTGGGTTAGAGTCCTCTTGCCGTCTAGCTAACCATGAAGGGTTTTCATGGTTTTCCTCTCCATGTAACGCGAATGCGGGTTAGTTCCATCAAAAAGTCCTCCGCGAATTTCTTCCACTGAACCTCCCCTATCTTCTGAATTGGATTCAAAATGACAAGAACATTAGAAGTCGTGAACCTAAAAGATTGGGTCAGCTGTTTGGTTATAATATAAAATAATGGTGTTGTTGAATGGTGCGGAGTAATAAAATGAAATTTTTAGTGAAGTAATTGAAATGTGTTTATTTCAGAAGTACAGGTATGATGAAGATGAACCCCTCAAAGATTTCAGTGGCCTGGATGGTCTACCTCGCTCTCTTCTCGAAGGAAGGGCAGGGTCAGAATTACCCAGTCTTCCCGAATCTCCCAGGAGGGTAAATTTTCTTTCCCTTTTTTTTTACGTTACCATATATCTATATATAACCCTTCACAAAATATCTTTTCATAAAAACGCAGATTCGTTTATCTTTATTATTGTTTTGTTAATCCCAGGAAGAGGGAGAAAGAAAGACAAATGCAAATTTTGTCTTCGGCAGAAGCCTCTTCCTTTTTTCGTCCGAAATGAATATTCTGCGTTCAGCAGTATAGGCTAAATACCAAATATTTGTATGTTGCATCTCTAATTTAGTAGCCGCAATTGCTGTTTATTTTTAAAAATTAAAATTTTTTTAAATTATAATTTTACAGTGTTGAGCATAATCTTGTATGTCTTTACAATTTAAAACTCCGTGAAGAAGCTTTTTGCAATAACAGGACCCTATTTGCACAAATTCTCAAACTCAAAACCGGACCCTGGTTGAAAGAATGTGACTTAACGTTTATTTTATATTCACAAATTACGAGTAATTTTTTCACAATCTTACGAAAACGGACAACAAAATGTCAAGACATGAACAAAATGTCTGGACAGACCATTGAGTATATATCAAGGGTCTGTCCAGACATAATATATATATATATATATATATATATATATATATATATATATATATATATATATATATATATATATATATATATATATATATATATATATATATATATATATATATATATATATATATATATATATATATATATATATATATATATATAGTTGTCCGATTGAAGCAAAAATTGGTGGATAGGAAGACAATGTACGGAATAGTAAATGATTAAAATTTCAGAACAATTGAATAATTTATTGCAGAGTTACAGAGTAACAAGTTCAATAAGGTGTTGACCCACCTCTAGCCAGGATACAAGCTGCCACACGACGTGGCATAAACCGATGAAACTCCCGGATGGTCTCTTGCGGTATTTCCTGCCAAATTCGATGCAATTGTCGAACGAGGTCATCAACATTCCGTGCCAGATGCAATCGCCTTCCCATCATATCCCAGACATGCTCGATGGGAGAGAGATCTGGTGATTTGGCAGGCCAAGGAAGAGTTTGACAAGCTTGCAGACAGTTCATAGCAACACGTGCCGTATGTGGTCTGGTATTGTCCTGCTGAAAAACCAGTCCAGGGCGCTGCAAAAGTAACGGTAGCAAAACAGGTCTTAGGATGTCGTCGACGTACCGCTGTGCAGTAAGTGTATCTTTAATTACGACCAAAGGGGTCCGGCTGTCAAAGGAAATGGCACCCCAGACCATAATGCCTTGTTGAGGGCCGGTGTGGCGTGCAATAGTGAAGGCAGGATCCCCCCCTCTGCGTCTCCAAACACTTCTTCGATGATCGTCAGGACACAGTTGGAAGCGGGATTCGTCGCTAAAGACTATACGTCCCCAGTCGGCATCATTCCAGCCATATCTGTTCAAAACATTCATGCATACGAAATTTCAAAGCAATCGGATGATTGCTTCTTGGTGCGTCGATTTTTTGGTGCGTCGAAATTTAAAAAATTGCCAATAAATAAAAGCGTCTCCTCCGTTATTGTAGGGTAGTACAATATATATATATATATATATTGCACTACCCTACAATAACGGAAGAGACGCTTTTATTTATTGGCAATTTTTTAAATTTCTCAAAAAATACTCAGAGAATTATTTTGTAACTTGTTCAGTAGTAATACTTAGCAATAAAATTTAAAGTTTTCAGAGGTTCAAGGGACCTGCAATAAATTACGAAAGAAAACGCGCAGTTTTGAACACCCTTGTGCTAGATAAATCAAGCAATAAGTTTGGAACTTGTATCGATTTTTTTATTTTTTATTTTTAATAACTGCATAAAGTCTCCTAGACCGAGAGTAAATATTTATAAAGATATGGACATTTTTAGGAAATATTATTTTTTCTCATTACGTTTTTCCTTAGTAACTTTATACATATTCAATGGTATGAAACAAAATTTTTGGAGCAATTTAGAATTAATTACAAAATTGAAGTTCTAAAATTTAAAAAGAAAATTTTTTAAAAACTTCGCAAGTTATGCATATTTAAGCTTGTTCTTTTATACAGCTCATGCACTGAAAAGAATTTTGAAATGTTTTTTTATAATTTTGTAGTGAATCGTACATGGTAATGAATGAAAATTTTTATTTTAATTATATTAATTTAAAGAATGTTCAGCAATTTTCTCAGTAGTTTTTATACTTTTGTAAAGTTTGTTTTTTTAAGCTTGCAACTTGCGTCGATTACTTTAGTTATTATATTTAATAACTAATTTAAATTTCGTAAACCTTGTGTAAATATTTTTGGCGAGATGGCCATTTTCATAAAGAAAAAATAATTGTTTGTATTACGTTTTTTTTAATATAACTTTATAAATATTCAACGAAATGAAACGAAATTTTCGGAAAAATTTGAAATTTAGTACAAAATTATTCATTTAAAATTTTAAAAAAATAATTTGTAAAAAACTGCGCAAAGTACAAGTATTTAAGATAGTTTTTTTTTACTGCTCATGCGCAGTAAAAATTTTAAAAAGTTTTTTTCATAATATTGTAGGGAATCGTAATTGACAACTCAGGAAAAAGTTTGATTTAAATATCTCAAAAATTGAAAAAATTTCAATAAATTTTTTAAATAGCTTTTTTATTTTTTTTAAAGAAAAACCTCGAAACTAAGAGGGGTTGTCACAAATTTTATTTGTATCAAAACACAAAATTTAGTAAGAAAAAATAATACTTTATAATAATCGTCTGAAATACAAACTTTTACATAGTTTTATGGAGGTAACATACTTTTATGGAGGCTGATCTCACACAATGCCGGTTTCATTCTTGTTTACTAGTACAAGATGAAATTTATGGATAATCTCTTATCGTTTCGAGCTTTCTTTTAAAAAGTACAAAAACTACTTAGAAAATTGCTTAAAAATTTTTGAGATATTTAAATAAAGCTTTTATCATTAGTTACCAAGTACGATTCCCTACAAAATTATGAAAAAAATTAAAAAAAATTCTGCTCATGCGCTGTAAAAAGAATCTAGCTAAAATACTTATATCTTGAGCAGTTTTTAACGATTTTTTTTTTCCGATTTTAGGTAACCAATATTATAATTAATTTTAAATTTCACCAATTTTTTTTTTTAATTTCATTGAATATAGAAAAATTTAGAGCAAAGTAACTTTTAACTAAATAGCAAAAAAAAAAGGGGGGGGAAATGTAATTTTAAAAAAATAATTTTTTTTTTATAAAATTGTCCATATCTTCATAAATATTTACTCTGAGTTTACGAAACTTTATGCAGTTTTAAAAAATAGCAACTCAAGTAGTCGATTCAAGTTTTAACAAAAATTTCCTTTATTCACTGGGTGCTCAAAAATACACGTTTTCTTTCGTAATGAATTGTAGGTCTTATAAACCTCTGAAAGCTTTAAATCATATTGGCTAAGTATGAGAAATCACATACTCTGAACCTCAAAGTTACAAAATAATCCTCTTAGTATTTCTATAGAATTTTTTTTTTAAAGTAAAAAACTGAAAGGGTCTCTTACTGTAATTCATACCGACTTAAAACGCTTGTGATCATTACAAGGAACACGACCGCTGGTCTAGGGGGTCAAAAATCTGAGTTGAAGGACAAATTGTACGGATTTCCGACGAACATCTTTTCTTCTTTTATTTCTTTCACAAAAAGTGTCGAATTTGAAGTATCAGATAGTCTACATTCAAAAATAAAGACACCCCCCCTCTCTCCCAAGAAAAAAACAACATAATATGTAAGTTAGTTTCGATTAGTCCGTAAACGGCATCTCCCCTGTGCTGTTTACGCATGCGCCATTGGGGGAGGGGGAGGATTCTTTTGCTCTTCAGATTCAATTCTGCTCTCAAACTATCCCCGTTCCTTCGAACGTAGAAGATGGAAGCATTGAACTGAAGATGAAATTTTTTGCTCGAATTCGGATTCGTCTTTTGATTGGAAAAGTAAGATACGATTCCCACCTTTTTTTGTTCCCTCCTTTTTAAAATTTTGTTTGTGTTTTGGGGGTCATTTCTCCCTCGTTTCGACCCCCACATTTCGATTCTCATGTTAGTACAAAGTATAGATTCTACAAACGATTTTCATTTTCATTCTAGCAACATTAGTTTTTTTCTTTTTCTTTTGGGTTTTTCAAAAACTTTGTGTCACTTGTTAGCATGACTAGTTGTTCATTTAGGCGATTTTTTTTCCCTTTAAAACTGTAAGACTTTACACAAAAAGATCAGGGTTTTTTTTTTTTCTCTTCTAAGAAGATTGTGTCAACAAACCTGAATCTTTGTGCATGCATGCATATTATTGACATTATAGATAAAATTCATGAAAGATCTTACATATTACTCATTTTTATCAATGTAATTGAGATACTTTGTTTTGTGTGTGTGTGTGTGTGTGTGTGTGTGTGTGTGTGTGTGCGTTTTTAAAAGAAATCTAATACGAAATTTTTGAAATTAAATAATTAAAAGTGTGCATTTAATTTTAGAATATAGTGTCAATTTTTAGAATATGTCTCTTAAAAATGATTGTTTTTAACATGACAAGTTCAAAAATTCAATTGCGGGAAGTAACTTTAACTGTCTCAAAAAGAAAAAAAATTGTAAAAACCATTTCAAAAAATCAATTAAAATGATTACCTTATTTGACTTAGAATCATCTTTGGAACAGATTCAATTGTTTTATTACAGAAAATGCCATGATTGAGTGGGGAAAATGTGGAAGCAAATCTTAAGTAGTATTTGTAAAAAATGTCTTCTCATTTTTATTCAAAACTGACTGTTTTAACTAAACAGGGATTATGAATGAATTATTTGAGCTGTCGAATCATTCACTCGATGATTCATTTCTGATTTTAATCAGGGAATCCAATCGGTAGATTCAAATGATTCGAATCACTGCTATTTACTGAAAATAATTGAAACTCTGCCGGATTCAATATGGATTTGTTTAAAATGAATGCTGCTATTGTACCGAAAAGACAGTTTATACAGTTTATATATATTATAATTTATAGACTACAGAAGTACTACCAATCAAGAGAGAGAGCAAAACAAGACTCGAAAAAAATTGTTTAAATCTTAACATTAAAAAGTAGTTGCAAGGAAATTTTACAAACTAGTTGATTATTTATTCCTATTTATTTATTATTTTTTACAAATGTAGCAAACTACGAAATAAAGTAGCGTTATATTGCAGTATTTCGACCACCGTGCAATTGAAAATTCTATTCGAATTCTTAATGCCTTTTTTTTTTTCAAAGCATTCAAGATAGATTCTTACAGGTCTAAAAAATAAAAAAATTCCGACGGAAAAAATATCACAAAAGGCAACTTTCTATCTTTATATATTAGTTTTGTAAAGGAAAACAGAAAAACAATAGTGTTCAGTAGCTTTTTTTTTACCATTTTTATACAATCATTAAAAAATTAATTCAGTTGTTTGGAACGAACGCGGTTAGCAAGATTTTGATTGCTTCCATTTTTTTGATTGCTAGAACCGGCTGATTCCAATCAACTTATTCGAATTTGAATCATGCGAGTGAATTAATTGCGCTAGATTTAAAACACTTTGATGAATCGTCTGGTCCAATTCTATTAGGACCTTAAAAGTTAGAATTTTTCCCAAACTATTTTTCTGCGGAAAAAAAATGTGCTATTGTACGGAAGGAAATTGAATTGTTTTTTTTTTCTTTTTATGTTTGTCGCATTTGATTTCGGTTGCATTTTCAGAACTCATTGCATGGGAGGTCGATTATTTATTCTATGAGAAGAATTACTGTGCAGAGGAAATGGAACATTCGAAACATTTCTGGAAATCTAATTACTTCTGTGTTGAGATTAATTCTAGTTTGCTTCCTCCAATGATGATGTTGCAGACAGCTTTTCCCATTTGCTGCACCGAATTTGTCACATAATTAAACTATAGTGTCCAACCATTTTTAGGAGCTAAATATTTTACAGCCCTTTATTTATTTCTCTTAAAATATATACTATGAACTAAACCTTGTTTTTTTAGAAAAATTTCCATTAGATCTTTTTTTCTGAAAACACTTGTTACAGAAATTAAATTTTATAAATATTATTCTTAATTTAACTTTTAATGCATTGACGTAAATATTTATTGTAAAACTAAAATACGTAAAATGATTGCTAATTATTTTCGGGATTAGATTCTGAGAAAAACTCATATTTTATTCAACACAGAGGGTTTTTTTCTCTATATATTTGGAAGGAAAAAAAGTTTTTAAATTTTGTAGTTTATTTTTATACGATTTTTGCTTGCAGATAAAGGTGGTGCTGAAAATAACAGTGTAAAAAAATAGTAATAAATAAATGAAACAATCATATTAAAGATTAAAAAAAGATATTACCATGAATCTCTTTGTTCTAAGAAATCTAACGATTGTATTTTCACTAAGTGCCAGTTTCGCTAAGTGTCAGTTTGATGTAAACCCCAACAATCTTTAGATTGCTGGAGTTTACATCAAACATGCTGATTATTAATTAGTTTATTTATCTCTCTAGTTATTATTTAAGTTATATATATATATATATATATATATATATATATATATATATATATATATATATATATATATATATATATATATATATATATATATATATATATATATATATATATATATATATATATATATTCAATAAATTCAAAGATAAAAATTTCATGTTTTATAAGCTCGAAAATTCTCTTTCCGAGTCATTTACCTCTGGTGAGCCTTGAGAATGGCAATATTTGAATCAAATATTTAGAGTGGCAAAAAAATTGGCTCAAGACTCGCCACGCGTAAATGAGAAAAACAACAGTGATTTAAAACAAAATGTTCATGATTGTCTTCGAAAAATGGCAAATACGAGGAAAAAAAAGAAAGCTAGAAAAACTGTGGTTGTTTCGAGAGTGAATAACTTGCAACAGCGGGCAAACAAGACAAGTTGGGCCAGGAAAGTGTGGCTGGTAGGGCACTGGACCCATGTCCAAGAGTTCGTGGGCTCGATCCCAGGCCGGCTGAGGACTGTAATAAATGGTGACTGATGCACGTTAAATCTGTGGAATCGCAATACCTTTGGGGGTACTGATACAGGAGTTTCCTTGTCTTCTGGATTGGTTCAAAATGACAAGGCTACGGAGTTGAACATTAGCAGTCATTAACCCAGAATTCGGTCGGGTGTTCAGCGACGGATATATATATTAAAACAAATAAAAAAAACAAGACAAGTTGGACTAAAGGAACAGAGTAGAGAAGTCAGCTGTCAAAAAATTGCAATGAATCATCTATTGTCGCATATTTTTGGAACCTAGGTGATAAATTGAATTTCGATAATGTCAAATTTTTTACCAATACACGCATCAGCACGTCTTGATTCCCGAGAATCTTGTTTTACTTATGTGAATGCTCTTGTTAACGACATGAGTTCCTCACCATCTCTCTGTAGCGCGTGGAAATGCATGCTTTGTTTCTCTCGGCTACTGCGATTTTAATAGTTCATCTTTATAAAAAATTTTTTTAAAATTTTGTATTTCACTCTCCGGTACTGCGTCATTTCGAGTTTTATTTTTTCTATTTAATTTTCATTTTCCTTTGGCAACTTCACATTTTCTGTTTCAAATCACTATTTTTTTTTCATTCACGTCTGACGATAATCTTTGGACTTTTACTTTTTTGAGCGTTTTAAACATGCCGACTTTTATCGCTATTTTCATATTTTTTTGAAGCCATTGAAGTCATTTATCATCAAGTATACTGTATTACATTTGTGCCTTCATGATTATTTAGAGCAGTACCTTATGCTCATAGAAGCAAATATTTGTGTATTATTATTTTAACAGGATTCAAGCGGTTCTTTAAAAAAATGAAGAAAACCGTGGCATTTATATTGTAATTACTAGAGCCCGGATTTTGATGACCTAAAAAATATCAACTAATGCCCTTAAAAAGTGCAAGAAATGCCCTTAAAAGGTGCAAAAAATGCCCTTATAAATGCTCTAAAAATGCGAAAAATGCCTTATGACAAGAAATAAGTAAAGTAAAAATATTGAACTAAAACAATGTTTTACTCTTTAAAATTATTATGAGTCATTTCAAAAAATATAAAGCAATGCAATACTTGTTCTACGTTCATTAAAGTTTGAAAAATATGTTTTGTATCCTAAAATAACCAAAAAAAAGGAAAATTTATTGACTCCAAAACATTTTCATTTTGTATAGAATCTTTAATGAATATAACAACTTCCATCTCATTATATTACTAAATAACAGAATTATATTGGATTATTAAATGTTTTTTGATATTTCGAAATGTAAACGAGCGTCTTTTGCCTGAAAGTAAATTTTTATACCTGGAGAAGCTTCTTTCAACGTCTACTGGTGCTATTGGTGCGTACTTGAAAAAGACGGTCTCACTTACTGACAATTCTTCTTCAATTTGAAAAGATGTTGCTTCACCTGTTAATATCCTAGAGATTTTCTTCATTGTTTAGAAGCCAGTGTAATAATAAAAATTGATAAAAATTGGAAAAAATTAACAAAAAACTTAAAAAATGTTTTAAATGCAAAATACGCCCCAAAATTTAAAGAAAAATGCCCTATAAATCTAAAAAATGCTCTAAAAGGCAAAAAATGTCCAAAAATGCAAATGTCATCGAAATCCGGGCCATAGTAATTACAAAGTTTACTTTAAAATTTCAAACCTTCATGTTTTGCATCCAGATATTTAGAGTTATTGAAATTGTTTGTTGTGGTGAATCTCTCTCTCTTTTTTTCACCAGAATACAGATGGATGGTTACTCCCAGACTATGATCAAGTAAGTATTTATGTTTTAGAACAATTTTATATTATAATTATTCTACATCTTTTTTATACTATGTTTAATGTGTAAAACATTTTATAGCTTACATTATTTGAATAGCATTTGATGCAACGATTAGATTCCTACTTAGCACACTCCAATGGTTCCTTTTAAATTTATGCAAACGATATTTTAAGAAATCAGATACCTAAACGCACTTTTTTCTAAATAAACATCGTATTCGAAAGCCCTCCAATAGTTTTCTTTTCTTTGGAAAGCGTCATGTTAATTTTATATTTTGCCTATTTCTCTGCATATGCAAAATTATTTGTGCAACGAGAAGGATTTTTTTTGTGAGCATTTCTAAAACTCGTTTATCTAAAGTGAATTCCACTCAAAAAAATAATCTACATAAGTATTTTGCGTTTTAAAATACCGTCTGCACAAATGAATGAGCATCACTACCGCAAAAGTGTTTTCTATTTTAATCACTGTAAATGATTTAATTATTAATAGGATAAGTATTATTCATTAACTCATTAGCAGTTCACACATAGTAACAATAATTATAATTTTTCTTAAATAAATACATAAAACTTTTTTGAATGATGACCTTTTCTTTGTATAAGAACTACCGAACCGAAATGTATAATTGTATAAGAGATTATTTGTTATTTTTGCTTTTTAATCTATCATTCATATATATATATATTAACTTAACTTTCTTCGTGTTTTCTTGTATTTTTTTATATGTATATATATATATATATATATATATATATATATATATATATATATATATATATATATATATATATATATATATATATATATATATATATATATATATATATATATATATATATATATATATATATATATATATATATATATAATGTACTATTTACAGGCTCAAACTCCTTTACTTGGATCGGATAGATTTATCGTAAGTATATTTTTTATTTCAATGCCTAATATTAATAATATTTCTAATATTTATTAACAATTATTATTGATAAAATTTTACTAGCCGGGTGCTAAAAGTATCGCCAGTGTCAGGAAAGCATATTAAAATGTTTGTTTCCGTAGAAGGCCGCATCTAGAAAAATTGATTTCCAGGTGTTCTATATGGGTTTTTAAACAACCTCATACCATGTGTGTGCATGGAGAGCTGTCACAAACTAAGGACTAAATGAGCCAAATAGTAGTATTTTCTACTATTACATGAATTGTTAAGCATTTATATAGAGGGTTCCTGCTAAACTGAAATGATGAATGAACACTTGCTTTCTCTATTTCGTGCTTCTAAGATCTTTGTTTTTCAATATCCATATTTAATTGTTTTCTAACCTGTATATTTGATCTAATATAACCCCCCCTACAAAGTACTGATTAATTTAGTGAAATACATTTTCTACAGGATGATTTTAAAATTGCTTTTGAACAATATCTTCAAAATTATGGCTTCTGATGTATGTTTTATATTGTAGACTAAAAAAAGCGATCTCGATAAAAATTATGTTATTGATGGCTCAAGGGATACAGTGCTCGCCTTCCAATGAGGTAAACGGGCTTCGAATCCCAGCGATTTCTGATCTATTCGAATTCCGCACCCGACACAGTACTGACATAAAATATTCTCAATGGTTAGAGTCCACTTACCGTAAGTCTAACCGTGAGAGGTTTTCTCTCCTTGTAACGCAAATGCGGGTTAGTTGCATCACAAAGGCCTAAACGAGGGCGAAATTTCTCCCAATGCTTGATCCAGGAGCTCCTTTATCTTCTGGATTAAATTCAAAATTACTAGGCTAGGGAGTTGAACATTGGTAGTTGTAAACTCAAAAATTGGGTTCATCGACGATTATAAGACAAAATAAATGTGTTCGGATGATATGTTCTATTTAATTTTATAATCGTCGTTGAACAGCTGACCCAATGTTTTGGGTTTACGACTACAACGCTCAACTCCGTAACCTTGTAATTTTGAACACAATTCAGAAGACAAAGGAACTCCTGGATGAAGTATTGGATGAAAGACTTGGATTTTTGGGCGGACTTTGTGACGGAACTAACCCGCATTTGTGCAACATGGAGAAGAAATCCACGGAAACCTCACACGGTTAGCCTGATGGTAAGGGGAATTTAACCCATGATCCGTCCACCACTGAGGATATTTTACGTCTGCACTGTGGTCGGTGCGAGCGGGTTGCGGAATTCATATCGACCAGCTATGACTGGGATTTGAACGCAGTTCACGTCACTTGGAGGCGAACGCTTTATCCCCTGAGCCACCACGACTCTGATGTCCTATTTGTAACATTCATATATATTATGTATTTGTTATTGGAGCAGTTTTTTCAATGAAAAACTCAAAACATATCTTGATGAGTCACGAATTAACTTTCGCCGCACAAAAATATATTGGTATTTTATTCAACGAATGTTCTTTTCCGTTTCGTTTTTTATTCAGTCATACTTTTTGAAGTACAAATAAAAAGATTTTGAAATTATTTTTCTCAGACGTTTTTGAAATTAAATTTTTTATGATGAATTTTTGAAAGTAAAATCGATTTGCCAATTGTTTTGAATAAAAAAAAATGCAAAAAATCAGTATATTTTTTTATTTAATTAATAGATACAAGGAACTAAAATAAAATATAATACACGAGTTTTAAACTGAAATTCAATTTTTTTCGTTAGTAAAAAACATTTACTTTACAATAAGTATACTATCCCGAGTTATCTCGGGCAAACGGAAAAAATTAAATATTAGTCTATGAATGATAGTTTTTAATACCACGCCATTTTTTTTGTACTCTTTTTATATTCTATGTAAATTCAGCAACCATTGTATATACAATCATACAAAACATGTGCTCCAAATTCTGCTTGGCCCGAGTTATCTCGTGATAATAAATATTTGCCATCTATACATACCCGAGTTATCTCGGGATAATAAATATTTGCAATCTATACATATCCGAGTTATCTCGGGATAAATCGGTTAAGCTTAACAACAGATTTTAAGCTATCGACTTTGATCGAAACTATTTTAAGTTATTTATTTCATTATTTATTCGATATTATTTATTTCCTTTAAGCGATTAAAATCGAAATTATATGAATCGATTTTAAGGTTTTGAGGTGAGGGAAAATTATTTTTTCTATTTTCACAAATAATTTCTTTTTGCCAGTATTACTCAACGTTTTCTGAGAAAATCAGTATTTTTTTATTAAATAGTGGATGAATATCTTTAATTTTATGTCATTTACGTTGTAAATATTATTATTTGTACTCAAATCGGTTTTCATCAGTTTAAACAGTAATAGAATTAAATTTTTTAATAAATTTCATGGCTGACAAATATCTAGTTTTAAATAGTTGACTCGCATATTTTTTATTGCGTTTTGTGCTGTTTGTTAGCACAAAAATCACGAAAACGAAAGTCAAAATATTTTGCCTAATATCTAAGATGTCGAGGGTGTGAATAAAAAGTTTTTTTTTAAAAAAGCTATAGAATTTTTTTCGTTGAGCTGAAAATGTTCTTATCTGTAGGGTGTATTATCTTTTGCGATAGTGTCGTCCAGGGTAACGCCTTACTTAAGTTAGGTTATTTGGATTGTTTTTGTACGTTTTTTTAAGTGAAGTGATGTAAACTAAAATTAGTTGAAAAACTATTTTCGGTAAAGATTTACGTGAAAGGATGCGGAAATGGTTGAACGAATTTCTCTTTCCACAACACCCCTACAACTACATCAGGGTAAGTCTTCCTCAACCTCACCATTCAGGTTTATTTTTAATAATTTATTTGATATTTAATAGAAATTATTAAAGCCAATGAGGAAAAAATTAGAAATTTAAAAAGCCATTATACATTGAATGTGTCATGAAAAAGATATTTCTTTTCACTTTCAAATTGAAATACAACAATAATTATATATGGACTATATACATGTATTCATTATTTATTTGATATTTAATAGAAATTATTAAAGTAATACGCCAATGAGGAAAAAATTAGAAACTTTCTTCAGTTTAAATATTTGCGAAATAATTAGAAGTACAATAGTTCGAATTACATTCGGTTAGTATGTTCGCTAATAAACATTGTTTATGAAATCGTGGTCGCCCAAAAGGAAAGACGATCATTTAGGGTTGAATGGCCAAAAAATATTTAGGTCTTGTTCTTAGAATACAACAAACATGATGAAATTTTTTAAAGTAGCTATCCTAAGATTCTAGATCATAGAACCATTTTTGAAAACTCAATAGAAGTAATTTAATCATGGTAAGTAATTCTAGGACAACTGTTTGCACAAAAGTAAATAAAACTGCATACATTCTGTGCTATATATTATGTATAACACAATTTTCGCAACTAAATTATTTCCAATTAACCGTTTGTTTAATTGATTAAATAAGATGCAAAGAAGGCAATTAAAGAGTATCTGACGCATTAGACAGGAACCATTTATAAAATGCTATGTATCTACATTCACTAAGCAATTATTGTCAATTAATTTGAATACCATTTGGAAATTTATTTCAGTACTTAAATTTACTTAAAGTCATGATGGGTCATCAAATGTACAATTTTTGTGAAAATGATTCATGTATATATCATAATAAATAAATTTAAAAAAAAGAAAAAAACAAGGAAAATTAAGAAGAAAAAAAAATTTTTTTAGTGCTCCTCAAACTATTGTATTGATATATTTTGCTCTGGCTATATTGATACAATATTAGAATGCACTCCTTTTTGCGGATTTAATCGTGTGAGCTGATGAAAAGATTATATCTTTTATTTTCCCAATTTTTATTATTTTGTTTATTATTTTTCTTTCTACCTTTTTTCATTGTTCTGTAAATTTTTTAATGTTTTCTCTACATTTTGAACTTATGCATATATAGAAGAAATTTATAAGTGCAAGCTCAAAGGCACGCGAACAACGTGTCCATAATAGGAAAGCGCCCCTAGCAGCGTAAGGGGACATTTCCGATCATAGTTTCGTATGATGTGCCCTATTTCCCCTTGTTGTAACATTTATGAGGCACCCTGTATACTCAAAACTTCAAAAGAATATAGCAGGAAGGACTAAGAAATAAGCAATCTTAACCAATTTGCCCTTAAACATCTCATGTTAGTCTTCATTATGGGATAAAGAAACACGCAAATCTCTGAATTGTATGTTTTTTTTAAAAATATTATTAATGATTTTCGTGTTTATTTAATATTGTTAGTGATTTTTATTTTTATTTAAAATTACGAGTGATTTTTAAGTTTATGAAACATTATACCTAGGTTAATAAGTATTTTTATGTATGTTTATTAAATCACTTTTGCACACTAAAGTATATAAATATACGTCAATAAATTTTACGGGTACGAAGTTTATACTTAATATCATCATTCTAAACGATAGAAATACCATATTTTTAACGCATGTAACCAGTTTAAGGAATTTACTTAGAGAAACTCCAGCAAAAAAATGTGATCCAACCTATTGCAAGACATTTAATTTACTGTAACAATAATTTTTATTTCGCCTTTTGAAAGATTAGAAAGGATGACAACAGTTAGAACAACAAAATAAAATAAATACTTCCTTAAAATGATTAATCAAAAGTTCGATTAGTTTTGAATCTGTTTTTGACTGACTTGATCAGCAAAATATTCTTTAAATAAAAGCAATTTTTAAAAAAAAAAATTATTTCAGTAATTAATAAATTAAGTTTAATTATTAAGGAAATTAAAATTTTGAAAGATATATTTGAAATATTATTTATCATCTCTGTTTAGTACCTATCGGTCCAATTTATGGATGAAAAAAGAAGATGTAAAATATAAGAAAATTTAAGAACAATACGATTTTTCTTCTCACTGTTAAGATATTAGAAAGATTTTTTTTTTAATTTGAAGAAAAAGAATTATGTTTAATTTCCGATTGATTTTTATTACTCTGACAGATTACTTTGATATTTTTTCTGATTACTCTGACCTAATATTTTTATTTTTCTGTTTTACGCAGTTAAAATGGATGCATGTTTTGACTGTATGTGTTATTATGATTTAAAATATGCAAAGTACATTTTCTCTCTTATCTATTAGATATTAATCAAAGCTGATATAAATTTTTTAATTCATGCACAACATTTTCAATTTATTTATGACAATATATGGTATGCCCTTTATTTGTTTTAACAAAGTCAAATTAATTTTCGCTATTATTCTAATTTCTAGTTTTAGCATGCTTAAAAAAAAGTTGAATTTCAAAGAGTTACGACGTCTGTTTAGAAAATAAAGTTACATAGAAAAAACTGTTGAAAAGAGAGGATAAAATTAGTCAAAAAAAACAATTTTAATTTTTAAAATCAGATCACCAAAATAGCGTCAAAGTCAGTTGAAAGTTTCGAGCCAAGAAACATCATTGCTTTTTTTTCCTCACCGGCGCAAAGGAAATGCATACATCTCAATTTCACTTTGTTTATATGAACTTAACTATACTTGTCTCAACTTATGTATGTTTCTCAACTTAACTATGCTTGTCTCAACTTATGTATGTTTCTAAATAAACGTATCTATAACTATGACGTAACAATAACTATGACATATCTCAAAAACAGAATAAAGATAAAAACTGTTTACCCACTTGAAATCAGCGCGCGAGGCATTCCATACAAACATCTCCTTCCAACTAAAAAAAACTATATATATATATATATGGGTGATTCTCACGAAATATGACAATTCACTGTCCCTTTCTCGAAGATCAAATACTATAATACTAAAACAACTTTTTTTAAAAAAAAAATAGTAAATTGTATTGCTGTTAGCATTTTAAAATGACTTTGCACTAGCATTGAATGTTTTGTATAGTTAAAAACTTTAATTGAACTTTTAAATGTCATGTTTCTGGCATGTCCTAAACAATGTTTCCAATAATAACTAGCTTCAAAACTTCCCATAATTTTTCTATATCTAATTTTTTTGATCTAAACCGGTGTAAGCATTTCTAGAATATACGCAGAGGGTATTATTTATAAAAACTTCGTTTAAATAAATTTTTTCTGTCAATAATTTGTCTGTCCCAAGAAAATCTGCCATTTTCCTGGCTACTTTTATTTAGTGCTTTATAACCAAAATAGATAGAGCCAGCAGTCAATATCTTATGTTAATAGATTGATCAGATACCCTCCTATATGAACATGTCTTGTTGCATGAATAAAGAATCAATTTTCTGGTTCAAAATCTATTTCAAAAAATTTTTCAAGATCAGTAGGTTTTTGTGTTGTCATTTTCCTGGCTTCTTGAAATCATTAATAACATGAACTACATAGATTTATCTCAGTTATTTTAAGAAATCATGTTGTTTTCTGCAGAATGTAAACGTCTTAGGCCAAAATATTAAATTGAAGTAAAGTTATATGCTATAAAATGGCGAATTTGTCATTATCTTGGCTGTCATTTTCCTGGCTTATGAATTCCAGGACATTGAAGTGTTACCAGAAATTTTTTTTAACTGCTAATACTGTAAGGAGGAAAAGCAAATATTAACCTAATACCAAGTTTATGTATGATTGTAATATGGTTGGATGTAATCAAAGTTATTTATTTATTTAATGATTGGTTATTATACATAATTTTATTCTGTACATATCAGTAGCAACAAAAAAAAATTTGATTCTTTCTACACTGGTTAAAAAGCATTAATTTAAGTAATTTATGGTCCATCTAACATAAAGGCTTAAGTTGAGTTACTTACTATTAACATAAAAAGAGTGTTTTTTAAACTTCTAAGCTAATATGTCATTTTCCTAGCATTCAAGATTTGGCGAATTTTTATTTTATTTTTTTTCTCGAGTAAATGTCAATAAACTACACTACTGTCTGTAAGATATTAATAAATGTAACTAAAGAAGTATACAAAAAAAATTTTAGATTATTTTGAAGACTTTAACATATATATATATATATATATATATATATATATATATATATATATATATATATATATATATATAATATATATATACACACATACACGAATCATTTTCAAAACAATTTGTACACTTGACGACCCATCATGACTTTAAGTAATTTTAAGTACTGAAATAAAATTCCAAATGGTATTCAAAATAATTAACAATAATTTTTTAGTGAATGTAGATAAATAGCAGTTTGAAAATGGTTTCTGTTTAATGCGTCAGATACTACTTAATCGCCTTCTTTGCCCCTCAATTGGAATTAATTTAGTTTGCAAAAATTGTGTTATACGTAATATATAGCACAGACTATATGCAGTTTTAATTACTTTCGTGTAATCAGTTGTCTCATAATTTTTCCACACTCTTACCACGAGGAAATTATTTCTATTGAGTTGGTAAAATGAATTTAAAGGGAATTTTCGATAATGCAGCTATTTTAAATGTTTGTTGTATTCTAAGAGCAAGATAACCTCTCACGCATTAATTGTTCATTTAATTTTCCTTAATGTTATGTTTTGTATAAATGTTACTGTGAATGACCGAAATCCAACGAATGTCGACTTTCACCGGTGAATGTCAACAATCACGTAGTCGCTTTGGTCAATGTGCAAAACATTTGTTATATCCGATTTTATATTCATTTACTCTTTGATATTATTTAATTTATTTTAATGTCTGCTGAGGATAGATTAGGAGAAACATCTGTGTTCGAAGTACCGGGCAGTGGTACTCAACTGAACCTAGTATATGCTTCAGACATTTACCAAAAAGCTACTATGTGATTGTCACCATTCACCGGTTCAGATGGAAATCTATCCCAAGAGTCGCGATGGCTCAGGGGAAAGAGTGTTCGTCTTCCAATGCGGCGAACCGGGCTCGAATTCCAGTCGTTATGAATTCCACATCCGACTTGCGCCGACTGCAGTGCTGACGTGAAATATCCTAGGTGGTAGACGGATCATGGATTAGAGTCCCTTTGCTGTCAGGCTAACCGTTGGAGGTTCTTCGTGGTTTTCCTCTCCATGTGACGCAAATGCGGATTAGTTCCATCAGAAAGAAGACAAATTTCTCCCAATACTTGATCCAGGAGTTCCCTTGTCTTCTGGATTGGGTTTTTACCTTTGTGATTTTTACTTGGTAAAACTTTATTTTCGAATCGGTTTTTTTATTTTTTCCTCTTTTTGGTGTTCCTATTGTATTGATGTAGATTGTAATTTAAAATTAATATAGAGATTTCAAACGGCTATAACTATTTAATGAAAAAGAATGTATCGATGCGCACAGAATGTAGAAGGATTTTGTATAGATGCGTCACAGAGATTTTCCATGTGACTTTCCTTGGTCACAACGGACAACATCTACTACCATTTCACGCCGTACATTCTTCCGCTACTCATTCCTTTGCACAAACATCCATCTACAAATGTTGTTCCCATTTAGAGGTTCTTGATTGTAACACTGACGCTGTGATAACAGAATGATAATTGTTAAACTATAACAGGAAAAATGCTTTCTGCATGGGACTCGCCATTTTCACTTATGAACTCGCGCAGAATTCCGCTTCACTGCGCCCTACGTAAAGCAATTTTAAAGTTCCATCTACATTCTATGTTAATCTTATCTATAAGTTATTTTTCATTCAATAGTTGTAGATGTTTGTAATCTCATTTTGAAACAGTCCTGTATTGTATTGTGCTTTGGCAATATTAGAAAGCACTGTTTTTGAGGATATAATGTGAGCTGATAAGTGTAAATGATATAAATCTGTTGTACGTTAACTGTTTAAATAATTTCTTTTAGACAAATGGCGAAGAAGATTGGGAGTATGAAGAAATCACGCTGGAAAGGGTATAAAATACTTTTTTTCGTTACTTTTTTATGCTGCTTTTTTACTCTGCTGGCAACCCATCAACTGCCACCTTTTGGTGAGCGAAAATATTAAGTGCCGTTTGTGAACTCACCAAATCTCTTACAACCTTTAATTTTTTTTTAAATATTACTAATCTAATGTTTTCTAATACAAAACGGTAGGACATCGAGACATACGAAGAGTCCCTCGGTCCTTTGGAGGTTAAAATTCGTCGTAAAATTTCCGGGCTACGATTTCCGATTGATTTTTGCACCTAAGCTTGGAAAAGCACACGCCATTCAATATTATTACGCTTGCAGTGTTCGCAATATTACGCGTTCTTTCAATTTAGTTATGAAAGAAACAAATAACAAATGAATTATCCCCAAACTTGTTATGATGCTACCCAAAAAATAAACAACCACTGATATTTTACATAATTTTAAGATTAACACTAAAGCGAAGCAAACCTTACGCTTTATTTACAGAGATGCCAACTTGCTCCGGACAGCGAATAAATATTTTCGAGTGGTAGTTTATTAATTGTGATTCCTCCTTCAATAAATTCAATTTACTGGGTTTTTATCAACCACTATTTCTAAATAATTCGAAGGCTTATGTAATTCAACACTTTGTTATAGTTACGTCATGCTGAACCTTTTAAAAAGTAAGCAAAATTAGTCAAATATTTGTAAATTTACTTTGTAATTATTTACCGTTTTTTAAATTATTTAGGCGCGTCCGGAGCAGTTGGCATCTCTGTATTTATATTGTAATATTAATTTTGTTGAATTTATTTTAGGCTCACGACCTTTTAGTAGATTATAAATTGCGGAAAATTCTTATGAATGGTAAAAATCACACGTAAATTTAAACACGCATCAGAATAATAAAACTTCCTAGCCTTTTAACACTTCGCCTCATAACATAAGCGGAGGGATACATCGGAAGTTTTCTAAATTTCTTCCGATTTTAGTGTAAGTTTGTTATTGTTTACATTCAGTCAATAATTGTTTGTCTTTGTTTCAGAGTGGCACTGGATTGGGTTTCAGCATAGCTGGTGGTGTTGATAATCCCCACATTGGGGATGACCCAAGCATTTACATCACGAAACTCATCGCAGGTGGCGCTGCTGCAGCCGATGGAAGATTGCAGTAAGTGATTTTACTAAAATTGTACATAAATCTGCCACCACACGAAAATATGTATTTTATTCATTAAAAAAATATGAATATTTTATAATTTTTTTTTCAAATTACTTTCTTTCACGCTTGTTCTTCAAAGCTTTCTTTCGTTTCAAAAGTGAACCTTGAAAAAATGCTTCAAACACTATATTTTGAAAAATGCCTTACATTATTAAAGAAAATAATTTTTTTTTTTTTTTTACTCGTTCAATTTTTGAAAAAGTAGTGGTCGCGTGTTTTAAGAAGTGGCCACTGTTGAAAATGCCACAACTGGCTAGTTGCAAAATTTCTCTAATTTTGCACCACGCTGAAATTGTGGGATTGACTTCTTCTTCAAATAAGAAGGTCATATTTGGGTAAAATGGCTAATAGGAAGCATTTTGCTTATTCCTTTTCTCAGGCTAATTAGATTAAATAAATTGTATTGGGACTTGTAATAGGATGATTGGAAAAGTCTTGCTTATTCCTCTTTTGAGGCTAATTAGATTAAATTAATTGTATTGGGGCTTGTAATAGGCTGATTAGAAAAGTCTAGCTTATTCCTCTTTTGAGGCTAATTAGATTAAATAAATTTTATTGGGACTTGTAATAGGCTGATTGGGAAAGTCTTGCTTATTCCTCTTTTGAGACTTTGTAATAGGTTATTTGGAAATTAAATGTGTGAATTTAAAGAAATCACTTTTGTTTTTAAGGGTGAACGATGCGATAGTGAAAGTGAATGAAGCAAATGTTGTGGACGTTCCTCATTGCGTTGCTGTCGATGCACTCAAGAGAGCCGGTCACACAGTCAGGCTGGTATATTCATTTCTTATTCTTACACTCTGTAAACAATCTCATGGTTTCCAATTGTAGTGCCAAAATTGACGAGAATAATACATTTTCGTCGCATTTGTAAGTAGGGATTTCAAATATGAAATTAGTTTTGCTGCTAAGGATACACATTTTTTCAAAAAAATTTAAAATGACATTTTTAGTTTATTTTTGTCGAAATATACAAAATAGAAACGTTATCTGTTACTGTGTAAATCATGCGACACACTTTAAGAGATGTAAGGGTACATCATCAGGATTGAAATTAAATATGAAATCGTAACCGAAATGGCATGGCTAGGGGTGTTCTCCCTACTTTAACTAGTTCAGAAGCGAACGAAGAAACAGTTTATGATAGGGAAGCGCCCCTTACGACGTATGTCGGCGACATTTCGCGATTTTCTATACAGTTTTAATTGAAGATTCGGGTAGAAACAAATAGTAGATTTAAAATCAGTGTAACGTAAACTAAGATCTGTTAAAAAAATCTCATGCACCAGAAAAAAAGGTCCGTTGAGAAATTTATGAATGGAAAAAAATGCATCTGATTTAGGATTTCTGAATGATTGTTCGAATGAGCCTTTAAAGTGTGCATCAACGCTTGATTCGGTATAAAGTATTCATTCACACAATTTTTGGCCTGATTCGCTTTGACAGTTTATATATCATCCTCAGACTGACACGAATCAAATGTATATGCAGTCCGTGACCATATTATTAGATGCACTCTAAGATTCTATGAAAAATCTTAATGATCAGGTGATACTCTATACAGCTTTACTGTTTTTACGCGAATGTTTGCACTTGTTTACGTTCGTTTATCAATGGGTTAACATTGTAATGCAATACGTTAAAAATTAAATACAAATAGAAAGTACATAAAAAAAATCTCCCGAATAAAAACCCATAACATGTAGGTTTAAATACAAAAGTGCAAAACAAACATATAAAAGTGCATATACACTTATAAAATATAAAAGTGCTCATAAACTCGTTCAAAACATGTCATTATAAAAACACTATAGTGCGTCTCATAATGAGATCTAATTATTACAATATACTAATATAATGCCTGGTATAATAAATATTTATGTAATATATGGTGTAATTCAACCAATCGTCGAATTTATATAGCATATCGTTTACTTTAACCCATTAATACACGAACGTAAGCAAGTCACGTAAAAACAATGCTGTATAGCAGGGGTGTCAAACTCAAAAGCTAACTTAGGCCAAATAAACAATGCTTAACTTTAGCTTTCTGTGGGACGCAAAAAAAAAAAAAAAATCAATGTTCATAGAAACAAATATTTTTATTTTGAATAGCACATTGTAATAAACATATGTAAAGTTAAATTATTGTTTGATACTTGACATCTCTTCTCTGCTACTATCTTTCCTATTTCAGGAGAAATTTTATTGGCCGAGACTACTTTCAAAATTGACCCAACGAGAGCGTTATTAATACGGTTTCGGACAGGAGATTTATTTCCATTCATAACAGAAAATAATTGCTCGCACTGAATAAGTATTTCCAAACATGGAAATAATTTCATATGCGAATTTTCGAGTATTTTCAAACCTTGCCGGTAAATATTTGTATAATTCAGGCACATCCACTTCAATGAATTTTGCCTTCAAATTTGAGTCACACTGAATCTCAATGACTTTTATTTGCATATTACTGGGTACTGAGTATTTATTTATTGAGAAAATCGACGAAAACAAACGAAATTTATCTTCCAAAGAATTAAAATCTTTAAACCTTGTTTCAAGTTCTGTTCTAAGATTTGAAAATTTTTCTGCTTATTTTTGATACGATGCAGTATCCCTGGAAGGGCAGGTGCCGCAAGCCAATTCGAATTTTACATTTTCGCACAATTTAAAATGATCCGTATAGTTTATGAATAAAGTATATTATAATTTCATATGCTAGTTTACTTTCTGACTCACATTTCTATTTTATTTTTACTTTGCGTCGGATATATTGATTGGGCCGCAAAAATGTTCATCTCGGGCCGCATGCGCCCCGCGAGTTTGACACCCCTGCTGTATAGTATCACCTAATCATTAAAATTTTACAAAGAATTTTATAGTGCGTCTAAGGGAGTCCAGCTAGCAAAAAGTGGTGTAAAGTCTTCCCAGACGTGTGAATCGATGAGAAAAAAGGGTGCCTGAAGACGCTCGACTGGATGTCCGCATTTCACCTTGTCTAGAAATCTTTATTGTGTGGCGCTTTATATAAGGCAGATTTTATTTTCAGGAATGTCTTTAAGGTGACTAGTTAACAAAAATTTTGAAATTGAGTTCAGAAGCTTTCTTAAAATACCTTATTTTTGTTTGTAATTTGATTTGTTACAAAGTTATAGCAGTTTTTGTGCTAGGTGGATAGATTAATGATTATAGGTCTTTAAATACGTTAGATTTTTATTTTACATTTCACACCACCTTAAACACGTGTTGTTTTTTAAATAATTGTTTACAATTTTTAGTGAGTGTTAACGTTTATAGCACACTTTTTGAACTGCAGGCTAAGAGAAAAAAAGTAGAATTTTATTTCTTATGCATGTTTTTTGGCAAAGACAAGTGCGGACATTTTTAAAAATTTGCTTTTTTTACTGCATTGATCCCTAACTTAGTCGTATATGCACTTGCTTTTAAGATAATAGTTCAATACATAGTTGATACTTAATAAATAAAATATCCAAAGGATTTTTTGTTTTGTTTTAGGTGAGAGAAATTTTTTTTACTGTGTTTAGCCCATATGTTTTTTCCTAAGACAGGCCATTTAAAATAAAAATAATGTCCCCTGGTTTTATAATTTTTTACTCATAATAAAAGAAAAAAACTAGTTCAATTTTACATTAATATGTGAAAAACAATGTTGTCGAAACTAGTCGGATACTTCTAGTGAAATGAAAAGTAAAATTATTTAAATATGACGTTTTTGTAAAGATTGTGAATTGTTGTAGTTGGTGAAGAGACTAAAACCTGAGCGTGTTCTGGAGATAGAGTTAGTGAAAGGAAACAAAGGTCTGGGGTTCAGTATAGCCGGAGGAGTGGGCAATCAGCACGTCCCTGGAGATGATGGCATCTACATCACGAAGGTGATGGAAGGTGGTGCGGCTCACTTGGATGGCAGGCTTCAAGTCGGAGACAAACTTCTCGCTGTAAGTAAAATCCTTATTCAACATTTTTTTTCTTTAAAAAAGCATGCAAATTAGAAAAACACGCTACGAAACTCTGATAAATTATAATCGAAATCAAGAAGCCGTGATGGCTCAGAGAATAGAGCCTTCCAATGAGGTGAACCGAGTTCAAATCCCAGCGATGGCTGGTCGATATGAATTCCGCATCCGGCTTGCACCGACCACAGTGCTGACGTAAAATATCCTCAGTAGTAGACGGATCATGAGCTAGAGTCCCCTTGCCGTCAGTGGGAGCTTCTCTTCGTCTTCCTCTCCATGTAACGCGATTGTGGGTTAGTTCCATCAAAAAGTCCTGCACCGAGGCAAATTTCTCCCAATGCTTGATCCAAGAGTTCTCTTGTCTTCTGGATCGGGTCCGAAATGACAAGGCTACGGAATTGAACTTTAGTAGTAATAAGTATAAAATTAAAATCGGAATCAAGAAAAGCAAAGGAGGTATTAAAATCATCAGAAACCACTTTACGCTTCATCTTCAAATAAATTGGTTTTAGATGAAAGTCATCCCAATTTTGCTTTCATTCATACCAATAGAGTAGAACATAATTTTTTCTCTTAATTATTAATTGCTCTTAATTACTAATTTTTTTACACAGTTTCTAACAATGGTTATAGTGAAGACAGTTATTATTTAATACCACATTTATAAACATTTGCGAGTTTCAGAAAGAAATGATACAATTCTAATGATTATTTGCAGGTGGGAGACGTCAACCTGGAACGCGTGACACACGAAGAAGCGGTGGCTACGTTGAAAGCGACGTCAGACCACGTGGTGCTCACTGTAATGAAGACCAGGTTCCCACCTGATTTTTTCACCAATCATAATATCTCATCTCCTCCTTCATACATAGAAGATGTCTCTTCACCCAGTAAGAATTTCTAAAGTTTCTGATTATCAGCTGTTAATAATATTTTGTAAAATGCAACAAATGCCGCTCTGACATTGTAGTATTAACATCATTCCTTTTTGCTACTGAACAATTGGCAAAATGGGTGTTGGTTTGGATTGCATGGTGTACGCACTTTTCAACTACAATAATCAAGAGTAATAGTAAACAGGGCGCTTGCGTTTCTATGGCGACCGCTGCTGTTTGATCATTTTCTTAGAATTCTTTTTTCCACTTTTAATTTTGTTATGCATTAAGTGGGTGAGTTTATTTTTGAGATAAGGGACCAGAGAGATCCCATAAATACTTCTAGAGTTGTGAATAAAAGAGAATTTCATCATTTGAACGATACTTTTGTTTTAATTAAGAATCATAAATTCTAACCTTCAGTTCAAACTGGATCATTTTCAATACTCATTCAGGTGAATATCACACATAAAGAGGGTCAAAACTGATTGACATGGTCCCAAAAATTAGAGTTGACGCAAGAAAAAAAAACGATGCCAAGGCCTAAACTTACCCGAGGATGAAAATCCGAAGAACGTAGACGGGAATTCCTTAAGCATTACACACAAATGGAAAAACGAAAGGAACATTACACATAAACGCAAGCATGAAGCTTGTTCCTCATAAAAGTACCAAAGTGGTTGAGAGAATTGAACCCTATAGAAGAGCGAATGGTGACTTTCTGAACTCCTTTCATGCAAATACGAGAACTGAGTGTTGATCAGCAGTTAAGGATAAAAGGATCCATTGTCAACGTACCCAATAACTTTCACAAGACCGTAGACTGTCTTCCACGCAATATGAATGATTCATTCACTATTCGTGTAAAATTGAAAAAAAAAGCCTAGCTTTCGAATCATATTTCATGTATGAACTTGTGAATCCGAAGCGGATGCAGCTTACAATCTCCATCAAACACCATTATCCAATCCGAAAATGTTATTGATCTCAATTGACTGTTCAATGTCTATTCAGTCATCAAAAGAGTTTACACAGAATGTGTCTGAGCTGCATTTAAATATGTCTGTGAAATTGTGTACCGAGCAGTTCAGGATTAACAGTTAAAGATGTTCAATATGAAAACACAATAAAGTTTCTCTTCCAAAAAAAAATTAGACTACAACCATTTTGCCATTAGGTAACCTGTGATCGCATTGCGGCTATCACAATTTTCCTCAATTTGTAGTGAATCGTATTTTTTTATAGATAATATAATGTTTTATTTTCTTTTAATAGCGTTTTATAATGATTTGAACCCTGCGACCATCGTATTTAATATTTTGAATTTTTTGATTGAAAGAAAATTTAATGTATATGTATTTCTTGTATTTAATGCATATTTGATTCTTGTTTAAATATATGTTTGTTTAAAATGGAATATATTTTGAATGAGTAAGGATCCTAAAAATTGTTTTATTATTATCTATGATTGGATAATTTATATTTTAGTTATTTATGAAATTTAAAATAATTTATTTATTTAAATTTGATATTTTATTTATTAAATTTCAATAATTTCATTTATAAAGAAAATATTTGGTAAGTGGTTTAAACTAATGTTTATAAAACATATTATTTTAGGAATTCGTTTAATATTGTTGAATTATAATTGTTATATAATTGAGAAATGTTCATAAGGTAAGAAATTTAGATTTATAATATTTTTTAGAAGCATTGCTACTTCACATTTTTTTTAAATATAATTTTTAATTATATTTTGTAAATGTATTTCTGATGAATATTTTGTAAATATAATTCTGATAAATATTTTGTAAATATAATTCTGATAAATTTTTTGTAAATATAATTCTGTTAATATTTTGAAATGTTTAATTTGTAATGAACTGAAAGTTCATCGGGGGGGGGGAACTGTTATTAATATTTCTAAAATCCAACAGATGGCGCTCTGCGCAGTAATGTACAAGTTGATTATTATTCAGAATCCTCTCTGACATTGTAGGCGTTTTGTAGTGATTTGAACCCCGAGATCATTATGAGCATTAAAAAAAAAAAATGCTAACGTTGTGTTGCCACCTCTAAAACGGAAATTTTATAGATATTCTTTTTCAATCAACAGATAAAGTACGAAAAAAAATGTAATATAATTGAGGATTTATAATGGAAAAAAATGAGAATGCTGAATAATGAAATCTAAGAATGATTTCATTTAACGACGAATATAACTGGTATTTTCTAAACAACACCCTTAATGTTTATTTTTCAAATCCTTTTCAAAAATGAAGTAAATAATGCATGCTGATTAGGGATTGCTAATTATTATTTAAATAAGGAAGAAAAAAACGTTATCAGAACATGAGAAATCACCAAAGTGGAAGATAAGATTAAATAAAAAATAAAAAAAAAACTCTTCGATTACCCCAAGATAATAGGAAGAATTGAAAGACATCGTCTAGTTTCATCGGGCATTCAAACTAGCATTGATATTTTTACACTCGTCTCATTCATTGTCGTATTGAACAGCCGACCCAATTTTGAGTTTACGACTCCGGGTCACAAAGTCCTCCATTTTCCCATTGCAAATCTGAGGGTACTGATTCAGAGATTGTTCGTTCTCTGGTTCGGGACAAAATGATGATTTGTGGATGAATGAATGGGTCCGCCCTATAAACGGGTGTGACGTACTGTTGTACTCGCGCGAGCCAGATACGGAATTCGTATCGATTAGCCATCCAAACTCAATTTACCTTATTGGAAGGCGAATCCTTTATCCCCTGAGCCATCACGACTCAAATAATAATTTGGTTCATGTGGGAATCGACTCCATTAGTGACCTTCCATCTAAAATTATATGTGTGGTTCTATCATTAAAGGCTTTCAACTATTTCTGCCAAACTGTTAGTGAATGCTGCTTCGTAGGATAGATTACAAATAACCGTCATTTATGTGCTTTTCGAGATCTACGATTCCCCCAAAAGATAACTGCTGGATGTTATCTCCCATAATTAGAATAAACTAGACTAGATGAAACTTCAAAGTCACCCATTTATGCTACTTTTCAATAGTAAACGATGAGGGAGGAGTCACCCCACCCCCTAGAATCGATGTCTTATATACTAGTCAATTGGAATTACTATATACTCTTTTTTTTGTAGTAGTAGACACATTAAAAAGTTATTTCATAAGTTAAATATTGAATAATTTTTAAATTAATAGTCTAACAATTATTATGTTTTTTTGTAAGAATATCTTTTGTTTGCAACTGTTGTCCGCTCTATAAAATGCTGAGACATACATTTCGTATTTTAATAAAGTTAATTTGTTACATCTAATTTTGTATTAATCGTGTCGAAACAGTTGATAGAATAAATAATTTCATATTTTGCAGTGCCTCTCTCAAAGTATGACACGGATTCCTTGATGAATGCCATCCTTCCTAAAGTGGCTGCAGATGAGGAATTTACGAGGTATACATCCATCATTTTTTTTCTTATTTATTTTAATATTTATATTTTCTATTTGCCGATCACTGGTCCAGTGATTACTGTACTGGACTACGGGGCCAGTGGTTGTGAGTTCAAAGCCCACTGTAGGCATGGATCTAACTTTCTCTCTGTTCTATGTGTTCCGCAGTGGACTGATCCTTAAGACACGGTTCTCAGTAGAACACCAAAGTCAAACCTCACTGTCTGCTGTCAGTGTGCAGGTGAGTGACCACTTGGATCGGTCTACGAAGGAATCGAGGGTGTGCTGTATAGTTCCTCGTTAAACTGTTCTATCGTAAAGTACTCGACTTCGCGTGCAGGTGGTCGGGCTACAGAAGCGGGGGTGCTGTCCCCTCATCTGAGGATCAAAATTGTGATGGCATGTCTTCGGATCATCCTCAGGGATGCAGCTCTAGTGCGACGTAAACGAACTACTACTACATCTGTGTTCTTTCTTTTTGTAACCGTCCCTATAAACGGGTTTGTTGTTGTATGACGTGGGAGACGCTACTCCGTGCCATGGCTCAGCCACAGATGCCCACTGTGTAACGATAACAGAGTAGCATTTCTGACATTTATGAGGGAAATGGGAAAAAGACCCAAGTACCCACCATTAAAATAAATGAATATTTTCTATTTTCATGCTTAATTATTTTTTTAAAAACAAACTCATTTATTCTATAGATTCGGTGATAAGAATTGTCTCGAGTGAGGGATAGAGCTTCCGTTAACCGATATTCTATTCTCAGTTTCTACCCGAATCAGCTTCAGTTCGATAGAAAGCAGCTACTCATCGAATAGGTCGACTTCCGAATGAAGGAGACTTCATCGGGAAGTAAAAGCGGCAGGAGCGCAATGCTGACTTTCATGCCATTGGTCTTCAAAGTGCTTTTCATGATTCCCTTGGTAGACAATTAGCTGTATCGAAAATTCTTTTGTTGACTATCACTAATTGTTTTCATATCTTTTCAAAGAAGTAAACATTAAGTGTTTAACAATAATTAAGGTCCAAATTATTAAACGCGCTCTAAGATTCTGTGTAAAATCGTTATTATCAGGTGATACTCTATACAGCTTTATTGTTTTTACGCGGTTTGCACTTGTTTACGTTCGTCTATCAATGGGTTGAATTAACCGCAGGTAATATATTAGTATATGTTAATATTTAAACCAAATTATTAGACGCATTGTTGTTTTTTTAATAATTACATGTTTTTAATAATTACATGCTCGAGTTTATATGCGATACTTTTATATTTAAGCATCCATGTAATGGGCTTTAATACGGGAGATTTTTTCCTCCTATTCGTAGTTATTTTAAACGTATTGCATTACAATGTTAACCCATTGATACAGCAACGTAAACAAGTGCAAACAATCTCGTAAAAACAATAAAGCTGTATAGAATATCACCTGATAATTAAGATTTTACATAGAATCTTAGAGTGCTTCTAATCATTTGGCCGGGACTGTAATAGAACGACTTCTAATATCCTAAATAAAATACTAGAGAATAGAATGTTCTTTATTATCTTGATAATATAGTGATAGTTTCTTATTTAATTCAAAATCAGATAAAAATAATTTTTGAATTGCGCTCATTAGTATAATAACTTGAAAGAATGAAATAGGAGTTAAAAAAAACTTTGGCATTGCGGTTTGCAGAAATTTTTGCTTTATAGAAATTTTAGAGAAATTTCTAATCTGTCACGGCATTTCTCTAGGCTGCAGAACCTTCGCATGGTATTTCTTATTCATGGTGCATAGCGTTTTCAAAAAGTGCTTAAAGGTGCTTATTTCATTAGGTGTTTTTAAAAAGTGCTGAATTTTCCCTTTACGAAAAAGAGATTTTTTTTACCGCCACGTATTATGCAAAATCGTGCTTTTTACGATGCTTTTTTTAACGTTATCACAATTCATTCAACCACAATCCCTAACGTTGATCCTTAGCGTATGAAAGCGCCCATCATGTTACATGTTTGATGAAGTATTTGCGAGTCAGCATGTGCGTCTACCGAGCTGAGTTCGGTGAGATTCCAGCACTCTCATGTGCAACTCTGTTGCATTTTACAAGGTATTCTCAATTTCAGGTTTATTTTTCCACCCTCTGAAATCGAACCGAAAAATCTCTCTATTTTTTTATGGTGGCTATTATAATCGTGAAGAGAGTAGTAAAAATATTTTTTTGAGTGCTGTATTTCGCTTAAAATTATTTTTTAAGTGCTTCAAAAGTACTTAAAATGTGCTTTTTTTTTCCTGATATTTGACTGCACACCCTGTCAGAAGTTGTTGAATGTTTTGTTGTAATGATTTCAGGGAACCTCGTAAAGTTATCCTGAATAAAGGATCGACTGGACTTGGTTTCAACATAGTGGGTGGTGAAGACGGCGAAGGGATCTTCATCTCTTTCATCTTGACCGGTGGACCGGCAGACATGAGCGGTGAACTCAAGAGAGGAGACCAGATTTTGTCGGTGAGTCTCTTTAGAGTCACAAAAATGTTGTAAAATTATTTAAAAATCAACTCAATAAATTCAATTATAATTCTTAATTAAAGGTAAAATTACCTGTAACTTCTGTTGTTCTATTTCGCTTCAAAAGGATCACGAAATAATTTGTTCTCGTATTTTTCTTAGATCGTTTTGTCACCTGTGGATAAACTCGAACAAACATGTGCTGGTTTTTCTTTAGATGTGTTTATTTCAACTCAAACTCGTGTTACAATTTCGTCATAAAAAAACGCAGTTATTATTTTATTTTGTGTTTTAATAACATCCACATGCACATCATTCATGTGGTTAAATTTTATAGTCTCTTATTTTGACGACTTTTTTATTTCCTTACAGAAACGAGGCGAAATAACTTATAATCAAGATTTTCTAATAATAATAATCGAGATAGAAATAGTAAGAAAATGTAAGGTTTTTATATACAGTAAAACTCATTATTACAAAAGTCTAATCCAAGGAACTCTACACAAAATGTTTTTCAAATTTTTTTTTACCAAACATAAAACTTAAAACTGCAAAAATTAAAACTTATTTTTTAATGAAATCCAAATAAATGCAGAATTAACATCGTGCACAATTCCATAAGGTGAATTTTCTTTTGGTGAGGCAAAATTATGATGTCACATAATCACTAGTACCGTTTGAATCAAACTATCACATCTTTTAATGTTATTTGTATTACTGGCAACAATTCCAAGTCTCAGACTTGATTTTATCGTGTAATTTATCTTACATATAATTGGACTATTTGAATGCAGTTTCATATACTGATTATTTTCAATTTCAGAATAAAAATTTAGGAATTAATCAATAAAATCCAAGCTCTAAGGCAAAAGTTCACCTTCGTATTCTCAGTGAAAAAATTAGGTCTATACCTTTAAGCAATTTAACCCAAAATGTGGAGTGGATTCCTTAAGGCTACAGTGGATGCTATAACATGAAACATTTAAATTTTTTTTAGTTTAATTAATCTCTTTGCGCTAAATTTTTCCTTAAATTCAAAGATTATTTGTTAATTTCAACTCTATTTACATTTCAAATTGTAGGGGGGAAAGTGCACATTTTTCTACTAATTTCCATACAGAGTAGAAAAAGCAAGTTTCGCCAACAAAAAGAACATGAAAATCGTCCCTTTATGAACGTTTTTGAACATTTAACATTTGGAACATTTAAATGACTAAAAAATATGTTATTACACCCTATCTTGAATTTTTTTTCTGTACAAGTTTTTTTATTGATCTAAAGTTTCATGGAATAGTTATCAAAATAACAGCGCATGGAACTATCTCTATTTCCAGCTCGATGCAAAATTCTTGTTTTGTGAGAAACACTACACAAAGCACTCACAAAAACAAGTTTTTGTAATAAAAAAGCAAAATAACACTAATAGTGTCAAATATTTTACAAATTATTATTTCAGAAAGTAATATGTTTTTTATATCATTTAATGAATATTAAATGGTCAAAATTAAAAAAATGATTTTTCGATTGATTTTTCACGATTTTTAGTGTGAGTTTAATTTAGTTTAAAGTGGCAAATTTTTAATTCTTAGGTCAGTGAGAAAAAAAACTGAAAATCCAGAAGAAATAGAAAAAGGCAGATCAAACGTAAAATAGACAAATATAACTTGTTCCTATAAAATAAAATTAACCCAGTTTTGTTAGAATTGGTTTAATTAAATTTGACAGCAGGTTGCGCTTTTATGTAACATAATTAAATGCATTGATTTTTTATATTTTATTCATTTTGCGTTCAATTTATTTCGAATAAAATTTATTTATGTTAAAACTTACTTTTGGTTGCTGAACGGAGGGGAGAAAGTTATCTCGCCACACCCTTCTGTGTTTACCGACCTTGTATTTGATCAATATGGAATGACCAACATAAATAATTCATTAGGCAAAATGTTTTTTCTCGTCACGCAATTTATAATATATGAAAATAAATTGCCTTTTGTGTTGTGCTAGAGTCATTAAAAAGTGTAACACGAAAAAAAAATATTATTTTCATGCTAAAAATATCATCTAGTTTAATTTGTTTTTATTATTGTTTTCAAAACAATGTGTTAAATCTAAATAATTGTTAAATATAAATAATTAATAAATATTATTATTTAAAGAGTTTATAATAAAAAAGACAATTTTAATGTAAAAAAGTTTTTGAAAAATTTATTTATATGATCCTATAAATTTTCTGCCTCTATGAATACTTCATAAAACTTATTAAATAAAAAAAGAATTAATTTATTAAAAAATATCTGGAAAAAGATGACTCATAATAATTTCGTCCGTTTTCTTAAACTAGTACTTGGAATTTTTATTTCATTTTATAACCGTCGTTGAACAGCCGACCCAATATTTTTTTTTTTGGGGGGGGGGGTTACGACTCATTATGTTCCATTACAAAGCCTTGTCATTTTGAATCCAATTCCGAAAACAAGGGAGCTCCTGGATCAAGTATTGGGAGAAATTTGTCTTCGTAGAGGACTTTTTGATGGAACTAATCCACATTTGCGTTACAGAGAGAGGAAAACCGTTAAAACCACCCACGGTTAGCCTAGCCTTACAGCAACCTTACCCATGATCTGTCTAGCACTGAGGATATTTTACGTTAGCACTGTGGTCGGTGCAAGCTGGATGCGGAATTTCTATCAACCAGCCATAGCTGGGATTCGAACTCGGTTCATATTATTGGAATGGCTCTATCCCGTGAGCCATCACGACTCTCTGTACTTGAAATTAAAAAGGATCGATTTTATCACTTTTAAGAGGCCCTGAAAACTGTTCACGTATGCTAAAATAAAAAAATTCTGGGATGGGAATTAAGAGAAGTAAAATTTATTATTTGGGTGTGTTTACCTGAAAAAAGGCTTTGATGGGTTAGTTTTTATCAGGTAAGGAGTGGCTTAAGGAATATATTTTTGAGAAAAACGGAAATTTTTTGTGAAAATTTCTTAATCATGCAAAACGTCCAATTTTAACAGTCACTATATCTCTAGTATTTTTTTTTTTTTTAATACAGCAGTTTGATAAGATACTAAAAATAATAACACTTTTAAAAAATGAACTTTGTGAAAGGTTTTTCGAATTTAATTTCGTTAAAGTACCGTAAAACGTCCCCATTTCCGTCGTAGTTTATTGATTTAAATACTTACTAGAATCAAATAGTATTCATTTAATCACTATATTTAAAAAAAAAAATATGTGATGAATATGTTTTTTGAAACAATTTTCTATACTCTCTATTAACCTATTATTCCATTGATATTTTTCAACGAGCAACTACACATAATTAAATACTGTTCAAAAAGTTAAGACTAAGTATTCTTCAATAAGTACTTTTTCGTCGAAATTTACCTTCTAAATTGAAGTATTTATGTTCCTTACGAGACTGTTCAATTTTTCAAAATAGTCAAAACTGTATTACACAATAAACACACCATTTTATCTTACACAGATAATCTAACTGTCTCTTACAATTTGATAAGATAGATACGAATATTAAATAGTATTTTGAAGAAAGCGTATACTTACTACAAATACAATGAAACCTTGTATTAATAAAATATCAGAATAGATAGATTTTCTCGATGGCCGATAACAATACGAGACGAGACTGTTGCAAGATAACATCAAATCCGCAATATAGGAGGATATGAGGGAGCAGTGGAAGAAGTGTATCTCTCAGAACGTGTATAGTTTGTCTATAGAAGAAACTCCCCTCACCACGAAGTCTAAGACCGTCTGCTGCTATGGAAACAAGAAATAACGCATTTCAAAGAGGGGAGCTTCTTTCTTCCTTTCTCTCGCTGACCTGAGTCAAAACCTGTCCTAAATTATGACCCTACTTGAAATTGTTAAACTTTGTAACCATAATCACCACTACCGACGAATGGCTAGGGGAGTTCTTTACATAGACAAATTATATTTCAAGTATGGGTGAGCCATAGCTCAAAATAAAAACAAAGCAGGAGAATTTCAATAATTGAACGTTGGCAAACTGAAAGAATGGCAATAATTTCAGACAATGAAAGATTACAAGAACTGCAGCATTCTAATTGATGTTATACTCAATAGATGTTACCACGGTATTTTATTATATTAGTTTTTAAATTGAAGTGATCTATTTAAATAAATAATAATTAATGCAAGATACTCTGTCATATAGACTATATTAACATTAGTTATTAACTACCATACCAATTCATTGCTTAGATTACATTTGTAAAAATCAACCCACCGCGAATGACTTCTTATCAATTCACTAATTTATTTTTTTCATTGCAGGTGAATAGCAATGACTTGAGACATGCGACGCACGAACAGGCGGCAGCAGCCCTGAAAGGAGCTGGACAAACTGTCACCATGGTGGTACAGTACAGGCCGGACGGTAAATATTTTTCAGTCTCATGTTGTAAGATATCCGAAGCGTGTCATGTCTATTGGAAATCCTTAAACGTCGTCCCTTTTAAAAAGTCAAATTCAAAATTTATTAAAAATTATGACTGAACACATTATTTTAAAAGAAAAATCTAATTGGGTATACTATAGCCTACGTCACAGATCGTGTTATTCCTACTAAATTTAACTAGTAAACAGCATTTTCTGCGAACCTGATTTCTAGCAACAAGTAAAAGCATCAAACGAAGTGTTTTGTTTATAAGTCGCTACTCGCCAGGTTGGAATTGTATTAGTCTAGTTCCTTTGGAAATAATTTATATTGTTGTTTTACCGAAGTTTATGAATTTAGTAAGCATATTTAAAACTCAGTTTATTAATTAAACTAAAAGGTAAATGTTATTCCTAGTAAGTGGAAGTAGTTGTGCTTTTTTCATATTATACCCAATTGCAAAAGTGAAACATCGAAATTAAACGCGAATATTTATAATAGCTTCTCGTGATGTTTATTTTAGGATGTTTTAATCTGTGTTGACGCCCTATACGCCCAAAAGGCACGTGAAGATTTTACCATTAAGAATACTGTTTTGCATTTGGGCCTTGTTCATAATTTTGATCACAATCTTGTGCTCGTGGAAAGCAAACATTATTATTTTATGAGGTCATTAAAATATTTAGGAAACCGTGGCATCTAATTGCAATCGTTAAGTTATTTTTAAATTAAAATTTCAAACCTTAAGATGTTGTAAACAGATAATTGGAGTTTTTGAAAAAGATTGTTGTGGTTAATATAAACGCAATAAAATACAGTCTCTTAAGGACCTTACGAACTTAGTTTAAAAGGGGACTATCGTATAAGATATATGTATATAGTGCTGGTAAGAATTGTAAAGTAAGTTTGTAATTAAAGGAATAATAGCTGATCATAATTGAAAGATATGTTATGCGACATTTTAAGCCGAATTTATAAAAGTCCATTTCAGAGTTTATCGAAACATCAGGATGTTTTTTTTTTTCAAATTATCTTCATCCAAAGAAGATCGCTTAACTCACATATTTGTCAGAATAAAACGTTTTTTTAATGTACCTACAATATTCTTAAAAATACATTTTTCAATGTTTTTAAAATGCCATTTAACATTCTATAATTTCTTCAATAATAGAAATAAGAAATATCAAGAGTTATATTAAAAACCTTGTGAATGTGTATTATAGTATAGAAAATCAGATTACAATTCTAACAGAAAACGACAAAAATTTTAAGATATGTGTGCTAGCAGAACACTGCCAGCTAACTCATACAGGAGCCTTTCTGTTGTCAGTGGTGAGACCAAAAACTGACAGTGCCCCCGAGTCCCCACAATGGAAAATATAAATAAGAATAAGGAATTATAAAAATTTAAATGTAAGTGCAAAGAAAAATTAATGACAAACAAACACAATTCATAAGTATATAGAGTAACACATAATAAAGATACGCCCACACTTATAAGAAAAATAAATAAAGACAAAGTTACAGTTAGAATAACCAAATCAAAATAAAATATAAATTGCCGAATCATTAAGAAAACTTTAAAAATAAATCAAGTGCTGACCCCCTTTTTGAAAATCTTGAAAAATAGAATTAAAAAAAACATTCAATGAGTAAAAATTCTAAGAAAGTGCTGTCATCAATATACTTTAGGAACAAAAAATCCTACATTTCACAGCATAGGCCAATTTATGCGGGTTTCAATATCGGCCGAATTATTTGAACTTTGAATTAAAATATCATAATTACAACAATTAAAAGAAAAATTAATAATCAATTGTGCATTATCGTTATAATATCTCTCCCAGATGCTCTAAATTTTTTAACGGGACATTTTTCGCGTTTCGCCCTTCAACTCTGTGTGTAATTAAAATAATTATTATAAATTTGATTTCAGTGTAAAATCTTCGTATTTTAAAAAGTTAAAAATAGTTTAACAGACGCAAATTATTTCATATTAAAAGTTCATGTGCTCAAATTCTAAAATCCTGCAAAATTCATAAGTAATTTATTAATCGATTCAAATTTTATTTTAAGGGAGATGCTTTTTTGTGGACAGAAATCATCCCAAAAAATAACTGCTACCAAGAAACTTCCAGATACTTATTCTATTAACTAATAAATAAAAAAAACTTTTATATCTAATACAGATTGTTTCAGTTTTTATTTCAATTCTTTTTTTATTGTCTCAACTTAGTTATTAGAAGAATTCTAAAATGTTGAACGCATAGTTAGTGTAACGGTCCAGCCGCAAAAGTTAAATAAAACGGAGGAATGCAAAAGCGCGTAGGAATCCAGGAAGCTCTGGGTTATGCGTCGCTTTTCGTAGGAATACTGGATGCTATGGGTTATGCGTCACTGGTCGTAGGAATGCAGGAAGCTCTGGGTTATGCGTCGCTTTTCGTAGGAATGCTGGATGCTATGGGTTATGCGTCACTGGTCGTAGGAGAGCAGGAAGCTCTGGGTGATGCGTCTCTGATCGTAGGAAAGCAGGAAGCCCTGGGTTATGCGTCTCTGGTCGTAGGAATGCAGGGAGAGCCGGGTGATGTTTCGCTGGAATACAGTAAGGCACGAATTGATAGAGGGGTAAGCGGAAGGAATGTGCTAGACAATCGGATCTCGGCATCAGCCAGATGAAGAAACGTCCCTCGTTCATGGATGCAACTGAACTCAGCAAGCGTTAAATCTGAATTCAGTATTTTTTTACTATTTATCCATTCTCTAAATGTTTTTATACATTTTGTTGCAATTTTAAGTTAACATTATTAAAGTTGAGTTGTTTGAAGAGTTATGTGCGTTCAATGTCAGCATTTCTACTGTTGGTAAAATGAACACGTGAACGTAATCTCTTCAAGCTGTCATTCTCTATGATTCTCTGCTGTTTGGTGGTTCTTTTAAAGTATATTCATCTTTTGTCGTGCCTGTAAAAAAGCAATTTGCTATTTGAACTAGTTCGAGAGATACCCGGGACTTCTGAAGATGAGACTCAGCCAGCAAGTGGTACGCATTTCGGAGTGCAAACCCTCCTGATATATGGTTCCGGCAAATGGAAAGTCAATTTGCGGTAGCTGGAGTGATGATGGGGACTACTGAATTGGAGCACGTTGTCACTGCCTTGCTACCGGAGTAAGCGACAGCTAGAACCCTAATACACCGATAGATGTTCCTTTCAACTCACTTAAAAAAGATCGTATTCTCACTATGCAAATTTGGAGGCAGAGCATTTATGAGATCTCATTTCTGGAATGCAATTCGGTGACCGGCTTCCATCAAGAGTTTAGTTGGAAATGCGGTGCAAAGCTAGTGCATAGATCGTTTAAAATCTTTGTATTTTGAAGAGTTTATCGACCAACGGATTTCGGGCATTTCAAACGATCATCTGGATAAGTTGGCCAATGGCATCGTGGCAATAAAAGCTGGCTCATCATCGATTTTCACCGTTACTTTATAGAGGGATCAACCGAATTTATGAACAATGTTGAGTGAAATTACTTCTCGTCTGGAGACGTTACCATTCAAGGGGGGGTATAGTGAACGATGCTTTGGAAGCTGAACCTGACGGGATGAGAATTTTGAGCACAACTGGTGCCACAGAAAGTTCCAACAGTGAACAACCAAGTGTCCATCTTCCTGTTCTTTCCAGTCGGAAAACTCCTAGACTGGTCATCCGGCGAAAAGTAAGAGGGCGAGACGATTATTCAATACCCACGATTAGAAAAATACCTACATTTATTCTACATCTCGATTGATATTTGATTACCATTGTATGTCGATTGATGTTTCATGACCATTGTATATCGATTGATGTTTGAGGACTATTGTATATCGATTGATGTTTCATGACCATTGTATATCGATTGATGTTTCATGAACATTGTATATCGATTGATGTTTCATGACCATTGTATAAAGCGCCCATTGCCGTTTAGGCAGACTTATTAAAAAAATATTAAATTTTTTTTTAAGTAAGCAACGATCGTTTTATAATAAATTGATATTTTGTTTTTGTTCTATAATAACTTAAATGAGTATTTAATGAAAATAAATCATTTTTAATTTCTCCAATCATTATTTTTATTCACTTTGCAATCACAAAGCTTTTTTTTTTCGTGGGATTCTTTCTTGTATTATTTGACAGGGGTGGGGGTTGAAAAGTTCTCAAAAAATATCAACATGCAAATATTTATCAAAATTCTAATAATCTACAGAGAAAAAAAATCAGGTTGCACCAAAAAAAGTGTAAAAGTCTTAAAAGTGTTGAATTATCTCATTCAGTTCAAACTTCGTGAGAGAAATTAGATGAATATTTAGGGGCAGAAGTAGAGCTTATTCGGTCAAAAAATTGAAAAGAGAAACAAGATTTGAAAGATGCTCAAAAAATTCCAGTTGATAAACAAAATCGACACAGTCTAACAAATCACATTAAGTACTGAAATGTACTTTAGGAATGCATTTTTCACACACACTTTCGATGCGTTTATCTCTTCATCAAAATATATCATAATGTTGAAAATCATCAAACGTTAATTGATCGCTTTAGCAGAAAAAAGTGACTGGGATAGAATTTATTTAATTTTTTTTAAAGCAAAGAAATAGCTCCTGATATATACAAAAATAATTAATTTCGACGATTTTAAAAATAATTTCAGATATTTTAAAATGTAACAAATATTTTAATTGCTTTATGCAGCTTATATTATTATAGGAGGTTTTTTTTTGTCCCAGATTATAACATTCGTTAAAACCTAACCTTTTTTTTAGGGAAAAAAAAAAACGAAAACCTGTTGAGCAGAACTCTTTTCTCCATTTCCCAGGACGATGCTCTTATTTATTTTGTTCGTTATTGTTATAATTCCAAACTTTGTTTCAAATATTTTATTTGTTTGCCTCACATAAAATTTTCAACTAAATACTGCTAAATTTTTTTGCTTCACTTTCTTTTTAAAATGCGGGGGGGGGGGGAGACATTGATATTAATAGGAGAGAAGGGAGAAATAGGAGCAGAGTCTGTAAGAAATCCCTACTCAATCAATGTTCATCCTATCACCGCCAGATGTCGCTACCTATTTCTCCCCGCAGTAAGTTCTCTTTCTCCCCTTTCCCCAAATTGTTTACCCGTACCCCTCCCTCTTCGCCTATGCCGACAAAGATGCAGTTGGCCGGCTGCCCGCTCAACATCTTTCCGCCCCACTTTTGGAGACAGGTAAGTCCCCACCCCCCGCAACCCTATGGGGGGAAAGAATATCGTTTTGTTCTATCAAATGCATTTTTGTATCTATTGTGAGGTGATTGAAGGAGTAGGCACACTATTAAAGTATGGAGGGTTTTTTTTCGATATTCAGCATCGATACTTCCTGTTGATATTTCTCGCCGATAGTATCGATTCTTTATCACTAAAATATCGAGAAAAAAATTTTAATTTATCATAATGTAATAATAATTATAATAATATCATGTAATAATATCATTGTAATAATATCATAATGTAATAATATCATAATGTAATAATTTATCATAATGTAATAATTTATCATAATGCAAGGCATGTGACACATGTAGTTCGTGGCCCTAAAGAGGTCACTGCAACCCGTGAAAACTTTTTTATTATTAATTTACATTCACTTCTACTTTTCTAAAATTTTGAAAAAGGATGTATTTAAGTTAAACTCTATAATTCATAGTATGTAAATGAAACTTTGTAATTCACTTCGTATTTAAATTAAATTTCAAAACTCCAAATATACATATTATTCTGTAATGTTTTTTTCTTTTTCTATAGATTTTTAGATTCCTTAAAAAAATTAAAAGAAAATGTATCAAAAAGTTATGTTTAAGTGAGGAAAACGAAACAAAACACAAAATTAATTTCTGGATGTTATTAAAGAGCATCAAAACTTGTTTGATTTCTGGAAGTGTGGCAGCGGGAAGCACCTTCAATCAGCAGCCAAACAGGTTTTGATGAAGTGAACCACCACTATCCTTATACTTTTTCAGCTTTCGATGGGAGCTTTTCCCCCTTAATTTTAATATGCAGCCATTACGGCTACCGACAGGTCCTCAGAATTTTTTTCTTCTTTTTCTAGGAAACAAATGAGAATTTTTTTCTTCTTTTTCTAGGAAACAAATGAGAATTTTTTTCTTCTTTTTCTAGGAAACAAATGAGAATTTTTTTCTGAATAAATGAAAAAAAGAATGAGTAATGATTTATTTATTTTTTTTTGTTCATGCAAAATATCTGAATAGTATTTCTATATAAATGTAAACAACAACAATCACGAGCTTTTGACCTTCTCTACTTCCGGTTAGAAAGCATACAGTTGCTTACTTCAGCTTAGTACCTGCGATATTTTCAAACAAATGATTTTGTTTTTAATAAAAAGAAATAAATTATCTAATTTTCTGCGCTCAAATCTTCTGTATTTCATGAGATGTTAATGATATTAAGTAATACTGGTGAGTAATTTTGTTTTAGTTATTTAGAGATGTATTGTTAAAAAAGGTGGCATGGTTGCTAGATTTAGAAATATTTCTTATTTCTTGGCAGTTCTGATTTGATCTATTTTTACTTTATTACTGTTTGTTATTGGTGCAATATCATGCGTTAGAATTAGCAGATTGTTCGAGCAGATTAAGTTCATTTCACAAATTATTATTTAGGTTTAAATTTCGAAGTCGGTATATTGTTAACAAGTGTTTTATAACGATTCTTTTTTCAAATGACAATTCTTACGTCTTGAAATGACAGGTCTTCAAACGACGATTCCTATAACGATTCTTCTTTCAAACACAAATCAGGTAATAAACACAAGAAATACTGTTCTACAGAAACTAAAAACACAATGATCACGTTCTGAGCCAAATGGCTTCAAAACACACTAAAAACAGTAGCCTGGAAATATAGGCAATCAAGAGCTTGCAGCGCTCCCTAGTGTATAAGACAAAATTCATTACATAAAATCAGAGGCTTGTTTAATGAGAAGTTTAAAACAAGAAAATCAGTCTATTTAATTATTTCTGAACACTTCAATGAATAAGTATTCAAGTAAAAATATTAAGAGCTCAATAACTTTTAATCTAATGATCAAAAAATAAAGGAGAATGGCAGAATGTTAATTTCAATTATTTCGTCACATCCGGATATTGTGATACTAAAGATTTAAAAAAATAGAATTGTAAGATAATCGGCGTATAATTATGATTAGAAGAGTTCAATGAGAAATAAAAGTTTAAATACGCGAAATTAAGACGAAGGAGACTGACTAAGCTATCTTTTTTTTCCTCCAGACTGTGACTATTTTCTCGATGTTCTTATTAGACTTTTAATAAAGGAGTATAATTTGGCAGCATTAAACCTTTAAAAGATAAAGGATGAATTGTTTTATTAAGTTGTAATATTATTTGTTCAATTAAAATGCTAATAAAATTATTGTAGATATCTTCTCGGAAATTTAAAGCAATTTTTTTTTACATATTTTTGTACTTTGCTTTTTAAAAAAAGACTTTGATAACAAGGAGGTATTAATGCCTAATGTTTCCCCTTCGTCAGAAAAAATAAGCAAATTGAAAACTCTCTTCTCTCGTACTTCAAATATCATTTGCAAAAAAGACGATAATATTTCCAAGAATGAAAGTTTTATGAACTGGCAGTACTTATAATATTAATTTAATGGATTAAATATTACTAGCATTTGCACTAGTGGCATTCAAAATGTTTAAATAATAAAACCTATAATGATAATACTTTACTCTAGTTTATGCTTTGATTCAAGCAAAACGAACTTTTGATGTCATGAGTCGTCTCAAAAACTATATTCACCATCTATTCTAAAAAAGAAAACAGCCGGAAGTGTTGAGGTCCATTTCTGACGTCATAGCATTGACGTGACTATTTCTTTTTTTTTGGACGTTCCGGGTTTGTTTGTATATACTCGGAATACTCAGTTGTTCTAAATTGAATTTCTAGGAGGTGTTTTTTTTAAAAAAAAATGTGTTCTTTATATTTTAAAATATCAGATGAAGATATGAAATAAAGTATTTTATCCTATATTGATGTGCGATTACCCAATCGTTGAAGTGAGGATTTACGCAATTTAGTTTACACCAGCAAAAATCGGAAGTTGAAACAACAAATACTGCCTCCACCGTAAAAAACATGAAACATGATCGAGAATAAGGTGGATAGAGGCTGAACTAGATCAGTGTTACACTGTCATTCAATCCATTTTCGTTTGTACTATTCCCTGTTGGACGATTTTTATCCCAATGGAAACGCATTCCTAATGGTTGCATCTATAACTGATGGATGGATTTCCAGCAGACAAGTAATCACTTACTCAATGAGGACAAGTAATCACTTACTTAATGATTACTTGATGACTAATCACTTACTTAATCTATAATGAGGTCAGCTAAGGCGTGATTATTTCCTTCCTCTTTGAAACCTGCTTCTAAATGATGAAATATCACCTGTCTTTGAAATAACTAAAGTGCAAACTTATCAGGAAAATTATTTCATTGTTGTAATATGAAACTCCACTCAAATGTTTTGGAGATACTGAGTACAGCTTTGTTTTTTAATTGATCGAAATGTTTTTTTTATTAATCATATCATGTAAAAGCAACAAATGGTAGTAAAAAAAAATATTTTAGTTTTATAATTATCTAGCTTTATGTTTCTCAGTTCTTTGCATAATTTCGTAGTGCGTATTACAGATTCTGTGTTAACCACGTATGAAGAACGGGTATTCAGCTAATAATTAAATAACATAAATAATATTTATCATAATACTTCACTGGTGTAAGAAATTAGGAGAATTTGTAGATTGGATCGATTATCTCTAGAACTACCGGGCCGATTTTAATTATATTTGATGTGTACATACATCGATACAATGCAAAGCAAATAACCATTCGACAACTGTAATACATACGTATAATCGTGCGTAACACTCGTTTCTGTCGGAAGAAACAGTGGTAGCAGAATAAACAACAAAAAAATGGGTGAATAGGGGGTATGGTTCCCTCTTACAGATATGCCTAACTTGCAGCTTGATTTCCTACTTGAAAAAACGCAGTTTATAATTTCCAGTGGCAATTGGATTGAATTGTCCTGTGACAATTTCATACCTTCCAACTCCAACGAATGTTACTCACGATCATACGTATGTATTACAATTATTGCATGGTTATTCGTTTTGTATTGTATCGATGTATGTACGTATCAAATTTCATTAAAATCGGTCCGTTAGTTCTAGAGATAATCGACCCAGTCTGAAAATTATCTTAATATCTTACACCAATGTAATTATAATAGACTGATTTTTCAATTAGCATGAGATAAAGGAAAAAAAAATTAATTTTCAGAATACAACAGATTCGAAGCAAAGATTCATGATTTAAGGGAGCAGATGTTGAACACCTCTGGAAGTCTACGAACCTCCCAAAAAAGATCCCTCTACGTCAGGTAAAATTTCTTTCACTTCTTGAGAAATGTTGTATCAATGGATGGTTGACTGAATGTAAACAGGCTTCCTTAAACCGTCGTATCCCTCCGCTTATGTTATGCTTACGAGTGTATTCTAGGAAGATCTACTATTGTGATTAAATTTATGCCTAGTTTAACCATTCATAAGGGTTTCCCGTACTTTACAAATTCTAATGGCTTGTGAGCCTGAAACAAATTTAAGATAAATCATTGGTATCAATATTATCATTGATAATAAATGTTTCATTCATAGAATCAATGATTAAGTTAATAAATTAAGAAATTTCTTTCTAAGAGTTTAATTGTAGATAAGAATGTAGCTTTTAAATAATATAATTCCCTACAAAATGAAGAAAATTGTGGTCGCAACAAGGCGACCACAGGTTACTTATTGACCAAATGGTTGCTGTCTAAATTTTTTTTGGAAAAGAAACTTTATTGTGCTTTCATGTTTAACTGTTAAACCTCAATTGCTCGGTACACAATTTCGCAGACATGCAGCTCAGACACATTTTGTGTAAATTCTTTTGATGACTGGACCGACATTGAACAGCCAGTCGAAATCAATATTAACATTTTCAGATTGGTACATCGCTGGTTCAGATTGTAGCTGTTTGATAATTTTTCAGCATTATTTTTTTTTCACTTTTAATTTTGTTATGCATTAAGTTAAACGTTACACACAAACGGAAAAACGAAAGGATTCCGTTCCTCACAAAAGTACCAAAGTGGTTGAGAGAATTGAACCCTTCCGAAGAGCGAATGGTGGCTCTCCGAACCCCGTTCTTGCAAATACGAGAACTGGGTTCAATATGTAGGGATAAAAGGATCCATTGTCAACGTACCCAATAACTTGCACAAGACCGTAGACTGTCTTCCACGCAATATGAATGATTCATTCACTATTCGTGTAAAATTGAAAAAAAAGCCTAACTTTCAAATCATATTTCAAGTATGAACTCGTGAATCCGAAACGGGTGTATGATGCAGCTTACAGTGTTCATCAAACACCATTGTACTAATCTGAAAACGTTAATATTGATTTCGATTGGCTGTTCAATGTCTATTCAGTCATCAAAAGAATTCACACAGAATGTGTCTGAGTTGCATTGAAATATGTCTACGAAATTTTGTACCGAGCAGTTCAGGATTAACAGTTAAAGATGTCCAAGATGAAAACACAATAAAGTTTCGTTTCCAAAAAAAATTAGACAACAACCATTTTGCCAATGGTCAACCTGTGATCGCCGCAAGGCTATCACAATAAATTTTTTCATTTTGCTGTGAATTTATTTTTTTTATTTGTAACAAATAGAATTATGATGATTTTTTATTTATTTGTTACTTTCGTCATTAAGAAGTTTTTTTTCTTCTTCTTTTGTATTAATTTAAATGAAGATGAAAGTTCTATTTATGATTACCCAAGGTATGTATCGATGGCATTTAATTTGTGGTATTGCAACATTTCAATAAAACCAAGTTAAAACTCTTGATGGTCCCTTCAAAACTTTTCGATGGTTTTCGTTGATTTCAGTGCGATTCATGATGGTCAACACCATCCAACATTTTCCATTATGCGTTCATGTTTTTTGATATGACAATAAACTTCCCTCATTCCATGATGGAGAATAATAATATGATGGTTAACCATCAATAGAAGTTTGATTCTCATGGACCCACAATCCATGGTGATTCGTGATGGCCCATGATGGTTCCAACTATACATTTCCTTGATGTTTTAATGAGAACTAGGAGGCTTCGCCCCCTGCTCGCTGCTGATCGCCAACCCCCGGAACTGCTGTCGCAGTTCATTTCGGATGGCTTCGCAATCCGATGCTCGCTTTACTCGCTCATTGGACACGTTCTTAACGTCTAGCTTTTGTATACTTTTTTGAACACTGAAGTTCCGAAAACTTTTCACTGTAGAAAATTCTAAGCCTGTACATTTCAATATTAATTTGAAATTGCAAACAGTTCACATATTTTTCTTAATCACACTATTCTAAATTTCAGTTGTTGAGAAAAGTAACTGCTCTATGAAGTATTCATGAAATTTAACTTAAAATAAATATGAAATATTAAAACTGCATTCAACTCATAACTAATAATATAACAAAACGTGGAATAGTAAAGCGCTCAATTCAAAATAATTCAAACTAAAATAGCATAACACTTCTCATTTCTGCCAATGAAAAGGAACTATTTCAGTACCCATAACCAACCAACCGTTTTTTTCTCGGTGACAATCGGAGATAGATAGACATATGATGCTCACTACGTGCTCTTGCGCGCCGAATCCAATCAATTAAAAATGAAAACTGTTGCCAGCGAGAGAAAAGAAATATCATCGGTTTTATTGATACATACATACGTACGTATTAGCGTTTTATATAATATAGATTCTTGCTGGTTCTCAAGAATATGCCATCAAAACTATTTGAGTTTTTTTTTTATGTTGAACCAACAAAAATCGGTCCGAATTTCTACATTGGGGTGATGGTGGTTCATAATCGTTCCAACATTTGATTTCTAAGAAACTATGATGGGAATTTCTGATGGTTTAACATGAACAGATCATCAAAACAAGTTGCTATTCTAATGTTGGATCTTTTTAAATCAGTCCGAATTTCTACATTGGGGTGATGGTTACTTATGTTGGTTACCATCAAAAATATAATAGTTCATGATGGAATTATTGATAGTTACCATCAAGATAATGTTGGTATGCAATGGAAAAACCATCAAAAATATTGACTTGGGTATCATTGTTTTTTTTTATTTTTTAAAAAAGCAATATTTGTTAAAAGTTTGGGTATAAAAATGCGAAGAGAGAGAGAAAACGGATATGGTTCAAATATTTTGATAATGAAGATTATTTGTTACCCTTTCAAAAAGCGATAGAAGTCAGTTGTAAATTCCCAGACAGAACTTACCTCTTTCAAATAATATAAATGAATCAAATAGAACAAAGCGTAACAGGAAAAAAAATTTTAGTTGCGGAAATTTGAAACTTCTAAACAAAAAAACATCCAGTTATGATGGAACTGAAAAAAAAACTATTAATTCTTTTTACGCTGAAAGCTACTTTTGTTAAATTTAATTTTTTTTTCTATTTCAAATTTTATGTAAATAAATAGTACGCGATAGTAAATGATGAATTAAATTCATTAAGGTAGTATTTTTAATGGAGAAGATCAATGCAGAATTGCAAATTTTATTTACTAAATTTTAATACAAAAATTTTTTCATCTCTAATTTTCTCTCCCGAAAATTAATTGTTTTAATAATTCTCTTCTAATTCGTTCACTAAAAATTGTGAAAGAATCTTCGAATCGTCTTCTATAAATATGTTTTACTTTTTAACTGTCCACATTTCTATTAGTGAATGCTTTATTTAAGTCCCAAACATAAAATTAATTTTTAAAGTATGATGTAATGTAAAGATTTTAAATGAAATTTTCTACATTTAGTGCAATATATGCCATTGTGGTTAATCAAACCGTGCAATTTTATTTTAATAATTCTACAAATATACAAGCATTCTTGGAATACTCTATTTATAAGAATTTAATGAACATAATTTTTTTAAACTATTAAAAACATATTATTAGATCACTAAATATATATTTCATCCATATTCTCTTTATATCAAAAAATCATGACCAGAAATTGCATTTAAATAATTTTAATGTTATAATGTAACAGAGAATAGAGTTAAGTTTATTCATTTAATTACTGTTTCATTTTAAGCACCATTAAAAGTTAGCACCATTAGTGATATATATATATATATATATATATATATATATATATATATATATATATATATATATATATATATATATATATATATATATATATATATATATATGAACAGCTCATGAAATAGCAGCTTCTTCTCCAGACATAAATTGATCTGAAGGAATTGTTCTGGTCGAATGTATTTTTTTTTTCACAATCTTTGAAAGAAATCTGCTCGCAAGTTCGAGTCAGTCTGCGGTAAATGTTGCAGAAAGCAATGATTACTCTAGTACATAATTTACATATAATTATGAAGTCTCTTAGCAACAAATTTTTCAATTTACCGAAACTTTCAGCCTTCAACGATGAGTCTTTTGAAAGGAATTAACATCTAAAAACTGTGTAATAAAGTTGAAAAATGTGTTTTTCAGAGCGCTCTTCGATTACGACCCATCCAAGGACAGCGGCCTTCCAAGCAGGGGACTCGCCTTCAACTTGGGAGACGTGCTTCACGTCATCAACGCCAGTGACGACGAATGGTGGCAGGCGACCAAGATTCTTCCTGGCGGTCAAGAGGAAGGAAGGGGAATAGTCCCTTCAAAGAGAAGGTCAGTTTCCTCAAATACGCCATCTTGGGAGAAGACCGGTTCCATGTCTTTTCCTCTTCTCAGTTGTATAGCAATGTACTACAATATTTCTCCTTTTCGTATTTAATTATCTCAAATGGTTTTTAAAAATTCCACTTTTAGAACTATGTTCATTGCAGATTTAAGCATTGCAGTTTCCTAACTTAAAAGGTTTTAATCTATTTGAAAACCAAGACAGACACTGACGTACTTTCTTCTCATATGACTCTCCTCACGCTAAGGGTGAACGCAAGCGAAGTGTTGCCATACGTGAAGATTCTGCTCTATGCCACCTGTAGCCCATTTCGATCGCCAATGGATGGTGTTTTCAATATAAATGTCGACAACAACAATCTCGAGCTCGTGACCTGCTCTACTTCCGGTTAGAAAGTATACAACTGCTTACTACAGCTCATTCTGAGGAAATATTTTAGAAAAAAGAAATAAATTATGTAATTTCTGAGCTCACATTTGCTGTATTCTATAAGATATTAATGATATTAAACAGTTCTGATGAGTTTGAAGTGAAAATTAGTTTTGGTTATTTAGAGATGTATTGTTAAAAAAAGGTGGCATGGTTGCTAGATTCAGAAAGAACTCGCTTTTTTGGCTATTGTGATTTCGCCTCTTTTTACTCGTTTATGACTGTTTGTTGTTAGTGCAAGCCTTGCTTCATCATGCGTTAGTGTCAGCATATTGTTCGAGCAGCGAGATTAAGTTCATTTTGCAAATTATCATTTAGATTTAAATTTCGAAGTTGGTATAGTGTTAACAAGTGTTTTATAACGATTCTTTTTTTTTTCAAATGACAATTCTTACGTCTTGAAATGACAGGTTTTCAAATGATCATTTTTATAAAGATTCTTCTTTCAAGCGCAAATAATAAATCAAGTGACAAATACAAGAAATACTACTCAAGATAGTCTCAATACACAATGGATCAAGTTGTGAGCCAAATGTCTTCAGAACCCATAAAAAACAGTAACCTGGAAATATAAGCAGTCAAGAGCTTGCAGCGCTCCCTAGTGTAGAAAACACCAACCATGGGGCGGAAGAGAAACTCCTGATGGTGGGTAAAAATACCCTACAAAGTTCGGAGAGTTGATTCATTACAACGTGGGGTCGACAAGTTTTTTTTTTTTTTTTTTTTTTGTTAGTGGCTCATTTCTTTGACAAGCTATCGCTCCTCTCCCTTCTCAGAGTTCATACCCTCTTTTCTTTCTGTTCTAAAAGGGTAGTTAAAGGAGTTATCCTTATAAAAAATTAAATTTTATGGTAACTACTAATTATTCAGAAATTGTAAAAAGAATTTCGCCAGCAAAATTGACTTTTACGCAATGATTGAACTACTAGTAAGTATATGATAGTGGCGTGATTTTTAAAAACATAACTTAAAGACGGTGGATGTAACAAAAAAAAGTTGTCGAAGTATATGTATTCGGATGTCGTTATTTATTGTTACTTCATTCGTGTATTTTCTCTTTCAGGGTTGAAAGAAAGGAAAAGGCGAGGCTTAAGTCGGTTAAATTCCAAGGCAAGAGCAATGTTAATGATGGGAAGGTACATATTCCTCTATATTCCTGCAAATAACTTGAAACGAAAATTTTTTTTAAAAAATGCATCCTTTGCAAGTTTGGCCAAGTTCTATAAGAAGGAGGTCAATAAAAATGCTCGTGATGCATTGTTTGAAAGGACTTTTCAGGAGAAAACTATAGTTTTTTTTCCATTTATTAATTTTTACTATTCTGTTAATGGATGGTTGACTGAATGTAAACAAAGCTCTGTTTGTCATTCCGTAACACTGAGATTTATAATTATACGGTACCGTAAACCGGGGCGAGTCTACCCATTTTAGTTTTATTTAATTTTCACTATTTTAAATTGCAAATAAAAAAATTTTTACCGACGGAGTACTTAGTTCTGACTCTAAGGAAGATGGCGCTGTGGTAGTTTGATCCGTTTTTATTTATTTGGTGTCTTTTTAACCGACCTGTTCAAACGTCTTTTGAGAGATTTGTAATGAAAATCAGCAAACTTTTAGTTGGTGCTCCGTAAATATATTATTATTATTACTATTTTCACTTTGGTTAAGTGATAAACTTATCTAAGACTAAGATTACATTAATTTTATATGAAAAAAACCAAAAAGAATGTAAGTTTTGCTGCTGTAAACAAAAAGCCAGAATTCGCGGGGCGAGTCTACCCATTCGTATTTAGTTTTAATAAAGCATAATAATATAATTTAGAACTTTGTTTATATTAAAATTAAGTCATTTTAAATGAATTTGAGTACATTATTTTAATTCTGCACTGATAAATTTGATAAATAAATTTCTGCATTGATTTATCATTAATAAGAAAATTTATAGGTTAAATATAAATGTAAATATAAAATATGTTTATTATACCTATTTTTTTCAATTTTTATATTACAAAATTAACTTTTTTTACTTAATGCAAGTTAAATAAATTATTATTTATTATTAGAGATGGTTCGAAATTATATTCGCAAAACAAATGGATTTAAATGTTACAAAAAAATGCCACCTGAGATGGAAAAAGCTTTCCAAAGGATAAAAGCCAAACAATAACAATATCAATTTTAATTTATTTTTATCAACAATAATCAGAAAAAAATGTTATTTTATAATGTTAATGATTATAAAAACAAAACTGTGATCAAAATGTGATAATCTATCAAACATTCAATTTGTGTTATTTTATGAATAAAAAAATGGAATATATAATAAAGTTATGAATTTTACTTCCAAAATATCCTATATAGTTACTAAAATAACAATTTAATAGTAAAATTTGATTATTTACAATGTTGACATTCATTTTAGTCGAATGGGTAGACTCGCCCCATACGAGAGATTTGTCAGCAGTTCTATAAAAATATACAGTAACAGCGTAACTGTTAATATTTTCTCAAATCGATTTCACAGCTCTAAAGAGGGATAAATAGCAATTCCAAAACACCTATTAAAAGTCTTTTTTCTTTAATATTTACAAAAGTTTGACCACTTGAAAGTTGACAAACTGAAAAAATGGGTAGACTCGCCCCGGTTTACGGTATATATGTTACCGGTAAGTATGAAATCCGGCATTGTATAGAATGACTAGGCATTGTATAGAATGCCTAAAATTAGCCGGCAAAGTATGAAATGATTTATATTTCACAGATTTGCCAAATGAGAAACCGGCAAAGTATAAAATACATCTCCGATTCGTTTCAAATATCACCACTTGGCAAGGCTCGTGACTTTTGACGAATAACAAAAATTATTTTTTTACTATGCTACATGGAAATGGAGGAATTTAATGAAATTTACATGGAAAAATTTAATGAAATGTAATTCAAAATGTCATTCAAGCCTGCCATATTGCAACCATGTCGTATTTTATATGAAAATTTTGTTTCCCTTAATAAGAAAGGCCTACATTTTGTTTTACATAACTTTTTAATTTTCTTTCCACATTTTGAATAAATGTTTTTCAATGGCACTCTCAGTATTTTTTCAGAATAATATTTTTATTTTTGAGAAATGCATGTTACTGTGATTGACCGAAATCGGTAGTTTTACATTTATTCGATATTTTAATACTTCCTGACGATAGATTAGAAGAAGCACATCAGTGTAGGGTATACGGGGCAGTGGCACTTGACCTTAAAAAAACATCAGTGTAAGGTATACCGGGCAATGACACTTAACTAGAACTAGAATGATAGGACCTTTGGTACATGTCCGAAATATATACTAGGTCTAGTTAAGCGCCATTGCACGGTATACATTTTCCCGGTATCCCTTACACTGATATTTTTTTTAAGGTTAAGTGCCACTGCCTACGCTACACTGATGTTTTTTTTAAGGTCAATTGCCATTGCCTGATACTCCAAACACTGATGTTTCTTCGAATCTATCGTCAGTAAGTATTAAAATATCGAATAAATGCAATTATATCCTAGAATAAATTAAGTATCAAATCGGATGTAATAAATATTTCGGACATTCACCAAAGAGACTATGTGATTGTCAACATTCACCGGTGAAAGTCAATAACCACCGGTGAAAGTCAACAACATACACATCATTTACATAATAACCTCATCAGGACGTTTATTTCATACTTTGCCTAAATAGCATCCGGCATTGTATAGATTGCCTAGGCATTCTATACAATGCCTAGGCAAAATATGAAATACTTCTCACATTTCATACTTTGCCTGAAAACGTCAAGTATTCTATACAATTCCTAGTCATTCTATACAATGCCGGCGTTTCATACTTTGTCTGTAACATATATATGATGATGCATATAACAATCTCAGTAAAGTTATCTTTAATATACAATATAAAGTAAGAATGCATAGATACAATATATTTCTTAAAACGAGATTAGTTTGTTAACGATGCAAACGCGAAGAACAATGAAAATATTGAGTCGAACTAGACTTAAAAAATGCGAAACGTTTAGAAAGTAAATGTTATGAAATTATTTAATACTGTTCACAGATACTTAAGAATTAAAATTATTATACAATTGAAAATGAACAAACCTGTTTTAACGGCGAACTATTGTTTTGGCATGGCGGTGTGGAAACTGGGGATATCAAAAGTGTGCCAACATTTTCAGAAGGGAAAATTAACTTATTTGTTGTGAAAAATGCGGTGATTTAACTATACCTTTTAAATTGGCGATGAAAGCTTGAAATAAAGTGTTTTGGATTATTCAACATCAAACTATATTACATCACAGTATGTATAGTCTCTGGCTAAATTATTAGACGCGCTATAAGATTCTGTGTAAAATCTTAATTATTTGGTGATGCTATTCACCTTTATTGTTTTTGCGTGGCTGAAACTGATTTGCACTTGTTTACGCTATTGAAACACCACAGCGCGTCTCATAATTTGATCTAATTATTATAATATAATAAATATTCTATATTTACATAATATGTCGTCTAATTTGTCCAATCGTCGAATTTATATTAAATATAGTCTAATTTGTCTAATTGATACAGAATCATAAACAAGTGCAAATAGTGTCGTAAAAGCAATAAAGCTGTATAGAGTAGGGGAGAGTGGGGTCAATTGTAACATTTTTTACTTAACTATTTTTAACTAACAAAAAATCCAATATATTATTAGTATTAATTGACAGACGAGTAAAGTAGACTATCCTCTACTGGAAAAATAAATAAATACCTTATTTTAAATGTTATTATATTAGTTATTAACAATTTTTGACAGTCGTGCACTTGTTACAATTGTCCCCACTTACGGGGTCAATTGTAACAGTTCAAAAATTCAACTAAAACATAGTTAATTATACATATTATCATAGTTGTGATATATTTTTTATTGATCAAAATAGTAGTGATATTTTAGGAGTAAAAATAATAATGAGCAGAGACCTAAAGGGTTAAACTTTTAACTTTAAGGGGTTAAACATTTTAATTTATGCTGTGAAAGGTGACACATAAAATAATGCACATGCAACATAATATAAATGATATAGGAAACTATTGGTGGTTCTTAAAGAGTTAAGTAATGGTTTGTAAGCATAAGATTATTTATTTTCAGCTGCTACAATCGTTCCTTTGCTTATTGTTACAATCGTCCCCAAGACACCATTTCAGCTTCATTTGTTAAAAACAATGCTAGTTAATCAACAAAACTAATTTTCTTTTTTTTAAATGTTAATTAAGGTGTCCACTTACATATTCGGTTAATAATTTTTATTTGTTTAAACAAAATTACTTTGTTACAATATAATATTCTAATACCAAAAAAAGTACTTACATAGCGTGAAAATATCTTTTGCGATGTAACTCTTTCAAAAGTACATAAAAATGGTTGCCAGCAGGGGTGTACATGTAGATTTATTAAATACACCTTGTGCGCTACCTAGGAACCAAATCTAGAACCCGGCACTCGAAATTTCTGCTCTGTTACAATCGTACCCTGTTACAATTGACCCCACTCTCCCCTATCACCTGATGATTAAGATTTTACATAGAATCTTAGAGTGCGTCTCATCATTTGGCCAGGGAATTAGAATACTGTATATACCAGGCCTGGTAGCAGAACTCTTGAAAACAGCGGTGTTAAACGAGGGCCATACCTTTGCCTGACATGAATGGTTTGCTCTTTCACTTTGTGTCTAATGACATCCTGTCTAATGTCTCGATGAAATTTGGAGAGAGTTTATTATTATTTTTAAACAAAACTGCTGAACGTTGATGATCAGAGATGTATGTTTCAACTGCTAATATTTGTTTCGTGAATAAAATATATATTGAAATTATCTTTCAGAATACTTTAGATCGTAAGAAGAAGAATTTCTCCTTCTCACGGAAGTTTCCGTTCATGAAGAGTAAAGAAAACGCAGGGGAAGACAGCGACATAGAAAGTAAGTCTGCAGATCGATTCCTATTCTTTGAAACAGGGATCCTCTCATTGAAATAATATTCTTTAAAAGAGGTTCGAATGTTCTTTTAGAAATTTTGCTATCAGATTCTTGTGGACACTGGTCACCCTAGATACACAGATTGTGACAAAACTTAAAACAAAAGAGTAACATTCAATGTGGGATCTCAAAGTAAAGGACGAGGAATGTGTAAATAAAGACCAACCTTTGAAAAACAACGAATATGAACGTTTATTACAAAGGAGCGATCGTAACTTGCAGTACAGACTGCGTGTAAATTACGCAGACAGTCCTGCCACGTCTGAAAATCCGGTTGATAAAGTATCTCGGTACTCATAGTTACAGAGTAGACAAAATTCCCCCTTGCTTTGAGACTCCACATTGTTCTGCGATAGCTGTTCATTTTCCCTTTTTTATTTGCCACCATTAGTTTTGCATCAGCCTGTTTAGCATGAACTAACACGTGTCAGATTAGAAATTAACACGAAATTTGATTGATACTTTCTTTTGTTAATCTAATAACACTTCCACAATAAGTTAATATTATCACCATACCTTAAAAATACCATTTAACTGTTTACAGAATGTAAAAAATAGGCCCACACACAATTCAGTAAACAAAATATAATGTGTGATGGCACTCTTAAGAGTGCTTTTTTCCGCCGGCAGACGTAGAAAATTCCGTATGTAAAATATAAACTGCATTTTGTTGTCTCCCGCTTCATAACACGTGTTTTCTTTTTAATAGCATTCTAAGAAATTGCACACAGGAAAAAACTAAACTATTAACAAATGGTTGATATCTTTTTTTTGAAATCGTACAGTGTCGTTACTGAACTGACCATTGGGAGCTTACTCTGGTGAAAAAGGTTCGAATCTCAGAGATGGCTGTTCAATACGAATTCTGCACCCGGCTCTCACCATTCTCAGAGCTGACTTAAAATATCTTCCGTGGTAGAGGGATTGCCTTCGTGAAAGCTTTTATAAATTGTTTTTCCTCTCCGCAAATAGTTCAATCTAAAAGCAGTTTGATCCAGAAGTTCGCCACTCTTCTGGGTTCAAAATGACATGGCTACGTAGTGGATAGTCGCAAACGGATATGGTACCGAGATTGCTCTTTAAGAAAGCGATCAAGCAGAGGGATTAACAAGTGATGTTAAATTCATAGTTTAATATTATTTCTGAAGTATACTCCAATGCGGTGCACCACATTTATGTACCACTGTGCACATAATGTGGTACATTATGTACCACATTATGTGCACGTTATACAATCGAGGCAATACAAAGTAAAAATCTGTAGAGGAAAGAAAAAAAAATAGAATTTCTGAGATACTTTTTCATTCATTGTGTAACTTTTTCTAATATTTACTTTTCATGTACAACTCTAACAGGAGAGGGATCTCCCACTAAAGGTCAGTATTTATACTCCATTTATTTTGTAACAATGTAAATGTTTTTGAGTTTTGTAATTCCTTCAACTTTTGAAAAGTAAACAATCATTTGACAGTCGACTTTTCGAACGATCCAGTTCATCGTTTTCACATGATGTCATTATTCTTTGCATATTAATAATTTTTTTAATCAATAGTCTGAATAATTCTATCAGAGAAACGCTACAGTTAAAAATAGTTTAAATCCAAAAGAATAATAAAATACAATTCGCGATTTTTGAAACTCAAGGAGCATTCTTACTATATCTAATTTGATCGTTCTAATGCCTCAATCAAATTATCTATTTCTAAATAAATATTTTGTGTGAATTTAATTTTTGTAACAAAGTTATGATAAAGAATATACTGTCAGTGCGACGTTGGAAAATATTTTGCATTAAAATGAAAAATTTGTTTTTAAAACATCAGCACAAAATCGTTTGTTTCTGGCATGAAGAAAAGAATGGAATATCTCCACTTTTTTGTCTGTTTACGAACAGTGTCGTCAAAACATCTTAGCTCCAGAATAGTCACTCAATGTTAATGTAGGATTTTTCAAACATGAAATCAAACAAGGAGAGGGCAATTTGAAATAGGATGTTAAAAAGATTTCGAAAAAAAAAACACATTTGAAATTGTAAGCATGTATACTAGTTAAATCCTGCTGAGTAAGAAGCTTTCTTCTTTTTATTTCTGTTAACTGCAAAAAATGTAAATTATATTTAAAGATTAATTATGATTTCACGTTATTTTAAATGATTTCATGTACTTACAAATGATATTAATTTGAATATTGTATTGTGACTAGATATGAATTACAGCAATAATTTATGAAGTGCTAATTATTAAAAGATAGGAGAAACAGGCGTTAATTGGGTATAATATGAAAAAAAACACAACTACTTCCACTCCGAAAATTTTACTAGGAATAATATTTACCTTTTAGTTTAATTAATAAACTGAGTTTTAAATATGTTTATTAAATTCATAAACTTAGATAAAACAACAAAATAAGTTATTTCAAAAGGAACTAGACTAATACATTTCCAACCTGACGAGTAGCGACTTATAACAACACACTTCGTTTAATGTTTACTTGTTGCTAGAAATCAGGTTCGCAGAAAATGCTGTTTACTAGTCAAATTTAGTAGGAATAACACGACCTGTGACGTAGGCTATAGTATACCCAATTGAACAAAATTGAATTATACTAAAATAAAAAATGTTCACCGATTTTTAATAAAATGATGAGATATGACTTCTGGCCTTAGAAAAATGTTTGAATGATAATGAAGAATGTTTTTCAACAAAAATTGTTCATGTTAATATTCATTTTTCATTAACTGTACCGGTGCTACATAATTTTTAATTTTTTTCTCTTCCTCATGATAATTATCATCTAGATTATTGTTTATAAAACCAAATATATAATTAATTTACTTAATAAAAATCTAATTATTTAACTATTAAAAGTTCTAGTTAAAAGTAGTATTTATCCATTTTTATATAATTGAAAGATTAAATTATTACTGTAATTAAAACATCAAGAAATAACAAATAATTTTAAAACTACGTTAAATAAAATTATGTATTTGTGAACAAAAAATGAAAATTTAGAAAATTTAATCGAAATGAAATTATCTTGTTGACTTTCTCCAGTCTGACCACTTCTTCTCTTAATTAATTGACTTGTTGGCTTTTATTCAAAATGTCGACACACTTTATCAAAACAAAAAGTTTACTATCGAATCACTAACAGTTTTCAAATTTTTGAGGGAAGGTGAAGACTGAAGAATAGATCATTCCCACCTTAAATATTATGCTAAGACGAAGTTACGTACTTTCTCCAAATTAGCATTTTTTAATGATTCGGGAAAATAGGGCCTCAATAGTTTAGTTAGGACACCCCTACTGTCAAACCCAGCTATAGTAAACCTTCAAGGGACCGAAGTTTCTGTTCACTGTAACCGGGACTTCACTATAACCGTTCCACAAATAATTTTAACTAATGATTCCAAACTCCCCTCTTTTATGACACATTATTTAAATAAATGACGAATAAAATGACTGAAAAATAATACGTAGTAACAAAAATGTGTACACTTTTATATTTTATGACTCTTCGTCTTGCGTACAAAAAAATTAGTAATCTTTAGCTGATGAGCAACATCAGATATGGAAACACTCTTCCCGATTCTCCAATAATTTTTCCTCAATTTATGTTATTCTGCTTTTTAAGCCTGTCTAATCAGCGATTCGAGCACATAAAAGTAGTCTCACCCAATTGCTTAGCAAATTCATCGGCTTTGACTCGAAGCATTTGTCCAGATACTGGGCGATGACGGCTTCTTTGAATACTGAACCAATTCTATAATGAAGCAAACAAGAAAGAATGCTCATTGCTACATTCCATGCTATAAATGTTCTTAAAAATCAGTATATATATATACATTTATTTTGAAGTAGAAATTTCAAAATTATTACAAAAAAATAAAGAAAAATCAGTCGAAGACAGAAAAAAGTTCATACTATCCATACAAGAAACGAATGAAATAAAAATAAAAATATAAATAAAAATATGACCACCGAAGCCGACGTCTTCAGGGGGTACCGGCCTCGGTAGCCATTAAAAACAAAACCATTTCTAATTGAGGGAGAAGCAAATGCTTAAAATATCTCCCTCAGTACCCCGATGGTTTTGTATAGAGGTCCAGGAAAAACAAGATACATTCAAAATAATTAACAAATTAAGAAAAGAAAATCAATCAAAATCATCAGAAAAATAAAAACTCACTAAGTCACAGGTCAAGCATCAACTTCAAAAGCAAGTAGAGGAAAAGAAAACACTAAAAACTGAAAAACCAACGCCCCCTATTATAATGCGCAGAAGAAGTTTAAAATGAAATGGAAAAGGTCAGGAGAAAGAAATACGCAGACAAATTAATAGAATGCTGAACTGGGGCTGCTCAGTTAAGACTAGAATTGCGCCCTGTTAAAAGAAAAAATTATATAAAAACTATTGATGGTTTCTAAGTTATATATCGAGTGGATTGTAGCCGTAAGCATTTTTTCTTGTTTGCATCTTTTATCTCCGTTTACCATCCCTAAATTTCCCTAAAACAGGAATAAAAAATAAAAGTTAACATATTTTTTGTGACTACATAATTTTTTTAATCATTTTTGTATTTCTTTTTATGGGTTATTTATTTAAATAATGTGTAATAAAACGGAGCAGTTCGGTAAAATGAGTTAAAATTTTTTGAAGTACGGATAGAGTGAACTCCGGTTATAGCGAACCGAAATTTTGGTCCCTTGAAAGTTCACTATAGCCGGGTTTGACTGTAATTGTATTAAAAACTTTTCGATTTTTTTTCATTAGTTCTGGAAATAGGGCAAAATGCACTAAAACTGAAATTGACATTGAGGGGCCCCCAAAAGTCGAATTTTAATGAAATCGTTCATTAAAAATTCGATTTCTGAGGAATTATTCGACTGATTCCCTTCACATTGCATATTTTGCCATATAGAATTACTTTCTTTAAAATGTTGTAAAAATTTGTGTGCCTTAATAATTGTGGACGATTACAAAAATTATAAATAGTTGCTTTTTGCGTGGAATATATCTTTGGATTAACTGATTTCATGATTGTAGTCAAAAATGTGTGATTAGCTAAAACAAATTTTGGAAATATGGCAAAATACTCAAACAGTAAAATAAACATTAAGAGGTCCAAACATTTGACCTCCTGACCAAACTATTGGGATATTATTTTCCAGATTTTTGAAACCCTCCCCTATATTTTGAGGGCATAAATCCTATTGCCTCGAAACAAAGCAAAAAAATGTTTATTCAGAGAAAGTATGCTTATTTGCCTAATTCAAGACTAAAAATGTCTTAAATTAATTGTCCCGAACTACTAAGAAAAACTGAACCGCGTCCCGAGTTAACTCGGGTATGTATATATTGCAAATATTTATTATCCCGAGTAAACTCGGGTATGTATATATTGCAAATATTTATTATCCCGAGTAAACTCGGCAATGTGTATATTGCAAATATTTATTATCCCGAGTTAACTCGAGTATGTGTATATTGCAAATATTTATTATCCCGAGTTAACTCGAGTATGTATATATTGCAAATATTTATTATCCCGAGTTAACTCGAGTATGTATATATTGCAAATATTTATTATCCCGAGTTAACTCGAGTATGTATATATTGCAAATATTTATTATCCCGAGTTAACTCGGGTATGTATATATTGCAAATATTTATTATCCCGAGTAAACTCGGGCCAAGCAGAATTCGTCAATACGTTTTGTTTTTTCACGTTTTTATTCGGCAGGAAGCAAAATAAAAAGTGGGACTGCATACGTGTTTTGTACAATTGTATATACGATGGTCGATGAATTTACATTGAAAAAAAGAGTACAAAAATGGCGTGTGCGAGCGAAAGTAAAAGTAATGCAGAAGATTTTTCAGATTATGAAGATATACAATGATTAATATTTAACTTTTTTCATTTGTCCTAGATAATTTGGGATAGTAAACTGATGGTAAATTAAAGATTTATTAAAATTTCTACTTAGAACGTGTGTATTACGTTTTGTTTTAGTTCCTTGTATTTATTGATAAAATTAAAAAAAATATGTTGATTTTTTACATTTTTGTTCAAAAAAAATTGATAAGCGGTTAAGGTGTTTAGCGCATTGTGCGTAAAAATTCTGTTATATTTTTTTGAGAGATTTTTTTTTGTACATTGTCTTTAAAAGAAGATCAAGGGGGTGAAATGAGATTCTAAGAAAGACTTTTTAGGCGTTAGATTGAAATTGTAAAAATATGCAGGGACGTCACAAGCATTTATTTATGTTTCTGAACATTTCAAAACAAAATTTAAAATTTTTGATGTTGAAATAAAATTTGAAAATTGAGTTAGACAATAACAAATAAAATTCCTCGCCAATTCTCACTTCCGCCGTCTTTGCTTCCCCAACTTGGCTCATTTTCTGTGGGTGAGAACTCCAATTGTTATTGTTGGGGTTAATAATCCTCACGGCTTTCAAATCGTCATATTCTTCCACTTGGATCTTCAAATGTGATTGTGTGTTTTAATTCTTTTTTTTTTTAATTCTATAGAGATGACCGTGTCCAATACAAGTGACCCTGAAACTAGTAGTTTGAGTAAGTTTTTGTTCACTTATTATTATTATTGTGTTTTGATTAAAGTTAGAGAGTTTATTTGTAACAACCAGATTCCATAAAGAGAATGACCATTAGCTTGTGACACGAACAATCATCATTGTTATTGACGACATAAAATTATATCGTATTCTTAAGCTTGGATTTCATAGCTAATGATATACTTAAAGCTTCAAAACTTAAACTTTCAAAAACTCTCCCATTTATTAAATATTAAATATTTTTTTAGAACTTAATTGAAATATTTTTTAAACGCATTAAAAAAAAAAAGTGTTTTACACTTTTGTGTACCTGTTTCTCATAATGACGCCAAAAGATCCGTTATGAATCGAAAGAAGAATAGCCCTTTAAAACCAGAAATCGGTACACTTAAGTACTTTCTATACGTGCAAGGCAGTCGAATAAAGGAAACACACAAATCAAAAAATTCATATTTTGAACCAATTCGTTTACAAATTCATACTTTTAGCCATCCGGCATCTACCAATGGAGCATGTATTTCTGGGCAGTCAATATCCCAATAAAGCGCCCCTTCTTAATTTTGACGAAATTTGCTAAAGATGGGGCGGTGCCTTAGTATTACTGAACTATAATATTACCGATTAAAACCTCTGAATCTAAATAAGAATTTATTCCCAAAGTAATGAATTGATTTATCAGCAGGTCGAAAGGGAACTTAATAGTTGTCATCAATGCAAAACAAAAAACAACTTCTGATTTATATTTAAAAAAAAAAAATTTTTTTTTTTTTTTTTTGGTTGCTCACGTTATATTTCACTGAATTATTCACGATATATTATATTCACTGAATTTTTTTAAAAATGGTTAATGATGACCTGAACTGCATTTATTCTATTTAATTATATTTCTTCATACGTTTTGTAAATTACTTGTCAATTATCAATTTTTATTGGGCAAATAATTATCGATTGTTTTTTAAATCCTTACATTTTGTTTACAATTGAAAAAATATACTTACATAATATGACACAGTTTATAAACAAATATTTTTTTTAAAAAAATTTTTAAGGAATACTGCAAAATACCTTAGAAAAAAGGTGTTAATGTCATTTTTTTCCCACAAACTAATAATAGTTACATTTCATTAATTGGTCAAGAAAGAGCTTCATTTGCGCATGAAAAAAATGTGGAAATTTTTAATACACCGCACTTAGTTTTGTAATTATAGAGGAAACAAGAAAATCCAACAATATAATATAAAGGGGCTGGGCTAGGGCACTGAATCCATGCCCAACCAAAGACTCTCCGTGTAGTAAATGGTGACTGATGCATGTTAAATCTGTCGAGGCACAAAGTCCTCCATCCTCCCATAGCGAATCAATACTTCTTGGGGTACTGATCCAGGAGTTTTCTTGTCTTCTGGATTGGTTCAAAATTACAAGGCTACGGAGTTGAACATTAGTAGTCGTAAACCCAAAATTGGGTCGGCTGTTCAACGACTGTTATAATATATATATATATATATATATATATATATATATATATATATATATAAACGTTTACTTTTCCTTAATTCGCTTTTTGTGCATGGATAGCTATATTTATGATACTATAAAATAATCATTTTGGGAAAGTTTGTTTTCTTTTTGAGTAGAAATGTTTTTATCATTTCATCATTTTATTTTTCAAAACCGACCTTGTGCAAAATCCGGGGAAACTTTTAGAGTTGTATCAAATTTACTTCAGTTGTCATGCTGGTCGAAATTCACTTTTATTGGACCAACATTGAGAGCTAACAAAAGGTTAAATCCTATTGAAAACATAAAACTCTACAGTTATTGTCAATGTACTTTGGACCAAAATTTCATATTCGTATTTTCAATTAAACATTTGTCTCACATGTATAATCATTTTATTTTAAGAGAAAAATTGCCCGCATAATGGTGCCCCCGAGTTTGGAAACAGTTTTGATATACTACTACTACTGCAGACTGAAGTTATATTTACTGGATTAAAAACTTTATTCGCAAACATATTCAAAAATATATAAATAGGAAAGAACTGTCACTATGTTTCGAAAGCTGAAAAACAAGAGCTCATTTTCATGACTTGTCAGGGGAGAATGAGAAGAAAGAAAAGTGATTTAAAATATAAAACGAAAAATGGAAAAAAAATGAGTAATAAAATAAGGAACACAATACATATGTCCCTTATCAAGAATACGAGAAACCATCCATTGATGCGCAGTGTCATAAAATGAATTTCGAAGTTATTTGCACCCCAGTCACATCAGTGATGCCCTGGAATCGCTTGTTTTATTCATATGAATCCTGATTCTCTTGTTAACGACATGTGTTTTTCTCCACCTCTCCATAGTGCATGGAGATGCATTTTACTCTAATACTACATCCAGTCACTGTTTTTTTTTTCTGTTTTTTTAACACTTTCCACTATTAGCTACTATTGTTTTCTTTGTTTTCTTACTCACCTTTATTTTTTTCCATTCTTCGTTGGAAACTTTTCACTGTTTCAAATCATTTTTGTTTCTTCTCATTCTCGACTTGAAAATGGGCGCCCGTTTTTAAACGCTTGAAACATGACTGTTGTTTCCTATTTATATATTTCTAAAGCGAACGAAATTTTTAAACAGGTAATATGATTTTCGTGGGATTATTAATTTAAAGTTATCTCTGATGCATTTGCATGTTTACACCATGTCATGAGTCTGAACATAAGAGATAATTCTTCTCAAAGATTAATAAATGCCGACCCGTTAGACATGCATCAATACTACTTCAAATTATTCTATCAGAAGAACAAGCAGACTTTGTGATTTTTGGAGAAAATATTTAGATGTTATTGTAAAAAATATGCTCATCATTCGAAAAAATATACAAATAAAAAATCTTTTTCAGGAGGCACAGAAGAACACGTTTTGTCATACGAAGCCGTTGTACAGCAAGAGAGTAAGTTGTATTTATCTTCACAATTTGTTTTTGATAGGGTCCAATTACATCTTTGGTAAAAACTTGTTATTTGAAATGTCTGTCAATTACCCCTATCGAAATGATACTTCAATATTATCAATAGTTTTTCGCTTTTTTTTTGTTGATAGAAATACCTATTTTTCTTTTCAGTTTCATACACGAGACCTGTGATTATTCTGGGACCATTGAAAGACAGGATCAATGATGATTTAATCTCCGAGTATCCCGACAAATTTGGCAGCTGTGTACCACGTAAGTATCCCATCCCTTTCATTAATAATGAAACGTAAAAAGATTCCTTTTAAAATAATAACATTCCAGAAATTACGCTGATCTAGCGTTTAAATTTTTTTAAACTGCTTTTCTCTTTAATAGCTACTCTGCATTCTTTTGCAGCTTTATATTCTAAGAAACTTTTCATTTACGATTTTGTAAAATGCTTTTTCGTTTTTTATCTTTTATTGCTAAAGAGATATAAATGTCGAATTTAGTCACTGGCTTAAAAAATCCTGTTTACTTCCTTTGTCTTTGGATTGAAAAGCTGAATCTTCCAGCAGGCACCCTTGTTTGAACTTCCCTTCGAAATAGAATTCCAATGTAGATTTACAAATAGTCAAGTGACAACACATCTTCAGATAAAAAAAAAAACAAATCATATTGAAAAAAAGTCAAATCCTACTTTTGTTAACAAAGAAAAATTTTATTTTAGTTACTTCTTAATAAATAATTAAAAAAATTTCTATAAATTTAATTCTAAATCCTAAAATGAATGAATTAAATTTAATGAATGAATTAATATTTGGAAAAAAAAAACTGTATGAACACCACAAGAATGTATTTGAACTTGAAGGGATGAATAAAAAGAAATTTATTACGACGATTGAAAATTTGAACAAGATATATAAATATATAAAGCTAATATATAAATTAAATATATAGCTATATATATATTTCTCTTACACGGCGACAAAAAAAGCCTCATTACAACTCTCCGAATGGCAACGCTGGAAAATCGACCCATGATTGCCGCTAAAAATGCCGCAAATCTAGCTGAGATGGCTCAACATATAGCGCTTTTAAAAACGGAAACTGAAATAACCAGAGAGAGCATAAGCTAGGCAGAAGTGAGTAGTCTTTGTCGGTAGATCTCTATTTTAGTATTTTGTCGAAAGCGCTTTTTTTCACGAATTTATTTGACGATTTTTGATTTACATCACGAATTTATTTGTTCTACTAGAATTAATTTGTTTATGCAGGTTTTTCCATTGCAATTCACTTATTTCAATTTTTAATAGACTTAATTATAGCCAAAATTTTAACCTTTTTAAAGAGATATCAGTTTTAGAAATTTTATCTTAAGATTTTATACTATAGCACATTTCTAATAGGTTTAACGAATTACATGTCATTTATTTGAATTCAAATTTACTTTAGTGACGTAGTATTTACTAAAAATATGTAATTTTGTTTTAAAAAAAAAGTTTTTATATGGATTTGAATGATTGTTTTGAATTCTTAGAATTTTGTGCATTTGCAATGTACCTAAGTTAGTAGCGAGCGAAGCGACCTTGGTTTGCGAAGCAAACCATATAAGATTGCGTAGCAATTTTCGGGGGTTGGCGAGCGTTAGCGAGCAGGGGGCGCAACCCACTAGTATATTTATATATTATAATAATATATAAATATATCGGGAGAGTGTGGAACTAATTGAAAAGAAAGCGGGTGATATCAGACAAGTACAGAAGTATAAATTGGGTGACAATGTAATGTTCTTTATTGAATTTATGTCACGCTGCGAATATAAAATAATGAAATATTTAAATGCCCGCAATAAAACTATTGTTCAAATAGAGCTGTAAGTTAGAAATTATCACTGATGTTATTTTTAAAATATGTGGCAAACTTCGTCAAAAATATGTGAATCGCTTATAGTAAAATTTAAAACAATGACTAACCCTTGACCCCTATTTAATGAATAAATTAATGTTTGAAAAAAACTGTATTGACCAGGGTTGCGTTTTTGCCGTCAAAAACTGGTTTTTGACATGACAGTGGTAACAACCGTCAAATACCTACTGTTTTCTTTCATTTATGGCATATAGCGGACAATATATTATTTTCACATAATTGCCTTTATGTATGTTGTAAATGATTGCTATTGATTTTGCAACCAAATACATGTATTCTTATAGAAGGATATACATTCATATAGAAATGTTGTAATATACTTATTGAAAATAGTGATACTTTTATCATTATAGCTTGATTTGCAAAGTATTCAAAATTTTGCACTTTTTAATTGTTAGAAATAAACAAACAAACAAACAAAAATGCTTGGAACTTTTAATAAATTCAAGAACTAAAAAGAAGAATTTAAAATTTGGCATTTCTTAAATATTAGAAATAAGTTAAACAAAACTTTCAAAACTTGTAACTACTAACAAACTCTAAGTCAAGAATGACTTGACATTCTTCAGTAATGTAATATGCCAAACAAAATGATGCTTGGAAATGTGGAAAATTTTGTTTAGTATCCTAATATATAACTTCAAATAGTATGTTTTGATATAATCATGTTGGGAATCTGTTCTTAAATATCTTTTAACAACTTTTTTTCTAATTTTACTGCCCAAAAATGAATTAATTTTAAATTATAAGCAGTTGAACTCAAATAAAAATACAGTTTTACCCAAACTATGGGTTTTTGACATGACGGTAAAAACCATGGTAAAAACCGTCATGTGTCAAAAACTTGCCAACCCTGGTATTGACATTAAGTGTTTAAAAAATAAATGTATTTGAAGTTGTATGGATGAATACTTTATGAACGACAAGAGTGTGAATCTTTTTAGATACGACGCGGCCTAAACGTGATTATGAAGTGGACGGTCGAGATTACCATTTTGTGGCTTCTAGGGAGCAGATGGAAAGAGATATTCAGAACCACCTCTTCATCGAAGCTGGACAATACAATGATAATCTCTATGGAACAAGTGTTGCATCAGTCAGGGAGATCGCCGAAAAAGTAATTTATTTACACTCTTCCAACCCACCACATATCCTCAGCGGTTGACGGATCATGGGTTAGAGCCGTCACCGTGGGTTTACTAACGCATATGCTGGGTTGTTCCACCAAAAAGTCCTCCAAGACGGCAAATTTCTCCCATTGCTTGATTCAGGAGTTACCTTGTCTTCTGAATCGGGTTCAAAATAACAAGGCTGCGTAGTTGATCATGAGTAGTCGTCAACTCAAAAATGGGGTTGGCTTTTCAACGACGACTATAAAATATTAAATACAGTATCAGTAACTGTGAGTGATGGCCAAGACGCTACAGAGTGACTCACTTTCACAAAACCCATACCATGAGGGCCGGAGGTCGTGGGTTCGATCCCCGCCGGCCGAAGACTTACCGTGTAGTAAACTGTGACTGATGCACGGTAAATCTGTCGAGTCACAAAGTTCTCCATGTTCCCATAACAAAGCAATACTTCTGGGCAGGGCTCGAAAAACAGCCCGTCCGCCCGTCCTCGACGGTCAAAAATTCTCCGCGGACAACGAATTTCTCGAATCCGACGTCCGCGCGGGCGGCCATTTTCCCGTTAATGTTCGTGATACATTTTCAATTTTTGTTATCTTACAAGAGTCTTGTAAGTTACAAGGCAGCAAAATGACCCGCAATACTGCGCATATATTGATGTTTTCTCTGTCTGGGAGTACTGCAGCGGTTGAAAGGGGCTTTGCAGCAATAAACTTACAAAAAAAACACAATACGTACTGGTCTTAAACAAGAAGCTTTAAAAGCAATTTTGAACATCTACCTAAATGGAAAACCCCTTTCAGATTTCTGTTCAGAAACCTCTGTAAATTACTGGCTTGATTGTGGAACTGGCAAACGTCATATTTGATTCATTTAAAAAACGCAGTACCCTCGGATAACTTGACATTCCAGATAACTTGACCCTTGTCATTTAAATTATTTCATAAAAGAAATACTAGGTTACTATTAGTAACCTAGTATTTCTTTTATTACTGTATAATGTAATCCTTGTAACGACTAATTCATTGTACAATTTATATAAATGTTTGTAATAAAGAGGAGAAAATTATATTTTTATTTATTTAAAAGTGACGGGTTAGTTTGAACGGAGGACGGGTGCATTGTTGGACAAGCCGTCCTCGGGGACAGGTAAAATTTCTGAGTTTTTTCGAGCCCTGCTTCTGGGGGTACTGATCCAGGAGTTTCCTTGTCTTCTAGATTGGTTCAAAATTTCAAGGCTACAGAGTTGAGCATTAATAGTCGTATACCCAAATTTGGGTTGGCTGTTCAACGACGGTTATTAAATGAAAAAAAAGGATACTATCGTATGTTGGAATATAATAATATAGCGTCTCCTATCTTGTTTCCCTTCGACAACGGTTTTTTTTTTAAATCACTCTTTAAGAATTTTTGTCATCCTGAAATCCTGTCAAAAATGAATATGGATTCATAAGAGCGAAGGAAGTATCAAAATAACCTATTTATTTAAAGAATGAAGCTAAAATAAATCGATCCCTTTGCCTGTACAAATAAACTGGTTTTTGATTAGCATTAGTTTCTAGTGAAGCGTCGAGGGACGTGACGTGCCTTCAGTCATTTCCTAAAATTTCAGAATTCACTTCATTTTTAAATACCCCGAAAAGACGCATTTTTTATTTAAAAATGAAAAAAAAAAATTTGATTTTTTTATAAATAGTTTTATGATTAGCATTTTTATAGTAAATGGTACCTTGAAAACCGTTTAATTAATTTTTTTAAATTGTTATAATTTGAACTCGACGATTTCAATGATACAAAATTTCAAGTATTAATGGAACGCAACATTTTCATTCGAAACAATTAACTTACGAGAAAAACTATTCAATTATTGTTTATCAATGAAAGATGCTTTTGAGAAATGTATGCATTATCTTCATGGGACACTATACATACAGCTCTTGTCTGGTTGAAGAATGGGAAACATCTGTTTTGTAATGCATGAATATGAAATAAAATATAAAAAAGGGAAATACTAATCAGGAGGAAGATATACTCTCGAGAAATGAAATTTCTCTTCATAATTGCTATTGAACAAAAAGAAAAATTAATTGAACAACAATGATTGATAATGTAAATAATCTCAACTTTAAAAAAAATATGATGTTTTAAAACTATAAGGGAATAATGAAATTAATTAAAACCTATTTTATATCTACATCCTACTTACCTTACAATAGTTCGGAGTGTTGTTTAATTTCGGTTTTATGTCCCAAACCCTCTCCAAAACTACTCCACTCATTTTGACACAATTAAATTTCTATAGATTTTTATCTCTCAAATAAATTTTTAAAAAATGAATGGCAACAGTTTTTCCTCCGCGGGATGGTGTTTACCAACAGGATAATGCACCATGTCATAAGGGTCGAATCGTAATGACTTTCAAGTCATGTCTTGGACCCCAAATTCACCTGCCCTTAATCCAATAGAGCATTTGTGGTCCTACTTGGAAAACAAAACTCGTGCTGCTACGCTACCCAATGTGCAATGTGAGGGAATCGCAGGACCAGTTGGTGAGCGCTTGGTACCAGAAACCTCAGACTACCTATCAGCACCTTGTGGAATCAATGCCACGGCGGATGCTAGCAGTTTTGAGGGCTAAAGGTGGTCCTACATGTTATTAGCAGGGTGGTCATAATGTAATGGCTCTTCGGTGCATATATATATATATATATATATATATATGTTGTTGACGTATGCCTGTTTAGGCAGAGGGGGAACGATTGTTCTTGTTTTCCAGTGGCGCCATCTATGGCCAAGAATTCAACTTCTGCTACACCGTACGTCACACCCGTTTATAGGGCGGACACATTCATACATCCATTCATTCATCCACAGATCGTAATTTTGGCCTGAATCGGAGAACGATAGATCTCCAATCCAGTACCCCCAGAGATTTTGATTTGTTATGGGAGCATGGAGGACTTTAGCGACTCGACAGATTTAACGTACATCAGTCACTTTACTACACGAGGAGTCTTCGTCCAGCGAGGTTCGAACCACGAACTCTCGCACATGGGCCCAGCACCTTACCAACCCGTAGCGACAACCAGGGCCTTACCTTATATATATATATATATATATATATATATATATATATATTGGTCCTTTAATATTATGTATGTAATAACTATAAATATATTTATATAGTATGTAAGAAATTAGTTTCCAGAGTGTTAATTATGGTTAAATAGTAAAAACAATTTAAATAATTTCAGGTAAATAAGCTTAAACATACCGGAAAATCTTTTTTATGGAAAATAATCCGATATTTTTGTTTGTTTATTAATTTTTTATTACTGTTAAGTCAACAAACAAAGTATGCATTGAATCCAAAGCAAGAAATTGATTTTCGTTTGTAAATGGTACCCCCACTCACTCTCTATTTATTATGGGTGTGCATGTGGTCATTTTCTACATATTCATGATCAGCTTATAAGGTGAAGGAATGTTGCATCTGTAGACTTCTTGAGAGATAAGTGAGGCAATTCTAAGAATGTTCCCTTGTAAGAAAAGATAATAATTACATTATTTAAAAACCAGTAGTAAATGGGGGAACATAAGGTAGAAATGTTTATTGTTTCAAAGAATATTGAGAGGTTGGATAACATTAATTCATATGAAAGTTAGTGGGGACCACGAATAACTATTGTAACAGAGGGATTTATTGTTGTAACGGATATGATAATAGCGAGAGTTCACTGCCTATATTGTTGTGTATTGAATCTTATTGTTGTAATATTTATTGTAGGGAAAGCATTGTATATTGGATGTGAGCGGAAATGCTATAAAACGTCTTCAAATGGCAAATCTGCATCCCATAGCTATCTTCGTTAAACCCAAATCAGTCGAATCAATTATGTGAGTATTCTCCATGTTTTTTGTTGTTGCTTTAAAGTGATTTTACTCATACTAAGGTCACCATTGATACATTTTATTTGAAAACAATTGTTTATTGTAGAAATGCCGACCCACTTTCCTATCGTGTCGTGGAATATTATTGGGAATAATAAACAGCTATTTAATTTTCCTTTTACCTTCTCGAGCCATTCTTAGGGAATACCGGTTATCCATACTACTTTCATAGCAATCGATTATTGGTGGGTCGGGCTTTATTTATATCACCAAGACTTAGTTTGAATTAAAAATTGAGACACTGTCAACACACATGTGTTAGATTTAAACTGAAAGCAAAAATAATATGTTGTCAAATTAGCCATGCCCAAACTTAAACTAACGCTTTTTATTTTTTACTGATTGCTTAGGAATACATTTATGACTCTCCCGTCCCGAAAGGGTTCATAAACAAGTTTTATAATTGACTAAAATGAACATATTTTGATTCGTGCAAATATTTGCAGTGAAATTCTCAGAAAAGAGTTTAAAGTATTTTTAATGAAGCATGTCTTTATTTATTCTTTCAGACGAAGTATTTCATTAACATTGAAAAAAAAACGTATTCATTATGTAATAATTTTATGAATGAATGTCCTCGAATGTTTGAATCGATCTAAAGTGGCTAATTCCATCTCTTTTTATGAGCAGGGAATTTAACAAAAGGATAACAGAAGATCAAGCTAGAAAGACATTCGAAAGATCTTTAAAATTGGAACAAGAGTTTGCTGAATATTTTACAGGTGAGTTGATCACAATGTTTCGACTGATGCCCGGGAAATGTGTTGGTCTTTAATGTATTAAAACAAAAGAGAAACAAATTTCAATATTCGCTAATGAATTTTGATATTATTTTCTGAAAGATGAATTTGAACAACGCATGATGTATGTCCGAAAAGAACGATTGTAATAAGAATGTCATGTCTTGTAGAGATTAGCTGACTTGAAAAAATAGCTATTAAACCTTACAGTGTGAAATAGGCGGCGGTGATACCACCCTAAATTCACGTCCTAATCTCGTTTTTTTTTCCAACAAATTTACTCTCTTTTTTTAAAAATGTTTATACTTTTAATACTATAATACGGAGCCATGATGGCTCAGGGTACAGAGTGTTCGCCTTTCAAGGTGGTGAGCCAGGTTCGAATCCCAGCGATGACTGGTCGATACGAATTCTGCACCCGGCTAGCACCGACCATAGTGCTGACGTAAATTATCATCAGTGGTAGACGGATCATGGGTTAGAATTCCCTTGCTGTTATGCTAACCATGGGAAGTGTTGGTGGTGTTCCTCTCCATGTAATGAAAAAGTGGTTTAGTTCAATCGAAAAGTCCTCTTCGATGGTTAATTTCCTCCAATACTTGATCCAGAAATAAACGTCACGCGAATATCCAATCACGCAAGAGCCTATTTAAGTTTAACGACGGATTTCAAATTAAAACTGTAGTGTTGTCAATCGCCTTTACGAGAGCAACTGTGGTGCACACTTATCAAAAGTTACAAACATTTTTCATGACTCTGGCAGCCAGTGGCTACTATAGCCAGTGGCTATGTTAAATTTCAAAATGTCATTTTCTTAGCTTGTCACAAACAAATGCTTACTTGCTTTAAACTCCTTATCTACGTAAACTCCTTATCTGATAAAAGTATTTCTGTAGCATGTGTAGAAGATATTATTTTTCAAACGTTATATTATTATTAAGGCCCGGATTTTGATGACATTTGCATTTTTTTTGCATTTTTGGACATTTTTTGTCCTTTAGAGCATTTTTTGAGATTTATAGGGCATTTTCTTTAAATTTTGGGGCGTATTTTGCATTTTAAAGCATTTCTAAAATTTTTTGTTAATTTTTTTCTAATTTTTATTATTTTTTATAATTTTTTATTGCTACACTGGCTTCCAAACAATGAAGAAAATCTCTAGGAAATTAAAAGGTGAAGCAACATATTTTCAAATTGAAGAAGAATTGTCAGTAAGTGTGACCGTCCTTTTCAAGTACGCACCAATAACATCAGTAGACGTTGAAAGAAGCTTCTCCTGGTATAAAAATTTGCTTTCAGACAAGAGACGCTCGTTTACATTTCAAAATATTAAAAAACAATTTAATAATCCATTGTAATTTTGATATTTAGTAATATTATGAGATGGAAGTTGTTATATTCATTTAAGTTTCTATTCAAAATGAAAATGTTTTGGAGTCAATATATTTTCCTTTTTTTTGTTATTTCAGGATATAAAACATATTTTTCAAACTTTAATGAACGTAGAACAAGTATTGCATTGCTTTATATTTTTTGAAACGACTCATAATAATTTTAAAGAGTAAAACATTGTTTTAGTTCAATATTTTTACTTCTATTTAAGTCATGTCATAAGGCATTTTTAGCGCAATTTTCGCATTTTAGGGACATTTTTTGCACTTTTAAGGGCATTTTTTGCACTTTGTAAGGGCATTTTTTGCACTTTTTAAGGGCATTAATTGAGATTTTTTAGGTCATCAAAATCCGAGCTCTAATTATTATGTTATATAAATGTGATATTATTTTTCTATGAATAATTTGTATGTCACAACACGAAAATATGTGTTTTTTCTTGTCTTCATTTTCCCTACAATCTATCTGTTCCTGATTTTGTTGGTAGATGGAAGACGAATCATGATGAATTTATTAAAAAAAATATTTATTTAATTATTATTTAATCTGATTAATGAACTATAACAACTTCTTAATTTAGATGAGGCTAAATTCTTTTAGCAGCTTTGACCAGTCCAGTTTAAAAATCTCTCTCCTAGCACACTGATCTCCTCAGTGAGTCTGGAATCAAAAGCCTTATACCTACATGGGTGATATTTACTTATTTTCGTTTAAAAGTACGATTAGTATGTCAAACCATGCCTTTCACAAAGAAGATTGTTTCAGAGAAAAATCAATTTAAAGAGATTTTAAAATTAGGTTTTTATGTTATTCTGCATTCTTTAAGTCATTGATATCTGTTTATAATTCTGTCTCTTATAAGGGGAAAATCCTAGAATAGCCATAAATTTTATAATTCAGGTAGGGAGGAATTCATTATAAAGCGACTGACTAACTTGTTTTTTTATTTTTGCAATAGCTGTTGTGCTAGGGGACACACCCGAAGAAATCTACGAGAGGGTTAAAGAAGTGATACAGAACGAATCTGCTCCAACTATATGGGTTCCAGCCACTGACAAACTCTGAAGATTTTCTATTTTTGTGAGACATTCCTTTTCATCATCTCTTCTGGACAACAACAAAAAAGTGTGCACGAAAATCTTTTTCGTTTTTTTTTTCTTCTTGTGCGTGACTATCAAAACTCGAAATTTCAATATTATTTGGTTTTCCTTCTCTAGCGTTGATTTGCTGTTAGAGGCCGGGAATGCTCTAAAAAATCGCCTTTGTACAGTGGCGTAGGCAGCAGAACTTGATTTTTTTTTTAAAGTCAATAACATTTTCATGTGATTGTCATTAAAAACAGGAAACATTTATTTTACCCTGATAAATAATAGCCTGTCTCAAAAGTTCAAAGCTAAAATAAACACCATTCAAATGATCTTTAAAATTGGAAATGAAGGTCCATTATTCTCCTATATGCTTTTCTAATGTATGCTTTCTCAATAGTTTCTTCGACAATTGTTTCTTTATTCTTGGTGTTCCGAAAATGTTTTCAAGTGGATACAGTCAATGGCCGTACTCTAAGAATCTATGTAAAATTATAATTATCAGTACTATACAGTTGTATTGTTTTTACGCGATTTACACTCCTGTATCAATGGGTTAACATTGTAATACCATACGTTAAAAATAAATACGAATAGGAAGTACGTAAAAAAAAATCTCCTGAATAAAACCCCATTTCACATGTATGTTTAAATATAAAAGTATTGCCTATAAACTCGTGCAAAACATCTTATTATTGAAAAACTGCGCTGCGTCTCATAATTTGATCTCATTATTATAATATATGCTAATATAATGCATGATATAATAAACATATTCTACATCGTCTCATTTATCCTATCATCAAATTTATGTTATATATCGTCTGATTTTACCCATTGATGCACGAACGTAAACAAGTACAAACCGGTTTCAGCCTCGTGAAAGCAATAAAGCTGTTTAGTTATTAAGATTACCTGATAATTAAGATTTTACACAGAATCTTAGACAGAGTCTAATAATATCTGAACATTTTCTTCGAAGAAGCCAATTTTTTGTAGAACGTGATGTATGTAATATACAATCCGTTCCTAAGATGAATTGAAAAAGGAGCATATGTTTCTTTTCCCTTTATGCAAATGCGGGAATGCCAGCTGATTCAATCCCAAAACAATGAAAGCCTCATTGCTCCCTGATTGGCTCTTTTCCAAGTATGATATGAGTCAGTAATTATATAAGTTGTTCCATTTTTCTAGTCTTCTGAAATGATTGCCATACGACTTTTGATATTTTTACCCAGTTCATGCCAGTGGATAATGTGGCGATTATTTTCCCTTTCAAACTATGATATATTTGCATTCTTGATTACTGTTGTAGACACCGATAACATATTTTATTTGACCGATTGTCAGATTTTGTCTTATCTAAGAATTTGCCTCCTCCCACGACTCTGTTTTCGGCTGAAATCTTGATAAACACCTCTCTCTTTGATCGATTTCAAATGGATCACTGCTTTCGGAATTCTAAACTACTTTAGAATTCTGAAGCTTTCGGCATTGCGAGTGTCGGAGCACTTGAATAGAAATAATTTGCCTGTCTTTGCAATGAGTAGGGGAGAGTGTGGTCAATTGTAACATTTTTTACTTAACTATTTTTAACTAACAAAAAATCCAATATATTATTAGTATTAATTGACAGACGAGTAAAGTAGACTATCCTCTACTAGAAAAAAAAACCTTATTTTAAATGTTATTATATTAGTTATTAGCAATTTTTGACAGTCGTGCACTTGTTACAATTGTCCCCCCTTACAGGGTCAATTGTAACAGTTCATAAATTCAACTAAAACATAGTTAATTATACATATTATCATAGTTGTGATATATTTTTTTATTGATCAAAATAGTAGTGATATTTTAGGAGTAAAAATAATAATGAGCAGAGACCTAAAGGGTTAAACTTTTAACTTTAAGGGGTTAAAAATTTTAATTTATGCTGTGAAAGGTGACAAATAAAATAATGCACATGCAACATAATATAGGAAACTATTGGTGGTTCTTAAAGAGTTAAGAAATGGTTTGTAAACATAAGATTATTTATTTTCATCTGTTACAATCGTCCCTTTACTTGTTACAATCGTCCCCAAGACGCCATTTCAGCTTCATTTGTTAAAAACATTGCTAGTTAATTAACAAAACTAATTCTGTCTTATTGAAATGTTAATTAAGGTGTCCACTTACATATTCGGTTAATATTTTTTATTTGTTTAAACAAAATTAATTTGTTACAATATAATAATCTAATACCAAAGGAAGTACTTACGTACCTTGAAAATATCTTTTGTGTTGTAACTCTTTCGAAAGTACATAAAAATGGTTGCCAGCAGGGGTGTACATGTAGATTTATTAAATACACCTTGTGCGCCACCTAGGAACCAAATCTAGAACCCGACACTCAAAATTTTTGCTCTGTTACAATCGTACCCTGTTACAATTGACCCCACTCTCCCCTATCCAATTCATTAAGTCATTAAAGAACTTATGAAACTCTTAAACCTTAAAAACTGTCATTTTAAACACAAAAAAAAAAAAATTCTTTTGAAAACATTATACTATTAAAATCAATTTTAATGAACAAACATTTCTTGAGAATATTACATGTCGGATATAATTTAAGAATTTTCTCTATAGTACGTCCCATATTTTTGAATTGTATAAGTATTAGCAATTTTCGCTATGTGCTTAAAGTTTTGACACAGGCTATATTATCCTTACATTGTATCTTATGCATTTTTCATATTTTTTTCAACAAGTTTCTGATAACATTTTTCAGAATTGCTAAATAAAAGTGTCCTCTTTTTTTCTTCAAATTTATAATATGCGTCTTTCTTGTGGGGATCTTGAATAATAAAATCTCTCGCTTATGCGTTGATAAAACAAACATGTTTTTTAAACTTTGTCCCTAAGAACTTGATTTGCAAATAGTCTATATAACATTCATACTAATACAGTTGGACTTCTATTGAACATAGCCGCTCAATCCCCGAATATAAGTTCGTTATATGGAAAATTCGTTAAGTAGAAAATCACATTTTGAACTACTTAAACGACACAAAACAGGCTTTAAATTCATAAACACTAGGCATAATCAAAAAAGCTATGGATGCACCTTTATCTTGTAAACTAGTATCTACTATTTATTTTATAAATCTTAATCGTACAAGAACAGAGCAAAACATTATCCAGTGTTATACTATCATACTACATATATTTTCAACTAAACAATTTTACTTTTATGCATATAATTATATCTCCCTTTATTATAAAAGTAATTTTAAACTACATTACCACTACATTTTCGTTTGAAATGCAAACAAAAAGGGAAAAAGGTTTCTGTAAAAGTTAAATGGCTTCGAAAATCAATTCAAGGCCCCCATAAAATTCGTTAAGAAGTTTGAAATATATATTCCGAAATATTTTGGGAAAGTGGATCTCGAAGAAAAGTTCGTTCAATATAAAAATTACTTTGCTATTTGGAAGTTATTTTACGAAGAAATTTCTAAAATGTTCTTGGTTCCTCGAAAAAAAATCGCATAATAGAGGAATTCGCAAAATAGAAGTTCGTTACATATAAGTTCGATTGTATTTCCTTTAATGATTTAAGTTTGGTTTTTATGAGAATCGACCTTATTCATTTAAAGATAAGGTTTTGGTGAAATGAAAGAAGAGAAATCAACGAAAGAAGGACGTCAGAAAATTCTCCTGTGGAACAAAATTTACGATATGTTCCATTCCTAAAAAAAGTACCTGCGATCAGTTTGAATTTATTCTTTATCAGCTGTCTTTACAAAAGAGAGTTAACAAAAAGAAGTTTTAAAAGTAGAACTTTTTTAGAACTATTCAATCTAAAAGCTCTCTCGTCGCTTGTTTGAACTGGCTCAAATGCTGCATTTCTCTAAACTTTTGCTGAGAGATGTTTTCTCTCTTTTTTCTAATCTGCTTTTTCAAGAGAAGCAATTGTTTCAAACTCCATTTTGATAATTTCATACCTAAATGGACCTAATGTCATAATGACAGAAAATTAAATTGAATAGTAATGACCACGCTTGTTCATTTCTCATAGGCCTCTTATATGTATTCATTTTTATATCATTTTGTTCAAATCTAAAACTGGTGCATATTTTAAGATTTTTTATCTCGGTGCAATACAAATGAAAGTTTTTTTTATATAGTTTTAGAGAAATAGGAGCACTATTAAATTCATTCATGAACACCTATTTTTAAAACAAAAATCTCACTTCACTACTTTGATTTCAATTCAAATAAAAAGTAAGTTTTACTGTTTTAAATTACTAATAAATCATTCTCAAGTATACACATTTGTTATTGTTTTATTAATAATAAGCCAAATTTATTAATAGTAAGCCTATAGATATTTTAAACTTCCATGAAATAGGCTTATGAATTTCCTTTCATACTGTTACTTTCAGCTGCATCTAAACAAGATAAAATCATTATTTAGGTTCATTTCTAATAAACGCGAATATTTGAAAAGCTTATTGGAACAAAACTTTAAGGTATATAAATATGTTGAGATCAATGTCGGTTATTATTAATACAAACCGGTCCATATGAATAATAACCAAACAAGCCGGTGAGTCATTTAAGCGAATTTATCACCTTCATATTAATAGCAACCAATGGTCATTCCCTCACGTTTTTACTGAGGATATTTCCGTGATCTGCCAACTGTAATCATCATCAAGGATCCAAATTGATCTTAGACTGGAAATGTATGTTTGTACTGGCTTCGAATTATTGAGTTGGTCCTTTTTTGATGTTCTTTTTTTTAAAGTTTCTCGTGAGCCCAGATGTAGGCAAGACTTGGCGATTATTCTGCCGCATATACTTCCCTTTTTATCTCTCACTGGCTAAAAGAAGCGGTTATTGTTAATTTTGCCCGGTTAGTATTAATAATAGACGCCCGGTGACTGAGCGGTAGCCCTTCGCGCTGTCGAGCCACAGGTCCCTGGTTCGATCCTGGGGCCGGGCAAGGTTGACTCAGCCTTTCATCCCTTCAGTGGGTCGATAAATGAGTACCAAGCATGCTTGGGAACTAAACACTGGGGGTTCCGCGTTCGGCTGACCACCTGACCGGAACATCTGCTCCTGCACCCCAGAGCCCAAGGTCAAGAAAACTGAGATGGGCACAGTTGGCTTTGGCCCTCTATGGGCTGTCGCGCCACTGAGTTTAGTTTTTTAGTATTAATAATAACTGACTTTATTATCACTTTAACCGTGACACATTTACAAAGAAGCACACCCATCTCCCAATATAAACTGTTTAATCACATTGACCAAACTTCATTGGTTATCATTAATAATAACCGATTACAGTGAATAATTTGCAATTTTTGACCAAAAGAAGCGATTATTAATATTGACCGGTTAGTATTATTGATAGCCGGATTTGTTACTTTAACCGTAACATATACACTACTATAATGGTAGAATCACTCACTTTTTGTGATTTTTTAAAATTTCTCACGAAAATATTCAGAGGATTATTTTGTAATTTTAGAGTTGTTAAGTTCATGCGATTTTTCATACTTTGAAATAAGGTTTAAAGCTATCAGAGGTTTGAGGGGCCGATAGTAAATTATGAAATAAAGCTTAGTATTTTTAAACACCCTATGCCAGAAAATAAAGCAACAAGTTTGTTTTGATTACTTTAATTGTTATTTACAACAACTGCATACAATTTCGTAATTCTATCTTACATATGGACACTAAGATATAGACATTTTTATAAAAACAAATTTTTTTGTCTTGCGTTTTTCTTCTTTTTTTTGTAATAACTTTAAAAATATACAGTAAAATTAAGCAAAGTTTTTGGAGAAATTTAGAATTAAATACAAAAATTTTGTTTTAAAATTTGAAAAAAGCTTCCTTAAAACTACACAAGATTTAAGCATTTAAATTAGTTCTTTTGTAATGCGCATGCACGAAAAAAGTTTTTTTTTTTTTTTTAATAATTTTATAGTGAATTGTGGTTTGGCAACTAATAAAAAAAGTCTTATTTGAAAATCTTAAAAAGTTTCGAGCGATTTTCTATGTAATTTTTAGCACATTTTAAAATTAAGCTCAAAATGATCTGGGGTTTTCTGCAAATTTTATTTTGTAGTTTTGAAAACGACGCTACTTTATAACCGGACAATAAGAAAAAAATAAGATTTGTGGAAATATCCCGATCATTTTGAGCTTTATTTTAAAAAGTACAAAAATTACATAGAAAACTGCTGGAAACATTTTACGTATTTAAGATATTCAAATAAGACTTTTTCATTAGTTGCCAAATACGATACTACAAAATTATGAAGGAGAAAAAAAAAACCTTTAAAATTTTTTATCGCGCATGGGCAGTACAAAAGAATTTTTTTTTTTTTTTAAATGCTGATATCTTGCGTAGGTTTAAACGAACTTTTTTCAAATTTTGAAACAAGATTGTTGTATTTAATTTTAAATTGAACCAAAAAGTGTGCTTCATTTTACTAATTATTTTTAGAGTTGTAGTAATAAAAAAAAACCACGACAAAAAAAATTTTTTTTTAATAAAAATGTCCATAACTCTATAAATATTTAAGCTAGCATTACAAAATTTTATGCAGTTGTTGCGAATAACAACTAAAGTAAAGGATACAAGTTACAAACTAATTGCTTGGTTTATCTAGCACAGGGTGTTCAAAAATACTCGTTTTCTTTCGTAAGTTATTGTCGGCGTTTCAAATCTCAGATAGCTGTAGACCAAAGTAAAATCGCATGAACTCTAAAGTTACAAAATAGCCCTCTGAGTATTTCTTGAGAAATGTCAAAAAAATAAAAGTGTCTCCTCCATTATTTTAGAGTATATATATATATATATATATATATATATATATATATATATATATATATATATATATATATATATATATATATATATATATATATATATATATATATATATATATATAAATAAATTTCTAAACATCAATGGATTCATTTTTACTCAGGTCATTGAAGATCTCAGTGAACGAAAGTTCCAATAGCAGTTGACGGCAACATGCGATACGATTCGAAGCTAGTTAAAATATGACTTTTAAGGTAAAGCTATAATTTTTATCTTGCTATAAAGAATTATCTGAACTTTAAAACGGAAAAATAACACGAATATTTCAAAAATCATTAAATCTTTTGCAAAATTGCCAATTCGGCTAGATTTGTTTACCGAAAAAAGTTGACAACCAAAATTAAAAAGTTGGTAAACAAAACTTGTTTACCAAAATTAATAATCAAATTTTGCCAAGTATTATGAATAAGTTTTTTTTTAACGCTTGAAATACATTTTAAGTATTTGCACAAAACAGTGACTTTTGTTCCTAGCAAAATTTTTTGCCATTTCCTGAATTAGCGTTTGTTCAAGATATCCAATAATAACAGCTACGAACTCACGACAGTTATGAAAGCATATTATTGACAAAAAGCGCCATTTCGTGTGACAATACGACCTGCGAAAAACAACTTTTAGATGACGCCATTCGAAATGAGCGGGAAATCTTTATTTCTGTAAAACAATTTTAATTTACTCAAATGTCTCATGGAACATTTTTCCACTGAGTTCTTCTTTTGTCCGAATATGCTTTAAATTCGCTCTACAACAAGTGTTGCTGTTCGAATTTGTAGAAAATAATTTTTTGTTTGATATGAGCTTAAAAAATACTGTCTCCCAGTGGGGAGAAGCACACTTAAATTTTGTCAATTGTGGAAGATTTCCCCCTCATCGTTTAAATGTCTTTCAAATCTCAAAATGATCTTTTTTTTCCACCGTGTTTTCTATTCTATTATAATCCAAATCTTCCACTGTATCGCTTTGTAATAACTAATGGATGTGCGGATATATTTATTTTTATAAATGCACGTTTTCGATGACAAAAAAAAAATCTTTGCAGTAGTAAAGTTACAATGCCTTACTACACTACAGGGTAATTGAAAATGAATAGAGCTATTACAAACCGCTATAACTATTTACTGAAAGATAATTTATCACTAAAATGTTCACAGAAGGATTTTGTGTACATGCGTCACAGATTTTCTACGTGACTTTCCTTGGTCACAACGGACAACTGCCCATTTCACTCCGTACCATTTGTGCAGTCAGCTTTGCCATCTGAGTATGTTGTTCCCATTTACACCCAGATAGCAAAATAAGATTTATTTTAACTCAGCAAAAACCTTTTAATGTAAACCTAAAAAGGGTTGTTATGCGGTTTACGTGTAAACCTTCTAACATTAAGACGAGATCCGTGACAATCTGGTGCTCTATTCTACGCAAACCATGGAAAACAACCTTCGATATATAAAAACCTCAAATCGAGGTTCTCTTAGGGTTTTTCGAGCGTGAAAAAATCTTTTCATAAAGCTAGTCTGAAGTTGAAAATAATCTTAAATCTAGGTCATTATGAGGTTTCTTTTCGCAAAGTTTTGTCTAGTCTTGCATGCTCAGCTAAAATCCACCTTGTCATGAAATTTTAATGGACAATGCAATTTGATCCGTGTGACGTTCGATCTAGTGTGACGTCAGCTAAAACGTCATGATGGACCTAGGTGACTCTTTTACCTTAAGCGACAATACTTTTTAAAAAAGCTTCAACAAAATAATTTTTAATCCTTTTAGGATGAAAGGAAAAAAGCAATATTTTTTCTTTATTGAAAAAAAGGTTTTTAGGTTCAAACATTTTCGTGACAATAGAAAGGAAAATTCCTGCACTAGTTTGCAGTAAGATTCTACGCTTTCTGGGGACGTTCTTGACTGTAACGCTGGCGAAATCTTCTCTGCACTGTGATAACTAAAGCCCGGATTTTGATGACATTTGCATTTTTGGACGTTTTTTGTCTTTTAGAGCATTTTTTTAGATTTATAGGGCATTTTTCTTTAAATTTTTGGGCGTATCTTGCATTTTTTAAAGTTTTTTGTTAATTTTTTCCAATTTTTATTATTTTTTATCGATTTTCATTATTACACTGGCTTCCAAACAATGAAGAAAATCTATAGGATATTAACAGGTGAAGCAAAATCTTTTCAAATTGAAGAAGAATTGTCAGTAAGTGAGACCGTCTTTCTCAAGTAAACACCTATAACATCAGTAGACGTTGAAAGAAGCTTCTGCAGGAATGAAAATTTACTTTCAGACAAGAGACATTTCAAATTATCAAAAAACACTTACTAATCCAATGTAATTCTGATATTTAGTAATGTTATGAGATAGAAGTTGTTATATCCATTAAAGTTTCTATACAATATATTTCTATACAATATATGTCAATATATTTTCCTTTTTTTGTTATTTTAGGATATAAAACAAATTTTTCAAACTTTAATGAACGTAGAACAAGTATTGCATCGTTTATATTTTTTAAATGACTCATAATAATTTTAAAGAGCAAAAAATTTTCTTAATTCAATATTTTTACTTTATTTAAGGCATTTTTTGCGCAATTTTTGGATTTTTAAGGGCATTTTTTGCCTTTTTGAAGGGCATTTTTTGCCTTTTTGAAGGGCATTTTTTGCACTTTTTAGAGGCATTAGTTGAGATTTTTTAGGTCATCAAAATCCGGGCTCTAGTGATAACAGAATAAAAATTGTTGGATTCTATGCACGGGACTCGCCATTTTCACTCATAAACTCGCGCATGCGCAGAATTCCGCTTCACTGCGCCTGCGCAATACGTGAAGCAATTTTAAAGTTCTATCTACATTCTATGTTAATTATATGGATAAATTATTTTTTATTAAATAGTTATGGCTGTTTGTAATCGCTCTATTCATTTTGAATTATCCTGTATTTAACTACAGAAGTAAATCATAAAGTTAGCAATGCATAGTTATTAGGCTAAAATCAAAATGGTCGACATTAAAAAAAAATGAAAAAATAAACTTAACGTGACTTTTAGAGTAGAGTACTAATTCGATGAATCACTGAATTGATTCGAATAATCGATTTAAAACTAATTCGTACACGTATCTAAATCACTTGTTTCAATGACACTGCTTTTTTTTAAGACTAAATTTTTTTTTAAATCAATGAATTACGGTTTTTTTTTAAATGTAAAATTGCTATCATTTCGAATGTGCGTATGAACTTTTATTCTAAATGCTGTCAGAGCATTCGGGACAATTCTACTAAATTCCTATTTAGAAAATGCAATAGTTTTTCCTTTTTACTTCCCTTTGCTTTTTTCCCATGCTTAAGTTTTGAAAATGAATTCAGATGTTCTAGTAAAGATAAATTCACAAACAAATAGTTCAGTTTTTATTCCATTTATTATTAACATATTGATGTAGTCATTCAAATCATCGATACGAATCGCAAATCGATTAAAATCACTTCGGTGATTCGTTTTGCCCAAATCTAGTGAAACATTCTATGGAAAAATTTAGGAAATGCAAAAAAAAAAAGGTATCAAAATGGCGTGAAGAAATGGCATATCTTTGTTGAGAGAGCTGCTGTTATTGCTCATATGATTCCTCAATTATTTGTTCTAAATATTTATTTGGAATGTATTTGTTGTTACACTCCAGAAAAGTCATCTTTGTGTGTGTGTGCGCTCGCGTGAATGACTCTTTATTCAATGTGACTTTCTCTTTCTGTTTTGCTTTTAAACTTTATATTTCGATGCCCTTATTATTCCTTGTACAAAATAATCATTGTATAGAAAACTGAATAAAAGACATTATTAATTCCAAAGTCCCTTTCTTTTCATTGTTCATACATAGGATTTCAATGACTAACTTTTAATCCATAAAAGAGATTCAGATAAATTCTTTTTAAAGCAGAATAAAAAATTTAACATTTATGAAAATATTTTAAATATAGTTGCGAATGGAAGTGTTCAGTTTTTTCAATTGAAATAATCAAGGCTCGTTCAGACTAATGTCGTTGTATGTGATTCTACGAGGATGGAACTGAGAAAAATATCACGATTGTTACAATTTATGGGTAATAGAAAACTCTTATGAATGGTAAAATTACGGGTAAATTAAAACGCAAATCGCAACAATAAAACTTCCTGGAATATTAAGCCAGTTCACTCATCGCCTCTTAACCATGACATGAGCGGAAGAATACACCGGAAGTTTTCTGAATTCCTTCCGGTGTTAGGGAGCTTGTTATTGTTTACATTCAGTCGTCAACCATCTAGTATAAACGGTTTATTTTGATTTGGGGACGGATAAGAAGTGAAGTATGAAATTGTTGAGGGTAAATGAAATAGTTAACACGGTAAATAAACACATAGAAGCAGATATGCGGAAACTATTGATACTAAAAGCAAGTAAGAAGAATGTTTTTTTGTTTTTAATATTTTTCATTCGAATGTGATTGAAATTCAAATTTGTCCACATAAGTTAAAATGTTAATACAGTCAAACCCCGCTATAGTGAAACTTCAAGGGACTGAAATTTTGGTTCACTATAACCGGGAGTCCACTAAGCACCGTTAAGCAGGCAATTTAACCAATGGTTCCCTAACTCCTCACTTTTATTGCACATTATTCAAATAAATGACTGAAAAATATTATGTCGTAGTAAAAAATGTGTTATTTTTCATTACTCTTCGTCTTGCGTGCAAAAAAAAAATAGTAATATTTAGCTGATGAGCAATCCTCAACATCAGATATGGAAACACTTCCTGACTCTCAAATAATTTTTCCTGAATTTATGTTATTCCGTTTTTTAAACCTGTCTAACCAACCATTCGAGAACATAAAAATAGTTCCGTAAAATCGCTTAGCAAATTCATCGACATTTGTCCAGATATTGGAATATTGCAGTTTCTTCGAATGGTGAACCACTTCAGTAATGCTTCTTTAACATTCTTGTGATCTGCTTTTCTCAACTTTTTTCTGCTATCTAAATTTTTTTCATGGACAGAAATTATTAATTACCTATTTTTCCATATTTTACAAACTGCAGATTTGGATAGTTTATATTCCCTGCAAATATCAACTTGATTGCATCCATTTTCAATTTTTCAGATTATGCCCATTTTATCATGAATGGAGAACGTTTTACGTTTACTGGTCGCCATAGTCAAATTTGAGACACTTGTTTGCAGACTTTTTTTTAACTGAACTGAGAGCAAAAAGGAGTTGAAATGAGGTCCTTATCAACACATATTAGTGTCCAACCCTTTGACCAATAATGAGTAATTACTCATTCCCTCTGACAGAAAATACATATTGATCCCACTGACACCTTACAGGTGCATCATCTGCCAGGGTTTGTTTAGGGATTGGAAAGTGAAATAAAAGAAGCAAACAAGAAAAAATGCTAATCGCTACATTCCACTCTATTGATGGTTTTAAACATTGATATGTGTATTTATTTTGAAGTAGAAATTTCAAAATTATTACCAAAAAATGAAGAAAATGAATCAGTCGAAGACAGAAAAAAGTTCATTATATCCAACTTCCTCACTTTTTTGGTTCACTATATCCACAAAAAAAAACATTATACGGGTATAAAAAGGCACGGGACCGAACATTTCGTTCACTATATCCGGGAGTTTACTATAAACCGATTTATTATTTGTGTTCAGCCGTAGATGAATAATTTAACAACAACTTGTTAGAAGAAATCTTTTCTTATTTGTTGCTTTGCAGCGTATGCGCTCTGAAATTCTTGCTAACTGGAGTATTTTGTCAGTTTGAAGCGATAGCGAGTTTTGCTTTAGAATTTAATCGTCGAATTCTTCAAGGTCTTATTTTATTTGTATTGCTTAAGCTTTTATGCGAGCTTCAGGGCTCTTAGTTCCTTTTCCCAGCTGTTTTGGAAGTTCAAGTATGTTCTAGGTCTGTTTTTATTTTAAAGTTTTTAATAAGTGATTTATTTCGTCAATTTAGTCTTCCTTAACTATTAGATGGCTCATTTTAGTTTAATTCATGTTAGTTTTTCCTAACAATTTGTTTAGGTTGTGACGATGATATATTTTTATTTTGTATGCCTGGCAACTTCGATGAGTAATTAGTTTGTTTATGTTCTAGATGGCTTCGTGGCTGTCTTTGTGTTAAGTAAATGCATAGTGAAAGAATTGAAATCTTAGAGAAAGAATATAGACTGTGTCACTTAAGAGAATTGATACTTGACGGACTTTGCTATTGCTAGAAATACAACGGAAAGAACAGTTGCTAAATCCGCGTTTCAGCAACCAATCAAGACCGAGATACCCTCATTACGTCAGTTCTCCTTTGAAAGAGGGTGTTCCATTCTTCTGAAATACAGAGAGGGCAACCGGAATTTTGAAAAGACAGGACTGGATTTGCATACATGGACAGCTAGGAATCGCATAAAGATCCTCCAACACTTTATTTAATTCAATCATGAATTTGTAATTCTTGTTGTTGTAGTTAATTTATGTCGCACTAGAGCTGCACGATGGTTGTCATTTATAACATCGAACCTTTATTTGCTACATATCTAGAATGGAGTGATTTTACCGAAAATCTCATTTGAAGTTCTTATGGGGAAAATTTTTCACTTTTGGGTAGATACTTTATAACCTCCGCACTAGAGCTGCAACAATGAACTAGTGGCGATTCGAAGACATGCCATCACAATTCTGCAGAGGAATCAAATTAAAAAGGAAAGGGAGTTGTTCCCAATAGACAGTTAGGAGCAGGGGCAGAGGTTCATGGTTGGCGATTTATTGAAGGATAACATAGCCAAAATTAAAGCCAACCCCTTAACTGAAACATTTTTGTGGTAATAAATAAAGAGTTATAAATAGATTTTGTTTTCGATTTTGAATGAATGAGATTTACATTTGTATTAAAATAAAAAGTTAGCATTGATTTTTAAGTAAAGAATAAAATGTTTATAGTTGATTTTTTTTATATATAAAATGTAGTAAAAATTTAATAATTAGTTTAATTCAATTAAGAATGATTAAAAGAATAAATTTATGAAATGAAAGAAATTTTAAAAGCTGGGAATTACATAATGACTATTTTGACATCACAGTATAGCTATAGGGTGAAACTTTTGCACTTTGTAAGAGGTGCATTTCCGGCTGTGAAAAAGTCCATCCTGTGGCAAAACAGTTTTTTAATCGCTATTTGTTGCCACAGGCGACTAAAATGCAACTATTTTTGGCATAAGGCGACTATGTGGCAACTTTTTTTTGCCAGAAAAGACTAAAGAGCGACTATTTTCAGGAAAAGGAGACTATTGAGAGACTTTTCTGTACTCTTAGCGATGTTTTTTTTAAGCATAAATTGGGTGGAAAATCTGCAACCTACAAGATAGTTTTTGAACATACTGAACTTTTTTTTTTCTTCTTGAAAAATAAAAAATGTTGAAAATTTATAATTGCACATTTGAGTCTTCACATTTTAATTCGTTCAATCAGCACAGATTCCATTGTAAATTCATTCCATTTCCCGATCGTCTGTTCAATGATTATTGCTACGAAATTCCGCATGACTTTTAAAAAGAAAAAAAAAAAGAAAAAATTCTAATACGATATTACAATGCGTGAATTTCAAATTTGAGTAATCACGTTTCATATATATATATATATATATATATATATATATATATATATATATATATATATATATATATATATATATATATATATATATATATATATATATATATATATATATATATATATATATATATATATATATATATATATATATATATATATATATATATATATATATATATATATATAACGTTTATATAAAAATTATCATATTTGCCACCAACTTGACTGAATGGATTATGGTATCAAGAAATACTCTATTTTAAGATATTATTACTCGCAGTATGAAATTAGTTGTTGTTAAGTAAAAAATTGCAATTAAATAATTATTTTTATCACAGATATCTTAATATTAATTACAAGTCATTACTTAATATGCTATATAACTAGTATTTATTATATGACATTTATAAATTAATGAATGCGATTAAACAAAGTGTTTTGTGTTTGAGAAAGCCATTTAACGACCGTCAATGAAAAGCCAATTTGACGCTATTGCTCAAATGTTTTATTTATATTTTTTCCATTTGTAGCTTAAACTGCTTTCATGTGAGAAAAAACGAAACTGTAATAATTAAATGGAATATAAAAAGAGGTTTCTTTATAAGGATTATTTATGTTATCAAGGATGTATTTATATAGGATTTATATTACAGAGTTGCCGCCAACACTATTATTGTTTCTCATAAGTGCCGAATTTTAATGTCTCGATTTTCAAAACCAGCTGCAATATAAGAGATATTTTTCTGCAAATTTAAAATAGTTTTAACATGTCACTTTGGAATGCTGTACAATGTTATAAGTTTGTGAGGAAAGAGCATTTGGTAATGTGAACTCTCCTCTATCAAAAAGTAACCCAAGATTGAATAGAGTTAGCGTGTCTTAGTGAATTGATGTTCAATAATACAGGTAGTGACGTCACAATACTTCCCTACTAGAAATTTATCTGAGATAGAATTCAATGAACGGATACCACTAATTGCCGTATTTACGATAGACCGAGAGAGCTGTGTTAAGTTTACAGCATTGAGAGTTTGTTTTGAGAGCTGTATTAACACTAAACATGCCATCACTTAATATATACTTATATATTCCATTGTATTTTTTCCGCAAACATATTACTTCTAATTATTATTATTTCCATAATTCTTATAATTAATATTATTTCCTCTTAGAACTTGTGCTGTCTTGATTCTTTCGACATTTTTTGGTGTAAAAACTAACAGTTAGTTGGAAATGAAGTAAAGCTATCCACATAAAATATAAGCTACTGACCAAAACATTTAGTTTCTGTCACTTTTTCTTGCACAAAAATGCCAGTCTAAAATTTTAGGTACTTTCTTGAAATTTGAATTCCCGGTTATTCTGACTGAACTCACTACGCAACAGTCTTTGCAGAAACGTGCAACTCGTCGAATACAATACGTTGAACACGCAATACATCGTCTTTTCTGATCCGATAACCTTTTAAAGCAATACATTGTTCTCCCGGTCAAATGACCGGTTTTGGTAGAAATAGGTATACGACACGTATTATTCGAAACAAAAAAATACAAAAATAGAATATTAAGTGTAGAAAAAGTCATGAATTCGAATGTGCAAAAACGATAAGATAAGAGCATTTTCGATGCAAACGGTCATTTCACCGGTATGCTTAGTGACAAGATCTCGGTTGTGTCCAGTCATGCTATTAGCAGTCTAGTGTGTGTAAATGAGAAGCAACATGACACGAATAGTAAGTAAACTCTTTGAATGAGAACCATCGAAGATCATCACAGGTCAACAATGTGGGGAGGAATCGACATCTGTCAAAAGGATGGAATAGAGTGTCTCGTGAATTGATGTTGATTAATTATAGTTACTCCACAATTTCACTGAAACCCCTACCTTAGTGTGAACACTAAAATATTTGCAGTCATAAACACATAACCTGTGGTCTGAAAAACTAAATTTTTGTAGTTTTCTACAATTAAAACTACTTTTAAATGTAACTACTTTAAATGTACTACTAAAACTATTTTTTAAATGTAGTCACTGCAAACTACTTTAAAAATACGAACGAAGTGGAAAACTTAATTTACACCAAAATTGCTTTGATTAAGGCCTACATTAAATATAAGGGAATAATTAAGAAATTTGTTTACACGAGTCAGTTTATCTCTCCAAAACAATGTGTTCATTTAACCTTCTTATGCATTTCTCAACAGCGAATATTTAATTCAAGAGATTATCAAATACTTGCAAGTTTTTAATTGTTTTATGCACTTTTATTTCTTCCAAGAAGTTAAGTACATCGAAAATACGCTCCTTTCCTTTGAAATAACATTGTTTTACATTTGAAAGTGTGAACAAAGTGATTATCTATTTCAGTTGGTTTAAATATTAGTTAAGTGATTTTATACACGAAATTTAAGTTAAACGCTCAACTGCAGCCACAGGATCATTTTCATTGCATTCACTGAGAGATCCGTGAAGATTTGTACCCATCAACAAATTAATTTCCTCAGAACAGCGTTTATTTTCTAAATTAACCTTAAAAGTAGTTTCCAGGCATCACTGCTTACTAAACTACAAAAAGTAACGACTACAGTAGTTTCTCACTATTGCAATGAGTTGCAAAGCAGTTTGTTCTAAGTGCTGAATTATGGAGGGCAGAGCAGAAATTTGCATGGCGAACCGCAAAATCCTTGAACATTTTGAACGTCAAAAAAAGAATTATTTTGAAGAATAAAGAGTGGAATGCAGATTTTAATTTTTACAAAAGCTAAAAATAATCTAAGCCTAGATAATTAAAGTTCAATAATTACGGAGTAACTGAGATTTTACTCAAACAACGAATTACAAAAATCTCCCTTTTCTTATAATGTCTTCTTTAAAAGTTCTCTTTTAGACAAAAGTTTAGTTATTTAAGGTTACGAGGCGGAAAAATTGTGTTTGAATTTTTCTATATTATTTACCAAATATTTTACTTAAGCAGACGAACTTAAAACATCACAAGAAATAATTTATGAAGAGATTTTTTAAGTTAAAGCTTTTAGAGGAAAATTGACAAATTAAACTAAAAAAGATGATAGACTTATAGCACAAGTGACAAGTTTTTTATTGAAATAAATTGAACATTTTTAAACTCATAAAGAAGCAGTTTAAAAACTCTTATAATCACGGAAACATTTACCTAACAATGTAGCCAAAAGGTGAGGAGCCAAAGACCTGAACCAAAACTTTGCTTGACTTTTAATTATACAAATTTACTTTTGAAAAAAAAACTTAATTATACCAATTTCGACCGAATCAGAAGAGTTCATTTAAGGGAAAAATCTAAACTTTCAGACAGTTTAGAACTACATTGAACAGATAAGCTTAAATTATTTAGAACAAAAATGTTTTGAAAGAGCTTAAGTCTTACATCCAGAATTTCTTGTATTCCTTTATATTCATTATTAAAGTTGTCCTCACAAATTTTTTCAAACCAACATGCAGAGTTTCACAACATAATTACATTTATTTCAAATTTGCACAAATTATTTTCATCTGAGAGCAAATTTTCAAAAACCTCAAAAAATTTTATTTTCAGAGAAAGTGTTAAGTACAAGAGCTTCTTTAGCCACATTCCTTAATCTTAAAAATAAACACAAAATCGAAAATTCATAACCAAAACAGTTTTATTTTTACTAAATATAAATACATACACCAGTTAGATTTTTAAATTTGTCTTACTATATTTTAAGAAAAATTGTTCTAACGCAAGATTTCTATAACCAAAATACATTTATTGAACATTGTATATATACATAGTACAATTTCTTTCAATTACAGTAAAAAGTTTCTAACACTAGTGTATTACAATTATACATTATAAACATTTGCCACTAATTTGTTTCGCGAAAAAATTCAGAAAACAAAATCATGATCTACACTTTCTTCATTATAACATTTCAACTTTAAGAAACAAAAATCAGGTGATTAATAAATATTTTAAGTTTTAAGCCATCTGATAGTTAAACTTAATTAACTTTATCTACCTTGTTAAACAGTTTGTCTCGTTTAATGCAGAGCTCCGTTGCATTTAATAAAAATTAAAGCTCCAGAATCTCTTAAAATATTGTAGTGGGCAAGGACAGTTAACTTTCATAGAATAAACTTACGCTTATTTTAAGTTTCAATTATAGTTTACATTTTATTTGTTTAAGTACTTAAAATTTTGAAATAACTTGTCGAGTTAAAGCTGAACTTAGCATTTTGAAAAGGGGATTTCTTCATTGGATCCAAAGTGAAGGTGATCCCCTTTTCAAAACGATCGATTCAGTTTTTAAGCCTTTAAGTAGTAATATATTTTAAGTCCAAATAAAACTTGGCCCGTCTACATTTGTCAATTTAAAAATGCTTACAGTCAATCATTTTTATGCGTATCTTTGTTATTAAATCAAATATTCGGCAATCTAAGCTTGCACTCGATATCAGATCTAGGCTGATTAGAATGTTAAACTTCAAAATTAAGTAAACTGTCATAAATTTAGAACATTTGTCAGATTTTAATAGCTAATTCTTTCAACTCTGGCATTTTTATTCAATAATCTCTTTTAAATATTATATGCTTAACTGATTTGGATTAATTTTGTAGTAGCAAATAATTAACCGGAATAGTACAGCTCTATATTAAAGTTTGCTTTCTATTTATAGTTTAAGAATTAATGACAGGATTTTTGCACTAATAATTTTATTTCATATGTATACTTTTAGTGGCAAATGAGCCCTACTAATGACAGAGTTCAAAATGAAAATACAATATATCTTTCCTAATATAGCATTTTTGCAACGACATACATAAACATTACACACTTGATACATTCATTAATTTTTATATTTATGAAAAAATATAAAAATTAATGAATATTTCCAAGTATTCATGTTTGATAGTATTAATTTCATTTTACACTATACGCAGAGATTACACATTTGATATTAAATACGGATTATATACATGATATCTAAAAAACGACAGAAAACGCCACTAATATACAGTTTAGGTTGATGTCAATTTAACTGATATTTAGGAAAAACTAACGTTTAGGATTTCAGTAATTCCGCTAGAGTTGGGCATTCAACTAAAATAGTACAACTAAAATGTACAAGTTAATGCAAGTTATAAAATTTTGCTTTTGCTATAAAATTTAGGGTTCGAAAAGCTAATACTAAAAATATGCTGGTCCAAAAATATAAATTTGACACAAAGGAATATAATTTATTAAAGTAGACATATTTCATAGTTAATTTAAAAACTTAGAATTTAATGAAAACTATTAAATGCTATTTCTAATTTAACTCCTTTTGGTAGGTAATATTTTTTTTATTATTAGACTTAAATAAAAGTACGAGTTAATTGTTCATTTCCACTGAAACTTTGCAAAAATTTTAAGATTTACGAAAATTTTATTATCACTTTAATACAGACTTTTAGAAATTGAGAAAGTATGATAGCTTTTGCTAGTTAAACATTCGGCATAAAACTAATATTTGTTTAGCGGTATCTGTAATTTTTTAAAAACCAATTAGCGTCAAACTTAAATTAGTATCATTCCAAATAAACGCAATGTGAAACTTTTTAAACGAAACATTAATGGATATCAATTACTATTGGCGATCTCACTCTTATATTATAACCGTCGTTGACCTAATTCTTGGGTTTAGGACTACTAATGTTCAACTCCATAACCTTATAATTTTGCACCCAATCCAGAAGAAAAAGAAACTCCTGAATCAAGTATTGGGAAAAATTTGCCTCCGTGAACTACTCTTTGATGAAACCAACCAGCATTTGCATTAAAAAGGAGAGGAAGACCACGAGAACAGCCCACGGTCAGTGTCACGGCAAGAGGAACTAACCTATGATCAGTCTACCACTGAGGATAGTTCACGTGCGGAATCCGAAAGCGAAATTCGTATCGATCAGCTGTGGCTGAGATTCGAACCCGCAGCACTTCAATGGAAAGCGAACGCTCTATCCCCTCAGCCATCACGGCTAATCTTCCGCAAGTTGGAAAAATTTCAGCAGTCCAAGTTAATCAGAGATTTCTAAGCACAATGAACTTTCTAGTTCTAAATTTTAAGTCATTTTAAATCTATAGGAGTTTCAGGGATCAAATCTTACGATCAAAGAACCTTATTCACAGCCATTCCAGCTGTTTAAAAATTATTGCAAATATTCTATTGCGAGCATATAGTACCTAATTTAACAAAGAGGAACTTTTATATGTTAGTCAACAGTAAGAACTGGGCTTCTTCGACTTACGAACATATTACCAATGTCTATGTCCAGGTCCACCTAGTTTGTAAGACTTGAACACATCAGGCACACAGATTTACACAACAGACAGGGTAGAATTTAAGTGATCGAAAATTAAACAGTCAAAAAGTGCCGAGCATCTTTAAAAAAAAAAAAAAAAAATGAGTTTACTTCAAATATTTGTGTTTATAATTTAGACTAAATTATTTTCCTTAAAGCGAACCAGAATCTTCAAGGGTTTGTACCGAGATTTTGTGAAAGGTCCTGTTTTTGTAAAAATGTGAAAAAACTACTCATACTTTGTGAATATAAAATAAGCTTTAAGTCAGTCTTTCAACCAGGATCCTGCTTTTGTGAATGTGTGCAAATAGGTGGTACTGTAATTGCAAAAACTGCCGAAAGCATTTTCAGGAAGTTTTTAAATTGTAAATAGATACACGATTATGATCAACAATTGTTGCTACTAAATTAGAGACCTACAAATATTTGGTATTTAGACAATACTGCTCAACGCAGAATATTCATTTCGAACGAATAATGAAAACAAAAATCACTCACATTAATATTTTCAATTGACATATTTTAAATAACACAACCTAGTTATGTATCACTTTTAATGTGTTACGCATTAAGTAAACTTAAATTCTTAAATTTATAAAATTTTATTCAAAAAATTGCCTGAAATTTTTATTTACATAATATTTAATTAATTTGATGAATAAATATAAATTGATCAATTATTTATTTACAAAAAGATATCTTTTAATAAGAATGTGATCACGATGTTTGTAACAGTAGAAATATTTTCTTAGAATACTGTATTTGGAATTTAAACTAAAAAGGGAAACTTAGTTCGTTTCGAACGGTCTTTGTTTTTTCGGGAATAACTTACTCAATTAACAAAACAATAACGAAGAAACGAATTTGTGAAGGGTTCGTTAACGGACCAAAATTTTCTTCTAAACACATCCCTGATCTTTAAATCCAGCTCATAAGCAGAGATGACGATATCGTTTGCATTGGTTCGTTCTTAGATCTTTAATTATAAATTCATTTAAAAATATATCCTACAAATTATAAACGCCTACGAATGTATTGCACATAGCAAAAAAACTACCCGTTTTGCTTTCCATATAATTGCTTGTTTATCAGTGTGATTTCATAAAAGCAGATCTCTTTTATTCTACTTTAAATTGCTTATTATGCTAATTAAATTATTAAGTCTCTTAAATATTTTGCTTCCGTAGAACCATTTAGAAGTCATTAACATTTTGTCTTATTAGGAATCTACACCTTTTTTTCCGCTTAGGGAAGGACACTAATTTTTTTTTAAATTTAGGAACCTGTAAAAGTACGATTAATATTAATTCTTTGATTACTAATTATGTTGTAATTTCTAATTAATTGCATCATCGAATACTGCAAAACCTGGCGTGTACACTGTCTTCGTAAACTACTATGTGATATTGTGAATAATTGCTTGTGTTTGTAGATTTTCTTTACATTTTGTTTTGACTATCGCTTAAAATTGTTAAGTTTTTAACAGTTAAATTTTTTAAAGTTGATGGGACTAAAAGATAAAAATTTATTCGTAGAACAAAGTTTTATCTTTTAACTTTATTTCCAGCGTAAAACTAACTTAAGAAACATCTTGAAATATTTTTAGTATTTATTTATAATAAACTTCTCGCATCTCAAAAATGAAGTCTGAAAGTACCGAAGAACGGTACAAAGTACAACACGGATCTTTCACAATAAAGTATTGAATTATTTCGTAAGATTTTAAGTATTTGTTTCTTTGTAGAAAATGATTTGTTTCATTAAAAATTTACTGTCTCGAAAAAAGTTTAGATTTTGCAACTTTAAACTGTTAAGTATTTGAAATAATTCATGCTAATGTATTCGTTCAAATAAACAGACTGCTCTACATACTTTTAGTAAGCCTGACGTATTGCAATTGTTAAAATTTATACGAAAGTGATTATTAAATCTCAAAATTTCTAGAAAACTAACTAAATACGGCTCTTATTCTGAAAAATCTAATTCATTTATATCTGCATGATAATGTTCTAAACAAATCTAAAGATCTTATTTCACTACTGAAGCAGCAAGTTAGTGTTAGGGTAATGTTAAAGTAAGTTAAGGGATTAGTATATTAGGAGTTATTTGTTACTGCAGCAGCAAAAATAAGACATTTAACTTTCTAAAATTATAAAAATTTGTCAAGCTTAAAATTTAAATTTCATTAATCTTTAAAAATATAAAATAGCATTTAAGTACTTTAATAAAAAAATTGCACGAAATTTGTAAAAATTTAACTTGGACATTTTCTGCTTTTAAAGAGCAATTTCTAAAATTGTTTTAAATTAAGCATCCCGATTAATCTAAAAGCTATTTATATTTTTATTTAAATTTTATGTTTGACGTAAAGTTTATAAAGTATATTAATTTTAATATATATACATATAGCCATTTTAATTGCAAGTTACAGTATGTAGAACAGTAAACGTGTTTAATTATTTAATTAACTCTCTCCTATTTTGTCTGTCTAATATTTAGCTTTAAATCTTGTTTCGTATAATACATTTTTTAAATCGCATATTAAAAGCAAAAGTCTACTAATTCTGCATTTATGAATGGAATTTTTTCAATTTTATTTCATTCAATCATTAAAACTTATAAATAATAACTATGTACATTACAATGTGTATATATCCTAGTCTTGTCTAAGTATTTAATTTCAATCTGTAGATAATTCTGAGCTATGAATTAGTAAAACATGTAAAGAGTATTTTGAAATGATTTTATTCTTCACAAGTTCAGTGTATTAATTCTTTGTGCGGGAAAACTAGCATCCGTTTGGTACGACGGTTCGTTTGACTCCGTAGGGGTCTGTTTAGAAGAAATTTGTGTCCGTTAACGGACCCTTCACAAAATAATTTATCTTTTAATCGGACCCTTCACAAGAGACACTAGATAGAAATTTGCGTATTATTGTAAATGGGCGGGAAAAATTGACCGATACTAAGAGTTCAGCTATTATAGTTATTTTCAAATCTACTGGCAATCGACGTATATTGCTCGAATATTTTGTTAATCATGTTTTTCTGCTTTAATTCTTAGGCTGAGTTTGATTTCATTTCATTTATATTATGTACCTTAACCTCTTCGAAGTCAATGTATATAAATTCCAAATGTTAATCCTAAGAAAATATTTCTATTTCTACAAACATCGTGTGTACATTCTTATTGTTATTAAATGATATTTTTTTTGTAAATAATTGAGCAATATATTATTCATAAATTTTGATAAGTTAATTTTTATTTACATAATATTTTATGTCAATATTTATGAATTGTTTAAGTTTGCTTAATGTGTAACTCATTAGAAGTGATACATAACTAAGTCGTTTTCTTTAAAATATGTCAATTGAAATTATGAAAAATGTGAGTGATTTTGTTTCCACTATTTGTCCGAAATGAATATTCTATGTTGTGCAGTATAGGCTAAATACCAAATATTTGTATGTTGCATCTCTAACTTAGTAACAGCAATAGCTGTTTATTTTAGAACATTAAATTTTTTTTTCTTTATAATTTTACACTGTTGAGCATAATCTTGTATCCATTTACAATTCAAAAACTCCTTGAAAATTTTTTGCAATAACAGAACCCTATTTGCACAAATTCACAAAACAGGACCCTGGTTGAAAGAATGTGACTTAACGCTTATTTTATATTCACAAATTACGAGCAATTTTTTCTAAACCGGACCTTTCCCAAAATGTCTGGACAGACCCCTGCTCCGTATGTTGTACTACATTTACCACAAAGCAGTACACCAAATTGATGAAGGGAAAACCAAACAAACGTGGAAACTTTTGCACATGTAGTTTTTAATTTTTTAGCTTGAAGGCCAAAAGTTGCGCAAAAAAGATTGAACTAGCGCAAAACACATAAATAAATTATGTAATTAAAGTTGAATTTGAAAGTTTTGTATTTAATTCACATTTCTTCAAAATAAAAAGTTGAATTGTACCAGCTATTTATAAACTATATATAAATTTCGTAATTTTAAAATGCTTAGATAATTCTTTAGTCCAAGTTATTGTGCTAAATTATAGTTGTTCTCTATTTTAATGTTTTCTGTAATTAAAGTATTCGACACAAATATACTACGCAGCTAGGCAGTTCTCGAAACTGCTAACGTTGTTTTTGATCATTTCTCACTTGTTAATTTTTAAATTTCCATGCTTTCAGTTTCATTTCTTATACTTTAAAATAGGGACAACCTAAAGTAAGACTTAAAATTAATCACTACTTGCCCCAAATTTCTATTTAAACTTCAGAAAAACGAGATCACTGAGAAAAAAAACTTAATAGTTTTCGCTAATATAGGCCGAAATTACTAGGCCCAAAGGAAAAAAATATAATTAGTTCGAATCTAAATATTTTTACATCGGAACGCACCTTAAACATTCTAAAGAATTTGGTTCATAAATTATTCAAATAATGTTTGATAAGAGAATGGGGCCCAGGTATAAGTATTTTTTAAAAAAGGGGCGGTATTTGTTATAAATAGAAAGTGGTGCAATTAAATTAAACAACGTGAATATTCTACTGTTGAGGATACTGTGTGCCTGAAGATGAAACAGATAACTGATTTCTTAAGATTGTCAATTAACAGAAACGTCCATAAAACCATGTTCATAATTTTGATAAATTTGAAAAGTAGATATAAAAAATACTTATATAGATAATTTTTCTGTAAGTTATATTATTGGAAAAGCTGCTAAAATATTAAAGCCAAAGTGAAATTTCTTAACTGAATATTTTTTTTTTAACTTGAGTTTTTAAAAGTTAATTTAGATTTCAAAAAGAATAGAAATTAATGTCTGACATATCAGAAATTGACATCTTACAACAATCAAATTTGTGAAAAACATGGAAGATATAAGAAAAGCAGTCAATAAGAACATGGAAAACCTGATTGGAGCAGTTTCAATTGAGACATCTGGTGTAGCAGAATAACTCTAGTGGGCGATGAAGGAACATTCAATCAGTGATCGCAGCAATTCTGAAAACAAAAATATTGTTCACTTAATTTATGTAAGGAAAAAAAGTTAATTTAAGTGTAATACACAAGAATTTTCATGTATTGCAACACCAACAATGATGGCAACTATTTTACAGATAAAATGGTGCAGTGAAATACGGTGTTGCATTACACCAAAAACGTTCTTATACACTACTTTGTGTAAAGTATTTATTATTCAGTAACACTAAAAAGTAACTTCCAGAAAAGATGTAGCTGCCACCTTCATTTACGACCACTTTTGGGAGGAACGGAATTTTCCAGAGATTGTGTCGAATAAAACCTTTAGGGGAGGCCATTAAAACCTCTCCCACAGATCCGGGCAAACCTTTTGCAACAAATGCCAAAAATGTTAAATAGGGACACAAAAAAATTTTTTAACAAAAAATATTAACAAAAAACTGTCACATTTAAACTTTGTGTAATGTAACATTTTTATTTAAATCTTAATTTAATAAAAAAAGAGAAAATTGTTACCTTACACAAAGCGTAAATGTGACAAAAACAAATGATTAGATTAAAATGTATTCAAAATATTTGAGTGACGCTCTCATTTAGAGCACTTTTTGACGATCTCTGAAGAAGATGTACAACCTACAGTCAGAGTGTAGACTACAGAGTTGTTTCATTCACTTCTAGAGTTGAAAGTTCAATTAGAAAAAATTTTTTTAGAAAAAACTAAGTATCTCACACAAACCAAACCTTCTCATATTTTAAAGCTAACCAATTCTTATGATATAATATTAAATGAAAGCTTAAAGAAAAAAAAACTATTTAAAATAGTTCCATTCTTCATAATTGAAAAATTTGTTTTTGCACATAATTATATCAATAGAGATCATTTTTAGTGATGATAAATTTTACCCATCTATTGTTTTCGTGACGCCAAAACAAGTGACCTTTCTGCCTCATGAGATGACACTGACTAAAATTAATTTGAGAAAAATTGTGTACCTTCAATAACATTTTGAAGTCAATGGCGGTAACCCCTAAGAACGCGCATCACTGTGGTCTGTGCGGGCTGGATGCGGAATTCGTATCAACCAGCCATCGCTGGGATTCGAATCCAGTTCACCTCATTCAAAGGCAAACGCTCTTTCCTCTGAGCCACCATGACTAAAATTAAATTTAAAATATTTTTATCCCATTGTTTAGAAGATTTCATACGAGCGTTATAAGACAGGATGAAAATACTGGTTTTTATCGTGCAAAACTTGTCAAAAACTAAATTTTGTAAGTATTACAAAGAGATTTTTGCTAACAGTTTTATTAAATTTTATGCAGCTTAAATGATTTTTAAAGCTTATTTAAAAAGAAAAATCAAAACAATTTGTTTCATCTACAGCTACATACTTAACCGCACGTCAAGCATTAAATTTGTCATCATTTTGTCAATATTTAATGTTTGTAACATATCATAAAATACATAAATGCTCGTCAAAATATTTTAATATCACATTGCGATATATAAAAATAAAACATATACATACAGTCATACATACAAAACTTAAATTAGTTTCCAAGTGTTGAATCACATTTTAAATTTCACACATTTAATTATTTGTCAAAAACATTTCAGAAATTTAAATATTTGCAGGATCGGTAATCTGCAAAGTTTGAACTGAATATAACGTTAGAGATTCATTAAGTCAAACGTTTTAAATATTTTGTTTTTACAATTCATTGTTTTCCGAACACTATAAACTATTAAAATAGTCAATCTGTACAACAACATCAAGTTTTATAAGTAAAGTTAAGAAAAATATGAGCTTATTTCACTAAGTCAGAAATTCTAATAATTTATGCCTAATTGAAGAAAACCTGAACTCTGACTGGCAGTTCTTGAAAATGGGACAAATTTAAATTAATGCTTAGTCATTTGACAAAAATATTTTAGACACAAAAGTGACACAGCATTAATGATAGACAATAATTAATCAGATAATGCAACTGAATTGATTGGAATTTAAATTCATAAATGTTTATAGGCTAGGTAAAGAGAATTTTGAAAATTAAAAAATTCACCTCAATTGTACCTCCTTTATTGTCTCAAATAAATTTAAATTTATTACGAATAAAAATAGAGATTACCTCCTACATTAAATCAAAGTGAAACTTGATAAATCGATAATTTTTAGTTTCTTTTTCTGATATTTCAACACTTCGAGCATTAGGAACTACAATATGCACACACTTTAAAAACTAATTTTGAAAAAAAAAAAATTTCAAATTTACGTTTTTCAAGCAGACTGAAGAAAAAAAGGTCATGTTTGATCAAAAAAAAAAAAGAAAAAAATATTATATTTTTAAAAACCACGTTTTTGTAGTGGAGAATAACAAGTAAAAAATAAAAATTTGAAAAACGAAAAACGTGGGGAGCATGAAATACATAATAGTAACAGTATGTGTGCTCATGAGCATATGTGTATGTATATCTGTAATTTTATCTGAATGTGGATGTGCATGTGTATGTGTATGAGTAAGAAAATGTGTATATGTACTGTTATATATTTCATGCTCAGTTTCAAATTTTTAATTGTTATTCTCCACTGCAAAAATGTGGTTTTTAAAAATACTATTTTTTATTTTTATTTTTTTTGTACTCACTTCCAAAATCTCAATTTTTTCACTTACTGTACACAAAACTTTTCGACTGACATGTGACACTAATTTTAAATAATCGAATCGACAACAAAAGACAATCGCGAAAAATTTATTTTTCTTTAATTTTATTTTACTTTGTCTTCTTTCTCTTCATTTAAATGCATTGTCATCTAATTCTGAACTATGTGCCAAATTTGAAGTTCGTAGCTAGTCTGGAAGTTAGTTTAAAATCGATTACAAAATTCCACCCGAACAGACATACACGAAGGCAAGTTAATATAAACGTGGTAATAAAAATAGAGGTATTTGAGGTCTCTTAATTAGTCGTAAATTGACAGAATCTTTGGAAATTCTCTAGCACAAATCTAATATTTGAGCAGAATAGTTAGTCAATCTAAATATACATCTTTTCGACTAAGTTCCCTTTTGATTTCTATTTGACGGTCAGAAAAATATTCACTTTGTTCTGTTATAAAGAGTCAAAAATCTAATTAGAAAATTGATTTCGATAAAATTTGGACGTACATTTTTGTTCAGTAGCCAGAAAATTTTAAACTCTCATTACTGTGCACGGAGTTTCATTAGAGATTTGATAGTTCTAGCTAGTCGGAAAGTGATTAAGATTCAAACCTCACTTACAATAAAAAAGTTAAAATGTTTAAAACTCAGTATTAAGATATTAAGTTTTATAAGACCTAGTCTTTAAGTCATAGTACGATAATTGAGAATTTTTTATAAAAGTATTTTTAGAGAATAGACTAGCACTTAACTCTAAAACGTCAAATAACTAAGAAAATTCCCTCAGTTTAATAATTTCTATCTTTAACTTAAAAGGTATGCATATGAGTATTTAAATCTTAGTTTTAAAATTAAACTATACATTTATCTGTTTACTTTAAAATAGTATGCATCTATGATTAATCAGTTTTGCACAATTTCAGATTTTCAAAAATAATTTGGAAGTTTTGGAAATTCTGTTTGAAAGAAAAAATTTCAAAATATGTCCCCAAATGTTCGAAATAACTTATGATTTTTAAGTATTTGATGAATGAGTTTTTAAGTTCAATTTATGCAATTAAATCCAATTTAATTACCTTACTTTTCTAAAACTAAGGAGACTATCTTAAAATTTACGATATAATACAGTGGCATTGTATTTTGCGTATCAGGAAAGATTTTACAAGAGATTAAGATTTTAAAAATTGTAATTTAGCTTTAAATATTTGGTACACTGTATTCTGTACACTGTACTAAAGGTGTTAAAAATAAACCGAGACCTCGAAGATGATTTTAAAAAAAAGGAAATCAAACAAAGAAAAAAATAAATCATTTTTACTCTAATCATTGAAACACTTTCTTATTTTAATGTTTTCTTTAAGTCCAACAATTTAGCGTAAACTAAAATACTCTTACATTTTCTTTAAATTTCGACACATTATAAAGTTAAGCATTTGAATACTGAAGATTTTCAAACAACAAACAACAAATCTAATTTTACAAACTGGCAAAAATAGTTTAAGAATATTACACTGGTAAGAATTAAAACAATATAAGTTAAGGAGAAAAAATGCTTATCTTCATGCACTCTCACAGCTCCAGCAAACGTTTCCCTTATTATTGTAGTCGCATCTCCAGTTAAATTCTAATTTCCACAGAAATCATTACCATGTAACCTGAAACAAATAATATTATTAAGAAATAGCGTCGTTACTTTAAAAAAAATAAAATTACAGATACTTAAATCAAAAGGATAATATAAATAAAATTGCATCAAAAAGTTGTTAAATATCTTGAACGCCGTGCTTCAAGATGTTATTAAAGTTGACTATTAATTCCTGTATTTTCTTTAAAGAAATACCTGCATTCTCTTATAAATTTTTGCTAAAAAAGATAACTTCAGTTTTAAACGTTCGTATGTGTTGAGTACGGAACCAAATGTTGCTGGTCAAACACTCCTTAAAAATTAGATTTAGAAAACTTATTTTCTAACTACAGTTACAGCAGGAGCGAGAAAGCAAAGTTGTTTTTTATAAAGTAAGTGAATTTGTTTCCATTAAGTAAAACGTAATGAGAAAGTAAATACAAAGTAGTATTGTAAAACAGTATTTTATTAAGAATTACAAAATATTAATTAGGATAAAAGGATAAATTTAAAACAAAATAGCTTTTAAAAATTAGGTAAAAAGTAGAAGTCAAAAATTAGTTTTTTAATAGTTTTCCAAAAAATTGTTTTTCTAATAAATAGTTCAATCACTCTATAAAAAAAAAAGACAAGAGCATGAAAATAAGTTTGATTTTTGTATTATGAATTTTTGCAATTTTTTTTTTTAGGTATAAATTGCGGAATGTTATTAATATTTAACAAATTTTAAACTTTTAACAAGCATTTTTATACATCGATATCATATTTTAAATGCTTTTTCCAAAATCTAAAATAAAATACAGCTCCTTTCTTTTAATTAAATTCTGAATGCGATGTACATATTAGGACTATAAGGATAATATTAAGATTAATTATTTAGGGTGCAGTAAAAAAAATGAGGTCCATTTACTTTATGAAAATAAAGTCAAAATAGCTTGAAAATAACAATAAGTATAACACTTTATTGAAGATTTAACTGCTTATTTTATAGTCTTTGAACACGTAAAAAAAGTAAACTGAAATCCATTAAACTTTAAAACCAGTTTATAAATATATTCCAGTAAAAACTTTGAAAACTTGACCTGATAATTTAAAAAGAATATACTAGATGTAAGAAGTAACGATAGTAAACTTACCTTTTAGGATTGAACTTAGAAAACTTTCAGGGCCCACAAACTTCAATACGAAGGCATATTATTCAATTGCGTTAGCAATACTCGTGGGCAAAGAAAAATGAATCGATGAGCTTTTATATACGTTTTTTAAAAAAAATGTGCGTGAAATCACTTCCGGTCACTTGTGTTTGTTTAATTAGAGAAATTTTATATGTTTGGAACCGGGTCCTCCCATGCCGAGCGGTATCGCCAGCCAAACGGTCTTTTAAACGTGGAGGTGGCGGGTTCGAATCCCGCCGTAACACTGGATGTATTCTTTATGATGTCCTACTCTGTCCTTCTACTTGACAAACGTTTATAAGCCTTAATTAAGCACACAAGCCTGCAAATGTTTATTGTATCAATAAACAATATGCTTAGAACCTCGTCCTTGTGCTAGAAGTATTGTCCTTCTGATAACGCTTGCCCAGCAATGGACTGATCGTAAAGACGTGGCTCCCAGCAGAACACCGAAATCAAGCATTACTGACTGCGGTCAGTAAGCGGGTGGGTGACCACTTTGATCATCGTCCGTAGGGACCGAGGATGCGCGGTATCGGTCCACGTTAAACTGTCCCACCGTAAAGTGCTCGGCTTTGCGCGCACGTCGTTCGGCTACCAAAGAAGGGGAGCCATCCCCTCTGCAGAGGATCAAATTGCGAAGGCACGTCTTCAGATCATCCTCGGGGATGTTTCCCAGATCGTCGCCAATAGCTCATTGTGCAGCTCTAGTGTGACGTAAATCAAATACCTAACTACCTTCTGATAACGCTATGAACAATTCCGTCAAACGCTGTGAACGTTGCGGGCCGTAAGTTCGATATATCTTTGAACTGTACTTCCTTATTAAGTAATTTCTGATTACAAGAATTATCACTTTGTATCGAGCACATATGCACGTACGGTTGAATAAATAATTGGGGTCTTCATGGCAACAAAATAGTGTCAATCCGCTGAACACTTTGAAGTGTGAAGGCGTCGGATTCCTACTCCAACCCTAAATATATATGTCTTTTTTTTTAATCTGATGTCTATTCCCTTATCCCTTAATGCAAATAAATGAGTACACAGGCCTGTATTTATTTATTAATTGCTTTGTGCTGGCTTGTATGCTCTTCGGGCGGCCGGAATAGCTTGGATGGTATAGCGACGGACCCATGTTTGAGAGGTCATGAGTTCAATCCCCGCCATCGGAGACGGGTTGGAAGGAGGTTTTCAAAATGGTGACTAGTGCACGTTAAATCTATCCGGGTCACGTAGTCTACCGAATTCCTATAACAAATCAATACCTGTGGGTGTACTGGATCTTAGATTGATCATGCTCTCGTTCAGGTCAAAATTATAATCTGTGGATGGGTATGTAAATGTGTCTTCCCTGTCAAACAGGTAGTGACGTATGAATGTTGTCTCCCGATCATCCTCAGAGATGTTTCTTACACCGTCGCCAATACCCCATGATGCAGCTCTAGTGCGACGTAAATAAATGCACCTGTATGCTCTTCAGGAAGTACTGCTTATAAGATCTTGTCAATTTGTAGAGCAGATAGATCAAGTAAGAGAAAAACATCAGAAAGATGCATCCAGGATTGTTGCGGAATTCGAACCCGCTACGCCCACGCTGCAGAAGACTTTCCGGAATGGCGAGACTACTCAGAGATGAATAATGTGCATCAATATGCTTCGCTTCAATTGCCAGGGTGGCCGTGAATCAAAGAACTTGATCATTAACAGAAAAAAGTCACGGATTCTTTCTACGAGAGTTACTGAATAGCATCAGCGTTTTGAAAGCACGGAAATTTTAAATCGAGATAAGAAAGAAAAAAACAACAACAATGGTGGTCCAATGATAATTACTGAAGTTACCAGTTGAAAAGTTTATCATTTAGCAAGGGCTTTTAACTTTACATACAAAAAAGCTTTTAACTTTAGAACTAGAGAGGGTCTTATATTTTGCCGGGATGAAATCGGTAACAACTGCTTTTTACTACTAGTCGAAACTTCTTTCGGAAAAGGTAAGTATAGGTACTTTATTTACGTTGCACTGTGGCTGTACAATTGGGTTATTGGCTGGCCTCAACAAGAACTCAAAATTCTGGGAATTATAACAACTGTGCTTACTTAGGTTTGACAATTATGTTTAAATAAGTATTTTTTTTTTAAAATTAAATTACTTTCTTGCTTGAGTAGTAAATATTCAGAGTTTTCGTTGTGGGCGGGTAACAAATATTTAGAAAGCAGATTTTTTTTTTAATTAACAAATGATACAGTAATAATATCAAAATTTAATAATAATATTTTTCTTTGCTTCTCATTCAGATTTTGTCTCTGAAATTGTTTTTTCTTCTCAGTTGCTCTTTCAACTTTTTCTTCCTCGCTTTCTCTCTTTTTTGTTGATAATCTGCAAACTACTTAAGGGGGTTTTCTTCGATTTCTTTCGGATAATTTCATGATCTTCTTCTGCTATTCATTCTCCGGAAAAAAAACTAACGTATAATTTGAATAAATACGGCACTAAAAGTTCAAAAATACATATTTAACAAATTGGAAATATTTATTATTTATGTAATTTAAAATGCTTAATTTAAAAAAAAATAATTGAATTCAATTTTGCTTAATTTCAAACGCAGTATCTACAATCTTATGCTAATTTTATAATTATTTGAATATTAGATTTCTATGATTCTTCTATTCTATTCCTTTTTTTTTATTTAAGTAAAACGAGAAAAAAAATTCTGCCCCTAATATTATATTTATTTAAAAAAAATAATAAAAATTGCTATAAAATAACGCAAAGTTACGGGGATATTTAATTGTTAAAATTTTTTTTTTAAAAATATCAACAGAATTAACTTTAAATTTATTTTCTTAATATACATTATTTACAAATACATTTTACAGAAGAAGCAGCAATTTATCAATCTATAATGAGTTAATAATCAATACGTACTGCCACATGCTCAAATGAGGCTAATTTTGATTAATTAACCGGAATTAGCATAACTAAGTCAAAGAGTTGCTACAATTTATAAATTCTCCTACAAATTATCTATTTTTGTTTAATAGTTTGTTAAGATTACATTTGTGCTCAATTTAAAATGATGTTGTGGGAACAATGTCAATGCTTAAAAAAAATGTCACACCTGCTACAGGAACCCACCCACAATGGTGAATGACCTTAATTAAAATATTTAATAATTTTTGTTTCTGTATTAAAAACTATCTTAATAATAATATCTATTTTTGAATAAGAAATATCTAAACTCTCATGGTAAAAAATAAATTTTCTATGGTGATATAAATGTAACTTTCTATCGTAACGATAATTTTATCAATAGCAATTAAACTTTGGAAAGCATGGGGTAATGTAGGTTTAAAACTACTTTTATAATAAATGCAGCTACATTTTTGTACATAAATTTACCTTTTCTTTGTTGAAATTATATGCAGTATGATAGTATAACATTGGATAATATTTTGCTCTATTCTTACTTTCCATGAAGATTTCTTTTATGAAGATTTATTAAATAAATAGTAGATACTAGTTTACAAGATAAAGATGCATTCATTGCTTTTTTAATTATGCCTAGTGTTTATGAATTTGCAACCTGTTTTGTGTCGTTTAAGTATTTCAAAAGATGATTTTCTATTTAACGAATTTTCCGCATAACGAACTTATTATCGGGATTTAGCGACTTCGTTAAATGGAGGTCTACATCCTACTTACCACACAATAGATCATTATTCAAGTAATGTTTAATTTCGGAGGGGTGTTTTGTACCCCCGAACCCTCCACTGGCTTCACGTTTATTGTGTGGGTAGCACCAAAAGGAAATAATGGTTTAATTGTAACTTTATCTACATCAAATGACAACATATTGGAATGAAAAAGGGAGTCTATATGGAAGAAGACATCGATCGTTGTAATGGAAAGGGTTCGTACTAAAGAGAGAGATCAATGGATCGGCGCATGTGCAGAAGACCCTCCTCTGGAATGGAGAAGAAGAACAAGAAGAAGAAGTCACAGTCATGGGATGCAACGTAAGCAAAGATGTAAAAGTGGAAGACAACAATGGTAAGTACATTGTTTCAAAAAAAGGATTAATTTCTTAAGATTGAGAAAAATTGGCACGTAAAAAACCTTTTCATCCTCCTGCTATAATTGCGTAAATGAAATCCCCGCCAAACTACGAAATTTTCACTATTTCAGACTTGATAGAACAAAATTACGAAATTTTGCTACTGCCCAACTGTGACATTTTTAACTATTTCAAGCGTTCATCAAAAATTAAAAACAAATGTTGATGCGGCTGAAAAAAATGTAGTAATGTTAAGTTTTTTTGGAAGCATTTCTCCAAATATGGTAAACATTAAAAGATTATTTTCTATAATGAATGAAGATTATAAGATACAAGCGCAAAATACTGTAATGTTATGAAATATTCATAATAGCTTCCTTTTTATTAAAAAAAAATAATAATAACCTGGGGGGTGTTTTTTCGGAGGAAAAAGGAAACGAGCACTCAACTGTTCTTTGAATTGTTATTGAGTCGTCCTGTGGCAAACGTTCATTTTGCCAATGTTTAAATCGGGGCAGGAAAAAAAATGTGTTAAAAGAAATTCCAATAATTTACTATTAAAATTATTTTCTGTAAATAATGTGCTTAAATTGTCTTTCAAATCCAAATGTAATTAGCCAAGTGAATTAAAAAAAGATATGCTAATGCATGTCATAGTTCCATAAATAGCCACAGAGCTATACGATATGATTGATATTAATTATATAGAATGATATAAGGATGTTTATGACTGTGCGAGAGAAAATCACCAAATGTCTAACAGGACATCGTATTCCCCTGTTAACGATGTACAAATCGAAATTAAGTAAAATTAAAATATAAGATTGCAATAATTCTCCAGATTTGATTTCATTAATTGACTTCCCCGTTCAATTGAAATAAAATATAAACCAAATCACTTCATCTATAATTTAGTTTTTTTTATTATTTAATTTTCGGTTACTATAAAAACTCTTTAAATGTTTTTCATTAAACTCCTTGCATTTCTTTGCAATTTTAAATAATTATTTTGTTATTGCTTCTGTGAAATAAAAAAAAATTGAATTACCATTAGACTGAGTGATAGGTCGGATTCTCATTCTGTAAAATTCTTTGGTAATATCTCAAAATCCCTTAAAATATGTATAAAAGTTATCTGCAACCATAGTCGTCCAAGAAAAAACGCACTTTTTCTGAAGAAACTTTTTTCATCAAATTTGGATTTGTGCATAAAGAAGGTATACAAATTTTGAAAAGCAGACCTTTAAGAGTTCAACCTGTATAACGGTTCCAAAATTTTTTACTTTAATGTTATGTCACGATTCTCCTCATATCCTTTGAATGATTGGTTAAACTACAATAATTCTTTCACAAAAAAGAACTCGCTGCTAAGACAAATATGTAATTATTTATTAAATAGTTTTTATTCATTAATTTTATGATGAAAAAATAAGTTATAATAAGTTTTATATACTCAAAATTTTTAGAGTTTTTCAAACCTAAATTTGACTTTTCATGACATTTCATAAACAAAAAAAAGTGCTTAAAAATCAATTTAAAAAAATTACGATATAATGAAATTGAAATGAAACATTGTTGCCATCGCCGAATTGCAATACTTCATATGAGTAAACCTATAAATGTAAGTGATAATCATTTATAACTGTGAAATTAAGTAACGTTCATGTTTTTAAAATGTTTGTTAACAGAAAACTAATAGATAGTCATCGTTTTTTAATTCGATATTTTTCTTTTTCTTTAAATTATGTGTTTTAATTTTAGAATTTTATTCCAACCTACTTTATTTAGCACTGGACTATCTAGTAACAGAGTCATTAAAACGTTCTTATCTCATAATTGGGTATAATATAGCCTACGTCACAGGTTGTGTTGTTCCTACTAAATTTAACCCATGAACGGCATTTTCTGCGAGCCTAACTTCAAGCCACAAATAAACAAACGAAATGTTCGATCGTTTAAATAGCTGCTCGCCAGATTTTATTGCATTATAAAGAAAAGTTATTGAAACTAAATACAACTAAAACAAATAACAACAACTACTAATAACAATAACTAAATAAACAACAACTAAATTCCATTCGTTTAGCATTGCGTCATATGTTGTTCCTACTAAATCGAAGTAGTTGTGTTTTTTTCATATTATACCCAATTGTGCTACTGCTTTTAAATTTTAGAGGATTTCTTTTTCAGAACCTAGATCGCGGTCAACAGTTAAGAGATGGGGTCATTTTATTTTTTACTCTAACATTCATGTTAATTCGTGATCAGCTGTTATAATTTAGAGTTTCAGATAAAATGCTAATGAAATACGGATTAAAGCTCTGAAACAAAGATAGGGTTTTTTTTTTATATATATAAGTCGCTGCCGGCTGTAAATTTCGATAATGAATGTGATTCGAAAGGATGGAGTCTTTCTACATTAATTCGTAGCTAGAAATAGACTATCTTATTAAAACATTTCTCCCAGTACTTGATCCAGCAGTTCCCTTGTCTTCTGGATTAGGTTCAAAATGACAAGCCTACGCATTTCATCATTAACAGTCGTAAACCCAAAAGATTGGGTCGGCTGTTCAACGACGGTTAAGATAAAAGAAAAGCTCACATTTAACCATCTGTCCTGTCTCCAGTCTTCCAATAGATTGTTCTTCGGATGCGTCATTGTTACAAACTGGCTCTCTTCAGGGCCAGGATAGCCTGGTCGGTAGGGCACTGGCCCCATGTTCAAGAGCAGCTGTTCAACGACGGTTGCGTAAAAAAAAACAGCTTTCTCAAATTTCTAATTTCAGATACACAGCGAAATTAGCAGGTTTGCAATTAAACACGCAATTATATGCTCAATGCTGTTACTGTTATTTTTTCATTTTCCCTTAATTTATGATAACTAAATAAATTTAAGAGATCTAATTTAGGTTTTAGATATTAAGCCTTTACCTTTAGATGTTACCTTTTTTGTGGCCGATTTAGACTAAATCATCACGGTTGTAGTTTAAGGGGTACATTCGTCCCTAAAATGACATTTTGAGGATAACTAAGTTTTGACAAATCGATAAAAGGGGAAATCGGTTCGTTCCGAGAGTCATTACGCAGTGAAGATAGGCCACTCTGTTGAAAAACGGTTCCTGCCTGCCTTGAATTTCGTTTCTTTTCTTCTCAGAATCACTTTGCATGGACATAAACCACCCTTGAATCCTCATTTCGGGTTTTTACATTAAATGTTCCACTAAAACCATTCAAAGTTTATTTCTGTGTTATTTAAAGCAGGATAACAATAATTGGTTTAAACGACCGTGGTTTCGAAAATCGTTTTTTTTTTTTTTTGTTTATTTACAATATTTTTAAATGTAAATACAGAAGTATATGGGACAAACGAATACTTCAGTATATGGGAAGATTTCTGTTCGAAGAAATCTTAGAAGATATCTATTAGCAGATTTCTGCAGAAATTTTCTAACGCCTAAGTAATTTATTACACGTTCAACTATTTTTTTATTTTACAGATAACTGAAATAGAATTGCATTTATGACAGTTATGCACTGTGCTGTGACATTAGAAAATTTAACAAATATTATTTTATTTTATTTTATAACTGTCGTTGAACAGCCAACCCAATTTTGGGTTTACCACTTCAAATGTTCAACTCCGTAACCTTGTCATTTTGAACCCAATCCAGAAGACAAGGGAACTCCTGGATCAAGTATTGGAAGAATTTCCTTCGTGGAGGACTCTTTTGATGGAACCAAACCATATTTGCATTTTATAGAGAGGAAAACCACGAAAGCCTCCCACCGTTAGCCTGACGGCAAGGGGACTCTAACCCGACTACCTCTGAGGATATGTAACGTCAGCATTGTGGTTAACTACAAAATTTACGTCAAAACTGCGTGTGCCATCGCTGGGATTCGAAACCGGTTTACTTCATTGGATTCACTTCATCGCGGCTATATTAGGAGTTCCGCATTCTTGGTATTTTCGGACATTATAAAATAAGAATAATCATTTGTTACTAATTTATGCTCTTTCAAAAAAAAACAAATTCGTTCAAACGAATTTTGACTCCTTTCTGTCCAATTTTTAAAAGTTGCCGTCCTTTTATATCATATTTCAGTACACGTAAAAATAGAAATATTTCAACACAAAACGTAAAATAAAAGAGAATTTCTTGGAGGAAGGATATGAAACAGTCGGGGAGGGGGGGGGGGCGGCTCAGCTTCAATGAGCAGAGTCAGAACTAAACGGTAGTTGAAAAAAAATACAGGATAATTGAAAATGAATAGAGCGATTACAAACGGCTATAATTATTGAATGAAAGAAAATGTATCGATAAAATGTACACAGAATGTAGAAGGATCTTGTATACAATGTGTCACAGATTTTCTATATGACCTCCCTTGGTCACACGGACAACATCTAGGTTAGGGGTGTCAAACTCGCGGCCCGAGATGAACATTTTTGTGGCCCAGTCAATATATCCGAAGCAAAGTAAAGATAAAATAGAAATTTGAATTAGAAACGAAACTAGCATATAAAATTATAATATACTTTATTTATAAACCATACGGATCATTTTAAATTGTCCGCTCGAAAATGTAAAATTCTAATGGGCTGAAATGGAGTCCGTTTCACACTAAGCTATCAATTAGATAGCACATAATCAGGTTTATCCTATTATAGCGAGGTAAGTTGGTTATCTTGCCCCAAGGTTCTCAATCATATCTGGGATTTGAAAGAAAAAATATGTAAGTTTTTACAAACTATAAATCAAGATACAAGCTTGTTCCCCGATCAAATATGGTTGCAAGATTTATCTTTTATGGTTGATATAACCAAACACTTATTAAATTTATTGTTTCAAGGCAAGGATCAGATCATTACGAACATGTTTGACGTAATTAAAAAAACATTCAAATGTAAACTATTTCCTTGGAAAAGGTAACTGAAAAATGAAGATTTAACGCACTTCCCAACGTGCAACAAGAACAAATCTAGTTTAGATGATACTGCATCGTATCAAAAATACGCAGAAAAAAATTTCAATTCTTAGAACAAAATTTGAAACAAGGTTTAAAGATTTTAATTCTTTGGCAGACAATTTTTTTTTGTTTTCTTCGATTTTCTAAATATAGACTCAGTACCCAGTTATATGCAAATGGAAGTGATTGAGATTCAGTGCGACTCATATTTGAAGGCGAAATTCATTGAAGTGGGTGTGCCTAAATTTCAGGAATATTTACCGGAAAGGTTTGTAAATACTCGAAAATTCGCGTATGAAATTATTTCCAAGTTTGGAAGTACTTATCAGTGAGAGCAATTATTTTCTGTTATGAATGGAAATAAATCTCCTGTCCGAAACCGTATCAATAGCGCTCACGTTGGGTCAATTTTGAAAGTAGACTCGGCCAATAAAATTTCTCCCGAAATAGAAAAGATAATAGCAGAGAAGAGATGTCAAGTATCAGGACGTAAACAATATTTTAATTTTATATATGTTTATTACAATTCAAAATAAAAATATTTGTTTCTATGAACATTGATTTTTTTTTTTTGCCTACCTAAAGTTAAGCATTGCTTATTTGGCCCAAGTTAGCTCACGGTTTGACACCCCTGATCTAGGTAGTCATACATACTTCCGCTACTGTTCCCTTTGCCCCAACTTCCCGTTTCTTCAAACATCCTATGCCAGGGATGGCGAACCATTGGCACGCGTGCCATTTATGGCACGTGACACAATATTTTGGACCCCCCCCCCGATCGCAATTGTTATTGCACTATGAATTGTTATTACACAAATGTTATTACATTATGAAGCATAAGTAACAATTAAATTAAAAATCACAAAAACAAACAAAATAATAAACAACTATTAATAAAAGAATTAACAATAAATGCTAAAAAAAACAATTAATAACCATAAAAAGCAAGTTAACAATAAGTATCTAGCAAAACAAACTAACAGTCTTGCTTAAACTAACATCGTACAACCTAATATAAGTTATTTGTCATCCAATCTGCAGCAACAGAAGTTATCACACTGATGTTATTTTAAGTTGAATTACGCCTTTAACTGAGACATTGCAAAATGTATTACTTTTTCCAATGTAAATAGTTTTGAGTTGATAGTATCTATATTATATAAAACGCTAATACGTACTTATGTATCTATAAAACCGATGATATTTCTTTTCTCGCGTTGGCAACAGTTTTTATTTTTAATTGATAAGCTTCGGCGCGCAAGAGCACGTATTGAGCATCATATGGCTAATCTATATTATATAAAACGCTAATACGTTTTAATTGATAGGCTTCGGCGCGCAAGAGTACGTTGTGAGCATCATATGTCTAATCGGGTGAATTCTCACCGAATTATCAAAAAAATTCTCACAAAATTATCTTCATCGAAGCCGATGCTTTACATCCGGCGCTCAGTACTATTTCATATTGTTTTACAACACATGGTTTTAGCCCTCTGGTGGGAAAGACTTTAAAACAAAACTTACAACAGTTACTTTTCTCAACAACTGAAATTTAGAATAGTGTGATTAAGAAAAATATGTGAACTGTTTGCAATTTCAAATTAATACTGAAATGCACAGGTTTAGAATTTTCTACAGTGAAAGGTTTTCGGAACTTCAGTGTTCAAAAAAGTATACAAAAGCTAGACGTTAAGAACGTATCCAATGAGCGAGCAAAGCGAGCATCGGATTGCGAAGCAATCCGAAATAAACTGCGAAAGCAGTTCCGGTGGTTGGCGAGCGCCAACGAGCAGGGGGCGAAGCTTCCTAGTTTAGTATTATTATTTTCCCTATAATCACGAAGTCAAAATTACTTGACAGCACGTCTATGACATCATTAAACAGTTTTTTTAGAAAAAATGGCACGTTGGTGTATAAAGGTTCGCCACCCCTGTCCTATGCCATCTACAAATGTTGTTCCCATTTCGAGGTTTTTGATTGAAGGGCCTGATTGTCGCCTAGGGCCCATAATTTCTGAGGGGCCTAGAGCCGTGGCTGAATGACGAGACGCACTCTAAGATTCTATGAAAAAATCTTAATCATCAGGTGATACTCTCTATACAGCATTTATTGTTTTTACTCTCCTGTGTCAGTGGGTTGAATGAGACGATTGGATAAATGAGACGATGTATTACATAAATATAGAATTACATCAGGTGTTATATTATAATAATTGGATCAAGTTATTATCACGAACCGGTTTCAGTCGGTGTGAAGGCGATAAAGCTGTATAGTTCGGGGAGAGTGGGGTCAATTGTAACAGGGTACGATTGTAACAGAGCAAAAATTTCAGTTCTAGATTTGGTTCCTAGGTGGCGCACAAGGTGTATTTAATAATTCTACATGTACACTCCTGCTTGCAACCATTTTTATGTACTTTTGAAAGAGTTACGTCACGAAAGATATTTTTACGCTACGCAAGTAATTTTTTGGGGGTTAGAATATTATTTTAAGCAAATAAAAATTATTAACCGAATATGTAAGTGAACCCCTTAATTAACATTTCAAAAAAAAGATTAGTTTTGTTAATTAACTAGCATTTTTTAACAAATGAAGCTGAAATGGCGTCTTGGGGACGATTGTAACAATAAGTAAAGGGACGATTGTAACAGCTGAAAATAAATAGTCTTATGTTTACAAACCATTACTTAACTCTTTAAGAACCACCAATAGTTTCCTATATCATTTCTAATATGTTGCATGTGCATTATTTCATTTGTCACCTTTCACAGCATAAATTAAAAATTTTAAACCCTTAAAGTTAAAAGTTTAACCCTTTAACTCATTATTATCTTTACTCCTAAAATATCATTACTATTTTGATCAATAAAAAAATGCATCACAACTATGATAATATGTATAATTAAATATGTTTTAGTTGAATTTATGAACTGTTGCAATTGACCCCGTAAGTGGGGACAATTGTAACAAGTGCACGACTGTCAAAAATTGTTAATAACTAATATAATAACATTTAAAATCAGGTATTTATTTTTTTTCTAGTAGAGGATAATCTACTTTACTCGTCTGTCAATTAATACTAATAATATATTGAATTTCTTGCTAGTTAAAAATAGTTAAGTAAAAAATGTTATAATTGACCCCACTCTCCCCTATATACTGAGTAATTAAGATTTTACATGGAATCCTAGAGTGCGACAAAAATATGGGTGAATGTATATTGTGCATAATATGTAAAGGGAATTGGTTTTCTCCAGTAGCAACCCTGTTACATCATATACTATTTACGAGAAGATTTGAGCTAGACAAAAAAAGGCAAGAATTACCTAACCAAAATAAAAATAATTGTTGGGTGTGGTCCCTTCCTTTCTTTTAATGCGTAAAATTCGAAACCATCATTATTTCGAATACCTTTACATGTTTAACACAAAAAAAAACACACGGTTATTCATATTTCTAGGTTGTCATGGTAACTGTAGAAAATAAAATTTAAAATCAATCGATTTCATCTTACAATTTTCACTTTATAAGAAAATTTCAGAATAATTATCCCCCCCCCCCCCGAAACGAGTTTTCATTTCGATTCCAAACTCATTATTTATTCTATGTTTCTTCAAATGCCTTCGGTGTCATTTTTTTTTTTTTTTTTTTTTTTGCTGATTTTTTTTTAAAATTACAATAACAGAAATTTCAAAATGATTATCTTTTATTCTCCAATAAACCAGAATTTGGTATATTATTTCAAGGGTTCTACTGACTTTCAAAATATTTTATCACTTTTCCTTTCAGGATAATTCGAAGTTTTGTATTAGGTAAAAAAAATTTTATTTTGTATTAGGTAAGGAAAGTTTTGGTATAAGTAAACACCTTCTCAAGGTAAAAAAAAGTTATGCAGAAAGAAAAAGAAAGAAAAAACTTCGATGTCATGTAAACACAAGTGTAATTAGGAAAAAAAGAAGTAGAATTATTTAATGTGAAACCCCAAAAACAGTGCTGGATTACCTAAAAGGCCAGACTGGGCCATTGATTTTTGGAAAATAAATTTAAAAAAATTAAAAAAAACAATTATTTAAAAAAAATAATAAATTTCAAATATATATTAATAAAATACGATAAATTTTTTACATAATGTTAATTATATTTATTTATTACTTATTTTAGTTATTTATACGTATTATTATAGTTTATGTATTATAAGATTTATCAATGTTTTTTAAGTTCAAATGTGTTATTTTGATTTGCGCTCGAAAGAATTGACGGCAGTACTATAGCGAGCTGAGACTTGTTTAAACAAGAATTAAATGTTGACATTATTGAGACGTTTTAAATGAAAAAGAAGTTATTGAGTGCCTCAACTTGAAGTGTCTCATAATTTTTTTAGTGTTTTGCAATTATTTAGTGTCTGTAATTCTATTGGATCAATAAATAATTACAAGAATTATTTACTAAAAGGTAAGTGTTTGTTTATTGTTTTATATACTCTAGAAAAAACTCATACAACTGGTCACTTCCAATCAAATTTTATATATTGAAATACTTATAGCTTAATCTTTTTATGTCGTATGAAATTTAAAAAAATTTGAACTGTTTATTAAATAAGTAAAATTAAGTAATTAATCATTCTGAATTTCACGAAACTTTCTTGAACTATTTCAAGACAAACTTGAATCTGTTTTCCCAAATGTTGAACTCTTTATGATAACAAATTGTTCTACGGAGATCTCGTTCTCAAAAATGAAACGAATGAAGAGTGAACAAAATAGTGTCATGTTTCAAAAGCGATTAGACATACTAAGTTTGATGTTAATCGAATCAGAAGTTCTCCGCGAAATTAATTTTGATAACATTATACATGAGTATTGATCGCAAGAGCAGAAAAAAAAATCATTTTTGAATACCAATTTTATAGTATCGCTGATTTTCTAAAGTGTTAATAAATTTCAAATATTTTTCAAAATGATATTATTTTTTAATTCTAATTTAACAAAATAAAGTAAAATTTAATTTATTATTATTTATTTTTATTTTAAGTATGCTTTCTTAAATAAAAAATATACGGAAAATTTTTTTTAACCTAAGGCCCCCAAAAATTCGAATGGCCTAGGGCCCCACGTAAGCTTAATCCGGCACTGCCCAAAAATGAATTCGTTAATAAATCAAATACCGCTTATCGACCCTTAAAACCTCTGATAAGAATTTTAAAGATACAGGAATAAGCTACTTTAGTCATAATATTATTGACACATTAAACTAATAATTCACAGAAAAATCTCGTAAATGATATGATCCATTCAATCATGTTTATTAAAGATTTCAGAATGAAACATTTTTCCATTAAATGACATATTATGTTTGAGAGAGACTTTTGTCAAAATTTGCTTCAATACTCATCATATTAATGTATTTTTTCATCAATAACTATAAGAAGTGACAGAAGTAATATTTATTATCGAACATTTTTCCCATTCCAAACTTCTGACGAAGAATTATTACTTTTGAACTAAAATGATGGCCGATTTCAGCGAAAATTAATTTCTCGGTTACATTTATAAAGCAATTTCGTCTGATCTCTCTTCACTTCAATTATTTACCTTAAAACAAATTCGGAGATTTCTGTAGTTAAATTAGACTTATATCAGCTTTCACCTAAATTTTTTTCACTTGATTCTCCATTGAAAGAGGTTTCTTTAAATATATATATAATATATATATATATATATATATATATATATATATATATATATATATATATATATATATATATATATATATATATATATATATATATATATATATATATATATATATATATATATATATATATATATATATAATACAAAAAGTAAATACTTTTGTATTAATAAAAGAATTAAAACTCTTTCGTTTTCATAAAATGTCTTTGTTAAAGAATAAGCGTAGAGAGATTCTGTTTTGGGAATTCAAGGCTGAAAACATACCATTGAAATATAAATAGATTTATATTTCAAAGGAAGAGTTATTTTTAGAATCGTTCCCTTTTTCAACTCCATATAAGGAAGCAGAAATGATTTTCCTTAATGCGTAAGGATACAAGGAATGTACGAAGGTGCCTTTTTACCTCAAATCTGTGTTGGTATAAAACGTAAGAACGCATAGTTTTGCGTGTCCTTTTCATCCTGATGTGATCCAAATAAGCTGTGTCGGAATTGTCCGGAGTCTTGTCCACTCCCCCTCCTTTGCAGGAGTGGGGACGTGAACTGTGAGCAATACCAGCCTACATTTAAATAAACCTGTTTAGAACGTATGATGGCTTAAGACTGCAATTATTTCAAGCTAAATACAACACTGATAACAGGGTTGGAGCCCTGATATTACATATATATATATATATATATATATATATATATATATATATATATATATATATATATATATATATATATATATATATATATATATATATATATATATATATATATATTTATATATACTCCGTAGCCCTGTAATTTTGAACCCAAACCAGAAGGCAAGGGAACTCCTGGATCAAGTATTGAGTGAAAGTTGCCTTCGTGGAGGAATTTTTGATGGAACTAACCCGCATTTGCGTTACATGGAGAAGAAAGCCACTAAAACCTTCGTTTAAAAAAGGGCTGATGGGTATTTTGAGCGCAGAGGGTGGTTTTAAGACATTTATGCCTTTATTACCAATATCATAAACATATAAGACAGAACTTTTAAAAACATCTGTTGACTTTTAGCATCTTTTTTCATAAAAAAAACTAATTTAAAATAATATTAGACAAATGGAACGCGTCCTATAACGACCGAATTTATTTGGATTCAATTCTTTTGAAAAATATTCGTAAGATTCAAAGGTTATGTTCTTTTCTTAAACACGTATTTTCAGCTGTATCTAGAATTGAAAAAAAAATTTGTCGACCCAGTACACTTATTGCTTGGATGAGAAATAAATCCAAGCTTAAATATCATGTTTAGAAAACTTTTCTTTAAGGAAAGGGGGAAAAAAACACTTTTAAAGATGACGAATGTAGTGAAATGACTTTGTTACGGTGAAAACCCCATTCAAGTAAATTTTAGGTTGTAGCGGTAAAACCTAGTTTTTACCAAATTGGCTTGGTAAAAGTTAGAAGTACATTTTTCTGCCATGATTCTTTTTCGGCCTTTTACGAAGAATTAGTTGTTCGTCTTGTTTTCGACTTCCTTTTCGGACTTTTTTTACCAAGAATCAAGCTTCTTTGACAAGTTCCTGGTTATTCTAAGTTTTACCATTAAAGCCTGTAATTTTCCAGACTTTTACAACAACAACATATTCGGCCGTGGTGGCTCAGGGGATAGAGCGTTTCCCTTCCGATGAGGCGAACCGGGTTCGAAACCCAGCGATGACTGATGGTCATTTCGAATTGCACATCCGAGTTGCACCGATCGCAGTGTTGACGCAAAATATTCTTAGTGGTAAACAGATCATGGGTTAGAGTCCCCTTGCAATCAGGCTTACTGTGGAAGGCTCTTCGTGGTTTTCTTCTCCATGTAACGCAAATGCGGGTTAGTTCCATCAAAAAGTTCTCCACGTAGGCAATACTTGATCCAGGATTGCCTTCTGTGTTTATTTAAGGAGTTAAACATGAATAATTGTAGTGATTAAAAAATGAAATAAAATATTAACAATGTTTTGTAGGAGGCGATCGAATGTCAGAAGAGAAAGCGGCAGAGAAAATCCAGGCTTCCTTCCGGGGATACAAGACAAGAAAATCACTCAAAAACAACGGTCTACTGCCAGCCGTAAGCCATGCTCTCAATAATATTCTTTTTTTTTTCTCTCTTCATAGCTTTAAGTGTGCCTGTGTTCAGTGACGACAATAATACCTATCTGAAAGTTATACTTTTTTTCTGTCACTTTATATAGATGGTTAAAATTCGCAGTAACGGGTAACTATAGTTCGTTCACCAGGAATTGGCACTTGGCTCCGCCTTCATCACGTGGTATGCGACGATACTATTTCGCTATTTTTGGGATGCGAACTATCCTGAACAAGGTTGCTATTTGGCGATCGTATGACAAAAGTATTTATTTCGCCAACTTTATGTGCATATTTTTAATATTTCATAAATTTGATGATACTTCGCTCCTTTTTTATGATATTTCTCCCTATTGAGTGAATTGTTTGTCCTTTTTGAGACATTTTGCTGGGAAAACAGCAGTTTTCAAATTTAGAATATATTTAATTAGTTAGAGAAAAGAAAGGTATAATAGCAGATGATAAAGCGAATTAAGTGACTGAAAAAGAATTCACTGTTTGTGTTTGGCGCGCATTAAGGGTTGTCTCAATTTCAAGAGCGGAGATGTTTCTCTTTTTACACCCGCGCTGGAATGAACTCTGCGTCCGAGGAGGTGGAGCCAAGTGTCACCTCCTGGTGAACGAACTATACATCCGACTGATTTCTGAGCCTGAACTTGAAAGAAACGAGCCATCCAATATTATTAGACTTGTAGTGTTTTCAATATAAACGCGTTCCTTCAATTGAACTTTCCACGAAAACACCAACAAATGAATCCGCTATCATGCTACCCAAAATACATACCCTCCAACTTATGAGGATTTTGAAAATAATTCTTTCTAGTGGTAGCGAACCAAAGTAGAAATTTTTAAAGCAAATGGATCTCTCATAAAACTTTTATCAGAACTTAAGAATCTAGCCATATGGCCTGCACTTTTATAAGTAATAGTGGACAAGTTACGCTAAAATTAATTTTTTTTTAAATATTAAGACATTAATTTTGCTACCGTCTGAAAAAGATTTCTGAAACTACGGAAATTCCGTAGCACTTGGAGGGTATGCAAAATATAACAAACGGCGCTATTTTTTTTCACAGATAATGAGGGATAACACTCAAACTTTACACTTTATTTATGCTGTGATATTAATTTTGTTAATTTAGTTTTTAGGATCACGATCTGTTAGAATTTATGAATGACAGAAAACTCTTATGAATGGTAAAATAAGGCGTAAATTTAAACACAATAAAACTTCCTGGAATGTTAAGAATTCCATTCAATCAACCATCCTTTGGGGTCAATTCCCCGCCACGGAATTTTAGGAGGGAGCTCCAAACTGTGTTGGCATTCGAAAACAAGCTGAAAAGTTTAATCGGTTTAACATCTGATTGGAGATATTCTTTCTTTTGTTATAAATAAATGATTTTGTATAGAACTTAGATGTTTAAAAATAAAATTTATTATTGTATTATAAAATATTTTCCACCTCTTCAAAGTTGAATTATTTTTTTGAAAATATTTTTGACATTATTTTCTCATCAGCGTAAACGTTATTATTCATAATTATTTTTGACAAAAAATGTACATTTAAATTTCGTTAAAAAAAATTGATAAGAAAAATAAACAAAAGCCATTTTTACTTTAATGCAATACGCTTATACTCCTTAACTACTTAAGATACGCTTTTACTACTTAAGAAACGTAGCAAAATTAATAATTTGGAAATGTTTTTGCTTCTCATCGAAAATTGGCTATCAATTTGAAGGAAAAAAAACACGCACACAAAACTTTATAAGGAAATAAAGAGCAATAGTTTTGGTTTGAATCGATAAATAATTTTTAACGACTTTAAACAGGGAAAAAGATTCATGTTTGAAAATTAAAAGGCTTATTTGAAATATACTAGGTAAACATTTTAGTTGCAAAAAAATTTGAAACTAATGTTTTTCTCTCTTTCTCAGATAAATAGTTTATATGTTAACTAAATTATATTCATTCATGTGTGTTTTAATCATTTTGTCTTTGGGATTTTTAGGTGGAGAGTGGTGCAACATTGAAAGAGGAGAAAGTCGCCTCTACAATACAAAACTCTCACAAAAATGTCATTAAGAAGGAAGAGTCAAATGAAAACACCACTGATAAAAAAGTTCAGGAAGAAGAAGAAGTTGTAAGTGGGGCTATATACACATCCCAGTTTTTTTTTTTTTTTAAATTAATAATGAAGGATTTCTTTAAGAGGACGCTATGATGCCCTTCACTATAAATTCTGATCTACCAGCATTAGTAATTTAAAATTTGGAGTATAGAAAAAAGAGACTTCAGGAAAAACCATGAAGTTTGAAAAGTGGAAAATATCATACAAATCATGGTGGGCTTACTCAGAATTTCGCGTAAGTAATCCTGCCATCATTTACTTTCATTTTAATATTTTGAAGGAGGAAAAAGGAATTTTAGCAATTGAAATTTCATGGTTTACTGTGAATTTCTCTGAACTTCTATGCTTTAAATTTGAAATGTACCCACGGTATAGTCTCCTCTTAATAAGAATACCTTTCTCAATCTATAAATCAGCTTTGTTTGTATTTTAATAAATTGTTCAGAAAGCTACGACCCGTTAATTTATGTAACAAAATTAATCATTGTATAAAGTAAAATTTTAAATTTGCATAGCAAAACTGTTGTTAAAGGAAAAATAGAAGTAGGTAAATAAAAACACATTTGTTTTAGTAAGTTAAAAAGAAACATGTTTGGAAGCTGCTCTTAATATATGTGTTAAGAATCCTTATGAGAGAATATCCTTCTTATTCGCCAACTGTCATTAGGAATAAATATTTCATCTGTACGACTTAAATGCTTTCCAAGAACATTCTGGTTTTTAAAATCACTGCCCCCCCCACACACATCGTAAGACGCTGTAGATCACAAAGCGACGGTCAGAGAGCTGGTGGGTGACCATTTGCATCAGGCTGCGTTCTCTGTTTTTAATGCTCTCGACTTCACAAATTTTATTCGTTTACCAGGAGTTGGCATTTGTTTCCGCCTTCATCTCGTGGCATCCGACGGCACTATTTCGCCATTTTTGGGAATAATCATGAACAAGGTTACTATTTGGCAATCGTATGACAGAAATATTTCTTTCGCAATCTTTATGTGCATTTTCTTAACATTAAATGTTCCATAAATTTGATGATATTTCTCTCTTTGGAGTAAATAGTTTGTCCTTTTTGAGACATTTTTCTGGGAAAAGAGCAGTTTTTATATTCAAAATATACTAGTGGGCTGCGCCCCCTGCTCGCTAACGCTCGCCAACCCCCGAAAATTGCTGCGCAATCTTATATGGTTTGCTTCGCAAACCAAGCTTGCTTCGCTCGCTACTAACTTAGGTGCATTGCAAATGCACAAAATTCTAAGAATTCAAAACAATCATTCAAATCCATATAAAAACTCTTTTTTTTTAAAAAAAATTACATCTTTTTAGTAAATACTAAGTCAGTAAAATAAATTTGAATTCAAATAAATGACATGTGATTCGTTAAACCTATTAGAAATGTGCTATAGTATAATTCGTGATATAAATCAAAAATCGGCAAATAAATTCGTAATATATAAATTCGCGAAAAAAAGCGCTTTCAACAAAATACTAAGATAGAGATCTATCGACAAAGACTACTCACTTCTGCCTAGCTTAATAGTATGAGATTGCCGTAGCTGATGGTCTCTGGTTATTTCAGTTTCCGTTTTTAAAAGCGCTATATGTTGAGCCACCTCAGCTAGATTTGGCATGTGGCATTTTTAGCTGCAATCATGGGTCGATTCGACGTGTAAGAGAAATAGTAACGTAAACAAAACAAAGCAAACGTTGCCACCGGCGGAAGGGAAATACAGCCAAAATTTGGGAGCCACGTAAGAGAATTACATATATTAGATTTAATGAGCTAGAGTCATGAAAGGTATAATAGCAGATGATAAAGCGAAGTAAGTGACTGAAAAAGAATTCACTGTTTGGCGAGCATTAAGGGTTGTCTCAATTTTAAGCGCGGAGTTGTTTTTCCTCTTACTCCCGCGCTGAAATGAACTCTGCGTCCGAGGAGGTGGAGTCAACACCTAGTGAAGGATCGTCGGAGGGGGTGCACAGAATCAAAATTGTATCCTTAGGAAACACCCTTGATAACAGCCCATTGTTCGTCTTTAGTGCAATGTAAATAAAATTGTCTCCAACCTCCATAGTGATTGGCCAAACAGTAAAAACGTCTTTGTACTTTTGCACTCAAATATTAATTCCTGGTCATTCATATGCTTCTACAGTGCTTTGAACAATTATTATAGAAATAAAGGAGAAGGGCTCGCATTAACGAAACACCCTGGATATATATAATATATTTAGGCCAGTTCCTGTGGCAAAAAATAAGAGAAGGCTCACTTTGGAAATAATTATGCAAAATCTAGACCCCTGGTGACTCAGGGGATAGAGCGTTCGCCTTCCAATGAGGTGAACCGGGTTCGAATCCCAGCGATGGCTGGTCGATGTCACAGGGCTGGTGAACAGATCATAGATTGGAGTCACCTTGCTGTCACGCCAACCGTGGAAGATCTTCGTGATTTCCCTCTCCATGTACCGCAAGTATTGGTTAGTTTCATCAAAAAGTCCTCCACGAAGGCGAATTTTACCCAATACTTGATCCAGGAGTTCCATTGTCTTCTGGATTGGGTTCCAAATTACAAGGTTGTAGAGTTGAACATTAGTAGTCGTAAACTTAAAATCGGGTCGACTATTCAAAGACGGTTATAAAATATATAAAAGCTAAAGTAATTTTATAAGTTGAGGTTTTCTATCTTCGCTTGAGGTAGACTTTGCCCTCAAATATATATATATATATATATATATATATATATATATATATATATATATATATATATATATATATATATATATATATATATATATATATATATATATATATATATATATATAATAACAGGGCTACATCCTTGTTATCATTGTTGTATTCAGCTTGAATGATTCAGTTGTAAACCATGTACGTTCTAAAAAGGTTTATTCAAAGGTAGGCTAGAGGTTATAACAGTACACATCCACACTCCACAAGGGAGGGGGTGTGAACAAAACTCCGGATGGTTCCATCAGATCTTACAGATCATTATTCAGCAAGAGGCATGCAAAAACCATCACTCCCGCATTAAATACTAATAAAAAAGGCTCCGTCTTGTAACCTTACGCATTAAGGAAAATCATTTAATGCTTCCTAATATGGAAGTGAAAGAGGAACAAGATTCTAAAAATAACTCCTCCTTTGAAATATAAATCTCATTATAATTCAATGGTATGTTTTCAGCCTTGAATTCCCAAAATAGAATATTTCTACGCTTATTCTTTAACAAAGACATTTTATGAAAACGAAAGAGTTTTAATGCTTTTATTAATACAAAACTATTTATAATTTTTGTATTACACACACACTCACATATAATAATATGCCTTTAAATGCTAGATAATTTAAGAGACTTAGGCTAATTCAGACAAAAAGGCATTTTATTAATTGACCCATTGTCGATTGGTATTGTCGATTAACTCCTCCCCCACAATATTAACCTATTTAAAGCAGTATTTTGTGGGATTTTTGCATGGATTTTATTGGTGGGGTTTCCATAGCAGGGATGTTTGGATTTTGGCACAGATTTATCTAGTCATGAAAGTATGAAAAAGCCACGAATTTTTGCTGCGCCTGATATTTAAACGGTGATTCTGAAAGGGAATTGGTTGCAAGAATATCCTTATCTTAACGAAACGTCATTCAAATGGGAAAACTTAGAGATTTTGATTTGTTTAAAAGATGGCTCCATTATGAAGTTGGGGAATTTTTGGGACTACCTTAATGCGTACTTCATCTACGAATTATTACCCCTTAACTTCAGAAAATAATCTTTTAATTGACTTCTTGACTTTTTATGGCTCTTTGTGAGAGACGATTTCTATATCTTAAAATTGATAAGAGACATCTGTTTTAAGCTTATCATTTAATATAGAAAGACTCGTATGAGGCATTCTATATTATATATATTTATATGATCCAAGAATAAGTCAAGCGGAATTTCTTGAAAACAGAAATATCTTTTGTCACTTGTGATTGCTGTAGTCAGCCTGATAATTTCAAGACCAATCTTCATTTTTAGGTGGACATCGACCTGGGTGATCCTGATGTTGAGAAAGCAGCTCTTAAAATCCAACACACGTTTAGGGGATACAAATCTCGCAACGTCCCTCAAGAATAGATTGGAGAAAAGAAGAAGAAAAAAAAGGTGTAATGCATTCTATTTTAACTATTATTATAGAATATTAGCTTCTCATCGTCAATCAAAATCAATGGATATTTTCTTCTTCTTTCTAACTAGGAATAATCTTAACAAGAGGATAAAATCGATTCATAATTAAAAAATGTGATATTAACCCCTTTAATTCCCCATGGTGGGATTTCGCACATTATAATACGATGTGAGAGAAAAATGTCTGCTTATTTTGTTTTACATATTTTATAATCTGTTAAATAAGGAAACTAAGCTAAAAGCAAAAAATTATATTCGAGCAAGAATAAAATTGGAGCTCATGTAGTTCACTCACTTTTTATTCGTAAAAAGTTTACAAATTCAACTTAAAACTTGTATATTAGGTTTTGTTTTAGTTCCCTGTATTTATTAATGAAATTTTTAAAAAAAATTTAATTTTTGCACTATTTTCTCATTACGGTCCCGGTATGATACTGGTTCCGGTATCATATCGGAATAAATTTGATACCGGCTTATGAAACACCGGTTCCGGTATCATCCCGAGATCAATTTGATACCGGCTTATGAAACATCGGTTCCGGTATAATACCGGGTCCGGTATAATACCGGATCCAGTATCATACCGGAACCGGTGTTTCATAAGCCGGTATGATACTGGGTCCGGTATAATACCGGATCCAGTATCATACCGGAACCGGTGTTTCATAAGCCGGTATAAATTTTTTTATACCGGGAATATTTTCCAATAGGGGAAGCTGTTAAAGTAGGTAACATAAGTTATTACAGATTTATTCTCCTAAGCACGAACAAAACAAATCTGTATCTTTTTTGTGAATATTTATATACATATTTTCTTGTTATCAAAGCAATATGTTTTTACAAATACGAAGTGCAGAATACGTTTTAAGTGCTAATGAAGAATTGTGTACTCACTCAGTAATATTTAATCAAAATGTATATTGTTTATTAAACTGTACAATTATTTTATCAATAACTTTCATGATGAATACACGAAAGATAATTTAAATTGGCAGCAACTCTTTCTTTTTCTAAAAAAATAAATAAATGTCTGCTTTCTTTTTTAAAATTAAAGCGGGCCAAGTAATTTAAACAGGTCATTTTTGATCTAACAAAAATCAGTTAACTATACCCTATAAAAAAATAAGTTCCACCAGATATTTTTTTCTTTCAACGGCAATACTTAAAATATGTGTCGAACTCCCTTCAATCCAATAGACGAAATACAGTTTCATTTCTTTCTGATTACGAAATCCGGAATTAACCATTTTAACAAAACTTTTTTTTCTTTCAGGTCTTTCAGAAAATTTACATTAATTTTTGAACAATTGGCGTTAACTAAGTGTCAGTCCCTGGTGGTTTAAAAAGAACGTTTATATTCCATCCCAATTTTTCGTTATTCTTAGCCGGATAAAGAAGAATTCAAATGGTGCAGATGGAAAATCCTTTCGGAGCTAATTTAAAAGTTATTACCATGATGTGATATTTATCAAACTGTTGTTCTTTCTTTATTACGTTATACATTTCGTTTTAATGTGCAGTCAAACCCCGCTATAGCGAACTCCCGGATAGAGTGAAGAGAGGAAATTGGATAGTATGAACTTCGGTCTTCGACTGATTATTCTTCTAATTTTTTTGTTTTTGTTTTTTTTGTTGTAATAATTTTGAAATTTCTACTTCAAAATAAATACATATACCGATTTTTAAAACCATTTATAGCATGGAATGTAACAATGAGCATTTTTTCTTATTTGCTTCATTATTGAATTCGTTCAGCATTCAAAGAAGCTACAATCTTCCAATATCTGGACAAATGCTTCGAGTCAAAGCCGATGAATTTGCTAAGCAATAGGGTGAGACTACTTTTATGTGCTTGAATCGCTAGTTAGACAGGTTTAAAGAGAGGAATAATATGTTGTTACATATGGCTTTATTGGAAATATTAATCCATATACAATGTTCAACTTTAAGTGGACTTAAACAAGGAGTAAAAAGGAACAAAATTACAATAACAAGCAAAGAAAACACATGACAAACACATATTAATACAAAGAGAACACATAGAAAAAATTAAAGTAAGAAAAAAAAATATATATATATATACAGTGAAGAATGAGGAGTAGTCTTTACAGAGAGTTCATGTGATCTCTGGCATCCCAGTAAAGTTTACACAAATCACCCCGCTCTTGGGATTGTTTGTCCAGTAAAGGGCATACAAGCAAGTGGTCTGAGTTCATGGTTCCCGAATTGCAGATTTGGCACTCGCTAGATGGAAGGATACCTATTCTGTTGAGGTGCTCTGCCAAGCAGTCATGGCCTGTTGAGAGTCTGAAGTTTGCCACAGCCTTCTTACGAGGACTGTGACAAAATTTCTTCCAACTGTTTTGGATGTTAGCCCAGGGTTTTCCAGTGGATTTTACTGCTTGGCTTAGCTTTAGGTTGGTCTTAAGTTTCTCGGAAAATTGTTTTTTAAGGGAATCTGGTGGAATCGGTTTATTACATTGTGGTTCGAGTGTCCCTTTCTTGGCCAGTTGGTCTGCCTTTTCATTGCCATTGATTCCTACATGCGAAGGGACGGATAGTGGGGAAGTGTTTCCATACCTGATGTTGAAGATTGCGCATCAGCTAAATATTAATATTTTTTTTGTACGCAAGGCGAAGAGTCATAAAAAATAAAAGTGAAAACATTTTTCTTACAACGCATTATTTTTCGTTCATTTTTGTATTTCATTTCATGGGTCATTTATTTAAATAATGTGTAATAAAAGTGGGGAGTTTGGAATCATTATTTAAAATTGTTAATATAGTGAAGTCCCGCTTATAGTGAACCGAAATTTCGGTCCCTTGAAAGCTCACTATAGCGGGGTTTGACAGTAGTGAGTAATCCATAAGAGTTTTATGCAACTAGGAGCAAAATCAGATATATTAAGTGTGAAATCAGGGGGTGCTCCTTAGAATCTTTCTCTTTTTGAGAGTGTCGTTCAAAAGGCTCCACAATTTCCAGCCATGGCTCTTCATATCTGCCCCATCGCAAAAAGGTTGTTCTTTTCTTCTTTTTTTTTTGCGTAGGAGCACCCTGAAGCTTCCTAATCAAAGAGCTCCTTGTGACTCAGATATTGTGCCATTTGCTTTTTGAACTGTTTGCTATTGTAATCTTTATTTGTAAGTGAAGTCTTTGCTTTTCTAGGTCAGTAGGATGGTCCACATTGTTATCTAAGGTCAATTTAAAGAAATAATAATTCGAAAAATGTCCTCCTCACCTAAAATCATCTTACATTATCTAGAACTTTTGCGACTGGTTCATTTCTTGTGTTTCTAATTTTTTTCCGCACTTTAGAAATTTAAAAACGTTATCTATTAAACAAAATAATAATGTTTATCTTTGCTAAAAAAATGTTTATTTGGTTGGAGGTTCATATGAGGATACTATAATTCAAAACAAATCACAAATAAAGGTACATCGATGGCTTTACAAACAAACAGTGACTTAACACATAAAAAAAAGTGAGGAAGTTTCTTGTTTATAGAGCCATTTCTGTACCTTCATTTGCGGTTTATTCACGCTATTTTTCATTCATGTTGTTCAATGCAAATGTTCTAAAACATTTCTGAGATATTAACTTTGAAATGTTTTATACTATAGACTGCTACCTGATGAAACCTAATCTAAGAAAGAATCAGAAATTGACCACTATTTTGTATAGTTTACCAACCTGCATGATCAGCTTTTATGTGCCAATTTATCAAGTATTTATCCACGTTTAACATAATTCTGTTATTGCTAATTTAGTATTTAATACCTCTTAAACGTTTTTGATTGAAGCATTTTTGGGCCGTTATAGTGACATTTTGGAAAACTAAATATTCGTTTTAAAGACAAAAAAAAAAGCTTCGTTTACAATAACAAGTGATACGCGTAGTTTTTTTTTTTTTTCAAATAATTTATTTTATCGTTATAATAATTATTTTTCGTTTAAAGGATAGTTTGGACTTTGTGATTGATAATCCGAAAAAAAAACGTGCACTAGTCATTAAAGCTCGAATATTATTTGAATCAAATTATTTTTACAAATTTCTGTTATTACTAAAGCTTGGAACGGCTTCCTTGCACGCGCCATCGATTTATATTTTTGGTTTATTCTTTTTGTAACACCCTAAACTGCTGGACAAAAGCACTTTCCCTGAGAATGCAGATGCTTTACTACTGTTGCCACCAAAAAGTTTTATAAGATTTTTACATTCCTTAAAAATTTTATCTTTCCGAACGTTTATTAATACCATGTATTTACTTTAATAAATCATTAAAAAGTTTTATTTACCATGCCGTTACACTAAATATATAAAAAATTTTATCGCTATTATACACGTTTTCCAAGATTTTTACACTTTTTTCGCTTGTCTCAGAAGCAGGGAAAAGGCAATTTTTGAACCTTTATATTTCTCAAAAGATTAGTAAAAAAAAAAAAAAGTTTCTAGCTCAACATTTAGCCCAATTACTTTTTTTATACTGGACTGCGACATAAGATACTCTATTTTAATTGTAAAATTGAGCTTTTATCTTAGATCAGTTATTGCCTAAATAATAATATTCATATAGTTTATATACACATTGTACAACATCACACTTGAAACTAAAATTTTGTACACAAGGATTTGAAAATCGATTATTGTTATTCAAACATAGAAATTGAGTAAAAAAAAAAATGTGATTCATTATGTTATTGTAAATCCCTCCATGTAAACATTATTTTGAATTGTCTTTCAGTCCAACACTTAGATGATCGTTATTAGAATTCACAGACATTATGTAAAACATTTTCAAGTATTATTTTGCATCTTTGCGTTGTGTTAACGATGATGATAGATACATGTGACCACGAAAATTGTTTTCAAAATATCGCATCTGGGCAAGAATAAGCTGACACCTAAAAAAAATGCACGAATGACAGTCCATAAGTTAGGTTTCGAAGGTGTCTGAATTTAGAGAATAATTGTTGCTCTAATGGTTCTATTTTATTTTATTGTATGTCACTTAAATTGAAATCTCCGAGATGCAATATTTTAATGCAATAAATAAAAAAAGTTTCTAAACCAGTTTTTGTATTCCTTTTTAAATGTGTTATCCTTTTATTAAAAGTGTTCTTTCGCCAAGGACCAAATTTTAAGTGTCGAAACGAAGGTGAAAGAACGCTCTGACAGCATGCGTACTTTAAAGAGTAAATTGAGGAGAACAGTTTGTCATTCTTTTTTGAAAGTGCACTCTTTTTATTAAGAGTGTTCTTTCGCCAAGGACAACATTTTGAGAATTGGAATGAAGGTACAGTCCGCAAAAAAAAAAGATATCACCCTGAATAACTTTCGTTCTAATGATCCGATTTTCACGAACTAAGTGTCAATCTTAATGGTTCCTGGGGGTGACCTCAAATATGCTAATTAATTAGTGCTAACTATTAATTAAGTTACGAAATCAGACACAAAAACGTACTTTCTCTGAATAAACATATATTTTTTTTTACATATTTGGAATCTAGACACTTGAATTAGGGGGGGGGTAGACAAAATTTTAAAACAATTGGATCGTAAATTGGGTTGCAATAAAGGTTTATATATTTGGCGATAGTCCAGAAAACCGCCAAAAAAAGTCGCCTGCGCAAATAAATATTTCAAGATAACCCATTGACTGATTCAAAAGAGAAACGCTTAATTTTACTAGGTTGCTAGGCAACCAATTTCTGACTGTAAAAAAATTGAAATAATGTTTTGTGATTGCTCTGAGAGGTTTAATTAATAGTTAATAGAAAACATCTCGAAGTTTCTAGGCAATTTTTAAGTTCATTTATGTCCAAAAAGCAAAAAAAAAAGAATTATTTTAATCTCCTTTGAAAAGAAAATTTGAATCGATTTATAAGTTTTTAGATTTTAAATACATGCACTTTTTATCTGATATTATTTAGATTATGCTATTTTTGCTATGTTTATTCGAGGATTTCATACTAAAATCAAATTAACATAACTTATAATAGCTATATACAAAATTTTAGGGATAATGATTTTTACAGCTTTAATCGAGTCTTCTAGGCATGAAAGTTTGAAGGAAAAAAAAGTGCTTGAAAAATAAAATGTAGATTGTATAGTAATTCTAATGCACATTCACAAGGTTTTCTATAATTTACGATATTTCTTTTTTCTATAACTCAATGAATTGCTGAATGTTTAGTGGCATTTTAAAAACATTGAAATATGTTATGTTTAAGAATAAGATATTGAAATAATATGTTGCATATTGTATGATTCATTGTTTAAAAAATTGCTTCATTTTGCTAGATATTTACGTTACATGGTTTTCTTTGGATAAAGATGATTAGCAAATAGCATCCACATGTTTCGATACATTCTGAAACTTACGTTCGAAAATTCACCATAAAATGTCGCACAGCATATTCTTCAATTACGATAAGCTACATTTACCACCAGATACTGCTACTATGATTATTTTTGTTTTCTTATATATATATATATATATATATATATATATATATATATATATATATATATATATATATATATATATATATATATATATATATATATATATATATATATCTGATATGATACTCTCTTTTTAAACAGAGCTCGTAAGGCCCTTAAGATACTGAAATGGGGGCACGAAAACTTAAAAGATTTTTTTTTACCTAATGCCCGCCTGTGTTAACATCTGTCAATTCTGGCATCTACAGGGCGACAGATATCTATGTGGCCTAAGGATTCCTAACGAGCATCAAACATTCTCAAAATTAAGTGTTCATTCACTGGAAAATTTAGTGTTTATTCAATTTAAGAACTGTTCCTTCACTTGGTTATCTTACTACTTATTATTTAAACCACCAAAAGCTTAAAACAATATTATGTAAGTTATCTAAATTTTTTTTACATAATTTGCATTTAATAACAAATATGTCGACATGCATTTAATAACAAATACGTCATTTAGCTAAAATTACAAATTTTGAAATTTTTATGATTTTTTTTTAAAGACAAGCTAAGCTTAAGTATTCCTTCACTGGTTAGTTTACCCTATAAGATTTTGAGAAATTTGCGATGTTGTGAGAGATGCTTAAAAATGTTGACTACGTATTTTTATTAATATTTATAAAATATATATTCAAGAAATTGATGAATATTTTATTCCAAATTTATTCATTCGTATGTATATTATTGAAATTTTATCAGTTATTGAGAAAAAAAAACTAAAAAATAAAAAATAATCACATTAAAGAAGCACAATCTGTTGTATAATCATATTCTATCAGAAGCATGCTTTTATAAAACTCCACATTCTCTGAATAAAATGTATTTTATTCAATAAAATGTTTTATTCAAATTTCTTTACTAAATTGCAAATAGAATTTTAGACGACTAAAAAAGAAACATCGTATTTTATAGCTTAAAAAAATAAAAATGAAAAGATAAGCAAACGATTATTAGCGAAAAAAATATGAATGAAATTTTATGCTAAGCGCGCGAAGTCAAGTTCCTCGCAAGTTTATCACATTTTAATATTAATCGCCCCATTTAATCATTTCTTCATTGTCGCCAAATTATTTTTTTAAAAATAATTAATTTTAATTTTTCGCAGCTTCTAATAAATAAAAACAGTTGAAACTTTAGATTTTTCAATTGAAAAATATGTAGATTAATATGGTATAAAAAAATTCATACCTTATAATTCAAAAATTTTTCATCCTTAATTTAATTAAATGATAAAAAATAATTAACAATTATTAAAAATTATTTTTTTCTTGAAATTATCTTTGGGTAAATGAGTTTTATGACTGGGTGAAATTTTCTTCGAATTGCTTTATTAGTTTTTAAAATATGACTAAAAACGTAAAAAGTGAAATTAACATTAAGGGGTACGAACTTTGGATCGCTCTCCTGACCAAACTATGGGGACCATATTTCCCAGATTGCGGCTACCCCCTATATTTTGAAGGTTAAGAATCCAAATATGTAAGAAAAAATATATGTTTATTCAGAGAAAGTACGTTTTTGTGTCTGATTTCGTAACTTAATTAATAGTTAGCACTAATTAATTAGCATATTTGAGGTCACCCCCAGGAACCATTAAGATTAACACTTAGTTCGTGAAAATCCGATCATTAGAACGAAAGTTATTCAGGGTGATATCTTTTTTTTTTTTGCGGACTGTACGTTCCGAGAGTATACAAAAGAAGAAAACGAACTGGAAATTAAAAACAAAGTCAGTTTTGGGCTCACCAGGCCAACGGCAAGCAATTCTACCCCATTAAGCATGGTAAAACCAAATTAACTTACTCGAAAAGTTGCTACTAGTTCCACTGTTCACTGTTCTCTCAATTGCGATTGTTTGGCACGGAAAAGGGGTATAGAACCAGTCTGGTATTAAATTATCACGAGGAAAAAGTTTTTTTCTGAGCTCATCGCTTGATACATTTCTTAAGATTGGTGGTGCATATATTAGTACTTTCTCCCAAAAAATTATATCTCTATAATCCTTTGCTTCATAGTTCAGCTGCAGAATCATATCATATATAACATGGAATAGGGAATATTTTATTCTTTATGAGCGCTAATAATTTTATTTATCTCATCTTGGTGGAAAACAAGAGAACGAGTCATCATTGCAAAAAGAATATTTTTCGGGCATTCGTCTGATGCTGGTATTCAGGATGAGTATTCGTCTGGATGGATGAAAAAACTACAACCTGACACTTCTATGTCAACCATTTCGACTTATAAATGATCTCATTCACGTGATGAACAACATCAGCAGTTGTATACTGTCACTTGAACTTGCATTATATTGCCACGTATATCACAATATGCAAGAACTTCTTATCTGGATACTAAGTGGATGTATACAGTGTTAAAATTCTGCTTGCACTGATCAACCGGAGAGCTTTGCCAGGGTTCAAGCTGGTAAGGGAGTTAGATAACTGAAACGAAATATCTCAAACTGCTACTTAACATTTTGAGATCATCCGAACTCTGGTCGGGCAAGTTTAAATAACACTACTGGAAGTTTTTCACTGTCAGCGCCAGTTTTGAACCCGTCATTAATGAGATGCAGTTCCGTCAATATACGTGGAGAGAAATCGGGATAGCAGTTCTATGAAATGCAAAAAGTCCCATTGCTTTTCTGTAAATTCTTCTATTCTTCGAACATTTCCAACCGGTATCTGTTCCATTACATCCAACATCCAAGCGCTTCAACTTCATCGAATCTCTATTTTAGTTGACTCTTAATAACTGTAGTTTTATCCATGGTTCAAAATAAGTGGCCGTTAGTCGTAATTTACTACTATAAATCTTAATTTGTCGCCTTGAAAACTACACACAGTAGTCATTTTGATACCTAACTTTTAAAATACCTTTAGCCTCCCGATTCAACTCCTGGCCTAGCTATATGACGGACGGAATATATATATATATATATATATATATGTAGTAGTTAATTTACGTCGAGCTAGAGCTGCACAATGGGCTATCGACGGTGTCTGGGAAACATCCCTAAGGATGATCCGAAGACAAACCATCACAATTTTGATCCTCTGCAGAGGGATCTAGCACTTACCAGTAGAACAGTTTAACGAGGACCAATACTGCACACCCTCGGTCCCTACGCAGACTGATCCAAGTGGACACCCACCCGCACATTGACCGCAGTCAGTGAGCTTGACTTCGGTGATCTGCTGGGAGCCGTGTCTCAACGATCAGTCCACTGCGGGACACACACGCACACATATTTATATATATATATATATAAATTTTTTCTTATAATTCATCTCGTAAGCTTTACATTTTTAAGAAATATGGTTTTACGTTTTTACCCCGATTTTACGATAATAAATGATAGAATGATAGTCTGTTTATATCTTTTAAAGAAACAATATTTTTTAATTGAATAAATTTTGATTCCTCAGAGCTGCGGCATCATTAGTAAGTTTTGTATGATGTGGAATCATATCTGCTTACGTCACAAATCGTTTGCTCTTATAAAAAAAAAATTCTGTTTGCTAAAACAAATAAAACAGGTAGGTACTTTATTTACGTCACACTAAAGTTGCACATTGGGCTATGGGCGAAGGTCTGGGAAACATCTCTGAGGATGATTCAAAGTCCTGCTGTCGCAATTTTGATCCTTTGTTGGTAGCCCGACGAACCCTCGGTCCCAATGCAGATTGATCAAAGGTAGATAGTTTATAAGCAATAAAAAGTCAATAATTTTGGGATGCAGGGAATTTCCCCTTCTCGACTCTCAGGCGCCGTTGAAAGAGGAAGTTGTAGTTCCTTCAAAGATATTAGTCAATTATCATTCCTTCATTCTGCGATCCTAAATAAAATGTTCATTTCAGAATACTCCTAAAGATCTCTACCAATAATTATCTCTTTAAAATCCACCAGTTATGGATAGCGTGAACTTGTCTTTCAATCCTTGGACCCGCAGTGGATTGATCGTTAAGACACGGTTCCCAGCAGATCACCGAAGTCACGTATCACTGGCTGCGGTCAGTGTACGGGTGGGTGACCGCTTAGATCAGTCTGTGTAGGGGCCGAGGGTGGTCCTCGCTAAACAGTTCTACCGTAAAGTGCTCGACTTCGCGTGCAGGTCGTCGGGTTACCGAAGCGGGGATACCATCCCCTCTGCGGAAGATCAAAATTGTGATGGCATGTCGGCACCGTCGTCAATAGCCCATTGTGAAGTTCTAGTGCGACGTAAATGAACAAATCAAATCAAATCAATCCTTGGACCAAATTTCAATCCTTTTCTAGCTATCGATTTAGCCTCAACCATAGGCTTCATTAATAGAAACAGAAAGCTATAAGCTAAAGTTCCGAGCTCTTCGTCCTTTTGCACTATCTAAAATATAAATAAACCTTGACCATAAACAAACTACTCGTTGAAACAAACCATGCTTTTCTGCCGTATCGTGTAATAATGAGTAATTTGAAATAATACTTCGTTATCTGAAATAAAAATAATTAATTTGAATGAATTTCATGACTTTCTCTTCAAGAAGTAATTTCCTTTCTTCACCATCTGCTTCTTTTTGAGTAAGTTTTTGGCATAATAATTTTAAAAGTTGGTTAAAAAAATTGAATTGTTTTTTTGTTCAGCACTTTTTACCTGTACAATACAAATGAAACTTCAGTATCATCGTAGGTTGAACTAAAAAAAAAACTGTCTTCTGAAATACTTTTAATTTGTTCTAGTTTATAAAACTTTCATTTCCAAATTCGATTTATGGAGAATTGCCTTCATCTGAGTCTTATTAGAAGACCTCGTTTAATATTAATCTCTTTTCTCTAATAATTTAATAACTGCAAAAACCATACCATAATAAGAAAATATTTATTTTCATCTACTCTATCTTAAAATTCAACTTGCTAGTTAGTAGCTTGCAGATTAGGAAATATTATAAGTTTATGTATGGAACTGCTTTGAACAATTTAAAAAAAATGAATACTGACTTATCTTTTTCCTCATTACTATTTCTAGGAATAAAAGAATAAATTATCATAATTGCAGTTTAAAAATGAAAATTGAGCTTTATAGATGGTTAGTTTACATTAGACTAATTGTCTTAACTTAGCAGAATTATTTTTATACTTAACGCAAGCGCTAAGGTTGGAAGAAAGATTTTTTTTTTATTTTAAAAAAAAAAGGGGAAAAAACCTGGTTTCCCTGATTTAAATTTTTTTTAAAGCAAATTATAAAATAATATTTTAAGCCCCCCAAATTGAAAATAATTAAGCCTTTCAAAAGTATCTCATAGTATTTAATCTAACTATTAATTAATGTTTTTCAATGAACAATTCAAAAATAAAATTTCTTTGTTGTACTGTTTGTTCTAAAATGCCAACACAATTTTTAAAAAAAGAACTGAATACCTTAACTATACATCAGGTTTTCCGCTACGGTAGCTTTTTTCGCAAAATGCGAAAAGACCCCTCAAAAATGCTAAAATTCAACAAAGCATTTTTGCTAAAGGATTTTACTAAATTCCATTAAAAAAAAAGGCTTCCGCGAAAAACCATGACGCTAACATCCATGAAAAAAACTTGATCAAACAAGAAGGATTGATCAGACAAGATTTTATATACCAATGATGTGTCTGAACAGTACCCATTAATAACTTCTGTTATAGAGTATTGTGCAACAATACCAATGCACACTGTTGACTGTGAAAGGGGCTTTAGCTGCCTTAATTTGATTAAAACTAATATTCGAAACAGGTTGTTAATCAACCATGTAAACAATTTGTTAATGATTAATATTGAGGGCCCTGAAAGTGCATTTAACTTTCAAGAAGCATTTGTAAAATGGGCAAACATGAAAGAAAGGAAGATTGTTAATTATAAACCAAAATGTTTTGATAAATAATAAATGTGTTTTTTTTTTTTTTGTTATAGGTATTCTTTTTGATATTCTTGTACATTAAGCTATTCTTTTTCAGATAACTTACAGTACTTGTTTGATATAAAGTAATTTTATAAGCCTAATGGCATTTTAGCATTTTGCTAAAACTTTTTTTCAGATTTTAGCTTTTTTGCTAATGAATTTTTAGACTCAGCTTAAACCCTGCTATACATTTTATTTTAATGTATGTGTGAAGAATGTCATCCCCCTTGTTTATCTGTAATATAAAAATATCATATTTCAATATTATTTAGTTACTACTATTATTTTACTGTGTTCAATTTATAACATTATTAATTAAATTTTATATAAATATTTTTTTTAAAATTGTTTGAATCACATTTCCTTTAAACTTCACCTATGAAACACCTTGAATATCACATCATCCAATGGATGGTGTTAATAACAATCTCGAGCTCAATACCCGCTAAGTTTCGGTTAGAAAGTTTGCAACTGCTTACTGCAGCTTATTCTGCGAGGCAATATTTTCAAATGGGCAATTTTGTTTTCAATAAAAGAACTAAATTAGATAATTTCTGTTCTCAAATCTACCATATTTTATAAGATATTAATGTTATTAAGTAATTCTGGTGAGTTTGAAGTAAAAAGTAGTTTTAGTTATTTATAGATATATTGTTAAAAAAGGTGACATGGTAGCTAGATTTTGAATGACTCGCTTTTTTGGCAGTCCTGATTTCGCCATTTACCAATTGTTTAGTGCTGTTTGTTCTTGTTGTAAGCTGTGCACCATCTTACGTTAGTGTTAGCACCTTTAGCATTGCGAACACATTGTAAACACAAGTAAAAAGTAATCAAATACCACATTTGCAAGAATTTCAAAACACAATGATCACATTGCAAACCAAATGGCTTTAAAATACACCGGAAACAGTAACCCGAAAGTATAGGCGATATGGAGCTTGCTGCGTTCGCTAGTGTAGAAAACACCATCCATTAACGCCTTAAACATCACATTTCCCGTGAACACAAATGTAGATTTTAAAATAATCAGGGATGAGATTCTTTCGCGGATTTCCGCTTTTTCTCAGATTTTTCCATTTTTCCCGCTAATTTCCGCCGAAATTTTTTTTTGCACAAGTTAAAATATTTTATGAGGAATTTAATTTTCCGCGGAGCGAAATTATTGAAGTCCTCATTCCTCCCTCTGAAGTTTCTCTAAAAATCATTTCCTTGGGATAAAACTGGTTGTCCTTTATACAGGGATGAGATTTTTTTCGCTTTTTTCTATCGAATTTCAGCCTTTTTATCAAAAACTCAGATTCTCTAAAAGTTTCGTTTTTTTTATTTATTTATTTATAAATATCCCGTTTTTTTTTTTAAAAAAAATTCAGTCGTTGAAGTCAAATTAATATATTTATTTACGATTTTCGAAGAAAAACAGAAAATTCAAACTACGTCCTAACTGCTAATCCTTCCGCATGTTTACTTATATTAGCTATTTTCTCCGATTTCACGCATAGAAAATAAGATTTTCCGTATTTTTGATCCGTCGGCCGGATAGCTCGTATTTTCGTAATTTAGACGTCGCTGCTTCTTGTATTCTGGAGAGAAAGCAAACAAAAAAAGCAAAAAAAAAAAAAAAAATAGAGGTGAATTTGTGGTGAAAATATTTATTTGCTCATTCAATCTTGTAAATTTTTACTTATTGTGTAAACAAAAAACAATTCAAACAATCCTTTTAGAAATCCCAAGTCCCGACTCTGCAAATATCTCGATTTTTATTCACGTGATTTTAATATCAATCATCAATTTTCGTATTTACCTGATTTAAAAGTTGCGCATTGCAATTCTTATTTACGCTTTTTAAATATCGTACATTATGACTCGGATTTACGAGATTTAAAAATCTAATATCGTGTTTTGTATTTTCGCATTTTTAAAATCGCGATTTTATTATCAAACATCGATTTTCGTATTTACCTGATTTAAAAGTTGAACGTTGCGATTCTTATTCAGGCCATTTAAATATTGCGATTCTTATTTACGAGATTTAAAAAGCCAATTTCTCGATTTGCATTTCCGAGCTTTTAAAACCCTATGTAGCTACCCGAGCTTAAAATCCAATGTCGTGATTTATTTTTGCGGTTGTAATATTGCGCGATTTTAAAATTATGCATCTTGATCTAAAAATTACGCATCATGATTTGTATTTTCGCATTTTTTAAATTCGATGTAGAGTTTTATATGCACGTGATTTAAAAGCCTCATATCGGGACTTATAATCACATGGATTACAAGTTTAAACAAAAATTAGACAAAAATAGTGCGATTTATATATATATATATATATATATAAATAAATATTTTTGGATTTCCTCTTTTTTACTTTCTGACTACTCTCATCCCTGAATAATTGATTTGAAGTATCAAAAGGTTTGAATTTTTGACCCAACATCTTTTTATTTTAATTAATAGTTGTTTTATAATATTAAAGCAATGTATTGTTATTATATTAAAAAATTTATTTTAGCTAATCAAAAACTACAAAATTCTTTTGTCCAAACTTAGGATGTTAGGGTCTGCATACTAATGTATGATTCAGGAGTCTAATAGCATTGCCACGTCACTGGGAGAACAAGGAAAATATAGGGAATTTAAAAATCACCTGAAAAAACAGGAAAAATACGGGAAACATTTATTTTTTCTTTATGAACTGGGAAAACAAACCAACATTACAAACTTCTTTCCTATAACTTTATCCACATTGTAGAGATTTGTAACTTTAACATGAAGGATACTCAGATATATAATTTTTAAGTAGTTTTTGTTAATATATTTTTCCTTTTTTAAATAGAAATGACTGAAGTTTTTGAAGACAAGAGAAAACTAATAAAAACATTTTTAAAATATGATGACCAAAGTGGGTATATTTTGAAAGGTAATTCATAAACATTTATTATTTTGCTTGATTATTTAATATAAGAAATAATTTAGTTAAAATAAGTTTTGTGACATTTTGAATAAAATGAAAAATTTAAACGTGTTAGAATTGCAAATTATTTATTATTTGAGGTAAAAATGAAGACTCTCTGTTGTATTTTGTTAGCTAAGCAGAACATCAAAAACCAGTTTTATTTTCAGAAGTTTTTTAATAATAATCCTTCATTTCCTTTCTGTTTCTTCTACTAAAGCAGATTAAGTGTTTTTAACCCTTTTATCATTGCTAGTGATTCGGTAGTAAAAAATACTTTCCAATAATTTTCTTTTTTTCATTATCTAAATATTTTAACTTATTAACTGCGAGTGTATGTATATTGTTTTAACACTCTAAAATAAATATTAGGAGTAGTCATTCTTCAATTGATTTATTTATGAAGATTGATTTACTTATTTATTAATTTTATATATATATATTTTAAGTAATCAAGTTTTTTGCAATAATTAAAGTATCAAAAAAATTAATAGATAAATAAATCACCTGATTCGGATTCAATATTACAGGGTTATTTAAGAAATAAGTCTATAAGCACCACTTTTAGTTTTGCATTTTTAATTTTGAAATACCATTAATCCATATTAATCTGAATTTGTTACGATTTGTTATAAATTAACGCAGGTTGTCTTGATAATTTTTATTATTTTTGTAAGCGACTGATGGATTCGGATTCAATAAGAATTCTGATGGAAAATGGTATTTCGACTTTTAATTTTTATATTATTTGGTACAAAATGTAATTATTGTTGTTATACTATTATAATTTAAAAATTTTAATTCAAACTGGTATTCTAAAAAAGAATTTATGATAGTCAGGGCCCACGCTGAGGACTTCAAATAATTAGCCAATTTTCGAAATGCTTAGCCTAAGGCAATAAACAATTTTTATGTTTGATTATTTTTTTCCGTAAAAGAACCTCAAATCAAACTACAAATTTTCAATAAATTGAATTATTTTATAAAATTCAAGTCAAGGGTCTATTTGAAGTTGGGAAGAGTAAATGAATAGGAAAGAAATAAGAATAGGTTGAATTTAATTTTGATGACGAACTAGACTAGAGGGCTGTTGTTAAAAAATTTCATCATGAACATGAACATATTAATCTGTATTTTATGGTAGTTCTCTCATGCTTAAGTAATCTTTCTTGTTGCTTATGCTTACACTATCTAGAGTTATTATAATTCTAACCAGTTATGCAATGTATATAATGAAACTTAATGTTTAACAATTAATGTTACAAAAATTATTGATGGAATGAACCAAAATAGATAGTGTAAAAATGCCCAAGAAATATAAACAAATAAAGGTGAAAAATGGAACTAGAAAACTGTAATAGCCAAGAGGGACAAATGAGGGCAGATTTCATTTCTAAATAACCTGAAGAGCTGGCGAGAAAATAAAGTCATTGTCTGGCATTCTTTTGAATGAAAGACGATCCCAGAGCATCAAGATCAGCTGGTGTGGCAGACAGGAAAATAATTTTGTTATTATCGAAACTAAATTTATGCCCAATGATCTGTGACAATGAAAGATTTATTACATTCTTGATGATGGAAATATCTATAATGTTCCTATAATCCAAACTTTCTGGTTTGTCTGATGCAGCAAAGAGTGCATTAGCAAGATATATATTGTATATGCCCCAGCTTTTTAAGGAGCACATAAATTTAATTATTTTAACAAGCCAAAAAGGATGTTGCTTGAATTTATTCTCTGTGATTTTTGAACAGAAGGGTAAGGATTTCTTTTTACTACTCGCTTCACCATTAATGAGCCTTATATGTGATAATTGTGTGAACATAAATGCTTAAAATATTTTAATCTTCCACGAACAGATGTAAGCAGTGATGGAAGGAAAGCACCATTTGAAAGCAACACTCTATTGTTGCAAATCTTGCTTGAAATTGTGTGTAGAAATGTAGAAAATAGCGCACACAGGAGACAGCTTTTATTTTTAAGTAAGTATGTGAGAATATATTTGTAATACTTTTTTTGAAATCAGATTTATTTCACTTTATACAGCTTTTCATTCTTATTTAGGCATGTGATTCTTTCACTCATTCGCCGAATTCCGCGAATCTCAAAACTGTCGTTTTGCAGATTTCCGTGAACCAATAGTTTACATTCCGACAAAATTTCCTCAAAGTTCCGCTAATCTAAAATTTAAATTTCATTAATTTTGCAAAATCTCATTAATGGGACATTTATTCCACCCTTACCACCACCCCTCTTTTTTTTCATCCTAAGTTCTCAATCATGATAACAATACTGATTTTGTTAGAGAAACCTTTTGGATAAGCCTTTCAGAACAGGAGAGACTGGGAGGGGGAGGGGAAGGTATTCCACATTGGTTAGAATTAATAAACACAAAAGTGCAAATTTGATAATGTTATTTGGAAATGCCAAAGATTTAAAAAATTGTTTGCTGGAAGAAAAATTGTTTTTCCCATATTTTTTAAAATTATATTTTAATTAGTGAAGTTTATGAGTTAAAGAACTTTCTATTGATTGAATATTATTATTAGAATAATATATTCTGTATTCACCAAGAAGTACTACACTGTTTATATTTTTTAATAAGGTGAACAAGCAAGAATCTTAAGTGCTTCACATAGGATATGTTAGCAGTATTTTTTCTAAAAAAGTTTTTCCTATTTAAGATTGCATTGTTTTTTGTTTCTTAATTGTTCTTTTTTAATCTTATTTTTAGAAATGTGGAGTAAACTCACTCAAACAAAGGTAAAGTTTTTCACGCTTGTTTTTAAAGTTTTTTCTTGGATAATGTACATTGTTTAATATGTATTATATTATTTCATGCAGGTGACAGATGAACTGAAATTTCACATGGATGCTTTGTTGTCTGTCAGAAATCAAGCAGTTGCTGAGTTTGAAAAGGAATTGATGAAAGTATGTTTTACACAGTACATCAAATTATTAATTCTGATGTTATTTCTAAATTTAAATAAGAGTTATTAAATAGCAGTTGAAGGAACCAAATTTATTTGATTATGAAATCAACCTCCTACGGACTACAGTTTTGAGGCGTGGCAAAACTGCAAATAATGATATTTTTAAAAAATTTTTTCTTCTAATTTATCATAACTTTGAAAAAAAAACATAAATTTCTAAATCAATATTTTTTTCTGTTTATTTTTCAATTGTTATCATAAGTTTCTTTTATATCTTTAAACTGTACAGGTTTCTTTTATACCTAGCATTTCACATTTAGGCAAGCTTTTTCGAGGAAAAAAAAAAAACAATTACTGCGTAATACACTTTTTTTTCTTGTGGAATAATAATAATTAGCATGTTAAGCTTGGTTAGCATGCTAAATACCATTCGCTTGTTCTTTTTCACTATAATTTGAGCACCAGTGAGCTGTTCTCTATGACCAAAAGTAATGAGGTCTTTCTTTGCATCTCTCACATTTAATGCTAGTAATAGCTTACCTTATAATAAACTGTAAGAATTTTAAGCATTCTGAAATGCCACTTTTATGGATTCGAATTCAATAAGGATTTTGATGTGTTTAAGCTTTAAACCTGATCATTGAAGATAACTTTTTAATAACACAACAAATTTAATAAGACAAAAATAATTGCAAAAGTAAATATCACATGCACGACATGACATTTCCATGCAAATACCATCTGGGCGCACCTCTACTAATCTAAAAAGAAAGTAAAACAGTTCTTGTTCGTCCTTACCTCTTGGGGGAAAAGTCTAATCATTCTCCCTATCACAAGTTTGATTTTTCCCTTTTTATAGCTCTGAATCTCACTTAAATAAAGAAAGTTGCTTATGAGAAAAATTATAGCATCGGTAGAGGAGCGATTAGGTACAGAGCCACTATTTTGGAAGAGTTATTTTTTTAAAAACAATTTTGGGACCAAGTTTTGGAAAATACAATTGAAAAATGCTTTCAGAAAGCAAGATTTCCCGGGACATGAATGGAAAATTATGAAATCCTCTTCATTTCATCCTTCAGAAGTCATATGGAAAGAAATTGCTCCTGGAATAGATTTTAACGATGATGTCACATGTGATGATGGACAATTTATCTATGCAACTGAAGTTAATAAAGTAGATTTTTTTAAAACAATGAATAGAGGATCAGACACAGAAGTCGATGATACGGAATCTCCAGTGAAAACTTTTTCTAATGCTTTGCATGAGTTGGAAACAGAGAAAACTTTCCTAATACAGCAAGATGTAAATGAGGGAGTATTTTCTTCTCTTCATGACGCCTAAAAAGAGCTTTTTAAAATAAGAAATCAAGTAAATTAGCAAACTTTACTCGCGAAATACTTTAAAATATCAAATCAATCAGTGTGTAATCATTCGCTGTATTTTAAGTTCCTGAATAAAAAGTGTAAGAATTCTATTTATTTTGTGTATTTGCTGATTAGAGATGTTCAGATATTCCATTGTTTTTTTTTTTTTTGCCCCTGATATTACAAATTATCTCCAATTAACATTAGTAATTTTTTTGTTCTTTGTCCTAAATATTTTTTCCCTCTTTGCAGGAACTCTTTGAAATGAAATCAGATCTGCGTCTCAATGCTTTGGATTCTTTAAATAAAAGTCAAAAGTAAGTGCAATCAGTCACTTTTCACGTTTGATTTCCTTGAGACTCTCAAATAAATAAAAAAAGGTAATATTTTCTGTCAAAGAACTAAATTATAATTCTAGCTTTAAGACTACATGTAAAGGAATCTAAATATTGAAATAGTGTGTTGGGTCCTACTGTCAAGATGTAGGACCTTGTAGATTACTGACTGTCTGCAATGAGTAAAAATGCAATAAGCACCCAAATAATACTTCCATATCGTGATCTGTGGCATCACCAAGTCTTGGCAACTTCCTGGCAGTGGCTGGCGAGAAACTAAAACAGAAATTTAAAAAAACATCACAGGGAGGGACCAACTCGAAAAATATAACTCGTTACCAACCTCGAACCGACATCTACATGTTTTTTTTTTTTAATTTGCAAGTTTAAGATCTATTTGGTTGGCGATTGTAGTTAGTGCGACAGATCACGGAGTGTAATATTCCTGCAAATAGACTACAGTGAAACCTGCCAAGTTGACCACCCTTGTAAGTTGGACACCTGCATAAGTTGACCTCAATTATCAATTTTTCTTATATAATATAAAGAAGCAAAACCTTTGTAACTTGACCACCTGTCTATCTTGTATGTTGACCACCGAAATAAGTCAATTTTGTCTAGGAGCATTATGAAATTCTATTCTAAAACCCTCATAAGTTGACCGGAAAAAAAATTCAGAAAATTTTCTGTCATTTTGCAATGTATGTTAAAATTTCACTCGTTTGGTGAAATGGTGTATCTAAACCCTTTTGTGAGTTAACCATCTGGGGAAACTGTAGGGGGTCAGCTTTTGACCATTTCTTTCATTCATTCATTGAAAACAGGTGTGTTAGTTGAAAAGTTGCTCTTCCAGTTGCAATAGTGAGCATTTGAATAAATGAATGCTCTGAAATAAGCTTTGATCTTTTATAATTTTTCAATAATTTTTAAATAATTTTGTTTTGTTAAAGTTTTCAAATTACATGTTTTCGAGTCCTGATATATTAAGAAATTATTTTTATTAAACACTTCACATGCATAACTAACGAAATAATTTTTTTAAAAGAAAGTTAGTTAAATATTAGAATTTTGTATATGTAACAAATTGAAGTTCATTCAGGTTTAAACACATTTCTTAATCTATTCATTTGGCTATTTGCTAAATAAAATTTTTAAGTCAAGTAAAAAAAAAACTTTAAATATATAGCAACATGATATAGGAAACGAAAAAGTAAACAATGACCCACCCCCCCTCTATAAGTTTCCCACTTGTCTAAGTTGACCATTAAAACAATGCACCACAAGTGGTCAACTTACACAAGTTTTACTGTACTTGTTTAAAGACGTTTCATGCTTTATAACATTCTGAGTTTTTCGAAAGTAGATTTTTTGTTTCATTAAATGTTTTATGCTGCAGTGTGATAAAAGGGGCTTCCATTTACTTTGAGAAGTATCAATCAGAGTTTGAAGAGGTGTCGAGGATAGGCCGAGGTGGTTTTGGCACTGTATGCAAAGTATGTTCACTTTTAATCTCTTCATTTATATATTACCTGTGTAGTATTTAGTGTTTTGATTCATATAATTTTTATTGATTAAAATGATACTCCTTAGGGTACTGTGAAAAACCTATTACTTTTACTGGTCGCTAATAGTTTGTCAATTTTCTTCAAGGCTCCCAAAATGAAGTGAGCCTTCGCCTTCCAATGAAAAGAACCGGGTTCGAATCCCAGTGATGGCTGGTACTGCATCCGTCTTGCACTGACTTCAGTGCTGACGTCAAATATCCTCAGTGGATCATGGATTAGAGTCCCCTTGCCATTAGGCTAATCGTGGAAGGTTTTCGTGGTTTTCCTCTCCTGTAATACAAATGCGGATTAGTTTCCACAAAAAAACCTCTTTGAAGGCAAATTTCTCCCTATACATGATTCAGGAGTTCCCTTTTCTTCTGCATTGGGTTCAAAATTGCGAGGCTACGGAGTTGAACATTAGTAGTTGTTAACCCTAAAAATAGTGTCGACTGTTCAATGATGTTTGTAAAATAAAATATTACCAAAATTATTTTAAATTGTGTGGGTAGAATCTCAATAGAAAGGAAAAACCCAATGGAACAATTAATAGTTCCTAAGCATTAATTTAATATTAATTCCTTAAATATTATTTAAGTGATTTTTTTTTCTTTTATTGCACATTGCGAGAAGTTTTAGTGAATTTTTATTCAGAATAATTCAAGTCATATGAAAGAAAATTAGTGAATAATTGATAAAATTGTGTTGACACTATGATGCCGAAATCTGATATTTAAATTGATTTTTTTCATATTAAAAAAATGGGATATAGCTTATAAAATTATCAGCAAGCATGTAAAGCCAACTACTAAACTTATTTACCTTTTTTTTGGGGGGGGGGAATTACTCTTAAATTTAAATTAATCATCTCAAATTGAAACGTTTATTTATTTATTTTAGAGCTAAATACATATGAAATTTTACATTATGTATTTGAAAAAAAAAATATCATATCAAAAGCTAAATGCAATGAAATTATTCCTTTTCTTTTCTAAACATAGTTTTTATCAATTTTCTCTCTTTTTTAATGCTATGCTGTTATATTTTAATGTTATATTTTAAAATATATATAGATATTTTAGAAAAATGTTATATTTTAATAAAATTTGCTTTTTTTATGTACACTAAATAATTACATGAAAAATTATTTTGAAATTCTAATTCAGAAATATTTAGGTAAAACTAAATAGTGTGTTGAATAATGAAAACTATATAGCCATTTATGAAGATTAAAATTATTTTTAGATAACCCAAAACCTTCAAAAAGCTTTCTACTTAAAACTACAATAAAATAGATATTCTATGTTATAATTTCGTTAAAATTCAAATTAAAAATTCTAAACTCTTCATTAAAATGTGTATCTTTTATTCAGAATTATTCTTGCCTCTTAAATTCACGAATTAATGAGGAAATTTTTAATTCCATATGATTATTTCTTATTCTAAAAATTGTTTTATGATGCCATTATTAAGTTCTCTTCCATATCTTATGTTATACTTTTTTTTTATTAAAATTTTACTTTCCGTTAAAAAATAGTATAACTCTTATTTTATTGTTTAACTGCTAATTTTAATCAGGAGATTTGAAAACGGTTTGCGAATAATTTTTTCCCCACATCTCTATATTAAGTTGTGTAGCAAATTAGCTAGATATTTTTAGTGTATCTTTAGCTAAAACTGATTTAGAAACACTAGCTTAAAAGTTTAAATAAGCTTTAATATGCCATATTTATTTATTTCTGGTGTTTAATTCTTATTTGTTCAATTCTGATTAATGATTTTTGCTTATTCTATTTTTGTAAAATTTGTATTGATAAGAACTTTTTTCTTAGGCACGCCATAAAATCGATGATATCTGTTATGCTGTGAAGAAAGTTGTGTTCAAATACAAAAGAGATTCTGATTTTTTAAAAGTAAAAGGCATTATTTGAAAAAAAATTTATTTATGTTTATTGAAATTTTACACAGTGAGGATTAATTGGGTATACTATAGCCTACGTCTCAGGTTGTGTTATTCCTACTAAATTTAACCCATGAACGGCATTTTCTGCGAGCCTAACTTCAAGCCACAAATAAACAAACGAAGTGTTTGATCGTTTAAATAGCTGCTCGCCAGATTTTATTGCATTATAAAAAAAAGTAATTGATATTCGATTTTTGATTAATAATTGATTTATGTGGATAGTGGCATAGAATTTAGCATTGCGTCATGGTAAATGTTATTCCTACTAAGTGGAAGTAGTTGTGTTTTTTTATATTATACCCAATTCACCGTATTATTTTTAAATCATCGTTTCCTTCCTCGGTGCTTTTCAACCTCACCAGAGTTGCCAGTATGGGTCTTATTCCATATCCACTTTTTTAAAAAAAGGTGACCACTGTAAGCTATGGGATATTCAAGTATGATATATATCAGCTATATTAAACTATAGCATTTGTCACATTAACCTGTGATGAACTGTGTTTCTATTATTTTTGATTTTACTCTGATTATATATTTGAAATGAAAATTCTTTTTAATAAAATTCAATATTAAATATTTACATGATGCAGGAAAAAATCTTCTCACTGAACACCCTGTTATAGGACTTTTTTTTCTCTGACCTGCCAGCAGATGATTTTAAATTTAGATTGTTTGCAAATTGCTTTGTGGCCTATCAAGTTCGTTTTTGTATAATCCTGAATGAATAGAGAGAAAGAAAAAAAACACATACAATGTCAAAATCTGAAGAAAAATTTGTATTCTATGGACTTTTACCCATTATATACAAAAGAGTTTAATTTGGTGGTCCCTTTAAGAAAAGGTAACACATATGCTTTTTATTCTGTTATATATTATTGCTATATTGGATAGTGAAAATAATATTTTACACCATGTAAATTGTCAGAAATGTAAAGATAATGTAAAGTTTTTTAAAAAATAGGGGGACAAAATTCTACTGATTCTACAAAATTCACAACATTTTTCGTGAAATATAATTTGCTGAAGCAAAGTAGTCAGGACAAATTACTAAGAAGCATGAAATGAAATATCCAAAAATAAAGCCTGAACAACTCATTTCAATTTTAGTACTGCACAGCCATTGTGACACAGAAATCAATGCTCTTCTAAGCTTATTATTAACACTTTTTTTCGAAGCTCTGTTGCATAGGAAAATAAAAAGTGCCGCAGTTTATGTGCCTCACACTTGAAGCAATGCAATGATTTTTAAGTAAATATATAATCTAGCGGTGAAAAAATCATTCTGGGTTTTAGAACGTACAAATAACTTAAATATTTTTAAAAGTTATTAAACTTTTTTAAAAATTGTCAATTTGGCGATGTTTTTTCACTTACAAGGGAAACTAGGGAAGTGTGACTTGTCAATTTTGAAATAAACTAGTGGGATGTATGCCTTATGAGGAATAATTTTAGGGGGCAACATTCGTTTCGGCCCATAGAAGGTTCTGTGAGAGATAAAAAATAATTCAATGTATAGAAAAATCGGTATTTCATTACTTCAATGCAGACTATTAGTTATTGTAATTATCTCATACTCCAATTAATTTTGTGGTACTTTCACGTACTATATAATGCATATTTATTGTCAAAATTGATTTCGAAAATTTTATATATCTGTAGTTTTTCAGAAAAACCTGTTAGGTTAATTTTAAAAAAAATTGACATCAAATTTTTTAAATATTTTTTCCAAGAAACTTTCTAAATTAATTGGAGTATGTAACTGCAAATTAATTAATTAATTAATAATTTATTAATGATTTATTAATTTTTTGATTAATTTATCAACTAGCAAATTAATTAATTATCCAATTAATTACAAATTAATTGGATTATGAGACAATTACAATAACTAATAGTCTGCATTGAAGTAATAAAATACCGATTTTTCTATACATTGAATTATTTTTTATCTCTCACAGAACCTTCTATGGGCCGAAACGAATGTTGCCCCCTAAAATTATTCCTCATAAGGCATACATCCCACTAGTTTATTTCAAAATTGACAAGTCACACTTCCCTAGTTTCCCTTGTTAGATGAAAATTATCAAAATCACCACCTTATTCTCAGTTTTTGCAAATTTTTATGAGCCCAAGTAATTCAGCATCGATGTAAGTTTTAAGATATTAAAAAATTATACTGCAATTGCTTTCCATTTTCACAAAACTGTGGCTCCATATTGATGTTTTGCACCCTTTTCGAAATAAGAGCACTGAGATGGGCTCAACTTGATCTAACATTCATGAGTAGCAGTTTCAAACTCTACAGCAGTTATAGAAAATTAGCATATTATTCCCCCAAAAAGCATCATTTCATAGGATGCCTTCAAAAAACAGCCTTAAGAAAAGTGTATTACAAACTTTATATTCATTTTAGAGGAAAATGGTATTTTTTCCTTCTCTTTTTATAATTTATAAAACTTAAAAATTGTCTGTTTTTTTTTTCAGTGAACTTATTTCTTCTTTAAAATACTTTTAGGTGATCCGTGAAGTGAAAAGTTTTGCATCTTTAAACCATTTAAATGTGGTCGGATATAATCAAGCATGGCTGGAGTATATCTCCTCTTTTGGTAATTTCCATTTCCATACATATCTTATAAAGGATACTTATATTTACTCTGTTTAAGTGCTTTATATACATCTCTGCCAAGTCTCCTGTTTTTTAACAAAGACTTCTGTTTCTCTTGTTTACCTGTATATTACCTCACATTTCTCCTTATTTGTTGAAGAAATTTAAAGAAAAAAAAGCAAAATTTGACAAAAATACTTCTTTTATTTCCTCAACTGATGGTGCTGTTGCCAGTACTGCAGTATGTTTAGTGTGTATAGTTTGAGTAATTATAAATAATCATCATAATAAACAATCATAATTATAGAAATCTTCTTTAGGTTAATATTTATTTACATATTTTTTTCTTCACTAAATGTAAGTGCTCATATTATTTCCAATTTTGAATTTCTCTTTTTGACTTACATGATTATGCATGATGTATCAAAACTTTGCTTGTATCCCAAAAATTGTCACTAGTAAGATCTCAGTTATTTTATTTCTCCAATGTTGGCAGGTGTGGTATATATATATATAGCACAATAAATAAATACAAAAAGAAAAATGAAAAAGATTGGGAAAATCAATAAGTTTTATTTACTGAGCATAAGCTGCAAGTATACAGAACTCATAAAATAAGTTTAAAATGTAGAGAAAACATGGAAAAAATTACAGAATAATGAAGAGAAAAAATTATTTGAAAAAAGAAAAACAATTTTAATAACAGAAGGATATAATTTCATCATCAGCTCACACGATTATGTCTGCAAAAAGGACTGCTTTCTAAATTGTATCAATATAGCCAAAGCAATAGTGTGAGAAGCACTCAAAACAATTTTTGCAACAAAATAGAATAGAACACATTAAGTAGTAAATATCACTTAAAAAAAAACAGAAAATAATGCAAAGAAAAAAACAGAACCAAACATAGGATGAAATCTATAAAGTGAGTCGCGAATTCTAATGAACTTAAGTGGATGGGAAAATTTTCAAGAATGATTTAAAATATTTTTGTAATAAGATTACCAGATAACAAAATATGAAAACAGAAGTGCTAATTGAGGTAAAAGTGTAAACAAAAGGATTTTGTTTTAAAGTGGGTTCTTATTGCGGTACTAAAGCAATTTTACGTGCTAAATGTGCTTCAAATTTTGTCATATATATTTAACGGAGACTCGTAAAATATTTTTTACATGTTTACATTGATGCCCACATACCTCAAAAGCTAGAGATTCCTCAATTTTGAAAGAATCTCTCATACTCCTAAAAAATGTCCCCCAAATCTTTGAAAACATCAAAAATTTTGCAATTTAATTTTTTTAAACACTCACACTGTCGCTATTTTCATTCAGAGGGGGAGAAAAAAGAAGACTAGTGTCCATTTGCTATTTAAATATGTGTCTTTTTGTTATCTTCGAATATATTTTGATGGATGATAGTGAAGCAAATGTTTAACATTCACAGATTCGTGAATTTCATATAAAAGACCTTTTAAAAAACTTCTGTAATTTTAGATTTGTTAATTAAGCATTGCAATAAAAATGTGGCAAAAATAGAGAATTTCTTTGATTCCGCATATTCACAGGAAAGCGTCGAGTCATTACAGACACAGTGACACTATGAAAAGTCGCAAAAAAGGGATAGTGCCAGTGGCTTTCATACTTGACAATTTAAGAGTGTAAGAGCGTAAGCTTAAAGCTATATTTTCTTACATTTATGTATCTTTGACAATATCCTTGTCTTTCTTGTAAAAAAAAAAAAAATCTGAATGGTAAAAGCACTTTTTGTAGGTTCCAATAATGAACCTACAAGAGAAGTTTATACAACTGTCCAGTCTTTTTTGCTTACCTACTTACTCAAAGTGATTTTCAGTGTTGTTCATGTTGTATTTTTATTTTCTAGATGTGAGTTTTTTTAAATATAAGTTTATATTGCTTGTAAATAAGTGTTGAATATCCATCTAACAGAACTGTTTATGATTTGTAGTCTTATTGATTGAATATTATGATTAATTGAAATACTTTATATTTCCAATTAAAATATTTTGTCAATTACTGCTTAAAAATGTATAAGACTTTTTTTTAAAAAAATATTTTTGAATATTTAAGTGTAAAATTTGTTTCTATAAAGCATAAAAAATGATTTATTCAAGAAAAAAAAATTTTTTTTTTGGTCATAAAATTATTAAAACAAAAAAAAAAGTGCACCTTTTATAAATTTTGCTTTATTTATTTATTTGTGGCTTCATCAGTAAGGGCTTGAGATATAAATGTATAAATCAAGTTTAAATTCTAACAAATACTTATTTTATTTAAATGTACATAGTTATTCATTAAGCTTTTAGTTTTGTGTTTCATATATTATTTATTTTTTTTTAAATTTAAGTTAAAAGTAAAATTATTTCTCATAACTCTGATTTAAATGAAATTTACTAAAATGAATTCTTTCATTGTTTGTAGCCTTTATTTTCTTTATAAAATCAAACTGCAATCGTTTATGAACAAAAATCTAATAATGCACTAATGCTTATGTTATTAAAAATGCGATGCGTATAAAAATAGAAAGATTTTAGTTTTCTTTTTATTAATATTTTTTTAAATCTTTTATTATTAATATTTTTTTACAATTTAATTATTCGCAGCAAATAAAAATTTAATAATTCAATTCACACTTTTGTATTTAAAATGAAGAAGCTTAAAAGGTTTTATTATTTTTTTTATTTTTTACCGTAAACATTTCTTTATTTTTTAATTGTTAATTCCATTGCTGATAACATATAATATTTTGAAAATGAAAGAATGTGTAAAACCTAACACAGTTATGAAATTCAAATAATTTCCCACAAAAGAAATTGATTATATTAAAATTTAAAAAAAATTATAACAATAGTTTTTTTGTTAAACATTTTCAGGTTTTACTGGTGTTGCGAATAAATTTTTAAAAAATGTCTCACACAGACATAAATTAAATGAATACTTTTTGCAGTTTTCTATTATTAAATTTAATTTAATTTAGTTATGTTAATTGTGATGATTTTCAGTTTTCCTCACAGATAACAGCCTAGTTAAGGTTTTGTGTAGATTAAACATTTATTCTTTTTAATGTATTTCCTATTAGCCTCAGAATTGCTACTTTTGCACCGTTACCCAGTGGGCACTTGTGGCTAATCCACTGCGGTGGAGTAGCGTCATCCACGCCATACAACCGAGAATCCATTTATATCCATTTTAGATTTACATAATCACACAGAAGGAAGGGCACAGAGAGAAAGTTTCATCCATGCCTCAACCACTGGCCCCATAGCCCAGTACAGTAACCATTAGACCAGTGATGGGCATGTACATGAAACGTTTTCTCCTTTTTTTATCGGTTTTTCCCTATACAAAAGTGTCCAAACTTTGGAGCGATCTTCTGACCCGACTATTGGGACCATATTTTCCCAGATTGTTGGTTAAGGTAGACAGTTATTGTAATATTACAGATTTTTATACTTAGAAACTCTGACAATCCTTTATTTTTCTGATTGATTGAACAAATTTTAGCAAATTACAATGGAGAAGATATTGACTCGTTTGATAGTTCCACTTATGATGAGGCAAGTGACAGTAAAAGCATTTTGAAAACTTCCGGAACTATCACCGATACCAGCCAGTCATTTTACCTCTCCAGTGAAAGGTATGCAATATTTTGTAATTATAAATAGAATTGAATTAACCATTCACATACTAAACATCTACACTCATGGTTTTTAAAAAATGCTTAAAGGTGCTTATTTTCGGTAAAAAGTTCTTAATTTTCTTTTTTCGAATATGAGATTTTTTTTCTTTACTGTGCCGATTTCGGACACGTTTTATGCAAAAGCTTGCGGTTTTCACATTGTACCATTCAACATTTTCACAATTTATTCACGAGAAATTTTCGCAATTTATTTATTTCACAACCACAATCTATTTTGGCGTACCGTCGGTCCTTAGCGTATGAAAGCACCAATCATTTTACATGCTTGATGAAATATTTGCGAGTTCGCTTGTAGGTCTACTTAGCTGGGTTCGGTGAGTGTATTGCAGTTTCATGTGCAACTCAGTTGCATATTGCACGATATTCTTAATTTCAGGCTTCATTTTCCACCCTCTGATATTGAATTGAAAAATCTCTCGATCATTCTATAGTGGCTAATATAATCAGGAAAAGAGTTCTTTGTCAGAAATTAGTTATTTTATCTTGATCATGTAAAGTCTTTGAAAATTATTTTGCATTTTGTTATTGCTTAAAAATATTTTTTGGTGCTTAAAAAGTGCTTATTTTTTGTTGAAAGATTTGGCAATGTTCCCTGACGCTGCTACAAATCAGATATTGTAATCACAATTGCAAATAGCGCACTAATTTTTATAACGAAATACTATTAATACCCTAACTCTGAAATGTGGTACATAGATTTTAAAATTATGTATAAAGCTGAAATACGAGATAAGAAAATAGCTGTTTTAAAAAGGAGATGTGGATTTTGTTTTTAATTTTCAGATTTATGTGTTCAGTAACAGAAACAGTTATAAAGGAATCATATAGGGTTTATATTGGGTTATATAGAGATCATGTAATAGTTATGAAGGTCTTTTTGACTCTTATATTTTACCCATCTTTTTCCCAGTGTCCTGGAGGAAATAGGTTTCTTTCAGATTCTGATTATAACTAAAATAACAAAAGATATCTCTATTTTTTAAAGCTGTTGAATTTATTAGAAACAGGGTGTCTGTCCATTTGCCTTTCTTCAAGTTTTGAATTTGAGCTTAATGTGTATGCATTTTTATTAAATCACTTTAATCTGAGTTTTTTTTTTTTAATTATTTAAATTTTTTTATTCCAAAAAATTTAAAATTATGGAATTTATGCTTCTTCTCTAAAACATAACATAAAATTTTTTGTAAAATAAATAAATAAAATTTAAAAAAAAGCACAAAATAAAGTTACTATCTATGAATCTGTGTTATTAGCAGTGTATAAAAAATGCACTTTTGCATCTGATTTTGCTTTTATAGCCCCTAAAATAATCATGTTTCTTGTTAACTTTGTAAATGCTACAAAAGATTGTTTGCTGATCTATGATGTCTAGGATTTTAGAAATTGAAGTGCATTTTACCAAATTGAAAACGCTTCTTATAATCCTTAGAAATTTTTAAAACTGTTTTGGAAGCCAGTATAAGTAGATATTTTTCATTTCTGATTTTTGATTCTTTTTTTCTAAAAGACATTTTTTGTTTCTTAAAATGTTCAATTTTTGGTTAGTAAAATGTTCACCATTTGGTTTTTTAACTGTTCCCTTTCTGGTTTTAACAATGTTCTATTTTAAGTTTTAAAATGTTCCATTTTTGGTTTTTAAAATGTTTCATTTCTGGCTCTTAAAACGTTCCATTTCTAGTTTTTAAAAAAGTTCAATTTTTAAAATTTTCCATTCTTAGTTCTTAATTTTCTTTCTTACAAGCCTTAAAGCTTTTAGATTGTTGTTATGTTTGGCTTCCATGGAGAAGAATTATTATTTTTTTTAATATGTATTGTGAAATAAAAAGTCAAAGTGAAGTTTAAAATTAATGAACATATAACATGTGACTTTAAGATTATGAATCTCTTATGAATGTCACCAGTTACAAAATGATTCTTTAAAAAGGAAGTTTTATTCTTTTTTCATACAAAATCATCTGTTCCATTAAAATTTAAAAATTTTTTTTTCAGTGAAAATGCTGAAGTGAGCAAGCAGAATCCCACATATTTAGATAACAAAAAATGTTCTGAAATACTAAATGAAGCGCCATTATTAGTAAGCTTTTTCATTATTTACTTTTTTTTTATTATCACTATACAATACAGGATAGTATTTTTAACATTTGGTTTAATAACATTCATGCATTAATACTGATAAAAATGATTGTACAGGGCGCATAGCGTTTTTTAAAAAGTGTAAAAAAAGTGCTTAAAAAAAGCATTTGTAAAAAAAGTGCTTAATTTTTTCTTTGCCGCGTCAATTGTCGTTTTAAATTACAAAAAAATGCATGATTTTCAGAATTTTCTCTGCAATATTTATCAGAAACTAGTTGTTTTATCATAATTATGTAAAGTGGTTGAAAATGTTTTTGAATTTTATTGATTTTATGTTTATAAATTACAAGCTTCAAACGATAGAAAACATTTCTTTATTACTGCACAGATCCTAAATGTGATTGTTCTGGAAAGTGATTAAAAATATTTGTTGAGTGCTTAAAAAGCGCTTATTTTTTGTTGAAAAATCTGGCTACGCACCCTGTTGTACTGTTTGTTTAGATGATTTTAGTTGTCAAATCATGCAGTCAGCTGTCAAAATTATATTTACTTTGAGGCAATAGAAAATAGAGAAAGATCCAAACGAGAGATTTTAAGGGCTGGACAACCACAGGGAGTTTTCTATCCTTTGTTTTAAGGATTGTCTTGATTTTTGAAGAGCAAATAAATAAATACAATTAAAAAAAAATTTTTTTTTCAATTTCTTTTTAACAAATTAAAAGAATTATTTCATTTAAATTTTGAGCAGCCTCAAGCAATATTTTAAGAAATTTTCATTTAAATATTTTGAAAAATCAGGGTTTGTGAACTGATTTTGGAGACTTTTGGAATGATAATGGTGGACACAATTTTTCAAAAACTAGCAGGTTGATCTTATGTAAATTTTTACACACTTATCTTTTATAGACTACATGTTGAAGGAAGAATCTAAAAAAAAAATTATAAAATTATTATCTTTATAAAGAAGCTACATTTAACACAATATCTAGTCAACTTCCATCTATAAAAATGTGCGAAATTTCAATAAGATTGTTTAAAAAAAATCTTGTCCATTGATTTGGCATGCTGAGCTGAGAAAATTATTTTTTATTTTGGAGACTTCTCAAAAGTAAAATTTTATTTCAGAGGGTGATGTTGTACATCCAAATGGAATATTGTGATTTTGATCTCAGGTTTTGGATGGATGAACGAGCTAAAGGTTGTTAAAAGGTTTTTGTTTTCTTTCATTTCAAAACCATATCTTTCATTAATATTAGAGTCAAAATGAATGTTTAAACTGTTTTATTAAAAAAATTATTTTGTGTTTTATCTATCACTGAATTACTTTAGAGAATTAAAATGGTTTACATTGTAATTTTCACATTGCTGCTGCAAAACTGTAGACATTTTACTGATAATGATATTTTTTTTAAGCAATCAAACGTATTATTCTGCTATATTTTCACGAGTATAGAGTCCCGATAATCCGAGCCCCGGTTATCCGAGTTTCCGCTTTAACCGAGCTATCAAATATTTTAAGGATTTTTTTGTTCTAGTTTATTTTTTTTTAAAAAATACCGCCGCAAAATAAATCTGAATTTTATCTTCCAAACACTCGGGAAAACATAATATAACATCCCATGAAATGATCGTTATTATCGTCAATAATGAAAATGAACCTAGCGAAGATGATGAAGACAGTGACGATGAAAATCGACATATAAAAATCTCTCACACAGATGAACTTAAAGCTGCCGAAAATGCTACTGAATACATAGAACAACAAAAAGAGATGACACCAGCCTTCCTGTTACCCCTAAAAAATGGCGAAACATTGCTGCAGAAAAGCACCAAAGTTTTGTAAAACAAAAAACGATTAAGGACTTTTTTTAAGTAAAAACTCTTTAATTCTCGCAAAGTATACTTTTTAAGTTTTGTCAAGTAAGCTTTTTAATAATAATAGGAATTATATGTGGTATACTCATATAAATTTTATTTTTCTTAAATATATTACATTTATACTAACTCTTTTTCTTTCTTTTTTTATACTCTTCGTTTTAACCGAGTTTTTCAGCTATCCCAGTTAGTCGTGGTCCACATTAACTCGGATAATCGAGACTCTACTGTAGTTTTAAAATCATAATTAATCATTTTATTTATTATTTGTTTCAATTCAAAGGCAGTCTTACTATAGTGTTTCTTTTTTTTTAAACTCAAAAGAGTCAGTATGTCTGTCAAAAAATGAGTTTGTTTGGTCTATTTATTATTTATGTTATGATTTTGTTTTTTTCAATAATAGTTCAGTTTAATTTTAGTGTTTTTTGCTCTATAAATCCATAAAAGCTAAGCCACAGTTATCACAGTTTTCATAAAATATTATAAGAAAAATCGATTAATTGGTATCTGAAATAAACAAAATTCAAAATTTTTATCTAGTTACTAAGCCGTGATAAAACTTTTTCGAATGCATACTTTAATAAAAAACAATATTGTTTCATGCCAATATATTTTTTACCTTTTGTGTTCAATGGGTTGTTTTTTATATTTTCAGGTAATCCTTTACCCTTTCAACTGACTACTTTTGAAATTTTCAGAGACATTTTAAGTGGAGTTGCTCACATTCACTCAAAAGGTGTTATTCATAGAGATTTGAAAGTAAATCATTCACTCTTAAAATTTTTTATATTATTTCTTTGCATTGTGTCTATCATACAGGGTAGTTCAAAATTAATATAGCACCATTACAGAGGGCTATAACTATTTAATGTAAAATAATTTATCATTAAAATTTACACAGAATGTAGAAAGAACTTCAAAATTTTGTAAACGTGCTTCACATCCCCTTGCCGTCAAGCTAGCCACACATTGTTTTCCTTTTCACAGTGTGTGGTTCAAAGAGTTGGGGAGAGCCTTGGCCGCTCAGATGATAGAGCGTTTGCCTTCCAATGAGGTGAAATGGGTTCAAATTCCTGCAATGACTGGTTGACTTAAATTCCGCATCCGACTTGCACCGACCACTGTGCTGATGTAAAATATCCGCAATGGTTAAGAATTAGAATCCCCTTTCCGTCAAGCTAACTGTGGGAGGTTTTCCTGGTTTTCCTTTCCATGTATCGCAAATGTGAGTTAGTTCGATCAAAAAGTCCTCCACGAAGGCAAATTTTTCCGAATACTTGATTCAGGAGCTCCTTTTACTTCTGGATAGGGTTCAAAATGACGAGGCTTCAGAGTTGAACATTAGTAGTCGTAAACCCAAAAAATGTGTTGGTTGTTCAACTCCAGTTATAGAATAAAATACAAAAAATGCGACATAGATTATCTTTGTGACTTCCCTTGGTCACAACGGACACAATGTCTTGGTAGTCATACATACTTCCGCTACTGTTCCCTTTGCACCCGTTTCTTCAAACATCTGCGCATGTTGTTTGGAGGTACTTGAATGTATCATTGTCTTCTCTGCACTCTGTGATAACAGAATGACAATTGTTAAATTCTAACCATGCAGAATGCACAGGACTCGCCATTTTCACAAAGGACCTGGCGTGTGCACAGGATTCCTCTTCACTGCTCCTTGCGTAAAGAAATTTTTGAAGTTCCATCTACATTCTGTGCTAATCTAATGGATACATTATTTTTCATTCAATAGGTGTAGATGTTTGTGATCACTCAATTCATTTTGAATTACCCTATTTTATCGACCCTAATAGTAATCCAGCTTTGCAATAATTTATTAATTAGCTAATAGATTCTGTGCATGTGAGGAGATATACGTCTTTGGAAATTCAAGAATTTAGCAAGCACAGAATTAACAAAAAGAGAACTGTGTTGTATGGAAAATTATTGATCATCGCAGTCGCTGGGCAATTAAATATAACAAAGGCAATTAAAAAATTGTCTGCCATCCAAATGCCTCTTTTTTTTTTGTAGATAATGCTTCCTATGTTCATTTTGTTTTCCCATTTGTTTTAAGAAACAGTTTTGCCACTCCACAATAGAATAGGGAAAACCTGGAAAATACAGGGAATTTAAAAATCACCTGAAATAACAGGGAATTTTTGATTTTTTCTTTACAAAGTGGGAAAATACAAGGAAATTTATTTCTTATTTTTGTCTTTTAAAAATTGGTGACTGCTCGGAGCGCAATTTATGAGACATTTATGGACGATATTTCAGCTATACTTAACTATTTCATTTACTATAAGTATGTTCAGGTGTTTCCAGCAATTAAATGAAACTAACCCAATCTAGCTCACACACAGTGATTGTGTCTCAATATATTGTGCATAATATGTACCGGGAAATTTTTTTTCTAGATTTGAATGACAACTCTGATGAATAATGTAATTATTGTGAATATTTTATAATATTCTAAAAATTACTTTATTTCATGCTTGTTTCTGAAAATATTACTTTCTTTCAAAAGAAATGCTTTACATTTTTAATATCATTATTTTTTTAATTGATTATATATTTAATTTTTTAAAAAGGGGTGAGATGTTTTAAAAAGCAGACACTATTAAAAATGTTGCAACTTGTCAGTGAAAAAATTTCATACCATTGTCCAATACTTTGCATATTGTTTTTTGTGCCCTACGACTATTGATTAAACTGTATTTATTTATGAAGCATTAATCCTAAAAAACATTAAGTAATATGTGAAATGTATTCATGCATAGTTACTTATTAATGCATAGTTGGTATTCAATAATAAGAAGAAAAGTGCTATTTCAGATGTGGATTAGAAAATTAATGTCAGAATTAAATACAAAAATAGCGCACACATATATTGTAAGACAATATGTTTAAGAAAAATAAAGGATAGCATCAATAAAATAATAATTATGTCTGCTGAAGTGACTAGGATAATTTAGACAGCAAATGACGTAAATATTATGTTTGCAACTACTTCATTCCTCAAAATATCCTACTCATACCAATTTTGTGCTATTTTTGCTATATTATAAACAAAAATTCATCATTGCTTAAATTATAACACTCGTATCAGATGATTCAGGATGTTCTGTAATGACCGTCCTTATTGTATATTTCTAGAAGCTTTACTAACAATATCTGCATCTATAAGAGTTGTAAATAGTAAAAGTGCTATCAGAGTCTATGGAAGAAGTTAGGACTAAATACATCAAAAACCTATTTTATTCTTGGAGGAAACAGAAAGAGAAATATTAGAAACACCTAAAAGTGTGATATTTTTTATCCTAACTTCCTCAATAATGTTTCATCAAATGTAAGTTTTTTTTTTAAATTTTTTTTTATTGCTTTTTTTTATGCCAAAGCATTAATTTGCAAGACCTTATACATATATTTGATAACTTCATTTTAAACAAGGACTAAAACTATATGTAATAAGGACACTATTTCTGAATAAATAACCACTTTTTATCGGTATAAGACGTCAGCAATTTGAAACAATTAGTTATAAAACAGAAAAAATTATTTATCATTTAACAAACATATCTTTTTATACATAATAAATAAAATGAAAGCTATTACAGGAAAAATGAATTTTTCTCATGTTTCTTTTCTTTTTTTTTTTTTTTTTAATTCTTGTTACATACTGTACTAATTAATTAGCCTAGTTGTACATTATACTAATTTTATAATATTGCATCGTTTATACAGTCAAACCTTGACTTTGATTTAACCAATTTGATACTTTGATTTAACCAATTATTCGATTTAGTGAATATTTTTTCCGTCCCGACAAAAAGTGTTCTAAAATGCTCTCATTTGACAAATTTTTAGCTTTGATTTAACAAACAACAATCGCAGGAAAAAAATTCACACATAAGGCAAAAACTTTTAATTTTTCACTCTTAAAATTTTGAATATTTCACGTCCTAATCCAAGTGTGTAATTATGTGTATGTAATTATTGTGTAATGTTATTGTGTAATTATTTGTAATTATGTGTATTAAGTTTTAAAAGCAATAAGCATTATAGAATTAAGATCATTTTAAAGTTGATTTCTTAACCTATAACTTATAATTTTTAAGCTTGTGGTAAACAATAATCAATTTTTTTCATTGCCTGTATATCTAAGGGTATTTTGCATTGATATTTTTATACTTTACTTTTTACGAATATTGATATTCAATTTGATGAACAGATTTGCCGGTCCCAATCAATTTGTTAAAGCGAGGTCCAACTATAACTGAGTTACGCAAATAGTATTCTACTCTAAGTACAATATTGGCAGCTTAAATATTGTAGTCTGTCATAGACTAAGTATTTTGGTCAAAATAAAAAGTACCAATTTGAGATGAGATTTTTTTGTCGAAATTTACTTATTTTCTCTCTTTTCAGCCTCAAAATATCTTCTTTTCCACTAAAAATAATTGCATGAAAATTGGAGATTTCGGTTTGGCCACCCTGGAGGATGAAATGAAGAATGATTCCGCTTCCAACTGGCACTGTGGTACAATGCCATATGTAGCACCCGAACTTAGAAAAAGTGGCAAATATGATACAAAAGTATTTTTTTTTAATGAAAGCTTAATATATGGGTGATTCTTTTTAAGCATGACAATTCAGACCAAAAAATTTCTTAGAATTTAATGTCTTCAAAATAATCTAAAATTTTGTTTGTATACTTCTTTAGTTACATTTATTAATACTATCTTACAGACAGCAGTGTAGTTTATTGACATTTGCTCAAAGAAAAAAAAAAAAAAAAATAGAAATTCAGCAAATCTTGAATGCCAAGAAAATGACATATTATCTTAGAAGTTTAATAAACAGTCATTTTAAGTTAATCGTAAGTAACTCAACTTAAGCCTTTGTGTTAGATGGACCATAAATTGCTTAAATTAATTCTTTTAATCCACTGTAGAAGGAATAAAAAAAATTTTTTGCTGATATGTACAGAATAAAATTGTGTGTAATAATTAATCATTAAATAAATAAATAACTTTGATTACATCCAACCATATTACAATCATACATAAACTTGGTATTAGGTTAATATTTGTTATTCCTCCTTACAGTATTAGCAGGTAAAAAAAATTTCTGGTAACACTTCAATGTCCTGGAATTCATAAGCCAGGAAAATGATGGCCTGGATAATGACAAATTCGCTATTTTATAGCATATAACTTTACTTCAATTTAATATTTTGGCATAAGACGTTTACATTCTGCTGAAAACAACAGGATTTCTTAAAATAACTCAGATAAATCTATGTAGTTTATGTTATTAATGACTTCAAGAAGCCAGGAAAATGACAACACAAAAACCTACTCATCTTGAAAATTTTTTTTAAATAGATTTTGAACCAGAAAATTGATTCTTTATTCATGCAACAAGACATGTTCATGTAGGAGGGTATCTAATCACATAAGATATTGATTGCTGGCTCTATCAATTTTGGTTATAAACCACTAAATCAAGGGTCGCCAAACTTTTTTGATCATCGACCCCTTTATAATTTTTTGAAATCTCCATCGACCCCCACAAAAGTAATTTTCTGTTAATTAAAATAAAACTCTATTAGATACTGTGTTTGTATATTTATTTTATGATTTTAAACATTTATTAAAGTAATAGTACATTGTGTAACAATAGTTTTATAAAAAATATATTAACATTTAAATTTAAATACCTTATTACTAAATAATAAGTAATTATGCATAAGTAGATATAATAAGTAAAGTAACTAAAGATTTACTGCTTCTTGATCAATGAGATGGGTGTGTCTGGTGTTCTTTTGAAAGGTTCTCTATATTGGGTTCAAAATTGGTCGAATTTAATTTTCGTCAAAATTGGTCAGTTTTGTAACTTTCGTAAAAAAGTACAAGGTGTGCTATAATTTTGTCGCGGGCTGTACTAATCCATATTATTAATCCTTTCTTTCTTTTTTGTGCATTGATAATTAAAATTGATATCTAAACTAAACGAATGGTTTTATTGAAACAATAACTAATTATCCAAAACTATAAAAATTTTAATAATGACACTGCAAATATTCAACACAGTTTTCAAAGATAGCTGTAACTGCGTATGATATTTGCATTTGTAACGTCAATGCTCGTCACACGTGACATTTGGACAAGCGCACATATGCATATGACTTACTGCACGGTGGTACGTAAATACTTGTTTCACCCCAATAAATATACGTTTATTAATTTATGTTTTATAAAGAAACTGAAATTGAGTCAATTATAAAAGAAATTCACAAATTTTACATACTTAATTAGGCATGTGTGATTTGCGCATTGAGAACTGTTTTTTTTTTCGACCCACAATCGACCCTTCCGATTCGGATCGACCCCCATTCGCCCCCCTGTCTCGGATCGACCCCCGCTTTTGTTAAATAGACCCCTGGGGGTCTATATAGACCACTTTGGCGACCTCTGCACTAAATAAAGGTAGCCAGGAAAATGACTGATTTTCTTGTGACAAACAATTTATTGACAGGAAAAAAAAAATTTTTAAGCGAAATTTTTGTAAATAATACCCTCTGCGTATATTCTAGAAATGCTTACACCGGTTGAGATTAAAAAAAATTAGAGATTGAAAAATTTACTGGAAGTTTTGAAGCTAGTTTTATTATTGGAAACATTATTTGGGACACGCCAGGAAAATGACATTTTGAAGTTCAATTAAATTTTTTTAACTTTACAAAACAGTCAATGCTAGTGCAAAGTCATTTTAAAATGCTAACAGCAGTGCAATTTATACTTTTTTTTTTTTAAAAAAAAGTTCTTTTTGTATTATAGTATTAGATCTTGGAGCAAGGGACAGTGAATTGTCATATTTTGTGAGAATCACCCATATATATTTTGCAAAAATGAAATATTACAAAATTGTATGGATTTGTAATATTCTAAATGTTTATTTGAATTTTCATTCAAACTCATTATGCTCTATACTGTATAAATATGGTGTTATAGTTTCATCGCCTAATGGTTTTAAGTAAAAAAAGAAACACTTTTGCTGTTATTTTTGTTTACTATTCATTATTTCTACTTCTATCATCTTCCTTAAAAATCATTTACAAAACCTTGAAGGTGTTCCTTCTGCGGACTGCGACGATACCTAAGTATACTGAAAAGTTAATCTTATAATTTTTTTGAAGTTCAAAAAATCACACTTGTTTTCTTTTTTTTGTGTGTGTGTGAGATTCCATCGTAAATCTGTGTGTTTGGTTGCCTTTTCAGCCGTTATTGCTATGGATTTGCATGTGGGGTCTCAGAACTCCTAATTTTATCTTAGTTTGTTATTATTTTCAATACGAATATTTTGAATTTGTGTGGTCACTTTTTAAGGCACTTTATTTGTGCCGATTTTATTGTAAATACTGATCATTTTATGTCCATTATTGCAAAAAATTTCCATGTGATTTTTACTATCCAAATATTTTTAATACAGCATTCAGGGTTACCACTCCACAGGAAAAATCTGGAAAATACAAGGAATGTTAAAATCACCTGAAATAACAGGAAAAATGCAGGGATTTTTTTTTTTTTACAAACTGGAAAAATACAGGGAATTTTGTTTCTTATTTTCGCCTTTTAAAAAATGGTGATCACTCAAAGCCTAATCTATGGGATATTTAAGCTAAACTAAACTATTTCATTTACTATATTTACTATATTATTAGTATAGTTAGCCCATTATAGTTGACACACAGTAATTGTGTGTCTCCTCTTAATGTATAATGTGTACTGGGAAAACACGTGGAATTCTTTTTCCAGATTAGAGTGGCTACCCTGGTATAACTTGCAAGTTTAAACTGTGCTCTTAATTTATCACTATATTTGCATTGTTATATATCCAAGCTATTTTTTTAAAATCATTTTTGAGACACTTATTGCTCCATTTTTTATGCAGCTTAGAAAATTAGAAAATCCTGATATTTTTTAAAAATATCTTTGAAAATCTCAATGGTTATTGAAGGAATATTAAATTGAATAAATAGACATACTAAGTAATTCAAAATAAAATATCTCTCTTTAAAAGAAGTTTTTAAATTCTGTTTCCTTTTGATCAGGAGGAAACGTTGAATAAATTAAATAAGTTTTAAAGACATGGTTTGTAGTTGATAATGTGCTCTGCATCAAACTTCCCCCCTCTAAAAAGCATTGAAATGAGGATATTAAGTTTTACAAAATCATAGTGCATAGCGTTTTTAAAAAGTGCTTAAAGGTGCTTATTTTTTAATTTTTGCTCTTGAAAAGCCCTTAAAGGTGTTTTTTCAATGGGTGTTTTTAAAAAGGGCTTAATTTTCTCTTTTCGAAAAATGATATATTTTTCCTTACCATGTCAAATATTCCCACGTATTATGCAAAACCGTGTTTTCACATTGTTGTATTCAATGTTTTCACAATTCATTCAACCATAATTCATTTTGTCGTGCCGTTGGTCGATAGCGTATGACGAAAGCGCCAATCATTTTGCATGTTTGATGAAATACTTGTGCATGTGCAACCACTGAGCTGGGTTTGGTGAGATTATTTCACTCTCCTGTGCAACTTTGTTGCATTTCGCAAGATATTCTCCATTTCAGGCCTTATTTTTCACCCTCTGATATCGAACTGAAATCTCTCGATCATTCTATAGTGACTGATGTAATCAAGAAAAGAGTTCTTTGTCAGAGACTAGTTAATTTGTGATCATGTAGTGTCTTTGAAAATTATTTTGCATTTTGTTATTGTATATAGTGCTTAAAAATATTTTTTGATTGCTTAAAAGGCACTTATTTGTTGTTAAAAGATTTAGTTTTAAAGTTAGATTAGTTTAGAAAGTTAGTCTTATCTTAAAATAAGGATATTTTAAGTTGAATAATAGAAATGTGTGTTGAATAATAATGTATGTTTATTGGTATTTTCAGGTTGATATGTATAGCATAGGAGTTACTTTAATTGAGTTGGTGTCTGAATCAAAAACGCGAATGGAACTCAGTGTCATATTGGATCAAATTTTATCTGGAACAATACCATTAGAACTTGACCATCACACTCAATATGTAAGTATTTCATCCATTAGTTGAAATAGAATGATTCTTATTCAGGGTTATCACTCCACAACAGGGAAAGTGCAAGGAATTGTGATTTCTTTCCACACAAACTGGGAAAATACAGGGAATTTTGTATCTTATTTTCCTCTTTTAAAAAATGGTGGCCACTCAAAGCTTCATTGGATATTTAGCAATAAAAATTAATCCAGCAATTAAAACTAATAAAGATAGTTAGCCCAATATAGCTCGAACAAGTGCAGTGTAATTGTTGTGTTTCCCCTTAATATATTATGTATAATATGTGCAGGGAAAACACGGGGAATCCAGATTTCCTCTCCAGATTTGAGTGGCAACCCTGTTCGATGATATTTAAACTCTTTCAGCCTTACGACTGATTAACAATATGAACCATAATTCAACTTTTCACATGTGTTGCTATTCCCAGGGATGAGATTCCTCCGCGGATTCGCGGATTTCCGCTTTTTTTCAGATTTTTCCATTTTTCCCGCTAATTTCCGCTGAAATTTTTTTTTGCCCAAGTTAAAATGTTTTATGAGGAATTTAATTTTCTGCGGAGGGAAATTGTTGAAGTCCCTTTTCCTCCCTCTGAAGTTTCTCTAAAAATAATTTCCTTGGGATAAAACTGGTTGACCTTTATACAGGGATGAGATTTTTTTTGTCTCTCGAATTTCAGCCTTTTTATCAAAAACTCCGATTCTCTAAAAGTTTCGTTTTTTTAAATAAATATCCCGTTTTTTTAAATTCAGTCATTGAAGTAAAATAATTATATTTATTTACGATTTTCAAAGATAAACAGAAAATTCAATCTACGCCCTAGCTGCTAACCCTTCCGCATTTTTACTTATTTTAGCTATTTTCTCCGATTTCACACAGAAAATAAGATTTTCCGTATTTTTTATCCGTCGGCTGGATAGCTCGTATTTTCGTAATTCAGATCTCGATTTTTATTCACGCGATTTTAATATCAATCATCGATTTTCGTATTTACCTGATTTAAAAGTTGCACATTGCGATTCTTATTTACGCTATTTAAATATCGTATATTATGATTCTTATTTACGACATTTAAAAATCCAATATCGTGTTTTGTATTTATGCATTTTTAAAATCTCGATTTTATTATCAAATCTCGATTTTCGTATTTACCTGATTTAAAAGTTGAACGTTGCGATTCTTATTCGGGCGATTTAAATAATGTACAGTGCGATTCTTACTTACGAGATTTAAAAAATCAATATCGCGATTTGTATTTACGAGCTTTTAAAGCCCTATGTAGCAATTCGTATTCACGTGAGCTTAAAATCCAATATCATGATTCGTTTTTGTGGTTGTAATATCGCGCGATTTAAAAATTATGCATCGTGATCAAAAAATTAAAAAATCATGATTTGTATTTTCGCATTTTTTAAATTCGATGTAGAGTTTCATATTTACGTGATTTAAAAGTCTCATATCGGGATTTATATTCACATGGTTTACAAGTTTAAAAATCGCACTTTTTTGTCAAATTTTTGTTTATATATATATATATATATATATATATATTTTTTCCCTCTTTTTTTTTCTTTCTTTTTTTTTTGTTTTTTGGATTTCCTCTTTTTTACTTTCTGACTACTCTCATCCCTGTATTCCACAAAATATGTGGTGAAAGATTCAGTTAAGATAAATCAACTTTTGTTAAACAAGAACAGATTAATCGATATGTGCAATCATAAACAGAATATTTAACTAGTGAAAATATTTATGACAATTGAGAATATTCTCATGTGTTGGAAATTTTGAGAATAGTGAATATTAATTTTTCTTTAGATAAAATGAAATTTTAAAAAAATAAAACATGTAAATGACCAAAGGTGTAGTTTAAATGTATGTTCGAGGGGGGTTATTGATATCAACCTTCTCTTGTCATTGGCCATTAAGACAGATGCGGTGCGATTGCTCTTGTTTTCACGTGGTGCCATCTATGGCGAAGAATTCTACTTCTGCCACACCCATACGTCGCACCCGTTTATAGGGTATTCCTATTCATACATCCATTCATTCATCCACAGATCGTAAAACCTGAACCAGAGAATTATCCATCTCCAATTCAGTACACCCTGAGGTGTTATTTGCCATAGGAACATGGAGGACATTGTGACCTATCTCCTTCTATATATATGTATATATATATATCTATATATATTCTAAACTTTTAAATTACAAAAAAAAAAATGAGTAATGATTTTTTTTTTTTTACTTCTACATCCTACTTACAGACAATAGTTCATTAATCAAGTAATATATATAATTTTGGAGGTTTTTTTTCCCAAAACTATACCACTGTAAATGACATTTGTGTATGAAATGTAGTTCATTTAACACTCTCTAACCGATAAGAAAAATTGTTAAGGTTATACTTGCCAACATATAATAGGTAGTTGGCAGTTTATATTTCAAGAATTTTCTGTAATCTGTGATTTTAGAAAATTATATTAAATTGAGTTTTTTTATTATATTAATTGTATTTAATTGTTTTAATTATAAATTGAGTTTTTTGAAAATTATATTAAATTATATTAATTGAGTTTTTTTTTTATCTCTCCAAGATAAAAAATTTTAAAATTCAAGCCAAAGATTAAAAGCTTGTATTGCAATGGGAAATAAATTTAAACTTTGTTTTAGAAAAACTGAAAAAATTCTCAATGGAAACAAAACATTTTTTCAAATATGTTCCGTCAAAATTTTTGCTGAAATTTGAAATGTATTTATGATTTTTAAATAATGTGTTCCAATAATGGTGTCTCATAATTTACGCATTATTGCTACATCTTCCTTGTTATATATTTTGGTTTTTAAAATTGAAATCCTTCATAGAAAGGTATGACTAAAAGTATGCTAATTTGTTGAATTTTGTAATTTAAAAATCTTCACTTACCATCCTTGATTTTGGGTTAAATTTTTCCTTTTTATTTTTTCAATTCTTTCTTGCTCTTTATAAATTTTTAATAATTGACAGCCATTTGACTGTAGAATTCCTTAAAAAAGAAAGTTTGCTTTATTACATTCGAGACATCAAGCCAGATCACTTTTTTTTAAAAAAAACTTTAGTGCATTTTTTTCCCAAAAATTTCAAAATTGGCAGTTAAACAGGTAATTTTATTATTCTTGTCAAGAACTTCATATATATAGCTCAAAAAAGGCAAAAAGGATGAAAATAAAAAGAGAGAAAAATTAAGAAAATTAATGCATTTTAGATAAATAAGAAAATTAGATTAATATTTTTTTTAATATTTTTAAAAATAAATTTATTTTAATAATCTTTTTTCTCTTGTCATTAATCTTTATTATTTTCCATATTTTCTCAATATTTCAATTTATATATTCATTCATAAAGCTTATTCCTTTTTTTTTTCTTTCTATTTTGAAGGTGGCATTTATGAAAAATTTAGTTTCTTCTGATCCTGCTGTTCGATTTTCTGCCGAATATCTACTTGCCAATCTACCATTTTCAACTCATTCCAAAGTAAATTTATTTCTTAAATATTTCAGTTTTATTATTATAAATAATTTATATGAGCTGTGGTGAAATGCCACATATTAACGTAAAAAAGGAAATGAGTATTTATACTTAATTGAAGTTGTCTGTGATAAGAATTCTCACATACTTTATCTATAAAGTCTTTTATAAGCCACAAGAAAGTCAGTTAGAGATACAGAAGTTGAAAAAAATGTATTTGTATATAATAGTATTTGTTTGTTTTCAAAACATACCTCTTTTCAACAAATATGTAATTTAATGTAACTAATGTTTGTTTAAAATATGTTCCTTTTAACCCTCTTACTTTATAATTTTTTTATCAGAATAGACTTGAAAATTGCATGTTTTTTTATTACATATTTCAAATCTACATATATTTTAGACATAACCATACAAAAGTTTTTGCTAAAAGAAATTTGTTTTTCAATATAAAATTAGATCATAATAAAGTTTGTCGTAAAATTGTAGAATAGTCATTTGAAAGCAAAATTCTGGAAATTAATCTCGGTTTAATTATTATTTAATTTTGCTACACAAAAGTAAAATATATATACTGTTAAAAATATGCCAAATACGTACAAAATATTTATTAGAAATTAAGTTTAGCTTAGTGTGATAAATTTTGAAGCAAAGCTTGAGACAAAGTCCAACCTCACAATTTTTGCAACAAATTTGCATTTATTTTTTTTACCAGTTTCTGTTTAGTTACAGAATTAGATCAAAAAATAAAGGTTGTCGGAAAATTGAATTTAAAGAAAAATTTATAAAGCAAATTTTTGAATATTAATCCCTGTGAAATTAGGATTTATTTTATGAAATACTTGGTAAAATGTATATACTAATGAAAATATTCAAAATACTATCAAAGTTTACAGTGATAAATTTCGAAATAAGACTTGAGGCAAAGTCCTACCTAACAATATTTGCACCAAATTTGTGTTTCTTTGCACATTTTTTTTTAACCAGCTTCCGTGCCAGACAATTTTGAAAAATTTGCAAAATGCTGCAAAACATACCTTTATGTTTCGCATGGACTACCCATGCATTTACCCAGATCTGAATAAACAATTAAACATCATAGGAAAGTAAAAATGAAACCATGAATTGATATAGAGTGGGTTGTGTAGTTAATTTAAAATTGTGTGTTTTATTTTGTTACTTTTAAGCTGCCTGTGAAAATATCGGTGTACTTAGTAAGAGAGTTGTGGTGATTTCATCAAAGGAATGGTTTTGAAAGTCATGGAAAAAATTTAGTGTAGCTTGCACACCTAAACCATTAGATATGGCCAAAAAATTTAGATATGGTTTATAATCCATTATATAGTTCCATAATAGTGAGCCATAACTTTTAGATTATTTCAGCTTAATCATCTTTTAATTTTTTTTCTTTCTGTCTTTCTATTGTAACAGACTCTAGAAAATGAGATAAAACATCTGAAAAAGACGCTGATAGAAAAGGAAAAAAGAATTGAAGAATTAGAGGTTTTGTTGAAATTTCGTCAAAATCCTGCCATATCTTAGTTTTTACATCCAAGGTTAGATAGTTGTAAACCAAAAAAGATGATAGAAACTACTCCTGGTTGTTGTTTTTAACCAAGAATATGTTAGCTGAATTACAAACTCATTACTTGTGATTCTTTGTAGAGCTCTAAAACCTGCTCCAGATATTTCATGTATAGATTTTTTTAATTTTCTGTGAAAAGTAAAATAATGAATGATTTTTACAAAATTGTAGATAGTTATTACTTGCAATTTTCTGCAGAAATATTTCTATTAATTTGAGATATTTAGAAATATGTATTTATGAGAGTACACAGGTGACTAAAATCGACTGTTTTCGGCATGAGGCAACTTTTTTTTTACCTTTAAAGGCTAAAGCAACTGTTTTTAGGAAATTGGGACTTTTCTGTACTCCTAGTGATGTTTTTTTTTTTTTTTTTTAACACATATTGGGTTGAACAACTCAGGAACTTCTGAATAAAAGAAAGCAAATTCTTATATTATCATTTATATCTAAAATGCTGAATATTTAAGTATGTGTATTTTATTATTTTTTTACTGTTTTCAACTTTTATCAGGGTATGCATTTTCTGTTGTATACATTTTTTTTAAGTAGAATATTATATATGAAAGTTAAGTCATTCAATAAAATTTTAGTCATATTTTTATTCTTATTTAGGCTACCTATTTTCATAGTTTTGGGCAGCTGTTTTCTGTGTTAACCCTGAGTATTCTTTACAGAATTAACTTTGTTAAAAATACCAATGATCCACCTTTCTTTTAAAAGATACATAATGTTGATTCCTCTTCTAATTTTCAAATGTGGAACTACAGTTGAACAAATGTAAACCTCGTTTTTAAAAACAATCATATTTATTTTTCAAACAACTCTTTTTCTGTGAACTTTTTCTTCCTCTTTTATTTTTGCAGATAATCATAGATTTTCCTATCTCAAGGATTAAACTGAGGCAGGACACGTCTGGCCTGTTAGTTTAAATTTTCTGTGCATCGATTTTTAAGTGCAGCAAATTTCAATCAAACTTTGTAAATTGTTTTTGAAAACTTTTGTTGTCTTCCGGCATTGTTCTTCGTTCGTCTTGCACAATTTTCCGAGTCATAGCAAAATTTTAACGAATTCTAAAAGTAAAAAACAAAACAGTCTCATTAAATTGGATTTCATGGTTTTAAAATAAAATTAGAATGTGATCATTAGCACTCATAAAATTCAATGACAGAGTTTAATGAATCATGTCTGTTGACTGTCACAGTTTGAGTTATTACTCAAAATTTGAGTCTAAGGGCTTGTTTTTCAGTAATTTATTTTTATAAGTGTACTGTCAAACTGTAGTAAACAGTTTTCCTTGGCCTGCATACATTGTGCAGTGCCACACAAAAGTGAACTCCCTGAATAACTTTTGATCTAATGATTCAATTTTTACGAATTCAATCTTGATTGCTCGAGGGCCTCATCTTAACACTTTTACTGTCGTAGCGTCAGAAAAAAAATTTCCTACCAGTTAGTGACAATAAGACAGATCAAATGGTGGCAGGTTGCCCAACAATTTAAGCAGAAAATCTAATATTTTCTTCCTACAATAACAATTGTTGATTTTAATACACTTATTCTTAGTTTTAAAAACTTAAATGCTTTTTAAAATAAGAAAATTTATCTTCAATGATTACCACTTCTGCTCAGTAATTAATGCAGAAACTATATTTCAAATTACGAAATCAGAAAAAAATTTCAAAATAATCTTATAAATTTTTGAAGAGCTTTATTTATGTCCATTTTATCATTAATCTAAGTGACTATTCATCCTGTTTTTGGCATTTATTGTCAGATTAATTTTCAAAATCTTGATATTTTTAAACTTTAGTTTCATATTGAATCAAAAATAGAGTTTGAAATTGCACATTTTGATGATCACTTTTGATGTGTTTTATTTGTTTCATTGCATCTCCAATTTCATTTTCAGTTGTTATTGCTCCGTATTTCCACAGTGTATTGAAAATCCAGATATTTTTATTATGTAATATTATTATGACACTCAAATAAGACAATGAAATGAGATCTTTATTTGTGCCAATTTTATCACAAGGGTAAGGAATTTTTAGCTGCTACACTTTTCCGCGTGGTTCTGGAAATATCAGTATTTTTAATATATTTTTACAAGCTTTTGAGTTTTAATTCGCTCATTTTAATAATAATTTTCGACATGCTTTATTAATGTCCATTTCGTCGTTAATCCAAGTTATTTATTTTTCGGTTTTCTTTTTTTTTTTTTTTTAAGTTGCAGTTATTGCCACGTTTTTCTGCATAGTTGTGAAAATCCCAATATTTTTATTACATTATTATATCAGGATTTGCGTATTTCACGTCGTCTTTATTTACTTTGATTTCGTATTCAATCTATTGTACTATAGTATTTTTTGGGAGGCAATTATTGCTACTCATTTCCATATAGTTTTTTAAAAATCTCGATATTTTTTATACAATATTATGACAACGAAAATTGAGATGTGGGTAAAACAACTGTTCCCTATTTTTGTTCAATTTATTTCTAATTTTTTTGTGGCTTAAAAAACCATTTAAGATTTAACATTAATAAAGCCTTAACTAATTCTTTAAAATACGAATGTCCTCAAATTATTTTTCCCAAAGTTATTATTAAAGTAAAATTTATAAGCTATAATGTTTTTTTTTTCTTCATTTTAAATCCTTTTAGTCAGCTCTTAAATTTCTTTAATTAAAATATTTAATTTGCATTTACATTACTCAACAAAATATTTATTTTACTTTTATACGACAAACAGAACAGCTAGTTTCTTATTAAATAAACTTTTGTATTATGTAATATGATTTTAAATAAATACACTATTTTTTATGATAAATCTACTTTTTGATTGAAAGGAAAAATTATTATTTGTTTTTTTTAATAATATCAGCTGGGAGTCCTTTAGGTATTAATGAATTTTAGTATTTAAAAAACTTGGTATTTTTTAATAAGGTTGACTGATAAAAAGAATTTAGTATCTAAAACAATGACATTACTATATAAAAATTATCATAATTACAATCAACATGTTTAGGCATGCAACCGTTCATTGGTCAACCTGCTGTACAAGTGGCCCTTTTCTTAAAAAGGTTGCACACCCTTGCCCAAAATGATAGTTTTTAATGGTATTTTTTTTCCTTCGCAATTTAAGAGAGCTCACCCCCCCCCAAAATCTCCCTGCATATTACAACTTTTTTTTATCCCCCCCCCCAAAAGAAATTTAACTCTTAAAACATTTTTTTTTCCTGTGTTGCAATCTCATTAAAAAATTATTAATTCACAGAATAGAGGTGGGACTATTTGGATCTAAGAGGTCATTTTACAAACGAATCAATAGGAATCGTCTGAAATTTTTTTTTTCATAGACATAATGCATAGCTGCCTTCTGCAGTTTGAAAGTATAAATTCAAAATAATTTTGGTCCTTCTTAGAATTACTTATGTGTAAAGATAGGCTCTTTTGCCTGCTGTGCTTCAGTGTTGTAGGTCATTAATAAATGTATAAAGCATCTGATAATACTGGACCCCATAAAATACTTAAAGGTATCTTTCAAATGAACTTGAAACCCTTTCGTTTTTGAAGGGAGAAAAATGTACTTTTGTCTTGATCTTTATCTGGCTGGCCACTCCACAGGTAGAACATGAATATTAACAGGGAATTTTGAGTTTTTCTTTACACGCTGGGAAAGTACAGGGAATTTCATTTTTTATGTTCGCCTTTTAAAGAATGGTGACCACTCAAAGTATTTAAGGAAGATATTTCTGCTACTCTAAACTATTTTATCTACTGTAGCATTTCTTTTTTATAACCGTCGTTGAACAGCCTACCCAATGTTTTGGGTTTATGACTACTCAAGTTCAACTCCGTAGCCTTGTCGTTTTAAACCCCATCCAGAAGACAAGGGAACTCTTGGATCGAGTATTTGGAGAAATTTGCCTTCTTGAAGGATTTTTCGATGGAACTCACCCCCATTTGCGTTACATGGTGAGGAAGACCATGCCAAGCTCCCACGGTAAGCCTGAGGGCAAGGGGACTCTAACCCATGATTCGTCTACCACTGGGGATATTTCACGTCAGCACTGTGATGGGTGCAAGCCGGATGCAGAATTCGGATCGACCAGCCATCGCCGATATTCGAACCCGGTTCACGTCATTGAAAGGCGAACTCTCTATCCCCTGAGCCATCGCGGCTCAAAGTTACATTATCTAAGTATGTTCAGCAATTCCTAGGTTTTGCCAGCAATTAAAACTGGTATAGTTTGCCCAATGTAGCTCATGCTAGAGCACAAGGATTTTCTCCCGAAGAGTCAGTGCAGGATGATCCTTACCTTCGTAATTGATTCTTCCATCTTGATCGATATCCGTTGCATGAAGCATTTCATCCAGTTGACTTTCTGTCATTGTCTCTCCAATTATTTCCATCGCCATCTTCAGCTCATCCTTTTAATAAAATATTCATTCATTTGTTTGTAATAACCATTTTAAAAATGCTCCATGCCTGTTCTTCATTCCAAAGACACAGCTCAAAATGCATGTTTAAGAAAAATGAATTTCATTTTCAAATGAAAAAAGATTCTTAAAAAAGAAAAAAATTCTTAAAAAAGAAGAAAAAAATAAAAAATAATTCCGGATTCGACTGTACCAAACCCTGAAATCAGGGATCTGTAATGATTACGCTTAGTGTTTAGAATAGTAAATTAAGTAATTTCTACTTCTTCGGGTCCTACGGTGGGCTGATCGTAGAACATCGAAGTCAAGCATCACTAGCTGCGGTCAGTAAGCGGGTGGGTGATCATATTGATCAGCTTGCGTAGGGACCGAAGGTGCTCGGTATCGATCTTTGTTAAACTGTTCTACCGTAAAGTGCTCGACTTCACGCGTAGGTCGTCGGGCTACTAAAATCAAGTGAGCCATCCCCTCTGCAGAGGATCAAATTGCGAAGGCACGTCTTCGGATCATCCTCGCGGATGTTTCCCAGACCGTCGCCAATAGCCCATTGTGCAGAGCTAGTTCGTTGAAATGAAGTACCTACCTACTATAAGTTGGTATCATCTAAAAACCATATTGCACTCTATTTTCAGGTTACTGCCAATCCTTTTAGCGATTATTATTAGCTTATTTTAATCAATTATGAGAATGCTTATTAAATTCAAAAACTTTAAATTGTATTATTTTTATACGCTTTGAAATTTGGAATGATTATGTCATTTTTACATATTTTTTAATAAAGCTTTATAATTCTTAAAAATTGCAAACGTACAATAGTTCGAACTTAGGAGCCGTATACAGATTACTCGCCGTACTATTTTTTTTTTCTCTTAATGTAAGGATCATGTCGTTATTTCATTTTTGCACTGTCCGATGGAAAAATTTTGTTGAAAATAAACTTATGAACAATTTTGAGTTGCAAATTTTTCTCCTTTAAATTCCAATGGAAGCATTATTTTTCATTTATTATAAACATTTCATTTTACCATTGTTTAATTTTGTCTAAATTTATTCATTAGTACAATTACGAAGCATTACATTGTGTGAAATTTGTTTGAGTTTCTTTTAAAAATAAAAATGAAATAATTACCCGTGTAATGAATCCATTCCCGTCCTTATCGAACACTCTGAAAGCTGCCATCAAATCTTCCATGAGATCGTCTTCTTGTCCTTTCTGAGTGACACTGGCCATCCATGAAAGGAAATCTTCTTCACTCACTGAATCTGCGAGGAAAATCTAATATTTATTAGATTGCCAACTCCATCTATGGCCAAGAATACGACTTCAGTCACACACAAGTCACAGCCCGTTTACAGGGCGGACACATTAATACATCCATTTATTCATCCACTGATCGTAACTTTAACTTGAACCGGGCAACGATCCATCTCTAACTCAGTACCCCCAGAGGTATAATTTGATGTGGTAACACGGAGGGCTCTGTGACTCGACAGATTTAACCTGCACCATTTACTACATGGGGAGTCTTCGATCAGCTGGATTCGAACGTGAATCCTGCGCCCTACTATCCCGGGAACATATGTTATAACTATCCTAAACAAATTCAATATCTATTTATATTCAAAATATATTGTTTAAAATATTTTGAATAAAATTTTTATTATTTCAAAAAATCTACTGTACTTATTACTTTTTTCTTTTCCCTTTCGTTTCTCACAAATTCTGCATATTTACCATTAAAAACAGTGTATAGGCTCGCAAAATATTTCTTATTGCTATGTTTGATACACAAAAGGAGCGTAACTAATATACAGGTAAGTTTGATGACATTTGAAGCTTAAAAACCATTCCTAGCTTAAAACAAAGGCGTTCTAGACTTCTTTTTTTAAAAATTTAATTATTAATTTGATACTTGTTGCGGTAACATAGACTTTTTGACACGACAGATATAACATGCACCATTTACTACAAAAGGGAGTCTTGAGCGGGTAAAAAAGTTTCACTTTTTTTTTACAAGGAATGTAAAAAATAAACGTAAGGGACGTCTACTGCAGAAGATATACAAAGACGACTCACCATTTTTGCTTACTTCTCTGATGAGTGATTGTAGGACTGTGTCGGCCACCTTGATCCCTAGATTTTCCAACATGTGCTTTATATCATTCAGATTGACCCGGCCATCTTGATTTTTATCAAGCATCGCGAAAGCAGTCTTCATCTCTGAAATGTATAGCATAATCATTAGAGCCCGGATTTTGATGACCTAAAAAATCTCAACTAATGCCCTTAAAATGTACAAAAAATGCCTTTAAAAAGGACAAAAAATGTCCTTAAAAATGCAAAAAATGCCTTAGATAAAGTAAAAATATTGAATTAAAAAAATTTTTTGCTCTTTAAAATTATTATGAGTCATTTAAAAAATATAAAGCAATGCAATACTTGTTCTACGTTCACTAAAGTTTGAAAAATATGTTTTATATCCTAAAATAACAAAAAAAGGAAAATATATTGACACCAAAATATTTTTTTTTGTATAGAAACTTTAATGGATATAACAACTTCCATCTCATAATATTACTAAATATCGGAATTACATTGGATTATTGAATGTTTTTTGATAATTTGAAATGTAAACGAGCATCTCTTGTCTGAAAGTAAATTTTCATTCCTGCAGAAGCTTCTTTCAACGTCTACTGATGTTATAGGCGCGTACTTGAAAAAGACGGTCTCACTTACTGACAATTCTTCTTCAATTTGAAAAGATTATGCTTCACCTCTTAATATCCTATAGATTTTCTTCATTGTTTGAAAGTCAGTGTAATAATGAAAATTGATAAAAAATAATAAAAATTGGAAAAAATTAACAAAAAACTTTAAAAAATGCAAAATATGCCCCAAAATTTAAAGAAAAATGCCCTATAAATCTAAAAAAATGCTCTAAAAGACAAAAAATGTCCAAAAATGCGAATGTCATCAAAATCCGGGCCTTAATAATCATTAATAAACTTTCTTTCAAGACAGCATAACATTTCCTTACCGACACTTTTCTAAAAAGGGATGTTCAATTCCCAGCTTCCAAAAAAAAAATCGGCGGTTTTTTCTTCTTCTTTTAAGGGAAGCAAGACGTTTTCGATGTCGAAAAAATGATTTTTTCAACCATGTCGACAAGCCATTTTTTCTTAATATTAAATACATTTTAAAACTTTAAACTTTACATTTATGAAAACTACGTATTAATATCATTGAATAACAATAAAGAGGAATTTTAAATGTTAATAAATTTAATTTTTATAAGTATTTGAAAGTTTAATGTTTATATATATTTTTTTTTTACCAGACATAGCTTTCGGTACGCTCAAAAAATTTTCTACATGAAAAATAAACAAAAAATTGGCATACACTCATGTAAATATGTTTGAAAAATCAGGTGAAATAGTTTGTTTCTTAATATGTACAGAATATATTATATACAAGTAAAATAAATGTAGTATTTCTGAAAAAAATGCACAAATTCGTTCAGATTTTAAAAAACTTCCCCTGTATAACAAAATTATATTGAAAAAAATAAACTTTATATAGTTAATTAGATGTAAATAAGGTATATGTACAAGCATAGAAATTTTCATAACTTTACAATGATTTGTTTTTTGTACGAGCGTACCGAAAGTTAAGTCTGGTAAAAAAAAAATTATATATTCATTAAATTTTCAAATATTTATAAAAATTAAATTTATAAACATTTTAAATTCCTTTTTATTGTTATTGAATGATATTAATATGTATTTGTCATAAATGTAAAGTTTAAAGTTTTAAAATGTATATAATATTAAGAAAAAATGGCTTGTCGATATGGTTGAAAAAATCATTTTTTCGACATCGAAAACGTCTTGCTTCCCTTAACTGTATTCTATGTACGACCTAAGACAACATTCATTCAAGTTTATACTTCAATATGTCGCTTTATCACTTATTTTCAATATGTCGCTTATTTTCTTAACTAACATCACTTGTTTTCGCAAAGACTCATTCAAGGCATGGTATAGTTATAAAGTTATTTAAAAAACAAAAAATCGATAAGCACTACAATGGTGTAAGTAATTTTGAAAGTTCAAGAAATCAAAGGTGAAAAAACTTTTCACCTGGGTTGGCATTCCAGGCTTATTTGGGGCAGATAGCATATTAGGTGGGCCAACGTTGCTCCCGAAGTTGAAATAACAACCTTGCCAGAATTCGAACCTAAAACCTTTCTGATGACCCTTACACAGTCCGGTCGGGAAAAAAAACACAATACTTACTTTCACAAAAAGGTAGGTATTTTATTTATGTCGCATTAGAGCTGCACAATGGGCTATTGGCGACGGTCTAGGAAGCACCCGAGGGGATGATCCGAACACATGCCATCGCATTTTTTATCCTCTGCAGAGGGGATGGCTCCTCCGCTTTGGTAGCCCGACAACCTGCGCGCGAAGTCGAGCACTTTACGGTAGAACAGTTTAACAACGGTCTATACCGCTCACCCTCGGTCCCTGCGAAGGCTGATCAAAGTGGTCACCCACCCGCACTCTGACCGTAGCCAGTGATGCTTGACTTGGGTGTTCTACTGGGAACTGTGCCTCTACTATCAGTGAACTGCGATCAAACAACAAAGAGAAATAATAAAGGCAATTTTGAGGTGAGAATGAAAAGCCATTTACCTCTTACCTGGGATTCCGATAAACTGGATTTCTTCGAACCATCCTGAAACAAAGAAAAATATTCAGTTTCTTCTTAAATATGGATAGTGTTTTTAAAAAGTGCTTAATTTTTCCTTTTCAAAAATTTTTTTTTTCGTTACCACGTCAATTTTCGCCACGAAAGCGTACTTTTCACATTGTTCTATTCAACGTTTTCATAATTCATTTCGGCGTACCATTGGTCCATAGCGTATGAAATCGCCCATCATTTTGCATGTTGAATGAAATATGAAAATCCGTATGTGCGTCTACTGAGCTGAGAGATTATTGCCTTCTCATGTGCAACTCTGCTGGCGAGATATTCTCAATTTTCAGGCATCATTTTCCACACTCTGAAGTCGAACCGAAAAATCTCTATCTTTTCATGGTGACTAATATAATCAAGAAAAATAGTTCTTTGTCAGAAGCTAGTTACTTTATCAAGATCATGTAAAGTCTTTGAAAATTATTTTGCATTTTGTTAATGTATAGAATGCTTAAAAATATTTTACGAGTGCTTCAAAAGGTGCCTGTTTTTTGTTGAAAGATTTGGCTACGCACCCTGTTTTGTAAAAGCGGTTTATTATTTGTGTTTAAAAGAATAATCGTGTCACTTGAAGACCAGTCATTTCAAAATGTGAGAATTGTTATTTGAAAAAAGTAATCTTCATGAAACACTTCTTACCTTGTTAATAATATACTGATTTCGAAATTTGAACCTAAATGATAATTTGTAAAACGAACTTAATCTCGGTACTCAAACAATATGCTAACACTAAATTATGATAGTGCACGGCTTGTACCAAGAACAAACAGTAATAAACGAGTAAAAACAGGCCAAATCAGAATCTAGCAACCCTATCACCTTTTTTAACAATACATCTCTAAATAACTAAAACAAATTTTCATCTCAAAATCACCAGAATTACTTAATATTTAAAGAAATTCAGCAAATTTTAGCTCAGAAATGATATAATTTATTTCTTTTATTAAAAATAAAATTATCTGTTTGAAAATATCGCCTCTAAGAATAAGCAGTTGTACACCTCCTAACCGGAAGTGGAGCAGGTCAAGTGCTCGAGATCGTTGTTTACATTTATTTTGAAAACACCATCCATTATTTACTATCAGGGTCGGCAAGAATTTGCCGCAGGTGGAAAAAACCGTCCTGGTAAAAACAGGTTTTTGCCAAGCAAAGTGGCAAAAACCTATACGGACAAAAACACATTTTTGATACAAAATTATTCCTAAAATTGAAATATATACTATGAATATATATAATTAAAAAAAATTAACAACATTATTATTCCATAATAAAATCATAATGTATTAATATATCACTTTAGTAGTTTAAAACATTATTGATCGGAAAATTAGTGATTATTCTCTTTTTTCAGTGAATTGAACTTATTTTAAATTAATATAACTATAATTTAAAGCATAAAATATCTATCAACATGTGTAGTTAATTAAAATATACAAGTACCAATGCAATTTTTAAAATTTGCGCAAATTCAATACTTTATTCATCATCACAATACAATTCGGGCTGTCTCAACATAGCATAACAGAACACTAGTTTTGAAACATTATTTACAGTCAACCCATTCCGAATTTTAGAATGTACAAATGAAAAATTCAAACACACTCTTTCAATGGCAGTACTACTAGAAGGACATGAGTGTAAATGAGGTATTAATTCACAAAATTCTCTGAAAATTTCACAAGAATTTAAATTGTGTGGTTTTGTTTGCATTTTGAAGTAATATTGAGAAATGAGGTGATTATCAAATAGAACATCCATCTTAGCTTTCTTATGTCTCTCTTTAAATATATTGTAAGAGTGATATGTAAAAGGATACATACCAAAAGTTATTAAGAAGATGTTTGTAAAAAAACATTTATTTAAGGATTCTAGAATGGAAAGAGGTCAAAAACTTTCAATCTTTTAAAAATTATTACCCTTATATTAATTATTAATATTTTAAAAATAATTTTTTCATGTAATGTATCAAAATTATTATTCCTTATGATTGATTTAAATTTGCTTCAAGTATTTTGTAATAATATTTAATCAGCGATTTAGATAATTTGGTTTTTACCAGGTTTTTGCCACTGTCCTGGCAAAAAACCCTTTTTGCCGAAAAAACTCCAACCCTGTTTACTATAAATGGAATACTTTATAGCTCGGTTAAATTGTATCATTTCTCATTTACATCGACATTAAGAATGCACCATTCGTGAATGTTGAATAAAATGTTTTTGTTGAATAGTAACATTTACACTGGCAAATGTCGACATTCAGCATGCCTTGGAGGTGAAAGCTATAAATAAGGTTTTTATTCAGACTATAGAGTATTTATTCTTTGTAAATCATCACTCTAGAATCGTAAACTCTCAAGTTTATTTAATTTCTGAAAGCCGACATGTTTGCACACGCACCGAGTACTTATTCATTTTATACACAGATGGAGCTTTAAGCGTCAACATTTCGCCTTGTTTTGAATGTTGTCAACATTCAACAATAAATTTGCATTCACCAATTCAAATTTGTAATACAAAATTATAACATATACAGCCCTCAATGATGCAAACGATGATACTTATACTCACATTTTGAAGAAGAGTTAAGCAGCCACTATCTCTCTCTCTCTCCCAACTGAATGTCAACTGTGAAAGGGATGGAGACGGGTAGTTTAAACTCTGTTTCTAATCATTTATATTTAATTTTCACTAACTAATGATGGCAGTGTCTTCCGAAAATGTAAAACCGTCACCCAATCACAATTTAGATTCTCTATTAAATTTTTGTGACAATGCAATTCTGCAGTCTCTTATAAACAGTTGCCTGGTTTTAGATTTTTGATAAACATCTTCGTGCAATTTTTTAGCGTCATTCAACGAGGTTTTGCGGTTTTCATCGGTTTAAACTGTAATAAAATTAGATTTTAAAATATATATAAAAACTGAGAAACGTGTAGTTTTAAATTTTTTACTCAAAGCCACAAAATTCGTCGTTTTATTGCTTTTAAAGTTTTGAGGAAAAACTCACAGAAGTTAAAAATTTTCAAGCGCTATTTGACTTTATCAAAAAAATGACCCCTTTATTTTCTACCTTTTTTGAAAGGTAGTATGCTGTCAAAGTTTTCACAATAATCTAAAGTACAAAAAATTTCACAGAAACTCAGATTGAAAATTTAATTTAAAATCCAAATGGCGTGGGTCTTAAGTAGCTTGAATTTTTTTTCATTAATAGAAGGAACAAATTTTATGTTTGAAGGACACGGCATAATTAACATCTTGACCTGGATGAATTTTAATATTTCCTACTAAATGTCACTTTAAAGGGGAGTAGTTAGCTGAGCCTTTTACCAAAACTAAATACTCTTCTTTACTTTTATGCCTACTCAGAAGTGTATTCATATATTCCGACGACCCTATTTTTTTTTTCAAATAGGGTGGGTTTGTTTTTGATCTAATGGGATACCTTCAAGTAACCTAGTCTGCGTATCTCGATCCTGGTGAGTTGTTGAAACGAAGCATTCGTTTACGTTAGCAACTGCTCTTTCCATTCTATTTCGAGCAAGCCGGTTCTCTTAAGTGACGCATACCGTATTCTTTCACAAAGATTTCATTACTTCATATGTCTTACCCTTGACATTAAACAAAAACTCTAAACTGTGCGGAATTATTAATTTCTTGATATAAAAATGATCTTTGATTGCACTGTAAACTACCAACTCGCTGTTGACAGAGATGCCAACTGCTCCGGACACGCGCGCCAAAATAATTTAAAGAAAACGGTAAATAACTACACACTAAATTTTGCAAATATTTGACTATTTGTGCTTGCTTTTGAAAAGGTATATGACATAACTACTATAAAGTGGTGAATTGGGAATAATATAGCCTACGTCACAGGTTGTGTTGTTCCTACTAAATTTAACCCATGAACGGCATTTTCTGCGAGCCTAACTTCAAGCCACAAATAAACAAACGAAGTGTTCGATCGTTTAAATAGCTGCTCGCCAGATTTTATTGCATTATAAAGAAAAGTTATCGAAACTAAATACAAATAAATAAACAATAACAACTAAAACAAATAACAACAACTACTAATAACAATAACTAAATAAACAACAACTAAATTCCATTCGTTTAGCATTGCGTCATATGTTGTTCCTACTAAATCGAAGTAGTTGTGTTTTTTTCATATTATACCCAATTATATAATCCTACGAATTGTTTAAGAAAAATAGAAGATAAAAATCTACTAAATTTAATTTATTAAACGAAGAATCACAATTGATTAACTACCGATTTAAAATATTTATTTTCTGTCGGAGCAAGTTGGCATCTCTGTGTTGAAGAAGTGTGAGGCACGTCAATTCTTGTTTTGACATACGGAACAAATGACGTCTCCCAGCCGTCTTCGTATGTCAAGTGGTTAACATAAAGACAGGCCATGTGGAACATAAGCGAACAAATTAAGCATCGGAGTTGCCAGGTACACAAAACAAAACGACGATCACGGTTACAGTAAAATACCTAAACGAATAATAGATCTGAGTTGAGTAAAAGAAGCAGATCGAAAAGAATTATGCATCAATGGATCGCTTTATTTAACTTTTGTAGAGAAACTTAGTTTAACTTTAACACGTCATCTGCTCAGCCAATTAATAGAAATTTCAATAAAGTTAGGTTCAGCTAATGCAGTTAAAGATGATATAACAAGAAAGTGAGCCGTCGTCAACGCCTCAACATCATTAGACATAGGAAGTAAGTACTGATTCAATTGGAACAATTCGTCATACGTTAAAATTGTGTTTCACGCTTACAGTGATGGGACCCTGGTCTCCCATAAGCCCCTAAAGAAAGTATTAAAAGAAGTAGGAGTATTAAAATGCCAATTTATTTCGTACAACAGTTAAATATTTTTTTAGTTCTTTCTCAATCTTAGCCTTTTATTTTATAACCGTTATTGAACAGACTATCCAATTTCTTGTGTTACTCTGACTAGTAATGTTCAACTCCGTAGCCTTGTAATTCTGAACCCATTCCAGAAGACGAGGAAACTCCTGGACCAATAAGTATTGGGAAAAATTTGCCTTCGGGGAGGATTTCGACGCTCTATCCTCTGAGCATCCACGGCTCTTGCCATCATTGGATCGCTTAACTTAACTGACAGGGAATTCTCTTTCTTCTTCCTTCTCACCCACACCTACGAATTTTATCAAAATTTAGGTTCTCAAACTGAGCGTTTTCATAATGCGATTTGAATGTTCATTTTCCCTCGAAGACGCGCTTTTTAAAAGGCATTTTCACAGTGGATTTTACAGCAGGAAAATAATTTTTTAGAAAATGCTTTTCACAAATTTTCGCTTCTTTAGTATTAGAAATCTCTTTCTCAGCAGTAAAAAATATTATGTAGCCGAATCTCGAGTTAATGAAACTATTTTAAATCGTTACAAAACTTTTGAGTTCGTAGCTGTTACGGAATATGCACCTTCTCTTGAAGTGAATGTTGCCGAATACATTAAATTTGAGGAGGACACTTTTTTTTTTGAGCCATCGAGCGTCTTATAAGGACAGAACATTTTGATTTGATATAGAAAACATCGAGGCCGTGTTGTTGACATTTAAAAAAAAATAATAATTATCGGAATATATTGATATATTCTAAGCAGGGAGATTGATTGAGAATTTTTATTGAAACCGGAAAAGAATGACTCAGAAATATTTGTCCTTTTCTTTTTTTTAATTGAAGCGCTGACTCGTGCTGGTTTTCTCCGACTACATATGACCACAAAATGTTATTGCAATTGTTTGTTAGTGATACCAAATCACCCCACTAGAATCTCTCAAGTTTATTTAATTTCTGACACCCGATATATTTATACACCTCTATATCCATTTACGCTGAGTGCTTTTTTTCATTTTATACACAGATGAAGCATCGACATCAGCCTTTAACATTAGTTTTTAGGAAGAAAGAAAATATTTTGAACATCCAGAAAAGTGAACTATGTAAATGTTATCAGTAGCAGGAAACTCGCGTCGTCATTCTAAATTCTACACGAGTGTTAAAAAAGTCAATGACTGAAGAATGAAATAAATAAAAACAATAAGAATTAAAAACTAAGAAGTCCAAAAGAATATAAATTGCTTTTTGGCGGCTTTGTTACCCGTTTCAGGAAAGGAGCATGAATTTCAAAACTCCTTTAAATATTTCTGATGGTGTCGATTTTCAGGCTCTTTTATTTCCTGGATTGAAATAATAATCTAAAAATAATGATTTCGGAGGACATGTTTTTAAACTGATAGCGATTTTGTATCCTACGGTTAAAGTGTAAGTACAAGCTCTATAAAAAATATCCCCTGTGTTTATGAAATGTGGAATCAGAATTTTCCTTTGAGAGCAGTGGTGGATAAGGAGGTGAAACGGTCTAGAATCCCAACGATTAGCTCACCCGGTTCATGCTGATCACAATGCTGAAGTAAAAAAATCCTCCGTGGTAGACGGAGTATGCATTAGAATAGAGTCCCCTTGCCGTCAGGCTAATCGTGGAAAATTTTGGCGATTTTCTTCTCCGTGTAACGCAAATGCGGGTTGGTTCCACCAAAAAGTCCTCCATGATTTGACTCCATACTTGATCCAGGAGTTCCTTTGTCTTCTGGATTGGGTTCAAAATGACCAGGCTACGGAGTTGAATATCGGTAGTCGTAAACCCGAAATTGGGTCGGCTGTTCAAAGGCTGTTGTAAATATAAATAAATGAAACCATAAAAGTGGGGGGGGGGGGGCAGATTTTCCAATTTTAGTATTTTTTTTCAAAAACTTTGACTGGTCACAAAATTCACATTTCGTATTAAAAACTCAAGAATAATAATAAATAAACAAATAAAAAATAAAACAAAATAAGAATATGATCTATTCCAATCTTCCAAAAAATTACAGATGACGGTGTTTCGGACAAACATTTATTTATTTATTTTTGTCATTGATACTTTACAGCATAAATTACTTCATTAATTCTTTTCATCAGATCTATAATATTCTATTTCTATGCATTATTTTAATGCATAGAAATAATGCATTATTTTAATATATATTGCTCATTAAATAAACATACTGTGGGTAAATCTTAAAACTTTGCTTAATTTTAAAATGTAACGTTATTTTATCACATGACCGAGGTTTTGAAACGAAAAAATAATATAAATATCCCTAAAAATTATTTAACTTTAAAAAAAATAAAAGTCTGTGAAATTTTCCCATCTCTATAGAAATTACTAAAATCACTGACTTGTTCTCATTGTTTGAACTTTTTACATACCCTAACAACTACAGCTATTCTGCTCAAGTTTTGAAAAAAATTAAGATATCAAACGCTTTTGATATTCACAAAACTGTTTCTTTTCTAAATTTCGACAATATGTGTCAACTAACATAGAAGTTGCTGATTAAAGTTGAATAAAGCCGAACTTAACACTCCTCAATAACTGTTACAAAATCACAATATTTATAAAATTAGCATCATTCTGTAAAAAAGCGTTATATTTGCAAAAAGTAGCAGTATCATTCGCAACAAGCATTATATTTACTAAATTCCATATATCATTTACTAACAATATGTGTCAACTAACATAGAAGTTGCTGATTAAAGTTGAATAAAACCGAACTTAACACTCCTCCATAACTGTTACAAAATCACAATATTTATAAAATTAGCATCATTCTGTAAAAAAGCGTTATATTTGCAAAAAGTAGCAGTATCATTCGCAACAAGCATTATATTTACTAAATTCCATATATCATTTACTAACAATATGTGTCAACTAACATAGAAGTTGCTGATTAAAGTTGAATAAAACCGAACTTAACACTCCTCAATAACTGTTACAAAATCACAACATTTATAAAATTAGCATTATTCTGTAAAAAAGCGTTATATTTGCAAAAAGTAGCAGTATCATTCGCAACAAGCATTATATTTACTAAATTCCATATATCATTTACTAACAATCTGTGACAACTAGCATAGAAGTTGCTGATTAAAGATGAATAAAACCCAAATCAACAATCCTCAATAACTGTTACAAAATCATAACATTTATAAAATTAGCATATATCATTCTCTAAAAAAGCTTTATATTTGCTAAAAAGTTGCAGAATCATTCACTAACAAGCATTATGTTTACTAAATTCCATATATCATTTACTAAAAAGCGTTATATACTTTAGAAAATAGAATTATATCATTCCTTAATAAGTTTTGTAATGTCTGGAAATGAGCCTATATCATTCGCTAAAAAAGCGCTATGAACGACCTCAATCAGTAATTAGAATCTTTATTACAAATACTAGAAACATTTAAAAGAAGGCGAGATTTTTTTTTCGTTGTAAAAGTTATTGAAGGTATAATCACGTCCCGCATTTATTTAAAATTCGTCGACAACTACTCTATCGCGCTGATGTGCAGAATTTTTTAATTTATTTGGAAATCGCAGCTACACACTGAAAGAGAGAGAGAGTAATTACCATTTTGTCGTCCGGCAGCAGTCAGTCTTCTTCGTTTTATGTGTGTTGGTGGTGGTTGAGGGGATTCTATTTTAGTATGTGTCTTCAACAAATCTCAAAATAGCATATTTGGACGCTTTTGAAATAAAAATATAGAATGAAAACTTCTCTCAAAATAACTTTCTTCTCATTTTATTTCACATCTCTGTCGCACTTTTTTGGTGGTCCACTTTAGAAAGGGAATCTCTTTTATCTATTTACCTTTTAATCACTCATTAAAATACTGACAGGTCAGTATCGTTTTCACACATGGCCAGTGCCCCGGGGTCCCGTGAGAATCTTACTTTTTATGAATGGTAATGTATTTAAAAAAAAAAAAACTAAGAATAAACTTTATTGTCTTTGATATATTCTAATCGCTTCCCTTTAACCAATTTTTTTTTGTTATTTCATTAATAAATTAAAGGAACTAAAACGAAACCTAATACACAAGTTTTAAGTTGAAATTTTAATTTTTGTATGCGTAACAAATATTTAATTTACTATCCCAAATGATCTCGGACATTTAAATAGTTTATCACCAGAAAAACTTCAAAAGGTAACCGACATCTATTTTTCTACGTTAGAATGAAAAAGGCTTGACCACCACCACCTCTGTTTAATATTTAAAATGAGTTAAATAAAGTAATAATTGAAATAATTTAGAATGACACAACACTGTGTCATTTACTTTTACTCAGTTACGGCTTAACGTGCATTGAAAATAAGCTAAGTTAGACAAAATATTTCATTCCATTTTACTTTATTTTTTTGATTTGTTATATATGTTTTTTTAATTTAATTATTTTAATTAGCTTCCATGGTTTTGAAAGCTATTTTATTATTTGTGGATTGCAACACGTTAGAATCGCAATTTTTTTTTTTTTTTTTAAAATGCATAGTTTAAAAGGGCTCTATATCAGGTAAGTGAATTTTTTTTAGTTCGATTTAAAACAATGTTATTGAGGCCTAAAACATTTCTGTGACAGGGGGCTATTAAGGCTGCCCGATGACAGGTTCATCACTTTAACTCTATATTTCCAAGACAAAATTTTTGATGGTTTTCCATTGATAGACCAACATAATCTTGATGTTAACCATTAATAATTCCATCATAAACCATTATATTTTTTGATGGTGACCAACACCACAATGAAGGACTGCTTTATGATGGTCCAACATAAGAATAGCAACTTGTTTTGATGGTTTGTTCACGTTGAAGCATCAGAAATTTCCATCATAGTTTCTTCGAAATCAAATGTTGGAACAATCATGAAGAACCACCATCCCAATGTAAGAATTCGGACTGCATTATGATGGTTCTACATACAAATGCATAATTATTTTGATTCCTAAGAACCAACAAGAATTCCGGGTGAACCATTATGGAAATGTATAGTTGGAAGCGTCATGGATTGTTGGTCCATGACTAAAGTGACCACACATCCCGATTTTGGCGGGACAGTCCTGCTTTTTGGTGGACTGTCCCGCGTCCCGCCGATTTTTAATAATGTCCCGCTTTTTAGAAAATATCTGCATTTCTTATTTTAAATATACTGTAAAAATATATTACCTATTATTTATTATGGTGAATATAAAGAAATAAGAAATACATAAAAAAACCATAAAATGCATGCAGAGTAAACTAAATTAGGCAATGTACCGAGTTAGATTTACTCGGTGGTGTTCGATCATTGTCGTTACGTCTCGGCTTAATTCAGATAAGTGCGGACAGTGCGGTTTGTTGTTTTCAATTTGACGTTCGGTTTGACTCATTATTTGATTGACGAAGGTAGTGGTAGAGCAATAGTCGCCACAACATAACGGTCAATAAAGTAAAATTTAATACTCTTTTTTAGCCTTTGTAGTAAATTTTTTATTTATTTCTAGTATTTACCCACAGAATAAAAGATGCGTAAAAAGAGAGAACGCAAATGTAACGAAGAGCTAGGCAAAAAATTTCCATTTATTAAAAAAACCAGAATAGACTATATGGTACGGTGTGATAAATGCAATGCTGAATTTTCGGTCTCACATGGTGGAAAAAACGATATTACTAAACATCTAGCGACAAAGATTTTTGAATAATGCCGCTTCCTCGTCTAAAATGGAACAGTTTTTTCGCAGTGCTAGCTTTGGAAACACGGAATAACAGCTAGCATTAGCGGAAGGGCTCTTTGCTATCCACGCCATAAACTACAATCAAAGTTTCGTATCAGTGGATTGTATGTCGCAAATGATCAAAACCTTATACGACAAAAAATTTGCATGTGCAAGGACAAAAACCGAAGCAATTATTTGTAATGTTTTTTCACCATATTCGTTTTCACAATTGCAGAAAGAATTAGAAAAAAGCGCATTTATATTCTGATGCTTCCAGCCACAAAGATTTAAAATTATTTCCCACAATTGTTGGATTTTTTGATCCAGAAACAAGAATTAAAATTAGAATATTGGATTTTGTTTCATTGCCGGGTGAAACTTCACAAATAATTTTCGATTCAATAAGAACTGTTTTAAAAAAGAATAATTTGAACAATAAAATTATTGCCTATTGTGCGGATAACACTAACACAAATTTTGGTGGGAAAGCTAGAAAAGGCATCAATAACGTTTTTACGAAACTTAACGAACATTCCAAAAAATTATTGGAGTAGGTTGTGCAGCGCACATGCTAGCTCTTTTACCAGCTGAAGAAAATATTTTAAAGATATACGAACCATTAAAATCATATTTTTTATCTCAAGATAAATGTCCAAGAATATTGAAGCTCTTTTTTGAAAATGACACATCACAAATTTGGCTTCAGTTCATCCCTAACCAGGCTACATCATTTCACAATGCTGTGAAAATTATTGAAGGGGACAAAACTTCAATCACGGAAGTGTCAAATGAAATCAATAATTTAAAAACAAAATTACGAGAAAGAATTGATAACGATTACAATCTTTTAATTATTCGAAAAGACATCACTAGGTTGGAAGAACAAACATCACTAGGTTGGAAGAACAAGGTGCCATTAAACGACCTGATTTTCTGAAGCATGTCAAACATTTTTATAATAACTGCTTGGAATATCTTGAAGAATGGACAGTTCAACTCGAAGATATTAAAAATTTTCATTGGGGGACATTAAAAAAGGAGATTTTATGAGAATATGTTAAAAAATCTTTTGAATATATTAGTAACCATTTTCCGAAAAATAATATTTGCGAAAATGATTTTTTTGATGAGGTGTCATTGGTAGAAACATATGTTACGGATGAAAAAATTAAATGTTGGTTGTCTGCAAATGTAGAAACAGACAAAAAATGTACGGAGTTATTCCTTCATTTTAAACAGAATAATATTCCTTATCAAAGTATTTTGAAAATTGTAGAGTTTGCGCTCTCCCTTCCAGGAACAAATGCCGCAACAGAGCGTGTTTTTTCTAGTATCAATAAAATTTGGACAACTGAAGAAGCGCAGTTGAACATTAAAACTTTAAAATCTATATTAAGTGTAAAATATAATTTGACCAATTCATGTGAAATATTTCACGACATTTTAATAAATGATCCGATTGTTGTTGTTGTTAATTTACGTCGCACTAGAGCTGCACAATAGAATATTGGCGACGGTCTGGGAAACATCCCGGTTGTTGTTGTTGTTCATTTACGTCGCACTAGAGCTGCACAATGGGCTATTGGTGATGGTCCGGAAAACATCCCTGAGGATGATCCGAAGACATGCCATCACAATTTTGATCCTCTGCGGAGGGGATGGCACCCCCGCTTCGGTAGCCCGACGACCTGCGCGCGAAGTCGAGCACTTTACGGTAGCACAGTTTAACGAGGACCCATACCGCACACCCTCGGTCCCTACGCAGACTGATCCAAGTGGTCACCCACCCGCATTCTGACCGTAGCCAGTGATGCTTGACTTCGGTGATCTGCTGAGAACCGTGTCTTAACGATCAGTCCACTGCGGGACAATAAATGATCCGAATATATTGCAAAGTATTCACTCGGATCAAAAATATAACCGTGAAGGAAAATCATAATTTAATCATAATTTAATTAAATCATAAAGTAAAATTTTTTATTTGATTAAAACTCATGATATTCAAATTAATATTTTTTACAAATATTTTCATAGTTACCAATAATTAATAATAAATGCATTTTTGTACAAGTATATGAATGTATGTAATAAAATATATATATAACTAGATTGTAATTCTCATTTCATCCCATTTGTCCCGCTTTGTCTCAATGAAAATAGGCTCACTTTATCCATGACAATCAAACTTTTCCTGATGGCTAACCATCAAAGTATTAACGTAGCATTTTCCATCACGGAATAATGGAAGTTTGTTGTCATATCAAAAATCATTAATGGAAAATGTTGGATGAGGATGACCATCAAATGATGAGGAACCATCAAGAATTTTGACTTCGGTTTATTTAAAAATTCTTAGGAGCATTTCAAACAGTTTTGACCATGCAATAAAATATTCTGTTAGGTTGTCAACTTGTGTTGAGATAATATTGATTTTAAATAAAAGACCTCTTTTAGAATCGTCGGTGAGATTTTTTAATACTGGGTGGGCGGATTTGCAATGTACAATTCAAATTTATGAACTAAACGGGGAATTTTGTACTTACTTTTCTTGTACCATATCGGATCAAATGTAGCTTTTTAGGAGTACAGAACAATAAAGTGGTTTTAAAAAATTTACACCCGAAGAACGTCCATTTAATATCACTATCAAAAAATTTCGCTTTATAACCGACGTTGAACAGCCGTCCCAATTTTGGGTATACTACTACGAATGTTCAACTGCGTAGCCTTGTCATTTTGAACCCAATCCAGAAGACAAGGGAACTCCTGGATAAAGTATTGGACAAAATTTGCCTTCGTGGAAGACTTTTCGATGAAACTAACCAGCATTTGCATTACATGAAGAGGAAGACCACGAGACCCTCCCACGGTTCACCTGACGACAAGGGAACTCTAACCCATGATCCACCTCTAACCATGAGGGTGCGGAATTCGAATCGACTAGTCATCTCTGGAATTCGAACCCAGTTCACCGGATTGGAAGGCGAAGCTCTATCTCTGAGATCTTATGATAGTGAGCCAAGGCTCACTATCATAAATTTGCAAAAAAGACTATATTAGATTCAATTCGGCAAATAGACACATTATTTAGATTTCTGTTTTAAAATAAAGTTGTGATCGGCTCATTAGGATCACTGGTTACCCATAGGCCAAATGCTTTTCATTTCTGAATTGACTCCGTTAAACACCACAACGAAAACATGCTTAAGGTTTTTATTTATTTTTTTACTAAGAGATTAAATAACCAAAAATGGTTTGTGAATATGACGCTTATTAACAACGCATAAAATGCATTTGTATTTCATTCCAATTCAGAACTAGCTACCTGCCACAGTTCTGTTGGTCAGCTTAAAACGAACTCGCTTCGCTGAATCCATATGGAAATAGCATTTGAAGCTCAAATCAAAGGATCGCTGCTCCCTTAGTAGACTCTGGTTCCCACAAATATTACATACGGAAGAATATACATTCTAAAATAAACTATCAAATAAAAGCAATTCGCTGGTCTCCACATTAGCTGCCTCCAATAGCATTTGTACTGAATTATTTATTCACGAACTCCAAAATAAGTTCATATTAGGGGAGTCGTGCATAGAATTCATCTCACCGCAGTCCTTGAATTAAAATCAAGAATCCCAGCGACGGCGGGTCGATACGAATTCCGCACAAGGCTCGCACCGACTACAGTGCTGACGAAAAATATCATCACTGGTGGAATGATGATTGGTTAGATCAGGATAACCGTGGGACGTCTTCGTGGATTTCCTCTCCATGTTTAAGTGAGTGCAATTAAGTTTAGTGAAAACAATAGCAAATGTGGGTTAGTTCCGACCAAAGAATCCACTATGAATCCTAATTCTCCCAATCCAGGAGTTCCCTAGTCTTCTGGATTGGTTTCAAAATGACAAGGCTATGCAGTTGAACATTAGTAGTCGTAAACCCGAAATTGGGTCGGCTGTTCAACGAATGTTATAAAATAAAATATATGAAACTATGAGCTAAGGTGGATCAGGGAATAGAGTACACGCTTCCTATTGAGGTGGCCCGGGTTCGAATTCCAGTGATAGCTGGTCGATACAAATTCCGCACCAACGACAAGCTCGCACCGATCACAGTGCTAACGTAAAATATTAGTGGTTGGTGGATCATGGATTAGAGTCCCTTGCCATCGGGCTAACCGGGGGGGGGGGATTTTGGTGTTTGTGTCCTCTCCGTGTAACGCAAATAAGAGTTTGTCTGATCAAAAAGTCCTCCACGAAGGCAAATTTCTCTCAATACTTAATCCAGGTGTTCCCTTGTCTTCTGGATTGGATTCAAACATAAGAAGGCTGCGAACATTAGCAGTCGTAAATCCTAAAATTGGGTCGGCCGTTCGATGATGATTCAAAACACGCTAATTGGATACCCCCATTGCAAGTAATTTATTCGTTAATATCCTTATGAGAACTGTAGGACAACATTTATAAAATGTTTGGTCACTTTTTCTAAAAATTGAACATTTTAAACTGTTTTATGTTCGGCATTCCTTTTGAAGCCGTTCTCAAAATCTGAAGGAACAAGAGTGAAACTGAGGAAAAAAGTGTCAACCGTTTAAACTATACAATCAGCGTCTGATTTATAAAACCAAAATGAAGATCTTTATCTGAAGCGATAATGTGTTATCAGAGAGAAGGCAAGCGATGGTGGCGCCTTTTTCTTATCGAACAAACCACATAACGCCTTATTTTCTTTAAGCCAACGTTTCTCTTTTGGATATTGAAATTTGAACTTTCGTTTCAAACAATTGTTCACTCCATATGAATCCACTCGGCTCCACTCCTGGTGTGCTGGTGGGCCCGGATGGACACGCTGTGGTCACAGGTCACCTTGCCAGTAGCGTCATCGTCCAAACCAACTCATTGGTGGTACCAGGTGAGTCTTCTCTCCCCCCCCTTTATTGTGATGGACAATAGCCGAGCTAGGATTATAATGGAAGTAAAATACCCATACTATGTGTGCTATGCCTTGAAATAGCTCGTAAAAAAGATGAGGCGTTCAATTTAAAATAAAATTTATTTTAATATTGCGCGAATAATTTTTATATTTTGTATTCAATCTAAGTATATTTTTAATTCAAAATAGAAAAAATTGCCGCACATCGTATTCCCGGTTGTCTTTCAACTGGTCAGCTTTAGCATCAGAAGGAGAATTCATGGGTATTTTGACAAATCTTTACTCTAAACTTTAAAATACCTATGGAAATGAATTCGCCATGAAAAGTTTCTCGCGCGTTATAACGTTATAGGTTTGTAAAAACGAAGTTGTGGCATCATATATAAAATGACCACAAGACAAGGTATGTATGATTTTGCTGGTGGTTTCATTTTATTGAATGTCTTAACGGGCTGACGTTCATCTTATGAAAAATTTCATTCCAATTTAAAATTTGGAACGGTGCACACCTCTGGGACCCTATCTGCCGTGATTTTAATTACACAGCTGTAAGTGCTACCATTTTTCAAAAAAATAAATAAATCGTCCCTCAAAGAAACTGTCTCTAATTCATTATTTTAATTTATGTTCCTCATACACTGTGGTTGTTTTTGGAAAACTTTTATTAGCAACCATAACCGATAGAGCATTCGCCTTCCTATGAGGTGAGGCAGCCGGGTTCGATTCCCAGCATCGGCTAGTCGACACAAATTACGCACCCACTACCACAGTGCAGACGCAAAATATCCTCAGTGGTAGACGGATCATGGGTTAGTGTCCCCTTGGCGTCCGGCTAACCGTGGTAGGTTTTCGTGGTTTCCATGTTACGCAAATGCGGGTTAGCTCCGTCAAAAAAGTCCTCCACGAAGGCAAATTTTTGCCACTACTTGACACATCAGTTCCCTTGTCTTCTGGATTGGGTTTTAAATGACAAGGCTACGGACTTGAACGACAGATGTCGTAAAACCAAAAAACTTGGGTCGGCTGTGCAACGACCGTTATAAAATATAGCAAAATAACCATAAATGTTCCTTTATAGTAATAAATATCTATATTGTGTAAATCTTAAGTTCCCAAAGAAGCCAACGATTCCAATGAAGCCAAGTTCGCTCACAATCTGATTTACACGTGTCGCCGGCTAACGATAATACACAGATGCATTAAATATGACACTATTGTGAATATTATACAAAGCTACAATTATTGAATACGATCTTGTGAAGGTTTTATTTGGACAAAAAAAACATTCACACCACTGTAGCTATAGATTTTTGACATCGTGATCTACAGTACTCAAAATAAAAAAATAAACAAAAACGGATCACCCTAAGTAACTTTTGATCTAATGACCGGATCGTCACGTTCCAGGATTGCTTCGAGGGGGGTAATCTCTAATAAATAAGTGCAGATGATGTTTGAAGTGACGAAATCGGACCCAAAAAAGTACTATTCCTGAATAAACATACCCTTTTTTCGATGGATTCGCATTTTCTTACCTCCAAAATTGAGGGCCGCTATTTGGGAAATGGGATCCCCATAGTTTGGTGAAAAGAGCACTCCAAAATTTGCGCCATTTTAATGTTAATTTAACTTTTTGCTATATCTCGATAATTTTTTGAGCGAATGGCAAAAATTTTGCTCACAACTATAGAATTCGTTTATCTAAAGATAATTCCGTACAAAAAGTAACTTTCAGCAACTATTTATTATTTTTTATTATTTTATTTAATAATGGTCGAAAAAATTTAAAATTGTAAAGCACACAGTTTTTTGAATCAGTTAAAAGATTGTAGTTTTAAATGACAAAATACAAAATTTTCGAGAAATGGGTCGAATAGTTTCTGAGAAATTGAATTTAAAAAAAAAATTAGATACTTAAAATTCTATTACTCAGAAACTATTTGACCGATTTTGCTCAAATTTTGTATTTTGCCTGATAAAATTATATTCTTTGAAATGATTTTTTATTTTATTTCACGTTGCGTTTTGCTTTACTGCACAAAATCTGTAAGACTTAGAAATTTGTAATTACGAAGGTATATTAAAAAAGACGAAATAATAAAACTCAAGATTTGTGAACTGCTAAACTTGTTTTAAGAAATACTAACTAAATCTAAGAATAATTTTGTTTGAAAATTCCTATTTGCTCGAAAGTTATTTCAAGCATCCAGTGTTTTTTTCATTATTTTTTTCTCAATTTTTTTCCTTTGAATACTGACTTAATTATCCATTTTCTTGGTAGGGTAAACATTATAAGATGAAGAATTTTTTTTCTTCTTAGATCTATTTCTAAGATGCGTCAGAATATTCTTTAAAAAAAAAAAAAAAAGAAAAGAAAACATGGAGTGGTAGATGTCGGTCGAATAGCTCCTGAGATAATGAATTTCCAAAAAGCCAGATATTTACAATTCTATTTTTCAGGAATTATTCGACTTATTTAGCTCAAATTTCTATTTTCCCATGCAAAATTATATTCTTTAAAATGATGTAAAAATTTGCATACCTTACGACTTAACATTTTTTCCAACCATTATTAAATAAAATAAATATTTACTAAAAATTATTTTTTGTGTATAGAATTATCTTTTGATAAACGAATTATATTATTGCGTGCAAAAAAGTTTCATCTCGCTTGAAAAGTTCTCGAGATACAGTAAAATACGCAAAAATAAAAATGAACATAAAGGGGTTCAAACTTTGAACCGCTCTTTGAACCAAATTATGGAGACCATATTTTCCAGATTGCGACTCCCCCCCCCCTCCCTATATTTTGGGAATCACAAAACCGAATCAGTCCGGAAAAAAATATGTTTATTCAGAGAAAGTACGTTTTTCTGTCTGATTTCATCACTTAAAATATCGTCTGCACTTATTTATTAACATATTTGAGGTAACCCCCTCGAACCATTAAGATTGAGATTCTTAGATCAAAAGTTATCAAAGATGGTTCGTTTTTTATTTTGCTCACGGCAGTCATAAGTGTGGTTGGCGCATGTTAATGTTAAAAAGAGAGTTTAGGCTTCAATGAAACTGACTGGCCAGTACATTTTAATTACCTATTTAACGTGTTCAATAAATGTGAACACTGACTTTAATTTTTTTTAACCTCCTTGTTAAGACAACCTAACACATTGAATAATAAAGAAGAAGGTACCAAGAGATAGGCGAATAAGAGATTTTTGATTAAAAGATTTTGAAATTCTTCTTATTTAAAAAAAGCGAACCTAGTATAATTCTCACATTGGATTTCAATCTATGTTTCATTCAATGTAAGTGTTCTAAAAATACACAGACGATATAAGTTCAGCCTGATAACCATCATACCCTACGTAATTTAACATTTTTTATAATATAATGAACATTTAAGATTATGTGTTTCTGTTGTTCCCTCACTTCACATTTGAGTTAAAAAAAATTACTACAAAAAAAATATGTAAAAGAACTTATTTTAAATATTATTATTATGTAAGAATGAAGAAAATGTTTTTTGTGTGGTGGGCGGTTGGTGGTGTAAATGCATTTTGTTATCATTACCGAATCTATTACACAATTCAATGACGCGATGTCTCTTTTTTACTGATTGTGTGACGTCACAGCAATCATTCCACTTTATCTCTAATACAAGTCGTCGGTATAATCTATGAAAAAGCATTATTAAAGTAGAATGGCAATAAATTGCGATAAATTGGAGTCTCTTTCGACAACATAGTTTCCTTACGACGGATTTCTGCCTATAACGAAATTTTAAAAAAATATTCTCCCTATAGCGAATTTGGGGTTTATTTTCTTCGTCAGTTTTTGACCTCTACCCTTTTTATTTTCGTCATTTTTGAAGAAAGTTGGAGGAATTTCTATACAACCGATTCGTCTTCCATGTGCCTGTTTTTTAGAACAACATACTTTTTTTTTTCTGTGCTAACAAAAAAAATTTAAACAAAAAATATGATCCTTCCAGCAGTGTTTTTAGGATAGTATTTCGCTTACCATCGCCTTTATTTTTGAAAAAAAAATCTCGATTTTAAGTCTTAAATTTTTTTTTCTGACCTTCAAATTTTATCTACTGGAATTTCCTGTTTCATGTACAAAACATTAGTGTCGATTTGAGAAATTTTGCATCTAAGGGCCTCGATCAAATTAACGTCTTAATTTTTTTAATGAATCTTATTTTCTAATGATCTAATTAGGATTTTTCCTAGACAAGAGAATACTATTGCAATATTTTCTGTTTCATCGTTATGATAAAACAAAAAAGCTTTCAAATTATTAATACTGCGCAATTTCAAAGAATGAAAATTTTCTATGGACAAATTGTATGTATGTATAGATATATATAAGTTCAAAATGAAGAATAAAACAGAGAAAAATAATAGATATATGAAAAAAAGGGGAGGGGGAAATAATAAGTAAAAAATAGCAAACAACAGTTTATAAAAAAAAAAAAAAAGGATGAAATTTTATTTAAAAAAAACCGGAAAAAAAGATATAATCTTTCCAACAGCCCACACGATTATATCCTCAATATTACGATTATATATATATATATATATATATATATATATATATATATATATATATATATATATATATATATATATATATATATATATATATATATATATATACTATATCGAATACCACCAGCGTGAAGCTTAGAGCCCTGGGCTGATGCCTCCCCCCTTTTCCCCACCCTCGATGGGCTCTGAATATTAAAAGTCAATTTCTAGTTCAGTGGTTTATTTATAATAGAAAAGAAATCCAAACTAGTATTTATTTCTCAGTAAAATAAGTTCCTTAAGTAGCGTTATGATGTCTGTAGGGGAGAGTGGGGTCAATTGTAACATTTTTTAATTAACTATTTTTAACTAACAAAAAATCCAATATATTATTAGTATTAATTGACAGACGAGTAAAGTAGACTATCCTCTACTAGAAAAAATAAATAAATGCCTTATTTTAAATGTTATTATATTAGTTATTAACAATTTTTGACAGTCGCGCACTTGTTACAATTGTCCCCACTTACGGGGTCAATTGTAACAGTTCATAAATTCAACTAAAACATAGTTAATTATACATATTATCATAGTTGTGATATATTTTTTTATTGATCAAAATAGTAGTGATATTTTAGGAGTAAAAATAATAATGAGCAGAGACCTAAAGGGTTAAACTTTTAACTTTAAGCATTTCAATTTATGCTGTGAAAGGTGACAAATAAAATAATGCACATGCAACATAACATAAATGATATAGGAAACTATTGGTGGTTCTTATAGAGTTAAGTAATGGTTTGTAAACTTTAGATTATTTATTTTCAGCTGTTACAATCGTCCCTTTACTTATTGTTACAATCGTCCCCAAGACGCCATTTCATCTTCATTTGCTACATCAACAATGCTAGTTAATTAACAAAACTAATCTCTTTTTTTGAAATGTTAATCAAGGTGTCCACTTACATATTCGGTTAATAATATGTATTTGTTTAAACAAAATTACGTTGTTACAATATAATATTCTAATACCAAAAAAAGTACTTACGTAGCGTGAAAATATCTTTTGTGATGTAACTCTTTCAAAAGTACTTAAAAGTGGTTGCCAGCAGGGGTGTACATGTAGATTTATTAAATACACCTTGTGCGCCACCTGAGAACCAAATCTAGAACCCGACACTCGAAATTTTTGCTCTGTTACAATCGTACCCTGTTACAATTGACCCCACTCTCCCCTATAACTGCGTGTTAAATAATTTCAAATACTAACTGTTTTAAACCGATCAAATCTCTTATTTAATAAAGATGTGAGTGATCAACTTTTTCCATTGAGCTTTTTATTTATTTATTTATTATTATTTTTTTCTTGCATCTTCCATTTATATCTGAGTTAATTTAAGTCAAAACTCAGGAAGACGATTATGGTTAAGTATGAGAATCATTTAGGAGACCAAGATAGAGGTAGGCGCTATTGTTCATTGGGGACATTTGATTGCGGTTAGGAACGGTTAAATGATTGCGGTTAAATGTCTGATTTAGAAAGGTGCAGTCAAGATTGTCATTTCGCCGACAGCTGACACGATCAATTCACCCCCCGCTCATTTCGCAGACATGCTCCTTTTAAGGACATGATCCTCGAGATCAATTCAATTTTGATTCATAATTTCAAAAATGCTTTCTTTATTATTTGTACAAGTTTTTAACGTTGAGAAACTTTTTGAAATTATTTCACTTTTAAAATGATTGCTGTGATTATAAATATGTCTATTTTGTTTTATAATAATTAACAAACTCGAAATTTCGCTTATTGCTGAGACGTGAGAAAGCAATTATTAAGTAGACAGTTGAGATGTGGCATGTTTTTAAATTCAATTTGTATTTAATTTTTGAATACTCTTATTTAAAAACTAATGTTAAAGATATTTCATTAAAGTTTCACTTGAATTTTTTTTTTTTTTTGTTACTGAAAAATAAATATTTTTTATTGAAAATACTTGTTTTGACAAATAATTCGGTTTAAGAGTGACCCTAGCTACCACCTTGCAAATTTTTCAGATTCCTACATTTAATTTATCAATATTTATTTTATTTTTACGTTATTGATTTGAAACTTCGCTATAGTGTATTCATATTTTCGATTGTTTATAGTATGATATAGAAAACCGCATCTAAACGTCTACTCTAATATCGGCTTCTTTATTGGTTGTATTATGATAAAAAATCTGTTTGGAATGAAGTATTTAAGGAATAAATTTCCCTTTTATTTGTTACTGGGACCCAAACTATTTATAGCTGATATAAACTTTTAACCATGATTTGTTTTAAATATCGTTACTTTATTTACAATAATAACCACGGAGTTTTAATTTTCTATTAAAAAAAACAGTTATATAAAAAGAAAATTAATGTTTTAATTATTTACTAAACCTATACCTAATGTTTGTTATTCATATAATTCGAATCGATATGTTAATTGCGGTTATAGATGAGTAATATTAAAGCCCTGAAATCCAGGCCTTTAAGTAATATAACCGATGTAAAAATCAATATAGTTTAAACCATTCATACTATAAATCATCTATATATATATTTCTCTTACACGGCGATGAAAAAAAAGCCTCATTACAACTCCCCGAATGGCAACGCTAGAAAATCGACCAATGATTGCCGCTAAAAATGTCACATGCCAAATCTAGCTGAGATGGCTCAACATATAGCGCTTTTAAAAACGGAAACTGAAATAACCAGAGAGAGCATAAGCTAGGCAGAAGTGATTGTCTTTGTCGATAGATCTCTATTTTAGTATTTTGTCGAAAGCGCTTTTTTTCACGAATTTATATATTACTAATTTATTTGACGATTTTTGATTTATATCACGAATTTATTTTTGTTTTACTAGAATTTATTTGTTTATGCAGGTTTTTCCATTGAAATTCAATTATTTAAATTTTTAATAGACTTAATTATAGCCAAAATTTTAACCTTTTTAAAGAGATATCAGTTTTAGAAATTTTATCTTAAGATTTTATACTGTAGCACATTTCTAATAGGTTTAACGAATTACATGTCATTTATTTGAATTCAAATTTATTTTAATGACTTGGTATTTATTAAGAAGACGTAATTTTTTTTTTAAAAAAAAAGTTGTTATATGGATTTGAATGATTGTTTTGAATTCTTAGAATTTTGTGCATTTGCAATGTACCGAAGTTAGTAGCGAGCGAATCGAGCTTGGTTTGCGAAGCAAACCATATTAGATTGCGTAGCAATTTTCGGGGGTTGGCGAGAGTTAGCGAGCAGGGGGCGCAGCCCACTAGTAAACCACTATTCCTCAAACCGGGGTGTGAAAATCTCCAAAGGGTTCGTGGGGTGTATAAAAAGGGAATTTTAAATGGCTAATGTAAAAATAAACTATACGTAATGCTATAAAAGAAAATTGTAAGTACTGCCGTAGCCTGGAGATAAGATGAATTTTTTTCTTAAGCGCACCACCCCAAAACATTTAGAACAATTATTTTCAATTGAAATATTTTAAATGTTATAAAAATTCCGAATTTTTATTTAATGAAACTTTTTGTATTACTTTATATAAAAAAAAGTATTTTGTGAAGTTAAGTTGATATGCATTTCAAAGTAAGTCTCAGAAAAGTGAAAGCTTCCACACACTTTTCAACTCTGATCAAGAGTCATAGTAAACAGTGCGCATGCGTTGCCATGGCGACCGCTGCTGTTTTTATTTTCATTTTCACCAGCAGGCATTCTTAATGTATTTATACATAATAATAATAATTTAAAGTATAATGACTGTCTCTTGACGGTGATTTCAATATAAATAGGAATGCTGAAGAAGGAAAAGTATGTCTTGAAACACGTACATAGACAGGATCAATCCGACTACAAACATCAATTGATGACAGTTTTTGCGACCCATGATTTGAAATGTTAATCCAGAAAGAAAAAACATTTGATCCATGGGTGACCAGAGGCGATCACAACTTTTAATTTTAAATAGTAATTTTAACTTAATTTTGTTTTCATAATTCGGTTTTCAAATCGTAAAAGTTTTAAGCATTTAACTAAGTAGTTTTTGTACTTCTTTTTGTTATTATTTTAATTTGGATTAAACTGTACAAAAATGGAGCAGCTTGATTAACTTCTGATCTAATGATCGGATTTACACGTACTAGGACTTAATCTTAATCGTTCAAGAACCTGACCTGAAATATGCTTACGCTTTCTTAGAGCAGACGATATTTTAAGTTTCGAAATCAGACGAAAAACGCACTTTTGCTGATTAAACATATCACTTTTTTTTTTTTTTTTATCGGCAGATTTGGATTTCCTGCTGCGTATTTTGCGTTAATTTTACTTTCTGCGTACTTCACTTATATCTCAAGAACATTTTTTAAAAAATTGAATTTTTATTTTTTTTAAAAAATTATAAAATTTGTTTACCTAACGGTAAAAATAATTTTTAACAATTATTTATTGTTCTTTGTTGTTTTATATATTAATGATCAAGAAATTTTTGAATTGTAATAAGGCATACACGACATCGGTATAGAATTTTAAAGTATATACCCTTTTACGGCAAAAAATAAAAATTGAGCGCAATTCGTCTGAGAAATCGAATTTTAAAAAAGTTACACATTTAAAATTCGATTTCTCAGAAACTACTCGACCGATTTTATGCAAGTTTGTATTAAGTCATATAAAACAACATTTTTTTAACATGATGTAAAAATTTGTATGTTTTACAGTTTAAAAAATTTTTCAACCATTATTGTATAAAATAATTAAAAAAGGAATAAATAATAATTAAAAATTGTTTTTTGCATGGAGTTATCTTTTGATAAATGAATAAAGTGCAAAATTTTTTCAATTCGCTTAATAATTTCTCGAGATATAGCGATATAACATTAAGGGGTCCAAACTTTCGTCCCTCTACTGGCCAAACAACCTCAGATCGCGACAACACCTCCCCTAGAGTCGCGATGGCTCAGGGGATAGAGCATTCACCCTTCAATGAGGTGACCCGGGTTCGATCCCGGCAATGACTGGGCGATACGTATTCCGCATCCGACTTGCACCTACCACAGTGCTGACGTGAAATATGTTCAGTGGTAGACGGATCCGGGTTAGAGTCCCCTTGCCGTCAGGCTAATCGTGGGAGGTTCTCTTGGTCTTCCTCTCCATGTAACGCAAATGCTGGGGTTAGTTCCATCTAAAAGTGTTCCACAAAAGCAAATATCTCCCAATACTTTATTCCTTTGTCTTCTGGATTGGGTTCAAAATGACAAGGCTACGGAGTTGAACATTGGTAGTCGTAAACCCAAAAATTGGGTCGACTGTTCAACGGCGGTCATAAAATAAAACCTTTTCTGAGGAATCTGTCGAAAAGAAAGGCATGCTTTTTTTTTGTGTCCGATTAAAATATCGCCTGCACTAGCTAACAGGTCTCGAGATGAGATCACATATCTTTATATTATTCTATTTAATGGTTCTAGACTATTTAAGAAATAAATGCATCAATCGCTTGTGAAAAAGTGATTAACATTTTAACTGACGATACATTCTCAAGAAAATGGCGAACTCTTTGCATTATTATTCAACTTCATTTAATGTTTCGAACTGATGGACTACTGGTCGTTAAACACTTGATCAGGCTTGGAACTCCAATGGAGATGCTCTAGATCAGGGGTTTCCAACTTGCATGAGGCCGGGGGCCACAATTAAAAACACAAATCAAATGGCGGGCCGCAACCATATCAAAATTTTATGTAGGACTCTTTTATGTTTGAAGGAACATTAAATATTACTGTCAGATTTTTACCAAGTTGTACAAAACAAAAGTATTGAATTACAAATTAAAATAAGAAGTAGACTTTAAAAGAATATTTAATTGCATATTAAAAAATTCGGGTTATAATAACTTTAATGTGCACCCATGTATTAAACAATTAATGTGCAACAGATATCTAATTGCTGAGATATAAAACTTTAAAAAGGTTGGTATTAAAACTTACATAGTAGCACACAAAATGTTCAAAGACAAAATTCAGGTTTGTCTGCTGCAACCACAGATATTTACATTTAAAATTTACAACTATGTGTGGAAATATTTTCGTCCAAAATGAGTGGTTTCAAAAAGGAAATTCTTCGAGAAAATTTCTGATACACACATGCTAAATTATATTCACAAAATAAAAAAAATGAAATAAAAAAGAGCAACATACACGATTATTTTTGTATTTTAATAAATATTTTCTTGGATGCAAAACCTGAGAAAAAAAAATTTCTGTACCGTTGGTATGATAAATTTCACAGAAACGAAGAAATTAGGTCTTTATTAACGAGAAAAGTATTTTAAACTCATATAGATTTTTTACGAAAATTGTCCGCAAAAAAATGACAACTAATATATTTTAGTTCGCGGGCCACAAAAAAAGATTTCGCGGGCTGCCAGTTGGAAACCACTGCTCTAGAGTGTCAGAAAGTGATCGAAATTTCATATTATAAGACTCCATTATCACAGTCACGAAAGTGGTTTAATAAGAACAGAGTAGTAATAATAATAAACTATGAAGTAATATTTAAAAAATAGGATCTCGTTTAACAAAACTGCGAGCATCAAAAATATATCAGGAAAGGCTTTTTTTAAAGTTTTTATTTAGTTATAATTTTAAGGCAATATTAGACTACCGTACAGTTCCTTGCCATATTATCAGACGCTTTATAAGATTCTATGTAAAATTATAATTATCAGGTATATTGTTTCACTATACAGTTGCTTTGTTTTTATTCGAACGAAACCGGTTTGCATTTGTTTACTCTCCTGTATCAATGGGTTAACATTGTCATGCAATACGTTAAAAATAAATACAAATAAGAAGTACATAAAAAATCTCCCGAATAAGAATCCATGACATGTATGTTTAAAGATAAAAGTATTGCCTATAAATTCGTGCAAAACATGTCATTATAAAAAATAAAAAAAAAACAACAGTGCGTCTCATAATTTGATCTCATTATTATAATATACTAATATAATGCATGATTTAAGAAACATTCTATATTTATATAATATATCGTCTGATTTATCCGATCGTCGAATTTATACTATATATCGTCTGATTTATCCGATCGTCAAATTTATATTATATATCGTCTGATTTAACCCATTGATACAGCAACGTAAACAAGTGCAAACAGTCTCGTAAAAACAATAAAGCTGTATAGAGTATCACCTGATAATTAATATTTTACATAGAATCTTAGAGTGCGTCTCATCATTTGGACAGGCTTCTAATAATTTGATAAGCTTAAAAACCTGTTAAAAATTGCGTGAAAACCTATTAAACACAACCCTATTATTGACTGAGTGTAGGTACAAGAGAAGAATTCCCATTTAGCAGGAAAAGCATATATTTATATTTAAAAGGATCTTAAAAGATTTGTTTTGTAATAACCTTTTCTAGCAGTACAGTGCCTATTGGGGGTCACCGTGTACACATAGCGTGATAAGGAAACTTTTTATCAGATTCGAAGCCCTCACGTGATCAACTCATGGTTGGGCGAAGATGATACACGCGGTCTTTGCGTGAATTCATCGCTTGTTGCCTCACAACTGTTTTGAGGACATCTTTTTCATTTTTTATGGAAGTGTCAATTTTATTGAATGGAAATGTTCGATATTGTAGGATAAACCATAAGTCAGTTTGAAATATTCACTTCATAGTGTTTCAATAAAATTTCAAAAAGAAATTTGTTGAATATTTACGAATAAGAAAACTGAACAGAACTTGAAAGGAAGATTAACAAAATGCAGTCCCTGACCGAATTATGAGACGCACTCTAAGATTCTATGTAAAATATTAATTATCACGTGATACTATAACAGCTTTATTGCTTTTACGCGGTTTGCACTAGTTTACGTTGTGTATCAATGGGTTAAATCAGACGATATATAATATAAATTCGACGATCGGATAAATCAGACGATATATAATATAAATTCGACGATCGGATAAATCAGACAATATATAATATAAATTCGACAATCGGATAAATCAGACGATATATAATATAAATTCGACGATCGGATAAATCAGACGATATATTATATAAATTCGACGATCGGATAAATCAGACGATATATTATATAAATATAGAATGTTTCTTAAATCATGCATTATATTAGTATATTATAATAGATCAAACTATTAGACGCACTGTAGTGTTTAAATAATTGTATGGTTTGAAAGAAATTATAGCCAATACTTTTATACTTAAACATACATGTCATGGGTTTTATCCCGGAGATTTTTTATATACTTCTTATTGGTATTTATTTTTAACGTATTGCGATACAATGTTAGCCAATTGATAAACGAACGTAAACAAGTACAAACCTGTTTCAGTCACGTAAGAACAGTAAAGCTGTATAGTACCACCTGATCATTAAGATTTTGCATAGAATCTTACAGTGCGTCTCATAATTTGGCCAGGGATTGTAGTTTTCCGGGGGTACAGAGGGGGGAATTTTTTTTCTTCTTCTTTTTTAATCAAATTTCTAGGCGTTGATAAGCAAAATAGAAAACTTAAACAAAATTCTTTGATTAAACCTTGTCGTTACTAGATTTTTCTTCCCTGGTTTCTAAGCTACGAACTGAATAGAACAATTCTTTGCAGGGAGAAACCAGTTTTGAAACATTCCTGCCTTGTTTCATTTAAACACAATGTGTTAAAATTAATTTTTATACACAACGTCAAAAAACCCACAACTCGCGATTTTTTTTTTTCAACGAAAAATCTTTTAACGTATTTTTTCTGTCGGAAAACGCTTTGCCTATTTTTAGCTACACCAATAGTAAAATAAAGAAACAGAGAGAATAGAAGAGACGCAGGAATTACGTGTTTGTATTATTGTGAAGCCATTACAAATACTTAATCGCCTGCTTAGAGAATGGGCCTCTAGGTATTATGTCGACTGTTTATCAAAACTCCGCACGCTGCTTCGGAAGGCAAATTTACTCGAGAATTTAAATGAGAGGCCCTATTTTATTTTTTATTCATTTATTTATATATATTTTTTTCTCTTGAGTAGGCTTTTTCTTTTATTTTTTTTTTTAAATGAGTATGGGTCTTTCACTTTTGTTATCATTTATTTCATCATTTAAAAAGAAGTGATAAGAGCTATTTTTAGATTTTATTTGAGTTTATTTTTAGATAAGTTTTCTAGAAACATGCTTTTGATACGTCTTACATGAATCCCTGTCGAAAGTGCAACTCTTTCATAAAGCAATTACCTTCTTTTTTTTTTTAGTAGAGTACGGCAATAATGTGTATAAGTGCTTTGCCATTTTTGAAGTATTTTGTTGGGGGGGGGATGTTATGTGAAGTGTTTACACGATTATTAAATTTGTAAATAAATAAAGACGCAAATAAATTGTGTCTTTTCGGAAAAGAACATTGAAATTTTTTCAATTTGGAAAGACAATTTGATAAGTTTTTAATAATGAATCTTATATTTCGATAACTATTTTCTCTAATTTTTAAGTTACTTAAAGGACGTTTAAGAAATACCATGAAATTTAAATTCTTGCTTTATTTTTGATCAATGATTTATTATATAATGTATAGTTTTTTACATACTGGGTCGGTCGTCTGATCAAAATGTGTTAGCAGATGTGAAAAGAAGATTGTTTTTATTGTGTGATTAACTTTTGCTTTGGTATACAAGAAGTGATAATTTTGAGAATTTTTCTTTTTAATTTGAAATATTTTTATTCCGCGGTTCGCTTACTTACAGCTATGTAACGTAATCAAAATCAAATAATAGTTTGTCCGTATAAATTTGATTTAAATTAAAAAGAGTGGGTAGTTAATAATGCATAATAAGTGGCAAAGCAAAATTCATGATTAGAAAAAAATCAGATTTTTTTAAAAAATTTAAATCATACTGTTTTGATTTACTTATTAATTTTTTCAGTTATACTAAAACATGGTAACTATTTAAAACATTTATCAAAGCTCTGAGAAATTATATTAATAATGCTTAAGAAAATTTTAAAACTGTCATATGAATAAAAAAACTCAACATATCTATAAAAAAATTTGTTTACAAATATTATCACAAACTGAAGAAAAAAGGAAAGCTTTTTATTCAAGCTCATGTATTTGTTAAGACATTTTGTCATTAATTAATAATTTATTTCTCTATCCTCTATCCTTATTTCTCTGCATAAAAACCTTCAACATCAATGAAATTAGGCTTTTAAATAAAAAACGAAACTTTTATACTTTTATAATATATTCTACAAAAAGATAACAAAAAAACTTGTGTGTCATATTTTTATAAATTATTCTAAAAAATAATTTTTGATTTAAATCACGCCAAGCCTTAAAGAATTTAGAGCTTTTGGTCCATTAGCGCTGATCAAAAGTCCACCACATATTTCTTTTTTTCTTCTTGAACCTTTTCTTTTTTTTTTCTTTTAAAAAAAATTGTATTTTATCTGCATGAAAGCAAAAATTCTTATCCCAGAGAGCAATCTCGAACGAGAACTGCATGATAATATTCCAATATACTATTGACATTGTGTAACATACAAATATACTCTCTAATCCGAGTACAAATTATTTTTCTTCCTTAATTTTTTTTTCTTTGTTTCATGATTTATTCAAATTATGGACGATTATATTTTTAAACATAATTATTTTTAAAATAAAACAGCGTCGATGAGAAATGAAATTAAATACTTGAAAAATCATTAATTGTTGGTCAAAAAATTTGGGCGATGTTTCAGAGTCCCATTTAAATAACACTTCCGCTAATTTTTTTTTTCGGACGCAAGCAATTACTAATGATTTTTCAAATATTAAAAAATGATACTAGCTCATGAAAAATTATAACTTAATTTCAACAAAAAAAAATTTTCTTTCATTTCGACAGTAAAATGTTCTTTGATGAGCCATGTAAAACATAAACTTATTATCCATCGAAGTTGCCAGGTACACAAAACAAAAATATATCACGGTTTACAATAGAATATATAAATAAATAATAAATCTAAGTTAAGTAAAATAAATAGACTAGGAAGAATTATGTTTTCAACAAATTCGATGTGCTACATGGCTCTATATTTAATTATCTTAACGTTAATTAAAATTTTAAGTAGAGAAACTTAGCTTAGTATATATAACGAAACTTTGCTGAACTTTATTGCTGATGAAGATCAGCTGGTAATGACGTCATAGGTATTGGTTGTCTTCTACTTCTTGGAGTTAAAGTACCCAATTGGGTATAATATGAAAAAAGCACAACTACTTCCACTTACTAGGAATAACATTTTCCTTTTAGTTTAATTAATAAACTGAGTTTTAAATATGTTTACTAAATTCATAAACATCGGTAAAACAACAATATAAATTATTTCCAAAGGAACTAGACTAATACAATTCCAACATGGCGAGTAGCGACTTATAAACAAGACACTTCGTTTGATGCTTTTACTTGTTGCTAGAAATCAGGTTCGCAGAAAATGCTGTTTACTAGTTAAATTTAGTAGGAATAACACGATCTGTGACGTAGGCTATAGTATACCCAATTGGATCCTATTTTTTGGAGTCTAATGTTTGCCTATTCAATAAATCTTGAGCAGGTATTAACTTTTAGACCTTATGTGTAGTTCAAAATAAAGCCGTCATCTTGCTACTTTTATTGCATTCCGTAGAAATGGAATTAGCTAATGGAAATACAACTCATAAATATTAAAAATATGCATTTAGCCAGCACCAAAATGGCCAGTTTTAAAAATGTATATATATTTTTTTAATATATGTATTAACTTTTGATTTTTGGCTGAAAGTTTGATCTTAAATACTTTGACTCATTTGCCACGATGGAGTGAATTTTCCTTATAGTCCAGTCATTAGTTTAAAAAAGTGGTGTTTCTTTAGAAAAATGAATACCCAAAATATTTTTTTGACGAAAGGATTTGTTATAATGATACCTAAAAACCCTCCACTGTATTCTCCCCCTTTTTTGCTGGGAAATGAGGATGATTTGAGGAGGAGAATGGAATTTTGAGGCTAGTGAGGCTTCGTTTTGTGGCTTTAACTGAGATCAATACCGAGACGGTCGGACTAATAGCTTAAGAGGTTTTATGATACAAAAAGTACATTTTGTAACTGTACTTATTTGCGCATTGCTATCGAAACATATTTGTTTTATATATATATTGTATATATATATATATATAGCACAATAAAAACAAAACAGAACTAAAAACGGAAACAAAAAGAAAACGGAAGTAAGGTAATAGTAGATAATATCAAGCGCTAAAGCTGCTTTAAATATGATCACTATAACATAGCACAAAAAAACAAAGAGAAAAACGAAAATAATTAATAAGTTTTATTAACTGCGCATTAGCTGCAAGTATATAGAACTCATAAAATAAGCTAAAAAGTTGAGAAAAAGTCGAGAGAAGAAAATTATTAACAATAATTTTTTTAAAGTATTTAAGAAACATAATTTTTAATACCTTAAAAAAAAAAAAAAAAAAAAAATTAATTAATTAAAATTTGGAAAACAAAACTAAGAAAAGATATAATCTCTTCATCAGCTCACACGATTATATCCGCAAAAGGCGTGCTTTCTAATATTGTATTAATATAGCCAAAGCAAAATATATCAATACAACAGTGTGAGGAGCACTCAAAAAAATTTTAACGAAATTGGAACACATTAAGTAAAAAATATGTACGGAAAAACAAACAAATATATCAAGCAAAAAACTGAAAATAAAATGTAAATAGATTATTGAACACTACTCGAAAGGAAATCTACAAAGTGAGGAGCGAATTAAATGAACTTACGCGTACCGGAATCTTTCAAGAATGATTTATAATATTTACGTAATAAGATTGCCAGATTACAATATATGAAAACAGAAGCATAAATAAAGTGATATCTTAAGGCACGTTCTTACTGCAAAACTGAAGCGCGTCTAATTTGGTAGTTACCTTGGGTGGGCCCGAAAATGGATGCGCGCAAGGTAATAATATAATACAGGAAAATTTAAAGTTAGTAATTAAAAATTTTGATAATTAAAACAATTTTTTTTAAGGAAAAAAAAAAAATATATATATATATATATAAATATATATAAAATATATATATATATATATATAAAATATATATATATATATATATTTTTACGTTGAATCAAATGAAACTAAACTTTGAATAAAAAGTTACAAAAGCATTTTTACGCAAAAATAGTAATAATTTTTGATATGATTGTGATTTTCTATTTTATTTTATAACCGTCGTTGAGCAGCCGACCCCATTTTTTGAGTTTACAATTACCAGTGTTCAACTTCATATCCTAGCGATTTTGAACCCAATCCAGAAGACAAGGGAACTCCTAGATCAAGTATTGGGGGAATTTTGTTTTCGTGATAGAGCTAAATCACATTTGCGTTATATGAAGAGGAAGACCATGAGAACCACCCACTATTAGCTTGATGGCAAGGGGACTCTAACCCATGATCCGCCTACCACTGAAGATATTTTACACCAGCACTGTGGTCGGTGCAAGCCAGACGCGGAATTCGTATCCACCAGCCGTTGCTGGGATTCGAACCCGGTTCACCTCATTGAAAGGAGTACGTTCTATCCCCTGATGTGTTAGAGGGCATGACGTGGGTGCATGCCTAATTAGTATAATTTTACAATAAACTCTTTTACGATTAGAAATAGGTTTATATTGTTGGCGGCCGTTCAGCGAAAATCACAGAAGTCACTTGATTTTCAAAAGTAGCCACATGAAAGGTTCTTTTATGTTAGAAACAGAGCTTACAGTCATTATCTAAAAAAACAAGCAAGGCCGTAGATAGGTCAAATTTTACGGTTGAAAAAACCCTCAGTTGTGCTTCAGCCAATAAAAACCTTTAACCATCGTTCTTCACAACCAATTGTTGCTTGAACCGTGTGTGCATAAGCGAATCGTAGAGGATGGAAATCCTCTCATTTCTGCGGGAAATGCCAGAGTTTGTTTGCAGTGGTGTCTAGAAAAATGACATTCAGAGAATTGAACACATTGCTGATGAAACCCACAATCTTTATACCCAATAATGCCAGATATCAATCAATCAATATTTCCAATATTTTTCCTGACTCGTTCTCAACAAAAAGGGAACATTTTGTTGTGTATGGACATCAATCAAATAGGTTTATCTCCAGAATCTTGTGGAATAGATGCGGGATGTGATCATTGGTGCAAAAGGAAGATTTCTAATTCATCGGCCATAAGGTCCGATTAACCGCTTCCCTGATTATCCGGAGTTAACTCGGATATATTGCAAATATTTATTATCCGGAGAAAACTCGGGTGTTGCAGAATTTGTCAATACGTTTTGTTTTATTGCATTTTTATGCGGCCGGAAGCAAAACAAATTTGTTTTGGAGTTTTGCTTTTGGATTGTACATGTTTTGAAGGATTATTTTGAACTGCATACATGTTTTGAAGGATTTTTTTGAACTGCGTACATGTTTTGAAGGATTATTTTGAACTGCGTACATGTTTTGAAGGATTGTTTTGAACTGCGTACATGTTTTGAAGGATTATTTTGAACTGCGTACATGTTTTGAAGGATTATTTTGAACTGCGTACATGTTTTGAAGGATTATTTTGAACTGCGTACATGTTTTGAAGGATTATTTTGAACTGCGTACATGTTTTGAAGGATTATTTTGAACTGCGTACATGTTTTGAAGGATTATTTTGAACTGCGTACATGTTTTGAAGGATTATTTTGAACTGCGTACATGTTTTGAAGGATTATTTTGAACTGCGTACACGTTTTGAAGGATTATTTTGAACTGCGTACACGTTTTGAAGGATTATTTTGAACTGCGTACATGTTTTGAAGGATTATTTTGAACTGCATACATGTTTTGAAGGATTATTTTGAACTGCGTACACGTTTTGAACGATTGTATATACGAAGGTTGCTGAATTTACATAGAAAATTTTTTTTTAAAAAAACTTTCGTATCACTTCACTTTCGTTCGGAATGATTTACTTTGCCTCATTTTAAACACTATCATACAAAGACTAATATCTAACTTTTTTCAATTGCCCGAACTAATTTGGGATAGTAATGGCAAATTAAATATTTTTTTGCACATAAAAAAATTAAAATTTCAACTTAAAGCTTGCGTATTATGTTTTAATTCCTTGTATTTATTAATAAAATAAAAAAATATGTCGATTTTTTGAATTTTTTTTTTCCAAAAAAAAAATGGATAAGGGAAGCATTCGAAGTTTTCATACTGATTTGAAAGAGACCCCTCTTTTGTTTCAGCAGCAGATTCAAAACAGCGCGTAAACAGCGGTCTTCATCCTCAACAGCAGCAGTTGTGTGCCATTTGCGGGGACAGGGCGACAGGCAAACACTACGGAGCGTCCTCTTGTGACGGCTGCAAAGGTTTCTTCAGGAGAAGCGTTCGCAAAAACCACGTCTACACATGCCGCTTCACCCGAAGTTGCGTCATGGATAAGGACAAGAGGAACCAGTGTCGATACTGCAGATTGAAGAAGTGCTTTCGGGCTGGCATGAAAAAAGAAGGTATTTCATTTTCTTGGCTCTTTTTTTTCCTTCTAATATGATATTGATAGTCAGCTGCTTTCGATTAGAGTTTTTTTTTTTACTTCTTCCAAAGGAAGTTTAGTATAGTTCAGGGGTTTCCAACTTACATGAGGCCGGGGGCCGCAATTAAAAACAACAGTCAAATGGCGGGCCACAACTTTATCAAAATTTTATATAGGACTCTTTTATGTTTGAAGGAACATTAAATATTGCTGTCAAATTTTTATTCAAAGTTTTTTTAGTATTAAAAAAATAATAATAAATAAGAAGCATTACAAATAATGCTTGTTACGTATCATTTTGAATCTTCTCTTAATATGGAACTTAGTGACAAGATTTTTTTTACTTTCAAATTTAATTCTGTGATAAATTAAAAAATTTTCGACTTATTAGGAATTATAGCAACAACTAAAAAAATTCTCGAGCATCAGAAATTAATTTTTTTTCCTTTCCGCTCATGCGATATTCAATTCTCGGAATTTAGATAAAACATGATATTCATTCCCTCTTTTATGCACTTTAAAATTTACAAATGTAAATAATTTCATCCAAAATGAGTGGTTTCAAAAAGCTAAATTGGAGAATTTCTGATACGCACATGCTAAATTATATTCACAAAATAAAAAAAAGAGAGCAACATACGCGATTATTTTTGTATTTGAATAAATATTTTCTTGGATGCAAAAATCGGGAAATAAATTTTTTTGCAGCGTTGGTATGTTAAATTTCACAGATGACAAAAAAAATCAGTTTTTTTTTTTTTTTTTTGTTTGTTTAAACGAGAAAAGTATTTTAAGCACTTATAGATTTTTTACGAAAACTGTCCGTTATGAAAACATATATATTTTAGTTCGCGGGCCACAAAAAAAGGCTTCGAGGGCCACCAGTTGGAAACCCCTGGTATAGTTCGTTCACTGTGAGTTGGCACTTGCCTCAGCCTTCATCACGTGGTATCCGACGATACTATTTCGCTATTTTTTGGAGAAAGATGTGAACAACACTGAAAAAGGTTGCGATTTGGCAATCATATGGCAAAAATATTTATTCCGCAATCTTTATGTGTATTTTCCTTAACATTAAATATTTCATAAATTTGATGGTATTTCTCTCTTTTGAGTGAATAGTTTGTCCTTAGGCCGGGATAGCCTGGTCGGTAGGACACTGGACCCGTGTCCAAGAGTTCGTGGGTTCGATCTCCGCCGGCCGAAGACTCCCGTGTAGTAAATGGTGACTAATGCATGTTAAATCTGTCGAGTCACATAGTCCTCCATGTTCCCATAACAAAGCAATACTTCTGGGGGTACTGATCCGGGAGTTTCCTGTTCTTCTGGATTGGGTTCAAAATTGCAAGGCTGCTGAGTTGAACATTAGTAGTCGTAAACCCAAAATTGGGTCGTCTATTCAATGACGGCTGTGAAACAAAATAGTTTGTCCTTTTTGAGACATTTTGCTGCAATATATTTAATTAGCTGGAGTAGCGAAAGGTATAATAGCAGATTATAAAACAAGTGACTGACTGAAAAAGAATTCTTTCTATCTTTTTTTTTATGGCAGGCACACCTCGGAAGATGTGGTAAGTGTTGCTCATTTAACGTTACCCGTTGGGCACCTGTGAACCTAAGTTACGGAGACGAGCAACATTACCCACGCCACAATGCCACAGATACCTGTTTATAGGGTGGACCGCATTCACACGTCGCACAACAGAGAGAGAAGCATCCATGCCCTGAGCGGGATTCGAACCCGCAACCATTGCCTTCACAGTCAGGCACGCTGATAAAGCTCGGCCAATTGGCCGGTACTGAAAAACAATAAACTGTTTGCATTTGGCGCGCATTAAGCGCTGTCTCAATTTCAAGCGAAGACGCTTCTCCTCTTACCTCTCCGCTCAAATGAACTCTTTGTCCTAAGGACAAGCCCTGGTGAACGAACTATACTTCTGATTATAAATTTCAAAGAATGAGTTATTAGTCAGTTTGCTTGACTCAATGTTAAAAAAACTGTCGTTTAACATCTAACCTCTAAGCCGTATAAGTTAACAAACAAACACTAAAGAGAAAAAAAAAATTCTCCTAAGAATCTGAAATTGAACCAAATTCTTTCCGTTGCTCGGCAACTGAGAAGGATTGTGTGAAATTCATTGATTTTTCCCCTTAGTTCTGAGCAAACATGTCTGAGAATAAATTTCCCCGCAGAGTATTTCTTAAATGCAACAAATTAAGAGTTTCTGCAATTGACCTCTGTTGCAGCTGTGCAGAATGAAAGAGATAGAATCAGCTGCCGTCGTCCAAGTTATGACGAAGCATCGAACAATTCAGGCATCTCACTTAGTTCCCTTCTAAATGCTGAAATCTACTCCAGACAGGTATATTTCTTATTCCATTTACTCCAGTCTTATTTTAGTAGTGATAAAAACTTAAAGCTAGAACTGTATGAAATGATGAAGAAATATTTTTTTTTTGGTATTTGCTGTTTAACAAAATAAGGCTAAACAAGGCATTTTCCTGATAACAAACTATACTACAATAAGATCTTGGGAATTACGAGGAGGTTGAAAAATATTTAAAACACATTTTTTAAGTGAATATTTTCAACATCATCGTATTTTAAAAGAGAAGCTTTCTTAAAGGTAGCGACGGAATAAGTTTAGACGTCAAAATAAAATTGAAATAAATTTGTCTATTTAAAGAACAAAGCAAACTAATTAACACGGTCAATCAGTTGTTTTGCGAGACATGTCATTTTAAAATTTTCAAGTTGGAAAATGTGCATAATTTCCTGACAAGATTCTCTTTTCAGCTGACTTTCATTCATTCAAAAAAAAAATTGCACGAATGTTAAATTTAAAAAAAAAAACTAAATTAAAATACTAGCAAAATAGATTAAGTAAAATAGTTTAGTATACATTCGAAGAGAAAATCTACGTGGTTGCATAAAGAATGAAAATTTCAAAAATGTAAAAATATAATGAAATGATTGATTGAGTAGTTTTGCAACAAAAAAAGTGGTCAGGATTTAACTTTAAAATTAAGACCCTTACGACGATATATCGAGCACTAATCGATATTTTAAGGCGTTTAAAAGGTTTGGCAATGTATTCGTCATATGTTCGATAACTCCACACCTTTGTACTGAATTAAAACATCAAAACTCTATTACATATAGGGGAGAGTCGGGTAGCCCCACACAGCGGGTACCTCCGCCCACTCTCAAATTCATATGTATAGAATATTTTTTCCAGTCAATGGGCCATCGGACATTAATTATTATATTAAAAAAGATTATTTTCAAAGTTTCAAGTATTTATGCAGCTGGTAACATGGTAAACAATAGTTTTGAAAATATGTTGAATACAGTAGTCATGAAATTAAGAAAAATTGATTGAATGTTTCGATTAAACTTCATTTTAATACTAAAAAAATAATTTTTTCTATGCATACAGCATTAAAGTATGTAGTCTTAAGTTTAATTGCACAAAGAAAGAAGTTTGTATGTAAAAAATTGTTCGAGTAATTACGAATTTACAAAAAAAATTGGATTTCGGGTAGCCCCTCTCACATGAATGTCGGGTATCACCGCCCAATTTTATTTCGGTGATAAATGTACGGTTGCAAAAATTATTTTTATTTTATTGCTTCAAATTTGAATGTTATATGCATTTTTAACAACAAATATATGTTTTAATATTATATGAAACATAAATTTATATATTTAAAAATAAAAAATTAAATATTTTTAAAATGTAATTGATATATCCAAATTAAATTTAATATCAAGAAATCATAAATATTATGATAATCTATTCGCTTACTTATTTATTTTCACTTATTTGTGAACGAATCAATCTACAGAAACATTTGAATGTATTCAAAATACAAAGTGAATTTGTAATTTTACAAGAAGTATTTTATATTAAGTTTATAAGAAGAGATCAACCAAATAAGTTTATATTGAAAAACAACTATTGTTATTAATTATTGTTACTTAAATTAAATTATTTTCGTTAAATATTTAATATAAATATATATTAATATTATAATATATTAATATACATTAATAATGATAAAAAGTATGACATTTGTTGTTATTAAATGATAGAATTCACTAAAAGTATATAAATATGTAATAAATAAAATAATTTTGTGATAAAAATGATAAATGGGGATTATCTATTGTCAATACATTGGTCATTCTCATTTACACCTGAAAAAATAGCCAAAAAAACACAATTTTTGTAACTGGGCGGGGCTACCCGACACATTTTGAAAAGAGCTGAAAAACATGTTTTTTTAAATTTCTATTTTTTTTAAAGTTTAACTATTCTCTTTTTGGTTTATTCTTTTTGCATTATTTAATTAGATGATAAAGCAATAGAAACATACAAAAATGTTGATTATTACGCAGTATTATACAGAAATATAAGCAATACTCCTTAAGTGAGCGGGGCTACCCGACTCTCCCCTATATATTAAATAAATGATCCCAAAAAACAGAAGCGGTAAGATATCACCTAAAAGCAGGTAAAAGCTTTATTCGCTCAAATGGGGAAAAAACAGAAACTCAAAAGCCCATTTCTTGATTAAACTTGATTTTGTTATCAGGCCTAAAAACCAAAACGGGAGAGAATATTAAAAATTTCATAATAAGCGGTAGAAGAAAACGGTAAAGTAAGCTTTAAAGATAAGAAAAAGGTCGTGTGAGCAGCACCAACTAGAAGAAAAAAGGCCTCAGTACGGATCCATTTAGTAGTCTGACGTAACGAATGTGAACTGCGCTGTGGATAAAAAATAAAAAAAGATCTCACTAAGTTCGGGCTACTAAACTACGCAGTGGTGGTCAATACGAAACTTGTCATTACATTTGGACTACTAAAGGATTTCTTGTTTATGGTAACCCGTGCCGAGGCCTTCTCCTTTCTGGGAAGTATTGGGTGAGTTTTGCAAGAGTTGGATCAACTATAAAATGGTTGCATAGCAGCGGATGAAGTTAAGTTCGGAGCTATCAACACGGAGAGAATTGATTTGGACATAACTGATAAATGCTTGGGCTTTAAGCGAAAAATCCAAATGATTAAGAAAACTCGTTCGTTGGATACGTAAAAGTTTAAAACGATTGGTCTTAGTATAATCCATATCATAAAAGGTGTAAGAAAAAACAAGAAAATAAATAACGTTAAAAAAGGAAACGAAACAAGGAAGAGAATTATAAACAAGAAAAAATTATAAAACAGATCTGCGAACCAAAAAAAAAAAAAAAAATAAGAGAAGTAAAAATGGAACGGCTCACCTGAGAATCACGTGGATGACCTTGGGAGGAAACCCGAAAGAGGCGAAATATTAAATAAATAATCACAAGAAACTGAAGAGGTAAGGTATTCATCTTACCATCGAAAAACTTCATTTCCTTCAAAAATATGTAAATAAGAAGAAACAGTCGACATGTTTAGAGCGTTCAAAAATTAAGACTTGAACACGATAGATAAACTCGTTATCAAGAAAACGAGAAATCTTCAACGGCTGCACATTGTTAGAATCTTGAGGTTAAATTCAATTTAGACAATACGAAAAATTTCATAAGAAGCCATTGAAATTCATCTCTTCATGTTTTGTCTTCAAAATGGTGCTTGGAGCCAATTTTATTTCTGACGTAACAGAAATATCGTCTGTAATTAAATTTTTCATACTCAATAAAGGGACTATCGTATTCTCACTTAATTCAGCATCGAATCTAAATAAATAGTCACTTCAAACTTATTTTAAGACACAGAAATTTGTTTCCTATAGCTACTTAAATCGCCATTTAGTACTTTGAACTTGCTTCTATTTTTCACCAATAATTCAATGTTATTATTACCGTTTCCACTCATTATTCGAAGAAAAAAAATTCTTTATTAAAATTACGTAATGTTTTAGATAATACTAGTAAAATATATATGGTATTTTGTTTTCGACGAACGCAACATTTTCTTGTTAGAACTATTGAAAAATTGTTTTCTTATTATTTACATAAACTATTTACAGAATTCTTAAAACTTCGAGATCAGATATTTAAAAGACATAACTATGTATGTATCTTACCACAGTTCTGACAAACAAGACCTTTTTAAACTGATAATACAAAGAACAAGTCTGAATTGGAATTCATTTTAGTTCTGACAAATATTATTTGTTGCCCTGTCTTTACGTTAATTTAAGCAAGTTTCTAGCACATCAAAATGAAAGGTTTACAGCATTCAATATCAGTTTGCACGATACTGTTGCTTGAGGACAATTCATGCAACGATTCACCGAAAATAATCCCTCCCGGGAAGGGTCAACCGTTAAACCCATTATTACAGTATCCATAATAGGTTGATGTACTGTTATGTTTTCTATCTATTAAAGCAGCACCCATTATCCTACCGAAATTAATTAATCACCATTGGGGTGTCAACGGTTCCCCTTAAATAACTTTTCTCTATTTATATTACTTTTTTTAGTTCATAAGTTATTTAAATTTCCATTACCGTAGATTTTGAATTATTTCGTTCTTTTGGCAAGGGAGATGATGTCATCCATTTGAATGAAATGAAATTCTTGCAATCGTAGTTTTAAACAATCAGTTTTAAACATTCAAAAATCAAATAAACGCCTGGTTTCAAGTAAATTTCGAAATACGTTATGCGAGAGGTTACCGCGTTGATCGAAAATTGAATTGAAGATGAGAAAAAAAACATATCTTTTATTAAAATAGATCTAGCTGATATTATCTCTTTTAAATATTTGAAGATAAAAATGGAATTCGTTTCTATAGTTTGATTTAACAACAGCTTGTGCTAAATCGATGAGAGAAATATCCTGCAATTACGGACGTACTATCCAATAACGAATTGGTCGCTGGTTTTTATAAACAAATAACAAATTTATTATTACGAAACAATTACAATTCCAAAATGAAACATTGAACACACGAGAGGTTCGAATGCTTCGAACGACAAACTACAACTGCATTTACAATTCAACTAGAGGGCGTTGCTCGCTGCAACAAGAAGCTCAAACAACGGACTAATTTTAGAACTATTGTTAAGAATTGTCTGATTCTGTATTTAAAGGACACTCTAAGGTAATCTTATATGAGATATGTTGTTGATTGCAGATGACTCACATACCTGACGGTGATATTTCTTCAAAGAAAGTAGCCAACATATCTGATGTCTGTGAATCTATGAAACAGCAACTACTGATACTCGTGGACTGGGCAAAGTACATTCCTCAGTTTTGCGAACTCCCACTCGATGATCAGGTAATAAACACATCTCCATTACTTAAGAGGACCAGTCGCAAATTATCCTTCATTACTAAATTAAAATTCAAAAGAAAGAAAGATCAATTTCAGGCAAACCAAGAGTAAGCAATTGTTGAAAAAGATACTTCAAACTATTAAAATGCAAACAAATTATTAAAGGAGAACTTCTCCGTTGGGTCATCCTAAAGGCCTGGTTTCTGATAGGACAGGACGCCGTCAGCTGGAAATCAGCGCTAACCTCTGATTGGTCCATTTGTGAGTTTGATACTATACGTCATCGGACGCTCATCTTGAACTACAATTGCCGTCCAACTCAATTGCAGTTGAATTACAACGTGACGTTAACCACAGAAGCAATGGCGGACAACATCCAACAGCACATTGAAATCAGCCAAGATTTTGATTTGGACATTAGACATAGCTTCTTCATTAAACATAGCACTATTCAATTAGCTCAGCTATAATGTGTTTTTTCTTGGAAAAAGTCATTATTTGTTCTCTAAAACACTGGTCGACCAGAACAAAATTAATACAAATTCAAAATAAATATTTGTTTACGTTATTAACGCATGCGCAATGAGAGATAATGTCTGAGTTGGACCGACTGCTCACGTCAGCTCTACGTCAACTTTCCGCTGACGCCCATATAAGGCGCTAGTTCTAAGAAACCAGACCTTGAGCTAACAAACCAGTATTTTGTTGGCGTCAGCGGGACGTCCCGCTGACGCCTAGATAAGGTGCTTGTCCTAAGAAACCAGACCTTAAGTTATCTTCTCATCATTTATTTTCTTTTCAGTATTTGAAACTTCGTGGCTTAGTTTTGTCTCAACTCACTTTTTCTACATTTTAAATGAAGGAGATTCTTCCGCGCATCCTCTTAAGTTTTTCCTCATCAAATTCCAATACTCTTTGGGATCCTCTCAGATTTTGATCTAAACGATTTAAATATTCTAACCGAATTAGATCCGCTTATGAAATAAGTTATGAAATCAGACAGAACCCCCCCCCCCAAAATAATAATAATAAAAAAATAGTGTGTGGAGTCCCTCCGCGCTGAAGAAGTTAAACTTCGCAACCTGCGACGTGAATTGTAGAAGAATCAGCAGTCGTCACTAGTTCTATTCAACGACTCTTTTTCCTGCTCCGCTCGTTTCCGTGCTCTGTAATCACAGTAATATTGTGCATTTTTCCCTCGTGGACCTCTTGAATCAGTGGAAGTGCTTGTGGTTGCCTCATCGTCTCGCCCTGGAAAATGTATTTGTATTAACAATGTATGTGAATGCGTCATAATGTAATTTCAGAAGAGAAAAGCTAACAATCAATTGATAATCACTAGAGACGTGCCTTGACATAACCTTAAATCCGTCGCATTGTCCGTGGGATTGTTTTCACCCATTTTTTACAATTGCTATCCGCTAAGTTTGAAAATAAAAAATACTACCCTATTAAATTATATGTGTATCGAAACTAACTAAAAAAAATATTTATAGAAAAACAATACTTTTATTATTTTTATGCTAGTGAGAACCAAGAACAATATGGAAATGAATGAGGGAAAACTGGATCTTACCACGTGATTTCCCGGCCAATAAAAATGTAGCATTTAACGTTTAACGCAACCTTGTTGGAAGTCGCATAAGAAGTATAACTTCAAAAAAAAAACATTTATTTTCGCCTGATTTGTTTCTCCCAAATGAAAAAACTTTATGACTCTCTGTAATACACTTTCTGATGGTCATTGACTAGTTGAACCTTTCTGTACTTAGGCTTGTAATTTTCCACTATGGTTATATCTTTTGTATTACCATCAAATATTACGTCAAATACAATGTTTTGTGGATTTCGAATTCAAAATATTTTCCAACCACATTCAATCTTTTTGACCTATTTTATGAAATAAAAACAAAAAATGCTTGTTGAATTAGATGGCGAAGTTTACAATGAATTCTCAAAAGGTTCAAATTATAAATCTCAATTTCTTATTTAAATCGGCCCAATGAATTTTTATTTTGGATAAAAAGTTATCTTTATTCGTCAGAGTACGCTTATCACAAGTTACTAAAGACCTGATGACCATTTCATAAATCTTTAGTAATAAATAATCCGTTCATTAAAAATATGTGTTTCTTTGCTTAGTTATTTGCCGTAAAGCGTCATTTTTTTATTATTAAAAATGTCTTTACCGTCATTTATCTTTATTATTGTATGAATTTTATTTTTACTGAGAAAGGCGAGACAAAGGAATCAGATTACTTAGCAAAAACAAAAATTTGACGAATCCCTCACTTAATTACCCCTGAATAATTTTTTGCTTAACTTATTCCAAGGATTCTAAGTATATATATATGTTACGGGCAATGTAATTATTTAGGTCAGTATTCATAATGCTTAGTTATTATGAATAATGACCATTAAAATTGGGCAATTTGATAAATTTGAATTACTTTACGATAATTTCTCACATTGCCCGGTCATTATAAATACCGCTATTATTTCTTTGGGCACTTTGATTAATTGACAGCAATGGGACAACCAGGTGCGTGTGGTGTGATTCTGCCTGGCCAATGTTCACCGGTGAACGTTGACAATCAAATTAGTCGCTTTGGTGAATGTCCGAAATATTTATTACACCCAATTTGATACTAATTTATTCGTGGATATAATTACATTTATTCGATATTTTAATACTTACTGACGATAGATTAGAACAAACATCAGTGTTTGGAGTATTGGGCAAACATATACCGGGCAATGGCACTTGACCTTAAAAAAACATCAGTGTAGGGTACACCGGGCAAATGTATACCGAGCAGTGGCACTTGACCTTAAAAAAACATCAGTGTAGGATATACCGGGGAATGGCACTTAACCAGACTTAGTATGACTAGACCTTTGGTAAATGTCCGAAATATATACTAGGTCTAGTGCCATTTTTGCTGTAGCTTAAATATTTAAAAAAATTAAACAAAGCGTTTGAATCAATTTTAAGCTGATACCGAAATTATTGCTTTAAAATTAAAAAAAATTAATAAAAACTGCGCCAGATAAGAGTAATTGAAGTAGTTGCTTCATACAGCGCATGTGCAGGAAAAAATTAAAAAAAAATTATGCAGGTGCATCTAAAAGTGGATGAATATCCCAAGATAGCCTGTGGCTGTGTGTGACACAAATTGCCCACTTGACTTTTAGCATAATACATAATGACCGGGCAATGTAATAATTGCAACATAATTTATCATTTTGTCATATCCTTTTGGGCACTTTTTAAATTGCCCGGGTATTATAAACAATGCCCAATTATTTACATTGTCCGTGACATATATATGAAGGGAGCATTCTATCATCTCACCCACCATGATAATAAATTCGAATTTAGCAACAAGACTGACGGGAGATTGCAAAACGCTGAAGAGATCTCTAGTTTGTGAGAGTGTTTCTTTGTTACGAAACATTCAGGGTATTTAATATTTTCGGGACGGGCGAGACATAAATATATTCGTATGGAATCAGAAACAGGATGGAATAAAATGAAAAGCGATGTTTGGGCACGGCTAATTCGACGAGACCTTCTTTTTGTTTTCGGTTTAAATCTAATACATCCAAACTATGTTTGTTAATGGTGTCGCTATATAATTTTTAATTTGAACTAAGTCTTGGTGAATTAAGGAAAACTATTGTTACACAGCCCTCCGCTATAAAAATAGTATGGTTAGTTTTATCTTTTTAAGCGTGATGGTTGCCACCCTGAGAATGCATATATAACTCGAAGAGGTTAATGAATAAATAGTTGTGGACAAAATATAGATGGTTGACTGCGCGTAAACAATAGCAAGAACCGGAAGAAATTTAGAAAACCTCCGCTTATGCCATCCTTACGAGACCATGTGGGAACAGGCTTCATATTCTGGGAAGTTTTACTATTCATAAGAGTTTCCCGTAATTTACAAATTCTAACTGGTAGTGAACCTTTGTCTTTTTACAAAACATAAAGTGCAAGGTTTGCCATGTTTTAAATGTTATCCCTTATTTGGCTATATTTGCTTAAAATTATAACCGTTTGATATTTTTTATGTTGTATCGTAGCATGCTTGCGAATTCTTCTGAATTCATTTGTTTGTTTGTTTCGTTGAAATGTAAATAAAAAGAATGCCTTATATTCAGGGCCGGATTAACCTATAGGCACACTAGGCACGTGCCTAGGGCCTACGAAATTCAGGGGCCTACGAAAAACTTAGGAGAAAAAATTTGTTGACAAAAATAATTTAGCTTTAAAAACAACAAGTGTATTTTGCACAAAATTATGAAGATACAAATAAAAATATAATATTTTTGGGTAATAAATTATTTTGTAGAATCTTATGATCTAATATATTACTTTTTTTGCGATTTTTGGATTCAACAAAATCTTGTATTATGCTGTCGAATTCCAAACTACGCAAAATGTCGTATTCAATAGACGTAAGTGCGAGCGATGCCAAACGATCTTGATTCATTGTTGAACTACAAATTGCTATTTGTAGTATAAATATTTCTTGTAATTAATCTCACTATCAATTTCACTGTTTTCTTTGCTGGTTTGTTGTTGAATTGTTGACGTGAAGTGTTTACCTTTACATAGCAAATAATTTTTTATCAATTTTAATCTGGAGAAAGATCTTTCTCCTTCTGCAGTATGTCGGTATTGCAGATAAAGTTCGATAAACAAATTTGTAAATTAAAATCCATATTAATAAAAGTGTTAAAAAAATATGCAAGAAAATTTTAGCATATATTTTGAAAAGGGAGGAGTGGGGGAAGGAGGGGAGGGCCCAAAAATGGCTATGCCTAGGGCCTACGAAAGGTATAATCCGGCTCTGCTTATATTGTAAACATTATTAGTGTAATAATATTGGATGGCGTGCTTTTTCAAGTTAAGGCGTGAAAATCAATCGGAAGTACCGTAGTGTGTCTACCACTACAAAAATGCAATTCACCTGTATATAAGACATGTTAACACGATTCTATGGTGGGGAAGATTGACATTGTCGATAACGACTCTCCCCACAAGTCGTAACCCGGAAAACTTACGACGAATTTTAATCCCTAGCGCCATCTGTGCTTAGCTTGACACAATCCACTGGATTGAGACAGGATTATTTTTCTTATTTTAATGCAAACTTTTTATTTGTAGGTGGCTCTTCTGAGAGCACACGCAGGTGAGCATTTGCTGCTGGGATTGGCCAGACGGTCCATGCACTTGAACGACACTCTCCTCCTGGGAAATGACTTCGTTATACCTCGACAATCCACAGAGATAGAAATCAGCCGGATTGGTTGTCGGATAATGGACGAGCTGACCACCACACTACGGGAGGCTCACGTAGACGACACGGAGTTCGCTTGTCTCAAAGCCATTGTGTTTTTTGATCCATGTAAGCTTCAGATTTTCTGTGTCAACACAGTTTCTTCTCTGGTACGACCCCCCCTTATTCATTTCCCCTCTATCATTTCATATCTGAACGGGAGTTTTTTTTTATGTTCAAAACACACCTTTATATGTTTATTATTATAGAGTGTTCATGCATCGACTATATGAAAAAAAAAGATTAAAGAAAAATGTAAAGCAATAGAAATATGTGGTTTGCTACTATCTGCCCCCCAAAAAATGAGATATTTTCTTCTCCAAAAGTTTTAAAATGAGTTCAATAAATAGAGCTGCAAATGGAAGAAAAAACTATAAAACAATATTTTCAAACTAACTATCTTTATTAATAGCGACATCATAATACAGTCCATGGATATCATAAACAAGCCACCTGCGCAAATATTTTAATGTGTGTAGCAGTAGTACATTATTTACGTCACTCTAGAGCTTCGCAATGGTTATCGGCGGCGTTCTAGGAATAATCTTTTTTTCTTTTATATTACAACCGTCGTTGAACAGCCGACCCAATTTTGGGTTCACGACTACTAATATTCAACTCCTTGTCTTTTTGAACCCAATCCAGAAGACAAGAAAACTCCTGGATCAGTACACCCAGAGGTGTTGTTTTGTTATGGGAACATGAAGAACTTTGCGACTCGACAGATTTAACGTGCATTAGTAACGGCCTGCGGAGATCGAACTCACGAATTCTTGGACATGGGCCCAGTGTCACTTTGCAAGATGATGACCCGCCCGCTCACTGACAACAATCAGCAATACTTAACTTGTCTTTAAGATCAGTTTACAGGGGGACTTATTTTAATTAGATGGATCCGACATGCTTTCAAGAATATTGAATAAATCCAGTCAGCCGTGACGAATTTTATTATTAATTTTGAAATTGTGTGAGAATAATACCTTAAAGAATGTAACAAACCACGCATTTCCACCATTCTTGCGTTTGTTTTGGTCAACCGACACATAACATAAGCATATTTTAATAAATAAGAGATTATCCTGGTTTACAGGTGCTTTGCAGCGGGATTAGCCTTACAAGAACAGGGGTCCATTAAAATAAAGGTACGAGAGCTGCGAGTCTTTTATTTTTGGATTTTGACTACCTGTAAACAATCTATTTAATAACTTGAAAAATAACTGTGGTGTTATTTCTAAAATTAAAGTGAATTTTTGTGAGCTGACTATGGCATCCTCCGCCCTTTTCGGGTGCTTTCAAATTGTATTTCAAACTGTAATTTTCATTTTATTTCATTTTATTTGTAAGACTGACAGGTTGTCGGTCATTATTTCGATTGTAATTTTTAATAAATGTTCAAAATGGTTTCGGAATCTTCAAGTCAGAGTATGCCTCGATGCGTCGTGGAGTGGCGGCGGTCTCTCAGTGCCACACTACTGGTGAGTCGTCTGCAGCTGAGTATGGCACCGCCGCACCCGACTCGGGATTGTTCCTTTCGGCCTCCTCTGTCCATCGAACGTTTGTGTTGCTCTTCGTCGGGCGTGACTCGGGGCCATGGAACCTCGTGTCCATGCACCTCTGGGTCCTCCGACTGATTCGAGGATTGCAGTAACGATAGTCACCAAGTACTACCTGGATGCCCCCTACGGGGGCGGGACAGGGTTAAAGCCTAGCTTAAAATTAAAGTGACCTAAATTAATTGCTTAGTAAAATTAAGTGCTTACCTGTATGCCCCCTATGGGGGGGAAGGGTTAAGTCTTACTTAAAATTAAAGTGAAAAGGTTAATTAAACTTATTGTTGGACCATTTTTTGTAGGACCCCTGTGATACATGACATTGCTGGATCTGTTCTTCACAGGAGTTTTAATGACATGTTTCGATTCTTTAAATAATTCATTCTCATTTCACCCAAAATATAATGAATGAGGAACAATTTCCAAGGCGAGATTTTATGCAGGGAGGATATAATCCTGAGCTATTCTAGATATTTGGCTCAAATAGTATAGAACTCTGTATGCTTGTAACTTATGTGACATGGTGGCTCAGGGGATAGACGCGCTCGCCTCCCAATGATCTTCGATGGCTAGTCGATACAAATCCCGCACCCGTCTCGCACCGACCACAGTGATGACGAAAAATATCCTCATTGGTAGATGGATCATGGATTAGAGTCCTCTTGCAGTCAGGCTAATCGTTAGAGAATTTAGTAGTTTTCCTCTCCGTGTGAAGCAAATGAGGTTAGTGCTATCGAAATATCATCCACGAAGGAATCATCCTGATTCTAGACTTCCCTTGTCTTCTGGATTGGGTTCAAAATTACAAGGATACAGAGTTGAATATTGGTAATGGTAAACCTAACAAATTGAGTCTACTGTTCAACGACGGTTATTAAAAAAAAAAAAGCCTACGGAGTTGCATATTAGTGGTCAACTGTTCAATGACGGTGATGAAATGAAACACATTTGTTAATATTTTTATTGCTTATGTATAAGTAGGTGTCGGGTGAAAACGGTGACGGTTACCCAGTGCTAGATAAATTTTGGTGAAGAGAGTTCTTTTAAGTTAATTGAATTTACAATTTCAAAAATCTAATTGAGAGGCTTTAAAATCATATATTTTAAAACATTGAAGAAGTTGCAGCCAGATATAAACATTCAGGACCGGATTACCCACTAGGCCAGTCTAGGCCATAGCCTGGGGCCCCCAATCATAAGGGGCCCCCTAAAAATGGATTTTTTTAAAATAATAAATTGAGAAAAATTAGGAAAAACAATGATTTTTCAAATTTTTTCAAAATGTTATGATTATTTTTTAGTTTTAATTTAATAAAAGAAAGTAAAATTTAATTTATTATTATTTATTTGAATTTTAAATATGTTTTCTTAAATGAGAAGATAAATAAATACTTCTATATTTGAATAAATAAAAAATATTCGAGAAAAAAATTTAATCTAAGCGCCCCAAAAATTTAAATGGCGCATACGCTTAATCCGTCCCTGTAAACATTTATATTGTGAATTTAAAAATTCTTAATTTTGCTCAGAACTAATATAATGATACAAGACTCGTTAATGATTAAAATTACTTCTCATTTATTTATTTCATTGAGTCAAGCAATCTGTATTAATTTTCATTTTTATTTGATAATTTTTAAAATTCAGGTAATTGTCATTTTATGTCGATTAACATATTAACAAAATCTTCTTACATAAAACTATAATAGTGATAAACGGAATATTTTTTATTTTTGTGGAAAATATTGAATTTTAAGAAAAATAAAGTATTGAGAAGCATCTGGACTGAGCGTTCTAACTATGTATTAAAAAATTTTTGTTTGAGTAATTTATTCTTCTTATAATCTTTTAAAATCAAATACTTTTAAGACTACTTTCAGTCAAAAAGATAACCAAATGTTTAACTTTTTTCCCATGAATTTTATTCTGTTCCACCATATTGCAAATAAAATACATTTTTTTAACTTTTTATAAGCGGAATTTTCAAAATATTTTGGTGATAGGAAAAAAAACCCTGTTGCATGATGAGTTATTGATATGTTTTTTGTTGACGCAGATGCTAAAGGACTGTCTGACAGCAGTCGTATAAAAGTTCTGAGGGATCAGATTCAGACGAGCTTGGAGGATTACATCAACGACAGGCAATACGAATCTCGTGGTAGATTTGGTGAGATTCTACTCCTACTGCCAGCCCTACAGAGCATCACGTGGCAGATGATAGAACAGATACAGTTCGCCAAACTCTTTGGAATGGCTAAAATAGACAACCTTCTACAAGAGATGCTACTGGGCGGTAAATACTCATGACAATATTTTTGTTTAAACTAAACTGTTTATTCTTATTATCTTTAACTATAAACACTGTGTGGAGAGGGTAGCTATCGACCATACATGGCAACGTTACTTTTAAAAAGTAACCAGTAAAAGTACAAGTATTTTTAAAAAAAGTAACGAGTAAAAAGTTCTTATTTTAAAAAGTAACGAGTAAAAAGTACAAGTAAAAGTACAAGTACTAAACAAAAAAAGTAACGATTTAAAAGTACATTTTTAGGAAATCGAAAATTCAAAGTAACTTAAAATTTTATTGAATAATATTCTTATGTTCTTTAATGTTTTTGCAAAATTGTTGTTATTTATTTAATTATTTTTAATTTTGAAAGTTAAGGTTATTAATTTATTGTTAAATTCGGAGGAATATTATAATATAGTTTAATAATATAATCGTATAATATAATTTTAAAATCAAATATAATTTTAATATCAAACTTTTTATGGATTTGCACGAAAAAGAAATTTTATCTATTGACTTTAATTTTTAGTTTATTATTTTTGTTTAATTAAATTACCATTGATTTAAAATTGTTTTACTCTTTAGAAACGCGTTTTAAAAACACAAACATAAACAAAGCAAACACGGGGTTTCAGATAGCTTTGTGATCTTTGAGCTAGTAAAAAATAATTGAATGTGCAGTATAAGTTGAAACAGAAGGTATTTAAAAACGAAGTTAGCTGTGAATGCATATATATTGCATTCACAGCTTTTTTTTTTATTTATTTATTTATTTATTTTTTTTAAGAAAGCTTACCGAGTTTTAGAAAAAAGTAACGATTACATTCGATATTTCTGTTACAAATACTTGTACTTTTTCCCTAAAAAAGTTACGAAAGTACAAGTAAAAGTACTAAATTTAAAAAGTAACGAAGTACAAGTAAAAGTACGTACTTTTTACTTGTACCGCCGGTACAAGTAACGAAAGTAAAAGTACTGCCATGTATGCTATCGACCCTGTCATCTATGAAAAGGTACCCCACCCTAGAATCGAGTTAACATGCCTTATATACTAGTGAATTGGAATTTTGTAGTGGTAGATACACTGTGCACACTTCTTTAATATAAATGACATCAGATAGATTTCTTTAGTGTAAATTGTTGCAATAAACATAAAAAATTGCCAGCATGGAACGAATAAGTGCTAAAATATTTAAAAATCACTTGAATAGTTGGCAAATTATGAAAAATCTTTTAAAAACATTCCCCTGACGATGTTTTTTTTTTATTATTTAGTAACCGTCGTTGAACAACCGACTCAATTCTGGGTTTACGACAACCAATGTTAAACTCCGTAACCTCGTAATTTTGATCCCAATCCGGAAGACAAGAGAGCTCCTGGATCAGCACCCCCAGAGGTATTGATTTGTAATGGAAAATTGGAGGACTTTGTGACCCCAACGTACACCAGTCACCATTTAATACACGGGGATTCTTAGGTCAGCTGGGCTCCCGTTCTCACAAACACGAGTACCACACCCTACCAACCAGGCTATCCCGGTCCTCTCGGCGATGTGTCTTCAACTTGGATTCCCGTGGAACCTTTGAACAGGGATTCCATAAATGATCACTATTCGCTAGCTCTCTAACAAAGCGTTTTTTTTAATTCCTTTTTCAGTTATAATTAGATTTAATTCCGAAGCACTTTATACTCTCCCTACCTATAAAAAAAAGCGGAATAATTAAGTTTTGTCCGACTTTATAGTGCGTTTCAAAAGCTAGTACCCCGTTCTACCGAACCAAACTAAATGTATGAGTTCAACAATTATTCCAGACGAAACAATACTTTGTTGTAGGAAACAATCACAAGCAAGTCATTTTTTTAAAAACTTTTTATTACTTTGCTATAGTTTAAAATATTTTTTATTACTCTTTGAACATTCTTATAGCTATTTAAAAAAATATGAGTTACCTTCCATTCATTACCTTCATAAGATATTTGTATCGTGATGAAATGAATGAAATTCTAAATTTGATTAGGATCATGTTAGGATCAAGAGCTCCCCATGAGAAGTTCCCCAAATTGTAAAACACTGTAGACGATAATTCAATTAAAATTGAATATCAATTTTTAAAAACACATTGACACTAATTATTAGTTGCTATGTTATTCCGATCTCTCCAACTGTGTGTTTCGTTGTTGATGGAAGAGTGTCAAGAAATGACGCCAACTAAATTAAAATAAACACCTAAAATTTTTATTTCTTCTTTAGGTGCTTCAAACGAATCAGCGGCTGCCACATCGAACGCTCTAAGCGATTCGAACACTCAATCAACAGATCCCATGACGAACGGACACACTGAAAACAACAATCACACAGCCACCCCTGACACCTACTCTTCCTCCTCCATTGTCACTCAGGGATTCAAGACCGAACCAGAAACCTTTTAACTCTTTTCCTTCAAACAATTGTGTTCTTCTGTTATCACGATGTTAAAAAGAATGAATATATTCTTCAAACGATTATTAAAAAGGCGTCCAAGCGGTGATTTAAAAAAGAAAAAGAGGCCTCTTTTTCAGAAATAAATCGCAAGTGATTTAAACGGACTACAAGTAAATTTTATTTCATGTTTTAGTTCTTTGAAACAGATGGATGAGGCACGACGACTCGGTTAAAGCGAAAAACTGGGATTCTATTTCCCAGAGGTGATGAGAATTCAAGTCTAGAAAGAGAAAGCGGTGCCATTTCGACCTCATTGCAACCATCACGAGGAACCATAATGTGTGGAGCTTTAACTTACACGATCCTTCTGGCCCACAACGTACTGTCGCGATAGTGCTTAGCGAATTATCAATTCTAGATCTATATCTATTGGCACGATAAATTGTGTCGCCTACAAAAATTACTTTTTTAAAAAGAAAAAGACATCCAGCAGCCATGTTCCTCATTAACAACAAAAAAAAAATATCAGCATTGATGGACATTCATCATAAATATTTCATTTTAACTCCATTATTTTTTCAGGGAAAATCAATAATGCTTTTATTTTTTTTTTAAAAAAAGATAATCTTTTATATTTCTATAGATTTTTTTAAAGATGTTTGGTTTTAGCTTAGAAAAATAATATTTTAAAAATAGTTAAACACTGTGATGTCTATTCATTTCTCAGCTCTGAATCAGTTCAAATCTAAAGCTCCAAATGTAGAATAATAATGATGGCGAGTATATGCTTCTATTTATTTTGGTGAGAACTAATCATGTTCAAAGCACTTCATGCAAAATAAAATTTATTGAAATAAAGATTAATCCCTTCAGAACCGGTGAGGAACATAAAAGCTTCTCCTGCACTTTCCGAGAGTATGCGTACTGAAGAGTACACATACCGATTCATACGAAATGTAACAGTATTGCAGTCACTTCTGCGCGATCTTGAACAGCTAGAGTCAAAAAAGACTCGTTTCGCGTGGATGGTTAACTGAATGTAAACAATAACAAACTTCCTAAAGGCCTGTTTGCACGGTCCAAGTTCTTGAATCCAAAAAATTGGAGGAAATTCGCTCTTCAAAAAATTGGATGATTCGTCGACACTATTCAAGTTCTTGACTGATGGGTCGGGAAAAAAACTTCCGCATGCGCATTGTTCATATTCAACATTATAAAATCATACTTACATGACTTTAAAAACTACTAAATAAATTCAAATAAAATCATAATAACATAAAAAGACCCTAACAGATTAATTTATTTAGACTAAAGTAGATGAAAACAGACAACAAAATGACATAATCTGATGCCTGCTTGTTGACGTCACGAAACGTAAGAAGCTGATTGGTTCAGGGAGGAAAAACTCGGATGTAAAGTAGAACATGTTCATCCAAGTCCTTGGAAGATAGTAGAGCGTTTACACGATACAAGCTCAAAGCAAAACAAGTTTCCATCTATTTCAATGCATCCAAGAACTTGGATCGTCTAAACAGGCCTTAAAACCGGAAGAAATATAGAAAACTTCCGGTGTATCCCTCCTCTTATGGTATGCTTATAAGGCGATGTGTGAACAGGCTTAATATTCCAGAAGTTTTATTATTGATATTTTTTTTATCAAATTTAAACGAAACTTTACTATTCATAGGAGTTATCTGAAATTTATAACAGGTTGTGAATTGAAAACAAATATAAAATAACAAAAATTAACATCACAACATTAAAGAAGTGTGCTATGTTTTTAGTATAATTATTTTGCTATAATTGTGTAAAATATCGCCGGTTGTTATTTTTTGAGTAGTATCAAACTGTGCTTGCGAGGTCTTCCCAATACATTTGTTTCATCGAAAGTTAAATTGAAAAAAAACGCATAATAGTGTGAAGTATAATAATGTTAAATGGCGTGCTTTTCCAAGCTTATGCATAAAAAACAATCGGAAGAAGTAGCCCGGAAGTCTTATGCCGAATTTTAATTAGCGAATGAGAGCCATCTGTGCTTAGCTTTATACCGTCAACCATCCAATCACGGTCCTGAAGGGGTTAATGAAAATTATTAAATGTCATTAAAAAAATATGTCTCTTGTATAAAACATATTCTTTAAATCACTTTTACATTTTAAAAAAGAAATTATGAACAAAAATGGTTTTTACTTCGAAAAATTATTTGCATTAGAAATTATAAACATTAAAATCATGTTATATTTTTTCCAGACCTTACTAGTGAATTTTTAATTCTAAGTTTTTTTTTTTTTTTTGAATGTGTCTAAACATGTATTCTCTGAAACCTTTTCAAGTTTCATTTGATCTAAACCTTATTCGTAACTAGCTTCCTTTTGTTTTTAAAATTATTTTTAATAGTTTGTAATGCAAGGGTCTTTTTTTAACGAGGTGTCATTAAATGTGTATCAATTAAACGTCATTTTTCGAAATATATACTTTTTTTTTATTACCATGGTCATTTCTGTATATGCATTCGACGCAATAAATTGTTGCTTTTTTTTATCTGTCTAAACATGCATTTTTTGGAAACCATTTCAGGTTACGTTTGATATAAACCTTATTTGTAACCAAGTTTTTTTAAAATTAAAATTATTTTCAATAATGCATAGTACAAGGGTCCTTTTTTATTACTTGAAAATAAACATGCAAATATGTATCAATTAAACATCATTTTTCTAAATTATACTTTTTTTTAATTTACATGGTAATGTTTGTACATGCATTGCACGCAATAAATTGTTAGTTTTTATTATCTGTCTAAAAATACGTTTTTCTTAAAACCATTTCAAGTTACGTTTAATCAAAACGAGTAACGAGTTTTACAAAATTAAAATTATTTTTAATAATTCATAGTGTAAGGGTATTTTTTAATGAGGTGTAATTAAACATACAAGTTTGGAGTAGTTAAACGATATTTTTTAAAGCATGTATATATATTTTTTTAACATGGTCATTTTTATATAAGCATTCCACACAAAAAATTTAACCTAAGACAATTAAGGAATAAATGAGGTTGTTGTTACCCATAAAATAGTCATATAACTGTTATTAAAACTCATCCATTTAAAATACGTTTAACCTTTTTTTTTTTTGTAATTATTTTTTTGCGTATGTTAAGAATTATTTCTACTCAATAACATAATTAACATAAAGTAGTTTTTTTTTTACCTACAAATATTATAATAGACTTTAAGTAGCATTATGTAAGAATACTTTCATGCCTAACGTAATATTTTTAATAGTTTTTATTATCAAGTTAGATATTATTAAAAAGTTATGATTTAGAGTTATTTTTATTCATTTGTTTATTTTTTGCATTTATGTAAAAAAATAAATTGAAAAAATACAACCATTACATTTTTATAGACAAATATTTTAGAGATAAATATTATACATCATGTATGTCTGCAAAATTCATAAATACATGATGGACATAAAAATGACCTCTTGATGGAGTTTGAAATTATTTTCCAATACTCAAAAATTAAACAATTTATACTAATAATCTAATGTATTCCTAAAATTCATTTAGGATGTAGAATCGGCAATAAAATGTGTGCAAGCCTCAATGTTTTTCTTTTTACCCGCGTATAACATTAAATAATTATTAATTTTTATTTAACAGTATACATAAAACGTTGTTACAAAGCTTTCTTTTTTTTCCACCACTCCACAGAGAAAAAGTACCTTTTTTAGAAGACGTTTTCATTAAAAATCGACAATGCATTTAAAAAAAATTTTCTATATCAGAAAATTTATGAAAATTTAGTTTTAAATTCTTTTTATAAACTTAATTTATGATAATTGCATAGTATTAATTCGAATTTAAAAATAACGATCATTATTTACAATGCTGCATAAATACTGAAAAAACACAACTGGGTATAATATAAAAAAAACACAACTACTTCCACTTAGTAGGAATAACATTTACCATGACGCAATGCTAAATTCTATGCCACTATCCACATAAATCAATTATTAATCAAAAATCGAATATCAATTACTTTTCTTTATAATGCAATAAAATCTGGCGAGCAGCTATTTAAACGATCAAATACTTCGTTTGTTTATTTGCGGCTTGAAGATAGGCTCGCAGAAAATGCCGTTCATGGGTTAAATTTAGTAGGAATAACACAACTTGTGACGTAGGCTATAGTATACCCAATTGGATACCTTCAAGTGACGTCATCGTATCATTTCTTTTGTGGTGGCATTTTTCGTTTCAGAAACCAATCAGATACCACACACATGCGTGACGCTGCTTTCAGCTATCCAATTAAATCTGATTTAAATCACATGGTTAGGCATGATCGCTTCACTTCTTCTCGAGTTCCCAATAACAATTAAAACTAATGTAAACTCATATTTGAACAGCTAAAATTGATTTCATTCTCGACCGTGATTCGTGTTCTGAATGATCAGGAGCAGTATTTAAAGAGGTTGTTTCAACTTATACCGCTAGAAAATTCGCTTGCATTGATTTCTGCTTTTTTCTTTGTTTACATTATCTTTCAACTTATTTTTAATATAATTATTATTATTATTTTAGTTATTATTTCTTTTAATTCCAAAAAATTATTTTACTATAGGGGCGGTTCTGCTTTTTGGTGCACTATGCATCAAAGCACTAATTTGTTATTTCAAATTAAAATGTTTATATTCCCTTAAAGACACATTACACCGAATTAATGCATTAAAGAGAAGACACTGTCAGATCACCGTGTAATATGCTGTAAGTGCTTATACATTAAAAAGTATATTACTGATAAGTATGATAAATAATTTTACCAAAAAGTACGATCGGTTAAAAATATATTGCCTATTAAATACAAGTTTCCAACTGAATACTGAGTTTGACTCCAATAATAGAGAGATGTAAAGGTGTGCTTACGAAATTTTCCTATTTCTAAATTGTTGCTTTATTTTAATGTTGGCTAAGTTACTCGTACTATTATTAACTTCTCTGTACTTCTCAACTTTAAGAACAAGCATGTTGCTATTATTTAGCGTAATCACAAAAGTGTTGCTCATTCTTATGCAAAAACGAAATTCAGAACAACTAAATATCCCGAAAAAAAACCCCGGAAAGTCGAATAATAAATAAATAAATAGTCGCCTTTTGCCATGATGAAGTTCTTCTCAATTTTATTTATGAGAGAAGATTAAAATCTTAACTCCGAAATGTATTATTATTTAACCAGCAACAGTTAGCGGGAAGATTAAATTCAGCGGTTGGAAAAAAGAAAGTGATCGAAATATCAGTGCTTTCTTTTGGTCGAGAATTCTCGTATTAATTGCCTTCTTCCCCCATTCGCCCAAATAAACTCTACCAGTATTACTTGACTCCTGCAGAGAGAACTGCTCTTTGACGTAAGCACAATTGGATCCATTATTATAAGACATTGGGACGTATGCTTTTCACCCATTTAGTGTAAATGTCAATGGGACCAACAATTTATGCCGTTACCAGTTGATAACATAAGAAAATACAATATAAAAAAATATATCGATGAAATATTTTATTTGTAACAGTAAAGCATAGCGTGGATTCAAGAGGTCAAACATGGGGAGATATACTCATTGTGATACAATTTGGAATTTATAAATTCGGTATATAAACTCATGTTTGTGAAAATTGCAACACCATAAAGGACTTACGCGAGAGAGCTGAAATTTTCAGGAAATGTAAAATAGAGCATGATATGCAAATGATTAGAATTTCAGACCCGTAGCGCATGCGTATGCTGAGCAGCGCCCTCTGAACGGCGGATGGATCCGAATAAATAGACGGCTGTAGCCAAGCGAGTATGGTTATCGCTGGTTATCTGCTAGTGGTAAACGTTAACTTAGTCATTACTTATGCCTATTCGACGAAAGAGAGCGATATTTCAACAACTTACGGAGTTTAAACGGGGGACAATCATCGGCCTTCGTTAAGCTGGATTATCTTATCGTGCAGTAGCCGCTCGTTAGCAGCGTAACAGAAGCACAGTGATGCGTGTTTGAAAGCAGTGGATGGACGAGTGTCGGACAACTCGGAAATGCGGGAGTGGACCCCGAAATGTCACGTCAGCTCGCGATGATAGACACCTGTTCGGCGTTGCGCTAACGGACCGTACTGGCCCCACGGTGGTCAATAGCCACGGGTGTTTCATTGTGTGCTTCGTCAATTCGTAGACGTCTGCTGCAGCGTGGACTGCGCGAAAGGACTCCTTTATACAGGATCCCCCTCACGCTAAACCTTCGCCGTCTGCGACTGCAATGGGCCAACCAGCATAGGGACTGGCTTGCTGATTGGCAGCGTGTCGTGTTTTCTGACGAATCTCGCTTCAATTTGTGGTACCATGATTGCCGCATTCTTGTCAGACGCTATGCCGGTGAACGCCATCTTCCGGAGTGCGTTATCGAACGCCACAGTGGGCGAACACCCGGAGTTATGGTCTGGGGTAGCATAGCATATCATGGACGATCTCAATTGCTACGAATTGTGGGTAATCTGAACAGCAACCGGTACATCAGTGAAGTTCTACAGCCCCAAACTGTTCCCTTCCTTCAAGCCTTGCCAGGTGCTGTATTTCAACAGGACAATGCCCGCCCTCATATTGCTGGGCCTGCTCAATCCTTCTTTGTATCGCGACAGGTACAACTTCTTCCTTGGCCAGCGTATTCCCCGGATATGTCGCCGATTGAACATGTGTGGGATTTCGTTGGTCGGCGTCTCGCTTGTAATCCTCGTTCTGTTGCTTCTACAGACGAACTTTGGGTACGCATACAAACAGTATGGAATTCTCTTCCTCAGACAGACATTCAAAGTTTGCCCGACTCCATGCCACGTCGTGTAGCAGCACTTATTGCGGAGTTTGGTGATTACACAAAATACTGATTTCGATCTCTTGTTATTGTTTGTTTGCTTTAAAAGTTTAATTATTTATTTGTACCACTACCACTCAACTGTGTATTAAATTTCATTCAATTAAGACGATTCCTTCATGGTGTTGCAATTTTCACAAACAGGAGTTTATAAACACAAATGTTTGCCGCTAATTCTTTTTAGAAATCCTTCCTATCAAAATCTAATTACTTGCAGGTAAGCGAATCTCAAAAATATTTTAATGTTTTATAATTCATCACTAAAGAAGGAATCATCACAAAAGAATTAATGATAGGTTATCACAACAGAATGAATGATGGGCTATCATCACAAAAGAAGGAATCATCACTAAAGAATTAATGATAGGTTATCACAACAGAATGAATGATGGGCTATCATCACAAAAGAAGGAATCATCACAAAAGAATTAATGATAGGTTATCACAACAGAATGAATGATGGGCTATCATCACAAAAGAATGAATCATCACAAAAGAATTAATGATAGGTTATCACAACAGAATGAATGATGGGCTATCATCACAAAAGAAGGAATCATCAGAAAAGAATTAATGATAGGTTATCACAACAGAATGAATGATGGGCTATCATCACAAAAGAAGGAATCATCACAAAAGAATTAATGATAGGTTATCACAACAGAATGAATGATGGGCTATCATCACAAAAGAAGGAATCATCACAAAAGAATTAATGATAGGTTATCACAACAGAATGAATGATGGGCTATCATCACAAAAGAATGAATCATCACAAAAGAATTAATGATAGGTTATCACAAAAAAATCAATCGTCTGAAAGAATGAATGATGGGTTATCATTACCAAAGTTGAAGGTAATGAGCATATGAAATAAAATTATTGCTATATTTCCTGACAATAACTTTTATAGGAACTTTTCATAGGAATGCAAAGATCTTAAAAACTGTGGTAAACCTCAAAAGATGGCCACAATTTAAATGTTTTTGAGAAGAGTTCTCTGTTTGTCTTTAAAGGGCATTTCAAAAATGACTTTTGAAATCGTTTTTTAATATTTATTTTAAAATGTTACTCCATTATTAAAGGTTACCACTGGTGTGGTCATTGATTTTTCATGAAAAAAATGAGTTTAATAATTTTTGGTTCTTTCCATAGCATATCACGGAATTTATAAGTTTTTACGGTTTGGCTCGATCACTTAAATCTTAAATTGTGGATTTTCCTTGACGAATTCTGTTTTTATGATACTTTGGGTTACAATTCCTCCCGAAAAAAAATTGTTAATGAAACAGTGCTAACTATTTTTAATTAGAATGTTGTTACCTTTAGAAGAATGTAAAAATCATTATTTTATTTCTCAAGGCCCTTAATATATTTTACTAGCTATGAAAATAAATATGTGCCGAGCAATTAATATTATTGAAGCACAATGAAAATTAATATTTAAATTTTAAGTGGAATTCTAGGTCTATTCCATTTATTAATACTATTTCTGAGGAAGTTAGATAATATGTAATTGATTACAAGGGATACTTGTAATTATAATAACAAGTTTTCATATTGAACTGATTACGATTTAACTCAATATTATCAGAGTCTTAATTGATGTACAGAGTGCAAAAACCGGACTACGCTAAATAACTTTAATCTTGACAACAAAGTTATTGTGAAATCAGTCGAATAATTCCTGAGAAATCGAATTTTAAAGAAACCTTATTTTTAAAATAAAATTTTTCAGGAACTATTTGATCAATTGCAGCTCAATCGAATCCAACGAATTTTATAATGTGTGCAAAAATTTTTTAATTTTCGTAAAAAGTTCTCGAAATTTGGGGAAATACGCGAAAAGTAAAATTAAGTGGTCTAAGGACTGCACTACAGACTAAACTATTGTGACCCTATTTCCCAAATTCCGGCTATTTTGGGGGCGGAAAACCTGAATTCGAAAAAAAAAATTTATTCAGAGAAAGTACATTTTTTTAGTTTGATTTCATAGCTTCTAATATCGTCTGCACTAATTCATTAGCCTATTTGAAGTATCCCCCTCGGTCCATTAGGATTGATTCTTAAAATGTGAAGATCTGATCATTAAATCAAAAGTTATTTAGAGTGTTCCTTTTATTTTTTTGAGCACTATACAATGATAAAAAAAACAATAATTTTGAATAACTTTTAATCTAATGATCAGGTTTTCACGTACTAGGATCCAAGCATAATGGCAGGAGGGGTTATGATTATATATGCTAATAAGTAAATACAGACGATGTTTTAAATTACAATATCAGAAACAAAAAGGTGCTCTCTCTGACAGCAGGCATGGAAAAAAAAGTTTTTTTTTCTTCTGACGGATTCTTTACCCCCAAAATATAAGGGGTAGCTGCAATTAGGGAAAGATGATCTCACTAGTTAGGGCAGTAAGGCTTTCGAAAGTTTTGAGCCAATTTTGCTTTGCTCATTTCTTTTCCATATCTCGTGGACTTTTGAAGCAAATTGAACAATTTGTACACGCATTTATAAAAAAAATTTTATCCAAAGATAATTTCATGCAGGAAAAAAAAGCATTTTTAATAATTACTTATTATTACTTTATTTAAAAATATTCGAAAGCTTTTTGGATTCAATGCACATAAATTTTTAAAACGTAGAATTTTATAAAGTAAAATACAAAATTTGAACGAAATCGGTTGAATATGTCCAGAGAAATCTAATTTCCGAAAATTAAGATATTTGAAATTCGATTTTTCAGGAGATGCGGCACAGATTTGGATCAAATTTTGCCACATAAAATTACACTCTATAAAATGATAGAAAAATTTATGTAGCTTGCAGTTAAAAAACTTTTCCGACTATAATTAAATAAAATTATAAAAAATAATAAATTAAAAATTATTGTTTTTTTTTGCATGGAATTATGTTTGGATAAATGAATTCTATAACTATGTTCAAAAGTTTTTCAATCCGCTTAAAAAGTCCTCCAGATATGGCAAAATGGGTAAACGTATAGTCTGTCTACGAAAAGAACTTCCTCGCCATACGACTATAGATACGAGGTTTCACAATGTCAAGTAGGGGTGATGCATAAAGACAAGCTTCGGTCGACATGAGAAAGAGAATCCGGAAAAAGAGAAGCTCCCCTCTTAGAAATGTGCTATTTCCATAGCAGCAGACGGTATTAGAGGGGAGTTCCTTCAATAGACAAACTATAAAATCAACTTTTAGGCAGTTGGCAAGGGAAGTCAAACGGGTAATTTTTAGCACAAGGTGGTTTGTAAAAATATCCTGGGAAGTTCTGAGTGTTGATTCATTACTGTTTTCTACTCAAGGTAGCGCTGCAAGTTCTTTACCTCCCATATTTCCGGTGTTTTTTTATGCCATTTGGCTCAACGTGTTCACTGTATAGTGTGTGCTGTTTTAAGTGATAATTTGTAAAATAAACTTAGTCTCGCTACTTACGTATGCATGGTGCACTATTTGCAATAAGAGCAAATAGTAAAAAGCAAGTCATAAAGATACTGATCAGAACTGCTGAAATGAATGATATTTCTAAATATAGCAACCAAGTCGAATTTTTTAACAACATATCTAGAAAGAACTAAATCAAATTTTCAAATCAAACACAGAAGAATTATTTAATAACAGAAACTTTAGAACATTTTTAAGAAATCTAATACTGTACTCTTTTTGCACTTGAAATAAGCCTTGTACAGACTAAAATGCTTCTTTAATGTATGTATGGGTCGAGTTTATTCTAAACAAGACTATGTATTAATACATATATTAATACTAAATATTAATACTGCATATTCTATACAATTACAATATACTATTAAAAAATATAACGTTAATCCTTTTTTTCACATCAAACATTTTATATGGTAATGCATATTTAATGGCTCCGACAAAAAATAAATACATAAATAAATTAATAAATTTTTGTTGAAAAAAAACATAACATATTAAGCTTATACATTAACTGAATATCATAATCTTTCTTTAGAAATTCCAATTGTGTAACATTCTCAAAATAAGATTCTATGAGATTATTCATATGAATGGATTATGCATGATTCTGAAGACAATAAAAAGGAAAAGTCATACATATTTTGAACGCTGTGCGTTGAAGGTTAATATATAAAATTTTTTTAATCATTTTGAGATGTGACAATTAAAGGGCAAAAGAAAGGAAATTAATAATAACAATCAATTAAAAATGATCCGTAAGAGTGCAATCGGTGTGTTATTTGTCTGTAACAGCTCGAATCGAATGGTTGGAAACAACACGTTCTATTAAAAAGGATCTCATTTTAACTTGATTCTCACCTTGAGTATCAAAATAACTATTAATTATGAGATTATATAGGAGACTATATATATATATGAGAATTTTTTACCTACATAAATCATTGGATACTTCTCAAGCTATTGTGAGTAACATTAATGCCTCATACCAGCCATGCATTGAAATATATTGTGAGCAATCAATTTAAAAACCAAAACAAAGTTCCGTTCTACTACTCAGAATCAATTTTGAATATTTATATAAAGCTCACTTATTGTTGTTGAATTTCACAAAACTGTAATAGACAAGAATTGTAATTGTGTAATTGAAATGTTAAATTATTAATAACAGGCTATATATATATATATATATATATATATATATATATATATATATATATATATATTTAATATATATAAAATTGAATTATATGGTATTGAACAAAAATTAGGAAATCGTGTGTGTTTTTATATCCTCTATAATAAGTCATCAAAATTAGGTCATTTTTTTCACATTTATATTAACTTGCAACCCCTAATATTTTTCCTTTCTTTTCGTTGTTGTTGTTGTTGAAGATCTGAAAAATGGATGTCATAACATTAGAAAAATTTTTACCCTGCATCAAAAGGACCAAATAATCACGCAGTGTTTAACCTTTTAAGAAATATTTAAAAAAAATATATCTGAGTAAAAAAAATTCAAATAGAAGTTAGGTATTTTTTTACAAACCTACTACAATTTTGTTTCATATCAGTAAATTTTTATTTTGCTGCCATGCACAGTGTTTGTTGGTTAATAATTTTCTGTTCTACAAACCCACATGAATAGCTTCAACAGAATTTCCGTCTCACTTAACTCATTTTGTTGTTCATCAGCAAAAGAATTAATGAAATAATAAATATATATAGAATAGCGAAAAGTTAAATATCGTAAGATTAACGTGAAATGCCATGACAATCATAACCATCTTTCCAAACGGAACACGTAATACAGCGAAACTCCAAACCAATCCTTTTTACAATTTATAAACTAAATATCTGCCAATCAAATTCGATTTAACGTAAAGCAAGATTTCACGCAAACAATCAACTGATTTCATTTCGGTGTATTCACCTTGAGTTAAAAAAATTTCACTCTTTTGTTCACTAGGGAAATTCACTCTTTCATTTTAAGAGAATAACTAGTATTAAGACTGCTGGCATCGAGCTCAAGGAAACTCAAATGTCTACCCCTGATAAATATAAAATGCCTATATCATGGACACCCAAGAGTGTAATTTATAATGTTGCACTGTGCAACTCTCTAGAGAAACCAGGACGACACTTGTAATGAGCGATGGAACAATAAAGACCGAAATATTGGACACCACAGAGAAAAGGAAAGAAAGAAAAACTTCCAAACAAAACTTCTCTAATAATTTGATTTTGAATTTTAAATAGCAACATGATTAAAAAAAATTATGATAAAATTCATAATATAAATCTGAATTAATAACAATGATAGGAATAATAACAATAAAATGACTCATAATTATGCATAAATCCAATACTTTTATATCAGATTTTTATTTTCCCTTAAAAAATTACAAATTGAAAATTTAGTGAAATTTTTTTTTAGTCGCTATTCGATTATTTGGAAAGTTCGCCTTGTGCTTCTAGAATTTAAATATGTTTAAATGAAGTCTTCTAGGATTTAAGCATGTTTAAGAATTACACCATTCACAGGGAGGGGGGGGGGAACCTCTGGGTCTCTGGCACAGAAACAATTTTATTTAAAAAAAATATAAAAAATCAGACTTAAGTTACACTTGTAAGAAGAATTGTGGTGATAAATATACATTTTAAAATATTCAGAGAGCTCTAATAACGAAATTAAGCTCTTATCCATTCCTTTCTGTAAATGATGTTCGAATTATGGCGATCAGAGAAACCCACCATTTACTTGCAGTAACAGCAGAAATTCCCTATGTGTCCCCCCCCCCTATTCACACTTCGGTGATTTCCACTTGTGAACAAAAACAAGAAATTGAAGAATGATTTCAGAGCAGAATTTTTTGTTTTTTTTTGTTTTTTACCTCGGCGGAAAAAAAACTTTTTAAACAATACTTCCTTTTATAAATGTCTTCCGTATTGTTGTCAATAGAAATCAATTACGTAATTGTATGGTTTTTTTTTAAAAAAAGTAATAAATAAAATGCGTGAATGTAACTTAACTTCATAAATGTATCGTGAAAATTGCTGAAAAACACATTTAAAGTTGTTTTAGAAATTACTAATAGCCTATAGAAATACTTTGTAACATTCCGTTTTTCTAATCGAATGAGATCTACTAATACATAATAAAATAAAGAATTTGTGTGTCCTGATGGTGGACAGAGACTCTCGGCAAAATTTCTTGGCCATTCGGCATACTTCTCAGTTTTTATTTTATTTTATTATCAGTCGTTGAACAGCTGAACCGATTTCTGGGTTTACGATTATTCAACTCAGTAGCCTTGTCATGTGGAACCCAACCCAGAAGACAAGGCAACTCCTGGATCAAGTATTAGGAGAAATTTGATGGAACTAACCCGCATTGGCATTGCATGGAGAAAAACGCCACGAAAACCTCCCACTGTTATCCTGACAGCAAAGGGACCCTAATAGATGATCCGACTATCACTTAGAATATTTTACGGCAGCACTGTGGTCGGAGCAAGCCGGTTGCGGAATTGGCATCGACCCGCCATCGCTGGGATTCGAACCCGGTTCACCTCATTGGAAGGCGAACGCTCTATCTCCTGAGCCACCTCGGCTCCTCTGATATTAAATGAAATTTTAAAAAAAATAAGCTAAGATAACTAAAAAGCGAAGATGAGGGCGAAGATGAGGGAGAAATTGTCAAGAACCGTAAAAATTCGTCATACATATTATTAGTTTGAATTTGGCAATACGCACTACTGGCAATAGTGTAATGGGTGCATTTTTAATAAGTACTAAATATACTGTTACGAATAGGTCCAAAGTATTTCATGAGTACATTGGGTGCCTATTACAGGTGCAACAATAATGTACATTTTTATGATAGATAATGAGGAAAAATGATTTTTATTCTCCCCCCCCCCTGAAGATATAAGTACAGGAGAAAGTAGCTTGATTGTGGTGAATTTTAAATATCATGAGTTGGCTAGTGCAACAGCATTATGCCAGACGATACAGTTAATCTTTATTTTGATAGGATAAACTATTAAATGCGTGTTTTGGCGTTTTGCTCAGTTTAATAACGTAAAGCCGTCGGGAAAAGGCAACACAGTGCGGTCATAATTGTAATGGTATTTTTCGATTAGCAGGGCGGAAGGGCCATTTTTTTAAAAGAATTTTATGTATTGAAGATTTTTTTCGGGTGACGTTTAGTGTTCAAATAATAAAATAAATTAAGAAACAAGTAATGTATATAAAAAATTTAAATTTCTACTTGCATCAACAACGAAAAATTTTATTTTAGTTACTTTTTATTAAGTAATTTAAAAAAAATTCTAAATTTAATTCTAAATCTAAACTACTAAAATAACTTTTTGTTAAAAAAAAAATTTAATAAATAGCATTGCTGTTAGCATTCTAAAATAACCTAGTACTAGCATCGACTATTTCGTATATTTAAAAAATTAAATTGAACTTCAAAATTTCATGTTTCTGGCATGTCACAATGTTTCCAATAATAACTATAGTTTCAAAACTTCCCATAAATTTTTCAATATCTAATTTTTTTTTAATTCTCATCCGGCGTAAGCATTTCTAGAATATACGCAGAGGGTATTATTTACAAAAAGTTGGTCAATAATTATCAAATAATTAAAGACTTTTCTCTCAATATAATTCTAAATCTAATCTAAAATCAATTAGTTAAATTTAATGGATGAATTATTTTGAATTATCTTGAATATTAGTGAATTTCTTTGTAAAATATATTTTAGCATATTGTTGGAAGTAATAGTTTTTTTTTTAAAAAACTGCTATCAAATCTCTCTACAGTTATATAATAAATGCTTAAGACTGATGATTAAGATTTTACATAGAATCTTAGAGTGCATCGAATAATGTGGTCTGCCTATCGCAAGTTAATCGAGAGACTGAATAATACACTTTCTAAAATCTTTGAAGAAGGTTATTGTGGAATGATTGTCACCAGGATTTGGTTAAAGTCCTGTTTATTTATATAAAAAAAGATGTCCTCTTTACGTGTCTCGAAAAATCGACCTCATTCATGATAGCCTCTGGTCCAAACAATCATCTCTATAAGTGTGAGAGGACGGTCAAGGTTTCCCCCATTTGACACTACTCTGAATAACACATCAACATGAAAGTAAGTCCTCTTCCTTTTATTCTCTGCTTCGACCACATACGATTTTTATTAAATCAAAAGAGAGATTCTCTTATTTTTCGGGAAAACGGCCCTGAGATCATTGTACGGGGCGAAGGATATATTTCACTATATACAGTCAAACCCCGTTATAATGAACATGGTTTATAGTGAACTCCCGGATATAGTGAACGAAATGTTCGCTCCCCTGCCTTGCTATGCACTCATATTATTTTTTGAGGATGTAGTTAAACCAAAAGAAGAGAAGAAATTGGATAGTATGAACTTTCTTCTGTTTTCGACAAATTTTTTTATCTTCCTTTTTTGGTAATTTTGTAATTTTTGCGTAAAATATATATATATATATACCGATTTTTTGGTACTATTGTTTTTTAATCACTTTTGTATCTATTTTTATGGGTCATTTATTTAAATGATGTGTCATAAAAAGGTGCAGTGCGGAAAAATGAGTTAAAATTGTTCGCAGTGCGGATAGAGTGAAGTCCCGGTTATAGCGAACCGAAATTTCGGCCTCTTGAAGGTTCGCTATAGCGGGGTTTGGCTGTATTATTTTTTTTCTCTAATATATATACTTATTTTTAAATTTTTTTGTGACCATTTAACTAAATAGCATTTTATAATTATAAAAAATTATAATTTTCAATGCCTAGTTTTACCGTTTCCCCCTAATACGTTTTGAGTTATGAAAATTCACATTTCAAGCTATATATCCAGATTTACAAACGATGGAAAAGTTTTCGCTAAACTGAATGACGGGAAACAGAAAAAAAAGAGAGTTTGACGCAATAATAGCTAAAAAAATGTATTAACCAAATCAGTAACATTTTTACGGCTGAATGTTCTTTATAGTTTCTCTAGAAATGTGAAATATATCGTAATCTCTATTTTGATTTATGACAAGCTCGTTAATTCATTTTTTAAGCAGCAATAGCTCCCCCCTTAAAATACAGAGATAATTGAAACCATACTTCCATAGGATAAACATTCATTTTTGTATTGTTTATGCAGTCTTGCAATCCTGGAAATTTTTTATTTTATTTAAAGATTAAGATAAGCTTTCCTAATAATAAGATATAATTTTCTGCGAGACACGCTTAAAACAATACTTAAAACTTTAAGAAATGGTTTCAAAAATATTGAAAACAATATGCTTCAACATTTATAATTTTTAAATCAATTTTTAATAAAAGTATCTAAGCATATTTTTTGATTGGCTTTTAAAATAATTTTCAAATTAAATTTTTATATATTTCTTAATATGTTTACGTGAGTCAAAAATGTAAACAAAATTTTAAAGTGTCTAAAATGTATGTATTCCACTTTTTTCAGTTCTTGACATATCTTGTTTCAGCATGCATTGTTAAAAGGAAAAAAAAAATCTTTTGAATAGGGGGAAAAAAACAACAAAAAAATAGTCAAAACTTCTGCAAGTAGAAAAGGAGGAAAACTTGCCTTCTAAATCAGATACAAAAATAAACTTCTCAAAATATCAACAATTAAAATCATTAAAAAAATATTTACTTTAACGTAGCGGATAAAAACATTACGCAATCCAAACTCATTATATTAAGCAAGGAATATTAAAATAATAATAATGTTTATCAAATTTAAAAAAGGTGAAAATATGTCTTCGTTTTTCCTATTTAATTCTCACTTAATTTCTTTATTCTTTTTTTTTAACTGGTGAGACTGATTAATAAAATTTCTTTCTTGTTTATTTGAACTTGACTGTTGATTATTAATTATATTTTAAGTATTTGTCTTTTTATTTTTAAGTAAATCAGAAAAACGCAAATTAGGCACTAAGAATGTAGACAGTTGATTAAAGCCTATTTAATAATTTTATAATCGCCATTGAACAGTCGATCCATTTTTTTTGGACTACTAATGCTCAACTCCTTGTCATTTTGAACCCAATCCAGAAGACAACTCCTGGATCAGTACTCCCAGAGGTCAGATTTGCTAGTGGAACATGGAGAACTTTGTGACCAGACAGATTGAACGTGATGAGTCAGTCACCATTTACTACACAGAGAGTCTTTTGCAGGGACATTGGACATGGGCCCCCAGGCTATCCCGGCCCCTCGATTCAGCCTATATTGTATGGGTGAAGAATCAAAATGTTTTACTAATTAACGCAAAATTGCTATAATAGTATACCTGCCAACTTTTAAGCATTTGGCGTAAAATTTTATTTTTACATTTAAAGTGGTAGTAAATATATACTATTATCTCTTTTGCAAACTTATTTTTAAATGATTTTGATCATCACTATTCTTAACAAAACTAAGCATATATATTAATATGTGCTACTGTCATGGTTTACAGTTTAAGTTTTTTCAAATACATCGTATTTTTATGCTTAAAATTGAAATTTTAATTCTATTTTAGTAACACTGGGAAAAATCATAATGGAAGGGATAAAAAGTTGGCAGGTATGTAATAGTAGTAATAATGATAGCATTGAAAAATATGTCACCTATTTAATGATGAACACTCATTTCATCTACGTTTAAAAAAAAATAATTTCCAGAAATTTTATGAATTTAAATATCCTTTCAAGACTTAATTAAAATTCTAATGTGAAGGTAGGTAAATTTCTTTAACAATAGATCCAAAAAAACTTTTTTTTTTTTAAATTATCGGACACTCCTTCATAGACCATCTATGTATTAGCAGTTAGAAAGCACTGATCCTTATTTGTTCAAATGTCTTGTTTTTTCTATTATCATTCATTTAACGATTTAACTGAGCGCCGCACGAATTCGGTATACAATGTCTGAAAAGGGTGAAATGATAAACATGATGATTCACAGCTTTTTCAACATTTATTTACTAGTTCGCGTGGTTTGTTACCCACCTCCCCCCCTCTGGAAGTTGGCTGACCTTTATCGCCTACTTTTTTCTTTTTAATTGAAACAAGTAATATAAAAGTCAATTCCTACTTAAGGTCAACAAAGACAAATCTTTATTAAATTATTACAATTAACATAAGTATGTAACTAAAATGAATTAATTAATGAATTAATATTTGAAAAAACGGTATTAACATCAAAAGCGCGTGGTATCAAACTATAAAAACAGTGTTGCCAGGTGCTGATAACCGTTCACCCCCAGATGGCTTTGTTAAATCTCCTAAACATTTTTAAAAAACCCCAAAATTTTAAACTTAATGTATAAGTATTAAAAAATAGTACAAAAGTTAAATAATGTATAGAACACGTTGCTTTAATATTTTTTAATATTTTATTATCAACAAATTAATCTCTTTTTACATTTCAATCGTTATATTATCTTTAATTTCTACTAACATATTTAAGATATTTTTTTTCAATACTTTTCGACTTGCACATTTTTTCATAAATATTTTATTATCAACGATATAGTCTTTCTTAATATTTTAATTGTAACATTATGCTTAAATTTCTGATAAAATATCCAACATATTTTCGTCAATGCTTTCTGATTTGTATATGTTTTTGCTGTTAAACATTTTTAACATAGAAGAAGTAGATACAAAATCCTTTACCCTTAAACCTTTAAACTGCTTTTCGTGTTCCCAATCTTACTTGTACTTTTGTACGTACTTCTTTTTTTCTTTATCCTTTGGCATTAGTTTTAAACCATGCACATTAAAAATTTTAAATAATTTGAATTCAAATTCTCGAAACGAACAGTTTGATCGAGCTAAGTAATAACCTACTACATTCAACAAAGGGGTAAAGGTTTAAAATTATATCTTAATCTTTCTGTTTTGGTTTAACATATTGATTTTCATATTACCATCTCACACATTCAGTTATAGAATTGGATATTAGAAGGTAACCAAAATGAAACTAGTAAAATTCACAAATGACCCTAAAACAAACGCCTAAAACCCAATTCCCCTAAAATACCCACTGAAGATAAAAAAAAAAAATCCCCCTAAATTTAGGGGGAAAACCCCTAATCTGGCAACACTGTATAAAAATATAAATTTGGTCATGTGGCCACACGCACTTCCGCGTAAAATGTTCTTTATCGAATTTATCTGACACAGCGAATATAGAATAATTAAATATTTAAGTGGGAGCAATAAACTTCACTGATGTTATTTTTAAAATATGTGGGAAACTGAATCGCTTCTAGTAAAATTTAAAACAATGACTAACGCTTAACCCATCGGAAAATTCCGTTTCATTTTTCGTTCATCCCTATTTAATGAATATTTGAAAGAACTGTATTAACATCAAGTGTCACCAGAGCCGGATTATACCTTTCGTGGGCCCTAGGCACAGCCGTTTTCGGGGCCCCTTCCCCCACTCATCCCCTCTTTTCAAAATATATGCTAAAATTTTCTTGCATATTTTTTTTTTACATTTTTATTAATATGAATTTTAATTTACAAATTTGTTTATCGAACTTTATCTGCAATACCGACATACTGCCGATATAGCAGTTGATATCGATAATACGTACCATTATGATTCCCTTTACATAGTTATCGATCGAACTAAACACTTCACGTCAACAATACAACAACAAACCAGCAAAGAAAACAGTGAAATTGATAGTGAGATTAATTACAAGAAATATTTATACTACAAATAGCTTCATAGTTTTCATGATACTACTATGATAACTAAGTGAAGGAAATTAACATTGTCAAAAGTAAATCTTTTGAAATTATTTATAAATCAATTTGCAAGGTAGGTTAAATGTTTACTAATAGAAAAAAAATTATTTAATACTATTTTAATAAAATGTTAGTCACGTTTTGTCAGGAAATGTCAGGAACGTATTACGCCATTTTAGATGTATTAATTTCAGAAATGACTAAAAGGCGTAAAGCTTACAGTGATTTGTACGATAATTTCGGTTTTCTTGTTCACAAAAATCTGTCAGAATCTGAGATTAAACTAGAAGCGCAAAATTTGGTGAAAATTTACTCATCCGATTTAGAGGAAAACTTTTGTAAATGAATTTTTACTATTTTCAAATTTGTATGAACATAAATCTGCACAAGAAATGTTGAAGGCTCAAATTAAAGATAAACTTGTGAATACTTTTCCTAACGTTCACATTGCATTAAGAATATATTTGTCGATTCTTGGATCAAAGGCAGAAGGAGAAAGATCTTTCTCCAGATTAAAATTGATAAAAAAAATTATTTGCGTTCAACAATTAATCAAGATCGTTTGGCATCGCTCGCACTTATGTCTATTGAATACGACATTTTGCGTAGTTTGGAATTCGACAGCATAATACAATATTTCGTTGAATCCAAAAATCGGAAAAAAGTAATATATTAGATCATAAGATTCTGCAAAATAATTTATTACTGTAAAATATTATATTTTTATTTGTATCTTCATAATTTTGTGCAAAATACACTTGTTTTTAAAGCTAAATTATTTTTGTCAACAAATTTTTTTCTCCCAAGTTTTTCGTAGGCCCCTGAATTTCGTAGGCCCTAGGCACGTGCCTAGTGTGCCTATAGGTTAATCCGGCCCTGAGTGTCACCCATATCAAATAAAAATAAAAAAAACTGTATTTGAAGTCGAGTGGATGAATGAAAAGTATTTTATGAACATAAAATATTTTTAAAATACTATAAAAGTATACATAAAATATCATAAAAGTATACATAAAATACTATAAAAGTATACATAAAATACTATAAAAGTATAGTATTTTAATATATATAAATATTTAGAGGAAGAGTGTGAAACCAGTGGTAGGAATTGAAGATAATCATGTTTAATAATATTTAATTAATTTTGGTAATAGATACTAATTGAAATTTAAAAAAAAAAATTATGCTACGTACTAAAAACCAAAATGTGCGGAGAAATGGTACTCAAATGGAATATCAAAAGTCGCCATTATTACTGCCAACTGTATTTAATTGAGCCTTGGTGATTCAGGAGAGCTCGTCTCCTAAATAGGGTGACGAATCCCGCGATGGCTGGTAGATACACATTCCGTACCCGGCTCGCACCGACCCCAGAGCTGACGTAAAATATCCTCAGGGGTAGACGGATTATGGGATGGATAATAGTCACCTTACCGTCCAGGTTAACCGTGGGAGTTTTCGTGGTTTTCCTCTCCGTGTAACGTAAACGTAGGTTAGTTCCATCAAAAAGTTCCATCAAAAGTTTCTCCCAATACTCGATCCAGGAGTTCTTATGTCTTTTGGACTGTGTTCAAAATTACAAGACTACGGAGCTCAATAGTCGTAAACTCATAATTGGGCCTGCTGCTCAACGTTGGTTATAAACTAAAATGGCACTTAAATAATTTCTGTAATATGAACTTTTAGTACTATGATAAAGGATGCAAATTTAATCGGTACCAAATACACTAATGTGGTAAAATTATTGTATATTTTCACAAACAATTGAAACTGCATTAATACTGTGTGCAGTTTTAATATAGATGAGAGGAGATGTTTTGCATGCCGTCAAAAGTGATAACAAGTACCAGAGAAATATCGCTCAACTGCGATTGACCATCATGAATTGACCTCGAATAAATAACATTCCAAGAGATTCCAAATACAGTTTGACGTTATTTGGATGGGATGAGCTACTAAGAACGTGTTTTGCTTAATCTAGTTACGTAAACTCCTGAAGGGACAAAAAATAATAAATAAAAAATAAAATGATATTAACTTTCGTTTTTTTTTTCTGTACTGATTTATTGGTAGTTAAATTTTTTAAATTTATACGATATAGGGGTATTTAGTTAGTAACATATAAAATATTTATCACAAAATTTCAAAATATGCATTATCATTTGATATATTTTGGAAAGAATAGAATTTTAGAACACGCATTATTTTTCATATACTAGTGGGCTGTGCGCCCTGATAGCTAGCGCTCCATGTAAAAACTTTTTTATTTTTTTTTTAAATTACATCTTTTTAGTAAATACTAAATCATTAAAATAAATTTGAATTCAAATAAATGACATGTAATTCGTTAAACCTATTAGAAATGTGCTATAGTATAATTCGTGATCTAAATCAAAAATCGTCAATTAAATTTGTAATTTATAAATTAGTGAAAAAAAGCGCTTTCGACAAGATACTAAAATAGAGATCTATCGACAAAGACTACTCACTTCAGCCTAGCTTAATAATATGAGATAGCCGCAGCTGATGCTCTTTGGTTATTTCAGTTTCCGTTTTTAAAAAGCGCTATATGTTGAGCCACCTCAGCTAGATTTGGCATGTGACATTTTTAGCGGCAATCATGGGTCGATTCGCCGTGTAAGAGAAATAGTAACGTGAACAAAGCAAAGCAAACGCTGCCACCGGCCGAAAAGAAATACAGCCAAAATTCGGGAGCCACGTAAGAGAATTATATATATTAGATTATTAATAAACATTATAACAAATATTGCAAATAAACTATACGACACTCAACAAAAATTGTCACAGTTCTGCAGTAAAATGGAGTATAATATGCATTGGAACTTTTTGAGGGGTTTTAATTGTTCATTTTTAGTTTTAAACATTGGAAGAATGGATGGTTTTAGATTTTTCATGCCCACACATTTTTTGATCACTTATAAGATCACATTCAACTACATAACCACAAATAAATATTTGTAAGAATCTTAAAAGCATTAATAAAAGAAAGCAGCTCACGATCAAATAAAACGAACAGACGATAATCTTGGATTTTCTTGGAGCCTTTATTTAATGACTAAAACTTCTAGTTTAGAATGTCATATAACATTTTCGAGTAAAAATTATTATAGGATACTATACGTAGAAAAAAACCATGTAGAAAATCAACAAGTGATTAGTTTTTATACACCGAACTTATTTTTTAGAAATGTCAGTGTCATCGGCAAAAATGTGAAAACAATTCTGGATACTTTCTACTCGAACGAGTTCATTTTCATTGAATAATTTGAAACTTATGTTACCTCAATTTTTTATGCATTTTTAGAAACCTTGCCGAAAATGAGTTTAAAAAGTGATATGCATTCAGAGTTACAAATTAATATTGAACTAAAAGGGCAAAAACTTGATGAATCATACATTATGAATCATAAATGATTAATCATAAATGATGAATCATACATTATGAATCATAAATGATTAATCATAAATGATGAATCATACATTATGAATCATAAATGATTAATCATAAATGATGAATCATACATTAGTTAAACGGGTTGAAATTCTACTAAGACAGTTTGATTGGCGAATGCAACTTGAAACTCGAATGAAACTAATAGCTCGTATTAACAATTAACTAATAGCTCTAAGCTCGTCTCACAACAAAACTAGTTTTTAATGTTTTTTAGTCTCCCTTTTCACATAAATGATTTATTAGCTTTAAATAACGTTTTTTTAAACACTCAAGCATAAATTTGAAACCCTAGTGAGCACATATTTTTTTAAAAATATTCTTTCTTTTTTTAAAAATAAAAATAACATAGACTAACGATGAACGGCACAAATAAAGCACATTAAAACTGATTATTAAAATGTCTGATTCAAAAAATATATTATTATACCGGATATCAGGATTTTTCAAACCCCGTGTAAAAGCTTACCCAATCACTGATAAAATCTCTTAAATAAGCGATGAAATCGGCACAAATAAAGTGCACATTTAAATTTCGAGTGTTGTATTAAAAATATCGGGATTTTCAAAGGAAAATGCGTAACAATTAAGTTTCTCAAAACGATAGCTGTTTAGATACACGATAAAATTGAAACAAATAAAGAACATCAAATGTGTATCAAATCGAAATTCGCTCGTTTATTTAATACCGTATTAAAAAGATCGAAATTTTAAGAAATAAGCCGAAAATCCCAAAATTCGATCGAAAAGCCACTTGTATTAACTATGAAATGAACACAAACAGCTTCATACTAAAGTTTGAAATTCTAACGTTAAAAAAAAATTTTTTTTTTTTGCATTAAAAATATTGAGATTTTTAAAGCTTTGGACACTTTGTAGCGATAAATACAATGATTTAAATTCGGCGCATAAAAACTTAATGCACAATTTAAAAATATTTTTTTATTTTCCAAAAAAAATGTATATTAGTTATTTTTTATTATTATAATAAGGTGTTGCCGAGATGGTTCAGGGGAGAGAGCGTTCGCCTGTCAATGAGGCGAACTGGGTTCGAATCCCTGTCTATATGAATCCCGCAACCGGCTTGCATCGACCACAGTACTGACGTGAAATATCCTCAGTGGTAGACTCATGGGTTAGAGTCTCCTTGCCGTCAGGCTAACCGTGGGAGGTTCTCGTAGTCTTCCTCCTCATGTAACGCAAATGCGGCTTAGCTAAATTAAAAAGTCCACCAGGAAGGCAAATTTCCCACAATACTCGATCCAAGAGTTCCCTTGTCTTCTGGAGATTGGGTTCAAAATTACAAGGCTATGGTGTTGAACATTAGTAGTCGTAAACTCATAAAATTGGGTCGGCTGTTCAACGACGGTTAGAATAAGTTGCTGCAACGGGCTGCGGGTTGAACACCCCTATAAATACAGTGTATTATTTCTGGATCATGCGCCCTCAAACCTGGGAACCACCCACCCCCACCCTGTGTTATGGGGGTGTTATTCTGCATTGAAAAGAGGCAAGATTTGTCAGAACTTTTCAAAATTATACAATTACATTTTCTTAACATATATATCTACAGATATCTGCACATTTTCGGAATTGAAAGTGTGAAACGGATGTTTGATTAGAACTGGAGCGTTGATTTTCCCGATAAAAAATGACGATAAGAAAAGTTAAGATTTCGTACTTAGTTTTATTACAAATCATTTAATAACTAGTGTTATTTATTAGATAAAATAATTATGTAAAATTACATATTTTTGCATTTTCTGATATTTTTACTTTTTACGCGTTTTTCCCTGCTCTTTCTGTGTATTACAATATTTTTATCTCAATGATATTTTTTAAAAATCCACTTAAACTTCACTGGTAACCTTAATTATTAAAATAATTTCTTATATTATATAGTTTCTTATATTATACATGTGTGTGTGTGTTTGCGTGTGAGTTAAAAATATAGAGAAAGCATGGAGAAAAATATAAAGAATTTTTAAAACGGAAGAAGAAAAAATTATAAAAATAAAACATTTTTTTAAAATTATTTTTAAATAAATCTTAATCCTCCTTATATCTTAATCCTTTTCCTTATTTTGTTTTTCGACTTTTATTGCTAGTTTTAAATTTTTTTTCCGTATTTTCTCTATAATGTTAACTTGTTTTATGAGTTCCATGTACTTGCAATGCATATTATACACTGAAGAGCCAAAAAAAAACTGGTATACCTGCCTAATATCGTGTAAGGCCCCCGCGAGCACGCAGAAGTGCCTCAACACGACGTGGCATGGATTTGGTGGCCAGCGGCACTTTTCTGAATTTAGACACTTCCGCTGGCCACCAAAATCCCCAGACATGAACATTATTGAACATATTTGGGATGCCTTGCAACGTGATGTTCAGAAGATATCCCCACCCCCTCTCACTCCCACTGGTTTATGGACAGCCCTGCATTATTCATGGTGTCAATTATCTCCAGCAGTACTTCACACTTTGATCGAATCCATGCCACGTCGTGTTGAGGCACTTCTGCGTGCTCACGGGGGCCTTACACGATATTAGGCAGGTATACCAGTTTTTTTCGGCTCTTCAGTGTATATATATATATATATATATATATATATATATATATATATATATATATATGTAATAACAGGGCTCAAACCCTGTTATCAGTGTTGTCTTTAAGTTTGAAATAATTGCAGTCATAAGCCATCATACGTTCTAAACAGGTTTATTAAGTGTAGGCTGGTATTGCTAACAGTTGATGGACAAGACTCCGGACAATTCCGGCACAGCTTATTTGAATCACATCATGATGAAAAGGACACGCAAAACTATGCGTTCTTACGTTTTATACCAACATAGATTTGAAGTAAAAAGGCACATTCGTACATTCCTTGTATCCTTACGCATTAAGGAAAATCATTTCTGCTTCCTTATATGGAAGTGAACGAGGGAACGATTCTAAAAATAACTCTTCCCTTGAAATATAAATCTATTTATATTTCAATGGTATGTTTTCAGCCTTGAATTCCCAAAATAGAATCTCTCTACGCTTATTCTTTAACAAAGACATTTTATGAAAACGAAAGAGATTTAATTCTTTTATTAATACAAAAGTATTTAATTCTTGTATTATATATATATATATATATATATATATATATATATATATATATATATATATATATATATATATATATATATATATATATATATATATATATATATATATATATATATATATATATATATATATATATATATATATATATATATATATATATATATATATATATATATATACCAATTAGTACAATCAAGCAGAATATTAAATTTATGGGACACTCGTGCATCTGTGTCCAGAAAGGCTCGAATTATTATGACTTTTTTGACATATTTACGCAAGTCGAACTTAGGAATCCACAAGTTGTAGGGGAGTCTAACACACTTCACATAATTTTAACTGATTCATGCCATACTTAATTCTTATTGTTATATAATTAATTTCAAAGAGTATTAATTCCTGTTTATTTTTCAAACAAATAATGCATCTACAATAAGTCATAAAACAAACATTTCTTTTTTTTTTCTTCTTCCAGGTTCTGTTATTGTGTATAATTGGTTTGGCATTTGCTACTGAAAGAAACGAGCAGAACTACAAAGGTCCAGTCATTTACACAAATTTACCCCCTCCTATTCTCTTCTTTCCTAACTTCCCTGATGAGCAACAAAAAATGGTGAGTGAGGAAAAGCGTATCGAATACGCTCCGCTCCCTTACGAAGATCTCCCTCTTCTCGTTTACCATTCAGAGGATCAACCTCCCATTCATGTGGTGCAGAGAGACAACAGACCGCAACAGCAGGCCCCTTCATCAGGGCTACCAGACCTACAAAACCATCAGTTTATCAGTATAGGTCTATCCACGGTACAACATTTACCGCCTGAATCGGTTGAAACACACGACAGCTCGCCTGATGATCAACAGACTTCGAATCAACACTTCCCAGAGCCTCAGTACAAGGAAGCAGCACCACCGCCCATAGCGATTAATCCTTCACAACTATTGGACAGTAACTCGCCCATCAAAGCAAAACTGCATCAGTTGCTGCAGCAGCATAATGCTCTGCGTCATCACGTCGAGCAACTCCAACTTACACCACTCACAAAAGACGGGCCACCATCCAAAATGAACAAAGCACAGCAGCCGCAGCAGCAACAGCAGCAAATATTAAGGCATCCGCCACTTGCTAATCATCAACAAATGCGGGAAGCTCCTCCAGCAACAAAGAGGCCTGCTCCTATGAATCGACCTTTCCAAGCCTCAATGGGTGAAATGACGCAAGATTTTCCTCAAGGGCATCACGGCATAGGACCTCAAAACATTCCAGAATTTCAAAGTGAAGGATATGCTAATCATCAACAAATGCAGGAAGCTCCTCCAGCAACAAAGAGGCCTGCTCCTGCGAATCGACCTTTCCAAGCCTCAATGGCGCAAGGTTTTCATCAAGGGCATCACGGCATAGGACCTCAAAACATTCAAGAATTTCAAAGTGAAGGATATGCTAATCATCAACAAATGCAAGAAGTTCCTCCAGCAACAAAGAGGCCTGCTCCTACGAATCGACCTTTCCAAGCCTCAATGGGGGAAATGGCGCAAGGTTTTCATCAAGGGCATCACGGCATAGGACCTCAAAACATTCCAGAATTTCAAAGTGAAGGAAGTCCTAGAGCCGAACAGATGAAAAGGCCTGTCACTAGGCATCGAAAAGTAAATTCTGGAGAGCGGAGAAAATCCCAAGGAGATTCGAAAAATGATGCGATGAAGGAATCAGGACGCGTTAGGGAGCAAACTTTAAAGCAAACAAGAGGCCGAACTGCCCCTTCGAATCTTAATTCAAAGGAACAGTATCAACAAATAATTATTCACGTCCCTCACAGTGTTGTTGGAAAACCCCGAATTGCTATCCTCCGGGACAATACTAAGCCACATCTGAGAAATAATAACAAGAATAGTGGCCCATTCCGAGTACCCCCTCCAGAAAATAGACCAAACAATCATCCTTCCAAACATCTTCCTGATCCTAGAGTGTTCAAACAATTTCATGTTCAGAATGAACAAAAGCCTCCTTCCAGTGACAGGAGAGGGTCGTCACCTCCCCATTACCACCCACACATCAACATTTCTTCACCCAGAAGACGTTCATCTACTGGTCACTCAGAATACGCTGAGGCCATTGATAATCACAAGCGGCTTCTGGACAAAATTTCAGGACATGCCTTGAGAACTTTTGTAAATAATTTAGAAAAAGCTAGAGCAGAGACTGGTTCCCGGAATTCTGAAGTTCGGAAGTTTAAACAGGGGAATTCAGATGGAAGAAAATTCATTTCGCAGGCAGATATTTCTGTGAAAAGGGCGCGTATTTTTATAAACTTGAATTCAAAGAAGAAGCCACCTATTATCGTATACAAAGGTCGTAAGCCACCCATAGAAATCTATGGAAACAAACAAGACTTAAGGATCGGTGCCCATTAAATGTTCTTAACTGCGATTCAATTTAACTGTTGTCAATAGAACATTCTGGAAAGGCTTTCCAACAAACTAGAATAATTATCGATTGTTGTTTACCCATTTTCGGCCACAGTTGCGTAAACGTACCATTTCAATAAAAATAAAAATAAAAACATTCTGAAGATATCTAGAAAATATTAATAATTTAAATGAAGTAATAACTTTCTGTTCAGAAATTTTTTAACTCCGCTAGTTTCTTAACTTGAAACGGTGATAGACAAATTCAAATTTTTGAAAATGTACAATTATTCCATTTGGTTTTATGATGGGCTAAAGTAGCAAATACTGTAAATGAGATAAAAGAAATTTCATTTAGTGTTCAACTAAATGTTTTGTCCATTGACTAATGGTACATATACGTTCCATTTTATTTCTTGAACAAAATACATTTCATGCACAAAACTTTCTAGAAACAAAGATATCTAGAAAATATTAATAATTTAAATGAAGTAATAACTTTCTGTTCAGAAATTTTTTAACTCCGCTAGTTTCTTAACTTGAAACGGTGATAGACAAATTCAAATTTTTGAAAATGTACAATTATTCCATTTGGTTTTATGATGGGCTAAAGTAGCAAATACTGTAAATGAGATAAAAGAAATTTCATTTAGTGTTCAACTAAATGTTTTGTCCATTGACTAATGGTACATATACGCTCCATTTTATTTCTTGAACAAAATACATTTCATGCACAAAACTTTTGTGTCTGAATGAATGCAATTTAAGCACTTTTCAAAGAAAATACCGCATTTGATAAAATGTCTGTGTTGGTTCAAAAATGGGTTACAGCAATGTGTGAAGAAACTACAGTTGTCAGAGTTGTCGTTGAAATAATGGAGAAACAATCAACTGTTATTCATGTGATTAAAACAAGGAATCAACAAACTACAGTTGCCGTTAAAACAATCAGTTCAACAAATTACAGTTTATGGAGTTGTGGTTAAAACAGTTGGTTCAGAGAATTACAGTTATTGAGTACCATTCAATGAAAGGATCAAGAAACTACAGTCATCAATTGATACAATGAATCAACAAGCAACAGTTGTCAGTTTTAATTAAAACAATGAATTAACAAACTACAATCGTCAGTTATTCTTAGAACAATGAATCAACAAACTACAGTTACCTGTTACCATAAAACAAATATGAATACAGTTATCCGAGTTGTTATCAAAACGAGGGTTGTCCAACTTTTTTCCTAGTCTCACCTTAAAGTACGTTGTTGATTTTAAACTGTTTTAATAAAAGGATGGCATTGCTGTAATGTGGTTCTTCTGAAATTATTTTTATGCAACAATGCGATTTTTATGCAACTATTATCAGAACCCATCACTTTCTCCATATCCTCTGCTCATTTAAAAAAAAAATGCGTCCTATATTCTTTTTGATATAAAATTTATAGGATACTGACTTCAAAATCTCTTAAACACACAACATCAAATGGTAGGTCTATTGTGAAAAGTTTTATACAGAAATTTCAGAATTTAGTTACGAAAAATTCCGTCAAATGGAGCTGTTGATGATCAGAGCTGTCAAATATAGCAATAAAACATGAGATGAGGTTTTCATATGGAATTAGGAGGCTTAAATCATGTATTATATTTATATAGCACTACGATATTTGTATTTTTTCATAAACTCTGAACAGAGTACAGCGCTATCTTCTGACAACTAAATACCTAAATTTCTGCCTAAAATTGTTTTCAACTTTATCATTAGACATACCGCTAATTTCGTTCCTAAATCGCCTTTTTCTGGGTTATTCAATATTGAAATCAGTCTTTACGAACGATATTAATTCAGAACGAAAGATATTAACCGGTCTTTTTTTAAAGAAAAATTTATGCCTTATTTATTCTGATTCTTCGTTCTAAAGTTTTCCGAAATTCAAATATTCATTTTTTCTCGACCCACTCTTTTAAACTTCATATTATGTCTGATGATTAATTATTATCTGTCTAATAGCAATTGTTACAATTTGTTCTTTAATGATTAAATCACGAACAGATTTAGGAAGATAAAAAGTATAATAAACAGAAATTCTGTATTCATTTAAAAATAAATACTTTTTAAGTATTCAAGTGCTCTATGTGTAGAATTTTGTTGACATCCTTTTTCGACAATTTTCAATCTCAATATGCTTAGGTCACTGAATCACGGTTAGTCGCGAAACTTTGAAGCTGGCCCACAACGGGCTGTTGGGGGAATATTTTTTATTGTATTTCTTCAAACTATTTGGATATGGAACTATTTTCTTTCTTACAGTTTGCATACATTCTTCTGGTGATGGTTAATAGGCAATCACGACTTAAATGGCGAGACAATCGAAAACAAAGATCCTACTTATTAACCTTATCTTATGATTGATGCGATGTTTATCAATCTCCTACTTTTGAATTTTTTTAAAACAGTTTTCATCACTTGATGTTAATGGGTCCGAAGCAATACTATAAAAAGTGTCTCATTTCAGAGTTGCGGTATTAAATTTGTATTTCAAAAGAAATAGAATCCGAAAACAGTCTACGTTTTCCGCGTGAAAAACGGATTTTTGTATTGCATTGTTGTCATTTAAACTGTCTTTTCCCTTCAATAATTTGAATTGTCAACAATGTTTAGCTTTTAAAAACGAATTTCAGTCTATCGCACTTTTTTTAAATTCCTTTTTATGTTATGTAAATACAACCAACTATGGGATGTGGTTACACCATTTGATTTTAAAAGCTTTCTGAAATTACGCGTTTATTTAGCTTAGAGTAACGTTTTTATAACTCCGTTTTTTTAAATTTAAATAACGTTAAATCAGCGATAACTGAGCTAAAAAAATGTTACATACTTTAGTGCCAATTCATCGGCGATTTTGTTTGATTGTGACTAATATTGCAAATTGAAATTATTTTTAAAAAAAACTTTAATTGTGTCGGTATGCGCATTTCAGTTTTGTACAAGATTGTGTGTTGAAATAAATGCATTAATTAATTTTTTTTAAATCTTTTTTTATTGTACAGTTACTTCTTATTCAGTTGGTAAAAAAATAATTTGAAGCGAACTTCAAAAGCTGCTTTACGGGCAAAAGTGGTAATAAACCGAACAATCAAGCGTTATCTGCTTTTCAAAAGTTCAAGTATTAACTAACGTTTAAAAAAAATTGAAGCAAGAAAATGACTGAGAAAAAAAAACTGAGATGACTATTTGTAAATTTGAATTCTTATTACTCCTAACTACTTTCTTAATTCTTCTCAAAATATTCTTTTCACTTCTGTCGAACGAAAATTGGAATGTACAGTGAGCTAAATATAAAACATACCACCCTGAATAACTTTTGATCTAATGATCAGATCCTCACGTTTCTAGAACTCAATCTTAATGGTTCAAGGGGGTGTTCTCAAATATGCTAATTAATGAGTGCTAACACTATTTTAAGTTACATAATCAGACAAAAAAAAATTTACTTTCTCAGAATACCTTTTCTTTCCGACGGATTTGAATTTATGACTCCTACGCTATAGAGAGTATCTGCAATCTGGAAAATATAGTGTCCATACTTAGGGCAGGGAAAGGGTTCAAAGTTTGGACCCCTTATTGTTCATTTTAATTTTTACGAAAACTCAGTGCCAACCGCTATTAAAAAAAAATTCTGATGATATTTTATCTGCAGTAAGCAGTTCATGAAAGGTTGTTAAATATAGTAGGGGAGAGTGGGGTCAATTGTAACATTTTTTACTTAACTATTTTTAACTAACGAAAAATCCAATATATTATTAGTATTAATTGACAGACGAGTAAAGTAGACTATCCTCTACTAGAAAAAAAATACCTTATTTTAAATGTTATTATATTAGTTATTAACAATTTTTGTAAGTCGTGCACTTGTTACAATTGTCCACACTTACGGGGTCAATTGTAACAGTTCATAAATTCAACTAAAGCATAGTTAATTATACATATTATCATAGTTGTGATATATTTTTTTATTGATTAAAATAGTAGTGATATTTTAGGAGTAAAAATAATAATGAGCTGAGTCCTAAAGGGTTAAACTTTTAACTTTAAGGGGTTAAAACTTTAATTTATGCTGTGAAAGGTGACAAATAAAATAATGCCCATGCAACATAATATAAATGATATAGGAAACTATTGGTGGTTCTTAAACAGTAAAGTAATGGTTTGTAAACATAAGATTATTTATTTTCAGCTGTTACAATCGTCCCTTTACTTATTGTTACAATCATCCCCAAGACGCCATTTCAGCTTCATTTGCTAAAAACAATGCTAGTTAATTAACAAAACTAATCTTTTTTTTTTTTGAAATGTTAATTAAGGTGCCCACTTACATATACGGTTAATAATTTTTATTTGTTTAAACAAAATTACTGGTTACAATATAATATTCTAATACCAAAAAAAGCACTTACGTAGCGGGAAAATATCTTTTGTGATGTAACTCTTTCAAAAGTACAAAAAAATGGTTTAAAGCAGGGGTGTACATGTAGATTTATTAAACACACCTTGTGCGCCACCTAGGAACCAAATCTAGAACCCGACACTCGAAATTTTTGCTCTGTTACAATCATACCCTGTTACAATTGACCCCACTCTCCCCTATACAATTGTCTGTTTCTGAATTTTTAATAAACATCTTTGTTTTGCGCAATTTCCCGTTATGAGATCTTTGTAGCATCCTACATATCGAACTTCACCAGTTTAATTTGTAATAAAATTCAAATTTAAAAAATCTAAAAACTGACAAATGTGCAGCAGTTTTAAATGACACAAAAGGCATGACACAAAAGGCATCATTTTATAACTTTAAAATTTATGCGGTAAATTCCAAAGAAGTAGTAAAAATTACGCGGACACTTCACGGTAGAATAATTTAAGGAGCACTCATATCCCTCGGTCCTTTCCCACTGCGGCCAGTAATGCTTAACGTCACAGATCTGCTAGGAACCGTGTCCTAACGATTAGGCCACTGCCAAGTGAGCATTTTCTTCTATTAGCTACCACTAAGACTTTTAAAAAAGCTTTGCCTATTTCCTATCTTTTAAATTTGTTTTATTCTACAAATTTAATCATTCCTAATCACTTTTTAAATGAAATAAATCAGTTAATTAATTTTAATTTAATTTTTGACGTAAGGCGAATGCAAATTCACTAACTACCAAAAATTCTCCATCGTTTTATAATGGTGTAGATTAAGGAATTGAAGTAGATGATGAAAGAAAACAGGATTATAATCATGATAAAGTTTTTATTCAGTAGAGCAACTGAGATTCAAAATTAAAGAATATTATATCCAAATAACTTTTTTTGTGTAAAATAAAATAAATTTGCTTAATACTATTGCTAAGGAAAGTCCATGGGTGATTAAAATCCAACACGTTTCCCCTGATCATATTTTGTTTATTTTTTACAACCGTCGTTGAACAGCCGACCCAATTTTTTGCGTTTACGACTACTAATGTTCATCTCAGTAGTCTTGTAGTTTTGAACCCAGTCCAGAAGATAAAGGATTGGTCATCTTAGTCGTCACGTATTAAAATTGTGCAGCAGTTAAGGTAAATTTATAAGGTAAACACAATTTTGATTGTCTAATTTTAGCAATAAGCATCGACTTTGACATTCTCATATCATAACTATATAACAATTTAAAGACCATCTGTTTATTTATTCCTGATTCAGGAAAGACTTTATGTGTGACAAGATATTGAGTCAAATAAGAGAATCTTAACAATTTTTATACTTTACTTTAAATAAAGAAAGTAGTTTTAATGCAATTGGGTTGAAAGGCTGTTCTCTAAAACAATTAATCGATGTTATGATAATAAAACAAGACGCTTACGATCAGTTATCACAGCAAAAGTAAGATTTTTATTAGCAAATAAGAAACAATTATTACCATTCTGCAAGGGACAGAAAAAAAAATTGGTCAAACAATTTTCAGACGAACAGAATGCATAACAATCTAATAATAAATGTTTAAACTTTTAAAGCAAGTCACAAACAGTAACAGCTATTGTGTAAACAAAAATAAATAAATAAATAATACAAGTTGTTACTGAGACTATTATATGATTCGAACAACTTAAAAATTCGTTTGAAATTTTAAAAACTAATGAATACTTCAAAAATAATAACAAAAAAGTTCTCTGTGTCTCATTTTTGAAGCAGAATATAAATTAAAATACACATCTCACTTTTTTTTTATCCTGCTTTTCTCTGAATCGTTCTTATCAAAATAGATGCATCGTGTTAAATTACGTTACCTTAAGTTAGTAAATGTGTTTTTGTACTAAGGGGGAAAAAGGCCTCATTTTAAAGTGACAATAAATTTAATAATTTTCATAGTATTTTTCCATATCTTTATTAGAAGAGCATAGATTGAATAAAAAACATTGTAAAATAAAAAGACCAATTGTTGAGTTACAGAATCGAATAAGCTAAAGTTGTTATAACATTATATATGATAAAATTAATGATGCACAGCATGAAAGGATAAGTATATACAAAATATATGATAAAATTAATTAGGAAACAAATAAAAAACAGGTGAATAATTTCACATATGCAGAAATAACAGTGATAGAAGCAAGAGTATAGGAAAATATCGGAATTTTCCCTGACAAATTTCAGATACATTTAAAAAAAGTTTAGCTGCCGCAATTTTAAGTTTTAATAAATGCGATTTGATTTTATAAAAAATAAATTAACTATGCGAAAATAGTAGTGCATATGTCATAGATTTGTTTCTTTATGTCATGTCATTACTTAAAAATATTTTTCCCTTTATTTTTATAATAGTACGCATTTTCTGGAAAATATTAGAACAAATTTAATGAAAAATTTTCTCATTTTTTTAAGTACTCCCTTTTGAAGAAAGAAGAATAGATTTTCGATCGAAAGTTGCTCAGTATAAAATAAATGTAATGTTTTTATAATTTCTAAAAAAATTTTTTTTTTTTGCTATATACACTCTATAACAAAAAAATCGACGCACCAAGAAGCAATCATCCAATTGCTTTGAAATTTCGTATGCATGGCTGGAATGATGCAGACTAGAGACGTACAGTCCAACTGCGTCCTGACGATCATCGAAGAAGTGTTTGGAGACGCACAGGGCAGAGGGGGGATCCTGCCTTCACTATTGCACGCCACACCGGCCCTCAACAATACATTATGGTCTGGGGTGCCATTTCCTTTGATAGCCGGACCCCTTTGGTCGTCATTAGAAGTACACTTACTGCACAGCGGTACGTCGACGACATCCTAAGACCTGTTTTGCTACCGTTCCTTTCGCAGCGCCCTGGGCTGGTTTTTTAGCAGGACAATGCCAGACCACATACGGCACGTGTTGCTATGAACTGTCTGCAAGCTTGTCAAACTCTTCCTTGGCCTGCCAAATCACCAGATCTCTCTCCGATCGAGCATGTCTGGGATATGATGAGAAGGCGATTGCATCTGGCACGAAATGTTGATGACCTCGTTCGACAATTGGATCGAATTTGGCAGGAAATACTGCAAGAGACTATCCGGGAGTTTATCGGTCTACGCCAAGCCGTGTGGCAGCTTGTATCCAGGCTAGAGGCGAGCCAACACCTTATTGAACTTGTTACTGTAACTCTGCAATAAATTTTTCAATTGTTCTGAAATTTTAATCATTTACTATTCTGTACATTGTATTCCTATCTACCAATTTTCGTTTTAATTGGACAACTCCTTCATGGTGCGTCGATTTTTTTTGTTATAGAGTGTATATTGTAAGCATTTTGAAGGAAGATATATATTTTTTTCTAAAATAAAAAATAGTGAAAACACATGGTAAAAATAAAAAAAAAAATGAAAAGAATTATTTTTCAAAATGAGTAAAAACAATTTTTGATGCTTTTTTTAAAAAAAAGAAGCTAAAATTCTGAACACTTAATAATGTGATGATTTATATAGGAGGTAATTTTTTTTAAACTTAGTTTATTAATTAAGGTATTCAAAAGAATTTGATTAATCTGAAGATATAAATATTTCATTTCTCCAAATTTTTATTTAATTTACAGGAATAGTTTCTATTTGAAACTTTATTTTAACCCAGTTATCTGTGTAATTAACTGAAATAATTGCGTGCATATATTATCGTTATACGATATTTCGGCAAATTTTTCTACCTGTTTCTTTAATGAAGGACGAAGTATTTTTTCTCGTTATTTGAATTTTTATAGTCTTAAACGAGGATAAAATCTTCACTTAAATCAACTAGCAACTTTAAAAAATTTCCATGAGCTTGAAGATTTGTTTACAATGTTTGCGAGTGCTGTATTGAGGCGATCCTCTCAGTGAAGGTTACAGGCGATGAAACAAATAAAACCGCGGCGAGTGAGCGTGCCCCCCGGGAGTCGACATTACGGAAAAGGGTTCACCTGATTGGAATGCCTTCAGCCATCACGACTCTCGCCTGATCATCCTAAGCCAATTTAAACGTTGTGTTTAATTAGAACTTTTGGAGTAGAGGGGAGATCCATCTATCGGTGTGTCAGACAATTTATCCAACATCACATGCTAAAGTTTCGGTAGTTAACTTCCACAGGTTGGTAATCACATACCCGCTTTTTTAATATATATATATATATATATATATATATATATATATATATATATATATATATATATATATATATATATATATATATATATATATATATATATATATATATATATATATATATATATATATATATATATAACGTCGTTGCCGAGTGGAAGGATTAAAACAGGTCATAGGTCGGGAAGAAGGGTACAAAATTTATTTATTAATTATTAGACAACAGCACTCATGAGAGTGAGTAAAAGTGCACATGAAAAGTTGCGCTCCTTGGTTATAGGGAAAATCTTGCAAAGTAAAATCCGTAATATGTCTTAATTTAGGGAAAGAGGGAAATCTCAGCAGTTGCCATTGGTTTATGAAATAGATCGAATGTTTCCCACACAGAGCAAAGGGAAAAATGTCCTGCTCTTAATTAAATGCATACTTGTGCCAAAAATAGATTTAAGAACAGGATGTGGCTTTTAAAAGTGTGAGAAAGTATTTCGATTAGAATAATTAATTAGGATGAAGTTTTATAGCAAAGAAACTAACATAAAAAGATTAATTGAAGATTTTTATGTTTTATATATATATATATATATATATATATATATATATATATATATATATATATATATATATATATATATATATATATATATATATATATATATATATATATATATATATATATATATATATATATATATATATATATATATATATATATATATATATATATATATATATATATATATATATATATATATATATATATATATGTATATCAATGTTCTTTTAAGGTCAAGTGCCACTGCTCAGTATGCATTTAGCCGGTACTCCGAACACAGCAGATATTAAAATATCGAATGAATACAATAATATCAAAGAATAAATGAATATCAAATCGGATATAACAAATATTTCGGACATTCGCCAAAGCGACCATGCTGAAAGTCGACATTCTTTTGATTTCGGTTATTCGCAGCAACAGTGACACGATAGCGTTTATGTTTAAATAATTTGGTTGAAAGTCAAAAAGATCGCTGGCATTTAAAATAAACCTAAAATCTTATTATGTTGAAGAAAATTAATTTTGATGTTCAGTTGAATAATAATTACTTAAACGATTGCATTGAATTAAAAAATAGTAGAAAGGATGGAGAATAGAAACACAGGGTGTTTATAAAGTCCTGGACCCATTTTGATGTTTAATAACTCATAAAATAATAAAGATAGATTAAAATTAATAATATAAATGGTTAGATAGACTCAAAGAGTTTCGTGACCCTTGTCAATGAACTTCCACGTGTGGCCCCTTCATCTCACGGAGAATATCAAGTCGATAGTCAATTTCACGCCAGGTAGCGGCAAGCATGTCGGTATCCATAGAGGCTATTGCGGTTGTAATTCTGGCTCTAAGGTCAATGTTCGACACGATCCTCCTGTAAACATTGTCCCTTATAAATCCCCCAAAAAAAAAAGTCCAGCGGCGTTGTATCAGGTGATCTGGGTGGCCAAAGAATTGGACCTCCTCGCCCAATCCACCTTCCTGGAAAATGGGCATTCAAAGAACTACGAACGATGATACCCCAAAGAGGTGGTGCACCATCTTGTTGCAAAAAGACATGTGGCTGAAGCTCTTCTAGTTGTGGAAATACAAAGCTTTCCAACGTGTCTAAGATTGATGAGACCGTCTTTTCCGTAAAAAAGAAAGGCCCAATGACTCGGTCACCCCGATCACCTGATACAACGCCACTGGACTTTTTTCTTTGGGGATTTATAAAGGACAATGTTTACAGGAGGATCGTGTCGAACACTGATGACCTTAAAGCCAGAATTACAACCGCAATAGCCTCTATGGATACCGACATGCTCACCGCTACCTGGCGTGAAATTGACTATCGACTTGATATTCTCCGTGAGACGAAGGGGCCACACGTGGAAGTTCATTGACAAGGGTCATGAATCTTTTTGAGTCTATCTAACCATTTATGTTACTAATTTTAATCTATCTTTATTATTTTATGAGTTATTAAACATCAAAATGGGTCCGGGACTTTATAAACACCCTGTATTTGCTCTTCATACAGTCCCTGGCCAAATTATTAAAAGCTTTAAAGATTCTATGTTAAATCTTAATTATCATGTAATACCATACAGCTGTAGTGTTCTTACGCGAATGAAACTAGTTCGCACTTTTTTACATTCCTGTATTAATGGGTAAACATTGTAATGCAATGAGTTAAAAATAAATGCAAAGAGGAAGTATATAAAAAAATCCCTTGAATAAAAACATAATTATAATTATGTCTAAATATAGAAGTATTGCCTATAAACTCGTGCAAAACATGCAGATATTAAAACACTACAGTGTGTCGAATGATTTTGTCAAATTATTATAATATAGGGGAGAGTGGGGTCAATTGTAACATTTTTTACTTAACTATTTCTAACTAACAAAAAATCCAATATATTATTAGTATTTATTGACAGACGTGTAAAGTAGACTATGCTCTACTAGAAGAAAAATAAATACCTGATTTTAAATATTATTATATTAGTTATTAACAATTTTTGACAGTCGTGCACTTGTTACAATTGTCCCCACTTACGGGGTCAATTGTAACAGTTCATAAATTCAACTAAAACATAGTTAATTATACATATTATCATAGTTGTGATATATTTTTTTATTGATCAAAATAGTAGTGATATTTTAGGAGTAAAAATAATAATGAACAGAGTCCTAAAGGGTTAAACTTTTAAGGGGTTAAAAATTTTAATTTATGCTGTGAAAGGTGACAAATAAAATAATGCGCATGCAACATAATATAAATGATATAGGAAACTATTGGTGGTTCTTAAAGAGTTAAGTAATGGTTTGTAAACATAGGATTATTTATTTTCAGTTGTTACAATCGTCCCTTTACTTAGTGTTACAATTGTCCCCAAGACGCCATTTCAGCTTCATTTGTTAAAAACAATGCTAATTAATTAGCAAAACTAATCTTTTTTTTATTGAAATGTTAATTAAGGTGTCCACTTACATATTCGGTTACTAATTTTTATTTGTTTAAACAAAATTACTTTGTTATAATATAATATTCTAATACCAAAAAAAGTACTTGCGTGGCGTGAAAATATTTGCGATGTAACTCTTTCAAAAGTACATAAAAATGGTTGCCAGCAGGGGTGTACATGTAGATTTTTTAAACGCACCTTGTGCGCCACCTAGGAACCAAATCTAGAACCCGACACTCGAAATTTTTGCTCTGTTACAATCGTACCCTGTTACAATTGACCCCACTCTCCCCTACTAATAGAATACCTGATATAATAAATAATCTATATTTATATAATGTGTCATCTAATTTATTCAATTTATATTATCTATCACTTAATTTAACCCATTGACGCTCGAACGTAAACAAGTGCAAACCGCTTTCAGTCACGGAAGAACAACAAAGTATCACCTGATCACTAAGCCTTTTACATAGAATCTTAGAGTGCGTCTCATAATTTAACCAGAGACTGTAAAACTCAATTAATTTAACTGGTTTATTTATTTAAAAAGTAGGAAATACCTATTTGCATCACAATGCGACTTCAGGAACAAATATTTTAATAATTAACACAAGTATGGTACAACCTTGCATCATCCCAATAACTTCCGGTAATAATTCTTTTTTTTTTCTACAAGGAAATAAACGGTCCTTATTAGAGGCACTTCACGTTAGAATTAACTTGCTCAATACAACATAAAGTTAATTCCAAGGTGTCAAGTCCTTTGCGTCCTTTTATAAAGATGAATTGTCGTTAATATATCTCTTTCATTCAAAACATATTCACTTAATGAGTTGAAAATCCCTGTCACTGGATCAGTTGATTAAAAAAAATGCGGTCAGACCTCTATTTAACGAAGTCGCTAAATCCCGATAATAAGTTCGTTATGCGGAAAATTCGTTAAATAGAAAATTACCTTCTGAAATACTTAAATGCAAACCAGGTTTTAAAATCATAAACCATAGACATAATTAAAATAGCAATTTATACACCTTTATCTTGAAAACTAGTATCTACTATTTATTCTATGAATCTTAACCATAAAAGAAATCTGCGTGGAAAGCAAGGATAGAGCAAAGCATTATCCAGTACATGCTATATACATTTTCAACTAAAAAAGAGCGAAATTCATGTATGAAATTCTAGTTGCATTTATTATAAAAGTAATTTTAAAACATGCGTTCTTAAGTTTCACTGCTACTGATAAATTCCTTTCGTTTTGTCTGAGCAAACACAAAAAGAGAAAGGGCTTTTACTGCTTTCTGTAAAAGTGACTTCGAAAATCAATTCAAGGTTATTTCCCCCATAAAATGCTTTAACAAGTTTGAAATGTTATATTTTGGGAAATAGGGAAGGTGGATCTCAAAGAGAAGTTCGTTGAATAGAAAATTCACTTCGTTATTTGGAAAATATTTTACGAAGAAATATCAAAAACGTTCTTGGATCCTCGAAAAAAAATCGCATAATAGCGAAATTCACAAAATGGAATTTCGTTAAATTGAAGTCCGACTGTAGGGGAGAGTGGGGTCAATTGTAACAGGGTACGATTGTAACAGAGCAAAAATTTCGAGTGTCGGGTTCTAGATTTGGTTCCTAGGTGGCGCACAAGGTGCGTTTAATAAATCTACATGTACACCCCTGATGGCAATCATTTTTATGTACTTTTGAAAGAGTTAGATCACAAAAGATATTTTCACGCCACGCAAGTACTTTTTTTGATATTAGAATATTATATTGTAACAAAGTAATTTTGTTTAAACAAATAAAAATTAGTAACCGAATATGTAAGTGGACACCTTAATTAACATTTCAATAAAAAAAAGATTAGTTTTGCTAATTAACTAGCATTGTTTTTAACAAATGAAGCTGAAGTGGCGTCTTGGGGACAATTGTAACAATAAGTAAAGGGACGATTGTAACAGCTGAAAATAAATAATCTTATGTTTACAAACTATTACTTAAGTCTTTAAGAACCACCAATAGCTTCCTATATCATTTATATTATGTTGCATGTGCATTATTTTATTTGTCACCTTTCACAGCATAAATTAAAATTTTTAACCCCTTAAAGTTAAAAGCTTAACCCTTTAGGTCTCTGCTCATTATTATTTTTACTCCTAAAATATCACTACTATTTTGATCAATAAAGAAATATATCACAACTATGATACTATGTATAATTAACTATGTTTTAGTTGAATTTATGAACTGTTACAATTGACCCCGTAAGTGGGGACAATTGTAACAAGTGCTCGACTGTCAAAAATTGTTAATAACTAATATAATAACATTTAAAATTAGGTATTTATTTTTTTTCAAGTAGAGGATAGTCTACTTTACTCGTCTGTCAATTAATACTAATAGTATATTGGATTTTTGTTAGTTAAAAATAGTTAAGTGAAAAATGTTACAATTGACCCCACTCTCCCCTATACATATATTTATAGTTAGAATTAGGAATCAAATTTTGAATGGAAAAAAGACAGCATTGGGTTGTCCATCATATTGTATGGTCAATTTGGGCGAAACTATTCAACAAAAACAATTAATATGCTGTTCAAATGCTATATATAGAATTGTTTTTCAGCAGTTTTATTCAATTGTATCAGAATTTCTTCATAAATTAGGAAGCCAAACACATTATTGAGTAATAAAATTATTTTTTCTTCTTCGATCGTATTTTGTGAATGAAGATAATCAGAGCGAATCTAATCGTTCACTTTCAGTTAAGAAGAAAAAGAAAGTTAATTCATAGTCAGGTGTGGGTTGTTGAACTGCTGCAGCCATTTTCTTTAACTTCCCACAAACTTAAGATAGGAAATAACTTTTTGGTCAGACAGATTTCACTTTTTGAAATGAATCAATTTTTAGAAAAACGGGGGAATCTCGATAATACCATCGAAACAGTCTAAAATCGTTTTTCACTGCTATCAGTGAATTCTTATTGGCCAGTGAATCATATGAAATAATTGCTTCTTTTACAAAGATAATTCATATTTTTTTTTAAAAAAATCTTATTGAATCGAATCTCGATATCTGGAATATAGTGAAATATACACTTATATTCTGGAATAGACACTTATATTCTGGAATAGACACTTATATTCTGGAATAGACACTTATATTCTGGAATAGACACTTATATTCTGGAATAGACACTTATATTCTGGAATAGACACTTATATTCCGGAATAGACACTTATATTCCGGAATAGACACTTATATTCCGGAATAGACACTTTTATTCCGGAATAGACACTTTTATTCCGGAATAGACACTTTTATTCTGGAATGTACATTTATATTCTGGAATATACACTTATTTTGCAATGAGTCCAAATTGTTTATTTTTATTACTCTAAAAAATTAGTTCGTTTAAATGTAACAAAATTTTTAATCGATGTGATAAAAGTACATTAATACGACTCTTAATTAATAATGATACTATAAGAGGAGATACTATAAAATGAATACGGCGAGAGATTCCCAAAATACACTTGTACAGAAATTCCAACTTTTAAACGCAATTTGCTTCAAATAGATAAAGAAAAAAAATGATAAATTCCTAAATGATTTCAAAATTGGTGAAAATTGCAAAGAAAAAACGCATAAGAAGAAATTCGTTACAGGATGATAAGTTTTTCATGATATGGAAAATATTTGGAATTTTAAATAATTTATAAAGTATATTATGTACTATCACAATTATTATTTCGAACAATACCACAGCAATATGCTAAAACAATATTCTTCAAATATTTCCGATATCCATTGTTTACAGTGGTTCACAGACGGTTCCTTCCTTCTGCTATTATTGTTCCAAAGGAAAGGCTAAAAGCGGTGTCACTTTAAAGTAATTTTATGATATTACCTTATTTTACGATTAAATACCTTTAAAATGGTATCTCACAGAGCCTACTGCTCGCTGCCCCAATGATGACTTCGCAATAACTGTACAGAAGTTACTTCTTTGACAGAAGTTATTCACTTAAAATATATATTCTAAAAAGAATTGTTCTGTTTCTGCCCATACTTCCTGGCTCTATTATTAGACTCACTCATAAGATTCTATGTAAAATTATAACTATCAGGTGATACTATAACAGCTTTATTGTTTTATTCGGATGACACCTGTTTGCCCTTGTTTACGTTAGTCTATCAATGGGTCAACATTGTCATGCAATACATTAAGAATAAATACAAATAGGAAGTATATAATAAATCTCCCGAATAAAAACCCATGACATGCGTGTTTAAATATAAGAGTATTGCCTATAAAGTCGTGCAAATCATGTCATTAACACTAGGGGAGAGTGGGGTCAATTGTAACATTTTTTACTTAACTATTTTTAACTAACAAAAAATCCTATATATTATTAGTATTAATTGACAGACGAGTAAAGTAGACTATCCTCTACTAGAAAAATAAATAAATACCTTATTTTAAATGTTATTATATTAGTTATTAACAATTTTTGACAGTCGTGTACTTGTTACAATTGTCCCCACTTACGGGATCAATTGTAACAGTTCATAAATTCAACTAAAACATAGTTAATTATACATAGTATCATAGTTGTGATATATTTTTTTATTGATCAAAATAGTAGTGATATTTTAGGAGTAAAAATAATAATGAGTAGATACTTAAAGGGTTAAACTTTTGACTTTCAGGGGTTAAAAATTTTAATTTATGCTGTGAAAGGTGACAAATAAAATAATGCACACGCAGCATACTATAAATGATATAGGAAACTATTGGTGGTTCTTAAGGAGTTAAGTAATGGTTTGTAAATATAAGACTATTTATTTTCAGCTGTTACAATCGTCCCTTTACTTATTGTTACAAATGTCCCCAAGACGCCATTTCAGCTTCATTTGTTAAAAAAATGCTAGTTAATTAACTAAACTAATCTTTTCTTTATTGAAATGTTAATTAAGGTGTCCACTTACATATTCGGTTAAAAAACTTTTATTTGTTTAAACAAAATTACTTTGTTACCATATAATATTCTAATACCAAAAAAAGTACTTACGTAGCGTAAAAATATCTTTTGTGATGTAACTCTTTCAAAAGTACATAAAAATGGTTGCCAGCAGGGGTGTACACGTAGATTTATTAAGTACACCTTGTGCGCCACCTAGAAACCAAATCTAGAAACCGACACTCGAAATTTTTGCTCTGTTACAATCGTAACCTGTTACAATTGACCCCACTTTCCCCTACAGTGTGTTTCATAATTTGATCTAATTATTACAATATACTAATATAATGTTTGATATAATAAATATTCTATATTTATATAATATATCTTCTCATTTAATCTCCCTGCCACATTTACACATAGTCAAAATATGAATATTTTAATAAAGTTTTCCCGATAATTAACTTAATTTGTTAATCCCATCCCTGCAACACACATTATTAGAAAAAAGTGCTTCGCTGTACAAGATATTCCAATCGTTTGACTCCAATTTTTAACCACATCGCTTTTCAGAAAAGATGTTATAACTTGCAAGCAGTTATAACATCTTTTTGAACTATAAATATTATTACTGAAAATACTATTTTTATTACTGAAAATACAATTATTATATTATTACTAAATAAACTAAAATATTATTACTAAAAAGTTATAATTATCCTTTCTAGACAATTTTTTTTTGAACGGGCGATCCAGCGAACAGGATTATAGCAGTCGAAAGAAGCACTCGATAAGTTGGGTGGTCTTCACAAATAATGTTTAGAATAAAAAAAAAAAAAAGGAGAATGAAAATTGACGAAACGATGTCTAAATTTAAGAAACGGTTAAAATCATATTTGATGGACATCACACGCACTGTCAGGTAAGCAAGAAAGCTAAAAATGCGCAATGAGTTATTAAGAGGGCATTGAAAGCGGCATAATTGTTAAGACAGCTTTCATTTTTTCGTTTTGTGGCCTGTGAGTCGGAAGAGGTGAATGATAAGCAACGATGCGTTGAACTGGTGCCACCATTCGACGTGAAGGACTTCGAGGAAGCTGTGAAAATTAATCCTGTTTCTTTCAATTACTGGCTAATAACACTTCTTGTTTTTTTTTTTTCACTCAAGAATGAGTAAAATTCACAAATGATAGAACGATTCAATGTTTATTCGTAAACACTTATGCTTACTGGAATTATAACTATTAAAAATTGAAAGCGCGTCGATGATTTTAATTTTTTTTTTTTTTTATTACCCATTGGATTTTATGGTTTCCTCACTTTTCAACTGCAATAATCTAGAGTAATAGTAAACAGGGCGCATGCGTTGCTATGGCGACAGCTGCTGCCTGATCATTTTTATTTTAGAATTCTTTTTACTTTTAATTTTGTTATGCATTAAGTGGGTGAGTTTATTTTTGAGATAGGGGACCAGAGAGATCCCATAAATACATCTTGAGTTTTGAATAAAAGAGAATTTCATCATTTGAACGATACTTTTGTTTTCATTAAGAAGCAGAAATTCTAATCTACAGTTCGAACCAGGGGCCCCCACCAGGGGGGGGGGAGCACGATATGCCCACTTAAAGCTTGGGGGGAATTTTTACACTAAATAAAACGAATAGTTTGGGGGGAATTTAGAATTTGCCCAAGAATGCGCCCAAGAGCTTGGGGGAGGGTCAATACTCATTCAGGTGAATATCACACATAAAGTGGATCCTAAACTGATTGACATGGTCCCAAAAGTTAGAGTTGAAGCATGAAAAGAAAAAAGAATGTCAATGGGCAACGTGTGGTTACAATTTGCTTAATTTTATTTATTTAACGGCAGGGGCTTGAACTTTCGTTCTTCACCTCGGAAGATACCGGAAGTGTTGCTCGTTACCCGTTGGGCACCTGTGAACCCAAGTCATGGAAGCGAGCAACATTACCCACGCCACACTGCCGCAAATACCCGTTCATAGGATGGGCCACATAACACACACAACAGTGGACAACACACAGAGAGATTCGAATCCGCAGTCATTGGCTTCGTCGTCAGGCGCGCTAACCGCTCGGCCATCTGGCTGGTAAACGCGTCGATATTCTTAAGTGTTCATTTTAATGTCACTTTTTTTTCAGATCATAACACTCAATAATGAATATAGAAAATTGTACAAGAATTACAGTGAAATTAAATATATAACATTCGGTTATTAACTCGATACTTATTAACTGTTAACCTTGTAGCCTAAAAATAAATAAACCATGCGAACCACTCTGCAAGCCGTTAAATTGTAGTTATACTTTTTTTTAAAAAATGGCCATTTTTATTTATGAACATGAACGGGATTTTTTCTTCGAAGTTGTTCAAAAGTTATTACAATTATAAGTGCCTTTGAAAAAAAAAAGTTTTGCTTCCATTGTTGGAGGAAAATGGACTTCAATCGCTCTGCAAGTGGCAGGAATGTAACAAGAGAGTTGAAATTTGAAGTGTTGAAAATGCCATTTTCTTAACGGGATAGCTGAACGGGAGATTTTTTTTTTTTTTTTATTCTCCTGCGAAATTTCAATTTGTTTGAGTTATTGCAATTTTAAAATATTGAAAATTATTGCAATTTTAGATACTTTCTTGTGAAAAAATTTTTCTACCTTTTTTCTCTTTAATGACTGTTTATTCTTTGTTGTAGAAAATTGTAATTCTCTTTCTTCAGGAATTCCATTTCATAAACTCGCGTTTGATTCGATGTCAAAAAGGGGCCAGACAACATTTTTAAAAATCTAAAATGATTAATAGAGACTATTTGAAATGCAAACGATTATGTGATATATTGTTAATAAAGAAAATTGCTTCTCATTTACTGTTTTTTATTCATCCAGCCCATTCCCAAGATTAAATATTTTTGTTCAAGATCAGTTCTTTTCGTTGCCATCAACTCCCATATTAGCAGTCCCATAAAATTATTAACTATAGGTTTTTAAACAAAATGATTATTTTTTTTTACTTTTAAGAAGAAAAAAATATTCGTTATATAATAACATAATAAAGATAAGAAGGATAAAAGAAAAGAGATTAACAAAGAAAAAGTTAATAAAAATTAACGTTTTATATACTGCGCATAGTGCATAGAACTCAAGGAAAAAGATAAAGATTTTTCAAAGGAAAAAAAAAATTCGAAAAATGTCTCAAAAAAATTAATTAAAATTTAAAATTCAAATTTTTTTTTACAAATTTAAAAAAAAATTAAATTTGCGAATATTCAAAAAAAACATTTATTAATTTTTTCTTCTCTAAAAAAATATTTATAACACAAAGTAAAGAAGAAAGGAACTCAGAAAAAAAAAAAAAGGTAAGGTTACTTTGTTTCCTGTGTTCGCTCCTTATGCTTCCTCGTGTTAATATCTAACCCTGAGTTGACATAAGTTAAGGGATATTTCTTAATATAGTTCAGACCCCTTAATGATAATTTTACTTTTTGTATATTTCACTATATCTCAAGAACTTTTTAGGCGATTTAAAAAAAATTTGCACACATTTATAAAATTAATTTATTCAACGATAATTCAAAGCAAAAAATAATCGTTAGTAATTATTTATCATTTTTAATTATTTAAATTAAGAATAGTTAAAAATGTTCAGAATTTTAAGGTATTAAAATTTTTATATCATTTCATAGTATGAAATTTTGTTGGGTAAGTTTCGCACGAAATCGGTTGAAAAGTTGCAAAGAAATTTAATTTCTAAAAAGTTAAAATTCAATTTCTCAGAAACCTTTCAACCGATTTAGTTAAAATATTATGCTTTGCTATATAAAATTAAATTCATTAAAATGATTTAAAATATTGTATATCTTACAATTCAAATTTTTTTCCGACTATTATTGAGATAAATAATAATAAGTAAATGCTAAAAATAATTTTTTAATGGGATTATATTTAGATAAACGAACTTTATAATTAAGTGCCAAAAAAATTTTCGATTCGCTAAAAAAAGTTGATATGGCGAAATACACAAAAGGTAAAAAATCTTAACTTTGTATGGCTCACCTGACAAGACTTTTGAGATCATATTTTCCAAACTGCGGTACCTTAAAATATTGTTTGCACTAATTAATTAGCATAATTGAGGTTATCCCCATAAACCATTAAGTTATAGTCCTAGTACGTGAAAAATTCGATCATTAGATCAAAAGTTATTCCAGGAGTTCCGTATTTTGAAGAAATTAAATTTTCTGAAAAGAATGTTCTGAAACCACTTCCTCGAAAGACCAAGGAAAATTGACTAAATTGAAAAATGATATTTTTTTTCCTTATTTTAACTCAACCCATTTGATTTTTATTTTATCTACGCAAATTAATAAACAATTTCTTTTTGTTGTGTAATAAAATCAATTTATTAATGAAAAATACCTATTAGATCAAAACATTTATTTTTATTACAATAATATTACCTAAAATATTTTAGTGTTCAACATTCATGAAAACTAAAACTAAGATTATCAATTTTATAACCCTTCTATAATATTTTCTGGGTACGCCACTGTATATATATACGCATATAAGTTAAAAATATAGAGAGAATAACCATGGATAATAAAATAATAAAAATTAATGAAAAGAGAAGAAAAGTTATTAAAATAAAATGCATTTAAAAATATTAAAAAAAATTTTTTATTTGAAATAAATATTTAAAAGTCGGAAAACAAAATATCGAAAATATATCGCTGGGGATTAGGAAGTAATAAAAACTCTGAATGCTGACAAATTAAATTTAAATTTTATTTCAAATGCGGAAAAAGATTTTAACAAACATTCTAATATTAAACCAATGAATGATTTTGTTTTCTCCCTTAAGGATAATGATGTATATATAAGTTTCAGATCTTATTATTACTTTTCCTTTATTAGTTAACACAAATTCTTTGTTTCGATATTGTAAGAGCTAAAAGGAGTAAAATTTCCCCAAATAAAACGAAAAATTTAGAAACTTTATATTTCGTTATTAACTTTCAAACCCCTATTTTTGATAAGATTAAATTTCACAATATTTTTAAAATTTTAAAAATTTGTATCCATTATAAGATTTTAACCTAATTAAAAGCTTTAAATATAATAAATCTTTCGGTAGAACTATTTTTAATTATAATGGTATTAGCAAATATTTAGGGAAAATTAATCTATCCGATTATGAATCACTTTGAAGAAGAGAAATATTTTGAATTTGTTGATTATAAACATATTTTTACTGGTAACTTAAATAATTTAGAGAACTTAGAAATTTAATGATAAACGGTACAAAGTTTAGACCCTATATCAATTAAGAAAATTCCAAAATACTTTCTTAATAATCTCAATAATTTTTGTTAAAAGATATCAAATAGATTTTCTTTACCTTTAGGTATGTTAGCAGAATGGAAATGGACTGTTTATTATTATTACTTCAAAAACTATGCTTTCAATAATAAGGAAAATTTAAATAACAATAACAATTTAAAAAAGTTTTCCAAAATCGATTGATCAATTAAGCAACTACAAACAAATTTAGTAATTACCTTCATAGACAAAACTAACAATAGCTGTGCAATCTTCTGTGAAAACTACTGTGTTGAACTTTATAAATAAGGACTTAAAAATAATAAAAATGTTAAGCTTAGTAATTTAAATAATGTTATCATTAATAAAAATTCAGTTTTACATAAGAGGTTAAAAATTAAAGTTAGCAATGTACAATTTCCTTACTCAATTATCAGTCCGAAATTTCATAAAATTCCTATTAAATTTAGAACAATCACGTAGGGGTCTAATACTTACCCAACTAAACCTGGCACCATTTTCTCTAACTACTTCAATAGAATTATTAACAAGATAATTAAGGAAGGTTTTACTTCACGAATAACCAACCTATTTTAGAATTTATTAAATAAAAGGAAAATTTACTCGATCGCGATTTCCTCTTCACTAGAATTCCCCTTTCTAAACTAAAAAATTTTAATATTTTGAATTATTACTTATGATTTAAAGAAAGAAAGAAATCCTTAGTTGTGACTTTTTATTCCACTGAATGATTCTAATTCTTCATTTCTCTTAGCTAACTTATTTTTACACTATTAAGAAAAAAATTAAACTCTTAATATCAAATTTGTTTTCAGATTTATTGATGATTTAATTATCTTCAAAATTATACAATTCTGTTAAATAATATTTACCCCGTGGAGTTAATCATGCTTCGTAATCATGATTAACTTTGATTTCTTTAGATTTAGGTATTAAAGAAGAAGAAAAACACTGTTGATTTATACGATAAAAGAAATGATTTTAATTTTAATATAAATAAACTAATTACTTGAAATTCTAATGTCTCTAAAAATATTTATTTAAATACAATTTTTAATCAAATTTAATCAAATGATTAGAATAAAAAGAATAAGTAGTAATATTTATTTATCCAAAAAAAGACTAGACAAACTCTATCAAAATTTGATAATAAGCAATGTATACACAACTAATATAATTAAATTGTATAGTAAATAATTGAGTCAATTTTATGCTATTATTAATAAATTCACTAAACACTTATTTGTTAACTAAAACTTTCGAGAAGTTTTCTTGGTTTCCTTCTCCAAGTAACGCAAATGCGAGATAGTTCCATCAAAATATAATCCTTGGAGGCTAGTTTGTCCTAATGATTGATTTAGCAGTTCTCTTGCCTTCTGCCTTAGATACATGAACGTCTACCTAATTTGACTGTATTCATTTCAATTTTACAGAAAAATGTTTTTCAAATTCTCTTTCTTTTTGAGGCGATAATTTTCTGTTCATTCTAAAATACCTTTTTTTTTCGTGTTTAAAGAATTCATATAAGCGCAGAAAATGTGTCCTAAACATTTGCATATTTTAGAAAATAAATTATGTAAAGGTTAAATATTTTGTGAAGCACATTCGCTAAACATAATTTCACATTGACATTTGATTCTTCAATATTTGATTCATATACAGCCACAAACTGGTTCATTTTTATTCATAATTCCGTTTTCACCAAAGCTTAGATACATGCATAAGAACGATATTTTTTTTTTCAATTTGCTTCTAGTCTTTCTTCAAGTCTACTTACGAAGCTTTCGCCTTAATCTTGTTTAACACCCCAGCTTTTATACTTTTGTAGCCGGCGTTTAACAGCCGACCTAATTTTTGGACTTGAATGTTCAATTCGTTCATTTTGAATCCAGTCCGGCATGCAAAAATATTCCTGCATTGGGAGAAAACGGCCTTCTTGGAGAACTTTTAGACGGAACTGACCCACAATTGCGTTGCTTGAAAAGGAAAGCCGCAAAAATCTCCCGCGTTTAGCCCGACGGACTCTAACCCCTGATCTGTCTGCCACTGAGGATATTTTACATTAAACTCTGTATTTGGTGTAAGTAGAATTCAAATCAACTAGTCATCGCTTGGATTCGAATCATCTCATTGGGTGCTTGAGCCACAGATTCACTCCTCTTAGAAAATGGGCTAAAAGTGAGAGCAACATTTAAGATTTCTTCTTTTACAGACCAGACCTGGTGGGTTCACAACGCTTTCGAAAAGAAATGGCCGATTCGTGACGCTTTTGCAGACCAGCTGTTTGTCCCTTTTTAAAAAAAAAAACAATATTTGAACTATATTTTCACAGATCGCTATCGTTTGCCAACCGTTTTGCACAGATCATCTGAAAGCCGGTGGGTGATAACGGGTTACCGATGATGTAGCCAAAAACAATAAATTGGAATTATGCGCCATCTGGGGAGAAGACCCGGTTCCATGTCTTGCCACCCTTTCCTCTATTCCTTTTCTCAGTTGAATACGATAGTTTCCCCTTTCTTAATATTTTTCATATTTATCTGTTAAAAATATTTTAATTTCCACAACTCCTTCGTTAAGAACTATGTTTAATGTAGTTTTCAGTTCCATATGGTTTTATAATTCAAAAATTTTTAAACTATTTGAAAATCAGGACAGAAACTAACTCACTTCCTTCTCCGATGACTCTCCACACGCTACAGATAAAAGCGTGCGAAGTGTTGCCACTGGTAGAGAGTTCTGCTTGCTCTACGTCACCTGTGGCCCATTTCTATCTCCAATATTAATATTCTCTTTGAAATAAAATGTCATTTTATTATTCAGATACTGATAACAAATTAAAACAAAGATATTATCTTCCGACTAAGAGTACGTGGTTGCAAAAAATCGTTATATTGCGATTAGTTTCTCCTTTACAACGAAATATCACCAAATTTAATGATTTAATATCGCCAAAACTACTTTTTAATTACTAAACTACTTAAAACTACTTTTTAACTCGGAAATTTAAAAAAAAAAAAAAAGAATATGTAAAGCATTTGGGGCAATTTTCATCCTTAAAATTGAATAACGGGAAAAAAATAAATAAATACTTTTTTTCTCGCTAATAAGTTTAGCCGAGCAAAATAATGCAGCTAGAATATTAACTTCGAAACTAATGACGGTATAAATAACACTTTTAAATTCGATGCTCATTTAACACTTTTCTAAAAATAGGATGTCATTTTTTTTTCATTCAAAAGTTGTTGTTTTTTAAAAAAAAATACCTAACATTAAAAAAAAAATATATATGTATTTCATTTTCAAAATCTATTTTTTGTTTTCAACTGGAAACTACAATAATAAATAATTAACTACAAAAAAAAATCGTCAATCACGCAGAAAAAGATAAAAGAACTATTACTTTCCAAAGCTATTCCTGGAAAAGGATTTTCTGTTAACCTGATTTTGAGTTTCAAAAATTCACCTACGCTCCTGATTGGGGAGGGAGGGGGGGTAGAATGACCGGTACCGTCTTAACGTAGGCACACTAGGGTAATGCTCGGGGGTCCAGGGCACTCAGGGGGCTCTTGAGACTTACTTTTTTAAAAATTACATTATAAAAAAAGCTAAGAATAAAAACATTGCCTTACATATTATATACATAATATATTATATTTTATAAAGCGTACATTTTTGGTCTACAAATAGTGATTGATTATCAAACACCAATAATTTGAAATAGAAAGAAAACTTAAAAAGTCAACCGAAAACTATTTTTCTTCGTTCCAATGAAAATTTTAGGTACTCGTAAAAATTTTAGGGGCATTGTAAGATGTTTTGATAACTGTTTAGTTTGACAAAATAATTCATGCCTTTAGAATTTCTTATTTATTTATTATACCTTTATGTTTATTTAATTTATTTTAATTAACTTCCGTGGTTTTGAAAATTATTTTATTATATGAGGATGACAACTCGTAGGCATATTAATTTTTCTTTCAAATTATGCATAGTTTAAAAGTGCTTTGAGGTTTTGGGTAAGCAAAATTAGTGAACATTATTGCATCATATCTTAAAAATGATTTATTTTATGCATGCGAAGTTTTTTATTTTGTTTTTAACACTAAACATACCACCACTTAAAAAAATTTAATTCATTGCTCAGAGCATTTTTTACATTTGCAAGGTGTTTTCATTTTTACATTTTCCGCAAACATATTTTTCACATTTAGAACAAATTTTGATAGTTTTATTGCCATTACAATATCTTATTTGGCATGTCTTACGTTGATAAGAATTCTGCTGCTTTCCAGCACATTTAGTTTTTGTCACTTTTTCTGACGCAAAAATGCCAATCTTAAATTTTAGGTACTTTCTTGAAATTTGAATTCACAATTATACTGATTGAGCTAATTACGCAACAGTTTCTGCAAAAATGTGCAACTCATCGAATGTAATACGTTGAACACGCATTACATTGTCATTTATGATCCAATAATCTTATAAAGCAATACATTGTTCTCCCGGTCAAATGAGCGGTTGTGGTAGAATTAGGTATACGACTAGTATTATTCGAAACAAACAATATTCAATAAGATAATAATAATAGAATATTAACTGTATAGAATTGTTAGAAAAAGTCATGAAGTCAAATGTGCAAAAGCAATTCGATGATATGCCCCTTTTCGATACAAAAGTTATGGTACTTTTAGTGTTAAGCATTATGAAATGTTATAGGTCTAAAATATTTTTGTGCCGGGAGGCCCTGATAATGACTTCGAATATTTAATAAAATTATAGACAGATTCATCAGATCGATTTTTCGTGTTATTCCGTCCGTTCCCACTTAGGATAGGGAGCTGCGGGATGTGAAAGATCGGTCATTTCGAAAGTTTTGTCTGACATTAGGCAAATTTAGAATACAGTCAAAATGACCGAATGTGTTGCAAATGAAATTATAAATCCTCGGTGATTTAAACAATAAATAAATAAAATAAAATGCATGTGAAGTCCAAAAATTATGTGAGAATTTCTAAAATTTATTTTCATCAAAAGCAAATAAATTTAATAAAAACTGTTTCTATCGTTGCTGATAAATGCGACTGTTCTTTCAGAAAATTTGAAATAAAAAAAGTGTTATTCAAATTTAGATTTTAAAAAGAAAAAGAAAAAAAAGAAAAAAAAACTAACCAATTTAATGTTCATTTCATATGAAAAAATACGTTATAATTCGGCGAAATTGGAATTTCTTCCTAGAAATCTGATAAAAATAGAAGTATATTTTTGGCGATTATGTAATCATTCGGAAAAATTAATGCTGTTCATTGACAAAAATATAAACGCAATACATAATTAATTAAAATTATAAGAACTCATTACAAATATAGTATGATGCCGTAAAAAGAATTTCAATCGGTAAATTAATTAAAATACAAATGTATTTTCCTTATCTGAATTAAAAACATGTATGTTTCACTAAAATTGGAATTTCAATCTCCAAAACATTTTAACTTTTCTAAAACAAAAAAAAAAATCGTTTGAAGGAAACGGAGAGAGAGAAAAAAAAACTTTTTTTTCCGCTTCATTCGATGTCTTTTCTTCGTGAAACAATGAACTCGCCAGAAAGGGGAAGAAGAAAAAAAAAAAGAAATCAATAATAAATCAAATCAAAATGTTTCAAAAATTGAAAGAAAATAAAAAAGGCGAGGAAACAGATCTCCCAACCAGGAAACTCAACGGGGTGGAGTCACGTGATGCCCAACCATACCTGAAGACCTATATAAATGAGATCTATACCTTTATCATTCTTCATTAGCTCGTCTTTTGATCTCTTGCAAACATGAAATCACTCTCAGCGGTGAGTTTTAACTTTTATCTCTCATTTCTCCAATAATCAGATTTTCACCATCGATATTTATTAGAGGGGCCATGAAATATTATAAATCGAATGCTCACTCTCCGGTAAAATTCTATTTAAAATTGAGCGATTTTAAACTAACTTACAATGTAACTCTATAAGCAAAACAGTTTTTTTAAAACTAAAATTCTTAGTTTCTTCAATTTAAATTTTTTCATTATAATTCGTGCCTCATAAAATGTTTGTAATGTGTTTAAATATAAAAAATTTAATAATAGATTAAAGACAGATAAATAATAATAGACAGAATAAATAAATAAAAAAAATTTAATTATTATTTAAAAGTTTTTTTAATAAGAATCATTCTTTATTGAAATTGATACTTAAAAACTTAATTTTTGTTTTTAATTTTTAAGACAAAGTATAAAGTGATTTATCATCTTTGCTTTAAAAAATTAAATTAAATTTTTAAAAATACTTGTGTTAAATGGAAATAACGATATTTATGAGTTAAAATTGCACTGAGAAATAGTGCTCTTGGATGACGGGTTTGACTAATGGATTTGAATTGTGTGTTCCTGAATTTTCCACATTGATTATGAATTTCCTGTCAGGTTCACTCTAAATGACATTTTCATTTTTTTGACTTCAAAGTAACCTAACAGGTAAAGACTTTTTAAAAAATTTAGTTCCTACTTTTGGTACAAGAAAGAAAGAAAAATAATCTCAATAATTCTTCTTCAACTTCAATCAAATACTTAGAGAGAAAATGAGTATAATAGTTCATTTTTGTATCCAGCTAATTTTTAACAACGATTCTAAAAATTTTTTAAATTCACAATAATTATACTTTGATTATTTCGATTCCATTTTTGTATCTAGCTATCATTTTTTAGAACGATTCTAAAAAGTATTGAAATTCACAATAATTATACTTTGTTTAGATTCCATTCATAATCCTATCTATATTTAGAGATGATTCTGAAAATTATTTATAAATTCACTATAGCGTAGGTAATTATGTCAGTTAACATAGTAATTGAATGCATTTAATGTTTTGGAGACTTATATAATAATATTCTTCAAAATTGTTTTTAGCGTTTTTCATCATGACCCTCATGTAGGTTCGTGGCAAACGTTATTATTGTTAAGAGACTACCAGAGAGCTACTCTACTGAAAAATACTACTTAACTGAAATAAAATTATTCTTACTCATTTTGACAAAAAAATAACACATTATTTTAACGCAAGAATTTTGTTCTATAATATCACCATAGCAGCCGATGATTTGCAGTATCAAACTCTAACTTTCAGCTTACATGTACTAAAATAACAAATAAATTAAAATCTAGCTTACAACTTAAACAAACTCAAATAACAAATAAATAAAATCAAGTACTTTTGACAATTATATTTTACAAATTCAAATACTTTTCTTCCGCAAAAATAAGTTTATTTCAATCCGTTTTAATAATAATGATAATCAAGTAAAGAAAAGATATCACATTAGAATTCTTTTGTAGCAAAGAAAGTCCATACGAATCAGTTGTGATGGATTCGATAATTATTAAATGAAAGTTTCCGTTATTTCTTATTAAACGTGTTAAAAATGAGAAGGGATCATCGGAAATGTAACATAAAACATTTTTTTTTTTTTACTTTTCAAAAATCATGTTCAATACTCAAAAAATATAAAAAAATATAATTAATTTTTGCGCTTATCTAAACACCGCAATTTGATCCGTTAAAGAAAAACAACAATTGGAATATTTATGTAAGGCAACGAACAGATTTGATAGAACAAATTTTTTTTTAAATGGTTTGATTATGAAGAAGATTTTTAGTGGTTAAGACTTTTTTATGTGTTTAATTACTATCATTAATAAAACAAAAAATATTTTATTCAACTGTAAAACTTAACGCTTTAGGTCAAAAATCAAATATTTGTTTCGGAATTATTTAGTTCACTGAAATTTTATTCTTTATCATGTCTTGTTATCCTATCAAGTGAAAAGTAGGGAAAATTTTGATTAAATTTTTTTTTACAAAGTTTACCTTTTAAAAATCTAAACTCACCAAATATTACAGTTATAAAACATTACATTTAAGTTACAACATTGTGCAAATATAGAGTACGTTAATAGTTGTGATAATTTTCGTCTTAAAAACATGCGCTCGATTCGTTTCAAAAATGACATTTTCTGATACAACCCTTTTATTTCATTATTTAATTTTCAAATGACACAAATTTTGAAAATTAACCATTCATCAAAATATCATTGTGGCAACAGCCTAGTCACGGGAGTTAAAGACCTAACTTACTAATATTAAGCTAATAAAATCTAAAAAAAAGATTCATTATTTTGCCAGAAAATCTTTATTTTCGTAAGCGATCATTTTTATATCACCTTCAGGCTGTGATTTTAGTTCCTTCAATTTTCAAGAAAATAAATATAAATGTAATTGTGCCTCCATTTTATCGTCTCAATTCTTCTTAAAAACTACGATATCGATTTTCAAAATATTTATTTAGTCATTATGAAAATTTTTTATTTTTCCTAAAACACATTTTTTTTTAAAAAATTTCGTCGGGTCATAAAGGGTTGTTTCATTGAAAAAGTAGTGCCAAAAATAACTTTTAACTACCGCAACAATTTATTTCATTTTAAGATTAATTTCCTTGTAAAATAACTATTTTTATACATAAGTATTTTTAATTGAGCTTTCACGCGGAATTGTTAAAGAAAAAGGTGGAGTTGAATTCAGTTGTCTAGCTTAGTATTCCTGATATTTCACTTAAGTTAGAGAGCTTCAAAATTGTTCGAAACATAGGGATTGAGAAAGATAATCGAATAGTTTGCGACGCTTGTAAGAAGCTCATTTTTTTCCAACTCATTTTTTTCCTCTGTGCTAGCAACTTTTAGTTTGTACAGAGCGCAAAAATATTTAAGAATATTTAAGTTAATATATTTTTTTACAAAAAATATTTGTTAAAATATTTATTTCGCTATTGTATGATTTTAAATTTTTAAAAGTGTTTTGGTAATTTGAATTACGTACTTAAATTCTACGATTTTTTTTTTTTTTTTTAATTTTCATTTTTAATTAAAATAGAAAATTTTTACGCAGTTTTTAAAATAATTTTCGCTTCTATTTCTCAACTTTTAATGTTATAAAACAAAATGTTCTAGAAAAATTTTAGCACTAATAGGTCTAAAACAATGTAAATATGAATGGAATCTAATTTAAGGATTAAAATCTGTTAACCGCTTCCTTTACCAACAAAAAACGCAAAAACAAAAAATTATTTCATTAATAAATACAAGGAACTAAAACAAAACATAATACACAAAGTTTTAAGTTGAAATTTTAATTTTTTTATGTGTAAAAGACATATTTAATTTATCATTCGTTTACTATCCCAAATTATCACGGGCAAATGAGAAAAAGTTAAATATTAGTTTTTGTATATGTTCACATCTTCATCATCTGAAAAATCATCTGCTGTACTTTCATGTAAATTCTTTTAAATGTAAATTCAACAACCATCGTATATACAATTGTACAAAACACGTCTGCAGTCCCGCAAACAGCAAAACTCTCAAACAATAATTGGCAAACTTCCAATCACAGGAGATTGGTATTATTTTCTGTTTTGCAGTCGGCAGAATAAAAAAGAGATAAAACAAAATGTATTGACGAATTCTGCAATCTATAAAAAATATTTACAATATATAATAAATATTTGCAATATATGAATTAACTCTGTACAATCGGATAATATTGCCATCAGTTTTTATCCAAATAGTTAAAAACTCTAGTCAATCACCACATTTAATTTTTAGTAAAATTTTAGGTTTAATTTGCAAACGATAAACTTAGTATTTAAAAATTCACAAACAATTATACGTTATAAACGTTAGTTAACTTTTCTTGCCTTTTAAATAAGAGTACTTTCGTTCATTGAAGGAAAAAAAAAAGACTATTTTACTCGATTGACTTTTATTTCTTTTTTATTCGACAGTTTCTCCTATTGGTGACCGTTGCCACCCTCTGTCATGCTAATATGGGGGCAGAAAAAGTGAGTGAAGATGATAATTTCATCGTCTACCGCATTCCTGTAAAAGATCTGGAATCTCAGGCCAGCGGATACTATCAAGGCATTTCTCCAAGTACCCTCGGAAGGTCCTCCAGCAAAAGTTCAAGTTCTAGCAAAAGCACATCTTCATCGACTGGGTCCGGCAAGGGTAAAGGTTATGGGGAAGGATCTTCATCGGCAGGACATGGCCATGGTCACGGTGGATCGAGTCACGGAGAAGGTTATGGAGGCAGTAGTGAGGGCGGTTACAGCGGAGGTCATGGCTACGGCCAAGGTGGCTCCGGAGGTGGATACGGTCATGGTGGATCCGGCGGTGGATATGGACACGGTGGCTCTGGAGGTGGATATGGTCATGGTGGAACTGGTGGTGGATATGGACACGGTGGCTCAAGCGGTGGTTATGGCCATGGTGAATCTGGTGCTGGTCACGGCTATGGTGGTTACGGTACTGGAAGTAGCGGCCACGGAGCTGGCTATGGAGGACAAGGTGAGAACCCCTTTACTTTTAAAAACAAATATTCTTTCGACTATTTGTAAATAAATACATTTTTCGTACCACTACACATTAATCTTCCAAGCATAAGTAAAACGGGTGAATCGTGAACTCTTTAAGCTAAATCATCTAATTTCGAAATTATAATTCGAATATATATAAGTATATAAATTCGAAATTATGATTTTGAAAGCCTTTTTAGAAGTTTTAATCTTTAGGATTTATTTTCGTAGTACGGTAGAGACATGTGAGAACACAGTTATTAATATTATTCATTATAAATGACGAAAATCAGTGTTGTGAGGTGTCTCTAAATTATATCAACAAGCGTAACACCTTTTGACCGTGATAGTTAAGAGGCAGTTCTTAAAAATTAATTTGCAAATATAGTTTTTCTTAAGGAATCTAAACATGTTAGATTATAAATGACATAACACAAAAAAAAGGTACAAAATTTTTTGAAAGTAAAAAGGTAATTGAGAGAAGGAATGGTTTGCTTGAAGGATCTCTCAATAAGAGGGAACTATCCTCACAAAAACTAATAAACAGCAAAATAAGGCTGTTTTTTTCTCTCTCAGAAAGCAACACTACCGGCTGTATATGATGAGTCAATATAATTTGACTCTTCATTTTCAGACGAGGTGTTACCGAAAGGTATGATTCTTGTCTATAAAACACCTCCCCAAAGATTGATTGACAGAAATAAAAATGGCTGTTTTTCTGTGTCAGGATATCCTCAGAAAGCCAGCTACACACCGGCTGGATATGATGAACCATCCGACGAAGAGTCAGACTACCCGAAAGTCGTAACGACCACCAAAACTTACACTACGAACAGTGCCCATGACTCAGGACGACCCAGCAGCCAATACAGGCAAATTCCGGACAGTCTAGGAAACATTCGATTCAGGTTGGGAGATTATTTGAAGAACACACCCGGGCATGAGGGCAGCGCCACCAAATATAGACAGAAACTAATCGAAGGTACACTTTTTTTTTTTCTTTCGATACATCATCATTCGGCCACATTTTTTTAAAATCACCACTTCCTCGATTCTCGGTAAAAGAATAACATTTCAATCAATTGATTCCTTGCAAAACTTTCCATGCTTATTCTATATAGAAAATCGACAAAAATAGAAGCTTTTTAAAAATATATATATAATTTCATCACTGTTATAATTCTTAAAGCACAGGAAGTGCTATCATTACACATTTATACATAAGTTTTATAGCCTTTATTTTATTTGAGACCACATATTTAATGCTAGGCACTCTGAAGAATGAAAAAAATAGACTTCTTTTTTTAAAAAAAACCCCATCAAAATCAATCAAATGTGGGATATCTAAATATCGTCATAAAATCTTGAAAACTAAAGGAAACTCACTCGCAAAATCTCAATTTTCGATTTTTTGGTACTTGCAACGCATTACTAAGCTGCTAAGAACATCTGGTGTATAAATATTAAATATAATTTCAGAGCAGCAATGAAAATGAAAGGAAAATGCACCAATGATTCGATTGTGTTAATTGGATGGTTTTTATTTCCATTTCATTTAACATGTTTCAGAGTAACCATCTGAGATCGGTTGTTTCCAAAACAAATTTTAACTTTTCACGTAGGTGGGGCTCCAACTGAAAATAAACTGCAGAAAAAAGAATATTTTTAAAAATGCAGTTTGAAGATTGCAGTGATTTGGCCAAAATCTACTACAGAAATTTTGACGTCGAAGAACTACAAAATTTCTACAGTTTGCAAATTATAGTCATTTTGTAGTAGAATCAATTTCCAAATTGCTGCTGTAATTTTTTTTATTGCGTACGCAATAAAAAAAAGTTACGACGCTGTCACGGGACGCGCAAATCTTCATTGCGAAAAAAAGAAAAAAAAAATAGAGCATTATCAGAAATTAAACTAAACTTAAAAAAAAAAATCTTCCAAAATGAGAAATCTCAAATAATTCTAAGTTTAACTGATATAGAAATTCCTCTTTTAATTCTCTGTTGAAATATATTACTGAATCAATTAACTATCGAATTTTTCTAACTTATCATAAAATATTCATTTTTTATGAACACCTCATGAAAGTTGAGATTTATTAAATTTGAAATAGGGGTCCGCTTTTTGTCAAAAAAAAAACACTCGAAAGTTCTGGGTCTGAAGTGAAATTATTGTTTCTAAAAAGGAGGGCGTGTTTCAGAAGCTTAACAATCGAGAACAGGTTACTACTAAACATATTAAACCCCGTAATATGTACCGAGTGACTATTTTTAGAGATTTCAGGTGTCTTTCATTCCGAAAATGAGTCTTGTCACGCTACTACCAAACTGCGTACCATTAGTTTGTCTACTGTTAGAACTCATCCCTCCACAAAGTCTGAGGCCGCCTGCCTCGACCCCGAACCCTTCCTTAAAATAGTTATACCTCGTTACCACTTGTCCAGACGAATGGCTATAGAAGTTCTTACTGTAGGCAAACTATCAGTGCCGAATTAAGCGTACGCGGGGCCCTAGAGGCCATTCAAATTTTTTGGGCCCTTAGATTAAATTATTTTTCGCACATATTTTTTATTTATTCAAATATAAAAGTGTTTATAGTGTATCTTTTCATTTAAGAAAGCATATTTAAAATTAAAATAAATAATAATAAATTAAAATTTACTTTATTTTGTTAAATTAGAACTAAAAAATAATCATAACATTTATATTTGAAATTGATATTTTAAAAAAAAAAAAATCATTGTTTTTCTTTTAAATTTATTTTCAAAAAATGCATTTTAAGGGGGCCCATGGCCTTGTCTGGCCTAATAGATAATGGGGCACTGCAAACTATACTAATTAAGTTTGTTTATGACCGTCAGTTCCTTTCTTATCAATAGCAACACTGAGGAGAAGAACATAAAAATTTATCGTAATATTTTTTCAAGTTTATACACAATGAAATTTGTTTATTTTTTCCCTTTCCACAGAATTCGGGGCAGCAGCCTCCTCCCCAGGCTACAGATCCGGTCAAGGTTTCAACATCAACGATTTGACTCGAAGCTTGAATCAAGGACTGAGACCCTCTTACAGAAACAACCAATACCAACCTCAAGCGTCCATTCTTTTTCCATACGCACTCCGACAGTTATAAGAAGAGAGGCTAATTTATCGCTTCAACTAGCCAAAGGATCGGATATTCAGGAGTCCGGATCAAGTGCTTTAATAGAGCGTGAGATGTTCCACCCTCCATTTTAATGTCAACACTTTAATTAACCTTCTTCCGATGGAATATAGTTTTTCAACAATACGCATCTTGGACATAGTTGATTGAAAACTATGTCAGGTGTGGAGGTGGGTGGTGATGCGCGCATGAGTAAGGACAATTACTAGGTCTACCACAGCTGAGTGTGTGCAATACAGATGCGATTTAAGGAGTTTTATGACATATTTTTTAATCCTAAAAGCCTTACTTTTAAATGCAATAGATATTTCCCGATATTGCTCATTTTAATTATAAATTTATGTTTAGTTAGAAGGGGAAGGGATGTAACCTCCAAGAAAGAAAAGGAATGCGTGGAAGAAGAAAGAGTTATTTATTTATAGATTTGTATAAAGTCCAATAATTGTGTTAGCATTTTTTATACTCATTCATTCAACACTGTTTGTCTTTTGTCTAAAATGTTTGTTTCTCGATTTAATAAACTCATCTTCAGAGATATCTTCTCGATTCTTCTTTTCATGACGCAACAGTCGTAACAAAAATAACAGTTGTAACCAATTTACTCATTTATTTCTTTTAATCTTCGAAATTTGAGAAATTCAAAATGAATGCGCTATTTTAGTTAAGGGTTTTTTGAAATTTATTGTTTTTAATATTCATTGTTTTGCTTTTTTCCGATAAATTTAAATTATTTCTCTTCACACTCAACTTGCAACCAATTCAGAGTTATTGAATGGATAAAGCAATTATTCCAACTTACATGAGGCCGGGGGCCACAATTAACAACATAAATCAAATGGCGGGCCGCAACTTTATAAAAATTTTATGTAGGAATCTTTTATGCTTGAAGGAACATTAAATATTACTGTCAGATTTTTACCAAGTTGTGCAAAACAAAAGTATTGAATCACAAATTAAAATAAGAAGTGGTTTTTATGAAATACTTAGTATTAAAACTTACATAGTACCACACAAAATGTTCAATGAGAAAATTGAGGTTTGTCTGCTGCAACCACCAGAGAATAGATATTTACATTTAAAATTTACAAATGTGTGCGTAAATATTTTCGTCCAAAATGAGTGCTTTCAAAAAGTTAAATCGGAGAATTTCTTCGAGAAAATTTCTGATACACACACGCTGAATTATATTCACAAAATAGAAAAAAATGAAATAAAAAAGAGCAACATACACGATTATTTTTGTATTTGAATAAATATTTTCTTAGATGCAAAATCCGAGAAATAAATTTTTTTGCGCCATTGGTTTGTTAAATTTAACAGAAAGGAAGAATTTAGGTCTTTATTAAAGAGAAAAGTATTTTAAACCCATATAGAGTTTTTACGAAAATTGTCCGCAAAAAAATGACAACTAATATATTTTAGTTCGCGGGCCACAAAAAAAGGCTTCGCGGGCCGGATGCGGCCCCCAGGCTTCCAGTTGGAAACCCCTGTTATAAATGATGTGTGTGTGTGTGAAGTAAGTAAAAAAGGGGAAAAACTCCCTTCGTTTACTTCAATGCATAAAAGTGGCAGCAAGATTTGATTAATTTTTCAACTTTACCCCAAACACCTACTAATGAATAAGAAGACATATACATATATATGTACATATATATATACATATAGGGGAGAGTCGGGTAGCCCCGCCCAGCGGGTACCACCGCCCACAGTCAATTTCATATGTATAGAATATTTTTTCAAGTCAATGGGCGATCGGACATTAATTGTTGTATTAAAAAAAGATTATTTTCAAAGTTTCAAGTATTTATGCAGCTGTTAACATGGTAAACAATAGTTTTGAAAATATGTTGAATACAGTAGTCCTGAAATTAAGAAAAATTGGCTGAATGTTTCGATTAAACTTCATTTTAATAATAAAAAAATCATTTTTTCTATGTATACAGCATTAAAGTATGTAGTCTTAAGTTTAATTTGCACAAAGAAAGAAGTTTGCATGTAAAAAATTGTTCGAGTAATTACAAATTTACAAAAAAATTGAATTTCGGGTAGCCCCGCTCACATGAATGTCGGGTATCAACGCCCAATTTTATTTCGTCGATAAATGTACGGTTGCAAAGATTATTATTTTATTGCTTCAAATTTGAATGTTATATGCATTTTTAACAACAAATATGTGTTTTAATATTATATGAAACATAAATTTATATATTTAAAAATGAAAAATTAAATATTTTTAAAATGTAATTGATATATCCAAATTAAATTTAATATCAAGAAATCATAAATATTATGATAAGCTATTTTCTCACTTATTTATTTTCACTTATTTGTGAACGAATCAATCTACAGAAGCATTTGAATGCAATCAAAATACAAAGTGAATTTGTAATTTTATAAGAAGTATTTTATATTAAGTTTATAAGAAGAGATCAACCAAATAAGTTAATATTGAAAAACAACTATTGTTATTAATTATTGTTACTTAAATTATTTTCGTCAAATATTTAATATAAATATATATTAATATTATAATGTATTAATATACATTAATAATGATAAAAAGTATGACATTTGTTGTTATTAAATGATAGAATTCACTAAAAGTATATAAATATGCAATAAATAAAATAACTTTGTGATAAAAATGATAAATGAGGTTTATCTATTGTCAATACATTGGTCATTTTCATTTACACCTGAAAAAATAGCCAAAAAACACAATTTTTGAAACTGGGCGGGGCTACCCGACACATTTTGAAAAGAGCTGAAAAACATGTTTTTTTAAATTTTTATTTTTTTAAGTTTAACTATTCTTTTTTTGGTTTATTCTTTTTGCATTATTTAATTAGATGCTAAAACGATAGAAACATACAAAAATGTTGATTATTACTCAGTATTATACAGACATATAAGCAATACTCCTTAAGTGAGCGGGGCTACCCGACTCTCCCCTACATATACGACAGATTATTTTGTCGACAGGGTCATTTCATCAACAAGGTCGTTACGTCATCTGCAGTTTACTCGAAATTTAGTATATTTTACATTTTCTAAACTTAGCCTAAATTAAATTTGTATTCTGCAATTGTAAGCAAAGATTTTTTTTTAATTTGAAATTATTTACTCCTTTTGTTGTACCACTTTACGCTGCAAAAACTTTGTTCAATTAGTGTTTTAGTGATATTTTATTGGAATTTCTTTCCAAGACTGTTTATGGATTGAAGATTATACAATATAGATTAGCACCGCAAAGCAATTAATATAATGACTGTAAATAATTCTTGATATAGCAAGTAAACGAAAGAAGAAAAGTAGGAGAGAAAAACAGAATGAATTTTTCCTTTCAATGAATCCGATATTATTTGGTATTTTTCAAACTAAAAATTCCCTTTTAATGTCGGTTTTTTTAAAGAAATAAATTAATATTTAGTTGAGGAGAGTCGATTGATGTACACCAACATTTGCTTTCTGATTGCAATTGAACGTGATCATGATTCTTTGACAGTTCTCAATAACCAAATTGTGGGTCTGACGTTAACAGTCAAACGATATTTAGAATTAAATCAAAAAAGATAGCGTGAAAATTAAGTTAGACTAAAGTGACCAAATTGGTGACTATTTTTTTGAGGGGAAGAGTTCTACTTTGTGATAAATAATTTACAAAACTTTTTTTAATGACACTTTAGCAAAACCATATTATTGAGGATATCTCCCACACCCATGAGAAAAATCTTAGACCTTAAATAATTGTGTACACATAAATAAAGTGATTTGTCTGGTATCGTCTGAATAAATTTAAAAATTATACTTTCGAATCATTAACCTTCGATTTTTCCACAAGATATTTCAAAATGGAATGTGGTTTTATGTTTGCCATTTCTTTTTGGACGTATATATATATATATATATACTTAAATTAAGAGGAAAATATTCATGAGATTCGTTGTTTACATGCTATTAGTGTTAACTTTTTTTAATCGATGTCTATTTCTGTATACATTTGCAATAATGTACATTAGTTATATACTTTCTAATTTCTTGAAATTTAACTATAATACTAAATGAGGTACTTTTTTTTATAACCGTCGTTGAACAGCCGACCAAATTTTTCGGGTTTACGACTACTCATGAGCAACCCCGTAACCTTGTCAATTTGAACCCAATCCAGAAGACAAGAGAACTCCTACATCAAGTACAGAGAGAAATTTGTCGTCGTGGAGGTATTTTTCTTTAAAAAGGAATTTCATAGTTCGATTTTGAACTAAAATCAAACTATGATTTAGAAAGAATTGAATGCTTATTAGTCGAGTAAGAACACGAATCAAATATTGAATATTTTTCATGGCTCACTTATATATATAAAAAAAAAATACAGTTTTGAAGTAAATGGTATAGCCTGTGAAATTGTCAATAAAAACAGAATTATTGGAACTTGGAATATTGGATTAAGATGTAGATTTTAAAGATGAATGATAGTTTCAGATTGTTGAGGTGCTTTTGTGAAAGCCAATCTTTTGCATAATTTGAGTAAAATTATTTGTAGTATAAAGAAAGCATAAAACGTTTAAGAATCATTTTATCTGAAATATAAAGTACACGGTTCATTTGATGAAACACAACTTAGCTCCAATACGCATTGCCTAACGAAAAGCCCAGATTCTAAATCAAGTTATATGTCTTTTTTTACGATTTTGAAAACATGCTAGTCAAAGAAGTTTCATATTGATAAAAAAAATTGCATTTAATGAAACATATAAAAAATAAGAAGCATTATTCACATAAAAAAAAAAAACAATTATAAGATCGCGATTTCATGAATGTTTTTATTTTTTTCTTATTTACAGCGTATTTACAATTTAAATGAACAAAAAGATCACAAGGAAATCGAAATAATTCTAGAAATAATATAATATATAAAACAACATACCCAGTTTCTAATCCATATGCATTAACGATCCGTCGCTGATATGTTAACGTTTACATGCTAATGTCTCGTCCATACCAATCTTGTTTCTTTTTTCTTTTCTTCCAATGAAACAACCTGTGAATGAAATGATTTACTGAGTCACAGTCAACAAAGTAACCGAATCGACAAAATTAGCCAGTTGACGAAATTATACTTTGACAAAACGACCGTGTTGAACGAAGTGACTCATTACGCTTCGTATTGGTTTATTGGAATAAAATATATTTGCATGCTTGTGTGATCAATTTAGGCTTTTAAACTTTTGTCAGATAGAAGGACAGATAGCACAATACAGTTGGTGCTGTTGTTGGAGTTCATTTAAGAAGCATTAGAGCTGCACAATGGGCTATTGGCGACGGTCTGGAAAACATCCCCAAGGATGATCCGAAGACATGCCATCACAATTTTGATCCTCTGCAGAGGGGCTGGCACCCCCGCTTCGGTAGCCCAACGACCTGCACGCGAAGTCGAGCACTTTACGGTAGCACAGTTTAACGAGGACCAATATCGCACACCCTCGGTCCCTACGCAGACTGATCCAAGTGGTCACCCACCCGCACACTGATAGCAGCCAGTGATGCTTGACTTCGGTGATCTGCTCGGAACCGTGTCCTAACGATCAGTCCACTGCGCGACCACTATTATTTGATCAATTTTTTTAAACCACTGCCTTTTGTTAAAACTTGAAGCCACTATCCATTTATTCTAACTCATTCTCTATTGTTTAAAACTTGAAGCCACAATCTTTACATCGGTACTTGAATCCACTATCATTTGATTAATTTTCATTATCCACTCTCTCTTTTGTTTAAACTATGTATTGGTACTCGAACCCACAATCACAAGATCATTTTTTATTTTTTAAACCTTTCTATTTCAAATCGACTATTTGAACAGAATTCAAACCCACTATTATTTGATCAATTTTTATAACGTACTGCCTTTTGTTAAAAGTTGAAGCCACAATCTTTACATCGGTACTTGAATCCACTATCATTTGATTAATTTTCATTATCCACTCTCACTTTTGTTTAAAACTTGAGCCCACTATCTATGCATTGGTTCTCGAACCCACAATCACATGATCATCTTTTATATTTTAAATCCTTCTATTTCAATTCGCCTATTTGAACAGAATTCGAACCCACTATTATTTGATCAATTTTTATAACCCACCTCCTTTTGTTAAAACTTGAAGCCACTATCGTCCCGTAGTGGACTGATCGTTAAGACACGGTTCCCAGCAGATCACCGAAGTCAAGCATCACTGGCTGCGGTCAGTGTGCGGGTGGGTGACCACTTGGATCAGTTTGCGTAGGTACCGAGGGAGTGCGGTATTTGTCCTCGTTAAACTGAGCTACCGTAAAGTGCTCGACTTCGCGCGCAGATCGTCGGACTACCGAAGCGGGGGTGCCATCCCCTCCGCAGAGGATCAAAATTGTGATGGCATGTCTTCGAATCATCCTCCGGGATGTTTCCCAGACCGTCGCCAATAGCCCATTGTGCAGCTCTAGTTCGACGTAAATTAACAACAACAACAAGCCAGCATCCATTTATTTCCATTTTTTCTAACTCATTCTCTAATGTTTAAAACTTGAACCCACAATCTTTACATCGGTACTTGAATCCACTATCATTTGATTAATTTTCATTATCCACTCTCACTTTTGTTTAAAACTTGAGCCCACTATCTATGCATTGGTTCTCGAACCCGCAGTCACATGATCATCTTTTATATTTTAAACCCCTCTTTTTCAATTCGCCTATTTGAACAGAATTCGAACCCACTATTATTTGATCAATTTTTATAACCCACTGCCTTTTGTTAAAACTTGAAGCCACTATCAATTTATTTCCAGTTTTTCTAACTCATTCTCTATTGTTTAAAACTTGAACCCACAATCTTTACATCGGCACTTGAATTCACTACCATTTGATTAATTTTCATTATCCACTCTCTCTTGTGTTTAAAACTTGAGTCCACTATCTATCCTTTGGTTCTCGAACCCACAATCACATGATCATTTTTTATATTTTAAACCCTTCTATTTCAATTTAGCCTATTTGAACAGAATTCGAACCCACTATTACTTGATCAATTTTTATAACCCACTGCCTTTAGTTAAAACTTGAAGCCACTATCCATTTATTTCCATTTTTTCTAACTCATTCTCTAGTGTTTAAAACTTGAACCCACAATCTTTACATCGGTACTTGAATCCACTATCATTTGATTAATTTTCATTATCCACTCTCTCTTTTACTTAAAACTTGAGTCCACTATCTACGCGTTGGTTCTCGAACCCACAATCACATGATCATCTTTTATATTTTAAACCCTTCTTTTTCAATTCGCCTATTTGAACAAAATTCAAACCCACTATTATTTGATCAATTTTTATAACGTACTGCCTTTTGTTAAAAGTTGAAGCCACAATCTTTACATCGGTACTTGAATCCACTATCATTTGATTAATGTTCATTATCCACTCTCACTTTTGTTTAAAACTTGAGCCCACTATCTATGCATTGGTACTCGAACCCACAATCACATGATCATTTTTTTATATTTTAAACCTTTCTATTTCAATTCGATTATTTGAACAAAATTCGAACACACTATTATTTGAATACTTTTCTGAGCAGCGCCCTCCTCCCTATTTTTTTTTCAATATTCGTTCCCACTATCTTCTTATGGATACTCTAACCGGATATCATTTGAAGAGTTTTCAAGCCCACTCTCTTTTGAACAATTCTCCAACCCACTATCTTCTTATGGGTACTTGATCCTGCTATCATGTAATCAGTACTCGAAGCCACTTATTATTGCCGGTGCTCGATCTAGCTATCATTTGTTCATTACTGGATTCTATTATTAGTTGAATTCACAATTGTTATTTATATTTATACATAAGGCGTACGTACGTGTTTACATTCTTACGAGCATATGTACATAAAACGTACGTATATATCCCTATACATACATACAATATACGTTTGTATCTATGTTGTACGCATATACAATTTAGGTGTATATTTATGAACTGACATTCATTATACGCAAACACAAAAATTTCCTTTTATTTTTCAAGGAATGTTTGACGATGTTACAATTTATGTGAAAATTGTTTCGCTAATTCATTTATTATACAACATATGTTTCATTATCATTGGCAAATTATTATTATACCCATAATATCATTTTTTTTTTATGTATTCATAAAGCACTTAATTTGATTATGGAGTATCTCTTTTGTACAAATTCCATTGTCATTTACTAATTGTTATTATAACTTTAATATTTATTTGTTACATTTGAACAAAATATGTTAATAAACAAATAACAGGACCGTTTACCAATAGTGTAAAAGGAAGAATAAACTAATAATAAATAAAAAGAGGAAATTCTTCTCCTCCCCCCCCCAACTCCTGTAGTGGTGGAGGGGACAGGAGGGTGGAAGAACTACCCCTAAATATTGATTTTTTCCTTTATACACAGGAATTACACCAAACCTTGGGGGACTGGTTTACATTATGAATACGAAAGCTAGCCTTCCTCCCCTCTGCATAATTTGTCCAAAGTACGAACTCCCCAAATCATTTGTCTGGACGGTGACTATGGGGAAGAGGTAACACTACTTCAAGTAGGGGTGTGGGGTTATTATGTTAGGCTAGGGTCAGCAAGAGAAAGGAAAATCTTTTTCTTGGATCTATTGTGTTAACTCTAGAGTGAGGAGAAGCTACCCTCTCTGAAATGAGCTATTCTTGTTTCCATAGCAGCAGACGGCCTCAGACTTTGTGGTGGGGGGAGTTCTTACCGTAGACAAACTACACTGGTTATCATAAATTAAGGAAAAATCACAAAAATAGCGATAACTCTTTCAAAAGTAAGCCAAACCGTGCAAAATTTGCATATGTTGTCCACTAAGAGTAGCTGAGTAAAATTGCAATATGCAAATTAGTGGCGCTGCACTCGGCTTACGTCATCTGCCTGGAGCATAAAAGTCCAAGTTTGAGAGAAAGCACACAAATTTTACTGTGATTGCGACATTGAAAATCTGAGATAGCCAATTCGTAATAATGACCTCTAGGCATCATTTGCCTGAAGAACTACGATGGAGAGCCATCGGGAGACTAGAGGCAGGGCAGAGTCAATCAGAAGTGGCCAGATGGCTAAATGTGAGTCCATCTGTGGTTCATAGACTTTGGAGGCAATTTCAAACCACAGATTCGGCATCTAGGAGGTTCAGTCAAGGACGGCCAACTGTTACGACCAGTGCCGATGACCGATATTTGACATTAAGTGCACGCAGGAATAGAACCGCTACTCCGACACATCTTAGATCCTCTCTTGCTGCAGCCACCGGAAGGTTGGTGTCAACGTCAACTGTGCGCAGAAGGCTCCACGAAGGTGGTCTGTATGCGAGACGACCAGCCATTTGCGTGCCGCTCACATCACGCCATAGGAGAGACCGTTTGCAGTGGGCCCGACAACATGTCCACTGGACGTCAGATCAATGGAGGCCTGTTCTCTTTACGGATGAGTCCAGGTTTAGTCTAGAAAGTGACAGTAGACGTTATTTGATATGGAGAGAACCTGGGACCCGTTATCATCCATCAAACATCCGTGAAAGAGATGCATACGGAAGAGGCAGTGTCTGTGTTTGGGGAGGCATATCCTTAGGAGGGCGCACATACCTCCATGTCTTTCCAAGGGGAACCGTGAATGCTCAGGTTTATCGAGACAACATCCTTGATGCTTATGTGCGCCCATATGCCGGGGCAATTGGTGATTGCTTCCTGTTACAGGACGATAATGCAAGACCACACAGAGCTCGCATTGTTGATGATTATCTTCAACAGGAAACAATTACTCGCATGGAGTGGCCAGCTCGATCCCCGGACTTGAATCCTATCGAGCACGTTTGGGATGCTCTAGGGAGGCGTGTATCTGCCATCAATCCGCCCCCTCAGACCCTTGCCACGCTTGCAACTGCTTTACAAGAGCAATGGCTCTCACTTCCTATTGAACTGATAGACCGCATAATTGAAAGCATCACACATCGCTGTTTGTGCTGTATTGCTTCTAGAGGCAATCATATTCCATATTAAAGGTACTTTTTCTATTGCAAACCGATACTTCCAATTTGTTTATTTTATACATGTGCTAATTTCTATACTACTATTAATGTCTGATAATTTCTTTTTATGTTGTTTAATACCTTACTATGTGTTGTATATTGTGGGTAAGTTTCATAAAATTCCATGTGTAATTTCTTGAGTTATCGCGATTTTTGTGAATTTTCCTTAATTTATGATAACCAGTGTATATAGGAGGTTGCTATATAGTGGTGGTCTTCTTCGGAGGTTTCACTACATTTGGAGATTATTAAAACTGTATCGATACTGAGCAGTTTTAATACCGATACTGGTTGCCCCTCGAAAGGGATACGTAGCGGAGACATAATTTAAACTACCACAAGTTGGCATTGAGCAGTAACAACGTGAATAGAGCTCTATTCTGATCGGATGAATGACAAAAAACATGTTTTGCTTTGTTTTATAACGTAAAACCATTGGAAAGGGCCACAAATATTAATAAATAATTAAAGCTATTTTAGCTTTATTATGTCGGCATAAGTATTTCAGTTTTGTTCAAAATTTCGTAGTGTTCATCAGTACTGATATATTTTTCTAATTTTTCCTCCCATATGAAGTATGAGTATTCAGCAATTTATTTTACAAATGTAATAGAGCAATTTTTATAAAATATTTACTTTTTAAAAACGTTTCAATTTTGTGAAAGCTATAGAGCATATCACATGTTTACCTCATAAATACTATCAGTAATTTTTAACTTTAAAAATTAATTTTTTAAAGAAAATTTAAAAATATAATAGTCCAGATTATTACAAATGGTTATATATATTATTACGTCTATTTATACCAGACGAATGGGAAAGTGCACAATTGCGCCTCATTGTAATGGTAATAAAAGTCCACCACAAAGGCAAATTTCTCCCAACACTTGATCACAATTTGTTGCATCTTTAATTATAACTCAGGATTCGAGAAGCTATAATTTATTCGAATTTTTAAAAAAAAAATACATTAAAACTTTTTTTTCTTTCTTCGAAATATCAAATTTCTCACACAGCATCGCTCTCTTAACACTATCTGTTGTTCATGTCAATGCATGGATAGGAACGGAACATGTTACTTTAGTAATGAATTAAAGAAAAGAAAGAAAAAAACTAAACATTTAATTTCACAAAATTTAATTTTATTTTCGAAACAATGTACTTAAATGAAAAGCTACTAAAATGCAATATTTAAGCATACAAGAAATAAATATTCAATGAATATAATGCACATTCCATCATAACAAAAATTTAAATAAACATTGCACCAGTAGAGTAACAAATTAAAAAGAGAACAGGAATTAAACTTTTGTTCTTGTGTTTACATAACATTCATAAATAATTATATCCTAACAGTATTAGTATTAGATTCGATAAATTAACAATATGTATAAATTATATGAGGAACAACACTCTTTCTGCAAAAGACAAACAGTTTTTTCACATTATATACCCGTAATGTTAATAAAGCACCATAAAATCTGCCCTCTAACCAGCAGATAAGCAAAAGCATATGATTATCATAAATTAATGAAAAATAACAAAAATAGCTCTTAAAAAAATCTGAATGAAATTTGCTTATAATGTCAAATAAGAGTTGCTAGAGAGACTCCGTTCTGAAGGCACTTTTTCTATTCGAACCTGACACATTCATTTCATACACATGCTGATTCGGTGAGCAGTCAAATCTTTCAACAAAAAAAAGCACCTTTTAAGTACTTTTCAGGCACTAAAAAAAATTTGAGCACTACATACATTAACAAATAATTTTCAAAAGACTATATATGATCATGAGTATCTCCCAGCTCAGTATATATCACATGGGGACTCACAAGTATTTCATGTAGACATGTAAAATGATTGGCGCTTTCGTAGGCTAAAGACTGACGGTACTCCGAAATGCATTGTGTTTTAATGAATTGTGAAAATCCTGAGCAGAACAATGTGAAAACTACTCTTTTGCATAATACGCGGTGAAAACAACAAGGTAAAGAAAAACTCATTTTCGAAAAGGGAAAATAAAGTACTTTTTTTAAAAACACCCAATAAAGAAAGCACCTTTAAGGGCTTTTAAAAAACAAGCATAAGCACCTTTAAGCACTTTTTAAAAACACACGAAGCGCTACGCACCGTAATTGTTGGATTAATTTATATGATATTTCATACATTATGTGCACAACTTTCATTAAATTCTAACATAACTTTTTGAGTTATGCTCATTTTTTCATTAATTTATGATAACTAATGTTACAATTAATCACAAGCACACATAACACATTTTACAAAATAGCTCTCATTGATTGAAGACTAAAGCTAAAAATAGTGTTTCACACTAAACGTGCTGATCAACAAAAAAAAAATATTTTTTTTTTAAATCACTTTTGTCTGATACTTATTTTAATTTAAGTCGATACTTTTAATTTAAGTTCAGTAATAAAGTGAATGTGTTTTATAATAAAGTGAAGTTTGATTTGCAAATCAGTTTCTCCTTAATTAGTTTCATTATTGACATCATTCAGTTAATCAAATACAGATATGAGATAGGAAGTTATCACAAACGTAAATATTCAGCTTATCAAATATAAATTTGAAGGGAATTATAAGAATTATAAGATTTTGGTTCAGAGACTTTGCTTGGATAAATAGTACAGAAGTATTTTTCAATAAAATTTAAGAAGTCGGTTTCAAATCTGATGCTAAGCCCAACTGAAGTTAACAAAAAAACTTTATTTAGTAAGTTTACAAAACTTAGAAACGATTGCAGTTTGTTCAAAAGTTATTTTCTGCAAGTATATTAATTTATTTTTTGTTACTTGCGATGTGACTTAATTTTAAGAATTTTTTATGATAATTATATTTGAACAAATATATAACAAATGTGTGTAAAGTGGTGGAACGTTAAAAAAAAATGTAGTTCACTGCTTAAAAGAAAAAAATAGATTTAATATCTGTATGACAGTCTAGTACACTTGATTTCACCAGCTGTAATCAAAATCAAACTAAAAATTCTTTAAGATTTCAAATTTTATTTTTCTAGTTTTACATTTTTATATTTCATGATAGAGCCCACTTACAGTTTTTTTCTCTCTTAAGACTGGTAAAAATTGATTTTAAAGTTTCTTAATACTTCTTCTAAAAGAATTTGATTATGACAATAAGATTAGAATATTAAACTTTTGTCAATAATAATTTTAGATGTATGTTTGCTTCTATCTATTTTTTAAAATTTTTATTTGAATTGTTAAAAATAGTTTGTTAATTTAAAAATCTTTCAGCAATGGCTAGATGAAATAAAATTAGCATATATTTTCTTTTTCTGAAAATATTTAAAAAAAACTTTTAAGTTAAATAAAAATGAATAATATTTATAATTTTCTTTTATGTCTGTTCAAGAGATAACAATTAAAATAAATAGTTACCAAAATTTGTCCTTAAAATGAAGCAAAGATTAAATTATTTAACCCTTTGCCGCGTTGGACTTGGACTGAGGATATCTTCATCGTAAGAAAAGTCAGGCACTTAATTGTTGATTTAGAGAACTTTTTGAGATCACTGCAATTGTCTAGGATTATGAATAATTTATTCATTAAAATAAAAAGAGATTCTACTGGATTTTCAAATATTTTACACACATGCTACTCAAATTATGAAGAAAATAAAGTTATTTTCATGGGGGAAATAAAAACTTATTTGCTGAAAACTTAAGGACTAAATTTACTGAATTCCTTAAAAATACTGAAAAATCTTGTATTTGTTTAAATCATTAAAATTAAAGAAATTTCTAAAACATTTTAAACAAATGCAAAATACACTACTAAACTTATAGTTCTTTACATACTTATATCAGTGTAACACACTAAGATAATAAACTTGAGGCTTAAAGTAATTATCATCGTCAGGGTTGCTTTTCATCTTTCAAATGCACGTCATTGGATCTGTAGAAAACAATTAAGCTCATCATTCATAACAGCTTCCCTGGAAGAAGAAAAAACAAATCACCAAAAATGAAAAATATGCAAAAGGTTTTACGTAACAAATTGTAAGAAAAATGGTTTTTGTAACAAATTTGAGTTTCTAAAAAATAGCCTTGTAAGAAACCACATTGCCTGCAAACAATTTACTTAAATATTACTAATTTATTTTAAAATAAATGTACGTTACGTAATGTACATTAATAAAATTATTATGTACATTAATAAAATTATTATATTAAAAAATTATTCTGTAAATGTATGTTAATAAAATTATTAGAATTTTATTAACGAGTTTACAAGAATTCCTACCAAAAGCAGTTTAATGAGAGACTGTGGTTAAAACAGTTATGAGCTCAACTCAAAAATCCTGAAAATTTCTTGAGTAAGATCATGAATGACGAATTTAAAAAAAAATATGTCTTTACAAATATAAATCATTAATATTTTCAAAACATGAAATTCTAAATAAATTACATGCAGCATAATTTAAATGAAAAATTATGCATAGGTTTACTTTTAACTCTAATCCCCAGTAATATTGTACCAGAAAGAATATTTACAAATGAAAGAGATGCCAAGTATAAATTATAGTTCTAATATTTCTAAATAAAATTTATAAGAATTTTAATACATAAATGTGATCGATGATTTCTTGGAACTTCTGGACCTTGGATTTCCAGAAACTTCTCGCATCGCGTTTAGCGAAAAATCTGGAAATTAGAATTTTTTCCTAAGCACAAATTAATTATTCAATTTCTCTGTTAAAATAATTATTCAAAGAGAGCATCTTCTCTCCTGAAGAAATTAATAGAGTTAATTTAGTTTGGTTCACATAAACCAGAATTTCATTATTTACACATAAGAAAAGTTTAGATTACATCTCTATTTTTTTCAGCAACAAGTAAACTGCAAAAATTACTTGGACTCTTAACAGATATTAAATAGGATCGTAAACATTTTTTAAATTACAAGAATGATAATTGCAGATGTTCATATTATTGTTTATATTTGTGAAGCAGCATCATGCTAGCTTGCTTATTTCTATTGAGATGTGTTGACGTTTCTTAGGAAACCACGTAATTCAGCACGTCTGTGTTTCTTCACCTTTACGTCCATTTGTAAGATAGTCATCATATTTAGTTTGAAATAACTGTTTGTTTGAATTGCAGCAAGGATGTCTTTATTCCTTCTTCAACACTCTGCTCAAATAATTCTGCATTAGCCCAACAGTATTCAAGCGTTTTCACACTTGTTTGTCGACCAACACTACCAGTTTTTCGTATAGTTTTAAGTGTTTATTTTGCTGTACACATGTTAGATCAAAATCACTTTTTACAATAGTCTGTCAAACTGTTGCAGACAGATTTGTGCTGCAGATTGGCAGTAAATACAAATACATGGTGCAGAGCATAAATACTTACTTAGTCTTCATCCACAGCAAAAACTTCTGAGCTTTCATACAGTTTGGATGATTCTCTTGAGGCCACACTCTGAAATAGAAAATGTTCCATAAGAAAATGTAGATTTTTCTTGCCCTTTGAATTCTAAAAATTTGAATTTCTTAGAATTGAACATTTGCTTTGTACGATAAAAGTCTGCCGAGGGTGCAGGATATGTCTGATCATACAAATGAGAAGTGGGAGAAATTGAAGCAGTTCTGGGGAAGTCTCATTTTAATGGAATGGAAAATTATCCGCTAGAAAAAATCATACAAGAAATAATGAGGGGTTCCTTGATGAACTAAAACGTTTTGCTGCTGTACATCCTTTCTTTTCACACGTGACAACCAAGAAACAATGAATTGTATTTTAATTTCAAAATCTATAATGTTAAGTGTAATACAAATAACTTTGAGTGGGAACTTAAATTTAGTTTTATAAACTACATTTCCATTTAATTCATAGGATTCCATTTGATAGGAATTATATTTCTTTATTCAAGGTGGATAACCAGATTTTTCAACAAAAAAGCACCTTTTAAGTACTTTTTAAGCACTCAAAGAATATTTTTTTAATCAGCTTCCAAAAAAAAAATCGTAAATAGGATCTGTGCAGTAATAAAAATTATTATTTTCTATCATTTAAAATTCTTAATTTATAAACATAAAATCAATAAAATTCAAAAGCATTTTCAAAAGCTTTACATAATCATGATAAAATAACTAATTGCTGATGAATATTTCAGAGAAAATTTTGAAAATCATGCATTTTTTGTAATTTATGAGTATAATCGACACACAAAGAAAAATTCTCGTTTTAAAAGCTAGAAAATTATGCACTTTTTACAAATCCCTCCAAAAGCACCTTTAAGGGCTTTTAAAAAACATAAATAAAAAAATAAACACCTTTAAGCACTTTTTAAAAACGCTAGGCACCCTGTTCAGTTATTCAACAAGGAGGATACAAAAGGTAAGAAAACATGTATTAATTTAATGAAGGAACACATAATTTAAATACTGTACATAATGCTTTTCATGTTTAGCTATAAAAAATGTTGGGAGTGCTGTTGATTTTTCAGAGAATATATTTCCTTCCAGAAAAAGAGGATCTTCAAAAAGAAATGGTGAATATTCAAAAATATTACAATATATATGGCCACAGTTGTTACTATAAAAGAATCCTGCATCTTTTGCCTCCTTTAAAACATTGAATTAGATTAGTCAATAGAGTTAGATGAATACTTATTGCCCTCACATGTACCCAATATGCTTATTCATCATCATAGTTGGCCAGACAGCCCAATGTGGGCCAATGCCTTCCTCTGAAGATTTCTCCATATGGACCTCCGATGTATCTTTGATCTCCAATTCTTTTAATTCATTGCAAGAAAACCAGACACCGCCGAGTCAGCCCATCTCAACCGTGGCCTTCAAACGCTTTCTTGTTCCAGTGGGTCTAAAAAGCATAATATTTTTTATTGTATTGTCATCACTCATTTAAATCAAGTGGGCCATCCAATTCATTCTATTTATTTTTATGTATTTAATAATATCAGGTTGTTTATAAATCTTGTACAGTTCAAAGTTAAATCTCCTTCTCCTGTTATTGTTTTCATTTACATCGCCAACTATGCTCCGCAAAATCTTTCTCGTAAATATTGTGATATAATTTCCCTCCCATTTTGTCAATGTCTAAGCTTCAGAAGCGCATGCCAAGACTGGCTTGACAAGAGTTTTGTAAATTAAAAATTTGCTTTTCAAGAAAGAAACCTAGATTTAATAAATCTCTTCAGTCCATAGGCAGCCCTATTTGCCAGACAGAGTCTGTTTTTTTTATTTCAGGAGGCATTCTGTTATCAATAGTAATAATTGATCCTAAGTAAGTAAAACTCCTTACTGTTTCAAATCTATAAGAATCTATTTCAAGATAGAGGTCTGGGACTCTGTTTCTTGAGAATAACATATGTTTTATTTTATCAGCATTTATGCAAAATGTTTATTAAAGGAAATATAATTTAAAAATAGTAATAAAAGATAATCATCTGATACCTAAGTATGTATTATTTAAGCTTTTCATTAAAGAATTTTTAATTATGTGCCAGAGTGTGATTGGCACGACAAATCACATTTTTTCTTCAAATGCATCTATACAAAGTTTAATAAATAAATTTAATCATTTGAGAGAAACTTACTTCCCCACTGCTGTTCACAAGAGTTGTAAGAAGAGAATCAGATAAACACCAAGATTGATTTTTCATGACTAAATCTTTTGGGGGACTTGGAGAGGTGCCACTATCAGAACTCCACACCTAAATGATATTATATAGTATATATATATATATATATATATATATATATATATATATATATATATATATATATATATATATATATATATATATATATATATATATATATATATATATATACAACAGAATAGTGTTGTTGAAGCAATATTAAACCAAACAAAAAAGTACTAAAAATATATTTTACAATAAATCCTCATAATGAAAATAAACACATAGCTGCCAACACTGATAGAAAAAATCCAGTAGATTTTACAAAACAATATAAATTTAATAATGTTTAGCAATAAATGTACTAAATATTTTACACATAGGAAATTTTAGGAATTCTCATAGTTATCAAAATAGAAAAATTGCAATATTTTCCAGCTATGATTGACATTAAATGAACTTTAAATGTTATGTATTATGCTTACTCATAATTTTGAATTAATTCATCAAATATAGTTTAAAAAAATATTTAATTTTAAAAGAAAGTTCTGAATGAAAATTAACTGAACATTTTAAACTAATATTTATAAGCGAGGTTCGCTTCATTATGTATTAGTAACACTTATTTAAATACTCAAGCAAGCAATAATATGTGCAAAATATCTATTCCAACAAGGAGTTTTTCAGGAAACTTACCTAATTTTCGGGAATTTTCTAAAATATACTAAAACAAGGAGAATTTTTAAGAAACCAGTAGACCAGGTAAAACTGGCAAAATCCAGTAGTCTACTGGAGAAACCAGTAGAGTTGACAATCATGTACACATACTATATTTTTAAGTCATAACGAGATTTCAAGCACATTCTTTCTTTTAATTTTGTTTCAGGCTGTTCCTTTAATTTACAATTAAAATTTTAGTCATTTTTGCTGACAACATTTATAATTACAGTAGAGTCTCGATAATTCAAGGTGGATGGGACGGATCTATGGAAATCTCGAATTACCAAAAACTTAAAATTCAAGAAATAATTAAATAAATGGAAAAGAAAGCAAATTTTTAAATTTTAGTAATTAATTGAAAATTATATACTATTTAAAGAAAATTTAGTGACATTAGATGATCAGGGAACATTTACTGCAGTACACCAAGTTACAATATTCATTATATTATTACATCAGGTTACGTAAACTTAAAAATAATTGTCTCGTGTATTTTGTTTTAACACACTGTTTACCTGTTTCAATCTTTCATAAATATTTTTTTTTTCAACATTCAGACATAGCAATCATCGTAAAACCAATCGTAGTAATCGTTTCGTGCGCCGTGAGAGTGTTGGTCATTGTTTGGGAGCAAGACTGATTTTTTTTTTACTGGCTCTGATTTACGGGATACTCGAAAGATTGAGATTCCACTGTATAGTTATGTATTATCAGGGTTACCACTCAAATCTGTTCAAATTTTCCATTAGAATACTTTCTATTCATCCATTCAAGTTCAAAAACACTTTTTTAAAACTTGTAACGGATGGCACTCAACGTTAATAGTTTTATGATACATTAATCAGGGATGAGAGTAGTTGGAAAGTAAAAAAGAGGAAATTCATGAATGAATATATATATATATATATATATATATATATATATATATATATATATATCAGGGTTTCCGCTACGGTAGCTTTTTTCGCAAAATGCGAAAAGACCCCTCAAAAATGCTAAAATTCAACAAAGCATTTTCGCATTTTTGCTAAAGGATTTTACTAAATTTCATTAAAAAAAAAAGCTTCCGCGAAAAACCATGACGCTAACATCCATGAAGAAAACTTGAATGCTCCCCTGCAAATACCAGGCGATTGAAGAATGTTCAAGATATCCTTGAATAAAAATCAAGGAAATTCATAAAGTTATTAACAACTCGGTGGTTGTCTTTGGGGAATTCAGTTACAGCTCTGGATTGCAACTGGCAAGCTCTTGTTAGTGTTTTAATGGAAGACAAACGTCCTGTTGCTCAAGGGTTGTTAAAAAATATAACTACTTTTTTTGTTTTTAGCAACCACTGCCATCATGAATGATATCATGTTCAACATTAATAAATTAAGCCTCATATTTCAAAAATCTAATTTAAATTTTGAATATGTTCAATCAAGTGTGAAGGCTTGTATTTCAAGTTTAGAAGAAATAAAAAATGGCACCGGCACTCATTATATGAGTTTTTTAGATGAAGGAAAGTGAAAAATTTGAGTTTCAGGGCCATATAATTTTAGATGGACTGAAACAGAGGGAAAGATTCCGTAATTTGATGCACAATTTTTTAAAATGTATCATTGAAAATATTACTGATAGATTGGGAGATTTGGATAAAATCGAAATGTTCAATATATTTATACCTAGCAGGATGCCCCATAGTTCGGAAGAATTACAGCATTATGGTGTTAAAGAAATCCGTTGCATTTTCAATTTGTTTTCGGAATCTCCCAGAAAAGATTTTCAGTTTACAGAAACTGAATTGCTTTGTGAATGGGGATTATTTAAACACATCCTAATGCAACGATGTAAAAACATGTCATTTAATGAATTACTTTTATTTTTATATACCAATGATGTGTCCGAACTGTACCCATTAATAACTTCTGTTATAGAGTATTGTGCAACAATACCAATGCACACTGTTGACTGTGAAAGGGGCTTTAGCTGCCTTAATTTGATTAAAACTAATATTCGAAACAGGTTGTTAATCAACCATGTAAACAATTTGTTAATGATTAATATTGAGGGCCCTGAAAGTGCATTTAACTTTCAAGAAGCATTTGTAAAATGGGCAAACATGAAAGAAAGGAAGATTGCTAATTATAAACCAAAATGTTTTGATAAATAATAAATGTGTTTTTTTTTTGTTATAGGTATTCTTTTTGATATTCTTGTACATTAAGCTATTCTTTGTCAGATAACTTACAGTACTTGTTTGATATAAAGTAATTTTATGAGCCTAATGGCATTTTAGCATTTTGCTAAAACTTTTTTTCAGATTTTAGCTTTTTTGCTAATGAATTTTTAGCCTCAGCTTAAACCCTGATATATATATATATATATATATATATATATATATATATATATATATATATATATATATATATATATATATATATATATATATATATATATTTATATATACATACATACCCTCCAACTTATGAGGATTTTGAAAATAATTCTTTCTAGTGGTAGCGAACCAAAGTAGAAATTTTTAAAGCAAATGGATCTCTCATAAAACTTTTATCAGAACTTAAGAATCTAGCCATATGGCCTGCACTTTTATAAGTAATAGTGGACAAGTTACGCTAAAATTAATTTTTTTTAAATATTAAGACATTAATTTTGCTACCGTCTGAAAAGAAGATTTCTGAAACTACGTAAATTCCGTAGCAGTTGGACGGTATGTATATATATATAAATTTGATTTAAAAAAAGTACAATTTTTAAACTTGTAAACCATGTGATTATAAATCCCGATGATTAATTTTAAAATTGCATGAATATATAAATATGAATCACATGCATGATTTTAAATTAAAAGAATATGAATCACATGCATGATTTTAAATTAAGAGAATATGAATCCCGAAATGAGGCTTTTTAATCACGTGAATATGAAACTCTATATCGAATTCAAAAAATGCGAAAATACAAATCTTGATGCGTAATTTTTAGATCACGTCAATACGAATCACGATGCATAATTTTTGAATAGCGCGAATACGAATCCCACTGTCTAATTTTTAAGCATGTATAAATAAGAAAATCAATGTTTGATATTACAACCGCAAAAACGAATCATGACATTGGATTTTAAGCTCGCGTGAATACGAATCACTACATAGGGTTTTAAAAGTGCGTAGTTACAAATCGCGATATTGGATTTTTAAGTCTCGTAAATAAGAATCGCAATCTACGACATTTAAATCGCCTGATTAAGAATTGCAACGTTCAACTTTTAAATCAGGTAAATACGAAAGTCAATGTTTGAGGGAGGAATGAGGACTTCAATACTTTCCCTTCGCAGAAAATTTAATTGCTCATAAAATATTTTAACTTGTGCAAAAAAAAAATTTCAGTGGAAATTAGCGGAAAAAATGGAAAAATCTGAAAAAAAGCAGAAATCCGCGAATTCGCAGAAGAGTCACATCCCTGATTAATTAATTAATTTTAGTTTTAGATGGGAGAAATTTTTTTTATTATTTAATAAAATGCAAGTAAAATAAAATTTCATTTTTGACCTAAGTAGGAATCGACATTAAAAATTTTTTTTTTACATTACTTGTTTAAAAGACAAAAATGAGAAACAAAATTCCCTGTATTTTCTTAGTTTGTAAACAAGAAGAAAATCAAAATTCCCTGTATTTTCTAGGTTTTCCCTGTGGGGTGGACACCCTGATTATTATATTACAAAAAACGAAGCTGCACTATTCACTTTATTTTCTCTCAATTGTAATTGTAAAAAAAGTGACACGTCCTCTGATTCACATATTGTTGAGCTTAATAACAGAGTTTGAATGTGTACAGTACAATATTCTTCCTCAAAAATAGCACATTTTAAATAAAAATATGTTGCAGTACAACATAAATAAGTTAAATAACAATTTAAAATTTCAAAATCATTTTAAGACTAAGATAAAATGTTGAAACAGTTTTATAACCTTAAAAATAGAAGAATATTAAAAACATAATATAAAAATAAATTTCCATGTGGTCTGTTTATGCCTAACAAAATAGCAATTTAGAAGCAAGATTAAAAAAATAAAAATTGTACATTTGATGATCAGCATGATTGGACCTAAAAACAATCGAACTCGACAAACATTAATGTACATGAAAAGTTACTTAGAATTTATGCGAGTGTTAAACACTTTCTCTCAATTTACTCTAATTTATCATGTATAGATACAAAAAAAAAGCTTTTAGTTTATTATAGGAGGTTCCATCAGAAACAGTTGTGACTAATTGCAAAACAAGAGACTCGATGAAAGATATCCTGTAATTGGGAGGAATGGAAGATATTTTTTTATTATCCATTTTGAATCCATAAAATTGAATTTTAGCCCATGAAATATTTTACATAAATTACATATCACGAAATAAGGTAACAGTTTCTTGATATGAGATGTAAATTAAGTCATGGCAGTAGCAAAATATTTTTAAATTTGCAGCTGTAACATAAATACTAAACTCATAGGAAAAGCTATTAAGCAAACTCTAATTTGAAAAGAACATATTAGTGGTTATTTTGCAATAATATGTTTATTAGCAAGCATTAATTAATCTGAAATCAAATTGTCCTGTTTAAAAAGTATATTTAATCATATTCCTTTTACTGAAAATGTTAAAAATATAGATTTTCTAAGAACCTAAAAATTTTAATGAAAAATGATACTTATTTAAATAGCAAAGTAATTTTTTTTTAAAAAAAAATGAGACCTACACATTTGGTGAATTTATAATGAAAACTTGCTAATTTTAACTGGCATATCAAAACGAAAAATATTTGTTATAGTATGTAAAAGATATCTTACAGTGACGGTGGTATTGGGTTTAATGACAGCTGCTCTTGGAAATTTATACGTCACTTCAGCTCCTTCACTTTTTTGAACCAACTGCCAACTACCCAGAGACAACTCCTAATAAGAATAAAATTTTTGTTGAAATTATCTCTATTTTCTGCTTAAAAAGGTAAAATACTTTTACACCAACCACTTAACACATAGTAAGCCAACTATCCAACTGGCTATAACACAGAAATATAGTAAATAGAAATTATCGTTAATGAATGCAATTTAAATTATCACTGTTTTTAAGTGTATACATTACTTAATTATCTCTCTCTCTGTCCCTATATATATATACAGGGGTCTGTCTAGGTTTTTCTGAAAGGTACCTATTTTGTGAAAATTTTGACATAATTTGTGAAAAATTAAAAATTATATTAAAAAGTCAACACAAAAACATGGTAAAAATATAGATTTATCGTTTCTTAAGGGATACAAAAATAAAATTTTAAGAAAAAGTACTTTGTGAAACTACCGTTCTTCCAAAGTTGAATTTGTGAAACTACCGTTTTACCTAAAATTGAATTTGTGAAGGTACCGCTAAACGGTAGTAAATTCGGCCTGGACAGATCCCTGATATATATATATATATATACAAAATTATGCATGAATTTTACTATTAAATAAAAAGTAACACTTAGGTAAAAATGCCAAATTAAAAAAAAAAAATCTAAAATTTCATACTTCATCATAAAATCATCAAAAAATAAATTCATTACTCCAAATCATTTTTTCAGTTTTAGTAAAATTTTAAATTCATTTCCATTGTCTTTTTGAAAATAATTTGGTGAAAAATGGGAAAATGAGGTAGTGTTCTTTGCTTTCATTTCTTTTCACTTCCTGTTCCTATCAAAACGAAGAAAAATATTGTAGATTGGCTGTAACAAAATTCCAAGACTCTTAATTGTTAAGGATAAAAAATTCATTTTAAACAGATTATTAAGAAAATTCTTAAAAGCCTAATTTTTATTACTCAATAGTAACACCATTGTATTTTATATGAAATGATGAATTAATAATCCAGATATTTTAATTAAATAACATATTTTAATTAACTAACTACATCAGAAATCTATATAAAATCAATAACAGCAAAACATTTCATTTTGCATATGAAGAATAAAAAAATTACTTGCCTGCTTTCCTTTGTTATGAATTTTTACAAATTTTCCATTGACGTCATGATCAGAAATTTCAATATCACCTGACGATGTTTGAACATCTGACTTTTCAGATTCGGCAAACATTCGCCTGCGTTTGACACCCCTCATGGGATTGGACCTAGGCTGAAGAGGGGATGGACTGCTGCCCCGTGAGTTTGTAGGGCTAATATTAAGCCTGAAAATCATATATAACAGATTTAGTTAACGTACAGTTTATTCCACATTTTATAAACCAGGTATAGAAATTAAATTGCGCAAAGTTAAACACAGGAAAATCAACAATAGATAAAAATGTTTTAAAACAGGCAGCTGGCCCTTATCACCGGCTTCCGCGTGGTTGTGAGAAATTAAAACTACGTTCAGAATATCTGCTACATTTTAGATTTCCACATCCAAGATTTTCCATGACTAATTCCGAGAACTTTTCATGACTTAATGAAATTACTATTTTCTCCAACAAAAACACCACAATAAATTTAAAAAAGCATTATAATAATATTAATTGAAATGATAGGTATAACCAAAACTGATATACTCTGCATCTTCATATTTATAGCTCTTCAATTTAAAAAATAGAGTAAAGAAAGAGTTGAATCAATAAAATATCTGAAAAAAATACTAAAGCAAATAATTTCGTTTTTCATTTTTCTGTAGAATTATATTCTAAAGATACTTTTCTTATTCATCAGAAAGGAAAGAAATACTCCTGAATTTTCAGTTCTTATTTCAGAATAATAAAAATTCGCCAATGACAGTTCAGCTGGAATTTCAAATCGATAAAATAAATAATAATAATAAAAATTCTGAAATCAGAGAACTTTAAAAGATACTTCGCCCTAGTAGTAATGATTTTTTTTCTTTCCTTTTTTGAAAGAAAACCATAATTTATAAAGAACATGATAAAGATATTTTATATTTCAATAAAATATGGCTGTGAGTGGGGATTTTGTTACAAATTCAGATAATCGGAACACCATGAAATGGGGCGGAGGTTTAAAAATTAGATTTTTTGGTGACCTAAATCCATGACTTTCCAAGATTGTTTTAAAAAAATAGTTGAAATCATGACAAATTTTGTTCAATACTGAAATTCATAATTTTCCATGACTTTTCAGGAGCTAGATACCCTGTAGGTTCCTCAACTAAGTTTTAACAAAATTAAAAATGAATTTGTTGAAAAAGAACATACAAATTGCTACACATAATCAAGACAAGAGAATGAACTCCATTTCTTGAAAAATCTTACATGACAGTAGTATTAGAAAGAGAGCAAGTCTCCGCTTTTAAACATCGAGATCCGACATCATCCACCAATCACAAACTGCTGATCATCTTGCACAAGTAGGTGAAAAGTTGAGTAAAAACTGTCCTCTCCTGTGAGGAAAACACTGTCATTGTGGTTCGGTTGCAACTCCCGGTGAAAACTCTACATCGAACTTTTATGAAGTCATCCCATGACACAACTAGAGTTAAACAATGAGCACAGATTTGGTTGATTTGATGCAACCATCCTATTACATTTGTAGCAATGATTAGTAACGTGATTAATTTTTCTTCATAATTTAGGTTATCACTTCACAAATTTCCGCTACTGATTAGCCAATCAGTGGATATGCGGGTTCTTTCATTTTCAACTTCTTATTCTTAAATTTATAAGATAAAATAACACCTCTTTAAAAAACCAAGACACATTTACCTTCGATAATTTTTTTTTAAAACAAAACTAATAAGCATTTATGCAAAATGGAGGTAAAAACTACAGAATCCTTTTATGGATAGTTTGATGGAAATGGAACTCAAATTTGCTTTTACCAAATTATTATTTTTTGTTTAGGAAAAAAAATAAAACCCAGTAACAAGGCAGTTTCCTTGTAACAAAAAGATTCATAAAATATTGCGTTAGTATTTCCTATCGCGCTTTTCAAACCATAATAAAATAATTCTTTAATGAGGAAATATGTTTCCATTACAACCATTTTCATCAGCAGTTTTCATTTTGAAGTAAACCACAATTCGGTTTATTTTATTCATTTTCAGCTTAAGTATATACACCGAAAACAAATTCATAAGTAGAACAAATAGAACAGATAGAATAGACAGATCAATATAGGACAAAGACTGCAGAATTAGCGGTCGGAAATAAAACCTAATTTAAGATTATTATTGATAAAATGATGAAAAATCTACTTTCCTCTAATCAAATATTTTTTAAATAGTTTTTTATTGGTTAAAACCATTCACAATTACCTTAATAAACTTTATTCGTAAAGTCTGAGTTCCGCCGAAAGAAGGTTGATTATTTAGGGTTCCAGAACTGAAAGAAACTGGGAACTGCAGGTGTAGGCTTTTTAATAAAAGAACAACAACAAATCTTCTTGATAAAAATAAAAAATAAACGATCTGGACGGCATACTGTTATGAACAAAGACTGGATACAAAACATTGATGAGAAAATTAGATGAAGCAGGCGCTTCGCTATTAACAAGCTTCCTCAGCTACAGGTTTCAAGATCAGTAGCTTATAACATTGTTATTGACAAACTTCATTACAAAAAAAAAAAGAAAAAAGGGTTGAGCTTAAATGTTAAAAGATGGGTGCTTAAATGTTGACAGCAGAACATAAATCAAAATCGCCAATGGGGACTACTTCATGACAATGCTTGGTTAACACAACTGGCCAATTTTCATCGGGAAGTACTGCATCATCCACCATATAGCCCTGACATAGCATCATCAGATTTTCACCTGTTTGGAAAACTTAAGTAATTTCTTGGTGGAAGTCATGGAAAATGATGACATTTTGAAAGAGACTATTACCAACTGGTTTAACAATCAAACGGCAGAGTTCTTTTAAGATGGGATCCAAAAGATCTTGCCACAACTTGAGAAAAGTTTCAAAGTTAATGGTGATAATGTTGAAAAAAGAATGTTTATATACTATTTTGTGAAACAGTTTATGTTCATAAATAAAAAATAATGCCAGTTCAAGAAGACACATTTGGAACATAAATACAAATAATCTAGAGCGTTTCTCACCTTATTTCTTCCCCTTCGAGTAGCTTTCGATAAGCAGCTATTTCTAAATCTAAGGCTACTTTAATGTCCAAAAGATCACGGTATTCGACAAGTTGACGCTCCATTTCTGAACGAAGATTTTTGAGCTCTTCATCTTTTGAATTTAAAGCTTCTTTATGCCATTCTCTTTCTTGTTCAAGCATCTTTTCTAAATCTTTGATTCTGTGCAACAAAGATGAATTCTAAATAAATGAATAAAATGTCTTTTGAATTAAACATTACATTACTGAACAACAAAGATTAAAAATAAAATAAAAATGCTACTAATTAAAAAAAAAATTGAGTGTCTATGCATTTCATGTTTGAGTTGAACCTTTTCTTAAAAATTCAGTCGAAGTGGAGAGACATTTTTGTGAGAACGTGTTTTAACTTTCAAGACTACAAAAGAAACCTTAGAAATAACATTTACTAATTACAATTCACTTTACTTTTTTAGAACAAATATTTTCCACAAGTGTTTGTTTAAAACAGTTGTTAAAACAGTTCTATGAACTTCTCCTTAAAAGGTTTTTAATGTAAAAATGTGTTCCTAAATTTACATTAAAAGAGACAATTAGGAAACAATTCTTTCAAATCTGCATTGTGGAAAACAATAATTTTAGATAAAATTATCACACAATTCCACAATGACTACTATTTTTGGGAGACAAAATAGTGTTTACAAGAGTATCTTTAAAATCTTTACTTTAAAGTTTTAACTTTTAAAGAAATCCAGAAAAAATCAGAAATGTTTTTTTAAATTTTTTTTTTTATGAAAATGTGCCTTAACCTTAATCTTACATTGAGACAGTTAAGGAATAATTTTTAACAAACTTGCACCCAGGAAACTATATTTTTGAAAATAAATATTCTTTATGAGTGTCTAATCTTTAAGATTGAGCAATACTTTTACTTTCAAGCATTAAATATGCAGGAAAATATCTTTTTTTTTGTTGGTTTATGAAAAAAGGTTTAAAAGTACTAACTTTTACAAATTTTGGGGGATGAAAATTATTTTTTCTTAAATATAAATATTTGTTTTAAAAGTGTCTTTTTTTTTTTAAATGGTGTTAACAACTTATCTTTTTGGAAATTCAGTCAAAAACTTGATTTATCAAAATTGGTTTTAACATTTGATGTTATAAAAAACATTTTAAAAATTTGTCAAAAATTTAAAATCCAATTTAATGCAATATAATTTTTTAAGAAATTTAGTTAGATCTAGAAATTATTTACAGGTGTTTTAACTTTTAATATTTTTTATGAAAAGGTTTTATAACTTAAATTTTTTTTTTATATAATGGTGTTTCAACTTTTAATAATACAAGGAACAAACTTAGGAAAAATGCTTACAATTTTGCAATGCAAAAGCTATTATTAATACATAAATAGTATCTACAAGCATATGTCTTTAAAATGTTGCCATACATTTTGCTTTTACATGCTATTTTGTTAAACATTCAGTCAAAAATAAGAAAGTTTTTTTCTTTCAGCATCTGATCATATGTTTTAACTTTAAACCCTAAAGAGACTCCCTTAATCTCTCAAGAAATATGTGGGGAGAGCTGTTATCGATCTATGAAAAGGTAGCCCCACCATAGAATTGAGTTAACATGTCTTATATTCTAGTAAATTGGAATTGTATTTGTGTAGTGGTAGATACACTACAGTACTCCCCCACCAGAATTATATGTGTGAAAGAATTCGATGAACGGATATCACTAGTTGATTCATTGCTGTTTTGTGAGAAGCCGGGAGAGCTGTATTAAGATCACTGTACTTTTGTTGATTTAAAGAGCTGTATTAAGTTCACGGTCATGGTTGTTCCTGTGTTGCCTTTAGCAGTCGAGTGTATGCAGGCTGACGTTGTGTGTGATCGAGACTGAGTAGCAACAACGCAAGGAGGTGGATAATGCCACAGTCACGAGTAGCAAGTCAACTGTTCATGTGGACCCATATTTCTGTCTGTCCTGCGTTCATCTCCACTACTGTGTGTGGACGCTACTGGGCGGCTAGGGCCCATGTAGGCTAAGCATGTCACTATGCATTCTATTCTATTCATCTCTTTTTGCCTTGTTTTTCTTGTTATTTTATCCTTTTTGTTCTTTTAAATTGGCCGGACATTCTAAAAAAATTTTTTAAAAATGTGGATCATCCATCGAAGTGGGCGTTACTGCCAAGATAGGGGTGTTCATATCGAAGTGGGATTTTCTGCCAAGGTACGCATGTTCACATCACATCCGAAAGTCAACAATGTAGAGAGCATATACTAGTGAATTGGAATTATATTTTTGTGGTGGTAGATACACTACAAAATAATTCTCAAAACTTTTAACTGGAAAAGCTATCATTATGATTTATTTCAGCAACGATGACCTATAGAATTTTAAAATTTGAAGAGACTTTAGTTTCAAAATAAGTAAGTTTCACAGTCTTTTATGATACCAGATAGCTATGACAATAAACTTTGCATTAACAGGGTCAGGGGTCTGTCTAGGTTTTTCTGAAAGGTACCTATTTTGTGAAAATTTAGACATAATTTGTGAAAAATTAAAAATTATATTACAAAATCAATACAAAAACATGGTAAAAATATAGATTTATCGTTTCTTAAAGGATAAAAAAATAAAATTTTAAGAAAAAGTATTTTGTGAAACTACCGTTTTTCCTAAAGTTGAATTTGTGAAACTACCGTTTCACCTAAAATTGAATTTGTGAAGGTACCGCTAAACGGTAGTAAATTCGGCCTGGACAGACCCCTGAGGGTTGCCACTCAAACATGGAAAAAAAAATTCACTGTGTTTTCCCTCCAGATATTATACACAATATATTAAGAGGAAACAGACTGCACTTTTGTGTGAGCTATATTGTATTAACTATACTAAATTTTATTACCGGAGAAACTTAGAGAAAAAAGGTACAGGTGAACATATTTAAAACAAATAATGCCGGAGTAAATAAAATAGTTTAATATAGCTGAAATATCATCCTTAAATATGCCATAGATTTGGCTTTGAGTGGTCACCATTTTTTAAAAGACGAAAATAAGAAACGAAATTCCCTGTATTTTCCCAGTTTGTTAAGAAAAAAAAAATCAAAATTCCCTGTTATTTTAGGTATCCAGGTTTTTACTGTGGAGTGGAAAACCTTGATTAAGAATTATTCATTGGATTAGGTTGGGATTAATTTGCAATGACTTACATGCATGTAAACAAATTAATTTGTAAACAAAAAACATAATTTTTCAAATAAATATATACAAACGGTGGCTTCCAAATTAGCATTCTTTGAATTAAGACTATCCACTTTAGTCTTATAAGTCCTGAGTTCATCTCTGTAAGATGTAGAAGATTCTGTGTAGCGATCAAGTTTTTTTTGTAGATCTGCAATCTAACAAATACATTCACAAATTATTAGAACAGAAATACAGAATGAAAAAAAAATTGTCTACAAAATTACAAAGGTAAAAACGTTTTCAGTCATTTTAAACAATAAACTATGACATAATGAGGAAGAATTCGCACATTCAGTATAATGAATTGTGTTTCATTAACCCTTTAAAAGACTAACTATATGCGTAAATTTGCATAAAATATCCCCACCAAGCAAAGAATCCCCCATTGCCCTACGAAAGTTCTTTTCAGTACAAGAAGGTAAACAGGAACTGTGTGCCAGGGTGATAGTAGTAGGGTTAATATGTCTCTGTTTAAGTAGGATGACCAGAAATTAAAGTTATGTCATGAATCCGGCCACTTTTTTAGTAGTATCAATCTTCAAATCCTTTTGACTATGTCTAAAATTGGACTGACTTTTTCCTGCTATGCACTGCTTTAACATGAAATAGCAACATAAGAGAAGCAGTTATTCTATTGCAGGAAAGTACAAGCTTGAAAATTTGGAAGAATACTGACTCAGAAAGTTAATGTTAAGAATAAAACTTAAAGCACTCATCATATAAAGCAAATAAATTCCTTGTACTTTCATTTATTCTTTTGAGTAACAAATGGTTCTTCAATATTTATAAATATTTAAGCAAATAATATTATTATGGACTTCAAAGTTAGCAAAAAATCAACCTTACCAAATAAACTATAACAACAATTGGCCCACCAAAACATGGAAATAAAATTTTAAGTAAATTAAGGAAGAAAGCAAATTAAAGAGTCATGATAAAACTTTTCTATAAAAATCCTGCTATCAAAACTCATTCATAAATCACTTTCATTTAAGAACATGAATGGACAGATTACTGGTTAATTGTTGACTATAATTTATTCACTATTAACCAGTGTTCTCCCTAAGCATTTTTCAAAGGGCGGCCCGCCCTGCCTGCCCCTTTCCCGAACTGATGTGCCCCTCATTGCCCTTTTTATCATAAGCAATCCGCCCTTTTAGAAAAATTGCCGCCATTCTCGCTTTCTTCCCTTATTCCCCACCCCTCCAAAAAAGAAGTCATTTTTCTTTCTTGGAAAAGGGGTATTGCTGGCTTTCTGTGACAGATAACGGCCGATAAGATAATCTCCGTGAAGGGGGCGGAGATTAACATGATAAACGTGTTTTGAACTCTTTACTTAGCCAGTTTGCAAAAGCTTATTATAAATTACTCTATCTTCTTATCTTTCTTGAGTTAGCCACTATTTTGTCTTAGTGAGGAAGAAAAATATGCCGTCCAGCGAAAGAAGAAAACGACAGCGTGATAAAGATTTAGGGAAAATTAGCCAAAATTGTAAGAAATTAAAAGATTTCTACTTTACCAGTTCAAAGGTAAGTTTCTAATTATTATTAATTGTTTCCATTTGTAAAGATTTTTGTTCCGTTCGATAAACGCAGTAATTCCTTAATAGGAAGATATATAGGTCCAGGAACGGCCTAGTCAGTTGCGATCACACGCGATTTAAGCCCCGCTATTGTTTTACTGTGCTATTTTTTGTAAAATTTTTATTAGAGGTGCCACTGTTTTTTTTTTATTATTACATATTATGTTATTTACTTAAATCTAAAATATTACACACACGCGGCGATAGTTTTATAACTTGCTGAACGTGCCCATAAATATCCCGCTAGTTAACTATGCTGATTTTATACAACTTTTATCGAAGGTTCAGCTATAATGTTTTGTTATTTTTAAATATTTTTTTATTCATTAATCATTTTTAAAGTTATCTATAATTAGATTCAGAATAAAACGCGCAATATGTCGTAACACGTGTGCGTCAAGTACCGAGTTTTGTTTAATTATTTTTCTTCTATCCTAATTATTTACGTTCTTTTGTTATTGTTTTTTCTTTAATTAGGACTTATTAAATAAAGTCCAAAATAATACGCGCACGTGAAGAATGTTTTATGACTTGCTGTCGTAAAACGTGAACATAAAGGTTCCGCTATTTTACTATTGTGGTTTTATGTAAATTTTATCGAAGGTATATTGTTTTGTTAATTATTTTTAAATTTATCTATAATTAGATTCAGAATAAAACGTGCAAGCTGGGGGGGGGGTTATTTTACAATGCGATGTTGTAACACGTGCGCGTCAAGTATCGCTATTGTTTAATTTTTTTTTTTTTTTTTACTTTTATCTAAAATGTCGCTACGTTCTTTTGTTATTGTTTTTTCTTTAATTAGGACTTATTAAATAAAGTCCAAAATAATACGCGCACGTGAAGAATGTTTTATGACTTGCTGTCGTAAAACGTGAACATAAAGGTTCCGCTATTTTACTATTGTGGTTTTATGTAAATTTTATCGAAGGTATATTGTTTTGTTAATTATTTTTAAATTTATCTATAATTAGATTCAGAATAAAACGTGCAAGCTGGGGGGGGGGGTTATTTTACAATGCGATGTTGTAACACGTGCGCGTCAAGTATCGCTATTGTTTAATTTTTTTTTTTTTTTTTACTTTTATCTAAAATGTCGCTACGTTCTTTTGTTATTGTTTTTTCTTTAATTAGGACTTATTAAATAAAGTCCAAAATAATACGCGCACGTGAAGAATGTTTTATGACTTGCTGTCGTAAAACGTGAACATAAAGGTTCCGCTATTTTACTATTGTGGTTTTATGTAAATTTTATCGAAGGTATATTGTTTTGTTAATTATTTTTAAATTTATCTATAATTAGATTCAGAATAAAACGTGCTGGCGGGGGGGGGGGGGAGATTTTTCACTGCGATACGCGTCAAGTACAGCTATTGTTTAATTTTTTCTTTTTTCTCATATGTCGCTCGCTACGTCGTTTTGTTATTGTTGTTTTTTTAATTTTAAATTCAGAATAATACGCGTTTTACACTGCGATGTTGTAACACGTGCACGTCAAGTACCGCCATTGTTTAGTAATTTCTTTTTCTTACTTTCATCTAAAATGTCGTGTTATTGTTGTTTCGTTGATTAAAAGTTATTTATAAGTTATCCATAATTTGATTAAAAATGAAACATGCAATATTTTACACTGCGATGTCGTAGCAGATGCGCGTTAAATCCTGCTATTGTTTTATTTAATTTTATCTGAATTTCAAACTTTTATCTGAAATGTCACTACGTTATTTTGTTATTGTTGTATCTCAAATTTAAAGGCGACGCAAACGGGTGCTCGTTTTTAATACTGATAGCTTGTTCCAATTTTTAGAAATTGCTGGGGGGCACTCCAAATTGGTTAAAAAATGTCAGAATGATAGTTAGCGTATGTGGGTTTTCTTTTCTTTTTTTAATTATCTTTATTTCCAGAGCTGAAATTAATAACAAAAACGAGGCTGCAGAAAGTGAATGGGATTAACATGTGGGCGAGGGCGACTACGAGATTTATAACAAAATCACAAGCTGATTTGATGTTATTAAAAAATTAATCTGCCGAAAAGTATACAGATTTTATTCAAGAATTTGCTACTTAATTAAAAGCTAAATTCTAAAATGAATATAATTTTGCATTGCGTTTTGTCATAAGGTTCGATAAATTAAAAGTGCCCTCGTAAAATAGAAAGAAAGGTGTTAGATTTAACTTTTAAAATGAGTTTTTCGAAAATAATTTTGCCGCTAAATACAGGGGTGAAAATATTCTACGATTTTTCCAATTCGTGTAAATTTTTTTTAAATTTCGTTTTTAAATTGTAGCATTATTAATATTTGTCTTGACAAAAAATAATAATAATTTAATTTTACTTTTGTGTTAAAAATCAAAAAATTTAGTGAATTTAAATTATTTTAAAAGTTATGAATATAATTCAGGTATTCAGGGGTGATTGTGAGTCCAACTCAAAAATCCGGAAAATTTCTTGAGTAAAATCATTAAACATTAAAGACGCATACCGCCTTTATAAATTTAAATCATTGATATTTTCAAAACATTGAATTCTAAATAAATTATATACAGCATAACTTAAATGAATAATTATGTATAAGTTTATTTTTATTTCTAATCACATTTATTGTTCTACCAGAAAAAATATTTACAAATGAAAGATACCAAGTATAAATTCTAGTTCTTCTACTTGGGCACTACAGCCTTTGACAGGTCATGGCCGTACCAAAAAGTTTTTGCCATCTTGATCTATTCTGTGCTATGGCCTAGTTCTAATATTTTTAAATAAAATATGCAAGAATTTTTATACATAAATGTGAACGATGATTTCTTGAAACTTCGGGACCTAAGATTTCCGGAGTGCAATTTGGGAAAAATCCGGATTTTTTCCGGAGCACAATCACCCCTGGTTATTTATTGTCTGCGTGAAAATTGCATTGATTTTCCTCTTTTTTTTCATATTTAATTACTAAACCACATTGTTTTCCGTTGTTATTATTACAGACTTCTGCACAAAGTGCAGAAATTCAGCAAAAGCTACAAGATGTGACGGATATACGAGATGTGCCAGATGAAATTAGAGATGAGCCAGCTGAAATAAGAAATGTGCCAGATGAAATACAAGATGTGACGGCTATACGAGATGTGCCAGATGAACTTAGAGATGAGCCAGCTGAAATAAGAAATGTGCCAGATGAAATACAAGATGTGACGGATATACGAGATGTGCCAGATCAATTTAGAGATGCGCCAGGTGACATACAAAGTGTACCAGGTGACATAAGAGCTGTACAAAATCCAGTTGAAATACAAAAGGCGCCAGAGCAGGAAAACAAGGGAAGTAATAGCAACAGTAAGCATAAAACCATCTTTGATGTGAAGTGGCTGGAAATTTTTAAGTGGTTGCGGCACAATGAAGTTGAAGGTAAGGAGGTGTTGCATTGTAGCCTTTGTATAAAGCATAACTGTGGCCACCATAATGCTTGGGTTAGCAAAGGCATTACAACAATTCGACTCGACAAAATTAAAGAGCATGAGAAATCCCAGCTCCACACATCATCAATATCTGCCGAACTAGCGGAAGAGAATGAAGATAGCGACACAATAAATTGTGAGTCTGAGGAATTTGCTGCTGTTAAAGCTGCTATGCAGTGTTTGAATTTTTTAATACAGCACAATTTACCTCACACTACTTTGTATGAGCCTTTCCTTAAGTTTTGCATGGATGTCCTGAAGAGTCCAGTACTTTTGCCTCTTCAGAAAAGTAAAAATGCTCATTATAGGAGTCAAAGAGCTATGTATGAGTTTTTGGATACAATGTCTTCTGTTAAGAGGGAAGATATCATAGAAGAAATCGGCGAAAGCCCATCATTTTCTCTACTGGTTGATGAATCTTCCGATGTCAGCAACAGAAAACACATGGCAGTTGCCGTGAGGTACCTGAAAGATGGCTGTGCAAAAATGGCATTTGTTGCGGACAAGCAAATTAAGGACGGTAAAGCTGAAACTATTTTCACAGAACTGCTACCAATAATAGAAGACTGTGGCAGCTTTAAAAAGATGTCCAGTTTCACAAGCGATGGCGGCAGTGCAATGGTTGGCAGACATGAAGGAGTCGCTACAAAAATCAAAGAAAAGAATAAAAAAATTATCTCAATGAACTGCCTCAATCACAGGTTGGCCTTAGCCACGAAAGATAGCTTCAATTCTTTGACGCGATTTGTTAAGTTTGATGAAGTATTAAATAGTACCTATAAGTACTTTAAGTCCAGTTGCACGCGGACAAGTTTGTTGGTGACTGTGCAAGATGTATTTGGTGTTGCCAAAGGTACAACAATAAAGAGAGCCGGTTTTACTCGATGGCTTTCGCATGGCAATGCCATTAATTCTATTCGTAAAAATTACAAAGCCATCCTGACGAATTTGGAAAATACTGTAGCATGCGGTGAAGAAAGTTCCAGTCTGGCAGGGCCAAGTGCTTCAGGACTTCTAAAGCTGTATAAGGATTTTGATTTATTTCATATTGTTCATTTTATGTGCGACGTACTGGATATACTTGATAAACTTGATCTTTTTTTCCAAAGAAAGGAAATTGATCTAGGTTCGATTCAGATAAATATTGAAGGGGCTATACGAAGCCTCAAAAAGTTGAAAAAGAAGCCTGGGGGTGCATTTTGCAGAGGCATTGAAGAGAGTGCTCGCAAGTTGGGCATAAATGCACCAATTGAATCTAGCAGTGGCGCATTTTCTGCTGATGCCCGTAGGTTTATAACTTATCTGGTAGAAAATATGGAGGCAAGGCTAGAAAGCCAAACAATTGTCTCTAGTTTGGGAGTGTTAAACTTGGATAAGATAAGAGCAACATCATTTCCATCAGCTTATGGAAATAGTGAAGTTCTGGAGATGTCAGAGCATTTCAGCATTGACGATAGTGATCTGTTAGAAGAGTGGGATGACTTTAAGACTTTTTTTTTATCGCCAGACTTTGAATGTATGGACTTGAGTATAAAAAATTTATGTGCCACTCTCTGGAAGTCTGAAAGCATGATTGGGGACAGATTTCCTCTAATCAAACACTTGTTAAATGTAGCATGCTCTATTGCAGTTTCAAATGCTGAGGTAGAAAGAATTTTTTCTGCAATTAATCTTATTATTACAGATAAACGAAATCGCTTGCATGTTGAGACAACAAGCAAAATACTGATGTTAAAGATGAATGAAGAAGTTGATTTCACAAAGTCTGTAAAAAAGTGGTTGCGGGGGAAAAGAAGGCGCATTTTCAATAAATAATGTGACTTAATTTATAACAATTATTCTAACAGGGAAGAAAATTCTTCTTATCATTTTTTTAGGTTTTATTTTATTCTATTCATTGTTATTTATTTAAAATTGTTGTAAAAATTGCATAAAGTAACAAAAATAATACTAATAATTCGCACATACATTTTTAAGACTACTATCAGAATCTGGAGATATTTTAGTAAATGCAAAGACAGAGCTAGCTAAATTTCATACACAAGTTTTCTTTAAATTCAAATATTTTTAAATAACATTCAAAATTTTTACTAAATTTTTCATCAAATAAATTCCTGATATATATAATATTGTAAAAAAGAATATTTTAATCATGGTTCTCTCAAGTGTATTGATGATATTATTTATTAATAGAATTTTTTCTTCCTTTGAATTTTAAATGTTAGTTTTTTTCTAACTCGCTATGATTCTATGCATTTTGAGTTCATTATTTTTTTTTGTGTGTGTGTATTTTTATGTACAGTAAAGAGATTTTTTTTTATTATCTTATTTAGCTTTTGTCTAGTAGTTTCTCAAGTTATCTCATCATATCATTTTTTAAAATATATATATAAATTTGCTTAAACATATCTCATATCATTCTATGTAATGTTACTGAATGAGTTCGAAAGTATCATTTATAAGCTCAAGAAGTAAATTTAATTTCCTAAAAATCATTCTTTACTAAATACATTACCTGAAATAGCCTATTATGTTAAGTCTTAACTATCTAGTCATTAGATGTCATTCTTAACTTGTTGTAAATTTTTTTATCAATTTAATAATAAAACAATCGCTTAATTTAAAAGGTTTTTCCAATTCCTTACAAAAACATTTATAAAGAATCATTTGTAAATATAAAATTAATTTTCCTCACAAGTTAATTTCACTTATTATATGTGAACAATAGTGAATAGTTTAACTCCATTTTATGATATAAAAAAAGAAAGGTCTGCTCTTATATTTTTATTTATTCCACAAAAAAAGAATCACATCTACTTTTTCTCAATAAAATTGATATTTTTCTTTGAAAGCACTGTGTCAGTCTGTTTTTTGAAAGAATACTTTTAACACCCAAACCTTGAATCACACATGCATATCTATATTTTGTTTATAATGCTATTCCTAATTTTTTTCTATTGATTTAATCCAGAAATGCCTCCCATTATTTATCTTAATAAGCTTGTGAAAAAATGAAACTTGCTATAGACAGAAAATTATCCATGATTAGCGAAAGTCTTGATTAACATTTTTTTTCTTTCTTTTTAAATATGAGCTAAGCTCATATTAGTCACAAAATATACTAAAATTAAAATTTTTAAGTACTGCATTTTTTCAAATAAATTAGTTTAATCAAAGAAATTAACAACAGATTAAATTAATGAAGAAATTAATTAATTTCATAGATATGCAAATGCCAGCTCTTTTGTGTCATATTGGGATTAAAATTTTAAATATTTCAGACTATTGAAAATGAAATTCATAAAATAGCTGAGTAGGCGCATTTCGAAACCGAAGGTGCCCCTTTGGAACTGAAAGTGCCCCATTTAAGACTGAAATGCCCTTTCCAGTCTAAGAGCACCCTGCCCTTTTTTATTTCTAGGGAGAACTCTGCTATTAACTTTATATTAAATTTACCATACTTATTTTTTTTATATAAATGATTTGCTTTTCTAAAATAGCAAAAATTTTATTTTGTACTACAAGTCTACTCTATAAATGCAAAATACCCAGGTTTTAATAACTTGGGGTAAATACCCATAATTCATACATATCTAGGTGTTTATCAATTTTATTAAAAAATCATGTTATGTTTTTCTTTAAAATTCTGTACAGTTAAAGCACAATTCGGTTGTGTTTAAAATTGTCAAAAGTTATTTATTTCCTCTGAAGAAAAATTTATTTACTTAAACAGGTAAATTATTAGAATTATATAAGTTTTCTTTAGTTGAGAGTGGTTTAATCGCCTTTAAATTCACATTTCTGACTAGCATTTTTGCCTGTGCTTGGTATAAGTGGAGGCCCTGTATAAACTAATAAAGATAATAGAAATCATTCTTTGGAAATATGTAATAAAGAAGACATAGAAAATGTTTCTTATCACTTCAATTAAAAACAGAGTAAAGATGTTACCTTTGATTCATACAAAGCTTCAATCTCATCTCTGTTAATATGCAGCTGAGTTTCATATTGTTCCCGTAATTCTTTTAAAGAATCTGCAAGCTTCTGTTCATAACTTTCAGTTAACTTAGAATTTAACTCCAAAATTGCAGTCTCTTTCAAGTGCTTAGTTTCACTAATCTCCTAAAATGAAGAAAAGAAAATTTCTTTTTAAAACCATCAAATATTAAAATTAAAAAGCACTATTACCACCTTAACTAATTTGTTGTTAGTTTAGAAAGAAAGAAACAAGTATGATATTAATTTTTTCTTCGAGATTCTAGGTAAAGTGGACGAGTTGAACATTTAGAATCATCAATGCATTCTGCATTAATCAATTTTTTAAAAAATTGCTCGAGCATTTTTTTACCGACCAGCATAATGTGCTCATTTGTCATTTTTTTTTTTTAATCTTTAAGTTTGTTTAAGAGATGTAAAATTTTACAAACCTCACACTTTAAAAACTGCTATAATAAAAATATATATATTTAATTGAACAAGCGAAACCTAATAAACATGGCAATTTATATCTGGAACACATTAATATTAATGTTCCTAAATAGTTTTCAAATGCAAGTAGTTCAATAACTATAAAACAACTGCAACTACACCTTTAAGCACAAAAATATGCACATAATTTAAATGATCAAGAGCATTGGAATCAAAAACCAGCGAATTTATCTATTTCTGTTTGCTTTACAAAATGTAAAGTTATTGTGGTTTAATTTTCTGGCTGTATAATAAATTTTTACTGAAATATGAAAATTCTTCAATAACTTTTTACATAATTAACCGTTTTCCTGATTATCTCGAGTACATATATATTGCAAATATTTATCATCTCGAGAAAACTCGGACGTAGCAGAATTCAGTACATTTTGTTTTATCACGTTTTTAATCGGTCGGAAACAAAAAACATGTTTTTGCTGTCATTGGAAGTTTGTCAAGTTTTATGTAAGAGTTTTGGTGTTGGACTGCACACGTGTTTTATGCGACTGTCCAAACGATGGTTGCTAAATTTACATAGCAATAAAAGTTCTAAAAAATTACATTACCCTTCACTGACGTTTGAAAAGTATCATTTTGTGTTGTCCCTTGTTCTAAGAACTATCATACAAAGACTAATATTTAACTTTTTTCATTTGCCCGAGATCATTCAAAATAATTGGTAGAGTTAATAATGAAAAACGAGGATCTGAACAAGTGCACAATTAGTTGACATCTTAAGAGAGGAGTCTCACGTTATTCAGTAAGCTTCACAGTATTTCTATTTTCTTTTTTCCTTCAAATTGGTTTGAATATAGTTTTAAGGATGAAAAATATTGTAAAAATAATTACACATGCTTTAATTTGTAATATAATGGTAGTCATAAATCAAACTTCTTTTTAAAGACACTCACAGGAGTTTCCTTTTAAATTTGCATGTTTAAAAGGATTTTAAGGACAATCGACATACTTAAAGATTTAATATACACTTTGACATATACAGTTTAATACTGAGCTCTTTATACCTCAAACCACCAGTACATAAATAGTATCTTCTCTAATCATCACACGAAATGATTGAGACTGAGTGAGGTCTGTATGTCACAACAATATGCAAATTGCTTGAAGTGTAAACAATTAAGAAACCTCTCTATAGTTCAATTAAGTTAAGAAAACACAACTTATGGTAATCCTGAACATAATTTTAAAAAACTATTTTGTAAGCATGTGTTCTGACCATATATTATATATATATATATATACAGGGGTCTGTCCAGGAGAAAATTATGACCGTTTAGCAGTACCTTCACCAATTCAACTTACGGAAAAAGGGTAGTTTAGCAAAATACTTTTAAAAGAGCAAGTTCTAAGATCCCCTGCCATATAAATTTAAATTTTTGTTGTCATATCCCCACAAATGAAATGATGAAGCTGTCCCTCGGTAAAGTTTACAGAAAGTCGAAGTTCACAATATATTATTTTACACGTTTTTCTAAATTTATTCCAATAGAACTTTTTTTTCTGTATGACCCAGTCGAAAATGTTCTCAGTATGGAGGCAACTTTTAGTGTTGTTAAATGTATGCTTTTATTAAATTCAAGTTGAAATTTAATTATGGACAATCAATTTTATGAATATTTAAATTTTAAGTACAAAATTTTACAATAACAGAATTATTTTTGAACATATGGAAAAAATATAGAGAGAAATTTACCAGTCATGAATAATTTTCATGCGTAGTGACAACAGGGTGCGTAGCCAAATCTTTGAATCAAAAATAAGCACTTTTTAAAAACTTTTCAAGCACTTTACAAAAATTTTCAAGCACTCAAAAAATTCATATTCAATCAATGATATTATTGAAAAACAAAAACTTTTTATAAACAGTTTTAGTGTTAAAAAAAAAAAAAAAGAAACGGGCGTAAATCAAAACAATCAGTACCTTCCCGTATCACCGAGTGAATTCAACTTGACCCTGAACTCAGAATAAAAGTACCCTTACCCCCTACGTCAAAAAAAGTGTTAGAAGTAAAATAAAATAAACAAGAACAAAAATAAATTAAATTAAAAAGAAAAACATTTCATAAGGATCTGATATTCTCTATCCGAATTGGAGCACTCGGGTTTCGGTTTCAAGTGTGCGCATGCGCAAGTCATAACATGGGTACGACATGAAGTCCGCGTCAATGATTACGTAGCAAACTCCCCATTTTTCGTGAAATGCGTGCGATCCACCAGATATCACTGAAGGAAAGAAAAAATATTATTCGGAAGAAAAGCACTTATTAAAAACGCCAGCAAAAAAAAAGCACCTTTAAAAGCTTTTAAAAACAAAATCCCCAAAAAAGCACCTTTAAGTACTTTTTACAAACGCTACGCACCCTGGACAATTTTTGAAAATATTTTCTTATTTTACTGTACTTTCGTGTTGATTTTTTAATATAATTTTCACAAAATAGATACTTCTTAAAAAAACCTAAACAGACCCCTGATTTATATATAAACTTAAACATTCAGAAAAAGTACAGAATACCGAATATTCGTTAGATCCCTACTTTTTAAGAGTGACTATCTGTTAACAGCATCATAGGAAAGACACATTTGGATTTCAGCCAGAAGATGTGAACAGTGCCCTCTTCTCAAAAATTATGCAATAACTTCAGAACTTACAGCTGTAACAGATTATTAAATCTGCCTGTAACTAAGTATGTGCACCCTATGTTTTAGATCTGCCATCTAGAATAATATAAATGCAAAAGGACACCTGGTACTAAATTCCCCATACTCTAGAATTAGGGGGGGGGGGGGGGGAAACAATTTCAGCCCATCAAAATTTGTTGCTAAAGAACTGTTGCCAGAGATTGTAATTATACTAGCTAGCAAAACTACATATTTCATTCTTCTTTTAAAAAAAGGTCATTTTATTCATACATGTTTAAAGAAATTTCTATTTTGAATGGAATAAAGTTAATAATAAACTAACATTTTTGTATTGAGAAAAATACTAACATTTGCCCATTAGCAGACCAATCAATACCTTTTGATGGACGGATTCTTTAAATGCCAACTCTTCTTTAGAACTCTGATATCTGTTTTGGAAATCCACACGAGTTAAAGTTTCATCATCCAAATCTTTCTTTAAGGAAGAAACTTGTTGAGACAATGTCTTGATTGTACTCTCTAAATCCTTTAAGAAACGAACACACATTTAACATAGTAATTGCAGGAGAAACATTTTGTGACAATTTAATCTCTGTTGATATTTCAAAAATTAAAGAAAGAGTTCAGGTAAACCATCAAATGTTGAAATAATGTTTTCAAAATATCAAAATTTAAACAAATTATGGAACGATAACTTCACAAAGTAGTCATGCAATAATTTGTTTCTATTTTGTTATATATATATATATATACAGTATTAAAATTCGAAGTCTAGAGAAAAGTGAAATGACCTAGAGTAAGACATTAAGTTTCAAATGTTGAAAAACTATTTTCAAAATATTGAAGTGCGAACAATTTGTTGGAGAACTTTCCCACAACTTAATCCCAAGTAATTCACTCATAATTTGTTTCCTTTTCGTTGAAGTTCAGTATCTGAAACTTCAAGGTCATACCTTTATACACAAATATTGTTCGCGAATAATTTTTTACTACTATACTAAGAAAAATATATGCCTCTTCAAAAAAAGTTTGCATTTTATTAATTCCCAGGAAAAGAATTTCTATGCCTTTTCCTACAAATGCAAACACTATTTAAAATTACAATCACATAATTTAAAGTCACAGATAATGATAACGCACAGAGAATGAAGCCTGAAATTGTGAATCTCTTACAAAATGCAGCAGTCTTGCATATAAGAGTGCAAGAATCATCAAATTTAGCTCAGTGTATGAACTTGCAAACCAGCAATATATAAAATGATTTCATCAAACACATATAATGAAATAACGGTTTCATACGCTATAGTAAGTTGTAATGGGTTATAGTTCAATGAAGTGTGAGAATGTTGAATGGAACAATACAGGTAAACACCATGCTGTTTGCGGCAAAAATCAACATGGTAAAGAAAAAAATCTTATATTGCAAAAGTGAAAAATAATAACATTTTAAAAACATCTAACGAAAAAATCACCTTTAAGAGCTTTTAAAAAATGAAAATGGGCACCTTTAAGCACTTTTCAAAAACACTACGCACCTTGTTATTCAAAAAGTTGGGATTCCACCGAAAGAAGGCTAATTTATTTAGAGCTCTATTGAATGTAACTTCTTTCATATCATGTCTTTAAAGTTTAGAAATGCTTTCTACTTAATAAGTAATAATTGTACTAACTCTACATTGATTTGTACATCTTCTGTTTTCCGATGTTAAAGTTGACACTCTTCTTTGCAAATCTTGAACCAAAATATCACATGATTTGATTTGTTTCTCTGCATTTGTCAGCTCTTTCTCTTTCTTAAATAATCTAAATAAAAATCAGAAACTAAATAACTGAAAACATATACAAAAATATAAGGACTACTGGCCTTAAATTTAATTTTTGAATTATAGTTATTTTACTACATAGGAAACTAAATTTCCTTTGCAACTCAACAAAAAAAAAAGTTTATACTATAATTTTTTAAAAATTGTTTTATACAAATTTTTTTATACATAGACTTATGTGCCCTCTTTCTTAGATTAAAGACAAAATATTTAAAATATGAAATAAAAAGACTAAGCAATATTCGTATATTTAAAATCATTAATTTTATTAACTTTTTAGTAGTTGTGGACCCAATATATGTTTATTAGTACAGATGCACTTCAATGTAAGCATTTCGAAAACCAATATTTCCATGGAAAAATAAAAGGTTAAAACACAATCTAAATTAAAATTGTGCGTAAAACAAAGAAAACATACACAATTTAATATTCCAAAAAGTAAATAAATACTTTACTTCGTTTTCAGTTCATCCACTTCTGACTTGAGCTTCTCATTTGAAATCTGTAATTTAGCTTTCTCCTTTGCTGTATAATCCAACAGTTGACGAACATCAGCTAATTCTTTGTCATAAACAGTTTTTACTTCAACGACGGCCTTTTGAGTCGTTTCTTGGGTTGTTTGAATAAGTGTGCTTAATCTATTGTTTTCGCTTTCAAGATTTCGGACGGTATCTATATAAGTGGCCAAACGGTCATTCAAACTTTGCAATTCTTCTTTCTCTTGAACTCTTGTTATACGCGTGGGACTGAGACGAGACCGTTCGCCAGCGCTGCCGGCCCGAGGCGAAGAGATGCCGGTAGAGCGACGACTCATTTCTACCGGTCGGCGAAGCAAGTCAACAACAAAGTGAATTTCACTTCGATTCGATATTTCGAAATAATGGAACAACTATCTCACCGGCCGCTGGTGTTACGTTCACCTACGAATTTGCGGCGGTAACTCAAGAGTAGGGAGCGCCAAAGCTATTCTCACGCCAAGATCACGCCAGCAACGTAACTACAAAACGTAAAGTCAGGGGCTCCGGGAACTTATATTTTTAGGAGGGCGAAAATTCCTATTTTTCCGAATGAAATTTCGAATTTGAAATGAAAAATCAATAATATGTATATCTTTCTTTAGTTTTAATAAAAAAATATTAGTCGCTAGTATTTTCCCTATGTGCTAATTTTCCACCAACATGTTACTGATTTAACGACTTTATACTTAATTATTCTAATCAATGAACTGCGATTGCACAATGGGATAAGTTTGAACTATTTTGAAGAGCTCGGGATCTATCCCCAGCGGCGGCTTGAAGACAATCCAGCTTCGAATCGATGAGTATCATTTTATATTGAAATTAAAGTAAAGGCTTCCTGTGCGCAATGTGCTGACCACATTGTCACAATCAGCAAGTGCCACATCCTCTATGAAACACTTGACAAGTAAAGGGCTGAATGCCTTACTTTTATTATTTTAATCAATAAATAATAGACCATTTGTTTAAAAAAAAACGTTACAAAATTTATTGATTCGCAGTTAAGATGCTGAGGGCGTAATATTTTACTATCCCAATCAAATGATTTCGTAATCTCGTCGAATATCAGATAGAAATAAAATAAGTAGAAAGATAATCAAAAGCTAAGCTAAAGCTTGTTGAACTTATTTAAAATATATTTGTTGTGTTTAAAATGGGCTACAGATGGCGCAGAGCTGAAGTCTACCTTATGGGAATACTTCTCGTGCTTTCACCAAATAGATTAAAGAAGTTTATTTCAAGAAGCTATACGGAACTCAAAACTACATTAAACATAGCTCTTAAAGAAAGTGTCGTGGTAATTTTAGAAAATGTTTTTGAGAATTGTCGAAATGAAAAATTTTTTTTCTGAACAGTTTCGAGTGGTGGAAAATTAATTTCTATCTCTGTCTTTTTTTTCCTTTTTTTTAAAAATTCGGGGAACCTCAGAATCTTAAAAGGGCTCTTAAAAATGCTTTGCTCCAGAATCCGCAAAATCGAACGATTGGTGGCTTAACTTTACCAATGATGTATTCTGTATCTCTTTCTTTTATAAAGATAATAAAGAAGAAGAATAAAGATAATGATCTAGATAATAAAGATAGTAAGATAATAAAGATAATGAAATAAAGATAATGATCTTTGGCCAAGATAATGATACTAAAGATAACATATTATAATATTACTAATAAAGAACTTTACTTCATATTAGGATTTATTTATGTATTTATTTTTGTTTTGCTGCCTACAAAGTACTGGAAGTTTTTGCAGACAGGTACCGTTTATTTTGCAAAAATAAATAAATAAATAAAATGTTTAATATTTGGATTAGTTAAACATTATAAATTTGGAAAAGATGCTATCCTGACAAATTATAAATATCTCCTTGAAAGTCTTCGCATCTTTTCAATTCAATTTTCTTTTTTTTTTTTGTTGACCTAATGCCTCTCAAAGGCAATGAAAAAGGTAAGAAATTGAAATTACATATTTTAATTTAATTTTATTTTATATAATAACAAATTTTATAAATTAAAATGACGGATGAATTAAAATTTTCCCAGTTGAAGAGATTGCGGTACATCCGTAGCACTCTATCTCTGTTTATACCAACCTGAATGTAATTTTTCTTTTGTGTAATTATGAAAGCGGAACCTACCTTCCTAAAAGAAATATCTGTATCAACTCTTTCCGAAATATTAATTAAAATTAAATCGAAATATTTTTTGAAATTTTGATTAAAATCAATAATTATTCTTTTATTAATCTCTTTGATTTGTTGTAAAGTAAATTTTTTTTTTATACAAAAGAGACAATTTAGTGTATGGAGCACAATTTTGTTAAACTTTAAAATAAGAATTTCAATTGAAATCAATAATTATTGTTTTACTAATCTTTTTGATATGTTGTAAATTAAATATTTTTTTGTATATAAGAAACAATTTAGTGTTTGAAACACAATTTTGTTAAACTTGAAAATAAAAATTGTACTTAAAATCAATAATTATTCTTTTACTAATCTTTTTGATTTGTTGTAAATTATATATTTATTTTTTATACAAAGGAAAACATTTAGTGTTTGGAACACAATTTTGTTAAACTTTAAAATAAAAATTGTACTTAAAATCAATAATTATTCTTTTACTAATCTTTTTGATTTGTTGTAAATTATATATTTATTTTTTATACAAAGGAAAACATTTAGTGTTTGGAACACAATTTTGTTAAACTTTAAAATAAAAATTTTACTTAAAATCAATAATTATTCTTTTACTAATTTTTTTGATTTGTTGTAAATTAAATATTTATTTTTTATACAAAAGAAACAATTTAGTGTTTGGAAGAAAATTGGAATGATACAGTTCTCTTTTGCGATTCCTAAATTCCATTCTAATCAAGACATAAAATAAATAAAGGATGAGTCATAATCTGTTAGAAGAGGGGCCACGCCCTCGAATCTCTTGCTACACACCCACGCTCAATAAAAGAGAACAAGAATGATGAATATGAGGATGAATTTAAAGATGACGTCATTTCAGTTTTCAAACACTTATAACCTGGAATCAGTTGGAGGAGGAAGAGCTTCAACTCAGAGCTTAGAACTTGGTTTTGAAGTCCGGTTTTGCTTTTTGTATTTTTGGTTTTATTTTCTCTTTCATTGGTAATAGTTATTTTTAGAATAGTTGCTTGGCCATCGCTGGAAATAATTAGATCTTATTGACTGATTTTCATGTTCGTTATTCTTTGTTCACGTTTACTAGATTTTACTTGAACAAAGCCTTTTTTTTTTTTTTTTTTTTTTGGCATTTTGAATTATTTTGTGCGTTTATAAATTCCTATCGCAGTTTCTTTTTTTTTTTTTTAAATTTTAGCTGTTAAAAGAAGGAAAGGAATGTTTCCTAACGATTATTCTACTTTTTTCATTTCATCGCAATTTACGGTGATTCTTTAATATTCAGTTTAATATTATTAACATCATTTGGCAGAATTCGCTTTCTTTTCCTCTCGATTTCAATTTTACCAGAATTATGTTGTTTCTCGCAATGTGTTTTTTTTTTTTTTTTTTTTTAAATTTATTTTTCTTCGAGTGTCTTCAAAATGAATAGTGTCAGTTAAATAAGTTGAAAAAAATTGTAAAAGCTAAGTTTCGGGCACATTTGTTATTTAAATTCCTATATCGTGGGACTTAAATCAGGAAATCACTAACACCGATATAAAGAAGGGGGAAAAAATACGATAAAGGAATGAGGGAATACACAGGGCATAAATAATATTAAAAAAATAATACGCTAATTGTTTTTACACATAAGTATTTTCTGGTTAATTTTTAATCCAATTAAATATATCTATTTATTGAATAAAGGACTGAATAAAGTAACTGAGCAAAATGGAGGGGCACAATGAAAAAAAATCATACTCAATACATAAATTGTTTCTCACCCTGTTCAATTTTTAACGAGTACCCATACCGCACACCCTCGGTCCCAACGCAGACTATTCCAAGTGGTCACCCACCTGCACACTGACCGCAGCGGATGGGTGACCACTTTGATCAGCTAGCGTAGGTTGTTGTTGTTGTTAATTTACGTCACACTAGAGCTGCACAATGGGCTATTGGCGACGGTCTTGGAAACATCCCGGAGGATGATCCGAAGACATACCATCACAATTTTGATCCTCTGCGGAGGGGATGGCACCCTCGCTTCGGTAGCCCGACGACCTGCGCGCGAAGTCGAGCACTTTACGGTAGCACAGTTTAACGAGGACCAATACCGCACGCGAATTGACAAAACATACCGTAGATTGCAAAGGGTTGGCGAAAATTTCTATTGGCGTTAAAGAAGCGTTCTCGCAAATCGCCAAACAGCTGTGTGCTTATGATTTCGTTTTGTTTTCGGTATCGCATAACATTCAACAAGTTTGATATGGGTGCGACATTTCAATTAAGCTGGTCTTCATTTGCTTCTTCTGCATCAAATAAAATATAAAGCGTATTTTTTTGTTTTAGCGCCGACATAATCGTTTGTATCTGTTGACTAAATTGTGTTTATTAGCGTTTTTTAAAAGGTCGTAATAGAACTAAGATAGAAAAATTACACATTATTACATATTCTATAGTTTCATAACTTTCATTAAATGTATTTCGAGTAGTGAAATTCTTTTCCTACTCATCCACTAATTCGAATTAATAATTTCTCAATAACCTTTAATCCTTAATAATGAAATGATTATTATAATAAAGTTTGCTTGCTTAAAAGATTAAAAAAAAAATTATTGTTTAACAGAGACTTAGTTTCCAATTCTATATCCATTAATTAAACTTAATGGTTCTGCTCGATAACCATTTACAATTTTTTTAAAATTTTATTTAATTTTCTGTTATTATGAAATTTTTTAAATATTTTTCGACGTAGAGATTATTTAGCAATAATGCGAAAAGCTGAAATTTATAAATGTATATTATTTATAAATGTTTAAGAGAATTTTTAGCAGCTATTTTGTACTAATTATTTTAATTGAAATGTTCATTATACGCAGTCTTATAATAATCATCGTAAAATTCATTGAACAATTGAGTATTACATTTTAAAATGCAAGTATAATTTAATAATTATTTCATTTTATAATTGCAAAACGGTAGATAAGTAACTTCGTTATAAAGTTTCACATGATACGAGAATATTATACGATTGCTTTATTATGAAAGAACAACAATTTAAGTTTTATACTTTATTGTGGAAAAGAAACAATTATAAATTTCTCCTGTCATCGGTGTTAGCGATTAGCGAGTCTTTTATCGTATAAATATTAAGTCAGTATTGTTCTTTTTTAAATAAAAATGCATTTTGCTCCGGAAAAAAAAATTACTTGAATTTTATCGATAGAAATACCCTAATTATAGCAGCAAAAACTTTTAAATTTCTAATCAAACTTTCCTTCATTATGTTATAATTTTGTGTAAATAATTATTATTAATAATATAAATGACTATTGAAAGGAATTAATTGAAAATGTCCAATTTTAATGAATTAACTGTTTACCCAATCAGATTAATAATTTTTTTCATAATTTACAAATGGAGAAAAAGTCTTTACAGTTTAAAAGTGAAAAATATAGTTGAGATTAAATTTATAAAGTAAGCACAACCCGAAGGAGATTGAAGTAATGGCATTAAAATCGAAATTTCAAAAGAAAAAAAATCACGTTTTAGTGTACAGTGAGCAGTAAACAAAAATCTAAAACTAACTTTTGATCTAATGATCAGATGTTAACGTTCTAGGACTCAATCTTAATGGATCGAGAGGGTGAATTCAAATATGCCGCTTAATTATAGCAGACAATATATTTTAAGTTCGGAAATCAGACACTAAAACGAGCCTACTTTGAGAAATTTTTTTCCTGCGTATTCGGATTTTTGATCCCCAGTATATAGGGGTTGCCGCAATCTGGAAATATTATCCCAATAGTTTGGTCAGGAAAGCAATGCAATGTTAGGACCCTTAGTGTTAACCTTACTTTTTGCGCATTTCACCATATCTTGGGAACTTTCCAGTGAACTTTTAAGTGAATTGAAAATTTTTTGCACTCAATGTTTTAATGTTTATTTAATTTAGAATTTCCTTCATTCCCTACCACTATTGTAAGATATTTACTTTTCACCTAACTTGTAAAATTAAAAAGTTTAGAATTCTTTACAAAATCACTCAGGCGAAGTGATTGCCTTTTATTTAAATCTTATTTAGAAGGTATTTTTCTTAAAGTATTTCATTTAAAGTTTTTATCATTTTAAGTTGAAATGAATGTCGCCCTCCTTTGCATAGTTCAAAAATTATTTCAAAGGAAACATAACTTAACATTAAACACTCAGGACTTACAATTATAAATCAAACAATCATTACATTTATTTATTAAAAAACACTCTTATGAACTGATAATAAATTGATCTAAGTCCTAAATGTGAGTTCTATAATATATAATTTATTTAAACTCAGTATATACATCTGATCTCTGTTGTCGCCAGTGGCTCAATTTTAAAATATAGTTTTTCTTTTACAAATTTTCGGATATTTTCATATGAAGGATAGTATTAAGTTTGAGAATTAAATTTTTGTTTAAAAAAGTTGCTAAAAATTATAATTATTATTAATACTTGACAACTGGAAGTTTTCAATTAAAGGTTGAAAATTTTTTTAATTATGTTATTTTTTTAGTTATGTTTTTAATTACCTAATTCATATAACAGTATTTAGGAATCTATAAATTTATGCTACGTATGATCGTTGCAGAATAACCTGCACCCAATATATGTAAATAAAATATATTTTTAAAATTGTGCATTTTCTATTAATTGCATTTATTATTCTTATACTGAAAGAGTATCAAGGTATCTATGACCTCCATAATAAATGAAGTATTTACGGACTTTTATATATATTAAGGAATTGAGTCAATTTTTCACGAAGTTCAAGATCTCATCCCATTGAAAAAAAAGTTATTTAATAAATATTTTTTTACAATAAATGCTTCTAGTAATAAAACAAACGCGTTACAAGTCATTGAAGAAAAATCCCTTCATTTGTACATTTTTCCTTTCTTGAAATTATTTCACATATTTCTTTTTTCACTAGCGAATTTTCGATTACTTTAAAATTTTAAAAATATCGATTTTTTTCATTTGCAAGAAATTTTTACTTTAAAGCGTGATAACATTTTTGAATACTCCAAATTTTTTTTCTAATAAATAATATGTGTTTGTTAATTTCTAAAAAAAATGTTCATAAAAAAGTTTACATTATTCTTTTATCAAGATTGATTTAACAGAGAGAAAATCACTAAATTAAAACAGCTTATGTTTTCTTACAATAAAAGTTAAATAGAATTAATTCTTTAAAATAGCGTTCCAATAAAACATGGTATTAAAATGTTACGTTATTTTTTGTGATTGGTTCAATAATAAATTATTCTTATTTCTTCGCAAACACAATTCTTGTAAAAAAAATTAAATCTGTTATATCAAAAAACTAGATCATTTTATAAAATAAAAATTATTGCTCTTAATAAAATATAAATACAGTTTATTTGTAACGTGATCCTAAGAATAAAATGTTTATTTTCTTTTTTAATTCTCTACTAAAATGAATTAATGAGTTATTTTTATTCATCATGGCTAGTCGAGGAGGAGAAAAAAAATATCGAATTTCACTGTTTAGGTTAATGTAATTTCGTTCTCCCACCACATTTACGCTTAATCCATTGCCAAATCCACTTGCAATCGCCTAGTTTATAATGTACGGTATGTTTTGTCAATTCGCATACCGCACATCCTCGATCCCTACGCAGACTGATCCAAGTGGTCACCCACCCGCACACTGACCGTAGCCAGTGATGCTTGACTTCGGTGATCTTCTGGGAACCGTGTCTTAACGATCAGTCCACTGCGGGACCAGCTAGCGTAGGCACTGAAGGTGCTCGGTATGGGTCCTCGTTTAACTGTTCTACCGTAAAGTACTCGACTTCGCACGCAGGTCATTGGGATAAGAAGCAGGGGAGTCATCCCCTCTGCAGAGGATAAAAATTGCGATGGCATATCTTCGGATCATCCTCAGGGATGTTTCCCAGACAGTCGCCAATACCCCATTGTGTAGCTCTAGTGTACATTGTGTAGTCCCCATTGTACGTCCATATAGTACTTACCTACCTTCTCTTGCCATACAGTAACGTGAACAGTGACGCACCAGTTCTGACATAACGATAAGCAACAAGTAAAAATTGGAAGCTGTTGATTCCAGGATCGTTTCTCTAATAATAGGATGCAGCATATCTTTTTAAGACTTTATTCCAGCGTTCCAGCAAATCGTTGCTGGCAGGACCAGTTCCCCTTTTTTTTTATTTAAATACATTAACTTCTCTTTTAGTGATAATGTAAAAATAATTCACTATGCTATCACATTTGGAAATCCCCGTCCTCGAAAATATACTTTAAAACGTCTCACTTTTGAGAAGACTTCGGGTCAAACGAGACATTTGGTACCATAATATGGACCAGTTGAAGGTTCGGTTGGATCTATCAAGTTCACAACATGAAATGGAAGTTCTGCTGTCATTCTTCCCTTCTCTGTTGGCGATCCTCACATGTTAATATAACATCTGTCATATTACGTGAATAGAAGCTATACTTAATTCCTTTTTTAGTACCTAATATCTGTAATAACATAGAGAAGACGTATTTAATATGACGGACATGCTTCGAACATTTTTATAATGAACATTATTTTGTGAGGTTACGCCTCTTCCCTTCGAAAAAGGAATTGAGGTCAGATGTGTGATAATTCCAAATCAAAATTTCTTTTAAACAATGCAAGGAATCCATTAGAACCAAGCGCTACAAAAAAAAAAGAAGAGTTGAAGTCATTTGAAACTTCTAACAAAAACAGCAAATTACGAAGATATGAACAGAAAAGCTATTCATTCTAACATGTATGCCGGGAAAGCCTGGTGGAAAGGGCCCATGTCCAAGAGTTCGTGGGTTCGATCCCCGCCGGCCGAAGACTTCCCTTGTAGTAAATGGTGATTGATGCACGTTAAATCTGTCGAGTCGCAAAGTCCTCCATGTTTCCATAACCAATCAAAACCTCTGGGGATCCAGGAGTTCCCTTGTCTTCTGGATTGTGTTTAAAACGACGGAGTTGAACATTGGTAGTCGTCAACCCAAAATTGGTTCGGCTGCTCAACGACGGTTCAAAAAATGTAGTGAAACGTCTCTCTGCTCCACAGTAAAATGGACTCCATTGATTTCAAAGTGTTATCGAAGGAACATGATTTTTTTGCAAGCGATTTTAATGTTACTGAACGTCAATTTCTAAGTCCGGGAATGCCCCTTCTACTAGCCTCATGTAAACCAGAGCGATGCATAAAATTTAGCGTCCATGAAAATGACCCCTACTGACATAATTATAAGTAAAAAAATTTTGTTGATTGAGAGAATTATTTTAAATGATTCAACAATAATGTTTTTTTTTTGTTGTTGTTGTATAAGTTTGCGTTTAATTTTATGTCTAAAATTTTTTTTTACTTTAAAAAAAATGAGAAGTTTGTTTGTTTCAGATGCTTAGCTTTTTTCTAAAATAATTGTTTGTTTTTTTTATCTTAGTTACTTTTTAACTTTAAAACTAAATCATCGTCTTTAGTCCACTCTGACTGTTGCTTCAGAGATCTTCAAAAAGAGCTCTCGAAATGAGAGCCCAAATCACAGATATTTTAAAGATTTGTTCTGTAAATATTTTTTATTTTTACATTTTCGCATTTTAGTGCGGAGGTTTTGATGATCTTTCCTAAAGGTTTTCTTCAACACAAAATCTACAGAAAAAATCCCTTGCTTCCCAATAGTGGTCGACAATAGAGGTGGTCGTTACACAGAGGTTTCAATGAAGTTTATCACACATTATTTATAAAAACACAAAGAACCTTTAGGCACAAAATAGTACAAGGATATTAAAATAGAGTTTGAAATGAAATTAATAAAGATGAAAAAACAATATCTTTATCACAGTATGTAAATAATGCTCATTGTTATCATATTTCAAGAAAAACTAATTCTTAAATAAATGTTTTGTGATGTTTAAACATTGCTATTTTATTTGAGCTCCTAACTTAATCTTATCATAAACGATATCTGGCATTTATTCATCATAAACTATGTGAGAATATCTGCAGAACGAGCAAATATTAGAAAACCCTTGTAAGTGTTTAACACATTTTGGCCGTTCATCCCATTCCTTTGTTTATAACAGGGGTTTCCGACTGGCGGCCCGGGGTGCCAATCCGGCCCGCGAAGCTTTTTTTTGTGGCCCGCGAACTAAAATATATTAGTTGTCATTTTTTTTGCGGACAATTTTCGTAAAAATTCGATATGGGTATAAAATACTTTTCTCGTTAATAAAAACCTAATTTTTTCGTTTCTGTGAAATTTAATATACCAACTGTGCAAAGAAATTTATTTTTCAGGTTTTGCATCCAAGAAAATATTTATTCAATTACAAAAATAATCGTGTATGTTGCTCTTTTTTATTTCATTTTTTTTCATATTTTGTGAATATAACTTAGCATGTGCGTATCAGAAATTTTCTCGAAGAAATTCTCCGATTTAACTTTTTGAAACCCTTGATTTCGGACGAAAATATTTACACACACATTTGTAAATTTTAAATGTAAATATCTATTCTCTGGTGGTTGCAGAAGACAAACCTCAATTTTCTCATTGAATATTTTGTGTGCTACTATGTAAGTTTTAATACCTTAACAATTAGATATCTGTTGCACATTAATTGTTTAATACATAGGTGCACATTAAAGTTATTGTAGCCCGAATTTTTATTATTTATTTATGTCTTTAAAATTATTATTAATAACAATTAAATATTTTTAAAAATCTACTTCTTATTTTAATTTGTAATTCAATACTTTTGTTTTGTACAACTTGGTAAAACTCTGACAGTAATATTTAATGTTTCTTCAAACATAAAAGAGCCCTACAAAAAATTTTGATAAAGTTGCGGCCCGCCATTTGATTTTTGTTTTTAATTGTGGCCCCCGCCCTCATGTAAGTTGGAAACCACTGGTTTATAACGTCGATGCTGTTTTCCAGCATTTTTATTTATCATCAATGTTTTTCCTCATAAATTAAAAAACAATATATTTTCAAAAGATTATTTTTTAAAAAAAGAAGGTTTTTACTATATTTTGAAAGGCTGGTGGTCCTAAAGAAATGAATAAAAAGAGTTGTAATCTAATAATAATAAAGAAAAAAAGTCTTATATCTTTTAAACGACTGTTTTATGTGATTTTTGAAGTAATTAGGTAATTAATGTAAAATAAAATAGTCGTTTCTGCCTTTTTAACTTTCTTTTCCTCACTGCGTGTATTACTATTACTGTTTATGGTAAAACACCATCATACTATTTTTCTTGAATTATTAAGATCGCAATGGATCTTATAGCAATGTTGCCACCCTTCTACTATATATAACTCTTTTATCGGGAAGGACGAGATAACTCGTCTTTCATGAATATTCGCTGTCCGCTAGAGACGAGATAATTCGTCCATTACACAAAGTCTTTGAACACTATCGAAGCATTTCCAGCCACTTTTTTACCAACATTTAGTATAGATTATTATTATCATTTTATTATTTTTTGTGCCTATAAACATAAAGGGAGAATTGCTATTGATGGCAGTCGATTATTTTTTAAAAGTTAAATAAACAAGTTTTAAAGAAATTTGCGTTCTGTTTCGATTTCTAGGGCAGAAGGTTAGACGAAGACTTACTTTTGCCTCAATGAAACAAAAATATGGACTGTCCATTAAAAAAAAAAAAAAATTCGGCAGTCATTTTGATTACTTCAAAGGGTAGATTTAAAGTGTGTTAATTACTTTGCGTAGAGCAGGGAACAGAATGCTTCAATAAGGTGACCCAGATTCGAATCCCAGCGATGGATGGTTGATACGAATACTGATCTTCGCTGGCACCGACCACAGTGTTGGCGTAAAATAACCTTAAGCATTTTCGCAATCGCCTACGACCGCCTGCCTGTTGCCGGGGAATATTTGATTTCCCCCTGCGATGACGTCAATGTGCGTGCGCATCTTTCAATAAAGCTTCACATTCATTTTATATGTGTTGTGGATTGATGGTGACGTAAGTGAGGTGATTTTCCGTATCGTGATCTGAGGCAGAATAATCGCCAAGTTTTGCGGGGGGGGGGGGAAACTTCCGGGCGGTGACCCACGAGAAACTAAAAGAAAAAAAAAAGAAACAGAAAGGGACTAATTCGAAGGGTATAACTCGTAGCCACCCACGAGCAAACATCTACTTGTTTTTTCTTTTTAATTTTTCCGTTTAAAATCAATTTGGCGCCTTGGCGATTGTAGTTGGCGTGGCGAAATATTATAAGCTCTTTAAAATCAATTGATTCCGCTGTTTCATTTTCGATAAAAATTATTGCTAAAGAACTCTCTTGTGTCTTTGTAGATTTTAAATAGGTTTCCATTGCTTATATTTTGCTAAAAGAACGTTCAATGGTTGTAGTGGGATTGTTAACAAAATACTTAAATTATCCACAAGTTTAGAAAAATATTTTTTTTCTAATGGCAGGAGCTCCGTCTCACCTGGGAAGTGTTGCTCATTTAACGTTACCCAGTTGGCACCTGTGAACCTAAGTCACGGAGGCGAACAACATTACCCACGCCACACTGCCACAGATAACCATTCATAAGGTGGGCCACATTCACACACAACAGAGGACAACACATAGAGAGAAAACATCAATGACCAGAGCAGGAATCGAACCTGCAACCATTGGCTTCGCAGTCAGACACGCTAACTGCTTTGGAAAAATATCTTTTGACTTGTTGCAGTCGAGAACTTTATGGTAGAACAGTTCAACGAGGACCGCACACCCTCGGTCCCTCTACGGGCTGTTCAAAGTTGTCACTGTCAGAAATGGAAGACTTCGGTGACCAACTGGGATCCGTGTCTTATGATCATTACCACTATGGGTCAAATAAAACGTGTAAGGATGGACTCGCCCACCAGGAGGCATCCTGGTGTGTCCTGTTACATTTTTGTAATCTTTGTTTCTTAGAAAAAAAATATATAATTGAATAAATTGAAATAAAGTAGTAAAAAAAGTAACATGTAAGTATTTTAAATGCATTGAAATAACTCACTATCTAACATTGTTGCTGTTGTTGTTGTTAATTTACGTCGCACTAGAGCTGCACAATGGGCTATTCGCGACGGTCTGGGAAACATCCCTGAGCATGATCCGAAGACATGCCATCACAATTTTGATCCTCTGCGGAGGGTATGGCACCCCCGCTTCGGTAGCCTGACGACCTGCGCGCGAAGTCGAGCACTTTACTGTAGCACAGTTTAACAAGGACCCATACCACACACCCTCGGTCCCTATGCAGACTGATCCGAGTGGTCACCCACCCGCACACTGACCGCAGCCAGTGATGCTTGACTTCGGTGATCTGATGGGAACCGTGTCTTAACGATCAGTCCACTGCTGGACTTCAAGCAGTCGAATTAAGATAGAAAATTAAAAAAAATAAATAAATGAACCTTAATTTTAAATTTTAACTTTTCAAAAAGTATTCGAATGATTTTGTTCCAAATTGGGAATTTTGCGATCTAAAATTATTTAGTTCAAAATGATAAAAAACTTTTATACTACACAATTCGAAGTTTCTTTTACCCTTATTAAAAATATAAATAATTTTCATATTTATTCGAATTTAAACAGCAAATGACAAACAAATAAGCAGATGATTTCTCCTTTTTTAGACAATCGCAGCTCTCGTTTAAACAACAAAATACTGTAAAAGAACACATAGGATGAGGCATTTTTTGAGACTATTCATTTTTTTCAAAAGTGAGTGCATGATGTATCAATTTTGAGCGTATCACTATGCTCAATAATGAGTACATGGCGTTTTTAATATTTGGGTAAGTATTTTGAGTATTTGATAGGATTAAAAATAGCAAATAAAATATGACTACCCATATGTCTGATAAGAGAGGTGGCTTATAAGTGATTTGTCAAATTTAAGAACAAGTAGAACACATTAGGACATCACAGAGACACGGTGGGACTTGAACCCGTTATCTCTATGCTACAGAGTCACTGAGTTCAGTGGATGAAAAGGCTCTCTTTTATTCGCTGTATCTTGAAAGAGATGAAATCATGGGGTTATCGTGAAAGTAGATGAGCATAGAAAACTTCAGTGATTAAGTATAAAAAAAAGCGATTTATTACCTGGTTTTCAATGGGCAAACAATAAATAGGGTGTGCCTGGTACCAACACCTTTTGAGAGCATCAAATATTCTAAGGTACTTATTAGATAAAAAATGCGATCAGAGATAGATAGGTAAGTATAGGTACTTTATTGCCGTCTCACTAGAGCTGCACAATGACTATAGGCGACTGTCTGAGAAATATCCTTGAGGATGATCCGAATAAATGGCATCGCAATTTTTGTAAGGCTTCTTCCTCAATTCAGACATAGATCTGAAGAGGAAGGGTCCAAATCCTTGTTCGCAGGAAATTTGATTCCACGAATTTTACGATCAAGTATATCGCAATTACTCGAAATCCAGGATCAAACACCGGCACTTTAGGAGTGGAGTCCGATTTTATAAATACCACGATCACCACCAAAGGCAGTTGTAGTTTATTTAAGAGAGACGCGCTAGAGAAACACAATGGGCTATTGGCGACCGGGGCTAAAGAGAATAGAAGGGCTGGTTCACTCCTTTGAAGTATCTCTCGCCGCGCCGATCCTCCGACGTCACTCTAGTGACTTCACTTTGGCGCAAAGCTCGCACTTTTACTTCAAGAACGGAGCGTTCGGCCTTACTAGCTCTGACTAATATTGGATCATTTCTTTTTGCGAGATATTCTAAGACATTTGTTATTTTCTATAATGACTTTCCTCAGTTTTTGCAGTGAATTTACAAGAACTTAAAATTATTATCGAAATGCCAGTTTGCGCGATTGCAACTTGCAAAAATTCTGATACAAAAACAAAAGGAAAAAGTACAATTTTTCGCGTGTTCCCTAAAGTAAATGAACAACTATGTAAAGAATGGATTCCGAAATGACACAGTTAATATAAAACAGCAATACGTTTATTCTGTCGTAAAGAACTTTTATAAAAATTCATTATCTAAATAGAAACCGCCTCGTTACTTCATAAAGAAAGGCAGGTGAAAAGAATTAAAAAATGGATGAAGTCAAAAAAAATTAAAATATAAATAAAAAGTATAAATAAAATATATAGTATATGGTTGAAATTCTCCTAATTTCATAACATATTTTTTAATGTAGTTATTCTAAATATTTATGATTTTTTTAAAAAATTATATTCTGTTCAATTTAAATATCTATAAATTATATCATCGTAAATTTAAATGTCTATAAACAATTGTAAAATTTCTAATGTCATTATGAACCTAAATTATTATTTTGTTTCAGTAATTAGCGTTTAAGGTTGATGTTTCCTAATGATTAAGTATGAACAAATTGCTATTAACGACATATTTTAAAATCAGGGATTCTAAATTTAACTTAACTTATCGTTATAAAAGAATATGTAGATAAAAAAAGCGTCGATATATGCTTTCATTTTTCTTAATAGTTAAAGTTAAAACTTAACTTTTTAAAATAAAGTATTTATCGTGTCATTTTCACCAACTAGCAAAGCATTTTTATAAGTTTAAAATGGTATTTTTTTTAAATATAATAACCAAGAAAAATTTTTTTGAACTATGTTTATGAACGGAAATAATGTGTTAATTACGTAAAGCTTGAAGGCTAATAACCAGAAAAAGTCTAACTTATTTTTAAAAAGAGAAAGATGCAAAGTTATCATAATATCTTTGCGTGCGATCTTCCGAGATTTGTGGACACAGTGACGTCATGAGGAGGGAAATCGTAGCTTCAGCTCTAAGAGCGGAGTGAACTAGCCCTTCTATTCTCTTTAGCCCTGATTGGCGACTGCCTAGGAAACAACCTTGAACAGGATTCGAAGATATGCCATCACAATTTCGATCCTCAGCAGAGGGAATGGGCACCCCCGACGACCTATGCGTGAAGTTGAGGACTGTACGGCAGAACAGTTTAATGATGACCCATACCGCACATACTCGAACATAGCACAGACTGATCCAAATGGTCACCCACCCGCACACCGATCGTAGCCAGTTAATTAAATTTAGAAATGAGTCGTGCTTGTAGTTTAAAGCAAACTACTGTCAGTTACGGTTATTGGTGGACCTCGTGCATAAACTCAATTTCTTCCTTCTTCGGCCACAATCTAAATAAGCTTCAATCTTTATCGCTGTTGTTGTTGTTGACGTATGCCTCTTTAGGCGATTGTTCTTGTTTTCCAGTGGCGCCATCTATGGCCAAGAATTCTACTTCTGCCACATCATACGTCACACCCGTTCATAGGGTCGACCCATTCATGCATCCATTCATTCCTCCACAGATCGTAATTTTGGCCTGAATCAGAGAACGATCGATCTCCAATCCAGTACCCCCAGAGGTATTGATTTGTTATGGGAACATAGAGGACTTTTGCGACTCGACAGATTTAACGTGCATCAGTCACTTTACTACACGGGGAGTCTTCGGCCGGCGGGGTTTGAACCCACGAACTCTCGGGCATGGACCCAGCTCCCTATCGACCAGGCAATCCCGGCCTTATCTTTATCGCTGAATTCATCTTAATCTACCAAATTTTTCTGCTCACAGGACCTCAGTTTTACGTAAAATATCTTGAATCGTTATGCCATATAGCTTATGTCTCAAATGCCATTATCTTTATGTCTCAAATTAAGACACCAACGCTGCATTATCTAAAACAGAAATATATAAAAAAAACTAGACTCGATCTGACAATCGGTGAATTACCTGCCCTGTGGTAGTGGCCACCAAACTCTGCAGTAAGGCAACTGTAACTCATGGGCATAGATAATTGGAGGAAATTAAGGAAGTTGGCGGCTGGATATATATATATAGAAAAAACGATAGCTACAATGTGAGAGCGCTTCAACCCGCTCACTTTTGTTCATATATTCAAATTCACAAACATAAAAATTAATGCCGTCATGTGTGGAGATGGCGGGTTCGAATCCCACCACAACTCTGTATGTATTCTTCGTGATGTCCTTCTTCAAATTGTTCCATCTGTATTCTACTTGGCAAAGGTTTATAAGCCTAAATTGAGCACACAAGCTTGCGTGAGTGGAATCTCTCGCTAAATGATCTGAAGCGAGGAGAGTTCGAATCCCGCTCTGTGTGCTTTCCTTTCTTCTGTTTCATTGCATCTGACACATACACACGGGAATATTAAATAAATAAAAAGATTTTATGTGGTCAGGGAGCCGGGATAGCTTGGCTGGTAGGGCTCCACGTCTACAAAATGATCACTTGTACATGCTAAACCTGTAGGGGTCACAAAATCCTCTAAGTTCCCATTACATATCAATACCCCTGTTGGATCGGAGATTGAATGCGCTCTGGTTCAAGTCAAAATTATGATCTGTGGATGGATGGATGATGTGTGAATATGCCTTCCCTGTGAATGTGATGGTGTGTGAATATGTCCTCCTTGTAATATGAAGTCTCCGGATCATCCTCAGGGATGCTTCCCAGACCGTCGCCAATAGTCTAAAAAATACAAGTACCAGTTATGTGGTTAGATGAACCGAGATCTTCTGTTATAAATTTGAATCTAATTATATTATTAGATATTTTTGATACTTTCCATTGTGACGTCCATCTGTAACTTCCGTTGCCTATATTTTATTATATATTGATACGAACTTCAAAGCGCACAATGTTTGTCCCGAATAAAAAACGAGTCAAAGTTTTGATACGATTATATCTCAGTGGTCAAGTGTAAAAGAATTTCTAGTTTTGGTGAGTAGTGTTAACGTTTCTTTAGAACTATACTGTCCCGCAGTGGACTGAAGTAAAGACATGGTTTCCAGTAGAATGCCGAAGTTAAGCATCACTTGCTGTGGTCAGTAAGCGGGTAGGGAGATCACTTTGATCAGCTTGCGTAGGGACCGAGGGGGCGGGGTATCGGTCTTCGTTAAACTGTCCCACCGTAAATTGCTCGACTTTGAACGAAGGTCGTCGGTCTACCAAAGCAAGGATGCCATCCCCTTTGCAGAGGATCAAAATTGCGATGGCATAATGTCTTCGAATCATCGTCAGGGATGTTTCCTAGACCGTCGCTAATAGCTCATTGCGCAGATCTATCGAGACGTAAATAAAGTACCTACCTACCTGACCGGGGAACACTTCCTCAGATTGTGTTTTAACGACTTCGGTGGTTAAATGTAGTTTAATCTCACCGGTTATTTCAGAGCGCGGTAGGGAAGCGTGCTACGATAACCGGGTTATTATTAACCCTATCATATCTAATTGTGGTACTGTAGGGACGGCAAGGAATTGTCCTTACTACTAGGAAATCTGAAACTATTGTTTATAACTCATTCGTATACTTCTATTTTATTTTATGACCTTCATTGAGCAGCCGACCCAATTTTTTCGATTTGCAACTACAAATGTTCAACTCCGTAATTTGGAAGCAAACCCAGAAGATAAGAGAACTTCTAAATCAAGTATAGGGGGAAATCTGCCTTCGTGGAGGAATTTTTATGAAACTATTACCCAAGCCACACTACCACGTTCATAGGTTGGGCCACATCGCCCAAAACAGAGAGAAACAGCTTTGCCCTGAGCGGGATTCACGCCCGTTTTGATGAACGTCTACTTTATTCATCCGTCTGAAAGAAACTCTTAACAAACAAAAGTGCTGTTTCTCTGTTAACATTTCTTGGTCATGATGCATCACGAATACATCCAGATCAGGACAAACAAAACTGAACTGAAACAGCTGGTTGGAATGGCGAATTATTAAGCAAGATTTATTCCACGATTTTCAGATATTTTGACACCTTTGACTTCCATGTTATAAACAAAAAATAAATTTCTTTGGAACTCTCCAGAGGAAAGTGCACTAAAAAAAAAAGATGAAGGACATGTTGTTATCTGAATGTGGTCCATGTTGTAATGTTATGGGTCAATATTAAGTGGAGATATAGGGCCATGTTGCTAAACAGAATACTGACTTCGAATTTCTTCATTTTATCACTATTATATACATACATAGTAACTCATATAGCCACATTGTGGACCCCCTGCTTGACTTATAAATATTTCTTCGTTTAGGGTACACTAGTACCCGGTTATATAATACGTGGTGAGATTTGAATGTTGTGGGTCAATATTAAGGTGAAATTTAGGGGCCATGTAGTAATACTGAATATCGACTTCGAATTTCCCTATTTTAACGGTATTCAATACATTGTTATATATATACTAGGGGGCTGGGCCCCCTGTTCGCTACCGCTGACCAACCCCGATTATTGCTTCGCAATAATTGTCTTTTCTTGGCAGAAAACAATTTTTCTATTAAAGTTAAAATTATTCACTTAACATATATGTACTAAAAGGAATTATGTTTACTTACTCTGGTGCCTCTACTTCCCACGTCCAAATATTACTCTCAAATATTACTGTACCCAAATATTAGATCTTTTGGTGAACGGAAGTGATTTTTCGAAGTAATCATTTTTTAAAATAACATTTATATTCTTATAGCATTGTATTGTTCAAACAAATTTGATGAGCTCACAACCATAATTTAATACTCTCGCTAATAGTAGCAGTACTGGAAAATAAGTTTAAATTAGGGATACAAAAATATTCAAAGAAAAACAATACCTTTACGACTATTGTTAATTTTGTGCTGATGACAACCAAAACAATATGGAAATGAATGAGGGAAAACTGGATCCTACCATGTGATTTTTTGGCCAATAAAAATGCACCGACAACAATGGAAAACTGCGACACCATCATTAGATTTTTATATATAGTAAGATACATACATACTAACCTATTAGGCCACATTGTGGGCCCTCTACAAAATCTATAATTATTTCCTCTGGTAGGGTACCCTAGTTCCCGGTAATATAATACTTGATCTAGTTTGAATATTATGTTTAAGTTTTGAAAATAAGTTAACTCCTGTCATGCTCTCTCTTTTTGTCTTGTAATAAAAAAAAGCATTTCAGTTCGACACGTTTTGATATCCAATGGTCACTTACTAAAGATTTTTTTATATTTTATCGCCATTTTACAACAAATACTACTATAATATAATTTAATTAAAGTCATCGCAATCTTTTATCTTTTAGCTCTCGTTCATTTTAATAAGTTTCTGAAATAAAAAACTTCATAATTGAGCACATCTTTTACCAAAACTTTTCTACAAAATAAGACAAAAATAATTTCCAAGATATTCCGATAAAAAGATTAAGATATAAGTTTTCTCAACTTCTTATTATTTAACAAAATTAGGACACTTAGGCAGTTCTAAAATTGTTTAAAACTTCAATAATTATACTTATTGCACTGCGATTTTATAAAATACAATTAATATACTCTATCAGTTTAAATATTTTTAACTTATCAGAAAATGAAGGCCTTGAGAGACAATAGCTAATGAATCCATTATTTATAGCAATACTATATTAGTATATCATGAAATTGTATTAAAAATGCATTAAGTTCCTCTAAAACTTCAAGTAAAATACTGTACAAGGACTCTTTTTTTTTTTAAGACATAACTGCGATTGAATATAGTTATTGATGCCTTTTAAATTCAGGTACAACGGCATGAAACATATCTGCTATTAAGTTTATACAAATGTTTATGATGATTTCTTTAAATCGTCCCTTTATAATAAAATTTTTTATAGACCATAACAAAAGCAAAATAGTAGAAATTTGCAATTCGCATATAAAAAAAAATATTAAAATTTGACAAAAGAAATCAAAATTAAAAAGAAATTAAGATTTTTTTCTCTACCAAAATGCCATTCACTATAATATTAAATTTATAATATTGGTTTCACTTTAAAAGTTTTATTTAAAAAAAAAAACAAAAACGTTTAAACTTTTTTGTGGACATTTAAGCATGAATATAACGTTGGTATACCATCGTTAAAATATAACTCTTTTATTAATATTTCTTTTGTTTATTAATTTATAATTTAACTAACAAATAAAATATTTTACGCGTAAACAATCCGAAATAAATGTTTTACATGCACATCTAAAAATTGACCGTGGACTATTTATTTTATTCATTCATTTTAGAATTAGCTAATAAATAAATTGCTTTATTCTGAAAGTATCACAAGTGCTAAAGATCAGTCAACGCAATTTTAATTAAATGTCAAACATCCCCAACGAAAAAATGGCGAGTGGATTATTAGATATTGAAACTCGTCAGTCAATGATATCAACCCCCAATGTAAGCCTTAAATTCTAAATCCTTTATAAATCAATAATATCCCTCAATTTATATATTATAGCTATTTCCGACAAGTATTTCAAAGTTATGTGTATAACACTTGAACTTATAAATTTTAACATTTATTACAGAATAATAATTTCTCCGATATTTGAAGATCTGAAATATTTTAAAGTTTTTAAATTTACATTTGAAATTAAAAAGAGCCACAAATCTTAGATTTCAATTCTCAAATTGTTCAGCTTAGCATACTGAAATAAATGGTTGATTTTTATCGTTTAAATGTAAAATTTCTCTTTCCTGTTTTGGCTGCGGTCAGTAAGCGGGTCGGGGACCCATTTGATCACCCTGCGTAGAGACCGAGGGTGTGCGGCATGGGTTCTCGTTAAAATGTTCTACCGTAAAATGCTCGACTTCGCGTGCAGGTCGTCGGGCTACCGAAGCTGGGGTGCCATCCCCTCTGCAGAGGATCAAAATTGTGATGGCTTGTCTTCGGATCATCCTCAGGGATCTTTCCCAGACCGTCGCCAATAGCCCATTGTACAGCTCTAGTGCGACGTAAATGAACAAATCAATCAATCAATCATAAATTTATAGCGATAGCACAGATTTTATATATGAATATACTTTCTTTTTAGTATAAACTTTTTTAAATATACCTCGAATTTGTCAATTTGTAAGATTGAATGCAAATTATGCTTAAATTTTTTAATATTTTTAGCATTGATAATTTACATAAATTCAAATTGTACTTATACTGATCCAAATATAGCCGGATTGAGTACCGTTAAAAAATACTGGGTTCCAATACTGATAGAAAGATAGTGGGTTCGTGAACTAACCAAATGATAGTTTGTTCGAATATACCTATAATAACAAAACTGATAAAAAAATAATGTGGTTTCTTAAAATGATCATATGCTAGTGTGTGCGAATTTCGATTAAAAAAAAAGGTTGATTCAGGTACTGATAAAATAATAGCCGGTTTGAGTAACGATAGTAAGGTAGTGGGTTTAAGTTCGAAACAAAATATAGGAAATTCGAAAATTGATCATATGATAGTGGATTCAGGTACCGATAAAAAGAGGGTAAGTTCGTGAGCTAATTAAGTGTTGTTGTAGTTCATTTACGCCGCACAATGGGCTATTGGCGACGGTCTGGGAAACATCCCTGAGTATGATCCGAAGACATGCCATCGCAATTTTGATCCTCTGCAGAGGGGATGGCACCCCAGCTTCGGTAGCCCGACGACCTGCACGCGAAGTCGAGCACTTTATGGTAGAACAGTTTAACGAGAACCCATGCCGCACACCCTCGGTCCCTACGCAGGGTAATCAAATGGATCCCCCACCCTCACACTGACCGCAGTCAGTGAATGCTTGACTTCGGTGTTCTACCGGGAACCGTGTCTTTACGATCAATCCACTGCGGGACCAAATGATAGTGAGTTTAATCACCGATTAAAGGAGAGTGGGTTCGAATACTGATGTAAAGATAGTGGGTTCATGTTTTAAATAGAAGACAGTTGATTATAAAAATTGATCAAATTATAGTGGTTTCAATCACCAATTTAAGGATAGCGTATGATTAACGATATAAAGATAGTGGGTTCAAGTTTTAAATAGAAGACAGTGGGTTTTCAAAGTTGATCAAATGATAGTGGGTTCAAGCACCGAGTACAGGGTAGTGGTTTCATGCTTCAAACAAAAGAGAGTGCATTATGGAAATTGGTGAAGTGATAGTGAGTTTAAGCACCAATTAAAGGAGAGTCGGTACAAGTACCAATTTAAAGATATCGGCTTCAAAATCTAAAAGAGTGTGGATTATTAAAATGGAACTACGAAGTCAAAAATCGCTTTTTTATGACAATATTTCTACCAGATAAAATTACTCCTATGTCAATCATAAATATTGATTTGAGAAACATATGAACAAGATGATTACAATTAACACATTAAAGGTTAAAAAAAATAGTCGTTAGATTAATGAGAATATCATCAGTATTTTAGAATAAATATTTATTATATGTAATATTCTGACTGTGCATAATCTTTTATATGGCATACAATACAAAAATTAAACATTAACATTTATTTTTTCGGGCTTCATTTCAGATTTTTTTTTTAAATGAACTGTTTTTGTAGTTTCATTTTCGATAGAAATTAGTACCAAAGAATTTAGAGCATGGGTTGCAAAACTTTTTTGATCATCGACCCCTATATAACTTTTCGAAATCTTCATCGACCCCCATAAAAGTAGTTTTCTGTTAATAAACTGTTCTGTCATAAAACTCTATTAGATGCTGTGTTTGTACATTTATTTTATGATTTTAAACATTTATTAAAGTAATAGTACATTGTGTAACAGTAGTTTTATGAAAAATATATTAATGTTGAAATTTAAATACCTTAATATTTATTAAATAATAAGTAATTATAAATAAGTAGAAATAATAAGTAACGTAACTACAGATTTATTGCTTCTTAATCAATGAGATGGGTGTGCTTGGTGTTCTTTTGCAAGGTTCGCTATATTGGGTTCAAAATTGGTCAATTTTATGGCACATATGCATATGACTTATAAAGCAGAAGTGCAGAGTTCGTGCCACTGCGCGCTGGTACGTAATTACTTGTTTCACCCTAATAAATATACGTTTATTAATTTATGTTCTATAAAGAAACTGATATTAAGTCAGTTATAAAAAAATTCACAAATTTTACATGCTTAGGTATGTGTGATTTGCGTATTAAGAACTGTTTTTTCATAGACCCCCAATGGACCCTTCCGATTCGGATAGACCCCATTCGACCCCCGCCTTTGTTAAATAGACCCCTGGGGGTCTATATAGACCACTTTGGCGACCTCTGATTTAGAGTCTCTGTCATTGTAGACTTTTGAATTATGTAGATGGTTTTAAACTTTGAGATGTTTTAACATTTTTGAGCAATAATTCTCATTGTTTTTTTACCCATGTATTTCTCTCTTCATTGTTAGAAGATCACTTCACTGCCCTAGTCTAAAATCCGAAAAGGCAAATGCTATACATTTATTTAGTTTTAGATTATTTTACAATTTTCAAAAATTAAATGTTATTAAAACATGAATACTTATATCTATAGCAACTATTTAATTGAACCAGAAACAGAAGTCAGGGTGCATAGTCAAATTTTCAATAAAAATAAGCACCTTTTAAGCACTTAAAAGAAAAGACGGTTTTATCCAGATTCAACCGTCATGTCAAAAATAAAACTTTTGGCATAGTTTTTGACAATTGTCAAAAATCATGAAATTTTGAATCATAAAACGAATGGCGTTTTCATAAGCTAAGGACCGAGGATGCGTCGAAATAGATTGGGGTTGAACTAAAACGTCGAATAGAACAATATGAACAGTGTCTTTTTGCATAATATGTGGCGAAAATCAACAGGGTAAAGGAAAAATGAAGCACTTTTTAAAAACACCCCATAAAAGAAGCACCTTTAAGGGCTTTTAAAAAACGCAAATCGAAAATAAGCACTTTTTAAAAACGCTACGCACCCTGGAAGCAGGCAAGTGTTTTTCAAAATCATAATAAATAATATAATCATTATCGTTATATATCATTAGTTAATAAATATCATAAAAGGAAGGAATTACATCGAATTTGCGAATTAATCTCAGATATTTTCAATTGCATATTATCTGATTGGCTGAAAGAAATACCACCAGGAAAAATCACTTCTATTTAAGAATTCTTTCCATTGAAGGAAACCTTTAAGAGGTAAAACCTCTCCTCCAGGCAAACATCTGCACCAAAAGGTCAAATAAGGAAACACAAAAAAATAATAATAAAAAATAAGTAGATTAAAATGTATTCAAAATATTTGTGTGAGTCTCTCATTTAAAGAGCTCTTTTTGCCGATAAGAATCTCACGTTGCAATTAAAGTACCCTAAAGGTAATGCTATCAATAATTTATTTTTAGAGTTAGAAAAATTAAATTAGAAAAAAAAAAATTATTTTAGAAAAAAGAAGAAAACCACTTTTCATCTTTTAAATCTAACTAATTTTTATGATATAAAATTAAATGAAAACTTAAAAAAAAAAATAATTGATTATTTATTTAAAATAGCTTTATCATTTACAGTTGGTAAATTTGTTTTTACACATAGTTATATCAGTTGGGTTCATTTTTATATACTCTAAATTTTAATCATAGATCCGTCTTTTTTTGACGTCAACAAAAGCGGCATTTCCGCACCAGGAAAATGACTAAAATGAACATCGTTTGCGAAAAATCATATACCTTCGACAACAATTTCGAAGTTCATGGAGGTAACCTCTAAGAACAACCAACCTCCATTTCACAGAGAGTGGTTGCTCAGGAGAAGTTTCACTTTTTATCTTTACTTCTGCAGGGGTGAATGTGAGCTCAACTCAAAAATCCTGAAAATTCCCTCAGTAAAATCATTAATGATGCATTTAAAAAAAACTAAAGTCTTCATAAATTTAAATCATTGATATTTTCACAACATGAAATTCTAAATAAATTACATACAGCATCATTCAAATGAATAATAATGTACAAGTTTACTTTTATCTCTCATTAGATTTATTATTCTACCAGAAAAAATATTTACAAATAAAAGATGCCAAGTATAAATTCTAATTCTAATATTTTCTAAATGAAATATACAAGAACTTTTATACATGAATGTGATAGATGATTTCTCGAAACTTTTGGAGTGCAAGTAGGGAAAAATCCGGAAATACATTTTTTTCTTTCTTTTCCAGAGCACAATTACCTCTGCCTCTGTCGCCCTCAGGTGTTTGCCTAATGTATGATCTAGATGAGAAGTGTCACTTTTGACATGCGTCTATCACTCTTCAGATAAATATCTATTATTATTAAGGAATTTCTCGAATTGTTTCCAAACTTATGTCTTGCACTCAATCACACACAAATCAATAGTTACAAAAGAAAGAGCAACACTAGACATATAAAAGTTTGAGATACACTTTTATTTCTGAGGAATTACATGCATTCTTTCACTAAACACTTCAATTCATTAAAATAATGTTCAAATTATTTTCTAATGAGAAGAGCTGTTTTGTTTCTCACTGCTTTCATAATAGTGTTCATAATCATCATGAGCGTAGTCTTCATTTCTTGTGGGATATTTAATCTAAAGGAAAGATTAAAAAAAAAATATCATTTTTCCAGACAAGAAAACAACCTCATTTCCCCCCTTCATTTGGGAGAGGGGGTCAATGTTTCGTTTCAGCTGAGCATTCGAGTAAGGTAGTAGTTTTACTAACATATAGGGGGGTGAGACATAAAATGGCATATTTCAATACTAAACTTGGCGGTTTCAAAATGTAAGGCTTTAAATATGTCACAAAATTTTTGGTAGGAATTCACCTTCCCAGGGAAGTGATTTTGGGGGATGTAATCCCCTCCGAAATTAAATATTACTCGATTAATGAACTAATGTACGGCAAGTAGGATGTAGGTATAAAAGATTTTCATTACATTCTATACATATTAGTCCCTGGCCTAATTATATGACGGAACTGTAAGATTCTATGTAAAATCTTTATTATCAGGTGCTACCAGGGCCGGATTAACCTATAGGCACACTAGGCACGTGCCTAGGGCCTACGAAATTCAGGGGCCTACGAAAAACTTGGGAGAAAAGAATTTGTTGACAAAAATAATTTATCTTTAAAAACAACAAGTGTATTTTGCACAAAATTATGAAGATACAAATAAAAATATAATATTTTTCGGCAATAAATTATTTTGCAGAATCTTATGACCTAATATATTACTTTTTTGCGATTTTTGGATTCAACGAAATCTTGTATTATGCTGTCGAATTCCAAACTACGCAAAATGTCGTATTCAATAGACGTAAGTGCGAGCGATGCCAAACGATCTTGATTCATTGTTGAACCTAAATAATTTTTTAACAATTTTAATCTGGAGAAAGATCTTTCTCCTTCTGCATTTGATTCAAGAATCGACAAATATATTCTTAATGCAATGTGAACGTTAGGAAAAGAATTCACAAGTTTATCTTTAATTTGAGCCTTCAACATTTCTTGTGCAGATTTATGTTCATACAAATTTGAAAATAGTAAAAATTCATCTACAAACTTTCCTCTAAATCGGAGGAGCAAATTTTCACCAAATTTTGCGCTTTTAGTTTAATCTCAGATTCTGACAAATTATTGTGAACAAGAAAACTGAAATTATTGTACAAATCACTGTAAGCCTTACGCCTTTTAGTCATTGTAAATTATTGTATTTAGTCATTGTAAATTAAAATCCATATTAATAAAAATGTAAAAAAAAAAATATGCAAGAAAATTTCAGCATATATTTTGAAAAGAGGGGAGGGCCCAAAAACGGCTATGCTTAGGGCCTACGAAAGGTATAATCCGGCTCTGGGTGATACTATACACTGTACTGATTTCAGTCTCGTAAAAACAATGAAGCTGTATCACCAGATAATTAAGATTTTTTCATAGAATCTTATAGTGCGTTTAATAATTTGGACAGGGACTGTATATATATATTAGACGGCACTAACCGATAACCCCCTTTTGAACATAGATTAAAACTAGGCCACTGTTTCTTGTGACAAACTTTAGTATTGCCTGCGTTAAGGACAAATAATTTCTCCAATTTAAAGGGAATTAAAAGAAAACTGAGAGCAGATTTCTAGACCAGGAGAATAAAGATTTACGAATGGCAAAGATTTTTTCAGTAACGAGCATCCGAAATGGACCCATCTTGTTTTTATTAAAACATTATGGGCAATGATATTTTTCTAAAATAGGAAGATAAACTATTGCTGAATAACCAATCCTAAATAACTTTTAAGACATAATTTAATATAAGTTTACATTTATCAATATTTTGTCATCCTTTAATAGTGTTGCCACTCATATATAAAAAAATATTCCCTGTGTGCACATATTACACACAATATATTAAAGATGGAACACATATTCACTGTACTCTTGTGAATTATATTAGGGATGCTAGTTTTAGTTGTTGGAAAAACTTGGAGAAATAAGATCACCATAAAACAAATAATACTATAATGAATGAAATAGTATAATATAGCCGATTATCGTTAAACATCTCATAGATTGCCCTTCGAGAGTTCGGCTTTCTTTAAAAGACAAAAATTATAAATGAAATCCCCCCTCCTCAGTTTATAAGGAAAAATTCGAAATTCTCTGCCTTTTCAATGTGATTTTAGATTGTTTTTAAATTCCCTGTATTTTCCAGGTTTTCCCTTTTCTCCTTAAGGAATGGCAGTCCTGTTTAATTGCGACTCCAACTCCAATTTTTCCACCAAATTTTTTTTTAAATTTAGAGTTAACCTCCCTAATACCTTTCAGTGAACAACCATATTTTTTTTATTATTCTAAGAAATATTATGAGTCATAGTAGTCCGGATTAATATGATTTAAATTACTTGATTTCAAATAAATAAATAATAATAAATAAATAAACAAAATAAAGTCATTGATTTAAATCAAAAATATTCTTTATACAGTATAATTTATAAATGCATTCTTATAATTGTGATAATTTTTTTTTGAAGTTTAATTTTATGGATATTACAGGTTTATTCCAGAAAAATAATCAGATCGGGAGAATTAATATTGGATAGTCAAAATAAACTAAATGCGGGCAAAGTTGATGTGATACATTTAAATTATAACTTTCCATTACATGTATATAAAATAATTTGCTGTTTAACAAACATATGTCAATTGTATCTATTTTGTTTATTTTAATACAATTATATTTCTAAAACTTGTTAAATATGTAATTTGTGTACGTAGCTGATGATTTTATGTTATCTGATTTAAATAATTTTTTCTTCTATGATCTGGCCAATTGGGTCTCCATTTTTAAAAATTCATGAGGTGCCTTGCTTGAATACATGATTTTACTTTTCATGTGATTAGTTTGTAATAATTATTTAATAGTTTTAACCATTTAAGTTAACTTTAATTTTAATATTAATTTTTAATAATATGTTTTAAGCAATTTTAATATAATTTATAATAAGCATGATTAGTAAAATTTAAAAAAAAAATTGATTTAAATGAAAAAAATTCCCCCTTTTTTTTATTCTCAGGGTGAACTCTGATTATATACATATACATATATATATATATATATATATATATATATATATATATATATATATATATATATATATATATATATATATATACATACACCCATGCTGCTAGAAAGAAGTGAGAATACTTTACCTTTACAGTGGTTGCTGCATAAGATAACATCATAATGGTAGCAAATAAACCTGAGAAAATGATGTTTCGCCATTTATTTGGAAATTCATTTCTTTCTTCTGCTTCTTCTTCTTTTTTTCTTTTCAAAGCCTCAAGTTCTACCAGAAAAAAAAAATTATTATTTTCAATACATCAACTAAAATAAAAAATTATAACATTTAAAAATTAATTATACAAATTAATCAAACAGTTTCTAAAGTAATTTTAAATAATTTAAAGAGGGGAAACATATCCAAAGATAAAATATACAAAAAATATACATTTTTCAAAATTTTAAACTAATATTGATCTTAATAAAAAATGATTTAAGAATAATTTTTGTTTAGTTTAGGGGTGCAAAACCTGCCGCCTGAGGGCCACATGCGGCCCGCCGACTGTTGATGTGCGGCTCGCGAGAGCTCCTAAACACAAAATTTTTTTCTTTTTTTAAAGTTAAAATGGAGAATCTTTTTAATTTCTCTTCACAAAATATGAAATCATATGTACTGTTATAGTTAAGTTTTAATTTTTGCCTAAACCCTATAAATTTTCTTTAAAATAAGTTAAAATTTATATTTTTCATTAAAATATATATATATGTAGCTTTTTTTACACATTTATTCTATGAGCATTATACTTTTCTTTTGTTAGAGTTTATAATATCTCCTTTCCTCAAATATTAAAAATAAAAATATTTTCAGAAAAATAAAAAATATTATTTTTTTTTATTGAATGAATTTTAATAATTAAATTATTTAATTTTAGGAAAATATGTTACTAAGTTTACTGATGAAAATATTTATTGTTCAGAGCACCAATTTTGAGATAAAAATTATTATATTTGCCACCAACATGACTAAATATGCATGTGGCCCTTTGTTAGTCAACCTGCTGTGCAAGTGGCCCTTCACTCAAAAAGTGAAGTTTAGTTAAATAAAATGACGAAATAAAAATTTAGCTTGTTTCAATCAGTAAAATAAATGAATAAAAATTTGGGAGGGGAGTTATCGCTAGCACCAACAGTTAGATCTTGGCAGTTTTTTTTTTTTTTTAAATTAAGGATAGGAAACAGATTTTATTTTTGTTTTCGGACTAACAAAATAAAAAAAATTGATATTAGCATACATTTTATAAGGACTATTAGAATGTACACGAATGATAATTGTTTTTTAATCAAAACAGTGTTTTTATTTCAAATTGTAAGAAACAAAAATATGTTTTTAGTAGTTTTATGAATGTTGATTTTACTTATGGTGCCTTAACCAAGACCTTTAAAAACATTGAAAATTCTTGCATCATTAAATATTTAATAACATAGAACAGTGCTTTCAAATATTTTGAATCACAGATCAAGAGAGATTTTTCATTGGGATGTAAAAAAGTTTGGTTTCCTTTTGTGCAAAAAGTTTTGAAAGATTTCATCTGTTCTTTAGAATTATATTAAAAATATGCTTTTCTCGCGGAGTGGAGTGAAAAAAAATGTGTGTGATTTTTATATTCTCATTTGAGAACAATCTAAAACAAAGAGTAATGAAGTAAAACAAAAATTGGTTTTGTTTTCTGCAAAAATTTTTGCTTTAATTTTTTTAAACGTTATTACTATTGATTTTCACATAGTATTTAAAATCTGATATTTGTAATCTGATATTATTTATTACAACTAAATCTCGAAATGAAAACATACATTTAGTAACCCTTTTCTGAATAGTATGTTTCACATGATCTCTTCGTCGATCTTTTTTTTTCCTTCCGTTAGTTACTGCTACTGCTTTCATGATTTTTTAATTACCTTTTTTTAATGTGATGATTATTTACAAAACGCTTAAAAGGAAATAATTAGTGCGTTTTCCTCCTGCAAAATGCGAGCATATCGTCCATAACATTAGAATAAAAAAATTCATTACGTATTTAATAAAAAAATTGTTTTTTTAAAAAAATTTTTTGAAGTTGCTGTTGCTTTAATTTAGTAACAAGTATATTTGTAACATATGTGTAGTACATTTGTAACAGAAACATAGATTAGTATTACAAAGATATGTCACAGAAAGCCCGAAAAAATTCTGCCACAGGGAGGACTCTGTGACTGTTTCACAAGTAAATTATATTTGCATTGCATTTTAAAACAGCTTTTCTTCAGAATCCTCCTAAAAGATTACAAAATCAATCAAAAATAATTAATTAAAAAAGAAGAATTTACCTTCGGGAGATAAAGGAAAATATTTCTGTAATATTCTGTCAACAAACTTCTGCAGGTTTGTGCAGGCTTTCAAATGATTTTGTAGTGCTGCATTCGGGAAGGGAGCTTTTAAAAGTGGTGCAAGAAATCCAAAAACAATAGCATCTAAAGAACAGGGCCTGAAAGTATAATTATTTAGTAAGCAGAAAACTAAATATGATTAAAATCAACCGATTTAATGCAAAATTAAATCAAAAAAGCCTTATTCTAAAAGGTCACAAAAGAAGTAAAATTATATTCTATTAGTTTTGACCTGTGGACTCCAGGAAAGGACATCCCTAGAGGTAGCGGAATTATTAATTTTTTCTTATAAATTTAGATTCTTATCAGATGTTATTTCTTATATTACTTAGATACTTAGATTACTTATATATTTAGATATTTATACTCAAACCTCTGATAAAAATTCATCATTAATGCTCAATACCAGTTAAAAACAGTAGTATAACTAATTACATAATTATAACAATATTATTATTGATTATATAAAATAACTAAATAATTATTACAAGTTAATCACAGAAAAATAAAATAATAGTTTTGTTATTTAAGCTTAATACTTTCATGAACTGGTAAAGACGAAATTTGTCAAATATCAAATGAAGAGCTGTGATAACTGAGGGGATGAAGCGTTCGACTGCCGGTGAATACCAAACACAATATCCTTACTGGTAGATGGATCATGGGTTAGAGTCTCCTTGCAGCCAGTGAGAGGTTTTCGTGGTCCCCCCCCCATGTTACGCAAATGCAGGTTAGTTTCATCAAAAAATCCTCCAAGAAGGCAAATGTCTCCCAATGCAGGCTCCAGGAGTTCCCTTGTCCTCTTGATTGGGTTCAAAATTACAAGGCAACAGAGTTGAAGATTAGTAGTCTTAAATTCAAAATAGGGTTGGCTGTTCAAAGACAGTTATAAAATTGATCACACATTAAAAACATTTTCACAATATTTGAATCATTCTTAATCTTTCTTTATTCAAGGGTGCGTAGCCAAATTTTTCAACAAAAAATAAGCATCTTTTAAGTACTTCTTAACTCTGAAATATTTTTAAGCACAAACAAAATGCAAATGCAGAATAATTATTAATGACTTTACATGATCACGATAAAATAACTAGTTTCTGACAAAGAACTCTTTTTCTTGATTATATTAGCCATCATAAAATGATCTAACAGATTTTTTGATTCGATATCAGAGGGTGGAAAATGAAGCTCGGAATCAAGAATAATTTGCAAAATGCCACAAAGTTGCACATGAGATTGCAATAATCTCAATAAACACAGCTCAGTAGAGGCACATGCGAACTCACAAGTATTTTATCAAACATATAAAACTATTGGTGCTTTCATACACTATGGATCAACGGTACGGCGAAATGGATTGGGGTTGAATGAACTGTTAAAACGTTGAATAGAACAATGTGAAAAACTAGCTTTTGCATAATACGTGGTAAAAATCGACATGGTAAAGGAAAAAAAAATCTCTTTTTTGTGAAGGGAAAATTGAACACTTTTTAAAAACACCTAATGAGAGAAGGGCTTTTAAAAACAAAATTCGAAAATAAGAACCTTTAAGCACTATTTAAAAACACTGAGCACCATGTATTCAGAACACAACACTAAAACTAATTATTTTTATTTTAAATAAATAAATATGAAAGAATGTGTTACGTTTTCCCAAAGAAGAAATCATTATCTCCCAATCGATGTGACAAATGATTCAGGCATTCTTGAGCATCTTTGTAAAGCTGAAAAGAGTATTTGATCATGATTATGCGCACAGTTCTAAGATGAATTTTATTAAATACAGTCGGACCTCTATTTAAAGAAGTCGCTAAATTCCGCTAATGAGTTCGTTATAGGAAAAATTGGTTCAATAGAAAATCAAATTTTGAAATCCAACACAAAACAGGTTTCTAATTCATAAACAATAGACATAATTAAAATAGCAATTGATACACCTATATCTTGTAAACTAATATCTACTATTAGTTTTATAAATCTTAACCATAAAAGAAATCTGCATGGAAAGCAAGAATAGAGCAAAATATAATCCAGTGTTTCACTATAATGCTACAAACATTTTCAATTTAAAAATCTAAATTTATGTATAATATATATTTATTTATATAATATATATTTTAAATATAGATTACCACATACATGTTCTTAAAAATAATTGCTACTAATAAAATCCACTCAATTTCTCTGGGTTTTTTGTTTGAAATGCAAACAAAAAGAGAAAGGTATTTTACTGTTTTCTCCAAGAGTCAAGCGGCTTCAAAAATGTATTCAAGGTCATTTCCACCGTAAAATGCTTTAACAAGTTTTAAATATTTCGAAATATTTTGGGAAATAAAGAAAGTGGATCTCAAAGTTTGCTCAAAGTAGAAAATTCACTTTTTCGCTATTTGGAAGTCACTTTACAAAGAAATTTCTAAAATGTTTTTCGTTCGTCGAAAAAATTAGCAACCAAGATAGAAGTTTGTTAAATAGAAGTCCAATTGTAATTTAAAAGTATTTTTAAATATTAATGTATGATTAAATGTATACACAAGAAAAATATTTATGAAAAGATAACTAAAACTTTGACTTCAAACTCTTACAAGAAAATATTTCAACATTATCTCCCATTTCTTCCCCTTTTGAACAGAAAATTATTTCACCACAGCATTAAAATTAATAAACTCATGCATTCTGCAACAAAGTAATACATTCCACACCAAAATATAAGGATCAATTAAATTTCAATAAAGAAATCTTTCTCTATTTTATTTTATTTGTAATGTATGCGTCAATTCTTTAGATACTTCTTAAACCAAACCCATATCAAAAGGAATTCCAATATACCGCTCGTAAATTATTTTGAAAATAATAAAGAAATATTTTTTTATTATTATTAAATTGACTGCAAATGATGAATATTAATTTTTTTTCCATATTTAAAGTTAAGCACACAGATTTAATAAAAGATAGTTAAAGGAATGTTTATTTATATATATTATATTTTTGTACTTTATTTTCCTGCCCAATATCATATTGCATTACATATTAACTACTTATTTTCCTTCACATAACTCCATACTTGAAGTAAAAAGCCTCACAGCATTTATTCTGCTTTTACTTTTAAAAATATTGCAGATATTTTTACAATACAAGCAGTTAAATATCTAAAACATGTCATAAATAATATTTTTAATCTATAAGAGGAAAATATATTAAAAATTATGATCTTCAGCAAAAAAAACAAAACAAAACAAAAACAATTACAGGTTTACTGCTTTAAGTTTTAACATAAAATTATAGCTTTTTTTTCATTTTATAATAATTATAACATAATATTACTTTCACTTTAAAAATATTTGTGGTTATTTTGGCAGAATCATTTACAGAAGTTAGTAATAGAGTTAACACTCAAATGAAGAGAAGTAAAACTAAAGCTTTTTTAGAACCTTTAACCTCAATATGAAGAATTTTAAATTAAAAAAATAAATCAATATAAACTAAAATATATATATATGAAGGTCTTGCAGAAATAAAATGACAAGGCACACTTTTCCAAAGAGAATACTGTTTCTCAGTATTATTTCCATAAAGGAACTTTGAAAGTGTCCAAAATTTTCTTTACATCCTTAAGAACTCAAAGAAGCAACTAAATTGTCAATACGAAAATTCTGGTATCTGTGTTGACAGTAGTTAGGATGCTTTTAATGACGTTCAAAATCCCCAAAAGGTGATTAAGTGTTGCTGATAGGTGATGCTTTCACTTATATATAAAACTCACTTTCTGTAAATAATTTTCACAGAAATGAAATCAAAGTGAAGTAACATATAATGGTTCAATTACAAAGTTAATTTATTATTAATTCAAATCTTTAATTTAACTGTATATTCAACATATTAAATATATATTGTATACCCCTCATTAATTCATTTTAAAAAAGAAAATAATAATGTCAAATAAATTTTAAGCACTACGTTTTTCAAGTGGTGAAAAGTCACTTAACGTTGAACGCATTACCTTCTAAAGGGGAGTTACCAATCCATCCTTAAAAACATTAAAGTGAGTTAATTCTGTTAATGATAATAATAATAAATAATGTAGGTAATAAGAAAACTTTTATAAATTCACGGAGAACTGTCACAGGTTTCTCAGCATTCTCGAGACTCTTAGTGAAAAAAAAAATTTTCGCTTAATTTTTAGCAAAAATTTAAAAAGCATATTAGAAGACATTACAAAATACCTGAAGAGTTTGAATAAAAACTTAGGTTACATTACATAAAATTTGAATGGATAAAAAAATTGTTGGACAATAAATTTAAAAAAAAATAAAACACCAGAAATTTTAAAATTATTTTACTTAACAGAACATGTGATTAGCGTAGAAAATCCTTCTAAAAGTTAATGGAAGAATTTATATTTCCCTTACAAAAGAAGTTAAATTTGCCCGTTATATTAATTTATTTATTTTTGTAAACTTAGTTTAAATTTCATTTAAGAAAAATATTTTCTTTTCGTGTGTATCATCTTGATTACATTTAAGGAGTATCAAAGTTTTTTAAGTGTCTCTGAGGTTCTTAATCCAGTTCTGCATGGAGTCACAATTTCCAATAAATTTTAAGCATAAATTTAGAGTTGCAATGAAAGGATATTTAGGGTTTCATAGCAAAAAGAAGGAACCGCTGTCATATAATATTCTTGGCAAGCTGATTTTGCTGTCAATAGTTTTGAGGAATTTAAAACAGCGACGAAAACAACCTTTTAATAAGTGTTTAATATGAGAAAATATTACAACGGAAAATCTTAATCACAATTTAGGAAGTATATTAATTGATATTAAAAAAAAACATTACTAGCAGTTCAGAAACAAAACAAGCATTCATTTTTCTTAAACTATGTGTTTAAATGAAATTTTAAAGCATAACATGTATACTTATTCAGATGTAAAAACATTTTCAAAATATTTAATTTGCTGATTTTAAATCAGAGTGCATAGCCAAATCTTTAAACAAAAAAGAAGCAGATTTTAAGTGCTTTTTAACACTTAAAAATATTTTTAAGCACTATATACATTTACAAAATGCAAAACAATTTTAAAAGGTTTTGCATGATCAATAATAAAATAACTAGTTTCTGAAAAGGAAATCTTTTCTTCATTACATTAGCCACCATAAAAAGATAGAGAGATTTTTAGGTTCAATTTCAGAGGATGGAAAATGAAGCCTGAAATTGAGAATTTCTCGCAAAATGCAGCCGAGTTGCACATGATAATGCAAGAATAATTTCCACTGAATCCAGTTAGTATACGCACAAGCGGACCTGAAAGCATTTCATCAAACATGTAAAATGATTGGCGCTTTCATACGCTATGGAACGATAATACGCCAAAATACATTGTACTTGAATGATTTGCAAAAACGTTAAATAAAACAATGTGAAAACCAAGCTTTTGCATAATAGGTGATGAAAATCAACATGGTAAAAAAAAATCCTCAATTTCGAAAAGCGAAAAATTAAGCACTTTTTAAAAACACCCAATAAAAAAAAGAATTGTTAAGGGCTTTGAAAAAATGAAAATCGAAAATAAGCACCTTTAAGGACTTTTTAAAACGCTACCCACCATAGTAAATGTTTTTATTTTAACCAAAATGCTCCTTGTTACCCACCCCTTTATCAGAATATCATCTAAACACGACATCACTTGGCCCTTAATCACTAAACTTACAGCAATTTCTTTTTGGTCCTCATTGATGAGATCACTGCTATTCCAAAGAGTTTGGATTTTTTTGACGGCGTCCCTCTGCTGATGACCAGGAAGGAAGTAGTTGAGGGGAAAACGTAGCACTTTAGCATACCATGGGCGTGTCAGCTCACAATAGTTCTTTTCATCCACCCACCACACATACAGCTGAAAAGAAATTAAACAGTTGAGTAATGATGCTGCATAAAACCAAAACTTCACGTCATATTTTCACCATTACAGGGGCGATTGCGAGCCCAACTCAAAAATCCTGAAAATTTCTTGAGTAAAATCATTAATGACGCATTTCAAAAAATTTATGTCTTTATAAATTTAAATCATTGATATTTCATAACACGATATTCTTAATGAATTACATGCAGCATTATTTAAATAATTAATTATGTATAAGTTTACTTTTATCTCATCACTTTCATTATTCTACCAAAAAAAATATTTACAAATGTAAGAGATGCCAAGTATAAATTCTAGTTCTAATATTTTTATATAAAATATACAAGAATTTTTAGACATAAACGTGATCGATAATTTCTTGAAACTTCTGAACCTTGGATTTCCGGTACAATCACCTCTGCCAGTATGTTGAGGGCCGAGATAGCCTGGTTGATAGGGTGCTGGACTCGAGTTCGTGAGAACAGAAGTTCGTATCCAGCTGGTTGAAGGCTCCCCACATAGTAAATGGTGACTGGTGCACATTAAACCTGCCAGGTCACATAGTCCTCCATGTAACCACTTACAAATCATACCTCTTGGGGTACTGGATTGGAGATGGCTCGTTCACTGGATCTGGTCTAAATTACAAGCAGTGGATGAATGAATGGGTGCACTCGATAAATGTGTGTGACAGAAGTCAAATTTTTGGCCGCGCGACTGGAAAACAAGAACAATCGTACCTCTTTCCTTCATGGCCTACGACAACAGTATGTTGAAAATAAAATGTGAAAATACTACATAATTTATCACATATTCAAGCGGAATAGTCATTATTCAACACTTAAAATAGTTAGTTGAACGAAATTGAAGTAAATTATCGAAAAATGGGATTTACGTATATTCCAAGAGTGTAAACAGCAGATCTTAAAACTTTTGACAATCATAAATACACTAGGCTTGTGACTACCTGCCCTGAAATATAGGAATCAGCCGCTTGTAAAAACATGTCACGCTAAGTGCAGAATGTAAACAAGAAAAATATTTTATATAAAGAGTTTTAATTAAATATAGAGTTTTATGAAAATTAAAACACTTTAGAAAGACAGTGATTTTTAAAATTAAGGTTAAAGGGCTGAAAAATAGTTTCCAATTGAAATTTCGTGTTCACAGAGAGTATCTACGTCGGTAAATAGTCTGGATCCTACTTTAATGAGAATAGTCTGTAAATAGTCTGGATCCTACTTTAATGAAAATAGTCTGGATCCTACTTTAATGAAAATAGTCTGGATCCTACTTTAATGAGAATTATAATTTTATGAGATAATTTTATTGGTGACAGTCATTTAAAATATCTGATCACACATCTTCTTAAATACATTACTAAACATATGTAGAGAAAAAATAATGCAATTTATAGAAAAAAAACTTACCAATGCAGGATAAAGCTTGTCTCTCAGTAAAGCAGTATATGCAATTATATCTGAGCACTGTTTCGGACTTAAGTCAACATCAGCATTATAATTCTAATGAAAAGAAAAACCATTAGAAACCAATCTCACTAAATGTGAAATCTTCATTCATTCTATCAAATTTTGAATTATTATATTAAAAAAGGAGACTTGATAAGAATGATGAAAGACATCTTTTATACCATAAATGGTTGGATGCATCAATAGATGTCCGTAATTATGAAACACTGGAAATTTCTAACATTTATTTTGCGCACTAAATTTTTTAACATTCTTTTACTGACTGTTATTTTTGACATTGAATATTTACTTCTCTCAATAAACTCTAAACTAAACTCAGCAGCGCGACAGCCCATAGAGGGCCCAGGCCTACTGTGCCCATCTCAATTTTCTTGACCTTGGGCTCTGGGGTGCAAGAGCAGACGTTCCGGTCAGCCGAACGCGGAACCCCCAGTGTTTAGTTCCCAAGCATGCTTGGTACTCATTGATCGACCCACTGAAGGGATGAAAGACTGAGTCAACCTTGCCCGGCCCGAGGTTCGAACCAGGGACCTGTGGCATGAAGCTATAATCAATACTCCAAATACTTTCAAACACCGCAATTGAGAGCGAGGGAAAATTGTCCAGAACTTAGAAAACATTTTCCCCATTTTAAACACAGCACATCTAAATGATTTTGAATGTTTTCGACACTATATTACGGAGATGGTGAACCATTTCCAATGAGGGTACCAGTTAAATTCAGATTTATTATTTTCAGGTGTCTAGTGTGCCATGCTTCTTTAAGAAATAATTTTTAATCAATTGCACATTTATTTTAAACTATAAAATTACTATGTTTTGTCTATTTAGTTATAAACTTGCTTCAAAGGCAAAGTAAACAGCATTTTAAAAATAATCTAGTTCAACATTAAGCAAAGGTAAAACATGCTGAAGAGGCCACCCCTTTGCTTGAATTTAAGGTAATCAATACTTCTTCCACAACAGGGTAGGTAGGTAGGTACCGCTCAACAACTAACTGCAGGACTTTTGATTCCACTAATTTTATGAGAAGCAACCTACAGGGTATCTACTACATTTTAGATTTTCAAATTCATGACTTTCCATGACTAATTCCTAGAATTTTTCATGACTTAAAGAAGTTACTATTTTCTCCGGCAAAAAACACATTACAATAACATAAATTGAAATGATAGGTATAACCAAAACTGTTATACACTGCATCGTCATATTTAAAGATTTTAAATTTAAAAAAACTGAGTAAAGAAAGAGTTGAAGCAATAAAATAGCTGAAAAAATACAAAAGCAAATAATTTTTTTCTGCAGAATTATACTCTAAAGATACTTTTCTTGTTCATCCGAAAGGAAAGAAATACTCCTGATTTTTCTGTTCTCATTTCGGAATTAAAAAAAATTCGCCAATGACTGGCTTGCTTCAGCTTAGAATTTTAAATTGATAAAATTAAAAAAAAAAAAAATAAAATAATAACAAAAATTCTGAAATCACAGAAGTTTAAAAGATAATTAGTTCTAGAAATGTTCTTTCTTTCATTTTTTGAAAAGACACCATAACTTTTAAAGAACATGATAAAAACATTTTATATTTTAATAAAATATGACTGTGAGTGGGGATTTTATTACAAATTCAGATATTCAGAACACCAAGAAAGGGCATTTTAAAAATTAGATTTTTCAGCGACCTAAGTTCATGACTTTCTTTAAAAAACTTTTTTTAAAATCATGAAAAATTTTGTTCAATACCGAAATTCATAACTTTCCATGACTTTCTAGGTGCGCGGATACCTTGAACTTATAAAAATAAAGAAAAATTTTCATCTTAAAAATAGTCAGAATAAAAAAATCAATAGACATCACCTTTGGAAGAAGCACACATCTTATTTTTTCAAAAACTGTTTGTTTATTTTTAGTTTCATAAATATATACAAATTTATTTCATATATATGTGGATATTTATACATAAATACACAGGAAATAAATCTGGAGTTTTCTAGAAAAAAAGGACCCCCTTATACTACCCCTTTGATTGCCCACTGTTACAGCTGAAAGTACTTTTGTTAAAATATATTTTTTTTAATTTAAAAATAAAAATAAAATTTAATTTTTTGTTTCGATTAATTTTAATGTTTTCATTTCACTATTTAAATGTTGGGTAGCTCTTTTCTGCTAAGGAATTTCAACTTTATCAGTTAAAAGGAAACTAGATTGGTCAATTGCTAAGATTTCTAGAAAATATCATTGGCCCATTTTAGGTTTTACAGAATGGAAAACAAGGATTGTTGAAAGTGTAAAAAATAAATTAAACAAATCTAATTTTCGTTTTTATCCAAGTGGTACAGTTATTGATTATGACACGTTTGAGAAAATTAAAAAACTTAAAAATAAGTAAATTATTGCAGTTGTTGATAAAGCTTTTAATAACTTTTGTATTATGTGCAAATATTTAAAAAAAAATGTGATTATTAAGGAACATAATACTAATAAGACTTATCTTAAATTAATGGATCACAAAAAAGTTATTGACAAAATGATTATTGCTTTCAGTAAAAAATTAAATTGAATAGAATTACTTATCCTTATTTATTTCCGATTGTTAAATTTCATAGCTTCTAATACAGTAAAATTCAGATTTATAGCTTGTGGTTATAATTCTAATAGCAGCAGAATATTTTTAATAATCTTAAAATTATTTTGCTTAAAATTAAAAGTGAGAAAAATATTGTTATTAATAGTAATATTGATGTTTTGAACTTTGAAAAAAAAATCAAGTTTTTAGTATTAATACATTTGTTTTTGAAAATCTTTATATCAGTATACGTCATGCTAAAATACTTGATATTTGTAGTTACATTTATGAAAAATATTTCATTAATGAAAATATTGATAAAAATTATTGGACTGACATTTGTAAATTTAATCTTTTTGAAAATGTTCTTTTTAATGGCATTGATTTTTATAAACAAAAAATAGGGATACCACAAGTTAATTCTTCTTCTGTAGCTTTTGCTAATATTTTTTTGAAGCAAAGTTTCTTGAATTGATTTTAAAGCTTTAGAGATGATTTAATTTTATTTAATTATGATTTTGCTTTTAATATTTATCCTGAAAATTTGGTTTTGAAGAGGACTTATGATAATTATTTAAATGTTGAATATATGGATTTTAAAATTAATATTGCTAATAATCAAATTAAAATATATGTTTTTGATAAAAAGAAGGCTTTTAATTTTAGGCTTATTTTTTTTCCGTAATTTTGATACGAATTTGTGTAGTAATATTTTCAAAAATTAAGTTTTTTATAAATTGTCTAGAATTAATAAAATTTGCAATAATGTTGAATACTTTCAAGAGGCTACTAGTAATTTTTTAAATAATTTTAAAAGCAATGGTTTTCCTTTCAATTTTCACAATATTGAAGGTAAAATTGTACAAATGATTAAAAATTATTTTACCTGATTTTGCATGATATTATTTTGTTTTCTTTTAATAGGGCTAGATTGAGACTAAACTGAGTTGCCCCCCAGTTAAGCTTTTTAGATGGCAACAACTTTCTTACTCTCCTTTTTTTCTTCTTTCTGCGCATTAATTGTTTGTTTGTGAATTTCACTTTGGTTAAGGGTCTTCAGAATGTAGTGTGCTTTTGTTTTAGCAAAGAAATATTTTTTAAGTAAGTTTTTTGAAAATTATTTTTAATATTCTAATTAGTTTATGTATTTTACTTTTGTATTCTCTTTACCTCTCTTCCTGGATTTCTTGCAAAACTTTCGGGGGTGCAGAGAGAGAGCAAATTTTAGACATTTGTTGTGCTCTCAAGATAGAATAGGTTTTGTGATTTCTGGGGCTGGTACCCGGCTGACGACGTCAACATCAGTTCTCAGTATTAAACTCTTTATTTTTTAAATCTTCTATTGGTTTAAATTTGCTTATGGAACTTCTGTTGCAGTACACAACTTTCCATTGGAATTGTAGTTTGTAAATGCTTTTTACATGATTTTTCAATTTTTCTTTTTTTTATTATTTTACACCGAAAACAAATTCTTCACTAGACAAATTCCTATCTCTAGGACTGGGAATATTTATGATGAAAAAATTTTCCTTCTCTTATTGAGTATTTTCAAAATTAATTCCTTTATTTGTTAATACCATTGTTTTTATACATTTTATTTCTCAAGTCAGGGTTCTGCCAAAAGAAGGTTAATTGAAAATTGATGTAGAGAAAAAATAAATGAAGAGGATAGTGTTTGATAAGTATGAGAAAATATAATCTTTTCTTAACGAAATGTATGTTATAGTTTATTACTTTCTTCTTTCAGAAAAATTGTAAGATACATTTTCCTTATTGAGCACATAATAAATCTCTTATTTATTGAAAAATAAGACCAGAAATGTGCAAATGCTGATTCTAATAAGGAATTGTTTTTCCTGTCATGCAAAATAGTTTCATTAAGGTTTAAAGGAGAGCTTTTTTCACTATTATAATACAGTGAACTCTCGCTATTACGGTATCCAATACAACAATAACTCTCTCCATTAAGATAATGTTTCGTGGTCTCGACAAACTTTCATATGAATTAATCTTATTCTCCTCTCAATATGATGATATTCTCTGAAGCAATAAGCCGCTGTGAAATGATTTCCCCCCGAATTTCGACCTTATTTTTTGCATTTATTATTAGTTTTCAAATAATGTAAACAATCTTATTTATCCTCTTTTGCCATTTTTCTTCTGACAAGAAAAGACTCACTGCTGACCACCCCAAGAGCTTCTATTCTTAGAATTGCCTTCCTTATCTCTTAACAAGTCACAGACGTAACATTCCTATCTGATTTCGTTTCCTTCATGTTAAAACCTGATCATGAATCGCAAATGAACACATGCATCATATTAACACACGAAAGAGAATTTTTTCAGGGTGGGTAGAGCACCAATCACAAATGAAAATCATTCTCGTATTTCAAAACTCAATGCATACTTTGTTGGTTGACCTAATAGTCAGAAAAATGAATAAACAAACAAAAATATCAGATTATTTTCAATAAAAACAGTTTTTCAGGTATATTTGCTCTCTTATTTTATTTCAATTGCTTTTAACATTTAACCCTAATTAACCTATCTGCAAATTAATATATATACATTTATAGTAAATACATATATCAGGGGTCTGTCTAGGTTTTTCTGAGAGGTACCGATTTTGTGAAAATTTAAGACATAATTTGTGAAAAATTAAAAACTATATTAAAAAATCAATACAAAAATATGGATTTATCATTTCTTAAGGGATACAAAAATAAAATTTTAAGAAGTATTTTGTGAAACTACCGTTTTTCCTAAAATTGAATTTGTGAAACTATCGTTCTTCCTAAAGTTGAATTTGTGAAGATACCGCTAAAGGGTAGTAAATTCTGCCTGGACAGACCCCATGTATATAACATTAAAATTAAAAAAAGGTTTACTGTGTCCCCAAAGCATATAATCCCTCGATATAACAATACATCCCTCTACAACAATATATTTATTTGGTCCCCAAAATATTGTTGTAGCGAGGTTCTACTGTAAATGGAACTTTCAAATTACAACATTTGGGTCTGTATTTTGATTTATGTTTGAGGAATTCCTCTAAAGTAAAGGATACTTTAAAATACCACTTTGTACTTTCTCACACTAAAATTCAAGTCATATTCACAGGTAAAGATAATAGATCCACATGCATCAGAAAAATGTAATTATTTTGAGAATAGCTTTGATCTAGCAAATAAATACCTGCTTTTGAAGATATGACACAATATTATCAAATGTCGTTAAAGTATTCTTTTTAGTATGCCGGAACACGGGTAAATGACCTAAAAAAATTAAAATGCTATTAAAAAATGCAATTTTATAGCAAAATAAAAGTTATTATCTTATAAAAAGTAATAATTTCCTTATAACTTAGTAACAAATAATTATATTATAAATAGTAATAATATAAATATAATAGCATAAATAATTCATCCAGTTTTATTCTTAAAAACTAGTAAAAAGTATAGTTTGTCTATGGTAAGAACTCCCCCCCCCCACTGTCTGCTGCTATGGAAACAAGAATAGCACATTTCAGGGAGGGTAGTTTCTCTTCCCTCTAGGATCTGACATAGTAGAAAAAGACATTCCCTTTCTCCCGCTGACCCGGGCCTAAACAATGACCCTTACTTGAAATAGTTATACCTTGTTACCATAGTCACCACCACAGGTTCAGACAAATGTCTAAAGGAGTTCTCACTTTAGACAAACTATAGTTGTAATTTTAATTGAAGTAAAGATTTCTAACACCTCAACAGTACGGTAAAAGCTTGATTTCACTTTTTATGATAACAATATAAGAAAGCAAAGTTATTCTAAAACACTTTGCAGTGGTAGGTAGGGTCAAAAATTTGTCTACAGGCAAATCAATAATATATAATTAATTTATTGCATTGGTTTCTAATTTGAAATAAAACAATTGTCCAATTTTTTTATATTAAAATAAATATAATGAAGACCATAAAAATGTAAAAAGTTCAATTTATATATACATGTCATTCAATAGTGAATAATAAGTTGATAAGATTGTAACTTTTTCAATGACAATACTTTGTAACTCTTATCACAAAAATTATGGATTAATGAAGCATTTATCATTTTTGTTTACATAAAAATATTTATTTATGCGTATTCAATTTAATTTTTAAATGTGAAATTTAAACTTAATAAAAGTTTTGTTAAATAATAACCTACATATCTTCAATTTGAATAAAAATTTAAAAGATGTAATGGCTTGCATAAATGTTATTTTATTACATAAAGAAACTCAATGCACATTTTTAATTTATCTAAATATTTAATTTACCTAAATGTTTTTTTTGGGGGAGATTAAATTCCATTTTAAAAATTAGAATTTTGGGTGACCTAAATCCACGATTTTCTTAAAAAAATAATAGTTAAAATCATGACATTTAACAACAAATTTAGTTGTGAAATGATTTCTCATGACTTCCCAGGTGTGATTATAGAATCTTGATGTTTGCACAGTTTGAAAAGTGTTTGTAGAAAAATTGAAATCAAAATTTACTAAGTTTTTGAAAACAAATTTTAGATTGTATAAAGTGATATCACATCACATTTCTAGCTTTTAATGAAATGTGTCAGCATCATCATTAACAGAAACTTTTTCCGAACAGAGGAATAATAAAAGAACTGATTTTTATTTGTATTTTGAGAAGGTTCCTGAATCACAATGCCTGTTCCGAAAAATGGAATTCATTAAGAATTTCATTTTCTTTTTTGTAGACAAATAGGCAGAATATATTAATTTTTCCTTTCAAATATTCATAAATCAATTTAGTAAATAAAATATTTTGTCAAAGATTCATCTTCCTTTTTTGTTGAGAAATATGCAGTTATCATAATACATAAAAAGCTTTAATTTCAGATATTCATAAATCAATTTAGTAAACAAAATATTTTATCGAATATTCATTTTATTTATTTATTTATAAATATCCAGTTATTTCTGTACATATTTTATTTTAGATATTCATAACAATTTAGTAAATTTAAAAATTACATTCATTTATTTCTTTAATTACTCATATATTATACATAGTTAATAAAGAGTTACATTATTACAAAGAATTATGTTATTATATTTAATCTTTTAAGCTTTAAGAACATTAAAAACTTTTGAATCATGATTCCTATGTTAATGTTTTTGTTTCTTTCTTCTTGTTGGAAGGAAAAAATTCAAAATTGCATCACATTTTGACTTGATGAAAAAACTCGTTTTGTTGACTTGAAGCCTTTAATGAATGAGTATTTAATTTTACAACACTAATTAACAAACTTAGATAAAATGAAAGCTTTCTGTGCACACAAAATCTAAAATAAAAATCTTTCAGCAAGCAATTTAATGCACCTAGTTTTAACCTTTTTATCATCCTCTAATTTTGGTAAAATTAGTTAGACAATTACTTTTAAAAGTTTTTTAATTTCAAAAAATAAAAAACTACTTTGTTACATAGGCTATATACATATCAGCATATATTTTTCTAAATTTAGCAGCTTTATAAAGATATAAATTGAGTTATTGATTTATTTTGTTTTCTTTCATGCTTAACTTTTTCTGCAATCGAAATATTCACGGAGAAGCATTTTAAGAATCACATTTCATAAGACTCATTTCTCAATTCTTCTATACTTAAATAATCTTGCTTTGTTGTGCTACTCATTTTACAATATAGGACAAAAAAAAAGAACAATAAAAGTGAATTATTTCAATATATTTTATAACTGAAAAATACTATTTTAACCATATTTAAGCAAAATACATGTTTGAATGAGTCGTGGTGGCTCAGGGGATAGAGCATTCGCCTATTAGTGAGTTGACCCGGGTTCGATCCCAGAAGCTGGTGAATTCAAATTTCGCACCCGGCTCACACCGACCAGAGTGCTGACCTAAAATATCCTCAGTGATCGACGGATCATGGGTCAGAGCACCCTTGCCATTGGGCTAACCGTAGATGGTTTTTGTGGTTTCCCACAGCAAGTAACACAAATGTTCCATCAAAAAAGTCTTTCACAAAGGCAAATTTCTCCCACTACTTGATTCAGAAGTTCCCTTGTCTTCTGGATTGGGTTGAAAATGACAAGGCTACTCAGTTGAACATTAGTAGCTGTAAACCCTATATTTGGTCAGCTGTTCAACGACGGTAATAAATATGCATGTATATACAGTACAGAAACCGTTATCCGGAAATGAGAAAACCGGAACGAAATTCGATAAATTTTTCCGCCATTTATCCGGAATAGCGATGGTCCCGAGCATTCCGGATAATCGGTTCGCTACTGTAACATCATAATTTAAGTTTTCGCTCAATAGTAATGAGTAATATTAAAAACTTTTCCACAATGGTGAAAAATTTTTTGTGAACAGTGTTTGTGGAGATTATGTATGTCTGCTTATTAACTTGATGAATTAGAAAATTTCCTGAAAACTTTCACAACTATAAAAATACCTTTTACAATGAGTAGTTCATTGTATGTATCAGAAGAAATAAGTCATTTCTTTATTTACCATATCTTGACAAACACCAGTTAGTCTTCAGAACTTTAATAGGGGCACCAGAAAACTTAGAATAAGCCTATAAAATATACATATTTTAATTAAGTTACAATACAATTAACAATAATTAAAACAATTGTGACAAATTAGAGTACATATGTTCATGAAATATCTATTTTCCGGAATGTTTAATCCTATTGAAAAAAACCTGCTAGTCTGAAAAGACAGACAAATTGAATAAATACACTTTTTGTAAAAAAGGGAATAACAGGGTACCTGCTATTTTTTTGATTTTCAAATTCATGACTTTCCATGACTAATTCCAATAATTTTTCAGGACTTAACGAAGTTACTATTTTCTCCCGACGAAAACACAACAATAAATTTATAAAAGCATTATAATTGAAATGATTGGTATTACCAAAACTGTTATACTCTGCATCTTCATATTTATAGATTTTAAATTTAAAAAACAAAGTAAAGAAAGAGTTGAAGCAATAAAATAGCTGAAAAATAACAAAAGTGAAAAAAAATTTTTTCTCTGTAGAATTATATTCTTGTTCATTGGAAAGGGAAAAAATACTCCTGATTTTTCTGTTCTCATTTCAGAATAAACAAAATTCGCCAATGACAGGCTTGCTTCAGCTATAATTTTAAATTGATAAATAATAAAAAAAAAAAAATAACAACAAAAATTCTGAAATCACGGAAGTTTAAAAGATAATTCAATCGAGAAAGAATTTTTTTCCCCTTCATTTTTTGAAAGAACACCATAATTTTTAAAGAACATGATAAAAACATTTTATATTTTAATAAAATATAACTGTGAGTGGGTATTTTGTTACAAATTCAGACATTTGGAACACCATGAAATTTGGGGAGGGGGAGTAATTCCATTTTAAAAATTAGATTTTTCAGAGACCTAAATCCACGATTTGTTTTGAAAAAAATAGCTAAAATCATGACATTTAATGACACGTTTTGTTCACGACCAAAATTCATGACTTTCCATGATTTTTCAGGTGCGCAGATACCATGGAATAATTACAATTACTGAAATTACAGATGCTTCCACATGCTGCGGTGGGCTAAAAATTCCACATGCTGCGGTGGGCTAAAAATACAACTTCCACCCCTCTGTCACTTAAGAATAGAAAAGTTATTTGAGGTTTTCCAAAATGTATTAATGAAGAAATAAAATATTGCACATTTTCTGAAAAAGTCTATAATCATACAAAAGACAGTTCCTGAAATGTATTTGCATCGACTGAGTAAAATGAAGTAAAAATGATTAACATAGAATTTTTAAAATCAGAGTAAAATAAGTAATTGAAATTTTTTTTTTGATTAACCTTTCTCCCCACGAAAAAGTATCATAAATACGATTTACGAAAGCATTTTGTTGATAAAACAGTTTGAAATTAAGATTCCAAATAAGATTGAATCACATTTAAAAAAAAAAAAAATCTATTCTATAGAATTTTGTCCCACAAGAAAAGAACTGCTTTTCGTTTATTCTCAGAAACTTTTGAAGCGATATCTGTTCCAAAAAAATTTGACAGCCTCTGGCAAATAACTAAAAAAAATTTTTCAATTTTTGCAAGTATCTTTGTCTTTTTATTGCCAATATGGAAATATCACTAACCAAATTTTTTTTTTAAATAAATCTTTTCAAAATTATAATAAAATGAGAAATTGTGACCTTAATGTGCTACCATTGGCCACCAGAGCAATGAAACATTAGTATTTAATAAACTTTTATCTCAAGTCATTTCAGGAAAAGAAGCTTTTAAATGATAACCTATTAGAATCAAAAAATATTTTTAGAGATTTCTTATTTCCAGATAATGATATTTAATACTTTGTGATTTTTGATACTTTTACTTGCATTATGATATTTTAATACAATACTCCGAGAAATGAGGCCTCAGCCAATTAAGACAACAGAGAAATGAATCATCAGCCAATTAAGACAACAGAGAAATGAGTCATCAGCTAAATTATCTCCTTCTTTTCACTCCCCACTTTGGTTTTAAAATTGAAGAACATAAAACATTTGTGAAAAGAGACTGGTGATTCGAGGACGTGTTTGTTACTCCAAAATGTCAAATGCATTATTAAATATTATTAGTTTGTAATTATATTGACATGTTTCGTTACTGTTTGCTCGTTTAAGTATTTAGTTACCCTGCAATATCTGGTATAAAAAGGAAACACTGGTTACGCTATGCCGGAACATCTAACAATGATAATGGATATAATAAAATATCCCAAAAACAAAAACAAGAAAAAAAATCAGACTTGTAGGATAAGGGATCTAGAAAAAATTTATCTAAGCTAGAAAAATTATAACAGCCTGGAAATTTTTTTTTTTTTTTTCAGCACCATTATTTGCAGTAAAATACAATATTTGCGATATGTGAAATAAATCAACAAATACCATCACTTGCAAACAAGTTAAATCTACGGATGGAAGAGTCCAATCACCCTCCCAAATATCAAGTTCCATTATAAAAAAAATTTAAGGTAAATTTATTTGTAATATAAATTTTGAGCAGATTTGTTGATTAAATTTTGTTGATTGATGGTAACTGATGAGCGTTTTTGAAGCTCTTTGCAGTATTTTGCTTGTAGCTTGCTTATTAATTACATAGATTGAGATGCCGGCCTTTAAGTAACCGTGCAAAGGTATGCACAGATGGCGCTAGGGATTAAAATGAGTCGTAAAACTTTAGGGTTACTACTTAAATTATTTGTTACGCAAAAGTTTAGAAAAGCACGCCATTCATTATTAGTACATTTGTAAATTTCCAATATTAAGAGTTTTTTCAATTTAACTTCTAACAAAACAAATAAACTCGGTAGACCCCGCAAGCATGCTATCGTGTAACCCAAAAAATAGCAACGGCAATATTTTGCATAATTGTAGCCAAACAAGTGATAACATTCAAAACGTGGCAAGCCTTACACTTTATTTATGTTATGATATTAATTTTCGTCCCGTAGTGGACTGATCGTTACGACACGGTTCCCAGCAGATCACCGAAGTCAAGCATCACTGGCTGCTGTCAGTGTGTTGGTGGGTGACCACTTGGATCAGCCTGCGTAGGGACTGAGGGTATGTGGTATGGGTCCTCGTTAAACTGTTCTACCGTAAAGTGCTCGACTTCGCGTGCAGGTCGTCGGGCTACCGAAGCGGGGGTGCCATCCCCTCCGCAGAGGATCAAAATTGTGATGGCATGTCTTCGGATCATCCTCAGGGATGTTTCCCAGACCGTCGCCAATAGCCCATTGTGCAGCTGTAGTGCGACGTAAATGAACAACAACAACAACAATATTAATTTCGTAAATTTATTTTAGGATAACGATCTGTTAAAATTTATAAATTGCAGAAAATATTACAAAAATAAAACTTCTTAGAATATACTAAACCTCCTCATACACCACCTCGTAAGCATAACATAGTGGAAGGATACAAAGGAATTTTTCTAACTTTCTTCCGGTTTGCTATTTTTTACATTGCTGTTGTTGTAGTTCATTTACGTTGCACTTGAGCTGCACAATGAGCTATTGGTGAAGGTCTGGGAAACATCCCTGAGGATGATCCGAAGACATGCCATCACAATTTTGATCCTCTGCAGAGGGGATGGCACCCCCGCTTATCGGTAGCCAGACGACCTGCACGCGAAATTGAGCTCTTTACGGTAAAACAGTTAAACGAGGACCAATACCGCACACCTTCCGTCCCTAAGCAGACTGATCCAAGTGGTCACCCACCCGCACACTGACCGCAGCCAGTGATGCTTGACTTCGGTGATCTGTTGGGAGCCGTGTCTTAACGATTAGTCCACTGCGGGTCGTTGATCAAATGATAGTGGTTTCAAGCACCAATTAAAGGATTGTGGGTTTGATTAACAATATAAAGTTGTTTGAATTTGTTTTTCCGAGCAACTTCAAAAACCCAACAATTTGATACACATATAGCTGTTTTTTTTTTAATTCAAGAAGTCCGAATACCTTCAAATATTTTGCAAGTTAAAAAAAACTACAGTTTATTTCAAAGATCAAACACTTTGAAAAATTTTCTAAGTACAATCAATTTTTTTTTCCAATTTGAGAAAATTGGAAAGACAATTCAAGAAAATTTAAAAATTTTCTAAATACAATTTCTTTTTTAATTCAAGGAATTCTCAAAGTTCAAACAATTTCAAAATATTTTTCAATCCAAATAATTTGAAATTTTTTTTACATTCAAACAATTTGACAATTTTTCTAAGTAAAAATAATTTTTTTTCAAAATAAAATATTTCTTAAGTTTAGAAAATTGAAAACATTTTCTAGGAAATATTAAAATTTTTTTAAGAAAAATTTAAAAAATTTCAAATATTTCTTTTTTTTTTTTTTCAAATACAAACAGGAAACTATGGTTAAATAACTTCAGGTATTATTCTTATTTAAACTTTCTACTTCTCCATATATGCTAGATTTTTTCTTTAATTATTTTTAAGTTTAGGACGTCAATTTTTTTTTAACTTCACGAAATTTTCTCAGTTCAATAAACTTTAGAAGCCGAAAAAAATTGAAAACTACTCTAAGTACAGTTCCAAAACCATTCAAATATATTTTTCAGTTCATGTAATTTTTCCAAGTCCTTATTTTTAGTACTTCTAGGACAGGGATGGCGAACCAATGGCACGCGTGCCATTTATGGCACCCGACACAATATTTCGGGCACGCCACCGATCACATTTGTTTATACACAAATGTTATTACACTATGAAACATATGTAACAATTAAATTAAAATTCACAAAAAACACACAAAATAATAAACAATTATTAAAAAAAATTAACAATTAATGCTAAAAAAATCAATTAATAACCATAAAAAACAAACTAACAATAAATAACTAGCAAAAAAAATAACAGTCCCGCTTAAACTATCATCTTACAACCTAATATAAGTTATTTATCATCTAATCTGCAACAACAGAAGTCACACTGATGTTACTTTAAGGTGAATTACGCGTGTAACTGAGACATTGCAAAAAAAATTTTTTTTCAATGTAAATAAAGAGTTTTGAGTTGATAGTATTTAGTATTATTTTCCCAATAATCACGAAGTCAAAATTATTTGACGGCACGTCTATGACCTCATCGAACAATTTTTTAGAAAAAATGGCACGTTGGTGTATAAAGGTTCGCCACCCCTGTTCTAGGATATCCATCTTTTCAGTAACTTCAAAAAATTTTTATGTTATAACTTCAGAATATTTCTAAGTTTAATATATTTAAAAATTTATCCGAGAACAAACAGATTCATATCCAATTTCAAACGCTTTTCTAAGCCTAGACAATTTAAAAATCGTTCAATAGTCCAAACCATTTAAAAGACAATTACATTTGCCACGACTAATTAAAATGTTTCAAAATTGAAAGGGTCAAATATCTTCAAAATACTTACGTCCAAACAATATGAAAATTTTTCTGAGTCCAACCTTCTGCAATTACTTAATATACCCATTTTTTCCAACCAGAAAAATTTTCCAACAATATACAAAAATTGAAATTCAAAAAAAATGGGTATATGAGTCGCAGAAGTTTAGACGTCAAAAATTTTCAAATTGTTTGTAATTAGAAAAGTGTTTTAAAGTGCTCTCAATAATATTTCTTAATCCAAACAAGTCAAAAAAATTTATAAGTAGACTTTATTTGAACTTCAAGAAATTTTCAAGAAGTCCAAATAATTTGAAAATTTTAATCAGTGCAAACTTATACTATTCCTTTTATATCCGTTTTTTTATTCAAGAAATTTTTAAAGTCTAAATTTTAAGAAATATTTTGAAGTATTGCACTTAGAAAAATTCAGAAGTTGTTTGAACTTTGAAAATAGAAACGAATTTAGAATTTCTGACGTTGTTACTTAAATATTTCGAGATTTATTAGACAATATTTTTAAACTGAATGGACTTTGAAAAATATCAGAAGGTGTTTGTACTTAGAAATATTTTGAAGCCTTGTACTTAGAAAAATTCAGAAATTGTTTGAACTTTGAAAATTTCAGACGTTGTTGTTACTTAGAAATATTTTGAGGTATATTTGACTTAACAATATTTTTAAACTGAATTTTACTTCGAAAAAATCAGAAGGGTTTTAGACTTAGAAATGTTTCGAAGCCTTGTACTTAGAAAAATTCAGAGGTTGTTTGAACTTTGAAAATTTCTGACGTTGTTGGTATTTAGAAATATTTTGAGGTTAATAAGACTTAGCAATATTTTTAAACGGATTGGACTTTGAGAAAATGAAAAAGGTTTTAGAACTTAGAAATATTTTGATGCATTGTTCTTAGAAAAATTCTGAAGTTGTTTGGACTTTGAAAATTTCTGAAGTTTTCTGTATTTAGAAATATTTTAGCTATATTTTTAAACTGAATGAACTTTGTGAAATTCAGAAGTTATTTGAACTTAGAAGATTTCTGAAGTTTTTCGTAATTAGAAATATTTTGAGGCATTGACTTAGCAATATTTTTTAACTAAAATGGACTTAGAAAAATATCAGAAGGTGTTTCGACTCAGAAATATTTTGAAGTATTGCTCTTAGAAAAATTCAGAAATTGTTTGAACTTTGAAAATTTCTGACGTTGTTGTTACTTAGAAATATTTCGAGATTTTTTTGACAGCATTATTTTTAAACTGCATGGACTTTGAAAAAATCGGAAGGTTTTTAAACTTAGAAATATTATGAAGTCTTGCACTTAGAAAAATTCTGAAGTTGTTTGAACTTTGAAAATTTCTGACGTTGTTGTTACTTAGAAATATTTTGAGGTATATTTGACTTAGCAATATTTTTAAACTGATTGGACTTAGAGAAATTCCGAAGGTGTTAGTACTTAAGAATAATTTGAAGTCTTGTATTTAAAAAAAAATTCGGCAGTTGTTTGAACATGAACAACATCTAAGCGGTAGTACGTTTTACGCCATACATTCTGAAGCATTTGTGCATTCGCCGATGCAAGCGGAGGAGTTCTTCAATCGTTTTAGGATTGAAATTTTAGGGCCTGTATAGCCTGGTTGGTAGAGCACTGTTCCCATGTCCAAGAGGTCGTGGGTTTGATCTTCGATGACTTCCCGTTCAGTAAATGGTGTCTAATGCGCGTTAAATCTGTCGGGTCATAAAGTCTTTAATGCACCCACAACAAACCATACCTCTAAGGGTAATGATCCAGCTAAGGCAAATTTCTTCCATTACTTTATCCAGGAGTTCTCTTGTCTTCTTGATTGGGTTCAAAATTAGGCAGTTAACAAGAAGTTACAGTTGAACATTAGTAGTCGGAAACGCAAAAATTGGGGGGTTGGCTGTTCAACGTCGGTTATATAAAACAAATTGTTTTAGAACAACCATTGCCCGAAGATTCCTCGTGTAGTAAATTTTGACTGATGCGCGTTAAATCTGTCGAGTCACAAGGTCCTCCATGTTCCAATAACAAATCATATCTCTGGGGTATTGATCGAAGAGTTTCCTTGTCTTCTGGGTTGGTTCAAAATTACTAGGCTAATGAGTTGAATATTAGTAGTCGTAAACCCAAAATTGGGTCGGCTGTTCAACGACGGTTATAAAATTAAAATATAATTGTTTTAGGAAAAAACTAGAATAAAAATCGATAAACAAAAGTTGAAAAGGGAAAACAATTTATTTGACGCATTTGTAATGCGCTTGCCTCTGTGACCGCAAAAATGCTTCAGAATGAAATGAACTACAGCCTAGATGTGGTCCGTGTGACCAAGGGAAGTCACATAGACGCATCTCTGAGAAATCACACGCATATAAAATTTTGCAGTCCCTTCTACATCCTGAGTCATTTTTATCGATACATTATTGTTGATTAAATAGTTATTGCCTTTTTTGATCGCTAAAATTCATTTTCAAAAATCTATTCTACTATCCCTATCTAAATTATGAGACGCACTCTAAGATTCTATGTGAAATCTAAATTATCAAATGATACTCTATACAGCTTTATTGCTTTTACGACACTGTTTGCACTTGTTTACGTTGCTGTATCAATGGGTTAAATCAGACGATAGATAATATAAATTCTACGATCGGATAAATCAGACGATATATAATATAAATTCGACGATCGGATAAATCAGACGATATATAATATAAATTCGACGATCGGATAAATCAGACGATATATTATATAAATATAGAATATTTATTATATCAGGTATTATATTAGTATATTATAATAATGAGATCAAATTATGAGGCGCACTGTTTTTTTAATTTTTTATAATGAGATGTTTTGCACGAATTTATAGGCAATACTTTTATATTTAAACATACATGTAATGGGTTTTTATTCGGGAGATTTGTTTACTTATATACTTCCTATTTGTATTTGTTTTTAATGCATTGCATTACAATGTTAACCCATTAATATACAGGTTGCGCAAACAAATGCAAACCAGTTTCAGTTGCGTAAAAGCAATACAGCTGTATAGTATCACCTGATAATTATAATTTCACATAGCATCTTATATAGTGAGTCTAATAGTAGGGTAAGGACTGTATTTAGTAGGGGAGAGTGGGGTCAATTGTAACAGGGTACGATTGTAACAGAGCTAAAATTTCGAGTGTCGGGTTCTAGATTTGGTTCCTAGGTGGCGCACAAGGTGTATTTAATAAATCTACATGTACACCCCTACTGGCAACCATTTTAATGTACTTTTGAAAGAGCTACATCACAAAAGATATTTTCAAGCTACGTAAGTACTTTTTTTGGTATTAGAATATTATATTGTAACAAAGTAAGTTTGTTTAAACAAATAAAAATTATTAACCGAATATGTAAGTGGACACCTTAATTAACATTTCAATAAAAAAGAATTAGTTTTGTTAATTAACTAGCAATGTTTTTAACAAATGAAGCTGAAATGGCGTCTTGGGGACGATTGTAACAATAAGTAAAGGGACGATTGTAACAGCTGAAAATAAATAACCTTATGTTTACAAACCATTACTTAACTCTTTAAGAGCCACCAATAGTTTCCTATATCATTTATATTATGTTGCATGTGCATTATTTCATGTGTCACCTTTCACAGCATAAATTAAAAATTTTAAACCCTTAAAGTTAAAAGTTTAACTCTTTAGGACTCTGCTCATTATTATTTTTACTCCTAAAATATCACTACTATTTTGATCAATAAAAAAATATATCACAACTATGGTAATATGTATAATTAACTATGTTTTAGTTGAATTTATGAACTGTTACAATTGACCCCGTAAGTGGGGACAATTGTAACAAGTGCACGACTGTCAAAAATTGTTAATAACTAATATAATACATTTAAAATCCGGTATTTATTTTTTTTTCTAGTAGAGGATAGTCTACTTTACTCGTCTGTCAATTAATACTAATAATATATTGGATTTTTTGTTAGTTAAAAATAGTTAAGTAAAAAATGTTACAATTGACCCCACTCTCCCCTATAGACTATTTTGTTCTTTAAACAGTTTTGCTGAAACCTTTAATTTTTGTGATCTGTTTAAATGAAAAGGTATGTAGTCGATTTTTTTAAATACGACATAAATACCCCCGAAACCCTTCATCGATGAGAACTTTTATTCTGATATTCAGGACGCCATCCTCCCATCCTATTTCAAAACTCCAAAGTTCATTTCTTTTTTTCTAATTTCTGTATTTTTTCTTTGGGACCAGGACTTTTAAATTTTATGTGATTCAAACAAAAAATGTGTGTTAAAAAATATCCTAATTTAATTGTTAGGTGGTAGCTTGAAACGATTTCAAATGAACTCATTATACAACTGGTGTCAGAAATGAAGGGAATTTTCAGACTGTGTCGATTATCTCCAGAACTACAGAACCGATTTTAATGAAATTTGATCTGTACAACATACATTGCTACAATACTGAACAAAAAACCATTCAAAAATCGTAATACGCACGCACATGATTTTATTTTTATGACCGCCGTTGAACAGCCGACCCAATTTTTGGGTTTACGGCTACTAACGCCGTAGCCTTGCCATTTTGAACCAATCCAGAAGATAAGGAAACTCCTGGATCGGTACCCCCAGAGGTATTGATTTGTTATGGGAACATGGAGGACTTTGAGACTTGACAGATTTAACGTGCATCAGTCACTATTTAATACACGGGGAGTCTTCGACCGGCGGGGACCGAACCCACGAACTCTTGGACATGGGCCCGGCACCCACAGGCTATTCCGGCCTAGCATGTGATTGTGAGTAACACTCTTTGGAGTAGGAAGGTATGAAACAGCAGAATGAACAAAAAGAAGAAAATGAGTATTCTTACAGATATACAGGTCTGTGATTTCATACTTGAAATAAGGTAGTATCAATTGTTCCTGAATTATCCTGCGCGGCTATTTCATACCATCCTGTGTAAGACTATGTGGTGTATGTTGTACAGATCAAATTTCATTAAAATAAGTTCAGTAGTTCTAGAGATAATCGACACAGTCTGAAAAATTTCAAATTTCAGTCTAATTTCTTACACCAGTTCAGAAGAAATGTTTTGATGAATGATTATGTAATATGAGAGATCAATCATGATAAATAAAACGCTTCACCTGATCATCTGATTCTTCTCATTAATAATCGAGATGGAAGGAAAAAAAAAGAAGCTTTCAAGGAGAAAGTTTTTTTTCTTCCTTCATCTCTCTGTTCCTTTTCGACTTTTGTCATTTCAATATCTTAACTTACATAAGGAACCGGTTCCGCTCTCTTAGGAAGAACAGGCATTATGAAAGCATTAATTGAAATAACATCTCAGCTGTTATTTTCAACGGTAAGACTATATGCTACATGTTTCTTTTTTCTTTACTATGTTTTATTGTTTTATTGCAATGACGAGGGGCCAATGAATTCAGATGGATTTTTAGCATTACAAAACAGAGCTTATTAGAAAGTTTGGAAGAATAAATGTGATTATTAATAGTAATTTTTATAAATTTGGAAAAATTACGCTTGTTCTTTAGAAAAAAGCAGATTTCTTTCCTTGCTTAAATTATTAATTTTAACGCAACTGCCAACTCTAATGGATTTACCAGTCGACTACTGTAATTTTGACATTTTCTCCTGGGTTTCTGGTAAAATAAAGAAAATTCCTGTTTTTTGAATATTTTAGTAAATTCACCTAAAATTGAATAAGTTTTCGAAAAAAAATCCCTATTGGCATCGAATTATTATACAATCTATTGCCAACTTGGATATTTAAATAAGTATTATTAGTACGTAATGAAGCAAGTCTCACGTATAGTAATTAGCTTAAAACTTATTGTTTTTCTAAAAATTTCAGTTCATTTTTGATCAGAACTATTTTTTTAATTATAAAATGTTTTAATTATCAATAATGACTTACTTGTTTATTACTGTTTAAAATAAAAAGTTAAGAAAAAGTTAAAGTTAATAATATAAAAAAAATTCAAAATCGTTTAATGCCATTCATAAATGGAAAATATTGCAGACAATTTATAGTCAGTGTTGCAATAAAATTTCGTATTTTGATCGCAATAAGAAACCTTAAAATTCCCTTTATAAAGAATGTTTAGAATATTTTGTAACAGCTATCATGAAATTTATATTATTTGATAAAATCTACTGCATTTTTTTTCCTATCCTCATTGGCATTTATGTTTTAATTATTATTTAGGGTCTTTATTCTGTGATTTGAAAGTTAGAACTTGTTGATGCTTTCTTAAATTTTTCCTAAAAGCATGAATTTTAATATCATTAAGTTTTCTTACACATTCCTATTTTTATTTTATTTTAGTGGATGTAAAAAGTCATTGAACATAAAACGAATGTGAATGTAGGGTTCTTACTTTTGAGTGTCTCGGCAACTGATTGAGGGTCTGAAAACGGGTACGAATTTAGTTATTTATTAGAATGGGATAGAATTTGTCCCTTTCCGAATAATCACTTTCCTTTGTTAATTATTTGTTTTGTATATTTGCAGTCGAAAGGAAGGAAGTTATGAATTTATCAGAACCACTGATTGAAAGGTAAGAAAACTCTTATTCAAACCTTCCTTTCTGCCTTTCCTCAACTTTTATTAAATGAAGTATGAACTGATTAGTTTAGGACATCCGAAGTGCATGCTAAATATATCGTGGTCACAAAGTCCTCCCATTTTGCTTTGGGTGTACCGTATCTGAGATGGATCGTTCAAATCAAGGATGAGAGGTGTGTGAATGAGTCCTCCTTGTGCAGGGGTCTGTCCAGACATTTTGTGAAAGGTCCGTTTTTCGTGAAATTGTGAAAAAAATTACTCACATTCTTTCAACCAGGGTCCGCTTTTATGAATTTGTGCAAATAGGGTCCGTTATTGCAACAAAAAAAAAAACTTTTTCAAGGAGTTTTTAAATTGTAAAGACATACAAGATTATGCTCAACACTGTAAAATGATTATTAAAAAAATTAAATTTTAAAAAATAAACAACAATTGCTGTTTCTAAATTAAGAGATGCAACATACAAATAGTATTTGGTATTTAGCCTATACAGCTGAACGCAGAATATTCATTACGGACGAATAATGGAAGAATCGTCTGCCGAAGACAAAATTTAATTCGTTCACATCCATCTTTCTTGTTTTCTGCCCTGGGAAGGGTTTATTCGATTAAGAAAATAATAATGAAGATAAACAAATTTGTGAAGGGTCCGATTAAAAGAAAAGTCATTTTGTGAAGGGTTCGTTTTTAAGTTAAAATATTTTGTGAAGGGTCCGTTTTTATGAAAAGATATTTTGAGAAGGGTCCGTTAACGGACCCAAATTTCTTCTAAACGGACCCCTGTTGTGGAACGACTTGTGTGTCGCAAAATCGTATTTTTAGCCATAGATGGCACCAGTGTGTAAAACAAGATGTCCACCCTCTGTCTTAAATACCAGCTTCATTTCAAAGCAGGTTTGCTGATATTTGCATGTGTAGCAACACAACAACAGTTTAACACTAAACATACCAACACTTGGTGTATATCTATTTCTACCATAGCCGGTCAAATGAATGTTTCTTGATTGAATGTATGAAATATGGATGTTAGGACGGAAATAAACTAAAAAATCTTTATTATAATGGAACAAAATTGCCAATTTTTATGTATTACAAACACAAAGAATTTTTAATTCTTTACTCAACGTATTTTTTACATATACAGGGTGGTTCTATTGTACATTTTCGGCAAGTTCTAGTTATTATTATTTCCATAAATATTATAATTATTCTTATAAGAATAATTCTTATGATTATTCTTATAATTATAAGAATTATAATCATTCTTTGAATTAAAATTATTTCTTATAAGAACTTGTGCTGTCTTGATTGTTTCGACATTTTTCTGGGTAAAAACTAACTGTTAGTTAGAAATGAAGTAAAGCTATCCACATAAAATATAAGCTACTGACCAAAACATTTAGTTTTTGTCACTTGTTCTGACACAAAAATGCCCATCTAAAATTTTAGGTACTTTCTTGGAATTTGCAGTGATTTTGACTCATTACGCAACAATCTTTGCAGAAATGTGCAACTCATCGAATGCAATACGTTGAACACGTTTTACATTGTCATTTCTTATCCGATCGCCTTATAAAGCAATAAATTGTTCTCCCGGTCATATGACCTGTTGTGGTAGAAATAGGTATACGACAAGTATTATCTATACATCTATACATAATAATAAACGCGACTGTGTGTGTGTGTCTGTAATCACAATATATCGCCCCAGAAGCCTCGCCCAGGCACGAAACTCGGCACATAATTGTGTTTTGACATAATGAAGAAGTATTTTTTTTCTTTTTTAAAAATTTGGATTAGTTATTTAGTTATAAGTCATTTTGTAAGAAAATCTATGCTTTTTCGTCTTCAAAGAGCCATATTCAAAAAACTATTAAAAAATGCATATCTCTTATGCTAATGCGAACCTTACAAATGAAACATTAATTTTCGACAACTTAAACCAATAATATACGAAGGAATTAATAATTTAATTGTAAGGTTCGCATTAGTTTACATTTAACAAAGTGGATAAAACTTTAACTTTTGTACTAAAAATGTGGCAACATATTAGATACGTAAATAGAACGCTACGCTTTGATATATTTATCGCTGTTCATAATTATTATAATAAGTTTTTCTTCTTCTTTCCACTCTCTTTTTTTTTTCTTAAGCGAAGACGATAAGGGAAAATTATACTTGAGGATGCCCCTTGGCGAAATTGGTGACTTATGTTTGGCGCTATTCCTGTTTGCGCGGAACACCGTGGTAACAGAAATGACGGCCGAAACATAATGATATTTCAAAAAACATTGGAAAATTTCAACAAAACATCGGATAAAGCTTGCAATGAACCCAATATAAGCAAAATTAATAAATCCAATAAAAAGGATTTTGAATCGAAGCAAAAATTAATGGAGTAGGTGCAGAAAGAAAAGGAAAAAAACAACAACTCACTTCTTCATTAAGCTTGAATATTCTCAGATTTAGGTGCACAGAATTATCTAATAACAGTTAGATACTGTCTAAATTTATCGTGAATAGAATCTGTGTACCTCCATCGTCACATAAATTCGGCGAAATATGAATCGAAAATGGTGTTTGTGGTACCGAACTGGTGATGACATTTTTTTATAAAGTCCCTTTTTATGACTGCCCACATACGTTCGATCTTATTGACCAGAAGTAAAAGTAACCTTACCAGCCGGTATCTAACGAAGAACTAATGGACCTCTGAAATTACGTATACCGTTGAACATTAATAACGCTAAAATCTAAACCGTTGAGAATCACGATTGGGTTTCAACATCGCCCAGCTTGGCGATCACAACTTGGCGAGAATCAAGGGGCACCCTCAAATATAGTCTACCCGACGTTAATTTTTGTAGCGATATAGAAATAGAAATTGATACCATAAAAAAATTATAGAGAAATAGATACCATAAAAAATTAATTCGTTTTCGTGTTCTTTTCATGTATTTAAAGCAACTTTTGTATGCTTTTACAATTTCTGAGGTCTTTTTTTAAGAAAAAAAAACAAGTCTCCACCTGATAGTTATATTATAGGTCAGGTTACCATAGCAAAGTTACATCTTCAAACATCCTCAAGAGCTATAACACATCTGCAGCAGAACTGGATATGAAGACAAAATTGCAGGACAGAAACACTTTAATTGTCCACTAATCTTCAGATTTCCTGCTATGTTTTAAAAAACTTTATTTGTGGAAACCTTTAGCGCGGCGGACAGCTGGCCGCCTTTGCGGCTAGTTCGAAATAAACCAAATACAAACAATAATAATAATAATAATAATAGAATATTAACTGTATATAATTGTTAGAAAAAGTCATGAAGTCAAATGTGCAAAAACGATAAGATGATAAGCGCATTTTCGATGCAAAAGTTCTTAAACGGTTATTTGACCGGTTATGGTGTGGTAAAGATGCAAGTTCATTATTTATTTTAAATCATTTTTTTTAAATACATATACAATTATTTCAATATTTTCGGTTTTATTTTATAATACTTATTCACAGTCTTTACATATAGTAGATTTGCAATACATTTACGACAAATGTGAAAAAATAAAAATTAGCTTTTAATACTATTTTAAAAGTTTTAGTGAAATTCATCAGCATAACATGATAGAGTAGAAAGTCTATTTATGAATGACATATAATAATAGATCCGTTTAATTTATTTCGGTGATCAACATGATATATAAACAGGTTACAAAGGTTTTTCTCCCTTTTATTCTATAGAACAAATTATCGGCCTTTGATAGTAGGGGTCAAACTTGAAATGTTTCACTCTATTGTTCATGTTAAAATGTAGCAGTTGTGCCAAATATTGAAATTTTGCAAAACTACTGTAAGTTTTGCGAAATTTCATTTCAGAGTATCCAGTATGTAAATATGAAAGCATCTGTAAAACATTAAATTTATGCTCATCACTTTTTTAATAATTAACTTCTAACTTAGATCAATACATTTCGCTTTGGAATTCATGAATTAAAAGATAATTTATTCATAAAATACAATAACTGAACATTTTACAATTATGTATAATTTGCAGAGAAACGCGTGCATTTTTGACTTCTTAGTAAACACCCAATTATTATCCTTATTATGAATAGAATTCACCACCAGGATTTTAAGCCGATTAAAGTTTTGCAGCAACTGAAATATGTTGCTAAAGCAGTCACTATCCCTATTATTCTAAGATAGCTATTATACTAAAAGTACCTGAACAATTTTATTGCTTTACTGTTTCCAAACAAACATAGGCTCAAAAACGTTCAAATTTATGTGATTCATTCTATAATGATTTAAAGAAATGTCATATTATTCATTCAATTCACTTAAATTTATCTTAAAAAATTTTCATATTATCAAAACTTGTTTTCTTCCATAAATTTATAGATTGTGTGAAGAAATCTTTCCTCATATATGCACATTTTTGTGAGACATACATAAATATCCTTAATGCACAGTTTTGTGAGACATGCATAAATATCCTTAATGCACAGTCTTGTGAGGCATGCATAAATATCCTTAATGCACAGTCTTGTGAGGCATGCATAAATATCCTTAATGCACAATTTTATGTGACATGCATAAATATCCCTACTGCGCAATCTTTTGAGACATGCATAAATATCCTTAATGCACAATTTTGTGAGACATACATAAATATCCCTACTGCGCAATCTTTTGAGACATGCATAAATATCCTTAATGCACAGTTTTGTGAGACATGCATAAATATCCTTAATACACAATTTTGTGAGACATGCATAAATATCCTTAATGCACAATTTTGTGAGATATGCGTAAACATCCTTAATGCACAGTTTTGTGAGACATGCATAAATATCCTTAATGCACAATTTTGTGAGATATGCGTAAACATCCTTATTGCACAATTTTGTGAGACATTGCATTGAAATGTGTTCTCGGGACCAATGGAAATTAAATTTCACGGGACTCTTATAAATAATGCAGGTATTAGTTTAACTTAATTTAATGTACCTTCTTAATACGTTTTCTTACGTATTCCTTTTAAATGTTTCACGAGCTTTAATAAAGTATCTCCAAAAACTTTTAGCTGCGTATATAAGGAAATTATATGAATTATTTGTTCTAAATGTCATAGGATTTAAATGTACATAAATCAATTCGTAATGCATATAAATTTAATGAGATGTTTAAAAATCAAAATTACGACGCAGGTTGCATATTAAAAACAGTGCAGACAAAGCGTCGAAAAGAAATGCAGTTCCGTTGTAGATTCCCCCCCCCCCCTAGAGTCTCAAAACAACATTTGGTTTAAATACGATTTTTATTGGATGACACAAACAGAATTCCATCGGTTAAATTTATTAAAGTATTCGCTTTTTTAATTGAAAAACCTTCTTTTACTTCAAGTTCTGAATAAGTTTTTTTTTTCTACGTATAAATTTTTGATAAAAGTAAAATATGCTCTCAGCGTGTTTAGGTTGTTCATTTAAGTCTCTAAAAAGTTTTTTTTAAAATTGCATTCCAAAGAGGCCGGCTGCATAGGATGTCTTTCTTGGAATGGAGAGAGGGATTTTTTCATAACATCGTGACAATTTTTGACAAGGGGTGGGTAACAAGAAGAGTGACAACACACATTTTGGTAAAAAAAAAAAAAAAAAAAAATTATTCGAAATCAGCTGATTCACTACATTTATGTCATTTAAATTTTACTTCCAAGTGTTAGTTTTTATTTAGTAAAAGTGTAAAAGTCTTTTCAGTCTAAAATTGATTGTTTATGTGATAGTGAGGGAATTCAGTTTGAAAGCAGACAAGGAAAATACGGATTTACTTGTAGTTTTTTTAGGGCTCAAATTCAATCAGAGTATTCTGATTGCATGCGGTCGCAGAAGAAGGCTGCTTCAGATAAATTCGATTACAGTTCTGCAACAGATTATAATATCTTTTACTCCGTGAAATGCATCATTCATAACAGCATGCAGAGTTAAATATGCAAATAAGTTTTCGATGAAAAAAAATATTTGTTAATAACCCTCTTCCTTGATTAAAAGCTTTGAAGTTGTTGGTGCTTTTCCGGTATTGAAAGAAGATTATGAAAAAAGAAATTGTGATTGTTTTATAACAATCACTGGTTACCCATTGGTAAAAAGCTTTTTCTATCTGGATGAACTCCCTTAAACGCCACAACATTTCAAATCAGGGGTTGCAAAAACTCTCTCAATGAATGTTTGACGTCGGATTGGTTTTCATATCCTGCCTATGTACGTGTTTCAAGACGTCATAAAATACTTTTCCTTCTTCAGAACTTAAAATCATCGTCAAGCCAGTCATTATAAGTGAATAATAAAAAAATATAAAAATACTTTAAATTATTTTGATGTAAATACATTAAAAATAGTGAAAACAAATTTCAAAAAAACAGCAGCGATCGCCATAGCAACGCATACAGTGGCAACGCTATAACATAGTTGAAATGTGTGATGACGTCCAAATAAGATGCCCACGCCATCAAACCAAAAACAAGACCACTTTTGACAATTGGTAAAAAAAAAAAGGAAATTCTAAAAATTGTTATTAAACATCGTCATTCATATGAATGAAACTCGACTACCCATGCTCTAAATGAACTGTTGGGCTATTAAAACAATTTTGGATCCCGCAGTGGACTGATCGTTAAGACACGGTTCCCAGAAGATCACCGAAGTCAAGCATCACTGGCTGCGGTCAGTGCGCGGGTGGGAGACCACTTGGATCCAGGGCTAAAGAGAATAGAAGGGCTGGTTCACTCCTTAGAAGAAACTCTCGCCGCGCCAATCCTCCGATTTTCTCTAGTGACGTCACTTTGGCGCAACGCTCGCGCTTTTACTTCAAGAACAGAGCATTCGGCCTTACTAGCTCTAACTAATATTGGAGCATTTCTTTTTGTGACATATTCTAAGACATTTGTTATTTTCTATAATGACTTTCCTCAGTTTTTGTCGTGAATTTACAAAATTTTAAAACTATTAACGAAATGCCAGTTTGCGCGATTGCAACTTCTGATAGAAAAACAAAAGGAAAAATATAATTTTCCACGTGTTCCCTAAAGTAAATGAACAACTATGTAAAGAATGAATTCCGAAATGACACAGTTAATATAAAACAGCAATGTGTTTCTTCTATCGTTAAGAACTTTTATAAAAATTCGTTACCGTAAACCGGGGCGAGTCTGCCCATTTTAGTTTTATTTAATTTTCACTATTTTAAATTGCAAATAAAATTATTTTTACCGACGGAGGACTTAGTTCAGACTCTAAGGAAGATGGCGCTGTAGTAGTTTGATCCGTTTTTTATTTATTTGGTGTCTTTTTAACCGACCTGTTCAAACGTCTTTTGAGAGATTTGTATTGAAAATCAGCAAACTTTTAGTTGGTGCTCCGTAAGTATATTATTATTATTACTATTTTCACTTTGGTTAAGTGATAAACTTATCTAAGACTAAGATTACATTAATTTTATATGAAAAAAAAAAGAATGTAAGTTTTGCTGTTTCAAACAAAAAGCCAGAATTCGCGGGGCGAGTCTACCCATTCGTATTTAGCTTTAATAAAGCATAATAATATAATTTAGAACTTTGTTTCTATTAAAATTAAGTCATTTTAAATGAATTTGAGTATATTATTTTAATTCTGCATTGATAAATTTATCATTAATAAGAAAATTTATAGGTTAAATATAAATGTAAATATAAAATATGTTTATTTTACCTATTTTTTCAATTTTTAAATTACAAAATTAACTTTTTTTATTTAATGCAAGTTAAATAAATTATTATTTATTATTACAGATGGTTCGAAACTATATTCGCAAAACAAATGGATTTAAATGTTACAAAAAAATGCCACCTGAGATGGAAAAAGCTATCCAAAGGATAAAAGCCAAACAAATAACAATTCAAGATAATTGTAAATTTATATTAATTTTAATTTATTTTTATCAACAATAATCAGAAAAAAATGTTATTTTATAATGTTAATGATTATAAAAACAAAACTGGGATCAAAATGTGATAATTTATCAAATACTCAATTTGTGTTATTTTATGAATAAAAAAATGGAATATATAATAAAGTTATGAATTTTACTTCATAAATATCCTATCTAGTAACTAAAATAACAATTTAATAGCAAAATTTGATTATTTACAATGTTGACATTCATTTTAGTCGAATGGGTAGACTCGCCCCATACGAGAGATTTGTCAGCAGTTCTATAAAAATATACAGTAACAGCGTAACTGTTAATATTTTCTAAAATCGATTTCACAGCTTTAAAGAGGGATAAATAGCGATTCCGAAACACCTATTAAAAGCCTTTTTTCTTTAATATTTACAAATGTTTGACCACCTGAAAGTTGACAAACTGAAAAAATGGGTAGACTCGCCCCGGTTTACGGTATCTAAATAGAAATCGCCTCGTTACTTCAAACAGAAAGGCATGTGAAAAAAATTAAAAAATGGATAAAGTCAAAGAAAATTAAAACGTAAGTAAAAAGTATAAATAAAATATATAGTGTACAGTTGAAATTCACCTAATTTCATAACTTATTTTTTTAATGTAGTTATTCTAAATATTTATGATTCATTTAAAAATTATATTCTCTTGAATTTAAATATCTATGAATTATATCATCTTAAATTTAAATATCTATAAACAATTGTAAAATTTCTAATGTAATTATGAACCTAAATTATTATTTCGTTTCAGTAATTAGCGTTTAAGGTTGATGTTTCCTAATGATTAAGTATGAACAAATTGCTATTAACGGCATATTTTAAAATCGGGGATTCTAAATTTAACTCAACTTGTTGTTATAAAAGAATATGTAGATAAAAAAGTGTCGATATATGTTTTCAGTTTTCTTAATAATTAAAGTTAAAACTGAACTTTTTAAAATAAAGTATTTATAGTGTCATGTTCGCCAACTAGTAAAATATTTTTATAAGTTTAAAATGGTATTTTTTTAATATAATGGCCAAGAAAGTTTTTTTAAACTATGCTTATGAATGGAAATAATGTGTTAATTACGTAAAGTTTGAAAGCTAATTATCAGAAAAAGTCTAACTTATTTTTACAAAGAGAAAGATGCAAAGTTATCATAATATCTTTGCGTGCGATCTTCCGAGATCTGTGGACACAGTGACGTCATGAGGAGGGAAATCGTAGCTGCAGCTCTAAGAGCGGAGTGAACTAGCCCTTCTATTCTTTTTAGTCCTGACTTGGATCAGTCTGCGTAGGGACCGAGGGTGTGCGGTATGGGTCCTCGTTAAACTTTTCTGACGGAAAGTGCTCAACTTCGCGTGCAGGTCTTTGGGCTGCCGAAGCGGGGGCGCCACACCCTTTGCAGAGGATCAAAATTGTGATGGCATTTCTTCGGATCATCCTCAGGGATGTTTCCCAGACTGTCGCCAATAGCCCATTGTGCAGCTCTAGTGCGACGTAAATTAACTACAACAACAAAACAATTTTGGTGTCATCAAAATGATATTAAAGTTTCAACAATGTTCCTTGGAAAGCCTAACCTTTAGTTAAATGTAAATTAAATTTACTTGAAAATGGTGAGCAATTTTTCTTAAATATATTTTAAAACAGAAGTTATATACTACACTACAAATTTTATCGGAGCTCCGATAGAGCAATCGGTTAAGGCCACACTGCTTGTGCGAGAGCTCGAGGTAATGAGTTCAATCCTGGTGGTCGTAAAATAATTGGCATGATTATGCAGAGCGTGCTTGTCAAATGTGTCATATTAGGATTTTTTTGCTATAATTACAGCTATTACTGTTAAAAAAAATCCTATCTTTCAGGGCTCAAGTGACCGTTCTACGGAACTCGAGCTGCGTTAGGAAAAGTTTTTTTGATAGCACTATTTTAAACACAGCTCACTAGGTTTGATGCAATTTATTAGATTTCAACCATGTTGTAAATTGAAGTATTTTTTTGAGAAAGGAATTTCTAGAAACTCTTATTAAACATTTAAAATCTTCCAAAAAGCCGTTTTAATTCATGAGAACTTGCATTCTTAAAAAAAACTATAATTTTGCTGTAGTTTGAAATATTTTATTAAATAAGGAACTTCTAGAGATTGTTATTAATCATTTGAGAATCTTCCAAAACGGCGTTTTAATTGATGAGAACTTGCATGATATTAAAAAACTAGAATTTTGGTGTTATCAAAATGATATTCAAGATTTTATTTGAACAATGTTCCTAGGTTATTGTTATTGTTAATTTACGTCGCACTAAAGCTGCACAATGGGCTCAATGTTCCTAGGAGAGTACGTTTTCCAAAGCCTTTAAATGTAAATTAAATTTAACTTGAAATTGGTGTGGAATTTTTTAAAAATATATTTAAAAACAGAAGAGATATATTTCACGTAAAAAACTGTCGGCGCTTCGGTAGCGCAGTTGGTTAAGGCGCCGGCTGGAGAGCTCGAGGTACTTCTAGAATTCGATGCTGGTGGTTGCAAAATAAGTGGCGTGTGTACGCAGAACGTGAAAGTTAAATGTGTAGTGACTGAAAGTCCACCTGTTGGTGGTGATGTGAAGAGAGTTATGTGCTGGTTGCGGTAATGTGACGAAAGATATGTACTGGTTATGATGTAGAAGTTTGGAGAGAGTAAAACCAGATGGTTGTGGTTTGGAAATTCAGGGAGCCTCTTTAAACGTCGATTTTTTAAAATAGTACATTTTTCTTTTCAATTTTACGACTTCTTACATATAAAATTTCATGAGTAAAGGAGAGCCACGCAAAACCTCTTCTTGTTAAAATAAAAAAAATTTTAAAATTTTTCTACTTTTCACAGATAATTTTTTTATGAGTAAGTTCATATAAACAACCATAATATTAAAATAATGAGGAATTTTTTTAATAATTATTGTTGTTTCAGTTTTAAAAAATTCTGGCTTTTAGGGCCCTTGTAACTGTTCTTCGGAGCTCTAGGAGTTTTCGGGAAATCTTTTGGATACCAAAATTTTAAGCACAGCTCACTTATTATTTTTCTATTTCCTACAATATAATCGAGTTGCTGTCTGAAATATTTTTTTAAAAAAAGGGTTCTTAAAAGTGGTTATTAAACATTTGAAAATCTTCCGAAAAGGTTTTTTTAACTGTCGAGAGCGTGCGTCGTATTAAAAAATAAACAAATACATATACCTGATAATCCTCAGTCGTTTCAAAAATAACTGAGAAGGAAAAATTAGCCAGGTTTCGAGTGCTTTAAAAAAGACGTGAATAAAGACGACAACAAAACTGATTTGAAGAAGAAAAGCTAATAAATGTTTGTTTTGAAAAAATGGCAAGTTAAAATAAAAATATAGGCAATACTTTATAAGGCAATACTTTTATATATAATGGGTTTTTTATTCAGGAGATTTTTTATATATTTCCTAGTTGTATTTATTTTTAACTTACTGCATTATACAATGTTAACCAATTGACACAGGAGCGTAAACAAGTGCAAACCAGTTTCGATTGCGTAAAAACAATACAGCTGCAGAGCATCACCTAATAACACAGAATCTAATAATATCGTCGGGGACTTAATAATAATCACTGACGTTAAGCAACAGATTCCCTTTACAATTGCTTTTACATCAATAATCTACTCTAATTGTTGAATCGAAAGTAGAAGAATTGAATAGAAAGTCAATCAAGCTTTTAGTGCGAGCTAAAAGCAGTACAAAAGCCATAAGCGGGATTCGAACTTTTTATGAGGCGGCTGCTTTTCAAGCCTCTAATTTATGTAGCTTTCATATTTTAGCAGGACGAAGAAAAGGATATGCAGAGAGAATTTCTGGATTGGTAAAGATCGTGCTCTCTCCTGGACAATTGCAGTGTCTATTTTACTCATTAATTTCATCGCCATTGGATTGGGACGGATGTCCAGCCTCCTCTACGTCGACTTCATCCGAGAGTTTAAAGTCAACAGAAAATATGCCTCCGCCCCATTCAGCGTTCAGCAATCCACCAGAAATTTATTCGGTACACACTTTATTCCTTTTTTTATTATTTTCTTAATTGTAAACTAGCTGAATACCCGTTCTTCGTTTCAGGGGGGGGGGGAGTAAGCAATCAATATTTCAATACTCAGCAATATAACGATACCCTGCAAAAAATTAAAAGATATATACCAACACAATTAATAAAGCTAAAATAATGAAATTTTTTGAATTTATTATTTGCTGACCGTCCCGGTGACTTTACGTTATTAAATTAAGTAAAACACGATTTTAGTAGTTTATCTCACCCAAATAAGGATTAACTATATCCAGAATCAGTTAGAGTGTATAGCTTATTATTATTTTTATTATTTCAGTTAGTACTTAATACCAAAATAAATTAAGCATTATTGGCGTCGATAATAATTTCGCTTCTCTTAAACGAATTAGTAGGGGAGAGTGGGGTCAATTGTAACAGGGTACGATTGTAACAGAGCAAAAATTTCGAGTGTCGGGTTCTTGATTTGGTTCCTAGGTGGCGCACAAGGTGTATTTAATAAATCTACATGTACACCCCTGCTGGCAACCATTTTCATGTACTTTTGAAAGAGTTGCATCACAAAAGATATTTTCACGCTACGTAAGTACTTTTTTGGTATTAGAATATTATATTGTAACAAAGTAATTTTGTTTAAACAAATAAAAATTATTAACCAATTATGAAAGTGGACACCTTAATTAGCATTTCAAAAAAAAAAAGATTAGTTTTGTCAATTAACTAGCATTGTTTTTAACAAATGAAGCTGAAATGGCGTCTTGGGGACGATTGTAACAATAAGTAAAGGGACGATTGTAGCAGCTGAAAATAAAATTCATAATTTCGCTGTGGTCTTTAAGAACCACCAACAGTTTCCTATGTCATTTATATTATGTTGTATGTGCATTATTTTATTTGTCACCTTTCACAGCATAAATTAAAATTTTTAAACCCTTAATGTTAAAAGTTTAACCCTTTTGGTTTCTGCTCATTATTATTTTTACTCCTAAAATATCACTACTGTTTTGATCAATAAAAAAATATATCACAACTATGATAATATGCATAATTAACTATGTTTTAGTTGAATTTATGAACTGTTACAATTGACCCCGTAAGTGGGGAAAATTGTAACAAGTGCACGACTGTCAAAAATTGTTAATAACTAATATAATAACATTTAAAATAAGGTGTTTATTTTTTTTTCTAGTAGAGGATAGTCTACTTTACTCGTCTGTCAATTAATACTAATAATATATCTGATTTTTTGTTAGTTAAAAATAGTTAAGTAAAAAATGTTACAATTGACCCCACTCTCCCCTACTATTTCTCTATTAATAATGCTGCCAACATAGCTTACTTTAATTTCAATAAGTAATGATTACCAAAATTAAGTCAGAATCATTAGTTTAATAATAATAGTTTGATTTTTTTTACGCTTCTTTCAAATGAATTAACACCATCTCTCCATTAATTCTTCTTAATACTCAGCTTATTTCTTTTTACTTTAATTTATAGAGATTACCAAAATTGATTAAGCATCATTGGGATCAAATGCCGACCAGGTGGCCGAGTGGTTAGCGTGCCTGACTGCGGAGCAGACGGTTGCGGGTTCGAATCCCGCTTAGGGCATGGATGTTTCTTTCTCTCTCTGTGTGTTCTATGTCCTTTCTTCTGTGTGATTGTGTGAATGTAACCTGTCCTATGAACAGGTTTTTGGTTGTATGACGTGGGCGATGCTACTCCACCGCCGTGGCTTAGCCACAGGTGCACACTGGGTAACGATAAGAGAGTAGCAATTCTGGCATTTCTGAGGTCAATGGGAAATAGATCCAATTGTCCGCCATTAACCAAAAAAAAAATCATTGGGGTCAATTGCAGTACGGGGATCTTCAATGTTTCTCCTATGCGAATTAGTATTATTTCTCTAATGATTGTGCTTTTAAATACATAATTTATCAATTTTAATTATAATTGCAGTTGATTTTAAAATATTTAGTTTTATAGATTTACTTTTTAAAAGCATAATTATAAGCAAAATAAACGCGTGGTTATGAATTTGGCGACGTAATCTGCAAATACCATCATGTTCTCGCTGACATAACGAATAAAAATTAAATATTAAAGAACGCGCAAAACCTTTTGTTTTTTAACGAGAGCTATAAGCTAGCAAATACCACTGATGTAATCTTTTAAATATTTGAGATAAAGAGAATCGTCTGCAGTACTGATTTATTGATTCTTTTTTTTTTCACCCCTCACGAAGAATGGTTATTCAGAGTTTCATTAATCAGAACTTTATAAATAATTGAGTATTTATACAAATGTAACGACATAATATTAATTAAGAAAATAGAGCAGAAAAAAAATATAGCTTCATGAACATAAGTCTTTAACATTAAGTGAGCACTTTTCGCGTTAATTTTGATAGCTGATCTAAATAAAAAAGAAAAAAAAAGAAGAAAAATGCTACTGAAAAAAAATGTATTAAATAATATTTTAATGACGTGACACCAGCAAAGATTTTTATGAATAATTTTTCATCAGCAGATAATTCAAAAACTTTTACTTTTATCAGAATATTTTGCAGCTAACTGGCAGTATTCTTTTTCGATCAGCTCATTTTCCAATATTCATTATCATTTTCTGTCAGTTGTAATTGGCGAATCGATTCAGCATAGCATTATTTATAATACCTATCATTTGAAATATTTTTCGACAACTTGTGAGTTGTAATATTTTTCTACAGAATTTAAGTATGTTTATATGATCGCATTTATTTTTAAAATTAGTCACTTAAACAGTGTTTACATTACGTAATATCTGGTTACCGCAATTCACCACCAGGTGGCTTCTCTATAATATACTCAAGTTTATTAACAACTAAAGGAATTAAATTTGCTATCATTAAAGAGAAATAATTTTTATGTGTAGAAATCATTAGAACTTACATGGATTTCATTTATTTATTATTTGAAAACGAACAATGTGATATTTAATTCAGCAAATTGTCGAAGATTGAATTTTTTTTTCAAAAAAAAAAAAAAAAAAAAGAGGTGTCGAAAAATTTAAAATAAAGAGTAATCATATAAAAGCAAAATTTAGAAAATCAATTTTGGTTAAATTATGATTTATTTTCTAAAATACATTATCAATATATTTGAGTTTAATGTATGACGTATATACTAATGAAAATGTTCGAAATACTTACAATACATTTCTCAGAAATGAAGTCTAATATGTGTTCGCTATAACGATTTTCTATTACAGTAGAGCGCCGATTATCCGAACTGTTCGGGACCGAACATGGTTCGGATAATGAAAAGTTCGGATAATTGGAAAGTTGTTTAAAATCTAGTGTAAATGATTATTATTTATGCACTAACTTCCCTTCGTACCTTTTGTAGGCTTAGGACTGGCAGTAATATCTAAAGTAGCTCTGGCGTGTTTAAAATGTTTTTTTTTCAATTTTTAAATATTTTAAATAAATTTTTTTAATTTTTTTTTCATTTTGAATTATTTTTATCATACATATTTCAGTTTTTAATAATTTTTTTGTCAATTACTGATTTTACCACATTTTTTATTATTTTCCATTGTGAAAGAAATTCAGCAAGATTTCGTTTCAAAGAAGATGCGTTTTTTTTAGCAGTCATATATCCCTTATTCTTTTTAAATAAATCAACTGAACTGGATCAACATCATTTTTGACGTTCTAGCCAATTCATTGCAATATCTAATGAATTGCGTGCAGTTCCGATTTTTATTCAAAATTTCAGCAATAATTTCATCATTTTCATCCAAAAGATCTACTGGTTCAGAAACTTCAGTTTCGTTTGTTTTTCTTTTAAGAATTTTATTCCAAGACTTAAGATTCCAAGCACTGTAAACACTAATAATTAACCATGAGTGACAACTACCCATTCCCCAATTATAGAACTTCAGCACTTATCTATTCATAAACTCCTTCTGCATTCCAACCATTGTAGACTATCAAAATGAAGCTCGCATTCTTGGAAGATAATTTTCAGTTGTAAAGGGCTAAAGGGTTATGTAGGTTTAACTGTATCACGATACATGTATGTACGGCTACTACAAGAAAACTGCTAAAAAGGTTGTAAATTAAATATAGTCTTCAGATGTAGGGGATATTACTTATTCTTCCAAATTTAGAAAAATTGTCGATAGGTTAAAAAGTATTCTGAACTTTAAAAAAGAAATGAATTCAGACATAGTTCGGATAATAAGGGTTCGGATAATCGGCGCTCTACTGCATACTTAAAATTGAACATACTTCGCTATAACTGTTTTCAATATACTTGATTTTGTCAGAACTGTGTCGGAATGAAGATTAGATTATTCGTGTCTTGCCAGACCCTCTTTGAGATTTAGAATGAGCGCTTTAACTAATTATGAACGCTGGTGCCATCTATTAATCAAAATCTGACATTACATAAACGGGTTGGAAAACGAGCTCGGAAATAGCGAGATACGCTGTGAGGGAAAAAAAAAGTTGAATATATTAATGCTCACTTCAATGTAAACATGCGGCAATTTTTCCTTTTTAAAAAGTAAATTCAGTGGCTTACACATTTTTCATACTTAATTTAAGTCAATTATCAAATACTACAACTCTTGTATTTTAATATCTGCAGATAGCATAATCGCTGTACAGAATGATCCTATAAAATCAGTTGGAACTCAAAGGAATGTTCACTTTTTTCCTTGCCATTTGTACCAAAAATAATTTTTCACTTTTATTAAATAACACTTTTCAATGAAAAAAAGTCAGTAATTTTATAAGACGGCAAATAAAAAAAAATGAGAAAAAAAACAACAACTTTTTTTTTCTCTCGTTAAAATAGTCATACAATTTACATAAATCTAATAGCAAGTATAATTGCGATATTCTTTACTATTAAAAATCACTACTTCATGTCTAAGACTAAAATAAAATAGTGAATATGTTTACATTTTGAATAGAACAGGTTATAATTGTTTTTTATATTGCAGGTCCCGTGGTGGGTCTTTTGGGACACAAATTCGGTGTTCGGGCTGTTACTATTGCTGGTGGTTTGATAGGAGCTGTCGGTGGTACAGCTTGTGCTTACGCAAAAGATATGCTTTGGATTACGGTGTTCTGGGGAGCGATCTATGGTCAGTATTTCAGATTCTAGTGCTCTTCCTTTTCACAAAAGTTGTAATGTAACAAATGCTGTAAACTCATAAAAAAAATTCTACGTTTGATATTACTAATATACAGAGCGAAAAAAAAACGGACCACCTTTACCTTGAATTAGTTTTGATCTATTCATCGTATCTTCACGTTCTAGAATTCAATCTTAAGGTCTGGTTTCTTAGGACAAGCGCCTTATCTGGGCGTCAGCGGGACGTCAACGTCCCGCTGACGCCAACAAAATACTGGTTTGTTAGCTCAAGGCCTGGTTTCTTAGAACTAGCGCCTTATCTGGGCGTCAGCGGAAAGTTGACGTAGAGCTGACGCCAAAAAAATACTCTTTTGTTAGCTCAGCGTGAGCAGTCGGTCCTACGCAGACATTATCTCTCATTGCGCATGCGTTAATAACGTAAACAAATATTTATTTTGAATTTGTATTGATTTTGTTATTGTCGACCAGTGTTTTAGAGAACAAATAATGACTTTGTCCAAGAAAAAACACATTATAGCTGAGCTAAATGAAGAGTGCTATGTTTAATGAAGAAGCTATGTTTAATGACAAAATCAAAATCTTGGCTGATTTCAACGTGCTGTTGGATGTTGTCAGCCATTGCTTCTGTGGTTAACGTCACGTTGTAATCCAACTGCAGTTGAGTTGGACGGCAATTGTAGTTCAAGATGTGCGTTCAATGACGTATACTATCAAACAGACAAATGGACCAATCAGAGGTTAGCGCTGATTTCCAGCTGACGGCGTCCTAGAAACCAGGCCTTTAATGGCTCATGGGGATGACCTCAAATATGACAATTAATAAATGCAGACGATATTGTACGTTAAGAATCCAGAAGAAACGCACTTTCTCTGAATAAACATAACTTTTTTTCAACGGATTCGGAATTCTGACCCCCATGATATAGGGGGTAACAGCAGTCAAGGGTTCCAATAGTTTGATCAGGAGAGCGCTCCAAAAATTGGATCCCTTAATGTTAATTTTACTTATTGCGTATTTCTCCATATCTCGAGAAATTTAAAAGCGAATTGGAAATTTTTTATTCGAAGATTCGTTTATCCAAAGATACTTCTATGCAAAAAATCACTTTTAATAAATATTCATTATTTAATTTAGTATTTGTCAAAAAAAATTGTAAGGTGTATAATTTTTTGCACCGTTTTAAAGAATGTACATGGCAAAATACAAAATTTGAATAAAATTGGTCAAGCAGTTCCTGAGAAATCAAAGTTTTTGAAACTCGATTTCTCAGGAACTCTCCGACCGATTTCACTGAAATTTCGTAATACTAAAAAATTTTGAAATATCTGACTTTTCTTGAAATTCAATTTCTCAGAGACTTTTCAACAGATTTTGCCATGCAAATTTTGTATTTTGCCATGTAAAATTATATTCTTTAAAATGATGCAAAAATTTGTATATTTAACAATTCAGAATTTTTTCGACCACTAATAAACAAAATAATTAGATATAATAAATATTTACTAAAAGTTATTTTTTTTTTTGCATGGAATTCTCTTTGGATAAATGATTTTTATATTCGAAATATTTTCAATTCACTTAAAAAGTTCTGGAGATATGACAGCAAAAGGTAACATTTAGGGGTTCAAACTTTGGAGCGGTCTCCTGACCACACTATTTGAATAATATATTTCCCAGATTGCGGTATTTTGGATGTTAGAAATACAAATCAGTCGAAATAAGGTATGTTTATTCAACGTTTCTGAGTTTGATTTCGTAACTTACAATATCGTCTGTACGTATTAATTAGCATATATCTGAGGTCACCGACTCGAGCTATTAAGATTAAATCCTAGAGCGTGAATATCCCATCATTAGCATCAAAAATAATTCTGGGTTATATGATACGCTATTTTTTTGTTGAGCACTGTGCACATGTAGATTTAGAACACTGCATGGTATTGGGCATGAGATAAATGCAGCATCAGGCAATGCAATTAAAAAGAAAGCTATTTTATACTGGGCAGACAAAGACACAATAACGACGAACTGAATCGTTGATAGTTTCATATAAAGCAATGGCTTCCGCTCTAACCTATGAGAAATTTCCATTTTTTTAAATCGGCTTCTCAATTTGTTTACATCAATTGTACTCATTTAGCTATTCTTTAGCATTTCTTAGTTAAAGAAGCGTCATTCTTTTTTTCGTGCCGCTTTCGATTTTGATAGGCTGTCGCCGATCACATGGGTAAACAGTCGCCATTTTGTTGAATAGTTTGAACGATAAAGTATCTTTGTTCTATTATTTCTATTTTCGCTTTTCTTTTTACTTAGTTTAAAACTTCCGAATTAGTAATGACCGGGTTTTTCACACGTGGGTGTTCTAATAAGTCAAAATCAGGCCTTAAATTATATTGCTTACACGTTGGAGATCGCAATGAAGAACGATGGAAAGTATGGCTGCACAGAATTAGCAACTACGATAAATGTTATATTAAGAAAATGCTAAAAAAAAAGAACTGTCGCGTTAGACTTAAAATTGCTCCTTATTTTATTTGCTTGTGTGGAATTTGTCCTTTCTAGTTTCAAAGAAATGTCTATACTGAAAATGTTTGAATTTTATTGAATTATTTTAATTAATGGAAAAATTATGTGTACTTTTCAATGAACTATAAAATTATGGCAAGTATTTTCCCTTTTAAAGATAGGTTATTAACATTATTACTCATTAATAAAACATAAAATTATTGAACAATCAAATTGAACGCAATTTAAATACCTTTGTACTCATTCAGTAAAATATATATTTATTTTCTCTTTTTACATATCTCGCAGTTTGATTGTTTTACTGTATCCAATTGATAAATTAAAAAAAAATTAAATACCAAGAATTATTTATTAAAATAAAATATTTAACATACAATATTATAAATACTCAATCATATAATCTATAAACAACAATCATGAATCTCTATAAATTAAAGAGCTTTAACTATTATTCAACTATTATTCCTGTTGTCATTCGATTGCTAATAACAATACATGAGTGACCACTACCGTAAACTTAATACAGCTCTCCCGATCCACACTCAAAAGTACGGTGATCTTAATACAGTTCTCCCGGCTTCTCACAAAACAGCAATGAATATACCTGTGGTATCCGTGTATCAAATTCTGTCACAGATTAAAATTCTGGTATGGGAGCACTGCAGTGTGACCACAAAAAATGCAATTCTAAATCACTAGTATACATATATGGCAACGTTACTTTTAAAAAGTAACGAGTAAAAGTACAAGTATTTTTAAAAAAAGTAACGAGTAAAAAGTAAAAAGTTCTTATTTTAAAAAGTAACGAGTAAAAAGTACAAGTAAAAGTACAAGTACTGAACAAAAAAAGTAACGACTTAAAAGTACATTTCTAGGAAATCGAAAATTCAAAGTAGCCTAAACTTTTATTGAATAATATTCTTATGTTCTTTAATGTTTTTGCGAAATTGTTGTTATTTATTTAATTATTTTTAATTTTGAAAGTTATGGATAATAATTTATTTTTAAATTCGGAAGAATATTATAATATAAATTTATAATATAATCGTATAATATAATTTTAAAATCAAATATAATTTTAATATCAAACTTTTTATGGATTTGCACGAAAAAGAAATTTTATCTATTGATTTTAATTTCTAGTTTATTATTTTTATTTATTTAAATTACCATTGATTTAAAATTGTTTTACTCTTTAGAAACGCGTTTTAAAAGCACAAACGTAAACAAAGCAAACACTTCTGTTAGCTTTGTGATCTTTGAGCTAGTAAAAAATAATTGAATGTGCAGTATAAGTTGAAACAGAAGGTATTTAAACACGAAGTTAGCTGTGAATGCATATATATTGCACATTAATTTTATAAATTAAAAAAAAACATAAATATTACTTTTAAAAAATTTTTTTAGAAAGCTTACCGAGTTTTAGAAAAAAGTAACGATTTCATTCGATATTTTCGTTACAAATACTTGTACTTTTTCCCTAAAAAAGTAACGAAAGTACAAGTAAAAGTACTAAATTTAAAAAGTAACGAAGTACAAGTAAAAGTACGTACTTTTTACTTGTACCGGCGGTACAAGTAACGAAAGTAAAAGTACTGCCATATATGCTAGTATATAAGACAACTATGTACCCTTTTACAGAGGACATTGTAGTTAATTTCTCTCCTCACAATATAATGAACTCTCTCACAACAAGGATGGAAATAATTCTTCTGCCTATTATACTGAAATATCCCAAACGCTTAATAATGGTGGTTTCTGTCATTTAATGGTTGTCGGGCAGATTTTAAATTGTTACTAAAATTCAATGTATAGAATTTTGAAATTTGGTTAAATTAGACTATATATAATATAAATTAAATGATAAGATAAATTGGACTGTATAATATATAAATATGGAATATTTATTATATCAGACATTATATTAGTATATTATAATAATTAGCATTTTAAAATGACTTTGCACCAGCATTGACTGTTTTGTATAGTTAAAAAATTTAATTGAACTTCAAAATGTCATGTTCCTGGCATGTCCCAAACAATGTTTCCAATAATAACAAACTTCAAAACTTCCCATAAATTTTTCAATACATACTTTTTTTTTTTTACCTCAACCAGTGTAAGCATTTCTAGAATAAGCGCAGAGGGTATTATTTACAAAAACTTCGTTTAAAATAATTTTTTTCTGTCAATAATTTGTCTGTCCCAAGAAAATCTGCCATTTTCCTGGCTACTTTTATTTAGTGGTTTATAACCAAAATAGATAGAGCCAGCAATCAATATCTTATGTTAATAGATTGATTAGATACCCTCCTATATGAACATGTCTTGTTGGATGAATAAAGAACCAATTTTCTGGTTCAAAATCAATTTCAAAAATCTTTTCAAGATGAGTAGGTTTTTGTGTTGTAATTTTCCTGGCTTCTTGAAATCATTAATAACATAAACTACATAGATCTATCTGAGTTATTTTAAGAAATACTGTTGTTTTCTGCAGAATGTAAACGCCTTAAGCCAGCGTTTCTCAACCTTTCAGAATATTCGCGGCCCAGTTTTCAATCATAATTTTCATCGCGCCCCCCACTTACAGTAAAATGTATACAACAATAATGTATATTGAGTATTCTGAATTCTGTCTTTAAATTATTTCTAACTGCCAAAATAAAAGTAAAGTAAAAGCCAGCAGCAATTGAGATTGTAGAAACTGTGTTTGGAGTTAATTTTTCAAAACAATTGCAGTCCATACCTCTTTCAAATGATACTGTTGCTTGTAGAATTGGTGATACTGTTTCTTGTCGAATTGGTGATACAGCTGAAAATGTAGTGCCAGCTTTACGTGACAAAATGTTTTTAATACAGTTTGATGAAGCAACAGATATTAATAAAGATGTTCATTTAATTGCCTATGTTTGATTTTGTGATAATATGTCAGTAGTAGAACTACTTTTCTGCAAATCAATAGAATTCAAAACAACAGCGCTAGCATTATTTGCTATTTTAAATGATGTTATGAATGAGGCAAACATAAGAACGCAAAAATTGCATCGGAATATGCACCGATGGTGATCGTCCAATATCCCGAAGGTTCGAAAGTATACAAGCACTTGTATAACAAAAATCGCCTCAATGAGTCTGGACACATAGCATGATCCACAGAGAAGCTTTGGCTTCGAAAGAAATGCGTCCTGGTTTAAATATTGTGTTGTTGTAACCGCTGCAAATTATATAAAAATGAGATCGAGAATCCTTTCCGCTCTTTGTAATGACATGGGTTCAGTACATTCAGAGTTATTATTTAAATGCGAGGCAAGATGTTTATCGCGTGAGAAATTTTTGCAACGCGTTTATGAATTAAGAGAAGAAATCCCCATTTTCTTAGAAAAAGATAACAGACCGGAAGCCGAGAATTTTCACTATTGTTTATTCGTGATGAAATTGAGCTACTTGGTCGTCATATTCGAGAAATTACATAACTTGAATCTTCAACTCCAAGTAGCAAATACACATATGTTGGATACGAGTGATAACGTTATTGCTTTTTGTAGAAAATTGGAATTGGGTATAATATGAAAAAAACAAAACTACGTCCACTTCGAAAATTTTACTAGGAATAACATTTACCATTTAGTTTAATTAATAAGCTGAGTTTTAAATATGTTTACTAAATTCGTAAACTTAGATAAAACAACAAAATAAATTATTTCAAAAGGAACTAGACTAATACAATTCCAACCTGCCGAGTAGCGACTTATAACAACACACTTCATTTAATGTTTACTTGTTGCTAGAAATCAGGTTCGCAGAAAATGCTGTTTACTAGTTAAATTTAGTAGGAATAACACGACCTGTGACGTAGGCTATAGTATACCCAATTGTGGAGCAGAAATTTAAAGCAAGAAAACTTAACAATGTTTGCAAATGTGAATAATTGTACTAAAATTTATAAGGCTGAAGAAAAACGCGTAAACGTTATTTTTGTAACCACTGAAAATCATTTAGCCATGCTGGCAAAGAATTTCAAAAAGTATTTTCCTGCTGACGACAAACTGATAGCAAGTTACGAATGGGTTAGGAATCCATTTCATAAGACTCCCGAAGGACTCTCAATTGATGAGGAAGAAAAATTCATAGACTTCACGACAAGTGGCGAAACCAAAATACAATTTAGTAATAAATCACTATTTGAATTTTGGGCAGGAGGATGATTTTTCTGCACTGAAAACAAAGGCATTTCGCATTCTAATACCATTTTCAGTATCCTACCTTTGTGAAACTGGAATTTCTGCTGTGGCTTCTTTGAAGACAAAATATAGATCACGGCTAAATATAGAAACAGAACTGAGAGTGGCTATTTCTAATATTAAGTCTTACCTTATAAAACTTTGCTCTGCAAGAGAGGCCCAAAGAAGTCACTAAAAATTATTAGCATATTATTTCTCAAAAAGGAATGATTGAATTGAGTGCCAATTGATTTATTTCATTTTAAGCAAATGTGGAACTAAGGTATTTTTTAAATTTTCATAATATTTTGACGTTCTCTGCACTTTGGTGGAGTTTGCGATATTTCGTTTCAAGTTTTTTGTTTTGTTTACATTTTAAAGTAATTTTTCAGGTATTTTTTATTTTTGTGGTAGTTACGTGTGTTTTTGTGGTCGATTCTGGTATTTTCTTGTAAATTTGGGTATTTTTATACTAGTTATGGGTTAGGTTAGTTAACTCTAGTATGGTTATTTAACTCTTACTTGTTAGTTAATCCTTTTGAAAAAATTAACTCAGTAATTCTTGATTAATTCTAATGAGCTGACTCAAAAGATTCGCTAGTGACGTCACACAAGAGCTATCAATGTAAAATCAATAAACAAATTATACACTCTAAAAACATATATCTTTTTTAAAGTCGGGTGACTTGTTCCTACCAGCAAAAGACACTTAAAGTGCCTTTTTGCCAGTCCAAGTGTTTTTTCTAAAGATAATTTGAGTAAGTGAAAAAGTGATTTCGAAATATGGCTCACCTTTGGAACCTGTAGAAAACCTTAGGCGCAGAAGCTACAATTTTGAAATTGTACTATAAAATAAATGAAATTTTATTTTACAATTAAAAGTATACGTGGTATATATTAGATATAGGTGTAAGATGTTACAGAAAAAAATTCAGCCACACAGACACTTAATCAGAAAATTAGAAAAAATCCTCAAAGCCAAGCCGCCCTTGGCTCCCCACATAAAGTTTTGATTTAATGAGTTGTTTCCTTTTAATAAGTTATTAAATACGTCGAAATGTATTTTGTTTGCTATGTGTATGTGCGTTTTCCTTTCATCCAGTTAACAAATTTTTTAAAATAATATTTTCTCTTGAATATTCTCGCGCCACCCCTCTAGTGTGCTCGCGCCCCCCTAGGGGGACGCTCCCCACTGGTTGAGAATCACTGTCTTAGGCCAAATATTAAATTAAAGTAAAGTTATATGCTATAAAAAGGCGAATTTGTCATTATCCTGGCTGTCATTTTCCTGACTTATGAATTCCAGGACATTGAAGTGTTACCAAAATTTTTTTTCAACTGCTAATACTGTGAGGATGAAAAGCAAAGATTAACATAATACCAAGTTTATGTATGATTGTAATATGGTTGGATGTAATCAAAGTTATTTATTTATTTAATGAATTACACACAATTTTATTCTGTACATATCAGCAACAAAAAAAAATTTGATTCTTTCTACAATGGATAAAAAAAATTAATTTAAGCAATTTATGGTCCATCTAACATAAAGGATTAAGTTGAGTTACTTACTATTAACTTAAAATGACTGTTTTTTAAACTTCTAAGCTTTCTGTCATTTTCCTGGCATTCAAGATTTGGTGAATTTCTATTTTATTTTTTTTCTCGAGTAAATGTCAATAAACTACGCTGCTGTCTGTAAGATATTAATAAATGTAACTAAAGAAGTATACAAAAAAAAATTTTAGATTATTTTGAAGACTTTAAATTTAAAGAAATTTTTTGCTCCGAATTGTCATGTTTAAAAACAATCACCCACATATTGCGCATAAGCTGCAAGTAAATAGAACTCATAAAATAAGTTCAAAATAAAGATAAAACAAAGGAAAATTACAGACATATGAAAAAAGGTGGAAAAAGAAAAATAATAATAAAATAAAAAAAACAACTGGGGGATAAAAATATAAATAATCCGATAAAAAGGATAAATTTTTTTAAGAAATCCGGAAAATAAAAGATATAATCTTTTCATCATCCCACACTATTATATCCGCAAAAAAGAATGCTTTCTAATATTGTATCAATATAGCCAAAGCAAAATACATCAATACAATAGTGTGAGGAGCACTCAAAAATTTTTTACAAAAATTTCAACAAAAAATAGAACACAATAAGTAAAAATAACACGTAGAAACGGAAAATAAAATATAAAGAAAAAACAGAATAAAACACAAAACATAATCTATAAAGCGAGTAGTGAATTCAAATGAACTTACATGAACGGGAAATTTTTCAAGAATGATTTAAAATATTTTCGTAACAAGATTGCCAGATTGCAAAATATGTAAACAAAAGAGCAAATTGAGCATAACTAGAGGAGTTTTGTTTTAAAGTGCGTTCTTACTGCATTACTGAAGTGCGTTTGATTTGTTAGTTACCTAGGATGGGCTCGAAAATGGATGTGCACAAGGTAATATTATACTGGATAATTTAAAGAAGTTGACTACAAACAATTTTCGAAAATAAATATTCATTTAAGAAAAAAATATAAAATAGAAAAGAGAAAGAAACACGAATTGCCTTTTTTGCACATAATTTTAGCCACGGATTTGCCCGAAATGGATTTGCTCATGGAAAAATTAAATCAATTAACAAAGAAATCCTTTTAGTAAATAATTTTAGCCACGGATTTGCCCGAGATGGATTTGCGCATGGAAAAATTATATAAATTAACAAAGGAATTTTTTAGTAAAGGAATTTTTTAATAAATAATTTTGACCACGGATTTGCCCGAAATGGATTTGCACATGGAAAAATTATACAAGTTAACAAAGAAATATTTTTAGTAAATAATTTTGGCCACGGATTTACTCGGAATGGATTTGCACATGGGACAATTTTATAAATTTGCAAAGAAAATTTTTAGTAAATATATCCACAATAATATACGATTAACTCAATGATTTTATATAGAATTTTATTACTTTAGTTGGGTATCCATTGTTTTTTATCAAGCTTTGAAAGAGTTTATCGATTTTTTTTTGGATAAATAAATATTACTACATATTCTTTTAATTCTATTCATTTCATTAAGAGTTGTATTTAAATAGATGCTCCTAGAAACATTAGAATTCCACGTAATTAGTTTATTTACAGTTACCTGTATATTAAAATTAAAATTATTTCTTTTATCGTATAAATCAACTGAGCAGATATTTTCTTCTTTTATAATACCCAAATCCAAAAAATTGAAATTAATATTATCATCATGATTACGAAGCAAGATTAATTCCTCGGGGTAAATATCATTTAATAAAATAGTATAATCTTGAAAATTAAAGATAATTAAGTCATCAATATATCTAAACACAAATTTAATACTAAGAGTATAATTTTTTTTCATAATAATGTAAAAATAAGTTAGCTAAGAGAGATGGATAATTAGATCCTTGTGGTATTCCATCAATTTGAAGAAAAATATCCCTTCCATTGTAAAAATAATTATTAAAAAGACAAAAACTAATCAGAATTTCCCAATAATCAAAATCGCAACAAAGGATATTTTTAAAATCTTAGTAATGATTCAGAAGGACATCTTTTAGTTTAGAAAGGGGAATGCTATTGAAAAGATCCTGGAAATCAAAAGTCGCAGTAGAATTAATTTTATTATGTTTAATGAATTCTAAAATCGGTTGATTATTAGTGAAGACAAGAGAAACCTTCTTTGGAAATATTGTTAATAATTTTATTTAAGTAGTTAGAGAAAATGGTGCCAGGTTTAGTTAGATCAGTATTAGATCCACATGTGATAGTTCTAAATTTTACAGGAATTTTATGAAATTTAGGACTGATAATTAAGTAAGGAAATTGTATATTGCTAATTTTAATTTTTAATCTCTCATATAAAGCTAAAAATTTTTTAATGACAATATTATTATTGAAATTACTAATTTCAAAATTTTTACTACTTTTTAATTCCGTATTTAAAAGTTCAACATAGAATTTTTTACAGAAGATTGCATAATTATTGTTAGCTTTGTTTATGGGAGTAATTACAAAATTTTTTTGAAGTTGCTTAATTGATTGAACAATATTAGAAAAATTTGTTGGATTGTTACTGTTATTTAAATTATCCTTATTATTTACTGTTATAAGAAAAGTTAATAATAAGATCGTAGAGCTTATATACATCATAATTCTTAAGGGAGAAAACAAAATCTTTAATTGGTTTAATATTATAATGTTTATTAAAATCTTTTTCCATATTAGAAAGAAAATTTGTATTTAATTTGTCACTATTAAGAGAGTTTCTATTATTTCTTGATCCCCGTTTACCTCGATTTGTACGCTTATCTTTAATATGTAAAAGTGAATAAGTTGAGGAGTTATTAAAGTTAATCTGTGTATGTTGGAAGGTATCGTTTAGCCCTTACGGCAAAATTGTTTTGTATAAAAGCATGTAGTAATTTTCTTTTTGTAGTCTTAAATTTAAATCTTCTACAATTTTTAAAATATTAATTTCGACACTGTTAAATTTATGTACTCTAAAATGATTCAATTCCAGGTTATTGATAGTTTTATTACTGTTTATATCAGAGCGGTGTTGATTAATTTGAATGTTAAGTGTGTTACTGGTTTGTCCAACATATTTCATATTACAAAAACCACAGGTTAACATATAAATAACACTAGTGAGCTGCGCCCCCTGCTCGCTAACGCTCGCCAACCCCCGAAAATTACTACGCAATCTTATATGGTTTGCTTCGCAAACAAAGCTCGCTTCTCTCGCTACTAACTTAGGTACATTGCAAATGCACAAAATTCTAAAAATTCGAAACAATCATTCAAATCCATATAACAACTTTTTTTTGAAAAAAAATTACATCTTTTGAGTAAATACTAAGTGATTAAAATAAATTTGAATTCAAATAAATGACATGTAATTCGTTAAATGTGCTATAGTATAAAATCTTAAAGCGTAACAGCACGACTAAGACTCATTTTTCAATGAATAACTAATAACAATAATAAAACAAATAAATTCCTGATATAAATCAAAAATCGTCAAATAAATTCGTAATATGTAAATTCGTAAAAAAAAGCGCTCTAGACAAAATACTAAAATAGAGATCTATCGACAAAGACTACTCACTTCTGCCTAGCTTAATAGTATGAGATTGCCGCAGCTGATAATGCTCTCTCTGGTTATTTCAGTTTCCGTTTTTAAAAGCGCTATATGTTGAGCCATCTCAACTAGATTTGGCATGTGACATTTTTAGCAGCAATCATTGGTCGATTTCCTAGCGTTGCCATTCGGGGGGTTGTAATGAGGCTTTTTTTTGTCGCCGTGTAAGAGAAATATATATATATAGATTTTTAATTTTATAAAAAGATTTGGAGCTATCGTTATAAATTTATGTTTTTAGTCAATATTAGGGCAAGTTTTGCATTTTTTATCACCACACGCTTTTTAGGACGGTAAAGTATCTGGAATAGAATGCAATTCAAAAAATCTTTTGCTTTCAGAGTAGCAGGATGTCGATTCGAAGTTCCCCTCTGATTTAAACTCTTCCTACCGGGTACAACATGATGAATAATTTAAATATTGAACACATTTCTTACCAGGTGCTAAATTGTTATAATTGTTTAAATCCATTAAAATAGGCTCACAGAGCAACATCCTAAAGACAGGAAATTAGAAAAAGGAAATCAAAACGAAAACAGAAGGAAAACGAACGAAAGTTGATAGTAGATAATATAAAGCGCTAAAGCTGCATTAAATATGATCACTAATTCACAGCAAAATAAATAAATAAAAAAAACACGAAGAAAATTAAGAAAAACAAAAAGTTTCATTTATCGTGCACAAGCTGCAAGTAAATAGAACTCATAAAATAAGTTCAAAATGAAGCTAAAACAAAGGAAAATTACAGACACATGAAAAAAGGGGAAAAAGAATAATAATAATAATAAATAAAAAAAAAACAGCTGGGGGATAAAAATAAAAAAAATCCGGAAAATAAAAGATATAATCTTTTCATCAGTCCACCGCAAAAAAGAGTGCTTTCTAATATTGTATCAGTATAGCCAAAGCAAAATATATCAATACAATAGTGTGAAGAGCACTCAAATACAATATTAGAAAGCACTCTTTTTTGCGGATATAATCGTGTGGGCTTATAAAAAGATTATATCTTTTATTTCCGGATTTTTAAAAAAAATTTATCCTCTTTTTTTCGGATTTTTTTAACTTTTATCTCCCAGTTGTTTGCTATTTTTTATTTTATCATTATTTTTTTTCTTTTTTCCCCTTTTTTTATGTGTCTGTAATTTTCCTTTGTTCTTTCATCATTTTGAACTTATATATATATATATATATATATATATATATATATCTGTGTGTGTGTGTAATTAATAGTACTATTAAAAATTACAAAGCAATTTTTAGCTGTAGAGCAGGAAAAAATGCAATAGAATTTTACAGTCTTTTGTTAAATCAAATTCTAAAAAACTTGTTCTTTCTTCTCAGGAATTGGCATCGCTTTCACGAGCACACTCGGCCAGATAATCTTGGATGAGTATTTCGAGAAATATCTTTCTTCTGCATCAGGATTGTCATTTGCGGGTGGCAGTTTAGGAACTTTCGTATTCTCCTTTGTGCTTCAGAAATCGATAGATCTGTATGGTCTGAGTAACACCTTCATCTTCATGGGTGTCATGACATTATTCGTGGTGCCTTTAGCCTTCACCCTTGTCAAACCTCCACCCTGGGTGACACAAGAAGAGGGACGAGGAGAAAGAAGTTTCATTAAAGGCAGATTCTTTGTTGTAGATTCATTTTGGCCTTCTTTGGGTCACCTTAAGAAGAAGAAGCCTGTGGAACAGACAGAAAGTTCCGTCGTTATTTCAGATAAACAATCTTCTGGGACGAAGAGCACACATAATACGACCATTGAGGTGGAATCAGAAAAGAGTGAAAATATCGTTGCCACTATGAGCATAGAAAAGACTGGCAGCCCAACGACATTCAACATTTTTTCTAAAAATGACACCTCAATGGCTGAAAAAGATTTTCAAAATGCGGCGGAAGAAGACACAAAAATAACGGTAGAGGGACAAAGATCAGATATTGAGTCAAAGGATGGTTCGAATGAAACTTTGTGTTCTAATGTGTCAGGAAGTAGCATCTACCACCAAGCTTCTGATGGTTCATTCTTAAGCGGTGAGAAAACTGGAGAAATAACTGCTGATGATACCCGATGCTCGTCAAATCAATCGTTCACTGACAGGGCATCGAGAGAAATGTTTGAAGCTGAAAAGTTTATCGAAGAAGACACCAGCTCGGCAGTTTCAAGACTTGAGCGCAAATTGGATGATGATGCTTCTCCCACCATTGAAAAGCAGCCATTTATAATTGAAAAGTATGTACTGAAAAAAGTAAAGCCACTCGAACCCGCTACAGTATTCACACCTCACAAAGATGGCGTTTTGAAGCAAACAGAGGCTATTCAGAATATGGATGAAAGTCAAGAAAAATGGGCCAAGGGGGTGACTCAGAAAAAGGAGGATATTGAAAAACTCCACCGAGAAGAGCAAAATTCTGAAGACGAGTTAACTTTCAGAAGTCGATCGCCGATGCCTTCACCTGAAGCCGTCAAAGAGTTTGCGGTGAAAAAGTTTCTTAAAAAGAAGATTGAATCTGCTGAATTTAATTCACCATTTGTCTCGTCTGAGGCATCTAACCCAAACTTCGAGGAGAATAAAGGGGCTAAACCAAAAATACCCTCGGCTAAAAGATCTCTTGGAGGAAACAAAAAGAAACATCGTAAGGGCAAGGGTTCACAGAAGTACACTCGGTCAATAACTCAAAATCCTTCTTTTGATGTCGAGTGTGGAGAACCTTTTACTCAACCAAAGCAGCAAACGAGGATATTGGACAGTGGATTGGCGGGCATTGAAGAGCCCCTCTCTAGAGAGGATGATAGAATCCGTAATGTATTAGAAACGAACGACGATGAGAATTTTCCTTCCTCCTCCAAAACCGATAGCCTGTTCTTTCCTTACGTCCAAAGCTTCGACATCAATTTCATACGTCGTCACATTCACGATGTTATTTTAGTGTTGAACATAAAATGCGTAGTTGCGTCTGATAGCGCATTAAAGCACGATTACGGAAGCATAATAGGATCCAAAGATAGGAAGTGCTTAAAAGAGATGGAAGAGTTGTTGGTTTCGATCGAGCGAGAGATCGGAAGTTTCGTTAGCGAGGACCGAAACACTTTTAGGAGGAAATCGAGCCTATACCCGCGCTTACGGGACATATTTAAAAAAAGCGACCGCTACATAGTGTCTCATTTTGAGGACGAAAGAAGAGAACATTTTGGAAAACTTGTTTGTGAACTGAGAGGGTTGTACGATTACGTGAAGGAGCCTCTTACTCTCAGTAGCCAGCAAATATCGTTGCAGCCAGAGGAGTCATCCTCATGCTGGCCACCTTTTATACATCAAGTCATTTTCAAATTATATCTCAATCCGGCATTTTTGATCATTTGTCTCTGCAGGGCTGTCCACCTCATGACTTTTATGGGAGTCCTCACTTTCATTGTGGATTTTGCAATGGACAGGGGTCTGAAAGAAAGTGATGCGAGATATTCGGTCACTATGATGTCCTTGGGTGATTTGCTGGGTCGACTGTGCACTGGTTGGATCACCGACACCAGGCTCATTAGCTTAGAGAAATATATGCTATTGGCCATGGGGCTAATTGGTGTCATTTCCGTGTGCTTTCCCTACCTGCCAGCCAATACTCTACTGCCCTTTATTTGCCTCTACAGTTTATTACAAGGATCAGTATTCATAAGGCATCCAGTGTTGGTCTCAAAATATACCAACTCTCAAGAACGCACTGTTGGAATGGGTTTCATGACATTGTTTTCTGGATTGCTCGGCTTTCTGATGCCTTTCTACATAGGTTGGTATTAAGTCTTTCTCCGAATTACTTTAGTGGCATTTTCTAATATTAACTTGTTCCAATTTACGCAAACCAGATTCTTTTTTCTAAAGAATCATCCTTCTTTTGTCAGTCATTTTAAAGCATGTCATTGGATATTAATGTCACTGATATCTAAGGCGTCCTAGAATTTATTAGATCCATAAAATATTTAGACTATTTTGCCGAGCGTGTGATAAATTGTTTTAGAAAAAAAAACATTTTTGACATAATTCAGATTATTTGGTAATTTTTTTCACCTTTTTTGGGATTATTTCGATCACAGTTGAATTTTTTACTGCACTAGAAATTCATTCAGTGACCTCAAATTCCCTCACCGAAAACAGAACACTAAAATATCTGGCAAAATAAAATAACTAAAAAAAGAATTAAGTATTTTCTGGATGTTTCAAAATGACAAGGTTCCCAACTGAGCATTTTAAGCGCGAATTCACTGGTTTTTCGATTTTTTTTGCCTTATTACCTAAACAATAAAACTTAATAACAATGTCTGACTCCCACTCTATCGAATAAGACTTTCTAGAAATATCTGAGGAGCAGTCATTAACACACTTGTTAAAACTTCTACAGAGTCATAGTTATGCTAATAGTATATCGGCGACGATTAGGATTCATTCATGTGAGGAACCGAAGATAATACTGAAGTGTACCACACGTTACACCACCGCAATTTAGGTTGAAAGGCAAATAGGGCTAGAAATCAGTTGGTATCTGCAACACGCTTCCCAATCGCTCTACCGTAAATGGTTGGAAGATAGGTACTTTGCTTACGTTTCACCCAATGGTCTATTCGCGACAGTCTGGAAAACATCCCGGAGGATGATCCGAAGACACGCCATCACCCTTTTGATCTTCTGCAAAGGGGATGGCACCCCTGCTTCGGTAGCCCATCGACCTGTGCGTGAAGTCGTACACTTCACGGTGAGACAGTTTAACGAGGACCGGTACCGCGCACCCTTGGTCCCTACGCAGGCTGATCAAAGTGGTCACCTACCAGCTTACTGACCGCAACCATTGATGCTTGACTTCATTGATCTGCTGGGAACCGTGTCTTAATCAGTCCACTGCGGGACTTATTTTTAAAGGTTGTCGTAAAAAATGGTTACGTTGTGTCTTTCTTTTTTTCCAGGTCATTACCGAGATGAGATAGGAACCTACAATCACATATTTTTCATCAATGGTGGAATATGCTTAGGAATAGGACTCTTATGGATGCTAGAATCGTGGCTAAAGAAATATGCTGTCTAGAAACTAAAAACAAAATTATTCTCAAAAGTCTTTTTTGGATTGAATTATTTCACGAAATGATATCTTATGGATGGTTGACCGAAGACTTCCGACTCATCTTTACGCTTGAAAAAAAGTGCACCATCCAATATTTTCATACCTGTCATGTTTGCAACTCTTTCGATTTTAATTTCAACGAAACAAACAAGACTCCACAAGCATACATGCCCTCTAAAGGCCTGGTTTCTTAGGACAGGACGCCGTCAGCTGGAAATCAGCGCTAACCTTTGATTGGTCCATTTGTGAGTTTGATAGTATACGTCATCGAACGCTCATCTTGAACTACAATTGCCGTCCAACTCAATTGCAGTTGGATTACAACGTGACGTTAACCGCAGAAGCAATGGCGGACAACATCCAACAGCACATTGAAATCAGCCAAGATTTTGATTTTGACATTAAACATAGCTTCTTCATTAAACATAGCACTCTTCATTTAGCTCAGCTATAATGTGTTTTTTCTTGGACAAAGTCATTATTTGTTCTCTAAAACACTAATCGACAATAACAAAATCAATACAAATTCAAAATAAATATTTGTTTACGTTATTAACGCATGCGCAATGAGAGATAATGTCTGCGTTGGACCGACTGCTCAAGCTGAGCTAACAAAAAAGTATTTTTTTGGCGTCAGCTCTACGTCAACTTTCTGCTGACGTCCAGATAAGGCGCTAGTTCTAAGAAACCAGGCCTTGAGCTAACAAATCAATATTTTGTTGGCGTCAGCGGGCCGTTGACGCCCAGATAAGGCGCTTGTCCTAAGAAACCAGACCTTAAGATGCAACCCAAAAAATAAGTAAAGGTGATATTTTACACAAGTATCGCCAAATAAGAGATAACATGGCAAACCTTTCACTTTATTTATTAATTTTCTGAAATTTGATTCAAGCTCACAAACAGTTAGAATTTATAAATTACAAAAAAAAAACCTCTTATGATTGGTAAAATGACGCTTAAATCTAAACATAAATCCCATTCACAAAACTTCGCAAACATAACAGCACCTTCCCGTTTTAGAAAGCTTGTTATTGTTTACATTCAGTCAACCATCCACAGAAGTTTAGTTTGTCTAAACTAAGAATTCCCCCATTCGTCTGAACCCGTGACGGAGACTATGGTAACAGTGTTAGTCCTAGAGTGAAGAGAAGCTACCCTCCCACAACTGGGCTATTCTTGTTTCCACAGCAGCCTCAGACTTTATGGGGGGAGTTCTTACCGTAGACAAACTGCAGACAGTGCACACGACACAAAAATCTAGTCTGAATAAACAACCTTTTTCTTATTGGAATGTGTGAAAAGTATGTTCATTAATAAATGTGAAAATTTTACAAACAAACTCATGGCAGAACCGCTTTAAATCAGTCATTTTACATAAATGATGCGAAGTTTTTCCCTTGGTTTTTACGGGAATTTTTATAAAACTTTCATCAGAACTTAAAATGACCACCTGACTATTTTAACTATTTATAAGTAGTAGTTATTTCGTTTTAATCTAAGCCATTAAGGTATTTATCCTCTCAGAAAGAATTGAGTACTCGCACTTCAAGAAGAAAAAGAGCAAATATACCCACACATATGTTCCATGATTTCAGTTCCAGCTGAACGTTTATTTTTGTTATAACCATCGTTGAACAGCCGACCTAATTTTTGGGTTTATGACTTCTATTGTTCAACTCTGTAGCCATCTAATTTTGAACCCAACCCATAAGACAAGGAAACTACTGGATCAGGTATTGGGAGAAATTTGCCTTCGTGGAGGAATTTTTGATGGAACTAACTCGCATTTGCGTTACATGAAGAGAAAGACCACGAGAACCTCCCACGGTTAGCTTGACGGCAAAGGGACTCTTAACCCATGATCCGTCTGCCACTAAGGATATTTCAAGTTAACACTGTGGTCGGTGTAAGTCGGATGTGGATTCGTATCGACCAGCCATCGCCGAGATTCGAACCTGGTTTACCTCATTAGAAGGCGAACACTCTATCCCCTAAGCCATCACCAGGGGCGGATTCAGAAATTTTTCTTCGGGGGGGGGGAACGCTTACTTGGCTTCATGCCGGTCTCAAGTTAGAAATATAATGTGACAGAATTGAAATCTTCGTGCAAGAATATAATATGTGCCACTTAAGAGAATTGATACTTGACGAGTTTGGCTTATGCTTTTCTCTTTACTTATTTCTATCGGGTTTATTCTTACACTGAAGATCAATTCAACTATAGTCAAACTCGGTTATAGCGAACTTTCAAGGGACCGAAATTTCGGTTCACTACAACCGGTAGTTTACTTTATCCGTACTGCGAACAGTTTCAACACATTCTTCCGAACTGCTTCCTTTTATGACACATTATTTAAATAAATGACCCATAAAACGAAATACAAAAACGATTTAAAAAACTATATGTAGTCACAAAAAATGGGTTAACGATAATTTTTTATTGCTCTAAGTCATGCGTACAAAAAATTGAGGGATGGTCTTTATTTAGGGAGAGGAAATTCAGATAGAAGAAGCAAACGAAGAAAAAAATGCTTATAACTGCATTGCACTCAAAAGATGGTTTTAAAAATCGGCATATTTATTTTCAGTAGAAATTTCAACATTACCAAAAAAAAAAAAAAAAAAAAAGAAAAAAAAAAATGAAGAAAAAAATATTAGTCGAAGACAGAAAAAAGTTCATACTATCCAATTTCTTCTCTTCTTTTGATTCACCCTATCCACAAAAAATAATATTACAGTAGGAAACCGATTATCCGGAACGATCGCTATTCCGGATAACTGATTTTTCCGGTTTTCTGAATTGCTACAAAAAGTCGTTTTTTTTATTGTTAAACCCAACTAAAAAAAATATTTGGAAATAATCTTGAAAAAACGAAGTAATACACTAATGATTATTTCCAAAATGATGCTAGGGTAAACATCTTTCAAAAAAGAAAGAAAAATCCTAAAATCTTATGAGGAAAAATTTTTTTTTTTTTTAAAATAGCTGGAAAATTTATCGAATTTCGTTCCGGTTTTATGGTTTTCCGGTTTTCTGATTTCCGGATAACGGGTTCTCTACTGTATATGTGTATAGCAAGGCACGGAAGCGAACATTTCCTTCATTCTATCCGACAGTTCACTATAAACCATGTTCAGTAAAGCGGGGTTCGACTGTACTAGTGAATACATATATCGTTTTCTTTAAAAAAAAACTATACTCAAATAAGAAATGACTAGTGAAAGGGGTAAGTAACAAAAAAATATATTATATGAACATGATGACTACAAGACAGGGGATGACACTACACTACAAAGAAAGCATAGATGTTCTTTTCACAAGCATCTTTTCTGATGGTTACGGTTACACATTTTATTCATAAGTTCCATGAGACCCTCTAGTGGTGGCTTCCGATTTTTCCACAGCTTACTCGAAGTAGAATGAAAAGAATAGTTGCTAACGTAAGCAAATGCTACGTAACAACAACAACAACCCATCATGATCGAGATACCCTCACAACGTCACTTTCAGGCCCATAAGCAGAATATTTTCAAATGTTCAGCAACAGGACTTATTAATTTATACAAATGTTCTGCAAGCATTTCACAGCGGAAAAAAGTCAACTTTACGTTAAAATACTATATTTTCATTTATTAAAGTACAGGATCATACACAGAAACACTACATTATTTTTTAAACCAAGGCAAACATTCTAGATTTGTTACTTTTTCAATCACTTTTGAAGTACTAAGTTTTGTTAATGACGATTATGAATTATTAATAAAATGCCTATGATATGAAGGTCCGAACATTAAAATAAGGGCTGTTTTAAAAATCTTTCGAAGGAAAACGTTGTCACTTATTCAATATGCAAATTGTTCTGCAGGACTATGTTTGCTCTGCGACGTACGTCACAGTTTTAGGCACTTTCTGCTTCTGGGCTTTCAGGTATCTCATTTCGTTGGAGAGTGGGTGCTGCGAAGAGATTGAAAAAATGAACAACAGAGAAAATGTTATAAAAAAAAAGCTCTTTAAGTTTTGTTCTTATTAAGAACACAGATTCCATTCCCTAATCAATTTTTTATTGGTTGCTCTTCCCGGTGGTTTTAAGCTATTAGATAAGACAAAATATGTTCCCATCAAAATAAAAATTATCTTTCAGTGTCATGGTTCTATTGTGTAAGGACAGTCAAAAATCACCCTAATCAGCACTTTCCTCTGGTACTCATCCCTTTTGGTGGTCCTATTCAACACCTAGAAACCAATGTCAACAGTACCTATAGTGGGTACTTCAGTACCAATATTAGTATATTTAGAATCTATTCAAAACACCAATGAACATGCGCAGTTAAATTATGTATTACTAAAATTAACTAAGCATCGAAGGGCTTTTTCTTATGGTTTTCCAACAAAAATAAGTAATTTTTCTTCCACAATTAAGCTTTTAAATCGAAAACTTATTTTTTATTTCAATTTGTACCTATTACTAAAATTGATGAAGCATCATTATCACCATATGGCAATTTTATACGATTCTCATGTACAAGTCATAACCTTTTCTTCATTCATTTGACATTTTAAAGCAAAACTTTTTTATTTTTATTTTCGTTGGATCTAGAACAAAAATGAATTAATTTTACTTCTCGAAATTAATGAGTATCGACACTAATATTTTTATAATAATTTTTATCTAATATCGCACCTTATATCGTTTTGGCTCCACAATTTTTTTATTATTAATTGGGTACTTGCGCTTCAAGAAGAAGAAGAAGATCTTCACACGTGTGACGTCAGCACAAATCTTGATCATCAAAATGTCAAATTAAAGTTTCTGTACCATAACTTAGAATGTTGATTAAATATAGAGCATCGAATTATTTGAAATAGATAACTGGTTTCTTAAAACTATTCATTTTGAGTACTTATTGCACAAACGATGTTACCAAAAAATTAATTTAAGTAGCCGAGTAACTGTTTGTCATTAAACTACTTCGCATGTCAGTGATTTAAGACTGATAAAAATTTTATGTAAAACTGATACAATTTAGGCAACTTTCCTATACATGCTCATACATTTAAACATACATATGGCTGTTGGAGCCACATTCTCCCGCTACTTTTCAAGTTTTGATGATCAAGAGGGCAAATCCATCAGATAAAATGAATGCTCATTCAGAAAAAGTCCGTTTTTGTGTCTGATGCGGTAACTAAAAATATCGTCTGTACAAATATTTTGACGCATTTAAAATTAGTTTCGCTAATATTTAACATTGCATCTTAGTAAGTGGCAATCGCATCATTCATTTATGACAGTGCTCTGTTTTTTTATTTTTTAAGGTCAAATTTGTGAGTAAGGAATACTTAAGCATCAGCATCAGCCAACTTTAGTTTAAATCTTTTCATTTCTGTTTTATGGGTAATTCTTTTGCAATATTAAAACAAGCAGATTTTCTATTCAATAACTGCTAAAAAACGAACTTGGTTGTAAAAATGTACCGAATTTAAAACATCTTAACAAATTTTGTGACAAAAATAGTGGACGCTTCAGAAAATGGAAAGGCTAAAGTAGATACCATTAAAATTTTTTATTGTTTACTGATTTGACTTCCACAAACTAATTGTTGGTAATAACTTTCTAGATGACTTTGGTTACAAACATTGTGGAAAAAGAAGAACTAAAAGGGCTATTTTTCCCCTTCTTCACACAAGTAGGATTTCGAGTTTTAAATTTTTTTTGTGGACAAACTTCGAATGATTTTTGTTTAAATAATTGTAACATAATAATTCACTTATTATGTACTTTAAATGCCATTTCAATAACTACCTAACAAGGATTTATTCACTTTATTTAATTATCCTTGTAATTTAAAAATGTATTTGTTTTTTTAAAAGACATCAAAGGTGGAGTTCAATTAAAACGAAAACTAGAGAAACCGGAATAAAATTAGCGTTAAAATGAGCTTTGAATTTAAACTTCGCTTTAATCAATAAAAAAATCTCACTGTGACCTTCACAGAAATTTTCATCTTCATTTCTGTTTAACAGATGCGAGAATAATTTACTTTTTTTTCCCTCTATGTGACACTTCTGGGTCAGGTTACTTCTTCTGCTCAATACTGTACTCCAGGGGTGTAAAACTCGCGGCCAGAGGGCCGCATGCGGCCCAGTCAATATATCCAACGCAAAGTAAAAAAAAAAAAATAGAAATGTGAATTATAAAGGAAACTAGCATATAAAATTATGATATACTTTATTTATAAACTATACGGATCATTTTAAATTGTACGCACGAAAATGTAAAATTCTAATTGGCTTGCGGCACCTGCCATTCCAGGGATACTGCATCGTATCAAAAATACGCAGAAAAAATTTCAAATCTTAGAACAGAATTTAAAACAAGGTTTAAAGATTTTAATTCTTTGGAAGACAAATTTTGTTTGTTTTCCTCGATTTTCTCAATAAATATAGACTCAGTATCCAGTAATATGCAAATAAAAGTCATTGAGATTCAGTGCGACTCAAATTTGAAGACAAAATTCATTGAAGTGGATGTGCCTGAATTATACAAATAGTTACTGACAAGGTTTGAAAATACTCGAAAATTCGCATATGAAATTATTTCCATGTTTGGAAGTACTTATCAGTGCGAGCAATTTATTTTCTGATATGAATGAAAATAAATCTCCTGTCCGAAACCATATTAATAGCTCTCGTTGGGTCAATTTTGAAAGTAGTCTCGGCCAATAAAATTTCTCCCGAAATAGGGAAGATAGTAGCAGAGAAGAGATGTCAAATATCAAACAATAATTTTACTTTATATATGCTTATTACAATGTACTATTCAAAATAAAAATATTTGTTTCTGTAAACACTGATTTTTTTAAAACTTTTTTTTGAGGCCCACCTAAAGTTAAGCATTGTTTATTTGGCCCAAGTTTGCTTTTGAGTTTGACACCCCTGCTGTACTCTATCCCTCCCACGCTTTTTGGCGGAAGAAGTTGTTATGCCACAATAGGCATTCCATATTTGCTAGCTTTTAAAATTTCTTTCATTTCTTAAACTTATTTTTTTTAATCATTCTTAGTCGAATTGTAATTGAATTAAATCTATTAGTTCATTTTTATCAAAAGCGAACATAAAATATTTTATTCTTTTCCTATAGATCAGCTTAACGGATAACTTTTTATTTCAGTACTAACGTGAGACACATTAATTCATTTTAAATCAAAAACGAAAATCTACTTATAACTTTAATATTTAAGCAAAATAATATATTTAATTTTCATAGAAAATACTTTAGTCGTTAAATTTATAATTTATCACATGCATTAATTCTTATGAAGCTAATTATAATATATATATATATATATATATATATATATATATATATATATATATATATATATATATATATATATATATATATATATATATATATATTCACTCTATAAAGTTTAAAGTTTGTTTACGTATTGGAGAGTTTTTTCCTATAATTAGAGCAACACTTATTATGAGATTGTTTTATCAGCTTCAGGAAGCTTCTGTAGTAGATCAGCATACACTCGTACTGTGTAGAAAGCTTCTGTTAAATCTCAGTGCCATTAGTAATTAGTAGTTTTAAGTGAAATCTATTAAATTTCATAAAATTTAAATCTATTAAATAACATGCTACTTGAACTTTATAATCTTGTGTTTTATTTCAATAATTTAAGATACTTTGAAACGAAACTAAATGGCAAATTAGTTGAAAAATGGTGACAAATTTTATCTAGTGTTAAATCGTATAAAATGCTTTGGGTTTAACAATATTGTCATACATAAAGAGTTCTATTAAGGCACAGTATGTCACAGTAGTGAATTTCTATTTTATTTTTTTCTTGAGAACATGTCAATAAACTACTGTGATGCCACAATTGGATAAGATATTAATAAATGTATCCAAATAAATATAAAAAAAAATGATTTTGAAGACTTTAAATTTGAAGAAATTTTTTTCTTCCGAATTGTCATGTTTCCAAAGAATTTTCGATTTCACGAGTTTACGATTTGAAACTTAGATATGGAAAGATAATAGACTTCCAGCAGCAAAACAAATAATGAATCCACAACTGAAGCAGATGAGTTTTGAACAATAAAAAGTTTTATTTTTAAAAAAGGTAAAGAAACTGCACACTTTTCGGAATAATTTTATAATAGGGAGGGAAAAAAATTGAAGGAAAATATTTCTGTGAGAAAAAAAGAAGCGCATTTTTAAGATTTGCAGCGTTTGAAAAATAATAAGTAGCCCAAAAAGTAGCGGGTAGCCCAAATTCGATTTTCAGTAGCGGGGACTTTTAAAAGTAGCCCAATCTGGCAACACTGTGTGGAACACACCGAAGTGCTTCTCTTTGGCAGAAAGCGAGATCGGTGGCGAGTTTAAACCAAATCCCCTCTCTCGATACACGAAGGCGTTATAATACTTTAAATTTAGAATCCGAAACTCTCCCTCTCTCTAGCCGTTATTAACATCCAATAATTAAAAACAGGATCGCGGCTAGACTCTTATTTACGATCTTATACGACGTTTAACAAACTCTAATCTTGTGAAAATATGACACGAATATTTTAAAGTATAATCACAATTCATTACATTTGAAGTTCCAGTTTGGAAAGATGGGAAAATGTTTAAGTACTACGGTGTGTGGGGGGCAACCTTAATCTATTCTAAAATAAGTTCGTTTTTAACAAATAAAAGAAAAATTTGCGCACATTACACAATAAAGTACTCTACTTTGCAGTACTAGTACAGACAGTATATATTCTTGCAATTTCCAAAAATAATATAATACAACAGTAGCGAGAAAACATAAATATAAACAATTTCTCGCAACTTCGATACTGGTTAAGCGAAAAAGTAGTATCTAGGGAAAATAATTTTTGCTTTTTAAATTTATTGGTAATTAAATATTTATTGGTAATCATAAAACTTCAAACTATTTCAAATGAACAGAAAAAAAATTATCTCTCTATCTACATTTTTAAAAAAAGTTTGAATGATTGCCCTAATGCAGAAACGTGCTCAGCAATCAGAATTTAAAGTACTTTTTCTCATAGAAGAGAATTTCGTGTTTTAATCTTAATTAAATCCCTAAGGAATTTTTTCTATTTAAGATAAAGCTTTGAAGTAAACGTTTTTTACCTTAAGTATAATGCACTTATTTAAACTGAGCATGGAATAAGCATTTTATGAGGTACTACAACTTTTACAGCATATACCTAACAAGAATTTTTAACCCTTTTTTCCACTTTTTTACAAAATAATCTATAAAATAATATTCTAATTGATATATCAACAAATGAATGCACAAAATTGTAAAGGTGAATAGTGTTAGCACTAAGAAAAAAAATTTAAAAATGTGTTAGAATAAAAAAGCCTTAAGAATTCAAAAATGTTAAATTTTTTCAAATTTTTTTAAAATTTAAAAAAAAATTAAACAGCTAAATTATTTTTTGAAGATAAATTATTGATTATAAGTTAAATGAGCATGTAAAGCATCCACAAAATGAATGATTGATTATATACCTTTATTTAAAAAAATTGTTGCAAAGATACTATGACCCCTTAAATAAAATATTTCTTCAATAGTTTACAACAGTTATACGATATAATTAAATAACGAAAACATTTGCCAGCATTTAACCCATATTACACTAATATTTGAGCCGCTCAGAAGCCCATGCGGTTAAGTCCATTTTTTGATATTTTCTGATTTTTGGAAATTTTGATGAAATGAATAATAATCTTCTTAGTTATTAAAGGATTTACTCGTTGGTTACTTTTTTCTAGGTCAGACAGCCCTTTTTTTAATAGCTTCTGAATATATTGGTCCCGCAGTGGACTGATCGTTAAGACACGGTTTTCATCAGATCACCGAAGTCAAGCATCACTGGCTGCGGTCAGTGTGCGGGTGGGTGACCCACTTGGATCAGTCTGCGTAGGGACCGAGGGTGTGCGGTATTGGTCCTCGTTAAACTGTGCTACCGTAAAGTGCTCGACTTCGCGTGCAGGTCGTTGGGCTACCGAAGCGGGGGTGCCATCCCCTCTGCAAAGGATCAAAATTGTGATGGCATGTCTTCGGATCATCCTCAGGGATGTTTCCCAGACCGACGCCAATAGCCCATTGTGCAGCTCTAGTGCGACGTAAATCAACTACAACTACAACAACAACAAATGAATATATTGTATAATAATTTCAGAAGCCATTGTGAATAAGTCCATCTTTATCAATATTTTTTAACATAAATTTTGAAATAAAAATTAAATTCTTCTTCTTCTTTCGATATTTGTTGGTAACTCTGAAAAACAAGAAATTCATAGTAACTCAGGGTTGCCAGACGTAGTATTTTTTCACCAAAAAAAGGGGTATGGTATTTTTCGTAGTATTTTTTTTTTAAAATGTGGTATTTTTAGTTTTTTTTTATTTATTTATTTTATTTTCATTTCCTGAAACAAAGAAAAGTGCCACTCTAGTTTTGAAGTAAAAAACAGTTTTTAAAATAATCCAACAGTTTATTTTCTATTAGTCACTGTATCTAGTGATGATACTGAAAAATAAAAGTTCGTTTATACTAATAGACTATATATATTTCTTATCTTTTTCAGCTGCCTAAAGGTATAAGTCCTAAAATTTTTAAGATGCTGTCATTATTTCAATAAATACTTACGTTTTTATTTACACATCCTGTACATATCTTGCTTTTTTGCAGAGTTTACACCTCGAAAAAAGACTTTATACACTTTTCTAATTAAATTAATAAACCAAGAATTTTAAAAACTAATGTATCAAAAAACATTAATTTTCTCAATTGTTGTGTTTTGGACTTAACCGCATTGGCTTCTGAGCGACTCATTTAATGGCATAACTTACCTAGAATCTTAATCTGGTATTAATTTTGTAAAATATCGTACGTGCAAGGCTCACGATCTGTTTGAATTTATAAATTACGGAATCATCTCCACTTCTTGTAATTGACTTTGCTAGACTACATGGACTCATGGACCATATCTAGCTGTTGTTAAGTAATGAAGCATTAGTAACAACAACACATATTACAGAAACTCCTATGTATGGTACGCGTAAATTGAAACGCAAATCACAATATTAAAACTTCCTAGAATATAAAGCCTGCACACACATTACCTCGCAAGCATAGCATAAGCGGAGTAATACACCGTAAGTTTTCTAAATTTCTTCTTGTTTTAGGCGACTTGATATTGTTTACATGCAATGAGCATTCCATACAATAGTTTTTTTTTTTTAATGGCGGGCACTTGGAGCTATTGTCCATTGGCCACAGAAAGTGCCAGAACTGCTAATTCTCTTTTCGTTACCCAGTGGGCACCTGTGACGAAGCCACGGCGGTGGAACAGCGTCGCCCACGTCACACTACCACAACCCGTTTATAGGGCGGGTCACATTCACACATTCACACACAAAGGAGAAAGGACATAGAACACAGATAGAGGGAAAGAAACATCCATGCCTTGCCCGGGATTCGAACCCAGAACCTTTCTGATGCAAGGAATACAATAGTTTAACAGAAGTATATTTAATATTTCATTGATAGAACAGTTTGACACCTTAGTTGAGTCAAATCTTGTGAAAATGATTCGAGATAAGAATGTTTTAGCTACCTACAACATTTTACTTTTTAGAGTATAATATTTCACTGCTATTAGGTCATATTTATGTATAATCGTTTAAAAATATAAAAATCTTGAAATATATGAAACTTTTAATTATGTTTTCGGAGATTCTTTAAGGAATTTCTATTCAATCCATCTTCAGAGAGGCAACAGGTTCCTCTGCATTGCTTTCTTCATCCGAAGAAAGGACAGGACATAGTACACAGAGAGAAAGAAACATCCATGCCCTGAACGGGATTCGAACCCGCAACCATCAGCTCCGCAGTCAGGCAGGTTAACCACTCGGCCACCTGGTCGGCGAAACAGAGAATATAAGAGGAGTCAATTTTGAGATTATTCATTTTACTCGAAAATGAGTGTATAATGTGCCAACTTTGAGCGTATCACTATACTCAGTAATAAGTGCGTGACGTTTTCAAATTCGTGCTATGTTTGTTTGGTAAGTATTTTGAGTATTTGATATGATCAAAAATGACAAATAAAATATAGCTACTCCATTGCTCCTAACAGAGGTGGTTTAAAAGTCACTTGTCAAATTTAAGAACAAATAGTACACATCAGGACATCACAGACGCACCAGGTGGACTTGAACCCGCTATCTCTAGGCTACAGAGAAAGCAGTTGATGAAGAGGATGCTTCTCGCTCTTCTCTTCTGTATCTTGAGAGAGATGAGTTGAAATGATAGGGTTATCGCGGAAAGTAACTGAGTAAAGAAAACTTCAGGGATGAAGAATAGGTAGTAGTAGTTGTAGTAGTTAATTTACGTCGCACTAAAGATGCACAGTGGGCTATGGGCGAGGGTCTGGGAAACATCCTTGAGGATGATCCGAAGACATACCATCACAATTCCGATCCTCTGCAGAGGGGATGGCACCCCCGGTAGCCCGGCGACCTACACGCGAAGTTGAGCACTTTACGGTAGAACAGTTTAACGAGGACCCATATCTCACACCCTCGGTCCATACGCAGACAGATCCAAGTGATCACCCACCCGCACACTGACCGCAGGCAGTGATGCTTGACTTCGGTCGAAACCGTGTCTAAATGATCAGTCCACTGCGGGACTTCATCTGAGTGGGAATAAATAATTAATCGCCGAAGCGCAACTGAAAGGTGAAATTTCGATAACCTTCGTGTTCTGGGTCCCTTAAATACAAATTGGTCCCACATTGGACTGATCGTTAAGAGACGGTTCCCAGCAGATCACCAAAGTCAAATATCACTGGCTTGCGGTCAGTGTGCGGGTGGGTGACCACTTGGATCAGCCTGCGTAGGGACCAAGGGTGCGCTGCGGTATGGATCCTCGTTAAACTGTTCTACCGTAAAGTGCTCGACTTCGCTTGCTGGTCGTCGGGCTACCGAAGCGGGGGTGCCATCCCCTCCTCAGAGGATCAAAATCGTGATGGCATGTCTTCGGATCATCCTCAGGGATGTTTCACAGACCGCCGCCAATAGCCTATTGTGCAGCTCTAGTGCGACATAAATGAACTACAAGTACGAATAGTATTTTAATTTTCGAAGTGCCTGTCCTAGGTGGATATCTGCTTCTTCATGAAGTTTAGGTAAAAGGAAGGGAAGGGAGGTGTGGTACTTAACATGTGCTAAATCACATATAAATACGATTGGGAAATCAAATCTGTGTTAAACATAATATAAGTCGCAAATAGTACATAGGATAATAGAAACAATAAGATATTTACAAAAGAAAAGATATTTACAAAATTTACAAGTGGGGAGGACTCCCCTCGGTAGCCGGGCTTCATTGGTGCAGAGTTTGTCCAAAAAGATTATCTGAAATGCCTCAACTACAAATACTAATTGGATTGCATATAAATACCCCTAATGCATATACTTTATATTACTTAATAATTTTAAGATAATAAAATGAGTAAAAGAAAGAAATATCTCGATTTGATCAAGATAGCTAACATTTGAGAGCAGGAACGTTTCTGGGTTTTTATTAAATTCACCTTGAAACAATTATAAATTTTTACTTGTTTACTGTTATAACTTCTTGTCACATAATTTAATATATGGAAAATTAAGAAATTAAAATTTATAGAATGTGTTAGTAGTGGTCCCAATTTTTTACGAATTTCAATAATTTTAAATTAATCAAAATACAGTAACATTTAATACTTCTGCTTTTAAAAAATCTTTACCCTATTGCAATTATTTGTAAATTTAAACGTAGCATTTAGCTACTTTTCTTCATAAGAAAAGACCGAAGTCAAGCATCACTGGATGCAGTCAGTGTGCGGGTGGGTGACCACTTGGATCAGCCTGCGTAGGGACCGAGGGTGTGCTGCGGTATGGGTCCTCCTTAAACTGTTCTACCGTAAAGTGCTCAACTTCGCTTGCTGGTCGTCGGGCTACCAAAGCGGGGGTGAAATCCCCTCTGCAAAGGATCAGAATTGTGATGGTATGTCTTCGGATCATCCTCAGGGATGTTTCCCAGACCGTCGCCAATAGCCCACTGTGCAGCTCTAGTGTGACGTAAATGAACAGCAACAACATAAGAAAAGCTCTCTCTGACCCGCCCCCTTAGGGGGCATCCAGGAATTACCAGGTGACATAGCATTCCGAGATCTCAGATTCAATGGAACGGAGGGCCAGTGGAACGGCACCATAGACACGGAAATCCATGGAACTTCGAGTCACGCCCGACAAAAACATCAAAAAATCCGTTGAAGGCAAAACTCCGAGTGCGAGACCCGCAACTCCTAGGAGACAGCCAGGACCGACAGAAGGGAGAGACAAGACCGCGATCAAGAGAGCAGACTGGAAGATCCGAAACCATATGCTTTATTAATAACAAGACTTCATAATAAAATTAACAGAAGTTAAATGGTGACACAAAATTATGCTAAATACATAGGCAGAGTGCAAAGATCTTTAAGACATGAATGTCCCAGAAGCTAGTCTGATGATTGCTCTCTCATTGATTGGTAAACACAAGTTCAACTATGGTCGGTTCTCAGGGTTGAGCCAAACGTTTGTCTCTTAGCATTTCACACATTTCTTTTTTTCTCTCGTTACAATTGTTCGCAACAATTGTTCGTTACAAATCTCGTTACAATTGTTCTCGCTACAATCGTTTACCTCTTAGCAATTCACAAATTTCCTTTTTTTCTCGTTACAATTGTTCGCAACAATTGTTCGTTACAAATCTCGTTACAATTGTTCTCGCTACAATCGTTTGCCTCTTAGCAATTCACACATTTCTTTTTTTTCTCGTTACAATTGTTCGCAACAATTGTTCGTTACAAATCTCGTTACAATTGTTCTCGCTACCCTTATGAAAATTTAAGGTATATTTAAGGTTGATTTGAGGTATTTTTGAGGTATTAAGGTTGTTTTGAGGTATATTTGAGGTGTATTTAAGGTTGCAGAGAAAACAGCAATAAAAATTATACCTCGTAAAGGTTGTAATTAAGGTGTACGAGGTTGATTTATATATACTTCAGCTTGTTTTGAGGTTGTTTAAAATTCACTTCAAATCAACCAGACTGATAAGGTGATTTTTAAGGTACACCAGGTTTATTTTCTTACACTTGTAACAAAAGAGGTATTTTTGAGGTATAAAAATTTTTACCTTATTTCAACTAACGATAAAAAGGTATTTATTGAGGTATATGAAGTCATTTTATTTATACCTAAGCTTATTTTGAGGTTGTTTTAAATTCACTTCAAATCATCCAGACTGATAAGATGATTTTTAAGGTAGACGAGGTTGTTTTTCTTACACTTGTAACAAAAGAGGTATTTATGAGGTATAAAAAAATCAACCTTATTTCAACTAACGAGAGTGAGGTATTTACGAGGTATGAAAAATATACCTTTTTTCTACTAACGATATTGAGGTATTTATGAGGTATAAAAAAATATACCTTATTTCAACTACAGAGAGTGAGGTATTTATTGAGGTGTTGAAGTCATTTTATTTATACCTAAGCTTGTTTTAAGGTTGCTTAAAGTACACTTCATATTAACTAGCTCACTTCCCAGAGTTCCATGCGAGCCGGCAAATGGCGTGTGTGTTGACAATCGAAAGTCTATTCGAAATTCGGTAAGTGTGCTTGACATTTATTAATTTAGTTTTATCACTTTTAATCAAATATGCTTCAATTTTGAAACTTAAATTTTATTATTTTTGTTTTAACGACGCGTCCTGGTCTTAAATAATTTAAGTTGGAGGATATTCTTTGAGGCTATCGTTGTAGGCTTAGCAATAAGAGAGAATAACCGAAATATTTCTCGTCACTGTTTAGGGTAACATTACTGGTGAATCGTTACAGCAGGTTATGCACAGTATATTTTATTGTTTGTAGTTCAGTCAAATAGAACTATTCTTTTTATTTTGCTTAAATGTATATGTTTTAACGTAGCAGTATGCACGCTGATTAATTGAGAAAAATGTTCACAATTTCTCTTATAAATAAATCATTGAAAATTGAAAGATTTTTAAAATAGCAATTTTGCTTTGAAATTCTACATATATATATATTCTATATATATATATATATATATATATATATATATATATATATATATATATATATATATATATATATATATATATATATATATATATATATATATATATATATATATATATATATATATATATATATATATATATATATATATATATATATATATATATATATATATATATATATATATATATATATATATATTTAGAGAGCTTATCCCCAGTTCCCTGATATTACTGAGATGGCCTAGGCTGTAAATAGCACATGCACGGCGGCGTAGAAGAAGAGACAAGCAAGCTACTGCTCAGCCTTCCCCTAGGATATAGTTCTGAATTTATACCTAAAAGAAAAACTAATCTCTCCTAATAAACTACAGATTTTGTGTAATTGTTGATAACAATAGTTTGCTAGATATTTGATAATTGAAAACTAGTAACTGTACTAGCTCACTTCTTCATGTTTGATCAGAAAACTGCTAGTTTCATTACATGTTATTTTCTCGCATTTTACCCACGTTAATTATTTACTAAGCAGATTGTTATTACTTATTAAAATATTGGGCAGAATTAAATTAAATTCGATTTCAAGTTTATATGACAATTTGTTTCAAGGTTATGAGCTTTTTCATGCAGCTGTTTATGGTTCACTATTTCAAAAATGTGCGAATTTCGGAAATCTTAAATATTTTAGAAATAAGTCAGTATAGTTTGCAATTTTAATCCTGAATTGAATAAAATCAATTGCAAATAAAAACATTTATTGTTGAAAGTAATATGCATTATTTTGAGTTTCATCCTATGGGATGTGTATTTATATTTAAACAAGTGTTTGTAACAACTAACTATTAGTTTTATTCTGCTCGGTATTATAAGTTATATAGGAGATATTATACTCAACTTATTTTAAAAGTATTATTTCAAATCATTCTCTCTTAGACATTTTCCTCACATAAAATTACTCACAACTTTAAAATAAATGCTCCTTATCAGAATGTAATTTGTTCTATTCAATTGAGTGTAAAAAAAGAATAAAAATTGGTACATAACTTTAAAATTTTAATTTATTAAACGATTGTAGATTCTAGATTACATTGATTAAAAATTATTAAAATAACTATTTTTTAAGAAACTCTGATGTGATTGACAATAACATAAGTCCTTTTCAGAATCAGCGTCAAAAATTTAAAAAAAAGCTGCTAGTTTCATGAAGTCTGACAAAAAGCTGAAAAATATAGACTAGGTTTATTGGGTTTAAAGATTTTTAAAAAAGAAAGGGAAGGAAATCTAATTATTAAACTTACAAGTACCATAATGTTACAGATGTATAGAAAAATAAAAAGTGTTAAAATTGCATAATAAGATTGGAATTATACAGTGTGTTTATAAAGTCCCGGACCCATTTTGATGTTTAATAACTCATAAAATAATAAAGATAGATTAAAATTAATAACATTAATGGTTAGATAGACTCAAAAAGTTTCATGACCCTTGTTAATGAACTTCCACGTGTGCTCCCTTCGTCGCACGGAGAATATCAAGTCGATAGTCAGTTTCACGAGAGGTAGCTTTCTTTTTTACAGAAAAGACAATCTCATCAGTCGTATACTTAGACATGTTGGAAAACTTTGTATTTCCACAACTAGAAGAGCTTCAGCCACATGTCTTTTTGCAACAAGATGGTGCACCACCTCATTGGGGTATCATCGTTCGTAGTTCTTTGAATGACCATTTTACAGGAAGATTATTGGGCGAGGAGGTCCAATTCCTTGGCCACCCAGATCACCTGATATAACGCCGCTGGACTTTTTTCTTTGGGGATTTATAAAGGACAATGTTTACAGGAGGATCGTGTCGAACATTAATGGCCTAAAAGTCAGAATTACAACCGCAATAGCCTCTGTGGATGCCGACATGCTTGCCACTACCTGGCGTGAAATTGACTATCGACTTGATATTCTCCGTGCGACGAAGGGGGCACACGTGGAAGTTCATTGACAAGGTTCATGAAAGTTTTTGAGTCTATCTAACCATTTATGTTATTAATTTTAATCTATCTTTATTATTTTATGAGTTATTAAACATCAAAATAGGTCCGAGACTTTATAAACGCCCTGTATATTTGAATTTCTGTAAATGTTGTTAATGGTAATACTGTCTTCAGTGTATTTTATTTTGTGTCTGTGATACATGTCATGCTTTTTAGCTACGAGGATTGAATAGAAATGGCAGAAGATATTTATCTGAAAAGGAAAATTAATTTCATCCAGTTAATTTAAATCATAAAAAAAATACTTTCTAATATTTTAAGACCTGCCACTATTATTGTAAATATGACTTTCTTACTAATTCATATTTTTTTCTTCTTCTTTTAGGTTCCAATAATTACACGTTTCAACATGTAGACGGAAACACAGTATTTAAAATAATTTTGTTGGTTTGTAAAAAAAAATGACACTTTAGTTTTAAATAAAAGTAATTTGAATTTCAGCTGACTAATTATTTAAATTTGTAGTTTTATAGCTTTAAAAATTCAAGCACCTTAGACAACTATCTTCTAAAAATACGAGTATGAGTTCCCATAAATAATTTTTACTAACTGTGGATTTTGGATAAGTGTTATTTTAAGATGATTTAAATCAATCTATTAAAACTATAGAAGAATTATGCATTTGAAATCTTCTTTTATAGCTTAACAAAAGAAGCAATTACTGCCGAAGGTTTAATATTAAAAATTTCAGGTTGATAAATGATCTCTACTAGTGAAAAAAATGTAATGTACATTATTCTTCATATAATATATATAATATCTTTATATATATATTATATTTTTTATATAGGGAGTCTAAAAATTAATAAACTAGGTGGTCCGTATAACACCTCACCTTCGTAAGTGCTAAAAAAACATCTTTGGTTGATAAATTAACGCTTCTAAAAATACAGAAATATATACTTGAGGTTACGAAATAATAACTTAAGGTATAACATGGAGCACATGGCGCTAATTAAAAATAACCTTTCCAATTGTTGAAAATACACTTCAGGTTGATTTATAACAACCAGAAGTGTAAAATGGCCCACCTTAGGCTGAAAATATATACCTCTACAAGCATAAAATTATATGCCTGAAGTTGAAGAATAATTACCTGAGGTAAAACAAAATACACCTGAGGTTGATTTATAACAACCAGAAGTGTAAAACGACACACCACAGGTTGATAAATATATACCTCTACAAGCATAAAATTATATACCTGAGGTTGAAAAACAATTACCCGATGTCGAACAAAATACACCTGAGGTAGATTTATAATAAGCTGAAGTGTAAAATGACACACCATAGGTTGAAAAATATATACCTCTACAAGCATAAAATGATATACCTGAGGTTGAAAAACAATTACCTGATGTCGAACAAAATACACCTGAGGTTGATTTATAATAACCTGAAGTGTAAAATGACACACCTTAGGTTGTTGAATAAATACTTCCACAAGCGTAAAAAAATATACTTCAGGCTGAAACATATATACCTCTGGAGGTATATTTAAGGTATATTTGAGGTTGATTTTGAGGTATTCATTTGCACCCTTTTCAACCTTTACGACGTATTTAAATAACAACCTCCTTTATACCTTTAAAATATACATCGTTTATACCTCATTTATACCTCGATTTTTTCATAAGGGTACAATCGTTTGTCTCTTAGCAATTCACACATTTCTTTTTTTCTCGTTACAATTGTTCGCAAAATGACCTGCGCCTCCGCCCGCAGGCTGGAGCAAGTTTCGTCCGATTGGCAGAACCTTAGCCCTGTGTCCTAGCCGGTGAAACTTTCAACACCTTAGAACCCTAAGGTATTCCTTGATTTGAGGTCGTCTCCATTCAATGTTTACTCGCTCTTTCCTAATAATTTTTCTAAATTCTGTATTGTAAGGTTTGTAATCCCTTGTCAAGAAGGTTGTTGTTGTTGTTCATTTACGTCGCACTAGAGCTGCACGATGGGTTATTGGCGACGGTCTGGGAAACATCCCTGATGATGATCCAAAGACATACCATCACAATTTTGATCCTCTGCGGAGGGGATGGCACCCCCGCTTCGGTAGCCCGACGACCTACACGCGAAGTCGAGCACTTTACGGTATAACAGTTTAACGAGGACCCATACCGCACACCCGCGCACTGACCGTAGCCAGTGATGCTTGACTTCGGTGATGTGCTGGGAATCGAACCCCCCATCTCCAAACTTCACACAGCGTTTGGCCGATGATACCGCTCAGAAATGGAGGCCCCCTTGACGGCACTAACTTAATTATTTTATTGGATTGACATACATTTGCAGGCTTGTGTACTCAATTTAGGCTTATAATACAAGGACAGATAGCACAATACAGAGAATTACAGCACGAAGATACATCCTGGGTAACAGCGGGATTCGAACCCGCCACTTTCACGCTTTGCACTAATTTAATGTTTGTGAATTCGGATGTGAACAAAAACCGGTGGATCGAAGCGTTTTTATGAGTAGTTATCGTTCTATAAAAGCGCATCATTTTCTCGTTTTTTTTCTTCTTAACTTCATTGATATTTAGGATCTCCTGAAATACGACTTAACAGATTCAATTAATCGGTTAGTTGCGCTTCGCACCAAACGCGGAGATAACCCCAGCATCCTGTTTTTTTCTCTTCTTTAATTCCATTGTATGATGATGTCTGGAACTTGTGTTGTGGCATAGGATTTTATTCACTGGTAAGTCTACTTTCGCTTTATCTCTTGGTTCTTAAGAATCGTCATAAACTTTTAAAAATGTCATATCCCTTTTATTGTTGAATTTTCGCTTGTGTCGGCTTTTTATATTTCTGAATTATTTTTTAAGCAATAGACGTTTTAAAAAATCTGTGAAATCTGTCTGATAGCAATAGACGTTTTATTAGAATGCTTAAACACTTGAAATTTTACTTATTTTATCTTCATAGGTTGAAAGTTAATTCATTTTCAAATATTATACACAAACCTGAAGATTTAATTAATGATGTTCGTTTGGTACGTTTCGACTTAGAGTTTCAATGCCTTCTACTTGTTCGCGTTCATCGTTAAATTAACATTTAAATTAGTTTCATCTCTTTAATCTACAATAATTTAATATAACTCTAGAATTACTCAAATCTAAAAAGATGTGTTTATATTACTTTATTAAAATATTTTTTGAAACTTCGCGATTTTAATCTGAAAATTAATATTTTTTTTTTGATAGTCTGTTTGAAAGTGAGTATCGTTCAGAACCAGATTAAAAGCAATTTAAGAATCTGGGAAATGAATAAGTTTTGAAATGGTGGTTCGATTTTTTTTTTCTTCAAAGAATCATTTCAGACTCTTTAGTAAATTTCCGAGTTTTACTGATTACAACGCGAGTAGATGTTATCATAATTTCAAGAGGAATTGATTATATTGAAACAGGTATTGTAGGTTAATTGAATACTTTTAAAATATTGCATAAATTGTATATGTAAATGAATTGTTTGGTTTACTATTGTTTCGTTTATTAAATGAAAACTTTTAAACTTGTACGAAAATACGTGAATAAAATTTTAGTGTGATTACTTGTTATCAAAATACGAAACGATTAAGAGTGATTATGATTGTGTAATCAAAATACATGATACATGCAATAGTGACATTTAGAATATACTATTACAAGTAATTAAGATTGCATACTATTATATGCTTATTCAGTTTGTATGCATGTTTGCATGTGTTGACATATTTTTCTGTACATAGAATTAACGCTTGTATAAAAGTACAAATTATTAATCTCGGTGCTGTATGTATGTAGGCGTACATATTTATATGTAGCATGCGTGCAATCGCTCATACATAGATTTATTTTAAACTATTTTTATGTATTCATGTACACATTTATGTAAGTACGTAGGCATATAAGATCTATATATGAATGTACAGATTTCGATGCAATATGTATTTACAATTTATATGCATTATGTGTACTTAAGACTAACTCTTTACCCATCAAGGTTATGTCTTTTCTTATAACTAGATGTCTTTCTCTATAGAGATGCAAAATATTGTTCGATCTTAAGCGTCTTATTTTAGGAATTTAATCAAGAAATTAAGAAAAGTATGAATGTTTATTTTGTTATTCCAACTTACTCAAGCTTAGCATTCTTGTTTTATAAGTTCTTGTATTTAGTAGTGCTTAAAAGTAGTTTATGACAGTTTAGTTACTTAAATTTATGTTAAACTTTTGTTCCATAAAACTCTATTTCTAATCTTTTTTGAAAGCAAACGATAATCTTATTTTAAATTCCTAAATATAATTTTCACTTAAAAAATTAAAGGCTTTGTCATAAAAACATTTCTCTGAACTATGCATTTTGTTACGTAAGAGTAAATTTCACATAAATACTATAATTCATAAAAAATACTTAAAGGATTTTTTATTTAAATATTTTTAAATAGAACAATCAAAACTGAACATTGATTTTTAAATATAGTTTGAGTAATTCCCTGAGTTGTTATTAGTGGTTGCAATAATTAGTTTTAAAATTTAGATAGCTTACGTAAATTGTGTACATTGTATTGTAATTATGTGTATATTTAATATAGATTAACTTTTCTATACTGAGAACATTATTAATTTCGACAGATCCCTTCACTGGAGGAATGACTGAATTTGGAGCAACCAAATCCCGTTCCGGTTAGAACTGATGGAACCGATTCAAATTGGAGCTTTGCTTAAATACAGGTCGTGTTTAACTTATTTATTAAACATTTCTTTTTCTATTTAAATGTTTACGATATATTGAACTATGCAAATGCCTTTTTAAAATTTGGTCTTTACAGAAATGCCTTTTTAAAATTTGGTCTTTACAGAAATGCCTTTTTAAAATTTGGTCTTTACAGAAATGCCTTTTTAAAATTTGGTCTTTACAGAAATGCCTTTTTAAAATTTGGTCTTTACAGAAATGCCTTTTTAAAATTTGGTCTTTACAGAAATGCCTTTTTAAAATTTGGTCTTTACAGAAATGCCTTTTTAAAATTTGGTCTTTACAGAAATGCCTTTTTAAAATTTGGTCTTTACAGAAATGCCTTTTTAAAATTTGGTCTTTACAGAAATGCCTTTTTAAAATTTGGTCTTTACAGAAATGCCTTTTTAAAATTTGGTCTTTACAGAAATGCCTTTTTAAAATTTGGTCTTTACAGAAATGCCTTTTTAAAATTTGGTCTTTACAGAAATGCCTTTTTAAAATTTGGTCTTTACAGAAATGCCTTTTTAAAATTTGGTCTTTTCAGAAATGCCTTTTTAAAATTTGGTCTTTACAGAAATGCCTTTTTAAAATTTGGTCTTTACAGAAATGCCTTTTTAAAATTTGGTCTTTACAGAAATGCCTTTTTAAAATTTGGTCTTTACAGAAATGCCTTTTTAAAATTTGGTCTTTACAGAAATGCCTTTTTAAAATTTGGTCTTTACAGAAATGCCTTTTTAAAATTTGGTCTTTACAGAAATGCCTTTTTAAAATTTGGTCTTTACAGAAATGCCTTTTTAAAATTTGGTCTTTACAGAAATGCCTTTTTAAAATTTGGTCTTTACAGAAATGCCTTTTTAAAATTTGGTCTTTACAGAAATGCCTTTTTAAAATTTGGTCTTTACAGAAATGCCTTTTTAAAATTTGGTCTTTACAGAAATGCCTTTTTAAAATTTGGTCTTTACAGAAATGCCTTTTTAAAATTTGGTCTTTACAGAAATGCCTTTTTAAAATTTGGTCTTTACAGAAATGCCTTTTTAAAATTTGGTCTTTACAGAAATGCCTTTTTAAAATTTGGTCTTTACAGAAATGCCTTTTTAAAATTTGGTCTTTACAGAAATGCCTTTTTAAAATTTGGTCTTTACAGAAATGCCTTTTTAAAATTTGGTCTTTACAGAAATGCCTTTTTAAAATTTGGTCTTTACAGAAATGCCTTTTTAAAATTTGGTCTTTACAGAAATGCCTTTTTAAAATTTGGTCTTTACAGAAATGCCTTTTTAAAATTTGGTCTTTACAGAAATGCCTTTTTAAAATTTGGTCTTTACAGAAATGCCTTTTTAAAATTTGGTCTTTACAGAAATGCCTTTTTAAAATTTGGTCTTTACAGAAATGCCTTTTTAAAATTTGGTCTTTACAGAAATGCCTTTTTAAAATTTGGTCTTTACAGAAATGCCTTTTTAAAATTTGGTCTTTACAGAAATGCCTTTTTAAAATTTGGTCTTTACAGAAATGCCTTTTTAAAATTTGGTCTTTACAGAAATGCCTTTTTAAAATTTGGTCTTTACAGAAATGCCTTTTTAAAATTTGGTCTTTACAGAAATGCCTTTTTAAAATTTGGTCTTTACAGAAATGCCTTTTTAAAATTTGGTCTTTACAGAAATGCCTTTTTAAAATTTGGTCTTTACAGAAATGCCTTTTTAAAATTTGGTCTTTACAGAAATGCCTTTTTAAAATTTGGTCTTTACAGAAATGCCTTTTAAAAATTTGGTCTTTACAGAAATGCCTTTTAAAAATTTGGTCTTTACAGAAATGCCTTTTAAAAATTTGGTCTTTACAGAAATGCCTTTTAAAAATTTGGTCTTTACAGAAATGCCTTTTAAAAATTTGGTCTTTACAGAAATGCCTTTTAAAAATTTGGTCTTTACAGAAATGCCTTTTAAAAATTTGGTCTTTACAGAAATGCCTTTTAAAAATTTGGTCTTTACAGAAATGCCTTTTAAAAATTTGGTCTTTACAGAAATGCCTTTTAAAAATTTGGTCTTTACAGAAATGCCTTTTAAAAATTTGGTCTTTACAGAAATGCCTTTTAAAAATTTGGTCTTTACAGAAATGCCTTTTTAACATTTGGTCTTTACAGAAATGCCTTTTTAACATTTGGTCTTTACAGAAATGCCTTTTTAACATTTGGTCTTTACAGAAATGCCTTTTTAACATTTGGTCTTTACAGAAATGCCTTTTTAACATTTGGTCTTTACAGAAATGCCTTTTTAGGTTGTAGTTTTAAGACGTAGGTTAATCTTTGTTAAGCACAGAGCTCTACTTTAAGTTTGAACATTATAATCTTGCCCTGATATTTTGAGTCGAATTTTGATTTATGGAATTTTCTGATAATCTACTTTTGTGGCAAAGGATTAAGCTTACTCGACGCTAAAAAGCATTGTAAAAATTTCTTCTAATCTGCACGCATAATCAATTTTATAAAAATAAAAACAAGTTCGTAGGTAACTTTAAAAATTGCTGAACTACTTTTCCTTTAAAACTCTTCGTGTAAGAATGCTGCGTGTCTAGACAATACTGTAAAAATAAAGTAAAAATGAGATTACAAATAACTTAGTTGCTTTCGACAGTTATATAATGGAAAGTTTTTGGATAGATCAAAGAAATGTATCAGTAATATTTAAGCAATGACTGTACAATTTATTGTCTTTTAAAATTACGCAAATTGCTGAAACAGACTTATTTTATTCAGAAAATATGCGATACTCTTTGAGGTTAGGCGAAATTTAAATTTAAAAAATTATATTTACGCGATTGACTTTCATACATTAGTCAATTTTTCTCAATCATATTGTATATTTTGATTCATATTAAGTAATAAAATTTTAAGAAGATGAAATCTCAAATACTTCATTTGCCTGCTAAGCGAGCGCATAGCTAATTTTGTCTTAGATTTTAGATTAGATTAGATTTTAAATTTCTTTTCATTACTGAGTTTAGCTCTTTATACTCTTAACCTTTCGTAGGGATTTTTTAAATACTAATTTTGTTAAATTAATTTTCCAGATTGAGATTAATTTGTAAAATTAAGCGTATTGCTTAAATTATTTTGATACTCATCTTACAAAAATTATTTACTGTAAAGAATTGACCTTAAAAGTGAACTAAAATGTTTATAAATATTTAAATTCTATGTCCATATACAAATAAACTAGATGGGTAAGGTCCAAATGAATAGGTAAATGGGTGATTTCTATTGGAGGGGGCTTCGAGAGTGCATTTATTGATTGTTTTCATTGTTGTGCTAAAAATATCAGAATATTGAAAAATTAAATGTTTTAATTTCTGTTTCGCGTGCAAAGGAACACCTGACCAATCAAAATGTTCTTTAAGTTCGTGTCTCCGCAATTTGAGTAAATTTTCATTTGATTTAATATCTATATTTTGCTCAATATGAGCTATTTTACTATATGTAAATGTAATTTGTTGTTTGAAATATTATTGACACCCAAAGAAATAGTTTTGTTTTTCTTCACGGTACATGTAGAACGATTCATTTCAATATTGTGTTGGGAATTAATGGATTGTACTAATACATTAGTTCCCGCAGAAATAGAATTGCTAATTTTTACTTCAACTATTGAACATTGGGGTGGAATTTTGATTTTTCCGAGAGAGTTTACCACAGTAATTTACAGTTTTATAATTACAGTAGAGTCCCGATTATCCGAGTTAATGGGGACCGCAACAAACTCGGATAACTGAAACTCGGTTAAAGCGAAGAGTATAAAAACGGAAAGAAAAAGAGAAGGTATATATGTAATTTATTTAAGAAATACAAAATGTATACCACATACAATTCATATTATAATTAAAAAGCTTACTTAAAAAAATTTAAAAAGCATACTTTACAAGAATTAAATAGTTTTTACTTAAAAAAAGTCCTTAATCGTTTTTCGTTCTACGTTACTTTGGCGATTTTCTGTAGTAATGTTTTGCCTTTTTTAGGGATAACAGGAAGGTTGGTGTCTCCTCTTTTTGTTGTTCTATATATTCAATAGTACATTCGATAGCTTTTAGTCCATCTGTATGAGATTTTTATATGTTGATTTTAATAATCACCGTCTTCATCATCTTCGCCAGATTCATTATCATTATTGACGATATTAACGATAATTTCATCAGACCAAGTTGTTGGATTTTGTTTTTCTGAGTGTTTGGAAGATAAAATTCAGATTTATTTTTCAGCGGTTTTCTTAAAAACAAACTAGAACAAAAAAAAAATCCTTGAAATATTTGATAGCTCGGTTAAAGCGGAAACTCGGATAATCGAGACTCTACTGTAGTTACTTCATTTTAATATTTTTCAATCAAGGTTTTGCCTCCTGAAAAAGATACCGACTGATCTTTAAAATTTATGGTGTAATAGACTTTAAATTAAAAAATCAAAACCTAAGATGAAGTCGTAATCTTGGCTAAGACTGCCCTGAGTTATCAAGACTTTGCTTTCTATTGAGAATGTCGTTGAACTTGTGTTAATCTACTCACTAGATAGCTTTGAGATTCTCATGAATGGCTCAGATTGAGCTGTATCCATATGTTTAGATGAAATTTGTCGCGATGCTTGATGGCTCATTAATGAAATGCTGCCTCCGCTATCTAATAATGCTTGAAAAGTTTTATTTCCGATTGCAATTGATATTATAGGTAACTCATTTGGAAAACTAATGTTACAATGTGTGACCCCCGTTACTGTTTGCACCCTATCCGCTTAATTAGGGAACTCTCAGGATTTTAACGATTCCCTTATCGCTTTAAAGATCCTCTACCCCATAGATTCTCAACCTTTTTTACGTTGCCGCCCCCCTAAGGATCAGAAAAAATCTCCACGCCCCCTTTGTGAAAATCCAGTTATTTAGAGCATGGGGAGGGAGGGATGCGTGCTGAATTAAAAGAGGCAACATTTTTAAGTCAAGTAGTTGCAATCTATTTGTTATAATCAAAATAATTACGGTAATGAAAAAATTGCACCTGAGAAACCTATGCTTAATAAGACTCATTTATTCTTAAGATAGTTATAAAAACTTATTCTAAAAAGTTGTATCAACGAAACAATCAAGTAACTATGTCAGTGGGATGATTCAGGGCCAGTTACTTAACGTTCGGTTCAATATTTCCAATGAGGTGAAGACGCAAGTCCCCCTCTTTGCACAATTTTGAGTCAATTGTTTGTGACTAGATACGTCACATCACTGAATCTTGGTTCCACAAGGTAGAAGGAAAGGAAGGCTATTAAATACTACCTTGAAGCCAAAATTCTGAAAGACTATTACTATTTCAAGGCTTCATTAGTTAAAAGTTCTACCAATTCTTTCTGAATCTGAACCTCTGCTGTTTCAATATTCACAAAAGGGTTCGTAACTCATTAAGGGACTTCCAGGGACGAAACATCTTTAAAATGTCAGAAAATTCAATGTACAAAGACTCAAGGTGATTACAATATTCCTGTGTATCAACAGAGAATTTCACCATTCTTTATTCCGATAAGATTGGATAAACTTATTCCTTCCAAAATTCTGCTTCCACAAAATGAGTTTTTTTAGAATGGCAGAAATAGCTGATTTTGTAGTGATCAAATTGAGCTCGTCGCCTTGAAATTGCAAATTAACACCATCAAATTTTACAAATAAATCCGTGATGTTTTCAAGGAACTCAAGCACAGAGTCGAAAATATTCCAAAACCTATTGAGACAGGGTTTTTTGGAAAGCTTTCGAATCTCAGTGTGTAGTAGCAAGCGATTAAATTTTTAATCGTTTTTCTTGCACAGCTCTCTGAATAATCAATCGTTGAGAGTATTATTGCGAATTTTCATCGCAGCAGAGATCGACATATTGTAATGATTGATGCAAATGGTCTCTGAGATTTTTTCCAACTAAATGCTATCTGTGAATCACGCAGTGGACGACTAAAATATCTGGTACTTGACCCTCACTTATGGGGGGAGTTTTCTAGGTATCTTTGTCTTGGGAGGGGTACCTCCCTCTTCAAAATGGGGTTAAACCTACAATGTCAATCAACCATTGCAGTAGCTCCATCAGTGGCACCAGACACAATATTCGAAAGAGGATTGTTTTTCTCTTTAAGGGGTCACAGTACCCAAAAAATGACAAAAATACCAAAAATTTTTTTATTGCTTATAATAAAACTTCAAAGTATTTCAAATGTTCAGAAAAGAATTCATCTCTCTATCTACATTTTTAAAAAAGTTATGAATGATTTTAAATTGTTCTAATACAGAAACTTGCCCAGCTGCCTGACTTTAAAGTGCTTTTTCGCATAGATGAAAATTTTGTGTCTTAATCTTAATTAAATCCCTAAGGAATTTTTTCTATTTAAGATAAAGCTTTGAAGTAAACTTTTTTATCTTGAGTATAATACACTTATTTAAACTGTGCATGGAATAAGCATTTTATGAGGTATTAAAATTTTTACGGCATGTTATATATACCTAACAGGATATTTTACCCTTTTTTTTCTACTTTTTTACAAAATAATCTATAAAAAATATTCTAATTGATAAATCAACAAATGAATGCACATAATTATTAAGATAAATACTGCAAGCACTATGAAAAAAACTTTTTTCGAAAATATGTTAAAATAAAAAAGCCTTAGGGATTTAAAAATTTAGAATTTTTTAAACTTTTTTTAAAATTTTAAAAAAATTAAACAGTTTAATTACTTTTTGAAGATAAATTATTGATTATAACTTAAATGAGCATGTAAAGCATCCTTAAAATGAATGATTATACCTTTATTTTAGAAAATTGTTGCAAAGGTACTGTGACCCCTTAAAATAATCTTTGACAGTATTAAAAATAGATTTACCTTCGGGATCTTCAATCAGGTTTTTTGCAAAAAACATCTCTTGAACAATTTTTCATTCCTTCATAAATCGGAAGTACGCCAACAGTAAAATCTCATTACTTGGCATGGTTGACTTCATCAACGTGAAGGGAAAAACGTTGGACATCAAAAGTTTGCATGAGGAAACTTCAATGTCTTCAGCCATCTAATCAATCCGTTGCAACACTGTATCGTTCCGAATCCGAACTTCAAGTACGTGGCACTGTATTGACGACACTTTTTTTCAGTAACCGACCTTGCAGGCAGCAGCAAAATACAAACGATGAAAGAAAATAAACTATATCTTAAAATTAATAGATAATTTACGCTGATTCGCGCAAGTATCTGGTCAAATAATCAATGAAATTGAATCAAAAGTGGGAAAATAACTGAAAGGGAGCGAACGAAAACCATCATAAGAAACACGGATCAAATCAAACATTCATATTGAAAGCGCACGCACTTCAATTTTCGCCAAATGGCTTGAATAAGTCAGAAGCAAAAACAACTCACTCTGCGGTAGTTCGGATTGGAGAATAGTTGTCACATGAGTTTGTTTTACTGCTGGTGCAAATGATGCATCGGATAATTTTAATTTATTATATTAATTTAATTATTTTTCATTAATATTAATTTTTGATTTACTTTATTTATTAAATGAATTTTAATTTAATAATTTTATTTAGAAGTTCTGAAAATGAATTTGAATGCTCAACGCCCCCAACCGCCCAAAACATACCTACCGCCCTCCTACTGCCCAAAACAATTTCACTGCCCCTCAGCATATGTTCATCGCCCCCGTTGAGAATCAGTGCTCTACCCTCTGGAGTTGACATTTGCTTATCATAGTTTGCATTTCGACCCCTGAGATCATATGATGGAAATTCGTTTGCTTGACTTGTATTTTCGCTTACATTATGTCTAGTGTCGAATCACTCCTATTTACAAGCATTCGATTGGCGAGTATTTTGATAAATGCCCAAAGGGTTTTTGTTTTCGAATCGTCTTAATGTAAAAAATTGTGTGGAGAAATTTGTTTTTCTACAATGAGTGCAAGATTTGCGATGAACAACATGATTTCTAAATTATTTTTTTCTTTGGGTGGGGTGGGGGTTGAGTTTAAAGTGCATTTGATTACTTGATGCGCCAATCATTTCATTGGATATCATTTCACTTCAGTTATATTACACTAAAAAGATACATTACAAACATTTCTCTTTTTCATTTAAAGACTAAATTAAGGAGAAAATGAAAAAAGTGATTCGATGAATTTGTTTCTTAAATTTAATTTCTTTGATTTTGTTATCTTTATGCCGCATAATATATATTAAAACCATGAGTACAAACTTCAAAGTGGTACAGAAGTGGATCAAAGATTTAAGTTGTACATTAAAATGTTAAATACTTAAAGATTCGTATAACTTATTAATTTGAGAATTCTTTATTCATAAAACGAAACTGATTTAAAGCTTAGAGAATAAAATAGTGAAACATATCAATTTAACATCCATCATTTTCCACGAATTTGTTTTAAATTTCAAAATCCTTTTCATATGTCCTCTTCATATGTCTCCTTTTCATATCCTTTTCAATATCAATGCAGTTTTTCTTCCTCTTTCAAAAATAAAAGTTAAATCTCAGGTTTCATCGGATTTCGGGATTTTGAAATCAGTTGGAAATAAAATTCTACGGATTACATATTTCTTGACAATAGTTCTTTTAAAGGTTTTTCTTCTAAATTCTGAAATCAGAATTAGCTTTGATATAAGATAAATATTTCTAATGTTTTACCAGCTTTATAAGTGCAACTTTTATGCAGAACAAATTCACTTAAATTCGGAATTTTAATATAAAATTTAGCTGCAGTCTGTTTGTCGCATCTAATTAAACCTTAAATTTTTAAATGTTTCGAGAAATAAAAGCCTTCTGTATTCTTTATAACCGAAACTGGCCTCTAAGGTAACGCAATCAGTTCTACTCTCCGTTACCATTGTTTCGGCAAATATACTATTCCCACGGCTATATATTTAAATTTCCCGCTGAAAAGTATAGCCGAAGCAAGAAAGCGAAATTTCCAAAAAGACATGGTACACTATGAGCGTTCAGCGGCACGTTTTCATCAGTTATAAAGAAATTCTCCAAAAACAATTTTAGGAATAAGAGTATCTCGACAATTAGAGGTACAGGCGTGAAATTGAAAGTTCCAGAATGGTTGGGCGTGCCCGAACTGGTAGCGGTAGACGGCCGTTCTGCTCCCTTTTCGAACTCTTCCAATCTTTCTGAAAATTTTCGTATTTCACGTTGATGTAGAATAAGGTAGTAAGGGCTAGAGTTATTTTTAGACTGGGTGGACCTGGACTGCGACGTTAGGTCGCATGTTCGTGACCTGAAGTCTCTGAAGAAATCTAGCTCTTACAGATTGACATGTGTTTTCTTCAAATTAGCTAAGAATTCTATAAATAACATATTTAAATTAATAACATTTTTAAAGGGCTGGAGTGGTCTAGAGTAAGGTCCTGGACTGTGACTTGTTCGCAAGTGCGTGCCCTGAAAAAGACCCTAGTGCTTTAAGTGTTCTTGTGCAACTTGAACGTTCATAGTGTTGTGCAACTTGAACGTTCATAGTGTTGTGCAACTTGAACGTTCATAGTGTTGTGCAACTTGAACGTTCATAGTGTTGTGCAACTTGAACGTTCATAGTGTTGTGCAACTTGAACGTTCATAGTGTTGTGCAACTTGAACGTTCATAGTGTTGTGCAACTTGAACGTTCATAGTGTTGTGCAACTTGAACGTTCATAGTGTTGTGCAACTTGAACGTTCATAGTGTTGTGCAACTTGAACGTTCATAGTGTTGTGCAACTTGAACGTTCATAGTGTTGTGCAACTTGAACGTTCATAGTGTTGTGCAACTTGAACGTTCATAGTGTTGTGCAACTTGAACGTTCATAGTGTTGTGCAACTTGAACGTTCATAGTGTTGTGCAACTTGAACGTTCATAGTGTTGTGCAACTTGAACGTTCATAGTGTTGTGCAACTTGAACGTTCATAGTGTTGTGCAACTTGAACGTTCATAGTGTTGTGCAACTTGAACGTTCATAGTGTTGTGCAACTTGAACGTTCATAGTGTTGTGCAACTTGAACGTTCATAGTGTTGTGCAACTTGAACGTTCATAGTGTTGTGCAACTTGAACGTTCATAGTGTTGTGCAACTTGAACGTTCATAGTGTTGTGCAACTTGAACGTTCATAGTGTTGTGCAACTTGAACGTTCATAGTGTTGTGCAACTTGAACGTTCATAGTGTTGTGCAACTTGAACGTTCATAGTGTTCAGAGCGTTACATTTAGATATCGACACTAATTTAAAGGCTATTAAATTTTAAATTACTGTAATTCGTTTAAAAAGAGTATCAAAGGTTTGTTTAATCGAAATTGAGGGCTTTTATTCAGTTTTAAATGTTCAAAATATTTATAGTTGAATAGTTTATTTGTATTCCACAAATTCGAATGAGAAAGTTTTAAAAATTATAAAGTATTCAAGATGAAAAGCTGTAGAAATATACATCAAAAGCAGAAATTTTAAATTTAAATTGCAAAAGTTTTATTTTAAGAAATAGTACTTTAACAGAGATAGTACTTTTCAGATACTATTAAGATTGTCTAGGATAATTTGTTCTTAACGGACATTCAGTTATACTGATTGAAGTTTATGAACCTATGTACTTCAATTTCAATAAAATTAAATTTTTACTGCAGGATAAACTTGTAATACTAATCAAATATGCGTTAATGTTGTAAATAAATGTTTCGGCTCTGTGTAAAACTAAATTCTAGTCAACTTTTAATTAGAAATTGGAATAACTAATGCGTATTGACTTCATCTTTTGTAACATAACACATTGAACATGCACATCTCGCAATCAAATGTAAACTGATTCGCCATTACAAAGCCAATGTGACTGATCCACTACACACGCGCACCATAGATTCATTTGATTAGCCACTAGAAAATAGACTAGGAGCCACGCAGTTGGCTGTAGGGTTATTGATATGGGTGAAAAAATATCTGTGGCCAACTAATCGATAGTAACTTTTTTGTCCCCAATACCGCTAGCCTTTCGTGTTCTGAAACCCTGATGGATGTTACAGTAGGATTAACAAACTAGATTAACCATTACAGCAATTTTGTCCAATAGCTCTTCAATATTGGCCCAAAATTAATCAATAAAATCAATTTCTTTAAACTTTTCCTAAAACTAGAAAGCCGCGGTCACCAGGGGCTGCAACCAGACGATAAGTTAAGGACTGAAATATTTTTAATGCAGTGACCACCTCCAAATCTCCAAGTAAGAGCTGAAAGAATTAACCAATGAGTGTTGGACCTTTCTATAGGGAGTGGGCCAGTTTTCTAAGTCTTCGTATTTCCCAGAGAAAAACGAAACTACGTCTCGTATTTTTTCCCGACCTCCCAGTTTCTTAACAATGCTCTTTTAAAAATTTTTTAAGTTTCTGTACTGGTTGGGGGACTTGAAAGACTGTGGAACTCTAGTTCTAATCTCAACAAAATCAGTGGCACCTTAATTTCATTTCCAGCACTAGCTCAAACGACTAATATCAAGCTTAATTACTTTCCTTCATTAAAAAGCTTAATCTAACTAATATCAAGCTTAATTACTTTCCTTCATTAATAAGTCACTTTAATGAGTTTACAACTTACCTTGATATAGTCTTAATTCAACATCTTTTAATTTAACTTTTATATTGTGTGTCTACTAATTCATTCCCTTTGAGCTAGTCTGGACAGTCTTCAGTGGGTCTGTAGGATTGGGCATTGGACGCACAGGGAATACCCTCTTCAGGTTGGTTCCCCTGCCTGGGATTGTTTGTTGCGTAGGATACATCAAAAAGCTGCTAAAGCCGTATTTATCAAAAACTTGCCGTGACCCGCTTAGAGGGTCGACTATTATGTTTTTACAATTAAATCCTTTGTGAAAAATTGCGACATATTAATACGCATATATGGCAGTACTTTTACTTTCGTTACTTGTACCGCCGGTACAAGTAAAAAGTACATACTTTTACTTGTACTTCGTTACTTTTTAAATTTGGTACTTTTACTTGTACTTTCGTTACTTTTTTAGGGAAAAAGTACAAGTATTTGTAAAGGAAATATTGAATGAAATCGTTACTTTTTTCTAAAACTCGGTAAGCTTTCTAAAAAAAAAAGAAATTAAATTTAAAAATAAATGCTTATGTTTTAATTTATAAAATTAATGTGCAATATATATGCATTCACAGCTAACTTTGTGTTTAAATACTTTCTGTTTCAACTTATACTGCACATTCAATTATTTTTAACTAGCTCAAAGATCACAAAGCTATCTGAAACCCCGTGTTTGCTTTGCTTATGTTTGTGCTTTTAAAACGTGTTTCTAAAGAGTAAAATAATTTTAAATCAATGGTAATTTAAATAAATAAGAATAATAAATTAAAATTAAAATCAATAGATGAAATTTCTTTTTCGTGCAAATCCATAAAAAGTTTGATACTAAAATTATATTTGTTTTTAAAATTATATTATACGATTATATTATAAAATTATATCATAATATTCTTTCGAATTTAAAAATAAATTCATGTCCATAACTTCCAAAATTAAAAATAATTAAATAAATAACAACAATTTCGCAAAAACATTAAAGAACATAAGAATATTATTCAATAAAATTTTAGGTTACTTTGAATTTTCGATTTCCTAGAAATGTACTTTTTAGTCGTTATTTTTTTGTTTAGTACTTGTACTTTTACTTGTACTTTTTACTCGTTACTTTTTTAAAAATACTTGTACTTTTACTCGTTACTTATTAAAAGTAACGTTGCCATATATGTTAATACGTAAACATTTAATTGCATATTTAGGTTTGAAACTTGTAACTAAATTTAATAATTTTATAACGCTTGAATAAAATTCATTGTAACGAAACGTATGGAACGTAGAATAATTATTGTAAAGGAACATAACTGTTCCAACTGAATGAAACTAAAATTACCAACATAAGCATTGCTGAAAGATATTAAATTCTTATTACCTCTTTTTACTATAAACTTTTCATTTTTTGTATTTGTGTCAAATCTTCAAGTGGGCATTGTAAACTTTAAATCAGAAATTGTTTTCCCTAGATACTATTGTTTGCACAAACAATATCGAAGATGCAACAAAGTGTTTAAAATTATCAATGTTTTCTTGCTAGTGTTGTAATGTAGAAGCTTTAAATTCTATTCAAAGTTCACGAAAATAATTGCAACCTTCTCTCAAACTGGTTCCTAAAACATTTCTTAAGACAAACTTTGAACATTCAAAATCTTTAAAATAGAAGAAATTATTACAGGAATGTCAATCACTCGCAGCAATTTTACATTACGCTGGCTTTTAGGACACTGAAATCTTACAAATCACAATTTTAATTCGGTTAAAGCACTGATATCTATAGTTCCATAACAGATGACGATGCAATTAAGTTTTTTATCTAATATGAATCGTCCTAATCTTTAATCTTAAATTTAAGATAGTCTTTAATTTGCATTTTTACTAAGTTTCTAAAATAGCTAGAGTACAGGAATTAACTACATCACATCTCGCTGGATGACAAAAGTTTCAAAAGAACTATAATCAAAATTGTCAGTGAATTATCGTCCATTTTTAGCTTTGACTACATTGCGAAGACCTATAGTGTTCAAATTTCAACTGGAGCTCTGTGTCTTAAAAAATCTGACCCCTCCTTAAATAAAAGCTTTCTAAGTGAGCATCTGGAAACTCGTACCTTAAATTTTCCTAAAAGTTAGTTCAGTTTAATAATCTCTTCGAATCTAAAACTAATGAAAATAATTTTGTTCATCTGCAATTAAAGTTCAGGGAGGCTCACCGGCGAACGCCAGATCTAGAATTCTGCTGTATTTAATTTTTATCATTTTTGCAGGATAATTTTGGGGTAAGCGCACTAAAATTAACTCTGCTTCATTTTTGACAATTTATAACCAGTGCCTTGGTGGCTTAGGGGATAGCACGGCCGCCTCCTAATGAGGTGACCCGGGTTCGATCCCAACAATAGCTGGCTGCTTCGAGATCCGCACCCAGTTTGCACCGACCCAGGACTGACGTAACATATCTTCAGGGATAGACGGATCATGGGTTAGTTCTCCTTCCGTAAGGCTAACCATGGAAGGATTTAGTGGTCTTCCTCTCAGTGTAACTCAAATGCTGGTTACTTCCATGAAAGTCCTGCAGGAAGGCAAATTTCTCCCAACACTTGATCAAGATGTTCCCTTGTCTTCCGGATTGGGTTTGAAGTGAAAAGTCAATGGAGCTGAATAATAGTAGCCGTAAATCCGAAAGTGGATCTGCCATTCAATGACTATATTATTTATACCCATTGAAATGAACAATCACTTGCCTCCTTCTATCAGTAATTTAATGAAATTAAATCAGTTAAATGTAAATGAATGTTTGAGCCTGCAAATTTTATTCCTTATTGGTTCCTTTCAGTAGCGCATGCATCTTTCTTTGTTCTCAGATACAGAAAGAAAATATACTGTGGTTTAGATTGAAAAGTTTTAATTGCCTAAAATCTTGGTTTAGAAGCTATTTAATGTCCCCTTTAAAAAATAAAAAAACTTAATGAGCTATTAATGAGCTTGATTGTATGGGCCGCTTTAACACCACTTTATATAACATCTGTATTTTTGCTACTGAAAACAAATTTTGGAATATTAAAAATATTTCCTGTCTATTATTTGCAATAGAGTATGATCTGTTTTTTTCTATGCTGCGAAACTTCTACGAAAACAAATTTATTTCTTTAAAAATGTAATTTTAGTTGCTTAATAGGTATAATATCAATTTTCAAACCAGTCAATTGTATATATTTGTATAATATCTGTTAGCTGCTATCCTGTTCAGTAAAATTCTAATTTTTTAATGTGTACTATTTTGTACACTTTATAAAACTTTTCATTTTAGGAATTGTGATTATGTATTCACAAATGTTTAAATTGTACAGTACAGTTAAGTTTATTGATTTTGTGTATCATAGCTATTATGAATCTCTGTTACTGAACTGACTAGCTGGTGTGATCTACTTTAGATCAAAAGCAGTGGTAAAGAAACGTTTTTAGTGTTTCACTGTAGCTTTTTGTAATACACTAAAAATATTTTAAAATGGTTAAAAATGTATGCCATGAGGTATTTCTCTCAATTTTCTTTGAGAAAACTATACATATGTCCAAGTGATGGAATAGCTAATCAAAGAATTTGATTACTTTAATTTCTTGGAATAGCAAAACTATTCAGATTAGCTCTTAGATCTCTCTCTCAGAGATTAGATTAGATCAAAGATCTGAAACAGTTTGCTTCAGATCTTTGAAGTATTAGTTAAGGGTTATGCCTTATAGGAATGTGAACATTTTTGTATTTCTGTGTTATTAACCTGTCAACACGTGTAACTAGTCATCTATGATGAAGTTATAAAATAATTTCAATATTCGTAAATTGTGAAATAGTTTTTTCTGTACTTGATTATAAAGTTGCAAAACAGTGGGGCGATTTTATAATTCGGTACTTGCACTTCGAAAAGATCAAACATTCCCACTCATGTGATGACAGCGCCATCATATCGTCAATAAATAAAATGGCGTTTCAAAGTTTAGCTAAATTTTCCACATAAGTAAAAATGTTAAGCAACGTCAGCTTAATTGAATACAGCGCTGTATCGCACATTGCACTTGATTGATAATACTTAGTTTTATCTTTTGTTTATGTATTTTATTGTAACAAGTGACAAATATTTGGAAATTTTATTCACCTGCATTCACATAAGGTTCAGAAACCTGGGCAATATTAAAATTGCTTGACAATATAATGGTTATTTTTTGGGGGATTGTTTTGATAATTCTAGGTGCAATCTATATTAATGGTACAAGGAAAAACATACAATGAGATGTACATGCTCTGTAGAACTATATTCTACTGCATAAAATTTTCTGGAGACAGTTACCGATTTGGCTAATAGTCCTTAGCATTCAAAATCTTGAAGCCGATTAGAACTGTAATAAGAAGCAGGCTTAAATCAAGAGGGGTACACTGGATTTCAAAGTGCTTATAAGAATCTTTTCCCCTGGCAAAAAAGTAGATTCTAAATGAAAAATTCTTAAATAAGTTTTCCACGAGGAGCTGTGGAGCAAAATTTTACTGACTATTCACGTGAAACTAAAGCTCTTAATTTTCGCTGAGAGGTTTAAGTATTTGTTTGAATGAAAAATTTTAGTTCGCTTCAAATCCCCATAAACTGCTCTTATTACTTTATCTGAGTCTTTAAAAGTCCCTTTTATTTGACCAAATTGTATGAAATTTTTGTTAGTTTATGACTAATTTATAAATTTTAATTTTTAATGTTAACCCATAACCATTAAACTTTAGTCGTCAAAATCGTTCAGTTCTGTGAGAAAAAGAAAGTAAGACACGCATCACCTAATTTTTATTTTAACATTAGTAAAGATCGAAAAATACTCTAGAAATACATTACTTATTTTAAAACATAACTTACATGTTTAATATGTTAAAAGCCATTTGCTTGTAGTGATATTAATCAAAGTGATACAAATTTTCTGGCTTTTAACTAAATGCACTTCCTAATAGTCTGTATCAGCTTTAATTTTGGTAGATTTTACTAAATTATTTCAGCACCTTTTTCAAAATGACCTTAAACAATTTGAATAATCAATTTTCATTAAATATCAATTTATTCTTTTTTTCCCATTCGTTTCACCCAGCAATGAAAGCTTAATTGAAAAGCTCTTCTGTATTTGACAAGCATTCAAATGTGAGTCACAATGCAGAAGTTTAAAATAAATTCCTGCATAGTTTTTTTCTCGCTTTATAATAAAATATGTGTTTTAATTATCTTGAATACTGTAAAAATCGAAAGCACCTGACTCTGGTATAAAATTCAAGCTTTTAACATCAATAAAATTTGAGAATAAAATATTTATCTCTACAGTTACTCATATGATTTCTTTAGTAAAGCTTTAAACTATTACGACTCGACGCTTTTGACTATACTTTAGAAGCTTTAAAGTCCAAAAAGATCTTTACACCAATATGTATGAATATTTTAAAAGCTTTTAATGTATGAACAGTAAAAAAAAAATGAACATTTGTAGCTGTACGAACTCTTATCTATAATGTGTAACTCTAAATTAATCTTGCAGTGAACTACTGGGGTATGAAAGTATAAACGTATTACAGCAACTAAACTCTTACTCTTCTAACTATACTCTTCCTTTTGTTCAGGAACAATATTTAAAATAATATTGGTTTCTTAATACTACTTGTTTATTGAATTGTTTAATTTATCCTTTTTGTTTTGTGCCTAGGTACTGTTTTTGTCTTTTGTATTTTTCAGGATTGTCTATATTCTTGATTTGCGGCCGATGTGCAAGTTTTGAGGTGCCATGGCTACAACATAGGATGAAAAGTTTCAAGGAAGAATCAATTTTATGGGGAAACGACTGAATAGACGAAAAATGCTTCCAGCTCTAGGAACTTGCCAATTGTTTTGCTAGCTTTGTAGGTGAGCACATTGAACTTTAATTACAATACTCAGATTTATTATTTGTTTATGTATTTTATTGTAGCAAGTGATCTATTTTTCACATACCTTTAAATATTGATGCATAATATGTTATACATGGCTTCGTGCCTGTCTTTGTGTTAAGTAAGAAATATAGGGGTGAAAGAACTGAAATAAGTTTGAAAGAATTTTTGTGAAGTATTATAGAATGTATCAGTTAAGAGAATTGATACTTGTCATGCTTGGCTTACTCAAAATAGAATGGAAAGATCTGTTACTAACGTAAACAAAGCAACGTTTTTACAACCAATCAAACTAGAGATACCCACATTGCATCACTTGCAGATATCCTGTTCTGAACTCATCAGTTTTTGATACGTTACGATAAAACTAAAAAACTTGAAAAAGTAAATCCATAACTTTTTCTTGGAATTTTTTGTTAACTTGGTTAACTGTACCACTTGGCAGGCAAATATTAACATATTCATTATTTTTCTAATAAGTAAGAAAGTGTCAAAAGAAACTATTACCCATTTCTAACTTCATTTTTAAATGTAATTTAGCATTCTCCTTCCTGAAGCTACTAGTAACGATAAACTTGCCTATTTTACTATCTTTCAAAATTCATACGAATATAACTATTTGATTCGTCGATTAAAATAAGTCTAGAATGCTTTTATTTGTTATGTATGAAAACTATAATCGGATAGTCTAGATCTAAAGGTTATTTCTATTCTCCATGAACTGAGCGATTTAATTAACATTGTTTTATTGCAAAGTTATGTTATTTTACTTCTGAAGTTTTGAGCTACGTATAGTATAATTGTTCTTAAAATACGATTAAGCTCACTTTACTGACTGATTTCTGAATAACCACTAATATACACTTAGAAGTTTCATTTTTTCAATTCTATAGTTTGGAATTAAGTCTTCTCTTCGAAAGAGGACATAAGTGAAATTCGGCAACATTCATTATTTCATGACTCAGCAGTCCTTTCAGAGTGTGGACATTTAGAATCTTTCATTTTATACTACCCTCTTCCTAGCCACGATGTCCCATATGTTAATTTTTACTTTTTCAGAACCTCCATTAATACAGTCAATCTGGATCTGCCTCAGGTTCTAGTTTGTTTAAAATGCGAGTCTGGATAGTAGGAAGGATGGGTCAGCAGATATGTTCAGCAAATTTGCTGACGTTTACTTTAATGCGGCTCTTCCTCCAATTTTTGCTTCCCTGTACAACTCATAGTTTCCCAGTTACCGTTTATTCACAGAGCTCACAAAATCCTTCTCAAAACTTTTCTCTCTAAGGCGGCTATTCTTTTTTCATGGGATCATGACAAAGCTCAGGTTTCTGAGCCGCGTGTAAGCGCAGGTCTTTTTTATATTTAAATTTGCTTCTTTTTACTCACATAGAACTTCTAAATTCATTAAGACAACTATTCGAAACAACGCCTCGTTTTATCGCTATTTTTTTCACTGAAAAAAATCTTATTAATCACATTGGCAGTAAGTAGATTAAGATTCTGCCTAGATCTGTTTATTAAATAACTGAAAGGATCATTAATAACGACGTGAAAAGGACAAAATTTATCTTTTAATCATTGAGGATGTTTAGCATTATGAACGTCTGCAAGGAAATTTCACTCATACGCTTTCGTTGGATATTTACGAAAAGAAATCCTGAATTGTGGCAAATATGTTGCTATTGTAATAGAGAAACGTATTCTGAAACGAAAAACTTCAATGAACTGGTCTGAACAAGTGTGAAATCCGAATTGGAGCAGAACGGCCGTCTAGCACTCTCCTCTTCGAGCTTCACACTTGTTAGCCGTTTGGGAACTTTTCCGTTTTTCAGACTACGGTGCCGTAAGGGCCGGGGTTCCATAAGAACTGGGGGGTCCTGGATTGTGATGATAGCTCACATATCCGTGACCTGAACTCTCTGAAGTACCCTTGCTCTTACAGCGAAATTTAGTGGTTAAATTAGCTACATTTTTCTCGCTCTAGTTAAATTAACATTTAAAGGCTGAGGTGGTCTAGAGTAAGGGCCTGGACTGTAACTAAAGGTTGCAGGTCCGTGCCCTGAAAAGCTCCCAGCACTTTACTAGCATTGTAACTTAGTACAGACGTTCATATTGAATTCACAAATTTCAACTTTTACGGTATTTTCCAGGTAGATAAATTCGAAGTAAAATTTGTTAGGGAATAAAATGGGAAATTTATGAAAATGTTAGCTGGTGTCGTTCAAAGTTAAACTTTAAAAGCAAATAACAATTGACAATTTTTGATACCAAAATTTAATTTGAAAATCTAGCTTAATATTAGAATGAAATGCCTGAGACAAATATTGGGAAATTTTATTCACCTTTATTCATTCTGCATTCACATAAGGTTCAGAAACCTGGGCAGTGTTAAAATTGCTTGACAATATTATAGCTATTTTTGGGAATTGTTTTGATAATTCTAGGTGCAATCTATATAAATGGTACAATGAAAAACATACAATGAGCTGTACATGCTATATGGAACTATATTCTACTGCATAAAATTTTCTGGAGACAGTTGCCGATTTGGCCAATAGTCCTTAGCATTCAAAATCTTGAAGCAGATTAGAACTGTAAAAAGGAGTAGGCTTAAATTAAGATGTGTACATTGTACTGAGGTTTGTAGTACTGAACAAACTTTTACTAACTATTCACGTTAAACTAAAGCTCTTAATTTTCGCTGAGAAGTTCAATTATTTGTTTGAATGAAAAATTTTATTTTGCTTCAAATTCCCATAAATTGCTCTTATTACTTTATCTGAGCCTTTAAAAGTCCCTTTTATTTAACCAAAATGTGTGAAATTTTTGTTAGCATATGACTAATTTGTAAAATTTAATTTTTAATGTTAAACCATAACCATTAACCTAGAGTCCTTCAGTCATAAAAATCGTTCAGTTCTGTGAGAAAAAGAAATTAAGTAAGACACGCATAACCTAATCTTCATTTTAACATTAGTAAAGGTAGGAAAACACTGTAGAAATATATTACTAATTTTGAAATTACTTACATGTTTAATATTCTAGAAGCAATTTGCTTGTCATGATATTAATCAAAGTGTTACAAATTTTCTAGCTTTTAACTAAATGCACTTCCTAATACTCTGTATCAGCTTTAATTTAAGTAGATTTTACGAATTTATTTCAGCACCTTTTTTTAAAATGATCTAAACAATTTGAATCAGTTATCAGTTTTTCTCGCTTTACAATAAAATGTGTTTTATCTATCTTGAATAGTGTTAACATCGAAAGCATCTGAATATGGTATAAAATTCAAACTTTCATTATTCAATAAATTTTAAAAATAAAATATTTATTTTTACAGTTGCAGTATATTTGGCAGCTTTTAATATATGAAATGTAAAAAAAAAAATGTTTGAACATTTGTAACTGTACGAACTCTAATCTTTAATGTGTAACATTGAATTGGTATTGATATACTGTGGTATGAAAGTATTACAGCAAGCATACTCTTTATTGTTCAAGAACATACTGTTGTTGTTGTTGACGTATGCCATTAAGGCATGTGATTGTTCTTGTTTTCCAGTACTGTATTTCAAATAATTGTTTTCAAATACTTGTTTTTTTTCGAATTTACTGGATTGTTTAATTTATCCCTTGTTTTGTGCCTAGGTACTGTTTTTGTCTTTTGTATTTTTCAGGATTGTCTGTATTCTTGATTTGCGGCAGATGTGCAAGTTTTGAGGTGCCATGGCTACAACATAGGATGAAAAGTTTTGAGGAAGAATCAAATGATTTGATGAACCAACTACTGAATGGATGGAAAAACGTTTCCAGCGCAAAGAAATTGTCAATTGTTTTGCTAGCCTAGTTGGTGAGACGATGAACTTTGATTTTTCTCTTTGTTCCTCGACGCTCTTTTTTAATGAGCAATTGAAAGTCCAACAGTCACTGAATGCTCTCTAGATTATATGCTGTCTACGTCCAAATAAAACCCGCTGTGAATAAGACTAAGGAATAAGACAATTACCTCCCAATGAGTCGGCTCAATTTCTCAGTGATAAACGGAGTGTGAGCATACCGTCGAGCTAACCGTGGGAGGTTTTCCTGGTTTTCCTCTCCATGTAACGCAAATGCGGGTTAGTTTAATATAAGTCCTCCAGGAAGGCAAGAAATATGAAAGCTTTAAGATCACGTCAATTCTAATATGTAACGATAAAGTTATATGTAATTATCTGAGAACTTTCGAAATTTAGAGACTAGTAATAAACCCAGAAATGGCTTTTGTTTAACTCTGGCTCAACCTTTTTACGATGTAATCTATTTTGTATATTGTTGTCATACTGACTATAGCTAATTCTTGTTAGAGGAACATAATTCAATGGAGAATTAAAAAGAGTCACTCTATTAAATACAATCTGAAATATTTCAAATTTTTGCACAGACAGGGCCAAGTTAATTTTTAAAGAGCAATATATTTAAATTAAGGAATAGCAATTTTTAATGCTGTAAGAATTGAAGACTGGAACAGTAAAAGGCTACGGCGGCAGACAGACTAGTGGTCGAAGTTTAAAAAAGTGGTGTTTGCTTAGTAAGAAATTGCAGAATTAGGAAGAAAAAAAACCGCGTGAATTTTTTACTAGAAAACTAGCTAACCCACATTGTAAGAAATGTTTGCGTTCTTATATTTACAAGGAACTTTGAAAAATATTTATATAGGGCTATTTCAGAATTTAATTATTTTGAAAAGGGGTCAACTTCACTTTGGATCCATTGGAGAAAACCTCTTTTCAAAATAATTTAATTTTTGAAATTGTATATTAAATGCGTCATGTAATATTAAAATAAACTTTATTCAAAACTTTTTAAATGAAAAATTTAAATTTTCACTGAATTTCAAGTAATTAATAAATATGTTGGTTTTTCATATCTAGGCTTAATTTTCTTATGATGAAAATTCTATTTCCAAAAGCTTTTGCGTTGCGTTAGTTTTATTTAATTTTCTTGTATTAAATTTATTTGGGTAAGAACTGCTTATAGGGGATAAAATTTTAAACATCTATTCGGAATGATAGACATCTAATTTCATCAAGGTTTTTACTTCAATATGTTTTTTTAAATATATTTAACTATTTCATGGAAATCCTAACTTGTGAGAAAATAGGAAATTCTAAGTTAAATTATACTCTTCGATTAGTTCGTACAAACTGTAGGACATAAAATTTCTATTCTGCAACAGAACTTCAAATCATAAATATTAGTTTTATTAATAGTACACATATCTGAGAGCTAAAATTTTTTACATCGCCTTCGTTTAAATTTCATTATAGATATACCAGCTAATCTAATTGTTTTCTCGCTGAATTTGTTTTAAATGACATATTTATATAATTGTTCATCTGCAATTTCCTTAGGAAAATATTTTGTGCCCCTCTTAAGTTTGAGTAAATTCTAAAATGTTATATTATTCCCACACTTAGAATTGTAAGGACATGCCGAAGTCAAATCGGGTATTATATTAAACTAGTAAACAAAATAGAACTGATAGTAAACAAAATTGAACTATTAGCGTCACCAAAGCTTTTAACTGCTCCAGTCTTTTGTTTTATGTAAAGAATTTTTTCAAGTTTGAATTTTATTTACTGTAACATATTGGTCAATTTTCTTCAAATTTTAATATTAACTACCTTTAAATTTTACACTTGTATAAAACTAGAACTAATGTGACTCTTATTTTGATCCTAATTATGTTGAAAAGTGGAAAAGTTGTAGTAATAAAAATGTGTTTCTTTTTATAGTTTATTTCAAGTTTTTCCATTCAGTTTAAAGCTAATTGAGACTGCATTTAGATACATATGATTGTATTAAATTTTCGATAGATTGTTTGTATATGTTGTACGAGATGTTTTATAAAATACATGAAATTTAAATTTTATTTGTTTTTGTAATATATTAGATCTAAATAAATGTGTTGTAATTTTAATTTTTGGTCTTTTTTTGCGTTTTTCTCTCTTAGATTACGTTGGAAAATTTTAATACCCTTAATTAAACTTCGGCAATTTTAGTTTTTAAGATTAAAATGGTTTTCATGTTGACAAGACTTCAAAACTAGCTTTCGTATCTAAAATCTTTCTGCAATATCGAAGCAGTACTGTTGTACGATATCAACCTTTTTAAGTAACTCTTGTTTCAATAATCAGAATTTTAATTTTTCAAAAGAGTGACCTCAACTATTGTTAGCTTTTTGTCATAATTGATTTAAATGATCGGCACCTAGTTAGTGAAACTCTGATCATTAGAACAACTTATTCAGGGCTACATCTTTATTTTGCTCTCTGCTTACACCTTTCTTTTCTTCCTTGTGGAGAAATTGACCAATTGATAGCTTTCATCAACTACCTTTTTAATTAGAGATGAGCAACAACGCAATTAAGCCCAATTTAAATTTCCAAAAGTATTTATTCCAATGTTATCTCTTGTGGATTAAAAACTGATTAGTGAGGTATTTGTTGTTGTTTCTTGTCCTCTAATTGTCTGACGAAGTCAGACAAGATCCAGTAGGTTGTTGACCCTCAAAGTCAATTACAAGAAGTGGAGAAGCATATAAGTCCTCCTTGGAAAGGTTCAAGCAGTCGAGGCTGAGGCATTTGGAGCAGACTGCATAAGTCTTTCTTCCTTTAAAGTACGAGAGACTATTCGTGTGTCCACTTGCCAACCTGGAAATAGCTGTTTGAGATGCTCTATATGAACAAGTGAAGAGCCCGGTTTCTTGGCCGCATACCAATGATGAGAGGGGGATCCTCCACTTTTTTGATAGATGGCTTTTGATTTTGGACTGATACTCTGAAAAGGTAAGGGCTGACGACGAAGATGTTAAATGATTACAGCCTTCCTTGGCCAATCGATCCGTTTGCTCATTTCCAAAGACCCAGTGAGGTATGTATATTCTCTAAGTTTGGTTTTGATAATCTTTCATTAAGAATGTAGTTTAATTTTTCCTCGTTATTCGAAAAATTTTATAATTGGAAATTCTTAAAGCAAAGGTTTTGACAAAAACATCTTGCGTGAAGGTGCCCAGCAGGTAGTTTATATCCATAATTTGTTCTCCAAAGTCTTATTTTAAGCAAATTTCAGATTTCAATTTATTACCAAATGATAGGTGAATTATATTCATCACGCGCCGTTGTTTATGCCTTAAGATTCTTCTTACTCTAAATTTCAGGTTAAAATGTTTTATTTTTTGAACTATCAATGTTCTTAAAGTGCCCACGTTTCGATTTCATTCAGAAAGCATAAGGGTATATTTTTAGTATATCAGCATGAGGGCCTGGTTTAGTAATAATTAGAGTTTTTCGATTAAGTTCTTTGGAGCTGTAACGAGAACTTCGCAACAATAGGTGATAACAGTCAAATATGAATGATTTGTAGGGTATTTACCAGTGTGATACGGGCACATCCCCAAAGACAAGCCTTTGAGAATGTGCAGACGTGTTTTAATCACACTTTCAATATGCAAGTTTCCAGCTTAACTTATTGTTGAAGACCACTCCTAAATAAGTAAATTCATCCGTGTGTAACAATTCTTGTAAATCAGCTTTGGTCGCATATTCTGGTGCATCAATGAAAAATCTTGCACAGCAGACTTACTTAGGTTCACCGTCATGTTGTGGGGGCGGAGTTAATCGACCATACCAACCGTCATCTATCAAAAGGTACTTTGTAATAGAATCAAGTTAGCATGCTTTATATACTAGTGAATGATGTTAAACTTTTGTAGTGGTAGTTACGCCACAATGTTATTCTCTTTAAATAGGGGCTCAGTTTAAAAGTTTTTCCGTATCTTGTTTAGCATTTTGTTTTAAAAGTTGGATACCAGGTTATCCGCAAACAAGACATTCCATTCAGATTGCCAGCAAGGCCAGAATCGGATCGTTTATATAAACATTAAAAAGGGAACAGCTGCTCACTGCTCCTTGGGGCAATCCATTCTGAAGGGTATATAGCTCTTGGAGATTGATCGCCCGTAGCGGACTTTGCAGCTTCTTTGGCTTGAGAATGAAGAAAACCAGTTCATCATCTTGCCCTGCACTCCAGTTTCCTGAAGTTTTTCGTTCATTTTTTCTCGCCACACGGAGTCGTATGCTGATTTAAAATCAATGCAGATTGCTTTCATTACCTTTCTTCTATCAAAGAAATCTTTAACATTTGACTCAGATGAGCCACCTGATCGGCAGTGTTCTTATGGAAGCCAGCTGATTCATATCTAAGCAGGTCATTGGTTTCAAGAAACCAATTCAATCTGCTGTCAGCCATTAATTTGGCTGGTTAGGGAAATCGGCGCGTAACTTTCGGTACTCGAGGCATCTTTTTTTTCAGGATAAAAGCAATTGTAGTTCCTTTCCAAATATCAGGTACCATTCCCGAGATGCAGTTAAAAAACCTCAAGAAGAGCAGACTTTGCGTTTGGACCAATATGTTTGAGAAATTCGGCATGAATTTTGGTCCTGTTCTGGAGATTTTTTGATTTTTAAAATATTCAGGCAAACAGGTGAGTTCTTCTTCAGAGAAGGGCAAATCAAAGATGTTCTCTGCATCTGTCAGATCATTGGTCTGAAGTACAGGAGGTTTGCAGATGTTTCGTTTGGGAACTCTTGATGTTTTTCTAGCGTAGTCTCCTTTTTTACTGTGATTGGCAGTACAAATTTGCAAAAGACGTTTAGCAATATCGAGGTCGGAGAAGAATCTTCTATTTTGGTATTGTGTAGGAACCCTCTTAAGAGTTGCATTCTTGTTTGTTAAATTTGAAATGAATCTATACGTGTAAGTTGTCTTTTTTTTATAGTTTATATTTTCGATGAAGTTGTTAAAAGTCTTTCGCTTGGCCTGCGAGAAGATTCCTCTTGAAGGATTCCAGCCTGTTTCCTCCACATTTGTACGGCGATCGGTCTTTTCGTAAGCTCTGCTTTTTTTCCTCAGCCTGTCTCTCTTCATTTTTATGACCTTTTATAGTTCCTCTGACCGAAAGCACCTATAATTTTTAACTTTTCCTCTGGGTATGCAATTGAGAATTAAACTCATTAAATCTGTTTATCAGGTGACATGTGAAAATCCTGAATTTCACCTCTCACTGATTGGACGAGAGTTCCCTCCTTTCTTGAAATTCCAGGAAGTCCTTGGCGATTCTTGAGCTGCTTGGTTGGGTCATCTCAAGGACTTGTCCCGAACCTGGATCCCCAATAACGTTTCTTTGCGTGAATGGAAAAAGTCCAATTGATACAGAGTAAATCAGGATTTTTCTTTAAATTAGGGCTTTTTTTTTGACAAAATTAAGTAAACAATTTTAAAAAGGTTGCCATGGGTGATAAATTTATAGCAGTATATATTCATAATAGTTTAGTATTGTATATTTAGTCACTTTATCTTTTAGAATTCCGAATGACATCACTAGGGAAGTTACATCTTCTAATTACCTAACCATCCCAAAGAACTTTACCCCCGTGATTACGCTTAGTGTTTAAAAAAGTGAGTATGTATTTCTCGTTTAACACTAAACATACCAATACTTAATGCATTCCTATTTCTACCATAGACGGGAAAATGACCAGACTTTGTTTCCTGATTGAATGTACGATATATGGATATTAGGAAGGATATAAACTGAAAAAAAAACTTTATAATAATTGAACGAAATTGCATATTGCCAATTATTATGTATTATAAAACACAAAGAATAAGAAATCATTGCTCAACGAATTTTTTAGATTAAAAGGGTGTTTAAATTGTGCATTTTCCGCAAACATATTTCTTATTATTATTTCTACAATTCTTATTATAATTAGAAATATAATTCGTATAATTATTCTTATAATTAATATTTCTTCTTAGAACTTGTACTGGTCACGCAGTGGACTGATCGTTAAGACACGGTTCCCAGCAGATCACCGAAATCAAGCATCACTGGCTGCGGTCAGTGTGCGGGTGGGTGACCACTTGGATCAGTCTGCGTAGGGACCGATTGTGTGCGGTATGGGTCCTCGTTAAACTGTTCTACTGTAAAGTGCTCGACTTCGCGTGCAGGTCGTAGGGCTACCGAAGCGGGGGTGCCATCCCCTCCGCATAGGATCAAAATTGTGATGGCATGTCTTCGGATCATCCGTCGCCAATAGCCCATTGTGCAGCTTTAGTGCGACGTAAATGAACAACAACAAATAGAACTTGTGCTGTCTTGTTTCGACATTTTTCTGGGTCAAAACTAACAGTTAGTTAAAAAAAGAAATGAAGCTATCAAAATAAAACTTAAGCTACTTACCAAAACATTTAGTTTTTTTCCCCTCACAAAAATTTTAGGTACTTTCTTAAAATTTGAATTGAGTTATTCTGATTGAATTAACTACTGAAAGTCTTTGCAGAAATGTGCAACTAATGTAATGCAATGAGCTGAACATGCATTACGTCGTCATTATTTGATCCGATCACCTTATGAAGCAATAAATTGTTCTCCGGTTGTGGTAGAAATAGTTATACGACTAGTATTGTTCGAAACAAAATATTTATAAAAGATTATTAACTGGATACAACAGTTAGAAAATGTGCGAAAACGATAAGATGTTAAGCGCATTTTCGATGACAAAGTTCTTAAACTGTCTTCTGACCGGTTAGGGCTGCAGGTCTGTCGCGGCGCGAATTTCCGCGAAATTGTCATCTTTTTTCCTAAAATCAGCGAATTTCTCAATATGTCTTGACTGGCGCGAAAATTGCTTAAAATGTGATTTTTTTTTTCATTTTTTATTTATTTTTATTAAACAGAATTTTTTATTTTCCTGAACCTTAAATTGAACATGTAAAATTGATTAGAAATTTAGGGGAGTGAATTAATAGCAAAATGATATGAAATTAGTTCAGAGATAATCAATATCTTGTCAAGGAAGGTGGTCTTTCTACACTTAGGGAGGGTAATTACCTTCCTGAAGTCAGTAACAGTACAAAAGAAATTGGAATCACAAAAGGAGGAAAATATTATGAATCAAATCTTAGACAGAAAAATTGTTATGCATGCTATTGCAAGGGGCAATGAAATTTCTATTGCCTTACTACATATCAAGTTAATTTTTCCTAGGCGGCTTCTTGTGATTTCTTAAATATTGATCAGTTTCTTAGATGAAGGGGGGGACCAGTAGTTAGTAGGGACTTGTAACTAGTAGTTTGAATGTAGAATGTTTGAGTTTTCACAGCAATTACTTCTTACAAAGCAACGGTCAAGGAATTGCGCGTTGATGAAGGAAAATTGATCGAGTTTTGGAAACCAAAGACCGAACGCTCCAAAATTGGCAAAAGTGGCAATTCGAAGTTTGTCGGTGCCTAAAAACAGCGTTGACGCAGAAAAATCGTTTTCTAAGTTTAAAAATGTATTAAGTGATGAAAGACGAAGCATAAATGAGAGTAATCTGACAATGTACAATACTTTTGTATCAAAATTCTGTTCATTTAAATAAAAATATTAATATTGCTTGAAATTCAAAGAAATACTTTTGTTGTGTATTTTTACGCTTTTTTTTATTATTTGCGCAATTTCTGTCTTTTGCATCATTTATATAATAAATTTCTTTGTTTAGAATTTGCTTAATTTTCAAACTTTCCCGCGATTTTTTCCTCGAATTTGGGGTCTTTTTTCCCTCGACACATTTGCAGCCCTAATTATGGTACGTTTTGTGTTAATTGTTAAATTTCAACTCTGAAAAATAAACTTGAGCTGCTCTCATTTTTCTTACATTTGAGCTGTCCATCATAAAAGCTAGACATTTGAAATTCTGTGCACGGCGCCGTCTCTGCTGATCTTTGTGGAAAACTGCCTGAATGTGAATAACCCCCGTTTGACTATGTTTTAGTTTCACAGCCACTCATTTGTTTTAAGGTGACAAGGGACTTTCAAAGAAGCAAAAATTTGTCAAAAAATCGATATTTTATATTTTTGAAATCTAGGCATTTAACTGAAAATTAAAAAAAAGAAAATTCTGGAATAAGAGCAAAATTGAAGAAGTTATGGCCATTTCAGTTTTGACCACACCCCTTTGTTTACCTTTTTTTGTCTGCAGATAACTGTTAAAATTAGTTTCGTTTAAAATTAGTTGATTATTTTGTTATTATTTTTAATAAAAATTAAAGTATATAATTATTAACCTAGTTCATTAGAAAATATTTATAGGTATTTATATTAAAAACAAGAAATATTTGTTCAGAAGTAAAATTTGCAATGAAAAAGTAGTAAAAGTCATTTTTCTCAAAATGTCGTTTTTGACAAATTTACAATTTTCAAACTGTTCCAGCGTAATGAATTTTCATTCTATTGACCTGAGAATTTAATGCTATATATTTATGAATATCATTAACATTTTGTTGGAAAAGTTTTTTGAATTAAGTGAATAGTATTTTTTTTATACATGATATTTTATAGTTGTATGACGATTTTTTCCTAAAAATGTAGGTTTTTAAATGTTATTTGTTTCCATAATAAAAAAAGTACTCCTACAATTTTTTCAATATTACCTAATATGCAATATTTTAAAAGAATTTTGTCATTTTGACAAAATTTCAGACGCCAGGAGTAATATTAAAAAAAAACATAAAAAATTCAAAAATGTAAATTTTTAATTTCTTAAATTTTGAAATATTTTTTTGAAATTTTGAATAAAAATTGTTTTTAACAATATTAATATTCTGAAAATTATAGTATTCTGAAAATTTCAAGCAAATCCCTTGATAATTTCAAAAAAAAATTTGAAAGTCCCTTGTCGCCTTAAAACTAGGGGAAAAGCATTATTTTCAGACCAAAATATTTCTTAAACAAGAACAGCTGTAACGAGAAGAGATTTGAACAGTCCTACACAAGATCTCCAGTCCTTACAGGATTTTTTTGGGAAATTTCCTTCCTCCAGGTTAATTTATTAAATTGTGGCTCGCGACCCCAATGGAGGGTGCCAAACATTTTAGAAAATTTTTATGCTTTATCAAATACTTTTACAAAATATATTTGATTTGAAGCTAACTAGTTTTAATTGTGTAATGTTAAGTTTGTTACTCATATTAAAATTTTCGCATTAGTTTAGGTCTTAAGGGTAAAAATCCTAAAACTGTAGTATGCTACTGTAAAAGTGAAACATTTTCACTTATACGTGATTTGCGCAATGTTTAAGGGGGAGGGTCTAAATTTTGTTGCCCCCACACCACAAATTTAAGATACCCTGCTCTAAATAAAACTCATGGTCATAAGATTATCAAAGTGCTAAACATTAACCCTTTGTATCACCGCGTCACATATCTGCAACATACATGAAAATTCAATCCTATAATGAGGTGGATTTACCTATAAAATCGAACTAAATTTAGGTAAAGAAAATATTGCAAACTCGGGGGAACCAAATCTTGGTGCAGCTGCCAATATTATAATGCGTTTAGCAAGAATTGTTCCACGACATAATTGCAGGATGTACAATTTTTTTACAACAATCCCCTTGATTGTATATTTGGCTAAGGAGGGATTGAAAAATGTGGTGTGAGACCTTGTTACCATGAAAACAATAATTTCAAAATTTTTCACGTGAAGTTTTAAATATATTGGAATTTTTGTGCTATTTTTCACGATATTGGAGATGTTCAACAAATGCTTTTTATCAATAAATTTTTAATTTCAAGGTCTTAATTTCTTCATTATTTTTTACACGCTTAATATGATGTATTCTAACATCCACGTAAATATTTCTTAAATCAGAGTTGTTGAATTACAAAGGGTTAAGGCAGAGGTCGCCAAAGTGGTCTATATAGACCCCAGGGGTCTATTTAACCAAAGCGGGGGTCGATCTGAGACAGGGGGGCGAATGGGGGTCGATCCGAATCGGAAGGGTCAATTGTGGATCGAAAAAAAAAACAGTTCTCAATACGCAAATCACACATACCTAATTAAGTATGTGAAATTTGTGATTTTTTTTTATAATTGACTCAATATCAGTTTCTTTATAAAGCATAAATTAATAAACGTATATTTATTGGGGTGAAACAAGTATTTACGTACCACCGCTCAGTGGCACGAACTCAGCGCAGTTTATAAGTCATATGCATATGTGCGCTTGTCCAAATGTCACGTGTGACGAGCATTGACGTTACAAATGCAGATATCATACGCAGTTTCAGCTATCTTTGCAAACTGTGTTGAATATTTGCAGTGTCATTATTAAAACTTTTACAGTTTTGGATAATTAGTTATTGTTTCGATAAAACCATTCGTTTGGTTTAGATATCAATTTTAATTATCAATGCACAAAAAAAGGTAAGCATTAATAATATGGATTAGTACAGCCCGCGACAAAACTATAGCACACTTTGTACTTTTTTACAAAATTCACAAAATTGACCAATTTTGACGAAAATTAAAATTGACCAATTTTGAACCCAATATAGCGAACCTTGCAAAAAAACAACAGGCACACCCATCTCATTGATGAAGAAGCAGTAAATCTTTTATATTTTTACTTTACTTTTTTATTTATACTTTACTTTTTTATTTATACTTTACTTATTATATCTACGTATGCATAACTACTTATTATTTAATAATAAGGTATTTAAATTTCAATATTAATATATTTTTCATGAAACTATTGTTACACAATGTACTGTTAATTTAATAAATGTTTAAAATCATAAAGTAAATGTACAAACACAGTATCTAATATTGTTTTATTTTAATTAACAGAAAATTACTTTTGCGGGGGTCGATGGAGATTTCGAAGAATTATATGGGGGTCGATGATCAAAAAAGTTTGGCGACCCCTGGGTTAAGGTGATGTTCATAAAAGGTGTTAATTCTACTTAGAAAACTGAAATTTATTTCATTTAGCAATATATTTGTTCCTAATACTTTTTTATTTTATTTCAGGTATTAAAAAGTATCAACGTTGTCCGAGTAGAACGGTCAGTCTCAAGATGACCCTAGTGACGTCGCCATCCTCTCCCGATTGGGTGGGTAATCATACTTAAAGGAACATTTCTTAGATTCGTTAAAGTTCAGTTTTTGTAAGATTTCCTCTCATTTTTTAAATTTAATCTTGGCTCTGTGTAAGTTTTATTTAATAACCGACAAACAGCCAACCTAATTCTGGGTTTCCATGTTAAACTCCGTAGTCTTGCAATTTTTAACCCAACCCAGAAGACGAGGGAGCTCCAGGATTAAGCATTAGGACGAACTAGCCTTTGTGAAAGGAATTTTTGATGGAACTAATCCACATTTGCGTCACAAGGAGAGGAAAAGCCTTCTACGGTTAGCCCGACGGTAAAGGAATTCTAACCAATGATCAGTCAGTCTGCAATTGAAGATATTTGCACTGTGGTTGGTGATGCTAATAATAATCTGCTTTTAGACTAAAATATTCAGTTATGAGTAGAGCCCGGATTTTGATGCCCCTAAAAAGTGCAAAAAATTCCCCTTAAAAAGTGCAAAAAATGCCCTTAAAAGGGGCAAAAAATGCCCTTAAAAATGCAAAAATTGCGCAAAAAATGCCTTAAATAAAGTAAAAATATCGAATTAAAAAAATGTTTTGCTCTTTAAAATTATTATGAGTCATTTAAAAATTATAAAACAATGCAATACTTGTTCTACGCTGATTAAAGTTTGAAAAATATGTTTTATATCCTAAAATAACAAAAAAAGGAAAATATATTGACACCAAAATATTTTTATTTTGTATAGAAACTTTAATGGATATAACAACTTCCATCTCATAATATTACTAAATATCAAAATTACATTGGATTATTAAATGTTTTTCGATAATTTGAAATGTAAACGAGCGTCTCTTGTCGGAAAGTAAATTTTCATTCCTGCAGAAGCTTCTTTCAACGTCTACTGATGTTATAGGTGTGTACTTGAAAAAGACGGTCTCACTTACTGACGTTTCTTCAATTTGAAAAGATTTTGCTTCACCTGTTAATATCCTATAGATTTTCTTCATTGTTTGGAAGCCAGTGTAATAATGAAAATTGATAAAAAATAATAAAGATTGGAAAAATTGACGAAAAACTTTAAAAAAATGCATTAAAATGCAAAATACGCCCCAAAATTTAAAGAAAAATGCCCTATAAATCTAACAAAATGCTCTAAAAGACAAAAAATGTCCAAAAATGCAAAAAATGCAAGAAAATGCAAATGTCATCAAAATCCGGGCCTTAGTTATGAGCTTAAAACATCGAAAATTCTAAAGACCTGGTTCTAACGATTCCTGATAACAGCCAGATTTCTTTAAAATAAGTATTAAAATACTGAAATTTCTAGAATGTGCGTTACTAGAACAATGAAATCCTTTAAAACCTGTGTCATCACAATTTAGCGTTTAGGCTCTTGGCACTCTTTCATGCCGGTAACATAGTTTTTTAAGCCGCTTACACGTTCGAATCATGTTGCGAGAAGAGATTCACCGGAAGCTGCTTGCGAAGTATGGGGAGGGTTGCTCAAACAGCAGAAAAAAGCGTGCACACCTGAAACTCCTGGGGGAATGTGGGACACGAAGGGGGAGTTCTGCTTTCTCTTTGTGTTTCCTCACTCTTTCAGCAGTTTCGGGACTCTTCAGTTCATTCGTGCAAGCTTCTGCGGTGGAACAGTGTCCTCATAGTGTGCAGAGTGCTTCCGGTAGTACTTGTAATATCTTAGTGCAGAATTGGAGGAACTTGACTTTTGACTTTTTTCTTTTTAAATGTGCTTTCAAAATCATTTAAGATGCATAAAATTTAATAAAACTGTTAGTAAAAATCTCTTTGTATTACTTAAAAAATGTAGGTTTTGGCAAGAGTTTTGTACGATAAAGACCAGTATTTTCATCCTGTCTTACAACGCTCGTATGAAATCTTCTAAACAATGGGATAAAAATATTTTAAATTTAATTTGAGTCATTGTGGCTCAGAGGAAAGAGCGTTTGCCTTTGAATGAGGTGAACTGGATTCGAATCCCAGCGATGGCTGGTTGATACGAATTCCGCATCCAGCCCGCACAGACCACAGTGATGCGCGTTCTTATTGGTTACCGCCATTGACTTCAAAATGTTATTGAAGGTACACAATTTTTCTCAAATTAATTTTAGTCAGTGTCATCTCATGAGGAAGAAAGTGTGTTAGCGTCACGGAAACGGGATAGATGGATAAAATTTAGCATCACTAAAAATGATCTCTATTGATATAATTATGTGTAAAAACAAATTTTCCAATTATGAAGAATAGAACTATTTTAAATAGTTTTTTTTTGTTAACGCTTGCATTTAATATTATATCATAAAAATTGGTTAGCTTTAAAATATGAAGGTTTGGTTTGTTTGTGTGAGATAATTTATTTTAGAAGAAACTAATTTAATTTTCAACTCTAGAATTGAATGATTGATAGCATTGTCTTTAGTGCACTCTGACTGCTGGTTGTACATCTTGTTCAGAGATCGTCAAAAAGTGCTCTAAATGAGAGCGTCAAGCAAATATTTTGAATACATTTTAATCTAATCATTTGTTTTTTGTCACATTTACGCTTTGTGTAATGTAACAATTTTCTCTTTCAAATCTTTTAATAAAAAATTAAAAGAAGATTTAAATTAGAGTAAATTGTTACGTTACACAAATTAAGTAAATTATTGTATGTTACTGCTTTTAGTTATTAACTTAATATATGTATACCTAGAATGTAACTAATGAAGTATCATTGTAAAAAAACTAAGAAATACAATAGTCAGTAACTTTTGCATAATTTTAAAGGTGTTCATAATTTCATTAATGTGAAATATTTATTTTGAAATTAAAATATGCAAAATAAAGATTTAATAAAAAAATAAAAGTAAGATTTAAATAAAAATTCTTACATTACTCAAAGAGTAAATGTGAGTTTTTTGCTGATATATTTTTACTTTTTTTTGTGTCCTTTTTAATTTTTTCGGCATTTGTTGCAAAAGGTTTGCCCGGATCTGTGGGAGAGGTTTTAATGGCCTCTGCTAAAGGTTTTATTCGACACAATCTCTGGAAAATTCCGTTCCTCCCAAAAGTGGTCGTAAATGAAGGTAGCAGCTACATCTTTTCTGGAAGTTACTGAAGTTACTTTTTAGTGTTGCTGAATAATAAATACTTTACACAAAGTAGTGTATAAGAACGTTTTTGGTGTAATGCAACACCGTATGGTGATTCACTGCACCATTTTATCTGTAAAATAGTTGCCATCATTATTGGTGTTGCAATATATAAAATTTTTTAGTGTATTGAACATTTTTCCTTACATAAATTAAGTGAACAATATTTTTGTTTTCAGAATTACTGCTGGAAATTACCGTCACCACTGAATGTTCCTTCATCGCCAACTACAGTTATTCTGCTACATCAGATGTCTCAATTGAAACTGCTCCAATCAGGTTTTTCATGTTCTTATTGTCTGCTTTTCTTCCATGTTTTTCACAAATTTGATTGTTGTAAGATGTCAATTTCTGATATTTCAGATATTAATTTCTATTCTTTTTGAAATCTAAATTAACTTTTAAAAACTCAAGTTAAAAAAAAATATTCAGTTAAGAAAATTTTCATTTTGGCTTTAATATTTTAGCAGCTTTTGCCTTAATATAACTTTCAGAATTATCTCTATAAAGAATTTTTCATATCTACTTTTCAAATTTATCAAAATTACGAGCAAATGAACATAATTTTATGGACGTTTCTGTTAATTGACAATCTTAAGAAATCAGTTATCGGTTTCATCTTCAGGCACACAGTATCCTCAAAGGTAGAATATTCACGCTGTTTAATTTAATTGCATCACTTTCTATTTATAAACAAATGCCACCTTTTTTTGAAAAATACTTATACCTGGGCTTCATTCTCTTATCAAACATTATTTAAATAATTTATGAATCGAATTTTTCAGAATGCCTAAGGTGCGTTCTGATGTAAAAATATTTAGATTCGAACTTATTAATTTATTTTTTCTTTTGGGGTCAAGTAATTTTGGCCTATATTAGCGAAAACTAAGTTTTTTTTCTCAGTGATCTCGTTTTTCTGAATTTTAAATAGAAATTTGAGGCAAGTCGTTATTAATTTTAAGTCTTACTTTAGGTTGTCTCTATTTTACTGTATAAGAAATGAAACTGAGAGCATAGATATTTAAAAATAAAAAGTGAGAAATGATCAAAAGCAACGTTAGTATCGAGAATTGCCTAGCAGTGTAGTATATTTTTTGCTAATGCTTAAATTACAGAAAACATTTAAAAAAAGTAGAGCAATTATAATTTACTACAATGACTTGGACTAAACAATTATCTCAGCACTTTAAAATTACGAAATTTATTTATAGTGCATAAATAGTTGGTACAATTCAATTTTTAAGAACTCTAGTTTTTGTTTTGAAGAAAAGTAAATTAAATACAAAACTTTCAAATTCAACATCGTAATCGCGAAAACTTTAATTACATAATTTATGAATGTGTTTTGCGCTAGTTCAATCTTTTTTGCACAACATTTGGCTTTAAAGCTAAAAATTCAAAACTGCATGTGTAAAAGTTTCCACGTTTGTTTGGTTTTCCCTTCAATTTGTTGTACTGTTTTGTTGTAAATAGTAAATGTAATGCATCATACGGAGCAGGGGTCGATCCAGACATTTTGCGAAAGGTCCAGTTTTTGTAAAATTGTGAAAATTGCTCGTAATTTGAGAATATAAAATAAGCGTTAAGTCGCATTCTTTCAACCAGGGTCCTGTTCTGTGAATTTGTGCAAATAGGGTTCTGTTATTGCAAAAAAGTTTCAAGGAGTTTTTAAATTGTAAATGGATACAAGATTATGCTCAACACTGTAAAATTATAATGAAAAAAAATTGAATTTTCCAAAATAAACGGCTATTGCTGTTACTAAGTTAGGGATGCAACATACAAATATTTGGTATTTAGCCTATACTGCACAACATAGAATATTCATTTCGGACAAATAGTAGAAACAAAATCACTCACATTTTTCATAATTTCAATTGACATATTTTAAAGAACACGACTTAGTTACGTATCACTTCTAATGTGTTACACATTAAGTAAACTTAAACAATTTATAATATTTTTTTAAGAAATTGACATAAAATATAATGTAAATAAAAAATTAACTTATCAAATTTTATGAATAATATATTGCTCAATTATTTATTTACAGAAAAAATATCATTTAATAACAATAAGAATGTACACACCATGTTTGTAGAAATAAAAATATTTTCTTAGAATACTGCATTTGGAATTTATGAACTTTGACTTCGAAGAGGTTAAGGTACATAATATAAATGAAATGAGATCAGACTTAGCCTTAGAATTAAAGCAGAAAAACATGATTAACAAAATATTCGAGCAATGTATGTAGATTGCCAGTAGATTTGAAAATAGCTATAATTGCTGAACCCTCAGTATTGGTCAATTTTCCCGCCCATTTACAATAATACGCAAATTTCTATCGAGTGTCTCTTGTGAAGGGTCCGATTAAAAGATAAATTATTTTGAAGGGTCCGTTAACGGACACAAATTTCTTCTAAACAGACCCCTACGGAGTCAAACGAACCGTCGTACCAAACGGATGCTAGTTTTCCCGCACAAAGAATTAATACACTGAACTTGTGAAGAATAAAATCATTTCAAAATACTCTTTACATGTTTTACTAATTCATAGCTCAGAATTATCTACAGATTGAAATTAAATACTTAGACAAGACTAGGATATATACACATTGTAATGTACATAGTTATTATTTATAAGTTTTAATGATTGAATGAAATAAAATTGAAAAAATTCCATTCATAAATGCAGAATTAGTAGACTTTTGCTTTTAATATGCGATTTAAAAAATGTATTATACGAAACAAGATTTAAAGCTAAATATTAGACAGACTAAATAGGAGGGAGTTAATTAAATAATTAAACACGTTTACTGTTCTACATACTGAAACTTGCAATTAAAATGGCTATATATATACATTAAAATTAATATACTTTATAAACTTTACGTCAAACATAAAATTTAAATAAAAATAGAAATTGCTTTTAGATTAATCGGGATGCATAATTTAAAACAATTTTAGAAATTGCGCTTTAAAAAGCAGAAAATGTCCAAGTTTCTTAAATTTTTACAAATTTCGTGCAATTTTTTATTAAAGTACTTAAATGCTATTTTATATTTTTAAGGATTAATGAAATTTAAATTTTAAGCTTGACAAATTTTTATAATTTTTAGAAAGTTAAATGTCTTATTTTTGCTGCTGCAGTAACAAATAACTCCTAATATACTTATCTCTTAACTTACTTTAACATTACCCTAACACTAACTTGCTGCTTCAGTAGTGAAATAAGATTTTTAGATTTGTTTAGAACATTACCATGCAGAAATAAATGAATTAGATTTTCCAGAATAAGAGCCGTATCTAGTTAGTTTTCTAGAAATTTTGAGATTTAATAATCACTTTCGTATAAATTTTAACAATTACAATACCTAAGGCTTACTGAAAGTATGTAGAACAGTCTGTTTATTTGAACGAATACATTATCATGAATTCTTTCAAATACTCAACAGTTTAAAGTTGCAAAATCTAAAAATTTTTCGAGACAGTAAATTTTTAATGAAACAAATCATTTTCTACAAAGAAACAAATACTTAAAATCTTACGAAATAATTCATTACTTTATTGTGAAAGATCCGTGTTGTACTTTGTACCGTTCTTCGGTACTTTCAGACTTCATTTTTGTAATTCGAGAAGTTTATCATGAATTAATAGCAAAAATATTTCAAGAAGTTTCTTAAGTTAGTTTTACGATGGAAATAAAGTTAAAAGATAAAACTTGGTTCTACGAATAAATTTGTATCTTTTAGTCCTATCAACTTTAAAAAATTTGACTGTTTAAAACTTAACAATTTTAAGAGATAGTCAAAACAAAATGTAAAGAAAATATCAACAAACACAAGCAATTATTCACAATAGTAGTTTACGAAGACAGTGTACATTCTCTTAACTCACTTCCCCCCCTTTCATACAATGGAATACACGCCAGGTTTTGCTGTATTCGATGATGCAATTCATTAGAAATTACAACATAATTAGTAATCAAAGAATTAATATTAATCGTACTTTTACAGGTTCCTAAATTTAAAAAAAAAATTAGTGTCCTTCCCTAAGCGGAAAAAAAGGTGTCGATTCCTAATAAGACAAAATGTTAATGACTTCTAAATGGTTATACGGAAGCAAAATATTTAAGAGGCCGAATAAATTAATTAGCATAATAAGCAATTTAAAGTAGAATGAAAGAGATCTGCTTTTATGAAATCACACTGATAAACAAGCAATTATATGAAAAGCAAAACATCAGATTTGAAGGCTGAAACAGACCAGTCAATTAGCTGTCAGGGTAGTTAACCAAAAGTTATAAATTTTTATCTCCCCACCCTTTATTTGAGGTTTTTCGAATCTCCCTTGTTGACAGCTTGCAAGTTTTCAATATTATGAGTTGGTTATCAGTTTAAGAAAATAATGTAAATTTGATATCTAAAGTTTAATCTACTTTTAAACATTTCTAATTTGAACTAATAAATCAATTTAAGACTTCTGATGAGGCTATATTTAGGAAATTTCTGCTCTTTTCTGTTCCTGGTTCGTAGTAGCTCAGCTACAGCAAGAGATCAATTAACGGATAAGAGTTTAGGTATGTTGGTCATAGTATTAAGTATTGACATTTTTATGGGTTTATTATAGCAAACTACACTCGCCTTCGTTCGATCAAAGATCGTTCGAAACGAACTAAGTTTCCCTTTTTAGTTTAAATTCCAAATATAGTATTCTAAGAAAATATTTCTACTGTTGCAAACATAGTGTGCACATTCTTAATAAATGACATTTTTTTGTAATTAAATAATTGATCAATTTATATTTATTCATCAAATTAATTAAATATTATGTAAACAAAAATTTCAGGCAATTTTTTGAATAAAATTTTATAAATTTAAGAATTTAAGTTTACTTAATGCGTAACACTTTAAAGGTGATACATAACTAGGTTGTGTTATTTAAAATAGGTCAATTGGAAATATTAATGTGAGTGATTTTTTTCCCTTCCATTATTCGCTCGAAATGAATATTCTGCGTTGAGCAGTATTGTCTAAATACCAAACATTTGTAGGTCTCTAATTTAGTAGCAACAATTGTTGAGCATAATCGTGTATCTATTTACAATTTAAAAACTTCTTGAAAAGGTTTTCGGCAGTTTTTGCAATTACAGTACCCTATTTGCACACATTCACAAAAGCAGGATCCTGGTTGAAAGAATGTGACTTAAAGCTTATTTTATATTCACAAAGTATGAATAGTTTTTTCACAATTTTACGAAAACAGGACCTTTCACAAAATCTCGGTACAGACCTCTGAAGATTCCGGTTCGCTTTAAGGAAAATAATTTAGTCTACCTCAAATATTTGTTTATAATTTAAACTCAGTTTTTAAGGTGCTCGGCACTTTTCGACCGTTTAATTTTCTATCACTTAAATTCTAACTTGTCTGTTGTGTAAATCTGTGTGCCTCATGTGTTTAGTTGCAATTATGTACTGCTTGAATAGGCAGGCAATGCTGTTTTGATTTTAATAAAGGTACGAGTTGTAATTTAGTTTGTAAAATACAATAAATTGATAGCAATTTTAATGATAAGGAAATTCCAAAGTAAAATGTTTAAGAAGGACTTCTTACGCAAACTTCTAGTTTCTTACTGAATCAGTTTTTTACCCACTGATGGTTCTGCACGTAAAGTCTTATTTTAACCAGCATTCTTCTCCTCTTAGCAAAGACCAGTTTTTCCACGTAGTTAGTAAAACAGTGAATAAAAGAGTAACATTCTCTCAACTTTGCCTAACAAAAAAGTCAAATTTTAGAAAAATAGCTTAATTACAGAGCGTTTTAATCAGACTGTATAGACCTTGGAAGGGATCTTTTGGGGGCGAAAGTAACATCTCACACGCTCAAAATGTTAGAACTTTTTGATAGCAGGGAATAGTGTACAAGTATTCATCGATATAGTCTGCAATCTCAATTTGATATATTCTAAAAGAGTTAACTAGATTCTCTGCACAATATACTACGGAATTCAGGGTCGATTTGATACTAAACTTATGGAGATATATAGATTTCTAAACTGTGAACTTGATTACTATTCTTCGAAAAATTTCTTTTCAATTCGACGATTTCAATACCATATAAGTACAGATGTGCTAGACTAAAATTTCGAAATCTCTCAACAAGTGTGGAATTCGAATGGGTAGCGGTAGACGGCCGTTCTGCTACTTCTTCGAGCTCTACACTTGTTCAGCTGTTTCGAGAATTTTAGATTCTTTCGTGTGCATTGCTGTACATGAAATATACCAGAAGTAAGGGGTAGGCTTACAAACTGGGTGGACCTGGACATAGACACTGGTAGTATATTCGTAAGCCGAAGAAGCCCAGCTCTTAATGGTGACTAACATATAAAAGTTCCTTTTTGTTAAATTAGGTACTATATGCTCGCAATAGAATATTTGCAATAATTTTTAAACAGCTGGAATGGCTGTGAATAAGGTTCTTTGATCGTGAGATTTGATCCCTGAAACTCCTATAGATTTAAAATTTAAAACTAGAAAGTTCATTGTGCTTAGAAATCTCTGATTAACTTGGACTGCTAAAATTTTTCCAACTTGCGGAAGATTAGCCGTGATGGCTGAGGGGACAGAGCGTTCGCTTTCCATTTAGGTGCTGCGGGTTCGAATCTCAGCCACAGCTGATCGATGCGAATTTCGCTTTCGGATTCCGCACGTGAAATATCCTCAGTGGTAGACTGATCATAGGTTAGTTCCTCTTGTCGTGACACTGACCGTGGGCTGTTCTCGTGGTCTTCCTCTCCTTTTAATGCAAATGCTGGTTGGTTTCATCAAAGAGTAGTTTACGGAGGCAAATTTTTCCCAATACTTGATTCAGGAGTTTCTTTTTCTTCTGGATTGGGTGCAAAATTATAAGGTTATGGAGTTGAACATTAGTAGTCTTAAACCCAAGAATTAGGTCAACGACGGTTATAATATAAGAGTGAGATCGCCAATAGTAATTGATATCCATTAATGTTTCGTTTAAAAAGTTTCACATTGCGTTTATTTGGAATGATACTAATTTAAGTTTGACGCTAATTGGTTTTTAAAAAATTACAGATACCGCTAAACAAATATTAGTTTTATGCCGAATGTTTAACTAGCAAAAGTTATCATACTTTCTCAATTTCTAAAAGTCTGTATTAAAGTGATAATAAAATTTTCGTAAATCTTAAAAATTTTTGCAAAGTTTCAGTGGAAATGAACAATTAAAACTCGTACGTTTATTTAAGTCTAATAATAAAAAAAATATTACCTACCAAAAGGAGTTAAATTAGAAATAGCATTTAATAGTTTTCATTAAATTCTAAGTTTTTAAATTAACTATGAAATATGTCTACTTTAATAAATTATATTCCTTTGTGTCAAATTTATATTTTTGGACCAGCATATTTTTAGTATTAGCTTTTCGAACCCTAAATTTTATAGCAAAAGCAAAATTTTATAACTTGCATTAACTTGTACATTTTAGTTGTACTATTTTAGTTGAATGCCCAACTCTAGTGGAATTACTGAAATCCTAAACGTTAGTTTTTCCTAAATATCAGTTAAATTGACATCAACCTAAACTGTATATTAGTGGCGTTTTCTGTAGTTTTTTAGATATCATGTATATAATCCGTATTTAATATCAAATGTGTAATCTCTGCGTATAGTGTAAAATGAAATTAATACTATCAAACATGAATACTTGGAAATATTCATTAATTTTTATATTTTTTCATAAATATAAAAATGAATGAATGTATCAAGTGTGTAATGTTTATGTATGTCGTTGCAAAAATGCTATATTAGGAAAGATATATTGTATTTTGTATTTTTATTTTGAACTCTGTCATTAGTAGGGCTCATTTGCCACTAAAAGTATACATATGAAATAAAATTATCAGTGCAAAAATCCTGTCATTAATTCTTAAACTATAAATAGAAAGCAAACTTTAATATAGAGCTCTACTATCCGGTTAATTATTTGCTACTATAAAATTGACCCAAATCAGTTAAGCATATAATATTTAAAAGAGATTATTGAATAAAAATGCCAGAGTTTAAATAATTAGCTATTAAAATATAATAAGTGTTCTAAATTTATGACAGTTGACTTAATTTAAAAGTTTAACATTCTAATCAGCCTAGATCTGATATCGAGTGTAAGCTGAGATTGCCGAATATTTGATTTAATAACAAAAATACGCATAAAAATGATTCGTTGTAAGCATTTTTAAATTGACAAATGTAGAGGGGCTAAGTTTTATTTGGACTTAAAATATATTTTCTACTTTAAGGCTTAAAACTGAATCGATCGTTTTGAAAAGGGGATCCCCTTCACTTTGGATCCAATGAAGATATTCCCTTTTCAAAATGCTAAGTTCAGCTTTAACTCTACAAGTTATTTCAAAATTTCAAGTTTTTAAACAAATAAAATGTAAACTATAATTTAAACTTAAAATAAAGTTAAGTTTATTCTATGAAAGTTAAATTATGAAAGTTAACTTTTCTTGCTCACTACAATACAAGATTTTACACAAGACTACTTTACAAGATTCAGGAGCTTTGATTTTTTATTTTATTTTATTAAATGCAGTAGAGCTCTGCATTAAACTAGACAAACTGTTTAACAAGGTAGATAAAGTTAATTAAGTTTAAATATCAGATGGTTTAAAACTTAAAATATTTATTAATCACCTGATTTTTAGTTTCTTAAAGTTGAAATGTTATAATGAAGAAAGTGTAGATCATGATTTTGTTTACTGAATTTTTTCGCGAAACAAATTAGTGGCAAATGTTTATAATGTATAATTGTAATACACTAGTGTTAGAAACTTTTTACTGTAATTGAAAGAAATTGTACCATGGTGTATATATACAATGTTCAATAAATGTATTTTGGTTATAGAAATCTTGCGTTGGAACAATTTTTCTTAAAATATAATAAGACAAATTTAAAAATCTAACTGGTGTATGTATTTATATTTAGTATAAATAAAACTGTTTTGGTTATGAATTTTCGATTTTGTGTTTATTTTTAAGATTAAGGAATGTGCCTAAAGAAGCTCTTGTACTTAACACTCTCTCTGAAAATAAAATTTTTTGAGGTTTTTGAAAATCTGCTCTCAGATGAAAATAGTTTATGCAAATTTGAAATGTAATATGTTGTGAAACTCTGCATGTTTGGCAAAAATTTGTGAGCACAACTTTAATAATGAATATAAAGGAATACATGAAATTCTGGATCTAAGACTTAAGCTCTTTCAAAGCATTTTTGTTCTAAATCATTTAAGCTTATCTGTTTAATGTGACTCTAAACTGTCTCAAAGTTAAGATTTTTCCCTTAAATGAACTTTTCTGATTCAGTCGAAATTGGTATAATTGAGTTTTTTTTCAAAAGTAAATTTGTATAATTAAAAGTCAAGCAAAGTTTTGGTTCCTCACCTCAGGTCTTTGGCTCCTCACCTTTCAGCTACATTATTAGGTAAATTTTTCCGTGATACTACTCAAAAATGGAGCAAAATTATAATATATTTTAAGAGAAAAGTGAAAAAAAAATTTTTTTTTTTTGAAACGTTAGCCATTGAATATGATCTTTTATTTATTATTCAGTGTCCTTGAAATAAATGTTATTTTGAAGAACTCTCTGCTACCGACCTTCTACTGATGCAATCTATTATATAAGAAATATGTGACTTGAAAAAGTTCGTAGTTTTTCTCTCCTCCGATAAAACCAGTCTTCGTTCAACCCTCATTCATCTCTCGGTAAGTTTCACATACTAAGTTTTTTTTTACCCCCTTTCTAGTAATCCTATTTACTAAACACTGCTCCTATAAATATATATACAGTACCTGGCCCTATTAGACCCACTCTAAGATTCTATGTAAAATTATAATTAACAGGTGATACGGTTTTACTGTTCTTGCGCGACTGTTTGTAGTTGTTCTTGTATCAATGGTTTAACACTGTCATGAAATACGCTAAACATAAATACAAATAGGAAGTATATAAAAAAATCTCCCGAACTAAAACCCATTACATCAGGGGTGTCAAACCCAAAAGCTACTTTGGGCCAAATAAACAATGCTTAACTTCAGGTGGGCCGTAGAAAAAAAAAGTAAATAAATAAATCAATGTTCATAGAAACAAATATTTTTATTTTGAATAATACATTGTAATAAACATATGTAAAGTTAAATTATTGTATGATACTGGACATATCTTCTCTGCTACTATCTTGCCTATTTCGGGAGAAATTTTATTGGCCGTGACGACTTTCAAAATTGACCCAACGTGAGCGTTATTAATACGGTTTCGAACAAGAGATTTATTTCCATTCATAACGGAAAATAATTGCTCGCACTGATAAGTACTTCCAAAGATGGAAATAATTTCATATGCGAATTTTCGAGTATTTTCAAACCTTGCCGGTAAATATTTGTAAAATTCAGGCATACCCACTTCAATGAATTTTGCCTTCAAATTTGAGTCTCATTGAATCTCAATCTTTTTCATTTGCATATTACTGGGTACTGAGTCTATATTTATTGAGAAAATCGACTAAAACAAACGAAATTTGTCTTCCAAAGAATTAAAATCTTTAAACCTTGTTTTACATTCTGCTCTAAGATTTGAAATTTTTTCTGCGTATTTTTGATACGATGCAGTATCCCTGGAAGGGCAGGTGCCGCAAGTCAATTACAATTTTACATTTTCGAGCGTACAATTTAAAATGATCCGTATAGTTTATAAATAAAGTATATTATAATTTCATATGCTTGTTTTCTTTCTAATTTACATTTCTATTTTATTTTTACTTTGCGTCGGATATACTGACTGGGCCGCAAAAATGTTCATCTCTGGCCGCATGTGGCCCGCGGGCCGCGAGTTTGACACCCCTGCATTACATGCATGTTTATATATAAAAGTAATGCATCTTGCAAAACACGTTATTATTGAAAAAACCACAGGTTGTCTAATATTTTTCTCTAATTATTATAATGCACTAATATAATACCTGATATCATAAGTAATCTATATTTATATAATACATTTAACCCCTTGAACGTAAACAAGTACAGACCGATTTCAGTTACGTAATAACAATAAAGTTGTATAGTGTCATCTCATAATTAATATTTTAAATAGAATCTCACCACACTCGCTCCACTCACCGACCCCCCACTACTACTTCTCATTCATTTTGGGGTTTCTTGACGATAACAGCAGATTGTTTACATTAAAAGTATTATTCTATTTTTAATAATATCTGTCATATTTCATAAATAATACTCCTATTTCAATCAAGTTTTAGGAATTCGTTAATGGTAAAGTATTTACACTTATTGTACACTACTGCAAAGAAGTTTATTTAAAGAAATTAGACAATAAAAGCTCCATTATGTTATTGTAAATGATATCCCAAACCTCTCCACTTCACGCTCTATTCTTTTGATTGGTAAATGAATTTTTTCTATACATTTTTGGTTCAATTGAATGAGATCAATCCCGAAACTAAAAGTTGCGAAGTTATAACGGTTTTACGTACAAAAAAAAATAGCAGACTTTCAGCAGAATAGCAGAATGAATCGATTTGCACTTTTACAGACGCAATGAATCGATTACAGCCAGAATGAATCAATTTGCACAGGTGTTTTTTAAGGGACATATTTCATTGAAAAGAAAATAAACTTATTTTATAATGACTTTGCATTCTTCTAGAATAGTGATTCTCAACCTTTTTTTTTTCGTTGCGGCACACTTTTAACGATTTCGAAATTTGACGGCACATAATTAAAAAAATTAGATTTAAAGTAGTTTAATTACCTATTTTACACTATGTTAAATAGTTTGTGATAATAATTTTGAATGTGAACTAAAATAATATGTACTACAAAAGCAAATTTATTAAGGGATTAATTATTTCTTTCCACCAATTTTTTATTAGTTAGTAACAGTTATTTATTTTTTGCTAGTTATTAATTGTTAGCTTGCTTTCTATAGTAATTAACTGTTAGTTTTTTTTGCATTAACTGTTATTCTTTTGTGAATTCTTGTTAACTAGTTCTTTTGCTAATTATTAATTGTTAGCTTAATTCTTGTAAGTTATCCTTTGTTAATTTGCTTATTAATTGCACAGCTTACTTTAGTGATTAGCTCTTATAACATTTTTTTAAAATTGTGTGTCATATATAATTTAAACACTTCCATCTTATTTTATTATTGTCAGAGACGAGACAAAAATGTTCACGTGGTTAAAGCGTGGAAAAATTACAAGAAGTATATATGTATATACATATATATAAATTTTTCTTTAATTTAAACTTTACTCATCATAAAAAAAAGCATTATAATTTTTATTGTATCATTTCTAATACTTGGTGGCACATTTTAAGAATTTGGCGGCACACAAAAGTGCCGCGGCACAGTGGTTGAGAATCACTGTTCTAGAAGATTGTTCCAATTTGAAATGGATTTGAAGTACATTGTTTTTATTGGCTGAAATGACGAAAGAAATTAATTTAACTACTTTCTAATTAAACTTTACAAAATCAAGAACTGATTTGTTTGGAATTTTAATCGTAAGATTTCAAATTATTTAGTTAATGCAATAATTTTATGTAGTTTTTTTTTTTTTTTTTTGATTAATAGTTTTCTAACCGTCGTTGAACTGCCAACCCAAATTTTGGGTTTACGACTATCAATGTTCAATTTCGTGGTTTTGTCCCAATGCAGAAGACAAGAAAATTCCTGAATCAAGTATTGATAGAAATGTGCCTTCGTGGAGGGATTTTTGATGGAACTCACCCGTATTTGAGTTACGTGGAGAGGAAAACCACGAAAACCTCCCATGTTTATCCTGACAGCAAGGGGACTCTAACCCATGATCCGTCCACCACTGATGATATTTTACGTCAGTATTGTGGTCGGTGCGAGCCGGGTGCGGAATTCGTATCGACATGAAATCGCTGGGTTTCGAGCCCGGTTCACCTCATTGGACCATTGACATCGACATCGACATCGAGGACATCGGTTCCTCGGACCATTGCGACTCTCTGAATAAGAGTTTAAAAAAAAATGGGAGAAAAATTATAATTTTTATAGTTTCCTACTGACAACTGAAAGAAAGAAAACATCATTGAAGTGAAATTTTGTTGATTCAAAAAACAATAGAGAAGTAAGTTATTAGTGAATTTGCTCTTTAAAAAAAAATAGTGAGTGGAGTCCCTCCGCGCGGAAGAAGTTAAACTTCGCAACCTGCGACGTTAATTGTAGAAGAATCAGCAGTCGTGGAAGGATCACTAGTTCTATTCAACGACTCTTTTTCCTGCTCCGCTCGCTTCCGTGCTCTATAATAACGGTAATTATGTGCATTTTTCCCTCTTGAACCAGTGGAAGGGCTTGTGGTTGCCTCATCGTTTCGCCATGGAAAATGTATTTGTATTGATAATGTATGTGAATGCGTCATAATGTAATTTCAGAAGAGAAAACCTAACAATCAATTGATATTCACAAGAGACGTACCTTGACATAATCTTAAACCCGTCGCATTGTCCGTGGGATTGTTTTCACTCATTTTTTACTATTGTTATCCACTAAATTTGAAAATAAAAAAATACTACCCTATTAAATTATACTAGGAGGCTCCTGCCCCCTGCTCGCTAACCCCTGAGAATTGCTACGCAATCCTATGTGGTTCACGCCGTGAACCATGGCTCGCTGCGCTCGCTCGGCAATGAACACAATGTTCTAGCACAAAGACATAGTATATTATCATCAAAGACATAGTATTGTACTTATGTAGAGGAATTCTATCAATGTTCTTATTGGCTTTTAAAAAAGTATATTAGCTATTTAGATTGTACATGGTGAAAAAACCATTACATTAGCTAAATAAGAAACATATCAGCAAAATAAATTATCAAATATTGCAGTTACTCACCTAAATTCAACTAAATGTGTATAATAAATTAGTTAATGCTAGAAATTCTGAAAGTTTTAGAATTTTTTTTTATTATTTTAAAATATAAACTTTAAACCCTAACTTTTCCATGTGAGATAATAACCCTCAAAAAGTCTTTCATTTTCAAGAACACAAAAATTTGTTTTATCGCCAAATGAAATATTTTTTGGTGATCAGCATTATTGAAATCAATTTCTATATTAATTATCATTTGTGATAAAGTACATAACATTTTAGAACAGAATAAGGATGTTTTACTTACAATAAATTAAAATGCATGGCTGTAAGCATTACCCGAGAAATACCACGTGGAGGTCACCATGCTGAATTTCTAATCAGGGAGTTTTGATTTTGGCAGTTCCCCTTGCCTACTGCCAATAGAAGTTTCAATTAAATTTTTTCCAAAAAAACATTTTTTTCTGTAAAGCTCTAAGAAATTAACACTAAGCATTTAGAATTTCTTTGAAAACACAATTATAGATTTGGCATCTTGGAGCAATTACTGAAAGGCTGTCAAATGACTTAACTCTTGACAGGCCAACATAAAGTTGTCCATGACTAAAAACTTGTTTAGTCAATACTAAACTGATTTTCTCAAAAGTCTGATCTTGTGACTTATTTATAGCTATGGAGAAGACCAGCCTAATTAATTCCTAATTGAGTTTAAATTAAATATTATCATGTTCTTAGGACATGAATCTGAATTGAACAACCTGACAATGCTCACTCTGGTTATTGTTTCCGTTTTTAAAAGCGCTATATGTTGAGCCACCTCATGTGACATTTGCCATGTGACATTTATAGCAGCAATCATTGGTCAATTTTCTAACGTTGCCATTCGGGGAGTTGTAATGAGGCTTTTTTTTTGGTGCCGTGTAAGAGAAATATATATATAGATGTGTATCAAAACAAACTAAAAAAATATTTACAGAAAAACAATACTTTTATTATTTTTATGCTGGTGAGAACCAAAATAATGTGGAAATGAATGAGGGAAAACTGGATCCTACCACGTGATTTTCCGGCCAATAAAAATGTAGCGCTAAACGTTTAACGCAACCTTGTTGGAAGTCGCATAAGAAGTATAACTTCAATAAGGATATTAATTCAAAAACACATTTACTGTAAGTGAGAATAAAAAATAATTTTCTAACTCAATTTTACTTGGATGGCAAACCATGATGATTTTTATAATAAAATACTTTGTTTTATCACTTTATGCATTGGGACATCCTTTAAAAAAAATTTTCAAATAGGAGGACGTTAAATAAATTGCTTGAGTTCAATGACTACCAAATTTATGGATTATAATTCTTTTTTTTTTCAAATATTTATTAATAAGTTTTTTTAAAAAGTACAGCAGATTCCGTAGGAGAGACATCAAATGAAATACACCGAAAAACAATCTCCTTCAATATAGCGGGTATAGATAGTGGTACAAAACTTGGTCGAGGCATACAGAAGAGGTCATTTATAACAACATAACAAAAAAAATTTGTTTTTCAAATTTTTTTTCTATCATCAATGTACTAATTATAAGACAAGCATAATAATGAATTAATCTTTAAAATTTAGTTTTAATAAAAACGTATTACTAATTCCATTTTAAATATATTATTGAAAATTGATATAATAAAAATAAAGCATTAAAATTAACAAAATAGTATGATAATAGTATAATAAAATGCTATAAATAACCCAAAATATAAGTTAAGGTGATAATCTGCGTGTTATCAAAAAACCAAAATGATTGAGAAGTTTGAAATGAGTAAGAAATTTTGAGGAGTCGCTGAGCGAAGCGAGCAGGTGACCTATATTGCTCCATATAATATATAATTATTATAAAGAAACTATGTACAAAATATCCAAAATAGTCATTTCTTTAATAGATATCATTAGAAATCATCACAAATTTATACTTTTACAGTTGTCTGACATCACGCTCTTTTTTCTTCCAATTCTTACTATTAGTTCACATTCTCCCTACATATCTTGTTCAAAATTCAAGTTCAAATACATTTTTTTTACTTATAGTAGATGACATTTGATGTTAATGCCGATTTTTCAAAAAAAATTCATCAGTTAAATTTAATTTAATTAATTTTTGTTTTGTATGAGAGACATTTTTTTAAAATTATTTAATTAAAAGTAAACTAAAATAAAATTTTACTTTGTTGCCCTAAGTATTAATTGACTTTAATTTTTGTAATGTATTGTGGTACTTGATTCCGCTGCTGCAATTATTCTGCAATTTTTACGTCTTCGCGAATTGCATATAAACTTAAATCGATATTTCCGATAAAATATTTGCATAAATAACCGGTAGGGTCAAAAATAAAGTATATATTGAAATTTTCACACGCGTCGGGCATATGTCGGGGAAATATAAGCTACAATATAAAACCACTCTGTATTAAAAGAATATTAAAGAACAAGTTTTGTTATGCCATCATCAGCGTGACCTCGAAATACTATGTATTCAAGGCTGAAGAACGAGTCTACCTTTTTTTCTTTCTACTTTACTCATTCTTTCAGACGATATTATAATATCATGCATGAATTTAAATAATATAACGAAATCTGTTTAGTTAAAAAAAGAAACCTCTCGAGAAAATTTGCATGGAAGTTGGAGATTTTTACATTTATTTAAGAAATTGTTGTAAAATTTATAGTTTGCACGATGAAAAAAAATTTCATCGGAACTTTTTATTAAAAATAAAGTAATGCATACAATTTTTTTGAAAACCATTCACTTCATTTTATATATATGAGTAAATGTGAGGAAAATGCATAAATTTAGAGAAAATATATCTTTTATATATTAGGAAAAATTCTGAAATTACTTTTCTATTTCATGATCTTAAAAACGTTCTCATTTTATAAATGAAATTAAAATAGAGTAAAAAGCGCATTTTCTTCCATTTAGAAATCTTTTTAATAATTTTTAATGATATCGCACTATTTTTCAATATTATTTACACCAACCCTTCTATACGTTAGTCTCTAAATATCATACTTTCACTCTACACGTGTTAAGCTAGATTGTATAAATACATGGAAGCAGTTCGAAAAAAAAAAAGCTTTTGTAACAGATCATATTCTGAATTTTATTTTTAAATTTTAAGTATGTTCTTTTAAATATATTTGTGAGCATAGCAATAATAATAATTACACGTGCGTTTATTTGGTTTGAAAAATGCGAGACTTAACATTTTGTAACATTTTTGACAAAACATGTATCACATGTTTTACTTGACGAATGTTAAATGGAATATAATTAAAAAAAATAATGAATAAATCTTAAAAATAATTGTTTTAATTGAATGAAATTATTTTTGGAAGAACAAGTTTTATAATTGTGTGCCTAATTTTTTTTATTCGATTTGGGAGAGATTCCACCCCCTCCCCCCGAATCATCAGTTAAAACATCTTACAGAAACTGATGAGTAAAAAATCGAACAAGAGATCAAGAACTCAAAATTTTGTTTGAAATATTCTCGAAAGACTTATTTCAATCTTTCCCGTGGTTCAGAGGAAAAATTTCGCAGTCCGAGGAAATTGTTCTGCGCTGCTACTAACGCGCAAAAAAAGAAAAAAAAGAAGAAAAGAAATATCATTTTTTTTTCTGTAACTAGCATAGCGAAATTAAGCTTGATGAATAATGTCTTGTCTGAGGAACAATTAAAGATAAAAGCTTGACTTATTAATTTCAATAAAAATGTACCTAAATCCTTGTTGGTAATGAGCTGCATTGTTTTATTACCAAAATATCTTACTTGGAAATAAATTCAACTATAGATATTTTTTTTATAATTTTTGTTATACTATAACAGTCGTAGAACAACAGACACAATTTTTGGATTTACGAGTACTAAAGTTCAACTACGTAGTCGTGTTATTTTTATCCCCATTCAAAAGACAAGGGAACTCTTGGATCAAGTATTGGGAGTAATTTGCCTTCGTGGAGGACTTTTTAATGGAACTAACCCGTATTTGCGTTACATCGAGAGGAAGACCACGAGAACCGTCCACGGTCAGTCTGACGACAAGGGGACTCTAATCTATGATCCGTACCTTTTTTTTTCTTCTTATGAATTGCTGACCTCTGATTTACCTTTTCTTATGAATTGCTGACGTCAAATTAGAAAATCGTTTTAACTCTAGCACGTCAAGTTTTAAAGATAATGATAATATACTGATTAAATTTCATTAATATTCATGCACGCTTTTATCGGGGACGCACATTTCCACCACAGAAGAACAGTTACAGTCCCTGGCCAAATTATTACACTCACTATAAGATTCCATGTAAAATCTTAACTATCCTATTAACAGCTTTATTGTTTTTTGCGAGACTGAAACCAGTTTGCACTTGTTTACGTTAGTGTACCAATGGGTTAACAATATAATGCAATACGTTAAAAATAAATACAAATAGGAAGTATATAAAAAATCAATATTTTTACAAACACTTGAATTTAATGCTCAATTTTATTAAGTTTGTTAAACTCGAATTTAATGTTTTTTTTTCCCGATTTTTTTAACAGTACATAACACAATCATATAATAAGCTTAGTTTCATTATGATATGTAATGTATCAATCAACAATAACATCTTATTTTTAAGACTTTCTCAAAGGAATAATTTATGAAGGAGGAAAAGGAATAATTTATGAAAGGTTTAAGAATGTCAAAAGACATTAAGAAAACGTAAAAATTCCACAGTATTCCGAGCATTTTTAAAGAGAGTTTTTAAGAGCTATTTAACACTAGATGGCCCAAGGAAGTCATTTTGACTGGTTTTTTTTAATTTCAATGAGCAAAACAATAATGTATAATAATGACACAATTTCTTAGAATTTTTTTAAGACTTTTTGTACAACATACACTTTATTTTTATTGCTAATATTTACTAATAAGCCGACCGGCCTGTGTAGGGGTTAGGGAACTGCCCTTGCATCAGAAAGGTTCTGTGTTCGAATCCCGGGCAAGGCATGGATGTTCTTTCTTTCTCTGTACTGTCTGTCCTCACTGTGGGAGCAACGTTGGCCCACCTAATGTGGTGCCTCTGAAAGAGAGGCCAACAAATCTGCCCTGTAAATGCCTGAATTGGGTATAATATAAAAAAAACACAACTACTTCCACTTAGTAGGAACAACATTTACCATGACGCAATGCTAAATTATATGCCACTATCCACATAAATGCCACTATCCACATAAATCAATTATTAATCAAAAATCGAATATCAATTACTTTTCTTTATAATGCAATAAAATCTGGCGAGCAGCTATTTAAACGATCCAACACTTCGTTTGTTTATTTGTGGCTTGAAGTTAGGCTCGCAGAAAATGCCGTTCATGGGTTAAATTTAGTAGGAATAACACAACTTGTGACGTAGGCTATAGTATACCCAATTGACGAAAAATGTTAGCACAGGTGGGCATTGGGAAAAAAATATTTACTAATAACTTGTTATACAACTGCAAGTAATATAAAAAATTAATTTTAAACAAATTTATTTACACATTATTTATTCTTTAACAATGCAGTCATTTTGACTGCTTTTGGGCAATATAGGTATATACTAAGTTTCCGTCTTTCTAGTGTTAATAAAATTTTACTGTGGAAGACAGAAGAACCTTGTTACATCACTGGCCTACGGGGAAGATGTCTTGGCCCCCACTGCCTGAAAAAAACGTCTGTTATTTATTTTTGACATTGTTTTTTATTCTTTCTTTACTGATTAATCTGTATTTGATATGATTCTTCTATTTTGCAAAACATTTTTAGTTCGATTTAACATTAATTACCTTAATCAATTAAAAATCCATCCATTTCTACGCTTATACTATATTTATATAGTACCTAATTTCAAAGAATACCATTAGTATTTCATGCTAGAACTAACAGTAATAAGTCATAATTTTTTAATCGAGATCATATTTTGTATGACTTTTTTTCTATTTTAGATTTTTGTCTTTGAGATGGCTAAATTCTAAAGGAGATAGATGGAAGTAAAATCAGCCGTCCTCTAATATTTATTGCAGCGACATGAAGTCGGGCAGAGATGGTTTCAGAGCATGGGTGATAGCATTCGACAATTTCCTTATCAATTTCATTGTGGTGGGACTTGGGAGAATGTCGGGCATTCTGTACATCGCCTTCATGAAGATGTTCCATATAGATAGGCAAACAGCCTCCATGCCATTCAGTATACAACAAGCTGCTAGGACATTCTTTGGTAAGTTTTAAATAACATCTTCGAAAGCATTTTAATAAAATTATTACGTCATAAGTCACTAAATTTACTACGCAGAATAAGTTTTTAACTTACCACCATACACCTCGGATTTATTATGGAGGGTATAAATTTAAATCTCTTGTGTTCCATAAAATATTTTGGATTTAAAGCAATATATTTATGAGCAATCAATATGAATGTTGCAATCAAGAATTTTACTTTTAAATGAACTTGAATAATATCTATGATTAAAATAAATCTTGAACTAGCTTTAAATTTTTAAAATGTATCACTATAAAGGCATTAAAAATATCATTTTCAAGATTTTTTGGGCATGCTAAAATATCCTACTTGGAAATAAGTTCAACTATAAATAGGGTTTTTTTTACGACCCAATTGCTTTTGGGTTTACGGCTACTCATGTTCAACTTTGTAGACTTGTCATTTGGAACCCGATTCCAGAAGACAAGGGAACTCTTGGATCAAGTAGTAGGAGAAATTTTGGAGGACTTTTTGATGGAACTTACCTGTATTTGCGTTACATGGAGACGACGAGAACCGGTTAGCCTGACGGCAAGGGACTCTACCCCATGATTCATCTACCACTGATGATATTTTACTGTGGTCGATGCTAGCCGGTTGCGGAATTCGTATCTACCAACCATCGCTGGGGTTCGAACCCGGGTATCCTCATTGGAATGCAAACGCTCCATAGATAACGCTGGAATTCAAACACTCTTATATAATACATCTAGCATGAAAGACATATGTGCACGAATTAAAGAAAGAGAAGTAAATATTTTCGACTAGGCGATGTCACTGTCCTATGAAAAATAAAATTATTACGTATTTTTAAAATATTTGATCATTAATTTTTATACATTTAAAAACTTTAATTCTTTTAAACACTGAGTGAAATTGGAAATTTTTACCTGCATATAAATGTGCAGAAATAAATATATGTATTGTGACTTATTTTTTTCGTCCAGAGCAGAGGTCGCCAAAGGGGTCTATTTAACTAAAGCGGGGGTCGATCTGAGACAGGGGGGCGAATGGGGGTCGATCCGAATCGGAAGGGTCGATTGTGGGTCGAAAAAAAAAAACAGTTCTCAATACGCAAATCACACATACCTAATTATGTAAAATTTGTGAATTTTTTTTATAATTGACTCAATATCAGTTTCTTTATAAAACATAAATTAATAAACGTATATTTATTGGGGTTAAACATATATTTACTTACCACCGCGCAGTGGCACGAACTCAGCGCAGTTTATTAGTCATATGCATATGTGCGCTTGTCCAAATGTCACGTGTGGCGAGCATTGACGTTACAAATGCAAATATCATACGCAGTTTCAGCCATCTTTGCAAACTGTGTTGAATATTTGCAGTGTCATTATTAAAACTTTTATAGTTTTGGATAATTAATTATTGTTTCGATAAAACCATTCGCGTAGTTTAGATATCAATTTTAATTATCAATGCATGTAAAAAAAGAAGGTAAGCATTAATAATATGGATTAGTACAGCCCGCGACAAAACTATAGCACACTTTGTATTTTTTTACGAAAATTACAAAATTGACCAATTTTGACGAAAATAAAAATTGACCCATTTTGAACCCAATATAGCGAACCTTGCAAAAAAATCAATGCAATTGATCAAGAAGCAGTAAATATTTAGTTACTTTACTTATTATATCTACTTATGCATAATTACTTATTATTTAATAATAAGGTATTTAAATTTCAACATTAATATATTTTTCATGAAACTATTGTTACACAATGTACTATTACTTTAATAAATGTTTAAAATCATAAAATAAATGCACAAACACAGTATCTAATAGAGTTTTATTTTAATTAACAGAAAATTAATTTTGTAGGGGTCGATGGAGATTTCGAAAAATTATATAGGGGTCGATGATCAAAAAAGTTTGGCGACCCCTGGTCTAGAGTAATATTAGAAGAAATTCTGTAAATACATCATCACGTTTAGCTCTTGATCAGTTTACCGAACATGGTCTTATATTATGAATTACCTTCAAAGATTTACATGTATCGATAGAAAGTTTTGATGCTACAAAGCAATATAGTATGATTTAAATGTCTTGATTTTAGACCTGCCTTGTTTTTAAAAATTAGTTTGCAAAATAATTTTAGCAAACTTTTGAAGATAAATAACTTAAATTCTCTTTTTATTAAACTTTTCTTTTTTTCGGTGAAACATAAAAAAAACTAATACATTAGAAGAAAAAAAATTGTGACGTAACTACCACTATTGATTATGTTCCCATATTGGGGATCTCCTGACGCGATATGAAACTCTTCTTCAACATCGATGAATGACAGGCCCTTAGCCAGGGGGGGGGGAACGTCGGGACAAATCCCCCCCCCCCCCGAAATTCTGGAATTCAAAACTTTTTAGTCTTTCTTTGAGCCTCTCGGTAAAAAGAAAAAGAAAAACTGTCTTTCTTTGAGCCTCTCGGTAAAAAGAAAAACTGTCGAATCAAATCTTTTCCCAGTACACCACCTTCGCTAGTGCATCATCTTCACTTGACCTTGTGGCTCATCTTTCCTTCGGTTAGACTCCTCCCTCGAAATCAATTGTTTCTCAGCATATATTAATTTATGCAATTTCAGAATCTACGCAGATTTCATTGACATCGAAAATCTCATGGGAGAAATGGAAGTACAGTAGAGTCCCGATTATCCGAGTTTCCGCTTTAACCTAGCTATCAAATTTTTCAAGGATTTTTTTTGTTCTAGTTTATTTTTAAAAAAACAGCTGAAAAATAAATCTGAATTTTATCTTCCAAACACTCAGAAAAACTGTCTGAGGAAATTATCGTTTATATCTTCAATAATGATAATGAATCTAGCGAAGATGATGAAGACAGTGATTATTAAAATCAACATATAAAAATCTCTCATACAGATGGACTAAAAGCTATCGAATGTACTATTGAATATATAGAACAACAAAAAGTGGCGACACCAGCCTTCCTGTTATCCCTAAAAAAGGCGAAACATTACTACAGAAAAGCGCCAAAGTTACGTAGAACGAAAAACGATTTAGGACTTTTTTTAAGTAAAAACTATTTAATTCTCGTAAAGTATGCTTTTTAAATGTTTTTAAGTAAGCTTTTTAATTATAATATGAATTGTATGTGGTATACATTTTGTATTTCTTAAATATATTACATTTATATCTTCTCTTTTTCTTTCCGTTTTTATACTCTTCGCTTTAACCGAGTTTTTCAGTTATCCGAGTTTGTTGCGGTCCCCATTAACTCGGATAATCGGGACTCTACTGTATAGGCATCAAAGTGGAACTTGCGTGAACCTCTTAGTAGACCAGATACGGCACTTTCAGCAATGGAAGAATGCGACAGTATCTTTTTTCTCAAACATTTATTGCTTGTTATCAATATTGGCTACGTTGCCAATCACCACGGCAACTGCAGAAAGAACTTTTTCTACTCTTAAACGCGTTAAGACAGCAACAAGAAAAGCTACTAAAGAAGAAAGGCTAACAGGGCTAACTTTATTAAGCATATTTCGGGATATTCCGGTTTGTCCTAAAAAATTAATCGAAAAATTTTCTTCAATTCCCTGTCGCATGTCTTTGCAAACTTTGCTTACAAATTGATTATAATTATTATGTAATATTAATTGAAAAATAATTATTATGTAATATTTTTTAATTACTAGTTTAACTTTTGCAAACAACAGAATAAACAATATTTGTTACAATGTTTTTCTCCTACTTTGCATGTCTGAAACTGTCCTTGCTTCGTACCATATCCCCCCCCCCTCGAAAAAATATCATGTCTACGGCCTTGATGCATGGCCCACAATGACCAGTCGATTGGTTCCCAAAATAGAGCTCAAAAATCCGGTGAAGTAAATACAATTCTCCTGACCAGTAAATAAATAAATAAATAAAAATATGCCGGGGAAAATAATAATTAAATAAATAAAAAGCTTTAATCAGCTAGTGGCATCGAATTCTATCTCAAATAAAATTCTAGAAGGGGAGTCATGTGGCATAACTACCACTAAGATTATATTCCCTTATTCTTGGCACATATTCTGCTCTAGTGGTTATATCGTTTCTTTCGGTGTCTTCAGTCACGGGAAGGGGGGGGGCGGATACTCTGTGGCATATAAAATCCAGGGCTAAGGAGAATAGAAGGGCTAGTTCACTCCGCTCTTAGAGCTGAAGCTACGATTTCCCTCCTCATGACGTCACTGTGTCCACAGATCTCGGAAGATTGCACGCAAAGATATTATGTTAACTTTGCATCTTTCTCTTTGTAAAAATAAGTTAGACTTTTTCTGGTTATTAGCTTTCAAACTTTACGTAATTGACACATTATTTCCGTTCATAAACTTAGTTCAAAAAAACTTTCTCGGCCATTATATCAACAAAAAAAAATACCATTTTAAACTTATAAAAATGTTTTACTAGTTGGCGAAAATGACACTATAAATACTTTATTTTAAAAAGTTCAGTTTTAACTTTAATTATTAAGAAAAATGAAAGCATATATCGACACTAATTTAGAATACCTGATTTTAAAATATGCCGTTAATAGCAATTTGTTCATACTTAATCATTAGGAAACATTAACTTTAAACGCTAATTACTGAAACAAAATAATAATTTAGGTTCGCAATGACATTAGAAATTTTACAATTGTTTATAGATATTTAAAGTTACGATGATATAATTTATAGATATTTAAATTTAAGAGAATATAATTTTTAAAAAAAATCATAAATATTTAGAATAACTACATTAAAAAATATGTTATGAAATTAGAAGAATTCCAACTATATACTATATATTTTATTTATACTTTTTATTTACATTTTAATTTTCTTTGACTTTATCCATTTTTTAATTTTTTTTTACCTGCCTTTCTTTTTGAAGTAACGAGGCGGTTTCTGTTTTGATAATGAATTTTTATAAAAGTTCTTAACGACAGAATAAACGTATTGCTGTTTTATATTAACTGTGTCATTTCGGCATCCATTCTTTACATAGTTGTTCATTTACTTTAGGGAACACGCGGAAAATTATATTTTATCCTTTTGTTTTCCTATCAAATTTTTTTCAAGTTGCAATCGCACAAACTGGCATTTCAATAATAGTTTTAAATTCTTGTAAATTCGCTGCAAAAACTGAGGAAAGTCATTATAGAAAATAACAAATGTCTTAGAATATCTCGCAAAAAGAAATGCTCCAATATTAGTTAGAGCTAGTAATGCCGAACGCTCCGTTCTTGAAGTAAAAGTGCGAGCTTTGCGCCAAAGTAAAGTCACTAGAGAAAATCGGAGGATTGGCGCGGCGAGAGCTACTTCAAAGGAGGGAACCAGCCATTTTATTCTCTTTAGCCTTGTATAAAATCATCGCTAAGCGGACATAATAAATAATGCAACCCTAGAGCAGAACGTCTTTTGCAAATGTGCCCGTAATGGAACGTTAAAAAAAATTTTTTTTCAAGCAACAATATGATGCTTTTCTTTTTTTAGAACAAAATGCTCGTTTGACTAAATCTTTGAACTATCTAATATGGGATAATTCCATACCATCAACTGCCGCTATAAGTACAAAGTTGTACTTTATATTAATAAAACCTTCTAAGCAACGAGTGTGATCTCATATTTTCTAAACCACCTCATAATAATATATCTTCCCTTTGAATCTAAGTTCTTGAAAACAAATGGATACCCTATTTTAAATCAAAAAATGTAAAAATCAGTCATTACATTGAAACTATGTGTCCATCACTTAAATTTTGCAGGATTAAATATAACTTAATTGCAAATTATAAATAAATTATATACTTAATGTAATTAATATATTAAATTTCCAATAATTTAATTGTGATTGCATTAATAAGGCACAAAAAATAATAACTAAAGCTGGCTTTTCACATTAGTAGTCAGAATTGCTTTTTATTACAAAGAATGTAAATTATCTAAGTATTTATTACTTATAACCTAATATTATTAAATGATCCAATTTTCATATTTAGTCTACTTTCTTTTACATCGAGTTATCTAAATGTCGTGACACAAATTCAAATGGGTAAATATTAATCGGGGATAGTATTTATCGACAATGTCAACATTCATCTATGAAAAGGTACCCCAACACAGAATCGAGTTAACATGTCTTATATACTAGTGAACTGGAATTGTATTTTTGTAGTGGTAGACACATTACAGCACCACCAGAATCATAGCCGCGATAGAATTCGATGAATGGGATACCACTAGTTGATTCATTGCTGATTTGGGAAAAGTCGGGAGAGCTGTATTAAGATCACCGTACTTTTGAGTGCTGTATTAAGTCCGCGGTCACCCCTGTGTTGCCTTCAGCAGTCGAGTGTATACGCTGTGTGTGATCGGGACTGAGTAGCAACAGCGTGAGGAGGTGGATAATGTCGCAATCACAAATAGCAATTTAACCGTTGAATGTGGATCATCCACTGAAGTAGGTGTTTTCAAATCGAAGTGGGGGGGGTCTTTGTAAAGGGAGGCGTGTTCCCTCACCAATAGTAATTATCGACAATGTCAGCATTCAACTATGAAAAGGTGCCCCAACGTAGAATCGAGTCTTAGCGAACTCAAATCGTATGTTTGTGGTGGTGGACACACTACATGAATAAATGGAATCCTTAGTATTATTATATGAAATGAATTGATGTTTTAGGACCACTTGCTGGAATCTTGGGTCAAAAGTATGGAATTCGGTGTGTCACAATCATCGGAGGAATAATCGGGACGATAAGTGCCATATCCTGCTATTTCGTCATGGATATTACTTGGATCACAGTTCTCTGGGGATTAATGTTTGGTAAGACATCATTCCAATTAAATCAACTATTTCCACCATTTGCACAAGAATGACCATTTTCACATACCTTGAACTACCATTGTGGTCTTTTTGACCATAATTAAAAAATAAAAAATTAAAAAAAGGAAGAAAAAAGGAAAAAAAACGAGAACAAATATTTGAGTTTTAATTCAGATATCATTATAAAAAAATTACGTTAGGATTATTTTTATTTATTTCATTATTCTGCTTAATTTAAATGGAATTTTTTTTTATTTATGAAAAAAATTATCTTTACTTATAAAAGTGATTTACTTATAAAAGTAAGTTGGTTATAGTTTTTTTTGACCTATGAAAAAATTATCTTTTTTTCTTAAAGTAAATATCATCATAATAAAGTTGCATATCATATTTTTTGATCAATGAAAAAAATTATATTTATAAAAGTAATATCATAATAAAAAAGTTGTATATAATTTTATCATCTATGAAAAAAATTATCTTTATTTACATATCATCACATATTATCACAGTGATATCATCATAAAAATGTTGTATATCACTTTTTTTTGATTTATGAAAAAAATTATCTTTATTTATAAAAGTATCATCATAGAACAATTGTATAACACTGTAAATATTAACTCATTATTTGAAATAAAAGTAATGAATAAAAAATTCTTAACATTTTCCACAAAAATGTTTCATTCGTGAACAATTCTGACTTGTTTTGTCAGAAAGAGAATTGGCGGCGTTCATTTCTTCGTAGTTTCTGGAAAGTTAAGTTTCTTCGATGAACAATATGACCCATTCAAAGACAAAGCTCTAAATAAAAGAAATTTGCGGAAAGTTATGAACTTTAATTTTTATTTTCGGAAGGGAATTCATATTCTAGAAACCGTTCGTGTCGTATGCAATCAGCGGATGGAATACATCTACGGGTTTTAAACCGGTTATCTTTACGGTAACTCCATTCGAGTTATAAACTCTTTCTTAGTTAGGTATAGTATTCAAGATGCAGATGAGCTCTTTATATTTGTATTAGTTTTTTTTGTCAATTACTAAATTATTTTTATGCGTGGTATTTGTAGATTTGCCAATTGATGGGAATTATCTACCATTCAGCCAAATTGTAGCAACAACTGAAAATCCTCTTGCATCGGACAACCGAAAATCCTTTTTGAGAAAAACGTCCGTTTTGACTTTTTAAGGACACGGATGAATTAGTTTCAAAGTGGTCAAACTGATGCTTCTGTCTTTATTTGTTCCCAGAAAAATCTAACTCTTCCATCGAAATATTGTTCCATAGCAAGGCAGAATTTTAAGATTATTTCTCGCGTATTGAATGCATTTTTAACTTGATTTGCACGGCGGAATGTGTTTATTGAATTTCATAGATCTATCCTGCTTTAAGATAGAAATTGGGATTTTCCTCAAATCCTTATCATTTCTCGAGTTTAAGAGCAAATGTGTCATTGATCGCAAGCTCATCAATCGACGCCATGGAAGTTTGCCGGTCATTGGCGAACAATAATGAGCAGAAGATAGATGGTGAAAAACAATAATAAAACGAGTAAATAGTGTCGATCTAGTCCGGCACGTGAAGTTGAAAGAATGTGTTATTAGAAATAATTTCTAATCTCTGTAGCAATCATTTTGCTCGTTGTTGTTGCTTAGGCAGAACTTCGATTTATGCACTTAGAATACAGTGAACCTTGAAGGGACCGAAATTTCGGTTCGCTATACCGGGAGTTCACTATATCCGTACTACAAACAATTTTTCCGAACTGCTCCCTAAACTGAGATGGAAGAAGCAAACAAGAAGGAATGCTTATGACTCTACTCCACTCGATAGATGGTTTTAAAAATCGGTACATGTATTTTATGTAAAAATTTCAAAATGACCAAAAAATAAAGAAAAAAAAATCAGTCAAAAACAGAAAAAAAGTTCATAATATCCACTTTCCTTTCTTCCTTTGGTTTAACTATATCTACAAAAAATATTATATGTGTATAGCAAGGCACGGGAGGAGCGAACATTTCGTTCACTATACCCGGTAGTTTGCTATAAACCGTCCATGTTAAGTGACGCCAGAGGGCGTATAGGCCAGAGGGAAAATTGTTGTAGGAGTAGTAGTAGATGTTTGTAACTGCAGCGAGGAACCATCGCCGCATCTCTCAATAAAATTGTTTTGTTTGAAAAAGGAAGAAAGCTATTATAAGTGCATGAAGTACCTACTTTCCATGCAAAAACATTGATTGATCGACCCTTGCTGGTCCATGTAATTCTTTCATACAAATTAAATATTAAGTTTATTGTTACAGTCCTCTTTTCGTAATTTAGAATACTTCAAACACACTGACTCGATTCAGAAGTAATCGAAACGCAAACAATGGTCCACGCCTAGCCGGAACTTTGAACAAATAAAAATGGATATTAAAACAGCGAATCGTCAGTGTGGAGCTTTGAAAGCTAAATTAACAAATTTAGAACATTATGTTACGTCAATTAAAGCAATGTCTGCGGTGGAAGAGAAACCAACGCTCATTGAATTAAATCATAAACTAGATAATCTCAAGAAATTTGAAACTGATTTGGAAAATCTACGGCTACAATACTACAAAATTGCAAAAGATGAAGATATAGAAGAGATCGATTCATCCCTGTTGGAGATTGAAGAAAGAATAAACAAAACACAGATAAGTCTTCTTTTATTAATTCAAAGTGTATCTAACTGTACTGGTATAAAAGAGAAAAACATTAATGAAGATAAACCAAAACTATTTAATTCTTCTTTACCTACTATTCCTTTACCTATGTTTAATGGTGATTATGAAGAATTTAATAACTTTAAGTTAGCTTTTGAAAACTTAATCAATTGTCATACTTATTTATCAGATGCACAAAAGTTATTTTATTTACGCTCATGTTTACAAGGTAAAGCAAAACAAATTGAAACCAGTGAAGATACTTATGTTTCATTAATGAAAGCTTTAACCGAACGATTTGAAAATAAACGTGTTTTAATTGATACGCATATAAACAATATAATTAATTATCCTTCTATGATTAATGAAAATGCAAAGAGTTTACGGGATCTTTTAGACAGTGTAAACAAAAATATCAGATCTTTGAAATTGCTTAATTTTGAAAGAAATAGCCTTTCGGATGCATTGTTTATAAATATAATAATTCCGAAACTAGATAAAAATACCAGAATCCAATTTGAACTAATGTTAGAAACACAAGATATCCCGTCTTTAGACGATTTGTTGTTATTTATGGAAAAAAGAAGTCATGTTTTGGATTCTATCAATAGAAATGTACAAGCGAAAACCTCTACCCCTATGAATAAACTTTCTAGTAATTCATTTCAACGATCAAAAAGCGCATTACTTAATTCTCAACCTAATGCATGTGTTATATGTAAAGATATTTCCCACTCTATTTATCAATGCTCCATTTTTAAAAGTTATAGTGTTTCAGAAAGATATGAACTTGTAAAGAAAAATAAATTATGCATAAATTGTCTTCGCCCAAATCATACTGTAGCTTTTTGCAAAACGAAAACAAAATGTTTCTGTAAAAAATCTCACCATTCAATGCTTCACCGGGATAATAATTATTTCACTTCGCCCACTCAATCTACGATTCCCGATGTGAAGGTCGCTCCCCCCTCTACCTCTCCTTCATCAAATATCGAAACCGCAAGCTCGGCGCTTCTCACATCTGGAAATTCAAACTTTGTTTTGATTAATACTGCTATAATTTACATCCAAGATTCGCATAATAAAAAGATACCCTTGAGAGCTGTTCTCGATTCTGCAGCCCAATCGAATTTTATTTGTAGTGAAGCAGCAAATATTCTAGGAATAAAAAAGGAAAAAATAAATATTCCGATTAGCGGATTAAATGACAGTTCATTCAGCGTTAAATCTTATATGACCACTCGTTTATCTAATTTAAATGATGATTTCAAACGCTGTGTGGATTTATTAATTGTTCCAAAAATAACTGGACTAACCCCTTCTAGAACTCTAAATCTTTCTGATTTGAAACTTCCTTCTAACGTAACATTAGCTGATCCTCATTTCTATGAACCAAATAAAGTACAGATATTATTGGGAGCTGAATTATTTTTCCATTTTTTAAGAGAAGGAAAGATTTGTTTAAAAACCAACAACTTAATTTTACAGAACACTTGTTTTGGTTACATTGTCTCAGGAAGTATTGATTATTCAAAACCGGAAACAAATCTATTTTCAAGTAATCTTTGTTTTTTGACTTTGGAAGATATAAATAATTCAATTAAAAAATTCTGGGAAATAGAAGCGGTTGAGGAAAAGAAAACAATCAGTGATGAATTGGCTTTTTGCAACAAACAATTTAAAGAAACACATTATCGAAAGGATGACGGACGATATGTTGTTCAAATGCCGTTAAATTCTGATAATGTAGAATTAGGTGATTCTAAAGCTTTGGCATCCTTGCGGTTAGAACAATTATGGAAAAAATTAGAAAAAAATCCTAATATGCAAAAACTTTATTCTGATTTTATGCAAGAATACGAAGATTTAGGCCACATGGTTGAAGTAACATCGGAAGATAATTTGAATTTGGATTTTGTACTTCCTCATCATGGTATTTACAGACCGGAAAACTCGAGTACTACTCTCCGCGTCGTTTTTAATGCTAGTGCTAAATCTACAAATCAAAAATCATTGAATGACTTTTTGCTTAAAGGAGGTATCATACAAGATGATTTATTTTCTATTATGCTCAGGTTTCGAAAGCATTCTTATGCTTTTTCCGTGGACATAAAGAAAATGTTCCGTCAGATAGAAATTAACCCATCACAGACTCACTTGCAGAAAATTCTTTGGAAAAAAGGAAAGGATGAACCAGTTCGTGTTTATGAATTGAAAACGATTACATACGGAACTACTTGTGCTCCTTATCTTGCTCAAAAAACTCTCCAACAAATTGGCATCGATGAAAAAAGCAAATTTCCTCTTGCAGCTTCTGTAATACAAGATTTCTATATGGATGATTGCCTATCGGGATCATCTAATCTACAAGAAGCTAAAGATATTCAACGAGAATTGACACTAATGCTATCTTGCGGTGGAATGGAGCTCCACAAGTGGTGTTCAAATCATCCGGATCTGCAACTTGGGGATACAGAAATGTATCCATTTGATGATACACCAGAAGAAAAAAGTGTAAAGACTCTTGGAATGCAGTGGTTCCCTTCTAGCGACACCTTTGCTTACAAAGTTTCTGTGAATCCAAACCCATCCTATACGAAAAGATCTGTTTTGTCCGAGATAGCTCGCATTTTCGACCCACTAGGATTGGTTGGCCCTGTGATTTCAAAGGCAAAGATCTTCCTTCAACAACTGTGGTTGCTGAAAATTGATTGGCCTGATCCACTACCTCAATCCGCTGCTCAAGAATGGCATAAATTTGTATCAGCTCTTCCTCTACTCGAAAAGCTCAAGATTCCTCGTCATGTCATCATAAACAAAGCAAGTCAGATCTTTATTCATGGATTTGCAGACGCATCCGAATCTGCGTATGGAGCTGTTGTTTACCTCCAAAGTATCTCTCTAAATGGTTCTATCTGCAGCCACCTTCTATGCAGTAAGTCAAGAGTTTGCCCATTAAAGACAATGACTATTCCTCGACTCGAGCTTTCAGCTTGCCTTCTGTTAGCACAACTTGTTCGAAAATCTTTAACTGCTCTAAAGTTAGAGATAAACGGAGTGATACTGTTTACTGATTCCACTATAGCGTTAGCCTGGATCAGGAGCTCTCCTCATTTATTAAAGACCTTTGTGAGTAACAGGGTTACTCAAATTCAGCATCTTACAGACACCTTTCAATGGAATCATATTTCATCTCAGAACAATCCTGCAGATGCCATTTCTCGAGGACTTTCTGTTCAAGAAATACTAGTGAATGATTTGTGGTGGAACGGTCCATCCCATTTGACTCAAAAAACTGACTTTCCACAACAAACAGCTGAGAGTGTGGCAGATACTCTCTATTTGCGTGAACTCAAATCTCCTAAAGACATTAATTTGAAAAAGTGCACTGCTCCTGATCCCAATGACATTCAATCTGTTTCTCTTATTACCACCAATGATAGATCCTTTTTAGAACAAATTCTTAACCTTTCTAACAGTTTTGTTAAACTAATTCGTGTTGGTGGCAGACTTAGAAACTCTGATTTATCGAATAATAGTAAATTTCCCATTGTGCTGCCCAGCAAGCATAAATTAACTGATGTAATTTTGAATCATTATCATTTGAAGTATTTTCATTTAGGTGCACAAGCACTCTTATTTCAAGTGCGACAGAAATTCTGGCCGCTTAACGGCAGAAATAATTGTCGTAAAATTGTTCATTCTTGTGTGATTTGCTTTAAAAATAAGCCTGTAAGTGTTCAACAAATAATGGCCGATCTACCAAGGGAACGTGTCACTCCTAATTTTGTCTTTAATGTCATAGGGGTTGACTTTTGTGGCCCTTTTCTAGTAAAATTTAAGAATCAGCGTAAAGGAGTGTTAAATAAGATTTACGTAGCTGTTTTTATTTGCTTATGCTCAAAGGCTATACATCTTGATTTTGTTTCAGACTTAACCACTCAAGGATTTATAGCTTGTTTGAAACGTTTCTTTGGTAGACGAGGCAAGTGTTCGAAAATCATGTCTGACAATGGAAAGACATTTGTTGGAGCAAATGTGGAGATTAAAAAACTTTTGAAGCTTGTCAGTTCCCGCGATGAAAACTTGTCTAACTTTCTCTCAAACGAGAATATTGTATGGGAATTTATACCCCCAAAATCACCTAATTTTGGGGGCCTTTGGGAAGCTGGGGTGAAGGCTTTTAAATTTCATTTCAAACGAGTGATAGGTGGCCAAAAATTGACACTTGAAGAATTTGTAACTATTCTAGCTGAAATAGAAGGAGTATTGAACTCCCGGCCCCTCATTCCATTGTCAGCAAACTTTGATGATTTTCGAACATTAAGTCCAGGTCACTTCATAATTGGGAGACCAATAAATGGCCTTCAAGAACCACTACTTAGTGATATCAAGGAAACTCATTTGTCCAAATGGCAAAGGGTAACTAAATTTAGTCAACAAATTTGGCAATTGTGGAAGAAAGATTACTTAAATAATTTGCAGAGTCGAACCAAATGGAAATTTAGTAAGGACGATGTAAAACAAGGTACTCTTGTTTTAATGAAAAATGAGCAACTTCCTGCCACACAGTGGTCAGTTGGAAGAATTGTGGAAATATGTCAAAGTAGGGATGGAAAAATAAGAATTGTAAATGTACGTATGCCTAATGGTAAAATTTTCAAGAGAAATGTCAGGGACATTTGTATATTACCTCTTGAATGAAAAAAAAAAAAAAAAAAAAAAAAAAAATTGTTTTTCTTATGCATATTCTTTTTAGGAGAAATTATTTGAGTGAATTAATTTTGTTTATAATTATATGTATATTAATCAGCACATGTTATCCTATTGTATTTGTTCTCAATTTGTAATCATAGCAGAATTTAGTTATTCATTATTTTTTATGATTCTAATAGTATTCATATGTTCTATGTATTCTATTGTTAGTTATATTGTTTATTGAAATTATGTAATTGAATTTCAATCGGGGGGAATGTTAAGTGACGCCAGAGGGCGTATAGGCCAGAGGGAAAATTGTTGTAGGAGTAGTAGTAGATGTTTGTAACTGCAGCGAGGAACCATCGCCGCATCTCTCAATAAAATTGTTTTGTTTGAAAAAGGAAGAAAGCTATTATAAGTGCATGAAGTACCTACTTTCCATGCAAAAACATTGATTGATCGACCCTTGCTGGTCCATGTAATTCTTTCATACAAATTAAATATTAAGTTTATTGTTACAGTCCTCTTTTCGTAATTTAGAATACTTCAAACACACTGACTCGATTCAGAAGTAATCGAAACGCAAACAGTCCACTATAACGGGGTTTGAATGCAAAGCATAAAACTTTTATTAAATGCTTAAGAAAAGTCATGAAAAAGAAGTAAGCTAGTATAATTATTTTAGAACTTATTGCTAAAGTTATCTTTCGTCTTCCTTACGTTAAAATGTTTCATATTAATTGCTGCGAAATTCCATTTTATACAAACGCCGGCTGGAACACAGACAGCATTCAGACTAAACGAAATATCTAAAATTTTGCTTTCTTTTCTAAATGTAGCATCTTATTAAAAGTAAATTAATAAATTTTAAGAAAAGTTAATGTTTAATACCCCCGTAAAGTACAAAAAAGCGCACGCTGTGATAACTTTAGATCTAATGATCGTATTTTCACGTACTAGCACTTAACTTTAAGGGTTATAGTGCCTAACCTTAAATATGCTAACTAAAATGATTTGATATTTTGATACCTACTACTCCCTCCCCTCGTAGCACTCTCAGCAGGTGACTAAGTATCGTCCTATTTTAAACCAAAACACACTGCATTAAACTGTAAGACTTTTAAGGCTACTTTTCCTGGAAAATCCAACTTTGCCATAAAAATAGAGGTTTCTAAAAGATAAACATGGTAATGTTGCCCCAAGTTTTTGTTTGTAGTGGAGAAAACTTTAAGAATTTGATCTTGGTACGATTTAATGCATTCTTTTAAAGCTATGTAATGAATAACAACAGACATTTTCCATGAGAGTGTCAAGAGCATCTTGACGAAAGTCCATACAAAATTACTATCACCGGTACAATAGAAAAAACACTTGCATGGCAAGCAATCCTAAAAATATATGTTATGTTTGTATATGCATGCTTAATTTATTTCATTATTTTTATCAGGTATTTGTACAGCGCTGACCACTACCCTAAACCAAGTACCCATAGATCAATATTTTGACAAGTACAGGACAACCGCAGGCGGATTTGCGTTTTCTGGCGGATGTGTGGCGGCTTTTATTTTTCCTCTCATACTCGAACACCTCATCAGATCATACGGAATGGCTCGAACTTTTCTCGTTTTGGGTGCTTTCATATTCCTCGTGATTCCTGCCGCATGCTTGCTCGTCGAACCACCCTGGATCAAGAAGAAGAAAGCAAACACCGAAGAAGAAACACTGATTAGCAATCGCACCTCTTACAATACATTTTCCGAATCGAAAGAGACAATAGACTTTGACTATTTAAAGAAAGAGAGTGAAATAGTATTCCACCTCTTCATTCTGATGATGGAGGACTCGGAATTTTTTTCCGGTTCCGTTTCGACCATTTTGGGAAATTTCACGAACTCCCTACCCTTAGTGAAAGAGTTGGAAGATCTGCAAAATTATCTCCAAAATAAGTCTCCCAAATCGGAAACAACCAGTCGATCGCAAGAGACCTACAAGACGTACGAGGACAATCCTCGGTGGCATTTCCTAGCCGATAAACTGCAGCAGTTGTCTGAAAAAAACCACAAGGCATTGCTTTTATATTTTCCAGAAACATCACACGACGAAGTGGCGAAAGTGATAGGAATGTTGAAAACATTGAATAACGGTTTATCGAAACCGAAATTTCTCGAGGAACTGACGGAGTTTCGTCGACGATTGCAGGAAGAAAAAATGGCGAAACAATCCAACTCTTTCATTCATCACATAAAGACGGCTGTTAAACTCCACGCAAATCCCATCTTTTTGTTGATTTGTTTGTCACGGGGCGTTTTCATGCTGACCTTCATTCCCCTGGTGACCATCATAGTGGACTTTGCCATGGACCAAGGCTTGAAACAGAGTACTGGGAAATATCTTATCCCGGTTTTATCTTTAGGGGATTTATTGGGCAGATTGTGCCTCGGATGGATTAATGACAGCGGTCTTCTCAGCCTTCCGAAATTCATGCTCGCGGTGATGCTTCTTCTGGCATGCAGCACGGCCACTCTACCCCTCATGCACTCCGAAGTAGGCATCATTCCGGCCATCTTGATTTTTGGTATGCTGGAAGGATCCCTCTTCATTCGACACCAAATCTTAGTTTCGATGTATATGGAAGAACAAGAACAGGCCATAGGAATGGGATTCATTAATTTCCTGTCTGGATTCATTGGATTTGCTCTTCCATTTTACATAGGTACTACTTTTCTTCATCTTCCTTATCCTATGTACCACTCTTAAATTACTTTTGATATAATGATCGGATCTTCACCGGTGATCTCAAAGGATGAGTGCAGACAATGTTTTTTAAATTGCGGAAAATCAGACACGAAAATGTACTTTCTTTGAATAAATATACCTTTTTTTCAACAGATTCGGATTCTGATTCTCAAAATATAGAGGATAGCCGCCATTTGGTAAATAGGGTCCCATTAGGTTGTCCAGGAGAGCAGTCCAAAGTTTGAACCCCTCAATTTTTTCTTTTTGTGTGTTTCATCATATCTCGAGAACTTTTTTTTAAGCGAATTGAAAACTTTTTGCACACAATTATAAAATTTGCCTATCCAAAGATAATTTCATATAAAATATAATTTTTGCTAAGTATTTATTATTTTATTGAATGATAATCGAAAAAATTTTGAATTGCAAGGTATACAATTTTTTACATCATTTTAAAGAATGCAATTATAAATGACAAAATGGAAAAATTTGAGCGAAATCGATCGAATATTTCCTGAGAAATCAGGTTTTGAAAAGGCAATTTTTTAAAATTTGATTTTTCAGGAGCTAGACGATTGATTTCACTCAAATTTTCTATTTTTCCATTTAAAATTGCAGTAAAAAATTGAATAACCTTACTATTTACAATTTTCTCGATTATCATTCAATAAAATAATAAAAAATAATAAATTCAAAGTTTAAAATAAGAGTTGATTTTATATACGTAGAAATGTTTTTGGAAAAATAGACTTTTACAATTTACTTAAAAAGATCTCGAGGAATGGAGAAGTACGCGAAAAGAAAAGTTAACAATAAGGGGACCAAACTATTTGCACCCTATTTCCCATATTGCGACTACCCCCTATATCTCAAGGATCTGTCAAAAATAAAAACGAGGTGTGTTTATTCAGAGAAGTATATTTTTCGTGTTATTTCGCAACTCAAACTAAATCCTGAACAAATTAATTGATATATTTGAGATCAACCTTTCTCTCAAACTCTTATGATTGAGTCCTAGCACATCCAATCATTAGATCAAAAATTATTTAGGAGAGATCCACTGTACACATGCTTGTATCAGAAAACTTTTTGTTCTTAGAAATCTCTCCATATATATATATATATATATATGTTACGCTTTGAAAGCCTAAACATTGTAAGTTCGTAGTGTGGCCGGTGCTTCTTGAAAAAGATACAATCATAATATAATTTTATTAAAGTGAGGGCCAGAGCCCCAGAATGACAACCTTACATGCTGGTGGATAGGTAGAGAAAAGCACATTTGACCTTGGAAAGAGGGTTTTTATATCTTTCTGGACAATATATTTAAATGTTAATAGGTCTGAGTAGCGTGGGACTGATCAATTTCCCAAGCTGCTAAAGCCACATCATCACATTTTTTGAGATAATTTGATCAATATTATTACTTTCTTGTGGGAAAGGTTTTTAAACGTTTGCTCGGTAGATAAATGCTCTATTTAAGGATTATATTTAATATATAATTGTTTTAACATTACATATATATATATATATATATATATATATATATATATATATATATATATACAGTCCTTGGCTAAATTATGACACGCATCATAAGATTCTATGTAAAATCTTAATTACTCAGGTGATACTCTATACAGCTTTATTGTTTTTACGCGGATGTTTGAACTTGTTTGCGTTCGTGAATCAATTGGTTAAAAGAGACGATGTATAATATAAATATAGACTATTTATTATATCAGGCATTATATTAGTATATTATAATAATTAGACCCAATTATGAGACCCGCTGTAGTGTTTTAATACTTACATGTGTTACACGAGTTTATAGGCAATGCTTTTATAGTTAAACACGCATGTCATGGGTTTTTATTCAAGAGATTTTTTTTATAGACTTCCTATTTGTATTTATTTTTAACGTATTGCATTATACAATGTTAACCCATTGATACAGGAGAGTAAACAAATGCATCCGAGTAAAAGCAATAAAGCTGTTATAGAGTATAATTATAATTTTACATAGAATCTTAAGAGTGCGTCTAATAATAGGGCCCCAGGGACTGTATATACGAGGGGGGCTATTTAAACTGCTGTTTGTAGAAAATGCAACACCATGAAAGAATCATCAGAATCAAATGAAATTTAATGCAGAAACGACTTGTACTGATACAAATAAATGATGAAATTTTCAAAACAAAAGAAACAAATTAAGCGTCCGAAATCAGTATTTGGTGCAGCCACCACGCGCTGCAATAAGTGCTGCTATACGACGTGGCATGGAGTCAAACAGATGTTGAATATCTGCTTGAGGAAGAGAATTCCATATCGCTTGTATGCGCAACCAAAGTTCGTCTTTGGAAACTGCAGGACGCGGATCACGAGTGAGACGCCGACCAACCATATCCCACACGTGCTCAATAGGCGACATATCCGGCGAATAAGCAGGCCAAGGAAGAAGTTGCATGCGTTGTGCTGAACAGAAGTCTCTAACAGTCCGCGCAACATGTGGGCGTGCATTATCCTGCTGAAAGATAGCTCCAGGGATGCCTTGAAGGAAAGGAACGACTTCGGGCTGTAGCACTTCACGGACGTATCTGTTGCTATTGAGATTACCCTCAATTCGTATCAAATTGGATCGTCCATGATACGAAATCGCACCCCAGACCATAACTCCGGGTGTTCGACCACTATGTCGTTCAATAATACACTCAGGAAGGCAGCGTTGACCGGCATAACGTCTAACACGAACACGGCCATCATGGGTCCACAAATTGAAGCGTGATTCATCTGAAAAGACAACTTGGTGCCAATCAGCTCGCCAGTCTCTGTGCTCAAGAGCCCACTGCCGACGCAGCCGTCGATGATCCGCCGTGAGGGGAATCCTGTATAATGGCACCCTTGCACGCAATCCACGGCGCAGCAGACGACGACGAATTGACGAAGCCGACAATTGTACACCTGTAGCAGTAGACCAATGTGCTGCCAGCTGCCTGGAGGAAGCTGTGCGATCATTCACCGCCATGCGGAGCAGGTGTCGATCATCGCGCTCTGACGTCACCTTCTGTCGTCCAGTGCCTGTTTTTCGAGTTGTTCGGTGCTCGTCGGTCCACTGCTTCCAAACTCGCATCACTGTGGAACTGTTCCGCTGCATACGAGCTGCTATTGCGCGATAGGAAAATCCTCCTTCTCGAAGGCCGATTATCCTCCCTCGTTCAAACTCCGTAAGTTGCTTGAATTTCTTATTCTTCCGTCGTGGAGGCATACTCAGGTCTCACTAAACGTTTGCCACTAACAAATAATCATAGACTATTTTCAACGTCCCGCTACAGCACTTTATTTATACGCTTTCAGCATCAATTCAGAGGGCGCTGCGCGCGCCACGCACGCGCGATGGCTCTGAAACTTTATTAATTTGCATAATATCCTATAATTGACATTTGCTGCGAATTTCATTTGATTCTGATGATTCCTTCATGGTGTTGCATTTTCTACAAACAGCAGTTTATATTTCTGGCCTAATAATGAAAAAACAAACAGGTAGGAACGAAATTGGTTTTTTATTGTTTTTCAAAATATTCTCCATGATGATCAATACACTTTTGCATGCGTTTGAACCAATTTTCAAAGCACTTTTTCCAGTCCGATTGCTCCAAAACATGCGATTTGAATGCATCAACCGCTTCTTCGGGGGTCGAAAATCGTTGTCCACGTAATTTATTTTTGATGTGTGGGAATAAGAAGAACTCATTGGGTGCCAAATCAGGGCTGTACGGTGGATGACCCATCAGTTCGATCTTTCGCTCCGTCAGAAATGCCTTTGTTTGAGTCGATGTGTGAGAGCTCGCATTGTCATGATGAAGAATGATTCGCCTGCTCTTCTGCTTTTTTCGAATTTCTCCGATGACTTCTGGCAAACAAATGGTCGTGTACCATTCAGAATGGACCGCCCTGCGTTGCTCTAACGCCACTGTTGCCACATGACCGTTAATGCCGAAGAAACAGACAATCATTTGTTTCGATGTGCTTCTTCCTCGAACAACTTTTGTTGGTTTTGCCTCGTCTTGGAAGACACATACAGTGGATTGCTGTTTTGTTTCCGGCTCATATGCATAGATCCATGATTCGTCACCTGTGTAGATGTTATACACAGCCTTTGATGTACCTTGAACGTATTTTTCCAACATTTCCTTGCACCAATCGACACGAGCCTTTTTTTGAGCGTTTGTCAGATTATGCGGGATCCAACGCGAACGAATTTTTTTCCCGCTCAAATGTTCATGCAATATTTTATTGATGCTAGTCATACTAATGTCCAAAGACGCCCCTATCTCACGGTATGTCACATGACGATCTTACTTTATCAGTTCACGCACAGCATCGATCTTTTCTGGCACAACAACGGATTTTGGACGACCTGCACGGGATTCGTCCTGGATCGAACATCGACCACGATTAAATTCGTTATACCAATTTTTACAGTGCTGTAGGATGGCGCTTTATCGCTGAATAAAGAATTAAGTTCATCGAAGCACTCTTGTCTCGACAATCCACGTCGAAAGTTATGAAAAATAATGGCACGAAAATGTTCACGATTCAATTTCATTTTTTGAAAGAGAAGAACTTTTCAATTTACTGTCAACAACACGAATGAAGCTATAATGGTAAATCGTCTACTGAATTTATGTTTAAAAATATCAAACTTTCGATTAAAATCGTCTGCGGTCGCCTAGCAACACTTACTGTGGATAGTGGCAATAAAGATTTTGCAATAAATAATTTAATATCCCTCATGGCTGCATTTGGTGAAATATAAATGGCAATTCGAGAACAGAAAACCTAACAATCAATTGATATTCACAAGAGACGTACCTTGACATAACCTTAAATCCGTCGCATTGTCCGTGGGATTGTTTTCACTCATTTTTTACAATTGTTATCCACTAAAGGGTAGACTATACTTGAGGGTGCCCCAGCCAAGTTGTGATCGCGATTGATCGCCAAGCTAGGCGATGTTGAAAACCAATCGTGATTCTGATTGGCTTAGATTTTAATCGTGATTCTGATTAGTTTAGAATTTAGCGTTGTTTTTACATGAATTTTTAAATGTAATTTCAAAGATCCGTTGGTTCTACTTTGGATACCGGCTGGTAAGGTTATTTTTGCTTCTGGTACTAAAAATGAATACTGTCAATAAGATAAATCTTAAGTTTCTGTACGAATTTAATAACAATGAAAAAAAAACAGTGATTGACTGGTGTATAATTGAAGGTTTACTTAGTAAAAGATATAAATGTCCTGTTTGTGGGTTACCACGGCGTTACGGGCAAACAAGTATGGCGCCAAACATAAGTCGCCAATTTCGCCAAGGGGCACCCTCAAGTATATTTTCCCCCCACTAAATTTGAAAATGAAAAAATACTATCCTATAAAATTATATGTGTATCAAAACAAACTAAAAAAATATTTATAGAAAAATCAATACTCTTATTATTTTTATGCTAGTGAGAACCAAAACAATATGGAAATGAATGAGGGAGAACTGGATCCTACCACGTGATTTCTCGGCCAATAAAAACGTAGCGTTAAACGTTTAACGCAACCTTGTTGGAAGTCGCATAAGAAGTATCACTTAAAAAAAACGCAAAATAAATCAAAATATTTTTTTTATATTTTATTAATAAATACAAGGAACTAAAACAAAACATGTTGTACAAGTTATAACATGAAATTTTAATTCTTTTTTATGTGTAAGAAACATTTATTTTAAAATCAGTTTAATGTCCCGTGTTATCTCGGGAAAATGAAATAAGTTAGATATCATCAGTCTCTGTGGGATTTGTTCTTAAAACAATGGGGCAACACAAAGTGATACTTTTCAAAAGTCAGTGAAGAAATACGACATTTTTTTTACTCTTACTGCTGTGTCTATTCAGCAACCATCGTATATACCAGTGGCATCCAACTGACGGCCCGGGGGCCGCATCAGGCCCGCGAAGCTTTTTTTTTGTGGCCCGCGAACTAAAATATAATAGTTCAACGGTGTATAATTCAACGGTGCAAAAATATTTATTTCTCAGGTTTTGCATCCAAGAAAATATTTATTCAAATACAAAAATAATCGTGTATGTTGCTCTTTTTATATAATTTAGCATGTGTGTATCAGAAATTTTCTCGAAGAAATTCTTCGATTTAACTTTCAGAAACCACTCATCTTGGACGAAAATATTTACATACACATTTGTAAATTTTAAATTTAAAATGTAACTATCTATTCTCTGGTGGTTGCAGCAGACAAACCTCAATTTTCTCATTGAACATTTTGTGTGCTACTATGTAAGTTTTAATACCAACCTTTATACCAAGTTTCATATCTTAACAATTAGATATCTGTTGCGCATTAATTGTTTAATACATAGGTGCACATTAAAGTTATTGTAGCCCGAAATTCTTAATATGCAATTAAATATTTTTAAAAATCTGCTTCTTATTTTAACTTGTAATTCAATACGTTTATTTTGTACAACTTGATATAAAAATCTGACAGTAATATTTAATGTTCCTTCAAACATAAAAGAGTCCTTCATAAAATTTTCATAAAGTTGCGGCCCGCCATTTGATTTGTGTTTTTAATTGTGGCCCCCGTCCTCATGTAAGTTGGAAACCCCAGGTATATACAATCACACAATCCAACAGCAGAACTTCCAATCACAGCAGATTATGTTGTTTTTTTGCTTCCGACCGAGTAAACACGTGATAAAACAAAATGTACTGACGCATTCTGCTACGCCCTAGTTTTCTCGGTATAATAAATATTGTTAATATAATAACTCGAGTTAAGTTGTGAGGGAAGCTGCGGTTAATAATGAATTTATCTGTTTGCAGGTTATTTCAGAGATGTGCGTGGATCTTATGACGGAATGTTCTATCTGAATGGTGGTATATGTGCTTTCATCGGAGCCTTGTGGATTTTCGTTCCCTCCTCTTCTAGAAAATAATCATCTAATAAATATTTTAAAAGGTTGTTGACTGCAGTCCTTTTACTGACCCACACGTGAAACCTTGGCAGGGAGGGCAGCTAAATCTTTCAACAAAAAATAAGCACCTTTTAAAGTACTTTTAAAGCATCTAAAAATATTTTAAGCGATATACAGGGTGATTCTAAAAAGATGGACAAAATTTTAGGAGGTGATAGTACACACCCAAGCAAACAATTTTTATCAAAGAATGCGTGGTCGAAAACAAAACGACTTTCATTGTGTATAATAGAGATTTAAATTATCTATAGAGATAGCAATATTAAAAAATTTCGATAATTACAGCTACAAAAGTGACATTTTCATAATCTATATCTACTGTTATCAGTGATATTCTCTTATTTGATGCACTTTTGTATTGCAATACATTGTAATAATATTAGTGTTCACAGATTTTTCAATTTAACTGCTTTCTTACTTTCACATTTGTCAATATTTCCAGAGTTAGATAGCGCACAAGACTCAAATGCATTTTAGAGTATGCATCCGCCATAAATTAAATGCAGAATTTGTCAAAAAGTCCACACAAAAAAGGCACGATATGCCAAACAAAGTCTTTTAGTATTTGCTGTAAAGAGTGAACGCTTAATACAAGGTTAGTTTCAAACTTTTTTGGATGGCTGTATTGAAAGAGTAGTTCGATTCGAATGCATAAGGGATCGTATAAATATATTACAAAAGCAAAATAGGAGAGGTTTGAGATTATTTATGCTGACAAGAGTGAGAATTATGATCAAAGCTTACACATTCAAACGGCATTTTCAAAACTTCTTGAAAAAACTGAAAAATTTGTATTTTAAACTATTTCTTAAATTAACTTTATTTCAAATTTAAAGAATTGGATAAAACTACTAAGAGTTTCAGAAGTGAAGAGATTGAAGGTAAGCACAAAATTCCTGAAGAATATTAGACTAGAGAATTTGTAAAGAGTTGAACGCTTTTGTAAACTTCCACATTTATTTTAAACTGATTTTTACCGAAATATTTCAGTTCTAATTTTCAAAACAAATCTTAATTTTTTTCATTACGAGTTTCTTTGGTTAGTAGTATAAGTGCGATTCTTTTTCTGACAAGAGAGGAAAGTCCAAAATTCCCAAAACAAGCTTACGTAATATTTGTTTACCCTCGCCCCCCCCCTAAAGAAGCTAAATCTGGTAAGAAGTTATATTGAGTAATGAACACTAAAAATAATTCAAAATTACAAATTTATTCAAGATATTTACAGGAGTAGTTTAACATTTAATAAAACAATGCATTTGTACAAGAGATAGTTTAATGTTTGCTTAAAATAATTTCGTACGATTACAACACAGATTCCAAAAATTTCTAGAACAATTTATTCCATTTTCAGATGTCCAGGTGCAAATCTTGCGAACTACAGCAGTTGAAAGTATGTTAATTTTATTAGCCATATCTGTATTCTTTAAATATTTATTACTTTAATTATTCAAATCAGAAATCTGTTTACATGCTTCTTAAAAACCTTGTTTTTAGGCAGCAGTTTGAAGGTTCTCTTACAATAGCAGAAGTATACATAGTTCATTTCAAAATTGGTAATTCAATGAAACAGTGCATATAAGTATGGAAGCAAAGTCTCAATAAACTAATATAATTCACAATTTTCGTAATAAACGAATTAATTAAACAGCTTTCAAACAATTTTAAAAGTTAAAAATTTAAATTCTCAATTCCAGACAGTTTTAATAAATCTTAATTTTTATATCAAATAATACTGTTCCTTAATAGAACTCTTTATGTATGAGTATATTGTTAAACCCAAAGCATTTCCTGCGATTCAACACTAGATAAGACTTGTCACTATTTTTCAACTAATTTGCTATTTTTGTTTTAAATTATCTTAAATTATTGAAATAAAACCCAAGATTATAAAGTTTAAACTTAACTCAGTGGTGCGACAGCCCTAGAGGGCCAAGGCCTACTGTGCCCATCTCAGTTTTCTTGACCTTGGGCTCTGGGGTGCAGGAGCAGAAGTTCCGGTCAGGTGGTCAGCCGAACGCGTAACCCCCAGTGTTTAGTTCCCAAGTATGATTGGTACTCATTTATCGACCCACTGAAGGGATGAAAGGCTGAGTCAACCTTGCCCAACCCGAGGATCGAACCAGGGACCTGTGGCACGACAGCGCGAAGCACTACCGCTCAGCCACCGGCCGTCATTATAAAGTTTAAGTAACATATTATTTAATAGACTTAAATTTTATCAAATTTCATAGACTTCATTTAAAATTACAAGTTACTAATGGCACTGAGATTTAACGGAAGCTTTTCACATAGTTCGAGTATATGCTGATCTACTACAGAAGCTTCCATGCATGAATCGAGAAGTTCTGCTGAAAGAGTGCGGAAGTAGGAAGCAGAACGGTCGTCTACCACTTCCAATTCTTGCATGCATGCGAGCAGCTTCTATAGCAGATAGTTGCCCTCGTATTGTGTAGACTTCAGTAAATTTCAGTGTATTGCAGACGCATTAAAAATTAAATGGATACGGAATTTTACGTAGATTAAATATAAAAAAAAGTAAATTTCTTTCAGTTTAATTACTTAAATTTATTCAGAAGTGCAGCTGTTTATTTCGAAGTAATCTGTACATTTTAACTTTAATGTGTATAATCTATTTTTGTAAAGGTCGATAATATATGAACTTTAATATATTTCATAAATTTAGTTTTGATCATTTTCTTGCAACCCTATGCAAAATTACCTTTTTTTAAGGAACAGTTCTAAATTAAACCTATTCTTACTTTAATTGGAAGGTTCAATACTTTTCTAATTCAAAATTTAGGATTTCCCCTGAAGAGTTTTGCATTTGCTTAAAAGTAAAGAAATTATTGAAAGTTTCGCTTTAAATTTTTCCTGCATTAAACCAGTTACGCATTTTTAAAGTATAATTACCTTTTAAAAATTATTAGGTTAATTGAAGTTTAAATATCAAGTTACTCACTTTTATACCATCATCACTATTAAAATACTGATTAAGGTACAATTTAAGTATAATTAATTGAAATATACACTTTACCTATTACAGGAACGGTCATCCAAACTGGTTTCTTCCCCAATTTATTAGAATTTTATGCACTTATAAATGTATAATATGTTACTTCGAAGAAAGATAAAAAATTTAATGAAGTTTCTGAAAACTAAGGAGATAAGTTTTGTACAGAATTTACCTCGCACGCTCTTTTACGTAATTCTCATCCAATTGGGTCAATTGTAACATTTTTTGCTTAACTATTTTTAACTAACAAAAATTCCAATATATTATAAGTATTAATTGGCAGACGGGTAAAGTAGACTATCCTCTACTAGAAAAAAAAAAATAAATACCTTATTTTAAATGTTATTATATTAGTTATTAACAATTTTCGACAGTCGTGCACTTGTTACAATCGTCCCCACTTACGGGGTCAATTGTAACAGTTCATAAATTCAACTAAAACATAGTTAATTATGCATATTATCATAGTTGATATTTTTTTTTATTGATAAAAATAGTAGTGATATTTTAGGAGTAAAAATAATAATGAGCAGAGACCTAAAGGGTTAAACTTTTAACTTTAAGGGGTTAAAAATTTCAATTTATGCTGTGAAAGATGACAAATAAACTAATGCACTTGCAACATAATATAAATGATATAGAACTAAACTATTTGTGGTTCTTAAGGAGTTAAGTAATGGTTTGTAAACATGAGTTTATTTATTTTCAGCTGTTACAATCGTCCCTTTACTTATTGTTACAATCGTCCCCAAGACGCCATTTCAGCTTCATTTGTTAAAAACAATGCTAGTTAATTAACAAAACTAATCTTTTTTTTGAAATGTTAATTAAGGTGTCCACTTGCATATTCTGCTAATAATTTTTACGTGTTTAAACAAAATTACTTTGTTACAATATAATATTCTAATACCAAAAAAGTACTTGCGTATTGTGAAAATATCTTTTGTGGTGTAACTCTTTCAAAAGTACATAAAAATGGTTGCCAGCAGGGGTGCGCATGTAGATTTATTAACTAGATCTTGTACGCTACCTAGGAACTAAATCTAGAACCCGACACTCGAAATTTTTGCTCTGTTACAATCGTACCCTGTTACAATTGACCCCACTCTCCCCTACTGCTCCTTAAATTTCTATCAAATTAATATCGGCATAGCAATATCTAAATATCATGTATTTATATTTAAATGCAATATTAGATTGAAATCTTGATTGCCTTTTAAAAATTTTATTTGCATTAAGTTTAAAATCTTGATCAGAACCTCCAAGATTTTTAACTCAGAGGGATCAAGATTTGGTTAATGATTGTCCAAATGGGACTTTGATATGTCCCACCTCATCCAGGCTGAATAATAGGACCCATGAAACGATTGGTTGGTATCTGCCCCTTTGGCTATCTTAAGATGTCCTATAACAGCCCTAAATTTCTTGGTAACATTGTTTAATCTATACCTATTAGAAAAGCAGACAACTTTAGGTAGTTTTAATATAGTTCGCTTTAATCTCTTAAAGCCGAATTGGATTAATTGTTGTTGTTAATTTACGTTGCACTAGAGCTGCACAATGGGCTATTGGCGACGGTCTGGGAAACATCCCTGGGGATGATCCAAAGACATGCCATCACAATTTTGATCCTTTGCAGAGGGGATGGCACCCCCGCTTCGGTAGCCCGATGACCTGCGCGCGAAGTCGAGCACTTTACGGTAGCACAGTTTAACGAGGACCCATACCGCACACCCTCGGTCTCTACGCAGACTGATCCAAGTAGTCACCCACCCGCACACTGACCGTAGCCAGTGATGCTTGACTTCGATGATCCGCTGGGAACAGTGTCTTAACGATCAGTCCACTGCGGATCCAAATTGGATTAATATTTTATATACTTCACACTGGTTAATAAAATAACGTTACGTCGGATTCCTCACGGATTAAAATTTATTCCGAAAGGACATTAATAACTAGCCTTAAGTACTCTAGAACAGTGATGGACATCATTCACGAAAATTTTATTCATGACTAAATTTATTCAGAATAAATTCATTCTGAATGATTCTAAATTCATTCTGAATCATATGAAATTTTAGTCATTATTCATCATTCATTAAGCAAATGTATACAAATTTTTGAATAATGATTGATGAATAAACTCATTAGTCATGACTAGGACTGGGCGATATTAGAAATTATATATCGTGATATATCGTCAGTTTTGCATCGCGATATAGCGATGTATCGCGATATAGTATTTTTGAATTTCATTTACTTTAAAGCACAGAAAGTCAGATTTCTATCAAGACTTCATACGCATATTGATTTAAATCAATTTATAAATTTGAAAATATATATGTTTTGCTTAAGAAAGATATTAAATAAATTGACTAAGATGTACAAATCTTACTTAAAATATTTATTGAAAAAATGTGTGTAGATACAGAATGAAATATTTGCACTTCTTTATCGTTTATAAGGTATAAGCAGTCTTAATTTAAGTTAACCCCTAAAACACCCTTAATGAAAAAAAATATTGTTATTAAACAAAAGCTGATTTTAAAATTTCAAAATATATTTTAATTAAAATAAAAGTTAGATTGACTAAAAGTCGAAGTTTAAAATTAAAAATGTTCGAATTTTAAACTAAAAAGTAAACATAAGATTTGTAATAATTTCTTAAAATTTTCGTTCTCCGAAAGATTTCTCAGTTTAAAAATAAAAAGGGAATTTTATAAAGATATCTAGCTGAAATTATTGAAAGAAAATTTAAAAAATTAAAAAAAAAGTTTGTTAAGAAATTCATTATACACTTAAAACAAAGTGTTAAAAATATTTTTTTTTTAAAAAAAGAAACTTTTTTTAACAAATCAATATTTGCTTGTACTATTATGCGTAAATAATTACAGAATTATTAAGTTCGATCGTAATGTTCAAATTCTTAATGAAGAAGTAAACACAAGTTTTGCTATATTTTCTAAAAATGACCACGCAAATAACAAAAGATTTCTTAGTTTAAAAATAAAAAAAATAAATAAAAGTGAAATTTATCAATATATTTACCTAACAGCATAGGAACAAAATTTAAAAAATAAGTTCGTTAAAAAATTATTTGTATGCTTAAAACAAAGGGCTAAATAAAGTTTAGAAAAAAAATGCTTCTTAAACACTATTTTTATTATTATTTCATATAAATAATTCAATTAAATTAAATAATGACCGAATTATGAACGAAAAACAAAGTAAGGCAAAGTTTCTTAATTAAATTCTTAAAAATAAAAACAAAAGAATTGTGATATTCGGTAATATATTTAACTAATTAACTAATAATATAAAACGAAAATTAAAAAAAAATAATGATTTTACTCTCTAATAAAACGAAGTAGTAATTGATAAAAATAAAAAAAAGAAATGAATAAAATTCGCAAACTTTTCGAATTCTTTTGAACAAATAAAGTTTATTGACTTATGTCCAAAAAATAAGTTTTGTTTTTAACTTTACTTCTAAAAATAAAAACAACTCAAGATTTATAAATTTAAAATCAGTAATAGAAGCCCATTAAATTATTAGAAGTTTTATCCGAAAGGTTTTTAATAAATTAAAAGAAAGTAAAAAAATAACCTAACAAATTTATTTACTTTGTAATTCCTTATGGATGCCTTAAATTAGATTTCCGATAATTTTCACATTTAAAAATATAAAAAAAGTTTTGTCAGAAAATAAATAAAAAACTTACCTAATTAATGAAGAAACTTTTCTTTATAAATTCTTTTCAATAATAGATTGCGTTCAGAACAAGGTTACGACGGCGATCACGAAGTTAATCCCATTGAAAGTAATCTACAAGAAACGATTTCAAATCGCGAAGGTGCGAAAACGAACATGTGATATAACGATATAAGGTCTCAAAAGTGATTCTGATTCTACCGCTCATCAGTCAAGGCTGTCTCAACATAACGAAACAATATCGTCTTCCACAGCGCGAGTTGGCATCGGAACGTAAGAGAAAGTCCTTGCGTGTATCGCTATATCGTTATATCGTCTTCTTCACTCGACGCTTAAATCAGATTTCTGATGCATCGCTTGGAATGAAAGTTGCTGTATGCATTTATGCTGTATGCATTTTTGCCGATATAGGCGTTAAATCGATGTGTCGCGATATATCGATTTATAGCCCAGTCCTAGTCATGACTAATTTTTCTGAATAAAATTTTGAATAACCAGCAAAAAATGCAATCGATATGTCCTTGTCTATAACGAGATGCAGAACATCGTTTGCTCTTAAACGTCTTATTTTAGGAGATAAACTATAAAACTAAGACTAAGAATGACTATTTATTTTTATACTATTTTAACTAACTCCAGCGAAACATACTTAATTGTGCTAGAAAGTAGGTTTATAACAGTTTAGTTACTTAAGTTCATTCTAAAGTTTTGTTCTAAAATCTATAAAACGCAATTTTTTTGAAAACAAACTATAATACTATTTTAAATTTTTTAATAAAATTTTAACTTAAAAAATTAAACGCTTTTTTGCCATGTAACCATTTCTCAAAAGTATGCATTATGTTAGACAAAAGTAAATTTTCTCAAACATTATATAAATATACTTGAAAAGGATTAACGTTTTATTTGTAGTTGTCATAATCGTAGTCAGAGTATTCCGTGCCCATTTTTGTTGACCAGTGAAATTATTGAGTTATTCTTGACTAATGAATAAAGGATACTGAATAACGAATAATGAATGATTTATTCCTTATTCAAAATACTTCTGACTAATGAATAAATCTTTATTCATCATTCATTATTCAGATTTTGAATAATTATTCATCATTCTTTATTCATTATTCTGAATGACGCTGCTCTAGAACAGTTTCTTTGAAACTAGTTCACGAAAATACAGTCATCGTAATGATAGGGTTGATTTATTAAGAGGGAACCGTTTTCTTTGAAACAAAATTTTATTACAATAGAAGTTATTTTTCAATTTCAGAAAAATAGAATTACTTTAAACTGGCTCTTAAATATTTCGAAAAAGTTAGGAAAGTAATTTTACTCTTCGATTTTATGAAAATATTATAAGCTTCACCAACTTATCCTCTTAATACACTCTAAACAGTGGCGCGACAGCCCCATGAGGGCCAAGGCCTACTGTGCCCATCTCAGTTTTCTTGATCATGGGCTCTGGGATGCAGGAGCAGATGTTCCGGTTAACCGAACGTGGAACCCCGAGTGTTTAGTTCCCAAGCATGCTTGGTACTCATTCATCGAACCACTAAAGGGATGAAAGGCTGAGTCAACCTTGCCCAGCCCGAGGATCGAACCATTGACCTGTGGCACGACAGCGCGAAGCGCAACCTCTCAGCCACCGGGCGTCTCTTAATATACTCACAATACGTAAAATCTTTTCCTCTCATACTTTGTAGCGTCATGAAAAGTCCTTGAATTTGATACGGTTTAAAACCAAACAGAGAAGCTCACTCGGAAATTAATCGAGAAGTTTAACTATGATTAACTTCTGGGTTTTTCTTTAAACAGGCCAACGATGCAAAATATCTATAAATAATTACAGTTCCTCCAATTCTGCACTAAGATATTGCAAGTACTACCGGAAGCACTCTGCACACTATGAGGACACTGTTCCACCGCAGAAGCTTGCACGAATGAACTGAAGAGTCCCGAAACTGCTGAAAGAGTGAGGAAACACAAAGAGAAAGCAGAACTCCCCCTTCGTGTCCCACATTCCCCCAGGAGTTTCAGGTGTGCACGCTTTTTTCTGCTGTTTGAGCAACCCTCCCCATACTTCGCAAGCAGCTTCCGGTGAATCTCTTCTCGCAACATGATTCGAACGTGTAAGCGACTTAAAAAACTATGTTACCGGCATGAAAGAGTGCCCTAAACGCTAAATTGTGATGACGCAGGTTTTAAAGGATTTCATTGTTCTAGTAACGCACATTCTAGAAATTTCAGTATTTTAATACTTATTTTAAAGAAATCTGGCTGTTATCAGGAATCGTTAGAACCAGGTCTTTAGAATTTTCGATGTTTTAAGCTCATAACTAAGGCCCGGATTTTGATGACATTTGCATTTTCTTGCATTTTTTGCATTTTTGGACATTTTTTGTCTTTTAGAGCATTTTGTTAGATTTATAGGGCATTTTTCTTTAAATTTTGGGGCGTATTTTGCATTTTAATGCATTTTTTTAAAGTTTTTCGTCAATTTTTCCAATTTTTATTATTTTTTATCAATTTTCATTATTACACTGGCTTCCAAACAATGAAGAAAATCTATAGGATATTAACAGGTGAAGCAAAATCTTTTCAAATTGAAGAAACGTCAGTAAGTGAGACTGTCTTTTTCAAGTACACACCTATAACATCAGTAGACGTTGAAAGAAGCTTCTGCAGGAATAAAAATTTACTTTCCGACAAGAGACGCTCGTTTACATTTCAAATTATCGAAAAACATTTAATAATCCAATGTAATTTTGATATTTAGTAATATTATGAGATGGAAGTTGTTATATCCATTAAAGTTTCTATACAAAATAAAAATATTTTGGTGTCAATATATTTTCCTTTTTTTGTTATTTTAGGATATAAAACATATTTTTCAAACTTTAATCAGCGTAGAACAAGTATTGCATTGTTTTATAATTTTTAAATGACTCATAATAATTTTAAAGAGCAAAACATTTTTTTAATTCGATATTTTTACTTTATTTAAGGCATTTTTTGCGCAATTTTTGCATTTTTAAGGGCATTTTTTGCCCCTTTTAAGGGCATTTTTTGCACTTTTTAAGGGGAATTTTTTGCACTTTTTAGGGGCATCAAAATCCGGGCTCTACTCATAACTGAATATTTTAATCTAAAAGCAGATTATTATTAGCATCACCAACCACAGTGCAAATATCTTCAATTGCAGACTGACTGATCATTGGTTAGAATTCCTTTACCGTCGGGCTAACCGTAGAAGGCTTTTCCTCTCCTTGTGACGCAAATGTGGATTAGTTCCATCAAAAATTCCTTTCACAAAGGCTAGTTCGTCCTAATGCTTAATCCTGGAGTTCCCTCGTCTTCTGGGTTGGGTTAAAAATTGCAAGACTACGGAGTTTAACATGGAAACCCAGAATTAGGTTGGCTGTTTGTCGGTTATTAAATAAAACTTACACAGAGCCAAGATTAAATTTAAAAAATGAGAGGAAATCTTACAAAAACTGAACTTTAACGAATCTAAGAAATGTTCCTTTAAGTATGATTACCCACCCAATCGGGAGAGGATGGCGACGTCACTAGGGTCATCTTGAGACTGACCGTTCTACTCGGACAACGTTGATACTTTTTAATACCTGAAATAAAATAAAAAAGTATTAGGAACAAATATATTGCTAAATGAAATAAATTTCAGTTTTCTAAGTAGAATTAACACCTTTTATGAACATCACCTTAACCCAGGGGTCGCCAAACTTTTTTGATCATCGACCCCCATATAATTCTTCGAAATCTCCATCGACCCCCGCAAAAGTAATTTTCTGTTAATTAAAATAAAACAATATTAGATACTGTGTTTGTACATTTACTTTATGATTTTAAACATTTATTAAATTAACAGTACATTGTGTAACAATAGTTTCATGAAAAATATATTAATATTGAAATTTAAATACCTTATTATTAAATAATAAGTAGTTATGCATAAGTAGATATAATAAGTAAAGTATAAATAAAAAAGTAAAGTATAAATAAAAAAGTAAAGTAAAAATATAAAAGATTTACTGCTTCTTCATCAATGAGATGGGTGTGCCTGTTGTTTTTTTGCAAGGTTCGCTATATTGGGTTCAAAATTGGTCAATTTTAATTTTCGTCAAAATTGGTCAATTTTGTGAATTTTGTAAAAAAGTACAAAGTGTGCTATAGTTTTGTCGCGGGCTGTACTAATCCATATTATTAATGTTTACCTTTTTTTGTGCATTGATAATTAAAATTGATATCTAAACCAAACGAATGGTTTTATCGAAACAATAACTAATTATCCAAAACTGTAAAAGTTTTAATAATGACACTGCAAATATTCAACACAGTTTGCAAAGATAGCTGAAACTGCGTATGATATCTGCATTTGTAACGTCAATGCTCGTCACACGTGACATTTGGACAAGCGCACATATGCATATGACTTATAAACTGCGCTGAGTTCGTGCCACTGAGCGGTGGTACGTAAATACTTGTTTCACCCCAATAAATATACGTTTATTAATTTATGCTTTATAAAGAAACTGATATTGAGTCAATTATAAAAAAAAATCACAAATTTCACATACTTAATTAGGTATGTGTGATTTGCGTATTGAGAACTGTTTTTTTTTTCGATCCACAATTGACCCTTCCGATTCGGATCGACCCCCATTCGCCCCCCTGTCTCAGATCGACCCCCGCTTTGGTTAAATAGACCCCTGGGGTCTATATAGACCACTTTGGCGACCTCTGCCTTAACCCTTTGTAATTCAACAACTCTGATTTAAGAAATATTTACGTGGATGTTAGAATACATCATATTAAGCGTGTAAAAAATAATGAAGAAATTAAGACCTTGAAATTAAAAATTTATTGATAAAAAGCATTTGTTGAACATCTCCAATATCGTGAAAAATAGCACAAAAATTCCAATATATTTAAAACTTCACGTGAAAAATTTTGAAATTATTGTTTTCATGGTAACAAGGTCTCACACCACATTTTTCAATCCCTCCTTAGCCAAATATACAATCAAGGGGATTGTTGTAAAAAAATTGTATATCCTGCAATTATGTCGTGGAACAATTCTTGCTAAACGCATTATAATATTGGCAGCTGCACCAAGATTTGGTTCCCCCGAGTTTGCAATATTTTCTTTACCTAAATTTAGTTCGATTTTATAGGTAAATCCACCTCATTATAGGATTGAATTTTCATGTATGTTGCAGATATGTAACGCGGTGATACAAAGGGTTAATGTTTAGCACTTTGATAATCTTATGACCATGAGTTTTATTTAGAGCAGGGTATCTTAAATTTGTGGTGTGGGGGCACCAAAATTTAGACCCTCCCCCTTAAACATTGCGCAAATCACGTATAAGTGCAAATGTTTCACTTTTACAGTAGCATACTACAGTTTTAGGATTTTTACCCTTAAGACCTAAACTAATGCGAAAATTTTAATATGAGTAACAAACTTAACATTACACAAATAAAACTAGTTAGCTTCAAATCAAATATATTTTGTAAAAGTATTTGATAAAGCATAAAAATTTCTAAAATGTTTGGCACCCTCCATTGGGGTCGCGACCCACAATTTAATAAATTAACCTGGAGGAAGGAAATTTCCCGAAAAAATCCTGTAAGGACTGGAGATCTTGTGTAGGACTGTTCAAATCTCTTCTCGTTACAGCTGTTCTTGTTTAAGAAATATTTTGGTCTGAAAATAATGCTTTTCCCCTAGTTTTAAGGCGACAAGGGACTTTCAAATTTTTTTTTGAAATTATCAAGGGATTTGCTTGAAATTTTCAGAATACTATAATTTTCAGAATATTAATATTGTTAAAAACAATTTTTATTCAAAATTTCAAAAAAATATTTCAAAATTTAAGAAATTAAAAAATTTACATTTTTGAATTTTTTATGTTTTTTTTTATATTACTCGTGGCGTCTGAAATTTTGTCAAAATGACAAAATTCTTTTAAAATATTGCATATTAGGTAATATTGAAAAAATTGTTGGGAGTACTTTTTTTATTATGGAAACAAATAACATTTAAAAACCTACATTTTTAGGAAAAAATCATCATACAACTATAAAATATCATGTATAAAAAAAATACTATTCACTTAATTAAAAAACTTTTCCAACAAAATGTTAATGATATTCATAAATATATAGTATTAAATTCTCAGGTCAATAGAATGAAAATTCATTACGCTGGAACAGTTTGAAAATTGTAAATTTGTCAAAAACGACATTTTGAGAAAAATGACTTTTACTACTTTTTCATTGCAAATTTTACTTCTGAACAAATATTTCTTGTTTTTAATATAAATACCTATAAATATTTTCTAATGAACTAGTTTAATGATTATATACTTTAATTTTTATTAAAAATAATTACAAAATAATCAACTAATTTTAAACGAAACTAATTTTAACAGTTATCTGCAGACAAAAAAAGGTAAACAAAGGGGCATGGTCAAAACTGAAATGGCCATAACTTCTTCAATTTTGCTCTTATTCCAGAATTTTCTTTTTTTAAATTTTCAGTTAAATGCCTAGATTTCAAAAATATAAAATATCGATTTTTTGACAAATTTTTGCTTCTTTGAAAGTCCCTTGTCACCTTAAAACAAATGAGTGGCTGTGAAACTAAAACATAGTCAAACGGGGGTTATTCACATTCAGGCAGTTTTCCACAAAGATCAGCAGAGACGGCGCCGTGCACAGAATTTTAAATGTCTAGCTTTTATGATGGACAACTCAAATGTAAGAAAAATGAGAGCAGCTCAAGTTTATTTTTCAGAGTTGAAATTTAACAATTAACACAAAACGTACCATAATTAGGGCTGCAAATGTGTCGAGGGAAAAAAGACCCCAAATTCGAGGAAAAAATCGCGGGAAAGTTTGAAAATTAAGCAAATTCTAAACAAAGAAATTTATTATATAAATGATGCAAAAGACAGAAATTGCGCAAATAATAAAAAAAAGCGTAAAAATACACAACAGAAGTATTTCTTTGAATTTCAAGCAATATTAATATTTTTATTTAAATGAACAGAATTTTGATACAAAAGTATTGTACATTGTCAGATTACTCTCATTTATGCTTCGTCTTTCATCACTTAATACATTTTTAAACTTAGAAAACGATTTTTCTGCGTCAACGCTGTTTTTAGGCACCGACAAACTTCGAATTGCCACTTTTGCCAATTTTGGAGCGTTCGGTCTTTGGTTTCCAAAACTCGATCAATTTTCCTTCATCAACGCGCAATTCCTTGACCGTTGCTTTGTAAGAAGTAATTGCTGTGAAAACTCAAACATTCTACATTCAAACTACTAGTTACAAGTCCCTACTAACTACTGGTCCCCCCCCCCTTCATCTAAGAAACTGATCCATATTTAAGAAATCACAAGAAGCCGCCTAGGAAAAATTAACTTGATATGTAGTAAGGCAATAGAAATTTCATTGCCCCTTGCAATAGCATGCATAACAATTTTTCTGTCTAAGATTTGATTCATAATATTTTCCTCCTTTTGTGATTCCAATTTCTTTTGTATTCTTACTGACTTCAGGAAGGTAATCACCCTCCCTAAGTGTAGAAAGACCACCTTCCTTGACAAGATATTGATTATCTCTGAACTAATTTCATATCATTTTGCTATTAATTCACTCCCCTAAATTTCTAATCAATTTTACATGTTCAATTTAAGGTTCAGGAAAATAAAAAATTCTGTTTAATAAAAATAAATAAAAAATGAAAAAAAAAATCACATTTTAAGCAATTTTCGCGCCAGTCAAGACATATTGAGAAATTCGCTGATTTTAGGAAAAAAGATGACAATTTCGCGGAAATTCGCGCCGCGACAGACCTGCAACCCTAACCGGTCAGAAGACAGTTTAAGAACTTTGTCATCGAAAATGCGCTTAACATCTTATCGTTTTCGCACATTTTCTAACTGTTATATCCAGTTAATAATCTCTTATAAATATTTTGTTTCGAACAATACTAGTCGTATAACTATTTCTACCACAACCGGAGAACAATTTATTGCTTCATAAGGTGATCGGATCAAATAATGACGACGCAATGCGTGTTCAGCTCATTGCATTACATTAGTTGCACATTTCTGCAAAGACTTTCAGTAGTTAATTCAATCAGAATAACTCAATTCAAATTTTAAGAAAGTACCTAAAATTTTTGTGAGGGGAAAAAAACTAAATGTTTTGGTAAGTAGCTTAAGTTTTATTTTGATAGCTTTATTTCTTTTTTTAACTAACTGTTAGTTTTCACCCAGAAAAATGTCGAAACAAGACAGCACAAGTTCTATTTGTTGTTGTTCATTTACGTCGTACTAAAGCTGCACAATGGGCTATTGGCGACGGATGATGCGAAGACATGCCATCACAATTTTGATCCTATGCGGAGGGGATGGCACCCCCGCTTCGGTAGCCCTACGACCTGCACGCGAAGTCGAGCACTTTACAGTAGAACAGTTTAACGAGGACCCATACCGCACACCCTCGGTCCCTACGCAGACTGATCCAAGTGGTCACCCACCCGCACACTGACCGCAGCCAGTGATGTTTGATTTCGGTGATCTGCTGGGAACCGTGTCTTAACGATCAGTCCACTGCGTGACCAGTACAAGTTCTAAGAAGAAATATTAATTATAAGAATAATTATACGAATTATATTTCTAATTATAATAAGAATTGTAGAAATAATAATAAGAAATATGTTTGCGGAAAATGCACAATTTAAACATCCTTTTTATCTAAAAAATTCGTTGAGCTATGATTTCTTATTCTTTGTGTTTTATAATACATAATAATTGGCAATATGCAATTTTGTTCAATTATTATAAAGTTTTTTTTTTCAGTTTATATCCTTCCTAATATCCATATATCGTACATTCAATCAGGAAACAAAGTCTGGTCATTTGCATGGTAGAAATAGGAATGCATTAAGTATTGGTATGTTTAGTGTTAAACGAGAAATACATACTCACTTTTTTAAACACTAAGCGTAATCACGGGGGTAAAGTTCCGGACTTTGGTATGGTTAGGTAATTAGAAGATGTAACTTCCCTAGTGATGTCATTCGGAATTCTAAAAGATAAAGTGACTAAATATACAATACTAAACTATTATGAATATATACTGCTATAAATTTATCACCCATGGCAACCTTTTTAAAATTGTTTACTTAATTTTGTCAAAAAAAAAAGCCCTAATTTAAAGAAAAATCCTGATTTACTCTGTATCAATTGGACTTTTTCCACTCACGCAAAGAAACGTTATTGGGGATCCAGGTTCGGGACAAGTCCTTGAGATGACCCAACCAAGCAGCTCAAGAATCGCCAAGGACTTCCTGGAATTTCAAGAAAGGAGGGAACTCTCGTCCAATCAGGGAGAGGTGAAATTCAGGATTTTCACATGTCACCTGATAAACAGATTTAATGAGTTAATTCTCAATTGCATACCCAGAGGAAAAGTTAAAAATTATAGGTGCTTTCGGTCAGAGGAACTATAAAAGGTCATAAAAATGAAGAGAGACAGGCTGAGGAAAAAAAGCAGAGCTTACGAAATGACCGATCGACGTACAAATGTGGAGGAAACAGGCTGGAATCCTTCAAGAGGAATCTTCTCGCAGGCCAAGCGAAAGACTTAACAACTTCATCGAAAATATTAACTATAAAAAAAAGACAACTTACACGTATAGATTCATTTCAAAATTAACGAACAAGAATGCAACTCTTAAGAGGGTTCCTACACAATACCAAAATAGAAGATTCTTCTCCGACCTCGATATTGCTAAACGTCTTTTGCAAATTTGTACTGCCAATCACAGTAAAAAAGGAGACTACGCTAGAAAAACATCAAGAGTTCCCAAACGAAACATCTGCAAACCTCCTGTACTTCAGACCAATGGTCTGACAGATGCAGAGAACATCTTTGATTTGCCCTTCTCTGAAGAAGAACTCACCTGTTTGCCTGAATATTTTAAAAATCAAAAAATCTCCAGAACAGGACCAAAATTCATGCCGAATTTCTCAAACATATTGGTCCAAACGCAAAGTCTGCTCTTCTTGAGGTTTTTTAACTGCATCTCGGGAATGGTACCTGATATTTGGAGAGGAACTACAATTGCTTTTATCCTGAAAAAAAAAGATGCCTCGAGTACCGAAAGTTACGCGCCGATTTCCCTAACCAGCCAAATTAATGGCTGACAACAGATTGAATTGGTTTCTTGAAACCAACGACCTGCTTAGATATGAATCAGCTGGCTTCCATAAGAACACTGCCGATCAGGTGGCTCATCTGAGTCAAATGGTTAAAGATTTCTTTGATAGAAGAAAGGTAATGAAAGCAATCTGCATTGATTTTAAATCAGCATACGACTCCGTGGGGCGAGAAAAAATGATCCAAAAACTTCAGGAAACTGGAGTGCAGGGCAAGATGATGAACTGGTTTTCTTCATTCTCAAGCCAGAGAAGTTGCAAAGTCCGCTACGGACGATCAATCTCCAAGAGCTATATACCCTTCAGAATGGATTGCCCCCAAGGAGCAGTGAGCAGCTGTTCCCTTTTTAATGTTTATATAAACGATCCGATTCTGGCCTTGCTGGCAGTCTGAATGGAATGTCTTGTTTGCGGATAACCTGGTATCCAACTTTTAAAACAAAATGCTAAACAAGATACGGAAAAACTTTTAAACTGAGCCCCTATTTAAAGAGAATAACATTGTGGCGTAACTACCACTACAAAAGTTTAACATCATTCACTAGTATATAAAGCATGCTAACTTGATTCTACTACAAAGTACCTTTTGATAGATGACGGTAGGTATGGTCGATTAACTCCGCCCCCACAACATGACGGTGAACCTAAGTAAGTCTGCTGTGCAAGATTTTTCATTGATGCACCAGAATATGCGACCAAAGCTGATTTACAAGAATTGTTACACACGGATGAATTTACTTATTTAGGAGTGGTCTTCGACAATAAGTTAAGCTGGAAACTTGCATATTGAAAGTGTGATTAAAAAACGTCTGCACATTCTCAAAGGCTTGTCTTTGGGGATGTGCCCGTATCACACTGGTAAATACCCTACAAATCATTCATATTTGACTGTTATCACCTATTGTTGCGAAGTTCTCGTTACAGCTCCAAAGAACTTAATCGAAAAACTCTAATTATTACTAAACCAGGCCCTCATGCTGACATACTAAAAATATACCCTTATGCTTTCTGAATGAAATCGAAACGTGGGCACTTTAAGAACATTGATAGTTCAAAAAATAAAACATTTTAACCTGAAATTCAGAGTAAGAAGAATCTTAAGGCATAAACAACGGCGCGTGATGAATATAATTCACCTATCATTTGGTAATAAATTGAACTCTGAAATTTGCTTAAAATAAGACTTTGGAGAACAAATTATGGAAACTACCTGCTGGGCACCTTCACGCAAGATGTTTTTGTCAAAACTTTTGCTTTAAGAATTTCCAATTATAAAATTTTTCGAATAACGAGGAAAAATTAAACTACATTCTTAATGAAAGATTATCAAAACCAAACTTAGAGAATATACATACCTCACTGGGTCTTTGGAAATGAGCAAACGGATCGATTGGCCAAGGAAGGCTGTAATCATTTAACATCTTCGTCGTCAGCCCTTACCTTTTCAGAGTATCAGTCCAAAATCAAAAGTCATCTATCAAAAAAGTGGAGGATCCCCCCTCTCATCATTGGTATGCGGCCAAGAAACCGGGCTCTTCACTTGTTCATATAGAGCATCTTAAACAGCTATTTCCAGATTGGCAAGTGGACACACGAATAGTCTCTCGTACTTTAAAGGAAGAAAGACTTATGCAGTCTGCTCCAAATGTGAAGCCCAGCTGGCCTCAGCCTCGACTGCTTGAACCTTTCCAAGGAGGACTTATATGCTTCTCCACTTCTTGTAATTGACTTTGAGGGTCAACAACCTACTAGATCTTGTCTGACTTCGTCAGACAATTAGAGGACAAGAAACAACAACAACAAATACCTCACTAATCAGTTTTTAGTCCACAAGAGATAACATTGGAATAAATACTTTTGGAAATTTAAATTGGGCTTAATTGCGTTGTTGCTCATCTCTAATTAAAAAGGTAGTTGATGAAAGCTATCAATTGGTCAATTTCTCCACAAGGAAGAAAAGAAAGGTGTAAGCAGAGAGCAAAATAAAGATGTAGCCCTGAATAAGTTGTTCTAATGATCAGAGTTTCACTAACTAGGTGCCGATCATTTAAATCAATTATGACAAAAAACTAACAATAGTTGAGGTCACTCTTTTGAAAAATTAAAATTCTGATTATTGAAACAAGAGTTACTTAAAAAGGTTGATATCGTACAACAGTACTGCTTCGATATTGCAGAAAGATTTTAGATACGAAAGCTAGTTTTGAAGTCTTGTCAACATGAAAACCATTTTAATCTTAAAAACTAAAATTGTCGAAGTTTAATTAAGGGTATTAAAATTTTCCAACATAATCTAAGAGAGAAAAACGCAAAAAAAGACCAAAAATTAAAATTACAACACATTTATTTAGACCTAATATATTACAAAAACAAATAAAATTTAAATTTCATGTACTTTATAAAACATCTCGTACAACATATACAAACAATCTATCGAAAATTTAATACAATCATATGTATCTAAATGCAGTCTCAATTAGCTTTAAACTGAATGGAAAAACTTGAAATAAACTATAAAAAGAAACACATTTTTATTACTACAACTTTTCCACTTTTCAACATAATTAGGATCAAAATAAGAGTCACATTAGTTCTAGTTTTATACAAGTGTAAAATTTAAAGGTAGTTAATATTAAAATTTGAAGAAAATTGACCAATATGTTACAGTAAATAAAATTCAAACTTGAAAAAATTCTTTACATAAAACAAAAGACTGGAGCAGTTAAAAGCTTTGGTGACGCTAATAGTTCTATTTTGTTTACTATCAGTTCTATTTTGTTTACTAGTTTAATATAATGCCCGATTTAACTTCGGCATGTCCTTACAATTCTAAGTGTGGGAATAATACAACATTTTAGAATTTACTCAAACTTAAGAGGGGCACAAAATATTTTCTTATGGAACTTGCAGATGAACAATTATATAAATATGTCATTTAAAACAAATTCAGCGAGAAAACAATTAGATTAGCTGGTATATCTATAATGAAATTTAAACGAAGGCGATGTAAAAAAATTTAGCTCTCAGATATGTGTACTATTAATGAAACTAATATTTATGATTTGAAGTTCTATTGCAGAATAGAAATTTTATGTCCTACAGTTTGTACGAACTAATCGAAGAGTATAATTTAACTTAGAATTTCCTATTTTCTCACAAGTTAGGATTTCCATGAAATAGTTAAATATATTTAAAAAAACATATTGAAGTAAAAACCTTGATGAAATTAGATGTCTATCATTCCGAATAGATGTTTAAAATTTTATCCCCTATAAGCAGTTCTTACCCAAATAAATTTAATACAAGAAAATTAAATAAAACTAACGCAACGCAAAAGCTTTTGGAAATAGAATTTTCATCATAAGAAAATTAAGCCTAGATATGAAAAACCAACATATTTATTAATTACTTGAAATTCAGTGAAAATTTAAATTTTTCATTTAAAAAAATTTGAATGAAGTTTATTTTAATATTACATGACGCATTTAATATACAATTTCAAAAATTAAATTATTTTGAAAAGAGGTTTTCTCCAATGGATCCAAAGTGAAGTTGACCCCTTTTCAAAATAATTAAATTCTGAAATAGCCCTATATAAATATTTTTCAAAGTTCCTTGTAAATATAAGAACGCAAACATTTCTTACAATGTGGGTTAGCTAGTTTTCTAGTAAAAAATTCACGCGGTTTTTTTTCTTCCTAATTCTGCAATTTCTTACTAAGCAAACACCACTTTTTTAAACTTCGACAGCTAGTCTGTCTGCCGCCGTAGCCTTTTACTGTTCCAGTCTTCAATTCTTACAGCATTAAAAATTATAGCTATTCTTTTATTTAAATATATTGCTCTTTAAAAATTAACTTGGCCCTGTCTGTGCAAAAATTTGAAATATTTCAGATTGTATTTAATAGAGTGACTCTTTTTAATTCTCCATTGAACTATGTTCCTCTAACAAGAATTAGCTATAGTCAGTATGAAAACAATATACAAAATAGATTACATTGTAAAAAGGTTGAGCCAGAGTTAAACAAAAGCCATTTCTGGGTTTATTACTAGTCTCTAAATTTCTAAAGTTCAGATAATTATATATAACTTTATCGTTACATATTAGAATTGACGTGAGCTTAAAGCTTTCATATTTCTTGCCTTCCTGGAGGACTTATATTAAACTAACCCGCATTTGCGTTACATGCAGAGGAAAACCAGGAAAACCTCCCACGGTTAGCTCGACGGTATGCTCACACTCCATCTATCACTGAGAAATTGAGCCGACTCATTGGGAGGTAATTGTCTTATTCCTTAGTCTTATTCACAGCAGGACTCTGTTTTATTTGGAAGTAGACAGCATATAATCTAGAGAGCATTCAGTGACTGCTGGAATTTCAATTGCTCATTAAAAAAGAGCGTCGAGGAACAAAGAGAAAAATCAAAAGTTCATCGTCTCACCAACTAGGCTAGCAAAACAATAGACAAGTTCTTTGCGCTGGAAACGTTTTTCCATCCATCAAATCATTTGATTCTTCCTCAAAACTTTTCATCCTATGTTGTAGCCATGGCACCTCAAAACTTGCACATCTGCCGCAAATCAAGAATACAGACAATCCTGAAAAGTACAAAAGACAAAAACAGTACCTAGGCACTAAACAAGGGATAAATTAAACAATCCAGTAAATTCGAAAAAAAACAAGTATTTGAAAACAATTATTTGAAATACAGTACTGGAAAACAAGAACAATCACATGCCTTAATGGCATACGTCAACAACAACAGTATGTTCTTGAACAATAAAGAGTATGCTTGCTGTAATACTTTCATACCACAGTATATCAATACCAATTCAATGTTACACATTAAAGATTAGAGTTCGTACAGTTACAAATGTTCAAACATTTTTTTTTTACATTTCATATATTAAAAGCTGCCAAATATACTGCAACTGTAAAAATAAATATTTTATATTTAAAATTTATTGAATAATAAAAGTTTGAATTTTATACCATATTCAGATGCTTTCGATGTTAACACTGTTCAAGATAGATAAAACACATTTTATTGTAAAGCGAGAAAAACTGATAACTGATTCAAATTGTTTAGATCATTTTAAAAAAAGGTGCTGAAATAAATTCGTAAAATCTACTTAAATTAAAGATGATACAGAGTATTAGGAAGTGCATTTAGTTAAAAGCTAGAAAATTTGTAACACTTTGATTAATATCATTACAAGCAAATTGCTTCTAGCATATTAAACATGTAAGTAATTTCAAAATTAGTAATATATTTCTACAGTGTTTTCCTACCTTTACTAATGTTAAAATGAAGATTAGGTTATGCGTGTCTTACTTAATTTCTTTTTCTCACAGAACTGAACGATTTTTATGACTGAAGGTCTATAGGTTAATGGTTATGGGTTAACATTAAAAATTAAATTTTACAAATTAGTCATATGCTAACAAAAATTTCACACATTTTGGTTAAATAAAAGGGACTTTTAAAGGCTCAGATAAAGTAATAAGAGCAATTTATGGGAATTTGAAGCAAACTAAAATTTTTCATTCAAACAAATAATTGAACTTCTCAGCGAAAATTAAGAGCTTTAGTTTAACGTGAATAGTTAGTAAAAGTTTGTTCAGTACTGCAAACCTCAGTACAGTGTACACATCTTAATTTAAGCCTACTCCTTTTTACAGTTCTAATCTGCTTCAAGATTTTGAATGCTAAGGACTATTGGCCAAATCGGCAACTGTCTCCAGAAAATTTTATGCAGTAGAATATAGTTCCATATAGCATGTACAGCTCATTGTATGTTTTTCATTGTACCATTTATATAGATTGCACCTAGAATTATCAAAACAATTCACAAAAATAGCCATTATATTGCCAAGCAATTTTAACATTGCCCAGATTTCTGAACCTTATATGAACGCAGGTGAATAAAATTTCCCAATGTTTGACCCAAGCATTTCATTCTAATATTTAGCTAAATTTTCAAGTCAACTTTTGGTATCCAAAATTGTTAATTGTAATTAAAGTTTAATTGACTTTCGACGACACCAATTAAAATGCTCAAAACTGTCCCATTTTATTCCTTAACAAATCTTAACCCGAATTTATCTATCTGGAAAATATCGTTAAAATTAGAATTTGTGAATTCAATATGAACGTCTGTACTAAGTTACAATGCTAGTAAAGCGCTGGGTCGTTTTTCAGGGTACGGACCTGCAACCTTTAGATACAGTCCAGGCCCTTACTCTAGACCACCTCCGCCTTTAAATGTCAATTTAACTAGAGCGTGAAAAATGTAGTAGCTAATTTAACCGTTAGATTTCGCTGTAAGAGCATGGGTACTTCAGAGAGTTCAGGTCACGGATATGTGAGCTATCATCACAATCCAGGACCCCCCAGTTCTTATGGAACCCCGGCCCTTACGGCACCGTAGTCTGAAAAACGGAAAAGTTCCGAAACGGCTAACAAGTGTGAAGCTCAAAGAGGAGAGTGCTAGACGGCCGTTCTGCTCCAATTCGGATTTCACACTTGTTCAGACCAGTTCGTTAAAATTTTTCGTTTCAGAATACGTTTCTCTATTACAATGGCAACATATTTGCCACAATTCAGGATTTCTTTTCGTAAATATCCAACGAAAGCGTATGAGTGAAATTTCCTTGCAGACGTTCATAATGCTAAACATCCTCAATGATTAAAAGATAAATTTTGTCCTTTTCACGTAGTTATTAATGATCCTTTCCGTTATTTAATAAACAGATCTAGGCAGAATCTTAATCTACTTACTGCCAATGTGATTAATAAGATTTTTTTCAGTGAAAAAAATAGCGATAAAACGAGGTGTTGTTTCGAATAGTTGTCTTAATGAATTTAGAAGTTCTATATGATAAAAATGAGTAAAAAGAAGCAAATTTAAATATAAAAAAGACCTGCGCTTACACGCGGCTCAGAAACCTGAGCTTTGTCATGATCCCATGAAAAAAGAATAGCCGTCTTAGAGAGAAAAGTTTTGAGAAGGATTTTGTGAGCTCTGTGAATAAACGGTAACTGGGAAACTATGAGTTGTACAGGGGAGCAAAAATTGGAGGAAGAGCCGCATTAAAGTAAACGTCAGCAAATTTGCTGACCCTATCTGCTGACCCATCCTTCCTACTATCCAGACTCGCATTTTAAACAAACTAGAACTCGAGGCAGATCCAGATTGACTGTATTAATGGAGGTTCTGAAAAAGTAAAAGTTAACATATGGGACATCGTGGCTAGGAAGAGGGTAGTATAAAATAAATTATTCTTAGTGTCCACACTCTGAAAGGACTGCTGAGTCATGAAATAATGAATGTTGCCGAATTTCACTTATGTCCTCTTTCGAAGAGAAGACTTAATTCCAAACTATAGAATTGAAAAAATGAAACTTCTAAGTGTATATTAGTGGTTATTCAGAAATCAGTCAGAAAAGTGAGCTTGAACGTATTTTAAGAAAAATTATACTATACGTAGCTCAAAACTTCAGAAGTAAAATAACATAACTTTGCAATAAAACAATGTTAATTAAATCGCTCAGTTCATGGAGAATAGAAATAACCTTTAGATCTAGACTCTCCGATTATAGTTTTCATACATAACAAATAAAAGCATTCTAGACTTATTTTAATCGACGAATCAAAGTTATATTTATATGAATTTTGAAAGATAGTAAAATAGGCAAGTTTATCGTTACTAGTAGCTTCAGGAAGGAGAATGCTAAATTACATTTAAAAATGAAGTTAGAAATGTGTAATAGTTTCTTTTGACACTTTCTTACTTATTAGAAAAATAATGAATCTGTTAATATTTGCCTGCCAAGTGGTACAGTTAACCAAGTTAACAAAAAATTCCAAGAAAAAGCTATAGATTTACTTTTTAAAGTTTTTTAGTTTTATCGTAACGTATCTAAAACAGATTCGTTCAGAACAGCAAAGTGATTCGTTCTGCAAGTGACGCAGTGTGGGTATCTCTAGTCTGATTGGTTGTTAAAACGTGACTTTGTTTACGTTAGTAACAGTTCTTTCCATTCTATTTAGAGTAAGCGAAGCCTAACAAGTATCAAATCTCCTAACTGATACTTTCTATAATCCTTCACAAAAATTATTTCAAAATTATTTCAGATCTTTTACCCCTATATTTCTTACTTAACACAAAGACAGGCACGAAGCCATGTGTAACATATTATGCATCAATATTTAAAGGTATGTGAAAAATAGATCACTTGCTACAATAAAATACATAAAGAAATAATAAATCTGAGTATTGTAATTAAAGTTCAATGTGCTCACCTACAAAGCTAGCAAAACAATTGGCAAGTTCCTAGTGCTGCTAGCATTTTTCCGTCTAATTCAGTCGTTTCCCCATAAAATTGATTCTTCCTTGAAACTTTTCATCCTATGTTGTAGCCATGGCACCTCAAAACTTGCACATCTGCAGCAAATCAAGAATATAGACAATCCTGAAAAATACAAAAGACAAAAACAGTACCTAGGCACAAAACAAAAAGGATAAATTAAACAATTCAATAAACAAGTAGTATTAAGAAACCAATATTATTTTAAATATTGTTCCTGAACAAAAGGAAGAGTATAGTTAGAAGAGTAAGAGTTTAGTTGCTGTAATACGTTTATACTTTCATACCCCAGTAGTTCAATGCAAGATTAATTTAGAGTTACACATTATAGATAAGAGTTCGTACAGCTACAAATGCTCATTTTTTTTACTCTTCATACATTAAAAGCTTCCAAAATATACATACATATTAGTGTAAAGATTTATTTGGACTTTAAAGCGTCTTAACTATAGTCGAAAGCGTCGAGTCGTAATAGCTTAAAGCTTTACTAAAGAAATCATATGGGTAACTGTAGTGATAAATATTTTATTTTCAAATTTTATTGAATGCTACAAGTTTGAATTTTATAACAGATTCAGGTGCTTTCGATATTTACAGTATTCAAGATAAATGAAACATAATTTATTGTAAAGCGAGAAAAATGCCATGCTGGAATTTTTTATTCTAAATTTCTACATTGTGACTCACATTTGAATGCTTGTCAAATACAGAAGAGCTTTTCAGTTAAATATTCATTGCTGAGTGAAACGAATAGGAAAAAATAATAAATTGATATTTAATGAAAATTGATTATTCAAATTGCTTAAGATCATTTTGAAAAAGGTGCTGAAATAATTTCGTAAAATCTACCAAAATTAAAGCTGATACAGACTATTAGGAAGTACATTTAGTTAAAAGCTAGAAAATTTGCATCACTTTGATTAATATCACTACAAGCAAATGGGTTTTAACATATTAAACATGTAAGTTATGTTTTGAAATAAGTAATGTATTTCTACAGTATTTTTTGATCTTTACTAATGTTAAATTAAAAATTAGGTTATGCGTGTCTTAATTTCTTTCTCACATAACTGAACGATTTTGATAACTGAATGACTATAGGTTAATGGTTATGGGTTAACATTAAAAATTAAAATTTATAAATTAGTCATAAACTAACAAAAATTTCATGCATTTTGGTCAAATAAAAGGGGCTTTTAAAGACTCAGATAAAGTAATAAAAACAATTTATGGGGATTTGAAGCAAACTAAAATTTTTCATTCAAACAAATAATTAAACTTCTCAGCGAAAATTAAGAGCTTTAGTTTCACGTGAATAGTCAGTAAAATTTTGCTCCACAGCTCCTCGTGGAAAACTTATTTAAGAATCTTTCATTTAGAATCTACTTTTTTCCAGGGGAAAAGATTCTTATAAGCACTTTGAAATCCAGTGTACCCATCTTGATTTAAGCCTGCTTCTTATTACAGTTCTAATCGGCTTCAAGATTTTGAATGCTAAGAACTATTCGCCCAATCGGCAACTGTATCCAGAAACTTTTTTGTAGTAAAATGCATTTCCATATAGCATGTACAGCTCATTGCATGTTTTTCCTTGTACCATTAATATAGATTTCACCTATAATTATCAAAACAACCCCCAAAAAATAGCCATTATATTGTCACGCAATTTTAACACTGCACAGGATTCTGAACCTTGTGTGAATGCAGATGAATAAAATTTCCCAATATTTGTCACTTGTTACAATAAAATACATAAGAAATGATAAAACTAAGTATTATCAATCAAGTGCAATGTGCGATACAGCGCTGTATTCAATTACGCTGACGTTGCTTAACATTTTTACTTATGTGGAAAATTTAGCTAAACTTTGAAACGCCATTTTATTTATTGACGATATGATGGCGCTGTCATCACATGAGTGGGAATGTTTGATCTTTTCGAAGTGCAAGTACCGAATTATAAAATCGCCCCACTGTTTTGCAACTTTATAATCAAGTACAGAAAAAAACTATTTCACCATTTACGAATATTGAAATCGCTTTATAACTTCATCATTGATGACTAGTGACACGTGTTGACAGGTTAATAACACAGAAATACAAAAATGTTCAAATCCATATAAGGCATAACCCTTAACTAATACTTCACAAAGATCTGAAGCAAACTGCTTCAGATCTTTGATCTAATCTAATCTCTAAGAGAGAGAGAGAGATCTAAGAGCTAAACTTAATAGTTTTGCTATTCCAAGAAATTAAAGTAATCAAATTCTTTGATTAGCTATTCTTCACTTGGACATATGTATAGTTTTCTCAAAGAAAATTTTGAGAGAAATACCTCATGACATACATTTTTAACCATTTTAAAATATTTCTAGTGTATTACAAAAAGCTACAGTGAAACACTAAAAATGTTCCTTTACCACTGCTTTTGATCTAAAGTAGATCACACCAGCTAGTCAGTTCAGCAACAGAGATTCATAATAGCTATGATACGCAAAATCAATAAACTTAACTGTACTGTACAATTTAAACATTTGTGAAGACATAATCACAATTCCTAAAATGAAAAGTTTTATAAAGCGTACAAAATAGTACACATTAAAAAATTAGAATTTTACTTAACAGGATAGCAGCTAACAGATATTATACAAATAAATACAATTGACTGGTTTGAAAATTGATATTATACCTATTAAGCAACTAAAATTACATTTTTAAAGAAATAAATTTGTTTTCGTAGAAGTTTCGCAGCATAGAAAAAAACAGATCATACTCTATTGCAAATAATAGACAGGAAATATTTTCAGTATTCCAAAATTTGTTTTCAGTAGCAAAAATACAGATGTTATATAAAGTGGTGTTAAAGCGGCCCATGCAATCAAGCTCATTAATAGCTCATTAAGTTTTTTTTTATCTTTTAAAGGAGACATTAAATAGCTTCTAAACCAAGATTTTAGGCAATTAAAACTTTTCAATCTAAACCACAGTATATTTTCTTTCTGTATCGAAGAACAAAGAAAAATGCATGCGCTACTGAAAGGAACCAATAAGGAATAAAATTTGCAAGCTCAAACATTCATTTACATTTAACTGATTTAATTTCATTAAATTACTAATAGAAGGAGGCAAGTGATTGTTCATTTCAATGGGTATAAATAATATAGTCATGGAATGGCAGATCCACTTTCGGATTTACGGCTACTATTGTTCAGCTCCATTGACATTTTACTTCAAACCCATTCCAGAAGACAAGGGAACATCTGGATCAAGTATTGGGAGAAATTTACCTTCCTGCAGGACTTTCATGGAAGTAACCTGCATTTGAGTTACATGGAGAGGAAGACCACTAAATCCTTCCATGGTTAGCCTTACGGAAGGAGAACTAACCCATGATCCGTCTATCCCTGAAGATATGTTACGTCAGTCCTGGGTCGGTGCAAACTGGGTGCGGATCTCGAAGCAGCCAGCTATCGTTGGGATCGAACCCGGGTCACCTCATTAGCTGGTGACTGCACTATCCCCTAAGCCACCAAGGCTCTGGTTAGAAATTGTCACAAATGAAGCAGAGTTAATCTTAGTGCGCTTACCCCAAAATTATCCTGTAAAAATGATAAAAATTAAATATAGCCCACTTCCACATCTGGCGTTCACCGGTGAGCCTCCCTGAACTTTAATTGCGGATGAACAAAATTGTTTTCATTAGTTTTAGATTCGAAGAGATTATTAAACTGAATTAACTTTTAGGAAAATTTAAGGTACGAGTATCCAGATGCTCACTTAGAAAGCTTTTATTTAAGGAGAGGTCAGATTTTTTTAAGACACAAAGCTCCAGTTGAAATTTGAACACTATAGGTGTTCGCAATGTAGTCAAAGTTAAAAATGGACGATAATTCACTGACAAAAACTGACAATTTTGATTATAGTAGTCCTTTTGAAACTTTTGTCATCCAGCGAGATGTGATGTAGTTAATTCCTGTACTCTAGCTATTTTAGAAACTTAGTAAAATTGCAAATTAAAGATTATCTTAAATTTAAGATTAAAGATTACGACGATTCATATTAGATAAAGAAACTTAATTGCAACGTCATCTCTTATGGAACTGTAGATATCAGTGCTTTAACCGAATTAAAATTGTGATTTGTAAGATTTCAGTGTCCTAAAAGCCAGCGTAATGTAAAATTGCTGCGAGTGATTGACATTCCTGGAATAATTTCTTCCATGTTAAAGATTTTGAATGTTCAAAGTTTGTCTTAAGAAATGTTTTAGGAACCAGTTTGAGAGAAGGTTGCAATTATTTTCGTGAACTTTGAATAGAATTTAAAGCTTCTACATTTTGACTAGCAAGAAAACATTGATAATTTTAAACACTTTGTTGCATCTTCGATATTGTTTGTGCAAACAATAGTATCTAGGGAAAATAATTTCTGATTTAATGTTTACAATGCCCACTTGAGGATTTGAAACAAATACAAAAAATTAAAAGTTTATAGTGAAAAGAGGTAATAAGAATTTAATATCTTTCAGCAATGTTTATGTCGATAATTTTAGTTTAATTTAGTTGGAACAGTTATGTTTCTTTACAATAATTATTCTACGTTCCATACGTTTCGTTACAATGAATTTTATTCAAACGTTATAAAATTATTAAATTTAGTTACAAGTTTCAAACCTAAATATGCAATTAAATGTTTACGTATTAATATGTCGCAATTTTTCACAAAGGATTTAATTGTAAAAAACATAATAGTCGACCCTCTAAGCGGGTCATGGCAAGCTTTTGATAAATACGGCTTTAGCAGCTTTTTGATGTATCCTACGCAACAAACAATCCCAGGCAGGGGAACCAACCTGAAATGGGTATTCCCTGTGTATTCAATGCCCAATCCTACAGACCCACTGAAGACTGTCCAGACTAGCTCAAAGGGAATGAAATTAGTAGACACACAATATAAAAGTTAAATTAAAAGTTGTTGAATTAAGACTATATCATGGTAAGTTGTAAACTCATTAAAGTGACTTATTAATGAAGGAAAGTAATTAAGCTTGATATTAGTTAGATTAAGCTTATTAATTAAGGAAAGTAATTAAGCTTGATATTAGTCATTTGAGCTAGTGCTGGAACTGAAATTAAGGTACCACTAATTTTGTTGAGATTAGAACTAGAGTTCCACAGTCCCCCAACCAGTACAGAAATTTAAAAGTTTTTTTTCAAAGAGCATTGTTAAGAAACTGGGAGGTCGGAAAAAAATACGAGACGTAGTTTCGTTTTTCGCTGGGAAATACGAAGACTTTGAAAACTGGCCCACTCCATATAGAAAGGTCCAACACTCATTGGTTAATTCTTTCAGCTCTTACTTGGAGATTTGGAGGCGGTCACAGCATTAAAAATATTTCAGTCCCTTACTTATCATCCGGTTACTGCCCCTGGTGACCGCGGCTTTCTAGTTTTAGGTAAAGTTTAAAGAAATTTATTTTATTGATTAATTTAGGGCCAATATTGAAGAGCTATTTGACAAAATTGCTGTAATGGTTAATCTAGTTTGTTAATCCTACTGTAACATCCATCAGGGTTTCAGAAAACGGAAGGCTAACAGTATTGGGGACAAAACAAAAAGTTACTATCGATTAGTTTGCCACAGATTTTTTCACCCATATCAATAACCCTACAGCCAACTGCGTGGCTAATCAAATGAATCTATGGTGCGCGTGTGTAGTGGATCAGTCACATCGGCTTTGTAATGGCGAATCAGTTTACATCTGATTGCGAGATGTGCATGTTCAATGTGTTATGTTACAAAAGATGAAATTGGAATAACTAATGCATATTGACTTCTAATTAAAAGTTGACTAGAATTTAATTTTACACAGAGCCGAAACATTTATTTACAAAATTAACGCATATTTGATTAATATTACAAGTTTATCCTGCAGTAAAATTTAATTTTCTTGACATTGAAATACATAGGTTCATGAACTTCAATCAGTATAGCTGAATGTCCGTTAAGAGCAAATTATCCTAAACAAGCTTAATATTATCTGAAAAGTACTATCTCTGTTAAAGAACTATTTCTTAAAATAAAGATTTTGCAATTTAAATTTAAAATTTCTGCTTTTGATATATATATATTTCTACAGATTTTCATCGTGAATATTACTTTATAATTTTGAAAACTTTCTCATTCGAATTTGTGGAATATAAATAAATTATTCAAATATAAATATTTTGAACATTTAAGACTGAATAAAAGCCCTCCATTTCGATTAAACAAACCTTTGATACTCTTTTTAAACGAATTACAGTACTTTAAAATTTAATAGCCTTTAAAATAGTGTCGATATATAAATCTAACGCTCTGAACACTATGAACGTTCAAGTTGCACGAAAACACTTAAAGCACTAGGGTCTTTTTCAGGGCACGCACTTGCGAGCAAGTCACAGTCCAGGACCTTACTCTAGATCACTCCAGCCCTTTAAAAATGTTATTAATTTAAATATGTTATTTATAGAATTCTTAGCTAATTTGAAGAAAACACATGTTAATCTGTAAGAGCTAGATTTCTTCAGAGACTTCAGGTCACGAACATGCGACCTAACGTCGCAGTCCAGGTCCACCCAGTCTAAAAGTAACTCTAGCCCTTACTGCCTTATTCTACATCAACGTGAAAATCGAAAATTTTCAGAAAGATTGGACGAGTTCGAAAAGGGAGCAGAACGGCCGTCTACCGCTACCAGTTCGGGCACGCCCAACCATTCTGGAACTTTCAATTTCACGCCTGTACCTCTAATTGTCGAGATACTCTTATTCCTAAAATTGTTTTTGGAGAATTTCCTTATAACTGATGAAAACGTGCCGCTGAACGCTCATAGTGTACCATGTCTTCTTGGAAATTTCGCTTTCTTGCTTCGGCTATACTTTTCAGCTGGAAATTTAAATATATAGCCGTGGGAATAGTATATTTGCCGAAACAATGGTAACTGAGAGTAGAACTGATTGCGTTACCTTGTCCAGTTTCGGCTATAAAGAATACAGAAGGCTTTTATTTCTCGAAACATTTTAAAATTTAAGGTTTAATTAGATGCGACAAACAGACTGCAGCTAAATTTTATATTAAAATTCCGAATTTAAGTGAATTTGTTCTGCATAAAAGTTGCACTTATAAAGCTGGTAAAACATTAAAAATATTTATCTTATATCGAAGCTAATTCTGATTTCAGAATTTAGAAAAAAAACTTTAAAAGAACTATTGTCAAGAAATATGTAATCCTTAGAATTTTATTTCAAAATAATTTCAAAATAATCCCGAAATCCGATGAAACCTGAGATTTAACTTTTATTTTTGAAAGAGGAAGAAAACTGCATTGATATTCAGACATATGAAAAGGATTTTGAAATTTAAAACAAATTCGTGGAAAATGATAGTTGTTAAATTGATATGTTTCACTTTTGTATTCTCTAAGCTTTAAATCAATTTGGTTTTATGAATAAAAAATTCTCAAATTAATAAGTTATACGAATCTTGAATGACGCAGAATTGCGGTATTTAAGTCGAAACTTAAAGGGTCAGCTATCCAATTCTTTATCGGAGATCCGGAGCTTATAACCCTGTAAACAGAACACTGGTGAATCAGTTTTTAATTAGAGTATCAAAATTAACCATCAGCTATTTTGGTTTACTAAACGCGCCGAAAGCAGATGCTTAACCTATCAGACAAAATTTGCAAAGTTCTTGGAAGGCTTTTAAGCGTTTAGCTTTAACAAGAAATCCTACTACTTTCGAAGCGGCTGTTGAAAACGCCCTTTTAAATGAAATCAATTCACAATTTACTGAATGTGTTCATAATTATTCTATGGAAACAAAACGAAATTTCCAAGAAAATGCTTTAGATCTCAAAATATCGCAAGTCCTAGATCAGTGGTTCCCAACCTGGGGGCGATAGAGTACCACAAGGGGGCGATAATTCTTTGGGGGGCGATCAGGGGGCGACGAGTAATCAAAAGATAAAAACTGTTAATAATATTAATAACAAAAGCTATTTCAGGATTGGATTGAATGTAGGGTTTAGTGGCACAAAGTCCAAAAGAGGACATGCTGCGCCAAACAATACGGTAAAAACAGTTCATAAGACATGATGCGTGCAACACTTAGTTATTCGTATAATTATAACTGATAAAATTGTATAAGTTGATGAATAAAATCAGATAAAAGTGTGAATATGATATAAAATACATGAAGTAAGTAAAGTGAATAAAATTGCAAATGTATTAAAACATTTATATACAGTTAAAAATACCAAGAGCACGTCAATACGCAAAAATGTTTGGATGATGAATATTATCTAACAAATCTTGCATGCATAAAATAGAATACGTTAACCGATACTGGTTAAGACATGGGCATGTTATATGATGAATTGTGAGAGAAACGCTACAACCATGGTTCTCCTAGCAACAAATGGAGGTGTGTCAACCGGGTATGACCAATTCGAAGACGGGTTAGTTTTACATCTGCTCTACGCAATCGCAGTACTGGGAAATGGTCCAAATCAGATTTGATGCTGTGGAGTTTATTGAAAACGTTGAGGTCCCATTGTTGTTGCCATAATGATTTTACAATTTTTCGAACATGTAGTTTCATGTCAGATTGATTGATTGAATGTAGAGGTTTTATGGCACAAGATCCAAAAGAGGATATGCTGCGCCAAACAATTAGTTTCATGTCAGAGAAGGGTACGGACAATGTTAAAACAGATGTGGCAGATCGTGCAGCTGAGTCAGCTAGTTCATTACCTGGAATACCAACATGACTTGGTACCCAAATCCCTTCTTCTGAAGAGTAGTTAGCAAATGAATAATGAAACATAAAATTGGATGAGTATCACAGTGAAACTTTTCTAATTGGCTCAAAACGCTCATACTATCGGAATATATACAATACTTCCGAGTAGAGCGTGTAGAAATTAGTCGTAATGCTAATAAAATAGCTTCAGCAGTGAAAACGGAGCATATATCAGGAATTCGGTAGCTGTATGTGAAAAAGCTATTTAAGATCGAAAGCATATGTGAAACTTATGGTTCTGGTGCAGACAAAGAATTATGATAGTTAAAAAATTTCAAGTTCATTATCGCTTTCGTCATACGCTTTGGTATCGCAGGCGGAAATCAGACCTTCAAGAATTCCCTTTTGTTGAACGTCTTTTATATACCTTTTATAAATCTTGTTATTAGTTAGTGACTGTTAATTGTTAGGTTGTTTTATATAGTTATTAATTGTTAGCTTGTTTCTCACCGTTAATAATTGTTAGCTTGTTTTCCACATCCATAAATTGTTAGCTTATTTTTTACAGTTATAGCTACAATGCTTGCATATTGAAATGTCAATGGATTCGAAAAGGAAGTGCCTTCAGTATTCATCCGAATATTTAAAATACAGTTTTATCGTGTCAATGCAAAATGTGCAATTTCCATATCGTCTTTTGTGTGCTGAAACATTTACTAGTAATGAGGCGTTGAAACCCTCACGAATGAGAGACCATTTATCGAGATAACATAGTGTGGTGACCATAGCCGGATTATACCTTTCGTAGGCCCTAGGCATAGCCGTTTTTGGGCCCTCCCCTCCTTCCCCCACTCCTCCCCTCTTTTCAAAATATATGCTAAACTTTTCTTGCATATTTTTTTTTTAACATTTTTATTAATATCTATGGATTTTAGTTTACAAATTTGTTTATCGAAATTTTGTCAGAATCTGAGATTAAACTAAAAGCGCAAAATTTGGTGAAAATTTACTCATCCGATTTAGAGGAAAACTTTGTAGATGAATTTTTACTATTTTCAAATTTGTATGAACATAAATCTGCACAAGAAATGTTGAAGGCTCAAATTAAAGCTAAACTTGTGAATACTTTTCCTAACGTTCACATTGCATTAAGAATATATTTGTAGATTCTTGGATCAAATGTAGAAGGAGAAAGCTCTCTTCAGATTAAAATTCATAAAAAATAATTTGCGTTCAACAATGAATCTAGATCGTTTGGCATCGCTCGCACTTATGTCTATTGAATACGACATTTTGCGTAGTTTGGAATTCGACAGCATAATACAAGATTTCGTTGAATCCAAAAATCGCAAAAAAGTAATATATTACATCATAAGATTCTGCAAAATAATTTATCACCGCAAAATATTAGATTTTTATTTGTATCTTCATAATTTTGTGCAAAATACACTTGTTTTTAAAGCTAAATTATTTTTGTCAAAAAATTTTTTTCTCCCAAGTTTTTCGTAGGCCCCTGAATTTTGTAGGCCCTAGGCACGTGCCTAGGGTGCCTATAGGTTAATCCGGCCCTCGTGGTGACCCATAACTATTTTCCCTTTTCTTTATCCTTCAATCACAATTTTCACGAAGTGAAACTTCTAATTTGAAACTGAAACCCAAAATTGGGAACTGAAACTAAAATCTGTCTATCAAAATTCTAATCCAATAATATAATTTCTCAAATTAAATCTAGCCAATCATTGCACATTAAAGGTGTGGCTAATTCATTTCTCTGGTCAGATCCGAACCGAACACGGCATCTTTTCGCTGCTTAAACTCATTGCCAATGGACGTGCAGTCCTAACTCTCCATTAATTTTATTATTTTACATGTAGCGTATATGTCTGTGATGTGGTTAATAAAATCTTAATGTTTAACCTGTAAACCTTCTGATACTTTAAGTGTACCTGTGGCGTAACTACCACTACAAATATTAAATACCAAATCACTAGTATATAAGACATGTTAACTTGATTCTATCACGAGGTACCTTTTGATAGATGAAGGTTGGCATAGTCTAAGATTAAACTCCCCACATTGGTGACCTACGGACGTGATAAGAAATTGTGAATATTGATGGATGAATCCACATTAAACAGTTGATTTGCTTAAAAATATACTGCTCAAAAAAAAAAAAAAAAAGAAATCCGGTGAAGTAAATAAAGTCTCCCGGTTAATAAATAATAATGAGCGAAATGCTAGAAAAAAAATAGCGAAAAACTATAAAAAAATGAGAAAAATATACTGCTCAAAAAAAAAAAAGAGCGAAATGCTTGGAAGAAAATAAATATAATGAGCAAAAAATTGAAGTTAATAAATAAAACAGCATTAATCAACTAGTGGTATCTGTTCATCGAATTCTATCACAGATAAAATTCTGGAAGGGGAGTAATGTGGCGTAACTACCACTACAAATATTAAATACCAAATCATCAGTATATAAGACATGTTAACTTGATTCTATCACGAGGTACCTTTTGATCGATGAAGGTTGGCATAGTCTAAGATTAAACTCCCCTCATAACTACACACCACAATCCCATAATAGTGATAAAGTTAGCAAACACCTAAACTATTTTCAAGGTCTGAAATCTAAATTTGAAAAATGGCCTAATTTAAATGAACTATTTACAAAAGAAACAACTGATCTTGACGAAGGTCTTCTTGCTTCCTACAAAGTTTCCTTATTGATTGCTGAATGTGGTAAACCTCACACGATTGGCGAAACTTTATCTACTACTAAAAAAAAAAAATGATGAAATAATGTTGGGTGAGAGATTGAGCAATAAGATAATTCACTCTGAGCAATAATACTGTGTCCAGGCGTATTGATGAGATGGCCGTAGAATCAAAACTCAAATTTTTGAAAGAAGGTAAATTTGCGTTGCAGATTGATGAATCAACTGTGATAGATAACAAAGCTATTGTATTAGCTTATGTGAGTTCATAAATGAGAGTAAAGAGACTAACGAGGAAATATTGTTTACAAGAACTTCGATCACTGATATAAAAGGATCGTAGATTTTTAAATTAGTCAAAGATTATTTTAAGGAAAAATAAAATTCTCTTTACAAATGTAAGTGCTTAGGCTACAGATGGTGCTCCTGCCATGTCTGGTCGTCACACTGGGTTTCTGGCACACTTTAATAAAAAAGAAGTACCGGAGGTCATCACCATTCATTGTGCCATTCATCGTCAACATTTGGCTGCAAAAAAGTTGAGTGGTGCCTTGCATGACACTTCACAATTCGTTATTTCTGGCATCAATAAAATCAAAGCTAATTCTCTCAGTGACCGTTTGTTCAGAGAACTTTGCCTTGAAAATGATGAAGATTTCGAACGCTTGCTCTGTACATACAGTTGTGAGATGGCTTTCAAAAGGAAACTGTTTGTGCCGTTTCTTCGAATTATTAGACTCTGTTATTGAGCTTCTTGACCCCACTGATCCTGTTTTAAGTGCGAGTTTGAAGCAACGCAAGTTGGAAACTGTGTACCTGACGGATATTTTTGAAAAAATGAACGAAATCAACATAAAACTTCAAGTAAATAAATGCAACACAATCAAGGCCAAGGGAATCATATCTTCATTCATCGCCAAATTTTATATCTACAAGTCAAACATTGGACGCAGAGAGCTAATGCAATTTCCAACTCTTAAAAAGTGTCCAATGGCAGATATCGAGATTCTCGAAAATAAAATCTTAATTTTTACTGATCACCTTGATCAGTTAAAAACGGATATGGAATCAAGATTTAAAGATTTGATGAAATTATAAATTCCGGATTGGATTTTCGATCCTTTCTCTTTTGAAGTTGGGGATAAGCTCACTTTCTCTCTGCAGACTGAGTTTTTAGATTTGAAGTATGACTGTGAGGCTAAAGTCGTCTATAAAAAATAGAGTTAGCTTGGGTAAAGCTTAGACACTTTTCCACAATTTTGGAAACAAACTGGGCCGCTTCTTATCTCGTTCCCGTCAACATATTGAGTGGAGAGAGGACTTAGTTCTACCACCCGGCTGCTCACAAAGCTAAGAAATAGGTTGGACATTTGCTTCAAAGGAGACCTGCGTTTAAATCTGAAGAACATAAAACCTGACATTCAAGCTTTAACTGAAATACGCCAAGCACAGGGCAGTATTTGAAGTGATAAAAATATACTTTCTCACCCTTAATTTTTTCCTCAAATTTTAGTTTTTAACGTTTTAACTTTTTCTTGATTACATTAATATATGAATTTTAAAAAATATACTTTAGTTTTCGTTATTCCATTTTAAGTGTCATTTCTTTTGGAAAAGAGGATACACAATTTTTTTAATTAATAAAAATGGCAGAATAAAATTGCCTCCTTATTTGTATTTCAATTTAAATCAAAATCAAATATAACTTAGCATATCTTCAGTGTTTGGTCACTCCCAAGCAGCAATGAATGGTTTTTGAGCAAAAAGAGAAAGGGGCGATATGTGTCAGCCAACCCCAAGAGGGGGGCGATGGTCCACAAAAGGTTGGGAACCACTGCGTTAGAGATTCATTAAGTCAAACGTTTTAAATATTTGTTTTTACAATTCATTGTTTTCTGAATACTATAAACTATTAAAAGAGTCAATCTGTAAAATAACATCAAGTTTTATGCGTCAAATTGATGAAGAAAATTGAACTTATTTCACCAAATCAAAAATTCTAATATTCTATGCCTAATTGAAGAAAACCTGAACTCTGACTGGCAGTTCTTGAAAATGTGACAAATTTAAATTAATGGTTAGTCATTTGACAAAAATATTTTAGACACAAAAGTGACACAGCATTAATGATAGACAATAATTAATCAGATAATGCAACTGAATTGATTGGAATTTAAATTCATGAATGTTTATATAGGCTAGGTAAAGAGAATTTTGAAAATTAAAAAACTTTCACCTCAATTGTACCTCTTGTATTGCCTCAAATTTAAATTTACTACGAATAAAAATAGATTACCTCCCAAATTAAATAAAGGTGAAACTTGATAAATCGACAATTTTTAGAGTTTCTTTTTTAGATATTTCAACATTTTGAGCATTACGAACTACAATATACACACTTTAAAAACTAATTTTGAAAAATACAAATTTTGAAACTACGTTTTTCAAGCAGACTAAAGGAAAAATGTCATGTTTGATCTAAAACAAAAAATTTAGGCATTTGAGGTCTCTTAATTAGTCGTAAATTGACTGAATCTTTGGAAATTCTCTAGCACAAATCTAATATTTGAGCAGAATAGTTAATCTAAATATAAATCTTTTCGACTAAGTTCCCTTTTTATTTCTATTTGACGGTCAGAAAAATATTCACTTTGTTCTGTTATAAAGAGTCAAAAATCTATTTAAAAAGTTGACGGCGATAAAATTTGGACGTACATTTTTGTTCAGTAGCCAGAAAATTTTAAACTTACATTACTGTGCACGGAGTTTCATTAGAGATTTGATAGTTCTAGCTAGTCGGAAAGTGATTAAGATTCAAACCTCACTTACAATAAAAAAAGCTAAAATATTTAAAACTGAGTATTAAGATATTAAGTTTATTTTAAAATAGCATGCATCTATGATTAATCAGTTTTGTACAATTTCAGATTTTTAAAATTAATTTGGAAGTTTTGGAAATTCTGTTTGAAAGAAAAAATTTCAAAATATGTCCCCAAATTTTTTAAATAACTTAAAAATTCATTCATTTGAGACTTTTAAGTTCAATTTATGCAATTGAATCAAATTTAAATACATTATTTTCCTAAAAAAAAGGAGACTATCTTAAAATTTACGTTATAACACAGTGGCATTGTATTTTGAGTATCAGGAAAGGTTATTTTACAAGAGATTAATATTTTTAAAAAAATGCAATTAAGCTTTAAATATTTGGTACACTGTGTGGTTGGTCTAAAGACGTTAAAAAGAAACTAAAACCTCGAAGACGATTTCAAAAAATAATGAAATCAAACCTAGAAAAAAAAAATCTTTTTTACTCTAATCATTGACTCACTTTCTTATTTCAATATTTCTTTTACGTCCAACAATTTAGTGTAGATTAAAATATCTTTCTTTAAATTTAGACACATAGAATTAAGCACTTGAAATCTTCAAGTATTATATTAACAAATCTAATTTTACAAACTGGAAAAAATAGTTTAAGAATATTACACTGGTAAGAATTAAAACAATACAAGTTAAGGAGAAAAAATGCTTATCTTTGTTTTCTTCATGTACTTTCACAGATCCAGCAAACGTTTCCTTTATTATTGTAGTAGCATCTCCAGTTAAATTATAATTTCCACAGAAATCATTACCATGTAACCTGAAACAAATAATAGCATTAAGAGATAGCGTCTTTACTTTTAAAAAACTAAAATTACAGATACTTAAATCATAAAAGGATAACATAAATAATAAAATTGCATCAAAAGGTTGTAAAATATCTTGAACGCTGTGCTTCAAGATGTTATTAAAGTTGTCTATTAATTCCTGTATTTTCTTTAAAGAAATACCTGCATTCTCTTATAAATTTTTGCTAAAAAAGATAACTTCAGTTTTAAACGTTCGTATATGTTGAGTACGGAACCAAATGTTGCTGGTCAAACACTCCTTAAAAATTAGATTTAGAAAACTTATTTTCTAACTACAGTTACAGCAGGCGCGAGAAAGCAAAGTTATTTTTTATAAAGTAAGTGAATTTGTTTCCATTAAGTAAAACGTAATGAGAAAGTAAATAAAAAGTAGTATTGTAAAACAGTATTTTATTAATAATTACAAAATATTAGTTAGGATAAAAGGATAATTTTAAAACAAAATAGCTTTTAAAAATTAGGTAAAAAGTAGAAGTCAAAAATTAGTTTTTAAATAGTTTTCCAAAAAACTGTTTTTCTAATAAATAGTTCAATCACTCTATAAAAAAAGACAAGAGCATGAAAATAAGTTTGATTTTTCTATTATGAATTTTTGCAATTTTTTTTAGGGATAAATTGCGAAATGATATTAATATTTAACAAATTTTAAACTTTTAACAAGCATTTTTATCATATCATATCATATTTTATCATGCATATCATATTTTAAATGCTTTTTATAGAATCTAAAATAAAATACAGCTCCTTTCTTTTAATTAAATTCTGAATGCGATGTACATATTAGGACTATAAGGATAATATTAAGATTAATTATTTAGTGTGCAGTAAAAAAAAATGAGGTCCATTTACTTCATGAAAATAATGTCAAAATAGCTTGAAAATAACAATAAGTATAACACTTTATTGAAGATTTAACTACTTATTTTATGCTCTTTGAACACGTAAAAAAGTAAACTGAAATACATTAAACTTTAAATATAATCCAGTAAAAACTTTGAAAACTTGACCTGCTAATTTAAAAAGAATATACTAGATGCAAGAAGTAACGATAGTAAACTTACCTTTTAGGATTGAACTTAGAAAACTTTCAGGGCCCACAAACTTCAATACGAAGGCATATTATTCAATTGCGTTTGCAATACTCGTGGGCAAAGAAAAATGAATCGATGAGCTTTTATATACGTTTTTTTAAAAAAATGTGCGTGAAATCACTTCCGGTCACTTGTGTTTGTTTAATTAGAGAAATTTTATATGTTTGGAACCGGGGCCTTCCATGCCGAGCGGTATCGCCCGCCAAACGGTCTTTTAAACGTGGAGGTGGCGGGGTTCGAATCCCGCCGTAACACTGGATGTATTCTTTGGGATGTCCTTCTACTTGACAAAGGTTTATAAGCCTTAATTAAGCACACAAGCCTGCAAATGTTTATTGTATCAGTAAACAATATGCTTAGAACCTCCTCCTTGTGCTAGAAGTATTGTCCTTCTGATAACGCTTGCCCAGCAATGGACTGATCGTAAAGACGTGGCTCCCAGCGGAACACCGAAGTCAAGCATTACTGACTGCGGTCTGTAAGCGGGTGGGTGACCACTTTGATCATCATCCGTAGGGACCGAAGATGCGCGGTATCGGTCCACGTTAAACTGTGCCATCGTAAAGTGCTCGACTTTGCGCGCAGGTCGTCGGGCTACCAAAGATGGGGAGCCATCCCCTCTGCAGAGGATCAAATTGCGAAGGCACGTCTTCAGATCATCCTCGGGGATGTCTCCCAGATCGTCGCCAATAGCTCATTGTGCAGCTCTAGTGCGACGTAAATCAAATACCTAACTACCTTCTGATAACGCTATGAACAATTCCGTCAAACGCTGTGAACGTTGCGGGCCGTAAGTTCGATATATCTTTGAACTGTACTTTCTTATTTAGTAATTTCTGATCACAAGAATTATCACTTTGTATCGAGCACGCATGCACGTACGGTTGAATAAATAATTGTCGTCTTCGTGGCAACAAAATAGTGTCAATACGCTGAACACTTTGAAGTGTGAAGGCGTCGGATTCCTACTCCAAACCCTGAATATATAGGTCCTTTTTTTATCTGATGTCTATTCCCTTATCCCTTAATGGCAAATAATTGAGTACACAGGATTTTATTTATTGTTATATACTAGCTTGTATGCTCTTTTCAGGAGGCCGGAATATAGCTCGGATGGTAGAGCGTTGGACATGTCGAGAGATCTTGAGTTCGATCGCCTCCGGCAGAAGACGGGTTGGAAGGAGGTTTTCAAAATGATGACTAGTGCACGTTAAATCTGTCCGGGTCACAAAGTCTACCAAATTCCTATAACAAATCAATACCTCTGGGTGTACTGGATCTTAGATTGATCATGCTCTGGTTCAGGTCGAAATTATAATCTGTGGATGGGTATGTAAATGTGTCTTCCCTGTCAAACGGGTAGTGACGTATGAATGTTGTCTCCCGATCATCCTCAGAGATGTTTCTCACACCGTCGCCAATAGCCCATTGTGCAGCTCTAGTGCGACGTAAATAAATGTACCTGTATGCTCTTCAGGAAGTACTGCTTTTAAGATCTTGTCAATTTGTAGAGCAGATAGTTCAAGTAAGAGAAAAACATCACAAAGATGCATCCAGGACTGTTGCGGAATTCGAACCCGCTACGCCCACGCTGCAGAAGATTTTTCGGAATGGCGAGACTACTCATAGATAAATAATGTGCATCAATATGCTTCGCTTCAATTGCCAGGGTGGCCGTGAATCAAAGAACTTGATCATTAACAGAAAAAAGTCACGGATTCTTTCTACGAGAGATACTGAATAGCATCAGCGTTTTGAAAGCACGGAAATTTTAAATCGAGATAAGAAAGAAAAAAACAACAACAATGGTGGTCCAATGATAATTACTGAAGTTACCAGTTGAAAAGTTTATCATTTAACAAGGGCTTTTAACTTTACATACACAAAAGCTTTTAACTTTAGAACTAGAGAGGGTCTTATATTTTGCCGGGATGAAATCGGTAACAACTGGTTTTTACTACTAGTCGAAACTTCTTTCGGAAAAGGTAAGTATAGGTACTTTATTTACGTTGCACTGTGGCTGCACAATTGGGTTATTGGCTGGCCTCAACAAAAACTCAAAATTCTAGGAATTATAACAACTGTGCTTTCTTAGGTTTGACAATTATGTTTAAATAATTATTTTTTTTAAAAAATTAAATTACTTTCTTGCTTGAGTAGTAAATATTCAGAGTTTTCGTTGTGGGCGGGTAACAAATATTTTGAAAGCAGATTTTTTTTTTAATTAACAAATGATACAGTAATAATATCAAAATTTAATAATAATATTTTTCTTTGCCTCTCAATCAGATTTTGTCTCTGAAATTGTTTTTTCTTCTCAGTTGCTCTTTCAACTTTTTCTTCCTCGCTTTCTCTCTTTTTTGTTGATAATCTGCAAACTACTTAAGGGGATTTTCTTCGATTTCTTTCGGATAATTTCATGATCTTCTTCTGCTATTCCTTCTCCGGGAAAAGAGACTAATGTATATGTTACCGGCAAAGTATGCAATCCGGCATTATATATAATGCCTGAAACTAGCCGGCAAAGTATGAAAAGATTTATATTTCACACATTGCCTAGGCATTCTACAGAATGCCGGATGCTATTTAGGCAAAATATGAAATAAGCGTCCTGATGAGTACTATTATGTAAATGATGTGCATGTTACTGTGAATGACCGAAATCGGTGGTTATTGACTTTCACCGGTGAAAGTTGACAATCACATAGTCGCTTTGCTGAATATCCGAAATATGTATTACATCCGATTTGATATTAATTTATTCGTGGATATGATTACATTTATTCGATATTTTAATACTTACTGACGATAGATTTGAAGAAACATCAGTGTTTGGAGTATCGGGCAAATATATACCGGGCAATGATACTTGACCTTAAAAAAATATCAGTGTAGGGTATACCGTTCAAATGTATACCAAACAGTGGCACTTGACCTTAAAAATCATCAGTGTAGGGTATACCGGGCAGTGGCACTTAACTAGACCTAGTATAAATTTAGGACATTCACCAAAGATCTAGTCATACTAGGTCTAGTTAAGTGCCACTGCCCGGTATACATTTGCCCGGTATACCCTACACTGAAGTTTTGAAGGTCAAGCTTCTTTCAAAGCAGGGCAACACTCTCAACTAAATAGTTTGAGTTTCTGGTCTGGACGAACCCTTTCGAGGGTATTAACTTTAATTCTGCACTCACTTGCAGAAGATTAAAATTTAAAATATAACTGGAATTTAAAAACTGGAATTTTTCTTGTGTTTTATGTGTATTATTATCTGTATATCTGCGTGTGTATATATATATATATATATTAAATTAAAATTATAGAGAAAACATGGAAAATAGTAAAGATTAAGGAAAAGAGAAGAAATATTATTAAAATAAAATAAAATGTAAAACAAATTCTAAAATTTAGCATTTTGTTTCAATTTTCTTCGTTTTTATTCTCTTTACTTTTTATCTTTTTTATCTTCATTGTGTTTTTGGACAATGACTTGGGGGCCATTCTCAAATTCATCACGAATTAAGAAAATCTTTGCAGATAGAATGTTAAAAATTTCTTTTTTTATTTTTTATTTATGAGCCAATTTTCTAAATTTTACAATTATTGGATAGAAGAAGACAAAACTACGTAATTAATCAATTAAAATGCTGAAAATATTTAGATAAAGTGGAAATATCGGAATATTTTTGGGGGGAATTTTTTACTGGGAAGTAACACTTCTTCTTATAATTTTAAATATCATACTTTACAATCTTTCAATATTAAAAAAAAATCAAGGGTGTGTTAAATGAAGTTTCATTAACTCAAATGAAGATTTAAAAAAAGAAGAAAAAATGTCATATAATTAGAAACATTTTCGTAGATTACTCAAAAACAGTCAACCCAATTAAAATGTCCCACGAAAACTACATTTGATGTAAATGTTACCGTTAATGGCCATTTTCACCGGTGAATGCCAACAATCACATAGTTGCTTTGGTGTGTGTATATATATATATATATATATATATATATATATATATATATATATATATATATATATATATATATATATATATATATATATATATATATATATATATATATATGATAGAAACTAATAACTAAACTGTGTGAAAGAAAATTAAGTCAATATATTGTTTAAAACCAATTAAGGAGGGGTTGAATAATTAGAATACAACTGTGCAATTGGTTGGGTAACCATTAAAGTTTATATGTTGTAAAAGATAATTTTGAATGGCCTAGTCTTATATATTTTTGCAAAATGATCTTTTCTAAAAATCGTATTTTATGCTGCATATTATTTTTGGACAAACTAGATTTACATTTCTGTGCAATTTTTTTTTTTTTTTTTTGATTCGCTTAAATAATTAGAGATAAATGAAGTAGTGCATTAAAGAGCACACTCCTGTCTGCTGGTACCCTATGTTTCAGATTGCCCTTGAATTTCAGGGCCAAAAAACTCCGGAATGCAAATTGTTCAAAGGAATTAGCCCTGATGATTTTGTAAGTTAAAATATTGTCTGCACAAATGAATCAGCCTATTTAAAGTTGTTTTTTCGAACCATTAAGGTGCTATCTTAGCACGCGCAAAAATTCCGCATCGAAATTTTTTTGTTTTTCTTCCATTTTGAACATTGTATTTTTCAGGTAATTTTACCTTTACTTATAAATGTGGGCACATAAGATCACTTGTCATATCTTTTAAAGGATTCCGGGGGGGAGGGACATTTTAGGCTGCTACAGTATTTTTTACTCACATTCAAGAGACTCATTAAGGTTGATCTCCTTCAATTTGATTTCAGAATGAAGTTGACCTATATCCTGAATGGACCGAAGGGAAAAAAATGCATTGCTTTGTATTGCTCATTATCTAACAGAAAAATGTCTGCATTTTTAATAAATGTAGTTAGCTCTATCCATGTTTCCATAACGACATGGAAAACTTCTAAAAAGGCTCTTATGTTTTTGTGACTCACAAAAGATTACATATTTCATAAAAAGAAGAAGCGTTTTGCCCACAGGTAGGAATTCACTTTCATTAATTGTTAACTTTAGAATGAACATTTAATTCAATATTTATTTGAATTTTTTTACTACCCCATTAAAGTGTATGAAATTTTGAAAGGAGAAAAAAAAATCTCTACTTTTATTGTTTAGAAAAAGTTTTGAACTATGTTTATTAAAGTATTCTTGCATCTTCGTAATTTTGTATTCTTGCACTGATTTAAATCAACTAATTTTTCAAATTGAATCTGATTTACGCGTAATTTCAAAATGGTTTACAGTAAATGACTTAAATTTAAATCTAAATAAAACTAAATATATTTATTTCTGTTTAAGAAAATCAGAATTTAACTTAAATTTAAAATTTCACTCTCTGTCCTGCAAAAGTACTAATGAAAATTGTCAATGCTATATTCTACAATCTGTAAATAATATCAAATATTTAGGACTATATATCGATTCTTATTTGAAATGGAAAACACATATTAACAATTTAGTTAAAAAATTGCGTTTTGTTTTAGTTAAATTTTATCACCTTAAGAATAAAATTCACTTTAATTTTGTAAAAGCACTCTATTACTCCTGGTTTTATTCCTTAATTAATTATGGTGCAATAATATATGGCGGTGAATATCAAACTAATTTACTTCCTTTAATCTCAGTTCAGAATAAATGCTTCAAGATTATTAATTCTCTAAACATAAATAATTCAAGTATAACTACTACCAATATATAGACAAGAATTAACCTATTACCATTTCGCCATAATGTATTTTTCCTTATTTTACTCTATTTACACAACAATAAATTAATATGTAAATTAAAAACTAATGTGTCTGAAAGGAGACCAACTGAAATGTATGAGATTTCCCACTTTACAAAAGAAATTTCACGAAAACAGTTTTTTTACTTAGCACCTAAATTATATCATAAATTACCATTCCAGTTGCAAAACATCCAAATATATTCTTCTTTTAAGCGTGCTTTATTTCAATTTGTGATGAACATTGACGATTTAGATCTCTATTTTTCACTTTAAAGGAAGCATTTGATTTTTTATACCAGTCTTGTGCCAATCCAAATGAATTTCTAATGTTACCTTTGTTATTTTTTTATATAGTTTCATGCATTTTTTTTTTTGTTTTCTATTATTACAGTGTTCAACAATATATGACGTCTTATGATGAACAAAATAATTTATGATTGTAATACCCCCCCTTTTTTCCCTTTTTTTTAAATTTCTATTTTAAATTTATTGTATTACTTTTCTTTGTCGCCTGGACAGGATTTTCCTCTTGATGACGAATATATATTCTTTGTATTTATGTGTTTTTGTTCCCAATAAAGTTATATATATTTGTTTGTAAAAAAATTTAACGACATAAACTCACTTTTAAAATAAATAAAAAAAATAAATAAAAAATAAAAAAAGCAGTGTAGTGTTTTATCATAATCGTTTATCATAATAGTGTTTTATTATCATCACCCATTTCTTTCAATTTTGCAGTTTTTAATCTTTTTTTTTCAATGATTTAAGTTCTTAAGATATAATAAAATTTAATATAAATAGAAAATACAATGCATTACAGGATATTGCATTCTATACACATCAATAGATATTACAGTGGGGATAAGTCAGCTGAAATGTAGAAAATCACAGGATGTTTAAAAAAAATAGTATTTTTTCAGAGAGTAATGACAGAAAATGTCGTTTTTACTTTCAATTACGTAGCTCAGATGAACTCATAAATACAATGAAATACTTCTTTTTAAAAAAGATCAATTCATTAAATTTAATTAATAATCTTTTAGTGTTGCATAAAAATGGTAAGTTGTAATTTTTAGCATAATATAGAATATTTTCACATAGTATATCTTCGCAGTTCGGTCCTGGAACACAATGCGCTTCACTTAAATAATACATCCGTGAGTTAACCTGAAAATCACTTCTCATAATTTTTCATAACAATGAAAAACACAGGTGGATAAATCTAATTTTATATATGCTTCGCTTTGCAAAGGTTCTTTAAGATGCATATATCGTCTGGCATTTCAAGCATCCAATTAGATAAAGCCGTTTGAGAAGAATCTTAGATGTCAACTGAAGCACAATTCCTTGGTTAATTATGTTCGAACCACAGTTCTAGAAAATGATTGTGGGTTCTGTTTTAGAATGGCTGTTTTATTAGAATCCAGTGCTGTCTTCGCAATCCTTGGCTCCTACAAAACGGGAGCCAACAATAAGACTTTCTTGATAGAGTTATCGCCTCCCAATGAGGTGAACCACGTTAGAATCCCTGAGATGGCTGGTCGAAATCAAGAGAATGTCGACTTTCACAGGTGAATGCCAGCAATCACATAGTCGCTCTGGTGAATGTCTGAAATCTTTGTTATTATCCGATTTGATATTAATTTATTCGTTGATATTATTCGATATTTAATTATATCTGCTGAAGGTAGACTTGGAGTAACATCAGTGTTCGGAATACCGGGAAAATGTATTCCGGGTAATGGCATTGAACCTTAAAAAAACATAAGTGTAGGGTATACCGGACAGTGGCACTTAGCTAAACCTAATATATATTTCGGACATTTACCAAAGCGACTATGTATATTGTAGGCCTTATAGTTAGTCTATAGTAGCTGATTTTGTGGAGTGTAGAAAAATCCAAAATGGCTGACGAATTTTTGAAATCGGAGGGAAACTTAGCGACAGGACTTTGTAAGATTTTTGTGTGGGACTACCAGAGTTCCCCATTAACACATCCCAATGGGTACTGACATTCTAATAATAAGTTTAGTTCCAAAACAAATCACTATTTCCACACAAAAAACGAAATATTTAAAAAATCATATTTTTTCCTAAATATTTTTATATTTTGACACATCCAAATTTCTTATTTTCTATTTCAAAAGCATTACTTTATACACATTTTATTGAAATAATGAATGCTCTAGCCCAGGGGTTTCCAACTTGCATGAGGCCGGAGGCCACAATTAAAAACACAAATCGAATGGCGGGCCGCAACTTTATCAAAAAGTTTTGTAGGACTCTTTTATGTTTGAAGCAACATTAAATATTAGTGTCAGAGTTTTACCAAGTTGTACAAAACAAAAGTGTTGATTTACAAATTAAAATAGGAAGTAGATTTTTAAAATATTTAATTTTTATTAAAAGCATTTTTAAAAATAGTAAACAAATAATAAAAATCCGGGCTACAATAACTTAATGTGCACCTATGTATTAAACAATTAATGTGCAACAGATATCTAATTGTTAAGGTATTAAAACTTACATAGTAGCATACGAAATATTCAATGAGAAAATTGAGGTTCGTCTGCTGCAACCACCAGAGAATAGATTTTGCAATTTAAATTTAAAATTGACAAACGTGTGTGAAAATATTTTCGTCCAAAATGAGTGGTTTCAAAAAGTTAAATCGGAGAATTTCTTCGAGAAAATTTCTGATACGCACATGCTAAGTTATATTCACAAAATATGAAAAAAAGTGAAATAAAAAAGAGCAACATACACGATTATTTTTGTATTTGAATAAATATTTTCTTGGATGCAAAACCTGAAAAATAAATTTCTTTGCACAGTTGGTATATTAAATTTCACAGAAGCGAAGAAACTAGGTTTTTATGAACGAGAAAAGTATTTTAAACACATCTAGATTTTTTGCGAAAATATTCCTAAAAAAAATGACAACTAATATATTTTAGTTCGAGATTATATTTTAATATATTTTAATATATTTTAGTTTACAAAATATTTAATATATTTAATATATTAATTTAATATATTTTAGTTTATTTAATATATTTTAGTTTACAAAAAAAGGATTCGCGTTCCGGATGCGGCCCCCGGGCCGCCAGTTGGAAAACCCTGCTCTAGCCCTAATACTTCACTTGAAGTAGCAGTCTTTATTAATCTTAGAAAAATCCAATACGGCCGGCTTCTTTTTCAAAATGGTGGAAAATCTATCTACAGATCTTTAGGGATTTTCATCTGAGACCACTTGACCTCCCCCCCCCCAAAAAAAAATTTTCCAATTTGTCCCTACTTATTATTTTGAATATTTGGGTTTGGTCAAATATTCGTTGAATTTGACGGAACTATTAGAAAATACCTGGTACGATGTTTGACTTTTTTTCCTCAGCTCATCCAAAATGCAACAGAAGTTCTAGAACCATGCATAATGGCCTACACTGTGAGAGTCTGCCCTACCCATGGAAGGGTGTGGTTTCCATCATCATCCGATCGGAGGAAGAAGAGGAAGAAGAACGAATTGTCGGATTCCGACGAAGAGAAGACGGTCTGGGAATATTGCAGAAAAGTGTTCGGAAGTTCCTCGGTGAGTGGTGTCAATCATATTGCACTCGCAAAAACTAAGAGGAGGAGATTCTTCTGGGCTTTCATCTTCCTGGCCACTCTCGTTGGCTTCTTCTATCAGTTTGGCGCCTTTCTTCTCCAATACAGAGAGTTTCAATCCATTGTTCAAATAGATATACAGAATGCTGGATCGCTCATGTTTCCTGCCGTCACTCTCTGCAACGCCAACAGGTACTTCATCATTGAATGTCTATTTAAACTCTTATTTCCCTCCATTTTTCACAGAATAGTTATAATCACCTTCATTTCAAGTATAATCACTGCTACAAGAGCACCAAAAAAGATAACAGAGAACGATCCATCTCTAATTCAGCGCCCCCATAGGTATAATTTGTTATGAGAGCATGAAGGACTATGTGACCCGACCGATTTAACATGTGTCAGTCACCATTTACTACACGGGGAGTCTTCGGTCGGCTGGATTTGAACTCCGGTTCTCATGAACTTGAATCCAACGCCCTGCCAACCAGGCTATTCTGGTCCATTTTAGTCTCGCGTAAAATATTAATGTACAAACATTTTGTGTTGTTCAGAACAAGCACTTTTAAATTAATACTAAATGCCTAATTTGATAGTTGCCAGATTTGGCAAATGAGAAGTGTTTCATCTTTCGAAGCTTCGTCTAATGAATTAAAAGAAAATGAGTAAACGCCCACGAAAGTGGTGCAGCCGATTCAGAAGACACACTTCAGAATCGGAAACAAATATGCATATTCTCTTAATGACGTTCTAGGAGTATACAGTCTTTAACAATTTTTTACAGCTCCCAGAACGTCATTAAAAGATTATGCAATTGTAGTTCCGATTTTGAAGTGTGTGTGTGTACAAATAAAGCATTGACGCATATCTTTTTTTTTTTCTTTCTAGATTCAAGAAATCCTCATTTTGTAGCAAGTTTCGTGATTTCTGCCCTCGAAATTTATCTGCAATGGATGTGAGTATATATATTAAAAAAAAAATTTTTTTTTCACTTACAAAAGACTTTTGAAATGTTGACTAAAATGTATGAAAATATTATTCAAATTTTGGTGTTCAAAATTAAAAGAATTTTTAGATTTATTCGGTTATCAACAAAATTAATTAACCGATTTTGAAAGATTTTTATATCCTTGGGCCGGGCAGGGTTGACTCAACCTTTCATCCCTTCAGTGGGTCGATAAATGAGTACTCCAGTGTTTTGTTCCAAGTACCCTAGTGTTTAGTACGCGGAACCCCAGTGTTTAGTTCCAAGCATGCTTGGGAACTAAACACTGGGGGTTCCGCGTTCGGCTGACCAAATGACCGGAACATCTGCTCCTGCACCCCAGAGCCCAAGGTCAAGAAAACTGAGATCGGCACAGTAGGTCTTGGCCCTCTATGGTCTGTCGCGCCATTGAGTTTAGTTCTTTTAGCCTTGTAATTTTGGACCTATCCAGAAGACAAAGAAACTCCTGGATCAGTACCCCAGGTGTATTGATTTATTATAGGAACATGGAGGACTTTGTGACTCGACAGATTTAACGCGCACTAGTCACCATTTACTACACAGGGAATCTTCGGTCGGCAAGGATCAAACCCGCGACCTCTTGGACTTGGGCCCAGTGCCCTACCAACCAGCCTATACCGGCCTAGAGTAAGCATTGGGTTAAACAAGCCTTCGTGGAGGACTTTAAATGAACGCTTTCATCAAAGAGGCATTATAAACTATCAACTTTTGAGGAAGCACTGTAATGGGTGAGCGCCATGGAATCAGAATTCGTACTGACCAGCCATCATAATCGAATAAATTATTTTAATTTTGAACACCGGTGAGCATGAGATAATTCGCTTGCTACTTAAAATGCTTGCTGATTAAAATGATGTACTAGAGATTAAAATGTCCCTTTTTCATCTCTAGTCTTTAACAGAGAAGGAGCTTTTCAACTTTCAGTTGACTATTCTAAGGGAAGGTCGTTCCGATCTAAGACACTCATTGGGACATTCCATGGAAGATCTGCTGGTCAGTTGTGCTTTTACAGGCAAGCCAACTATCAGAGGAGATGCCTGCTTTCGGTAAATATCTAGCATTTTGCAATGTTAAATGCTTCCTCAAATTTAAGCATTTTATTTGTATTTTAACACAAAAAAGAAAGTGTTGATTGATAACGATTCGCTAAAATTTAAAAAAAAAAAAAAAAAACTTTATTTTACGTTATAACAATGTTTCCTTTAATGGTTACATACGTTCTTCGTCTTGGTTCATTGTGCGCATGCGCATTCATTCTCCAGCAACTGCTTGATACAAAAAGTAGTGTGACGAAACACTCGTTCTTGCTGTAATCAGGACGTAAAGCATCGTTTCTTGACATTTTTTTTTTTAGTGGAAAGTATTTGACTCCATCTTTTTCTATTCAGAAACAATCACGCTTATGCACACATGACCCAGTAAAGTTGGGTTTCTTATGATACAATCAAGAACAGTTCGTTCAGAACAGTGTTAAAATAAACAAGTTTGTAATTCAAACATACGCATAGCAAGACAGACTCATTAGGCTTTACACAACAGAAGCGGAATTAAATATTTCATAAATTAGAAATTAAAATATCCTTATTATATAACTGACTGCTAACTTAAATAGACGTTCAACTAACACAGCCTTTTGATCTGTTCAACTACAGGCCCTGGCCAAATTATTAGATGCACTGTAAGATTCAGTGTAATTTGATCGAATTATTATCTGATATAATCAATATTCTGTATTTATATAATAAATCGTCGAATTTATCCAATAGTCGAATTTGCATTACATACCGTCTAATTTAACCAATTGATACACGTACGTAAACGAGTGCAAACCGGTTTCAGTCACGTAAAAACAATAAATTGACCTGATAATAACGATTTTACATATAATCTTATAGTGCGTCTAGTAATTTTTTCAGGGACTGTATAATATTTAAAATTGAAAAAATCTGTTAGTCTGATGTCTTAAAAAATGAAGGGAGGATTTGTTGCAGAAGATTCAAGGAGTTCTATGATCCAGACTTGGGTAACTGCTACACGCTGTCACCCCTCCCCACCGATGGTGAAGAGGAACTCAGATCTACGGAAGCAGACGTTTGGCAGAAAATGAGTGGTAAGCCATTCTCTAACACCTATTAGGAGCAAATAAACGAACAATTGGGTATACTATAGCCTACGTCACAGGTTGTGTTATTCCTACTAAATTTAACCCATGAACGGCATTTTCTGCGAGCCTAACTTCAAGCCGCAAATAAACAAACGAAGTGTTTGATCGTTTAAATAGCTGCTCGCCAGATTTTATTGCATTATAAAGAAAAGTAATTGATATTCGATTTTTGATTAATAATTGATTTATGTGGATAGTGGCATTTATGTGGATAGTGGCATAGAATTTAGCATTGCGTCATGGTAAATGTTATTCCTACTAAGTGGAAGTAGTTGTGTTTTTTTTATATTATACCCAATTGAAACATAAAGTTTTTGAAATAAGGTAAAAATTGAAAGAATGACATTAGAAACTGTCATTATATTAGTTACATTTTCAATTAACTGATTCGAATCTCTCTATTGGTTCCACACTATTGATTCTTACTCAATATTCACATAAGCATTTACTTTGTTGACTTAATGTCTGATTCTAAAAATATGTTTGTAGGTTACATATCAGAGATACTACTTCAACAGAACGTGATGAGTTAGCGCAAAAAGTCGCACTTGTACGGTAGCTTTTGCATGTAAGATTTGAAGATACTGAGCATGCTCACGTTAATTTTAGATGCTACGTTATGTTGGTGTAGTTTATTCCACGAAGACAAAGCTACTGGCACGCTGTTTATAGCTAATAAATGTTGTTTTCTGTTTAAGCCGACCTTCAAACTGAAGACATGGAATGAGAATTTGAAGAAATGTATTTAACTCGTAGGTTAGATTTTCTGATACTTAATTAAAACAAGAATAACAAAAAACTTCGTTGAAATTATGAAATTCTCTTTTATTTGCAACCCGGGAAGAGGTTTACAGGATCTCTCTGGTTCATACCTTAAAAATAAACTCACTAACTTGTATAATAAAAGTTAAAAATGAAAAAAAAAAGAATTCTAAAAAAATTATCAAACAGCAGTGGTCGCCATAGCAACTCATGCTGAGAGGACGCATGCGCACTATTTACTGTTACTCTTGAACAGTATTGACGAAATTTAGAAATGAATCGTGCTATATAACTACTGATTTACCTATGTAGTTTAAAGCAAGCTACTGTAAATTATTTGTGGACCTCATGCAGGAACTAAATTTCTTTAATCTTCGGTCACAAATCTAAATAATATGCCTCATTCTTTCTTTATCCCTGACTTCATCAAAATCTACCAAATATTTCTACTCACAAAACAGCAGTTTTACATCGAGCAAAGAATCTTGAGTCGTATGCTACAGCTTTGTAGAGATCGTCTACGCCTATTGTAAATGTTTGTTTTGATTTCGTGGTTCGAAGTTAAAATGACATTCCACTACGATAGCGTTTCTTACTTGCGGATTTTGGCGAAATCTATTATTTTCCCTTACGTAAGTTCCATATTTTTTCAATAGTGCATGCGTACTAGAAGTGAGCATACACAATTACTTGAAACCTTACGTACAGAAACTAACGTGAATTTGCGAAATCTCCCTATTATAAACATTTCGTTAAATATTCCCGACTTGATCTGTCATGATCCCTTACATAGAGGTACTGATCTCAAAATAAAAATAGTTGAAAGGAAACAAATCAAAAATTTTAAAAATTATTCTTTTTTCTCTTTATAGGTGTTCTAGATCGAACACCAATTGGGAATTATTTAAAACATAATTAAAGTTGTTTAAGGTTGCGTGCTTTAATTATTGGAACAATAAAAAGAACTTAATTTAAACCATTTTTTTAATAACAATAATAAAAAAGGATAATAATAAAAAATGCAACTGGCAACTCGAAATTAGCAATTCTAGAGCTCGAATATGAATAAACAGAACGTATAAAAAAGAAAAGAATGAGTAAATAAAATGTTTTTTCTTAGAACTAGTGACGCCATCTGTTGGCGTTTATTGAAGTTACGGTCCACCACACTCTTCAAGTGGACTAAAATCACAAATATTGGCATCACCCCTACAATCCAAAAACACTTCGAAAAGACATACGCTGAGGGGGGGGGGAGGGTAATTGAAGTGATTGCAAAATCAGTGAATAGTTCTTGTGAAATGAAATTTTGAATATACGAATTTTTGAAAATGTTAGAACTCAGAAACTATCTGACTGAACGCGCACAAACTTTTGCATTTTCCCATATGAAACTACATTCTTTAAAAATGATGTAAAAATGTTAATAATTATAATTAAATATTTTTTTTGAGTTCAATTAAAAAAATATATAAAATAACAAATAATTATATTAAAAAAAAATTTTTTTTGGAATATTTTTGGATAAACACATTTTATAACTGTGCGTACAAGGATCTCTCAGTTCGCTTTAAAAGCTCTCGGGGGGGGGGGGAGGTACAGCGAAACGCGCAAAAAGTAAAATTAACATGAAGGAGACCAAATGTTCGATCTCTCTCTTGAAACTATTAGGACGATATTTTGAGAGTCCTACGGAAAAAATATGAAAATTCAAAGCAAGTCTGTTTCTGTGTCTTAAAATATCGCCTGAACTAAAGGCAAGATTAAGCTCTCGAACCTTTCATTAATGTAATGACACATTTTCCTCTTATTTAGAACTAATTATGATAGCATTGACGTGATGACATTGTTTCTTCTCATCTAGAATTAATGTTAGTACGTGATGATGACAATGTTTCTTCTTATCTAGAATTAATGTTAGTACGTGATGATGACATTGTTTCTTCTCATCCAGAATTAATGCTAGTACGTGATGATAACATTGTTTCATCTCATCTAGAATTAATGCTAGTACGTGACGACAATGTTTCTTCTCATCTAGAATTAATGTTAGTACGTGATGACAATGTTTCTTCTTATCTAGAATTAATGTTAGTACGTGACGACAATGTTTCTTCTCATCTAGAATTAATGTTAGTACGTGATGACAATGTTTCTTCTTATCTAGAATTAATGTTAGTACGTGACGACAATGTTTCTTCTCATCTAGAATTAATGTTAGTACGTGATGACAATGTTTCTTCTTATCTAGAATTAATGCTAGTACGTGATGATAACATTGTTTCATCTCATCTAGAATTAATGCTAGTACGTGACGACAATGTTTCTTCTCATCTAGAATTAATGTTAGTACGTGATGACAATGTTTCTTCTTATCTAGAATTAATGTTAGTACGTGACGACAATGTTTCTTCTCATCTAGAATTAATGTTAGTACGTGATGACAATGTTTCTTCTTATCTAGAATTAATGTTAGTACGTGACGACAATGTTTCTTCTCATCTAGAATTAATGTGAGTACGTGATGACAATGTTTCTTCTCATCTAGAATTAATGCTAGTACGTCATGACATTGTTTCTTCTCATATAGAATTAATGTTAGTACGTGATGACAATGTTTCTTCTTATCTAGAATTAATGTTAGTACGTGATGATGGCATTTGTTTCTTCTTATATAGAACTGGTACTTGTTGTGAACGTGGAGACGACTGAATATTTAGAGCCAGATCGAGATGCCGCTATACTTGTCACTTTCCACAGTCCTGAGGTGTATCCCGATCCCTTCTCTGATGGGACAGAAGTGAAGCCAGGAAACGCCTACAATTTCGGATTAAAAAAGGTATTTTGCATGCTTCCCTTAGATATAGCACAATCGGTTTTTACTTATGTTATGGCCTGTACTAAATGGATGGGCTGCACGTGGAATTAATTTCACGATCTCTAACATATTGGAAATCAGTTAAAAATCAAAATAAAATAAGAATAGAATTTTTGTCGCTTAAAACGTACAAAATTTGTTTATACTGAGACTTCCAATGTATTTACAGTGCAACAATCAAAAAGAAGAAAAAAAGCTGAACACCATTTCAGATGATATTGTTTCTTGCTTAACTAACTAAAGTGATCATCAACCATTCTTCATACTGTTTGACCATCACGAGATGAGACCTGATATCAGGCTATATTCCTGAATTGTGTCGCTTCCTCTTTTAATAAGAAGCTTGACAGCCCAGTGGTTAGAAAATGGGTCGGGGTTCTATTCTCGATCCTGCCAAAGATCCACCGTGGTATGCATGCTCAAAAAATCTGTCGTCCCACGGTCGATCACTGAGCAGTACCATGGGTGCAGAGATCTAAAATTTCCCACTTCAGATCTATGTCTAAATTGAGGCCACACAAATTGTGATGGCAAGTCTTCAGATCATCCAGAAGGATGTTTCCCACACAGTCGCCAATAGCCCATTATGCTGCTCTAGTGCGACTTAAATAAATTACTTAACTATAGTTTGTCTATGTAAAAACTTCCCCTAGCCATTCGTCTGGAGAAACGGCAGTGACAATGGTTACAAGGTTTTGCCATTATTCAAGACAGGGTTTGGTTTGTTGGGTCTTTATTTAAGACATGGTTTAGTTCGATGAGAGAAGTTGTAGTTATAGTTCATCTACGTCACACTAGAGCTGCACTATGAGCTATTGGCGACGGTGTGGGAAACATCCCTGAGGATGACTCAAAGACATGCCATCGCAGTTTTGATCCTCTGCAGAAGGGATGGCTCCCCTGCTTTGGTAGCCCGATGACCTTCTCGAGAAATCGATCACTTAGCGGTAGAAACGCGGTCCGATAGCACGCATCCTCGGTCCCTACGCAGGCTCATCAAAGTGGTCACCCACCCGCTTACTAACCGCAGCCAGTGATCTACTGGGAACTGTGTCTTTACGATCAGTTCACTGTGAGACATATCATGAGAAAAGTCATAACATAAATTCTTCGATACAGTTTCTTATAAAACTAAAATTTATTAAGGAATATAAAATTTTAGGAATATTCATATTTTTTGAAACTTACGTTAAGTTTTAGTTTTTTAATCTAATTTTATAAGAATAATTAGATAGCCCCAGCGAGTGGTGAAAAAAATTATCTAGGTTCGATCTTAATTGAATAAATATCACCATTTTCATTTAATAAATATTTAATACAAGGTGGCTTCGATTTTGAATGTTAAATTTTTGTAACTTCATTCCTAATAGCAATTTATAATTTTATATATTTTAAATTTTTATAATTATTTATAATTTTTCAAATAATTTTATTGTTGTAATACTTTTCTGCCGCCTTATAGTTTATACTAAAAGTTATAGGGTAGAGTCGGGTGGCCCCGCCCACTCAAGGAGTATTGCTTATATTTCTGTATAATATTGAGTAATAATCAATATTTTTGAATTTTTCTACTGTTTTATCATCTAATTAAATAATGCAAAAAGAATAAACCAAAAAAAGAATAGTTTAACTTTAAAAAATAGATATTTAAAAAAAACATGTTTTTCAGCTCTTTTCAAAATGTGTCGGGTAGTCACGCCCAGTTACAAAAATTATGTTTCTTGACTGTTTTTTCAGGTGTAAATGAAAATGACCAATGTATTGACAATAGATAAACCTCATTTATCATTTTTATCACAAAATTATTTTATTTATTACATATTTATATACCTTTAGTGAATTCTATCATTTAATAACAATCATTTAATAACAACAATATTTGTAGTTAAAAATGCATATAACATTCAAATTTGAAGCAATAAAATAATAATCTTTGCAACCGTACATTTATCGACGAAATAAAATTAGGCGGTGATACCCGACATTCATGTGAGCGGGGCTACCCGAAATCCAATTTTTTTTTTAAATTTGCAATTACTCGAACAATTTTTCACAAATAGACTTCTTTCTTTGTGCAAATTAAACTTAAGACTACATACTTTAATGCTGCATGTATAGAAAAAATTATTTTTTTAGTATTAAAATGAAGTTTAATCGAAACATTCAACCAATTTTTCTTAATTTCATGACTACTGTATTCAATATATTTTCAAAACTATTGTTTAACATGTTACCCAGCTGCATAAATACTTGAAACTTTGAAAATAATCTTTTTTTAAAATAACAATTAATGTCTGATGGCCCATTGACTTGTGATCCGAATATAGTGAACCGAAATTTTGGTTCCATGAAAGTTCATTATATCCGGGTTTGACTGTAATTGTGTTCAAAACTTTCCGATTTTTTTCATTAGTTTTGGAAATACCTGTAGGACAAAATGCACTAAAACTGAAATTGATATTGAGGGGCCCCCAAATTATTGGGAGGGTTTTTCCAAATTGTGTTTATACCCTCGATATTGAGGGTGAATAATCTAAATGCATCAGTAAAAAATATTTTTTTATCTAAAGATAAATTATGTTTTTGTAATTAAAAATGTTATTCGCACACATTAATTAGCATATTTAAAGTTAAATCCTCGAATCATTAAGGTTAAGTCGAATTTTAAAGAATTCGTTTATTAAAAATTCGATTTCTGAGGAATTATTCGATTGATTCCCTTCACATTGCATATTTTGCCATATAGAATTACTTTCTTTAAAATGTTGTCAAAATTTGTGTGCCTAAATAATTGCGGACGATTACAAAAATTCTATTCGTATGAAATTGACAGTGGGCGGGGGTACCCGACACTCCCCTATAAGAATTTCTTTATTTCCTTATAAATGTTTTTAATACTAGTTTTAATCTATAAACTTCTATTTGCTTAATTGAAAGAAAGCCTAATCTGAGTATCCAAAAAAAAATTTGTTTTTAAAATACGTTTTCAGAATTATAAATGAACAATTTATTCATACATTTTCTCTGTTTACCGTAAGAATGGCAATGGTTCAAGTGAGAAAAATGTGTGAAATTTTATTTAAATAATATTATTATTTTCTTTAATAGTATATACTGCAATTTATGTTATGTGAAAGTTGAAGCAGAATACATTATTGTTTTTTTTACATGATTTTATTTTTAAAAATTTTTTTAATGAACTGAATGAGAATTTAAAGAAGGTAAAACGTATTTTTAATAATATTTAAATTGCATTGATAATTTTTGAATTAAATATTCTACCCAGATGCTATTTATATTTATCATAATAAAGTAACATTAACAAGAACCTTAATATGAAATTATATGTAAATAATTTATAACAGCATTCAAAGAGTTACAGCGAATTAAAAATATGGCGAGAATCTATGAGTAGGTGACGTCATAAAGAGTGGTGAAGAACAGATGGGGAAAATTTTCCTAGGAATAGGATTTTCTGCGATCAAAGTTTGTTTAGTGAAGAGTATATATATTAGAAGAGTATATGTATGTATATTGTTGTTGTTGTTGTTAATTTACGTCGCACTAGAGCTGCACAATGGGCTATTGGCGACGGTCTGGGAAACATCCCGAAGGATGATCCGAAGACATGCCATCACAATTTTGATCCTCTGCGGAGGGGATGGCACCCCCGCTTCGGTAGCCCGACGACCTGCGCGCGAAGTCGAGCACTTTACGGTAGCACAGTTTAACGAGGACCAATACCGCACACCCTCGGTCCCTACGCAGACTGATCCAAGTGGTCACTCACCCGCACACTGACCGTAGCCAGTGATGCTTGATTTCGGTGATGGGAGCCGTGTCTTAACAATTAGTCCACTGCGGGACATATATATATATATATATTTGCCGGAATTTTTTCGCGTACTAGGATAACATCTTAATGGTTCGAAAAAAACAGCTTTAAATTCATTTGTGCAGACAATATTTCAACTTATAAAATCATCAGAGATAATTTCTTTGAACAATTTTTATTCCGTAGTTTTTTGGTCCTTAAATTCAAGGGCAATCTGTAAAATATTGCACCAACAGGCAAGTCTCTGACCTTTAATGCATTGCTTCATTTATCTAATTTTTTAAGCGAATCAAAAAAGTTTTGCGCAAAAATCTAAAACTCCAAAATAATATGCTGCATAAAATATGATTTTAAAAAAAAATCATTTTGTAAAAATATATAAGACTAGCACCATTCAAAATTATCTTTTACAAGTATATATATATATATATAACTTACTATTTTCCAATCTTTAAAATACCAATAGAGGTGGAAGAGAATTTTGCCATGAAAAATTTCCCCCATGGTATAGCGTCCTTTTAATTAGACTAGCTGTTTGTGGGGTACTTGGGATTTTTAGTTTAATAAGATTGACCCTATAAAGATGGATAATATGTTTGAAATATTTAATCCACAGAATACAGTTGAAATGTTACCAGCTCCATACAGCTCCAACTGCACAAACTACGAAATACTTCCATGGGAACGGCTACACGACAAATCTTTGAGTCCAAGGGTAAACTGTGCATTTCATCATATCTTTTATTCATTTTAAAGAACCATGTAAAGCTCTTTCTGAGAAAGGAATTTCAAGACACCATTTTCCCTCAGCATTGATTATCTTCACTGCGTAATAAGTCTCGGAGAGAACTGATTTTCCACATTGTTGATGGGTCAATATTTAGTTGTGCCATTCTATCGTCATTTTTGCGAAAAATGGACATAAACCATTCCCACCCCTTTACAATTACTATTTCTATATAGTCACGATCAGTGGCGTATGCAAGGGAGGGGTTTAGGGGTTTAAACACCCCCCTTGAGCTCAGACAAAATGGCAAAAATAAAAATTTTAGTAGAAATTATGCGGGATATTATTTTTTAAGACTATATATTTTTATTTGCCTTATGCCTACTTTTTTTTCTCACTTTATTTCTCAGAATACTGAAAAAACATTTACTATAATAGGGTTGTACTTTTCTTTTGAAACCAAATTCACGTGATACTGTTACGGACTGGTTCCTTTCTGTTCTGCCAGTCGCGATAGTTTTCGAGACTGTCATTCGCAAGGTCTTTAAGCGATGATTCTGGAATCGACGTTCTGTCGCCTTCGAGACAATTCGAGAATTTTGGAGATGCGGTAAAAAATTACATAAAAGGGGTAACGGAGTAAAGTGGAGTTAGTTAGTCAGACAAAGAGTTATTTCTGCCGCTTGTCTTTCTGAGCTTGTCGCTAAATCTGTTTTGTTTTGTCTTAACAAAAATTCATTCAAAAGCTATTCTTATGAAATTCTTAAAAAGTTTAATCAAATGCCGAACTCCACTATTTTGCGTCGCCACTATTTCGACTAGTGAAGAAATCAGTAACAATACCATTGGAGATACTGTGCTCGTTGAAGTTGTTCATTCCAGCTCGAAATTTTGAGATCGTAGCATAGCGGATATTTCTGTGTTAATATATATATATATATATATATATATATATATATATATATATATATATATATATATATATATATATATATATATATATATATATATATATATATATATATATATATATATATATATATATATATATATATATATATATTGTTACTGTTCGTGGATCTGTAGGAAGTCAAAACGCAAGAATTTAACAATCTATCTATCTATCTATATTATATAAAACGCTAATACGTATATGTATCAATAAAACCGATGATATTTCTTTTCTCGCGCTGGTAACAGTTTTCATTTTTAATTGTTAGGTTTCGGCGCGCAAGAGCACGTAGTGAGCAACCAGATAACAATAACCAGAGTGAGCATTATCAGGTTGTTCAATTCAGATTCATGCACTAAAAACATGACAATATTTAATTTATACTCAATTAGGAATTAATTAATTAATTGAAGTGAAATGCTTTAAAAGGCCGCTGTTGAATTGATATTTTTCTACTGGGAGCTACCTTAACGTCTAAACGTTAACGTCTAACGTTTTTCTGCTGTACAGAAATGTGATACTTCCGTTGAAGAAAACGTTTCTAGCATAACAAAATCTGATGAATGTGAGAGTGGCCCTCAAAGTGTTACTTCCCACCCATATGACATTGGACTGTTTTCAGAAGATATTACATGCGAGAAGATATTACATTATGTTCTTAAACTTAAAAAATCAAATCGAAATTTAACTAAACAATGTTGTCTAAATAAAAAGTCAAAACTGTCTAAATTAGGGAAATAATAGTGCTTTATTACATACTCGAATTTCTTTTAGTAAATTAAGTTACAGAAAATTATGAAAACCCCCCATTGAAAAAATTCTGCGTACGCCACTGGTCACGATGCTCTCGATTTCAAATTCATTTTAGTAAGTGAAAATCATATCGCAGATTCAAGATTTGATGAGTGCTGCCGTTCATTACCATAAGTAATAAGAACATCTCTCTGGTCATGCACTGTAAGAAATTTAATATTAAACAAAACAAAGAACACTTTATTTCAAGTTTAAAGAGTGCAGTTAAATTTAAACACTGTAAGGTCTCTGACCAAATTATGAGACGCATTCTTAAGATTCTATGTAAAAACTTCATTATCAGCTGATACTCTATACAGCTTTATTGTTTTTACGCGGCTGAAACCGGTTTGCACTTGTTTACGTTCTTGTATCAATGGGTTAAATGAGACGATACATAATATGAATTCGACAATCGGATAAATCAGACGATATATTATATAAATATAGAATATTTATTATATCAGGTATTATATTAGTATATTATAATAATTAGATTAAATTATTAGACGCACTGTAGTGTTTCAATAATTGCATGTTTTGCACGAGTTTATAGGCAATACTTTTATATTTAGACATACATGTAATGGGTTTTTATTCGGGAGATATTTCTGTAGATTTCCTATTTTTGCACTTACTTTTAACGTATTGCATTACAATGTTAAACCATTGATACACGACCGTAAACAAGTGCAAACACTCGCGTAAAAACAATAAAGCTGTATAGAGTATCACCTGATAAGTATGATTTTACATAGAATCTTAGAGTGTCGTGTCTCATAATTTTGCCAGAGACTGTACTAAGAGACTGTACTTTGCCAGAGACTGTATTTGGGTGAAATGTAACGTATCGAGAGAAAAAAAAATAGTGCGTGGAGTCCCTCCGCGCGGAAGAAGTTAAACTTCGTAACCAGCGACGTTAATTGTAGAAGAATCAGCAGTCGTAGAAGGATCACTAGTTCTATTCAACGACTCTTTTTCCTGCTCCCCTAGCTTCCGTGCTCTGCTGTAATCATTGTGTATTTTTCCCTCCTGGACCTCTTGAACCAGTGGAAGTGCTTGTGGTTGTCTCATCGTCTCGCCATGGAAAATGTATTTGTATTAATAATGTATGTGAATGCGTCATAATGTAATTTCAGAAGAGAAACAATCAATTGATATTCACAAGAGACGTATCTTGACATAACCTTAAATCCGTCGCATTGTCCGTGGGATTGTTTTCACAAATTTTTTACAATTGTTATTTGAAAATAAAAAATACTACCCCCTTAAATTATATGTGTATCAAAACAAACTAAAAAAATATTTATAGAAAAACAATACTTTTATGACTTTTATTATTTTTATGCTAGTGAGAACCAAAACAATATGGAAATGAATGAGGGAGAACTGGATCGTGATTTCCCGGCCAATAAAAATGTAGCGTTAAACGTTTAACGCAACCTTGTTGGAAGTCGCATAAGAAGTATCACTTCAAAAAAATACATAAGAAACAATGCCTTTTAGTGTAGCGTTTAAGTTAACCCCTTTTTGTCTCCCCCTCCCCCCTCAATAAATTCATGACTTAAGCTCACTCGAGTATCCTTAATCATTGAGACCAAACCTCAACTTTAAAAATAACTTCCAGCTTTTCCCTCATTATTTCTGTAGTGAAAGCATTTTTTAAGTTTTTGACACTGGAATTCTGTACTGTACGTTTTAAGTTATTTCTTTGTATTAGATGTGCACGGCAGAATGCTCTCAAAGTCTGCAACTGAAACAGTGCAACTACGTCACAGTGGAATTGAGTTTATTTTTCGATGCATTGCCATGGAAACAAGAATCATTTGATCCAGGTATCCCATCTTTTCTTAGAATTAGAACATTTTTATTTTAAGCAGAATAATTTGCGAAATAAATCAATTTAAAAATCGTAAAGCGCTTTGTAATATACGTCTTGAAGCTTTTAATTCTTTGATTCTGACGCAGAGTTTCTACTTTTCATTCATCAAATCTCCATTTTATACGCAAACAGAAATTTGTTTTTAATGATCCGTTGAGTGACTTTTTTTAAACTAAATTATTCTTTCCCCGGCTAAATTATTAGACGCACTATAAAATTCTATGCAAAATCTTAATTTATCACGTGATACTATACATGTTTATTGTTTTTACACGAACTGAAACCGGTTTACACTAATTTGCGTTAGCGTAAGAATGGGTTAAAATTGTAATGATTGGATAAATTAGATAATAAATTCGACGATGGGATAAATTAGACGATATATTATATAAATATAGAATATTAATTATATCAGGTATTATATATTAGTATATTATAATAATTGAACTAAATTAGTAGAGGCACTGAGTGTATTAATAATTGCATGTTTTTTTACGAATTTATATGCGATACTTTTACTTTCAAACAAACGTGGAATGGGTTTTAATTCAAGGGATTTTTCATATACTTCCTAATTGTATTTATTTGTAACATATAGCATTACAATGTTAACCCATTAATACAGGAACATAAACAAGTGCAAACCTCGTAAAAACAATAATGCTGTACAGTTAATTAAGATTTTACATAATTTGGTCAGGGACTGTCTATCAGTTTCTTGTTATCGGCTCTGATTCCGGTACAAGAAATAGAATATACACTCTATAACAAATGAATCGAAGCACCAAGAAGGAGTTGTCCGATTGAAACGAAAATTGGTGGATAGGAAGACAATGTGAAGAATAAAAAATGATTAAAATTTCAGAACAATTGAATAATTTATTGCAGAGTTACAGTAACAAGTTCAATAAGGTGTTGACCCGCCTCTAGCCTGGATACAAGCTGCCACACGGCGTGGCATAGACCGATAAAGCTCCCGGCTGGTCTCTTGCAGTATTTCCTGCCAAATTCGATTCAATTGTCGAACGAGGTCATCAACATTCCGTGCCAGATGCAATCGCCTTCCCATCATATCCCAGACATGCTCGATGGGAGAGAGATCTGGTGATCTGGCAGGCCAAGGAATAGTTTGACAAGCTTGCAGACAGTTCATAGCAACACGCGCCGTATGTTGTCTGGCATTGTCCTGCTGAAAAACCAGCCCAGGGCGCTGCAAAAGGAACGGTAGCAAAACAGATCTTAGGATTTCGTCGAAGTACCGCTGTGCAGTAAGTGTACCTCTAATGACGACCAAAGGGATCCGGCTGTCAAAGGAAATGGCACCCCAGACCATAATGCCTTGTTGAAGGCCGGTGTGACGTGCAATAGTGAAGGCAGGATCCCCCCCTCTGCGTCTCCAAACACGTCTTCGATAATCGTCAGGACACAGCTGGAAGCGGGACTCGTCGCTAAAGACTATACGTCCCCAGTCGGCATCATTCCAGCCATATCTGTTCAAAACATTCATGCATACGAAATTTCAAAGCAATCGGATGATTGCTTCCTGGTGCTTCGATTTTTTCGTTATAGAGTGTATATATCCAAAAATTGAACACGCAATAAAAGTATAATTTTCCCCCCCTACATTTTTCTGATCTAATTTAAACAGCGATATCTGCAATTGAATTTTTAATTAATACTACTTATAGTAATATTTTCAAAATACATACTATTTCAATTACAGGACAGACATTTTAAAATGTGTAATATAAATACTCTTACATAAATAAATAAAAAACGAAAGTAAGCTGTGAAATTTGATGATAACTTAAGTTTATTTGAAACTAAAGCCATCATCGTTTATGATTCGATGCGTATTTCACAACATACATTTATCAAAACGAACCCTCTTTTCCTTTTAGTGATTTTTTAGAGTTGCTTTTGTAGCCAAAACTAGAGAAATAAATTTTTTAAAAAAAGGCCGTATATCTGAAATGATTCTCTAAGTATTTTTTTGAGAAAGTTATTAAAGAAGTCCTTCATTCAAAAAGGATCCAAAATGTCATCCAAGAAAATAATGGTTTTAAATTATCTATTTCAATAGCAATGGAACAGTACATATTTATGTAAGATTCAGGAAAAAGATTTCGTAATTTATTCATTGGGCATAATTTTTAAAAGAATCAATTTAGTTCCTAAATCCAGAAAAACTACTGGATCAAGTATGAAACTATTTGCCTGACTTGGAGAAAAACAAAAGGAGATTTTAACCCTTCGACCGAATAGGCTAATTATTTAGTGCTAAATATTAATTAAGTTACGAAATCGAACACGACGTATTTTCTTCGAATAAATATATTTATTTACATATTTGGATTCTTAACCTTCAAAATACGGGGAGTAGCAGCAATCTAGGAAATAGGCTCCCAAAGTTTGGTCGCGACCAAAGTTCGGACCCCTTCATGTTAATTTCACCTTTTTGAATTTTCGTTATATTTTTAAAACTAATTAAGTAATTCAAAAACAATAGCACCCACTCATAAAACCCGTTTTCCCAAAGACAATTCCATGCAAAAGATAATTCTTAATAATTATTTATTATTATTTTAATTAGGGATGAAAAAAATTTGAAAGATGAGGTATACATTTTTTATACCGTACTAATCTGCATATTTTCTAAAGAAATATCTAATGTTTCCAATTATTTTTATTGAGTAGCAGCCAAGAAAAATTAATATTAATTATCTCTTAAAAAAATAATTTGGTGATAATAAAGAAATATTTAAATGGGTCGATTAATATTAAAATGTGGGTTAACTTGACTCTCGTGCACGAAGGGTAAAATTTCATTCATGTTTTTTTTCGCCAATAACAGATTACTAATGCCTTTTATTAAAATTATAAAATATGATGTTTCTTTTTGAGTCTTCTAAAACTTTATACATCATCTTAACCTTACAACAAAATGTTTTAAAAAACAGAGAAATCGAATTTTAAATACACGACTTTTTTAAAAATTCGATTTCTCCGGAACTATTCGACCGATTTCGCTCACATTTTGTATTTTGCCGTGTAAAATGACATACTTTAAAATGAGGTAAAATAGTGTATACCTTTCAATTTAAAATTTTTCGACTATTATTAAATAATGTAATGAATATTTACTAAAAATTAATCTTTGCATGGAATTATTTTCAAACAATAGAATTTTAAAATTGTGTGAAAAACTATTTCAAAAAATCTCGAGCTATGGCGAAATATGCAATAAGTAAAATAAACATTATGAGGTCGAATCTTTGCGATCGCTCTCCTGACCAAACTAAGGGAACCCTATTTCGCGGATTGCGGCTGCCCCCTATATTCTCGGGGTCAGAAATCCGATTCCGTCGAAAAAAGGGCATGTTTATTCAGATAAAGTACGTTTTAGTGTCTGATTTCATAACTTAAAATATCATCTGCATTAATTAATTAACATATTTAAGGTCACTCCCTCGAATCATTAAGAATGAATCCTAGAACGTAAAGACCCGATTGCGTATATTGTATAAACAAATGTTTTTATTGCAGGTCTATCATATATCTGATAATCGAAATTCTCTCTCTCTCTTACTGTACTTTGATTATTTGTAATCAATATTACTCGCAATCACGTTTCTTGATGTGATTGCAATTAATCATGATGTAATCGAATATCAATATTACTTGTAATCGTAATTACCTCTGATTGCGATAACAATAGTAATTGATTACACAGTAGTAATTATCTGCATTAATTATTATGAGCAATCGACTCCTGACTCTGGTTTTAAAAATTAAATCAAATGCTTTGTCCATTTTCTTAATACTCATTTTAGACTACGCCCATTTTTCTTAATATCTATGTCGATTTCCATAAACGAGCATCTCGAGCTTTGTCCATTTTTGTAAACATGCGTTTCGAGCTAAGTCCATTTTCGTAAACGCTCGTTTTGACCTGTGTCCATTTTCGTAAACGTGCATTTTGAGTTGTTTTCAAACTTAAAAGTTTTTTCAACCCCAGCACGTTTTTATATTTAAATTCGAACCAGAAACTTAACGTAGCTTTCGTTGAACCATTATGATTTCAATCGTAGAAATTAGATATCTACGTTTTCTTTTCAGAAAAAATCGAATGTGCGGAGCGTGTCTCGAATGAAACGATGGAATTTTGCAGATCCTTATGTCGAGTTCCATGCAAGTATGTTTGAATTCTTCGTTTTAATAAAGAACTAGCCCATTCTTCGCATTGAGTGAATAAACGTAATCAATATATATATATCTAATAACGTAATGTCTGTCTGTGGATGTATGTCCTTCGTAAACTCCAAAACCATCCAAACGAGAGAGATGAAATTTGGCATTGTTCAAAGGTCGAGGAGTCGACATTAGAACATTCTACGACGAACCATTCATGAGCGAAAAAGGAATTTTCAGATAGGTTAAACTTTAGCCATTGTTTTAAAATTTTGCTATAAATGATTCAGTTTTCAAATATTTTGAAGATAACACCCCTAGTAAAAATTTTACATTGGCCCCAGTTGGTCGAAAAATTATCTAATACAGGTCCCATAAGAACATGCACAGAGGGACCTATATTGGGATGTCCAGATTTTTCAATATGGGGTCCTAGAATGATGGATCTCAATATTGGAACAAGATTCATTTCTATATATCTAGGACCGAGACCGGGATAGCCTTGTCTGTAGGGCGCTGGGGTCATATCCAAGAGGTCGTGGGTTCGATCCTCGCCGGCCGAAGACTCCCAGTGTAGTAAATGGTGACTGATGCACGTTAAATCTGTCGAGTCTCAAAGTCCTCCATGTTCCCACAACAAATCAATACCTCTGGGGGTACTGATCCAGGAGTTTCCTTGTCTTCTGGATTGGTTCAAAATTACAAGGCTACGGAGTTGAACGTAAGTAGTCGTAAACCCATGAAATTGGGTCGGCTGTTCAACGGCGGTTATAAAATAAAATATATATCTAGGACCAATATTGAAAACATCCCAACATTAAAAGTTCCGACATATAATAATATTGGTTCATTATTGAAAGCCATTCTAGGACCAACATTACAAAATATAGACACGCCTAAAACTTAAGAAAAATATCACACACAAGATGAATAAAGTTTGCCATGTTTTGAGTATTATCTCTTATTTAGTAAGTGTGCAATTTATCGCAAGTTAGTAATTTTTTGGGTTGCATTATAGCATGTTTGCGGTGTCTTTTGAATTCATTTGTTAAGATTTAAATTGATAGAGCGCACTACATTTAAACACTACAAGTATCATAATATTTGTTGGGTGTCGTGATTTTTCAAGCTTAGGTCGGAAGTTTTACGACGAATTTCAACCCCTAGCACCCTCCTTGCTTAACTTTTCATGGTCAACCATAACCATATATTCTGTCGATCGCTTTGCGGTAAAAAAAAACATTTCTTAACAAAAATTATTTGAATAAAATATTGAACCACTTCATTGAGGCTGTAATAATAATTTTTTTCTCATTTGTTTTAAAGGCAGTCAAACTATGAGGTCACAATGGACTCTTCCACCTGGCCACGGAGAGCTAAAGTAAATAAAATTCCTTTTTTTTAAATACATATATTCAATTCTCCATTTTTCCAAAAATATAGTACAGTCAATGCTCGATATAACAGCCCTTGTTGTCTAGACAAAAATAATATGAGATTGTTGTATAAGGAATACAGAAAAATATTGCAAATTTTTACTCACAACTAATAAATACAGGAATAAGTTTTCAAAACATGATATGAAATAAACTGCCGAGTTGGATTGCATCTTTCAGGGAGTAGTATGCTTTGCAGAGTCCACCAAATTCTTATGTTGTTTGCTTCGTTGAAATTTTTAATTAAAAAACGCCTTATAGAGCAAGCACTACAAAAATCATAATATTGGATGGCTCCCGTTTTCCAGCTTTGGCGTAAAAATAAATCTGATGTTGTAACCCCTAGCGAGCTATCCGGGCTTAGCTTTACACGGTCGACTCTCCTCCGTCCCATAAAACCATCCACGGTCAACCAATCACTAGAATGCGAAACGGCGGGATTTAATGTGAGTAGTCAAAATTGTTCACATAAACAATTTTATACACATTTTTTTTCGTTGTAAATCAAATGATAACATTAGGGCCGGGGCACTAGGCCCATGTCCAAGAGTTCGATCCCAGGTTGGCCGAAGGCTCCCCGTGTAGTAAATGGTGACTGATGCACTTTAAATCTGTCGAGTCGCAAAGTCCTCCCTGTTCCCATAATAAATCAAAACCTCTGGGGTTACTGAACCAGGAGTTTCCTTGTCTTCTGGATTGGGTTCAAAGTTACGGAGTTAAACACTAGTAGTCGTAAACCCAGAATTGGGTATGGGCAGTTGAACAACGGATACAAAATGATTATATTAGTTGGTAACTCTAAGTTAACCTAGTAGAAGACTATTTCGTCATACTCAGTGGACAAGTTAAAGAACGAAATATTTCGCCATTCACGAAATACTATTGCAATGGGCATCATATTACTGGAGGCGTGATAATAAGAAACGAGTTGAAAAAGTCTGTTCCCAGATTAATGACAAAATTGGACTCGAACCATCAGCAGTGTTTTCAAGATTCAGCAATAATGCTGTTTTGATTTCATCATAATGTATGCAAATTCTCTTCTCTTTAAAGAAGATAATTATAGACGGCCAGGTCATCGCTTGAAATTCTAATGACTAAATTTTCTTTACTTCCATCCCTAGTGAATAATAAAAAACTGATTTTTTTCAACTGTACTAAATTTTAAAAATATATATATATATATATATATATATATATATATATATATATATATATATATATATATATATATATATATATATATATATATATATATATATATATATATTTTTAATATTTTTTAGATTTGTATATTTGAAAACTTTACTAATTATTAATGTGAGATTTTTTAACATATAATTTTAGGTTTCTGAAGAAACTGAGCTCGGGAAGTGGAAAAAGAGACCTTTCTATGAAATAACGTAAGAATGTATTTAAAAAATGAATAATCAACAGAGATAGGAAATACTAGATTCAGGGTATCTGCTACATTTTAGATTTTCAAATTAATGACTTTTCATGACTCATTCCAAAATTTTTCATGACTTCAGGAAGTTACCATTTTCTCCGACAAAAACACAACAATACATTAAAAAAAGCATCATAATAACATTCATTGAAATGATGAGTGTAACCAAAACTGTTATACTCTGCATCTCCATATTTATAGATTTTAAATTTAAAAAACAGAGTTGAAGCAATAAAATAGCTGAAAAAATACAAAAGCAAATATTTTTTTTCTACAGTATTATATTCCAAAGATACATTTTTTGTTTATCAGAAAAGAAATAAATACTCATGATCTTTAAGTTCCCATTTCGGAAAAAAAAATGTTCGCCAATGACTGGTTTGCTTCAGCTAGAATTTGAAATGGATAAAATAAAAATAATAACAAAAATTCTGAAATCAGAGAAGTTTAAAAGATAATTCGCTCCAGAAATGTTTTTTCTTTCATTTTTTGAAAGAACTCCATAATTTTTAAGGAACACGATAAAAACATTTTATATATTTATAAAATATGACTGTGAGTGAGGATTTTGTTGCCAATTCAGATATTCGGCGCGCCCTGAAATTGGGGGGGGGGAGTAAATTCCATTTTAAGAATTAGATTTTTCGCTGACCTAAATTCATGACTTTCCATAATTTCTCATGACTTTCCAGGTGCGCAGATACCCTGTTATTAAAAAATGTAAATTTTTCTAAATTCCAAAATTTTTTTCATTTTATGATAATTTTTACTTTTGGTGAAATTGCCCAAAATTTATAAAAATTTAACATTTCAAAATGCTAAAGCTTTTTATTTTAAATCCTTTATTTAAATACTCAAGCAAGCAGCGAACTGAGTGAATAATCCATATTTATTCAGAAACTCTCCCAGTTTCTGAACTATACAAAAACTGGGAGATACTGTCAAAATCTGGTAGATTTGGCAATAATAATCATTTTGATAATCAGCCGATTTAAAATAGTTTAACCATGTCACACACTCTCTCTGTGAACATGTATATTTTTATGAAAAAAAGGATCCTTAAATTTATGTATAACAATGAATTCACAGACTAAAAATTGCAAATTCTTTTGTCCATTAGGAACAACTTAGCCCATATTAGAGCCTATTACATAACAATGGAGGACACTACACTGAAACATGCTCCTAAGTATCAGGTAATTATTATATTTAGAGTATGAAACAACAATTTTATTACTTGAAAAATTTTTTAAAGTTGGATTGTGTATGTAAATTGGATTGTTATTGTATAATCTATTTGTATAAAAATATATGCTAATATTGTAATGCTATAGAAGGTGAAATAGCTTAGTATAACTGAAATATCCCATAGATTGCACTTTCAGTGGTCACCATTTTTTGAAATAAGAAAATAAATTTCCTTGTACTCTCCTAGCTTGTAAAGAAAAACTCAAATTTCCCTGTTATTTTAGGCGATGTTTAAATTCCCTGTATTTTCCAGGTTTTCCCTGTGGAGTTGCAATCCTGTAAAGAGTTCATAATTTATTTGATATCTTGGTTGCTCATAGAAAATTGAGAAGGAAAAAAAAAATTCCATAACACTATGTTGAACAAATTAAGAAAGATTATATATTAAAAAATATTCCATAAGTATCTTTCATGGAGCTTTTAAATTCTAACTAAGATAAATTACAAGAATAAAGAATTATTTTTTTCTGATAATTATTCTCAACACCGTTCTCATGGTCATTCTTCTTTTAAAAAATATCATTCAACTTATTTTATTCATTTTTGGGATATGCAAACACAAGGAACAAACTCATACCTAATATTAAATGTTTTTATTGTTCATATTAAATATTTTCAAAATAAGTTTTCTTTTTTAGCATATACACAGCTACTAATGAATTTTGAACCCTTTTTTTAATAATGCTGGGATTTTTTAAAATCAAGCTCTTTTATTTAAGGTACCATAATAATACAAAAAAAGAGGAGAATTATTTAGTTAAAATGTTGTATAAAAATTAAAAATGCTACTCAAACCTGTATGAGTCACGTCTCGCAAAATACAGTTCATGTAATTTCACATACTATCGAATCGTGGATGTTTTATAGCACATTTCAGTTTAACAGGATTTTTTTTTAATGCTTATTTTAAACTTATAAATTTCAGATCTTGACACGGCACGCAAAAAATTTGCTCAATTGAGAAGTGTGGAGTTTATTGTCAACATGAAACAAAAGAGAATTACTAAAAGATTCAAACGGTAGTTAGATCTAGATGATAATTTCATAAAATGAAGATATTTAAGATACAACACATTTTTATTTAGCATACATTTATTTTCAGAAGATGTAAAAATTTAGAAACAATTACACTTCATAAATTTGCCTTAACAGCTTCCCTGATTATCCGAGTTAACTCGGGTATGTATATATTTATCATCCCGAGAAAACTCGTGCTTAGGAGGTGTCAGTACATTTTGTCTTATCACGTTTTTACTCGGTCGGAAGCAAAAACACATAATCTGCTGTGATTGGAGGTTTGCTAAGTTTTATTTGGAAGTTTTGCTCTTGGACTGCACACGTGTTTTGAGCCATTGTAAATACAATGGTTGCTGAACTTACATAGAAAAAGAGTAAAACAAAATGGCGTATTGTTTCACTGACATTTGAAAAATATCACATTGTGTTGTTCCTTGTTTTAAAAACTATCATACAAAGACTAATATTTAACTTTTTTCATTTGCCTGAGATAACTTCGGATAGTAAACTGATGACAAATTAAATATTTTTAACCTATAAAAAATATTATAATTTCATCTTAGAACTTGTGTATTATGTTGTGCTTTTAGTTCCTTATATTTATTAATAATAAAAACAAAAAAATTATTTTTTGCATTTTTCTGAAAAAAATAGGAAAGGGAAAGCAGTTAAACAATGCCTTATGAAAATAATTTTTATAATGATTTGATTGCCTTGCCAGGAAAATAAAATAGCGCCAAAGGGCTCTGTATTATTACATCACTTTTTGCAATCGTCACTTTTCCTTTTCATTAATAATGTGAGATAAAATATAGTTTTCAATATTAGAAATTTGATTTGCAAGAAGAGTGTTAAATAATAAAATGGCTGCAAGAGACTCATTATTTTACATTCTATTTTTTAGGCATTGGAAATGTTTAGTCACATTGGAGGGTATGTTGGAATTTGGCTGGGAATCTCTCTCTTGGCTCTCTGTGAATTTATTGAAGCAACCATCAGAGTTGTCACCTTTGCGCTCAGTCGAAGGAAAAATAAGACAACAACTAAAAATAAGTCTCAACTAAAGAAGAAAGTTTTCAATTCACGCAATAAATAATTAAAACGAGACAAGCATTACTTTTTTTAAACTTTTATAGGCAAATGTTACAAGAACCAAAAATCTCGCAGCTATATCAAAGGAAAGTTCTAAATCAATTGCAAGTTCTATAATTTTCAAATAAAATATTCAATTTAGGATGTATTAATTGTCATAGGGAACCAGTTTATTTATTTTTTTTTTTAAAGATATTATCTTCAAAATGAATGAAATTAGTAGTCAAAAATAGAAACTTCATAATGTGTAAGTGGTTTCAATTCACATCTTGTAAATCAAGCAATGTGCAAGAATGTACAAGTGACTGTTATCGAAACAGTAGCTAAAGATATTTTTGATACTTGTGCAAGAAGGAAAGAAGAGGAAAAACTATTCTTACTGCACTGAATTTAAGAAATTAAATTCTCTGACTAGGGTTTAATACTATCTTTCATCGGAAAAACAATCTCTTTTTATTTAGAAAGTCAAAAATTGGATTTTGTAAGAGACCAAAGGAAGATAAAAATCCTTCATTGAAATTTTAAAATTAACTACTTTTAATGGTTGGTGAAATTGCACCTAAATTTTAACTATTGCCATTTTCTGTGCTAATTTTAAAATAGGTCAGTTTCGGGGTAAAGCTTGCCCCTCCCCCAAGCTTTAACAAAAATCATATACCCAGACTGTTCATGTTCTGAGTCAGAACACACACACTGCCTGATCAAAACTCTTATACTATCACTGATACATAAATTCAATACAAAAATTAAGTTTGCTTAGCAATAAGGAACTTTATTAATACAATTTATTAATACTTAAATACATTAACACAATAAAAATGTATCACATCTTAGAAATAAAATAGCTCGAACAATGACTGCCATTAATAAAATCACAGAAATATAAAAAAACCTGGCTTTTTAAAAATCCAGTCTCCAAGAACAAAATCGTTTTAATATCAGAACATGCCAAAATCAACCATAGGGAAAAAAATCCAAATTAAAACTGTTTATGAATTGAGAAAAATAATGGAATACTTAATATTATTCAATGTCAATGATCATTCAATATAAAGTAAATCAATGCACTACACATGTCAGAAAAATACATTTAGTTTTTAAAATAAACTTTATAGCAAAGAAAAGGAATTATTAAACAGGTCAAAAACTTTGATAAACTTTCAAATAATGCTGAATCTTAAATTTTGCTAATCAAACAAATATGTTAATAATTTAAAATCTTTCAGTAAATTTAAAAAAAAAAAAAATGTAATCCATGTTTAATCGATATGTCAAATGTATATTCAATAAAATTAAAATAGAAATGAAATATAAATAATGAAATCAATTTATCTTTTAGTGTATTTGTAAAGTAAAACTTCGGAATTTTTTTTCCTATGTGTAAATATTTCGGATTATGAAATCAAATGTTCTTAGGATTATAGCGATTTTAATGAATGATAGGCACTGTATTAACATTGCATAAAATTTTTTAAGCAGATAATAGAAACAACAGTACAGGGATGCCACTCAAATCTGGAGAAAAAAAAAATTCCCTGCGTTTTCCCAGTACATATTATACACTATATATTAAGATGAAACACAACAATTACTGTACTCTTGTGTCAGTTACAGTGGGTTAACTATACTAATTTTAATTGAGGGAAAAAGTAACATACTTAAATAATACTATAGTAAATGAAATAGTTTAGTATAGCAGCAATATTCCATAGATTACACCTAGAGTGGCTTTTATTTTTTGAAAGAGGAAAATATATTTCCTTGTATGTTCCTAGTTTGTAAAGAAAAACTCACATTTCCCTGTTATTTTAGGCATTGTTTAAATTTCCTGTATTTTCCAGGTTTTCCCAGTGGAGTGGCAACCCTGTAGTAATGTTCTGTAAAGTAGAAAAAAATGTACAGACACAGAGAATAGGAATATATTAATAAAAAGAAAAGTAGAAAAAAGATAGCATTGATGTATCGAAAATATTTCACACTTTATACATAACAAAAAGAAGGTGCCACAAAATGTTTTCACTTAAAAAAAGATGCAACAAATTCCTTCAGACCTCGTTTGAAACAGTCCCTGCATTTCTCAACTTCGTTTCAATGACATTGGATTTTGGTTGGAAATCAACAGTATTTTGTTGGTCTTCTGATGTCGTCCATCCAGCATTCTCAGCTTTTATATGCTTCTGCAGTTCTTCTTCCTAAAAACAAAAATCATTTAAAAAGAAAATGATTGGTAGACATTTTATATACGCCACACTATAGCTACACAATGGGCTATTGGGCAACGGTCTGGGAAACATTCCTGAGGATGATCGGATGACATGCCTGTCGATTTTCATCCTCAGCAGAGGGGATTGCTCCCCTGCTTCTGCAACCCGACCACCTGTGCGCGAAGTTGAGCACTTTATGGTAGAGCAGTTAAACGAGGACCGGTACCGCGCGCTCTCGGTTCCTTAGTAGGCTGATCAAAGTGGTCACCTTCCCGCTTACTGATCGCAGCTAGTGATTCTATGCCTTTCAGATAAATCTACAGTGGGGAGGCACATTTAAAAAAGAAAATAATTGCGACTTTATTAATATTCTTCTTCTTAGCTGCTGTCATATTGGACAAATTTATGCACATTTACAACACATATGATTGTATATTAGCATGCAAACTAGCAGTTAATGTTTCACAGAACTTAACAAATACAAAACGATAGCTAAAAACAAAATGTAACCTCATGCATAATATTGAGAGTGTGGGGAGCGGAGTTATCGACCATGCCAACCGTCATCTATCAAAAGGTACCTCGTGATTGAATCAAGTTAGCATGTCTTACATACTAGTGAATTGATGTTTAATATTCGTAGTGGTAGTTACGCCACAAGAGTATACTCCAATAAAATCAAGTAAAATATACTAACTTCTTTAGTTATCTTCTCATATAAGTCTAATTCATACTGGTATTTAGGCGATGTTATTCCAAGAAACCAGGCCAAATGTTCTCCAAGGTAATCACAGACTAAAATAGAACAGAACATGCATTAATACATTTTATTGAATGTTTCTGAATCAAAAGAAATTTTAAAACAGCTGAAGTAGATTTTTTTCTTGCAGGGTATAGACTTAACAACAAAATAGAATGAAACTAATCTCTCTCTATATTCAAATAATAAGTTTGCATGTGCTTACTGTAGATGTGAAGGGTCTCAAGTTCAAGAGTCTGTCCAGGCCAAACTTACAACTGTTTAGCGGTACCTTCACTAATTCAACTTTAGGAATAACGGTAGTAAAAATATTTTATCTCGAAATTTGTAACCCGTAAGAAATGATAAATCCATATTTTTGTGTTGATTTTTTAACATAATTTTCAATTTTCACAAATTACGTGTAAAGTTTCACAAAATAGGTACCCCTCAGAAAAACTTAGACGTACCCCCGACGTAAAACAGGATCACTTTCTGGCACAAAATTTAATATGAATGTAGATAGATGTTCAAGCCCAATAATTTAGAAATTTTTAAAATTTTTTCATACAAAAAAATAGTTTAAATTCAAACTTTAAGGTATACTAGAAAAATTTTAGCTATTAAAATTGCACATAAATTAAAAAAAAAAAAAAAAAAAACTGAACTAAATATAGTCTAAAAAATAGGTCTTGACTATCAGCTATGTATTATTTATTAATATTTGAGATAGGTTATAATGTATTATTTTTAAAACAAGTCCATCTGTGAAAATTGAATTGATTTATCATAATCAAGTTTTAATAGTACAATTAAATTAACTAACCACATACTAATCATAATCTTTACTTCATACAATATAATCTGAACCAACTTTTAGATAATATGATACAAAAATTTGCATAAATTAATATAAAAATTAAAATTTTTTACTTTATTTTCAAAAATTGAACAAAAAAATTTAAACTTTCTGGTACATTAAATTTTTATTAATTATATTTGAATTAGTTTACGCATGAGGGCTGCTAGAAGGAAAATGGCCGAAGCGGCCGACTTTTGGAACCAGGAAAAAATTGTTTGAACCAGTGTTATAATACTTATTGCTAAAGCTAAACAAAGTTATTGGTTATTTCTAGTTTTTTTCATTTCATCTAGTTTCTAATATTTCTTATCCTGTGTCTTGGACAGTAGTGTACGCAGGAATAAGGAAGTATAATAAATAACTTGTTATACAGAGTTCTCCCTAAGAATAAAACAGGGTAGGGAGCTGCCTCTCACAAAAGGACTTTTTGAGTTTTACAGTGTTAAATGCTTCTTTTCTTTCTCGTTTAACACAGTAAAAATTTATCAAAATGAGTAATGTTATGGAATAACTAAATTTGATACTTAAAAATTTTTAAACTACCCTCTTATACTATTTTATGTGCACATTTCAAAAAAATAATTCTCTCTCATTATCAGAAGAAGAGAAAAATTTGTAGTTTGAGAATAATTAAAGGGGTGAAATATTTTTTTTAAAAAAAAAAAAGTTAACTAGAAAAAATTATTAACTGATAATAAACTTGAAAGTTTCTTATATAATTTAAACTGAAAATTATGAGAAAATAAACATTTAAAAGTGCATTAAAAAAAAGGTAGTTATTTAAAAAATAATTTTAAAAATTAAAATCACTAAAAAATTATTAATATCCCCCCCCCTGAAAAAGTTAAGAATAATCCTAACAGAGTAAATATTTGAATTTAGTAATCAAAATTAAACCAATAAACACAGATCATTTTACCAACGTGTAATAATTATTTAAACAGTGAATTAATAGTTTTTTCAACGGAATAGGAATAAAAAGGTTTCGAAGGATGGCGGCTAATTTTACGAAAAGGTCAAAGAGGATGTATTTACAGGGATCAAGTATCAAGCAGGGTGGATGGCCCTTCTAAAAACGCTTAGAACACTGAGTTATATATATGAAATTTTAGGGCACCTTCGTGCTGAATTACAATTACAGGGTATTTAGCAGCTTTGAACTTCAGAAAAAGGGATTTAGGGCTAAAATATTTCTTTAGAAAAGTCTCATTTTCTACAGGGTGCGTAGCCAAATCTTTGAATCAAAAATAAGCACTTTTTAAAAAATATTCAAGCACTTCACAAAAATTTTCAAGCACTCAAAAAATTCATATTCAATCAATGATATTATTGAAAAACAAAAACTTTCTATAAACAGTTTTAGCGTTAAAAAAAACCCAAAAAGAAACAGGCGTAAATCGAAACAATCGGTACTTTCCCACATCACCGAGTGAATTCAACTTGACCCTGAACTCAGAACAAAATTACCCTTACCCCCTACGTCAAAAAAAGTGTTAGAAGTAAAATAAAATAAACAAGAACAAAATTAAAATAAATTAAAAAGGAAAACATTTCATAAGGATCTGATATTCTCTATCCGAATTAGAGCACTCGGGTTTCGGTTTCAAGTGTGCGCGCATGAGCAAGTCATAACGTGAGTATGACATGAAGTCCGCGTGAATGATTAAGTAGCAAACTCCCCATTTTTCTTGAAATGCATGGGATCCAGCAGATATCACTGAAGGGAAAAAAAGTATTATTCGAAAAAAAGCACTTTTTAAAAACGCCAGCTGAAAAAAGCACCTTTAAAAGCTTTTAAAAACGAAATCCCCCAAAAAGCACCTTTAAATACTTTTTACAAACGCTACGCACCCTGTTCTAAAAGCTGTTTTTTCTTTCACAAGAAAAACATGTTTATAGCATTGCCAGTCAACTTATAGTCTCTCAAAGGATGATTTTTTCCAATGGTAGTAAAATAAAAATTTAATTACAATTATAAACAGAAATATCTGTTTTATTTGGCTGACAGTGCAAAAATAATATGGTATAGCTACCATGTACTTTAATAAATTTTAATTTACTCATGTGTAGGGGATAGTCACAATCATTTTAAATTAAACTTAGAAATCCAAGAAACAGCAAGCATAAAGTTTAGTACCAATTTAAATGTAAAAATAGAGTGTTAAGGGAAATGCAAAGAAGTTTGTAGCTATGCTCAATATTCACTACATAGATACACCTTATGAAAGTAATCTATGAATACTGACTTGCAACTACTTGAAATATGCAAAAACTTGATAATTAATGCCATAATCCATGCTTTTGTTTCAAAGTGATTAAAATTTTCATGAAAATAAACATAAAAAGACACATATAAAATTATTTTACTAAACAAAAGATAATTTTCAAATTTAAATGATCATAGACTTAGTCACTTACACATTTCTCATTTTCAAAAATAAAAAAAAAATAGGCAAGAAATATTTATCATCATACTTTAGTTTTTGATTCATTAATTTAAAAATTTGTTTTATCTAATTTTAGACTAGAGCAAGTTGATTAACTGTTAATTTTGCTTTGCCATCATTATCCCACTATTTAATTTTATGGGTTGCCTTCTAAGTAGTTCTTGTAGCTTTGGTGAGCATTAAATGCTAACAAAATGAATTCCGTTATAGTAGGGACTAAGTAACCTTTTTCAATTTTATTTTTTTCATTCCTGAAAAGACCACGATTTTAGAAAAACCAATTAATAGTTTCTATAATTTGGCTATAATTTTTACACGATATATAATATAAATCCTAATTATACTTTAATTCAAAGCAAGTTTTGTATATGATTTAATATCCAATAAAATCCACAGTGACAAAAAAGAAACTTAAACCAGGTTGTTAACAGTTTTAGTCATATTTTGACAGCTTTTGACGCGTCATGTCAAAAACCAGTTTTTTACATCAAAAACCCAACTGTGGAGGTGAGTTATGCTTTTGAATAAATTTTAATGGTGAAAATCATGTATTGCTCCTTTGAAAGAAAGCCGGTAGGAAAACAAAAAGCAATTATTTAATTTTTGTAAACACTTTATTATACATCTCACCCCCCCCCCTGATCTCATCATAACAAAATTGAATTTCAAGGAAATAAAAAAAATTAGATGGACAAAACATATCAAGTAAGAATACTCCCTAAGCTTCAAAAAATTATAAATTGAATTTTATTATTCTTCTAAGATTTTTAACTTTTTTTGTTATTGCTAGTTTTACCGACACAATTATTTAAAATACTGACAGAAGAATTACTTTAAACAAAGAAACTATAAACTGAACCATTCAATAAATCAAAGTTAAACAATCGCTTTGAAATCGAAAGATCATTATCCCTTCATTAATTGATGAAGGTAAATATCTTACCAGCAAGTGTCCTTGAACCAAACATCCACAGCAGGTATTCAAAATATGGGATCCACTTCAATGAACTCTAAAAATAATCACATAATTTATATAAGTACTTTTTTGTAAATTTCATGCCAAACAATCGCAGAAAAACTTCAAGCAATATTTTTATATTGAAATAATTTAATAAAAAAAAATATTTCTTTAAAATTCGGAGGCCAAAGCTCTTTACACAAAGTGTTTGCTTGAACCAAACACAAGTAAGTTTGTGAACAGTGAAGATAATAAAATAAGATTTAACATTGTTTTACGTGTGTTTTGTGCAATTTAAATGTAACTGGTTCAAAGGACCAGTAACTTACTGATATACATATAGGGTGCAGAGCCAATGTTAACCTTCATCTATGAAAATGTACCCCAAGATAGAATGGAGTTAACATGTCTTATATACTAGTGAACTGGAATTGTATTTTTGTAGTGGTAGACACATACACTACAATGTAATTATATATTTAGTATCTTTCTTGTCAGAATTGAAACAATAACAAAAGAACATTATTATTTGACAATAAGAACATTTCTTGTAAACATAAGAATAAATTCAAGATTATTATATATATATATATATATTTTTCAAAGGGTGAAATAATCTACTTAAAGTGTTTAGATGGCAGACATGTGATTGCTGGAAGGAGAAATTTTTTTTTTTTTTTTTTTTTGTAAGTACATAATTTTTATAGCCTTTTTATCTTTAAAAAATAAAAATAAAAGCAGCTCAGCATCAATTGAAAGAATATTTTTCAACTTTTGCTTAATTCATTTAAAACTGAAATGCAAGCTTAGATTACAGAGGGCTTTGAAACTCGTGATTTATAATCACATGTTTCGTGGAAAGAATTTAAAGGAGAAGTATATGAAAACTCAATAAGGAACAAGATGATTTTTTAGAATTTTTTTATAAGATGATTGTTCTTGGATTCAATAATTAAACAAATTAACAGATTAGATAAATTGCCATTTTACACATTTTTATTTATAATTATGTAATAATTATAATAATAAACTATGATTTTCTATGGAAAAAATTACTGGTTTGTAACAGTAGTTGTCAAAACAAAAAGGGGGTTCACTGTCAAAATGATTAAAGGATTGAACTGATTATCAACAGAATATATTTGATTGACGACTTGTAATCTTATAACTACTTTTGTTTAAAATTGCTTCATACTTATAATAGCTAATAACTATTATTACACCAAAATGTTTGTTTTTGACAATTATCAAGCATATGTTAAGAAGAGGTTTTTGTCATGATTATTAAAACTGGATAATCGTCAACCCTGCCCAACTATTTATGAATTCGAAATGTTATCTTTGTAAAGTAAAATAAGTATCCATATAAAGTGAATATAGATAAAAATATAGCTTAAAAAAATTAAATTTAAGCTGTATTTTTATTGATTTGCATTTGCACTTTTTTTTATTTTTAATAAGAATTGGATAATATAGAATGTTTTCACAATCGCTTTAAGATATAATTTTAAAAACTACACCAGAATTTCATAAATTCTATTTCTAAGTTAGTTTTAATTCAAAACATTTTGATTATCAACATTAATTTTGATACTAAAAACAATTACATTAGATAGAAACTTGTGTAATTAAAGTTTCAATCTATCATTACCATTTCTTAATTGTAAATAAATTGTTCAAATAAATGTGAAATGAAGAATAAAACTTCAACCAGAGTAAAAAGTCAACTGAAATTTTATTGATCTATTTGAAAGGAAAGTTTATTAGTTACAGACACAAAATATATAGATAAAAAAAAAATTATGATTAATTCTGAAGAAAAATACCACCAATCTACCCATTTCGAAACCATAAACAATTTAGATGAAATAGACAAATTATATTTTAAAATATAATATTAAAAAAATATATCATGCTTTTATATTATTATACAGCAAATCAAGTAATTAAGAAAAATATATGTTAAAACTAAACAAAAACAAACTAATTATAATTATCCAGGGTTGGGTTTTTGACGTCAAAAAGTGGTTTTTGACATGACAAGGGTATAATACTGGTTTAAACCGTCAAAAACCCGTCAAAAACTAAAGTTTGCCAAAAAAATAAATAAACTTCAAAACTACCAACAGTTGCCATGCATTATATTGAAATTTAATTATACTATAGGTAATCAGCAGGTTTTAAAATATTTTTTAATTAAAATTAAAGTAAAATAACAGATTTAAAATCTCAAAAATTTATATTCAAATGCATGTGCAGAAAAATTTTGCACAAAAATTTTTTAAATATTTATATTTTGAAAAAAAATTTTTTTTTTGATACTTAAGAAGATTAAAAGTTTATTAGTATGCATTTTTGACATAAAAGGAACATATAACTAATATTTATAAGGAACTTACAAGTTATGTTGTATAAATACAAACTTGATACAAGTGTATAAAAAATTTTTTAATGTTATACCGAATATCTTTATTATCCAGTATGTTAATTTGAATTTAAAAGTAGTTATATTTGTGAATAATTATAAATATAATTCATATTGTTTATTATATTTATTTATAATTATTACACTTATCATTTTAAAACAATTTTTACCTCTTAATTTTTTTCCCCCACTTGTATTAAGAATACAAATAATGCATATCTTGAAAGCAAGAAGTAATTATTCAACAGCTGAATATTTAGATATTCAACAAAACTATGTATATAGTATTCAGCAAAATGAAATTCACAAGTATTTGGATAAACTAAATTTTCAGCATAGTAAATGAATAGGCTGAATATACTGTAAATCGACAACTACTCTGTGTATTTAACAGAAAGCACTTAAATTTGTATTGTCTTATGTTAAAAAGATTATTAAGAAGATTTAAAAGAATATTAAAAAGATTTTTCTTTAAAAGATGTCTAATGTACAAAACTGCTAATGTTTATCTTTAAAAATGTCTAATTTTTAGTATAATCTATACTATACACTAAATTTGGTTATAAATAAATTTCTTAATAATATCACTGCAGATTTTCAATAACACATGAAAATGAATACATAATATTACAAAAGATGTGAGCTTTCAAAAGTACAAGATTTTGGTTACTATTCAAAATATAAGTGTTTCTTCAAAATTTAAAATTTATTTTTTCTAGAACATATTTAGAAACACTATCCTTTATAAAAAATATATAAATTTTATGTATTAATTAAATTTCACATATGAATATAGGTTTTTGACATTTTCGACATTTTTGACAGTGAGGTTTTTGATGTGACAGTTTAAACCATGGTTTAAACTGTCAAAAACTGTCACATGTCAAAAACCTGCCAACCCTGTAATTATCCAGTTAAATATTATTACTATTCTATTTCTCAATTACGGGTCCTGTTTTCACAAAAATGCATGTTAAAATTACAAGTAAGAATTTTGTTTTTAAATCATCATGTGTTTGTTTACAAAATGCGGTTTTATTTAAGGTAATATAAAAATATAAGTGATACAATTATTGTGATACTATTATGATTATAAGTAATACTATTTTTGCAATGAAAAAGTAAAAATTCTAAATATTTCTTCAAAATATTAGATCATATATCATTTAAAAAGATTACCTATAACTACATATCAGCTATATTGATTCATATAAGAAAAAATATTTTCTTCGTGCGTATTTAAAGCATTTAAGGACAGTCATTACATTTTGCCAAGCACTGATTTGTATAATATAATCTTAAAATATTCAACATTTTTTTAAAGATGAGAAGTTCTAGTTATTTTAAGCAAGAGTTTTGTAAAAATCAACCACATACTGAAAATATGAAGAAGAAATATATATTAATCAAATATATTTAACCAAAAAATTCTCTCACTTCAGGTTATATTGTGCTGGAAATGAATGGTTACAAAATATATTGCAACTTGTTACGATAATTTTGTGGTTGACAGTTAATGTAAACAATAATTAAGAAATTTTTTAAGGTAACTTTTTAATAGTTTTAAATTATCAGTACACAACTACAAGAATAAAAAGTGTAAGCATGCGATCAATAAATTTAGATCCCAGTTTGATTTAGAATAGTATAAAAAACTAGTCACAAATATAAGCTAAAAACTACCCATACAGGATCAACGACTGATTGAGACTCTTTTCCCTGAGCATCTACAACTTCTTCTTCATCGGAACTGAATTCTTCTAAGATTCCATCACTGAAATAAATCAACCGTTTAGGAGCTTTTTTTCGTTGTAGATCCATAAGATTGACTTCAGTGAAGCTTTCTTTCTCCGTAGTAGTCTAAAATTTTGAAGAAAACATTATAAATGTAAAGCATTAATATCTTTTGCATACGTTGCTAAAAAAAATGAAATAACAAAACCGAACTATTCCAATACCATGGCACAGAATTTTCGGACTATATTGTATATTGCAGAATACTTCCAGAAGCTCTTTGCGTATGCTTATAACTTCATATATAAGATTTATTTAACGGATGGTTCTCGTTGGGAAGTTGGACTAAATGTAAACAAAGGATGGTTGATCGATATATTCATCGCGAATTATTGTAACTAAAGTATATGCAGCTTGTAGCTTTCATATAAAAGAAAGTAAAAGATCATTTGTGACAAAGCAAATTTAAGTCTACTTGGAGATCCCAAATATTAAATTTTATAAACTGAATAAATGGAGAGCCTGTATTTCTTTGCAATTTTTTCAAGTATATATACATTTAAAGAACGAAAAACTGTTACGTATCGGATGCTTTTCCAATACTGAATTGTAAAAGTTTATTATTTATTAATCAGCATTGTAAACATGTGATTGAATACGAAACTGATGACGAATTAAATATTGGTATCTTTTGGAGTTTACTTCGAGCAGGTTGCACTGAAATCCTTAAATTTTTTTATAATAAATAATGTCTGACGATAATTTATTACAGTTCGTTCCATTTGCGTCTGCACTAGAAGCAGGATTTTGGTATCAATTGACTAAAAAGAAACTGGAAGTTTTCAAATTAGATGACAAACCTGTAGAAATTCAAGCGTTTTACTCTAACAGTAAGAATTTGTTTTCTTTGTCTGATGATTTACGTTAGTGCTCTTAAATTTCATGTTGTCATTGTTTACTAATGTTTCTTTTTGAAATTGGTTTTAGAGCTAATAATGAGAGCCTAGCATTTTTTACCAAATGCATGTCTGGCATCAATTCTTTCTTTTAATTATTTATTTTTAGTATTTTATAAATAAGAACTATTGGCTAGGGGGGAGAGATTTCCATATTGTGATCATTGGTGGAATAATCACCAAGTCTTTGCAACTTCTGAGCAGCAGGCAGTGAGAAACTAAAAAAAAACATCACGGATAGGGACAAACTTCAAGGGTATAACTCGTAACCAACCTTAGGTAAACTGTTTTTTCATTTTAAAAAATTGCAAGTTTAAAATCTATTTGGCAACTTTGCGGTTGTAGTTGGCTCGACATATCACAATACAGAATAGGAAAATGACTGTGAAATGAGAGGAACATTACATTTCAAAAGTATAGAAGTTTCTCTTTAAAAAAAAGTGTCTTAATTTACAGTAGTGATGGCCAGGAGCAATGACTAATAGGTTAAGGCACTGTGAACTATAATTGTGAAGTACCATAGTTCAATCCCTTATTCAGTCTTGTTATTGGGACAAGAATTAAAATTGCCTTTCTAATTAATGACTAATAGGTTAAGGAGCAATGACTAATAGGTTAAGGCACTGTGAACTATAATTGTGAAGTACCATAGTTCAATCCCTTATTCAGTCTTGTTATTGGGGCAGGAATTAAAATTGTCTTTCTAATTAATTTTATTTTATAATCGTCATTGACAAGCTGACCGAATTTTCGGGTTTACAACTACAACAAAATTACCTTACTAAATAATTTTATTTTATAACCTTCGTTGAACAGATGACCGAAATTTTGGGCTCACAACTACTCATGTTTCTACTCCGTAGCCTTGATCCTTCTACCGCTGAGGATATTTCACGTCAGCATTGTGATTGGTGCAAGCCGGATGCAGATTGTTATTGATAAGCCATCGCTGAGATTCGAACCCAGGTCACCTTATTGGAAGGCAAACAGTCTGTTCCTTGAGCCTTTGTGATTTTTTCTAAATAATTGCTGATAGACCTCTTATGGTATTTGGGTATCTGGGGTTTCAAAATATACATCCTGATATAGGGTAAAATTTTATTGCTGGCCAGGTGTAGCATTTATAATTGTGCTAACTTGTGAAAACATGTAGCAATTTTAAACTATTTTAAAAACAACTGATTTATTAATGTTTGCCTAAACCCTAAAGTTTTTCATAACGTGAGTTTTTTTTTATTTTTATGGATATAAAATTTTGAACTCATTGTTTTTACACTTCAATTATATCATAATCATTTAAAATTTTAATATGTGAAGCTTATTAAATTAGGATGTTTTTCTTTATATTCTCTCATCTTTTGTAGGTGGACCCACTGGATCCCCTTGTATTGTGAATATAGATTATTCTTCTCTGGAAGTGTAAGTATTTCACTTGCATCACATTAAAAGTTGTTCTTTTTATAACTTCTAAAACAATATTTGTAAAAAAAAGTTTTCTTAAGCATGATAGCCAACTACAAATATTTATTTTACATTTCTTTTCTGTGCAACTTTTACCCAATACCATGTAAACATGATGCATAGAGTTTTTAAAAAGTGCTTAAAGGTGGTTACTTTTGATTTTCATTTTTTAAAAGCCTTTAATGGTGCTTTTTTCATTGGGTTTTTTTAAAAAGTGCTTCATTTTTTCTTTTCAAAAATTAGATTTTTTTCTTTACCATGACGATTTTCACCATGATAAAGCTTGCTTTTACATTGTTCTATTTTCACAATTCATTCAACAAGCCATTTGGTCATACCGTCGGTCCATTGCGTATGAAAGCGCCAATCATTTGGTATGCTAGATGAAATAATTGCGAGTCTGCACGTGTGTCTAATGAGCTGGGTTCGGTGAGATTCTTGCACTCTTGTGCGCAACTCTACTGCATTTTGCAAGATTCTCTCGATTTCGGGTTCCATTTTCCACCCTCTGATATCGAACTGAAAATCTCTCCATCATTTTATGATGGCTAATATAATCAAGAAAAGAGTTCTTTGTCAGAAACTAGCTATTTTATCATGATCATGTAAAGTCTTTGAAAATTATTTTGCATTTTGTTTATGTACATAGTGCTTAAAAAGTACTTAAAAGTTCTTATTTGTTGTTAAAAGATATGGCTAAGCATCCTGATAAATATGTGGAAAAACTGGTATTTATCAGTTATCAGGTCGCTGTGTTCTTTCCCAGTTTGAAAATGTATTCCCTATAATCAATAAGTGCGTCAGTTTAACATTGTGGTATATTGTTAAAAAAATGTCAATATTTCCTAATTTAGCCAAATTATATTATTTTTACATTGGTTTTAAGCATAAAATGGATGAACACACACAATGATACAATATTCAATAACTATTATGTATAATATGACGGTTTATTTTTCATGGTATTTATTAATAGTTATAGATAATGTTTAGGATATTATAGTATTTGATATTTATACCAGGGCTCCTGTGGGTTAGGAAAAACTGGAATTGTCAAGCAATTTTATTTTAACTCTAAAAAGTCAGGAAAAGTTGCAATTTTTTACAAAAAAACTAAAAAATTCCTTTATCATAACCTGGAAAATAACCTGTCTTAGAATTTTCAGTAACAATTGAGATTCCAGTTAAATAGTTTCAGCATCTATTGGTTATTTGGTTGGTGTTGTGTCATGGACAGAAAATAATTTTAAATGTGATCAAAGGTCCTATATACAACATCTGCTATTTGAAAGCAATTTTCTTCATATAAGTCCGCCCACGGATTGTCACTTATTTGCTGCAATTGCGCCAGTATAGTGGGACAGTTGAAAAGATCCAACATCTATTACAATTATTTTATAAATTTCATCCTTTTCTTGAAACTTTTCCATGTTTCCATTCTCAAGGAGTTTTGAAATCAAGGGGGAACCCCATTGTTGTTAACAATGTTTTTGCTTAATATTGAGAACATTTGCAAAATCTTTCAAATATAGAAAATAAAAACTTATTTCTTATAGTTTATATAAAAAAAAGTAAAAAAAAAGTTAGCATTTGTAAATGTTTTAGAGCCATTTGTGTCTAAAAGTAGAAAAAACTATGCTTGTTACACTTTCTTATTGTACAAAAAGTAAGATTATTTTATTGACTTCAAAGATTTTTCCACAATTTTTTTAATTTTAAAACTCAATTTATGTGATTTTTCTTTTAAAAAGACAACTCGTTTGAGACAAATTTTTTTATTTAATGTTTTAAGCATGTTTAAAACAAAATGTTTTAAATGTAACAACCCTGCTCTCACATGAGCAAAATATTATGCTTCATTTCATGAATAAAATTAATATTATACTTCATAAATAAAAAGCAACTAAAGGTGTTTGATAAATAAATAAAAAGCATTACTTTATAATTTATTTAAGAGTATTTTGTATAATTTTGTTTAATGCACTCGAATAAAATATATGCTCTCCCATCATGCAGGGACACAGCAGTCTCTCCTGGTAGTTTTGGACTGAGAGGAACTTTGATCAATACCAATACAATAGAAGACTTCAAACTGAAAGATAAAAAAGATTTGTTGAGGTCTGTTGGACAAAAGGTATTTTAGAATAACTATACAATAGATTGTTTTTAGAAAAAGAAGTTTCTCTTTTTTAGTAACTTTTGAGAAGTGAAATTTTTTTTTGATGGTAGTTTACTCTTGTATAAATTTTGATGAGTGAAATTTAAAATAGAGGAGGGAAAATATTTTAGAAGGTAAGTTTATTCCTCTAATAATTTTTGAATAGTGAGAAGTTTTTAGAGAGTACTTTCCCTCCTTTAATAATTTCTGGGGAGTGAAATTTAAAATAGACGAGTAAATTTCATAATAGATATTATGTTCGTAAATGACTACCATTTTCTGACATGGATTGATTATATTATAACTAACCAGTTGTTCACAGTGGCTTCTGTAAAACCTTAGTGATTTGCTTAATCTGTAAAAGTAAACATTTTGCCAAATGAAAATGTTAGCAAAATGAATTCGCCTCCCCCAGGTTCTGATTTGAGTGCAATTATCAGCTTTAAAAGCAATCAAAGCAATAATACTCTAGAAATTTTGGAATTAATTAGATTAAGGATTAGGAAGAAATTAAAATAATGTTGCAGGGTTTCTACACGGTCGGGAAAACCTGCAAAAGTCAGGCTATTTTAAAATTAAGCTAAAAAGTCAGATTTTTTTTTACATATTTGTAAAGTTAGGAAAATAAAAAAAACTATAGTTCATTCAATGACTGACAGGCAAAAATAAAGTTTCAAGGAAAAATTCTGTAATTCAAAATATATAATTTCCTCATAATAACATTCCTCTTTCCCTGGTAGAACCTGTCCTCTTAGCAATTTTCCTCCTGTTTATCCAATGATAAGGAATTTTTGATAGGGTTGCTAGGTTTATTGCTCTTTGTGTGAATAACTGGTTTACAGACAATAGTAGCGGAAACAACAGCAGAACAATCAAAAAAGGAATTTTTACTGTTTTGTGATACTGCCAAAAAAAAGAAAAGCAAAAGAGTTTCTTAGAGTTTAATCCACAGCAAAAGAGATTAGATAATTTTTTTTCGAAATATTTGCACAAAGAAAAAAAATGTGAAAATTTGTGGGAGGGTATAAAAATTGTTCTTATCCTCTCTCATGGTAACGCAACAGTCGAAGAGGGGTTTTCAATCTATAAAAGCTTATGGGTTGAAAACCTCAATGAAGACTCTATTATTTCACAAAGGCGTGTGTATGATTATGTTTCATTTATAAGTGGAGTAAGAAACATAGACATTAATGAAAAAATGCTAGATGCTGTAAAAGGATCTAGAACAAGATGGAGACATGCATTAGAAGCCAAAAAAAAAAAGAATGAAAAAGCTGAAATTTCTAGAAAACAAATAAAAGAAAAGATAGATGATTTGAAATTGATGATTGAGAAAATCTAAATTGACAAAAACTGCTGCAACAGAACTGGATGTTCTTGATTCAGAAATTGTCAAACAACAAAATATGTTGAGAAATATTACATAACATAGGAATGCCCCTGAGTTTCTCCGGAAACATATTTAAAAGACAGAAACAAATTTAAAAATACTGAAAAGAAGATATTTTTGATTTTATTTTTCTCACAAGTTGCATAATTTTTCTATCTGAATTTTTATTTGTGTATAATTAACTTTTCTTGACTTTTTTCCCCTTTATATTTCAATATTATCTTTTAAAAGAAAAGTCAGTTTTAAGTGAAATTGTGATTTTTTAAAATTATTATTATAATGTAACAAATGTTCTAGTATGTTTTAAGAGTAAATATTATTTGAGGATACTGATACATATCTCGCAGATTTGATTAACCCTTTATATCCTGACGACACTCATGCATTTGGTTCCACTTAACATTAAATAAAGTAATATTTCCATAATCCAACAGATTTTCTTGATCTTTTTATTCAAATAGTTTTCGTATCTAACTACAAAAACACGCTAAAAGTTTAATCTAATCATGATAATTAAAAATATGTTTCACAAGTTTTCTGAAAATATAATTTGGGATATAAAGTGCAATTACGCAATTCCACTTTAATCTATAAGTGTTTATCCTATTCAATCTATGATACTTATGACTCAGTAGCATATTATTAATAATTGAAACTGCAATGTTAAAAGTTTTGTTGGAGTGGGAAACGACGGATCAGGAATTTTATTGTAAAAGGTCAGGAAAAATCAGCAAAAGTCAGAATATAGTTTTCTCAAAATAAACCCTGTGTTAACTTTTATAAATAAAGGGCAAGACTGGAAAATTTATCTGGTTGCCACTGGCCTCTAGAGATAAATTTATTAGTGGCCTCTTTTTTTTTTTTTTTTTTTTTTCTTTCTACTGGCCATTTTTTGCATTAAAAATACCTTAATATTAATTTTGCTTCTAAATTTAAAAAAAAACAACATTTATTTCTTTATTTTTTTTAATTTAAAAGAAATATTGTTATTAGTATGAGTAACTAATAAAATTAATGGATAATTTTATATTTAAAACAATTATAAAGCACATGATATTAATTCACTTTTGGCAATTTAAAATTGTAATACTCATTTTAATATCTCTTATGCACTACTATCAAAATTTAATATGCAATTCCATATAAATTGTTTGACAAAGGCTACCATACTTAATATCAATACATATTTATTGTAAATTAAAGTATTTCAAGCTCTCTGCACAGATCTATGCTAATGCCTAACTAATGATGGAACTTTACTCTTTAAAATGTGTCCTGTGCTAATATGTATTATTTATGTTCCTGTCATTTGTTTATTTTCAAATTAATAGAGCTCTTGCAGAAGAATAATCTGTAATATACGACATTACTTTATATTGTAATATTGTCATTACATTTATAAAAAAAAAATTCTTTCAATTTCTAAGAATTCTTATATATTATATTTTTTTAAATATTCATCGTGTAGAAAAATCATTTACTTTGAGATAACATCGCTTTCTTATGAGAGTAAAAGTAACCAACAATGGCCGTTTTAGGTCAGTCCAAAAATATTCTTGTTTTAGTGTTAAACTCATCTGAAAAGAAAAATTAACAGATTATCTTATTATTGTTGTAAAGTTATTTATTTATTTGATATTATTATTTACGGTCTTTATTTTTCTTGGTATTATTTGCATTTTGTTAAATAAAAATATCGACGATATTATTTAATAATGTTGTGGCATTGTTAAATAAAAATGTCTTTTTTTCTTTTCTCAAGTATTTTCTTAGAAATGTTTTTTGGCATATTGGAATTTACTATAATTTATATATTACATATAGTTCAGATCAAAAATTTCAAGTATAAGATGGACCAAAAATTAATACTTTCCAAGATTATTAATTACATAATTATGCAAATTTATATTTGAATTGTACATGTATTTATGCTTTCTAAAGTAATGCAGGAAAAAAGAAATTAAATTTGTTGTTTTAATTAGTTTGTTCGGGTGTGTATTTATAATTTTAGCATACTTCCAGAATAAATGCATTCATATAATGTTTAATTATACAGAAGTGACATTTCCCTAAAATTATTTTTTAAATGTTTTTAGATATGGAAATCTATTACAGATGAATCAGCCCTTGAAAATCCAACAAATTTACAATCTTTGGTCTGTTTAACATTTGCTGTAAGTTTTTTTTATCGAATATGTTTTTATCAACTTATTTTTTATAGCTTTTCAGTCTCAATTTTTATATTGAATTAATTATAAGTGATTCTGAAACCATCCTTTATTTGTTGTTTATCTAGGGTAGTTACGAATAAAGTTACTTTACTCAGACCAACATAGTCTGCAACATCTCCTAGAAGAGAGAAGGCATCCGCTCGATTTACCCTAAACGTGAAATCTGGTTCTTTCGTAGTCCCAATGTTATGACATTTCTTGTATTTTCCTACTACTATGCAGTTTAAAACCCCAAACGTTAAGACATCGTTCTCATTTTCTCCCACTAATCAGTTTATGTTTGTTACATCGAACTATTAAATTGATCCGTACAGGGGCCTTCTCTGTTCTCAGAGGTGTTGCTTTTAGTAGATGAAACTCAGTATAAACTTAATATGGAGTGTGGAAGAAAAAAAAAGCATCTGCATTAAAATTTATTTGGAATTTTGACCACAAGATAAAAAAAATTATAAAAATCAGACATATAGTACCAAAAAAAAATTTATAAATGAAACTTTACATAATATATGTTGAGTCACGATGGCCCAGGGGATAGGGCGTTAGCCTTCCAATGAGGCGAACCGTGTTCGAATCCCAGTCGATACGAATTCTACATTCGGCTTGTACCGACTACAGTGCTGCCGTGAAATATCCTCTGGGGTAGACAGAACATGAGTTAGAGTCCCCTTGCTAACCATGCCGTCAGGGTAATCATGGGAGGTTCTCATTGTCTTCCTCTTGATGTAACACAAATGCGGGTTAGCTCCATCAAAAAGTCCTTCACAGAGGCAAACTTTTCCCAATACTTGATTCAGGAGTTCCCTTGTCTTCTGGATTGGGTTTAAAATGACAAGGCTATAGAATTAAACATTAGTAGTGGTAAATCCATAAAATTGGGTTGTCTGTTCAACGACGGTTATAAAATAAAATAATATATGTTTGTTATGTATTTTTTTGTCATAAGCATATTTATTTACATTAAGCTTGAAGCATCAAGTTCTAGCAATCCAGATTCCTGCCAAGTCTCCTGTTTTTTAATGAAGACTCTTGCATTTTATGACTATCTCCTGTTTACCCGTATATTCTCCAATTTCTCTGTATTTGTTGAAAAAATTGTTTTTTTTTTTTTTTTTTTAAATATTCGATTAAATATCTGCTAATGGCAAAAATGCTTCTCTTATTCCTCAACAGGTGCTATTGCCAATACTGCAGTATGTTGAGTGTCAATTCTTTAAATAATTTTAAAAAATGGTTTAAAATAATCTTCTTTAGATGAAATACACAATTTTTACTTCACTAAAATTTAAAAATAAACTTTCACCTTGTGCAAGTAAACACCACATTGAATTCAATCCGATTACTGTTCTGATTATTGTCGTTGTCAGATAAAATTTATTGGGGTAAGGGGACCATATTATAGTGCCATTTTCTTTGAAAATAATGTGACTATAGGGTCTAATTTTATGAAGAAATAATTTATTGTATTATTGGTCATAGGAAATCGTATGAATATTTACCTAAATTAATAGAATGTGATTTTTAACATTTTCTCAGACTACTCAACCTAGTGTTTTGTTTGAAAGGGAGAACCAATTTCAGCTGTTTTTTTCTACCATTAAAATAAATTCTTAATGTTCTCTTGTTTAAAACAATCTGCAGAATCAGCTGAAATAAATTCTTACATTTTTACCTCTTCTTTTTATGTCAAATAGTCAGGGTTTAACTGTAATATAATTTTTTTAAAATATGTTTTTGTGCCAATTTAAGTCTTTGTTGAACTTATCCACTTTGTATAACTGAAAAATTATTGCGATAATTATTATTATTTTTAATTTTTTTAAATTTTAAGTGCCGCAAATTGAAATTTATTTAGTGTTCATTTCATTATAATTTTCTGTCAATAATGTCATAAAAACAATGCAATTATTTTTTTTAAAACATTGATTGATCATGTGGTGACTGCAATTGAATAATGTTTTCTGCCTTAATTTCAACAGGAATTGAAAAAATACCATTTCTACTATTGGATTGGTTTTCCTGCCCTGGTTTATCCGAGGGTCACTAAATGTGGGGAAATACGTGGAATTTATGACTACTTTAGTTCTGAGCAAGTATGTAATGTTATAATCTGTCTAACATTTGATGGTTGTAAACCTTAACAAATTGTGACTTAATATTTTTGTCAGAAATTAATTTTGTTTTAAAGACACACATTTAAGGCACATTTCATCTTGTTATTAATTGCATTTAATGTAACGTACAAGCTTATCCAAAATTATGAGGAAATTAATTTATGGTAATGCCAAAATAATGAGGAATTGTTACTTTTATATAAATGCCACTTTTTTTATTTAATAGAAAATTCATGCATAATTTTATTAATGTTGTATATTTATATAATATCAAGAACACTAACTCTAGATATTTTTATGTTATTGTTCTTCTAATTACTGATAGCTAGTAAAGTTGACCTTTCTGATTTACACATAATAATAGAATTCTTTGTGAAGGGAAAATTCTCGTTTCAAACACTACTTTACACAGCAACAATTGAAGCTCATTTAAAAATGTTAAATGTAAACGAAATTTTTTGAAATAAAATAAACCTATGTGTATATTGTTTCCGAAATTGATGCATTGTCTTTGCTTTTGAGTATTTTATTAATACAATAAAATACTTAATTAAAAAAAAGTTGTTACTTAATATTTTTTCAGAGATTATTTCTGTTTTAAAAGCAGACATTTAAGACACAAGTCATCTTGCTATTCATTTCATTTAAACTTACAAGCTGATCCAAAATAATGAGGAAAGTATAATATTTCTGGATCAAATGCGAGAATTTTAGTTATTGTAAAATCTTGTAGATATAATTTTTTTTTTTTTTTTTTTTTTTTGTAATCTCTCTTAAAAGTTCTGCAAACGTTTCATACGAAACAAACTTCACACCTAATATAGTAATTAAATTCTTAAAACATCTTTTAAAAAATGAGTATTCAAATATTTTTATAATTCCTGAAACTCTTCATGCTTTGAAATATGTCATATTAAATGTTAATTTGACCCATGTTCTCACAATGCTCTACACCAGTGATTTTTACTTTTTTCTGCTTCATAACCAGATTTGTCAAGTTTTCGACAATTGACGTTTTTGTCAGGTTTTAACCACGGTTTTATCCATCTTGTCAAAAACCCTATATTTTTCCGTAGGGATAATTATTAGCCATTATAAATAAGAAGTCTTTATAAATAAACAGGCATATAAAATTACAAGTGATCAATCAGTTAACGTTTTTGAATTTTATCATTAAAAACTTTTCATGTTTTGAGGATTGACGTCAAAAATCCGAATTCTGCTGTAGAAAATATTAAATAATTATAAATAAAGGTACAAAAGCAATAATCTTGATAAGAGAACTCCCAACAATCATCTTATTCATTATATGTAAAATCAATTATTATTTACTCTCATTTCAACTCCTTTCTCTGAAGCCTTCTGTAATCTAAGTTAATTTTTTAATTTAGTATAATAAAACCAAAATAATTCTTTCGATTGATGCTGAGATGCCTAGACTAGAAAATAGACTTACTAAAGCTATTATAACATAATAAAATAACATATAACTAGAAAATTTATTCTAGTAACTGTACTAATTATTAATAGTCATTTAATTAAGCCCTTTAATAGATTGATTGAAAAAAATTTAACTCATTTAAACAAACATTTATCTTTTTTTGGAAATTATAATTAGGTCATTCATCAGGGAATATATTAGGGTCAAGATGTATTGAAAATATTCACATACATATAAGCAGGAATGCTGAAAATCTGAAGAAGTTTCTTTTTGATTCAAAATTTCCCCCAAAATGTAAAGATTTTCTTTAGTGCAATAACTTTTTTAAAATTGTTTTGGAAAATAAAGTTCATATGAGAAAAAAATTTTTTTTTGATTTTACACTATTCTTGAATAAACAAGCATATGTAAAAAATAATAGGAATAAAATTATATTGAACTAGTAGTGATTTATAAACTTAAAAATTTAAGGACCCACTTATAAACTTAAGGAATTCGCACTAATAAAAACACTAATCATTTTTTTCAGGATATATTAATGAATTTTTTAAGCTATTTTATTTTTAAATAAATTCCTTTTCTTCAAAGAATGCACCTTTAAATATTCATTTTTTCCTACTTTTCAGTTTCAATTATAGAAAGAAAAAAAAGCAAATTTTGCCACTATGTTAAATTTTTTGATTCTCTTTTAGTAATAAATTATTCCAATTGAGAGATCAATAAGTAATGGCATTTTGAGAAAGCTAACGGAAGAGTCTTATAATTTAAAGTGAAATTTGAGTATAAAAATGTTTTTTTTTTAATTTAATTTTTATTTTGATTAATATAACAATTCCTTAGAAAGGTAATTTTTATTGTGAAATCTATGATATTGAAAAAAGTTTCTGAAGTTATTTGTTAATGCTTAAAATTTAGTCTTTTTTCCCCAAAATTGTTCTGGCATGTCTAATAAAATTTTCTTAACGTGTTTTAGGTGACACAAATTCTAAATTCCTACGATTCCTTGGAATTGTCCCATAAAACAGCATTTTTAATTTGTAAAAAAAGTAACGATGAATGCTGTGTTTCCGAGCTCAAGCATTACAGAGAGATTAAAAATTCTTGTTCTCAGGTAATATAATTTTGAATTCTCTTTAACTGCATATTTTTCTGTGTGTTATTTTGAGTTGGTTTTATTTACCCAATTCCTTAGATTCTAGTTGGATTTACAGACCCATCTTCATTAGAAAAATATCCTGGCTGGCCTCTAAGAAATCTGTTAGCCCTAGTCGCTTACCATTGGTAAATTTATAATGTTAATTACTCTTTGTTAATTATTCATTTATTATTCAGTTTGATTGTATCTTAACATAATTTTATTTTCTATGTAAATTCTTGTAAAGATGAAATACAGTAGAGCCTCCTTCATCCAATTTCTAATTGGAATATTAAATAATATTTCCACTTATTGTTGCCTCACTGTCACAGATTTTTCTAATGAATTCCTTGTTTTTAAAACAACTCGCTTTATTCATCATTCAATAATGCATTCAAAACAATCACAGTTTATCTGTAATTATTACGGTTTCATAGTTAAGATTACGTTCTTACAAATAACAGTCATAAAAATTATGGTATTTGACATTTTTCTTAATAATCTTCTTTAAATACGTTTTTTCTTTCTTCATTCACTGCTAAAAATGATCTAATCTAAAGGGTCAGCGATCTTAAATCCTGAGTCAGTTAATCTACAATAATATTTTTCTACTCCTTAAATGATTCTGAACAATTTAATAAATAATTCCATTCAATTCAAAAACAATTTAATAGGAAAAAAATTCTGTTTAACAAGCTGTTCTGAAACTTAAGCTTAATTCCTCGTAGAAGAGCTAAAAGTTTTTAATGGTTTTAATGCTGAAGGGTAAAATGGCAATAAGCGATAGTTCCGATTTCGCTAAAAACTAGAGCACTGATTCCATGTAATCAATTTAATTTTATCATCATTATCATAGTTTGCCAGATAGCCCAATGTGGGCCAATGCCTTCCTCTAGAGATTTCTCCATTACGACTTCCGATTTATTCTTCTCATTAATTGCCACCTAATCAACCCATCTCAATCACGGCCTTCCCATTCCTTTCTTGTTCCAGTTTGTCTAAAAAGCAATATCTTGTTTATTACTTTTATATTAATGTTGTATACTTATATAGAATAAAGTAGTATAGACACCTTAAAATTTCATAAATTTAAATTTCTCGAACACTAACTGTAAATTTTTTGTTCTTCTAATTACTGTTAGTTAGTTTGGAAAGTTGGCCTTTCTGATTTACACATAATAATAGAATTCTTTGTGAAGAGAAAATTCTAATTTCAAACATTGCTTCATACGGCAATATGCATGTACACATTCAATGTGCATTGAATGTGCCTAACTTACTTTAAAATCATCAAACACTTTTAATAATTCTGAAACTTTTTAACTTCCATGAATTTGAAAATTTTGTAAAGAAAAAGAATTGTCTGTTGTGAACCTCATTTAGGCAAATATCAAAATGTAATAAATTATACCGAATTTTTAGGAAAATATTTCATATATATAGGAAATTTTATTGTTTTTGAAAACATTAAAAAACTTTAAGATTGTGACTTTAATAATTATGTTGAACACAAATTAATTTGTTACGGAAGTAACATTTGTTGTTACAGTTGCAACACTCAATAATTTGAAATTATGGATAAACTTTTACAAAATAGAAACTATAAGTATATAAAAGATAACAAATTGTAAATGACTTAATTTTAATAATTTTATGAACATATTTGATAAGCTAGAAAGAACTTTATTAACAAGTTTTGGAATAAATACTTTTTTGTACACTTTAATATAGGAAATGATTAGATAAAATTCCATTAAATATGAAATTCCCTTTTTTAATCATAAGAAGTAAATAATGCTCCTATTTTAATTGTGATGTACCATGGCATTTTAAGGAGTTGCAGCAACACGGTGACATTGTCGCAGAACATTGCTGAATTCCTGCAGAAAGATTTTTAATTTAGGTAATAAAAATTCTAATTTTCCTTTCAGCTCAAGTTTTACGAATTTTAACATGGCTTATTAAAGTCCCGATGTCTTTCATTGCTTAATTATTATTATTGATATTCTAATTTTTTTAGAATCCTGACATTTTTATGACACAAAATTTGAATCACATATTCAAGTAATCATTTTTTGACAGCCACGATTTGTGCCAATATCGTCATAAATCCAGTGTTTTGATCATTATTAATCCATAGTTATTGGCATGAACTTTCACATATTTTTTTTCAAACCCAATATTTCATGTAGTGTTATTATGAGAATCGCATTTCGAGTCATACACTTGATTATTCACTTCTTTCGTAAGTTTCCACTGTTATTGTTTTTGTTTTTTTTTAATTTTCTGTATTGGTGTTGATCAAGTATTGGGAAAAATTTGCCTTCGTCATGGAGAAGTTTTTGATAAAATTAAACCGCATTTTGCATTATATAAAGAGGAAACCCGCAAAAACCTCCCACAGGAATCTCGATGCAAAGGGATTCTAATCCATGAACCGTCTACCACTAAGGGGATATTTTATGTCGGCATTGTGGTCGGTGCGTTGCATGCCAATTAGAACCGACCAGCTTTTGCCAGGGTTCGAATCCGGTTTATCCCCTGATCCACCACGGCTCAATCACTAGTTTAAAGAAATTTTGAGAACTTTTGTAACTGTGTATTTTAATTTTGTTTTATTCAAAAATTGGAAGCCCATGCCAACTCCTTATCTTTTGCTTGTTTTGTCAGATCAGATAAAATTAAAAAGGAACAAACTGTCCATTAGTCGGGTTGATGTATGTTTCTCTTGTGACTAACGATTTTTTTAAAAATTATTGAATAATTTGGAAAAATGTTGAAAATAGTAAAAAGTAGTTAAAATTGTTGTTTAATTAAGAAGAAGCAACCGCCTAGAAGTCACTCTGAAATATGGAACAAAAATATATTCTTCTTCATTAGTTATTTATTTTTAAAAAATAAGCTTAATTGCATAAATATAAATCAACACCTGAAATTACTTTGTTGTAGGTCCAATGATCAAAAGGAGTGGGATGTATTGTGTTTTAGGACAAATGTTAGAGAAGGAAGGCGTCACTGTGAACATAGCATTATCATACCTATTCAATTGGATTCAACCTCTATTTCTGATGAAGGTCATTTAAGTACCTTAATTTTTATTTTAGAGTAGTAATTTAATTTTAATTGCAAAAAAACATGACAGGAGAAATTAAATGATAGAGAAATTAAAATTTTTGAATGTATTTAATTTTTATTTGATGATGATAATATTGTTGGGAGTAATTTTTTTTTTCCGTATATTGTTTAAATTTTTTGTGTGGATATTTTACCTTTAATATAGAATGCATATTTTAGTCATGCTTTTTGAATTAAACTTTATATTTTGACTTAATAGATAAAGGTAAAAATAACTTTGTAGAAAAATCATTTATACTAATGCTGTAAATGATATAACTCTAAAATATGATATTTTCACGTAAATTAACAAGCAAGGGCAGAAGAATCCCTCTTTAGCATGCACTATACATCATTGACATATTACTATGACATTTAGAAATTAAATATTTATTTTCATGTTATGGGTAAACTTATGTGTAAGAATTTTTTTAAAATTCCAGTTATTCTTTTTTATAAGAATATTATGGAATAAAAGTTTTTCATTCAATACTTTTTTGTGATTGCTTAAAATTTTATGTTCCAAATGTTATTTGTAGTCTTTAGTTTTGAATAAACTATAAAAACCTGGTTTAAATCAAAAGAACCAGATTTTCTTTGGTTAAAATCCAAAGAAATGCATTTTCCAACCCTGTGAATGTATAAATTATAACATCATGGTTAATCAGTATATAAAAATGTATGTATCTTAACAATTAAAAGCATAAAGTTTATTGCAATCATTGATAGATTTGATTACTGTAATTCAGACATTTTCGCACCTCTTAGAACTCCATATTTTTTATTTGAAACTTAATACTTAAAAACTTAACAGGATATTATATGTATCTTTGGAGTGTTTGAAAATTAAAATTTAATAAAAGGACAACAAAATGAATTAACTCTTTTAAAAAGTTCTGCTTGTTGTTCAATTATTCTATAAATGTTATCTAAAACAACCCATTTGTAATAGAAGCCACTTTACCTACATACTGTTAAATTTTTTAACAAATTGAATAAAAATTAATAAAAACTATTCAGTTTGAAAAACTTTGTTTTAAAGTAACACGTTTATGCTTTTAAAAATGTTATTCAATGTACATTTATTAATCCAATGCTTAGCACACCAAATCTTTTTTATCTTTAGAGTTTCAACTTTTACTTTCAGGAAAATGTTTTTAATGTGGTGGCAATTTGGGTAAAGTATAGTGGGATAATTGCCAAATTTAGTTCTAATGCATTTTTCAACTAATGCCAAATCATCACCAACACATACAAATAAAGTAAGATATCTGTCTGGAAATAATGATCACAAAGGGAGATAATTTACTTCAGCAATTTTAATGATGATTAACTCAATTATCAAGATTTACTCATTAAAATGAATTTGACCCTGTGGCATAATAAAATAAGGTCATGACAAATTATACTAAACTAAATCAACATGTGACAGACAGATTTGGAGAACATTTTAAAGAAAAGGAATTTCGCAGCTGAAGTCAATTGAATTTAAAGTCACTTATCTTGCACATGTGCTAGACTTGGCTTGAAATCTTGAGGAGCTGATAAACTATTTGTAGGTATCAGGGATATATATATATATATATATATATATATATATATATATATATATATATATATATATATATATCAAAAACCTCTTTTTCTAATCACCTTCCACCCAGCTCACCCTCTCTTCTTCACCTCTGTCCTGCCCCTCTTCTCAGGTTGTCCCTCCTTACCCAAAAATTGGCAGACTAAAACTGTTTATTTTATTCACCGAGAAGCTATCTCAGACAGTTTGGGCAGAAATAGGATGACTGATACTCATAAAAAGGAAAGAGAGTTGTAGCAACTCTACATTAATTATATAGAAAACAAAAATCTTTCCCCCTTTTTCTGTCGCAGTTATCTTTCTTTTCAAATCGAGAGGATATGATAATTAAATGGATAGTTTATTTATCATAATTTTTTTTAAATTTAATATTTGGATTAGTTTGTGTTTTTTGAAAATGCCTAATTAATTTCAAATCACAAATGAAACTTGTGGTTTTTAATTTTGTGATAAGTGAATAAGTTCTGTTTAAATATTTAAATTTTTTTATTTGTTTTGTAGATTGCCCTGATGTTGTTGGTTGGGAAAAGAATAAAAACAAACTTGCACCAAGAAAGGTTGACATGAGTGCTAATATGGACCCTAAAAAGTAACTATCTTCTCACTCACTTTTCTATTTTACTACTCATGGAGTGCATTTTCCCTTGCAGTTTGGAGGACCGAACTATTTTGAAGGGGGAAAAATGCTCAAAAACTGTATGTATGCTCGTACATCACTTATAAGGGCATTGAATAAAACTTTAATTGTTTCCATACTTAATGTAAATTTTCACTGTATTTTTTTGTAATTTTTCTTTATTGTTGCTTTTTGAAACATCACTGGGATTAATAAATATGTATTTTAATTTTAGAATATTATTTTTAAATCAATAAAAATCTTAATTATTATTTTATTAAAAAAAAAAAGATGAAGATTAACTTTGTTTGCTGATCCAAATACTTGAAAGAAACACTAAATTAGTGTGTTGTATGATTGAGTTTCTTATGTTATCAAATTAATATAATAAACATTTTGAACACATTTCCTCCCCCCCCCCTCCTCTACATTATAAGCATTTTGCAATATATGTGAAATTAGGTAAAATATTTTTAGAATATTCCCTTGCTGAATCATCCTTGTCGGTGGCTCGACAGCCCAAGGTGGGCCTTGGCCTTCTTAATAAGTTTTTCCTGCTAGCGTTTTCCAGTTTTTAATTTTTAAGACCAAAATTTCTTCTTCTCGTCCATCTATCCATTTTATAGTCCGCCCGCCCCTTTTCGTGTACCAACTGGTCTGGCATTGAAAACTGTTTTTGTGGTACAGCCTTTGTTAATAATGTCAGATTCATTATATGAGTGATAAAAGCTCTTAAGCTTGTTCTTCTAAGCCACACACCATTTTCTTTTAATTCCTCTAAAAACTAATTTTTTGAAAATGAATTTTGAATTCCTGGCTGAACAATCAATCTAAATATTGGGTGAACCTGACAACTCTATAAAGGACTGTAAAACTTCGGGTGAATCGGAAAATTCTGTTATAGTGCCAATAATGGAAAATAATGGCTCTTTGAACCCTTATTGACCTCGTGATTATGGGTCCAAGTTATTTTGCTGCTAGATTTTTTAGGATGTCTCATAATACGGTTACAAATATTTTACAGATTACAATTAATCTTATTAAAAAATATGAAATACTTTATTTCTATTTAATACTGTTTCTCTATATGAGGGTTCATTGATTTAAATCAGCTTGATTTAACCCACTAATGAGTCTGCACTTAAAAAGTCTTCTCTCATTGCTAAACCTTTCTTCCCTTTTGTTATATGAACATTCTTCCACCCATTTGCTAAGTGGATCAAATCATGATTTAAATCACTTTTTTTTTTAATTTTAAGAGTCACTAATTTAAAAAAAAAGAAGGAAGTTTTTTCTTATTTTTTTCAGACATTTAATGAGTAAAATTTAATACTACTTGAACTTATTTATCACTTATGCAAAATTAAATCAGTGTCTATAAAGCATTTTTGGGGGGAAGGTAGTTTACTTTCAAATTTATTATGCTGAGTGGCAACAGAATACTTTCCTTCCAAAGTGTTCTATTTCAATATCATTGAAATTGTGCTTTACTTGTCTTATCAAGTCTATTCTGTTATCAGATCTGCTCTCCATATCATACAAAAAGAGGGGGGGGGATTTTTGCTACAACCAAGTGTTAGAGCCTCCATTTCTTAGCTTATTTGGTTCATCTACATTTCTGAAATGAATATGAAAAGGAGAAACATTTTTGACTGAGCTCAGAAAAAAAGTAATAATCTAGTAACATTAATTATGAATTTCATATCAAGGGCAGATCTTTACTATATATTTTTGAGGAAGGTATTGTATCTCAAACCTTCATCATGGAATGCAAGATAAAATTCTAATTGTTACCAAGAGACAGAAGAAAAAGCAGTTGCTTACTTCTGCTGGCCGGTGTAACTTGTTTTTTTTTTTTTTTTTTTTTTTTGTTGCATGGTTTAGTACACTAAAAGCTTTAAATTAAATTGGGAATTAAAGAGCCAAAAAAAAAATATGTTTTTCTACATGAATTCCATACTATTATTTTTAGAATATGTATGCTGTATGTTATTATATCTGAAGTTTTTGATTGTTTTTCTTTGAAGTTTCTTTACTTTTAATCAATATCAAGAAAGTGCATGCAAATTACTTTCATATTGTTTCCTGTATATTTTTCCAACAAAAATATCCTTTCTTGTTATTTAATTTTAGTGATTTCATTCATTCTTTTTCTCCTTCTGAATGTGTGTGTCTTAACCTTTGATAATCAGTAAACCAATAAATGTGTATGTATTTATTTAAATTGAACCATAATATTTTTTGTGGATATAGTGAACCTAAAGAAGAGAGGAAATTGGATATTGTGAACTTTTTTCTGTCTTCGACTGATTTTTTTTCTTCATTTTTTGGTAATTTTGAAATTTATACATAAAATATATACCGATTTTTTAAATCATTTATTGAGTGAAATGTAGCCGTAAGCATTTACAGGGCTCGAAAAAACTCAGAAATTTAACCCGTCATCGAGGACGGCTTGTCCAACGATGTATCTGTCCTCCTTTGAAACTAACCCGTCGCTTCTAAATAAATAAAAATTTAATTTTTTCTTATTTATTACAAACATTTATATAAATTACACAATGAATTAGTAGCTACTAGGATTACATTATGCAGTAATAAAAGAAATACTTGGTTACTAGTAGTAAAACCTAGTATTTCTTTTATGAAATAATTTATTTCTTTTATGAAATAATTAAAATGACAAAGGTCAAGTTATCTGGAATGTCAATTTATCCGAGGGTGCTGCGTTTTTTAAATGAATCAAATATGACATTTGCCAGTTCCACAATCAAGCCTATGATTTACAGAGGTTTCTGCATAGAAATCTGAAAGGAGTTTTCCATTTAGGTGGATTTTCATAATTGCGTTTAGTGCTTACGTAATGTGTTTTTTTGTAAGTTCATTGCTGAAAAGTCCCTTTCAACTGCTGCAGTACTCCCAGACGGAAAAAACATAAATCCACCATGCGTAGTATGTTGCTGTACGGGATTTCTAGATTAGAGGGTCATTTCAGAAGTGAGGTGCTAGACTCTTGTAAGATAACAAAAATTTAAAGTGTATCACGAACATTAACGGGAAAATGGCCGTCCGCGCGGACGTCTGATTCGAGAAATTAGTTGTCCGCGGGAAATTTTTGACCGCCGCGGACGGGAGGTTTTTCGAGCCCTGAGCATGGGTGCAAGTCTTCCGTCCCCAGGACGGATTTCCGTCTTTCGAAAATGTCCGCGGACGGAAGTAAGACGGAAACAAGACTGACTCGATGACGGAAATCGGAAATTTTTTTTTCTGTCCCTAAAAATATTTTTTAGGTCTACGTTATTGGTCTACTTTCTTATGTCCTGTTGTTATTTTATCAAAAGACAGATGAATAAATATTTTTTGTACAGTATTTAAACTTGATGTATTATGGTAAAGCTTTCTTAGATAGTTTGCATATGTCGAGGGGGTATTGTATATGTTAGGTATTTCAGTCAAAAAATTTTCAGTCTTGGCCTTTTTTCCAACTTGCACCCATGGCCCTGAGCATTTATTCTTGTTAGCTTCTTCTGTCTCAGTTTCCCATCCCTAATTTTTTTTGTTCGCAAGACGAAGAGCAATATATAAAATAAAAATGAACACATTTGTGTTACTACATATCGTTTTTTAATCATTTTAAATTTATTTTTATGGCTGATTTAGGTAAATTTATGGACCATTTTTGTATTTATTTTTATGGAGTTCGGAAAAATGAGTTAAAATTGTTTGCAGTACGGATATGGTGAACTTCTGGTTACAGTGAACTGAAATTTCGGTCTCTTGAAGGTTCACTAAAGCGGAACTTGACTGTATTTATTTATTTATTTTTTAATTTTTTTTCTTGCAGCAAAAAAAAAAAAAAAACATAAGTTGATGATTGTCAAGATTAATGATTTCTTTTCAGATTAGCCAATTCAGCTGTGGATCTGAATCTAAAGCTTATGAGATGGCGTCTTTCTCCTGATTTAAAGTTGGAAAAGATTCAATCATCAAGATGCCTTTTATTTGGAGCTGGCACTTTGGGTTGCAATGTTGCCAGGTGCTTAATGGTATACAACTCTTTTATCATTTGAAAGCAAAGTTTAATAATAAAATAGTTGCAGGGTATCCGCGCACCTGGAAAGTCATGAATTTCGGTATTGAACAAAATTTGTCATGAAATGTCATGATTTTTACTATTTTTTTAAAAGAAAATCATGGAAAGTCATGGATTTAGGTCTGCAAAAAATCTAATTTTTAAAATGGAATCTCCCTCCCCCCGATTTCATCCTGTTCCAAATATCTGAATTTCTAACAAAATCACCACTCAGTCATATTTTATTTGAATATAAAATGATTTTATCATGTTCTTTAAAAATTATGGTGTTCTTTCAAAAAATGAAAGAAAAAATATCATTTCTAGAGCGAATCATCCTTTAAACTCTCTTCTGTGATTTACGAATTTTTACTATTATTTTTTTTTAATTTTATCAATTTAAAATTCTAGTTGAAGCAAACCAGTCATTGGCAAATTTTTTTTATTTCGAAATGATCAGAAAAATCAGGAGTATTTCTTTCCTTTCTGATGAACAAGAAAAGTATCTTTAGAATATAATTCTGCAGAAAAAAAAAAATTTTGCTTTTGTATTTTTTTCAGCTATTTTATCGTTTCAACTCTTTCCTTACTCTGTTTTTTAAGTTTAAAATCTATAAATATGAAGATGAAGAGTATAATAGTTTTGGTTATACCTATTTTGAATGATTTTATTATAATGCTTTTTTTAATTTATTGTTGCGTTTTTGTTGGAGAAAATAGCAACTTCGTTAAGTCATGAAAAATTCTTGGAATTAGTCATGGAAAATCATGAATTTGAAAATCTAAAATGTAGCAGATGCCCTGTAGTTGCGATAGAGGTTGTTGCGAATTATTTAATTTTCTGTGGAAGTGATTTAAAGCAGATTTTTGTTAAAAAAAAATTTGCAGTTTAGAAACTTAAACAGTATCTCTATAACATAACACCATAAAATATTTTTAGGTGAAAATATCTTCCTCTTTCCGTCAGGCTAAACGCGGGAGGTTTTTGTAGATTTCTCTCCATGCAACACAAATGCGGGTTAGTTCCATCAAAAAGTCTTCTACAAAGGCAAATTTCTTCAAATACTTAATCCAGGAGCTCCCTTGTCTTCTAGATTCGGTTCAAAATTACAAGGCTACGAAGCTGAACATTAATAGTCGTAAACCCAAAAAATTGGGTCGACTGTTCGAAGACGCTTATAAAATATACAACATAATATGTATAAATAGTGTAGTTTTTAATTACAATCAACTCAGAGAATACTGACTTTTAAACTTCCGAAGTTTCTAAAATCTGGTAAATTTTTTTCCAACTGACCGCAAAACTAGAGACGAGATTCGGATATTCGTAATGTAATAATATTGTGTATTTGAAAATAGGGGTGCACAACCTGTGTCCTGCTAACTGTTGGTGTGTGTGGCCTGTAGTAGCTTCTAAACACAATATTAAAAAAAGAAGAAAATTTTAAAACAATTTGAACGTAACACATTTGATTAAACATTTGAGTAATAACTTTTTGATGCACTTAATTTGCACAGAGTCTATTGTAAATCTGTATTATTTCTAGATCGCTTTTTCAATGATTATTGCTACAAAATTCCACATGGTTTCAAAAAACCCAATATTTTTGTCATAAATACAAATGACATTCTGGTCTTTTTTTTTTGCATCCATAACTGTCGATTTCCATATGGTTTTTAAAATTCCAATGCATTCATTGCGATATTAAAACTTGTGAGCTATAAATTGTGCATTTACTTTATCTCCTTTTCCGTGTTTTGTTTGTGCCAACTTCATTTTAAAACTAAATGAGTTGTTGATTTTTTTAAAGGCAATTATTGCGATGCTTTTCAATGTGATTTGACTATCACATTATTTGAACTAGATTGTTATTGAGACTTGCAAGGTTTGGAAAGTCATAATAACAATCAAAAAGTCATAATAAATAATGACTTTTTGATACTATTTGAGCATATTTCATCATAAATATAAGTTTTTTTTTTTTTTTCTTAACACCATGCAATTGTATTAGGTATTTAGAATTCTGATATTTTAATGGAATGTGTAATTGCAACATGAAAAATTTTAAAACTTAAATTTTCAAACTGCTCATTTTTAATAATTTTGTTCTAAATTTTTTGTAACTTAGGTGATTGTTTCAAAGAAAAAGAAAACATTTCCTATTTAAAATTCATAAAGCCTCTAATAAATCAAGAAATAGAAGTAATATCTGAATTATTATACCAAATAAATATTGAATCTTATTTTGTGCTATAATGGTTTTGTTTTAAGTTTTTGTTTTTGTTTAAATCCTACAAATTTTCTTTCATTGAAATATTTAGTTCAAATTCATATTACTCATTAAAATATGTATTTTTTTTAACTCTTTCATTCAGGGAACTTTACAGTTTCTTATGTTAAGTAATTTATTTTTCATTTCTTCAAGATATATATATATATATATATATATATATATATATATATATATATATATATATACATAAATAAATACAAGAAAACACGAAGAAAGTTAAGAAAAACAATGAGTTTCATTTATTGCGCTTAAGCTGCAAGTAAACAGAACTCATTAGATAAGTTCAAAATGAAGAATAAAACAAAAATTATAGACATATAAAAAGAAAGGGGGGGGTGAATGATAAGTAAAAAAAACAAACAATAGTTTATATAAATAAATAAAAATTAAAAAAAGAATGAAATTTTATTAAAAAAACCGGGGGGGGGGGAGATCTTTTCTTCAGCTCACACGACTATATCCGCAAAACAGAGTGTGAGCTGAAGAAAAGATTATATCTTTTTTTCTTCTTTTTTTTCCCGGTTTTTTTAATAAAATTTCATTCTTTTTTTATTTATTTTTTTATTTTTATTTATTTATATAAACTATTGTTTGTTTTTTTTACTTATTATTCACCCTCCCTTTCTTTTTATATGTCTATAATTTTTCTTTGTTTTATTCTTCATTTTGAACTTATATATATATACAGTGAAACTTCCTGTTAGGAACACTCCTAACAGACATATTTTAATTCCCTGTGAATTTTCTATAAATAAACCATAATGTACCTTCGTCGCGAAACAAACATTCCCCTTACCGGATGCGGACAGTCATTTATGCCCTGAAACATAATTTTCTATGACTACAAACTAGATAAGAATTTTTCAAAATTAAAAAAAAAAAAATTTTTTTTGCTTTAAATTCTAAGAAAAAAAATATACAACTCTCAACTATTTTTAATTTCCGCAACTAAACTATTTCACTACTAAAAAATCAATCATTCTTCTCTTTTATCTTTGCAAAGAAAGAACAGAAAAATAATCATGTGAAATATTTCAGACAGTGGCATCTTTTCATCCAGACGAAACTGGTTACGAGACCCCACTATCCTTTAAATGATCTCAATTTCTCTTGCCCAACAAAAAATTCCTATATTTAACAATGACATATATTTACAACAGACACTAACTTATTCTTATTTTCGATAATTATGTTGGTGGACATTTTTTTGATACTTTTGATCAAATTGATTGTTATTCTTCATACATAGGATCTATTAAAATGTATGAATTGTTTAGAAACAATTTAACAAAGGGATTTTTCTTGTATCAGGGATGTGATTCTTTCGCGGATTTCCGCTTTTTTTCAGATTTTTCCATTTTCCCCCCCTAATTTCCGCTGAAATTTTTTTTTTGCACAAGTTAAAATATTTTATGAGGAATTAAATTTTCAGCGAAGCGAAAGTATTGAAGTCCTCATTCCTCCCTCAAACATTGATTTTCGTATTTACCTGATTTAAAAGTTGAATGTTGCGATTCTTAATCAGGCGATTTAAATGTCGTACATTGCGATTCTTATTTACGAGATTTAAAAATCCAATATCGCGATTTGCAATTACGCGCTTTTAAAACCCTATGTAGCGATTTGTATTCATGCGAGCTTAAAATCCAATGTCGTGATTCGTTTTCGTAGTTGTAATATCAAACATCGATTTTCCTATTTATGCGTGCTTTAAAAATTAGACAGTGGGATTCGTATTCGCGCTATTTAAAAATTGGCATCGTGATTCGTATTTACGTGATCTAAAAATTACGCATCATGATTTGTATTTTCGCATTTTTTAAATTCGATATAATTCGCATTTTTTAAATTTTCATATTCACGTGATTTAAAAGCCTCATTTCGGGATTCATATTCTCTCAATTTAAAATCATGCATGTGATTCATATTTATATATTCATGCAATTTTAAAATTAATCATAGGGATTTATAATCACATGGTTTACAAGTTGAAAAATTACATTTTTTTGTCAAATTTTTGTGTATATATATATATATATATATATATACACAAAATGGCTTTATATCTATATATTCATATTCATTCGTGAATTTCCTCTTTTTTACTTTCCAACTACTCTCATCCCTGTTATATGTATCAAAGCTATAGAGAACATTATGCTGATTGATAAAAGGCATTAAAAGCATATTTTTTCTGTTAATTTTTTATTTTTATTAAAAAGCAAAATCTAGAGTTGGTATTTATTTTTTAGGGCTGGGGCGTGAAGAAAATCACGTTTGTTGATAACTCGAAAGTTTCTTTCTCCAATCCTGTTCGTCAGACACTTTTCACATTTGAGGATTGTCTTGGAGGTGGTCAATTTAAAGCTACAACTGCTTCAAAAGCGCTTCAAGGAATTTTTCCAGGCATTGTAAGTGTAAACTAGATTTAAAGTTTTCCATTTAATTTTACTGAAAAATTGATGCTGTGAAAATCTGTGGACTTTTTAATACTAGCATTACATTTTGTGAAGATTTAAGAGAGTTTTCTTTTTAACCATGGTGCATAGCATTGAAAAAAGAACTTTAAATGTGTTTATTTTTAGTTTGTAATTGGTGCTTATTTTTTCTCTTTTCAAAAAAGATTTTTTTCTCTTTTTTTTTTTTGCTCTGCAAATTATCTTTGTAAAATATGCAAAAGGTCTGTTTTTCAAAGCCGGGTCCTTTAAGCATAATCTGTTTCATCGTACTGTCATGCATATTGTGCGGATGCACCAATCAGTTCACATATTGAGAAAAACATAGGTGTGCACCATACACAAAATGAAAAAGATATCACCCTATGTAACTTTTGCTCTAATAATCAGATTTTAGAGTCAGTTTTAATGGTCCATAGGGATAAGTTATGAAATCAGACACGTTTTTTGTCTTTAAAAAAAAATGGCGTTAGTAGCCTTAATCTGGAAAATAGGATCCTAATAGTTTTGTCAAGAGAGTGTTTGGGGGGTTGAGCAGCTTAAAGTTAATCATTATATTACATTAATATATTGCTAATTTTAAGTTAATTATACTCATATTTTGCTATATCTCAGGAATTCTTATGGGTAATATTTGTTTGGCATGGTCAATAGGCAGCTTGTTGTTTCTAGCAAATTATAAAATAGTAAGTCATGGAAATTCAAAAAGAGAGAATTTTCTACTATTATTAAAGTTATTTTATTTTATTTTTGTAACCATAGAACAGCCGACCCAATTTTGGGTTTACGACTACTAATGTTCAACTCTGTAGCCTTGTAATTTTGAACCAATCCAGAAGACAAGGTAACTCCTGGATCAATACCCCTAGAGGTATGATTTGTTATGGGAACCTGGAGGACTTTTAAGACTCCAGCTTATTAAAATTATTTTATTTTATAACCGTCATTGAACAGCCGACCCAATTTTATGAGTTTACGACTACTAATGTTCAACTCCATAGCCTTGTAATTTTGAACCCAATCCAGAAGACAGGAACTCCTGGATCGAGTATTGGGTGAAATTTGCCTGGCTGGTAGGACACTGGGCCTATATCCAAACGGTCGTGAATTCGATCCCCGCCGGCCGTGTAGTAAATAGTGACTGATGGGCGTTGAATCTGTCGAGTCACAAAGTCCTCCATGTTTCCATTACAAATTATACATCTGGGAGTAGTACAGATCCAGGAATTTCTTTGTCTTCTGGATTGGTTCAAAATTACAAGGCTATGGAGTTGAACATTAGTGATCGTAAACCCAAAATTGGGTCGGCTACTCAACAACGGTTATAAAATAAAATAAGTACAATTAGAGACTTTGTGGATCAGCTGATACAGCACTTGCCTCCCAACGAGATGACCCTGGTTTGATTCTAGTGATGGCTGGATGATTCGAATTCCGCATCGATTCGAATCGTGGGCTAGAGTCCCCTCGTCGTCCGACTTACCGTTGGAGATTTTCGTGGTTTTTCTCTACATGTAACGCAAATGCTGGTTAGCGTCATCAAAAAGTCCTCCACGAAGGCAAATTTCTCCTAATACTTGATCCCTTAGTGTCCTTGAGTTTTGGATTGCGTTCAAAGTTACAAGGCTACAAATTTGAACTTAAATAGTCATAAACCCAATAAATTGTTGCTCAAGAACAGTTTTAAAAAATAAATAAGTACAATTCTCGGTATTAATGAAATATATTTTTATGAGACCACTCAAGAAAAAAATCTTATCAATTTCACTAATTACTTTCTTGCTAATTGTTTTTCTTTTAAGGACTCTGAAGGCTATGTTTTAAGTGTTCCTATGCCAGGGCACTCTGTACCTGAAAACAGTAAGTGACATCCTATTTAGCATCACTTTTGTGTCACTGCAAGCAATGCTTATTTTTAAAAAAGTTTTCTAATGCATGAATTATTTTGTTGTCAAAAATCACTTATTTTCAAACATTGTATGTATGATTCCAAATTGTATGAAAAGTGTGATTTTTCTCATCAGTTGCACATAATTTTCTATTCTGAGTAACTATATTTTTGCCTGGCTTTGATCTTTTGTTATGAAAAAGTTTTACACAAAAAAAACTACAAAATCTATATCAAGTTAATAATTTATGAGTGATTTTAAAATTTAAAAAAAAAAAAAAAGAATCAAGCTGTGGTTAATTTAGTATAAAGTTGGGAATGTTCTATTTCATGGTAAAAATAAATCCTTAATTATCGTCTTTATTTTTCAATTTTCCAAAGCCTTGATAAACTATCAAAGGCTAACTTACTTAACCGTCTCAATTAGCATATAATTATTTAATGTATTTTTCACCTATCATATTTTTGCATAGATATTTGTATTAAAAAAAAGAAACACTTAGTGTTATTATCCTGTTATTTTGTCTTTTTAATGAAATATAACATTGTTTTGTTGAAATGAGTCCACTCAGATGGATGGGTACACCAGTTGGCTGTGTGCAATGCTGATCAATAATCATGTTGTTGAAGCTGTCTCAATTGTAGAGCCTTAACACTCCTCTGGCCCACAATGAAGTTCTGTTATGCTATTTTATCATCCCCTTTGTTGCGGGAAGGTTCTGCTTTTCACTGTCAAAATTAATTTAGTTTTTCTTTAGTAATGAGTAAATATTTATGACATTTTGTAATGTTGTGACATTTTGAATATTTCATAATTTTTTGTAAGGAGCAAATAGTTTTGATGTTTAAAAGGAATAAATATTTAAGGTATTTTGTAACAAGTAAAAAGAAAGCTTTTGCATATTTATCTTATATTAACAGTAACGCTAACTTTATTTTCTATTTTTGGGGGTTATTAATGGGGACATTTTCGTGCATCCATTTTGAAGCTCAAATAGCGTTAGAGTTAGGGAGAGTCATAAATGCTAGAGTGATTGTCCTCCAGGGGTACCCAAGACTTCCGGATTTAATAACTGGAAGCGGGGTGTGCTGGTTTTGCTCGATGGAATTCCTCATATCTCAAGATAATTGATTCACAGACTTACGTGGCTTATAATCCCGCAAAATTTTGAAGCTTGTCTAAGTCCTGTTAACGAGGCGTTTACATACATTCTTCCACCCATTGCATGAAGAATTACATGTCATGTGATTCTTCCGCCAATTTGATTGGTAGGAAATTCGCTATTTTGAATACTTGGAACTGTGCCGGAATCTGCTATTATCGCAATTCTTATTCACACGATTTTAATAACAATTTTTGCGCACAAAATTTTCATTGTTTTTCACTTTGTCGCACAATCACCCCTGTAAAACTTCTTTTTGTTCTATTTCTGTGCATTCAGACTTACTAATGGCATTTCAGTAACTCATCATTTTTAGTTTGGAGTTTGAGCATTCGCTGTGCCATAGTGACGGTTTATATTAAATAGTGGTATTTAAAGACTTGTTGCAATAAACTTAAATAAATTACGCGTGATTAAGTACTTTTTACCGAAACATGGTGTCGTGATAATGTTGAAATTTTTTACTTGTTGCTTTTGATTAGTAAAGTGATGGTGATATTTTAAAGAGACCCTTTTTTAATAACCTTCCAACACTTTCACAAAATTCAAATAATAAACTATCTAATCAGGATTTTAATGAGCTTTCTTGTAGCTAATAAATATTTTAATAATTATTTATTTGCAAAAAATGAGTATTTCTTTGCATTTCAGTGGTGGATCAAACAAAGTTAGATGTGTCCAAAATTGAAGAATTGGTAGAGAATCATGATGTTATCTTTCTCCTGATGGATTCTCGTGAGAGTCGTTGGTTGCCTTCTTTGCTTGCAGCTCACAGAGGAAAAGTAAGTTTTTTTCATTCCATTTCCATAATTGGATATTTGTTTTTCATTGGTCTGCATATGGTTCTTCTGAAACATTGTGCCTTCAGACATCTAAGAGTTTCTTCAACACCATTTATCCTCTTAAAATTAGAAATGAAACAATATTAGACAAAAGCAAACCTAAGATTAAATCAATGAAAGATTCTGCGGAGAGAAGGCACGTTTCCTTTTCTTTGACTCCTGATGAAAGGATATACCAAGAATGACTTGGAAGAGAAGATTGAAGGTGCACAATGATAAATATAAATGTTTAAATATAAATGTTCTGCTTTTATAAAGAAATAAGATCAGAAGATTGTTTATTAATATTAAATATACAATTATTTATTATTAAAAGCAGGCAATTTATGAAGCAGATTGCAGCTTTCTCTTTTTAAAAGTGATATATATCTGATTTTTTTTTTTTTTTTTTTTTTTTTTTTAGTGAACAATAAATAAGTTCTTTTTCATGAATTTTAAGACTTTTTTTTAATTCAGTTGATTTCCTTATGTCCTGCCTTTTCCTGGTTTTCAATTTTTATTTTAGAGGTTTTATGTTAACTATCATTTCTGTTTGGTAATTATTGTTGAGTTGCAAAGTGTTCTTTTTATTTATTGTGATTAATAAGTTTTCCTTACACATTATCATTTTCTTTTTCACTTATAATTAGATATGAAATATATTGTGATTTTTAATCAATTGTTTTATTTTATATTAGTTAATTTTATATTAGTTAATTTTGTAATTTTATTAAATCTTTACTTTTTATAATTTGTCTTCACTTCAATTAAATAAATTTCTTCAGTATTTATTATAGTTTAGTATTTATCATTGGAATAAGTTTTTTTTATTATTAATTTTGCAGTTTTATCATCATTTATATTTTTCTATGTTTTTATCCATCTTATTTATGATTCATTTCTTTAAGCATATTGTATTTGTGCTTACAGTACCGCTCAAAAGTATCAGTACATCTGGAAACTTATAAAAAAAAATGGCAAAATTCAAAGTGTCATAACTTCTTTAAAAATGATCAAAAATGCTTCTGCTTTAGCTCATTTTGAAGCTTAAAATCTCTACTTTTATGTACTCTAATTGTTTTTAATTAATATATTTTGCAACTGTGTACAATTACACTCTAAACAATCATAGAAAATTGTATTAGTTTTTTGTGAAGTTTGACGCGATGTAAGGGCACAAAGGGGTTAGATATTGTTAATTTTTATCATACCATTGAAAAATTTGGACTTATAGCTTTCATTTAAAAAAAAAAAATTCCAAAAAAACATGTTTTTTGACGAAGTTATTGTCAAATAAAAAAAAAAGTTTTTTTTTTCAGAATTTAATGATTTTTCAGCAATTATAATGAATTTTAGTGTAATTATAATATGATATGTAAATTTTTTAATTAAAATAAATTAAAATTTAATATTTCTCGATAATATTATTTCATAATTTATTATAACAATTTGAACTTTTTTTTTTGGAAAATATAATAATGAAATAAGAATCAACGTTTACAATTTAATATTTTGAAATTTATTTTTTCGTATTTTTCTCAGAAAAAATTTGAAAACAAAAATGTACATACATTTTTGTTTTCAAATTTTCACAAAATCTGCTTAAAGAAAAGGATATAATATAAAATAAAGAAGAATTCAATGGTTTAGACCCATGGAGACAATTATAGACAACCAACATGCAAATATCTATATATCTTTAAGACAATGGCAGGTCAACAAAACTTGGAAAAGCGATGGATTAATAATAAGATTCAAGTTTTTGAAAGGAGGTTCAACATGGACCCCTACCAGCTAGTCTGTGATAAAACATTTATTTTTAATCAAAAGTGATCATTATGTTCCGACTTGTAACGTTGAAGTAGTTGCAAAAATTAAGAATAAAATTTCCACTCTTTTGAATATTTTCAACCAATTGATTTTATTACAGTTAAGTATTGTTGTTTCAGCTTGTGATTAATGCTGCCCTTGGATTTGATACATTTCTTGTAATGAGGCATGGCTTAAAGCTTCCAAATACTTCTGGCGGTGATATTGGCTCAAAGATAATTGAAGGCTATGACCTTGGCTGTTACTTTTGCAATGATATTGTCGCTCCAGGAAATGTAAGTATCTATCTGTGTGTAAGTTTCAGGGTTGTAGTAGCCCCATCTATCATCGCTGATTTTATCAATAGTTTATGTAATCTGTAATTTTTTTTATGTTTTTAAATTTTTTTTATGTTTTAAAGTTTCTCTAAACTGTAAACAGTGACTGACATTATTAAAAGTAGTGAATGTTACATTATGAACTGTATGAGTGGTAGTGCTGAATTTAAAAAGTTTGTTCTTGATTACCTCTTATTATTTCAAGTCTGTGGGGTTTGGAAACTAGTGGCTTGTATAGCCTACCGATATAACAACACTGCTTATATTTAAGTTCAAATAAGAGTGTTTCTGTATACTTAAATTGACACTATGTTATTTTTTGATGTTTAAAAATTCAAATTAATTTAAGCAACAAATTAGTTGATAGAATCGATCACGGGCAGCCGTTAATCTACACATTACCTAGGTAAAATGGGGAAAACTCTTGATTCCTCTCTTTAACAGATAACCTTCGTTAATCGACAAGCCACACCAGGATAATACAGGGAATTTAAAAAATCACCCAAAATAACACTGAATTTTGATTCTTTCTTTACAAACTGAGAAAATACAGGGAATTTTGTTTCTTATTTTCGTTTTTTAAAAAATGTTGATTACTTAAAATATTACCTATGGGATATTTAAGCATGATATTTCATTAGCTATAGATTATTTAAGTATGTTCAGCCATTCCTTTTTCCAGCAATTAAAACCAATAACTATACTTAGCCCAATATAGCTCACACATGATAACACATTAATTGTTGTGTTTCCTCTTAATATATTGTGTATAATATGTACTGAGAAAACGCAGGGAATTTTTTTCCAGATTAGGCATCCCTTAAATGGTAAAAAATTGAAAAGTATTGTACTCATTTTGTAATAACTGTTTTTTTTAGCATTTAATTACTTTATAAAATTGAGTTTGTGCTTACTTTTGAGACTTAAATTTTTCTTCATGTCCCATAAAAAGATAAACCAAAATAATTCTACTTGAAACAGTTTACAGCGAAGATAAGAAAAATATATTTTAACTTAAACTTAAGGCAAAATTATCACAAGTGAAATATTTACGCAAAGGGGAATTAAATGGTGGGGGAGGAGCTAAAGTTTTATTCTGTCAGCATCATCCTGTGAAATAAAGAGTTCATCAAGGTGATTAAGATAGTTTTGGTTATAGTTAAGAGTTTGACGCTCATTACAAATTGAATTTTAAAAAAACTTTCTTTAATGTAGATAATTCGAACGTAATGGGTATTAAACCAAATACAGTTTGAAACAAAAGTTTTTATAGCACTTCAGGTTTTTTTTAAAAATATGCACATAAAATGTTGCAATTTTTAAGGTTTTCTTGCTAAAAAATGTGAGGTTACAAAACTAATGTGTTTTTATTCTTAGATTTGAATATTTCTGGAAAATAGTGTCATTTTTGACAATGTGCATGTTCCTGACGTTCTTAAAATGCTGAAGTGCGTGTTGTCTATTTCTGCTCATTGTGCAGTTAAAAGTGTCTCTCCTATTTTTAGTACAGATTCTCATTTTCTATAAAAATAAAAAAAAAGGTTTTATTTTTTGTATTGAATTCTACACTCAATTCGAGATTACTTGAACTGCACTTGTTTTATTATCAGGAATTATTAAGCATTTTATTATCAGGAATGGATCCCCCATCTAGTTCCCATTAAAATATTACAGGCTCTGATATTTTTGCTGAATAAAATGTTGTCATTATTATATCAAAATAATGTCACCTAAAGTATTTTAAACGTAAATAAATAAATTTATTATGCATTATATAAGGAAGCAATTATTTCTATAAATATAAATAAGTAAAATTAATGTATCGAAGTAAATATAATTTTACATTTTTAATATTATCTAAGCAGTTACTAAATTACATATCTGCCAACTTTTAATCCCTTCCATTATGATTTTCCCCAGTGATATTAAAATGGAATAAATATTTCAATTTTAAGCAAAAAAATACGTTGTATTTGAAAAAGTTTAAGCTGCCTACTATGATAGTAACACATATTAATATATATGCTTATTTTTTTTCAGAATAGTGGTGATAAAAATCATTTAAAAATTTAATTAATAAAAGGAAAAATAGTATATATTTGCTACCACTTTAAATACAGTAGAGCCTCGATTAACCGAGCTTCGATTAACCGAGGTTTCTGTTAACCGAGGCAAAAACGAAGTCTAAATTTTTTTTTCTCCTCTTCAAAATGAGCTTGGAAGAAATTATACACATATTAGTCCGTTGTCCGTGTTACAGGCACTTATTCCCCACAAAAGCACTCAACTTCCATGAAATATTACACCCTGAGAAGACAACATCCATGAATGCTTTGTTAACAGTGGTCATGTGACTTGTAAGTTTAATCATGTAAATTTTAAAAATACAATATTTTCTTGAGATTTGTGATATTTTTGAAAATGCGTCTTTCGATATTTAACTAAGTATAGTTAAAAAAAATTCCATTTTACTTTTCAAAATTTACTACTAGAGTTGATTTCCTTTTAAGTCTTTTTAACTGTGAAACATAAGTTCATATATGTTGATTTTTATCATTTAAAAAACGTTCTATTGTTTTTTACTTTAAAAGTAGTTAAATTCGCTAGCACGGAAGGTTTTTATACATGGTTCCTATTAACCGAGATTTCCGATATCCGAGGTACTAGCGGTCCCAATTAGCTCGGATAATCAAGGTCTTACTGTATAAAAATAAAATTTTACGCCAAATGCGTAAAAGTTGGCAGGTATGAAATTATCATTTGCAGAGCAAAGTGGGGACCCCGCTTCAATTTTCTGTTTCCTGTATTGACATGTTTTTTTTTTATGATTCTATTATTGACTATCGGTATGATGGATGACACATTCTTACTGACCCTCTTTTAATTAAGCTATATTTCTACACAGAAACCAAACTTTTTAAATTGTTAAAGTTTTCTTTTTTTTAAAAAAAAGAAAGCAATATGTTGTTTCACGTCATGCATGTTTCTAATGATTGACTTTTTGCAGAGTCTTCAAGACAGAACCTTGGATCAACAGTGTACTGTTACCAGACCGGGGGTCTCTTATTTGGCTGCTGCTTTGGCTGTCGAACTCATGGTTTCTGTTTTACAACATCCAAAAGGGTAAAATTTATTCTGAAAAAGCATTGTTGTTGTTGATTTGACGCAGTAGCGTGGGTGCCACTCTTCGTTCCCGGGGGACTGAAATCAGTCAGTGGGAAAATTAAGTGGATTGAGTACTGTCTCTTAATCCTATCAAATAATGAAACTGATTGACACAAATTCAGAAAAGGACATAATAAGAAAACAACTTTTAAAATAAGTCAAAATGGAAAAATTGTTAAAAGCAACTAAAACCAAATTTGTCTTATTTTAATAATTAAGAAAGTTTGAAACACAAGTCAGGTGAAAAACGAAGAATTTTAAAAATATATGCTGTTAGCAAAGCAGCACTTCATCAGGGAACACGCTATCGGCCAACGTACAGAAGCCTTTCTGTGGTCAGTGAAAAAACTAAAAACTGACTGTGTCCCGAGGCCCCATAATGGATAAACGAAATAAGAATAAGCAGTTAAGGCCCACATAAATAGGCCTATGCAGTGAAATGTAGGATTTTTTGTCCCTAAAGCATATAGATGGCAGCACTTTTTTAAAATTTTACTCTGAATGTTTTTCCTTTTTTTAAAAAAATCAAGGGGCCAGCAATTGATTTATTTCATAAAGTTTTTAAAGATTTGGCAATTCATATTTTATATTGATTTGGTTATTCTAACTTTAACTTTATATCTTATTTATTTTTCTTATAAGCGGGCATTTTATCATTAGATCTTACTCTATGTACGTTTGGATTGCGTATGTATTTCATTAATTTTTCATTACATTTACAATTTATTGCTAATATAGTGCATGGTGCGTAGCGTTTTTAAAAAGTGCTTAAAGGTGCTTATTTCCGATTTTCGTTTTTAAAAGCCATTAAAGGTGCTTTTTTCATTAGAATATTTTTAAAAAGTGCTTAATTTTCCCTTTTCGAAAATGAGATTTTTTTTCTTTACCATGTCGTTTGTCGCCACGTATTATGCAAAAGCATGCTTTTTACATTGTTCTATTCAATGTTTTCACAATTTGTTTCAACCAGAATTCAGTTCGACCTACCGTCGGTACTTAGCGTATGAAAGCACCAATCATTTTACATGTTTGATGAAATATTTGCGAGTACGCATGTGCGTCTACTGAGCTGAGTTCGATGAGATTATTGCCTTCTCATATGCAATTCTGCTGCATTTTGCAAGATATTCTCCATTTTAGGCTTTTTTTTTCCACCCTCTGAAATCGAACCCAAAGATGTCTCAATCTTTTTATGGTGGCTAATGTAATCAAGAAAAGAGTGCTTTGTCAAAAACTAGTTGTTTTATAATGATCCTGTAAAGTTTTTGAAAATAAGTTTGCATTTTGTTAATGCTTAAAAATATTTTTTGAGTGCTTAAAAAAGTACTTAAAAGGTGCTTATTTTTTATTGAAAGATTTGGCTACTGTTCATGTAGAATGGTGTTGTTAATGTAGAGATTATTTTGTTCATGCATGATGGTTGTTTCTGTATATGTAGGGGACATGTTGCTGCCAGCACCATTGATATCCCGAACACTTTTGATCCAGAGCTGTCGACTGACCTCGGATTGGTTCCGCATCAAATCCGAGGATACCTGGACAGATTTCAAAACACGTTGCTTACCAGTAAAGCATTTGACTGTTGTACAGCCTGTTCTAATAAGGTGATGTGTATTTATATAATTATCTACATTCATTCTCATACTATGGGTCGTAGTTTTCTTCCTTTACACTGAGACTAAAATTCTAAAAAAAATAATTTTTTAAATATATTTTTTAAACATTGTACTCTTTCTGTTTCGCATCCATCCTTTTTTTTTTTGTTTCTGCTCTAATAATGATGATCCTCCTTGTAGCAGAATAGTTTCGAGCAATTTGCGAAAAATTTCTCAAATGCTAACATCTTTCTGCAAGATATTTTTAATAATGACAAACACATATCAGGGTTCTGTTTAGAAGAAATTTGGGTCCGTTAACGAACCCTTCACAAAATAATATATCTTTTAATCGGACCCTTCACAAATTTGTTTATCTTCTTTATTGTTTTATTAATCGAATAAACCCTTCCCGGGGCGGGGGGAGTTTAAGACAAAGGGGAATAAAAAGTTATTATTTAGATTATATTCGTAGTATATTTATAGTTATTTATATATTATTCGTGCATAAATATTATTATATCTTATTAGCATTCAATGTAACTTCTGTTGAAAGATTGAATTTAAAGTGTTTTAACTGTTTATTTTTTTAATATAAATCATGAGTAGGGGATATAATTCATGAGAAGGGTAGTACCAGCTCTTAATGGAATAGATCAGCATTACCAACATTGAACAGAAGATTCATGTATTTGCTGTTTTTATTTTCATTTGTATAAAGTCAATCCTGGATCTCTATTTTGTTGATGAAACTACTGTTTGGGATATAATTATTTTCTTAATGTAAATTATTCATTATTGAAATTTTGCCCACCCGTTATTTAAACTAAAATTATTCAGAACCTGTTGGGCTATGCAATTGTTTAGCATAAGTTTTAGGTTTACTAAAATGTTGTGTTGAATATTGGCACGTATTCCCTAGCAAAATTAGCTGAGAATCTATAACTGGGTCCTGAGTAATAACTAAGAAATGAAAATTTGCCCTTCTCAAATATATGTATGCAATGGGAAGAAATAGGATCCATTTCAATAAACACTCCTACCCAACTTTTACTCAAGACTTTAAGGATTCATCGTGGGTTTAAAAATGTTTCACAGTAGTTAACAATTTAGCTCTTGTGTAACAATTGTCTAACAATGTAAACAGTTTAGCTCTTTAAAGACTAGGTGGCCCGAAGTGATCTAGACCACTTAACGGCCTTCTCGGGTCCATTGGGGCCACTGAAGGGTGCATGGGTAGTAGCGATTTGGATGGGATAAACTGCTTGACAGTGATGTATAGAAACTCATTAAAAGGAAAAAGGTGTGCAAATTTCACGCTTCATTTAGGAACATTTCCCCCTGTGGTAAACAAATGTGTTCGTTACTTTGAGAAAGTTGATTTTTTAACACATTTTTTAGATTAAATATTATTATCTTTGTATGATATAGGCATTTAAAAATCAGTTTTAAGAAAAAATAATCCCAAACTTAAAAAAATTAATAAAAAATAAATAAATATTTAATTATAAAGGAGATATGGAAAAAAAATATAAAAATCTTATTTACTTTATTCCCGCTTTTAAACATTTAACCAGAAAAACGTCTTAAAGGGGGGGGAATAAGTGATGTTCACAAGCCGATTGAATGCCAACAAGTTCAACTTTCAAGAAGAGCACGTCTTTGATTTATTAGTGACGTGGGGGAGACTTGCCTACTGTGAAGCAAATAAATGACCAAAGAGAACACCAGACAAAATGGGTGAGTTCATTTGCAATTGAATTAACGGTGGTAAATTTTCCTCTGCTTGGGTTGTTAAGGGAGAGAAAAATCATTCATTTCTGGGTTTCCTGATCTTGAGTACAGGGATTTTATTTTTATTTGCATAGTTAAATGTCATCAAAAAGAGAAATAACTGTATAGATATTTATTCTACTTTCTTTAATATTAATTTAATGAAACTCAACTTAAATTTAGATAACATAAAGTTTTTATGTATATGTAATTTTTTAAGGACCTTATATATGCAACGTGTATATTAGATGAAGCAAAATTTATATAGTAAAAATCTCTGTCTTATTGCTTTGAGGTCGCAGAAAAATTTGGATGTATGAAGGTGGTGTTCACTTTGTGAATTCAGCTACCAGATGATAATGAATTTGCTTTGCGGGCCATTTTTATTTTTCATGTACATACATGAATATTTCATTCGTTAATTTAGGTTATAGAGGAATACAATAAAGAAGGATTTAGCTTTCTTCTCAAAGTGTTGAATGATCCCTGTCACCTGGAAGAAATCACTGGATTAACTAAATTGATGACTACCATTAGCATGGATGAGGTAATTTTATCTAATTTTTCGCAGTCATTAAAATGTATGACTTAAATTTTAGAAAATCAAATTTAAACCAAATAATAGGATTTTTTTTTAATATATCGTGATTAGGACTGGGCGATATTAGAAATTATATATCGTGATATATCGTCAGTTTTGCATCGCGATATAGCGATGTATCGCGATATAGTATTTTTGAATTTCATTTACTTTAAGGCACAGAAAGTCAGATTTCTATCAAGACTTCATACGCATATTGATTTAAATCAATTTATAAATTTGAAAATATATATGTTTTGCTAAAGAAAGATATTAAATAAATTGACAAAGATGTACAAATCTTACTTAAAATATTTATTGAAAAAATGTGTGTAGATACAGAATGAAATATTTGCACTTCTTTATCGTTTATAAGGTATAAGCAGTCTTAATTTAAGTTAACCCTTAAAACACCCTTAATGAAAAAAAATATTGTTATTAAACAAAAGCTGATTTTAAAATTTCAAAATATATTTTAATTAAAATAAAAGTTAGATTGACTAAAAGCCGAAGTTTAAAATTAAAAATGTTCGAATTTTAAACTAAAAAGTAAACATAAGAATTGTAATAATTTCTTAAAATTTTCGTTCTCTGAAAGATTTCTCAGTTTAAAAATAAAAAGGGAATTTTATAAAGATATCTAGCTGAATTTATTGAAAGAAAATTTAAAAAATTAAAAAAAAAGTTTGTTAAGAAATTCATTATACACTTAAAACAAAGTGTTAAAAATATTTTTTTTTTTTTTAAAAAAAAGAAACTTTTTTTAACAAATCAATATTTGCTTGTACTATTATGCGTAAATAATTACAGAATTATTAAGTTCGATCGTAATGTTCAAATTCTTAATAAAGAAGTAAACACAAGTTTTGTTATATTTTCTAAAAATGATCACGCAAATAACAAAAGATTTCTTAGTTTAAAAATAAAAAAATAAATAAAAGTGAAATTTATCAATATATTTACCTAACAGCATAGGAACAAAATTTAAAAAATAAGTTCGTTAAAAAATTATTTGTATGCTTAAAACAAAGAGCTAAATAAATTTTAGAAAAAAAATGCTTCTTAAACACTATTTTTATTATTATTTCATATAAATAATTAAATTAAATTAAATAATGAACGAACGAAAAACAAAGTAAGGCAAAGTTTCTTAATTAAATTCTTAAAAATAGAAACAAAAGAATTGTGATATTCGGTAATATATTTAGCTAATTAACTAATAATATAAAACGAAAATTAAAAAAAAATAATGATTTTACTCTCTAATAAAACGAAGTAGTAATTGATAAAAAAAAAAAGAAATGAATAAAATTCGCAAACTTTTCAAATTCTTTTGAACAAATAAAGTTTATTGACTTATGTCCAAAAAATAAGTTTTGTTTTAACTTTATTTCTAAAAATAAAAACAACTCAAGATTTATAAATTTAAAATCAGTAATAGAAGCTCATTAAATTATTAGAAGTTTTATCCGAAAGGTTTTTAATAAATTAAAAGAAAGTAAAAAAATAACCTAACAAATTTATTTACTTTGTAATTTAATTCCTTATTAGTGCCTTAAATTAGATTTCCGATAATTTTCACATTTAAAAATATAAAAAAAGTTTTGTCAGAAAATAAATAAAAAACTTATCTAATTAATGAAGAAACTTTTCTTCATAAATTCTTTTCAATAATAGATTGCGTTCAGAACAAGGTTACGACGGCGATCACGAAGTTAATCCCATTGAAAATAATCTACAAGAAACGATTTCAAATCGCGAAGGTGCAAAAACGAACATGTGATATAACGATATAAAGTCTCAAAAGTGATTCTGATTCTACCGCTCATCAGTCAAGGCCGTTTCAACATAACGAAACAATATCGTCTTCCACAGCGCGAGTTGGCATCGGAACGTAAGAGAAAGTCCTTGCGTGTATCGCTATATCGTTATATCGTCTTCTTCACTCGACGGCTTAAATCAGTTTTCAGATGCATCGCTTGGAATGAAAGTTGCTGTATCGGTTTGCCGATATAGGCGTTAAATCGATATGTCGCGATACATCGATTTATAGCCCAGTCCTAATCGTGATACTAAAAAAAATTGGATTTAAAAAAAGAAACGTTTCTTGTCTTGGAGAGGATATATTTTTGCTATCCTTACTAGCTGATGACTGTATTGTATAAGAAAAAAAAATTGAAAAGAAATTCTGATCAAAATGAAAGAGCTCTTTAACTGCTTTCTTTACCAATTTTTTTGGGGGAAAAAATCATATTTTTTTATTTCATTAATCAATACAAGAAACTAAAACAAAACATAATACACAAGCTCTAAGTTGACATTTTATATGTTTATGTGTACGTTATGTGTATGTTATCAGGGGTCTGTCAAGGCCGAATTTACTACCGTTTAGCGGTACCTTCACAAATTCAACTTTAGGAAAAACGGCAGTTTCACAAATTCAATTTTAGGAGAAACGGTAGTTTCACAAAATACTTTTTCTTAAAATTTTATTTTTGTATCCCTTAAGAAACCATAAGTCCATATTTTTGTGTTGATTTTTTAACATATTTTTTAATTTTTCACAAATGATATCTAAATTTTCACAAAATAGGTACCTCTCAGAAAACCCTAGACAGACCCCTGGTTATGTGTATGTTATGTTTATATGTTATGTGTATGTTATGTTTATCTGACAGCTACGAAACAAGGTGACCCCACGACAAGTGCTTGGAATATTTCTTCCCTAAGCCAAAGTACATAAGAGGTTTACTACCTGTCTGAGCTTCAATGCTTAGATTCAACGGGAGTAGCCAAAGTAAGCTCCCAAGAGAAGCCATGGGAATGATCCTGAAACAGCCCGACAAGGGCTACACAGACCATTTTTTGTAGTCTGTTAAGACTAAACCTGAAGGATATCATCCTAGTCCTAAACCACCAGACAATATCGCCATATGTGACAACAGGAGCGGCAATGGCTCGGAGGATTGAGCATTCGCCTTCCAATGAGGTGAACTCTGGCTGGTCGATACGAATTCCACATCTGGCTTGCACCGACCACGGTGCTGATGTGAAATATGCTTAGTGGTAGATGGATCATGGGTTAGAGTCCTGTTGCCGTCAGACTAACCGTGGGAGGTTCTCATGGTCTTCCTCCCCATGTAACACAAATGCGGGTTAGTTCCATCAAAAAGTCCTCCATGAAGGCCCTTGTCTTCTAGACTGGGTTCAAAATGATAAGGCTACATAATTTAACATCTGTAGTCGTAAACCCAAAAATTGGGTCGACTGTTCAACGACGATTATAAAATGGGACTTATAATCATTGCATCCAGTAAACTATTTTGGGGGATAATCCCCAGGTATCTCGCAACATTTCTGCAAAACCAGAATATTTTCTTGGCCCTGTGGGTACAATATCCTGGATGATAACCCCTAGAAACTTGACTTTCTCAGTGAGTTCCAACCTATAATCAAGGAAATACAAATTTTCTCTAGATTAAGACTCCTTTTCGTCGTGAAGGCAGCAAGACTAATCTTGGAAGGGTTAACAGATTCAGAGCACCATGTAGCTATTTCTAAAAGTGCACCAGTCATGATTTCAGTGACTGTTTTGCTATACATGCCTTTGACAACAATAGCAACATCAGCACAGGGTGATTTATGGGACTTAAAAGATTTTCCATGGGAGATCGCCATCTTCGGACAATTAAAACTAGTAAATTTAGACTAATATAGGCCACTCAAGAGTATAGGGATTGTGTGTTTATTTTTAATATATTATGTACAGGGAATTTTTTTTCTCCAGATTTGAGTGCCAACCCTTTATCAGTATGCATTTTATTTTCTAAACTGATGGATTGTCTTTGTACATTTTATATAATAAAATTTTAATGTGTATTAACTTTATTTTTAATGTCCTATTATGTACTTTTGAATTTATTACACTGACTAAAAATTGTGTAGCAACTACTTGAAAAACTGCAATTAAAAAAAAATTTCATCTCAAACCAATCGAAATCTTTAATAATAATAATCTATATCGATTAACGAAGTATCACAATCATTATTGATAACTATAATAATTAAATATGACTAAATCCTGATAATTATCGATAACAAAAAGGTAATATATCATGAATATTGTTATAATTATTGAATATGATATTGTGAGGGTTGATAAATTATAATTGGATTTCCGAAATGTAAACATAATATAATTGAGTTAAATTGGAAAAATAATACAATATATTGGTGAAATATCAATATTTTTTTATAGTACAATGTGATAATAAAATCAGTTATAGAGACCAATCTTCATGTGGGTTTAAAATCAGAAAAGTAGTCGCTTAAATAGTGGTCTATATCTTATAAATATCCTCAGAACGTTACCACATGAAAACAATTTATTGTTGATCTAAAAATATAAATTAAAAAACTGGAGTTTAATTTTTAGGTTCTGGAGCTCAGTGATGATGATTCTGCCTGATGATAGAAGTATAACTGATTTACACTACTATTCTGTGATTTTCAGTGAAGCACTCTTGGGATTTTCATTTCACTCTTTGCATATTTATTATTTTGGGCCCACTCACTTTGCAATATTCAATGTTCCTTTTTTTTTTTAAAGGCTATTTTTTATTTATTAAAAATATTGTACATTTTGGATGGTTTATTTATAATTTAATAAAATGATTCTAAGATATAGTTTTTATGTTCGTCTATTTAATTAAATTGAAGCGTTCATTTTTATACCCTTTCCAAAATGTGGGATTATACTACCGATATTTCATTTTTAAGAATATGAAGGTGTTTGGCAGTTCTGAATGAATATGTTACACAATTTGTTGGGTCCACAAAAGCAATTTAAGTTTTATAAGTTAACTAAAGTTAATCTTAAGTTTTAAGACATTATTTCTATGTACTTTTATATTGTGCTTTTTTTTTTAAATGTAGTTTACATTATTGTCAAACTTTAAATAAACTGATGATTTTCTTAAAAAACACAGAGAGAGAGAAAATTACTGTGCTCCCCTCAGAAAATTTTTTTGCATTACACTGAATGTGTTGATCTGCATTATTGTATAATAATATCTAATATATTTTATCTAATGCAAGTAATAAAAGAAATGATTTTCTAAGATTCCGACCGATTTGAAGCCGTCAAATCTTTATAGAATTTATTCCAATAGTAGCATCATAGTGGTTTTTTTGGAGGGAAAGTCTACTGTAGACCAAATACACTCAGACAAAACCTCGGAAAGACAAAAGAATACGGAATTGATTCTTACCACTTGTTTGTCGATTTTAAGGCAGCTTATGATTGTATCAACAGAAGTAAGCTATTTGAGGCCTATGTGTGAACTTGGAATCCCTCCCAAACATACCAATCTTGTCAAAATGACATTACGAAATGCAGAGTTAAACTCATGTCTGACGTATCAGAAGTATTCTATACCGAGAGAGGTCTCAGACAAGGAGACTGTCTTGCATTTTATTTAATATTGCCCTTGAAAAAGTTGTAAGAGATTCATGGATCAACACTAGAGGCACTATTCTGCAGAGATCTATACAACTACGCTGATGACATTGATATAGTTGGATGAACAATGCAGGATGTGGTGGAGACGTTTACTGCCCTTGAGAAAGCTGCCAAGGATATGGGTCTAGCAGTAAACGAAGAAAAAACAAAATTTATGGTAGTAAACTCTAGAGTACATCAGTCACTGAGAATTGGGGATTATACCTTTGAAGGAGTTATCCAGCTCAAGTATCTGGGTATGCTTGTTACCAACAGAATTGAGATAAGGGTTGAATTAATGAACAGACTTTGGTCTGAGGAACCAATTAAAATCGAAATTATTCTCCATTGGTACGAAAGTAAATCTATACAAAACCTTAATCAGACCAATTATTCTATACAGTAGCGAGACCTGGGCAAATAATAAAACAGAGGAAAATGGACTACTCATTTTTGAAAGAAAAATCCTCCGGTCAATTTTTGGAGCAATTAAGGGAAATAATATATGGAGAAGTTTATATAATCATGAGACATACAATAAATATAGATAACCTAATATTTTGAGGGTTATTAAGGCCCACAGGATCAGATGGCTGGGGCACATTTTTCGAAGTGAAGAGTTGAACCTAGTTAAAAAGCTTACTTTTTCAAGATGGTTGGACAGTGTTGAGAAGGACTTAAAATTTTGGGAATAAACAGGTGGAAAAATCTTGCTCAAAGCCTGGAGGCAGCTAATTGAGAAATCCTTGGCCTGCACTAGGCTGTAATGCTGACGAAGAAGAAAGCAAACTAATATTTTTACAACTATTTAATGTTTTATCCTTGTACGCTTTCTTGCAAAACGAACTAGTTTCTTTCCAATCTTTTTTTCTACAGTGCATTAATCTTATTACGGTAAATAAAATGTATAATGTAAATTTGCAATGCAATTTATAAATATGATATACAGTTAAATAAATATTTGCTTTTTAAGATTATAATAAAACGAAGAGTGTTTCTCTTATAACCATTTGTGCTTGCATCCTGAAATTTGGACAGTAAGCCAAAGACAATTTCAGCCCCCCCCCCAACCCCGATCCAAAAAAATTCTTGAAAAATTTAAATTAAATCGTTTTGAAGAGACATTTAAAAGATGGAATATTCTCATTGGTTTAGAGCCATTGATATAAATAAAAGACAGGCTTTAAAGATGTTTGCTTGCTCATTCACCAGAAAAGTATTTTATTGAAAGTAATTATTTTTGATTCCTTATATCAGATAAACAGGGTAGCGGGCAACTTCACTAGATTAGTAATATTAAATTACTGTTTTAATAATTTCTTATGTTTTTTTTTCTTCTTTCTAATGTTGAATTTTATGTTCATTCATATATAATTAATGCTTATAATTTTTTTTATAAAACTAAATAATTTTAAAATGAAGAGATTAATTAATTAAAAAAAATTATATACCGAAAAGCAAAATTATTGTTGAAATAGTACTTAATCGTACAGAAGAAAAGTAAACAATCAAATTATTGAAGTTACGGAGTGAGTCATCTTTTATTTAATGGTTACAGGAGACAATCATAAAATGCAGGAGTCTTGGCAGGATTGCTAGAACTCAATGCTTCAAGATTAATGAGAATAAATATGTTTGTGACAAAGGAATACATAACAAACATATATTATTTTATTTTTTAACCGTCATTGAAGAGCGAAACCAATTTTATGGGTTTACGACTACTGATGTTCAACTTCTTGTCATTTTGAACCCAATCCAGAAGACAAGGGAACTCCTGGATCAAGTAGTGGGAGAAATTTGCCTTTGTGGAGGACTTTATCAAGCATTTGAGTTACATGGAGAGGGGAACCTCCCACGGTTAGCCTGACGACAAAGGGACTAACCCGTGATCCGTCTACCACTGAGGATACTTCCCGTCAGCACTGTGGTCGGTGCAAGCTGGATGCGCAATGCGCGTCGACCAGTCATCGCTGAGATTTGAACCTGGGTTTACCTCATTGGAAGACGAACGCACCATCTCCTGAGCTGTCACGGCTTGACTTAAACAATTAACACTCATTGAATATTTTATCACTTTTTTATTTTATTTCTTCAACAAATACGGAGAAATTTGAGAATATATAGGTAAACAGGAGATAGTCGTAAAATACAGGAGTCTTCGTTAAAAAAACAGGAGACTTGGCAGGTATGAGTAAATATCTTTAAAACCAACCAACCATAAAAGCAGATCTAAGTTTCACATCAGCTAAACTTTTCACTAAGCCATTCTAAGTTAAGAATATCTTAACTTATTCACAAGCTGTGTTATGAAACTTCTGGTGTGCTTCATATTTTAACGGGGCGTATCTTAAAAACTGCTGTTTTAAAGGAAAGATTTCTCCAATTTAAGTAACATTATATAAGTAATATCAATAGCATTGCTTAATTCTTTCAATTAAAGTAATACAGATGTCTGAAAGTAAAAACAGACCCAAGCTTTATTTTAATTTTTTTAAAATTAAAAATGACTTAAGATTTATTGGTTTAAGAATAAGAATAAAAAAGTAACAAAATATTTTACATACATGCATTAAAGGGAAGAAAAACGAAAGTAAAAAATAAATGTTCACTCTAGTAAAACATTTTTTAAATTATTTGTTAAAAAAACAAAACCTGCTTTTAATACATTGTTAGACTTTCTTTTATTTATTTAAAGTAATAAAGTTGTATTTACAAATGGTCAAATTCTATACTTAATGTAAAAATAAATTTAAGTTTTTATTTATTTATTATTATTTTCTTTTTTTTGAAAAAAATCGACTAGAGATTTTTTTGTTTAAAAATGATTCTGACTATCTAACAAATTACGAAACAAACAAGTATTGAAAGAATTTTAAGAAATATATATATACTTTAAGTACTATTGTTAAATTATAAAAAAGCGTCAAAACGTTTCTTAACTTTTTATTTAATCAAAAAAAAAAAATACTTATTTAAACTAATAGCCAAAATTTTTTTAAAAAAAAAGCCAAATTTGTTTAATTTTTTTCAAAAATAAAAGCAAATTAAATAAATGCAGGCTTTGTTTTAATTTTTTTATAATTAAAAATGACTGAAGATTTATTGGTTTAAAAATAATCAAATTATTGTACTTACGTGCATTAAATAAATTCAAAAAAAACTTTTTATCACAAGTTAAATGCAAAATACCCCGATTGAATTTAATATCGCTTAAATGATAAATAATTTTAAAAAAAACAATAAAGAATCTTTTTTTTATTCATAATTTCTTTTCATCAGTTTATTGAATTCAGAACGAAAATATAAGATAACAGCGATTGCGCAACGATCGCTAAGTAATAGTGGGTCAACTAAAAGTAATTGACAAGAATCGTTAAATCCCGACAGATTTATTTTAAAATATTTCCAATTTTTATTTATGATCAGTGGATGGTCATAGGTTACAAGTATGGGAGTGCAAGTACCCAATTGAGATAACTTGGCATAATGCAAAGAAATTTAAGTATTACAAAGCGCGCAATGAACAGCTTGTTTGCTTAGAACTGTAAGCTAATTAACAGCACTGATGTTATTTTAAAAATAGTTGACTAAACTGAATCGTTACTTTAGGTAGATAGGTACTTTACTTACGTCGCACTAGAGATGCACAATGGGCAGACTGTCTGGGAAACATCTCTGAGGATGATCACAATTTTGATCCTCTGCAGAGGGCTCCCCTGCTTCGGTAGCTCGACGACCTGCACGCCAAGTCGAGCACTTTACGGTAGAACAGTTTAACGAGGACCCATACCGCACACCCTCGGTCCCTACGCAAGCTGATCAAATTGGTCACCCGCCCGTTTACTGACTGCAGTTAGTGATGCTTGACTTCGGTGTTCTACTGGGATCTTGACGATCCGTCCAGTGCGGGACTATAATTAACTTTTAAAAAAACATTTTGCTAAGCCAATGTGAAAATTCCAATTCTTAAATGTCTCTGAATTTAAAAATCCGAAATCGGGTTTCGTAATAAGTTTACAATTGTGCTCATTCAGCTTCTTGTTTTTATTCATATAATCTACCGCATACCTTTAATCCCGTAAAAGACACACACACACAAATTCTTTATTTTATTATGCGTATAGATTAATTTATTTTTTTGATTGAAACCAAAATTATGGTAGCAAACTTTATTGTAATAGTTTATAATCGGGGGTCCCCCCTCATATTTTTGGCGATTTCCAAATAAACGAATATATATATATATATATTAATAAACCAATCACATAAAGGAAAACAAAAGTTGCGGTAACTCTAAGGTGACGTCATTGAAAGCTAAGAGCGCAAAGTATATCATGATAACCAGAAATGGTATTTAAGCAAAACTGAACGAAAATTATAACCAAACTAAGGGGCTCCCGATTCTACACTATAGCCAACTTTTTATAAATCGACGCGCTGTGGCTGAGTGGTAATAAGTAAATACAAGAGAAGGTCAGTTATTTTATCCTTACCCCGCATTGGTGACCTTCGGACGTGATGTGAACACGCCTACCTTGGCAGAAACGCCCACTATGATTTGAACACGCCTACTTCGACGGATGGTTCACATTGAACAGTTGACTTGTGACTGCGATATTATCCACCTCCTCGCGCTGTTGCTTCTCAGCCTCGATCACACACAACGTATTCACTCGACTGCTAATGGCAACACAGGAGCGACCGTGAACTTAATACAGCACTCAAAAGTAATGGTGATATTAATACAGCTCTCCCGACTTCTCACAACACAGCAATGAATCAACTAGTGGTGTCCGTTCATCGAATTCTGTCACAGATATAATTCTAGCAGGGGAGTACTGTAGTGCCTCTACCACTACAAAAATATAATTCTAATTCACTAGTATATAAGACACGTTAACTCGATTCTATGATGGGGTACCTTTTCATTGTCGATTACTCACTCTCCGCATTGGTGACCCGGACGGGATATGTGCTCATTGACGAGTTTTCAGAGCAGCTAAATTAAATAGGCGTGTTACTGCCTGCAGAGTGTTTTGTTTCTACGAAACGTAAAGCTTCGCAAAATCAGTGATAAATATATCCCAAACGTATCGATGAAAGTTCTATTTTTTTCTGCTAAAAACAAATTGAACACGTTGGGTTTTGATGATGTGTCGGAAAAAAAAATGGAAATTCATTCCAAGAAGTTAGTTTGGAGCATGGTGTAGGCGGTAGTGTCGTTGTGTGCATCTGAATAAGATATTTATTGGTGCCATAATGAATCAACCTGTTCATTTGAATATTATATAGGATAGAATTTACAATTGGGTACTTCCACTCCAAATAGACAATCTATACCCACACGTGACCTATGACATCAGAACCAACTAATCTTAATCAACAAAATGGCATATTAAAGTTGAGTTAGGTTTCTCTCAGCATGATAAACAACGTTAAGTCAATTAAATACAGAAACGTATCACTTATCGAATTTGTTAAAGTCTTTCTTTCCTATTTGTTTATGTGTTTTATTGTAACACGTGACATGTTTTTGTTTTGTGTTAAAATCTATGCATAATATGTTCTATATGGCTGCCTGTCTTTGTGTAAATATATAGTGAAAGAATTGAAATCTTTGAGAAAGAATATAGGTTGTGTTACTAAAGAGAATGGGTACTTGACGGGCTTGGTTTACTCGAAATCGAATGAAGAGAACAGTTGCTAACGTAAACAAATGCAATGTTTCAATAGCGAATCAGGATCGAGATGTCCGCACTACGTCACTTGCAAGCATTATCAGCCCTGTGTTCTGCGATGGATGCGCATAAAATCAAACTTGGACATTTGTGGACTGTAATACTTTATTTTGATGGTAGCACTGCGGAGATGCAAATATCTAAGTGTATGTGCTCTTTGGTTGTTTTACATTAACTGACTCTTGGCTGAGAACAATGACGCCAAGAAGCCAACGGGCGTGGCAACAAACCCAAATGTTGGGTTGATCATCAGTCCTCTGATAATCCACTGCAAATGATTTAAATTGAGATGGCATGTCATCGACTCATCCTCGGGCACGCTTCTCAGACCATCGCCAATAGCCCATTGCGCAGCTCAAATGTGACGTGAATAAAATACTACATCCGACACTTTATATAATTTTTTTTTTTTTTTTACATGTGGGGCGTTGGTAAGCGTATCGTCGTTTAGAATAATTAGAAAGTTCTCAATTCCGTGAACTTTCTCAAGGTATTTGATGATTGAACATTATAGACAAGGAAAACGGACATTTCGATGTAAAATTAATGTATTAATTTATAAGACATTAATAGTAAAACAAACCATAATAAGTGATTAAGTACATATAATACAGAAATGGAAGGTTTTATTATCATGAATTGGAAATAAAAGAACATTTTAATATTAAAGGTAACTAGTTGGAAAAAATTGAGCAAATATATATATTTTTTATTTCAAAGTATATAATTTAAATTGCTCATGGAAAACTAAAGTGAAAGGAAAACAAGTGCTCTAGGGCTTCTGACATTTTCTTCAGAAGGAAGCCTATCATTTTTCTTTTTGTTTAGAATGAAAACAAAAGTGCTTATATGGTGATCGTAGTTATTTAAAATGGTTCTCATGTTTAATTCTGCTTTGAATAAAAAAAAAATTAATTTTCTTCACAAAGATTACAATGAGAGGATAAAATAGTACTAAGCAATAAGTAAACCCATTACTATTTTCTTCTTTTGGGAGGGGGAAACAATTTAAGACATTCCTAACAGCGTTTTATATCTCTCGTTTTGTGGAAAGTTTAGATTTTATATCATTTTATTTGCAAGTTGTATAACAATTTGTAAATGTTTATGCAGAGCAGTAATATAACATAAACAAAACATAATAAAAATATACATTGAAAAACCATCCCTATTATTTATATTTCTGCAAAACCCTATTCTCTTTTTTCATATAATATATATATATATATATATATATATATATATATATATATATATATATATATATATATATATATATATATATATACACATAATATGATATATATAATATAAAATAATATATATAACATAATATCTATATAATTTAATATAATGTAAGTAGTATATACCTTATATTTTGTATCAAATTATTATCTATTACTAAAATTATCTAAGTATCATTGGCATCAATTATAATGCGATTTTTCTAACGCTGTTCTCAAAGGAGCTAAACTCTCCACCCACACGATATAACGGGATACCTGTTAGTGACGCAGTGTCGGTATCTCGAGCCTGATTGGTTGTTAAAACGTGGCTTCTATTTGGGATAGCAATCGTTCTTTCAATTCTATTTCGAGTTATCTTACCTCACGCATCAATTTTCAAGTGATACATTCTATAATCCTTCACAAAGATTCTTTCACCATGATTTCAATTCTTTCACCGTGTATTTCTTACTTAACACGAAGGCATGCAGAACATAAACAAACTAATTATGCATCGAAATTGCCAGGTACACAAAACAAGAATATATCACGTGTTGCAATAAAATGCGTAAGTAAATAATAAATCTCAGAAAGAATTATATTTCAAAAAATGTGAGATAATGCACTGTATTTAATTAACTTCACGTTAATTAAATTTCTAACTCATGTGGAAAAACTTTGATATGCCACTTTGTTTATTGATGATCAGTTGGCGCTGACGTCGTAGGTCACATGTGTGATATTTGATATTCTTCTCGAAGTGCAAGTACCCAATTGAAACTTTTGAAAGAATTTTAGGATTTGGGGCAAAAATTGCCCCCTTCACCTATTGTCAGGATTAAGCATAAATGAAATGGAGAGTTATAACTCGCTAATATAAGAATATCAGTCATAAGAGTTATGTTGGTATAATAAAGTTGGAGACACGCGGACGAACACTTCATTTTACTATTTACTTGATGAATACTCGTTCATTGTACGTAACAACAAAAAATAAATACTTTATGAATCAGCACTGAATAACACTACAAAATCGGTCACAAAACTGAAAGGCAAACACCAACACAATTAAGATAAAACCACCGATCATCCAGATGAAAAGTTCTTTTATTTCAATCCCCGCGCACCTCCCAAGCCTTGAATATCGAAATAAGGAATAAAAATCGGAAAGTTCCGTCGCAAATAATTAGGTATAGTTCGTTCACCAGAAGTTGAGACTTGGCTCCACCTCCTGGGACGCAGAGTTCATTTCAGCGTGGGAGTTAGAAGAGAAACATCTCTGTTGTTGAAATTGAGACAACCCTTAATTTGCGCCAAACACAAAAAGTGAATTATTTTTCAGTCATTACTTTGCTTTATCATCTGCTATTATACCTTTTGTTACACTAGCTAATTAAATATAGTTTAAATTTAAAAACTGTTGTTCTCCCAGCGAAATGGCTCATAAAGGACAAACTATTCACTCAAAAGAAAGAAATATCATAAGAAATGGTGCAAAATATAATCAAATTTATGAAATATTTATTGTTAAAAAAATGCACATAAAGTTTGCGAAATAAATATTTTTGCCAAACGATCGCCAAATAGCAACATTGTTCAAGTTTGCTCACAACCTACTCCCAAAAATAGCGAAATAGTATCGTCGCATACCACGTGATGAAGGCGGAGCCAAGTGCCAACTCCTGGTGAACGAGCTATACTTGCCACTCGATAAAAAGTGAAGTGATTTTAAGCCTAACCATGTGATTGGATACCTGTAAGTGACGTCATGAGTGTGTACCGAATTTGATTGGCTTGATGGGAATAGGTATTAGTTCTTGGATAACGTCACTTACCGGTATTCAATTGACATGACAGTATGCAACTCCATAGCACCATTTATGCTTAAAATGACTACAGCCATTTTAGAAAGGATCCAACATAAATTTAAATTCTGATTTCTATAAAAATGCGAAATTATTCATAGTAAATGCTTAACGTTTAACTAATTATTCAGCAGCATTAAAATTGTTGGCTAAGATAACCTAACAAAATGAATCGAAATAAACACTTAACTCATTTATTTAACACTACTTAAAACAACTTAGAAAAATGAATACAAAGAAATACTTAGCTTATAACTAATTATTCAACGCTACTTAAATTATTACATAAGACAACATGACAAAATTAATTATCATAGATGACTATAGTGTTGCCGATTTAGATAGAAAAATACCCGAGTTTTCGGTGCTACGTTAGAGAAAAAATTAAATAGATGATTTGTTTTATTTGTTTCTTTTTTCTTCCTTTTCCGGTGTAGCTTTACGTTATTAGATTCAGAGAAACACGTTTTTTGTAGTTCATCCAATCAAGAATAAAATGAATTAACTGTATTTAACACAATTGGGTATAATATAGCCTACGTCACAGGTTGTGTTGTTCCTACTAAATTTAACCCATGAACGGCATTTTCTGCGAGCCTAACTTCAAGCCACAAATAAACAAACGAAGTGTTCGATCGTTTAAATAGCTGCTCGCCAGATTTTATTGCATTATAAAGAAAAGTTATTGAAACTAAATACAACTAAATGAACAACAACAACTAAAACAAATAACAACAACTACTAATAACAATAACTAAATAAACAACAACTAAATTCCATTCGTTTAGCATTGCGTCATATGTTGTTCCTACTAAATCGAAGTAGTTGTGTTTTTTTCATATTATACCCAATTTGTCATAAATCATTATACCTTGACGACGAAAGCACGTGAGAGTTAAAATTTAGCTATTTATTATTATCCGTTTCCACAGAATCTATGCACCCATGCCCAGTAGTGCCGATTACCAAAATTAGTTAAGCATCGTTGGCCTAAAGCGAATTTTCTACATTTCTAATAACCGAATGAGTAAGATTTTTTTTCTTCATGCATTTTTTTTTTAACACATAGCTTATTTTTTGAAGTTATACTTCTTATGCGACTTCCAACAAGGTTGCGTTAAACGTTTAACGCTACATTTTTATTGGCCGGGAAATCACGGGGTAGGATCCAGTTTTCCCTCATTCATTTCCATATTGTTTTGGTTCTCACCAGCATAAAAGTATTGTTTTTCTATAAATATATTTTTTTAGTTTGTTTTGATACACACATAATTTAGTATTTTTTTATTTTCAAACTTAGTGGATAACAATTGTAAAAAATGAGTGAAAACAATCCCACGGACAATGCGACGGATTTAAGGTTATGTCAAGGTACGTCTCTTGTGAATATCAATTGATTGTTTCTCTTCTGAAATTACATTATGACGCATTCACATACATTATTAATACAAATACATTTTCCAGGGCGATACGATGAGACAACCACAAGCACTTCCACTGGTTCAAGAGGTCCAGGAGGGAAAAATTCACAATATTACCGTTATTACAGAGCACGGAAACTAGGGGAGCAGGAAAAAGAGTCGTTGAATAGAACTAGTGATCCTTCTACGACTGCTGATTCTTCTACAATTAACGTCACAGGTTACGAAGTTTAACTTCTTCCGCGCGGAGGGATTCCATGCACTATTTTTTTTATTTCAATTAGAACCTTTTACGTAGAAGAATTAAGCATCATTTCGAAAAGAAATTAGCATCCATAATACTATGGAGATTTTTTAAGCTAAATGAATTCGCGTCATTTCATCATTAATTTTTCTTATTGGTACATGCAGCTTATTTTTTTTAAATCTCAATTAGTATCTATCTATTAACACTATTAATCGTGCATTATCTGTAATAGTGATTTCTTACGTTTCTCTGAAACGAATGAGTTCAAATAATTGCTTACAATTGAACTTGCTTTTCAGTACATATTTTTAATTTCCTTCAATTTTGAACTATTTAGTTTTACTTGAACGCGTTTTAAAAGCGTCTCTATACTAAATAGCCACGTGTTTTCAGATAACTTAGTAAAAACTAATTAGATGACGTAGTTTCGCTAATGATACGACCAGGGCCGGATTAACCTATAGGCACACTAGGCACCTGCCTAGGGCCTACGAAAAACTTGGGAGAAAAGAATTTGTTGACAAAAATAATTTAGCTTTAAAAACAACAAGTGTATTTTGCACAAAATTATGAAGATACAAATAAAAATATAATATTTTTCGGTAATAAATTATTTTGCAGAATCTTATGATCTAATATATTACTTTTTTTGCGATTTTTGGATTTAACGAAATCTTGTATTATGCTGTCGAATTCCAAAACTACGCAAAATGTCGTATTCAATAGACATAAGTGCGAGCGATGCCAAACGATCTTGATTCATTGTTGAACGCAAATAATTTTTCATCAATTTTAATCTGGAGAAAGATCTTTCTCCTTCTGCATTTGATCCAAGAATCGACAAATATATTCTTAATGCAATGTGAACGTTAGGAAAAGTATTCACAAGTTTATCTTTAATTTGAGCCTTCAACATTTCTTGTGCAGATTTATGTTCATATAAATTTGAAAATAGTAAAAATTCATCTACAAAGTTTTTCTCTAAATCGGATGAGTAAATTTTCACCAAATTTTGCGCTTTTAGTTTAATCTCAGATTCTGACAAATTTTTGTGTAATTTCCTTGTAATTCGGGTTCGATAAAACATCGATTAATGACACTTTTTGGTCGATCCAGAAAACTGGGAAATTCAGACATCCGGGATAGCGATGGTCCCGAGCATCCCAGATAATTGGTTCTCTACTGTATAAATATTTCTTGTAATTAATCTCACTATCAATTTCACTGTTTTCTTTGCTGGTTTGTTGTTGTATTGTTGACGTGAAGTATATTCATAGTTATCGATCGAACTAATCATAATGGTATTATCGATATCAACTGCAATATCGGAAGTATGTCGGTATTGCAGATAAAGTTCGATAAACAAATTCGTAAATTAAAATCCATATTAATAAAAATGTAAAAAAAAAAAATATGCAAGAAAATTTTATCATATATTTTGAAAAGAGGGGAGGAGTGGGGGAAGGAGGGAAGGGCCCCGAAAACGGCTATGCCTAGGGCCTACGAAAGGTATAATCCGGCTCTGCCGAAGACTGACGTTTTTCTTAATCTATCCGAATCTATATCAATTAAGATATCGAATAAATATAATAATATCAGCGAATAATTAATATCAAATTGGATATAGAAAAATATTTCGGCCGTTCACCAAAGCGACTATGTGATTGTTGACATTCACCGGTGAAAGTCGACATTCTCTTGATTTCAGTCATTCACGGTATCTATGGATGGGTGGCCTAATGTAAACAATAACAAGCGTCCTTAAACCGGAAGAAATTAAGAAAATTTTCGGTGTATCCCTCCGCTTATGTTATGACTACGAGGCGATGTGTGAACAAGCCTAATATTCTAAGCAGTTTGTTATTGCAATTTGGGTTCAAATCTAAACATAATTGTACCATTCATAAGAGCTTTCAGAAATGTATTGATTCTCAGAGTTCGTAAGGCCAAAAACAATTTTGGAAAGTTAATATCTCATTGTGAATAATTCTTAAGGTTTGCCATGTTTTGTATTTTATCCTTTATTTGGCTACATTTGAATAAAAAGTCGCCAAAAATATGTTTAATTTTTTTTTTTTTTTTAAGTTAGCGTAATTAGAAAATATTCTAATGATTATAATATTAATATGATAATGCTGAAGTTTAAAGGCTGAAAGAAAGAACTCGGTACATGTGAAATACTGCAAAAGATATGATGCAATAATATGATGGCGCGTTTTTTCAATCTGTGGCGTAAAAAAATATCGGAAGCAGTAACCCGGAAGTCTTCCGAGAGCAATTTAGCCACTAGCGCCACCACCCTTAGCTTTACACCATCACCCATCCATATGCACTCATGGACGAAAAAAATGAGTTCACCAAGAAGAAGTCGTCAAAGTGAAACGAAATTTAACATACGTTAATGACTACTTTGATATAAGTAAATGATTAGAAAATTAAAGATTATCGTTTTTCTTTGATTTTCGTCACTTTGACGACTTAATAATGCTACGACTTGCTAAATAATGATGTTTAATATGTATGCACTCATGAACAAAAAAATGAGTTCACCAAGAAGAAGTCGTCAAAGTGACGAAAATCAAAGAAAAACGATAATCTTTAATTTTCTAATCATTTACTTTTATCAAAGTAGTCATTAACGTATGTTAAATTTCGTTTCACTTTGACGACTTCTTCTTGGTGAACTCATTTTTTTGTTCATGAGTGCATGCATATTAAACATCATTATTTAGCATCCAAAAGAACAATCGCGTCTTTAACTACCTCAGCAAATATTAATTTCTTCAAAAAAATGCAAAGAATTTTTTCTTCATCCTTTTTTTTTTTTTTTTTTCTTTTTTTTTTTTTGAGAATTATCCATAGATTAATCTGAACACCCTATTTTTATTTTTGAAAGAAAAATATGCTTTTAGAGAACATACATATATATTAAATTACAGAAATTTGTAGGAAGTCTTTATGTATTCAAAAAATTTAGCTGACGTCTCGAAAAATGTTCGATTTTTCCCCCTACCGCGAATAAGAAAGTGCTCTCCCCCCCTTTTTTTTAATAATATTTTTAGTGCTAGGATTGAAAATATTTTTACAAATTTATGAGCATTTATTATAATAACTATTTCATGCTCTCGGGAGTTCTTTTCTCGATCGAAAAGTTTTTCTTGTTGAGTTCACTATATAAACTCTAACAATCCTATTTTAATTTTTCTTGTGTTCGTTCGGTTTATTCGATTAAATGATGACAATGTTTCACATTAAGGCTAAGAAACTTTTCGTTATCATTCCTCTTAAATGCATCAATGCGTTCACAATAACTGATACCATTCTTCTATTCATTTAATTATATTCTATTAATTGCTTAATATATCATTTATATATATATATATATATATATATATATATATATATATATATATATATATATATATATATATATATATATATATATATACAGGTTGATTAAATCCACTGTTTTTAAATATTTATATCAGAAAAAAGGTTATTCAGTAAATTCGTGTAACAGGACATAACTATTTCCTTTGGGAGTAACCGGCTTTAGATCAAAGTTTTTTCGACAGATGGCGCAGCAGGAATGATACGAAGAAATATACATAGTGAACCTTCAAGGAACCGAAATTTCGATTCACAATTACCGCTACTTCACTCTATCTGTTCCGCAAACAATTTTAATGAATGGTTCCAAAATCCCCCCCCCCTTTTATTAGTACATTATTCAAATAAATGACCCATGAAATACAAAAATGACTGAAAAATAATACGTAGTCACAAAAATGTGTTCACTTATATTTTTTATGACTCTTTGACTTGCGCACAAAAACAAATTAGAAATTTTCAGCTGATGAGTAACATCAGATATGGAAAAACTTTTTCCGACTCTCCGATAATTTTTCCTGAATTTCTGTTATTCCGCTTTTTTTAGCCTGTCTAACCAGTCATTCGAGCACATAAAAGTAGTCTAACAATAATCACTTAGCAAATTCATCGGCTTTGACTCGAACCATTTACCCAGATACTGGGAAGATTGCTGTTTTTTGGAATGATGGACACATTCAATTATTTTGCAACCAAAAAAAAAAAAAAAAAGCATTGCCTGTTGCAACATTCCGTGCTACAGATGGTTTAAAAATCTTCATGTGTATTTATTTTGAGGTAGAAATTTCAAAATTATTACAAAAAAATGAAGAAAATCAGTCGAAGACAGAAGAAAGTTCATACTATCCCTCTCTTTTTTTGGTTCACTATATCCACAATAAATAACATTATACTTGCTTAGCAAGGCGGCACGGGAGCGAACATTTCGTTCACTATATCGAAAAGTTCACTATAAACAGTGTTCACTATAGCGGGATTTGACTGTGTTACTTTTTCATATGAAGTGTTTATAGTTTAAGTTGAAAATGTTTCTGACAGGTGCCGCTGCCATACCTGCCAACTCTGCAGGATTTTCCGGACGATTTTATTTATATATTTAATGTGGTAGAATGTTTTCAGAAGGTTCTTGTTTATAGTTATAAAGTTATAAGACTATATGTTTCATTTATGTACATTATACAGTTTATTTATGTTCATTTATATTCGTATTTTACTCACTTTATCTTTTGATTTATTCTTCATGGCATAAAGTATTACCCTATCCTTTCTCTAAAAACGAGACCATTTCTGTTATCATAATTATTTAAAGAATTTCTTTCTTATAATTGTAAACATAAAAGTTCAATTTCTGAGGTCACAAGCTAGAAATAATTTTTTTATTGTATTTTTAAAACGGAAAGTACAGCCATTTTTTTCCCCTTCTCATTTATAGCTGTAAGTCGCTTACAATGAAATAGCTCTATTAAAAAAATAACAGTAAAAAAAGAATAGTTTTTGTGATATGGGGGGAAAAAACATTGTGTTTTAAAGATCAAAAGAGCACCTAAACAAATCGTTGTCAGTAAAAGGTCATTTGTTTAACGACGCCTCCTCAAAACTTATGATTTTTCTAGAGTCATTTCAAACTAGAAAATAGTTTCTTCCTATTTCTAGAGAATGCCCTATTGCATACGTTTATCGTGTTTTTGAAAGCAGTAAAAGAAAAAAAATCGCCCTATCACCTCAAGTTCTGGGTTCTAGGCTATTTTCTGCTGGGCTCTTTTCTTCAGTATTTGTCTTCGCGGGAAATATATTACTTTGGGTCTCTTTCTTTATTTGTCTCTAAAAGTGTACTCTTTTATTCTGACTGAATAATCTTGGCTTTTATAAATGATTTTAGACTTTGCTATTTAAATATTTCCGGATTATGCATAAATATATTTTTTTCTTACTCAATATTTGAAATTGAGAGGGAGATTATTTTACTATTTCTAAGTGTTTACCACTCTCTATATTATGATATAACTCAAGATAGATTACTTTATTTGTTTTAAAAAGAAGTGAAGATTGTGATAAAAGTCGACATGTTGAGCACTGAAAAATAAACTCGTCAGTTACAGCCGTTTTTTTTTCGTTTTTTTCTTCCGAAATTCCAATTTGTTCGAAAGTTATTGGAATTTTAAATACCTATTTTTTCCGATTTTTGTTACATTTTTTTAAACTTCTATTTTATAAACTTGTTGATATCAAAAGTACCAAAATAGATAGGAATCAGATGTTGCAGAATAAATTTTTTTTTTTTTTAAGGACAAAAAGAGAGAGCGGCAAAAAAAGTTATTTGAGCAAGTATTGTCAGAAAAAATGACAAGTGGTGAGTTTCCAATACCAGAATTTCCTTTTACTTAATAATAATTGTGTTCTTAGAAATACTGTGGTTCATCATACTTTTGTTGCTGCCACGGTATTTGAGTAAACTTTTTAAAAGGGAAATTTTTTTTTCTTGAGGATTAGAAATTTATCACTAGCTATTTCTTTCTTTTTTATTTCGTTGATTTCAGCTTTAGAATTAAAAATTACTTAAACATATTACTAATTTTTTATATTGGATAATGCACAGCACCGTCACTCATATATATGTTGGGATCTTCCATGTAATTCCACTGGCGCTAGTATCGCGGTTGTGATGTAACTGCAACTGTGTTTACATTGTATGTTTCAGTTTCGATTTCCAGTATGTTCTATTGTTGATGTGTTCTATGTATGTATTGTGAATAAAGTTATTGTTATGTTATAAGTTATCAATATGAGTGCTATCATTGTCAATCATCCTAATTACATATACCATGCCTTATAATAAACGATCACAACAGTTTTGGCGACGAGGAGAAAAATAAGAAGAAATAATCAATAGAATTTCAAGATCGTTCAAAAACGAAACTTCAAAATGGATGAAATTTCAAAACGGAAATGTTTCAAGTAATTGAATTCAGGTACTGTAATTAATTTAAATTTTCAACTATTTTTTCAAACTTTCAATAAATAAATAATGAATGCTGAACAATTCCAAACATTTATTGCTGCATTTAATCAGCAACAACAAGCAATGATAGCACAAATCGAAAAACATTTTTCAAAAGAACAGTCTATTGATTCATCAGTAAATCTTGTTAATGTGCATCCTTTTGAAAATTATGATTCAAAACGTGAAAAATTTTCCTGCTATTTAGAACGATTTGAAAATTATTGTTCTATGAAGGGTGTTATTGATAAAGATAAAATTGCTCAACTTCTATGTGTATCTATTGGTTCATCACACTATAATAATTTGGCAGCTTTTCTTGGACCAGAGAAACCAGTCAAACAATTATCACATGATAATCTTGTGAAAGCTTTCAAGCAAATGCTAATTCCTAGAAAAAATGTAGTCGTTTCTCAACATTATTTTTTAAATATATATCAAAAAGAACATGAATCAATATCAGAATTTGTAGCTGCTTTGCAACGTGATATAGTTGAATGCGAATTTTCTGTGAAATGTGACTGTGATAAATCAGTAACAATAGCAGATGTTTTTCTCCGGGCTCAGTTCATTCGAGGATTGCGTGATGACTGGTTGCGCGAACAGGTGCTACAATCAGATTTAATAACTTTCGATGATGTCTTATCAAAGGCGATTGCTCTGGAGGCGTCCAAAATCGAAAGTAAAGAACTCACTCAAAAAGGTTCTCCACGCTCTACTTCTTACGCTTTAAGTGACAATAATAAAGTTTCAATTTTCTCAGCACGTCATAGAAATCGTTCCAGTTCACGATCTAGTTCTCAACGCCAGAAACCAGATTATAGAGCCCTTGGTATTGAAAATCTATGCATCAGATGTGGCAGAAATAATCACCAAGTCAAAGATTGTCGAATTAATAAAACTAAACTAAAATGTGATTCATGCAAAAAAATAGGTTATGTTAGTAAAGTCTGCATTTCAACTTTAATTAAGATGCCACGAAAGTCAATGAATTCCAGTCCCAGACCTTCTCTTCATGCTGTTTCAACTGAAGTACATGATCAAAATATTACATTTGGTGTCAACTCTATTCACATCTCTTCACCATGCTATAAAGTTATAGATTTATTTGAAGTTTGCCATGACTCTGACAAATATATCGTCTCTGTATACCTCAATGGGAAGCTACAACATTTCGAAGTAGATTCTGGAGCAAAGTTTTCCCTACTTTCAGAAACTGATTTTGAACGTTTAAATTTAAATGTGCCCTTGGAAAAATCAAACATTGCTTTTCGTACTTATTCTGGAGATATCATTCAACCCAAGGGGAAAGTGCATGTAAATGTTGCATTTCAAAACAAAAACATTACAGGTGAACTTCATATTGTTCCAGCTGGATGTGCAGCTATTCTAGGCTGTCAATGGATTCGAGCCTTAGAAATCGAACTTTTACAAATAGATGCTAATATATCAAACACTTCAATTCATAAATCACCAGTGTATCAAATCAATCCTCTCAATTCACTTTTGGAAAAATTTTCACACCTCTTTGAAGAACGAGTTGGATGCGTCCCTCATTTTCAAGTATCACTTCAACTTAGGGATGGAGCAAAAGCCATTTTTACTAGGGAGCGTGACGTTCCTTATGCTCTCCGGGACCGCGTCAATAAAGAATTGGACTCTCTTGAGGCAGATGGAATAATATCCTTAGTGCCTGCGAGTGATTGGGGGTCACCATTGGTTGTCATTCCAAAACCAAACGGTGGCGTCCGATTATGTGTTGATTACAAATGTGGAGTCAGTGAACGATTAATTCAATCAAATCATCCAGTAAGAAGGATAGATGATGTGCTTCATAGTCTTCGAAATTCAAGATATTTTTGTAAACTTGATTTATTTAAAGCCTACCTACATTTAAAAGTTGATGAAGATAGTAGCATGATACAGACCATTTCAACACATCGTGGTACGTATCGCATGCATAGGCTTAGTTTTGGAATCAAGACAGCACCATCAGAATTCAATCGCATTCTTTCTCAAATTCTCAAAGGGTTACCAAAAACAGAATCTTACTTTGACGATATTATTATACATGGTGAAACACTTCAAGAATGTACTGAAAATTTAGAAGCTTGCTTACAAAGACTTTCTGACTATGATCTGCACATAAATAAACAAAAGTGTTCCTTCTTTCAGGAAAAAATCGAATATCTCGGACATGTTATTGAATATAATAAGATAAGTAAATCGCCAGCGAAAATTCAAGCTGTTCAAGAAATGCCAAGACCATCAAATATTGAAGAAATCAAACGATTTTTGGGACTTGTAACTTACTACTCCCGTTTTATGCCAAATTTTTCATCTATATCATACCCACTTCGACGGTTGCTAAGAAAAAACCAGCCTTGGTTATGGACTGCAAGTTGTGAATCTGCATTCCTGAAACTGAAAAATGAACTTACCAGTGATAGAGTTCTTGTTCCTTTTGATCCTAGTTTACCAATTGTCCTGACCACGGATGCCAGCCCTACGGGAATTGCAGCAGTATTGAGTCACTCTAAACAAGGTGTAGAAAGACATATTGCTTACGCATTTCGTTCACTTACCAACTCCGAACAAAACTATAGCCAATTAGATCGAGAGGCTTTAGCTATTATTTTTGGTGTTACACAATTCTTCAATTACTTATTTGGTAAACATTTCAAACTTATTACTGACAATGAGCCACTAACAAGAATTTTTCATTCTCATAAGGCACTACCACGTATGTCTTCAGCACGATTACTTCGCTATGCTTCCTACTTATCAAGTTTTGATTACTCAGTGCAATTCAAAAAGGGATCTGAAAATGAAAATGTCGATTGCCTGTCTAGAGCTCCAATTCAAAAACCCGAAAACTCAGTCGATAAATTTATAGGGGAAGAAGCAAATCAAATATGTGCCGAAAACATTTTCCAGATTTCAAGTGAAAAAATAACATCTTTAACAATCCAGTCTGAAACAAAGAAAGATCCACAACTCAGTGAAATAATTGAAAGGCTGAACAACAACTCTGAAGATGCAGAATTTACATTGTTTGATGGCATACTTTTTCGAAGAGAAAGAGTAGTTATTCCAAAAAGCTTACGTTCAAGCATACTAAAGGAACTTCACGAAACTCATCTAGGAATAACTAAAATGAAGCAACTGGCAAGACAGTATGTTTATTGGCCTGCCATTGATCGTGACATTGAGAATTTAGTCAAAGGATGTGAAGGCTGCGCATTGACAAAGTCTAATCCTCCAAAGGTATCTGTCCATCCGTGGGAATATCCAGCAGATAACTGGGACAGAATTCATATAGATTATGCAGGTCCATTTGAAAATTACTATTTTTTGGTGTGTGTTGATGCTAAGTCCAAATGGGCAGAAGTCGAAGTCATTAAAGATGCCCCAACTAGTTCAAAAACTATCCTTTTGATAGAAAAAATTTGTTCTTTTCATGGCTATCCACAGGTTATTGTATCTGATAATGCTTCAATATTTCAAAGTGAAGAATTCCATTCTTATTGTTCTAATCGAGGAATATTTCAAAAATTCATCGCTCCAGGACATCCTGCCACCAATGGCCTTGCAGAGCGAAACTTCCAAACCTTAAAGCAAAAGTTAAAAGCTTCTTTTCTTGAAAAATCCTCAATCCCAAGTAAAGTTCAAAACATATTATTCCGTTATAGAGCAACACCTCTAGCTTGTGGACAGTCACCTGCTCAATTATACTTACATAGAAAAATCCGCATACGTTTAAACGCAATCTTTCCTTATCATCCAACACCATCAACAGTTTCCAGTACTCCTGTAAGATCTTTTTCAGTGGGGGAGAGAGTCTAGGTGAGGTTGTTCATAAATAACCATAACGTATGGCAGTTTGGCAAAGTCGTGAAAAAGTATGGTACACGTCATTATTTGATTTTACTAGACTCAGGTCGGCAATTAAAGAGACACATAAACCAATTAAGATCAACATTAATTCCAGAGAAAAAAAAGTGTGTGACTTTTGGGCCAACCCAGTCTTTTGACATACCTAGACCATCTAAGATCTACTCACCTACTCAGCCTAATATTCCAGAACTTCCAACAAATTCCAAACAGGACGTTCTGACAAAACCAAAAAGAAAGAGACAATTACCTACACGCTTTAGGGACTTCGTAATGTCATAAGCATTTTTCAAATCTGTTTTAAGTATTTTCAATTAAGTGTATTTTTCAATTATATATTTAACATATTCAATTTTTAAGTAGCTAATGTTTTCAATTAACTGTTATTTCAATTCTAATTAAGTGGGGGAGACTGTTGGGATCTTCCATGTAATTCCACTGGCGCTAGTATCGCGGTTGTGATGTAACTGCAACTGTGTTTACATTGTATGTTTCAGTTTCGATTTCCAGTATGTTCTATTGTTGATGTGTTCTATGTATGTATTGTGAATAAAGTTATTGTTATGTTATAAGTTATCAATATGAGTGCTATCATTGTCAATCATCCTAATTACATATACCATGCCTTATAATAAACGATCACAACAATATATATACACTGAAGAGCCAAAGAAACTGGCATACCTGCCTAATAACGTGTGGGCCTTCTGCTCCGAAAGCCCATATCGATGATGTTTCGTTGAATGGTTCGCACGCTGATACTTGTTGATGGCCCAGATTGAAATCTGCTGCAATTTGTGGAAGGGTTGCACGTCTGTCACGTTTAATGATTCTCGTCAATCGTCGTTGATCCCGTTCTTGCATGATCTTTTTCCGACCTCAGCGATGTCGTAGATTTGATGTTTTACCGGATTTCCGATACTCACGGTATACTCGTGAAATGGTCGTAAGTGAAAATCCAAATTTCATTGCTATCTCGGAGATGCTATGTCCCCGTGCGCCGACTATCACACCACGTTCAAAATCACTTAAATCTGCATAACCTGACATTGTAGCAGCAGTAACCGATCTAAGAACTGTGCTTAGGCTGAGGTTAGATGCGAAGTACCTGTCCGCTAAGCGGACACTTCACTTCTTCATCTGTAATAGTGCCCGTAGGCGCCTGGTATGATGTCTCTAAGAACTGTGCTAGACGCTCGTCGTCTTATATACGCGTTGCCGATAGCAGCGCTGTACTTTGATTGGCTCCATACCCCTTTATTTGCATACTCATCCCTGTACCAGTTTTTTTGGCTATATATATATATATATATATATATATATATATATATATATATATATATATATATATATATATATATATATATATATATATATATATATATATATATATATATATATATATATATATATATATATATATGGGACAGCACAACTTTCAACTTTTAAAGTGAATGTGTCTGATGCGCATTGAAAGATGTTTTAATAACTGGCTTTAATCGTTTGACGAAATTATACCTTTACCTTTGAAACTAGTTTTGAATGAAATTATTCTTTTATTATTCTTAATCATACCTTTTGAATTTTTTTTATTTGTTGTACCCTTATGTTCTGTTAATAAAATTATATTAATTAGCTTCTTGGTTTTGACAAATTAGTTCATTACTTTACTAATTAGCATCTTAACTTTTTTTCTCCTTTTAAATTATGCATAGTTTAAAAATGCTTTAATTTATGTGCATTGAGGTTTTGGGGGTAATAAAAATCTGTTTTAGTTTGTTAAAATTATTGCTTATCTTAACAATAATGCTTTATTTTATGTATGTGAAGTTTTTAGTTTTATTTTAAACAATTTTTGTTTTGTTTTGTTTCCGGGGGCCCTGCATGCTATTAAGACGGCCTTGATACTACAGGTACTACGTAGTCGGTACGGAAAGTAGTTATAATAGTACGGATTACTTATTGAGTTCTCACTCATTCATCTGGGACATTTAAAAAGTCATCAACTTCCTGTAAATATGAAAATATTTAAGTAGAAATGTAAAATTCTCGGGATAACTTTTTGCAGAATATTCTCGAGAGTGAGTATTTTTGGAAATATTTTCAATTCGAGAATCTTTTCCTGACCAATACTTATAAAATTAATATAACAATGTGCAGTGCTCAAAATGAAAAAAAGGACCACCCCGAATAACTTTTGATCTCCACGTTCTAGCACTCAATCTTAATGGTTTGCGAGGGTGACTTAAAATACGCTAATTAGTTCAGACGATATTTTAAGTGACGAAATCATGCACAAAATCGTACTTTCTCTCATTAAACATATCTTTTTTTCGACACATTCGAATTTCTGACCCCCAAAATATAGAGGATTGCTGCAATTGCAGAAATGGTGGTCGGGAGAGCGGTCTTAAGTTTGAGTCCCTTAATGCTATTTTTATTTTGTTGCGTATTACGTGAAGTATGATTTCTCAGGAACTAAATGGTTGATTTCGCTTAAATTTTGTCTTCTGCCGTATAAAATCAAATCTTTTAAAATTATGCAAAAAATTTCATGCCTCTACATTTCAAAATTTTTTCAACACTTTTTGAATAAAAAATAATAAATACGTATTTACTAATAGTTGTATTTTGCATGGAATTCTCTTTGGATAAATGACTTTTATATTTGTATGCAAAAAATTTTGTATTCCTGAAAACTAAAATTAGCATTTAAGGGGTCTAAACTTTGGACGGCTCTCCTGACCAAAATATGAACAACATTTCCCAGATTACGGCTTTCCTCAATACTTTGTTGAGGGTTAGAAATCTGAATCCGCCGAAAGAAAAGTTATGTTTATTCAGAGAAAATTCATTTTTGTGTCTGAAAATATCGTCTGTGCTAATATATATTCAAAATATCGTCTGTGCTAATATATATTCAAAATATCGTCTGTGCTAATATATATTTAAAATATCGTCTGTGCTAATATATATTCAAAATATCGTCTGTGCTAATATATATTCAAAATATCGTCTGTGCTAATATATATTTAAAATATCGTCTGTGCTAATATATATTCAAAATATCGTCTGTGCTAATTAATTACCATATTTGAGGTTGCCCTCTCGAATCTGTCAGTTTAAATCCTGGAACGCGAAGATTAGGTCAAAAATTACTGAAGGTCTTTTATTTTACTCATTGTACGTATGAATTAAGGTCTCAAAAATTAAAAATTAAATTATATTAACTATAATCGTCAATATAAATAAATAAATTTGATCAAAAAAAAAATATTTTTAAAAGAAAAATATAAATATCATTAAATATTCCTTACTTAAGATAAGATACCTATATGCAGAAACATTTATTGAAAATTGTTCACAAAACATTAAAATAACAATGAATTAATGTCTAAAAAATAATGGACATTATAGTAATAAGCATAAATGTATAATCAATTAATAAATTTGATCATATATTTTTTAAAAAAAATTAATACATTTCATTTGAGATGAAGTAGTTCAAATAATTAGAATTAAACATTCTTTGAAAACTATTCAGAATAAGACATTAAAAATTCATTTCAAAAACAATTCTGAAGATGAAATTAGGATCTAAAAATAATCCTACGGCACAATTCAGTTATAAATGATGTTTTTTAAATGTTGTTCTTAATTTTTAATTTTTATTTATTCTCAAGAATTAAGCTATCCAATTCAACCCATCTATCACAGAATAAATTTCTAAACGTCAAACATAAAATCAAAACAAACAGATTCGAACAATTTCGGCCGAAGTTAAAGTGAGTCATTTAAAGATACGAATTATTAAAATTCTAATCAGCTTTTTGTTAGTTTGACTGTTTGCCCATTCTTTGGTATTGTTTTTTTCTTCTTTTGCAGGGTATGGCTTTTAATTTTTATGAATTTTAAATGTTTTTTTATCTTGGAGGTAAAAAAAAAAATGAAATGCATTAGTTTAGTGAAATAAAATCTGTTAGAATCACATTTGAAATGAAATTCGTGATATAAAAGCCACCCATTATCTATTATATGCAGTAACAATGGAAAACGGTTTCCCGCCCCGGGCGATACTGAAAACGGCGCCCTTAAAGCTCATTTTTAGAATTTTTTTTCTTTTATTTATTAATTTATTTTTTATTTATTTAAATAACTTGAATTGTTCTTCCGGTGTAGTCATAGCACTGTAGAAAATAGTTGTGTTTTAATTCTTCTTTATTTCCCATAACAATCCTTAATGCCCCTTTGAGAAACACATGAAAAAATTAGCGCATACGAGGCTAAAAAAGAATGCCGTTAATTTAATGAATGTCACCTCAAATATTTTAGAATAAATATTAATGACATGTAATATTTTTATTATTTATAATCGTTATAATATTTTTATAGATCATAAACTTATATGACATACAAATATATAAGCATAAACATTAAAAATTATTTTTTCCGTGTTATAGCAATTTTAGATCAAATATTTTTTTGCGGTTTCATTTTCCATAAATAGTGTCGTATTTTGCATTCGATATATTTTCATTTTGTTAAAAATTAATTTAAAAAATGAAAAATTGTTGCCGTTGATTGCCGTCCAACAATTTATAACATTTTTATGCATATACTGATTCGACTATGCACTAAAATTACCTTGAAAGACTCATGTGGGGTGAATATCTATCGATAAATGTCAACCTTCATATGTGAAAAGTTAACCCTTCATAGAATCGAGTATTGGAATTCTATATTATTGTAGATAGAGTACAACTCACCCATTTAATACATCTGATTGGTTTGCCCTACACTTCATTCACTCACTAAAATCATTTATGCTAACATTCACGAAGGGAATTCGTAATTAAATGTCTATCTATCTAAAAAACAGTCATTCATCGCCTCAAATATGAAAGAATGAACGGTCGTCATAGAGGAAAATATTAAATGATTACACGGGTGAAAAATTGTAACTTGCATACAATTTTTTAACGGATCTTCCAAGTCACTCTCCAAGCTACAGTTTTTTTCCGTCTTTTTTTTTTAAATGACATTTTTTGTCTTTTTTGTCAAATTGTAGAAGTTTCTTATGCATAATGCTTTTAGAGTGTGGGATAAATATTGCCACAAACTTCAAGGAAAATCAGAGTACATCATCTGGATAAAAATTGCTTAAGAACCCATTCCTGGAATCGACGTCATACGCCTCCAGGGGAACTTCCCTATTATGAACATGCGTTTCTAAACGGGTCATAATAAGGAAGCGCCCCTAGCGGCGTGTGTCAACGTTTCCTGGCGATGGTTCCTAAGCAGTTTAATTCAGGTGATTTCAAATTTGAAATTCCCAAACCTAAAATGAGCAAGATCAAACATTTGTATTAATGAGGTAAAAGGTTTGTTCCTCAGTGTTATTGCTAAGAAACAATTTTTGGGAAAGATTAAATATGCTTCACCCAAACTATTATATATAACTATTATAAACATATACAGGGTGTTTCATATTGAATGGGACAAAAAGAAAACATGATTATAAACGTTATAATTAATATATTTAGAAAATTCAAATTTACTTAAAAACTACATTTATTCAAGTTTTTACTGGTGTTCAATATGTGCCCCTCCGGTGACACGACAAATGTCTACACGGTAATCCTGCCACACTCGTGATAGCATATCCCCTGTGATGGAGTTCAACACTGCAGTTATCCGCTGCTTCAGTTCCTCTAAGTCCTGAGGAAGTGGAGGCACAAACACCTTGTCCTTAACGAAACCCCAGAGAAAAAAAATCACAGGGCGTTAGATCTGGTGATCTCGGCGGCCAATGAAGACATGTCAAATCCTGTGGCCCAGCTCGGCCAATCCAGCGATGGGGTAGACGTTCGTTCAGGATCTCACGTACGTTGATATTCCAATGTGGGGGAACACCATCTTGCTGCAAAATTAAATCAGGAACAGCTTCCTCCAGCTGGGGGAGCAACTACTCAGAGAGCATGTCTTGGTAAATGTCCCCATTAATCGATTTTTCAACAAAGAAAAATGGACCAAAAGCACAACTGTTTGATAAAGCGAATAAAACGTTCACCTTGGGAGAATTACGCTGATGTTCTAATGTTACATGGGCATTTTCCGTGCCCCAAAATCGCAAACTATGACGATTAATTTTGTCACATAAGTGGAACGTGGCTTCATAAGTGGAACCAGTGTGTTCTCGAAACCATTCACGTCGAGCTTTTCCTGAAATTTCACACAGAAATTCTTACGCAACGGTTTGTCAGTAGGTTTTAAAGCCTGGACCTCTGTACGGCATGAGTTGGAGACGCTTCCGTAAAACACGCCACACCGTTATGTGAGGGACAGCCAGTTCTGCGCCTGCACGTCGCGTTGATTTTGAGGGACTCCGTAAAAACGAATTCTTTCAACCACTTCGGGTTTTGTTTGTTTTCGTCCTGGGCTTTTGTTCTGGCATAAGCAGCCGGTATCCTGGAACTGCTTCACCCACCTGCATGCTTAGGTTCTGCCGATGAGGTGGTTGATGAAAATTTCTTTGCACAACCGAAGAGGTTTTGGGATATTCGAAAACGCAGTACGCTTTCTCCTGCATGGACGACATTTTGTTTAACAGCGCCTCTAGCGGCGAGTTCGTCATTCGATGATGTTTCCCTGTTGCCAAATAAAACTTGTATTATATATATATATATATATATATATATATATATATATATATATATATATATATATATATATATATATATATATATATATATATATATATATATATATATATATATATATATATATATATATATATATATATATATATATATATAAATCTGAGTGCGACGGAAACTATTATAACAATAATAAACATTTAGATAACAGGACAACTTTTTTATTCAACCGTTTTAACAAATAGTTTTAGTGAATAATAAATTTCATTTTAGTCTCTCGGAAAATCTTTTAATTACTATTTTAAATATATATCGAAAAACAAAATATATAAAATATTGTAAAAATGAATACTGCAAGTGCAATTGAAAAATTAACGTAAGCGACAAAAAATTCAAAATTCAGATTTTATACACTTGGCATCTTTGTATATTGCAAGGAAAAAAAAAAGAAAAAGTATTAAAGGAAATCAAAAATAAATTTTGTTTTATCAGTTTTGTGACATTCTATTTTAACATTTATAGTATTAGCTATAGAAGGAAAATAGTTGTCATGTAAGCCACTTTTCTCGGAGTGAAGCATTTACGTTGTTTTCTCTCAGTTGCACGGCAGAATACATGTTTCTGGTTGTTAACATAAAATTGATCACGATTTTGGATCGATTTTTCACGATCTCATCTTTCCTAATCATCTTGAAAATTAAGCTTCCAATCTTGAGTCCTACAGACTTTCTCAAAACAATCGATCGTGATTTAAATGAAAAACTTAAATTGAAGATTATTTTGAAACTATATGAACATTTACATCACCCATTTCACATTATATTAAGAGTACGTTTCTGCAGCGTGCAATTGAAAAAAAAATACTATAATAGAGTAAGTGACCCTGCGTTGTAGTTTTTTCCAATGCGGGTGGCGGAGAATGTGCCATGAAGGGTTTCTCTCCGGGTATAGTGTCCTCTTGAAGAATAAAGAAGAATTAAATACAAAAGTGATGAGGTAACAATGGACGCTAAAGTTTATTTTTAAGCGTTTTTAATATGAACTATTTTAGGGTATTGTTATTATTTAACCACTGGAGTGGAATTTTCGAAGAAGGACCGAAACAATTAATTTCTTATTAAGGAAAGCGACTTTCTTTTGATTAGAATTCTTTTGTTCCTTTTTCTCTCATCGAATTGACATATATAGTGTCTGAAACAATGTTTGCCATTTTGGGATATATTTCATCCATTATTGATTGTGTGTTTCATTAAGAGGTCACCTATTCTTCAGAAACCCCAAAAGGGACTTCTGAAGTTTATGTAAGTAAAATTAGTTTCTGTAAATTTCTATGTTATTTTAAAATACTTCCAAGCGCAATGTTTAACAATCGTTTTTTAGAATCATTATATATGTATTTTAAGTGTAAAATTTTCGGATGGTATTAAAAAAATAGTTATGTGGACAAGTTGTTTCTTTTACGTCGCATAAAGTTCCTTTACTTTACGTCACATAAGTGCTTTTTTTAATTTTCTACCTCATTTTGATCAAAAAACATTTAAAATTTCTTGGATAAAAAATGCATAAGTTCAGTAAAAAATCAAATTTATTTCTTTTTACTTTTAAAATTTATAATACTTCTCTCAATTTCTTCATACAGAATATTATTGACGTACAGGCCACTCAATCTTATTTTAATGGACGATATTTTTAAAGAATTAAAAAATTTTAAAAGTTTTTTTTCACTTTCTGAAAATGAAGCTTGAATGTTAAAAAAAGTTTCAATATTTCTGAATGCAGGTTAATTTTGGTTCATTTGGTATAGGATCATAAGACCGGATCATATCTTCAACTAACCCTGTTTTAACCAAGGGTCTTAAAGAAGCTGTTTAAAAATTGATTTTTTGTAGATTAACTACCTATCATTACGGTTGATATATCAACAACCGAGAAAGCAAAAATCATCGGTCAAGAAATGCCTGGAATAGGAATGCCTGGAATGATGTTGATATTTAAAATTACTTTAAAATAAAGACAAATTGAAGCAGTTCGTTTAAATTTTAGATCAAGTTAGAACAAAAGATAATTTTTAAGACTCTGGTAGAGTGAACAAAAAATAAATTAAAACTGAACCACTCAAAATAACTTTTTTCTTAATGATCGGAATTTCATGTACTTCTTTAAGATTAGAGTCCTAAAGGAATCAAACCTAAAGAACTCAAATTGATAAAGGACTAAAAGCACCATTTATGATTGAGTCCTGAAGGACTCAATCATAAATGGTCCGAACAATCAACCTTATACACGCTTGTTTTTAATGCTCAAATATATTTTTTTAATATTTATATCTCATTTTGTATTATTTTATTTAATGATAATCGAAACAATTTCGAATTGTAAGGCATATAAATTCTTACATCGTTGTAAAGTATGTTGTTTTAAATGAAAAAATACAAAATTTGAACAAAATCTTACTCAATTTTTTAAAAAAAAATACTTAAAATATTTATTTCTCGAGTGAATCGATTGCGTTTCAGTTGATCGTTCCCTATTTCGTTCCGTTTAGTTGTTAAAAAAAGCACCTTCCTTTTAACAACTAATTTGTCACTTATTTAATTGACTTCTTTGTCATAGATATTGATTAATAAATAATTGCAAATATATTTTCGTTCATTAATGTTTGATTATTTGCATTATATGGTTTTTTTGGTTAAAGATGCTTGAATGTTGTGTTGGTTATTTGATTGTAATCATTTGGTTGATAGTGAAAAAAATAAACAAATAAAGTTAATTTAGGCGTACAGAAACGTTTGCTGTTCCCGCGCAGATCTTATTCTCACGATGTAATGTGTAGATCATCTAGGTAGTTTGAGATTAAGTCAAGTCTGCAGCGACTAAATTAAAATAAATTTCGCTTCATTTCCGTAAAGGTACATTTCTGCTAAAACACGTGTTTCATAAAGCCATAATGGAATACATGCAAGTGACGTAGGTGGGTATCTCGATCCTGATTAGTTGTAGAAACGTGGCATTTGTTTACGTTAGCAACTGCTCTTTCCATTCTATTTCGGGTAAAAAATATGTATATTTCATATCCATTCTCTTCTTCACATTTGAGGAAAAGAAAAAAAAAAAGAATTCTTCGATGAAACTAGTTAAGTTTAAAGATTGAGTAAATTCCGCTTTTTTTTTAATTTTAAAACTTAAAATATTGATTTTAATTTTTGAGAATGTATATTTTTCCTTTTTTTTTTGAACACGTGATCGTCGTTGGCGGGGAGGAGGACAGTGGGTAAAAAGTCATCAATGAATATCACTTTAAATTCACTAAAGTTTAAAAAAAGAAAGATTTATGATGCTTATTTATTTATTTTTTATTAAGAGTGAAATTTAGGAAACTAATTTGACCCCCATAAAAATAGAACACCAGCGACACGTTAACTTTTTGCTGTTTTAAAATTAATTATTTACCTAAGAACTATACTTAAAGGCAGTTTTAATGAGTCATATAATTTAAACAATACAACAGCATTTGGATCCTAAATAACATTTTAAAGATTCTGTCATTGTTGGAAAAAAAATAGTAGGAAAAAAAAAGAAAAATAAATAACAATGTATTTTGAAATAAATTACAATCGGAATAAATTAATTTTAACGCATAATGAAGAAAAAGCTGATTCTCAACTTAATTTCATCAGTTAACAAATAAATAATTTTATTAATATACTGGAAATGTAATACTTTATCTTGTTCCTCTCGCTGCATTCTCCCGTTATAAATTGTTTTCCCATCGACCACCAGAGGGCATCCTAATCAACCTCTTATTGAAGATGCTTCTCTAATGTTCCTTCCTTCTTTGAAAACTCTCAAGCAAAGAGTGCTTCTCTCATAAATCCATCAACAGGTATCATTTATTAAATTATATATTTTTACTATGTCTGTCGTTTTATTAACAGAAAATTCTTGCATAATTTTATGAACTGAAGTTTTAGAAATTTATGTCATGAATTTAGCTACTCTAAGAATTTAATCATTATTTCTTAAAGAGTAAGTTTTATTTTTATACTTTTGAGGTTAAAAGATAGTATTAATAATTATAATAACAATTTTTAATACTTTAATTGAATAAACGGTTTCTAAGAAGAAGAAAAATACAAATTAAAATTAGTGAGTCGAAGAAAATATACTTTTTTCCAAAAGTTTGCTCTGTCTCTTTAATGCTTCAAATTTATTGTCTAAACTTTTTTTTTCTTTTTTCTTTGAGTTTTAAACACATATAAATGTTTAAAACAAGCCACATATTTTGATAAAATATTCAAAATTTCGGCCTTACTCACTTCGCTCAACAAACCCCATAATCGCTACTGTTTCTTGATGATAATATCAGTTTGTTACAGCAAAATTAAACAAATATTCAATTATATCAAAATTAAAGAGTATCGAAAATTCCATTTAAACACAGATTAGGTTTCATATATTTGGTTCCCAATATATACAATGTTTTGTATTTTTGTATTCATTCATTTGATCATTTTTGTTGACTGCGAACAATTTTACTCAAAGTTTATTATAAGCAAAGTAACATATTTAAATTTGATGTAATATGACAATTTTTTTATTGTGAAATGAATTATAAGTTTAGATACCGTTTTAAATACGATTAATATAAAATATTGCGTTTGAATATAATGTCTTAGAACTACCCGAACATAATGCATATGTAGATAATGTCTTAGAACTATTCTAAGATAATGCGTATGAAGGTAATGTCTTAGAATTACCCTAAGATAATGCGTATGAAGATGTTTTAGAACTACCCTAAGATAATGCGTATGAAGATAATGTCTTAGAACTATCCTAAGATCATGCGTATGAATATAATGTCTCAGAACTACCCTAAGTTAATCGTATGAAGATGTTTTAGAACTACCCTAAGATAATGCGTATGAAGATAATGTCTTAGAACTATCCTAAGATCATGCGTATGAATATAATGTCTCAGAACTACCCTAAGATAATGCTTATGAATATAATGTCTCAGAACTACCCTAAGATCATGCGTATGAATATAACGTCTCAGAACTACCCTAAGATAATCCGTATGAAGATAATGTCTTAGAACTATCCTAAGATCATACGTTTGGAGATATGCGAGTAGAAAACCTCTATTACCTTCTATAAATTGCGGAATAGTATTTAAATTCAAAAACGTCATATGATACGAAGCTAGGATTATGAATAAATACGACAATACATAGGATAGAGAAATATTTTTCAGATTAAAAAATTTAATCTTTATAATTTTTACTTGCTTTAAGCTGATGACAACGAAAGAATTGTGGATCTTAATGAAGGAGTGAAATTATTTTTATTTGGCCATTAGGAATGCTCCGTTGGCAATTATGTGTGTTCATAAATGATGTCACAGTTATAACCCCTTCCTCCACACTTGAGCAGCGTTGTAGATACAGCTCCCGATGAAGTGATTGAGGCTCGAATCCCAGCGACTACTAGACACGAATTCCGTTCCAGACTCGCACAAATCCACAATTCTGACGCTAAATAGACTCTTTGGCAGACCGATCACAGTTTAGAATTCTCTTGTCATTCATCGTGGGAGTGACGCGGTCCGATTAAAAAGTCTTCTTCCACGGCTATTTTGTTCTATTGCTTGTTTCGGGATTTCCATCATCTTCTGGTTTGGGTTCAAAATGACAAGACTATGAAGTTCAACACTAATAGTCCAAAATTGGGTAAAATAAAAATTCAATAAAATATAAGAATTCAATAAAATATAAGAATTCAATAAAATAAAAATGTGTCACGCTATATTTAAGATCAAACAAAGACTTCAGATTTTATTTTTAAATCGTGCGTTCTAATGGCTTTGGAAAAGTAACAATAATAATAACTAGTGTACTTTTCTGATGAAAAAAAAATGAAAATACAATAGATAGCAAAAAATATTTATTATCCTGGGTTTAAATTGTGCCTACTTTAACAAAATAAGGGTTGTCACACTTTTTATTACTCTCTCCCCTTTCCCCCCTCTCACCATCCTTCGCCCATCTCACCATTTAATGAACCCCTTCCTTCCCCCATCTCACCATTCAATGTACCCCATCTCACCATTTAATGAACCCCATCCTTCCCCCACGTCACCATTCAATGCACCCCATCTTTCACCCCATGTCACCATTTAATGAACCCCATCATTCCTCCACCTCACCATTTAATGAACCCCATCCTTACCTCATCTCACCATTTAATGAACCCCATCATTCCCCCATCTCACCATTTAATGAACCCCATCATTCCCCCATCTCACCATTTAATGAATCCCATCCTTCCCCCATCTCACCATTCAATGTACCCCTTCCTTCTCTCATCTCACCATTTAATGAATCCCTTCCTTCCCCCATCTCACCATTCAATAAACCCTATCTCACCATTTAATAAGCCCCATCCTTCCCCCATGTCACCATTCAATGTACCCCATCCTTCCCCCATCTCACCATTTAATAAACCCCATCCTTCCCCACAAGCGTGGTATCATTTGTAGAAAAGGGATCATAGACCATTTTTTTTTCTACACAGAGAAAAAAGAGCAAATTGAAAGCATTCAGTTTTAGTTTATTTACATTATAAACCAATAATGATTACACGATTCACTACCCCATATTTATTTCTCGCAAATCAGACTCAGAAGACGTGGGAACTGACAGTTATTTAGAGCGTGAACAGTTAAGTACTCCCGGGTTAACGGTGAAATGAAAATTTCGCTTCAGAACATCTTTATCGGAGCTCTGAAAGACACCTTAAAAATCTTTCACGAGATCAAATCTTTTCAAATAAAATAAATAAAATAAAATAAAATAAAATAAAATAAAATAAAATAAAATAAAATAAAATAAAATAAAATAAAATAAAATAAAATAAAATAAAATAAATGAAATGAAATAAATGAATTAAAATAAATGAAATAAAATAAAATAAAATAAAATAAAATAAATGAAATGAAATAAAATAAATGAATTAAAATAAAATAAAATAAAATAAAATAAAATAAAATAAAATGAAATAAATTAAATAAAATAAATAAAATAAATAAAATAAATAAAATAAAATAAAATAAAATAAATGAAATAAAATAAAATAAAATAAAATAAAATAAATGAAATGAAATAAAATAAATGAATTAAAATAAAATAAAATAAAATAAAATAAAATAAAATAAAATGAAATAAATTAAATAAAATAAATAAAATAAATAAAATAAATAAAATAAAATAAAATAAAATAAATAAAATAAATTACTCTTGAAAGAATTAGTCTTTCTTCATTATTTGCATGTACAGACTTATTATTGAATAAGTTTTACAACCACTTGCATAAAAAAAGAGCAATTATATGAGAAATATTTTAAACTTAAATAAATGATTTACACAATATAAAAATTTGCTGATGTAAGTCAATTATATCTTTTTTTTAAAAACAATAATGGCTTTATATCACAGTTTATAGCGTAATTTCTATCAAGTGAACAAAACCATTATATATATATATATATATATATATATATATATATATATATATATATATATATATATATATATATATATATATATATATATATATATATATATATATATATATATATATATATATATATATATATATATATATATATATATAATACCGTTTAAGTGTCCTTTCATTAAAAAATGTAACACCCTAAACGGTGTGTGCAAAAAATAGTAAATATAAAAGCTGAAATTAAAATTTGAAAGCCAGAATTTTGTTTTAATAATTCTAATACATGCTTACTTCAAACGATCTCAACCTGCTTTTTTCTTCAGATAATTGTTTTGTTTGTAGTTAAGTTCCATTAAAATTCTTTCCTCTTTAATTGTTTGTTTTTCGGTAAGATGGAGCATTTCATAGTTTAGTAACGCATGATGCCGCTAGGGGCGCCATTTTATGAACTGTTTCTTCACCTGTTTTTTTATTTAGTTAAATTATCTTTATCTCAAGTTTTCTTAAAATTAATTTCTGAAATTTACATTCAAATGGATTCAGTATTAAGTGCTTTATTATTATTTGATAACTAGTCGATCTCTAAATCAATAGATTACGATAAAAGAGCTATTTCACAGAATTTTTTAATTCAACTTTCGACAATAATTACGAGAAAACATAAAATTGAAATATTTTTAGTAAACAAAAGTATCTAAACCGCCATTAATTCTCAAATATTCTTTAAACCTTCATTATTCTACTTATTAAATATATATTTTTAACTGAAATGTTTATTATTTCACGTTAATAATAATCATAAAAGTTTTTCCCTTCCCCCCTCAACAAGGGAAAAAAGAGTGAATATTTCCTTCCTCGATTATGACAAATCTTGCAACGTTTTTCCTAAATAATCCTTACTATAAAAGCACTCGAGATTTGGTGGGCTTCTCCGATATTAAAATGATTCCATAAAGTATTTCTTGTAAGTAGTTTCCTAAACTAAATAAAAGCAGCAGCAGCAATGTTATTGAAAAAAATATTTATTTATTAAAAGGGAAAATGAAAAGAAGATTTTCCTTCCTAGAGTTAGGGGGAAATGCTTTAGTCAGAAGGACGAGAATAAAGAAGACTCCAGGCGAAATAACAACAGTTACGGTTAAGAAAAGAAAAGAAAAAACAGAAAGGAGAAATATTTTCGAGATTTTAAAATAATGAGCTGTTTCTTGCCCTAAAGTCAAATGATGGGATATATTTTTAATCTTCAGAAGAGAGGCATTTAAAATGTGAACTGCAAAAATTGAATTCAGTTTCACACTATTTTCGAAATACTAAATTGTAATATTTGAAATTTAAAAAAGTTTAACGAATTTTCAAAACCAGTAAAGTTTGAAAATTGTATTTAAAAGAGGAAATGATTGTGACGTCATCACAGAAAATTAAAGTATTCATTTAAAGTATGTTATTTAATTTTTAAGAAGATAATAATATTTGAACTAATAATTATTAATCTAATATAAAGTCAAACCCCGCTATAGTGAACGCAGTTTATAGTGAACTCCCGGATATAGTGATCGAAATGTTCCCTCCCGTGCCTTGCTACACACGTATAATGTTATTTTTTGTGGATAAAGTAAACCTAAAGAAAAAAGAGAGGAAGTTTGATATTATGAACTATTTTCATTCTTCGATTAATTAATTTTCGTTATTTTTTTATAATACTTTTGAAATTTCTGCTTCAAAACAGAAACGTATACCGATTTTTAAAACCACCTATAACATGGAATGTAGCCATAAGCATTTTTTGCTTGTTTGCTTCATTATTGAAATGGTTCAGCATTCAAAGAATCGTCCAGTATCTGGATAAATGCTTCAAGTCAAAGCCGATGAATTTTATTAAGGGATTTGGTGAGACTTCTTTTATGTGCTCGAACGGCTGGCTGGACAGGTTTAAAAATAGGAATAACATAAATTGGGGAAAAATTATTGGAGAGTTGGTAAGAGTGTTTCTCCATATCTGATGTTGCTCGTCAGCTTAAGATAACAATTTTTTTTTTTTTGTACGCAAGACGTCATAAAAAAAATAGTGCGTGGAGTCCCTCCGCGCGGAAGAAGTTAAACTTCGTAATGTGGAAATGAAAATAGGAAGGGGTAGAAGTTGATTTTTAGTGAAATCATATTGTTTCTTTAAGACAAACTTTATTACCAATGCTTACAGTTCACAATGGATCGCATCTTTTAATTATCATTTTCGAGTGGAGAAATATCCAAATCTATAACATTTACAATGGGATTATGATAACTAAAGTAAGATACGAAATGTTTGAGTTCTATTTTTTCAATATTTCTTGCAAAAACTGCATCAATGGCAGTTACTCCTTTGGTTGTTGGATCATTCCTACCATTTATCATTTCCAATCCAAATGTTTCTTTAAGGAAGGTTAATAATGTTTCAGCTTCAGGTAACGAGAAATTCACATTAAAATCTCCTGCAAGGATCACAGGCGGCTCACAATAATCAATTTCTTCACCAGTAACGTCTACCAGAGCTTGTGAACCTGCAGTGGATAGTGGCAATGAAGATTTTGCAATAAATAATTTAATATCCCTCATGGCTGCATTTGGTGAAATATAAATGGAAATTAGAAAAGAAAAAACCTAACAATCAATTGATATTCACAAGAGACGTACCTTGACATAACCTTAAATCCGTCGCATTGTCCGTGGGATTGTTTTCACTCATTTTTAACAATTGTTTTCCACTAAGTTCGAAAATAAAAAATACTACCCTATTAAATTATATGTGTTTCAAATCAAACTGAAATATTTATAGAAAAACAATACTTTTATTATTTTTATGCTAGTGAGAACCAAGAACAATATGGAAATGAATGAGGGAAAACTGGATCCTACTACGTGATTTCCCGGCCAATAAAAAATGTAGCGTTAAACGTTTAACGCAATCTTGTTGCATACGAAGTATAACTTCAACAATAAGTTGACTCCTTTTTGTTACTACGTATTATTTTTCAGTCTTTTTTGTATTTCATTTTATTCGTCAGTTATTTAAATAATGTCTTGGGTTATAAGAGGTGGAGTTTGGACTGTAATAATGAATATTTGGAATAATAATAACCTTATTTATTTCTGCCTGGAAAGTATTAATAAAAATTGATATTATGTAAACTTCCTTATATATGTTGCATTGATCAGTGGGAATTTTCAATAATTTAATGACGCTATTAGAAGTGATAAAAATATAAAAGGTTTCAGAAGGAAAAAACAGATGAATATTTTCAATCCATACATCAAGTTAAGGTACTCTATTGGATTCTATCTCGAATTTCCGACCTCCCCCCCGAAAAAGCAGTTTTTTTTATTGCGGAAGATTAATATGTATTTTATCCTAAATTCGAAAATGTAAAATATTTTTGTCAGCAAGCAGTTTTTTGCTTGAGTTATTGGAGGTGAAATACGTGATGTCCAGTTTTCGATGCAATGCAGTTTTATTTTTAAAAAATACGCTGTAATTGGGTATAATATGAAAAAAGCACAACTACTTCCACTTACTAGGAATAACATTTACCTTTTAGTTTAATTAATAAATTAAGTTTTAAATATGCGTACTAAATTCATAAACTTCGGTAAAACAACAATATAAATTATTTCCAAAGGAACTAGACTAATACAATTCCAACCTGGCGAGTAGCCACTTATAACAAGACACTTCGTTTGATGCTTTTACTTGTTGCTAGAAATCAGGTTCGCAGAAAATTCTGTTTACTAGTTAAATTTAGTAGGAATAACACGATCTGTGACGTAGGCTATAGTATACCCAATTGCGTATTTATGAACTCGATTGCCTTAAAGTGCTTAAGATAAATATTTGCATAAGATAATTATTAAAATTAGGTAAAAAATAGTTCGGAACATGATTTTCTAACCGTTGAAGCATTTTTACAAGAGAGCGTAAAACATCAGAGCATTACCAGCGTGAAACAGCTTTACATCAGAGCATAAAAATCACATTTATCATAAAACAGAAATAATGAATTACAACAATGAAAGTTAAATGAAAGACAAGTACAAAAGCTACAGTGTTCATTTCAATTTATTACACTCTATATTAACCGAGCGAAAAGTTATTTCGACTTCTAATAATAATTTGAGAAATATAGAAGATATTTACTCAAGAAAATTAATTTTGATTTTATGAATAAGCAATTGATAAAAATTAATTATAGTTACATCTATTATGCGATTATAATTGTAACAGTTGTTGAACAGCCGACCCAATTTTATGGTTTAACTACTACTAATGTTCAACTCCGTAGCCTTCTAATTTTGAACTCAATACAGAAGACAAGGGAACTCCTTCAAGTATTGAGAGAAATTTGCCTTCGTGGAGCTTTTGTCTTTTTTATGGAACTAACCCGCATTTGCGCTACATGGAGATGAAGACTACGAGAACCTTCCAAGGTTAGCCTGACGGCAAGTGGACTCTAACCCATGATCCATCTACCACTGAGGATATTTCACGTCATCACTCTGATCGGTGCAAGCCGGATGCGGAATTCGTATCAACCAGCCATCGCCGGGATTCGAACCCGATTCACCTCATTAGAAGGCGAATGGTCTATCCCCTGAGCCATCGCGCCTCTATATAAGATTTCCCCGAAATATTAAGATTATTTCTTAACTTCATGGGTGTGAAAATCCAATTACTGGATCAAAAGTTATTAGGATTTTATTTATTTAGAGCACTTCACTTATGTCAGTGATACAATCTGTTGAACAGAAAATTACGGCCAAAACACGAAGAACGATAATCATTTTAAATTTATACCTCACTCATCCGAAACAAAACTCAAATTTATCTTAGACCATTGTATTGAATTAAATTTTGCCTTTTTTTTTAAATTCTTAAAAACAAGTTCTTAAAACAATTGTTTTAAAAATCATATACAAAATTAATTTCGATAAAATTTTCTTTTCCAATTGAAATTATTAAAATGAAATAACTTTTTAATTAATGAAATCTCGTATATTTTAATTCGAGCTCAGATTAAATAAGGTATTAGAAATTAAAAAGTCGATCCCAACGAAAAAATGAAAGAAAAAAAAAAACAGAAATATTTGGAAAGAGGAGACCTTGAAGGAAGACAATTAGGATGTTTTCAAGCTATAGACATTCCAACGTTCTTCCAATTTTTATTCCATTTAATCTTTCTTTCAAAATTAAAAAACTTCATAACATCGAACATCGATCGACCGGGGAAAAATTTGCACCCTCTCTCACTTCAAAATGAAGGTACAAAATGAAAATTCGATAAAATGCAAAAATTAACATTTCTTCCCCCCCCCCTTTTTTTTTCTCGAAATTCCTTTGAAGAAAAATATAATTTGATTCTTTCGCAATTAAAAGTTGAAATAAATCGAAACATATAATTTCTCATTTTCGAAGAATATTATTTTCTTAAAATGAGCACAAATAAATGAACGATTTTTAGTATTCTTCTATATTCGAAACTATTACGCATATAAATTTGACAAAAAAATATTTTTAGTTATTAATGACTACCACTAAACATACATCTAATTATGTTCGTTTCACAAGCTTTAGTAGTTTCTCCTATTTTAAAAAATGAATTCTCTAAATTTCATTAACAGTGCTTTGAATGTGGTTGTAAGTGATTCACGCATAGCCACCAAGATCCCCAGATCTTACACCATGAAACTTCTTTTCATCAAAGACAGTATGTAGGAATCGCACTGCCAGAAACTGTACAGCAGTACTGATAGTGTGTTAAACGAATTTGACTATGGATTGCACGTTCGTCAAGGGATCCAACATAGAACATTCGTAGAATAATATATGTTTTTTTCTCTCCAATTTTATGTGCTTTCGTTCTGAAGGTATAAAATGATTAAAATTCGATCATAGATTTGTGCTACTAACACTGTACAACGATTTTAAGAATGATAAGTTTGAAATATTCAGGGGAACTGGCTTCGATTTAAATAAATAAATAATCTGAAGAAATTAAAGCGGAAAAATATACTTGTTAATTAAAAAGTACAAGGTGTTCAGAGAATTCACAAAGAGATCTTTTTAAGACTTGTTAGTCGGGAGGGAGGAAGGAAAACCAAAGCAAATTTAAATAGATATTGATTGTTTATACGATCAAAGTTCTTGGACAAAGATTGATTGAAATGGATTTTGCTTTTGAGCTTGAATCATGTAAACGATCATCCAATTTCTTGATCCAAGTCATTGGATGAGAGTAGAGCAGTGTTTCCCAGGTGTATCGGAACAGTTTAGCTGGGGTACGCTTTCTTATGCGAAATATCTTGCAACAAACGAAAATTAAAAAAAAATAATAATTAAATACAAGACTAGCCATGAAAATTTACGATAGCGTATTTTTCTATTGTCTATTTTTTGCAGAGTTAACAGTTAATAATGAGTGGTGTCAACAGCCAGCTGTGATGCTTAACTTTTGTGAAATTTTATTTATAGTAAAAAATAAATTAATTTTTTTATGAGTGGTCCTCAGCGTTACGCAAAATTTAGAAAGGGTACACAAAAGTCATAAGTTTGGGAAGCACTGGAGTAGAGTATGTTCTACTTTAGTTCGAAGTTTTTCCTCCCTTAACCAATCTGCTTCTTAAGTTTTGTGACGTCAACAAGCAGGCATCCGATTATATCATTTTGTTGTCCTTTTTCATATATTTTAGTTGAAATAAATTAATCTGATAGGGTCTATTTCTGTTATTCATTTGAATTTATTTCGTAGTATTCAATTCACGATTTTATAATGTTGAATGTGCGCAGGTGTTGTTTCATCCAACCAATCAGTGACATTCAAGAACTTGGATTGTGTCGACGAAGCATCCAATTTCTCGGATTCAAGAACTTGTAAACAGGCTCATTCATGCATGCGTTGTTAGATGAATATTTTGAGGGACGTGTTTCGGTATTTTTTTATGTTGAGACAATTAAATACTTGCTTTAATATTTCCTGTTCATTGCTCATTCAAACAGCCGGAAAAAATATATTTCTCCAAAAACAATTTTTGGGAATTACGGTTCGTTATAAGCATCCTTACAACGAATTAATTATTGACTCTTAAGCATTAGCAATTTAGCGTTAATAGTAAACCAATCTCTGTTACACTGAGCATTTATCGAGTATTTTAAAGAAGAATACATTTCGATAAACTATTTCTCCAACAGGTTTACAATACATGGGTTGAGTAAGATTAATTTCATTTAATAGTTGCTCCCATTAAATTTTCCGGTTTTATTGTCAGCGGAAATTCTTAAAGTAGCTGACTTCTTTTCTTGGATTATTTTTTGATTCTGATATATATTTTAATGAATGTCTTAGTGTTGGGACAAACGCGAAATTCATCCTAAAGTTATAGTTTGTTTATGGAAATAACTCCCTTCGCCCCAAAGTCTAAGGCTGCCATGGAAACAAAAAACTGCTACTCTCTCCTCCGATTCTCTCGCCGAACTATACCAAAACCTGTTAAATAGTGACCCTGCACCCCTGCTAAGAATAGTTGAACCTCGTAACCATAGTAACCGCCACTATTTCGGTGGAATGGCGAGGAGAGTTCTTTCTGTAGACAGACTATAGCTCAGCGTGAAAAGGGACACTTGTATACCAGTTTTTGATTATGTCCCTTTCACTCGATAGAAATTGCCACTTTACGGAAGTTTTCATTCTTTATAATTTATTTTCAAAACCTTAGATTTTTTTTTATAGGGTCATTACTTGTTCATCTGTCCAGTCAGCTGATCGAAAGTACTGAGAGCAATTTAATGACTCTAAATGAAGATGCATTGTTCATGATTGAATACTTTTCAGCAACAAAATAAAAATAATAATTCCTTTTTTTTTTAATTCTAAATTGCGCAGTGCAATAAAAATGATTTAGTTTTGACAAATAAAAAAATAAATAACTTAAAGTTAAGTTATATTAAGATCTACGCGCTCTTTCGGTAACCCTGCTGATTCCGCAGATCACTCGGTCTAACATTAAAATGTATACATATGTTAAAAAATTGAAAGTAATTTTTTTCTTAAACCGTGTGTGATTAGATATCGAAAATTAACATTTAAATTGAAAAAGCGTTATTTCTTATTATCTTTCATTTATTAAAAAATAACTAAAAGTATCGTGAAAGAAACTAAAATCAAAAGTTTTAAAAGTTCAGGGCAAATAAAGTCTGAAATCAAAAAGTCAATATTTCAAATCATAAAAAAAAATTTAATTTTTACGTGGTAGTAAAAGTTGCAAGAGCGAACTGGGCATACCAATACCTGCAATGACGACGCTCTTGAACATCTGAGCAAACAGTGCGCACGCGTCGTCATTGCATGCGTTGCTACAACGACCACTGCTCGAATAATTTTTTGAATTCCTTTTTTTTTTCAAAGTTCATTATGCATTAATATTGTGGTGATTTGTAGCAGGAGAAAGATCCTATAAAATGCTGTTAAAGTTGTAAATAAAGAGAATTTGATTTTCATCCTTTCTGTTTATTTAAGAAACAGAAATCTAGTCTAAAGATGAGTAAACATCAAATCTAAACTGAAACAGAATGAAAATTTAATTGATATATTTATAAATTTGTGCCATAAAGATTGAAAGTGAAGAAATATTCCTTCCACACATGTGACCTATGGCGCCAGCTATCAGCAAAATAGCGTATTAAAGAGCTACTTTTCTCTACATAAATTGGAATGTTAGTTAACGATAATTTAATTAAATATAGAACCCTATCGCACATCGAATCAGTTGAAATATAATTCTTTCTCGTCTATTTCTTTTACTTAACTTAGAACCGTGATATATTTTTGTTTTGTGTAACTTCCACGCATGATATGTTCTTCATGTCTTTCGCATTTGTGTAAAGAATCTTCGTGAAAGAAAGGAATACGGGCTGTGTCAGAATTGGTAATTGAAAGGCTCGGCTTACTCGAAATAGAATGGAAAGAAGAATAGTTGCTAACATAAGCAAATGCCACTTTTCCACAACCCCATCAGTATAGCCATACTACGTCCCTCAAAATATGCACAAAAAGGTAAATTTAACATTAAGGGGTGCTATCCTGACCAAAGCTATTGTGATCTTATGAATGGCTTTTGATCCCTACTGTATATCTCTTGATAAATAACTTTTATGTGCACTAAAAATTTCGCGCGTGAGTTATAAAAATAGAGTTTCTATAATCTGGGTTCATTTTATCAAGTACAATTTATATAAAATTTATATCTTATTATTACAGGAATTTCATTTTTAAAGAAGGCAAATGGAAAGTATTTGATTTATTGTTGTAAAACCACACTTTGAATACGTTAGTTTGAAAAGCATAAACTAAAGGAGCGAATGGTTTCAGATAACTTTAAAAATGCTAATTCGTGACTGAACTTGCAAAAAACACTAAAAAATGTGCGATTCAGTTTTGTGTTTTGGCGAAAAAGCATTCTGTAAAATAATTTTTGTGCCTTACAATTGAAAATGTTTCCGATTATTATTAAATAAAATAAAAATTATGAAGTTATTTAAAAAAAACTTTTTTTGCGTCAAATTATCTTTGATTAAACAAAATTCATAATTGTGCGAAAAACTTTTTTCTATGCGCTTAAAATTTTTTTACTATATGATATGATCTAATATATATAATTCTCTTACGTGGCTCCCAAATTTTGGCTGTATTTCTTAACCACCGGTGGCAACAGTTTTCATTTTTAAAGAGGTACTTTGTACAACTAAATAAGATTCTTTTCACAACACTTAAATATTTACTTTATTTTCTTCATATATACAGAGAACAGTCGGCAAAGAATTCTGTTAGGTTGAAAAACATTTCTCTAAAAAAAGAACGAATTTCAAACGAAATAAAAATAAACAACTTAAAAAATAAAAATGCTGTTGCAAGCCATAGACATTTTTGAAAGTTAACTTAGCAACATAAATCAAAATGACATAGAAGCGTAACTAGATCAAAATTGTGATACCTGAGCGCTTGACGTAACAAAGCCTTCAATTCTATAAGTGTTGTATCTCCAAATGCCCAGATTAACAATTGTGTTTTTAAAGAAATTCTATAAAAAGTTTTAAATAAAAAAACTTCTATCCAGCTACTTCTTCTTGAGCTTCTATCCAGCTACTGCTTCTTGAAGAACTTGGCTCATTGATTAGAAATATTGTTTTAATTTTACAGTACTAACTTTACTTCGACTTACATTATTGCTATGACCCTCTTTCATTACATTTTACAACTTCATGCTAAATTTGAGGACTTTAAGTTGGTTTGTGGTTGAATACTGACATTTAGAAATGTGTACATAAAAGAAATAATATTTAGAGGTTAAGAGTTGCCTCAGAAAAATTTGAATTGTTGACACTGAATTTAATAATGGAAACAATCGTTTTTGTGAAAAATTGAATTGTATTGCTGACATCAAAACTAAAAATATTGTGTTTCAACTTAACAATACTACCTTAATTTTTACTTATATAATTACTATGATCCTTTCCTGGTGGGAAAGACTTTAAAACAAAACTTACAACAGTTACTTTTCTCAACAACTGAAATTTAGAATAGTGTGATTAAGCAAAATATGTGAACTGCTTGCATTTTCAAATTAATATTGAAATGTACAGGCTTAGAATTTTCTACAGTGAAAAGTTTTCGGAACTTCAGTATTCAAAAAAGTATACAAAAGCTGGACGTTAAGAAGGTATCCAATGAGCGAGCAAAGCGAGCATTGGATTGCGAAGCAATCCGAAATGAACTGAGAAAGCAGTTCCGGGGGTTGGCGAGCGCAAGCGAGCAGGAGGCGATGCCTCCTAGTATCATACAATTAAAAAAAAAAGTTATTAAATAAATAATGAATAGGTTATCTTTTAATTCATAAATTCCTAAACCAAATTCGGTTATTTAAAGGTTAAAAATCATTTGAAAAGATGCGTATTATTTGTAATAAATCATGATTAAAGAATAGTTTAATAGTAAAAATCTTATCATAGGATAGGCACGTGATATATCAATATTTTGTAATATTTTTGCAGTTTTATTAAATTTCTTTTGTTTGTATTACAGTTCAATATACAATTTATTCTTTTAACCTTAGTCATACTTAAATAACATAAGCTTTTTTTTTGTCGTATACCTGTTTAGGCAGTGGGGGTGCGATTGCTACTGTTTTTCAGTGGCGCCATCTATGGCCAGGAAATCGACTTATGCCACGCCATTCACACAACCCGTTTATAGGGCGGGTCACATTCGCACACAAAGGAGAAAGGACACAGAGAGAGAGAAAGAAGCATTCATGCCTTGCTCGGGATTCGAATCCAGGACCTTTCTGATGCTAGGACAGTTCCTTGCCCCCTACACGGGCCGGTCGACAGCAGAAGCTTTTTTTTTATAAGTATACTGTCCATGGCCAAATTATGAGACGCACTCTAAGATTCTATGTAAAATCTTCATTATCACGTGATGCTACACAGCTTTACTGCTTTTACGTGACTGAAACCGGTTTATATTCGTGTTGGGTTAACATTGTAATGCAATGTGTTAAAAATGAATGCAAACAGGAAGTATATATAAAAAATAAGAAGTACATAATATAGTTAGAACTCGAGCCCACAGAAAAATTCACAGAAAAACATTTCAACCTTACGTTGAAGCTCAATCTTAATTCCTATAAAAGAACTCTTATTTTTTTTTTAAATTTTCGAAAGATTGAAAAAATAAATATTCGCCGTTTTAACTCTCTTCCAAAGAAAGCAGAATCTGTTTACAAGTGGGTGACAACCACAATTACTTCCCAGTTTTGTTTATTGCGTGCTCATTCGTGCCAAAGACAAAACGGAATAGAATAAAATATGTTAACGTTTCGCCATATATCTTTCTGCTTCTTATTCTAAACTCTGTTTATAAAAAGGATCTATACGTATGCTTATTTTTTTTTTTTTTTAACTTCTCAATAAAATGGACTAGAAACTATTTAACTATTCGATAATTTGCTTTCGATAACTGATAATTCGATAATATTATTCCTGGAAATAAACAAGTATTTTGCCTCTTTAAATCTATTGGCGAAAAATTAAACTACAGTTTAACAAACATGTTAATCAGTTAAGAAATAGTTATTGTGAATAGAGAATTATACTTCAAAAAAAGTTATTAATTATTCAGGGACCGCAGAATTATGGGGGGGGGGCTTCAGATCCCTCACATTTAACCAATTAAGCCCTTTATATGATTTCAATTTTTCGCTTAATATTCCTGTAATTAAATTTCAAATTGAAAGAAAAATATATAATTTTTTGTGTTTGAATTCTAAATAAGAAAAATGTCTATTTCAAGCGAGCTTTAACATTTCCATATTAAAAACTTTTACCAAATCATCCCTTACTAAACATCCCCTCCCCCCGCAGAGGAAATATACGTCCCTATTGCTGAGCAATGGGGGAAAATTCTTTCTTTTAAATGCTACAGCGAACAGAATAAGGTGTTGTGAAACAGAATAATAATAAAGTACAGTTAAATGAGAGATAATAATTTACAGGCAAAATATATATACATCATTACTAAAAACCCTCGATTAACTACAGAGTCCAATAAGCTCTTTATAGCCCAAACTCTTTTTAAAGAAGGGTCAATAAAATCGAATTGGCCTCCGTTTTGCCGCGCAAGAACAACAACAAAAAAGTCAATGTAAGCAACATAAAAGTTAAAAAGTGAAATTCTTAGGTATTTAGCATTCTTGTATAATGAGCTATTTACTGCAAAAAAAATTTTTTTTATTAGTTTTTCCTCGAAATCTATAGACGAGCACTAACGTCCTCTTTACAGTTGCACGGCAGAGTTGATGTTATCCAGAAAAAAAAACATGATTCTCTTCAAAAAATCTGCAAATGAATGTCTGTCTGTCTGTGTATGTGTGTATCCTTTATAGACTCCTAACCATCTAATCGAAAGCAATGAAATTTGGCATGTAGACAGTTCAAAGCTCGAGGAAGATCACTGTCGACATTAGAACATTCTACGACAAACCGTTCAAGCGGGATGAGCGAAAAACGAAATGGAATTTCTTGATGGGTTAAACGTCAGTCATTATTTAAATTTTACTGTAAATGATTCAGTTTTCGAATATTTTCAAAATAACATCAATAATATTTTCTAGCTTATAGCTCTATTTGTTCAGAAAAGTTAATGACATATACTTTAGTATTTAAATATTTCTTATACGCTATGTCAGACAAAATCAATGGACACTATTAACGTGGTATCATTCATGTCACCAAATTTATATTTTTAAAGTTATCTGATATTACTTGTTTATTTTGCTTACAATAATTCTTTTCAAATGTAAAGGGAAACCGTTAAAAATCAGCATTCCCAGAAGATGCTGACTTAATATGTACGTCTGACGATAATGTGTACTACTGGTATTATGGAAATCTGTGCAATTTTGATAACAATTCTACAACGGGTTTTCCGTCATTTCAGAAAGTATTTTTTTTCAATGGTAACATTAATATTTTATTGCATTAGAACTAAATGAACTTTCCCCGCCACTACTCATAACAGTAAAGTAAAAAGTGGATAGTCCTAAATCCTTATCAAGTTCTAATAAGAATTCCATTTTAATTTGGCGATAGTTGGCTGCCACAGACAAATGAATTACACACAAAACTTAAATGGTGAAAGATTAAGTATATTAATAAAGGTATAAAATATTATCTTGATATATTTGGTGATTATTAAAATTAATCTAATACTTTTAATGACAATCACGGCCCCTCTAAAGGGATATGTACCGGTGAAAATATACTCGAAAGTGTTAAATATCAAGTAATGCAATAGTATCATGACAAGTGATGCATTTTATCTTTATTCTACTAGGATACGAATACTAGGCGGTTACTTCGATAACCACCGAAAAGGGCAACCAATATCATTAAATTAAAATAGTGAAATTATTTTAGCTGTATTAATTGAAAAACTTAGTGAAAGAACCAGGTAAGTGGCATTTTCTGAACGAAAAAAAGTTTTTTCCCAACTGTTTTATTACCAATTTATCAGAAGAGGGGAGCCATTGTTCTTTATTTTACTTACCACTGTCTAATTTCAAATAAAAATCATGCAAGCATACAAGAAACTAATGCGGATGGGTGATGTTAAGATTAAAGCGGAAACTGTTCTGTTACATTAAACATGTCCATATACTATTACAACCATTTTACGTTATTTTCTATAATCCCTAACAATGTCATTTTCCTGGTTCTTCCATGAAGCTCTTCAATGGAATCGGAATATGCCTTTCAGTTTAGAGCATGATTTCGTACGTGTTTCTCAATAGTGATTTTTTACTTCTCTTATATTCCCCCCGAGGAACGGGTATTCAGCTAGTAAATAAATAAGTAAAATAAACGGAATAATAAAAAATGCCCTACTTTATTTGAAAAAGATTGTTTGGAGTGCCATTTTATAAATGTTTTTCTCATTTGTATACGGATTGTTTCGATTGACTCTAGAAATATTATATTTTGTATTGAAGAACAGTATAAATACATTCTAAAATGATAATTTATTCATGATTTATTCATTGTTTTTTTGCAGGTTTTTTTTCCGAATCTTGAAAGAAACGTTTCAATTCGAAATTGAAATCGGATGAATGAATTAGTTTGAGACAATGAATTAGTGCATGAGCGACGAAACGAAGAAAAATGCATTTCGAATGAAAGAAAAAAAATGATATTCCTTTGAAAACAACAATTTGATTGGTATAAATGTATTTTCATACTCAGAAAAGATCCATTGTTTATCTGACTATAGAACAAAATGGATTCGTTTAAATTATGTTGCATTTAACAACTACAATCTCTGTGCATTTATCTAAAAACAGTTTCAATTGCTCTAGTATCATCTACAAGATTCCTGGCTACTAAAAAATATGGCTGGTACCTGCTAGATTCGTCCAGCCGAAATTAAGAGCTGTATACACAATCATGAATCTCATCAGTACAGACGACGTACTCACAAAGGAACCATTCTTCATCTGGCAATAGTGCAAAATAAATTATGTTCCATGTTGCCATCTCGGCAAATGTACGTTTCTTTACATAGAAGTAATTTCCAACAATCTTGCTGATAACTATTGAACTGTCATCATGAATCTCATCCCCACGGAAGACATGGGTGAGAACTGGACCTATAGTAATTCGTCTTCTGGGCGCTGTACAAACGAGTACTGCGTGTCCGACGAAGATTACCTCTCGATGATCGAAGACTACATATTTCCCTCTTCCACCTACGAGTGGATTCTCATCTTCTTGCACATCACCGTCTTCTTGGTGGGACTGATAGGCAATGCCCTCGTCTCTGTCTCCGTCTACAGAAACCACAGCATGAGGACGGTCACCAACTACTTCATTGTCAATCTGGCAGTGGCCGATTTCCTGGTCATACTTATCTGCCTCCCCCCCACAGTCTTGTGGGATGTCACCAAGACGTGGTTCTTCGGAAGCATCACCTGCAAGCTTGTCCTCTATTTGCAGGCAAGAGTTTTCACTACAGATTCACATTGTACAGATTAAATTACACTCTTTAACTCCTTCCCTTAGCAAATTTTTTTTGAAGGAAAAAAAATATCAACATTATTTCATTAATAAATACAGGGAACTAAAGCAAAACACAATACGCAAGTTTTAAGTTGAAATTTTAATTTTGTTTATGCGTAAAATATATTTTGTTATGCGGATAATAAATATTTGCAATACCCGAGTTGACTCGGGATAATAAATATTTGCAATACCCGAGTTGACTCGGGATAATAAATATTTGCAATACCCGAGTTGACTCGGGATAATAAATATTTGCAATACCCGAGTTGACTCGGTATAATAAATATTTGCAATACCCGAGTTCACTCGGGATAATAAATATTTGCAATACCCGAGTTGACTCGGGATAATAAATATTTGCAATACCCGAGTTGACTCGGGATAATAAATATTTGCAATACCCGAGTTGACTCGGGATAATAAATATTTGCAATACCCGAGTTGACTCGGTATAATAAATATTTGCAATACCCGAGTTGACTCGGTATAATAAATATTTGCAATACCCGAGTTGACTCGGGATAATAAATATTTGCAATACCCGAGTTGACTCGGGATAATAAATATTTGCAATACCCGAGTTGACTCGGGATAATAAATATTTGCAATACCCGAGTTGACTCGGTATAATAAATATTTGCAATACCCGAGTTCACTCGGGATAATAAATATTTGCAATACCCGAGTTGACTCGGGATAATAAATATTTGCAATACCCGAGTTGACTCGGGATAATAAATATTTGCAATACCCGAGTTGACTCGGTATAATAAATATTTGCAATACCCGAGTTGACTCGGGATAATAAATATTTGCAATACCCGAGTTCACTCGGTATAATAAATATTTGCAATACCCGAGTTGACTCGGGATAATAAATATTTGCAATACCCGAGTTGACTCGGTATAATAAATATTTGCAATACCCGAGTTCACTCGGGATAATAAATATTTGCAATACCCGAGTTGACTCGGGATCAAAAATATTTGCAATACCCGAGTTGACTCGGTATAATAAATATTTGCAATACCCGAGTTGACTCGGGATAATAAATATTTGCAATACCCGAGTTGACTCGGTATAATAAATATTTGCAATACCCGAGTTCACTCGGGATAATAAATATTTGCAATACCCGAGTTGACTCGGGATAATAAATATTTGCAATACCCGAGTTGACTCGGGATAATAAATATTTGCAATACCCGAGTTGACTCGGTATAATAAATATTTGCAATACCCGAGTTCACTCGGGATAATAAATATTTGCAATACCCGAGTTAACTCGGGATCAAAAATATTTGCAATACCCGAGTTGACTCGGTATAATAAATATTTGCAATATCCGAGTTGACTCGGGATAATAAATATTTGCAATACCCGAGTTGACTCGGTATAATAAATATTTGCAATACCCGAGTTCACTCGGGATAATAAATATTTGCAATACCCGAGTTGACTCGGGATAATAAATATTTGCAATACCCGAGTTGACTCGGGATAATAAATATTTGCAATACCCGAGTTGACTCGGTATAATAAATATTTGCAATACCCGAGTTCACTCGGGATAATAAATATTTGCAATACCCGAGTTGACTCGGGATAATAAATATTTGCAATACCCGAGTTGACTCGGTATAATAAATATTTGCAATACCCGAGTTCACTCGGGATAATAAATATTTGCAATACCCGAGTTAACTCGGGATCAAAAATATTTGCAATACCCGAGTTGACTCGGTATAATAAATATTTGCAATATCCGAGTTAACTCGGGATAATAAATATTTGCAATACCCGAGTTAACTCGGGATGATGAGGGAAGCGGTTAAAAGGGAAATGAGCTCCTAATTTTGGAACAACAGCAACGCTTCTGTGCATTAACATAAGTCAATTTATTTGTTATTATTTTTTTTTCGAAATTTACTGTAAGGCTCTTAAGTTGTTTTTTCTTTTGCACGGCAGTAAGAACAATGAGTAAGACACTCAATAAATTATTATTGTAGCTACTCTTTAGCATCCAGCATTATAATTTCTTGAAGAAAAGAAAAAATTTTAGCTGTAAGATATTATTTCATTAGCATTGGTCTGGGCTAAGCGAAATATTTGTATAATTTGAGACATGTGTGTCGCAAAAAATATCATAATATACCCGTCGGACTTGTTGTAAAAAAATATTTCCTGTTGTTAAAATACAGCTTCATAATTCTCTGAATTATATATTTAAAAATTATTTTTCTTTCCAATTTTTCCCTTATTTAATTTCAGATTTTTCAATGGTATTTTTTGATTGCATAAAAAGAAAAAATGCATGAATTTAACTACCACGTGCGAGATTTCTACAGTAGACACTATTAGAGTTTCATCACCAAAACTGAGGATGTGAGACCAGTAAAAGTTTCAAACAAAATTTTTTTTTAAATCGAAATGAGAAACAGACTCTAAATATTTTTTGATCTAAAGATCGGATTTAAGGAGCTATCTCAATAATTGAAGAAGCAACTTTCAAATTAAGTCCTAATCAAAGGCTATAGATAAATTATGAAATCAGAAGAAAACCTACAGTAAAAGCTAAATATAACCATAAATCCACTATGAGGACACATTTCATAGTCACCCTATTAACACCCTGATTAACCCGAGTGTGTGTTTATTATTATGTTAGCTCGAAGAATTTGTCAGTCTTGTTTTATCACGCTTTTACTCAATCGAAAGCAAATAAATAAATAAGAGAAAACATAATCTGCCGTGATTGGATGTTTGCCAAATTTTGTTTGGGAATTATGCTGTTGGATTGTGGGACTGCAAACGCGATTGTATATACGATGGTCATTGAATTTACACAGAAAACAAAAGAACAAACAAAAATGGCGTATCCCTTCACTGGCATTTAGAAAGTATCACTTTGTGTCAAAAATTATCCCGCGAAGACTAATATTTAACTTTTTTTTCATTGGCCGAGACAACTGTATAGTAAACTGATTATAAAATAAATGTTTTTTACGCATAAAAAGTTTTAAAACTTGTTAATATGTCTCGCTTTATTTCCTTGCATTTATTAGTGAAATAAATTTTTTTTTTATAAAAATATTATTAAAAAAACGATGTTAGATAATAACAGAAAAAGTCACCTAACCAATGCAAAATAATATCACGAAACAAATTTGAACGAAACACATGCATTAGTTTGTACAGAATCTAACCTTTTGTAATGCAGAGAAAAAAGCGACCTCTTGTAGGCACGAGAGAAGCTAGATTTTTCTGCTTTTCTAATGTTCTCTAATATTGTGTGAGGAGGTAGTTTTAATTTTTTGTTTGAGGTTTTTACTTGGTTCTTTGAAAAAAATACACTAAACTAATAGTATCTACTTAGCTTTAAAATCTCTCAGACCTATGAGTAAATACTGGAGATTTTTCCCAAATATCCCGGTAAAATGTTTTTTTTTTTTTAAATTTACCCAGAATGTATATTTCATTTTGTTTATCACCTACCGTTTTTCAGAAGTGAAAAAAAATAGTATGTAAAATCTCATCGTAAAATCCTCTTAAATAGTGTAAAATCCCATCGTCCATTATCGTTAAAACCTATAAAAAATGGCGATAAAACAATTTTTTTCGATATCCATTGAAAACTGTATAACAAAGACAATGTTTCCATTGTTGGTTAAAAGTAGTGTTGGGTCGAAAATGACATCCGGTACTTTACAAAAGTACCTCTGAACTATTATTATTGTATCTTTTCAGAATGTCTCTGTTGGTGTTTCGGTGTTAACGTTGACTTTTATATCTGTTGATCGGTGGTACGCCATATGCCATCCTCTTAGTTTCAAGAGCACGCCTTCGAGAGCTAAAAGTTCTATCTTTTTGATATGGTCCATCGCCATACTGATAGCTTTGCCAGAAGCCATCGTGTTGGACACCCGGAAGAAAACATTGCCAGTAGATATAGTCTACCTGACTGACTGCACCCATACCTGGAGTGAGAATAGTGTAAGGATCTACCAGCTCTTCCTTATACTCGTTCTCTACGTAGCGCCATTTTCATTAATGGCTTACACCTATTATCAGATAACAAGAGTTCTGTGGAACAAAAACATTCCTGGATCAGCACGAACATGTAAGTTTCTGTATTTTAGTTTCGATGCTGGAAATTATGTATCATAGATATGCATTCGCTTAGAGTTGTGCTTCTTTTTTTTTTTTTTTTGGTTTCTATGGTATGCACTATGAAGTGGGTTGTTATACTGTAGAAGACATAGCTATGGATAATTGACCGTGTAAAGCTAAACACGAAATTGGCCGTAAAACTTAAGGCTTACTATTTCCTTTAATTGTGATTTGATTTATTTGTTATCTTTGCTACAACTGACCGAAACTTTAAAGATTAAAAAAATTTCAAAAGACTAAGTGAAAGCTAGGATGACATTATTATGAATATAACTTGCAGAGTACTTTCAAGGTTTATTTTTAACCAATTGAAGCCTTTTATTTACCCTTGAAATTATTAAATAAATTTAAAAACAATTGAATAGTATCTTTTTATATACAAAGTAATAATATAATAAAATAGTATCTTTCTATATACAAAGAAAGCATATAGTTGCCAAATTTTGCTATCATTTATGAACATAAATACATTATTAGCAGATTATTTATTTTATTCATTTATATTTTTTGAAGATTAAAATACTTTCAAGACTAATTCGTAATCAAATTTAAAAAAAAAATTCTTTTTCACTGGGATACATTTTTTTGTGTGAAAAGTGTGGTAGTTGGTAGCAACGTAGAAAACTTTGCTTTGTTATCATTTAAAATTGATGCCTACTTTTTCTTCCATATTTTATTAGTATTAAATTCAAAATAATAAAATAGCCGATTATCTGGAGTTTAATAGTAAAAATTTCATTTGTTCCTCAATTTAGCAGTTTTACCTAATCTAGATGGGTAAAACAAAATGTAACATTTAAAAGCACTATTGGTGAGGAAAGAAACTTTTGAATGAATCTGTTACTAGATTTATTAATGAAGAAGGTTGCAAGTATATTCTAAAACTAAGATGCAAAATTTTTTTTTAAAAAAATAGATGAATATAAAAAAAAAAATTCTTAAAATACAAATTTCTTAAAAATATTTGCGTTTCTTAAAGTCACAGGCATAAATTATTTATTTGAAAAAAAAGATTCACAATGCAATCTCAATCGAATTAGATTTTGGCGATGTCATCTCAAAATGCTGTGTCACTTCAAACCATTCTATAATTTATTTATTAAAATAACAGAGTGATCATAGTTTGATCCCTTTTAGCGGTTAAACTACAATTAACCAAAATAACGGTAACCACCCCCTTATGGTAGTGTGATAAATCGGAAAAGGTATATTTCTTGTGCATGTTTTGGAAAAAACAAACACACTTTTCCACAGTTACAGTTAACTACTCTGCATATTTTGAGATATTGCCAAAGCATTTTACAGAATGAAAATTCGATCAACCCTTCAAAAGTTATAATGGTAATCTTTTCTGACTCTACAGTCCATGGGCATATTATTACACCACACTCTAAGTTTCTATGTGAAATTATATTTATCAGGTGATATTCTACAGCTATATCGTTTTTAATCGGAGGAAACCGATCTGCATATGTTTACGCTCCTATTTCAATGGGTTAACATTGTCATGCACATATATGGCAACGTTACTTTTAAAAAGTAACGAGTAAAAGTACAAGTATTTTTAAAAAAAGTAACGAGTGAAAAGTTCTTATTTTAAAAAGTAACGAGTAAAAAGTACAAGTAAAAGTACAAGTACTAAATCAAAAAAGTAACGATTTAAAAGTACATTTCTGGGAAATCGAAAATTTAAAGTAACCTAAAATTTTATTGAATAATATTCTTATGTTCTTTAATGTTTTTGCAAAATTGTTGTTATTTATTTAATTATTTTTAATTTTGAAAATTATGAATATTAATTTATTTTTAAATTTGGGAGAATATTATAATATAATTTTATAATATAATCGTATAATATAATTTTAAAATGAAATATACTTTTACTATCAAACTTTTTATGAATTTGCACGAAAAAGAAATTTTATCTATTGATTTTAATTTTTAGTTTATTATTTTTATTTATTTAAATTACCATTGTTTTAAAATTGTTTTACTCTTTAGAAACGCGTTTTAAAAGCACAAACATAAACAAAGCAAACAGATAGCTTTGTGATCTTTGAGCTAGTAAAAAATAATTGAATGTGCAGTATAAGTTGAAACAGAAGGTATTTAAACACGAAGTTAGCTGTGAATGCATATATATTGCGCATTAATTTTATAAATTAAAAAAACAAGCATTTTTTTTTAATTTAATTTTTTTCTTTTTTTCTTCTTTTTTTTTAGAAAGCTTACGGAATTTTAGAAAAAAGTAACGATTTTATTCGATATTTCCGTAACAAATACTTGTACTTCTTCCCTAAAAAAGTAACGAAAGTACAAGTAGAAGTACAAAATTTAAAAAGTAACGAAGTACAAGTAAAAGTACGTACTTTTTACTTGTACCGGCGGTACAAGTAACGAAAGTAAAAGTACTGCCATATATGGTCATGCAATACGTTAAAAATAAATACAAATAGGAAGTCTATAAAAAATCTCATGAATAAAAACCCCATTACATGTATGTTTGACTATAAACGCATTACATACAAACTCGTGCAAAACATGTCATTATTAAAACAGTACAGTGCGTCTAATAATTTGATCTCATTGTTATAATATACTAATATAATGCCTGATATAATAAATATTCTATATTTAATATAATATATCGTCTAATTTATTCTATCGTCGAATTTATATTATATATCGTCTAATTTAACCCATGGATAAAGGAACGTAAACAAGTGCAAGCAGTCTCGTAAAGAGAATAAAGCTGTATAGAATATCACCTGATAATTAATATTTGAAATAGAATCTTAGAGTACGTCTCATAATATGTCCAGGGAGTGTTCATATTAAATGTATTTCTTAGGTGGCAACAGCACATTTGTGGGTCGATCAGCCGTGAGGTCAACAACGTGTGAGAGCCAAATCAGATCGAGAAGAAAGGCTTCCAAAATGTTGATTGCTGTCGTCGTCATGTTCAGTCTCTGTTACTTTCCCGTGCATCTCATAAATCTTTTGAGGTATAAAGAATCTTTGTTAAATAGATACAATAATAGATACTTAAATAGATACTTGCACATAAAGCTGCGCGACTTCAGTGGGCTAGAAGTCACCGAACATGGGCAGTTGCTGACTGGCGGAATGTAATAAGGTCTGAAGAATCACGTTTTTGCATTTATTCAAAAGAAGCACGTCTGCAAGTGCAACGCAGACCAGATGAAGCATTTCATCCTGACTGTGTGCAAGCATAGGTTCAAGCCGGAGGTGGGTCTGTCATGACTTGGGGGTGTTTTTCTTATCATGGATTGGGTTCCTAACTGAGGGGGCGACTAACATGATCCAACATGTTTATTTGATAGTTCTGGACAATTAGGAGTTGCTTTTCAGTCACCCTCTTCATGTAAAGTGTGTCGTCGATATCCCTATTTTTCAAGATGACAACAGCAAAGTTCATGGGGCTGGAAGTATATGTGACTGGTTTTATGAACACTCAGACACTCAATTACATCTCGGCTGGCCAGCAAAATCACCTGACTTGAACCAACACCTCCTAGAAAAGAGTAGGCCTCTGCACGGGTTACCATAAATATCTTTTAGTAGTCCAAACGTAATGACATATTTCGAATTTTCAACCACTGCGCAGCTTAGTACCCCGAACGTAATGAGATCTTTCTTATTTTTCATCAACTGCGCAGTTAACTTCGTCACATCGGACTACTAATTTGATCCGTGCTGAGGCCTTCCTTATTCTAGGAGGTGTTGCTTGAACCCCATTGAAAATTTGTGCGACATGCTGGAACTACGGGTAAAACGCCAAAATCAGCATTCTCACAATTCGGTGAATTTGAGAGATCAAATCCTCAACGAGGGGCTTAAACTGGATTCGATGTACTTGCAAAACCTTGTGGGCTCACTACCTAACCGAATCCAGGCGGTCATCAAATCTAAAGGCGGTGTTACACGTTATTAAATGATCTTTTTCATGATTTCTCTAAGGGTAACTAATTTTTTGTCCTGTGAGCTTATATATATCGGGGTTATTTTTAATGACATTTTTAGAGGTTTTTATGCGGTTAAATTTGAGGGATTAGAAATTTCAATTTGCCACCTCAATGGACCAACGCATTGTTAAAATCGATCGTGGATTCGATTCCGTAATAGCAAAATCTCCTTACATTAAAGTTCTATACACAACATGAGTGAAGTCAAAAAATAAAAATATTTAAAATAAAATGTCTTCATAGGAGACTGTTTTTAAATGTTTATCGTACGTGCTACAGACTGTTGTCATTTCTAGGTATACAGTTGGTTTACCTCAGACTCCAGCCACAACTGTTGTGTCTCTTCTATCCCATTGGCTGTGTTACGCAAACAGCGCCATTAATCCAATCATATACAATATCATGAATGGTAATTATTATTCTTTTTCTCTAAAACTTTTTTACTTTATAAATAGCCGACCTGATATTTTTGGGTTTATGACTACTCATGTTCAACTCCACAGCCTTGTCATTTCGAACCCAATCCAGAAGACAAGGAAACTCCTGGATCAAGTAGTCGGAGAAATTTGTCTTCGTGGAGGACTTTCTGAGGGAACTAACCAGCATTTGCGTAACCTAGTGAAGAATACCACGAAAACCTTTAATAGTTAGCCTGACGGCAAAGGAACTCATCCATCATCCGTCTAACAATGAGGATATTTTACGTTTGCAGTGTGGTCGGTTCGAGCCGGGTTCAAAATTCGAATCGACCTGGGACCGAACCCGGGTCACCCCATTGGGAGGGGTCTATCTCCTGAGCCACCAGGGCTCTTCACGTGCATTTATAGCTCCCAACCATGGTGAAATTTTTTACAAAGGGAAAAATTCATATATTTCTAGTGATTAATTTGCGCATTCCTACGAGACCTGTAGCATCTTTACGGAACAATTTCTTCAATTTTCTTATAAGCCATTAGATTTAGTACGCATTCTATGTTTGAAGAGAAATAAGCTTCAAAAGTCTATAATCTGTAAATCATATCTAAAAGTTGCAACGATTAGCTTTGTTTTTGGGTTTTCGTATCAGGTATTCAAAATTCGGTATGTGACCTGCGCTGCAAAGTTTCAGCTCTATTTCATTAATGGAAAAATATGCCAATGAAAAAGAAATCACTGACATTGGTTTAAAGAAAAAATAACTGAGAAAACAATTGTAGGATGCTGAATGTTTGCCCTTTTCTCCAGAGGCGAGCATCTTGAATTGATTAGGGGGGAGGGGTTAAAAAAGATAAACTTGAACATAACTATCAAGAAAAGTGAACTCTTGTTTAGTATGTATTTTTTACAGTGGCTTGGGATAACAGGCTTTATGGGATTCCGTAACATCTGTTACAAAAGGTGGACAGGAAAAATCTAATAGGCCTACGTATTTAAATACGGACATAATTAGGGTGGCCTATTGTTTTATAAGTTGGGGGTTGGGCCCCAAAAGGAAGTGTGAGTCCTGAATTTAATGAGAAAGAGTTAAAAGGAAGAAAAACAAATATATAACTTTCTAGACTAGTGAGGTATTGCAATATCTATAAATGAAACCTTTATAACTTCTAAACTATTAGGTCTATCATTCAATTTAGCGTAATCGAGCTTCGATATCATTCAATTGATGGTATGTATTAAATATCGTACCCTTTTGCTCCTATCGTTTTTTGTTTGATGTAATTTTATTAAATGTAAATACCTCTTTTGTGTAGATAGGTATTGTAAATAAATTTTACTTTCACATACTTCATGCTTTGTTTTTTTTAAATTTTACTTGATTTTGGCGTTATTTAATTATGATAATAAAAAAAGTAAGAGACGATACTTTCTTAAATAGAAATTTCTTCTCTCTTTTATACCTCTCAGTCACTTCAAGATAGTGGCTAAAGCTCATCTCTATTGGGCTCAAACCGAACCTCGCAAGGCTATTTCTGACTAATTGGAGCACTCCCATTTCATTTGAGGTTGAATCAAAATTTTAATTTCTTTTAAAACAGCTTCTTTATGCGGGATAACAATGCAAGTTTGAATCTTTTCTACAAGCCGAGAATATGTGTCCACGTAAAATGTATCTTCAGTAGGCGGAGCAACTAGAGTTTTGTGCCTCATCTCTGACACGAACTTTCACCCAAAAACTTTGAACTAACGAACTGGGCTCTAACTTTCATCCATTTTACGGCATTCATAAAATTGCATTGCATTTTGCGTCCACTTGCATCGCGCACAAAATCAAAATGTAAAAAAAAAAGCCTCGGATAACCTTTAGATTTTTTAAACTTTTAATTTAGTGAAAAATACAAAGAAAACAGTGAAAAATAATAATGTGATATCTTTATAATTTGATTACAATTATAAAAAGTATATTAAATTAAAAGTTGTGTTCGCCTCATTAAGATCACTGGTCACCCATGGGTCAAAATGCTTTTTCTTTCTGGATTAACATTTCAAATCGTGGGTCGCAAAAACTGTCATCAATTGATGTTAGTCGTCGGGTTGATCCTGGTCTATGTACGTGTTTCAAGACATACTTTTCCTCCTTCAGCATTCATATTTATATTGAAATCACCGTCAAGAGCCAGTCATTATACTTTAAATTATTATTATGATGTATAAATACATTAAGAATGCCTGCGAGTGAAAAGAAAAAGAGCAACGGTCACCATAGCAACGCATTGTTTACTATTACTCTCGAACACAGTGTGTGAAAGCCATCCAATCCAAAGCAAGACCCATTTGGCCAATGGGTAAAAAGGAAATAAAAATAGCGTTTTTTCGTGTAGAATAATTTAATTGCCTTTTTTCTTTGTGTGACAGACATTGATTGGTATCTAGTTTTTATTTCATTTCATTACAAACCTTTCATCTTATTTGTTTTTTTTTAATGTAATTTTCTTCCCAGGTAAGTTCCGGCAAGAGTTCAAGAACACTTTCACCTGTCAATGCTGGAAGAAGAATAGTCGAGCCTCCTACTTTTGTAAATACACCAGCACAGTTTCACACAGTGACAAAAGAATTCATGAACTAGCAAACTTTTCATAACATCTTGTATTTGCATTCAAATTACAAAAACCTCTTCAGGACCCTTCTTCTAAAACGGACCTTCTCCAACTCTAGCTGCCCTAGATCACACGGACTCCATAAGGTACTCTTGTATTACGTCTCGTATTAGGATGTATACTTACATTTTAATACGTATACTGTCAGAGTATGCAGAAAGTATGGTCCTGAAGGGATTAAAAACAAAATATCTATCTGATGAATATCAGTTTCTGCTATATATTTAATTTAAATATACCGAACATTTCGAATAAGATAAGTTCTCAAATGTTTGCTAACAATAAATAAAGTAGAAAGGAACAAAAACGATTATTTTCTTATTTTTCTTTTGGGAAAAATTAACCCAGAGGACAAATATTTATGTTTTGAGAAAAACTATAACCTTTATTTCATTAACTTCTGAAAAATAAATGCAAAAACTAAATTTGAACTTTTCTGAATGATATTTGAATATTTAACTTTTAAATAGGCTAATCATGCATTCAATGTTGTATCTGAAAAAGATCTATTATACCGAGGCCACCATTTCTATAGGAAATACTCGATATTTTTTTATTTTATTGCTGGCTTTTATCTTTACGGTTTAAGACTTGACGGTTTTGGTTATTTTGAGCTTTATTTTTCAGAATCTGTTTTTTTTTTCTCTTTTTGAACATTAAAAAAAACATTTTTAGTGGAGAAACTAACAATGTTATTGAGAAGAATTAAACGGGAACCCATATTTAGAATCTGCGACATTCGAATGTCCGTGCTCTTTCAATGGGACTGAAAATCTCAATTTTCAAGAAATGTCCAAGTTTTAAACAATATTATAAAAATTCCAAGTCTGTTCGAACTATCTTTCTCTCATTTATGATGTGTATTAAATTAATATCTTTTCATGTACAAATATTTATCTTTGTATTTAAAGCCTATCTAGTGTATTTCAGTGCTTTATCGTCTGTATTAAATTTGATGTCGCACCCAGCGTCTGTGTATTTCAGTATTTTCATTTTGTGTTCTAAGTAAACTGGGTTAGATGTATACTATAAGAACTACGAATGTTTTGTTTAAGAACAAAAACAAAACAAAAATACAGTACATGGCCAAATTATTGGACGCACTCTAAGATTTTATTAAAACCTCAATTCATTTTATTAAATCCTAATTATCAGGTGATAATTAAGATTTCTGATTTTAATTATCTTTGATTTGATTAGAATATAATCTCTTAATTATCTCTTAAAATTACCTTTTAATTATCTCTGATTTTATTAAAATCCTAATTATCAGGTGATAATTAAGATTTCTGATTTTAATTATCTTTGATTTGATTAGAATATAATCTCTTAATTATCTCTTAAAATTACCTTTTAATTATCTCTGATTTTATTAAAATCCTAATTATCAGGTGATAATTAAGATTTCTGATTTTAATTATCTTTGATTTGATTAGAATATAATCTCTTAATTATCTCTTAAAATTACCTTTTAATTATCTTTGATTTTATTAAAATCCTAATTATCAGGTGATAATTAAGATTTCTGATCTTAATTATCTCTGATTTGATTAGAATATAATCTCTTAATTATCTCTTAAAATTACCTTTTAATTATCTCTGATTTTATTAAAATCTTAATTATCAGGTGATAATTAAGATTTCGGATTTTAATTATCTCTGATTTGATTAGAATATAATCTCTTAATTATCTCTTAAAATTGCCTTTTAATCATCTCTGATTTTATTAAAATCTTAATTATCAGGTGATACTATACAACTTTACTATTTTCAAGCGGCTGAAACCAGTTTGTACTCGTTTACATTCGTGTATCAATTGATTACCATTACGCTAAAAATAAATACAAATAGGAAGTATGTAAAAAATATCTTGAATAAAAACCCATTTTAATATAAACCGTTTAAATATAAAAGTGTTGCCTATAAACTCGTGCAAAACACGTCATTATTAAAAAAAACTACAGTGCTTCTAATAATACTAATATAATGCGTGATATAATTCTATATTTATATAATATATCGTCTAATTTATTCAATTGACAAATGTATATTAAATATCGCCTGATTTAAATAATTTATACGCAATCGTAAACAGGGGTGAACTGGTTTCAGCCACGTAAAAATAATAATGCTGTATAGTATCACCCATATATGGCAGTACTTTTACTTTCGTTACTTGTTCCGCCGGTACAAGTAAAAAGTACGTACTTTTACTTGTACTTCGCTACTTTTTAAATTTAGTACTTTTACTTGCACTTTCGTTACTTTTTTGGGGAAAAAGTACAAGTATTTGTAACGGAAATGTCGAATGAAATCGCTACTTTTTTCTAAAACTCATTGGTAAGCTTTCTAAAAATAAAAAAATGCTTTCGAAATGCAATTATTTTGCAAAATGAATAAAAATATTAATTAGCAAGTTATTTTCATTCATTTTCGAGTTTTATGCATTTGTTTAATAAATTTTAAATAAAAAATGCTGGATTTTGTTTTCACGTTTTTCAATTTTCTTTTTGAACTCACTAATAATACATTTTTGTCTTAATACATTTTTTACTAAATACATTTTTACCCAGTACATTTTTTACTAAAATTATGTCTATGCCCGACCTTGTCAAACAACGCCCAGTCAAATCTCTAAGAACTTCAGAACTCTTTGTGCTATTGAAAATTATAATTACTATTTTAACTCTTGAAAACTCGAAGGTATTAATTTAGCAGCTGATACTAAAATTCGTTTACAAATTTTAACTATTCCGTTAGGCAGAAATGTTCGGAAAATGATTTTCTCGCATGACTTCAGCATTAGCCATTGTTACAAATAAAACTGTAGACTGTTCTGTTTCAACTTATACTGCATATTCAATTATTTTTTACTAGCTCAAAGATCACAAAGCTATCTGAAACCCCGTGTTTGCTTTGTTTATGTTTGTGCTTTTAAAACGCGTTTCTGTAGAGTAAAACAATTTTAAATCAATGGTAATTTAAATAAATAAAAATAATAAACTAAAAATTAAAATCAATAGATAAAATTTCTTTTTCGTGCAAAGCCATAAAAAGTTTGATATTAAAATTATATTATACGATTATATTATAAAATTATATTATAATATTCTTCCGAATTTAAAAGCAAATTAATGTCCATAACTTTCAAAATTAAAAATAATTAAATAAATAACAACAATTTTGCAAAAACATTAAAGAACATAAGAATATTATTCAATAAAATTTTAGGTTATTTTGAATTTTCGATTTCCTAGAAATGTACTTTTAAATCGTTACTTTTTTTGTTTAGTACTTGTACTTTTTACTCGTTACTTTTTAAAATAAGAACTTTTTACTCGTTACTTTTTTTAAAAATACTTGTACTTTTACTCGTTACTTTTAAAAAGTAACGTTGCCATATATGGTATCACCTAATAATTAAGATTTTATATAAAATCTTAAAATGCGTCTAATAATTTGTCCAGGGAATACTATTTTAAAAAAAAGTGAAAATTAAGTGCCCGACTAAAACACTTTTAGTGAAAAAAATCCATTAAAGTAATTCCCTTTTGAAACAATAGATTTCGTATCAATTAAAAAGAACGCCTTTTTATCTCCTCCCACCTCCAAAAAAAAAAATAGAAATTGTGGAACTGTATGCATGAGCCAACCACTCAGCGACTCCATATTTATTCAAAAATAAACAAAAAGAAATGATGGAGATGAAATCAGATATACATTAGTATTTGTATTATTGTAATCAGTATTATAGAGGGTTTAGAGCTTTTTTTTTAATTAATATTTACAAAGATTTTTTACGATTCATAAAAACTTTCGCAATGGAAAAAAAGATAATGTAAAATATTTTTTTAAAAAAAACTTCCCCCACCTTTGTTAAAGAAATATATCGACTACTGTTTTCTTTAGTAATACAAATTTGTACACCATCTAAGAAGAATGAGGGAATACAAAAAGTTAGAAAGAAAAGAAAAAATGGAACATAAATTATCAATTGGAGAAGAATGAATTGAATTCATAAATGGTTTAAGAGCTTAATGCATTTTTTTTCCCTTCTAAAGCACTTAATTGCCGTAATAACTACTTCTTTGGCAGATACCTATGGTTATATCAAAGTTACACACGTAGAACACACGGAAACACACGTAGTTTAAGAAATTATGCAGTAATTATAAATCAAAGGTAGAGTTACAACGCTTGTAATTAAATAATAGGACAACAAATTTAGAACTAAGAGAAATCTAAAACAGAGTTTACTATGCATCTATTTCTTTAAAACTTTTACATAAAAAAATAAAACATTTCCGACATTAATGAAATGAGAAAAACGTAAACATTCTTTTTTAAAATTTTATTCGAAAAATTTGGCTGACAGGTGGAGGCATAGTGATCAACGTATGTACTGAGAAGCTAAGCTACTTCCAGAAAAATTAAAAAAACTAATAGATTCAGTAAAATAAATGTTTTAACTAACCAATTTTAGCTAAAAGATATTTTTAAATCGAACATCTGTGTGATATTAGTATGGATAGAAGATAGTATAAACTTTTTCTTGATGGAAAATCGAACATCAAAGCAATATAGTATTTTATAAATGATTCTACCAGTTATTTTCTGGTATTAGTTTCATTAAAAACAAGTAATATATATAAAAAAAAATTATAGTCAATTCCTAGTGAGGTCAACAAAGGAAAATTTTCTTTTAGTTACTTTATATTAAATTATTATGACTTTTTCACCCTTTTAGAACTAAAATTAATTAAATAAATTTAACTGAGGAATTAATATTTGAAAAAAAACTGTATTAACATCAACTGTCATCCAGTACAAGTTTTAAAAAAAATGTATTTGAAGTTGTGTGGATGAATAATAAAGTATTTTTATGATCGAATGAAAATTTGAACATGTATGTGAAACTAATAGTGGGAATTGAAATAAGAAGGACAATGATAAGTCACATTTTTAAGTCATTCAGGAGAGCATTTAAACAACACCGGGAACGAGTTCACGAAGGTGCGGACTAACTTCGCACTTTGTCTATAGAATACTGCGAATCCAGTCTCTAGAATATTTACACAATTTTGTTTAGAAGGTATATCCTTAAGTTGAATGTGTAAAAAAAATGCCATCAATTGATACATACTTACGAAATAACATTAAGCTGAATAGCGTTATAAACAAAGTGCAACAATTAATGAAGACAAGATAAAAGTTGAGTTAACTTTAAAAAATAATGTTTCGTTCTAAATAACGAAATTTCTGAATACAAAATATTGCTTTCCTTTCATTTGGAAGAACCGAAATTTGTTTCCAGATTGGGAAAGTATTTCACTTTATTGGAGTCAGTAAAACAAACTGAAACACTAAATACCCCATTCATTCAATGATAAAAAAGAAATGATGTTGAGGAAGATAAAAATAAATAGGATAGAAAAATTATTTTCAATAGAACCAAGTCTTTTGGAAAATACTTCACTAAACAACTACTTCATAAAATTGCTTCTTGGTTTTGTTGAAACTAATGAAATAAATATTCACATAATAGAGAAAGTTAAGATAATTGAAAACAAATAGCATCTGATAAAAAAAAGGAAACTTTTATAAAATAATTGAAAAATTCGATTCACACCAGATTTTTTTATTCAAAGCAAATCAAAGTATCTATATGAGTAGTTTGCTATCAACAAACCTAGAAAAATTAACACAATTCACTGAAAAAATAAAAATAACAAATATTTTAATTCGAACTGTTATCTCAGTTTTTTTCTAAATGCCCCAATAAGTTAGGTGCAAAAAAAGAACATTTTATATTCCCATAACATTTTATAACCGTTGTTGAACAATAGATCCAATTTTGGGTTTACACCAACTAATGCTTAGGTCCGTAGCCTTGTCATTTTGAATCCAATCCAGAAGACAAGGACCTTCTGGATCAAGTAGTGGAAGAAATTTGACTTCGTGTAGGATTTTTTGATAGAACTAACCCGCATTTGCGTTACATGTAGAGGAAAACCACGAAAACATCTCACAGTTATCCTGATGGCAAGAGGAGTCTTAAACCATGATCTGTCTACCACTGAGGATATTTTAAGCCAGAACTGTGGTCTGTACCAGCAGGGTGCGGATTTCGAATAGACTCGCCAGCGATGGGATTCGAACCAGGCTCACCTCGTTGGAAGGTGAAGGCTCTATCCCCTGAGCCACCACAGCTCCAAAATAAGGACATATAATTATTATTTTATTTTCAAAGTTCTTTTTTATTCTTTTTGAGTCGCAAAACACAGTGACACTATATACTGGGGTATTTTTCCCCTCCTTGACATGTCGCATGTAATTCTGAGCTCACGAATAATTCCGATGTAATAAAAGTGTGGGTAAAAATTATAAGATAAAAATTATAATTTTCTCATGCGAAACACACATTATTTCTATACTATTAGGCTGTGTCAGCATAGTTTTGAATTTAATGTATTGAGAGCGTAGAAGAAAAAATTTCCCAATTATATAGACAGAAATTTCAGGCGCGTGAATGTCAAAAATCAGTACATGCGGGCACTTAACTTGTATAATATTTTGATTGAGCATAAAAAAAACAAGACATAGAATCTTCTGTGTAAGGCACTGTCAGGCGCGTAAATAGGTGCAAAACTGTATGTTTTATTCACAAAACAGTCATAACTTCTCAGCTCTGTGTTTTTCTTGTGATTCGAAATACCTCATTTTTCAAGATGTTTCTCCCCACATAATGCAAATGATACTCACAAATCAAGGAATATTTTCAACATGCATTGCCAGATTGTTTTTGCATTTTCTACAGAGAAGGATATCATTTATTTTCCACATCAGAACTATACACTTTTTTCTTTAAATATTTCGTTTGTTTGGAGATTATTATGAAGCTTTTCTCTAAGAATAAATCAGAAAAAAATCAGATGAGGGAATATCGGGCAAGTATAAACCGAATCTTGGCCAATACCGCCTTGTTATCCCAATTATTACTTATAAAAACCACGTCTTTTAGGATAATTGATAAAAATGCACATTTATCACTTTAACCAGACTGTCCCAACACTAATGGTTTTGTAAACGTTAAGGTTAAACCAAAAACACCTACCCTGATGATTTTTTAACAGTTATTGCTCAAAATTCCCAGCATTGACTTTCTTTCTAATTTATCTTCTGCGTGAAATTGGTGATCCATTACGGAGAAAAAAATGAGATTTACTGAAAGGAGAAGTGCTTTTCGAATTCTGTGATCGAAAATTGATTTTATCTGCTGTGCCTGTCACGGGAGAAATGCAGGCAGGTATGCATTCCCTAACTTTTTCTTAGAGGCAAAAAAAATTTTAAAAAATTCACCATCTCGTGGTAGTATAATTAAGAAATAGTTCTCGTCTTAAAACGGTTCACTTATGTCATCAGGGTTCCGCAGTGACGTAAAGACCCAATAGTCTAGCATCACTGGATGCGGTTAGTGTGCGGGTGGGTGATCAGCCTGCGTAGTGATGGAGGTTGCACGGTATCGGTCCCCGTTAAACTGCTTTACCGTAAAGTGATTGACTTCGCACTCAGGTCTGCCAATGCAGAGGTGCCATCCCCTCTGAAGAGGATCAAAATTGGGATGTCTTCGGATCAACCCCAAGGATGTTTCCCAGACCGTTGCTGTTGTTAATTTACGTCGCACTAGAGCTGCGTAATGGGCTATTGACGACGGTCTGGGAAACATCCCTGAGGATGATCCGAAGACATGCCATCACAATTTTGATTCTTTGCGGAGGGGATGACACCCCCGCTTCGGTAGCCCGACGACCTGCGCGCAAAGTCGAGCACTTTACGGTAGCACAGTTTAACGAATACCAATACCGCACACCCTCGGTCCCTACGCAGACTGATCCAAGTGGTCACCCACCCGCACACTGACCGCAGCCAGTGATGCTTGACTTCGGTGATCTGCTGGGAACCGTGTCTTAACGATCAGTCCCCAGACCGTTGCCTATAGCCCATTGTGCAGCTCTAGTGTGACGTAAATAAAACACCCACCTTTGTCGGAAATATACGCTGAGTTGTGTAAAGTGCAAATATACAGATGGCAGTAGTATCGAGTACAAAATTTAAATGCGGATAGTGGCACTGATATCAGTTAAATCTGCGTGGAAGTTATTTATCTGCGCATGTGTCTGATGCAATTATAACCGTAGGACGAGAATTAACAGGCTTGGACATTCTATTTCAGAAATTGTGACCGAATTCAACTTCCCTAGATTTACAGTGTCAAGAGTGTGCCGGAAAGTACCTAATTCAGGTGTGACGTCCCACACCTTGGAGAACGTAGTAGCCGTACACTTAATGATCACCAACGAGGTGCATAGAACAGACGAGTGAAATCTAAGTGGGATGTGAAATAGACGTGTTAGTCAGGTACAGTGCGGCGAAGTGTGGCTGTCATGGGATGTGGCAGCAGACATCAGACTAGAGTATCTTTACTAACATCACGTCCAGCTCCACTCCTGGGGCACGTGACCATACTGGTTGAACGAGTAGAAAACTGTAGCTTAGTCAGATGAATCACGATTTCAGCTGGTCTGAGCTGATGGGTGAGTTCGAGAGTGGCCCAGACCCAACGAAGCCATGAACCCAAGTTGTCAACAAGGCACTGTGCAATCGGGTGTGAGCTGCTGCATAAGCAACTGGTTCCTATAAGCCGATTGCACCCATTATTGACTGGTGATGCGCAACTAGCCATTCATTCACTTCATGCATCTAAACAACGATGTCATTTTTATGGGTGGCATGTGACCGGATCTTAATCTGCTCTGAAGAAATTCTGGGCTGTTTCAGCGAATGATTTGACCACCTAGATCTCCAGACGTAAATCCCATCGAACATTTATGGGATATAATAGAGATGTCAGTTCCTGCACCCGCAACACTTTTGCCGTTATGGACATCTATTAAGGCTGAGTGGCTAAATATTTCTGGGAAATGCCACGTCGAGTTGTATAACAAGAGGAGGTCCCGACACGATAATAAGATTGTCGCCTCTGTGTAGAATATTGAGGCTCAACTACCACTACTATTATTAAACATATTCCATTCACTAGTTTATAAAACACACGAACTCTATAACTGTCTGGAGAAGGTACTCTTTGATTGATGAAGGTGGGCATTGTAGAATAACACTTTCCCCGCAATATGAAAAGAATTTATTCAATTAAATATAAAATTAGTTTCTTTAAAAAAACTCCTCGTCATTTGAAAAGAAATCCATATTTTTCTTTCAACCTTTTTGAATAAAAAAGAAATTATTAAATATTTATGATTTGCTTACGGACTCAGTCATGTTTTTTTTAAACATTATGATACCCTATTTTTAAAAATATTTATGCATGTTTATTAAAGAACTTCGTCTATTAAAGGATTCGTTCGTTCATAAGAAATAAAATTATTTATTTATATATATATATATATATATATATATATATATATATATATATATATATATATATATATATATATATGGAATGGTTCAGTAAACGTTCAAATCTGAGAAATTAGATGTGTTATCTAATTGTTACATTTGAGTAACATTTTTGTTACTCAGTGTGACTCAAATAGGACTATTTATAAGTATTAGTTCAAGTATCAAAAACTTCCGTTTGATTTTTAAACGACTCCGCATATAGCTCCGGTTAAAATAAACGAAGGTTGAACATAGACAATAGTTGGCCTTCTTATAGCGACACTTTTAATCGGAACTTTAAACTAAACGAAATGACATTTGCGATTTTCAGACGTTTATTCCTTCCAAATTTTTGATAAGAAGTTATTTTTTTTAAAATTAAAATGGAACACTCTTTTTTTTTCTTCGCGAAAATCAAACCTCAATGCGAAATTTTTCATCAAATTTTTTTCATCTTTTATAAAATTAAAGTAAATTCAAGACGCGAGTAAAAACGCATGATGATTTAAAAACAACTTAACTTATACTTACATGATAATAACTTATATGGTAACTACAGGAACTGAAGAGAAATTACAGATTTTAAACAGACAGTTTTTAGAAATACATATTTCATAATATATGTTCGGATTTATCATAACATCAAATCAATACTTCTACCGCGCACACCTAGTAGTGAACATATATGGCAGTACTTTTACTTTCGTTACTTGTACCGCCGGTACAAGTAAAAAGTACGTACTTTTACTTGTACTTCGTTACTTTTTAAATTTAGTACTTTTACTTGTACTTTCGTTACTTTTTTAGGGAAAAAGTACAAGTATTTGTAGCGGAAATATCGAAAGAAATCGTTACTTTTTTCTAAAACTCGGTAAGCTTTCTAAAAAAAAAAGAAGAAAAAAAAATTTAAAAAAAAAATTCTTATGTTTTTTTAATTTATAAAATTAATGTTCAATATATATTCATTCACAGCTAACTTCGTGTTTAAATACCTTCTGTTTCAACTTATACTGCACGTTCAATTATTTTTTACTAGCCCAAAGATCACAACGCTATCCGTAACCCCGTGTTTGCTTTGTTTATGTTTGTGCTTTTAAAACGCGTTTCTAATGAGTAAAACAATTTTAAATCAATGGTAATTTAAATAAATAAAAATAATAGGCTAAAAATTAAAATCAATAGATAAAATTTTTTTTTCGTGCAAATCCATAAAAAGTTTGACAATAAAATTATATTTGATTTTAAAATTACATTATACTATTATATTATGAAATTATATTATATAATATTCCTCCGAATTTAAAAATAAATTAATATCAATAACTTTCAAAATTAAAAATAATTAAATAAATAACAATAATTTTGCAAAAACATTAAAGAACATAAGAAAATTATTCAATAAAATTTTAGGTTACTTTGAATTTCCGATTTCCTCGAAATGTACTTTTAAATCGTTACTTTTTTTGTTTAGTACTTGTACTTTTACTTGTACTTTTTACTCGTTACTTTTTAAACTGAGAACTTTTTACTTTTTACTCGTTACTTTTTTTAAAAATACTTGTACTTTTACTCGTTACTTTTTAAAAGTAACGTTGCCATATATGGTAGTGAAACAGTTTAAACATAAATTAATTTCATCCACTTGATACAAAAATTAAAAAATAATTTGTTCCAGTTCCATTAAAATTATTTAAGATTTTAATTACCTCGGACAAACATCGCTGTATATCTTTCTTCGACTATCTATAACTAATCTAAGAGAATTTTAATTTTGTTTACTGGACTTTAACCTAAACTGACATTATTTACTGACTATCATTATTTAATTACAAACAATGTTGTAGAACTAAAAGAAGAATTTTAAAAATTAAATTTGAGGTAAAAAAAAGATACTATAACATACGTTTAAAGTCATAAAAATAATTATTTTTTTTTAAAGTCAGTCAAATATGCTCTTTGTAAAACCATACTAGCTCAAAGAAACTGAAAAATAAATCTTTTAAAATAAATTAATTTTGAGACATTTATAAAAAGTTATTAAAACCAAAAAACTATAAAATAATTTACACTGCTCAAGTGTTAGTGTAAAGTTAAGGAACACGCTATACGAAAACAATTAGTTGATTAATTTGGGAGAAAACATTTGAATTGATAAAAATAGATTTAAAGGCAATATTTTGTATAAGTAACATTTTAAAAAAAATTTCGTGATTTAGCAGACTTTTCTAGTTTAGAAAATAAGTGTGTAATTTTCCGTTCTTAGTGAGTTTCAACATTTTTGCTGTAACTTTAAAAGGTTTTATGCAAACAGAAAAGGGTCCATTCTTTCAAAAATTCGAGAAATTTAATAGAAAAAAACCTCTCTAGACTCCTTAAATTCGTGATAAATATAAAGGCAGAAATCACATACATTAAAAAAACAGAAAATATAAATTACATTAAAACATAGAAAATAATTTTTAAAGAAACTTGCCGCCATTCTTGCAATTTCTGTTTTAGGTAAATAAATGTCTGTCAAAGATAAAATCTGACTTCTTTAATTTTTCTACTTATAGAATTTTTTTTTTTTAAATGTTTTCAATATTTATTTGATGATTGTCAAATTCATGAAAAACACAGCAACTAAAATATCTTACGGCCTCAAACTGAGTGACAATTAACTCCTTAATAACTCCTACTAATCGTTGAAAAGTTTCACTACATGATTACGATAGTGCTGCACATATTCTAATAAAATCAATATTTAGTTCTCATTAAATTTAGGAGTTTAAAATGCTTACTTCGGATTTCTTTTTCTGCTGACGTTGTTGCACCAATTAATCACAGATCTCTAATTTCACCTCTTCCGCCAAGGATTCGATTTATCACGGATCAAGATTCTTTGAAGCTCTTTCGATTTTTATGTTAAAAATAAACCTTTTCATTTCTCGAAAACAAAATAAAAAGTAAAGGATTACGGTTAACGATCACTCTTTAGTACCCGTTCTTTCCAGTAGAAAAAGTACCGGTGGCCGGGATTCCTTGTTGTTGCAGTTCATTTACGTCTCACTAGAGCTGCACAATGAGCTACTGGCGACTGTCTGGGAAACATCCCTGAGGATGATCCGAAGACATGCCATCGCAACTTTGATCCTCTTCAGAGGGGATGGCACCCCCGCTTCGGCAGCCCGACGACCTGCACGCGAAGTCGAGCACTTTACGTTAGAGCAGTGTAAGGAAGACCCATACCGCACACCCTCTGTCCCTACCCAGACTGATCCAAGTGATCACCCAACCGCACACTGACCGCAGCCAGTGATCGGCTGGGAACCGTGTCTTAACGATCAGTCCACAACGGGACTGAATATCGAATGGGTAAAGTGAGAAGTGATCGACTCGAGGAGGGAGTAATCGACGAATCTCGCTAGTTTTATATTATTTTAATACCGGAGTTAAATAGGCGACTCATTTTTTTGTGTAAAAAAAGTTACGACTACAGGCTATGGAGTTGACCCTTGTCATTTTGAAATGAATCGACTGGGTTCGAATCCCAGTCGATACGAATTCCGCACCCGGCTTGCACCGACCACAGTGCTGACTTGAAATAACCTCAATGGTAGACGGATCATGGGTTAGAGTCCCCTTGCCGTAAGACTAACCAGGGGATTTTTCTCGTGGTTTTCCTCTCCGTGTAACACAAATGCGGGTTAGCTCCATCAAAAAGTCCTCCACGAAGGCAAAGTTCTCACAATACTTGATCCAGGAGCTCCCTTGTCTTCTGGATTGGGTTCAAAATGGCAAGGCTACGGAGTTGAACATTAGTAGTCGTAAACCCAAAAAATTTGGGTCGGCTGTTATTAATCGACAGTTATAAAACAGAACAAAAAGTATTTTCTGGTTCAAGACAAAGTAGAACTTTTTGAGAGTATTAATCCACATATGCGTTGCATGGAGAAGAAAGCAATAAAAATCTCCCACTGTTAGCCACAAAGCTAATGGAGTCATATTTCGTCTACGACTGAAGATATTTTACGTTAAGCAATGCGAATGATGGGAGCAGAATTCTTATCGACCAGTCATCGCTGGGATTCGAGCCTTGTTCCCACAATGTGGCTCAAACTTTCGTATTTTGTTTGGAGAATAACAGTTTGTGTTAAAACTTTGGATAATCTGGTAAAAACAACCGTTGAGGAAGACGTTTTGAGCCTAATAAATTCAATTTGTGTTTCCGCGGAAGTCGTCCTGAACATAATACTGATATCCCTGATTTATGGGGTCGACCCAGTTTGTCGGAGAAGCAATTTACATGGTCACCCACGTTAAATATTTAGTAGTCGTACTTCCATTACGTAGCAACACAATTGGCTATTGGCGACGGTATGGGTTAAATATCTATAATGATCCGAAGACATTTTTCTTAAAAAAACCGTCGTTGAACAGCCGACCCAACTTTGGGTTTACAACTACTAAAGATTCCGTTATCTTGTAATTTTGAACACAATCCAGAGGACGAGAGAACTCCTGGATCAAGTATTGGGAGAAATTTGCATTCGGGGAGGACTTTTTGATGGAACTAATTCTCATTTGCGTTACATGGACAGAAAAATCACGAAACATTTCCACGGTTAGCCTGACCGCAAGCGAACTCGAAACCATGATTTGTCTACGACAGAGGATATTTTATGTAAGCACTGTGGTCGGTGCCAGCCGGGTGCGGAATTCGTATCGACCAGGGATTCGAACCCGTGTCATCTTATTGGGAGGCTCTATCCCCTGAGCCACCACGTCTCCCGAAGGCATTTTTGATATTATATCGAGGGTTTCTTCTTTGATAATCCGATGACCGAACACTTTACTGTAGAATAGTTTAACGAAGAATAGTTGAATAATGTGTTCATCAAAGTGGTTACCCACCCGTTCATTGACCGTAACCAATGATACTAGGTTCGATTCCCACAGTGGCTCTCTTCTTCTCTTCCTTACCTTTTTTTTCAGTATCATTCGTTTAAATATTATTTATTATATTTCAATCGTCATTTAAATTACAGTATTTTTTTAAATTTCTTTTAATAAAGGTTTGCTTTTTTGTGTTCACAAATAGTATTCAATTTGAAATGTAAATTAGTTTATTCTATTCATTGCATTTTAGTTATGACTTGACAATAAAATTGCAATAACAATCCAAACTTTCTACTTCATTTTGTTAGTTAAAATAATGTCTTATGTACTACAAAAAAAGTTAAGATTTTAAAGTGATTTCTTCAAAATAGGGTAGTCTCGTTCAACTTTGTGCCATTTATTTTCACAGACACGTTCAATATCTTATTAAGTGTTTACAGAAGAAATAAATTCTGGAAAAAAGGCTGTGCATATTAAAATGAACGCAATAGTTCATCGTTAACCTCCATGCCCGAATTTTAATGCATGATGGATATGCTTCTAAACTTTCAAAATATTGAAAAATCTTTTTGTTTTAATGATTATGTAATATGTTTTTCACCTTCAGTCACTAAGTTCGTTGTTAACAATCAACTTTTATTAACTGTGTAAAATAACAAATAAGTTTTTTTTTGTCTTCAATTTTTTTCCTTCTTTGTACTAGGAGGCTCCGATCACAGTTATGACTTGCCTCGCTTAAAAGTCTTATTATTATTTTTTAAATTATTAAACCTAAGAAATATTTAATTATTATCATTTTATGTCAGAACATTTTGTTTATCCTAATAAAATGATTGAACTGAATTTTAAACTACAGAATATGTTTAGCATTACTTTTTTCATCATTCACTTTTGTTATATTAGAGCTTATAAAATGACCTAGTCAGAGACATTTCTTATCGAACAATTATTAATCAAACTTAAAAAGATTTATTTTATAAATTAAACTTAAAAAGTGGGCTATTTTGTAACAACAAAAGAATACTTATCATAAAAATATATACTTAACATAAAAAAATACTTTGTTTTGAAGGTTATTAAAATAATTATTTACATAAGTTCTATCATTTCCTGGCCATTACATAGAAATTTTATGGCCGTAGTATTAACAAAATAAATTTATCGATCATTGTAATTTTGACCACTTTCCAGCTAGTTGAAGCATTTAAGAGAGAATTGTATAGGATGGTCATGCTAGTATTAATCATTTACTACTTTCCGCGTAGCTAGAGCGCTCACATTTCAAGTTTTTTGTATGATAATAATTCAATCCATTTTGTAAATACTAGCAAAAAGTATAACTCATTGAAATTTCGAACACTTTAAAACAAACAGACAAAAACAAGAGCCGCGGGGTATATTCATTTCGATATATATATATATACGCTTTATCACCCTCCAACGTCTTTAGAAAGATGACGTAGTTTAGGTGTGTCAAAAAATAGACTTGTTTTCTCATTTTTAATTCGATAGAAAAACCTGATTTTGACATTTTTTTTAGCTATTTCATTATAACTAGTCTCACAAATTTTTAATTTAAATTCTATAAACAATCCCCACATTTACTTTTCAAGAAACATTAGTGTCATCTAATCAAGAAAATAAAATTTAAATTGAGAAAACAAATAATAACAATATTTTTTTTATAATATTTCTAATAAAAACAACACTCATAAAGATTCAGAGTGATGTCATTTATCATTGCTGTAGTTCATTGACGTCGCACTAGAACTGCACAATGGGCTATTGGCGACGGACTGGGAAACATCCCTGAGAATGATCCAAAGACATGCCAACATCATTTTGATCCTCTGCAGAGGGAATGAAACCCCCGCTTCGGTAGCCCGACGACCTGCAAGCGAAGTCGAGCACATTACGGTAAAACAGTTTAACGAGGACCCATACAGCATACCCTCGGTCCCTACGCATACTGATCCAAGTGGTCACCCACCCTCTCACTGACCGCAGCCAGTGATGCCTGACTTCGGTGATCTGCTGGGAACCGTGTCTTAACACTCCGTTCACTGCGGGACCATTTAACGTGGATAGCATATTATATAGTATAATATTATGTATAGCACAGATTTCGAAATTGTTAACATCATTTAAAAATGTCGAAACCTGTTGAACCTGAAAATGAAAGTTTTAACACTAAACATATTACAACCGGTCAAATGAGCGTTTATTAACTTTTGCATCGAAAATGCGCTTATCATCTTATCTGTTTTGCACATTTGACTTCACAACTTTTTCTAACAATTATATACAGTTAATATTCTATTATTTTTGTTTGGAAACTAATACGTGTCGTGTATACCTATTTCTACCACAAACCGGTTATTTGAAGACAATGTATTGCTTTATAAGGCATCAGAAATGACAATGAGTTGCACATTTCCGTAAAGATTGTTGCCTTCAATCAGAATAATTGTGAATTCAGATTTCAAGCAAGTATTTAGATTGGCATTTTTGTGTCAGAAAGAGCAAAATGTTTTGGTAAGTTGCGTATATTTCATTTGGAGAGCTTTACCTCATTTCCAACTCACTGTTAGTTTTTACCCAGAAAAATTGTCTAAGCAATCGACACAGCGCAACAAATAATATTAATTATAAGAATAATTACAGGAATTATAATTCTTATATATTCTTAGAATTATAAGAATAATTATAAGGATTATAGAAATAATAATAATTAGAAGAAATATTTTTTTCTGAAAATGTACAATGGGAACACTCCGTATAAAATGCGTTGAGACATTCTTATTCTTTGTGATATATTAAAATTGGCAAAATACAATTTTGTTTATTTCCTTCCTAATATCCATATATCGAACAGTCAATCAAGAAATTTAAGGTCCGGCTATAGTAGAAATAGGTATATATTAAGTTGTCCACATCAAGATTTATTAAACGATTTAACATTGCTTGCTTTTCAATGTTTCATATTCAACACTGTACAATATGGTTCAACACTGTACCGAGTTTTAGGACAGCGTCGGGACATTTTTTTAAAGTTTACAAAAAAATATGACATTCAATTATTATCTTAAAATAATTCTTGCATACACACACGATAACATAAAATCCATTCTTGAAAAACGAGACACTTTCGTCTGTTCAACAGATATGTATTTCTTTCCACTCCATTAAGTAAGGAAGAAGAAGGAAAAAAAAGGAAATTATTTATTAGCATGTACAATTGCTGAAATGTTCAACAGTCACATCGTTATGCAGCACCACTCTTTTTTTTAAAAAAAATTCAGAGAATAAAACTCTGAATTAGCTAGTTCCCCCCATCAGTTCATCTTCATATTGTTTCCTGAAACAATCACCCACAGGAAAGAAGTCCCAGCACCTCTTCTGATAGAACTCCCACACATAGGTCTCCTGAAAAGATAAGAGAAATCATGAATCAGCTTTCAAACACTCTTGAATCATTTTTAACTTGGAAGTCACCCAACTGCGAATTTTATTCAAAATAGTTTGTATTCAATATGACGCTTACTATTTTCAAATTTTTAACTTTTTTTAATAGTTAAAACTTTGAAACATGGAAAAGTTTATCGTACAGAATTTCAGATTTGTTTCATTATTTATACAGCTTATAAAACCACGTGGATTTTTTTATGCTCTCTACATCAAAGTTTGAGTTTGACTAAGATGGAAATAGCAGACACTAAATCTACTTCAAAATAAATAAAAATTTTAAAAAAATGTCATAGAAGATAAAAAATATTTCAACTGTTTTGACCATAATTTCTTCTTTAGGGCTGGTGAAATGTAGTTTTTTTTTTTAGCAGTTGAGTGACAGATTCCAGAATAAAAAACTTAACCATTAAAGTGACGAGGTGTGCATTTTAAGTAACGGTCGTTAGAAAATAAAAAAACCAAAGGCAAGAAAACTTTCAAGAAGCAACATTATTTTCAGATTCTACATAAGTTTGTCTTTTTTTCAACGTGTTCACCAAGTTTGTTAAAACGCTTATCATTAGATTTAGAATACCCTCTTCATACAATTTTGCAACCTGCTCCGTTCACTAAGAGGTCACGTATTCACAAATGATTGCAGCAATAATGATGTTTGAAATATCGGAAAAGATGAAAATCACTCAGAGCGAGGTCTGGGCTGTAAGGAGGGGCGGACCAAAACTTCCCAGCGTAAAGAGTCCTGGGATTTGAGTTGCGGAGAGAGTCAGTGTCATAGAGTAGCAAAATTACCTGTCAGCATGGCAGGGAGATAAGCTACTTCACGAATCTGCCAGTGAATGTCTGTAGCAGACATGTTTTACGCCGACTGAAAACGCATCACTGACCGGTGCATGGCGGGCGATTTGTTAAACATTTAAAAGACACAGCTGCAGTTGAGAGCAGTTGCTCCCAAGGAATGCCGACCTTACTTTAAAAACCGTTGGAAGATCATATCACTTGTAGTTTAATCAGTTGTAAAAAAGAATATTAAAGACAATAAATAAGTAGAACTGTTCTCAATAGTTAAAAAAATTATAATATAAAACAAGAACTAAATTATCACTCAATAACAGCACTTAAACGAATCATCGCAGTCTGATCATTTGTTAGACCTTCCAAAATTGTAAATTTTAATAATAAATTTCATAAATTCGTAAAAAAAAAAAAAATAATAATAATTTTGAAAAATATACAGTTGCTTATATTAAGACAAATAATTTTAAAAAAAATTATTCCAACTACACTTACTTGACCAGTATATTCTGTGTCAGGTTTGTTGATGAGATGCATGAGGAAAAACCTAAAACAATAAGAATTAAAATAAGTAGTTCATTTTAAATAGAATTTATGCCAGACAAACGCAGTATTGAAGCATTATTTTCAAACATTTAGCGAAATAGTCTTGGAATCACAAGATCAATGAAGGATAGCGAAGAGAAAGATACATTTTGAAAATCTATAGCGAAAGAGAATAGTCTACGTCATCGTCAAAAATATTTTAAAAAAATACTCAGGATACCTCATAGGCTTTTCCTTTAAAAAAAACATAGGATATCGTCAGTGTTGTACCTGGACTACCTAAAGCCCTAGATTATAGTTTGTCTACGGTAAGAACTCTCTCCACAACAAAGTCTGAGGCCGTCTGCTGCTATGGCAACAAGAATAGCGTATTTCAGGGGCGTTAGCTTCTCTTCACTCTAAAGCTAACACAATATACTTCAGAAAAAGATTCCCTTTCCCTCGCCAACTCGTACCAAAACCTGTCCTAAACAGTGACCCCTACATGAAATAGTTATATCTCGTTAACATAGTCACCGCCACGGGTCCAGACGAATAGCTGGGGGAGTTCTTACTTAAGACAACTTATACTTGTGGCGTCACATTTTTCCTTGCGACCTTTGTGCCGTTTTTAATTTTGATTGGCTGGAGCCGATCACATGGATAGACGGTTGACTGGTTTGAACGGTGAAGTGTCATTTCACTTGATCTGTTATTTCTATTTACTTTATTCGTTACATACTTTTAAATCAATAATGACTGGTTGTTGCGCACTTGGGTGTTCTAATTAAGCCAAAATTAGGCTATAAATTATATTGCTTACATGCTGGTGATCGCAATAAAGAACAAATGGCTGCATGGAATTGGCAGAGATAAATGAACTCCAAATATAAAAGATACGACGATTAAACTTAAATAATCATCCAGTTCATAATTTTATGCCAACTTTGCGAAATACCTTGTCTTGTTGAGTCCATTAAAAACTGAAGCTCTCACGTAGTTTTGCCAACTTAAAGCTTACCATTAACTAAAACCACGAGAGAGAACAGAGTAGCGTTTCTTATGCTCTTTTAAATGATGGGTGGAATAGACTTCAAAACAAAGTATGATGCCGTAGAGATTTGGCAACTCTGTTTTATATTAAATTGAAATAACCACTCGGTTTAAAAGTTTGCATTCAAATAAATTTAAATATAACCCCACCCAGTTGAAACTCAGAGAACAACCGACATGACACCGATGAGACATTTAGGAAGGTTAAAAAAGAAAAAAATAATAATACTTACATATAGTTTGCGAGATTATGCTCTTTCTGAACATGTGTATCAAAACCGTGGGGAACTTTGTCAAAATAATCCTTTCCAATTCCACAAATGAAACAATTAGACTGAAAAGAAGTTTAAAATACACTTAGAAACGTGTTTAAAATCAAGAAGCTATAATGAACTAAAACCGATTATTAACTTATGCTCTATTCGTGTTGAATTTCATTCGAATATCAAAGTCGTTCTTTTGTTAGCTTCTGAGAACTCATTCAATACAAGTCATGCAGCAGACACACATTGAACAAACTATTTTCAAGAATTTCCTGATCATCTCAATAAATTAGGACTTGCAATATTTCTTTTTTTCATAAAATATTACGAAACGAAAAGTAGCGTAAAATCTTTTTAATGTATTCAATTCAGACGTATAATTTTGAATTCACTATTATCTAAAAATAAATTCAGCGCTCAAAATAAAAATATTACCCTGAATCACTTTAATGATCCCATACACAAGTATCAATAATTATAGTATTTGGGAATGACTATTAATTACAGTCCCTGGCCATATTATGAGACGGACTCTCTGTAAAATTGTAATTATCAGATGATTCTTTACAGCTGTATTGTTTGCACTTGCTTACGCTCCTGAGTCAATGGCTTAACATTGTAATGCAATACGTTAAAAATAAGTACAAATAAGAAGTGTATAAATTGTATTGCATTGTACTAAAAAATACTTTTAACTTCAATTGCTCTAAAAAAACATTTTTCAAAAATATAAAAACAGACAAATAATTAGCTGTATTAATATCTCGTTAGAAAAGAAATACCGCCTATTTTATGACTAAAATGGACTTGCATTGCAGGGGAAATATGTGAAAAGAATGAGGATAAAAAGCAACATAAATACCTCCATATCATCGACGACGCTTTGAAGTTGATCTCTAAGCTCACCAAATGCATCAATGATCAAACCTGTGTTCAAGTATTTTAAACAATCAATTTTGATTCATACAGAAGTTGATAAAAAATTTAAAAAAAAGAGAGAAGGATTTCTTATTGAAGCGATGAAGCATTTAAATGAAAGAAACAATAATAAGATTAATAAGTGAAATAAGACAATTTATTGAAATAAACAACCCACCTTGTATAATAGCCAATAAGATGACAATGATGAAGAAGAAGAAAGTGATGTCAAAAAGAATTCTATAAGCCTCGTATTCATCACCATCAGGAGGATCAATTTCATCACCTTTAAAAAATACACAAAATTCAACACATTAACACAATACGGAAATGCAATCACATTCTCAAATATGTTAAATATGCAGTACATTATAGTCGGGGTGGCTTAAGGGATAGAGCGTTAGCCTCACAATGAGGTGAACCGGGTTCGAATCCCGGGTCGATTTGAATTCCGCATCCGGCTCGCACCGACCACAGTGCTGACGCAAAATATCTTCAGTGGCAGACGGATCATGGGTGAGAGTTCCCTTGCCATCCGGCTAACCGTGAGAGGTTTTCGTGGCTTTTCTGTCCATGTAACGCAAATGCGAATGAGTCCCCCACGAAGACAAATTTCTCCCACTACTTGATCCAGGAGTTTCCTTGTCTTCTGTATTGGGTTCAAAATGGCGGAGTTGAAGATGAGTAGTCGCATCCCGAAAATTGGGTCTGCTGTTCAATGACGGTTTCAAAATAAAATATGCAGTATCAGCGAGGGCCAACCACGGAGATTTTTTCAAGGGTGAAACCAGCGGAAAACATACATTAAAATGTTTAAAATATCCTGTTCATTTTTTTTTTTAATTTTTGCATTATTGAAAAATGTTATTAAAAATATACATCGAATATTTTTTCAGACGATATCCATAATTTCAACTAACACATTTTAGCTGAATATTTGTGTTCTGTATAATTTTCTTTTAAAATACTTTTTTTTTTGATAAGCTATGCAAACTAAAAACACTTAAAGACAAATTATAAATTTTTCTTCCCTAGATTTCGAGGAATTGTACGATTGCATCCTGAATAAGTTTCTTAATGAACCCATTTGTGTCCACTCGCATTTGCGTTACACGGAGAGGAAAATCACGAAAACCTCCCACGGTCAGCTTGATGGCAAACGGATACTAACCCATGATCCGTCTACCACTGAGGATATTTTACGCCAGCACTGTGATCGACGCCAGCCGGGTGTGGAATTCGTAACGACCAGCCATCGGTGGTATTTGAACCCCGTTCACCTCATTAGAAGAGCTCTACCCTCTGAGCCACACCACGGCTCTATTCCTATCAATTGTGATTTTAAATGGGATTTAAAACTAAATCAGTTTCAACACTTAAAAATCAAATCCTATTTGAATATTACTTACCAATGCCACCGCCTGCTCTTACTCCCTTATATAAGTGAAACACAAAACACTGCAAAAATAATAATGAAATTTAATAAAAATATTAATCAAGCATTAAAATAGTATTAGCAAATACGTCAATAAAGCTCTTTAGGTATATAATTACGTACATAATTACATATATTAAGTACTTAAATACCACTACTTTAATAATGAAACTCAATATAAAATATTATTCAGTTATTAAAATAGTACTGTAAATACGTAAATAATTAAGTATACAATTACTCTTTGCGTATATAATTACGTATATAACTAACGTACGTAAATAACACTCTTTTAATATTGAAATTTAATAAAAAATATTTATCAGATTAAAAATAATATCAGAATAAAAAATTCAGAATTAATTTTATTATTAGAAGAAACTTCATTTTACACATTGTTGTTAATTGTCTTTTAAACAGTTGATCAAAAGATGCTATGGATTGTATTTTAAGTAGTAATAAACCACTTTCTGGTGATTGTCTATTTGGAAAAGATGCAGTTTCCAAACAATGTGGACTCAATGCAGAGCAAAAACTTTAGTCATAAGAATTGTGATTATCTTTATACTTTCAATTGATTATAATTTTAGTGTTTTATGTTATCGGTAAAAATTAATGGGACGGTATTTATCCTGCAACCCTTAAATAGGGTCTTCACATACATCATGCTTAATTTTAGCATTTTCTGCAAATTTAATTTCTCCTCGAACTACAATTCTTATGGATAACTTTTAATAATGCATTCACATGTAGATCTTTCCAAAGATTGTACGATGAAGAGAATCAAAACGATAAAGCAAACACATTTTTAAATGTTGGCAGCATTGTTTTGTTTTTAATCAAATCGAGAAGAATATTTCACAACGTTTAAGCATCTGTTTTTGTTGAAGCAAAATGAGAAAAAGAGAGATACCGTCAACATGTTGTGGCATTTTTGATCCACTTGATCGTCCTCTTCCTGAACATAGAACTTTCGGAAGAAGTTGAATGCAATGACGGTGTAAATATAAACGATTATAGTCAATAACATCACAGTCAACACCAGCTGCAATAAAAAAAAAAAAATCAGACATGACATCGTGTTTCCGTTCAAAGTAGTTTTCAAAATAAAATATAGATGGCAGCATGAAATCACGTGATTAGTAAATGCTTACTTTTTGTTTGTTTTATATATTATGTAGTTTAGTTCTCTCTGTGTTTTTGTCTCATTAAAGTTGCGTTATTAAAACCGGCATGGTCATTTTCAAAGTGACCATTTCAAGGAATCCTTTTACACATCCAAAAACAAATAACAGAAGTTTTTCTAAAACAATTTAATTCAAAAATCTTGTAGAAGTTTTTGGAGTAATACTACCACACTTGTCGAGGATAATAAGAAATTGACTTTAAGGGAACCATGAAATTCTCAATATTTATTTTTATATCGTGTTATTTTTGTACAGTGAGTATGATGTTTGATGAAATGAACTGCTTAAATAAAAGGAAGTTCGTTCCAGCATATTTTAAGTTATAAAACCGTATATTCTCTGCAGGATTTCTGACTCTCTCTCTCTCAAGTGATTATGCCAGGAACACCGTTGTTGGGAAGTAAAAATCACTTTTTGCGAAATGTGTCACCATTTAACCGAATCAAAATATGTGTGCACACATTATAAAACTCAACTATTCAAAAATAATTATTATAAGTAGTTTATAAAAATCATAATTGTTATATCATTTTAAACAATAAAATTATAAATGAAAAAGTATTAAACATGAACGAAATCAGTCAGTTTTCGAGTTGTAAGATATCCTATTATTATCGTAAAATATCGCATATATAAGTAGTGCGTATTAGAAGTATTTAGTTGTATTTAAAAGTTTTCATTTATTCAACCGATTTCTTAAAAATTTTGTAATTCAAAATGTTTACATAAAAATGAGTACACTTTACAACTTAGTTATTTTCAATCAACCGAAAATTGAATAACAAAAATTAATAAATAATAATGACGAATGGCTCTTTGGTTGATATTGGATTCAGAGCACTAACATTTTTTTCAATTGTCTAAAATAATTCTAAACAAATTTTAAAGTAAGCAAAAGTGTTGAAATATCATAAGGAAAAAAAATTGAAGCCCCAACCAGAAAATACGTTAATAATGTGAGAGGGCAACTCGACTCAAGAATATGGTTTAATCCATTTAATGAATATATGTCACGGCGAAAGACCGAAATCGGTGATGGTTGTTGACTTTCACCGGTGAATGTCCACAAACACCAAAATACGTCGGTGAAAGATCAAATATTTCAATACATTCTTGTACATTCGGACCCTCACCGGTGTATGTCGACAATCACAGATATGCTTTGGTGAATGTCCAAAATATTTATTACATTCGATTTTATATGAATTTATTCGTGGATATAATTACATTTATTCGATATTTTAACCCTAGACTGATGTTTTTTTAAGGTCAAGTGCCATTGCCCGGTATATATTTGCCCGATACTCTAAACACTGATGTTTCTTCTAATCTATCGTCAGTATGTATTAAAATATAGAATAAATATAAATATATCAAATAAATATAATATAAACGAATAAATTAATATAAAATTGGATATAACAAATATTTCGGACATTCACCAAAGCGACTATGTGATTGTTGACATTCACCGGTGAGAGTCAGAAATAAGGGTATTTAGCAAATATTTCGGACATACACCAAGCGACTACGTGAATGTTGACATTCACCGGTGAATGTTCTCATTCTCCAGATTTCGGTGTTTCACCGTAACAAATACAATAGGCACGTTTGAATAGTATGTCATCTCTAACCAAAGGAAAATTCAATCAGATTGAAACAGGAGGGGGGGGGGAATCGGATTTGAATATAATGGATAATTAATATACTGGAAACTTGATGTTTTTTTTTTTTTTTTTTGGTTTTGTGTATCATAAAAGTACAATTGGAAATAAACTGATATTGAATATTGATATGAATATTGCAGTCCTATAAAGCGAATACAATAAACTATTTTAAGTTCAGGACAGAGTCTCGATTAAAATGAAATTCTTAATTGGAGCATTGTGTGACATACAACGAAGTCTTCTTATAACGTCATTTTCCATTTTTGAAGAAAGTATTCTGTGCACTAAATGAATAATAATTAAATATACATATGGTAATAACAACATGCAAAATAATAAACCGTACCTGTTTTCCGTTGTGAGTGACGGATTGGAGGATGGTTCTTAGAGTCTTGAATCCAACAGCAATATCGAGCAGATGTGCGGCGAAGAAAAAATAGTTGAAATTTCCCATCACTGAGAACGTGAAGTACCAAGTGTTGTAGAGGAAAGCCTGCAAACAATAGAAAATTTCTTTACATTAAATAATTTGAATCACATCATTTCATAACACATAAATAAATGAATAAGCAAAATTAACATCACAATTTAATATTATTTTAAACAAACTCTTTTTTTTCCCTTAAGAAAATATTTATATATTTTTTTTTAAATTTCCACGACAGATCTTCAAATAAAATTGGAGCACAATCTGAATGGTTCGAGAATAGGATCTTAAATATGATAATGAGCGCAGACGAAAGCAGAGACAAAACAAACCTTCTTTGAATAAACATACGTTTGTCCCGACAGATTCAGATTTCTGACTCCTAAAGTATGGGAGGGAGCAGCCGCAAATATGCTAATTAGTTAGTGCAGACGATATTTTAAGTTACAAAATCAGACACAAAAACGAACTTTTCGCTATCAACGGATTTCTGACCCCCAAAATGTAGGAGGTAGAAACAATCTGGGAAATAGGGTACCATTAGTTTGGTCAGGAGGGCGTTCCCAAAGCCTGACAACTCCTTTAGAGGACCCAATACCTTGGGAAAAACTTTTAATCGCAAATTCTCTTTCATCTCCACACTGTTAAGATTTTCATTCTAAAATGGTAGCAAAATAACTGGCAGCTGCATGTTCATCCGATTAACCGTAAACTTTACGGTAAAGAACATTTGTTTCCTTTATAGTTTTGAAACCACTTACAAAAAGTATTGTTATAAAATCATGAATACAAAACTATACGGATTTTTTAACAACTAGCATTTTTCAAAAACGTAAAAAAAAAAAATTATTTAACTATACATATAACCTCGGCTTTTCGTTAGGTAATGGGCATTGGAGAGTGCTGGACACTGGAAATTATTCATGTGTTGAAGGGAATGAAAGAAATAGTGTGGTCTCAACACTAGGACTTCAAATAAGCTCGCTCGGCTATGATATGTACTCAGTTGCAAAGAACTAGGTAGCTTCATTAGGTGGTGCGATAAAATTCTAGTTCTTTAACCGTATTAGGTGAAAGCAGTTCATAAACACTTTTTCTCAAACAGTTTGGTTACCATTTATTTATGGTTATTTTACTGATTTGATTAAATAGGGTAAAATAACCATTCAATAAATTGTTATTTAACCTTTTTTTTTAGAAATTTCCAACAGTGCAACATTAATTTAAATTATAAAAGAAATAAAAGAATGCGTTCAGACAAATTTAGAGTAAGCCACGAAGCTTCAATCAATGAAAAACTAAATTCAAATTAACGAAATGCAAAGAAATTATTGGAAGAGAGCTTATCCATTGCGTAATCAGAAGTTTTCGTATCATAATGTATTTTTATTGCGATATTTTAAAATTTTAATTTCGGTATTTGAACTTCCTTTTCAATTTTCACTCACTTTTAAATTAACTTTCTAATAACTCACTTTTAAATTAGCCATGGAAGTGAAAAAGAATTTGCCACGAAACATTTCTCCCGTGGTAAGGCGTCCTCTATGTTAATTTTACTTTTTACGTATATAGTCGGATCTCGAGAACTTTTTCTTTTATTTCGCACACAATTATCAAATTCATTTATCCAATGTAAAAAATAACTTTTTTGAAAGTATTTATTATTCTTTATTGTTTTATTTGAAAAGGGTCGAAAAAATGTTGAACGATAAGGAAAAAAAAAATTTTTTTACACCCTATTAAGGAATGTAATATTACATAGCAAAATAGAATATTTGTGCGAAATCAGATGACTAGAAGTCGAATTTTAAAAATGAAACTTTTTAAAAACCACGTTTCATTACAAAGTCATTTAAATGGAACTAGCCTTTCTAAAAATGAAAGAAATCATTGTTAAAATGATCATTAAAGTAAAAACTAAATATTTATTTATTGAATGAAATACAATCTCATAGCTTGAACTTAAGAAGAAGGATTAAAAGAACACATTTAGAGAGAATCTCACGTTATCTGTGATGGTGACGCCTGCTTTCCAAATCTGATACTTCCAGTCCATGCTCATTATCCTGCAAAAAAAAAAAAAACATTTCATTCTCTTTATTAGTGTGAATAACATTTCATTCAAATGCATAACAAAACTAAATATACAGTCTCTAAATAATTTATTAGACGCACTATAAGAAGATTCTATGTAAAATCTTAATCATCAAGTGATACTAGACATCTATATTGTTTTTACGCCGCTGAAACCAGTTTGCATTACGTTTGTGTATTAATTGGTTAATATTGTAATACAATATGTTAAAAAATAAATACAAATAGGAAGTACACTCTATAACAAAAAAATCGACGCACCAAGAAGGAGTTGTCCGATTGAAACGAAAATTGGTGGATAGGAAGACAATGTACAGAATAGTAAATGATTAAAATTTCAGAACGATTGAATAATTTATTGCAGAGTTACAGTAACAAGTTCAATAAGGTGTTGACCCGCCTCTAGCCTGGATACCAGCTGCCACACGGCGTGGTATAGACCGATAAAGCTCCCGGACGGTCTCTTGCGGTATTTCCTGCCAAATTCGATCCAATTGTCATCAACATTCCGTGCCAGATGCAGTCGCCTTCCCATCATATCCCAGGCATGCTCGATGGGAGAGAGATCTGGTGATCTGGTAGGCCAAGGAGGAGTTTGACAAGCTTGCAGACAGTTCATAACAACACGTGCCGTATGTAGTCTGGCATTGTCCTGCTGAAACACCAGCCCAGGGTGCTGCAAAAGGAACGGTAGCAAAACAGGTCTTAGGATGTCGTCGACGTACCGCTGTGCAGTAAGTGTACCTCTAATGACGGCCAAAGGGGTCCGGCTGTTAAAGGAAATGGCACCCCAGACCATAATGCCTTGTTGAGGGCCGGTGTGGCGTGCAATAGTGAAGGCAGGATCTGCGTCTCCAAAGGCGTCTTCGATGATCGTCAGGACAAAGTTGGAAGCGGGATTCGTCGCTAAGGACTATATGTCCCCAGCATATCCCCCCATTTGCATATCTGTTCAAAACATTCATGCATACGAAATTTCAAAGCAATCGGAAGATTGCTTCTTGGTGCGTCGATTTTTTTGTTATGGAGTGTATATGAAAACCCATTGTATTGAGTTAACTCGCGTACATATTGCAAATATTTATTATCCAGAAAAAACTCGGCAGAATTTGTCAGTTTGTTTTGTTTTATCGTGTTTTTACACGGCTGAAAGCAAGCAAAACATAGTTTGGAAATTTGCCAAATTTTGTTTGAGAGTTTTGCTGTACACTTTGTGCGATTGCATATACGATGCTTACTGAATTAACATAGAAAAAAAAAAGAAGAAACAAAAATGGCGTATCATTTCACTGTGATTCTCAACCTTTTTTTTTTTTGTTGCGGCACACTTTTAACGATTTCGAAATTTGACGGCACACAATGAAAAAAATTTAGATTAAAAGTTATTTTCTTACCCGTGTTAAATAGTTTGCGATAATAAATTGAATGTGAAATAAAATATATACTACAAAAGCACGTTTATTAAGGGATTCATTTTTTCTTTCGACTCATTTTTTATTAGTAACAGTTATTTATTATTTTCTAGTTATTAATTGTTAGCTTGTTTTCCATAGTTATTGACTGTTCATATTCTTACATTAACTGTTATTTTTTGTGCTTTCTAGTTAACTAGTTTTTTTGCTAATTATTAATTGTTAGCATATTTTTTTTGTTAGTTGTCCTTCATTCATTTTTTTTTTATATATTTGATTTTTTAGTTATCCTTTGTTAATTTGTTTATTAATTGCATAGCTTACTTTAATGATTAGCTTTTATTTCAGTTTGAAAGTTAATATTTAGCTTGCTTTCCTTTGTTAATTAATAATGTTAATAGTCGTTCAATTTCCTACTTATTTCAACATTTTTTAAAATTGTGTGTCAAAGAAAAGTTACACTTTTATATTATATATACACTCTTTTTTAATTTAAACTTTACTCATAATAGAAAAAGCATTATAATTGTTATTGTATAATTTCTAATGCTTGGAGGCACATTTTAAGAATTTGGAGTCACACAAAAGTGGTTTAGAATCATTTCACTAGGGTTTATCACTTTGTGTGTTGTCCCCTGTTGTAAGAACTATCATACAAAGACTAACTATTTTCATTTGCCCGAGATCATTTGGGATAGTTAACTGATGGGGAATTAAATGTTTTTTTACACATAAAAACAAATTAAAATTTCAACTTAGAACTTGTGTATTATGTTTTGTTTTAGTTCCTTGTATTTGTTCACGAAATAAAAAAAATAGGTTAATTTTTTTCCTTTTTTTTTTCCAAAAAAAAAAAATGTAAGGGAAGTTTTTAAAAATGAAACGAATATGATTTAGACGAATTCATTTAATTAAAGAGAGAATGTCGTCGCCATTGACTAGGAATTGCCTTTTTATTTATTTATTTCATATTTTCTTATGTGTTATGCTGTTTTTAGTTATTATGGGAAATGTAAAATTATCTGAGAAATGAGTTTTAAAATTTAATTAATAAGTTTAAAATGCTCAGTTTCTCTTTCAGTTAAAAGGCGTCAAAATTCCTTTGCCGTAGCAGTCTTATAGTCTCCATATATGGCAGTACTTTTACTTTCGTTACTTGTACCGCCGGTACAAGTAAAAAGTACGTACTTTTACTTGTACTTCGTTACTTTTTAAATTTAGTACTTTTACTTGTACTTTCGTTACTTTTTTAGGGAAAAAGTACAAGTATTTGTAGCGGAAATATCGAAAGAAATCGTTACTTTTTTCTAAAACTCGGTAAGCTTTCTAAAAAAAAAAAGAAGAAAAAAAAAATTTAAAAAAAAAATTCTTATGTTTTTTTAATTTATAAAATTAATGTTCAATATATATTCATTCACAGCTAACTTCGTGTTTAAATACCTTCTGTTTCAACTTATACTGCACGTTCAATTATTTTTTACTAGCCCAAAGATCACAACGCTATCCGTAACCCCGTGTTTGCTTTGTTTATGTTTGTGCTTTTAAAACGCGTTTCTAATGAGTAAAACAATTTTAAATCAATGGTAATTTAAATAAATAAAAATAATAGGCTAAAAATTAAAATCAATAGATAAAATTTTTTTTTCGTGCAAATCCATAAAAAGTTTGACAATAAAATTATATTTGATTTTAAAATTACATTATACTATTATATTATGAAATTATATTATATAATATTCCTCCGAATTTAAAAATAAATTAATATCAATAACTTTCAAAATTAAAAATAATTAAATAAATAACAATAATTTTGCAAAAACATTAAAGAACATAAGAAAATTATTCAATAAAATTTTAGGTTACTTTGAATTTCCGATTTCCTCGAAATGTACTTTTAAATCGTTACTTTTTTTGTTTAGTACTTGTACTTTTACTTGTACTTTTTACTCGTTACTTTTTAAACTGAGAACTTTTTACTTTTTACTCGTTACTTTTTTTAAAAATACTTGTACTTTTACTCGTTACTTTTTAAAAGTAACGTTGCCATATATGATAGTCTCTAGACATACGGCGTTGTATATTCTTCTTTTCCCTCGAATTATAAGACTGAATGAATTGTGGTATATTTAGAATAATATTTAGGGGATTTATTTGCTTTAAGATATGTCCTTAAATATTTATAAAGTTGAAATTTATGTGTTCTTGATTTCCTACTCGTTTAATGGTTTTCAAGAAAATAAAGTGAAACATTTTCTTGTTAAAACTGTAAAAGATTCTGGTTCCAGACCAGACAATATGTTTGGATGTGGTTTCCATAATCAATCATTTCTTATTCTCAAATAACAATAAAAATAATTATTAAAGTGTGAAATATTTTGCTTTTGGGGTGTTTTTCTTATTATTATGTACTTTAAATTAAAGTTCTTTTAAGACATTCATATTTTTCTTTTGCCAATGTTTCTTTCGACCCTATGTTTGATCCATCATCATAATGCTATTAAAAGAATAATAGAAAAGTTACACGCTGCCGTGCAATTGAAAACATTCAGTATCGATTTTAAGAATCCTTACCCTTATAAATAGAATAACTGCTTCAAAAAATAAATTTTATGGAGAAAAAAAAAAACTCCCAATGTGAGTATACAAATATGCTAAGAGTAGAAAAATCTGCTGATGACGTCTACGCACGTCAAAATATGAAACCCAGAATCATGAGTCAAATTCTGATTCATTTCCCTCTTAGTAACCTTGGGGTGTCAAATTCAAAAGCTCAAATAAACAATGCCTAACTTTAGCTTCAAGTGGGACGCAAAAAAAAAAAAAAAATCAATGTTCATAGAAACAAATATTTTTATGTTGAACAGTTCATTGTAATAAACATATATAAAGTTAAATTATTGTTTGATACTTGACATCTCCTCTCTGCTACTATCTCACCTACGTCGTTAGAAATTTTATTGGCCGAGACTACTTTCAAATTTGACCCAACGTGAGCGTTATTAATACGGTTTCGGACAGGAGATTTATTTCCATTCATAACAGAAAATAATTGGCTCTCACTGATAAGTACTTCCAAACGTGGAAATAATTTCATATCCGAATTTTCGAGTATTTTCAAACCTTGTCGGTAAATATTTTTAAAATTTAGGCACACCCACTTCAATGAATTTTGCCTTCAAATATGAGTCTCACTGAATCTCAATCACTTCCATTTGCATATAACTGGGTACTGAGTCTATATTTATCGAGAAAATCGAAGAAAACAAACAAAATTTGACTTCCAAAGAATTAAAATCTTTAAACCTTGTTTCAAATTCTGTTCTAAGATTTGAATTCTTTTCTGCGCATTTTTGATACGATGCAGTATCCCTGGAAGAGCAGGTGCCGCAAGCCAATTAGAATTTTATATATTCTAGTATACAATTTAAAATGATCCGTATAGTTTATAAATAGAGTATGTTATAATTTTACATGCTAATTTCCTTTCTAATTCACATTTCTATTTTATTTTGACTTTGCGTAAGATATATTGACTGGGCCGCAAAAATGTCCATCTCGGGCCGCGAGTTTGACATCCCTGCAGTAACCGATACTCTTCTACTTATAAACTGGATAAGGATGGTTTTAAAATTAGTATTACAAAGAAAAAGAAATCTTACATGCCAAACACGCCAGATGGTTCATCTTCTTGAGAAAATGCGCTTCCTTTTTGCATTCCTAGGAGGTTGCTGATGGAATCAAAATCATACGTCTCACTGTACGTCTCTCGAACCTGTTATTGAAATAACCTGTTCTTTTAATACCCAATCAAATGATTCAAAATAGTGGTTACATTAAAAAAAAAAAACATTTCGACACCTTTATCTCTCAACTATTGGATATATATAACTACAATTTATAATCGATCATTAAAAAAAAAACCGAGTAAATAAAAAATATAGCATATACCCACTCGTTCTTTTATGCTAATTTGCAGGAATCGTGACATTTTAAAAACGTGAACGCGGACGGGTGCTAGAATATACCCAAATGGTCCTCTTTCTTCAAGTTTGAAACATCGAATCCAACTAACTAGATTCAGTATGTGAAAAGTTTTGTCTTCATTTTAAGAATGTAAGGAAACTCCGTTAATGTTTAATGGGGCAGTCTCTACCATGGCCCGACTTAGCCTCATTGGGACCCAGAACAAACACTTCTTTGCGGGGCTCCTCTGCTTCACTATTTCGGTCATGAAGAACCGAACTTTATGAAGGTATTTAAATTTTTCACCTCATTATAGATATATAAAAAGAAAATGGACTGGAACCTAAAATACCTATAAATGCCCCCCTCCCTCCAACGGATATATCGCTCTGTCCATTTTATTGATTTTATTGACATTTTTATTTCCATCATGCCGAATGCAGTTTTCTGATTGTTGTCATATAGCTGCGAAAAATTTAAATCCTTGGTGACATTAGGGAGGAATTCAGCCAAATTTTCGCAATGACGATGGCTCAATGAAGCCCATCAGAAGCCCGCATTTTTGTAAACATATCACATTTTACGATATGTAAAAAAAAAGGCTTTTGATTAGCCACATTTTTTCATCGTAAATTGCGAAAAATTAGACTAATCCGCATTTGAAAACCATGCATTTACGAAATATAGATTTTTTTTCGCGTTCACACGATAGATCAGGGGTTTCCAACTGGCGGCCCGCATCCGGCCCTCGTAGCCTTTTTTCGTGGCCCGCGAACTAAAATATATTAGTTTTCATAGCGGACAATTTTCGTAAAAAATCTATAAGGGCTTAAAATACTTTTCTAGCTAAAAAAAAAAACTAATTTTTTTTGTCATCTGTGAAATTTAACATACCAACGGTGCAAAAAAAAATGTTTTTCTCAGGTTTTGCTTCCAAGAAAATATTTATTGAAATACAAAAATAATCGTGCATGTTGTTCTCTGTTTTTTATTTCTTTTTTTATTTTGTGAATATAATTTAGCATGTGCGTATCAGAGATTCTCCAATTTAGCTTTATGAAACCACTCATTTTGGATGAAATTATTTACATTTGTAAATTTTAAAGCACATAAAAGAGGGAACGAATATAATGTTTTATCTAAATTCCTTGAATTGAATATCGCATGAGCGGAAAAGAAAAAAAAATTATTTCAGATGCTCGAGAAGTTTTTAGTTGATTCTATAATTCGTAATAAGTCGAAAAAATGTTAATTTATCACAGAATTGAATTTGAAAGTAAAAAAAATCATGTCACTAAGTTTCAGATTAAGAGAAGATTCAAAATGATACATAACAAGCATTATTTGTAATGCTTGTTATTCTGTCTTTTTTTTTTTTTTTTTAGTATTAAAAAAACTTTTATAAAAATCTGCCAGTAATTTTTAACGTTCCTTCAAACATAAAAGAGTCCTATATAAAATTTTGATAAAGTTGTGGCAGCCATTTGACTGGTGTTTTTAATTGCGGCCCCCGGCCTCATGTTAGTTGGAAACCCCTGCGATAGATTAATGAAGAAGCTAACACAAGACTGACGGATTTTACACTGTACTGATATTTTGTTGTAAAGAAGGTAATTCAAGAAGAAAACCTAAAATAAACCTTCGATTCGATTTGGGCACCCCCTCTGATGTGGGGGCACTGAGAAACTGCCCTGTATGCCCCTGCATCAGTTAGGCTCTGATCTCTACACGTTAAAACATATTTTAAACACATTTTCATTGTAATGTAGGGGAAATTAAACGCATTGTTAGTGTGGAGACACCTGATACAAAACTGTGAACCTTAAACCAACGCCAATAGCTCTTTAGTCTGTCACTTAAATAACCAAAAAGTAAATTTAACCTACCCTTTTTTTAACGAATTTATCCCAATAGTTCACAGGAAAAGATCTGGAAATAAAAAGGTTGAAGAATCAAAATTTTACAATATTTGAATAATGTGTCATACTATTAATGTTTTGCCATAGTAATATATTGTTCGTCCACCAGGAGTAGGCACTTGACTCCGCCTTTATCACGTGGTTCTTCCGACGATAATAGTACGCTATTTTTAGAAGGAGGGGAACTTTTGAGGAACAATCCCGAGAAAGGTCGCCAGTTGGCAATCTTATGACAAAAATATCGATGTTAAATAATTAATAAATTGGATAGAGTTAGGTTGAATGTTTGAAGATTATAAACTATTTTCAGCGATATTATAGGCAAAGTCAACATGCGCGTGATTCTTTTTATGTGACCTGCTATTTAAGAACTTCTTTTTAATTTCATTACATATTTACTATTCCAATACATTTGACTGCAAAACAATTTTAGGAAAAATAAATTTAAAAAAGCAAATTTTAAAAAAATAATTAATTCTCATTTATTTTTTTGGGATATTAATAAATGAAACTAGTCATTCATTTTAACTAGAGAATTTTTCATTCTATATTTTTATGCTCGCAAATAACATTTTTTTTTTTCAGAATAAACTTTTATTTTTCATTAAACAAACAAAAACATTAAAATACAATGCAATTTTATAAAATTATTCTTTAATGCAAACTTGAATAAATACTTGCTTTTTAGCTGTTATGCATCACAAACTTCTTTACTTGTGAATAATACATTGAGGCTATTTAATGACACTATTTCAATATATTTAGTAGGTATAATGTGCCTAAATCCAAAATAAAAGTGACTCAAAATTATTAAATTTTAAGAAAATAGTAGAACGCAAGAATGTTAAAACAATTTAGAATCTGCCTTAAAGATGTGTTAAATAGTATATGACAACGTAAAAATGTCATAAAAAATAACATAAATCATCAATAATAATACGTATTACAAACGAAAATGATTGCTAAGATTTTTTCAATGAAGTGAATAAATCTTTTACATAATAATATAAGACCTGGTTGAAATTATTTTATTAATAAACATTATTAGTATTTCATAAATTTTTCATTTTTCTAAAAACAGCCCTTTTTAAACTTGACATATATTTAACTAGCTAGCGTTACGAAAGGTATAACAACCTGGAACGCAGACTTGATGTAAACAATAACAAGCTTCCTAAAATCGGAAGGAATTTAGAAAACTTCCGGTGTATCCCTCCGCTTATGCACGAGGTGCAGTGTGAACAGGCTGATTATTCTAGGAGGTTTATTATTGTGATTTGTGTTTAACTTTACCCATTCATAAGAGTTTTCTGTCATTTATATAGGGTTGAGTAAAAAGTTTTTCACCAAGGGGAGATACCTACGCGCCAACAGTAGCCATTCTCGTGGTAGTAAACCTTTTTCCAAATGAGTTTTTGCATTCTAAAGCTGAAAGTTGGAACTACGCAACTGTGTAATTTCTCTGTCAAAACTTTATTATATTGTGCACCATAAAAGTGTTTAAATTGAAGCTATCACGTCAACAGATCAGAACGATTATGTACTATTCACTGTTTGGCGAGCATTAAGAGTTGTCTCAATTATAAGAGTGGGGATGTTTTATCCAATTACTAACGTCCTAAGAAGTGGAGCCCAACTCCTGGTGAGTGAACAATATTATTAATTTGTCAAGGTTTCTCATAGTAGTGCATGAATCGTTTAAAAGAGGACCACACATACTTTGTACTGATGACCAATTTATCCCAGTGTCCTTTTAAATCATCTTCGGCAGGTTGTTCGGATATGTAAAGACCATCGATTTCCACAGCCCTCGCGATTTCTTTCTCTCTTTTGAAGATCGCCAGAGGCACCTACAATGAAAAAATATAGCCTCTAATGTATAATCAAAATTTTAGTGCCAATTGGCCATTTTTTTGACTAATTAACAAACACAATACTGAAAAGTGATAAAGACGAAACATTTTACTTTTGCAACGTGGGGGGGGGGGGTACTGATTTATTCCAAAACAATTTTAGAACCGTTTCAGTTCACAGCTCGTCTATAATCAGCTGTTATTGTTACACACTCCTTCTTAATTCAAATATCCATTATAATCAAAATAATAAATAACACATTCATTCTTTATACTAGTTCTTCGAACGTGGCATAAAAATCAACGGATCAACACAGCTCAACATTGACAAAAAAGTTAATATAATTCCATTTTATTTTATTATTTTTCGTTACCCCTGACCTTTTCGTTCTTAGATTAACCTACGCTGTTAGCGATCACTTGATATCATTCGGTATCGAAAATAAAATGCTATTGCAAGGAGCAAATTCTGCAAAATCCAGATTTAAGAAGCAGTGTTTCGGTACCAACTTTATTTTTTTTAAAATTTTATTTAAATGTCCGTTGATTTCGTATTATTTAGAATTGTAGAAACAAATTTCAAATGCATTAACTATAAGGCTTTGTTTTAGATAACTAATGTTTCTTCCACATGCATCCCACCTATTTTTCTTTTACTCAAGCTTAACGCACAGGTCACGTAATCACTTCCATTGCAACGATTCAATAGAATTGTAACACCACTAATGTCATCTTTCAAATAACTGAGAAAACAGAATCACCTGCAAATGAATTTGCATCGCTAAACCTAGGGTAATAATTCGTTTTTCAAGCGTTCCTCGTGAAGAACTATTTGAAAAGATTTTTAAGATTGGAGCTGAAATCGCCTTTTTCACGAACAAACGGTTCTTGAGTTATAAAAGAATTCTTTTTATTTGACTCCTACAATTAGTGGATGCCAATACAGTTTTTACAAATAATGATTCATTCATTCATTTTAGTCTTATGGGGGAGAATTAAATTGTAATTATTTAATAAGAAGTAACTAAAATAAAAATATTCTTTGTTAACCTAAGTAGGAATTAAAATTTTTTTTAAATATTATTTGTTATTCTAAACAAGTCTTACTTTTAGATTATAATAGGCGATCAACATGCAAAATGAAATAATGGAGTGAGTGACTGCTAACAGCCGAATGACAGGCTCTAAATAGAACACTTTTTCTTCTATAACAACCCATTCTTCCACATCTTCATCCTCATCTCCCAGTATTGCACTGTCGTCGAAGTTAGTACCGTTGCCCAAGACGATATCATCATCATCATCATCCTCTTCTCCTTCCTCCCCCTCTTCCTCCTCATCTCCTCCAGGAATGGTAACCTGTAATCATGACATGAGAGGATGGTTATAAGAACACTTATTTTGCACCTACTGGGTGATGGAATTTATGAGTTAACTTTTCTTACCTTGTAGAACAATAAGATGAAATTGATAGCAAAAGCCATGACGAGAGCAGCGTATTTCATAGTGTAGAAATTTCGAGCCAAGAAACTCTGCAAAAAAAAATAATTGTTTTTTAATAAAAAAAAACTTGGCATTCAATCTAAGGCAGTGATTCCCAAAGTGGTCTATATTGACCCCCAGGGGTCAACGACAACCTGTAAGGGGTCCATTTTAAGTGAAAAAAAATTGGGGGTCGATGAAATGAAAATGGGGGTCAACGATAGTGGATCTCATAAGCAGGTTGTGACTTTTAATTTTGGCATTTCATGAATGGAATAATCAACATACACTAATAGTACCTATTTACTTACATTATAGACCTTATACAAAGATATTTATCTATCTACATTCTATATAATTTATAAAAGCAGCTATGAAGTAAAAACTTCATTAAAATTTAAGTTATTGGGATTATTTTTTGAAACTGAATTATTATAAACTAGCAGTTGCCTGCAGCTCAGCCAGAGTACGTTTTTATTTTCTCTGCGTGTAAAGTTTTATTTTGTAACAAAAAAGTATTTTTTGGCTGTAAATTGTAGCCTAGCAAGTGTGTCTACTCTTTAGCTACCTGGATCACCAATTTTATCTGCGCACGAGATTTGTTGCTTAGTTATATGTAAAAGGGAGATCACTTACCACAAGTTTCCTTCCGTATTCTTTAAAATTGATTGCAGCCACTGCAGGTGTTTCCGTTGGTCTGATGGGTTCTGGTGGCAACATAATCATGGCTGCTTGTGCTGCTGCTGCTGCGGCTCTGAAATGAAAGAAAATTATTTTTTCTTCTGCTACGAAGTCATCGCATTATTATAACAATTTTTTTGAAAAGAAATTAAAGGGTTTTTTTTTCTAAAAAAGTTATAATCTGAAATTTAAAAAAAAAAAAATTTTTTTTAAATTTTTTTAATGCTAGAATGGTTATAAAATGAACATATTGAACTGCCTATTAAAATTTAATTCAAGTCATTAACATATTTTTTATGACTTTTAACGGGGGCGAAAGGAATCATAGTATCTTTTTTTTTTACATCCAATTTCTCGATGAAAACAAAATTACCCAGACTACTTACAAGCAATTTCTTAATATCGATTTAGTAATTCCTATGGCCACTTTTCAAGTGATATTGTTTAAAATATTTTTGAGAATGATTTATAAGAAATAAAAAAATTATATCGGTTATTAAATATAGGTTTTTAAGATCATTGTTTTAGATGGAAGGTGGTTGGGATTTTCAAAACCTTACTTTTTGTAAAGAACTTGTCACTTTAGTGCTTATAAATAATAAAAACAAAATTATAAATTTTGTGCCTATAACTACAGATAAACTTGATGAGAAATGAACGAACGCTTAACGCGAAAGCACAATGAGCTCTTCAGTGTTAACCTCTGTTGAGCGCCGCTTTGTTACACTTAATTATGCAAACACTAAATTTTTTTTTTTTTTCTTTTGCATTTTTTGAAATTGCACAATTCATGGGTGGGGAAATATTCGATAGGAAGCATAATTTGTTCACCAGGAGTTGGCACTTGGCTCCCCCTCCTCGGACGCGGAGTTCATTCCAGCGCGGGAGTAAGAATAGAAACATCTCCGCGCTTGAAATTGAGACAACCTTTAGTGCGCGCCAAACACAAACAGTGACTTATTTTTCAGTCACTTACTTCGCTTTATCATCCGCTATTGTACCTTTCGTTTCTCTAGCTAATTAAATATATTTATAATTTAAAAATTGTTGTTTTTCCAGCAAAATATCTCAAAAAGGACAAACTATTTACTCAAAAGGGAGAAATATCATAAAAAATGGAGCGAAATATCATCAAATTTATGAAATATTTAATGTTAAAAAAATGCAGATAAAGTTTGCGAATTAAACATTTTTGCCATACAATCGTCAAATAGCAACCTTGTTCAAGATTGCTCACAACTTTCTTCCAAAAATAGCGAAATAGTATCGTCACATATCACGTGATGAAGGCGGAGCCAAGTGCCAACTCCTGGTGAACGAGCTATATACGTATTTAAATATTATATTTTGAATGGGGCTCTCAATAATGTCACAAAAGCAGACGAAAGAAAAAGTAATGTTTTTCAAACTAAAACCTCTTATTTCCATTAAAAAAATAATTCGTAATAAATTGCATGATTGACTTTCTTTTCATCATTCGCGTTTAACAGATTTCTCAGTACTTTCATCAAAACTTCATCTTCATAACAGATTCTTAAATATCGTCATTTGGGGAAAAAAATGGATTTCCAAATTATTTCGTGAGTTGTAAAAACTTAAAAGTTTTCTATTGAAAAACAAATGGTGATGGATTTTAATGTTCCGAAATATTAAATAAAGAGAAAAAATATTTTAAAAAATTGTATAATTAACTAATCGATACAAAAAATAGTGATTTGAGGTAGGACTCATTTGGTCATTATTCACATCTTCAAGCCATATTTCTAATTTGTCACATAAAGTTCAACGCCAAAAACGTTCTCAACACTCTGATCCATACACATATTTTATTATATGTTAGGCCCGTGGCAGAATTACGGCGACATCGTCGCAGAATTTTTGCAGAAAGAAGTTTCATTAGAAAGGGGAAATTTTTATTTTTCCTTTCTGTATAATTTTTCGAAAAATGATTTTTTTTCTACAGAATTGTTTTAAAAAGAAGTCTTTCTTGCGCAACAGAGAGGAAAGAAATAATCTTAATTTTTCTGATCTCATTCGAGATTTTTTTTAAAAAAAAAAATCGGTAATGACTGGCTTTTAGCTAGAATTTCAAATTGATAATATAAAATAAAATAATTCTGAAGGTTTAAAAAATAGTTCGCTCTAGAAAGGATGTTCTTTCTTTCTTTTTTTTTCCTTTCTTTAAAGAGCACCCTATTTTACATATACTTATTTGAGTATCTCTTTTTTAAAAAGTATTATTCGCGTGATTCGTGATTTTTACTTTGGGTGTTACTGCACGGGTTTTATGATTTCAATTTATGTTTGAATTTTAAGTTGTTATCGCTTAATTTATTTTCGAATTTTAATTTATGAAATGATTTACAAAATTCGAAAGAGGAAATAATGAGTGCATTTTTCCGCCTATAATATTAAAATAAAAAAATATTACTTTTACAATAAATTGTTATGCATTTAATTTTTTTATACATTTTTATTCTATTCTTTCGCCTGCAAAAACAACATTTCTGTTACTTTAAATGAGTAATTGTTACATTTTAAAGTGTCTTAAAGAAATGCCACCGAAAGCTCGAAAAAATTCTGCCTTAGGGTATGACTGCAACAGTTTAAAATGCATGCTTATTAGGATCAACATTTAAACATTATAGCGGAACATATTAATTATCCAAACATTTTAAAAAAGAAAAAACAGCGGTAATATTTGTTACCTGTTTTTTGTGAGTCTATAAACATTTTACATTTAAATCCATTGTTCAAAAAAATAGAACGCATGGAAAGAAGAGTTTGATAAGAGCGGTGTTAGACTGAACAACTTAATTCTAATCACCTGCATGCTAAATTTTATTTTTCGGAGGTGCGTTACTAAACTGCAAAAAACTGTCTAATCGTTCGCTTTTCTCTTTTAGTTGAGACATTTTAGTGTCGTTCTTTTGATTGTTTTGTGCAAGACCCAATTTAGCATCATTAACAGCCTTTAAATAACAAACTGAATTTGGATGTTACGGAAACGGGTTTCGTGTCTTTGAAATTATCAAATACAATACAACAATTACTTTTTTTAAAAATAAAACGATATCGATCACTTTAAATGTTTTCATGGATTATATTATTTTAATGGAAAGTGAAAATACAGAAAGGATTATATAAGAACATCTCCAACTTGTGAAAGTATCAGTTATGATTTCGCCCAGAATTTTTTAAAGCTAACATAAAACACACTGAAAATGTTTAAATACAGTACCTGACCAAATTATTAGACGAACTATAAGATTCTATGTAAAATCTTAATTATCAGGTGATACTCTATACAGCTTTCTTGTTTTTAAGTGACTGAAACCGGTTTGTACTTTTTTACGTTCTTCTGTAGTATTGGTTAAATTAGAGGATATATAATATAAACTCGAGGACTAGATAAATTAGACAATCTATTAAATAAATATAGAATATTTATTATATCAGATATTATATTAGTATATTATAATAATGAGACCCAATTAATAAACTCACTGTAATTTTTTTAAATAATGACATGTTTTGCACAAGTTTATATAGGCAATACTTAACTATTTAATTATATATGTAATTGGTTTTTATTCGGGAGATTTTTTTATATACTACTTCCAATTTGTATTCATTTTAACGTATTGCATTGGACATGTTAACCCATTAAAACACGAACGTCAACAAGTACAAACCGGTTTCGGTCGCGTAAAATCAATAAAGCTGTATAGTATCACCTGATAATTAAGATATTATATGGAATCTTAAAGTGCTTCTAATCATTTGACCAGGGATTGTATAATATTTAAGCAAATAGTTCATGGTCCATGTAAATATAGGTCAGAAGCATTGACGAAGCGTCATGACACAAACAGTCAATTTGGGTATTATTGAGACATGCTGATCTAGTTCAGGCTTGGTTTTGACACATCGCGTAATGGAACACGCCAAGAAAATGGACAAATCAATTATTAATAAATGTTACTTACTGATCGGCTGGAACCACTTGGCTGGTACTGGCTTCAAGTGGCTGTTAAAAGAAAAAATAATCAGTTCATTTAGGAAAGTATGGAGGAAAAAAAAAAGAAAACAAGCGAGATATAATTTCAATACCTGTTGAGACTCTTCACCCGTGGGGGATTTCTTTCCGTCCTCTTCGGTGGAGGCGCCCTCTGTACCTTCTCCATCACCTTTTGTTTTTGTCCTGATGAAAAGGGAAAATTGTTGGTCATTGTCCACTTACTGAAATCTTTATTGTTGCTTCAAGAATCGTCTATGTTAAAATCAACTAATTTTACTTTTCTACTGATTTGTAACACTTTTAGATGAAATGTTTCCAGATTGGCAACACTGCGCCGGAAAATGTTAAGAGTACTCCACACCGCGGAAGTTTCCTCTGAAATATTCTTTCCTCTTCATGACTCATTTAAAATTTAAAGTGTAGAAAAAAAGAGAGTACAGACAAACCTAGAGTAAGCCAAATACTGAAGAGAAAATTTTAAAATGTACAAATGGAAATAAATGATGACAACTTAGGATGACGCAACGGTTCACTTCTAATAATTTGTTTTTCTTCCAGTACTTGAAACTTCGTGACAAACTCTAGGTTTTGCCAGAACATATTTTTTCTTCATTTTTAATTTTAAATTAGTATCGATGGAGAAGGAGAGGAACATTTTCTGCAGCTGTATGACGTCCTATTAAGTAGTAGTGCCCTGTAGGGCAAAATTCTAAAACTTTGCTACTGCCCCATTTGTAGCAGAAGCCGCTTTTAAAGGTATATGATCACTTTTTTAAAAAATTAAAAATTTTAAGCGAGTAAAAAGCCTTTTTTTTTAGCATTTCATAAAGTATAAGAAAAGAAGGTCATTAATCAAGAAAAGTTTTAAGCGAAGCAACGCGAAATGAATTAATTTTCAAAATATTATTCGCAATATTTCAATATTTATTAAAAATCAATAATAAACTGCAAAGGGAGTGCATTTTCTACTAAAAAAGTGGTGTTCGAGTGCTAACAGACAGACAATTCTTTATATTTACTCAACGGGTTCGTTCATTTTGTCATTTAAAGAACCCTATATATTATGCACGAATGATTTTAAAGTGATGAGGACATTTTTTAAAAAATTATACGAAAAAATTGCGCTAGACAAAAACCTAGCAGGAAATTATCTCATGGATAATTTACATAGCGGCATATATCTGACAGAAGAGGTATTCCCGTGCAAAGCAAGAATGTTCTTTTAAAAAATATATATATATATATATATGCGGAGTATTATTAAACTCTACTTTTCTCCTTCTGTGGCAGCAGTTTCTGGTCCAGTAAGTGCTAAAGTTTTTTCTCCTCCTCCTTCAGTGGGTGTCTCCTGAGGTGGCGGGGGCGCTTCTATAGGTAAGGGTTCTATGGGCATCATAGCAGGTTTTCCAAAGTCTGGTTTCAAATCTTCCACTTCTTCCTCATCACCTTCTATCAGAGCTTTACCACCCATTAACAGTAATATGACATGGAAAATGTTCCTAGAAGGTTAAAAAGAATATATGACATACAAGAGATTGTTTCTTGTCATCTAGAGATGCCGCCTTATTTACATTTATGAGAACCTCAATGAATAACTCTTGATTTTTAATGATTAGATTTGCACGTACTACAACTCAACCTTAATGACTCCAGGGCATAACCTTAAACAGGCTAACTAATTAGTGCAGGAGGTATTTTAAATTTCGATATCAGACACGAAAACGTACTTTCTCTGTATAAACATACCTTTTTACCAAGCGATTCAAAATATGGGATGAAACAACAATCTTGAAAATCGGATTTCAATAGAAGAGTCATCGAGCCCCTTTTACAATTTGCGCATTTCGTAATGTATCGAAATATTTTCAAAAGAATCAAAAACATTCTTGCATTAAATTGAGAAATTCATTTATCAAACTTAGTTATTTTTTTAAAAATAATTTTATTCGAAATTATAAAAAAATAAATAGTTATTTATAATAAATTAATTAATAATTAATTAAATGAAACATTAATACTAGTTATTATTGAATTCTTATTAGAAGGCTCACAAATTTCTTCGTCGAATAATAAATATTTAAATATACGAAAAAATTTGAATTGCAATGTATACAAATTAGAACATCATTTTAAAAAATGTAATTTTAAAAGGTAAAATACAATATTTTAGTGCAATCGATGGAACAGTTTCGGAATTATGAAATTTGAAAATAAGTCATGGATATAAACTTTAATTTAGCGCGAACTATTTGACCGATTTCATTTTGCATTTTGCCATTCAAAATTACATTCTTTAAAATAATGAAATTATGTGTATATCATATGATTCAAATTTTTTTTCGTTTATTATTATTTAAAATATTAAATAATTATTAAAAAAACTAATATTGGTGCATGGAATGTTTAATATAGGGGCATCTTTGTGCAAGCTCATTTTATTGTTGTAAGCAAAAATTTTTTCGATTCGCTTAAAAAGTTCATGATAAGGGGAAATAGGCTAAAAGTAAAATCAAGATTAAGGAATTCTAACTTTCATCCTCTACCCTGACTTAACTTTTCAAATTGTAGCGAGCCCCTCTATTTTGAGGGTCGAATCCAAATTAGTCTGGAAAAAAGATGTGTTTAAAGAAAATACGTTTTTGTTTCTGATTTCCTAACTGAAAATATCATCTACACCAAACAATTTAACGTTATTCTTTAAAAAACTAAAAGTGAGTCTTAGTACGCGAAAATCCGTTCATTCTATGAAAAGTTATTCTAGGTGTTCCCTTTTTTATATTGCTTAATCAGACAGCTTTTGTTTTTTCCTTAAAAAATAAAGTTTAATTTCTTTTCATTGCAAGCGACATCTCATTATTCACTGGAGAATCAATTAACTAACATGCGAAAGAGATTAATAACATCTCAAATGTGAGCTCATTGCTCACATTTGAGATTAAAATCCTTTGAAAAAATTGGATATGCTATGAAATAATGTACTAATTCAAATTAAAAGAATAAAAAAAATAAACTTTGTGTTATTGGGATATTTACTTTTAAAAAAAGTACAATGCTTCTATAATAGTTAAAGAATAAGAAACTAAAAGCAGAAGTTCACTTGTCTGCAATGTCGGTCAGGAGCGTCCTTAATCCAATGTGTAAATACTTGTTATAATCCAAGATGATGAATGATACGAAATGAAGGAAGAAACATCTATATTATATAAAACGCTAATACGTACGTATGTATGTATGTATCAATAAAACCGATGATATTTCTTTTCTCGCGCTGGCAACAGTTTTCATTTTTAATTTATTGGATTCGGCGCGCAAGAGCGCGTAGTGAGCAACCAGATAACAATAACCAGAGTGAGCATTATCAGGTTGTTCAATTCAAATTCATGCACTACAATATTTAATTTAAACTCAATTAGGAATTAATTAATTAATTGAAGTGAGAATGCTTTAAAAGGCCGCTGTTGAATTGATATTTTTCTACTGGGAGCTACCTAAACGTCTAAAAAACGTTTAAGTGTTTGTATTGAATGCATTGAATTTTTTTTTATATTTCGCGTTTATTTATGCATTGAATTTTCACGCTTTAAAATGCAGAATATTAGTGAAGCAATATTTGATCATTTATTTTGCTAATATGTTTCTTATTTAGCTAATGTTTTGATTTTTTCACCATGTACAATCTAAATAGCTAATATACTTTTTAAAAAGCCAATAAGAACATTGGTAGAATTCTTCTACATAAGTACAATACTATGTGTTTGATGATAAAATACTATGTCTTTGATGATAATATATTATGTCTTTGTGCTAGAACATTGTGTTCATTGGCGAGCGAGCGCAGCGAGCCATGGTTCACGGCGTGAACCACATAGGATTGCGTAGCAATTCTCGTGTATCAATAAAACCGATGATATTTCTTTTCTCGCGCTGGCAACAGTTTTCATTTTTAATTGATTGGATTCGGCGCGCAAGAGCACGTAGTGAGCATCATATGGCTAATCTATATTATATAAAACGCTAATACGTTTTAATTGATAGGCTTCGGCGCGCAAGAGCACGTAGTGAGTATCATATGTCTAATCGGGTGAATTCTCACCGAATTATCAAAAAAATTCTCACAAAATTATCTTCATCGAAGCCGATGCTTTACATCCGGCGTTCAGTACTATTTCATATTGTTTTACAACACATGGTTTTAGCCCTCTGGTGGAAAAGACTTTAAAACAACAGTTGCTTTTCTCAACAACTGAAATTTAGAATAGTGTGATTAAAAAAAAGATTAAGACTGTTTGCAATTTCAAATTAATATTGAAATGTACAGGTTTAGAATTTTCTACAGTGAAAAGTTTTCGGAACTTCAGTGTTCAAAAAAGTATACAAAAGCTAGACGTTAAGAACGTATCCAATAAGCGAGCATCGGATTGCGAAGCATTCCGAAATGAACTGCGAAGGCAGTTCCGGGGGTTGGTGAGCACCAGCGAGCAGGGGGCGAAGCCTCCTAGTGTAATATAAAAATAAATTTAAATCAATTCCTACCTGGGTTAACAAAGAAATTTTTTTATTTATTCACTTTTTAATAAATAATTTCTCTCTTATAAAACTAAAATTAATGAATTACTTTTAATGAATGAATTAATATTTGGAAAAAAAAACTGTATTAACATCCAATGTCATCCACAACACGTTTTAAAAAATGTATTTGAAGTTGAGCGGATGAATTAAAAAATATTTTATAAATGTTCGAAAATTTGAACAAGATATAGGGGAAGAGTGTGGAGTAGGAATTGAAAAAGGAAAGCAATTATATTGGATAAGGTTTGGTGAGTTCTATGAAATAAATAAGAACTTATAAAACAAAGATGAAGGAACTGACCTGCTTGTGGAATAGAATGTAGCACCCGAATAGAATGTGATATAAAAGAGCATGAAGAAAAATCCTTTGATGAGTTCTGGGAATGTTTTAGTTTTCATGATGGCGATTTGTTTCTTTATGTTTGATGGAGTCAGATACGACAGCAAACCAAACACTTGGTTCTTTAAATATTTCAGACCTTTCTTGATAGGATCGAATGCAGATCTGAAAAATACACAAACAACTCATAAGGAAAAATATAAATAGTATGTTCAGTTATGAATCTGTGTTCAACATATAAACAATCACAAAAAAGGCAATTCATTAAAATCTATAGAATTGCCAGAAAATTTTATCCTGAAACAAAAAGGCTTATAGATAACTTTCTCCAGACATAAATCTCTCTTCGTTAAGAAATCTTAAGAGACGCTGATTTTTGGAACAAACTTGAAATTAAAAATTTCAACGTCATTGTTGTTGTACTTGTAGTTCATTTACATAGCACTAGAGCTGCACAATGGGCTATTGGCGACGGTCTGGGAAACATCCCTGAGGATGATCCGAAGACATACCATCACCATTTTGATCCTCTGCAGAGGGGATGGCGCCCCCGCTTTGGTTGCCCAGTGACCTGGGCCCGAAGTGGAGCACTTTACGATGGAACAGTTTAACGAGAACCCATACCGCTCACCCTCGGTCCCTTCGCAGACTGATCCAAGTGGTAGTCCACCCTCACACTGGCAGCAGAAAGTGATGCTTGACTTCGGTGTTCTACTGGCAATCGTATCTTAACGATCAGTCCACTACGGGACAATTTCCAATAATAAAAAATAAAAAGCTCCAGCGCTTGAGTGAACCTTTCTATTAAAATAGCAATTACCGCAGATTCTGCTGTGGAATCAATCGATTAACTAGGTTCGAGTACCGAAAAGTCGCAACAGTCAAACCTTCAAAGCTGAACTCGAACTGTCACCAGAACTAAACTGATATCAATAAATTGGAAATGTACGCATAATCTAACGCTGAAACTTTTTCTCTTTATTGTTGGTACTCATCAAGAATTCTAGTGACATCCAGAACTATATTAATGTTACAAATGTATTTATTTAAATTTTGTAGTTTTATCTTTGGTAAAAGTTGCATTCTGAAATGATAACTTAGACTACGCAAATCATTTTCAATCATGTTTTTCTTCTTCATTATTTCACTTTTCAGCTATTTTACTTTTAGCTCAACACTGACTTTTAGTGATTCTAATGGCACATCATCATTTAGACTAGCCAGTCACACCAGTCATTTTATGTACTTATTAATTGCTTTAAACACTTGCCTCGATTTTAACATCCCTAGACTTGAATCTATTTAAGAATGAGAGCGCTGTTACAACTGACTAGTTCTGCTGCCAATTAAGCAAACCTGTTCTCATTGATTAATTTGTATAACAGATAGTGATATCTCTACTGATACATTGGAATGGAACAGATACCTTGAAACTATTACTCATAATGTATTACTTGGACTCGACATCTTACATACTCTTGAAGGTATTTATTTGATTGGATTGTTTTTATCCATTGGCCTTGGTTTGGATTGGATGGCTTCCACGCGCTTTTCAACTGTGTTCAAGAGTTACAGTGCGCATGCGTTGCTTTGGCGACCGCTGCTGTTTTCATTTTCACCAGCAGGCATTTTTAATGCATTTACATGGTAATAATTCAAATTATTTTTATATTTTTATTATGAACGTATAATGACTGGCTCTTGACGGTGATTTCAATATAAATCTGAATGCTGAAGAAAAGTATGTCTTGAAACACGTACATAGACAGGATCAATTCGAGACAGTGTTTTCAACCCATGATTTGAAAATGGTGTGGCATTTAACGGAGTCAATATAGAAAGCATTTGACCAGTGATCGTAATAGGGGATCACAACTTTTTTGTTGATTTTTTTCTTATTGTCTTCGTTTGTTGATCCTGTAATTCGACAAAATTGTACTGCATTTTTAAATTTTCGCTATCAACAAATATTTAACGTAATATTTTAACTTTTAATTTCCGTATCCTGAGGTGGGTCGGGATTCTGCTTATCTTAGACTACGCAAAATTCTGTCCTATCCGACGTTAAAGAAGGTAAGTACACCCTTGTGCAAATTAATTGAAACAAACTTTTTTTTTCGTGTTTTTTAAAGAAGATGTTTTAGGGTTGTTTCGGTTACAATGGGGTTGGAACATCGCAGTCTATTGACGGTATGATGCAGTACATTACTATTCTGGATAAAAAAGTTGTTCCAGAGTTGAAGAAACGATACCCTGATGGAACAGGGATTTTTCAACAGGATTTAGCTCCTTGCCATACGTCCAAAATTGTCAAGAAATTCACGTCTGAGAATCAAATTGAGACATTGGAATGGCCAGGGAACTCTCCGGATATCAACCCAATTGAGAATATCTGGGCAAGAATCGCCTATTAAATATGGACTGTACAACTATGGAGAAGCTAATCACGGCGTTAATTCATGTGTGGTACAAGGACACAAATATTATTCTGTAAAAAATTAGTGGAATCCATGCCGAATCGTGTCCAAATGTTAATAAAGTGTCGTGGAGATCATATTATGTACTAAAAATTTTTGAGTTTGCATAAATTTAAATAAAATAGCATTTTCTCTTAGTTTTCTGAATTTATTGAGTTTGTTTCAATTAATTTGCACAAGGGTGTAGGTATTTTATTTACTTCATACCAGAGTTTAACGAGGTGACCTGCGCACTTTACGGTATAACAGTTTAACGAGGACTGATACCTCTGCCCTTAAGCAGGTTGATCAACCACCCGCAGTCAGTGATGTCTTTAAAAGAAGAGAATACTCACGGTGGTTCATCATCGGATCCTGGGAATGGATAGGCTGAGGCGCATGTGGGAGTCTCTTCTTCGTCCTCCATCGAGATACTGCTGGCGTGCTGCATCTAAGAATTTAACATGAATGAGAATTACAATATTCACACAACAACAACAAGAATTATTTCATTTATAAAAGGAAGGCACTCACCTCAAATATGGCATCTTCACAAAAGTTAACGAACGCCTCCAATTTACCTTTATCACCTCCTTCAGTTACAATACTGTAGAAGAAAGCCCTCTTCGATTCCTAGAAATGAAACAGCTTTCTAGAAATAACACACTATTTTTTTTCCTTCATCCGATGCTCAAAATATAAGTTTTACCTAAAAACAATTTCGAGCAAAAATTGATTTTGAACGAGTCTTATCATTATCAATGACTTATTATTTAAAATTATTGGGGTAATACAATGACAAGCCTCATTCTTCAGAATCGTTCGAGAAAGTTGTCCTAAGAGCGTTTTGGGTGTAAGTTTCTATTAACTAAGAAGTTTCTGTGTGCTGTTCTGTGGAAATCCCAAGAAACTTCTTATATTCTATATTATATCCGTCATTGAACAGTCGACTCAATTTTGGGTTTACGAATACTAACGTTCAACTCCGTAGCCTTGTCATTTCAAACTAATCCAGATGACAAGGAAACTCCTGGATCAGTACCCCCAGAGGTATTGATTTGTTATGGGAACATGGAGGACTTTGTGACTCGACGGATTTAACGTGCATCAGTCACCATTTACTACACGGGGAGTCTTCGGCAGCCGGGGATTGGATCCACCAACTCCTGGACTCTTGAAGGAAAAAAAGTAGCCGAAAGGTGGATTTTCACCATTATTTTGCCAAAAATTAAAAAGAAGGTATCTTAAATATCACGAGGAACTTAGTTTCACAGAGTAAAAAGATTTCTGGAACGCTACGTTTGAACATAATGGAATACTCAATGTGAAATACAACACCAAACATCGGTATTTACATTTTATAATTAAAATAGAAATAAAATAATTGGAAATCGGGTTTAAAAATAAAGAATGGAATGATTAGATAACTTTTAATCAGATGAAGTAATCTTAATATTTCCAATTTTTAAATAAACAAATAAATAAATGATACTATGAAATCAAATACCAGCAATTATTCTGATAGATTTGTGCTGTAAATACATGTGTGTCATTGTGTCCCTTATTTTGGCAGAACTAATTGAATTACACACATTTATTTAAATTTAAGCAAAATATGATTTTGAAACATTGTTTTATTTCATGAGGGTTAAAAAAAAGTTTTAAAACTTGCAAATTTTCTCTTTATTGGATACTGTGTACTTTCAAATGTGAAAATACAATATTTTTGCGAAATTGGATAAATACTTCCTGAGTACAGGCTTATATTCCTTCAAGGACTTCACCAAAACTGTTAATAAAAGCTACGTATTTTAAATTATGTAATGTTTACCTTACAATTGCCAACCTTTATTTAATTCGAACAAAAGTTACAAATAACTAAACTAGTTAAATGTAAAACAAAAATATTTTTACAGTGAACTATCTTTAGATAAACGGTTTTTACAATTATGTTGAAAAATGATAGAACTATGCCAAATTGTTTAAGAGTAATTCGACATTTATTGTTTAAGTGTAATTATTATTTAGAGTAATTAGAGCCAAAATTAACATTAAAGTTCCCAGATTTTCAAACGTTCCGCCTGAACTATGGGTGCCTTCTTTTCCAGATGGACTATTGTGTGCGTGAAAACTTCAAATCCCAAGGAAAGTGGATTTTTGTGTGTGATTTAGTAAGTTATTCATAAGAAAATTAACATATTTAAAGCAATCCTCCCGGTAGGTGACACTACATCAAAAGTTAGAGAGCATTATTTCGTATCACATGCGACCCCAAAATGGATACAAAACCCTTATCTCATTTAATCGTAACTTACGTATACATTTTATTTAAAAGGATAGAGACATATCTTACTTTGATTTGTGGTTTCTCCCATTGGTCGATTGTAGATTCCTTAATTTCAAAATAAACTCTTTCGATCCTGTTAGCACCACCTAAAAATAATGGACTGAGTTATACAGTGCATTTTTTTTAAAGTTTAAAAAAGTATTGTACTCCTGATTTTTCTGTTCTCATTTCGGAATAATAAAAAATTCGCTAATGACTGGCTTGCTTCAGCTAGAATTTGAAATTGATAAAATAAAAGAAATGAATAATAATAAAAATTCTTAAATCACATAAGAGTTTAAAAGATAATTCCCTCTAGAAATGATGTTTTTTCTTTCCTTCTTTGAAAGAATGCCATCATTTTTAAAGAACTTGATAAACACATTTAATATTTTAATAAAATATGACTGTGAGTGGGGATTTAGTTAGAAATTCAGATGTTCGGAACACCAGGAAATTAAATACCACATTTTAAAAATTGGATTTTTCGACGACCTAAATCCATGACTTTCCATGATTTTTTTATAAAAATTGATAAAATCATGATATTTCATTACAAATTTTGTTCGATACCGAAATTCATGACTTCCCACGATTTTTCATGACTTTCCAGGTGCGCAGACGTATGAAAGAAGACAAAGGTTTTAAATTACAAATAAAATACGTTCATAATGAATGTTAACTTAGCTTTCTGATTAATGTTAACTTAGTAATCTGAATGTTAACTTAGCTTTTCGATAATACAGTAAATATGCACTTCAGATAGGATTTGACTCCATAGAGAACACAATCAATTTTTTTTTGCTTTAAGGTTATGCAGCAAAATTACTGAATGAAAAAAAAGCTTACCCAAAATTTCAATTCTTCCTAGGAAGGGTTCGAAATAATTTAGGACACTACTAGCAGTTTCCAAAAACCGAGACAATCTGAAAAAAAATAGAAAAAATTTAAGTTTCATCTCATGTATATAATATGAACTCTTTTTCATCACAAATATAGATCACTACTACTAGATTCTACATACATTCTACACTTCAAACTAAAGAAGGTTTCGAATTGACTATAATGTTAAAATGGATTCATTTATTTGACTTTCCCTCCAATTTTCGGACGAAAAGGATAAATTCAAAACTGCTTAACTATTTTTCTCTAAAGTAACTTTTCAAGTAATTTTGTTTCAAGGAAAGTAACAAAAGAAGTTGACTTCGCTTCGAAATTATTTTTCTATTAGGCGTGTCTCAGAATAACCCTTTTAGAAACTCTTTTTCTATCAGTCGTGGTTTCAATACCTTTTTTACAACACAATTAAGATTTGTTTAGAATTTAAATAATCGTCAACCTATTAAAGAAACGTCGAAATTAGAAATCTGCATTAGTGCTTGAACGAATCAAGATACATTAAAGAAACAGTCTTTAAACACATTTATTTGTCAACCAAACAAAAACAAAGTAACATTAAATTAAAATACCCGTAATGGGTTAGTATTAACCTTGCAAAATTAATGGAAAAGTCCGTAACGGGTTAGTATAAACCATAAATTCAAAACAACTTTTCTCATCAAAAATCAACAACTTTCTAGTGTTTCATTAATTGTCTCGTTCCTTTGTTTTTAATTTATTTCGTTATACTGTTCGTTAACCGTGCTTTTATTAGCCAGATATTTTTAGACTTTATACCCTCCCTCAAAGTTCGAGCAGGCTGCCTCAACGTGGTGAGGGAGTGACCCTGGGGATTTGAAAGAAGAAGAAAGAAGACTTTATACCACACTATTAAACTATCTTTTAAAATAAGTAAAATTTCACAAGAAAAGTTTGAGAAAAAGTGACAGAGCAACACACGTTTTCTGTTGTAGAAGTTAATTTTCAAATTCCAGTGAAATTTGAGGGGATATTTTTCAACGTATTTACTAATATCAAAAAGACTTTTTTTTTCCTTTCAAAATCAACACACAGAATAAAAATCTAATCTGTTAATACAAACGCAAAAAAAGTAAAATACACAACCGCACTAGTTCTCAACGTAACCTGTACAGAACAGGGCTTGAAAAAACCCGGGTATTTTAGAAAAAACCCAACCCGTAGGGTTTTATTGAAAAAAAACCCGGGGAAATAGTTTTTTTTTTTTCATTTAGTGCTCATAAACTTTAGGTTTTACTGCGTAAATATATTTACTAAAAAGTGCTGTATAAGCTTTAAAATAGAAATAAATCCAAAAAGTTATTTTAATTTCGTTATATGTATTTTATATTAAGTTTAAATAATTATGTTAAGTACATAACGTTTCACAATTTTTAACTCAAGCATTATAAAATATAAATGCAGTAATAAAAAAGGAACAAGTTTTTTAATCTTTTCGTTTTCACACACATTTAGTTACTATATTTATGAAACATATATACATAAATAATATCTATTATAAAATTATAATCAGTAAATATTTAAAATCAGTAAGAACTAAAATTTCATCAGACTTTTGATTGTCATAAGAAACTGAAATAAATACCTAATGGTCTTCTATATTTTAAAAATAATATTAATAGAAAGTGAAATTAAAATTACGTAGAATTATAAAGAGTATCAGTTACTTGTCCCATTTTTTTCAAATAAATAACCCTAGGAAAATGATTTCATTTTTAGACAAATAATTTTGAAAAGTTCTCTTATGAAATGTTTTAGGTTATTTTTTAAAGCCAGAAAAATAAAACTGTTTAAATTTGTTAATGTATCACTTAGTATAATTTTTTTTCAATTTTTTTAAACATAGGAATAAATAATAATAACCTGTTTATTAATATATAAGGCATGCAACTATAATTGAAAAATTTATTTTTTTAGATTATATTATTTTAATTTCTATTTGATTTAATTCCATTAAAATATTACTTAACCGGTTTGTTTGCATAATTCCCAACTCCCAACGGTAAATTTGATAAAAGCTCCTAACTTTACGAAAATTCGTTCAGTTTGCGCAACTGAAATTTATTAACGGTGATATTAGAAGTTCAAAATGAAGTGCTTTATCAGTTAGGAACGAAACAAGGAAGACTCTCACAGTTTCATACCAGAAATTAATTCACTATTTGTGAAGAAAATTTTATTTTGCTTGACGATTCTAGAGAATGCGTTAGAAAGACATCTCTTTCTGGAGGATATCAGCGATGTGTTTGTAGGAACATTTAGCATTCTACCCAAGATGTAACTTATATATTAATACAACTATTTTCTAGATAATATCATAGTAGGCAATATAGACATTCTCAATATTATATATTATTACAACTATTTTCTAGATATGAGAAATCATAGTAGATAATATAAGTATAAATAACCTGGGATCATTGGGCATATGCTCCGAAAGATTAGTCAGTAGAACAGCCAAATTAAAACCTGTAACAAAAATAGATTATTACTTACTCAAAATAAATCGTAATAACTGCAACAATACAAATGTAGGTTACTATGATAGTCGAAACGGATTTTAATAGAATCTAAATACCCCACATTTAATGTTGTGCCTACATGGTGAATAATAGGGTACAGGGAGTAAAATAAAAAACATCCTGAATAACTTTCTCGAGGGGGTACCTCAAATATGCAAATCAGACGCAAAAATATACTTTCTCTGAATAAACATACCTTTTCTTTCGACGAATTCAGATTTTTGATCCCCAAAATAAAGGGGGCGGCCCCCATAATTGTATCAGAAGAGCGATTCAAAGCTTAAATCTAAGTCTTTCAGTTAAGTATTTGTGTAGTAAAAGATTAGCAATCTTCGTGAAGGAAAAGAATGTGGACTGTGTTACTTAAGAGAATTGGTATATTTTGACAGGCTAGGGCAACTCGAAATAGAATGGAAAGAAGAGTTGCAAACATAAACAAACGCCACGTTTCAACAATCCATCGAGATTGCTGGGGTATCTCATTGTTGAAGAGAGACAAAATTGTTTGAAGAGAGCAGTAGATCTGCAGTTAAACTATCAATAAAAGACTACCTAGCGAAATGAATCTGAATAAACAATTATTCAACACAACTTAAATTACTATTTAATGCAATCTAACAAAAATGGAAAGTGTTGCTATTTTAGAAACCACACAAGAGAAATGAAAGATTTACCGATGTCCTTTGCCGGGTTATGAAATCTCTCAGTAAACTCTCTGTAGTCAATAAGACCGTCGTGGTTAGGTTCACAACATCCCATCAAATACTGGATCTCGTCCCTGCAAAATAACGATGATTTTAATCCGCTCTAATACCATTATTATAAATCAACAATGTACAATAGTAAGGCCTTAATTATTAGACGCACTCTAAGATTCTATGACGAGCGATTAATTCTCACTTGGGCCGGATCACGCTATTGGTCGAAAATGACGTTACTGTTTGGGGGAAGGGAGATGGTGGCTGTTGGCTGGTGTTTGTATGAGTTTGGCGACAAATTTCGTATGCACACGTGCTCGCTCGGAATTTATTTATTTCTTGTAAATGTTTACGTAATATTATGTCGTCGTTAGGGTGGGGGAGATAGGTAAATGTCCACTTCAGCATTTCAGACAATATTTATGTATTAATTGATTTAAATTCATCAAAGCTAAAAACAATAAAAATAATGAATGTTTTTACAAATATAAGATGGTATAGTAATATTACAAATACGTTTTTTTTTTTTTTTTGCTTGTTTGTTTTTCCTTAAGAATTGTCTTTTGCAGTTATGAAGTAACAAAAATCGAAATAAACATAAGCTCAAATTTACTCATACATCGTCATTTAGTTGTGTCATGAATAATTTTAAAAACTTCATGATCAAGCAACACGTAAATTTAGTTTAAAGTAATGACCAAAATTCTGGCTACCGAAATTCCCCCCCCCCCCTGCATTTCTAGAACAGCCCCAGTTGCCAATGACGTAAGAGCAGTATAGTTTAATTTCACTTACTTAGATTCTAATAAAAAATAACCACAAAACTGTGCACGATGTGAACATTGTCTTTATTACTCAACATTAATACCACGTGTAAATAGTTGCATTTGAAAACTAAATATAAAATCTGTCGCCAAATCAAGATTTGTCGCCAAAATACTATGCAATACACAGCATGTCCCTTCCCCAAACAGTGATGTCATTTTCAACCAATAGCGTGATTCGGCCCAAGTGAGAATTAATCGCTCGTGATTCTATGTGAATTATCAGCTGACACTTTACAGCTTTATTGTTTTTACGAGACTGAAACCAGTTTGCACTTGTTTACGATCGTGAATCAAATGCTTAAATTAGAAGGTATATAACAGGAATGGCCAAGCTCCTTGTAGTCGAGCCATTTTTAAAAATTTGAAATTTTTCGCCAGCCGCGCTACTTAAAACGTATTTAAAAGGTATGCAAAAAAGACATTAAATTTTTTTTTTTTACAGAAATTATATTTATTGAATACATATAAATAAAAGTATAAAATAAGTGCATTGAATTTAAATATTAAACACATTTATTTTACTTGTCTTGATAATTCTTTAAAATTTGGTGAATAATTAGTGACTGCAGCACTTCTCACAAGGGAAACTAGGAAAGTGTGACTCGCCAATTTTGAAATAAACTAGTGGGATGTATGCCTTATGAGGAATTATTTTAGGGGGCAACATTCGTTTCGGCCCATAGAAGATCCTGTGAGAGATAAAAAATGATTCAATATGTAGAAAAATCGGTATTTTATTACTTCATTGCAGACTATTAGTTATTGTAATTGTCTCATACTCATACTGTCTTAATAAATTATTAATTAATTGCTAATTAATTATTAATTAATTACAAATTAATTATTAATTAGATAATTGATTTGCAATTACATACTCCAATTAATTTGGAAAATATTTTGGAAAAAAAAATTAAAACAATTTGATGACAATTTTTTTTTAAAAATTAACCTAACAGGTTTTTCTGAAAAACTACAGATATATAAAATTCTCGAAATCAATTTCGACAATAAATATGCATTACATACATAGTACGTGAAAGTACCATAAAATGAATTGGAGTATGAGATAATTACAATAACTAATAGTCTGCATTGAAGTAATAAAATACCGATTTTTCTATATATTGAATTATTTTTTCTCTCTCACAGAACCTTCTATGGGCCGAAACAAATGTTGCCCCCTAAAATAATTTCTCATAAGGCATACATCCCCACTAGTTTATTTCAAAATTGGCGAGTCACACTTCCCTAGTTTCCTTTGTCAGTAATTCTTTGAGATGCTGGTTAGTTAATACTGATCGGTGTTTGGATTTCACGAATTTTAAAATGGAATAAAATGATTCACATAAGTACGCTGTTCCGAATATTGAAATAATTCGACAAGCAGCCTTTTTTAATTCAGGATACTTCGATTTTGGTACAAATTTCCAAAATTCAATAATCGACGTCGACTTATATTTTAATTGTAGAGCTTGATCTTCTTGCCTCTCTATCATTTCTAATTCCCCAGATGCTTTCTGGGTCATAATTATATTGGAAAACACTCACCTTGAATTATGTTAATTTCAAATGGATTCAGCAAAAAATCAAGAGATGATTTAAAATATTTCAAGCCTTGAAATCTGTTTATGTTCGTTCGCGCAGTTTTCGATGAGTCACATCATTCTTAACTTGGACGGAAATGAAATTTGTCACAACGTTGCACTTTTTCATATTTGTTGTCAGTAATTTTGAAAGACATACTTTCAGTATAATAATTTTTTGTAAACATAATAGCACAAAAATGAAAAGGGAACTCGGGTACATTGATCGAGAGCCACACATAATCCTTCAGAGAGGTCAGCCACCCCTGGTATATAATATAAATTCGGCGATTGAATAAATGAGATATTAGAAAAATTTAAAATATTTATCATATCAGGTATTATATTACTCTATTATAACAATTAGACAAAATTATTCGATGATCTGTTGTGTGTTAATCATGACATATTTTGCACGATTTTTTGTGCAATATTTTTATATTTAAACACACAGGTGATGGGTTTTTATTTAGGAGATTTTTTATATACTTCCTATTTGTATTTATTTTTAACGTATTGCATGACACTGTTAACTAATCTTATTATATAAAACGCTAATACGTACGTATGTATGTATGTATCAATAAAACCGATGATATTTCTTTTCTCGCGCTGGCAACAGTTTTCATTTTTAATTGATTGGATTCGGCGCGCAAGAGCACGTAGTGAGCAACCAGATAACAATAACCAGAGTGAGCATTATATCAGGTTGTTCAATTCAGATTCATGCACTAAAAACATGACAATATTTAATTTAAACTCAATTGGGTATAATATTAAAAAAAAACACAACTACTTTCACTTAGTAGGAATAACATTTACCATGACGCAATGCTAAATTCTATGCCACTATCCACATAAATCAATTATTAATCAAAAATCAAATATCAATTACTTTTCTTTATAATGCAATAAAATCTGACGAGCAGCTATTTAAACGATCAAACATTTCGTTTGTTTATTTGTGGCTTGAAGTTAGGCTCGCAGAAAATGCCGTTCATGGGTTAAATTCAGTAGGAATAACACAACCTGTGACGTAGGCTATAGTATACCCAATTAGGAATTAATTAATTAATTGAAGTGAGAATGCTTTAAAAGGCCGCTGTTGAATTGATATTTCTCTACTGGGAGCTACCTAAACGTCTAAAAAACGTTTAAGTGCTTGTATTGAATGCATTGAATTTTTTTTATATTTCGCGTTTATTTATGCATTGAATTTTCACGCTTTAAAATGCAGAATATTGGCGAAGCAATATTTGATAATTTATTTTGCTAATATGTTTCTTATTTAGCTAATGTTTTGATTTTTTCACCATGTACAATCTAAATAGCTAATATACTTTTTTAAAAGCCAATAAGAACATTGGTAGAATTCATCTACATAAGTACAATACTATGTGTTTGATGTTAAAATACTATGTCTTTGATGATAATATATTATGTCTTTGTGCTAGAACATTGTGTTCATTGGCGAGCGAGCGCAGCGAGCCATGGTTGACGGCGTGAACCACATAGGATTGCGTAGCGATTCTCGGGGGTTGGCGAGCGTTAGCGAGCAGGGGGCGGAGCCTCCTAGTTGATACATAAACTAGTACGAACCGCTTTCAGTCACATAAAAAACAATAATGCGGTATAGTATCCCCTGATAATAAAGATTTTACATAAAATCTTAGAGTGCGTCTCATACTAATTATACAATATTTTATTAAAAATATTTTTTTTTCTTCAAATTTTGATTCATTTTGATTTTGAAAGCAAAAAATTCATCGGCACTCTGGAGTAAAAGACATCATTACATTTTAATTGAACAGGTGGATGACAGGGGTACGATATATATTAAGAAACTTATGTTACATTAAATAAAATACATTAAGGCTTTGTACACATTTATACTGGTTTGTCTTTACTATCATTTTTTCTTTTAAAAAATGCTAGTTAATGAATTTAAAGGCTGGAATGACTGAAAGAAGATCACATTCATGATGAAATTTCGATTAAAACACAGACCAAAGCACCAAAATGAATATCAAAAAACTAAAACGGAATACTAGCTCTTTACAATGTTTGTAGACGACCACTGATTATAGGGTGGTCCTACTCGAATTGCACGGGTCTTAAACATTCATTTTATGTACTGCTTATTTTTTTTAAAAAACTTTGTAGATTTTATTTTATTTTATAGCCATCGTTGAACAGAGCCGATCCAATTGTTATTGGGTTTAAGATTACTAATGTTCAACTCCGCAACCTTGTTATTTTGAACACAATTCAGAAGACGAGGAAACTCCTGGATCACGTATTAGGAGTAATCTGCCTTCTTGGAAGACTTTTTAATGGAACTAACCAACATTTGCGTTACATGGACAGGAAAACCACGAAAACTTTCCCATGATTAGCCAGACGGCAAGTGGACTCTAGCCCATGATTCGTCTACTACTGAGGATATTTTAAGTCAGCACTGTGGTCGGTGCAAGGCGGATGCGGAATTCGTATCGACCAGCCATCACCGGGATTCAAACCAGGTTCACCTCATTGGACGGCGAGCCATCACAGGTCAAATTCTGCAGATTGAAAGGAACTTTGAAAAGGTGTACTTACGAAGAGTAGATTTTCTGTTGCTCCATAGCCTTCTGGAAATCTTTGGGTGTGATCCAACCTGTGTTTTTGGAATCGATTTCCTAAAGACAGTTAAAAGAACAAATTAATTTAAAAGAACAAATGAAATTATAGTTTGTCTACAGTAAGAAGTCCCCCTGCCACAGAGTAGGACGCCGTCGGCTGCTATAGAAACAGGAATAGTGCTTTTCAGCTCCTCTTCACTCTAGGGCTAGACCGAAGATTCCCTTTCCGTTGCTGACCCGGGTCAAAACCTGTCCTAAACATTGACCTTGCACCCCTAATAGAAATAGTAATATGTCGTTACCATAGTCACAGGCATGGCTTCAAAGGGAGGGCAGTTCTTACCTTAGACAAACTATAGTTGTGTCCCGTATAACTCAGAGAATGCACATTGCTTTTTTTATTGGTACAAAAAAATGCATGAGGTGCGAATGATCCAAACTCTTTATCACAGAAAATTAATTTAAATAATTTTTAACCTCTAAAATAGGGTAGATCAAAAACTAATACGGCAAAAAAGTATGAATTTTAGAAAAAGAGATGTAAAGTAACTAAACAAAAATCCGTTATAATATTTTCTGGTTGCGTTTCTAGGTGTGTTTTTATTTCAAAACTGTTTTTAGAATAAAAATCAATTCTTTTTAAAAAAAAATTCTTGATTTGATCTGTAAGCAAACCGTAGCAGCTGAAATAATTACACGCATTAGAACCACAGAAACTAAGGTTTAAATATTATTTAAATCTTTCAAAATAAAGAAATTTTCGAATAAGGATAAGCAGTTCAAAGTATTTTCATTGAAACTGAGTATGAGCGTTTAACTGTTTGAGGTGATTAGTAAACATTTTCTATTGAAAGATTTTGTGTGAGGGTTCATTAACCCCTTAAAGGAAGTTGATATTTAAAAACTTTTTTTAAAAGTTCATTTTTATATTTTGCAATGAAACAACGTTTCTCCATTAAAGAACATTGCAATCTTCTCGTGTTTAGATGGCAAAAACCTTTATATCAATCAAAATTATCCGAATTAGAAAATAAGTTTCATGTCATTAATTCTCGATGTAACACTCAAGTGAATCCTAACCTCTAATTTCTTCTCAAAGATGTTTGCGCATACAAAATAAATTCAATGATAATATAAAGTTAGAAGAAAAAATACTATTTTCTCTTAAGAAAACAATTAGAAAGAGAGGAAACAAATAATATTTATTTCAATAATATAGGAGTTATAAATTAGAGTAAGAAAAATATTTTAAGAGCCCCGAAGTTAAACGATGTGAACAATATTTCTCAATCGATATTCAAAACACAATTTGTTAAAAAAAAAAAAAAAACTTAACCATTAAAGAAGAAAACGGATTTCTTAAATCTTTTTAAATTCACGGGCCCTTATCACTATTCAAATTTACTCCAACACTAAAATTTGCATGCATATTAAATAATAAATAAAACTTAAACAATAATTGATCTAAAGTACCTTAAATAGATTTAAGTTGTTTTACTGAGCTGTTCAGAGCAAAAGAATAAAGATGTAGCACTTTAGCAAAAAGCTACGATCATTTTATTTCTTATAAATTTATTTTTAAAAAAAAATAAAGACAATCTTTCATTACATCAAAACAGAAACCTTTTATAAGAAAGTAAAACTCAAAAATAAACGGAGCATACAAAAGAAATCTTTTGTTTCAATGCTTATACAAAAGAGTGACTCTACAGACTGTGAGTATTAAAGCATGATCAAAACAGAGTCATTTTTTTCCAAACGTTGAAAAACGAGGATAATCCCAAAAATAAGATCTATTTGTTTACTTTTATAAAATCTGTTGCTGAGCCACAAATAACCTCAAACTTCTCCCGTCTCAGGTCTTAATTGTTTAAAAATACAAAAATAGGTTAAATATAAATTTCACATCATTTTAAAAATTGAAAAATTATATTTTTTCCCACTTAATCGTTATTTTGATGGGTGCATTTTTGTAGATTTCTAGACAGGTTTTGTACGTCCAACACATACTGATCATTGAGAATGTGTTACTTAGGTTGATTATTTAAGTGCTTTATTTAAGCCGCACTAGAGATGCTCAATGGGCTATTGGCGACGTTTGGAAAACATCCTCGAGGATGATCTGAAGACATGCCATCGCAGTTTCGATCCTCAGCAGACGGGATGGCTCTCCTGTTTTGGTAGCCCGACGACCTGCGCGCGATGTCGAGCATTTTGCGGTAGAACAGTTTAAAGAGGACCGATAATGCATACTTGGCACCGGTTAAATGCATACTTGACAGTGGCACTTGACCTTAAAAAAACATCGATGTAGGGCATACCGGGCAGTGGCACCTAACTAGACCTAGTACATATTTCAGACATTTACCAAAGCGAGTGTCAACATTCACCGGTGGAAGTCAACAACCGCCCATTTCGGTCATAAACAGTAACAAAAAAGAACTGTCTATAACAATGGATTAACCGTCATAAAGCAGAGGAAAAATCTATAAAATGATGCGAATATTATAGAATTTTGTGTGTTGAGAGACTTTACTTTTGAGACTATCCCTCGTTTATCTGCTGTCATCCATTTCAGCAGATTGAACTGAATAAAACAGAATTACCTGGAATGTGGCTGACGATGTAAGTTCCCTCAGTTTCAGAAACATATCGAAGAATTTGAGGATAAGCTATAGGGATAAGACATTGGAACATAGTAGGAAGAAGATAAAAACAACATGATAGAAGAAAGCAAATATTCGCAGTCACCTGCAAGTGACCACGATATGACGCGTCAAGTTGTGTGGTTTAGTTTCGGGAGACTACACAGCAAGGAATTGTACAGGGTGTACAGTGGAAGACTTACTATAGTTCAAATATCCGTAACGAAAGAGGATAAAGGCATTGCAAAAGTTGCAATCACAGTTTATGCAGACATTTTGGAATACAGTTATAAAAGCTGCCGAAAGATGGCCCTCACTCTGTAGAGTTCTTAAAATGTCGTAGGAATACAAATGCTTATGATATTCCAGTACAAGGTGACACGTTGTTTAATAGACTACCACGTTTAAAGATCAGAATCCAGTACTAGTCACTCATTTAACATGTTGAGGCTGGGACTAATCACTCTGGTCATCCAGAGCTTGCAGCATTCTCTATTTTTGAATTTTTTTTTTCGAGTACATCCAAAATTTCTGCATAAAAACTTTACATCTTTCGTGCTTCAGAGATGAGTAAGTCTTCCCCTGTTGTTTGTTAGTATTAGCATATACTACAGTAGTAACTACATACCGCTACAGTTGGGGAAGACACTAACGATGGCAGCTTGAGGAACATGTTGAAGAATCGAAGGATTATCTGTGAATGCATTGCAAGTTCATTAATACACACTCATTTACTATCTGTCACTGAAAGAGCACTTCATACGGGTCAGAAAAATGTTTAAAATCATCAAGTTTGACTTTTAAGAATTCTTTTAAATTAGCACTTAGGAAAAATATAAACAATGCTTTACATTTATCCAAGAGATATGAATGAGATTAATTCAAAAGAGTTGAGTTCTTTCGTGTAACAAGAATTTTGATAGTTGGTTCAATTAACTGTTGACTGGTGGCTCTTTGCACTCTGTTCTTCTTGATGCTCACCCGACGATTATTTAGTTAAGTCTTGTCATCAGATGCTCTGTTTATTATTGTTATTGCAAGTTCCCGTTTCGTATCCAGGAAAGATCAGCTGAAGTACCGAGAGAATAAAAAGCCGGCGTTTGATTTAGAATGGTTTAGTTTGGATTAATTCCTACAGATGCTAGTCTCGATTACTGGCTACAGTGGACTCTTAATAAGTTTTTCTTGAAAAATAATGTTACATTGCTGTAACTTGTAGGGATTGTTTATATTTAAAGAGAGAACATAAAAAAATAATTTGATACATAATTCATGCTATAACATGAAAAATGTACATTTTTTCAAAAAAAGCTCCTTGCTCTATATTTTTTCTTAAATTTAAATATTATTTGTTAATTTCAACTCTAATTACGTTTCTCCTTACATTGTAAGGAAATAATTTACGCATTTTTCAATTAATTTTCATACGGAGTAGAAAAAGAAAGTTTCGGCAACAAAAAAACAACATAAAAATTGTCCTTCTTTGAAAGTTTTGGAACATTAAAACGACTATGAAGTATGGTGTGGCACCTTATTTCGAAATTTTTTCTCTACAAGTTTTTTTTTTTATTTATTTAGAGAGTGTGTTAATAAAAAGTTTTTATGGAATAGTCATCAAAATTATAGAGCATGGAACTACTTCAATTTCCAATTCGATGCAAAAAAATTTGTTTTGAGAAACACTACACCAAACACTCGTAACAGCAAGTTTTTGTAATAAAAAGCAAAATAACACTAATAGTGTCAAAGGTTTTACAAATTCTTATGATTTTAATAATTAATATGCTTTTTTTATATCTTTTAATTAATATAAAATGGTCAAAAATCGATTTTCCGAGTGATTTTCACGATTTTTTTGGCCAAAGTTGAGTCCACTGTAGACTTAATTAGGGTGATGGACGTGATTACTACCATGGATTTCACTTAACGGCGGTACCTCTGAAAGGATTTATGTTCTGGCCATATAAGTTTTTTGTTTCTGTGATAGTTAATACCGGTGATGGGTGAATTTTTTACCCATTGTTTTTCAACGGCTCTGTATTGTAGACGCCAACAAATGTGAGTCAGTTTGTTTTATAGAGTTTGTCTTATTTTATTCATACGATTTAAATGGATTTATTGCTGGTATTTCTGTAAAATCTTTAATTTGTATTATTCATTTTGTATTAATCTCTAAGGAAATTAAATTGGTACTTTGCAGAGGCTAAGTAATATTCTACAACACAATAAAATTATAAATAAGGACTTCGTTTTAATAACTACATTTAAAGAATAATCTAGATTAGGCAAAAGACCGTACATGCATGGTGTTTATACATTTATGGATGTGTCATAATAAGAATGTTAACATCAAAAAGAGGTCAAAGATTCAGTGTTTTTTGCAAATAAATATATTAGAGGCACAATCTAAAGTATACATGCACTAACAAGAAAATAAAATGATACATTCCATTATTACACCTTGACACATTGTCCAACTGAAAAGCAGTCAGAAGAGAGTTACACATGAGAGCAGTTAAAGACTTTCCTTCATATTTTGAAATGTTGCGCAGTACATAGTGTTCTAAATATCTCATAAACGGATTGATTTTCTTAACATAATGATTCGAGTTGACTCCATAAACATCCATCGATCTTACTATAATATGCTCTCTCAAGTAGTTAAACAATGGTCATCACTAAGGCCCGGATTTTAATGACATTTGTATTTTTTTGCATTTTTGGACATTTTTTGTCTTTTAGAGCATTTTTTTAGATTTACAGGGCATTTTTCTTTAAATTTTGGGGCGTATTTTGCATTTTTTAAAGTTTTTTGTTAATTTTTTCCAATTTTTATTACTTTTTTTTAATCAATTTTCATTATTACACTGGCTTCCAAAGAATGAAGAAAATCTGTAGGATATTAACAGGTGAAGCAAAATCTTTTCAAATTGAAGAATTGTCAGTAAGTGAGACCATCTTTTTCAAGTACGCACCTATAACATCAGTAGACGTTGAAAGAAGCTTCTGCAGGAATGAAAATTTACTTTCAGACAAGAGACGCTCGTTTACATTTCAAATTATCAAAAAACATTTAATGATTCAATGTAATTCTGATATTTAGTAATATTATGAGATGGAAGTTGTTATATCCATTAAAGTTTCAATACAAAATATAAAAACTAGTTTAGTTGAGATTTTTTAGGTCATCGAAATCCGGGCTTTAGTCATCACCGTTGTGACCACTTTTCATATCGGACATTGATTATTTTCGAAAGTGGAAACAGCGTTTTTTAGATTTTAATATTCATTACAGAGTTAAAAAAATATCAACCGGCTAGCGAATAAATTTATTCAACTTCGGATCACGTTCCTATTTATTTATTCCACTTTCAAAAATAACAGCACAATTTATTGTATATTAATTAACATAAAATGTTTTAAAATCTCATTAATACACCTTTATTTAAATGAGAATTTAAAAAAAAATATTTAAAAAAAACAATACATATAAATAATGACAAACCATGAAAAAAAAAGGGGAAAGAAATTCCCCCGCCTAAACTTTTAATTTTTAACAGGGAATATTGAACATAAATATGTATTAAAAAATATAAAAATAGGAAATCTCGTATAACTTCAACAATGTAAATAACTTCAGGGCATTATTTAACACGCATTATAATTTATTGTGACTGTTTGGATTGTAAAAATAAATTTTCAAATAGTACAGAAAAAGTTGTGGTGGCTTGTCATTCATTCACAATTATCTTTTCTTATGTTTAACTCGGGAATGAATCCAAATTATTAAATAAATTTAAATCATTTCGAGGACTCATTTAATAACTCTTGAAAAAAAATGTCACATGCTTCGAATTATCCAACGGCTGCTGTAAACAGAAACTTCGATTTCAATTCCGGTGGCCTTCCAGCAGTTTTTTTAAAATGTTCAGTTATGTAAGAGATGATTTAACAGAGAATGAAGGATAAATCAACTTTCCAAATCAAAATTTTTTTGCTTAGGAGAGAAGGATGTTGAAGTTATTAAGAAAATTTCAACTATAGAATTAAACAGTGCTTTTCGAATCTTTTCGCCAAGGAAAATAAAAAAAAATTGCAATTTAAATGCCCATCACTTGAGGCAAAGTTATAATTGAAACCAATTATACCATCGTGACGTAGATAATTATTTGAACAGACAAATGACGTGAATATTTTAATGCTATTCAATTTTTCGGAAAAATTTACCCATTCGACGTGATTTTTCCACCTCGATAAAAATTATCAAAATCAATGACTATTTCTCAATTTTTTCCTGTTTTTATGAATCCGGATAACTCATTAGCGTTAAAGTAAATTTTTCGATGTTACAAAATTAGAACACAAAAGCGTTTTAGTTTTACAAAACTGTGGTTTTTTTTCTTCCCACTTTTTTCAAAATACGCATGAAGGGTGTCGTAAATAGTGAGGAAAACTATTTGCAAACTTAACAGCAGTTCATGAAAATAAAATATTTATTCACATAAAAAATTATTCCGAAAAATCTGTTTCAGAAAAAAATAAATTTACTCTAAAACATGCTAATATATTCAAAAGCCAACAACAACCAGTGTTCAAATAGTTCAATAAGAAACGATGGGATATCGGGATTTTAGTGAAAGAGAAGAAGAAATGTACCTCAACGTTACTTGCAGATTCCACAAGAGTATCCACCATCTGCTTACCAATTGTTCCGTTCATAACATTACCTATTGGGGGGTCATTTTAACATTAGCATCATAACATTACCTATACAATAATATACCTTCATCAATTATAGTTAAAGAGTTGCGTTACATGATTTAGAACAACTAAACGATCATCTTCATGCACAGTATGATGCAAATAGTATTTTATATATTCGCCTGTTTGGTTAGTGAAAATATTAAATTAAGGTTGTGAACTCATCAAATTTGTTTGAACATTGTGTTATAATATGTAATAATGTTATAATATGTAATATATAAGTATGTTATAATATGTAATATATAAGTATGTTATACTATGTAATAATGTTAAACAATATAGATGTTAGAAATTATTACTTAGAAAAACTACTTCTGCTCTCCGATAAATCTAAATATTTTTAGTAGTAATATATAATAATATTTGGACGTTGGAAGTGGAGGCACAACAGAATTCCTTTTATGTATATGTATAAATGTTGAGTGAATAGTTTTTACTTCAGTAGAAAAACTGTTTTCTGTCAAAAAACAGAAATTATGGCAAAGCAATCACAGGGGTTAGTGAGCGGAAGCGAGCAGGGGCCACCCTAGTAGGTACAAAAAAAAAATATGTGACGAGATTTCACCTTCTAGCATACTGAGCATCATAATGACCATTTCCTTTTGTAGTTCCAGCAATTCCTTCAACAGATCCAATTGACTAGCATTCTAGAAGAAAAAGAATTATAACAAATAATTTTTGTAATTCATTTTTACATGCATTTGAATTATTATCATTTTTCTTTCGTTATTTTAATTTGTTCACATACGTATAATTATTAGAACACAATAGTTTTAATAGCTCATTTAGTTTCGCTTAGTATTGAAATTTTCTAACATTTAACAGTGTGCAAAAGCTTCGAACGCGTATGTAGTCTTATGAATTTATTTTAAGAAAACTATTATTTCCATCAAAGTTAATTACGATTATTAAGCGGCTGAAACAAATCTTAAGCATTTTCTTTTCTCTAATGAAGAATTTTCTTTCCTTGAATAACATAAAATGGATAATTTAAAGGTACTGTTATTATTACGTTTTTGATTTTGTTTGCTTTCTAAATTAAGAGAGGATTGTTTCTATTATTGTTAGAATAATGTAACTCTACTTTACATTATAGGATAAAATTATTTAAATCATTGTCTGATGAACTTATGAACCGTTTTACAGTTATTATTCTTTGTTGAAAATTCTATGATGAATGAGAGCTAAAGAGATTCGTGAAATGACTTCACTTTCAGCTTCATGCACATGAAGTGATGAAAGCAAACACTTTATTTAAAATATACATCCGCTTGTTTGGTAAGTAAAAATATGAAATGACAATTGTGAACGTACCAAATTTTTTCGAACACCATACTTTTAATTTTAAAATTATTTACAAAAATGATTACATCAAAAAATGATTTATGTACAAGTTAGTTGGCAAAAAAGAAAAAAGGAAAAAAAAATAGATACCACCCTGAATAACTTTCGTTCTAATGATCGGATTTTCACGTACTAAGTGTCAATCTTAATGGTTCTTGGGGATGATCTTTGTTGAGGTTTGAGTTCGAGATTAGTTAGATAGTTTGAGTTTCCTGTGCTGGCAACATCTTATTGTTTTTATATTCTTTTTGATGTAAATTAAAGTTAAGTTTTCAGTTTGTTCAACGTGACTTTCAGTCTGATTTGCTCTCAACAAAATCCAACATTTGGAGGCTGGTGGGAATGCCTAATGGGAGTTGTCAAGCGATGTCTACAAAAGGTACTAGGACGAGCACTTCTTGACGAGGAAAGTCTGTTCACGGCCCTTATTGGAATATAAGCTGCTCTGAACAGTCGACCATTGGTATACAAAGATGGAAAAGATGACAGTTCCACAGCCTTAACACCAAGCCATTTCTTGACAGGACGAAAACTAACGGCCATTCCATCCATCCCAAATAACAACAAAAAGCTAAGAAAAATCTACACAGCAGCAGGACTTACTCGACTGCTTTTGGAAAAAATGGTCCAAGGAATATTTGCTTCAATTGCGGTCATTTCATCAAGTTCGTAATCAGGACAATATCATTAACGTTCGAATTGGCGATATTGTACTTCTACAAGAAGATGTCCGACCACGGCACAAGTGAAAGAAAGCTAGAGTGGTGAGCTTGCATGAAGGACGAGATGGAAAAATAAGATCCTGTGAGCTGAGAGTTAATGGTCACAATATAACCCGTCCGTAAGCTCTGGTCATCCCCCTCGAGGTCGACCAGGGTGGGGAGGATGTTGAGGTTTGAGTTCGAGATTAGTTAGATAGTTTGAGTTTCCTGTGCTGGCAACATCTTATTGTTTTTATATTCTTTTTGATATAAAAATTGAGTTTTTAAAATTGAGTTTGATAAATAAAAGTTAAGTTTTCAGTTTGTTCTACGTGACTTTCAGTCTGATTTGCTCTCAACAAAATCCAACAATCTTAAATATGCAAATTATTTAGTGCTATCTATTAATTAAGTTCCGATCACAGAACATTATTTCAATTTTTTTATGGTCTAAAATTGGTTACTTAGCAACCGAGTAAAATTAAGTATTTCTCTCTATGAGTTATCTTAAAATATTTATTTGCGATGGCGACTTTAATTGGCTGTTTTCAGGGACTATCACCAAATATATAAATCTTTATTGCTACCCAATTTACGACCCAAATTTTTCAAAAATTTGTCTCCCCCCCCCCCTTTATTTCAGGAGTCAGGATTCCAAATATGTAAAAAAATAATATATGTTTATTCAGAGAAAGTGCATTTTTATGTCCGATTTCGTAACTTAATAGTTAGCACTCATTAATTAGCATATTTGAGGTCACCCCCTCGGGAACCATTAAGATTGACACTTAGTTCGTGAAAATCCGATCATTTGAAAGAAAGTTATTCAGAGTAATATCTTTTTTTTTGACGACTGTACACTAATAGATCTTAATAGTATCATAAGAGAAGGAAATATTTGGACGTGGGAAGTGGCTGGACAAGTGTTCTCTTTAGTACATATATTTTTAGTCGAATAATTTAAACTGTTTTAAGTATAAAAAAAACAGGAATTGTTGCGAAGGTTGGTGAGCCTCCTAGTTCAGTTTAAATAATGATGAAACACTTACTTTGGAGAGCTTGTCTTGCATGTGTGCAAAGAGAAAGAGGAAACCACCAACTGCGTCCCATAGCCTACTGTGGGCTAAAGCTTGTTGATTGAGAGAGCAGGGACCCTTTTAGAAGAAAAAAAAACACTATTCATATTGATTGAACTGAATGGAGAAAAGAATATATTTTTAAAGCAACTCACCTGAATGACTTCTGTTAATGTATTAAATACTTGTTTGGCGACAGTGATGGCTTTACAGAAGTTATCTTTGCCCTGTAAGAAAAGAAATTCATTTACAACTGACGTCTATTTAGAAAGGAAAAAAAATGGTATACGTTCGATGCACCATTTCGAATATTAATGAATGTTTTTTTACACATTAAGCAGATACAGCTTAAAACAAAATGACATGTTTTTTTTAAAAACTCTATTTTATGATGGAAAGTTTTAGAAACCTTTGAGGCTCTTTCACCCACCGTTTAAGGTTAAGAAAAAAATTGACCTCGAATAAAGTATGAAGCTTATTCCAACTACAATATATGCACATTATAAGTTCACTCTTATATTCACTTTGATCGATTGTGTAATAACTTGAATGTAAAATATGAACATTTTAATTTCATATAAAAATACTCTGTTCAGCGAGAACTGATGGCCACCTTACATTTTGCCATCACTTTTGAACCACAATATTTCATACACTATAATACAAAATGTAATACCATATAAATAATAATATTAATAATAAGTGTAATATACATTACTTCGGGTAATTACACTTTTGGCTGATTAACACCAATGGTTAACCTGACTAATTAATAAAGAAACACTCAGGGAGGAAGGTAAATAACAGGGTTTACTTCTACTATCAGTTCTCGCCACACTTTCATTTTGAAATTAAAACTTTTCTTTTAAGTCTATCACAATAAATTTAGAAGCACACAAGCGTAAGCAAAGTAAGTATTGGTGTACACATATATTTGCTGTAAGAATAATTTTCATGCAAGATTTATATTCACAATAAAATTTAAAAAAATATAAGTAGTCAAGCATTTCCGTTTTCGAATTCGACCTGTCTTCTGTTCTAAAATGCTTCAGAACTAGTTCCTGTACATTCCGCAATAAAAAAAATTTCATTCTTTATGTCGCATTGATTTTTTATGTACTCTTCATAAGAATCTAACATTTTTCTGAGGAGCAATATTTTGTCAATTATTCAGTATCATAAGCGTTTTTGTTCACTAATTTTTAAATACTACGCTATTCCGCACCCAGATCGCATCAACCACAGTGCTCACGGAAAATATCTTCAGTGGCAGACGGATCATGGGTAACAGTCCTCTTGCCGTCTGACTGATCATGGGAGGTTTTCATGTTTTTTCACACCACGTAACGCAAATGTGGGTTAGTTCCCTCAAAAAGTCCTCCACGAAAGCAAATTTCTCCCACTACTTGATCCAGGAGTTTCTTGGTCTTCTGGATTGGGTTCCGAAATGACTAGGCTACGGAGTTGAAGTCGTAAATCCAAAAGTCGTAAAACGGCTGTTCATCGACGGTTACAAAATGAAATACTAAGCTGAAAGTAACGTTTTTACGTTATTTGTGAGATGGAATACGCTATTTCTTAGCATGTGCAGTATAGTTGAGGTGTGAAAATAAGATTACCGTAATGCTAAAACTCTCCACCTCAAAGCATTAAGCTCTTAGTGCGTGACTATTAGATTCAGTTAATAGGTGTTCTGTTTTTTACACATTGGACAAATGGGTCTCGGTTTGGATTGGATGGCAAACTGTGCTCAAGAGTCATAGAAAACAGTGACGTCATTGCTTGCGTTGCTATGGCGACCGCTGCTGTGTTTCTTTTCATTTTCACTGGCAGACATTTTTAATGTGTTTCTATCATAATAATTTAAAGTATATTCTTTTTATTATTAACGTATAATGACTGGCTCTTGACGGTGATTTTAATATAAAAACGAATGCTGAAGAAGGAAAAGTATTTTGTGACGTCTTGAAACACGTACATAGGCAGGATTTGAAAACCAATCAGACGACAAACATCAATGGAGACAGTTTTTGCAACCCATGATTTGAAATATTGTGGCGTTTAACGGAGTCTATCTAGAAAGAAAAAGCATTTGACCAATGGTCCAGACATTTCGTGAAAGGTTCGTTTTTGTAAAATTGTGAAAAAAAAATGACTCGCAATTTGTGAATATAAAATAAAGTCACATTCCTTCAACCAGGGTCCTGCTTTTATGAATGTGTGCAAATAGGGTCCTGTTATTGCAAAAAAACTTTTTCAACGTTTTGTTAAATTGTAAATAGATACAAGATTACGCTCAACACTGTTTAATTGTTGTCAACACAAATTATAATTAAAAAAATTTAATTTTAAGAAATAAACAACAATTCCTACTTCTAAATTAGAGATGCAACATAAAAATATTTGGTATTGAGCCTATACTGCTGAACGCAGAATATTCATTTCGGACGAATATAGGAAGAAGCAAGCGTCTGCCGAAGACAAAACTTAATTCGTTTACATCCATCTTTATTTTTTTCTGCCATAGAAAGGGTTTATTCGATTAACAAAAACAATAATGAAGAACAAATTTGTGAAGGGTCCGATTTAAAGAAAAATCATTTTGTGAAGTGTCCGTTTTTAATTTAAAATATTTTGTGAAGGGTCCCGTTTTTATGAAATGATTTTTTGTGAAGTGTCCGTTAACGGACCCAAATTTCTACTGAACAGGCGATCACAACTTTTTTATTGTGTTTACTTTTATTTTTTTAATCTTGAGATCTTTGGCCATTTACAAATATTAAACTCATGTTTCAATTCTTATAGTAAATACACGAAAAAAGTTTGTGTGACTTACTGGTTGTTCAATGATCTCTTTGCTTGAATAGTACCAGTAGAAATCCATAATTGACTCCTAAAAGGAAACAAAAAACATGAAAAACACATCATTTTTGTTTAAAAAGAATATATTGACTCTTTTATACATAAGCACCAGAAGGGTTTTTTACTGTTAATGTCAGATAAAATCATACACCCCCTTTAACATAATCATACACCTTTAACGTCCGTTAACACTTTCTCACGTCCGTTGAAGTCTATGTAGACACGGGAAATTGTCTTTCTTTGTTAAAATACAAAATGTTCAAAGCCTCTTTTTAGTTTTAATTCATACTTAAAAAAGAGTTACAACGTTGCTCGTGAAATAAAAAAAATGAAACAAATCATCTCAATTAAATTAAGAGTTGTCAACTTTTCCTCGTTTGATTCATAAAAAATAGTTAGCTCTTGAATATAATTGTCTATGGTAAGTTTAAATAAATTTAAAAAAAGCTACGATATGAGCTTGATTAAAGTTTGAAAATGAAATGACAGTTTTTGAAAACAAATATTTCGCCTAAAGGTGAATACCTAAAAATTAAATAACAATACGTGATTTCTTAAGTTACATAACTCAAATAATTCAAGTTCAGAGAAAAACCACAATGGAAGCTCAAGTGAGAGACGTTTTATTTTTTAATAATTTTTATCTTGTTCCGACGTACTCTACATTTCAAAACTTTTTTTAAAAAAAAATTTCAAATGGCGGACATCCGTTAATAGATTGAAAACTTTGACTTCTGTCCAAGTATTAGCCGCTACGCCCTCTTCTACAATTTTCCTCGAATCAAACTACATTGAGAAAACTCACACTAATTTCTAAAAAAATAACTATTTTCAAAAAATTTTAAATTTTGAGTAAAAATCGAAAGGAAAAAAATAGTAGCTTGTCAAAATCATTTTTTTTTTTTTATTCTTTCCATGTTTATTTTAGACAGAAGAAAATTTTTCGATACTCAAATGTTGAACTTAACTATGTAAAGAAAAAACTATTCGTTTTTCGAGAATTATGATTACTTTGCAGAAAATAAGTTAGGACATCGAAATTCAACTAAACTTCGGATCAAGTCAAATAGTCTAAGAAGATAAGGCCGTATGTTCAGATTCAATTAATTTCTTAAAGAACAGGTGATTCAAAATGAATAATTCCATCAGCATAATGATGCTTTTAAATGGTGGTAACATTAAATGAATAGATTTTTGTAGTAAAAGATTTAGAGTTTCGTAAGCAATTAAGTGACTCATTTTAAAAACAACCCAGATCCTATAAGCATACACAGCTATAAGTTGTGTAGAAAAATAACGTATCGACAGGTATACAAAAAATAGATTCTTCTGCTGGAAACAACGTACGAATTTTTTTCTTTTTGATTTCAAATCATAATAGCTTATTTTTATCGTAAATAATGACATGAATGATCACAGCGTGCCATTATTTAGTTACAACTGACAGTGAAGAAAAAAAATTGCCACTTTAGCCAGACTGTTTAAAAATAAGCTATAAACACGTGATTGAAGATCATTTCAGAAATACTAATTTATTGGCGTAATCCGCCTATGCCAGGGATGGTGAACCAATGGCACGCGTGCCATTTATGGCACGCGACACAATATTTTGGGCACTCCACCGATCACAATTGTTATTGCACTATGAATTGTTATTGCACAAATGATATTACACTATGAAGCATATGTAACCATTAAATTAAAATTCACAAAAACAAACAAAATAATAAACCATTATTAATATAAAATTAGCAATTAATGCTAAAAAACAATTAATAACCAAAAAAACTAGCAAAAAATAACTAGCAAAAAAATTTAACAGTCCTGCTGAAATTAACATCTTACAACCTAATATAAGTCATTTGTCATCTAATCTGCAACAACAGAAGTCACACTGATGTTACTTTAAGTAGAATTACGCGTATAACTGCGACATTGCAAATTTTTTTTTTTTTAAATAAAGAGTTTTGAGTTGATAGTATTTAGTATTATTATTTTCCCAATAATAACGAAGTCAAAATTATTTGACGGCACGTCTGTGATCTCATTAAACAATTTTTTAGAAAAAATGGCACGTTGGTGTGTAAAGGTTCGCCACCCCTGGACTATCACGTTGATCACTTAAATAATCTGGCGGCACTGCGAATGAAAGATAATTTAATATTACATACCATACAAAACAAAAACTTTTTTGAATAAAGTTAACAAACATCACTATTGTTAAAGTAGTGGACAAAACTGAATTGTTCATAGTTTAATTTAAATCAGAGGATTCTTAATTTGTTTACTCATTCAGGGTTGTACACACAGATAAATTATTTAATTATATGGATCGATTTAATAGCGCGGTAATTAAAAAAAGAGCATTTCATAAAAGTCTTTAGATAAAGCATTTAACAAAATGATTACAAAAAATCACATTTTTTAACCGCTTCCATGATTATCCCGTGTACATAGCAAGTATTTATCATCCCGAGAAAAGTGGGCAGAATGTGTCAGTCCATTTTGTTTTATCCCGTTTTTACTCGATCGGAAGCAAAAAAACATAATTTGCTGTGATTGGAAATTTGCCAAGTTTTATTTGGAGTTTTAATGTTGGACTGTGGGACTGCATACGTGTTTTGAGCGATTGTATATATATACCAGGGATTTCCAACTGACGGCCGGGGAAGTCTTTTTTTGTGGCCCTGCGAACTAAAATATATTAGTTGTCATTTTTTTCGCGGACAATTTTCGTAAAAAATCTATATGGGTTTAAAATACTTTTCTCGTTAATCTATCTATATTATATAAAACGCTAATACGTACGTATGTATGTATGTATCAATAAAACCGATGATATTTCTTTTCTCGCGCTGGCAACAGTTTTCATTTTTATTTGATTGGATTCGGAGCACGTAGTGAGCAACCAGATAACAATGACCAGAGTGAGCATTATCAGGTTGTTCAATTCAGATTCATGCACTAAAAACATGACAATATTTAATTTAAACTCAATTGGGAATTGAAGTGAGAATGCTTTAAAAGGCCGCTGTTGAATTGATATTTTTCTTCTGGGAGCTACCTAAACGTCTAAAAAACGTTTAAGTGTTTGTATTGAATGCACTGATTTTTTTTTTATATTTCGCGTTTATTTATGCATTGAATTTTCACGCTTTAAAATGCAGAATATTAGTGAAGCAATATTTGATAATTTATTTTGCTTATATGTTTCTTATTTAGCTAATGTTTTGATTTTTTCACCATGTACAATCTAAACAGCTAATACAGTTTTTTAAAAGCCAATAAGAACATTGGTAGAATTCTTCTACATAAGTACAATACTATGTCTTTGATGATAAAATACTATGTTTTTGATGATAAAATACTATGTCTTTGATGATAATATATTATGTCTTTGTGCTAGAACATTGTGTTCATTGGCGAGCGATCGCTGCGAGCCATGGTTCACGGCGTGAACCACATAGGATTGCGTAGCAATTCTCGGGGGTTGGCGAACGTTAACGAGAAGGGGGCGGAGCCTCCTAGTATTATATAAAACGCTAATACGTATGTATCAATAAAACCGATGATATTTCTTTTCTCGCGTTGGCAACAGTTTTCATTTTTATTTGATAGGCTTCGGCGCGCAAGCGCACGTAGTGAGCATCATATGGCTAATCGGGTGAATTCTCACCGAGTTATCAAAAAAATTCTCACAAAATTATCTTCATCGAAGCCGATGCTTTACATCCGGCGTTCAGTATTATTTCATATAGTTTTACAAAACATGGTTTTTAGCCCTCTGGTGGGAAAGACTTTAAAACAAGACTTACAACAGTTACTTTTCTCAACAACTGAAATTTAGAATAGTGTGATTAAGCAAAATATGTGAACTGTTTACGATTTCAAATTAATATTGAAATGTACAGGTTTAGAATTTTCTAGAGAGAAAAGATTTCGGAACTTCAGTGTTCAAAAAAGTATACAAAAGCTAGACGTTAAGAACGTATCCAATGATCGACCATCGGATTGCGAAGCAATCCGAAATGAACTGCGAAAGCAGTTGGGGGGGGGTGGCGAGCGCCAGCGAGCAGGGGGCGAAGCCTCCTAGTATAAACCTAATTTCTTCGTTTCTGTGAAATTTAACATACCAACTGTGCAAAAAAATTTTTTTCTCAGGTTTTCATCCAAGAAAATATTTATTCAAATACAAAAATAATCGAGTATGTTGCTCTTTCTTATTTCAGTTTTTTTTTTTTTTTTTTTTTTTTTTTTTTTTTTTTTTGTGAAGATAATTTAGCATGTGCGTATCAGAAATTTTCTCGAAGAAATTCTCCGATTTAACTTTCTGAAACCACTCATTTTGGACGAAAATATTTACACACACATTTGTAAATTTAAAATGTAAATTTCTATTTTCTGGTGGCTGCAGCAGACACACCTCAATTTTCTCATTGAATATTTTGCGTGCTACTATGTAAGTTTTAATACCAACCTTTTTGAAGTTTTATATCTTAACAATTAGATATCTGTTGCACATGAAAGTTATTGTAGAACGAATTTTTATTATTTATTTAATATTTTTAAAAATATTATTAATAACAATTAAATACTTTTGAAAATCTTCTTCTTATTTTAATTTGTAATTCAATACTTTTGTTTTGTACAACTTGGTAAAAACTGACAGTAATATTTAATGTTCCTTCAAACATAAAAGAGTAAAATTTTGATAAAGTTGCGACCCGCCATTTGATTTGCGTTTTTAATTGTGGCCCCCGGCCTCATGTAAGTTGGAAACCCCTGTTATATACGATGACTGCTGTATTGACATAGCAATAAGAGTAAAAAAAAATAGCGTATTACTTCACTGACGAAAATAACTTTGTCCCTTGTTTCAAGAAACTACATAGACTAATATTTAACTTATTTATTTTGTCCGCACGGGATAGTAAACTGATTTTAAAATAAATGTTTCTTACACATAAAAAATTCAAATTTCAATTGTACATTATGTTTTGTTTTAGTTCTTTGAATTTATTAAGAAAATTTTGATTTTCTGCAGTTTTTTTCTTCTTTAAAATATGGAAAGTGGTTAAAAAAATAACTAGTCGAAATTTTATTTATATTATTATATCACCATGTAATAGGTAGAATAATTGAAATTTAGAATATACTAAGAGTTCTAATCAGTTTAGTACGAAGTTGAAAATGTTTCTTTCCGTAAACGTTACATTAAACCTAATACCTCAATATTTTGTTTTAAATACCTAACCTCATTCGAGTAAATATTAAATTTCATTAAATTCTGGCTTAACGTGGCAAATAAATTCATATAATGATATGAATTTATTTGCCACGTTCATCATATGAATTTTTGTTGGGTATTTTTTATTCCGATTTTTTTCTATCCATCTAACAAATTATTAAAATGCACATAATTTAAAAGGAACTTACCTGCAATCGTAGTAAATAATCTACGGTACTGATGACGACGTTGACAGTGGTTGTGTTACCAGCTTGTGTCCTCAGATAGTTCTGAAAATCTAAAGAGGAACTTATTTTTAAGAAATAATATTCCGATAAAACAGTCATTGAACAATACAAAATTGTGGGAATATCCACAAAATATGTTTTATAGGAAACTATCTTTTTCTATCTCGTTAAAAATGCAGAAACTATCCACATGAATCTTCTCATTCATTCATAATGCACACACAATTAGTTTACATTAATTCATTATTATTACTTCAGTTACAATTACTTATTACGTTAAAGATGAAATGTAAAAAGTTGGAATGACTGATTACTTTATTACTTATTGAAAAAAATATTTATCCTATTTACTGGTTAGCTTTAACACTTTCCTTCAACAACAAAAAAATACTAAATTATTTATAAAAAACTTTTTTCCCATTGGAAAATTTCCTTTGAAAGCTGCTTTACCTACATACACTGATAACACTCAGTATTATGTATTTATTATTTATGGAATTTTTTTTCCAAAGAAAGAAATTATTTTAGTACAGCAAGTAGAAATATTATAAGAAATAATAATATTAAAATGATTCATGATTGCAAGTAGTAATATTAAAGTAGAAAACACTATGATGCAAGCAGTAATATTAAAGTTAGTTATGATTTTGGAAACATTAAGATACAGTTTCGTTTTATTAATAAATATTTATTTGCTGTAAATTAATAAGTATGGATAAATTAATCGACGCACCAAGGATTCTACATAAAATCTTAATTATAATGTAATACTATACAGCTTTATTGTTTTCACGGGACTGAAAGCGGTTTTCACTTGATTACGTTCGTATATTAATTGTTCGTATATAAATAATATTGCAACGAAATACGTTAGAAATAAATACAAATCTGAAGTATATAAAAAAGCTCTTGAATAAAAACCCATTACATGGATGTTTAAATATAAAAGTATTGCGTATAAACTCGTGCAAAACATGCAATTATTAAAACACTGCAGTGCTTTTAATCATTGAGTCTCATTATTATAATGTACTAACATAATGCTTATTAAAATAAATATTTTAAATTTATCTAATGTATCGTCTAATTTATCCTATTTGCATTATATATAGTCTCTTAAACAAGTATAAACCGGTTTCAGTATCGTAAAAGCAATAAAGCTGTATAGTACAGTACCCTTCCAAATTATTAGGGACACTTAAAATTTCTAAAAAATTGTCATTTTTCAATGCGTCGTAACTTTTTCAAAAATGAATCAATTTTCATAAAAATTTCTGGATATCATGTTCAGGTCTTCTACTTTCACCTAAAAGTTACTAATTTAATTTATCTCAATTTTTTGCAAAAATTTACACTTTTGAACAAAGAATTTTTTTTTTTTTTAAAAAATGTCAAGTCTGACAAGTTGCTACTTTGTAACAAAATTTTTTGCATAAAAATTATTACTTACACATTAAAGTACAAGACATTAACTTTAAAACGCGCTGACGTAAATGACTTTACGATTTTTTTTGACCGAGATATGAGATTATGAAAAAGTTTTGCCATTTATAGTGAAAAGTGAGTTGTGGCAGTATTTTAGGTGAAAGAAACCTGGAATAGCCCAGATATTATTGCAAAAGCAAGAGCTTGTATTAAAAGTATGCCGCGAAGAATAAACGCAGTTATACAAGCAAAAGGACATGTTACAAAATATTAAGATTTTTTTATTATATTTGTTTTTGTAAAAATGTTTTTGAATTTTATAATAAAGTTAACTTTCTTGAGTCGTTTTTTAAAATTTTATTGCAAATTTACAAATAATGTTCTTGTTTGTAATAATGTTTTAAATAAAAAAACTTAATTAATCCGAATAAGAAAGTTGCAAAAAAATAATACTAAATACTAAATAATTTTCGAATTCACATTAATTTCGTTTTCACTATAAATGACAAAAATTTTTCAAAATCTCATATCTCAGTCACAAAAAATCGTAAAGTCATTTACTTGAGCGCGTTTTAAAATTAATGACTTGTACTTTAATGTGTAAGTAATAATTTTTATGCAAAAAAATTTGTTACAAAGTAGCAACTTGTCAGACTTGACATTTTTTTAAAAAAAAATTGCTTTGTTCAAATGTGTAAATTTTTTGCAAAAAATTGAGATAAATTAAATTAATAATTTTTAGGTGAAAGTAGAAGACCTGAACATGATATCCTGAAATTTGTATGAAAATTGATTCATTTTTGAAAAAATTATGACACTTTGAAAAATGACAATTATTTAGAAATTTTAAGTGTCCCTAATAATTTGGAAGGGTACTGTATATCACCTGATCATTAAGGTTTTACATAGAATCTTATAGTGCGTCTAAAAATTTATCCAGAGATATATTTCAACTTAAATATCTTATATAGTGAGTGGACTTTTCACAAAAAAAAGGAATCAAGAGCCAGTGTACCCAGATTATGACCCTCGCAGAGTAGTTGCAGGAATCGGAATAGGGCGCACGTGAAGTCCTTGTCATGCATGTTCTTCTCGCCGGCAGTCCCTTCTGATCCAACACCCAGTCCTTCCGCCTTCTGGGTTCGCTCAAATGCATCCAAATCCAACACGCTAAATAAAAAAGATATATTCTTTCTAAGAATCTCAATTCATTTAGAAAAAGAGTAGGAAAAAGAAATGGAATTACCTGCAGGAATTCATCAAAGCTGCTACTGATGTGAAAAATCCGACGTCTTTCTTGTCCTTCAGATGTTTCAACATTCTCTGAAATGAAGGTGTGACACTTTTATAAAATCGGGACATTTTAGGGACGTAAGCCAAGTTCCTTTCAAAAAAGTAAGTTTTAAAGTCTCATTCATGAACTACGCGTGACAATGCCTTGCAAAAGACAGATTTTAAATCTTCCTTACACCCACCTAATTACTTGTATTTTTCAAACGTCTCCTTTAAGCCGCGATGGCTCAGGAGATAGAACATCCGCCTTCCAATGAGATGAACTGGGTTCGAATTTCTGCGATGGATGGAATACGAATTCCGCATCCGGCTTGTACCGACCACAGTGCTGGCGTGAAATATCTGCAGTGGTAGACGGATCACGGATTAGAGTCCCCTTGCCATCAGGCTAACCGTGGGAGGTTCTCGTGGTCTTCCTCTCCATGTAACGCAAATGAGGGTTAGTTCCATCAAAAAGTCTTCCACGAAAGCAAATATCTGCTAATACTTGATTCACGAGTTCCCTTGTCTTCTGGATTGGGTTCAAAATGATAAGGATACGGAGTTGAACATTAGTAGTAAACCCAAAATTGGGTCGGCTGTTCAACGACGGTTATAAAATAAAACACCCTTTTGCTGGTCAAATCCCCAATAGTAAATTCAATTTGAATCACAGGCGGATGTACAGAAATCGCGTAATCTTCTCTCTCTGATAAATGTACATATGACGGTTTCTCTTTTTAATAAAGATTAGTTCTGTAGAGTATCAAGCTATATAGAACTGTTCAGTTTTTTTACAAAAAACTTTTATATACAAACAACACAAACAGTAACAAATATAAATTACCCGTAACGGAATAGTGAAAAGATCATAAGACAGCAAGAAAAACCCGTAACGGAATTTAAGGAAACTCACCCGTAGCGGGATAGATAAAATATTATAAAACAACTAGATAAAGTACCCGTAACGGGATTCTGAAAACTCAAATTCCGCACAAAACTAATTCTAAAAAATCAACAACTATCTGGTGTTCTATTTTTATCGTCTGCTTTTATTATTTAAATTTATCTTCTTATGTGTTTATTTTATTTATGCTTTTGCCAGCCCGTTAGTTTTTAATATTTTTACTTTAATTCATGCTTTTGCAAACCAATTATTTTTCTTATATTTTTAAACTTTATAGTTCCAAATGCTTCGTTTCACAGTGCTGGCTAATTACTTTCTGGATCGTAATAATCGGTTGCTCTCCGATTTTCGGTGACTAAGAGAGATAATATAAATAAGCATCATTCCAAGTTTATGATCGTACACTGTTCCTTTACTAATCAATGAATGTTAGCGGGATTCGAGTGAGCGAGCTCACAAGAAAAATGTCAAAAATTATTCTCAGATACTCATGATTCTGTTACCGTGATAGACCGAAATGAAGAGAATGTCGACTTTCAAAGGTGAATGTCAATAATCACATAGTCGCTTTGGCTTGAAATAGTTGTTATATCCGATTTGATACTAATTACTTCGTTCATATTATTATATTTATTCGATACTTTAATATCTGTTGAAAATAGATTAGGAGAAACATTAGTGTTCGGAGTACCGGTAAAATACATATCGAACAGTAACACTTGACTTTTAAAAAAAATATATACAGTACGCTTCCAAATTATTAGGGACACTTAAAATTTCTAAAAAATTGTCATTTTTCAAAGCGTCGCAACTTTTTCAAAAATGAATCAATTTTCATAAAAATTTCTGGATATCATGTTCAGGTCTTCTACTTTCACCTAAAAGTTACTAATTTAATTTATCTCAATGTGTTGCAAAAATTTACAATTTTGAACAAAGAAATTTTTTTTTTTTTTAAAAATGTCAAGTCTGACAAGTTGTTACTTTGTAACAAAATTTTTTGCATAAAAATTATTACTTACACATTAAAGTACAAGACATTAACTTTAAAACGCGCTAACGTAAATGACTTTACGATTTTTTTTGACCGCGATATGAGATTTTGAAAAAGTTTTGCCATTTATAGTGAAAAGTGAGTTGTGGCAGTATTTTTGGTGAAAGAAACCTAGAATAGCCCAGATATTATTGCAAATGCAAGAGCTTGTATTAAAAGTATGCCAAGAAGAATAAACGCAGTTATACAAGCAAAAGGACATGTTACAAAATATTAAGATTTTTTTATTATATTTGTTTTTGTAAAAATGTTTTTGAATTTTATAATAAAGTTAACTTTCTTGAGTCGTTTTTTAAAATTTTATTGCAAATTTACAAATAATGTTCTTGTTTGTAATAATGTTTTAAATAAAAAAAACTTAATTAATCCGAATAAGAAAGTTGCAAAAAAATAATACTAAATACTAAATAATTTTCGAATTCACATTAATTTCGTTTTCACTATAAATGACAAAAAATTTTCTAAATCTCATATCTCAGTCACAAAAAATCGTAAAGTCATTTACTTTAGCGCGTTTTAAAATTAATGACTTGTACTTTAATGTGTAAATAATAATTTTTATGCAAAAAAATTTGTTACAAAGTAGCAACTTGTCAGACTTGACATTTCTTTTTTAAAAAAAAATTGCTTTGTTCAAATGTGTAAATTTTTGCAAAAAATTGAGATAAATTAAATTAATAATTTTTAGGTGAAAGTAGAAGACCTGAACATGATATCCTGAAATTTTTATGAAAATTGATTAATTTTTGAAAAAATTATGACACTTTGAAAAATGACAATTATTTAGAAATTTTAAGTGTCCCTAATAATTTGGAAGGGTACTGTATATAGGGCATACCGGGCAGTGGCACTAAGCTAGACTTAGTATATATTCCGGACCAAAGCGACTATGTCACAGTGACAATTCTATAATAAGGGAAGGATCATTTGAGGAAGGATTAATGATAGATTATTTAATGAATCCAACCTTCTGAATGTCAACGTTTCCTCCTTTTAGGATAGATATTCCAAGCTTAAGAGTATTCATCGTCATCGGGCTCTGAACACCTAAAAATAAATAAGAAGAAGATTATGCAACTCATGAGCAGATTCTGGTTTTTTGTAGGCTAACGAATTAACTCGGGTATGTAGTATATTACAACTATTTATTATCCCGAGTCAACTCGGGCATAGCAGAATGCGCCAATACCTTTTGTTTTAATCACGTTTTTATTCTGCCGGTAGCAAAACAAAAAATAATAATTTGCTGTGATTCAAAGTCTACCAATTATTGTTTGGGAGTTTTGCTATGTGTGGGACTGCAGACGCGTTTTGTACAATTGTGTATATACGATGGTGGGTGAATTTATGCAGAAAAAAAAGAGTAAAAAAATGTCGTTCGCGAGCGAAAGTAACGCAGAAGATTTTTTTAGATGATGAAGATGTGAACCTGTACAAAGACTCATATTTAACTTTTTTCATTTGACCAGAGATCATTTGGGATAGTAAACAGATGGTAAATCATACATTTTTGACACATAAAAACAAATTAAAATTTCAACTTAGAACTTGTGTATTATGTTTTGTTTTAGTTCCTTGTACTTAGTGATGAAATAAAAAATATGTTGATATTTTGCATTTTTTTTCTTCAAAAAAATTGGTAAAGGAAGCCGTTAACCAAGAAATTAACTGCAAAGAAAATAATTCCCCTCAGGAAAGGGTTTCCTTTCAAAGGTTCATTTATTAACCAATTTGACTCTTACCTTTGCAGGCAGATATGTAAAGTAGCGTCATTTCTGCCACTCCTCTGTCCGCCAGTCTCGATTGTTGGAACAGCAGCTTTTGCTTCTCCATTTCTTGTTCCTGCACAAAATAAAGTGAAAGCTCTAATAGAAGACTCACACGGTTGAAAGTTTTCTAATTTAGTTTCAGCAATTAAACTTATCTTTCAATCACACAGCACAGATGAAATGAGAAGAAGGTCTATATAAGATTCAAAAGAAATCATCTATGATTCAAAAGAATCTTAAAAGGTTCTTTTGAATCTTAGATGATAATTGAAGCTGGGTCTAAGGGCCACTATTAAATTATAAAAATGAAACGATAAAATGTGGAGTGGAGTTTTTAATTTCTGATATCGAAATCATGCCAATACTATAGGAGAAAATCTTCTTTTAAGTAATTCTCTCTGCCACAGAAAGAGAAACGCGTTTTTTTTTCGGAAAATGTTTCGCCAAGTTCTTCGCAAAGGTTCTGATAATAATTAACGCATCCCCAAAGCTATTAAGACGATATAATTCATGAATATATTTATTTTATTTTCCGAGTATGGGATTTTGGAATGCATAAAATAATAATGAATAGAAGAAGTGTAGTAAATTCCTTTTTCCTTCATTTAAAGTGATGCCCAGAGTGGTCTTTCAGTTGTTTTCACCGATAGTTCATATACGCTGTCTTGGCGATTCGGGTGATTTTTTTCCTCATCACTTGACCACGAGCTGGGATGGATCAGGGGATAGAGCACTCGCTTCTAAACAAGATGACTTGGGTTGAGCAATACGAATTCTGCTTTCAGCTCCCACGAACCAGAGAGCATGTGCGTTATATAGAGAGGAAAACAAAGAAGACCACCCACGGTTAGCTTGATGGCAAGGGGTCTCTGACCCATAATCCGTCTACCACTGAGGATAGTTTACGTGAGCACTGTGGGCAGAAGCCAGCCATCGATGGGATTCGAACCATTGGAAGGCACCACTGCTCCTTCCTCTTTTTTTCTGAGTGTTATATCGAATACAGGTCCCTTGCTGACGGGCCGCCATCCGTGGTAGTTTTTCATGCTTTTCATCCCTATGTAACACAAATACGTTACATCAAAAAGTCCTAGGTTAATTTTGCTTGAACCAGGAGTTTCCTTGTCTTCTGGTGTGGATTAAGAGGCTGCGCAGTTGAACATTGATAGCGATTAACCCAAAACTGGGTTCTGGCTTCTATGCCGGTTCTGAAATAAAAAGACTCAGCCACAGGGATATCTCACGATTTGTGATTTATTTCAACTGAATAAGGTCAAAGACACAGTTTATAAGCCACCACCCATACCTAAAACACTTCAAGAACATGAAGAATGCATGTTCTAATACTTGATCCTTGAATAATACTTGAATATTTGATATTGAGTCAAAGCTCTCGCGCAGTTTTTTAGGTGCCCGTTTAGCGTCCAATGAAAATGCTTGCTGAAGAAATGCCGTAAGAATGGGATGTGGGCATGAAACCTAGAATGGTTAACCTTAAATTTAACCTACGCTAAGTCTAATCTTGGAAAATGAAACGGGATTGATCTCAATCGTAGATTAAGAAGCCGTGGTGGCTCAGGGGATAGAGCGTTCGCCTTCCAATGGGCTGAACCGGGTGAGGTGAACCACATTTCTCCTTATACTTCATCCAGGAGTTCTTCTGGATTGACTTCAAAATTATAAGCCGCCCATACCTAAAACACTTTAAGAACACGAAGAATGTCGTTCTCATACTGTGGCACAGATGAATTCTTTGCAAACAGTGGTTCATGAACACTGCCATCGCATAACAAGTGATCTGCACTTAATCCCATAGATCTTCACTTCAGGTTAGAGTTACATCAAAGCACATTTGTGCAGAAACCATTAAAGAAATTACAGAATGCGTGTAACGAACTTGATTACAAAATTAAATATGTTTGTCTAGTGAGTGACACAAAGGGTGAAGCGTCGAACACATTTAACTGGGAAAGAAAATAAAGCTTTTCTTATATTGTGCTGCTTAGATTGTTGGGTATTGAAAAATAATTAATGTGAATGATTAAAAATTACATATTTAACAGAAAACATGACGCGTGAGGTAGTCCAGGCTGGCCAAGAATTACTAAACAACAAGAAAACATACCTTAGCCTAGATAAAATCACCTGTAAAAAATGATCCTTAGATGAAGGAGTCCAAATCGTGAAGATGTAAGGCACTTAACTTTTAACACAGCATCATCTTTTTAAGAGTTGGTAGGTGGACAGTCTCTGGCAGTATAACAGAAATTTAATATACTAGGTAATCAGTATCACAGAAATTAGTGATCTTTTTGCAGATTGGAGTGCACCAAAACTTCCGTCAACCACTGGTGGTTTGAAAACAAATGGATGACACATTCTTCACAAAAAAGGAGCAAGAATGATCGGTAAGCTCGATCCACGTAAAATGGCGTGTGTCGTCATTCACATCTCCCAAGGTTTAAATCTTATTTTTTTGTAGAGCATGATGAAAAAACAAAACTGGAATTTTTCTTTGTAGAACTTTAAAAATGAAGAGTCAATTAGAACCTTACGGGAATATAAGGATGAGCATGGCTGTTGTAGCAACAGTAGTCGAAAAGAACATGTTGAGGATGTAGTTGGGTTATGAGGAAGCCAACGTTTAAAGCTTAAAAGATGGCAGTGACGAAACACTACAATGGCGATGACGACGCCATGTTAAATTTTATCCCTGACCTCAGGTGAGGGGGGAGATTAAAAAAAATCCGATAAGAGGAGAGCCGTATCTAAATTGACGATCAGGTATCGAATGCTAATGAGCGTCTTTCGCTCCTCTTATTTATAGAAATGCTTGAAAGTTAAAGTATAATTCCCTATTATGTGAGAGTTGAGGTGTTATTATCTATTATTTTTTAGTGCCATTCCCAATTTCTGATGGAAGTGCCAGTGTTTTAAAAAAACTCGCTCTCAAGCACGGTTATGGCAACTCGAAAGATCGCCCGTTTCACGTGGACGTCACAGATACCTCGCCAGGTGTTCTTCCAAGAAAAAGGGTGAGAATAGAATTTTTCGGGGGAGAATGTCCCAATTGCACTAAGGTTTAAGGGGCGAGGTAAGAATTGGATCAGGATTTACTAACTTAGCCTGTGACTCGATGTCACATAGATATTTTTTGATAACGAGGATTGTCATAGTTTCTCAAACGTAAAATTAACTAAATCCTGCCAATCATTTTTGTAATGTTTAAATATTACTTTCATTATTTACTGTGAAAAATGTTGAAGAAAAATTAAGAAATCTTCTATTAAATATGACCTTCCTCAGTGGATTGATCGTGAAGACACGATTCCCAGTAGAACACCGAAGTCAAACATCACTGGCTGAAGTAAGTGCGTGGGTGGATGACCACATTGACTAACCTGCGTAGGGACCAAGAGTGTGCGGTGTTGGTCCTCCTTAAACTGTTCTACCGTAAAGTGCTCGACTTCACGCGCAGGTCGTCGGGCTACCAAAGCAGTGGTGCCCTCTGCAAAGGATCAGAATGGCGAAGGCATGTCTTCGGATCATGCTCAGGGATGTTTTTCAGACTGTCGCCAATAACTCATTGAGCAGCCCTAGTGCGACATGAATGAAGTACCTACCTATTAAATATGAGGTGAATACCTACCATGATGCGAACAAATTTTTTCTATCCAATAATAGCAGCGTTAAGAGAAAGAAAAATGCCTGTTTAAAATATGCCAAGTGTAAAGGTCATGGATTTTCCACTGAATATTAAACTATATACTTACATGGATGGAGGGTCCCTCTTCCCCTTCCTCTTCTTCCTCCTCCTCTTCATCTGCACCCCCACAGCTCTGCAGAACAAAAATATAGGTTCTTCAAATGATTATTAAAGTAACACATTACAACATTTGTAGTTGTAGTGTTTCTACCAATAAAATAAAATTGCAATCCCAATTCATTAGTTTATAAGACATGTTCTATGACGGGGTACCTTTTCACAGATGAAATGAATGTTGACCTTAGCGATAACTACTCCCCCCCCCCATATGGGTGACCTTCGGACGAGATGTGAACACGCCTACCTTGACAGAAACGCCCACTACAATTTGAGCATGCCTACTTGCGACTGCGACATTACCCACCTCCTCGCGCTGTTGCTACTCAGTCCTGATGACACACAATGCACAGCGTATTCACTGGACTGCTAAAGGCAGCACAGGAGCGACCGTGAACTTAATACAACTCTCACTATCAGCACTCAAAAGTACGGCGATCTTAATACAGCTCTCCCGGCTTTTTATATAACAGTAATGAATCAACTCATGGTATCCTTTCATCGAATTCTATCACAGTTCTAGTGGAAGAGTACTGTAGTGCGCCTACCACTACAAAATTACAATTCACTAGCATATAAGACATGTTAACAGATGGGTTACCTTTTTGTAGATGATAGTTGACGTAACTACTATCCCCCTAAAGTCAATATTGAGCCGGGAGATGGGTGTGAAATGTATATTGCAATACCAATGGTAATCATGGCTGAAAGTCCTTATATAGCAAGACGGAAAAGATGAAAAATTGGTACGCAACACATTTCATTATAGCATTTAAATAAAATATCTGTAACTACCAAGATTTCTTTAGGATTTGAACATATATATAAATCTGCTTCGCCTCTAAGTTAAACTATATATTGTTAAATAGTTTAAATAATGAATAAGTTAACTCCTCCCAAAAATAACTGAAATTGTTTTACTACCAGCCTTTTCTCTTTTCCGTCTCGCTTTCACCCCTGATGGTAATGTTTTAGGAATCTCTCGAACATTAGTAAGAAAAAACTACATTTTCATTAGAGTTAACTGCAACTACTTTAAACAATTCTTGTTTACATGAAATATTTTTATTTATTCCAAAGCACATTTCAACGAATTTTGTTCTTTTAAACTTTAAGCTTCTATCGACAGTGATTTATGAAATGTTTGAAAATTATCAAATAGTTGCGATTTAAGTGATCAGTACCTTTTTTTTATATCCCCCAAGAAATAAAGCACTGTACGAAAAATAAAAGAACGGACCACCTTGAACAACTTTTGATCGAACGATCTCCTCTTTCTAGGACTCCATCTTAATGGTTTGAGGAGATGACGGCAAATACGCTAATTAACTAATGCAGACGATATTTTAAGTTACGAAATAAGACGTAAAAAATACTTCCTGTAATATTGAATTTTAAAAAAAAGTCATATTTAGAATTCAATTTCTCATGAACCCTATTGATTTTTTCGAGCATCAAAGGTAGATCTTATGGCCAGAGCGGCATTCTCATCGCTTACGTTGGCAAAAAATTTGATTTGCGTTTCAAATTCGAAATTTGTTTTGCGTTTTATTTTTCGTTTAAATTTACAAAAATTGGTCAATTTTGTAATTTTCGTAAAAAAATACAAAGCGTGCTATAGTTTTGTTCGTGCCACTAATAGTTTAATAGTCGTAGCCGTTCGTGCCACTAATCCATATTATTAAAGCTTACCTTCTTTTTTGTGCATTGATAATTAAAATTAATATCTAAACCAAACGAATAGTTTTATCGAAACAATAACTAATTATCCAAAACAATAAAAGTTTTAATAATGACACTGCAAATATTCAACACAGTTTGCAAAGATAGCTGAAACTGCGTATGATATTTGCATTTGTAACGTCAATGCTCGTCACACGTGACATTTGGACAAGCGCACATATGCATATGACTTATAAACTGCGCTGAGTTCGTGCCACTGCGCGGTGGAACGTAAATACTTGTTTCACCCCAATAAATATACGTTTATTAATTTATGTTTTATAAAGAAACTGATATTGAGTCAATTATAAAAAAAATTCACAAATTTTACATACTTAATTAGGTATGTGTGATTTGCGTATTGAGAACTGTTTTTTTTTAAACCCACAATCGACCCTTCCGATTCGGATCGAGCCCCATCCACCCCACTGTCTCAGATCGACCCCCACTTTCGTTAAATAGACCCCTGGAGGTCTATATAGACCACTTTGGCGACCTCTGGTCTAATGGGTTTCAAAGAATTTTATCAGGGGGTCATTTTAGACTTTTAGTGAAAAGCCTACTCATCATTTTGTGAATTTAATATGACAGTAGGGTTGAGTTCTTCCCGTTAGGGTCCCGTTTTTGTGAAAAATCCACTCACGAATTTGACATTGGGGTGAAATCCATACAAAAAAATTACCTTGCTGAATATGTCAGCATAGTGCATGTACAAGTCGTCTTCATTTATTCCGCCGCTGAAAAAGAAAAAGACAGGTTCAATCGGGGAAACTTTAAAAAAATTAATAAAAAAAAGAAGTTTTTCATAGAGAGGATAGCGCACCTCTGTTCTGTGGTGGCGCTTCGACAAAATGCTACCACTAATTGACTCAGTTGATCCGGCTTCTCTTCTGTCTCCTCCGTCTCTTTCTTTGCTTCAGCATCCTCAAAAGATTGCTGAAAAACAATAAGGAGAGAGAGAATCTAACAAGCATGCATTATATTTACTTCTCATAAGTTGCAAGTATACAGAACTCATAAAATAAGGTAAAAACATGGAAGATAAAAGAAAAGAGAAGAGGAAAAAATTGAAATGAAACATTAAAAAAAAATATCGAAACTAAAAAATAGATTAAAGATAATAGATAATAAAGATAATAGATAATAGATAATAGAAGAGCCGGATAAAAATGAAAAGATATGATCTCTTCCACACTATTATATCGGGAAAAAGGAATGCTTTCTAATAGCTGTTTAGAAGAAATTTGGGTCCGTTAACGGACCCTTCACAAAATATCTTTTCATAAAAACGGACCCTTCGCAAACTATTTTAACTTAAAAACGGACCCTTCACAAAATATTAACTTAAAAACGAACCCTTCACAAAATGATTTTTCTTTTAATCGGATCCTTCACAAATTTGTTTATCTTCATTATTATTTTGTTAATCGAATAAACCCTTTCCAGGGCAGAAACCAAGAAAGATGGATGTAAACGAATTAAGTTTTGTCTTCGGCTGACGATTCTTCCATTATTCGTCCGAAATTAATATTCTGCGTTCAGCAGTATAGGCTAAATACCAAATATTTGTATGTTGCATCTCTAATTTAAAAGCAGCAATTGTTGTTTATTTTTTAAAATTTAAATTTTTTAATTATAATTTTACAGTGTTGAGCATAATCTTGTATGTCTTTACAATTTAAAAACTCCTTGAAAAAGTTTTTTTTTTTTTGCAATAACGGACCCTATTTGCACAAATTCATAAAAGCGGACCCTGCTTGAAAGAATGTGAGTAATTTTTTCACAATTTCACGAAAAACGGACCTTTCACAAAATGTCTGGACAGACCCCTGAATAGTGTATCAATATAGCCAAAGTAAAATATATGAATACAATATTAATAGAAAGCAACAAAATATAGTCTCTAATAGTAGGACGGGCACTCAAAAAAATTTTTTGTTTGAGACAAAAAATAACACATTAAGCAAAATATATATATATATATATCACAAAATTATATATATAAAGGTTGTTAATTACCGTTAGATTTTCGATGAGTTGTTCTTGTCCAGTGTTTTCTTCCTCCAGCCACATTTCCTTGAATACTTGGAGGAATATATTGATAGCTCTGTGCCTGTATTACAAAACACATATTTATAGTTCATTCTTCAGCCTTAAAACAAATAATTATGGAGGGCACGCTTTACTTAAAATTGGAATGAGCACAGAATAATAAAACGCTCGTATGATCGTAATTATGTTTATACTCTGCTGCAAAACTCATTTTAATTAGAAGGCTAACTAAGAATAAAAAGAATATCACGCTGCTCACGTCAATTCCCGAAAATCGCTGATTGATTGAATGCTTAGATGTTTAAGGCTGCTTTGTAAGTATGTGTAACTGTGAAATGTTGACAATCACTTTGACAAATATCCGAAATATATATTAGGTCCAGTTAAGTGCCACTGCCCGGCATACATTTTCCCGGTATAGGGGAGAGTGGTGTCAGTTGTAACATTTTTTAACTTAACTATTTTTAACTAACAAAAAATCCAATATATTATTAGTATTAATTGACAAACGAATAAAGTAGACTATCCTCTACTAGAAAATAAATATATACCTTATTTTAAATGTTATTATATTAGTTATTAACAATTTTTGACAGTCGTGCACTTGTTACAATTGTCCCCACTTACGGGGTCAATTGTAACAGTTTATAAATTCAACTAAAATATAGTTAATTATACATATTATCATAGTTGTGAGATATTTTTTTATTGATCAAAAATAGTAGTGATATTTTAGGAGTAAAAATAATAATGAGCAGAGACCTAAAGGATTAAACTTTTAACTTTAAGGGGTTAAAAATTTTAATTTATGCTGTGAAAGGTGACAAAGAAAATAATGCACATGCAACATAATGTAAATGATATAGGAAACTATTGGTGGTTCTTAAAGAGTTAAGTAATGGTTTGTAAACATAAGATTATTTATTTTCAGCTGTTACAATCGTCCCTTTACTTATTGTTACAATCGTCCCCAAGACGCCATTTCAGCTTCATTTGTTAAAAACAATGCTAGTTAATTAGCAAAACTAATGTTTTTTTAATTGAAATGTTAATTAAGGTGTCCACTTACATATTCGGTTACTAATTTTTATTTGTTTAAACAAAATTACTTTGTTACAATATAATATTCTAATACCAAAAAAAGTACTTGCGTGGCGCGAAAATATCTTTTGTGATGTAACTCTTTCAAAAGTACATAAAAAGGTGGTCATCAGGGGTGTACATGTAGATTTATTAAATACACCTTGTGCGCCACCTAGGAACCAAATCTAGAACCCGACACTCGAAATTTTTGCTCTGTTACAATCGTACCCTGTTACAATTGACCCCACTCTCCCCTACCCGACACTAATGTGTTTTTTTTTAAGGTCAAGTGCCACTGCCTGGTATGCATTTATCCGGTACTCCGAGCACTGATGTTTCTCCTAATCTCATCCTCAGCAGATATTAAAACATCGAATAAATATAATAATATCAGCTAATAAATTAATATGAAATCGGATAAAAACAAACATTTCGGACATTCAGCAAAGCGACTATGTGATTGCTGACATTCACCGGTGAAAGTCGACGTTCTCTTAATTTCGGCCATTCCCAATACATATTTGTTGAAGTTCTAATGTAGGCATTCTTTGATTCATTCAATTTATATACGATTTTGTTTATATGAATTTCAGTACTACACGTAAATTGCACCTGAAACAAATAATTATTAAAAATTTTCTATATACAGAATTATTAAACTTAGTACTTGGAGTCGTACTTGCAAAATTGGTATTGGCGGTCTATGTTCATTTTACTTTTAATGTATTTCGCCATGTGTCGAAACCTTTTTAAGCGAACAGAAACCTTAAAGAAAATAATTATTTAACTATAAATTACTTAAAGAAAATATAATAAAATTAATATTTTTTTTGTACACAATACGAAGAGTTATAAAACGTAAAAGTGAACACATTTTCGTTACTGCGTATTATTTTTCATTCATTTTTGTATTTCATTTTATTAGTCATTTATTTAAATAATGCGTAATAAAAAGGGGGAAGTTTGAAAAGATAAATCAAAATTGTTTGCGGTAAGGATATAGTGAAGTCCAGGTTATAGTGAACCGAAATTTCGGTCAATTGAAGGTTCCCTATAGCGGGATTTCACTGTGTCATACAGCAGACATATGACGATAGACTTAATCTTGTGAGGGTGTCAGCAAAAGTTTGGAAACTCTGGTCGATGACATATAGTTTAATGAATTAATTCTAGCAACAAAAATCCCACTTTGGTAACTTTATGCAGTGTAAATAGTATACTATATCAATAGTATAATAGAGTTAAATGTAGTATCTATTACGCACCCCACTTCTTATGTAAGAAAATTATGGAAATTTTTCTATTAATAATTTCTTTATTGTAAAATGATTTAACGAAGAAGAATCGAAGTTTTCATTCGGCCTGTGATCTATAAATTTAAGACATTCGAGAGATTTCGCAGTTTTAAATGACCAGTTTGCGTATGATCACGTTTTTATTTAAAATCTTGCGTATATTTACGTTCAGTGGGTGTGGTTGGTGTCATAAAAATGAAAGCTTTGTAACGCTGTCGAAGATCAATAACGGTAATATTTTTTTTAATCTATCAAAAGACACGAATGAACATGATCTTGATTTGACCTCGAGTGTTAGTGAACAGCTATTGTTAAAAAAGAATAAAAGAATAAAAATCTACAAAAGGAGGGAGGGAAGAATAAATACCTTCTGAGGCTGTTAAATTGTAGACTACGGAGACAGTTAATGGCCATGCGTTTCTTGGATGTCGATAGCAACATCTTCCATGCTCTTCCGATAGGCTTTCTGTTATGAGCCTGTTAAGGATTTCTCATGCACATCAGCATGCAAAAGGTATAAGCAATACAGAGTTAACAATTCGATGGATTGCTTTGATCCACCTGTGACATTGATGCTATTTAGTAGAGTCCATCATTTAATTGAAAGCCCTGTCCTTTTTTTAGGTGCCCGTCCAAGGAAAATGCTGGTTGAAAAAATACCGTAAGATGCAACCTAGAATGGTTAATCTCGAATTTAACCTATTCTGAGTTCAGTCTTGTAAAATGAAAGGGTAGTTGATCGCAATCGTAGATTAAGAAGCCGTGGTGACTCAGGGGATAGAGTGTTTGCCTTCCAATGAGGTGAACACAGGGTTCGAATCCCAGCGTTGGCGGGCAGCACCCGACTTGCACCCACCCCAGTGCTGACGTAAAATATCCTCAATGGCAGACGGATCATAGGTTAGAGTCCCCTTGCCGTCAGGCTAATCGTGGGAAGTCTTCGCTGCTTTCCTCTTTATGCAACGCAAATGCGGGTTAGTCTCATCAAACTGTTCTCCATAAATATCACTCAATACTTGATCCAGGAGTTCCCTTGTCTTCGGGTTCAAAATGACGTGACTAACGGAGTTGAACATGAGTTGTCGTAAACTTTAAATAAAGTCAGCCGTTCAACTACGGTCCTATAATCGTAGATTTATCAGAGGTTGTTTTGTGTTCAGGCAAAAATAATTAAATAATAACTGTACCGGTTAATTCCTTACACAGTGTTCTATTGTTAGATAAATGTAAATTCATGACAGAGTAATGTTATTTTTTAAGGATTATTGCGGTTATTCATTTACTCGAGCGAAATTGAATTGTTACTTCGCATAAGTTAAAGTCATATTTTATAACAAGATAGTACTTTTTTTGCTGACGTTGAGAAACCATAATTCTTTTTAGTTTTTTTGACTTAGTAAAAATAAGGCACTGCTTTTTGATATGTTGTGGAAAGTCCTAAAAATTAAAGTCCGAGTCCTGTTTTTGAGAATTTGTGCAAAAAATGTTTTTTTTTCTCTTCCTTTTTTAAGACAGAGAGAGAGAAACACGAAAAACATATTTTCTCAAGGTGTTACAGTTTTGAAACAATGAATTCAAGACTTCATCGATACCGTTTAAAAAAAAAAATATGAGCCGATTCCGTTTTTACAATAAAACAATAAAATATTTTGACAGGGTTCGTTTTAACTTTAAAAAGTTTTATACAAAGTTCGTGAACAGGCCAAATTTTTTTCTAAAATAAACCCTATAATCTCAAAAATCTGGCTGCTGTGCAGGAAAGAAAAACACCCTTTTATTCAAAATAATAATAAAATCTATTTAAAAACAAAATATCAGAATCTTAAATCATATACAATAGTTATATTCAAACATCTTTAGAAGACTGTGAAGAAAAATTTAATTTAAGATAAAAATTTAGAGTATGACACGCACAATCCTTATGACGTATTTAACAGACAAAAAAACTTTTGTTCAATAAGAAAGCTACACTAGTCAATAAGTGAATATTGGAAGCAGGCAGAATGTTCCGTAATCAAAACCTTAATGCGTATTTTTTAAAACCTTATTTTCTTTTTTTTTGAAAAAAAATTTTATTGAAAATCTGCTAAACGAGGAATTCTAAAATATTTTTTGAATGAAAAAAAAAATCTTATCAATATCTGAAAGATCATGATCGAGGAAAGCGGAAGTGAAAATAGTAATTTCAGATAATGTAGATATTTATGACTTCAATCAAGATTTCAAAAAGTATGCATTACAGTCAGTAATGCATACAGAAAAGCAGATCAGAGTAAGTAAAGTTAGGCATTAAATCCACTGAAAAAAGAATCCATTCTGAGTTTGGGAAGTTCATATATCTCGAAAATTACACACTTCTTGAATTATAATAAATTCACTAATAAATAAAAAAAAATGAGAAGGCATAAAAACTAGTATAGTTAGAAAATATACGAAATTACACACAAAATATCAGAGAAAATACTACCATTTCTCTCTTAGAACGTCGGGAGAATTATATTTCCCATAAATTTCTTTAATTTTAAATGTCGATTAGGAGCTATCCTTACACCATTGGTATGTGCTGCCATCTGTTGATAACTTCAGAAAATACAGAAAAAGTACTGAAGAAGGTCTTGTTTACATAAGTTTAGGTAATAAAAGGTTAGGTTAAATTATGTTTATATATATATGCAGTAAAGTTTAGCATGAAGTGTCATGGGAGAAAAGCCAACACTGGGGAGCTACTTATTTCTCTTGTGCGTTATTGTTTATACACTTGATATCTTTCTTCGATTTTATAAAAAGTTATAAACACAGAAATTCGGTGGTTTATAGGTTCATAACCGATTCTTTACAAAATGTAAAATTTTTAAAATCCAACCCACCTATCAAAAAAATGGTCTTAAATTTTTTTATTTATTTTAAGTCATAAGCTTTCTTTTAATAAATCAGTTTCCATCCCCCAAAAAATTTAACATAAGTTTAGTAGTAAAATCCTTAAAGAGTGTGTTAGTAGTTGCATGCTTTGTTATATAGCTTGAAATGAATAAACGTTGTTCTGCATTCCGATGTAGATGGGAGTTACCTCGGTAAACTATGTAATGACGTCATTCTGAAACAGGCAATAACAGCCCTCTTTCTCTGCATAGATACAACGCTTCGAACCATGCCCTTCATTTGACCTTGTGGATGATCAATCTGTGACAATAGACATAGTTCAAAAGATCATTCTTTAATATCAAAAAAGATGGTTTTGAAAAAATTTGCTTTTAATTTTTAAAAAAAAAGTAGATTTCTGCTAAAAAGCACAAATGCAGAAAATATATGTATTTTATGCGTACATTATATGTGTATAAACATTATATCTAAATAATAAAATACAAAGTGCCTATACAGTATACATAATAGGAATCTTTAATTTAAGTGCTTTTTAAATACAATGAAAAATATTCCATTTTGTAATCCTCAGATCATTTCTCATATTTTTACTTGACAGGTTTTCTCCTATTGGATGAAAAGAGTTTTGTCCCGTCTTCCTTCATTCTACTCTTGACTTATGAGTACGTTCACGCGCGAGAGTAAGAAGAGAAAAATATCCGCGCTTGAAATTGAGACAACCTTTAATGTTCTCCAAACGCAAACAATGACTTCTTTTTCAGTCACTTACTTGGCTTTATCATCTGCTATTATACCTTTCGCTTCTCTAGCTAATTTAATATATTTTAAATTTAAAAACTACTGTTTTCTCAGCAAAATGTCTCAAAAGGGACAAACTATTCACTCAAAAGAGAGAAGTATCAGATTTATAAAATATTTAATGTTAAAATAATGCACATAAAGATTGCGAAATAAATATTTTTGCCGTACCATCGCCAAATAGCAACTTTCTTCAATGTTAATTGCTCACAACCTTCTACCAAACTTAGCGAAATAGTATCATCGCATGCCACGTGATGAAGGCGGAGCAAATTTATTCTTTGATTCTTTTTCGAGTCAGATAGATATCTGACTCGAAAAAGAATCAAAATAAAGAACCCTATTTTATTTCCTTTTGCTCTGAATGTATTTATTTAACGATTAACTAATGTTATTTTGCACTGATTCTTTATTTTGTGTTTTCAACCCTATCTAATCCCGTTATCCTAGTTATTTCTTTTATGTTTTAAATACTTCTCATTTATGTCGTATCATCTTTTTTTTTTAAATTGTACTTCCTTAAGAATAGAGAATCTACTGACAAATGAGTAATGTATTAATAGAGAAAACTTTGCCGTGAGAAATTTTTAAATCATATTTGAAGAAAATATTGAAATGGAGCATCAACTAGAAAATGCCCGTTTTACAAATTTAGAGCCAACTTCTTCGCTAACTTTTTTTAAAATAAATTTTAAGACACTTAAATAAAGTTTTTTTTTTGTCTAGATTTAGCTAATCTACACAACTATTTAGACGTGCTTAGATAGTTCGGTTATATTTCAATTCTTAAAAATCTTCATCTGACACTTTTCTGAATTGAGTACATTCAAACTGAAAAAAAAAAACTCAGGTTTTAATTACCATGTGTAATCCGTATAAGACTTTAGCCATGTCTATAATTTTTTCAACGAGTTCATCGGGTGAGATTTTTTGAGTGCTTTCTCTTTTGGTGCCCAATTTGCTATAAAGGTAGTGTTGCCAACTCATGACGTCGCTGGGATCAATTTTATCAGGAAGCGTCAATTGAAGTTTCATGAATTCAAAAATATCAGACTCTTGAACTTTCTGAAAAGAAAAGATTTATTGATCATCTGTCAATGCAATTAGAGAAGCTTAGGTGCAGTGTGTCTACCACTAAAAAAATACAACTCTAATTCACTAGTATATCAGACATGTTAATTTGATTTCATGTTAGGGTACCTTTTCATAGACGAAGGTTGGCATTGTCGGTAACTACTCACTCCCCCTCCCACATGGGTGACCTTCGGAGGGGATGTGAACACGCCTACCTTGACAGTAACTCCCACTTCGATTTGAACACACCTATCTAGATGGATGGCCCACATTGAGCAGTTGACTTGCTACTTGTGACTGCAACGTTATCTACCTCCTCACGCTGTTGCTACTCAGTCTCGATCACACACAACGTTGACCTGCATACACTCGACTGCTAATGGCAACACAGGAGCAACTACGACAGTGAACTTAATACAGCTTCTCACAAAACAGTAATGAATTAGCCAGCGGTTTCCATTCATCGAATTCTATCGCAGATTAAATTCTGGATGGGGAGTACTGTCTACCACTACAAAAATACAATTCACTAGAGATATGTTAACTCGATTGTATGGTCGGGTACCTTTTCATAGATGAAGGTTGAATTGGATAATACAGATTAATTACCTACAGCTAAAACAGGAGTTTTGTAAACAAAATTTCAATCTGTTTTTTCAACGAAATGAAAAATCTTCACCAGAGTATTAATAAACATCATTTGCACCGATAAGACTGTCTAAACTGGTGAAGTCGGAACTTAGGTGAATAAAATTTTCACCGGAGTATCGGTAAATTTATGCATTTTTTACCTTAACTGCACACATGAAATTGGTGGTCTGGTCTAAGATTACGACTTTTTAAAATCAGTTTTAAAAAATCGTAACTAGATTAATAAATTTTAAATTTTTTACGTTATTTATGCACCGATAAGACATTTCTTATAGCTGAAACTATTCACCAGACAAAGATAAAGATTTTACAAGACTCCGCCAGGTTAAACATTATTTTAGAATTCGTATTTTTTTTTTTTTTATGTATAAAATGTAGAAAAACGTTAAATTTTTTTACAAGGTAAAGAAAATGCAAATTTTTGAATGATTTTAAGAATGGTAAAAATGTATCTTGTGATACTTTTTAAATTTTAAAAACAATTTACAATTTCAATATATTTCACCCACTTTACACTAACTAGCAAAACAAATATTCATGTCAACTGATTTATGTCAACTAATAGATTAATCCGTACTAGATTAATCTTCATCTATATTATTCTATTTGGAAGGATCTATAATAATCATCGGGGAAATATTTGGAGGTGGGAAGTGGCTGCACAAGTGTTCTTTTTCGTATATATATTTTAAGTTGAGTAATTTTAACTGTTTTGTGCAACAAAAAAACAACAATTATTGCAGAGCAATCATCGGGCTTGGCGAACGTCAACGAGGAGGGGGCTTCGCCAGAAAGCGATACATTAACTTAGCCATGAAATGCGTAAAGTCCTCTTTCAAACAAATGTATAATAGGCGTTATGTGGTGGCATTCAATATTTTGAAGAAATTACAAAATATTGAACGACGCCACATACATAAAGGACCAGTAAATGGTCCGAGCAACTCTACTAAACCCCCAAGATATTCGACCAGCCCATGGCTAGGGAATCGCTGATCTAGCTACTTTGTGTTTCCTGCAAAATCTCAAAAAACTGTGTACTCACCCCTTTCAAGAACATGTCTTTTGCGTGTTGTACCATTTCCTGTTCTCTTCCTGCAAATAGGTTGAGTCCGATGGGCAGTAAGCGTTTCAGTGCAGCCACCATCAAACTGGAGGCTAATTCCTTTTCCTTATCCCTCTTCACATCCCGGTCACGCTTCTTTTTAACCTTTACAGAATGGATTGAAAAAAGAATTATTAATAAATATTCAAAATACGAGAGCAAAACGTGGCTGCATTGCTGCAAAGGCACCAAGCAACGAATCCGTATAACAAATACACGTATGTACCTTCCTTGCTACACAGCAAATGTCCATGATTACACGCATGCGTGTTAGTGGGCGGTGTAATGTAGTTTTGACAGGATGTCATCAGTGAAGTTGTACAAAGAATGAGTGTTGTTCCAGATGCAAGTGCGTGAACGCAGATGCAGTGATTACCAGACGCAAATGCGTGAACGCAGATGCAGTGATTATTTATTATATTATTTATTATATTATTTCTTACATTATTCTTTTGTTGGCAACATTTATATATTCTTTGTGTACACTTGTGATAGTAAAAGAGTTTGTTCTATTTGATACTTGTTTTAGTGTTGATTGTAATTAGAAAACATTTACGTTTATAACCAACACAAGTGTACCAGCGATTTTAAGAAAACGAAAGACAATTTTGTTGTAGTGAATAAATATGTTACTAAATAATATAATGTCTACTCTTTTTTTAATACCTTCTGCATTGCATATCTTCCGTTTCTCAGCAAGTTTTCACGCTCACAGTTCCTTGGTAGTAAGAAATATATCCCAGGTGATCTTCGATCTCATTTGAAGCGAAGGTTAAGAAAATTTTGTAAAGATCGGACCATTGTAGTAGAAAACCCATTTATTATGATGTTCTTGAAAAAAGCATCATTTTCAAGACATTCGAGAAGGATATAACAGGCGTCAACACAAGAAATGTGTGACGCAGGGCACACTTTTCTTGTTGCGATGACGCATTCTTTAGCATTTCAAAGGATGGTGGATCTTATTTTATAACCGTCGTTGAACAGCCCACCCAATTTTTTTTTGATTTACAACTACTCATGTTCAACTCCGTAAACTTGTCAATTTGAACCCAATCCAGAAGACAAGGGAACTCCTGGATTTGCTTTATTATTGAATTGGTTCAGCATTATATGGACAAATGCTCCAAGTCAAAGCCGATGAATTTGCTAAGCGATAGGGTGAGACTATTTTTATGTGCTCGAATGACTGATTAGACGGGTTCCAAAATAGGAAAAACAAATTGAGGAAGAATGATAAGAGAGTGGGGAAGTGTTTCCATATCCTTTCCATATTCCGTTTCCTGATGTTGAGGATTGCTCATCAGATAAAGATTACTCATTTTTTTTTGTACGCAAGACGAAGAGTCATAAAATATAAAAGTGAACACATTTTTGTAACTGCGTATTATTTTTCAGTCATTTTTGCATTTCATTTTATTCGTCATTTACTTAAATAATGTCGTGCAATACGAGGGTTGCTATTTATATTTCTGGCCTTGGCAACAGTAAGTGTTGCTAGGCGACCGCAGACGATTTTAATCGAAAGTTTGATATTTTTAAACATAAATTCAGCTGACGATTTACCATTATAGCTTCATTTGTGTGGTTGACAGTAAATTGAAAAGTTCTTCTCTTTCAAAAAATGGAATTGAATCGTGAACATTTTCGTGCCATTATTTTTCATAACTTTCGACGTGGATTGTCAAGACAAGAGTGCTTCGATGAACTTAATTCTCTATTCAGCGATAAAGTGCCATCCTACAGTGCTGTAAAAAATTGGTATAACGAATTTAATCGTGGTCGATGTTCGATCCAGGACGAATCCCGTGCAGGTCGTCCAAAATCCGTTGTTGTGCCAGAAAAGATCGATGCTGTGCGTGAACTGATAAAGCAAGATCGCCATGTGACATACCGTCAGATAGAGGCGTCTTTGGACATTAGTATGAGTAGCATCAATAAAATATTGCGTGAACATTTGAGCGTAAAAAAAATTTGTTCGCGTTGGACCCCGCATAATCTGACAAAAGCTCAAAAAAAGGCTCGTGTCGATTGGTGCAAGGAAATGTTGGAAAAATACGTTCAAGGTACATCAAAGGCTGTGTATAACATCTACACAGGTGACGAATCATGGATCTATGCATATGAGCCAGAAACAAAACAGCAATCAACTGTATGGGTCTTCCAAGACGAGGCAAAACCAACAAAAGTTGTTCGAGGACGAAGCACATCGAAACAAATGATTGCCTGTTTCTTCGGCATTAACGGTCATGTGGCAACAGTGGCGTTAGAGCAACGCAGGACAGTCAATTCTGAATGGTACACGACCATTTGTTTGCCAGAAGTCATCGGAGAAATTCGAAAAAAGCAGAAGAGCAGGCGAATCATTCTTCATCATGCAATGCGAGCTCTCACACATCGACTCGAACAAAGGCATTTCTGACGGAGCGAAAGATCGAACTGATGGGTCATCCGCCGTACAGTCCTGATTTGGCACCCAATGACATCTTCTTATTCCCACACATCAAAAATAAATAACGTGGACAACGATTTTCGACCCCCGAAGAAGCGGTTGATGCATTCAAAACGCATGTTTTGGAGTTACCTCAATCGGACTGGAAAAAGTGCTTTGAAAATTGGTTCAAACGCATGCAAAAGTGTATTGATCATCATGGAGAATATTTTGAAAAACAATAAAACCAATATCGATCCTACATATTTGTTTTTTCATTATTAGGCCAGAAATATAAATAGCAACCCTCGTAAAAGAGGGGAGTTTGGAACCATTCGATGAAATTGTTTGCGGAACGGTTATAGTGAACGGAAATTTCGGTCCCTTGAAGGTTCACTATAGCGAGGTTTGACTGCAATATTACAATAAGGAATATTAACATAATGACATTGCTACTATCCTTCCTTATGATAATATATTGGTTACGCATTGGTAACAGTTTACTGATTACAGGTACTTGACCTGCAAGTGTTGCAATGTCAAACATTTTTTTAATTAAAAGACCTTCAAATAGGGTTCTACTTAAAAAATACCCTTTTAGACACAATGAATTTAAAGAAAGAAAAGCTTACTTTTTTAGAGGCTGATGCAGTCTGTTGAACATTCTGTACACTAGCTCTTCCTCTTCCAGCAGCTGCAGGCATGATGAGGGTCATGTTGTCGATTTCATGCTGAGAAATGAAGTTCTGTTCCTCCCTTCGGAAATACTGTTCAAATAAAGAGATCGATTGAACATTATTCGGAAGGATTTTTTTTTTTGCAATGAAGTGAATGTCGTGAAATTTTTATGCCAAGCGATTATCATGACTTTCAATTTAAATACAGTTATTGAAATCATCGATTCTTATTGCAAAAAAGTATAGGTTCAAAAGGAAGGAGAATTCCTCCATTTAGAAAATGTGTGCAGGTACGTATTTACAGATTTTTAGAATAAAAATAAATGGATTTAATCTACATTGAGTCATTTGTTAGATAAAGTCATGATTCTTCGAAAAATGTAATGAAAATTTAATTTCAGGCAGACAAAAAAAAAAAATCTCCGCAGTGTCAACAAAAATCAACTCATTTTATTTTGGTATATTACAATGTAAGCTTAGACGCATTTTTAAAATGAATTCATCTGTGTGTAATAGAGGAAAATTACCTGGCTTTTTGACCATATATTGAATATGTGTGCCACATAGTTGTACACAGATTCTGCTTCCTTGGTATTCTGTTTCAACCAATGAGCCCTGAAAAAGAGAACAACTCACTCAAAATGTGTAATCAGTATTTTGGAGAAGGGAATACCTGAAGTTTCAGAGGGGAACCAAACTATAGGACTAAATTACTTAATTTTGCTGCTGGTCAGTGGCGATCGAGCCGTAGTATTTTTCAATAGAGGTCAATTTTTCAAAAATTAAATATTTTAAGCGATTAAAAAACTTTTTTGGTATTAATATAAGGCATTTCTTTCGAATCATTCCTCAAAATATGGTAAAAATTACAAGGTTTATTTCTAAAATAAAGAACGCTTTTAAGAAGCAAGTTTTTAAAAAGAAAAAGTAATTTTCAAAATAATTCCATATTCATTAAAAATATCCCAAATTTTCGACATTCAGTTTTTTTTACTCCATTTGTCATATTAGTCGCCCTGTGGCCAGTGGTCACCATTGAGTTGTTCCTATACGTTAAACTTGGGAGGTTAACCGGGTTCGAATCCCGACGATGGCTGGTCGATACAAATTTCACACCGGGTTCGCACTGACCGCAGTGCTGACGTAAAATATCCTCAAGTAGTAGACGAATCGTGGATTAGAGTCCTCTTGCAATCAGGCTAAGAGCGGGAAGTTTTCGTGGTTTCCTTCACCATGTAACGCAAAGGCGGATTAGTTCCAGCAAAAAGTCCTCCCCGAAGCCAGATTTATCTCATTACTTGATACAGGAGTTTCCCTGTCTTCCGGATTGGGTTGAAAATGACAAGGCTACGGGGTTGAACATGAGTTTTCATATACTCAAAAATTGGGTCAGCTGTTCAACGACGGCGATAAAATAAAATGAAACTTGCGTAACATACATAGAAATGAATACCAGAGTCTTTAAATTCATTCGTTAATCACGAAACCTCTTTTTATCCTAAAAATCAATATGCCCACTAATATTGTCATTGAATGGAAGAGTTTTTGAAAAGATGAATTTTGAAGAAGTGATTTCTAGAATTAGCCATTCAATTGAGTACTTGTACTTTACGAAGACGAAAACCACACATGTGACTGGCAGCACCGGCTGATCGATTATAAGCAAGTCGAACTACATTTCTCCAAAAAAAATCTCAATGTGAAGTACAGTGGCTTATCACACCTTTCAACAACCAATCAGGATCGAGACACTATTGCAGGTATCCCCTTTAATGACAAAAACTCTTAAATTTTTAACCACGTCCGATTTATTACCAGTAAAGCAATTTCAAAACATGTGAATTTCTGTTCTTCCTTAACTTGAGAAGATTTCAAAGGGGTTTTCAGTCGGCACTGATGTAAAGTGCGCCAAAAGAATGATAACTTTTGATTTAATGATCGAATCTTCACGTTCTAAGACTCCGCCTTAAGGATTCGAGGAGGCGACCATAAATATGCTAACTTATTTGCGGAGACGATATTTTAAGTGGCGAAATCAGACACAAAAACGTATTTTCTCTGAATAAACATAGCTTTTTTCGATGAATTAGGACCACTAAAATTTTGGGAGTAAAACGACGACAAATTAGATTTTAAATTAGATTTCTCAGGAGCTAGTCTACCTATTACGGTAAAATTTTATAATTTTGCCGTATAAAATTAGATACTTAAAATTCAAAACCTTACAATTCAACATTTTTTTCGACTATTATTAAATAAAATAATAAATATTTACTAAAATATATTATTTGTATGAAATTTTTTTTGGATGAACAAATTTGCACTTATAATACAATATATGAACAATATATGAATAATACAATGGATGGTGTTTTCAATAGAAATGTAAACAATAACAATCTCGAGCTCGGCACCTACTCTTGTTCCGGTTAAAAAGTTTACAGCTGCTTATTACATGTTATTCTGATAGGCGATGTTTTCAAACGGATAATTTTGTTTTCAATAAAAGAAATAAATTAGATAATTTCTGAGCTCAAATCTGCCGTATTTCATTAGATATTAATGTTATTATGTAATTCTGGGGAGTTTGGAGTGAAAATTTGTTTTAGTTATTTTGTTATTTATTATTAAAAAAGGTGACATGGTTGCTAGATTTTGAATAACTCGCTTTTTTGGCAGTCTTGATTTGGCCTCTTTCCATTTGTTTATTACTGTTTGTTCGTGTTGCAAGCTGTGCGCCATCTTACGTTAGTGTTATCACTTTTAGTATTGTAAACACAAGTATTGTTAGCATTGTAAACATAAGTAATAAGTAATCAAATACATTGTTTGCAAGAATCTCAAAACACAATGATGCCAAATGGCTTTAAAATACAACTGAAACAGTAACCCGGAAATTTAGGCAGTCCCGAGCTTGCAGCGTTCCCTAGTGTAGAAAACACCATCCATATAATATATGAACAATACAATATCTGAACAATAACTGTGAGACAACATTTTTGAATTATCTTTAAAAAATTTCGAGATATGGCGAAATACGCGAAAAGTAAAATCAACATTAAGGAGTCCAAATTTTGGATCAATCTCCTAACTAAACTACGGGGACTATAATTTCCAGATTGCGGCTATTCCCTACATTTTGGGAGTTAGAAATCCTTGTTTATTCAGAGAAAATACATTTTGTGTCTGATTTCGCAACTTAAAATATCGTCTGCATTCATTAATTAGTATATTTTAAGTCACCCCCTCGAAACATTAAGAATATTTCTTGGAAGGTGAAGATCAAACGTTAGTGGTTCGTTTGGCCATCTGCTGCTTATAATACACACACAAGTATTTTGAAACAATAAATAGAAAATATAAAAAGGCAAGTTCAATAAAATGTGTCGTGAATTACCTTTGTAAATCGACGTACTTAATGAGGAGTGGGTAAAATGCATAGACGTCTCTCACCAACAAACTAAATTCCTGTTAATCAAAGAATGGAATAAATGATTGATTGTAAAATATTGAATCAATGACAATAGCAGCCATCATAGTAGGACAGAATAAAAGGTTTAAAAAAATCACATGTCCGAGACTACTTCCAAAACGACGACGCACTTAATTCTTACCTATAGTTTGATCAAGTATGATAAGGACAAATTTTATCCAAAAATTATAAAAAATAATTTCAGAATTACTTTGTTTGAAGAAGAAAATTTTAACAGTTTTCAAGTATAATTTTATTTATAATGAAGCAGCTTATAATAGTCGGAAATCAATATACAGAAGGTATTTTTAGTACACTAACTGAATAATCAATAAATCAGTTGTGAGAAACACGACGCAATTATGCTGTAAACTCATAGCTGTATAGCGACACTATTAAAGAACTTGATGGAAGAACCAGATGAAGGACATTTTTAGGGGAATTAATGAATTGGAGAAAATAACAAAGTACATTTAATGTAACAGAACTGTTTTTCCTTTTATCTTAACATGACTAATCCATATCAGATTTTAGTATGCTTGCAATAGTTTTATTTCAAATGTTGATCTAAATCATGTTGATCAAATTTTTCTGGGGTAAATAAAATAAAGAAAAGAGTTATTAGTCCCACTTTCTAATAAATTGGTAATAAAATAATTCGGATACAGCTTCTTTTTTTTCTGAAAATGTCCCTTACCTGGTTCTTTCACTAAGTTTCTCAATTTATATAGCTAAAATATAATATTTTATACCAATATTAGTATATTTAATACTAGTGTCATAACCCTTCAACGTTTGAGTTTATACATATTTGTCAGTGACAGCCATCTAAAGCCGAATTTGTTTTTTAAAAAGAATATTAGAACTTCATAAGGATTTTGGAACATGACCATTTCTCTATCTGGCCTTTGATTTACTGCTAAAATATTTATAAGTAGTGGTGGAAAAAAGTTCTTTTAATTCTAATCCATTAAAATATTAATACACTATCTCAGCTGCCACTGGAAAAATTATTTTCTGAAACTACTGAAAACCCGTTGTAAAATTCTTATCAAAACCAATTCGCTAATTACCATAATACAAGTAGTATATATTATCGTCAACGATACATATGAATTAAGCGTCGTATGTGAATGGCGATATTTTAATTTGAATGTTTTATATAAAAAAAAAGCACTTGATTGAAATCTCGAATTGATTTTGTTTTGTTATTACGAACTAAGAAATAAGGCTTTTGATCAACGCTTTCCCCTAAATTGACAATTCAGAGATGTGTGCACAGTAGGGTAATTCCATGTTTGCCAGCAGAAAATTAAAATAATAGTCAAAAAATATTTTGGAATTGCCCGAAATAAAAACAAGTGAAGTACTTTTTTGATATTGAAACAAAAACCTGCGTAAATATCGATAATATCACCATTGAATCAGCCAATAGCAGAGAAAAGTGCCTTCAATGATAGAACAATTAATTTTGAATGATAGGAAATCTGGGATAAAAATAGTGGCGGATGTATCAAAATGGTGTTTTGATGTTTTTTGACAATTCCGACGCTCCAAAAATATATTTTAAAAAAATATTCTAATAGTTATCTGCTAGATTGTCGGAATTCTATTTGTACTTAAATATAAAATCTAAATAAAGTAGTTTGTTTTATCTCTATTCAAATAATTGGTTTTGTAATTTAAAGAAATTTCAATGATGAATAACAACTGTTTCTCTCGCATCCAAATAACTGTTAGTAACTTCTTTGGGTACTGAATTGGTGATGGATCGTCTTCTGATTCAGGTCAAAATTACGATCTGTGGATGGGTCCGCCCTATAAAAGGGTGTGACAGAAGTCGAATTCTTGGCCATATGAGGCACCCCTTAACAGGCCAACAACAACATTATATCAAACTTGAAATTTTTTAACTGTTTGGGAGTCACGTCTGAAAGATTTTACTTATAATGAAGAAAAAGACACCGGTATCTCGTCATAGCCATAAATTATTAAAATGTTCTATATTTCACGTATTTTGATCTGAGATATAAGTATGAAAGATATGTTTAATAATAACTCTACGGGGGGTTAAGGAAATGATTCAAGTTGATATTTTGTGCCTGCAGTTTTATATTTTAATCACTTATATACTCGTTCCGCATAACTCGATTCAGTTTGGTTTATTTATCATAAAAAGTATTTTTAATAATTCTATTTCAATCAAGTTTTATTCATTTATTAACAGTAAAGCATTTATTTATAATTATTTCGGTATTTATAGCAAAACAAAAGGGAAGTTTCTTCGGAAAAATTAATTTTCAAGGTATTTTTTGTCATAATTGTTATAAAAAGTTTTGCCACGTTTTTATAAATGATACTTGAATACTGTGCTGCTTTGACGAGAACTTCTCCAGATTGAAACAGTCTGTAACAAGTGGAAGCCCATTTCTAATGGGGGTGCGAAGTAGGTAAAAAAGGTGGTTTATTGAAGGCGCGACCGGTAAGATTAAAACAAAACTATTCCCCTATTCAAAGTGACTTTTCCTCAGTACCATAGTGCTCCGAGAGTAATTCTCCTGAAAGTCAACACAATACGCTTTGATTGAGTGGGGTGATCTTCTAAGCAGGCAAAAGTGCACTGAATGACGTTAATCCCGAAACGATAACTAATACTGTAGAAGTTATAAACCCAGAAAGCGTGTAACCTTGTGCCGGAATTTTCCTTTTAGTGTCACGAAAATGCTTGTACTAAAAACCTTTTTTCAATGAAGCAAAAATACTGCTGAGCATACAAGACTTTGTGAAAAGAAACCTTATAATGACCTAGATTTAAGATTTTAGGTAGGATTTTCTTCACGTTTGAAACTCCAGTCAACCTTAATTTAAGGTTTTAATATAGAAGGTTGTTTTCCAAGGTTTTGGATGAGGGCAATGTGCAGATTGTCACAGATCTTGTTTTAAGGTTAAGAGGTTTACACGTAAACCGCATCACAAACCTTTTTAGGTTTACATTAAAAGATTTTTTGCTGAGTGAAAATAAACCTTATTTCGCTATATGGGAAAGGTACCATGTACAAAGAACCTATTGACGCATCTAAACACTGCATAAAGAAGAGAATGCCTAATGGTAGAGAATGATGATTTTACATCTTGGAGCTGTCCTTCGATTTGAGAGGTGTCTTCTGTGGCTGACTTCAAATAGCCTCGCATCGCTTCTTCTTTATGGAAGACAGCAACTCCACGAGAACCAATTTTTTCCGCCAATGGCAGCACAGGATCTATCAAAAGTTCTTCAGAGGAATTTATCACAATCTGTCCAGCATGAGCTGAAAAAACAAACAAACATATATTGCTTTGGAAAAAAATCGATTAGAGATTTTTTGATGCCGTCACATCATATAACAGATAAGATTTTACAGCTTTTTTTTCTTAATTTTGATCAATATACAGTCAAACCTCGTTATAGTGAACCTTCAAGGAACCGAAATTTCGGTTCACTTTAACCGGTAGTTCACTATATCATACTGCAAACAATTTTAACCCATTTGTACGTACTGCTCCCTTTTTTTACACATCTAAATAAATGACCCAGAAAAAGAAATACAAAAATGATTAAAAAACAATATGTAGTCACAAAAAATGTGCTCATTTTTATTTATTATAGCTCTTGGTCTTGCGTTTTTTTTACAAAAAATACAAAAATGCAAATAATTTAGGGATGGCTCTTACTTAGAGATGGGAAGCTGAGATAGAAGAAGCGAACACGAAAAAAAAATGCTTATGGCTAATAAGCACTTGATGGCTCCATAGATGGCTCCATAGATGGTTTTAAAAATCTGTATATGTATTTTATGTAGAAATTTCGAAAGTACCAAAAAATGAAGAAAATAAATGAGTCTAAGACCGAAAAAAGTTCATAATATCCAATTTCCTCTCTTCTTTCGGTTCACTATGTCCACAAATAATAATATACGTGTTTAGCAAAGCACGGGAGCGAACATTTCGTCCACTATATCCGGGAGTTCACTATAAACCGTGTTCACTATATCAGGGTTTGTATTTGATTCATGAAACTCTAAGAACCTTCATATGAACAGAATATCATTTAATTGAATATATTTTTCAATTTAAACGATGTGTTTCCAATTCAAGATATTCTGTTCACACAGCAGGCACTAAAGCGATATTTATTTTGAAGAGATATAGCACCCAAATGAACTGAAAGAAAAAAAGAAATGTTGCACCCACCTGCAATATTAACCATCCACGGTGCATTATCTTCCCCGACAGTTTTTCTAATTAAACTCAAAATGTTTTTCAATAGTGAGTTGAGATGATCAGAAGTCACCATAGTCACATGATTGCTAGAAAATAAAAGAAGTTCTTGAAGTGATTAACGAACACACAGGGGGGGGGGGGTTCTCGAGAATTTTCGGGTTAATCAGTAACAAAGTTCATTGACATCATAGAGATTGAGAATCGATAAGCACCCTATTACCGAAAACGTGATCGTACACGGCTAGTTCGGAGGCATCTAAATTATGGACTAGCTGTTCATGCGTAATGCTGGGTAGCATGAATTCCCTTACATTTACGTTTTCTAATGATTATTGAAGAACATTCAAATAAGGATTTCAAAGGAGAGAATTTTCCGAGTTTGCCAAGTTAGTTGCCAAATCATTAAGTTATGATGGAACAGCTATCCTTTGGCCTATTCAAAGGATATTTTCACAACATAAATCAAGGTAACTGGAGTAAATAAATGTTTAACCGCTTACCTTACAAATTTTTGAAGAAAAATAATGCAAAAAATCAACCTATTTTTTCTTTTATTAATAAATACAGGGAACTGAAACAAAACATAATACAAGTTCTTAGTTGAAAGTTTAATTTTTGTCTGCGTAACAAATATTTCATTTAGCATCCGTTTACTATCCCAAATGATCTGGGGCCAATGAAAAAAGTTAAATATGAGTCTTTGCATATGTTCACATCTTCATCATCTGAAAAATCATCTGCATTAATTTCATTTTCGTTCTTGAACGCCATTTTTTTTTACCCCTTTTCCTATGTAAATTCCACAACCATCGTATGTACAATTGCATAAAACATGTCTGCAGTCCCACCAACAGCAAAACTCCCAAACAAATATTGGCAAACTTCCAATGACTGCAGATTATCATTATATTTTGTTTTGCCTCCGGTCGAGTAAAAATGCGATAAAACAAAACGTATAGACGAATTTTGGTATGCTCGATTTTATTAGAGATAAAATACATATTTGTAATACCCGCGGTTAATAGAAAACTGCTTTGTAGAATAACATTAAAAGCCATAATTTGCTATGCAATTCATATGATGTACTTGATCTTTCCTTACAGTTTAGAGACCATGAATTGAAAAGAAATGTGATCTAGGTACACTTACCCGGATTCGACATTCACACTGTCAGGGCCTTGACTCCACCAAAATGGTAAGTAGCTTGAAGGAAATGGAAAAAAATTTTTTTTTTGTACTTTAACAAAATAAAAATAAAAAATAAGGGGTACCCCCTCAGATGCTTTGAAAGGAATACCTGCAAAGCATAGGGATGATAACATCTATAACAGCCGGCGTCTCTGTATATTTTCCACCATTGACAAACTTCTCAACTTGCTGCATGAGATCATCTATGGTAGGCATGCTGGACTCCAGTTCGGCCATGACAGCCTGAGCTTCCAGAGATGTCTCCTGGAGTCGACCATGGATGGAGTACTGGTTGTGTTTATTGAGCATGGGTTCTAGGAAGGCGACCGGAAATGTACCAGCAAATGCACCCAGGCAATTGCCTAAAGCTGCTCTGTGCCTGAAATAATACCATCACTCAGTTTAATTTAGTTTTCAGGAAATTTTTCTTCCTTTCATCAAGATCATTTCACCTATGAGCTTTTATGAAAATCACAAACCAACAAACACATTTAATCACTTCAGTCAACATTTTACTGTTTTGTAATACAGTCAAACCCCGTTATAGCGAACATTCAAGGGACTGACATTTCAGTTCACTATAACCGGGAGTTCATTCCATCCTCACTGCAAACAATTTTAACTCCTTTTTCCGAACTGCTCCCCTTTATGGCACGTTATTTAAATAAATGACCCATCAAAAGAAATACAAAAATGATTAAAAAACAATGCGTAATCACAAAAAATCCGTTCACTCTTATTTTGAAGTTATACTTCTTATGCGACTTCCAACAAGGTTGCGTTAAACGTTTAACGCTACATTTTTATTGGCCGGGAAATCACGTGGTAGTTTTCCCTCATTCATTTCCATATTGTTTTGGATCTCACTAGCATAAAAGTATTGTTTTTCTATAAATATTTTTTAGTTTGTTTTGATACACATATAATTTAATAGGGTAGTATTTTGTATTTTCAAACTTAGTGGATAACAATTGTAAAAAATGGGTGAAAACAATCCCACGGACAATGCGGCGGATTTAAGGTTATGTCAAGGTAGGTCTCTTGTGAATATCCATTGATTGTTAGGTTTTCTCTTCTGAAATTACATAATGACGGCATTCACATACAATATTAATACAAATACATTTTCCAGGGCGAGACGATGAGGCAACCACAAGCACTTCCACTGGTTCAAGAGGTCCAGGAGGGAAAAATGAGCAATATTACCGTGATTACAGAGCACGGAAGCGAGCGGAGCAGGAAAAAGAGTCGTTGAATAGAACTAGTGATCCTTCTACGACTGCTGATTCTTCCACAATTAACGTCGCAGGTTGCGAAGTTTAACTTCTTCCGCGCGGAGGGACTCCACGCACTATTTTTTTTTTTTTATGACTCTCGCCTTGCGTACAGAAAATTTAGAGATGGGAAACTGAGATAGAAGAAGCAAACAAGAAAAAGTGCGTATGGCTACATTCCCCTCAATAGATGGTTTTATCGGTATATATGTATTTTATGTAGACATTTCAAAATGATCAAAAAATGAAGAAGAGAAAAATCAGTCGAAGACAGAAAAAAAATCAGTTTCCTCTCTTCTTTCGATTCACTCTGTCCACAAAAATTATTATTATGTTTGTACTGCAAGGCACGGGAGGGAACATTTCCTTCACTCTATCCGGGAGTTCACTATAGCGAGGTTTGACTGTACTTTTGTCATTTGCATCGTGACCTAATTTGCATTGAATAACTGCTTTAAAGAGAGGCAGGAATCGGTTATTGTGAAAAACTGTTCGTGGTTTCTCAATCAAATGAAGCTGCATACTAACCTTAGACATGGACCAGTTTTGAAATTTCAGAATAGGGAAAAGATTTTTTTCTCCTTGCTCCCTTTCTTCCCCCCCCCCAGATCTGTTCACCTTCTTAAGGAGCAGCTGTTGGTTGAGCAGGAGAAGATTTTCGATGTCCTCAGGCGATGAGGGACCTGGTGTAGGATTTCCTACACCAGAGTAACAACACTGCGGTTCCATCCCAGGTTTCGGTTTGAAATTCACCCTGCTTCTGGTCAATGGGAAGTAAAGGCAGGTAGTGCGCAATCATTACATTGCCACAATCACGCGAGTGGTCACGAAATGGTGAAGCTTTAAACCTGATGAAAGTATGAACTGTTGCTGTAATTTTTTTTTGTTAGTAAGATTGGAAATAAAATAATGTGCTTATTAAGTTTTTTTTTTCTCATCGTGGATTTAAATTGTAATGGACTTCAAGCTAAATGAAAAGAATCACGTTTTAACAACAACAAAAAATGGATACACATGAAGCAAAAAACTCATTGTGTATAGAAAAAAACATTTAATATGTTAAACAATGACTTAAACTAAAAATAAACATTCGATAGCGAAAATATGTATGACTTTAGTTGAAGAAGTAGTGGAAGATCTTGGGAGGTACAAAGTCATCTAAAAGTCATCACCAATCAGTGATGTTTGAAAACAGTTGTCCTTTTTAGACAGTAGTCATACATATTTCGCTACATTTTTATCCCTAAAACTATCTTTATGTGATTATGGTCCATTGAACTTACAACATAATACTCATCATTAAAAAAAATCATCAATCAATACAGAGAAATATTAGATAGTTTTCGAAATATGGATTTATAATTCTTCTCCTACAAATGAAAAACAACACATATTACATTACTTTTTGAAGCAGAGGCATCAACCAGCGTTAGTTCACAAGCACGTACACACGCACATCTTAGACATACAAATATAAAAAAAACCTAAGGCTACTTATTATAATTCTGACTTTATAACTATAATTCAGACTCCATTAAACATAACCTAGGATTTAATAACAGTAACCCATCTTTTACATTATAAGAATTATTTTACCTTAGTTATGATGTAATTATCAACAAACTAAAAATTGTGGAAAAAAATGGTGAAGTCATTGAATGAATTTACTTTTTATATTTTTAAGTAAGTTTATAATCGGCATTAATCGCGTGCCAAATCATTGAAAAAAAAATAATGCAAAAGGATTCTTTAAAATGAGGCAGTTTTCTAACGTGTCTTGCATTTGAAGATTCTCATAGTAGAGTCCTTTGTATTTTAAAACAAAAATATCAATAAAAATAGTAAAATAATGACAAATAAATAATATCAAGTAAATAATAATAAAGAAATAATAAGGAAATAAATAATAAGGAAATAAATAATATCAAGTAAATAATAATAAAGAAATAGTAAGGAAATAAATAATAATATCAAGTAAATAATAATAAAGAAATAGTAAGGAAATAAATATCAAGTAAATAATAATAAAGAAATAATAATAAAAAAATAAAATAATACCTGTTCAATTCCGTTTTGATGAATTTTCTAAAAAATGAAACAAAACACAAAATGAAGAAAAGATTATAAAATGAAGATAATAAAATCATTCATTCATTTCTAGAAAAAATGGTGCATAATTCTGTAAAATAATAAATAAAAAACTGCATCATTTACATTCATCAAAATTTAGTTACTTTAGGTAGTATGAATGCTTTTTTTATGTAGTTTACCACTGAAAAAGTATTCTATAAAATTAAACAAAGCCTTCGGAGATACTTTTAAACAAACACAAAAATAGAGTTTCAAAATTTAAACAAAAATCATTAAAAACTTCTCAATATGAGCATTTTAAGTAGTGTTTTTATACTGCGCCGAAAACAATTCATTAATTTTGATGTCAATCGTATTTGAAAAAGTCCGATTTCAATATCTTTTAAAGTTCAAAAACCTTCTCGCCATTTAAGTGTCCTTATTTTAAAAAAGAAAGTTCTGGAAGGGGTTTTCCGCAAATGTTATTCTGTCTTATAAAACAAATTTTAATAACGATTATCTGCGATATTAAACTGGGCAGCAGGATGTGATGGCAATATTTAAAAGGAGGAGTTGCTTGGTAAAATTATTAATATTTAGTTTTGTGGTTTTTTAAAATCCTGCTTGTGGGGAGAGAAGTTATCGACCATGCCAACCTATCAAAAGATTGAATAGAGTTAGCATAACTTGTGAATTGATGTTTACTAATCGTAGTGATACTTACGTCACGATACTCTCCCACCAGAATTTTATCAGGAATAGAACGGATACCACTAGTGCCGTATTTGCGAAACACCGGGAGAGCTGGATTAAGGTCACCGGATTTTGAACGCTTGAGGTGAGATCTTTATTAAGTTCACCGAGTTTTTTAGAGTTTGTCATGAGAGTTGTATTAAGTTCCCGGTCGTGTGCATGGTCTCTCTTGTGTTATTATTAGCAGTCGAATACGTGCAGAATTTTGTTGTGTGTTATTGAGACTGAGAAGCAACAGCGCGAGGAGGACAATGACGCGAGTCAACTGTTTAATGTGTGCGTCATAGAAGGGACGTACTTTTCGGATAGGTAAGTTCATATCACGTCCGGGTCACCCATAGTAGTCGTAAACCCATGAAATTGGGTCGGCTGTTCAACGACGGTTATAAAATAAAATAAAAACCTTCATCTATCAAAAAATAACCCAGCCACGACGGCTTAGGGGATGGAGCGTTCGCCTTCCAATGAGGAGAACCGGGTTCGAATCCCGGCAATGGCTGGCCGATGTGAATTCCCCATCCAGCTTGCACCCACCACAGTGCAGATATGAAACATCCTCAGTGGTAGACGGTTCATGGGTTTGAGTCCCTTTGCCGAAAGGCTGGCCGTGGGAGGTTCTCCTGGTCTTCTCCATGTAACGCAAATGCGGGTTAGTTCCATCAGAAAGTCCTCTACGTTAATTTCTCCCAATACACCAAGGGAGTACTGGGAGAAATACAGAAGACAAGGAGTTCCCTTGCCTTCTGTATTGGGTTCAAAATTACAAGGTTAAGGAGTTGAACATTAGTAGACATATACCCAAAAATTGGATCGGCTGTTCAACGACGGTAATAAAAAAATTTAAACACAATTATTAGAAAAAAAACCTGTTTGTTACTCGACTGTTTAAGGTTAAATGGGCATTTATCATTCTTTCATTCCAAAAGATAAAAAAAAAACTACATACACTTTCAACAAATAAGATTTCTTTTAGCAAGATTAAAGAATATCGTAATGAATCAACACCTCCTAGAAAAGTGTATGCCTCAACCAACACCTCCTAGAATAAAGAAGGCCTCACCACGGATCCATTTAGTTGTCCAACGTTACGAACATAAACTGCGCAATGGGGGGAAATAGGAGAGGTGCCCCTACGTTCGGGTTACTAAGCTGAGCAGAGGGGGAAATACGAAAGGTGTCATTTCGTTCGGACTACTAAAGGATCGAGTTTCTTGCTTACGGTAACCCGTGCTGAGGCTTTCTTTCTTCTAGGAGATGCTGAATGAATACGAATTTTCTTTTTTAAAAATGTCTATTCTACCTCTTTCATTTAAAGTAGCGTTGCTTAGGGTAATAAAAAGATTCCTCCTTACCTACTATTGCTCAGATCAGCTTTTGTACCCAGAGTAAAAAGACTGTTTAATATCTTATAGCAGGCAACTTGAACTTCATTCACTAAAATGGAACAACGATCAAATGTAATGGAATATGGGAACAGGATTTTTAACGGCGTGTAAAAAGTTTATAAATGAAGGAGTGGCAGCGTACACAGAGAAATTTCTTGAATAACATGGGATTATTATTATTTTTTTAATGGCAGGTAGATATTTTATTTGTGTAGGTATTTTATTTTACTGTGACGTTTGACATCCTCAGGGATGTTTCCCTGAGAATATATAACGATAACCTTAGATTATATTAAAGTTTACATTAGAAACAGTTTTCATCCCCCTTCAATTATTATAGTTTTAAAAATTTTGATGTAAATGCTAAGATTTATATTTGGCAACATCTAACCTTTAACTAATCTCTAAGTATCTAATCCTTTTCCCTTTTATTTTTGTTGTTGTTACTTTAGACATTAAGTCAAGCGCGAGCTTATAAAATTTAAATTCTGAGAAAGAGAAACTTTTCTAAAGCAATGGATAAATAGTTATAATTTAAAGAAAAAAATTGCAAAATTTTTAAACAAATAGGAGTTTTGCATAAAATTACCGTTAAAGTTGTAATTCAATTCGTTTTTTAACTCTGTAGTTGCATTTCAGCGAACAGTAGATCGACTCACTTGCTTTGTTTTCTTCTTTTACTGCGAGTTTAACAGTTTATAATTCAGAATCTAATAAACGAAGCGTTTATTTTATTCCATCGAACATTGCACATATTTTTACACACTTTCATAATTTCAAATTGGAGCAAATGGGACAGTTTGCAAATACATTTTGCATATAAATATTTTTAACACTGTCGAGTTTTTTTTAATAGGAAAAGAATCTTTTGATTCATTACTATTTCCAGAGGTATCCGAGAAATTTGCGCCTGTTTCACTTTAATTATTTTCAGTATAGTTGATATTGTCAGGGATGTGAGTTATATCACTCGCGAAATGTTTCTTGCAAGACATATTTGACCATTAAAGAGAGGCAGCACACATGTTCGTCAGATCTGAATAAATAATTTAACAGCGCAGAAAAAATGAAACGAAACCATGAACGGGAAAAGAGCGGCTTGCTCAACACTGTTTGTGGAAATCGCGGGATAAGCAGCGGGAGGGTTAAACTGGGAATTTGTGTAGCATCAAATAAGACTGTTTCAAAAAAGATTAAACAAAAACATATTTACACAATAAATCGAATCCGAATTCATTAGCCCCCAGGTGGTCGTACAGTGCAGTGAGTACGGGTAGGAGGACAAGTTGGATGTAATTAAGGGAAGACGATGTTTTCATGGTTGTCCCTCGAAGTAAGCTATATTTTCCTAGAGACAAATTTGAAACAAGTTGAGCCAAGTCATCTGCAGCCTGGTTGAAAAATGTAAGCATAGACGTCTTCACGAAGTCCGGACAATTTTTAGCTATTGTTCTGCAAACAACAAAATAGAGTGAGAATCTCCAACGCATTGTTGGGTGTAATACATGAACCACTCTATCAGAAGAATTCATTGCTAGATTATGTAATAGGTTTTAGTGTAAGATTCAATCAATGTGGTAAAAAAATTTAATGTAATAACAGAATAATGTAATTGTTAAACATAATAATTTAGTATAGTAATAGGACAAAGTAACAGTGTTGCTGATTATTATAGAAAGAGAACTCAATACAGAAGTAGAATAATATAGAAAAAAAAAGTTCAATAGAGTAACATAGCAGGAAAAAATTAATACAGTAGTGGAATAACATAGAGGCGAATTTTATTTATTAGTAAAATAACATTAATTGATTATCATTATAAAATGATAAATTAGGAAAATTTAATGTAGTAATAAAAATAATACGGAACAAGAATTTCATGGAATATAGCAAGAAAATTTAATAAATTACTAGAATATTACGATGGGAAAATTCATTATCGTATTAGTATAGTAGTAGAATATATAGAAGAATTTAAAGTAGTAGCAGTAAATAATTAATTTAATGCAGTATAATTAATTATTACAGCAATGGAATATATAGGGAAGATTTAATGTAGTACAAAATAGAAAAATGTTTAGAAAGGAATAAAAGAAGTGTTATGGTTAGAAAACTTAATTTAGTTAAAAAATGAGATACAGGAGAATTTCGTGTAGCTAAAGTACGATAATTTATTATAGTAGTAGAATATTGCGGAATAATTTAATACAGTACATAATAGAAACATGACATATAAATAGACTTTAAGGTGATTTCGCAAATTTATGTTAGCTTTCGTACGCAAGATTTCATTGATTTTTAACGAATTTGTTATGAAGAATTTCTGAAAATACCTTGACACAAGAACCAATTCGAAAACTTATATTCGTTTTAGCATTTTGAAATTGAACTTGTTATATTTACAAAATTAATTTTTGCACTTTAAAAAACAAGCAAAAGTCCTTCATATTTTCGATGAACTCATAAAGGAATTTAGGTGAATTTTCGATACCTTTTTATTCATTCAGTTTACTGGTTGCACGAAAATAATCTTAAAAAAAAAAAGTTTTTTTTCGGGCTAACTTATGCAGGTTATTCAATAACACTATAAAAATACATTTTATTCCTCCATCAACATTGATTGTTGGTCAGGCTTATAAAGATCACTTTTTATGAATGAAATAAATTTGGTTCTTGATAAATAGAGGTCAATTAACAGCGTGAAAACTACCAAAAAACGAACATGGCCATAGATTAAATGTTCGTCGTATTTCAAAAGGGTCGAACACTTGTAACTGAAGAAAAAAGTAGGTACATTTTTGTTTTTCATTTTCGTTTATTGTAATATGCGTACTAGTTGAGATAGTGATTCTAGTCATTCAATTGCGCTGCTAACTCAGCGTCAAAAATGAACATTAAAAAGAAAAGATTTAAAACTAAGACATTAAAATAATGCTTACTTTGCATCGGTTGCTCGAATTAAGACCTGCAAGCACTTTACCGATATTCTAGCATCAAATCCAAAAACACTCATTTTTGAACGTAGAATACCGGCTAGTTTGCAGAAAAGGCTAGAAAAACAAAAATTAGAATATGGAATTTTTTTATATAAATTAGTAATACACTGTAGTCAAAAAGAAAAGAAACCCAGATTTTTTGAGATTCTGTGGGTTTTTTCTTCATGCATATAACCCTTAATTTTCCTGATCCTGAAAGCTACGTGAGAAGGATCTTTTTGAAAAAGCACAAAAAACGATAATACTATTTTCATAAAGTTAGGAGTAGAATTTTGATAACAGTACCTTTTAGAAAAGGTCTGTTGATTTAACTTAGCAATGAGTTAAATTCAAAATATAAACGAATTGATAGTAGTAATATTTAGTGGGTACAGTTACATTATTTAAATTAGTTAGAATCAAAGCGTTGTGTAAGTAGTACATAGTTAATTCTTTTTTATTGAGTCGATTCTATATTTATTACTAAATTTTTATTAACTTGTTTGTGATGATGGAGACAAGAAATCAAATTTTCAAACGCTCTTTGTGTACTTAAATCTACTAACATTTCATGCTTGCTAACATGAGTTTTAATCCTATTTTAAACGCTGCAGGCACAATATATCGCGATATTATCACCGAGAGGAGTTATCGTCCATCAAAATGTCGACAATTTTAAGATTATCTAGAGCAATAAAATTGAGATTGACGTGCGTGCTTTACTATATTACAAGTTGTAATCATTTTCAAACCGCTAAACTTATTCTTATTCTATCACTACCAGAAATAAATCGTCAAGTCAAATTTCGATTATTTTCCGATTGGTCAGTATTCAAAACTCAATTAGAACTTTGTGCTTCCATTGCAAGTTCCAATTGTTTTTTGACTGTAAGCAGGCCATTTTCTCGGTAAATAGAATATGCCATCCGTCACCCAATCACTTTCTAAGTACATCAAATGTTCCTAAATTTTAACTGACCCTCAGTTCCAGAAGTTATAATTGTTTGTAGCTGTGCAAGCAATTCCACTTTCCATCCTTATCAAACAAACACCCATAACTAAACTCAGTGGCACGACAGCACATAGAGGGCCAAGGTCTACTGTGCCCATCTCAGTTTTCTTGATCTTGGGCTTTCGGAGGGCAGGAGCAGATGTTCAGGTTATGTGGTCAGCGGAGCCCCTAGTGATTAGTTCCCAAGCATGGTTGCTACTCATTTATCGACCCACTGAAGGGATGAAAAGCTGAGTCAACCTTGCTCGCGGCCCGAGGATCGAACACAGGAGCTGCGGCACTAGAGCGCAAAGCACCGCAGCTCAGCCACCGGGCATCACGCTCAATAAAAAACTACGTTTTAATAATAAGTCCCGAGTCTTTTAAAAATGGTGCACCACATTTTTTTTTTTTTTTTTTGCTCGGACGATTCTAAAATTATTTTCTTTTTCTTAGTTCATTTGAAAAAAATGCAGTTTTTAAAATTTTTCTTTGAACATCGAAATGAATATAATCGGGATCCATTACCGAACGAGCGAAATTACACTGTACTGCCCCATTTTTCTTAACTTTCAATTTTCACTTAAAAAAAAAGAAGAAAATCTCACCTGGCTACCATTTCTTTTTCTTTCACTGTAGAAATCCCAACATTTGAAGCTGTAGCCGAACTTGTTGCAGCCGCTAAGAAAAATGTACGTTGAGAAGAAAAATACTTTTCCATGAGGGGTAGCACCACCTGCAATTAAGTATGTATTGACTATACTTTATGTCCCCACTCATCTTTGACAATGCTTATAAAGGTTTCAGTTCATTGGTTTCTCTATATGACATAAAGATTTCGGCAATACATAAGTTACTGGCGTGATGAGGAGTTTTTCTGAAGCCATGGTAACTGAGAGGAGAATAGCTTATTCTATTTACAAATAGCATTCTCATTGACAAGAAAAACCATTAGAGAGAATCCTTAATTAAAAATCAAGATTTCTTCGGTTGTCATAAAATTAATAAAAGTTAAATTATTTTTTTTAACCAGAATAATATTCCTTTACACTTGATTTAATGACATTTACTTCTAAAATTTATGTTTGTTATTTTTTGCTCTTAATGCATTTCTGTTTTTTTATTAATATCCCACATTAAATGTTTAAAGCTAAAAGCGATGTTCTTTTATAATAGTCATTTTCTGATACCTTATTGCCATACCTTATTACCATTTTGTGAGAAACATATGTTTTGCAACTTATCAACCATTTTAGAATTTTTAAACAGCAAATAACTTAAGAAGCTTCATGTGCAAAACTGAGTATAGCATGCTTATCCGAATAAAATAAACTAAATTATATACATTCACGAATTAACTTTTCTCACTAGTAAATTATATCTTGGGTGGAAAAATATTTAAGGCGATCTTATCGCAATTAATAATTAAATAGAAATTTAAAGAAAACAAAATTGTGAATCCAGTTAGTGACTAAGCGAAACAATTAGGTTTATGTTTTATCTCAGTAGAATCAGAAACTATACGTGTGGAACCAATTCCATGTTAATACCAACGAAATTTATAATTTTAAATTTCCATGTTTATTAGCGAGAAATACGGGGGAAGTGGGGAGCGAAGCGACCAGGAGAGAGTAAGATTTCCCTATTTTGCCCAAAAATGTATATTTTCGGATCCCTTACACAAAACGTAATTCAAGAAGCTGGGTTTTTACAGATTAATACTACTATGTACCATATCTACTAAAATTTGTCATTTTATCACAATTGTAGCCTGTAAAGAATACACTAGTGTGTAAAGGATAAACAATGTGGCCCTACAGCTTACTATGTATGTATATATAGAGTGTTGAATAGTGTTCAAATTAGGAAATTTGAGTTTAAAATACTATATTCATTCATGGCCCTATATATCCTCTTATTATTGACTCATAATATTCAAATTGAGTCACGCATTATATTACCGGGTACTAGTGCTCCCTATCAGAGGAAACTATTATAGGCCAATTGGGAGGGCCCACAACTGAAATTTAACCGCTTCTGTTGTACTAAGTTCCAAATACGTTAAACGAATTATTATTGGGTCATGCCAAACGTTTTCTCGTGAAGTGAAAAGAAGATTCGAAAGTGAAAAAGATTTCTCAAATGGCGGAAATGCAGCGGCAGTTAACCCTTTGCTTACGGTGTACGCTGTTGTACCATCACTTGTGGTCCATACGTTGTTAACAGCCGTAAGCAAAAGGTTAAAAAAACTATCTATGGAATTTACCTTGCTGAAGAATTTAACGTCCCGCGTCGATGTCTTGAAACTGTTTCGCCTGCTGTAGTTTCCACTTGGCTTCAGGAGTTTCATGCTGATGGCCGTGATGTCCATGTACTCTATCAGTTTCTCTAAGAGAGAGGAAGCAAACCTACGCTCTTCAGCAACGGGTGTGGAGGCCAAACCTTCATCCTCCCTCGCTATTTTTCTTCCGATTCTAGCAGAGTGTGCAAAGTCAGCATGGTCGGTATAGAGGCCTAGCCTGTTGTTCGTTAGCAAAGGATATTTTTTTTTGCAGCATGCATTTTTAAATGCCAGCAAAATACAGAGCATGACCAATGAAGGGTTGTTAGATGAGTGGATTAAAGATGAGGAAGATATCATCACGATTGGGAAAGTTTAGTCAAAAAAAAGTGCAAGAATGGCAGTTATTTGGATCAGCAATGTAAGAGTTGAGAAGATGTAATGAAAAAAGGAATTCAGTTGCAGAAAAAAAGCCGGTCATTTTCATAGAGCAAAAAAGAGAGAGGTTATAGCGGGGGAGAAAAGGAAACAAGAAAACTGTCGATTAGTTGGAATAAAGAAAGTAATAAGGCAAAATTCAAAAAATGAAGTATAATACTCATGTTCCCAATAAAGGAACAAATCCAACACCAAAGTCACTTTTTGTATGAAAGTATGTCTCCTTCAATACATTTTCAACGTTTCATTTAAATGACATAATGGGAGATATCTCCGTTTCTTTTTTTACGACACCATACCATACCATCCATTAAATATTCAGTTGATTAATGGTACAATACATTCCCAGGGCCAAATTATGAGAAGCATTCATAAGATTCTATGTCAAATCTTAATGATCAGCTGATACTCTATACAGCTTTAGAGTTTTTACGACACTGTTTGCACTTGCTTACGTTGCTGTATCAATGGATTAAATGAGACATTATAAATTCGATGATAGGATAAATTAGACGATGTATATTATATGAATGTAGACTATTTATTATATCAGGTATTATATTAGTATATAATAATAATGAGACCCAATTAGTAGACAGACTGTAGTTTAATAGTTACATGATTTGCACGAGTTTACAGGCAGTACTTTTATATTTAAACATACATGCAATGGGTTTTTTATTCGGAAGATGTTTTATATATCTTCCATGTGTATTTATTTTGAACCTATTGCATGACAATGTTAACCCATTGACACAGGAAAGTTTTTGTTTCTTTTTTATTTCCAATGAGCTGCATTATCGGTCTTGCCGATGAGCAGACCTAGTGCTTTCTCCAGAGGGGATATCCACTCTTTCAGGACCACCACAATGGGTGAGATACCGTTGGTCATGTGAATTTGGACGTCTAGTTTCTGCCACACTAGATGGCAGCACCAAAACTCTATTTGGATGCTAAAGTGCACTAGGAATTTAATTTTGCCGGAAATGCCAAGAGCCAATAAGGCACTCCAGAGATCTTTTACATGCCGCATAATCATACGACATGGCCGCTGAGGATTTTCTGCATCCCGAAAATCCGGTGTCTGATCGAACCCGCAGACTTGGGCTCAGAAGGCCGACGACAAACCAACTGCGCCACCCAGCCACAGATACAGGAAAGTAAACAAATGCAAACCGGTTTCAGTCACATAAAAACGATAAAGCTGTATAGAGTATCACCTGATAATTATAATTTTACATAGAATCTTATAGAATGTCTAATAATATAACCAGGGGCTGTATTTCATTGATACAATAAAATAATCTTTTAAATCAAATGACAGCTCGATTTGTTCCCTTTTAAAAGCCGTACACTCATTTTAAAATCCAAAAGTAAATGTTTTAAGGATTAATGAACGACATTTTGACTGCCATTTTAAATTAGCAAAACAGAAATTTTAAATTCCCCCAAAACATTTCGCATCAGTAGTATTTCTCTAAAAATGAGAGTCATTTTGGCTGTTATTTAAAATTTCCAATACAACAATTTTAAATTCCCAAAACAAATGTTTTAAGTACTATTTTAATTAAACATTAAGGCCACTTTGGCTGTCATAATTTCTTTTATTCCAATTACCACAATCCCACAAAAACAAAATTTATAAACATTCAACACTCAATAACAATAATTTCATTATCAACTTTATTTATTTTTTACAATGTTAGCATTTTAGTTTCATTCAAAACACTTGCCATCAATTAAATAAAATGCTTAAAAATAAAAAAAATCAAGCAACAACATGTCATGACACAACCAATAACTATCATGGACTCACAACCATGCAATAATAACAAAGCATGCTGGGATCAAGATTTTAAAAAAAAACATTTTATGCACATGGAATTTTCATCAATTTAAAATCTTGCATAAGTTAAAAAAATAAATATGTATCAAAATAAAATATATATTACACAGAAAAACAAAATCAAAAAATTCCTCCAAATAACTGAATTATCATTGTAACTATAACATGAACTTTCCAATTCATTTCGCTCAAACTTTTTTTCTCTTCATTTAAAATTCAAACTCTTTAAGAATAAAAAAAAATTATAATACCGATCTATTCAATTATCAAGTAACAACAAATATTAATGAACTATTGTAAAAATTATTTTTTGTGTAAAATTTGCATTCTTTTAAATAAATAACTCTTTTAAAAAATTTCTTCATCTTCAAAAATATACTACAAAAGTTAAATAAAAAGCAAGAAACAAAAAATTTTCACATAAAAATGGCATCAAAAATAAAAGATGTTTTTTAACCAAAAATTAAAGAAAAACTAAATCAGTTTAATTTTTTCTGCTTTTTTTTTTGTTTTATTCATTTTATTGTTAAAACTAAATGAGGACGATATCGCAATCTAAATACTTATGCCATTTAAACTAAATTCCAATTATAAAATAAAATGGAAACACAAATGTAGCATTTCATATATCTAAAAAAGATCTAATCTAATAGAAGCGTTTAACAAAGCTTTGGATTTATCATTAGAACTACAGAAGAAAGTTAAGGAAATTTTTAATTGAAGGTACTTATGTATATATATGAAGCTACTATATAAATACTATATAATTGAAGGTACTTATTCTATTTCATATTAACATGCTTCAATACATAGTTACACACAATACATTTAAACAGTATTTTAGTAATATGAGAATAGTATTTACACAAGTTTCGTTACTTTTCCTTGCATTATATACACTTTCCAAAAATAAGAAATTTTAAAATTATTCAACATTAAATGAGGATTGGCTTATTTAACACTAGAAAGACTGAAACTCAGCATATGCCTATATTGCCCGAAATCAGTCAAAATGACTGCATATATGAATATATAAATGACTATATATATATATAAATGACTATATATATATATATATATATATATATATATATATATATATATATATATATATATATATATATATATATATATATATATATATATATATATATATATATATATATATATATATATATATTACAGTGAATGTCCGAATTCACTGTGTAAATGGTGACTGGTGCACGTTAAATGTGTCGGGTCACAATGTCATCCTTGTTCCCATGACAAATCGTACCGTTGGGGTACTGAACTGGAGACGAAACGTTTTCTGGTTCAGGTCAAAATTACGATCGATGGATGAATGAATGGGTACGTCCTGTAAAACGGGTGTGACATATGGGTGTGGCAGAATTCGAATTCTTGGCCATAGTTGGCGACTCTGGAAAACAAGAAGAATCACACCCTCTCTGTCTTAATGGCCACGGACAACAACAACCAGTTCGTATGAGCCAATTGGGAGCGTGTGTTACGTACTAGTAGCCATAGTGCACAGTAGAGCTGCTCCATGGTCCATTGGCAACGGTCTGAAAAACATCTCTGAGGACGTTTTTGCTCATCTACAAAGTGGATGTATGGATCCTCTCCCTTGGTACCCCGACGACCAATGAGCGAATTCGAACACTTTATTGTAGAACAGTTCAAAGAGGACGGATATCACCCACCCTCTGTCCCTTCACTGGCTGTTCAAAGTAGTCACCCACCCGCTCACTGACACAAGACTTCCGTGATCTACTGATATCAGTCCATTATGGGACGCACTTGTTTTTAATGTTTAAAATGAAATTGAAATTGCAAATAAAAGTCTGATCTGATAAACTACTTTCTCTGTACGACGTGGTGGTTTCTTCCTTACAACGAATTTTCCTTTTAATTTTGCATCGTTTTTCAGACATTTACCTTTCTCATTTTAAAAAAAAAATTATTTCCGACGTTTATCTTTTCGAATTTTTTCATTTTTGTCGAAAGTTGGCACGTTAGTATAAAGAATAACAACTAATGCGACTTTTTAGAAATGAGCAAAGAACCGTTTTACGATTCTACAGATGAAGACATTTAAATAGACAAAAGCCGAGACGGTGAGTGTGATTCACAAAAAGACAAACTAAATAAAACCACGTGGGATCGATCACAGCTTTTGTTTTTTTTCCTTTGGAATTCAATGGCGTCATAACGACGTTGCGAGTATAGTAGGGGGAGAGAGAGAGGTTATTATTTGTAATATGAGTTTCAATATATTTTACCAATCAATGTATCTGGCCTATCTGCGTATTACCTGGATTATTATCATTTAATGGACCCAATCATAGGTCCTAATTAGACTGCTTAAAGGTGATTCTGCCAAGGGTATGGAGCGCTCACCTTCCAATGCTGCGAACAGGGTTCGAATCCCAGTCGATACGAATTCCGCATCCGGCTTGCACCGACCACAGTGCTGACATGAAATAGCCTCAGTGGCAGACGGATCTTGGGTTAGGCTAACCTTGGAATGTGCTCGTGTTCTTCCTCTCCATGCAACGCAAAAGCGGGTTAGCTCCATCAAAAAGTCCTCCTCGAAGGCAAATTTCTCCCAATACTCGATCCATGAGTTCCCTTGTCTTCTGGATTGGGTTCAAAATTACAAACCCATAAAATTGGGTCGGCTGCTCAGCGACGGTTATAAAATATTTAAAAAAAATCCACTTTATTACATCTTTTGACTTAAAGTTTTTTTAAAAACAAAATTCCTATTTTTAATTCATTTCTTAACTTAAAATAATAAGAAAAAATAAATGTATGTATGCTAGTTCAAATAAAGATAATATAAAATACTTTTTTTTAAAAAAAAAAAATAGAATAGTTATAACCCCGAATGAAATGATTTCAAAAATATTTATTGCAAGGTTCGCTTAAAAAAAAAAAAGACGTACCTGTACACTTTATAGCCTTCGTATTGTAAATATTTCAAATATTCTTGCGAACGTTCTCGATTTTTTCGTTTTTCTTTGTCGGTCAATAAATCATACGGAACTAATTGTGGATGAATGCCACCACCTAAAAAAAAATGTTTATAGCATTATGTGTTGCAGAAAACATTTTTTTTTGGAAAAGGCCACTGAATGAAAAAACAAACCTAAAGCTTCCAGTTCTTCTTTTTTCTTTTTTGCCCACATATCATGCGCATTTTCAGCCAATCTTTCAGACATGGTCTATAAGAATCCATTAAACATAGATTAGAACATAAAAGAATGAACAATACTGATAACCCCTCCAGGACGGCAGAGGGAGCTGCAGATTTCATCTTAAGTTGAAAATTGAAGAAATAAAGAGCAAGCCTAAAAAAATTAATGGAAGAAGCAAAAAGAAAATTCGTTTTTTATAAATAAATTTACTCTGTTACAATTTGAATCAGTTCCTTAATAAAATGTGTGCGCAAATCTGCAGAGATATAAGACTAAATCATACCACTCTTCGCATTTGAATTTTTATGAGTCACAAATCGCTGACATTTAAATTACTTTAATAATAAAATACAAACATTCTTCTACTTATAAAACAGACATCATTTCTAATCATTCAGTTCGCAGTAAACACGAAAAATTAATTATTTTCGATTGCAAGTGGTGTGATTTAGAAAATCAGTTATGTAATGCCTGGTTTGCCCGAAAGAGGGAGCTAGGGAAAACTTCACCCATGATCCTCTCGGATTCTTCTGTAGAACGTTTTGTTTACAAGTAGATGTGTATATGTAGTACGAAAATGTTGTTTGATATTTGTTAGTGTTGTGTTTGTATTTTTTATATTAATTAAAATGTTATAAAAATAACATAGAGAGCTAGCCTGGTTTATTATAGTGGCGGCCCACCTATGGGGCCCGAAGTCGTCATTTTTATGCCTTCGGTCAAGAACCGAAAATAGTGATGTAGTGCAAATTTGCATCGCTTTCGTTTTCGTCATGATTCGTTTTCAAAATAGTTTTCGTCGAAATACCAAAGATAGGTAAACGTATACCTAAATCTGTTGCTCTTATGAAGTTCTACAATGTGAATACGTTCAATAAGTTAGGTATTTCCGAATTAGAAATCCGAAGCGGGGATTTCGAAAATAATGATGCAGAATCAAACCTGCAGAAATTAATGCAGAATCAAACCTACAATTATTAAAATATGCAAGTAATGTTAAATATTTAAATTTTGGGCCGGCCGGCCAAACCAAAGCAAAGTAAAAAAAAAAAAAAAAGGAAGATAGGTTCTTTTTTTTTCAGGAGAAAAGAAAGAAGATATATCTATTAAATAAAAATTTGCGGTTTGTTCTTTTGAATGATGACGTAATGTTTTTGATGCTTTGTTTTGAATATTTAAAAGAACACTAATTTTTAAAGGAAATTTATTTTGTAGATTATTGCTATTGATTTTATTTATATTGTTGGTATTGATATTATTGGTATTATTTTGTAGATGATTGGTATTTATATTGCTGGTATTGCTATTATTGGTATTATTTTGTAGATGATTGGTATTTATATTGTTGGTATTAATATTATTGGTATTATTTTGTAGATGATTGGTATTTATATTGTTGGTATTGATATTATTGGTATTATATTTGTTCATTATTGGTATTGATATTTTAATTTGTTTAAGAATTAATTTTATTATGAGTACTGTTTTATTGCTATAAAGATTTAGTAGTTTATTATCTCAAGATAAAAGTGTGAACTGTTATATAATGCACAAAATTATATATTTTATATGGTAATTAATATTTAAATGAATATTAATTAAGGTGTTAATTTGAAATTAAGTTTGTTAAATATCTTAATGAGTGGTATAAATTTCACCTTTTATTAGTGAAAAGTAAATATTATTTTAGGCACTGAATGTTTTATGTCATGTATTGAAATAGTTAACAAAGCTCATGGGTGAAGGTAAGTTTTAACGAATTTTTAGTCTTTTTCTCATGTTGTTATTAGAGGATTTTTAGGGAAAATAATTTTTTTTTTGTCAAAATGTCTGAAATTGACAAGGCGCGTAAGGATATTTTATATCAGGTAGCACTTGAGATGGAATTGGACGTTCATCCAACCATGAAAGTTGCAAAATTGCGCGAGCTTATAAAATCCTCCCCTCTGTTTAAAGACGAGGTCTTCGTAAATTCATTGGTCAAAAATATAGTTGAATTACGTGAGGAAGAACAACGTAAGGCAGAAACCGAATTGGAAGAGAAACGTAGACAACAAGAATTCGAGTTAGAAAAACAAAAGATGGAAATGAATTTTGAGTTGGAAAAACTCAAACTGCAAGCTACAGAACCTAAAGGTGCGGAGACTGGAAGCGTAGTACATCCGACGTCTTATTCTGAGACCAGAGTAGATATTCAAAAGTTACTGCCTCCATTTAAAGCCGAAACTGATGATATTACCCTATTTCTGATATTGCTGGAAAGGCAGCTAAAGTTGGCAAAAGTGCCTGAGCAACTTTGGGTTTCCCACCTGTTAAGTCTGATACCAAGTTCGATTTCTACCCTCATAGCCCGTGAGTCTGAAGAAAATGCTTCAAATTTTAACTATGTAAAAGATTTGCTTCTCAAGCGTTTCAAATTGAGTTCCGAGAAATTTAGGCAATTATTTTTTGCTCATCGCAAGGAAAAAGAAAGCACCTGGCGTGATCATTATTTTGAACTGAGAGCTTATTTCGAGAATTGGTTGAATGAGCTGAATGTTACCACTTTTAAGGATCTTCAGAATCTGATCATTGCGGATCAAATAAAAAGAAGAGTTCCTCCTGATTGCAAGGAACATCTGTTGGATGAGTGGGAACAATTAAACTCGCCAGATACTTTAGCTGATAAGCTTGACGCCTACGACAACCTTAGATCCACTTATGTAAGGAAGGATACTGCTGTTAAAAGTAAGAGAGAAATCTTATCTCAGGATAGTTACTCGAAATTAAATAAGCCTAATTATGCAGTAAAAAGAAACGAGTTTTCCTCGAATAAAGAATCGAAGATATCTTGTTATGGTTGTGGAAAACCAGGGTTTATAAGAAAGAAATGCCCTAATTGTTCCGTTGCAGAACAGAAAGAAACTGTTGAAGCAAGGAAGGTAATGCTCTATAGTTGTAATACTTCGACCGGGTCAACTCCGAATATACCTATTACGATCTGCAATAAGGAGGTATATGTCTGTGCAGACACAGGAGCAAACCGTTGTATTGCAGGTGAACGCATGTTTGAACTATTCAAGGAAAATCAAGTAGCATTGAAAAAGCACACTCATAATGTTACATTAGCTGATGGTGTGACCCAATCTAGAGAAACTTTGTCAGCTGTACTGCCAGTAACTATTGAAGGTAGAATTATTGAAACAGAATTTATAGTTTTACCTGAAGCTAAAGGTAACAGAACCTTGATGGGTATAAATTTTTTAAAGAAGGCTAATATAGTATTAGCAGCATCAACCAAGTCTTGGTATTTTGGTGATAATCCTAAGAAAAGGTATTCACTAGTTGAGGATTGCGAATCCACTGAACGCATTCCTGTAGCGAAGGTTGAAGTTAACCAATTTGCTTTGCGTAAAGATGAAGGAAAAGGTCTTACGCCTGATCAGAGAAATCAAATTAATGCTCTTCTTAAAAAGTATGAAAGATGCTTTCAACTAGGGGGAGAAGTTACTCCATTCGCCGAACATCATATTGAGACGGGGAATAATCCTCCTGTTGCAACGCCACCATACAGAATGACGCCTGTTAAAAAGGAAATTCTCAGGATAGAACTAGACAATCTCTTGGCTCAAGGTGTCATTGAAGAATGCGAGTCACCGTACGCTTCACCTGTGGTTCTTGTGCCTAAACCGGATGGTAGCATGAGGTTATGTATCGATTACCGCAAACTTAATTCCCTCACTGTACCAGATACATATCCTTTACCATTAATGGATGAATTATTGCATGAGGCTAAGCATACACCTTATATGTCAACATTAGACCTTAGATCTGGTTATCACCAAATTGCAGTTTATCCACCAGATCAGGATAAAACAGCATTTGTTTGTCCCTATGGAACTTTCCGGTACTTAAGGATGCCGTTTGGTCTACGAAATGCTCCAGCCACATTCCAAAGGTTGATTGATCGTTTCAGAAGAGGCTTGAAGGATATATTAGCTTTATCTTATCTTGATGACATCTTTGTTTTGTCGGACACTTTTGAGAACCATCTCTCCGATCTTCAAGCAGTGTTTGAGAGGCTCATCGAATTTAAACTGAATGCTAAACGAGAGAAATGTCACTTTGCTTGTGAAAAAGTAAAGTACTTGGGACACTGGATAACGCCTAAGGGATTAGAACTTGATCCTGCTAAAGTGGAAGCTATAAACAATATACCCCAACCGAAAAATGTAAAGCAAGTGCAATCCTTTTTACAATCTTGCTCGTGGTATCGACGTTTTATCCCGAACTTTGCTGATATTTCGCGGCCACTCAGTAATCTAACAAAGAAGAGAACCAGTTGGAATTGGGGAAAAGCAGAACAACAAGCTTTTGAAACTCTCAAGAAATGTCTTGTTACTCCTCCAGTATTGAAACAAGCTGATTGTAAGAAACCATTCATCTTAAGAACTGATGCTAGTAACTATGCCTTAGGAGCAGTGCTTTTACAAGGAGAGGATAAGACAAATGAACATCCTATAGAATATGCCAGTCGACTTCTCACAGCAGCTGAAAGAAATTACTCAACCACAGAAAGAGAAGCATTAGCTGTCGTGTGGGCGCTTGATAAATTCCGCGGTTATATAGAAGGCCAAGAAATCACTGTGGCGACGGACCATCAACCATTAAAGTGGTTGATGAATTTAAAGTCACCGTCTGGAAGATTAGCCCGCTGGTCTTTGAAAATTCAATCTTATAACCTCAAGATCGAATATTTTCCTGGAAAATCGAATGTAGTAGCTGATATGTTGTCTCGACCTGTCTGTGATACTAAAGTAAACAATACAGAAATCTGTAATTTTGTGAGCGTAGATATGCCATCTAGAAGTCCTGCTAGCATTCGTGATGCTCAGCTAAAGGATGAAAATATTAAGAAAATAATCGAATGTTTTGAAAATAATAAGAAGAATGAAGATTTTGTGAACTGGTCAGATAAAGGATATTTGATGAATCAAGGGATACTCTATAGATATGCCCCAGACTCCGATGCAGAAGAAGCTCAACTTGTAATACCTTCCCAAGAAAGAGAAACTATCATGAAATTGCATCACGATTCTCCTACTGCTGGTCATTTTGGAGAGAAAGGAACTTACCAACGTATTTCTCAGAGATACTATTGGACCGGCATGAGATCTTATATTGAAAATTATGTCAAGAAATGTCCTGAATGCTGTCGTTTCAAAGCAACCAATCAAAAACCTTCTGGACTCCTAAGAACTCCGGCGTACGCTCAACGATTCGAGACTTTGAGTATAGATTTATTTGGACCGTTACCAGAAAGTAAAAAAGGCCACAAGTGGATCTTTATTATTGAAGATTGCGCAACTAAATGGGTGGAACTGTTTTCTCTTGTCTCAGCCACTGCACATGAGTGTGCAACTAAACTTATTGAAGAAGTTTTCCTGAGGTACGGAATCCCAAGGAAATTAATTAGTGATAATGGCCCACAATTTGTTAGTGCTGTGCTGCAACAGGTTTGTTGTACACTGGACATTGATCAAATCCTAACTCCACTTTACCATCCACAAGCAAATCCAGTCGAAAGAAAAAATCGAGACTTAAAACCTCGTCTTGCTATCCTTGTGGGAGATTCACATGATTCTTGGTCTGAAAAACTACCAAGCATTCGTTTCGCTCTTAATTCTTCTAAATCAGATACAACTGGACATACTGCTGCATATTTGCAGTTTGGGCGTGAATTGAGGACAATTGATGATGTAGCCTACGATCTAAAAGCTGTTCTGGACAATGATAACTTTGTTCCGGAAATTACGCCGTACTTGAAGAGATTGGCCTCAATCTCTAAGACTGTTAAGGAACGCGTTGAAATGAAACAGGACCAGAGAAAGACTTATTATGACCGGAACCGTAAAAAACTGTATTTTACTCCTGGCCAAAAGGTTTGGGTTGCTTTACATCCAATTAGCAGAGCTCACAACAAAAAAACAGCAAAATTTATGCCAAAACGCGACGGCCCTTATGTGATCCTAACTCAAAGATCACCAGTTTCATACGAGGTGGCCAGTTTGGACAGTCCTAACACACCTATAGGAACTTACCATGTTTCGGCATTAAGACCGTTCGTTGAAATGGAGACTACTCCAATTGCTCCTCTGCGAAAAAGAGGAAGACCGAAGAAAAATGCTGTTTTAAAAGCGAGACGCTAATTAAAACAGAGGGGGAGGATGTAATGCCTGGTTTGCCCGAAAGAGGGAGCTAGGGAAAACTTCACCCATGATCCTCTCGGATTCTTCTGTAGAACGTTTTGTTTACAAGTAGATGTGTATATGTAGTACGAAAATGTTGTTTGATATTTGTTAGTGTTGTGTTTGTATTTTTTATATTAATTAAAATGTTATAAAAATAACATAGAGAGCTAGCCTGGTTTATTATAGTTACCTAATTCGTAGCAGCTGCTCCCTGAATCGCACCCCATCAAAATTATTACTCATTAATGATCCAGTGGTAAGTAGGTAGCTACATTATTTACATCACACTAGAGCTGCACAATGAGCTATTGGCGATACATCCCTGGAGAATCCGAAGACATGCTTTCGCAATTTTGATCCTCTGCTGAGGGGATGGCTCCCTTGCTTCGGTAGCCCGACGACCTGCGTGTGAACAGAGCCTGGCTAAGGCAGGGGCATACAGGTTGCCCCACGCCCCCATATCAGAGGGGGACCCCAAATCGAATAGAAGATTTATTTTAGGTTTCTAAGTGAACATGTTTTAAACAAAATATCAGTACAGTGTAAAATCAGTCAGTTTTATGTTAGCTTCATTAATCTATCGTATGAACACAAAAAAAACTATTTCGTAAATCCATGGCTTTCTAGTGCGAAATTCAGCTAAATTTTCGCAATGAATTTGACCCATTAAAAGGCTCTTCCGTTACATATCGTAAAATGCGATATGTTTATAATAATACAGGCTTCTGATTTTCTTAATTGAGCTAGCGTGATTTCGAAAATTTAGCTGAATTCCTCCTTAATGACAGCAAGGATATGAATTTTTCGCAGCTATGATGACAAAGTTAAGAATCAGAAAACTGCATTCAGCAAGATAGAGATAGAAATGTCAGAAAATCAATAAAATGGACAGAACGATATTTCCATTGGAGGATATTTATAGCTATTCTAGGTTTTTGTCAATTTTCTTGTATCTATAATGAGGTGAAAAAATTTAAATACCTCTATAAAGTTCGGTTCTTCATGTCTGAAATAATGAAGCTATGGGGGCCCCCCAAAGAAGTTTTTGCCCCCGGCCCCAATTTGGCTAAGTCGCGCCCTGCATGTGAAGTTGAGTACTTTACGGTATAACAGTTTAACGAGGCACCGTCGGTCCCTACGCAGAGTGGTCACCCACCTGACCGTGACTTCGGTGTTCTACTTGGAGGCGTGTCTTTACAGATCAGTCCACTGAGGGACGAGGATTAAGTGAAAATGTCGAAACAATTGTAGCATAATAAGAAACGTGATATCAACTTGTTACAACAGTCAATAAAATGTTCATTGCTACTAAGTTCGAGAGGAACTCCAACGTGTGCTACTTTTTTTTAAGATTGCATATTTTTAGGACCGCCGATCGCCTGTCAAGTGTTTACTGTACTGGGACTGACATATTTTGAATAGTTTCAAGCGGCAATAGTATTCGAATAGCTAGTTTTGCTAAATTAGGATCTTCATAGAAAACATCTGACCAGAATAATGTTAATGAAATTGTTCTAAATTTGGCTTCTAATTGTGTATATGAACTCAATTCAATCAAATTTCCATAATCTATGGAATGAATTTCCTTTATTATCTTTCCGAGGGAAATGTGAATATAATAAACACCATTCTTATTTTTTTTTAATAAAATAAAATTTGTCTAGCGGAACCCCTAAATTTTTCATTGGAACTCCAGGGTTCCGCGGAATACACTTTGTGAACCACTGTTCTAGAGTGACAGAAATCATAGATTTTAGTTTTCTTTTTTTAAATTTCGAAAAGATTTAAAATTGTGTTTTTTTTTTTTTTTTGTTACTCAAATTTCCGTTACTCACTTGAAAATTTTAAACACATTATCGATTAAAGTTATTAACATAATATATTGGGTCATCTACTGCTGTATACGAATTCGATTGAGAATAATTTTTACAATAATACTTTCGTTTCGCGGTTTTTCATGAAGATGTAAATTCTGCTAAGTAATACAGGAATACAAATGATTAAAAAACATACAAACAACGAATGTACATCTTACAAATGAAAATAAGCAAGCAAGTCAATAAATCTGAAAAAACATTTAAGGATTTAATGCGTAAAATAAAAAAAATAAAGAGAAAAATAAATAAAGAGATAACAAACCTGCATTTCTTTGGTGAGAGTCAAATTTGCCATATCCACTGGTTGAGGTGTATACGTATGAACAGACTCCGACTAAAAAATATACATATAAATTTTAATATAGGGGAGAGTCGGGTAGCCCCGCTCACTTAAGGAGTATTGCTTATATTTCTGTATAACATTGAGTAATAATCAATATTTTTGTATGTTTCTATTGTTTTATCATCTAATTAAATAATGCAAAAAGAATAAACCAAAAAAAGAACAGTTAAACTTAAAAAAAATCGAAATTTAAAAACACATGTTTTTCAGCTCTTTTCAAAATATGTCGGGTAGCCCCGCCCAGTTACAAAAATTATCTTTTTTGACTGTTTTTTCAGGTGTAAGTGAGAATGACCAATGTATTGACAATAGATAAACCTCATTTATCATTTTTATCACAAAATTATATTATTTATTGCATATTTATATACTTTTAGTGAATTCTATCATTTAATAACAACAAATGTCATACTTTTTATCATTATAAATGTATATTAGTATTTTATAATATTAATATAAATTTATATTAAATATTTAACGAAAATAATTCAATTTAAGTAACTATAATTAATAACAATAGTTTTTTTTCAAAATAAACTTATTTGGTTGATCTCTTCTTATAAACTTAATATTAAAATACTTCTTAAAAAATTACAAATTTACTTTGTATTTTGATTACTTTCAAATGCTTCTGTTGACTGATTCGTTCGCAAATAAGAGAAAATAAATAAGTAAGCGAAAAGATTATCATAATATTTATGATTTCTTGATATTAAATTTAATTTGGATACATCAATTACATTTTAAAAGTATTTAATTTTCATTTTCAAATATATAAATTTATGTTTCATATAATATTAAAACATATATTTGTTGTTAAAAATGCATATAACATTCAAATTTGAAGCAATAAAATAATAATCTTTGCAACCGTACATTTATCGATGAAATAAAATTAGGCGGTGATACCCGACATTCATGTGAGCGGGGCTACCCGAAATCCAATTTTTGTGTAAATTTGTAATTACTCGAACAATTGTTCACATATAAACTTCCTTCTTTGTGCAAATTAAACTTAAGACTACATACTTTAATGCTGTATGTATAGAAAAAATTATTTTTTTAGTATTAAAATAAAGTTTAATCGAAACATTCAACCAATTTTTCTTAATTTCAAGACTACTGTATTTAAAATATTATTAAAACTATTGTTTACCATGTTACCAGCTGCATAAATACTTGAAACTTTGAAAATAATCTTTTTTCAATATAACAATTAATGTCCGATGGCCCATTGACTTGAAAAAATATTCTATACATCTGAAATGGAAAGTGGGCGGAGGTACCCGCTGCGCGGGACTACCCGACTCTCCACTACAGGGTTTCTCAGTTTCAGAACTTCTTAACGACTTAAAATCTCAATGAAATGTAAAGGAGCGTTCTTTCCAGGACCTCTTCATTGTTGTCGGAAGAAAAACACTTTCTTTTTTGTCCTTTTTGTTCTTAGGCATTTATTATTGACGTGAGTATTGAGTCTTTTATGGATGATTTTTTTGCGTACGTCATGAAAGCATATCCGACCCATGTCTGATTTCGAGGATGCACACTCTTAGTTTTAAAAGTTTAACTGACACCCCATGTATAAAATCAACCAGGCTATTTTTGAAACATTTATTTAGTGTTTAATTTAATGTAAATATCTGGTTTTTAAATAGAATATAAACATTTTATAATATACTATGCTATATTATGTTATATATATATATATATATATATATATATATATATATATATATATATATATATATATATATATATATATATATATATATATATATATATATATATATATATATATATATATATATATATATGAAATATCAGGGCAACAACCCCGATATTGTTTGGATTATTCGTCAACATTACTGGAATAATGAGGTCATTTTCTGCATAATCTTTTTTATTTACTAAACTATGGTGAAAGCATACGTCTCAGCCCCCTCCAAGCTGGAGAGGGGGAGACCCATATCCCGTCTAAACTGACGGAGTTTAGTTAGGCATTATAAACTACAAAAAGCCACGCAAAAACCATCAGTCCTGCGTTTTATACGATAATTAAAATGGGTAAAAAGGGCAGTCCTATTGCCTTGCTTGCATTCCTACGCCTCATCGCAAATCATTTAATACTCATAGAAAATCGTTTAATCCTTCCTTATATGGAAGTGAAAGATCTTAAAATAACTCCTCTTTTGAAGCATAAATCTAATTATTATTCATTGGCATGTTTTCAACCTTGAAGGCCCAAAATAGAATATCTGCATTTTATGAAGACGAAAAAGTTTCAATGTAAAATAGTAATTTTTAGAAAAGTGTTGAAAATGAGAGAAAATGAAATGAAAACGTACTTTGGATGTGCGGGGTAGGGTTGTTCGTGCTTCACTTGGATCGAGTTTCCATCCGAGGGCGAGGAGGGCTTTAGTTGACTCTCGAATTGGTTCTTCATAACGTTCTTTCTCCTAAAACACAGATCAAGTCTTTGAAAGCATCGCTCTCTTATAAATGATAGAGGTTATTTTTCAATTCCTACTACACACTCGATATATCTTGTTCAAATCGTTCATAAAAATACTTTCTTATTCATTCACTCAACTTCAAATACTATTTTTTTTTTAAACTTATACTTCATGACACTCGACGTTAATACAGTTTTTTCTAATATAAACTCATTCATTCATTTCAGTTTTTATGGTCGAAAAAATTTACATTTTTATTTAAAAGTAACTAAAATAATATTTATCTTAGTTGACCTAAGTAGAAAATGACCTGATTTTTTTATATATATATATTAATAGCTGTCAGTAACAGCTTATTTAAACAAAGCCGAGTTTTAAATGAGTTTACAGCTTTGTTTAATCAAAAACTAGTTTCAGTTGAATTTCTGTTTTATTACTGATTATTCATGTTAGATTAGGTAAGAAAAAATAATGCTGAGACGATTTATAGGAAGATTGAAAGCAATCCATGGTTTATAGTTGAAACGTGTTTTTCCTAAATCATATAAAATGAACTCTGATTAAAATAAAATAGTGTTATGGAATTGAAGTGTCAGTTAAGTATAGGCTATCGCGACCTGTCCCTGATCCATTAGCATCAATTTCGACACCAATTGATGACCGACTATAGTTAATATTTATTTTAAAAGGTTGAAATTTTAAAGAAGCAATTTACTTCATAACGTAAAGTGAACGTCAGAGGCATAAAATACACTTAATAGAGGTAACACGCATTTTATAATCTCGTCAAATGCTTTCAAACTATGGACGCGTGTTCCGTAGTTGTAGGTCACTTACCATGTCACTCAACAAAGCAAAGGGTTTCAATCGAGGATGACACTTTCGCTCATCGTTCCAATAATCACCATACACCCAACCGTTCCCCATCTGAAATAGATAGAGAAACACATTAAACCCACACACACACATTATATATATATATATATATATATATATATATATATATATATATATATATATATATATATATATATATATATATATATATATATATATATATATATATATATATATATAAACTGCTGTTTGTAGAAAATGCAACACCATGAAAGAATCATCAGAATCAAATGAAATTTAATGCAGAAACGACTTGTACTGATACAAATAAATGATGAAATTTTCAAAACAAAAGAAACAAATTAAGCGTCCGAAATCAGTATTTGGTGCAGCCACCACGCGCTGCAATAAGTGCTGCTATACGACGTGGCATGGAGTCAAACAAATGTTGAATATCTGCTTGAGGAAGAGAATTCCATATCGCTTGTATGCGCAACCAAAGTTCGTCTTTGGAAACTGCAGGACGCGGATCACGAGTGAGACGCCGACCAACCATATCCCACACGTGCTCAATAGGCGACATATCCGGCGAATAAGCAGGCCAAGGAAGAAGTTGCATGCGTTGTGCTGAACAGAAGTCTCTAACAGTCCGCGCAACATGTGGGCGTGCATTATCCTGCTGAAAGATAGCTCCAGGGATGCCTTGAAGGAAAGGAACGACTTCGGGCTGTAGCACTTCACAGACGTATCTGTTGCTATTGAGATTACCCTCAATTCGTATCAAATTGGATCGTCCATGATACGAAATCGCACCCCAGACCATAACTACGGGTGTTCGACCACTATGTCGTTCAATAATACACTCAGGAAGGCAGCGTTGACCGGCATAACGTCTAACACGAACACGGCCATCATGGGTCCACAAATTGAAGCGTGATTCATCTGAAAAGACAACTTGGTGCCAATCAGCTCGCCAGTCTCTGTGCTCAAGAGCCCACTGCCGACGCAGCCGTCGATGATCCGCCGTGAGGGGAATCCTGTATAATGGCACCCTTGCACGCAATCCACGGCGCAGCAGATGACGACGAATTGACGAAGCCGACAATTGTACACCTGTAGCAGTAGACCAATGTGCTGCCAGCTGCCTGGAGGAAGCTGTGCGATCATTCACCGCCATGCGGAGCAGGTGTCGATCATCGCGCTCTGACGTCACCTTCTGTCGTCCAGTGCCTGTTTTTCGAGTTGTTCGGTGCTCGTCGGTCCACTGCTTCCAAACTCGCATTACTGTGGAACTGTTCCGCTGCATACGAGCTGCTATTGCGCGATAGGAAAATCCTCCTTCTCGAAGGCCGATTATCCTCCCTCGTTCAAACTCCGTAAGTTGCTTGAATTTCTTATTCTTCCGTCGTGGAGGCATACTCAGGTCTCACTAAACGTTTGCCACTAACAAATAATCATAGACTATTTTCAACGTCCCGCTACAGCACTTTATTTATACGCTTTCAGCATCAATTCAGAGGGCGCTGCGCGCGCCACGCACGCGCGATGGCTCTGAAACTTTATTAATTTGCATAATATCCTATAATTGACATTTGCTGCGAATTTCATTTGATTCTGATGATTCCTTCATGGTGTTGCATTTTCTACAAACAGCAGTTTATATATATATATATATATATATATATATATATATATATATATATATATATATATATATATATATATATATATATATATATATATATATATATATATGTTACCGTGAATAACCGAAATAAAGAGTATGTCAACATTCACAGGCGGAAGTCAACAATCACCCATTCACGGTAACATATCTAAATATAAACCAGATAGATAGGTACACACACACATATATACAATGAAGAGCCATTACATTATGACTACCCTGCTAATAGCACGTAGGACCACCTTAAGCCCTCAAAACTGCTAGCACTCGCCGTGGCCTTGATTCCACAAGGTGCTGATAGGTAGGCTGAGGTATCTGGTACCAAGCGCTCACCAACTGGTCCTGCAATTCCCTCACATTGCGAGGGGGTAACGTGGTATCACGAATTTGGTTTTCCAAGTAGGACCACAAATGCTCTATTGGATTAAGGTCGGGTGAATTTGGGGGCCAAGACATGACTTGAAAGTCACTGGAATGTTCCTCGAACCCATCCATGACGATTCGACCCTTATGACATGGTGCATTATCCTGTTGGTAAACACCGTACCCCGCAGGAAAGACTGTTGCTATGAATGGGTGAACCTGGTCTGCAACTATGTTTAAGTAGCTTACAGACATCAGGGATTGTTCTATGAGGATTATGGGTCCTAATGTGCCCCATGAAAAAATTGTTCCTGGTCGAGCCCATTGTTATAGATGGAGGGTGGTCATAATGTAATGGTTCTTCGGTGTAATTTATATATATATATATATATATATACAGATGGATGACAAAATAATACGAACACCTGTGAAAAAGTGTGACTTATTTCACACCTGCAGTACAGCCGCGCCACCTGCAACAGAAGTCTGCCACCTAGTGAGCGTGAAGAGAAAGCTATCAGACTCTCAACATTAGTCACCTGTGTTGCATGAGTTTATCTAACTAGCTTTTATATGGTGAAATGTTTGACCTGTCAGAATTCCAAAGAGGGATGATTGTTGGGACGCAATTAAATGGAGTATCGGTGACAGAAACAGCAAACCTTTTGGGGTTTGCAAGAAGTACTGTATCAGCCGTTATGACAGCATACATGAAAGAAGGTAAGACGAAGTCTTCAAAGCAAAACAGTGGCCGAAAGTCAAAGCTTGATGATAGGGATAGACATGTCTTGCAGCGCGCAGTAGCTCGAAAACACAAGCAATCGTTATCCGAGATAACACCAGACATAAACAGTCATCTTCAGGACCCCGTTTCAACAAGAACTGTTCAAAGAGAACTTCATGCAGCGAACATTTATGGGAGAGTGGCAATTCGTAAACCCTTGGTGACAGCAACCAATGCTTTCAAGCGCCGTCAGTGGTGCAGAGGTCACATAGGCTGATCCCCACAGCAGTGGCAGCAAGTAATATGGTCCGATAAATCATCCTTCACCTTATTTCAGACCACCGGACACGTTTATGTCTGGAGATCACCCAATGAAGCGTTTGATCCTGAATGCCTCTTACCAACTGTGAAACATGGAGGTGGCTCCATTATGGTTTGGGGGGCGATATCTTGGCGTGGTCTTGGGCCACTAGTACGTCTGCATGGAAGAATCAAATCTAATGACTATCTAAGCGTTCTAGCTGACCATGTTCATCCCTTTGTACAGACTGTATTCCTTGAAGAGCGACCGATTTTTCAAGACGACAACGCCCCTATCCACACCGCTAGGTGCGTTCAAACATGGTTCGAAGAGCATGACAATGAAGTTGAGCATCTCGCCTGACCCCCTCAGTCTCCGGACTTAAATATTATTGAACATTTGTGGCACTATTTGGAGTCTAAACTTCGTTCCCGATTCCCACCTCCAACAAATCTTTTGGAATTAGAGGCCGCTTTGCAAGAGGAATGGCTTAATATTCCTTTAAACGCTGTCCATGTCCTTTATGCATCGATCCCACGTCGTATTAAATCTGTAATTCAGTCAAAGGGTGGTCCAAGTCCCTGATAAATAAAGATTTTCTGATATTTCACAGGTGTTCGTATTATTTTGTCACCCATCTGTATATATATATATATATATATATATATATATATATATATATATATATATATATATATATATATATATATATATATATATATATATAGGCACACACACACATATATATACAGTTATATGAAAATCTACCTTTCGAATGGCCCATGCGTCGTGAAAATGTTCGGCAAACTTGACAATCACATTTGTTAGGTCTGGTGTAAGTTGTACCCTGAAATGAGTTAAAGATATATTATGACATAATTCCATTTCAGTAAGAAGCGAGAGAATCAAGAGTTTTTTTTTCCTTACATAGTGGTTGTGATGGGTTCTGGCATATAAGGTCCATCTGTGGGTCCAGATTCTTTATACCATTGGTCATCATCTCCGCTCTGAGTGAGGGAGTAGTCGGGTGGAAGGGCGCAGGCGATGGCCGTCAGGCAAGGAAGTGACTTATTGAACAGATCGGGATCGTATTCCTTTTGAACAAAAACAGTTTTGAGTTCTTTTCTACAGAAACAAAAATGACAGAACAGTGTTAATTAAGGAAGATTGTGATTACCATTTTTGCGAGTGAGTCGAAGATATTTGTGAAGAGTATCATCGTCAGCCTCTTCTCTTCTTCGGATGCCGCTCCGTAGGCACCCTGTCCTCCGGGTGATCCATAATACTTTCCACAACGATCAAAATGAAGGGTCAGCAACTGAAGTAGAAACAGATTGCCATCAGCACCTTCTATGATAAAAATCTATTATTGTTTTTTAGCGGTTAGAGCATCGGAGACCCAAAGGTCTCTGGTTCGATACCAGCCGGTGGCCAACGAATACCTCTCGCACATATTGGTAATTAATAAAACTCTTTCATTTTATTGAACTCTTCGCAGGAACTTTGATTTTAAGGATGAGAAAACAGTCGAATTATTTATTGGTAGAAAGTAAATATAAAGTGAATTTTAGTTCCAAATTCAGCTTCAAACAGAGATGGCATAAACATAAGTTTCTTCCAAACTACAAACAACTAAATGAACTACACACGATGAAATAAATATCCCTTAACCCGAGCAGAAGAAAGCGAAAAAACTCTTAAAAAACAAGAAACATCCATTATTAAAATAATTTTTAAACCAGTTTATAATTGCAGTCCTTTTTAAACAATCGCATTTGTTTTTAAACTGTTTAATGAATCTGTTTATTAACAAATAAAAAATAAACGATGCATTCAATTTATTAAAAAAAAATTAAACAACTGTATAAAAGAACATGATTTACTGAATTATTAAAAAAATCATGATACAATTTCATAAATAGAAGATATTAATTTACGATAGTATGAATTCAATTTAAAAATAAATTATTGTAATTGGTTAACTATCCAGTATCAAAGTAAAATGAAAGTAGTTATTTTCTTTTTTTAAAAAAAAGTAAAAGTTTTACTTTTACTTTAGTACTTTCTCGCAATAAATCAATTTTTATTTCTTCGAATTACTATTTACTATTTAAATGCTAATCGGCAAACAATTGAATTGGTACTTTTGGTTTTGTTTCAGTTTTCTTCTGGTTTTGTTCCCGTTTCGTCCGCCAGAGTCATGAAAGAAATATCATTCTTCCAAAAAAAAAAAAATAAATAAATACCGACCTTGACTTCGTAGCATAAATACAATTTTTTAGAATCATTTTTGAAATATCTTTATTGAAATAAACTCTTATGTGACAAAAAAAGTTGTTTACTCACTCTTAGAGCTACAGTTGTATATTCAGTGAGCACAGAAACATCCACAGTTAACTTTCGCAACAAACGCACCAACATACTCGGTTGCATCTCACTAAATTAAAGAGGAAAAATCTAATTATTCGGGAATTAAAAGAAAGAAGAATTCTCATAAATCCATTCATCTCTCAAAATCCAATACTTAAATGCTATTAAAAGTGTTTGAAATAAAGCAAGCGAAATCTATTGGCTCTAATTTAAAATTCGTTATATAGAAAATATTGCTATATTCGGATTAAAGATTTTTCGATTATTTATTAAATACTGCAATATTTTTAGTTGTGAATGATGTAGTATAAATATTGAAACTTAAAAAGGTGGAAATAAGTCCTTTCAGATTATTATTGTTCTACAGTGCATCAGAAAAAAATGTACTACCCTGAATCTAATGATCAGATCCTCACGTTCTAGGACTCATTCTTAATAGTTTAAGAGGGTTACCTCAAATAGGCTAATTAATTAGTGCAGACGATATTTTAAGTTACAAACTCAGACACAAAAACGAATTTTCGCTGAATAAACATACCTTTTTTTTCTCCAACGAATTGGGATTCCAGACCTCCAAAATATAGAAGGGTAGTCTAGGAAATAGAACCCTCGTAGTTAGGTCAAGAGTAGAGCGATCCCTTAACTCTAATTTTACTTTTTGCTTTTTTCGTCCATCTCGAGAACTTTTTGAACGAATTGAAAAAATTTGCACACACTTATAAAACTCATTAGTCCAAAGATAATTTCATGCAAAAAATAAATTTTGGTATTTATTATTTTTATAATTTTTTCTTTTTTGATAATAGTCGAAAATTTTTTGAAGTTTTAGTTATGTAATATTTTACGTCATTTTAAAATGTGTAATTTTAATTCAGAATTTTAACGGTTCCTGAGAAAACAAATATGAAATCCGATTTTCTCAGGAACTATTCAACCGATTTATATTTTGTAAAATTATAGACTTTAAGATGAAATTACATACCTTAAAATTCAGAAATTTTTTGAAGATAGCTCTTATATTTCGTTGGTCAAAAATCCATCGATGTGTTTAGAAAAAAGTACGCTTTTGTGAGTGATTTTGTAACTTAAAATAACATCCACACAAATTAATTAGAATATATGAAGTCTCGAACCATTAAGAATAAGTCCTAGAACGTGAAGATCCGATTACAGATTAAAAGCTATTCTAGGTGGTCTGTTTGTTTTTCTTTTTTTAGCACTCTGTACTTTATCTTCAGAATAAAAAATGCCAGTGGTACCAAGAATAATTAGTACACGTGTGAGAGACTGCAGAAACTTTCTTCATTAGAAACAAAAAGATAAACGTCTGAAAAATTTCAAATACGAGGAAAAAAAATGTCTTAGAACCTTTTTTTACAGAAAATACCACCTCGTTAGCGTTCCGATTAAAACTTTCAGACAAAAATTCTCTGATGGGAGACTCTGCTGTATTTTTTTTCAATCCATCTCAGATCATATTTTTAAAATCAGCCTCTCTCAATTTATAACAATCTATCTGAATCAGATTTGCAGCTACCGACTGCAAGCCATTAAAACGAAGGCTAACCATAAGCGTTAACAAAGTTCATCACAATGAGATAGTGTGGCGTAACTACCACTATAAATATTAAATACCAATTCACTAGTATATAAAACGTTAACTTTATTCTATTTTAAGGTACCTTTTGACAGATGAGGCTCGATAAGGTCGATCATTAAATCCCATCAATAGATTGCAAAATGAAAGGGCAAACAACATTTTCAGAATGCTTTGTTGGTCACTTCAAAGATATTGGCATGCATTTTAAAGTTTTAGAAAATTTTGTTACGCCTCCAACGTTTAAGAGACGGTATTATACTATTGGATTAGAACGACATAAACTATTGGACACCTAAAATACCACGAAATCCCCTTTCTTTTTTTCTCAATATGTTTCAAGTCGAACTCTAAAGAAAGTTAGAAAACACTTACTGAGTGAGAGCCACCAAGAAATCAGAGACTCCCTCTCTCTGACCTTTTGTCAATATTTTAACTTTGGAGAGTTTGTAGATGGTGTGGAGTGTTGCATCCAGAAGATTAGCATAATTGTCAGCATCTCCGAAGTAGTGGCAGTACTTGATGAGAAGAGGCATCACAGAGTTGCCGATGTAACGATTCAATGCCAGCGCCATTTCACTCTCTGATCCATCAAACTGAAATGATAGAACAGAAGCAGTTCATTATTTCGCCACCAGAGGACGTTTTCAAACAATTGTTTATATATACTTCATTTCAAAGGTCAACAAAATGTATCAGATACCATCTGGAAACGCCAAGTTCCACCGTTGAAATCAATGTGTTCAGATGTCGTCTTTAAGATCTTGGATTACCAAAACCCTCAAAGGGGTCTGGGGATCTCATAAGTCGTGACAAGTGAAACGTTTTTCAGTGATAGACGTCTTTTTAACAGAGAAGCTAATCCGAACCTTGATGAGCGTTCGCCTTTCAATGAGATGAACCTGTTTCCTAACCCAGCGTCGATACGAATTCCTCATCGGACTTGAACCGACCACAATGCTGACGTAAAACATCCTCAGTGGTAGACGGATCATGGGTAAGAGTCCCCTTGCCATCAGGCGAACCATAGGAGGTTTTCGTGGTTTCACTCTCCATGTTACACAAATGCGGGTAAGTTTCATCAAAGATACCTCCACGAAGGAAAAGTTTTACCACTACTTGATCCAGGATTCCCTTGTCTTCTGTTAAATTATAAGGCACCCTAAATTGTAAGGCACCGGATTTGGACATTAGTAGTTGTAAACTCAAAATTGCGTCTACTGTTCAACGATGGTTTTTAAAAAATTAAAAAAAAAGCTATTATGTACGGAAACTTGACAAAAAAAATTGTGCTTGAACAACTTTAATTTGTAACAACGATGCTTATCAGTTGTTGTTTATTCCTGAAAAAAAAATTATAGGCCAAGAATGTGTACTTCATTGAAAATGCCGCCTTCTAGCGGTGAAATTTAGAAGAAAAAAATTTATTAACTAATTCTGTTTCATAATTAATTTTTGAAAAATATCAAGTAGAATTTTAAAAATCTCAAGTACAGTCGTTCACAGAATATCTGAATAATATTATATAAATTTACCCTTTCTAGCATTGTAGCGGCTCTCAGATCTGGCAAAAGAGCATCTTCCAAGAGACGGAAGAATGTGTCTTGGCTCTCAATCCCATAGACTCTCTCCAAGAACAGAACAATGGATTGCTTGTGATTGGGTTGTACACCGATAGGCATATCACTTTCGCCTCCTACATTCACATCAAATAAATCAAATTTAATTAGTAGCGGCTTTAAGTTAAGAAGACACCATTTATAAGTGCTATTATTCCAAGTAAAATTTCAAATTTTCTTTTAGGAGGATTGTTTATTGAAGCAAAACAAAAAAGTTATAACGATTGATAATAAACATACCGATCTAAATGAACCCAAAATGGCAAAAACATAAATCATTCAAAACGACTGTCTAATATCCGGATTTCCTAAATTGTTTCGAGAATTATATTTAGTTACCAGCAACTATGCACTCATTCAGTCAAGTATTAAGTATAAAATAATGTCAACATTTACTAGGTGTAAAAATTAAGAAGCATCTCGATAATGTATTTTATTATCTCTTCGCAGGTTTTGAATTTAAATCTTCACGAATTTATATTAAATATCTTACATATTAAATATCTAACGGCTTTGATACAAATTTTTAAAAAATTATCGAAACCTGGATGAGACGCTCTCGTATTTAAACTATTTAAACATAAAAAGTCTCCAGTCTTAGTCTCTAGTAAGTAGTAAAGTCTCTGATCTAGGACTTATCTCTAGTATGTGTCACAGTATAGTTTGTCTACGGTTAGAACTCCTCCCGCCGCAAAGTTATAGGCCGTATGTTGCTATGGAACCAAGAATAGCGCATTTCAGGGAGGGCAGCTTCTCTTCCCTCTAGGACTAACACAATAGATCGAAGAAAAAGATTCCCTTCCTCCAGCCGACCCAATCCAAAACCTGTCTCAAACAGTGACCCCACACCCCTACATGAAATAGTTATACCTCGTTACCATAGTCACCGCCACGGGTCCAGACGAATGGTGATAGGAGTTCTTACTTTAGACAAACTGTATTTACCTTGAGGAGTGAGGAGATTGTATCGCAAACCGAGCACCCCTTCGAGGTCCTTCATGGGAACCAGAGACCGGAGAATAGCCCTCGCTCTGATACAGTCATTCTTTCCTTGAGCAATGGCAGCAGCTTCTGGAGCACAGCGTCCCAAAAGGTCCACGAGACAGCAGTAGAAATTGAGGATGGCCGATCCCATGTCGATGTAATCCTCATCTTCAGTCGACCCTTCCGCTAATTTTTCGACGGTTATTTTCTCGGACATTTTGATGGCATCCTTGATGGCAGCCAGCAATCCAGGTCCTTCGCCTCGCAAGGCCGGACCCAGACATTCAGGACGACGAATGAGTAGACGAATGACAAGATTGGCATTCTCCTCAACGCTTTCACCTGAAATAAGAATGATGATCTAATCAAATATCTCGTGGTGGTACTTAATACAGTTTAACCACGCTTCCCTCATTATCCAGAGTTAACTCGGGTATGTATAGATTTAAATATTTATTATCCCGAGTAAACTCGGGTATGTATAGATTTAAATATTCATTATCCCCAGTAAACTCGGACATGTATAGATTTAAATATTCATTATCCCCAGTAAACTCGGATATGTATAGATTTAAATATTCATTATCCCCAGTAAACTCGGGTATGTGAAAATTTAAATATTCATTATCCCGAGTAAACTCGGGTATGTGAAGATTTAAATATTCATTATCCCGAGTAAACTCGGGTATGTGAAGATTTAAATATTCATTATCCCGAGTAAACTCGGGTATGTATAGATTTAAATATTTATTATCCCGAGTAAACTCGGGTATGTATAGATTTAAATATTCATTATCCCCAGTAAACTCGGATATGTATAGATTTAAATATTCATTATCCCCAGTAAACTCGGGTATGTGAAGATTTAAATATTCATTATCCCGAGTAAACTCGGGTATGTGAAGATTTAAATATTCATTATCCCGAGTAAACTCGGGTATGTATAGATTTAAATATTTATTATCCCGAGTAAACTCGGATATGTATAGATTTAAATATTCATTATCCCGAGTAAACTCGGGTATGTGAAGATTTAAATATTCATTATCCCGAGTAAACTCGGGTATGTGAAGATTTAAATATTCATTATCCCGAGTTAACTCGGGTATGTAAAGATTTAAATATTTATTATCCCGAGTAAACTCGGGCATTGCAGAATTCGTCAATACGTTTTGTTTTATCACGTTTTTATTCGGCCGGAAGTAAAAGAAATAATACTAACTATCTCTAAGAATCGAGGCTCTGAGAATAGAGAGTTCGTCTCCCATTATGGTGAACCGGGTTTGAATCCCAGTGATGACTGGTCAATTCGAATTCTGCAACCGGCTTGCACTAATCACAGTGTTGACGTAAAATATCCTCAGCGGTAGACGGATCATGGGTTAAGGCCTGGTTTCCTAGGACAGGCCAGTGTCGCAAAACTTTAACTTGAAGACAGCACTAAACCTCTGATGGGTCAATTTGTGAGTTAGACAGCGCACGTCATCTTGAACGACAACTGCAGTTGGATTACAACGTAACGTTAACGACAGAAGCAATGGCTGACAACAGAGCATTGAAATCGGTCAAGATTTCGAGGAGAAATTAATCTCTGAAATTAAAAAAATGACCTAATTTGTATAGTACTATAAAATCTAAATCTTACAGAGATTCCGTGCTTGAAAACAAAGATTGAAAATTCATCTTCCCCCCCCCCCCCTAAAGCACTGGTCGACAATAACGCATAAAATTATAGGAACGAACTACGAAATCAAAATAAATATTTGTTTACGTCATTAACGCATGTGTGGGAACGACTGCTCACTCTGAGCTTACAAAACGATATTTTGTTGGAGTACTTTCCGCTGACGCCCAGAGAAGACACTTGTCTTAAGGAAACAGTTAGAGCAGTGTTTCCCAACCTTTTTTGTACCATGCCCCACCTAAGCCTTTCTAAAATTCTTATGCCCACCTATGTAACATATACATAATTTTTAATATTAAAAAATCGAATTGTTCACTTAAGAAACTTCTGAAATTGTTAGCGAAACAAAGTAAGTAAATTTTCAGAACATATAATGAAAAACTAAAATTCAAATTCGAAATAATTTTAATAAAGATTTTTCTATAATAATTTAATATTTTAATTTAGTGAGATTCTTGCACTTGATGCTTGCTGCACGTAGATTTTATCTTAGGTTCCAATTTGGTTAGCTTCAGTCTCAAGTCTCCCCGTTGTGTTATATCCAGACGATTTCTTTTTTTTACCAATAAAATCATTTACAGCACTAAAGTCACATTCAGCTAAATATGAAGATGGAATCGGTAACAATAGTTTTCTTGCACATTTGATTGAATTTGGGTATTTGTTTTCTGTTTCCTCACGAAGCCATGCCATCACTCCTTTCATATTAAATAAAGTTTTAACTGACTCATCATTTTGGATTTCTGCAAGTTCTTCTTGATATATCAGACAAATCCACTAACATGGACTGCAACATCCATATTGGAAAATAAATTTGTTTTAAATCAGAATATCTTTATTTTAAATCAGCCGATAGAATTTTCAGATGATAGACAATAACAAGTAAAGCGGTATCATTTACTTCACATTTTTGGAGCCAATGAAGCTGTTCAAAGTTTTTGTTGTTAATATATTTCTGACGTAACTCAATAAGGGTAATGATGCCAAATATCTTCGCTTTTGCATCAATAAGAGTTTTATTTGTTCCTTGAAGTTTCTTATTTAGTATATTCAGTTTTTCAAAGATATTGGCTAAATAACTCACAAATGCTTGACCATCGACTGTAAACATACTTCATTTCAGGTTTGTCGCTTAAAAAATCCCTAAGTCACATAATATTTATTGACCGCAATTATTTAAGAATTTGATTTTTTCTTTCGATTTTGTCACCGAAATCTCGCATTGTATTTAAATGGCCCAGAGCAAAAGGTTTAAACTCATGTCGAGTCCATTTTTAAATTGCCCCCCTTTACAATCGAATTGCCCCCCCCCCCGTTGGGGCGTAGGCTCCACGTTGGGAAACACTGAGTTAGAGTGTCCTTGCCGTTAGGTTAACCATGGGAGGTTTTCCTCTCTTCATGTAACTCAAATCCTCCAGGAAGATAAATTTCTCCCAATACAGGAGTTACAAGGTTGTCTTAAACTCAACTATAAAATGAAATAGAAAAGACATACCGTTGACCCAGACACAGAATCGAAGGAAATCGAGGTAACGTTCTCCTTCCACGGGATCCCATCCCACATCGATGTAACCTCTGTCCAGTAGATCTTGATTAGACTGTAGTCCACACCTTGAGAGGTAGATGGCAATCTTCTCCAAATAATGTTCTCGCAGTGCCAGAGCCAGCTCACTGTTCTCCATGAGGGAGGAATAGGCGACGTCGAGGGGCGTCGAACCTCTCAACGAAGGTCGAGCTGAAAAATAATAATGTCGAATCTCGTTATTTCACGTTCATCTCATACGATACATCATGAAATTACGTTATGATTACTGCATATGAAAAATACTGGTATGTACCAAACAAACTAAAATAAGCTTAACTACTTGGAGGCTCCGCCCCCTGCTCGCTAACGCTCGCCAACCCCCGAGAATTGCTACGCAATCCTATGTGGTTCACGCCGTGAACCATGGCTCGCTGGGCTCGCTCGCCAATGAACACAATGTTCTAGCACAAAGACATAATATATTATCATCAAAGACATAGTATTTTATCATCAAAGACATAGTGTTGTACTTATGTAGAAGATTTCTACCAATGTTCTTATTGGCTTTTAAAAAAGTATATTAGCTATTTAGATTGTACATAGTGAAAAAATCAAAACATTAGCTAAATAAGAAACATATTAGCAAAATAAATTATCAAATATTGCTTCACTAATATTCTGCATTTTAAAGCGTGAAAATTCAATGCGTAAATAAACGCGAAATATAAAAAAAATTCAATGCATTCAATACAAACACTTAAACGTTTTTTAGACGTTTAGGAAGCTCCCAGTAGAAAAATATCAATTCAACAGCGGCCTTTTAAAGCATTCTCACTTCAATTAATTAATTCCTAATTGAGTTTAAATTAAATATTGTCATGTTTTTAGTGCATGAATCTGAATTGAACAACCTGATAATGCTCACTCTGGTTATTGTTATCTGGTTGCTCACTACGTGCTCTTGCGCGCCGAATCCAATCAATTAAAAATGAAAACTGTTGCCAGCGCGAGAAAAGAAATATCATTGGTTTTATTGATACATACATACGTACGTATTAGCGTTTTATATAATATAGATTCTATTCCATTTATATATTTTTGTCCATATGCTACTTGCAACAATGAGGAAAAATAGAAATAGCATGTTTTCAAGATGAATCATTGGCACTTTATTCACACGCTATATTATTAGTGCTAGTTTTCTTTCATGTTAATCGAACATCAGCATGCTTAACATGTAAATTACAACAATAGTTGATTGCTGCATGTGTTTCACGTTAAGTGATTTCGCGCTCATGAACTGTATTATATTATTTTAAGCTATTATTTTTAATTCAAGCTAAAAGTAATCATTTCCAATGACAAAAAGGAAATGACCGAAGCCGTTGTCTCAGATGTGAACTATAGCGAGTGGTACCATCAGGTCATAAAAGGATGAGCAAAAACGCTCGCCCGGATAATCATGCCGTGTAGCAATTTCATGAAGGTGCCTTTATTGTCTCTGGGACTATCAAATGTGTCACACTTCTTCATAGATGCGTCCAGGGATCCGAAAGGTGGCCGTAGAGAGATTTTGCAGATCTATATTTCATCCCGTACGGAAATTTAGAAGTAACTCGTTAGCTATTTTATTATTTTTCTTAACGTTAATATTACTTTACTTCAATAGAATTATTTCAAAGCTAACGTTAGGTAAATGCGCGAAAGCTACGTAACCTTTCAATCAGTGCCTTAACACACCAACACTTAATAAATACCTATCTCTACCGTCAAATGGCCGGACTTTCTTCATTGAATAAAGGAAATAGGGTTGTTAGGAAAGAAATAAACTAAAAAAACTTATCATAATGAAACAAAATTGTATATGTATTACAAACACAAAGAATGTTTAATTCATTACTCAACGCAATTTTTTACATTATACAGGGTGTTTCAAATTCTACATTTTAACAAACATATTTCTTCCAAATATTATTACTTCTATAATTATAAGAATGGATAAAAATTATTATTCTTATGATTAATATTATTTCTTGTAAGAACTTGTGCTGTCTTAATTGCTTCGACATTTTTCCGCATAAAAACAGTTAGAAATGAAGTAAAGTTATCCACATAAAATGTAAGTTACTGACCAAAATATTGAGTTTATCACTTTTTCTGACACAAAAATGCCAATCTAAAATGTTAGGTTCTTTCTTGAAATTTCAATTCACAGTTATTCTGATTGAACTAACAACGTAACAGTCTTTGCATCGAATGCAATACGTTGAACACGCATTACACCGTTATTTCTGATCCGATAACGTTATAAAACAATAAAATTGTTCTCCCGATGACCGGTTGTGGAAAAAATAGGTATACGACAAGCATTTTTCCAAGCAAACAAAATACAAAAAAAAGGAATATTAAATGCAGTGGCGTACGCAGAATTTTTTCAAGGGGGTGTTCATAATTTTCTGACACTACTACAAGAAATTCGAGTCTGTAATAAAGCACTATTATTTCCCTAATTTAGACAGCTAGATAATTTTGACTTTTTATTTAGACAACATTGTTTAGTTAAATTTTGGTTTGATTTTTTAAGTTTAGGAACATAATGTAATATCTTCTGAAAAAAGTCTAATGTCAAATGGATGGGAAGTAACACTTTGAGGACCACTTTCACAATCATCAGATTTTGTTATGCTAGAAACGTTTTCTTCAACGAAAGTATCACATTTCTGTACAACAGAAAAACTTACATTGATACTAGATGCTGTCACCTCACTAATTTCAGGTCGTGATTTTTTCTCAAAATAATTAAAAATTGTTAAATTCTTGCGTTTGGACATCCTAAAGATCCAGGAACAGCAAATATATATATATATATATATATATATATATATATATATATATATATATATATATATATATATATATATATATATATATATATATATATATATATATATATATATATATATATATATATATATATATATATATATATATATATATATATATATATATATATATATATATATATATATATATATATATATATATATATATATAAACTGCTGTTTGTAGAAAATGCAACACCATGAAAGAATCATCAGAATCAAATGAAATTTAATGCAGAAACGACTTGTACTGATACAAATAAATGATGAAATTTTCAAAACAAAAGAAACAAATTAAGCGTCCGAAATCAGTATTTGGTGCAGCCACCACGCGCTGCAATAAGTGCTGCTATACGACGTGGCATGGAGTCAAACAGATGTTGAATATCTGCTTGAGGAAGAGAATTCCATATCGCTTGTATGCGCAACCAAAGTTCGTCTTTGGAAACTGCAGGACGCGGATCACGAGTGAGACGCCGACCAACCATATCCCACACGTGCTCAATAGGCGACATATCCGGCGAATAAGCAGGCCAAGGAAGAAGTTGCATGCGTTGTGCTGAACAGAAGTCTCTAACAGTCCGCGCAACATGTGGGCGTGCATTATCCTGCTGAAAGATAGCTCCAGGGATGCCTTGAAGGAAAGGAACGACTTCGGGCTGTAGCACTTCACGGACGTATCTGTTGCTATTGAGATTACCCTCAATTCGTATCAAATTGGATCGTCCATGATACGAAATCGCACCCCAGACCATAACTCCGGGTGTTCGACCACTATGTCGTTCAATAATACACTCAGGAAGGCAGCGTTGACCGGCATAACGTCTAACACGAACACGGCCATCATGGGTCCACAAATTGAAGCGTGATTCATCTGAAAAGACAACTTGGTGCCAATCAGCTCGCCAGTCTCTGTGCTCAAGAGCCCACTGCCGACGCAGCCGTCGATGATCCGCCGTGAGGGGAATCCTGTATAATGGCACCCTTGCACGCAATCCACGGCGCAGCAGACGACGACGAATTGACGAAGCCGACAATTGTACACCTGTAGCAGTAGACCAATGTGCTGCCAGCTGCCTGGAGGAAGCTGTGCGATCATTCACCGCCATGCGGAGCAGGTGTCGATCATCGCGCTCTGACGTCACCTTCTGTCGTCCAGTGCCTGTTTTTCGAGTTGTTCGGTGCTCGTCGGTCCACTGCTTCCAAACTCGCATCACTGTGGAACTGTTCCGCTGCATACGAGCTGCTATTGCGCGATAGGAAAATCCTCCTTCTCGAAGGCCGATTATCCTCCCTCGTTCAAACTCCGTAAGTTGCTTGAATTTCTTATTCTTCCGTCGTGGAGGCATACTCAGGTCTCACTAAACGTTTGCCACTAACAAACGTTTGCCACTCGCAAATCGCCAAACAGCTGTGTGCTTATGTTTTTGTTTTGTTTTCGGTATCACGTATCTATCATTCACCAAGTTATATATGGGTGTCACATTTCAGAGTTTCAAATAAGCTGATCTTCATTAGATTCTTCTGCATTAAATGAAATATAAAGCGTATTTTTTTGTTATAGCTCCGACATAATCGTTTGTATTTGTTAACATAATTGTGTTTATTAGCGTTTTTTAGAAGATCGTAATAAAACTAAGATAAAAAAAATTATATATTATTACCTCCATAGCCCCCTTCTGTATTTTCATAACTTCCATTAAATGTATACGCGTATTTCGAGTAGTGAACTTCTTTACCTACTCATCCACTTATTAAAATTAATAATTTCACAATAACCTCTAATCCTTAATAATGAAATGATTATTACAATAAAGTTTGTTTACTTAAAAGATTTAAAAAAAATTATTGTTCAGCAGTGACTTTGTTACTAATTCTATATACATTAATTAAACTTAATGGTTCTGCTCGATAACCATTTACAATTTTTTTTAAATTTTATTTAATTTTCAGTTATTATGGAATTCCTTAAATATTTTTCGACGTAGAGGTTATTTAGCAATAATGCGAAAAGCTGAAATTTATAAATGTATAATATTTATAAATGTTTAAGAGAATTATTAGCAGCTATTTTGTACTAATTTTTTTAGTTGAAATGTTCATTATACACAGTTTTATAAAAATAATCGTAAAATTCATTGAACGATGGATACATTGACATTTTAAAATGCAAGTAGAATTCAATAATCATTTCATTTTATAACTGTAAAACGGTAGATAAGTAACTTCGTTATCAAGTTTTACATGATACGAGAATATTATGCTATTGCTTTATAATGAAAGAACAACATTTTAAGTTCTAAACTTTTTGTGGAAAAGTAAAAAAAAAAAACGAAATTTTTTCCTGTCATCAGTGTTAGCGATTAGAGAGTGTTTTATCGTATAAATGTTAAGTCAGTACCGTTCCCTTTTAAATAAAAATGCATTTTGTTCCGGAAAAAAAATTACTTGAATTTGTCAATAGAAATTCCCTAATTATTGTAGCAAGAACTTTTAAATTTCTAATCAAACTTTCCTCTATTATAATTTTGTGCAAATAATTATTATTAATAATATAAATGACTATTAAAAGGAATTAATTGAGAATGTTCAATTTTAATAAATTAACTGTTTACGCAATCAGATTAGTAACTTTTTTCATAATTTACAAATGGAGAAAAAGTCTTTTACAGTTTAAAAGTGAAAAGAAAAATAAAGTTGAGATTAAATTTATAAAGTAAGCATAACTCGAAGGAGGTTGAAGTAAGGGCATTAGACGAAGTGATTGTGTTTTTTTTTAAATATTATTTAGAAAGAATTTTTCTAAAAGTATTTCTTTTAAAGTTTTTATCAAACTTTTGTTTTTTATTTATCTATAGTTATTGAAAGTTAAGTTGATGATTTTTAAGTTGAAATGAATGCCGCCCTGCTTTGCATATTTCAAATATTATTTCTAAAGAAATGTATAACTTAACATTAAACACCAATTCTTCTCCTCGTTTTCAATTCTTCTCTCGATTGTTTGATTACAATTGTAAATCAAACAATCACTACATTTATTTATTAAAAAACACTCTTATGACCTGATAATAAATTGATCTAAATCTTAAATGTGAGTTTTATAACATGTAATTTATTTAAACTCAGCACATACATCTAACCTCTGTTGTCGCCAATGTCTCAATTTTAAAATATAGTTTTTCTTTTATAAATTTTCTGATATTTTCATATAAAGGATAGTATTAAGTTCGAGAATTAAAAATTTGTGCCCAAAAAAGTTGCTGAAAATTATAATTATTATTAATATATGACAACAGGAAGTTTTTAATTGAAGGTTGAAATTTTTTTTAATTATGTTATTTTTTAATTATGTTATTTTTTAATTATGTTATTTTTTAATTATGTTATTTTTTAATTATATTCTTAATTACCAAACTCATATAACAGTATTTAGGAATCTATAAATTTATGTTACGTATGATAGTTGCATTATAACCTGTGTATAACCTTTATTATTCTTATATTGAAAAGGTATCAAGTTATCTATGACCTTCATAATGAATGAAGTATTTACCGACTTTTATATATATTAAGGAATTGAATCAATTTTTCACAAAGTTTAAAATCTCATCTCATTCCAAAAAAAAGTTATTTCATAAAATTATGCAAAAAAGTAATTTAATATATATTTTTTTCATAATGAATGCTTCTAGTAATGAAACAAACGCTTTCAAACTTTATTTTAAAAATATTGATTATTCGTTTACAAGAAACTATTACTTTAAAGCGTGATAAAATTTTTGAATACTCTATTTTTTTTCTAGTAAATAATATGTCTTTGTTAATTTCTAAAAAAATAATCTTTATAAAAAAGCTTACATTATTCTTTTATAGAGAATATTGATTTCATAGAAAATATCACTAAAATAAAACAGGTTATGTTTTCTTACAATAAAAGTTAAATAGAATTAATTCTTCAAAATAGTGTTTCAATAAAACATAGTATTAAAATGTTACGTTATTTTTTGTGATTGGTTCATTAATAAATTATTTTTATTTCTTCGCAAACACAATTCTTGTAAAAAAAAATTAAAAAATTAAATCTGTTTTATCAAAAAACTAGATCGTTTTATAAAATATAAATTATAGCGCCTAATAAAATATGAATACAGTGTATTTGTAAAGTGATCCTGACAATAAAAAGGTGTTATTTTCTTTTTTATTTTCTCTGCTAAAAGGAATTAATGAGTTATTTTTATTCATAATGGCTAGTCGAGGAGAAGAAGAAAATATCGAATTACACTGCTTAGGTTAATGTAATTTCGTTCTCCCACCACATTTACGCGTAATCCATCGCCAACTCCACCTGCAATCGCCACGTTTACAATCTACGGTATGTTTTGTCAATACGCAGTCCGTAACAGTATCACGTGAATTTGGTTTCAAAAGTAGAACCCTATTATAGTAAATGTTTTTTCAGTGTTCTGAGAAATACCGTGAGAAAAAAAAGTATGCATAAGGCAAATAAAAATATATAGTCTTAAAAAATAATATCCCGCATAATTTCTATTAAAATTTTTATTTTTGCCATTTTATCTGAGCTCAAGGGGATGTTTAAACCCCTAAACCCCTCCCTTGCGTACGCCACTGATTAAATGTATATAATTGTTAGAAAAAATCATGAAGTCAAATGGGCAAAAATGATAAAATCATTTTTGAGGCAAAAGTTCTTAAACGGTCATTTGACTGTTTATGGTGTGTTTAGTGTTAAATTATTTTCAACACAATTTCGATAGAGTTATGAAAGAGAGCACATATACATGCAGAACACTCCTATTAAATGCCTTTTTCTTAAAAAAAACTAATTTTGGCTTTTTCTATCTACGTGAAAAACCAAAAAAAAAATTATGTTGATGGCAGAATACCATAAATATAAATTTTGACCGCTAATGAGAAATGCATCAAAAAAATATTTTTAACTTTGTTGAAAAAGCAAGACTGTTTCTACAGGCAGATCAATTCAAATAATGGAAATTCAAAAATAATTATCTACAATAGGGATTGCATTATAAAGCGAGAGCAACAAATAAAGAATACCCGTCGTTGCTGTAAAAATCACTCAACACAAATCTATTACTACTTTTAATCAGGAAGTTAAATTTTCTAACAGGTCTATTATGAAAATATTTTGTGAAGAAATAAATATAATTTCAGAACTAATTTAATAACAAAAGTTTTAAAACATTTAAATTTATATATTCTTTGCATTTGAGAAAAAATCTTGAAAATCATAAATTTTCAATCTTAAAATAATTTTCCTTTACATCACATAAAATAAATTAAAACACTGGTTTAGATTTTTTATTTCAAATTTTTTTTTTAAAGCAAATAAATTTGGCTTTTTCTTCTACAGTGAAAGGGCCAATGGAGAGGAGAGTTCACCGTCTTGACTAATATTGTTTCTTCTAAAACCAAAATTTAAAAACTTTCAAATTTCATAAATGCCTTTAGAATCATTTTTAGAGAACAAATGTTTAACTGCAACGCATAAATTACTTACATAGAAGAATATTGCTGTTTTCCAGAAGAAATCCCAAATGCTCAAACATGGCTTTTTGGTTCTGTCTTCCGGTTCGACAGAAAAAACATAAGAAACGACAACAAGCGACCACCATCTCGTGTGAAGTATTCTGGGGAAGGAAAAAAAAACAAATATTTCAGAAGTTAGTAAATTCCTCATTTGGGAGAACAAAATAAACATTCCTCAATTTCAATATATACATACGAGCATACAGTCGAAATAATGCGACGCACTATGAGATTCTATATAAATCTTAATGATACCAGTGAGCTTTATTGTTGCACTTGCTTACGCTCGTGTATCAGTTTGGTTGAATGAAACGATGCAAGTTTACTGATATATGAAGAATTATTTATTATATCAGGTATTATCTATATACATAATAATAAACGCAACTGTGTGTGTGTGTGTCTGTAATCACAATATATCGCCCCAGAAGCCTCGCCCAGGCACGAAACTCGGCACATAATTGTGTTTTGACATAATGAAGAAGTATTTTTTTTTTCTTTTTTCAAAAATTTGGATTAGCTTTTTAGCTATCAGTCATTTTGTAAGAAAATCTATTCTTTTTCGTCTTCAAAGAGCCATATTCAAAAAACTATTAAAAAATACATATACTTTTGTCCACTCTTATAAATGTATGCTAATGCGAACCTTACAATTGAAATATTAATTTTCGACAACTTAAACCAATAATATACGAAGGAAATAATAATTTAATTGTAAGGTTCGCATTAGTTTACATTTATCAAAGTGGAGAAAAGTTTAACTTTTGTATCAAAAATGTGGCAACATATTCGATACGTAAATAGAACGCTTCGCTTTGATATATTTGTCGCTGTTCATAATTGTTATAAGTTTTTCTTCTACTTTCCACGGTCTTATTTTTTTTCTAAAGCGAAGACGATAATTTTTGCAGCGATATAGAAATTGATACCATAAAAAATTATATAAAAATAGAAATTGATACCATAAAAAATTAATTCGTTTTCGTGTTCTTTTCATGTATTTAGCATTTTAGTTTTTTTTTCTTAAGCGTTGTAGCTACGTAATATATAAAATAGGAATTTAATTGTTTTTGAAGGAACGATCACACTTACCTTGGATCTCTTCGGTTTTTCTATTCTTCATTTTAACAGTTTTTATTAAATGTAATTAGTTATTTTCAGAAAGTTTCAGTTTGCAGGTAAGCACTTAGATTTTAATATTGGAGTTTCATGATTTGCTTTCATAGTAATTGTTGTTCTAAAGTATTCGTTGACTTCTTAAAAACCCGATTACTGACATGGCAGAACCGCACTTTGTATTTTGTCAAAGAAAGAGATATTAAGAGATTCTCAAAGAAGAAGAAGGACCCAAGAAACGTCTGTGTAACGTCAAAGAAGGATGGAACATGACCGAACTTCGACAAGCAATTCTAGAGCCCAAGAAGTATTTAGCGTGGCGGACAGCTGGTCGCCTTAGGCGGCTAGTATTATAATAATTAGATCATAAGTTATTATTTGAATAGTTATATGATTTGTACGATATTATAGGCGACACTTAAACATACATGTCATTCAAGAGACTTTTAACATACTTTCCATTTCTATTTATTTTCAGCGAATTGCATTACAATGTTCACCAAATTATACAGGAGTGTAAACAAATGCAAACTGGTTTCATCCGAGTAAAAACAATACAGCTGTTTAGAGTGTCACCTGGTAATTATAATTTCATTTCATAGAATCTTAGAGTGAGTCTCATAACAGGGACTGAATTAGACTTTTAGTCAAATACTTTCTTCTTTGTCGATAAATAATAACACAGAGTTCTTATTACTATTTTTACAGAAGAGGGCCTGTTGTTTATTATTATTCCAGCCATGAGATTCTGAAGAAGAATGTAACATGATTTGCTGGAAATTTTTATCTCACCACGATTTAATGATTTGAAACATGATTTTAAAGAAAGACATTTAATTTATGGACTCTCCCCAACATGTTGGAAGTCTTGTGCAAATCAGAGCTGACTTTTTGAAGTTATGCTTCTTATGCGACTTCCAACAAGATTGCGTTAAACGTTTAACGCTACATTTTTATTGGCCGGGAAATCACGTGGTAGGATCCAGTTTTCCCTCATTCATTTCCATATTGTTTTGGTTCTCACTAGCATAAAAATAATAAAAGTATTGTTTTTCTGTAAATATTTTTTTTACTTTGTTTTGATACACATATAATTTAATAGGGTAGTATTTTTCATTTTCAAATTCAGTGGATAACAATTGTAAAAAAATGAGTGAAAACAATCCCACGGACAAGGCGACGGATTTAAGGTTATGTCAAGGTACGTCTCTTGTGAATATCAATTGATTGCTTCTCTTCTGAAACTACATTATGACTCATTCACATACATTATTAATAGAAATACATTTTCCAGGGCGAGACGATGAGGTAACCACAAGCACTGTTTCAAGAGGTCCACGAGGGAAAAATGAAGAATATTACCATGATTGCAGATCACGGAAGCGAGCGGAGCTGGAAAAAGAGTTGTTGAATAGAACTAGTGATCCTTCTACGACTGCTACTTCTTCTACAATTAACGTCGCAGGTTGCGAAGTTTAACTTCTTCCGCACGGAGGGACTCCACGCACTATTTTTTGTATTTATTTCTTCTGCTACAGGAACGCCTTTTTTATTTATGCCCTTGTTTATCAGCCTTTCCACTATCTTATCTCGATGAAACAATGGTTGAATCTGTGTTCCTTATAAAGAGAGAATTTTATTTATTTATTTTTATTTTATAACCGTCGTTGGACAGCCGACACAATTTTTGGGTTTACGACTCATAATGTTTAACTACGAAGCCTTGTTATTTTGAAATCAATCCAGAAGACAAGGGAACTCCTGGATCAAGTAGTGGGAGAACTTTGTCTTCGTGGAAGACATATTGATGGAACTAACCCGCATTTTCAGTACATGATGAGGAAGACCACGAGAACCTCCCAAGGTTAGCCTCACGGTAAGGGATCTAACGCATAATCTATCTACCACCAAGGATATTTCATGTCAGCACTGTGGTCGGTGCAAGCCGGGTGCGGAATTCTTATCGACCCGTCATCGCTGAGATTCGAACCCGATTCACCTCACTGGAAGGTGAACGCTCTGTACTCTAAGCTATCGAGGCTCATAAGGAGAGAATTAACCTGTTAGTACAAAACTGGTCATTAGAACCAACATCGACAAGTGATCCACTGTCACTTGATCTAAAAAAAATGAAATCATAACCGCAGAGACAAAGTATGTCTGGGTTGTCGACTCTGTGCCAGTCCATCCTATCGAAACGTTTTGAAAAAAACAAATAAAATGTCTAATAAAAGCTATTTTTTAATATTTATGTGTGTTTATTAATCTATAACCCTCTACTTATTTACCGACAAACACTTGATTTAAGAATTACTTACTGGGCCAGAGTCACTTTGTGCCCTTTTAGCTAAAGTGTTGATCATCACTTTCATAACATTTTCGTGGACGCGCAAAATTCGAATGAGATCAGGATGCTGGAAAAACACTCTGTTGCTCACCATAGCCCTGAAATAGAATTTAAATAATAAGCACTTATACATTCACTTTGGAATTCAATATGATTTTGATAACAATAAACAAAACTGCATAAATGTACTCATTTAAGCGATGCAAACAAGCTTAGTCGTTTCTCTTTTTTTTTCTCTTCAAAATAGTTGCTTAAACAATTATCATACCTTACAACTAGATTTAGAATACCCTCTTCCTAGTAACTTGCCGTCTGCTCCGATAACCAAGAGACCGTTTCCACGTCAACGTTGGTCGCCATCAAAATGATGTTTGGAACATCGGAAAATATGAGTTAGCGCAAGATCTGGCCTGTATGGAGGGGTGATCCAAAACTTTTCACACAAAAGAATTCAATGAAGCTCGGGACTGAGGTGGTCATTATCATGGAGTAACAAAATGTCCTGTTAGTAGGAAGCTTCGTAAACTTCCTCTGGTGAATGTATGCAGCAAACAAGTTTTTTTGCCGACTGAAAACTCATCCTTACTCGGTGGATGATTCGTTTAACTTGAACATTTTAAAGACTCATAACTGACCGTTACCCATACAGCTGTAACTGGGCATAGTTGTTCCCAATGAGTGGCAAAGACACGACGCAAGTACTCGTTGCGACGCACTCGCCACCTATTAGTGTACACAACAAAACGGACCTTATTCAAAAAAACAGCCCTCCTAAAAAGCTAAAAGTGTGTGTGCCTTCCTTCTTTAGGCGTATCTTTTTTTTCAGCTCACTTTAATAATTATCCTATATTTATTTATCCAAAAACACTTTTCTGACCAGTTTTTATCTCCGCCTACCAGATTCATCTAAGTAGTCCGCGGAATTAGTCTTACGTTAGCCAATTTTATTTTATATTGTACCCGTCGTTGAACAGTCAACCCAATTTTTCGGGTTTACGACTTCTAATGTTCCACTCTCCGAACCTCACACGATTAGGTTCCTGACGTCAAGGGGACTCTAACCCATGATCCGTCTACCACTGAGGATATTTCACGTCAGCACTGTGGTCTGTACAAGAATTCATATCCACCAGCCATCGCTGAGATTTGAACCCTCCTTGGAAGGTGAATGCTCTATCCCCTGAGCGGCTCACTTTCTTAATTTCTAGCCTTAATGTGATTTGTGGGGATTGCACTTCAAATAGCGGTGGAATGTGAGTGGTATCGAGTAATGCAATGAATAATTACCACAAACTGTTGCGCATGATTTCCTCTTCTTCAGGTCCCATTTGTACAGGTAGGAGTGCCCTTACCCTTTGTAGGTAACCAAGAAGAATGACAACGTCGTCCTTGCTTGTAGAACTGATGGTATATGTATTCTCCATGGCTCCCATTATCTGAAAAAAAGGTTTTTTTTAGAACTGAAATGGTTTTTTAAACATTCCACGTTATCTACACAATACTAGTTAACTTTTATAATATGGGTAAGATATCCCCCCCAACAGTAATGTTTTGTTTTCGGACTATAAACAGTCATTTTTGGTGATTCAAACATATACATTTACGATCAGCATTATGTCAATTGAAAACTACAGATTCTGCTTAACATTTTGCTTGTATAAAAAGAAACAGCAACTAATTTTAATATTTGAATCGCTAATCAAGGTTGTTGGGCTAGTAAGTCATTATATACCGCTTTATGAAGTTATTATGAGTTAAACTGGAGTAACATTATCTAAAAATACTTTAATTTTTTCCTTAGTTGAAATTTTCATAATCAAAATGTCTATTATATCGATTTCATGCCATTAAATTTTCAGATAATAGTTTAGATTTATGGTAGTTCAGATTACTTCATTTATGTCTTTTTTTACGGAATTATTTATACTTTAATAAATTTTTTTTTTTGATTATCTGTTTTTATGTCTATAGTCTTAGTTCAATATATATATATATATATATATTCATTATTTTTGAACTACATATATATATATAGTTCAAAATGTAGAGAAAACAAGGGAAAAATTACAGAACAATGAAAAAAGGGGAAAGAAAAAAATAATAATGAAAACAAAAATAACAAAAAACCGGAAAGAAAAAAAAAGAACAAAAAATTATAAAAAGTCCGGAAAATAAAAGATAATCTTTTCATCAGCTCACACGATTATATCCACAAAAAAGAGATCTTTCTAATACTGCATCAATATAGCCAAAACATAATATAAAAGTGAACCAAGTTTTTTTTGTTTTTTTTTACACATTCTATATTTTATAAAGCATTTATTTGATGTGATAATAAGACATATGTTTTTAGTTGACACATTTTATATTTTTAAAAATATAAAATGAGTCATAAATGTGTAAATATAAAAAATATAAAATTTTGTTTTTAAAAAATAAAATCTGAAATTAATATTAAATAAAAAAGAATTTATGATACACCATTTGTACCAGCAATAAAACAAGTTAGTTCGACACTCATTTATGCCGTTTGGCGAAAATTTGTTTCGTCATTTTTTTTTTATTTCTGGTAACGGCTCATTTATTTTGAATGAATCGAAAAACTTTCTTTTTTGACTATCCAGCAATAAATTAGCGGTTTTATTTTCATCAAGTCTGGCGCTGACCTTCGATAATTACATATTCATTAGATCTATTCTTAGATTTTAACGCGGGGTTCTGAACTATTGGACGACGTTAATTTGATACTCGTATTCGATCATTAATTTTAAATCAAAAGTGTTTTGTTGTTTAATTTTTTTGTAGAGTACAAATAAGAGGAAAATTATTATTATAGAACGAGAGGAAATTATTATGATTCTTTTTTTTTAATTCGAGTGTATTCTCTTTTTGTTTTATTAAGATCCTCAAAAATAATAGGAGGGATTAAATCATAATAAAGATTTTGGCAGACATGCATGCGCTTTCCCATGTTTCGATTCGATTTCGTTTTTTCTTTGGCCAGGTACATGAGCAAATTAGCTCTTTATAGTAAATAATTTATTAATTTTGAGAAATAGTTGATTTCTTTTATCGTCTGCAATTTGCTGCAGCCATCAATCTCGTTTAACGAAAAGAAGTGTCGTCAATTCAGTGCCACGTGCTTGAAGTTCGGATTTGTTCATCTTTAGTGAAGCAGGGGGGGGGGTGGCAATTAGGGCCCTGAATGGAAGGGCCCAAACAAATTAGGGCCCAAAACAAACTTTGGAAAGTTAATATCTCATTGTGAATAATTCTTAAGGTTTGCCGTGTTTTGTATTTTATCCCTTATTTGGCTGCATTTGAATGAAATGTCGCCAAAAATATCTTTAAAAATATCTTTTTAAGTTAGCCTAATTAGAAAATATTCTAATAATTATAATATTAATATGATTATGCTGAAGTTTAAAGGCTGAAAGAAAGAACTCGGTACATGTGAAATACTGAAAAAGATATGATGCAATAATATGATAGCGCGATTTTTCAATCTGCAGCGTAAAAATATATCGGAAGCAGTAACCCGGAAGTCTTCAAAGAGCAACTTTACCACTAGCGCCACCAGCCTTAGCTTTACACGATCACCCATCCATAACGAAATCATCTCCGCAAGGAATATTCTGATTCTACTCACCTCCCCTATTCCATTGAATGCCCTCAGAAGTAGATGGAACATTTGTCTGACTAATTCTCGGTTCTCAATTTCACTCTCTTCAGCCCATTTCACGAGAGTCACCACAATCTTTCGCTGTAAAAGTTCTGAAAAGAAACTCTCATGTTTAAAGAATTATTTTTTTTTTTTAAAAAAAAAAGGGCAATTATTGATTGTTCACGCCAGTTTGGTAATATACAGTCCATGGCCAAATTATAAGACGCACTATAATATTCTACGTAAAATCTTAATTACCAGGTGATACCAGGGCCGGATTATCCTATAGGCACCCGCCTAGGCCTACGAAATTCAGGGGCCTACGAAAAACTTGGAAGAAAAAAAAATTTGTTGACAAAAATAATTTAGCTTTAAAAACAACAAGTGTATTTTACACAAAATTATGAAGTGTTTGCATAGTTATCGATCGAACTAATCATAATGGTATTATCGATATCAACTGCAATATCGGCAGTATGTCGGTATTGCAGATAAAGTTCGATAAACAAATTTGTAAATTAAAATCCATATTAATAAAAATGTTAAAAAAAATATGCAAGAAAATTTTAGCATATATTTTGAAAAGAGGGGAGGAGTGGGGGAAGGAGGGGAGGGCTATGCCTAGGGCCTACGAAAGGTATAATCCGGCTCTGGGTGATACTATACTGTTTTTACGTGACTGAAACCGGTATGCACTTGACGATATACTACACAAATATAGAATAATTATTATATCAAGCATTAGATTATAATAATTAGACCAAATTATGAAACGCGCTGTAGAGTTTTAATAATGACATGATTGGCACGAGTTTTCTGTGTAATACTTTTATACTTAAACATACATGCAATGGACGTTTATTGAGAAGATTTTTTATGTACTTTCTATTTGTATTTATTTTTAACGTACTGCATGACAATGTTAACCCCACTTGATACACGAGCAAGTGCAAACCGGTTTCAGTCGCGTATAAATAATAAAGCTGTACAGTATTACTTGACGATTAAGATTTTACATAAACTATTATTGTACGTTTAATAATTTACTGTAAACTTTATTAATAAATATTTCTTAGTTATTCTCTTATACTTAATGTAAGACAATTTCGTTTTCAAACGTATGTGTAAATTAAATTCTCCAGCAAATTTCGTGTCCTTAAAATGGTGAAGTATTTACTAATTCCAAAGTAGTTTGTAATCACTATAGTTAAGAAAAAGTAGTTGTAGTTAAATTCATTTGTAACTAAGTAGTTGTTGTTGTAAACTACAAAAAGAATGTAGTTTTTCTGACCATTGGACGAACTAAACGTGTGTGTTTTTCGTTGTTTTCTTTTAAACACATATCATTATCATATTTTTCAACAGAAAGACGAATAGTCTTAATTATTTATTTGAAAGAAATATCTTTCTTTTCATTTTTATCTGATTCGATAAGAAAAAGAAAAAATCATATCTTTAAATTAAAATCGAATGTATAAAATATAAACGTTGCTATGGAAACGAAACATCAACCCACCATCCATCATTTGTTTTTCTGCATAAAGCTCGTTTAATTACTTAAATTTATTTTACAGAAATGAGATAATGCTTTTCAATAGTTATTAAATTAATTAGATAAGCTAATTACTATGTGTACTAATATATAACAATAAGGAACTATAAGATAAGTAATATTGATACAATAATTAGCATACATTTGGATGCGAAGCGAAGACTTTTTAAATCTGAAATGGTATTTAAGAGAAATAAATATATACATCCATTTAATTTGTGCATAGTGTGACAGAGGGTAATTGTTTACAAATAATTAATGGCATGCAATCATGATTGTATGCAAATTCTATTACTGTAATTAAAGTTTGAATGATTAGAATAGATCTATGAGCGTTAGTCTTTATTATTGTATTCACACCTAAATATCACTCGCGATCATGATCCATGGCTTGCAAAGGTCCCAGGGGTTCAACTACTAGAATATTTTTAATTTACATACAGGACGAATTAAAAAGTCAAATAAATAAAAGTCCGTGTCAAACGCGAGTTCAAAGTCGACAGGCATTTTGGGAAGAAGAGATAAGGCTACTGAAAACTGACAAATAACTAGTGAGGAAAGCGAGATCAAAACAACCAAAGCTATTTAAGAAAGCTTGTTCTCTTTATTGCCTTTCAACCATCCTCTTCTTCAGCCATGTTTTAAAAGGCTCCGCTTTCTTCTTTAGTCATTCAACGAATTTCGTTATCATTTTTGTTTTAAATTGCTTTAAATGTGTTGGCTCTCTAGCGTATACTTTTTATACTTCAGACGACTCTAAAAATATTCTTTTTTAAGCCACGTGAAAACTCTTCATAAAAGGGTGGAAATAGGAAAACGTTAGCCTATTAGAATATTAAACATTTCTATAGCATTGAAAGTTTCCTGAATATATTTAGTGGTTGGACATCATTATATCAAGCAAAGCTTTTTTTTTTAAAAGTACTCAATCTTTCTAGAAATTAAATTTTACTGTATAAAAGATAACTAACTTCAATCGATAACGATTAAACGTTTTATTGGTATTGATTCAGAAAAAAGTGATAATTTTGAATTTTAAATGCTTATGTAAAATTATTCACAAAGAAATCTATGCTTTTACGCAAATAATAAATTAAGATAGATCTGAAAAAATAGACCTGAGAAAGCAATTAGTACATTTTAAGTGCTTTACTTTAACTTTATTATTTTATTCATTTTCAATTAAAATGTAGATTTTAATGAAACGATTCCAAAATTTAACAGTTTCAAAAAATAAAAATTTAAGAAAAAAAAGTTTCATTTCATTATTATACGAGGCACTTTACTTTAACCTTATTATTTTATTCATTTTCAATAAAAAAAATTAAGATTTTAAATCATCCGATCCAATTTACTTTAACGTTATTATTTTATTCCATTTTAATTAGAATGAAGATTTTATTGAAACTACTTCAATAGTTCAAAAGTGATAAGAAACAAGTTTAATTTTATAATTATGCAACTCAAAAAGCGAGTGCAATTTATTACAGCTTTACTAAATTAGATATTATATAAAATTATAGGAAGAAAATTAATGGTGGATTCGAAATAAATTAGAAATTCTTCAGAAAACTCGACATTTTTTCACAAATAATAATTTTTTCTTAGAAAATGGATCTAAGAAAGCAAATTATAAGTTTAAAATAAGTCCTTGAATTCGTTAAAACGAAATCAATTTCAGATGCTTTTGTATTTAGTTTTAAAAACTTAAATAAACATCAGTTATAAAATTAGTTACAGTGCCTTTACATAACTCTTTACTTGCCGCAACTTAAAACGATTGTTTTTACATAAATGCCAGAAATCATTACTCTCTCTCTCTCTCTCTGATACATTCTTTTTCTTTCTCTTTTTCTGTAAAACACGCTTCCCCTCGCATGTTTGTTATAAGATCATGTGTGAAAGGCGACGAGTATGATGCGTTACACCATGTCTATAAAAACAAATCAACTTTTTTTTCCTTCATTAATATAAAAAGTCATTTTTGAAACAACTTGTTATATTAATTTTTTTTTAACTAAATAAATTAGTTTCCCACTTTTTTCGACATATTTCAATGATCAAAAACTTCAAAGAATAACCTTTTCTTAAAGATCCTGGTTTCCAAAACATTTAATTCACTTTTGTTAATTTTTAAAATTTTTCCTGTCATAACATTTTAGAAAGTAAATTTTGAGATTCCCCCCCCCTTTAAATAAACAAGTTTATGGTCAGCCGCTATTTCATAATAGGGAGGAGGAGCATTTTTCTCATTTTTAGGCAAAGAGGAGAGAAGAAGGTAAGTTTGATTATTTATTTTTATAAACCCATTTTTTAAGGAATTTTGTTTATTATGATATTTAATAGGATATTTTTAAAGCTTCATTGGCCTATTTTTAACTCAACTGCATTTTTTGAAACCTTACATTGAGTGAAATAATGTGTTAAAATGACTTTTCCAAATTCAAAAATATAAAGTTTGAATTAATTATTATTTTTTTTAATATTTTTTTTGCTGATATTTATTATTTTATTTTTTTAAAAAAAAACAGGTTTTTCATACTTACCTTCGAAAATATTTCTTTCATTGTTCTTTTGCGATGATTGAAACTTTTTTTATAACCGCCGCTAAACAGCCGACCCAATTTTGAGTTCACGGCGACCCATGTTCAGCGCTATAGCCTTGTAATTTTGAAACCAATTCAGAAGACAAGGGAACGTCAGGATTAAGTATTGGGAGAAATTTTGCTTTTGTGGAGGACTGTTTAACGGAACTAAAACGCATTTGCCTTACATGGAGAGAAAGACCACGAGAACCTCCCACAGTTAGCCTGACGGCAAGGGGAGTCTTAAACCATGATCTGTCTACCACTGAGGATATTTTACGCCAGTATTGTGGTCGGTACAAGCCGGATGCAAAATTCGTATCGATCAACCATCGCTGGAATTCGAACCAGGTTCACTTCATTGAGGGGGGGGGGGACGAACGCTCTATAACCTAAGCGACCACGACTTGATAATTGATATTAATAATTTTTATGCTCAATGTTTATTCTTCCAGTATGCTTATGTGGAGGGTTGCACTGTCCAGAGAATGACATATGCATCAAGAGCTGCTGCTAAAAATAAAAAATAATATTAAGTTAATTCTCGACAATCCGCTTTTTCACATTTTTCGAGAAAATAATCTTCAACTAGACGGTTTTAAACGTATGAAGCTTATAAAAATTAATAAATAATAATGCCCTAAATTGCAGATACTTTGATCATTTATAATCTCGTAGAGGAGAAATGGAAATTGGTTGAATTGTTTCTGATGTATCGAAGGGTCGAGGATGAAAAATATTTTTTCCCGGTGCCAGTTGTCACCAAGCGTTCGACAAATGCTGCTAAAATCATACGCATAAGCAACAAATTTATCGCCTTGAATTTACAAATAGTAAAGATTTTTAAAAAAAAAAATTTTTTTGAAATTATTATTATTCATCCATAAAAACAATATTATTTGCTCACTTAGAATTGACTTCATTATAATGTTTAGATATTTAATTATTGTAATATTTTGCTAGCTCTCAACTTTCTATTTACTGATATTATTCTAGTTTCTTTTTCACTTTTAATAAATACTAATCTTTAATCATTACAGGGTAATGAACCTAATTAGTTTTAAGGTGTTCTAGGTGGCAATTATTAATTTTTGATATGAACCATAACATTAATTACGTAATTGATTGTGTTCGTTTCCCCCCCCCTTTGTTTAGTTTTAGTTAAGTTACCCTATAAAGTTTTTGGAGCAATAAATTTTTATTGTCGGTGTGAACTCTAAATTACGATATACAATCACATTTTCTGGGAATAATTAATCTGCAAATTTATTTTATAACTGTTTATGTAAATGAATAGATAGCACTGCTTATATTTAACTTATTTGAGGTCATCCTTTTGAATCATTGAGATTGGCACTTAGTTCGAGGACATCCGATGATACGAACTAAAGTTATTTAGATTGATATGTTTTTATTTTGCGTACTGTTCCCACTCTGATGCACAAAGCGCAAATATAGTTTAAAATCTAAAAAATAGTAATAACGCACAATTTTTAAAAAAATGCTATTAATAATAAAAAAAAGAGCAATTATTACATTTTAAAAAAATCAGTTGATGCATTTTAATCATAGGTAAGACACATTTTGAACCATTTCTTCACGTATCATCCTTTTTAAGTCGCATAATTTTGAGTGAAACTCAATCGTTACACATTTAGAACAGAGCAAATGTACGTCACTTAAAATAGCTTTTACATAAACTTTGTTCGAGAGAACACTCAAAGAAGTTCAGTTATTCGCCGTTATTTTTTTAAAAAATTTATTTACTTTTATTTTATGCCTTATGAAATTTGCTTAAATAATGCTTAGATATCACATACTTACTCCCATGTTGAGTTTAAATAAATGAAAAAAAAAATTACCTGGTATTGGTTTTATGTCAAATATAACAACAACGAAAAAAGATGACATTAAATGAATGGCAAACCTTCAGGCCTGGGTCCTTCCTTTTCTTCTGGCTGCTCTTCTTGGTCAGCAGCTTTGACCATCTTGACTATATTTAAGAGACGTTGTGTCCAGGGTTTGGAGGGCTCCTCTGATTTCTCCTCGCCCTCCCCTGAATCTTCTGGGGAGCAGGCACCTTTCACCCGTCCCACCAATTCCTCGTAATATTGAATGAGTGTATCCCGCAACTCTTCCCCGCAAGAACACTGGTCTGTCTCGTCTTCCTCCAAATTCTTGAAGCACAGGATTGCACGCATCTACAATTACACGAGACATTCATTTCAATCTATTGAACACACTCCCACAAAGGAATGCAATAAAATAATAGCCTTAGAAAAATAAACACAAAGCAGATAACAAACGAGAAAGGTTTTCATCGCCTTTATTTATGAAAAGGAAACTTGGACTTATTTCTATTATTTAAGAATACCCGTGGAAGAAAGTAATTTTTGTCGGGGTAGGAATACTTTTGAAACCCATACTACAAATTTGCATGGTTTGTTGACATTCATGATCGTAACAATAATAATAATTAGATGTCTACACATTTCAACGGAAAAAAAAATATTAAATCTGCTGATTTTGAATGCGTGACATATCGTGTCGTCCCTGACTCCTGTCACGAACTCTCACGAAACCTTTCCTCAAACGTGGCATCATCAACCCTTAAGGGCCAAAACCACGAACAAATACACTTTTTTAGAAAAATTTTGTCAGAAAAATTTCAGAAAAATTTTGTCACATGTCAGAAAAATTTTGACTCTACTCTAAGAAAATTGTCCCATTAAAGTTAACTAAAAAATGACCCTAGTGTCATCTAGGAATAAGGGGATTTCCTTTTTAAACAAAATTTTGGCCAGGTTTTTACTTATTATTTTCTAAGTAGTGCGACCACTATTCATCAAAATATTTTTAATTATTTCTTTGACATAGTTTTACCGCTCTCTTATAAACAATTCCATTAAAGCTTTAAAACAAAAACATTTAAATATTACAAATTTACGTTAGCTTCACTACGCTTCCGCACGAAAGATTTCAAGTGATTGCGCGTGCCAACGTTTAGTGAGCATGCGTCAGTTCTGTTGAACTGCGCATGCACCCGCGAAAAAAAATATCAAACTTATGAAGTGAAAATGAGAGATTTTGCTCATGATTAGAGAAAATAAGAAATTTTTTTTTTGAGATGAAGTTAAAAAAAACTAACATAGTGGAATATCATTAGAACTTTGATCACAAAATCAAGACAAACATTTACAATGAACTATTTCTTTCAAGACATGTCATGCGTTTCAAGATGCTTAGCTCTACATAAAACTGCGGATCTGCGAGCAGAAAAATTGAGTTGATTATAGATTTTGATGAATTCAGCGATAAAGAATGAAGATTATTATTATTTTAAAAAAATATTACTGAAGTTCTATTGATTATTTAACTTCTTTTCACCAAATTTTATAATTAAAATAAATATAATTTTGAAATAGCAAAAATATATCTAGTTAGGAGTAATGGAACTATTGCCATTAGACAACCATCATGTGAAACAAAAAGATCCATAAAATTATTTTTCTTATTGAATGGACCGATGGCTCATACGATTCATTTCTAAATTCAATCAATACATTTCTTCAAATTCGCATATACCATGTATTTAGTTCGAAGGTTGGCTTGAATAGAAAACAACACTTAACAGTTATAAACTGCGTGCTTGTAGCATAAATCGAGCAAACATAGCTTAAAGATAGGCAGCATCAACCTGCTTCAATCTTGCTAACGTTAAAAGTGTGAAATAAAGAATAATTACCTGTTCCTTTGGAGCGCATCTAAATTCTCTGGTTTTCTTGGCTGCAACGGCTGCTGGCATATCTGACTGCTTTATCTCAATGTATCTTCTTTGCTGATCCTGCAAAAAAGACTCATTTTAATCATTCATTTCTCACAGCTAATTGAATCACAGCATTCGAATTATTCTTATGTTATGGTTGATTCCTTCTTAACTGTAAATATTTAATGCCTTTATTCTTCAACCCATTCGATTCGCTTCACTTTTGACCCGGACGTGATGTGGAACATTCCTACCTTGACAGAAACTTCCACTTCGATATGAACCCGCCTACTTCCGTGGATGATCTACATTGAACAGTTGACTTGCTACATGTGACTGCGACATGATCCACCTCCTCGCACTATCGCTACTCAGTCTCGATCACACACAACGCACAGCGTATTCACTCGACTGCTAAAGGCAACACACTAGCGAACGTGAACTTAATACAGCTATCACTATCGGCACTCAAAACTACGGTGATCTTAATACAGCCTTCCCGGCTTTTCACATAACAGCAATGAATCAACCAGTGGTATCCATTCATCGAATTCTACCACAGCTATAATTATGATGGGAGAGTACTGTAGTGTGTCTACCACTACAAAAATACGATTCACTAGCATGTAAGAAATGTTAACTCGATTCTATGTTGGGGTACCTTTTCATAAAAGAAGTTTGACAGGGTCGATGTGACGCTCTCCACATGGGTGGTTCCCCGGTGGGGAATCGAACCTCGGTCTCCCGCGTGACCGCGTCATTTCGCTTCAAACTACGGTGTTGACTCGATAGAAAAAAATAAATAAAGAGGACGCCATACCGAGAAAGAAAATTTTCGTCACAAATTCTCCTTCATTATAAATTTAGAGTGTAGAAGCCGTGAGTTCAGACAAACCTAGAGTAGGCCATGAAGTTTCGAATACTGTAAAGAAAATTTTAAAATACACTGATGAAAATAAATGATGAGATGATTACGTAGGATTAATTTGTTTGCATTTTAATAGTTTGAAGTAGTTTTTTTCAGAAATTGAAACTTCATGACGCACTCTAGATTCGCCTGAATTTACTCTTTCTTTCTTTTTAAATTAGTATTGAAGGAAAAGAAGAATTTGCGATGGAAATTTTCTTCCGCGATATAGCGTCCTCTTAATTTAAGCGTTATGTGACGTTGTTCTCATTATCACTTTATCAAAAATCTTAGCATGACTTTAATTAGTGTCTAGTAGTTAATGATGACCTAACTGATTTGAAAAATTAAAAAAAAAAAAATAGTGCGTGGAGTCCATCCGCGCGGAAGAAGTTAAACTTCGCAACCTGCGACGTTAATTGTAGAAGAATCAGCAGTCGTAGAAGGGATCACTAGTTCTATTCAACGGCTCTTTTTCCTGCTCGCTTCCGTGCTCTGTAATCACGGTAATAGTGTGCGTTTTTCCCTCGTGGACCTCTTGAACCAGTGGAAGTGCCTGTGGTTGCCTCATCGTCTCGCCCTCGAAAATGTATTTGTATTAATAATGTATGTGAATGCGTCGTAATGTAATTTCAGAAGAGTAAACCTAACAATCAATTGATATTCGCAAGAGACCTACCTTGACATAACTTTAAATCCGTGGGATTGTTTTCATTCATTTTTTACAATTGTTATCCACTGAATTTGAAAATAAAAAATATTACCCTATTAAATTATATGTGTATCAAAACAAACTAAAAAAGATATTTATAGAAAAACAATACTTTTATGCTAGTGAGAACCAAAACAATATGGAAATGAATGAGGGAAAACTGATTTCCCGGCCACTAAAAATGTAGCGTTAAACGTTTAACGCAACCTTGTTGGAAGTCGCATAAGAAGTATCACTTCAAAACTTTTGCCACCACAACCACGCATCAACAAACCAAAAATAAATTCAAATACCCCTAACGGGTTATAAGTAAACAACTACGTAAACAGTCGCGTTAAAACAATAAAGTTGTATAAGTATTCACCTGATTCGCGATCGCAACGCTCGAGTACGCCGTCTAGCGGGAGCCTGTAAATATCGGACATTAACTTATCACGTTTTCATTTAGTTCCATCAAAGTCATTGACTGAATCAGACGCCATTTTTTAGCAGCAAATAAGAAACAAAATTTCCCTAAGGAAAAGGCCGAAGAACTTGAAAAAAATCTCCAGAATATTAGTAAATCTTTCAGGAACAGAACACGCCAAACATTTGAAGAAAAATTCCTCAATAATTTTTAATTTCTATTATCAACAAACTTGCAACTGATGACTTCCGATTTCGGATACTGTTACAGATGTGTGTATTAAGGTAAAATGCATTTCTTCTGTCTTCAATTCATTACGAATTAAAGTGAAGTCAACATTGCTTTCGTCATTCCAGTGAATAAATATGAATTCAGAACATACAGAATTGTAATAGTTATAGCATACTCTTCTTCGTTACAGAATAGTATATATTTCTGTATCCATATAATTCGGAAAACAACAATAAAAAATTATCCAAGTTACTTGAAATAGTGCCATTTGTGCTGATTCTTAATTAATTTAAATCGTTTTCTTGGTAAGTTTTTTTTAATTTTGAAAGAATAAGTTCAACTAGAATTCAGCTATTCTGTTTTTAGCTACATATTCAAATTCATATCAATTATAAAATTTTGCTGTGTAGTATGTTATCTAAAAGTAATGAAGGTATAAACTATGTATCTATTATTTGAGAATAAAGTTTTCAAACAAGGAACTTATCATTTTGGAATTCTCCGGGAATCATAAATCAGGTAAGTGCAATGATTTTTACAATAAAAAATTTGCTTGTAAATATTTTTTTTTCATTTGATGATGGCTCTCTACAGCAGTGTTTCCCAAACTTATGACTTTTGTGTACCCTTTCAAAATTTTTCATAACGCTGCGTACCACTAATAAGAAATGAATGTATTTTTTACTATAAAAAAAATTTCACAAAAGTTAAAAATCACAACTGGCTGTTGACACCACTAATTATTAACTGCTAACTCTGCAAAAAATAAACAATAGAGAATACTTAATCGTAAATTTTCATGGCTAGCCTTGTTTTTAATTAAAAAATTTTGAAATTTTCGTTTGTTGCAAAATATTTCGCATAAGAACGCGTACCCCCGATAAACTGTTCCCGTACCCCTGGGGGTACGCGTACCACACTTTGGGAAACACTGCTCTACAGAATGGTTTTTTACGTCTGATTAAGAACTATAAGAATAATAAAAAAAGAAACAATATGAAAGCTTTTATTTCAATGTTAAGAATTCTTAAAATCGTTTTTTTTATCCTAAGAATTCTTTATTTTCCGTTTTTTAGTTTATAATTTTTTGATAAAAATTGTTCTCAAAATACTTTTGAAAAATTAAATGGTATAACATTATGTGTTTATGTATACTTCTTGTATATTCCAATGTTGGAAATAATATGATTCAGAAAAGTATGGAATAAAAATTCGGTACTTACGACGTATTAACGCCACCGCCGCTACAGATTTGGCGGTTTTTAAGTGCCGCCAATCTACACTTAAAATTTTTGCGACAGTTCATAAAATAAAACACTTTATTTAAAATCAAAATAGTTAATTGGATTTCGGTGGAAAATGAGCCGATATAGAGTTTAGCATAGATTCAAAACAATCATATCGCCATATGAACTCTGATGAATAAGATTCCAAATGAAATAACATTTCCAAAACGTACGTTTACCAAGATAAAGTTTTATGTTGTGGGAATTGGTACATTTTCGTTTTTTCGGTAAAATATTTCCCTCCTGAAAAAATAAAATTGCATCTTGTTTTTGGCAAATCCCAAAGACGAATATTCGTAGCACTAAAAATGGCGACAAAAAAGAATTGTTTTTTTTTTGTTTTTGCTTCGTCAGCATTCTTTATTTCACGTTTCTTAGTTTCTAAATAATGATTTTTATTGAAACTTGAAATTTTTTGATAAAAATTGTTGTCAAAAAACGTTGTTTACAAAATTAAATTTCATAAAATTATGAGGCTTATGTATACTTTTTGTTCATTTTAATTTTTGAACTAATATGATTCTTAAAACTATAGAATGTAAAGTTTAAATGGGCCTTTCATGTTATATCATTAAATTTAGTAATACTATTTCTCGGGCATTAACTCTTATAAGAATATACATATTTTTTTCTGTTAATGTACAAATATTTTTCCGATGTGTTTTGGATGTTCCTTCTCTAATAAAAAGAGATACCATTTTGTTTTCGGTTGTACAAGAAAGAAGATCAAGCATTTTTCTTTTTTAAATTTAATAAGCCACATTAAAGAAGGAACGTTGCAATGCTACACACTACATTAAAGACGTCTCTAGAGTAACTGAATGACGGTTCATATAGAAATCGCAGGTATGCGTCTCATACAACAACGCCCCCTATAGTTCGTTGCGATCGCGAATAGTAAAGATTTTACATAGAATCTAATAGTAATTTCAACCGGAAAATAAATACACTCTTTATCATGTTAACCCTCAAAGTGTTTTTTTAGCTTTTTGATACCCGACCACAATTGAGAGTCTCATAACGAAATGAAATGACATAAAAACTTGCTGCCGTACGTTTCTACACAGTTTTTAAAATGTCATGAAAAAAAAGGAAGGCAAGTAAAATTGAGGAGGGGCAAAATACATACCGTTTGAAGTTCTCCGACGTAATCCTCACTGTAAGCTATAAGAGACTCGATGCGATGGCGTAGTTGAAGGTCAAAAAGGTGATGTAACAAATAACACATCTGGAGTTTAACACCTTCAGCGATATTCATTGCAAGCAATCCACGAACTTGATTCTCATTCTCTGTGCGAAACAAGAAACAAAATAATCAATATTTCTCATAAAAACTGATTATGTAAAGAAAAAAAATGTGATATACCTCATTTTCCCGTATGTTCGTTTTTTTCTAATAATGTTAATAATAATAATAACGCTGGTTCAAATGAACCTCGTCTATTGTTTTCAAATTCAAACTGTTAAAAGTTACAGTCTCTGGCAAAATTATGAGACCGCACTCTAAGATGCTGTCAAACTCAAAAGCTAACTTGGTCCAAATAAACAATGCTTAACTTTAGGTGGGCCGCAAAAAAAAGAAATCAATGTTTATAGAAACAAATATTTTTATTTTGAATAGTACATTGTAATAAACATATATAAAGTTAAATTATTGTTTGATACTTGACCTCTCTTCCCTGCTACTATCTTCCCTATTACGGGAGAAATTTATTTTTTTGGCCGAGACTACTTTCAAAATTGACCCAACGTGAGCGTTATTAATACGGTTTCGGACTGGAGATTTATTTCCATTCATAACAGAAAATAATTGCTCGCACTGATAAGTACTTCCAAACATGGAAATAATTTCATATGCGAATTTTCGAGTATTTTCAAACCTTGCCAGTAAATATTTGTAAAATTCAGGCATAACCACTTCAATGAATTTTGCCTTCAAATTTGAGTCGCACTGAATCTCAATCACTTCCATTTGCATATAACTGGGTACTGAGTCTATAATTATTGAGAAAATCGACGAAAACAAACAAAATTTGTTTTCCGAGGAATTAAAATCTTTAAACCTTGTTTCAAATTCTGTTCTAAGATTTGAAATTTTTTCTGCGTATTTCTGATAAGATGCAGTATCCCTGGAATGGCAGGTGCCGCAAGTCAATTACAGTTTTACATTTTCGCGCGTACAATTTAAAATGATCCGTATAGTTTATAAATAAAGTATATTATAATTTCATATGCTAGTTTCCTTTCTAATTCACATTTCTATTTTATTTTTACTTTGCGTCGGATATATTGACTGGGCCACAAAAATGTTCATCTCGGGCCGCATGCAGCCAGCGGGCCGCGAGTTTGACACCCCTGCTGTAGAGTATCACCTGATAATTAAGATTTTACATAGAATGTTATAGCGCGTCTCATAAGTTTGCCAGGGACTGTATAATAATACCAAACAGGGTGTAGTCAAGTGCCGGAAAGGTCATATATATAAAGTAAAAATAAACACACCTGGATTGAATTCTTCGTCAAAGTTCTCGGGGTCAATCAGTCGAAGTAAAGCCATGAGTTCTTCATCTTGAAGAAGACCAATCAACAGAAGTTTGTCAGCAAGTTTAATAATTGGCCTGTTACAGAAATAAGCAAATGTTCAACACATCATAAGGAATTTATCTTATATGCGTGAGAGAGGACATCTTTTTCAAATTTGACAAAAACCTCGTTAAATATAATTTTTCACTCGTAAGGTTTTTTTTAACGGAAATTGGGAAGTTTTACTGCATCCTGGTTTGTATCTGGACTAAAAAAAAAGTTACTTCAATAGTTGGATAAAAGTTTTTCCTTAAAAAAAATTTTTTTTTTTTTTAAGGTTTTCGTCCACTCTGGCACCATTACACGGAGGCTAGTGATAATCAAATTTGTTTCAAACATTTTTACAAAAGAAAGAACTTTTCACTTGAAAAGAGCATCAATTTTAATTCCAACTTAAACAATATAATTTTTTTTCCAATATAGTTACCAATCAGAATATTAAATGTGATCGTAATAATTACAATTATGAAGAATTTTTACTGCGAATTGATAACCATTCTGTCGATTCCATTGATAAAATTATAAACAATTTATGACATTGATATATTTTGTTATTTATTTCTGATCATAGCATTAGCTCTGGTCTATTTTTTAAGATCAAAACTGATTAGGGGTACCCTTAGAGTACGTATATTTTATTAGTCTACCCCCCTTTTTCATAAAAATTAAAATAATTATGTTTTAAATAAAATTAAATATTTATTTAATATAATTTACTAATTTAAATTATTTAAACAATAACACCCAACTTTATGTACGTACTTTGTATAATACCTCCCCCCTTCCCCATCATACAAAACCGTACAAAATAGCAAATCCCCTCCTCCCTCCTTCAGGATGTACGTACTTTTTGAACGGCCCCTTATGACAAGCTATTCATACATTTCCTGCACCACAGTACACACACTTCATTTATATAATGAATTCACATTCAACTGTGCAGGAACCTATTGAAGCTGATTCTGAGATAATTAAAAGTAATAATTGGATGGCTGCTCAATTCGAAGATGAATGGTTTACATGTAAGTGAACTGATTTTTAACTTAAAGTAAAACTTAGAGTTCAGAGGTGATTTTTGATTTGCCCACATAAGAAAAATTTGTTTTGATGGTATATTCCTGAGAAGGAGCAAGAACTTACATTAAACCATCAAGGAAATGTATAGTTGGATTGTGGTTCTATGAGAATCAAACTTCTCTTGATTTTTAACCATCATAGAATTAAAGAAACATTTTCCATCATGGAATGAATAAGGTCCGACTAAGCCTCATTGGGGTCCGGGGCAAAAACTTCTTTTGGGGCCCCTCTGCTTCACTATTTCAGTCATGAGGAACCAAACTTCATGGAGGTATTAAATTTTTTCACCTCATTATACACATAACAAAAAAATTGACAAGAACCTGAAATTGCTATAAAGTTCCTCCTCACCGTTTTATCCATTTCATTGTTTTTCTAACAATTTTGTGTCCCTCGTGTGAAGGCAGTTTCCGAAATGCAGTTTTCTGATTGTTAACTTTGTCAACTAGCTACCAAAAATTTATACTCTTGCTGACATTAGGGAGGTATTCATCTAAATTTTCGCTATGACGGTAGCTCAATTTAGCCCATATTTTTATAAACATATCGTATTTTTCGATATGTAAAAATACAGGCTTTTAATGGGTCAAATGTATGCATCGTAATTTAGCTGAATTGGATTTCCGAATTATAGATTTTTTGCATTCATACTATAGATTAATGAAGAAGCTAACATAAAACTGACGGATTTTACACTGCACTGATATCTTTTGTTTAAAAAAAAATTTCAATGAAGAAAGAAACGTAAAGTAAACTTTCTATTCGATTTGGAGACCCCCTCTTATGTGGGGGCTCTGCCTCAGTTAGGCTCTGAGAATGATGGAAGTAAGTTGGCATATCAAAAACCATAAACGCATGATATAAAATGTTGGATGATGGGGATCATCAAATGTTGGATCCTCACGAATTGCACTGAAACCAATATAAACCATCAAAATATTTTGATTGAACCATCAAATATATTGACTTTGGAAAGCTCAAAAAAGTATTGGAGATTTTGTATTAATAATGAATATAGTAGATGGTTTTACACAAAGAGATTTTCGTTGCTTCCACCAATGGGATCCCTGTTGGGTCTATTTCCCTTGCAGACGGCGTCATCCAATGCTTCCATAATAAACTGCTTCAGATTTTCCATCGGGAAATACGGAGTGCTTAAATCCTTCAGCGAAGTTATCTTTTCCCTGCAACAAAAATTACGTTTAATTATACCAGTTATACCAATTAGAGAAAGAGTCTACAACCAATTATAATTATTTATTTTTAATTATTATTACAGTAGAATTTTGATTAACAGAGGTTTCTGTTAAACGAGCCGATAACAATGACAATGCAAACCTTCATCCATTAAGTTGGCATGTCTTAAATACTAGTGAATGGATGTTTAAAGTTACTCCTCAACAAAGTCTGTTTCTTCATTGTTTTTCTGAATAAGCTCGTAAAAAGACCACACTTTTCAGTTCACTGTCCGGCTCTACAGCCCCCCCAAAAACATTCAACTTCCGAGAAATATTACACCCTGACAATGCTTTGTTTACAGGGGTCGTGAGGCCCAATTGAACACAAGGTGCAATAAGTTATCGGACTTTACTTTTGTAACAAATGTTCTTTTGCGAGCTGTCGTGGCTCAGGGAATAGAGAGTTCGCCTTCCTATAAGGTGAACTGGGTTCGAATTCCAGCAATGATGGATCGATACGAAAATGCCCGCTCCCGGCTAGCACTGACCACAGTGCTGACGTAAAAATACCCTCAGCGGCAGATGGATTACGCGATAGTGTCCCCTTACCGTCAAGGTAACCGTGTGTGGTTTTCGTGATTTTCTTCTCCGTGTAACTGCGGATTTGTTCTATCAATTTCTTTTTAACTGTGTTCAAAAGAGTTATTAACACATTGAATGCCACGCTAATTTTACATGACTTGCCCGTCTCGCCAAAATTATTTTTGTGTGCTCTACATTGCATTAATTTCTTCAAACCATTTAAGGATAACGATAGCGATAATATAAAAAAATTAAAATCATTAAGAATTTACACGAATTTTGTGTTTCTAATAATCTTGGCTTCGCCGGTCACCGATGAATCCCGTGGCGCTACAAACAAACTCAGTGCTCGTCACCGGTGACCCCCCCCCATGGCATTCAACGTGTGAAATTCATAAATAAGAGGGAAGATAGCGAAATCACTTTTTTTTTTTTGTTTTGCTCGAATTTGAATCCCCTTAATCGAATGATAATCATACAAATATTTATTTTGCGTGTATTAGAGATCAAAATAGTCTAATTAAATTTGCAAATTAAAAGAAGAGCATACATTTTGCGAACCCTTTGAACGTTACCGTAATAGTTGGTAGATTTGCCAAATGTAAAAGTAGGAAGAAAAACTTACGCGATAGGACTCATGGTCATTTCGGGTCTGATGGAAGAGTATTGCATGGTCGATAGACTGTGAGCAGAGGCTGGCTCCTGATACATCGATCGGAGGTCTGGTCCCAATGGAAGGATGAACTCATTCTGTGTCAAACTCCTAACCAACAGACAGTCAACATAGTTAAACAAAATGAATAAATAATTTTATCTAATATTACGGTCATCCAGTGAGTCCATGGCCAAATTATTGGACGCACTTTAAGATTCTATGTAAAATCTTAATTATCATCATATATTATACAGCTCTTGTTTTTAAGCGGTTTGCACTAAAGATGTTTTGAATAAAAACCCCATTACAAGCATGTTTAAACATAAAGTATGGCATATAAACTCGTGCAAAACATGTCATTATTAAAACACTACAGTGTTTAATCATTTGGTCTAATTATTACAATATAATTCCTGATATAATAAATAATCTATATTTATATAATACACTATCTGGCCATTAATGACCGGACACCCCTCATTTCGGATACATGAGGTGCTAGTATCAAGTCAGTAGGGCGTAGGGCCTGCCACGCGCCCGTATCACAGCTTTAGTCCTTCTAGGAAGGCTATCCACTAGGTGTTGGTACACGGCGGCAGGTATTGCCCGCAATTCCTCCTGTAACATGGCGAAGAGTTGAGTGGTGGTTTTGGGGCGTTGTGGTCTGGCGCTCAACCAGCGCTCCAACTCATCCCAGAGATGCTCAATTGGATTGATGTCCGGACTTTGGGATGGCCAGTCAAGCTCTTGCACCCCCATTTCATCAAACCAGTCCGTGATGGCATGTGCTTTATGAATGGCAGCGTTATCGTGTTGAAACACAAACGGGCCATTACCGAACTGTTGCCACAGGGTGGGAAGTGCTGAATTGTCCAGGATGTCTCTACACCCTTCTGCGTTCAGGGTTCCACGCACTAACACCAAGGGTCCAAGACCAAACCATGAGAAACAGGACCACACCATAATTCCTCCACCGCCGAACTTCACAGTGTCCGGTCATTAATGGCTAGATAGTGTATATCGTCTACTTTATCCAGTCGTCGAATTTAAATTATATATCGTCTAATTTAAGCAATTGTTACGCGAATATAAGCAAAAGCAAACCGTTCTCGTATAAACAATAAAGCTGTATCTGATAGTTAAGATTTATTGATATAGAATCTTAGAGTGGGGTCTAAGGCCAGAGACTATAGTGGATGGAACTTGCCTTGCATATGCGTGGAATTCTAAATGCAGAGCAATGAGTAGATCTGTGAATCCAGTTCTGAGTGGTCCAGACATGTATTCAGATTGTATGGCGTACATGAGTTGCTTCTCATCCACATGGGTGCAGATGGTGTGGGCAGCTCGATGATTCCCTTGGAAACATAGAGCACCGTACAGAGCCAGTGTATGAGCATGGAAACTGAAAAAGTCTAGAGTTATTTAATTTCCAAACAAAGATGTCGGCATATAATTATTTATATGAAAGAAGAGTAACATTCTTTTGCCTAGAAAATGGAGGGAAAAAAACAGTAAAAGAAAAAGATATTTTTCAGCTTGTAATAAACTTTGAGTGACTATTTAAATGCTTTAAAATTTTAATTCGAATAAATTCTTGTTCTCCAAAAAATCATCAATTCGATGAGCATTTCCTACAAGGACTTATTTAACCTTTATGATATCTAATAATTAATGATATCATATCATAATGATATCATATCATAATGATATCTTATCATTAAAGTTTTGAACACTCCAAACTTCCTGTAAGCGATCCGGTGTTTATGTTTCTGAGAAAAAATTATAGTTTGTCTAAGCTAAGAACTCCTCCCGCCACAAAGTCTGAGGCCGTCTGGTGCTATGGAAACAAGAATGGCTCATTTAGGGAGGGTAGCTTCATTCTAGGACTAACACAATAGACCGAAGATTCCCTTTCTCTCGTCGACCCGAACCGAAACCACTCCAAAACAGTGACCCCGCACCCCTATTAGAAATAGTCGTCACAAGTCCAGACGAATGTCTGGGGGAGTTCTTATTTTAGACAAACTATACGTTTGCCCTTTGAGCATCCGAAACAGCTGTCTGCATTTATAAATATTTTTCGTGCTCTTAAACGTTGTTTACCTTAGTTTGTATTTTAGCACAAAGGACGCCCACTTGTGTATTTATACGTTAGAATCATATTTTTTTTCTGAAGGATTCTTTATTTTGTGAATAAGGGATAATAAGGTCTTATTTTAATGAACAAAACTCATAAGATTCACCGCATTTAAAGAATTTCGATGTAAAATATTTGACGAAGGATCCATTTTAGCATATTTTTAGCAAGAAGTTTCGTAAGCGATAAACAATTTTGCAAAGTTCTCGATTAAGAAAGAGAAGTGCAAATGATAACCTTAGAAGCTTCTCTCGTTCAATTAGTTCCAATACATCGATGCACCTGTCTTCTTCTGGAATGTGAACAGCAAGCATGGAGACGGGATCTTCACAAAGCATACTCCAACCACGGATATCAGACAATTTGAGAGCATGTGGTTTCAAGTTTACATTCGGGGCACGTGCCCACTGATACGGCTGCAAGCACTGAACCTGTACAAGCAAGACAATCATATAGTTACAAAGTTATCTTAAATGAAAATAAACGTACAGTGCACAAAATAAAAAAGACCCTGAATAACTTTTTATCTAGTGATAAGATTTTTGACTCAGTCTTAACCAACCCTTACCAATTTTTCTTTGGAAAAAAAAAATGGAAAAAATCAACATATTTTTTATTTCATTGATAAATACTAGGAACTAAAATAAAACATACTACACAAGTTCTAAGTCGATATTTTTAATTTTTTTATGTGTAAAAAAATAATTAATTCATCATCAGTTTACTATCCCAAATTATCTGGGGCAAATGAAAGAAGTCAAACATTAGTCTATGTATATGTTCACATCTTCATCTGATAAATCATCTGCTTTACTTTCACTTTCGCTCGAGAAAGTCATTTTTTCCCTTTTTACAATGTTTAATCTGTTACAATGGTTTTCAACAATGGAATTTAATATTTTCGATAATGCTCCCGAGCTGGAAGCACCACCGGGAAGTGTTGATTGCTGGGGGTTTTAAAGCATTGAACAAACAACATTTAATAACAAAAACAAGGAATGTTGTTTATGGTACAATGCCATAAAGGAAACTGAATATAATTAATCATTTTACATTGCTGCACCATCTGTTGGATTTTAGAAATTATTATTAACGTTATGAAATATTTTAAAAAAATCTTCCTCATATTTAATCCACGCTATCAACTTCTTGTATTCTATAATACACGAAAAAGCTGTTACATAAACGTTATTTTGCGTTAGTTCAAAGTTTCAGGGGAGTTACAATTAGGTTTCATTCATGGTTAATTTCATATTATATTAAATTTATGGCTGATAATATTTAAAAGCAATATTTACGTGAAGTATTACAGCAAAAGATTTTATGTTTGTTAATAAAACTTATTATTGGTTCAAAAACTCATTAGTATTGCATTAGTGGTAAACGTGATGCAAAAACTTTACATCCTTGGAGAAGTCTGTTTCCCATCTTTAGAAATAATGCTTTTTCATATATTAAGAAAAACAATACTTTACAATTATGATAGTTTTTAGATAGGTCGGTACTTGAGCAATTGGCTATTGGTACAATGAGCTATTTGCGACTGTCTGGGAAACATCCCTGAGGATGGTCCGAAGACATGTCATCGCAATTCCGATCCTCTTCAGAAGGGATAGCTCCCCTTCTTGCACGCGAAGTCGAGCACTTTACGGTGGAACATTTTAACGAAGACTGATACCGTGCATCCTCAGTCCCTACGAAGGCTGATCAAAGTGACCAACCGCTTACTGACCGCAGCCAGTGATGCTTAACTTCGGTCAATTACCATTAGTTTTACCATCACTATCACCCCAAATTTTAATCTCCACTAATTTATTTGTCGTAATCATCTTTCCCCATTATACCTCTTTATTAATTATCTTCTTATAAATCTGATTAACGATCTCTTAATTACTTCACAATCATTCTCCAAATTATAATTGTATCTTTAACATTTTATTAACAAATTTTTATTCGTTCTTTGTAAGTTTACCTCAGTGGTGCCATCTACTGACGAACATTGTTATTATTCCCACATACTCTTTCTCCTACATAGTGTTTTTATTACTTTTACACTTCTACCTGCTTGTTATTATGATAATATTTATTTGCTTATTTTTTATTTATCTTGATTTATACTTATCACAGCCCCAGTCTGTTTCACCTTCTGTTGTTATTATATCTAATTTTTTCACTACTTATTTTACCTCATCAGATTGTAAACAATTTCTTTCACACAGCTATAAGCAAACACCAATTTAACCAATGTTTGTTATTTTTATTTTTACCAATTATTATCCATTATACTATATTACTTTACTATTTTTATTATTTTTATTTGGATTCTTTTCATTTTTATTACTGTAAATTTTATTGCTATGTTACTTGGATGTCATCCCTACATTGATTTTTGTATGCATTATCCCCTACTATTTTTTATTGATCTTACTTGGATCATTTTGTTAATCATATCAAATCCTGTTATACTGCATCTCTTGCTATCATTATTACATTACTGCTGTATATTCTTGTTACTGCAACCTTGTATAACCCTTAATTTTGTAACCTCCCTTTTCGATTTTCAATAAACTAGGATTTAAAAAAATGATTTTGGGTTGAAGCGATTGAGGGTACACTGGACGTCATATATGATGTTTATACCAGCTCCCCCCAAAATTCTATTTTTCTTTATTATTTCTTTTCGATCAACACTCTCCCTTATCGATCGGAGGTGCGTGCCTTGTTTGCTCATAAGTAACCTCCCACTCGCCCTACTGGGAACAGTGTCTTTACGATGAGTCCACTGCGGGACACTAATTTTTGGAATTTTCAATGTTAAAAATGTTAAAAGTGGTCACTATTAAAAATGCTACTGCCGGTGACAGTAAAATTATTCCCCAATTTTATCCTATGTATTATGACTAAAGTCCGGATTTTGATGACATTTGCATTTTTGGAAATTTTTTGTCCTTTAGACCATTTTTTTAGATTTATAGAGCATTTTTCTTTACATGTTTTGGCGTATTTTGCATTTTAAAGCATTTTTTTAATTTTTTGTTAATTTTTTCCAATTTTTATTATTTTTTTTATCATTTTTTATTATTACACTGTCTTCCAAACAATGAAGAAAATCTCTAGGATAATTAACAGGTGTAGCAACATCTTTTCAAATTGAAGAAGAATTGTCAGTAAGTGAGACCGTCTTTTTCAAGTACGCACCTATAACATCAGTAGACGTTGAAAGAAGCTTCTGCAGGAATGAAAATTTACTTTCACACAAGAGACGCTCGTTTACATTTCAAATTATCAAAAAACATTTAATAATCCAATGTAATTCTGATATTTAGTAATATTATGAGATGGAAGTTGTTATATTCATTAAAGTTTCTATACAAAATGAAAATGTTTTGGAGTCAATATATTTTCCTTTTTTTTGTTGTTATTATTGGATATAAAACATATTTGTCAAACTTTAATGAACGTAGTACAAGTATTGCATTGCTTTATATTTTTTTAAATGACTCATAGTAATTTTAAAGAGTAAAACATTGTTTTAGTTCAATATTTTTACTTTATTTAAGTCATGTCATAAGGCATTTTTAGCGCAATTTTCGCATTTTTAAGGGCATTTTTTGCACTTTTTAAGGGCATTAATTGAGGTTTTTTAGGTCATCAAAATCCGGGCTCTAATTATGACACTATATTCTAATTCGCTAAAAATAGCACACTTTATAGAATAGTAGGAAATAGGTGTTAAAGTGATTTAAATAATTGGAAAACAAACTTACTTTAAGTCGAGGTGGACATTGAGGGGTGAGGTGTCTTTCGGTACTGCGTAAAACAGCTGAGGACAATGGAAGAGTTGTTGCTGTTCGACCCAGCTCAAATTGAAGAACCTCTTTACTCGTAGCTTCAAAGAACACAGAAGGGAAGAGCTTAGTACCAGGCTCCACCTGCAACATTCATGTGTTAGAAATGAATTTAAATAACCCAATCTATAGTATATAAAATACTTTTACACGCACGTGGTAATAAAATCAATCAAATTTCTTTTCAATCATTGGTCATAACCAAAAAAAGAAACGCAGCATTATCTTAACTTAAATTTTGTTTCAAGTTAAAGAATTTCGTACAAAGAAAAGTTTGAACTATTTGTTTACATTTCAGTCCGAAAAAAGTGTACAAAGCTAGCCATAAGTAAAGTCATTACTACATGTTTAGTTATAAGTTCCTTCCAATCCATTTAAATACTTACTAGTGATCACCAACCCTTTCGCGTTCTCTTCGGATTGCTCAACCATTTCGAGCTCACTTCACTTGTCCATTGGATACTTTACTTATCATAAGTATTGCTTCTTATGCGACTTCCAACAACGTTGCGTTAAACGTTTAACGCTACATTTTTATTGGCCGGGAAATCACGTGGTAGTTTTCCCTCATTCATTTCCATGTTGTTTTGGTTCTCACTAGCATAAAAGTATTGTTTTCCTATAAATATTTTTTTAGTTTGTTTTGATACACATATAATTTAATAGGGTAGTATTTTTTATTTTCAAATTTAGTGGATAACAATTTTAAAACACGAGTGAAAACAATTCCATGGACAATGCGACGGATTTAAGGTTATGTCAAGGTATGTCTCTTGTGAATACCAATTGATTGTTTTTCTTCTAAAACTACATTGTGACGGATTGCTCAACCATTTCGAGCTCACTTCACTTGTCCATTGGATACTTTACTTATCATAAGTATTGCTTCTTATGCGACTTCCAACAACGTTGCGTTAAACGTTTAACGCTACATTTTTATTGGCCGGGAAATCACGTGGTAGTTTTCCCTCATTCATTTCCATGTTGTTTTGGTTCTCACTAGCATAAAAGTATTGTTTTCCTATAAATATTTTTTTAGTTTGTTTTGATACACATATAATTTAATAGGGTAGTATTTTTTATTTTCAAATTTAGTGGATAACAATTTTAAAACACGAGTGAAAACAATTCCATGGACAATGCGACGGATTTAAGGTTATGTCAAGGTATGTCTCTTGTGAATACCAATTGATTGTTTTTCTTCTAAAACTACATTGTGACGCATTCACATACATTATTAATTCAAATACATTTTCCAGGGCGAGACGATGAGGCAACCACAAGCACTGGTTCAAGAGGTCCACGAGGGAAAAATGCACAGTATTACCGTGATTACAGAGCACGGAAGCGAGCGGAGCAGGAAAAAGAGTCGTTGAATAGAACTAGTGATCCTTCTACGACTGCTGATTCTTCTACAATTAACGTCGCAGGTTGCGAAGTTTAACTTCTTCCGCGCGGAGGGACTCCACGCACTATTTTTTTTTACTTGTGTCTATTTTCCATTGACCTCATAAATGACAGAATTGCTACTCTCTTATCGTTGGACAACTGTGGCTAAGCCATGGAGGTGGAGTAGCGTCATACAACCACAAACCCGTTTATAAGGTGGGTTACATTTACACAGAAGAAAGGCCATATAGTTTGTCTAAAATAAGAACTCCACCCGACATTCGCCTGGACTTGTGGCCGTGACTATGGTAACGAGGTATGATTATTTCAAGTAGAAGTGCGGGGTCACTGTTTTGGAGTGGATTCGGCGAGAGAAAGGGAATCTTTTCGGTCTATTGTGTTAGTCCTAGAGTGGAGCTACCCATTCTCGTAATGAGCCATTCTTGTTTCCATAGCACCAGACGGTCCCAGACTTTATAGCAGGAAGTTCTTAGCTTAGACAAACTATAGAACGCAGAGAGAAATATTTACATCCATGCCTACGGTGGGATTCGAACCCACAACCACTGGCCCAGTAGTCCACTAGACCGGTGATCGGCATCTTAAAGTACTGAATTTGCTAGGAATGAATTTAAATAAGATATCTAAGAACCTTAAAAGTGTATCTCGTCGGTTGTCCTTCGGCTGTGAATGTAATGAGACCCATCGAAGTGTCGACGTGGCATCCAACAACCATCCCTTGATTTGAGCTGCGAGAATTAGCATCCCCCTGACTCACATCCGAGTACAGTTGTCCTGCACACACCATGTAGCAATCCTGCCGATCCATCCTGCCAAACAGAATCTTAGATTAGTTTATACCTTTTCGTCATCACTGTAAATCCCTTCATTGAATTTTATTTTTTTTCTATGCAGAGCTTAATACTTCGAGTCTCTTTTGTGAGAAACACGTTTCTCTATTAATACATTTTTTTTTGGGGGGGGAAGGAATACTATCATAAACTTCAGCTAAAACAATTACTTTTAAGTAAGATAAACTGTGCATCTTACAGTCACTGGCCGAATTAGTAGACGCAGTAAAAGATTCTATGTAAAACCTTAAATATCAAGTGATACTCTATACAGCTGTATTGTTTATACGAGAGTGGAAACGGTTTGCATTTGTTTATATTCGTGTAACAATTGCTTAAATTAGGCGATAGATAATATAAAGTAGACAATCTATTATATAAATATAGAATATTTATTATATCAGGTATAATATTGCAATAATTAGATCCAATTATTAGACGTACTGTAGTGTTTTAATAATGACATGTTTTGCACGATTTCATAGGCAATACTTTTATAGTCAAACATACACTATCTGGCCATTAATGACCGGACACCCCTCATTTCGGATACATGAGGTGCTAGTATCAAGTCAGTAGGGCGTAGGGCTGCCACGCGCCGGTATCACAGCTTTAGTCCTTCTAGGAAGGCTATCCACTAGGTGTTGGTACACGGCGGCAGGTATTGCCCGCAATTCCTCCTGTAACATGGCGAAGAGTTGAGTGGTGGTTTTGGGGCGTTGTGGTCTGGCGCTCAACCAGCGCTCCAACTCATCTCAGAGATGCTCAATTGGATTGATGTCCGGACTTTGGGATGGCCAGTCAAGCTCTTGCATCCCCATTTCATCAAACCAGTCCGTGATAGCATGTGCTTTATGAATGGCAGCGTTATCGTGTTGAAACACAAACCGGCCATTACCGAACTGTTGCCACAGGGTGGGAAGTGCTGAATTGTCCAGGATGTCTCTACACCCTTCTGCGTTCAGGGTTCGACACACTAACACCAAGGGTCCAAGACCAAACCATGAGAAACAGGACCACACCATAATTACTCCACCGCCGAACTTCACAGTGTCCGGTCATTAATGGCTAGATAGTGTACATGTAATGGGGTTTTTATTCCGAAGATTTATTATAGACTTCCTATTTGCACTTATTTTTTGACGTATTGCATGACAATGTTAACCCACTGATACATGGACGTAAGCAAGTACAAACCTCATAAAAACAATAAAGTTGTACAGTATCACCTGATAATTAATTTTTGACGTAGAATCTTAAGAATGCGTCTCATAATTTGGCCAGAGACTGTATATTGATTGATTAGACACTGATTTTGAATTCTTGCTTTATATACCTAAAAGCAGATTAAAGTTGGACATTCGTCCATGTAAACTCATTTTTAATAAGTTTTTCAAGTAGCCTGTATAAAAGGTTTTCAGTAGCCTAAATAAATCGAATTATAAACGTAACCCAAAATAGTATTTTATTGAGATGTTTTAAAAATATACAGATTTGCAAAAAGCATTATAACTATATATATATATACAGTCGGACCCCGATTTAACGAATTCATCGGGACCGGAAATTTTATTCGTTAATTCGGGGTCATTCGTAAAATCGGGGTTAAAAAAAAATTTTTTTTTGTACATATGTATTATTAAAAATTACTAGTTATAAACGACTATCTAAGATAAGAAAGGAATTTCCTGTTTGACTCATAGTTCACTTGACAAACCCCCGGAAAATGACCTTGCAAGTGTAATATGTCTTATTGACTCTGCCCACCTATCCACGACGAATTTTGTTTTTCCCTGTTGCGGGCGTTTCTTTTGTTTGAGACGAATATGCACTTTTTCTACTTTATTCCTCCCAGGAAAGACTTTTTTCCCTTTAGAATCTGCCAATTACTAAAAATGCAATATTTTTCTGATCAAAATTAATGAAAAATATTTTCTCCGGATGCTGAAATAATTCGTTAATTCGAGGTTAATTATTCGTTAATTAGGGGTTTTTGACTCTGTTTTTGCTGGGGTTGAAAAAAAATTCGTTAAATCGCGAAATTCGTAAATAGGGGTTCGTTAAATCGGGGTCCGACTATATGTGTATATATATATATATATATATATATGTATATATATATATATATATATATATATATATATATATATATATGGGTCATTCTCACGAAAACTGTCATTTTTCAGTTCATAAAATCCCAAAAAAGTAAAGTGAATAAAAAGCTCTGAAACTTTCTATATTAATAGAAATATGTAATGGCATTATAAAGAAAGTATATATCCTATAAATTATACTTAATATTAAAATTTATTAATTTTTTAAATAATTAATTTATAATTATTAATTTATAATAATTAATAATTAATTAATTAATTTAATAAATAAATTAATTAGTTTAATAAATCAATTTATTAATTTATTTTTCAAATTAATTAACAAGTAAATTAATTATTTTCACTATTTAAAAAGTGAGGGACTGACACTAATAGTGAGGGAATGATATTTTATTTTAATACATGTTTTTATCTAAGTTACATCTACCTAAAGTTTGAAAATTATAACATACTAAGTATATCTAATATTTATTATAATTTAGTCTTATATATTTAATAGTTTTTACAGGTTTGGGAAATAAAATTGGCTGGCACGATTGAACAAAAAAAAATTTAATAATATACTCATCTTGAATCATTCCCTCACTTTATACACTAGTGAGGGAATGACGAATTCAAGAAAATTTAAAAATAACAGCTAGGCTTTATTAATTTCTGAAGTCAATCACATACAATTATATTCATACAAGAAAGCAACATATAATTATCCACTTTCTCGATGAAATTGTATTTTATTTTACTCTAAAAAACGACATGAGGGAATGACAAATGTAAAAAATTTTACCTGGTTTGATTCATTCAAATTTATTCCACAGCAAAGCTTCTTTAAGTTGAAGATGGAAACATACTGCAATTTTGTTCTATGATGCCAGTTGTTAACTTCTGAAGTTTTTATTAAGATATTTTTATTCTAAGATGATTGCAGGTGATAAGAATATTGTTGTGAGGGAATGACGCGAAACACTGGGGACAAAGTTTAAAATAGTGCTGTGTTAATATTTTTATCAGAAATTAAATTTAAAATTTATTTTCTGAATTCTATATTTCAATATTCTCAAATAAAAAACACAAATTTGTAAAAAAAAAATTTTTATATCAGAAACAATTTTTTTCTTTTTTTAAATCAGCAGTGGGGACAAGTGAGGGAATGACATATTGGTATATTTTTATTACCTAAAACTAATAAAAAATAAAAATTGATAATTTTATTTTTATTCTTTTGTTAGCTTGCATTCCGAAGGACACTTTCCCTGAAAAATTTTTTTTCGTAAGTTGTAAAACAAACATAAAATATACTGGGGACATGAAAATGACTGTTTTTGTGAGAATGACCCATATATAGAAAAAAAATTCTTTAACATAAGACTGAAAGGGTCAGGGTATCAGGGAATGCGTATAATATGAAATTGATAGTACTAACCAAAAGGTATACATGACTATATATATTTAATCCCATTGGAAAAGGAGTTCATTTTTCATTCTGCAGATTATGATATATATTCAACGTACACCGTAAGTGTTGTGCCGTAAGCGTACAATACACCGTACGTGTCAATAAAAACCTTTGGTTTATTCAATAAAAAAATAATTTTATTGATTTTTGTTTTACATTATGGTTGTCTAATGGAATTCACTCCATTAAAAATTAGATATATTTTCGCTATTTTGAAATTATAATTTTTATTTATTCTAACTATAAAATTTGGTTAAAAAAAAGTTAAATAATCAATAGTAGTTCAATAATATTTTTTTAATATTAATAATAATAAGCTGCATTCTTTATTGCTGAATACATCAAAATCTATAAGCTACCCAATTTTTCTGCTCACATATTCCCCAGTAGAGCAAAACATTTTGAATCCTATGCCACATCCATTGTAAATGTTTGTTTTTATTTTGTGTTCGAAAGTTAAATTGCATGCACCTTTTCTTGAAATCTTACAAAGGCAGCGTACTGAATCTAACGTAAATTTGTGAAATTTCCCGAATATTATACTAAAAGAAGTGGAAGGAATTTTATTTTTTATGTCTGGTACCAATAAGAGTTTTATTTTGTCATTTTTATAAAGCAATGTGAATCTGCCGATTGTAGACATTTCTGCCTCTCATGAGCACGTAATACACTCTGCAATCTAGATGCGTATATTTTAAAATCAAAATAGTATTTCAAAATATCAGAGGTGTTCATTTTTCAGTGCTATTGTAACACTAAATGTCCAAGAAAGCATGTAACCTGCAGTGTTTCCCAAACTTATGACTTTTGTGTACCCTTTCTAAGTTTTTCGTAACGCTGTGTACCACTCATAAAAAAATTAATGTATTTATTACTATAAAAAATTACACAAAAATTAAAAATCACAACTGGCTGTTGACACCACTAATTATTAACTGTTAACTTTGCAAAAAATAGCCAATCGAAAAATATGTAATTATGAATTTTCATGGCTAGCTTCGTTTTTAAATAAAAGTTTTAGAAATTTTCGTTTGCTGCAAGATATTTTGCGTAAGAACGCGTACCCCCGCTAAACTGTTTCCGTACCCCTAGGGGTACGCGTACCACACTTTGGGAAACACTGCCTTACGGCAACCGTGTGTCCGAAATTTCTTTTTATCGCCCCGAAAATGTTTGTACTAAAAGCCTTTTTACAATAAAGTAAAAATATTGCGAACCTTTCATCCTAAAAGGATTAAAAATTATTATTTAAAGCTTTTTTTAAAAGGTATTGTCACTTAGCTGACGTCACACTTTTAGCTGACGTCACACTTTTAGCTGACGTCACACTAGCGATAGGATTAAATGGCATTGTCTATTAAAATTTCGGGACAAGGTGGATTTTAGCCGATAGGTTTTTGATGAGTTAAAATAAACCTTATTTTGCTATCTGGGTTGTTACTTACACTTCCTGCATCTCTTCGAACCCTTGGAAGATGACTTTACGAATTTTGTTATTTTCGAAAATTGTATCAGACTGCTTATAAGTGGTTGTCACCCAACCGCAGAACACGTTGTTCGGTTCTTGTCCGGGAAATATTCGAATAGCATAAAAGTACTCGTCGATAAGGTCCAAAGAAGAGGAATCCAAGTAATCACTGCCATCGTCAGGAGGAGTGACCTCCGTCGGAATCCTCGAAAGCTTTCTGGCCGCTGTCGGGACACGATCCGGCACCGTTGGGGGAACTAGTTGGGCAGTGGACACTCGTATCGACCTTTGGGCAGCGAGTCCTGCCGGCTGCTCCAAAGGCGGTCGAACAGTTTCGGTATCCGAGAAAGCCTCTTGGGTAGGTTCCTTCTTTTTGAAGAAACGGAATGGGGAACGACCTCTCCTCTTTGGCCTGTCAGGTTCCATTCCGGCTGCATCGCTCTCCGTGCCACTCTCCAGTTCTTTCTTGTGGATGTTCTCTGTTGATGCTGACCTCAGCTTGGAGGGATCGGATGGACCGAGGGGAACTGCGAGATTCATTGCCAAGTCCATGGAGTGACGCTTTCCTGTTCTTCCCCTGTCTCCTGCAGCATCTTCTGCATAACCTCTTTCCAAATCTGTTTGAAAGAAAGGCTTCAATATTCAATCACAGATGAATATACACACTTGATATTACAATTTTAGAAACGAATGGAAATTCAGAAGTATAAAATACATAATAACAAATTGCGGTTACGCCAACCTGCTAATTCTAATATAATTTCTTAATGTGACCTTTTTGATGGGAGGGGGCAAGTTTTTTGAGAGTTTGTATTAGAGTGACTCTTGTAGAATTGTCTTCTGTGTGGCGAGCGTACGAAGCATCGCTGAAGCATCGCTATAATAATGTCGGAATTCTGCTAAGAAACAATCCTCCTTGGAATGTTCAGACATGGTAATGGATTTATGGATCCATGGTAATGGATTATGGTAATGGATCCACTTGTTCCACGCTTATGCAAAGGGTTCTTTTCTCTGGATTCCACTAAGCCACGTATCGTGAAGTCATATTTTCACAACAACTATAACTGAAGGAAATAGACCTGGAGGATCATCAAATTTAGATACCAAAATTAAACATTTTGTTGCTGGTCCTTTAGACACTTGACAAATTTTTCTCCGTATACTAGTTTAAAACACATTATTGCTCGCATCCCAAATAACACCTACGACTTGCGTTAAGGCTTCACAGGAAACCTTTCTCTTTTTTCCAACTATCTTGCAACATATTAAAATGCGTAGTTCATTTGGCTAGCTGTACTCTAATTTGTGGCAAAAGTTGTTGCATTTCGTGATAAAGGCTTCTGTATGTTCCCATAACAAAATATCCATATAGGTGTTATTTTACAATGAACAATTTAATAACGGCCTTTACGATGAAAGAATCTAAATTCGTCGACAAATCCTCATCATTGATAGTCAAGGCAGAAAGGCTATTTATGATAACTTTTTTGGATAATATTACGAGTTTAAAAATAGTTAGTTCTGTATCATCCGTATCTTTCACTCTATATAATGTCGCCGTTTTATTCTTTGTCAGAACACAACTTTGGATTTTTTTTTTATCTGTTATTTTCTTACTGTTTGAAATATCAAGCGACTACAAATATATTCAACGTTTTCAATTGTATAATCGTCTTTTAAGTTATTACTTTCAGCAGGAATATATATATATATATATATATATGAAATGGAAATTTATAAGTATTAATTTATTAATTATTAATTTTAATTATTAATTTATAAATATAATTAAAATTTTTAAATATTTTGATATGATGATGTATGGACAGCAAAATAATTGCTTGTCCTGCAGTTCATCTTAAAAGCATAAATCCTTACCTTTGACGTCTGAAAGACTAAATCCACTTTCAAGCATATGATGCTCTAAATTTGCTGAAAAGTAATTTAAAAAAGAGTGTTTACTTAAAAAAAAAATTCTTTAAAATAAAAACTGATTAACATTTTACTCATAAATATAACATTCTACACTAAATGCAAGAAAAATAGGTAGAAAACCGATGGATACCGAACAAATTTTGACTTCTGTAGCTCTAAATAAAACTTATACCACATGAGTCCTTTGATTAAGGGTTTATATCAGGCATCCATAAATGTATACTAAGTAAGTCCTTTGATACCATACAATTAATTCATAAATACCTGGATGTCGAATAGACCTGTCTCCAAACTGTCCTCTCTGACGGCGGCGAATCTCTTCCCAGTTTCGTGCTTTACCTAATTCACTGAAAAAAAGAATGCAATGAATACCCATTTATGAAAGAGTGAGGAAACTTTCCTAACCTCAGTGACTTATCTTCGTAACGGTCATCTGGAGGAGTATTTGTTTTAATAAATTACAGGAGTGGGCTTAATCTATATTGTTTCCGACTGAAGTTAATGATGGCGAAAATAAATTTCAATTAAATTCGAAACTCATCAAAATATTTTTACAAAATTATTTCAACTATGCCGAATGTTGAAGACAATGCATTCTTAAGAGAGGGATAAGTTAGCAACAACTTCTATTTCATAAATAGTGGTCCGCCTCCCTCGCCATCATTAATTCACCATGTATGAGTATTATTTTACTATTTTTTTCTCTTTGAACATTTGCAAAAAATACTTAAAATCAACCTTATCTTTATGATTTAATTTGCGTAAATAGTGAGGTAAATTTTTTCCACGCTATTTTCTCCCCCAAATATTTGCGAGACCTTAATGTTTTGCTGGACGAAAAAAAAAATTTTAATGCTAAAACGTTGCAATTTTAGTGGAGAATTCGCATTTATTCTGATTGAACTAACGACGCAACAGTCTTTGCAGAAATGTGCAACTCATCGAATGCTATACGTTGAACACGCATCACATTTCTGATCCGATCGTCTTATAAAGCAATGAATTGTTCTCCCGGTCAAATGACCGGTTGTGGTGGAAATAGGTATACACGACACGTATTATTCGAAACAAACGAAATACAAAATAAGAATAATACTTGACTATTAACTGTATATAATTGTTAGAAAAAGTCATGAAGTCAAATGTGCAAAAACGATAAGATGATAAGCGCATTTTCGATGCAAAAATTCTTAAACGGTCATTCGACCGGTTATGGCAGAGGTCGCCAAAGTGGTCTATATAGACCCCCAGGGGTCTATTTAACATAAGCGGGGGTCGATCTGAGCCAGGGGGTCGAATGGGGGTCGATCCGAACAGGAAGGGTCGATTGGTCAAAGGATTATCAGTATTTTTCAGATATGTGACAATTAGAAATAAAAGAAGAAGACTTGGAAATATATACAGGTAACCTTCAAAAATTGGGCGACGATTTTAAACTGCGTTTTGTTGATTTGGAAAACATTGACATCCCTGATTGGATTATTGTGCCATTTTCTGCTCAAATTGAAAACGTGGGCATCAACCTACAAGATGAGCTTGCTGAATTATTATGGGAATTTGAAGCAAGGACGCTTTTTAAAAATTTAACAATAAGCAAATTTTGGACAAATATAAACATAATGCAAAAATATGTACAACTTTACGAAATAGCTCAGCCATTTATGATAGCATTTCCAAGTTCCTATATGGTTGAAGCCGGTTTCAGTCACGTAAATTCAATCTTAACTAAGAACAGAAATAAATTAAATGTGGAGTTTCGAGGGGATTTAAGATTAAAATTGACCAATTTTGAACCCAATATAACGAACCTTGCAAAAAAAAAAAAACACCAGACACACCCATGTCATTAAGAAGCAATAAATCCGTAGTTACTTATTATTTCTACTTACTTCTAATTACTTATTATTTCATAAATATTAAGGTATTAAATTTCAACATTAATATATTTTTCATAAAACTTTTGTTACACTATGTACTATTATTTTAATGAATGTTCAAAATCATAAAATAAATGTACAAACACAGTATCTAATAGAGTTTTATTTTAATTAACAGAAAATTACTTTTAAAGGGGGTCGATGGAGATTTCGAAAAATTATGTAGGTGTCGACGATCAAAAAAGTTTGGCAACCCCTGGGTTATGGTATGCTTAGCGTTAAATAAAATTTTAAACTCGGGAAGTATTTTTTTTTAAAACGGAAATTGGGAAGTTAAATACCATGACTTACTCAATATACTCATCGTTGCATGTGACTGGAAGACTAAGTCTCACAAATTCGTAATTCACTTTGTCAACTGTCTCATACAGTCTGTGAGAGATCTTGAGGGCTGGAGGAGCCCCAGTGCCTGCCGGGATTCGACCCACTTCAATAGGTGATTCGGACAATTCGTCGACGTTGACGAACGTGGCCTCGTCTTTGTTGTACCAGAAAGTCATATTTCGATTCATATTCACGCAGAAAGGTTCGAATCCGGACTGCAGACCACAAACGGTGAAATACTTAAGATGGTTCACATCCTGGCCAAAAACAAGCTTAGCTTTTTGTCCAATTCCGAGTGTAAAAGCGGGAACAAAACCTGAAATAAAAATGTGTCCAATCACTCACTCGTGGATGGGAATTAAGTTTAGAGAAAATATGTTACACTTTTGTGAGCTTCTACTAAAATAATTGAAACAAATTCCTAATTTGATACCTTTTTTATTTAAATAACATCATTTCATTTTCACCTCATCTCATAATTTATGTATACAACATTTGGGCTAAAATATCATCTAACTTTGTAATGTCTAATTCAATTCACACTCTCTCCCTAAATATCTTGTTCAAGTGTTCAATCGTTGATAAAAAATACTTTCTTATTCATCCACTCAATTTCAAATACATTTTTTGTAAAACTTATACTGGACGACACTTGATGTTAATACAGTTCTTTCAAATATTAAGTTCAGTCATTAAAGAGGGATGAGCGAAAAACGAAATGGAATTTTCTGATTCGTTAAACGTTAAGGCCTGGTTTCTTAGGACAGGACGCCGTCAGCTGGAAATCAGCGCTAACCTCTGATTGGTCCATTTGTGAGTTTGATAGAATACGTCATCGAACGCTCATCTTGAACTACAATCACCGTCCAACTCTACTGCAGTTGGATTACAACGTGACGTTAACCACAGAAGCAATGGCGGACAACATCCTGTTGCACATTGAAATCAGCCATGAGGGAAAAATATACTTGAGGGTGCCCCTTGGCGAAATTGGCGACTTATGTTTGGCGCCATACTTGGTTGCCCGGAACGCCATGGCAACCCACAAACAGGACATTTATATATATTACTAATTAAACCTTCATTCATACACCAGTCAATCACTGCTTTTTTTCCATTGTTATTCAAATCGTGCAGAAACTTAAGATTTATCTTATTGATAGTATTCATTTTTAGTACCAGAAGCAAAAGTAACCTTACCAGCCGGTATCCAAAGTAGAACTAAGGAATCTCTGAAATTACATTTAAAAATTCATTTAAAAACAACGTTAAATTCTAAACAAATCAGAATCATGATTAAAATCTAAACCACTCAGAATCACGATTGGTTTTTAGCATCGCCCAGCTTGGCGATCAATCGCGATCACACTTGGCGGGGGCACCCTCAAATATAGTCTACCCCAGCCAAGATTTTGATTTTGACATTAAACATAGCTTCTTCATTAAACATAGCACTCTTCATTTAGCTCAGCTGTAATGTGTTTTTTCTTGGACAAAGTCATTATTTGTTCTCTAAAACACTGGTCGACAATAACAAAATCAATACAAATTCAAAATAAATATTTGTTTACATTATTAACGCACGCGCAATGAGAGATAATGTCTGCGTTGGACCGACTGCTCACGCTGAGCTAACAAAAAAGTATTTTTTTGGCGTCAGATCTACGTCAACTTTCCACTGACGCACAGATAAGGCGCTAGTTCTAAGAAACCAGGCCTTGAGTTAACAAACCAGTATTTTGTTGGCGTCAGCGTGACGTTGACGTCCCGCTGACGCCCAGATAAGGCGCTTGTCCTAAGAAACCAGACCTTTTAGTCATTGTTTTAAATTTTACTATAAGCGATTGAGTTCTCACATATTTAAAAATAACATCAGTGATCATTTCTAACTTAAAGCTCTATTTGAATAAAAAAAAATAGTTTATTGCGCACATTTAAATATTTCATTATTCGCTGTGTGAGATAAATTCAATGAAGAACATTACGTGACAGCGTGTGTGGTTCACTTCACCCAATTTATACTTTTATAGATGTCTCATACCACGCGCCTCTTTTTTTTTCAATTCTTACTATTAGTTCACACTCTTCCTATATGCATTTATATATCTTGTTCAAATTTTCAATCGTTCATGAAATAATTTCTGAACATCCACTCAAGTTCTCCCTATTTTTTTTAAACTTGAAGTAAACTTTTTTTAAACTTACATTTTTTTTAAACTTGTAGTTTATGACAGTTGGTGTTAATACAGTTTTTTTCAAATATTACGTTCATTATTTAAATTTAATTCATTCATTTTAGTTTTATAGGAGAGAAAAAAGTTTTTAATTATTTAATAAAAAGTAACTAAATTAAAGTTGGAATTGACTTTAAATTTATTTTTTAATAGTCTGTTTTTTCAAATGAAATTAAATAGTGTCACCTTCTTCGGCGGCTATGTCGTTAAATGCTGTCTCACCACCCAAACTGTCCAATAAAAGTTCCCCATTCAGGGTATAGCCTACAAAAAAAAAGAGAAATTATTATTCAGGATGGATGCTCGACGTAGAGATCTGGCAGGGCTAAAGAGAATAGAAGGGCTGGTTCACTCCTTTGAAGTAGCTCTCGCCGCGCCAATCCTTCTATTTTCTCTAGTGACGTCACTTAGGCACAAAGCTCGCACTTTTACTTCAAGAACGGAGCGTTCGGCCTTATTAGCTCTAACTAATATTGGAGCATTTCATTTTGCGAGATATTCTAAGACATTTGTTATTTTCTATAATGACTTTCCTCAGTTTTTGCAGTGAATTTACAAGAATTTAAAACTATTATCAAAATGCCAGTTTGCGCGATTGCAACTTGAAAAAATTTTGATAGAAAAACAAAAGGAAAAAATATAATTTCCCGAGTGTTCCCTAAAGTAAATGAACAACTATGTAAAGAATGGATTCCGAAATGACACAGTTAATATAAAACAGTAATACGTTTATTCTGTCGTTAAGAACTTTTATAAAAATTCATTATCTAAATAGAAACCGCCTCGTTACTTCAAAAAGAAAGGCAGGTGAAAAAAATTAAAAAATGGATAAAGTCAAAAAAAAAAATTAAAATGTAAATAAAAAGTATAAATAAAATATATAGTATATAGTTGGAATTCTCCTAATTTCATTATATATTTTTTAATGTAGTTATTCTAAATATTTATGATTTTTTTTCAAAAATTATATTTTCTTAAATTTAAATATCTATAAATTATATCATCGTAACTTTAAATATCTATAAATAATTGTAATATTTCGAATGTCATTATGAACCTAAATTATTATTTTGTTTCAGTAATTAGCGTTTAAGGTTGATGTTTCCTTATGATTAAGTATGAACAAATTGCTATTAACGGCATATTTTAAAATCAGGGATTCTAAATTTAACTCAACTTATTGTTATAAAAGAATAAGTAGATACGTCGATATATGCTTTCATTTTTCTTAATAATTAAAGTTAAAACTGAACTTTTTAAAATAAAGTATTTATAGTGTCATTTTCGCCAACTAGTAAAACATTTTTATAAGTTTAAAATGGTATTTTTTTTTAATATAATGGCCAAGAAAGCTTTTTTAACTATGTTTATGAACGGAAATAATGTGTTAATTACGTAAAGTTTGAAAGCTAATAACCAGAAAAAGTCGAACTTATTTTTACAAAGCGAAAGATGCGAAGTTATCATAATATCTTTGCTTGCGATCTCCGAGATCTGTGGACACAGTGACGTCAATTGTAGCTTCAGAGCGGAGTGAACTAGCCCTTCTATTCTCTTTAGCCCTGGAGATCTGGTGTTAAATAATTCACTCACTTATTGTTCGATCGTTCAGATCCAATAAACATCCGACAACATCTCCGGCCTGCCATTGTTTTCCATACGATTCTGTACCACCCCCATGGTATTTATAACCCTAAAAACATCTCCATTTTATCAATTCAACAAAACAAATAATACAGGGCAAAAATACAGATTAAATAAAATAGTGTTCTTTTTCCCTACTTCTTTCTTGTCATGCATTTTATTTATGAACAATTTTTTAAAGACTTAATGAGAGTCCAATATTTTTTAATAAAAGTATAAGGAATTGATCTTGACCTATTTAAAAAATAATTTACTTTTTTGATAGTAGCAAATCCTTTATCATGATGGAAGTAAAAATCTAAATATTATCTTAATGGATTGAAAAATTATGTCAATAAGTAAATGTAAAAAGCGTAATTAGCGAGAAATCTTCAAAAATGTATCGTTCCGTTCTGAGCAAATAATCAATTTCTTCACTTATAGGGAATGTGAAGTATCAATTCACGTTTGGGGGAAGTAATTAATGGGTACTTTTAACTTAAAGCATTCATTCTGTGAATAGATACATATTTTTTTTTCTTCTTATTGTGGCATCTGTCAGAGAAGGGTATGTTTATTGAAACTAAGTGCGTAACTTTGGTGACTGGCGTTTTCGCAATTTCACTAATTGGTATTGCTTTTATTTCGGTCAATATTTCCGTTACCCAAATGAAATGTATCAACATTCACATAGATTTAGTATTCAATAACGATGGTTATGTTTAAAATTAGCGATGTATCCTTTTTGATAAGTTATGTTATTGATAATGATTGTAATAAACTACCGATATCAATGTAATATTAATCGACATGGGTTGTATTTATGCGTATTATTTGACCTGTCAGTTATTCCTGTGTCTTACTAAGAATAAATAGTGTAAAAGAAAGTACCAAATGTCCATCATAGGCCCAAGAGTGATCGTCTCCACCCAGCTCCACTGACGGAATGAAGGGAAGAGTGGCCCAGCCCACTTTCACAGATCCTGGGGTCATCACTTCAAACTCGAAGTACCTGCGTGACAACAAAATTATGCACACTGCAAAAAACTCTCCCAACACAAGAAGAACTATTTTATTTCAAGTTAACGTTTACACTTCAAACGTGTCGCAAACTCCAATAACGGAGACATTAACGGGAATCATTCTGTGAATTATTTTTACTTCCAAAACAACAATTACTTCGAATATAGTCAGTTTAAAATCAAATAAGAAATGGCTTGTGCTGCAATACTTCTACAGAAACAGAAGTTTGCCATCACAAAATGATTTTAGTCACGTTATTAAGGATAATTATATTTAATTTTTAAATTCCTGTCAATAACTTTATAACAATGTTTCATTTCTATCCGGCTCTAACTTGAATTCGTTATTAGTATTTTCTGTAGCGTAAGTTTGATTTACAAATTAATTTTATTTTGAGAATTAAATTGCATCCCAAAAACTGTTTAAATTGTAACGTAAACATAAATTTATTGCGCATTATATCTTATTATAAATCACTCACATTCAAAAGTGGTTCCTTCAAAAGCGTCAAAAGAACTATTCTTGGTGTCGTGAAACACCAAAACACACTTTTGGTGTAAAACATTTGCCACCCTATTTTGCCATTAAGATACACTCATGCAAAACATTTTATACAGCACAGAATTACGTAACTTAATGAAAAAAAACATTCTAATCTTTTTTTTATATAAAAACAGAACTAGATTTTTTAAAGAGGGAGGAAAAACTTTCCTTTACTTAACACTACGCAGTTACGAAAATAATGGTTACTTAGGGAGGATGATTTCGTTGCTTGAGGTAATTTTGAGGGATAGTAGAAGTTCACACTATAAATGAATTTCAGAGTATATATTTAATATCTAAATTCAATTGCTGAAACGATAAATACAAGATCACGCATTCAGTGGGTGTTAGAAATTACGTTTGAAGCAAAAATAATTTTTCAGATTGTCTTAAAGATGTTTTTTCCTAATGACGACAGCTTCCAACTCCCTCTGATATTGTTTTTACTTCGTTTAATACATTCTCAACACAAGTCAATGAACCATGCTTACCATTTCCCGCTCGTTACGGCGTACGTTGACTCCGCTCTGTACGTTCTTTGATCGTACTTCGTCTGGTCTTTCTGACCCACCGCCCCTGCAAATAAAAACCCTTCAATCACTCCCTTTCACGATAGAATAGTTTCAATTAAACGTCATCTTAAATGCCAATTCTTATAGGTATTTCCTACGTGTTTCATCATTGAATTAAATATAAAATGTTGACATCACACAATTTTTTTTTTATTTTTTTTAAAAAAAATGTTTATGTAATGCGGGCAAATTCCTGAGGGAATTCCCTTTTTCGCCAATTTTCCATAGTCCCTGATTTGCCCCTCCGTGATTTTTAATTATTTTGTTTTTCAATCTTTCTTTTTTTTTTCCTGGGCTCGTTTGTTTTGTTCCTCACCTTTATTTTTTCCATTTTTCGTTGGCAACTTTACATTTTATATTTCAAATCACTTTTGTTTCTTCTCTTTCAAGTCTGGTCATTCTCGAAACATGTCGACAGTCATTTTAGTTTTGTATATTTTCTTAAAAGCGAATGAAGTTTTGAATCTTACCGCTTTAGTTTCTTGGGATAGCTCATTTAATAATAGTATCGTAACAGCAGCACATTCTCTGCACATATGTATGATTAATAAATACATTAATTACACTTTGCGTAAGGCGCTTATGATATTGAAACTTTCATTTTGACTTACCCAGTGTACTTGTATATTTTGCAGTTTATAGTTATTAATAAACCCAAATTTATTTTCTTTTTGCAGAAGTGTCTCCCTGTGGCTTCGCTCTCTCGTGCCACAGTTTCTGGGTTCGATTCTCGGACCGATTGACTCAAGCTTTGATCCTTTGGTGGGAGGTGGATAAAAGGAGTACCAAGCATACTTGGGGTTACGCGTTCTGCTGACCACCCTACCAGAACATCTGCTCCTCCACCCCAGAGCCAAAGGTCAAGAAAACTGAGATGGGCACTGTGGGGACAGTACATATAGAGAATGTCAACCTTCGTTTATGAAAAGGTATGCCACCCTAGAATCGAGTTGAATTGGAATTGTATTTTTGTAGTGATAGATACACTACAGTACTCGGCCACCAGAATTATATCTAGGATAGAATTCGATGAACGGATACCACTAGTTGATTCATTGCTGTTCTGCGAGAAGCCGGGAGAGCTGTAGTAAGGTCATCGTACCTTTTAAGTGCTTATCGCGAGAGCTGTATTAAGTTCACGATCGTGGCCGCTCCTGTGTTGCCGGTCGAGTGTATACGGTGTGTGTGCTCGAGACTGAGAAGCAACAGCGTGAGAAGGGCAATGTCGCAGTCACAAGTAGCAAGTCAACTGTTCAGTGTGGACCATCCATTGAAGTAGGCGTGTTCAAATCGTAGTGGGCGTTTCTGCCACGGTCGCAACACGTCCGGGTCCCACATGTGGGGACAGTAGATATCGACCCTGTCAACCTTCCTCTATGAAAAGAAGCCATAGAATCGAGTTGCATTGAAATTGTAATTTTGTAGTAGTAGAAACGCTACAGGCACATTAGGCTTTGGCCCTCTGTCGCGCTACTGAGTTTTGTAGTTTTAGTTTTACAAATTTGTGATTTGAACCAATGGTACAAAGGTTGAAAACCACTACTCTAAGCTTTTGTGACGAAATTCAATAATTTAAAAAAAAATAAAACCATTAGTAAGCATTCCAAGTTTTAGTTCCATTCAAACTATGAGAATACAAACCTTCAAGAGCTTCGGTCGATGGAGGATCTAATATGTATCCGTATGTAAGAAGGGTCCGGACCGTTTCACTTGCAGTGTCTCTGGAATTGATTAGGAAAATATGTAAACAAAATGACTCGAAAAGATTTCTTTTTTTAATTTAAAACAAAACAAAAAGTATTTTTTGTTGAGCAAAAATCTTTACTCAAAAAAAGTTTAAGTGAAATACATAGGATCGATTGTATTAGGAGTGACCGAAATGAATGATTGTCGGTGAATTTTGACCATCGCTTTGACAAATGTCCGAAATTTATATTAGGTCTAGTGAAGTGCCACTGTTCAGTGCCCTACACGTCAAAGGTCGATTGCAGCTGATCAGAATGCATTCAACAGGTACTCCGATTTTCTCCTAATCTCATCCTCAAATATAGAATAAATATAATAATATCAACGAATAAATGAATATCGAATCTGATATAACACATATTTCAGACATTCACCAAAGCGATTGTTGACATTCGTCGACATTCTCTTCATTTCGTTCGGTAACAGAGACATTAAAAAAAGGAAACCAATTTATTAACATTGCATTTGCGACTAGGTCTAGAACGCCAATTTTGACAAAAATTTAAATTTTTATTTTATTCGCTAGTTTTTTTTTCTCCACGCACTTCTGTTTCTAAAACTGTTTTATTTGTGAAGATCAGCTAACTAGAAATGAAATTATTTTAGAATAATATTAGCAACATATATACCACAAAAGACTTGAAATGTAAACTTTAAACACGTTTATTGAAAAATCTATTTGAGTAAATTTAGCATTCGTAAAACATTATATCTTAAAAACTTACTAAATAATCAAGTTGAAATTTTTCACAGTTATTAATTAATGTTTTGTGAAGGCAATGACCCACTGATAAATGTGCATATAGCATGATTGTTATTTTAGAGGTTTTTTTCTTAATTGCTACCCCAAAAATTTAAAGAATTTTTGTGTTGCAACATTCAAAAGCTTATAACTTTTTAAATTTTTAAGATTTTTCTTAGTTTTTGGGTCATTGCCTTCTCCTATGTCGTAAAATGATACCTGTAAAAGGAAAACTAATTATAGTGAATTCATTTTGTGTTAGAGCGCTTTGCGTTATTCCATTTTTTTGCCGATTTTTTACCAAAAATGTATCATATTTAATAATTTTTACGTTTGTATCGTTGTTTTATTACTTTAGTAGCAAGTTTTAAGCTATGATGCTTTATAAAATGTACAAATAATATTACATAACAAAAAATTTAAAAAAAAAGCTTCCGCACCTAGTCGGATACAGAAACACACACATCTATAATATTGCTAACATTTAAACGCAGAAAAAAAACTACTACATTATCGCAGTTGGATTAGAGGGTAGTTCAACAGTTTTTAGGCACCGAAATCTCTGGGGGGGGGGAACATATCCACAGGGACGGTAATTTTTAGAGAGGTATTACTAATTTTTAAATGAATAAACTTAAAAAAAAAATAAAAAAAAAAACGTTTTTGCGTGAGTTTCGCGAAATACTAACCAATTGAAAGCAAAAGTTTCGAGTACTAACTATTTTATCACTGGTTGCTCGGGAATTGCTTAAAGTAATTCCATGTATGAAATTTTTATTTTTTATAATTTTATTTCATAACCGTCATTTAACACGCTACCCAATTTAGGGTATACGGCTACTCGTGTCCAACTCCGTAGCCTTGTCATTTTGAACCCATCCAGAAGACAAGGGAACTACTGAACCAAGTAGTGAGAGAATTTTTGCCTTCGTGGAAGATTTTTTGATGGAACTAACCTGCATTTGCGTTACATGGAAGACCACGAAAACCTCCTTCTGACGGGCAGGAGGACTCTAACCCATGATCCGTCTACCACTGAGGATATTTCACGTCAGCACTATGATTGGTACAAGCCGGATGCAGAATTCGCGTCGACTGGGATGCGAACCCGGGTCGCCTCATTGGAAGGCGAACGCTCTATCCCCTGAGCCATCGCAGCTCTGAAATTTTTATTTAATGAATAGGAAGGTAAGGAATGATTTATCCCGACCATCCCCTGTATTTTCAGATATATACAGATATACAGATATTTCAGATATATATACGGGAATGCTTGATGAACTCATCGCCTCGACAGTCCCCCCCCCCCCGCTGCAGCCCCGGAAAAGCCCTAACATGGCATTTATTAAAAACCAGCTAAAATTTACATTTCATGGCAGCATCTCATCCATTTACAGGAATTTGGTTACAGGATAATGCATAATGAAGTTTTACACATTACCAACAGTAAATGTCGTTTTTTTGTTGGTAGCGAACCAAGCCCTTATTTTATAACATCATATCATAAATTTTAAAAGCACCACAAGGTGATCGGAAAACTAGAGGATAGAGATTGATAAAGCATGAGCATAAAAAGATCTAAAAAATGATAGTTAAAAAGGGACTTAAAAGTAATAAATTAAAATGGAAATGGATAAAAGCTAAAAAGGTAGCAAAAGGTTTAAAAGTTTAATACCTAAAAGACTTAAACAGGTTTCAAAAGTTTTAAAAATGATAAACAGAGAATATCCTTAACAGAGCATAAAATGGTTAAGACGAGACAATAAAATATCGTAGAAAGTAACGGATTAAAATCAATGGTTTGAAAGTATCAAAAAGGGATAAAAGTAGATAAGTAAACAGTGTTTTAATAGTTAAGACTGGATATGAATTGGAAGGTAAACAAATATGGCAACTTCAGAAAAATTGAATCGTCTGCTCATCGTTTGGGCAAAAAGTTTCAAAATATAAGCTATGACTTAATTGTAGTGCAGTGTTCAAAACAAAAGACCGACCACCCTGAATAACGTTTGATCTAATAATCGGAATTTACGTTCTAGGACTCATTGTTAATGGTTAGAGGAGGTGACCTCAAATACGCTAATTAGTTGGCAAACACGATATTTCACGTTACGAAATCAGTCACGAAAACGTACTTTTGTCCGAATAAACATTCCTTTTGTTCGATGGATTCGGATAATTTCCCGCGTATTGGGAAATATGGCCCCAATAGTGTGGTCAGAAGAGCGGTCCAAACTTTGAACCCCTTAATATTATTCTTTTATTTTGCATATTTCACTGTACATCGAGAACTTTTTAATCGAATTGTAAACTTTTTGCACACAATTATAAAATCCATTTGTCCAAATATAATTCCAAACAAAAAATACATTTTGGTAAATATTATTTTATTTAGTAGTGATTGCAAAAAACTTGAATTGCAAGATATAATTTTTTTTCCTATTAAAGTTTTACATGGCAAAATGCAAAATTTGATCGAAATCAGTTTAATAGTTTCTGAGAATTACGTTTCTGAGAATTTTAACTGTACGACTTTTTAAAAATTCGATAACTCAGGTTTAGTTAATTCAGAACTGAAAAATAAAAATATTTTCTTAAATAATTATCTGTATATGCGACGGAAAAAAATGTATCTCTTTAAAACTTCTATTTTCTCATAACAGTTTTGTGATGCCACAATTGGCATTACATATTTATTTCCTATCTTTTAAATATCTCTTATTACTTAAGCTTTTTTTTTTATTAAAAGAATTATATTTAAAATAAATCAAAGACTTAATCTTTTAAAACGAACATAAAATATTTATTTCATCTCTTTCAAATCAATGCAACGGATACTTTTTATTTCATTATTATTCAGACTTATTAATTCACTGTCGCCTCTAATCGAAAACAAAAATCTATTTATAACTTTTTAGTCTAAATTTCCAACGGCTAAATGTTTCGGTTGCATGGTTGTAATAATTCTCATAAATTTGTGGGCGACTCGTGATCGCCAAGGAATTCTTTTAAACCCATATTGATATACTGGTTGGCTTTGTTTTGGCTATGACATATTATGATAAATCGCCAAATTATGGATCTCCTACCCATACTTTCTACGTCCGATGGGAATATTTAAAATCACTTGGAATTCAAAATTTGTGGTGACAAGGAGTCCCCTTTGGGGCGCTCCTGTCTCAGTCATCCTAACGGTTTTAAAAAGATATGCAATCGTAACAAAAATGCTAACAAAAACTTCTTGATGTGGAAGTTATATTTCCTTGATCCCTTCAAGGGATTTATTTTTGATAATTTGTAATTATCATGATGATTTGTATTGATGGCCATTCTCTATAATCTTCAAGAAATATTGCTTAATAAATTGGATTTTCATATTCACGATTCATATTAATTTCCTGGAGACTTTGTTTCATCCATTTACTTTTATTAACGGCCTAAATGAACAATCATGAATTCCACCACTATACGAATATTGGCGGCTAAGGACGGAGGACCAAACCTCCCCCCACAAGTTTGACTAGCATTCATTATTTTTCAATTTAATATTTAAAAAATAAAAAAAGTAATTTAGGCTTATTTTGTTTTAGAAAGATTTATTAATTAGATACATAAATAAGAATTTGTTTTATTGAATTCATGAAATTAACAAATTTAACTCTACACTTGGTCCCAACATATAAATAATGCAAAACGTTTTTATAGTTGCATCTATTTCTGAAAATAATGTGATATTTGTAAGTATAAGTTTTTGTCTCAAGTCTTGAAAAATCATCCTAGTTCTTTCCAAAGAAGAAAAAATATTTTGCGTGTTTTTGAGAAGCAGTTTAATAAAATAGAGAGGGGAAAATAACTACTCCAACATTTTCTCCATTTCCGCCAGAAAAAAAAGAATATCACTAATGAAAAAGAAAATTCATGCTATGAGAAAACCCAACTTTGTATTGTGCAAGATGCTGTATAAAAGATTAATAAGAAGAAAAGAAAAAGCGTATATGACGAAATATTTTATGCTTCCAGTACACTTAAGAGATTACATTCTTGTAAAGTTTCAGTATTCACAGGTTGTACAGGATTTTAATTTTTTTGTTATGTCTTCTAAATAATAGCATAAAATGGCGAATTTTTTAATCTATATATATATATATATATATATATATATATGCATACAAGCGTAAACGTATACACACATGCATACATATTATTATTATATATACATGTATGTATACATGTATATTATATATTATGTGTGTATACTAGTAACAATATAAAAGTACTTAAAAATGATTTAAATTTTTTTTAATAATATTGTAAAAATAATATTAATATAAAATTGTGTGTTTACAGAGCAGCACTTCATCAGGGGACACACTGTCTGCAAACACACAGAAGCCTTTCTGTTGTTAGTGGCAAAGCCAAAACTAACAGTGCCCCGAGGCCCCTAATGATAATACAAGCATAAAGAATAATAATAATTACCACATTAAAAGTCACATAAATTTGCAAGAGAGTCACAAATATAGAAAACACTACAATGAAACGCCCCCAAAGCACATTATAAATAATCAAAAAGATGAACAGTTACAGTTAGTAAAAAGTGAAAATGAATTTCTAAATATTCCAAATCAGCTCAAAAATAGAGTGCCGACGGCCGACACCTAGATGCAAATAAACAAATTAAAGAGCAATAGAATCCAAGTGCTGCCATCTGCCTATAAAATCCCAAAAAACATTTTTTGAAAATGAAAACAAAATCCCAATAAATATTGAAAATGATACCCAAATTGTTCACCGTCCAGGCCTTCTTAGACGGGCTTCAATATCGGCCAAGTTAATAGAATTTTTTTAAAATTTCCTGAATCATAATTCCAATAAATAACATCAAAATTATTCCTCTACCTCCTGTTTAATAATTTTGACTTAAGAATTTGAATTTGAATTTTTATATATATATATATATATATATATATATATATATATATATATATATATATATATATATATTACCGTGCATGACAGAAATCAAGAGAATGTCGACTTTCACCGGTGAATGTCAACAATCATATTAGCTTTGGTGAATGTCCGAAATATTTGTTATATCCGATTTGATATTCATTTATTCGTTGAAATTATTCTAGTTATTCGATATTTTAATATCCGCAGAGGATAGATTGGGAGAAACATACGCCTTCGGAATACCGGTTAAGTGCATGCTGGTCACTTGAAATAATTGATGCATCTAAAAAAATTGATGTAAAACATACCGGGCAGTGGCAGTGAACCTTTAAACTTTACACTGGAGAAAACCGGCAAGTGTATACCGGGCAATGACTAGACCTAGTTTACATTTCGGACATTTAACAAATCCACTATCTGATGGTCAACATTCATTGGTGAAAGTCAATAACAGCCCATTTCTGTCAATTCAAAGTAATGCATATAATGAAATACCTGTTGGCTTTCTTGATGGCATCGTCGACATTTCTATAAGGCACTAGGTGAGGGCTCCTTTTTAAGGCACTATTCTGAAGAGAAAAAAAAAATTGAATGATAGATTTATTTAAACGAAACTATCAGAATATGTTGTAGTGTTAAAGAAGAAGAGAGAGTATACTTCGCTGAGTCCGTAAGTCCACCCTTGCTGTATTCTTTCTTTAGCCCAGACATTGTGTGTGTTCTCAGCCAAAAGTTCAACCAGTTCCTCCATCTTGTTGTTCAATGTAATGGCATGAAGATCCAATGGAGCTGGCTTATATCCATTGGACTGAAGGAAGGGCCTAATGGGTTTTTTAAAAATTGAAGAATTTTTTTTTATAAGTAATAAAAACATGTAGGGTATCCGAAAAGTATAGAAAGGGGTCAAATACCTCGGAAAACATCAACCGTTTTAAAAACCAAGAATTAAATGGTTTAAAATTTTATAACAATGAAAGTGATGTCATTTATTTATTTTTCAATATCTAAAGGCAGTCATATATTCAAGAAATGAGGTGATGGAATGAGAGAAACAAAATTTTGAACTATAACGGTACCATCTAAGTGCATTTTAGCGGAAAACTCCTGATTTTGCACTTTAAAAAAATTAATAAATCTACATATCAGATAAGTATAGTGCATATTAACGGCTTTCGAACTTAAACGGAATCACGTGTATGAAAGTTAAAAAAAATATAAATAAAGAGGCGTTTTGAAGGGAAAATTTTGAAACTTTGAGGATAACTGCATTGATAATTTTTTCAACAGGGCTTACGCCTTAAAACAGTTAAATACGGCGTGACTAAAATTTTTATTTGATATACAATAAGCGTGTTGTTAATGCTTTTTAACAGGCTTCAAAATCATTTTCATAATTAACAAAATATTTATAATGAAAATGTAAAAAAAAAGTAAGTCAAATGTTTTTTGTGTTTTTAATTAAACTTTTAACATTAACATTTAATTAAGCATTAAACATTTAAATTTTTCAAAATGTCTTTCATAAGTGTGATGCAAATGAAGAAAGCTTTTGAATTCGATTTTGCGAAGACAGAAACATTAAGCAAAAATAATGCATATCTTACGTTATTGCTTGCTTTCTGAGATTTTTGATAAAAATTAAAAAATAAAGAAAACCGTATAAGTTGCGTTACATTACTATACCGTTCTAAGAGTCTGTAAAAACGGGATTGAGTGTTTGGCCATGGTTGGGCACTAGCAAGTTTGTATTTTGACCTCTTTTCGAAAATATTTTGTGGGGATATTAGATATCGCGAATATTTTCAAATAAATAAAATCACCATTACAAAATTCATGGACCCGTATAAAGTAATCCAGTTTCAATTCTTCACGTTTTGCTTTTCCATTTCTCTTTCCGAACATAAATGAATTACATATATTAAATACACATATTTTAGTTTAGAACTTAAATATGTGTAAAAATAATTTCTAATGATGTGTGGGTCAATGTGTGTAGTTATCTACAATGTCAACTTTCATCTAAGAAAAGGTATCCCATCATAGAATCGAGTTAACATGTCTTATATACTGGGATTGTAATTAGAACTGTATTTTGCAGTGGTATATACGAGGGTTGCTATTTATATTTCTGGCCTTGGCAACAGTAAGTGTTGCTAGGCGACCGCAGACAATTTTAATCGAAAGTTTGATATTTTTAAACATAAATTCAGCAGACGATTTACCATTATAGCTTTATTTGTGTTGTTGACAGTAAATTAAAAAGTTCTTCTCTTTCAAAAAATGGAATTGAATCGTGAACATTTTCGTGCCATTATTTTTCATAACTTTCGACGTGCATTGTCAAGACAAGAGTGCTTCGATGAACTTAATTCTTTATTCAGCGATAAAGCGCCATCTTACAGCGCTGTAAAAAATTGGTATAACGAATTTAATCGTGGTCGATGTTCGGTCCAGGACGAATCCCGTGCAGGTCGTCCAAAATCCGTTGTTGTGCCAGAAAAGATCGATGCTGTGCGTGAACTGATAAAGCAAGATCGCCATGTGACATACAGTGAGATAGAGGCGTCTTTGGACATTAGTATGACTAGCATCAATAAAATATTGCATGAACATTTGAGCGTAAAAAAAATTCGTTCGCGTTGGATCCCGCATAATCTGACAAACGCTCAAAAAAAGGCTCGTGTCGATTGGTGCAAGGAAATGTTGGAAAAATACGTTCAAGATACATCAAAGGCTGTGTATAACATCTACACAGGTGACGAATCATGGATCTATGCATATGAGCCGAAAACAAAACAGCTATCAACTGTATGGGTCTTCCAAGACGAGGCAAAACCAACAAAAGCTGTTCGAGGAGGAAGCACATCGAAACAAATGATTGCCTGTTTCTTCGGCATTAACGGTCTTGTGGCAACAGTGGCGTTAGAGCAACGCAGGACGGTCAATTCTGAATGGTACACGACCATTTGTTTGCCAGAAGTCATCGGAGAAATTCGAAAAAAGCAGAAGAACAGGCGAATCATTCTTCATCATGACAATGCGAGCTCTCACACATCGAGTCAAACAAAGGCATTTCTGACGGAGCGAAAGATCGAACTGATGGGACTTCCGCCGTACAGCCCTGATTTGGCACCCAATGACTTCTTATTACCACACATCAAAAATAAATTACGTGGACAATGATTTTCGACCCCCGAAGAAGCGATTGATGCATTCAAAACGCATGTTTTGGAGTTACCTCAATCGGACTGGAAAAAGTGCCTTGAAAATTGGTTCAAACGCATGCAAAAGTGTATTGATCATCATGGAGAATATTTTGAAAAACAATAAAACCAATTTCGATCCTACATATTTGTTTTTCATTATTAGGCCAGAAATATAAATAGCAACCCTCGTACACTACAATTTTAAACATTTGCCCATTTCAAAGCTTTCAAACCCTTGAAGACTGCAAAAAAATAAATAAATGCTAAATAATTTTCAACTCTGCGTGACACCTTTTGTTCATAGTAAAGAACAGTTTACAGCATTACTCTAATGAAGGAGTTACTTTGATTTTTGTTAGATTAATTTCAGCATTAAAAGTTTAGATACTGTGATGCAGATAATAAAAGTAACTCTGAATTTTAAAATTAGGTTTCTTATTAAACCATATTTCAGCATGAAAAATCATTACTTACTGGTTTGGAAGTTTTATGTTACGAATTCTAGCTGGAGGTTTGTCAACAGTTATGTGGTATCCTAAAGACATAATAGTTCTGAAATAAATACAAAAATATATGTATAATTATAACTCAGAAATGGATTCTAAATTGAAGTATTTCAGTAGAATGCTTCGAGTTTCATATCTTAGTGTTAAAAAAGTGAGCAAAATTAAGAAGAAAAGAAACGAACTCTTGAATAACCTTTCATCCAATGATCGAATTTTCACATACAATCAATCACGTTCAATCTTAATGATCCGAGTCTTATGTATGCTAATTAATGAAGGCAGATGATATTTCCGAGTTATACACAAGAAAGCACTCTCTCTGAATAAACATACATTTCTTTGTCGAATTTAGTTTATTAAACTCTCAAAATGGAGGAGGGGGCAGCCGCAGTTTAAACCCAATTGTTTAGATAGGAAAGGTTTCGAAAGTTTAAATTCCCGCATCTCCAGCATTACTCGAAAAATTCTTACACGCAATTAATATGTAACTAGGTCATTCAAACACAATTCCTCATAAGAATTAATTTCTTCTATGAATTAAAATAACTCATGAAATTTCGAATTGTAAAGTCCAAAATATGCTCTTGAAAAATTTTTGACAAAAAAAAGTGGCTTATCAGAAATATATTTAAAAACTATTTTGAGAAATAATTTAAATGTTCAATCTAGGCCTAAGGTTGAAAATTGGTACTGATAAAGGATGCAAAAAATACTTCCACTGCAAGAAGAACCACCGACAGCAAGAAATGTCTTTCTTTTCAACGAAAAAAAAAAGTAAAGCAAATTGAGCTGACATCAGACAAATCAATAATGTAGGGTGACTACATAAGAGATTCTCTTCTTTCGTTATTTTCAAATTTAATAGTTTATTTACGTAGTTATAAGCAAAATCCCTTGGGGAAAAAATCCGATTAAAACGCCTCATTCATGTAGTGACAAAATATTTCTTTCGTTCTTCAGTTAATATATTATGAAAATGAACAAAGATCTTGAAATAATTATCTGCTTTAATAAGCTTGAAGTGAAAAAGTTATAAATGGTTTTAGAATCTTACTTTAAAGTTTGTAAAGCTAATGTTGTGTCATATCTCTTTTCAGCCATGGGTAATCTGTCGAATGATGTGAGACAAGGATGTTTCTTCCGGGCGTCATCTCGCACCTGCAACAATAATGACACTCTTTTTAACATCATGTAATTACATTTAAAAAAGACATATTTCTTAAAAAAATTTTCTCTTTCAATAACTTATCATTCCCTGACAAAAATCTAGCTATGCCATTAATTCCTTATTTATGTATATACATATACATACACATATACATGCACATATACATACACATATACATACACATATGCATGCACATATACATGCACATATGCATGCACATATACATGCACATATGTATGCACATACACATATACATACATGCAAAGTAACTTGGGCCCTCTTTGGATCAATACTCATGAATCTTATCTCAATAAGGGTTCAAAGGACAGTTATTTTTCCGATATTGACTCTAGATAGAATTGCCAGATTTAACCGATATTTTATCAGGGGTCTGTCCAGACATTTTGTAAAAGGTCTTGTTTTTGTAAAATTTCGAAAAAATGACTCGTAATTTATGAATATAAAATAAATGTTAAGTCACATTTTTTCAACCAGGGTCCTGCTTTTAAGAATGTGTGCAAATAGGGTCCTGTTATTGCAAAAAACTTTTCTCAAGGAGTTTTTAAATTGTGAATAGATACAAGATTATGCTTAACACTGCAAAATTGTAATAAAAGAATTTAAATTTTCACAAATGAACATCGATTGCTGCTTCTAAATTAGAGATGCACCATACAAATATTTGGTATTTAGCCTATACTGCTGAGCGCAGAATATTCATTTCGGACGAATAGTGGAAAAAGCGTCTGTCGAAGATAAAACTAAATTCGTTTACATCCATCTTTCTTTTTTCCCCTGGGAAGGGTTTATTCGATTAACAAAACAATAATGAAGGTAAACAAATTTGTGAAGGGTCCGATAAAATGAAAAATCATTTTGTGAAGGGTCCGTTAACAGACCCAAATTTCTTCTAAACAGACCCCTATTCATATTCATTATTCAGTCAATATCGTCCTTATATTTGCCGATATAGGCCATTAAGGACAAACATTACAAAACATAGACATTCCAATATGGGTCTCTCGATAGATGCTCTAATAGGACTCGTGTTGAATCTGACGGCAAAGGAACTCCAACCCATGATCCGTCTACCACTGAGGATATTTTTTGTCAGGACTGTGATCGGTGCGAGTCGGATGCGGAATTCGTATCGACCAGCAATAGCTGTGATTCGAACCCGGCTCACCTCATTGGGAGGCTCTTTCGCCGAGCCATCACGGCTCTGGATTAAGCATAAGGACAAACTAGCCTTCGTGAAACATTTTTTGATTGAACTATTGAACTAACCAGAATTTGCGTTACATGGTTGTTGTTCATTTACGTCGCACTAGAGCTGCGCAATGGGCTATTGGTGACTGTCTGGGAAACATCCCTGAGGACGATCCGAAGACACGCCATCGCAATTTTGATCCTCTGCAGAGGGGATGGCATCCCCGCTTCGGTAGCCCGACGACCTGCACGCGAAATCGAGCACTTTACGGTAGAACAGTTTAACGATTACCAATACCGCACAAACTCGGTCCCTAAGCAGGCTGATCCAAGTTGTCACCCACCCGCACACTGACCGTAGCCAGTGATGTTTGACATCTGTGATCTGCTGGGAACCGTGTCCTAATGATCAGTCCACTGCGGGACTTGCGTTACATGGAGGGGAAAACCTCCATCAATTAGCCCGGCAGCTCGAGGATTCTACCCCGTGATCGGATGATATTTTGAGTCAGCACTGCTGTCAGTGGGAGCAGAGCAGCCAGTCTCAGCTGGAACCACTTCAGTGGGAGGTGCTCTGACATCAGTGATTCTTGTGTTGTCTATCTTACTAGAATGAATTATATAAATCGAGGCTTAGAAAAACGCCTTGACTGAAAATCTGTGTCAGAGCCTTCAAATAAACTTCTATGTCTCGAAAAACCTGTTAAGTTCACCTAATGTTAATTTGAATTTCCATGCTCGTTTTCTCAAATATATTTACAAATAGAAAATAAATTTTTTTCAGAAAAATCACAATCCTTTTCTATTGAATGCATCACTATTTTTGTCTTACTTTTAAAAATAAAATTATCATTGTTGCATTTAAACTTAGAGTCATTACAAACATATTTATTCGTGGCTATTCTTATCTTTCATGACTCTACTTTTCAGAGTAACATTTTTGTCTCCCTATCTTAAAAAGCATCCCTTCGACTCGAGATATATATATTTTTTTAATAACGGCAGGCACTGAACTTTCGTTCTTCGCCTTAGAAAGATGCCCATTTATCCTTAGAAGTGTTGCCCATTTATCCTTAGCCAGTGGGCACCTGTGAACCAAAGTCACGGAGGCGAGCAACATTACCCACGCCACACTGCCACAAATACCCATTCATAGGGTGGGCCACTATCACACATCAGAAGACAACGGAGATAGAGAGAGAGAGAAACATCCATGCCCAGAGCGGGATTCGAACCCGCAGCCATTGACTTCGCAGTCAGGCACGCTAACCACTCGGCCACCTGACCGGCGATTCGAGATATCGATAGTATACTGTACAGGATCATCATGATGGGGTATATGTGAGCAACACGAAAATCTTGATGCCTCCGAAAAATCAAATTTCAAATATGTAGGAGATAGAATTAAAAAAATAAAAAAAAGAATGTCATAATTTTCAGACTCTTTTAGAAATCTTTGTAAGTGTAATGTAAATACCAAATGGTTGGTGCAGTTGATTGAAATTCAAACATGCCACCCCATCATGAGTCTTAAAATCGTTCTGTTCCAACAAAACAAACGAAGATTTGCAAGGGTAAAAATTACGTAAAATTGATAAACTTTTTTTTTATATAAAACGTTGCGTCATCCCAAAATTTAATTATTTGATTAAAACTTAATTTATGTAAGATATTCGAACCATCCAATAAGTGTAAAAATCATTCGAAAATTTTAGTCAACATGAAATTTTTTTTTAAAAATAGACGAGATATTTTTTTCAAATTTTCATTCATTTTATGTACGATGCGCGAACGGACGATATTAAAATTCTTGAAGCCTTTCTTTTTATATTCTGATTACAATGGGCAACATTTCTGCACTAAAGTTTTTGAAAAATAAAAGGTTATCTCACTTACATCTCCGTAAGACCAACCAGCTCCAATCTTATTCATTGCCCAGACTTCATGTATGTTTGCTGCGAGCTTTTCACGGACATTCTCCACATAGCCCGGAAGAGTCACCTGTAAGACATGAGATTTGATTGAATTAAAAAAGAAGCATTTCACTTTGGGTGTTATTTTTGAATTTTCATCTTTTATCGGAGATTGAAACTTCTGAATTACCTTAACCATAATACTTCATTTGACATATAACAGGATTAATTATTATTTACTAAATATACTTTTATTGGTATATTGGTATTACATACATTTGAAGGCTTGTGTGCTCAATTTAGGCTTAGAAACTTCTGTGAAATAGAAGGACAGTTAGCATAAGTAGGGGAGCACGAAGATACAGCCAGGGAAACTGCGGGATTCGAACCCGCTCTCCACGCTTCGCACAGCGTTTGGCGGGTGATACCACTCAGCCAGGGACGCCCTACATACTTTTAGAAGCGGTATGTTGACCTGGTTTACTTTCTAAGTACTGGGCCCATGTCCAAGAGTTCGTGGGTTCGAGCTCCACCGGCCGATGTTGTTGTTGTTAATTTACGTCGCACTAGAGCTGCACAATGGGCTATTGGCGACGGTCTGGGAAACATCCCGGAGGATGATCCGAAGACGTGCCATCACAATTTTGATCCTCTGCGGAGGAGATGGCACCCCCGCTTCGGTAGCCCGACGACCTGCGCGCGAAGTCTAGCACTTTACGGTAGCACAGTTTAACGAGGACCCATACCGCACACCCTCGGTCCCTACGCAGACTGATCCAAGTGGTCACCCACCCGCACACTGACCGCAGCCAGTGATGCTCGACTTCGGTGATCTGCTGGGAACCGCGTCTTAGCGATCAGTCCACTGCGAGATCTCCGCCGGCCGAAGACTCCCCGTGTGACTGATGCACGTTAAATCTGTCGAGTCACAAAGTCCTCCATGTTTCCATAACAAATCAATACCTCGAGGGTACTGGTTCAGTAGTTTCCTTGTCTTCTGAATTGGTTCAAAATGACAAGGCTACGGAGTTGAACACTAATAGTCGTAAACCCAAAATTGGGTCGGCTGTTCAACAACGGATATAAAAAAAAACCACCACTCCAATCTCGTGTTCAAAATTGCCCCAGTGGTGCGGTGATTACATTGTGGTAGAGTAGTTTGGAACATCACTAAAGATAGCCGTCCCCAATAGCTCATTAGTGTACCGTGACAACCAAACCAACATAAGTATACAATTAGAATAAATGTAAAAGATGAAAGACGCAATTTGAATGATTAAAAAATATCATCAATCAAAGGAAAGTTAAACGAATCGTTGATAATTGAGAAAGGCAAAACATCATTTATGGGTAACGTTTAAGAGATTTATATATATATTTTTTAAAAATAAGTAGGTCCTTGCGGGCTGTTTACTTAATGAAACAAGAATTAAAAGTGGTACAATCAATCCAATAACATTTTTTACTCTAAAGTAACAAAATCAAACGCACACTATTGCTGACACTCAGTGTGTTTGACCAATACCTCCAAGAAAAAAGAAAGCACTGGTCACCCTAAACAAGATATTTGATCCTTTAGTAGTCCAAACGTAAACGACATCTTTCGTATTTTCCACCGCTGCGTAGTGCCCGAATGTAGTGACCTTATTTTTCACCCTGCAGTTTATGTTCGTTAAGTAGGACTAATAAATGTATCCGAGTTGAGGAGGTGTGTTTAGTAAGTATGTGCTGTGACAGGCTCAAATGACATCCTGTATTTTAAGGAATCAAACAAGAAAATAATGTTCACCCCAGTGGTGTCAACGGGTTCTGGAACGAAAGCTACGTCATCCAATTCCAGCATGGGTCCATAGATGACTCCCTTGAGAAGTTCTCCGAACTGGAAACAGGGTTCGACGTTGAGGATCTGCTTAGGCTGGAGGGATTCCACTAACGGGGAGTGACCTTCTGGGGGACCGTACCTCAGTCTGCCGTGGTCACCTCCAAATATGAAACGGCAACTAGAAAATTAAATAAAAATTCATTTTAAAGTCGACCATTCAAAAAGCTGTTCTTCATCCGAGTGAATAGGCAAGAAAAAAAGTTCTAAAGTTCACAGACAGGTGGCGCTATACTAGTCTCATAAGATCTTTTTTTAAAAAAAAAATTGCTTCTTTAGGCATGCCAAATCAAAGCACATTACACCTTGTGATGAAAAGTCGACCATTTTTGAATGACCCCGGGAGGTTTTAGGAGTTAAATTCCGGGGAATATAGCGAATTTCAGAGGCAAACAAAAATGGCCAAATTCCAATATAGATTAATAGATTAATGCATACCATAAAAACACTTCAAAATGTAAAAAAGTTGCTTTTGCATTTGAGAAGCTTCAATACAATTTGCAATGTTTTTTAACCCTCTTTTTCTAGACTCATCATTTTAAAAAAAAATCATTCAATACTTTAGAAAAAAGTAAATTTTAAATTTAATATTTTTAACTTTATTAATTATTTTAAAAAAATTGCTAAATATAATAAGTTTGAAATTAAGTATTTTTCCGAAAATATTGTCTAAAAAGACATATAAAAGAAAATTTCACATTTTCAAAAATCACTAACAGGAAATATTAAATAGATGAAGCAGAGACATTTATCGAAAATGGCGATCCAACATTATTTCACCTATGAAGTATTACTTTAAAGGGTTTGCATTCGCTCGGTTCTTCCTTGTTAAAATTGGTATTTTTTAGTTAATATTTAGGAGGTTGGACATTAAGACTAATCATTTAAGACATACCTGAGTTTTGCTGAGAAACTGATGACCGGATAAAACATTCCATCCGTGTTGAAGTTCTTGAAGCATCCTTTCACTCGAATGCCATTTACAGTGAAATACATGAATGGAATGTTTAAGTCTAAGACGCATCCAATGACGTCACCTTTCTGAATCAAGGGAGAATCACGAACTTTATTGCACCTCCCACCTGCACAACAAAAACATGCAATAATCAAACACTTTCTGATCACCCATTTCAGAAAGCTTAAATTTATTCAAAGATAATAATTTTTCATTATCAAACATCAATCAAAAATTCTGAATTGTAAAAGTTAAAAAAGTAGGTAAACTTTATTTTTTGACAGTCATTTAGCCGATTTCATACAAATTAAAAAATGATTCACAAACGTTTAATAAAAGAAATTTTATTAAGTAATGAAAAATAACAAATAGTTACTACGTTTATTTTGAGCATAAAACTTTCTTTAGATGAATAAGTTCTATGCTGGAGTACATAAATAATTTGATGTGATTGATTAGTTCTGAATATATGACATAAAATACAAAAAGTAAAAATAAAATTAAAGGTTTCTAAACTTTAGTGACACGACAATTTCCAATTATGACACTATTTTACTAAATGCGGCTCCTCAAAGCTAAAGAGCGGCTCATATTTAAAGAGTAAAACTCCCAAATGTATCCAAAAAAAAAGAAAAACTACGTTTAATGCCGAGAAAGAATATTTTTTGTTTAATATTATTTAACAATTTGTCTTCTTGAAATAATAAAGATGGCATCTTAGAAAGCAAAAATTTAATTATCAGATCAAAAGTTATTTAGAATGATATTTATTTTTACTCACTGGAGAATAATGTGCTAAAAAATTTTTCCAAAATGTTGGTAGGAATTGATTGTCTGAATCTTTCAGAAAATTATGATTTTCAAAACTATTAAATCGAACATTATCATAGGCCCTGTTACAGAATTTTTTAGAGCTATTTGCGACAAAACTCTTTAACACTAATACCTTTTTCAAATATACTTTTGATACTAACAAGCACAAATGTTACTAATTTAAAATAGCAAAAGCGTTGTGTTAACAAAAATATATATAATTATTTTTAATTGAACATGTAATAATTTTTTATTCTCGTATTTTATTGGGACTTTCTTCTCGTTTTGTAAGTGATCGTCACAATAAAGAAAAATAATTAAAAAACATGAAATCGGTCAGTAGCAATTGCCGAAAAAAAGATCGACAAAGAAATCACGTGACTCCTCAAACGCACGTTTCGTTTCGTTGTTGTAATAAATAATATCGTACAAAAAAGGGATTTAAAAGTAACGGAGAAATCAATAGCAATAACTGCCAAAATTTCGATTGAATTTTTTGTCTTATAAAGTAAACAAATGCACTCTTCGAATTTTCCATGTCGTTTGAAATATCATTGTGAAATACATGGGTAGATTAAAAGACCATGCGAAAATCAGTATCAATAACTACCGAAAATACAATCGAAACATGACATCGATTTGCGATACTATCGGCATAAATTGAAGGCGTCAAAACGTGATTATTTAAATGCATAATTCAAATATTACGTGTAAGTTTCTGTAGAAAAGATAACTTTAACTTTTCGAAAGAAAAATATGAGGCCGGGATGGGGAGGGCACTGGGCCCATGTCCGAGAGTGCGTGGGTTCGATCCCCTCCGGCCAAAGAATCCCCGTGCAGTAAATGGTGACTGTTAAATCTGTCGAGTCGCAAAGTCCTCCATGTTCCTATAACCAATCAATATCTCTGGGGGGTACTCATCCAAAAGTTCCCTTGTCTTCTGGAGTGGGTTCAAAATGACAAGGCTACGGAGTTGAACATCAGTAGTCGTCAACCCAAGAATTGGGTCTGCTGTTCAACGACGGATATAAAAAAAATCTTTCTGCAAGAATATTCTGAGACAATGTCGCTGCTGGGATCATGGTTTGCTGAAGCATTCTAATAATAATCTAGAGTAAAAAAGAAGAATTACCTGCCCACATATAAGCTCCATCAAACCCATAGGAGTACATGTCGTCTCCGACACCGTTTCCACCCCATTTCAGTCCACCCCCGGGATAGGGGACGTATCCCTTGGTGTTTGCCCATCCGACCCTGAAGTGAGGTTCGAGGTGTGACTTCATCTCACAATGGTCGACCATCGCTTCGAAATACCATCTTCTGTACATGGCTGACAATTCAACTTTACCCACGAACATATTTGGATGCATGCTGTGTTATAAAGAGAGAGAGAGAGACATTCATTAAAATACTATAATATTTGGATGTTTAAAGAGCAATGCAAAATGGAAGTCACAAATCAGGAATCAATACAGTAAGTTTCAGAACAAAAACATAATTTCATTGGATTTCCTTTTTTATAATCTTAATCCACCGTGTTTATAAAGGTCCTTGGATTGAGAAACACTTGGTTTAGGATACAAGAAAGCTTGGTAGAAGGTTTTTTAGTTTTTATTTACATAATTTAGGCTATGGGAGGCATCGCCATCTTGTATTTAAGGTTAACAATGCATGGCATCGTACTTAACAAACTTTTCATATGTTTGATGATAGATTCATATTTGGAAGGTAATATCAAATGTAATATTTTTCCTCCTCTCCAAAAAAAGTGGAGTTTTATTCAATTGTTTCTGAAATATCTGAAGCAATAAAATCGTACGGTGGGTATTTTTTGAGTCATTTAATTTCTCCCGTTTACATGCCTTCAGACTTTTTTAAAATTTTGTTTTATTATTTTCTAGCGACTATCCGGCAGGAGTGACCATCCGGCATTGTGAAAAATGAAAGAGGTGATTTGTGAAAGGAAAAAAAGAAAACTAACCTTGCCACATGATCCACAAGTTTCGTCTGCAGCAACAAACTTCTTGAAGGGAGTAAATTATCACAAATATTATTCTGACTGCTACGCACGGCAACTCCATTACCGACACACAACGAACACAACACATCCAGTACCTAAATCAAAAATGACACTTCATTTTCTATACATTTAATTGATTAGGGTTTGAGTTAAACCTGTCCAATAATGTTTGTACAATTGAAAGACGGATGCAAAAAAAATTGGATTGTTCTACTTGAGATAAGGAACCAAAAAATATACTATTTCAAAAAAAAATTCTCGAAATATTTCAATGAATCAAAATTTTATTTCATGTCTTAACGTTTGGGAGATTATAATTAAACTATCATTTTTAAAAGTACTACTTGTTTTAGAGTATAATACGATTTTTCTTTGTAATTAATTTGTTATATTATTAGCAATTATCGTGTAACACGTATGTGTGTATTTCACCATGCAGAAAAATTATCCCAAAAGTATTTTCTTTAAACAAATTAGAGAGATCATCATTTGCTCGCCATGACTCGCCAACTGATTTTAAATTTAAACGAAATTTCAAAAAAAATTTCTTCAAAGAAAGTCAAGTTCATCATTTTCAGACGCAAGCAAACATTCTTTGGTACGAGGTTTCAAAAAAAAGAAAATAATTCCCCTGCTAAAGGCTTTTGAAAATGTCAACTCAATAATAACTCAAAAAGTAATGAATGCATTTAAGCATTTCGTTTTAATATGGCATGTTTATAAGATAGATGTAATAAACTGTTATCATGCAATTAAAAAAAAAACACACTTTTGGATCCCTTCCGTGTTTTTCAAGCAGAGATATAATAACTTTGATGTGATCTTCTTTCATCATGTTTAGGGCTTCTGGACTGTCAATCAATACACAATGAAGTACGTCCAACATTCCTGCAAACACACACCTTTTTATTTAAGAACGGTTGAAACATATGCAATTTTCTACAACATTTTAAGGAATGCAATTTTACATAGCAAAATATAATATTTGAGAACATCGGTCGAATAGTTCCTGACAAATTGAATTTCAAAAAGTCACACTTAAAATTCGATTTCTCAGGACCTAATCATACTGTATAGGGGAGAGTGGGGTCAATTGTAACATTTTTTACTTAACTATTTTTAACTAACAAAAAATCCAATATATTATTAGTATTAATTGACAGACGAGTAAAGTAGACTATCCCCTACTAGAAAAAAAATAAATACCTGATTTTAAATGCTATTATATTAGTCATTAACAATTTTTGACAGTCGTACACTTGTTACAATTGTCCCCACTTGTTACAATTGCAACAGTTCATAAATTCAATTAAAACATATTTAATTATACATATTATCATAGTTGTGATATATTTTTTTATTGATCAAAATAGTAGTGATATTTTAGGAGTAAAAATAATAACGAGCAGAGACCTAAAGGGTTAAACTTTTAATTTTAAGGGGTTGTAAATTTTAATTTATGCTGTGAAAGGTGACAAATAAAATAATGCCCATGCAACATAATATAAATGATATAGGAAACTATTGGTGGTTCTTAAAGTGTTAAGTAATGGTTTGTAAACATAAGATTACTTATTTTCAGCTGTTACAATCGTCCCCAAGACGCCATTTCAGCTTCATTTGTTAAAAACAATGCTAGTTAATTTGCAAAACTAATCTTTTTTTTTATTGAAATGTTAATTAAGGTGTCTACTTACATATTCGGTTAGTAATTTTTATTTGTTTAAACAAAATTACTTTACAATATAATATTCTAATACCAAAAAAAAGTACTTGCGTGGCGTTAAAATATCTTTTGTGATGTAACTCTTTCAAAAGTACATAAAAATGGTTGCCAGCAGGGGTGTACATGTAGATTTATTAAATACACCTTGTGCGCCACCTAGGAACCAAATCTAGAACCCGACACTCGAAATTTTTGCTCTGTTACAATCGTACCCTGTTACAATTGACCCCACTCTCCCCTATATATTGAAATTCAAAATTTTTCGGACTATTCTTAAATAAAACAATAAAGAATAATAAATATTTTCTAAAAATTATTTCTTGCGTGGAATCTTTTGATAAAGGAAATTTATAATTGGGGGCAAAAATTTTCGATTCGCAAGAAAAATTCTCGAGATATAGTGAAATACGCAAAAAGTAAAATTAACATTAAGGGGTCCAAACCTTGAAAGCGCTCTCCTGATTAAAATATTGGAACCCTATTTTTGGGTCAGAAATTCGAATCCGTGAAGAAAAAGGTGTGTTCATTCAGAGAAGATATGTTTTTTGTGTCTGTTTTTGTAACTTAAAATATCGCCTGCACTTATTAATTAGCATAGTTGAGGTTCACTCTCTTGAATCGGTAAGATTGAGTTCTATAACTTTACGATCTGATCATTAGATCAAAAGTTATTAAGAGTGGTCCGTTTTTTTTTTTTACTCACTGTACAAGTGTTATCATTCATTAATTGACAAATACCTGTTCCTTCGGCTGCTTGTTGACTGCCAAGCCTACTGAACAACCAATCCAACCTGTTGGACTGTGCGAACTGAGCACAGTTTGTGTGATTCCCTTTGATGACCGCAGCTACAAGAAAAAAACACATCTTTTATTTAAAAACACATTTTGTAATTATTCATAGAGTAACTAGGAGAAATATTTTACTAAGGAATTATTAGCTACTTATTATGAAGTTATTGAAAATTTAATCTTTTATTTTATTCAATGTTAACAAAATGCAAATTGCACATAAAAATAGCCTACATGCCGAATGTACTTTGTTAAGTATTATTACACCGACCTTGCTACTTTCAGTGACAAAATAATGTGTATTTTGTTAAAAACATTTTGTTTGCGGTTGAAACAACGGTAAACTAGGTTCAAGGACCAAAGCTCCTGCGCACCTGTCTGCTACTCGGCTTTCATATCCAACCAGAGAGGTTACCTGGAACAAACTGAACCGAATTCTAATCAATGAAATATAAATATATACAATTGCAAAAGTTTCTTCTATTTTTTTTTTGGGGGGGGGGTATTAAACAGACGATTCTAGTGTCCCCAACCTACACATCTCAAATAAATACAACAACACATTTTTAATTTCATGGGTGTTGGTCTCCCTGGGGGGGGGGAGAGTGTTTCCGTTAAGAGTTATCAACTGATGAATATCTCCGAACAGTGTTGGATTTTGAATTCTCATAACTTAGCATCGAATTAGTCTCTCAATATTCATTTTGTTTATCTTCACTTCTTCATTAACATCCATTCAACCTCTCCGAACTACAAAATTCTCTGTTTTGATTTCTCGGAAAACTGTACATTTTGAAGTTTCTTCACCATCTTGTATCTTTCTCTCTCCATCGGTACCACCAAATCCCAGCAAAAACCCTAAAGATATACCAATGAAAGCAATAACAACTTCGTTTGGTTTAATCGAATATGTATTTATGCCACTTAAATTACCAGGGCTTTTGGATTACTATACGTTCCAGCATTTTATAAATCAAGTATCATCAGATTTAGAGTTTGGTGTATTTCTGTGTCCCTCCATTTGATGGTATTTTAATTGTCTCGAAGGTTGAAAAATAACACAAAATTGCATCTTAAACTGGTATTTCAAAGGTTGTTTCAAGAAGGCTCAACCGTAAATGATTCTAAATTTTGTTCTATGCCAAGACTCAGT